>NC_135484.1:75859310-85859310 GCF_052094955.1 Ictidomys tridecemlineatus | reverse complement strand
CAGGCTGGCTGGGTGGAAGAAACTTTCTCAAGTTTGACAAGGCTCTGGCCTCAACTTCAGATTGGGTCCAGATTTATTCCAGGAGTCTCAGGTTTGTATTATGGCCATTGGAAAGGGCAAGACCCTGTTCAGGAGCACATCTTAAGCATTTTCTCCTGTTACATCCGTTAATATCACATCATCCAAAGCAGGTCACAAAGCTAGATTCCAAATGAAAGGAAGAACACTTTGACTACTGTGAGGCCCAAACAAATCGCTTAGTTAAACAAAGAAGCAGGGTAGTGGGTTGGGAGTGAGAAAGAGTGAATATTTTTGAACAATAATTTAATCAAACACAGAGGAGAAAAGAGCTGCAGAGGCAGAGAAGTATCCAGGGATGTCGATTGTTTGTGAAAGCATGTTAATATTCTGATTTATATCTCATTATTTATTCCATTAGTCCATACTCTCCCATTACCACTGTTTTCCCTTTTTTAGAATTAGTTTCTTTCCTTAGCATAAAAACATACTTAGATGAAAATACATTAAAATAACTTAATTTAGTGACTACCGGCTGACTCTCCAGGATTCTCAAACCACTTAGGGCTGCTTTCATTGACGAAGAAAGTCAAAGTAAATGCACCTGCTCTTCTGTTAGGGCCACTGAGTCATAGCAGCTCAAGGGAGGACGCTTTAGGGAAGATCCTCAAGAGTGGGAGCTCTGAGCCTGTCTCTGTGCTTCTCACCAACCTAACAGACCAAGGCGACAGGAGTGCTGCTCTTCACCATGTTGACTTTAGGGTCTTGACTATGTATGTCCATAGAAGAGGAACATTAAAGAGGCTTGGAATGTAGTGATAGATGACATTTACTTATTTGTAGAATTTTTAAAGTAATAGAATTAGATGTTACTTTCATGATATTCTGCATTTTTGGTATGTTTCTAATAAGATAACTTCTAAAAAACTTTGGCATGAGATACTGCTCTTAGAAACTAAAACCAATACTCAAGATTTCTTAGAAAATAATTACAGCATAAGAATGAGCCTTTCAAAATATCAATTTTAAGATGTTCCTAGTAATATATTATACATGCCAGTGCAATTCGTAAGTAATGTTTTCTGTGAAATACTAGATGCAAATTTACCTTTTAAATGATCTGCATATAATTTAGAAAAGGTATTGCTTTTTTAACATATAGTACCATGATTTGTCCTTTTCCTGAACTCTACTTTAAAAGCCCCTTTAAGATTTTCATGTATATATAATAATTCATCCTGATGAAAAATATTTCTACATAAAATAATTTCTTAGATTTAACTATATTTACATTTGCCTTTGGGATTCAAAGAAGGTGTAAAGAATAAATTATGGACATTGAAAAATGTCATGGACTTCCATAGTTGCATGTTGGGATGATTATTTTTGAGAGAACATTAAACTATATTTTTTTCATAAAAAGAATATATTAAATGAGAATTCTGCCTTCTTGGACCTGTCAGTAATTTTTCTCTTTTTATTTTTGCTTTTTATTGATATATAATTTATAGGTAATAAAATGTACAGTGTTGAAAATTGTATACAATTGTGTTACTATAACTAAAACCAGAACATCAAAAACTCCATTTCCTGCCCTGAACAAACATACAAATACATTCTCACCCAGAAGGTAACACTTTGTGATTCTCGTTATCATCGATTACTTTTTGCCTCCCCTTGGACTTTATAATTATGGAATTATACAGTAAGAAATCTGGTGTCTGTTTTTTTAGCTCAAAAATATTTTTGACCGTCATTCATATTAGTATATATATCATAAGTACTTTCTATTTTATGAATATATCATAATTCTACTTGATCACTTCTTTATTAATAAGCACTTGTGTTGCCTTATTCTGAATAAGATTACTATGCACGTTCTTATACAAATAATTTGTAGACATGTTTTACTTTCTCTTGGGCAAATATCTTAAGAATCAATTTCTTAATTGGCCATAGGATAGATTGGATAGATTGTTTTTCATTCTTGATTAAATTAATTAATTTGATTTATAAGAACTCTTTATTTTTTCTAGATATAAGTATTATATATGTGCATGCATGTAATATATGTGTATGTATAAAAACACATTCAGGTTTATATGTCATACATTACATGCATCTTGCATAATGCAAATTTTCCCCTAAGTCTGTTTTGATATATTTATAATATTAATAGTGTATTTGGGGGGAAATACAAAAAAATTAATGAAATTCAGCATGTAATTTTTTATTGCTAGTGATGTATCAGTATTTCCTAAGTACTTAGTGTCAGTGTCAAAATTAAAATATTTCTCATGTAAGGAGATCATTTTGAGTTATGTAGCAATAAAATTATGGGTGATCTGAATAGATGAAGATAGTGTCACCAAGGCAATTATGTGGTTTTAGAGAAAATGTCTTACTGTCCTTTGAAATTTATCTCTGAGCAAAAGAAGATAGTTATTGTCTACCTATTGCAGTAATTACATTTTTTCCACATATCTATTTTAGGACTGGAAAATAAGTACACTAGAATTTGGTAAGCCACTGTAGTTGGTCTTTTTATAGTCATTGTTTAATACTTGTGTAAGACAATAACAAAATCTCTGAAATTTGCATATAGACTGTTAGTTTAGATTCAAATCTGTTCCTTTGGTGAGGCTATACTGAGTGCTTAAATGTTGAAGAATTTATTGAGTAGCTTGCATGTATTATTTCTACATGAAACTAATAGATCGTAATGGAGAGAAGTATGTACTTCAATGCTGAATTGTCTTACTTGGAGGATGCTCTATGTTTTAGGAAATGTATTTTAAAAGTGGACCAAATTGAAAAGTGGTTGCAATTGTTTAGGTAAATATGGAAATGCTTTAAGATCATAATGATGGTCAAGTGAAAATATTCCCTACTGAAGTGAAGTGCCATATTTGCTATTTTATGTTACTATTTGGAATAATTTATCAAGCTCTGACCATTAAGAATACTGATTTCTCACATATTGAAACTACTAAGTGTGATCCATTGTTTCCCAAACTGAATACAATTCCTTTTAAAAAGTACATATTCTTACACTCCTATTGTAGAGGTGTACAATAAATATTAGCATTTCAAAGATTCTGAAATGTTATGCAGTTAAAATAAACAAAAAATCCTGCTCAACTTGTTGAACATCCCTAACTTATTAGGCAATGAAACCATTTTCTTTCTGTGTGATAACACTTATAATGCATATGGAAAAATTTCATGACATATTCATTCTAAAAAGCTAATTTTGTGTAACATTTCAACTTTAGCAAAATGCCACCATCATAATAATTATAATTTACTGCATATCTACTAGTTTCGAGGGTATGCTGGTAAGGAAGATTAGACTTCCTAATTGTATGAAAAATTGAGTCTTTTGTAATTTTTTATTGTGAAATATAAAAGTTTCTGAGATTCTTGTGAGATTTTAACTTTTTCTTTCTTTATATGGTTCTGTTTTATTTTCTAGAAAAGGCGTTTACATGCAACGTAGTATAATAGAAATTGACACTTATAACCAAGAAAAAAGTGAAATTATGAACCATGTTTATTATGTCAATAAATGTTATGATAAACCTTAAATAAATTTTCTTATCAGTTTCAATGGTTCCCTGACCAAAATATATCATTACAAGTATTTGTAATAAAAGAGGACTGGGGATATAGCTCAGTTGGTAGAGTGCTTTCCTCACATGCATGAGGCCCTGGGTTCAATACCCAGCACCAAAAAAAAAAAAAGAAAGAAAGAAAGAAAGAAGAAGTCGAATGGCATTTTCTTAGCACTAAATTTTGAAAAAAAAATTAATTAGGAATTTTATATCAAATTGATACAATAGAGAGTGACTATTTTACAGTAAAGGCAGAAACCAACTTCAGTCAACCAATAGCCATTTCTTGTATTAACTGTCATAAAAGTTGTGGGCTAAAAATGCAGTTCAAGAAAAGGTGTTTTGTGAGAGACTGAGGTAATGGGGACCAAGTTGTGAAAACTTCTTGAGGTTTAGCTTCCTCCAAGGAAAGAATTCCTGGTTCCAGTGCAGTGAATGAATGATTTGTTCTTCATCAGCAGCTCCCAAACACCTGTCTCTGAACACATTCTGTTCCCCGTGGAGGGCTAATAATATTAAAATTCCTGAGCCCAAACCCCGTCTCTGAAAGTCTGGGCTGGGACCCAAAGAAGTCTTTCCTATAAAAACCTCTTGACTCTGATGTGTGACCATGTTTGGAAGCAACTCATTGGTGATTTTCCTTGAAAAGTCTTTTTCGTCACTTGTCCTTTTTATACGACATGGCTATTAGAGAGGGTTATAAAATTTGAGATTTTATTCCTTCTTATAGACCTAGAGTGAAAATATTGTACAAGAAAAGGAACCACCCTTTAAGGGAATTATTAGCCAAAAGAAACACACCACACCAGCCAAGTCTCTGGAACACATAACTAGGAAGAAATAGTTTAGGGACTGATAAAAGAAGTGTAGAGCACTGAGTTCAAACATATGCAGAACAGTCTTTCAGAAAGGCAGCAAGAAACCTGCTCTACATAGCTTTTCAAGGGCAGAGTTAGAATAAATATATGCAAGTTACATAGAAGGAGATTTCAGTAAACGTTTTGGAAAGAGCATTTCAGTTGTCAGAAGTATTTAATTATAGGATCACCTTTAGGTTTGCCTATAGTAGAAGCAGCATTCCTGCTACAGAAAGTATTATAAAAATGTGTTTTAGCTAATAAAAATGAAGTCATATGTTAGGGAGTTTGTGATATTTATGGCATTAGTATAAAATTTGTATTTGGTTGTGATATCTATTTTTGTTCTAAAAAATTATTCACCTTGGTAAAAACAAAAGAAGTCAATGGCTGGGATAGAAGGGGTAACAAATTTAAGTTTTAATGTTTTTTAATCCCTAACAGTTTTCTGTATACATGAATCTATAATAAGAAGTGTATCCTAAGTGAATCCTGGTAAATCTCTAGTTGGGAACTCTGGAAGTAATTCTGAAAAGCAAGGTGAACATTAAGTATATATAATAATATAATTAAAATATTTTTATAACCCCTGAGAACACTAAGTCACAAGGTAATGTACATTCATATTAAAAGTACAATAGACTAGAATTTTATTCTACTAAATGAATATTCTTTTTAAGTAACAGTCTGGGTGAAAAAGCACAGTCTTATTTAATTATTAATTCTGAGCAAGCACTTTACCACTGAGCTACATCCTTAGTACCTCGTTATTAATCCTAAAGTCCTGCACTTGATCTTGTATTTGAAGATAATTAATTTTAATTAAAAATTAATTTAAACAACTTGAGGGAAATAAAATGGTAAAGTAGAGTTCTGCTTGTGGAACTAATATAGTGACAACTTACACAAAACAGGGCTTTGCAAATGCTGTCAACTAGTTGTTATTTAACCTGACTACCACATGGAGTTATTATAGCGATCAAATAAGTTAATGCATGTAAAGAGCCTAAAAGGGTTTCTATTATATTACGTGGTCAATAAATGTTAGTATTATTACCACCACTATTATTAATGAACAGACTGACTTGCCTTCAGGTTGTGATCATCATGCTTAGCATGGGGCATGGTGTAGAGCAGGTGTCTGTAAGTGTTTGTTCATTGATTATACTCAGGCTTTTGTAATGATTCATACAGATGTTATAATCACCAGGGCTTCTCAGTGGTGCTTTGTAACACATATTTCATGTCCTGTTTCCAAAGTAGACGTTTCTTGAACTTCTTCCCAGTACTTGGGCTGCTGCTATTAAACAGTCTTTCATGCCCATATAAGGCTCTATGTTTTTAGAAGATGCTGGTGAAGAATTAATGAGAGTTGTTAGCCTGGAAATCTTCCTGGAGTTCTGAACATTTGAATTGAGTTTTGAAAGGATTAAAAATTAAGAGAGAGGGAGAAGGGGCAGACAATTTAAAGTAAGAGAAGTGGGATATGGTAGATATGAAGGTGACAAAGTGAAGTTCTATAACTGTGAAATAGATTTGTCTGATTTAGCAAATGAGCTATGTTAGGAATTAAGGGGAAGAGATTAGTGAATAAGAGGAATGTGTGGATGAAATGCTCTGGAACTAGATAGCTAGATGTGTTTGCTATGGTAGGGAACAGGAAGCCCTTTTGTAGACTGTGTGAATAGGAGGGAGTTTGGGGAAGACACCAAGCATTTCTTTTAAGAGGTAAAGTGGATTTTGAGTTTTGTAAATATAAGTGAAAAAAATGAATTTTCAAGAGGTTTTGTCCAATGCAATACAGCAAACTCAGTGACATTTTGGCCATTAAATTGAGTCTGTGGCCCATGGTGATATCAAGGTTGTGAACAGCAGTTATTCAATCGACTACTATGTGAAATTTAGGAGATATTTAAGTTTGAAAGTAGGAGGATTATTGCATTTAGTCTTTTGATCTGTTTAGGCTTAGGTGTTAGGGAAGTTTTCGGTAGATACAAATTGGAGACCTGACTAATAATAGGAGTTGAAGTCTGAAAATGACAATTCAGGAGCCATAGGGCAGTTGAAGCCACAAGAATGGCAGTCCTATTAGATCTAGGGAGGCGGCAGAGTGTGTTTCTATATTCACCTTTGTCAGAGAAGAATATGAAATCCCCTTTGCCAGATCATCTTCCCAAACATCATAGTATTCATGAGTATTTTTTCTAAATATCTGTTCATACCTTCATCAGTTTAGATGAAGAAGATGAAGAAAAGTATTTACAGTATTTTTTTGTTTTCCTCATTCTGAATACAAAAAAAAAAATCAAAGAAGCAATTATATTCAAACATTAGATTTCTTATTGAAATGTTAAACTGATATGGTTTCATTCTTTTGTTACATTTTAGGTAAAAGAGGCATTATAACCTGTTGACCAGATAAATATTATTGTAATAAAATGAATAGCGCATATTTCTGTCCAAGATGAGAGAAGACAATAAATGTTATGTGGAGAAAAGGCACTCTTATATACATACTGTTGGGAGTCGCGCCGGCTCCAAAGACTAACTTCCCCATCCCCCAAGAAGAGCCGTCCAATGGTGAGCCCTGCTGGCTCACATGATCCTGCCTTCCAATGGTGAGCCCTCCTGGCTCACCTGATCCTTACCTACCAATCACACTAGCCCTGCTGGCTCACCTGATCCTTACCCACCAATCAAAAAGCACCCCATGCCAACTGTCAAACCACCCCTGGCTCTATAAATATGCAGAGCTGTTCCTCAATAAACGAGGATTTTCTCTGACAGCAAGCCTTGATCATTGTTTCACATACAACTACCCTAAAATCATTATTCAAAAAGCTGTGAGTTTGTGACGCAAATAAAAAGCTGAAAATTTGTTAGTTATGAAGTAGCTCTAGAGTTTATCTCTATGAATACCATCATTCCTGCCTCTGCTACTAAATTTTATTTTATTTTATTTTTTGCCCTCAACGTTAGACTGTAGACAAGCATTATCTAGCAACTGTCTCTACTTTGGCGCAATTTTGAAAGGTGGCAAGAAAATGTGAAGTACAGGCTAGTGCTTAGAGTTTGAAATACTCAATTATAATTATGTCGTTCTTGCTAAAATTTTCAATGACAACACCTCTGTTTTGCTTAAAACAAAATAGTTTCAAAATAGTGATGTTGAAATAATAAATTGTGCTTATATGAATAAGTTGTGGTATTTTTACAAATATACTTATAACTTAAGTAGCATTATCAGTTTTTAACTAACAGAATACCAGGAACAATAGATAACACATGACCAGATCACCTGACTGAAAACATGAGATTCATAGCTCTGTGCCCACTGTTAATATTCAGAAAATTTTGCTGATATTATTATTAACTGTTATTTTCCTGCTTTTTTATTTTGTTTTCATATCTAAACAAGGTTACATTTCTCAAAATTCATCTTATTTTGGTTAAGTGCTTTTTTCAAATTAATCAAGACAATTTTTAGTCACATCTCAGTATTAAAATTTCTCTTTAACTCTTTATTATAACTTTATTATAACTCTTTATTGCAGATGAAACAGTCTTTCATATTTCACTCATTCAAGTCAGTGGTCATTTCTTCAGATGAAGAGACCACACTCAGCCTGACTTGAGACATTAATTTAGACAAGAGATTGTTGATAGAGCTGTGAGGAGTCTTGGAACTCTTTACTAATGAAAATGAAAGTACTAAAGGCTAGTTTTATCTTTAAGTTAATCTCTGTTGTCCCAAGATTATTCCTACAACTGTGACATTCTTACTTCTAGACTAGAATTCTTTCTTCAGTGGATATAATTTGGTGGGACTTTGATTTGTGCAACCGGAGCCCATGACGATGTGTTCTGCACAGAAGCACCATCTGTCATGGGTTCCAGAAGAACAAAACAGACTGAATCAGCTGATATAGAACATGTTTCCTCCCTTGCTAGAGAAAATTTGATGTCCTTTTAGTTTTTCTGATATTCTTCCTAATTACTACAGACTGTCATTTCCAAGTGAGTTTTCTTTTCTTTTTTATTTGAATACCTTAAAATCTAAAATAGTTAAGCCTTCTCAGTAAGCTTTAGATGTGCTTACCTAAATAGTTCAAATAGACATGGGTGAGTGAAAAAGATTGTTAGAGTTAGAAGCCTGGTACATTTGCCCCACTCAGGCCTGCCCAGGGACCTACTGCAGAAAAGCTGGAGAAATAAGTTGTATTTTTGTTTGTTTGTTTGTTGGGTTTATTTTGTTTTTATTTACATACAATCAGGAAAAGAAGAGGAAGCTTTCAACTTTTTCCTTCCAAGACATGGTAACCCTACTCATTAGTGTCAACATAGCCATCAGTGGGTGAGAGTTGGGAGGAGAGAGCCCCTCAAACTTTCTATTCCCCTGCCTCCAGCATAGGTAGGGTGGAAAAGAAGCTTTGAGCTGGAGATTTTCTTTATTATCTAGGAACTGAGGTAAAAATATGAGAAGAGGTACAAAAGTGATTTTCATTCTCCATAGCTTTTCCAAAACAAACTTTATCTAGGCTACCATACAAGAATCATTTTTGGAGAAAATGGAGATGGGAGTTATGGTCCAAATGAAAGATGACATTTAGGGAAATAATCTCTTACCTGTTTATTTCCTGCCTGTCTGTTGGGCATTCTTATTCCCCCTAATTTCTTTCCTCTCTTCCCCTACCACCTCTCACTTACATTTCCCTTCCCCTCCTTTCTCTCCTCTACACTCAACTTCTTCCTTTTCCTTTTCAATTGTGCCCCGAGTATCTTCCTTTCATCATGCCTTCTTTTCTCGATTCAGCTTTCCATATTTCCAACTGTCTCTATTTTCTATCCCCAATTTTGTATCACTTTTTCTCATGAACCCATGAGATGGAGCTTCACTTGAGCCCCATCTCTGTGTATTCCTGGAAATTCAAAACATGACTTCAGGCCTCATCTTATTTGATCTCTCTCTCTTGCATTGACTATTGTTTCCTGTCCTGGAAATTTCTTACATATTACTAGATAGTCAGATAGTGTTATTTTTTCCCCTTGTGGAATGGAAAGAGGTTCTTCCTTGAAAGTTTAGCAGTGGGAAATTTTTTGGTACTCTAGTTTTTTCTAAAGTTGTCTTTTGCAGGCAACAAGTGGCTTCTGGAGAATTCATGCAAGTTACTAATTAGAAACAGGTAAATGAGAAGACATATATGTAGGAGGTGATATCAGATATAAATCCATCAGTAAGTGATATTTCTAGAATTAGTGAATGGAGAAAGAAATGATATTGTTACCATAAAACAGTAGCTTAGATAAAAAGAGGTTAATTGTTGAAAAAAATCTTGGAAATGATATTAGGATCTTATAGAATCAAACCTCCTAGAATTCTAGACCAAATGGGTGTTGAACAAGTTTAGTAATCTGGAAGACCAGAGACTTGACTTCTTACCTGTTATTTTCTTTTCTTAACAGTCTTTGGAAGGTTTGGTTTTTTTTGGAATTTAAAATTTCCCATTAATCTCAGTGATACTCTGTAATTATCCTGGTCATGTTAGAATCCTCATCCTTTTTGTTTGGTTTTGTGAATACTGTTCTGGCCTCTTCAGGGGAAGGTCCACAATCCTTACACTCATTGTGAAGAACTGCCAGCAGATTTCCCTTTCCTTATAGTTAAGAATGTATTTTGCCTGTCTTCCATGCCTTTTTTAAAAATAAAAATTACTCTGTTGTAGCTTCTGAGGGTTCCCTGAATGCACACTGGAGGTATAACAGGCTGTGATGATTTGTGATTAGTACATCTGGCTTTTTCAAATACCAACATTCACTTTCCCCTTCTGGTGTAGAATTTTCGCTGCTCCATCCTCATCCTATGGGTAATAATCATCATACACACTTGTTCACTGTGGAGTTGACATGAATATGCATTTTTATGTAAAATGGGTTTTAAAGATAATTTTTTTAGCTTTTCCTCTTTTAGAATTTGTAAATGGAAATGAGATCACTTTTGAAGTCTTCCTTCAAAAAATGTATTTGAAGAGAGATTTATCAATTGCACTGTCTTACAAATGAATCTTGGATGTTTTTAGCTTTCTTGATTATTTTCTTGTATAAACCCTTTGTCTCTATACCAGATACATCAACTTGAATTTCACATTCTATAGTGTTCCAGTGTCCCCGACGGTCTTAAGGTCACATTGCATTTCTAGTTTAGCCAACTCCATATCCTACTATCACTATTGCCCTGCTATTGTATGTGAAGAATATGGACTTTTTTTTTTCCTTCAACAAAGAACAACCAGATTATATAACAAATTTTAAGAAGAACATGGTCTTATGATACTAGAATGATGTTGAAAGACTACTAAGCTATGTGAGTTTATTCACAGACTGTCGATAATGTATCTGTATCATGCAGCCAGTGGTACTGAAGCATATCTGAAGATACAGAACTTTCTTTCACTCTTAAAGACATGGAATGGTGGAAAGGATATTAACTTTAATGCTAAGCTGACCTTCATTCAAATCATAGCTTTTTAAGTATCAACATTGACCATTTATGATTTGGAAAATAATTTCACCTCTTAGACTTATAGTTTCTTTTTCTTTCAGATGGGATAATCATGTCTTACAGGGTGGTATGAAGATTAAACAAGACATATTGAGTACATTTTGGCATATGATATACATTAAATTAAAAGTTCCTACCCTGTTTAGAAAAATCAGAAGAAAAAGGGATTCTGTCTTTACTATTATTTCCTTATGTACACTTACTTTAAAATGTTATCTGATAAAATATTAGTGCCTCAGATGTTAAATAGTTTTTTTACTGGTTTGAAGCAGTAATTTTACATTGAAGTTATATGCTTAAAAATGCCCTTTTATGTTTAGAATGAGAATAAACATTATTCAAACCACATGAAAATAAATTTAGTGAAGTTATTCAAACTACAAAACTCCTTGCCTATAAATTAATTTTATTTTGTTGAAACATGCTTTAATTTGAAAAAAAAAGTGTGTTCTAAATTACTGTTTTACCATCTTAAATTAGTTACTGAAGCTTGAAATCAATAACTTTTATATTTTTATCTTATTTTCTCAACAAACATGTTGTGAGTAACTTGTCTGTGAGGCCCTATTCTCATCTCCTTATATATACATATATAGGAAAAGAATCAGACAAAGATCCCTGCTCTTGAGAAGCTTCTATTTCAAGCCATAGGAGATAGAATTATGTAAATAATAGAGCAACAATACTTGGAAATGTGTGTGTGTGGTGATAGGAAGTGGAATATAGTTTTTAGTCATATAATTAATGTAGGAATCATTAAAAAATGACATTCAAGCACACATTTGAAAAAGGTAAGAGATTTAGTTCTACCAGTTTCAGGGACAGGTATTCCAGACAGGGGTCAAAAACCCTGAGGCACAAAGGATGGGTGAGCTCCAAGAGTAATGGGAAGCCAGATGATATATGGCATTTCATTGTGAATAAATTGGGGAACCATTACAGAATCTTGAGAAGAAGTGTCAGGATCTAACTTACATTTCAGAAAAGTCAGTCTGGGCACTGTGTTGAGAATGAAGTTTCAACACAATTGGGTAAATGCTAGCCAACCGGTAAAAAGTTTATCATGAGAATTCAAGCAAAAGATTTTACTGGTTAGGCCAGGATGGTAATAATAGAGAAGATGAGATTCTGCACATATTTGGAAAATATAGTCAATTTGGTAAATTAGATGCCGAATGTAAGAGAGAAATATGTAAGAGAGAAATAGGAGTCAAGTTTAAAGTTTAGGACTAAACAGTTCAAGAAATACGTTGCAATCAAACAAGATAGAGATGGCTGTTGGAGGATCAGTGTTGGAGGAATAATATGAAGAGTTGCATTTGCAAATGTTGATTTTGAGAGATTTATTAGATCCAGGTGAAAATATTGAGGAAGCAGTTGGATATATGACCCTGGAGTTTAAGGAGACAAATAAGTTTCCAGACAGGAAATTTGCATATGTTTTGGATTCTTTGTGCTTAGTGTTGAAGAATGACTTGAAGTACTGAATTAAAGTTAGAAGGAAGAGTGACAAAGTTTCATATTCTCTGAAGTCTCTTGTTGTTTTCTCCTGTTTCTGTGTCATTTTAATTAGTGACCAGCAAATTATAAAATTCTATATTTGAAAAAATGTTTCATTTTCTCAATATTATGTTATTTTAACTGTCTCTCAGTTTTCATAGGACACATGTAGGCTAGTACTGTAATACTTGGGAAATGGGCACAAATGTATTTATTTGCCAGCCCTGCTTGACTCTGTTGATGATAGGAAAATTTAAAAAAAAAAAAGCATAAGATTGAAAATAGAAATGTAAACAGCCAAAGTCTACTCTTTGGCAGCTTAGTTCACAGTAAGTAGTTTCCTGACATTAGTTGTGGAATATTAAACAATTTAAAGTTCAAATAGTGTTTTTTGCTTTTTTGTTTTTTTGTGGAAGCAGAGTAGGGGGTAGTGATTACAGTCACCAAAATGGAAAGTCAAATGAGAGAAAGTAATTATGTAAATTGTGTTTCTTGAAGGCTTTTAGAATTTTTAATTCATATACTCTAAGTATCTGGAAGCACATTTAGTTCCTGTTTGGAGAGATGAAAGCCTTGCCATAGCCTCATCTGTAGGCTTGTGGCAATGTGAGTTTCTCCCGGGTGTATGTGCACGGAAGAGTAGAAAGGGCTGAGTGGGCAGTTGGCAGCCATACATCGCATTGATTGCAGTCATTCATAAAACCCAGCAGGGTGAGGGCGGAGTCAGGAGGAGCATTCCCCTGAGGTGGTTGCAGAATGTCTTATTTGCATAAATCTTCAGTGAGGCTTGAATGATGAGGAGATGCTCACATATTAGGAGACATTAAGAGTCCATGTCTGATAAATCCCGGTATAATTAATGACATCTCAAAGAATAAGGGGTCAGACCCTTTGAACTCTTAGTCCCTCCATCCTCGGTAATTCCAGGAAGTCAGCAGTATTGCTGCATTTGTGGTCTCCTAATGTCTGGCTGAAGGAATGAATCATGTATAGCAACAGACTCTTAATAGCTGCAACATTCTGACATATCATTGTCTTGTTTCTTGAAGTATGAGGGGGTCTATATTTAATATACTTTGTCTAATACATGGGAGATAATGGAAATTGCTGGAGCTAAACAATTTCCATATATTAGAACTGTCAAAAGTATGAAGATTTTATGCCTCCAAACTGACACAATTCAATTATAATTTTAAAGAAATGTAAGTCCACCCAGGCTAACAAAAATCTCATATTTTATAGTTTTGTTGTGTCTTGTTTGGGGCATAGTATAGTTTTTTCTTTCTTGTACCAAGGAGAAATTTCAGCTCAAAGGAATTCAGGTTTGAAAATATAAGAATATATATTATCATAGTTTAACCACTTCCCCACAATTTTGTTGAAAAATTAGAAATTTGAAACAAAGAGTTACCTTCCTCAAGACTCAAATTAATAGCTACTACATTACCCTAGGGTATGTGTTCTATGATCAGCAAATATGCTAATATAGAAAATGTGATCATCTCCTATTTTTTAAAATGTACATTTAATTAACTCCAAATATGTTGTTTTTGAAGAGTAACATGTATTTTTATTATTCAATAAAACCTTAAAGTTCAGCAATTCAAATCAAGTTTTTGTCAGAAAGATTCTATAGTGTGTATGACAGAAATATGTTGGCTATTGTCATTTTAAATCCCAAATCACTGTTGTACTTAGATTAGATTTTTTTTTAATGGCCTTTTAGTTAGCAGGGAGGAAAAGTTTGGCTTTAAAACCTACCCCTACTATTGGGTAAATCTTTGCCTTATTTAGAAAGTAGTTACTTCCAAGCATATTTAAGAAAAATTCCTAGTGGTAGATTTTGTTTTTCTTAGATCTTTGTGTAAATATCTGGAACATGAAGGGAGGAAAAAAAGGAACCAAACATTTTTTATTATATAATTCAAATTTTTTTCTGAGTTGGTGATACGTAAGATTTTTACAAATCAGTTCCTGTAGGTTAACCAGCCTGATATTCTATTTTTAGTTGAATAAGAATTGTTAAAAGATTTTCCAGTACTTCAAAATTTAACTTACTGGACATTGTACCTTGTGTAAGTTAGATTAAAATTTCAGGGCTTTCTTTTCCCTAACAACTGCCTCCCTAAATGTTCTTTTCATGCTGATGTGTGATTGGCCTTCTCCCATGAAACTGGAATAGTCACATAGGGCTTTGTGGTTCTCAGGGATTTCACTCCTCTCTCCTGACCAATCCATTGAGAGTTTAGCATTTGCTCTTGAGAAATGCCACATTTCTTTACTGTTATCTCAGGAGGAAGGTGTGCAGAGGTTTGAAATGGCACCATTTTCTTTTCTTGTCATGTTATATATTGATTTTTCTAAGTCTCACTTGACCTTGTTTGGAATGAGCAATGTGTGTGTGCACGTTTCTGTGCGTTGTGTCCACGTTTCCCTGTATGATTTCTTTCAGAAGTGGAGAACTTTGCCACGCAGCTTTTAGTACTGGGAAACAGTTTATCCACTCCTGCCTCACCAGTGATACACTTCTGGAATAACATGACTGGTCCTAAATATGAGCACTGCAGTCAAATCGCCCCCGCAAAAGTTAAATCAGACTCATGCTTGGGGGTTCTGAATCCTAAGGGACATTTCTATTTAGCAAAATCTAAGATGTAGGGTTTCAGTTTTATTACCAAGACTTCCCTCCTCAAGGCTGTGTTTGTTTTAAATCATATGAGGAGAAACAATATTTGGCTGGGATGTAGCTCACTGGTAGAATGATTGCCTAGCATGCCAGAGGCCCTAGGTTCAAACCCCAGCACTGGGAGGGGAAAAACGAAAGGATTAGGAGAAGGATATCTGAGTCATCCAAGTACAGTATAGCCTCAGATTGAAATGTTTTCTGATTTTGGCCAATTAATCTCTTTCATGCTCCATAAATTCACATATGTGAGTAAAAAGACTTGGGATGTAGTTCATTGGTAAGCACTTGTCTGATATTCATGAGGACCTGGGTTCAATCCCTAGCATTGCAACAAAGCAGAACATGAGAATAAAAATATCAACTCCTTCTCCACTTTGGGACTTTGTTATATTGTTTACCCTCTGCATTAACTTATTTTAACATGAAGAATTTAATGCACAAAGACTTTTTATTGTCATAATGTGGAGATACTCTCTCTTACTACACACAAGTGCAGGTGCACTATTTGTATGAACATGTCTTGCCATCTCCTACTTGTAATTAGTGTGAAGGGAATTTTGACTGTGGAGAATATCTTAAAGTCTTTTAGGTCTCTTTTTGTATAAACAGAAAGACCTATGTGGAGACTAATGGAATGAAACAAGAGTCCATATTTTTTTTTTTTTTTTTTTTAGTAAAACTGCCAAAGCCATTGAAAATCCTGCTCGATTTTTAACATATCAACACAACAGCTGTTCCTATTTTTAAGCTTTCAGATGTCTTCATATGGTGAAGCCAAAGCTTTCAATAGCTTTTCTGCTATGGGGAAAGCTGCTGACAATCATTTTATTGATGCTAAAATGAAAACCAAGTACAGAGGCCAGCACAGATTTTATTTGAGTATAACTGAACTCTTAGAAGCATGAGTCAAAGATTTTTTAATTCTAGAGGCCTTTCCAGTACCCCATGGTTAATATTGAAGGAGCTTGCAAAGACTTTTCTATAGATTGTGTTTTCAGTACCCTGTTTAATTTCCAGATGTGTTCTACCCTTTTTATAATTAATAGTGCGTTATGCTGTCTATCATGCGCCCCAGGTGTGTTGTCAGGGATATGGCGAAGCCTGCTGCCTGCAAAACACCAAGAAATGCTGAAAACCAGCCCCAACAACCTCCACCGTAAGTATAGCATTGGTTTTATTGAATGAAAATGTCCTCTCTTACACAGATCACTGGTTACAGATTTATTAATTCACATTGCATGTGGGAGTAGATATTCTGGCTTCTCTGGTATAATAAAAAGGCTACTATTGAATTAGATGAAGTTATCTGGAAACATGAGCTCTGGATTAAGTATCTTTAATAACTGACATTTCTAATAATATTACAGGGATGAAACTAGTTAGAGGAAAGGAAATGTGTTTTAGGGCTATAGAATAGCAGCAATTCTGTTTTTTGTTTTGGTTTGGTTTGGCTTTTTTGCCAAAGTTTAGATAGGGTGCTGAATGGGGGCCAGAGTGTGTAGGTAAGGAAAATTCATAACTAGCTCATTATCCAACCTTCACGCTATATTACTTAAAGGTAATGGGACATTCTAAATGAGTGGATTCTCCATCTAGTTTCATTTTTATTAATGCATTCTTAGCTGTAGGTATGAATGATTGACTATTAATTAATCAACAAAAGGGAAAATTAGAAATAGGAAATAAAATATGCAAGCTCTGAATTTCAAATGTGAATTTTGATGAGATAAATGTAAATAATTTTAAAATTCTTTATACTAGTGTGATCTATTTAATCCTTTGAATAGTGTTGTGCTCCCAGTTTTAAAAAGTTAAAATTTCCTTCAGGTGTCTCTGAAGCAGCAGTAAGGTTAGTGTAATCATTGTAGTCAAGTAGTTATTCCTGGGGCGAGCCTTCTTCCAAGCTTTGTGGAAGGGACTTTGAAGAAATGTGTCTTCAGATTAACTTTCTATAGATTCCTTTAGTTTATACCATAATTCTCTAAAGGAAAAACCAAAATGAAGTGATAAAGTAGTAAAAAGGCTATGAAGAAAGTAAAATTGTAACTATTTTGCCATAACATTTTATAAGTAAAAGAGAAAATTAATTTAATTTTATATGGAAGATATTTCTATCCAGAGGATTGCATATATCATGCTACTCTGCACAGTTTTACAGCTATTTACATTGTATCTCATCAAGAACCACATTCAGAACTCTATTTATTTGATTTCTTCTCTACTCCCTGCTTTCCTTGGTGTTTAGTCATAGAAATGCTTATGTTTTGTTTATTTCAAACAGTACTAATTAATTTTAGAATATTTATGATTTAGGATATAAAATTGTGTTTTTTATTTTATACTATTCCAATATATTGGTGCATATTATCTTTACAGAATGGTGGATTTCGTTGTGTCATATTCACATATACATAAAACATTATTTGATCAGTTTCACTCCCTATTACCTCTCCTACTCTCTTCCTCAATCTCCCTGATCGTTTCCCTTCCTTAATGGTTTCCTTTCTTGGCATTCCGTGTTTTACATGTTATCTTCCATCTAGCTTCTACATGTGAAAGGAAACATACAGAGTACTTTTACCTCTTGAGTCTGACTTATTTTGCTCAAAATTGTGGTCCCTAATTTCATCTATTTTCCTGTAAATGATATAATTTCATTTTTCATTATGGCTGATTAAAACCCATACACACACACACACACACACACACACACACACACACACCATATTTTCTTTATCCATTTATCTATTAATGGGCACCTTGGCTGAATCCATAATTTGGCTATTATGAATTATACTGCATGTATCTATAAAGTATGCTGACTTATATTCTTTTGGATAAATACCAAGGAGTGGTATAACTGGATCACGTGATGGTTCTATTTTTAGCTTTTTGAGGCACTTTCATACTGATTTCCATAGTAACTTTACCCATTTACATTTCCACTAACAGTGTATTAGAGTTCCTTTTTCCATACATCCTTAACAAAATTTATTGCTATTTGAAGTCTTGATGATTGCCATTCTAACTGCAGTGAAAAGAAATCTCAGGTAGTTTTTTAAAAATTCTTTTTGGATATACATTACAGTAGAGTGTATTTTGACATACATAACTTTATTCTAATTAGAATTCCATTACTTGAGGTTATAGATGATGTAGAATTTCACTGGTCATGTATTCATGTATGAACATGGGAAATTTATGTCTGATTCATTCTACTCTTACCTATTCCCATCCCTCCTCACTTCATTCTCCTTTGTCTAATCCACTGGACTTCTGTTTTCCGCCCCTCTCCCTGATTTAGCATCCACATATCAGAGAGAACATTTGACCATTTTTGGCAGGGAGATTGGCTTATTTCACTTAGCATGATAGTCTCCAGATCTATCCATTTTGCTGGCAAAATCATAAGTCTTTCTTTTTTATGGCTGTAATCTCAGGTAGTATTGATTTACATTTTCCTGATGGCTAATAATGTTGAACATTTTTCATATATTTGTTGGCCATTGGTACTTCTATTTTTAAGATATGTCTGTTCAGTTCATTTCTGAATTTACTGATTTTTTTTGTTTGTTTTGTGTGTTTCTTTTTAGTATTGTGTCTTTCTGAGTTCTTGTTGAGTCTTTATGAGTTCTTTATGTATTCTGGGTAGTAGACCTCAGGCAGAGGAACAGCTGGCCAAGATTTTCTCTCATTCTGTATCTTGTCCATTCACTCCGTTGATTATTTCTTTTGCTGTGCAGAAACTTTTTAATTTGATGCAATTTCACTTATTGATTCTTGCTTGTTTCCTGAGCTCTAGGGATTCTATCCTCCTGGATGTCTTTGTGCCTACATGCTGAAGTATTTTTCTTATTTTTTAAACAGTTGCATAGTTTCTGGTCTTATGTTTAGGTTTTTGATCCATTCTGAGTCACTCTAATACTAAGACCAGCTAAGGACACTATGAAGGAAGGGAAACTATAGACCAATTTAGTTGATGACTCTAAATGCAAAAATACTCAATAAAGTGTTAACAAATCAAATTCAAGAGCACATTATGAAAACCATAAACCATGATCAAATTGGTTTCATCACAGGGATACAAGAATGGTTCAATATCTGCAAATCAATAAATGTAATACAGCACATAAATAGAACCAAGGACAAAACCACATGATTATCTCAATAGATGCAGAAAAAATCCTTCAACAAAATCCAACACTGCTTCATGATGAAAACCCTAAAGAAACTAAGGACAGACATAACTTATCTAAACATCATAAAGGCTATGTATAACAAAATTAGCATCTTGCTGAATGGGAAAGAACTGAAAGCAATTTCTCTTAACATCAAGAACAAGTCAAAGATGTTCACTCTTACCACTCCAATTTGTTATATTGAAATTTTATGTAATTGAAATTCAATGTCATTGAAATTTTAGCCAGAACAATTAGGCAAGAGAAAGAAACAAAAGGGGTATAAATGGGAAAAGAAGAAGCTAAAGTATTCCTATTTGCAGATGGTATGATCCTATACTTACAAGATCTTAAAACTCCCACTGGAAGACTTCTAGTGCTAATAGAAAAATTCAGTAAAGTAGCTAATCAAAAAATTTAGTTGTAGCACAAAATCAACATATAAAACTCAATAGCTTATCTATATATCAATAATGAAAATGCTAAGAAAGAATTCAGGAAAATAATTCTGTTCACAACAGCTTAAAAAAACCCCTAGGAATAAACCTAATAAAGGAGGCAAAAGACCTCTACAATGAAAATCATAGAACACTGAAGAAAGAGATTAAAGATGCTACAAGATTAAAAGACCTTCCATGTTTATGGATAGGCAGAATTTATGTTGTTAAAATAACCCTATTACTAAAAGAGATCCAGAGATTCAATGCAATCCCCATTAAAATACCAGTGATAATCTTCATAGAAATAGTGGGGGGAAACAATCCTAAAATTCATATGGCAGAACAAAAGATCCAGAAGAGTCAGACCCATTCAAGGAGGCATCATAATACCCAGTTTCAAATTATTCTGTAGATCCCTATAACAAAAACAACATGATACTGGCATAAAAACAGACATGTAGACCAATGGATCAGTATAGAAGAAACAGAGAATATCCCACACAGCTACAGTCATCTGACAAAAGCGACTAAAAATAACATCAAAAAAATCCATTGGAGAAAAGGTAGCCTCATTAACAAATGGTGCTGGGTAAAGTGGATATTTGTAAGTAAAAGAATGAAATGAGATCCCTGTCTCTCATCCTATACAAAATGATATGATATTTTAAAATAAATTTCCAGAGGCTAAATAGATATTATAGATTTTTTTATCTCAATAATATATTCGCATATCATCTTCATTGAATCAGCATTTTCCAAGGAATAAGAATAATTTTGATTTAACCATAGTAAAATTATTTATAATTATTTCAATAAAATTAAAAACTTGGAAGAAGTACTGTTAATGTTGTTGCCATATTTCTTTTTCTGTATTTTCATTTATTTAATATTTTGAGGCAAATTTTGGCTATGTTGCACAGGCTGATCCCAAACTCTTGAGCTTAAGCAGTTTCCCACCACAGCCTCCCAAGTAGTTGGACTACAGGCGTACACCACTGAGCCCAGCTTCTTTTTCTATAAATGTTCTTACTGTAAAATCATTTTCCTGTGATGGAACTTATCTTGATAAGTCACAGAAAACTTATGGTTCTCCCTTCTCATATTATGTTCTAGGAATTAGAAAACTTTACTTCTAGTAGGATTCAAGTAATTTCTGGGAAAGTTCTTTGAAGAGGTAACATTGATTTTAAAATCTGTTCTGTTGTATATATTGAGGTTCCATTTTAATTGGTCCCACTTATTCCAAATTGCACTTTAAATTGGACTTTATTAGATATGAAGTGACCATTTTGACTTTTATCAGTAAGGCTCCAGATCTATTTGCTTGCTTTCTTTCTCTTTCAATTTCCACATATTTATAGTTGTGGAAGTCTTGTCATAACTTAATTGAACCTAGTAAAACTGTGGCAAACAAGAACAAGCAACTAGGGGCTCTTTTAATTCACTCTTTCTTTCTCTCTTTCTTTCTTTCTTTCTTTCTTTCTTTCTTTCTTTCTTTCTTTCTTTCTTTCTTTCTTTCTTTCTTTCTTTCTCATTCTACTACTTTGATGAAAATAGTGAACTTTTTGGTAGGTGGCTTGAATAATTTAAAGTCTGCATTTATTCCTTATTTCTATTAATTCTCTATGGAGAGTGGTGTGGTTGATTTCTCCTATGTCTACATAAATGCATTTCTAGGTTGATATTGAAAGAGAAAAAAATTAAACTGGGAGGGGATTTTTGAGGAATTTGTACAATGTGCATATTTGTGTATATATCTACAGTATCAGTGACTTTATTTTCAGAAGAAGGAGGAATGGAGAATGAATGATATAGACAAAATTAAGGACAAACAAATCAGTTAGTAGACAATAGTAATAGTCCAGGGAGAGGTGCAGAGATCTCAACTTAGAGAAGTAATAGAGCTATGGGAAAAAGACATTTCTAAAGCCAACTGAAAAGGAAATGGCAGTGCTTGAAGGTCAGTTGAATCCAATTTGTAAGGAAAAAGTTTAGGGAAAATATCACATTAATGGCTTGGATTATGAAGAGATGCAAACCAAGAAGTAAAAGTTGAATTAAGAATGTGAATGAAATTTAGGTCTGTAGGCAGTGGTAAGTTCAGATTTTGATAAAGGGATTTTGTGGTACCTGTCAGATATCCAAGGGTATAGGTTCATAAACTGTTGTGTCTATGAACTTGAAGCCCTCAGTCAACTGAAGTAGATGACATTATAAAAAGATATGTAGGAGAAAAATAGCAGAGCAGTCCTTACATAAAACCAATACTTAAGGAACTAGAAAAGGGATCCCCCAGCACAGCTGAGAAATAATGGTCAAAAAAGCAGGAAGATTAGAGACCAAGGTAGTACAGGATTTAGAGGGATGCCCATCAGTGACAAATACAGCTGAAAAGTCAAGAAATAAATGATGGGATAAAAAATGACTTTTAGTTTGGGTCATGTAGACTCATTGGTAGCACTTGTCATAGCAGTTTTAACATATAACTGGGTGGGAAGGCTGCACTTCAGGCATACGTGAGGAGAAAATGATAAGTCAGGAAAAGGTGATGGTGTACGTGTGTGACTTTTCTAAAAAGCTTTCCTAGGTAAAGAGAAAAACAGAATATTTGGTAGATAGAGGAAACAGGGTGACTGGGCTACATTACTTGGTATGTTCTATTATGCAAATCTAGTTTGATGGATACGCATATCAATATACTTTAATATTTTTGATAACCATATATATAAATATTCAAATATTCCACTTATGTTGTTATTAATATGTCACTTGGTCATAGTTTAAGCATGTTGCATGAGTTGAGATCACTTGATCAAAGAAAGAAACATCAAAATATTAGTGAAGTTTGTCAATTAGTTGAATCTGAGGCTTGCTAAGCCTAAGTGTAAGATCCATCAATAAATGGGATGGAATTCTTGTCTAAAGGGTTTTCTCTCAAGTTAAGTGAGGGGCAAATTGTTATACAACCAAATAAATTGCAATACTGCGTAATAAGTATTACATTAGGAGTATGTTTAAAAGAGAAAATGATTTATTCTATTTGGGGTTTGTTTGATAAAGGGAAGAATTTAGAGTCTACAATTCTGTTACTATGAATTTTGAAGGATGACTAATTGAGTAATTGGGTAAGTTCGTGATATAGCTTTCCAGAAGAAAAGAAAAGTTATTGTGAGGTGCAAAATATTATGTTATTTAAAGCATCATTGCTGGAGCCTCTGAGTATGTGTTCTGCTTTTCCCTACTTTAGTCTTGAGGTCACTCTGGGTGGTGGCTAGGAACTCTAGGTCTGTCCTTACAAGGCTGTCTGGGAGATGGTCTTGGTAACATGCCTTTGTGGGATACCTGGTCGATGGCCTAATACTTAGGCCTCTGATACTTGATCTGTTGTTACTCTCACAAGAAACTCGTTTTACTGGTAGGCTCTTGTCTGATTTTCATTCAGTTTATTCCTACTAGGATAGCCATGATGAAAGGAGAGTTGGGTTTCAGTGTACTGATCTGGTGAGACATAGAGGAAGCAATACCAAAAGAATGAAAAACATGAAATAACAGAAGCAATGTATTTATTACTAGCAAATCTCAAAGAAGAGAGGGGACATGCTTCACAGGGCCAATGGCAAGCCAAGGGCAGTCTGAGACATGCATGCTCACTGAGTGTGTATGAGCAAGGTGGTGAGACTTGTGGGCCAAGTGAAAACTTTTTCAAATTTTCTCAAGCAGGTTTTTCTAGGCAAGTGCTAACTGATGGGGTTAGAGGAAACAGACGTAAGCTCCAGGGAATTATGCTGTGACTGAGAAGTGATCATTGTGGTATATCTGGGTGTCATTGGGGTGAGCCAAAGAGGCTGTATCTAGCTTTTCTTCATAACTCTTTTACCATTCATGATTTTTGGGTGATTGACAGCACTTCGATGTCTCTGCATATGACCAGACTCATCACATAAAAATTACCAGTGTAACCTCAGAGTCTGGGTTCTATTTAAAGAGCCAACCAGAAAGAATCTAAAAGAACTTACAGCTACAAGCTCTTTAATAGTCTTGAGGGGATTCTCTGGTTGTCTTTGAAAAAAATGGGTACCTGGTTTTGACAGTGTGTTTATTTATATTTATTTATATATTTTTGTATTGTTAGTCATCTGTTTGTAGGTTCTATAATTTTTATCAGTTTCATTCACTTATTAAAAAATGGATTATGTTCCAGGTAAATTTGACTTCTTCTCAAGTTTTTGCCTTGCCATTCTTTGTCCTCTTTGCTTCCTCTCTTCTAGAAGTCATCTTGGTACATAACGATAGTTAGTGTCCTTGACTTGATCATCTTGAGCTCCAGCTATATTGAGGGTTTTGACATGGGCATGTGTGTCAGACACACTCTTTCCTTTTCTTCACAGCTTTAGATGAGTCAGGCTTGAATTGACGAGGAGGCTGCCATCCACATTTTTCTTTTAATAGGCATGCTTTTTCAGATCTCAAGGGCATGGCTTTTTTCAGCAATAACAACTTTTGTGCAGACTTAATCAAAACACAGAGACTTCTGAGGACCAACATATATGGGTTGAGAATGAATTTATTCATGTAGATTTGGTAGCATACATTTAACCTAATTTTAAAATAGTCAACCTTGAGCTCTAAAAATATAACTCTGGGAAGAATTCCCATAGCAGTATAGGAAATATATATCTTTACAATTGAAAATACGATTTCTCATTTTAAATCATATATCTAACATCACAGCTATATCTTATGCTAGATAAAAGACCAAACAAAAGTGTATCCTTGATATTGTAACAGTTGGAAGAAGCTCTTGTCCTTATGTGACTATGGCTTTAAATTTTGCAAACCGATCATGGTCTTCAGGGTGTGTGGCCTAATGCTCCCAACTCAGGGATGACTTAGAAGACTGGCTAACTCACTGGCAGGTTGTCACTACCTCAGACACATCCCATTAGGAATATAATGATTCCTCCCAATAGTTTGGGAAAGACCCTATAAATATTGGAATCTAACCCTGCTACCCTGCTTTAGAAACTTTTGTCCCTGTGTTCCTCCTGAGCCATGTGGTCTCCTGGCTCAGAAGTTATTGAGATTTTCTACTGAAATTATTGAGATTTTCTACTCTATCTTTTTCAAATTCTCTGGATTTTTTTTTAAATCTCAGCACAGATATGGTCTACCCCTTCAGGGAAGCCTGTTAAAGCAGCTTTGGATGGGAAGAAGGCATTGAAGAAAGAGAAGTGAATTTCTTTAACTGGTGAGAGTGTGCAGTAGGGGAAGCAGTTTATTGCCTTCTTTGTAGTGAGTTAGGCTGTGTATTCTTAACCTTTCTGCACTGTGTGCAAAGTACAGTGTCAGGCAGTGAATATTAGGATGATAGGGCAGTGTCACTGCCCTTTAGGGCTTAAGAGTATGGAGGAGAAAAATCAAAATCTCAAACAAGCAGAGTTAATAAAATTTTTGGTTTTAGCAAGGGCCCAAACTAAGTGCAGTGATAGAAAGCTATGTGGGGAAGCTACTTAGAGAGTTTGTTCATGGAAGATTCTAAGATGTTGTGACATTTAAGGAGAAACTTGGAAGATAGAAATCAACCTTGCGAAGAGTGAGAGCAAGGGAATTGCAGGCAGAGAAGACAGTATGTGCGATCATCCTTATATGGTCCTATGTGTGCCATGTCTGTCTGGGGAACTCAAAGAATACCAGAGGAAGTAAATGAGGAAAAAGAGGGAAATGAATAATATAAGTAAGAATACCATCTTAGAGGGCTGGGTTGTGGCTCAGTGGCAGAGCGCTTGCCTTGCACATGTGAGGCACTGGGTTCTATCCTCAGCTCCACATAAAAATTAATTAAAAAAATAAAGATATTGTGTCCATATGCAGCTAGAAATTTTTTTTTAAAAAAGAATTCCATCTTACAGGTCTTTTGGGCCTTAAATTTTTATATGAGGCTTGCATCAAGAGGCCTTCGGAGCACTTTAAAGAAGGCAGGACCATGATTCTTTGTAGTGTAGCAAATAGTTTCCCAGGGTATATGAGAACTTTAGGAGTCAGTTGTGGCAGCTGAGATAAAATGCACTGGTTGTTTGTATCCTGTTGGTCACAAAAAAAATGGATCCAATGGAATTTAGTCAAGACATTTTGGAAGCAATGAGAAAGAAAAGGAATTTCTGCTATGAACTGAGGGGGAGGAAGTTTCAAGTCATGTGTGTGATCTCTAATATGCTTAATATTCATTGACTCATAATGTAAACATATATATTTTCTCATAAAGTTTTAAGCTTGCACAGAAAGTGATCTTAAAAGGCATTTGTAATTAAAGATTTTAGAAATTTCAATTGTGTTAAAAATATTTTTATATGACTTCAAATTTTGTATAAAGGTATGAAGGTAAAAAATTATGAAAAGGAAAATGGAATAAGAATTGAAACATCAGATTTTTTTTCCACTTTAAATGTTTGATTTTTGTAGTATTTTTTCACAGTGGTATTCTACTGGGACATAAGATTTAATAATTTTATAAGTATATAGATACTTTAGAGTAAATAAACATTTAAAAATATATGCCAGATAAGAATATTACTGTTTTACATGGATATTTTATTGACTGAATAACATCTAAACAAGAAGAAAGGGGTCATATTTTTCATATGCAAGGAATATTTTAGTTAAATATTTTATCATAAATGAAGGTATTTTTAGAGGCAAGTTTTCTCTGTACTAATTTTAGCCACATGATTATATAAAACTTGTGATGAATTTTATAGTTAGGTTTATTTATTTATTTTTTTATTGGTTGTTCACAACATTACAAAGCTCTTGACATATCATATTTCATACATTAGAATCAAGTGGGTTATGAACTCCCATTTTTACCCCAAATTATAGTTAGGTTTAGTTAACATTTTTCATATACAATGAGATATGTAGTGTCATAGTCCATAGTTCTGATACCACCTGTAGTAGGGATCAAGATTAATTTTTGGTTAACACTAGAAAAATAAAAGCCCAACCAAAAAATATGTTTTTGCCTTTTAGAAAAAGTCAGTACAACCAGTAACTTGAAAATAGAGAATACTAGGAACATTGACATTTCCAATTCATGGCTATAATTAGGAAGTGACAGAATAAAAAAAAAACTGTGTGGCTTTTATAGTCTTCCCTCTCTTTATATGATTTGCTGGCTAATGCAAATCATTCTATGCTAATTCACAAAATCTTCCAAAGCCCTTGTTTCTGCTCTAGTTCAATGATAATATTGTGTTTATCTCTTTCTAAATGCCTATAGAGAAAGATGTTGTCTTCAGTTGCTTCAATATTAAGAGTTTACTTCCGTAAGAGTAGAAATGTATTAGTTTTATATCAGTTATATTTTGTAGTATTTGACTAGTCCTTAATTGATTTCACAAATTATCTCTTCTTGACTAAACTAGGTCCTCAAATAATGATGGTCTGAGTAATTTCTGTGTCGGCAACTCTAACATTAGAAGACTCTTTTCTTTGTACATTCTTTTTTTTTTTTTTTAATTCCTGTGAATATAGCATGTATGAGCCAAATGCATTTTTTTTACTCTCCTGTGCAAACCATCTACCTTTATTCCTATACTTTATTTTCTTGTTGATTCTATTAGAAATAGGTGCCTAAAGTTCATTTTTAAACCATAAACCCAGGGTTAGGCCCAAGTAGTCAGCTTAGTGGTTCTCCATTCCTCCCACTCTCCTGACCAATCATAGGTAAAATATTTGTCCACCGGAAAATAAATTTTTCTAAAAAGATTTCCTAAAGAAACAAAGGTTGTATAATCTCAAGGAGACTTTTGACTGAGTTTATTCAGTATAGCTTTCCATCAAGCCCCATGAAGTGGGCAACAATTGAGATTGATGATTTGTGCACTTGGCCTGCACAGAGAAAACAAAGCATGAGCTGGTCACAGTGGTGTAAGCCTGTAATCTCAGTGGCTCCCAGTGGCTCTGGAGGCTGAGGCCCTAAGCAATTTAGCAAGACCCTGTCTCCAAAATAAATAAAAGCTGAGGATGTGGCTCAGGAGTTAAGCACCCTCTGGGTTCAATGCCTGGTATAAAACAACACAAAACCCAGAAAACAAAGCATGAGCTATTTTAGTGACTTACCCTGGAGTCATTCAGCAGGAGAGGGGCAAATCCAGGTCTAGAATTCAGGCACCTGGATTCATAGTACAGAATGGATTCAAAATATGTAAATGATCTATTTTACATTGTAAGTGCTATTGCACTTACAGATGTGTCCCCTAAAGTTCATATGTTAGGAATCTAATCCCCAGATTTTTGTTAATGCTATATTTAGGTGAGGTCTTTGGGAGTTATTTTAGATTAAATCAAGTCATGAGGGGCACTAATGATGGGCATTAGTAGTTTTAAAAGAAGAGGAAGAGAGACTTGAACTAGTGCATTTCCTATCTCACCATGTTATGCCTCCATGATTTTATAATGCAGAAAGAAGGCCCTCACCAGGGCCTCAGCACAGCTCATGGACTTCTCAGACTCCAGAGCCAGGAGCCAAATAAAATTCTATTCTTTAGAAATTATTTGATCTCAGGTGTTTTGCTATAAAATAAAAAATGGACTACAACAATAATGAAAGAGAAGAATCTGGCAATTTTTTAAATGGAATGATGGAGAAACCCTGGCTGTAAGGGTTAGAGCACGTGTTTTCAGTCCTTACTCTGATACTCACTTGCTTGGCTCAGTTCTTCCTAAATCTTAGTGTTTTTCATCTGGATAGGAAGAAGAAAGTTATAACTAGTTATTTCCTTGGAGGATTTAAAAAGAAAATTTTTTTAATTGTCTTCATTTTATGTGGTGCTGAGGATCATTGAACCGAGTGCCTCATATGTGCTAAGCAAGCGCCCTACCAGTGAGTCACAACCCCAGCCCTCCTTGGAGGTTTTTAAAGTCAAAATGAGATAATGTACATGAGAAAGTTGTGTACTATATAAAGTACTATATAAATATTATTTACGTACTGTTCCAAAGTATCAGTGAAAAATCTTTACATTATTCACTGTTTTATCCATTTAGCAAATATTTGTGTAGCTCTTAAGGACACTCATACTGGTACAGTTTGAAAATAACCACATTTAGCCAGTCCAGTAAAAATATAGGCTGCATCTTTTTATCCCTCTGTGTGTCTTTTTTAAAGGAGTAACATAAAAAGGCATAGGGCACTTTAAAAAAAGTCCTACATTACACGTCAAACTACCCTCTTGTGTATAAAATGCTCCCCACTGTGCACAAATATGGAGACCAGGAAATATGTATTTGGAAAATTTCCCCAAGTAATCCTGACATACTCTCTTGATTTAGAATTACTGATATTTTGCATTGATATGTTTGGCAAAAATGAAGATTAGCTAGGATGTAATGATTCTGTAAGTCAAAATTAATGTGAATATCTCTGAACTCCACTTATCTTTTGAAGTTCCGTGTACTGAGAATGCAAAGAGAAATAAATATTGGCAATATTATTATTAGAAAGTTGCTGTGCCTCAGGGTCCAGCCTAGTTATTCTGTGAATCACTGCTATTTCCTCTGCTCTTCCACGGAGTCATTTGTCCAGAATGAGAACGGTCTGCCTGTGCCAAGAAAATAGATGGTTGTGCAAAAACAGGAAGCTCATAGTCAAAGGAGAATCTGTACCCACTGGCTACTTCTGTACTGGTATTAGAAGTAAAGTACTAAATAAAGAAAAAAAAAACATGCCCAGGACCTTGGGCACAGTATGCAGAATAGTGTTTATTTAGTGAAAAATGACGATGGTAGATAAATGAATGTACTCATCTATTATGCACATAACAAATATTAAACACGGTGAATGTGTCTGGGCTATCTTTAGTGACTTTACATAGCATTACTATGTAATGTGTAATTGAGGGTATTGGATAGATAACTGCAGGGAATGGCATGCTAACACAGACCTTTTAAGGATTATTTAACTTCTGGTAATACTGATTTTTTATCATTTTCAAATGACCCCACATATGTACAATTTACTTTGACATGTGCTCACTTTAACTCATTCATTCATTATTAGAGACATAAACAATTAAGCAGATGAAACTTAGTCAAGCTTAGAGACAAGTAAACAGATCATTATAACACAGCATGATAATAAGGCTATTGCAAGAGCTTACAGATTGTCATGAAATCACAGATAAATGGCATCTACCTAAAAATTTGAGGTCAGGAAAACCTGTTAGTTTCTGTAATACTTAATATTTTATCATATTTCTTGTAGCACTTTATATTTACTGTCTGATGTTTTCTCTAATTATTTAATATACATGTTTTGCACACAACCTGTGTTCCAAGAAATATACTGAATAGGGCAAGGAAAGGAAACCCTGTAAGATAACATAAGATACAGAATCTGCTTTCAAGTTGTTTTTTAATATAATTGCAAAAGACGAGAGATGTCTAGATGGATAGATCAATGGATAAATCTATGGCTAGGTGTAAAAGATACCTCAAAATATAAGTAAATAACATGTCAAGTGAATTACTTTAAAAAATTAAAACAGAGTATCCTCAAGGGAGGGGGAGAGAGAAAGAGAGGAGAGAGAGAGAGAGAGAGAGAGAGAGAGAGAGAGAGAGAGAGAGAGTGTGTGTGTGTGTGTGTGTGTGTGTGTGTATGTGTTTGTGTGTGTGTTACAGCTTTCCTTGAAGATTATAATTAGGTAAAAAGAGATCAGGACATCTCAGCCTAAGAAAATGATTTGGGCCAAAGTTCAGAAGTAAGAATGAGGCAGTCCAGCAAAGGGAGCATGGATGTAGAGTCTGCCTTGGGAAATCTATTTGGCAAATAAGTTGGGAAATATAAATCTTCAAAAGGAGGTTGGGGTCAGTTTATGAATGTCCTTGAAATACAGCCTCAAGAAACTTGTTTTACTCTGAAGGAAGACATGAAAGTGTCTTAATGGAGATCTGCCCACTTGAGTACTTTTCAGGATAATGAATTTTCCAGAAGTATACATTATGTATCAGAATAGGGCATTCCTGGAGAGGAGGTCAATGAGTACATAATTAAAATAGCCAGACATGATTAATAACAGTAAAGATGAGGTAGCAGTGACAAAAAAAAATGAAAGAGAGACATCTGGAAGGAGAAACTAGCAGGCCTTTGTGACATGAGAATGTAGCCATGAGGAGAGTAAGGAAAAAGAAAGACTCACTTTGAGTCTGGAAATTACCTTAGGAAACTTGAAACATAAGGAAAAGGAAGAGTCATGTAGTTCTAGACAATTATGTTTCCAAAAATATGATTCCTTAAAGAGATCCATAAGGAAGAAGACTGGCACCATGGAGAGACCATTTCATGGGAGCATCAAAAAAGAAAAGAACATACATCTACTGTTTTAAAACAGCTTGCTGACCTAAGTTATGTATAAGATCAAAGCAGAAGAATGTCTGGCTTTAGTTCTTAGATGATTCTCTGTTAATTAGTTTAACAATAAGTTTGTATATGTTTCAAGCACTCCATGTACATTTGACCCTTACAATCTTTATGAAATACCATTACTATCTTCATGAGAAAACTGAGGCACAGAAAAATGCCTCATATGTGCTTATGACCACTGATAGTGAAGCCAGAGCTCATACCCAGACTTCCACAGAGGTAGCCACTATGGATAATTCATTTGAACTCTCCAAGTAGGATCCATTTACAGCCTTCTGCTTGCTCAGTCCAATGCTAGAATGTAGAGGGTTAGATCAAGAATGCCATAGATTTCTTGATTCAAATAAGTACCATTCTAGTATGGTGGACATAATATATAATCAATGACTAAGGTCATGTACTGTAGTACTTACCCAAAATGGAATAAATTCATGAAAAATATGAAATTGATAAATATCTAGAATGTAAAAAATTACAATTGGTAACATTTTGTATCTTTTTTCTTTATTTATAAAAACCAGTAGGTTTTATTTGTTTTGCTTGCAGAAAAGAGGGTTAATCTTTAATCCTGCAATACCTGCACTAGCCACTTGGTAGTAAATAATGTCCCATTATGGGACATATTTTCTTTGATTCCTTTACATGATTTTTAGGAAAAATAATTCATTTTCTCATTTCTTGAGACTTGTACCCTCACTTGTGCTTTTCACTTCTTGAAGGAAGAGGTTGTATTTTACAAATCTATAACGCATTGTAAGATTATGCTATGCCTTGGAAAATGTTAATAAACTGCAATTTTAAATTTGAACTCTGATTTGACTAATTAGAGTACCAGTTGACAATGATTCCAAGATGGATTCCATTATTTCCTTTATTTATAATGGCAAACTGAGCTGATAAATATCAAGGATTAGAGTGGAGGAGGATCAGGGAAGAGAATGAAAGCCTCCTTCATTTTGTCCCTTTGATTTTTCTCTTTGCCTTCCCATGCAATGCTGGTGAGCTATGCCCACCATCTGTTATCCATTGAGGTACTGAAAGTGTTAAAATATGTGTATTGGTTTTTGTAATGTCATTTATTGTGAAACCTGTGGTGATAGTCTTGTAGCTTTGGGCTTTTCTTTTCCTTTCCTCTCTGTGTATGTTTGATAGAGAAAGACAGAGACACAGAGCATGGAGTCTCACTATGTTGCCGGGCTGTCCACAAACCACAAACTCCTGGGCTCAAGCCATCTTCCTTTTAGACTATATATTTGAGAGAATTTCAGGCTTCAATAAAGTGTGACTTTGAATTATATATCTTTGTGTGTGCACATGCGTGTGTGTGTGTGTGTGTGTGTGTGTATGTGTGTGTACATAAAACTTGGACCGTTTCGCAATTAGGATTAGAGACCATTTAATTTTTTACAACAAAGCCAGCGGGCTTGAGCATCCTGTAGTCCTCACAGCACACTATCTTACACGTAAATTCAAATGTGCTGCTTGGTCTGAATAAATCAGAGCTGAGCCCAGCATCTCCTTCCATGTCACATCCAACAAACAGAGGCACAGTCACACACATGCATCCTTCTTCCCCTTCTATCTTAAATTTGTGACATTTCCATTCTCTCAGTCACTCAGGCGGAAAACCCCTGAGTCATTTTTGACTCCTCACTTCCTTGCTCTCTCTACATGTCTACATGTTATCAGTCACTATGTCCTGTCAGGTCTAATTCTGAATCGTCACTCACATCTGTTCTTTCTGTCAGTTCTCACTGACATTCTTTTATTCCAGGCTCTCTTTCCTCTCACACAGAGTTGGAAACCTAATTGGCCCCTTTGTCTCTCTTTTTTTTTTTTTTTTGTGGCCGTGCTCAGTCATCCCATCCAACTTTGGTGAAAGCAGCTGCCCTCCCAGAGGCCTTCAGGCCCCATAACCCATGTGTAAATTCTAAATCATGCACTGTCTAGCACCTAGTTATCTTTTCTCCCACAAAACCTTCTCTAGTCATAAATTGTACAAAACCACATTATTTTCTACTCATTGAAGATACCCTTCACTCTTTTCCCACCCTGAACTTTTGCCTCTACTTGTTAAATTATCTAATTTCTTACCCACTGTACCTTCTCTACCCATTATAATTTCACCTATGGTCCAAGTCCAGGCTCAAATGCAATTTCCTTCCAAAACTTACCTGGCCAACCACCCCACCAGCATTTCTTCCTGCTTGAGTTTTTGTTACACCTGTTTTACATAGAGAACATATCATGTTCCACCTCTTATTTGTGTATATCTTAGATCCACTGTGAGTTTTGAGTGCTGTCTTGGCTCTACATTATTTTCCTGATTCTTATGGAAGAAAGTTAATACTTTTGAAGTGAAATTGGACACTGAAATGAAATCACCTGGAACTTGTTTCTGCTCATTCTCATACTCTCTCACCCTTTACCTGATTTAAATATTAAGTGTAAAGATTAAGTTCTAAAGAAGGCCCAGCCCATATTATGTGATCAAAACATTGCTATTAATGAGATGAACTTGAGTTTTTAAATTTTCTTTCTACATTGGTATATAAATTGTTTTTTTCTTGTGAGAAAATTTTTAATTGTAAAGGTAGTCTAGTAAATTCTTAGTTATAAGTAAATATATTGTTGAATGTGACTACTAGCAGGCTGATGTTGTAGTCCCCCAGATTGTTGCATGTTTTTGATGACATGCCAAAGCTCATAAAAGATGTTAATTATCACCTGTTGATAGACTGAATATAAATTGCTATAGTGTATTATTTCAACAGCTGGAAACAGAATGTAGTAGAAACTAGGAGACTAGTTTTAATTTTACATTGGATTGCTTTAATATGTTTCTCTGCTTAAGAAGAAAGCAAAAAGGCTTAAGATCTCTCAACTCTGAAATGCTAAATAATTCTTAGATGAAAATTGGAATGGGAGGTAAAGGTTGTGGACATGCCTAGAGGGACTCAAAGCCAAAGTTAAGAGGATAATCTTTAAAGAAGCAGGAAGTAGAAAAAAGGAAAAAAGCTATTGTCGAGCCTACAAAGTAAGAAATAAGGGTGTATCTGGCCATGTGCAAATGCAGCAAATGTACAAGCTCCAGGAGAGAGAGGTGGCAACTTTACTGAAGCTAACTAGGATTTTTATCTGGCAATTTTCTTCTTTTTGTTTTGCTATCTCAGACCTCAACTAATTATCTCCCCAAGGAAGAAGGAGTTGTTATTTTATACCTTTTTTATTTTTTTTGAGAAAAAACTGTTTACTAATAAAGGATGGAGTTGTTACTCTGACCTCAGAAATCATTTTTAATTTTAGTGTACACAGGCAGGCAGGGCACGATAAGCTGAATCCTGTAAAGTAAGAAGGTAAATCTTCATGTTTATCTATTTATCCATCCTGATATATATGTATATATATACATATATATATACCCCTGATGGGGCTGTACAAAAGGAGGGTTCAATGCCTCCCCTCCTCACATAAAACTTTATACTCCATCAATGCTAGATTGTAGTTCACCATCACATCATGTGCACAAAGCTCATGTTGTCTTGAAAATCAACTGTTAAACTTTCAAAAAGTTTGCAAGCTAGTGGTCTAAACATAGCTATTATTAAAAATTAAATTATATAAACTTTATAATTAGATACATTGTATTCCATTAAGAAGTAATTCTAAAAACTCACCACTTTCTAATTATTTTGTTACATATCACTGTCTCTGCTCTTCACATTTATATCCATATATTTATAGAATGAAAATAGTACACTGTGAATCATTTACCAACTCCATGTTAAAGTGACATTACATTTACTGTTTCAAATCTGGCCTGATGGAATTATTTACCCCACAGAAACTGGAAAACCCTGTAAATCAACAATCAACATTTTCCCTTCTTTGTGTGTGTGTGTGTGTTTGGTTTTTTTTTTTTATTTTTTTATTTTTTTTGAGAAACAGTTTTGTTAAGCATTTGTAGTCAAACCACTAAACCCATACTCTGACTTTGTAAATGTGCTCTTTTCTACCTGGAAGACCCTTTATATTATTTGAGGTACACATGATGTTAGGACACTCATAAACACATAGAGCATCTACCAATGAACTCCTCTTAGTCACTTTGATAACACTCTTTTCCAAAGACATCTTGGGCTTCCCACACAGCTCTATAAATTGAATACCTTTATTTCAGCATCTGGCATTGTTATCACATTTAGGTTTGCTAGATGGAACAAATAAAAATACAAGACTTTTTGTTATATTTAAACTTCAGGTAAGCAATTCATACTTTTTATTAAAATGTTTCTTATTTAATATTTGAGCATACTTATACTAAAATGTATTCATTGTAAAATGGAAATTCAAATTTAACTGAGTGTCTGTATTTTATCTATAAATTCTGACTATATGATTTTTAAAAATGTTTTTAATCTCCTAGTAGAGAATACCAGGTCTGTTTTCTACTGTGTTTATAGTGTCTTAACACTGAGAATAACTCAGTTAAGAGTTTGTTTGCTTATTAACAATATTTGAACTGTTTATTATGTTAGTCCTCACCTCTCTCACTCCCATCTGTTTTCTTGAATGAAATCTGAAAGTATTTTTTGTGGGAATTTAAGATAATATATAAGATATGTGTTTCAGAAAGTTCACTTTAGATTTTATGAGTGATGGCTTAGGGTTGAAGATGTGGAATTAGGGCAACCAGAGAGGAGGCTAAGGCAGTGGACTATTATGATGTCAACACTTGGAGTCTAGGGCTGAAGATGTTTGCAGTGGGGAGAGCACACATATGGATACAAACCTAGAGAGAAAACAACCAGATTTGATCACTGGATATAGAGATTGAATGAGGAGGAAATAGAAATGACTCTGCAGTTTCTTTTTTGAGAAGTGAAGTTTATGTTGATGCCATTAACTGAGGAAGATATAAAAGACGTGTATCACATTGGGAGTAGCAAAAATAACTGAGGAGTTCAGTTTGGGACATACTAAGTTTAATGTACTGTGAACAGGCATGATAAGAAAATTATTTGGCCACCAGTATAGTACGGGCACTGACAATTAGAAAGAGATATCAATCAAGTGGAATGGTTGACAACCATTACCAATCAACAACCATGACCAACAACCACAGTCTTGCTGCATGAAGATATTTTTTAGCTCAGTAAAGATTTCTGATACAGAATTAGAACTATGGGTCTGGAATTCTGGGGAAAGTTGGGTGTGAAAATTTGGAGGGTTTTGGGCTCAAAGGTGATATTGATGCTCTGGACGGAAATGATATTATGTACAGAGTATTAGGAGAAGTAAGTAAATAATGGACTCTTTAGGATTGAGAGAATAGACAGAAGGAATAAAAATAGTAAATTAGGAAAAGGTAGAGTGACTGGATTTTTATGTATGATGACCATGATGGATTATCTTGCCTCTACTTCCAATTCCACATTTTTTTTTTTCTGATGGACCAATTGCTATGTTAGAACAGATATAATACAAACTGAGGGGCATTTATAAAATATTGGTTGGTATAGTATGAAAGTACTAGGTGGCTTAAAATACTAACATTTATTTCTGACAGCTCTGGAGATGGGAAATCTGAGATCAGATGTGGTTGGATTCTGGTGAAGAACCTTTTCTGGTTTGGAGACAGCCACCTTTTTGCTGTGTCTTCTTGTGGTAGAGAGCAAAGCAGGTGGGGTGGGTGGTGAGCTCTCTTGTCCATTCTAATAAGGGCAGTGATCCCATTCATCAGAGTCCTACCCTTATAACCTAATTATTTCCCAATGACTTCAACTCTAAAAACTATCACATTGGGAATTAAACTTAAATGTGATTTCTTCATAGGGGAAACAGACATTCAGTTCATAGTTAATACCCCAAACCACAGACATTTGGGGACTTGACCTTTTGTACTATGGTAAGAGCACCCATTAGGGAAAACTATTAACTAACATCTGATACATAATATCATTATCACTTCACAAGGGTCTGATAGAACTGAAAACAAAATATTCAGACAAGAAGGAGAGTGGATGTGATTATTAGGGGTTTGAAGCTGATTGGCCCAGAAGATTCCTGGCTTCAGTCTGTGAAAAGAGAAGGGAGGCTTGGAAATAGGAAGTTGTCCATGGCATGTCATTGATTGTGTCCTTAGAGGGCTTTTGCTGTTGTTACATTTCTCAAACTTGATAATAAGAGCAATTTTGAGTTGATGAGAAAGCACTGTATTTGAACAGTGAGAATTGTTCTAGTTCTGTTACTCAAGGAGTTCCTGAGGAAAACTAAGACTGCAAAGTCCATATGACCTATGAAAGAACACCATGCTCAAATATGGGTAGGTCAGCAGATCAAGGGGTTGTTGATTTTTTTTCCAATTCTGAAAGGATGCTTAATCACTCATTCTATTATTACAAATGTTACAATAATAATTATAAATGGTTCTTTGTGTCTTATAGCAGCAAATCTAAATTCTTCTAGTTAATATCAAGATCTTTGCTGGTCTACCTTCAGTAACCCTCCTTCATATATATAATTGCCCCAAAATTACACCTACAGCTTTAGTGAGTATGAGTCTTTGGCAGCCACATGGGAATATCATATTGTTTTCTGCTGCCATGTCCTGGTCTGTCTGTTTCCTTTTGCTCAAAATTCCTTCCAGTTTCTGCCTTGCTTCTATTCCAAATTTATTGGAGTCCGTGAAACCAAATTCCATATATCCTTGATCATTTATCTAGGACATTTTTAAAGAATTAAATTCTAAATTTTCATTGAAATAATAATATCTTTTATATGAATGTTTTGGACAGAAAAAAGGTGCCACTGTGTGGTGATGTATGCACAAGGATAATTATTGTGGCCAACTGGCAAACTCTGAATGTCCACCAATAGGAAATGGTTGAATAATTAAGGTTTTGTCCTACAATGGAATATTTTTTATCCCTGGAAGCTATTAAAAAGTATCAAAGTTCTCACTTATCCAGTAGATGAAACTAGAGAGTTGTTGAAACAAATAACTCTGTGATGGGCTCACAGCACACTTGTAGTAAAGATTAACTGTTAGCTATTATGGGGGGTGGGGATGTAGCTCAGTGACAGAGTGCTTGCCTACCATGGCTGAGGCCTTGAGTTTAATCTCTCCAAGGGGAAAAAAATAAAAAAAGATTAGCCATTACTGCTGCTATTGGTTTTATTGAGAAATTATAACAACAGTGTATCTTTAGATAAATAATTTATGTGGTATCATCTACATATAGAGTACAGTTGTTATAAGAATAGTATCATATATGTGTACATAAGCAGGATTGGTTCAAATTATTATATAGTTACTAAACACCTTACAAAAGAACAGGCACAAGAATAACAAAAGGGACCCTGAGTCTGAGCAGTTGGATTTCCAGCATGTGTCTGTAACTAGCTTGGTAAAAGCCCAGTATTTTAGGTTGTATATAAACAAGATAAGAAGTGAGATTATATACACCCCATTATCAATAGTGATGTATTATTCGAGTGTGACTAAAGAGGAGAAAAAGCCCATACTACTTGAATGCTGCACTTGTTTGAATGACTGCAATAAATAAATATTAATTTGTAATTAAAGTGACTGAAATGAAAAATAGTGACTAGCATATAACAGGTACTCAGTTGTTGGTAATTGTTATTGTCATCATGATGACGTGCCTCGAGTTTGATGATAAACTCTCAAAATTTTCTCTAACAATATCTCCTCTGTTCTTTTCACTACTAAAACACTGGTGTATGCCTGTTATTTACAGCACGTTTAATTGTATGGTGAGACTTTATTCACAGCATTACCTGTATTGAAGTTTTGTTTTCTCCAAGAGCAGTTTCTTTTAAGGCAAAGTCACATTGTGTGCTTAATTTACTTCTTCTAATACTAACAGAAGAAATTGTAATCAATTTGTTCCAAATGTATAGGAATTTTTGAGCTACAGGTTCTTGGCTATATTTGATGGTAATCATAGATATATGTTGAGAATTTTCTGCATACTAGATAACATGCTAGGTGCCAGGAATACTACAATGAACTAGAAAGATAAGGCCCCTCCTTTCATGGCATTATCTTGTGATGTTTGTCAGGGGAGACCCTCTAGTACACCTATATAAACACATACTTAAAAATATATATCATCAGACATATAAAACAGAGGTTGTGATTAAAGCTGGACATTAAATGAATAGGTTGCAATGATGGAGAATACCAATGGTTCATAAATTTAATACAGAAATAAAAAAAATGGTCTCATGAGCAACTTCAAAGCTGAAAAATGAGAAAAAGCAAGCAATCTGTGAAAAGCTGGGACGTGGGTGTGCTTGGCAGGAGAGGCAGCCATCTCTGAGATGAGAAGGAACATGTCCTTGATGACTCTGGAGCACTTGAGTGGTGGTTGGAGTGACTTGAACTGAGGCTGGCAGAGTAGACATAGGCCAGGCCATGCAAGGAACAGTGGGACTGGGTTTTATTCCATGTTTGATAGTGGTATTTAAAATAATATCATTTATTAACAATATCTGCTCATAGCCTTATATGACTTCATGAGATCTATTTTAGAATAATTAAGATGATAATAAACTGCTGTAATATCTAAGAATGCTTTAAAATATAATTCTGTATATTAGATATTAGTCTTAATTGATACTTAGAGAACCAAAATGAATTCAGAAAGACCAATGGGTCTTTTACAAGGTCAAAATTACCGGCCTCAACTATATTCTATTTCTTTTCATCTAGGGTTCTCTGCTCTAAGCCATACTGAAAGAAATATAGTAGCTTTATTTTTATAAGTGACTTCCTTTAAATTGCAGACTTTATTTTTGAAATTGCCTCAAGACTATGAGTCACTTGTCTTCTTAATTTAAAAACAAAAATCTTTCAACTTTTAATAGCATTTTATGTCAATTTCTCCAGATTATCTGAACATGTTTTTAAAAAATATCTAATGTTATACTGTTCATCATTTACTTGCTGTAAACTTTTTTTCAGTAATGCATCCTAAAATCTTTGTATTGTTTATTTTATACAAATGACTATGTCTTCAACAAATATTGCCAAAGTTTAGTGTGGTGGGTAAATCATTCATTTGTTCATCACACATAGCACATGCTGTGTTCAAATCACTGGTATAAATATTGTGAAGGATATCAGATCCCATCCCTATCTTCAAGGATATTCAGTTTAGTAACAGAGTTAAGTCTCAAACTGAAGTGAAAAGTAAAGCTTATTATATATTAACATTTTAAAAGGACAAATAAAGTACTGTGGTTTAGAGAAGTTATAGATCACATGGAACATACAAAGAATTGTAATGGAATTTATAGAATGAAGAAATTACCTGTGACCAACAAAACACACACACACATACACACACACACACACACACACACACACACACACACATATATAGTAACCCTTAAAGTTATTTAGAATAGAAATCAGGATTTTTAAAACTGAAAGAGGTTTAAAGGATCATCCAGTTCAGTTCCCTTGCTTGAGACATAATTACACAAGTTCAGAGAGGCCTGATTAGCATCCCTCCCAGTAGTAGTCAGGGATTTGTGGTAAAGCCCGGTGTTTTTCCTGACTGGCCAAGACACTCACTTTCACTCTAGTGGGCCATATGGCACGTAGAATGTTATGTGCAGCAACCAGTGTTTATCCAGAGAATGCGCTTTAGTCTTTTTAACTTTCAAATTATCACATTTTCGGTGGATTGATAATTTATATTGAAATGAGCAAGTACATTTTAATCAAATTCTTCTTACGTAAGCACACAGAAGACAGTTAAGAAGAATTTGGATTTAATAAGAGCAGTTGAGTTGTTGATTAGTTATGGGTAAAGCTGCTTCTTGATGTTCAGAGAAGTTTTAAAACTCAGTCTCCAACTTTTTGAAAAAGAGAAAAGACTGTTTGCCTACAGGTCTCAGATATAACTTGCTACAAGGTCTCGCCAGGCCTCACTCTCCTATGACTTTATGTAAAATTGGTTTTGTTTTGATTTCAGCTCTATGAGAAGAGGGAAAGCTGCAGGTGGAATCTGTGCTGACGTTTGTTTGTTCTCATGCCCAAAGATCATGACATGCAGCACAGAAATACAAACAGGAGCATTGCTATTTTGGTGTGATTGGCATCTTGACTTCTTGTTGAATAGTTCTTAAATAGGAGGACTTCCTGGGCAGAAATCAATCATGGAGGGAAAGGTCTCTGTTTCTTCTTCCTGTCTTTGATACATAAGGACAAAACAACTACAGACTTTAGAAAAAAACAACCATAAACCCACTGAATGTGTCTACTCGTACCTTCTACATAGTGAAAGTTTTATATAAGTTGCAAGTTAAACCTATCAAAACAGTTGTTATTCTTTTCCAGATTTATAATTCATTGTATATTATAAAATTCATACTATTTGGGGATTCTATCTAAATTTTGATAGAATGTTGTGAGGGAGGGATATTTCCTTATGATTTTTGAAATTGAATTTCTTTCAGAAATTGTGGCTCAGATGTGCAGGATATGTTTTTATGAAATGGTAAAAAGTTGTCTATTAAATGAACAATGGTCAAGAAATTTTGATAGCATTTTTATCGTAACTTTTACACAAGCTTTATTTTCTAAAACCAGACTTCCAAGTGACTACAGTTCAAGGATATTAAATACTAAGTCAGTGACAGTGGAGAATGATCAGTGATGGGCATATTTTGTTTTATTAACAGCTGGCAGAAGATAGTAACTTGAAGTCCCAAGCTACTTTTGTTTATTTTTATCTCCCTTGTCATTTTCAATATGGAGGATTTATGGGGGGAATTCAGTGTTATTACTTTAAAATTGATTGTCAGAAAGATAAACCAAAATTATTTGGGGCTTGGGAAAACATTTTGTTACCGAAAAAGGGAGGTAGGAGAAATATTTCCAGCAAATGTATGTAGTAGAAATCCTCTCTTCTACTTTACCTCATAAATAGGCCAACTATGGTAAATCATCAGTCCAAATAATGGCAGTGGAACTACTAGATACTGAACATTGGAAGAATAAATGCACCAATTGAAAGTGTTTGCCCTCAAGAAGCATAAAATATAAGACACAGTATGCTATTAAAATGAAACATTTAAAAACACTTGTTAGCTAGGCCATTTAACAATATTATTGGGACATGCTGATATGTCCTAGAAATAGTATTTTAATTGCCAAATAAATGAATGAACAGATATTCACACTCACTGAGTCTCACTCTATTCCTGAACTAATGGGTATTTTTTGCGCCACTATGCCATAACCACTCTAAAGAAAAATAAAATGAACTAAAAGAAGCAGTCCCAGGTTTGTTTCTGTTTGTTTGTTTAATTTTTTAGTGGAACAGTGGTAATATTTTGGACATGTTTAAATGATGTATTATCATTTTTCCCTTGAGTTGTGTTTGTTGACTTAGATGCTTTCATCTCCAGAGTTGAATTATGATACTTGTTGCTCAGGGAAGGAAAAGGAAGGTATACTACCCACTATGACAAAAAGGTCACAGTTCTACTTTTGCATCTCAAAGCTGACTCTTTTGTTATAGTCTTCAGCAAAGGAATGATTTTGAAGTATAGCCATTTTTTTTAAAGAAATAGATAATCTAAATTGTCAGATCCATTAACATATCAGGAAGTAGGTTAAGATCATAGAATTTCCTCTCACTTTAGATCTAATACTTTCTGTCATGGGAGCCATGGTTCTCTGGGAAGAAAAGAAATGTATTTTAAGGAAGGCCATTTAGCCATTCCTTAGGTATTATTATCAAAAAGGGGTAAGACAAGGCAGACCTTCAAAAGACTAGCTTATAACCAAAAGGCACTGCTAACAATAAAAATCATTTTAGAAATAACTGTTTCCAAAATTAATTTCTAATTTTAAAGTTAGATTCTCAATCATTTCTGTCTCAGATTACATTTTTGTTTTTGTAAACCTCTGGATAAGTATTGAGTTTAAACCACTGCTCCTTCTTGTGATGCAATATGAACTGAGGCAAGTTTCTGTGTCTCTGGTTTCTAATTATTTTGTCTACAATATGGTATGTGTGTATTTGCTAGGTGTATTCTATGTGATCCCTTTAGTATTATGTCTGCTTGTGCTGTCATAACAAAATACCCTAGACCAAGTGGCTTAAACAGTAGAAATTTGTATCCTCACAATTCTGGAGGTTGAATGGACCAAGGTGCTACCTTGGTCCATTTCTGGTGAGGGCTCTACTCGGGGCTTGTGGATGATTTCTATATTGCTCTGTTCTCACATGGCCTTCCCTTGATGCCTTGGTGTTCACATAGGAGAATGACTTAAAGCTTTCTTTCTCTTTATATAAGAACACTAATCATTTTAGATCAGGGCCACACCCTTATGACCTCATTTACCTTAAGTCACTTTCTTATAAGCCTCATCTCTAATTGAGTCATACAGAGAATAAAGACTTCAATATATGAAATTCAGAGGGAAGCTGAAAGATTCAGTATAAAAATGTCTTCAGGCCTAAAATTTTGTTTTCAACATATATGATGATATTAAGTCAATCTCATTTCTATATAATCAGGTTGGCCATAAATAGCAGGTATATCAAAATTCAAAACCATATTATAAATTTTAAAACCCTGCTTCTCAACTAATGTTAGTGCTTATGTTTTATATTTTTAAGCTCTAAACTTTCATTATTGTGTTTTTCAAGTTTGCAACAAGCAGAATCAAACTTAGAATGGCTTAAGAAAAGAAATTTAATGGAGGGACTTAAAGGTAGCTCAGGAAGTACCATCTGGACCTAAAGCTGTCTTTCATAATCTGTGCTTTGTTTCTTTCTCTTTCGATGGGTGTGCTTTCTCTGAACTATTTATATACATGACATAAAATGACAAACTTATCCATGAGTCTATTTTATCTTCCAGCATTAGTGTCCTTGATGACTTGGCCGAGACCTAGTGTCCTTAAGCAGAGGAACCTGAGAAGGTATAGAACAGGGGTCCATATTGGTACAAATCTCAATGGGGATAGAGATAAAATAAGAAGCATGATTTTGGAGACCCACCATGATGTTGAATAGTAATTCTTGAGGGAAATAAAAGTAGTCTGCCATTAAGCTATTTCATACTCCAAGTATTAAAATCACACTGGATTTGATTAAGGATACAAAGATCAATTTGATAATGAAATTATTTGAAGATCATATAATTGATAGATAATCACTAATCAGAGATCATAACCACTGTATAATCATAAATAAAGTTTGCAGATGGAATGATAGATCAATTCTCATCAGTGGAGATTTATTGGAATTTAAAATTTGTTTTGATAAATAATTTTTCCTTACAGCAATAATAACATTTTGTCTGAAACACTTTTCAATGACTACTCTGCATGGAATATGTAATACTGAAGTAGATTAGTTACTTTCAAAGGGAGGTAAAGTTCACTTACACATAATTTTAGAAGAAAAGACAAACATTTTTCACGTTAATGAAGAATTCCATTAACTGTCATTAAATGCCCCTAAATTCCATTAAATGTCCCTAAAATTATTAAATTCTGACATGAGTTTTCAAATTTAGCTTCATTTTACAATAATAGAAAATAGAAGTAAGGGTAATATATTTATAATCTAGAGGATACTTATATGCTCAAGGGTTTTTTGAAGCAAGATTCAAAATTCCTGGTTATAAAAAGCAAGCCAGCTAAAATTCAAAAGGAATGCAAAAGCCTTAAAGTAAAATGGCCATTTAAAATATTTAATGAAGTGTGAACAAAGCTCATGTGCTTTAAATGGTTGTCCCTTTCATTAATTTCTTTTCCAAAGCCTAAACAATTATACTGGAATGTTCAAATCATTGCAAAATTTAAATAGCACTTTGGGGAATGAGCTATTTTAAAGAAGGTATTATTGCATAAGGACTGCAAACATGAAAATAATTTTATCTCATCGCAGAATGCAAGGTGTGTTTTCTGTGTGGGATGGTGAAAGGAGAAGAGGGACTTTCAATATCATTATGGGCAGCAAGATCCTTTTACAAATATGCTTATTCCTAGAGGAAAAGCTGAATAATGTAGGCAATTATGTCAACAAATCAGAATTTCTAAAATGCTATGTCAAAGTTGATAAGAAATCAAAATAGGTATGACATGTGTAAGTAGCTTTCTTTTAAATGGATCTTTTATGGTTAGTACTGTGATACTTCTCCCAAGAAGAACAAGTGGAATAGCTAGTTTTCCTTGGGGATGTCTAATGGTGAAATAGTGTAGAAGCATGGAGGAACTGAAAAAAGATGCCATCTATTCATGTGCAAGGTCATTGGAGAAATAGACATCACCCTGCCTATTAGTTGGTCAGATAGACAAAAAGATCTACAGAAATTCAGATGAAATGTGAATATGATATGAGTAATTTTTTTCTATAAATTATGCACTCTGTGCTGTCTTTGTTAAGATTCCCTCTCAGGATTCTGTTGATTCTCTAAAATAAATGGGCAAGAATGCTTACCTTCCTGGGTGGCCTTAATAATTTGTATAAACATTGTGACAGCCATAATGATCTGAGCCTAGCATTTTAAGATAAGGAAGTATAATTCTTTGATAAATTTATAAAGTCATACACCTTAAATAATATTTAATATATACTTCCTTTAAATGCATGTCAAAAAATATTGGTATTTACTAGTATGGTGTCTTGACATAGGGACTGATGAACTTATCTGCCACCCCCACCTCTGTTGTTGGGCAGTGGTGGCTCAGGATGTCTCTGATGAAATATTTCCATCTCTTATAACCAGCCTGTGCTTCTAGAGCTTCTTTCAAAATTGGGTGGTGTTAATTTCCTCAATCTCTTGTGGTACTTTACTTTTCTTAAGGATAATTGAATGTCCATTTCCAGTACCTTATAACAATGTGGTTTCAAATTGTGTATCAAATAGGTATTTCTCAAAATTTGCAATTCGAATTTGATGTTCCTTTGTTTTAGCATCAATAAATGTTTCTTTTTTGTTTTTGTTTTTTCCATTCATTTAAGTTTCTGATCATAAGTAAGAAAATGGAAAAAGAATGATACAAACTTGCATTTTGATCCTTTTTTGAATATCAATATCTGATATATTTTAATATCATAAGCTGTATAGGGTATTAATACATTTTTAAATCAAGTGTAAAAAATGTTTTAATTAATAATTGAAGCCAAAAAATTCTTAGGAAGTAGTTTAAACAATAATACAAACTTTTCCCTATAGATTATTAACTTTTCACTGATTTCAAGATACAGCAGATTTTCAAGTTATATAAATGCATTCATCAAACATTTCTAGGAGATACTTTCAACCGTGTAGATAAAGTTTGGGAAATAAATTGCTAATATAAATTCATCACTTCTGAGTCTTGGGGTAATGATTACTATTACATCCCTTTCAGTTTCTTTTCACTGCAGTCTTCTTTTTTACAACCAATAGTCACATGTGAAGTTTGCTCATCTTCAATAATCTCCTTCTGAAACAAACCTTCCCCTAGCACACATAATCCTTTTGCCTTGCTGCTCCATCTTCTCCTCTCTTTACTGCCAGTCATCATCAGAGGAGAGGCTGCCACTAAGCTTTCAGAGTTTACCCTGCTGTTGCCATTGCATTGAAACCCAGCCCTGTGGCTGCAGATAAACTTCCAGATGCCAGAGACTCAGCCCCTCAGCATCTGACTACTCCCTGTATTTCCATGCTGCTCTCATCCACTTAGCTCCACACCCCATCATGTTCTTCCATCGGGAAGCAGCATGGCTTCTTGCATCTTTTTGTACCTCTCTACATTTTACTTTGCTCTTCTCTTATCTTGAAATACATTTCCCACATGTTGAAAAGCACTATTCAAACATCAGAATTCATTTAAAATAAAATCTCATCCCCAAACTCAGCATTTTGTTCTCTACAGTTCATAGTACTTAGTTCATGTTGTTGTTTTAGGAAAAAAAATATTATGAATATCTGTTTCTCTCCTCTCCCTGTTAACGCCATAATGCACTAGAATATGCTCTCTTGGAAGGTAAGAATACTGTCTAATTTTTTAATAAACAATAGTTTTGTCAAATAATATGAATTTAGTGAAGAAGGATTGGGGGGGCAAGCATTTATTCTAATGGGTAAGAATAGTTTGAAACCTTGGTAATCTAATACTCATTTCTATTATATATTTGTATAGAAACTCTAGATATTACAATTGTCTATGCAAGTATAAGTAATTTTCTAGAGATAGGTGATGATAAATTTGTATCCCTTGAAGTTTCATGACTGTCGGTAGCCAGAAACATCCTTCTGATAGTGGAAGGATCTTATTCCCCCAATGTGATGCAGAAAATTCCATAAAATAAATGAACAAATTAAGAGTTGACAAAGATATGGAAATATCCAAAACAGCTTGAAATGCTAATATCATTATCTCCATATTCATATGATATAAATTGCTAAAGTAATCCTTCAAAATCATTAAAAATGTTAAAATTACTAAAGGAGAAATTGTTAGTTTCCCACTGTGTCAGCAAGAGACCTCAAGATTGGAAGTAGTAATCCATTTTCTGACCTTCCCCAGTCCATCTTGCTGCTAAATTAAATGCATTCTCTGTTATAACTTTTAGAAAAGTTACAAATAGCAGTAGTTAAAAAAACAAAGAAAAACATTATGACAAATGTGAACTATTGGGATGTTTTAAAGCATTGATTGAACTCCATATTAAAAGCAGGACACCTTCAACAGCAGGAAGAAATAATGTCATTCATCAAAAAAAAGTTCCAAATGTATATAACATGAAGGATGATAGAGCACCCCATCACCATTGTTGTCAGACTTGGCAAAATATCCTCGAAGTCTGGGAGAGGAAAAAAGGTTGAAAATAGCATCCTAAAGATAAAGTGTTTAAAAATACCTCAGTGAGACTGGTGAGAACAAAAGACCAAGGTTGCATGGGGTGGGAATGCATAGAAGCTGCTGTGGCACCCATGATGAGCACATCCTCTGGTCTCAGGCAGAGAAGTATGCCCAGCAGCCTGAGGAGGGGGCAGCAACAGAGTCAGCTCCCACTGAACAAAGTCTGGGCTTTTGAAACAAGATCACTAGTCACGCCTGTGCAACCCACAGGGCTGTGTGAACAGGTAACCCAGGTCAGCATCAGGCAGGATGCAACAGAAATAGGACTGAGTAGGAAAGGAGTGGTTATTAGAGAAGAAGCTGTAAGTCAAGAGTATATAGGAAAAAATAGAACTCGCCTGGAGTACTTTTCCCCTTTGATCCAGGAAAAGAAAATGGCCAAGTCCATATCAGAAATCCTGTAAAGGAATAAAGACCCACTGCAGTGATTGCCCTTGCACATAACAGAGAGCCTGTGTGCCTAAAGCTGCTAGTCACCTCACTTCTATCCCCTTATCCCATACCAGCAGGGTCACAGGTGTGCTTTCTAGCGCCTAATGAATGTCTACTTTTTATCTTTTCTCCACAGCAGTTGGCTTACAGGGTGGACAGATCATAAGAGAATTATCACCACTCAGTAGGGACAAAGACCAGGGAAGACTGAAAATAGCTCTTAAGGTGATTATGAAGGTGATCCTGTGTTGGGTTGGGTGTGAAGGGGATGATCTCATCCACACCCTGAGTGGTTGAGTGATCTCTTCATTGTTAGAATGTATGGCCCTTGGCTTGCTTTCGTTCTTAGTATTTCTGCAACACACAGCACCCTTTCCTAAGCTTTTTCTTCTTGAATGCATCTCCTGTCCTGTATTGTAAGGCACCAGATTGTAAGTTCCATGGTCATTGCTGTCTTGTTTTCCATACCACTTCACAGAACCAGTGATGTGGAATTAAGACAGCCAATTCCTGAGTGGATGAAGGAATGAACCAGCGGCACAATTGGCCATCTTCCTGATCATCCTGTTCCCACTGACTCTTAATTTGAGCTTACTAAAGTTATCAGATATACAAATTTGTTTAAGTGTGTGTGTGTGTGTGTGTGTGTGTGTGTGTGTATTTCTGTGTGTGTCTGTAAGGAATTCACCTGAGCCGTACCTAAATTATTGCTGCTATGCAACTATTTTCCACTGTAGGTCTCCAACAAAAGTATTTAAGATTAATTATAGATATCTGCTGACTATATATAGCCTGTACTTTTAAGTAATTATGCATAATGGTTGTTCTTTTTCTTCAGTTAAATTTTAAGTAATTTGAGGAATGGAGCCACAGGTCATTTTCTTTACTCCTTAAGAACTAACACAGAGTAAGTTTTTGCTGATTAATTGATTACTGGCATACAGTTTGTTTCTTATAGTTTTTAAAGTATCCTTTGTCATTTGAGAGAATTTCCTTTGCCTTTCCTTAAATCCAAACAGATACATAGATAAGGAACCATCGTCATCAAGTACAGAAAAGACAGGAGTTAATATCTTTCTATTTCTGGCCTTTGTTAGAAGTGTCTGTGAAATTTTCCTCACATAGCAGAGAGCAGAAACAGTTTTCCTATGTCTCTTCCTGTAAGTAATCCCATTCACGAGTTCCACTTCATGATCTAATTAACTCCCAAAGCCCCCCCACCTACTAATACCATCACATTGGTTGTTAGGATTTTAACATATGTATTTTGTAGGGACACAATCATTGAGTCCATCACAACTAAGTTATCTATTTGAGAAGATGACATTAAAGTTGAAACTTGAAGGATTAACAACCAGCTAATAAAATAAAAGTAACAAAATTGGAACCTTGCAGAAAATGAAGCATTCAGAACTTACCTTGTATGGAAGAAAACTTGATGCATAATAGGGTCTGAGAAGAGCTTACGTGTTTGAGAGAAATAGTGCTACAAAGTGGGTTGGAGGGACACATGATTCAAATATAGTACCTTGATACTGATAAAGAACCTGGATTGTCTTTGAATGTGATGTGAAAATTTTGAGACCTTTAAAGCAAGAGAATCTGTGTGATCCAAATTATGTCTTAGAAAACATCACTCATACATCTGATATTATGGGTTATGGCAATAATTGAGAAGTACTTGAATTAAATTGTATGTTCAGGGCATATATTTTATGAATTCATGCTATCCAGGTTTATTTAGTCTTGGGCATGTTTTACAAAGGCAGAAAGAATCAAGACACCTGCATTTAAATTATGCATTGCTCTCAACCTTTATAGGTGATGTTGTGCAAACTGCTACATTAGTTAGTTCCTGTTTTCTTAAACATTACTATGGTGGATTTTATCCCAGTGACTCTACAGTCTTGTCAAGCACTCCAATACTATAAATCTGTTCATATATTGGAATGCCAATAATACTTATATATTGGGCCAAATAGATCTAATTACAGAATGACTAGAAAATAACTCATGTTATTTATGCTTATCTGGAGATAGCTAGTAAATATTTGAATACTGATTTTTACTCAAAGAAAAGCAGCAATTCGATTTGTAAAGATTATCTCGTAATTATAGTATTCATACTTCAGAATATTTTGACTTTAACTGTTTAGTCTGACCTAATCCTTTTATTCACCATCTATCCATTCAATGTCCAATATGTGTTTGAACTGTGTGTAAATGTCATGATTATGTAAAAAGAACAGGATGGTATGGGACCCTTACAAGTGCTTAGGAGTAATGGGGAAGGCAGACACGGGAAATTAAGATGACAATACAATGTGATTTTTAAGTAAAAGTACAGGCTAAATTCCTTGAGAATTCAGGAGTTCTAACAGAGAGGGAAATATCATTTATAATGCTAGGTCCATCATTTTTATTCTGGGCTTGATTTCCTCCTTCATTTTGTATGTTATGTGCAGTAAAACTTAGTCCCAGGACTGTTCTTTTAAAGTAGCATCTTTATTAATATATAAACTGCACACTATAAAATTCACCTTGCTCAAGTATAGAATCAGTGGATATTTAGTGTATCCAAGAGTTGTTAACCATCGCCACTATATAATTGCAAAATGTTTTTATCACCCCCAAAAGAAAACTCATAACTATTAGTAGTCATTTTCCATATAAACCTACACTCAATTCCTGGAAACTACAGTAGTCTGGTTTCTGTCTTAATTGATTTGCTGAATCTACACATTTCATACAAATGGAATATGTGATATTTTGAGATTTATGTATTTCACATGGCATAATTTTTCAAGGTTCATCCTCTTGTGGTATATAGCTTATATGAATATTTAATTCCTTTTTACTGCTGAATAATATTCCACTATATAAATACAGCACTTTGGTTTATCTATTTGTCAGTTGATGGACTTTTGGATTATTTCCATGTTTAGGATGTTATGTATTTAATATATTCTGGAACTGGAAAATTGTTTTCCGAAGTGGCCACACTTTTAATCCCTTAGGCAATGAGTGAAGTTTTCGATTTCTTTACCTCTTTGTCTGTTATTTTTTAGTTGTTTTGCCTTTAGCTATCAAATTGAGTCTAAAGTGATATCTTATTGTGGTTTTTATATGAAAATTCCTATGAATAAAGAGGCTGAGCATCTTTTCTTATATTTATTGACTATGATATATCTTCTTTGGAGAAGGGACTGATCAAATTTTCAGCCAATTAAGATGTTATTTCTATTTTTTAAAATCAGATTATTTATTACTAAAGAATAGAAGTACAATTGATTTTTGTATATTGATTTATGTCCTTCACCCTGCCTGAACATGTTAGTTCTGAGAAATTGTATATGTGTATGTCTTCCTTAGAATTTTCTACATAAAGATTATGCCATCTGCAAATAGAAAAAAATATGTGTGTATATATATATATATATATATATGTATATGTGTGTATATTTATATATATATACATATATATATAAATATACACACACATATATATATATATATTCCCTTCCACCATTTCTGGGTGCCTTTTTATTTATTTTTCTTATCTAATTGGCCAGACTTGTTCCTCTAGTAAAATTATGAAGAAAAATGGTAAGAGCACTCGTCTGGGTCTTGTTCATGTCTTAGGGGTAAAAATTCAGTGTTTCTCCAGTAAGTATGACTTTTGCTGTGGGTTTTTCATAAATGACATTTAGCAGACTGAGAAATGTTTCTCGGTCTATTGATAAATGCCTATTATAGGAAAATAAAAAAGTTTTGGCCTTTTATTTTCTATAGTACATTATGTTAATTGACTTTCTAATGTAAAATCAACCTTTCATTCCTATATTAAATTATACGTCATGGTGAACAATTTTTTTATATGTTGCTGGATTCAGTTTGCTAGTAATTTGTTGTTGATTTTTGCACATATATTCATGAGGAATATTGGTCTGTAGTGTGAATTTGGGCTCTTATCTTTGTCTACTTTGGGTCTCTAAAAATAGTTCCTAGAACCTAATTTCCATAGATTCTTTGATATTAGAACAATGAGATTTGGAGACTACCATGAAGCTAGGGAGGAATGGGAAGGGTTATGTGAAAATGCCATCAAGCATACTTCGGTCATTTTTCTTTAATAATTTCTCTGGCATTGTTGCAAACTTGTAGTAAATTTCCAAACTTCTATAAAAATTGATTTTGATGAGTTTTTCCCCGAGTTTTCATTGCTTTTATAGAGGACAGAGATTTTGAAGGCCCTTACTCTCCATTCTAGAAGTGCTCTTCTCTGCAGTGTTACTTTAACTATACTTGAGGGAAGGAAAATGATCCATAAAGTTTTTAAAGGGATATTGGTTGTACATTGAAGTAAACACAAAATAGATGATGATATGGTATAGATGATAAAAATCCTTCTCAAATGCCTATTACAGGAAAATAAAATTTACTTGATAATTAGTTGTTGAGTATGTGCCAGTAATTGACCCTGGCAATTGTCATGCAGTGGAAATTCTGATTATTTTTGCTGTAGTGAGGAAACTCTACTGTGTTCATGAACTTGACTAAAATAATTTATTTCATCAACTGATTGGAGTGCACTAAATTTGTAAAGGACTGCCTTTTGAGAAAAGGACAAATGCCAGTACACTCATTAGGGAGTAGTCATGATGGCCTCTATTAAAGGCCACCATAGGCAGAGAATATTCATTCGCAATGATGGATGCAACAGAGCAAACTGCCATCTCCTTGTTAATATCTATTACCCACTTAGCACTTCTCTTTGTTCCTATTCAAATATTTTTATTCAGTTGTTAACGATTTCATCCTAATGTGAACACAAGCCTGAGATATACTGCCAGTCAGAGAGGTAGTGGTAGTAATAGTTTGGTTCCTGCAGTTGAATAATAATACACAGTTGCCATTATGGTAGTATGCTTACTCTACACTTTGCTTCTTGAGATGGTATTTCGTGTCTCTCAAGTTGCAATTCCCTCCACCTTTGCAAATGGATGTAAAAGAACTAAAATATTGAGTGTTACATAAGCAAAAAAAAAATAGAGGATGGAAAACTGATTCTGAAAATAAATTTGAAAAGGTTTGCATGGTGGGTGCATGTATTACATCAAATTGGCAGTGTTCATTTATTTATCTGTTAGAAATTTTAAAGAGTCCTTACTGTGTGTTCAAAACTATTCTTGATTCTGGGAATACAGTAGTGAATAGAAAGATAAAATTCCTGCTCTCCTATTACTTATGTTCTACCAAAGGAGATTTATGATAAATAGATATATAACATTACTATTTTTAAATAGTTGCTTAAGGTTAAAAATTAAAAAGAGTAGAGGGGCAGGGAATGTTGCCCTGAGGTATTGAAATAATATACAGGGTATCCAGGAAAAACTTAAGAAAGTTGACATTTCAGTAAAAAACTGAAAGAATTTTTAGTGTGATTCATTAAACACAGAGAGACCATCCAGGGCAAAAACCACAAGGTGGAACTGTGCCCAGAATGATCAAGGAACACCAGGGAGGCTTGTGTACTTTCAATAGAATCCAGGGCAAAAGTAGCAGGAGATGGGCCCAAAGAGCTTCCAAAATGGCAGGTCTTTGTTGGTCAATAGAAGGACTTCGGATTTGCTCTGTGTGAAATGGGGAGACACTGCAGAGTTTGGCTGGAGAAATGAGATGATCTGAGGTTCATTTTATCTAGATCATCTACCTTCTAAGCCAGCATAACCATAGGCATTCAAGATTAGAAATAGGGGCACCAGTTGCGGGGTACTACAGTAACAGGAGAGACAGAGCGACTTTGATAAGGGTTGTAGCAGTCTAGATTTTCAGTGTTTGTTTTATTCTAGATATAATTTTGAGGTAGAGTTGAAAGGATATCCTGACTGTAAAATATGATGCATGAGAAAAAAGAATGTTAAGAATGATTATTTTGTGGTCTAAACACATGTAAAAATGGAGTTCTATTTACTAAAATGAGGAATACTTTTGAAGAAATATATAGAGTGTGTGCATGTGTGTGTATGTATGTGTGCATGAGTACAGTAGGGAGTAGGGGTTGGAGCTCAATTTTAGACAAAATAAATATGAGATATCTATTCAACAGCCTAGATTGAGATATTAAATAAGCATTTATACACACAAATCTGGAGTGTGGGGAAACATCTGAGGTAGCGATGAATTTGGGGAGTTATCAGCACACAGATGGCATTTAAAGTCATGAGCTGGGTAAGATTACAAAAGCTGAAAGCATTGGTAGAAAAAACAGCAATGGTCCCAGCTATTGGCCTTGAGTATCTCTCTATGTAGAGAATGGAAGTAGAAGCAGAAAACTCAGAGAGTATAGAATCCTGATGCCAAGTGAAGAGGGTATCAATGAAGAGTGAACTGATTAGGAACGAGAATTGGCCATTTGGTTTAACAACATAGAGATCATTGATTGGACAGATAATCTTCAGAATGGAGAATTTGTAATTTCAATGAACTGTGAGCTCTGTTTTAGACAATACTGCTAAACATTTTAATGGATGACAGAAAGAATACTGAAACAGAATTAGCAATCACAGCCATTAGGCAAGAAGATCTCCACAGGCCCTTTAGATGACCTGTTGGATTAGATAAGACCATGCCTAGGATGGGTCAGTGTCTCTTTTGCCCTGTGTCGGTACACTGTAGATTTCTGGTATGGGACGTGCAAACTCTATGCTTCTTATTAATTTCCTGCTAAAAAAATCTATTTGTTGCATTAATTTATGTTTGAGGCATGAAAACTCTTTGAATTTTTAGGGTAAAAATATTCATATAAATTTTGAGTGGTGTCAGATTTATGTTTGAACAGGTACGTGTGTGCTCTCAGAAAAGTATTCTTTAATTTAGAAGTTTACTCAAGCATTAAAATCTTATTACATCAGAGATTCCTTTATAGATTTCAGTCAACATAAATTTTGGTCAGCAAATGAGATCACTGATGTTTGCTATTTCCAGTGCCGAAGTACAGATCATGTAAGAATAATAAAGGGGAAAAATGTGGACTATTATTTAGTCATATATAAAGATCTGTGCATATGTTATGATAGTTATTTTAGTAAACTCATTTACCATTTTATTTAAGGGAATATGTGATATAGGTAATGCAAAAGAGAGATTAATAAAAGTGTTAGTTTACATTTTGGACTTAGTAATATAATTTGAATAGATATAGATCCATTATTCTGGAATATGATTTCATCTGGATAATCTGACTACAGAAATAGGAGAGTGGGGACTGAGAATGTTACTCAGTGGTAGAGTGCTTGCCTGTCTTATGTGAGGCCCTAGGTTCAATCCCAGCAACACACACACACACACACACACACACACACACACACACAACAACAACAACAACAAACAAATAGGAAAGTTTAAAAAATTTATCTTTTCTTTCTTCTTTTTCTTTGTTCCTGTATCGAATCTTGACTCTGTGGGGGAGAGAGAGTAGATACTATGTTTTGGTAGGGGAATGAGGGTAGAAGTATAAAATTACTAGAATGGTTATGCTGATTTGAGATAAACACTGAACAAATAACAGATAACATTTATTTATCGTTATTATCAATACCTGTAGTAATGCCAGCATCATTGACATAATAGTTTCTTTTGTTACACAAGCATTTTTTTCTAACCATAAACACAGTTAGATCAATAACTATTCTTTTAAATACTGTTGCCAAGTATCTACTGTGTGTGTCACTGTATCAAGTAGTGAAGTCATTTCCTTTTAATTCTAAGATATTCCACATGTATTTCAACTTGTAGTGAATATGTTAGAGTAGATGATTTGCTCCCCTTGGTTAGAGTATACTTGTGTAAACATGTTCACAGATACATAAAGGTTAATCATCTTATCCATACTACATCAAAAATGGTTGGCTCATCTTAGTTTGGAATTATCTCCTAATTCTCCACTTAAGGAAGCTTTAAAAGTGAGGCAATATTTTTTAAAACAATAACTTTAATAAATTTGTTTCCTTCTATTGAAGTTAAAGCACTTAAATGTGAATATCTACAGAAATCATTGTTTAATGCAAATATATCTAGAAGCTTTCAGAATCTTATTACAGAGTCTAGTGTTGTTGAAATTGATAGGTTTTTTATGAGCAGGACTCACCAGTGATATCTTCAATTAGGCACATAGTGACCCTTTCCAAACATTTATCAAGTCTGTATTATTTTCCAGATACTTGAAGTATATAAAGGTAAATATGACATAGTCACTCTTTTCGTGCTCCTTATTTAGACAAATAGAACATCATAGCATGTAGTAAAATGTATGTTAGACTTAATCCCCAAATGCTCAGTGAACAAAGTAAGGGCACAGCATCAGGTTTAGATTTGCCTGAGAGTAATAATCAACAGAACATACCAAATAACAAGATCAAATTTTATTTTATTTTTTATCAAGTCAAAGAAGGTTGTAGTAATCAATTTGGCTGAATTTGGAGCTTCACAATGTTAGCTCTTCTCTTTTTAGTCCTCTGTGTGTGGCTTTTATTCCCAAGCTCACTTAGGGTTCTACATGGCTGCTGATGTAGTGTGTCTACATCAAGCTAGCAGAAAGGAGGAGGGCACAATGCAGGAAGCACTCTCACATTTGTAGAATAACTCTCGTAAGTTGTATATAATACATCAACATGTATCCCAGTGACCAAAACATGGCACTTGACCACACATGTGTGCGATGCATATTTGTTCCAATACATGTACCTAGGTAAAATAGTAGGTCAACTTGCTATGGAAGAGGGAGGGAAAGAATGGTTCTCAGGAACTTTTAGGAACTGTGCCCACAAAACTCAGCCCAGCTAGGAGTGGATGTAGATGGAACTGTCAGTGTTAATAAAATTATAATATTATGGTGTGATATTTTAACTTGTAAGCTAGCTTTCAAAAATACTTACAGAAAATTCACAGTCTAATTGAAAAAAACACTATAACAAATTTGCAGCCATTCTCAGCAAAATGTTTAAGTTGTTTGGAAGTAAATGTGGAAAGATATGGAATATGCTACAGGACTATCTTATCTCTCCCCCCAACAGGATGCTGTCCTCTTTATACCTTGTTCAAACTTGGACATTATCTTTATTAACTTTCACAAATTATCACATTTAAATATCTATATGAAAATGGGAAAGTCTTGTGAGGAAAATAGATGATCTATCATTGTACCATGTTCTAAAATGGAATGTACATGTACATTTTAGTATATATTTGTTACAATATAAGAGGAAAACTATTTATTATATTAATATTTGATGTTTCTGACTTAGGTAAAATACCTACTAATGAATTTATTAAACATTAAATAATTAGGCAATCTGGGTCCTAAATGTTTTATATTATGAAAATCCTTGGTGAATTGTTATGTATGTTTAAAAGGGTTTTGATCATATGGAGTGAAATTGGGATTTGAGGATTGTCTGAGAATTCTTATTCTTTTCCATTTAAAATATTTCAGTGTAGGCTCTCACTGTCTGAAAATTCAATATCCCACCTATTTTTAGAAGCATACTAGGAGCAAATGAAGAGGCATTCCTCTGATTAATGAATCCCAAAATAGGAGGACATGGTGGAAAGGATACTGGCCAAAGAGAAAGAGTCTAAATGTAATATTAAATATTGAAATGATAAGTGAAATTAGATACATGGCTACATGTATCTCTAGATTTTAATTCCATCTTTCTGTTACATATGGCTGCTTTCCCATACATGATTTGCCCATCTCTGTGAATGTTTGGGAACCACTGGCTATTATTTTAAAGCACAGCTCAGTTTGTAGTGATTTTGAACTGTCTGGCTTTCTAGAGAGAAATTCAACAGCAGAAATCAAAATGACAGTGTAGTATTTCCTAGGAAATGCGATTTAAGTTACACGAGTCATGCAAAAGACTCTTATATTCTCCAAGAGAAATAAAAATGTTTTTACATTCTGATCTTACAGCTAATATATATATATATATATATATATATATAGTCCTGATTCATGACATAGATCAGTGTCATTCTCATGTGTTGGAGGTCAATAGCATAGCAATGTTTCTAATGTAATCAAAGTTTTTAATACATAGTTATTTTAGTAAGTTAGTAAAATATTTTATAGTTGTGGGGTTTGGGTTTTTTTTAAGAATTTCTTTTTGAGTTATAGATGGACACAATACCTTTATTTTGTTTATTTATTTTTTATGTGGTGCTGGGGATCAAACCCAGTGCCTCACACATGCTAGAGGAGTGCTGTACCACTGAGCCAAAACCCCAGCCCTGTTTTTTTTTCTTTTCTTTTCTTTTCTTTTCTTTTCTTTTCTTTTCTTTTCTTTTCTTTTCTTTTCTTTCCTTCTTTCTTTTCTGTTTTTTTTTTTTTAACATGGCTAAGCTTAGCTATCAATAAAACCTAGAATCACAGAATGTTTCTTTAGGAAAATATAATCCAGTTTGATGAAATATGAGTTTTGAACCCAGGTTTCCTGAAATACATGTTTTTAATATTTATACCATGTACTTCTTACATTTTTAAAGCTTTTATGTGCATTTGCTGTTTTGAATTTCATTCCACCAGGAATCCATGGTGATGGTAAGGAGGGCAACCGTAGCACTTCCCCAGTGTGATCAGGTGAAATGACTTACTCAGACAGCTGGTAGAGCTGAAATTCAAAACCACATTTATTAATGTCTATGTTCTGTCTCTGCTGCTGCTGTAAAGTGAAACTAATCGTTTCAAAGAAATTTTCTATAACTCTAGGTGATGGTCTGACTAAAATATGATATAAGTAATCTATCATTTGCAATTTTTCTACTTAGATTTTCTGACAATATCACACATAGAATCCTAGTTGTACTAATTTTCTAAAATAATATTTTGCCAGTAAAACTCCCCATTGAGTTGATGGCTAGGACTTCTTTACATTCCTTATCAATTATTTCACTTACATAAATTACCCTAAGTGACTTGAAACAACTGTCATGATTTATTATCTCTCATGGTTTCTGTGGGTCAGGAATCTGAGAACACTCATGCAAATGCTTTAGATTTGAATTCTCTTGTGAAGCTACAGTGAGATGCTGGTGGATGCTTTACTAGAGGCTGGACTAGAGCTATATGATCCATTCCAAAAGACATTCACATGGCTGAATTTAGGGGTAGAAATGGTGATTCTTCTACATATGGATCTTTCTATGGTGCTATTAAAGTGTCCTCACAATACTGGAGCTTGCCTCCACCAGAACAAGAAATTCAAAAAATCAAATTGAAAGCTGCAATGCATGTATGGCCTAGACTTGGAATCACATACTTCCCTCATGTTCTGTTGTTCATATAGGCCAGCCTTGATTCAGTGTTCAAGGAGACTGGATATCAGAGAAACAGATTATTGGTGGACATCTTGGTGATTGGCTATTTCTTATTTCTCCAGAGAAATAGAACCATTTTCTCATATATCCAGCACAGAGAGGCAGTGTATTGTATCTGAAAGAGCACAGATGTTGAAATCTGACATCTAGTTTCCACACCAGATTTATCGCATTGTAATTATGTGGTATATTATATATAATATATCTGAGTCACTTTCTCACAAAATTTTGGGGCTTCTCTATTGTCAATTGAACAAGCACTATAGCGTAGCATTGTAAACTTTCCAGAATTCTGTCCCTAATACACATTTTTCTTTTTATTTCCCTCTTTTTAACTGGGAAGTCTACTCATTTATGGCAGGGTAGGGGTTTGAAGAGGTCCTCAAACCTTAGGAAGTATGTAAAATAATGTGTATAAGAGGATGCAGAAAATTTGAAGCAGAAAAATTTGGCTATATTTTCTATCATGTCTTCCTTCCAGAAACGAAATCAACAACTTCGTTTTCCTTTTTTAAAAAAGTGTTTTATTAATACATTATAATTATACATAGTAGTAGGCTTCATTGCAACATATTCATATATGCACATAATATAATTTGCTTCAATTCATTCTCCCATACTTTCCCTTTCTCTCTCCTCTCCCTCCTTTTTCACCTTCCTCCCTTCTTCTCATCTTCCTTCTATTTATTTACATGTATTTTTTCATTAGTACATTATAATTATACATGAAAATGGGATTCATTGTGGTATATTCATGCATATAGAAAAATTTGGTCAATTTTATTTACTGATTCTTCCTTTTTCTCTCCCCACTTCTCTCTCCCTTGATCCCCTGCCTCTACTCTATTGATTTCCCTTCTGTTTCCTTGAGGTACTCTTTTTTGTTTGTTTGTTTTTCTCTCTATCATCCTCATATGGGGGAGGGGAACATTTGACCCTTGACTTTTTTTAATCTGGCTTATTTCACTTAGCATGATATTTTCAAGGTTTATCCACTTATCTGCAAATTACATAATTTCATTCTTCTTTATGGCAGAGTGAAACTCCTTTATAGGCTACATTTTATTTATCCATTCATCTGTTGGTGGACACCAAAGCTGGTGCCATGATTTCGCCATTGTGAATTGTGTTGCTATAAACATTGGAATGTATATATTGTTATAATATACTGATTTCAGTTCTTTTGGATAAATACTGAGCATTGGAATAGCTGGGTCATTTGATGGTTTCATTCCTAGTCTTTTAAGAATTCTTCATGTGGAAAAAATCTTTCATAGTGAAACCACAATTAATACCATACCAGTTGTACTAATTTGCAGTCCTCAACAGTATATAAGTATTTCTTTCTCCAAAAATGTTTTCCAGGGCTTATTATTATTTATATCTTTGCTTAATGGTTGCCATTCTAACTGGGATGAGATGAAATCTTATTTTAGCTTTGATTTGTGTTTTCCTGATTGATAATGATGTTGAACTCTTTTTCTTGAAACTGTATCTGAACAGATAGATCATCCTCACCATCACCCTACTGTAACCTCCCAGAAACTATATAGTGTTTTGATTTTGATAAATAATGGCACTTTTTGTATACTGCCTTTTATCACATTTTATGAGTTCATGTATCATCTCTTCCAGAAATCTCTAAGGTAGTCTCTTGAAGATAAAAGTTATTTCCTGGTTATTTTTGACTCTCCCAACACTTTACTTTTTCCAATTCAAGTATTTTCCTATCTTATTTTCATTATTTTCCCATCCTCCATAGTTTAAGATCTAATTTTGATGAATAAATGAAGACAATACATTAATTGATTTTAATCATTCATACATACAAAGATGATTTTAAAATATATTCATATATTATAATTTCTCAACTTATTTGGATAGGGAAGTTTTTTTGTTTCTTTATTTGTTTGGGGGTAAAAGGTTACTTCTTAATATTCTGTGCATTTTAAGGCCAAATTGACATTCTTTTGGTTTTCTGACCATCACAAAAAATACCTTATATCAAAAAAGGATGAATTAAAAACCTGAGCTCATAAAGCCTTGTAGTTCATTAACCTGGAAGACCTGAATTGTCAAATAAGTTCTTGGGCTCTGAGATTGAGGCTGACAAATCTCTTTATCTCTAAAGGAGCAACCACAGGGAAAATTCATAAAATGTTAAATTTAATCACTATTTACCACCCAAACTCTTAAATAAGACTAATGTGGCATATATGACAGCAAATACTTTGGAATTCCCTAAAAGAATGTGTTTAAAGTAGTTTTATATTTGTTTTTGATAATTTAATGTATATATCCTCTTTATAGATTGCAGTCCTATATCCATATCAAATTCTTAGAAAACTAAAAGATCTTAGCATACTTAGGAATTTGTATCTACCTCTTTTTTTTTTTTACCAATAAAAGGCATAGGAAATTTCTTACTTCTCAGCATATTTCATAGGTACCTTCTTAAAGTTATAAAGGTATCACATGAGACTGCATACCATAGCCTAACTAATGAAATAACAACTACTTTGATTTTTGAGAATTTTTTGTGAGAATACAGATAATATAGGAAACTCAGGGATTGTCTGACTGGCTTTACATAATTTAGATTTTGAGATACTCATCTCATAGATGTTCATGGTATTAACAATAGTGGTCTTGATTTTTATCTCTTGTTCTGCTATTGAGATGTTAAATATACCAGAGACATCAATTTTCACTTCCATGTGCTTTTATATTTGCTTAGTAAAACAGTGTACGAAATTACTTATCTTCAGAATTCATACTTAAGAAATGTTAAATAATTACACCAATATACCCCTGCTTGTACAGGCTATCAAATTGTTATCAAACAGAGGGAAATACTCAGGGTTCTGGCTAGATATGTTAAGTAAAATGATTAGCCAAGTAGTCACAAATAATTGGTCTTATCTAGTCATATCAGTTTAATGAAAAGAAACATAGTGTATATTTCTACACTAATATTTCTAAAAGGACAATTTTATAAGAAATAAACTAACATTAAATGTGTTTATCAAATTATTAAAGGTATTGACCTGAGAAGTCTATATAGTTATTTGATTGGCATAATTTAACTATACAAATAAATGTGTTAATATCTTACATACATAGAAAGCTGAAAATATATTTTGTGCCTTCAAATTTAATATGTAATTTGGGAATCTACAATCTTTAAGATATTCTAACACTGGAAGTTGAGTTTTGATTGACAGCCTTGTCCTAAATCAATACCATTTTCAGCATGATAGAGAATGAAATGTTTCCTTTTTCAGTTTCTGCATTGTTGCATTCAACACACCTTTATGCCAAATCCACTCCTAAAAAGACAAACTAAAGCATGAATAACTTTTCAGTGCTAAGGAGCACGCAAGTTGAATTTGCTTATATTAAAGTAGGATATTTCTTAATCTATTTTAGTAATGAAAAGCATTCAGAAGAACTCAGAATACATGTTCCTTTTACTAAAGATTCTTAGAATTATTTAGGTACTGAAAGGGTTTATATAAAAATGGAAGTAAGCCAGGTCTGGTGGCATATGCCTGTGATCCCAGAGGTTCAGAAGGCTGAAGCAGGAGGATCGAGAGCTCAAAGCCATCCTCAGCAAAAGCGAGGCACTAAGCAATTCAGTGAGATCCTGTCTCTCAATAAAAATAATAAAAAAAATAGGGCTGGGGATGTGTCTCAGTGACTGAGTGCCACTAAATTCAATCCCTGGTACTCTACCCCCCCAAAAAATTGGAAGTAAACATTTATGTGTTATGCATTCTCTGTATGCCCATTCTTCTGACAGATTCTGCAGAGCCAATTGTGGACTGGCTTTTCTTATAGTGATAAATATATCATGGTAGTATTGAAGCAAATGGACAGTGGAGTTGCATTTTTGTCTTCTGATATGTGAGATTAAAATTTTTATTGAAATTTCCAAGAAAATTCTTTAAAAAGTTGATGAACAGGGGCAGGGATGTAGCTCAGTGGTAGAGCATGTGCCTAGCATGCATAAGGCCTTGGGATCAATCCCTAGTACTGATAAGAAGAAAAAAAAATAGTGCACAGAAGGATTTTTACTTTGTTTTTTACTATAATTTGGTTTGATTCTACCACCACTGTTTCTGCATCTTGCATATAAGTGTCCCATTAAAGTTATTGGGCTTTGGCCAAATGCAGGAAAAAAATGCAAATACTTCTGTAACTTTTTTGAATTGGATAAGTAAATACCTATGTAGTTATGATGTTTTGTTTTGAATAATAGTTGATATGCAAGACAACAGCAAAATCTGAATGTCTGTCCTGCATGCCCAAACATTCTAGTTTCCAGCATTTTATTTATCCCAGAGTTAAGATATTAAGCAATTTAAAATGTAACTATTATAAGTCATACCATTGTAATTGTCTATACTTATGCAAAGAAAACAGATACACTGCTGAAATTGTCACATAAAAAAAGAGAAAATTTCAGTGAATGGGAACTGTAACTGTCTGATGTTTTGAAGGACAAGCTGACAAATGTGGAGGAATGTTTAAATAATATGATTTAGCTCTGAGAATTTAGGCATCTCAAGGTAGGCACCTGCAAGTAAGCATTTGAGATGCCTAAGGAGCACTGAAGGAAATCAAAATTTAAAGTTTATTTAGGGGGCTGGGGTTGTGGCTCAGTGGTAGAGTGCTTGCCTTGCACATGTAAAGCATTGGGTTTGATCCTCAGAACCACATACAAACACATAAACAAAATAAAGGTATTGTGTCCATGTATAACTTTTAAAAAATTTTAATGTTTATTTAGGGCCAGATTATGTCCTAGATATGTTCATTCAATAATTTCAAGATATCATAAATCATGCTTTTCATTCTTTAATGTACATACAATCCACAGGAGTCTCTATCTAAAATGTAGATTTTGATTCAGTAGTATCTGGTGGTACCCCAAATTCTGCATTTCTAACAAGCTTCATGTGATGCAATGATGTTGGGTTTTGGACCACACTTTGATGTGGCTCTAGTTACTAATATTGTTTTACTTCATCCAGAAATACTTTTCCCTGTAATAGAAAATTAGCCTACAATTTCAGCAGTGTATACATGTGACTTTTAATTTTTACATACAGTGTTAGTACTAGCACAGTGAATGTTTAAAACTAATGTACCAAAACATAATGGAAGCTCTATGCATTATGTTAATATTTATAATTGTTGTGATATTTTTCATAGATTTTTTCATTCTATAATCACACATTATTATGAATTTTAAAAGATATGGTATTTGGTTGCATTTGAATCATTACAATCAACAGTGCTGGAGTTTTTAAACAAAATTTTAAAGGGTGGTTTATTCATTTTTCTTAGCATCTTAAATGATGTAAAGACATCTTTAAAACTAAAATCCATAGGCTCTTTTTAGACACAGTTATATAGCTAGAAAAATATTAAGACACATCATTTTAAATTTCTAACCTCTGTTTCTATTCCTGTTTTCACCAAAGTAGATCACAGATCAAAGAAAGGAGATACAGTTCAAACTCTTTGTCTAACCGTTCTATTGTTGGGAAAAAGGGCATTCAAAGTAAAGAGCACAGATGCAGTTTAAATACACTTTCTGTGGATTTTTAAGTTGGTTCTTTTGTCTACTCTTTCTAACATGAAGGTTTGAGATGTTCTTGTTGGAATAAAAACAAATAAGCAAAACAAACACAACCCATGGTATCACAATTTGGCAATGTTATGTCTTTCAATTATAGAACTGTCCTTTGCAAGCCTTCAGGTTACCTGTGATCATTCCCATGTGACCAAAGATTACATAGATGGCCATAAATAGCAATAAGAACAAACCACAAGATAACAGCTTGAAGCTACATTAAAAGAAGTGCTAAAAGGAGAGATATCACCTCCAATTTTCTATCTGGCGGAAGTGTAGGAATTTTTGTTCCAACACTTCCTGTGTATATTTAGCAATATATAAATGATTAAACAATACTTCCGTCAGAGCCCCTACCCAGTTCTTTATTTCTGAACTTATCCACTCAAAGTATTTTTCATTTATGGCCCAGAATAGCAGTTTATCTATATGCGAGTGTAATTTGCCAGTGATTCCAAATAAGGAAGTGTTATTCTTGCAACTGGGATTAAAAATATAGAAAATGTTCCTCAATATGGAACAGTAATTATAGAATTCAGATCCTCTTGAATTGAAGTAAACTAAAATCTGGAAGAAATAATTGGATAGAGAAAAGCTTCATATGGGTAAACACTCAGGAAACAATAAAAACAAGCCCACAGAATTATGGTCCAGCTCCCGAGGTGTGCTGTGCTTATTGCCAGGCAGAGGAGAAAGCTGCTCTGAATGTCAGTATGATGCATTTGTGCTGAAATCTTTAAATTTTAACATCTATTTATTGCTATGTAGTCATTTGTTTATTACTTAAATGCCTATTATTTGAGCAGTTATTAGGTGCACAGGAATATATTCTGTGTCATTAAAGAAGAAAGAAATCAGGGTAGCAGAGAAAACCCTTTTGAAGCTATAATAATAGCAATGAAATGAACAAGTAAGTATACATGAAAGAGTTAAAATACATAAGCCCATCTTTGATAACATTGTTGAAAATTTTGGCTTTAAAAGAAAACAATGAGGGATATGTTCAAGGAAGTCTTCTGAAGGATCACATTGGAGACAAATGATGCACATGTATTGGAGGGAAGGAAATGAGGAATCCAGAGTCTGAAGAACATCACAGGCAAAGCATGCAACCACGCATAGGAGAGAAAAAGAGGTGTAGGTACAGGTGTGTGTTTATTGGGAGATAAGGTGTACTATAATTGAAATATGACTTGTCCCCCCTAAATTCATCCTGAGATTAAATCCTCATTGTGAGGTATTAAGAGGGTAGAAACTTAAGTCCAACTATGGTATTTAGAGGTAAAGACTTCGAAAAGTGATTAGAATTAGATGAGGTCATTAGAGTAGATCTTCCGTGATTGAATCTTGGTGGAGTTATAAAAAGAGAGAGAAGGAGACAGAAAAGACACACTTACACATATGTATATTCTCTCTCTCACCATTTGGTGCCTGGTGCTGTCTCTGGACTCTGTCAGCTAGAAGGCCAACCCCAATTAATACCTCTTGACCCTGGACTTCTAGACCATGTTTTAAAATGAACCTTCTTTCTGTATAAATCATCTAGTTTGTGGCTTTATATTATTAGCAACAGAAAAAAAATGGATTCATACAGTATGCACTGGAAGTGTGTATGAGAGTATTTCTGTGTAGACTTAGATCAACAAATCACCCTGAATTAAATGTAAAGATTATATGAGAGGACTGAAAATAGAGCATAGAATAAACTCTACCTTTAGAAGAAATTTCTGACTTATCCATGATGTTCCTCAGTTGCTGCCTGTGTGAGTACTCCGATTCCTCAATAGATTGCAGGTTCTTAGATTTCTCTCAGCAGTACTCACCTTAGATCACCGTATGGCTTTAGAGTTGGGGTTGTCCTAAATTCTGGGATCTTTCATTTTAGCTGGAAAGGGTGTCTAGGAAGAGAAGACAGGATAATTCTGGGACATCACAGATTTATATTTATTCATGAGGGTTTGTTTTAAGAAAAGTTCTATTTGTAATAAACCCTCTGAAAATAGAGTTTATTGCGCTGTAATTGGATTTCACCCTAACATCTTAGAATAAAAGTAGAATTTTAAAAAAATAAAATGTACAAAATAAATGTATAATGGGAAGCAGCAGAGCATACAAGAGTGGTATTTGAATAAAAGATCTTGAATACAAAAATCCATGATTTATGTCTCATTATTTCTATCCTACATCTCACATGATCACTTATATTCTCAGGCATTCATTTGGAAGTGTCCAGGACAGATTTTATGACTGGTAGAGCTCCTATTCTCAAATTTTCTTTACGTAAGGGAAAATAGACATGTAGACACCTCTCTCAATCTAAAAATATCCTAGAAGTATGAATGGGGGGACCAGTGTGAATATATTAAAAGTGCTATGGAGTTGTTTTTTTTAAGTACCTAAGTAGGCCTGCAGGAATTTGTGCAGGTAACTAAGAAGCATTCCCAGGTGGCAGGCTCTAGAATTGGGTCCTAAAAGTTAAGTTTTCTAGGAAGTGAAAAAGATAAAGAAGATACTAAGCTTGCTTAACCTTTCTGTTTCTTGGTACCTAGTTGTTGCTTTTCCCAAGATTCATCATTGTTCTCTCTCTCTCTCTCTCTCTCTCTCTCTCTCTCTCTCTCTCTCTCTCTCTCTCTCTCTCTCTTTTCTCATTCACATTAGATCTACAGCTTAAAAAAAAATCACCACTATTGCCTACTTACTTCCTGTTCACTAACCATTTATTTTAAATCCTATTGACAAGTTGTGTGTGGTATGCAGTCCTCCGTGTCAGCATGGGACACCGCATGGACACCATGTTCTTATTTCATCACATAAGCTCCTGTTTTGATAAATACCATTAGGCCTGTAATTGACTTGCCCTATCCTGAGAGTGCAATACTTTTAATATTGATTATATAATAATATGAAGTGGCTTCCTAACTATTATTTGTATCTATACTTAGGTTTTAACTGTTTTCTCTTGGTTTTATGTTTTTATGTCAAATAGTGATTCATTTTATCATTAATGTTATCAGATAAAATACAGGTGCCCAATTAAATTTCAGATAAACTACTAATATTTTTCAGCATGTCCCTCAAAATTTTAGTGTGGTACATATTTATACTAAAAATTGTCCCATAATAGAGCATACTAAAAAGTTATTTTTAGTTTATCAGATATTCACATTGAGCTAGGTGCCCTCAGGGATGATTTACAATTAAAGGCATTACCACAATGTAACCTGAGTTTTTAAAATTCCTATTTCTTAGATTGGATAACTGTGAAAATATTTTTGGCAGCTCTTAGATACTACTTTTTTCTGGAACAGGCATGTGCTACTTAACCAGGCTTTAAAAGCATTGCTTTTACACTAGAAAACTGAAAAATTATAGAACTACCTCTTCATTATCCAAGTCATTCTTGAGGAAATTAAACAAATATCAAGAAACTATGAATTCTAGGAACTTAACAGCTGCAAGTAATATTAAAGATCAGTTCAGTTTATGTGATTCTTATTACTATTAAGGAACTGAGCTACAACTTTTGATGTTAAATGACTTATTAACAAGTAACAAGTTAATAAGCTGAGACTGACCCCAGGTCTTCCAGAAATCAGTCAGATGCTATATTGGTATGCAAATATGTGGGTGCACACTTTCTCTTCTACACAGCAATTAAGATGCATAATTGTCAGGTAATTAAAAGGAGGAAATTAATTGATACATTAATTTAAAATGCATTGGGTTGGACATTATGGACCATAACTAACAACTTCCAGTGGCACTAATTGGCTACTATATTCAGCCATTCAGCCATAGCCAGTTTGTAAGGATTGGAAGCCAAACTATGCAGTTTAGGTCCTTGCCTCACCACCAGATGAATGTGTTAGGTTGACCACAAAACCTCAAAGAAAACTGCCACTCAAAGAAAACTTAAAGTAATGATAGCTACATAGTCCACTATGGCAAGGTGTGACTGATATAAGGCATTTCTAACAGAATCTGACACTGTCTGTTATTATCTTGATGTTATTAATGTATCAGATGCCTACAAATGGTTAGGGATGATAATTTACCAATCTCCCTCAGAGTAAATGTGATTGAGAATGTGATAAAAAATATAGATATAGCTTTTTATTGATTTTGATGATCAAATGACCTAACATTCAGTATTTTATAGGTTCTTTAAGGATTTTTAAAAGGTGTTGAACCTCATCTTTCAATTTCACCAAGCACAGACAAATATCCGAGTTCCTTTCCTATTCCCTTCAGTGATACCACATCTGAGATTCCTCCCATTTTTCTTTCATCTTTTTAAGATTTAATTAGAAGAATATTCCAAAAAGAGGAATTTGGTATTTGAATTTGTGAGGTTATAAGTCATTTTAGGGAAAAGTGGTGGAGGTGTGGGGACAGTCGCTTAGAGCTTCAATTTCCCTTAGTGACTTCCCAAGAGGCTCAATTATTCACTCATGGGAAGAAGAGGGAAAAAAAAAAAAAACGTAGCTTCCCACTTCAGGTTTAACAATTCCAATTAGAGGTTTATAACCAGTGAAGTTTGGGTTTAAGTTTCCAAATTTGGTGGCCACAGTGCATTAAATTTCCAAAGAGTCACAAGGGAAACTAACTATACTAATCTCAATAATAATTTTGGGTAGAAAATACCAAGTAATACTTTTGAGTAGAAAAGTTCTTATTTTAAGTAAAGGAAAGCCTCCTCTCCCTTAAATTTAACAAAACAAGTAGACAGCTGTTAATATCCTGAAGTGCACTGAAGAGCTGCCATTTTATTCCTGAAATACTTAGATTCACAAAATTCTGCTAACAGCTTCTGGCATCTTGTTCCAGATCAGCTTCCTTCCTGTTGGATTCACAGCATAGCTGTGGAAAGAAGTGGGGAGTGTGGGTTCCTCGCCCCCTGTGAACCCACAGTCCATATCAGAGCGCCTGAAACAGTTTCAGGTTATGAATTCACAAATTCACATTTAGGAAGGCCTGTGGTTTGTTTTCAGTTTAAGACCTGGAGTTTAATTAAGGAACCCCTTAATTTCCTAGAGTTGTAAATGAAGAGAATTCAAATGGAACCAGAGAGAAAGGTCATACTTTTTTGTGTTGTGATAATAGTAGGCACATCTTCTGTGGAAAATGTTATCCATTCACTTGTTCACAGCTGTGCTTATGGGTTCACTCATGTAGTCCTGCATTTGTTCTCCCATGCAGTCATTCATCAAGCATGTATGCATTGAGGACCAGGAGTCTGCCTGGTATTGAAGACACAAAGACATAAGTGTACTCGCTAACCTTGAGGCCTCTGAAACAGACACAGTTCCAGCCTCAGTTCTATAAGTCTGACACTGAAACAAACAAACAAACAAACAAAAGGTGGAAAGAGTTACCTTCTGAAAATGAAGAGGCTTCATCTTAGTAGCTACCTCATCTTCCATACCATATCCTCACTTTGAATGGCATTTCATAGGCAAACAGTGGTTTAAAGAACAGCAGGGTATCTAGATATAGCCTTCAAAAAAGCATGGTGGATTTTAGGTTCAAACAAGTTGAAACCATGTAAAATAAAGAACTGTCAAAGTTGTCATTCGTATCAAAAGTTGTTCTCAGGTGAAATGGAAGTAAGCTGGGATTTCTAATGCAGTAGGGGAAGGTAAAACCTCTACATTTGTTTTTTGATCAATAAGCACATCTTAAACTGAATTTGCTCCTAGTGACCATCATCTCTCTGATTGTCACGTTTCTACCAGAAACAACAGCTGTGAATTTATACTTAATAAGATGATGAGGTTCATCAGGATATTCAGCCCAGAGCCCTTTGCCAACATAAGCCCCTTTGTGATCTGGGTTATGTATTTTTGTTTCCTTATTCCAAAGGCAGTTTGGAGGTTGGGGGTGGGGGTGGCAGGCAGCATTCTATGTTGGCATGTGGCTGAGGTGACGGGAGGATTTTAGCAGCTCGTGGGTGGGTGTTCAGGAGCAGGTGGCATTGAAAGAAGGAAGTGACTGTCAGGATTCAGTGGCATTTGGGGGCGTGTATAGGCAGGCATAAAAAAAAAAGAGGTGGGTATTCTTATTCAAAGTGTAAAAACACTTTGGAATTCTCATAATGAGACATGTTATCTGGGGCTTTTGATATTCTAAAGATACAGCGTTTTAGTTTGTCACTGTGGGGTTTTAGGAAAAGAATCCAAAGAGTTAAAGATAAACAAGAACAGTAACCAATTTGCAGGTATATTAACAAAACTTGAATTATTGATGAATTTTTTCTCTAAGAGTTTTACTAAGATATAATTAATGTTTATACAAAAACTTGCACATATTTAATATACAAAACTTCATGAGTTTAGATATACGCATGCACTATTAAACTATCACCACAAAGTAATAAAAAATATAGTTAATCACCTTGGAAAGTTTCCTTGTGTATCTTGGGGTTTTTGGGGACAGGAGTTATTTGTTTTGAGGCACTGGTTTGGCTGGTTAATAGTAGGCCTTTTCATGTTGTTCTTTCAGAGAGTGAACAGTTTTCACCTCACTCTTGTTGGTTGATTTGAGAGCCATCACCTGCCTCAAAGGAGATGATGCTGTTTTCAGCATGTTGGCAGGAACCACATCACCAACTGGTTTCCGTTACCCCCGTGGTGTCACGTGCACACACAGCACTGCTCATCTCTTCAGAAATCTGAGCATTCTGAGGTGCACAGTGCAAGATCTCCTTGAGTTACTGTTGTAACAACATGCTTCCAGCTCTTCTAGGATTTGGAGAGAATAAAAGTATTGTTTCAGTTCTGTGCCAAACAAATATAAACTACCCCTCTCCCACTTCCCAGAATGAAAATCTCCAGTAAGAGAGATTAAACAATAGAAACGTAAACAAACAAATAAACAAACCCAGACGTATTCATTGCAATGGCATTACAAATATTTCTCAAATATATTCCTTATATACCCTAAAATATATTTCTAGTAAGTCTTGTTTCCAAGGAGGATGAATCCACAGTCATTTGTAAACAAATTCCCATCAGAACAATAAACAAGAGACAGTATTCAAGCCCTTGGGAAAGGAATTTTTTAGAATTCAATGTAATGTTGAGTGACAAGAATGTCCTTCAAATACATCAGTAAAAACAGGGTAGTCCTCAAATATCTTAAATGCATAAGTTCATATTGAAATAGATGTGTTTGTTTTTTTTTTTATTCTGTATGTTCGTAAGCTCGCATAATAAAGGAAAGAAATGGAGTTTTAAAACAAGCATTTACTGAACCATTTATTGGTCAGGCTATAAAAGGGAAAAGAATTGAGATCAGTTAGGTGGAAAATTAACAGTTGTGCAGTGAAAGCAATGTTGGTAACAGATAGCCCAACAGATATTTTGTTCCTCAAAGGAACAGTGTTCAGAGCACAAGCACATTGAAAATAACAAGGGCATATCATACTGCTCTGTGCTTTGCAGGAACCTCTTGGGAATAAAGTATAAAGGGCTGTGACGTAGTTTGTGTTGGGATTTCTTGAAGTTACTGTAATGAGGTGTTTTCCTATTGCCTAGAGAGAGCTGGGCTCTAAGACTATTCTTGTGCACTACTTGTCTTAAAGTATCTCTCTCTTAGGCAGCTCCTAATATATTTACATTTTGTAACTTGAAATCCTTGTTTCTCTTAATTGCCAGTGATATTCTGAAAAAAATTAATAGCATTTCACTGAGAATTCAACACAGAAATGTCCTTGTTTTTCTTCTCCTAACAGTTTCAAAATGAGTTTTTAATACTCTGTTTGTAGTTATTTCTTCCTCAGAAACTACCATTCATTAAATGCTTTCCAATGAGAAGAAATGCAAGTATTTTACATAAGTACTAGCATGAATTAGCAATATAGCTATTTTGAATAATATCTATTGCTAAACATAGTACTTTTATAATTGATGTCAAATATTATAGAAACCAGTTTAATGATTCTTATATATTTTAGTGGGGGGGATGAAGCATTTCTCTTAATCTCACAGAAAATTTTAAGTTTTTTTCTGAAGTGGATCTTAATTTATATCTGAAATTTTTTTTTCTAAGAGAGAGTGAGAGAGGAGAGAGAGAGAGAGAGAGAGAGAGAGAGAGAGAGAGAGAGAGAGAGAGAGAGAATTTTTAATATTTATTTTTTAGTTTTCGGCGGACACAACATCTTTGTTGGTATGTGGTGCTGAGGATCGACCGAGCCGCACGCATGCCAGGCAAGCACGATACCGCTTGAGCCACATCCCCAGCCCCTCTATCTGAAATTTATTATCACATTGTGAAGAAACTATAAATGGATTCACAGAAGTATGTTGACAATTGCAGTGGGGTCGATGGCTCAAATAATTCTTGGTATTCAAACAGGGCTGATGGCTTTCTCTGTGAGTGAGCCATATTGCTAAAATATTGAAGCACTCTCTACCTGCTCAGAAGAAGATCCTCTTCAACAAGTGTCTCCCAAATGCCCAGCCTCCCAAGGTCCATGACCTTCTGTGATCTGGCATCTGGAGCAGTTTTGAGACCATGTAGTCTTCATGTTGGACACTCTGGTTCTGATTTGAGTAGAGTTGAGTTATTAGTTTGCATTTTAAATTTACATTGAGAAACTCTAATGAATTATGACAACTTTTAGTAGCTCATGAATTTTAACTCAATATGTATTGTGCCAAATAGGCTTATTTAATATCAGTACAGTGGCTCAAAGTATTCATAGTACTTTAAGAAATCAGAGTAAACAGTAAGACATTCTTTGGTAGGCAGGGTTAATAAACCCACTAATAAGGAATGGGAAAGAAATGCTGGACCATATAAGTCATCACCATACTTTCCCTAATGTTTTTTTTAAAAAACTTTTGTGTAAATAAAGAATATAAGCTAAGACTGGTAATTTTATTTATATTCCCAAAGGCTGCAAATGTGTATTGCTTATAGCACAGAGCTTTTATTACTAACACAAAACATTTTAAAACAGCATTTTGGATTTACTACTAATAAGCTCATTGAGATGAAATAGAAGGAGCTTTATACCTAGGGGGTTTAGATTTATCATCCAATAAATGAAGAATAAAAGTAGATTATATCTACATTTATATAATTTGTACTCTTTTCTCATGCCCCCTTTTTCCTTTTGTATGGTTGTTCAACTGGAAGACTAACCAAGATAAACGTTGGTGTCCAGTTATTGTTTCCAGCCATCTGTTATTTGGAGCTAAGTGAGAGTAATGGTAGGGCCTAATGGATGATAGTCCCAGAGGTTCCTAAGCAACATGACAACAATGAGACATTTCAAAATGCTTGTCTAGATTTTGAATCCTAGCATCTAGGCCAATACTAATATTTTAAAAATAAGAATCACTAAACCCTGAGAGTTAAATGGAGTGAAGTTAGAGAATCTCTTGAGTAATAATTTAGGTGGCTTGACTAGTATATTAAGGAGATACACACAACATTTTTGAAAATGGGATCTTCACTCTTTCATATATTATTACTGCTATTATATAAAGTATGTAGTTACTTTTGAGATGGGGTGTCTGAGAAAGCTATTGAGAATATCAGTGCCACTTCCCGTGCCTAATTGCTAAACCCTAGAAAACTAAAATAAATATAAGAATGTTTTGGTAGTAGATCACTTTATTGTTTCACCTTATTTTTATAGTCAGCTTTTCATTACTATAATGAAGTAATTGATATAAACTACTTATGAAGAACAGGAGATTTATTTAGTTCATACCTTAGGAGGCTCAAATTCCAAGATCCGGCTAGGGCTGAGAGAAGGGCATCTCTGGTAAGAGTGGCTAATGACTGTTCACTGTGGTCAGAACTGGTGTGAAAAGAAGCAGTCATATCTTGAGCCAGAAGCAGAGAAGATGGGAGGGTCAGGCCTATTCCTTTTATAACAGCCCCCTGGTGAGCACTACCAAAGCGTTCACATGAGAACATTTTCCCTATCACTTCAGATCTTTTCCTGGACCTCACCTCCCAGATGCCACCTACTGCCAATACTATCACCCAGTGCTGCCACTCAGTGGACCAGATCCTCAATCTCAAGGGGGACCTTGAAGACACCCAAACTATATCCAAGCCATAACATTCATAATTTCTTCAATCAAATTATTAATTTAAATTTTACCTTTAATTTTGGGTATTACTTTTAGATGTTGAAAAGATATTATTCAATTTATTAATAATAATATTGTTTTAAAAACTCTTAAACTTCTAATTAAAGCCTATTATCTGTTATCTATTTTGGATTTCTCTTGCTTGTGTTATAAATAATAGACCTTTCTAGAATTTACTGACTTCATGCTGATATTTTTGCTCTCTTCTGTGTTTGCTTGTCTTTGTGTGCACATTAATGTATAGTTTATGTAGATTTAGATGTACTTTATGTACATGATTTTTCAATTAAAAAAAAGTGCAGTTTGTTCTTTCTATTGGTCTAATTGGAATCACACTTATTGAGAAGACAAAAATGCATTCTGGCTGTGGAGAGAAACCTGAATATCTGACTACACTTTCCAAAGTCAACTGGTGATGTTTTGTGACCTTTACATTGATTCCATTTTTAATATACAGATGTCACTAAATCACTACATTTCTACTAATTTTTCAGTAATTTGGAGAAATTTTAAAAATTACATGACTTTATAACAAAGTAGTGTAATGTGAAATGCTAAAAAAATTGTCTGAATATATGTTCCAAATAGTATCTAAGGTCCTAGTTTATTTTTTTAATGATTTAAAATGAAGGGAAAGTGCTTAGCAATTAAAAATCCGAGAAATAAAATGCAACTCTTTTCATTTTGGGGTGAAATCTCAAATTTATGGCATAATGAAGTTTTCTATGTCTGTGTATATTTTACTCTAACATATTTTAAGTTATTCTGTTGCTACACTTGTCTAATAAGATGTGGCACCACCCAGTTCCGATTTGACACACCCAAACATTCATTGGAAAATAGCTTTGGCATGTGTATGATGAATTATCAGGGAGTGTGAATACCTAACATTTATGTACATTTATTAATTACTTAGCACATATCAAGTGCTCTGTAGTCACAAAACATTCATTTTCCTTGTGATTCATTATTTAATTTTCATGACAATCTCATATGAAAGTACTTTTCTCATTTCTTTTTAAGAGATAAGGAATCAAGGCTTAGAAGTCAAGTAATTTTCTCAGTTAACAAAACGGATAACTGGCTCAGCAAAGATTCACCCTGAGACTTACCAACCCCAAAGTTAAGTTCTAAACCTCTGTTACATGTTTCTTCATAATAGGGAAATTTTACTTCCAACACTTGTAGTTAGTAAACCCAAATCTTTTTCACAAGTTACTTCTTTCTGTAGTTAAATATTTACATTATCATGAAAATACCTTTGTAGATCAGCATATTTTTAAGACGAAAACATATATGATAATGTCATTAATTTCAGCAGAAATTTACTCACCCCTTGTTCTGTCAACCCAGATCAGACACTATAAAGCTAAAAATTATTAACATTGTAGAAAAGGTCTCTTCTCACAACCTCCTACATTTTAGACATTCTAGCAACCCTGCTAATCATGATAGCAGAGGATATTTACACAAGAATTTTTCTAATAGTGTGCCTTAATATTCATAGGAATTTATACAAATATAACATATAAAGCAAAAGAAAACTACAAATTACTTCTCATTTACTATCCACATATAATTAAGACAAATTATGTAACATTTTATACAAATAAGGATTCTATCACATTACATTTAATATTTAATATAGCACTGTAGAAATGAGCTATGATTTAATTTCAAAAAGTCTTTATCAGCGGACACTTAGGGTGTATTCAGTTTTCCCAGATTATTGATTTTGTATATAAAATGCTCTCATTCTTTCTGTGCACATTGCCATCTCTTTTCTTTTTTTTTTTCTCTGTCAAGGTTAACATATTATATTTAGGGATTACAAATTAATTTCAATTTAGTCCATCTCTAAGAATATTTCTACTGCTATTACTTTCCCTTCTATATCATAAAGGCTCTCAACATTCAGAACATAGTAAAACACTTTAAAATGTTCTTGGAATTTCTCCAACTGGTATTTGAATAAGATATAAAATGACCACTCAGAATACAGGTCAAAGGAATATTCTGTAAGATCAGTGAATTATCCTTTTAATATTCAAAATACTCAAAATAAATATAATTTCAACAATCAGCAATCACTGAAAAGCTTGCTTCAACACCTGAATTCGATACAAAAATGAAATTTTGACTTCTACTTTGCTTTTTTAGCTGTTACACTACACCCACTTGGTACTAATTATAATTTTTGCCATGTTTCAATTTATTTTAGAATCTGTGGTGTGTAATGCTGTAGTCATAGAACACACATACACACTTGCAGGATTACTTACATCACTGATACTGTGAATGCAAATAAGAAATTCCTGAAAAGGGAAGTTCCGCCCTGCCAAAACTATCACTCTTATAAAAGAAGGGAGAAAGGGGAAGATTATAAATAAGTAGAAGTGTTAAAAGTTGCCATTTTTCTCCTAGATTTTCTTAAAATCTAGGGAAAAGATCTTTCCAAAAAAATCAAACCATTATCCAACAATGTTTTATATTAACTATATATGTAAATATGAGAGTTTCTGCAGATCTCTGCATATGAAGCGGGGAGGTCAAAACTAGATGCATATAAAAATTAGGTGATTGCAAATAGAAATTTATGCCTAACTATTCATTGGCAATTTTTTTCAGAAGACATTTCAACAAACAAGATGATGGCAACTTATCACATGAGAAGATTTATAACATCTTTAATAGTCATGGAAATGCAAATCAAAACCACAAAGATATGCATTTTCTTTTTTTTTACTCAAAAAAATAAATGACAGCATAATGTATTAAAATCTTATTACATGTATACAGAACAATTTCTCATATCTCTGGTTGTATGTAAAGTATTTTGACATCAATTTGCATCTTCATACGGTGTACTTTGGATGATTATGTCTATCATATTCCACCATCCTTGCTAATCCCTGTCCCCCTTCCTTTCCCTCCCACCCCTCTGCCCTATCTAGAATTCATCTATTCCTCCCATGCCCCCCGCCCCCACAAGGCACTATGAGTCAGCCTCCTTATATGAGACAAAACATTTATTCTTTGGGGATTGGCTAACTTCACTTTGCATTATCTTCTCCAATACCATCCATTTACCTGCAAATGCCATGATTTTATTCTCTTTTATGGCTGAGTAATATTCCATTGTATATATATGCCACATTTTTTTAATCCATTCATCCACTGAAGGACATCTAGGTTGGCTCCACAGTTTAGCTATTGTGGATTGTGCTGCTATAAACATTGATGTGACTGTGTCCCTGTAGTATGCTGTTTTTAAGTCTTTGGGGTATAAACCAAGGAGAGGGATAGCTGGGTCAAATGGTGGTTCCATTCCCAGTTTTCCAAGGAATCTCCATACTGCTTTCCATATTGGCTGCACCAATTTGCATGCATTTTCTTGATGGGAAAGATGATGAATGTGTTTCATGTAATTGTTGGCCATTTGAGATTTCATCTCACTCACCCCTTCAGAATGGCAATATCAAGAATATAAATAACAATAAATGCTGAAAAGGACATAGGGGAAAATGTTATAATGTTAGAGGAAATGTAAATTAGTACAGACACTATGGAAATCTGTAGCACAGTTCACAATAATTAAATAATAGAATCAGCCTAACTGTCCATCAACAGATGAACAGATAGAGAAAATGTGGCACATTTACATAATGGAGTACTATTCAACCACAAAGAAGAAGGAACTGATTTGCATTTGCAGAAAGATGGATGAAACTAGAGATCATCATGTTAAGTGAAATAAGCCAGATGCAGAAAGATAAATAAGGGATGTTTTCCCTATATTTTACATAGAGAAAAATATATATTATGAATGTAGAAGGGAGACCATTAGGGTAGAGGGAGAATTTTATATATATATATACATACATACATATATATGTATATATATATATGATTATGCCACAGTGAAACCCACTATTCTGTATAATTAATATGCACCAATAAAAAGCCTAATGATATACCTTTTATGTCCGCCAGAGTGGCTAAAATTAAAAAGAAAGACAATAATTAGTGTGATCAAAGACTTGGTACAATTGGAACACTCATATATTGATATTAAGAATGTAAAATGGCAAGCTGCTTTGGAAAACATTGTCAATTTTTTAATTAAGATAAACACATACTTAACATATTACCCAACAATCAAACTCTTACAAATTATCTTTATGAGAGCATTTCATGTTCACATGAAGATCTACATGTGGTGTTCTCAGAGGTTTTATTCATAATAGCCCAAATCTGGAAATAATTCAATTTTTTCAGCTGGTGAATGAATAAAGAAACTGTAGAATATCTGTACAACAGACTAGTATTCTTCAATAAAAACTACTAGTAAATATGGCAAAATGCAAAGATTCTCCCAAACATTTTATTCAAAGAAGCCAGGTTCAAAGGTTAAATTCTATGGTATTCCAACTATATGAAATTTAGGACAAGTCAAACACTGTAAGGTCAGAAAACATAGTAGCTACCAGGGTCTGAGGATACAGCAAGAATTGACTACAAAAGGACATAAGAGAATTGTAAAGTTTATGATCATGTCCTATATCTTGACTATCAAACTGTACACTAAAACATGATGAGCTTTATTTACTACATTATATTTTATTTAATTATCCTGACTTATAAAGAAATAAAACCTAAACAACAACAACAAAAACCCTTGATCCCTCCTCTTGGAGACCCACAAAACATATTCATTGTCTTAAAATTGCTTAGACCTGAGGAAACTAATTTTATTTCGCTTTAACAACATGGGAAATCCATAATATTTTATCTCATGGCCAAAATATGTTGTAAATTATTTAAAAGGCTTTCAATATCTTGTGATTATAAAACAAGCTGTAGAGGTATTTTTTAAAAAATAAATTCAAATAAATCATAAAAAATTGAAGTTTTGCTGAATATTGATAGATATCATCCTGAAGGACCATGCCAATTTTCATATATATGAAAGTGCCTGTTCCTAACTTGTATAGAATATTATATATTGCTTAATTTTTTTCAACTTTACAGGTAAAAAGTGGTTCTTTTTGTTATTTTCATTTGTTTTTTATTCACTATTAGTAATAAGAATAGTTTTCAAATATTGATGGATCACTTAACAGTGTTTCTGTTCTTAACTTTTGGTGCACATTTTTTGTTTCTTTTTCTCTATTTGTGTCTTTTTATTCTTTTTATTATTTATTGATACCTAAGATATTTTTCTAAATAAAAAATCTTGATTTAATACATGGTGTTTTAATTTAAGGCAGTATTTTTGAAATACATATATTTTTAATGTTTACATAATATAAATTTTTATTTATAGTATGTATGTCTTTGGAATAATTTTAAAGATGATTTTCTTTTTTACCTAAATATGATTTCATTTTTACCTAAATGCGATTCTAGGGGTAAAGTTTTACTTTTAAAAAAATATATGCCTTAGCTATTTGTTTCGAGTCAATGGATCATATAAAAATAGATGATTCAGACCACTTTCACAATTCCTGCTGGTCATATTATACTTCTCTATTCTTAAACTATGAGCCATTGTACTCTGCTGTCCTATGACTTCAGTCTTTGCATAAAATAGATATTTAAAGACTGGAATAATAAAATTGTCTTCTGTTTTATGTTAGGAAATAAAAGTCATATGGACCAGGAAATTAGATTATATTACTTACATAAACTATTCAAATACCTATATTTATTATAAAGATTATGATATGCAGTCACAAAAATCTGTATTTATATAACTAGAATGAAATCTTTTTTTAACTTATAAATTTTTATTGCTATATTTAGGCTTATGTTTTATCACTTATATACACTGACCTGTGTAAAGAAAGAGTAAATATTTTTAAGGCAACTTCAGGTTGCTAGTTCTAGTTGTTCATTGCTTTTTGTTTGACCCCCACATTACAGAAATTGATTTTCTATTTGTGCTCCTCACTGTGGTTTTGAGATCCTTTGAATAAGCTTATCAAACATAGCTACTTACTAGAGTTTTATTCCTGAGTAGCACCATTGTGACACTTCCAAATTAAATCTAAATGCAAAACATGGAATTTTCAACTTCACAATTTTGTCAAAGGCTGCATAATTACCACAGAGGAGGGATTCTTTAGGCTGGGGTAGTTCTAGAAATGATCAGGTTAGACTATCTTAGCTATCTTATTTTATATTTATTTAATTTTCACTGGGCATAGCAGTTTATTAATCTGACTGTTTAAACATCTTGCAATCCTAAATTTAAAGATGTAAGCATAATATCTTAAAGAAAAGAGAATAATGGTGCAACAACAACAATAAAAAAAGAAACCAGCTTTTCAAATGTTTACCTACTAGGTCATAAGCTGCAGGGATTAGTTTATAGCTGTTATGGCCTAGTTGGCAATGTGGAAGGGAATAAATTAGAGGACAAACAACTAATTCAGATACTCTGATTCAATAAAATTTATACTAGACCTCGAAAAGATAAAAAGAAATCAGTATTAATATATTGTTGTATTAGGTGACTTCTAATATTTTCTTCCAGTTTGAAAGTGTTGGCTAATTCTGTGCTCTTTCTGGCCTGACTAAATAAACCAGTTAGAAATTGCTTGTAACATTAGCCATAGTCTTTTGGTTTGTTGCATAATTCATTATGATTTACTTTCTCTCTTCATTATCCCAACATGTAAGCAAGTATTGTTGGATTTGAACCCACTATTACAACCACTAACAAAACTGTTTATTCATTCAGCAAATATTAGTTGAATGCTTGGCACACTTCTGAATTCTTGGGACATAGAACAAAGCAAACAAAAAACATTTCTCATGGTGCTTATGTTCTTTTGGGGAGAGACAGAAATTAAATTTATCAATTTGTATATTATGTTAGAAGGTCATACATGGCTAGGAAAGGAGTGTGAGAACAGAAATCCCACAGGGAGATGTGTTTCTATAATCCAGTGGGGGTGGTTGGAGTAAGCCTCAATGAAAACCTGAAATTTGAGCAAGATTTTGAAGGGAATAAAAGAGTGAGCAAAAAGGTTTAGGCAGCTAGAAAGAACTTAATGAATCTGCTTCAAAACTTTAAAAGTTTATAAAATTTTCTCTTTCAGAATATTTTCTTTTTAAACATTAATTTCAAGAGTCATTGTTTAGGCCCCAGGAAACCAGGAATAAATGTAGAAACGTAGACCTAAAAAAATGGATTTATTTTAAGGTACTAGTGATAACAAATTCTAATTTCAGAAACCAGGAAGGCAAGGAGGAGAAATGATAATGGCTATATTCCTTTAATTTAAAATATTCCTTCTAAAATTAAGTTATTTTACTCCTGAAATCTCTTAATTTTCTTTTCAACAATAAAACTCAGACAGACTTACCAGGAATTCTTAGCTTGAAGGGAAAAGTTATGTAAAGCTTATATTTCTCAAGTACCATTGTATTATATTACTTAAATGAAATTATAACCATTTTCTGGATGTTGTTTGGATGAAAAGTATTGCTAAGAAATAAGGAAATTATATCTTTTTATGCTGGCTTTGAAAGTAACCTGAATTGTTCTTTTAGGACTTGTCTTAAGATTTAGTAAAGCTTTCATCTATTGCTTTTGGTTTAAATGGTGTGTTGTTGAGAAACCTAAACGCTGTAATGATCCATCCTCAGTGGTGAAAATGTATACATGGTCCAGGGTATGATAATATTTTTAAGTAGGAATGGTGGACAGTAGAGCATCAAATGAATACTTAAAGTGTCTTCATTTGCCATATTGCAAGGGCTGTTTTGTCTTCCAGTGTAGACCTAACGCTGAACCAATGGTTTAGAAACTCTCATATTCAAAACAAGAAAATTTCCCAAAGAAACACTTGAGTGCAGAATATTTTTTAAAAAGCTTATTAATGCATTATAGTTACACATAATTGTGGGGTTTATTTTAACATATTTGTAAACGCATATAATAAAATTTGCTCCATTTCAATCCCCAGTTCTCCCCTCTTTCCTCCCTTCTTCCCTCACCTTTACTGTTGATCTTCCTTCTATTAATTTTTTTTTAAATTGGCGCATTATAGTTAAGTGAAATTTATTATGATATACATGTACATAGCATAGTTTGGTCAATTTCATTTCACAATCCCTCCCCTTTCACATCCCTCCTCTCTCCCTCCCTTCCTGTACTCCACTGCTCTCCCTTCTGTTTTCATGAGATTCCACCCCTTCCCTTTTAAAAATTCCTTATTTATCTTTAACTTCTGCATATAAGAGAAAATGTTCAACCCTTATTGAGTCTGACCTATTTCACTTACCATGATGTTCTCCAGTTCCATCCATTTATCAGCAAATACCATAATTTTATCCACCTTTCTGGCTGAGTAAAACTCCATTGTACGTATAAATGCCACATTTTCTTTATCTATTTGTCTGTTGACAGACAACTAGACAGGTACCCTAATTTGGCTATTGTGAATTGCACTTCTATAAATATTGGTGTGTATGTATCTCTATAGTATGCTGATTTTAGTTATTCTGGGCAAATTTTAAAAGTAGGATAGTTGTGTCAGAGAGAGTGGTTCCATTTTGAGTCTTTCAAGGAATCTCCATACTGCTTTCCAAAGTGTGCGTACTAATTTGCAGACCTAACAATGCATGATGCACCTTTATACCTTACACCCTTTCGAACGTTTCTTGTTATTTATATTCTGAATGATTACCATTCTAACTGGAGTGAGATGAAATCTCCATGTAGTAGATTTGTATTTCCATGCTTGCTAAGCATGTTGAACATTTTCTCAAATATTTGTTGGCTTTTTACATTTCTTCTTTTGAAAGATGTGTTTAGTTAATTTGCACATTTATCAATTGGATTATTTGGAGGTTTTTCTTTTTCTTTCTTTTTTTTTGTTTGTTTTGTTTTCTTTCTATTTTTGGTGTTGCATTTTTTGAGTTCTACATATATTCTGGATTGTAATCTCCTGTAGGAAGAATAGATCTTTCTACCATTCTGTAGGCTCTCTTAAAGCTGTTAATTGTTTCCTTTGCTGTGCAAAAGCCTTTTATTTTATTTTTTGAGCTTGAGGGTTTTTATTAAGGCAATTGATGCCTGCACCAGTATAATGGAATGTTGACCCTATGTTTTCTTCTAACTGTTGCAGGATTTCTGGTCTAATTCATACGTCTTTGATCCACTTTTAATTGATTTTGGGGAGCGGTAAGATATAGGGGTCTAGTTTTATTCTTTTACATATGGATGAGTGCACTCTTTTTTTCTCAGGGCTCTGCCTTTGCTGGACTTAGCCAACCCATCCTATTTCTTGATGCCCTAACCCTGTAGCATTCTCCTGAGCCCTGAACCTGCAGCATATTGTCCTTTAAGGTTGACAGTAATGCTGTCCCATCCATCAGGGACTTTCAGCAAAATGTGATCTAAACATTGCTTTCTTAAGAGTTGCATGATGACTTTTATTTGGTTATGTCTGTAGAACAGAGAAAACAAATAAAACAAAAAAATGTTTGAGAAAGCACAGCTGTATATTTATAGCAGTGGGTAATAGTACTATAATAAATGAAGGATCTGGGCTTAGTGGATGAAGTGTATCATCAATAGCATGCTGGGAAGTAGGATTAAATGAAAAAAAAAGTTAATGAAAAAAGTTACCATATCAAAGATATTTTCATATCTTTTAAACATTAATCATTAAAAGTGATTTGAGAATAGAGGGTAAATTCATTACTCTCACCTGAAATACAGTGACTTGAAATTTTAGTGTAGTTGAAATATTTGAGGAAGGGTCACTGCAGTTTGTATAAACCCTTCCTTGTGTTGGCTTTTAGCCCTTAACCTGCTGTCATCATGCCTATATGGTGGGAAATGTAACACTGCAAACAAAGATTGGACCAAGAAGATAGTAGATGAAGTGTTTCTGCTGATGCAGAAGACTCAGGATGTGACCAGTTCAGGAATACCATGGATTGACCTCAGAGTAGTTTATCTGGAGACCAGAGTAGACCAGGCCTACAATGAAGACTCAGAAAGACATGGTGCCAGAGAGATGATAAAGTGTCTTGTACAGGGAATCCAGAATCAAGATGAAGAATTCAGGAAGCAAGAGTATCTAAATCCTGGCAGTCTAGGCCCCATAATGGACACAAGAAACAGGAACTGCTATCTTGCACTCAGGAGTAGGCAGCATCTTCCCTCATATGTTTATTGATTATGTTGGAACTAGTCTCAAGAATTCAGAACCTGTACCTGTGAACTAACCACCTCTGACAGTTGGCATGAGGTCAGAAAGGGCTTTTGATTGCAGAAGAATCACAAGTTGCATGCTTGCTTTAGCAGCACATACACTAAATCTGAATCCATACAAAGATTTACATGGCTGAAGGAAGATATGCAAATTTGTGAATCATTCCATGTTTTTAATAAAAAAATAAGCAAAAGGAAGATCAGTAGAGGAAGGAAAATGGGGAGGAAGAAAAAGAGGGAAATCAGGGTGGAACTGGAGCAAAATGAAGTAAATCAAATTCCATGCATGTATGATTTTGTCAAAATGATCCAACTTCTATGTGTACCTATACTGCTCAAATTAAAAAAAAGATGACAGGAAAGCATGTTGTATATATATTTTAAAAAGAATCATAAGTTGTGACATCTAACTGTTTATTTTGAATACAGTCAAGTTCAATAGCAGTAGGACAGTGGACATTCCAGTAATGCTTGTTGTAGTATCAGAAAGTGATGAAGTGTCCTTGTAGGTACAAGGTAGGTTCCACTAATATCATGAAAGAATATATGTTTTTGCCTAACTCCTAACCCCTAAAATGACTTTAGGTGTACATTTTGCTTTATAGGGGGAGAAATATTGGTAGTAATTTTAAAGTAAATAATAAAAGATAATTAAAAACAAAGAATAAATGTGATAATATTTCTTAGTACTTTCATTATTGAACCTTGCTATTTTAGTAATTTATTCTAATACTTGCATACCATTTTCTTTTCAAGCACTTTTCGTAAAGTTCTTATTTCATATTATATCTATAAACTTTATACAGAGTGAGTAAATATATATTACTCTTGTGACACTTATCTTGTTTATTTGAGCCAAAGTACCTTTCTAAGTATAAAATTGAAAACATGATCAGAGAGATTAATCAGTTGACTTGACTTCTGAAAACTTGGAGAATCACTTAGGATAAAGGAAAAATTCTTGCATTCTAAAGGCTAAATAATGATAGAAAATTTGCAAACTTCTCATGGTTCTGCCCTGGGATAGACCCAAAGCTCAGTTTTGAGCAGTGAGATAACTGTATCTGAAATTGCAATGGCTGCTCTTTAAAGAAACTGTTTTGATCGAGAAGTCTCAACTTCTGAGGACTAAACATCAAATTATTCCTTTATTTTTCAGTGAAAAACTGTCTTTAGGATCAGCAGGGCTCTCCTGCCATGAATCTGTGTCTCTTAAAACCACCTTGGACCAAATCTTTCACTTTTTAGTCATTTTCACTTTGTAACAATAAACTGGTGTTGGGAGTAACTTTTCCATCCTCTTTAATATTTCAGTCTCATATTTGATCCCCAGTTCCTTCCCTCCACAGCTTGCAATTGACTTGTCCCTGCAGTGTAGCCACTTATGGCCCAGACAAGCAGCAGAGGTGTGGGCCTTGGAGCATGATACATAATACACTCTCATATGTGTCCCCTCTCCTGCTGCTCTGACATTCTTTTGCTGGTGCTTAGAGTCTGGAGAGGAAATACATGATCCTCCTGTATTGTCCAAAGCATGTCTGACCTCTATTCCTGAATTCTTACTGTTTCTCTGTGGGCTGAAGGTCCAGGGCCTACCTTCTCATGGGGCTTATGCAGTAAATTCATAGAAGGCTCTATAGGAACCTGTGTGCTACATCCAGCATGCTATATCTGGGGAAAAAACTCCATTTTGTCTTCTGTCTGGCTATATTTCCTTGCCAAACATTGGGAATGCACTGAGCCAACACTCTTTCTACTGCCCCTTTCTTTAGTCCCAAGAGCATCAACTTCCATTTTGAGATAATCACCTGTCCCCTAGTTAGTGAGTTGAATTATCAGGTTCACTCATCTTATAGAAAGGGAAAGAGGAGAACAGGTTGAAGACAGAGCCACCAAAATATCAATTCAATACTTTCCTCCAAAAAATATTCCTTCTTCACCCACCCTCTTCATTATCTCATTCTGAAAAAGGCCAGAAATTGGTTTGGCTTATTTATTATCTATGAGAGTTGAAAGAATGAGACCCATTTTGAACTTGGCCATGGAGATCTTAGTTTTCTTTATCAAAGAAGAATCATTGTAACAATTTTGTTTTGTGAAGGAAATTTTATTTTGTTTTCTTTGGAGGAAAGAAGGAAGGACATAACATTATTCTTTCAGTAATGGTGAACATTTCAATATATTTCAAGGTACTATTGCAATTAATTTAAAACAGAGGCCCAGAAAAGTTAAGTAACTTGTTGACAATAATGTAGCTGGTCAGTGGCAGAGCCAAAATTCAAATACAGGCAGGCTGGTGACAGGTGAGCTAGAACCTGTCTCACAAGTCTCCCTAAGATGTAATGACCAATCATGGTTTGTTGAAGCAGGATCCTGAGACGTTAGATTGTGGATGTTAGAGGACACACCTCGGAACACTATTTATACAGTGAGAATTCCAACTCATTACACTATGAACCTCATTAAATCTTGCTTGCTATTTATAGCAGTCACTGATCGAAGTGATGGTAAGATTTAGGTAAATTAAAGTTTATTTTCTGTCTAAATAAAAAGCTTATTGAAATAAATTATTTTAGTGCAGTCTCCTATTGTGGTCTAGTTAACAAAAAAATTGATTAATTTTATATAAAGTGTTATATAATTTAGTGGCCATGGAGCTACTTTCTTCAATCCAGGGCATGCAGAAGTAATGAATAATAAACCTATTAGATGACCAAAGAAGATGTTTTGTTTTCTTTTGTATTTTAATGATGCTGACATATTAGATTCAAGCAAGGTAGAAAACAATGAGTAATTTTTAGGTACTCTTAATGATATATTATTCTTTGGTAAAATTTCATGAGCTATAGTAAATCTCTCAGAATTCTAAAGCTATCAATGGTTAAGATAGTGGTACATGTAGTTATATTTCAGGTGCTTAAAACTGCACTGACTTTCTCTACAATACATCAGCATTGTCTTAGTTGAAGTGTTCATTCTGTCTCCCTGAAGATAAGAGAATGGTCTTCACAATTATGAGAGGCCTTTGGCACTCCTTCAGCTGGCTGGTTTAGCAATTTAGGAGCTGCTGCCTCTATAGTACATGTGAGAAGTAGTTTTCCATTGTTAAGTCAGAAAACTCAGTTGAGATTGCTTAAACAATAGTAGGGTATCTTGCAGATTTCAAGAAGAAGGATGTGGAAGGAACACAGTAGCAGAGATAAATAGGGAGTAGGATAGTCAGGGGAACACCGGGTACTTTCATTTCTAACTTTTTTATCTCCATAGGCTTCCTTCGTTTGTTGTCCATTCATGAAATACTGTCATTCTTATTCATCTGTTAAAATTAGAAAACAGTCATCATTTACAATTGTCTGGAGGATAAACACGGTGGACTGTAAAGAATACAGACATTGAAATCTGACTGACCTGGATTTTATATTTCAGTTTTACCACTCACTGACTATACCATTTTGAGTGCATAATTTAATCTTATTTTCCTTGCATGTAAAAATAGAATGCAATTTACTGGGTTATAATGAGAACTAAATAAGATGCTGTATGTAAAGCATCTATTTTGTATGTTTGTTTTTGCTTATATGTTTTTCTCTTGTTGATTAAATGGTTGCTTGACTAATAATAATGTAGTACAAACATAATCATACCATACAAGACACTTTATTTACTTAAGTGTTTTTAAATTTACCCTCCTACTATGGAAAGGAAAACCACAGAGGTTGTATCAACAAGCTGGTGGGGAATTTGCTGCTGAGATTGCCACTGTAGTTATGCTGTATCTACTACACTGGACCAGAAACCAATTTTGTGTAACCCATTTATAATGATCTGCTGAGTGGAAACAGGAATACCTGACTCTTCCTGAAAGATATTCCCCTACTCTGTCTTTCTAAACTGGAATATTCCAACTTTGTGTAGGCCCAGGAACCAGTGATTTTTCTACAAACATTTTCTTTTAGGACCTAACCTGAAGCCTAACTAGTCTCAGCGTTGGGAGCCTCCTATCTCCAAATTGTTCCCAAACACTTTGTTCATCAACTATAATCCTTCCCTCCCCAAGACTCACATATACATATTTTGTAACATAGTTCACAGAGAAATCTTTGAACCATGATTGTCTTCAGTCTGATATTCTAGATGGCATATGTGTATTGCTGATTTAGTTTCTCATTAGGTTTCTGAAATTTCTAACAAAGGCAAAGAATGGATTGGTTGACCCTTGCTTGGCCTTTGTGGTTTCCCTTCTTAAGAATCACCCAACTAGCCAGTCTCGGTGGCACATGCCTGTGATCCCAGTAGCTTGGGAGGCTGAGACAGGAGTATGCTTAGTTCAAGCCAGCCTCAGCAATGGCAAAGTGCTAATCAGCTCAGTGAGACCCTAAATAAAACAGAAAATAGGGCTGGGGATGTGGCTCAGTGGTTGTGTGCCGAGTTCAATTCTGGGTACCAAAAAAAAAAAAAAAAAAAAAGAATCACCCCACTAGCCCAGTTCCTGTAGTGAATAATCATCTTGTAGGTACACATATGGACTGACTGGTTTAGTAGTGAGACAAGATAGGCAGAGTAAAGATTGAAGCTAAGTGGTGAAGCCTTTCCATCTACCCAGAATGTTCTTGGCGTCTCTGAAAATTCATAGACTTTGCTCAAAGACATATATAGCAACTTCTCTAAAGTTAATTATATTTTATTCATTCATGAGGAATAATCCAGTAATTAAATAGACTTTAAAGTTTAGTATTAGGAAAGGAAAGAATATGAAGGAGTCCAAGAAAATAATGCTTTTGAGCCAGGAAATATATTCAAGCTTGCAAAACATAGAAAATCAGATTGGACAATGGTTAATATGTGTGACATGAATAAGTTTGCCATATTCTGTGAATTTTAACAACTAATGATGATTTGAGAAACTACTTCAGAATTAAAAGAAGTCTCCAAATTTTATGTTCTTCATGAAGTAAGGGATGGACATTGGAAATTAGAGTATTTCACAGAGGTCTAGTGATGTAGTCTTTGTAAATGTTAAGGAGCTGCATTTCATTTTGTTCTTGTTTTGTAATTAGGTATACATCTGACAGCAGAATGCATTTTGACTCATTGTACACAATTGTAGCACAACTTTACATTTCCATGGTTTACAAGATGTAGCCTTGCACCATACATGTACCTAGGGTAATGATGTCCATCTCATTCCACCATCTTTCTTACCCCCATCCCCCCTTCCCATCTGCTATATGCAGGACACATTCCTAGATGTTTCATACATATTAAGTGCTTACAACAAGTACATGACAAAAATCTTAAGCTCTTTTAAAGATGAATAAAATAAGAATCAGTGTGGGTAATTCATCTTGTCCAAAGTTACATAGATTGCATCTCTATGAGAAGCCCATAAACATTTTTAAAAATAATGCAAAGGAATGCCTAATGTATCATTATGTATAACAAAAGCAATTTCTCTGATTTTTCTTTTTCAAACAAAAAAGATTGAATTTGCTTGTAAGTTAAACATAACAAAGTAGGTTTAAAAAGAAATAAGTAAATAGACCATCTAAATTATACAGAGAAGTATTAAAACACTCCTAAAAGTATGATTTGTACACCTATATACTAAAATTACTATTAGTTTTTTTGACGGCTAAAGGAAGTAAAATATAATTTATAATCTATATTACATTTATAATAGCAAAAGCATATGAAGTAATCTGCAAATATTTCTCTAAAGCTGTATTTAAGGAAAAAAATTTCAAACACACAAATTTAGGTATGGCCCTCTAAACTGGAGGATTTCATTTAGTGCTGAAGTGGCATGATCTGAATTAACTTTTCTTTTTTTTAAAAATGTATTTATTTATTTATTTTTATTCTGATTTGTTATTTTTGACAGAATGCATTACAATTCATATTACACATATAGAACACAATTTTTCATATCTCTGGTTGTACACAAAATATAGTCACACCATTTGTGTCTTCGTACATGTACTTAGGGTAATGATGTCCATCTCATTCCACCGTCTTTTCTACTTCTACTTCCATGCCCCCACCCTTCCCCTTCCACACTTTTGCCCTACTAGAGTTCATCTTATCCTCCCATACTTCATCCCCCATAATCCATTATGAATCAGCCTTTGGCATTTGGTTTTCTGGGACTGGCTAATTTCACTTAGCATTATATTCTCTAACTCCATCCATTTACCTGCAAATGCCATGATTTTATTCTCTTTTAATGCTGAATAATATTCTAGTGTGTGTGTGTGTGTGTGTGTGTGTGTGTGTGTGTGTATCACATTTTCTTTACTTCATCTACTGAAGGGCATCTAGGTTGGTTCCACAGTTTCACAATACCTAAACTGTGAATTAACTGTTTTGTAAACCTTTAACCCTACAATAAATAAAGAAGCTATAACACCAACAAGATGGTCACAAATATGTTATAACTGGAAAGGAATCTTCAGCCATGATTTTTATTGTTTCTTTGTTTTGTTTTTTTTTAAAAATTTAAATTTTATTTTTTTAGTTGTTGATAGAACTTTATTTTTACTTATTTATATGTAGTATTGAGAAACAAACTCAGTGCCTCACACATGCTAGGCAAGCGCTCTACCACTGAGCTACCACTCCAGCCCCCAAATGCAATCCACAGAGCTTACATTCATTGACATGTGGCTGTCATGGAGATTACCTTGTCTATGAAAGATTAAAGGTTCTGTGATTATATGATTTATGGTCCAAATGGATACTCTTTTGACAAGAAACAAACAGAGATTGTTCCTGATTCACTGGCAATATGATCACACTCAATAAAAGTTGTTTGTTTTAGACACCAGCACAAGGGCTTGCGATTTTTGAGGACCATACTCACATTTTCACCCCCTCACAGGCTTCTCTATTTAGTATGTTCTCAGTTGCATAGGGTCTCTAGAAAATATATCATTTTTATAGATATAAAACATTTCCAACAATTTCATGAATTTATAATGTGCTTGCTTAATTCCTCCAAAGTTGATGTTGGATACCAGATTCTTGGGGAAACCCACTGGCTCTCTTAAAAAAATCAATCCATGATCTTATAAAATGTGCCAGGAGGAAAAATTTCAAGGCATGGCTTTATTCCTCAGAATCAACTTCCTATTGTAATTGCTCACTCCTCTTCATTAAAACATTCAGAAAATCGAAATAGAGACTCTGAAAAACAGACTCTCTTTCCACCTCTTTTTTTTTTTCAGATTTGCCTGCCTGTATCTATCTGTCAATCAATCTATTTATCTATCTATCAAGACTGAGGATTGAACCCAGAGCCTCACACCTGTTAGCACTCACCACTAAGCTTCATCTTCAGCCCTTTATTTATTTAGTTTTTAAATTTTGAGACAAGTTCTCTCTAGGTTGCCAAGGCTGATCTCAAAAAGGCAATCCTTCTAAATCAGCATCCAGAGGAGCTGGAATTGCAGGTTTATACCACCAAGCCCTGCAATCTTAACCATTTAAACATGATTGTCTTAAAAAGTCTTAGAGATTACAGATGATAGATACATAGAAGTTGACAAGTATCTGATTATCTGGTTTATAGAACAGAGTTTGCTCAACTTCACTTTGGAGGTGCCTCTGGGGTGGGGCTGCCTGCCAGATCCTCATCTCTTCAGTTGACTTAGTTCAACTTGTTTCTTCCTTGCCTTGCAGGAGCATTTTCAGATGTGTTTGTGCTCCCTAAAATCCAGCCAAAGAAGAGACAGGCCCAGAGAGAAATTGCTATTTCCTCTTCTTCCTGCTTTGGTTTCTTCTTGTTTTTTTTTTTTTTCTCCCAAGGACTTTTTGGGTTATTTATAGCAGTATATGGATCCATCTAGAGGAACCCTTCTTCATCTTATTTCTTGCCAAAGACATCCCTAACTGTGAACATACCTTCTAAAAAGCTTAACACAAATATGAGAAATGCAGAGTTTCAGGAAGATGATTTTGGTTTATAAAATTCATGGAAGCAGTACCCTTGATCAGAAAATATTCATTAAATTAGTACCAGATGGCCCCTTTGAGTATATAATATACATTGAAAATATTTGCATTATTAAAAGTGGTTGCAGGAAAAAACAACAGCTTCCTAAGTGTTTAAAAGATTAAAATAGAGCTGTTAATTAATCAATTATTGCATATTAATAGTGATAGTGTAAAGAATCTTCATTCAAAACTTCATGTCTACTACCCATACTGTCTTCAGAACTTATTACGTCTAATTTTAAATTCATGAACATCACTAGGAACAGGTATAAGGTGCATGAATGGTATGCACCTATGACATAGCTCCACTAGGATTTTTTTTAAATATAAACTGTACCTTTCATAATTTTATGTAACTAATATACAACTGTAGATATTTTAAGTACTTTCTAAATCATATTGGCTTAGACTTGTTATATACCATATATTAAAAGCTAATTTATTGATTGATTAAATTGCAGGAAAGAATAATGATTCCAAATAATTATGCCACTGGCCAACTCAAGGCTTTAGTAATTCATGCCAAAATTACTCCAAGGTACTTATTAGTGGTGGTCTTGTTGTAAATTGGCTGTCTGTGGACTATAGTTAGCATTCAGTTGTCAATGATTCAATTACTTAAATGTTACTTTTGAATAACTTGACATTTATGAGTTAGAAAAATTAACACCAAAATCCAGATTTTCAGCATCTCTGTAACAACTGAAATATTTGACAGAAATGGATCTGCCAAAGTTTGTATGGGATGAAACTGAGCATGCCCTCAACAAGGCTGCTTTTACTGTGTCTTCCTGACTTTGGTAAGCACTTGAGTTTGCAACCCTTGATCAAGACACTGTTCCACTGCACCCTGCACACTTCCTGCAGATGAAACTTCTGACTGCATCACAGTAAATGTGCTGTAGCTCACTACAAGGAACTTACCACAGTTCCCCATCGACTCTGTAACCTGGCCTTCACTGCCTTCCCCTTCTGGCCTCTGCCTGTTATCTGTTATCTTCCTTTCTGCTATTCATAACTAGGTACCAGTAGAGCTGTAGCTTATGCATTTACACCTCTTCATTTTCTTTTGCTCTTTATTCTCTCAAATTCCTTCCCATCCATTTTCATGAATTAATACCAAAGCTATTTTGGGGGGTGGGGGTCCAAGTAAATCTTTGAATCTCAATTATATCTCCTTTGAACAACTAAGGTGATAGTGATCATTCTCTCCTCTACACTAATAACATTGACTTATCTAAATTTCAAATTACTAAATATGTAGGACTTTATGTTGAAATCATGTGACAAAGCCTTATGCCAGCTATGGGATATCTAAATCTGGTTCAGTTTGAATCTCACTTATACTTAGCTTAATTCCATAAACTTATTTGCCAGTCAATAATTATTTGTTGAATGGAAACATTTTCTTCTTTGTTCCAATATACTTTATGTAACTAGCATCTGGGACACAGATGTTGATAATTATATTTGCATTTTAATTAGCTTCATGATAAATGTGAGTATTTAAAACACTGGCTTTGTAAGGTATATAATCATTTGGAACTCTAGAGCCTTTTGTATAAGGAAAGTTCGACCTTCCTGCTTAATCTTTTTCCCTGATAATTGCCACCATACTGCTTGGTTCTTAATAGCTCCCACCACTAGAGTATCTCAGAAACAACTATGGAATACCTGTGATGAATTTTGACTGACAATTTTATTAGTATAATGTAAAAAATTATAAGAAAAACGAGGCAAGCACTCTACCAACTGAGATAATATCCCCAGCCCTTAAGATTACTAACTTAAGTCTGGGAAAAAGTGCATGGACTACTGCATACATGGCATACATTAAGGGCATCTGAATAGCAAACCACTTCCTCATCCTAGGTGTGTGAGCGGCAAACCAATTACCCCGTAGGCAAAGCCCTGGGTGTGAGGACATGTGTTATAGTCCCTGCACTTGCTCCGTGGCCCACTTCTGGATTGGTGGCTACAAGGACAGCTGGCCAGAAATTTTATTGGTGGCTGCCTGTAATCTGCTTAGCTACTGCCTGGGTATATGTACATGGTAACTGCACAATAAAATCAGAACTGCTTCCTGCTTGGTCTCCAGAAGTCTTGATTGGTGACCCGGCAGCCACACTCTCCTCTACCCTGTTCTGTGGGCCTCCTCGATATATGAGAGAGCCCACACACTCAGGAGCATGTGCTTACATTTAGAATATATTGCATTTAAAGTAAGGATTGATAGATTTTGTTTTTTCTGTTTTTTTTTTTCCTGTCTTTTCTCATGTGTTAAGCACTTGCTTAACTGCACTGCATTACTAGCTTTCTGACTCAATAATCTCTTCTTACTTTTCTTTTCCTTCTCAGTGCCTCTCTCTGGTTAAAGATAAGGTAGTGGAGGAAAAGGTTTCATGGATTGGGCTTTGCTCTGGGCCTTTCTCTAGTTTTTCTCTAAACCTGATTCAGCATCTCCTAGAAAATAGCAGATTGCAAAATGAAAAGAATTGCCAAAGTTGGTCGATGTATAAACATTCATAAAGTTCAAGTCAAACTGTTTCTATCTTTTAAATGTGTTACCAATAATTTCAGAAGAGATTTACAACACAATAACATCCTCATTTTTCCCCTGGAGTGAATCTTTAATTGTTTTAAAAGACAGAAGCAATTGCATCCTTATAAATATATTCATTGAAATATGCATAAATATAGTTATTCAGCACAGCTATATCAGCAAGGGCTGTAGAGATAACTTGTGCTTGACCTTTACTCAAAGTAAAAAAGAAACCATTTCACATTGCACTTTAAATCTCTCAATGGACTGTTGCAATGGAGGAACAGCCTACAATGAGCAGCATTAAACTCCTACAGTGTTTATTCAGGCACTTTGAAAAAGCACAGATTTTTTTTATTTGTTTTTTTAATCCACTTTTTCCATATTTCTTATTTTATCAAGAGAAAAAAGTAATGAAGCAACAGACTATGACAATTCAGTCCATGTGACACCACCATGAAGTGACCTTTTCCACATGTTAGTCTCACCTGTTTGTTCTAGATTAGTTTCCACTTATCTATGTTTACATGCAATGCAATGAATTACTTGGATCTTCATAGTGTTTGCTTCTCATAAGAAGGAATAGAACAGGAAGAATGTTTGCTATTTTTAAAAGGGGATCTCAAAAACTATTTGGAAAAATTCATTTTTCAAAATTCAATTATAAAAATTTTCAAAATCTAATTGAAGAAATACATTTAAACAGACCCGATGATATAAGTTCAAGTGTAGGCAGTTTATTTGAAAGATAAAGGGACCAAAATTAGTAAAGGAATAAATAAGTATTTTGGTTTCTGGGGGCTGTCTATAAAATAGTACCCCAAACTGGATGACTTAAAGCAACAGTAATGGATTATTTCATAGTACCAGAGGCCAGAAGTCAGAAATGAACGTATTGTTAGGACCATGCTATCTTTGAAGGCCCTGGGGAAAGAGTTGTTCTGTGCCTCTTTCCCAGCTTTGGTAGCCTCAACTACCCTAGTAGATGCACTGGTCCAACCTTTGTCTTCACAAGGTGTTCTCCCTGTAAGTCTTCACATCACATTGGGATGTGTCCACCTCTGTGGCCAAATTTTCCCCTTTTTGTAAGTCATATTAGATTAGGGCCCATTTTAATGATCTAATTTTAACTTGATTATTCAATAGTTGTTTTAGTGAGCTTTTTCCCTGCTGTGACTAAAGGATCTGTCCAGAACAGTTTTAGGAGGAAAGGTTTATTTGATGGCTCATGGCTTCAGAAGTCTCAGTCCATAGAAGGCTGGCTCCATTCCTTCAGGCTAGAGGTGAGGCTGAACATCATGACTGGAGAGTGTGGCAAAGAGAAGCAGCTTACATCATAATAAGAAAGCAAAAAGAGAGATCTTCACTGGCCAGAAACAAATATATACTCCCAAACCAGGCCCCAATTCCCACCTCCTCCAGCCACACTCTGCTACTTCAGTTACTCCTCAGTTGATCAGGGGATTAAGTCACTGATTGGGTTAAAATTGTCACAACCCATTCATTTTTCCTCTGAACTGTCTTGCTCACATGTGAGCTTTTGGGGCCAACTCATATCCAAATCATAACAATAATCTATTTCCAAAACAAGATCACATTTTAAAGGACTAAGGATTTGAACTCTAACGTATTTGTGTGTGTGTGTGTGTGTGTGAGAGAGAGAGAGAGAGAGAGAGAGAGAGAGAGAGAGAGAGAGAGATGCAATTCAACTCATAGCAACAGAATGAGAGAAATAACACAAGATATAAATTTAAGTCCAATAACAAAACACTGGGGACAAGTGTGAAAACACTATCCTCAGGTGTCCCACTGGGGGGGGGAAGTGCAGGACAATATATTTATAAACCCTCACCAGTCATGGGGAGAGAAATATTAATTCCCTTACCTCATAACTGTTCTGTACTTACATCAAAATAGGTTTTAGTGGTCAGAGGATATTGTTAGGCAAAGAAATACAAATGAAATGAGTTGAAAGTCATGGCCTTTGTAGAAGTAGAGGAAGGAAATTTGGGATGGACACCAATAGCATCTGTGACAATACTTGACATAACTGGGAAAGTGTGTAGCCCATCATACTAAGAAAAAGCAAAGCAAGTTAAAAACTGGGCCACCACATGTTAACCAGAGAGGACTTTGGACACATTTGAAGGAACTGATGGATATTGTCAGCTAGTGAGAAATCGATGAAGGAAGTAACAAGGTCTGAAAACTAGACAAAATTAGAAGCAGCCTCTAGGTGCCAATCAGAACTGTCCAGCTACAGGGAAGCCTCATTCTAGGCAAGGGTGTTCCACCTAGACTCACCCTTGCTCTAGGTGAAAGTCCACATTGCTTAGTGTCGCTGTTACCAGCTTGGTCACTGCTTATTTCTTAAACCTCTTCTCTGTACTAGTTTTATATGTATAAGCTAAAATCAGGGATCAGTTTCCCAGGGCTACCATAACAAAGTATCACAAACTAGGTGGCTTAAACCACAGAATTTAATTTTCTCCCAGTTCTGGAAGCTGGACAGTCAAGATCAGAGTGTAGCTTGGTTGGATCTTCCCAAGGCCTCTCTCCTTGGCTTGTCAATGATCCTCATCTTTCCTCACATCATCTTTCCTCTTAACCTCTTTACATCTCTGTGTCCTGATCTTCTGTTTTTAGAGGACTCAAGCCATATTAATTGAGCCTAGTCTAAAGACCTCATTTTAATTTGATAATCTCTATAAAGACCTCATCTCCAAACATGGTCACATTCCAAGTACTAAAGATTAAAACTACCACATATGAATTTTGGAGAGGGCATAATTTAGCCCATAACCCTGTCTTCTGATCACCCCAAATTCATGTTCTTCTCACATGCAAAATACATTCAGCCCATCTCTACATTCCCCCAAATCTTAACACTTTCCAACATCAATTTGAAACCCACAATCCATCTATATATCTCAAGTGTGAATGAGTGAGACTCCAGATATAATTTATCTTGAAGCAGAATTCTTACCCAGTGACCTCTGTCCCCTTTGGACAGTAATTTGGCATCCTCAGTTTCTTTGCACTCCCTGTACTGTCTCACATCCTGGCCCTTAAAAGACTTTCTGTCTTCTCAGGACACTCTAGTTTTTTTTTTTTTTTTTTTCCTTTTCATCCATCAAGAAGATATGTACATGATGTTTCTTCTCATGTGATTTTTCATGGTCCCTGTTTCTTGCTTACTCCTTCAGAGACCCTGTAATTCCCTGTGATAGCACAAACTTTATAGTATTTCAAGTAGTCTCAACATTTAGTTGAATGTTCATACTACTCTCAAGATATGAAACTAAGAGAGCAAGTGTTTCCATGATGTTTGGCTTGTCACCACCATAGCCCTGGATTGGTCCTAGAAAAATAGTAAGGGGTTAGAAAATTAGCTGAGAGAGAGAGAGAGAGAGAGAGAGAGAGAGAGAGAGAGAGAGAGAGAGAGAGAGAGAGAATATGAATCAGAGAGAAGAAGGAAGGAAAATGGGGGTGGGGTGAGAGAAAGGGGGAAAGAGAGATGAGCAAAGAGCAAGAGAGAAAGAAACAAAGCAAGGAGGGAGGATGGGCAGAAGGGAGAGAGGGAGGAAGGGAAGAAACTAGGCTTATATGAAGGGTAAGAAGGTGAGCCCATTAGACAGGGGAGTGTGAATGTAAGGTTATGTCAGTGTGGTTCCGGGCACAGCTGGGTGTGTCACCTTCATCAGGTGATTTAACCTCAGGTTTCCTCTGACAAATAAAAGAGCTGAACTTTGTTTTTCATCTCCATGATGATAAAGTTGTGAGAAATGTTTTTTAGCAGTCAAGCGTTGGGTGTAAGATGTGATCAGGGCAGGCTGGATGCTGAAGGACCACCTAGGAGTCTCTTGTATAAATACAGATGTAAGGTTTGTTTGAAAGAAAGTTAAAATGATGAATTGTGCATGGGGTTATGGTTTGGACAGTAACACCTGCATATGTTCCTGTTTGTGCTAGTGTATGCCTTTTATAGACATGTGTTAGCTGTAACACAGGCATGGTGTATGTCATCTCTTACTATAATCACCTCTTCAAAAAATATTACTCATTTTCAGTATATGGGTGAGAATGATGGTGTGCAGATATTTATCTGAAGTCCTGTTTAAGATATCTGTTTATATTGTTAATCTCAACTACTATGCTATGATAAATTATCAATCATCTGTGATTAGAAAACACTTCCTGGTAACAGGTCTAGGGAAGTCTTCTGTGGATTAACATGGAGGAGAAAAAGAACCATTTGGAGCTGAAGAATTCTTATACCAAACCCAAGCTGAAGCACTCTTCAGCTTTTTTTTTTTTTTTTTGGTGGTGTCTAATATGCTCCAAACTCTTTTATTTTGTGGTGTCTACTATGCACCAAACTATTCTTGAAACTCCTCTCTCATATGCACCCAGGATCACCAGTAATCTGGCAGAAGATGGAATTATTTTATGGAATGCTGAATCATCAGATCCTATTGAGATCTGTTGAAGTCATATATGAAGTCATAATTAATGCTGCCTAACTTTACTAATAAAAATTGAAAAGATTTATTTAAAAAATAATTTGAATGTTAACATTTCAAAAGTGAGTATGGTTTGTAATTTTATTTTTTTTAGAAATTTTTATCTTTCTGGTAGCTAATTGTCTCTTCATCTCCCAGAAAAAAAAAAAAGACGAGGAATATCTAAAATTTTAAGTACATGTAAAAATAACAAAAATAATAGTAATAACAACAATAATATTGACAAGCATTTATTGAGCCCTTACCCTATTCCAGGTACTTTATCAAGAATTTTACCTGTATCATCTCTTGATTATCTCCATTTTTTTAAATGAGAGTTATTTTCTGTAAGGCAAAGAGGAGGTGACTTTCCCTTGACCACAGTAAGGGAAGTAGTGGAGCTAAGTGAGGAAGCTCTGCCTTTATTCAGACATGATGAATTTATAATAGCTTGTAAATAGGCACTTGCTGAATAGGAATAATAAATCATTCACAAATAATACAATGCAAAGCTAAGGGAAGGGTATATTAGATACTGATGTTCTAAATAAATTTATATTGTATTGGAAATACTCCAGGATTATGTGGAAGAACAAGAGATGTTTATATATGCAGTTGAAAACCATGGCAAAACTCAGATTGCACCAAGGATTTATACAGCTTCCTTTCTTGGGATATTTAGGTGCCGTTAAGAGACACACAAGTGTGATAAATGATTCATTACCTTCTTGCATATTTATAGATTTCAATGTTCTCTTTAAATCTACAGTTAGCCAAGATAAAAATATTTGGCTTCTTTAATTTTCTTCATTGCTTTCCAGGTACTTCCTTGGCAGATGAGACCTATTATCTATCTGTGATTCAATGAAAAGTTTCATTGCATTTCACTGACTGTAAAATCAGATTCTTCTTTTTCAGGTCATTCAATGCTATAATTAATGTTATGCCTGAATCTCAGTCAATATCCAAGATTATTTTGACATCATGTATTCTCAGTTTTTTTTTTTCTATTGACTACTTAGATTTATCCCCTCAACTCACTCAAAAAGGAGTTCTGTTATTTATACACTATTTAGATTCTTCTTCTCATTTGTTTTATTATAATTTTACTGCCCATTCAGAAGCAAATGATTTAGTTTCTCTGAACCTGTTTTCTATCTTGTAAAATGTAGATAATAATAATTCTTAGAACAGCATGAATGTTCAGTAAGACTCATTTGTGTATGCCTATCCTTAACAGCTTTCTTAAGGTCTCAGTAGTCATAAATAACTGCTTATTCAACATCTTCATTCACATATCCAGTGGGCATTCCAAATATAACACGTCCTAGATTCTGCTTTTGAATTTTTTTCCTCAAATAAACTCCTCCCCTGACTTTCTAATTTCTGTAATTTATCCATTTGCTGGAATTAAAAGTTAGGAGTCACCCTGGCATCTGCTCATTCATACCTTATAGCCAATCCATTAGTTAATTCTGTGATCTCTCTATTCAAAATAAGTCCTGAATCTGAGCACTTTTATTACCTCCCTTGCTATCATCCTTGTCCAAACCACCATCCTCTTCACTAGGGCAATTCCAATCTGGGCTCTCCCACCCTGCTCTTGACCTATATAGATTTTCCCCCTCCCAATAGTAGTTAGAGTAATCCTCTTCCTCTTTCAATTACATCATGTCTCCCCTCACTTGAAATACTCCAGTCAAGTTCCATCCCATTAAGAATGAAGTCTAGGCAGTTCATCATCAGTGATAGACCCACAGCATGCAACCATAGACATGCTACAGCTTTATCTGCACCACTCATGCTGGTGCTGCCCTATTGGCCTTCCTGCTGTTCCTCAGTCACATCAAGTGCCTCCTTGCCTCAGGGCCTTAGCAATTGTTCTTCCTTATATCTAGAATTTCTTAGATATTTGCCTGACTTGCTTCCTCACCCTATTTGCTTTTCTTTTCTACTCATTGCTTAAGGAGGGGCTGAGTTGGGTCTTTTTAAGATAATTTATCTCTATAGAAAATCTTTCCCATGGCCCCAACCATTCTCCAACCTCTTGTTCAGCAACCACAGCATCTGTTTTTCTGTTTTGTTTTATTTGGGGGAGCGGTATCAGGGATTGAATTCAGGGGCACTGGACCACTGAACCCCATCCCCAGCCCTATTTTCTATTTTATTTAGAGAAGGTCTCACTAAATTGTTTAGTTCCTAGCTTTTCTGAGGCTGGCTTTGAACTTACAGTCCTCCTGCCTCAGCCTCCAGGCCTGCTGGGATCATAGGCGTGTGCCACTATGCCTGGCTGGCATCTGTTTTTTATGCAGTCTTTACTGGTTTAAATGTTCTTTCCCTGGAGTGTACACCTCCTGGATTTGCTTATTCAACATGGTATCCCCATTTACTTACAATGGTACATGGTACATGGCACATGGTAAATTTTCAATATGGATTTTTAAAAAAATGAATTGATGGATAGGAAGCCTTGACACAACCACCAGGAATATACTGACTGTGACAGATAGCCTCATAAATGTTAGCTATTATCATTATATCATTTTCTAATAATACACATTAGAAAATTAGAGTCTCACATTCTGTTAATGTAGCAAAAAACCTTCTCAAAAGCTATTTATATATTCCTCATGAATTCTGTCAGATCAGTATCTCCATTTCACAGTGGGGGTAAATGAGAGTATTGAAAAAGTGATAACTCATCTGGAATCAAACTATTATCAGAAGTTTAGAGTTGACCTAAACTACTGTTTCTGCACCCAAGAATCAGGTAAAAGAAGATGTTTTTAAATGAAAGGACACCACTTTTTTATAACAAGAATTGATTTGGCTGGTATCACTGAATGGGCAATTATCTATTATTTTACTACATAATACTTATGTCTACAGAAAGATTAAAAATTCCTGAGAGCAGGGGACCACTTTTTGATCCATGATATCTAACATACGAGAACCAGACATGTTCTAACACCCAGTGTTATTCTACTTTGCTCCATCTGCCTCCTAAATCACTGCCAAGAAACCAGCCTCAATGTTTTTTTTTTCTTTTCATTTTGTAGCTTTTTAAAAAATTAATTTTCCATTTACATAGTATGAGTGGTTGTTAGACAAGCCAATTTGAAATAATGTTGCTCACAAAATTCAGCAGGCTTTAGCACTGTTAGATAAATTCCTTCTTTTATTCTTAGCCACTAATTGTAGGTCTGCTCAGTTGTCCTCAGAGGCAGCAAACTGTTGGGGAGAGAAAAGCAGATAGCAATAAAGCTGAGAGAAGTGGAGGGGTGGGAAAGTAAATGAGAGAGAAATGGTCCAAAGAAATGAGAAGACTGAAAGGAGATGGCCAGAATTGCAACTGTATCCTCAGTGATGAACAAGAGGCAATGCCTGTGACAAATTTATGAGGTGCTATAAGCCAACAGGGATACTGAAAGAAACTGAATTGGAGCAAGCCGAGGAAGAAGGAAACTCTAGACACAATGGCAAATAGTGTAGTTGAGGTTGCAGTAGCTGGTAGAGGTATTTGGGATTAATACAATAAATGACATACGGTGGATGTTAACAATGGTTGTAACAGCTAAGGAAGTGAATGTCATATTGTCATGCTGTGGAAGCATGAATTTAATACTGTACTGAGTTGGGGGAGAAATGAGAAGCTGGACCTAATTTTCCCTGCTGCTGATTTTACTGTTCTCAGAGGTGCTGGTAGCACCTAGGTGTTTTGCTGATGTTAATATGGCTGTGGTGGGAGAATTTGAAATAGCCGCTGCTTCTATCATGGTGTTACAAAGGGGACAGGCAGTTGAAGACGCCAAACAGTTAGGGAGCTGGAGTGCCATAGCTCACTGACCAGCTTCTCTAGTGGAGTTCTCTAGTTATTTATTGAGGCTGTAAGGGCAAACTAGTGCTTATGATAAAAATCAGATTAAAATTACTTGAAGAAGCTTTTACTCTGCACGTTAGTGCTATGGCACAGGTGTAAATATATATCTCAAGATTCTCAAAGTGTTTCAATTGTTTCTATTTATTTTGTAGGTGAAACCAATTACTTTTGTTTCTGCATTAATACAGCCCACCCTATGATCTGCACATTGCTGCTTGAAACCTTCTTTCTTTCTAATTCAACTGTCTCCTTCATGCTCACAGAATCTTTGAGCATGGGACCAATCCCATTTTTTTAGTAGAAAACTTAAGGATCAGGTTGAAAATTTTATCATAGATGAGTAGGGCACCCAGAACCCATCCTCTTTATCCTCACTTTCTTGCTTTAGTGTTTTAGTCCATGATTAATATGGAGGCATTGGGGCAAAGTAGTGAGTGATACAGAAATGGTACTCAGAATCACCATATAAATTGTTGGTCCCTGGAAAATATGTATTATATTTTAATTATGTTACCAAACTTTCAGTATAAGTCTTCACTTGACAAATTCCTTGTGTTTATCAGACCTTCCCATCATCTCCTTTATCACCTTAAATGTAATTATTTTATGCTGATTTATTTATTCAGTTCAAATACTTGAATAACTAGTATGTGCTAGGTAAGATTATAGGTCTTGAGAATATAATGATGAGCAAAGTAGTGTGTAAAAATTCATATACATAGGGAATTCTTGGATCATTTTATGAAATAGGTAGTTTGAAATATGCCATTTCAAAGTATATAAACTGGAAAAAGTCTGTGAATTATTTTTAATAACATTATATTCATTAGCATTTATTGGTCCCTGATGATGAATGATGCAATGGTATTAGCCTTGAGGAGCTTATGATGAAGCCTATAGGGTAAATATTGTGCTTTTCATGCTCATCATAATCTCAGTGCTTAGTCATAAAGTAAGAGAAGTACCCTTCAAAAGAAATTTTAAAATTCTTGTTAGCAACAACAAATCAATTTTAAAACTTTTTGCAGTAGACATGAAACACCCAATTAGTGTTTACCTAATGTGTATTCCTGAGACTCTTCTAAACCAGGTACTAGGTTTTCAGGAGGGTGGGGATAGATCCCAGTTTTTATTTTTTAAAATGTATCTTTCTCAATTTTATGGCAAAGGGCTAGTTACAAAGGACTGGCTTGGAGGGAAATTTCCAAATGCATGCCAAAGAGCTCCAAAAAAGGTTCTGGCATTTCTATCACCTTTAGTAATGATTTAGATTAGGAGTTAGCAAACTGTGGCCCATGGACCAAATCCAGCTCACCACCTGTTTTTGTACAGCTTGTGAGATATGAACAGCTTTTATATTTTAGATGGTTAAATAAAATTTAAAAAAAGAACAACACTTTGCAACATGGAAATTACATGAAATTTAAATTTTAGCATATACAAATAAGTTTATTGGAACACAGCTGCCCTCATTTAGTTCGTGTTATCTGTAGGTGTATTACCACCACAATGGCAAAGTTGAAATATCAAGACAGAGACTGTGGGGCTTGCAAGCCTAAAATATTTACTCTCTTGCCTTTTACAGAAAAAAAATATCACCTGTCTTTGTAATGAAAAAAATAATAATGTTCACTACATTTTCACAAGATTTCAATATTTGAAAAATAGTAATTTAGATGAGGTATTCACATCCCAAAAGATTCTTGTTCTTATGAAGGGATAGGCCAAATCTCGCAAGATAAAATGCAACAGGTAAGACAGAAACATCCTATATGTTGGTCTAAATAAAACAAGAACACCATTATGAACAATATAGCTCTTGCAAATGTAAAAATGACATGGGAGTTTCAGTAGACAGTAAATTCAAATAGGTGTCAATTGTGTGATTATGACTAATAAAAAATTAATGGGATATGCACCTATAAATAGAAAAATAATATGTAAAATAGGAAATGGTAAGACTATACCTAAATAATTGACTCCAGTTAGGCTGTCCTACTTTCATAATGGAATAGATACCTGAAGCTTTTTCAGGACGATGAAAGGATATAAAATCATGCCAAATGGTAAATGACTTAGCCTGAGGAAAAGAAGACTTGAAGCAAATAGAACAGATAGCAGTTTTCAAGTATTTGGATGAATGATGTATGGAAAAAGGATTTGGTTTATTCTGAGTGAGTCAGAAGGGTCAAGCCATTTATGGAGATGGAGAGTATAGGAATATTAGGCTCAATATTTAAAAACACCCACATTAATTATTGTACATATGGAATTATATGTCTCACACAGTCTTCCTTTATCTCTCTGGAAGGTATGGACACAGCTAGGAAGAACTTTGGTTAGGATGTTTTGATGGGAATCAAACATCCAGAAAAACAAAAATAGATCACCTAACATCCCTCTCAACATTAAGTATCTCTGAGAATAACTCTGTAAAGTTATGTACACATTTTAATATTCATTGAGCATTGACTATTTACAGAGTATTTTTAATATAATTGTGAAGGATATAAAAGGAATCTATGAATCTATGATATGGCTCCAAGGAGAAAAAAGAAATTTTGCAAACAAGGAATAAATACATAAAACATCAGGATGAATAATGGATAGAGTGAAATTCTATAGTCATTCAGAGAGAGTGGGATCAGTGAAGATCTTAGGAAGGAGGTGGGCTCTGAATGGACCCTTGAAGGGTGGTTTGAGTTTGGCTAGGTGGTGATAAGGCACAGGGCTTCTAAGTGATGAGAATAATGCAAGCAACTATCAGAGAGAAGAGAGATGTATGATGGCAGAACAGTTTTTATCCATTATCTCTTCAACACTAAAGAAGCACTCGCAGTTGGAAGTCACAAAGCAAAGCAGGAAGGGGCTAACAAAGATGAATAAAATAGGTTCCTGCCCTCAAGATGCTCCCAGCCCACCAACGTGAAAATCAGTGTCAACATCTCTCTGAAGTAGTAGAATTCTTGGTTGATTCCACTGGAAGGTGAATTACTGAAAATTTCTCAGGCTATCTTTTTTCTAGATTAAGAAGTTCACTAACATTCATTTAGCAAATATTTATATTTTTTAAAATTTTTATTTGTTATTTCTAGATGTATGTGACAATAGAGTATATTTGTTATTCTTATACATACATGGAGTATAACTTATTCTAATTAGGATCCCATTCTTATGGTTGTACATGATATGGAGTTTCACTGGTGGTATATTCATATATGAACATGGAAAAGTTATGTCTGAATCATTCCACTGTCTTTCCTATCTTCATCTCCCTCCCTTTTCTCATTCTCCTTTTTCTAATCCATTGAACTTCTATTCTTCACTCCCTCCCACCCTTATTGTTTGTTAGTATCTACATATCACAACATTCGGCTTTTTGTTTGGGGGGACTGGATTATTTCATGTAGCATGATAATCTCGAGTTTGATTCATTTACTGGCAAATGCCATAATTTCATTCTTCTTTATGGTTGAGTAATATTCCATTGTGTATGTATGCCACATTTTTTAATATCCATTCATCTGTTGAAGGGCACCTAAAATACTTACTGTTTTAGCTGTTTTTGGAATATATCAGTGCAATATAGACAGAACGCTCATGCTGACCAGAATATAAGCCAAACACATATTTTTTAAATTCTCTGATCCTTCAGGAAACATAAAATCGTGTTTATTGTTTTGCAAACTTTGGGAGGGCAAAATCAATAGAGAAATACCTCTGGGGAGCTCGCAAGGGGTTTTTAAGAGCTGTATCTGCCAAGAAATGACTTGAAATACTCAGCAGTGTCTCTTTAAACCTGGGTTCCTTTCTTAAGCAGTATTTGTTTTTCCATCATCCATTTCATTTTTTTTTTGTTTGTTTTGTTTTTGTTTTTTAGCACCTGCAAAATTTAAACTAGAAATTCTATCCTTTGTGTCCTAGCTCTTGTCACTCTAAATGTCTCTTGTTGTGCGAATCAGTATTGGTTCTTCATACAAATAAAATGCAAATCATATCCTTGCCAGAGCTAACACTTATCTCAATGAAATCAGAACAAATACTTGAAGGTTAAAACTGAGATTCATTGCCTAGCAGAATAAAGAGGAAGAACACTGAATGCAACATGAATTTTCTCCTGAGATGAATTCAAAATGCAAGCTAAAAGCTTAGTAGAAATAAAAATACTTCTTGTGCCAAATGAGAGATTTTGATCTCGATATATTGGGCTTACTTCTCCTCCATTTTTCTTTCACATGAAATTTAGTACTGATCATCTGACTTGCTTCTCACTCTTAAAAAAATTGCCATATTTAATTTCACGACACGAAGCATATTAACTCTAGTGCCCAGATCAAATGACTGTCCAAAAGGAGTGGGCATCCTGATCAATTAGAGCCCAGTATTCTACTGGTGAGTGAAGTGAGTAGCCTGGGTTTGTTCAGTTCTGCCTTTATCTGGCAGAAACTGAAACTGACTTTTCTGGACTAAGGTCTCCTCATACATTAACTCTGTGAGTCTGTAATATCACTGTATTCAGGCAGTTGCTTTGACTCATAAAATAAAAATTGTGGTATTATATACCACTGATTTTTAACCAAGCATTCTCCTTTATAACTCTAAGAACTTAAAATAACCATAAATATTACTACATCATAAATATTTTTATTTGGTATTTCAATAACATTTTCAACACGAATTTTTTTCTAGTTCTATATATTTCATGATATATATTGAAAACATTAATTAGAGAAGAAATCCATGGACTGCCAAAGGGTCCATGATATAAAAATACTTAAGAACTCCCGAGTCCCATATTTAACTGGTAAACAATTGTGGCACCTTCTTTGGCCTACTCTATCTTGAAAGTAGCAGGGAAGCAAACCAGGCATGCTAAAGAGGCTTGTGAAACCAAATACCTACAAAGTAATATCCATTCACATAGTGGATATGTATTGTGTTACATAATTGATACTCAATAGTTATTGTTTGTTTACTTAGTATAGCTCTTGTTTGATAAAACCAAAAATGTTGAAAATTAAATTTAACTTATTAAAAAATCAAAATACTGCATCTATGTATAGGCTAACATCTTGGAAATGTTACAATAGGATGAGAGAAGCTCAGTATGCATGTACTATTTCTGCAGTTTGGGTAACTACAACTGTCAACAGTAGTACTTTCCAAGGGTATAAGTTGATTTCTAGTTCTAGTTAACATAATCTATGTCTATCACAGATATCTTAAATATGAGGTCTGAAAATTAATGAAAACTGTGTAATTATAGTTACTCCTTAGCTAAGTATTTTCAAACAAGAAAATGGGCTAGGAGCAGGCAGACTCCCTCAAAAGGCAAAATCCACCCATTCAGAAATAATCTTAAGAAAAAACCCATAATATCCTTTGGAACAGGAGATATCACATTCTGTCGTGTTCTGGTTATGGTGAATTTCATTTTTCATTGCTCATGGACTCTGAATGTAAAGGAATTTGATCCTTGTATCTCATTGTTGATGAGGTTAAACAATTATTATTTTGCTTAAATTAAGAATGGAAGAATAAATACAGGATAGTCATAAGCCCCACATCTATAATGCTTATCACTTGTCTGAGAATTTTTTCTTCATGTGTCTAAATATCTCAAAATGCAGAGAAATTATTACTCCATATCTGCCTGAGAGCACTGAATGAGCTTTTTAAAATTTTACTCATTTTTAATTGTTGCAGATTGTTACAGAATTCTACCATGAAAGCTATCTGTTTCAGATGAAACTTTTAAAATATCCATGTTAATTGGAAATAAAAGAGACAAAACCTTTCTCTGAGAACAATAATAAACAATGATTGATAAAACTAGAATTAATTTTCTTACTCTCTAATGTTGTGATGTCACCAAAGATAAATTTTTATAATCACTTATCTGAGTTCCTTGTGAGCTTGTAACCTGTTTGTGTGTAATTATATGTGACCCATATTTCTGGCAATATTGATTCACTCTCAAGCTCTAAGGGTTATGAAAATTATTATTTTTGGAAATTTATCCTTATATTAATTCCTATGACTTGAAAACAAAATTTAATTATATTGCTTATTGCTGCTCCTTATTAAGCACTCTAATATGTGACACTAGGCTTTTAATTAGCTTATTTTATTTCAATCTCACAACAATACTATGAAGTAAACAATATTATTATCCCCATTTTACAGATGAGGAAACTCAGTGTTCACCAGCTCAACCATAGGCTTAAACCACAGGAATCTCTTTCTCAGTTTTGAGACTAGAAAGGCCAAGATCAAGGAACCCATAATTGAGTTCCCCGATGACAGTTGTCATCTCAGTTTGCAGATGGCCACCTCCTCAGTGTGCCCTCCTTCAGTGGAAACAGAAAATTCTGGTCTGTCTTCCATGTGTTATATGAACATACAACCCAGGGGGCAGGGGCCTGTGTGTGACCTTATCTAAACCCAGTTACCACCTAAAGGCCTTCCCCTGAAATAACATTCCAGTGTCGGGTAGGGCTTAAACATAAACACTTTGGGAAGGGTAGACATTAAGGCTGTAACATTCAGGGTTTGAGGAGGTAGAATAACTTGCTTAATGTTCCAGAGGTAATGAGTGGTTATGGATGATGTATGTTCCAGAAACTTGTTAAAATAATACTTTGCATTGGTGTGATGGCCATAAAAGTTCTCAGTTTGACTTTACCACCCTTAGCAGGTGCATTCTTTCAGAACCCTCAGCCTGATTCTCTCCAGGACCACTTTGCCAATTGTCTGTTCTCCAGAGGACATACAGAGGGATTATTTTGTTCTCAGCCTTTCATAATCAGTTCATCATTCAAATCCTGTAGTGAGCTCCCATCTCACTTAAAGGAAGACTGAAAGTCCCTCCCTGGTTCTCAAGGCCTTACTGACATCATTTGTCTCCCTTCCCTCCCTGATTCTGCCCTGTCTTCCCTGATCCATGCTCTTTTCTGCCCAGCTTTTGCATTCACCCCACCTTCTGCCAAAAATCCTCTTCCCCAGACAGGCGAAGGCATACTTCTCCATGTCCTTGGGGATTCCACTGGAGCTTCCTTACCATCCTGTCCATATGGTCATGCCCTGCCCCTGCCTGTGATTCTCTTCCCTTTTGCTTTTTGTTGTTGTTGTTGTTTGTTTGTCTTCACAGCCCTAGAGCTATCTGATATTTCTCTATCATGTTTTTTTTTTGTAAGATGTGTTTTAACATTACAATATTATTGATCCAAGTTTCCTGTTCCTGTTTATATCAACAATGCCTCACACAGCACCTGGCATGTAGTAGAGACTCTGACACTATTTGTTGAATTCAACTATTTGTGGAATGAGCGATGACTCTAGGTGGTCAAACTTTATCACTCTTATAAAGAAGCCTAGCTCTGAGGTTCCAAGGATCTTTGTCTCTTCCCAGAATGTGAGGGGCAAAACCATGACATCAACACAGGTATTCTTACTTAGGTGGTTTTGCTATTATACTTGCCTACTCTTTTCTATAGGATAATGGAATAGGGAGCAAACCAGGCTCCCCTGAAAGGTTAAACTGGTGAGAGAGAACTATAGATACACTGAGATGCAAGTCTCTTTCAGATTTTGCACAAATATTCTCTATAATATATAATACTAAGAGGTAACAGTTGTAATCTCAATTTACAGATAAATTCAGATTGAATAATTGGTTCATGATCACTCAGAAAGTTGCTGGCCAAGACTTTGTTTAAATGCTGGTTTTATCTGGTTGTAATGTCTTTACACTGGGGATGGTAAGCATAGATGATGGGTGAAACACTTTTCTGAGCCTCCATTACCTCAGGATTGAAGGGAGAAGATAACTTAGATGAAATAAAGTTATACAGAATTTGCATACACAACCTCATGGGGTTTTGTTGTTTGTTTCTTTGGGTACTGGGAATTGAACCAAGTGGTGCTTAACCACTGAGCCATCTCTCCAGCCCTTTTATTATTTTAAGACGCTGTCTTGCTAAATTGCTGAGGCTCGCTTTGAACTTTATGATCCTCCTGCCTCAGCTCCTGAGTCGCTGAGATTACAGGTGTGTGCCACAACACCCAGCTGTACAACTTCATCTTACTTCATGCTGTTGCCCTTGATTTATTGCTGTGGTATTCAAAGCTCAGGCAAGCAACAGAAACCTCTGGGGTTTGAAAGCAACTTGTAAAAAAAAGGAGAGAGAGAGAGAGAGAGAGAACACTGTAATAATCCATATATCCTTGAAGCTGAGGATATTTCTAAAGAAAGCCTATGGCCTGATCACTTAGTGATGCTTGGATGATGTGGTTAAAGTAGCCTTTAAAATGTCTTTTCACACAGATACTATAGAAAGGTAAAGCAGCAGGATGCCCACAGTGACAAATCAGTGGTGCTCCTTGCCAGACTGTTTAAATTATTTTTAGGCAGGAGACATACTGTACACACCAGGTTTTAGATGTGAGTAATTAATATGAAATGTTACCTCACTCTGCCTGTGGTTACACGGAGCTTTCTTAACTTCTCTATCTTCTCAGTCCCCTTCCCTAGTACTGCAGTCGTCATCTCCCTTAAAAATCACCATCATACTGTGAAAACTTTTCTGGTTAACTTGGTAAGGATGCCAGTCTCTAGGTAGTGGTTGCAGTAGTGATGCCCAGAACTCCCTGTGCAGAAGCCCTGTTGTTTCTCTGATGCCACCTTAAAGAGACCTGAGCTCTGAGGCTAGGCCAAAAGCATTGGTTCAGATACACTAGCACCTGTGCAGTAAAGGGAGCTAAGGCAGGCCCGCCATGTTTACTACTTTAGATGAAAGCTTTCTCCCAGACTTGGGAGAAACAAAAGCAAAACAAACAGGTAAACAAACAAAACAGTGCCCTCCAAGAAGCATTTCCTCAGTGTCTGAACCAATTTCCCACTCCTCCCCTCCATATCTATATTTATAGCACTACATAATGAGAACTCATATTAAAATGAAGACCTTGAGGCCTTGCAATATCCTGGATCATCTAGCCAAGTTTATGCGAGTGCGCACATGTGTGCATACACATGTACACACACACACACACACACACCCTACTAGAGCATTTAATATTTTTTAGGAAGTTAACTTTATCAAAATATCACAGTTTCAATTGTGTAAATATTTAAAGGGAGACATAAATTATGACAAAACATATAGAAAAAGAATTTTTAAATGTAATAATTAGAGATACTTTTATTTCCTCAGAGAACCTGCATTTTAATAGCCATATCTCATCTCTATATTCGCTCGGTCATGGACTCAAAGATTATGACCACAAAGGCTTAGCATTGAAACAAGAAGAATTATGAAAGAACACTATTAATAAAAAGATTCCTATACATGGGATCACTGTTGAGATTGCCCACACAATATTAAAAGAACACATAAAATAAATGAGATTTCTGGAGATTTTAAAGTGATTTCAGTGTATAAATCCAGAGCTACCTTCATGCTACAGTAAGAGTCAGGTTTTAGATGTTGGGCAAGATGCCAGATGGGTGCTCATCCGTTATGCCAATGGAGTATCAAAGAGATTTGGGTATTTTAAGCTTTGATATAATATATCATCATACTCCTGCATCCTCTTCTGATCATGAGACAATTTTCTTTGGTGTCACTCTGCCTGAGAAAGCTGAGTTCTTCAGTTGGTGTGATTTGGTAATAATTGTCTTTGATGGTGAGAAGAGGCAGAGCAGGAAGTGGAAAATGCACCCTGAAAATGAGTTTAAAAACATGCCACAGTCATGAACAGAAAACGATGTCTATCTGCACAGACTCTGGGATAATTTAAAGTATGATAAGGGGATAAAGAAGTAACTGAACACTTTTACCCCACCTCCACCATCAGAGATCTGATTACACTTCCACCAGCTCTAACCTGGATTATCAGAGGCCTCCAGACTACCGTCTGTGCTGCTGTCCGTGCCCTCTCCTATTGCAAACACAGGAGCCCATAGAATCCTGTGAAAATCCAAATCAAGGCATCTAATCCCTCCACTCAAACTCCTCCAGCAGCTTCCCATTCACCCAGTGTCAAAGCCAAATTCTCTGAGGACATATAAGACGTGCACACTCTGCCTCCCTCTCCTTCCCTTGCCCTTGCCTAGTCGTCTCTAGCTACCTTGTCCTACTAGCTTTGTCTCAATCTTGCCAGGTAGGCTCCCACCTCGGGTCCTTCACTCTTACTCTTTCCTCTGCATAGTCAGGCTCTGAGTGACTAGCTCCCTCCACCCCTTCAGGTCTTTGCTCAAATTTTAACATTTCAGTGAAGCCTTCCCTAACTATCCCACTTACACTTTAAAAAGAAAGAAAATCAATAGTAGCAATAACATTGCTTGGCACTCAAAGTTCTCAGATGGTATTAAGATATGAATTTCACTCTGTATAACTACAGTATTTTTAATATGCTGTTACATTTAAAGTTAAGAGGGGTAAAGACCAATAAAATTTAAGTGATTTGTAGGAGTAGATCTCTCCTTAGCATTGAAAAGGTGTCTCTTCTGGCCCACTCCACAAAATCATTTCTGATTCAATTAAATACTGAATATTTACTGATTGTCTATTCTGTGGGACTTGATGTAGGAGTTATTGGGTGGGGAAGAGAAACTAGGACCCAAGTTTTAAGGTTAACATGATTTATCAGAGGGGGTTAATCAAATACTCAGGCAAAATAACAAAACATATATGAAATAGGGCGTTGTTCATAAATAAAGTATAGCAAAGTGTTTTCTTTTTGACTATTTGCTGCAAAATTGATTAGGTTGTTAAATTAGAATCAAATAATTCTTAGTTTAATTGGATCATTACAGTGATAAAACCTGAAAAGTTTTCTCTTCAGGATTCTGACATAGTCTATCAAATTAAATGCAGTTCCAATTGAAAGTATCCTGATATTATTCAAAGATTTTATAGATAATCAATGTTGTGAGAGGTAAAATGGACTATTCCTAGATTTGTTGTGCATGGTGATTAGCAAAAGCTGATTATGACATATTTTTAGTATCTAAATTTAACATAAGATGGTAATATTTAAATATAGACTGATTATTCTCAGGCATGGCTGGTGGGAGTAGAAGAGATTGTCTGGAGTTGATTAAAGAGTGGTAGGGGTTCTGTGTCATCTGGGAGGGATCAGATTACATATACATTTGTATAAATTAAAAGTATTCTGATAGTCTCCGGAATTTTAGCTTTCACATTCACAGTAACATTTGAATTATTTACTTTATGATCTCCCTTTCATAGGTATAAAAGAACTTAAGTTATTTACAATGCTCCTTATATTATTTAGATGATAGTTAAGTCTTATATGCATATTAACAATGCATTTTAATTAAAGGATGAAAACAGATGTCACCATTAGCAAATACAATGGGAAGGAAATTACATCTTGTCACTAGTCTTGAAATGCACTCCACAATGTCTTAGAAAATGCTGTACCTAATGATAGCTGACTAATTCAGTAGATGGTGCAAGTAAAATCCAGGAAACTTGTATTTTTCTCCACTTAAAAATGAAAGAGGAAGCCTTTTTAGGACAGATTTCTTACTCCTCAGATATTCAATTTAGACTTCAAAAGTAGGATATTTGATGGTGCTGCTTTTAAAAATCTGAACTCAATCTAGATACTTTATTTCATTGTTCCAGATCCTATTTATATATCTTAATCCATTAAAAATATTACTATCACAGAACAAAAATAGATGTTCTATCTGATTTTGTTATTCCCTCCAAAAAATTATAAAATAGGTAATATTTTACAGAGTGCTTGATAATTGTCTAATATGTTCCTACGTTTTTTGTGTATATTAGCTGCTTTAATCCTCACAACAGCCCCAAGTAAAGGAAGGCATTATAAACTCCACTTTACAGATGAACAAGTAAGGTCTTTATGCCATAAATTACTTAGTAAGTTGGAAGGCTAACGAGCGGAAGAGTTTGGGAAGTTGTTGTTTCGTTATTGTTTTTGTTTTGTTTTTAGTTTTAAGTGGATACAATAACTTTATTTTATTTATTTATTTTTATGTGATGCTGAGGATCGAACCCAGGGCCTCACATGTGCGAGTCAAGTGCTCCACCACTGAGTTAGAACCCCAACCCATATTCAGGAACTTTTGAACCAGAAAATTTGGCCCCAGAAACCCTGGGCTCTACCATCTTCTCAAGTATTGGCACACAGATGGATTAAATCTAGAAGCAAAGAGATACATTCATGCACTCATTTGCTGGGGCAAAATGAGGGTAATACACTTACTTTCTGTATCCAGAGTAGGGTTGACATGTCTGCATTATTCCCTCACTAGAGATAAGTGGGTGATGTAGAACCTCTGACGAGACAAGTCAACAATGTTCCAGGTGGCAAGATGGAGAACCTGGTAACTGGAATGGGAAGCATGAACTTGACCCACGGAAATTTGTCCAGTGAGACAGTCAGTAGTCGTCCTTAAATTAGGAGACACTGCACTTTTCCTTTCCCCCATTATGGCTCTGTGACTTTTGAGAAAAAAAGTAACTTAAAGAGCTTATGGGATCATTGGCATTTTAAAGAAATTTTTCTGATCAAATAGTAAAAATAGAAGGTAGTAATTGTTTATCTAAATAATATTGAATGTTTTCTCTTAGCCATTATATCTCACATAATAGTTTATCATGGAAAAGAAGAAAAACTGACAAAACTTGCTCAATTCACTAATATGAAGAATACTTTCAGTATGTGTAAATTTATGAATCACTGAAGAAAAATCAAGGGAGAGGGAGAAGAAGTCTTGGACATGTTAGAAGTTCCCTATATATCATTCATTCACCCACTATTTCAGAGCATTGGGAATAATTGTGATTTAGGCACTTTACATTTCTCAGTTCAAAATAGCCTAATGTTAAATACTAGATTTTAGGCTCTCCTTCCTTTTTTTCCTGTTTGTTATGAGTTTGCAATGGTTGTAAAAATGCTGAGAAAATTAAAAAAGAAAAAGAAGTTGTGTATCTTCTTCCTCTGACTTTCCACAAAATAAGTTCTACTGGTGGGTTTATCTTTCAGCCTAACTTTGATCTTATAGGATGACCTTTTTTTGCCCCTTACCAGTTGTCTATTGATCGATTATCTAAGTCATTCATAATTATACCCATATGCCAAGAAATCCTGCCAGTCATCACTGTTTCCCAAAATTATCAGCTAAGTGTACTCAGAAACTTAAAAGCAAAGTACTTTCTTTCCTCATGTATTATCTATGTCTGTGTATAATAATAGCTAATATTTATTGAGCTTTTACCATGTACTAGACACTGTGCTAAGCACTTTACATTGATTATCTCAATTAACCCTCCTAATAAGCCTGTTGACTTGCTATTATTATGAAAAGTACATTAATGAGAAAACCAAGAAACAGAATTTAAATAATTTCTCCATGGCATTGAGGCTAAGAAAGTTAAATTTAATCCTGAGTAGGCCAGCCTCAGACTTATGCCTAAACAGGCATAATTCCTTCCAAAAAGTGTCCAGTTATGGAGTTAGTTTATTATTTTTTCCTTCCCCATAGTAATATAAAATAACATCCCTGGTAAAAACAGTCAAAAATATAGCAAGGGCAAGATTTACAGCATGTTTTGCCTCGGAGAAAGTGCAGGTATGAATTGGTTACTTAACACTTTAACTTACATGGTGTGGTGGCACATACCTGTAATCTCAGTGATTTAGGAGGGGAGGCTGAGGCAGGGGGATCTCAAGTTCAAGGCCTGGGGAATGTAGTGAGACCCCTCAGCAAGTTAGTGAGATTCTGTTTCAAAAAACAAAACAAATACCCAGAAACCACTTTGGCTTGATTATATGATCATATGTGTGAACACCATTGCCAGTACATGCAATTTGCCTATTTACCCTCTGTGTATTAGGCATATTAGTATGATTAAATCAGATATGCTCCAAAAATTCATATGGAATGGGATGGAATTAGATCCATTTAATATTGATTAATTACATACCTATCATGTTGATAACTCTGACATTCTATTAAAATTAATTTCTTAAAAATTAACTTCATTTCTTTTTAAATTTCTGTTCCTAATTAATATTCTGCTTCATAGTTTCTCATCATTTTACTTGATTTCTTTTCTTGAATTGCAGTGCGAATGAGAAAGACTGTTTGTTTAAATATTTAAATGGCCTCCTCGTGCCAGGTTTTAGTGTTAAAACAAGGATGTATCTCCAACATTAGAAAACAGTAATATTGTTCCCTTATTTAGAAACAGCATTTCTTAGACCTTACAAGCTAAGCTTTTGCTTAGGAGGATGCTCATCACATTCAGGGGAATAGTGGAAGTGTTTCTTGGAGATAGAATGGAGCAAAAATTTCAATGTACGCTGGTGAGTCTCTGTGTGCTGAGATGTCTTCTTTAATGCTTACTCAGGAGTGGCCTCCTATGGTAAATTGAAAGTGGAATTAAAAATAAATGCTTGACTGAAGTAACAGACTATAAAACACTAATAGCTAATCATCATTTATGCTCTTATTTTTCCTAAGTGTCATCTCTCACTGCTTTCAGAACACTGTGGGATGCTGATTGGATGAACTACATTTTTAACAGTGCTAAATGGAGGACAGGAAAAAAAAACAATAGAAACATATGCAATAAAACTCTTAATGTGTGTTTATAAGATATATAGATATATATATATAGAGAGAGAGACATGGACTTTAAGTGGAGTAAGAGTCTTCGAAAAAAAGAGCAGAATTTGCAACATTTTATAGCAAAATTTTATGTCTCTGTATGTTCTTTTTCAGTCACCTCTAAAAACACATTTTTTCTAATAAATTACACCTCCTGCTGATTGTACTAATTTTCTTTAACACATTAGATGTTTTAAAGAAAAATAATTTAAATAACTATGAAAGAATTAAATGTAAAAATAAAAACCACTAGTGCCATCTGCTGGACTTTTGTAATAAATAAAAAGTATACTTAGTTTAAACTAAAGATTAAATTTTTAGGTACAAACAGAAAAATAATTTTTGAACCATAGTAATTTTAAAAAATTACTTCGACTGTGAGTGTAACTTAGTGGTAAAGCACTTGCCTAATGTGAACAAGGTTCTGGGTTGGATCCCAGGCACCAGAATAAACAAATAAGTAAATAAAGATAAACTTATTCAATTACATCTGTGATAAACTTCTAAATTACTAAAAGGTTTATAATAAGACTTTTAAACCATTTGTGTACAAGATATGTACAAGACACTGCCAATTTTTGAAACTTACTTAGCAATATGCATATATCTGATTTGATTCATAAAATTGTAATTGTAAAACTGATGGCTGTCAATTTAAAATATACATAATAAAATTTTAAAATTTTTAACATTTTTTCATAAAGGCAGTGTCCAAAGATTCCATTTGTGCTGAAAATGTGATGATTATAGTAAGATGAAAGATATATGAAAAATGCCTTTATATTTGTGTTTATTCTTATTTGTATGGACTCTCTACTACTCTATAGCACTACAGCATGGAGTCCCTGTACAATCTTCTCCCAAAACACCTGGATTGACTGCTAAAACAGCAGATTCCTGGAATTTATCCCTAACCTATTGGATCACAAGCTCCGTAGGTTTGTCTAAGGATGTGCATTGTAAACCTGGCACAGTGGTACATGCCTGTAATCCCAGCAGCTCAGGAGGCAGAGGCAAGAGGATCACAAGTTCAAAGCCAACCTCAGCAATTTAAGGAGGCCCTAAGCAACTTAGGGAGACCCTGCCTCAAAAAAATAAATAAATAAATAACAAAGGTCTGAGGATGGAGCTCAGTGGTTAAGCGCCCCTGGGCTCAAACAATAAAAAGAATGTGCATTATAATACCAAGGAAATCCCTCACAAAGCAATAACTTTCCATCCCTTTGGCTATAATGAAAATGAATATCCTGAAGATAGGATAGTATAGTGGAAAGTTGAACCTAATTATCACAAACTATTTTTCCAAGCTTGTGTGAATCACTTAAATCAGGTTCCTAAATTTTCTCACTAATACAATGAGGGAATTGTGCTCACTGATCTTCAGAGTTCTTCCTGTGTCTGTATTTTTCTAAATATTCCCATTTACCACTAGCTTTGGAATCCCTCCTTTACCTTGTCTCACTGTGAGAACAATGTTTAAATAATGCCAAAGTGATGAACCCCAAGCCCTAACAAAGAAGAAAGGGGCCTTGGTTTAAACTTACACAGCTATATTTCTTAAATTTCAGAAATGATTCACAGGGTTGTAGCAGACAGCAAAGACAAAGGGTGGAATAATTCAAGCTTTTTATAAAAGACAGCCAAACATACTCATACAAAGAAGAGTATATAATATTCCTACAGTTGGTGTTAAGTAAAAATTAACCTAAGTAAATTTATATTAGCCAATTACTGATATGTGAAAGCTTAATATTTGGTAAGGGTTTAAGCTGCCATAGGATGTTCAAGGCTGAAAACACACTGCTTTAAAAGTGATTTAACCTAAATTACATACATTTGCAATTGAAATCTGTTCCCTTTGAAGGATGCTATGAGCCTACCACCTGTAAAGAGCTTATATTTAAAATAAAAATATATGTACAGTGTGAGCACCTTGCAAAAACACAATTAACATGTTTTTAAACAAGACATTTTTTCCTCTAAACAAAAGACAACTATGTTAAAACTCCCTTAATGTTGTGAATATAGGCTAGATTACATTTTGTTAAGTAAAGTGAATCAAGTCTACTTTCATAATCAAAGTCCATTAGCTTTGAAAAGAAAAATTTATCTAATGTGAGAAATAATAATTCCCATGTACAAAAAAACCTTTATTTCCTGTTTATCAGAAAGTTTAAAATAATTAAAAAAAAAACTGAATTCAGGATCTTCTCATACAATTTTCTTTGTACTTCCAGAGACTCAAGAAGTATCTTTTCTTTCTACAGTTAGAGTTCAGTATAGGTTTGATGAATTGGTGTTTGGAAGATTCTATTGTGTTTGATTACTAATGAGAAGATTTAGTATGATTTTGGTGTAAGAGACATGAGAAAACACATGAGACCTGCTGATTGATCAGTAAATACAACTCTTAGACCCTAAAATGGGGAAATGGACTACCTTAGAGACAATGAGTTAGCAATGGATTGCCATAGTGGATTCCGTTTGTTAAGATCAACATTCAGGAAGTGTAAAGATAAACTAGAATGAAGGAGTCCATTGGCAAGTCTAGTTGGAAAATGATAAATAATCCAGGCTAAGAATAATGAGATGGTATATCTGTACTATGGTTTATCTGTACCACACAACAGTCACTACAAAAAGAGTTCCTTCATGTGTTTGATAGATTTTAAATTTATCTTAGCTGGAATTTACATTGAGTTGCTGTCCTTGCAGTTTTCTTACAAAATGAAATGGACTGAACAGGGACAAGTAGATGAGCATATGTGCAACTTTCTTAAGGGGCTGAGTTTATAAAAAAAAAAAATTCCTGGTAGAGCCAAAATGCTTCTCATAGTCATGTGTGCATGGTGTATAAAGATGATTAATGGAGAAAGGAAGGTGGAGGGGTAATGAGTGGGAAATCTTAGACTCAGATATTTCTCATTGTTTTAGTCAGCTTTTTGCTTCAGTGACTAAATGACCTGATCAACACAACTGTAGAGGAGGAAGAATTTATATGAAGGCTCATGGTTTCAGCAGTCTCAGTTACATAGGTAGCTGACTCCATTCATGTGGGCTCCAGATGAGACAGGAAACAACATGGTGGAAGAGTGTAACAGAGGTAAGCAGCTTACATGGTGATCAGGAAGAGGAGAGAGATCTCCATTTGCCAGATACAAATATATACCCCAAAGCCACACCCCGATTCCCACCTCCTCCAGCCACACCCTACCACTTCAGTTGCCACTCAATTAATCCCTATCAAGGGTTTAATTCACAACCACAAACTCTCACAACTCAATCATTTCTCCTCTGAACCTTCTTGCATTATCTCACATGTGAGCTTTTGGGGGACATCTCACATTCAAACCATATCACTCATTGGGGGTACAGTGGGAAGAATTGATCAATTTGACATGCATCAGAAGGCTGTAGCTGATGGGAAGAATGGCTTTCACATCTGCTCAGAATTCTTCTAGGGTGTCTTTTGAAGAAGCCAGAAACCTAACACTCATGGACTCTCTTGCAGCTAGAATCCCTGATTGATTTAGGGTTCAATCAGATGTACTTTCATGAGATTGAGCTGAAATTGAGATAGATGGGGAGCTGCAGAAGCACTCTGGCAGCATTTTCCTGAAATGGCAAATCTCCCTGGTGATTAGATATCAGGGAGCTTCTATTGAGGTGGTGGGATACTAGCTCTAGCCATTTGAATGTGGCTTTATGACTCTAGTGCTTCCCGATAGAGAGGTTTGTTCCTGGAAATCAAGTCAAGATCTATTCTCATTTCTCTTCCAAAAATTTTATAGCATGAAATTCAGCTATTGAATCTTTTTTTCCCAAAAGACTAAGTTTTAAATTTTTTTCAGTTTAACTCTGATACAAGAAAACATTATTTCCAACTATCATTTTTTTAAAAAAAGTCACTACTGAAATTTGGGGAAATTTTGCTGATACTCTCTATTATAGGATGAAATCAAAGAGGCAGCTTCATTTTAAAAAAGAGAGTTGTGCTGTGGGTACAAGAAACAATCTTTTAGCTGCACACTGTATGACTTACTCCATTTCCTTGTCACTTGGAATATGTTTCTATAAACTGCTAACTTATATTTATATGTAACTTAATTCCTAAATAGAATGTACATTCCTCAAAGTCAAAAACTGTGCTTTAGAGTTGGGTGTAGTATGAATTAAAGTTCAGCAATACACCATGATATTAAAATTTTTAAAACAAAACCTTAAAGATGTCAAACTACAGAAACTAAGTTTCAGTCATTACCAGGATACTCACTTAGACACTTGCTATGTTTTTTTGGAACATCTTAATCCATCCAACATTATCAGGATTTCTCTTGTTTTTTATAATCTTCATATTGCTAACTTCATGGGCCCTTGAAGGTGCCCATTTGTCAGTATGATGAACTGAAGATATGTGTCCATCTATGTGTCCTGTGTAAAGGTTGAAAAGGGAAGCATAGTCCATTCTAGTCCATTCTTACTGCTTCCAGTACTCATGTCCAGTTGCCATTGTGTACACATCTGGAAGCAATCCTTTATTTTAGATGCTACTTGCAAACTACCCTGGTCTTTTCCCCTCTCTTCAGCTTGAGGATCTCAGTTTCCATCAGGATCTGCCACTTGGACCTTTGAAACTTCAAAATGCTACCATTCATTTGTTCCTCCCTGGGAAAATCCAGCTCTATGTGCCTAGATTTGTAAGGGACATTCAGAAGGAAAGGTAGAATTCTCTTCATGAAAAACATGAAAGAGAAACAAGTGAGATGCTATGCTAACTACAAATATAGTCATTCAACATCTTACTATGTGCCTTTATATTTAGGATTCAAAGTACTTAATAATTTGTAAGAATGTCATTGATAATTGCCTGTTAAAGTTATTTTGCACTCACAGGATATTTAGCTTCTCAGATGTTTACAGTGAGCCACCAGGAGCAATGCTGGTGTATGTTTAGACATACTCTTTATTTTCTTCAAAGTAAGCACCACAAATCACCCAACTGACTTGTTTAAACCTGGAATCTTGGAATTGCTTGAGTTGAGCACACAATTATTAAAATAATGCAGTACTTGTTATGTAGTGAAACAATGGGAAAAATTATATCCAGGGAGAAAATATCATTTAAATATCATTTTTTCTGATAATTTTCCATATTTTATGCTATTGTTCTTTCTCAATCTAGATAATATATTACCAACATCACTAATTAATAAGACTATATTAATTCCAAAATTGAAATGTATAAATAAATTTCACAAGAAGATTTTACATTTTCAGTACCACATTTATGGTAATACCATGTAATAAATAAATATATATGTCACATATATATATTTCATTCATTATTCGTACTAGAACACTGTCACAGATTTGATATGGACTGAGGCATTGAAATATTAGATATAGAAATATAAATGTTTATGGTTTTACTACTGATACCTTGGTTCCAGTGATATGTTTTGTTATGAGGACAGCATCTTGATGGTGTGAAATAGCCATGATATTTCAATCATTATAAGGGGAATACAAATTGAGAAAAGGGCAATAAGCTTGCTTTTTAAGAGAGCAATTTAGTAGAGCATTGCAGGTGATGAAGTAGGTAATTTTGAGGAGATGAGCATAAAGAATGTCTCTCAGTCTTTCCAGTCTTTCCTCCTCCTCTCTCTTCCTTCTTTGTTCAGTCCTGTTGGTAAAAATGAAAAAGCACACTAGAAAAGACTTTGGAGAAGTTGAAAGGGACCTGAGTTGGATTTTTAAATTCAGTACAAAATAAGGGAACCTATCTTCATAGTAAAGAAAGTGATTCAAAAATGTGAGAAAGTTCCAGGCTAAGAAATATCAGGCTTTTTTTCCTCTTTTTCTGCTTCCTGCTTCGATGGGTAACCCAGTAAGTAAAAATATGATCTGTTGGTGAAACCCAGATGGAATTTCTACACTGTGTGAAGAGAGTACAGGTGGGAACAGGCCACCAAAGGCCAGCACCCAGAAGGACCGGAGTCCTGGTAGAGTGAAATGATGCCTATGTGAATGGTCTCATGAGCTTTAAGGTGGAGCACTTGGCAAAGAGCCATCCTAGGCCTCTTAGGGAAAAGAGCATTGCTCCTGGTGGCTTTCTACCTTATTAACTATTATAAGATCTACCATGGAGAAAGTAACCTCACTTTCCTGCTAGAGACCTCACCCTCATGCCTCAGTGGAGAAGCCTCATCTTACCATCCCCCCTGCCATGGCCTACTAGAGAAGGACTGCTGCCTCCCGCCATGGTCTTCAAGACCCTGCACTCTGAGATGCAAGAGTGTTTATGCAACTGACCCTGGGGTCACAAATCATCAAAATGATATTTTAGGTGTTTCAAAAAGAACTTAAAGTCAATTTTAGAAGAGAGTTTGGGAATAAATGCTAAGGAAGAGTTGGAAAATGAACAGAAGTATTATTTAGTATTGAGTAGAACTAAAGAATCTATAGAGTTTCATGGCATGAGTTTATCAGCATAGCTTTTGTTTTTCCATAGTCAGCTTAAATTATCAATTAGCTATGATCAAAAGTTGAAATTGCCTGGTAATTAACACTTTCACAATTCCAAAAACACTTTAATCTGCAAGTTGAATAAATATTTGAGTTCTTTAAATATCCTGGAGATTAATGGTCTCTCTGCACAATAGCTAAGATATGGAACCAACACAGGTACCTTTCAATAGATGAATGGATAAAGAAAACGTGGTATATGTATGCGTGTGTGTGTATATATATACACATACAATTGAATGTTACTCAGCCATTAAAAAAATGAAATTATGACATTTGCTGATAAATGAATGGAACTGGAGACTATCATGCCAAATGAAATAAGTCAATCCTAAACAACCAAGAGCCAAATGTTCTCTCTGATATGCAGATGCTAAGACACAATAAGTGGTGGGGGGTATGGAAGTTCAGTGGATTAGACAAAGGGGAATGAAGTCAAGTGAGAGAGGATGGGAAAAGAAAGACAGCAGAATGAATTGGACGTAATTTTCGTATGTTCATATATGAATACATGACCAGTGTCACTTCTCACAAAGTTCAACACAAGAATGGGATCCTAATTAGAGTAAGTTATACTCCCCGTATGTATAGTATGTCAAAATGTACTCTACTGACGTATATATCTAATAAGAAGAAATAAAAAATGAAATAGGAAAAAAAGAAATGCTTAAGAGATATATTGGAAAACAGATTTTAAGCATATATATATATACATATATATATGTATATATATATATGATCACTTTTGTCTTTTAATGATGTGTTAGTTCAATTACATGTGATTCCTGCTATGTTAGCTCATTTCTACTGTCTCATTCCATAGTTTGTAATTATTTTGCTTTCTGTTTCTTTATTTTAATTTTTATCTTCTTTTGTATTGATTTTTCCTCATTAAGTATATTTTCCTGCTATGGTTTTAATCCCATATACTTTATTTCAATTATTTTTGCTAGATACTTGACTAAAATTTTAATTTTATTCTAAGTGCAAGAGTTAAAACTAAAGTTCTTGGTCATGGAGCCTCAGTACATGTACCTAGGGCAGGTATCTACTTCAAAGTTATGTTTCTGATATTACTGCTCCCATTACTGCTCTCATTTTACCTTTGTGTTTTGAGGATTTTACATACCCTCTCTCCAGCTCAAACATGCATTGAAAGTTAATTTAAAAAAACTTTTACCCATAATTTTTAATGTTTTGGGAATAGGGTTTTTTTAAAGGATATTTTGTCTTCCACATGAATTTATTTGTAAATTTTTTTTAAAAAAATACTAAGAAAAAATATATAAATACACAGTTTTTCTGCTCAGTATATAGGTACTGAGGAGGTTACATAGCTATTTGCTAAACTGGGAATTTCTTCTTGGTAGAAGAGAGGTATCATGTATAGAAATAATAATAATTTATAAAATAAGCATATAAAAATTTTTATTATTCTTTGAGTAACTAAATTAAATGCTGTGAGATTGCAGGAGAGTAAGATTTTATCAGTAGTCAGTGCCCTGCATATATATTTTATGAAAAGATTTGCACACATGGCTAAGGTGTAATTCAGTGGGTGAGTGCATGCTTAGAGTGCACAAGGTTGTGGGTTTGACCCCCAAAGCCTCACAAACAGGGAAAAAAATCGATTTCCTGAGGTAGATGCTCTTTTGATTAGACCCTATAAGATCTATAAAACTTCTTTACATTTATGCTTGAATTTAAAAATACAAGGATGCTTTGGTTTTCTATTACATCTTAGCATAAAGCATATACTAAATTAGGGATTTGTAAACTAACCCATGGGCCAAATCTGGCCTCCTATTTTTGTAAATCAAGTTTTCATTGGAACATACCTACATTGATTCATTTTTGTATTATCTATGGTTGCTTTCCTCCTGCAACAGTGAAGATGAGTAGTTGCAAAAGAAGCTGGCCCACAAAGCCTAAAATATTTACCGTGTGACCTTTTACTGAAAAGTTTGCCAATTCCCATACTAAATCATGTTCTGTATTATAGAATAGGTTCATAAAGAAACTCTTCTTAGCCTTGCTTTCTCATCGGTATTTACTGAAATAGATTTGATTGCAGGAATGGGAGGGGCTCACAATAAATATTTGTCAGAATTCTGGTATTATTGCATATGGTAATTTTTGAAATAGTAGATGTCCATTGTTGTTTTCTACCAACTTTATCCTAGATTAATAGTACTTAAAGTATAAATGTTTAAAGAATCAAATAATTCTTCAATAAACTGGCCAGATATTCTTGCATTCATTAAAGAAAATATCATATGTTTTATTATGTTAAATGAAATTAGCTAACTTTTAAACTGAAAATGTTTTCAAATATTAACTTATGTGCTGGTGCATGCATGTTTGCTTTAATTTTAAGAATTTAGTAGAAAAGGGTCAACTGGCAAGGCAGAAATTAATCATTAAAGTTCTGTTTGATGTTAACAGGAAAGCATAATGAAATCCCAATACCTTAAACATTACGGTGTTTGGACCTAACTTACTTGATACTGCATCTAGAGGTTTCTTTGGTTTTAGAGCATCAAGCTAACTGCTTGAATTAACAATAGCATCTGTCTACCCTGTGTTCTAGGGAATACTCAAATGCAGCAAACAGGCTCAGAGACACAGATGAATCTAATCAGCTATTTCCCAGGAGTTTCTCCTGGCAAAATAGCCAATGGCTACTGGCTAGGCTTAGGACAACTCTTCAGTTCTCATTTACAAATCCAAGACATCTTTTCAATGGGTAATTTACTAGATAGCATAGTGTTCTATTCAGAACAGCAAAAAGTTCTATTTATAGTAATTTAAGATTGGGAGACTTCAACTGATGGTGGGGTATGTGAATCATATTCATTGAAACCATTCTTATGGAAAATGGGTTGCCTCAATAACTTTGGTTTTCTTGCCATCAAAAATTATCACTAGTAGCAGCCCTCGTACATATAACTTGATTGAGATGGAGAAAAATAGGGATATGTAAAAGAACTAAATATATGCAAGGTGTGGTTTCAAACTTTTTTTATATTTGCAAGTTGTGTTTTAAAACTTTTTATGTGATATTGAAAAACTGGAGAGTTCAAATATCATGTATAAGCCAACATTTCTTTATACTGCACTAAATCATTTACAAGTCAGATGCCAAATAAATAGGAAGTATTCTCCAGGAATGAAGGCAAAGGAAGACATTTTATGGAAGACAGATTACCTAGCAATGTAGTTTAAAATAGTGTTTTTCAAAGTATGCATCATGTTCAAATAGTGGGTTATGGAATCAATTGATTGTAAAAAAATATTCAGTATTAAACTTAATAGAATAGAAAATATCAGAGAACATATTTTGTTTAGTTTTGGCTTCAGCTTTAGTTGTAAAATGTTGAATGCCCATTTAAACTATTTTGGAAGGTACCTGTCTTAAAGAAGCAGAGGCATGCACTGGATACATGAATTCCACTGCTGGGACAAACAGTGCTTTTATCGATGCTACACAAGTTATAACAGTAAATTAAACTAGAACTAGTACTAATACATTTATGTGTTCATTTTGCTTTGGAAAACTTGTCTTCTTCTCTCTTCATCATTTACTTAGTTTATCCCCATTGTCTCTTTTGCCTAGGAGATTGCATCAACAGTTTGAAAGCTACAAGGAACAAGTAAAAAAAATAGGGGAAGAAGCGCGGCGTTACCAGGGCGAGCACAAAGATGATGCACCAACTTGTGGAATTTGCCATAAGACAAAGTTTGCTGATGGGTGTGGTCACCTTTGCTCCTATTGCCGCACCAAGTTCTGCGCGCGCTGTGGAGGCCGCGTATCTCTACGGTCGAACAACGTGAGTGTCCCATGAACACAGAGGCCTGTGGGTGCGGACCAAAACCATGTCACCTCCAAGCATCAAAACACGTGCAAGTTAGGAACCAACTGACCCACATGTAAATCTACACAATAGCATTGGCTTTCCACCTTTTGTTTGTGTTTTCACCAAGTTCCTTGTAGTGTTAGTGATACACGAATTCCACTGCTGAGGATTCGAATCCTAAAAAAGATAGCTGATGGAAAATTCCTGTTCCATACCTACACGAGATTATCTGTGAGGCTAAATTTATCTTTGAATAATGTAGTAAATGAAGATTGAGTAGCCTGGTGAACTATAGAATCCTTGTAAATTGTTATGACTGATTCTTCTTGTAAAAAACAAAATGTTAACCATTTTTGGTTTCTGCAACCTAAATTTTCAAATTGAATGGAGGTATGAGGCAGGATAAATTGTGTGTCCTTACATGTAACCCAAGATAACATATTAAACAATGACTAGCCTCTGTGATAGTAATTTCAGATTTACTATCATGTTAAATATAAAAAATGTTAAGTTTATCATATGGGAATTGTTTGGGTAATTAAGAAGTGTATCAAAATATAACTTTTTAAAATTTTGAGATTTACACTTCTCATTTTCTTTGTTATGTGGTATGTATTCTTACCTAATATGGTTTCTTTATTTGACTTAATGAGAGTTACTTTTGTTATGCCATTGTTTTAAATATACGCATTTTTTTTCCTTTGGGATCCTAGGGGCTCACAATTATTAATTAAGAAATTCTAGACTAATTCTAACAAGTATTTAGATTAGAATATATTTGAATGTAGTTTGTCATATTCCCTGTGTTAATACAATGGAATTATTTATAGAGAAATTTCAGTGAGTTGGCTGCAGAATAATATACGACTATTATAATAATCATAGACCAAGAATTCCCAGTGTTTCTTGGAAGAATTTCCCACATTATCTAATCATGTATAGAATTTAATGTAATATAAAATTATATTTTATGAAAGCTGTAAGCCCTCTTGATAGTTTTCTAATTTGGAAAATTCCAGATAAAATTCAAACAAGTCTCCCAATTGATGTTGTATTCTTTGGTAAATCTGAGTTTTAAGAAGCATATTCTAAAATCTCTTCCAATGGAATTATAGCACTGAGTGTAGTAGACATATTTAATATTTTAAGGAAAGACAATGATTATCTTTGTTGCTTTGGGGAGATAATTCCTCTGAACAATAGTTTATCTATAAAACTGGATAGTAATAGTACCTTGTTTGGTTCTTATGAGAATGACATAAAAATAATTAAGTTCATGTCTTTATAATATACCTAATGTTTCTTTAGGTTCAATTCTTGTGAATACTTAAGTTTTATTTTTTTCCCCTCCTAAAAGTGATATGCTACAGTTAATCATCATATGCCACCTTAAAGCCTGACCAGAACAAGCTTGTATATTAAGATTTTGTCTGGCACATATAAAGTACACCAGATTTATTTGTTAATTTCCCCCTTTCTGGTGTTTTTAAACATATATTTTGAAATGAATTCTCACAGGTGAGACCATGAAGCAGTAATCAAAATGCTTAACACTGTTCAGTCTAAAAAGGTGCTGGCAGTGAGGGGTGAGATATAATCCAGCAGTGTTAGTGCTGGCTAAGCCCCCACAGCTGTTGAGTGCTTTTAACTTTCCATCTTAGGTTTGAGGCAAGCCAGTAGCAATCCAGTTAAGTACCGATGTATTGAAATCATCAAGGTCAAACGCAGGTTTTAAAAGGGAGAGGGTTTTTAAAGAAAACTGAGCAAGGAAGTTTTTAAAATGTTGAGGAGGACATTCACCCTTAGCCTGCTGCAGTTCATCTGTCTTTAAAAAACATCTAAACTTGGGGAAAAAAATAGTTAAAGAAACAAAATTTTTAAAAGCTCCATTTAGATTTTTTTCTCTTGAACATAAGACTAAAAAAAAAAAACTGTATGAAGTTGTTTTCCTATGACATAAATGTTGCTTTTGAAATAATTTATGGCTAAAATAGTTAACATATTTCTCTTCACATTTTTTTTTTGGCTTTTTAAAACATCTCCCACTCTTATATTTCTCTAAATTATGACTATACACATTTTAACATTAACTTGATAAAATTATTTAGTACAATTATATGCATTTTAAGAAAATATTTACTTTCCATAGTAAGCTAATATGTAGTAAATTAACTTTTCGTTTTGAAGAATATTTTAAAACTGGATTTATAATCTGGATTCTATAAATTTAGGAAATTATTGTGCCCAATTATTGTATCTAATGTAGAATAGGATTCATGTGTGCATTTTTAAATGAAAGATTTACTTTTCAAAATACTATTTTAACACTTTGAAGAAATACATAATTGTTTCATTAAAACCAATTTATTAATATATGGCTCATTTTGTTTTTTCTCTTCTTCTTTTTCTTCTCTCTCTACTCTGCTTCCTTGGATGCTTTCCCAAAAGGAGGACAAAGTGGTTAGAATCCATGCTTTCTTTTCTATCATTTGTTATTATATTGTTGTGAATTTTATTAAGTGAATGTTGTACTTACTATTGTTAGTTACTATATTTCACAAAGAAATTAAATGCTAGGAAGAATTCATTCCCAGTTCTCCTGAAAATAAAAAGATGAACATGACAGAATATTACATTAATATGTAAAGTCTGGGTTGTTTGAGTTCATGAGGACAGTGAAATTTTAATATAGTATATCATTATGAGCTCATTTGTCTTTTTAGCTCATTTAGCTTTGAGAATTATTCCATCTGCTTTCAGGAACAATAAACTAAAATGGGCTTTACCTTTCTGAACACTGATTAGATGCAAAGGCAGGTGATTTGAAACATTATTATAGAATGAATGGGATATACTGACAATATAGAAAATGGATCAAATTCAAATCAAGATATCAAGATAAAATTATTTTCCTATGAACATATGTAGCAGAATTATAATATTGAACCACATCCCCCCCCATTTTTTTCCTCTCCATGCATAGAAATCACTTCTTAGGGGAACCAGAGGTCACTTTTAACTCTTATCCACTATAGAAACCACAAAGGCTCTTTGTTCTTGGGAAGATAGGACCCAAGGGGAATCTTCAGTCAGTCTCTCCTTTGTATATACTCTTTATATCTTCATTTGGTGTAAATTATAACTTCCTCACAACTCATTAATGTCTTCCACTATGAGACTGAAGCAATGAGTATTTCAGTTCACATGACAACTCAACTGCCTTTGTTCATATTTTTAAAGCTCAAATGATGTACTACAGTGCATAATTAGCAAGCATGACATTACACTGAAAATTAATCTGTTTTTAAATTTCATGCTAATATATGTTCATCAGTTTTTTTCTATGAAAAAGAAATCAGTTTGACAAATTATATAGGGTAATCTGTTTTCACTAAATATTTTGCCTGTAGTATTGGTGGTATGTGGGAATATTTAGGAGATATTACTTTCATATAATAATATACTGTAATAGAAAAAATATAACTAGAATTTTATACCTGGAGTTTCATAATTATTGTTACTTTAGATGAGTCTAAGTTTGAAATGTGGATGATTTTAAGTTCATTTAAAGAATAAAAGTGTAAGTAAATAACAATGCTATCATTGTGCACTCCTGAAGGGCTGGCCAGACTTGCTGTCCTTTTATAGGACTTCCCCTGTGGAAGGTGGTTGATGCTTGTTATAATCACTAACTGCATAATGAGAATTATGGTGGATTTGGTGGTTCTCAGACTAAAAATAGAATGGAAAGATTATATGCAATATACTCACATTCAATTATTTTCATCACTTTGGTGAAATTGCATGTATCTACTACTTTTAGTACTCAGTCATAATTTATTTTAAAACTTTTTGAGCCTATTGAGGCAATTCTTCAATGAATTGCCTTTCTAGTCCAAGGAAACCAAAGTCAGATTTTGTCTTGGAATTGTTAAAGAAATAACAGAGTATTAAAGTACCAATTGCCAGTCCTTTCCTACTTCCTCTGAGCACTTTTATTTTTGGTTGTCACATTATGATTTTCAGGAAGGTGTGTTCGTGTGTGTGTGTGTGTGTGTGTGTGTTTGAAAAGGGAAGAAGAAAAAGGATGTTTAAAACTTTTCCAAAACCAATATTCATCTTGATCAATAAAACAATAATGAGTTCTTCTTGGTTTGTTAACTTGGAGAAGAAATGTAATTAAAATTCTAGAGAAAGCCTAAGAAAGGCCAATGTATAAATTTTTTTTATTAAGTCCAGTGAAATGTTCATTGTCATATTTTTTAGTCAACAGTATTTTGCTCTAAAATTTTATCTTAGTCTACATCTTGTCTAATAATAAATTAGAAGATTATGGACTATTTTTTATAAAGAAAATGGCTATTATAATGAATCACTTTGAAATGTTTGTGTATGATAGGTTTTAACAGGAAATTATTTTGTACATTTTCATAGTCTTATTGGTAAAATTATGATTATATTTTATTTCATTGAAACCCATCTTTCAGCCTAAATATGTACAGATACTTTAAAATTCCCCACAGCCTGTTTCTGCTGCTTTTATCTTTGTTAGACTCTATTTGGTGGCAGAGGATTGAATTTAGATAGCTCCCTTGATACCATTAACACTTTTCCATAGTAAGTCTGTGGAATTGAATCATCCAAATTCAATTCCTGTGGGATTTCCCATAAATTTCCATTGTTATTAATTTATTTTGAGTGGGATGGATTAGTTTGAATATAGTAACTAAAAATGAATTTGGTACATTTTTAATTTATTCATATTTTCACAAGAAGTGTCAGGATTTTAAAGAACATTTTATAATAAATGCCAGCCTCACTCTGAAAAAAAAAACACCCAACAATTTTCTTATCCTTTCAAAATGTGAAAGTTATACATACATAAGGTTTTTAAAGTATGTGTAAAAATGCTATTTTATATCAAGGTAATGAGGCATTATATTTACAAACTCACAATTTTATATCTGAACCCTTATAACTTTTCATTAGTGTTGCTCTTAAAAATTATGTTAAATATTACGTTAATGAAACAAAATGTGTTTTTATTTTTAAAATACTTACAAAAGGTAAGTTTTGAATGGAATTAAACAATAACAGCTGAGTGTGAAACTATCCTTTTCATATGATATTATCTGTGAGATGGTTGATTTTTAACATAAAAATCTCCCCTTTATAGACTCTGCTCTTAAAAAAATCAAAGTAATAATTTTATTTTTTCCTCTTGCTAGCATTAAATAAATACAAGCAAATCAGCAGAAGCATAACTATTTTAAAATATGATTTGAATGATTGCATTAAATATTTATTATTATTATGAAAAATCTCCTCAGTTATTCATATTTAGTCCATAGCGTGGCTAAGCATATGGTAGTAATTTACAACCTTTCCTCACTCAAAAAAGTGATTTTAAGATTTATCTGGACCCACCTTCATGTTTTCTTTTTTTCTTCTAGATACTTGAATGGATTTCTCTGGCAGAATTTTTCTTAGAGATTCTTCCCCTAAAGATATTCCATACCTAGACCTATATATAAAAGTGCATAAATTTAGATAAATATATCAATAAAAAATGTTAGTATGCATCAAGAGGAGAACTTTCATTAGGCAATTTGGTTGATGAGATTTCTCAAGGTGTTTTGTTTGATTTTGTTGTGCTTATCCTAGAGGGGAATAAAACATCAAGTTGAAAAAACTGTTATGCAAGATAAGTCAGAAAGCTGTGGAATTTTAATTACAAATGTGCTTTCAGAATTTGCTACACTGTTTTTCAAGAAATTTTAATCTCTTGCATTTAGCATTACTGTTTTGGAAATATCTGCTGATATTCAGTAATGGTTAGGAAGTTTATAGGCCTGGTTAGTATGTTTTTTTTTTCCTCCTTCGCAAATCATTTCTAATAGTTATAAAGTCTGTTTCAAGAAATAATGATTTCACAAATTAGTGTGAAAAGAACCCATAGTAGGGATAAGAAATTCATCAGGCTATAGAAAATGAGCCTTTTCTAAGATAAGAAAAGGGCTGTGGTAGGATCAGCTTTCCAGAGCTTAAGATTAGACTGTGGACAATCTTCCTAATATTTTTGTGAGTATGAATTGTCAGATCTCTTATTTAAACACCTAGCAGTGGAATTTCCTGGTCATGTGATGACTCCATGTTTAATATTTTGAGAAACTGCCAAATTGCTTTCTCAAGCAGCCGAACAGCGATAATAAGAGATCCAATTCCTCCACATTTTTTATCAATACTTGCTATTATCTGTCATTTTGATTAATAACCATCATGTTGCATGTGAAATGAAGTGATATCTCATTGTAGTTTTTACAAAGCCACTTTAATCCAAAATTATCAAGCTACTTTGATACCTCCCAAGATTCACTTTGACTTAGTGGATTTATATTCTTACATAAAATGCTTTATTGGTTAGAAATTTCATGGAATAGTTCAGTTTCTTCTTTGTTTATTATTTTCCTAAATTTGAATTACATAAATTCTTATTAATCTATATAAATCAATCAGGTCAGAAGCTCTGTGAAATTTAAGATTACTTGGAATCTAGTATCTGTATGGACTAAATATTCCTAAAGTGAGTGCAAACAAAGAAATTTTATCTCTGATTGAAAAGACAGTTTTTTTAAACTCACAAAGAGAACTAGCAAGTTCAGTTTTACCTCTGAGCCAAAGGTAAAAAATTAACACAGAAAGTTAGATCTATACCTTAAAAGGCTGTATTTCAGGGTGCGTAAGATATTTTCTCTAGCAATAAGACATAAACACATAAAGACCAACAATCAGATTTCTGTCATTTGCTACCCAATTTATAATATATCCCTGATGCTTACCATACAACATATTTCTTCAGTAAATACATTTTATATCAATGTTGCCCTTAGTGGAAAATATAGTATAGTCACAGGCCCATTTTACTGACAGTGGTAGAGCCATTCCACTCCCTTAAGGTTGCTGTTTAAATGGTATTTTTTTTTCTAGACTTATAATTTTATCTTATTGCCAACTTTGAACCCAAAGTATATCTCCTGTAAGACTTTTGTCTATTGTTTGTTTGTTTTATTTTGATGTTTTGTTTATCTAGTCTGACAAGCTGAGTGGATTCTTTAATGCATTTACATTAATTTCCTTATTGACATAGTTTTGTTTGTTTCTATTTTCACTATTTGGGTTTGGTTTTTGTTCCTCCATTCCTTCTTTACTGCTTTCTTTATCATGATATTAGTACTTTCTATTCATATTTTAGTACTTTCAGAGATTTTTTTTCAGTATACGTTTTATTATTTTTCTAATAGCTTTGGGGTTTTCAGTATACATCTGACTGACATGAATCTGCTTCACATTTGCACTACGTTCATTTCTGGGAGGGACAGAAGGTTAATTAATTCTATATGACTTGTTCCTCTCCCCTTTCTGTGTTGCTTTTCTTCTTATATATACTAATCCTAAATTATATAAGGATTATATATAATTCTAAATTATTATAAGGCAAACAACACATTGCCGCAATTATTGCATTATCTAATGTGAATCTTTTAAAGAAGTTGAGAGGAGAAATGAGAACAAGTACGTATTTCAGGGTCAAAAGTTTTATTAAATTTGTATTTATTAATTTTGGTTCTCTTCATTTATTTTCCCTGTAGATTCAAGCTACCATCTTTTGTCTTCCCCTCACTCCTAAACATTGCTCCCACCCACTTCATTTATCCTGTTATTGTCAAATATGTTTTATTTCTGTGTGTTATAGGCTTAGTAATACTCATATGACTATAGTTTTGTACAATTTTAAAAAATCATTTACGTGAACAAAAGAAGAGGAACATAAAATTATACTTCTGTACTTATCTACATAATTATCTTTACCACTGTTCTTTGTTTTGTTTTTTCCGTTTATGAAGATTCACAAAATTGTCTGGTGTCACTTTGAACTTTGAATTGGATCTTCCAGCAGTGAATTATGTCAGCTTTTATTTATCTTGGAAAGCCCTTATTTAATCTTCATTTTTTAAAATAAACTTGCTGGATATAGGATTCTTGGTAGACAAGTGTTTTCTTCTTTCACATTAATATGTCACATCACTACCTTATGGGCTCCGTTGTTTATTTATGAGACACCAGCAGTTAATTTTACTGAGATTACCTTGTACATATTGAATATATGCTGTTTTAATAACTTCTGTCTTTCCATATGCCCTATGAAACTGTGTCTGGGTATGGAACTCTGTGCTTTTTTCTACATGGAGTTCATTCAATTTCTTTATGTATAGATAACTTTTTTTAAATAAAATTTGAGGACTTTTCAAACCTGCACAATAACCTCCATCTTCACCACTAGAACTTATTTCTCTTTGCTGATTCTTCATTGGTTTAGGAGCTGGCCGGTGCCTTTTTAGTGAAGTCTCTTTGCCCTCACAGTGCACAGCCTCTGGTGTCGGCCACAACCTTAGGGTGCACACATCACTCTGATCTATTCTCCATCAGTGAAAACAGTTTTGTTTTGCTTGTTTTGTTTTTAAACCACTCTATGTTTTTCTTTCGCTCTCCCCCTATTAAACCTCTAGAGGCCTCTGCTAGTGTCACTCCATCTGTTAGTCTCCACTAATTACTTAGCCACTTTTTTCATATATGATTATGGTACCTATTTTTTATCCTTTTTATTATTATTAGAGCTTTATAGTTAGATATACATAGTAGTTGAATTCATCCCAACAAACTTATACATACATGGAAATCAATTTCAGTTCATGATTCTCCCCTTTCCCTCCTCTCCCATTCTCCTTCCTCTACTAGACTTCCTTTTTACTCTCTATTCATTTACATTTGATTGGTGCTTTATATAATCTTGTTCTTCCTTCCTCCCTTTTCTTTATTTCTAGCTCCCACATATGAGAAAACATTTGTTCGTTGAGTTTCTGAATTTGGCTAATTTCACTTGGCATGATAGTCTCCATTTCCATCCATTTACTGGAAAATGCCCTTAATGGCTGAGTAGAACTCCATTTGTGTGTGTGTATGTGTGTGTGTGTGTGTGTGTATGTGTGTGTGTGTGTGTGGTGTGTGTGTGTGTGTGTGTGTAAATTGGTATATATATGTATGTGTGTGTGTGTGTGTATATATACACACACACACACATACATACATAAACACACACACATACCACGGTTTCTTAAACCATTCATCTGTTGATTCCATAATTTACCTATTGTGCACTTAGCCAATTTTTATATTATTTTCAATAATTCTCTGGGTATAAATAACTCAGTAATCAGTTAATTAAATTTGAATCCCTTTGTCGGGATAATTTTGAACAGTCTTTAAATCCTGCTCCATTTCCTGGCTATCTCTTGTCTTAGCTGGCTATCTCCCTAGTTCCTTCTCTTTAATATCTAGTGTGTCTACTTTTTCACTTATTGCTTCTTAGCCTCCTCTTAACTAATCACCAACAGAATCTCCGGTGTTTGTGACAATGCTAAAACCTTTGAATTTTCTGAACCTCTGTTTCAAATGAAGCTAGTATCCTTTGGGAAAGCTACAGAGATTTTTCTCTTCTTATGACCTGCCTCTCCTGGTCAGAACCTTTGCACCCCATCTTATCCTGGGTATAGAGACAGCAACCTCTTTCTCTTTGATAGATAGTTCTGCTATATGTGTGAGGCACTGATTAGAATGAGTAGTTCCTGGTCTTCTTGGCTAGCCTTTCCTGGCACAGAACCTCCACACTATAATCATGTTGGCATGAGTATGATTAGGGTCCAGTTATCTTACCTTGCCACACCTAACAGAGAGCTTCAACCCTGAGAGCAGCAGCTGGGTGGAGGAAGAGTCCTGGCCACTTAGTTGCACTGCCTATATAGTAGAGCTTCTGCTGGATGTGGGGTGAAAAATGTTGTGCCTCTGTAGGAGGGGTCATTGCAATCAACAGGCAAAACTGGGAGGAGGGAGTTCTTTGGTACAACGACCTAGAGTGGAGCTTCCATCTTGCTGATCTGAGAGGGGAGAAGAAAGGGAACTGATTGTGGTTCAGTGCAACAGACTCTTGCTGTTGTGTGGAAATTTGGGGAGTTCCTTTAATGTTTTTCCATGTGCTAGATACACTTTGGAAAATTTCCGGAGATTTTAAATGGCTGCTTTAAACCCTAATCTTTATCAGTTTTGACCCTTTTGTTTAGGAAATGTTCACAGACCTTTTAATATCATTACATTGGAAATGCTATTCAAATAGACTCTTCATGGTCCTGTGTTGATTTATTAATTTGCTTATTCATTTTTATTTGTTTCTTTATGTGTAGGTTTTTCTCTCATCAGGAGTCTTATATATATCTCTATATGATAATTTTTCTTTCAAAATTACTATCTCAATCTTTTCCATAAATGCAGTTTCGCTGGTGATTCATGGAAAAGTGCTTTTTGATCGATTTAATATGAAAGTTTTTTAGTATTCAGGAAAAATCAATTGCATTTAATCACCAAGTTCACTTTTATTTATCCAAGCAGCCATGAAAATTAATTATGATAATGAAGAGCAAAGTCTTTCCCTAGGTAACATGCACTCATTCATTTATTCAAGGATTTTTATTTTATCTTGACTATGTTAAATTCTATGTTTGATATAATGTGTATATAAGAAATCCTTTCTTTCATAAATTTATTAATGAATTCATCTTAAAAGTGTGCATTTATATATGTGTGTACTTGTATAATATAATGCTAAATTGATGAATAATAATTTTTTGGTATGCTATATTAAAAAATAAATAGAATTCACTAGAAATCCCTGTTAGTATGCAGGATGATGACTGGTAATTCAACCAACATTTCTACTCAAATCTTTTAGTTTCACAAACATTTTATGTCTATTTGCTTATAAAGGACCAGTCTATGACCATGACCTTTTATAATATCAGTTTTGAGGATTTTTTTTAAAAATTGAAATAAATTTCAGTATGTATTTTATATTTATTAGAGTAGTTTTCCAGATACTTTAAATTTTTTTTAAAAAAAAACATGTTCTAAATTGTACCACCATAACTTTAAGTTAGATATCTAGATCTCAAGTAGTCCTTGTTTTTATGCCTTGTTAGCATTTAATAAATAAATTTATTAATTGAAAAATTAATTTTATTGTTGTGTAATATATATATGTAATATTTGCATACATAAATTTCAACAGCAAATATTTTGCTTTATAATGTTGGAAAAATAAATTTTTGAATTAGTTTATAACCATCTGTATTGTAAAAGATTTAATTTTCATACAAATTAGTCAAATGTTTATATTGACCAATAAAATGCTTTTGTAGCTAATAATATGGGTAAAAGTAGAAAATGAAGTTTTCCATGGGAAAAATACTATGCCCTGTGACTCTTTAGTTAGTTATAGGGTATTTGAAAATGTTTGTGTCCTTTAAACTACATAGAAAGATGAAGACCAGCCATATGAGTCACTGAGCCAGGAGTACACTTAAAATTTTTTGGGGGGAAGTGGGGTACAAGCCAAACTATGTATGAAATCACAAAGATACTCATGATGTACTTTAAGTCAAAAAAATTTCTAGGGGAAGTATCAAGTCAAGCCTTGGAGTGGTGTTTGGGATACATGACCACAAAGTTTTTGTTTTTAATTTTATTCTAATTCTTAGATATTTTCCTTATTTTGTTGCCATACTTTACTTTTAGATTTGCTAAGACTTTAATTTTTATTATTATTACTTTTTAGATTTATGTGTCATACTAATGTATGATTGTTCCTTGTAAGGCTGTATCTTCTGAGATCTATATATTTTAGTTCTCTTAAAATTTAGAGTTGCTGGAGATGCCTAAAGTGTGATTAAATATCAGAGAACAATTTAAAGAAGTTCACATAATATTTGTGCTTCAAATATAGATTGGATTAAGTTGCCATCTAACAATAATTGACAAGTTCCCTGAATATGTACTGCTTTTTTATGTTTTCATGCATTTCTTTAATTTCTTTCAGTGTTAATTTTTGCAATTGATGAAGAACTGTCTACCAAAGACCAAGACCCTGAACATCTCACGCAGCTAGGTCTTACTGCACCTTTTACATTTCTTCATGTGTAGCCTTGGCTTATAAAATTTTTGAAGGCATGGAAATACTAAGTACATCCTTGAATACTTAATGATGAACATATTTCTTGTCAAACAATATTCACCCAATTCATAGTCATTGAAATAAACTGTTAATATGATGGTGCACACTTGTAATCCAGTAACTCAGGAGGCTGATGTAGGAGGATCACAAGTTTAAGGCCAGCCTCAGCAATTTAACAAAACCCTATCTCAAAATAAACATGAAAAAAAAAAAAGCTGAGATTGTAGCTCAGTGGCAAAGCACACCTGTGTTCAATCTCCAGTACAAAAAAAAGAAAGAAAAAGAAGAGGTTCTCTTCTTTTATAAGTGTGTTAAATGTTAATATCAATAATTAAGTAATGTTTATTAAGTATGCCTTTCTCAAACACTAGATTAGAAAGCATAATTCCTGTGCAGTTAATGTCAGAGATTCCACAGATTCCACAGCAGCCTTAGGAATTCCTGGGGCACCAGCCCAGTTCAGTAGTTTTGTAATTACTCTTCTTGAACCACACAGTTGGCACCGAGCTATTTAGGAAACTTCAATACTCACCTGACTCAGTCTTTCATTTTTATGAATATAATGTGTTCTCTTATTTTTCTTTAAGAGAGCTTTCTTTTTCTAGAGATGGAGGAGTTAAAACACTGTCCTTCAAGCCTGGTGTGGTGGTGCATACATGTGATCCCAGCCGCTAAGGAGGCTGAGACAGCAGGATTCTGAGTTCAAAGCCAGCCTCAGCAAAAGCAAGGCACTAAGCAACTCAGTGAGACCCTGTCTCTAAATTAAATACAAAATAGGGCTGAGGATGTGGCTCGGTGGTCAAACCCCATTCATTCCTCCCCCCACCAAAAAAAAAAAAACCACTATTCTCCAGCCCTTACAATGTAAACATATTTCATTTTCCATATCCATATTTTCCTGTATTTTTATTTTCAATTTTTCATGAACAATGAAAGTTAGACTATTATGATAAATTAGTGAGTATAGTGTAGAAAAATTAGTAGAGATTGATTAAAAGAAAGAAATTATATAATTGATGAATCTATTGTTTCTTTAAAAGTGCAATTTTGATTAATCTGTTTTGAGTTTTTTTTTTTAAGTTTCTTTGTCCTCAAGATAAAAGAAAAAGTTGTACAAAGATATGGCTAATTGTCAGTGTCTTACTGATATTCTTGGTGTGTTCTTTTGACCTAAAGGTGAATCTTTCTTCAAGTAAGTTGATTATCTCCTCAGTCATCATTTCTCACTTTTTTACATGATCCTCTCCTTTAATTATGTTTATAATGAATTTCCTGGAATTTTCTTCTCATACTTTTTCCTTCACCTTTACTTCCATTACTAATATTTTTAAAGAAATCCCAGAGCTGAATCCCACCATCATATATGTGTGTGTATAAATATGTAAATATATATGTTATAATGAATACACCAATAAAAATATGGGAAGAATTTCAAAGTTGTTCTTGCATGATCATCCTCTCAGCTGAGTTTTAAATCATCAGAAAGACAAACACATTATTCTGTTTTGATGGAAGAAATATACCTCAAAATAATTGCAGGGTTTCATTTTTATGTAACATTTTCCAAAAATTTTCTAATATTATATAATATGATTGTTTCTTAGAGCTCATTTGTTCTGATGCCTCCAAAAAGTCCAACATTTTTTCAAAGGTAATTTTCATCCATTGTTTTTTCTTTGAAATTTGAGATTGGATCATTTGAATTTTTTGTTTTAGACAAAGGGGAAAGCTTTTGTTTTCTATTAATCATAACTGCCAATTTCTTGGAAAATGTAAGAAGAATACCATTGGGAGGATGTCAAGCAGCAGGGAGTTCAGGGCATGGACTCTTGATCCTTCTGGCTCTGTGCCACTGCACTCTACCACTCCTGTCTTGCCTGCCTACAGCTGTTTTCCTAGCACCATCCAGGGCATTGATATTCATTTCATTCCAATTGTTTTGCGGATGATGCTTCTCTGGAGCCAATGCAGGAGTCTCTGAGTTTCTGAGTATCTATGACAGAGTTCTGATTGTTCTAGTAAATAGAAAGCAGAACTTCAGGACAACCTCAGCCTGTCAGTCCAATGTATTAGCAGATTCAAGAAGCATCTCAACTGCAACATGTGCAACATGTGCAAAACCCTGCTCCTCTTTTTACCATTCAGACCAGATTGTGCCATTATTTATTATGCAAAACCCAAAAATCTTGAAAACCTCCTGACCTCATCTTTTTTTTCCCCCTCTTTTTCATATCTTGTATCCAATCCATCAGGAAACTGTTACATCTCCCTTCAACATATTCACGATGCAATTCTTATCACTTATACTTTTATCAGCCTGGTCCAAGACACTATCTTGTCTGAATTATTGCATTGAAGGATAGTAGCCTATCCTTCCAGCCTCTCAACATCTCTGAGCCACTCCCGAAAACCAATCTCAGCTAAAATAACTGTTGTAATGTATAAACCAGACAATACCACAATCTCTATTCAAACCCCTTTATTAACTTCCTATCTCATTTAGAATAAAAACTAAAACCATTACAATTATTCTGCGACCTTTACTTACATACACTTGTTTCCCTCTGCTCCTCCACCTGCCTTCTGTCTTCTGTTCTGTGTTCTTCCTGTCCTTAGAGTATACTAAACAAAAACCTGCCTAGGGTTCCTAGCATAGCTCTTCTCCTGAAACAATCTTTTCCTTCCTCACTCCCAAATTCTCTTCATGTCTCTGCTCAACCGCTATGTTATCAAAGCAGCTCTAATTGCTCCTTATAAAATTGTGGCCACCTGTCTACCACAGAATATCATTTCCCATTTGCCATGTTTTTCTCCATAGTCCTTTCCTTCTGAAAAAAAAAAAATATATATATATATATATAACTGTTTCTTTGTTCATGTGAGCTTTATGAAAAAAAAAGGAGACTGTTTTGGTGTCTGTGTTATTCCCAATGCCAACAACAATACCTGATACAGACTCAAAAAATGTGTGATAAATACTGAGAAGTAAGTGTTTGGCTTCTGGATTTGTGGAGTCAGTTCCCTGTCAGCAGTACTGTCTACCATTTTTCAATCAGCACAGTCCTCCTACCTTGAAAAGCCCACTGGGTAACACCCTGCTGGACTTTGTATGTCGTATTTACCTTTGGAAAGGTAATGAAAAGAATGAAATATGGAACCATAGGGTAGTATGCAGAGCCATGGCACAGCTGAAATAGTCTCTCTTTGCTTTCATCCACTACACCCCTTGTTTATCCTTGCTCCAGGAATCACTGGGTGGCCCCTTTACTTCTCAGGCTTTCTTTTGTCTGTGTTGGATTGTGAACTGATCATTGTTTTACTCAGCTGATTCTTAATCTGTACTATATTTTCCAAAACTTTCTCCCCAAGTTTTTAGCTTCTTAATCGTATTCATCATTGTTCTACAGAATGTATCTAGATTTCATTATTTTGTACTTTTATAGCCTTCGGAAGATTAGGAAATTGCATTCTTGAATTGAAATTGAATTCAAGTTGAACTTCTATATAAGTAATTTTGAAAAGGTTGGCCTTTTCAACAAATAATGTAAGTCCTTATACAGAATAAAAACCATTCTCCCAATGTAATAACTTAGGATTTATGCTAAATTCAACATGAATAATTTAAATTTTTATTCTAGAATGGATAGCAAAAAAGAATTTAAAATACTTTTTGGTGAATATTTTCAAAAATTACTTTGGTATTTTTATTTCATTCTTATGTAGCACCAAATGACATTTTCCTCTTGAAGTTCTTAATGCTGCAATCTCTTGCTGAGTTGTCTGGCCCATTGGTGAAATCCAGTAATAAGTTTGGGTCTTATTGCTGCAATGGGAAAATATCAAAGTTTTGAAGTGATTTTCAATTAGCAGTTAGTATTACGTCAACAAGGCTTTATATAAGACATTTTTAAAAATCATTTCATCATAAAACACACAGACACAAATAATATAATCTATAATATGTTCAGTTTTTAATATGAGAATGTTTTCTGAAATATTACTATATCAAATATCAAATGAATACTGGCAGTAATTTTTTCTAGTAATTCTTTAATTTTTCTTCTTCTTCTACTTTTTTTTTATGGTCATGCTGGAAATTGTACCTAAAGTTTTATGAATAGTACACAAGTGCTGTACCACTGAGCTAAACACCTGCCCCATTCAATTCTTTTAAAAAGAAAAAACTTTGCATTATTGAAACACCATGCTGAACAGTAACTTTTCATTGCTGAAATAAGATATTGTGATGATTGGAGAAAAATGAAGGAATTATTTTCTTGGCACAATTTGTAAGTGTAAGTCAATAAAAGGACTACTTTTATAATTTGTTTTTACATTAGTATATCGCTTTCAAAAGGTTTTGCAAATTAGTTGCCAGCATGCATTATTTTATCCACACTGGAGTCATAATAGTTATTGTAAGTCAAAGTCTTCATAGGTAGAGGTGAAAAGTGAGGCCAGGGAAATATAATAATTTCCTATATGTCAAAATGCTAACAGTATGTTGTTGAAAATTCAAGGCACCTGCCTGAGAGATTTTGACTTAAAAATAAGATCATTTTGTTAATTTTCTCTAAGACAAATTCTTATTATAAAAATTCTATACTGCTTATAACATTCCAAAGGAAATGTTAAATATCATATGTTACTTGGAAACAAATATTAATTCCTTCATTTTGTTTTAATTGCTTGGATAGTGTAGTGTGTGTTTTACTGGTGATTTCCTTAGCATTTACCAGAAGTCTTCAAATATAGCCAGTATTCAGTGAACTTTGAATAAATGAATGAATGGCACTTCTCTGTACTTGTTTTCCTCAGTTAAGTTTTTTGTTTTTTTGAAATTCCAGTGTTTGGAACCTTAAATATAATTTTGTATTTTAGCATATCTTTTACCTAAAACAAAATCTTTAGCTTTTTTTTTTTTTTTTTTTTTTTTTTTTTTTTTTTTAGCTACTGTTTAGAACTTTCTTAGCAAATCTGTGTCCTCTGGCATTTCCTTCTGCACTCTATCCATATTACAAAAAGTAACAGGAATATACAGTTCTCTTCTCACACATTATTCTAGAAGATTCTTGACTAGAGCAAAAGAATGTTCCCACATGCCCTTCTGTTTAACCATGTTCAAATAGGAACAACCTCAATACTGAATGGTGCATGCAAGACAGATGGGAAGACATAGAGTTTAATGTTTTAGACCATTCTCTTAAGTTTTGCAAGGAATCTAGTTTCTGTTTTATGAATGTTTTTAATCATGCGCTCATACACTTTTTGGCCATTTGTTTATTACTAATTGTAACAAATCACTTAAATTCCAAACTTTGGTAGTCACATGTTTGAAAGTAAAAGACTTACAGGTATTGAATTGTTAGACATTCATAAAGTAGCACAGTATCAACAAAGTATAGTATTATTATAAAATGATTTCATCCTTAGTTCAATTTACCTTTTTTTAGAAAGAACATAATTTTAGAATTCTGTGACCCAAATTCTTAATGTATGCAGAAATTTTGCCATCCTTTTAAAGTCAGTTGAATGTACACTGTCAAGTTGATGGCTTACAATGTGATTAAATTTGCTACATATATTTGGGTTTGTCTTTATTTAGTTTTGTTGGTGCTCTGTAAAAAGTTTTTAATCCCCATTTAGATTTTCGGTTAATGAATTACAAATATTAATTAGAATTTTATATACTCAAATAATATTATTCCTTAATGAGTTACTATAGATTTTTGTGATAAGACTTTCTGCATTATTTCTATTTATTTCAGAAAGAACTCTGTAATTAATTCTAATAATTTGGGCTTAGCAAATATTTAGTCTTCTGCATCTTTTTCAACTGTAGGATTATTGTCAACTAATTTACAGTAGGCAATACAAAATTTCCAACAATGACAGTTGGAGGATCATTCATGTCCATTATTTCTTATATCACAATGTCTTCTTTTGAAACTGATTTTTTGGGGGTTTACATTCACAGAAAGCCTTAAAAATAATATTATGTTTTAAGTATTTCATTATGAACTATGATACAAACATGAATGTACATACTTAAACATTTTAGAGCTAGCAGGAGTTATTCCTAATGACAGAACATCAATATGTAATCGCTGTTACACTCTTTTTCTCCTCCTGCCATTCCTTGTGACATTGCAGAGTTGACCACTGAGGCAGTTTGCAGGAGAGTGGGGAACCCTGGAGAGTTTGAATTTAGGTATAAGTCCAACCTTCTTCTGATGATTGGCTACTCACTTGGACTATCTCTCTCTCAAGTCTTGTGGAGGGGTGAGCAGTTTCCAAGGTCAATTCCTTTAACACTTAGCTTAGAGTGTGGAGATCCTTGTTAGGTTGATGGCAAGAGTCATCAAGATGTGCCAATACAAATGTTCAGGAAGGAAGTGTTGTCAAATAAGAAAATAATTCTGGGCAGCTGGGGTGTGGATCAGCAGTAGAGCACTTGCCTCCTATGTGTGAGGCACTGGGTTCAATCCTCAGTACCAAATTAAAGTAAATAAACAAAAGTCTTAAAACAAATGCTATAAGAAAACCAAGGGAGGGAATCTCAGTTTACTTTCAACACAGAGAATTAAATCTCACTTTTCCTTGTTTTCTTTTTAAATTTGTATTTGTCCATACACAGCTTCCTTGTACCCACAACTCAGCCCTTCCCTTAAAGCTTTCACCTCACGTCCAACACCAGGTAGCATGAGTGAGTTTTTGGTATCCCTCCAACTGCCAGTTCTCCTTCAAGACTGGGGCATCTTCCAGGATTCTTCTCATAAAATTCACATTGCTGTCGTATTTTATAAAGAGTCCCTGAAACAAAGAAATAGAGAAGAGTTGGCCTGATTTGAATATAGCTTTAAGGATCCAGGGACAATAAATAGATTATTATCTTAAATTACTTTCCCACCACACTAATAGCATTACACTTAACTCCATAAATATTTTTGAAATGAACGAAACTGAACAGAACCTATTAATAATTGCAGAAACAAAAACAAAACCCACACCCTATTTTTTGTGTATGTGGAAATATTTCTTCCTTTTTTGTCCTTAGTACCATATACATTTTGAGGTCTTAATCTTTGTAAGTATACTATTCCATCTTTGATATTTCCAAATTGTATGTAATTCCAGATCATTTTTGTAACAGGTTAACTCTTTAGTTTCTGTAACATAGGCATAGTTATTGCTCTCATTTTATTTACTGCCTTTGAACATTTTTTAAAAATATTTTCCCCATGTTTGAAATTGTTTTCTTCAAAATTATTTTTATTATTTTTTGTCTGACCTTCTCAATTCCAGGAAGCCTGTGGCTCTTTAGCTGTCTTGCTTTAAAATGATCTTTCAAAAGTTAACATTTGCTGATGTGAACTTACCCAGAAGTTAAGTAACTATTTATACTGATATGTCCATACATTATTACCTGTGAAATATTGCAATATTCCATAATACCACAACAATATGTGAATCTGTTAAGAAATGGTCTAAAAATTCCACTATGTGATAAAGCGAATGATTTCACTGGTTAGAAGAGATGGCCTTTTTTGGGGTCATGAGAACAATGACATACTGGAGCTTTATGATCTGGAAAAAAAATACTACCTCTCTGGATTTAATTTTCTTGTAAAAATTGGGATATTATTACAAATTAATTTTTTAAATAACTTATTAGTAAATTATACATGATATAGGGGTTCATTTTAACATAATCATACATGCATGAGTATAATTTGTTCCACTTTAGTCCCCAGTACTTCCTCTTCTCCTTCCCTCCTCCCTTTCGCTGTTCCTATTTCTCTGCTCTACTGGTGCTTTATATATATATATAGATAGATAGATACATACATACATACATACATAAAGGTATTGCTCACTGTAATATATCCATATATGTATATAGCATAATTTGATCACTTTCATTACTTCTTACAGCTATCAAGCAGATAAAAACAGTAAGAAATTTCTGGTATTGGAAAATTATGTTTATTTTTTTATTTTTTATTTGTTCTTTTTAGTTATACATGACAGTAAGAATGTATTTTGACACACATACATGGACTATAACTTCCCACTTTTGTGGTTGTACATAATGTGGAGTTACACTGGTTGTGATGAGGGTCTTTAAATTCATGTTTTCTTGCCAATGACAGGTTCTAAGTAGAACAGAAATAACTAGGTAAGCTTTGACCAGACTGCTCATCAAATGCATTTGGGCCCTTCTTTGATTTGTTTTTCTCTTAAAATTTATTAAGCCAATTTTTTTTCATTCACTGAAAACTACTGAAGAATAGACAATTCAACTCTTTTAGCTTGTAATATTTGTAATAAAATGGTTACTGCATCCAAACTATGTTAGGGCTGTCTGACCAAATAGTTTCAGGGCGTATCTATGAATTATAATGAGCAAAATGTGTCCTGGAAACTCACACTGGTAAACTAGATGGCTTGTTACTTATGATATCTGTTCAAATAGTGTAACGTGTATTTTCTGTGATTTCTCCTTTATGAGTTTTGTTTTCTACACAGTTTTTTTTTTTTTTTTCAGGATGAGATTATTTGGAGTCTTGGAAAATACAAACTATTTTATCTTAGTGGATTTTTATTTTTAAAATTTTTTTTAAGTTTTGATTTTGTTTCTATTTTGAAAAAAAATATTTTTCTTTGTTATCTTGCTGGCTACTTTGAAGGTTGAAATTATTTTATCTGTACATACCAATATTGGTGGCAGCCCAACTCTGGCTCGGTGACTATTTTAGAAAGTTTATTTTTTATATGCTTAAATGTTTTTTACTTCTTCCCGAGCTACTTCTTTCTGAATTTATTATTTGGTATATGAGTTTCTTTTTTGTTTTTCAGAGAGAAACATATTTTACCTTATTCATATTTATATTTACCTTATTTACCTTACTTTATTCATATTCTTTGAGGTTTGATTATATTTTTGGTCAATATTTTATCAATGCTACCATTGTGAGGGGCTAAGCATAAATTGTATAAACTCCACATCTCTTTTAAAGCAAAATATCAAGGTAGAAAACTGATTATGGAAGTAGGTCATAATGATGGATAATCTCCTTAGAGACATGTGTTTTGGAGATATTGTACAGTTGGATCCACTAAATTCCATTACAGCATCAATATTACATTGTTACAGCATATTTTTATCTTAAAGCTTTTATTTTAGTTAGTATTTATTTTTCCACAATCAACATATTGTTTTTAAATATAACTTCTTACACATATATTATAGCTCTTCTGATTTTAAGGGCCAAATTCTGATCCAGAGACAATTTGGAAAGTTTATAAAAGGTCAAAGGAGTGAAATTTGATGTTCTTTAAGGAAAGAGTATTTACAAGTCCATACTAATAAATGGAAAGATGGCAAGACGTTTATTTTTGAAGCAAAGAAATTGGCAAAACACTTTTAAAAAATACTTTGAAGATTCCCCAAATAATTGCAAAGAAATTTGATAATTCAGAAAGGATAAAGTTAAAAGTGAGAAGGTGTTCTAAGAAAGAAATAGAAATTGATCTATTGGTTTCTCAGGCATTGATTAATTACCTATGATGTTCTTAATATATCTTTTTGACTCCTGCTCTCTGTTAGTGTTGAGAGAATTATTCCCTATGTCTGCTGATAATATAAGTTGTAATTAGCAAAAGAAGTTCATTAATCTTCATTCTCTGATATCAAGGGAGTCTTCCTAAAGTAAGCAAAGTGGGAAATGGCCATTTCTCCCTAGATTCAACAAGAGTATGATGACCTAAATGCAACCAAGTTAACTTTAGTGACAGTTAGAATTACACATTTGAAATTATCACCAATCATAGAAGCAGAGGTTTATGAGCTTACATTTATTGAGCATATATTGTTTCAGTCAGTGTTCCCAATGGTGTGTATCACATATATGTGTGTGTATGTGTATATATATAATTTTTGGGGGGGTACTAGGAATTGAACCCAGTAGCATTCAACCACTAAGCCACATTTGCAGCCCTATTTTGTATTTTATTTAGAGACAGAGTCTCACTGAGTTGCTTAAGGCCTCACTAAATTGCTGAGGCTGGCTTTGAACTCACAATCCTCCTGCCTTAGGCTCCCAAGCTCCTGGATTACAGAATGTGCCCAGACTACATCCATATATTTTTACTTAATCAAGGCAACCTTATTAACATCTCCATGAGAAGGAATGAGGAAATTGAGTCATAGCAGCAGCTAAATGCTTGACTTGCTCCATGCTTTACTTGGAAAAACTTAAATCTGCCCAGTGCATATAATATCACTTGAGGGGGCTTATTTAAATGTAACTCTCTTGTCCCATGCTCAGAAATTATATTTCTGTGATTTTTGGATGGGATCAAGAAATCTGTATTACTAAGAGTCTCACATGTGGACCAGTGAGCTTTGTAGCAGTTCACAGATCATACCTTGAATTGTACTAGTCTAGACTACACTGGCAAACATTGTTGTATACTCTCCTATCATTTCTTAAACAGAGACTGCAGTTTAGTAATAAAGTAGCATCTCACTTATCCAAAACCCAGTCTTCTATCAAATTCTTTTTTTCTGAACAACCAGAAATTAAAAAACAACAATAAAAAAACATAAACTTGTACAAATAACTTGACCATTTTCAAGCAATAAAATACACAATATTAATTCATAAGAGAGCTTGATGTACTCCTAGTTTCCTCTTAGCTCTTGAAAGCTGGATTTTATTGTTTTGTCTTCTAGATTGTAAAATTACTTTAGAAATGGGAGTGGGGTTGTGGCTCAGTGGTGGATCACTTGCCTTGCACATGTGAGGCACTAGGTTCAATTCTCAGCACCACATAGAAATAAATAAACAAAATAAAGGTATTGTGTCCATCTACAACCAAAATAAAATATTTTAAAAATTACATTGGGGATGGGGTTGTGGCTCAGCACATGTGAGGCCCTGGGTTTGATCCTCAGCACCACCTAAAAATAAATAAATAAAATAAAATAAAGGTACTAAAAAATCACATTAGAAGAAAAAAAAGAGAGGCTGCTGTATTTGATCAGGTAGTCTGGGTGAGAAGAATCTGGCAGATTCAGAAGACAGGCAAAATAAGAAAAACAGGCACAGGAATTTTAAAATATAGTAGTATTGGTTTAGGATATGCACATTCTCCTGACTTGAGCATGTCAGTTGGACTTGCCTGTGGTTTTAAGTGTTTGCACTATGATGAAATTTATCAGCTTCTTATATGATGGCTCTTGGAGAGAACAGAATATTGCATTTGGAGTCAGAGTAGTTTCAAAATCCAAATCCTGTATTTACTGGCTGTGTTTGACACTAAGTTGTCTGCAACTAGATTTTTTTGTCTGTGAGGCAATCACAGCAACTGCCTCTCTTGACAGAATAAATATCACAGGTGTGCAAGTTCCCAAGCAAGATACTCAGCATGTAAGAGAAATCCAAGTCTCTTTTGTCATTCTACAAGGACAGGAAAGATAAAGAAGGTAAGACATGGACTCAGACAGACCTTAACCCAGATAATGTCTGTATTCTTATTAGCTGGATAATTTCAGGCAAACAATTCGAAACCTTAGTGCCTTGGTTTCCTTATTTGCAAAGGGGAGTTAGTATTACCTATTTTTCTGGATGAGTAGAAGAATTTAAAATACTAGACATACAAATTATTTTCCCACATGCAAAAAAATTCATAGAACAAACACCAAAAAATCAAAATTCAAACAAGGAAAGAAACCCCTTGGTAAAATTTTGTTACTTCAAATAGGAACAGAAGAGTCATGAAAGGATTCAGGAAACGGGGTGCAGTGTAGCACACCAGTAATTCCAGCTAGCTCAGGAGAATGAGGCAGAAGGATTCCAAGTTCAAGGCCAGACTCAGCAACGTTGTGAAACCCTGCTTCATAATAAAAGATGAAAAGGACTGGGGATGTATCTCAGTGGTAAAGTACCCCTGGGTTCAATTTCTAGTTATAAAAAACAAAACAAAACAAAAAAGGATTTGAGGATGAGGAGGAATTTAAAAGTTTAGAGACAAGAAAACAAGGAATTGAAAATCAGGGTGTTAGAAGTTAATTGAGCAATATTTTTTTGTGTTCCCAAAGAAACAAAACCTTTCAGAGTTTCGAGTTCTATACCTAATTGTGAGTCTAAAATCAACACATTTTTGCACATAAAATATTCAAAGAATTTACCTTTATGCATATTCACTCCACAATTGGCACAACAAAATAATCAGTTAACATGTATTATATTAACATGTGACTTTTTGTCAGGATAGTTAATACTATAATTCAGTACAAAACAAAGAAGAAAATCTTAATAAAATATATAGTAATTTGGAAAACATTTGCTAAAATTGACAGTCATTTCTAATGAAACACTAAGAAAGCTATGAAAATAATACATTCATATAAATGGAGTAATGTTGAGAGGATGCACATGAAGCAGGTTTGGGCTTTAGCAGTATCCTATGAAAGAGAACTCCCGTCCAGAACCCTTCTCCCAACTTGATCTCATCCTCTTATGTAATTCTCTTCACATAATCCCTCTGCACACAATGACCTCTTTGCCAATCACAAACAAACCAAATATGCTTTTACTCTTGCTGTTTCCCATTCCTAGAACGACTCTTCCTTCTTTCATCCCTCTGACCAATGGTTTGTTTTTCTGCTCACTTAGCTCCTGTCCAGAGAGGCCTTCCCTAAAAACTTCCAAAAGAGCCCTGCCCATTCATTGCTTCTGCCCTGCCCTGCCCTGCCCTTTATTCTGATTCATGTTTCTTATAGTACTACTTAACCTGGTGTGTATTGTCAGTGTATTTGGGCATTATCTGCCTCTTTCCACTAGTAAATAAACTCTGTGATGATGATCTCTGCTTCCCTTGGGTTGCATTAGTACCTGGCTCCTATTGGGCACTTAATAATGTGTGTTGAATGTTAGTGAACTAGATTAAAATAATTATTGTATTTTGCATGAAAGGAAAATTACAGATTTTAGTTTTTAATTTATGTAATGCTTTATTTTTAGTATGTATCCAATGAATTTATTTCCCTCAGTGAATGGTATTTTAATAAGTGACTAAATTTATAGATAATATGCAAATCAATTTTTTACTTTTTCAAATTAATCTAGGAAGTATGTTTTTAGTTATAGTATTACAAAGATTATAACAAACCAAAGGTCATCATTTTAGATAAGGTAGTAGTAACAAATCACCATGAAGAAAATGGCAAGTTAATTTCTTGGTATTTAACCTTGTAGGGTAACTGTAGCATTGGTCCAGAGAACAGCCTCCTATTTTGTGGACATCTAATTTCTGACTAAGTATAGCTCTATTGACTTAACAAACTGAATCAAAGATTTACAATAAACAGTAAAGACCTCTTTTAATGTGTCAGTTAAGAATAAACTAACTGTAAAAAGTTGTTTAGTTGCAACACTTTAATTTTTAAAAAAATCAGTTGAACTATCAACATTTTCCAAAAAAAAAATTTTCTTCACTGTAAAAAACTATTTTCAAATTACCAGCAAGAAATGTGGTTGTTCTAATTTTTATATAATCTTATCTGAATAATGGCAATACAAGTAAAATTCAGAAATTATATGGGTTACACAGAGGCAGGACGGTGTGTATGTGGAGGGAGTAAAGATGTTCAGATATCTAATTCTTCTAATGTATTTCAGCATATTTAGAAGCTTTTAAAAAGAATTCTTTGGTATTTCGCCTAGAAGAAGTTACAAACCTTTAGGAAGAGAAAATATTCCAATTATACAGAATGTCACATAATAGTTAAATATTTCAATCTAGAGTGATTATTCTATTTAAAACTTTGTGCCACGTAAGGTCTTTATCACACTTATTTATGTCTTTTTGCACAGTTTGTGTGGTAAGGCATCTTCATTTCTCAAACAAGAAGACAGCCCCCTGTTAGGTGTGCTGGTACTGATGGACCTATGAGTCCAGGGCTATTCAGACCAGGAGTGAAAATGTAGACTTGCACTTTACTTCTTCAGTTATCCAGGACTAGTGACTGTCTTAGGTCATGTTGACATTTCTGTCTCAAAGAAACATCAACATTTATATAATTTATACTCAAGTAAAACTTTCTTTTGCTATATCCATGTAAAGAGATGCTTTTCAGTAAAATCTTCAAGGTCTTCCCAAGAGTTTGAGGTTGAGAAAAGAAAACTGGAGGATAAGCTGAGAAGGAGGGAGAAGTGGTTACTTAGAGCAGTGATGTTTTCCCTTCTCAGCAATGCAAAGGGACCTTGGTGACTTACCCAAGTGAGGAGTAGTGCATCTAAATATCTTGTATTTTGGAGTGAGTAGATTTCAGTTTTGCCAAAAATAGTTTGATACACATTTTCACAAATCTTCTAGAAGTAGATAATTTCTCACAATCTTCACTAATAGGGAGTTTATCAAATTACTCAAACCACCCTTGAATAAACAGAGGTTAAATAAAGGTTAATTGAGAAGTGATATGGCCTATGAATATTTAGGCAAGGATAACATAAGGAAAAATACTAAACCCTCCCCCAGTAAGTGCAAACCAGTGTGTGGTGGTCCTCAATTTGCCATTAATAGACAGTGATTCTAACCAGGAGCAGTGATGCATTCCTATAATCCTAGTCACTGAATAGGCTAAAACAGGAGGATATCAGGCCAACATGGGAAACCTAGTAAGACCTGTCTCAAATGTAAAAAATAAAAGTATCTGAGCATGTAGCTCAGTGGTAGAGTGTCCCTGGATCCAATCACCAATAGAGAGAGAGAGAGAGAGAGAGAGAGAGAGAGAGAGAGAGAGAGAAGTTCTAAAGGTTTTCTAATGCTATGATTTTTTTCCTATCTTCTCCCCTCACACAAAAGTCTAAATATACTTCCAAGTTTTGTATATTTAAATCAAGTGACTACAAGATCTTTCAATCTATTATTGGTCTCCTTGAAAATTTAGAGACTGCATTGTGAGGTAAAGAACTCATTAAAAATACTTCCCTGAGAAGGATAATGTGGAATGGTGGCTAGTATTTCAATATTCAAAACAGTGAAATTTCTCTCAAAAGGGAGAAAGGAGTATATTAATTATTTTTTCTCACATTTTGACATTTTATATTACTTAAACTTTATCACACAATTTATACAACCTATGGTAAAGTACATACTGATTTTCTAAAATTTAAAATAGACACATAAAGGTAGTGGAAAATTCTTTGATTTTATATTTTTAAAATACATTTTTTTTCAGAATTTAAAATGTGTATACTAACCTCGGCATAGAGGAAGCTTGTCATAAGCATTAAAAATCACTAGACTTGAATTAAAGTGGCCTGTTCTTGCCTTAGTTGAACTGTTAATCAAATTTGTCACTGTGAACAAGTTGTGGCCATTGAACTAAGTAGACTATTAGTTTCCTTTACATTCTAACATTCTTATAACGGAAATGTTAATAAATCACAATCTAAACATAAACTATTTTATGTCATGCTTATAAAATAATTATTAAAAGTGACATTCTGCATCTGCCTTACTTGCTAGTGGATATTTTAATTTTTTTATAAGAGAATCACTATTCAAAAAAATTTTTAAAATATATATGTCAGAGGAAATATCAATTTCATTCTTCCTGTAAATATCAAGTTCTGTTTTAGCCACTTAACATTAATTATCTATTTCAGGTTAAGAAAACACCATCAGGTTAATCATTATTGTCTTTACTTTGTAGATATGGAAAATTAAGCCTAGAGAGATAAACTGTATTTCAAAAAGCAGTAAATCAGGTATGCCTACTCCAAAAACTATGTTTTACCTCACAGTACAATTTCAAATAAAAACATATTTTTATTCTTTAGAGAGAAATGTGAGTTACTTTGTGACCATTTTAAAGTGATTTTCTGACAGAAAGTAGGAGAACATTAAAAATAACCACTATGTATTTTGCCAGGTTAGACAGTAAATTCTTGTCTATACTATGACCACTTTTCATTTTCTGGGAAAAATAGACAATTATTTATATAGTGTTTCTGAATTCTGTCAGACTCACTCCTAGATCATATACAATAATAAGAAAAAAATAGCTTTTTTATGAGTGGTTGCAGTCTTCTCTCAGTGAGTGGTTGCAGTCTTCTCTCAGTGTGAAATCTCTGCCAAATAACATTTTCCATTATGTATATAGAAATGAGGTTAACTCCAGCTTAAAATTAAGCAGGAATCATCTTGCAATGACATGTGTTTCTACCATCTTATGATATCATTTCCAAGGTAACTAAACAGAACACCATAAAGGAAGGATTATGTTAGCAGGTGTGAAATAAACAGCAGGAGAATACTTTATAAAATCTTTCTAAAACCCTGAAAATGGATGACATTTTTGTAAGCAGTGCCACCAGCAGTAATACATATGGAGTTAGTGGAGGAGATTTCCACCTAGTATGTGAAGTGAATATAAAAACTAGGCTAATATCAATTTATTAGATATAGGAGAATTTATGTAAACAACTTTCTCTGTGGTACCATTTTATTTAGCAAGCTATTTCAGCAAGTTCTTTGATGACCATGGTTATGCTAATTGTGATAGGTAAATATGTAGAGGATAAAATTATGTGTAGAATATAGTGTTAATAGTGGTTGCTGTGTTGATGTGGTTCTCTCTCTCTCTCTCTCTCTCTCTCTCTCTCTCTCTCTCTCTCTCTCTCTCCTCTCCTCTCTCTGGCACATGTTTCCATGTATTTCTAACATGTAGGCTAGTCATAAAATTCTCTTGAAAATGATGTTTATCTCAAGAGTATGAGTAGAAAGATGTATGCTTTTTTAAGATAAAAGAGTTAGCAGTGGATTGTTAGAAGAAAAACACATTTCAGAAAATAGGAATATGGAATTGGTGCTCTTACTGTTTCAATTAGTAAGGCATAACAAAATAGGAAACTGTTGAAGTGTATGGTGTAGAGGAAAAAACAGCTAGTTTTAATTACTTGTTAGCTGGTCTCAAAAAGGAATTCCAAAGCACAACAGTTGGCTTATGAAGTCTTAATTGTATGGCCATGCATTTGAAAAGAGTGGCCAGTTCCAGAGAGTAGGAGATCTTGGTACAGATGGGGATGGAGTCAAGAGGTTGTGACAATGAAATGCACAAGTGTGTTTAGTACTTCACAATTTAAGGTTGTTGCAGGTTATGACTCTGAGGGAAGGGAGAGAGAGTCTTGGGTTGAGGCCTGAGTGATGAGCCAGTCTTCCATTCGTCATGCTATGGAGATATTCAGTTGAAGTTCAGTGTTTCCTATGAAGATCAAAACTCCAGTTTGAGCAGAGGATGGCCCCAAACCATGAAAAATGTGACATAATAAATTTTCAAACACAATAAACACATCGACATCTTCATACTCTACGTCTTCTCTGCTAGAAGCATGATATTTCAACAACAAACACCACATTACTGAATAAAGTTATATGTCTAAGCCACGTACAGTTTTTGGCAATTTAAAAAATTGAATGGATTATGGGAGTGGTGATCAAAAGAAAAGTGAGGAAGGGAAGGTCAGGTTTAACAAAGAATAAATATCCTAGGCCAGTTTTCTGGAGACTGACTGACTGTCTACCAGGTATCTTTCACTACAGTAGCTGATGCAGACTTACATTGTTATAGCAACATATCTTTATCCAAACCTATATAAGATATATTTATTATACATCTTTTAGATTTTATTCAAGTAGTTGGTCATTAGTAAATATATATTCATATTTGCAAAGGTTGATAACTCAGAATTACTGCTCACCAACTCATCAATGGCCCTGAATTACAGAAATGTGGCTAATATGTGTTTATAAACAAGGAAGAATCAAGTCTACTTAATTATTTCTTGTGTAGAGTAAGAGTTTGAGATGGTAACTGTAAAGGATATAGAATGTGCTCACTTTGTCATTGTGAAATGTGAGGACACAGATAAGACATTAGAATATGAAACATGAACTTTTTTTTCATGTTTATGAGTAAAAATATCCAAGAATATTTGGCTTCTTTGCCCTTATCATATAGAAATCTTTCAATCTAGCATACCTAGAAATGTTTACTTATAGATGACCTAACATCAAAACCTAGTTTTGTAGGAACTAAGGAAACAAAAATGTGAGGTTTAGTAATTGCCTGTTCTTTTTGTTTGCTCCTCATTCTTTACATATTTTGTCTTCTTGAGTCTAACTTGTTTTCCCCTTTTCATTTCAACTCCCAGACTGCCTTTCATACTGTCTTCCTCACCTTCAGGACACGTGTTCTAAAGTGAAGGATGACAGGCATATCATTGCCATTAGAAGTCTTTTTCTGCTTTTAAATCTTTAAGAACCTAGTGGTTACAATCAGAATTTTTGTTCTATTTGGTTTAGAAGAACCTTGTACCAGTTGTAAATATATTTGAAAATCATTTTTGTTTTGGATTTATGAAAACACATAAAAAATTAAAGTTGAAAAGCTATATATTCTGTTTTAATGGGTAAAGTAACCAGTTGGATAGAAAGTCTAAAGATGTGGTATCAAAGTTTCAAATTTATCCCACATTTCAATTTTTCTTCTTCCTCTCCTTCCCTTTCTCCTCTTCCTCCTCCTTGTCCCTTATCTCTCTCTCTCTCTTCCACCCCTGTAACAATATGCCACTTATATAAGACAAAACTTTTTTTAAGCATTTTTTTTACCTTTATTTAGTATTTTTTTTTATGTGATGCTGGGGATAGAACCCAGTGCCTCATGCATGCTAGGTAAGTGCTGTACCACTGAGCCACAACCCCAGGCCAAGAAAAAGCTTTTCTAATTCAGGAAGGATAGCATATGTTAAATGGAAAGTGCTCATTTTTAAATTTCCCATTTCACTTTCTTATTATTTTTATAGCACTTACCATGTGCCAGATATTCCAAGTATTTTATACTAATGTTAATTTATTTAATCCCCACAACACACCTATGGGTGAAGTATCATGAATATGCTTATGTTACAAGCAAGGAAACTGAGTCATAAAGAAGTTGGGTCCTTTGTCCAGGATCACAGCAACTGGTAAGTGGCACAGTTGGTTCTTAGCCATTTTGCAGTGCTCCTTTTCAAAAAATTGTTCACATGCTTTTCTGACTTCTTCAAGGGCACCTTTATATGGCTCTGATCTCAACTAGGTCATCAACCTTGGATTTATACTATTCTTGTGCAGTGTCTGTCATATATGTGTGTGTGTGTACATGCATAAGTATACTTTTGTGTTTGATATTATTGTATCATTTATGGTGATGGCACTAGTAGAATCTTAAATTAGGAGGCAAGATATATATCTTCTCATTTCATTTCCTCCCTACAAAAACTCCTAATTGCCTTGTGAAACCTTCTACAATTCACAACCCCTCTGAATCAATTTACTTATCTTCAAAATAAGGGAGTTGGACTCACTGATATTTTTTCATCTTTAAATTATAGACATGAATTAGGATATACATTAATTTCTATACAAACCAGTAAGGATATTTATCCTCCATAAAGAGCGTGCCCTGACACTGAGGGAAGTGAAATAAGAACCACATCCCAAGACTTTGATAAGTCCACAAATTTATAAGAACCACAATAGCATATTATTCTCATAACAAAATAGAGTAATAAACAAATGAAATTTTTATGCACCTATTTTCTAAATTTTCACCAAAAATATTGAGTAAATAATTTATAAATGTATCACAATATATTATGCCATTAAATAAACCTATACTATTATATAACTAATCAGATAAAGCTATCAACAACACACCTACAATCAAACAAAGTTGAATTTTTGAACTCGCTATACAAAGGGAAAACATTTTAGAGGAAACTCTGGAAAGATTCAGAAGAGGGATAGAGAAAGCAGACCTCATTTGATAACCATCGTTAATTTGGGGTTACAGTGATTTGATAAAATGTTACTGAGGAATATAGATAGAGACTAATAATGGTATCACTTTAAATATGTTATTTTGAAAAAATCAGATCTGTATAACAAATACTTGTATTCATGTTTATTTTTGGAGGTAGTTATGCTGCTTAGAAACTTCTGATTGCATTTTTAAATGTTCAAAATTTGAAATTTACAAGAAACAAAAATTCATAGTTTTTATGCCCAATAGGTATGAAAGATAAAGAGGAGATACAGATGAGCACATAAATCTTACCTAATGAGGACATAGAATTAATTATTAGCTTGAATATGCAAGTGATTATACTGCTTCATTATATCTTTGCTATTCTGTAAGATGAATTATCTTTGCTTGGCAGACCACTTGATTCATATATATATATGCATATGGAACACCTTTATATGGAACAGCACACAAGGAGGATAATTTACTTGCAGAAAGAGTTACATGTTTTATAAAAAGCAAAATATTCCCCTTTTCCTCTTTTGCTTGAGATTTTTGGCCTCTCCTAAGAAGTAGTATGTTGTGCTTATTGACAACTGACCAAAGAATGGATGTACTAGTGGTACATTTATAAAATGCAAAGGAAGCAAACAATTCACCAGAACTTTACAGAGCATCAGTATATCTAGGACATATGATGTTAGATGTATAAGATGAAAAAGTCCACATTTCAAGGAGTGATGATTAATTGATAACAACAGAAATAGCACAAAAGCTAAACAATGGTATAAAGGCAAAAATATATCAACAGTATGCTATGAAAAGATAACAAAGGAGAAAGAATCTAGGGAGTTGAGTGAATAACATCAATAAGATGGTCATCTCCCTACATAGTATCAATTTTCACAACTAATCACAGATGAAAGTACCTATATGAAAATTTGTGAATCCACCAGGGAAGTTCTAGTACATTGTTGGAACAAGAAATCGAAGAGCAGATACCTTGAAGCGGGTAAGAAGAACAGTTTCATTTTACCTGCATAATATTTTCCCTGTGGCAGCACAGCTTCGTGCGAGGAAACCTCTTCACCTGCAATTTTTTTCATGGGAGAAAGTAAGAGCACAGGGCATGAGCTTTTGTCTCCTCCAGCTGTGCAGGATGCTTCCCAAGAAGTCCAGTTCTTTCTTGCTTCACCAGATTATAAGGTACTCAGCAAAATTGAGTAGTAGGGAAAGATTGGGAGCAGGAAAAGAAGTTACAGAGTCTGCTAACCAGGCCATGGACTAAACTAGGGAATCTGCCCACAAGACACTTGGAACTTCTCAACTTGAGAACCTCCTACCGACTGACCCATGGAAACCCCAGATGGGTTTCCCAGCATGTTTATACAGAGAGCAAGTACAAGTAATTTGCACAGATAGCTGGTTCAACTTTGAAGGACTGGGAGAAGACATACTAAGCTGAGCACTTCAGAACACTACCCTAGGGAAACCAATGGGAGATTCTCCATATCCAGATTGGCTTTGCAGGATGGAAAGCAGACATGGAACCACAAAAGGTTACAACCAAGGAATTTTGAGCAAGAAAAACAAGGCTTGGGGCACCATACTTGCTGGATTCAAATGTATTACAAAGACAGATTATATCAAAAGACAGTATCATTATGGCATAAAAGCAGACACATAGACCAAAGGAATAGAATATAGAGACCAGAAATAAGTTCATGAACTTACAGTCAAAGGATGCCAGGAATATTCAATGAAGAAAGCATATCTCTTCAATAAATGGTGTTGAAAAAACTGAGTTATTAACATGTTAAAAAAACCCTGGATCCTTACCTTATATCATACACAAAAGTAAAATTAAAGTTTGAATAAAAGACGTAAGTGTAAGATTTGAAACCATACAACTCCTATAAGAAAATGGGGAAAATCACCTTGACATTGGTTTGGGTGATTTATTATTATTATTATTATTATTAAACACCGAAAACACAGGTAATAGAAATAAAAACAAGTAGAGCTACATCAAACTAAAAAGTTTCTGTACAGCCAAAGAAAGAATCAATGGAATGAAGAGAAAACCCACAGAATCAGAAAAAATATTTGTAAAACTTCCAACAAAGAATTAATATCTGGAATATATAAGGAACTCCAAAAACACAACAGCAAAAAAACTGAAATAACTCATTTAAGAAATGAACAATAGACCCATATAGACATTTTTCAAAGAAAGACAGACAAATAGCCAACAGGTACTAAAAAATGTCTGACAACACTAATCATGAGGAAAATGTAAATCAAAACCACAATGAGATACCACCTCACTCCAGTAATCATGACTGTTATCAAAAGACAAAACAAGTATTGACCTAATAAATATTGACAAGTATACGGAAAAAAAAAAGAACACTGGCAAAATTCTTGTGGGAATGTAAATTAATGTATCCATTATGAAAAACAGTATGGAAGTTCCTCAGAAAATGAAAAATAAAACTATCATAATGACCAAGCAATACCATTACTGGGTATATATCCAAAGGAAATGGAATCAGTATATTCAAGAGACAACTGCCCTCCCTTGTTCATTGCAGTACTCCTCAAATAGCCAAGAAATGAATATGGCCTAAGTTCATCAGCCGAAGAAATGGAGACTCTGGTGTCTTCTTTTTATAAGGACATTAATCCCATTCTGGAGATTTCACCCACATGACCTCATCTAATTTTCTCTCAAAGGCCTCTACTTCAATTACTATTACATAGGGGTTTAGGGATTGCATGTAACTTTTGGAGGTGAGAGAAAAATTCTGTTCTTAGCAATTGATTTTGAAAAATTGTGACCTTAGTTGATGCTTCTGTTCCATATTCTATATTCTCTCCAAGAATGCCATTTATACATATTTAAACCTTTTCACTCCTTATGATCATCACTCTTTTGTATGTTACTATCTTTCCTTTTCCTACTTCAGCCGCCTGTATACTTTGTCCTAATTTCAGTTATCTAATTCAATCTTCTATTTTGTCTAATTTGAAAGTATAGTGATCTGCTGAGTTTTTAAATATTTTAGTTCATTTAATTTTTAGTTTTAGAATTTCATTTGCTTCTTTTATATACTTTCAGATTCTCTGTTTGAACTCTCCATCTTGTCAACTAACTTATTGACCATATTGGACAACTTTTTGAAATATGTATCTTATAACTCCACTCCAATACCTGGAACTCCTGTAGGTGTGTTTCTCTTTCTCCCCACCCCCTTCACCTCCCCCCTTATCTTTATCTCTTTGTCTCTTCCTGAAGTATTGCCTCCTCTTATGCATACTGATTTATATATGGATGCATTGTATTTTTCATGCAAAATCATTGATATAATTCAAGGCTCTTTTGCTCTTATCATCCATCAGACACAATGTAGTTTTGCTTCTTACAAGGCAGTAAAGGTATAAGCAGATCATTTTAAAACAGTCAGGGATTGCATTGGTTTAAAGCTGGAAAACAATGAATACACCTAGACCTGGAATGGTTAAGGTGGGAAATGGTGTTACTTGGGCCATAGGAGAACAATATAATAAGGTCACCACCCAAGGGGAATGAAATCATTGGTGGAGGTACCAAACTTTCCTTTGGTATCTCTTACCTGGGGGAATTGGCATCTTAATACCAAGTTTTCTGATCATTGATCATGGCATATATCTGCATTTATTTGCTCAGTGCATTCATCTGCTTGTGCTGCCATAACAAAATACCACAAGCTGGGCAGTGTGGACTCTCTTCCTGCCTTGTAGTTGACCACCTTTTCACTGTGTCCTCACATGGCCTTTTCTTTCTGCTCATGTGGAGTTGCAGGAGGCTCCCTGATGTCAGTTTTTGTAAGTACATTAATCCTATTGGATCAGAGTCCACCCTTAGGGGCTCAACATAGAATTTTCAAAGGACACAGTCTAGTCCATAGCAGTCTTCTTGACTGCACTCAGAGCAGTATTTTGTACATTTTAGTGTAGAGCTCTTACACATTTTTTATCAAGTTTTTCATTAAGCATTCTGGTAATTTTTTAAATAAATTTGTTATTAAAATTGACTTTCCAATTGTTTGCTGTTAGTATACAGAAATAAAATTGATATTTTATATTGACTTGGGATCCTGCTGTTGATTAAAATTCTTTAGAATTTCCTATGTACACTATCATAACTTCTACAATTAAGTACACTTTTCCCTTTCTAGTTTTCCAAAGTTTCTAAAATTGCCTTTTTATATCATGATACCTATTACAATGGTGCATAGAGATGTAGAGAGATGACATATTTCCTCGTTTCTGATTTTAGCTGGAAGGCATTTGAAGTTTATCATTAATTGTACTGCTGTTGGTAGGTTTTTCAAAGATGTTCTACATCATATGGAGGAAATGCTCTTAAATATTTTTTTAACCTCGAATTCCCCAAGCATCTCTATCATTTAAAGATATTGGATTTTGTCAAATACTTTTCATGTATATAAATGAGATACCTACATATATAAATATAATATATATTTGCACCTTATTTATATTTCCAGATATATACCACTAGGCACAGAGGAATGTTAGGTTGTTATGATGGACTAGTGTTTTTATGTAGTTTCATAGGGCTGAATTAAGTTTGCTAATTTGCAAAAGGATTTTGTAGGAGAGTGGGTTTTATTTTATTGTTTTATACCAGGGTATATTGTATAAGGAGTTTAGTATCAGGGCTATGTTGATATTATAAAATGAGTTCAAAAGTAGAAGTAGCCCTTGTTCCTCTTTTAACCAATAAGTTCACATAATATTGATCTTATTTACTTTTAAAATATGTTTTAGGAAATTTGCCAGTGAGGATAAGTGATTCTAGAATTTCCTGTAAGTGGGCTTTTAATAATGAATTTGACTTGTTTAATAATTATAGTGCTATCCAGGCTTCCTATTGCCTTCTGTGTCAGTTTTGATGATTTTAGTTTTGAGGACTTTTTCTATTTAACCTATGTTATTGGATTTATTGACATAAAGTTGTTTGTAATGTTTCCTTATTTTTTCTTTTAATGAATCTAGCATTTGTAGTGATGTCCACTCACTTGATAATTATATGTTAGATTATTTTTCTTGATTATCAGATGTTTATGTTTATCGATTTTATTAATAACTTTTAAGAGCTAATGTCTGGTTTCATTCATTTTTTCTTGGTTACATTGTTTTTTTATTAATATTTAACTCATTTCCACTCTCATATTTCTTGTCTTTATTATTTTTTCTTTAACCTATTTTGCATTAATTTATTTTTTAAAGATAGAATTAGGTCATTAGTTTTATAATTGTTTCCTTTGCAACAGAGTGTTTAAAGCTATAATTTCATCCCTAAGAAGAATTATAAGATGCATATCACAGTATTTTTACTATAATTCAGATTAAAACAGGTTTTAATTGCTCTTGTGACTTTTTCTTTGAACTTGGCATATGGAGATCAATGTTGTTTAATTTAAAACACTAGAATACTTTTATTTTTGTTTTGGATACAGATCTGTAATATTTTTAAAAGGACAGTCTCTAGTCTATGCTGGTGAATATTCCATTCAACATTAAAAGAATAAGCATTCTGAGCTGTTGATACAGCTTGATATTTTCAATAGATATTCTTTACCAGACTTTGCCCTGCACATGTGCAGGATTTCATTTGTTCAAAGACTCAAAAAGATCCATATATACCCATTTCTGGTACTAGTGTCATCCTAGAAGAAACACAGAAATCTAAATAAAATAGTTTTTACCATAGATAATTTATATGTAATTTAAATTATGTTCATTCATTTAATATTTTAGAATGCCTATCACTTTGAATAACAAAATAAAACATTTGTTATTACTTTCCTGTAATGATTCATTTTACAAATTTAAATGTGCTATATGCATTATTTAACAGTTCTTTGTTTCTAAATTCTACCATCATGTATGATATTATAGTGTTTGGTATCCCTGCCTAAACACAAAATATAAATAAATAATATTTTGTTTTTTAAATTTTTTTACTGAAATTAGGAGGAGGAGCCATTAAAAATAGCAAAATAAAATATAAGATTTTAGGAACACTATCTTGAATAAATACACCAAATACTTTTGTTGATTTTCTATGTAGTATATTTCTTGGCTGGAGGGGAATAGCCACATAAAAATTTTATATTATCAATGAGCATATAAAGCACTGTATAAGAAATGAATAATGCAAATGTTATAAAATGAATATAATCTATTTGGGTATGAGGTGAAGCTAAAAATAATTTATATGTATATACACATACATACACACATATTATAGGGCTGACATTGACATTGTGTTCAGAAAACTGTAGTATAGAGTATTTGTGGGAAAATGGCTGTTAATAATCAGAAAATTTGGAAAGAATTATAGTGTGTAAACAGAAGACTTTAATTCTATGTGGCATACAAGAAGCAATTTGACTTCTGAAAGATCTGAAAATTATATGGAGGATTTATTTCAGGGCAATAAAAGAGGCAAGGAAATCAGGGTATCAGTTGTAGAAATCCTTGTAGAAAGAGATGGTGGTCTTTACTGAGGCAGTGCAATGAGAGTATATATGAGGGAGTAAGTTTGAGTTTTGATGTTCAGGATTCAGAATTAAGAAGAATTTTTTTTTATATACCAAGGATTGAACCCAGGGGTACTTCACCATTGAATCACATTTCCAGTCCTTTTTTATATTTTTTATAGAGAGCAGTGTCTCATGAGTTCTTAGGGCCTCACTAAGTTGCTGAGGTTGACCTCAAACTTGTAATCCTCCTGCCTCAGTTTCCCAAGCTGCTGGGATTACAGGCCTGCACCACTGCACCTGGCCAGAATTAAGAAGATTTGATGGAATATTAGGAAAATCATTAGACTAGGATCAATCTTATATTAATGACTTGGGTTACTATGGGTGGTGGCACTGTTGAGACAAACAATATGGGACAAGAGCACATTTTGGGGAAAGCATGATCACATCTGTTTTGTATATTTTAAATGTGAAGCGCCTGTGTGACTTCCAAATGGATCCATGTAGTAAATGAAAGAATATACAGGTTTGGATATTTGCACTAGAGATTATGATTTTAGAATCAGCAATTTATACTACAAAGTAATCTATTTGGTGGCAAAATAAAATTAAAATTCTATTTACATTTTTATCTTACTCATTTAAATTTCCACTTTGCATGTTTTATAATGCAGATATTGTATTAACTCTAGTAGGCATGAATATAATTTATTAAACAAATATCCATGTACTGTATAAGCCTTCTCCAAAAATATTGTTTCAGAAGAGGTTGGGATCAAAATGTTTTAAGAATCTCTTTACACCTCTCACAGCAGCTCTTTGATAAGAAATAAAGATGAGAAAGAATGAACCATGGTAAAAAAAAAAAAAAGAAAAAGAAAAATTTAAAAAAATGAACCATGGTATAGCATCTACTCTTAGTAAGAGTCAGGAAGAAAGATTTCAGCCAGGAATACGAGAAGAGGTGATGTAAGAAGAAAACCAGAAAAGAAAACTGCCAAAAAGGAGGGCTGGTAACAAATTCCAAATACTCAAAAAACTCAGTAAGGGGAGGGCTGAAAAATGTGCATAAATGGAATTGTCACTTTGATAGAGATCACTACTGTCTGGGAAAGAAAAATATGATTGTAGAGATGGGAGTCAGATTTCAAGGAGGGAGCAGTAAATGAGGTGTGAGCAAATGGAGAGGGTGTGAATTTAGGTTGGTTCAACAAGTGCCTCTTAAAAAAAAATTCAGTTGTAGTTGGACACAATATCTTTATTTTACTTATTTAGTTTTATGTGGTGCTGAGGATCGAACCCAGGGCCTCACCCATGCTAGGGAGCGCTGTACCTCTGAGCCACAACCCCAACCCCAAGTACCAAATTTTAAAGAGAATAGAGAAAGCAGCGACTAGAGATTCAAAGGCAAATTGTTCCCATTGAAAGGAAAGTCTTAATTATTTTATATACTTTCGTGGTTATTACCAAGAGGAAAACATCAACAGAGTAGACAAGTTTTAAGACTTGATGGAATGAGGTCCCCACTAGGAGGACCCAGTGAGCAGTATATGCAGCTGTTTTTGATGAGCGGAGGGATACCTTACAATGTGAGACAGCTCACAGAGAATAAGGGTTTATCATCTTTAGACGCTATTAAAACACAAAGATTGTCAGTTGAATAAAAAATACAATTTAGACCCATGCTCTAAATAAACAACAAAATGACATCAAAAGATAACTTAAAGGGATGGGGAAACATGGCAAAGAGGAGCTAAAGGAGAGTAAAAACAGCAATATTGGAATTCAATTAAATTGATTCCCTCCGTTTTATTCTCACTCCAGCAACCAGAGGCATCTTGTTACAGCCTAAGATACATCAAGTCAATTCTCTGATTAAAGCCTTAGGACAGCTGCCCATTACTGTCTTCATAAAAGCAAGTCTTGGCTGAAACTCACAAAAACCTGCTCGGTCTGAAACTTTTATACTTCCTGACCCTTCATTTAATGTGTTCCAAATGTTCCTTGAAGCCATCAGGCAAGATATCCCTGAAGGACCTTTTCTTTAGCTGTTTTGGCAGCCTGAGATGCCTTCTCCTAGATATCTGCGTAATGCACTCGTACTCAAATATCAGTTTCTGTGACCAACCAGTTTTAAGTTGAGCGCCACCACCACATGGAACACCCAATGCCTGTTCTCTTTTTATGCGTGCCTTGAGCATGCCACCCATCTTCACCACTACGTTTTGGTTTTGTCTGTCTTTTTTCATAGGAATATAAACTCACAGGCAGACTTTTTTTTTAATCCCTTTTGTTCAGTGTGGTAACTCCAGTGCCTCAAACAATGCATGGAACAGGCACTCAAAAACATCCAAAACAGAAATACAGAGAGAATCACTTTCTATTGCATGAAAACCTTCAGTTTGAAGATATATCAGCAGAAAAGTTTATGTGTTATCAATAATATTAATATTATTGAATGTTTTTTATTCATCAAAAACAATTTCATATATTATTTAATTTGGTCCTCACATAGATTCTATTAAATCATTTTCATTTTTATTTTACTTCTTTTACAATGAGGAAACTTAAACTTGGAGATGAGATCATCTGTCCTAGATAGCATAGTAAGAAGAAATGAGAAAAGAATTCCAGTACAGACACTCTGCCATGGCCTGCTCCCTTCACTATCATTCAGTTTTCATTCTAATATGCCATGGCTCACCCAGATTCAAGATGATAAAAAGTATCATTTACAGGACATTTACAGAAATATGAGCAGTGAGAGACACATCATTAGTCAATTTGTGTAAACCAAATAAAAATAATGAAGACTTCGTATGTTGTAATCAATATGATCAAATTGATAATTAAGTGCACATATATATTCATATCTCAATGGAAAAAATGGAAAAAAATAATTTTCTTACTGGTGTCAGAAGATCCTGATAGCCCCACAAGATTTTATTTGTGTGATTATTAGAATAATAATGATTATCATTATCAATTATTAGCAATTATTAGTGTTATATTATTAATATATAATTAAGCACTTACAAAATTTCAGGCACTATGCTGAGCAATTTGGATGGATTATCTCATTAAATTCTCAAAACAAATCAGTGAGATAGGAACTATTATTATCCCAGTCAATAGATGATGGCATAGCCCTAGAAAGGTCAATGCTAATCAGCCTGAGTAAATTGCATGCACATGGTGAATCTGAGGGGCGAACCCAGGCAATTTAACTTTAGACACCAAATTCTTCCTTGCAAGTTAGCGATGAAATGAAGGATTGGCCACTAAATTGTGTCAAGATGGTTAGCTCTTAAAAATAATAATAATAATAATGCAGATCCCTAACTCTTCATACTTCAAAAAATTCTGAGGGATCAAGGAAAGAAAAATAAGCATTCAACCCTATAAGTAGTTCTTGAAAATAACAAAGAATACTTATCACAGCATTTTCTGAGCTAAAGTAAAACAGAAGAATTGCAAATGAAAAGAAGAATAGATATTAAACAGTCTCCTTTGGTTCTACTTCTCACTTCTGGCCTGTCAAAGTAGCTGCTATTTCCAATCTCAAGTTCTCTGAGCGCTGCTGGGATTGGCTTCCTTCTTGGCTATGGCTTCCTCTGTTTGTTTTTCACTACTACCATTTTCCATACATGTAGCAACATCTAGAAATTTGTTTGTATCTCTCTTTTTCAGAATCTTTAAAAAATGGGAATGGAGTTTATGGCTCTGTAACATTTTTTGCTATTATTTAAATGAATCCCCTGATAGTTAAAATTTGAAACAGTCCTGAGAGCATAGGGTTTGGGGTCATTATTAAATCATATGATTTTAAAATGCAGAACTGACATTATCATGTTTTGTTACCATTTGGCACAACACTTTTCAAAAACAAATTTGCAAAATAGAAAAAGAACATTATTACTAAATAATATTTATAGCAAAAGAAACTTTAAGGTATATAAAGAATTTTACCCAAAATTTTTTTTAAAAAAATGTTTTTAACTTGTAGCTGGACACAATATCTTTATTTTATTTATTTATTTTTATGTTGTGCTAAGGATCTAACCCAGCACCTCACATCTGCTGGTGAACACTCTCCCACTGAGCCACAACCCCAGTTCCCCATTTTCTTTACAGTATATTCTTTTAAGAAAATGATCTTAAGTATGAAAACGATTTGAATCTGAGTTTGATTTGATCAACAGTTTTCCACTGCAGACTTCTTTGTTAATATGAGAAAATGTAACCAGTTTAAAATAAGGTAAAGGAAATATCATCTCTATAGAATATTTTATAGCTATTAAGAAGTTTTAGAATCACATAAAAACATTTATTCTATAATATTAAATAAATAGAATACAAATACACTGAAATAGTAGTTATTTTAAATTTGCATAGAAAATTGCCCTAAAATGCTAAAAGTAAAAGCAGGGTTTGTAGTTCTTTACTCATTAAACAGAAACATTCTATCCTGTCTATTTTTAGCTTTAGTAAATCCACATGATGTATTTTATAAATTTCCAAAGGGGAAAAAAATCATCCTACAAAATATCAACAAGAACAACAGATTTGGAGATTTCCCCTGCCATATACACTGCAACCAGAACCAAAGAGGACTCCTTCATTTTCATCTATTCTGTTATCTACTCTCTCAACCACTTTTGTCAACAAAGTGAAATCTTAACCTTGATAACTTTGGTCCCTATTTCTGCTGGAGTGCGTGCTTCTCTGAAGAGAGAAAATAAGGAAAATGAGTAAAAGTATTCAGAAAATGCAGCAACTATAAGGATACCTATTTTCGCCTTTCATATTTTTCAAAATAGTACTGAAATATTTTTAAAGTAATATACTAAATTAAAATGAATCTTAAACTTTATCTGCAAAAGTATAAAATGAAATTGTAACCACAATAATCTTTTAAAAATACCCACATAGTTATATTTTCTTTTATACTATAATATTAAATACCCTAGATTTTTATAAGCAGGGGATTTGTGTTAATATATGAATTCTAGGGCTAGGGCTGTAGCTCAGTGAGCACTTGCCTCGTCGCACATGGGAGGCACTGGGTTCGATCCTCAGCACCACATTAAAAAATAAATAAATAAAAATATGTGAACTCTAGATCTCACGGTGATTAATCATCCTAGTACTATCACAAAAAAGTAAATTTAAGACACATTTATTTTGGTCTGAGTCTGCAAATATTTCACATGAAATTAAGTGTAAAGTACGTTTTCCATTTGAATGTCATTTTTTTTTTCTGCCAAACTCGTGGTTTTATCTATGAAATTCTCTGTAGGCACTGTTGTAATTCTTATTATTACTCAGGGTAAAAAAAATCCTGTGTGTTTTATAAAATGGTCTATTATATTTCTTAATAACTAAGTGTGAAAAACAGAATTTAAAATGTTGCTGGAGCTAAAGGTCAGAATAAAAGTTTCAGTTGTTCATTATTCTGATGCATGGCATGGAGTTTCAGAAAGCATGTTACATCACAGCAATCCTTCATTTGAGTTTGTATTTGATTGCTTAACATCTGTGCATTAAGATAAGTTATTGCACAGACCTCCTTTAGTTTAGATTAGTTTGGAACACATCCCAGGGTATTTAATCAGGATATAATCCAGCATGGTGCAATCTTTAGAAGGTGTGCATGTTTTTAATGAATAACACTTTGTGGCGGTTTGAAATTATCATGCTTTCTTTCTCTCTTTTTAAAAAAATCTGCTAAGAATGTCTACCAACTCACTTTTTGATTATTTATAGCTCCCTGCAAATATAATAGTTAATATTGGATTTGAAAATAGCATCAAATTTAACTGTTACTTCTAAATAGTTGGCTCATTTTGTACATGTCCACCAGATTCAATATGAACTGTGTTGAAAGGTATTACAATATTCTATCATAATCTAAATAGTTCTCTAAACTTTATAACTCATGCAAGTAATTTCCTCTTTAAATTTATTTGGTCAATTTCATAATATGAATAATTTTTGTAACTGAAAATAGAAATTGGGAGGTAGTATTTTAATAAAAAATAAACATCTCAACATCTTTGTAGTTAATTTTGTTTTCAAGTTGAGAAAAGATTAGCCTCCACATATAATTTTAAAATATGGATTTTAAGCTGTTGTTGTATATAAGAAAATAAGCTGAGAAAAATTTGGAGTTCTACAATATTTTTACAGAATACTAAAAATAGATAAAATAAATTAAGCATCACAGAAAATGAGTAAACAATGTGTAAAAAATATTATTTATGTGTAAAAACTATTATCTAAAGTATCATCTCTGATGTAACTTATCTTTTCATTGTTATCCTTTGAATAAATCAGAAATAAAATTTAATGAATTTTAAAAATTTATTTTTTACTTAACTTTAATAACATTTTTAACTTATATTGCTCCTGTAGAAATTAAAAATTTAGAACTTGTGCAAATATGAAACTAACAATTTATTAACTAATTTTTATAACACTTAAAAATGTGAGGCAAAAAGATTGTGGTGACAGTTTTCTAGAACTTATTAAGATACATAATGAAGAGTATCCTTTCTCTGTCTTTCTATTATAGTATTATGCTTTCTACCTTTTTACTTAATTTAAACCCTTTTTGGAAACTTTACAATTATAAATCTTTTTGTGTTTTCTGTATGTAAAAGAAATGCACATTTATCATAAATATGTCTTAATATTCTGTATAAAAGGACCTTTTTTGATAGCTGGTGACAATGTGCCTATTAAAAATTTAAGAAATGCAAATTTCTCTATTTATTGATGTAAAATAACAAAAGTTTCATACCAATCTTTTTGGGCTAGGTAACTTCAGACTCTCTTATCACTGTCTTATCAGTTAAAGAGGCAACAACAACAACAAAAAAAATGAAGAGCAAACATACTTCTGTCTCCATCATGAGTTCTGGACAGAGGAAATTCATTGTCACTATTCACAGGAGTCCTGACCCTAGACTATTGCCCTTTTAATGTTATTCTTGGTACATTCATGTTCAAGCACTCCAGACTTCTGAGGGACTTTATGAACTCAAAAGATGGTGACATTGTGCAAAATGTAACCTTGTTGGGCATACATTTTAAACTGAAGCCACATTCCATAAACTACTTTCATATAGGCTTATGCACCGAATTTTGCATCTTCTATTTAAAGAGAAGGCTTCCAGGGATGTGGCTATGTTTCCCCTGTGACTGCTAGTTATTGCTGTTGTTGCTACTATTATTATTCATCACTTTTTATGATTTTTGTCTTCATTATTACAATAATTTTAAGTGTTACCAATAGGAGAACAAATATATAAGTTTATTGTAAGTGGTGTTATCAGTGGATATGTCTCCAAATCACTGTTTTAAAATAACTCTCTTGGGGAAACTTAACATTGGACTGGTCACATATGAACAAACCCAGCCTCAGATTTATTTCTTTAGTAATTATGTGTGTGGAAATTACATTTTATAACTTAAATAAATTTGAGGTTAGTTTATTACTAAGAAATTAGAGAAAATATACAACTTGACATCTTTTGTGCCTATCATTGTTTCTCCATATGCATAATTTTTACTCTTTCATTTAATAATGAGTAAATTTTTAGAATAAAAACATTTAAATCATTTGAGATACTGAGATTTATGTACATAAATATTGATTCTAGAGCTTCATACGCATTTTCTAATCAATTTATACCTCAGACCATTTTTACTAAGATATTTTAAATGAAACTTCAGAGTCAATCATTTAATATATGACATATATATGGTAAAAAAAAATCTCAGAATTATTAAATTAAAGATGGTGAAAAGAAAAATTCTACTCTGGTTTTCTGGAGGCAATTTAGGTAGAGATGGGTTATAGTCCAAGTATTCCTATACTTGACTGTGACTTATGCAAGAACAATTTCCACAAGAAATTTGCAATGATAAATATGAAGACCTTTATTTTCTATTTATGATGCATTTTAATGTATTGAAAACAAATTATTAACAAACAGTATAGAAAATTTATATTGTTCTCTCTTCTTTGAATAGGTTATGTGGGTATGCAATTTATGTCGAAAGCAACAAGAAATCTTAACCAAATCTGGGGCATGGTTCTTTGGAAGCGGCCCTCAGCAGCCTAGTCAGGATGGAGCCTTGAGTGATACAGCTACAGGTGCTGGTTCTGAGGTACCGAGAGAAAAGAAAGCACGACTCCAAGAGCGATCAAGGTCTCAGACTCCCCTGAGCACAGCTGCTGCCTCCTCCCTGGACACTGCTCCTCCCAGTGCACCACCAGACAGGAGCAAAGGGGCTGAACCTTCACAACAAGCCATGGGGCCGGAACAGAAGCAGGCGTCATCCAGGTCTAGAAGTGAACCTCCAAGAGACAGGTAATATAGTTCATTAATCCTATAAACAAAAGTTAAGGTCTTCTTGAAAAACAAACACATTTTTAAGAATTTAACTTCTACTGAGAGGAATATGTAGAAATAGCACATCTCAGGCCATACACAGAAGGCAACAACAGGCCTAAGCTGTTTTGTCTATTCCTAAAATGTCTATTCCATAGGAGACATTTGTTGAAAAACTTCTTTCCTACCATGCACAATTGTAAGGATAAAATAAATCATTTGATTGAGCTACTAATTTCCAACCTTGAACTAAAAAAAAAAATCTCTTAGATCATTGTTCATTTTAAAATTAGTTCTTTAATTAAAAGTGTTCTTTGAACCAATATGGTAAGGGAACAGGATCTATTGAAGGATGCATTGGAACATCACAGAATTTACAAGAAGGGTGGGATGAGCCTCCAGGTATCTGCATAGGCTTGTGGCCTGAAAGAAACAGTCTGATGTGAGGATGTACTCAAGGATACCCATTGGTATAATGCAAGTACTACAGGAAGAGTGATAGGGAGGTGGCTGGTGAGGTAGTGAGGTGTTTTAGTTAGTTTTTTGTTGCGATGACCAGAAGATATAACAAGGAAAATGTAGAAGAGGAAAAGTTTATTTTGGCTCACAGTTTCAGAGGTTCAGTCTAGTCCATAGCTCTGGGGCTGAGGTGAGGAAGAATATCATGGCAAAAGGGTGTGGTGGAGGGACATAGCTCAGGAAATGACAATCAGAAAGCAGAGAGAGATCTCTGCTCACTAGGGACAATGTATAAATTTCAAAGGCATACCTTCAGTGACCTACTTCCTCAGCCACACCCCATCTGCCTACAAAATTCTTGCTCTGTCTTACACATGAGTTTTGGGGGGATACTTCATACCTAAACCATAGCATCCTGTCCCCGTACCCCTGAAAGCTCATGCCCATCTTATAATTCAAAGTACATTTAATCAGCTGGGCATGGTGGCACATACCTGTAATCCCAGTGGCTCAAGAGGCTGAGGCTAGAGGATCATGAGTTCAAAGCCAGCCTCAGCAACAGAGAGGTGCTAAGCAACTTAGTGAGAACCTCTCGCTAAATAAAAAATATAAATTAGGGATAGGTATGTGGCTCAGTGGTTGAGTGCCCCTGAGATCAATCCCTGGTACCATCCCTTGCACCAAAAGAATTTCAGTTTATTTCCAAGAGTCCCTATAATCTCAACAATTCCCACATTGTCTAAAGTTCTAGTGGAAGATCTCATCTGAGACTCAAGATGAACTCTCAGCTGTGAGAGTAAAGATGAAAAACAGGCTACATAACTCCAACATATAATGGCGTGGAGTAAACATTTCAATTCCAAAAGTGAGAAAGAGAAAGAAGGGATAGGACCAAAGCAAGACTGAAATCCAGCTGCACAAACAAGTTCTGTAGCTCCACAGCAGACATCTATCTGGGGCATATGGTATTGAGTTTTCTCCAAAGGGCTTGTATAGAGTGTTCATGGAAGTTCGCTCGCTCTCTCTCTCTCTCTCTCTCTCCCCCCCCCACTTTGTTGTTCCCTTCCTCGATGGATGATGTTTCGCCTCACCTTGAGCCCAGAACTATAGGGTTGGCTGACCATGGATTGAACCTCTGAAACTGTGATCCAAAATAAAACTTTGGTCCTCTAAATTGTTCTTTTCAGGTCTTTTGGGCACAGAAACAAAAAGCTAAATGAAATAGAAATTGATAACAGGAGTGGGGTAATTGCTGCTTCTAATACATGAGGGGACAGGTTCAATTTTCCAGATTTTATCCTAAGCATGATAGCATGCCACTGAAGATTTAAACAAGGGATAATGTGATCAGGTAATTTATTTCAATCAATTGCTTGATTCATTAATAAAATGTATTTATGGACAGACAATGCTATACTGTAGGAAATAGTGCTAACAAGGATGACATAGCCATTCTCATCATGAGGCTTATAGTGTAGGGGATCTGTTAGGATTTGAATTAGGCTCAATTACTTTTGTCTAACTCTTATTTATCCCACTGAGTAATAGTAGGCTCCAAGTCATCTTTTGATCCCCTTTTCAAATAAAGTTTATACAATATAATCGGGCACTTCAAAATTAAGCAGGTCAGGATAACAGTCAAGACTCTACCATTATAACCACCTCACAGGGTGTGGCAAGAATTAAAGGACAGTGTATGTTTCCAAACTGGCACATGGTAGGCATTATGTGAATATGCCTATTATTGAAGTTAGCAATCATAATGTTTATTTACTATAAGTAAACACAGTGCCAACAGCCAGAGGGTATAAAAATGAATTAAGATGTGGTCCCTTTCCTTACAGACCCTGGGGAGAGGTCAGACAATATCCCAGGAAAGACAGACACTTAGGCTGTTAGGTAGGATGCTGATTTCATCAAAGTTAAAAAAAAATGCATTTAGTACTTTGGTAGCCCTAGGGAAAAGGAAATGATTTCTGAATTAAGCTTTGTAAGCTATCCAGGAGTTGTAGGGGAGGTACACGGAGTAGAAGAGGACAATACATGATGACAGAATGAGTGCCTAAATTATTTGAAGACAAGATAGGAAGGACATCAGTGATACCTTAGTGAAGGTAGAATTAATAGCAAACTGTCATGGGTGAGGGATAAACAAGAATATTAAAAGTACAGGTTGGGACTGGTCAGAAGATATCTTTAAACAAAACTAAAAATTTGGAGCTTTAAAGTTGTTGAAAAGTATTCTAGTTTTGATGTATGGTAAAAAATGACATGAATTTCAAGAATGAGAACTGAGGCATTTGTTTTGACTTTTTAAATGAAATTTCAATACCAATGGGGCAAGTACATTTACTGATGGTGTAGGAGCAGGGCAAGGCTGGTAGGTTGCAGTATAGGATTGGCAACTTCAGGAAGAAGCAGGACTGAAAGGAAACCAGTCTGTTTATTTGTTTTCAATTCTTGAAGATTTCTTGTTTGTATTTTGCACATTGATCAGGACCTAGTAGAAATAAGACAAAAGTTGAGGGGAGAAAAAAAGTATAATTAGTGGAACAAAGAGACAAGATGGAGAATACTTTCCATTTGCATAATACTCAACTCTTCCATAAAGCATCTCCACAGTTGGTTTTCTTTACTGCTCACATGAACTCTGCGAGGCAAGCAAGTGTTATGTATTAGCATTTCAAGAAAAGCAATTGATTCAATATAAACTTCTATCAATAGCATCTCTGCTTTAAGGAGCTACCAAATATTTGTATACAAGCATCACACTCTTATGAAAGCTATCTTTGATAATGAATAATATGTGATTATACTAGACACCTTACACTGTAAAGACCATTATTTCCTTCAGGACCAAATCCCTTTCATTTCAAAGGGATCTTGAAATTCTTTCACTTTTTCCCAAACAATGATATAACCTTTGAAGAGTCTTCCTTTCAGACCTTAGAATTCCAAAATAAGCCTTGGGTTGCTTCCATTTGAATCACACATTAGATCATATAAATACACTTAGCTAAGTTATCTAGTTTTCACAACTTCTGGCATAATAGCTGGAACTTCCCCAAACCAGGTGCACTTCAGTGTACAGGGAAGTACTGAAAGGGACAACAGAATGATACATTTACCAGACTGAAAGATCACCAAACCCCTTTCCTTTACTTTTATCTTTGCCAGTATGTTTGACAGCATAGAAAAAGTAGAACTCCAAACTATTTGCTTCTCTTGGATCCTATTCTGAAATGAGTAGAAAGAGAAGGAGGAAGGGAGTATGAATAACACTTCAAAAATTGCCAATGTTTTTATTATTGTTACCTGAAGAAGTTAGAACCAACTTCTGAAAAAGTGTTTGAGTGTGATCAAGTCAGAAATTAATTTGTTCTACTATTGATGAAGTGCTATTAGAATTGATTTCTGAAATGGACATTCTTGTACTTACATTTCAGTTATAAGTGATTGTTACCATATTATCCACACATATCAAATATATATTTGGTTTTGAAGTAATATATGTATATATTATTCTGCTCCTATACTAACTATAGTATTTTCATCGAAGACATTTTTAAGTCTTTGAGTCACAAACAGAGGGTTGCATAAAATTTGTCCATTGATTGAATTAATTTATTAATGTATTTTATTGTTTCAGTTAAAATGAAAAACTTACATTGTGAAAATAACTTTTCAAGTCTTTGAATATATTGTGTTGCAAAGGGGTCATAAAAAAAAACTTAAGCAATCCAGGTTTAATGGAGCTCTTCATCATCTCAATTCATTAGACGTGGGATTCTAATTATTTGGAATGATTCAAGACTGGAATGCAAGATGAAATGTTACTTAAGTCTTTTCCTTAAATTTAATCAATTGCTTTCCTTCATGACGTTCCTTTGCATATCACAGGAAGAAGGCTCCAGAGCAGAATGGCAAAGGAGCCCTGAAGAGCGAGAGGAAACGCGTGCCAAAAACCTCTGTGCAGCCAGGGGAGGGGGCTGTGGAAGAACGGGAACGGAAAGAAAGGCGGGAAAGCCGAAGGCTTGAGAAAGGGAGATCACAGGACTACCCCGACGTGCCAGAAAAACGAGAGGATGGAAAAGCGGCGGAGGATGAGAAGCAAAGGAAAGAAGAGGAATACCAGACCAGGTACCGCAGCGACCCGAACCTGGCGCGGTATCCGGTGAAAGCGCCGCCTGAGGAGCAGCAGATGCGCATGCACGCCCGGGTGTCCCGAGCGAGGCACGAGCGGCGCCACAGCGACGTGGCGCTCCCGCGCACCGAAGCGGGAGCCGCGCTACCAGAGAGCAAGGCCGGCAAGCGAGCGCCGGCCGCCGCCAGGGCCTCGCCGCCGGACTCGCCCCGGGCCTACTCGGCCGAGAGGACTGCGGAGACCAGGGCGCCCGGCGGCAAGCCGCCAACGAACCACAGCCCGCCGGCGCCCAGGCATGGGCCGGTCCCCGCAGAAGCCCCGGAGCTCAAAGCCCAGGAGCCCCTCAGGAAGCAGAGCCGCCTGGACCCCAGCTCAGCGGTTCTCATCAGGAAGGCCAAGCGCGAGAAGGTGGAGACCATGCTGCGGAACGACTCCCTGAGCTCGGACCAGTCTGAGTCCGTGCGGCCATCGCCGCCCAAGCCCCATCGGTCTAAGAGGGGCGGCAAGAAGCGGCAGATGTCAGTGAGCAGCTCAGAGGAGGAAGGCGTGTCCACTCCCGAGTACACCAGCTGCGAGGACGTAGAGCTAGAGAGCGAGAGCGTCAGTGAGAAAGGTAAGGGCGCGGCGCTGTCCCTGAGCTGGGACTTTAGCCAGGCTTCCAGGTGCCTGTGCCAGGGTGAGAGAAGTTTGAGTGCTCGGTCAGAGATGCGTGTGAGCCAAGCTCAGTGGCGTGTGTGTGTGTGTGTGCCCCCGCGTGCGCGCGCACACACGTGCCAAGCTTAAAGATGCATGTGTGGCGGGGTTAGAAATTCGTGTGTGCAGGGTTAGGAGTGAGTATGCTACGATCTGAATGTACAAGTGCCCTGGTTAGAAGTGCATATGTTCCAGGGCTGGAGGTGAGGTTTGGAATGCTCATGGACAGTGATTCATCCAATAGAAGGTTTTTGACGGATTCATTGATGGATTGATGGGATTTTTAAAAGAAAGAACTATAAGCTCTAAAGTTGAGTTAGGAGGCTTTCTAACTGATTTTGGTCCCAGTCATCTTGGGAAATGGAGTACACACTCATGTTTTGTAAGTTATTTGGGTGTGAGTTTATTTGGAGAAAATAACTGATTTTTTAGAAAACAAAAACTGTACCCTATAAAGAATAATGTACTTTTTTCTTCCAAAACTTCAGTTGGGTATATTTGAGTCACACTGGTAGCATTTGTCAAATTTCAAGCTAATTCTCCTCACAACTTGTGAAGAAATTACATCATGAGGGTATTATGTATTGAGTTTGGGGTAGTAACTTTGAGGTATGAAGTTCACATTCCAGAAGTTTGGGGGGCATGGTGTGAAAGGCTGACTTTTTTTTTAATGTCTAAATCTGCACTGTACAATATACTATAGCCTCATGTAGCTGTTTAGACATAAATTAAATAAAATTCAATAAACTTAAAAATTCAGTTTCTCCATCATACTAGCCACATTTCAGGTGTTCAATAGGGATAACCACAAAAAGTCCCATTAGGCAGTGCTTATCTAGAAAATACTTCAATTTAAAATCAGTTTTCATGCATTTTTGAAGGTTATTCTCATTTTGATTCTGTTTTCTCAGATTTAAACTGACCAGAGTCTCACTTTGATGGTAGTCATCATCATTGCTGCAATGTTGAGGTCAATGGGTGATTCTTAATGAATTTTTATTTTGGGGATTTTTAAAAAAAAATTGTTGGCTTGCTTTGTAATTGCTAGATGATGTACTAGAAATTATACATTTTATTTAAGAGTCATTTTTCTTTCTCATCTTCTGTCTCAGAACTGCATGTCCATGTCCTCTCCCTGTCACATATATGCTCAATCTCATGCTTTATGAAGAAATAATTTAAAAAGCTAGTTCTATCATTATTATTGCAAATCAACTTGAAATAGGAGTCTTTAGAACATATGAACACAGGGTAAGTTTAACTCTCATTATCTTGCCTTCTGATCACTTCTCTTTATAAGTTGCATAGGATCTACAGGCTTTAAAAGTCAGTTGATGAGTAGACTTTGTTAACTGCCTTTTGTTTTCCCCCAAAGTAGAAAAGTAAGTGTTCAACAAATATATAAATAGATGAAGTTAGTTGGTGTAAGGAGAACTCTTGATGGATGTGGACATTGTATATTTTCTTTGAAGAAAGGACACTACACCAAATCTTATTTAAAGTGTGTTGTATATCATAATGGGGGCAGAATTAATCCCCCCCAATTATTGAAAGTAGCAAAAAATGAATAAAGAAAACCTGAATAAGGGCTTGGGTAATTGGAGGAATGGGGCTGGTATGATGTGGTGAATTTATTGCCTCTTCAGGCTATTTTTCTGGAAATTTATCATTTTAGAAACTTTGGTGACTTCTTGGGATACACACATCTCTAAAGCTAGTGTTAAACCTCTTCATCTGGGAACACAAGGTCATCACATATACATTTATCTATTATTAATAGTATTTTTAAAATTTTAGACAGGGTCTCACTATGTTGCTTAGGGCCTTTCACTAAGTTGCTGAGCCTGGCTTTGAACTTTTGGTCCTTCCACCTCAGCCTCCCTAGGTGCTAGGATTACAGGAGTTCACCACCCTGCCCAGCCCCCATAGTATATAATTTTAAAGGGACAATGAGAAACAAAAATAAAATTTTACTATATCCTAAGCATTTGTTTGTTATGTTTATCCCTTACAGGTATAAATTAAACCATTTAAGAAAATTCCTAGTCCATGGTAATTATTTAATATATATGTACTATTCTTTTCATTTGATATTATTGTTTTACTACTTTGATGAGTTGATTCTTATATTTACTAGCAAATATGTATTTAGCACTTTCTGTGGATATACTGAGGTTAAAAGATAAGTATGTTCCCTTCCCTCATAGAACTTACATTCTGTTGGGAGAAGTAATCAATAAAAGTTAATTGCACAATAATATATAATTTCATAAATGCTTTAAAGAGATATTTCTGTTACATATTGATGTACTTTTACTATGTGCTAAAGTATTTTTTTAACAAGAAAAGATAATGCAGTCAAAATGGCATCTGAAAGATAGCACAGCTGGACATGGTGATAATTGCCTGTGATCCCAGCTAGGAGAAAGTCTGAGGCAGGAGGATCACAAATTTTAGGCCAGCCTCAGCAATTAAGGGAGACCCTTTCTCAGAAATAAAAGTTGAAAAGGGCTGGGGATGTAGCTAGCCTAGAGGAAAGTGCTTGCCTAGCATGCACAAAGGCTCTGGGTTCAATTCCCAATAATAAAAAAAGAGAAATAAAAGCCATTACATCCTTTATATTCAACATATAGTCTTTCATATATAGTTTAATTCTGTTCTCTCTCTCTCTCTCTCACACACACACACATACACACAGACACACACACATACACACACATACACACACACACACACACACACACACAGTGAGTGACCTCTGTACTGGGATTATCCAAAAATTGAGGTCAGCTACCTCTTTTTAAACGTAAGTGACATTCATATTGCTGTAGTCAAGAGGGAAAAACTGGACATCTCTTGTCTACTAGCGTGTAAATATTAACTACTATAAATTTCTCTACAGAGAAAAAAAACAATGAACTAAATATTGATTGCAAAATAAGGTTTTGAATTTAAATGAAATCTGTAATATAATCAATTAGGAGAAGGTCTAGTGAAAATTTATGCCTCTAAGGAAGTGATTAAAGAGGTTTATTAGTAAAGAAAGATGGAGATGGTGCCAATGTTGAGGATAGAAAAATTGTTTAATTTCTGTGAAGATACATGGGAACATTGCTGCCTTGTTTCAAGTGGGTAAGTCACTTATACTTGTAAGGACCTTACTATATTCATTTTAAGATATAATATGCAGTATATTATATATTTATATATAAGGACTTAGTAATATATTAGTCCTAAGCTAGAAGGAGTTGGAAGAAGAATGTGGCATTGCATAACAGAATTTCTTTCCTTTTTTTATATTTTCCTTAATTGACTTTGAGTTAATTAAAGAATGCAATACAAATTAAGCAAACCTTTGAACTTTTTCTTTTTCAATTTTTGATACTAGATATTGAACCTAGGAGCCTTGTGCCACCTAAGTTTCCATTCTGCCACTCAGCTATGCCCCCCACCTGCCTTTGAACTTTTAAATTGCTAATGAATGACTGATGTTTATAGGAGATGGAAAAGGTAGAGTAGCCTGCTTTTGGACAGAAGACCTTGCCAAGTAGGCAGGAAAAGTGTGGTGGTAAAGGATAAAGCCATCTGATGTGATTCATCTCTCAAGAGACCCTAGATTCAGTGGATCCGGAAATGAGAAGGAGAGCTGCTTCTTGGGAGGTTCACTTAATATTTGTTGATAGGACAACTATAACACACTCTTCTTCATACCTCTTGTACAAAGTGAAGGCTGAAATTTAATTCCTAGGTAGAAATCAATTGAAATTCAGTGAAAGGCTTCAGTGAACCTCAAAGAAATTGGAACTCTAAGACTCTAAGATTCTCACCCTCATGATCCAGCATTGTACTCCACATCTAATTTACCTAAAGAAGGATACCAGTTCATTTACCCCATTTGTTAACAAATTTCATTTTAGTATTATTGTCTACAGCAGCAGAATAGTTAAGATCTATGTGGAAATGCTCTCTCTTGCTGCTCACAAAAATCCATCCAGTACCCGATCTCAAATATCAATGAACAACAATGTCCATTAGATATGAAAAGTACCAGCAGGATGAACCACAGGGGATCAGGATAATCCAAGACACATTTACTTTAGAAGAAATAATTCAAGAGCAGGAAAGGGCTTAAAATCAAACAGAACAAAATGTTACACATCTTAGTGAAGTTTAGTATATCTGAAATGCCTAAATCTCATTCCCAGGAAAGTTTGACTTCCCAAATACAGATATTCTTTGTAAAATATTTTTAGATATTAAAGTTGTTAATCAAACTCATAGAGAAATTTTGGATACCAAAACCCTTAGCATTGATGAATTTGGACAGAAGGACAAAGTACAAGACTATACAACCGAACTCAAGATTACAAGTTTGCCTGCACAGGTAATTCTCCTAGCCAGAAAATACAGCATCATGATCAGAAACATTAAAATAAAAGCTAATGTAAAGTTTATGAACTCCTTTGGATCCAGAAAGAGGTAGCTATGAAATTAGCTATGAGGATGATAAAATAAGAAATAATATATTATCTAGTCTCCAACACCTGGAGACTAGATAATATACTACTGACTGAACAATGGGTTGCAGAAGATATCAAGGAAGAGATTTAAAAAGTTTTAGAGGTGAATGAGGTGAATGAGAACACAGATACAACATATCGAAATCTCTGGGACACTATGAAGGCAGTTCTAAGAGGAAAGTTCATTGCATGGAGTTCATTCCTTAAAAGAAGAAAAAGTCAGCAAATAAATGACTTAACATTACATCTCAAAGCCCTAGAAAAAGAAGAACAAATCTGCACCAAAAGCAGTAGAAAAAAGGAAATAATTAAAATCAGAGCTGAAATCGATAAAATTGAATCAAAAGAAACAGTTGAAAAAATTGACAAAACAAAAAGTTGGTTATTTGAAAAAATAAATAAAATTGACAGACCCTTAGTCTTACTAACAAAGGGGAGAGAAAACTCATATTACTAACATACAGGTGAAAAAGGAAATATGAAAACAGACACTACAGAAATACAGAAGATAATTAGAAATTATTTTGGAAACTGCTACTCCAATAAAATAGAAAATTTTGAAGGAATCAACAAATTTCTAGAGTTATATGATTTGCCCAAATTCAACGGGATGATATACACAGTTTAAACAGACCAATTTCAAGTGACAAAATAGAAGACACCATCAGAAGGCTACCAACCAAAAAGTCCATGATCGGATGGATACACAGCTGAGTTCTACAAGATGTTTAAAGAAGAACTAATACCAATACTCGTAAATTTATTTCAGGAAATAGAAAAAGAAGGAGCACTTCCAAACCTATTCTATGAGGCCAATATCACCTTGATTCCAAAACCAGTCAAAGACACATCAAAAAAAAAAAAAAAAGAAAGAAAGAAAGAAAAGAAAAGAAAACTTAAGACAAATATCTCTAATGAACATGAATGCAAAAATTCTCAATAAAATTCTGGCAAATTGAATGCAAAAACTTATCAAAAAGATAGTGCACCATGTTCAAGTGGGGAGTGGGGTTCATGCCAGGGATGCAAGGTTGGTAGAACATAGGGAAATCAATAAATGTAATCATCACATCAATCGACTTAAAGAACCATATGATCATCTCAATAGATGCAGAAAAAGCATTCTACAAAATAGAGCACCCCTTAATGTTCAAAACACTAGAAAAACTAAGGATAACAGGAACATATCTCAACATCATAAAGGCTTTCTATGTAAGCCCAAGGCCAACATAATTCTAAATGGAGAAAAATTGAAAGCATTCCTTCTAAAAATGGAACAAGACAGGGATGTCCTCTTTCACCATTTCTGTTTAATATAGTTCTTGAAATACTGGCCAGAGCAATTAGACAGATGAGAGAAATTAAAGGGATATGGATAGGTAAAGAAGAACTCAAATTAGTACTATTTGCAGATGATATTATTCTATACCTAGAAGACCCAAAAATTCCACCGGAAAACTTCTAGAACCAGTAAATGAATTCAGCAAAATAGCAGGATACAAAATCAACACTCGTAAATCAAAGGCATTTCTGAATATCAGTAACAAATCCTCTGAATGGGAAATGAGGAAAACTACCCCCATTTACAATAGCATTAAAAAAAGAAAAAAACTTGGGAATCAACTTAATGAAAGAGGTGAAAGACCTCTATGATGAAAACTATAGAATGCTAAAGAAAGAAATTAAAGACCTTAGAAGATGGAAAGATCTACCTTGTTCTGGGACAGGCAGAATTAATATTATCAAAATGATCACACTACCAAAAGAACCATACAGATTTAATGCAATTCCAATTAAAATCCCAATGATGTTCCTCATAGAAATAGAAAAAGAAATCATGAAATTCATCTGGAAAAATATGAGATCCAGAATAGCTAAAGCAATCCTTAGCAAGAAGAGTGAAGCAGGTGGCATCATTATACCAGACCTTAAACTATACTACAGAGTAATAGTAACAAAAACAGCATGGTATTGGCACCAAAATAGACTGGTAGACCAATGGTACAGAATAGAGGACACAGAGACTAACCAGCATAATTGCAGTTATCTTATATTTGACAAAGGTGCCAAAAACATACATTGGAGAAAAGATAGCTTCTTCAACAAATGGTGCTGGGAAAACTGGAAATCCATATGTGACAAAATGAAATTAAACCCCTATCTCTCACCATGCACAAAACTCAACTCAAAGTGGATCAATGTCTTAGGAATTAAACCAGAGAAACTGTGTCTATTAGAAGAAAAAGTAGGCTCAAGTCTCCATCATGTTGGATTTGGCCCCAACTTCCTTAATAAGACTCCCATAGTATAAGAATTAATATCAAGAATAAATATATGGGATGGATTCAAACTAAAAAGCTTCTCAGCAAAAGAAATCATCAGTGAGGTGATTAGATAGCCTACTAATTGGGAACAAATTCTTACCACAGGCATGTCAGATAGAGCACTAATCTCTAGAACATATAAACAACTCAAAAATATTAACACCAAAAAAACAGACAGCCCAATCAATAAATGGGCCAAGGAACTGAACAGACACTTCTCAGAAGAGGATATATAATGAATTACCAAATATATGAAAAAATGTTCAACATCTCCAGCAATTAGAGAAATGCAAATCAAAACTACTCTAAGAATTCATCTCACTCCAGTCAGAATGGCAGCTATTATGACTACAAACAACAATAAGTATTGGCAAGGATGTGGGGAAAAAGGCACACTCATACATTGCTGGTGGGACTGCAAATTGGTTCAGTCAATCTGGAAAGCAATATGGAGAATTCTTGGAAAACTGAGAATGGAATCACCATTTGACCCAGCTATTCCACTCCTCATACATACTCAAAGGACTTAAAAACAGCATACTACAGGCACACAGCCACATTAATGTTTATAGCAACACAATTCACAATAGCTAAACTATGGAACCAACCTAGATGCCCTTCAGTAGATGAATGGATAAAGAAAATGTGGTATATATACACTATGGAATATTAGTCACCATTAAAAGAAAATAAAATCATGGTATTTGCATGTAAACGGGTGGAGCTGGAGAATATAATGGTAGCCAAACCCAAAAAACCAAATGCTGAATGATTTTTCTGATTTAAGGATGCTGATCCATAATATGCTGTGGTGGGGGTGGGGAAGGGGGAAGGGAGGATTAAATGAATTCTAGATAGGGCAAAGTGGAAAAGGGGAGGGTAGGAATGGAGGCAGCATAGGAAAGATAGTGGAATGCAATGGTCATCATTACATGTACATATAAGTACATGTTTGAAGACATGAAGAATGTGACATGTGACTCCATGTACAACTAGAGATATGAAAAATTGTGCTCTATATGTATAGTATGAATCATAATGCATTCTGTTGTCATATATAACAAAGTAAAATTTAAAAAACATAAAAATAAATTAGTCATGAGGAAGTCTTTATAACCCTTGGAAGGCTCAAAGAATAAATGCAAATGTCAGAGTTGTTAAACATAAGAACTCCAGACCATTGAAGAGAGGAAAGATAAAGAGGAAAGTCTAAATCTTTGGAGATTAACAAATAAGCCAGCTCATAGAAAAATTAATAGTTAAATTACCTACTTCTCAATTTCCTTCTGAGAAAATTACTTAAGGATATATGTACTCAGAAAACTAATGGTAATAGTCAAATAATTGAAACAAATAAGAATCAAGAAATAGTGGAACTAACCCAGGAATCCAGTGCAAAGAAATGCCTGGATGATCTTGTATGCAGAAAGCAGTCGGCTCATATTTAAACTGGAGGTCATTTCTAGGAGACTCCCACAGAAACTCTTCATTGAGATGAAAATCATAGGTTCTAAGAAATGTCTGATGACTAAAGAGTTACATGACATAATTGATTTGGTATGGGAAGGCTGTGTCTTCTTTTAACAATAAAAATGACTAATTTAAAATTGAGAAAAATTAAAATGTTACAGAATATCATTGCCCAAATATAAAGCAAACAAAAATATGAAATTGTTTCAAATAACTGGTAATAGCTAGTTGAAGTAGTAACCTAGTTACAGTTCCCTCTGAGTGAACAGGAACACTGTAGTGCATCTGTAAAAAAGGAAACTTTATCTTTGTGTATTATTGGTTTTACTGGATTCTGAAGTATTCCATGTAATGGTAGTATAATAAAAATTAAAAAGTGGAAGTATATAAAAGTTGATCTTTGGTTTTTCAAGAGTAAGTATGAACTCTCTTCTACACAGGATACGTAACACATGTTTACACAATAGAATACAAATATTATGTCCATGACAAAATAAAGATAAAATTTATAGATGTGGGAATGGAAGGGTTTGAAGAGGGGAAAAGTGTTGGTATTGGTAAGCCTCATATAAGATATTGAAGAATTAAAAAATTCTAAGGCTAGAAATATATTGTGAAGTATATGTAAATAAAGGATTGTATAAAGATAAAAAAGGGCTGGAGATAGAGCTCACTCAGTATGTGGGAGGCCCTGAGTTCAATCTCCATCACCTAAAAAACTAAAACAACAAAACAATAAACAAACCATTGGATTTTGAAGGCAAAATTATGTAAATCAACTGAGCTAATGTTTTGTCTTTAGTGATTTTTAGCCACAAATAATACCTTAAGATTATAAACCAACAGATAATATCCCAAATAAAAGAGACAACATACAGAGACAAATCCGAGTGTTTTTCACTGGAAAAACAAATAAAATAAATACTTTAAAAAATGTTGAGACATGGAATTGATAGTGTGGGTAGAGTGAACATAAAAGTAAATGAATTACTATAGGCACTTATGATTTTAAAGCCTCATTTTATTTTTTAATCATATATGTGAGTTAATTTGATATCCATTAAAATATAAAATTACCAAAATTCTGTTTAATACCCCTTATGTTAATTTGCAAGTAACCAATTTTGTGCTTTCTGAGGTATTATATAATTGACATTTTAACAGTTGGAATCTCCAAACAGCAGTGGGTCTACATGTAGATGTAACAGCATTGGCTTCTTTTTTTTATATTAATCTATCTTTAATTTCTATTTATATATACACCAATCATTCATCAGGACTCTTACCTGACTTTGGAAATCTGTTGAGTAGAACACAGTGCCTCCTCTTAATAGTTCTCTCATTAGAACCCACCTCATCTCTTTTGCCACTTCTGCCTTGGCCACTTTCCCACATAGGCTGATAAAAACAATTTTTGATTCTACTACCTCCACCTTTTATCCTTCAACCAAGTGCTTTCCCTAATCTCCTCTTTAATTTGCCCTACTAATCTAAGCAGACGGAAAAGATTACTATAGAACAGCATTTGGACAGTGGGACAGGTTGACATTTAGCACTAATGCCCAACAGAGGCCTGGTTTTTTGGGGGTATTACAAATGACAGGGATAGAATAGGCAGGCATAAATGGGGAGGCTACTGTCTGGCATTACTGAGGGAAAGATGAATTTAATTATTCCTACAAATGAGACACATGATTTCAGGTGTTTGATGCTTTTGTTTAAATGTTTTAGAGAGACACATGGAGAACTATCTTACGGTAGGTGTGGAGTGGACAGTAGCTTTTTAAATCTGTGCAATTTAAATCTTGGGAAGAATTGAGAGAATAAATTGACAGTGTGTGCTCTGAGATAAGCTAATTACTGATTCCTAATTTCTAATAATATGCATTAAGAAACTATTGGAAATAATTATGGTGAAAGGCTAGATTTTCATTGTCATTTTCTGCCTAATATATAAATGACCAAAAAAATCCTTGATTTTAAAATTATGACTAAAAAGAAGTTCTAAAAAAGAAGAGATGCTAAATTTGTAAATCTAACATGATTATGCCTAATAATATTTTTCCAAATTAGTCCATAGCTAGAAATATTAGTCATTTAGTTGCATCTGAAAAAAAAATTCTTACTCTTGATTCAGAAAAAAAAACTAAATTAACATCTGGGCTACATTTTCAAAAATAATTATGCAGATTTTACTTGTAATATAAGCTTACCATTTTAATATAGAACATTTAAGAAGATGTGTAACTAAAGGTTATTTTAAGGGGAAACATTTATGCTTCCAAGCCCATTTAGAAAAAGATTTGATATTGAAGATTTCAGTGTCACCTATTTTATCTCAGTAAGTTTTTCTTTAGTATCCTTTTAAAATGCAGAATCATACTGCAGTGTTTTTGACCCATTTTATCTAGTGAATGAAAAGGTTGTCCTTACTTTTGGTTCAATTTAACAGAATAATGGAATTTCAGACCTGGGAAAGACTTTGGAAGCAAACAATAATGTCTTCACACACTGCTGAACAGAAGGAAATGTTCTGGGTGTTAAGATCTGCTTTTTTCCCCTGCCTTGAAGCTCCTTTACTTTGCAGCTGGAAGAACTTGGGATTCATTATGCCCAGCACCAAATAAACACTCTGATAAATAGGTTTTAGTCAGTTGGTTCAGATACTTGTTCTATCTTCAGCCTGGGGCTAGTTCTAGAAATCTGCTTCTTAGAGATTCCTGAGATAAGGTCCCAGATTTGTACCTCAATATTGATGATTATATCCATGTCCCTCGACCCTTGTGAATGAGTTGGTTTCTGCTCATTTAATCACTACTTTTAAAATATAGTTACATTCTGAGATAATGGAAGTGAAGATTTTGATAAGTGAGTTTGGAAGAGAATATAGTTAAATGCTTGATAATACTCACAGAGAGAAAGAGACTAAGGACTATACATGTTTGTATACATACATGACAAATACTGGCATTCGGTATTTATTTCAGTTTTTGTTTATCTATGAGATATATAATACCATGAAGAATCTTATTCAGTAGTTACTATATGAAGAGGGTTTGATGTGCAGGACAGCTTTAGGCATATTCAGAGACTATAAACACTTTGAGCATCTTACTGAACCTCTCAAAGCCTCAAGTTTCATTATTTCAGAACTGAAAATAATAATTATGAAGAGCTAATTCTTCCATGAGAACTTTTATTTTGTTATCATAAAAATAAGCTTCGCATTAAAAAGTTGCATATTATTGGGGACACATTAGGATGGAAATAGGATCCAAAATGACCCAACTTCTGTTTGGGTGTAAAATAAAGAGTTATATGAATCCATCTGTACTTTGAATTCATTTTCTAACAGACTAAGTGTGAATTCTGCCCAGGATTAACCTGTGGTGCTTGGGAATCTATAAATGAGGGAGGGATTAAAGAACAGAAAACCTACCTTGCAAATATTTGGAACAGAAACTAAAAGTAACTTTTATATTGGGATAATAATTGGGAAATCACTCTCCAGGGTCTAGAGGATTATACATGGTAGTTATTAATGACTGCCTTTACACTGTCATTCCAGTTGGTGGCAGTAGAACACCTGTACAATGGGTCATTTCACACTGAACAAAATCCGTTAATGGCAGTGCAACCTGTCTCCAAAGACCAACCTCTCTGGCATTCTGCTCTTTCTGATTAGTATTTATTCTTTCACCTTATACACTTTTCCATCTCTATTATATTCTGTCTTATAAAAACCCTTCACCTGTAGCCATGATTTAAATTTCACTTTTTCCTCCATTGTTCTCTTGAGTTATGTAATATTGGTTAGTATAATTTTTATTTTTTTGTACGTTTTTATTTTCCTGAAGGAAATTGATTATATACTTAATGGAAAATGCATATTTCTACATTTTATTTTGTTTTATATTTTCCAATGTGCTTTCTAAATTTTCCATAGAAATATAGTTGTTGAAATCTACTTGCCTAGGTGACAGTTTACAGATAGATGCATAGAAATGTAGTTTTTGGATCCAGCACACCATTGAATATTTCTTTTTTAAATAAAATATAAACTAATAAATTACATTTTTGATAGGAAAATAAGATGTATACAAAAATACCATTGAGGAGAGCTACATTTGAAAAGCATAGTTTTTCTGTCTTCTGGTTCTTGGTGTATCCCTTAAGCATGAATTTGAAAACAATACCTCAGTCAATATATCTGTTCATTGGGTGACAAGATATTATTTACTTTGATTTTTGTGTAATTACAGCCCATTTTCTACTCTCAGAATTACTTTTTTATTTGAATTAACTTTAGACATTAATTATTTGAATTATAAAGAAAGGATTATACTATTTCTACCACTACACATTAACTTAGTGTACATTTTAATGAAAGTGAAAAAATTTTAATTATCCATAGGAAACTCTACAGCATGAAATGAAAGAGAATTGTTCTGAGATTTAGGAAAGAAAGAAACCATTAGCAGTAACATCAATAATAATGGTGAAAAACAAAACAATTTAGGGATAACCAACTAGTAGCTGAGTGATTAGAAAGGAAAGAAATTAAAATTCAATTAGTATGATACCCCAAAGAGTAGGAATTTAACATTATGTATAGGGGCCACAAAGAGAACTATTCTTATGGGAAACCATGAGTCAGGTTACAGATTAAGGACCTTTGGGAAGACATGAGATAAACTAAGCATCAGAGACCTTGTATTTCTTAATGAATCAAGAAGCTGATGGGTATTGCTCAAACTCAAGCAAATCTGATGTTTGTAATTAAAACCAAGTAAGAACTTGTTTGAAGTGCAAACGAGTCAACTCTAAAATGTATTTAGTAGCTAGAAATCTCACCTCTAACTGACTTGTTTGTGTTTGGTTTCTAAAATGTGATTATATCGCAAAGGGTACCATGGAAGAATAGACACTTCATGATTATATGAAAAAATATTTCTTATTATAAAACAATATTCATAATATAAAAATTGGGAAGCCTGCTTAGTTTGCAGCAATGTAATAATGGTGAAATGATGCTGATTAAGCAAAATTTCAGAGTCATAAAAGTTCTGGTTTGTATTCTTATATTTATTTGCAAAATATAATCAGGATAGTTGGGAGAAAGGCATGGCTAATTCTGTGTTTTTACTACATGGTGTTTTTGAAGAATGTTTATATAGGTGCATAGAGAAAGAACCAATAGGATGTATATCAAAATTTTATATACGAATATACTGAATGGTAAGATAACATATATTCCTTATTTTCTCTTTTGTATTTTTTCTTCTGATTTCTTCTGAAATGTATCTTAGGAAAATGCAGACCAATAAGATATGGTTATTAAGTCTCCCATTTTTATGGGTAATGTGCAGAAAGAAGCTGTTCTAAGAAAACCATCTTCCAGGTGGCACACATATGAAGCATGGATTCTTTTTGGACCTCCTTTTTGGCAAGATTAACTAATCACCCACAAGTACTGTCATTTTTCAAAGGAAGTGGTGTGGGATATAATTTAACTCACATCTATCTCTAACAGATCAAATTTTTCCATCTCTAATACATGGTATACTGTGATGTTTTGGGAAAACTAAGCAAAGGACCTAGGGAGAGGAAGGGATTCTTGGCATTTCTACTAAATCCTTGGTGGCCCAGTGCATCTTCTCATCATGCATCATGTTCTAGAGAATGAGGGTCTTGTAGGAGCTTCTTGGCCAAGATCTGCAGGTGTAATTGTGGTTCTTGGATATCACCAGCATGTGTCATATGGGTTGTGAGCTCCAGAATTCAGAGGCTGACTTGGAGAAGACTTTTGGCAGATAATACATGAAGCTATACCTCTGTATCTGAATCACTTGGAAAGTCATCCAAACAAAGGAATGAGTCCTGGGATTTTTATGATATATTTTAAACCTTTAAAATTGACCCATTGTAGGGGACATCAACATTAACCCTCTGACATTGGTGCCTTGTCCTGGTTTCTAATTTTCCAAAACTACAACATGGTGTTCAAGAGCACCAGACTTGAATTAAGGAATTATTCACTATCATTCTATGGCAACATTTATTGCTTTTCCATCCAAAGCAAAAAAAAAAAAAAAAAAGCTGATTTTCATCAGAATCAAGCTCCTTGATATCCCTATGCAATAACTTTACAAAACTCTCTATTACTTGACTGGTAATGTTGAAAACTTCAAAGGTTTGTCTCTTCCCAGAATGACTTAGATACTTTTCTTGCTGTTGGAGACAACCCACAGGAGGATGCAGGGCTCACTCCCATTTTTGTTCAATGTTATGCCTGCTTTAGGAGCTGCTGTTTGTGCTCTCTTCAGCTACTGCCAAAGAGAGATCTTCTTATCTCTGGCCTGCATGGTTTCCAGGCAAGTTTTGAAGTTCTCACAATCTGGTTTCAGCTGTTCTTACTCTTGCTCTTTTCTTTTTAGGGTTTTTCCTACAGTATTTAATTTCTGGAAACTTTCCAGTAACTTCTCATTTGATATTCTGGGTGAGAAATTCCATATTTGCATTGCTTCATTTGTCAGCAGTTCCAGGTCTTTCTGTCTGACTTTAACAAATTCTTTTTGAGTTTCTATGTGCCAGCAGTCCTCAGAACCTCCAGCCTCAGTCATGGCTGCTGTAGCCTCTTGTACATCCATCTACCTAGTAATGCATTATCTGAACACAACCATATATGTACTCCAGGGACTGTGGGAAGACATCCACAGCAAATCAGAGGGGTTGCCAGGAGGTCGAGACTTCGTAGGGTTTGTACTATAATCTTCACCCATATGTTGGTAGATTCAAGGAGGTCCTCCTTCCACCCTTCTGGCTTAGCTGGGCTTATAAACGTAACTCATCAACAACGGCCCTAAGTACTGGCCACCAAAAGACAGAGCGTGTACTTTATGTACAAGGCCACAGCCACACTCTTCTTCATATTTTAAAATTCTTACCATTTGTTCTTTGGTCAGTGATACTTCATTCTATAATAACTTCCCTATCAAGATCTAAGGTCAAAGCCTTTCTTATTACCCTAGAATCAATTAGTTATGTTACAAAAATGAGCAAATGCTAAGAAATGGTGCTCAGATATCAATATTTGGGATTTGTCTATTAGATTCCTTTATCTTTTGACATGGTTTCTATCTTTTGGAGAGTAAGACAGTCAGTAATAGCTACATTTGTACCTGGCTTTAGGCTGTCATGATCGATTTCCCACTATTCTTAAAGTATCTCATCATCATGAAAAGTACTCAATTTAAATATTATTTTGCCAGGTCTCCTATAGGAAATGTTTAGGATCAGTTGAGAGCTTAAGTTGAAGACACAGTCCATGTTATGAGAGTCAGGTTTTAAAGTAAGTACACTAGCAACTTGCCTTTTCTCTTTTCTTGATCTCCCTTTTTACTGAGATATATTTTCCTACCAGTTCCCTAAAAAAAGGTACTTCCTGGGAGATAGTGTATTGCTATCTGATATTTTGGTGTATTTGCTATTCTCACTTCAATTTCCCTATGTGGTTGGGTAAGGGTCTGGAAACCCTAGGACTTCTTAGCTTGGAAGACAATATAAATTGAGGCAAATTGTACTGAACAATTCTTGAAGATTTCTTTCAAACATGCTTGTCCTCTAACACACTGTGAAACAAAGAAGAACTCATAATTATTCATATTCATGTATATTATAAATGGTGTAATTAGTACAACTTGAAAACAATTCACATATTTATAAGTTCATTCAAATTTCAGAGTTATCTGGGATCCAGAACTTCTTGATAATATCAATTACTTTGAGTCTTCTTTACTTTTCAGAATTTTTCTAGCTAGACATTTTATAGTCAGAGTTGCTCCTAGTATCCAAAGCAGCATTGTTGGAAACTTATAAGTCCTATTAAAATTAAGTTGGAGATTTCTGATTTAGGAAATTGCAAATATGAATGTAGCCTCAATCCTTGGAAAAATTGAACTAAATAAAGTAATTACCCAAGTCCTAATATTTTATTCAATCTCACTTTTTCAGAATAACCTTGCCTTCTATCATGCTATTGGTATTCTACAAAATTGTAGTTTGAATATTGATTTATCCTGGGCTTATAGGTATACAATTAGAACTGCCTGTAATATGTCAGTTAAGCTTTGATTTTTTAAAAAATATATTTGTTTCACTGTAGCTTACAATCTTTCAGGACAGTTGCCTTGGTGTGAATATGTATAGTTGAATAAATGGAACACCTTGATACAGCAGCATATCCATGTGAGTCAGGAAGGAGATATCTGAGCTTCTGCTTTGTGGTAGCAGAATCAAAGATAGCTCATGACAGAGGAGGACATGGACCAGTGTCTCCTATTACAGCAGTTACCCAAAAAAACAGTGTGGTCCTGAGCATCAATTCTAAGTCTTAAATGAAATCCAATATTTCCCTCTCTTCTTTGCTACTTGGGACATTAACAAATCCAAAAATAATATTGATGATGCAAGCATTTCTCCAACTAGTATTAATGTAAATCAATAATAAGTTTAATAAGTCTTACCAAATATAGGCTTCTATGCTAAAATAAGGTTTGCCAATGCTCAATCTGGTTAATAACGTTGTTAAGGCAGGATTTCTCACATCTTTAATGGTAATGTGCAGTATGGTTTTTCTGGAAAATATAAAATATGCAGCTGTTCTGAATACATTTGTTTAGGGGCCATTTCATCTTAAACCATCTACTAAAAACTTCATAAACTGGAGTTCTTGAGGTCAAGACATGGCAGAGCTAACTACACTGAAGTTTCCTGAAGGCTATATGTTAGCAACATACTGTATTTTACTCTGGGAAGATTCATTGCTTTAATCATAAACCACTATGAGCACTGTCCTGTATGAGAGGTAAAATTTTCTCTTCAAATTTAAGGAAGTGGTGATCTAGAGCATTGTCAGTTTAGGTTATTATTGGGTTTGTTGAATTCAAATTCTGGCTGTGCTACTGACTTGTCACTTATCACATCTAAAGCCTCAGTTTCTTCATCTGTAATATGGAAATAAAAATAGCATTTAAAATTTTAATCAAGGACCTAGTCTAGATATTTTTTCTCTTTACTTGAGTGCTTAATACATTCAATGTTCAGAATTTGACTAGATGAAAGAAATTACTAATGCATATGTGCATATTTTAAAAGAATAACAGAATAATGTAGGACTCTCTTTTAAAGACCTCTAGTGGAGAGAAAAACAGTGAAAAAAAAATCTGGGTGTATTGGGTATAGTCAATGAAATATTTCAGAGGAGGTACCTTGGCCCTGAATTTGCTTTTTGTGTCCTACCTTTTCATAGATATTGTTTTCTGTCACTGGTTATGGTTCTAAAAATTAATAATATTGATATTACTAAGATATCTGTGGTTTACACATGTGCAGACTAAAAGATAATATCTTTACAGTCTTCTGACAGAATTTGTCCTGGCGTTAATTCTTAAGTGCCAATACAGTAATACAATACAGCAGGGTGCACAAAAGGATAAACTCAGTCAATACAATAGCAGTATGTTATTTCTATCTGAGCAGTTTTCATTCTGTAGCTCCATAAAATAATCAGATTCTGGATTTACATTCCATCAATGGTGTATTATGTAGGCATGCTCTTTCTTATGCCTATGTGAAAGTATTTTTCCCCTTTACAAGTTATGTTTGTTATCAGAAGAAGACATTACAGGAATGAGTCAGCTATAGATGTAAAGTACTTGAGGACAGTTGAGAAATAATATATACATTTACTGTAGAGTGCTTCAGCACTGATTTCCTAATATGTTGGTATATGAAATTTAGAAAATTGGTGCAGTATTGTTAATTAATTCAAAATGTACTTGAAGGAAATTTGTGATTTGGAAATCAGAATTCTTTGCATATGTGATTACTAGGACTATGGAGATTTAAAAAAATGAACTTTTAAAATGTATGCGATTAGTATTTCAGCATTAAAAGTATAAGGATTTGGGGGCTGGGGAATTGGTTCAGTAGTAGAGATCTTGCCCAGTGTGCAGGTCATCCTGTGTTCAATTCCTAGCACTGTTCTTCCATCCAACCCCCACAAAAAAAAAAAGAAAAGAAAAAATAAAGAAAGAAAATATTAACAGTATTTGACTATAATAGGTCTATGTGTATTTTAAGGCTCTCATATTAGAATTAAAATTTAATTTAAACATAAAATGTGATGAAGTAAAACGCTGTGCTTAATCACTAAGTAGTTCTGTATTGAAGATAAAACAGTTTGGTATGTACTTCATGTCTCTTTCTATAAGTGGTTGATTCTCTTGTTAATGCTTTCCTTCTTGGTTCCTCACACATTTGTTTTGAAGCACATGGACATGCTTCAAGAAGTATGAAATGTATTCAAATGCAATGTTATTGCAGATTTTTACTATACTATTCTCTGTATTAAAATCCAAAAAAGTGATAATTACCTACAGAGAAACATAGTTAAATTAAATCACATGTACCTATTTTATTGAAAAGATTATAGTTATGGTAGAGAAAAAGACAAAATATATTTCCTTTTTTCATGGGGTAAGAATATGCATACCATTTATCTGAAGGTTCAGATTTTCATATTCTGGAAATGTTGCACCATGTCATTTATAGTAGGGAAAACTTTCAGGCCAATATAGTAAAAGAATATTTGCCTCTGAGAGGGGAATACTGCAATAGGAAGAGAGAACATTTGTTAAAAGTGTTATTAAGCATTAGAAAAAAAAAAAACACTATATAGAGAACATGTGATAGGTACAAAGGCAGCCTAATTTCACATATTTTTTCAGGAAGAATCAAAGCAGTGGTTTTCTTCACAAATGAAAGATATAATAATAAGAAATGAACCCAATTAATTAACTTTAATAGTACTGAATAAAAGCAGAAGAATTATGTTTCCAGAAATTATCCTATGGGCGATAGGCCATTTCATTGTCATAAAAATCCTTTATTTAGCCTTCTTCACAAATAAGCTCACAGCGGGAAAAAGGACACTAGTTAGAGTAATTTGGGAGATAAGTAAACAGAAGGAATGGCTAGGAGCATAGTGTCATCTGGCACAGAGCTTATTTCCTGAATCCTGTGGATCTGGTTAAAACCCAACAGAGATGCCAATATGCTTCTCCTCAGTAAATGCTACCAGTTTTCACACCACCAGGCCCACTGAGGCTTGTGTATGGTGTTTTCTCCAAGCAATCCTTCTGGTAACTGCACACTGCCTGCAATGACCTGAGTCAGTCATGCAAGGAGACTTTCTTATGCTTACACCCATGTTTTCTTTCAGTTTCCATTTTCTGCTGCTTCTGTTGTTCAATGATATAAGCAGAGTGATGGAGAAGGCACTTTACACTCTTCTTAGATAAGATCTTGAGCAGCAGAGAGTGGTTTGAACTGCAAAGCTGAAAATTCTCAGGGTGGATTTCTTTGCAAGGTTGCTATAATGTGTGCACCTGGGATACCTGTCTCTTCAGAAGGGTGGAAAGAAGTGAGTTCTATTGATTCTGAATTGGGAACAATCAAGGCCCATCGAGCAGGTGCTGGTAAGCAACCGCTAATGAGTTTGGGGGGAGGGTAATCCTGCTTCATTTTTCTTTACAATTATATCCAGATCTATACTTAAGACTCCCATTATATCTGTACTTCCATTCTAACTATTTCCATTCTTTGCGCCAAGTGTAGAGTGATTTTGTTTTATTTTATTAATAGAACAGCATTTCAGCTTTCCAGCTTCATCTTTAGTGTTTCTCCACAATGAAATTATAGAGTTACAATATAGCCCTGAGGATTGTAAAATGATTGATCATATTTATGATTATGTAATAGTCAAGAAAGAGTTTTAAGAAAAAACAAAAATAAGTTTCTTAATTGTGCATGTGTATTTTTTTTTTTTTGTAGTCAGTGTATTCCTTACCAGACTATCTAATGCCAGTACAAAGAATGGAAAACATATGACACCTTGGAGTCTTTTTTTATATAATTCAATTAAAAAATAGGAAGTTTGTGTCAGATTTTTAAAATAAAGGATCCTGCATTCCCATGAAAGAACTGAATCTTAACAAACACTGGCCTCAACCTAGACTATAGTGCCACAAGGTCAAATGGCACATGTGAAGCAAACTCAAAATTGCAGTTGTTGTGAGTTTTTATGTGTTCTCTCCCACAGGAAATTAGTCTGTTGGTTTTGGAGTGGCTGTGGAGTCACAGCCAAGTGACTGTGGGCACACAGTCCAGAGGGGCATGTGGAGCCCAACATGGACAGAGTTGTTTTAAACTAGAAATATTTTAAATAATAAATTTTGTTAATATGAGTTTCTGAACTGATAACATACGAATACGAGAAAATAGAAGATTTTCTCGTATTCGTATGTTGATGATGGCTTCAATGACTGACAGACAGTTGTGACTGCATGAGATTTTGTAGTACATGGTGTCTAGCAATGAGTGAAATAGTGCTTTAGAATAAGCCTAACAATAGCATATTCTAATATCGATTCTTTGTTCTTATTATGTTATTTTGAAAACTATGAATACCATTTCAGAGACCTTGCTTGGCTTATTAGGAATTTTCTGTTAGAAAGGTAATTTGTTATCATTTAATACATTTCCTTATGTCAAGACACAATAGGGAACACAAGGTAATTATAACAAATTAGCATAAACTTATGAAATGGAATGGGGGATAAACATTAGATTAATAGCATTCAAACTGATTTCATAATTTAAAATTGGCCTATGCCAGGTGATAAATAAGAAAAAAAAATAGGAGAGGAAAAATATGAAAGTTTCTGAATGCTCAGGCAGAATAGCCACATAGAGTGTTTGGAATGTTTTAATTCAGTTGCCTTGAGCCTGCATCAAAAAAAAAATGCTGAAATATTTCTTTGATATAAAGAAGCTGATTCATAGTGGGATATGGAGCGGGAGCATGGGAGGAATAGATGAACTCTAGTTAGGGCAGAGGAGTTGAAGGAGAAGGGAGGGAGCATGGGGTTACAAATGATGATGGAATGTGATGATCATTATTATCCAAATTACATGTGTGAAGACATGAATTGGTGTGAATGTATTTTGTATACAACCAGAGATATGAAAAATTGTGCTCTATATGTGTAATAAGAATTGTAATGCACCCCACTCTCATATATAAATAATAAAAAAATCCATGGATTATGTGGTAGTTGTTTCAACAAGGGGAGCAATATAAATAGGTTTTGGAAAGTTTGACTCTCCTTTCATTCTCTTCTGTATGTACTGGTTCAGTGGGCCTATTTTTAGACTATGCAATTTGTGTGTCTTCTATGACAGTACCATTATGGAAGAAATTCCAGTTTGGCAAGTATTGGACCTCAGCTCTGTTATCTGCTCTGGAAAATCCTCACTGACTCCAAATGCAGAGGACAAAAGGAGATGGTTGTAGGCCCATCTTGAACCACCAGTTTTCCCCACCAACAACATATTAACAAAAACTGGCACAACTTTGGGGTTAACCATAAAAATAATTACAGTAATTACTATGGTGTAGTGCAAAGCTCATGCATGGGCTTTAGAATCAGATAAAGCCAAGTTCAATTCCCACCTCTGCTACTTACAAACCATGTGAGTAAATAAATTCTGCTACTTAATTAGCTTTTCTGAGCCTCATCTGTCACATGCAATAAGTAATATCAATTTTGCCATATGCCTATGAGAAATAAAAGAATTAAATAAAATTAATAGACTTAGTACAATATTTGGCACATAATAAGTCTTTGATTTATATTTCTTTTGCTCTTTTCCCAGTAAGAAAAGTTTGGTCAATTTTTGACTGATGCTAGTTAAAGCATAGTTGGAAGTTTGAGGAAAGAAAAACAAAGTAAAGATTCTAAATGGAGAAGAATGCTTAAATTGGTTTGTTTTCTTGAGACGATGTTAGCACTTGCTTTTGTGATTATGCAATGATCCATGGTTTTGTATTAATTTTTTTCCTTATCAGATAATTATTTTTGATAAGCACTTATAATTTAAGTAAACATAGTGCATTTATTTTAAATTAATGAAATATGTCCCTAATTCTCACTTCTTATCATTTGATTAGTTCATTTTCCTAAACAAACTAAAAGTAGTCTACTTCTACTCAGTAAATAATCCATAGTAGGTAAGAGAAGTATATCATTGTTCATTGCTGTTTCTGGAAGCTGAATGATTTGCCACAGTAAAATATAATTGGCAAAATAAAATTTCAAATCAATTGATTTTGCTGTAGCTCTTGCTACTGTTTTGTATACAAGAGAGGTGGATAGAGTAAATGAAGGTGACCTAGAGCCAGGATGCTTATCCTACCTCTTGGTGAAAAATCTATTGCCTTATGAATTATGCATGTATAAGCATCAAAGACACATATCTTTAAAAGTATCAGAAATATGAGGCACTCCCCTATCTCCCTGGCAAAACCTATTTGAGGCTGTTCTTTTGCCTCCTGGGTTGAGCCACCTTTAGCAATAGGCTGGCCCACAAGAATAGCCCAAGTTCCCCATAATCACTGGTGTACTTCTGGTCTATGCTTCCCAGTGCTGGTTATGCCATTGAGCTGAGTGAGATTCCTCAGTTAGGCAATCTGCAGAGGAAAAGATCTCTTACATAGGGCTTGGCAGAAACACTGCAGTGATTGATAATGGGACCAAATCACTTGAGGTGAGTTTTCTGGGGTTCACAAGTGAACAAGGGTCTGCTCAACTTTGTCATATTAGCCCATGGATATTGTAGTAAATTGCCATGGGTGGGGGGAATAGCAGGAGGAGCTGCCGAGCTTCTGCCTGAGTCTTTTCTCCTGTGCTAGCTTTAAGGGATCAGAGCATTTCGTCTCTCTGCCTTCAGGAAGGTAGCAGTGTCTGCCTTGTTTTAGGAAATGGTTAATCTTGGGAATGGTGGACTTTCGTGTTTGCTATACTGAGAATCACTTTAGTTTAGCACAGAGCGCTATAGATTAATGCTGTAATCAATGAGAATCTGTACACTGCAGAGATCTGTTTTGATGACAGCAGTACTTATGGCCTTGTTTAGTGTCACCATTGTATAATGTTGGACACTGCAGGCTCTTTTGCATTTGATTTAGAATGCAAGGACTACAGGAATTAAAAAAAATAATTTGTATTTTGGTGGATATTTTTACTGTGTTGTGGATCTGCTGCTATTGCTAGGTGGAATTCAGTGATTTGATGCCAGTAGCATTTGTTTAACCATTCCAATGCTGCTGTTATTATGTTTGCTGGGTTTCTGCAGTTTCTACTACTTCATACGTTGCACTCAGGAACAGGTAAACTAAACTATAATATTATTTTTTTTTGAATAAATGTAAGCCTAATGGATTTTATTGTTTAATTATCAAAAAGGCTGAGCTATTTAAATTTATCATTAGAGTATCAGTAGAGAATAATGGCTATTTTGCTTTAAAATTGAAATTACATAAACATTATTTGAAAATGCAATGATGAACATCTAGTTGCATTATATGAAGTTATTTTTATGCTTTAAATGTATATCAGTATGTTAAATTGTATACATGTTAGTATATTTAACTCTTAGTTTCATCTGTATACAATATACAATTAATTCAGAAAGTATGTGTTTTCTTTTTCTTGATTGATCAGATTGTTTCCCCTTATTATTGAATTTCATTAAAATTAGAAGGCTTCCCAACCTTTAATCTTAAAAATAAATAAGTTTATGTAGATTGTTCTTTTTCAATGTGTAGATAATGGTGTCACAGGCTTGGTTTTTCCTAATAGACCAAACTTCTTATAGAACACATCTCTGGAAATGCTTGTGTTTTCATGTGATGTTAAGCTGTGGGCTGAAGGGAAAACTGTTCAGATAAGGGGGATTAGGGAGCCCAGACACAAGAGTGGAAGAGAAGTGTAGCCTTGGGGGTCAGAGATTTGGGTGTGTGACCTTGGGCAAAAGAGGAACTTACCTCTTTTGAACCTTGTTTTCACTCTGCATATTTGGAAAGACTGCCCTGCTCTTCTCAGTAGGAATAGCACAGTATTTTTAAGTTGTTTAAGGTTGTGTGTTGATATTTTCTGTACAGGAAAAGACACTTATTAAATGTTTAAATGATCCAGTTTCCTGAATACAAGAGGGAACAGAGTTTCCTGTTCTTTTACTTGCAGTGGTTTAACAGCTGAGGGTTTTTTGGAAAGGAGATTATGACTTTTAAAAATTTAAGCTGCTAAATCCCTTTGCTCCATTGTAACTATTTTGCCAATAAGCAGAGAACATTTGAGGTGTCCTGAGGGCAACTGCTGTTAGACCGCACTCCTTGGGAGGGGAAGGAGGCATCACATGTTATGCTGCAGCCCCATGAGGACCTGGATGCAAAGAGGCACCCCAGCTCTCTGAGTGCCTGCCAGGGACAGGAGCTCCTTGCTGCTCACTTGCTCCCTCTCAGGTTCAGTGGGTACTGCTGAGGGCAGTTGGAGAAAGCTCCTGCCTTCCCTTCTGAGCAGATGACTTTCAAGAGGTCCACTTTCTACTAAGCTAAGGGCAAGCTCAGAATCCAGAGGATCCAAGGCAACTGGAAAAGAAGCAATCACCTCCTACTCGCTAAAGTATGAATTGGATTGCTGCCTGTCTATTGCTAGTTAAAGTTTATGAGTATAGAATGCATATGCTTTTGAGTGAGAACAGAAGGATTTTATTGTAAATTGCATCATGTGCTTACAGAGTGGTAATAATTGCTAGTTGATCAAGATTACAAATCTTGTGTTCATGGTTATGGGTCTTCTTAATGATAGACACCATTATCATAAGAGCAAGTCAAGGCAATAATGGCCAAAGCTCCCACATATGCACAGGAAGAGTAAAAGGAAAACAATGTGATTAATTTCTCCACCGAGCTCCGAGGAATCACTCTGATTTATAGTCCCTTTACATAAATTCATGAAGGCAATAACCTTGTTAGTAAAGTGATTCTCCATCATCAGAAGGGTATCTGCTCAGGTATCTTCCAACTACTTTATGTTGCATTCTTAGTACATGGTTAGAAAGATCTTCAAGGAAAATAAGATGTTTGCATTTTCAAGTATTACTTATGAGTGTTCCTGGGAAGAGTTCCAAATGATGGAAGTCTTTTGAAAAATAAAGACAAAATTAATTTCAGTAAACAAGAAATATATATCCTTCCCTATTCTTCCCCAGATAATCCATAGACACTTTTGATAAATAAAATAAAGGCATGCTGGTCTCATCTTTCTAAGGCAAGGGAGATTAGGAAGAAGCATTTCTGTTTATAAAAGTATGAGAAGTCAACGAAAAATCAGTTATTTTATAATGACAAACTTAATAGTCGAGATAACTTTCAAACATTGACAATCATGCCTATAAGTTGTAGGCTAGTAAATAAATGTATTTAGATTTTTTTTATAACCTGCTTCAAGTAGGCCATCTTTTGTGTTAAGGAAGGAAATTATCATAATCTCATAATGAGTCCGTCAATTACTGGTAGAAATAAATGTACCTCCAAATTTTGAATGCCCAGTTAATTTATGTTTGTTTTTTGTTTCAGACAAGATTTTATATGAATTCTAAGACATGGGAGATAAAATCTTACTGTGATGAACTGTAAATATATTTCAAAGCTGAATTTTGAAAAGGGGGCTGATTTCAGAAGCTGGTGGGTTCTAATAAGCATATTTTCAATGGTATAACGTATATCATCTGTCATATATTTTAGACTTATTAGTAGTTTTAAAGGTGTTATTTCCTTTTTTTAGGCAGTTGGGGGCAGGTGGACAAAAAGCTCTTAGCTTTGTAATGCTTTCCTGTATGGAATTCTTAGTCCTTGAATTTAGTTCTTCACTTTTGAGTAGATCAAGATTAGACCAATTTTTTTTTATCCACTTCAATTTTTTACTTTTATTTCAGGATAATGATTTCTAATAACATTTTTAGATTATATAAAGTTTAAAATTATTTTTCTATATTTTCCTTTTTAGAGTACATCTTTGAAATTATTGAAGGTACTCATCAAGAAGAGATATTAGCACACCCTCATATAGTATTGCTCTTGCCTTAATTCTGTTTGAAAGACTTTTCAAAATATAATTTATTAGAGTCTTGATAGCTCACAAATGTGCTTTCTGAGGTAAATTCCCTTGCTCTCCATATGTAGTCATAAAACTCATTTTCTCTGAGTATGGTTTCTTGATTTCCTAAGTGCCTGGCTTAAATAGGGATCTTAATGAAAGCATAGTACTGAGGCTGAGGACCTGCAAGGAAGGATGATTCTGGGAGCTAAAGGAAGAGCACCAAGCCAGTATTGTAATGCCTCAATCTAAGTCACTCATTCATGCAGATCCTTTAACCATTTGTGTTTAATTTGGAGAGGTCCTGGGTCCTTCAGATAAATAAAGGGAGCAATGGACTCTTGGCAGAAAAACACTTATAGATACACAATTTTACCTACAATTTTAAAGAATGTATGTATTCCATAAATTTAATTATAATAACAAAGTACTTAATACTCAGTGGTGGAAAAAGTCCTATTTACTTTAAGGTAAGCCATTTCTTACATACAGTTAGTAAATAAGCCCCAAACCAGCTTTAAGTTGTTCTTGCTTTAACAGTACTCTTATCACTTAATATTTCCATGGGCTATGCCATTCTACAACATAGTTTAAAAAATCTACCCAAAGATTAAAATTCCAAAAGATAAGTAAATGATGATCAGTTACATTGTTATAAACAAAGAGATCAGGAATGACTGAAAATTCAAAAATAACATTGAGTGATTTCTGAACAAAGAGAGGATTGAATGTTTCATGGACCAACATTATTTCATCTGTACCCGAAGAACTAGCCAGGACTTATTTCTGTTCAGAATAGCTTGACAGAGATTATTTCCTTTTGACAAGGGGCTTCTTAGACAATGTATTGTGATTCAGCAGGCTAAGTTTGTTCATAACAGACATTTAGTTACAGAGATCTTTGAAAGGTTCAATGTAGTCAATGGGATTTTACTGTAATGAGCAATTCATTGAGGTCATAAAAATAATGGGAAAATTGAGCATAGAATAAGAGCCCTCCCCCATATCTATTTAATTTAGAAGATCCTTTAGAGTATTGGTGAGAAACTCTAATGAGGAGAATACATCTTTGGAATTTCTTCTTGAAGTTGTTCCCTTTGAGTTTGCCATACAGTCTTTGCCGTACTATCTTTATTTTCCACATTTGTTCTTGTTGGCTTTACAAAGCTAAATTGAAATGGATACAGTCTTCGTGCTTGTGAACTTAGTTCACATCTGGATGCTTGATTAAAATGTGATGCAATGATAATTACATCAAACAAATATCACTAAAGGCCCAAAGATTTGGAGGGGTATGTGTGTGTGGGTGTGTTTGTGATTATTTTTTGTTATCAAAACTATTAGTGCATAACATTGAAAACCAAATAGAACTGTATCTTCTTGTTAATTATTAGAATTTTAAAGGCTAACAAGATATTACCTTTCAGTGTTTTTATTTCTATCAACAATAAATAATGAAAAATGACCAGGGTTGCATAATACTGAGTTTCTTAAAGTTGAGTACTTAGCCATTAGAATACAGTTTAAACAATTATCTTAAGCTAAATTTTTTATAAATATATTTCAAACATAAATAACAGATATTTTATATCAAAAAGTAAATGCTACTTACATTCTTGCTAGTTAAAATAAATAAAATAATGTTGAGTTTAGAAGGTGCTTGCTATTGGCTTGCTCTTTTATTTTAAAAATGAAGTTCAGCCTTTAATTTGATATATGCATACACAAAATAAGTGTCTATTTATGTTGTGAAAGAAGAAGCTGAACCATTATTTTTTCTTAATATTGGAACTGTTATAATTACTATAATAATTTGGTATTTTTTGAGTCCTATGTCAAACTTAGTCTTGCTTGTGATTAATTATGTATTTTAGTTAAAATTTATACCAGTCAATATGGAAATTAGTCACAGTATAATGATCTTATGTTGTTAAGAATGGTGGAATTTTTAGATAAAACTTAAATATGTACATTTTCATTGGGGAAAATGAGTTAAAGATTGTTGTCTTTGTGAGTGTCATTATCACTCTGTGTGTCAATTGGGAAAGGTTTCTTATAAATTTATAAAATCCACATTAGAAAAAGCACTTGAAAATTATTAATTTTAATCTCTCTAAAATAATAGTAAATTAAGTCATTTAATTAAAAACTTTCAAAGAATAATTTTTTTGTCAGATCTAATGTCCCTAAATATGTTAAATATCAATGCTAACAGGAAACAGTGCCAATTCTTTTACTAAATACCTCCTCATTTCGTATCTTAATTCAGTTACACCATCCTCTTGCTTGTTCATTTGCCTATTCTTACTTAAGAGATATTAATTTTGGTTAAGAGTCTTTAGAAGACAATGTGGCTACTCTTATGTCTAAAGAAGTATGCAAAGAGCACTTGGCCCTCTGTTTCCCCCTATTTGTACTGCATTCACAAAATGTCAGGAAATAGAACATGCAAAGGGAGAACATTGTATAACAAGCATAGCTTCAGATCTCCTCATTCTGTATAGCTGAGTTTTCCCAATTAGCTTGTAATCATTGTTGCTGATTGTTTACATTATTTAAATTAAATTTTTTCTTAGGAAAATTTCACATTTATCTACCTTTTTATTTTAAGTTTGGAAGCCTACAAAGAATATTTTATCGTGGTTTTCATAAAAGCTTACATGCTATTCATTCTTTTAGTTGTTGTCTAATGGACATTGTTCTAATATCAATATATTGCTTGTCATCCAGTTGTGTTACTACATAATTGTTCAGACAGTTATGTTCACATATTTGTGTTCACAGAGCTACTCATAGTACCATGGTACTGAATGCAGGCAGACCCTTACCAGTTTGTTTTATTTGTTTTTGTGTATTTTTTCTCCCTTAAGTTTTTCTACTCTTTGTTGTAAATTCTTACTCTTGTCAGTGTGCTTGGCTGTACCAACCCTTTTGTTTTTTTACAGTATGCATCTTTAGCATTGGTTGAATACCAGAGAAAATCATTTATAATTTGGACTGTAAAATTATGAGCAAGGGCCTAATGTGTTTTTTTCTAGGAATCAAGTCTAGGAGTGTAAATTTTGTTTGTTGGTTTTTGCCAAATGAGTAAGAAGCTTTTTTTTTATTTGTTTCTCATTCTTTGGCAAATTGATTAAGATAACTTGCTATTTACTGAATTTTGCTACTTAAGCTCTGGTTAAACTAACACCTGTACATCAATTCCATTTTAGATCGTTCCTATTGCATCAAAGATATTTTGAGATTGATACACAAAAAGAATTGATTTTAATGAAAATGGAGTTATGATTAGTTTGTATATGTTTGCATATATTTGTATTATATTTGTATCTATTCACTAACCTTAAAACATACTCAATACTAAAAATGACCTAAGGTAGTGACCAAAATATAAAAATTTAGCCTTATGAAATAAATTTTGCATAGTAAAGAAGATTAGTAGGGAAAAATAAGGGTAGAAAGGTTGCAGACTTAATCATAAATTTTCTAATAAATGCACATGCTTTGAAAAAAGTGCCATTGATTACAACATCCATTACAAAAATACACCAGTTGTTTGAGTGCCCACTAATTGTTTCAGATACTGACACCATAAATAAGATTATCAGTGGCTGCAGCATGATCCACGTAATTTGAGCAACATTATCAACATGGTCCATGTAGGCAAATGCCTTGATGTAATGGTGAAGGGCAATGCAGTGAAAAGAAGGGTGGAAGGCTCAAGGGGAGAGGCCTCAAAGACCAAGCTCAACTTAGATAGTTTTGTAATATAAAATGTACATGCTATCTGTATGCATTTGTAAATATTGTTCTTTACTACCATTGGTTTTGTGCTTTGACTTAAATTATTTACTTTTGTCATGAAGATCAGAGTACAGTTGAAAGGACATGCCTTCATCAGGCTTGACTGCCTTTGCACTGCAGCAGAGGTTCAGACCAGTGACCTTGCAGTGTTTTGCAACCTGGTTTCCTGTGGCAATAATTCTGAAGTTTTATGAATATGAACACTTAGGCACTTTTCTCAAGAACAATGATGAAGCATAAAATAAAATGTTCTCCAGACTTTTATGCCTAGTGATTTCGCACTGCCAGTTAAGGAATTTCCAACACAAAGGGAAAGTTCTTTTATATTCCAATAAATATATACCTAAATTGTCTGTTCACGTGGGCCAAGTAAAAGTGAAGGAAAACAAGCCAAAAACAAAAAATAAAAATAAAATAAAATAAGATAAAACATAATAAAATTAAAAAGGCAAAAAAATATTTACAATAACTTGCTTTGAGGGAGCTCTGGTTTTAAGACATCTGTTCATAGTACTAAAAATGTTTACTAATATAAACTAACTTTTATGCTTTTTATGCCTTAATAATATAAATAAAAGTAATAATCGGTAGCAATACCTTTTACGTACTTACATTTTGTCTTCTATAACCTTACAGTTCATCTTTATTATCATTTCAATATTATTATATCACAAACCATGATAATGTTTGATCTCCATATATTTCATTTCCATGTCTTTGGGATGCAGAGGCAGGTACAAATTGATTTGACATTCAGAATATTATTGCAAATTAATACTGTTTTGCTAAAGTTGCCTGGATCTGGATAAAGACTAGCATTTTTCTTTATCAGAGATACTTCTTCTAGAATGCGTTCTCAAAATGTCTTTGAGGCAAATATGCCCAGCACTACAATTTCTTAAACCTGTGGTTAACATCCAGTCCCCAAACAATGAAAACAAATAAACCCCAATTTTTTCCACAGGGTTTCCTGGCTGGTTATTCCGAGGCTTTGCACGTGACAACCTGTTCTCCCACGTGAATGGAATACTCAGTGTCAATGTGGAAGCCTGGTCAGTTGGAAACTTGGAGTAAAATATTTCCCTCCTGTGTACATCACTTCCCAAATTCTTATTCATGAAGAGTCATTGTGTTGGAAAAAAAAGTTTCCCTAAGATTGTCAGTTCTGTGATTTGTAATCCAAGGCACCTTACTATTCTGTACTTAGATTCTGGGGATTAAATTTCTTAGTCATTGGGCCTCAGGCCATAATTACACATGAAATTTATTCTTTTCTATTATGTGTGGAAAAGTTATATAATCAATGACCTTGGAGACTTTTAATCAGACAATTTTTTTCACCATTTATTAATGTCATGTAGTGCATTCTATATTTTATGAAAACTATGAACATCTTATTTTATGATCCTAAAGCACAGTTGTGTCTGCACACATATATGTGCCAGCACCTGTATGTGCATGTATTTTGTTGTTCAAACCTCTTGGGAATTTTAGTTTACCAACTCTCTCTGGGATCCATATCAGGGCAGTGCAGAGGTAAAAGGATACTTTTGTCCATAATGGTGTTTTGGGAATGTGTTTGGACCATGAAGCTTCTTGAAATCTCAAAGATCTAAATTTATGTAAACTTATATCACTTTCAAAATTAGGAAAAATTAAATTGCTAACTAATATTCATTAGCTCAAATACATTTTAATTTTGCAATGCCTGTTTCTGTAATGTAAATCCACAAAGTTTCCTGTGATTTCTCAAATACCCATAAAGAGTGACCCTATTATATTTTTAAATTTACAGTGGATGTTTTCTTAACATTCAATCCTATAATTGCTTTCATAATATTGTTATAAATAGAAACTAAAAAAACATAAATGTCAGGACATTAGTAATCCTATACCCTATTGGAATGTAAATATTAAAAATATATTTGGCAATTTTTGAAGACATAATGTAAGCTAGTGAAATGTTATCAAGGATATCTTGATTAATCCCACCAAGACGTAATTTTTCACAGACTTCAACACTTTTATAGGATATTTAAAATTTTATTTTGTAAAGAGTAAGATTTTACTTATTAGAGGTATTTAACTATAAATTTGATCTCTAGCACTTGATTTTTTCTAAAAAAAATTTTTAGAGTTTAACCTTTATTTATTTTTTTGTTGTTTATTTGTTTTTATGTGGTGCTGAGGATAGAACCCAGGGCCTCACCTGTCCTAGGCGCTCTACCACTAAGCCACAACCCCAACCCTCTAGCACTTGATTTTTATATTAATCTGTATTGTATCATTCATTATGTGTTAAACTTTATTTTTAAAGTTTCTTAAAGTTCACAAAACTGGCATATCTCATTTATTTGATCTCCATGCAACTTCAGTGAGGAAAGTAGCATTATTCCCCTTTTGTCTTATTTATTTATATAATTTTACTGGGGATTGTACCCAGGGTTGCTCTACCACTGAGCTACATCCACAGACATTTTTAGTTTTTATTTTGAGACAGGGTATTGCTAAGTTGATGGGGCTGGCCTTGAACTTGTGATTCTCCGGCTTCAGCCTCCCAAGTAACTGGGATTACAGATGTGTGACAACACAACTGTCTATTCCCCTTTTGTAAAAGAGTACAGTGTTTACAGAGATGTAGAGAGATAATAGATATAGTACCTAATAGTTTTTAGAGTCATAAGTCTCCAACTTCAAATACAATGTTCTTTAATAAATAATAGCTTCTAAGAAATAGCAATTATAAACATAAGATATAGTGTTAATAGAGAAATTAAGACAGATTCTGTGGCAATGCAAGGCTTCTAATTGTGGAGGAAAAAAGAATCTTTGTTATGTTTGTATGCCAATAAAATTGAAAGAAGTGCTTCTTGGCATAATAATTGGAAATAATATTTCTTACATATTTTTATACACTAATGAAATTTTGCATTTCTGTGGTTTTTTATAGTTTATAAAGCAATTTCACATTCATAATCTCATTCTATTCTTGAAAAGAACAATAGCATAATATTGTAGGTATCTCTAGAGTTGAGGGATTATCTGAATAACACAGTTCAGTTGGAGTTTTGATTCAGAATTCCATATAACTGCTTTGCAGAATGTTATGGTGGTAGTTTAGCATCCCAAAAATTAGCTCTCAAATTCACCAAATACATATAATCAGGAAAGTGCCACATCTGTCAAAGATGTTAATTAAATTCTTCTTTCCTGGACCAGCAACTGTGCCTCTTTCCTGTGCTCTAAAATTATAAAACAGAGATGGCACCATAGACATTCAAGTAAATATTTAACCATTCTCTAGAGGTTGTTCAGCTCTGGAGACTCTTTTGAATACAAATAATTTCTGAATACAAACATTTTGTCATTTTATTAATGTTATAAATAGTACATGATATATTTATTTGAATCAATTTAATAAATAAATGATTTGATTTAATTGAATCATCAAATTTACATAATTCATATGCCAAACAGAAATAATGATGTTGTGGGTTTTGTTGATAAAAATACAGCACTACTAAGCAAGGAATTTTAAAAGTAAAATTTCCTTTTTAAAAAAACCATTTTATGGGCTGGGGTTGTGGCTCAGAGTTAGAGCAATCACCTTGCATGCGTGAGAAACTGGATTTGATCCTTAGTACTACATTTTAAAAAAAGAAAATAAAGATATTGTGTCCACCTATAACTTAAAAATAAATATTTTTATAAACCACTTTATTTATGTATAATTGGTATATAAAAACATATGTAATATGCAATATATGATTTCATATATCCATGAAATCATCACTACAGTGTATTCCATAAATATGTCTATGATCTGCTATCACTGTAGTCTTTACTTATTATCAATACTTTATTTTTGTTCAAAGAACACTTAGTACCTACCCTTTTAGCAAAATTTTAAGTATGTAATACAGTATCATTAACTGCAGATTAAGCTCTTAAAGATTACTAGAAGTTATTTATGTTGTATAACTGAAAACTTATACCCTTTGACATTATATCTCCATATCCCTCTCCTCCAAGCCCTGGAAATCATTCTTTTACTCTCTGCTTTTGTAAGTTTGACTTTGATAGATTTCTCTGTAGATATTATGATGCAATATCTGTCCTTCTATGTCTGGCTTGTTTCACTTTGCTTGAAGTCTTTTTGGGTTCTCCCAATTTGTTTCAAATGGCAAGATTTGGTTCTTTTTAAAGGGTAATATTTCCATGTGTATGTGCATTACCTTTTCTTTATTCATTCACCCTGTCAGTGGGCATTTAGGATTTTTCCACATCTAGGTTATAGTGACCAGTATTTCAGTGTACATGGCAGTGCAGATATTTCTTTTGGATTCTGATTTCAATTTCTACCCAGCAATAGTGTTGCTAGATCATACAATAGTTCTATTTTTTTTTTAATTTCAAGTAACCTTCATACTATTTTCTATAGTGATATTATTAATTGATGTTCCCATTAACAGTATTTAAAGTTTCCAGTTTCTCCACATCTTCACCAATACTTACCTCCTTTTTCTTATTATAAGTATCCTAACAGGTGATAGGAATTTTGATTTGTGTTTCTCTGATGATTAGTGATGTTCACCTTTAGTGTTGAGCATAGCTGTCATGTAAAGTGAAATTTCTAACGTAAATTTAGAGAACAAATGCTCTAATGAATCCTTAATGGCTGCACATAATGCAATTCTTCCAAGGAAGGACTCTTTTTAAAAAAAAAAAAATGCATTTTAAATTGTTAAAGAGGTTGAGCTTGAGTCAGGCAAATCTCCGTTACCTAATTTTATACAGTGTTTTGCCCTCAAATATGTTTAGGGAGTGAAAGTTGGCATGGACTTTCAATGATAGTACCATAAAAATATTTAAGAACTATTATGTTTAGTATAGTAGGAACTTAGAATGAGAGAGAATAATTTAATAATGAAAGACAATGTACTGACTTTGCAATGATATTCATAGCATTTACTTGTGAATATGCTTTTAATATTTCATAGATTGACTAATGCTTAAATTTAACTTTATCTCTTCCCATTTCATTTTAATGCTTAGAAATCAAGTACTGTAAAATAATATTTGTTTCTTTCCCCTATTAACTCAAGTGAAAATTAGACTTTATGGAGCTTTGCTGTGAGTAAATTATTGGTGATTTATTCCAGAGTTAACTCTGCTATTGTAGATTATGAGGACACTTTCCTTTTGCAGTCATGGAAGTATTTTAATTAGGCTTTTAAGAAATGAGGACATCATTTCATGTGATATTTTCATATATTAATCCAGAGTTAAGATTTTAACTCATTTCTCAGTTTAATTCATGTCTGTGAAATGTCTGTTACTGAAATAAACGTTCTTGTCAATTATTCAGATTAATTTACATACACATACTTATTGCAATATAGACAAATGTTATTTAATCATATCTGCTGGCCATGGGACTTGGTGTTGAAAATACTTGATCAAACTTCAAAACCTAAGATAACTTTTGTGTATGCATTACATGCAAACATTCAATAACCATATTTTTGTTCTGCACTTTTATTTGTGTATGTACTGTTCTGTATTAAAGTTAGTGTAGTATTCATCTAATTGTACTTAATCCCAACACATATCCTATGATAAAGGACTAAAAAACAAGTAAAAGGAAAAATTTTTAATAGGTTTAGGAAATAAATGGTAAGTGTAGTTCTGATTTTTGGTCTGTAAAATATACTTTCTTTTTTTTTTTTAATGACAACAACCCATTTTATGTAGGAAGAACAATTTATTTTTAGATGACCAGGAACTCAATTATGGTTATAAATTAGGAATTGGATGGGTTACTGAGTGATATTAGAATAGATATGCATTCTGGTTTTTATCATAATTCATTATAATGATGTTAAAAATATGCTGCGTATTTCTTCTGGAGACGGGCCAGAAGATTGACTTTTCTAATACTTTAAGCAGTGTGCTAATTTGGTGTAGTAACTTTTCCTTTGCTGTATGTATATTAAGTATATGCTCCACTTGAGAAAGTATATATGTCAGGTAAATTTTTAAGTATTTAATATGTGAAATTAGAGTCATGGTTTGCATACAGTTTTAACATACATGTTCCACCAAGCACCTGTGTTGTTTGGAAGGTATTTTGGTTCAGTTGGTCATATTGAAATTCACTGTGCTTTGACACAAGATACCAAAAAATAGAAATTTTAAATCATAAAGATCCAGGTTTATGCATTGCTAAACAGTCTAATCATAGTGACCTGGGTTTAGGAAAAAATAGTTCTCTTTACAGAACACTTGTGTGCATTAGCTGACAAGTGATTTATTTTACTTTTGCATTGAAAATAGATTTGTGCATTGAAAATGCATGGTGCATTGAAATTTGTAGAATGAAAGATCTACGCTAACCAGATTTAATTAGCCTGCTTTTTATACAGGGGCAGGGAACAAAACTGTTTTAAAATTCCTCACAAAAATAAGCTCAAAATTATAATGCTTCTTTGAACATGGCTAATTATAAAGTTGAACTATTTCAGTAGACACAGCCGACTTATATGCTTCCTGATTCTGGATTAATGATAATAGCAAATTAGTTTCTTTAGAATTATATTGAATATTAGAGCCAAGATGTTTTTGTATTGATTCCATAAGCAAATACCATGAATTTATCATTTTGAAGTTATGCCAACTAGAAGTCAATATCATTAATCATCTATTAGAAAAATAATCAAGGAAATGGTTTGTATTAATGAAATATTTGATTATGAATATTTTAGGAGAAGGTTTTGTTGGGTGCTGCTTATACCATTAATAATAGGAAAATGTAAATTGTGAAGACAAATTAGAGAAATTAAAAGTTCATTGTCTTTCAAACAGTAATTATATGGTTAGAAGAAACATAATATAAAACAACATATTTAGATTTTAATATGTAACATGTAATTTTTGTAAGATTTTTAAACAATATTATTTAATAAGTGACAAAATTAATAAAATATCACAATATTAAGAGGTATAAATTGTATACTAAATATTGAACTTTATTTTTTTTTAAATTTTTATTTATTTTAATTAGTTACACATGACAGTACAATGATCTTGACATATCATACATTTGAATCAGATGGGATATAATTTCTCATTTTTCTGAGTGTACAGGTTGCAGAATCATTGTTAAGGTCTGTAAACAAGTCAAAATAACACCTTGTATTTTGCCAGAGAAATGTTAGAGTTCGTAAACAAGTCTGGATGGTGCCTGGCAAAATGCCAGAGGGAGTGGTTTGTGAAGTAACAAAAGTGAGCCATTAAGTGTGGAGATTCCTTATTGGTTGACTGATGTATCTAGTTTATTCTAATTAAGATAAGCTGTGTGGAATGTATAAATAGCTCTGTTGTCCTACAATAAACGGCTCCCTCTCCTGCTGTATCAATCTACAGAAGTTATTCGTCACCCCCCAGCTATTCTGCTGCAGCCAGACTGCAGCAAATCATATTGGTCATGCAGTCATATATATACACACAGTAAGGATAATGTCTATATCATTCTACTATTCTTCCTATCCCCCCCAACCCCTCCCTTCCCCTCCCATAACTTCTCTCTACCAATCTAAGGTAATGCTATTCTTTTTTTTTTCTTGTCTCCCATTTAACTTTATACATTTACATTTGTTATCAATATTTAATTGATGTTTACACTATTATATATGGCCAAAATAGGCAAAAAATAAATAAATAGCTGCAAACTCTGTAGCATTCATATTACAGAATAGTGTAAGTTCTAGTGCTGGATACACATTAGAATCTCCTGGCAAACTGTATAGATACTTGTATGTAGATATACTCATATGTCTGTCTCTCCCTCCCTCCCGCACTCCCTCCCTTCCTTCCTTCCTTCTTTCTAACCAATTTGATGAGACTCTTCATTCAAGGTGAGTCCCTGAAAAGCTCCTAGATGATAATAGTATCTGTGCTTTCATAATAAGGTGTGCAAAATAGCATGGCTGAATTTTATCAGAAACATCAGCTTTTGGTTCTTTGCCTATGAAGAACACTTTTTGCACAGCAAATATTTGTCTGTATCTATTTAGGACAATGTAAATAAAACAGAGCTGAATCACCATATAAGGCATGGGGGCATGAGCCAGAGAAAAATTCCAAGAAGTGTAGTTTTTAAAGCTTAAGAAAAATTTTTGAGGGATATGAAGAACCATTGTTTGCTTGAAAAATATATGGTGATTTTTGTTATTATTTTAGCTTCAAAGACTTCTTAAAGCACCTTTCAATTTCATTAGTATTTTTTTTCTTCAGGGAAATTGAATCACCTTTCCACCAACATCTCAGTGGTTCAATTACTTTATCACTGTTTAGAAATGAATCAACATTTAAGATATCATCAGGCCTTTTTACTAAGTATGTGAAATTTTAGGCAGAAACTTGTAAAAATTGCAGTAATTACCTTTTGAACAGTAATATTTGTATTAATATAATTTCAATTTTAACACTGTAGTTTTTTCGAGATGAACTAATGAAAAAACTACTTTAAGAAGTAGAGGATAGGAAAGATAGCAGAATACAACAGTTACTAATAGGGCATTATGTAAAAATGTGGATGTGTAACTGATATGATTCTGCAATCTGTATTTGGGGTAAAAATGGGAGTTCATAACCCACTTGAATCTAATGTATGAAATATGATATGTCATGAGCTTTGTAATGTTTTGAACAACCAATAAAAAAATAATATATGTGTATTTTATTTTTTTTTTTAAAGAGAGAGTGAGAGAGAGGGGGGGACAGAGAGAGAGAGAGAGAATTTTAACATTTATTTATTTTTTAGTTCTCGGTGGACACAACATCTTTGTTGGTATATGGTGCTGCTGAGGATCGAACCCGGGCCGCACGCATGCTAGGCGAGCGCGCTACCACTTGAGCCACATCCCCAGCCCCTATATGTGTACTTTAAAAAAAGAGTAATTGCATAAAATTTTACAAACAGCAAATAAATACCAAGGAGAAATATCTTCCTTTTGCATCTTCCTTACACTCCATTAACTGAAGTGGTCCAGTAGAAATACTCTCTGATATTAAGCCATGTATACATATTAAGGATGTGAATTTGAAAAACATACATATTCCATATGAAGCAATTTTAATAGAATGATTTTTAGTGCAATTTCAAATGCTAACCCCTACATAGAGTAAACTACTATTATTCACATGAATATTTGTGTAATATTTTAGTATTTAGTATCGATAACATTTGCCTTCAGCCTTTCTAAGATTTATAAAAGGAAAAGAAAAGCAACTACTAATAAATTGAAGAGTATGGATTTTTCTGCCTGTAGATTTTATACATCTAAAAAATTTCTTTCCTTTTGCATGCTGTACCTTTCATTGCCTATCATCTATGAAAAATTATTTAGTTATGGCCTGTTCAGTCTTGGTCAGTCATATTTCCCCAAGTTAGCTAGCTTTGTATCTCAGTGTCAGCTGACTTACTTGTTTCTTTGGAGATCCATGGAAAAAAAATTTTATTGAATTAATCTGATACTTAAAATATAAAAGTTCATTTATTCCCCTGATTTCCTAATACATGTTCTCATATAGGTGGCCCACTTTTTATTGCCTTTTTTTTTCATTCATATATTGAAAACATGGCCCCTTAATTTTTCTCTCAAATGCTTACTTTGTGGTTTTATTAAAATTGGTGGGTACTGTGTCATTTGCATTCTTTTACCGTTTTTCTTGACATTTAATAATAACTAATAAGCATATGTCATATTTTTCAGTATATGAGGAAAGGTAGGGATAAAAGAATTATTTTTTGAAAAATATGTTATAGTTCAGAAGTGTAGAAAGGGAGACAAATTTTAATATTCAGTTCAATAAATGTAATTTTAGGCGTCACCACTAGATGGCAAGATGTGACTTGGAATGGAAAGCTTTGAGTGTTGGAAAAGCACATTAACCCTGTTCTTCCCTGTATGTTTATGTGTCAGTGTTACTAGGCTTATTTGGGGGCAGTGAGGGTGGGGGGTGGGAGCAGCCCTTCTATTTCAGGAAGTATGTTTGTAGAACATATTTATTCCAGTGATTCTAGTCCCAACTTTTCACAACACATGTATCATTCTGGGATGCGTAAACTCAAGATTACAATATTCTTAACACTTTATAGATTGAAGAGGTAATACTTAGAGTGATGCATTCTCCACTTTAACATTATCACAATTTTGTTTTTTTCCTGCTGTGCAGGTGACTTGGATTATTACTGGTTGGATCCTGCCACGTGGCACAGCCGGGAAACATCACCTATTAGTTCGGTAAGTTTTCTGGTAATTGAGTGTTTGCAATTCAAGGACTATTTATACTTTATCCATGATCTCATATATACTGGTGAAAATGAGTCCTGCACCATTATATGTTCTATGATCGCAAATGTTAATTTCATTTGGCATTGCAGTTTTGAAGAAAAAATTAGTTGATACTGAATAATTATAGCAAATTGTAAATTAAGTAAAAAAATTATTAAATCATGACTACCATCGTACATCTTCTTTTAGCAACAGTACACTATAGAGTATTAGTTGTTTACCCTTGTGATCCTATGGCTGCCTGAGAGCTAAGCTCACTGCTCTTGCTTATCATCTCAACAGAGGACAATATTATATCACTAATCCTAAAATAAATCAAAATTCAAAGTATAGTTTCTACCAAATATGTAACACTTTTGCACCATTGTGAAGTTAAATTTATAAGATGAACCATTCTAATGATTTAAGAATGGACACTGTATTTGATTAAGGATAGTATCAGCATTAATAACAAAAAAAATTTCTTCATTTAAGCAGACATTTTAAAATAAATTAATTGCTTTTAAATATTGATTAAGAGATATATTTAGTTGCTAAGTACTTTCAGAATCATTGAGTATAAGTGTCTTTTGTAAATAAACAGTAAGTCTAAGTGAAAAATATTGTAAGCCAAGGATGAAGTCCATAAGAATAAAGAATTCCCTCTAGGGTATCTTTTAACTGAGGAAATCACATCATGGTAACATGTGTCTATAGAAAAAAAAGTTGTTTACTTTTTAAATTTTGCATTTAACAGCATCCGGTAACGTGGCAGCCATCCAAAGAGGGGGACCGATTAATTGGACGTGTTATTCTTAACAAAAGAACAACCATGCCCAAAGAATCGGGTGCATTACTGGGTCTGAAAGTAAGTATGCTGGTTTAGAATATTTCTTAAAGGGTGAATTACAGTACAGACTGCAATCAGCAAAACTTCTGACAATGATTTTTTTCTTTTTTTTTTTGTATTGAGAATTGGACTTAGTTTTGCCTCACTAATGAGCTATATCCTCAATCCTTTTAATTTTTATTTTGAGACAAGGTCTCAGTAAGTTGCTCAGGGTCTTGCTAAGTTGCTGAGGCTGGCCTCAAACTTGTGATGCCTTTGCCTCAGCCTCCCAAGTAGCTGGGATTACAGGCAAGCATCACTATGCCCAGCAATGATCTTTAAATATATTCTTCTCTTCTTCAAAATAAAATCTCTCTAGTGAATATAGCTTGTCTTATGTGTAATAGTTTTCCTAGGTTAGTAGTTTTCAATCATTTTTGTTAATATAATACAAATGTATTAAAAATGCAGTAGAGCATAGGAAAACTATTTGTCTCTGGTTATTAAGGATAAATTTTACATTAAAAAGATTTGAATGGAAGGCAGTAAACTTAGATAAAATGTGGACCATTTTTATTTAGTAGCAATATAAAACTTCAACAAGGAAATTATTTTCTAATAATAGTAATATTTATGATAATACTAAAAGAAGAAAACATATCTTTTAAAAATGTCCTCTATCCATGCATGGATGGTGGAAGGAGACCCTCATCATTATACAAAATACATGTATGAAGATGTCAATTTGGTGTCAGCGTATCTTGTATTCAGAAATATGATAAATTCTGGTATAAAGGTGTATTAAGAATTGTAAGGCAAATAATAATAATAATCATAATGAGAGAGCTCATGTAAAAAAATAAAAAATAAATTAATTAATTAAAATGTCCTCTAACAGATATAAGAATCTGATAGATTACAAAAGATTATTGCTTTCTGGAAAAGTCTATGCACACATTTGCATAGGTATCTTGTATTATATGTGTGCTTATGTATATGCATTATATGGTTTTGCTTTCAGTTACTTAAAGAAATATTAAAAAATGTTACTTTAAAACTATTATTTGTCAAGAGGTTGTACATTAATACAACTGGCAGTGAGCTCAGTAATATAGCATTTGTCTGGTATGCATGATCCCTCAATCCTGAAAAACAAGAAAGAAAGTTCATGTACTCAAATGATATTATTAGCATTAATTTCTCTTGCTGTGAAATAATTCTGATCACCTCTATTACCTCTATTAATGGGTATGTTTATAAGAACTGTGGATCAACTTCAATCTTTGGTAATACTCACCTACTTTTTTATTTTCAAAATCTAATTTTAATTCAGACTGAACAAACAAGCAGAAAAATGAGAAGGCTAACTGTTTTAGCAGACACAGATGTATCAAGTGTAAAATGGTGGGCTATTAACACAACTAATTGTGTTCTTATTTTCAAGCAACCCTTTTATATACAAGTTTCCATTAGTTGGATAAGGATTTGACATTAAGTAAAAATACTACTTAAATAGGGCTGAGGTAGTACCACTTCATAGTAAAAGTATTAGAAAAGTGATCCTCAAGGTGTATTGGTCACAAAGCAGATGAAAACTTGAATGACAAATATCTAGTAAATTTGCTAGTCAAAAAAAAAAAAAGTCAATGCACTTTTAATTGTGTATTTGAGGCCCCTGCATTGGGAAAAATTAAACCTAGAGTTTCTCACATATATTTTAGATGTAGCAGAAAAGCCACATTAAGGTATTCAATAGTGATATAGCTCAGACTTTGAAGGTCAGGTAACCTCAAATATCTGTTTCTGATGAGAAGGTCAGCACATGGTCAGATGCATTTAGACTGTACACTTTGCACAGTGGTAAATTACTTCCAAAATGTAGCCTGATCTTGGTAGGAATTCCTAGTCTTTATGGTTGTAGGCCTACTATATTAAACCACAGATACACAAAGGAGACTGAAATCTGATTTGACAATGGGGTATTATCTTCACATAGAAATGATTCAAGTGGTAAGAATGTGTTTAGAAGATTTTAAAAAATCCTAAACAATGTTAAACACTTGCTGTTTGATATAAGTCAGAGAGACATGGCACCTGTCTTCCAAATGCATACATTATTTTTGGTGTCTTGTTATTGTTAGGTTAGTGTAAGAAGTCAGTAAACAAATTTCCTTAGGATACATGGTCATCACAAATATAATGAAATATCTTCTTTTCAATATTATGCTGCCAGTTTCTTTACTTAAAAAGATATTGTACTTCACTAATGTTCTCACACTTAATTGTAAAACATTATAGAATACTTTCTCAAACTAATAAAGTTGTATTTCATATGAATCTTAAGAACTTATAACTTTGTAATCATCCAGGTTGTTGGAGGAAAAATGACTGACTTAGGACGTCTTGGTGCTTTCATCACCAAAGTAAAGAAGGGTAGCCTGGCAGATGTAGTTGGACACCTGAGAGCAGGTAAAGCTTCTTTTTTACATTCAAACATGCTATCAATGCATGGATTGGTAGATTTCAATTTGGGATGATTTATTTACATATTACGTTTATACCACTAATTAATTGTAATGCATAAATAAAGCTTTTTTTCCTAATAGAGACACGGATGTGATTTCCATAAGGAACTATACATAAGTAGCAATCTGTAGAGATTGAGTAGGAATATTTTTATTTATGTAAAACACAGAGTTGCAAAATGCTGAAGTATTATTTCTGTAGATGACTTTATAGTATTGTTACCAGACTTCAAGTCTAAAACAGTTTAGCTTTTTAAAACAAACTCCACCTCATTATTTACAGTAATTACTAAAACTTTTCACAGAATCCCCAAACAATTATTTAGGAACAGTGTTTTTCATAAAACATAGATATAGTCACATTTATGATGCATATTACATAATGAAATATTCTTAATTAAAATGAGACATATTGTACTCATGCAAAAGAGCCAGTATTTAGTATTCAGAAATATGTATTGCTCTGTAACTTTAACATGGCACAATAAAATCATATAATATATTCAAATGTGCTATATATCCAGTAGCAACACTTTTTAAAATATATTTTTGGTAAATTATTTTATGTTCATTTTAGTTAAAATCACATTAACCTACTTCTTTGACTTCACTTCAGAGTTGATTATTAACAACCTATAATACATAGAGAACATTTCCAGCCTATATTTTCTATCTTGATAACTTCAGAAAAATATTCTAGGAGTCTTACAGACTTCTTGATATGATTACAAAAATCTGTTCAAAATCATTTCAAGTTTTGTTTTTTCTTTGATAGGGACCTTCTATATTAGGTATTATATAAGGAGAAAATCCAAATTGAGTTTTTTTTTTTTCCATTTACTATATGACTTTGAAGATGTGTAGCAGTATGGTGTACCGGTGTACCATTGTTTCTAATCAAAGACTAGTCATTGATTCAATAAGAAAGTAAGTCAATTAGGGATGACTATCTTAGTAAACTGAATTGTTGTACAAAACTCAAAATACACTCCAAAAAAAGTATGAAAATCTGTGGTGGATAATATAATATAACTTTAACTACAGAAAACTGAATTTGTAGATCAGATTATAAACATAATATCTTTTGATTTTGTACTTTTGTTTTAGTAGATGATTACTTGGAAGAAGTCAATTCAGGAGTTGTTCTGTATAATATACCTCTTAGTGATTAATTTCATTTATTTAACACCCATGGGCTGAGACGTTAAAAGCTCAATTAAGATAACTATAAAACTCATCAGTGTACATTTTACTTACAGCAGTTTATGTATTTGAAGCAACTAAAGCTTTTTATTAGACTTGATCATATAGTCTGACTTACATTTTAATATAGGATTGATTTTTCTTTTGTTTGCATATAAAACTTGCTGGCCTGTAAAAAACTAAAACACTATTTTTTTCCATTCATTTCACTTCTGGCATTTGGAATCTTGCTATAATCTTGCCAGAACTTTCTGCAGCCCTGCTCTCCTTCAAGTTCATTCATGCACTTCATTGCTATTTGGCATAACCATCTAAAACAGGCACTGCTTATTAAGGTTGTTCATGTCTCTTGGTCATTCTTTGTTCAAGTCAAAGCTTGGTGACTATCTCCTGCTAACACTTTCCACTCCCAGTTATGTCAGTCTTCCTGGCAAGCTGTTATTACCTATATATAAGATGTGACCAGTACCTCTTGTCTACCTGATTTCTGTTTTGCTCTACTGATGAAGTCTTTTGCATTCTTCAAAACTCATCTCAAGTTGTCATAATTGAAAAGAGTCCTGATACTCACTTGAAGCAATAATTTAATCATTACTTCTCTGGTGCCACCTTTCTCTATCTCTGTTTCTTGAATGAACTGCTATCCTTGCATAAGACAAATTTTATTAGTTACTTGCTTACATGTTATTTCTCTACCACCAAATACAAAGACAGAGAAAGGGTCAATATTCTGTTTGTACCCTCACTGTCTATATCCCTGCCTGAAAAGATTATTCATATATAAGTAATGGTAAAAAAGGACTTTATGGTTTAGGAGTTGTTGATTTATAAATAAAAAATAATCACATGTATTAATTTAATTTGATTTTAAAAGTTGTGCTTCCATGTTGCTGTCTATAAACAGGAGGATTTTATAATACAGTACTTTTGTAAAATATTGATTGTAACTCATTATTGGATAGCATAATTAATTTAATTGTTTATATTCATTATTTTTTATTTATTTTTTTTAAAGAGAGAGTGATAGAGGGAGAGAGAGAGAATTTTTTAATATTTATTTATTAGTATTTGGCGGACACAACATCTTTGTTGGTATGTGGTGCTGAGGATCGAACCCGGGCCGCACGCACTCCAGACGAGCGCGCTACCGCTTGAGCCACATCCCCAGCCCCTCATTATTTTTTAAAAAAACTGAAATACATAATATTTTTAAAAATTTAAAACATAATAGGAACTATCAGGGTAAGTATTGTTTTGTAAACTACTTTCTAGCATGTAAATGTATGTGTATATACATATGCATACATGTATACATATTATTGTTATATATGTGTACTGAGTCATGATATAAATTTTCTTTCCTTGGTCAAAAAATTTGATAAAATTCCTGATATGCTATAATCTGTAATTATTTTTTTCCTTTTTAAATTTTTTTTAAATAATGAAGTAGATTCATTGACTATTTGAAAAACTTTTTTTCTAGGTAACTGCTTAGAGAAAATTATTAGAAATTATTTAAATATTGTCAATAAGAATACTGTTTACCAAATCAAAGCAGCACATGATGTGCTTTTTCAACATTTACTTTCTACTTTCAAGTAACCTGAAAGAAAAAAAAATAGTTACTTTAAAAGTAGTCCTAGTAAAACATGTTTTTTTGTTGTAAAAAAATGACCTAACCAAAACTAAAGATTTCATGTTTAGTCCAAGTTTTAAAATTGGTAACAATATTGATGCCTTAGTTAAGCAAATGGTTACTTAGCCCCTAATATGTTCTAGATACTGAGAACAACAAAATAAGCATCCAAACATTCAAATGCCTCCACATGCCACTAAGGCTGCGGTAGTTCAGCTGTGAAACCAGAGTTTTGAGATGAGACTAGACTACCCTCTTCGCCAATTTCCTCTGGGTTCTTGTCTCACTAATTTTGAAGAATGAAATTTATGGACGATCATGGAAGGAAAAAGTAAACAGAGCAGAAAGGGAAGAGTAAACTGAGTAGGATTTATTTAAGCAAGAAGAGATATAACTCCTGCCATGCTGGCAGGGGCCTAATAGCAGAAAAACTCATTTTGGTGTGGTTGAATGGGGCCCATTATCCTCACTGCTTGGTAATTTTGCTGTCTATTTAATCTTCATTCAACTGATCCTTTTGTTGTCAACTGAAGGGGGCTAGAACTATCTGGGAACTAAAAATATGCTAAATATTTATGAGAATAAATCTTTGTTTGCAAATGATTTATGGTGAAAACTCTACTCAAAGTAATAACTATTAGTCATTAACCTCCATTTTTTAATGCAGCATCATACTATATTAATGAATTTTGAACTATTTAACAAACTAAGTAGTATTTTATATTTTTGATTTTTAAAAATATTTTTATATTTGTACTTTGACATTCACTATATATCATGTATATAATGTACATGTTTTGAGCATCTGGAATTGGGTTAACTGTCATGCAAATTTTACATCTGCTTGCTTCGTAACTTTGCCATAGCTACCTGTGTTACCCTGTGGGTGTGAATTCAAATCCTTTCATGCATTTTTATTCTGTTGTGCATCTGGTGAAGACAATGAAGTGTGATTTATAACTGAAAAATTCATGCTAACAAATGTTAATTGCTATTTTTACCAAAATAAAAGAAGATTTATGCAGTTTAATAAGAATCATACATAGAGTTGCTTACATTTATTATATGGAGGGCATGCTGCTAATTATTATTTTCTAATGTTTCCAAAATAGGCTGTGCTAAATCCATCCCATAGCATGAGATTATTTTTATATTATTTCTGGTATATCTCAAAAGATAAAGGCAGTTTTATATTGTACTGTTTTCAATGACCAGTAATATTTTGGGAGAAAAAAAGGAAAACATGAAAACAATAAAGGTGTGCAAAAAAACCTTTAATTCACATTTTATGCCAATCAATTTGCTTTTAAGAGCAGAGCCTAGGAAATTAAATTATTTGTATATGTTTTGCATTTCTTTGTTAAAAAAAAAGAGAAAAGATAAGAAAAATAAAACAGAATATATAAGGTAAAAAAATACCCTTTTTTTTAAATTCAAGGGGATGAAGTTCTAGAATGGAATGGTAAACCCCTGCCGGGAGCTACAAATGAAGAAGTTTACAACATTATTTTAGAATCAAAATCAGAACCTCAAGTTGAAATTATTGTTTCAAGGCCTATTGGGTAAGGCTAAAAAAACTTGCTTCTTAAGTTTAGTAAATTACATGTATTAGTAGGGTTTTAAAAAGAAGTTTATAAATTCATACAGTACATGTTAACATGGATAGTTTTTTCATCAATTATGGGCATACATTTTAGATTTTTAAAATTTCTCAATTTTTAAAAACTGGACTACTGAATATTTTTACTACATTTTAGAAGCTCCATAATCTAACAATTGTAATATCAAAAAGTATCAATATATATTTTTCAAAATTGAAATAAAAGTGATTTTTTTTTTTAGTAGCAGAACTTATTTTCAGAAATTCTAATTTAAGGAGTAGTATTTTCTTTAAAAGGAATTAGTAGCAAACTCATCTTATGATATTTAAAATATTAATTTTATATGTCTTCATGAGATTTTTGCTATTCTATAAAGAACAAAATATTTTTTCTATATCTTTACCAATTGGGTAGTTCCCAATTAAAATCAAGGAAATATTTTGATATTTGACTTATAATAATTAGTCATAGTAATTGGTATCATTTTTAAAACCTTAAAATTAAACATAATTTAATTATCTATAACGAATAGAATATTTTCTATATCTATATATTTCCCCTGTTGTTAGCTTTTTCTAGCAAAACTACAAAGTCCAGAATAAATATTCATTTTGCAAGTCTATAATTTTTAGGAGGCATCTTGTACCATCTCATCATAGTTGGCTTAATGTTTGAATGTATTCTTGGAAATAATTCTTTTTTTCCTATTCTCCAAGATATTATATAGCCATTAATTCAGACTTTTTATGTTGGAAGACTGCTAACCTTAATTTTTGCTGTCCTCATGAATATATGTCAATGCAAAACATACAAGAAAATATAATAATCCTAATTTCAAAGGAATGAAAATGTATAATCATATACCAAAGAACATCAATATATATAAAACCCTAAAATAAAGGCAAACTTATAACCAGTTTTAAGTCATTAGTAGACATTGAAGACCTTTGCAAAAGTACAGTTCCATGTAGATGTTTAAAATAACTCTATGATTTATGATAGTTTTACATGACATATGTTCTATTGCTGAGGTAAAAATGAGACTGGAAAAGAGGTAAGTAAATTGGAAAATGAATCAGAAGTTATATAAAAATAAAATTTAATATCAAGCTCTGCACACATTTTCAAATACTTTTAAATATATATATATATAGTGGTTTAAAAGTAATAAGCAAAAATATCATTGATTATGGTGATTTAAGAAACCAACAGACAATTAAAGTAGACTGGAATAACATTTTTATTTTTCTATGAAAACTACTTAAAGCAACATCATCTACATAGCCAAACTCTAAACTAATATGGATTATAGAAATCAAAAAAATATACAATACAAAGATTATATTTGAAAAAGAATCAAAGCTGGCATCAACTTTCCAGTGATTGTATTATTGGAATAATTCTAGAGATATTTTAACAATGGGGTTTAATGTAGTTCTGTTCAGCAACTATAATTAAATTCAAAATGCAAATATTTATTCATAATTTATTTACATAATGATTTCAGGAATGATTGGCACAGTTTATGAGACATTGGCCATCTTGAGGTATTGACCATTTGGGAGTCCACCAAATATAATATCCTTAAACGCTGATGCTTATAACTGATATTTAAACTCCTTTACCACATAATTTGAGAGTAGAACTGATTAAGAAGACCTGTATAAACATCATGGGAAAATTTATGTGTGAAAATGTTACTAAAGTATTTAGCATTAAATAAATTTTTATTCAAAATCACTTTAACTTTTTAATATTTTCTTCCCTGTCCTTCTTTCAATGATGAATAAAATTCAAAGTCTATAACTTGCTTTAGGGTTCTAAATTCTAATTTTGTAATTGGCTATGAGGCTGCTTTTCAAAGAAATCATACTGTTTAAAAAATTATTGTTTGTGAATTTTTTATAATTTACCTTTATGTACTTAAATGAGTTTTGAATAAACAGGATAAATAGTTGGTTTATTGTATTTTAGGTATTTAAAATTAGTCTCTTAGTTACAAATTCATATAAATAATTTATTTTATTTAAACTTATACAAAACTATACAAAAGAGATAAATTTCCCAAGATACACAGCACAGAGTATAATTTGTAAAATTTCAAAAGAAAATTTGTAAAAGTTGTAGGTGATTATGCACATTACTTATAAAAATATGAAAATAAGAGGGCAAGAAAACAATCAAACAGTGAAAACTTTTTATTTTCCCTGCCCCCTAAAAATGTAAGGAAAATCAAAGCACAAATTAGGTCACAAGGTAAGTAATTCGAAATTCTTAAATATTATGCTGTTAATTCTGTTGATACTGGCTAACTCCAGTCTACTTTAATATGTCGTGTTAATACTTCCTGTAGTGTTAATCTTCTTAAATTAATATTAAAATATCTTTGTAAAAGGAGAGGTAAAGTAGTATCATACAGTATAATAGCAAACAAGGTGGTCCAGGGTTCTTAAGGTCACAGTGGATAATGGCTTAAGCTAAGCCTATCTTACATATTTCTTCAGAGTAATTTGTGAGTGTGACAGGAATGGGTGTTCTTACAGTCATTTTCTAGTCATACAGCAAATAGCCATATATTTAGCTAACTTCAGTTTGGAGATAGGAATCTCCATGAATATTATATATGTGCATATGCATTAGATATTCATATATATATATATGAATAAATTTTATATATATATATAAAATTTTTTGGCTTTTCTGTTGCAAGCTTGAGCCATCTTTAATTTCCAAAGCAATTCATCCTTTTCATTTTATTAACTTTGCCCATGGTATCCATCATATCATTTGATTTTATTAAGAGATATTCCCATCCCTTTCATTCAGTAAACTCTTTCAGATGTGTTCGTAAAGCATACTACTGATTTGTAAAATTTGTGTCATTTTGATTTTCTATAATGGAAGTAGAATATTATCTTTAACATTTTTTATTTCCAAAACCTGCTGTTTTGGTAGTAAAAATATTGTGGTGATTTTATCCACAATATTAGTCTGATTGTTGTCATGTTAAAGTGTTTTGCTGTTAAATATCTAAAAACTTATTTTATTGGAGTTTTTGTGTGTGTGTGGCATTTGACATCCATGTACATCAGTAGTTATCTAAATAGTAAGTTCCCTCCATTTCTACATTTCTAAAGATGCAAAAGGATTTTTTTCTGCATCATAGAAATAAAATGGGCTGTGATTGTCTCAGCCAGAGTAATTCACCTAATGGGATTTTTACAATACCCTCTTTCTTTTAGTGACATTCCCCGGATTCCTGAGAGTTCCCATCCTCCACTGGAATCCAGTGAGTATGAGATTTCTGTGTTATTATAAAGTTTAGAACTAAATCAAAGAGTTAAGACTTATCCTTTTCGTCAGTTATTTAACATAAAACAATTGGTGTTACCAGACTAAGGTTGTCCTCACTGATACCAGAATTTGGCCACATGCCAATCATTGGAAGCCCAAAGAAGTTTCCTTTAAGATTTTTCTTTTCTTTTTTCTTTTTTTGCTTTTTCTTTTGTGGCTATATAAAGGTCTATACTACAGGCCTCTTCTCATCAAAACAGTCATAATCTCTCAGAGCTCAATTATTAAACCTCTAATAGTTCTGTTTTCTGTAGATAAAAATTTGTTCTGATACCGAATTATTCTGTTTGATTGGTTAGCAGCTCAGTCTTATGAGCAGCCTCATAAATAGGCATACCAACAAATAATCATATTTACAACAAAATAGTCTCAGGTATAATAATGGAAGCCAGTGGGCAGAGAGAAAATTCACTGTGGGGCTAGAGGACTGAAAAAAATATCTATGTGGAAATTGAAGTCATTCAGGAGGAGTTAAGATGATATTGTGAACAATAGAGACAAATATTAAAATTTTATGCATAATTTTATTCATAATGTAGAATGACCCAAACATTTATTTTGCCATGGATTGGCATTAAATTAATACTTGGGCTCAATTCTCCAGGTGCTATTATTATCTTATATGAATGTAAAATATTTGATTTAGGGAAAAACCAGGATCTTAGTGGAAATTCTTTCACAAATGCAAGCAAGCCATCTCAGTTGACAGCAACAGCACTCTTCCTCAAGCTCCTTTTCTCTCTTCACCCCCCACATCCAGTCCATCAGGAAACCCTGAGGGCTCTGCCTTTATAGTACACACCAACCCCTCTTCTCTACCACCTTCCCTGCCATCGCAGGTTCAAACTCCATCATCATTCATCTGGACAATTATGTGGTATCCAACTGGTCTCCCTGCTTCTGCCCTTGTCCCCTGAAATCTACTAGCAACACAGAAACCACAGTGAACTTGGGACAGCTTCCCATCTCACTTTGTAAAAATTGCAGTCCTACGGGGTACAGTGAACTAATAGGCCTGTAATCCCTGTGACTCAGAAAACTGAGGCGGTCTAGCATGTTTGAAGCAACATAGTGAGACCTGTCTCAAAATTTCATTTAGAGACAGGGTTTTGAAAAGTTGCTTAGCAGACTTGCTAAGTTTCTGAGTCTGGCTTTGAACCTGAGATCCTCCTGCCTTAGCCTCCCAAGCCACTGAGATTATAGGCATGCACCACCATGCTCAATTTCTTGGCTTGTTTTTTTTATCCTTTTTTATTTTTGATTTTAATTTATTATATATGACAACAGAATGCATTACAATTCATATTACACATATAGAGCACAATTTTTCATATCTCTGGTGTCTTCATATATGTACTTAGGATAATAATGACCATCACATTCCACCGTCTTTCCTACCTCTATGTCTCTTCCCTACCCCTCCCTCCCCTTTTCTCCATTCACACTTAGAGCACTAATATCTAGAATATATAAAGAACTCAAAAATCTTAACACCAAAAAAAAAAATAACCCAATAAATAAATGGGCCAAGGAACTGAACAGACACTTCTCAGAAGATATAGAATCAATCACCAAATCTATGAAAAAAATGTTCAACATCTCTAGCAAATAGAGAAATGCAGATAAAAACTACTCTAAGATTTAATCTCACTCCAGTCAGAATGGCAGCTATTAAGAATACAAACAACAATAAATTTTGGCAACAATGTGGGGAAAAGGCACACTCATACATTGCTGGTGGGACTGCAAATTGGTGCATTCAATCTGGAAAGCAGTATGGAGAATCCTTGGAAAACCTGGAATGGAACCACCATTTGACCCAGCTATCCCACTCCTTGGTGTATACCCAAAGGAATTAAAAATAGTATATTACAGGGACACAGCAATATCAGTGTTTATAGGAGCACAATTCACAATAGCTAAACTGTGAAACCAACCCAGATGCTCTTCAGTAGATGAATGGATAAAGAAAATGTGGTATATATACAAAATGGAATATTATTCAGCATTAAGAAAGAATAAAATAATGGCATTTGCAAGTAAGTGGCTGGAGCTGGAGAATAATGCTAAGTGAAATTAGACAATCCCCCCAAAACAAATGCTGAATGATTTCTCTGATTTAAGAATGCTGATCCATAATATGCTATGGGCAGGGGGTGAGGGGATGGGAGGATTAAATGAGACTAGGATATAAAAAGGCATGCCATCATGTTATCATACCTGCAGGTTTGGCTTTGAGATATAGACCAATATAGATGGGAAATGGGACTAATTGCATAATTATGTTGCATAATTATGGTATGGATAAGATTTTAAAAATTAATAGATTCTTATATAAGAAACAAACTGATTTTAGAAGCAACAGTGTTCCTGTTCTGAGTCTTGATAAAAATTATCTCAAAAGAGATCTGATAAAAGCAACATAGTAACAAAGATTATTTTACAGATCTGTTTCTTATAAGTTTCCTTTAGAGTCTAGGAGATGATGGCATGTGGCTTAATTTAGAGTTAATTAGTGAGTACAGAAAAACAGTATGTCAATGACATACCTCAGGCAATATCCACAAATAGTTTTTCTCCATGAAACAATTGCTAAGTTTGAATGGCTGTGTGTTCAAGGTGATACTAGTGGGGTAATTGCACTCTGTTAGCATCCTACCCTTACCCATGTTGTCAGGGATACACACTATGAGAAAAGAGAACCAGCTTCCTTTATTTGAAGGTAAAGGAAGTCATTTGTCGTGAATTAATGAGAAAGTGCATTCACAGAGGCTAAAGAGATTCATAGTGAGATTAAAAGTAGCAAAGATAAATTTTAAAACAATGATGTAATATAAAATTAGATGTGATTCATAAATTATATTCCATATGTATACATTTTAATTTTCTAAGATACCTTATAATAAATGATCCATTTGCCACCATAATGAACACAACAGGCACCATATTCCTTATTACTAATGCATGAGCCTATACCTATATTTGGATTTATAAGAGATTATGCAGTACAGTACCCTGCAGAAATATAGCAGATCAATAACTTTTAAGTTGAAACAAATAAATGCAACATTTTGCTAAATCATTCAAAATATCTTTAAAACAGGAGCTTAACCAAAGAAAACATTTTAAAATGACTTTCCATAGCTGTCCCTAAAGTAGGCTCTGTTATTAATGCTGGTAATTATTGTTTTATACAAATAACAGGTACATTAAATATTTTATTTTTAAAAAAGAATTATTCCTTGGACTTAAACACACTTAAATGATACTTAATTTTTTTTCTCATTTTAGGTTCAAGCTCCTTTGAATCTCAAAAGATGGAAAGGCCTTCCATTTCTGTTATTTCTCCAACAAGTCCTGGAGCCCTGAAAGATGCCCCACAAGTCTTACCAGGGCAACTTTCTGTACGTATATGTTGTACATACAAAGATACTTAACATTTGTTACTTTTTGAGTGTGTCTTAACAAAAATGCCTGGCTTTCCTTGAAACCTACAATAAAAATGTAGTCATATGACACTGTAATCACTTTGTTAATTTTAAGCATTCCTTCAGCTATTTCTTTAATTCATATATTTATATGGAAATATTTATTAAATGTCCACAATATACCATATCCTTAAATGTTATGTACTAAATGGAAACATAAGTAAAATATTCATTATTTTGGCATGCCATATTAATGTTTCTAAGGCAATAATTATATATATAATTTTCTTAGAAAGTCATGTTTAATGTACTTAACCCCTTCTGAGTCTAGAGCCTGAGAAACTTAAATTTAAAATAATCTTTGTAACTTCCTAAGGCATTTGGTGAAATGAGAGCACTGCAGGCACTCTAAAGAAATTGCCATTTCCCTCACTTGTGTCTCCATGTGATCTGAGGAAAGCCAGGATTAGGACACCATGGTTAACTATTATGAAGAGCTACATCTGTGTAGATTGATACAGAATATGGGACATATGACTAAATAACTAAAAGGAAAACCTAGCTTCAAATTATTCAAATTAATTGATTTTTTGCTGTTTTGGTAATGTTTTTATTTCTGTTTCTCTCTTTGCTATTCTTAGTTTTAATTAGTCAAAGATAAATGTAAGCTCACTTGTTTTCAAAGGTTTTCTTGGTTTTCATTCCTACTTTTAGTATATTTAATATCTTAGTATAGTCCTTTATATTTATTTTATCTGCCTTAAAACCTTTTTTTTTTCTAGTTTGTTTGTGTATACTCTTCACCTGTACTTTTAAAAGAGTGAAAATCTATTGGGGTTTTATGAAAAATGTCTCCCTAGTATTTACTGAGAACTGGAGGGTTGGATTCATACAGATCTGGATTCTTAATCTGCCCCTCACTATGAAAAAAACACTCCCATATTAAAATAGCTTATTTTGTTATCAGAACTCTTAAATATGCTCCAACATGTGATCATCAGCCATGTATATTTATATTTCTTATTCAACCATAAAATCCAAAGGAACTTCTAGATTAAAGAAATAAAAAGAACTCTATGGTTAATTTAATGTGTCATTACTGCTGCCAGCACAAATCTCTCCTGACAGCTGAAGTTTGGTTCTAAGGGTTTTGACAACAGAATGTCAGTGTGCTGTTTCCCATTTTTCTTAGTTTAACTATCAAGAAATTTTAGTTAGCAGAAATACTGTCTGTCCCTCATGTAGTTTGAAGATATCATTTATGCACTGAGTCCTCCTTTGTTTCTTTTCCCCTTCTCTTATGAATTAGCCTGTAAGTAAGTTAATCATAAAACTTAAATGAGAAAAATGACAGGAAACACTCAGTAGCTTCCCAATGTCTTTTAGTCTGTTATATCTGAATACTGAAACTTCTTTCATCAACCCATGGCACTAAAAAGTGCATTTAGCTGATCTATGATCGAGTCACTGGTAACCACCAAACTTTTGGGTTAAGCATTTAAAAAACAAGGATAATGATTTCAACATTGCCCTCTTCCCCAAATTGTGGCATAAGATATAGTACCTTGCAGGCCTGTCAGCTGTAAGTTAGGTTCAAAATGCTTCGAGAGAAAAGTTGAATTCTAAATGATTACACTTTCCAGTTGGTGTTCTTTTCAGAAATAATACCTGAAATTTTATTATAGTACAATTTAAATGTTTTCTTTAAATATAATTTTAATATTATTTAATGTAAAAATTTATAATACTTCCTGATTTTTTTTTCAAATAATTCCTTTCTGCATTGCTCTTAGGTGAAGCTGTGGTATGATAAAGTGGGACACCAGCTGATTGTAAATGTTCTGCAAGCAACAGATCTACCCTCTAGAGTAGATGGCCGTCCCAGGAATCCTTATGTAAAAATGTATTTTCTTCCAGATAGAAGGTAGTGAATAATTTTAGAAAAAATGCTAAAATATGTACTAACAGAAGAGATAGAATATTTTCTTCTGAAGTATATTTTCTAAATGTAACAGATTATTTTTTCAGAGGGAGCAAACTTCATTATATATGAAAAAAGTCCCTCAAGTTTTTTGTTTACTTGAAAATAATCTGGCAATTTTTAAACATGTCTATTACCTTGTTTATCCATGTCTTTGATAGCAGCACATCATTTAGAATATACCTTTGTGTGTTTGTGACTATAATCATAGCTACTGCTTACATTGAAGTTGAAATTAGAATTCTATCTAACTCTATAGTGTTTTCAGACTTTTATTTTATACACTAAAAGTAGTAAAAATACCAATGGCAATATTACATGTAATTGCAGTAGGTGGCGGCATATACTTGTTTTGCTTGTTCATTTACAAAACATCCTTATTTTTCAGTGATAAAAGTAAAAGGAGGACCAAAACAGTAAAGAAAGTACTAGAACCAAAATGGAATCAAACTTTTGTCTATTCACATGTACATCGTAGAGATTTTAGAGAGCGAATGTTAGAAATAACTGTGTGGGATCAACCAAGAGTACAAGAAGAAGAAAGTGAATTTCTTGGAGAGGTGATGTATATTGTACAGATTCAAGTCAAATGCTCAATGAGGTTTTTTTTTTAATACATGTTAATTATGATTACTGATATATTTTGTTTTGGTAAAGGTGCTTAAATTAATTTGAGAACCACCCTTTCAGATCCTCATAGAATTGGAGACAGCACTTTTAGATGATGAACCACATTGGTATAAACTTCAGACACACGATGAATCTTCACTACCTCTGCCTCAGCCATCACCTTTCATGCCAAGGCGACACATTCATGGAGAAAGCTCTAGCAAGAAGCTTCAAAGTAGGTCAAGATCTTTTTAGTTACCAGAAAATAATCAAGTTGTAATGATCTAATTGGAGATTAGCATGGAAGATACTTTTAAGGGTTTTATTACAGATTAAACTATTGGAAAATTGATCATCTATATAAAGAGTCTGGACAAAACTATTTTCTGCATTTTCACAATAAAATAACATATATATCATAGCAGAGGAATTCCAGAGCTAAGAGCTAAAATACTATGAGTTATAATTCTTATGCAAGACTCTTGAGTTGCTAATTGGTTAAATGATAGAGTAATTTCCATCATTATTAATGGGTTGCTACATGTCAGGTCTTAATAACTTTATAGTTCATGGATATTTTTAGTCTTTTATTAATAAGAAATATGCTTTTTAAACATAAAGTTTAAAAAGTAAGTTTATTGTTATACATTTGATGGTCAGGAAAATTTATTTTGCTGTAGTATCTAGTAATTTTTTGAGTTATAAATAAATTTTTTATTTAACATCCGGAATTAGAAACCTCATTTTGGTAATCTGGAACCAAATATTTTAGGTGTGATTGAATATTTCATGTTAGTCCTTTCTTTCAATCATTTCCCCACAATTAATGTTTAATGCCGTATAATGACAAATTCTAGAAACTAAACATAAATGTTTTAAAAAGACCCTGATGTCCTTTCAATAGTATGAGCTCCACAGAACTTCATCCAAGGGAGGTTATTTGAACTTTTCCACTCAGCCCCATCTTTCCTGAACTGCCCAGGAAAGTGATTGGCTGTGTGGAAAACAGTGCATATACATTGCTATTGGATTTAGTGTAGAATTTTAATTAAAGAGTAATCTGAAAGGTCAAAATCTTATCTTACAAGGTCCCTTTGCTTTTATGTCTTCAGTATGATGGTATAGTGAGGAAATTCTTAGAAAATATCCTTAGAAAACAAACATTAATTTCATAAAATATCAGCTCAAGTCTTTATACTATTCTTGTTTGAAAGTATTGAGTAGCAATGTATTTAGTATAAAAAATTGACTGTGTCCTTTACATTTCATAAACCAATCAGACACAGAGGTATCTGTTTGCCTTACTGTTGTGCAGGATCTCAGCGAATCAGTGATAGTGACATCTCAGATTATGAGGTTGATGATGGTATTGGAGTAGTTCCTCCAGGTGCGTTGGTGAAGAGCATGGCTCAGCTTCACTGTGCTTCCTTGCTTGTTTTCGCTGTTAACTTCTAGACTTTTTTGGGATACTGAACTGGAGATCTGTAGCACAGAAAAATCAGTATTTTATTATTCCATGGTGACTTGCATTTCAAATTGTTAAGAAAGTTTAAAATATAATAGTATCTTAATAAACATCCCTATTGACTTAATTTAGGTTCATTCATCGAAGTTTAACTAGGTGAAATCAATCATTATTTCACAATGCTCTTAGCAAAAGTGAAAATATGAATTTCATTTTGAAAGAATATGATGAATTGTATTGCATAAAATTCCATTCTTCCATGTTTCATATTGTATTTCTATGATTCTCTTTCCTCCATTTCTGAGAACACAGTAGCCTTCCATGGAATATACTGAGAAAGGTGCATGGCAGGGCTTATAACTGCATGTGGCATGGCTATAATTTTAATGCTTTTGTGATGTGTACACTACCGATTATACCTAGAATGTGTGTGTGTGTGTGTGTGTGTGTGTTGTCAAATAGAAAGTGCCTTAGAAAGATTCGATACTCATTTGAAGTCTTATCTTTTATTCATTGTATAAACTGGTGAGATTTTTGTGATATTGTACAGTCCAAATTTATGTTTTCTGTATGACTTTTGTCAAGGAAGTGTGTAAAACCAAGTATTAATGGTTTACTTTTTGGGGCACTAACACTATAGTGCTTTATTAATTTACTATGGAAAGTAAATATTCCAATAAGAATATATTAAAGAGCTAATCCTGGAACATATACATGTGATTATTAATAGCAGTTTGTTGGAATAATATTGTCTTAAGTCCCATAGATTTACATAATTTCTCAGATAGGGATTCACTTAATTTGAAGGCAATGATTTTGGCAAAATTCATAGACTCCACACCAGTAACTAAGTTGGCAATTTGGAGAGATGCATATAACTTAATTAAACATAGGAGAAAATTATGGAAAATTCTCTCAAATCAGATTTCATTTGCTGTCTACAAACCAGAGAAAATATACTATTTAATCATGTATAAAAAGTAGTCAATGTTGTTAAAACAATAAACCTAGTGCTATATACACCTACATACATTTATACTACTTTAATATCAGAGTATCAGTGAGAATTTTGAAAAAGATTGGATGACATTTTCTATTTGCTTTCTTTTTTATTTCTGTAATGATCATGGAAATTATGAACATTCTTGACAGAAATGTTTACATGAAGTATAATAATAATTTTCATACAATTGAAGGTACATGTGGTTATCAATTTAAATCCGTTGACTTATTCAAGTAGAATCAGATGATTCCTTTTGGGAAAGTCATCAAATATAACACAATTCTTGGCTATTCATCAGCGTTAATGGTATTGTTACTACTTATATAAATAAAATTTACTTCTAAGAGTGGTCCCCATATTTTACTCACCTGTAATTTCATATTTTTATAGGGAGGCAGGAGAGAATTAAGGAATAAGTTAATAGATAATGAAATAAATATTTACTAAAATAATGCATTTCTTCTCTTTTCTGTGACACATCACATAGATATCAGCATCTAAGAAGTAAAAATGAGTTATAGGACCCACTATAGATGGGATCAGTGCTTGGGTACCACCAAAGAACACTGAATTCTAAATATTCTTATATTCAGTACTGAAATATATTGCTCATACTATGTGTTTGTGAACACATAATCACTTGTATCATACAGAAGCAGTGTTTAAATTTCTTTTCAAACAATATTTTTCATTTTTCTTTAGTATTTAAAAATATAATATGCTGAAATTTGAAAGAATGTAATTAGTGATTTACATAGTAGCTAGTGATTTACATGAAACATAACCAATAAATAATAAATTATGTTTCAGATGTCATTTTATAAATTAGTAAATTGGATCATGATATTCATTTATAGTTTCAGATAACTCTTCATTGATCTAATGATCTAATATATGAATATATGGTACCTTCTAAAGATATATGTGGCAGAAGTAATATAATAAGCCACAGAGTGATAGATAGTATATTTTAAATAAAGAGGAAAGATGAGGCATTGACAAAATGGGCAAGAAGTTAAAATGAAGTGAGGGAGTAAGTTAATAAACACACATAATGTATTCCCCTATCTTTTAGCAGCTGATCACAAATTTGCTTCTATATTTTCCAGCATGAGTATGAAGAGAACATTTATGTAGATGTGGATGCTAGTTCTACATGTTTAATGCACTCTGTAATTCCTGGTTGCATATGACCTGAAGAAGCTTAAAATCTTAGTTCAAAGTGTTTTACCACAGCCAAATCTTAAGCTTTCCAATACCTTAACTTTTCTAGAATGTCTCCCACATATTTGCTATGTTTTTTTTTTAATAGAGAAGCATAGCAGATTCTGAAAGCAGTTGATACCTCCATGGCTAGAATTCTCAACTCTATAGCTTTGTGTAATTTAAAATAAATAATTATAGTGCCTTAAAAAGAATAAACACCATATAAAAAAAGGCCCTCATTTGAGAAGAGGCATCCGGTAACTTAACCTTTTGAATGTTACAATAAATTCATAAAATGAAAAAGAAAACCCTCTAATTTCTAACTCTGAGCCAACTAAAACATTGGGATGAACACTAAATAGCAATCCCCCCACTCGTGTTTCTGAAGGTAGAGCACATATTTTCAATGCTCAATTAATCACAACAAGAAAGACATGTTACTTTTAAAAGCAAAAAACTACAAATGCATATTTATCTATGATGATTTAGTATAGAGTCAGACATTCAGATTTTGAATAATATAGCATGTAAATGAAACTGAGAATGACTTTGAATCACCACAGTAATGTATGTTGCCTTCAATATCCTCTCTGTATAAAATCGGAACTTTCTAGTGAATTTTAGAAAAAGTTATATTAAATAATCTTAGTGTATGAAAAGTTTTAGGGTAATATTTTGTTCTCTAAACTCTTTTGTTGATGATAGTATAAAAGAGGCATTGCTCTCTATATAAACACCAAACCCTGCAAAAATTAATTATATATTTTAACAGCAAAATTCTTTAGAATTTCTCTCTTAATATTTAACTATACTACATCTAGTATATACCTTGAATATTAATTGAAATCTTGAAATTGATCATGTTTCTAATTCAGTATTGATGTTCCAAACTATTGTATAATTGATACCAAATGGTAATTTAAAATGTTAAGTAAGTCTAACCTTGGATTCCTTATCCATGAAAATTGTGACCATTTTTATAATGAGCTGTGAAGTTTATTCACTACCTGTTAATTTAGTTGGTCTGTTTCTCATCTTTATGTTACAATTTATACATCTGAATACCAAAAATATTTTCTACATAAAACTAAAAAAAAAAATGGATAGCCATTTATTTGACAACAAACTGAAATATATGCATTTACAAATTATGCCATTTATGGTATCATTTTTGGTCAGTATAATAATGTTTTTAACATTATAACAAAGTAGTTTGGACTTGTTTTATCTCAGTGTTATCATATTTCACTTTATGAGACATTTAAAAACCATAGTGATGTTTTAAAATTTAGTCATGAGATGATGTAGTCACAACAGATAAACTGCTGAGGAATTATTTGTAAGTGATGTTTTATGGCATATTTTTAAAAGGATGTGGGAGTTATCAAATAAAAAAATGAACAAAAGCATGAGCTCTGTCCAGTTAGATTTTCATGGTTCATGTACGTTTTATGTAGTTGTTGTAAATAGAACTGTAGTTGTAAATAGAACTGTATTACTACACATCATATTTTTAATTTTTCTTGCTCTGATAGGAAACAGTGATGCTTTTGAAGAACTTTTAAATTCTAAACCATTATTATGGATTTGAGATAACTATTTTATTTTAATCAAACCAGAGAAGATATAAACCTTTTTGCTTCATGGGAGAAATGGCCATTAGAATTTATTTTAATTGTATTTGTCTTAATTATATTAGCTTATGATAATAATTAACAAAATTATGGAATAGTTTTATATGTCATCTTATAGATTTGATGATTTGTTAAGGTTGATTTCTCTTCATTGCCATAATCATCTCTACTCATATAATTCTTAATTTGACAATTATAGTCTTATCTCTGGTTTGCAAAATTCACAATCAGTATTTGTAATAATAAAGAGCTGCTACCCTTCTTCATAAATTAAAATTGGCATGATATTATTTTCATTTTTAAATTAAAATTGATATGATAGTTTCATTTTTTTTAACTAGGCCATCTATAGTCCAACTAAAATAAAATAATTTATTATTTGGAAGAAAAATTTAAATGAAAAACTTAAATTGAAAGAGACATAAAATTTCTAAGCATTGATTTGTGTATCAACTATAATTCACTGTCAAGTTCTTCATTTATGTTGCTGAAAAGTAACTAATTCATTTTTTCTTTAAATTAAATAGTATCCCAACTCATCCTAATGTCTGAGGCATCATCTGTCATGTTTACATTCAGTTTCTTAATGGTAGCATAGAACCAAATTGCAACCTGTTCTTATGCATGTATTTATCACATTCTGTGTCCATATACTTAGTACATTTGAGAATAAGGCTAATGATTGCATGGCATTTAATATTAATAGGTCAGTAAATGCTTTAACATAATTTAATATGTCCATGTTAATGTGTGCATTATAAAAAAGTACTAACAATTTATTTGTGTATACTTTTTGCCAGTGGGTTATAGGTCTAGTGCTAGAGAAAGTAAATCAACAACATTAACTGTGCCAGAACAGCAAAGAACAACTCATCACCGCTCACGTTCAGTATCTCCTCATCGCGGCGATGATCAGGGAAGGCCGCGTTCACGTTTACCAAATGTGCCATTACAGAGGTAGGCTTAGTGTCCCTGTATTTTTTAATTAAAAACACATTGTGAATTTCTGCAAGACTCTTAACTGAAATGAAACATGGTTAGGTCAGTCAAATTATTTTTTTTCAGAATTGTTTGCAGGGAAATGCTTCTTTATTCTTTATCCAACCTATGCAGCAATCTGTTCTTTAATCTTAAGAAATTTTTCAGAGAGTGAAAGAAGTTTATGTTCTAAGGATAAGTTTTGAGAAACTGTTTATATTTGTGAGTTTTCCCTCTTTTCAGGAGAAATTTTATAGTAATCAATAAGAACTGTGCAGTGAAGTGACAAAGGATAAGGTTAGGAGACAGAATGTATTTTTAGGAGAGTTATTATTATTTCCTTGAAGCACTTTAAAAGCTTGGAGAAGTAGATGAAATATCTGTAATATATACTGTGTTTTATCTCACCCTGCAATACTCTTCAGTGGATTTAGTTAAGCAGATGAAAAATTGTGGTCCTTTTTTGATAAAGATGCTAGAGAAGGTTGAAGAAATGCAGCACAGCCAAAACCTAGAGAATAAATACTTTTAACTCATTGATTAAAATAGATTTGGAGAATCATGGCAGCACTTTTTAAGCCATGTCATTTGTTTACTATTGCTATCAGTTCCTTCCTCTTGGTCTGTCTGTCTGTCTGAGAAGATGATGCACTTTGACTAATACATTTTATCATCATTTTAGGAGCTTAGATGAAATTCATCCAACAAGAAGATCACGTTCTCCAACCAGACACCATGATGCCTCCCGAAGTCCTGCTGATCACAGATCCAGAGATGTGGATAGTCAGTATTTATCAGAACAAGACAGGTACTTGTCTAAATTATGATCTCAACATTACAAGTTTTTCTTTTTTCTGTTTTAATGTGCACAAATATTGTGGCATACTACATTAAAGAGTAAACATATGTCATCACTCAAAACACAACTTCTCTCAAGGAACAGCTGTTAAGATGTTCTTATAAAAATGCAACTCTACAAATATTTGGACAACAATATATTGTTATAAAACTTTTTTTCCCCAAAAGTTACACTTCATGTCTATCTAGTTGTAAAGGCAAAATTTGTTGTTGAGTTAGACACCGACCTAAATTTTAGAAGGGAGCCTACATGAACAAGTTTCAGATATTCATCTTTTATGGGTTACAATGGTTGGGATGTTATTTTTCTAATTATAAAGATTGTTATTTATGCAATTAAAAACTTTTTGGAAATGGGTCATCTGGAAATTAATATTGCAGAGTGTTGGAGAGAACTTCACTATTAATGTTTTTATCATATACCTCAATTTTTCTGAAATATTATTCCAGAAATGTCTATAAAATATTAAATGTTGAGATGGAGTCTTTTGAATAACCATGTAATTTAGTTCTGCACTTATTTATGTACATACATTTCTTGGAAATTTATTATAAGTCTACATTATGAATTTGTTTTCCCACACATTCACAGCCTTTCTCCCCAGAGTAACCACGTTTGTACTATAACTTGACCATAAGTTCAGGGTCTGATTTTTATTATCCCCCTTGTTGAATATTCTCTTCTGGCTTTTCAAAGTAGAGAAACTTTCCATGAGGAGTAGGGAAATGATGGTAGTGCTGAATGATTAATTGCCATGAAGACAAGGACCAGAGGCCAAGTTGAGCTTCTCACCTCCTAATTGTTACCCTGCTGTGGGATATGGTGCCATGCCCTACAAGAGGGGAGTCACCCTGAACACTGGGACAGGGAAATGCTCTGAGAAATAGGATTCCAGACCGTTAAGCTTGAACTGAGTTGATTGAAGGCTGCTTTGCTTTTTTGACATTGATTTAGCACTCAGTGAATTTTACTGAGGAGGAAAAACAAAGGGTCACCTGACTAAGGAAATCAATATAGTGAAACTAATTTGGGTAAAGAAAAAAAGTGTCAATTTTAAAAGAAAAACTCCTAATCAAGTACCTTCCTAATTGTTTAAAAAAAAAAAAAAACATATGGTATGGCATTTTCTGTGGCTATTAGAGCTAAGAAAACTATCTTAAGTTGCTAAAAATAAATAAAAGTTTTAGGGTTCCAATTAGAATCATAAAATCAAATTTTGTATTTTTTAATAAATATTTAAATGTCTACACTTAGAAATCACTTCCTTATCTTATTTGGGTAAGGTTTATTTTTGTTTTGTTTTTATAGTCTGTGAAATCATTTTGAAAGACAATAGCAAGTCAGTAATAGCTAGGACTTCAACCACAATGTTTGTACTTTATTGTTTAACTTTTTTAAATGCTGTCATGTTTATTTTTGTTTAACCTCTCAAGCAAATATGCTAGTGCAGACAATCTGGTTTCTTCCCCTTTCATGTTTCCATCTGCATACCATTGGCATAACCCATGTCATTTAATGCTTCATAATTTATCTGTTTCACTCACCACCCATCCTGTCTGTGCAGTGAGCTTCTTATGCTGCCCAGAGCAAAACGAGGACGAAGTGCAGAATGCCTACATACTACCAGGTAAATACAGGGAACTGGTAATGGTGATTGTGTGTGATGACTCTCTCCATTCTACTATTCTTCCATCTCTCCCTTATTGTTATTATGACATACAGGTAAAATAAATCTCCCAAGTATCCAAAAATTGTTTTCATTTTATATGGAGATTATGAAAAAATTTCCAAGCATATTTCAGTTCTAATCCAGGCAAACAATATTGCCATCTGTATATTTCAAAATCCAGAGACTGTTGAGCCTCTGTGAGACTATTTTCATGTTCATAAAACTGAGGGAACAGTTTCTAAAATGAAAATTCTAAATGAGCACCCCCACACACATACCTGTCTAGTCACAAGAGTTCTGATTTGTGCATGGCAATGTTACTGTTTTCATGATTATAATTTTGCTTTTTAAAATTTTCTTTCAGAATATACTGTTATTTAAGTTCTGTTTGCTTTTATTGCAGTGTTTATCCGTTCATTTAAAAAAATTTTTTTAGTTGTAGTTGGACATATATCTTTATTTTTTATTTATTTTTATGTGGTTCTGAGGATGAAACCCAGTGCCTTGCACATACTAGGCGAATGCCCCACTGCTGACCCATAACCCCAGCCCTACCAGTTCATTTTTAATGGCTGAGCTTCTGCTTCTTTCTTAAAAAAAAGAGTGACAATGTTTGTCATGTCAACTTCGTAACTACCCACCCCTGCCAGTTGGAAGTTTGTTTGCAATTTTAACTTTCCCTTAAAGGCATGCAACAGTATGATACCTCTTTAGAAATTAGGAGAAAAAGTATGTAATACTTGCCTCTAAATCGGAACTAAAATCTTGATGCTCATTATATCTCATTATATCTTGAATTTCAAATCCAAAAAAAAAAAAACTTCCATGTTGCTCATGGATTATAGTCCATCAATATTTATTATCAATCTAAGTCTTTAACAGAAAAATAAGAAAGTAATCAATCAAGAAACACACACACATACACACACAAAAAAAACATGTTTCAAATATTTTAGCCAATTAAAAAATAAGAGGATCGAGAAAGAAAGGAGTATAACTAAATGCAAAGACAAGTGCCAGATTTGTTGTGTCGGGCAAATGTTGTTCTGTTCAATCCAAATTAAATCCAAAAATTAGACACAATTTTTATGTGTCTGAAATTATTCTACTTTTTGGAGTGCCACAGGAAAAAAATATGGAAGTAATTAGCTCTGCTTGCCAACTGAGGAAAAATATAAAATTATAAATATTATAAAAATCACCTTAAATTACTTATGATAAACCATTCATGTTTATTATTAGATGTCCTTCCAAACAAATAGTTTGCTAATAGGTATGTTTTGTTTGCTAATTCTGGAGGTTTTCTCTTATTTCTGTTGGTGTGACTACAAATGTAAAAAAAGAAAAAAATAACTCAAAACAGATACACTCACAAACTCTTTATGTTTATTAATAAATATTGTATCTGCCTGACACCCAGTGTGTATTCCTAATATATTCATACCTGTAGTCTAAAGAGAATTGCAAAAAAAAATTTCTTATTTTTTTTCTGGTGAAAGTGAAATATTGGGATATACAAAATACGATATACTAGTAGTTGCATCATTTTACACAATCTATCCTTAAGATGGATGCTTTACTAATAATTCAGAAATCCATATATAATATCTGTTTAATACAATTAGTACATTCATTTTGCATGTTAGAAGAAAAGCTTGATGCTTTATGTTAGCCTCATTATATCGAATATACATATAACTGAATGTTCAACTGAGGCAGATAAAGCCCTGCTATGAAACACTGTTACAAAAAAAAAAATACCAGGAAGTAGAAGTAGAACTAACCAAATGTATAGTTCAGAACATGTCACTAATATCTCCTCTTTTCCACCCCTTCCTGATTTTTTAAATAGTAGCAGTAATTGTTTCATTTAACTGATTCCACAACTGTCAATTATATTTTTTGTTATAAAGTTGTAACCACTATCATTTTATTCCTTAATTTTCAAAAACTACCCTTTCTTTTACTTCCTTATGTGTAATGCTAAAAATATAGAGATAGAGAAAACATGAGTTTGAATATATGTATGTAAATGGAATCTCTTCTGCACTTGTACTCATGTATTTATAAAAGAATTTTATCTGTATTTGAATAAATGCATATATGTGCATATGTGCACATAAATAACCACCAATTTTTTGTGGATATAGCAATAATGTAGTTTGATTTCATAATAATTACAGAAATTTATTATTAATATAACTTTCATGGATGAATCTTAACTAGTGGTATAAAAACTGTCCATAACATGTTCACTTAGAACTTTAAAAAAAATAAAATCTAAGGATTTTATTATCTCCAATATACATAAGAAAAATAAAATTTATTGCATACCAAGCACAATGTTAAATATTTAATTTACTTCATCTCAATTTTCTACAGCACTTAATGTGCATATTATCTTCATTTTACAGATTAGGAAAATAGCTAAATTTGATACATAACAGAATAAGGATTTGAAATCAGATTGACATATTTTCCAATTAACTAGTTTTTCCAGGTATACAATAATTCTTCTTGTGAGATGTTCTGTCAATAAAAGAGTTAAAAAACTTTACAAAGTCCCTCCTTGGAGATTTATTAGGCATATGGTATTAAAATCATGTACTAAAGAAACCTCTCTCATGTTATTAATCCATTTCCCCTAAATTATTTATCACCAAATACTTGTTTTCATAAAACCTTTACTCAGGAAGTGCTCATGTAGAGAGTGTCATATCAGATAGAAATCTTTATATCTATCATCATATTTAATGCTCACCACATTTTGTTAAATAGATATTATTTTCCTCTTTGTAGATATAGAGATAAGCTTAGGGTCTTGACCTGAATTTTTCCAGTCTGAGCTAGTAAGTGGCAAAGTCAAGGTGTTTGTGCTCATGTTTTTATAAAAGATTAAGCATTCAGACTACAAATTTTGTGCTATTTTCCATTCTGTTTTTCATTCCATGTCAATCTCTGATTAGAATGATCCTGAAAAAAAATAACTTTTGAAACAATTGCTTAGAAAAATTTTGTAGCAACCTATTACAAAGATGTTTGCCCAATATTAGGGTTAGCAAAGACCACTCTGTAAAACTGGTAGAATCCTTTGTGTCAATAAACTTTTCCTGTAGTGTGTACTTGAAAATGGTCTTTTGCTAAATTTTCAAACTGAAGTTTTCAGGGGTTCCCTCTGATTTGACCATTGGCATAACCACAATTAAACCAGGACAGTGTTTGATAATTAGTATGTCCTTGGCAAATGTTTACTCCCTGCCTATTCATCATACTTTAAACTAAAGTGGGTCCTAAATACTCATAATGAGTAATTAACTTTGTAGAACATTATTATTTACCAAAAAATTAATTAATGGACTGAATTGCCCTTCATGGCTTATATAGTCCAGAAGCACTGATATATTTTAGGGGATTCAGGCAAAGTTGTGCCTTGTTTCTACCATTTTATGCCAATTCAATATTCAAATTCGAATTTATATCAAATGTCTACCTCACCCAATTTCCAGTGGTAAATTAGATTTGGATCCAGAAGCAGATAAATGAATCTTTTTCCTTGGCAGTCACTTCTTGGTTGCCTTTTTCTTTTTCTTTGTTTTACTGAACTCAGTTCCAAGTCCAGCCTTATTCCTGTAATGCTGGTCAATTCTTTGCTTGTTTTTAAAACAGAATTTTTACTTTCTTAGTTATATTTTAACTCCCAAATTACATAAACTATTTGATTTGTATTTTTAGCTATGAGATATTTACTTTCATAAAGGAACCATAATTTTAAGATTGGTTAATAAAATTCATAGAACTTAGCTAGCAGTTATTTTTCTAAATAAGACAATTATAGTTTTGAGTATGGTAAAGTCAGGTATCTATAATTTCACATTTTATTAATTTTGATCCTGGCTTCAAGTAATTATTGTGGTTCTTTGCAGAAAAAAATAAATTCATCTACATAACTTTGTTGGCCTCCTACTTTCTTTATGTCCTAGTAAAATTTTGCTTTATAAATATTTTTCTGTTCCCTGCATGTTTGTGTTGCCACTTTGCAGACATCTTGTTAGGCACTGTAAAACATTACCACCCAAGATGCCTTTATTACAGAACGGCTCTCACTGGGATATCTACAGGTAAGAGCCATAGAAGTGAGCCCTAGTTGTAGACTAATCTCTAATCCCTTGCCTACTAAAACTAGAAAGTTTACATTCTTATAAAGCATTAATATTCTCTTTTGAAATTATATAGTGAGAACCATTGATAATATCTACATTGTTTTAGTTATAAAACATTAATTATAGAATAATTCTCTAAATGAAATCTGAACACCCGTGTCAGAATTCTAGTTTGTTTCTTTGTCATTTATTTATTGTTTTACTTGTTGATTTTAATTACAGTAATTAATTTCATTTTGTTTTATTTGTGTGTAATTTTAATTTGTGAAGCTCAATTCTGCCTGCATATTCTAAGACCAAATCAGTGACTAGACAGGACATTCCCCTTCATCATGAAGGCTTTAACTCAAGAGTATTGAGATTTACTGATGAGATATTGGTTAGGTAAGAACATCTGGAAGTGCTGCCTTCCACTCACTTGTCTATCGTTGTGAAACCAAAAAGTTGAGCTGTATGATTATTTCTCCTCTGATGTCCTTCATTTTGTTTTGGTGTGGCATTTGTTCTTGGTAATGAAATTTTAGGCATTTTTGTTTTAGTGCTTCCTGTATCCAGTTTTTTCATAAGTAGGTGTGATTTAATGTCATATTTCAGTCTGAAATCCTCTTTTAAAATTATGCAAATCAATTTAAGCATAATCTTTGTTTAGTTTCATTTTCTAAACAAAATTTTGCACTGTCATCCTATCAACTATCTCACACCCTTATGAACTGAATCACAGTGATTCTACATTTTATGTAAAGAGAACATTATTTTATGCTTTACTCTCTAACATGGTCTTCCTTTCTTTGTTTTCTCTGTCTTTCTCTTCTACCACTGGATGCAATGCACTGGCACTAGTGAACTGCAGCCCTCCCTTGACAGGGCTAGGAGTGCTAGTACCAACTGCTTGAGACCAGATACTAGTTTGCATTCACCAGAACGAGAAAGGTATAAAATAAAGACTTTCTTAATTTCTTATAATTTGTACTGGTGATTTTTTTTTCAATCACTTTGTTTTGTTTCATGTGAGTCTCACAGGATTATTCATTCATGTTCACTGTGCTAATTGTCTACATCTCCTCCCCCCCTTATTACACATGTCTATACAGAGATACGCGTATGTGGATACAACTAAGAGTGCCCATACACGTATTTCTATGAATGTTGAAAATGGTGTGATGTAATTTGTAATTGCTTCTGGCTGCTGCTTTTCTACTTTTGTTGCTCCTCAGTCCTTTTATTTATATACTACTCAGGGATCCTTCAGTATGCTGATACTATTATAAGGTCCAGTCAATTTCTCCAGGGGTGGATCACCTTCCCATGAGTTAAGAGCAGTCTTCCATAAACTCAAAATAGGAATTTCCCTTATGCATCTATCTTCATTTTTGAATCAATGTGCTCTTTTATATATATCATATTTTGCATTAAATTATATTTTGACAAGAGGAGTCATATGTTAATCAGATTTCTTGATGCCTTACCAAATAAATACATACAATATATAATGTATGTATGCACATGTACTTTTTAAAAATTTTTAATTGCTTGAGTAATAATAATTCTGATTTTAATTCAGACTCACTCAGTGATTGTGTTATACTGTCTTTTAATTGTATCTCATTTTCCCATTGTAATAGAACTTTCTATTCCAGTAAATTTAGTTATAATTGGTAGTCTTGATTATAATTGCTATCTTTTTTATTTAGAAGTCATTTAAAGGATATTTGCATGCTACCTCTTTATAAATCCTGAAGAAAAATTATTTAGTGACGCTAATGAAAGCCACTTATTCTTTAGATGGTGCTTAAAGTTTTTCCTTAACAATTTTTGTACTCTATCAGTAATTTATTTCTGGTATTAAAAAATTGGTACAAATATTCATTTCTATTTTATAGCATCTTGATAAGATTTTACAAAAAACCTTCTTTTATTCTGTAATATTCATATTTGTAAAATTAATCATAGAGAGAAATTATTTTTTATTTTGTATTCCTTTGCGTTTATAATAGAAATTTTAGTTGAAATGACTATAAACTCCTAAAATCACAGTTGAAGTAGTTTTACCATTCTCTCTTTTCATATATCCCCCTCACACACAATAATTACAAGGGTAGTGGCAAAAAACTTACTATTTTTTCTATTATTATTTATATGTTTCTTATTAGCCTTATAACATGGGCAGAATTGCTCAGGCCAGTGGAGTCTTGTGATTATAAACACATCTAACATTTTCACCATCATCTAGGTCAGTGCTGATAGAAATATAATGCAAACCACAGGTGTATTTCAAATTTGCTAGTACCCATGTTGAAAAGGTGAAAGTAACACTTCAACTTAGTGTATTAAAAGTACTGTTATTTAAATATATCACTAATATAAAAGTATTAATGAAATATTTTGCATTCCTTTTTCATAACAAGTCATACATGCTAAGTGTATGATGTATTTATGGTACTCTCAAATTTGGACTAGCTACTTTCTTATGGCTACTGTATTTGGAAAGTGTGAGTCTGTTCTTATGGGGAAGCATATCTAGCATATGTATCCTCATTGAAGCCACAGAATTTACAAATCTGTAGGTTGCTGAATTTAACCTCTCAAATAATAGCCCTTGAAATGGGTCAATCTCTACCATTAAGCTGGCCACACATATTAATTACATAGATTAACATGAAGTTCCAGTGAGCATAATTACCATTAATATAAGAGGAAAAATTGGATTGAAAATATACTTACTCTCTATATTGAATAAGAAGAAATTTTCCATTAAAAAATCAAAGACAATATCAATGATTCTTAATTTGTTCAGATCATTTTGTCACCATGAAAAAAAAATGAGACAAATTTTCATCAAGTAAATTACAGAAATTATAAATGCTTATTGGTTTGGAAAGTTGGGACTACAAATGCCTTCTTGTGCATGCACCTATGAGAAGCTTTGAAGCAAAACATAACAGTATTGAAAACAAGACTCTTCCTTTTGGAGAACAGTTAAAGTCCTAGGCATGATGTGCAGAGAATAGGAAGAAAGCTATATAGGACTTTCCCAACTGCTTAATTTCTCTGATTGATCATGAGACTTGTGGTATTAATGTCTAATATTTACATAGTGGATAAGTGTCACCTCTTTGCCAAAATTAATTTTATATTTTTAACATAGTAACATCCTTATGAAATATTAAGTGTTAAGTTTCAATGATTTGAGGGTTCTGACTCATTTTGATTGCCATTTAAATTTTGTTATACCAACTCAATGGCCATTTTTTGAAGTATCCTCACTAACTTTTCTATTTTTGTAGTTATAGATGGACAGCATGCCTTTATTTTATTTACTTATTTTTATGTGGTGCTAAGGGTAGAACCCAGTGCTTCACATGTGCTAGGCAAGTGCTCTACCACTAAGCTACAGCCCCAACCTCCTCACTAACTTTTAAAACAAATGGTTTAATATTAGCACAAAGGGTGAAATTGTCAAAACAAACTCAATATCCAAGACTATACTTTACTGATGATTTGAAAGATAAAGAGGCAGCATCCTTTTCCTGAAGGAACTGGAAACCCTCAGATCCTCCTCCTCTTCTCTCTTATTAGATGTATGGCTCAAGTTAACATAGGTATTTTGAGTCATATCTGTAGAAGCATTGTTTGGAAGGGAAGTTTAAAAGCTCCTCTATTTTATATTTTGTTGGTTATATAAATAAAAAAATGCTGTTGATTACTACAGTTCTGTAAATTACACTAATTCTGCCCTTGGGGTGTGTTATAGGCATGCTATTAATTTCTCCAGGATTTTAAGCAAATTATTGCTTAAATGTTTAAAAACATTGATTTTTAGAGCCACTGAAAAATAGTTACTTTATCTTGAATATTTTTTATTCTCATTACCTTTCATAACAATTACAACCTTACTGAAGGCTTGTAAAAGGTTAGTCTGTACTTACTGCCTCCATTTTTTTCAAGCTTCCAGTAAATCCTGGAGTCTCACTCCTACCCCTACTACATTATTGCTACGGAGAAATTCCTCTGTGTGTTACATTACCTACATATTACCTTGTTCTCAGCATGTTGCAGCAGTTTACATTAACCACCCTGCCACTTGAATCGCTGCTTCCTTGAGTACCTCTTTTTCTTATGCCTGTCTCTTTTGTAAGTTTCTCTTCCTCCTCTATCTCATAATGATAGGTATTTTCCTACTTTCACCCTGTTTCCCCTTTTTATCCCACCTAAGCTGTCTCTTACATTGTATTTCTGTCAAAGTCTCTAAAACCTATGAAGACAGCTCTCTATTGTGACTCACTATGCCAGACCTTCCCTCCTGAACACTGGGCCCAAGTTTCTAACTGGGTGACAGACACTGAGTTCATAAAAATGTCCAACACTACTAGATTATTTCCTTTTCAATTCCTTTACAACAAATGCCTTCCTTTCCTAAAATTTCTTCTCATTTTATGGCTTTGACATATAACTAACTGCATAGTCTGGAAGCATTGATATTTTTGCTTCAAATTCAGTGAATCAGTAAACCCTATGATTTCTTCAAAGTAGATCCTCACCTTCATTTTAGCCCTTCTCCAGTTCCCTTATCACTTCTGTCCTGACTAAATTTCTAATAAGCTCTAGTAATAGTATTCATGTTTCAACTTTTATTCCCATTAAAATTTCTAAAAAAATTTTTTTCTTTTTTCATCTTTTGTCTGCTAGAAAATTCTACTCATTCTTCAAAAATTCAGGGCAAGTTCAGATATTTTGCAAGACCTTACTTAATCCACTCTCCACCCTTCCCTTCCTTTTGCCAGTCACAGTTTTTTATTTTCTGACGCCTACATAATTTTGTATACTTCAATTAAAACACATTGTATTTAATTTGGTATTGTATTTGTTTCTTCCACTATATCATAAACCTTCTGAGGGCAGGGATCCTATCATGTTTGTATTTTTCATGTCTAGTAAGAGTAATATTATTTTACTTAGTAAGAGTTTAAGTTGGGAAGTGGGGGACTTAGGCACTTTCTCTTTTCCAATCCCAAATTTGGATCTAATTGTGAGCTAGACCCAAGGCACTAGATAGATAGGGTATCTAATTATTACCATAAGTACAGTGAATAAGTTTGAAACCTGTGGCTTTAGGTCTGTGAGCCTGCAAGTTACTAATCCCAGCACTAGCCATTTAAATGAACCACAAGATACTTCTGCTACAAGGTCAGGCCTCATATCTCATGGCTGCATTGCAGGTTTATTTGCTATTGTCTTTTGTAGGAAGATGAATCAAGAAAGAGCTGAGTCACATGTGGCTGATTCTTTAATGTAAAGTCACCTATTGTACAAGCCACTCCTCCTTCCTTCTGGTGCAATGCAGAAAAGTGTTACTTATTTCCCTCAACATGCAAACATGGGCTGAAGGGAAACAAAGTTCCCACCTGAAAATCAATTGTAAAATTAATTAAAATAAATATTATTAGTCTCACTTCAAAGTATAGTATCTATATTAATTAAACTAAGTCAAAGTCAGTTTAACACAGTATTAAGAGAAATGTCTTTGAAGGACTGATGTGTTAAATAGGAATACACAATAAAATACATGTGTGTGTAGTCAGTTATCTCATTTGCTTTCAATTTGTATTATAATACCTCATAAGTATTTTTGATTTGTGCTATTTATGGAATGAATGATTCCCATACATTTTTTCTTTTAGATGATGAAGCTGCTACATTTTAGATAATGAATGTACTGCTAAGAAAAATGCATCAATAAAGAATGTGTATATTTATGCAAGCATGGATTAGCATATTTAAATATGCATTCACTGTAATGTTTATCAGGGCAAGGGTGGAAAGCCACAATATAACCATCATTTAATTGCTTACAGGGGCCCATGAGTTGTACTTCTTTATATCTCATCAGTGAGTCTCCAATGTATATCATCACTGTTATTTTTTTACTTACGGGTTCTCATTTCTTGCCTGGATTACCACAAAGCTTAAAGTCTTATTTATTGTCTATTTAAGCATTTTCAAATAATCATTCAACAAGTAGGTGTTCCTGTATTAATGAATTTAGCACACTTGACAAAAAAAGTACTAATAATTTACTAAAAAAAAGTAACCAACATAGATGGAGGATGGTTTGTAAAAGGAATCAGGAAAGGGTTCAACATCATGATTAAAATTTCCAACATAAACTGCCATATATGAAAATAGAAACTGAACTTGAAGCTTTGTATATTTATCAATAACTAGAAAGGAGGAGAGAGAATGGCATAAAGGTACTACTTTTGGACTTTCTATGTGATAGAAGAAAGAGAAAGTTTCACACATTTTAAAAGCATATAAAATATACTAGTATATTGGAAATTCCCAACTATGTGATATTAAAACTTAAGTGATATCTGTTGTTAGGACAAAAAATTAGGTATAAATAGATCTTGCCCTCATCATATCCACTATATGAGGGAAAAACAAAACATTTGTTATATGGTTTCTATATATCAGCATATTCAGAAGGACTTTGGGTATAGAGATATATGTATTATGCTAAATACTATTCAAAAATGACCTCTTAGTAGTTTGCCTTCACAGTTTCACAGTTGCTTGTTTCTGAATGTTCACCTTCCTCCTCCATAGCTTGCACTGCATGTTTCATAACTATAGCTGTGGTTTTTGTTAGTTTTGTTTTTTTACTATCATGTTTAAATAAACACAGGACTGGAATTTTGCCTCAGGAAGGAAGGTTACTAATAATCCTGTTAAGTTAAAATTACTACTTCACAGAAAAATATTAACCATTTTTATATTTTCAAATAATTTCGAAACACAGTTGAACATAACAGTATAGAAGGCACTGTAGTTATAATTATTTTCCAATTTTCTTAGAAGCATTTTGCTTTATTTCATCCCTAAAATAAAGCCAGTAAATTGCAAAGAATCATTTTAAAGCATTCAGATTGAAATAATTTAAGTAATTAAAAATAATTAAAAAATTAAAAATGAGTGCAGAATGTTTTAAATTTAACAAATACATAAAACATTTAAGAGTACGTGTGGCATAATTTTCTCTTTTGCTCTAATTCTGTTATTGAATGTTTCCACTTTCCTGAAGATTTCCTCAAAGCTCAGCTTGAATTATGCTGAATCTTTACATCTAAGTATGATTAAGTAAAGGCTTCCAAGGGGCTTTTAGAATTGAGTACCTGCTGAGCTCAAATATCCGGGGCTACAAGTTGATAGTCCTTTGCTGCTTTTATCCTATAGTTGAATAAATATAGTAAGTCAAGGTATAATGACATAAAGATGACTTTTTCTTTTTTTAATATTTATTTCTTAGTTGTAGTTGGACACAATGACTCTATTGGATTTATTTATTTTTATGTGGTGCTGAGGATCGAACCCAGATCTTTACACGTGCTAGGCAAGCACTCTTCCACTGAGCCACAACCCCAGCCCTAAAGATGACTTTTTAAAAGAATCATAAGGACTAATCTCCTTTTGTTATTATAGAATCTTATATGTAAATGAGCCCCTTGTTGTATATGGAAAAGACAATATCTAGAGAAAGTATCCTAAAATAGTTCTTATCTAATACATTAAAAAAAAAGAAATTTAAGCCTGGCTTAATTTGCCCTTAATTCCCTTTTTTTAGTTTTCAAGTAGATTTTCCTAATTATGGTTATAAATCTCATGGTACTTTGATAAAAGAATCAATGAAGTTTCAAACTTTTGTCTACCTGTTAGTCACAAAAAAATGTTGGTGTTAATATGAAACAAAATACAACTGTTTAACCAATTGAAAGACATTTTTGCACATAAAGGTTAGCAGAATTTTTAAGCACAATGCTAATTTGCCATTTTTTGGGGTCTGTATTCCACATTTTAATTTATCAATGAGTAATTAGCTGCAGTTTGGTACAAGAAAATTTGTTAAAACTTCCCTCAGAATCTTCCCATGAATTATTTCATGTCATTATTTCTATACTTAAGAGTATTTTTATTTCTTCCATGTAACTGTGTTCCTGTGTTAAATTCACATACCTGACATTTGCCATCAATACTTTCTCTTCTGGTATCAAATAAGCAGTGGTGGCATATTAAACTTATTTTATACAAACATAAGTGAGATTCTTAACAATGCATCTTTTGAAACAATTATATTCATATTTATGTATGAATATAGATATGTATACACATAGGTACATTTTTATGAAACAAAATTACACTTGATGGGTCCTAAACATCTTCCCAAACATGTTTTTCTGTATTCACTTGTAAGATTACAGATTTTATTTCCTTATAATATTATAACTAATCTTTCTGAGCTTGTAAAAGTGAAAGTTAAATTATAGAGCAAAGTATAAACACTTTGTCTTTTTGGGGTGTTATTCCAGTCCTGTTGTTCCATATATTCTTTTATTTTAGGAGTTACTAAATGTCCTGTTTTTTCCTGTCTTGTTCACTGGGCAACCAGGGGTAGATGGTCCCCCTCCCTAGATAGGAGACGACCTCCTAGCCCCAGGATTCAAATCCAGCATGCATCTCCGGAGAATGACAGGTACTAGTCATGTCCTAACAGACAAGTGGCTACTTGAGTCTCCTAGGCCACCAAGTGAAGGATAACCAAGAAAAATGTTGGTTGTGACATATTTGCTTTCCAGAACCAGAGTTAGATATGTTGCGATTCCGTTGGTAATTGCACCCAGCTCTAATAAAGCACCTCAGAATATCTTACTAAAATGAGAGTGGTATAGAATATGATATCATTTAAACACAGTAAAGTTGGGATCCATTTGAAAGAGTTCTATCTTGATAAGCATTTATTGCAGCATATTTATTGAATATTGACTATTAAATATTGATGTATAATTGTATATTATTTTTGCTTTTATGTAAATAAATAAAAATTCTCAGGTGCTTTAGAGTGTATTAGAATTTGTCACCCAGCCTATTCTTAGTTATATTGGTTGACAGTTTAATTTCAGTTTTCTTGATTTGTTATTGTATAAGCTTATTCAAGAAGTTTAGGCTGTGGGGTGTATTTAAAAAATGTCTGGTTTAAAGTAGGACACCCAGTTCTTTTAAGTTTTATGTATATCGTGTTTTTAAACAAAATATTTTCAAGGACTAGGGTCAGTCTATCAGGTAGGTCTTTAAAAATAGCATCAGTGCTTTCAATACACTTCAAGATAATCTTTAAGAGGTATCAAAATATGTACTTTTCCATTGCTTCACTTTTCTCAGTTTGCAGTTAACGCAATTTTCATATTTTATTGAGCTTGTTATGTATAGTTTTTACCTTTCAACATTTTTCCCAACTGATGGCTCAAAGTTTCTGAGATACTTTTCTGCAGTAGAAATTCAGTCAACACATGGGTAGTATTTATTTAGTAGATAAACAGATATGGTATCTCTGAAACAGAACACCTAGCTAAATGACATCTAGTCATATGGGCATACAGGGTCTGTTAAGTGTTTGAATATATATGGTGGTGTAATTGTACCCTTAGTGAAAAGTTGTATAATTCATTTTCTGTATTTCTACACAATCAAGGTAACTTGGGGATTTCAATTTGATAGAAAAACTAAACATTGTCACTTAGCAAAATTTACTGTCATTTTACAAATGTTGGAAAAGACCGAAAACTGATATTTTATGAAGGTTTCAGAATATTGTAGCATTTTAAATTTGTAAGACATTTACCTGTTCATGTGATTTATATTTATGTATTTGGAGTTTAAAATTAATTGCCTCTGCTACTATCTGGTTTAGAATTTCTGGGACTAGAAGAATTAGTAAAGTCTCCAATCTAAAATTTATTGTAAGTGTAAAGTCATTTAAACTAAATATAATGCAGTTGTATAAATTAGCTCTATATTGCTACTCATTTATTCAATAAATACTTGTTATTTCTTCCTATTATGCACACTATTTTAATAGCAGAGCAGTGATTAAGAAAGATAATATCCTATCCGGGTCAAAGAGGAACTTAGAATTTCCCTCTAAAAAATATAATTCTGGAAAGTCCTTGAATTTATTTTAGAACAAATAAAGCAACAGTTTCATCTAATGTAATGAGCAAGTATAGGACAATTACGTATGTTGGTCTTTGTAACATATATAAATGTAATTTTATCTGGACATTGATTGAGAAAAATAGAAACCAAATAATAGCTTCAGCTTTTACATATATAAGATATACATTAGCTTCATTTATGGTACATGAATAAATTGTGTTGCTTCCCTAGATTGTGTTTGTGTGTGTGTGTGTGTGTGTGTGTGTGTGTGTGTGTGTGTGTGTGTGTGTTGTAAGACTAATTTTTAGGAACAGAGGTGAACATTTTAGATAAGATTATTAAAGGGAACATAAAATGTAAAACTTTATACATTTTGTTGTTTTTTGTTTTGTTTTGTTTGTACCTGGGATTGAATCCAGTGGTGTTTAACCACTCAGACACATCCCCAGCCCTTTTTGTTTTTATATAGAGATAGAGCTGAGGACCTCACTAAATTGCTGAGGCCAGCTTTGAACTTGGAGTCCTCTGCCCTCAGCCTCCTAAGCCACTGGGATCGCAGGTGTACTCCACCACACTAGGAACATTTTGCTGTTTTTTTTTTATAATGACTTATTTGTAAATAATGCCTATTGTTCAATGAAAAGAAATATATTTGTGTGTGTGTGTGTGAGTGTTTGTGTGTGTGTGTGTGTGTGTGTGTGTAGTGCTAGGAATCAATTCCAGAGCCTCATGCATGCCAAGCGAGTGCTCTACAATTGGACTACATCCTCTGATATTTTTCAATTTTTATTTTGAGACAGGATCTCACTAAATTTAAGCCTGTGATCTTCTTCCCTCAGTCTTCCAAGTGTCTGGGATTACAGGTGTGCACCACCAAATCTGGCTAAGAAATGCATTTTAAATGACTTGATACCATGATTTATTACTGTAGAGAGTAGAAAATAGTTTAAAACAAAGTTTTATTAAGTTAAAATGATACATTCCCATAAAAATAAGAAATCATAATCAACTAGTTGTAAATTCATAGGTAGCCCTGCCAACCACATGATAAAGCTTAAGGAGCACTTACTTGCATGTCACCTCCCAGAAGCATTTTTACTCATTCATTCAGATCCTGCCAATTTTTAAATAAAATGAACACAGAGTCAGATTTTGGTATGCTGAATATTTATAAGTAAAATGAACATTAGTTGAAATTTATCCTGGGAGACTTGGAAGCCAGGGAATTATATATGCAGAATTTGAGTGTTTTGTATCATGACCACATTTGAGTATTTTGAAAATAACATTCCAATATTAGACTCTTAACATATTAATTTTTACGTGAATTTTAATAACTTCAGAAAAGCTTTAGTTACCAATGTATTCAGGAAATTACTCTAACTTAAATTAGTTATTGAAGAGAAAAGGAAAGCAGCAACAGCTTTTAATAATTATCTCTTTGGTACATGTTAAAAATCTGCACAATTAAGTTTACATAAAGAGGAATAATACTTTTAAATGGAGTTTCAAAAGAATTCAGTTTTAATTAGAAACATTTTCATTTTCTGATTATTACTCTTACTTTAATTTAACCATAAATTTTACATTTACATTTTAATGTATTTTCATAGCTTTTAAATAAGTTCATCAGTAACATATAAACTAGTAAGCATAAAGCTAAAATCATATAGCTGTTAACATTTTGAATGAAAAAGGAAATAAAAAATTCTGGTTCTTGTGTTTTTAAACCAAAGAAATATTATTTATGAATAATAAAATATTGATAATAATAGAACAAAAACATTTTTTTAAAGAACAGAGAAATTAAGGACATAAAGACATGAAGGCAGTGTCCTTACCAACTAATTAAGGCCTATATGACCTTGGATCAGTCACTTAAATGTTATGGAACTCAGTTTCCTTATCTGTAAATGTACCAAGGTGTAGATGGACCAACTGAATTCTAATATTTAATATGATCCTAAAACTAAGACTATGCTGCCTTGTTGTATTATGATTAAAACATATATTAGAGCCTAAATAATGACTGAAAATTAGTATGAGTAAGACAATAAACGAGAGGTCATTCATTATTCGTGGCATTTTATATTTTCTTTAGCCCAGAGAATGATGCATAGCTTTATTTCTAAACTGATCAAATGGGGCTAGATTTTATATTCCTAGTTTATTTTATGCTAATTATAATTTTTAAGTGTCAAATTCCATGATAATATACAAAATAAAACTTGTTAATATGTAAATTTAATATATACATAAAAACATAAAAATGCTACTTATTTGTGGGGTATCATGTGAAATTTTAATACATGTATTTGTTATATATATATATAAATGTATGTGCATATATATATGCATATGTAATAATATGTATATATTTATGCATGTAATATATAAATCAGAGTTAACATTTATTTCCTCATTTCTCACTTTTTATGGTGAAAACACTCAAAATTCTTCTAGCTTTTTGAAATATCATTTTCTGTGGTTATATAATTGTACAATAGCACACCTTAATTTTTTTCTGTCTAGCTATAACTTGGTACCTGTTGATCAACCCTCCCCATACACACACTCCCCAGCCTTGGACCCCACATTTGTTGAAACACTATGAACAGTAGCCAAGTAATGGAAACAAGCTAAGTGTCCATCAAGTGATGAATGGATAAAGAAAATGTAGTACATATATACAATGGAGTACTATTCAGCCTTAAGAATGATACCCTGTCATTTGTGACAATAGTGTTTGAACCATTCATTCATCTTTCATTTGAACTACTAAGTATTGATATCATGGTAATAACTCAAAGAGACCTGGTTCCGGACTACAAGAAACTTATGAGGAATAATATTAAGTGTAGGAGGGAGTTCATTCTACTATGATACCTTGTGTGTTTACATGATCAGTCTTTTCACTTGTATAGTACATGAATATAATGGATTTTTCTGACCTTTACTATTATTCATAACTTCAGCCTTTATTTACTCCAAGGGATAGTTGTGTTTTAAATGTACAATATATTCATAGCTAGGATTTAGGATTTAGGGTAGAAAAGACGTTAGAATTTCCTATTTTCTTCTTTGGTGTTGCTTGACACTCAATTCCTGCAATTATGTATCTATCATCTTAGTTCTATTTGAGGAATTCTTTTTAATGCTTAGAAGAATTATAAAGTCATGTCCTTGGTATGAATATTTAGAAGGATCTTTAATGCAATAAAATTTTAATGACATTTGAAGAATAAAAAGGAGTATCCTTAACTAGAAGATTAAAAAATAAATGTAAAAAGGGTACATGTATGAAACCCTATTTATTAATGCTTATAGATTAATAAGTGTCTTTACATTCAAAACCAAATATATATTATAATAAAAAACAATACTTTGAGCACTCTTAATCACTTGCTATTTTAAGGAATGCTGAAAATACTACAATGTCGATTCTGTGTCAAATTACAAAAATGACAAATAATATAATATAAATATAGGCAATATTGGACTATTTAGAATTAGCAAACCTACCACTTTGCATGTGGAAAAACAGAGAGGATAAAAAGCCACCCAGCTGAGATTAAATCTAATCTGATCAGAGTCCATACTTTAGTCAGCATGTTCCTATTTCATTTAAGCCAGAGATGCAATGTGATTACTTCTATTGAGACTCTCAGTTCACCTCTGACTTGACATTTAGTGACCATGTAAAAATAAATCATTTAACCTTTGCAAACCTCTATCTCATTATTCTTCCAAAGATAAAAGTGTTACCTGTCTCTTTGAGTTGGCAAGATTAGATGAGATAATGCAGTTAAAAAAAAATCATAATCCATCTAGTATATGACTCCAATAAGTTGTAGGAGATGAGAAGAGGCAGAAGAGCCTGAAAATTTTACCAAGGAAGTGAAATTTCAATCCAGTCTAGAAAATGAATAACATTTACCAGCATAAGAAGAAATGCAGGCAGCTTCTAAGAGATGTGAATAGCCTTTTTACTGGGCAGAGGTAGATTCACTGTGTTCTGTCCAGTCCCTCTCTCACCTCCCCCAGACTCTTCTCATCTAACTCATCTCCCTCAAATCCTGCTGTACTGGTTAATGTACTAGTCTCACATCTGCTTTAGCACCTGCCCTCTTGCTGTTGCCTTTGAGATTTTCTTTCCTTTAATATAAACCATAGCTAACTTCTTCATCTTCAGGTTTGCTAAAATGTCACTAACTCAGTGGTTCTTTTGTGGCCACTCTGCTTACAGTTGTAAATTGTAGCTGCTCCCAGTCCCCCAGATCACATTTCTGATTCTCTGGGCCTGGTTTCCATTTTTGTAGTTGTTATCATTTATTACCTTTTCCCACACTGTATTACAGAATTGTATGTGATTTTGTTGTTGTTGTTTACTTTTTTATCTTCTACAAGTAAAAGGTAAATTGCTTGAAATCAATGCTTTGTTCTCAGACATATTTCACACACATAGAGTAGACCCTGGCCCATATACATACTCAACAAGCATTTTTTTGCATTAACAAAAGACTGATTGAAAAATCCTTGATGATAATGACACCTGCTTTCCTTGTGCTGAAGATGAGAAAAGAAACATTTTTTCTCCCAGACAGTTGTCCTGGGGCACTGTTGGAACCAAGCATAAATTACCCATAAAGACTATGCTGCCTTTTCTTTGAACTCAGATACTCCTGGGCTACAGACCTACTTACTCTGCCTCTCATCCCCTTCTTCACAACTTTGTGCTGTGTCTATCCCTCCTTCGCTCTGCTTCAGGAACAAGCCTCCCTTGCCAGCAATGATAACAGGCATCCCCTGTTGATTTCAGCATGTTCTATGCACTTCAATTGTCGCAAAGTCTCCTCTCCTGACCATACACCAGTAAAGTAAATTCCTTTTACATTTCCTTAATGTGAGAAGGAGAATCATCTCTTTGTGCTTTCCCAAACCTTTACCAGATTTCATGGGTTCTTCCCTTCTTGAAGGATGCAACCTTAGAAAATGCATCAGAATTTACCTCCTCCACACACTTTTGGATGGAACCAGATAGACATGTTCCCAGCTTTGCTACTTTATTATTGAGTGGCCTTGCCCTGTGCCAGTTGCTTCATCTGTGATAATGGAGAAAATGGAGATGACACCTTCTTAAAGGATTGTTTTGAAGGTTAAATGAGTTCATACTCCTTCAGTGCACCTGGCATACCATTATCTTCCATTATATCAAACCCACTCTTTTCCAACTAATTTTTCCAACTTTCTCCTCTATTTTGTCCCTTTTTTCAACTCAGAAATGAGATTTCAGAATGGTAGCAGGTGAAGAACACATAGCTGAAACCCTGAATTGTAAGAATAAGATAGTGTGAAAGAGGAGCAGTCTCAATACTACACACATTGTGAAAACTGACTTCATTCTTTGACTCATTTAGGATGTCTGATACTGATAAGCAAAGACAGATATTGGTCTCGACATTATTGGAAGGAAGGTGTATCAGGAAAGAAAATAAGTATAAATTATAGTGATTCAATAACCAATGTAAAATGTATATTATGTTTTGTCTGATTTTTTAAAGGCATAAGTTCTAGACTACAGTATTTTGTATTTGTAGTTTTCTGCGGGTAACTGTGATATGATGGATATGTTAATTAATTCCAGTATAGTAACTATTTAATATGTATTTAATTTATAACATCATGCGTACCTTAAGTGTACATAATAAATTTTACATAGCTAGATTAGTTCAGACATTTTGGTCTAAATAGGCACATGTAAGTGCTTTAGGGATGTAGGATATATATTACATATATATATATATATTATTTATATGAAAAAACTTCAGATTCCAAATATTGAGTGTATATGTGTACTTTTATAAAATATATTGGGGACTTTATTAATTCTTTGATTTGTAACATATGATTAACTTTTTAAAATGCAACAGTATTACCAAGAAATCCCTATGACAATTTTAAAAATGCTTTAAATGGTAGATTTAAATACTTTCACTTATGTCAAAATCTTACACCTTAGCATTTTCCTTCTCTTTTCTCCATAATTTTGAGGCAAAAAAAGAAAAAAGAAAAGAGAAACTTTGTAGTAGCAAGTTTGAACCTTTAAGAAGTAGAGGGCACATCACCCCTCTTTGGTCTTTCAGCACCTAACCCACCACCATGGTCACATTTATCATCATTGTACTTCACCATTAAATCTGTTTATTCATCAAGGGGAGGCAGAGTTGCTAGCAGGTATCTGTGTTAGATCATTGCTGTAGACCTGTTTGTCTAGACTAATGAAACATCAGTATCTAGTGTCTCCTGTTGGCAACTCCTGTCTTCCATCCAGCATCAATTCTGATTTTTTTTTAATTTTTATTTATTTATTTTTTAATTTGAAAAGTATTGACTGACAAAACCATTTAGGTAAAATAGTTGTCATTTTCATGTCTATTGTTTCTATCATTGTATGATGTTGATGTAGCTTTATTCATCAGATATTTTGTATTTCTTTAACATTTCATTCCACAGGCACTCCAGAAAGTCTGAAAGATCTAGCATCCAAAAACAGACTAGGAAAGGCACTGCCTCTGATGCAGAAAGGTAGGCTCGGTGTTGTGCTGTGCTGCGGTCCTTCCTTCTTACAGTCAGGGCATTCCTCTCTCATGTCACTTATGCAGTTCTTAAACACAGGTTGTGATGTTTAAAGAATTTCATGTAAATAATTTTGCCCCTTTGTGGGAATAGTCTCATTGAAGAAATAAGGGGTATTTTGGAGGTTTAAAAGAAAATCACATTCTTTTAATGGTCATTCTGATTATTAATGAGGATTAAACCCACATTCATTTTTATATACTATTGGGACTTTCTTGTTTGAGAGATTATATTAAATATTTCCACGAACATAATGCCTGGAATATGCAAATCTGTTAAATACGTGTTATGTATATGAATAATGTCATCTTTGAAAAAGTCTCTTTTCTTCAAAAGGATAATCTGTGACTCTTGTGTTTTGTAACCATAGACAAATGCTGATTTCATGCAAAAATTATAAGGAATTACTGACTTGTGTACAATTCATCACATTCCACATATTTTTTTAGTAGTTTTAGGAACAATATTGCAGAAAACACTTATAAATCCCAAATAACACATTCGTTTGTTCAGATTAATAAAAATATGAAGTATTATAATATTATATAAGAATAATATAAGAATATGTTTAACAATAACATATTCAGTTTTTCATTTCATTCTCAATAATTGTTGATAGCAGGTATGGGGACATAGATTTAGAAGAATGAATGCATTCAGACATCACAGCTGTTACTACAGAGGTATGCACAGGTAGAGTAAAAACAGATATGTAGGGTCAAAATGAAATTAAACTGTTTGATAAATAGATATCACTTGAACTAAGTCTAGATAGATAAAAGCAGATGTGAAAAGTAGACTGTTTCATGACAAAGAACAATGTAAAAAAAAAACTAAAACTTGAAATATCTTTTTGAGTTTATAGAAAATGTACCAGTTTTGGAATGGAGAACAGGATCCTGGGAGTTGAAAATGGATGCTGAAAATAAAAATAGAGATATCCTGAGAGTTTAAATGAATGACAGGACTGCCTTGTTAATGGTGTACCAAAGAACCTCAACAACTTTATGAGCCATTGATATGCTTTAAACACAGGAGGGTGGAGATTGATTTTAACTTACAAAATTATAGATCACCTTAGGAACATTTTGGAAGGTGGATGGAAAGGACCAAGGTTGGTTTCAGGGCACCAGCTAGGTTATCATATCAGGCTTATTTGAGATAGAATCTGTATAGTTCAGGGATTTGTTCATTTAACAAGCATGTGCCAAGTTATGTGCTAAGTTCAAGGATCAATGTCCTAAGCAATAACAACAACAACAGCAACAGCAACAACAGAGAGAGAGGATGTAGAGGATATTGCCACTGAGTTAAGACCCGAAAAGTGAGAAGATATGGGATATGTCAGGTGATGAGTAAAGGAGTTGAAGTCTACTCCTAGCAGTGGTACATGGAGATGTTGAGTATTTAGGGGACTCAAAAAAGTCTTAAATTGGAAAAGGAATTGGACTTTGGGAAGAAAATGAAGCACAGAGTTCTGACAGTTACATAGACAGCCTGAAATTAAATAATACCAATTGCTTTTCTGTTTTCACATTCTTTAATCTCAGCCCAGCTCTCTCAAATAGGTAACACTAACCTTTTATACATGTAGGTTTGTTTGGTTATAATTAAATTTCTTAGTTGAATTTTAGTAGAATATTATGAATTACATAGGTAGCTTTAAGTGAATTATTGAATAGTTAGGTACAGAAGAATTAATTTGGATTTTCTAGGTTATATTTGTTTTCATTTCTTCAGAAGACAACATAGTTTCCATCTAACTACAGGTTAAGTAAGGTCATAGTGCTTTTCACATTCACTTTTTTTCCCCCTTACTATCCTGAAGATCAAACCCAGGGCCTCATGCATGTTAGGAAAGCTCTCTACCTCTTAGATACACTCCCCACCTGGACAGTGAATCTTTCCACCTTTGGGAGTTAACAACTTACAAACATGAATCATGCCACTCCATCATGCATTGATTTTTGGCAAAAATTACTGTGAAAATAACATGGTTTAAAGACCCTTTGTTGGCATGAGCAAACTGGCCCCATGAGGAATAGCTCATAAGAAAATATTTTGAAAAATATAATGGTCAGTTACAGATAGAAGACAGGCAGAACTGATTTCTGTCTTCTGTGCTTGGGAAGCTCTTTCATAAAAGTCTAGCTTTTCTCCTCCATGTAAATTCACCTCTGAGAACTGCTAGCATCCTTTCTACATTCTATTCTGGTGACTTTTCTTCTTTTGGAACCAACACTCTGCATCCTGACTGTGGATGGTTTGTTTAGACATCTACTTAGCCTTGCTTAAATGTATGCTTTATTTTGTGCTGTTGCTTTTGGAAAATGCCTGCACTGCTCTGTAAGGGGTCATCATAGGAGGAGTTATTTTGATGACTTCAAATACCACATGTATGTGGTATACCATCCTTTAATAAGTCATTAAAACAAACAAACAAACAAAAACTAAAACTGGACTTTTTTAATGTCAATAGAAGCAATTTCTGCAAGTCCTATTTTCAGCAATAGAAATATCTGACTAAGGCTTTAAAGTTTTGCTGAGAAATGTGTATAACTTAAGTCCAAGTTTTAGGTGAAGAACATAGGCATGGAACAAATTTTGTAGTTAAGTATTTAGATATGCATTTGAAGATAGTAAGATAGAGTATGCAGTATACATGTTTATATATTTGGCACAATGGGTTCTCGTTAGATGCCGTTTTCCATTTGTTTCTATCCTACAAATATCAAAACATAATTCTTTCAAGTCCTTCCAAACAACTTTATATGTGGGAATATATTTTATGTTTTGTACTAAAAAATTGATAGCATATCTGAGATGTGAAATTACTGTTTTTCATTTTATGGTATAGAAACAAATACTATCTCAATAAGCAGAAAAGAGAGCAAATGTTGGAGCACAACAGACTTGTGTGGATCCTAACTCCAACACATTCCATCTCTGTCTTTTTGCAAGTCACTATGATCCTCAGTTTTTCATTTGTATAATAGTAATAATTATAGTTCTCAGGGTGTAAGAATTTTAAAAAAGTATACATAGATAAGTATGTGTGTGTATACACACATAGCATGCACACACATTCAATGCCTGGCATTTACAGATGCCCTGCATTGATGATCAGTAAAGTTCTTACCATTTTTCTTATCCATCATTCTCTCCCTGCCATGTTCACTGACATGGTTGTTCTAAACCTCTGTCATTCTTTTTGCTTCCTCAAGTTCTTATCACACCCCATTTCATGGAAAAGATCAATGCATTACAGCCTGGATTCTCCAAGCTTTTCACTCAAATACCTTGGAATTTCTTGATTAATTTTCCTAAAACAAACCATACTTATATCCATTATCTCTCCTCTGCAAAATCCTACTCATCTCTCTTCAAGTTCTCCATTTCCTCTCTCCAGTTTCCCTTCCTATGATTCAGCTTGCTGCCACATCCCCTCTCTTCCTCAGGCAAAGTGGCTTTCTATTTATTCTTTGTTCTGTACTCTCCTGCTTGTCCACACTGGCTAGTTTCAGGAACTGCTTCATTATTGAGGGGCTTTTATTTCATGTGAAAGATAAACCAAATCTTACTAAATGATTAATCTCAAATATCATAGGCTATTTTCAGGCTCTGCAAGCCTCCATGTGGCTCAACAAATGATGCATTAAGTCACCTATTCTGGAACTGTACAATATTCAGCCAGGAAATTTACTTTCCCCTGAAGTTGCTTTTTGTATCTTTGCTATTTAGTTTGGTTGCATATCTAAATTATTCATATCTCATGCCCCACTCAAGTTGTTCTTTGGTACTTATAAATTGCATAAAGAAAGAGCACAAGATTTTATTGAAATTGTAATAATCATGAAATTTCTCATTACTTGGGTGAAAAACTGTATGACTGAATTTTAGACCACATTCAGTATGTGTAGTTTGAATAGGATTGTTAAAATTTCTAATCATGATGGCTTCTAAAGGAAAAAATAGATAAAACTCACTCAGTGTCATTCAAAAGGACTTTGTCATGTAATCCTTCCCTTATCAAATTTATACAGTTGAGTAATGTGAAAGTCAATTCAGAATGAATGATTTAATATTAAGTATTAATACTAATATTTTAATAAAATGGAAGATTGTCAGTTCCTTTTTATCTTCATTTGGAAATGGAGGTAATAATCCATGTTTCAGGATATAAAATAGGATCTGATAAAACATTAATCTATAACTAAAGAAGATGAAAGACCTGAGCTGTACCTTTTTGTTCTCTTCATCCTGATATTTGCCATTTTATTGTTCTAAAATGCAAGAGATACCCTGAATCAAAATTACTGTAACTATGAAAATTATTTTACTTAAAAAAAAGATTATAATCTAAATACAGATTGAATAAAGTACTCATTAATATACTTTTGGTAGCCAATATGTATTCTTTATTCTTATCCACTTCAAGTTACTTAGTATGTCAATTTTATAGCATTGCTTTAAAAGAATGAGATGTTGATCAGATGCAGTGGCACACGTCTGTAATCCCAGAAGCTCTGGAGGCTGAGACAGGAGGATTGCAAGTTCATAGACAGCCTCAGCAACGTTGAGGTGCTAACCAATTCAGTGAGACCTTGTCTCTAAATAAAATACAAATTAGGGGGATGTAACTTAGTGGTCAAGTACCCCTGAGTTTAATCCCCAGTCCCACCCCCCAAAAATGAGATGTTATTTAATTTCTTCCGGCATAATAGGTATTTTAATTATGAATTTTATTTAAAGTGTACTGAAAATTATGAAAAAGGCAAAAGTATCTGTTTTAAATATATCTTAAACATAAGTTTTTAAATTTTTTTTATTCTTAATCCTTAATTCAGAAATTGGTTCCATAAAAATTTTGAACACCATTTGGAGATAGTTGTCAATATATTGACAGATATCTTTTTAGATACTGTTATATCCAAAAACATGTTTTCCTCACATGTCAACCACTGGCACCTAATTATATAAATTAATGAGACATTCTGCATTTTTAATATTAGTCTATTTTTAATCTCCTTAGATTATTCTCAGAAGACATCCTCCTTTTGCTGTTTGCCATGAACTTGCTTATTGCAAAGAAACATTATGAACTTTGTAAAAATATACAAAGATTTCTACTGTGCATTATTTCTTCTTGAAGGCATGTACTTGAAGTATCCCCATGTTCATCATTCTAATTATTCTGACATATTCAATCAACATATCGGTGTCTAGCTCTTGCTGTCCATACAGCTATGTTTTAGCACTGGAGATAGAGCTCAGAAAAAGATGAGAGACAGAACTCTGTGTCCCTGTGGAACTTATAGGAGGTTAATTATTTCAGAGCAACCTAGACTTACCCTTTAAAAACTATATGACATTCACATTTGTAATAATAACTTGTCAGTTTGATTTGAATTTCATTTCAGTAATTGTGTGATGGGTTTTCTTCTGGTTCTTTAAAAATCACTGTCTTATGAGAGTAACCAGGTTTTCCTTGGACAGATGTGTTGGTATAAAGTTAATGTGAACCTGCTGACTGAAGATCTTTTTTGGCCCTAATGTTTTAGGGTTCTCCCACCATGTCTTTCTAGAAGGGGACACGCAGCCCCAAGAGCGACTGATCAACCAGTCATTAGGGGAAAACATCCCGCTCGCTCAAGGTCGAGTGAGCACTCTAGTGTCAGAACACTGTGTTCTATGCACCACCTTGCCCCTGGAGGGTCGGCGCCACCTTCTCCGCTTCTGACAAGGTTGCTATTCAGTGTCAGCCCAGCATTCATGTCCTGCCTCCGGGTGTTGGTGTGGTGTTGTATCTTCCTGAGCACTCGAAGCTTTCACTCATTATGACACCATAATTTTTAATTCTTTTTCTGTGGCACTTAAACCTCTCCACATCCTCTACTACTTGCATCTATCTTTAATTCTGCCAGTTAGCTATCATTGAAACTTAAATTGACTGTGTTATGTCCTTTCATCTGTTTGTGGCATATTCATATACAATTTATTAATTATGTGAAATTCTGTATGATAAATTATTTGGAATTAAATATGTATTTGCTTTTTAAAAGTGTAAGAGGAATTAAAAAACATAACCTTCCATGTGTTCAGTGAAGTCTTAGAGCATCTTAAAGTTCTTCAGTTAAACAAAAAGTTTGAATGCCAACAGATAGAGGTCAGCTTATTCCTGGACAGTAGTAATGTATCTGCATGCTTCTCAAATTCTCTTTTGTAATTTCAGTCCTTGTATCAATATATTTCATAGCATGTGTCCAGGATTATTTTAAATACCTTTCAAGGTTTTTTCTACTTAAAGTACAAGTGAGTGGTAATTTTGTAAAAGTATCTCCAATTAGAAATATGTCTGTCAGTTTTAAGTAATTCTAATATCAATTTAATAGGAGCACTTTAGGCAACAGCCTCTCATAACTAATTTTTCTATATTTTAAGATCTAAAGGCTGTAATTAGATATGTTTGTTTCAGCACTACCAAACAGGAATAACTTGCCCAGAAAGCACAACTTCATGGAAAGTTAAAAAGAAGTGAATGGATTCAGCTCCATTCAGGAATTTATTATCAAAGCTGTGTGTAGAAGACATTGATCTGTTCTTTTGAGCTCCTTTTGTATTATTCCTTTTACACATAGCATTAAAAAGAACTTGATTTTGCTTCCAATGACCCAGTTAGAGGTTTTATATCTGTTTTAGTAACAGGAAGAAGGGAAAGATTTTTTGTCTGGCTGAATTGGAATTTCATCCCTCCCTCTGTTTTATGCCTGCAGAATGCATCGACAAGGAAGTCCAACCCAGTCTCCTCCAGCAGACACATCCTTCAGCAGTCGCAGGGGAAGACAGCTCCCTCAGGTGCCAGTGAGAAGCGGCAGTATAGAACAAGGTATCCTATATGGAGAGATCCTTGTCCAAAAATCTTGGATTTGAGAACCTCCTCTTTTTATAATCCTTTTATTAAATGAATAATATTTTGGGGTAATATGTAGTTTGCTGAATCCTAAGAAGTTAAATTTCTTAGAATTTTATCCCCAATACCCCAGTGGTTCCTGGTTTTGTTGACCAAGTAAACCAACAAGTTTTAGCTGGTCACATGTCAGAATGGGTGGAGGCCTGCAAACATGGTTTTACAAAGGTAAAATTAGGAGAACCCCAGTGTGATATGGTATTTTACATATTAAAAGAAGATTTGCCTTAACCTATTTTTAAAACATATTTTAAAAATTAAACAGTCATTTTGAATGCTTTACTAGTATTTTTTTAAATTTTACCTTGATTAACAGTATTTTATATTTTTTTATATAAGTTTAAAGATGGAAAGCTGTCTTAGAGCACTTCCTTTAAAGATTCTCTCACTTTGAGCATGTATACATTATTTTCCTAACGGGAGGAGCGAGTGCACATGTGTGTGCATGTGAATGTGTGTGTGATTTGATAGCAGAAACTAAATTTTAAACTACATGAGCCAGATGACTTAAATAGTGGGTTAAAAGAATCAGTATTTATTGTACGCCCCATGTCTCAGTAAGTGACAAGATTTATTAGCATTCATTATCACATATTTCTTATCAAGGATTTAAAAATTATTGAAATAACTTTTATTGAGTGGTAGTGTAAATGCAGTGAACTGATATTTGAACATGCATTGAGAATCTTCCTCCCTGTGAAACAACTGAAAGGTTAACATTTTGAATATTTTTTTTCAACAGTGTTGATTGTTGCTGATATAAAACTTGCATTTCACTCCATATTGAGTGTGCTGGATACATTTCTCTCATTACTCGAAGTGCTTTACTGAATGTGTCACAGAAATGTTAAAGATCTGTGAAGATAAATACTTTGTCTCAAAGACTGATGTGGCATAGTTTGCCATGCAGAATAGTTGATTATAGAAATATAGTGTTGATTTTAAGAGGTATCAACTTATTAATAGAGTAATGCTGGTACAATAAACTCTGAATTTGTATTTTTTTTAAATCATACTTCCTGTTGATATATCATGCTTTAGTTTTTAGGGTTGTTTTAAAGGCATCAATTAATCTGGAAAATATGATACTTTGTGAAATCTGACTTTCTTTTCTAAAATGGCAGTTACTTTATTTAAATTATGAATTTACATGTTTAACAAACTTTTTTGTCTCTTTTCTGGGAACATTTTGAGAGAACTATCTATAATTAATGTTATTAAAACTAACCCAGATGAAATTATTTAACTTTTTAACAAATAAAAACTGGTGTTTATATAAATTATTCTTCCTGAACTCCTGTTGCACAACTGAAAGACTACAGATTTTGGTGTTTGGCTACAGACTTGTTGTTACTGGTTATATTGATACTGAAAAAGTCATGTGCTCCTAAAATTCTTTGCATTTCCTCTAGTTGCAAGTAAAACACTCTACAGGTTCAAAAGCATATAATGGTACTGCATATAATTCTCAATGACAAGATTATAGTTGTGTTACTTCCATAGAAATAAGAATTGCTTCTGCAAAATTGGTTGGATTGTATGTTGGATTTTTTTATTTTTAAAAGTTCATGTTTTGTTAAAATCAGTGTTACTCTTTATGATATTTATATTCACAGTTGTCTTTCAGAGAAATCATCAATATTTAAGGATTGAGATGAGGTGGGAAGAAGGGAATAATTGAGAATGACAATTACTAATTTTTTTGTTTTGCTGTTTAATATCACAAATACACTAGTGAACACTTTTGGTCATTTGAGGTTCTTGAAATATAAGATCTTAAAAGTCATATAGATATAGTTTTTGTAAAATGTAAAAAGAAGTATGTATTATATATAAGTGTTCTTTTTCTACAAACATATTTATGGTGTACTTTATGATGTTAATATATGTATTTGGGACTTTTGGTACATAATACCATACTGTCTGCCACCATATTATTATGGATTTATGTCAAACTGAACAGCTCATATGATAGCTATATTTGTCCTAAAATATATTTTCAAAGGTAAATTTTTAATTTGATTAATAACCTAGGTAAGATTTTAGCACATGCTATTTAAGATTGATTGCAATGTTGTTCTTGAGGCTATAGGATTATTGTTATTTTTTTATTTTCCTATTATTTGTTTAATTTAGTTTTATCTTATGTGAAGATCGATATCAACTGCAGTTAATTTGTAATTGATTAATTTTCTCCTGCATTTGACTGACTTTTTGTCTCTTTTTAATTTTTTTTTTTATTTTTAACAAAGAGTGGTTTTCTGATTTCGTTTTTTGTTTGTTTCTTTCTTTCTTTTAGTGGAGTTGATTAAAAGCTGATTGTTATGACCCAATATTTCAAATGGTTTATATTCCTGGATAGCTATACAACTTTTTGATGCACTTCTAAAATAACTTTTTTCATGTGGTTTCTGTATACTGTTATATATATATCATTGTTTCTAGTATGTATGTCAGGAAAATTTGATTGACTTGGTATGTTTTTTTCTTATAAATAAGATTTACTTTACACTCCTTGTACCCTAAAATCAGTATCTCTTATTTTAAAAGGCCAAAATAACATTTGAACAGATTGCTTAATTTTTAAATAAAAGCATTTTTAAAGTGTCTTTTAAAAATGGGGCAGTGGAGGTGGGCGTGGTGGCACATGCCTGCAATCCCAGTGGCTCAGGAGGCTGAGACAGAAGGATCTCAGGTTCAAAGCCAGCCTCAGCAACAGCAAGGTGACTCAATGAGACCTTGTCTCTAAATAAAATACAAAATAGGGTTGGGGATGTGGCTCAGTGTTGAGTACCCCTGAGTTCAATCCCTAGTTCTCCCCATCCCCAAAATGGAGAATGTTAGCCTACTTGCTACATGAAATGTCATTGTTACAATAGATTTGGGTGAAAAGCAAAGAGATGATTACAGTACATGTTTTGAGATAAAGATAAAGAAAATGTAGGTTGTAATATAGAAACTCTAACTAGTATGTGAAAATACAGTGGGAAGACTTCAATAAAATTTCCTCAATTGTATTTCAACATTGTATTCTAATATACTGAGAATACAATGTATTCTTATGTAAAGGGACTAATGCCAACATAATCAGTTATATAAAAATATATAGTTCTCTAGCTGATTTTGGTGGTGTACACCAGTACTCCCAACTGTTCAGGAAGCTGAGGCAGGAGGATCGTTTGAGCCCAACAATATGAGGCCAGCCTGGGCAACATAGAAAGACCTTGTCTCCAGGAGGAGAAAAAAAAAATGTATGGCTTTCTAAACCCAATCAAGTGATTTTTTTTTGCTTGTATGTTTGCTCAAATGGATGTCTTTAAAGACGTATTTAAAGATCATTCATAAATTAAGAGTGGTGTGCCAATTGTTTTATGTTTCATTATTACATCTGCTACCTGAAACTCTTATGATATTTCCTTTTATAAATCTCTAGATAGGATAGTAAATAGTGTACTGACAGTGAGATAACTTAGATATTATGAAATATCTGACAATAGTTTCTAAAATCCAAGTAATTTCACTTTGGGATATTTATATATAATTAATTTGAGAAAGAAGAAAGAATTACTTAAATTAGAATATATTTTTCTATGTAGAAAATGTTACAGAATAGTTTCCATAGTACAGAAAAAAGCATACTTTTAGTAGAACTAAGTTTATTTTACCATATGCAATTTCAAATCATATGAATTTATATCATTTTGTGATATAATTCTTATGAATATTAACTATGCTTTTAAATACATTTACATTAAAAGACAATGTAAATACATTTACATTAAAAGTTAAGAGTATTTTAGTAATATTGGTGCTAACGTGCAATACTTTAAAGGCAAGAGAAATACTGTTGCATATACTTTTCAAGTTATTGATACATACTTTTCATGAAAGCATATTAATATCCCAATTTTTTGTTTCATTTAAAATCTTTAAATTGCTGTATTCATTCTTCCTTTGATTGATTTTAGCACCATATTTGAGGTTTCCTCATGGTTTATCATTGCAATTGATCATGTCACATTATTTGTTATGCATTTTTATTATTCATGCCATTGTGTTAATTCACATTTCCATGTCTAACTATAAATTTGCTGATTTCTTTCTTTTGTTTCCATCATTATGTGCATGTAATTCATTGAAGAACAAGAAAAATATAACTCTTCCACAAAAGGTAAATATTAATGTAACTTTTTAAACATTTAATATTTTTACTTTTCTTTTATAATATACCAGAGTTATATAGCTGTATTAATGGAAATAATGAGAAAATTATTTAGTTATTTCCCTGAAATGATTTTGTAAGGGACTTGGTATTATTTTATATTATGTGCTGTTCACATCAAAGAGAAAAACATTACTTTAAGAACAGTTTTATCTACATTGACAACTAGAAAACAATTCTCTTTAGAAAAAATAATATATAATATTATATATATTGATATTATATAACCACATAATAAATTTTTTATTTGCTTATGTTTTTTTTTTGTTTTCATTTCCCTCTTCTCATAGACAAAGGATTTTATTCTTACCTTCTCTTCAGATAGTATCTGTTGTGAAGGAGCAGCAAATCCCTGGATTTTACCTTCCAGGTAGCAGGAACCTTAGTTAGTATTCTAACCCCACTGCAGTCCTGCCTCGGAAAAGCTGCTACCTAGGTAGGAAATATCATTATGATACTCATTGATTCCTTATTTCTGAGAGATGGAGGAAAGAAAACCTAGTTAGCCTGCTATATTAATATATCACTGACCTCTTTATTGTCTTTTGAATCACATTTTATGTTTAGTATTTGCACTTGAGTTTCAAAACCAACCAGTTGCAGGCCTCACCCACACTTAATACACAGCCCACACCATGTCTTGCTCAGTATTATGGTTGGCCTGAAAATATAATATTCAAATATGAGTTTTTAACCTAATGTAATAATGTTATAGTAATGCCTAAAATTATATAATGCTGCATAGTTTAATAAAGGTACTTTTATTCAGTATTTGAAAGGGGATTGATTTAATTTGTTATCCATAGTAATCCTCAGAGCTGGTGCTGATAATAGCATCATCTCTGTTTTGTGAATGAGGAAACTGAATTTCAGAGTGATTAAGCAATTTTCCCATTCACATTACTGATCAGTATTAGAATACAAGGGTGATGTTTTATTTTGACCTCCTTCCATTTCACATGGGTACATACAGTTTTAATAAGCACAAATTCCAAATATATTATCTCTAACTCAGTGAATCTGAGACTGTGTTATGTGACTCACAATTATAAAGGGAAAATTGCAAATGATATTCAATTACCTATTTTAGTTTGAATTCATTAAAATATAATTATATCTATTTTCAGACACATAATACATGTATGTATTCTGGCATAAAGTGTAACATACTAGACAATAAATAGATATTAATAAAAATAAAATATTATTCAATGATATCAAGATGTTTTAATACCTAAATGTCATAGACTTATGGCTAACATCTTAAGTTTTTAATTGAAGTGTCAGAAAGAATTTCATATTTAGTAATACAAAAGTGGGCAATGTATTTCTTCTTAGATTCAGAAGTTAGATTTCAAAGATAAATTTTAGTGTGATAAGAATTTTATATTGTAAATAGGTCACAAAGTAGTTTATTTATCCAAAAGAAAGAAAGTCTATAATTATTTATTCAGGGCTTTTTCTTTATTATTAGCCCAAAGCTATAATTAGCCAGTCAAAACAAAAGTTCATAAGTGATATGAAATTTGCATGAAATGTGCATATTTATGACCTTGCTATAGAGCATGGTAAATTGTTAGTTTTTTTATTCATAAATAAGGTAAGTATATTCTGTGTGAGAGGAGCTGTCACCCTGCCAAGTCTTCCTTGGAGAGAGGATGTAGCAGTGCCTCATAGAACAGACCATATAGCTGGAAGCAACATAAAGGGGCACATCCCAAATGCATATAGCAAGATAGAAAGCTGCAAAGAAGGCTGTACTTTCCCTCGGAGATTTAAGGCTACACAGTTAGTCACCAAAAGTGACTTTTAAAGCCCAGAAAGGGTACGAGAAAGTTCAAAAAAAATGTTCACAGTCATATTTTAGGCTCAGATATCTAAAGAATGAGAAGGTTCACAATATAGAAATCCCACTGCTATGAGCTGTGTCCCTCTTTTCTGACACTATCATTTGGAAAATTCAGGTTATTGTGAGTGCTTGCTCCCTGGATAAATGAGATTGGGACACACCATTCCTAGCTGACTGTATGGGCCAAGAATTTCAATAGTTTGGTTTGTTTTCGATGATATATAGATGAACTTGTCAGACAACCAGTGGCTCCAGTTTGTCAGTGATAGAAAGGTTTCCTGGGATGCAGGATAATATCAGGCAAACTGGATACCCTGACCACAGGGGAACAATTTTTTAATTTTCCAGCATATATTTGTAAGGTCACATAAAGAGAAGTATAAAATGCCATTAACATTATCAATATAGTATTCATTATTATATTAATAGATAGTATTGAGTATGTTTTATAAGTTGATGTCTTAGCTGAGAATATTATATATTTTTCTATTATATTTTCTCAGGAACCTGAGACATAACAATTAATATCAACATTTTCTAACTAAGAAATAAGCCTTCTAAAGATTAAAAACTTGGCCCATTATCGGTCATTCTTTTGGTAGATGGTAGGACAGGGAACTAGAAATAAGCCTCCCTCCAAAGGCTTCCTTTTTAACCACTTTGCTTTAGAGGCTCTCCAGCATGAAGACAGAGTTTAATGAGTACTTACTGTGCATGCATCACAATGTAATTACGGGAACACATGTTTTACAGAAATAGAGTCAAAGGGGTTTAGTAGATTGCCTAGGGTAATAAAGCATCTATGTGGAAGAATCAGATTTTGATGCCGCAGCCTATATTCTGTCCCCTGTACCATGTTGCTGTAGCATCCGCCTCTCACAGCACCAGGATTTTGGAGAAGGCCACTTAATCCTTACCTTTCCCTGATGACCCAGTTTTTCACCACTCAACACAATCTATACCTGAAGTGCCCTTAAATTGCCATGTAGCTTGAGAAACAAATCCAATGTATTTGAATAGACAGTACATCCTTGGACTTGATGAGTTAACTGAGGACCAGTCAACATTCACACAACTTCATTTACTTTTAACTTCTTTTATGGTGAAAATTGAGAGACCATATTATTTTAGGCTTCACAGACTGCTTTTAGGCCTATTTTAAATTATGCATTCTAAAAGTAAGCCAATTTTTCCATCTCTGCTACATTTCTTGGACAGTTTTAAAGAGCCCATGAATGTAGTTTGGGGGCATCGAATTAATGATATAAGAAGATCAAAACTGAACCAGAAATTAAATGACTTCAAGGTGAGAAAAAATGTTATTATCATAATGAATTTCTAATTTATATGCCTTAGATACTATTTCTTAAGTTCACTAACTTTTTGGCTTTTGGAGGCAATTTTAAATTCTAACAAAACATATTTAATTATCTTTTCTACAAATGTGAATTTCCTTTATTATAAAATATGTGTAATATGAATATTGACAGTCAGTTAGACTTTAAATTATTTTAAAAGGACAAATAGTAAGTAGCGTTTTGTTGCTTTTTGTTTTCTTTTTCACAAATAAAATATGTAATTGTAATCAGATCATAGGGGCTATTTAAGAATTGTCTCTAGTTAATTCTATTTTTAAGTACCAGCTTTCTATAATAGATGCTCAAATAAATAACATGTACTTTTCCACTTTAAATGTTGACCAAAACTGTTGGAGTCTATCTTGTGGAAATAAATTATCAGACTATGATCATTGACTTCAATTAGATGCATTTTATGTTAAAAAGTGAAAAACATGAATTTTATTAATTTTATGTTACATTAGTTATTATATAAATGAATTTGAACATTTATTTATTTTAATAGTGTACTGTGATGGTGAAATGTATAAAAACATATTATATGCTTGACTTTTGCTTAAATAAATAAACTAATTTGTGTGCTTTTAGCATCGGTATTGTCTAATTATCTTCAAATAGTACCAAAGTGTTTCAATTTAAATTACATTTTATTATTATTATTATTTAGTAGTAGAATATTGGACCAGGGGAATCATTTCTTTTTATTGTAAGTTAAGTCTTCCAAGGTTTAGGATATAGCTCTGTGGTAGAGTGCTTATGTAGCATGCATGAGTTCCTGGATTACATTTACAGCATAAAACAAAACTAAACAAAAAACTGTTTTAAGGTTCAAGTTTTTTATTCTTCCAAAACATTGCTTTTCTTGAACAGTGAATATGAATATTTTTGAAAAAATATTCAGAGCTCTACTGTTTAGAAATTTATTAGTAAAAGACTGTCCCTTTCTGTTTTTTGTTTTGTTTTGTTTTGTTTGCCACAAACCCACAAACACAAATGCAGAAATCATTCTAGCCTTCTCTTTAAGCATTGAGGCTCTTGTGTGCAACAGCCCATTTTGGAAATTATGGTTTTGATCTTATTTTCCCATTCTGCTAATTGAAACATGTCATAGTCTTTAAAGCTAGTATCATAGTATCATAGTCTTTAAAGCTTCCAGGATTTATCATGTGACCAATGACCCTTAACTTACAAGATACACCCCAAGAGGGATTTCATGACTTTCCCTTTCTTCCTGAGCTTTGTAGAGAAAGTACAGAAGAAACTAAATGGCAAGCAGGCAATCATTAGATGGGTAGGTTCTTTGATGTATTTTCTCTGAAATCGAATGTGTCCCCTAATTAATTTAAAATATGGGAAGAGATTGTCAAAAGTCAAAGTTGAATATAGCAAAGTTATGCCAAATGAAAATTTTCAAGATAGATCCTGTTGTCATTAATGTTAATGAAATAATAAAAAGTGATGGATAAACATGGTAGAGATCCCTTGGGTGAAAGGTGACTTCCTCAGTGTTCCCCCAGGGAAGCCTAATTACACAGGCCACTCTTTGTCAAAATTATATTAGGACTGTCTCTTAAGGAAAACAGTGCTCCTTCTCAAAACCTAAATGTGTTTTGAAGAGCTATTTAACCCAGAAAAGCACAACAGGTCAGGTAAATGACAGTTTCATTTCATTTTTTGTTTTTTTAAATCTACAGAGGACTAGAGTTTTTGGTATTACTCTGGACTTTGACAGTTTTAACAGGAAAATTGATACTTGGAGGTGGAAATTGTGAGCTTTGTTTAAGATAGCTTAGTTGAAATAAGTGTGCTAAAACAAGGCATGGTCTTGTAGTTCTCGCTGAAGTAAGATTTGAGTAACTGTGTATGCAAATATCCTCTTTCACATGTGCCATGTTCCATTTTCAGTTGTCTATTCCAAACTGACTATTTTTTAAATGTGCTATATTTGCTTAACATGTGTTATTGTTGCAATTTGTGTTCCTCTTACTGGATAGATATATCTTTTCTTTTATTGTTTATAATACTACTGCGTAATCCTTAATATCCAAGAGAATATGCAAGGGCACAAGGGTAACAACTTGAAACATTTCTTCTGCAAATTGAAATGTATTTGATTCCAAGAAAATGACCCAGTATGTGGAAATTTGAACATAGTAAAAATATTTTTAACATTTGATATTTATGTATGTGTAGGGGTTTATTGTCTTGTGGAAGTTTGAGAAATATATCAAAGTTGCTTACTTACTTGTATGACTTCAAAAATAATGAAAAAATATAAGGATGAGCGTTCAAGGAATATGTTACTTCTTAAATTAAAAAAATACACAATAGGAATAGTGGCATAAAATGTAAATGGTGAATTTTCTTCCTCTATACCTATAATTTTGGTAAATCATATATTGATGCTGGAAAATTAGATAATAGAGCAAAAGATAGTCATTGTAATTTTTCATTTTTGCAAATGTGAAAAAAATTTAAAGACTTTAATAATGCCTATTAAAATAAGATAGACTACAACATCAGAAATTACTCTTAAGAAATGTCTTCTCTTGAGAAATAAAAACTCTGAATGGAAGGATATAGCAGGAATTAACTGAAGGAATATGAACTAATGGATGAAAGATGATGAGCCTAGGAGTGTTAAAATTTAGACACAATTCCCATTCCTAGGTTCTTGCATTTTGCAACATTGTTTCTAGATGTATGGAGAATTGGTCCATATTAAAAATACTTATTCTTCTAAAGCCTAAGATAAAGTAATCAGAGACTAGTATTATCTTTAAAATTTTTCAAATATCAAACCATCTTACTGGATAGAATATTTCAAGATCTAGTTAATAATTAAATTGTCTTCATATTAGTCTTTGTACAGTTTATACCAACTGCAATTCAGTGAATTACATCTTTTTCATCTTTTATTACATTTTAATCTCTACATTAATTTATGCCTTATATCCAATTTTCCACTGTCATTGAGGTTATTTGTTAAAATATAGTACTTCAAATTATGTGGGTTTTTTTCCACTGCTGTCAGTAACTAAGACACTTGGTGTTTCATACAAATACTTCACTCCACTTGACAACTTCCATTGCTCTTCTTAAGAGATGCCTTGCGGCAAGGGTGTGGCTTTACTGTCACAATACTCTCATTCTATGTCCAAGCAGAAAGGAAGCAAGGATGTTAGTTTTCCTATTTTTAAATATGGTAGGTATCATACCTAACTAGATGGACTTAATTATCCTGCCCAGATATTATCATGAATCTCCTTTGACCCATGTATTAGCTAAAGTTCTTAAAATGTCAAATGCTCATAATCTTTTTACTGTAATGTAACTACTAGTATAGAAGTTTGTATTATTTCTATTCTCTTTAAAATTGTATTTTACCAAGAATACTTGAAAATATTAGGATTAACAATATATTGATACAGATTATTTTCCATTTAGATACAAAAGTGAAATTTTAAATTCATGTTAATTTCTCAATACATAGAGAAATTTGAAAGATATAGGAATTTTGAGATTAGAGCAAATTTATTTTTATACAAGTAAATTCATGAAAAATTTTAATCAAGTTTATGCAAATTTAATATATAAATTACAATGGTACTACATTACACTTAACTATGATATTTATAATATTTTTAATAAAGTTGTAAATGTCTAGCAAGTCAAAGAAGTTTCCTAAATAATAGTAGTTTCTTTGGATGTGATATTATAGAAATTTTTTGATGATTAGTTAAGGTACATTTATTAATTATGGTTAAGCTATTTAAAACTAAATTTTTAGTCATAGGCCTCTTTAATAAATATTATGAAAGACATCTGGAAAATGCATTATAGACACAAAATTTGCAAATGATAACAGCTTGTTGAAAAATTCATCAAAGAAAATCCATCTTTGACCATGGATATTTGCTAAATATATTAACAGGATGAAATCATTTACAAATTTTCTATCGATTAAGAATTCTTAGCAAAGTGTTTGACCTGAAAGGAGAAATAATTATTTTAATATGAGTCTTTTTAAATGTTTACTAATGCTTTCCATTATAAAATTAAATGAATTAAAGTACTCTATTAAATTATAGTTAATTTTCTTACCTTGCCTGCTCCAATCAGAGTTCTTTTTGTTGAGTTTTAGAAGATAAAAGATATTTTCAGGAGAGTGGTTTTAATTCGTAAAAGTTAAGTTCCAGTCTCATACTTTATTAGTTGTAGTGTGGAGTTGATTTTTGACATATGTAGATGATTATGAAAAAATACCAGCATTTGTAAAGAACAATGAATAAAATTGCCTTGAAGAAAAGGAATTTTGTTCAATAAATATTTTTGGTAAATTAATATGTGATTTTTTAAGGCACAATTTATTCAACATAAAGCATTTCATTCAACTGAAGGCTTATAGTAAATACTTTCAGTTCTTTAATCTTCTAAATATATTTTTATAAAATTGTGTTGTTAATTACATTTTAGGGGTTAGGGAAGCTAAAATGTTCAATAAAATATTTTGCTTTCTGGGATTATAATTGAAATACAGTTTATAATAAACATTATATCTTTTGACTGTCATATATAAGCTAAATTTTTATTAAAAAAACTAAATGAAATTACATTATTGTAGAAAATGGGAGGGGTTATTTAACTATGTATTTTCTACATTTATGAATTTTTTTATAAATGAAAGCCCCAAAGTCTCCAATTTTTTTAGTCTTTCTATAAGGAATAGTGATAGGCATTTTAATAACTTTGTTAGAATACTACCAGCATTCATAGTGCTTCTAAAGTGGGAATTCAATGCCAAGATGTAGGAGAGAATTGGAAAATATTTTATATTTTAATTTTGCTATTAGAATTAAAATTGATAAAATAAAAAAATTAAATGATGACCAGTAATCATTCTTCTCAAAGTAAGATATTTTAGCTCTCTGGTCTTGTGGTTAATTTTACTTATAGTAAACATACCAGGGATAATCACATTCCAAGGTTCTAATACATCTTTAATCATTACTATTTGTATAAATTATGTAAATTATTGGAATTATATCTTCTGATTCAAATTTATGATTTTGTGTTTTACTTGATATATTTGTCTTAATATTTAGCTTGACACACCTATAATTCAGAAATAATTTCATTTTATCTACAGTAGGCAGCTGAGAGATAAAATGGAAAACCACCAAAATCTTTGGCAAAGTTAGAGCTTCCACATTCCTACTGAAGGTTCTTCAATGGTTATGAAAAACTTTTTTCCAAAACATGATAACTTTTTAAATAATTATATCATTAAATATGCACTAAAAACATGCTGTCAGGAAATGAGAAATACTACAAAAATGTGTATAATATTATGTAATTATCTGGCCTTCTGATATGAATAAGTAAATGATAATGTATTTGCATTCTGCTTCTATTGTTAGAATTGGAGAAAAAGCACTAGGATAGCACAGCAACTGCAATTTTGCTGGAGAGTCAAGAGATCCACTCTTGATTTTGAGTCATAATATTAATTTAGAGGGGATTTTTGTCCTTAATATATTTAAAAGATGTCAGCTTCAACTCCTTTGGGTATGAATATAGTATAATAATCGTGTCTGGAAGGTAAAAATGAAGTCATTTAAAACTATTCTTAGATTCGTTTTAGTATACACTACTGTCTTATGATTTGGTCTGGAGCTTTGCAAAACGAATATTTAAAATCAACCGTATCACTAGCTAAAACAATCTATTTAGAGATACAAGGTTGTGTTTTGGCAAAATTCAATCACTGGAACAATTTCAAACTGCTTCAGTCCAGAAGCTCTTGGGAAATAATCATCATTGTCCAAGCAGTCATCAATCCTAAAAACTATATGATACTAAAAGTGCAGGTTACAAAGCTGTAAACTAATAAATGTCAAAACATTCTTTAAAAAATTTAGTATCATTTGGTGAGAATAGTTAACTTTATTAAATTTGTTTTTATTGGAAGTAGTGGTTACTTCAAATTGCTTTAAACTTTAATTACAAAGTAAAACTGAATATAGTTCATTTGATTTTCTCAATGATTAAAGTAAATGACTGAGTGTATATCCATAGGTATTCACACCTTGGGAAGAAAGCAGAGAGCAGATATTTGCATATTTTCTATATTGCTAGTGGCTTTCTATAAATATAATGAATATTTTTAATAACTCTGTCTCAGTTTCTAATTACTCTCACTTAGCACTTTGCATTATGATTTTTCCTTTTGACTATGTGTTATAAAGTAATAATTTTCTAAACTACTTTTCTCAAGCTCTCTGTTGAACCGTCTGAATTGTAATGGTAGTGACCATTAATTGTCTGAAGTCAGCATTTTCAAAGCAAGTGTGTGTCATTGCTTAATTCACATAACTGTAATGATAGAGATTAAGATTGTCTAATTTATTGAATTTAGAAAAGTGAAACATTTAATGATTTGGTGCTAAAAGTATGATTGAAACACTTAGGCATAAATTTCAGATTTTTTTATATTTATATCTTGGACTATTAGTCTGTACCTGGACACATAATAAAAGTTATCTGTTTACTTAATTTCTAAAGTGGGTGTCATGTCATTTATCAAAGATAATAGGCCACATTTAAGCACTTGCATTAGAAAAATCTGTCAGCATGTGCTTTTGTAAACTCTGTCAAAGAGATGAAATCAGCAATCAACTCAATCAGATATATCAACATTTCCATTAACTTTTCCATTAACTTTTAAACCATTAAGGTCACTTGGCAGAAACCTCACCACATTGGCCATCAAAGAAAAATTCTCTCTCTTTTCTCACCCCCCCCCTCTCTCTCTCTCTCTCACACACACACACACACACACACACACACACACACACACACAAGTTAAAAACAAATCTTAGCACTTGTTTCAGATATTAAGTAGTCTGGGAGTTTAACAAAAGAGAATTTGAAAAAGAAATTATTATTTCTCCTCAAGTGCAAGTATAAATTTTAAGTAGTTTACCCTACATATAACTATACCCTTAGGTCTTTATTCCCCTTTATTTATAAAACACACAAACATTAAAGACAATGCTTTGAAGCTAGGCTGTTTGTGATGGATTCTGACTTTAAAAATAACTCATACTTTTTTGAAAGTTGTAATTCTTTCTCTCTAAACAGTCACAGTTGCTGCTTAGGAGATTGATAAAGGCTTAATTGGAAAACATTACTTTGCATATTATAAATCAAGAAGCTAAAATAGTATATCTCACTTTCATAACATGAATTTTATGCATGTGGTTCAGACATAGCCTTCAGAAACAGAGCTAATCTTTTATCTAAGTCAGTCCATTTGTAGGAGTTGCAAATATTCATGAGAAGCTGTCAAAATTTATGAATTACTAAGAATGCCTCAAGATTAGATAATTAACAGTTAAGCAGTGTGTTTAGGTGACTACTGTTAGCTGAGGATGTTAAGTGAGTGTGTGCATGCATGTAAGCATGTGCATATATGTGTGATGTGTTAAGTACGCATATTTGTTTTCCCTATATATGTACATGCAACAAACAATTGATTAAATTGAAAACATTTTCACAATTAAATTTAGTTTCTTATAATCAGTTATGAAGGGAATTAAAAATAACTTGTGTTAGATAAAGACATAGACTCAGCTACTTATCTTTTGTTACTAACATTGTGTTCCCAATTCTGTGTAATTTTAATCATGTTCATCTTTAGATTAACAGTTGCTGGTATTGTATAGTTTACATTTTAATTTATTTATCATGTTATTTCTAAATTTCATTTAATTGAAGTCATTTCAAAAGCATTGAAATCTTAAACCATTCAGTTCCTTAAAGGTGCTTCATGTGTTTTAATAGGCTTCCATTGTGTGTTTTTGCAGCAAGCTTAGTAGTGGAGGAGCGAACAAGACAGATGAAAATGAAAGTCCATCGATTTAAGCAGACAACAGGGTCTGGTTCTAGTCAAGAACTTGATCGCGAGCAATATGCCAAGGTAAAATCAGTAGTATCCAACCAATAGTCTCCCTTATAGAAATTTGTAGTTTGTGCATTGGCCAGGATGAGCCAGCACTGTTACATGAGTTGTCACGGAATGACAATCTTACTACGTCATTTCTCCTAAAGACTGAAAAAACTCTCCCTCCTCTTGATATTTTCACAACATATAACTTTCTTGAAATATATTTTTAACTTGGAATTAATAGTTTTCTGAAATGAAAACATAAATACTTGATATTATAAGTCACTTATGGTTGACATTTGTCAAGTTTACAGAAACAACAAGATATGTGAAGCTGTTTTGTTGCTTGAATATCATTTAAATATTGCATTTAAAATATCAAATACATATTTATAGTCTTAACCACTTTTTCAGGCTGGTGTTGATTATAGAGATTTCTTAGTGAATGACTAAAATTATGTTGTGAGGTTTCTTACTGATTAGTCTTTTCAAAAATTTTTTAGTTGTAGATGGACACAATACCTTTATTTTGTTTATTTATTTATTTATTATGTGGTACTGAGGATAGAACTCAGTGCTTCACATGTGTGAGGCAGGTGCTCTGCCACTGAGTCATAAACCCAGCCCTTGATTATTAATCTTTAGTAAGGATAAATTACTGCTTTCAAACCCTTAGAAGCTGAAGTCACACAAGTGCCAGTAGTATTTATTCTACATCAAATATTATTTTCTAAGGAGTCTATGAGATGCTAATTACTATCTAGTAAGTTTAATTAAAATAAAAATTTTATACTTTAGGAGGTAAGTTTATGTATATTATCTGGTTTACTTAAAAATCTTTCTAAAATTACTGCAAAAGTAGCAGCATCCATTATAGGTCAACCTTTGTTATCATTTGATATAAAGAAATCTTTTTGGAAAGAATTACTGATTAGAAAGCAAAGTAAATAATAAGAAAACACACTAAATTAATACAGTTAGCCTGAAATAATAACTAGATAAACCTATTTATTTTTAAAGCTTAAAATATGAACTAGAAAAACCAATAATGCATTTTCAAAACTTGAAAGCTAGCCAATAAAAAACAAAACACAGTTTTTTTTTAAAAGAAACAGATATTCAGTGACTAATATAAAAAAAGTAAATATAGTTATAAAATGTAATTTGCTACCCATACTAACACAGTGTTATTCATGCTATAAAGTCTGTCACTTTACACTTTATGTTAGATGAAAAAGGGTTTTCAATATACAATGCATAGGGTCACTGTGATCCAGGGATGCCAATTCCCAAAGAGTTTATAACAATTTTTTAAAATGTAGATTCAGTAAAGGTAAAACACAAAATTGTTAAGCAGAATATCTTCATTTTGCATACAATTGCTGATTCCAGCTCTGTACATCTTTTCTGCAGCTTATTCTTTATGGTATTACCCCCAAGTCAGCTTACTTATCTGTCACTTTTATTTTACAACAAATGGGATAAGAACTAGAAGACAGAGTAATTTAGGGGTTTGGTTTCTTTGTGTTTTGTTTTTTTTAATCCTTCTCTACAGTTACAAGAACTTATTCAAAAGGTTTTTTGAACTGGAAGGACTTCATTAAAGCCAGAAATACTTTATTGATTTCTTAGCATTATGTCAGAGGTTAAGGTCAAATAGAACTGCAAGGGGAGTTTGGGCCCCCATAGCAAGCAGGAAGGAAGGAAGTAAAGAATCAGTAAAATACTGACAGCCTTTTGGATCATTCTGAACTAGGACTCCAATCCTTAATGAGTTCATCAAAAAATTTGCAGAATATAGAGCTCTAAAAGTCCAAATCATCACTAATATTTGTAGTCATGGTAAATCCAATGTAGGTTTTTCTTGTTTGGGAGCTACCCATTCTGTGGCTCATAGCAATTTAGAACTTGAAAGAACCTCAATATAATATTTTATTTCAACTTACTTATTTACCAAAATTTTGAACACTGAGGCTGTGAAGATAGGTGACTTACTGAAATTGATAAAGCCTCTCTGTGGTGTGATTTGGGACTTAATTTTTTATGCTTCTTATATTGCTAAAAATGCATGTTACTCCTGCTTGATTCACAGTTCCCATTGACTGCTAATTTACATTTGAATATTCTATCCTCCCTCCCCCCTTTGCATAGGCATCCTCTGTCTTTCATTGCATTTGAATATTTTAAAAACATTGCTTTCAAGTATATTACTGTTATTCTTTAGGAATATATTGATTAACTCTAGCACTTAATAAAATTACTATAGCTTTTAATGCCAGTAAATATGAGATCTAAGGTATAGTAGCTTTAAGAACTTGTAAGAATAGATGATGGGAAAATATGTAAAATAAAATAGCAAATGATTAGCTCATTTTTTACTTTATATGTCAAGTAAAATATACATATTCATATTGGACTAATACTTCCAATATTATTTTTATTAACTTTTTAATTGATACATGAAAATAAAAATTGTACATGTTAATGGGATTTAAAAGATGGTTTTAGTAGCCATTTCAGCTAGTTCAAACCTCCCTCATATACTTGAGAAATTATCTTTTTTGTTTTTCAAACTTTTGCACCAAGCATTTTAATATATTCTGAAATTATCTGTTTTTACTGCTTTAATTGAGTGTCAGTATTATCATAAATATAATAAATTAAATTTTGAACTTTATTCCTTTAATACCATTTCTATTTATTTGACATTTTAGATGAAGCAATACACCTTTGTTGAATGTATTGCCAAGTTAAAATAGTTAACTGTTCTTAAAATACTTTTAATTAAACATCAGAACTATGTATTTTTTCAGGGCATAAAATAATCTCATGAATATAATTCCTGAGATTTTTTTTTGAAACGTGGCACCTCTTTAAAAATATTAAGTAATGCTAACATTCGTCCTGAGTAAGGAATTATCACTAACTTTGCTTTTGAAAAGACATAAAACTGCTTTGGCATCCTTAAAATGTGTCTCCAGGTTATTTTTTCATTGATGTTAGTCAGAGTTGCATGCTTTAATGATGGGTTGAACTCATACTTGGAGGGTAATCACATTTAGGCATTCACATTTTGGAAACTGCTTATGTTTCTGTAACCCAGGAACAGTAGCCAAAACTGATGGGATGTGTTTTGTAAGGTAGCTGCCAAGTATTTATTATTGCTTACTTCTAAAAACAGCAGCCCTATATTTAGAGCCTTCCTTCTCATTAATGACTTATTTTTCTGCTCTGTGATCAGTAAAAATTCCTCCTGGGAAGATCCTGTTCTTCAAAATATAATTAATATATTTCCACTAAAATACTAAATTGTTTAATAAGAAATTTAACCATACTCCATGCAAAGACCTATATAGCAAATTGAGTAAAGAAATGGTTTGTAGAAAGGGAAGGTTTTGTTGGAGAAATACTTCTATTTACACTCACATATACTTGCTCTGTAGTCTTATTACTTAATGTTGGCATTTCCAAATAAAGGGAGCATTTCTTCTGGGTGTCAATACAATGCTAGAAAATCTCCTATAACTGGATAAATTCTTAGGGTATTAGGTCCCATTTATTTCCACTTCTTTCATGGAGAAGCTATCATTCTAATACATTTGGAAACATAGTCATTACATCTCTTTTATCTCATGATAATATATTTTTAAAAAATAATCTGAGAGCTTAGTTTGTACCTCAGCATATATTAAAACTCAGTTTGTATTCTACAGTGACATAAATTGTTACCATATCTACTCTACAAATTAAAAATAGTTCTGGTCAAAAATCAATCATGTCAGTCAGGATTGTATGATGAGATATGAAAGAACTTGCTTGGTAGATTGAATTATCACATTAATTTCAAAACATTAAGCCATATTAATTTCAGATCAAATAAAATTATATAATTAGCTTAGTTCAGAAAAATCATAGCATATGTGAATTTCCTTTGGATTATAATCTACCAAATGGCTTTTAAAGGTAAATACAATTATGAAAATACTTTAGAAGAATAATTTTATGCATATTTTATAATTTGGGAATTGTACTCATACCTGATGTAAAATTATTTGACCAATATATATACATGAGATGTGAAGAATTAAAACATATGTATTTTAAAACTAAACTACTCTTATATAAGGAATTATGAAGTAAATGTGAATCCTTTATCTAAGGTTATTTTTATAGTTTTTTAAATACATTTTGTATATATAAAGCCAGGTTTTAGCATGAGCTTATGTAGTATATTCTAGCAAGACAGTTGAGATTCATTAAAACTCCTGATATGGATTATCAGATGATAGATGACTTTTTTCTGAGGGTTCAATGAAGATTGATAGATAACAACATTATTGCTTATAAATCTAAAATCAGATTGCTTAGCAGGAAACTTAAATATTCAAGTGTTTAGTTATGCTTTCTTTTATTTTATATAAGAATTTATAGTATTTTACCTTCTAATACCTAAGAAAACTCATATATGTTTTTAGTTTTATATAATTATATTACCTTACCATTATAAGTATATTGCTTATATAATAATAAGCTATTTACTGTGTGGTTCATTGCAATAAGAGAGTAAAGTAGAAAGAAGAATAAAATGCCTCTCTTGATAAATGCACGTTTTAATCTTTTACCTGATGACTCCTAAAATCTTAGAAAATTCATAAAAGACAAATATCCAATATGTGTATATTGAAATAGTAATAGGGGTCACATTTTACTTTTAATAGGTAATAATTTAAATCCAAAAATACTTTAAAAAACAATAGAAAGAATGGTAAAGTCCAGTCATTGCTCTGTTGCTTTACTCAGTTTTGTCATGTCCCCTCAGCTTTAATATCAGCTTTTGTGTGTGTGTGTGAAGAGAGATATTTGTTTGAAGAAATTTGAAAGGTAGAGTATAATGTCTTAGAAGAAAAGTACACAAGTGAATTGAGTAGTTTTAGAAAGAATGAACAAATATGGGCAGATGAAAGCAATCTGTCCCATGAGTAGAGTGGAAAATGAACACAAGAGGCAACAGTGAAAACAAAAACAAGAAACTGATGTTCAAGAAAAAAGTGAATAATACAATTTTAGATTTTAATCATATACAAATAATTTACTGAATTGCCCATCCAAACTTTTGAATTTTGTGTTCAATCTTCATAAGCTATTTCTTATCATTGAGAGGATAGTAGATTTTTATATTGGAAATCATGTTAATGTTTGGATTATTTTAGATTCCACGCCTGCTTTTACAAAGGTACACTTTTATTTGATGTGGGTTAAGTAGTCATTTACCTCACCATCTGTGTCTCTTTTTTTCATGATCTCATGATGGAGCTCACCCTTTCTTGTTTTTAATCTTTAGTATAACATACATAAAGATCAGTACAGAAGCTGTGATAACGTCTCTGCCAAATCATCAGATAGTGATGTCAGTGATGTGTCCGCCATTTCCCGAACCAGCAGTGCCTCACGCCTCAGCAGCACAAGCTTTATGTCAGAGCAATCTGAGCGCCCCAGGGGTAGAATCAGGTGAGTTGGCAATGCTGTTTGTATTAACTGGATCTTTATCCATGGTATAAAATGTGACTAGCTTCCAGAATATACTTTCTTGGATAGAGTTTAGTTCAACTAGCAGAAACATCTCATTAAAATTTTAACTTGGTGGGTTGAACGTTTTCTAAATTCTGTGTAGTATGACTAACAAAATGTTAGGTTCTATCTATTATCAGTTACACTTCATTATTATAGTCATGAGTTTAGTAGTTTCTCAGTCACATTTGTACGCATTTCTTTTAAGATGATGAAATCCATAGAATATTCTTACATCCATTGTCAGGAACTATTTCTGTTAAGGACCACATGATAAATACATCAAGCTTTGCAAGACAGTATCAGCCATATACATAACTGTGTCATCCTAATGTGAAAACCATACAAATAAATGGATGTGGCTGCCTTCCTTCCTATCTAGCTGTCTGCAAATGCAGAGAGCAAACTATATTTTCCCCGTTAAGTGTAGTATACCCACCTCTACTTTAATCCCATGATGATTGGTCTATTTTCAGGATAGGGTGTACTGGATATGATAACAAAATACACATTCCTAGTTCATATTATGTGAGTTGTATATAAGAAATTTGCATCAGCTTCATTAATCACCCATAGTGCTCTTATGTTATCACAAGGCACATACCCTACATGAAAGGGAATAGACCTCAGACTTCAGATACTGTCTAAAGTAAAGCAGACTGATTGTAGACAAAGCATATTTTATATTTGTTCTTAAAAAGTTTTCAAAAATATATTTCATGCAAGGAGTTTTAGGACTGATGAGAATTCCAAATACAGATGTTAAAAATAGGAACAAATACATATTATTATTATTATTATTACAAATACCTGATATTATTGCACATTTTGATGTTCAAAAAAATATATTCCTAAGACTCTTTCTTCCTGGATTTCCCTACATGTATGTTGTCCATTGAAACAAATTAAAAGTAGCCGTCTTCCACTTAGTTAGCAGTTTCATAGTCTTATAAAAATCTACTTGAGAAGTTTCAACTGAGTTTTTAGGACTAAACAATAAAAAGGAACTTTAGGCAGTTTAACAAAAAGGGCCTATGATTTTGCAAAAAGAGAACAGGAAGAAACTACATGCTGGTGTATTGAAGCCTGTTTTACTCTGTGGAGAAAATGACAGTTTAACAAATCACGCTCTGTGTCATGACAAGAAGCAAAAGGTAGAGTACCTCTCACTTCTTTGATTCATAAGAATTTTTTTATTTGTTGAAAGTAGTGGAGAGAAATGCAGACCTAAAAAAGGGTACAAATGAATTTTTTATTGATAAGCCCATTTTCTTTAAGCATGTTCCTGTTTTCTACATTTCCTTTTCTGTAGCTTAAAATCCTCAAGAACTGTGAGTTTGTTTTATGTAAGTGGATTATGTATATTTCCACACTAAAGCTGGTAGCTAAACAAGTTTCCTCTTAAGGGAGATAGTTTTCCTGTAATCCCATTCTTTGTCATTGATTCTCCATGTATGTACATATTTGATCCTCTAAGAATAATGAGGATGAATAGAGGGAAAGTGAGATACTGGAAGAGATGAGTCAGACACTCAGAGGTTAGTTATCCTTTCATATACATTCTTCTCCCTATATATGCCCATAGGAGCAAAAGCATGGGCATGCACACACACACACACACACACACACACACACACACACACACACACTCACACACCCAACACACTTTACATAGCTATTTTCCTTCCAGCATCCACATTGTGGCAAAATACTGAGAGTTAATGGTTTTGGAATGGGGAAAAGAAGGCATAACAAAGTGACCTCAGTATAAAAACATCAAAATACTATGTCTCAGTGTTATTGAACCAAGACTTCAGGCCTTTCAGCTATAAATATCTCCTACTTTCCTAGCTAACACCATGAAGAATGAATGTCCTCAATGTATTACTTTATATTTTAGTACTTAACATCTGCATAGGTTTTATGATTTTGTAAATTCAAGTTTGTGGTTAAAATGAACAAAGTTGAATGTATTTATTTGTCATAATAAGTATCAGCACATTTTGAGTTGTCATCCTATGTAAGGACTTTTTTTAAATAAAATTACATTAAAATATAATATTTAGGACACATAGTAAAGCAGATTATGGCTTACTTAAGAGTTTAAAACCTATTTTTAAACTTTTTATTGGTGCATCATAATTATACATAATAATGGGGCTCATTGTGACATTCATATATACATAAAACATCTTGTTCCATTTCATTCTCCAGGACTTCTTTCTTCCTCTCTTCCTCCTTTCCCCAATCTCCTTTCTACTCTGATGATTTCCTTTCTGTTTCATGAGATCCTATCCCTCAGTTTTTTGTCTAGTTTCCACACTATGAGAGAAAACATGACCCTTGACCTCCAGTTCTATTCGTTCTCCTGCAAATCACTTAATTTCTTCTTATTTTGATACTTTTTAAAATTTGTTCTAGTTAGTTATACAATACAGCAGAATGCATTTTGCATAATTTCTTCTTTATGGCTGAGTAAAGCTCCATTGTGTATATATACCACATTGTTTTTATCTTTTCATCTATTGATGTTCACCCAGGCTGGTTCCATGACTTGGCTATTGTAAATTGTGCTGGTACAAATATGAGTATTCATGTATTGCTCTAGTATGCTGACTTTAGTTCCTTAGAATAAATACCAAGAGGTACTATAGCAGGGTCAAATAATGGTTTCATACCTAGTCTTTTGAGCAACCTCCATACCAATTTCTGTAGTGTTTGTACTAATTACAGTCCCATTAATAGCATACAAATGCTACTTTTTCATGCATCCTCACTAGCATTTACTATTATTGTATTCTTGATGATTGCCATTGAAACTCTCATGAGATGAAATCTCAATGTAGTTTTGATTTCCTGATTGTTAGTGACATTGATCTTTTTTTAAATATATTTGTTGACCATTTGTATTTCTTATTTTGAGAAATGTTCATCTGTCCATTCATTGGGTTCTTAGATTTCTTGTTGTTGTTGTTTGTGGTGCTAAGTTTTTGAGTTCTTCACATATTCTGGATATTAATTCTCTGTCAGAAGAGTGGCTAGCAGAGGATTCAGGCTGTTTTGTTCTAGCAGTTGCAGAGTTTCTGGTCTAATTCCTGTGTCTTTGATCCACTTTGATTTGACTTTTGTGCAGTATGAGAGATAGGGATTGGGTTTTATTCTTCCACATCTGAATATACAGTTTCCCATAACCATTGGTTTAAAACACTGTCTTTAATATACACACTAAAAAAAAAAAAAACCCTATTTTTAGTGTTTGGTTCCTTGTATATATCTGACATATATCACAAATGAAATAACAAGTGTTTTATTATCCATTGCTTTGAATGAACATTAATTTGGAAGACAATGAAAGTATTTAGAATATGGTATAGCATTCCCTAAAGCTGAGGTTTAATGCTTTAAAAGTTAATATGGTACCCAGTGTTCTCAGGAGGGATGGTAAAAAAAAAAAAAAAAGTATGACATGGCCTTATTCTTTTCTTATAATATCATGGTATGTAGTCACTCATAATACCAGTATTTTCCAAATAGGGCTTAGTACATTTTCCTCTTAATAGTTCACCCTAAATATTTTTGTTTTTAAGGTTTTGTGTTTTGTGTTTTGGATATTGGTTATTACATCAAACTTGTCCATTCAGGAAAGTTTTGTTTAAATTTAAAAATGACATCCCTTTTCTCCAGAGGCACCCACCCAGGGTGAACTGCTTAATTTGAAGTGGTTCAATGTTTTCCCCCGCCTTTTTTATTTATTATTATTATTTTTTTTTGTATTGGGAATTGAACTCAGGGGTGCTTAACCACTGAGCTATATTTAGCCCTTTTTTATATTTTATTTAGAGACAGGGTCTTGTGGAGTTGCTTAGGGTCTCACTAAGTTGCTGAGGCTGGCTTTGAACTTGCAATTCTCCTGCCTCAGCCTCCAGAGCCACTGTGATTGCAGACATGCACCACTGTGCCCGTCTTGTTTTTCACTCTTGGTTGACTGAATAGTTCGTTTAAAATGGTCCAAAACATATCTTAGGTTTTCAGTTTTAAGTTTACTGAGAAAGTTGTAGTATGAAAATACAAAAGAGCATAATGTTTGCATAGAGTAAGTAAACTTTAAATTAAAAATTATTCTGTAAACTTGTTGAAATGGAGTAAAAATGATTCACACAAACTTAAGAATGATTCTTACAATATATAATCAACCCTGGGTGCTTCAGAATAATAAGCATAAGTAAAGATTTGAGATTCTTAGTGGGTTTTTTTTTCAGATTTGTTCTTACAATTTGAATTCAATATTTGCTTAAATAAATATTTCTAAAAGAATATTTTTGCATTCAAATATAAAATATGTAGTGTATATTGGTAAATATGGCATAATTGATAATAAAAATGCATGTGTAATAAAAGCCAGAAATAATTATATTGTGTTTCTGTTTATTTTTATATCTAAAGAAGATTAAAAAAAAGATATTCATCTCCAAAATGAGCTTTTCATGGCATAGGTCTGAATTTTTCATCTTCATCATTTATCTTTTTCATTCAAGGCAGACAAATTTCAGGTTTTTAATAAAAAATCATGCCTTAAAAACAAATGTAGGCATAATCCTAAACTTGCTCTCAGACAATTATTTTTGAAGCTTTATCCAAAACCAACAATTTTTCAGCAGCATTTAAGTTTATAACACATGTTCTCCAGGCTTTAGCAAATTTCACTTGTATTCCTAAGTGAATGTCAGTAAATAAACTCATAAGACAAGTCTTATGCCATTAGTTTCATTTTCTTTTATCATATCCTTTGGAAGGAATATCATCAAAGCAATTACTACACTCATAATTTGAAAGATATGAAAGGATTAAGAGAAGTTATCTTCCATGGACAAATAGTAACCTTAAAACTATAAATTTACTAAAATGTGGCATTTGATGTCAGTAGGTATAATAATCTGTAATCATATGCTAGCAGGAATGTTTTATTTATTGGGGTAGTTTTAAACAGCATAGCTTACATTTTTAAAAAATTTTAAAGATTGTAGAAAGAAAATGCAATGGTTAATGTTAATGAAAAATGTTAGTTATGTTTGAAAATGTTATAAAAATAATTTCATATGCCCCTTATTTCATTATAATTCTTTAATGAAGTAAGAAAACACCAAATAACCTTTAAAATAATCTTTAGATGTTTTATTATTGTATATGGAATGAACTTAACTATAGAATCACTTGAAGTTGGGCCTTATACATGCTAGTCAATCACTCTACCACTAAACTAAACCCCAGCCCCTTTTTTTAAAAAAAAATTTTATTTTGAGGCAGGATCTCTCTATGTTGTCCAGGATGGCCTAGATCCTTCTGTTTCAGCCTCCTAGATAACTGGAATTACAGGTGTGCACTACTGTGCTTAACTATCATTTACCATTTTAATTTCTCAAAATGAATAAATGAAAATTTTATATGCCAATTAGTTTGCCTACTGACATCAAATGTCCTCAAGAGTAAACAAGAGGGGTTATGTTATTTTATTTTACTTTATTTCAACTATCCAGACTTAACTTTTCATGCATGCCTGTTATACTATGGAAAACAAAGTTTGTAAAGATCTGCAAAGTACTGAAAAGGAGAGGGTAATATTATGGAAGTTAGATAAGAAGAACATGAATCTGAACACAGTAAAAATATTGCATAATTGAATATCTAAGAAAAAATATATTTAGTGATCTTCTGGTGTCTTAATAGTTTAAGGTTGTTAAGCCATTGCCACCTTAATTTCCTGTGAATAGATTAAAGATGGAAAGAATATCATATATACCCTCTCAATTGAGGTAAACAGAGAAATAATTCACTCTACCATACTTATTGCTATATTATACAACTAAATCAATTATTGTGCTGCATACCTAAATTATTATACCATACCATATTCATGACAAAACATTGCTTGAACTATGAATATAAGTAAATAGTCTTGATAATAATTGGTTACAGAATATTTGAAATAGGTGAGTAACTTCTGGTTAAGTTCTTCCTTGCTAACAATTTACGACTATTTTGAAGTGAAGCAGAGCTGGTACAGTTTGAAACAGCCCCATCAGATTTTTTTTTTTTTTTTTAGTTATACATGGACACATCTTTATTTTGTTTATTTATTTCTGTGTGGTGCTGAGAATTGAACCCAGTTTCTCACATGTGTGAGTCAAGTGCTCTGCAATTGAGCCAACAACCCCAGCCCCAGCTTTGTTTTTAATCCTCGTATTCTGCCAGTTTATTATAGATTAGCTAACATGGTGATAGAAAAGTCAATGATTGTCGGGAACAGTGGTGCATGCCTGTAATCACAGCAGCTCAGAAGGGTGAGGCAGGAGGACTGCAAGTTCAAAGCAAACCTCAGCCAAAGCGAGGTGCTAAGCAACTCAGTGAAACCCTGTCTGTAAATAAAATACAAAATAGTTCTTGGGGTGTGGCTCAGTGGTCAAGTGTCCATGAGTTCAATCTCCAGTAACAACAACAACAACAACAGAAAAAAAGAAAAAAAAAGCTAGTGACTTACTTACTATACAGTACATATTGAAAATGGTCAGTTACATGAAGTTTTCAAAATTTGAAATAAACCAGGAATATCTTATCAATATGGTGTTATTTGCAGAAATAATAATTATATCTTAGTGACTACTTCTGCTTTTTAGGGGGAACATTGCTATAAATTGTTTATGGGATTTAAAAAATACATTGTAATGTTTCACTGTTTATAGAAATCTGCCTCCCTATAGCTTTATTTCCTTTGTTGCAAATGGAATTATATTATTTTTGTAACAATTTGAGTTTCCCATAAGCCAGTCATCCTGCCATAGGATAGTTAATAGGGTATCAAGCATCCTTAATATAGCTGGTTTGTGGTATAATTATAATACATTATAGATAAAGGGCAAATAGTGGTTCTTAAGGAAGTCTTTATGGGATTTGAAAGTTTATTTATACATTGGAGAACTGATTGCTAATTATAAACTAGCAGTATTTCATCAATTGATAAGTCATCATTTTAATGGTCCTATGCATGAACTTAAATTATCAACATTAAATACTTAATTCTTAGACAAATATTCATATTCCTGCAGCTATTAACCTATTATTCACAATGGCTAGAATATCCTTTCACTCTGAACCAGTGCTTTAAAAACTTCACCTGTTTCATTTGCCACTTTCATATTTTTCAGTAACATATATATTTAAAATATTGTAATTTATTAAATTTATCTTATACGTACTATTATGATAAGTGATTTATATGTGATTTACATTAACATTACATTAACAATATCATCTTTCTTAAAGAGTACTATCATATCATTGTTAATCTCATTTTCCAAATAAAGTTGAAGCAATAAAAAATAAAATTGAAGCAACCTATTAATTCACAGGGCCAGTAAGGAGTAGAGCCAAAATTGATAGCCTGCCAGCCCATTCCAAAACACTTTTTTCTATTTAACCTAAACTTTTTTGACAATTTATAGTATAACATTTAAGATACACATAAGGTATAAAAAATATAAAATGCTCATGTACCTATTGTCATCCCTAAAATGGCAAATATTACCATTATGACTGCATCTCTATTACTTCCTCCAGCCAGACCCACCTCCCTATGTCAGGAAAATCGGCCAGTTCTGTTCTTTGTTAAATCTTCATAAACTCAATGTCTGTATCTGGCCTTCATTTATGGGTCTAGCATCTATTTCAATACCAATAACATTACAATAATTACTAGTGTTTATTGGTAAAATTATAATGGTACCACAGTAGGTATGACAGTTTTCTTCATCTCATTCTCACTATCATGAGTAGTGTTATTTCGTTTTTGTACTTTAGTCTTACATAAATTTTACAATAAGTACAATAAGTTTTACAATAAACCCTTGGTCTGAACTATATTAAATGTATAAATTTGATTTGAGGAAAATTGTTATCTTTAGAAGATTGAGTCTTTCAATGTATATTTCTTCATTAATTTTTACTTTCTTTAATGTCTTTTCATTAAGTTTTAAAAATGTTCTCTAAAAAGTTTATATGTGAGTAACTGTTGTGGTAGTTTTACATACCATGTATTTTTATACTGTTATGAATATCTTTTTTTCATATTTTCTGCATAATACTCTTTTATAGGAATAAAATTATTTTTCTGTATTTTCTAATATTATTATGTAAGTCTTTTTTCTTGAAATATTGTTTTTTCTGTCTCTCATCAATTTTGATTTATAACATGTTCATTTTTGTATAATTCTAAGTATATTTAAATTTCATCACATTTTATTTCCTTTTTCGTTAATTATCTGGAAGTCAGTCTCAGTTTCCAAAGGTATAGATTTTTGTTGCTTATCTCTAACTTGATTACCTTTCTGACATTGTAATCAGTGTTTTGTCTGGCACTGATTATTTGAAGTTTTTGAAGTTCTACTTATTACCTTTGATCATTTTTGTAAACATTATATATATGCTTGAGATAAATGGCTATCTCTAATTGTTAAACATATGGTTATTTATATTTTCAATACAAGAAGTTCATTTACATTGTTCTAAATTTCTGTTGCTTTACTAGTGTTATTGCCTATTTCATCTGGTATTTACTCAGAATGCTCATTTAAAATCTTTTCAACTATGATTGAGAATTTGTTAACTTCTCTTTTATTCTATCCATTTTTCTTTACATAAGATTATATAATCAGGTTCGAGTTCAGAAGTCTTCCATCATATTTTAACTTTTTTATCATCACCTAGTAAATCTCTTTATCCCTAAGAATATTTTTTTGCCTTAAGTCTGTTTTGTCTTCCAGACAGAAACAGAAGCTTTTTAAATGTATTCAGTATAATTCTGCACATCCATCTTTTACTTCAACCTTTCTGTTACCAAATGTTTCAGTTTTATCTTTTAAACAACATTTGATTGGATTTAATTGTTTCCTTCAAATTTCACATTTTCCAATTGTGTAGTGGTCTAGTTTATTGATTTGTGTTTATATTGATTTCCAATGGATTTGAAATTATTTTTGCTGTCTTTTTTTTCTGCTTTCATTTTTTCTTATTATTCCAGTATTTCTTCTTTCCTAGTTGGTTTTTAATAGAATTATTATTTAATTTTTCCCCTTTATTACTCTAAAACTATAGTATTTCTAAGTTTTACTGCCTAATTTAGTGTCTCAAGTACTATATTTAGGGAGGTAGTAAATTCAAAGTTAATAAATTTCTTTACATCCTCCTAGAGAGGAAAAAATATGACTATCATACACTTTAGTTCTACTGGTAGCCCTGCACTATTTACATATTTTCTCAGTGTTTTAATTATAAGTTGTTTTCTTTCTTCCATTATTGCCTACTGTTTTTCTTTCAATTGTTTATATGGACCCACGTACTTTCTACTTTTTTCCCCCAAAACTGTTTCTGATGTATCTTAGACATTCATTCTGGGATCATTCATCTTCCTGAAAAATTGTTCATTAGAAATTCTGCCAATGAGGGTTCTGAGACTTAGTTCTTGGACTGAGACACATGTTTTTCCTTATTGTTCTTTAAGGTTCTGGCTCACGCAGGGATTTTGGCTGTAACTCCTCACAAGACATGGACCCAAACTCTAAACTTCCTATCTGAAAATTCTACCAAGATATTTATCATTCACTTACCAACCTGTTCTCAACTCCTTTTTGCTCTTTTGGTTAAGGGGATATGCCTTTCTTTCTTGTGTGCTCAAGTTTCTATTTTAACTGAGTCTATTTGAAATTTTCTTTCTTTCTTTCTTTCTTTCTTTCTTTCTTTCTTTCTTTCTTTCTTTCTTCCTTTCTTTCTTTCTTTCATACTTTCTTTCTTTCTTTCATACTTTCTTTCTTTCTTTCTTTCTTTTGAGAGAGAGAGATAGAGCTTTTTAATATTTTTGGTGGACACAACATCTTTATTTTATTTTATTTTTTATGTGGTTCTGGGGATCGAACCCAGTGCCCTGCGAATGCCAGGTGAGCATGTTTCCGCTTGAGCCACATCCCCAGCCTGTATTTGCAATTTTCCCATCACTTTTAGGCATCTGGGGATGAAAGAATTTTTTTTTTTTTTTAGAATATGTCATCTTCCGCCCTGCTAAAAATACAAGTTCATATTTAAAGTGCTACTGTTTTCCTGATTTTTTATAAGAACGTATTCACTTAAAAATTTTACTTATTTAAAAAGGAAATTAATACATAGGAAAAACATGTAGGTTTTCATGAAAAGTAAAAAGAGACACAGCCCAAGAGGCTTTATCTCAAGTTAGAGAATCAGTGCCAGGGCAGCACATGCAACTTGCGTCTTGAACTGGAGATGAGATCTATAGAACTAGAAATGAGATCTGTAGAAAAATAGCAATCAGGAACATAGAGTGGGTAGGTGAAGGTAGCTGGAGGTTCAAAAACTCCCAGGAAAGAAGGATGCTCCTGCAAAAAAAGAACAGTTTGAGTCATGAGGAGTAATAGAAGCTAGGGAATGGAGAACTAATGGGAGGGGGAAAAGTAGATATAGCTCATACTGAGGAAGAGATTCTGGGGACTCAGAGGATGTTGAAATTGAAAGTCAAAGAATGGAAGGATGTCTGAGACTAAAAGAGTTGTTAGTGATAACTGAATAAAGAGCATGATGCAATCAAATGTCCCATGACAAGGCAGTTCAAGGTCTGCCAGCTTTCTCCTACAAACTGCTCCTCACCTGGATGCCAATCTTTGGTTTGGCCAGCTATGACTTTGTACTATTAGAGTTACCTTAGGGACAGGGAAAAAGAACCCATGGAGGAAAAAGAAAATGCTACAGGATGAGAAGGACAATTAGATTGCAGTATTTCAGAAACTCCAACTAAAGCAGTTCTATTAATATTTGTTTTACATATCAAAGATTGGTGAAATATCTTATTTTTAGAAAGGGCAGTAATTGCTGCTTTAAAAACATAATTTCAAACCAGAATCTGGCACAATTAATTTTAGTGCCATGATTTTTAAGGAAAAAAAGTAAAATATGAGTTGTGGTTCTAATTTTTAATTTTCAACTTGAATTCAGATAGCATCATAATTTAACTGAAAGATAATAAAGTATATAGTGAGTCTTCAATATACTACACAACGTAACAACTATAATTTCAAAGAAGAAGAAATCTAGTATACGGGTCTGTATTGGTCTCAGTTGGTCAGTTTTCCTGCTATGTATTTTGGTGCTTGAGGTAAATGAAATAATTTTCACTCCCTTTTAAAAGTTTTAGTTTTACATAGTATGATGTAGATTGTTCAGAGAAATATATTTTATTTCCAAGCTCATTGCTTCAGCTTTCATAGTTAATAGACTTCATACCACTCTTGGAATCTGCTAATTTAAAGCAATACAGTAAAAGTTTTAGAATATCTTTTCTTTATCATTTTATTTATTAAGAAAATCATCATTTAGAGCTATTTTTTTTACTCATTTCAATATATGATTACCTTGATCTCAACTAGCCTGTCTTAAAGCATAGGTGTTGTAACCAATCACAGTTTAATTAAAATTCATTAACTGAATACATATTATAAATACAGCAGAATCAAAAAGGCAGAGACCCCAAGAGGATATAAATACTGCTTTCCTATAATTAGTGGAAATATTTCTATAGCTATCTAAACCATCCAAAATAATTACTCTTTTTCGTTCCTTTGTATGCTATAATAGATAAACTAAGAAAGCATTGTGTGTGTTCATCTTTAATTTTATGACTTTATCATTTGAAAGTCACTTATACAATTTGTGATGTATATGTTATTTTTTATGATTGGTTTTCACTGAATATTGTACACTGGCTTTTGAAAACCTGTATTTATGTGTATGTGTATATACATATGTATGTGTGAGTATTTGTAATAGCATTTATATTGGAAATACATGACAACATATATATTCAACTTCTGTAGTTATTAAAATTTCTAAAAAAACATTTCTTAGGACAAATATAAATGTAATATTGGCTTGTTTAGGACATGAACAGAATGATGATATTCTTTCCATGTCATTATCTATTTAGTTCCCAATTCAGAAACCTGGAAGTGAACTTAATTTTCAACTTTGCCCCATTTTCCTTTTAATTCAGTGTTTCTTAGTGTCTCTCTCTCTCTCTCTCTCTCTCTCTCTCTCTCTCTCTCTCTCTCTCTCTCTCTCTTTCTCTCTCTCCACCCCTCACCTCCTGCCCTCCCTTTCTTTGTTATCAACCTCATAAGGAGCATGTAGATTTTTTTTTATGATTGCCCTCCCCATCTGAAATTTAATACCATGGATTCACCATATCCATTCTGTACTGTAACTCTTTGGAGGACCACTAACCATTTCATTAGCAAAGATTTTTCATTTCCCTTCTCCTACCATGAATCCATAGTTAACATTTTGGGGCAATATTCAAGTATACAAATTCACTTGAGTCATCAAATCTTGTTGATTTTACTTCCCAGACAGACCTCATGACTACAGATTTAAGATTGCAAATGAGCAGTGTTTTAATCCTCTCTAATTTTGTAATAAATATCAAAAAACATCACTAAATGTGAAAGTAGGAGCCAGACACATCCCTAAATTGCAAATGATATAAAAAATAGTTTTCAAATTCAGTGTAATCTAAATCAAAGTAAGTGGAAATACCATTAGTAAATGATGACTTAAAGCAGCTATTTATGAATAGAATGTTCAGTTTTCTAAAATAAATGTCATCACCTTGAAAGCCCAATGAAAAATGCCCAGCTAGAATCTGTGACGACTGCGAAAAGTTTTCAGTCCTGGATAACCTTGAAACACACTTGTACACTTTGAATATCAAACACCATGGACTCTAACAGAAACATCCCAGGTCTGCCAGTCTGTGACAGAAGCACTGGAGGACTGTACATAGCAATTGAAGAGGCAAGAGTTATTCAACATAGATTGTAAAACAATGAATTGCTGTAACACAAATATAGCACATGCATCTTCATTACATTATTAACCATATGAATATTTTGATAACAATGTAACTAATAGATTTGATATTTCTATCTTTATTTAAATATAAGCAATTTTATGACAGTCTCGCAGATCCAGGCATGGCAGTATAGCTTGTATAAGACTAACTTTCCCAGGTATCAAACTACAAAAGACAGTTGAGATCAATAAACAAAAAAACTGTTGGAAGGTATTCGAGAGCAACAAAACAGGCAGGAATTTGACGAACTCCAGTCACTGAAAAAAAGGGGAAAACTTATAAGGTAAGTGTTAAGTTTACCCTAGTTTTCTCTGAAGGTACTTTGCAATTGTGAGTATGGGAAAACTGAAACAGAGAACAGTGGTACGAGACTGAAATGACTGAGTAGAAATTTTGAGTGAAGGGCTTCTAATTTTGCCAGATTCCCCTAAAGTACTATGTTGACTAATGAGTTAAGCACACTCAGGGAAAGATTCCAAGAAACCAAACAAAAACCAACTGCCAGAAGGCTGAGGAGCCAGGCACAGATTCCAGCAGCTCCCAGGTGCTATGGAGACATATTGAACTCCAAGTCCCACAATGTTAGAGAGGCCTGATAAACACACCTTCAGTTTCATGTACAAATCTGAGAAGAACCAAACTCTGAGAGTGACACTAATCCTGCAGAACTTTAAACCAACTCTATACAGAAAGAAGATTAGATCCATCTGTTTTTGGTACTGGGGATTTATTTAAGGAGCACTTTTACCACTGAGCCACATCCCCAGTCCTTTTTTTTTTTAATTTTTAATTTTTACTTTTAATTTGAAGTCAGGGCCTCAGTTGGTAAGTTTCTGAGGCTGTCCTTGAATTTGCGATCTTCCTGTCTCTGCCTCCTAAGCTGCTGGGATTACAGGCATGCTTCACCATGCCTGGCTTGGAATCAGGTTTTTTTTTTAATTAAATGACAATTATAAAATTTAAAAGTACAAAATAATTTATAATTTAATCGATGTCTTTGATGGAATATTATAAACAGCAAAAGAAAATTTAGCTGGTCAGTAGAAAGACTATAAATCAAGACACAGAGAAATCAGGAGACCAATTGGAGAAGACAGTAAGATATGGAATTGGTAAAAGGGTTCAGGGGGGGTCCCAGAAGAAAGGAAATCATAGATAGTACACCTGAATACTGAGAAAATGGCTGAGAATTTCCAAGAACTGTTAAGACATCATATTACAAATTAAAAAATAAACTTTAAAAGCCCCACAGTATATGAACAAAAGAAAATGTTACAGTATCACAACTGAAGCACAGAAAACTGAAGAAAAAACTTCTTAAAAGAGTCACATGGATTAAAAAGAGATATATTATCAGGGTAGCAACGAGAAGACTTTGGCTGAAATTTTATCAGATATTATGAACCCCAAAATTCAGTAGAGTAACTGAAAGAAGACTGAATGGAAAAAAAAACCCTCCAATTTATAATCTTATGTTTAATAATTATTATTCAGCAAAAACATCTTTCAGATAATAAAAGAATACATAGGTTGATAGATCAACTAAGAAATTTTATCACCACCAGACCTGCACTACAAATATTCCTAATGGGGGAGTTCTTCATGTTGAAAAAAAGTCTCCTGTTGGAAGCACTAAACTTGAAGAAAAATGAACATTGGGAAAAATTAATAATGATAAAAACATTTTGTGATAGTCAAAGCTTAGGTAAAGGTAAAACTATATAAAAACACCTGCATGAAAGGTGAAAGGATTATAAATGGGAATTAAATAATTGTGAAGATATTGCATTGTTCTGAAAATGATAAAATTACTATTTTTAAGATTATAATAAGTCAGGATGCATTTTTAAATCTTTAGTCACCTATTAAATGATAGTAGAATTCATAACTCAAATATTAATGGTGGAGCAATGTAAAGTAATAAAAATACCAAATTAACCAGTAGTCAAGAAGGAGAAGTAAAAGAACAAACACATGGGATAATTGAAAAGTAAACAGCAAACATATATAATATATCAGACATATAGTAACTATTTTATATACACACACACACACACATATGTGTATATCTAACACTAGAGAAAGAAAATAGAAGACATTAGGACCAAAAATGTTTGGATTTTGTTCCATACCCACAAGATTGGTTTACACTTTCTTTATGTAATGCATTATAGAATGAAAGAAGTCATAAGCTTGTTTCAATGTATTCCTAATACCTGATTAATCTGGTTAAGCAAAAAATATTTAACACTCATTTATGACTTAAAAAAAACCTTAGCAAACTGAGAATATTCTTAACATGAGGTTGAATGTTATCTGAAATAATCTTACAAATAACATTGTACCTAATAGTGAAATAGTGAATTAATGCTTCCTCCCCAAAGTCACTGGCCACTTTTACAAATTCTATTCAACAGTATTCAAATAACCCTTCTGGCCAGCCAGTGTCAGACCTGGCAATATAAAAATATAGTAAAATGAAATAAATAAATAAAATCTATAAAGATTGGAAATTAATTAAAACCATTATTATTTACAGTTTATATGATTATGTATATAGTAAACAAAAGGTTTTCAAAACAGATATTAGAATAGATGAATTTAACAAACTTATTGGATACAAGGTCCAACATACAGAAAATAATTTTATTTTTATTTACAAATAACAAGCCTTTGGTAATTAAATTTACAAAATGACATCAATCTAATGTAATTAAAAACATGAAATATCTAGAAACAAATCTAAGACCTAGGAATAAACTAGGAAAATATGTGTAAGACCACAACATTGAAGACTACTTACAACCTCACATAAAATCAACACATGTGTATTTGTTAGCATGAAGTTCAATAAAAATTACACACAGCCAATGGCTCCTGAAGGTCTGGCCTATTTGAAGGTATTGGATATATATAATGGTCTTATTTGAATAGGTTCCTCAGTTTTAACTGATGCTTATGTATCACATTAGTTCTACCAGACACCTATAGGAGTATTTGATGCCATCTTGGTTATCAATCCCCTGTCCTTGTATTATAAATTATGGAAATTGTGAGAAATTATGAGATGTATACCTGAGAGTACCTTCTTAATGTTGACCAGAAAGTTTCTGTCCTTATCTTCCATGTATGATTAGTAACTTGTGTCGTGATCCAAACTAATGAGTAGGACTAGCAATATCATAAACAGAATTATGAACCTACTGTATATTTCACCCTCTGTTATTATGCCCTATGTTACTTCTCCCCTTTTAGATTTACATGATAGAAGTCTAGGTTTCTTGGATGGGCTAAAAGTATAAAAATGGATTGGAATTGATTTTTAGCTGAATTTATCACTAATATAGGAGTAGTACAAATCTTTACATAGTCCCATACATCTCTCCTGAAACCCTTCTAATTTTCTGAAATAAGATATTTTAAGCCCATATATTTTCATCCTGTTTCATAATTTTATGCCAGCCACCTTACATTGGAATAATGGACTATATCTGTCAACTAAAGGTGCAGATTGATTGTCTTATATAATACATCAATTGAATATCTCTAATTAACAAAAGTCTTTTTAGTCTATGTTGGGGAAAGTGAGCTTATGTTGTTTTAATTTTTTTACCAATATTTTAGAAACTGTTTTTTGAAGTTAGTTTCTAGTGTATTTCCATAATATAATTCTAATATATGCAATAATTATTTTATCCTACCATCTAAGAAATAGTATGCATTTTACCATCAATGGCATGTCATAGTTGACTTAGTATTTTTTTCTTAAAAATGTACAAAATAACGACTTAATACTAATGACATATTCAAGATTATTGAATTTGCATAGATTTTCTTCTACCGTTGTCATTTTGTGGTTCTCTATATAATTGTACATATAGTTTACAGGGGGCAAGATGTGGCGGGTGCAAAATGTTATTATCACCAGACTTCCCTTCCACCACATATCAGTATGAGATCCCCCAAATTCTACTAAAGTTCAGGATGATAGACCTTCCTTACCACTTGTAGTTCTAAGATCCAGTAATCCATGAGACAAATGCTTAGCCAGTTTCATGTGCAGGTGTTTTAAGTGTTGCTTCTACATATGAGGAAGTACATTCCAACCAACTCAAATTAATAATGGAGGATGTTTTTATTTTTAGAATTATGATTCAATTTAGTTGCTACATCATTTTATATTTTCCATTATATTAAACATTATTGGAAGAAATGCTAGCTTATCCATTAAATAAAACAAGTGTAGATGTTAGGAAGAAATTCCAGGTTAACTTGTCTATAAATCTTCAGAAAAATAATAAAATTGTATGGTTATGTATGCTACACTGATAAAATCTAGGAAAAGACATAAAATTCTTTTTTAAAAGAAATTGAGTCAGGTGTGATGACACTTGATTGTAATTGTAATTCCTGCTACTCAAGAGGCTGTGGAAGACTGCAAGTTTGAGGCCAGACTGGGCAATTTAGTGAGTCTCAGTCTCAAAATAAATTTTAGAAAAGTCTGGACATGTAGCCCAGTGGTAGAGTGATTACCCAACACACATTAGGGCCTGGATTTAATCTTTAGTACTTAAAGAAAATCACTCTTTTAGAATATTTAATCTAGGCCCAGCACAGTAGCAAATGCCCAGTTGCTTGGGAAGGTGAACAGGAGGATCGCAAGTTCAAGGCCAGCAACTTAGCAAGACTCTGTCTCTAAGTAAAACTAAAAGATCTTGAAATGGAGTTCAATGGTAGAATGCTTGCCTAATATGCGCAAGGCCCTGGGTTCTATCACCACCGACTCCCCAAGAAAGCGTACAATACAGTAGTTTTCAGTACAGTCACAAAGTTGGGCAATTATCACTACTACCTAATTAAGTAACATAATTCTCATTCCCCCAGAGAATCATGTACCTATTAACAGTCATCCCAGTTTCTTCTCTAGCTGTCAACAACCACTGATCTTTATTCTGTCTTTATGGATTTGATTCTAAATTATTTCATTTAGATGGAATTGTGCCATACATAGGCTTTTATTTCTGGCTTTCACATGTTTTCAACTTCCATCTACATTGGTAACATCAATCTGTATTTCATTCCTTTTTATGGTTAATGTTCTAGAGTATGAGTATACCACATTTTGTTGAGTGGTCATTTGGGTTGTTTCTACTTTACTACTTTTATGACTAATGCTGATATGAGCATTCATATTTAAGTGGGAAAATACCTTTTTTTGTTATCTTGCACGTATCCCTAGGGATGAAATTGTTGGATCATATGATGACTGTATGTTCAACTTTTGAATGTAATTGTTGGATCCTCTGGCAACTCTGGGTTTCAATATATTTACATTTAACTAAACTGCCAAAGTATTCTCCTAAGCACTGGCATTGTTTTACACTCCAGACAGCATTGTTGAGGGTTCCAGTTTTTTTCAGATTCTCGACACTTGTTAAAGTTTCTTTTATGATAGGTATCCTAGTACATGAGAAGTGAAATCTTATTTTGGTTTTCATAATGACGCTCAGCCAAAATTATGAAAGTACTTGGATATGTACACTTTGTGGTTTTAGATTTTTTTAATTTTTTATTTGTTTTAATTAGTTACACATGACAGTACAATGACCTTGACATATCATGCATTTGAATCAGATGGGATATATTAAAGTTCTTCTAAGTTAGCAATTTTTTTAAGGATAGATTTTTCTTACAAATTAATATCAAAGTGGGAGATTTAGTTTCTTCTCTGAGGATCTTTTAGTTCTTCATAGTGGAATTATAGTGAATTTGTTAATCTATATAGATCAATCAGAATAGGAGCTTGTTAAATATGAGGTACATTGGGATCTATTATTTGTTCACTCTGATAGCTATCCCTAGAATACACACATAGTAAAAGATTTTTTTATCACCAATTAAAAAACTATTTTTAGTAAAGAGAACTAGAAGCTTCCGTTTTATCACTCAGCCATAGGATCAAAATTAACAAGGAAACCTAATCTCAGACTTTATAGGACTGTGCTCTTTTCAGTGTGTGCAAGACTTTTTCCGGAGTGATAGGATCTGAGCTTTTAGTAGCATACAAACAATCAGACATTCGAAGAACTAACAAACCAAATTTTCTGTCATCTGCCACCCGACTGTCAACATATGTCAACATATCCCTGATGTCTGTCATCCAAAGAGACTTCATCTGCAGATAGATTTCCTATTGTTGTTGACACCAGTTGGGAATGTATTATTAGCACAAGCAAAGCAAAATCAGAGCCAAAGTTACCAACCAGAAATAGAAACAAACACAACAAAAATAAAACACACATTATAAACCAAAGTAGGAAATAAGAAAACATAAACAGGAAACCTTTCTGTTGCCTTTTAAGATTAAATCTAGGCCAAAAAAAAAAAAAAGGGCAAGTGTGGGCTTGGAGACCTGAGCCCATGAAGACAACACAGCTTAATTTACTGCAGAAGGGAGTCCATTTGAACTGTTTTAATGGGACTTCCACAACATCAAAGCATAGTTCTCAAAATCAAAGCATGATTATCAGAAAAAAATAGCAAATTCTGAAGTTTTACTGAACATATTAGAAAACTACCAGAATGACAAGGTAGTCCTAAGGATGATTTGAGAAACTCACGTAATTATATACACAAATAGATTTAAGAATACTAATATAAGGTTGGTAAGATTCACAACTGGATAATGTGCCTTAAATCAATAAAACCTATCTGTTGGTCATTTTCTCTACTAGATTGGTGGCATTGATGAAAAGTAGTTTTAGTGAAGTGATAGAGACAAATGTGACTCAAATTAGTGCAGAAGAGAAAAGGATGAGCAGATGTATCACTAAAAGTCTCCTTAAAGAGACTTTTCAGCAAAATATTAGTAACTCGAAGGAAAAGGGAGATAAAATAATGACGATGGGATTTTTGTTTGAACTTAAAGTGAACTCATCTCAGAATTATATTTACGTACTAATAAATCACTTTATTACCTATTCTGAAATCAGCTAATTGAGCAATGGAAAGGGTGCTGCATATAGGTTATGATGTTGCATAACCTATATATACCGACATATATTAATCAAATCTTAGTGTTACTAGTAAACAAATAAAAAAGAAAGGGTTGGGTGACAATAGTCTTGATGTCAGAAAGACTGGAAAGCTTTATAAAGCAGAAGGCCTTAATTTTCATCTGAAAGGTTCACATAAATGATAGTAATAATTTTTCAAGCAATAGAAGCAGAAAAAAATTAAGACTAAGAAATGGATATACATTAGTGCTAAAATCATGACCTTTGGGTTATTAGATGAATCAGACTAATTCTTCTGTCTAGGTAGACAGAAGAAGTGAAAATGCTTTAATGTCTTATTATTGAATATCATAATGTGCAAAATTATTTAGGAAGTCATACTTGTCCTCATACCATATAAAAATGATTTCAAGCATCTAAGAGATATCTTATTTTTTGAGGAAAAATTATATCTCAAAATATATTCACAAAAACATTTTAATATAACTTCTTAATTCAGCCTCCCTAAATGGTAATGCTTGCTGCATAGATTACTCTCATAACTTTTATTTGTCATAATATTAGGATTTATTCTGACTCACACCTTGACTGCCATCATCACTGTTAAAGGTTCTCTGTTTGCTAATGTGTATTTTGCACTTTGAAACAGGAAATAGAAAAGGAAAACATGAGGTGGTGGTAAGGGTCTTATGAGTCAGTATTTGCAAGTATTTTAAGGAAACTTAAAAATAAGAGGTTCACTGGTCAGTAACACTTATCTCCCCACTGATAGCATTGGTTATTTCTGTTCACTGTTTTTAAAATGTCCATAGTTCACTCTGTTGAAATGGCATTGTCACAAGCTGTTCTTTAAACATTGCGGGGATGGTGATTTGATCTCAGAGTATCTGTGGCTGTAGGTCTAGTACTTGACTGGCTTTTCCCCATAAAACTGTGCCTGGATTATTTCAGAAATAAATAGATTTAGAATTTCAGTTATGCTGACCTGTAATTTATGGACGCATATATGTTTTTACTTTGTAAATATAGTTCATTTACCCCCAAAATGCAAGGCAGACGGATGGGGACTTCAGGAAGAGCCATCACGAAGAGCACCAGTGTAAGTGGAGAGATGTACACACTGGAGCATAATGACGGCAGCCAGTCAGACACAGCTGTGGGAACCGTTGGAGCAGGTGGGAAGAAGCGGAGATCCAGCCTGAGTGCCAAAGTGGTTGCCATAGTGTCTCGGAGAAGTAGAAGCACATCTCAACTCAGCCAAACAGGTAAGTGAGGTGCGTTCCACTTAAGCATCTCAAGTTTTTGCTGGAGTGACAAAAATTGACCTTCGTGCTACAACTGGTATTGGGAATATAGTGTGTATTTGTTTCTTCTTTGGCAAAGAAACTTTATTTTTTTTAACTCTGAAAATCTGTTCAATTCATGGGATTTTTTTTTTCTGCACAGCTCTCTGAAGAAGGTATCATTTGTTAATCTGCAAAGTGATCAGATATTTTCCTGTAAACTAAAAAAAAAATAAGGCCATGTCTACAAATGTGCAAGGAAATGCAAAGAAATATTAGAGATCCAAATTGAATTATATGCAAGAAAAGCAACAGGATTCTCTTTTTCAAAATGTTCCATAATTCAATTATCTACAATTCAGACTATATCTATATATTTTTATAGAAAAGAAGGTCAGTTGTGCAACTTGAAATATAGTCTTCAAGGTACTGTATGAAAATAATTGGTCTGTGTTTGGTATAGTTTCAATGCAAGTAAAAACCCAGAAGCGGTTTTACTTTAGAAAAATGGGTCAGTGAATTCCTGCAAAGAAAAATGTTTTAATACAAATTTGTGTTTCACATGTTTTCTGCTGTTTATGAATCTTAAAAGCTTTATGTCCTGAAGGTATATATAAAAAAAGCAAATGCAGAAGTTAGAGTGACTATTTGTTATTATAAAATATAATAAAAGACTGCTTTAAATTATGTAATATTTGAACACATGTATTACATAATTTATTACTGTCCTCAATACTTTGTAAAACTGAAGGTAAGTGAAATAGTGAACCAATTTAAATTGTCAGAACTCATTTCTCCTCTTGTAACCAATGGTTCCATTTTCTGTTCCTTAATAGCAAGCTCCCTGTTGTTACAAAATTTACTTGTGAGAAAGCCTCTATGAAGTCTTTTATATCTCACTCAGTATTCTGGGAAGCACATATTTTAAATTATACACTCTACTGGATATATTGACAAGTAAACAGAGTAGGAAATTTTGAGCCATTTATAAATTGAATTAGGGCATATGACATTTTTATCTGTATAAAATAAAAATGGTTTGTCTAAGGTTAGAATTAACCTAGTATAACTAGCATCCCTGTGATAGGTCTGCCTTTTTGCTACCCAGTAATATAAGGTGTTCTTCTCTTTTTAGTGTTAAGAAGATTCATTTGTCTTCCTTAGGGTCAGGTTTCTTTAGAGTAGGAGTAGGAGGTGTTTTTCCATTAATGTTGTTTTGTTGCTTGATTGTTTTTATGACCAGTGGTTCCTGGTTACTGGTTTTGATATAATTATGCTCTGCAGTATAGGATGTGGGATGTAGAGAAAACTTAGACTTCAGAATTCAAAATACGTTATTACCTGGATGAAACTGGGATGTTCTTCGATGTCACTTAAGGAAACCTAGGCTTCCTCAGTGAAATGCTGCAGGTTGAGATGGCTTATCTTCTTCCCCCAATACACACATCTCTGTTTCCTTTCTAGTTGTTTAGGGAAACAAATAACTGGTTTGTTCGTTGAGTATTGGATGAATAGAATAAAGTTCTCTTAGAGTTACATAGGAAGTATACTTGTGGTACAACTTTGTAGGTAAAAGGTTTAAATAATTACTATGGAAACACTCAGCTCTCTTTGCTTTATTAGTTTACACTGTATCTTAGTTATTTGACTTTCAAATAAAGTCATCTTTCCAGAAATTGCATGGCTAAAAGCTTCCATACTTTCAGAGATTGGGTTGCCACATGTGAGTGTAAAAAGGCCAAAGTAGCAAAACGGTTCTACCCTACAGTGACTCTGGGAATGAAGTTCAACCTCTCTCAGAACACAGTTTGCTTATGTAATGATGGATTAACTTTCCAAATGTAAAATTTTATGATTCTCTTTCTGCACCATAATTTTTACCTTTTGTCTGATAACCTGTTCATTCTTCTGATTTTTCTAGAGCAGATGACAAATGTTGATAATCTTCAATTATCATTTCCCTTTGTTTCAGAGAATAGCCTGATTTTTCTCTCTGTTTTCTCTTCTACTTGTGATTTTAATTTATTTTCCTCCATCTGTGATTATATTTCATCACTCCTGTAAATATTCACCAAAATTCAGAATTTCTATGAGGAGTCTTATTTTTTACTGCTTCAGCTTCTACATGTGGCCATCAAATCTGTATTTCTGGACTCTTCATCATTCAAGAAACAGTCCTTCATTTTTATTGCCCATTAGGAAGCTCCCCTTGAATGTCCCAAACTGGTATTTCCACATCTCTTAATTTCTAATTTGCTTTAAAATGTTTCAACTATAAATAATATTATTTTTTAAATCTCCTCTACAGTTCATAATGGAGGTGGGAATAACTTTTCTTTTTTTTAACGTAAGAGAGTGGAATAAGCAAGTAAGTCTCCAAACATTGACTCTCGTTGTTGATGTTAGTTAATGTCAGCCAGTCAAGCACATAGCTAAAATCCTATCATTAAACAGTAACTGGATTAGGTTGAAAGTATGAAAGTAGTGAGGGAAAGGGAAATTCTAAGGAAAGGCCCTTGAATCAGAAATATTTTGGAATTGCATGAGACTTTAGGTAAAGTTTGGACTGAAGAATGTACAGGAGAATTTAGTTTCGAATAGTTTAGTGACCCAACCTGTGTATGCAATATGAGAACTTGTCCCCTCGCTTGCTCACTAATTGTGTGATATTCCACCAGTGGTACTTCTCTCTTCACTAATGAGTGAAGGCATTATTTGGAAGGATCCACAGATCTGTGAAGAATCATCCCTAAATTCACTCTAGAAATTATGGTAATAAATATTATAGGAATGACATATTCAAGTGTCTATGTGAATAAAACTAATAACATGTCTATATTCCTAGACCTTTCACTTGCACTCTTAAGTTATGTATATGGATATGTGCTTGTAAGTTCACTCCCTTATTGGTCACAATAAACTTATGATCACTATCCCTACTTTGAAATTGAAGAAAATAAGACATAAAGACACTAGGTAAATTGGAAAAGGTCCAATAATAAGTGATTGGGTCTGGATTTATTCACTGTAGGTGTAGTTTTTTGTTTGTCTTGTTGTCATTGTTTTGTTTTGGTTTTCAGACTCACCCAGGCTGGCTTCAGATTGGTAGGTGGATGCTCTAGCAGTCCTTTCGCCTCAGCCTCCCTAGTAGTGGTATGCCACCATGCCTGCCTTGGGCCTGAATTTAAATCCCAGATGCCAGTGCCAGAGTCCATGCTCTTAACCACTATGATAAGAAATTTCAAATCAGGTTCAACAAATATTTATGAAACACCTGTATGGTTAGTATGTAGTGGGCACCATGTCAGGCCCAGGATTAAGAGCTGGGAATAAAAGGATGAATGAAATACTGTCCGTGCTCCCAAGGGTACACAGTATAATAGGGCAAGTCACATATATTATTCCAGGTGGAAAGGGAATTGTTCAAATGTCAGAGAGATGCAGGGGAAGCACATAAAAGGAGGTGATTCACTCTCTCATATAGTTCTGAAAGACCTTCCTGACAAAATGAGGCCTAACGAAAACATAAATAAATCAGGAAAATGACACTTGGAAGTACCTTCCAGGGCACAGGAAATAACACCCTGATTATATGTTGAAATTGTTGAGTGATTACTTTCCTGGGATATGGGAAATAAATCTGTGTGAATAATAAAACTATACGAAAGATTTCTGTAATTCTAATGGCTGCTCCTCCTATATACAAAGGATAGGTCATGTCAGGACAGATCTTAAATCAAATTAACACTGTACATCTGAGACCATGATTTCTGAATAAGGTTTTTTAGCTTCTATGAAGAAAATACCTATCGGTATAAAATATAATAAGTTTCATAAAATAGAAATTATTCAGTTTACTTTGTATTATGGATAAACCATAACTCTAGTACTATACCAGGTATGCTGAGTATTGAGAAAACAGAAGTACCATCAAATCATTCACATATGAGCCACATATGAGCCAAATAACTAAAGTGAGAAAATGTAAAATAAAATGCCAAACATAATAAAATCCAGGGCTGTTTATGTACACTTCCAGAGGAATTTGGAAGACAATTGATCAAGGACCTGAGTCTCCCAGGAGGAAGGAACATACAGAACTGATAGATGATTGTGCTCTGCCCACAGGCCAACCATCTGACCACAAGCTCCTCATTGCTTAAGTCATTATATCCAAGGATGTTTTTTGTTAAACGATTATTTTTTCTACATATTGGCAGGATTTGGGCAATTATACTCTAATTGTGGAAAATGTTACAGGACTTATTTATAATTTTCAAACCATCAGGAGTCAATTATGATATGCCAAATAAGAATGTACTAAAATTGCTTCTATGCATATTTAATAATAGATATTTTGTACCTTTTCAATATTTTTTTCTTTATCAACTTTTTTTTGCCTGTATTCAAAACCTTTTCTTTGAGACCATTCTTGGGATCCTCTAACTCTGTAAGTTGTCCCCTATTGTTTTGACACTCACCAGAATCTTGCTTTTCTTCCACATAGGTAGATTGAGATCTCAAACTTCATTGTTCACCTAATACAAACAAAATTTGGGGGCTACTTCCATGAGCAAAATAATAGGTACACATTTAAAGGTAAAGAAAAAAATCTCACATAGGCACAGATAAACAGAAAAGTTCCACATTCCCTCTTGGTAAAAGAATCTAAACCTAAAAGACATCTTTCAGTCATAATCCCTGATGTATGTTTCCTTTTTTGTGTGTTACCACAGCTGCATGGAGCAGGGCCTAGGTGCTTGCTCAGATGCCTGGAAAAGCCTTCTCTATCTGTTTTAGAATTGAGGCATTCAAAAAAGATCAATTCTGCCTTCTGGCTGCTTCTGTTTTCCTGTAAAAATTCTTAAAACAAGGAATAATAAAATAAATTTATGGAAACTATTAAAAAGCTAATAATCTAATGGAAAGAAGAAGGAATTATACTGGGAGAAAACCACAAACATAGTTCAATAAATTAATCCCAGTCCATTAGTACATTTTGGCTAGAACAAAGAAAAAATTATAATAGAGTTATACTGGGAAATAGGTTTGGGATAAGGATTTGAAAGCCCTTTAAGGATCTTTGTTCACCATTTGATAGGATACCTTTAATTAAAAGAATAGAAGAAAAACAGTTGCACTTCAGAAGGCTTGAACTAGAGGCAGTTGCAGAGAATCAGTGAGAAAGAGCATGTGGAAATAAGAAGGGGAGGTGAATACTAGTGGGTGAAATGCCAGATGGTTGTGTAGTGAGCTGAAGAAGTCACCACAGAGATGGAAAGAAATGGACTCACTTAGGAAAAGGAATGAGTCCAAGGCAGACCCAGCAGAAGACTAAGTGGAATACAGTATTCAGGGACAACTGATGAGGAAAGAAGGAAGACTATGGAGAAAGAGATGGGACAGGATCTGAAAAGAGACTGAGCCACCAAAGACAAGGAATAGTTCCAAGGGATATAATGATTTTAAAGAGAAGGTATTAATCCTACAGAAAGGTTGAACAGTAGATGTTTGGATTTATGAACTGAGTATTTTCCTGACCTTGGGTTTAGATAGACAGTGAGGAAGCAGCATAGGACTTAGCATGGCTGGAGCCCATCCCATTCTCCATCCTGTCATTTGCTTCAGCTCCTGCTCTAACCATCTCATCCACCTCCACATTGGAATCAGGATGAGGCCCTTGTCATGGATAGAAGGAACTAAGACACAGATGCTAAGCATAGTAGCTCAGTAACATAAAGTGTGTCTGCCCCACCATCTCTAAAGGCTCTTTACATGGATGGGGCTGGGGCTGAAAAAAATGGATAAATAGAGACAATTATTATGAGTTTCTTTTCCAGAAGTTTAACATTAGGAAGAACTGAGATTAACAGTGACCAGTACTTCTTTCTTCCATTCTAAAGACATTTACTAAAGAGGAATTTAAGGAGTAAGTGGTGTGTGTGTGTGTGTGTGTGTGTGTGTGTGTGTGTGTGTGTGTGTGCGCGCGCGCGCATGCGCGTACCTCAGAAAGAATGATGTCTGAGAATGTTTTCAGGATGAAGTGTAGGAAAAAACACCTCTAGATGGAGAGATTGAATGATGCAATACAGAAAGTTTTGGTTAATGGTGTAAAGTTCCAGACAGAGATAATTTAAGAGCACAAGTTTATTCTTAGAGAGTGCAAAGGATGATTCTTTTCCTGGGTTTGATGGAAAAGGAGAAATGTTTAAAATATAGACAAGTATCAAAATGGGAGTATTGAAAACCAAAGGAGCTTGAGTCAAAGACCCTTGATCTTCCCAATGCACATAAAGTAGAAGCAAATAGACAGAGTAAGGACATAGCATGAGAAATGTAAGAAATTAATTGAAACAAACAAAAATACTGCTGAGCCCCAGCATAGAGACACACACCTGTAATACCAGTGGCTTGGGAGCTGAGGCAGGAAGATGGCTAGTTCAAAGCCAGCCTCAGCAAAAGCAAGATGCTAAGCAACTCAATGAGACCCTGTCTCTAAATAAAGTACAAAATTGGGCTAGGGATGTAGCTCACTGGTCAAGTACCCATGAGTTCAATCCCCAGTAACCTACCCTCACCACACACACACACACACAAAAAAAAAAAAAAAAGTACTGATGAGAAGGCCTGAAGTTTCCGCTGATTTTGGATAATGCAAATTATCTGAAAAATAATTTTTAAAAAGCATTTTCTAGGGATCAAGGCCACCCTTGCAGATATCCAGTCCATATTAGCTTCTCTTTTCTTTCAAGAGTATCTTCCCTGCTTCTCTGAATCCCCAGTATCTGATATTCCTATGATCTTCTAGAGACTTTATATATGTATACACACACACACACACACACACACACACACACACACACACACACAATGTGTTAGGGATTGAACCAAAGGACTCACACATGCTGAATACCCACAGCCACTGAGCTATATCCCTAAACGATGGTCTAGGTCTTAAGCTTAGTTTAGAAGTTTGCCTGTCATGGGCTCATGGAATGCTATTTATTATTTTGACTCTTTAGATCATAAATATCATTCTCCTTGTTACAGAAATTTGATGCTCTGTCCTAGCTTTCTTTTATCTACTGATATTACCTTTCCCAATGCAATGAGCAAATTCCCTACTTATTTTGAATGTGGCTTTTATAAGATTTTTTCTTTTTCCTTTTGCATTTTTATCTCTATGAAGCATTTCAGGAGGTCTGACTTAAAAACTGTATAGTGTTCATTTTCCTACAAGGCTACATTAGGAAAAAATATATAAATATTCTAATTTTGAAGTACACTAATAAATGTTTTATTTCAAAATAGGTTAATAAAGAGTTTCTGAATTTTCAAGTTATGTCATTGACTTCTCAAGATTAAATCATTGGTGGAAACCAAAAATATTACCCTTGTTCTTCTGTCAAACAATAACATATGCTGATAAAACTATATAATTCACTTACACCTCAAGGGAGAATGCTTAATTAAGCTTATTTCCCCATGAGTTCAAGGCATTATTTTAAAATTATTGTTGTTCCTGTATAATAATTATGCCTCCAAATGCCCAAAATCCTAAATCCTCTTCAACTGTTCTCTTTTCAGTTTTCTTACCAAAAGTCACACAGGTGACACAAACCATAAAATAAATTGAGTGAGTACCTGCTGGGAAGGCACGTTTACCTCAGGGAAATGAAAGTCTTACATTTCTTATTTCTTCCCCTTCCAACCAGTTCACTCTACCAAGATATTCTCTATGTTTTAAGTGTAGAACTGTTTGTGAAAACTCTCTACCTTTAGCTTTACAAAAATAAGTTTATAGCTGCTGGGAAACAAAACTTAGGCAGACTCTGAAGATTTTAAGAAAATTTTCTTAGATCTGCTGATTATTAACAATGGAAGTAAAAAATACTTAACAAAGGATATGTGTCCCCCAAAATTTTCAGAAACTGTAAGCTACTGTGGATCGAAATCTTGCTTAGATCTAAATTCCTTATCTGTGCCTCATTTATTTGATTTATTTAACAACACAAGAAAAACATTCTGAGGAACATAATGTTTCATGTTCTTTGTTTCCTGAGCACAAAATAACGGTGCCAGAAATGATTCTCCTGTCTGCAAAGCCATCAAATGAATGTAAGCATGGGTTCTTTTATTTACTGTTTCTGTCTGGTGTTGGAATTCACTACTGTTAATAGAGATTCAATTCAGCTATAGTAACTCATCTTCTGAGCAGATGCCCTAATAAGGAGTAGTATTTTCAAACATACTCCAGCTGCTATTTTTGTTCTTCTGCTTGCTATGAACTATAAATCTTGAGTTTGGCTGACTAAATTGTACATACACTTTTAAGTTGAGTCGAAAGAAAAAAATATTGATTTGAATAGAATTTTTAAAAATTTTTGTAGCTTAGGATTTAGAGGAAGAAAGTAAATTTATCAAGTGTGCCTTGAAAAAGGCACAATACTAAGAATTCAACTGATTACATGTGGTGATAATTAATTTAACTTACTAAGATAATTTTTAAGTATGAGAGCAATTTCAGAATGGGTGTCATAAGATATCGTAGCAAAATATGGGACAAGAAATGTTTCTGATTATATATAAGCAGATGGCCAATTTTAGTACACCTTCATTTAAGTACATAGTGATTTTTAAGATATTTTCTTGATTGTTAATGTTTTCATATTTTTAACACAGAAAAGCAAATGGAAGATAAAATTCACACAGTCTTACCTCTAGTTGCAAATTCATTGTGATTGTATATTAAGGCTACACTTTTTACGAGTTTATATTAACAATGCTGATAACACCATTAGCAATAATAGTTATAAGTTATTGAGCAATTGTCATATGCCAGCCAGAGTTTTAATTGCTTTGTATATATTAATTATTGCAGTCCATAAAACACAACCACATGGCACCATTATTATTGCCATTTCACAGTTTCCATGACTTGTCTGAGGTCCCATAACTCTTAGAAACTGAAGTAGAGCTTTCATTTTTAAGCACTTTACCACAATCCCATTCAAGTGTATGTACACACAGAAATACCCTTTTATATGGATTTCTAAAACAACCATAGATTCTTATTTATTTATTTATTTATTTATTTTTACTTTTAAAGAGTAAACATTAGCCTGCTCTTTTTTTTTTTTTTTTTTTTTTTTTTTTAAAGAAGACTACTTAGGACACCGTCACAGGAGACTTGTGCCAGGAATTGGATGACTTTAAGATAGAGACTTAGGTCTTAGAATGAATTCTTGGTATGGGAGAGTTAGTGGCTAACAGGGTAGAGGGGAATGTCATATGTAAGAGGGCATGATGTTTCATCTACTAAAGAAAGTGATTACTGAGAAAAGACTATATAATTCTGTAAATTCTGACTAGGTGGAAATTGGAACAGTCAATGGAAAAGACTTTTCCAAGCAGTTTGAGAATCACTAGCCTATTAAAGGAAAGTGAAGTCAATGACATTACCTAGTAAGTATATAACATAGAAGGAGAAGATGATCCAGAAGAGACTCCTGAAGAAAAATAATTCAAGTCCTTTTTGAGCCCCATTTCCCCTACTGTAGAATGGAATAATACTTCAGAAGACAGTTGGGAAGATTAAATGAAACTGTTTACAAACAGTTTAGCAAAATACTTGCCACATAGTAATTGCTTAGCATTAGTAATAAGAATAAGCTCTTCTAATAATTCCAAGGAACAAATAAAAGGGCAGAAAAGAGCAGGTGTCAGTGACATCTTTTCATTGAGGGAAGTCCAGGTCATGTTAATCTGGCTGATAGTTTTATCTGTTCATTAGATGTCAGGTAATTAGTAGAATACAGATTCTTGAGATCTAATATTTGAGGTGTGTTTTTTTTTTTTTTAATCAGTAGTTCTCAAAGTTCTTCCTGGCAAGTCTCTCATCGAGGACCTGGTGAAATGTTACCCCTGGCCTCAGTCATTTGCACTTGCTGACATACTTATGGATTCTTGAAATATGTTCTTCTCTAATTAGGCAAATCTGCAAGAGCTTGATCTAGGCCCTCTCTTTACCAGCTACCCCACCCTGCCCTGTTACCCAGACTTTACTGTATTAGCTCAGAGGTAAGCAAACTCTTAGCTTAAAACCCATTTTTTATGGTCAATGAACTAAGAATAATTTGAGGGGTTTGTTACGGTTTAAGATAATCAAATAAAGAATAATATTTATGACGTGAAAATTATGAAACTCAATTTTGTCATCTATAAATATAGATTTATTTGAAATACAGCCATATCCACTCACTTACATGTTATCAGTGGCTGCTTTCATGCTGCATGCAGAGACCCCAGAGCCAAAATTATTTAGTTATCAAGTCCTTTCCAGAAAAAGTGTTATAACCTCTGCTTCTGGGCAAGGACTTTATACCAGCAGTGTAAAAGAAGATATTAATGAACAATGATCATTTCTGTCATTGTTCTCTGCTTCTCAGAGTTAGGAGCTAATTTACCTAACACTATGACTTTATTGTTCTTCCATTTACATATCCATGTTTACTCTTTTGCCATGTCCCTGTTGACATCATCTCTTATGATTCTCCAGAGTGAAGACTTATGCCCCCAAAGAAGACACTTTTCAACTTTGCTGTAAAATTTCAAGTGGCCCACAAAAAGTAATACAAGGAGTTTCCTCAACGCTGTTAGAAAAGGGAATCCAGGGACTATGTCTTTCATTTTATCATCCCTAGGGCTTAGCACATTGCCTGGATGAGACACTTAAAAGCTTGTTTGAATGAAGAAAAAAACAAAAATTAACTTTTGCAAGAGTTTTCTGTGTTCTTATTCTTCAAAAGCTGTTCAGTCCTCCTCTCACTCCAACCTGTTCCATCGAGTTCCTCCCAATTGTTCTTTAAAGTTCACATAAAAGTCCACAGAGATGAATTTATTGTGTAAAATTTAAGTTATGGTATAGGTTGCAGGTATGGTGCACTTGGGAAACCAATGAGATGTATAACAGAACGTTGAAAAGATATCTACTTTTTTAACATAAGCAAATAATTCTTACCTATTTCTTATTTCTCATACATGTAGATTTATTTCTCATTTTGTTGCAGTCACGTGCCTTCCTTGGGTTCATAAAGCATGCCTTAAATCTATTTTAAGTGTTCTTTCTTCGAACCTTTGAAAGTATCATCTTCCACCTGAGAAGTTCTTAATCTTTCTTCTTAGCTATCAAAATCCATCTTTTCATTCAAAGCCAAATTTTAGCTCTCCACTAGGGGAAAAATAAACTATAAGACTTTTTTTTTTTAATTCTCAAGTGAAAATACTTCCTTGTTTATAAAATAAGACCAAGTAGTAACCATGCATCATGCATCAGATTCCCCCCCCCCGTGGGGTTTTGTTTGTTTATTTGTTTTGATTTGGTTTTGGTTTTGGTTTTGGTTGTTGTTTTCTGATCTTGCAGGACACCTTATTGCTTATAAGTATTAACACTTCTATAGACAAGAGTAGATAACTACCATTTTAAGATTTTGAGGCAGTAAATAAATTGTTGATAATGGTAGCTATCATTGCATTGAAAGTCAAATAAAATAACATTTAATTAGAAAATTTGTGAAAGATAAAAATTTTCACTTACCAGAATTGATAGATAATTATTGATAAGGGTATTTCTGTATTCTTAATCTTCATAAGCTGTTTAGTCCTCCTCTCACTCCAACATCCTTTTACATTACATTTATTAGTTAATTTATTTACTTATTTTACTACATGTGTTATTTTACATATGTTACTTTATTTAGTGAAGGTTTTCCTAAGTTTAATAAAGATATTAACTGAAGCCAGGTACGATGGTGCACATTTGTATTCCCAGCTATTTGGGAGACTGAGACAAGAGGACCACAAGTTCAAGTTCAAGGCCAGACTCAACATAGCAAGATCCTGTCTCAAAATTAAAAAGAAAAAAGACTGGGATTGTAGCTCAATAGCAGAGTGCCCCTGGGTTTAATTCCCCAGTATTGTCCCGCACAAAATATATATATATTTTTTCATATATATATATATATATATATATATATATATATATATATATATGAAAATACTTACATAAGACAAGCAAAAATATCCAAATTTTTTGAAGATCATTTATTGGTGGGTAGAGGCAGAGGATTCTTGTGGACAAGGACTCTACTACAAATTGCTTTTCAAGTAAGCTTGTGAATTCTTTTTTGGGAAGTAAACCTCTGATATCAGGCCAACATATTGGGATACTTATTACAAATCATCTACATTGTTAGCATATTTTTCTTAGAACCAAAGAATGTAGTACACACAATGATTAGTCTTAGTTTGGTGATGCTTAACAGACTTGATTTTCAAGAACTACAAGACAATAAAAACATTCAGATTCCAGATTCAAACTTAGAACCTTGGAATGTTTTTGTAAATGCACATTCTCTACTTCTTTTATTTTGAAACTATAAACCATCTTAGAAGCAATCAGACAGCAATCAATCATTATACTTGGAAAAGTTTCAAAAGAAAAATATTAAAAATTGTGTATAACTAAATTTACTTTTATAAATAAACATATAGTTGTATTGGAACCCTTTGTAATGATTCAGTGATATAAAAGTAGAATGAATTGGGAAATATTTTCAAAATCAATATCTTAATTTTTTATCCCTCTGAATTTGAAACTGTAAGAAAGAATTGTTGATTGTCTACCTGCATTATAGACACTAAAAACAGAAGAAAATCCTTTAATGAGGGCTATTTCTAGAGAGGAAATGGTATTGATTAGAAATCCACAGGAAAATTATAGCTCAGAGATAATCAACTCCAGGTGATCCAGCCTGCTGCTAAAAATGCCAATTTCTATTTACAGCTTCTAGCTCAGGACATATAGCCAAGCAGTTGCTCAATTATTTTTACAAGGAAGAAAAATAAGAAAAAGAATCAGAAAATATCCTCCTGAGAAATAATTATATGAAATTTCATGCAGATTATTTTCAGAGTAGTGTAGGATTCTGTGATCTTCTATAAATCACTGAAGTAAAAATACTAATTGTAATATGTACTGGAGACCTACTGAGAAGATTGATATGAATAGCAAAATCAGAGGAGGAAAAATTTACCTTCCAAGTAATAATTTTACTCTCACTGAAGTTTTTTGACTTTCCTTACTGCTTAATAATAAAATTGTATCTTCCCTTGGATCATTCTTTATTGTCTTTTTCAAAATAAAGACTCAAAAGCATCATGTTGTTTGAGGAAATCATAATTAATATAATTAATTTAAATTGTTATCTAATTTTTATACAGAAAAAGAGGAAGAAAAAAACATGGAATTTAATATGCTATTTCATTAAATGCTATGATCAGGATTCTAAAGCAAAATTTATCCAGAAGTGTTTGAATTTAGTCCTAAATTAATTGCAATTATTGATTTTATTTATTTTTCTGATTTTTAATTAGAATATCATAATTTTATATATTTATGGGATACAATGTGATAATCTTATACATGTATGCAGTATATAATGATAATTTCAGGGTAGTTAGCATTTCAATATTCTTAAACATTTATCATTTTTTCACTAGGAACTTTCAGATTTCTCTTTTCTTTGTATTTTCAAGTATGGATGGATGTCTATATGTGTTTTTGTTTCCTAAGAATTGAACTCAGGGCCTCTTGAATGCTAAACACATTCTGCGTGACTTAGTTGCACCTCCTAGCCCAAATTTCTCTATGCTGGTTCTTTATAAAATATTTAATAATCCATGAGCTCTAGTCATACCAATGTACTGTAGAACATTAGAACTTACCCGTTTCAGTAACACCTTTCCCCTATTGCCCTCATCTCTTTCCTTCCTGACTTCTAGTGACCACCATCCTGCTCTCTACTTCTATGGAATCCACACTTTGGGCTTCCACATATGATTGAGAACATGTGACATTTGTCTTTCTGTGTCTGACTTATCTCACTCCAGTACTATCCACACTTGCCACAAATGATAGGATTGCAGTGCAACACTGATTTTAATTTCCAAGGTGTACCTGGCTTTGACAATGGATCCCTTGGTGAAGGTGTAGAATCAGAATAGCTGTGCAGTCCCTGAGCCCTGCTAGCCCCCTTCAGCAGATGGTGCTGGATGCACATGTGTGTCCACCAGAAGCCCCTGCCTGTGCTTTTCCCTTTATGCTCAGGACGTCCTAGATTCACTGGCCCAGATAGCAGTTTCCTGCACATCCATTTACTCTGTAAATGGCTTGGTGATATTGTTAAAGGCAATGCCAATTGTCTGTTCTTTTGTTCTGCTTTTACATTTTTATAGTTGTGACTCATTGCGAACCCTTTAGCTAAGCATTTAAGAGCCTGTGCCCTTAAAACACGGCCCTGAATTCTCTTCACGGTACACAGGAGTAGAAAGCATTTTCCTTGCCTGGAGTTGTTTAAAAGCTCCTTTACTAAACATATCAACAGGCAGAGAGCTGTCCTTTTTCCCTGGGACATTATAGTTTATAAAACCCTTTCATGATCAACTCTTGAGTGCAAAATTATTGAACACTTTTAAAATAAGAGCCTGATCAGATTAGAAAAGATTAAGAATGCATTATTGAGGAAGGTTTAGTAAAGAAGATGAGTTTTAAAGTTAAATGTTATATGCATGTATGTGCTCTTTATTCCTCAAAGTTTCCATAAATTTTTATATGTTCTTCATAATTTTTTTCCTCACACAAAAAGTAATTGTAATAACAATTCTTAAGGAGCACAAATATTTCAAATTTTACATGGATGGCACCTGAAATTTTGATTTTTTTAAGGATATATTTTCAGTGGTGTATCATATAGCATTTTCTTACTCATTCTTAGTTATGTTCTTGCTGCTTCCTCAAGGTATTAAAAAAAGTCATCATTTTATGTTTTAAGCTTTCCCTTTCCCTGACTACTGAATCTTCATGTGAGTAATGGCTGAAACCAGCAATTATTCACTACTAAATTTAAATGACTACTGCTTTTATTCCCACTTATCAATAATTTGTACATGATATCAATTATTTGTCATTCACTGAAGATATTTGTAAGGCAGCTAACAAAAGCTATTAAGAGGGGCTAGTACTAGTACCAGCCACATCATGTGACTAGGCCTATATAAAGCACATCAGGTGTGCTATCATATTTAGTTCTGTCAGAAGACGTATGAGGTTATTGCAGGAGCAATGGCTTGATGCAGCGATTTTCTCTGGATTTTCAAGGGAAAAACGGAAGCTGAGAGAGGTCATCACTTGGCCAAGGTCTCACAGCTAGTAAGTGGCAGAGAAAGAATTTGAATCTCTCTGTGCCCAGATTCAGTCTTAACCACCCTACCATGACCCAGGTATATTTAAAGTGCTGTTAGTTGCTAGTTAAGTGTATGATTATAAAAATCCATATTACTTAGTGCCAAAGATCAACATTTACCCTTTTCTACAGAAGTTAGTACAATAAGAAAAAATATTTCATTTGAACAACTTTTCCTTTATAAGGAGAAAATTAAATTATAAACTATATTCACATAATTTTATACCCTAAGACAGAGCTTAGAACACCTTTGTATTTTTTTTCTTTTTCAATGATAGGCCTCATTTTATTACTCTCATTTTACTTATGAGGAAACTGAAATAGCATTTAAATGACTAAGTTCACATAGTAAGGGCAGATCTGGAATTTGAACCCAGCAGTTGGGGTGCAGAGTCTAAGTAGGGCATGCCATCAAAGATGGCCTGGGAAGGGGCAGCGTCAGCCGGTGTCTGACTCTGACCATTTTGCTGAACTGCCACCCCCACAGCTTCATGGACTAGCTTAGCTTTTGCCATCCTTAGAATGTGCACAGACTTGAACACAACACAATTGCATTTCCTGTACATTTAACAAAACTGATGTTTTTTTGTCCAGCATTGGTGAGTTTATTAATTTCTACTAGGATTTCCTTTGGGAAGGAGATATATTAAAAAGAGATCATCCCTCAATTTATACAGTCTACACTCTTTAAAATGGGGCTGGTGTTTTCTCTGCACCAGGTGGCTCCTTCCTGAACAATGAGGAAAGACAAGATTCCCCTGGGTTACATGGGAAGGAGTTGGAAAGGGAAGTGAAGGAAGAGAGTTAAAAATTGTGTGAGGATGTGAGAGGTTCCCTTGGGTTCATTTGTGTGAACTGTGTAGTCAGGCACCAGGAAGAAGGTGTCGGGGATGTGGGGAAGACATTAGGGAGTTATTCTGAAGGGTCACCTAATATTACTAAGCTAAAAGCAAGTTGGCTATGTTGGAGAGAAGGAACAATATCTAAACAAGCCATTTCTATCTTGAAGAATGCATTTGTTTATGTGTAAGAAAACTGGATTAATTTGTTCTATTTGACTGATCTATCCACAGGGACAAACCTAATTAGAGATATTAATAAAAGCTAGGTTTATTGTGTATTTACTATGAGCCAGATGGGCACAATTCTAGCACTGTACTGTAAAACAGGAACCATTGTTATCACGTGACATTTTTTACATAAGGAAACTCAAGTTCAGAAATATTAATTTCCCCAGGGTCACCCAACCAATAACTGACAGGTTCAGTAATTGAGAGCTAGAATTTTTATCCTCAGCCATTATACTGTACTGTCATCCTCAATTAATTTGATGTATGAATTAACATAATTCTAGCTTTTATAAAAATTAACCTTATTGTGTACAAAGCCTCCAATACAATAAAATTCTGTTTATTGTTCATCTAACAATTCGGGACAGTGTTCATGGATGATAGTTCTTCCTCTCTGTGGTTGTCCAAGTACCTGGGTTCTTTACATTTTATATATTTTCTATTATATCAGAAGGGCACAAGAAGAACAAAGAATAAATAAAGAATGGAGAAGGTACCTTTAATTCTTTTTTGTAAGCTTTCTTTTAGTGTTACCAGTGTGTTATTTTTTTTTTTTAATTTTTAAAACATTTTGTCAGTGCATGATACCAGGACTCATCATGCATCTTTGTACATGCACATAAGATAATGTCATTAATCTCATTTCCCATACCTTCCCTTTCTCTCCTTTCCTCCCTCACCATGATCTGCTTGGTGAGGTACCACTAATTCCTAAAAGCCTTGTTATAGAAGTGCCACACAATGTGTCTGTTTATGTCCTTATTGGTGACAGTGACTCATACCACATGGCTGGCTATACTTAGATGCTAGAGTTGAGGGCTGGGAGATCACAATCTCCAGTTTAACAGGGATTAATTTAGTATCAATTCTATACAATGAAAGGAGGTACACTACCATCTCAATCTTATGCACACGACATAATATCTTTCATTACAATCAATTAAGTCATTGAGAGTTTATATTATTTTCTAAAATAGAGTCTTAAAATACTGGTGCTTTCTTAAGTTATTGTAAAATTTGTGCACTGTCAATGTAATCTGGTGGCCTCTTTATCATAGTTTCAAAGTCTATCAGATTTCAAAACTGGTCCAAGTTTTCTTTTCGTTCCTTTGTTTTAAATTTTCCTGGCCTCTCTGATCCTTGAAATCTAGCTTCCTGGGTTTCAACCTACATTGACTGGCTGAAGCTCAGCCATTTCTTTTTGTTTGTTATTTGGTTTCTTTGCTTAAACAAAACAAACAAATGAGTTCATTAGAAGTGGATGTGACTGAAAGGAAGTAGGCAATTGAGACGTGGTCCTATCACAAAGGACACAATATTTTGCTATCTTTTTTCACCTCTTCCCCCCCCCTTGCTGGTTATGTATCTTTCCTGACTTATTTGTTTCTGCAAAGAACTAGCACATATACTTACATATTATTGTACTTTTCCAAGTTGTTTTATTATTATTAATTTATCTAACCTTTAAAATACACCTATGAGATAGGTCCTTTGTCATTTTCCTGTTTACAAGTGAGGAATATAAGTTATGAAGATTAAGTAACTGGTCATCATGGACAGAGCTGGGATTGGAACCCAGTATGTTTAGCTATAGTCTGACCTCTAAGCCCCAGAGTTATTCTGCCTGTCAATGGGGGGTGGTTTTCTCACTAAGAAAAATTCTAGTGCCAGCTCAGGAGGTAGAACTCTGTTTCATTAAGTTTTATTTCTGATACTAGGCCAATTTTTCATTTAGCTGTTAAGTATCTGCTGTTATTACAATAATTATAATAGCTATGTAGCACTTCTTTAATAGAAAAGTAAAATGCGTTATGCAATCTAGCACTGGCTGCTGCTTACATTCTATGTCTTAGAAGCTCTGAATCCCATGCTCAGTATCAGTTCTTGAGAAAGAAAGTTTCCATTGATAGTTTAATTATAGGGGATTTACTCATAATTTTCTAGTTTTCTTTTGCTATTTAGAAAATAAGGATTTCAGTGGATATATTTAGTTTTTTTCTGTTCATATTTGTATACTCATAAAACATGTATCCACATCCCAGTGTACTTGGCAACCTCTTTAGTTCTTTAGACCTTTTTGGGACTTGTTACAAAAGGCTGGGCCAAGAAATAAATCCTACCATCACCTGCAGGCCGCCCTGCTGCTTTGTACACAGATCCCAGCTGCCAGTACTGGCTTGTATGTAGACATGCTCACTCTCTCTTTCTCCCTCTTGTTCTGTCTCTATATATTTCTATATCTCTTAAATCCATTATTTTGTGCTTAGTAGCATGTTCAACTATTAAACGTGAGAAAGGTCATAGACCTACATGGCCAAATTGGGGTGAGGTGGAACAAATGTGCCACCAAAGGGCTGCCAGCCAATCAGGTAGACCATATAATGTGGAACTAAGAGTGAGTACTTTCATTCTGTATTATTAGCTTAATTTTATTTTTGCTGTTTAAACAGTAGTCATGTCACTTTATAATTTTTGACAAAAAGCTAATGTGGAAAAGTACTGTAAAAGTATTATAAAAAATACTGTAAAGTAACATGAAATTATTTTCTGGTCAATCTGTAATGGATTTTATGTTGTCTATAAAGTTTACATATTTCAACACTTACATAAATTGGCTTTAAGTATTAGAATTTAGCATACACTTTTTTAAAACCCAGTCTATCATAAAGGATTTACTTGATGCCAATTTTATGATGAAAACTTAACTTTTCAAAACAAGAAAAATATATGTATTTGCATGCTAAATTACTAAAGCAAAAATAACCCAGAAAATAGTAGTGTCATAATATATTTGAACATGAAAATATTATTTATTTATTTATTTGTCTATTTATTTATTGGTACCGGGAATTGAACCTAGGAGTGCTTAACCACTGGGCCACTTCCCCAGCCCTTTTTATGTTTTATTTTGAGACAGAGTCTCACTAAGGTGCTTAGGGTCTCACTAAATTGCTGAGGCTGGCTTTGAACTCAGTAACCTCCTGGCTCAGCCTTTTAAGCCCCTGGGATTACAGGCCCACTGCCATGCCCCACCCTTAAAATGATTTTTTAATTTTTAAAATTATTGTTGCTTCTTTTTAAATTATATGCAAGAGCCTATTTATTATTCTTTTGAGCACATGAAAATGATGAAAAATACTTTCATAATAAGCAATTAAATTTTCAAACTTGTAAATTGTGCAGCAGTTATGTTCCTAGGTTAAATATTTCTACCTCATTGACTTCATGACATATTAATAAATAAGTCTCCCATCTATGGTTTCACTTTTTTTGGCTAAATGAATCTTGGAGCTCTCTGCTTATAGTTTTCTTATATCTTCATTTTTATACCCATCTTTATACATCTTTCCTTCCTTGCCCCATGAAACAAAAATGAGCAATAATGAGCATAATATCAGATTTGCTGATAAAACACACTTTCGGCATTCATGTCATATACATAGCTACTCCCAGTAGTGATTCTACAAAATAACATTGTGTTTTAGTCAGCTTTTGCAATGCTGTGAATAAAACACCTGACTAGATCAATTTTACAGGAGGAAAAGTTTATTTGGACCTCACATTTTCAGAGGTCTCAATCCATAGAAAGCCTGTTCCATTCTTTGGGGCTCAAGGTGAGATAAAACATGGTGATGGGAATGGTGGAGGAAAGCAGCTCACAGGATGATCAGAAAAGAGAGAGAGAGAGACTCCTCTTGCCAGATACAAAACTGTATCCCAAAGGTGTGTCCCCAGGTACCCACCTCTTCCAGCCACACTCTTCCCGCCCTTCTTTTCTACTCAGTTAATCCCATCAGAGGGATTGATTCACTGATTGGGTTAAGACTCATATAACTGAATCATTTCTCCTCTAAACATTCTTGCATTGTCTCACACGGGAGCTTTTGGGTGATATCTCAAATGTAAACATAACACATTGATATGTTCTAGATACCTTTTTGACTTAAATATCTCAAAAAGATCTAAAGAATATTGGGTTTCATCATTGATAGAATTTTTCCATGCACTCTGGAAGGTGATCCAAGCCTAGTATATTATGCTGTCCTGTGATACCCCACAAATGGGTTAACATTCTGTATTCAGTCAGCTGACACAGGGACCACTGACATATGTCCACTTTATTCTGACTCCAGACCTAAATGCTATCTTTAGAACATAATGGATTTGCATCAACAGAATATATGAACTAAGAACTACTTTAACCCCAAATAACTTGAATATTTTCAGGAATTAGGAAGTATACTGCTGAGGTAGGCTTAAAAAATATATTCTGTTTCCCAAACTCTGCCACTGAAGGGCCTATAAAGTGGTACAAGTCTTCAGGAGGACAGAGAACATAGTCTGAAACAGCAGCCAAATGAGGGCTGTATTAAATCTTGAATCAAGTCTTTAAAAACATGAGATAAAAAGAATTTTTCCACTTATCATATGCTCATGTTTTACTATAAACTTCTCTGGAATCTTTCAGTGCCTGTAGAAAAGTATTCTTAATAATCACTAAAACACTTCTTAATTCATCCCATGAATATTAACCAGATTTTTAAAGCCAGAATACCTACCCGGGGGTGAAACAGGAGGTTTTTCAGTGCCATCTGCAACTACAGAGTGATGTGTTCAGCTAATGGGACAGCAGAGATAGCAGACTTTTCATCTAGCACCAAAATCTGACTGGCTGAACTAATTCATTAATTCACAGAGTTCAGTTTAGCCTGTAAGCTAAAGAATAAAGATAATAATAGAGGCTCCATGGAGTCTCTAGAGCAGAGGTTTCTCTTTAGGCTTTCTTGTTGTAGGTCACTTTGATGTTCAATGCTCATCTAGGCTCAGTTGAAGGGCAAGCAGAACCAGCACTTTGAGCTGGAATGTTCTCATAGCAGCCCAAGGGCATCTTACAAAGCTGCCCTCCCTTTGCTCAAATGAAGGATCAGCTGTGCTACTGAATAGTGAGTGCATATTCAAGGAGAACCATGCTAAGACTCTGCACTGGGATAGGAGGGCTTTGTGCATTGAATATCTTAAAGTATAAAAAGATGCATGGGATTGTTCTGTAGATACGTCTGTTAGAATTTGTTCTGTATGTGGAGGGTCAACTGACCTGGGTTCTAGGCTGTCTGCCCAAGGCTGCTATGGGACTTCAGCATTGTTTTTCACCCTTTTGGACTTGGTTAGTATCAGCAACAGTAATAAGATTATGTTATATAAGACCTTTAATACTCCCAAGCTTTACAGTCTGTGTGTGGTTCTATAACTTGTTTTACATAACAATGACTTTGATCAAAATAACTTTGATCAAAACTCCCTTTACTTGACATATATAAATATATGTGTGTGTATTCATAATACATATATGTAATATTCAATGCTTAGCATTTCTATAAATTTAGAGCTAAATTCGCTAAAAACTATATCTCAGTTATAATCCTACGTTTATGAAATTGGTAATTGACAACCACTAAACAAAAGGTATAATTTAGATCTTAATTTTTTCTAAATAGAAAAATATATTGAGTCTGATAATTTGTAGAGATTGAGAAATAAAAAGAAAGAAAGAAATCATTAACAGAATTTAAGGGTGATGCTCATCTCCTTTATGTTTCACTGATACACAGCCCTGACTTTCACACATTGTGTATTGATTTTTCTAAAACACAGCAGCTGCCTGTTGGAAAACAGCTTGTTTTCAGCAGAATCATCCTCTTGTCTGTGCAGCACAGTAGAGTACAGAAGTAGTCGCTAGTTTTGTACAATCATATGAATTCATCTTTCCTTTGCCCTTCATAGAAGTAAGTGAAGGACACGGGGGAGAGGGCGGGTGGAAAGTGCTGATGTTGAGATGAGAAGTGTAGGTTTAATAAAATATGACAACAAAATACAATTCAAGACTATATCTAAGACTCAAGATGAATGAATGGAAGTGATGTTGAGATCTTTACAATTCTGATGTGAGAATTATTGTCTCTATAAGTTCTCAGTAAGTCTTTTCTAATGCAAAGTAAAGCTATAAGTGTATATGAGAACTGGTAGAAATATTTGGAAGTGGCTGCTGAAATTTCAGAATTTCTGATTAGTAAAAAGTCTTCTTGGATAAATTCAAAAGTAATTCATGTTTGCAAAATATTTAGTTTACTAGAGACTATGTGAGGACAAATAAAGAAAAAAATATTTAAGTATTATTCACAGTAGAGTGCCTAAAGCTGGTCAAGGAAGAGTGTAGGTCTTGAAATACTTAAAATCTAGAAAGGGAGATTTTAAAATGAAAAGATGTAGGAAGAGTAATTAATAAAGTAAAAGGCAGGAGTTACCATTTTGCATTGGGACAGGAGAGGAGGAGGGAATGGATGGATGTGGGCAGTTTAGGGATCTTAGGTTTGGATGATCTTTGGTCACATCTGATTCAGTCTAATGTTCTACCTAAATTAGTAGCAGGTCTTCCAAAAACACACTACTTCCTGCAGGTACATAACAGAGCACCAGCCAGGAGTACCGGAACAGAGAAGGCATCACAAACATAAAAGAGGTCACCTAAGGGTCCTTCTCACTACCAACTCATCTCTATTCTCTAAACTTTCCTGTCCACTTGAAGTTACATCATTGGAAAGCAGTTTACTCCCTCCCAAAGGAAGTGACCTTCCCTATGTCCCAGAGATGGTTAGACACATCTTCAGTGGTCCTCCTTAATATTGAGCATTTTTGGCTGAAGCAACAATAGCAAAGCTCATTAAATTATCATTTAGCACCCATTGAATCACCAAAGCTTCCCTAAAACAGGAGAATTTATTGAGTATTGTATTTAGACATGCATTTATTTTTATTAATATGTAAAATAACCAATGTTTCCTGTCCAATCAACAGAAATTTTCTTTCAAGGGTTACATGAGAGAAATAAAATTTATAATAGGTAAATCACAAAGTACATCCCAAGATTTTTTCAAATATATGTTACTATTGTTAGTATATTTTAAACTAACTTTTTTCCTATGAGTACATATCTAAAATATTGTCAAAAATCATAAAAATTATCCAACATATAAAATATTTTTTACATAACTTTCTAGAAGCATTTTGAATCCTGTCCTTTAAACTATATAAACCTTTACAGAGATTTAATGTGTACTATTTTTCATGGATTTCTAATACAAGCTGTATAAAATTTATCAGGTAGATTTGTTTGCCTTAATTGGAGTGAATGGGCTAAAAGAGAACAATTTACAAGTTAGAGTTTTGTTCATCCTCCAAATTCAAATTTTATAGCCATTCCAGATTCCCAAGCAGAGAATTATTAGTTCCTACCTAAGCACTGAGCAGCTCTCCTACATTTCACCTGCCTCCTTGCCATACAATGAGAAGTAACGGGTAGCATCACTTTGTTAGGTTTTCCAACTACTTATGTCATATATTGGATTTAAGCACCCTATCAGTAATCATATTTAATGCTAATTTCAAGTTCTGTTTCACATAGGATTGCTATTTATCACCTACCTTCTGATCAAACATTATTTTCATCTAAAATAGTCATCATACTACTTTCAAGCATATGAATAAATACTACTAGTCAGAATCCCTATTTGTGAGAAGGTGCAGTGAATGTGCAGTCAATGCTATTTAATATATAAATCTATAAGTATTAAGTTATTATAATATAAATGGAATAACTGCTGCTCTTTAGCTATTAAATTCTGTCCTGAGGATATTTTGTTATGTCATTTTCATTCACCCCAACAACCTGAATAATTTCTACTTTATTTAAAGTAAACTTAACTTACCAAAAGTCTTATTGGTGTTCATGTCTGGTTTGTGTAGAGTCTTAGTAAGGGGTAAAAATGTATGTATATGTGTATGTATATACCCAAATATACTATAATTTGTATTTACTATATGTAAAAATGTATTGTTGCTTCGTGTGTGTGTGTGTGTGTGTGTGTGTGTGTACACAGAGGGGTAAGATATTAAATAAATAAACAAAGTAAGGATAAAGATCATTTTTGTGTACTTCTAAGGTACTTAATGAATGTTTGACTCAATGGATTCAAATTTCAAATGTCTATTTATAAGATGTGAACTTAATCATGTTTAGTAGGTATGTTTCCTGGAGTTAGAAATATCCATTTAAAAGGTAAGGGTTTTTTTTTTTTTCAAAATTATCTGCAAACTTCTTTTTATTATTATGAAATAATCTTGAAAGTAAAAGAATTTTAGGGAAGTCCCTTTTGTAAAATGATGACTTTCTGTGTAATATCCTGTCAAGGGCATTGTATTAGTTTCTTACTGCTTCTATAATAAATTAGCAAAGATTTAGTGGCATAAAACAAAAGAAATTTTTCACTGTACAGTTCCAGACATTCTAAGTTCAACAGAGGTTGAAGTGTCAGAGGTGCTCCTGCTGGAGGTTCTAGGGGACATCCATTTTCTTCCCTTGCCAGTCTCTAGTGCCTATCTGCCTTCTTTGGCTTAAGGCACTTCCATCTTCAAAACCAGCATATCCCATCACTCTGACTCTCTACCTTTATTTCTCTTATAAAGATCCTTGAGATAATATTGTCCTTCCCCAGAACATCCAGGACAATCCCTGGATTTTAAAGTCAGCTGATTAACAAGCTTAATTCATCTGCACAATCCCCCTGGCCATGTACCATAGCACAGCATATTCACACTAACAGAGATTAGGGCATGAACAATTCCAGGGGGAGATAGGTTTCATTTTTACTTGCCACAAACAAATTTAGGTTTTGAAAATAAGAAGTTATGGGAAGTCCTCTTTAAGAAAATGAACAGTGATAAAATTAGACATTAAAACTTATGCATAATGATAAAAAATGACAACAAAATAAACTTTATAAAAAGAAAGTACATAAATATGTCACACTTTATCTAAACTGATTTTATTTCCATTATTTAATATGCCCATTAATAAACTGATAAAAATGTGTTATTCAACACATCCATAAGTATTTTGAATAAATTAAAAAGAAATAGATACACCTCCTTCCAAAACTTATGTTTTCAGTTTGGTTTCTAAATTCGTATGTATATCATTTTTACCATTTTTATGTATATCATTTTCTTCAATTGTCCATTTCCTTTTGTTCTGAAAGATAAAATGAATACACAATTTGGGGCTAAAAGACTTTGGATCAAGTTGCATATTCACTCATTCAAAATGATAGATGGATGGATAGAGATCTGATGGGTTAAGTATTATGGTATTGTGTTAAGTTTGAAGAAATGAGTAATGAGCAAGTTAGATGTGCTCCTTGCCTTCATAGTAATTACATTGTAACAAAAGGACAGAGATAGGATGATCATCTCAACTACACTGAACATTATGATGACTGAGGAGCCCAGTGAGAGTCCTAGACTAGTGGCAATGAGGTTTACCCTGGACTTGGGGGTTGAAGCAGTGTGAGCTAGGTAGAAAGGTGAAGCACAGGAAAGAGAGGGGGATCTCAGACAAATATTATGGACAGTATCTAAAATGGGAAAGCTGATAGTAATTTTGAAGAAGTAAAAGAAGGCAAGAAGTATAAGGAGAACAGGAGTCACTGATGCCAAACATTCATGAGAGAAAGTGGGACCAGGTCCAGGAAGGCCTTGTGATCATGCTTAGGATTTAGTTTTCTTCTTAAATGCAGTAGGATGCCATTAAAGGGTTCTGTGCAGAGAGCTGACTTGATCTGATTAGCAGATTTAAAACTTTTCCTGTCTGTTTTGGAGAATGGGGCTGGAGCAATGGGGAATAAAGCAAGAATGGATGCAAGGAAATTAGTTAGCAAGAAGGGGAGTGCTCAGATTTGAAATATAAAGACTTCAGTTATTAACTATCTTTTCCTCAGAAAGATGCTGGAGTGTGTGCCTTTTCATTGACAGTGACACCTTTAAAAAAGTGTTTACTCATTAAGCACTATTTAATACATATAAAAAGGAAAAACACATACCTGATTGGTTGCTTGTGTGCTGAGATTCATTTATACTCGTTTCTTTGACCAGGTGTTTGCATTTTATTTCTCACTGTGTAAGGAACCAACTTCCCTTCATACAAACATTTCAGGCATCAACAAACTGGTTAAGAGAATAATTTAGGAGTTAAAGCTTCTTCTCAAATCACACCAGTCCATCTTTAGCCAGTTGTAAAGGTTCTCTGATTCTGTATGTGTTTTGTTGGTGTAGGAGAGGAGGCGCACTCCTACCCCACACAGCTTCTCATTCCTGTAGGCTTCACGCTCGCTCGAAGACTTGAAGGCCGTGGAGGTTCCAGGAGCCTTTCTCAAATATACCTGTTTTTAGACCAATGTGCTGGCATCAAGTCCTGTACTCGAGTACTTTCCTTCTGCCCTATTAAGCCTGGCCATGGGCCAAGCTCCTCTCGTACTCCTGGTAATATAACTCAATTCTGGCTCTCCTGTTTTTCTGCCCTAAGATTGCAATTGGCATAGTGTGTGTTCCTTGTATGGTTTTGCTTATCTTTAAGTTGTCATGATCCATTTGTACTAGTTTAGTTGCCCCTTCTGACGTTGTTTCTACCTCAATTTGCTACATTAGGAGAGGGAAATGTATTGCAATGTCACACTGATAGATCTATAATTGCACCTTTAAAAATAGTCAAGATGGATAGTAACATAAGAATTATCACTCTGCCAGGTGTGGTGATGCACACCTGTAATGACCCTGGCTTGGGAGGCTGAGGACGGAGGATCACGAGTTCAAAGCCAGCCTCAGCAAAAGCGAAGTGCTAAGCAATTCAGTAAGACCTTGTCTATAAATAAAATACAAAATAGGACTGGGGATGTAGCTCAGTGGTCAAGTGACCCTGAGTTCAATCCCTGGTACCTGGTACACCACCCTGTCAAGATGCACTTCTGAAGGAAGCTCTATGATATGTGTATGTTCCCCTTGTTATCTGTGAAATATTAGGATTTTATAGTTTGTCAAGTAAAATGTATGTCATTTTAATCTCTATAAGATACTAATCAATTGATGTGATTAATTACATTTGTTGATTTCCGTATGTTGAACCAACCTTGCATCCCTGGGATGAATCCCACTTGATCATGGTGCACGATCTTTTTGATATGTTTTTTTAATTCAATTTGCCAGAATTTTATTGAGAATTTTTGCATCTATATTCATTAGAGATATTGGTCTGAAGTTTTCTTTTTTTGATGTGTCTTTGCCTGGTTTTGGAATCAGTGATATTGGCCTCATAGAATGAGTTTGGAAGGTTTTTTTTTTATTTCCTGAAATAAATTGGAGAGTATTGGTATTAGCTTTTCTTTAAACGTCTTGTAGAACTCGGCTATGTATCTGTCTGGTCCTGGGATTTTTCTTGGTTGGTAGACTTTTGATGGTATCTGCTATCTTGTCACTTGAAATTGATCTATTTAAATTGTGTATATCATCCTGATTCAATATGGGCAAAGTATATGACTCTAGAAATTTGTAAACTGTGAAACCAACCTACATGCCCTTCAATAAATGAATGGATAAAAAATATGCGGCTTATATACACAATGGAATATTATTCAGCAATAAAAGAGAATAAAATCATGGCATTTGCAGGTAAATGGATGGAGAAGATAATGCTAAGTGAAAGTAGCCAATCGCAAAAAAAAAAAAACAAATGCCAAATGTTTTATTTGATATAAGGAGGCTGATTCATAGAGGGATAGGGAGAATGGAGCATGGGAGGAATAGATGAACTCTACATAGGGCATAGGGGCTGGAGGGGAAGGGAAGGTGCATGGGTTTACTGATGATGGTGGAATGTGATAATTATTATTATCCAAAATACAGGTATGAAGACACAAATTGGTGTGAGTATACTATGTATACAACCAGAGATATGAAAAATTGTGCTCTATATGTGTAATAAGAATTGTAATGCATTCCGCTGCCATATATAAATTAAAAAAGAAAAAGTAAAAAAAAGATATTAATCAATTGGCTAATAAAGAAAAAAATTTTCTACATTTCCCAAACTACATAGCTCTCTGGCATTACAAAATGGAGTAAGCTTCTCCACAGAAATTTGGTTGGGATCCTCTAAAAACCCTAAGACAAAGATTTGAACTACTTTATTTAAGTTGTAGTGCAAGGAAAGGATGTCAGTATTAGGTGCTTTATATAACATTGTCCAAGTTACTACTGGACAATTGGAGTTTGATCCCTTTGGAGGTCTATGGGAAACTGCAGAAGTGTTTCCCTTGGGGTTGAGAAGGCTTTAGTGACTCCCATTTGCCACTGGCTGAGGAGTGCTCATGGAGTCATGAACTCCTGACATTTGGGCCGGCTTCCTTTGTGGGCCTAAGTGACTACAGTTGGAAGGAGCCCTCAATAGAAAGCTGCAGGTACCTACAGTCATTCAGCATCCTTACTTACAGGAAAAATAAGTGCCAAAAGGATATAGCCAGAGCACCAATAGCATCTGCCTCTGTAGCTTTCTAACCAGGGCCTCCACCTAGAGTTGTGTAGTCTGGGTTCTGCACAAAAGTGCCCAGCCAGTAAGGGAGTTCAATACTATAATGGTGCTCTTAGCTAAGCCACGAACAGTGAGGTTATTTTCATTTTTAATTTGTCCAAAGCCTTTCTTTTACTTCCTCTTGTGGAAACCCTTCTTTTTCACCTCCTTCTCTTTTCTGTGTGTGTGTATATATATATAAACATTTATGCACATTAAATGTGTGTGTATGTGTCTGTATACATACTATAAAATTTATTATCCAAACTGGAATATTTTAGAGAATATAAAGAAAGATAATTAATAATATCCCAGAACAATAGGCATAAAACAGAATTGTCCTGAAGTAAGCATTTTGTTTATAGTGGGTATTTGTTTTTCTCGTAATAGTCTTGCTGCCTACTACTACTGAACTCTCTGAGCCTCAGTTTCCATCCTTGTAGAATACAGCAATACCAATAATATCAATAATGAGAATTATGAGGAGGGTCACTGCAAGTGTCTATAAAGCATGGCTCGACCGACAAAGGTTGGGATTCTTACTTTTATTGCTTGGTGCCTGGCAGGATGGTGGGGATGTGAAAGGGCCTGAGGAAGGCAGCCAAAATACAGGAGTGTTTACTAAATTCTCTTAAAAGTGATAATTTTGACAGTTTTAAGTGTATTAAATATTTACGCAAATGCCAAGTGGGTTTGATGCAAGAAATTGATATGAAACCTTCTTCTTGCCTGTGGATAAGTACTTTAAACAGGTTTACACTGGAAATCATATATTAGTCCTTCACTTTACTTCTCTGAGGGATCTTACATAATCAGAGAAGCTATATGGTATTTAATAAAGTAAGCAACATATTTTTATTTCATTTGGTTTAAATGTGTCTTAAATTTTGTGGATGGATAGCAGTTTTCAAATTGTGGCTCTTTAGCAGTTTTAAAATTTATGAGATGATACATGGCAAATTCACTCAATGATTTTGCACTTCATAGTTTTATACTATAATAAGCTATAGAAAAAAACTCTGACAGAAGCACTTTAATCATACTGTGTGTCTCTGTGAAAAAGAGAGGGGGAGGGAGAGGGAAGGAAAAGAAGAGGAAGAGAGAGAGGGAAAGGCAGAGAGAGACTTCAGAGAGCCCTGATAAGTGTTCCACCCAGAGACAGAACAAGTTATTTAAACCGGGTCAAAGCTTTGTTGGCGTTCACTTTTCCCTGAGAACAATCTAGTGCTGATTCTTATTTTCTCAAGATAAACAAGGTAAGTCAATGTTCCATGCATGTATTTGGGAGATCTTAACAGGAATTTGTTGGTTAATTAATAACTTTTCATAAAATTAAAACAAAAGCCAAATTTCTTTATTATTTCAGTGATGTGCAGCAGTTTTGAAAAATGGTGTTATACTTGAGATTACCAACTATTGAATCAAAAATGAAAAATGTAAAATTTGTTATGCAGTGAATTAAGTGCTTATAGAAGAATTTTGCAGCTGCAGGTATATTTGCAAAATTGTAATGTCCAAATATGATTAACTTTAATTCTAGACTATAGGATTTTGAAGCTGCATTTGTAGTTGAGCACTTCTTGAGCTTATTAGTACCAAAACATAGAAAACATCTTAACATTATCACAAGGTTGAATTTCTCTTTAAAGCCATTTTATTTCTATTTTAAAATGTGAGGTATATTTTGTACAATGTATCACTTTTGTATTCATTTAAATTTAAGAACTTTATATGGACATTTCTTTTGGAAATTCAAAAGTATATGTACTTTGCATTTGAAAATTATAAATCACATTTTTCTAGCTGAGCTTCCAGATTTTTGCCTTTCATTTTGTTATGTTCAGACAAGGACCAGAAAAATATAACTTTTAAGAGCACAAGAAAATACCCATAGTAAGAGTTTGATGAAACTTCAAAATACAGATTTATCTTGTGCTTTTAGATCATTTATGGAGAAAAGTGTACCCAGTTAGTTTCTTCTGATTCCTGTTTTATTTTATTCACTCAAACACTGATGCGACATTCTAGGTGAAAAGGAGGATTTTGTTATCATCATAAGAGTTGTGACAGGCACTCTAAGAACCTTCTGTAAAAGGACAGTTTCACATTCAATGACAATATTACCCCCTAAGTGATAACATCAATATTTATCAGTAATTTCCTTTCTTACTTCTTCCTAAGAGTACACCAAATCAGAATCTGATGGAGGACACTTTGCATATGAAGGGTTTTTTAATATCAAAGAATCTTCTGCATGTAGCTTGTATTTTGTTTCTTTTTATTTTATATTCTGAGTAATTCTTATATGGAATTTCTAATTTTTAGTTTAACACTTAATATTTAACTTCAGAAGCAGGGATTATGCATGGAATGATGGCATAAATATACTTAGGATGACTGTAATACATTTGTGATTTATTTCTTTCCTCCCCTAATTCCCAATTTAGTTTCAGTCATTTGTCTTAAAAGGAATCTCAACATCTGTTTAGTTTTATGCCATCTTCGTGCTTAACCAAGTCAGTGAAATGTCCTCTTGCTCCTTATCTGTGCTTATTATTTGTAGGCAGCAAGAAGTAAATTTTTTTTACTTAAGTAAATAAATTCCTTTTTTTGTCTCTCCCATACTTTGAACTTAGTTAAAGAGCAATGGTACAGGACCAATGCTGTTGAGAATTTTTTCTTTTACCTAAATAACCAATTAGTAGCCACTTTGTGCATCTATGAAGATAGACACACAATTAACACACTAGGTTTAAGTTACTAAAATTCGTTCACTAGTTTACCCAGAAAACATTGTTGATGACCATGTTGATGACCACAAAACTTTGACACAAAAGTACAATGGAGAGAGATATAGGAGCATACATATTCAGTTTAAAAGTTAAAAATAAGTAAAAGAGTTTGTTATAAATCTATTACATTAAGCTAAGTATTTTCATAGAATAGTTCATAGTCCATTATCAGTGTATTTGCAGGGGAATAATTGATATAGGAGTTTAGAGAACAGAGTTTAGGCTGGTCAGACTAGGTGGCAAGAAAAAGTACTTTAAGCTAATCATAAAGGATTGGGAAAAGACAAGAAGGCTCTCCCAGGTAGGTAGGATGAAGGGGAGTCCTGAATATAGGAAATGTCAACAGATGAAGAAAGAACCAAATGTGATCAGTTTGGCTGGAGCTGAGGATTTCTGGCAGCCTCTTGGGAGAGGTAAATGTGAATCAAATCTAGAATCCCTGTAAATGGCATGTTAGACTGTGAGAAGGCCAGTAAAATTGGCACAGGGAACCAATAGGGCATCTCTATGAAAATATGTTCTGGTAGCATAAAACAAGTTGAAATGACAAGAATCTCTATGTGGGGAGATTAATTGGAATAATAAAAAAGAAATAGGTAGAGGAGATAAGGCAGCAAAAATAACAATCACATTTTCACAATGAAAATATAGCAATACCTTTATCAAATTGGGAAATTAGTAAAAGGCCAGTTTGGGATATAAATCTCTATTAGAGTTCAGCCAGAGAAGCAGAGTCTGCAGGAGATATATATTCTAGAGATTATTATAAGAAATGCACTTTACGTGATTCTGGGAGCTGGCTAGATAAGTCTGATAAGTCTGAAATCCATAGAGCAGGGCCTGAAGGACCTGTAGTCTAGTTCTCTCAGACACTGGCAGAAATAGCAGTCCAGGGTGGAAGATCTAGTTCACCAAGGAAGTCTCGCTCACCTCTGCCCTTTTCGGCTTTCACCTGAATGAATGGATCTTACCCAGATGATCTGAAATAAGACCCCTATTTAATACCAACTGATTTATGCACTCTAAGCACATCTACAAGTTGTCTTCCCAATTTGTTTTTGATAGAACAACTGGAGACTGTAGCTGACACATCCTAAAAATCTCAAAGTGCTATTAACTTGAGCATGCTGATAGAAAATTTACAGGTAAAAGCGGTCAGGAATCTATTGGACATTCAGAATTGAAATTTGGGAAACTTTATAGAGACAAGGAGTTCTCTGTGGAGAAATGATATCAACATGGTCAAGAGTGTTGAGGAGATCCTCAGAGAAAACTATAGAAATTTTCCATTGAAGATAAATTTTGAGGAGAAAACCTTTTTAAGGGGCAGAAGAAAGAAAAGTTAACCAAAAAATAATGACCAAGGAGCAGGCTAGAGGCATAGAATAGTTTTGAGGGTAATTCTTAGATACAAATAAAAGATAATAATATTAAGGGAAGAAGATTAAAGATCTAAGGAACAAACTATAGTAGCATAGAGCCTTTGCTGACCTCTCACCATGCTTTCTCACTAGCTTTCCAAGATTTCCACTGGAGCAGGGAACATTGCTGATGGTTCCCCTGATTTTCATCCTGGGTCTGGGGATCTTGCTGCCAGAGATCCCAACAGTTTGAACTGAAAGAAAGCTAGTGGTTTTTATTGTGAACTTTGAAAATGCAATTGAAGTGAGATGGATTAGAAAGACTCTGGTGTGCAGATATTTTAGGAAGGAGTGGAGAAGGAGAAATTAGAGGAATAGCTGTTATTATTGTGTAATGAAAAGGTCTCTTGTGATCTTTGTGTTAGAGTCTTGAATGCCCTTTACCTTCCTCATCTGTCTGCAGATGAGTTTGTACTCACAAATGCAGATTATTATACTCACAAGGGGTAGCTCAAGCATCTCCTCCTCTGTGGGAAGTTCTTTAACCCTACCAGAAGTGCCAACTTAGTCCTTTGTCCCATTACTCCCTTAGGCATATTTTATGCTTCTGATCCTCCTGAAATAGTATGGCTCACAAGTTTTCCTACCCCACCAGGTCGTCTGCTACTTTTAATTTTGAATCTACACTAATGTACAGCACCACCATTTAAATGCTTAATATGTATTTGGAAAACGAAGGTATGCATATTTATGCATGTATATGAGAAAAGAGTGTGTGTATGTTTATAGCTTGTGGAAGGAAGAAGGAGAAATTTGGAGATTCTGGAGTTTAAAGAGTAAAATTAATGAGAATAAGGCAGAGAAGAGAAGGAGTTTAAGTATGAGAGGAATGCTGCAAAAGAGGAGGAGGAATTGCATCCTCCCCGTATAGAAGATGGGGAGAAGAGGTTTGATGAAGATAAGCACGTAGTTGCAAGCAAGACTGGATGGAAGAAATCCGTCTTCCCAGGAAATGAAAGACAAATGAGTGTGAGAGAAAATGTACCATCTCCTAAGAAGATGAGATTTTTTTTAAGGCAAAAAAAAAAAATGAAATTTTGGAACTCTGTTTGTTAACTGTGATCTAACACATTTAAAGTGCTTGTAAAAATACAACACAAGTAAACCATAGTTAGGAGATGGACTTCTCTGTTGAGGCCGTGCATATCCTGAAGCACTGGATAGCATCAAAGGTTCAGTAAAAGGTGATGAGCTAGACTGAACTAATGGATATGTAGATGGACAAGCCCTCTAGCAGTCAACTGGTGAGGGTATGGTAAAGTGCAAACCATTTGCTAACTTGGCGCTAAAACCCCTGGGCTTAAGTTCTGGTCGTGCCACTTGCTAAGTCTGTGATTATGACAAAATTATAAGCTGTTATTCTTTTTCTTTTCTTGTGTGTGTATTGAGTGTGTGGTGTATAATCTGAAGAACCTTTTAGGGGCCTACATGCAAATTTGTTTAATTGCTATTTCACCTCTGCCCCTGGCCATATGCTATCCTACTGCTGATTACAAGTGCTAGTAAGTCAAAAAAAATGTGTCCTAGCAAAGGGCTCAAGGTTATTTTTTGTGATAAACTTCTGTTAAAACATTTAGGTAAGAGCATTTTCCTGGGGAAGAGTGTAATTCTGCACATGCTGGGGTATATAAACAGATGCTCCTTCTGTCTGTCCGTCCAACAGAACATTTTTATGACAACTTTAAGACTTGAAAAGTTTACACATATTTGAATTTTACAGTATCATGATTTGGGTTTTGTTTATTTGTTTTTTGTTTTTTGGTTTTTTTTTCTTTTTTTTTTTTTTTTTGGTCACAGGGAAAATACCTTGATCCCTACCCCACTGCTCAAAAATGTGTCTTTTCACAAGAAAGATTAAAACTTAAGCATGAATTAGCATAAATCTACTCTTATATTATTTTAAGATATTAGTACTGAAAAAGACATTCCATAACATCTAGTTCAGCATCCTTATGTTAAGGTTAGAGAAATTAAAACTCATAGATGACCTGTTTCAAGTCAAAGAGCTATTTATAGTAAAACCAGAACTAAATTTATTGCTTTTAATTCAGAGATTTAGTTTTGTATGTAAAGAAACTACGTATCACAGTAATATTTAAAGCATCTATAATTTTGGTCAGTATTCTGTCTTTGTTTATTCAGTACTTATAAGCACTAAATTACATACTATAAGAAATAAAAGATAAAAGAACTACAAAATCTTCACTAATAGAAAAAGTGACTGGTAAAATTAAACATGTACTCTATAAATATAATAATAGTTACCAAGGGGGGCTGGGGTTGTGACTCAGCAGTAGAGCTCTCACCTAGCACGTGCAAGGCCCTGGGTTAAATCCTCAGCGCCACATAAAAATAAATAAATAAAATAAAGGTATTATGTCCAACTACAACTATTAAAAAAAAAAAAGAGTTACCAAGGGAATAGCAAAGCTCACTTTTGTTCTGTACAAGATTAACATTTTTTATTGATTCTTTTTAGTTATACATGACAGTAGAATTCATTTTGATAAATTGTATAACTATGGAATTTATCTTATTCTATTGGGGCCTATCTGTATATATATTTGAAGTTTAATATTGGTATTCCCAGTGGTTGACGAATTTTTCTGTTAAGGCTACTAGAGAGCTAGAAGGAGTCAGAAATCAGGTAAAGCCTGGATTAGTAGAAGATAAACATCTCTGTTGAGGTCATGCACATCCTGAAGCACTGAATGACTTTCAAGGTGCAGTAGAAGACAATAAACAGGGTTAGGGCCGCAGCTCAGTGGCAGAGCGCTTGCCTAACGTGTGAGGCACTGGGTTCAATCCTCAGTACCACATAAAAATAAACAAATAAAGGCATTCTGTCCATTAACAGCTACAAAAAAAAAATCTTTAAAAAAATAATAAGCAGGACTGAACCAATAGGTGTATAAAGAGATGAGCTCCTTAACTGTCACCTGGTAAGGGTCTAATGAAGTACAAAGCAGTTAGCAACTTGGAGCTAAAACCTCTGGATTTGAGTTCTAGACCTGCCATTTACTGTCTGTAATTGTGGCAAAACCTTTTAACATTTCTCATCCTTGATTTGCTCATCAACAAGTTGAAAATATTTTTTTAATAGTAGTATTCTTTCTGAATAATATAATTGTTATTTTATTGTGGCAACATAACCAGAAAACAGTCTAGACTGTCCCAGGCCATAGCCTGTGAGCCAAGTGAAATGTTAGGAGAAGGGCAGCAAACTCAATAGCTGCTCCAAAACAAGCAGCTAAAATAGCCAGACCTAGGATAATGACCCTTATGGCTCTCGAAGCCAGTTCAAAATCACTACAGCAGACCTCACAGTTCATCTTGGAAGTGCTGTAGATATGTTTTGGTGATAATGATTTTCCATATCAATATTATATTGCAGTGCCCTTGAGAGAACACATGAAGGTTAAAGAGAAGGATCTCATTCTATAGTTGAAATTGCTGGTTTATATTTCTGTGGTATTTAACTTTTACAAAATTAGCTATTATTTCTCATCAGAATGCATTCTTGAGATAATTCTTTCCTTCTGTACCTTCTGGGGTTCTATCTTTAAAGTTTTTTTGTGTGTTAACGTACCAAATGGTAGGTGATACTTTCAAACCCATAAAAAATGCTCTTTTTTTCCAGATTGATTTAGAACCTGACTGCTTATTTTCTTTCAAAAAATCTGAACTTATTTTGTATAGAAATACAGCTGAAGTCCACTTGCCAAAAATTTAAAGTACCAGCACTTACAGTACTTCTCTTCCTTGTGTGCTTTTTAAGGGCAATTTCAAGAAGCATTATTGAGAGGCTTTCACTATCATACGCCAAGTTTAGGTTTGTAAGCAAAGTCTTCCTGCTCCACAGAGACAGCAGAACTAAGGGGCTTCTTTGAACTGTGTCAACGAGCAGCTATTGGGTTCCTGTTCATTGCAGGGACACTATGGCTGCAGCCAGGTTGCATAATGATTTTATTGAAGCAGGAAGATGCTGAAGTCAATAGCAGTCAGACTTGGCCTGTTAAAATGTGAGCAAATGGAGCATGACAACTTGTATTCATGCTGGATAAACAGTCCACTGCTTACATAACGAGACTTTCCTTATTAACAAAATGGGAAATCAACTTTCATCTACAGTAAAGGCCAGAGACTATGGAATAGAAAGATTTAGCCTTTAATTATCAATGTATTAGTAAGAATTTGTGGAACCAAAGGCAAAGGATTTAACTTTACTGCACCTTGGATCCTTTAATATTTTGGATGCTGTCAAACAACCCAGGGCTAGGTTTCAGATGTGTTCTACTTTAAAGTGTATCAATTTAACTTACCTATAATTTGCATTTCAGATTTTTCAGCATGGTATTTTTAATACTGCTTTAATATAACATAAGCCTCCAAACACATTAAGTAAATAAAGCCACTTAATATTCTTATAAATTTTAATCTGCTCTAGTGAAAAAAAGTGCCGAGTCTGTTTTTAGCTTGCATCTTAGTGTTTTCCTCCTTTTTAAAATTTTTATTTATTTATTCATTTTCAGTACCAGGAATCAAACCTGGGTGGTCAACCACTAAGTCACATCCCTAGCCCTTTTTGAAAATTTTTTTGGGGGTATCCAGGATTGAACTCAGAAACACTCAACCACTTAGCCATATCTCCATCCCTATTTTGTATTTTTATTTAGAGAGACAGGGTTTCACTGAATTGCTTAGTGCCTTGTTTGTGTTGAGGCTGGCTTCGAACTTCTGATTCTCCTGTCTCAGCCTCCCGAGCCGCTAGGGTTACAGGCATGTGCCAAGGCGCTTGACCCTTTTTTTTTTTTTAAATTTTTATTTTGCTAAATTGCTTAGGGCCTCACTAAGTTGCTGAGGCTGGCTTTGAACTCATGATCCTCCTGCTTAAGCCTCCAAAGCTGCTGGAATTACAGGTGTGTGCTGTCATGCCCATTCCTAATGTTTTCCTTCTTTAAAAGAGTTACCAGCTCCATAATCTGAGCCTTATTTATTTGCTCGAACTGTCAGTCAAATCAGGACAGTGTGTTAAGACTCATAATCAAAGTGTGGAAAGAAGAAAGGCAGAAAACAGTTGAGACTCCTCTAATGTCAAATTAGCATCAATGACATGTGCATTACTCATTTTGTTAACATTACTGTAAAGCTTCACACCTGTTTAGGCACATCCCTTCTTCACCCTTAGAATCATTAAATACTGTGTTATTTCATTAATTCCCTAAAATATAAGTGATACAGTTCTGGAGATTGATGACTCTTAATCCATCACGTTTCCTTTACTTTTTAGGCTTTTATAGTATTTCAAGTTCTTGTTCATATAATTTTCAAAAATGAAGTTTGCAGGACTAAAATTAAATAGCTAATACTTTTTATATTCTGTCATACCAGTTTTCACCACCAAGTGTTTTCTTCTTGCTTCCTGAGTTTTATTTCAGTCTTTGGATATGCAACTTTGTGTTTTATCACTTCACAACTGTTCTTACTATTGGCAGTGAAGAAGTAATAGCCAGCAGCTCCTCACATCTCATAGACACACAGGCACAAATCAACCCCTTTTATCAACCTTTTACGTGAGGTACCTTCTTGCCAGTATCAGAATCATTCTTCCTAGATGGCACACAATCCACTGCCAGGCCTCCAAAGCAGGGTTTTCTCCATGTGTGTTCTCATTGTCATATCTGTATTGAGGTGAGTTTGAGCTCGGTTCCAACCTGACATGAGTAGTCAGAACATTTTGCTTACTTGTCAGAATCACTAGGTGGTAATAAGTACCCTTGTGTTCTTTGCCTCTTAAAATTTGCTCTCTGTCTCTAATTCATTGTTCTCTTAGGTTCTGCAAAATTTCTCCTGAATTTACAAACTTAACTCTTTCTAGGTATGCTGAACAATCTTGATACCTTTTCCTTTCTCTTAAACCATTATAATATTTCTGATAGCTCAGTACTACTATTTTTTTTTAATTTTCATACCTTTCAAATAGGTATGTCTGTTGGATGTTAGAAATTCATTTACTGAACTAACTTGTGCAACCCATGTAGCTAATAACTGTAAATCCACATAAATATCCAATTGTGATAGAACAAATGAGAGTGAAACATTTCCAAGTGATAATGTTTTAGGAAAATGTTTTGGCCACCTAGTGTAGTTCTTCCTTTTATCACTTGAATTTGCTTCTTCTACAATCAACCAAAATCTCTCAGGGTTGCACACCAAGTCTTTGGAGGATGGAACAAGGTTTGGGTAAAATAGGGTAGTAAGTTTGGATTGTTTTGTAACTAAGATTTGGCCCAAATGGGATTTCTACAGTACTTTTTGTCTTGCTCCTGTTCATTGTGTCTTCCTCTTGTTCACTGCACGTTTGCTAGTGAACATGTATGTAATTTTTGTTTACTCAATTGAAAGTATTCTCTCATAAAAGCCTCAAAGTCACTCTTAAGAGAAATGTCACTATTATTATGGAAATTGGATTATTTTAAAGTTACAAGGATAAAGATATTTCTTTGACCTGCACTTCTTACCTTTTAGTTATATAAATGCAATATAAATAAGATAGTTGTTAGACAATTTACTCTTTCTCCTGAAAATTTCGAAGTTAAAAAAGACTATAGGGCTGGGGTTGTGACTCAGCAGTACAGCGTTTGCCTAGCACATGTGAAGCCCTGAGTTCGATCCTCAATGCCACATAAAAATAAATAAATTTTAAAAAGGTATTGTGTCCAACTACAACTAAAATTTAATATAAAAAAGACTATAATATTTTCAAATTTAAAGTTTTGAAATGAGTGACCTACTACCTCAATTTTCTTTGCAGTCCTTGCTCTAGCAAATTTTGTTTTCACATTCTACTAAAGACATGTAAAAGAGACACTCCATTATATGAGGATCATAAATGAGTCAAAACAATGTGTGCTAGCACATTTTGATTTTGTGCAGTAGAAATTTTGTTACACCAAATTTATCCGGCTGTTATGCTACTCAACTTCCATGAGGAAAGATCTATCAATTTCTATGGGTTTTGAGGTCCTCAGTGTACCAACATGGAAAATTGTCCCCCAGAGAGACAGCAATGACTGGGTCCCTAAGAGATATGTGAACTCAGTAGAACTGTTACTTCTACACATCCACTCCCTTCCTGGTCAGCTCTTAAATTTCTTGACCTGATGGGAGGAAAAGATCTATAAAAGAGAATAGGATTTTGCTATTCCTATAGGATTTCCTTGAATTTTCATCATCAAAATGTGTTGAAAATTTTCAAACCTCATAAAAGCTCCACACAGAAACACCCAACAGATTTGTTCTTACGATAATTCCTTTAAACTGATCAAAATAAAGGACTTAGTGATTATGAAGCATGGGGAAGTTATATACATGAGAGATTCTAGGCTTGCCCAAGGCCCTAAACAATACATGGAAACCCACACATTATCACATACTAAAGAAAAGGTCTTATAATATTCTTCTACCTGCCGAACTATCTTTGTGTTTGTCTCGCCCCGTCTCATTACGACACTCTCACTTACCCTCTGTTCCCATGCTTCCCCTCTCTTCTGCAAGTCAGCATCCCTTGCACATGTGTTTCAGATCTGTTTGATGCACCAGGACTTCAGCATGTGAATGTTGATGGTGCTACCTAACTTCAAGAGTGTGGTCCCTAGAAAGACAACTGATCCAGTCCGGGATATTGATCCAGTACCATTTGGGTAGGAATTTCTGTGATCCTAGGAATTTAATGGCTAGTTCAAAAGAACAGTAGGATCTTTGGGTGGGCATATTTTTTTAGCCCCTTCTTAGTTCATGAAAATAGAAAGGCTACATATTATATGAAGAACTGAGGCCTAATGAGAGCAGAGCAGGCCCTTTCAAGCCTGAGCAGAGTAGAGCCCTAGACATACGCTTAAGGGCTGTACAGAAGCTATCTTTTCATAGTACCTTGAATCTAACATGTTCTTATTAACTGTCTGTTTTGACTCATTAGCTCATTTGGTGATTTTATTTTAAGTACACTTCATATCTATCCAATCTTAAACTGGCCAATACTGATATGATACATGTGTACAACTAAAAAGTGGGGAGTCATAAATTCTTCTTGACATGAACTTTGCCTTTAGGAGATAATAAAACACATTTTTATTTTATCCATAGAATAAAATATCTGAAAATTACATCAAACCATAGTATTTATTCTTATCTTTCAGTAAATGTTTTTCCAGGTATCTACTTCTTTCCCCTGCACCACCACCTACAAACACTTACCCATAAGTGTTGACTATGGTCTAGGAAAATCATAAGCCCTCATAGAATAAATAAGTTCCAATTCTGCTACTGGTTCAAGCTATATTGAGTACCCCAAGCAAGCTCCCCCACTTCCCCCAGCCATTTAAAGTGCTTGATGCTGTGACTTTGAGATTGGGTGTGAGGCCTTCATCAATGGTGACAAATGACATATGCCAAGTCTCTTCTGGATTGGTTGTTTTCCTGTTTCAGGTTCTTCTTAAAATTTTCTGCCTGTCTCTTGGTTTGCCTTCTGGATGTCCCAAAAAGAATTTCACATGTACCACTTATATTTTAAATCAGATCATCCTAATTTTGTGGAAAGGCCATTTGGTTCATTTCAGAGAATGTGATGAGAAGAACAGAGAAACTACTTCTCTATTCTAAAATTAATTATTTTATTAGAGAATTATAATTATACATAATATTGGGGTTAATTTTGATATAATAGTACATGAATGGAATATAATTTGCTCCATTTTAGTCCCCAGTACTTCCCCTTTCTATTCCCTTCTTGCTGCCCCAGTTCCCTTTTCTTTTTCTCTACTGATCTTCCTTCTGTTTATTTATACCTTTTTAACTGGCATTTTATAAGTATATATACAGGTGAAATTCACTGTGGTATATTCATTTATGTACATAGCATAATTTGATCAGATTTATTCCATAGTCCTTCCCTTTTTTAAATCTATCATTCCTTCTTTAATTCACTGATCTCCCTTCTATTTTCATGGAATATCACCCTTTTATTCTACTTATTTTGCTCTAGCTTTTACATATGAGAGAAAACACTCGACCATGGATTTTCTGAGTCCAGCTTATTTCACTCTGCATCGTGCTATTTCCAGCCATTTCCTAGGAACTGCAATAATTTCATACTTCTTTTTTGGAAGGAGGAGGGTACTGGGGATTGAACTCAAGGACATTCAACCACTGAGCCACATCCCCAACCCTATTCTTTATTTTATATTTAGAGACATGGTTTCACTGAGTTGCTTAGCACCTCACTCTTGATAAGGCTGGCTTTGAACCCACAATCCTCCTGCTTCAGTCTCTGGAGCCACTGACATTATAGGTGTGTCCCACCACACCCAGCATACCATTTATCTATATCCATTCATCTGTTGATGGACACCTGAGCAGGTTCCATAACTTACCTATTGTGAGTTGCACTGCTATAGACGTTGATGTAGCTGTATCACTATAAAATGCAGATATTAGTTATTTTGGCTAAATACCAAGCAGTGGAATAGCTATAGAAAAAAATTTATTCATTTTCTTTGTTATCTAAAACTCTTCTGTCTGTAATCACTTGTACAGTACAGTCTTTGCTACACCATAATTAGAAATTTCACATATGCATGCTTGTTTCAGAACAGTGAACTACTAGGAAATGATTTTTCTTTATTGTACTCTGCATTGTACTTTAGACATTGAGGTTATTTAGTAAAGATTATTTGTTGCTAAAAATCTTCTCTTCTAACCCTACATTCTCTGAGACTGTATGGGTAAGAATAATTTTCTTTGTTTCTATTGCTAAAGAAGAAACTCAGTCTTCCAAATATGAACCTCTAGAGCACAAATTAGATAAAAAAATTGAAACAAAAGAATCTCCTAGCTAAAATTTAGAAAATTGAGACTACTCTTAGAAAAGCTACATTTTTTACTTTTTAAGTATGCATTGGATTTTGTTAGAAATACTGTCTACTGTGATATATGATCGACTATTATAACAAAACCCCTGCAGATACAGTAGCTTAATCAAGACTCTCACATAGCTCGATGCAGTGGCACACACCTGTAATCCCAGCAGCTCCTGGTGCTGAGGCAGGAAGATCATGAGTTCAAAGCCAGCCTCAGCAAAAGCAAGGCACTAAGCAACTCAGTGAGACCCTGTCTCTAAATAAAATAGAAAATAGGGCTGGAGATGTGGCTGAATGCCCCTGAGTTCAGTCACTGGAACACCCCCTACCCCCTGTCAAAGAAAAGACTCTCAAATAATTATCCAAGTCAACAGTCCAGTCCAGAGTTGTTCTGGTGACTCTTTCATGTGAAGGGCCCCAGCTCTTCCTGTTTCAGTAAGTACTTTCAGCCTGAGACCTGAAGTATCTGCTGCAGCTCCCACCATTATGCCCCTATGCCATCAGAAAGAGAGGCAGGAAGTAAATGGTGGTTAGAAACTCTTCCACTAAAAGGAAAATGTGAGAATGCCTGTTGGAAACACAAATAGTCTCTGTGACATGTTCCAACTCAATCTTACTGCATTCAATATTGTATTTTAAGTTAAACATGATACACAGAAGAAGAGCTATGAGTAGAGCAAGGTGAATTGGCATGATTCTGTTTGAAGACCTCATCTGTGCAAAATAATTTGAGTTCTTATTGTGTGACAATAGACAACTTTAAACAGGATAGATTATATAATTTAATATTCAACCCTATGATCTAAGCACCACTACCCACCATTTTCACAGGAGAGGAGAGTGAGGCAGAGTGGAGCCAAGCTCCCGCAGACACAGCTAGTAAGTGATGGAATTGGCACCTGAATCCAGACGTTCTGATCCCAGAGTTGCCTTGATCACTTCCTATCCACACACTTGGGATATCAGGCTACCTTTTAAGATTAGATAAGGAGGAAGGAGTCCCTAAATAGCAGTACATTGAGTTTGAATAATTTTTTAAAAATCTGAAACAGGCTATAAAACATTGTTGTTTTCCTAGATTTCAGTCTGAAGTATTGCTTTGATTTTAGTCACAGTGGTAGACGATAAGGATATATTCCATGTTTATACTTAATAAATGGAATCCAGCTGCATTCAAAGTAGCAACTTACACCAAAGGAGATAAAGAAAACAGATTAGAATGAAGTATGATTTATTTACTCCTGGGTAAATAAATCTGAGGCCTAACTTTCTGAGCATCAAGAGTTGGTTGTATGATTTAGGTATACCTATGTAATAATACTTCAGATCATCTGTAATCAAAGCAAGCTGAAAAACAAGGCTTTCCCAGCCCATGAGCCTGGGCCTCATCCTCAGACCACATAGGTGATTGTTCATCCTCACATATTTTAAGTTGTATTTCAATCATCACATTTATTAAATAAAATGAGAACTTCAGAATGTTAAAATAACATATTCATCCCCTAGATGTATTAGTCTGCTAGGGATGCCATAATAAAATGTGACTGTTACAGAAAGGTATATTCACAGTTCTGGAAGCTAGAGGTCTGAGATGGAATGTCTGCTGGGCTGGTTTCTCCAGAGGCCCTCTCCTTGACCCTCTGCCTATTCCAGGGCAGTCCCTCAGTTGCCCCTCTCTCTGGTCCTAGTCTATTCCTCATGAGGACATCAATCAGATTGGATTGGAGCCACACTAATGACTTCATCCTGTTCGAATGCAGTTCCATTCTGAGGTACTAGTGATCCAGGCTTCAACATGCATGTTTAGGGGACACAGCACTAGAAACACTCAGGAAATGTGGAGGCTGTGAAATTCACAACCAGCAGGAGTGAGAAGTCCATCCCATTAATGTTTCCTCCTCCCTGACTTGGCTTTGGCCAAAACTTAATGTGGTACAGGTGTGTATTTCAGCAACTATAAACCACTTTACTTGGATGTTTTAGGGCAGATTTATTAATTCAATATACAGATTATTTAAAACACATAAAAGGCCATCTTGAACTTGCCGCTGCTTATATTTTCACCAGCTGGTGGAGAGGAAAAGTCAAGATCATGTTAGCAAATATTTTGCAGAGAAGATAGGTATTATTGAGTGGTCAAAGAAGACATGACTGACCAGACATTATAGACACTTAACAATATCTGACTGCTACCAGAGAGCAGCTGTTAGCCGAGGCAGAGCGGGAATGAGTGGATATGGGTGTTCAGTACTTTTCTCAAGCAGTCTACGTAAAGAATTTAATGTTCATGACAGCAAAAGAAAACATCTCTTCTAGGTTACAGGAGAGGATACAAGAGCATAAACACATCATTGAAAAAGATTTGAAGTATTCTATTAAAATATCAAGGGAATTTATGTCATGCATCTTACAAAGATATTCTGAATAAAACTATTTTTTGCTACTTCTCCACTATATTTCTTCAATTGTGGATCTTTGTGGAACATGTTTAGACAAAAGCAAAACAGTGGGCTTTATGGTTTGTAGGAATAACCTGGAGAATAAGTAAGAGAAAATGAGAAAAACCATAAAACTCAAAGGACTCATGAAATTTTCTTAAAATAATCCTTAGACATATGAAATTTGTGTAAGTTGTATTTATCTGGCTTAGAATGAAATGTAGTAAAAACAAAACCTTGGCACAACACAAAAAGAATATTTTTGTTTATTTGTTCAAATGCCAAAGAAAATTGTGGCACCCTTAAGGCACCACAACATTGAAAGCACCTGACACTAGCAAAAGAGAACTGCTGGCTTTTTTTTTTTTTTTGTCCTCAGTACTTTCTGTGAATTATCTCGTTTAACACTAAAAATAACCTTATGAGCTAAGCATCATCATCATAGTTGGGGAAAGTGAGGCCTGGACAGGCTCCGTAAGCTGTCTGCAGGCACAGAACTGATGTAAGGTGGAATAATATTACTATACCATACTGCACATAATATGCACAATTTTATAAGGATAGTATTGGTATTAGTAGGACCAAGACCTCGTGATCCTCATTAATAATGATACAACAGCAGCAGCCCAGTGATAGGCCACCACACACCCTGGAGCGTTAGATAAAAGGTTTCATAGGGTCGGTCTCTCCTTTGCTTCCTTCCCTGGCTTCACATCTTACTGACTTCACTCACAGTAAACTAACTCTGGTTATTCAGGAAATGTAGTTTTCTCAAGGGACAGTCCTTTTTCTCATTTCAGGGCCCTTAAGTGTGCCACTCTCCTGGCCTGAAATACAGCCACACAATTCCCCTTTCCCTTCATTATCCACACAGTTAAGATTTCCTTTGAAAAGCCCTTGGATGCAATCTAGTCCCTCAGTAAACCCAATACTGTAGAATTTTATAGTTTGGCTCTGTTGCTGTTATTTTGTTTGAACACAAGACACAGTCATTAGTTTGCTTTTCGATGTTCCATTTTAGAAATCATAAACACTGAGTCACTTTCAGGAACTGAAGCCAAAGAAGGGAGGAGAAGATCTGCAGTTTGCACCTCATGATTTCTACCTGCTCCTTAAGTGATGATGCAGGCAGCAGTTTCATACTTGCTGTTCGAAATGTTCTCTCTTCCCTTCTCTTCCTGTCTCTGTAGGATTATTTTAGGGTAATCAGAAGATTACATAGTCTAAGTAGGACATTATTGCATTTATTTTTTGAACCTAATTTTTAAAATTTAATCAATTAGGTATAATTCTTTTAGAGGGAGAGTCCCAGGAGAGCTTTACAGTGAGCTATATCCCCAGGCCATTTTATGTTTTCTTTTGAGATAAGGTCTTTCTTGATCAATTGCTGCAGGTCTCACTTAAATTGTCTGGGCTTATCTCAAATCTGTGATCCTCCTGCCTCAGCCTCTAGCTAGGTGTTATTCTTTTACTGATTTTTCTAGTTAATTGGTAATATTGGCTAGTTATTATCTTTCTTTAACTTCCTCCCCAACTAACAATATTGTTCTCAATAATGTGTTTTTCCCCATCCATCTACATAGAATCAAACTTTGCTAACACAGAGCCTAAAAAATACACAACCTCTTGTAATACAATGTGGCTTTCCAAACACTGTCTTTCAATCATAACAAACTTTTTCAAAATAGTCATAAGAGCTATATCCCTTTACTCACCTCATTCACTCTTTTGACTAGCCACCCCTTTTAGGCTCCTAACTATTACTTCACTCAGTCTGTGATCTGCATGGTGTGAAGTACCAACATCACTACTGTGTGCACTACTTGCCAAAAAAAAAAAAAAGAAATCCAAGTGATAATCAAGCATTCTTTTTTTCACTTCTTAAAACACTTTCTTCTGATTTCCCCTCCATACCTTAAAAGGTCCTCCTTTTCTTCCTCCTTAATTCTTAATTCTTTTCAGAACCTCTAAACATGGTAATATTTTAGGATTTATTCTGTCTGCTCTTTTTATTTCTATCTCCATTTTCTCCCTAGGTGGTTACATTTAGCACCATAAATTATAGTTACATCTGCATGTTGCTGTGTCCTATCTGTCTTCTATCTGTCTGCCTATCTCTAGGTCTGAGCTTTTCCTTATGTCTTGATGCATACTCACATGTTTTGTATGCCCTGTTTCACACTCTTACTATTATATCTCTAGAATTATGTATATTATATTATAGACTTTTGATGCTTAAGGAGTATCTTTAAAATGAATTAAGTCACTGGAATGTTTCTAAATATAATAAATGCCTTCAACTATGCAGAGTGAGAAATAGTTCATATGTAACTATGACACCTTTTGGAACATTATTTTTAAGTTTGCTCTTCGACAACATAGGTAAAATGTTGCCCCCAAACATTATGGATTTTACTAATTTTTCATGTGTTTGTGACTATAAAATATAAAATGCACTATTTTGTAATTTTTCAGTTATTCGTAGAATACTTGGTACAGCATTTTTAAATCATATTTCATATCATAATTTGATAGTAGACTCATAGTCTACTATAAGGTTACTGATTCTTTGATTTTTACATTTAATTAATAAAGGTGGTATTCTTAAAAACAATATTTTCCAAATATTAACACTTTAACACCTTATATCACATTAATTTTTCATGTGTAATGTATTCATTATTATTATAGCACATGGAGACATGCTTAACACCTTATATCACATTAATTTTTCATGTGTAATGTATTCATTATTATTATAGCACATGGAGACATGCTTAACACCTTATATCACATTAATTTTTCATGTGTAATGTATTCATTATTATTATAGCACATGGAGACATGCAAATAATCACATACATTATATGTGATTTTTCACGAAGTTTGCAATGAGCTTGTAATTGTAAGTTTGTATATGAATGTATACATGAAAATATCAGTATGACTAAAACATTTTATGTTTGCTAAATAAATAAGACCATTCTTGTGTTTTCTTGAACTGTGGTATATTGGAATGATCACAAGACTGAGATTCAGAAAGTCATGTTTCTCATCCTGCTTTTGCTGCTGACATGATGTTGAGCCGTATTATCCTCTAGAATGTAAGCTCCACTTGGGCAGGTAATTTTGTCTGTTGGGATTACTGCTCTATCACCAGTATCTAAAAGAAACTGGACCTAGAATCAGTGCTGAACAAATATGTTGCATGAATTACATTTATCCAGATTTACAGTTTTCAAAAATATAAAACATGTGTAAAACAGAACTTCTGCCAACCCTCACATTCCAATTTAATATTAGAGCCCTTATGAATTTAAATAAGACATATTCAAAGCTGGGACTGTTTATTCAACCTCTACCTGGGCCTTGACATTGCTTAACCTGTCAAAGCTCTTCTCATTGAATATCTATTTATATGAATAAGACAACAGCTAGATAGCAGTCCATCTGCTGTCTCCCATCAGACTAAAACAAAAACTTTACAATTATGAAGGTACTCAAATTCACAAACTTAGGTAAGTACAATAGAAAGTTTAATAACTAACCTCTCAAATGGTGTTTATCCAGTGTGTGTAGCGTGTACACTTTGGAAAATATTAAGGCATAAAACCCAACCTAAGAATTTTGGGATGCTCTGTAGATGTACTCCTCTTTAAAAAATCTGGAAATCTCAATTTAAAATTACAAACAAACTAATAAAGATCATTCCATTTTAAAATGTTTCTTGTCATTCATTGAACAAATATGTAGTGAATGACAACCATTTGAAACCTGTGTTAGTAAATGCAAGAAAAATCAGGTCTTGACAGTCTGCAGTCAATGGTCATCTGGACAATCAGCCATCCATAGAGCCCTGAGATCTTTGGCAACAATCTCTGGGCCAGAGTGAACACCAGCAGTCATTAGGAAGACTGGAGAGGAAGCTTGGGAACCTGTGCACTACTGTAAGACAACCACCGCCTCCAGACCTCCAGGCCTCTCTACCAGTCGCCACGACTGTCCTGCAGCGCGCTGCTTGCCTCTTCCCTGCTTCAAGGCTTGTGTCCTCACTTCCTCCATACTCCTACCTAATGACACCTGGTTCTTTTTAAATAAAACCGTTGCTGCTTTACCCATCATACTCTACCCCCTCATACTGCCTAATATTTTTCCATAGCAATTATTACCACCCATATTATATCTTTAATTGTTCATTGCCTTTCCTGTAGAATGTAAGCTTCATAAGAGCAGGAAATTTTTCATTCATTAATATATCCCCAGTATCTAGGATGCTAATGACACATAGTAGGTGCTTCATAAATAATTGTTGGATGGATGGATTTTTCTAGCTAAGATTCTCATTATTTTTAGTAAGAATTGATATTCCACCATGTCTGTATTGCCTCACACTGGCTTTGGTAAACATTTGTTATAAGTGTATCTGGTTCAGTACTTTGGTGATGTACGTTAAGCATCCCTTCTCTGAAATGCTCAGGATCAGAAGCATTTCAGCTTCTATATTTTTTCAGATTTTGGAATATTTGCATACATATATAAAATGACATACTTGGAGACAGGACCCACATTTAAACACAAGTTTCATTTATGCTTTATATATACCATATATTCATAACCTAAAGTTAGAATACAGTATTTTCAGTGCACCTGCATTTTGATTGCAACTCATCACATGAAATCAGGTGTGGCATTGTGTCAGCACTCAAAAAGTTTGATATTTGGAGCATTTCAGATTTTTGGATTAGGGATGCTCAATCTGTATACACATGACCTTTGCCCTGTTGCTCACTAGAGTCTAAACATTGTATTATGGACATGAATGTAATGTTGCTCTGCCCACAGTGACTTCTTAAATGAACTACATCTAAGAAGAAGGAATAACATAAAAATGAATAACCACCAAAACTAAACTAAATTCTCTTAAAAAAAAAATGGCCATATCAGGCTGGGGCTGTAGCTCAGTGGCAGAGCACTTGCCTAGCATGTGTGAGGCACTGGGTTCTATCCTTAGCTCCATGTAAAAAAATAAATAAAGACATGCTGTCCATCTACAACTACAAAAGAAAAAAGAAAAAAATAGTTTTTTAAATGGCTCTAACTGAAGCAAGGCAGGAATTTCCTTGCTTTCAATAAGTTTATGTGATCTACCATAGCAAGTCAGATGGGCAAGCCGCACCAAAAAGGATGAACGGAATTCTTGAGTCAGAGGTGGGGAAAATTGAGACATCTATGTGAATATTGGTAGGACTGTAAATTGCTACATTGTTTTTAAACAACAACTTAGAAATCCCTATTAATATTAAACATTTCTGCCATTTTATTAGCATTTCAACTTCTAGGAATTTATTCTATAAAAACTCTCCTATAACAACTGGAAACATCAAAATGCCCATCAACAAATAGGTGGCTTAATTTTGAAACCACATAACTGTAATGGAGCAGTGCAATCTTATAAAGAATAAATACAGAACTGTTATACTGAATGGAATGAGAAAATTTGCACAGTAGAGTTTATAACCACTATTCTGGGCATACTCAAGTTAACAGGAAGAAATACTCAGAATGCATCAGCCTCATGGAAATTAGATTCTAACTGGGAAACATACAACAAACAGATGGTGGTTTGATGGCAAACAAAGCAGTGCTATGAAGAAAAACAAAGCACAAGGGAACAGAGAGTGATAGGGATCAAAAAGTTATTCTCAGGAGGTGACATTGAAGCAGTGGTCTGAATGAAGTGAGGAAGCAAGGCAAGAACAGAAGGGACAGCCAGTGAGTAAGAAGGGCCCTGAGAAGGCATGCTGGAGTGTTCAAGGACATGCAAGGAAGGTTGTGTGCTGGGAGAACAAGGACATGGAATGAGAGAGAGAAAGTGGTATCTGGAGCCAAATTATTTAGTACTTTGTGAGCCAACATAACAATTTGAGGTTTCCTTAATTTTGATGATGAGCGGTTATAAGATGTGCAAAGGAGTGACATGTTAAGATTCGCATCTTTTGAATCACGGAAACTATTTTGTGGACAATGTTCTGAGTAAGAAAAGAATGCAAGCTGTGAGGGTCGGATGGTGGATATTGCAGTTGTCTGAGTGACGAGAGTGGCTTGAAGTGGGACTGGAGCAGTGGTCTGAATGAAGTGAGGAAGTGGAGAGGAGGGAGAGTATCAGATTTATGATCTATTTGAATAAAAAAAAAAAGCACATGGATTAGCTGATTTATTGGACATGGGTTGTGTTACGAAGAGAAATTGAGGATGACTACAGGGATTTGACCAGAGCAATTGAGTGGAGGTGCCATTTGCTGAGGGAGTAGTTGGTGACAGAGGTGGGGAGCAGTCCCACTTTGTCTATGTTAATGTTGGAATGCCTGTCAGACCGCTAAATAGGTACTAGGCAGTCAGATTAATGACTGGCATTTAGGAGAAAGGGTAGGACTAGACTGCAGACACATTTGGAATGGCTAAAAGTTCTTGCTTGGGATTACTTGGGAAGCAAGTGTAGAAAAAACTGCAAATGTCTAAATGCTCAGTCCTCCTAAATCTGAAAGTCTTGTAGAGGAAGAGGTTCTCATATAAGATACTGAAGTGGAGCAACCAGTGAGAAAAGACAAAAAATTAGAGTACTGATCACAGAAGCAAAGTGAAAAGCAAGCATGGGCATAAAGAAAAATAGCTCCTAAATTATTAACCACCATCATCCTTTAGAGAAATGAAATGAGAAGGAATTTTCAATTTATGAAATACTTCAATATTTGATACCTATACTGATCTTGGAAACAAAAATAGCAATAAGAAAGTTAAGAGCAATAAAGCAATAAAAATTTAATCAACCTGCTAAAAAATATATAAAAAGCATCAATACTGAGTCTGTTATATATTTGACTAGACAATTTACAAAGGGATTTCACTGACCAAAAATCAGAGGAAGAAATGCTGCCTTTCAAATGGCATATCTAAGAGTGTACCTACTCTACAGAGGATTTCTGAGGAAAGACATTTATGTTTGTATTTTGTAGGTAACATTTATAGAGCATTTTCATATATTATTAATGGATATTGGATGATACTATACGGAAAACAGAAAGTAAACCCAAAATACTTATAGAATATGCAGATGGAAAAAAAGTCTTTTTGTTTGTCTGAAGTATTGGTGCTGCTCATATGTATAATCAAAGGTCTTAGTTTCATTTCCATGCTATGAATAGAATATTGGCTAGTGCATTTCACAGGGGGGCTCGAGGAAATTGCTCTGAACCTAGAGTGTATCAAGAACATGAACATGATGGGCCTGCATAATTCACAGTGCAAATGGAGACACACCCCAGAACTGCCAGTCAGAAGTCATGCAGCTGCACCAAAAGGCCATGAGATAAGCTATGTTGCCTTAGAATTAGGATGGTACCTTGTATCTACTCATGTTATCTATATGCATATGTAACTAGCATATGTTAAAATGTTGTGAAAATCATCAAAGAAATTACTACTGCTTCACTTTATGAGAATTTCCAATACCTCATGGTACCAAATCTGTTATTTTTAATACTTGGAAGTGTCTCTTTAAAGGACATGACCTGTTCCTTTAGGTCTGTTCCCACAAGCTTGGAGAGTTCCAGACTGGGAGAAACCCATTGGTTTGTTCAATATTATCTTTTCACCTAACCTGTTCGGTGATAAATCTGAATTTTCCCTGATGTTTTCAGCAACCATAATACACTGAGTTCATTTTGATATATTGACATTTGGGTTCTGTCTGGAACTATGGCCATGGTTCACCTTCTGCTGTACTTTAGCCAAAGCACCCTTTAGTAAAGAGATTCAATTCAGCAAATTCTTCTCTGACACTACTACTTTCCTGATTAAATGAATAATTACAAGGAAAATTCACTGTGGTATTTTTAGGACCTATTGACATTCAGGGCAAAATCTATCTAAAAATAGAACTTAGGGTTTCTTTTACTCTCTCCTGTCAGAGTCGGGCCACAAGAAGTTAAAAAGTACCATTCAGAGAAGCACAGAAACAGGAATGGCAGCGGAAATGAGGAAGATGGTGAGACAGCCCAGTCGGGAGTCCACTGATGGCAGCATCAACAGTTACAGCTCTGAGGGAAAGTAAGTGAGTCAGCAGTCCTATGAACTGGGGACCAGCCTATGTGTGGTGATCAGCAGAACAACAAAGTCCCCTGGGGTTACTGTGCTGCTGCTTCTTGTAACCTGAGTTTCACCATCCATTTCCACCAGTGTGACCTCTTTCAATCACCATTCTGCACCTGGTCCCTCAAAGGCAAAAAAAAAAAAAAAAAAAAAAAAAAAGCCAAGTTACTCTAAATAAGCCATTTACATTATCTAGTAAAGCTAATCTTTACTAGATGAATCTTCTGATTATATGGTATAGAAATGCTACATTTAATGGATTCTTTTGTAAGGAAAATTCATAGTATGCCCTGTCACCAAAATCTCAATTAAAATTCAGAAGTGAGGAACTAATTTCTGATTTTCCTAGATTTCTCCAAATTATTCGGACTCTATGTTGTTGTAAGCAACTTACAATTTCTTGATTTTAAAACATTGTTAACTCATTTTTATCCTAGGGGGAAAATACTCCAGGATCTATCTACCTCATTATTTTGATGGTTGAAGTTTTAGTTCTGAAATTAGCTAATTATGAAAAAAATGTATTTTGAGTTTATTTATGTAGTTCTTAACCATTTTATATGGATCATAAACAAAATCTGCATTTTCCTATGCTTAAGAATTTTTCTGGTAAAACTGAACTTTCATTTGGGTAGTAGTACCCGTAAATAAATAATTATTAGGTTCAGTGGGTTACATGGAGATTCTCCATGCACAAATTTTTTTATAATTATTCATCTATTACTACTAGAATTACTTGTATCCAACCTACTATTAAAATTTCATTTTCTTTTGCTGGAAACTTTCTATATTGCTTTTACAATGAAATAAAATTATGCAAGTTAACGATTATGATACTCTTTCCCATTCTTGAAACTAGTTGGCCCCTGTTTATTTGATCAAATGATTGATGTGCATGCTTCAGGCAAGGTATAGCTAAGAACATAAAAAAGCAAATGTGAAAGTTACTGAGATAAACTTGCTTACAAAATACCAAAATTTGATAATGTAGTATAACCCAATGTGCAAATGAAAGATGAAAGACACTATTTTCTGATATGAAAGAAAGAAAATTTATGTCTACCGCGTATAAACCACTTAAACTCTCAGAGATTTATTTTCTTAGTCTGAGTGGGATAATATTCTGTATACTGTTCAATTTTTTTGAACAGTAGGAAATTAATGTGTAAAAGCACAAAGAAAAAAGAAAGCCATGCCATAAAGAAATATGTTACTTCAAAAAGAAAGCCAGCTATGTAACAAGCATGGTTCTTGTTCCTCAGAGAGAGTTGCATTAATAAACAAAAAGAACACAGTCACCCCTTTTGTGTGGCTCATACACTTAGGCTTTTAGTCAGCCATATTGTTGAAAGAAATAGACATGTTTTAGCCAACTGATTTTCATTTGGATTAAATAAAATCCTCAAATAATTTGAACATTTAATTCATTCAAAGAATAAATTATACATTTTATTTGTAAAGAAGGACTCAAACTGTGATGTAATATTTATTCAAGAAATTATTAACCACTGTTTTAAATTTTTATATCATGTTACTTAATGTCCATGAGCAATTATCTATGTAAGATTGATAACATTAAAATTTACATCTTATATGTCAGTAATACATTTGTATAGAGATGTGGATATGGTTTTAGAAGTGTTCACTTAATATATTAAAAACTCTCCTGCCAGGTGTAGTGGCGCAAGCCTGTAATCCCTGCAGCTCAGGAGGCTGAGGCAGAGCATAACAAGTTCAAGGCCAGGTTCAGCAATTTGGCAAGGTCCTAAGTAACTTAGTGAGACCCTGTCTCAAAAAATAAAAAGGGCTGGAGATGTTGTGCCCAGTGGTTAAGTGCCTTTGGGTTCAATCCCCAGTACCCAAAAGAAAAACAACTCCTGAATCTGATCTTAAATTTAACTTTAGACCTTTTCTTACTGACGATGCAAATAGTAAGTAAACAGATTGTCTAAGTAGTGTTTATGTTTCATGATCAGAATTAGTCAAATGGAAACTAACAAAGAGAATCTAGATCAACTCAGGACTTTAGCCTGCACAAGGTCCTGAGTTGATCCCAGCACCACAGAAAAGAATAAATGTGGGAGAACTAACATTTTGTCTTTCGTTTTTTTATTTTGTTTTGTTTTTTTTGTTTTTTGTTTTTTTGTTTTTTTTTGGTTTTTGTCATTTTGCTAATAGCTTAATATTTCCTGGAGTGCGACTAGGAGCTGACAGTCAGTTCAGTGATTTTCTTGATGGACTGGGACCAGCCCAGCTTGTTGGCCGCCAAACCCTTGCCACTCCTGCAATGGGTAAGAATCATTCTCCTACAGAAAAGCTGATGTGTCATGGTTGACAAAATCGTATAAATTAGTGTAACAGTAATACAAATTAGAAACAATACTTTAGGGTGCTCCTGGTTACAAATGACTATTCTAATTTCTAGTGCACTTTTCTTATTTGAGAAATTAGACAAAATAAATAAAATGAGCCATAAACCTTAAATGACCATAAAACTCTATCAAGACAGATTCTATGGTAGATCCAAATATAGGATAAAGGTGCCATTTCACAGCATGCAGAAAAAGAGATGGAATACTCATAAAAATATGTTGGCATAACTGTTTATGTGGAAAATAATTAAAGAAATTGCCTCCATACTTTACAACTTATTAAAAAATGTGTAATATTTTAGAATCAATTGTTTAAAAAAGGTTAGACAAAGATTATTGGAAAAAACTTCATCTTGGAGTGAGCAAGAACTTCCAAAGGATCAAACTGAAGTTGGAGAGTTAAAAAAATTGAAAAGGTAATGTTTATGCTAAACAACAGATATTGGTATTGTGTTCATTCTTTTTATATGGTGGTCTCAGCACTGCCACAGTGGTTTAGGTAGTCCTAATACAAATTTTAGGTTTATGTACTCAGAGATAATTAATTACCTTTGGTTGCAAGGAGGATACATACATGCTATAGAAGATGGCATTAGACAATTATGGTTTAATAATTGCTGTTCCTAATAGAAAAGTTGAAACATATGTGTTTATAAATAATTGTGGCCTACTGTGTATATTTTTAGGTTTTTGTTTTTCCTCAGTTAAAATATTCAGGCTTCAAAAAAATAAAAATAAAAGGAAAGAAAACATAGATATCTATAAGTTGAGCATCTCAATATCTATAACAACTTCCAGATAAAACATAAGCAAAGTAAAAATATTGTATAAAATTACCTTCAGGCTATATATATATAAGATATACTTGAACATAAATGAATTTCATTTATGAAATAATATGATATATGTATATCATACATATGGTATACATATGCACACATTTCAAAATCTGAATATATATGAAATCTGAAACACTTCTGGTTCCAAGCATTTTGGATAAAGATCATTCAACCTGTATTAGCATAGTATACTCTGAAGTAAACTTTTTTTAAAAAGATGATAAATGGAGAAAATTATATGTAACAACTACAACAAATATTTTCCTGGGTGACATGAGATTCCAGCCCGATAGGCTCCATGGAATACCCAACAAACTGGATGAAAATAGATTAACTGAAAGATGTACATCATCGTGGAATTTTGCAACACTGGCAATTAACAGAAAATCAAGCAAGTTTCCTGAGAGACAACTTAATGCTATACAAATCTACCAAAAAAATCAGATTCTTATTGGACTTTTCAATAATAATACTGAAAACAGAAGACTGTTAAACAATACCTTCAAAATGCTGAATAACAACTGATTTCCAATCTAGAACATAAGATCCAGCCAAATTATCAAATAAGTTTGAGGATAGAATAATGCATACTTGGACAAGCAAATTCTCGAGTTATTCTCCTCATATCCAGCACTGATCAGAAAGCTATATAGAGGATTTACTTCAACAAAATGAACTAAGTGAACTTTTTAAATTGTGAGCCAAAAAAGAGGAAGATAGATCCAGTGAATAAATTCCTTTTCTCACAAAAAGGAGAAAATTATGGGATACTCAGCATGACAGTGCAGAAAGATCTAAAGATAACAGCATAGAAAGATTTTAATCGAATCTGTACAAACTGTAGCACGTCAGGTTTTATTAGGCAAAATCTATAGCCTACTTAACATTTTTGCTTTATGGAAGACAACAAGGAGAGAATAAGGATTTGAATTAGTGATAAAAATGTAAGAAAAGGCTTTTATAAAATGACACTTATTAAGTATGGAAGAAAGGAGAAGTAACCGTAGTGTTCTGGTTCATACAGCTATAAATAAGGTTACATAATCATAATTATATAAATGTTAATATTGGGATAACTGGAATGATAGAAATTGTCAGGTATGTGGCATAGGTAGGAAGACAGTTGAAAGAGATCAAAATTGGGAGTTAGTAATACTTAAAACTAGTGTTTAAAAACAGGAAAATGCTAAAAAAAATTAGATAAAAATATTGAAAATTTTGAGAAGTGACTTTTAGAAGGCCAGAAGTTGAGAGGGAATTGTTATCCATTATTTATACTAAAAATAGATCTTATACAGCTGTTTGGCCATGTATACTCTGTGCATATGATTAATAAAAACCTTTTAAAAGTTTAAATGAAAAAAATAAGAGACCTCTAGGAGCTAAAGTCTAAAACAGAATCATGAAGCTAATGAGAAAGTCTGGAACAATGAAGTTAATCAACTGATACATACGGCAAATAGAATTCACACCTGAGAAGCTGGTCAAGCCAACTAAAAATAACTTAGAAACTTAGTTATAATATCATTTTCAGAGATAAAGTTTCATATGTAATCCAAAGGAAACAAAGACAAAGAGATTGTTAAACAAAACCAAGAATATAGTTTTAAGAAAATGAATTGGAGAATGAAAACTATGATTAATATTTACAACTTGGTTCATGAACTAAATGATGTACTGAATGTAGCTAAAGATTGAATTAGTGAAATGCAAGGAGGACCATAGAAAAATCACCCCAATTCAGCCTGAATTTAAGAATTTGAAATGTAGGGAGAATAAACTAACAAATTCAAACTTTTGCTAATAGCATCCCAAAGAGAGAATAGAGAAACATTTTAGAAAAAACACAATAATGGCAGTGGAGCCACTCAAGAAAAATATTTCTAGAGGACTGGGGTTGTGGCTCAGTGGCAGAGCTCTTGCCTAGCATGCATGAGGCACTGGGTTTGATCCTCAACACCACATAAAAATAAACAAATAAAATAAAAGCATACATCTACAACTACAAAAAATAAAAATAAAGAAAGAACCTACTGAGTGCTGAAATGAAGATTATTGCAAAACAAAAAAGGATAATGCACTATTGAGATATTTTAGTACCTCAACTCAAGTCATGAAGAAGAGTCATAAGGAAGGTAAGAAGATTGCTTCGCCAAGAAACAAAGTAAATCAACAGGTTTTTATTTTTCAGCAATGCAAAATAAATAAATGAATAAATAAAAAGCCTTTAAAAGAACTGATTCTCAAAACGCTGAAGAAAAGAACTACCAACTTTTATTCAGGAATAAAGATGAAATAGAGGCATACATATTTACACACAGACTCAAAGTTTAGCACTCTTTACTAAAAGATATACTTTACCAAGAAGAATAAACTAAAAAGAATGAAATATAAGGAGCAATGATGAAAGAAATGAATGAAACTTGGTTCATTAATAAAATGAATTAATAATTATTATTTAACCTAAACAAAACAAGAAAAAGCACCCAGGAAAAAAAGCAATATAGAACAAAATAAAATGAAGATGCTGGTTAAAATCTACATGAGAGTTCTAAAGATCTTTCTCTTTTTTGGGAATAAGTAGAAACACTAATTTTGGATTTTGGTATAAATATAAAAATAGGAGTCCATGTGTTAAATATTTAATAGCCTCTAAAATAAAATAAATAAAATATTCCAATTCTATGCTAGTAAAGGGATGGACAGAATAAATAAATTAATGTGCTTATATGACAAAAGAAAGGAACAAAAATAGGTCAATTAAAAACAATACAAAATAATAAAAAATAATTTACTTTTAAAATTAATCTCAATACATGAAATAAGTTTTTCTCAAACATTAAAGGATCAATGATATTGAAGAAACAAAACAGCTATATGTTACTATTCACCAGACATATATATAAAGTCAAAAATAAATAATAAAAAGGTTAACAAAAAAGATACAGAGAATTTGGCTATACTGATGGTGAAGTAGGTAATTCATACCAAACCGCCTACTGAAAATACCTAGAATATCTACATGTTTGCTTCCGTGCCTGGCTCCTGGGGAGTACAGATGTCTTGGATAATGGTGAGCCTATGTCCACAGCTACTCTTGTACTTGAGGGATTTACTGTTTTGTGTTTCCCTGCAGAGGATCTAAGGAGCTGAGCTGTGTATCTTCTTACTTGTAAGGCTTAGGCCAAGAATTTAAGTTAGCCTATTGATCTGTCCTTGCTCTCTGTTAGGATCTGAAAGATCTCTATCCTGAAAATCTGTGCAAATTGGAAGTAGGTGGAACTCTGTAGAAGCTAGAGCTCTAATTACATAAGTCCTTGATATTGATTAAAGTGATCCAAGATTGCAGACACCTTGCAAAAGCAAAAATAAATCATTTCTGATAAAGACAACATCCTAAGTAACAACTTTCTTTTTTCTAAAAACAATTTTCAGACATCAAGCACAAACACCAGGCACACATGAAAGGAAAACCAAAATAATTTTAAATGTAGAAGCAGCATACAATGGAGAAAAAACTCAAATGATTCCAGATATTAAAGTTAATATTTAAACTAAAAAGACATGTTTCAAAGAGCTTTAAAAAAAAGATGGTGAATGACATTAGAAAATAAAAACCACTAAAAAGAACACAATGACAATTATAGATTTGAAAAACATAACTAAGCTTAAGAACTGAATGGTTGAGTTTCCAGTAGTTTAGGCAGAGCTGGGGAGAGAATTGAATAACTAGTGAATAAGCCATAAGAAGTTATCCAGAATTTATCACAGATGTAGATGAATGGAAAATATAAATAAGAAGTTAAGAGATGGGGATAAAAGGTGAGGTTTAATAATTGGGCAATTAAAGTTCCAGAACAAGGGAGGAGAGTATAATGCAGAACACACAATTAAAAATGCAATGATTAAGGCAGTAGCACACACCTGTGATCTCAGTAGCTCAGGAAGCTGAGGCAAGAGGATTGCAAGTTCAAAGCCAGCCTCAACAACTTAATGAGGGCTTAAGCAACTTAGCAAGACCCTGTCTCAAAATAAAAATATAAAAAGGGCTGATTTTATTGCTCAGTGGTTAAGTGCCCCTGGGTTTAATCAACAGTACCTAAATAAATAAATAAATAAATAAATAAATAAATAAATGTAATGTAATGACTGAGAAATTTTCCAAACTGAAATAAACATTAGTCATACTTTCCAAAGTCCCTATGAACCTTATGCAAAAATATCCAGCAATATTAAAAATAATAATATCACAACCAAATAGTATTTTTTCCACAAACACATAGCTGGTTTAATATTTGATAAACTGATATAACTTGCCACATTAATCTAATTGAAGACTAAAAGTGACCATCTTCATATATGCAGAAGAAATGTTTGATAAAATTCAATATTCATTTATGATTTTAAAATTTCAAGGCTTGGGTTATGGCTCAGTGGTAGAGTGCTTGCCTAGCACATGTGAGGCACTGGGTTTGATCCTCATCATCACATAAAAATAAATAAAATAAAGATATTGTGTCAATCTACAATTTTAATAAATTCGAGAAAAAAAATTCAGTAAATTAGGAATACAATGAAGCTTACTTAGTCTGATAAGAGTTTATACAAACATGTATTTATACATGTGTACACACACCAGATTCTACCAGGAAAAAAAAATGTTTCAGTATAAAGACAAATGCTTTTAGAAATACACATCCTCACACACGATTGTTGGAAGTTAAATATTGATTCAGTCCCAGTTTTTAATTATATGCCAATATTTAATAAAAATGAAAATGTGTATGTGCTATGACCAGTCAGTTCCACTTCTAATTATGTACCCTCAAAACTGTCTTTAAAGCACTTTTTTTTAGTTGTAAATAGACACAATACTTTTATTTATTTATTTATTTGTTTGTTTGATTGTTTATTTGTTTGTTTGTTTTTATGTGGTGCTGAGGATGGAACCCAGGGCCTCACTCATGCTAGGCAAGTGCTCTACCACTGAGCCACAGGCCCAGTCCCTGCAGCACTTTTTATAATAGCCCCATATAGAGGGGAAAAAAGACCCCCCAAAGGGAGATTATTTAAATAAAATATGGAATAGTCACACAATAGATTACCATATAGCTACTGAAAGGAAAGATCTAGATGTCTATACATCAACTTGGATGGGTGTCTGAGAAACATTAAGTGAAGAAAGAAAGTTGCTTACACAAGTGTCTAAAATTTGGAAATCTGTCTCGGGATCTATATTTTCAAAAATATAACCCATTAAATAATTTAAGAGGAAATAGAAGGTAGAAAAAACATGGATAGAAGTATAAGCATGGATAGGAGTATAAGAATGAAATATTCTACCCACTAAAAATTAGCAGAGGGGTTGGGGGATAGGTCCAGATGTTTTCACAGATGAATTCTAAAAAAATGTGAATGCAGGATACATGAAAATTCTGGAACTAACATTCCAAAGAAATAAAAATGAGGGACCTATCTCCTATTCTTTCTAATTGCTAACCTAATTTCATATCAAACTATAGGGGGCTACATAAGCCTCTGCCTCCCGAATAACCAAAGAAATGCAAATTAATATAAATTTTAAATCATCAGATTGACAAAACTTAGATATATTCCTCATACCAAAATGAGGATGGGAGGGGCTGGGATTGTGGCTCAGTAGTAGAGCGCTTGCCCAGCATGTGTGAGGCACTGGGGTCAATCCTCAGCACTGCATATAAATAAATAAAATAAAATCCATTGACAACTAAAATATTTTTCTAAATGAGCATGGGAAATTGGCAGATAGCTATTTCTAGTGATAGCCTTTCTAAAGAAATGTTATAGCTTTCTAAAGGATGTTTGCTGGTGTACATGAAATTTATGAGTGTCCATAGATATGTACACTTAAAATCCAGGAACATAATGTTCAAGAAATAATTGATCAAGTGTACAATAACTCTTCTAAAATTGTTCGGCAGAATGCTTTTATAATCATAACAATATAAATAACCCATATTTTCATCAATAGGGGACTGGTTAAATAGGTAAATACACATCCATTCAGTGGCCTGTTTGTCAATAAAATGAAAATGTATGATACAAAGATGATGATACATAGATGCAAAGACAGAAAAAGGTACTTACGAGATTACTATGATATTCACCAAAATATTAATGATAGTTTTCTATAAATAATGGAAAGACAAATAATTAAATATTTCACCAATAAGCAAATGGATCACAATAGAGGAAAGAGCTCATTAGAGTAGACTCATGCAAATCCTTCAGTGTTGTAGTTGGTGATTTTTTTTCAACTAATTCATGAAGCTTTTAAAATGGATTAGTACAGAGAAAGATCAAAATTTGATTTGAAAACCAGGAAGGAAAAGTGAGTTAGAGCAGGCCCTCCTAAAATTAATTTCTTTATAAAGATCATAAAGATAGTTGGAGTTTGTTAGGGGCCTCTGCTTTTTAATTGCTCATAACTGCAAAGAAGCTGAGACATTTTCCTTTGCCTCCACTTGCAGGTGATATACAAATTGGAATGGAGGATAAAAAGGGCCAATTAGAAGTTGAAGTTATTAGAGCACGAAGCCTGACGCAAAAACCTGGCTCCAAATCGACACCTGGTGAGGGAAAGTTCTGCTCATTAATAAGTACACAGACAACATCAGAGCATGGTCCAGTGAATATTAGGCAGAACCCTGAGACGTTTGCTGCATTTGGATTTTATATGCTTGCTTGTGCATCATCCAACTGATTAAAAAGACAGCTCCTCTGTGAACTCTGATTGTATAAAAGTGGACCTGAATTTTCTTTGCATGATTATTCTGCTAGAAGATACTAGAAGGGGTATCATCATATTTTTAAAAGTTTAAATACAGTTCATTCTTAAGTTGTATCAATTATTTTCTTTCCATATATTTGTAAATAAAAAGAAAAAAGAATTTAGTTCTAATTTTAAAGTGAGCTTTAAAATCTTTAAAATATAAACCTGAATTGTAATGCCTGCCATAAACCAGGCAAGTCAAAAGTCTTCAAGATAACTTTGTATACATTCGTTTAAAATGAGGAAAATGACAGCAGTGCTAATATGTAGGTGTTTAGATTTAGAGCAATGGATATTTCAAGTGATCTAAATAGTTAATGGGTCATAGTCAATAAGCATCTCTAATTCTCTAATAAGGTATTTTCTAATTTAAAAACAAAAAGTGCATCCAAATACTAATTTCTTTTTGTTAATCTACCTTTGTTTAGCACCATATGTCAAAGTTTATCTTTTGGAAAATGGAGCCTGTATAGCCAAGAAGAAGACAAGAATTGCACGGAAAACCCTTGATCCTTTGTATCAGCAGTCCCTGGTTTTTGATGAAAGTCCACAGGGTAAAGTTCTTCAGGTCAGTAATAATTTGGCCTTTGACATTATAATTTCTATGTTAACCATATAAATACCAAAGGCATGGACAAACATGAAAAGAATAAAATTCAGTAAAGGTAATATTATATTCTTGCACAGAAAAAATAACCACAAGTAATTAATTTTCAATACACAAATATATAGTATTAACTATCTGATGGATTAAGTGGAAAACAAAATTTTTATTTTTTCTCTCCCTTTTCTCCATCCTCTCCTTCTATCTTTGCCCTGACTCATCCTTCTCTTCTCCTCAACGGATGGATGAATAGATGGATGGATGGATGGATAGATAGATAGATAGATAGATAGATAGATAGATAGATAGATAGATAGATAGATAGATAGATAAGAATTACTGTGTACCAGACATGAACTAAAAAGAGGAAGAAAGGAGAATAAAAAGATAAGCATATAGGCACCGTGGTGAACCCAGGATAGATTTGATGGGTGCTCATATACCATTCTCTTTTGAAAGTTTGTAACTACCATGTACAATAAATATTGTTATCATTTTAAAGACTATGTCTGAGGAGCACAGAGATTAATTTGGGAAAGTTACTCAGTAAGTTGCAATGGCAGGATTCACCAACCCTTTTTGTGTAAAGCAGTCGAATGCATTCAGTAGAGAACCTTGATGGATAACTGAAGAATGTTCATAGAGCCTGGGCGTTACATGTGATCGAAAGCTTACCCAACAGCAGTGGGAGAGCATCCAGATTGCAATACCTATCAATGAGCCAACTACTTATTAACGTCCTATCAAATCAAAATTGTTAAGCAAATCCTCAAAAGGTACCACCAGCTCACAGTCATTTTTCAACCTTTCACCTTACTACCAAGTCTATAATATAAAAAAGTGAAGTAAATAATGTTATCATTTTTATATACCGATGGTGCATGCACTCATTGGTACCTTGAGTTAAATTGTTTGCTTTGCCCTCCAAGGTTAAAAATTTTACTTTTTAGACCTATATAGTCATTTACATTGCTTATTAGATAGTATTTATACAAGAAAGATGTTGAATTTACATAATTTTATATTTTTATTTGTTCTTATTAGTTATACATAATAGTAGAATATATTTTGACATATTTTACATATATGGGGTATATCTTCTCATTCTTCTGGTTGTACATGATGTAGATTACATTGGTTGTGTAATCATACATGCACACAGGATAGTAATGTCCAATTCATTCTCTATCTTTCCTATTCCCATTCCCCCTCCCTTACCTTCATCCCCCTTTGTCTAATCCAAAGTACTTCTATTCTTCCCTACCCACCCCCTTTATTGTGAGTTAGTATCCACATATCAGAGAATTTGGTTCTTTGGGATTGGCTTATTTTACTTCGCATGATATTCTTCAGTTCCCATCTGTGTACCAGCAAATTTCATTCTTCTTTATGGCTGAGTAGTATTTCATTATGTATATATAGACCACATTTTCTTATCCATTCATCTGTTGAAGGGTACCTAGGTTGGTTCTATACTTTAGCTATTGTGAATTGAGCTTCTATAAACATTGATGTGACTGTGTCACTGTAGTATGCTAATTTTAATAGATCTTTATTTCTTTAGCACAGCTTATATAGATAACACTTCTCACTGACTAGGATAATAATACTCTGATTCTTTCAAATTTGAAATTATTGCCAAGTGTTTCTAAGCACCATAACATTAGTAATTCTTCTTATCTATGCTTCCTCCTTGGAGTTGAATGCATTTCTTCTCCTTCACTGACTGGCCCATGTTTACTGAATAGATGTGTTGAACCCATCAACCATGTGAAAGAGAAAAAGTTCAATTATGTTGCATTTCTGTGTCTCTACAGGTGATTGTGTGGGGAGACTATGGCAGAATGGACCATAAATGTTTCATGGGTGTGGCTCAAATCTTGTTGGAAGAACTTGATCTCTCCAGCATGGTCATTGGATGGTACAAATTGTTCCCACCTTCATCACTGGTGGACCCCACAGTCACTCCCCTAACCCGCCGGGCTTCTCAATCATCTCTGGAAAGTTCAACTGGGCCTCCCTGCATTCGATCATAGTGAACTCATACCAGAGTCATTCCAATAAAACTCTACCTTTCAGGATACCAGATATTTCATGATCAAAAGCATTGTTGGAGACAGACAATCAACTTGTGTTTTGCTTGTAGTAGTTTTTCAATAATATGTCCCAATTGTTGTTTCAAACATGGCTTCATATGACAGAACAAGGCAATCTATCAAATTACAGTGAGAATCAACGTGCTAGTGAGAGTCACTGATGCTTCTAACAAATAGAAAAAGAGGAAACTTCAAGTTCATACACACACACACACACACACACACACACACACACACATACACACACTTGCACACACACATGCACATACACCAAATTGAACAAACTGGAAACTCTCACTCTGTGAAAAGTTGTATTTTACACATTTCTGCACAGACCACATGCAGTGTTATTTCCCTGGTGTTTAAGAAGGTTTTTTGTTCTTTTGTATGTTTTGGTTATTTGTGTGTTGTTTGTTGGTGTTGGGTTTCTTGAGTTATTGTTTTGATTTGTTCTCACTGTATTTGTTATTTCCACTGTTGTTGTTGTTTTTTTTTTTTTTTACTATATCCAAATAGGCTTTGTAATGCTAACAGAGACCCTTCCTTTCTTTTTCCAAAAGTATCCAAAAAAAGGGCTGAAGCAGTCTCTGTAGCATCTCCCCAAAGTGTTCAAGAGATAGATGAGGTGAGGCCAATTAAGCTTTCCATTGACTTTCATTTTATAGTTCTTCAAAGTCTTACGTGTGGAAATCCAAAAGACAAAAAGTTATCTTCCAGAATAAATTATCACAGAATTACTTTTTAAATGAGGAACATATCCGTTTGCATTCCAGAAAATTAATTTATGTTTTCCTTTGTTTCGCATGGAAGACTTTTAAGTCAATCTGCAACTAATGCTGGGGACTAAAACTTACCACATAATTGTACTTTGAAAACCCTCCTTGTAATGCCTTTTTCTTCCTGATATCAAAAGAAAATATGCTCATGTGTACAAAACGTACTTTTGACTTCCCAGAATGGTGACTAGAAATAGACTTGAGCCTAAGACACTGTCAGTTACACCCAGGCTTCTCAGCCATGCCTCAGTGTAGACACCTTCATCTGCCCTGGAAAGAGCACGGTATGAGCTGTTCAGTATGCCACTGGAAATTCCAGTTGAAATATTCTGCACTAAACTAATGTTTTTATTGAATTTTAGTTTACATTTCTTTGAGGTTGATGCAAGCACAAAGCTTGATTTTTTTAATGCAAAGTATCTTACTTTTTTGGGAGAAAATAAAACAAAGTCAAACTTCAACTTGCATTTCCTTCATTTGAGTTTTCCTTGGCCTTGATGTTCCCCTGTGACATTCTGTATATGTGCTACAAACTGCAGGCTCTGCAGGTGCATTGATATGTTCTCCCTCCTTTTACGAGTCATTCAGTTTTGTGATTACACAAATAGATCAGCATGACTTGGAACTGTTCAAAGCTGCATGCACGTTTTGTAAAAAAAAAAAAAGAGAAAAAAGAAAAAAAAAGAAAAGAAACAAAGGTTATTTAATAACGTATGTTAGTTCCACATAGGCCAGCTTGTATGTTGCATGTACTTGTACAGTTTGCTCGTTAATTACTATACTAAAATAACCAAGAAATCTAAGCCATCCATTTTTGTTATAGACATTTTGCAGGTTTTAGCAGACTCAGTCTGGGTCTGGGGTGAAATGTCTATAGATGGACTTTATTTTTTACCCTCTGGAAAACGTGATGTAGTATGGACCAAATTCCTTCTAATAAATATTTTGGTGTAGATTCCTACTGTGGGGCTGTAACACATGTAGACACTGTGTACACACTAGGTTTTAATCCATAGACATACTGCCTGCACCAAGTGAATTATTTATTATTATTTACACATGCCAGAATTATCTGCCCATCATTCCACAGGGCACAGATTGACCACTGCTCACCAGGCTGAGCAGGAGGAGCTGAAGCATTGGTGCACTTCTACTAGATTCCGTTCTGTCTTAGTGGCCAACAATCAAATGATTATAATTGGATAGTATCTTTCTATTTTGACCACTTGTCTTAACACTCCCCTGTGCTTTTAAATGAACTTCCAACTCATGTATGTAAACATGTTTAATAAAATTTACTTTTCATGTCAGTCGGTAGCCATCTGTGTTCTATGTTTTGCCAGGTTTCCATTGTGGGTTCAATGGTGCAAAATGGGAGCCAGAGCATGGGAAGGGGAGGCTGGGATTTGTTGTCTGCTGCGGGCATTTGACTTGACTTGTCACTGCACTATCTATGTCTTAATCTACGGCCCAAAAGGTACTTTGCATCACATACAAGTTTTCACTTTGTCAGCCTGTCTACGTGAGCACATGACTATAAACTTCTGAAAAGTGGCATTATTAAAAACAATAAATCTCAGTAAGAATCAAATGGAAGGTTGTTTTTCTGCTGCTGTCTGAATGTGTTAATAAAAGAGACAACTCTGTTGTCCAATTGCCAAATCATTTCTGGTGATGTGATATACCAGAATATCAATGCCTGCACCTCTCATCTTAGTACCTGGTTCCCTTTTCCATCTGTTCCTTCTGGGTCCTAAACTAGTTTATAGAATCCTGCCTTATAGTATGCCAGCTTAACAAGATGACCAATGCATTCACTCAGTCATCTTCAATAGACTCTTAGGGAGTAAACATATCTGCAAAAGTAGAACAATAAATTATTAGTTTTATTAATTTCATTTTATGACCTCTAGATTTCTCTAAAAGTGTATTCAAATGTTTCATAATCAAAAAATCTTGGTAAGCACTAACTTTATGTCACATTATAATAAAAAAACCTTGAGATCTAGTATCCACTTGCTATAGACCATACTTTATCTTCATAAAGTGAAATAAGCCAAATTTGAGACAAGGCAACAATTTAAGATATGACACCACCCACGTTTATAGTTTTTAAAACAATTGATTGACTTTTACCTATGAAGTCATCCAATTGTTTGATCTATAAGGTGTGAAATTGTCTATAAGGCCAGGTCAATGGGAGGCCAAAGCAACTGATGGTTTGTTTAAAAACTGTCAAGAGTAAATCTGTGAAATATGTATGCATTAAGATGGCACGTAACTGGGAGGGTGAGGGCATATCACTGAAATGGGGGGGTAACTACAGGCAGTTCCAAAATGTCTAGGCAGGAACAGAAAAGCAGTGATCTCATCAAATCAGAGAAAGCTGCACGGTGTTGAGATTTCAGAGTCTGTACCATGGAAAGGCAAAGCAATTTGCTAGGTCTTCATAGTTTCTTGCTCACTCTGGCAACTCAGTTCTTGAAATTTCAGCCTGAGGTACATGATTTGATTATAGTTAGCCAACATTATTAAGGGCTTAAGTGCTCAGATTATTTAAAAAAAAAAAACATTGAGCCTGTCTTTAAAAAGCTCCCTATTAAAAGATATCACTATAAAAGAAATAATTAAGATGACATATTTCATTTGTATATAAAGGATAATGATGTTATATTTAATCCTTCACATAAATTCCATGAGATCAGCACTATTCTGACCCCTACTTTACACATAAGGATACATAGCATAGAGAAACTGAGAGAAGATCATAGCTCATACTGCTGGACTGCAATAGCTGGTTTGACCAACTCAGAAGCCTGCCTGCTACACAATCTCTGTGTCCTCCCCCAACTGCTGACAGTTGAACTAGAGCTAAAGATTGAAGAGCCTGCCAGGTGGGAATAATTTTCAGGATAATTAATCTGAACTCAACACCAATCCATTCTTCTGCCACAAGGCAACTCTGGCCTTATCTGGTCTCCTATGTATATTACCTGAATGGCTCTACCATCACCATGGTGGTGAGAAGGGGGCTGATGGGCTCTTCTTCACCTCTTGAACCCCATTCCTAAGGTTTTTCTCTTCTGTCCACCTCTCACCATATTGCATTTCCAAACATCAAAAACATCAGAGCCGGGCACAGTGGTGCACACCTGTAATCCCAGCAGCTCAGGAGGCCTAGGCAGGAGGATCACGAATTCAAAGCCAGCCTCAACAAAAGCAAGGCACTAAGCAAGCCACACCACCAGTCCTATTTTGTATTTTATTTAGAGACCCTGTCTCTAAATAAAATACAAAATAAGTAGGACTGGTGATGTGGCTCAGTGGTCAAGTGCCCCTGAGTTCAATCCCCGGTAACCTGCCCCCACCAATCCCCCTAAAAGAAAACCACATTGGATGCAGGAACAGCATGAATAAAGGAGATGAAATTTCCTTTATCAAGGTCCCAGACTTATCCTTTGGTTTAAGTTCTAATTGTCTTTTGAGTACCCTTATGTGACTCCTTGTCCCAATGCAACAGTACCCTTCCATTTTGTATCTCTTACAAATCTACATCTGGGTTTGAACTGATCAGGCTGGAATTCTAGTCCAGTAGCATTCTGAGTATTTATTATGACTTTTATGTTGTTTGCTTCCAAAATACACTTCACCACTCTTCATCTCTGCACAGCTTTCCTTGTCCTCAGTGGCACTGAGACACCATCAGGCCTTTACACAGCCTGCCTAGTATTCCATCTGAGGCCTCTCTAGAGGAAGCAACACACCCAAGTCTGCACACTTCCCATGTGTAAGCAAAACATGACCAATGTCATAGCCATAGCATCATGACAGTTCTATAATTTTTCCTTATTTATGCAGGTTACTTTGAACTCAGACCTTGGGTCCAAATCTTCTTGTTGCTATTTAATCATCACAAAGAAGAAAAAGATGCTATTGTGCTACTGTGCCCAATTGTAGCCGAAATTTTATGTTATAAGCTCTCAGTATGGGAAGTGTTACACACACTCACACACCTTGAATATGTGGGATGGTCTCTGGCATTCAGAGCCAGGTCTTCACTGCCAATAGAACTCTTTCTAACTATTTAGACCTTCCAGCTTACCTCTCTTCTTCCTTCATCACTGACTTCTCCAAAAGGGTCTTTCCTACCCTGCAGCCAGTGCCCCACCTGCATCTCATTTGTTCCTCAGCATTAAGGTTTGCCAGATTAAATACAGGGTGCCCATTAAATTTGACTTTTAAACAAACAACAAATTCTTAAATTTAAATGTAATTTTTAATTAACTGTTTATCTGAAATGAAAATTTAACTGGTCATCCAATATTTTATTTGCTAAGTCTGGCAATGCTACCCTATTGCCATCTGGTCTGTGTTCCCACCATTTGCTGAAATGATCTCCTAAATGCTATCTTAACTGCTGACAAATGCCAAAAAAAAAGTCTTTTCTCAGCCTGGTTATTGACTCTTCTGTGTTTACTATGGAAGGTTTCCTCCTTAGAAAATTTTCTCTCCTCATTGTCCTATTTTCTAACTTTGAAGGAGGATGGATTTTGTTCTGAATCCATACTTCTTCTAATAGGATTCTACACCCATACCTGTCGCATGTGGTTTTGCAGTACCTCAGTAGAGCACACACTTAGCCACATGGTGTATTTCAATAAGTTAGTGGATGTGACATAAGCAAAGGCCATTCTCCATGGGAAGGACTTTGGGCAAGTAGGCACTGCTCTTCAACCTGGACCTTGAGTGAAGGACACGTAGGACAGACCTGAACCTAACTCCCAGCCTAAATCAGAGCTGCCCCAGTTGACCTCCAAATATGAGGACAAGATTTAAAAAAATATATTGTGTCAAACATCACTGAGATGTGGAGGTTTGTTACAGAGCTATACTATAGCAAAATTATTACGCCATCCTTCTTTACCTCAGGTCCTCTTCAGCAACCACGAGGTGTAATTATTGTGGGAGGCACTGAGTAAAATACCAAGCTGAGTAAGTTGCAGATTCCTGAAAAATCCTTGTTTTTGCTTACCACAAGATTCTAACCTTTTCGCCTTTTTCTTCTCCTTTCACATTTTATTTATCTCAAGACTTCAATTGTTGCCTCTATCTTCATCAGTAGACCTACAAATTCTCCACCTAACAGACTTAAGTGCCAAACCGTTTCGACATCTCCCAATGATCCAACACCTCAAACCGAACAAATACAAACAAGCTATGGATTACATACACCCAAAGTGACTTTATTTCTGCTGTGTACCACCATTTTCCAGGTTTCAAAAGATAATCTTGTGGCACAAAACGATATTTTAGATCAGCAACGGATTGCAAAACTGACAGTGTATACCACACAGCCTAGGTGTGTATTGGGTATACCATCTAGGTTCATGTAAATACACTCAATGATGTTTGCACAAAGAAGAAAGTCTAATAATTGCGTATCTCAGGACCTATCCTCATCATTAAGCAACACATAACTGTGTTCAGTTATTCTTGAGATGGATGATAAAAGTAGTGACAGAATAAGTAAGGAAAGTCCAGGAGGAGTTGGGTGAGGATGGATCCCCTTTAGAACTTATTTATCCAAAAAAATTGTATTAAATGTTTTATACTAATAAATCACCAAGTAATCAACCCTATAATGTCACAGAAAATGAAAAGGAGCCCTGCCCAAAAAGGGACCTGCAATTTGAGATACTGGTGTGGCTAGGTTGTGAAAGCTTTCTTAAAGAAGTAAAAATTGGAGTTGAGAGGAGTAAAGAGGAGTATAAGATGTTCCTAGCAAAGGAAGCCTGTGCAAAGGCGAGAGAGAGGAGATAATGTAGCACACTGTGAATGAATGAAAGAGGAGTATAAGATGTTCCTAGCAAAGGAAGCCTGTGCAAAGGCAAGAGACAGGAGATAATGTAGCACACTGTGAATGAAATACTGAGATCGAAGCTAAAAAAGCAGGCAGGGACAGACCATGTAGTGGTGGGGGCAGTTTGCAACCTTCTATAGCTCTTACCACTTATAACTCCTTTAATAAATGTGTAAACCTATCTTCTCACATACTTGGTGCTTGGTACTTTTTAGGAAGATGTATTTGTTGGGGGGAGGGTAACCACTATAAAAAGTAGGGCCCCGAATGTATCATAGCCCCAACTCAATAAAATTCACTTCTTCCTGGCAAACCCAATTGGAACAGTGAATAGATGAACAGAAATGACCCTTTTTTACACACTATTTGGGGACTCAGATGGAAGGTGACCCTGGTGTCCCTAATACATGACTTCTAGGCTCTGCACAGATTGGCTTCAGTGTAGCCATCTAGACTAAGAAAGCAGAGGAGCATGCTCCAAGGTTGATTACCCGCCAGCTCTGAAGCGACATATGTTAACATTCCATCAACAAGAATTCAGTCACGTGGCTTCACCTCATTGTGAGGGAGGGTGTGAACTCCCAGAAAAACGAACATGGATTCTAATGAGCCATTAACAGTGTCTGTCCCAGTGAATGAAGGAATGAAGGAAACAATGTACCAAGTAGTAGCGTCTGTCAGAGCTCACTTTGAGTTGGAAGGTGTTTGTGCTCAGGCCTAAAAAGCAGATACTTGTAGTTGCCATCAGAGACTTTCTGTCTCCCAAGAGCAACACACAGATGAAATCAGTCATGTTTTTCTATGCATTTAGTTTTCTGATTCATTTGATGAAAATTGATAAGTTATTACCCCTTCGGTAAACATCTGAGGAACTCATTTATTTTCCTTTGAAATACTTTTTTTTATTGGTTGTTCAAAACATTACAAAGCTCTTGACATATCATATTTCATACATTAGATTCAAGTGGGTTATGAACTCCCATTTTTCCTCAAATACAGATTGCAGAATCACATCGGTTACACATCCACAATTTTACATAATGCCCTATTAGTAACTGTTGTATTCTGCTACCTTTCCTATCCTCTACTATCTCCCCCTCCCCTCCCCTTCCATCTTCTCTCTCTACCCCATCTACTGTAATTCATTTCTCTCCTTGTTTTTTTTTCCCATTCCCCTCACAACCTCTTATATGTAATTTTGTATAACAATGAGGGTCTCCTTCCATTTCCATGCAATTTCCCTTTTCTCGCCTTTTCCCTCCCACTTCATGTCTCTGTTTAATGCTAATCTTTTCCTCCTGCTCTTCCTCCCTGCTCTGTTCTTAGTTGCTCTCATTATATCAAAGAAGACATTTGCCATTTGTTTTTTAGGGATTGGCTAGTTTCACTTAGCATAATCTGCTCTAGTGCCATCCATTTCCCTGCAAATTCCATGATTTTGTCATTTTTTAGTGCTGGATAATACTCCATTGTGTATAAATGCCACATTTTTTTATCCATTCATCTATTGAAGGGCATCTGGGTTGGTTCCACAGTCTAGCTATTGTGAATTGTGCTGCTATGTACATAGATGTGGCAGTATCCCTGTAGTATGCTCTTTTAAGGTCTTCAGGGAATAGTCCGAGAAGGGCAATAGCTGGAATACTTTTGATGAGAGTTTTCCAAATTACATTCTAAAGAACTAAGAAATAGTCTTTGAGCCTATCTTTAGCAGTGGTGAGAGGAGGAGAATGGAGGTAACAGACAGATCCCAGAACCTTTACTCTTGCTCCAACCACAGTTCTGAACTTTAATTTGCTTGGCATTTTTATTGAGTTTTGGGAAAGGTAGAAGTAGGTATGGGTCAGTGAGGCAAATTCCACTTTTGTGAAAAGTTACGTGGAGACTAAGGGTGATTCTTTTAATCTAGTAGTATCCACAGAACCAATCTGACTCTGGCTTATATAAATCTCCTTTCTCAGGAAATTAGACAATCAGAAACTTAGTTGGTAGAGAGTTAAACAATTAAACAAAAATCCACACATTGGAGGTAAGGTGGCCTTTTTTCTCCAAAGGTATTAGGAAGCCAAACAGCAGGTTGGTTATTAGCTAGCATCCTAAAATTATGACCCCCATCATCCCCTCACCCCAGAAGCCTTTCAGCTACCAGTACAGCACAGGGTGAACAGAGACTAGAAGAAAAATTACAAATTCAAAATAATATATCTAGCAGCATGTTTTCACCTCCTGGAGGTTGCATAATTTTTGTGCATTTCCACTGCTATATTAAGAGGCAAATAATAGTTGTATTGTATGGCTTTTCTCAATTTTCTGTTTCAAAAGAAATCTGTCTCTCTGCCGCACTTAGTAAATGCCAAAAGCTCAAAATTATACACCAGGGTTTCTGAGTCCCGGCCCTCTGTTGGTGAAAACTAGTACCATAGGAAACTAATCGGTGTGGTGATGCTCCCTGGCCACAAGATGGCAGCAGTACTTCGTGCAGCCCCTGGATGACTCCAAAGACTGATTAACCTCAGGGGGAAATACTACTGTGGAAGTCTTGGGTGTGGAAAAACAGATAGGACTAAGCCTTAAGGACAAAACTTACAGGAAATAGTGTTCTGCGTGATATAAACCATATGCATTAGAGCCTAGATATTTCGTGATTATGAACATGCCCAAATATTCTTCATCTTTTTCTCCATTAAGAACTAGAAGTCCTTATTGTTGAATGAATTCTTAATTTTGGCTCTCCTTCCTTAAGACTAGAGCAGTTCATTTTCAGTCATCAAATGTGCTTTGTCAGAGAACCCCTATCAGTTCATATATGTAGTTGTAAGTTATTCCTGTCCCCGGGATCAATGTCACTTGCCCCAAACACCACATAGCCCCATCAAGCAGAGGCCAAGTGTCTGGACACTAGCAGAGTTCAAGAATTAGCAGCACTGAGGAGGATTCTCAAGGCCAGATAATTTTAACTGTTAGAAGTTTTGTGAGAAGGAAACTAGTATACTAGTTTCCTAAGGTTGTAACAAATCACCACAAAATTTGTGGGGTAAAACAGACTTTTATCATTACATTTACATTTCTGGAGTCCAGAAATCCAAAATCAAGGTGTCAATAGGACCACATTCCCTCCAGCTTCATTGTCTTGTGGCAGAGTCAATCCAATCTCTGTCACCATCTTCATGTGCCTTTCTGCCTGGGCTCCTCTGTCTTCTCCTATTCGGTCTCTTAGAAGGACATTTGTCATAGGACATAAGACTTGCCCTAAATCAGGATGATCATATTCCAAGATCCTTGCCTTAACTATGTCTACAAAGAATCTTGTCCCACGTAAGGTCGCATTCTGACATTCTAAGTAGACTTATTTGGAAAGAGGCTATTCCCTGACATCTCTGTTCTCCTCAGTGTTATAGAATGTCAGTCATTCTGGACAAAAGTCAATAAATATCAGGTCAGAGCAGCAAAGTCTACTTGAGTATGAATGTGGAAGTTTCTGGAGATGCATCATCGGTAAAGAAAGACCCTTTCCACAGGTATGTCTTGTTGAAGCCTTTTGCAACTCCATAACTTCTAATGTATGTGCACTCATGCATTAATAAGAGTCATAACAATAATATTCTAGCTTGAACTATAATAATGACATTCTAATTAGATTAATATCTTGTGGGGAACAGAAATATATGTATGTAAAAGTGCTTTAAAGTATATAAAACCCTACAAGAAGGAAAGATGTGCTTTTCCTTCTTGTTCACTCAGAACCTGAGCCCTTCCTACTCAAAGCCCAGTCCTCTGAATAGCTGAGAAGCAGCAGCAGCAGCAACCATAGCAGCTTGGGAACTTTTCAGAAATACAGAACCTCAAGCCCCACTCCAGACTGACTGGATCAAAATTCACTGTTTAACACAGTCCCTGAGAAGACACTAACAAGTAGAGATGTCCTACTCCAAATGAGCCTTGCTTGGCAAGTTTTATTTGCTAAACAGGACCCTCAATTTTTCATTCTTAGTGCTTCTTAAGAATACCCCAGGTATGAACAGTGGTTGGCACAGGGAACAAAGTCCTGACCCCTTCTTTGGGCATCAGTCGGGTTCAGCTCAGATGACTATGGGAGATCAGTGGGGCCGCACTGATTGGAGAACTGTATAAAATCCTGTGATCTTGACTCTGGCTCTTTGGTTGTGTCATTTTCAGACAACTGAAAAGAGAAACTGCAAGAGGATGCCAGGAGTATTGGTTTAAAAAGAAAAAGACAAAAGAAAGGTGGGAGGAGATAAGGAGGACAAAGGAGCCCGTTGCAGAAATCCTTTGATTTTTTCTTCAGTGGAAATAACGATGACATTCATCTCAATAAGCTAAGACCCATGCCATGTGTGAAAGCATTCCTGCTTTGAGGCATCCAGATGAAAGGTGCTCTACAAATACAAAATGATGGCAGCAGGGTTGATATTTGTCCAGGACACGGAGTCTCCAGTGTGGTCTCTTACTATTTAAAAGCCAAGAGCTTCACATGGTCCCACTGCGAGTTGTTGAGCTCTCTGGACGGGCCCTGGTTGCCAAGGAAACTGCTGCAGGAGCGACCGGGGCTGTCTGGGTTCTTGGTTGACTGGTGGAGCTGAAAGCAGAATCTCACATGAAAGATGTGTTTTCGGTGACAAGGACAAAAGCAAATCAGGGTTCCTGGAAGGGATTCGTGTCTATCTTCTCCTCCAACGGAACTCATTGGGATGGAATCTCTTAGCAAGGAAAGAAGTAGCCTCAGGAACAGCAAATAGAAGTTAGAAACCTTAAATCTGAACGTGTGTGCTCTTTAGAGAGCTGTTATCTTTTGGACAGAGACATCTTGCCATTTCTCTTGCAGATGAACCTGGGAATGCAATGACTAGTCCAGCCACAGGTGACATTCCTGCTTTTAGCTGGCACACTGCTCATTAAGGACCAAAGAAATGCTGTCCTGTGCCCTTTTCCCTTGAGAAAGGGATACAGGATTTGGTGTGCCTTGCTCATGCACATCTGTAGAGCTTTTCTTGACAGCTTCCCAGTAGAATTTGTTTTTTTTCTTTGCTCCCATGGTACGTATGATATTCAGGCCTTTATTATCACATTCTATTGTAGTTATTTTGGGGGTATTTGATACTATTACCAGTCAAATAATCTCCTTGGGATCAAAGATTGTCTTTATTTTTCTACTGCAAGTGCCCAGCATACTGCCTGACATAGCAGGCCCTCAATTGTTATTTGAGTAAATTGCCCTCACTCGGTGAAAGCTGAGAGAAGGCAGGACAGACAGAGCCAAGCAACCATAAAATTTTCCAGAAAGCCCCATTAAAGACAAAACAATAAAAGACAATTAAAGACTTACTGGTTGCCACCAATTTACAGAGTGACTGCATCCGGTTTTAATGTTTCCTCCACCCTCACCTGATAGATGATGTTGCCCACAATTACAGAAAAGAAACTGAATCCCAGAAGTTAAATAAGTGACTTAGAAGTCACAACCATGAGTCAATATTTCAACCTGATCTGTCTGATGCAAAGCAATGTTCTTAGTCATTGCACTAGACCATCTCACAGCTGTACGGTGGACCATGTAGCATCTTGCATAAGGTGTTCCCTAGATCATGAAGGACACAGATCTCACATGGGGGTGAAACCATTCTAGGTGAGAAGACATAAGCTTAGGTTCCAGGCTGATCAGGATTCAACCAGAACCTAGTGATGTGTGCACAGCATTGCCAGCTTGGATGCCTTGGGGGCCAAATCCAAGCTCCAGCAATCACTAGCTTTGTAGCCTTTGAAGTAACTTAAACACTTTATTCTTCAAATAGCTCATCTTCAGACTGAGTTAAATAATATTAATTTTCTAAAAGTACAAATTTTGAGAATTAAATTAGACAATATATGCAAACTTGCTTAGTACAATTCCCAGCACATGGTAAGTGCTTAATGGAGTATCATTATCATCTTTATTACCAATACATCCATTCTAATTATATTCTTTTTATTGTAAAAGTGGTGTTTTTGTTTTCTGCTAATTTGGAGTGTGTGTGTGTGTGTGTGTGTGTGTGTGTATGCGTGTGCGCACAAGGGCGCCTGTGCATGCATACATGCATGGTGCTGGGGATTCAACCCAGGACATAACACATGCTAGTCAATGCTCTACCCCTGAACTATATCCCCAGCTCCAAAGTGGGTTTACCTTTTAAGATTTAAGCATCATGAGTATCATTTCAGAATCACTTCTTTAGAAGCTTACAAAAGACACAAAGGTGGTACCAAGAGAAGAGAAAGGATTCTGTCTGGTCAGTTGATATTCTCATCACAGCCTCCAGCAAATCATGGGATTTGCACAAGCCATTTGGCATTTTTTTTCCACCTTTGTGAAGGAAGGTAGTAAAAGTGAAGGAGAATTTGTAGAAGCACTTTGAAAATGAAAAGGTATCATGCAACAAGCTCTTTTTCTATGTTAATTAAAATTCACAAGCAACCATAAGATTTTCAAGAAAATCTCATTGAAGAGATTCACTTCAGTTTTTCTTCCCTATTTAACATGAACAGCTTGGAATCCTTTCGAGTAGCCTTACCTTTCTACTGTTCCTACCAGGTTCTCAGGGTCCCAGACGGGAGAAAAACTGTTATTCTTTCCATGGGACTCATTTTCAATTACAGTTTTTTAAGGACACAATTTGCATTTAATGTTTTTTGGTGTCTTTTCTAGTTCTATGAATTCATTGCCGTATGCTAATCCATGTCTTCCTAAGTAGAAGATTCTCCGTGGCCTGGGAAAGCCTTGGATAACCCATGAAACACACTTTGCTGGTTACTCCATAACCACTAGTTGCTAGAGGTCATGGTTCGAGCTGATCAGCAGCTGCTGAGCAGGAGCCTCCTAAGTGCCAGTCTGTAGTATTTGCCCCAGTCTGCCTCCTCTTTGATGAGGGTCTTTTGTTCTTACTGCTCAACAGCCACCTGTAGCAGATCAATAGCTCTCCAGCAACTATTGTTTTCCTGGCTATTATAAGATCATGGTGTTGGGATGTCACTGTAAATGTTTGTTTTAATTGGACTTCTTGGTAATATCCACAGAACACAATTTAATTCCCCTGTGGAGTGGTGGCCTCCTGATAGCTCCTTGGCCACCACTATTCGAGACTGCTGATTTTTTTCATTGTGTAGCATGAATGCAATTTGCTCCTAAATGTTCTTCAGTTGATGAATCTGTGTAAACAGAGATACTTCAGCTCAAATAGTCATTCATTTCACTCAATTAACACAACCTTTATCTTTCCAGTTATCCAGTTATTAAGATTAGAGTCCTGCTTGAGATTCCTGCTGCTTTTCCATAGGCAATTCCAGAAGGGCTGCGGTCATGGACGGAATTGTCTGAACATGCTCAGCATACCCAGGCTGTGTAGCTTTGAATCAAACAGGCTCATCTTGGCTTAGGGAAAGAACCATAAACAGAGACAGAAATGCAGTTAAAGCATTATATTTAGCATTGCATATGCTTAGGTCAAAATCAGACTTCCAAAATAGCAGTGCCAGAAATCTAGCTTAACTCCCTGAATGCAATTGAATCCTAAAATGCTGAAATCTAGAAGGAGATATTCATTTTAGAGTAAATAAAAAGGTCTAAAAAGGTAACATGACATTTGAGCTCATAGTTTGTGGCAGAGGCATGTACAGGACCCAGGTGTTAAGCCCAGTATGACTGTCACCATTGTCTTACGGCCTCTTGTCTTTTTGTGTGTGCTTTAGAATAAAGAAACTGCTCAAACTGTTCACAGGCATTATCTCATTAGATTTGCACACACGTTGAATTGATTTGTATATAACAACCTATTAAGGGAAATGGAAGCATCCTGAACTGATTTACAATTTTCTGTCCTGTGCCTCTGGAGTTCACTTCTCAACTGGAAAGATCTCAATTTGGGTCCATTCCGGAAACAACAAAATGCCAAAAGTCACCTCTCCATGTGCACAAGGTAGCTTTGCGCGCGCTCTCTCTCTCTCTCTCTCTCTCTCTCTCTCTCTCTCTCTCTCTCTCTCTCTCTCTCTCTTTTTTTTTTTCTGACACCCGCTCAGGGATTCAGAGTAATCTGAGCAGACTCAGTAAGAATTATTCAGTGACAGATACACAAAGGAAACAAAACAAAAAGAAGACAGCACATGAGAGATTTGTTTTGGAAGAGATTCTGTTGGTTGTTTCTGGCTTCTGCTGATATTCAAAGGGATTAAGACAAAATGAAGGAAAAATGACTAACATAGCAGCCTGCTCACCTCAGAGGGTGCAGTTCTTGGGGGTCTCTGCATTGCAGGAGGGAGCGCTGGCAGAGTCCCTAGGGAGTTCAGCCAGCAGAGCCACAATTGCCTGGACTGCTGGTGGTGAGGAGGTCTGGGTTCCTATCCAGCCTGCTAGAAGCTTGGCTACCTCACTCACTCCTTCAGAATCTCTCTCCCCACCATGGACATGAGAGAGCTGAACCACATCAGTGGTATTAAACATCGTTTTTATTATTGTTGCTGTTGTTACTGTTGCCATTATTATTGTTTGCAGAAGCAAAGGACTTTCTTCAGTGGAAACGAACAGCTTAACCTATCAAAGTCATTTTTTTTTTCTAATGGAATGATGTTCATGGTAGGTGGGTGAAAAATATTTCCTCTGCAGGCCCTCCCCTGCCCAGGCTCTACATCCTCTGTTGAGTAAGTCTGAAGGCAGAGGTCTGATTTCTTAGGGTCTTTAATGTCTCATCTTATGATTTTTCCTTCCATGTCAGTTTGTCCTCTGTGCCAAGTGCCTTCTAACACATTACCAGGAGGGTGAACAGAATCCAGATGGTTCACCTCATCCTCTGATCTCCAGAGTTAAAATGAACATTGCTATCCAGATGGCACGGAAAAGAAGAATACTGTGCCAACCCTACTACTGAGTGGTTTAAGTGGTTTAAGACTTATGGCTGACAGGTAGAACTTAAGAAGATTTTTTAAAATAGACCTGTAAATGCCTTGAACTTTCTAAGCAACTCTATTTAAAAAGGCTATTTCTCTTAATAAATACAAAATGTGAGCTACATGTAAATTGACATAAAAGTCCTGTTTATTAATAAGAATGATGTCAAATACGTGCATCTCTGTTTCATCTCTTGCCAATAAAAGTGCCTGGCCATTATTAGGTCCTGCATTTTCTGTGGGGACAAGAACCTTGTTGAGTGCGGGGTACTGGCATTTACCCCACCAATCCTTTTATTTCTATCCTTGTTTTCTATATTGGGTGTGAAAAAAGTTGAGTTCTGTATTGTGACTTAACAAAGATTTTTCTAGGCGATAATAGGCCGAGTGATAACAGGTAGCCTTTCCCCAATTCCCACTGATTTCTTTGGCTCTCAGTCCTTAAAATAACCTTGAGGCTAATAATTTGTAGATACAAATTGTCAGTCTTTTTCTGTAGCATCCCATGTTTCTCTATCAGCGTTGCATGTATAATGTTTGTTATCACCTAAAATGTGATTTTTATTGATTTCTAAGAGGTTTGACAAAACAACCAATAACACCATTTTGTAATATATTTGCCTTTTTTTCCCATGAAATGTCATGGGTAACATTGCCTTAAAATGATTGCAAATACAAGAAGAACTAACTGTGAATTCCCTGTTCTTTAGGATTTTGGCAGAGGCTCCACAGCTTGTAGGAAAGGGTGTTAAATATCCGTATGTATATTCTAAAAGAAGATACCAGAGAAAGGAGGCAACACTCACTGAGGGGTAATGCAAAACAGTTTGGTCACATTTAACCCCACACTCTTCATCTAGGGTATTTACCAAAAAAAAAAGGAGATTGACTAGGGGAAATTTAGGAGTAAAGATTTTCTCTGGGGAGATTGTTGCAGTGTCACTCTTTCGGAGTAAGAAAAGAGAATCTTTTTTTTTTTTTTTTTTCAACAGCAAGGCAGGTAAGGAGAAACGTCTAGAGACCCACTCATAGGACAGCAGGCACTTGCCAAAACTGGGGAGACCAAGTACCCATCTTGGAGTAATGGCCCAGTAATTAGCTGACATGTAGGGACCTGACTGTCCCCTGGGGAATTCTGCAGATTCCCTCAAGGTAAGGAGACAGAGAGTGCTCCATAATTCACTCCTGCTATGGGTCTCCCTGCTCTCTACAAATTTATTGGTCTTGAATTGCATTGTGTATTGACAAGGTCATTAACGATCCCTCAGACATGTCATTACTTCCCCCTGGGAATTAGGGCTTCAGGATTCTGAAAGCCTGTGAATCCCTGAAAGTAAACAGAGTTCTTCCTTTGGATACCTCCCACATGCAGGAGAGCAACCCCTGCCAGATTGCACCCTTCTCAGGCCCTTCCTTCTTCCTTCTCCTCCCAGCTTTTAATACAGCCCTGCAGCAGCCAGAAGCAACATAGAGCGAGGAGGAGTTGAGAAATGAGTGGAAACAAAAGAAAAACGAACCATCTGACCACGCTCCCCATATCTACTATAGATTTCTGAGCCTGCATTAGGGCCACATCAGCAAAGAGTGAGAAGCATAAACCATAAACCGGAGGAGAGGTCTCATTGTTAGATTGGGCTGAGTTTTTCAAAGACTTATGGAATTTTCAAACATAGCAAGAGAATGGTATAAGGAACTTCCTTGTCCTTATCACCCAGCATAAATGTCTATCATCTATTTATAGCCCCCACTCACACCCTTCCACATACTAAGTGAAAGCCAAAACTGCACTATCTCTTTTAACACCTAAAAATGAAGATTCCATTTATATGTCAGTGCACTGGCCATGTTCAGGCCCTCTGTTCCCCCCAAGTATCAAGCTTTGCTCCATCCAGTAGCAAGCATGAGATGTTCCCTCCTATGGTCGTTCAAGTTCCCTTTTCTAGTTTCTATTAGGCACTAGCAAATAGTATTGTTTCAGTGTTTTGTGGATGCCCAGTTAGGAGAAGACTCAATCCCCTACTCAAGCCAGTTAGGCCATTCAGATGAATGGTGACATTCATGCACCCAAAGGATGCGAAAGGTTTATTACTCATATAATTGCACTTTCTGGGGAGACCATGGCAGGTATCCAAGTTGTTCTAGAATGAATTGAGCCAAGTGAAGAGTAAGTGATCCTAATTTTTATTGTATTGGGGTGGAGGCAAAGCCTAGGTGAGTTTCATGCAGCTCAAAGAAGATCTCCGTCCCTGTGAGTCATCTCAGGATGTCTATGCACCCCTCCAGGCTGGCTGAGACAGAAGTTGTTGCAGACACCTTCCAGTGAGGGGCGCTGTGCCAGGATGCAGAGGCTGTCAGTGGTGTGGCACTCTTGCCAGGATCAGCTCTCACTGGGAACACTTGATGTACATCATGTATTATATCTCTTCACAGAGGAGTTTCTAGGAATTTTTAAAAAATATTTTTTAGTTGTAGGTGGACACAATACCTTTATTTTACATTATTATTTTAATGTGGTGCTGAGGATTGAACCCAGTTCCTCACAGATATTAGGCGAGGGCTATACCACTGAGCCACAACCCCAGTCCTCTAGAAATATTTTATTCCCTATTTTTTACTATGTGTTCTTCCCTACCAATGGATGTTAGAAGCCCTAATAGGATAAATAATTCAGCAAATCATCTAGTAACAATGTCAGAAATCTACCCTTAGTCTCTCAGTGTTCAGTTGGATAGACTCATATTCAACCCCCGAATTTTGAAATCAATTCATAACCTGAGGAACTATTTAGGTCCTCTTAGGTTTTGAATGGAATACTGTAAATTCTACCAAACAAAATTGCTTCTTCTCTTCAGACTTTTTTTTTTTTTTTTTTTTAGGAATGAGACTCATGTACCAAAAGTATTATGGAGCCTAAACATCTCAAACTTCAAAATAGTTTCCCTCTGAAATTCATGATTTCTCAATGACTAAGTGCCCACTGTGATGGGACACAAGAGGTGGTGTGCTGGAACCAGTTAACAAGAACTTGTGATTCACTCCTCTTCTCTGAGGCTCACTGAGAACACTGCATCCTGCAACAGATTGTTTTAAGAAGATGATGAGTTAATTTTGATCACATAAAAATTCACTACGTTTTCTTTCCTTCCCTTTTATGTTTTTGATGTCATAATTTGGTGATTTGCTGTCACAGTTATATCACATATTCTTTAACCAGTTATGATGGTAATAGTTAGTTATAATAGTTTTGTCTGAACATTTATACCAGAGATATAAGTGAGTTGTATGTCAACATTATGTAGTATTCTCAATTTGACTTTATTTTTTACCATTCTTATCATTGAGTTTTGTACTAGCGTATGTTTTCATGTTAATTAGCATCCTTTCATTTCAACTTAAAGAGCTTTCTTTAGCATTTCTTGTAGCGCAGGTAGAGAAGTGTTGAACTCTCTTAGCATTTGTCTGGCCATGTATTTTTTTCTCCTTATTTTTGAAGGAAAACTTCCCGCTTGTGCCAGTTTTGATTGGCACATGCCCTCACTGCCCCCAGCACTTTGAATATATTATCTCTACTCCCTCCTGGCTTGGGACATTTCTGTTGAGGAGTGAATAATTGTCTTCTGCAGTGGAGGGGTCTCTTGTCGAGTGCTGCTTTCAGGATTATTTGTCTTTAACTTTTGACAATTTGATTAGAATGTGCCTTGGAGTATTCTTCTTTGGGTTGATCTTGCTTGGGATCCCTTGGATTTCATGAATCCGAATATTCAATATTCCTCCCAACTCACATGGGTACTTGAAATTATGGAGTATATTTACCCAACAGAAAATGGCAAATGACAACTGCTACTAATCGTGATTTTTTTTTTCTTAAACCAGAGAATCAGTAACTCAAAACTTGTTAAGGTAGAATGGGGAGAGGGAGAAGTAAATGAAACTTTATTTTACCTAAACACCGCAAAAAAAAAAAAAAAAGCATAACTTTTAAAATGGAATGACTTGATTTTCTTCACTTTCTTTAGCTCTCACTTGACTTATCTTATAGCCTTGCTCTTTCCATATATGAAAATAAAATGATGAATTGTGATATATCTTCATAATTCTAGGTTTGATATCATATATGAAGCAGTATGACACATGATTGGGATTTGAGTCAGAATTCTGGCTCTGACACTTTCTAGTTATTTGCCCATTGGAATTTCATTAAGCTTGAAAAATCTGAGAGTTTCCTTATCAGAAAATGTCAATAATAAGAACCTTTAGTTCGTGGATTTATAGTGAGAAACAAATAAGATAATGCCTACCAATTGGTGGGCACCCATTAGATATTTGTTAAATAAGTGCTGTTGGTATGCATGTAAACTCATTTTGTCAATATCTGGTATATACCAAGTGCTTAATAAATATTAAATAATACAAATTAATTTCAGTTGCCTAAAATACCTTCAGTAATAATTTATTCATCTTCATAAATCTTTCCACATACATATTAGTCTCTTAAAATGATGAAAGTCAGGATCTGTTTTTAAAAATTTGATAAGTTGCCTTGAGATAAAATAACACATATTCATCTCTCAAAACAAAAGTCCATTCACTACTCAAACTTAAGTTGGAAAAGAAGGAGAGGCTAGATGGTAGAGAGCAGACAAAAACTGTTGTTACCCACATGTAACAGCTTGCAAATTCTAGGCATGCTATAATATATTTTCAAATAATATTCATTAGCCCTGCTGTGACTATTGCTTTATATATTTTGATCACATGCTCTTTTGAACATACCCATGGTAATATTCATTTTTATATTTAAAATTTTAATTCATTTGAGTACTCCAATGACTATTTTAGCCCTTGTTATCTTCAGCTATCCTAGCAATTTAAAAAATAAATTTTAAAAATTAGCTAAAGACTAAAACTCTGCTTAAAATTGCAACATTTTAAAGTATCCACATATTTCTTTGAGTGTCTGTCTTATCTGGTATTGGGGTAGATTTATGCCTCTCTATAAAATTCATTGGAGAGATTTGGAGAGATTAATGGTAGCAATAACAGTTACAGGAAATAGAGACAATAACAACTATTTGCTTTGGCCAAAAAGACGGGAAAATAGAAGCAAATTGAAAACTCAATGCACTAGTAGTCAGCTGTCAGAAGCAGCTGTTCTTTCATATACCAGTGAGTATATGGCATCTTATAAATCATATTTAGAACAGAAAGAAACTTCAAAAGGAAAAGTAACCAGAATTAATGAAGATCTATACAAATTTTTTTCTGATTGATTTCCACCACCACCTTCATTTCCTGTTTCTTCTCTACTAATTTAAGTGTCAGCAAATGAATTGCCTGAGCAGTTAATAGCCCCTTGGGCATGAAGATCTCAATTAATTTGTCAAGGTCATGCCCTCACTATGTTCCTCCTTCCTCTTTAACAGGCCTGTGGGAAACTGTAGGTAAGTAATATGCATGTGTTGAACATGTGCTCAGAATTTTCTTGGGGTGAACACTACAAAAGTATAAAACATGGTGTCTGATCCCCAGAGTTCACAATCTACATAGGAAATAGACTTAGAAACATGCCCTAACACTAAACAATATTGTATTACACATATTTAAATACTAGTTATACACAATTCACCAATTAGTGAAGTAATTCAGACAGAAGAGAAAACATTGAGACTATAGACTATCCCAGTTAAGGTAGAATTGAATGGGACCATGAGTAAGGGATATTATTTTGATATTCTGAGAAAAATAGAAGAGTTGTGACTTAGGGTGGAGGAAAAGTGCCTGTCATGGAAGGCCAGCAAGGTTCCTGGAAAGCAGAAAGACAATTTATTTGACCTAAATTTCAACCTTCTGGTGGGTGTTCTGCAGAATAATTCCGTGTCTGCATGGGGTTCACATCTCACTTTCTCAGTAGCTAGCTGATCTCTTAGTCTATATTGAAACTCCTAAGTATTGAGTTTTCTAGTGCCCTTCTATGTACTTAATACAATCTGATTACATTGCATTTACATCATTTTTACCTCTGTTAGGTGTGGATTTTCAGGAGACAAAAGACTAGTGGAAATCTGCTCTAGAAAATTAGCCATTTCAAAAAGCACCCATATTTTTCTATTTACTACTTAAGATGTGGGGGAAAAAATCAGAAATCTCCTTTTACCTTTTATATAATAGAGTGCTAGTAAATATTCTGATTGCTTCATTTAAATATATTATTTTTAATAAATATAATAGTAGAGAAAATAATTTCAAAACATGTAACCACCAGCCCCTACTGAAATATCCATAAAGGTGACAGTGTGTCCTTCCAAACCAAATTCACAGTTGGTGGACATTAAGATGCTACAATCAGGAGTATGTTCATAGTTAGAAGCATCTCCTTTTTATCATCAAATCTAGCATACAATTTTCACAATGTAAAAGAGACTTGGGGTTTTCATTTGCAACATCAAGGAACATTAAAACAGTGGTAAAGCTGAGAATATTGGTATAAACCATAAAACCAAGGATAGTTGGCTTGGACAGAAAAATAACCCAAAATAAATAAAAATAAACTTTCACAAGTGAGTGAGCTTTTAAAGCAGATTTAATAACAAAATCATTGGGAAAACTTTATTCTACTTCATTATCACAGTTCACTTAACAGATGGCAATTAAAGAAATAAGTAGAAACTTAAGGGCATATTAAAGTGGCAACATTTTGAAAGTTTTTTTTTCTTTTTTTTTGTAAAAGCTGTCCAAAATTTTAGTGCTTGCCAAGTTTACATTTTAATTAACCCCTGTTCAGCATATTTTGTTCCTCGGCTTCTTAGTCACATATTCACATTCACGTGTGCTAAGACTGACTCACTCAACCCATCCGCTCAGAATCCTTGACCAATTTCTCAAAACTCTTAAACTACACAGATCCTGAGTCCAAACAGCTATTATTGTTCTTAAGTCATTTGTGGGATATTTTGACTTCTTCTTTAGCCATTCCAGCAATCATAAGAACAAGGGCCGGGAACAGTAAAGATCTTCTGGTGTCTAGATCTGGGACTCAGCTCCAAGGGTCTTTTTTATTTTTAATTCAGCCATTTCTGGTTTCATTCCCATATGCCCCTAAGTTGCTATTCCAGTCCTCCTCATGCCTCCTATGCTAGTGCCACAGGTTCTTGAATTCTTGCTATTTCCATATTGACATGGACAGAGTTTTTGTCCCACCTATGTTGTTAACCCCCTAGGGCCAAATGAGTGTGACACCATTTTCACCTAACACCTCGATGGCCGTAACTCTTTTTATTTTACTTTAGTCTATCAGGTCATGAAATCTCTTCTATTGGAATTTATCCCATATTGGAAGCTGCCAGGAAAGATTAAGAGCCCTCAATTCCCCAGTCTTTCTAAGGTTCTCCTGTGTCCTGTCATCCTTCCTCCCAGAACATATCTCCAGAGGCTGATGATCTCTTTAGCCATTTCTGCCTTGAGAACCTCCACTATTAAGGAACTTAGTTTAATAGAACAATAGTCATATAAACCAATACTTAAACCCAGCACAGTAAACACTTACAGAAGTAAAGAGTGTACTATGGGAACAGAGGGCAAGAAAGTGCTGATTGTATCTAAAGGTGTCAGCAGAGGCAAGTGAGGACATTCACCATAAGGGAGAAGGAGCACAGGATCTAAGCAGAGAGGGAGACGTGGGCAAGCTTTGGCAGCCCCCCAAAACACAAAGACCCCATAACTGCAAGTGAGAAAGTTGAAATCCCTTCTATATTCAGGGAAATATTGTGAGAAAACACTAGGAAAGAAAAAGACCTCAGATTTTAAATTTTTTTTGTTTGGTTATGGAATTTGGGTTTTATTTTTTTTTATTTTTTTATTGGTTGTTCAAAACATTACAAAGCTCTTGACATATCATATTTCATACATTTGATTCAAGTGGGTTATGAACTCCCATTTTTACCCCAAATACAGATTGCAGAATCACATCAGTTACACATCCACATTTTTACATAATGTCATATTAGTAACTGTTGTATGCTGCTACTTTTCCTATGCTCTATAATCCTTCCTCCCCTCCCCTCCCATCTTCTCTCTCTACCCCATCTACTGTAAGTCATTTCTCTCCTTTTTTTTTCCCATTCCCCTCACAACCTCTTATATGTAATTTTGTATAACAATGAGGGTCTCCTTCCATTTCCATGCAATTTCCCTTTTCTCTCCCTTTCCCTCCCACTTCATGTCTCTGTTTAATGTTAATCTTTTCCTCCTGCTCTTCCTCCTTTCTCTGTTCTTAGTTGCTCTCATTATATCAAAGAAGACATTTGCCATTTGTTTTTTAGGGATTGGCTAGCTTCACTTAGCATAATCTGCTCTAATGCCATCCATTTCCCTGCAAATTCCATGATTTTGTCATTTTTTAGTGCTTGGTAATACTCCATTGTGTATAAATGCCACATTTTTTTTATCCATTCATCTATTGAAGGGCATCTGGGTTGGTTCCACAGTCTAGCTATTGTGAATTGTGCTGCTATGAACATCGATGTGGCAGTATCCCTGTAGTATGCTCTTTTAAGGTCTTCAGGGAATAGTCCAAGAAGGGCAACAGCTGGGTCAAATGGTGGTTCCATTCCCAGCTTTCCCAGGAATCTCCATACTGCTTTCCAAATTGGCTGTACCAATTTGCAGTCCCACCAGCAATGTACAAGAGTACCCTTTTCCCCACATCCTGGCCAGCACTTGTTGTTGTTTGACTTCATAATGGCTGCCAATCTTACTGGAGTGAGATGGTATCTTAGGGTGGTTTTGATTTGCATTTCTCTGACTGCTAGAGATGGTGAGCATTTTTTCATGTACTTGTTGATTGATTGTATGTCCTCCTCTGAGAAGTGTCTGTTCAGGTCCTTGGCCCATTTGTTGATTGTGTTATTTGTTATCTTATTCTTTAAATTTTTGAGTTCTTTGTATACTCTGGATATTAGGGCTCTATCTGAAGTGTGAGGAGTAAAAATTTGTTCCCATGATGTAGGCTCCCTATTTACCTCTCTTATTGTTTCTCTTGCTGAGAAAAAACTTTTTAGTTTAAGTAAGTCCCATTTGTTGATTCTTGTTATTAACTCTTGTGCTATGGGTGTCTTATTAAGGAATTTGGAACCCGACCCCACAATATGTAGATTGGAGCCAACTTTTTCTTCTATCAGACACAGAGTCTCTGATTTGATATCAAGCTCCTTGATCCATTTTGAGTTAACTTTTGTGCATGGGGAGAGAAAGGGATTCAGTTTCATTTTGTTGCATATGGATTTCCAGTTTTCCCAGCACAATTTGTTGAAGATGCTATTCTTCCTCCATTGCATGCTTTTAGCCCCTTTATCAAATATAAGATAGTTGTAACTTTATGGATTGGTCTCTGTGTCCTCTATTCTGTACCATTGGTCCACCTGCCTGTTTTGGTACCAGTACCATGCTGTTTTTGTTACTATTGCTCTGTAATATAGTTTGAAATCTTGTATCGATATACTGCCTGATTCACACTTCCTGCTTAGAGTTGCTTTTGCTATTCTGGGTCTTTTATTTTTCCAAATGAATTTCATGATTTCTTTATCTATTTCTACAAGAAATGCCATTGGGATTTATAAATGAATTCAGCAAAGTGGCAGGATATAAAATCAACACGCATAAATCAAAGGCATTTCTGTATATCAGCGACAAAACTTCTGAAACGGAAATGAGGAAAAACACCCCATTCACAATATACTCAAAAAAAATAAAATACTTGGGAATCAACCTACCAAAAAGGTGAAAGATTTATACAATGAAAACTACAGAACCCTAAATAGAGAAATAGAAGAAGATCTTAGAGGATGGAAAAATATACCCTGTTCATGTATAGGCAGAACTAACATCATCAAAATGGCGATATTACCAAAAGTTCTCTATAGGTTTAATGCAATGCCAATCAAAATCCCAAGGGAATTTGGGTTTTAAATATCAGGAAAGACAATCTTTCTGGAATAATTTAAAAAGATAAATGAGACCAACCTTATGTATTTCAGAAAGATAACTTCAATGGCAGTGTTAGAAATGTTATAATTTAAGGGTGTTTTGATTTCAAGCAACAGGAACAAATGGACCACAATGAACTAAAACAGGAATTTGTTGCAAAGTTCTGCATGACCTCACTTCATTGGAGAAATTGTTAGCTAACAACGGACAGAACAAGAAGAGCTACAGAAGTCCTGGACAGTCTTCCTTATGGGATATCACTAATGTAAGTTAGTTCTACCAATTCTTGATCACTTTGTCTTTCTATTCCAAGAATGAAAAATTCATATTGTAGGGAAAAATTTTGATTTTTCCAGCTTGGATCAATCATTCATGTACAAGAAATGGACTAGCTAATAGTGAAATGACCATTAATTGTCCCATGAGAGCTGTTAAGATACTTTCTATGAGATGAGAAGCCATTTACCAAAGAGAATTAAAAGCAATTGTTCTATACTAATATGAAATGCTTGAAATCAAGGAGGAAAATATAGAACATATTTTACATATACTTGCTAGAAGCAGTATAATTTGGTAAGTAATCAGATATAAGAAGCAAATTAAGTAAACTAGAATAGCCCCTTGAGTTTAGATAGGATAATGGAATTACTAGTCATTCATATAGAAAACAGAGAAAGAAGAGAAGGTTTGAAGGGGGAGAAGAGAGGTCTGCCCTTAACCTTTTGAATTTGAGATGCTCAATGCCTGTGCAGCACAGGCAGGAGAGAGACATTCATGGAGTGTTGAGATCTAATTTGAGAGCTTAAGTGAAATACCCACTCTGGATCCCTGGATGTCCTCAGTTTTGATGGCATACCTGGAAGCCATGGAAGTGGACGTCATCTTCCAGAGAGACCATGTAGAATAAGAGGAGAGTGAACATAAGAGTCATAAACTATGATTCATGACATAAGGAAGGGGTGAGTAAGAAAGAGGAGAAAGGATGTTGCATTTGTTATTTAGAAAATAGTGGTGGCTTATGAGTAAAGGGATGGCACAGTTGGACACAGAGATGGAGACACAGGACTGAATATAAATTAGAAGTGAGAAAGTAGAAGTAGAGGATGTAGAATGACGTCATTATTTCAAGATGTTTGCCTAAAGAGAGAGAAAGAAAGAAACTTCACATTGTTTTTGTATCTGGTGTCAAAGGCAATACATACCATCACAGAAAGGGTAGAAAATCATAAGACACATAAGCTGTAAACTTTAATGATAGCTCAGAAGAAATGAACATAAGCATATTTACTAAGGGAGGAAGAGTCATTTAAAAAAAACACAGAAAACTGATGACAAATATTTGGAGGAAACAGTAGTGTTAATGAAGGATTATAGGGGAAAAAAATACCCATTCTTGTGAAGAAGGCGGTCAAGGGAAATAGATGATTCTTTTCAATAAAGTTAGAAAGGCCATCTGCCAGGAAGGATGGGGTGAGGGGCTTAAAGTAAGGTGTTGAGTTGAAGAGAGTGGAGCCCCGAAAGGGATCTTTTCAAGAGTGAGGAACACAGAGCAACACAAAAGGCTCAGCTGACATTGAAATCAGACATTTGTGCAAACTCCAATCTGAAGAGCTTTGAGACTTTAGCAGGCTTCTCAATCAAGTCTTCATGCAGGAGGAGAAAAGAGAAATGATTAAGGCAGAACTGTGCTTTCTCAAATCAGGCAGGACAGAAGCACAAGTTGACAAGGCTTTGAGTGATTAGGAAAGACAACTAAAAAACATAGTCTTTAAGCCACAAAAGGAAGGAGGGAAGCTACTCTTCACTGATCAATTGGAATTAAAGAGAACCATCAAAGACCTATAGGACTCATTAATTAAACAGCAGATTTAATGGAAGTGGGAGAGAAAGAGGAGGGTGTGGTTGTAGAGAAAAATATCAAAGTTGTTGTTTTTATTTTAACATTTCAGAGGAAACAATATTGATTAATATCAAGATAAAGATAATTTCATTTAAAATGATCTTGATACTGAGCTTCATCTATGAGATGGTTTATTTCCCTTGGAAATTAAATTCCTCCACGTTTATGGAAGGAGTTGGGCGAGGCATAATATTAAAATCCTCAAAGTGTGTGCAAGAGAGACTTGAAGGATTGTGCATGATTATGTTGCTTGGACCAGAGAGTGATAGAGTTGCATGATACCATTCCAGAAATAAATCTCTGATGTTTAAAATAATGTGGGAAAGCAATGATCCCAAAGGATTAAAGAAGAACAACATGAATGTCTTTAAAATGCTATGTAATTATTGACATTCCCTATTAATAAACACAGCATTATCAAGTACACTATTTTTATAACTCCAGTGTTTCATTTTATATGTCCATTTAACATGTGGAAAATAGAGTAATAAGTAAATAAAACTACTAATGGAAAGTTTGCTGTCTTATAAGGAAACATATTTATTCAGGTTAAAATGGGGAGTTACGTTAGCAATAGAAAAATATTCTTAAAATTGCAGAAGACTTGTAGTAAGAGATTGTAAAAAGGAGGGGGAACAGAAAGAGCAGGAAGAGAAGAAAAAAAGAATGACTTCCAGAATACTCCTAAGAGCAGGTGGCGGTTCACTCTCCTCAGGTCACCATTTCACTTATTAGTTCCTTTGAGATTTCTGGGAGATGCAAACTGGGGCAAAATAGAACACCAGGCTTTCAAGAATTCCAAGTCCCAAAGGACCACAGCTCAACAGCAGCCGTGTGATTTCAGCCTGAGAAGGGCTAACTAATGTTTATATTGGTTATGTTTCATACTAAAATTTTCAAAATATTAGGAAATCTCTTGATCAAGTACCCAAATATTAGGAATCATTTTTCAGGAAAAAAAAAGGAAAATAACACATGAAAATGTCAACAAAAATTATCTCTGACTAGTGAAATTACAGGTGCTGTTTTCAGTAGCTTTTAAATTCTCTACAATGAACATCTATAAATAGCTTCTGGAGGTCATTCCCTCACATTTTCGTGAATAGAAACCTCGGGTAATATATGTACAGAACAGATACTGCTTGAATTACAATGGAATTACATCCCATTGAAAATATCTAAGTCAAAAATGCATTTAATTCACCTAATCTACAGAACATTGTGGCTTAGCAGCAAAGTATACTGGAGAGCATTGGTTAACCCTCCTGATTGCATGGCTGATGGACACTGTGGATTGCTGCCACTGTCCAGCATTTCAGGGCAGTATTTTTATTTGGTTTAATTAGTTACACCTGACGGTAGAAAGCATTTATGCACTTTGATATATCATACATAGATGAGGTATATATCATTAGCACAGGGAAAAATAAAAATTCAAATTTGAAGTGTGGTTTCTACTGAATGCTTATCACTGTCACACCACTGTCAAGTTGAAAACTTGTAAGTTAAACTATCACAAGCCAGGGAATGCCTGTATTCCTTTGGTCATTGGAATAAAAAATAAATGCTCCTATAATTAAAAATAACAATAAAAAATTAATGTATGTATGTAGAAAATTGTTCCTGGATCAATAGGCTGATTTTGCAATATCAGCCAAGATTTACCCTAACTTTAAAGTGTTTATAATACTTAATGGAAAAGAAAAAAACCTAGTTCAACAAACTAGGAGATATCTATGAATGATAAAACTTCTTCATTGTAAATATATGGGACTGGAGTTATAGCTAGACATGTTGAATCTTTATTAACATCTCTATGAGCACTAATAAACATAAAATTTACATGACCTGATAATTTAGCAAATAGATCTAGAAATTAAAGTATTGATTTCTTTCAATATAATTTATCAATTATCTGCAAATACTGGCATTAAGAAAAAGAAAAAAATGGGTGCTGGGGATGTAGCTCAGTGGGTAGAGTGCTTGCTTTGCATGCTTGGTTCAATCCCCAGCATGGCAGGAAAAGAAAGAAAAGGAGGAGGAGGAGGAGGAGGAGGAGGAGGAGCAAGAGGAGGAGGAGGAGGAGCAAGAGGAAGAGGAGGAGGAGCAAGAGGAGGAGGAGGAGGAGCAAGAGGAGGAGGAGGAGGAGGAGGAGGAGGAGGAGGAGGAAGAGGAGGAGGAGAAGCAAGAGGAGGAGGAGGAGGAGCAAGAGGAGGAGGAGGAGGAGCAAGAGGAGGAGGAGTAAGAGGAGGAGGAAGAGGAGGAGGAGGAGGAGGGAGAGGAGGAGGAGGAGGAGGAGGAGAAGGAGAAGGAGAAGGAGAAGGAGAAGGAGAAGGAGAAGGAGAAGGACAAGAAGAAAGGTTCAGCTGGACTGTTGCTAGGATTGTCATAAGTGATTCCTCCTCTTCCTGCTCCTTAGCCCTTGAGGAAGTGTCAAGGGGATCTTTATGCAGATACTTTCCCAAGTTCTACATGTGCTCACACACTTCCTACAACACTAGGAGGTAGGTTATAGTAATATCCCAGATGGGCAGAAACATAAAGAAACTGAGACCAAAGGGGTACAGCAACTTGCTGGAAGGTGTTGTAACAGCCTGTGGAGGGTACTAGGGTTAGAAAACCGGCAACCCTACTACTGACTCCAGCGCTTGATCTCAATTTCTGTTGTCTGAAGAATGATTTAGACTTTTTCCCCCCATTATAAAAGAAATTATGGGGCTGAGGTTGTAGCTTAGCAGTAGAGCGCTCACCCAGCATGTGCGAGGCCCTGAGTTCAATCCTCAGCACCACATAAAAATAAATAAATAAAATGAAGGTATTGTGTCCAACTACAACTAAAAAATAAATATTTTTTTAAAAAGAAATTACATACTCATGAAAATGCATATGTAAGCAAACATAAAATTTTAAAATATTTGGTTATATTTCTTCAGTTTAAAAAATAGAAAATACCTAAAGTAAAGCTATCTTTAAGCCCTTAGTTCTTTCCTGGCTCATTTTTCAAGGCCAATTTTGTCTCTCTTCTTTCCAGGACTAATTCAATTTGTTCTCAAATCCTGGCTACACTATGGCCTCAAATGTATCACTTAATTTAGCATTTAAGACTTGTGTTATTTTTAAGGGTAAAGGGTTTATAAAGCCACATACTCTTCTAGGTAGAAAATTATTCCTGGATAAATAGGTTGATCCTGCAATGCCAGACAAGATTTACCCTAACTTTAAATTGCTTTTAATACAAACATGGGAAAGAAAAACACAGTTCAACAAATAAGATACATCTATAAAATTATATGACTTCTTCATCATAAATATAGGGGGCAGAATATATTTACACACATACACATGCATGCACACATACGTGCACACCCATTTACATGGCACTCTGTTCTTCTTGACATTTAACCAGACAAAATACTTTCTGTCATCTACTTCCACTTCTGGGTTCTGATCATTACCTTTAAAACCATAACCAGCTTAGGACTGCCTCTGAGTTGAAAAGGGCCTACAGGAGGTTTTCCCCAAAGGTTTAAATGAATATTTTGCTCAGGAGAAATATTTTCTTATTTGCAGAGTTAACTCATTTACAGGACTAAGTGAAGATTTGTAAAAACGTTCTTTTTTGAAAGAAACCTGTAGATATGCCTGTATTTCTACTTAGATATCAATTTCTTTAAGACATCAAGAAAGGGATAAATTTTACAGGTTTTACATTCAGTATCAATCAGAACATTTTGAGAACCTGTTTATAGGATAAAATAATTCTTTCTAGGGAACTTGCTGAAATTCTTTCCCTTGATTGGGCAACCAAAATAATCATCCTACGTATATGTCTTTTTGGCAGTCTGACATAAGAATTGAGTTTTTTTATCCTCCCAAAAGAACAACATGGTGCCTTGTTACTGTGCACAAGCATGTTATTTTATAAAGGAAATATGGATTCATTAAACTTTTGTCTTTCAAATCACTTTCAAAAGGAGTAAGTATTCATTGCTTAGAAGATGTTTGGGCATTTAATTTTGTTGACTCATGTAGTCTCTAGAAAAGAGACATTGAAAGAGACATTGAAAGTTTAGATGGATCTGTTTTAGAATGGAGGAACAACATTTTTTAAGAGCTCAAGTAAAATAGTAGGAGACATCCAGCCTAACATGGACATGGTTCAGTTACAGCACTGGGGACTGGAGAAAGGAAATTTCCCAACAGCTTGTGTCCCTGATTAGATAATTGGAGAGAGATGGGGAAATGGTCTTGGAAATTCTCTTCTGTTTGATATGAATGTAAACCCTTTTTGACACTGTAGTGAGCCATTGCAGTAAAGATTTAAATTGCTTTTCAATTTTCCAGGATCTCAGATTTGTGGAGGTTTTTAATTTTTTTTCTGCAATGGCTTATTGAAATTGGCTTATAGGCTGCCTGGCTTCATGCAGGTGGTACCAAGCCATCAACTAGGAAAGCTCTTCCACTCATATGAAACTAAACACTGGAGAAGATGTCATCCTGCAGATAATGACTCTGATGGCACTTCCACCAAGAAGCAATTTTCCAATGAGGAATTTCACTGTGTGTGGCTTTCTGGGGCAGATGCAATGGTGGAAAGGTCTTAGGCAAATATAATGTATAATTCAAAGGTGGGGCACCCTACCAGAAAGAAACAGAGTAGATGGCTTCAGCCCAGCCTCATCAGCAAGGAACATAAGCTGAAACTGAAAAATCACATCCAAGGGAGGCCAGAGGATGGAAAACTAAAAGTCACAGGGAAGTGCTGGCTTTCTGGGAAATGACCAGGTTCTTTTTTGGTACAATGAATTCCATTCCTTAATTGAATTTAATTAATCTTGATTCTCTCCTGCTGTCTTGTTGGCATCTTTCCATAGTAACAGATAGTTAAATTTCACCAAGGCTGTGTCCTTGTAAGAGGTGGCCATTTTCTCTTATCCTTCTTGTTATTGAACCACTGAAGACATAGATGACATGTTACAAGATAAACTGAAATTCTTTCCCTTGATTGGGCAACCAAAATAATAATCCTACGTAAATGTCTTTTTTGACAGTCTGACATAAGAATTGAGTTTTTTATACTCCCAAAAGAAGATGGTACCTTGTTACTGTGCATAAGTAACAAAAGTAACTTTTCTCCATGGTCCTGTGATATTTCTTCCCTAACTCCCTAGGATGTGGCCTTTGTATTTTCCTATCCCAAATGACTAACTCATATCTCTGCTTGTCCATTTTCTCTACCACACAACCCTGCCCAAAGGAAGACTGCTGACATTCCCCATAAGGTAACTATTGACATCCTCACCTCAAATGAAGAATGGGTTCTTTTAATTTATCCAAATAGCATGAAATGATTTTTAAACATCACCAACAGGTCTTGTTGGTTTTTTTTTCCCAGAATACATATAATTTGGATAAGAGTCATAATAGAATTATCACAGATCATTAGCAAGAAGAGCATTTGGGCAAAAGACCCATCTTCAAGGACATCAGCAGTTTTTCACAGGGTGAAAATAAAAGAAATACTTCTAAAGAAGGGAGAAAATCAAATGGAAGTTATTCCAAAAGAGCACCATATGGCCTACAAGATGCGTGGGTATGGAAGACTCATGTGCTGAGGGAAACACAGATTCTGGAAATCCAAAATGAAACCCCTTACAAAGTAGGTCATTCCCATCATAATCAAAATTTAAGACCAAATTTCTCATCTCATACTTCTAATTTAATCTACTTCAATTGACATAAGTGTGTTTTTTTAAAAAAGTGAATTCAATTCTCCCCTCAGCACAGCTTATATTTCAGTGTAGCTAAGTGACTTCATCCTAAGGATGACATCATGGAGCATATGGTATTCAATTATAACATCATATTTTCATTTGAAAACAAAAAAAGATGCACTCACTTTGGAAGCAATTGTATGCAAAATTACTATCCTTTACAATAAATGTCTAGCATTGGCATAAAAACTGTGACTTCCTCAAGGTAAGGTTTCTCAAATTTGGAACTACTGACATTTGGGACTAGGTAATTTTTTAAAATAGTCTAGATGGTTTTTTTGTTTGTTTGTTTGTTTGTTTTTAGAGAAGCTTAAAAGTTGAGCAGAAAACACACAGGGTTCCTTTCCCTTTTACCATTGTACTCGATAATTCTTTCTGTAGGGATCTGTCATATGCATTGTAAGATAAACATTTAAGAGCCTCCCCGCCCTCTATCCACTAGATGCCATGAGTATCTTTCAGTTTTGACAACCCAAAATGTCACCAGACATTGCAAAATGTCCCCTTGTGGTCAAAATCACCTCTGGTTGAAAATTCTTATTTCAGGTTGGCTTTACCCCCATAGGAAAGATGGAGGCTACATGTGTCTTCCAGTCTCTTCAAGAGTCATCTTTTTTTTTTTTACACTTATTTGACCAAAATGAGAACTCAGCTAGATATTTTATTAGTGTATGATTTCTTCAGATAAAACTGTTACCATTGAAGAGTTCAGTTTAGGTCCTGGTCCTGGGTATTCCAAACAACGAATTGAGCAAGACACAAACAAGTAACAGGAAAAGTACAGATTTACTGAAGGTGAAGGTGAGAGTACCACTCTGTAAGGTAGACTACCTGTGGTGGGCTGAGGGAGAAAGAGAGGCTAAAGGCCTGTGACTTATATGCTGAGCTGTGAAACGTTCTCTTTCTTATAGGAACCAGATTGAAGACCTTACCCCATTTGCTCCATTGGTCACCTTGTGATACCCGATTAGAATATTGTCCAACTCCCCTCCCCCCATTAGAATACTGCTGAACGGGATTGTCATGGTAATAGGACTTACCATAAACAGGTGACTCCCCTTTCTGTCTTGTCCTCCAGAGGCATCTTTCTTATACTCTGCCTCCACCATCTTGGCATCTCTGAACTCCTACCTAACAAAACCATGATAAACTTATGAATGTTTTAGAAAGATGAGGCAATTGGGGCAGGGGAGAAGGGATTGGAAAAGGAGACCAGAAATATTCCTTAAGAAAGATCCTCAACAAGGTAATCCAACATGTTCAGAAGCTCAATATATTTCAAAGAATTATTAAATAATTGATCAGATTCAGAGTCCCAATTCAAGGAACAAAGCTCACAAAGTATTAAACAAGAACAACCATGGTAATTTGTTAATTTGCAATGAGATGCAATATAGTAAAAAGAAGCACAGTCCAGACTGGCTCTCTCTGCAGGTTTCTCCAGTGGTGTAGCCACAAGGAAGCTAAATTGCCTGAGAGCACTTGTGAGCATGGGGTGAGGGTGTGGGGGGGGCAGGGGGGTCAAAGTCAGGGAAGTAAAACTTGGGATGTGATTTTTTTTAAAGTGTTTGTGTAGCCTGATATACCCCTCTCCACACTGACACCCGTCCCCTTCTCTGAGCAGCTGTGCAGGTTGTCATGTCTGAATTAGTGCTGCAAATTAATGGAGCTTGTTAAAATCAGATTCATGGTATCTTTCCCCAGAGATCCTGATTTAGTAGGATTGAGGCGGAACCCAGTCATCAACAGTTTTAACAAACATTCCAGGTGCTAGTGAAACATTGGCCCATTGGTACCTTTGCATCTAGTTTTGCACTTTTGCTTCCCTGGGGCTCTGAGCAATCCTGAGCTGGTTAACAGACTTTCTCTGTACTTCCAGGCATTGCAGTTGCAGCCTGCAAGCCCGAAAAAGTCAGTTTCTGTAGGTAAAATGATGGATACATGGTTATTGATTTTCACTTGAACAAAACATCAGCATATATCCTCCACTTCCTCATTGGGAATGGAAGGCAGAGGGGAAGGACACCACAGTTCAACCCCATGTGATATGTGCAAATACTAAAACGATGTTTATTTGTTTTGTTTGTTTGAAGTATTGTTGAAGGAAATTAACTTGAGAAGACTTTTCTTTATTAAGAGAATTGAGACATTTTTGTTGCTGGTTTTAGGTTATTGTTTTTAGTGAAATTACCAAAGAGGAGAGCAGAATACTGAGTAATAGACATCCCCACTTCTCTTCCAGTCCCCCAATTACTAAACTGAATGTCCTGTTCTTCATATTATAAGCCCATCTGTCCATTCATTCTGTAAACACTTATTGAGTGTTTATTATAAGGCAGCTGTGATTTTCAGCTTTTCAGACATAAAATTTCTGCTCTGGGGTGCAGAGATGTAGGACTGGGGCTCAGGAGGGGGCAGAAAAATAAAGAGTAAAAAGGAACCTAACTCTAATAAGGTAAGGTAAAGGATGGGAGTAGAGGGGAAGTAGGCAAGGTTTCTCAGAGGAGGTTATATTTGAACGGAATAGAGAGGATAAGGAGATGCTCATTAAGCAGAACAAGGAAGATATGACATTCAACAAGATTAAATAGGATGTGCAAAGACTGGGTGATGTGAGAGCCTAGTGCCTACTGAGATCTCTCAGTTGCTGGTTTGGCTGGAATATGGGGTACATATGGAGATGTGGGATGTGATGGGAGGTAAGCAAAAACTACTCCATGAGGGGCCTTGAACAAAAGGCAGAGGATGTTTGACTTTGTGCATCAGTGTGAAAATGAGCCCTTAGATGCATTTAGGCAGGGGAAATGACATGAGTGGGTTTATGCTTATGAGAGATCATTTTGTAGCATAGTGGGGGTTTTCTAGAGTCAGACACTCAAGCAGAGGCTGAGAGTCTGGCATAAAGAAGGAACATGAACAAGGATAAGACATAGGATTGTCAAGCAGTGTTGAACATCTTGCAGCAGTTTTAAAACTTTCATGCTTTAAATAATCCATTTGCTTTGAGGACTTTTTTCTAGCAGCTCTCAGAAACAAGTTGCATAGCAGAAAAAAAGATGATAGTTGAATTAATTCACAGTTGTCATGTGAAAATTATTTAGACAAAAGGGGTGAGTATTTTTATAGGTTGAACAAGAGATATAGTGGAAGAGAATGATAGATGGGAAGGAAGAAGAAGACTTCAAATAATATGAAGTCAATAAATTTGAAGAAAATATTTGCAATGGTAATAATGAAGTGAAAAAGCTAGGGAGATAAGCTGTGATAGACACTGGAATATGGAAGATTGATATTTAAGAGGCAGAGCGATCCTAAGTGATGAGTCAGCATTGTAAATGACCATGGTAGGAAATCCCTGCCATAGATAGATGGCATTTCAAGTATTTTTCTATCCACTACTTCCCCCCTTTATTTTTACCCCCCTTTATTTTTATCATAGTAGGCAGGATGATATTCATATAGATAATGTGTGGCCCCCTTGACCAACTGGACCAAACCATTTTCTTACTCTTGGGGATCTAAAATCAGAATATCAGATACTCCATCTTGCTTGAATTTTGGTACTCTGGGGCATCATCATCTTTGCCTTATGCCTAGTTCAACAGAAAAAAAAACCTAGTAGAAGAGGAGAGGAGAGAAAAGGGAAAGAGGGCAGGGGGAGAGGGAGAGAATGCAAACGTGCAAAGAGAAACAGAAACAAGAACTGTTAAGTTGATGGAAGAGAAAGTCTGATTTTCCCAATGGTTTTCCAGTTCTCAATTCATTTTCTTGGACATTCTTCTAAGAATTTATTTTCTTGGTCTAGTCCTCCAAGAGTTCTTTGGGGAAAAAATGTGCACTTACATTCTTAAATTAGGCAGTTCAAATCTAAACGTTATTCACTTATGGACTGGCTAAATGTTATTGTTCAATAACTGTCAGCTCCCAGGAAGAGGTCGAAGTACTCTAATATTCATTTGGTAAGGAATATGTACGGGCACTTGGCAATAACTGTGAACATTTCATATATATATATATCTCACAGAGACGTGGTGTTGCATACCATCAAAAGTACACAAAATTATATATGTATTATTCTATCCCTTATAATATTGTTTGTAATAGCAAAAACAAATTTGAAACATGGTACATACCCACAAATGGATAAATAGTTAGTCATATTAAGATACATACATTATGATGTAATATTTGTACATACTACACAGTTCAAGGGTGATAAGGATCTCTATTTGCTTATATGTAAATGTTTCAAAGACATATAAATGAATGAAAAAAGAAAAGTACCCAAGAGTGAGTATGCCACAATTTTGTGTTCATTTTTAAAGTGTATATTTATTTGTGCAAATGTACTTACAACACTTTCTGACTGGATACGCCACTATCTGCTTACAGTGATCAATTTGAGGAGAAGGATTTGAGTGAACTAGGGGATGGAGGAGAAAAGAAAATTTTCTGTTCATTCTATGCCTTTCTGTACTGCTTTGTTCATTTGTTTAGTATGTCCATATGTTACTTTGGCTTAAAGAATAAAATACGCCTACTTTCTAATATGTGTCGGTTAGTCAAAGTACTGATCCATGGCAAACTCAGGTAAAAGTGTCAGAATGTAAACCAACACATTGCTCCCATTCCTAAATAGTCTTCCTATGAAAACATAATGCCTGCTGAACTACACCGTGTTTAGTGATGAAGTCGATTTACATTCCAGGGCAAGCTTTTTATCCCTCTCTGGCCAGTAGCACACAGTTCTCATGGGTTTTACACTGATTTATACTTCAATATGATTTTAGGACAAATTCTCACTTCTGCTAAGTATATTGTATGTTATGATTCTTTTCTTGCTTTGGAGAATAATAAATTTTTAGAAATATGTTTAAGCTATTTTCTATAGCAGAATGTTTTCTGCCCCTAATCCAACAGACAGGGACCCATGCTGACACTGACTCTACCATCTTTAACAATAGGTTTTAAGAGTAGTACTGGGTATCAGGATTGGCAAGAATGAGGATACAGTCCCCCCCTAGGGCAATCAGGCCTTAGATTTTCAGTCCTTTAGTTGACAGCTCTTTCTTAGCAAAAAAATCACACTATATGCAGTGATATAATATCTGTCAGAGAAATTTATATTCTCTTCTCCAGTACTGAAATGCAAAGAAATGGAAACTAAATGTGCTGTTCTCAAATAAGGGTTGATATAATAAGAGTTACAAATCTGACCATTAACTTTAAGTACATCTTTTTATACACATGGATAAAGTGCCTTCCTTACGAAACTGTGAAGGGAAATCAGTCTATGACATTTTCTAAAGTGTATTTAGCTTGAGAAAATAGGGTAATGTGAAAACTGGATGATGATGTCATGTGATACAGTTTGCTAACTTCCTCTTGAGGTTGACATGTTTTCTGATTACTTCTCCAGTCTATTCTAAGACCCGCACACCCGCCCAAGTGGTTGAATCCTGAACTCTTATTTAAGTTCCATAACCCAAACTTGTCCATTGCCTGAGGAGAATCTGAACAATCTGAGCCACTTGCAGAGATGAAAACTAGTTATTCTGTACTAGGCTCTTAACCAGGAAATGAGATAGGGTTGGGCGAGGAAGACAACGTTGGCCTCATACACACAGAGAAAAGAAGTCATTGGGCAAAGAGAAGAGAATAATAAAGGTGTCCCATAGAAAGCAGTGATAAGGAGAAGCTATGTGCACTCTGACAGTGAAGTCCACTGAGGAAGTTGTGTCTGCATAGCAAGGAATCTCCTCCTCTTGTTTCTATATCCCAAGATCTCATATTCCTTAGACCCTAATGATCAATTATCCCTTCAAGTTTCATTTAATAAGCTCATTGTAGCTCATTTATGTTATTTGCAAAGGGTCTTAGGATCACTGTTTATCATTCATTCCTTTCAAATTTCTTCCTCTTATGAATTAAGGGGTGAAGGAAAGTCTTCCCTGGCCCCATACAATCTAGATGTCTATAACTTCTTCAAGTTAGGAACTCGTGATTGATTTTTTTGAGCAGTTATCATATAGTGGTCTGTCTCTTTATATTTCTTATACAGACCTATCTCTTGCAAGAATGTGTGAGGCATAAAACACACAGTTGACAATTCCACTTTTAAAAATACATTTTCTGCTTTCTTACACTTTCATCTCTTAAGGCACTAGTAGCTTACCTAGTACTTTGCTAGTACTTATTAGTACTTTGCACATAACTCTCAATAATCATCCTAGACTTTAAAATGCATGAGCATGTACTTAATTTTTCATCTGAGGCTCTCTGCCAATTGTAGATTCAGAGTTAAAATGTCCTCCACATTTTTGCTGGAATGATAACCAAAATCAAATTGCTGATTTTTTTTTTAATCTGTAAGTCATAATATCAAACTTCTTTCCTTCCTAGGCTAACTTCTATAAGGGAAGAAAAATGTATGAAAAGCAATAACTTTAATTCTGTCATTGTCTGAGATCAATTCTTTTATATGAATCTCAAACATGAGAACACTTTTCTGTGACCTACTTGCCTAACTAGAAGAGTATTGTCCTAATTGCTTTCTTAGGAAATAGCTTGTACTTATTTCAAATATGCATCCAATGATTGAAAAGAGCATCAGTTTCATGACTTGATATTATAGACAAACTCCTCCTATAAAATAATATTCTCTCCTTATTTCATTCAGAACATCTATTTCCTCCTTTCCCACTCATAATTTCCAGGGAGCCTTCCTTTTAGCTTGAGAGACCCTGAGAAGGTAGCTATCATGTGTATGAACAGGCTGATTTCAAGTCATAATATGACTTGATAGAAACAGTCCCATCAGTAATTGGCCTCTACAGATTCCTAGCCTGAGATTAAGGTGTTAAAGTGTGAGCTTGGGAATGAGGCTCACAGAAAGAGGAGTTTCAAATCAGCATTATCCAAAGATGTTCTCAGTTCATGCTAATCCTTCCCAGGACTTTTCCATTTCTCCCCATTTATGAAAATATGGTAGTGTTATCTTTTCTAGGAGAACTAGAGATTTTGTTAAGAATAGAAGGAAATCAGAAGTCTCTGGACAAGGCAGGAAACATGAAATCAGCCCTCCTTTAGCCCATAGCTCATTCATTTTTATGATGCAGAAAGACCATTGTTGTTGTTCAGCATTCTTACCTTACATGACTTTTTTTTTAATGACATGAAACCCTCAACACTCATGGAGAAAGAGATTCTTATTTTCTTAGTGGGATTTTATATGAATCCATAAAATCCAGCCCTATGGTTTCCATCCTATTCTCATCTTTTGCCTCTCTGTCTCTTTCTCCTGATCTTAATAGCAATTAGTGCAATTGTCTCTTCCTTTTCAGTCCTTTGTGATGTTCTCTCCTTACATATCTGCAGAGCTGCAGCAACATGGAGATAGTTGTGTGGATATCAAATTCATTTATTCTAATAAAGGCTTTAATTAGAATGTCACTTGCTCTCAATCTTATGCTAAGTGACACAGTTCTCAATTTCTAAATTTCCTCTCTTCCAAAGCTGACTCTTTCTAGTCTTTTATATTTTATTGTTTTGTGCAATTGACATAGCCTATTTTAAAAATTTAAACTCTTAAAATAAACTTCTTATTGACCACTTAAATGTGATGGTAATATGCTTAATAATTATCTTCTGTCATTTATTTGCATCTTTAAAAATTAACTGGCATCCTAATTATTTTTTTGAAATATTCTTAGAGGATTTGAAGTACTTCAAGATAGATCTGGGCTTAGGGTTCATTCTCCCAGCCCATTTTACACTTCTATCATTCTTCTCATATCTTCTGATAATTCCTGGTGTGTTTTTCTTCTTGTTATTGTTTTAACTTCTTCAAATCTCAGTTTCTTCACCTGAGAAATCGAGGTTATTGTGAAATAATCGAGGTTATTTCACAATGCCTATTCCAATCCCACAATGCTCTTCACCTTGTTAGTAAATCAATGTTTTCTTCTTATTGCAAACATCTTTGGAATTGTCCCATAGAGGACTAGCCAAGAATATGTGTAAAGATTTTGATTGATTATTGATTAATTTCTCTAAATGTCTGTTTTCACATAGATAGAATTTGATGGTTTGTGGACCAATGTGGGGACCTCTGAGGCTGCTGTACATAGGATAGATTGTTACTGCCATATTAATTTAGGTTATTTTTGCTAAAGATGAATATATACATATTTTATTATCACCAGTAACTCTATAACTTCAGTGCCTCTCCTGCACATAAGAACATGTAGAGCCAAATTCATAGTCCAACATAATATGCCAGATGCTAAGGCTAAGGAAAGTATCTGTTTCTTTTCAGATGGATTTTGTTCTCTATTATCTTCAAATGTCTTACTTGAGAGTTTTAATTTGTAGGTGTGAGCAGAATGCAAGACGGAAATTCAATTCACAGTACAATCTTGAATTTCAAGCTGATAAATTTTCAGATTCTTGGTTGCAAATTAATCTACTCACTTGCAGTTGTTCATCTCCCAGTCTGTTGGCAGAAGCTATGAGTGGAAATTTCTTCTCCCCTATAGGCAGATCTGTCTGAGGACTAAAGAGCCATTTGGAGGTATTGAAGTGTGAGAACATGATCTCATAGAGGCTGCCCATGGGGAACAAACGTGGGCAAACTATCCAGAGGCTGTAGCAATTTATGCAAAAATCACCTGCTCACCTGTGCTAACATGGAACTGCTTTGCATAGGCAGATCCTGCAGATTTCCCAGGCCTGCAGAGTTCCCAATCTTCTACACTCCAGGGAATATCCCCAGTGCTGAAAAATATATTCTTATGTTGAAAACTGCAGCTATTTGGTTTCTTTCTAGCTCTGCAGGCTTCTTTCTCGGGGCAAGAATTCTGATCAAGTCAAAGAAGCTATATACAAGTTAATAACGCCCTAAAGATCTGCAGTGAACAACCTATACAACTGACCTATAGAGTGCTTTCCATAATCTGATTCAGGAAAGCTCATTTGGGTTCCAACTTTCACTTTGATAAGTCTCACCATCATCCCCAGATGTCAATAAACGTTCAGAATATTGGTGCTAACTACAGAAACTCTTGATAACTTTCAAAATCACACAATAGACAATATTAACTGAAATTTGTAACCACAAATTTCAAATTGAATTACAAATCTCCCATACAAAAAAAAATGAACTTGAATCAGTAAAGAGAATAAGGTGAAGGAGGAGGGGACAGAAATGGGGGCAGGAAATGGAGACTGAATGGAGTAAACAAAATTTCATGTATGTATGATTTTGTCAAAGTGAACCCAACTACTATGTATAACCATAATGCTCTGGGGGAAAAAAAAAAACCTTGTTAGGTAGCTCATCAGACATAAATGGTGGGCAAGGAAAGGATAATAAGGGTCACGAAAACCACAGGAAGCCTAAGCCTATCTAACAGACTTGGAAGATGGTGGGCTTGTTATGTCAAAACCTACCCAGACATAATTACATCTCCTTAAGAAACCTCTTGTTTCAAGATCACATCACACCTTACTGTGTGTCCTAGAAGCTCCCTTATGCAGAATCTATGTCACAACCCCCAATCATTCTGGCCACCAAAACATCAAGACCCTCACAAAGAAAGTTTTCTGAGGACTATTAAAAGGAAAATAAATCAATGAAGGGGGTAGAAGAGTGAGACAAAAACAGAGGGACTCAATTTCCTTAAAAACTCCAAACTCTGAACAGCACACCACGCACACCACTTGCACTTATACAAAAGTATAAGTACACTCTTCCAGGCAATCAATACAGTTCCTCTGCTATTGAATAAGGATTATCAACCATCAAGAATCAGAGAGATGGGCAGCAACTGAGGTCTTGTTCAAATTGCAGGGACCACACCAGGGGAATAAGGGTAGAAACATTAATGGGCCCCTTCAAGGCCATTTTCATGTGTGAAGACCAGGAGTCTTACCTGTGGGAACATTCCAGCCAACTCTTCTTCCAGAGCAGCTGGGGGAAAATGGAAGGTGGGGGTGAAGCCAGAGAGGAGTTATAAGAAGAATTAAAACTCAGAGACTGAAGCACCAAGCCAATAGCCTTAACACTTTTCCATTGCATGTTTAACAGAGATTTTTGACCAATGGCCTTGGTACTTTTTCAACGCTTCCTTAACATAGATTTTGTTCAGTGCTCATACTCAAAATCCATATGAATCCCTAGGCTAGCACACCAAACTGGATTTTCTAGCTATCAGTTTCCCTCCCACACGGGTCTCTTCTCACTCAAATAAATCCTACTGTGTTTACTCTTCCCTTCCTTATTGTTGGATTTTAGTCTTCAAATTTGCAAGACAAGAACCCAGAAAGAAAGTGGTGAAACAGAGACTCCAGTCTCAACTCAAAACTCTTATTTCACTATCAGTCAAGTTAAAAGGTGAATCTGGGTGAGACTGTGGAAACTGCCTTGTGACCCCATTAAAACTGAAGGGTGGGAGGGTTGTGCCCTCCTTCTCTCTGAGGACCCAATCTCCCTTGAGAGCATGCCCCTTCTCTTTTTCCTATCCCTTCTAATAAACTCATCCCTGCTACTCTGAGCAATACGTCTGAAATATTTCTGTCATGATCACAATAGGGCAACAAAGGAGCACTTCATCTGCCTTGGCTCAGCATAGACCCATACCCTGTAACAAACTCAATGGCTAAAAGTGGAAACCAAGTAATGTTGATTTGGGGATAACAATTAACAAAATAGAAATTAGTCATCTTTAAAGAATTCAAGAATCTACTGAATTACTATCAATTTTTAAAAATAATTTCCTAAAATAAGTCTTCATTAGTATCAAAAAAGCATATTTAATTTAATTCATAAATTTAATTTCATCTGGAAGAATTTAGTTTAGTTTAGATTCAGTCAAGCTATGGAAACATCCGGGGAAGATGTGGGAATGTCAATCTGGATAGTCCTTAAAAAGCAGATCAGATCTAAAAGGTGATTAAATGTGTATATGTATTACCTCTAAGGCTCCACATCAAGGTTAAACTTAGGGCTACAGAGATCTCTGCTAAATTAGATTTTCAAAATACTTATGTTCATCTTTATATTTTTTATATTTTTGTTTGCAATATTATAGTTTTAGGAGAAAGGACTACATTATCAAAGAGATCCTATTGGTGATTTTCAGAGGAAGTCCTAGGTCCATTACTCATTGAACTTACTGCCCCATCATTCCAAAAGATAAAGATTACTGAATGTTATTTGAAGCAGTAATGTTCTAGCATATGAAGGACTTAAACACCCATAAAATAGTCAGCTGTCTCAGTGTACCATTCTTTTTCAGCCAGGAACAAGAAAATGACTTGCCTTATAAGGAGTCTCAACAGTGAGAATTATAACAAAATAAACATTTTATCTGACTTCTAAACTGCTTTCCTTGTAACATAAGAATTTTGTGACTTTATGTGAACATATAAATGAAGCCTATGATCTCTGATTTGAAACTACTTAATGGAACACCTGAACTGGAAAAGAGGGATTTGAGGAGTTCACAGAAATATTCCCCACTTGCTGTTCTGAAGCTGCTCTAAACCTCAAGATTGCCCAGGCTTCTATATTCTGAGCAGGAGTCCAGCACTGAGAAATCCATTCGCTTTGTGAGGAATTTTTCCCGTCCACTCCACAAATCAGCGAACTGACCACATGGAGACCAGTATTCGGCAGTGCATCTTGCCTGAGTTTGTACACTCTCTGTCCTCCACGTTGCCTTACATATCTTCACAGCATTTATCACTGTCTGACAAGATTTAACTATTTGTTTACATCTCTCTTCAAACTCAGTATGGAAAAACTAGGAAGGCATCGATTTATTTTACTGTTGTGTCCATTGCTCCAACCGTAGCACTTAGAATTCTGAGTGCAGGATACATAGAAGTCATTGAATACTTTTTGAATTAATGAATACATGAGCTTTGGTGAGTTCTACTTGTGAATAGTCATTCACTCAACTTGATTAAATATCTGGGAAGAATCAGAAAGCTAGCTGAAGTGATCTAGTTTTCATGGCACTTTGGGTAAATGCCAATGAATGCTTAATACTTACTTTCATTATTTAAAATATCTTCTGTTTTCATAAGCATTTGCTAGTGCTTGACTTTTTGTTGCTTTTTTCCAAATTATTGTCAAGGTCCTAATTGAAAGATTTGAATCGAGACTATTAAAACCTTAACTTTTTTAAATAAAATATTTTATTTCATTTATCAATTTGGCAATATTATTAGCACTTATCATCATAGACAATCCATTACCAAAATGGAAATATTCAACAAAGCTAGACTCTGGGATTCAATTTCATTTTTCCTTCATTGGACACTAAACAGTATTTTTATAAAGTGCAAAGAGGTATTAAAAATTGGCAAGGTAAAGTTTCTGATTATCATTTTAGCAGATATAATGAGCATTCTTTCCTAAATTGGCATTTATTTAATATGAGATTTTATTTTATTCATCAGTTATTATATTTTAAGAATTTTGGTGAAACAGAATAACATACCTAGGAGTACCTATAGGATTAAGTAGTGGTTTCTTAAGACAAAAAAATTCCCTATAAACCTAGAAATTCCTCTATGTCCCTTTCCTGTTATTCTTATACCCAGTAGGAGCCATTATCCTGAATTTTATTATAATCACTTCCTTGATTTTTCTTTAAAACTTTATCAAATTTTATATCCCTAAGCAATGTAGCTTATTTTTTTCAAATTATTATAACAATAGAATCACACAGTATACATTCTCTTATGTACTTTCCTCAATATTATACCTTTAAGATTTAAAACTGTTGTATGGATATGTAATTGAGTCTATAATTTATCAATGAAAAATATATTGCATTTTATAACTGATGGTAATTTGAGTTGTTTCTAGTTTGGTTCTATCAACAACAGTGCTGCAATGAATATTCTTTAACAGGTATTTTATTGTCCTGAAGCACAATATGTACTGGGAATTAAATTGTTTATTATGGATTTGAATAATATAATTAGCTCTCAAATATTTGTCCAAATGGTTTTGCCAATGTATAGTTCCTTTTAAAAACATTTAAATTCTATTTTAACTTATATAAAAACATATAATTTGTAGTATTAAAGGTTACCATGTTATGTTTTAATACATCTACATATAATGCAATGTTTAAATCAGGTTAAACATATTATCTTCCTAAATAATAATTATTTCTTTACAGTAAAACTTTTCAAAATTCTTTGTTCCAGAAGTTGTTACTCAGTTTTTCATCACTATGATCAAAATACATGACAAGAACAACTTAGAAAATGAAAAGGTTACTAATAATCTCTAGACCATGCCCCTAGGAACCTGCTTGCTACAGCCATACCCCATCTGCCTACAGTTACTACTCAGTAGTCCAAATTATTAATCTATCAGAGGATTGATTAACTCATGAGGTTACAACTCTCATAATGTAATCATTCCACTTCTGAACATCCCTGCATTAACACATGAACTTCTGTGGGGACATCTCATATCTAAGCCACAGCAAAAGTATAAGTACATTATTATCTATCATCCCCAACTGTGCAAAAGCACACCAGAAATTCTTGCTTCTAACTCTAACTCAGTACCCATTGCTCAATATTCCCCTCACACTCTCCCTAGACTCCAGTAACCAGGATTCAATTCTCAACTTCTATGAGATCTACATTTTCAGATTTGACACATGAGTTAGATCACGAGGTACTTGTCATTATATGTCTGTCATATTTTATTTAACCTAATCATCTTCAGATCTATCCATGTTGTCATAAAATTTCAGATTATCTTCTTTTTTACAGCTTAATAATAGTCCACTATACCACACTGGACACATTTTCTTTATCCACTCCTCAGTTGATGAACATTTGGGTTATTTCCATTTCTTGACTATTGCGAATAAGGCTACAATGAACACAGCAATGCAAATGTCTTTCTGACATCAGTTTCATTTCCTTTATATATATACCCAGTAGTGGCATTGCTAGATCACATTGTAGTTCTATTTTTAATTTGGTTGAGGAACCTCCATACTGCTTTCCATATGACTGTATTAATTTACATTCCTACCAACTTCCACCAGCTTTAGGAAAGTATTCCTATTTGCTCTACATCCTTATCAACACCCAGGAGTATATGGCTTCTTAAAAGCTTTCAACATTCTGGTTGTTGGTAGTATATCACTGCAGTTTTTATTTGCATTTTCCCATGATTAAGGAGAATGGGAACATTTTTATTTGTTAATTGGGCATTTGAATTTCCTCTCTTGTGAAGTGATTTTTGCCCATTTTTCTTTGTTTTTAATGAATTCTATGTCAATGTATTCCTGGTATGCTGTTTTAAACAATTTTATGTACTACATATATATTTCCTTTCTTGTGTTTGCCTTTCAATGGTGTTTTCTGATGATCAGGTGTTCTTAATTTTAATGAGGTTAAATTTATCAGTCTATTATAAGGTTAGTAGATTTTTTGAGTCCTATTTAAGATCATTCCTCACTCTAAAGTCATAAAGATATTATTCTTTTTTCTTTTAAAATCACCTTTATTTAGTGCTTATTTTTCTAAAAAAATCATATTTCTGAGCATTTGTTTTCATTGCAATAGAATTAGTATTACATTCCATAACTGCATGTTAATACTTTGCAAGGCAATTTGCTTTGCATATTACAGTGAAGTAGATTGTTCCTTGATAGCAATAATTAAGAATATATTATAGTTTTATAAAGGAAAATTTCAACTTAGTTCTCAATTTTTGGTACATTATAGTCATAAATAATAGTGGGATTCATTTGACATATTCATAAGTGCATATAGAATAATTTTCTCCATTGCAATCCCCAGATAGTCCCTTTCTTTCTGTTTCTCCCTCCCCCAATCTTCTTCCTCTATTCTATTCGTCTTCTATAACCTATCACTGAGCTACATCCCCAGTCCTATGAAGATTTTATTCTACATTATTTTATAAAAGATTTGTGATTTTGGTTTTCACATTGAAATCTATGACATACCTACAATTTATTTTTGTGTATAGTGTGAAGTAAGGAGCCCAATTTTTTGCCCACATATGCTCAATTGTCCCAACTCCATTTATTGAAAATGTTATTTCCAACAACTCTGGGTGCTGCTTTATTATATATCAGGCGAATTTCTCTTTATCTAATCTTATTTCATATTTTCTTCCTTTTTTTCTTTTCTTTTTCTTTTTTTTTTTTCATACTGGGGATTGAACTCAGGGCAATAAACCCCTGAGCCATATCCACAGCCCTATATTTTATTTTATTTAGAGACAGGGTCTCACTGAGTTGCTTAGTGCCTTACTTTTGCTGAGGCTAGCTTTGAATTTGTGATCATCCTGCCTCAGCCTCTGGAGCTCCTAAGATTACAGGAGTACATTACTGAATCCAGCTTATTTCATACTTTCTTAGTTGCTATTAATTGCTTAGTTCTTAATTGCTAGAACTAGTGGAAGATCTAGGCACCGAGGAACACAAAGTTTATAAAATTTTATGTTCTTTAGAAGAAAAAATTAATAAATAATGATGAGTTTAAAATTAAGCACAAAAATGAGAAACTACAACAAATTATTTATTGTAGAAAGCTTATGAAAATATGAAATAATGAGATACATGAAAGCAATACATTTTTATTAATTGTTGCTTCATATATATAGATGATTTTTCTCTAAAATTTTGGCTACATTTATTTGTCTTCATATGTTGACAATGATGGTTTTGTAATGCAATTTTCTATAGCAAAAGATAAAGTTCTGTAGCAGAGTTAATAAGTTAATAAAAATTTATTTTTAATTTTTGTAAATTTATAAAAGTTTTGTTCATCTTTTCAAATCATCATTGGTAAAGACTGGAATAATTTAAAATTTCTGTCAAATTTGTACTAATTTCTACCCATTTTTTTCATATATGAGGTATAGATATACTCACTATTTGTGTACTGCTGCAAATGATGTCCTAAAAACATAATAATTTTTGTAATTTCTACTTGGCATAGTTTCCATTTAAAAATACATGCTGGATTTTCCAGTATACTGCTGTAACAAGAGAACTTTCATTTTAACTTGAGCATCAAAACAAACGAATTTCCCCCTTAATATTTTATATATGTTGTTGGAAAAATTCCAACAGAGTAGCTCTGGTCTCACTTTAACTCCTCCACCACCTGCACACTTCTAGTGCCAGATACCATAAGGCACATTCCTGGAGTGTTCTGGCCCACTGATCCCAATTCCTCAGGTCACCACACTGGGTGAGTCAGCACAATGGACTTCGGAGTATTCCTGGAAGTCATTCTTACAACTTACAACTGAAGGCTAGGAATAAAGTAACCAAATATGAAAGTGACTCATAGCCACAAAAGTATGTTACAATTAACTAGTATTAAATAAAAATCAGTATTCCAAAGTAGGAAACAGAACTAGGCAGCAATTCCTAATTTCCTTACAATAGAGAAAGGAGGCAGTGAAAGAACAACTGATCTTTCAAAATAAATGCTCTAAGACCCAATGTCACAAAATCTGAGACCTGGATAAGCTTGAAGATTGATGACTAGAATAGTTATCTGAAACTGGAACAGAATATGGAAAGTGGGGAGAGAAAACAGAGAAAGAGGGAGTGAAAAAGCATATAAGTTCATCCCCTTAACAACAAATGCAAAGAAGAGTTGACAAAATTAAAGCATGACAAGAGCAGTGGTATCCTTAAAGTAGATCAAGCAGTTTAAAACGAAATCCTGAATAGAAAACCTTGCCAGCTCCACAGCTAATCAGTCACCCTCTAAATCAATACGGCATCTTCTCACCTCCAGATATATGTAGTGGGATCTCTTAAGAATCCATCAAGAAATACCTAGTAGGGAGATTGCTATTGGCTGAAAGTTGATGAAATCTCCTCCCCCTTACCAGGAACAAGGGGAGCAAGGTGAAGCAGCCCACCTGGGAAATGCTCACCTAATCTAGTGCTCTGCACAGTCTCTGCAGGAGCCTCGGAAGACATGGAGAAGAAGCCCACAATTCTGGCATAGAAATGAGAGCTCAAATCTAGGGTGGGAGGAGTTTTGGACCCAAGCAGAGGAAAAGAAATTTGTCAGGTTTGCTGCCACCACTGATGATTGACACTAAGCAGAGACACAGTGAGAAGCTGCCTGAATCCTAAGAAGCATAGAGCAACTGTACCCCAGGTCATGGCTGCAGTCTGTGTGGGGCTTATCCAGGAAGGAAGCTGCCAAGGATATCCAATGACATAGAAGGAAAATCTCTGAATTGTGACAGCAACTGGTGGAAGGCCAAGACCAAGAATTTGCCTAAGTCCCAGGAAGTTTACAGGGAAAGTGACTCATCATTACCATAGTCAATGGGAGGTTGGACTAAGTAAAAATTTGTGTGGGTCCAAGGCAACAGAGAGCAATGGTACTCAGTCTGACCCATGGCCACAACTGCTGAGTTTTAGAGTACTGTTTGGACACGGTTGGATTCTGTCTCAGTCATCGCAGAGGGAAGTAGAGCCTATAGTTTACAACCTAGGGCAGTGGAAGCTAGAACCCAGGCAAACCAGCTGAGTGTCAGCCAGGGGAAACAGTTCTGCACCATACGTCACCCACAGAGAATCCACAATCATAGGACCTGTGCTTATAGACAAGTATCAGGCTCTATACCACTGTGAAAAAGATACTATAGAGAGGAGTAGTGATATGGTTATCCACAGGAATACAGACAGCCCAGAACTCTGCATTCTGAACTCCTTCACACAATAGAAACGACAAATAGACAAATAGGAGTCAGCCATAGGCTCCTAAACTGACAAACCAGAAACAGCTGGTGGGACATCCATAGCAACTTAAGGGAATGGCTTCTGTGTGTCGGCATCTCTGGAGGGATTCAGTGCCAAAGAATGAATGACATCTTCTAAATGTCCAAAATCCTAATGAAATCTAAACCAAGATTGAACAAGAATTTTCTTTCCTTTGGCATGGTTTACTATAAATAAATCTAATGTTAACTTTGATCATATATATTAGTCTTGATTGATAGTTGTTACCCTAATAACCAACATTGTACATTTAACCCATTGGAATGTATTTCTTCTAGTGGTTTAAAGCATTAATTGAAATAACTTTCTCTACCTTTGTTTTCCTAGCTCTGGTTTATATTTACTCCTTTTACCACTATTCTCCTTCTTACAGTGTCTGCTACTACTTGAAATCCTACCAGCCATTTTATTGTTCTTTTCTACCTTGGACTGTATTATTGTTTTCTATTTTTCTTTTCTATTTTTTATTTCTTTCTTTTTTTCTCTTTTGCTCCAATCTTGCTCTTTTCCTCCTTTCCTCCTCCATATAATGTTGTAGCAACTTTACTATTTTTAAAAACATTTTTTTGACTTATTCCAGAACTTCACTATAAGCTTTTACTTGGACTAGAAGAATTGTGAAGAACAACATCAACAAGTTTTTCACTTTTCATAAAGTTAATTAGTATGTGTCTAGACTCTGAAATGATTGTAGTAAATACAGTTCAGTGGAGCTTCTTTCAAAGTGGTGTTAATACTGGAATCAGCAGAGGCCACACATTGAGTTAAAGTATCGGTATTCACTCAATACAGGACTCTTCAAAGAAGCTCATGAACTAGTCCTTTGCTTAAAAGAAGTGGCAATCATCCAAATATATGGGTAGATATACAAGCAATATGAAAAATCAAGGGAACAAACCACACCAAACAACCCATAACACTTCAACAACTGACTCTGTCAACATTGCAGTGGATGAAATGTAAAAGAACGAATTTATAAACTTATAGTTAAAATTTTCAGTGATCTAAAAGAAAATGTAAGTAGTGAAATTAGAAATACAAGAGTGAAAGATCACTAAATAAAGGGATAGAGATTCTCAAAACAAATCAAATTAAAAATGCAATGTAAACCATCACCAACAGATAAGAACACTTTGAAAATAGATTTTCAGGCCTTGAAGACAAAACAAATAATCTTAAAAATAAAGTTTATCATAAAGAAAAGATATTAACAGACCATAACCAGACTGTTCAAAAACTCTGGAATAAATCAAGAGACTGAATTTAAGAATCACTAGGGTAGATGAAAGCTCTGAAATATAAAATGAAGGATGCATAATATTTTCAAAAAATAACATTAGAAAATTTTCCAAATCTTAGGACTGAGATGGAATTTCAAATTCAATGTCCATAGAGAACTCAAAATAGAATCAGAATAGGTCTTCTCCAAGACACTGTATAATAAACATGCCTAATATATAGCATAAGAATAGGATTTTTAAAACTGCAAGAGAAAATGACTGGTCACATTTGGATGTAAACCAATTTGGATTTCAACTGGTTTCTAAACCAAAACCCTAAAAGCTAGGAGAGCTTGGAATAATATATGCCACACTATTAAAGAAAATGAGTACAAACCAGATTATTACACCCAACAAAATTATCCTCAGAATTTAAGATGAAATAAAAACCTTCCATACAAAATAAAAAACAGAAACTAAAATAATTTATACACATAAAACCTGCATTACAGAATATACTCAATGAAATATTTCATGAGAAGAAATAAAAAATAAAAATGAAAACCAGCATAGGAATGAATTTTAGTAGAAGAATAGCCAATTAAAGGAGAGTCAAGTCTGAATTAAATATTACAAATAAATAAACATGGCCAGAAATAAAAATCATCTTTTTTATAATAACATTGAATGTAAAAGGTCCAAACTTTTAATCAGAGATATAGATTGGCAAATTGGATTAAAGCACAAGACCCAACAATGCATTTTTTGAAAGAGACACACCTTACGAACACATCCACAGGCCGAAGATGAATGAATGGGAAAAGTTATGCAATGCAAATGGTACCCATAAACAAGCAGACATAGCTATTCTCATATCAGAGTAAATTTTAAGTCAAAATTAATCAGAAGAGAAAAAGTCAGTCACTTCCTACTGATTAAAGTAGTCTTCCAATAAGATATAATCTTTGAAAATATTTATGGCCCAAACAATGGCGCATATACCTACATTATACAAATCCTTGTCAATATTAAGAATCAAATATACCATGATATATTAATACTGAGTTATTTAAACATACCTCTCTCGCCATTAGATAGATCATCCAGACGTAAATTAAGTAAAAATTCTTCAGAACTAAAGAATACTATTAATCAAATGATATAATAGACATTATTTTATTTACTAATAGACAGCTATAGAATATTTCATCCATCAAAGACTGAATTCACTTTCTTCTCAGCAACACATCAAACATTTTCTAAAATAGATCATCTTTTAGGTCACAGAAAAAATCTTAACAAATACAAAAAATATAGAGATAATTTCTTACATCCTATCAGATCAAGATGGAATGAAATTAGAAGCCAATGACAAGATAAAAAACAGAAACCACTCTAACACCCGGAGATTACATAACACATTTTTGTATGACTAATAACAGAAAAAAAATAGGAGAGAAATAAAAATATTCTTAGAAAGACATGAGAATAGTGAAAAAACATATCAAAATCTCTGGGACAGTATGAAGGCAATTCTAAGAGGACACTTTATAGCACTGAGTGTATATGTTAAAAAAGTGGCAAGATACTAGCTGGAAATTCTGGCACATGCATGTAATACTGGTGACTCAGAAAATTAGACAGGAGGATCACAGGTTCAAGATCAGTCTCAGCAACTTAGTGAGACCATCAGCAATTTAGTGAGATCCAGTTTCAAAATATTTAAAAAAGGTCTGAGGATGCAGCTCAGTGGTAATGTGCCTTGCGAGTAAATCCCTAGTACCAAAAAAAAAAAAAAAAAAGAAAAAAAAAAGAATAGGTACCAAATAATAAATAATTAATATAGTATTACACTATTACACCTTAAGGACCCAGAAAGATAAGAAAAAACTAGCACTAAAATCAGTAGAAGACAAGAAATTATTAAAATGAGAGCTTAAATCAATGAAATTAAGAATAAAAATAAATACAAGATCAGTGAAAAAAAGAGTTGACTTTCTGAAAGGATAAACCCTTAGCCGAACTAACTGAAAGAAAGAGAAGACACAAATTGACAATATTAGAAATGAGAAAGAAAATATAACACAGAAACTATTGAAATTCATAGGATCCGCAGAGACTACTTTGAAAATTTTAATTCTAATAAGCTAGAAAATCATAAAGATATTGACAAATTCATAGATATATATGACCTACCCAAATTGAACCATGAGGATATAGGAGACTTAACAGATCAATATCATGTAACAAAATTGAAGCACCTATCAAAATCTTTCCAACAAAGAAAACCCCAGGACTGGGTGAACTGTCAACAGAGTTCTACCAGACCTTTAAAGAAGAACTAATACAATTCTTCTCAAATTATTCCATAAAATAGAAAAGATGAGAAGACTGTGATTTTCTTTCTATGAAGCCAATATCATCCAGATAATAAAACCAGACACAACAAGGAAAGAAAAGGTGAGGCCAATATCATTGAAGAACATAGATGCAAAAATTCTTAATAAATATTGGCAAACTGCATAGAAAAACACATTAAAGAGATAGTGTGCTATGATCATGTGGATTTCATCCTAGGGATACAAGGTTGGTTCTACATATGGAAGTCAATAAATGTAATTCACCAAATCAATAGAGTTAAGGATAAGAATCACGTGATTATCTCAAGAGATGCAGGAAAAACACTCAACAAATACAGCACCTATTCCTGTTTAAAACACAGAGAAACTAAGAATAGAAGAAACTTACCTCAACATTTGAAACACTATATATGACCCACACATGATAATAAATGGAGAGAAATTTCAAGCATTTCCTGTAAAATCAGGAACAAGACAAATATGTCTGCTCTCACTACTACTAGTTAACATAGACCTTGAAACTAGCCAGAGCAATCAGGTGAGAGTAGGAAATTAAAGGGAAAGACCTCAAATTATCTGTTTGCTGATGACATGATTCTATATTTAGAAGACCCAAAATATTCCACCATAAAACTTCTAGAGCCATTAGACAAATTTATAAAATAGCAGGAAACAAGATTAAATACATAAATCAGTTGCTTTCTTATACTCTAATGATGAATTTGCTGAAAAAGAAATTAGATAACTACCCTATTTGCAATAATTTCAAAAAAATTAAAATACTTGGGAATTAATCTAGCAGAAAAGGTGAAGGACTTCTACAATGAAAACTATAAAATTAAAGAACACCTTAGAAGATGTAAAGACCTCCCAGGTTCTTGGATAGTCAGAATTAATATTGACAAAATTGCCATACCACTAAAAGCATTGTGCAGATTCAGTGAAATCCTCAAAGTATGAGTGACATTCTTCACAGAACTAAAAAAATCGTTTGAAAATTCATTCACAAAAATAATAGCTAAAGCAATACTGAACAAAAAGAATAATGCTGGAGGCATCACAATAACAGACCTCAAATTATATTAGAATTATGTTAGCAAAACCAATGTGGTATTGGTACCAAAATAGACATGAAGACTAATGGAATAGAATAGAAGACACAGTTGCTATTGACAAAGTCACTAAAAACATGCATTGGAGAAAAGTTAGGCTTTTTTAACAAATAGTGCTGGGAAAAGTGGATATCTATAAATAGATAAAACGTGACCCCTCTCTCTCACCCTGCACAAAGTCAACTCTAAGAGGATCAACACCTAGGAATTAGACCAGAAATTCTACAACTGCTAGAATAAAATGTTGGCCCAACACTTGGATATGTTGTCATAGGAACTGGGATTCCTTAACAAGACTCCTAAAGCTCAAGAAATAAAACAGAAAATCAACAAGTGGGATGGCATGAAATTCAAATGCTTCTGCGTAGCAAAGACAAGTAAGAATGTGAACAGAGAGCCTACCAAATGGAAGAAGATCTTTGCAATCTGCTCCTCTGGGCATTGATGTTCAGAATGTTAAAAGAACTATAAAAACTAAATATTAAAAAGTGATAAAGGGGATAGAAAACTAAACAGACCCTTTATTTTTATGTCTAATGATTTCTGAACCTTTATTGGTCCCTTGTTCCCTGGGGGTCCCCTTCTCCTGCTGACTCAGTGCCTCAGCACTTGGGTGTCATTGGTCTCAGACACTATTTTGCCATCCACAATCCTGCTGGTGGTGGTCTTTTGGATGGTTTGCACTGAGTTGCTGCTGTCCAGGGCATCATTGAGATTGAAGTCCTCTCCGTCTTCCAACAGGTGGCGGTAAGTGGCAAGCTCAGCCTCCAGTTTGGCCCTGATGTTCAGCAGGGCCTTATAGTCCTAGGCCTGGAGCTGCCTCTCTGCCTGGGTCTGTACAGCTTTGATTCCAGGTGCAACAGGACCCCATGGAACTTCTCCATCTGCATGGTGTAGCAGGCCTCCACTTCCTTCAGACTGTTCTCAAAGCTGATCTTCAGATTTCTCATCAAGTCCAGGTTAATCTCCATGGACTGGACTGTGCATCTCAGTTCTGTGAGTATCATCTCAGCAGCTTCCATCTCAGCTGGCTGCAAGGTGCCCACTCTGTGCTCTCTTCAATTTGCTGGGATCAGTACTTGTCCAGTCCCTCTCGGTTTTTCTGAGCTAGTTCATCATACTGGGCCCAGATGTCTGCCAGGATCTTGCTGAAATCCTAAGATTTGGGGGCATCTATCTGCACTGTCAACCCAGAGCTGGCAATCTGGGCTTGAAGGCCTTTGAATTCCTCCTCTTGGTTCTTCATGAAGAGCAGTTCCTCCTGGGGGAGACGAGGGTGGAGGGTGGAGGAGAGATGGGTACTGAGAATTGAACTCAGGGCACTCGGCCACTGAGCCACATCCCCAGCCCTATTTTGTATTTTATTTAGAGACAGGGTCTCACTGAGTTGCTTAGCACCTTGCTTTTGCTGAGGCTGGTCTTCCGGAGACACTGGGATTACAAGCCTCCCCCATGGCACCCGACTTGCAGCTCCTCCTTGAGAGTCTCAATTTCCATCTCTAGCTGTGACCAAGTGATATTGGTGTCATCAATGACCTTGCAGAACCCATGGATGCTGCTCTTCACAGACTGGCATATGGCCAGCTCTGTCTCATACTTGACTCTAAAGTCATCAGCAGCAAGATGAGCATTATCTGCAGAACGATGCGGGCATTGTCCATAGAATTTGCAAAGATATGAGCTGTAAGTTCCTCCATGGTCTTGAAGTAATGACCCTAGTCTTTGATCTGGGGTCCTTTCTTCTCCAAATGTTCTCGGATTTTGCCCTCCAGCCTCTCATTATCAGCCTCCAGTCCCCTCACTCTGTCCAGGTAGGAGTCCAGATGATCTTTCAGGTCTTGCATGGTCTTCTAGCCCTGTCTGCTTCCCATTCCTGCCAGACCGTCAGCCATCCATGCTGTCTGGAGCTGGTGGAGCTCCGACATCTGGAAGCCTAAGCTCCTGGCACCTGCATATATGCTGGTCGTGCTGTTGGTGGGTGGGACCCAGTGGCTGGGTGACTGGATGGACCCCAGGGACAGATAGTTGGTGGAAAAGGTGATGGAGTGGGTGGTGAAGCTCACTGCTATCCAGTAGGAAGGTGGGAAACCAGGACTCAGGTTCCTGCCCTAAACAGACACTTCCTAAAAAGAAATACAAATGGCTCATAAATATATGAGAAGTATCTACTATCTCTAGCAATTAGATAAATGCAAATCAAAACTACATTGAGGTTTCATCTCCTATCATAAGGGCAATTATCAAGAATATAAATAATAGGAAGTATTGGAAAGAATGTGAGGAAAAAGGTACACTCATACATTGGTGGTGGGACTGCAAATTAATGCAAGTACTCTGAGAAGCAGAGTGGAGAGTCCTCAAAAAACTAGGAATAGAACCCCCTAATGGATCCAGCTATCCCACTCCTCAGTACATAGCCACAGAGTCTAATAAGGGGATGCAGCCAAATCAATATTTATAGCAGCACTATTCACAATAGCCAAGCTATGGAACCAACCTAGGTGCTTTTCAACAGATGAGTATATAAAGAAAATGTGGTATATTTATTTACACAATGGAGTTACTCAGACATAAGGAAGAAGGAAATTAAGGCATTTGCCTATAAATGGATGGAACTGGAGAGTACCATACTAAGTGAAATAAGCCAGACCCAAAAGTCAAAGGTCAAATGTTTTCTTTGATATGTGGAAGTTAGTCCAAAATAAGGGCCAGGGTAGAGGTGGAAGGAGAGGAGTTGAAGTCCATCAAAATATAAGAAAGATCAGTGGAGTAGGGCAAGAGGATTGACTGGGAGGGAGGAGGGATGGAATAAGGCAAGAACAGTAGAATGAATACAATTTAACTTTCCTATGTACATATATAAATATGACACAGTGAATCTCACTATTATGTATAGTCACAAGACATTAATTATTTTAAGAAAATACAAGAACAGAAAAATCAGTGGAAAGAACGAAGGAAATAGTGGGAGTCAAGAGGGAAGAGAAAGAAGTACTAGGAATTGAATTAGAGTAAATTATATTTCATGCTTTTATAATTGTGTCAAAATGAATCTTAATGTTACATATAACTAAAAAGAACTGATTGAAAATGAAAAGCATAGGCCAGAGTTGTGGATCAGTGGTAGAGTGCTTGCCTAGCACATGTGAGACATTGGATTCAATCCTCAGCACCACATAAAAATACATAAATAAATAAAAGTATTGTGTCCATCTACAATAAAAACATATTTTGAAAAGCATTTTAAAAAATAAAACCACAACTTGACTTTTCCTCATTCAAATTCCTCAAATGCCTGTAGCCCTTCCAAAGTTGGCCAGTTGATGTGGATCTAAAATGGATGTTAGTTCAGTAAGGAAAGACAAGGCAATCTTAACTGACTATGATTAAATTATCTTGTTTAACAAATTTTCTAAAAGCACATTATCATGTAAACAAAGTATTAGTATATCTCAAGGTCTGAAAGAAGGAATTTCAAGCTCCATGGTAAGTCTGCTTTTAACTGTACCTTGCAATAAGATTTAATAAGCTTTAGAAGCTAACCTTACAGTTTGCTATTTGTCTTCAAGAGTGTCTGTACTACTCTTGGCACTCTGAATTTCTATGGAAATTTAGATTCAACTTGCCTTGTCCAGAGATACATATATGGCCTTGGACTGAGATTACATTGAATCTATAAATCAGTGTTAGGAGAACAATATTAAATCTTCCAATCCATGTGTATATCTTCATTTACTGTTAAAATTTTTTCTATTAAATGTGCATGAATTCTTATAGAGAGGTGTTAGACATATTTTCCTCATTTCATTACTTTGTGATATATATATTAATTTATGATATTTTTAAAATAATTTAATTTCCTTATATTTGTTGGTGGTATAGAAATATGCAGGTATGTGTATGAAGCCATTTTGCTAAATTCTATTAAAACTGGAAATTTATCTGTATATTCAACTGAATTCTTTCAAAATTATATACTTTGTTTAAAAACAACATTTCCCTTCTGATTCTTATATTTACATTATTCACAATAACATGTATATAATAGCATATGTATATATAATAATGCTTATATATATTTGTTTGTTTGTGTCTTATTTAATTTGCTTAGCTCCTTAGTACCCAGAAGAAAGGAAGTGGCATTTTTCCTCAAAATATACTATTAAGTACAATGTTTCCTGTAGAATTTTTCTTGGAGACATTCATTTCAACTTGAAGAAGTTATCTTTTTCCTATTTTTAAATTGTGAATTAATGAATATTGAATTTTGTCAAATGCTTTTCCTGCAACTGTTGAAATGATATCATAATTTCCCTCCTCTAAGGTCTTAATATGGGAAATTATATGTTGATTGATTTTTGAACATCAAACTAATCTTTAGCTCCTGGGATTAGCTCAATTTAATCATGTACATTATTCTTTTTATATATTTTCATGCCTTTGATAGTTTTTGTAAAGGATTTTTGCAGTCTATGTTTATTGGTGAGATTGGTCTATACAATTTTGTTTCTCTGTATATATATATATATATATATATATATATATATATATATATATATATATATACACATACATACTAGGTGAGTGCTCTACTGCTGAGCCACAACCCCAGCCCTCTCTGGTTTTATATTCAATGTTATATCATTCTCATAAAGTGTCTGAGGGAGTCTATAATCTTTTCTTTACTACTTAGAAAAGTTTTAGCAACATTCATGTTACTTCTTTTAATGTTTGGGAGACCTCACTAACAAAGCCATTTGGCTCAGAGTTTTCTATGTGGAATTATTTTTATTTACTATTTTTAAATAGTTGTAGATAATATTCAGGTTTGATTTCTCATAACAGGTTTAGTAAGTTATATTGTACTTTTAATAGGACCAACTTTTGAATCCTCTGATTCTCACTGTTGTGGTGGCTTCTATTTCATGACCTGCATTTCCTTGGCTTAATTTGCTCTTCCTCCTAGGACTTCTTGAATAGGCTGTTTACTTCACCTATTTTCAGCATTATTCTTTTCTAATAAGTGTATTTTTAATAAATATATACATAATTTTTGCAAACATCTAATAAGGGGTTAGTATTTAAAATAAATAAGAAACAGACAACTCAATAGCAAGCAAATAGCTCAATTTAAAAATGGACAAAGGACCAGAATAGCTTTTCTCAAAAGAAGACATACAAATCACTGACCAGTATATGAAAAAAAAAATGTTCCACATTACTAATCATGAGAGAAATGCAAATTAAAACCATAGTGAAATATTATCCTCTTAGAATGGTCTTTATAAGCAAGCTGAGAGCTAAAAAGTGCTGGTTAGGATATGGAAAAATGGAAACACTTGCGCACTGTGGATGGAAATGTGAATTTACGCAACCATTATGGAAAATAGTATGGAAGTCCTTCAAGAAACTAAAAATAAAACTGCCATGTGATCTAGTAGGTCCACTACTGGTTATATGTCAAATAAAATTAAGTTAGTATGCTAAAGTGATATTTACACTATCATGTTCATTGCAGCACTATTCACAACAGACAAGAAACAGAATGAACAAAAGTGTCCATCAATGGAGGAATAAAGAAGATGTAGTATGCACAAGGGAATACTATTCAGTATTAAAAATGCAGAAATCCTGTCATTGATAACATGGATGAACCTGAAGGACATTACATTAAGGGAAATAAGCCAGGCACTGAAATGAAAATATTCTGTGATTTCACTGATATGTGGAAGCTTAAATAATTGAACTCTTAGAAAAATAGAGTAGAATGGGAGCTGGGGATTGTAGTTAAATGATAGGAAATTTCAATTAGAAGGAATAAATTTAAAAAATCTCTTGTGCAATGCAGTGACTGTAGTTAAAAATAATGTATTTTATTCTTGAACGTCCCCAAGCCAGTATTTTTTCAAGTATTCTCACCACACAAAATATTATAAATATATGAGGTAATACACATTAGTTTCATTTAACAGTTCCATAAGATTACATATTTCAAAACATATTGTACATGATAAATACATACAATAAAAGAAAATACAAAAATGTTCTCCAGGGAATGATTTAGCAGCATACCCTATGTTTTGTAATGTTCTATTTTCATTATCATCCATTTGAAAACATTGTCTAATCCATTATAGTGTCTTATTTTAGCCATATACTATTTAAGGATTATTTCTTAGTTTCCAAACATGTATATTTCCTAGTTTTATGATGCTTTCTATTTCTAACATAATCACTTTGAGATAAAAAATACAACTTATGATATTTCCATTAATTAAACATATTAAGCCATGTTTTATGAGCAATATATGCTCAACTTAGTTCTAAGTTTCAGTAAATGCTAGAAGAGACTGAATCCTGCAGTTAGTTTTATGAACAAAAAAAATAATGGACTATCAAATATATCCTCATGTCATATAATACTACCAAAGATGGGAAAAAAACTATTCTAAGTCTTTCTTGTTTTTACTGTGCTATGTTCCTACAGTCCTTTAAAGAAGCTGTGGATTAGATGAGAAAGGAGCCAATTGTGTCGACATATCGTTTTTTCAAATTTTCTCAGCAGAGAGGCTCACAGCCCTGTAGTTATGTCCGATTTATGTTTTATTTTTTTCCCATGCGCCAATAGACAGTTTATTTTTTAGAATTTCAAATGTCAGTAAATAATGCACCTGGGAAAGAAAAGTTACTTGTTAGTAACACACACCAATTAATCCATAATGAACAACTCTAAATTTGAAGCTGTTCCTCAGGAAGGCATCTCAAAGGGTAGTGTTTGATTTTATACTTAACCTGGGCATTCACTTTTAGTTTAACACTATTTCAAAGAGCATGTTTTACTTTCCACCTGATATTCTAAGAATCTTTCAAAGGAAAATTCATTTCATTTTGTATTGATAACATTTCAAGAACACAGTGGTGTCAAAACAGTGAGAATGTTGTATTAGAAAAAAAGCCCAGAAAATCAAACCACCCTCCAACATTGAATTTTCAAGGAATTCATAGAACCAGAAGTACATGAAACACATGACCCTCATTGATGTCCGGGCAGCTCAAAATATAGTGATAGAACAAGGTTTTCTTTAAATGTTGTTTTAAGTTGTTCAAGTTCAGGTAGGAATCCCTGAAGACTGTAGCTTCACTTTTTATTATGCTTCCTATTATTTTGAATGAAAGGTCTTGAACTATATCCACCTAGGCAGCTGGTAGTAATTGAGGGGTGAAGACAGAAAAAAAAAAAGTGAAAAGAGCTATTCCTATTCCTTCCTTTCGTGGCTGTATGACCTTGAATAAGAGATTTAACCTCTTTTGCCTCAGTTTCTTCTTTTGTACAAAAAAATCATACCTACATTGCAAGACTATTATTCATTTACATGTGAGCATTCCTATATATTTGGCTCATTCTATGCACAGAGCTTTGAAGATCAATTATTTCTGTGGTTTCTAGATTAGTATTAGATTTTGGGGGAAGCCAAGCCTGTGACATAAGGGAAGGACTTACAAGTATTAAGAGGCAGGGATCTGAGCTTTTAAACACAGCCAAATCTCTCCTGATAGCTGTTTCCCCAAAGCAAAAATTTCCATTTAAATCTTCAGAAATACAAGGTGACGTGCTTTCCAAATGACAAGGTCCACTTCAAGACACTACTGACTATTACACAGACAATATCCGGATAATCAAAATAGCATCCCAAGCCTCCAGTCAGACATCATTCTTTCCTACTGTGGTTCATTTTATTTCTGGTACAGACATTGTGGTGTCATTGGGTGGTCTGGTTCTTTTGACATGTCTTTCACCTGGAAAGGAAGATTATTTTCAGACAAGGAAAAGCAAAATGCAACTAATTTATTCATAATTGTGTTCTGTTCAACTCAGTGAGGATATTTTTTAGCTTTGTTCTAGAAAAATAAAAATATGGCTGGCTCTCTTTGACAGAAGGATTTGAGAATATTGTTCGAATGTCATCCAATCAATCATTGTGTTACTTGAGGATGAGCCACTTAAGTTGTCTGTAGCTGACATACTTTTGTAGAAAAACTGATAGAAATGATCAGATTCTTCTCCTCAAGAAAAACAGACAAAAGCAAAGTCAGGACAGTAAATAGTAGCTAATATGTATAGATCAATACCTATGAGCCAAGTACTATTCCAAGCATGTCTCAGGTAATTAATGTTCCATCCTCACATCAACTTTATAGGGAGGCTTACAGAAGTCTCCCCATTTTCTGGTGAGAAAATCGAGGCACAGGAAAGTCACATAATGTGCCAGGAGTCACAGAACTAGTGAGTAGTATTCAAACCCAAGTAGTCTATCTCAGGTCCACACAATCATACCTTGTATGGTATGATTTTCTAGTGAAATGACAAATAAAAGTGTGTCAACAAAGGTGCCAAACTTGTGGGTGGTGGTTTAGTCATCTTTTCCGCTGCTATGACTAAAGGAACAGACAAGAACAATCTTAAGGAGGAAAAGTTCATTTAGGGGCTCATAGTTTCACCGGTCTCAATCCATAGACAGCTGGCTCCATTCCTCAGGGCCTGAGATGAGGCGGAACATCAGGATGATAGAGTGCGGCAGAGGAAAGCAGCTCAAGACCTGATGATCAGGAAGCAGTGTGATACTCAACTGGACAGACACAAAATATATACCCCAAAGGCATGCCCCCAATGATCCATCTCCTCCAGCCACACCCTATCTGCCTTCAGTTATAACTCAGTTAATCCCTATCAAGGGATTAATTTACTGATTGAATTAAGGCTCTCATAACCCAATCATTTCACTTCTAAGTCATCTCACACACAAGCTTGCGGGAGACACCTCACATCTACACTATAACAGGTGGGAATTACTCTACCAAATGTTTTGTTTGTTTTAAGGTAAGCTATTTTCCTCACGTCAGCAAAGGTGGATATATGGTTGCTTTCGTCTTCAGACAAGAAAATATAGTTCTCTGGACTTATCATGACCTAAAGAGGCTATATGCCTTACAATATAACTCCTGTGTGGTCCATCCTTTGAGGTCTAAGGCTGTATTTTGTACCCCTTCTCATAAACTATTTTTTCTATGTCTTGGTTCAGATTGACTTGCCCACATTTCAGCATTACCCACCCACATAGTTAGAATCTTTACAAAGCCAATTCCAGCTATGCTTCATAATATTCTTGCAGAACTCCCCCTACCACACACACACACACACACACACACATAAACACAGCACATCTTGCTTTAGGTTGTTTTATTCAACTGAACACAAAGCACTAACTTTTGAAACAAGTCTGCCAGGGCTGCTATCTCACTTGAGTCTCTTTTTCTATTTCATCTCTCATTCTGCTATCAGAGTAATTTCTCTTGAGTATCAGTTGGCTTTATTGATTTTAATTTTCTATCACAGAAGCTGAATGGATCATTTTCTTACAAGTCTCCTTAATCTCTGTTCCCTGATATCCAACCTTGCCATGCCATCACTGTTTTAAACCCACTTTTCATATACCTTGCTTCTCTTGCTCAATTTCTCTATAAATTCTTCTTGAGCACCCACTATGTACCAGGTTCAGAGATAGAGGCTGGTCAAGAATGAATTACCATTTGTCAGTTCTTACCAATATTTCCAAAAAAACTCACACTCACTCCTTCATTTCTACTAACATCACCAAAATTCAATGGTCTTTATTAATTTAGATCTATCTCCTCAATTGGGTCATAGCCACTTTAGGCTTTTAACCTCTGTGTCTGTCATCACCCTGAGTAGACGCTAAGTAAACAAAAAGAACTTTAAAAAAAAAAAAAAAGCCCTTAGCCTTATTAAAACTTCTATCTAACCAAGGTCTTCAACCTTTACTTAGAAAGTGATGATGAATTGTTTGGAAACTGATGAATTATTGTTGCCATCTGTGCAGATGTAAGTGAGGAACATGGAGTCACTTTCGCTCTTTAAAAACGGATGGTGTTGATGTGTGTCTGAGGACAGCGGGGGTGGGATACAAGGAGAGGAAAGGAATGTACTTTTATGTTACACGACCCAGTCCAAATCCTTTGGTTTTCTACCTTAGTATCTTTCCTCCAGTACAAAACTTTTCTGACATATTGTAGTTCTCATTTTCTGCATTTTCTCAGCACAGATTTGAGTATTCTTTCTGTTAGAATTAGGAATCAACCCAGCTCTCTGGCCCCTGCATTATAACTATAAAATCATACCTTCTAAAATTCTCATTTTATGCTAGCTCAATCCTAGCCTGGTATGCATGTGTTTTTTTTTCATTTATTTTATGATTTCTCTAGTCATTTCCAACATATTATCATACTGTAAACACTTTGGCTCACTCATTTAATCAGAAGCCCACTTTGTTCATTTTACTTTGTAATTCAGTCTCAACACATCTTTTGCAGCACAATTGTTATGAATTTTCAATTTATTTTTTTATCTATTTTTATATCTGCCACTTCTACAGTGTGGCAAGATTTTTTTCTTAACTTTAAAAACATCATTTCCGAAAGAAAGCTGTTCTAAAATCTGGCTTTTTCAGCAAACTGCACACCCACACAATGAAAATGAAATGACAGAAGTTAGAGGTGGAAAAGATGCATAAGGTCACCTTGCCTTTTTTTTTTAAGCAAATACAAAGATGTGTGTGCAATAATGTTTGAGTTTACATAACTTCCCATTTAAGCCTAGAGAATATTGTTGCCCCTCATTATATGTACTCTTATCTATGGGTTTTTCTAGAAACTTATACTTTGGTACAGTTCACATTTTCATTGAAATCAATTTGTATCTGTGTGGTAGAATGGGAGGCTGATTCCAAATTTATTTTGCCTTTTAAAGGATAATAATCACTTTGCATTTTTCTGTTTTTTTGGAGTCGTGTTCTCATCTATTGCTTCATAACAAACCAATTCAAACCCTTAATAATTTAAGATAGCAGTCATCACTTGTTTTTATTTTGTTGTTACTTGTCAGAGAAAGTAGCTCAGCTCCCTGCAGCTACAATCAGCCAGTGGCTGCCGGAGTCGTCTTAAAGGACATCTCACACACATGGCTCTTCTATAGAAGCTGAGCAGGGCTGCCGGCTGGAACACCTGCAGTTGGCGTCTCTAAGTGTCCTGGGCTTCCCTCACAGCACCATGGCTTGTTCCCAAGGTAAGTATCCCAAAATAAAGGTGGAACCATAGAGTCCTGTATGTCAGCCTCAGAGGTTACATAGCACCACTTTCACCAAACAAAAAGGACTGCAGGGGTGCAAGTGGGATGGCAGTAGAGGTTAAAGGTGAGAATTAGGAGAAGTGGGGAAACAGGTCCCAATTCTAGAAAATTCTGTAAAGAACACATGGGATAAAAGATACTCTTACTGCCATCTTTGGAAAACACAATCTTCTACAATATAATCAGCTCTTTGTTAGTTTTAAATGGATAAAGAATTCAAACTTTTACCTACATTCCAGTTTCAACCTATTTTCACACGGAACTACTCATAGCTGCCACTAATAGATCTATCAAACTGCAGAGTCTTTCACATTACTTATTTTGTCTTAACGTTTCCTGATTACGCCTTTAAGGTTGGATGCTGCCAGTGAAAAGCAATAAGAAGAAAAAGACTTGCTAATTCATATTTTGAATGATGGGTCCTAATCGTATCATTCAATGAGTCCACATTATTTATCTACTAGCTATGTGAACTTGAACTTCAGTTGATTTCCCAGGGCTTCAGGATGGTTAAATTATCCCAAATTTTCTTCAAGCTCTAAAGTTCTAGAATTCTGAACTCTTACATTCTCAGGTCTGAAACTCTATTTTCATCTGCTAAATAAACATCATTACCCAGTACTACTAGATAATTATCCAAATGAATGTGCATGTTTATTTTCTATTTTGAACCCCTTGAAAAACCATGAAATCAATTATTATCGCATGCTGCCTCTTCACAAATAAAAGGATTATGTTTCTACTTCAAGTTGAGTTTATCCAAATTATACATATTATTTTTCTTCTCCTTTTTATCCTAGAATGCTCCTTGAATCCTCAAAAATTTCCCATGAAAATAATAATACTATTCCAGCAATATGTCCCCAATAGGCTAGTTGATAACATCTTTCTCTATCAAACACGAACCTCCGCTAACACAATGAAAGAAAAAATCTGGATTCTTTCAGAAGCATGAAACTCACACAGGAAACTATCTGGTAGTGTGTGAGACATTCACAACACAAAACTAAATTGAAGGATTTATAAATAAACAGGAAATTCAAATCTCCAAAACATCTACCCAAGCTGTCTAAATCAGTGTCCCGCAAAAGTGACAAAATAGTGATCAACATACATCCTAGTATTCTTTGTCAGTAATAGCTCATTGTTTTCAGTCTTTCTGAATAAACATTTGATTAAGTATAGATCTCCTCTTTCTCTGTCAGTTCGATTGAGAATTTAATTTACACTTTCCTGCAATTCCTAAGAGATTTTCTCCCTCCTCCAATTCAAATGATTTCCCTTCCCTGTGGTTATCAACAAGATAGTTTTTCTAGTCTCACTTTTTTTCCCTCCCAATCAATAAGTCCTCGCCCCATCTTTTATACAATGTATTATTCTAACAGCTTTTTTTCCCCTTAATTTTACTCTGAATTCAAATTACAATTCCAGATCAAATCCTTTGGGAATCCTCTTCTTGTACGTTTAGCTCTACTTACAAACACGTGTACTGACATGTGTTAAACACTGCGGGGAATATTGCTTATCTTCCTATCATTGTCTTTTGGTAGTTCTAGCATCAGGCTTGACCATGTCTTAGTACTGACTTGTGGGAGCCAAGCCAAAAATGGCTGAGGAGATCTACAACCTTGGGTCTCCAGAAGCTGCTGATGGAGGCCAAGTGTGCTGCTGGAGTGACACAGGCACTCAGTTGAGAATACTGGCTATGAGGTCTCTCTTCCTTTGCACCACCGTGACTCATGCTCTTGAGGGAGAAAGTCAAAAGACTTGCTGGCATTTCTCTCCATCCCATGTGTGTCCACACTCCTAGTAACCACAACATTTCTAAAAGCAACTGCAGATTTAGGGGACAATAGGGACCCATTACTGAAATCACCACTGTGCTCATCAAAGCGTGTCACACAAATGAGCATTCGGAAAGTGGTTGAACTCAACACCCTATCAGTGAATCCTGTTTACTTAATGACCTTATCCAGAAATATGTGGCCAAGAAAAGGAGGAGAAAGAGCAGGGCTGCTCTGACTCCAGGAATCTATCACATACTGCACAGGAAGGCCACCTACCACAGCTGCCACATACTGCACAAGTCCTGCTGCAGAAGGTAGGCCAGATGCCCTTGCACACCACCGCAGCCCTAAAGCTGCATTTTTTTTGCTAGAAGAGACTACTTACTGAGAAGCTAACCAGGGAAAATGCAGAGTTCCCCCTTTCCTTACTTAGCCCTTAAAGAAAAATGACTGTTTTCAACATATAGGGAAAAAGGTTTAAAAATCATAAAAAATCAACTTTCTTCTTTATACTTCTTTTCTTCCATCTCCCCAAATTACTCTATATAGAATGACCAAGGAGAATACATAGATATAACAGGATTAAAAATTTGTTCTTCAAATGTAAAGAGAATACTCACAGTGTGAGAATCTGTCAAAAAGAAAAATAAACAAACAAACATGATCTTCCCAAAAAGCATGGTTAAAATAAAAACAGAGCGGAAAAATAGAAGACATATGCAGCATGTATGGAACCTAATTAAAATTCAAGTCAAAAGTATATTGGAATAGGCCAATAGGTCTGGCTAGTGGGTATCTTCATCTTATCATTAGATGAATAGTGGCAAGAAAATGGAAATGAAAAGGCATTTAGGAGCCTTGAGAAGTAGCTACATTTTAGATAATTGTCTCTTCTTCTATAAAACAATATGCTGCATAGTCAACATGTTTGCCTTGGTGGGAGGAAGGAAGGGTGGAATTTTAAAATAATTAAAATTGAGTTGTCATTTTATTGTTCCTGATGGGGATAGAACTTTAAAACCAAGATATGAACTTGCAGATGGGGCCCTAGGCTGTTGGTAACTTCTTGGCAACCCAAGATGTTTCTGTCCGGCCCACCCTACCTGACCAATGCTGTGAGCTAAATCGATGCTTTGTTCCTTAGAATTCCTGGTCTGCACTTAAGAAGGCAGACAAGGGCTGGCTGTACCTTTGGCCAAACACATACTCACTCACCCACAGACTTGAGTACATACAACCTCTATGTGTGCAGGTGGGATGGGGTAGAGTATAAATTCACACATCACAAGTAGTCATTACAGCACTTCTCTTCCTAGTACTAAGAGCACTTTATTCAAACTTTAAGATTTAAGTAGGGTATGATATTTACTTTTCAAATGTCAAAATCGCCTAAGTTTGTATTCTTGGATGGGTTTGAAGATTTCAGTTTTTAAGCTAAAAAAACACCCCTTAACACTAATAGTGTCTCAATAGTCTGTCTTAACATGATGAATGAAAACTTCTTACACAAGACAATTATACTGAAATGATAATTCTGTTCACTCAGAATTCTAATCAATTTGAGAAAATTTTATTAAGTAAAACTTCTTAAATAATGTCTAAGTTCTGACCTATGTTTACAAGATGATTTCAGATTAATTTTTAAGACCCAAATGTCCTATTTCATGATAACACATGTCAGCCTCTTCAGAGGGCCCAATATATAATGGTTAGAGTCTCTAAAAGAAGGCTGAGTATGAAACTGAAGTTCATCTGTCAGTTGCATCCATATTTGATGTCTTCTATCTCGATCTTCAGCCGCAGCTTCTATTATCCATTGTATTTGGCTACGAATCTTCATGCAGACCAAGGAAAGCTGACCATTACGAAAATATTTCTATAAATAACAGAGTGTGTTGCTCGACGTTTCCAAAGCTGCCAGTCTTTAGAATGAGGGAGTTATCTGGATTCTCTGAAGAGTTATGGAAAATGAAATACTCTTCCACCATCTACCTTTTCCACCAACTCAAACTTAGCTTTGTTGTAAATAGTTTCTCTCCAGTGCAGTTATTTTTCTCTACAAGAAAAATGTGTTGTTGTTTTTTTCCCTTAAAGTGAGAAAGGCACTGGGGCCTCCATTTCAGCTGTATGCTTTCCATTATCTGTGTGTAAACCAAACAAAGCAATTCAACCTTCTCAGAAGACTGCAATTTTTTATCAAAATAAAACATCCAAAGTAAAGGAGATGCCCAGTCTTTATCACTTTTACATTTAGAAAATAGTCAGAAGTTTTGAAATTATAGGTTCCCCTCTAGTTCATACCCCAACCCCATCAAGGCTCTTGGTCTAATTAAAGCTATTTATAAGCTACTATGTATTTATCTATTCACAGTACCTGCTAACACATGGTTTCAAATAAGAACCTAAATCTTTTCATGTTGACTTTGGATTCTGACATGATAGATCCTCCTGTAGGAAATCATAACTCTTTGTTCCAATGTTTGCAAAAACATCATGTTATAGAGAGACTTATCCTTCTCATATGTGAGAAAAAAGATACTTATATACAGATAATTCATTTCCAAGACATTACATGAATAATTATGGTTATCTGAGGGAAGAAAAGCATAACTTTGAGGTTTTAAGGAGAATTCTTGGACAAACTGAGTTTTTACTTAGGCCTTGACAGGCAGCTACAGAAAGGAAGAGCATTACAGGCAGCCCTGACATAATTTGGTGGGTCAAAGTCATGGAGGAGTTGAGAGTGAGAGTGAGTTAATAATTATGAAAGGACAATAAGAGAGGGATATTGTGAAAATGAAAGTGTTAATTGGTAAATCAAGTTACTGAGACACTGAGCAACTCCTAAAATATATGAACTTTATCTTCATTTAAGTGATTGCTTAATTTTTGGAGCAGAGGAATAATATGGTCAAATTTGGGTTTTCAGGAAAATATAAAACCTATGAAAAAAATAATTTATTAAGTAGAGAAAATGGGAGGGGAAGAATGTATAATAATTTTCCACTAAAAGAAAGGGACATTTGGGTGTTGTGGCCCATAACAACAACAATTTGGAAGGTTGAGGCAGAAGGATTGCAAGTTCAAGACCAGCCTTAACAATTTAGCAAGACTCTTTCTCAAAATAAAAAAAAAATATTAAAAGGACAGGGGGTCTGGCTCAGTGGTAAACCACAGACAGTTTCAGTCCCTAGTCATGAAAAAAAAATTCATTGATTTTTAAAAAAAATGTCCCCTTACCTTATAGAAGAAGGGAAAAAAAATGATACATATCACAGACACATAGACCATCTTGGTTGGCCACCACATGACACCCAATAGCAATGGCTTTTACTAGGAAATGGATACGCATCCCTGCTCAAGTTTAAATATCAATTCCTTTTTTTCCCTCTCTTGGGAACAGAGCAGAGACGATATGTTGTGCAAATTACAAAAGGTTAAGTAAACCCCATCTAAAACCAAACTGCCTTTAATGAGTCTGTTTTCTCCAAATGGTCTCATTATTTGTATAATAACAATCATTGTTCTTATTTGATTCAGTATGGACTTGTTTTGAGGCATATTATTTTGAACTGTATTATAGCACTCTAGAAATATTTTCAAAAGTATTGCCCCTTGGAATCAAGAAATATGTCACTTGGCCATAAACTTTGAGACCAGCTGAAAATTATCAATAACATGCATGCTATTATTCACAGGAATAATTAGGGTAATCATGTTGTAATCAAGCAGTCAGTCTTTGAGGTAAGCCTTTCCCCTGATGGTTTCATTATATGGTCAAGTAAGATAAAAGATGCCATCAGTGAAAGGTATATTCCCTTCCCCTAAAGTCAAAACCTTGGAAGTGAGGATACAGGAAGGCCAAAATAGCCAATTTATTGACAGGAAATTTTCCTCCTTACCAAATTATTATGGCAGGACATAACTTCAGATTTGATTTTAAATCAAACTTCCAGTTTGATTTTAAAAGCACTTCTCATAATAAAGTCACTCACTAGTTTTAATCCCATAAATGATGCCTACTGATTAACTCAAGCTATGCACACTCATCATTCACATAGTTCAAGAGACTGAAAGTATTAGTTTCTTGATATCCTGAAGATAATCCTCAGGCATTTATTGGTGATTTTATGGCTTTTCCATAGCAAATACTTTCCCCATACAGCTGCGGTGTTGTGTCTCTAATGCCTTCATATATTGCAAGCTCTATATAAATGAAAAACAAAACAAAAATCTTAAACTCACAGCAAGAGTCATCCAGCTGTGGTCTACTGCCTATTTATGTAAGGATTAAAAATAATCTAAAATAGTTTTTAGAATTTTTTAATTGTAGGAAAAATATCAAAAGAATAAGATATTGTGACATGTGAAAAAATATGAAATTCATATTTTAGTGTCCATAAGTGAGGTATTACTGGAACATAGTCACACCCATTCATTTATGTGGCAGCTTTTGAGCTACAACAGCAGTCAAGCAGTTGGAACAGAGACCAAATGACCCACCAAGTCAAAAATATTTACTATCTGGCTCTTTATAGAAAAATGTTGTTGAACCCTGATTCACAGCATTCCTGAAACAGAAACTCAAGAGTTATTTCTTTTCTTTTCTTTCTTTCTTTTTTTTTTTTTTAAGCCTGAAAGTATCCGACAGCAAAAAGTTTCCTTTAACAAGGTTTTGGGCTGTGTGACAGTAATGCCAAAATTCTCACATGGGTACCTGAAAGAATGTGATTTTTTAAATTATGCAGAAAAATATGGGTAAGTAAAATAATACCTGAAAGGACATAGTGTGGGCCTGAAATCCCTGCAAGGCTTGAGGAAACATACTGAATTACAGAATGTGTGCCTCTCTGCGTTTCTTTCTGGCAGGCATGTAAAACTGAACTATTTATAGTGAGGCAGGCAATGGATGAATGCATGTTAGCTAAAGAACACCTTAGAGAATAACAGGAACTGTTCTTTGAGGGAGAAGGGGCAGAAAAGGCTACCTTAAACGACCCAGAATAGAAAATAATTATAAAAATTTGAAAACATGGGAGGGCGTGTCTTGTGCCCCAGTTTGCAAACGCTTTGTTTGGATTCATGCTGCTGATCCAATGTCCCTTTCAGAGTTCAAGGAGCAGTGGTTACTGTTTCCATGCCCTAACCTGGGACCTTGAATACATTCTAACCCTCATCGCTAGTGTTCCCAATGCCTTTTTCAAGGCATGTCTCTGACAGATTGATGATATTTTCATTCAGACAATGTCCAATTAACAATCTCAGTTGGTAAATATATGAAGTTCAGTTTACAGCACAAGAGTGCTATAAACAGAAGAGGAAAAAAAAAACAACCTTGTGAGGTGTCTGGTTTTATTTGCGATTCCCTACAGATCAAGAAAACAGAACCAATCTAAATGGCTTTAGGCTTCCATGGCAGCGTGTAGTATTTATTGGCATCACAGTACAAATCAAATGAGCAAATAAAACCACTGCTGCTGTGAGAAGAGATGCAGAGCTCAGAGAGAACCATTCCCTGTCCTTCAACATGACACCATCTCTCTTGGGCTTCTAGAGTCCTGTGGATGTACTAATTTGAGCATATTTTAATATACATTACTAGAATTTATCTTTTCTTCTTTAAATCAAGGGACCAGTTCTGCACCTTGGAAATCAGACCTCCAGATGTCTGAGCCATGCCTCTATGGGGTTTACCTGGCATTATAGAATCAGAACATGCTGCTTTGGGGAACAGCTAGAGCTCTGGGGCCAGCAGCACATTATTGCTTTGCTCCCTTGGCCTATCCATTGCACTTTCACTACCTTAGCTTTGGGTGTTTTCTGGTTTTTTATTTGATTCCCCTAATTCATTGTTTTAGTTTATTGAATCTGAGCAGCTGCACCAAGTTTCACTCAAACTTTTCTTGCTATCTTCTATCCTTGCATATAGCTCTTTATTTCCTGAATTTGGAAAAAAAAAAGGAAAAATATTTTCCTTTTGATGAAATAAGTAAATTGTTCTGAACTAACTGCATAGGTTTAACCTGATAGATCTTATTCTCACATCAGCACTTTCCCTGACCTTGAGTCTACTATTATTCTGAGGTTTCTTGTTCCAGTTTTCACAACAGTTTACAGTAATTGAGCAAGCAACACGCTATAATTTAGGAATTCACTTGTAGCTGTGGGTTAACTTTTCTTCAAGTGTAATCCCTCAAAGTCTTAATTTCCCACTCACATGCTCAGTTAGAGCTTTCACTTAGAGCCATTATTTCATTGTACGAACCAGTAACATTTTTAGAAATGTCAGAAATTTGATAATCACTACCTAAAATGTAATGAAGATGAAAAAGGAGGCAGTCATAGGAGATGAAGTAAGTGCCAGAAGTTAGCAATCGATAAAAAGTACTCAGAACATCATTTGTGTCTCACACAAAAGCAGACAGAGTCTGAATAGAGAGAAAGAATTTTGTATCTATTGGGAGCATTAGATAATATGTAATCCTATAGAATGCTTAGAAAGTATATCAATCTTATTTTAGAAACACTTAAATACAGTTTTTTTTTAAAGTTGAACTTCATCTTTTTGCACTGTACACTCTAAAATAACACCTAGAATAGGCTATTTTAGCAAAATATCCAATACGTGTTGATGGGTAAGAATTAAATTATCTCTGGGAAAAGAGGGAATACAACATATTGAAAGAAAGTCATTAGAAAAATCTCTCTTCAAGTAATCAGTTTAAAAGTGGCAGACAGTGTGGAGGAGGGCCTATCTGGACAACTGCCATGCAAGGTCTAACCCATAGTAAACAGGTACTTGAAAACAGTCATGGTCATGGAAGCCAGAGAACACAGAATTTGGAATGCCTGTGCAATTTTGGACAAGTCACTTAAATTTCCAAAATTTCAGTTCACTCACCTTTAAAAGCAGAGGTATAAATACTGGTCTCTCCAGAGGACATTTTGAGAAAATGAGATAAACACATGCAAGGTTTTTAAACAAGATCAAATTATACTTTGGGAGAAAGCACATGAAGGCGATTTTGGTTAGATAAACTTGGATCCAATGCTATTGATATTAGTCATACATAGTCTTTACTTCTTGAGCACATGCTATATACCAGGCCCTCTGCTAACAACTTGTCATACATTTTCTCTAATTTATATGACAACCTTATGAAGGTGGATATTGTTATTACTATTCTGAGATGGCAGAACACATTTTCTATTGTCTTATTTTCTACTTATATCTATTTTCTACTTATATGTCTCATTCTCTACTTATATCTGCTGAATTACAGTTGTAGGACTAAGTCCTAGGCTTTATCTCTTTTTTTTTTTTTTAAATCGGTTCATAATAGTTACACAGAACATTAGGATTCATTTAGACATAATTATAAATGCATGGAATATAATTTGTTCCAAATCAATCCCCAGTACTTACCCTTACCCTCCCCCTCCTCAATCCCCCTGTTCCTTTCCTCTACTCTGTTGATCTATTTATTTACATTTATTTTTTTCCAAAAATTAGTGTCTTGTGGATAGACATAGTGGTAAGATTCACTATAGTGTATTCCTAGGTTATCTTAATCATATTTCAAAAACTGACTTGGAGCTGCGTGTGCTGGTGTGTGTCTGTAGTCCCAGCTACTTAGGACTCACTTCAGTCCCAGCTGAAGTGAGAGGACTGCTTGAGCCCACTAGTTCAAGATAAGGCTGGCAATATAGCAAGAACATGTCTTAAGAAGAAGAAGGAAGAGGAAGAAGAGGAGGAGGGGGAGGAGCAGAAGGAGGAGGAGGAGGAGAAGAAGGAAGAAGAACTGGCTTTGTTGTCACCTGTAGCCCCAGGACAGGCCCCCTTACCTTTTGTGAGAATTTTGATTAATCTCATAGGGATTTGTGGAGGGAGGGAGAAGTAGGACCTCTTCTGATTTCACATTTGTTTGTTCTAGTGTGAAAGTACTTTGCTGAATGCTTCACAGACTTAATTCCATAATTTTCAGGAGAAAGATTTTTTAGTAATTTTACTTATTTATTTATTTACTCTAATTAGGTATATATGATTCCCTGTACATAATTGCAGTACAACTTTTCATTTCTCTGGTTGTACACAATGTAGTATTGCACCATATGTGCAGTCAAACATATACCTAGGGTAATAATGTCCATCTCATTCCACCATCTTCCCTGCCCCTATGCACCCTCCCTTCCTTCCCTCCCCTTTGCCCAATCAAAGTTCCTTCATTTTTCCCATGGCTCCTTCTCCCCATTATGGCTCAGCATCCACTTATCAGAGAGAACATTTTGCCTTTGGGTTTTGGGGATTGACTTATTTCCCTAAGCATTATATTCTCCAACTCCATCCACTTACTAGAAAATGCCATAATCTTACTCTTTTTTATTGCTGAGTAATATGCCATTGTGTATATATACCAAAGTTTCCTATCCATTCATCTGTTGAAGGGCATCTAGGTCACTTCCACAGTTTAGCTATTGTGAATTGAGCTACTATAAACATTAAGGTGGCTGCATTACTATAGCATGCTGATTTTGAATCCTTTGGATATTGATCAAGGAGTGGAATAACTGGGTCAAAATTGTGGTTAATTCCAAGTTTCCTAAGGAATTTCCATACTGCTTTCCAGATTGGCTGCACCAATTTGCAATTCCACCAGAAATGTATGATGAGTGTGCCTTTCCCCCCACATCCTCTCCAACACTTATTATTGTTTATATTCTTGATAACTGCCTCTCTGACTGACATGATGTGAAATCTTAGAGTAGTTTTGATTTGCATTTCTCTAATTACTAGAGATGTTGAACACTTTTTCATATATCTGTTGATCAATTGTATATCTTCTTCTGAGAAGTGTCTGCTCAGCTCCTTAGCCCATTTGTTGATTGGGTTGTTTGTTTTTTTTGGTGTTAAGTTGTTTGAGTTCTTTATATATCCTGGATATTAGTGCTCTATCTGATGAGTGTGTGGTAAAGATTTGCTCCCAAAATGTAAGCTTTCTCTTCACCTCATTGATTATTTCTTTTGTTGAGAAGAAGCTTTTTTAGTTTGAATCCATCCCACTTTAGTAGTCTTGTTAAGGAAGTCAGGATAAAGATTTGGGCCTACTTTTTCCTCTATTAGGTGCAAGGTCTCTGATCTAATTCCTAGATCCTTGATCCACTTTGAGTTGAGTTTTGTGCATAGTGAGAGATAGGGATTTAGTTTGATTTTGCTGCATGTAGGTAAAGTTTTCCCAGCAACCTTTGTTGAAGAGGCTAAGAAAGAGAGATCTTAATGAAGACAGGGACACCATGCCTTAGAACAAACAACAGGTAGTGAGAGGTGCTCTTTCTGTGGGTGTGCTGGAGCAGGATTGAGGACACAGCCTCCAGGCTTTGCCTTGTAAAATGTGCTAATTTGATGCTGATTCAGGAGTCTGCACCTGAGTCCCCTACCTCAGGCTGCAGAATTTTGTTATGAAACAGAGCAGAGGCATACTGTGTTGAAGATGAACACCCTCGTGTTTAAAAGAAAAAAAAAATATGTCAGTCTTCAAAGAGACATGACCAGATGTGTAGAGAGAATAATAAATTTGTGAATGAGAAAATAAATCCACAGATAGGTGTTATTTTTCTCACAAATTACAGAGGAAATTTCTCAGGCTCAGTTCTGATAAAGCTAAGCAATGCCACAACTGTTATCAAGGCATCACTTAAGCAAGCAGGGCCCATCATGACATCCATGAACTTTCCAGTTTTGTGATCATTGGTCCTTCCCTCCACAAAAAAAAAAAAAAAATCAAAATCAAAATTACATTTCATGGCTGTATTAATAGAAAGACGAGTAAATTAAAATTGCATATTAAAATACTCTGTTTGATCTAAAAGTTCTTTTTCTTCTGATTGTAAAAGAAATAAAAACATTGTCAGAGGCTTCTAAAAATATGGTGGCTGCTAGCAACTCTCTTCCCTATGTCTACTCTTGCCCTGATATAACTCGCTTTTTAAACGATGAATATCTCTAACTATGTTTATAAAACTAAAGTGGTCCCTAGATTTCTTTTTAATTAAGTTGCTTTTATCACATTTTAACATTAAGATTTTACAACTTTGGTAAAAGGTAGCAAAATATGGGAATTTTCCTTTTATTTCTATGTTTGGGAACTAACCGTTGCAAGAATTTTCTTCCTGTTAAATTAAAACCTACCTATAAAGTTGTTTGAGCCTCGTTGTTTGAGGAAGAAAATATCAGGTTGTTCCCATTTCTTTCTTGGTTAGTAATCTATTCTGTGTTTTTTCTTCTATGTAAGCCAACTTTCCTAGAGAAGTTATCATGTTCTTAGTGTCTTTACTTTTATTAGCTGGAATTCATGCTTCTAAAATTTTTATCTGCTCTTAATCTGTGATTGTCTAAGACTTTTCATTCTTAATGTCCATATGTTTTCTTTCTTTTTCATTTCATTTGCTGTGCCAGAGAGGCAGTTATTTTAATTTTCCATCAAGTGAGATCTTTAAGGTTTTTTTTTTTTTAATTTCTGCTTTTAACGTTTTAAAGAAGTCCTTTCTTTTGTCTTGGGTCAGATGGTCTAAGGATGTGACTTGATGATCCAGGTTTTAGAAAAGCCTGAGATAATGAGGCTAGTTTACCAAGGAAACTGAAGTGACAGATGAAAAGAGAGTCCTGAAAGTATCATCCAAAGAGAAAGAGAGATACTACAAGCCAGGTCCCCATCTTTCCTTACATCACATAAGCTATTAAATTCTTTTAGTTAAACATGCTGTTATGATAGGTAAATACACCATTTGAATATCCATGTTTTCATTTTGGGTACTTAGTATAGTACGTGGTCTGGAAATCACAGATACTCAATAGGTGTTTGTTAAAACAATAGATGTTGTTAGTCTTTCAGCTTCTATAGGTGGTTACATATGTCTCCTTATCTCAAAACTCCAGCATTCAACAATTGATCTGTTTCATTAATTTTCTCCTACGTTATCAAATAACAAATAAAGATAGCAGTTCTCCTCAAAATTTCACTACTACAAAAGTTTATAGGATTAAATTAAGAAAATTAAAAATGTGTCTAGGGCCAGTTCAGTATTGGCCACCTATCTGAAGCCTGATATCTATTCTGTTCTTCTTTATATCCATCCCTTGCACAACTTACAACTTGAAAAGAGTGGAAAATATTGTGGCATAAAAACCAGACGAAGACATCTTATGGCATAGTTTCTGCCATGAGCCCTGGAGGCCGCTGGAAGCCATATAGACGGTGTGTCAAGTTCCGGGTACAGACTTAATTCCTCTATGAATTTACTGTAGGGCCTGAATGGTTGACTTCCTGTGCACGTTTATAATTTTTTATTAGGGAGTATAATGCTATCTGGAATAGGGAACTTTTAAAATTATTAGTTCTTAAAAAAGCAGAGTGAAAATGGCAGGACCTACAGATCATCTTGCTTTTGGTTGTTCACAATTTTCTTATTTGAAGAAACAGAATTTTAGTCAGATGATTTCTAAGTTTAGTATGTTTTGGGAATCTGTAATGAAAAATGTTTTACCAAAATGAACCTCATTGTGTGATAGTTATAGGACCATAGTATTTCTTCTATTTGTAAAGATGATTTGATATGATATGCATTCTGAAATATTTAGTACATTCTCTATCTATATATACTCTGATGTTTGAATGGCTAAGAGTACTAATTTCATACATTGCAAAGGGAATATTAGCTTGGAAAAATCATTCTTTTCCTATAGACATCCACATTAAAATAAAGGACTTGGCTTCCAGGAAGACATCACTCAATAACATGTCAAGAATACTTTTGGCAAATAAGGAATTAAATGGTGGACTATCACATACACAGGACAAGAAACCACTCTATCTGGGGTGTTTTCATTTTGCTTTGAATAAAGGTTCCTTTCTCTACTGTTAATAGTGCAACTGTGCCCTCAGAATTCCTCTCATCCCCGGAACCAGATCAATCTTTCTCTTCTTTTTACTATATCTGGAAAGTATTTTATGAAGAAAGATATAAAAAAAGAGGATATGTGCATGTGCAATCCTAGGCACTCTTATCAATTATTTTATTTAATGTTCACACAAGCTTTCTGTTCATGTTATTGTATAATGAAAGAAACTGAACTTCAGAAAATTTAATGGGCTAATAAATGACATAACAAGAACTGAACTCCAGGTGTGTCTGACTTAATTGTATGTCACATGTAAGATTCTAGAAGGTAATGGTAATAGATCCTTCCTTTGTAATTGGGAAAGATCAATACTTTTCTGCATGCTTTACAGGACATTTAAGAACCTACTACCATATCCATGTAGGGAAATAGCATATTGAATCCAATTAATATGTACAATTAATACACATTTTAATCCTTTTATTAAAAGAACCAACACTTGCTTAAAAATATATTTACAAATTGATTTTTGTTTTGTGAATTTTTACTCACAATAAAATAGTTACAATTTAGCATTTAATGATAGCCATACATCATACAAAATACTATATTGTGTGTTATCTTATTTAATCTTATACATAATTGTGCATTAAGAAATATTATTACCTTGGGCTGGGGTTGTAGCTCAGTGGTAGAACACTTGCCTAGTGTGTGTGAGGAACTGGGTTCAATCATCAGAACCACATAAAAAATGAATGAATAAATCAATAAATGGATAAAGTATTGTGTCCATCTACAACTAAAAAATTTAAAAAATAAAAAAATAAATATTACTATCCCATTTCTAAGACTCTGAGAAGTTAAGTAATTTGATTTATTCAAGAAGTAAAGTTAGCAGGTGAGCGAGCTGGAATTTGAATTCAGGTTCTCTGACTCAACAGCCCAATTACCCACAATGCTATAATGCCAGGTACTAGATTAAAAGGAGAGCTGAGGTCTGTGCTGGTCTTCTAAAAACTCACTGAGAACTTCGTAACAATTTAACTTCTTTTGACCTCAGTTTTTTCCTCTAAAAAATTAACTAGTGGAAACAGAGAATTTTGAAGATGCCCTTTTATTTTTTTTAAACATTCTAGAATTTCCCCAGCCTGAGGCTATCTCAAATGTACAAGGTCAATACTGTACAGATTTGTCTACCTTTTATTTTTCTTTGAAAAATAAGGTATCCAGCAGCTCGGGAGGCTGAGACAGGAGGATCACGAGTTCAAAGCCAGCCTCAGCAATGGTGAGGCACTAAGCAACTCAGTGAGACCCTGTCTCTAAATAAAATACAAAATAGGACTGGGGATGTGGCTCAGTGATCAAGTGTCCCTGAGTTCAAGCTCCAGTACCAAAAGAAAGAAAGAAAAAAAGAAAAAAGAAAGAAAGAAAGAAAAGAAAAAGATATGGTCATCAATCTCTGAATTTAAAACCTTATATGGAGTTTTAATTTGGGAAGTACCATGGGTTTGACACCTTCTGTGAAACAAAGATTCATAGAATTCCTGACTCATTCTGAATGGTTGACTTCCTGTGTAAGTTTATAATTTTTTATGAGGGAGTATAATGCTATCTGGAATAGGGAACTTTTAAAATTATTAGTTCTTAAAAAAGCAGAGTGAAATGGCAGGACCTACATCAAACTCAGAATGTTCCTTCATATATAAAAGTTTGGATAGGAAGTAGAATAGTTTCCTTCTATTCTCATTATCCAAATTCTTGGATGTTGGTAGAAATCACAAAGCATAATTTTGTATATTTCTTCTTGCAATTTTATTCTTACAAATTATGAAATATAAACATGAGCTTTGTGTATATATGTGCTATGTGTGTGCCTTTTCCATCTTAAGATACAGAATATGTTAGTAGCACCTCTGAATTCACCTGTGCCTCTCTCAGATCACATCCCCCTAACAGCCTCCCATCTGACTAATAAGTATTGAGGGAGTATGTATTAATTATTTCTTGTTCTTCCATTGTATGAACAAACAATGTACTGTTTAGGTTTGCTTGTTTTCAAACTTTATAAACTATATGAATGGAATAATCATACTGTTTTCTTTCTCCTATGACTTGATATTTTTATTCCCTTTTATTCTTTTAAGATCCATATACATAGAGTAGGTAATGTTGGCATTTCGTCACAGGTCAATAGTATTCCGTGATGTTATCATACCATAATTTATGTATCCATTCTGCTGTCAACTGTGAATGGATCTGTTATTTCTGTTTTGTTTGGGGCATTTTATTTTTATTTTTGTTTATTTATTTTATTTTATTTTATTTTTTGTGGTTCTGGGGATTGAATGAACCCAGGGCCTTGTGCATGCAAAGCAAGCACTCCACCAACTGACCTATATCCCCAACCCATTGTTCTGCTTTTACAAACTATTTTTTTTTATCTACTTTCTAGTATATACATGCAATAATTTCTCTACCACTTCTCTAGCACTTATATATGGGAAAGAATTCATGTATCTCATAACACTTCAATTCTGTTGTTAGATTTATTTAATTGATAATTTTAAAAAATTTAGAGCCTGACATGGTGGCACACTCCTGTAATCCCAGTTGCTCAGGAGGCAGGAACAGGGGATCATGAGTTCAAAGCCAGCCTCAGCAACAGCAAGGTGCTAAGCAACTGAGTGAGACCCTGTCTCTAAATAAAATATAAAATAGGGCTGGGGATGTGGTTCAGTGGTTGAGTGCCTCTGAGTTCAATGCCTGGTGCAAAAAAATTTTTTTTGATTAATCACTATGAATATTTTACATTCTATAACAGAAACAAAGGCATAATCCTGTTGTACTATAAAGTCTGGATTCCTGAGTGTAAATTAATCATAATAAAAGTTTATTATGGTCTTTGATTGTGGCTCAGTGGGACACTGGGTTTGATCCTTAGCACCACACAAAAATAAATGAAATAAATTTTTTTTTTAAAGAACATTGTACAGTTTTGAATCCATTCCATTTATTGATTCTTGGTTTTAGTTCTTGTGCTACAGGAGTTTAATTAAGAAAGTTGGGGCCTAATCTGACATGATGGAGATTTGGACCTACTTTTACTTGCATTAGGTGCAAGGTCTCAGGTTTAATTCCTAGGTCCTTGATCCACCTTGAGTTGAGTTTTGTTCATGGTGAAAGATAGAGGTTTAATTTCATTTTGTTAAATGTGGATTCCCAGTTTTCCCAGCACCATTTGTTGAAGAGGCTATCTTTTCTCCAATGTATGTTTTTGGTGCCTTTGTCTAATATAACTGAAGTTATGTGGGTTAGACTCTTTCTCCTCCATTCTGTACCATTGGTCTACAGGTCTATTTTGGTGCCAATACCATTGCTGTTTTTCTTACTATTGCTCTGTAGTATAGTTTTAGGTTTAGAATAGTAATGCGACCAGCTTCACTCTTCCTGCTAAGGATTGCTTTAGCTCTTCTGGGTCTCTTATTTTTCTAGATGAATTTCATGATTGCTTTTTCTATTTCTATGAGGAATGCCATTGGGATTTTGATTGGATTTGCATTGAATCTGTTTAGTGCTTTTGGTAGTATGGTCATTTTGTCAATATTAATTCTGCCTATCCAAGAGCAAAGTAGATCTTTCTATCTTCTTTAATTTCTTTCTTTAGCATGTTGTAGTTTTCATTGTAGAGGTCTTTGACCTCTTTCAATAAATTTATTCCCAAGTATTTTATTTTATTTGAGGTATTGTAAATGGGGTGGTTTTCCTAGTTTCTCTTTCAGAGTATTTGTCACGGATGTACAAAAATGCCTTTGATTTATGAATGTTGATTTTATATCCAGCTACTTTGATGAATTCATTTATTAGTTCTAGGAGATTTCTGGTGGAATGTTTTGGGTCTTCTAGATATAGAATCATATTGTCTGCAAATAGTGATAATTTTAGTTCTTCTTTTCCTATCTGTATCCCTTTAATTTCTTTAATCTGTCTGATTGTTCTGGTTAGAGTTTCAAGAACTATGTTAAATAGAAGTGGTGATAGAGAGCATTCCTGTCTTGTTCCAGTTTTTAGAGGGAATGCTTCCAATTTTTCTCCATTTAGAATGATGTTGGCCTGGGGCTTAGCATAGATAGCCTTTATAATGTTTAGGTATGTTCCTGTTATCTCTTGTTTTTTAAGTGTTTTGAATATGAAGAGATGTTGTATTTTAGCAAATGCTTTCTTAGCATCTATTGAGATAATCATATGATTTTTATGTCTGAGTCTATTGATGTGATGAATTACATTTATCGATTTCCGTATGTTGAACCAACCTTCCATCCCTGGGAAGAATCCTACTTGATCATGATGCACTATCTTTTTGATATGTTTTTGTATTCAATTTTCCAGAATTTTATTGAAAATTTTTGCATCTATATTAATTAGAGATATTGGTCTGAGGTTTTCTTTCTTTGATGTGTCTTTGTCTGGTTTTAGAATCAGGGTGACATTGGCCTCATAGAATGTGTCTGGAAGTGTTCCCTCTTTTTCTATTTCATGAAATAGTTTGAGGAATATTGGTGTTGGTTCTTCTTTAAAGGTCTTGTAGAACTTAGTTGTGTATCCATCCTGTCCTGGGCTTTTCTTGGTTGGTAGGCTTCTGATGGTGTCTTCTATCTCTTTGCTTGAAATTGATCTGTTTAAATAGTGTATATCATCCTGATTTAGTTTAGGCATATCATATGCCTCTAGAAATTTGTCAATGTCTTTGATATTTTCTATTTTATTGAAGTACAAAATTTCAAAATAATTTCTAATTATCTTCTGTGTTTTTATAGTGTCAATTGTAATATTTCCTTTTTCATCATGGATGTTAGTAATTTGAGTTTTCTCTCTCCTTTTCTTCATTAGCATGGTTACTGAATTATCAATTTTATGTATTTATTCAAAGAACCAACTTTTTTGTCATTTTTTTCTTCAAATTGTTTCTTTTTTTCAATTTCATTGATTTCAGCTCTAATTTTAATTATTTTCTGTCTCTACTGCTTTTGTGGTTGATTTGTTCTTCTCTTTCTAGGGCTTTGAGATGAAATGTTAGGTCATTTATTTGTTGACTTTTTCTTTAAGGAATGAACTGCATGCAATGAACTGTCCTCTTAGCACTGCATTCATAGTGTTCCAGAGATTTCCATATGTTGTATTGTTGTGCTCATTTACCTCTAAGAATTTTTTAATCTCCTCCTTGATATCTTTTACAACCCATTATTCATTCAATAACATATTATTTAGTCTCAAGGTGTTGGAGTAGCTTTTTAAAAATTTTTATCATTGATTTCTATTTTCATTCTATTGTGGTCTCAGAGAATTCAGGGTAGTATCTCTACTTTTTTGAATTTACTAAGATTTGCTTTGTGGCATAACATATGGTCTATTTTAGAGAAGAATCCATGTGCTAAGAAGAAAGTGTATTCACTCATTGATGGATAATATACTCCATTCAAACTAAAAAGCTTCTTCTCAGCAAAAGAAACAATCAGAGAAATGAATAGAGAGCTTACAGAATGGGAGCAAATCTTTACTACAAGCACATCAGATAGAGCACTAACCTCTAGGATATAGAGAGCACTAAAAAATCTTAACAGCAATAATAAATAAATAAATAACCCAATTAAGAAATGAACCAAAGAACTAAACAGACATTTCTTAGAAGAGGATATACAATCAACCTACAAACATATGAAAAAAATGTTCATTATTTCTAGCAATTAGAGAAATGCAAATCAAAACTACTCTAAGATTTCATCTCACTCCAGTCAGAATGGCAGCTATCAAGAATACAAACAACGTAAGTGTTGGAGAGGATGTAGGGAAAAATGCACACTCATACATTGTTGGTGGAACTGCAAATTGGTGCAGCCAATCTGGAAAACAGTATGAAGATTCCTTGGAAAACTGGGAATAGAACCACCATTTGACCCAGCTATTCCACTCCTTGGTTTATACCCAAAGGACTTAAAAACAGAATAGTACAGGGACACAGCCATATCAATGTTTATAGCAGCACAATTCACAATAGCTAAATTATGGAATCAACCTAGCTGCCCTTCAGTAGATGAATGGACAGGGAAACTGTGGTATACACACATAATGGAATATTACTCAGCAATAAAAGAAAATAAAACCATAGCATTTGCCAGTAAATGGATGAAGTTGTGAAATATAATGCTAAGTGAATCAAGCCAATCAAAAAAAAAATAAAAACCCAAAGGCCAAATGTTTTCTTTGATATGAGGATGCTGATTCATAATGGCAGTTGGGAGGGGGTGGAGCATAGGAGGAATGGAGTAACTTTACATAGAACAATGGGGAGGAAGGGGAAAGAATGGGGCAAGGGAGTAGGAATAATGGTGGAATGAGTTAGAAATCATTACCCTAAATACAAGTATAAGACACAAACGGTTTGAAAATATTTTGTGTACAATCAGTGTATTGAAAAATTGTGCTTTATATGTGTAATATGAAATGAATTGCATTCTGCCATCATGTATAAGAAATCAGAATAAATTAAAAAATAAAATAAAATTTTGGCAAAAAAATAATATTGTACATACTCACACCCAAATTGCTTTAACTGCTGGGCATGGAGACATGCTGGTAATCTTAGCAACTCAGAAGGATGAGGTAGAAGGATCCCAAGTTTGAGGCCAGCCTGGGCAACTTAGTGAGATCCTGTCTCAAAATAAAATATAAAAAGGGCTGGAAGATTTAGCTCAGTGGTAGAGAGCCCTCTGCATTTGATACACAGTCAAAAAAAAAAAAAGAAAAAAAACTTTGGCCAAGATATTAGCAAACCTGATAGATAATTTGTATGAACTATAAGAAAATCAGCAACAGGGTGGGGTGGGGGGAATATGAATAAAGAATGAAGAAGGTAGCAATGGGAGGCTATGTCTACACAGTGCTGTAGTCTGCATATGGTTGTACTGTGTCCTCCCAAAGGTTCATGTGATTGGAGTCTGGGTCCCAAAGGTGATAAGTGTGCAAGGTACCTGGAACCTTTAAGAATTTAAACCTAGAGAGAGGTTCTTAGGTCACTGGGATGTGCTCTCTGGAAGTGGTTCTCCCTGTGACTTACAAGAGGGTTGTAATTGAAGGGGCAAGTTGGCCCCTCTGTCCTCACTCTGCTCTGTTTCAAGATGTAATCACTTGCTTGATTCTCCACATGCTGCCGCTATTGCTATCTACCCCATGAGGGGATTAAAACCAAGGGTAGGCACTCACTGAGCCTGCACATGCCATTTGGATATTCAGCATCCAAAACCATGAACTAACTAAGCATTTTTTGTTTGTTTGTTTTAAGTAGCTGGTACCAGATATTTCATTATAGTGACAAAAAGTTGACTAATACAAATGGGCATGTATCATTTCTTTTCTATTAAGAATTAGGAATTTGTGTTATTTCAGCCCTTGGAAGATGACTAGCATTCTGTGAATTCTCTATCAATAATGTCAACTTACAAACCAGGAACTCCACGGAAGGGATCTGTATTAACTTTGTCTCAGTTATTCTTCTCCCTTCTCCCCCATGCCTCATCCTTCCTCCTTCCCATCCCTATTTCCTTCTGTTCCAGTTCAGTCATTATCAGTTCAAAGAATAACTCTCTACTCATACTCTTGATGGAACTCCACAAGAGTCATAATGTAAAAAAGAAAAAAAAAAGGAAATCTCAGGATTTTCTAGGTAATTGACATCCTAAGGAATATATTCTTAGAAATATAAAAGAAAATACAGAGTTCACATTTATTTTATGAGTGTATACTTTTTGTTTCCATTATGAGATCTTTGGGGATTCATTTGAAATGGGGCTCAAAAAGAATTCCATGAATGTTCCTCCTCAGTAGTTGTCCCTACCTCGTATGCCATGGACTTCCATGAGCACTGAGAGCTCTCTCAAGCGGACAGTGACCCCATGAATGAATGGTGAAGCACAGTGCATCTCAGGGGCCTGTAGACAATGGCTATTCAAATGTGTGCAGATACTGTGGCGATGAGTAGAGGACAGTTGTATTTAATACCACAAGTTAATCCCATTTGGTTTCTTTATCCTTTTAATCATGATTATATAGATTTCAACTACTGTCAAGAAAGTGGGTGAAAGGAAATTTTTTGTATTAAAAGCGGTTTTAAGTTCTGTAAGTTTGGTAACGTCATAACATACATCTGCATCTCTAACATTATGTGTGTGTGTGATTAGTTACATAAGCATACACACCTCTCTCTCTCTAGATATATTTTATATCCACCTCCAGAATGATAGGAGGATATAAACAAATTTTTTTCTGTGAAATGTGCATTCCAGCTTACTCTGAGACAACATTTTAAATTATTAAACAGAATATTTAACATTTGTACTTGAGTATCTTATTTGTAAACAGATAAATTAGACAGCACCATCCATTATTCAACAGAATTTTTCACATTGGAGAAAGGACATAAAGTCCCTTTCAGTTGCATCTTTGTAAACATTACTTATAAATCACTAAATAAATAATAGAAAGAGAATCAAAAAGCCTAGCTGATTAAATATGAATCAGAAAAAAGGGACGAAGCAACAGTTAAATAGTAGTAAGTATCTCCTCTTGATTATTGTTCAGGTTTTGAAAAAATTAAAGTTCATTTAAAAAAAATTGATGACTGTTTCATTACTCAAAACAGTTTCTTCCAGACCAAAGTAATTATAAGCAACCCTGAATATACATGTGAGTGTACTTATTTTTTCTTTGTTCAAACAAAATTTCCTTGAGTGGAAGAGACTTTTTAAAATAGCATAAAAATGACACCCCCTACATACAACTCAATTTTATAATTGAATTCTTCAAATGAAAATAAAAATAACAAGAATTATTCCTCACATGGCTAAGACTTAGAATAAGGATTTCTTGCTAACTCTCCTCAGAGAACTGTTATGGAAAATAACTAAACTGGCTTCTGACAGTGTTTTCATATATAAAACAAAAATATAAATGACAGTATGTTCATTACTGCTAATAATGAAAATATTGGTGTCTAAATATTTATACTCTGGAAAAACATGAAATGTGAGCTTGATTGAATATTTAAAAGTAGGGGATGAAAAATAAAACATATGCTCATCACTGAAATAGGGTTTTTAAAAAAAATTCATAAAACAATCAGAATCTAATATCCTATGTGTGGTTTCATCTTTTTTTTCTAATGTTACTTAAGGAAGAAAGTCAAGTTGAAAAAAAGTGAAACAAATATACCAAGGAAAATGATGGATTTAATAAAATTCTTAATTAGATGATTTACAAGATTCCTATTTCCATACCCCCTCATGGGTCAGTCAATAAATAATATACTTGAGAGAGTTTGCATAAATAGTGTCTTGGCATCAGGGAAAGGTAAGATTAGAACTAACTCCTGGAATAGATCCTGGCAACCTCACTGAGGCTGAGAGTAGTGTGAGTTGATACAAGAGATTCTGTGCAGGACAGTTTATCCTTTGTATCTGCTGTGTTTATAGATCTGAAAATATAGATACTGTCACGTACATACAGAAGAACAACCACTTGAGAACACCAAATTTTTTCAAGCTTGTAACACAATTATTTCTTGCTTTTGCCCTTTGGTGGAAACTTTCCTATTACCATATGGAAACAAAATGTTGCAATGCAAAGACAGGCTAATGAGAATTAGCTTTTGCCTCTTGGCTGTTTGGAGAATAAGTGTGGCCTCTGTAGAAGCCTTTGGAGTCTTGGCAAACCCTGTTTACTATTATATAGCAGATATCCATAAGGTCAGACACACTATAGGAGACTAATTTTTAATCTCAGTGGTAATTCCTCTAGAGGAATTCATGTATTCAGAAAAATGTAATTTCCTTCTGAACAGGCTATTCCCAGACAGTAATTATTTCTTATTCTGAAAGAACAATTGAAATCCATCTCTTTTTTCCTCTCAATGCTTCCATATTACCTCTGCATTGCAACCAGACCCCTTTAGCTATCAGATATCTATCTAGATTAAATTTATTTGTACTCTTTTATCTACTGGATTAAATTTGTCTTTCTCTCCTGAAGCAAGAAGATGTATCTTATTACACATTCAGATTTTGCTTGTACTTTAAAAAATATAACCTTGATTTACTCATCATAGATTTGAGTAGGCATAATGCACACCAAGACTAGCAATGCTTCACTTACACTTTCTGGAAGAGTATAGACAAGCAAACATCAAACCATTTCTGGTTGTCTTTGGCATTTGAGGTACTTGAGTATTAGTTTTGACTTCTTTATAGCAACCATGCAGATTCATGGCATTGCAATTTAGAATTTGTCTAAATATTATTTCAAATTGTACCATACAAAGCTAATATGAGCAAAATAATTTTATTTGGTTTAATTGAATGCACTTGGACAGAGAATTCTCTAATTAAAATTGACTCATGTTGTACAGTCCAGTAACTCTTCTGAAGTGATAAAAACTTTGTTTCTTAGAAAAATTATTCCCAAAGAATTTATTCTTAAAAAATTATAGAGATCTTCCACTGAGCACATGGAAGGGACAACTTACAAATAAAAGAGGTCTCCTTAATTGGTGGATATTTTCATAGTATGGATTCAGCTCCTCCTAGGAACTCTTGAAAGAACTTCCATTAGAACTTTGGATTACATGTGACAGAGAATCTGCTCAAAGGGAATCCCTCAAAAATAAATAAATAAAAAGGAATTCACTGGTTCATATAACTAAAAAAATCCAAGGAATGGGGACAGTTTCAGAAGTGGCATGGTACAAAGGTCAGTAGACATCTCCAAGACCCTCCCTCTGGTTCATACTTCCTGTGCATTTTTTTTTCTTGGAAGCAAGATGCCTATAGCATCTGTAGCCTCACATTCTTCTAACGTCAAGTCTAACCGAAGAGTACTGACTCTAGTATTCCCAGCTGAGCACTCTATTGTGTTTGATTGGCTCTGCTTGTGTAACCTACCCAATCAATTACTGTGACCTGGAAAACACAAGAATTGACACACTGTTAGCCTTAACCACATATTCCATACCTAAAGCTGAAGATGGAAGCCCATTCAGAGTAAAGAGAAGAGAATGGTGGAAATGGAACTGTAAACTAAAGCCCTTTGCCAGGAAAAGAAACTATAGGATTCACTAATTGACATTGTTGGAACCCTATACCATCAGATCATTTCACACAATCTCATCTCATCTAGATCCCGCTATCAAGGATATCTAAAATGTCAGAGATGGAAGTATAACATTATAGATCTAATAAGCCATCCTCAAATACAATGTATCATTGGTAAAATGATTGACTATACTAAATTTAGTGTTAACACTCCTTAAATGAGTTCTTCATACAGTGCACAAATATTTACAACTTGAATTCAGAATTAAAATTTTATTTTATTCAAGTTTAGACAAAAGCTAATATTTGGGTAATTTGTAATTGCATTTATGTAAGCAAAGTCATTAAACTCCTCCCTTCCTTCCATAGAAATAAGTATATGATGTTAACATTTAATTTCTTCTATTAAAGATAATAACATAGGAAAACCAAGGATTCATTTACAAATATGAGTGAAAGTAAATGAAGCACGTTACTAGGTACAAACACTCCAAATATTGCATTAAAGTATTATCATATTTAATATCATATAAGTACTAATTTTTGTGAACAAAAAGAACTATAGAGATCATTTTAATGCTAAAGTTTCCTAATGAACATATTTTTGTCAATACATTGTCACCTTTTTCTACAAAAAATAGTGCAGCCAGGAAGATATCATTCACATCAGCATATCTCTATGAAATAGATTAATTTGGGGCTATTCTATAAAGAACTCTCTGCTCATCCAAGTAGATGAAACTGCACTTTGACTCAGCTAATTCCTTCACAGGCTCTTCATTGATTCCAAGTGTCATTGAGTCTCTCCACATCCCAACACAGTGTGAAGTGCAGAGATACAATGATGGACAAGATAAGTGACCCACAGCCACATGATACTCTAATGAGAAAAACAATCCTACTATTACATGAATGAATCCACTATTGCATTCATCAGTACAAACTGTAATTGATTTTTAAAGAAAATTTTCAGTACTCCTGGTATATTCAGTACACTCTGGAGACCTAGGGAAGTTGCCTTTGAGCTAAGAATAAGAAAAGGAATAAGAAAGACTCTGATAACAGCACACCTATAGCACAGAGCAAGAAGAAGGAGTTTTGATGGGGCCAGGTCATGCAGGTATTTAGATTGCAAAGATTTTAGTCTTTATCCTAAACTTCATCCTAAAATTTATCTTAAAATATCTTCAAATAAAGGGTGACATATCAGATGTGCATTTGAAAAGTCACACTGTTTTATGTGTAAAGAACAGCTGTGAAGATGGTGTAAAAATGATATGGGAATGTGTAGAAAGCCAACAGAGTGGTCCCAGTAAGAAAAGATGATGGTGGTGGCTTGTCCTCAGTAGGCACTGTTGGAGTGGAGAGGCTTCATGACTGGAGAGGGAGGCAAAAACAAAATTAAGAAGACATATTGGCACTAACAAAATTTTAAGAGTTGTTGAGTTCCAGAAAGGTTGGTTTTTGTTTGTTTTTTTGCCTTAGTGTGCTTTCTGAAAGATCTCACAACCTGTGTCAGTCTTCCTAACAAGACTCAAGAAAGACTGCCATGCTTTGACAGCCGTGTTCCTTGTTTACTGTGATATGTAAATACCTCTAGGAACATGATGCCCATGCCCTAGAGCCTTTTGCTTATTCCAAATGCCTTTTGGAGGGTAGCCTGAATTTCCCATCTTGTAAATTCAAGTCTCTTTACCCTTGAATGAACCCATAGACACTTCAGATTTTTTTTTTTAACATAACAAATCAGGGTGCCCATGTGCTTTAAAATTTTCTCAATCATATCATAGTTTATTTCTAAATTTGTCATCCTAACCTGATCTGGAGTACACTAAAAGCTGGCAAATTTAGCGGATTTGACTTAACATCCTACGTGGATATTTTTCCTTAAGTAAATGCAATGTCCTGAATTTAAAATTCTAATTTAGGCTGAAATGAGGTTGGAACAATTATATTTTTTGAAAACCTCTCCTCCCTTCCTGTCTCTGATTTTCCTTCCTATCTCCTTCAGTTTCGGCTTTCCCTGTCTCATCATGGGCCAATGTCTCTTATTCCAAAGCAATGGTCCCCAAATCATGATACAACCTTTGGGCCTTTTGCCTTCAGTTAACAAACATCTCTGAGAGCTTAATTCTATCCAAATTCCCATTAAATATCACCAAGGCATCATCCTCCAACAATTCAAATCCACATATCTGAAACCAAGTTAATCATCAGACCTCCCCAGATCTGAAACCCTTACTTTCAGTGTTCAATATTTCAGTCAAGGTTACAAAGATGGACCTCCTTTAGCCAGACAACTCATTGCTTCACTCAGTGCCTGCTCCATCTCCCCCAGCTCTTACTATCCAGTCACAAGTTTTATTGCTCTGCCTGGTAAACCTCTCTCCAATCCATCCCTTTTTCCTGCCTTCACATATAAAGACTAAGTTAACACCTCCTGAGTTCTGGTTCACCAAGTTCCCATTGGATTCCTTTTCTCTAATCAGGCTTCCCTTGCCAATACATCCTTCCCATCTAAACCATCTGTTAGGAAGACTGGTCTAATTATGTCACTTTTGGATAAAACAGTATCCTTAGAAACGTAAATGGTGTAAAAATGATGAAGTAAGGGTTAAGATCCTTAGAAATGTGCTCTTTGACCTTTCAGTTATATGGCACCACCACCACCATTCTCCCCTGGAATCTACTTATAAATAAGTCCTTACTCTGCAGTTAGATAACATGTTCATATCTATGCATCTGCTCTTGTTCTTCCTCTACTATGACTCTTCACTTTCAAAAGTTGATACTAATTTCATTTCTCAGCATAGGATTTTCAGCATCAAACCCACATATATTCCTGCCATTGTACTTTGTCCATTTATATACCTTTAGGAACCCTCAGATCAGCTTCCTGTCAATATTTGTTCATACTACATTCTCAACCAAGCCTTCCTGCATGTACTATCTTTTTGTCCTCTAGGAATTACCACAGAGCATGGCATGCAATAAGTATTCAACAAGCATTCAATTTGTGCTGATAATTGTAAAACTTAAAAATAGGTAGTGATATAATGAGTCCCACTATTATTTATATTTATACAGCATCAATAAAAATAATGCAAATTTTGAGTAGTACTTAGTATGTGTTGCATGTTTCAGCAAGTTTAGAAGAAATGCAGACATATACATACACACAAACAATTAAAACTTGAGTGAGAAAACAAGTAGGTAAATGTAAAAACTCACTATGGGACTTTGCAAACAAAATCACTTTCAAGTATTGTTTTACAGGACCAATAACAAAATACATTTCATGTCATAAACCTTCACCATTCAATCATACATAGTGGAGGTAAACATTTTACAAAAATCAGTCTTTACCCTTACTTTATTGATGTCTTCTGGCATTTTCCCACAGTTATTTTATTTCTAAAATACTAGCTGAAATCCGTTAAAACTTATTTGGGGAAACACTACTTTAGTACTTTGTACCATATTTGATATGTATAAAGGTTTTAAGTCATACAGTTTCTGTAAATAATTAAGTATACTTGAAAAGCAAATAAGCAATTTTGCTAATTTTAGGGCTATTCTCACTACCAATCTCATCACCATATTTTAATAATAACAAATGACTTGTTATGATTGGTTCTGACATATCTCACAGAAATTGAAATCATTGGAAGTAGGCTGAGTGACTCTGAAGAAAGATTTGTAATCACTGACTGGACAGTTCCCATTTTCAATCTTCTGTGTTGAGTCTAAGTGTTGAACTCCCATTTCATATTGTAAAAGAGTTACAGCGGTCTGAGAGTGCTGTTTCCACTAGGTGTGGTTTCTTTTATGTTTGTTTATTTGTTTATCTTTCAAAAAACTGCATAAAATATAAGAAAGGGCCAATTTTCTTCAAGTGAATGGTAAAAATCAATTCAATATATACACATAAGGAATCATTCCATAATATTGTTTCCTTTCTTTCCTATTTCTGGATAATTCTATAACTGTGAATAAATTACAGATAGCTCTCCCATAGCCACAGCATTTGGCAAAGAAATTTGCAACATTTCAAAATCAGTTTAGTGAGCATATATCTGCCAAATTTTATGTTGCCTCATGAAAAGTAATAAATATTACACTTCATATGTCAGCAATTCAGTGCCCCATAAAGGAGAGCCTGTTCATTGTTTTTCAAAATGAAAGAGCAAAAAAAATTTCAGAGGGATTCAGAAAAATGGAGAGATATTGCCAATGTTTTGCTATAGAAACATTCATCTCTTTAAAAAAAAATCTGTTACAGGAACTATACCAGAAATGAGGATATTTATCATGATATATGCCTTCACAACTAAAGTTGTGAATATTTTAAATTGAGATTTTGAAGAGCACGCTTATATAAATAAGTGTTTTGTTTTTAAATAATTCATTTTTCAAAATAAGATTTAAGCTGTGTTGAGAAATTTGTCAAAATTAAATTTCTATCCCTACCCTCTGCTAAGTATAGTAGCACAGCTGCCATGAAGCCTATATTTGAAGGCCCAACTTGTATAAGTGGGACATGGAATGCCGCTTCTCAAGTAGAACTCGGGGTCCTCTTGACATGTTTCATGGCCATGAATATCCTTCCCACATTTAGTAGTTCCACTAAAACCGAAATCTTGAGAATGGTGCAGAGGAAGGAAGTTATGAAATATCCATATTCATATGGGTATTTTTCTAAAAGCATTTGATGAATTGGAGGATTGTTTAAACCAGGAAATGTCAAAACTATTTATTGCAAATTTTCCATTTTGTTTGATGTACTAAAAAAAAACCAAGTGAGGAAGACAACCCCACATGGGGTGGGGAGAACAAGTAGGATGAGCAGCATATCCACATGGGGAAAGGGGCATAAATCTTCACTGGTACTGCCCAACACAGAATACAGGTGTCTAAATTGGAAGCGACATGGGGGGATGGCAGCCACAAGGATGTAGGGGACTGCTCAGGGGACAGCAGGGACAAGGGCCTGGAAAGGGGCATCAGAGCCTGAATGGAATATGGAAGGCATCCATGCAATGCGACCAACAGTAGGATTGGTTATATGTTTGCTGACCAAATAAGAAAATGTGCTATGATTGACAGGAAACGGGTTTGTCATGGTCAGAGAGGGGAGGTACAAATAGGGAAAGAGAAAACTAGGATGAATCCTGAGATAACAGCAGAGATATAAATGTGAACTTTTGTTTTTCCATATATTTATACATAGAAACAAATGTAGAAGTATATGTGTTTTTATCAGAGTGCTCCACAGAAACAAAACCAAGAAAGTTTATCATAAGGAATTAGATTATGAGATTATGGAGATTGACAAATCCCACAATCTGCAGTCAGCAAGGTGGAAACCCAGGAGAGCTGATGTGTTTTTAGTGCAAAGACCAGAGGCTAAGAACCCAAGTACAGCTGATGTTTCAGTTACACTCTGAACGCAGAATTAACCCAGCTCAAAAAAAAAAAAAAACATAGGAGAGGATCAGATTATCCCATCTTTATGGAAGAGTAAGAATAGTTGTTCTACTCGGGTTGACAAACTGATTGGATAAGACCCACCTGCATTCAAGATGGCAAAATGCTTTACTCTGTCCACCAATGTGAAGTCTACTCATAACCAGAAATACCCTCACAGAAATTCCCGGAATAATCTCTGAAAAAACAGATGAGAAAGCCCTGTTATATTCAAATTGACACGTAAAATTCAGTATAACAATGTGAGTGATCTTGTGTTCATGTTTCAAATGCCTAGCACCCAGATCTTGGTAACTAAATACTGTTCTACCTTAAAAGGAATTAGAGAAATGGCTTAATCCATGGCTGGGCAGAGAAAGTACCAGATGAGCCTGAAACATTTTATTATGCCATAAAAACTGCTTGAGGAACGATGAGGACATGTCAAAAGGACACAGGAACCAGCTCCAAGAAACACCCACTGGCCAAATCCAGGACAACGTGAACATCAAAGCAATTAATAAGAGTAACAGATTGTAACATCAAATGTAATAAGAACCACAAGCCCATACTAAGTTCATTAATCAATTAAGAAGTTGATGGGAGATGAGATATTTACATAATCTCAAAGTACGTTCCCACTAAATATGAATTGATTACAGTAGGAAAAACAGTAACTTTCCAATGGAGAATCCTGGCAAACACTACCTTGAACAAGTGACAAACATTGACATCAACAGTTACAGAACAAATCAAATCATGTGCTAGCTGATTAAATGCAAAGAAATAAAGGCAATATCACTTCTATGGTATTCCCACGAGAAATAAAATACATTATGGAGAAACGCAAGACAAACTCACATTGAGGGATATTCTACAGAGTGAAAACTGATCTTTATCTTCAGCAAGATTAAGGTCATGAAGCCAAGGAAAGATGGAAGATCTGTTCCAAATGGAAGGAGAACAAAGAGACAAGCCATGGTGACTAAATGCAACATTTCATTCTGAACTGGGTATTTTTGTCCAAAAAGGACATTGTTTGAATAATTAATATAATATAAATGAGGTTTGTGAGTTATGGGAGTAATATATTTGTGTTAATTTCATGATGTTGACAGTTTGTGGTTATGTAGGTAATGTCTTTGTTTATAAAAATACGTATTAAAATACTTATTAAAGTATTGAGATTGATGGGCTGATCATCATCTCACTCTCAAATTCAGGGGAGGGAAATCTTTGTTCTGTTTTTTTGAAGTTTTCTCCATATTTTAAGTTTTTTTTTTAAAAAAATACGTGAGTATTTTATTGCATTGGCAATCAAATATCACATTTCTTTAAGAATATAGTTCTTTCCCTATATCATCTTCACTCTCACATCTGTTCATCTTGATGTGAAATGGCAATAGTTACTACAACCCCATTATTTTTTAAATTACTATATATATTTTTAAATCTTAGAAAACATTCTCAGATTTGGATTTTTATTTTGCCCAAACCTTAGCAAATAATGGTATCTGAGTATACCACGTCATAGGGAGGACATTCCCATGTGTCCTCCTTGGATGAGTCTCCTTTATTGAAACTTTGTGTGGTGAGCACTCCCTACCACCTCAGTGAAACTGCCTTAGCAATTGTTATCATCTCTATGTTAACTTTCGTATTCTTAATCCTTAGTTGAGGTCTCTGCAGTCTGATATACTCTTGGCCTCTGCCTCCATAAATTTTATCTCACTTGACTCTATGACCAGTTCCTTGCCCTCCTCCAGAAATTCCTTCTCAGTGGTATTCATAGACTCTTTTCCTTCTGACAGCCCCTAAAATATCCATGTTCTTCTGGGTTCTGATCTCATGTCTTATCCGGTCCCCCATTGCTCACATTTCCTAAGTCATCTCTTCAAAGTCTTTATCATCACCCACGTGCTGGAATCAAGTCTTTATAGCAGGAAGGCCCCACTCCCAAGCTCAGACCTGAAGAGCCCACTGCCTAATAGATGCATATACATTTGAGTACCTTGGGTGTCTCAAAATGAGTACAAAACCGAATCCATCGCCAAATTCTGTCCTCCTGGAAACTCTCCAAATAGTGTGGTGCTATTTTTTTTTAAATCCCTCTCAGTGAACTGAATCACCATTTACCTAGCAGCCAAGCACACAACAAGATCATTTTTAACTTCCTTACTATTTATCAGATCCCTACATTTCTTTCTCTCCTCGCCCACTTATAATGGTTCAGGCCACCATTATCTCTTCTCTAGATTTCAAATCATATTTGGTGCCCTGGATCAAATTAGAGATATTTTCGCCTTCTCCAATCTGTCACCATGATAATGCAATGACAAACTGTCAGTTGTGCCATGAAAACTTCTGGTTGAAATTCTGTGTTGTTTTTTCATCTTGCCTTTGGGCAAAAAAAAAAAAAAAAGTAAACTTCTTTGCAAGGTAGACCAAAATAGATTTTGGTCTTTGCATAATCCCATGCAATCCCAATACTCCTCACCTTTCTAGCTTCATCTCTTCTCATTCCCTCTCATTACTGCCAAGCCCCATGCAGTTCCATGATGAAGTCACGCTTCATCCAGCTTCCAGACTGGAGCACACTTCAGGCTTCATTTGCTTTCTCTTTATTCACCTAATTACCTGTCAGCCTAATTAAAAGGCAGCACATTTTCCAAAGAGCCTTCACTGACAGAGCCTCTGTCACTAGGTCATTTCTCGGAATCCTGACTGCCTCTTATTTCTATCTGAACACTTATCATACTATATTATTATTTTCTGTTCCCATCCTCTAAACAAGCCTAAAACCTTTCTGAGAGCTTTGCACAACTCAGAATAAAATCTAATTCCTTACTATGATCACAAAACTAGCTTATCTGACTCCTCTCTAAATCTCCCACCTCATATAGTACCTTTCTACTTCCCCCAGGGTCCTGAAGTGAAGCTAGCCTCTTAGCCCTCAGGAATAAGGTGTTCATTTTGAGGACTGCCTGCATCCCTGGTCTTTGTGTAACCAGCTCCTCCCTTTCTTCCATAAATATCATCTTAGCAGAAAGGCTCCTTGACCACCCAGTCTATAGGCTTCTCTGCCACTCCACATTCTTTTTGTTCTTTGCATAGTGATCAGCACTGTTGAACATTTTTTCTTAATTATTAATTTATTTTATTGGAGTATTTCAGCCAGAGGATAAATTCCAGGAGAAAATAGATTTTGGTCTGCCTTTTTCTTCATGTAGCCCAAATGCCAAGAAAAACACCTCAATAATTCCTTGCAGGAATGACTTCCCATAAGATTACAAGATTCCAAAGAAGAGACACTATCTCATTAATCTCTGGTTTTAGGGTGCCATCCTTGGCATATCAAAGCTATAATTCTATTAATTTACTCAACAAGTATTGCTATGTCCACATCCATGGCACTGGACTATGGGATACAAGTAAGAAGAACACAGTCCCATAAGAAAAACTCACTCTACCAGGAAAGACTCCAAACATAGAATTGTGACCCATTTTTCCTGAGTTGCCAACTTTTCAGGATCCCTATTTATTTTGTTCATATAATTCTAATGCCAAAGAAAATCTAGCACCTTGCTGATTTTTCTAGGAATTCATCAGGTGATAGCAGTGATTGATTTCAGAAGGCATTTGTCACCTCTTTCTCCAAATCCTGCTCTAAGCTCCACTCCTGGTCTCTTTGTGTTGTCTTCCTTTGGCTGTTGCCCCACTATCCCCTACAGAAGAATATCCTCGCCTTCTACTAAACACAAAGGGGGTATGTATAACTGACCTGTAGTGGATATTTGGGAGTTTCAGTGAAATTATATTTCAGAAGAGAACGCAGTCTATTATTGAACAGCAGTTCTGAATGGTCACAGACTTTCCCCAGCTAGAAAGTTCCCACTGCCCTTTCTCTCCAGCCTGCCACTACATTTCTAGACCCCCTACTCCTACCTACAGGGATTTTTCTTTCAGAACATTCCCATTTTTATAATTAAAAAAAATGTTGCTTCCCTTGAAGCACATTTTCTTCCCTAAATAAGTTCACATATCTCATTCATAAGGGGTCACTAATAAGTTTGGCTTAAAGCAAGCAAGTAAATAAGTAAGTAAGTAAATAAATAAATAAATAAATCTGTCCACTCCCCCTTGCTGGGCAGTCACCCATTTGAACAGAAGAGAACAATCATTTCCATTAAAAATGCCTAAAATTGTATTTAGTTTAGATTGAATGCACTGCACAATTGACTCATTGAAACTGTTCAGACTGAAACTTTTAAGTCTTTCACAAAGGTTGCCTTTCAACACCTCTCTCTCAGTCTGCATCTATTTAGTTGGAATTTTGACCAATGTACAGACACGTATCGCTGGGAAGTTTCATCTTATTACATTTGGCCCATCATTGCAGCCTGTCAAGATCTTTTAGAATCTTGATTCTGGCATGCAGTCTATTCACTCTCCCTGCCAAATTCATGTCAAGTGCAACTTACTTAAGTATGTTCTCCATCCTCACATAAGCCACCAAAAATGGCTAACAGGCATGTGCTGTTTTGTTACAGGATTCCAAGAACTAAAAAGAAGTTAAAAAATCACCAAATGAGACACGTAAGGAAAAATATCTTTAGATTGAGAATTAAGGTCTCATGTTCAGGCATGTGTCTTATTTTCTTCTTGCCACTTCCTTTACTGTTATTTTGAGATATGGGCTGATGTGGTGGGAGAATATGGCCTGAAATAAGTGGATGCCATAAAACGTTTTAACATAGCAGGGTCAGAGTGAGGGCAAGGCAAGGGAGAGGTTGAAGACAGAAAAGTTCAGGAGGTCTTGCAAGAGCAGGGTGGTATTTGCAGATGCTGGGAGGGGGTGCCCTCTTAAATTTTGTATCCAAGGTTTCTCTCTTGCCTTATCCTAGTCCAGGCCCCATAACGTTTAACTTCTGAATTTCTTTGTTAGAATTTGCTCCTTCAATCTGCGCCTGAGCTGGCATTTTACCACCTTCCTTGTTGTTAGCAGAAACTCCACAGTTAAAACCCTTAGCAAACACAGGTCATGCTTGAATTTGTTCTCAGTTCATTCCTCTAGTGAACCAAGACCAAGATTACTGAAGAGAGTTCTAAACATCAGAAACAATAAAGAATAAGTGTAACCACTCTTTTCTGTTAAAAGCATAAACCAAAAATGCCATTTTATTATTTAATATTTTGTAGCCCTATATTATTATTGTTTTCTTTGCTCTGCTTCCCTCAGTGATTTGCAATTTGGTCCACCAACACTGTCATTTCCAGGAAAACCAACTTCAAACTGATTGTGGCATTATTAGAAGGGGTCTTGAGATTCTCCTGGCAACCCTGTGATCCACATACTGTGGAGATATGTTCAGTCATGCTCTCTGGGGGGTCTGTGCTGCTACTCTGTATCCACACCTCTGCTCCCAGGACTGAGCCTAGTGGTCCTGTATCCCCAGGTCCTACCCTTTCTTGACCCTTATGTGCCTCACTGTCATACTGAGTGCTTGTGCTGTTTGTGGTCTCTGCTACAAAATTAAATGTTGCTTTGCCTATGCTGTTTTTATATAGCTGTTTGCCTGGCTCAGTACGCACAAATCCTACCTAAATTCTGTTCTCTAGGAATTCAACTTCTTTAGAGAAGTCCCTGCTGCCTGGGGAACAAAACCTGCTTTCCAGAATGCTTCACGGAGGCTAGAATGCTGAGGGCCATTGCCAAGTAGGACATTGCAAGAGAGGTGACCTTGCTGAAGGACCAGGGCTGATCAGGTTTTAGGGAGTATCCCGCTCCTTGGGTTTAGAGCGGTTCCAGGTTTAAGGTGTACCATGCCGGGAATAGGGCGTATCCTGCTGCCTCAGGCACGCCCAATCCTTGAGTTCCCCTTGAGTTCTGGTGGGATTCAGAAAGCATTTGGGATTAAAAGCCTGGTGGAGTACGTGAATTTTGGGAGAAGAACATGGATTTCCCCAGAACGTGTTTGTAGAGGGCCCGTGTGAGTTCTGGAATAAAGAATTGCTGTTTGAATCTGCAAAGCTGTGAGTGGCTCGTGATCTTGTGCCCAGCCAGACTGTGGCACTAGAAAGTATATGTGTGTGTGTGTGGGGGGGGGATCCACTGTTCCCAAACAGATATCCTGTTATCCCCCCTCCTCTTAGTCCCATGTCTGACTTTGCCCTTAACTGAATCTAGCATTTTTCAGCTCCAAATTCTTCATAAATTCATTGTAGATAAAGCTAGACGTAAGCCTTTCTATGTATTATTGGCTGGAGATTTCCTCTGAAATAATTCACCAGACACCACTTCTTTACCTCTTTCTTTGTTTTTGTTTGTTCAAATTAGTTATACATGACAGTAGAATGCATTTTGAAACATCATACATAAATGGAGTATAATTTCTCATTCTTCTAGTTGTACGTGATGCAGTTACACTGGTCATATAATCAGATATGCACATAGGATAATAATGTCTGATTCATTCTACTATTCCTCCTACCTGTACACCCTTCACTCCCCTCTGTCTGATCCAAACTACTTCTATTCTTCCCCAGGCTTTCCCCAACAGTGAATTAGCACCCACATATCAGAGAAAACATTCACCTTGGGTCTTTGGGATTGGCTTATTTCACTAAGCATGATGTTCTCCAACTTCATCAATTTTCTTCATCTCTTTTATATATGCTAAAATCACAAATATTCTAAAATTTTTTGTTGATGACCTATCTCCTTTTTCTAAAGAGTGGCTTATTAAAGTTTTCACAGGAGTCTTTGTTTAGAGATGGGACTCCATGAATCTTTGACCAAGTGTTTTGTTGTTGTTGTTGTTTGTTTGTTTGTTTTTGTTTGTTTGTTTTAAGTACAGGTTAATTCTATCCTACTAGTTCATAAACTCCAGAAGATAGGGGTTATGCATGTTTTCACTGATGAAGCCCTATAACCTATTTCTGTAATATCTAATAATTTCTGGCAGTATAGTTGCTGAAGGAGATATAAGGACTTGTGAAAATATCACAAGAAAATGAAAAAATACAAAAATTAAACCATTAAGTTGTAATTCAGGTGGATTAATTTGAAGGAGAAACATAATCTGCCTTACATAAACTAATGTAATTGATTTTCTCTGAAAATCTTCCTTGGTGGCTTGTTTTTGAACAATGGCAGGGTGATATAGCAGCAGATGAAAGTGACAAGGTGACTTGTTGTGGGACTTGCTGCCCTTCAGACTTCACATTTACTGTATGTTTGTTCTTGTGCACAAGGAAAGTGATAAAATGCTGTATAATTTTATAACAAGTGCCACATTTACTGTTTTTCTCTGAATCCCTGTTTTCCACTATATTTTAAACTTATGAATCATGATTTTTGCCAACTAAAGCACTTAAATAAATCACTGCTTTAAATGGTGAGGAGTAGCTGTGTATTGTTGCCATCTGCCTGACTCCCAGGTACTTGCCCCTGGTTAGTTAGGTTAACTGTTCCTGTCATCATTAAATGACGGATTCATTAACAACCTTTTAGGAGGAACAGTTCCCTAAGGGCAGGTAACCTTTGTAAGGGTAGAGGAGGAGGGGTAAGGGCTCAGTCTACATTTTTCCAGACCCAAATCAGCTTCCATCTTCTGGATCCAACCCAATTATTTATCATTTATACTGACTGTCTTTTTGTTCCTTGGCCTCGCTAATTAAAACAACAGTCACCAAAAATACTCACACATAGCATTCTTTCTTCTTTGAACATGCCATGATTTTTTTCTTCTCTGGTTTTAATAACTTGTCCACATATTTATGGCTCAAAAATTTCAGAACTGAGGAATCCCCATGTCATCTGCTTTAATTAATTGTCTTGATTTTCAGTAGACTCTTTCAATTTGGAGACTTTAATCTTTTAACTCTGAAGATTTACCTTTAACTGGTAATTTGATCCTTTCTCTCAGCTATTTTTACATGTTATTGATCTTTAGAGACTCTACTCTAGTAATCAAATGCTTAGCCTCCTGGACTGTTTCCTTCACATCTTTAGTACCTTTGTTTTGTAGGTGCATGGTCTCACAGATTATTCTTTTTTTCATCTTTAAATTCATCAGTGGTCTTTTTGATAGTGATGTATTTCACATATTGTTCCTTTTGTAGTTTCCTATTCTTGTTTTGTGCATTCCAAATTTTCTTGATTCTCTGAGGATAATAGAAATATCTGGGTAATTTATTTCTTTTTTTAAAGTTAATTTTGATGTTAATTTATTTTGGTCATTGTTTCATATTGAAAGTTTTCGGTGCTTTCCTGGTGCCTTTTTTTAAATTTATTTTTTAGTTTTTGGCGGACACAACATCTTCGTTTTATTTTTATGTGGTGCTGAGGATTGAACCCAGCACCCTGTGCATGCGAGGCGAGCACATTACCACTTGAGCCACATCCCCAGCCCCATTCTGGTGCCTTTTGGTTGTTTATTTTTCACAAATGAGCTGATAAAAATCTGGTATTTTTATATTTGTGGACTGTGGTAATTATTAGGCATACACTTTAGAATAGGGGATGGGAAGACATGGAGAGAACTCTACATTCAAGAGCCTTATGTTCTGTTTTCCTCAGTCTGTTGCAGTTGGTTCATCGTCATCTCCAGGAAAGTCAAATTCAAAGCCCATTGTGGCATAGTTAGAAGGGTCCTGGGGTCCACCTTCTGGCAATCCTGTGTTCCACATGCCGTCCACACTGCTCATCTGTGCTCTGTGGGCATCTGTGCTGCTACTCTGCATCCACACCTCTGCCCACAGGACTGAAGCCCAAGTGGTCATTTAGCCCAGGTCCTAGCACTTATCCCTTTCTCCTCCCTCACACTCCTCACTGTCCTTCCAGTGCTACTGAGTGCCTGTGGAGTTAGTGGTCTCTGTTGCAAAATTAAGTGTTGCTTTGCCTAAGCTATTTTTATACGGCTTCTTACCTGGTTGTACATTTGCAAATCCTACTTAATTTGCTTTTTAAAAGGTATTTCATAGATATTTAATGAATGGATGGTGAATTAATGAGAATGAACCATAAAAGAACTAGAGATACAGCACTCCAGAATCCATGATTTAAAGACATGAACAGAAGATGGGGATTCAGAGTAAAACAGTGAACATAGTAAAGCATTTTATCACTTTCCTTGTACACAAGAGCACACACACAGTAAATGTGAAGTCTTAAGGGCAGCAAGTCCCATAACAAGCCACCTTGTCACTTTCATCTGCTGCGGTATCGCCCTGCCATTGTTCAAAAACAAGCCACCAAGGAAGATTTTCAGAAAAAATCAATTACATTAGTTTATGTAAGGCAGATTATGTTTCTCCTTCAAGTTAATCCACCTGAATTAAAACTTAATGGTTTGATTTTTGTATTTTTGCATTTTCTTGTGATATTTTCACAAGTCCTTATATCTCCTTCAGCAACTATACTGCCAGAAATTATTAGATATTACAGAAATAGATTATAGGGCTACATCAGTGAAAACATTCATAATCGCTACCTTCTGAAGTTTATGAACTAGCAGGACAGAATTAACCTGTACTTAAAAAAAAAAAAAAAAAAACTTGGTCAAAGATGCATGGAGTCTCATCTCTAAACAAAGACTCCTGTGAAAACTTTAATAAGCTACTCTTTAGAAAAAGGAGATGGGTCATCAACAAAAAGAGATTTTAGAATATTTGTGATTTTAGCATATATAAAAGAGGTTAAAAAAATTGATGGAGCTGGAGAACATCATGCTAAGTGAAATAAGCCAATCCCAAAGACTCAAGGTGAATGTTTTCTCTGATTTGTGGGTGCTAATTCGCTATTGGGGAAAGCCTGGGGAAGAATAGAGGTACTTTGGATCAGACAGAGGGGAGTGAAGAAGAAGGGGGTGGACACATAGGAAGAATGGTAGAATGAATCAGACATTATTACATTATATGCATATCTGATTATATGAGCAGTATAACTGTATTATGTACAACTAGAAGAATGAGAAATTATACTCCATTATGTACGATATTTCAAAATGCATTCTACTGTCATGTATAACTAATTTGAACAAATAAAAACAAAGAAAGAGGTGAAGAAGTGGTGTCTGATGAAATATATCAGAGGAAATTTTCAGCCTATAATACATAGAAAGGCTTATATTTAGCTTTATCTTCAATGAATGTATGAAGAATTTGGAGCTGAAAAATGCTAGAGTCAATTAAAGGCAAAGTCAGACATGGGACTAAGAGTAGGAGGGATAACAGGATATCTATTTTGGAACAGTGTACCCCGCCCCCCCCAGGTCCCGAGACACACACACACACACACACACACACACACACACACACAGCATCTGCTTGAGAACAAAGGAAATCTAAACTGTATAAAAGAGGCAGGACACCCCACACTCATTTCTTTGGATATTCAGCTCTGGGGTCCCTTCTTCGTGGAGAAGTCTATTTCTTCTATCCTTTAAAATAAAACTTGCTTTCTAAGCTTGCCTTGGCATTTCTTTGGTGTTTAATCTTCACATTTGGAGAAACAGAACTAGGCCCTGATTGATTTTCTTTCTTTCTTTCTTTTTAAATACCTTTATTTGATTTATTTATTTTTATATGGTGCTGAGGATTGAACCCAGTGCCTCAGACATGCTAGGCAAGTGCTACACCACTGTGTTAATTCCCCAGCCCTCTGATTGATTTTCATCACTGTCAGTATCATTAGCAGCAGTGAACACTGGAAGATAATGAAAAAATGTCCTGGGAGCTCCAAGAGAGTGCTGTTTCATGACTATAGCTCTGAATGCTTAAGTTGTATAAAATAATTCAACAGAATTTTATAAATTTTCAGACATATAAGCAATAAAAAAAAATAATATTGCCAAACGAGAAGGTGAAAAGAAGTTCCGTAACACCAGATATGTATCAGATTCAGAGAACAAGTGTGGACAGGAGCTGAAGGATAGACATAAGTATGTATCTATGAAGAAAATAATTAAAATGGGTAGTGACATGGGATGTTTAAATAAATCATGGTTCATCCATAGAGCTTGATAAATGTCATCCAAGACTATTTCTTGATATGTTCATAGTGTCTTAAGTTTTTTTAAAAAAACTGATTACAAGATAATTTACCAATATGTATAAGAATGTGTGTGTGTGTTCTCTCTCTCTCTCTCTCTCTCTCTCTCTCTCTCTCTCTCTCTCTCTCTCTCTCTCCCTGTCTCTTCATTTTTATGCATAGAAACATTCTGGAAGATGGACTCTAAATTTTAAATATCAATAGTACAATGGTATTTCCTTTGGAATTATAAGTGCCCCTCCATCTCCTAATGAATATACATTACCTTTTATGGTAATGACACAAAGACACATTTGGTAGTAGTTTAGTTTGCTTTTATGTAGCCTACATATGCTGCCTCTATTTCTTTATTCTTTTCATATCCTTTTTAACCCTCTGCAATTTAGGTTTGTTCTCCAAGTCTTCATAAAAATTATTGTCCACCGTGGTAACAAATGGTTTTCTAGGAACAAAAGTCAAAGGATACCTCATTATTATTCAATTTTGTCTTAATATTTGATTTATTATTAGTTACTCTCCTATTATTTAATTTCTCTCTTACTTTGGCTTTCCTGACCCTACGTACCCCTTCCTTCATTCCTGATACATTATAACTGTCTCTATAATGGACTTTCCACTTTTGCCCTGTTCCTTTGGTATTAGGGACATCAAATAGTGTCATGGGAACTCTGAGCATTATTTCAAGCCTACAGCTATGTAAGGAGCATCTGCCTTAGACATGCTGGGACTCACTAAGTTGCTGGCCATAAGGAACAGCAGCCATTGAACTGCTTAATCATGACTTTTTGCAATTAATAAAGAGCTGTGAGGGGTGCTAGTCATAGGCATGCTTAGCAATAACTGGTTACAGTTGATAGAGAGCACAGCTCTATGGATATGCACAAAGAATATACACAGTTGCAATTATATCACCTCACTGGACATAACCAATGGACATTGAAATTCACTGGGTGTAACCAATCACCAGCTTGGAACTGTATTTAAATTTCTGGTTCTGCCATATTGAAGAGTTTTGATCCAAGGACATCAGTGAGACTGGCTGCCTTACTGTCCATCCCTGGACTGACTCCACCATTCCCTGATGTCCAGCCATCAGCTGGAGAGAACCACCAGACAAGGACAAAGTCTGCTCTTTTGCTAAGAGAAGCCACGTGGCATTAGAGGTATTTTGGGGCTTGAGTTTCTCTAGAATTGTGTGATTTTCTTATAGTGTTTAATTAGTGTGCATTGAATGCTAGTTGGGGTGCTCCAGAACACCCAACACTTTTGCATTAATTGTTTATATGTGATGATTGGCGTGATCCAATATACGCTTGCATTTAGAGACAATCTGCCTCTGAGTAATTATTAATAGTGCTGCTCGAGACAAGCTATTTCTGCAAAAATTGTACGAAGTGAACCAGTAAAAGTTTTTAAAATTTCAAACATGAAATTTTAAAATGAGCAATAGAAAAAATAGTCTTCCCATCCTAGCAAGTGAAAAGAAGTTTCCACTCTTCTGGACAGCCTAACACCTCCCCACCCCTCCCACCCCCTTACCCCCATCCCATACATAAGCTGAACCATTCATATGCTGTTTCCCATGAGCTAAAATTTACCTACTGTATACCTCTGATTCTGCATATGTAATTTCAGTTCTGATTTCTTTTGTGGTCTCCAATGCCTAATGGAAAATCCCAACCAAATATGTCCCTGTGGATGTGTGAAACTGGACTTATTATCTTCCTCTTTGCCTCCATGCAGACATAATTCCTCTTCATTTTCTACCTTAGTTTTACATATAGTTTCCCACATCGGATATCTCCATCTGCATTTCTCTCTATAACCACTTTACACAGGTGAGTATGGTGAAAACACTCCTAATTTCCCTGGGGTTGGCTCCTCCTCACTGTTTGTAAGCCATTGTTTTTGTTTAGATCTTTCATTACCTCCTGCCTCTTGCAATGTATTAGCCAGCGTCCAGTCAGGTCCAAATTCTCATACACCTCCCCAGACACTGCAGCCCACATATGACTCTAGAGTGTTCTTCTCCCACCCCAAAAAGATTTCCTATTCATTCTCTTGCTCTTTAGCATTTGACATTTCTCAATTGCACTCTGTAAAAATCTCACACATGAGAAACTTTTTGGTTTTATTCTTCTCTCCAGTCAAGACTCAACATATTCCCCATTGTCTTCTAGCGTCTAGATTTCTCTGGGAATTCTCTACCTGAAAAGTTCTGCTTTCCTGTGTGCCTTGTCCACTGGGCTCCTCTTACTCATCCTTTTAATATCAGCTTGAGCACTTCCTTAAGGAAATCTTCCCAAATCTTCTAATTTATGTTTATTGGAAAGTTTCTTTTACTAGATTATGAAGTCTTCATGGAAGAATCTGTATTTTCATTGTTAGATTGAATACAATGAAATGGTTGTTGGCTTAAAAATATCTATGTCATGTACTAATTTTGTGTAGCTGGATCACAAACACAATTTTGGGTAATTTGATATATCCCAACACTAAACATAATACCTTGCACTTGAATGCTGATTATATGTTGTTAAAAGAATGAATACTTTCCCCAAAAGGGAAGGAGGTTGTTACTCTTGATGTTTGGGATTGAGATTTACCTACATGATTTAAAAATGTAAGAAGGGTTCCATTATTATGGTATAAGACAAAAAAAAATTAAGATCAGAAACTAAACTGTCAGCATTTAAGTCAAGCACAATAATGATTTCATCTATATGACTGTGTTTAAAGCTCAATCACAAAATCACTCTTAGCCAAAAATCATTAGTTGAATATAGGACCCACTAAAAATCAAACAAAAAATGTACTTAAGCTCTTAATATCTAAATTACAGAGTTCTTTTTATTTCTATGGTCTACATGAAGAGAACTTACTCATATGAAAGAGAGAGATAAATTTGCTCTTGAATAGTCTATCTTTTGGCTTCCTGTTGCTAATTTTCAACTAACAGGATGTGGTAAAAATCAAACACTGTTTTTAGTCATTCTTCACTTACATGGATGTTTAAAAGAAGACTACCTGCTGAATTGGGAATGAAAAAAGTATTGATTGAACATACTGAAATCGATTGGACCTTTTAGTGTTTCACATCTGTTTTTTTTCCTATTAACTTTCAAATGGATTGACTGATTTTGATCAAATTTCCTGCACTACAATTTTAAGTATCAAGATGAAGGCCAATATTAGGAGAAATTTTCCAGTATATAAGATTTGTTTTCAGGAAACCCCTCATCTTTGCATTAGATGTGAGCAAAATCATAAAATGGATCCAGTATGTCTCAGATAACCATCTGTCTTTATCTACATTTTCCCCCTCTGTATGGTGTCTCTTTTCCTTCTTTCATAAGATCAGACACATTTCTAGTCAGATGTTCTTAATACCAACATCAAAAGCATAAGCATCGGCCATGCTTAGAAGAGGTATATATGCAGAGGCAGGAAGGCTTTCCCACCATTCCTGAGAGCATTACAAGTTTCACTGTACTCTGTGGGATGTGGCACTGCAGGACTTATGAAAACATAGGAAACTGATTTAACTCCAATCTTCTATTTTGTCACCCCAAAATGAACTAAAACTCTCCTATCTTGTCAATTTTTTAATAATGTAAGAATCTATAATTATATATCATAGCAGAATACCTGACATAGTTCATACTTGATAGCTGTTGATATTACTTTTATCTCCAAAAGGATGATGTCTGCCTTATCACTTAAAATGAGAAACAAAGCTTCCACACTCTGACTGAAGTCTTTTAAAACTTTTTTATTTTGAAATAATTACAGGAAATACATAGGAAGTTAAGAAAAAAAAAAGGTCCTGTGAGCTTTCACTCAAATTATAATGGTAATATTCTAACTCTTCACTGTGAAATCCAGGAAACTGACATTGGTACAATACACAAGATGTGACTTAGTTTTGCCAGATTTACTTACACTGATGTGCGTATATGTGTTTATGTGTGCATGTCCAGGTAATATGAGGGTCAACAGTACATCTTATTTTAGCCCTTCTGACAGGTATAGAGGGAGATCCCCTATGGTTTTATCCACTTGCTGTCTTTGGGTTTGAAGTAATATTCCTTGGTCTATTCATGATATTAGTGATTCATATTCTATTTTTTATCTGTCTTGCCAGAGGCTTGATCCTATTATTCTTTTTGAAGAAGTGACTTTCTGTTTCATTGATTTATTAAATTGTTTCTCTGCATTTAATTTCTTAGAATTTATACTGTAATTTTATTGTTTTTTCCTTATTCTTGATTTTAGTTTATTTTCCCCTTCTTTTTCTAGTTTCTAAATACAGGAGCATAGATTATTGGTTTGAGATATCTCCGTTTCTAATGTAAATATTTAGTAGTAGAAATTTTTCCCATAGGACTGCTTTAATTGCATCCCACAATTTTTTTTTCTTTTCATTCATTTCAGGGTACTTTCTATCCATCAAGATTTCCTCTTTGACCAAATTATTTTAAAGGCCTACTAACCAAGAAAAGCCCAGGATCAGACAAATTCTCAGCCAAGTTTTATAAGACCTTCAAAGAAAAATTAAAACCAATACTCCTCAAATCATTCCATGAAATAGAAAAGGAAGGAAGTTTTCCAAACTCATTCAATGAGACTAGTATCTCCCTGATACCAAAACCAGACAAAGACATATCAAGGAAAGATAACTTCAGATCAATATCCCTGATAAACATAGACACAAAAATTCTCAATAAAATTCTGGCAAATTGCATAAAAATATATCAAAAAGACGGTGCACCATGATCAAATGGGGTTCATCCCAGGGCTGCAAGGTTGATTCAACATATGAAAATTAATGAACGTAATTCTTGACTTAAAGACAAGAATCATATGATCATTTCAATAGATGCAGAAAAAGCATTTGATAAAATACAGCACCCCTTCATGTTCAAAACACTAGAAAAACTAGGGATAGGAGGAATATACCTCAACAGTATAAAAGCTATCTATGCTGAACCCAAGGCCAACATAATTCTAAGTGGAGAAAAACTGAACGCATTCCCTCTAAAATGTAGAACAAGACAAGGATGTCCTCTTTAACCACTTCTATTTAACATAGTCCTGGAAACTCTAGCCAGAGCAATTAGATGAAAGAAATTAAAAGGATACAAATAGGAAAATAAGAACTCAAACTATCACTATTTGCTGATGACATGGTCTGACTCCACCAGAAAACTTCTAGAACTAATAAATGAATTCATCAAAGTAGCAGGATATAAATTAAATACCCATAAATCAAACACATTCTCATACATCAGTGATGAATCCTCCGAAATAGAAATTAGGAAAACTACCCCATTCACAACAGCCTCAAAAAAAAAAAAAAACTTGGGAATCAATCTAACAAAAAGTGTGAAAATACCTCTACAATGAAAACTATAGGACATTAAAGAAAGAAATTGAAGAAGATCTTTAGAAGATGGAAAGATCTCCCATGTTCTTGGATAGGCAGAATTAATATTGTCAAAATGGCCATACTACCAAAAGCGTTATACAGATTTAATGCAATTCTTATTAAAATCCCAATTACATTCTTCACAGAAATAGAAAGAGCCATCATAAAATTCATTTGGAAAAATAAGAGACCCAGAATAGCCAAAGCAATTATTAACAAGAAAAGTGTAGCAGTAGACATCACTATACCAGACCTTAAACTATACTACAGAGTCATAGGAACAAAAACTGCATCATATCAGCACCAAAATAGGCATGTAAACCAATGGTACAAAATAGAAGACACAGAGAAAAACCCACAAATATACAGTTATCTTATACTAGACAATATTGCCAAAAAATCATTGTAGAAAAGATAGCCTCTTCAACAAATGGTGCTGGGAAAACTAGAAATCCACATGTAGCAAAATGAAATTAAACCCCTATTTTTCAATACACACAAAAATCAACTCAAAGTGGATCAAAGACTTAGGTACTAGAATAGAGACCCTGCACATAATAGAAGGAAAAATAGGCCCAAATCTTTTCCATGTCAGCTTAGGACCTGACTTCCTTAATAAGACTTCTAAAATGCAATAAGTATAATTAAGAATCAAAATAAATGGGATGGATTCAAACTAAAAAGTTTCTTATCAGCAAAGGAAACATCAGTAATGTGAAGAGAGAACCTACAGAAGGAGATAAAGTCTTTACCACTTGCATCTCAGAGCATTAGTCTCCAGTATACATAAAGAACTCAAAAAGCTCAACACCAAAAAAAAAAAAAAAACCAATTAATAAATTGGATAAGGAACTAAACAGACATTTCTCAGAAGAAGAAATATAATCAATCAACAAATATATGAAAAATGTTCAACATCTCTTGCAATTAGACAAATGCAAATCAAAACTACTAGAGATTTCATTTCTAGTCAAAATGGCAAAATCAAGAATACAAGCAACAACAAATTTTGACCAGTATGTGATACACTCATACATTGCCAGTTAGGCTGCAGATTGGTGCACCAACCTGGAAAGTGGTATGAAGATGTCTCAGAAAACTTGGAATGGAACCAGCATTTAACCCAGCTATTCCACTCCTCGGTTTATACCCAAAGGACTTAAAAAAACAGCATATTACAGGGACACAGCTACATCAATGTTTACAGCAGCACAAATCACAGTAGCTAAATTGTGGAACCAACCTAGATGCCCTTCAATAGATGAATGGATAAAGAAACTGTGGTATATATACATAATGGAATATTACTTAGAAGAATGAAATTATGGCATTTGCCAGTAAATGGATGGAGCTGGAGACCATCATGCTGCGTGAAATAAGCCAATGACAAAATATCAAAGGCCAGATTTTATCTCTGATATGCAGATGCTAATTCACAACAAAGGGGAAGTTAGGGGAAAATAGAAGTACTTAGGATTAGGCAGAGGAGAGTGAAAAGAGGTATCTGGGTAGGAAGGATAATAGAATGAAGATAGTAGAATAGTAGAAAGGACAATAGAATAATACATGTACATTATTACCCTATGTACATATATAATTACACAACAAGTGTGATTCTACATCATGTACAACCAGAAGAACGAGAAGTTATACTCCATTTAATTATAATGTGTCAAAATGCATTCTACTGTCATGAATAACTAATTAGAACAAATTGTTTTAAAAAAGAAACACGTTGCTTAGTTTCCAAGAGTTTGGGAATTTTTTGTTATATTTTTTATATTGATGTCTATTTAGATTATATCATGACAGAATACAAATTTTGATATTAATTATTTTAAATTTTTGAAATCTGTTTTATGGCCTAGATATGACCAATCACAGTAAAGGTTCTTTGGATTTTTCAAGGAAAATGAATTTTGTTTTTTTTGTTAAGTGGAGGATTCCATGAAAACCAATCAGATTCTCTTGATGGATGGTGGTGTTGAATAGCCTTACAGATTTTCTCACAAATTGTTCTATCCTTATTTAAAAAGAAGTGTTGAATTCCCTAATAATAATTATGAATTTGTCCCTTTTTCATTTCAGTTTTTATCAAGTTTTCTTCATGCACTTTGCAGTTCTGTTATGTAGTACATACACACTTAGGATTCATTAGTCTTTTTGGAAGATTGACTTCTTTATCATTATGTAATGCTTGTGTCTCTCCCTGGTAAATTTTGTTGCTATGAAGCATACTTTATGTGATATTAATAAAGTTATTCTTGCCTAGGTATTTTTTCCTTTTCTTTTTTTAGCAGTGCTGTTAATCAAACTACAGCCTCATACATGCTAGGCAAGTGCTCTACCACTGAGCTACACCTTCAGCCCCAACTCTGCTTTATTTTGATAGATGTTTATATTATATATTCTTCTTTTCATTTACTCACAACTTACCTATAGTGTTGTTTTTTAAGATATTTTCTTGCAGTTAGCATAAAGTAATGTTTTAATCCACTCTGCTAATCTTTATCTTTTAATCAATTTATTTATGTGTTGATATTCAATGTTACTATTAACATTTTAAGGCTTAAATCTGGCATTTTGTTTTTTGTTTTGTTTTGTTTCTTATTTCTTTTTATGCCTTCTTGAAGGTTACTTTGAACATTCTTTAGAATTTAATTTTTATTTACCTGTAGAGTTTTTAAGTGTATTAATTTCTATAATTCCTGCAAGAAGTAAATTATATATAATAAATTATCTGTCTATTTGTGTCATGCTTTTACCAGCTCTAATAAGACTATTAAAATAGGCTTTCCTTTATTCTCCTCCATCTATAATATTCATATCTTGAATATTTTCTTTCTCTTCATTACATACATTCAATATTATAGTTTTTCTTCAACCATCAAATACAGTTTTGAAAAGTTAAGAGGAAAAAAAGCCTATTTGAATTTTACTCTTTCTTTTTTCCTTTGTTTCAAGGTTCCTTCTTTTATCATCTCTTTGTATTTGAAAAAAAATAAATCATTCTTTTAGGTTAGGTATTCTGGAAAGAAATTCTCCTTGTTTTTATTCATCTAAGATTATTTGTCTTGCAATCCCAAGTTATAGGTTGACAGTCTTTCAGCCGTTGAAAATATTGTTTTACTTTTTTCTAGCCTCATGATTTCTGAGGAGAAATCCATCATAACTTGAATTGTTTCCTATAGGTAAGATTTTTATTTCTTGATATTTTTAAATTTTTTCCCCTGCATCTTAGTTTTCAGAGGTACGGTTTTTATTTCTTGATATTTTTTAAATTTTTTCCCTGCATCTTAGTTTTTAAAAGTTTGATTATGATTTGTCCTGGCATAGTTTTCCTTGGATTTTTCCTGTCTGGCATTTTCTTAGTGTCTTGAATCTATAAGTTTATGTCCTTTGCCAAATCTGAGAAAATTTCATCCATTATTTATTTGAATACATTTTCAACCCGACTTTTTTCCTCCTTCTCTGGGACTCTGATAGCATAAAAGCTATATCTTTTAATATAGTTCCCACAAATTCTGAAGGCACTGTTCATTTCTTTTCATTTCATATTCTCTTACTTTTTCTTATCATTTCTCTATTTCTACATCCTGTGTTCAAGTTCTTTTCTCTGACACATCTTTTCTGCTGTTAAGTTTACCCATTGACTTCACTTATCTTACTTTTTTAGTTATAAAATTTTAATTTGACTTTTTAGTGTTTTCCTATATTTGCAGTCTTTCTATTTCTTGACTGAGACTTTCTATTTTTTCAATTGCTTCACTCTTGTTGAAATATTTGTATGAGGACTGCTTTAAAATCCTTTTCATATGATTATAGGTTTCATGTTGGTGTTGTCTGTGCTTGTCTTTCTCATTTAAGGTGAGATTTTTTTTTTCAGTTTCTGTTTGACACATGAATTTACATTTTATCTGGAAATTTTGGTTATTATGTTATGAGTCTCTGGAGCTTATCTAAATAATTTGCTTTAGCAGGTGCCCTCTGTCATTGTAAATCAGCAAAGAGGTGGACGCTACCTTAGTATCATCAGGGAGCAGTGAAAGTCAAGGTTGCCCACCTAACTGCATGATACACACCAAAGGAGGACCATTTCTTGCTTTGGGGTTGGTGGGAAGTTCAGTGTCCCTGCTTTACTTGTGCTCGTGCCACTCTAATTTGGTGGGCATATAATGTCCCATTACTGCTCGTGGCAAGACTCACACTGCCACTGTGAGGGTGGGGTGGTGAGGAGCTTGCTAACTCTGGGAGGGAAGGAATATCTGGCTTCCCACCTATCTTCCCTGATTCCAACCCACTGTGAAGGGAGCACCTTGGCTGCAGCTTCACAAGGGCAGAGATTAGCGCTCCACTCCATCTTTGCTATTGGTGGTATGTATAGTTATAATTTGTCCATGATGTTTGCTGATTTAGAGAGGGATAATACTGTCTGAGAGTTGTTGGGTTTTTTCCCCCTTGCTAGGCTTGTCCTTTTCTTGTTCTTTGACTGAAGAATGGAGACATTTCTTGGGTCCAAGAAAAAAAAAAAAACTCATTGGAGTTTCCATGTTCCTTTTCTCTAGCACAGAGTGAGGGATGTGAAATAAACAGGGAACTCATCACAGTCTCATTTCTCAGGACTCAAACTCATCTTCTCTCGTCTCCACCTTTCAAATCCTTTCATATTTGTCAATACATACATGCATGTGTTTATATATAGACACATGAAATTGACATGATTGTAACTATATGTATACATACACATAAAACCATGTATGTATATATGTGGAGATATCTATTTATATATAGATATATATGTATATATATAAACCTTCCCATATATATATATATATATATATATATATATATATATATATATATATATATATATATATACTTTCCCCAAAATGTTTAACTTTTACTTATGAGGAGGAATAAGGAGATGTGAATCTATTCCATCTTGTCCCCACAACTTAACTGTATTTTTCATTATACCATTAAACTGTGTTTCTCTAATTGTTAACAATGTAGCACATCACTTTATGTATTTGCCATCTGCATAGTCTCTTTAGTCTCTTTGGTAAATCTGCCATGTCTTTTGTTATTTTCTATTTGAATTATTTGTTTTTTTTCTTTATTGCTGAGCATTGTCAAGAAGCATAGCTTCTGTCAAATGTGTGGTTTGCAAATGTGTTCTCCCAGTCTATAGCTTGAATTCTCATCCTCTTATCAGAGTTTTTCACAGAGCTAATGTTTTAAACTTTGATGGAGATAATTTTATAACAGTTTTAAATACTTAGACTATTAAAAAATTCTTCTACAAATGTTCTTTAATTAAACACATGTCAGGGAGAATTGTTAGAGATCTTTTTAATTGCCCTTGCTAAGAAATCTCTGGATTAAAAAATAATCATTAAAAGATCAGTCTCCTAAAAGAGAAGATAAACTATGAAACTGCGCACCTGGACATCCATCATTTATTAGATACATGGCCTTCGGAAATTACTTATTTAGATCTCAATTTCTTCATTTCTCAGAGAAGGATAATAATCAGAACTACCATATAGCAATATTATAAGTTAGAATGTTAAAATATGTGAAGCACTTTCTGGCACCTAGTAAGTACTTAAAAAATATTAGCTGCTATCATTTCAGTTGTTAACCATCATCATTGCTTCTCAGTCTACTGCTTGGTGCTGTACAATGGACCTTGAGTTTCAAGGAGCCCCAGGTAGTCCTTCCTTTGTCTAAAACATTCCTCTTTGGCAATAACTTTCTTTTATGCTATTTAAGAATCTGTACAGACTGATAAAACCCAATTAAACTTTGCTATTAAATAATATTTTATATATTGGAGAAAACTCATGTTATTTGTATAGGTTTCTCACATCAACAATGTTTCATACTTTCTATTTTCTGGACTAAAAATCATACCTGATACACTTAGAATATATATATGTTTGTGTGTGTGTATATGTATGTGTGTGTATATATATATATATATATATATATATTCTAAGGATATCATATATAATATATATGATACACACACATGCATATAATTCCAAAGTCTTAATAGCAAATAAAGAAAAACAATTAAAATGGGCAAGGATCTACATAGATGTTATCTATTTATCAAAATAATACATACAAATGATCACCAGGTATATTAAATAATTGCTCAAAATCACTAATCATCAAAAAATGCAAAAAAGATAATGACATATTGCATCATTTTAGTAATAATGTCTATTATCAAGATGAGTAATTAAAACAAGTGTTGGGGAGGATGTGAAGAAATGAAACTCTTGCCCACTTTTGGTAGAAATGTAAATTAGTCCAGCCACTATGAAAAATAGTATGGAAAAAATTAAAAATAGAACTATCCTGTGATCCAGTAATCATTCCATTGTGGAGGAATATCCCACTCCAAAGGAAATAAAATCAGTATGTTGAAGAGACTTCTGCAGTTCCCTGTTTATCACAGCACTATCCATAATACCCAAGACACAGAAACAACCTGAGTGTCCATAAACTGATGATTGGGGAAGAAAATGTGATATATAATCAAATGCTATTCAGCCATAAAAAATAATGCCATGTGTGCAACTTGGGTGGAACTGGAGATCATTATATTAAGTGAAATTATCCAGGCACAGAAAGATAAATTCTGCATGATCACACTCAATGTGAAATCATGTAAGTCAAGAGTAGAATGGTGATTACCAGAGACCAGAAGAATAAGATAGGGCCATGAGAAAAGGTTGATCTATGGATACAAATTTACAGGTAGATAGGAGCACGTTCTGATACGCTACTGCACAATAAGGTGCCTACAGATAACAATAATGTACTGTGCATTTCAAAAACTAGAAGAAAATATTTTGAAAGTTTTCACTGTAAAGAAGTGATAAATATTTGAGATAAATGTGCTTAATCTGATTTAAACATTATACAATACATACATATACTGAAGCATCATAATGTACTCCATTAATATGTATGAATTTAATAGTTTTATAGATCACTTTAAAATAAATAAAATCACATATGATATTCTTAACTTTTCATTAAAATCTTTTTATAATATAACAGTATTAAATTTAAAAAGTCATTATTATCATAACTGAAAAATTAGAAAATAAGAAAATCAAGGAGAAAAAGTTCCCAAACCCCATGACCTAAATTCTGAAAATACTTTTAGCTATTTGCAAATTTTTTGGCCTCCTAAGCAGAATTATAACTCATTTTTAAAATTATTTTACAACATAAGCATTTTAATGTCATTAATAGTAGTTTAATAAGATAATTTTATTGTATTATATTAATCCTCTGTGAGAAAATAAACTAAACAAAGTGACATGAACAGTTTAATGTCTCTTCTCTCTCTTAAACACAATACACACAAAACGAAACATAAACATATTGAATTGTCACACTGTACTCCATAAACATGTATAATTATTATTTTATGTTAAAAAATAAGTAGTTAAATTTTAAAAAATAATTTAATATAAAATCATGTAGGTTATGACAGATGAATAAATTTCAGCATTTTAATTTGAAAAATGTTTTTAAAGTGGTGTGGTTGAATATGTTTTCTTATAATAACTACCCATTGTTTTTACTCTTGTGAATTGACTTTTCCTATTTATTTTTGGAACCTTGTGGTCTTTTGAGTAGGAGGCTATAAAAAAATACACTCACTCTTCATCAAGGTCATAGGTGCAGATATTCAGGTTGTGCCCTGAATTAGAACACCCTGAAGAGAAGGGGAACAGGGAGGGACTGAAGTCTAATTAATTTATGTATGCACCTGTAAGTCTGTGCCCAGGTATATTTTTTTCCTAAACTGCATTAAGATATTAGACATCTACAATTAAGTATTAGGCTTTTCTATTCCAATTTCAAGCTTATATTTTCAAACTAACATGTCCTTTCTCCTCTAAATGTTTCAAGAACAACAACTTTAAATATTTCAACACTCTTTTTTTTTCCATAGAAACAATGTGAGATAAAAATGTTGATAGTTAAGTCTTTAATTCATGTGGATTTATTCTGATGTGGTATGAGAAACTATAAATAAGTTTTCTTCCTATGTCAATAGTCACTTGTTCCTGAACTATTTAGAAAATAAACCCCTTTTCTTATTCATTTTTTATTTTTGAAATTCCTTTTTATGTTATACAAATGATAAAATATCTTTCTGAGACATTTTCACTCAAGCACCACTGTTTAATTATTGAAATCTATTTTTTTAATATTTGCTATTAATACACTTATAATACTCATCTTTTAAAAATTGTCTTTAGTATCGTATTCATTTTTTCAGAGAACCTTGAAATCATTTTGCAGATGTGAAAACACAAGCTAATTAAAAATTTAAAATATAAATTAATTCAATAATTCTCCACTTTAAATATATTCCAAACTTGCTAGAAATGAGTATGTCACTTCTCTGATTCCTTCATGTTTTTGTCAGTAAGCCATTATACATGTGCTATCTAGTCTCCTCCATTAAATTTACTTCTAGAGGTTTTGTGTTCTTTAAGTTCTCCCAGCAATGTCTCTCATTGCTAATAATTTCTTCCAATGAGAGGAATGGAGTGACACTACCCTATGAAATAAGCCTCTCTTGGACACAATTCTCAAAGAAGGGAGTGATGACTGGTTTTCTCCTTTCTGTGTACCAGAATCTTATTATAAAAAAATACTCATTTATGTATATCTGAATATGACCCAATGAAACCAATCATTCTGTATAAACAATATGCCCCAATAAAAATTAAATAAAAAAGAATGAGGAAAGTGCACTGTTTCAGATAGCTACTTGCCATAATACCCAGAAATGCTATTTATCTTGAAAATATATGAAGCAATTAACATTTTGAAGCTTGTTGGACTCTCTACATTAGGAATTTACATAAACAATGTATTCCATATATGTGTATGTTATGGTTTCCAGATATACATTGGTTTTAGCTATGTGTCTTCAACTTTTCTTCAGTAATGGTGACAAACGGAATGGCTAAAATAATCTCTCTTCTTGTCCCATTTGTTTTCTCTATTTTTGCTCTGGTAGTCTGTTCAATTCTAGTGTACATTGTTGTATTCATTTCTGCATGTGCAATTCGCCCTTCATACACAACGAGCTGTATTGTGTGGCAATTCTGAGTGCTCACCCCAACTTGCCTTTCACCTTCCTGTTTGCTGAATTCTTTGGGTGGGGCTTTCTTCCTTATTCCAAAGCTGCTTCTCTGGCATGTTATAACAATTTAAACCAGCCCAGGATCTAACCAGAGACCTCTATTTGTATAATGCCATAAAACTTTCTCTGTTTTTCTATTAAACATACCCTTGAAATAGTTGCTCATATAACATTTTATTATTTTATATACAAGATCATGAGGATGGGACTATACTGTTATCATTTAATGAATAATATATGATTTGGGGATAATTATTAAACTACTTAATAATCAATCATTAAATATGACTTTTTCTCTATTAAAATGATAAATAATAAGTACTATATACCAATAAACATTAGGATTTCGTTGATTGGTTAATATACAGAATCATGAATTTTCTAGTAACCATATTTAAGAAGTAAAAAGAAAGAGATAAAATTAACTTTTAAGCTATGTTCTGTTTAGCCATTTTTAGGTTTCCAAGAAAGAGAATCAAGTTGGTCTCATTTGTCCCAGTTTGAGTAGTACTTCTATGCTAGGCCATTTAGCAGGCAATTGTTAAATATATTTGAAACTGATTCTTCCAAGGTACAGATTTGATCTTGGTGTGGTAAGACAAATTTATTTGTCTTTTCTCCAAAGTAGCTTTACCTGGGTAAACTCCTACCTTTCCAATCTGTTATATGTAATCCTTCTGCATTTTAACAGTTACTGAGAATAAAAATTTATTTCTGAGATGAATAAAAATTTATTTGCAAGGTGCATGAGTCAGTACTTATTCAATTTATACCTAGTGATATTTTATACAGTGAAGTTACACTCAGATGAGAGGGGGAAAAATCCATATGAAAAGTTGGTATCTGTCCATTATCTAGATTTCAGACTTCCATTTACCATCCTGAGATACGGAAATGAATTGTCGATTGTGAAGTCCTGGCCTTTGCTTTGCTTTACTGCATCATAATACTCCAATGGATGGAGAAAGAAGGCACTAATAAATTCAAAAATATAGGTTCTTGAGAATTTGTCTTACCAAACCAAGATCAAACTTGTACATTGGAGAAATCATTTTCAAACATGTTTAACTTGACTTCTGAAATTAAATTAGGACAAAAACCCAGAGTATTCTACTAAATTAAAACACATTCATTTGATGTAAATGTTTGACAATTATTTTACACAATTTTATCCACACTGTAAGACTTATCAATGTATATAAAGCAAAACAATGTCTGTATGGATTTTTAGGCCTTCTTATTCATGCTGGGCTAATTTTTTTTTAATCTTCTGCAAGGTTCACAGAAAAGGGAACTCAGGTAAGTAATTGTCACACTTAAATATTGAAGTCATTCAAGAATGATAATATGATTAAGGTGGTTTTAAATACTTTGCTATTTAAAATTAATCAGCTTATTTTAAAATAAGACTTTATTTTGGAGAACAATAGAATAACAAAAATGTATCCAACAATATAATTTCATAATTGCTGGGATAAATACATCAATAAGTTTTAAAGGCCAAAGTAATATAAATGCATCCTTTTAAAGGTCTCAAAATATATAAATGGAAACTAAAACTTAGTGAATTGATAAAAATAGTGAATTGTCGGAAAAAGTAAACCAACAAATTCTGGGCTCAGGGTAGCAGGTAGAAGAGGAAACTGTTGTCCTTTCCCCTGATGGCTCTTCATATCTCGAGAGAATGCCTGCATATAACATAGCCCTTAGTCAGGAAAGTGTAAGCTTAGACAAACTGACCCACCCCAGAGGAGAAACTTACAGACTCAAACATCCCAAGATCTCTATTGAAAGGGACAGTCTCTCTGATCACACTCATAGAGACCTTCCAATTCGCTCTTCTTCCAACTAACACTACCTTGCAGAGATCTGATTTCCATTTTCCAATGTTTATTGCTAATAAGATCCTTGGGTTACCCATCATTTCACTCCTAGGTTTTGGATTTTTGGATTTCCCTGGAATTTCTCACTATTTCCAAATATAAAAGCACTATTTACACCATGCTTGTGTAGACACCCTGTAGATTACCCATAGAATTTAACCCAAGGTCACCTTTCTCTATCCTAGAGAAGATAACATCAATGAAGAGAGGGAAGAGGTCCCTTGAGTCATTCAGGACCTCTTGAAGGTAGATTAAAATGACAAATTAAGACAGACAGAAGTGTTAGGGTCAGAATTCAGTCATCAGAAGCATCCTGTCCTTTCTGTTCTCTCTATAATTTCCTCCTAAAGTATATGTGGACATACAAGCCAGGCAAAAAGAGGACATAGGACCTGGAAAAGCCAAGGCCAGAACTCTACCTCCAGCTCTCCCAAAGGAATATGGATCAAATGAAATTCAGAGCCAGGCCAGGTTTTCCAATGGAAATATATGAAGTCTGAATATGGATCTTCTTCTAGTCCCTGTCCCTGGTGCAAATGAAAGAGGAGATCTGAGCTTGTATGTTGTACACTACCGCTATGGCACTCCCCCTGCAGAACACTGGTCCTGTTAGAGGCAGTAGCTCTTTCCAACCATAACGGAAAGGTCATCTTCTTCATTCCAATTTCTGGGAATGGTTCTTTCAAACCTCTCTGGGTTAAGATTATTTTTATAGATGTTTCAATGAAAATGTAAGGAAACTTTTGTTTGAGGGAACTAGTGAGCACCTGTCCATCTTGCTGGTGGTCAGAGAAAATTGAGTTATCTTATTGTACTGAATGTGTTTCAGGTATTTCCAATTATGTGATTTCCCAGAAAGTGAAATTTGTTGTGTTCTGGCTCTTAGAAGGTAACATGTAAATGAATCCACTAATTGATTTTAAAACTTAAAGGAACAACAACACAAAGCAGTCAACAGGCCCAGTTGGAACTAGCAAGGAGATGACAACCCAAAGCCCTTTGAGTATGCTTAGCCTGGGCTATGGAGTTGCAACAAGATTATTATTTCTGTCTAGAGCCTAACCACCTGTGTGAAGGGGAGCTACTTTGAATGCCAGCTTACTGAGCAAGTCCTACATATAAGTGAGCCAATACGGTCAAGGACCATGCTGAAACCAAGAGTAGGGGACTCACACACAGAAAACCTTTGAATCTACTCTTAGAAAAACAAGGGGGATCAAAAACTATGTAATGTTTTGAACAACCAATAATAAAAATTTTTAAAAAAAGAAAAACAATGGGGAAACACTTCAAGGTATAGGTATAGGGAACAATTTCCTGAGAAAGACTCTGATACCTTAGGAAATGTTAATAAGAGTTGACAAATGGTATGATATCAAATTAAAAATTATAACTAATTAGAACAAATTAAAAAAAAAGTTTCTGCCCAGCACATGAGAACAATCAACAGAGTAAAGAGACAACCTACAGAATAGAAGAAAAATCTTTGCCAACTATTCATCTGACAAAGGATTTAAAACAGAGAATATATAAAGAACTCAAAAATTGAAAATCATAATAATCCAGTTAATAAATAGGTTTGGAACTGAACAGCCATATCTCAAAAATGAAGAAATATGATTGGCAAATAAATATATGAAAAAATGTTCAACATTTTTAGCCACAAGGGAAATGGCAAATCAAGACTACATTGAGATTCCATCTCACTCCAGCCAGAATGGCTATTACAAAGAATACAAATAATAACAAGTGCTAGAAAAGGTGCAGAAAGAAAGAAACCCTTGCATACTGGTGATGAGAATGTAAATCAGGTCAGCCTCTATGGAAAACATTATAGAGGTTTTTCAAAAGATAAAAATAGAACTACCATATAATCCAGCTATTCCACTCCTGGGCATACAGATGAAGAGAATCAAAGTCAGCATTCTAAGAGATACCTGCATATCTGTATTTAGCATGATGCAACTCACAATAACCAAATTATGGAATCGATGAGGCTAAATGTTCACACCAGTGGAAGAATGAATAAATAAAATATGATTACATACACACACACACACACACACACACACACATATATACATACATACAACATAGAGTATTATTCAGACATACAGAAGAACAAAAACATGTTATTTGCAGAAAAAACAGATGAAACTGGAGATTATGTTATGTGAAATGTGTCAGACTCATAAAGATAAATATCACAAGTTCTCTCATATGAGACCTAGAGAAAAAAATAAAATAGATGACATGAAATAGAAGGGAAACTATTAGGGAAAGGTAAGGGAAGCAGGAGCAGTGTGGGAGAAAGAAACAGATCAAAATACATCATATGCATAGATAAAATTGTATGCATGGATGAAAAGTTACTTTTTAGGATTAATATACAACAATAATACAATTAAAAAATAAAACTCTTTGAAAGTAGAAAACACAACAGTTTCCTTAGTGGGTGAAAAAAGCAAACTCACAGGTGAAATGGGCACAAACCCTACAATTGCTGTATGGGCTGCAGGCTGCTAAAGTGTGGTCAGCCACCAGGGAGTTATGTCTGCTCTAGAATTGAAATATATCAGAAACAGGTGTCCCACCTGACTTCCTGGAAGGAGCATTTTTCATACTCCTAGACCTAGGTTAGCCCCCATTAGAAGGTGATTTATGCCAGCAATAATTGCCCAGGAAGGTGTATTGTGTATTAAGAATACCCCAAGACTTAGTGACCTCATCAGACATCCATGTAAGGACTTGAGGGTGGGAGGGATTAGTAAAATATAAATAAACTTCAAACCTTTTGAAAAATCATAGTCATCACCTAGTCCCTCCATGTCTTATCTGGTAGAAGAGAATAAAGAGCCTTGTTGTCATTAGTTTTTTTTTTAATTGTTTTGATTAATGCCCTTCATCCTACACAAGGAACATGTGCGGGGTTAAGAAGCTCCAAGGCATTCATAATGCCAGTGTCATCTCAGTTCGTCACTAGCACCAAAATATAGGCTCACCAACTCAATTATCTCTTTGCTGAATTAGGCAGGAGCCCAGGACTTCCTCAGTCTAAACCAGTGTCCTCTGCTCCCTGAACTGTCTCCAATCCAGGGGTTTATGTAGTAATTCTCATCCAAGAGTCCTGTGGACTTTCAGCTGGATGCTACCTACCCACTTCTGCAGCCAATACAAGGTATCATACAAATGTAACCCAAAATTTACATTCACACATTTTTCTATCTTCCTGTCTGTCTCTCTCTTTCTCTCCCCTATCCTCTCCCCTACATTGAGCCTGCCTGTCTCTGGGGAGACATGTTCACTGTCCGTAAGTTAAGAAAGGAAAATATTTCACTGGTATAAAGTTGCGAGTCGCCAGGGACTTATCAGTTCAAGATTCAGCACAGTGACTCAACCTAACAGTGAAAACAAAACCAGTGTTCAGTCTTCCCCAGGTAACAGTTTACTTTTATCTTTGGTCACACTGCCTGCTCTTTACATTTTTCCCAATGACTTGAATCAAAGACTGTATGCTGAGGCAAAATACTGAATATAAACAAACTGTCTTGGCAATAGGCTTTTTTTTTTTTAAAGAGAGAGAGACAGAGAGAATTTTAATATTTATTTTTTTAGTTACCGGCGGACACAACATCTTTGTTTGTATGTGGTGCTGAGGATCGAACCCAGGCCGCACGCATGCCAAGCAAGCGTGCTACTGCTTGAGCCACATCCCCAGCCCTTGGCAATAGGCTTTTATCTTCCAAAGGATTGGTCACCAAAAGGTTATTATTATGGGTATTAATTTGCAGTGAGAACTGAACAAATTTCAGAGTGATTAGAGGATGTGACTATGATTAACAGAAGCTAGAAAATATGTATGAAAAAGAATCTAGTGTTTCTATATACTTTTTCTTTCACTTTTCTTGGTCTCTTGAGAAAGTCATAGTGGAAATTATGAAGAGGAAGCTATTACTGAGCAGAATATTTCGGGGGAACATTCTGATCTATGGTCCCTCAGAGGAATTGATTACTAACAGCCTTTAAGTGAGAGTGACATTCAGTACATTTAAGACTCCTAAAACCAAAGTTTCTCTTCCATTTTACATATAAGAGATCTTATGATCACTCTGTTCATCTAAGCAATCATACTTCATAAGAGCCAGACCCAGACTTTTAATTCAAAGTATATCCCTCTTGGAAGGGAATCTTGAAAGGCGATGAGGAGAAAGCTCTATCTCCTGGCTTAAGTGCTGTTCAGCTCCTGGAAGGATTTCTTAATATTTTATTTTGTGCTTTACTGAGTATTTCTTGGTTCTCCTAATTCCAAAGAAGTGTTTATTTATTTCTTTTTTTTTTTTTTGTTCACCCTCTGCTTTTTCTTCCCTTGTCAAAAAGAAATATCACTCCCACAGTTGTTTCCTTCTTTTCTGCAGGGAGAGGGAATTCTAAAATTGTTTCATTGTGCCAGGTGGTAAGGTCTTTTCAACCTCTAATGAAATGCTGTTCGTGGAAATTAAGCCATTGTCACAAGATGTATACTACACAGATTCTTTCCCATTTGTGAAGTTGACTTTATTCTTACAATGTACCTTTCAACACTCTGTTTCTAGTTGAGCATAGTTACAAAAAGTCAAATAATGTTCCGATGGTGTAGGAAGAGCTCAGTGCTCTGGCACAGAAAACTGCAAATTTTTTTTCAAATGCTAAATATCTATATATATTTAGAAAAATGTAATTGTACATTCAAATGTCAAGGAAAAGCTTATTTACACAGAGAAATTATGGTCACTAACTAGATCAAAATTGGGAGGTGAATGAAAAAATTACACAAAAGGGACGTTTACTCTTTCTCTTTCAAAGGAGTCTAGCTATTACCTATTTTCAGAATTTATCATTGGTGAGCTTCATAAAAATTAAGGAAGCAAAGGCTTAAGTACTCCCAGATCCCTCAAAACTGGTCTTCCATCCAATTTTAAAGCACTTTTAGCAATTGAGAGCACTGTTTCCAAAGACTGCCTTTTTCTTTGGATTTCTGGTGTTCCCATGATCACTTTCGAGTCTCTAAGTATAAACATATCAAATAGCTGCTGCCGCCACCCAAAATGCCCACACACTATCTAATCATTCTTCATAGCCAATATGGTTCTTCTTAAACTTGGACCCATTGGTTCTAGCTTTGCCTTATTAAACTACACCAAAGAAATCTAATCCATCTTCTGTGTAAAAATATTATATACCAAAAGCTCACCCATCATGTAATTTTAAAGCATGATTTATCCTTCAGGTTTTCTCTCTATAAAGTAAACATCCCATTTCCCTACAGCCATGTGACATGGTTTCTAGACCCCTGGCTATTCCAAATACCTTACTCTGGGTACACCTCAGGAATCTCTTAAACTATCATTGGGCAGACGATTCCTTGTGAGGTCTAATTAACAAACAATCCAGCAAGACCACTTAGACACTTTCTATAAACCTAGCCTAAACCACAGGAGCTTTCTTGGCAGACATCTGCTCCTTATTCGTTGAACTCATAATCAGCTAAACCAAATGTCCTTTACCCAGAATTGTGCAATTTAACTTGTGAACCCAAACATGTAACTTTGCATTTAAACCTCTTACATTTCTTCATACTATACTTATTTCAGCATTCTAGTTTTTAAAGTAAATTTTTATTCTTTATGCTTTGCATCTTCATCTGACATATTAGTTATTCTTAAATTTTTTAATCTTTGAACTTGACTGATATGCCATATATATATTTTCTGAGTCCATTTATGTAAACTGTTGAATGGAGAATGAAGGAGTATTTTGTCTCTACAGAAACCTAATACATTGACATCAATCTAGTGGTCTTTCTCCTTAGGTATTACCTTTGTGGCCTAACTACTCCAGCCTGACCTTTATAAATAACCACTCCTCCCTGTTGATTCCTTTTATTAGGGAAGAAATAGAAAAAAGTCCATCAGCACTTTACCAAGTTTTTATGAACACACTATACATTACTCCAGGTATTCAAAGCCATACTAACCTACACAACAATGATTAAACCAATTCATACCATTTATGAAGAGCAAGATGAATACATTTAGGATTTTGATGTTGTTGTTCCAGAGTGTTTTGCATGGTGTATCCTGTACCTGTATTATCCCAGCTAGCCTGTAGTCTGTATGAGGAAAAAAAAAAGTGTATATTTGACCTTAAATCAAATTTCATGTGGCTTAAAGGGGTAAAGCCAGAATCACTGATTTCACGTTTTAGGAAAAAAAATACTGGCTTACTAAGAGGTGTGATCATTGATAATATGATGCAGTGTCCTTAGTGGAGACAGGTATAATATAATATTTTTATACTTAGATAATGAATTATTTCAGAGAAGGCAGACAACATATATCTCAATGCATTTTATTGTATATTGTATTAATGGTAGCAGCTATTCCATGTCCAAGAAAATAAAGAGGAATCCTCATTCTAAAAACAACCATTCTACCATGGTGTCTAACCTTGATCCCTCAGCATCAGATACTGTCATACACCAGACCTTATATTCAAATCAAGTACTTATAGCTCACATATGATATTCTCTTAAAAGATGAGCATTTTACTAAGCCAAACATATATACATTTGAATTAAGATATTTATGTTGACAATTAAAATACCAATATACCAACTCATATTTGCATTTTAACAAAGTCTGTCAATGTCCTAAACCAAACAAACAGATATTGAAAGGTTAGGCTCCCCCAAGATTCCTTTACATTATATAAGAAAAGAGTGATATTCATTTACTAACATGCAAAGCCAGCAATGAAACCAGAGTCATGAGAGGCTGGAAAGCCAAGTTATATATAGGTGACTCTTCCAAAGTAAAATTAACTGTTATTTTTATTTTCACTTAATGCATTAATAACCATTCCTGTTAACCTTTTTCAGTTAGATCTAAATAGAAAAAAAATAGTTTAAAACCTGCCTGGTTTAGTAAAGAGCTATTACACCCAAGGTTCAGTTTTCATCTATACTTAAAACATTCTAACTGAAAACAAGATGCTAGAAAGATTTCAAAGGCAATACTCAGAAAGCAATTATCCACCAAAACAATAGTAATAGCACCAATATTACTAAGGTTCTGTAGCAACCCTCACTGAATGTCAGCTTTTGTTTATAAATCTCAACTACTGCCTCTGAAGCTACACCCATCTCTATGTTAAAATGTAACCGTTTCAAACTGGCACAACAATGTGTGTTCCCAAATAGAAATTTACCAAATATGTATTAAATGGTTTTAATTATTTTATTTTTAGTGTATGCATTATAGTTGCATGTAATAGTGGATACATATTCTGTTTTTGTGAGATTCCCTTTTATCATTGCTTTTTTCTCTCTAGCTTCTACATATGAGAGAAAACATTTGCCCTTGACTTTCTGAGTCTGGCTTATTTCACTTACCATGATTTCAATAGTTCCATCCATTTACCAGAAAGTGACATAATTCCATTCTCCTTTATGTCTGAGTAAACTTCATTGTGTATATATACCACATTTTCTTTTTTTTGTGCAGGATTAAAGGTAGGATCTAGTTTGTTCTCCTACATATGGCTATCTAGTTTTCCCAGCACCATTTGTTAAAGAGACTAACTTTTCTGCCACTTATGCTTTTGACATTTTTGTCAAGGATCAGATGACTGTACTTACAATTTTTTTCTGTGTCTTCTAGTCTATTCCATTGGTCTTTATATCTGCTTTTATGCAAACACTATGCTATTTTTGTGACTATAGCTCTGTAGTATAATTTGAAGTCAAGCATTGTGATGCCTCCAGCCTCCTCCTTTTTGCTCAGGATTATTTTTACTATTCTGGGTCTTCTATTCTTGCATATAAATTTTAGTACTATCTTTTCTCATTCTATGAAGAGTGTTATTGATATTTTGATGAGGATTGAATTGAATCTGTAGATTGCTTTTGGTAATGTGGACATTTTTATGCTATTAATTCAACCTGTTCTATCCATAAACATGGTAGGGCTTTTCATCTTCTAGTATCTTCAATTTCTTTCTTCATTTTTTAATGACTTTTTGTTGTTGTTGTTGTAGAGATCTTTCACCTCCTCAGTTAGATTTAGTCCCAAGGGTTTTTTTTTAAATTTTTTATTGTGAATGGAATACTTTTCTTGATTTCTTTCTCAGCATATTCATTATTAGAGTGTAGAAGAGCTATTTATTTTCATGTGTTATTCTTGTATCCTGCAACTTTATTGAATTTGTTTACTAGCTCTAAAAGTCTTCTGGATGAGTTTTTTGGGTTTTTTTTTTTCTGGTTTTCTAAGTTTAGGATCTTGTCATCAGCAAACAGAGATAGTTTCTAAATTATTTATTTATTTTAATTAGGTATATATAACAGCAGAATGCATTTTGATTCATCGTACACAATTGCAGCACAACTTTTTATCTCTCTGGTTGTAAAACAGAGATAGTTTGACTTCTTTCTTTCCTATTGGTATCCTTTTAATTTTCTTCTCCTGACTGATTGCTCTTGCTAAAGTTTCAAGAACTAATGAATAAGAGGGGTAAAAAATGGACATTCTTGACTTGTTCCTAATTTTAGAGGAAATGCTTTCAGTGTTTCTCCATACAATATGGTGTTGGCTACGGGTTTGTCTTGTATACCCTTTATAGAATTCAGGTGCATTTCTTCTAAATCTAGTTTCTTTGGTGTTTTTAACATGAATGGGTACTGGATTTTGTCAAAGGTTATTTTTCTTCATGTATTGAAATAATTGTGTGATTTTTAAAAAATTGTTAATTCTATTTAAGTGATGAATTACATATATTGACAGAGAGCAATATCAAGCAAAGAGATTAAAGTAGTAATAAAAAAAAAAGCCTTCAAAGAAGGAAAAGCTCAGGACCAGCTGAATTCTCAGTTGAGTTCTAGCAGACATTTAAAGAAGCACTAATTCAAATCCTTCTCAAAATATTCCATGACATAGGAAGGGAAGGACATTCCCAAATTCAATCTATGAAGCTAGTAACACCCTGATTCCAAAATCAGATAAAACTGTAGACCAATATCTCTTATGAACATACATGCAAAAATTCTTAATAAAATATTAGCATAACACATTAAGAAGATTATACATCATGATCAATGGGTTTCATCCTAGACCTTGAATGTGTTATGATAGTTTTCACTTAACTGAATCACAGATGTATACTTGTTCACATAAAATTTTGGGAAAACTTTATTAGTTTCTAAAAAGTTTTGTAATGTAAGTAAGTTTAACAATGAAAATACTTGTTTTCGAGGCTTGGCATCAGGAGATTTTTTTTTTTTTGTACTAGGAATTGACCCAGGCTCCTTTACCACTGAGCTATAACTCTTGTCCTTTTTATTTTGAGATAGGGTCTTGCTAAGTTACTTGAGGTCTCTCTAAGTTGCTGAGGCTGGTCTTGAACTTGTGATCCTCCTGCCTCAGCCTCCTGAGTTACTTGGATTACAGTCTACAATTCTTGGTGCATCAAGTATTTGTTTAAAAAAAATTAGCATTAGAAATGTGTAGTATCAGGCTGGGGATATAGCTCAGTTGGTAGAGTGCTTGCCTTATATGTACAAGGCCCTCAGTTAAATCCCCAGCCACACACACACACACACACACACACACACACACACACACACACAATGTGTAATATAACTACAGTGATGCAGCCACATTAATGTTTATAGCAGCCCAATTCACAATAGCTATACTGTGGAACCAACCTAGGTGCCTTTCAACAGATGAATGAATAAAGAAACTGTGGTATCTATACACAATGGAATATTACCCAGCCTTAAAGAAGAATGAAATTCTGGCATTTGTAAGTAAGTGGATGAAACTAGAGAATATTAGCTAAGCAAAATAAGTCAATTCCAAACAACCAAAAGGTGAATATTTTCTCTGATATGAGGATACTAATTCACAATAGGTATGGTGGGGCAGGGGGAATAGATGTATTTTGAACTAGATAGAGGGAAGGGAAGGGAGGGGAGGCAGTATAGGGGTAGGAATGATAGTAGAATGAATTGGACAATATTACCCTATGTGCATATATGATTACATGGCGTGGGTAACTCTACAGCATGTACAACCAGATGAATAAGCAGTTATAATCCATTTATATATGATGTGTCAAAATGCATTCTACTGTCATATATAAATAATCAGAACAAATAAAAATATTTTGTAAAAAAATTAAAAAATGTATAGAATCAGGGCTTGGGATGTAGCTCGGTTGATAGAGTGCTTACTTAGCATGCACAAGGCCCTGGGTTTAATCCCCAGCACCATACACACACACACACTTAAAAGTATAATATCAGAGTGTTATGACTATTTAGAAGGAATTTTGAAAAACCATCTTAAGCTATTAACTCTATACACTTAATCAAAGATAAACTCATTGAGATGAGTAGTCTATCCTCTGTATGCAGACTTATACAAAAGATTTCACAATCAAGATCTCCCACAGGTGTCTTTATCCTTGCTTTTTAGAAAGAATTCCTTAGTCAAGATGGAGAATCCCAGACCTCCCTCTCTGACACTCCCGTCTGGTTATCCTGCCACTGGTGGACAGAAAAAGAGCAGCTCTTCTCTTCTAATGCATCACATATGTGGAAAACCTTATTAGACTATCCTGAACAAGGTTTTCTCAAACTCACTAGGGATCCAAAGAGAATTAGAGAAAAGATTTTCACAATTTTTACTCCCCAAAAGCTCTATTTCTGTGGGCTATAAGGTCTGTTTGCGATAATTCACTATGTCTCCAGTCAAACATTGTGTTTGACAGTGACCTTGGAGACTCCCCCTAAGGGCAACAGGTAAACAAGAATTTGGAAGCACATGTGTGAGTTCCAGTTATTAACTGTTTATAATACTGGTTAATTTACCAAGTCACGTAAACTTTCTAAGTTTATGTTTCCTCACTTATGAAATGGGGAAGATAATAAGGTTGCTCTGCAGACTTGATAATGGGATTGTGGGAGTTAGCCCCTGTATGTGAGAGCATTTCAGAAAGTCTATTCTTTATTCTCATCATTATCATTATCTACAGCAGCTAAATAAGTAACTCACTTGGGTCATAGACCCTTTCACTCTCAACTCCACACCCTTTCCCATACCATGCCGCTTCCATCACTTGTAAGCTTGAACTCCATAAATACATTAAAAAAAAAGGACAAAAGATAAAATAAGCCAAGCATCACTGAAGAACCCTTAAACTAACAAATGGAAAGCACCATTGGTCAAGAACTAGCAACGTCTAGTTAAGTGATTCTACTATTATGCTGCCAATGCATCATTTCATTACACATGGAAAGACAATAAAATCTCCAATAAAGTGATTTCTCATCCAACCTTCACAATAACTTGTCTCAGATAGAGCTGGTAGCACGAGCCCTTGACCATAGGTGGAGAAGTCAAATGTCTTTCCAGCTCACTGAGCTGAGAAATATAAAACTCTGGTCTCTAATTAAGATCTCCAAACTCAGGCTTGAACTTCAAGGCTTTTATAGCCACTCATTACTTTTGTTTTTTTACCACAAATCACTTATTTGAAGCCTAGCTTTACTTATTTTGTTTCCACAGTGTTGTGTGCATAGTGGGTTGATACTATTCAGTGAAATAGGCTCATTACATTTCTCAGAGGAGGACAGTATGTATGTAGAAGATTTTATTTTTTAGATAAACAAGACCAATTAATTTTAAAATTGGTTGTCAAAAATTGACTTTTATTGGTTGAAAATCATTTTAATGATTGAAAGCCATTTCCCCATTCCAAATAAAGGAAACCCTTCTGAGTTTTATGCTATCTGTAAGTTTTTAGCAGGTGCTAACTTGATGATAATATTAGCCTTACTGCTGATCATGATGGATTTGGCTCACAATTTACCAGATATGCAGCCACAGCATCATTTTAGTCAGCATCCCATACTACTGCAGTCTTGGCCTGAACTGTGAATTTCCTAAATAGCTATTATTTGGCTACATGCCATATTCAATTTCATGTCTACACCATGACAATTGATTATTTTTTTCTGCTACCTTTAGCAGCCTGTGTTTACAGTACATGCCACCCTCAGTAATTTTTTTAGTACAGGAGATTTGCCTATATAAAGACTCTGTAAACTTAGTAAAGACAGATTTTGTACAAAGTCAGATTATTTAGAGACATAAGTAAGAGCGTTCACAAATGCATTTATTAATATTTGATGCACTTAAAAAACCAGAGTAGGGGAAGCATCTGTGGTGAGATGAACATATGTAGCAAGTTTGTTCACTGCTTTCTTGAGACTTTTGAAATATATATATATATATATATATATATATATATATATATATATAGTAATTACTCAACTTGTGTTAAATCAAATGAATATGTTAAGAAAAGAAGCTCAGTGAAGTAGAGTAAGTTTGTATCGAATAATAGAGACTATATATATGTATAGAGAAATGTGTTCCCAAGGCAGTTTATAGTTACCCTTTTTCAACCATGGGGAAAAAAATCTATAGATATAAATTGTTTTAGTCATCATTAGAGTTTGCAAGAAAAGAAGGGGGAATAGATGATGTTATCATTCCTCATGACAAATCCTTCCTGATAAATTCTAATGTTAGTTTCCAAATATTATGCAAATGCACTGTGATCAATTTTGCAAAGAAACACAAAGTGCTATAGGACTATGCTAGGGGGAGAATGAACAAGGTACGGAAGCAAATATAAAAATCCATTTGGGGCTTAAATTAGGACAGTAAAAATAGATGTATGGTTATTTAATATCATCTTTATTTAACAGAATGATGATATCATAACCACATGAGAAATGTGCCTCTCTTAAAAATCTCTATTTTGACTATAAACTACCCAAATTTTTGGTTTTCAAATCAACCCATATACATGCACCAATAGCAACCCTATCTCTCCAAAGCCTATCTCTCCATCATCATATAAATTTGTACTTTATATCTAGTTATTTTTTAGAAAAATTTCATTCTTTGGCAGCATTGTATGGAATGATTCTTTAGTTAATCTTAAACTTTCTGTATTCACCCTAAGTGTTACTCTTGTGCAAATGCTTTGCAATTATTCTAATAGAATATGTGGCTATTTTTCAAGATGCTCTATTAGACCAATTACTCATAAAAAAATCTTTGTTGGCTCATTCCACTTCACAAGTGGGAGGCAGTTGGAAGTCTATCACTACCAGATGGAGTGGAGAATATACGCCCAGCTTGGGTAATGCTACTCTGACATGGAGGGATAGAAAAGTTTCTAAGAGACTTTCTAAAAGTGGAGGAAAGTGCTCACTCTCCAATTGTTATCATTTGTTTTGTCTTTCTTATATAGATTTTGTAGAGGAGATTGTATTCAAGCAATGTTTCCCACATTACCATCCCTAACCAAGGGGTGGCAGTAATACTGCACCAACAGTACTAATCAGTGTCCTGGCATCCCTCTTTTGATAGTGGAGCCCATGGTGGCTCACAACGGCATCATACCTGTTGTAGATTGATCCTGCTAACCCCTGTTGCCACAGTGATAATTTAGAAAAGCACCTCATTCCTGCTCTTAGTCCCCTTTGGCTTCTTATTCTCTCTATTGGTACTTTTACTGCCTCTCACAGTGTTCAAAAATGAGAGGTGCTGAGGGATCCATCTGGAGTCCCCCAATCCCTCCTCAGAGCTTCCCCATCTCCTCATGAAACACTGCTGACACCTGACCATTTGGTTACTCGCCTTCCTCTGATAACAGTGAACTTATTCTTGTATCACTCTCTGGACCACTCATCAGGGGTAAGACCTGAATTTCATCCTGAGTCTGCCTCACTAGGGTGATGCCTCTTCTGGACATTGCTCCAAGATGAATTTGCACCTTTTGAAGATTCACACATCATTTCTCCTCTTACATTTTAGGGGTTGTGCCTCCTCTCTACTGAAGAAAGCTAGGGAGAACTCTTCTTCAAAATTGACCTCAAAATTTGAAATGGTTGTTTTTTCTCATGCTTCTACCATGAGGTTACTTTCTATGACTTTCTGATTTCCTCTTGCTGCTTCTCAGCATCATAATCTAATTGTGCTTTTTGTCTTTTGAATTTGTTTCTTTCACTGGAAACCTAAACTAGACTTGCTGAAGAAAAGCGAAGTTAATTCAGCTACTTAGAGATAGAATATTAGCAGAGAAGTGGAAAGGAGTGAGAAATGAGAAAGAGATGGCACAGTGAGACCTCTTTTGACAGCTCTTGGGAATTAACTTTGAATGGTCCAAGGCCAGCCATAGAAATGTCTGTCTAGGCTTCAGAACCCACGTCTCCCTTTATTGTGTCAAATTTCTCCAGAAAAATAGGTTGTAGCATCTTCCCTTCTGTATTTTAAAGTGTGAAGCAACTGCCATTCCTGATATTGCAGAAGTCTCCAGTTGGTATATGGTGAGTTACTACTGATCTGCAAGTGTTTGCTTTGCCCTCACAGTGTTGCTTAATAATCTGAACTTTACTGCTTTTGGACAGAGGGTCAGGTTTTATAAATCTCCAGCAATTCCTATGATAGTTCACCTTACTAACTTCTCTTATTTGAATGATCTGGTTTTTTGACCTCTATAGACCACTGAGGTCCCATGAAAATCACAATTGCCTTTTTCACTGCAAAACCACGAGTATGGGCACACCAAAGACAATCAATATCAAATGGATGAAAAAAATTTGAGAAAATATCATGGGAATGAAGAAATAGATGTAATATATATCATAAAATTTACTTCAATAATAAACTGTACTAAGATTTGACAGCAGACAACTTAGACTCCCATGCTATTGCAACACCAATACATTCTTCAGCATCTCTGTGAAATTTAGTTCCTCTCTCAATATTACCATATTTTCTCATTCTGGTTCAGTTAGTTGTTTCTTATCTGTGCTCCTTCAATACTATATTCTTAAGGCTTACAGTTCATAGTACATACAATAATAGCTTATTTAGTTATCTGAATTCTTTACCGATTCAAGTTGCAAATCCATGGATGAACTGATCAAGGATGGATTGACAAACATATAGAAGGAAAATTTTTGCAATATTCTGAGTGAAACAGAATGAGGACATAAATAAAAGCAGAGGTTATGGACCTGAAAAAAAACAGTATTGATAATCTGAATTTGGCACTAAATTGCTTTCACTGATCACTAACCAAATTCTTGTCTTCAGTATCTGTCCCTTGTCTGTCAACTTGTGAACCCAGAGATCCATATGGCTCAATTCCAGGCAATGTTTTGATCATAAAAAGCTCAAAACTGTGAGCAAAGATATCTTTAATTTTAATATTGACACAAGGCACAAGAGTTTGCTTGCATCTTTCTACAACCATGAAGACAATGCAGCTGTATAGAGTTTAAAGAGCATGTTTAGATTCCACATCTCTCTTGCTCTTTTCCTCACACTTGGCTGCAGTCTTTCCCTTGAAATTCTCCAAATCCTGTTCCTGCAGCTCTTTCCACAGCCTGCTCTGCCTCTTGGCCTTTGCAATCCTTTATTTTGTTCCTTATCCCCAGCCCTTGACTATCTCCCCTACCACCACCCCTTTTTATTGATCACATGATTTCCTAAAGCTAGTTGGGCATCTTTAAATACTTTTTCAGAGAGTGAAGGAAAGGGAATATTTACTGGGTAAAGGACCAAGTTCCCTTTGGAGGCAGATTGTAAAAGCAGAGCTGGATTCAAATTTCTGTCCCAACAATGTAACCAATCTCTCTGACTTTCATTTCTTGAAGATTAGGTAGTATAGAGTAAAATAAGGTGGTGGGAGAGAGAGATGGTGGGAGATTGCTCAGAAAGCTAGTAGAACCAAGAGCATGATATTGATGCGTGGCTTATGATATTTGCAAGTGTAAACAAAAAACTTTTTGAATCCTTGTCTCTTGTCTCTCTTCCTAAGAATATTGGAACCCCCTGCAATTCTCTGAGTGTTTACTTGCATATTATCTTAAGTATCCATTACATTTCTCTCATTGAGATTATACAGATTTTTTTTAATATGGCTTCAGTATCAGTATGAGGACTCCCTGTAGATATTCTGAATCCAACATTGGTTTTCACTACCTGTGTTGTTGGTAAGACTGCAGACTGGCACATTTTCTCTGGTATCCTTCTAATTCTTTCCTGACTTGAATATGCATCCTTAATCGCTACAATTACTTAAATAATGCTTATTACATATCAGTGATGTTTTTAGAACTACACATTTATTAACTTACTGAATTTTCACAAAAATCCTAGAAAATAGATAAAGGCATATTTCTATAATACAACATATGACTTGGGGGTGGGGGAACCTCATGTTTGTAGAGTTACATAGTAATAACAAGCTTTATTGGAAAAATAGAGGACAGAAAAAAAATATGTGCATTATAGTAATATTATCATAGCAAAATTATCAGTATTGTTATATATTTGCACCTGCCTAACTGGTTTAAAAGATTTGTAATTATTTGCCTTAAGGGATTGTGATGATCACAGAACCCTTTTGAGTTGATGGTTTTCCTACAACACCAAAGTATCCAAACATCAGTAGCTAGGACCAAGCCTTGTCCTTCAGCATGGCAGATGTGAAGTCTTTTGACATTTCTCTCTCATTTATAATGTCCAATAAAAGTCCATAAAAATTCCTGCAGAGAACATTCTCTCCATTCCTGAAAATGTTACTGAGTTTTTCCGAAGGCTGCAGGAAGTTTCTTCCTGACCATGACAGCTCATCACTGAATCCTGGCATGTTTGCTAACAGGACACCAGTTGTTTCAGTGATTTTTATATTTTCAGAAATATCTTCTCTTCTATGAAAAAGACATCTTCCCTCTCTGATGCAGACCAAAATCTATGATGTTCTCACTTTTACAATTTCAGGCCTAGAAGTCAGAGCTGGTTTGGCCATAATGACTGCTTCAGACTCTGCACCCTACTCTTACACAAAGATTTCTCTTACTGATCAATAATAAATCTTGGTCTTGGCTTCTGCTTGTAGTTTGTTTATAATAAAGTTGCCTTAAATCAAATTTTGAACATTCACAGGTTTCATGAAGACTTACTAAATTATGTTTTTTATAATTTTTGAGTCACATGTATTTCATTCCAGAAAATGGAAAACAAAAAAAAAATATGCTTGGAAAAAATATTATCCTTAATAACCTCAAGCTCTTAAATAATGCTTATTACATACCAGGGATGTTTTTGTTGCTTCACATTTACTAGCTTACTGAACCTTCACAAAAATCCTAGGAAATAGATAAACGCATGTTTTTATGATACAACATATGTCCTAGAGGGAAAAAGCCCATGCTTGCAGAGTTACACGCTAATAACAAGTTTTATTGGAAAAAAATAGAGCTAGGACTGTCAAAATCTGTGTTTCATAGCACTATGTACTGTAACAGTAAGAGAAATGGTAATTGGTACCTTTGGGGACAGTTTGGCCAGCCCAGAAAGGCAGTGCTGCGTGGCTGGAGGGTCTCTCAGAGGAGAATTGCTGACTTGCAGACACTGACAATCCAGATAGACATGAAGCTCCCAGCAAACAGGGTGATGTGTAAAGGCATAGGAGGAAGTGTAACCTGCCAGGAGCCAAAAACTACACAACTGGGTACATGCCAATGATGTCAGCAAGGTCTGGGAGTTTCAGTGGGAGAAGTTTTTGATCACTAATTCAAACATTTTACTTGGTACAGGGCTGTTCAGACTTTCTTTTGAGCCAGTGATAGATAACTTGTGTCTTCCTGGAAGTTTGCCTATTTCATTAAAGCTGTCTAATTTGCTGGTGTGCCCTTGCTTGTTGTATAGTTTTAACTTATAATCCCTTTGTATTTCTGGAAAATTAATATTAATGTTCCCCATTTCACTTCTGATATTATCATTTAATAATTTCTCTCTCTCTCTCTCTCTCTCTCTCTCTCTCTCTCTCTCTCTCTCTCTTTCTCATGTCATCCTAGCTAAATGTGTGTTACCTTTGTTGATCTTTTAAAATAATCAAATTTTGGTTTCATTGATTTTTCTGTTTTGCTTTTCTGTGCTGTACTTAATTTATTTTCATACAAATCTTTTTTTTCTTCTTTTTACTTGCTTTGATTTAGTTTGCTTTTCTTCTTTTCTTTCCAACTTATTTGTTTGTTTGTTTGTTTTGTATTACTGGGGGTTGAACCCAGGAGAACTGTACCACTGAGCTATACCTATACCTCTCACTCTTTTTTTATTGCCATCCTCCTGCCTCAGTCTCTGGAATTGCTGGGATTATTATTATGCTCCACCATGCCTGGATTACTTTTATTTTCTTTAGAAAGTTAAATCATTGATTTTTTTCCCTTTTAATGTGTGAATTCACAGCTACAAATGCTCTAATGTATACTCATTTGGCTCTATCATAAGTTTTGATATATCTAATGTTTTCATTTTCATTCATTCCAGATTTTTTTTCCTTCTGATTTCTTCTTTGACCCATTTAGGAGTGTGTTATTTGCCTTCTGTACATTTGTTTGTTTCTAAAATATCCTTCTGTTAATGGTTTCTGTTTTTTTTTATTTTAATCAAAAATTATACATTGCATGATATCCAACCTTTAAGATGTATTGACACTGTGACCAAACTTATAAATACCTTGCAGAATGCTGCATGTACACTTCAAAATATGTGTGCCTGCTGTTGTTGAGTGCAGTGTTCTGTAGTTATCTGTTAATTCTGGTTAGCTTAGAATCCTGCCTAGTTGTTCCATTATTGAGAGTGGATTATTGATGTCTCCCAACTCTGACTGCTGAATTGTCTACTTCTCCTTTCAGTTTTGTCAGTTTTTGCTTTTCCATTTTGGTACTCTGTTGTTAGGTGAATATAGACATCATATCTTCTTGATCATTTTTCATCACTTTTATCTTAATAAATGTCCTTAGTAACATTCAGTCTACTTTGTCTGGAGTTAGTATACCCACTAACAGTTTGCATGATTCCATCCTCTACTTTCAACCTATTTATGCCTTTGATTTTAATGTGCCCAAATATGTCTACATGTCTATAGTTGAATCATGTTTTCATTGTTGTTGTTGTTTGATCTTTTCTTTTTGGTGTTGAAAATTGAACCCATGGCCTCACATAAAACTTTACCCCTGAGCTATAACTCTACCTTGAATCATCTCTCTAATGAATTCAATCTGCCAATTTCTGCCTTTTAGATTTAATGTGATTTTTCTATGTGTCTTATATCTTTTGGGTTCTACTAGTTCGACATTACTGCTTTATTTAAAGTCATTTGTCATTGGGGAATGACAAATTAAAATATCAATGAGATACTACTGCATACCTATTAGAATGGCTATACCCCAAAAACCTGACAATAGCAATTGCCTGGCAGGATGTGAAAGATCAGGAACTCTTACTCTTGCTGGTGGGAATTTAAAATTGTATAGCCACTTTGGAAGACAGTTTGGAAATTTCTTAAAAGTTAAGCACAGTCTTACTAAGTAATCAAGCAATCATGTTCCCTACATATTCATCTAAGTGTCTGGGAAACATGGATCCACACAAAACCTGACATGAAAGTATTTACTGAATCTTTATTCATAATCATCAAAATCTGGAAGCAACCAAAATGTCCTTCAATAAGTGAATAAATAAGTAAACTGTGATGTAACCATACAATGAAGTTGCTGTTTTTAATGTCCCCTCCGAAACTCATGCCGATATTTAATTGCCAATGTGGTAATATTGGAAAGTGGGGCCCTTATGAGGTGAGAAGGTCAGGAGAACCCTGGAAGTGGTTTGGCTCTCATGGTCGCTTGTTCCCCTTTATTCTTTCTTTATGTTGTCTATGTTCACTTGTCCTTCCATCAGGTTTTGATTAAGCATGAAGGCCCTCAACAGATGCTGATGCCATGCTTGAAGACATTTTAGCCTCCAGAGCCAAAAGCCAAATGAATTTCTGTTGTTTCTAAATCATTCAGTCTGTGGTATTCTGTTACTGCAGCAGAAAATGGATCAAGACAGGAATATTATTCAGATACCATATTTAAATGTCTAATAAAACTTAAATCACAAAAAGAAAGACATGAGTAAGTCTAAAATCAAAGAAGCCAACCTTAAAACACTATATATGACATAATTAAATCATGAAATTATATTATATGATATAATATGTCAATATATGACATAATGAAAAAAGACAAAATAGAATGATGGTAAAATATCAGTGATTTCCAGGAGTTCAGGGTAAGGTGGGATGGTTGAACAGATGAAGTGCATGGGATTTTTTAGGGCAGTGAAACTACTCTGTATGAAATTGTAGTGGTAGATTTATGCCACTAAACATTTATAAAACCACAAAAAGAGAATTTCAATGTATGCAAATTCCAAATATTTCAGAGGTCAAATGATCCCAGGGCATTTAATACAAAGTTATTGAACTAAAAATGTAGGAAACAACCCTACTGAAAAAGTAGGGAAAGAAGAAAAGGTGCTGACTTATGTAATTTTGGAAATGAATAGTGTCTTTAAAACTAAACACAAAGAAATTGAGCATATGCACTGTATTTGATTCAATGAACTTGTTTCCCATGAGGCATTGGTTAACAATTCTGAGACCATTCTGAGACCAGTATATATATATTGAACATTAAGAAAAAAGATGGTAGATGGTAGGAATTAGATTCTTGTTATTGGAATTAGAGGTTACAGAAAAGCAAGAAAAAAAAGGTTATCATGATCTATGTGGCAAAGGATCAGTGTTAGAGATTCATGAACATGAGCTCACATTCAGTTTAATATGCATACAGATGGTTAAACCCAGAAATATTTGTATACATTGAAACACAAGTCCGCATATATAGATTTTTTTGTGCCATAATATAAGAAGTCCTAGAAAAAATACTATCCCAGAAACTTTTATTGGAGGATGGTAACTTCAGATTCTATTATCAGTTTCCAATAAAGGAACCCAGTGCTCCAGGGAGAAATGGCTGAATCTAGGACTGGGGAAAAGCATATGCCAGATGATAGTGAATTATTCTAAAATGCTCCAAAACTCCCACAATAATTTGAATGTAGTTGGTTTAATAGAGTCCCTTCTGAATTAATGTTTCCCTACTACCTAACAATGTGACTTTATTTGGAAGTAAAGTTTTGCAGATATGGAAACAGTTAAGATGAAGTTATAGTGGAACAGGTGAGTCCTATACCCTGAATGGTGTCCTTATAAGAAACTATGAACACACAGAGAGAAGAACACCTTGTGAAAATAAAAATAAAGTTTGGAGTTATTCATCTATAAGCTAAGAAATTATAGCAACCAAAAGAAGCTGGAAGGGAGAAAAAGCACTTTACCAGCAGTCTTCAAAGAGAACCTGGTGGTACCAACACCATTGTATTGGACTTATTATTTCAGCATCTCTAGAAAACTGACCTAGGTGGTATGTCAAAAGGACCTGGCCAACTAAAAGAGATAACAACGGCCAAAACTGGGAAAACCTAAGCCACAAAATAAATAAATTAGTATTAGAATACAGACTAAAGTATTAAATAAATAAGTAAATCAATGACTGAATAAAATACATGGGAAGAAGATACAAATCTCCAAATGATTAAAGTAGACACTGAGGCCGAAGGACAAAGAGACAATCAGTGTAGGTAATAAATGATGGGGTCAGAAAGATGAAAGCTGATTCAGGAGGAAATAAAATATTAATACCGTCAGGACACTTCCCCCTCCTCCACCTGTTGCCAAGGTGACCTGTCTCCTGGGATTATTCCTCCCTACAAAGAGTTGTTAATGATTGAAGCCCATTGGGCCTCTCCCTTCCTTTCTGTCCAGGATCACTCCACCTTTGGCCCAATTTCTGGTCACTAGTCAAGCAGGATGGGGGAAGAAAGGCCATGAGAACAAAGGAATTTTAAAAAGTATAAAAGGGGCAGGACATCCTCCACTTCCTCAGACACTCAGATCTGGGGTTCCTTCTCTGTAGAGAAGATTATCTCTGTCCTGTCCTTTAAATACATCTTGCTTTCTACACTTGCCTTGGCGTTTCTCCAGTGTTCAACCTTCAACATCTGGAGAAAGAGGACTTGGCCCTCATTGATTCTCATCACCAGTATCAATACTACATTTTCAAGGACCTGGATCACAACTCCCCACTCCTTAAATATGGGATATGCATAAGATTTTATTCATTAGAGTACAGTGTAGAAGTGTGCATGTGCATGTGTGGGTGTGGGTGTGGTGTTGTGTGTGTAACTTTACAGTAGGGAACCATAACAAGTAATTCTTCAACTAGGTGGTTAAGTTCAACATTAACAGATGTAGATTTAATGTGATATGGTGAAACTGACACTTTTCCTTTGTGACATTCCTCCGAAGAACATAATTCCAGTCTAATTAGAAAAACATCAGATAATTGACATTCCACAAAATCCCTGATCAATTTTCTCAAAACGTACAAGGTTACATAAAAACAAGGAAAGTCTTGAAGATCAGTCATAGCCAAGAGAATACAAGGGAGATATGACAATTAAATGTAATTGGTAGTGTGGCCAAAAGCTCAGTCCTTGTCCCCAATGCCAATCCAATAATGAGGACACAGTTTTGAGAAAAAAAGAGAAAAGAAGTTTTATTGCTTTGCTAGCAAAGGAGAAACATAGGGAACTCCTGTCCCAAAGGCTGTGATTCTGCCCATTAGCAGGAACAGGGGGCTTTAAAAGAGGTGATTCAAAGGCTACTTTCCATGTGTTCTCTGTCTGGAGCTGTATTCATTTGTTAATATCAAAGACAGTCATTTCTGAGATCTTCTGGTATCATCCCCAAAGCCTGGATAACTTCTTTCATATAGTGGTTGTGTACTCAGGGACAGATGACTCTGCTTAGGATGGGGAAGAAAGGGAAGGCTGTTTCCCCTGAGATTAGAGAGGGGGAGAGATTAGTGAGGAGCAAGGAGAAAGAAACATGTCTATTTAAAAAATAAGTTGTAGTGGCAGAGGAACAAGGGTTGTATTCAAAGCAAAAAGTAGACCACTGTTACAGTAGCCCAGATGTTATACTAGAACAAGAAAAGGACACTAGGTAAAAGCTAAGGACTAGACAAAGGAGAATGAAGAGAAGAGAGGGAGGATGGGAATAGAAAAGACAGTAGAATGAATCTGACATATCTTTTCCATCCTTATATATGAATATACAACCAATGTAACTCCACATCATATGCAATCACAATAATGGGATCCTAATTGGAATAAGTTATACTTACTCTATAATGTGTAAAGACACACTCTACTTTCATGTATATTTACAAAGAACAAACAAATAAATAAATTTTCAAAACTAAGGAAATCTTGGGCTGGGGTTGTAGCTCAGTGGTAGAGCGTTCGCCTATCACATGTGAGGCACTGGTTTCGATCCCCAGTACATCATGAAGATAAATAAATAAGTAAGTAAAAGTAAAACAATCTTAATTAAGTATGGATTTCAGTTAATGATAATGTATCAATATGGTTAAATTATTAAAATAAATATATTTATGTGAGTTTGAAATAATATAGAAAAGTATATAGAAACTATAGGCATTACCTTCAAGATTTTTCTGTAAACCTCAAAGTATTCACAAATTAAAATGTATTTTAAATATTTAAAGGGCATAGAAAAATCAAAAGCACAATAAAATTAATTTTAAAATAAGATAAGTCCTAATATATCAATGATTATATTACATAAGTATTATAATGTAACCACTGAAGGAAAAAGACTGGGAAAGTAGATCTGAAAACATGACCCAAATATATAACTCAAGAAACTCATTTCAAATACAATGATATAAGCTGTTTAAAAGCAAAACAAAAGAAAAATTACACCATGTAAATATTAATCAAAATAAAGAAGTAGTGGCTCTAATAAAATTACATAAAGTAGACTTTAGAGGAAAGAAAAGCATTTGTGACAGAAAAAAAACCAAATTATATAATACTAACAGGTTCAATGCACCCATACGTCACAATCCTAAATATGTATGCAAAAGTAAAGCTGCAAAATATGTGAAAGAAATTGTGATAGAACTAAAAGAAGAACTAGACAAATCAATAGCTACAAATTACAAATGGAAACTCCAACACTCCTCTTCTAACAATTGATAGCACAATGAGAATCAAGGATATAAGTAAAAACCTCAAACAAAAGCAAAACAACCAATAACTAAAAAGGTAGAATGTAGATTTACAGAATACTCTACCCAAAGTAATAGGTTTAAATTCACTCCAGTGGTCATAGAATATTTGCCAAGATGAATTACGTTGACTGTGAGCAAAACTCAACAAATTATAGAGTATGCTTTTCTGACCACAAAGAATTAAATAACAGAAAGATAATAGAAAAATTTGAAAATTCAAAAATGAAGCTCTAAACAATCTTGAGTCAAAGAAATATCAAGAGAAGTTAAAACATTCAACTAAAAGAAAAGGAAAATAATACATCAAAACTTGTCATTATGTAGCCAATGCAGTTCTTAGGGACATTTATAGCCCTCAAATAAACAAATTAGAAAAGAAGAAAATATCAAAATAAGTCTTCTAAGTTCCCACATCAATAATATAGCAAACTAGCCAGGTGCCAGGGTGCACACCTGGAATCCAAGCAGCTCAGGAAGCTGAGACAGGAGGATTGTGAGTTCAAAGCCAATCTCAGCAATGGTGAGGTGCTAAGAAACTCAGAGATTGTGTCTCTAAAGGAAAATACAAAATAGGGCTGGGAATGTGGCTCAGTGGCCAAGTGCCCCTAAGTTCAATCCCCACATCCCTCACCAGACACCCCGCCAAAAAAAAAAAAATGTAACAAACTAGAGATTCAAGATGGCAGAATAGAGGAAGACTGCATGTTCAGTTACTACGTGGCTCAAGATTCAAGCAGTGGGAGTACTGCTTCTCAGCAAAGTAGGTGAAAAGAGGATTCATTGAAATTTAATATTGGACAGTCAGAGTTCTAGAGACTCAGAAATTCAAGTGCATTTAATAAAGAAAAAGAAAGAGTACATTGGAGCTAAAGTAGTTGCAACAGCAATGGCAGCACTGGTTCAGCACAGAGGGAGGAACAACAGAGAGAAACAGAATGAATAAATTTGTCATGGAAAAAACCTGTAGAACAGAAAAGAAACCTGAACTAAAATGATCGATAGGCTGCACAATGAACTGTGCTTGAAAAGTGCTCTGTGTTTCTCAGATGGCAAGCAGAGAGCTGAGAGAGGAGCCATCTTGAGTAGGTCATGCTGTAGCTGCTACTGCAGAAGCCCAAGAGATCAGAACAAATACTGCCCTACCGTCCTGGTAAGTATGCCTACCATGTCACCTAGGGGTTACTTAACAGAATGTGAATGAAACAGGCACAGATAAGATTGTACCCAGAAGGATTCAAGTCAAAGATACAGAGGGGACAGCAACTTACTTTCCCTTCAAGTCTGTCAACTAATGTGACTGGCTAAGGAGGATTGAAAAACTGAATAGGTGGGCCAGAAAACAGTCAGAGACTAAGCCTTGGAAGGCTGTATTCCTGGACAATGTGTGAGATTTATGGAGGATTGGTTCCTCTGCCCCAAAAGTAGAATTTTCAAGAGGTTAGTGAGATCCGACTCCCAAACTCCCAGAAGAGATCAGCAACTGCCCAATGCTAGGTGTATGTTGATCTAATCTCTCTAGAGAAGATATCATGCTACAAAGTCCCAAAGGCCTGATTAGGCTGAGCCCCAGATGCTAAAACCCCCACTTAAAACTCTGTAACAGTCCCACCCTGGGAGTGCATTGACCTGGTGTATCTGGAAAAAATTCCATTCGATGGTACTTCCCACTTCATTCTACTTTATACTGATGAGAAGGGAAGTTGAAAGCTATTTAAATCAGCTTCAATTTTAGTACACTCATCTGGTAGTGTATAACAATACCCAGCCCTTGTGTGTGTACTCTCTTTTTCAGTACATAGCCCAAGAAGAAATTAAATGAAAGACAGTTGGACATAAATAATAACCACCCATCCTCATTAACAGTTTGACTACCTCAGTGAAGATAATTCTTTCATTGTTCACTAAGAATATTTTTCTGAGGGGTGTTCTTTCTGTGCTGATTGGTTTGTAGTATAATGAATTAAAGACTCAGATCCTGATATAATAATACTGCATGATTTCAACACACCTCTTTCACCAATAGATACGTCATCCAGACATAAACTCAGTAAAGACTCCTTGCACCTAAAAAATATTATAAATAAAATGGATGTAACAGTCATCTATAGAATATTTCAACCAACAAGAACTGAATTCACTATTCTCACTTGCTCATGAAACCTTCTCCAGTATAGACCGTATTCTAAGCCACAAAGTCACTCTTAGAAAATACAAAAGAAATACATAATTTCTTGCATTTTATCTGATAATAATGAAGTAAAATTAGAAATCAACATTAAAAAATCATACTGAAACTATACAAAAATATGGAAATTGAACAATACATTTTTGAACAATGATGGGTGATAGAAGAGATAAGGGAAAAAATTCAAAATTCTTAGAATCAAACAAGAATGGTAATACAACATACCAGAACCTCTGGGACACTATGAAGATGATTCTAAAGGAGGTTCATAGTTATGAGTGCCTACATAAGAAAATCAGAAAGATCCCAAATAAACAAGCTAGTGATGAACTTCAAGGCCCTGGGAAAACCTGAACAAACTAAGTCCATAACCAATAGAAGGAAGGAAATATTTGAGATCAGAATCCAAAAATCATGAAATAGAGCATTAAAAAAAAAACATACAAAGAATTAATGAGGGGCTGGGGATGTGGCTCAAGCGGTAGTGCACTCGCCTGGCATGTATGCGTGCGGCCTGGGTTCAATCCCCAGCACCACATACAAACAAAGATGTTGTGTCCACCAAAAACTAAAAAATAAATATTAAAATTTCTCTCTCTCTCTCTCTCTCTCTCTCTCTCTCTCTCTCTCTCTCTCTTTAAAAAAAAGAATTAATGAACTGAATTGGCTTTTTTCAAAAGATAAAAAAGATTAATAAACCTTTATCTAAACTAAAAGAAAAAGAGAAAACCCACAGTAGTAAAAATAGAGAGAAAAAGGAGATGTTGCCACAGACATCACAGAAATACAGTGAATCATTGGAGTATAATTATTTTGAAAATTATACTCCAATATAGAAGGAAAATATAGAAGGATGGATCCATTTCTACACATGTATCACCTGCTAAACTTGAGCAGAGGACATAGAAAACCTAAACAGACCAATAATAAGCAATGAAATCAAAGTAGTAAAGCAAAGTCTTCCAATAAAGAAAACTCTGGGACCACATGTATTCTCAGCTGAACTCTACCGGACCTTTAAAGAACTAATTGTAAAGCTCCTCAAATTATGCCATGAAATAGAAAGAGTTGGAACATCATCAAGGCTATATATGACAAACCCAGACCCAATAGTGAATGGAGAAAAGCTGAAAGTGTCCCCTCTAAATTCAGAACAAGACAAGGAAGTTCAGTCTCACCACTTCTATTTTATGTAAAACTAGAAACTTTCTCCAGAGTAATTATACAAAAAAAAAAAGAAAAGAAATAAAAATGGGCAAGACGTCAAATTATCACTATCTGCAGATGATATGACCCTGTGTTTAGAAGATTTAAAAAAAAAGCACTCCACTATAAGCTTGCTAGAGTTAATAAAGAAATTTATCCAAGTAGCAAGATACAAAATCAACATACAAAAATAAAGAGCTTTCCTATACATCAATGAGGAATTTACTGAAAATGAAATCTGGAAAATAATCCCACTCACAGTAGTCTCAAAACAAACAAACATAACAAAAACCAACCAAGGAGGCAAATGACCTCTACATTGATAATAGAACACTGAAGAAAGAAATAGAAGACACATGTTCATGGATAGGCACAATTAACACAGTTTAAATGGTCATATTTCCAAAATCAATGTACAGATTCAGTGCAATAACTATCAAATTACCAGTGATATTCTTCACAAAACTAGAAAAAAATGGTTATTAAAATTCATTTAGAAGAATTAAAGATCAAGACTAGCCAAAGCAAGCAAAGCTGGAGGCATTGCAATACTTGGCTTCAAATTATTTTGCAGAACTGCAGTAATGAAAACTACATGGTACTGGTACAAAAACAGACACATAGGCTAATAGAACAGAAGAGAAGGCACAGACTAACACACACAGACACAGTCATCTGATCCTTGGCAAAGATACCAAAAACATATTGGAGAAAAGATAGTATTTTTAATAAATGATGCTGGAAAAACTAATTATTCTAGTGTAGAACAGCAAGTCTAGATCCCTATCAGTCACCCTGAACAAAAGTCAACTCAAAATGAATCAAAGACCTAGAAATTAGACCAAAAACATTTCAACAGCTAAAAGATAGAGTCAATATTCTAATACAGAGGCATGGGCAGCATCTTCCTTAACAGAACCATAAAGCTCAGGAAATAATACCAAGAAATAACAAATGGGACGGCATCAAATTACAAAGTTACTACACAGCAAAAGAAAATTAAGAATGTGAAGGGAGGACTGGGACTGTCAGTTCTATCCTCAGCACCACGTAAAAATAAATAAATAAAGATATTGTGTCCATCTACAACTAAAAAAAATTTTTTTTTAATGTGAAGGGAGAAGAGAGAACATATATAATGGGAGAAAATCTTTGCTAACTACTCTTATGGTAGAGGATTCATATCCAGAATATAATATATTAGTATCCATTAATATCAGGAACTTAAAAAACTTAACTCCAGAAAAACGAAAACCCAATTAATAAATGATCAAATTAACTAGACAGACATTTCTCAAAAGAATAAATACAAATAGCCAACAAATATATAGAAAAATATTAAAGATGCAGACCAAATCTACACTGAGGTCTTATCCTGTTACAAGAGTAGCCTTCAAGAATGTAAGCAATAATAAATGCTGGAGAGCATGGGGGAGGAAACAGAACACTTTTACATTGTTGGTGGGATTGTAAATTAGTATAAGCACAATGAAAATCAGTATGGATGTTCCTCAAAAGACTAGAAATGAAACTACCGTATGACTCCAGGTATACCCCGTTATATCACGTGTATGTACATGATATGTTGCAAGGAATATGTTGCAAGGAATCTCACTATTAGGTAAAATTATAATGATTCAATTAAAATATAGAGGAAAAAACTACATGATATCATTTGATAAGTCTTTCAGGCTATTTAAATTTTTACCATTTCCTCTTGGTTTTCCATGTTATTATTTCTATTATTTCTATAGCTCTAATTTCCAGGTTACTCTTACTTCTGCCATTTCCAATTCGTTGTTAAACTCATCAGTGAATTGTGTTTAGATATTGTTTTTTTTCAGTACTCAAATTTCCATTTAGACTTCTTCTTCAATTTCCCTTTCTCTGCCAAGATTCCCTATCCATAAATTCATTGACTGATTTCCTTTTCATTCTTAAATTTGTCTATTTTAACGTCTTCAAAGTTCTACTTTACTAAGTCCAACATCTGCATCATACTGGAGACTTTCTCTGAACTGTTTCCTCCCTTCTCTAGGAGTCACATTTTTCTATTCCTTCATAGGTAATTTTTAAATAATTTTTAAAACTTACATTGAATACTCTGGATAATCCATCATAGATGGATTCTATGATTGGCCTCGGAAGAGTACTGATTTCTGTTTCGGCATGGGGCCAATTAAGCGGGACTCAAATACAAATTTCATTTTCCTTGCATTGTCAAAACTGAAATAACACACTTTTCTCAGACTTGTAACTCATAGGCTCCTTGAAATCTCTCTCATGCTTGCACAATTCAGAGTTCAACCAAAGATTTGGACATATTTTTTTATTGTATATATTTTCAGGACTCCTCGTCTGTGAATCCTTCCTTTTTAGCATGTTTCCCAAATTCTCTAGTCATGATGGCAGTATCAAATTCCATCCTTTCACCCTGTGGCCAATGAGTGGGTTTCTGTTCCAGTTGTATTGTAGCCGATCACTAACCCAAGCCTGGATGCAAAATAAACTAGGAACACTGTCCTGAGAATTAGTGCCTGGGGAAGGCAGAGTTCTCCTCCACTTTCTAGTCAGCTTCTCCTGGAGAAACATGATCAGCCCCCTCCCCTCCTACCTTTTGGGTTATAAATGACTTCCCCTAGGATCTAACTGCTTTTCTTTAAAGTGTAAATGCTCCTGTCAAGGCTCCAGGCCCAAGGCTAGAGATTTATCAAAGGCCTTGTAAAAGGAGACAGTTCTTTCCTTTATCACACTAAATGATTCCAGTTTGAAACACTGTGTACAACTATGTATCCTTTAGACCAGAAAATTTATGACACTAGATAGGTTATAAATGTTGTAAAAAACTGATGATGGGCGCTCAGAATCTGGAGTCTGATCTCCAATCCCCCCACCTACCCCAAATGTAAAACAGAGTTTGGGGGTTCTCCTCCTCTCCTGCTTGCTGCTTCTGGACCAGGCTGTTTCCTGCAACACTATCTACCCAGCATTACAGCTCTTCAGCAGATAAAGAGGAACTTTTCCCAGTTTTCTTTTCTCACACATGATTCCCCCTCGAGATTTTGCCTTTTCTTTTACTTCTGTGCCTTCACATAATGGTTTTTAACAAGTATTTTATACAGTGTTTTTTTTTTATTGGTTGTTCAAAACATTACAAAGCTCTTGACATATCATATTTCATACATTAGATTCAAGTGGGTTATGAACTCCCATTTTTACCCCAAATATAGATTGCTGAATCACATCGGTTACACATCCACAATTTTACATGATGTCCTATTAGTAACTGTTGTATTCTGCTACCTTTCCTATCCTCTACTATCCCCCCTCCCCTCCCCTCCCATCTTCTCTCTCTACCCCATCTACTGTAATTCATTTCTCTCCTTGTTTATTTTCCCATTCTCCTCACACCTCTTATATGTAATTTTGTATAACAATGAGGGTCTCCCTCCATTTCCATGCAATTTCCTTTTTCTCTCCCTTTTCCTCCCACCTCATGTCTCTGTTTTATGTTAATCTTTTCTTCCTGTTCTTTCTCCCTGCTCTGTTCTTAGTTGCTCTCATTATATCAAAGAAGACATTTGGTATTTGATTTTTAGGTATTGGCTAGCTTCACTAAGCATAATCTTCTCTAGTGCCATCCATTTCCCTGCAAATTCCATGATTTTGTCATTTTTTAGTGCTGCGTAATACTCCATGGTGTATAAATGCCATATTTTTTTTATCCATTCATTAATTGTGGTTTGCAACACAGTCAGAACACATAGGACAAATCCACTTTTACCAGAAGAAGCATTTGTGCACATGAATGTCTGATGATACCTTGACCCTTTTTTTATTTCTTTAAACATCAAGCACACAGATTCTCCATTTTCACTTGATCATTATGATTCTTGAATATTTTATAGGTCTTCATTTTCTTATGTTACCTTTTTTCTTTCTTTATTAATAAATTTCTTAGTATGCACAATAATTTATTATTACTTTTTGCACTTGGAGTTTTATCTGCTTTTAATATTCTTTTCCTAAAAAGTGCGCTGAGCAAAAAAGATCCTTTTTAGGAAAAGAATACTCTTCTTTCACTTTCAGTTCTTTATTTGTTTGGGCTAGACATAGAAAATGACTTTCCAACTCAACTTTGTGGTTTGTATTTAAACTAAATAAATTTAAACTAAATTTGAATTTAAACTAAATTCTTACTTTTTTGGAGAAACTAAGTAGTAAGAATTTTGGTCTCAAATCATTTGGGAAGTTTTCTTCCATTTATATAGAGCTAACTCTGTGGGAGACTGGTTTATTCATTTATATGGTTCACTGCTTAAGCAGGGGTATTTGCCTTCAGGGGTTCTAGTGTTAGAGTAGGGAATCTTGTAAAGGTGTTAGTATTCATTTCCATGAAAAAGAAAATTGAATGATTTTCAAAGCAGTCATGCTTCAGTGATTGCTTACTATACTAAATTTATGCTTTACCATAGTTTTTGACTTTTTACTTTTCTTCAATTTCTGCTTAGCTCAACTGGTCATTTAGAAAGATACATTTTTTTTAAAAAGCCAGTTATTTAAATGCTTGATAAGTAAAAAGTATTTCAGGATACCTAATATGTAATGTCAGAAAAAGAAGTCCTTTATTCTAGTTCTAAGTAATTTATTTTTTAAAGGTTTTTAAGTTATGAGTTGTAGATGGATATAATATCTTTATTTTATTTATTTATTTTTGTGTGGTTCTGAGGATCGAACCCAGTGCCTCACGTGCGCTGAGCAAGCACTACCACTGAGCCACAGCCCCAGCGTGAGTAATTTATTCTTAATTATCTATTTACATTTAGATTTAATCCAAGTGTTGATAAGGTTGTGGGAAAAACAATTTATTGTACTTAGAAGAAAAAACCTTGGAGGTTTTCTTCAGGCTATCAGCCTTTATTACTGTGCAAAGAAAAAATTTAGCACTATGGATGTTTCCGTAGTTTCCCAGGCTGATGCTAAATTTTATGTTCTTCTCTGAAAGATAAAATGTGCTTATCAAGTATAGTCATGTTACTGGTTTTCTTGGAACTATATTAATGGTACCACCTATCTATAAAAATGGCTAAAATTAAGGCAGATTGTTAAAGGATTAAATTACATTTCTCTCAAGAGCACTTCTAAGATGTATGAATTCAGAGAGGGTTGTAATCAGAAGACCATGATTCAACTACTTCACCTAAATGAAAGAAAACTTGAGTGGTCATCTAATCCAGTCATTTCTCTTAAGCAAAATGACAATGAAATCGTGCTCTATACTTAAGAATATATTCTATATAAAGGTTTCCAGAAAAAAATCACACTTAAAAAATGTGGTTGTAAAAATTATTTTCTCTGATGCTAAAAGAAGCTTCTTTCATAGATAGCTTCAAGTCCATTTGTCTTACCTCTTAGTTACCTCACTCATCTTCTGAACTACCTGGAAAAAAAAAAAAGATAGCTGTAAATATTTAGGAAAATCCCTTTCCTGTCTTTGTCCATTAAACATTCAAAATGGCTGTGACTGTAAAAGATAAGTATAGCAGGTTTTGTTTTGCTTTTTTTTCTATCTGCTACTGTCATAGAATTTACTAACGAAAACCCCTCACATTGCTCAAATTGGCCTGTGCATTTTTAAAGAAGCTTACTAAAATGTGTCTGAGAAAAAAGAAAATCAAGATAGACACAAAAATCCGGCTTTTATTTTTTAGCACTTTTATTTCCCCCAAGTTGTTACCTTTAATAAAGTACCTGACTTCAGCTATTAAATCAGTCTTTAGTTTATTCTTCACTAGGCAAGTTGATTCCTATATTTTATTTCGTCTCTGCTCAAAAATCCAGTCTTCTTATCCTTTAATAATGTCAGTGGCTTTTCTCTAAAATCTCCTCAAGACTTGCTCCTCTCAGGATGAGTCGTCACCAGCATCCCTTTCAATCTAAAAAAAAAAAAAAATTATTTATGTTATTTGCTAACTCAAATTTCAGTTGGTATAGATTGCTGTTGCTGGAACTTTTAATTCTAGGCTTAACTTATGGATGGATAAGTATTTCAATGTGTTGACAGCAATAAGCTGAATGTTTTCTGATACTCAGAAGTGTTCCATCTGAGACAATACCAAAATGGAAATAGGCTGAATTGTACAAGTTTGGAGTTGGTAGAAACATATGCATGGGGTTTTCTTAATTATGCCATCTTTTTTTTTTCCTTCTTTTTAAGCAAAGTACACGTGATGCACCATTTAAACCACTTTAGGAGAGTTGTGCAACTCTCACCACTGTATGGTTCTAGGACATTTCTATTGCCCCAAAAGGAAACTTGTCCTGGATGTCACTAATCTGTTGGGTCTTATGGAACTTATTGTTCAATTATTTTAACTTATTGAAGAGCTGCCTTCTTTCCACGGCCACAATATCATTTACACTGCCACCTGTGATGTACCAAGATTCCAATTTCTTGACACACTCATCAGCACTTGTTATTTTCCTTTTTAAAAAAATTACAGTCATCTTAGTGTGTGTAAAATTGTGCATCCTTGTGGTTGGCATTTGCACTTCCCTAGTAACAAATGACATTGGGCATCTTTTCATGTGCTTGTTCCCTATGTGTATGTCTCCCTTAAGAGAAAGTCTACTTAAATCTTCGCCATATATAAATTGGGTTGTTTGTCCTTTTGCTATTGACTTTTAAAGTTCTTTATATATACTAAATACTAGACTCTTATCAGATATAAGATTTGCAAATGTTCTCTTCCAAACTGTGACTTGTCTCTTGATGGTGTCTGATAATATACTAAAGATTTAAATTTTGATGAAGTTAAATATATCTACTCTTTTCGATTTTGCTTTTGCTTTTGGTATTATTACTAAGCATTCATTAGACCATCCAACATCATAATGCTTTAATCCTATATTATCTTCTAAGAATTTTAGAAGTTGAATTCAGAGTTTTGATCCATTGGGGGGAGTTCATTATTATATGATATGACATATGAGTCCAACTTCATTCTTTTTTTTTTCTTTTTCTTTTTAGGCAGTGCTGGGGATTAACCCCAGGTCCTTGCTCATGCTAGACAAGCACTGTACAAATTAGCTACACCCTCAGCCCCCCAATTTCATTCTCTTTTGGGGAGGTATACCAGGGATTGAATTCAGGGACACTCAACCACTGAACCATTTTGTACTTTATTTAAAGACAGGGTCTCACTGAGTTACTTAGTGCCTCACTTTTGCAGAAGCTGGCTTTGAACTCCCAATCCTCCTGCTTCAGCCTTGAGCTGCTGGGATTACAGGAGTTTGCAACAGCATCCCAACTTCATTCTTTTGCATGTATATATCCAGATGTTCCAGCACTACTTGTTGAAGTACCTATTTTCTCCCCCACTGAGTAATCTTGACTTGTCAAAAATCAATTGGCCAAAGATATATAGTTTTATTTCTGAATTTTTAATTCTGTTCCGTTGATTTATATATTTGTTCTTAGGTCAATATCAAATTGTTTCAATTACTATGGTTTTGTACTAAATTTTGAAATTGAGGTGTATGAAACTTCTAATTTCATTATTTTTCAAAATGATTTTCACAAGGCTTTTAATGTGGACTTTTTTTCATTTTTGCAGAAAAAGAAAGCCATTGAAATTTTCTCAGGAACTGCATTGAATTTGCAGAGCACCTTGGATATATCTTAATTATGTTAAATTTTCCAATCCATGAATGAAGAATGCCTTTCCTTTAATAGTTGTTATTTAATTTCTTTTAACATTATGTTTTAGTTTTCAGTGTATATGCATTTTACCTACTTGGCTGAATTTATTCCTAGGGATTTTATTCTTTATGATGCGCTTGTAAAAGTAACATTTTCTTATTTTTTAAAAACCATTCCTTACTAATGTGTTAAAATAAAATTTGTGTGTGTGTGAATTGATTTTGTATCTCACAACTTTAGGTAATTTATTAGATCTGATAGTGTGTGTGTGTGTGTGTTCTTTACAATATGCTTTGTATAAGATCATTCATTCTATAAAAATATATTGTTTCACATTTTTCTTTCTAATCTGAATACCTTTTTTAAAAAATTCACCTTACTGTTCTAGTTAAAACTTCCTGTAAAATGTTACATAACCCTGGCAAAAGCAGGCCTTCTCTTGTTCTTGATCTTAGAAAGAATGGATTCAATCATTCAAGTATGATATTAACTGTGGGTTTTTTAAAAATACCTATTATAATTTTGAGAAAATTCTCTGTATTCCCAGTTCATTGAGTATTGTACTCATGAAAGTTTGTTGTATTTTTGTCAAATTTGTGGGTGTAATAATTGACATTATTGTTTTTTCTTAATTCTGTTAATGTGATGTATCATTTTGACTCATTTTTATATGTTGATAAATCCCATATCATTTTAATTCATAACCCTTCTATGTGATACAGATTTGATTGGCAAGCATTTTGTTGAAAAATTTTAGATCTATATTTATTAAAGTTATTGGCCTATCGTTTTCTTTTCTTCTGATGGCTTTAGTTTAGGTTTCAATGTAATGTTGGCCTTGTGGAATTAAGAAATATTTTATCCTCCTCTGATTTTTTATTAGCTTTCTAAATTCTTTTTACATTCTACTCCTCTGACAAGATAATTTCAACTATCCTATCTTCAAGTTTGGTGATTCTTTCTTATATCTGCTCAAACTTGTTGTTATCTTCCCATAAATTTTTCATTTTAGCTATGAATGTTTTTTTTTCAGCTCCAGAACTTCTCTTTGATTGCTTTCTATAATTTCTATCCTTTCTTGATACCCCCACTTGAAAATAAATAATTTCCCTAGTTTTCTGGGGTTTTCTCCCATTGTTTTATTTAGCTCTTTGTATTTATGTAAGACAGTCAATATAAAATCTTTGTCTAGTAAATTCAATATCTGGGCTTCTACAGGAACAGATTCTATTAATTTATTTTTGTGCATATAAATGTGTGATATTTCCTTCTTTCTTTACATGTCTCAATTTTAGTTGACAACTTAAAGTTTTAAAGATTATGATATAGTAAATTAGAAAGTCAGATTTCCCCCTCTCCCCAGAATTTATTATTGCTGTTTGTTTAATGACTTTTCTAGACTATTTTTTAAAGACTACATACTACGTTACATGAGGTTGCTGAAGTCTCTAAATGCTTGGAATAGGGAAGAGAGAGAGATGGAGGAATAAAGAAGAAGGGAAGGGAGGGAGGAAGTGGGGAGGAAGAAAGACAGAATTCTCCTAGTCTTAGCAGCTGGGCTCTATGTGTTTGTTGTTGGGACAATTTACCTGCAGCCCTGCCTTGCTTAAATAAATAGGATATGTCACATTCCTCATCAAACAACATGTTATTTGCAAGAGAAATGAAGACCAAAATGCTAACAAAAAGAACATAAGTTACTCCAAAGAAGGTAAATGTGTGATCCTTCCACAGACAGGTTCCTGATCTCATGGAGATAAAGGTAATTCCCACTAACTATAAAATCTCTAAGAACAAATTCCTATTAGAATCAGTCAACATGAACCAGTGGGACCTTGGAAGTTAGATGCAATTCTTCTGTCAGTCCAAAGTCAAGAGGTGGAAACCTTCCTAGGAGCCCCAATAAAACCAGAAGGCAGTGGTGGCATGTATGCCATCCTTCTTCTCTCTGTGAGAGTATACCATTTTTTCTTTTTCTGTCCCTTTTAATAAACTAATGCCTGCTGCTCTGAGTGAAATCTTTCTGGTATGATTACAAAAACATGTGAGAGAGAGCTGCTGTGACTGTCTTGGCTCCCACAGTAGGCCCTCACTTTGTAACACTTGTCATTTTCTTCCAATTTGCATGGAGTTTAAAGTCAAGGTGAGACTAAAAAATGACAAAATCATGGAATTTGCAGGGAAATGGATGGCATTAGAGCATATTATGCTAAGTGAAGCTAGCCAATCCCTAAAAATGAAATGCCGAATGTCTTCTTTGATATAAGGAAGGCAACTAAGAACAGAGCAGGGAGGAAGTGCATGAGAAGAAGATTACCATTAAACAGGGACAAGAGGTGGGAGGGAAAGGGAGAGAGAAGGGAAATTGCATGAAAATGGAAAGAGACCCTCATTGTTATACAAAATTACATATAAGAGGAAGTGAGGGGAAAGGGAAAATAAAAAAAAAACAAGAGAGAGAAACGAATTATAGTAGATGGGGTAGAGAGAGAAGATGGGAGAGGAGGGGAGGGGAGGGAAGGAAGGATAGTAGAGGATAGGAAGGGCAGCAGAATACAACAGACACTAGTATGGCAGTATGTAAAAAAGTAGATGTGTAATCAATGTGAATCTGCAATATATATACGGGGTAAAAATGGGAGTTCATAACCCACTTGAATCAAATGTATGAAATATGATATGTCAAGAGCTTTGTAATGTTTTGAACAACTAATAATTAAAAAATGTACTTTGAAGTAAAGCACAATTCTTCCTTTCACGCTGTTCAGGGGAGACTCACTCATCCAAACTGACTGCTGACAACAAACACATGTGATATATAATCATTGGAGAGTGCCTACAAAACCCATTGGTACTCATCCAATTCCAGTTCAATTAACACATAGGGAAAACCTACAGCATATTAGGTACTATGCTGATTTCACAGTAACCATCTCATTCAACCCTATTGCCTTTGTCAAGCAAATATTCTCTCTATTTTAGAGATGAGAATATTGAGAGGTGGAAGTTGACCTATCTAGGTTCATATAGTTTGTGAGTAGTAGTACTGGTATTTAAATCCAGGTCTCCAGATTCTAAACCCAGGTATCCAGATTCTAAGTGTTTTCTGTAAACATAATAAATGGCATTTTTTAAATAAAGAGTACAAGTCTGTGAAAAATAAATAAATAAATAAATAAAAATAAAGGTATTTTAAAAATAATTCTTAAATAAAAGATTAACCTTTAAAAGGAAAAAAGATAAAGTCAAGGTGAGAGCTTAGGGTCTTTTTCTTTTTTCTTTTTCTTTCTTTCTTTTTTTTTTTTTTTTTTTTTGAACATGATTCCAATCTTGGGCATAAACATGACCTTGTAGACTCCTGTATCACATTAGAATTTTTCAAAGCCCTTATTTCTCAAAGGAATCTCTGTTCCTGCCTTTCCTTCCAAGCTTTTACTAGACCTTTCAACTAATATTATTTGTCTTATGAGGCATCATGAAGCTCATTTGCCTTTGACTGTTTTGATCAGTGCCCATTGTATAGCCATGTTGCTGTTCCTCTGCCCTGAAAGCACTCTCAGTTAAAGAAACAAAGGCCATTCCTTCACAATAGGCTTCAAGGAGATGCAGGACAGTTCAAAACAGACAACCACAAGTCTTAGGGAAGGAGATCTGCTCTGCTGCCTCCAGCCTCAGAATCTCCAGTGTGAATGTGAGCTGTCATCTTCAAGACCACCGGGCAAGTGGAGATAGTCCAAGGATGAGTTAAAATGTCTCAAGATCTTCCCCCAATTTTCATTTGTCTTTTTTCTTTATTTAAATTTAAATCTTTCACTTTTTTGCAGAGTTCTGACAAAGTTGATTTTGGCAGTTTTTGCCACATTTTCCAATGTTTTGGAGACAGGATGTGTTCTTGGGGTTCCCTACTCCTTCATTTTGGCTGACATCATTTCTACCATATACTTTTAACTGCTTTTCCCATGTGAATAAAGTGAATTTGATTAACTATAGAATAGAAGCGTTTTTTTTTTTAACTCGGTGTACTTTTATTGTATACTATTAAATGCTAAAAAAATATCCTTAAAAAGCAATATATGACCATTAATAAGATAGCCTGAAACTTCATCTGAGGAGTTTATATGCTTCTGAAAACATGGCAAATACCAAAGCTACTAGATCAGCTAACTAACGCCCCATAGACTAGCATCAGCTTTTGTAAACAAAGATTTATGAGAACACAAATACACTCTTTGCTTTGTGTGTTGCCTGTCGCTACTTTTGAATTAGAACAGCAGAACTGAGTAATTACTACAAAGCTGAAAATATTTATTATTTGACATTTACAAAGAAGTTTTCAAGCTCCTGAATTAAAGTATAGATATTGAATTTTAAAAAGAGAAAAACAGTCCCTCTTGTATGAGAAAATGTGTATGTACATGTTATGAATATGTTGCACTTAAAATACATAGAAAAGAAAGAATAAATTATTAAGGGATACTTACTCGACTTAAACATGGGAATGAAATTTCTTGATATAGGAGCCCATATGGGGAAATATTGAAGAATTTACTTTCCAATTAAATGTATCTACAATTCAACCTTTGTATATGATTCTGAAATTCTTAATATCATCTGCGCATCATTCTAAAACTTTCCATATTGAAAATTATAGCCTTTTGGCAATACCATGGCCCTAAAATTTTGCAGCACCAGAGAAGATGTGTTTCAAGTTTACAGGATAGACTTAACCACAGTGAAGAGAAATTATATGTATTGCCCAGAGAATTACATAGTTTATTGAAATTATTTTAGAAGCATAGCCACTTGAGAGCAGTCTAGATATTGACTGCTGTACTCAAAAATATTAAAAATAAGCAAGTCCACCCAGAAAGACAAGGAAACTGGTGAGGATTATCTCATTGACCTCAGGAAAGAAAAGAATGTCATGCATATTTGTCATTAACATCATGTACTTCAGGGAGACACAGTTTCACTTATTGAAAAGAAGACATCAATATTATGATACTACAGGTGCAAAAATTGGATTTAGGAAACTGAGAAAATTAGTACTAGAAAAGTCATTTTAGCTGCAATTCTCTTCAACACACCTCTCTAATCACAATATTTTTCACCTATGGGCACAGAAATCAGAAATAAACATTATTTCTTAGCACCCTAGAGAATTGGTACCAGCACTAAACAGTTTCCTAGATGATTCTCAAAGTCACTCAGCTAAAATCTAAAAGCAATTACTGGAAAAATATCTGAGCTTTATATTGCCACAAACCTCTAGGAGCATAAAAAGTCACAAACTAATATGTTTCATACTGTCTTCCTTAAGCTCAAAGGAATTGCTGATTTAATTAAAACAAAACCTGTCTTTAGAACAAGACTCAAATAATCTACATATATAAAGCAATATGTTTCAACACCTAAGGATACTACATTAACTTTGTCTTTGAACACCCTGGAAGAATGTCATGTAAAATCAAATTAAATCTCAAATGAGCATATTAAATTCTCATCGGCTTGAAATATTTCATTCTGTTTATGGACATGTTCCTTCTTGAGATGTTTTGGTAATTATTAAATAATTCTTGTGCCTCTGAAGGTGAATCTTTTCCTCACATGTCTACACTGCTTTCCAATCATTTTTGTGTGGTAAAGTTGTAACTGGAAACCACGGGTGATATAAAATTGATAGAGAAGCTGGTCGAAGCAAGCAAAATACTGACACCTGTAAAATTAGAGACAAGATACCTTAACTAAGTGGCAACCGACAGTGGATACATATAAATGTTATTTTTGTGGTCAAATATTATTCAGGCCTATTTTGAAAACCTCTGGTTAATTGGCAGTTTAGCTGCTCAAATTGCTAATAATAACATACTTACAACGAGTTTACAAATTTACAGAAGGTAATTTCCATTGGACTTTTAAAATATAAATGTATATTTTTCATGAAGTTTATTTCTGTTTACTTTTGTATTTGTCCTATAGCTTTGAAACCAACAACAGTGAACTTGTACTGCATTGTTCTATGTTCAGCTCTCTGCATGAATCCTTCACTTCACTCTGCAGGACCACTTATCTCATCAGGCTTCATTTGATGTGGGAAGTAATAGCAAACCTGCTGGGCAGGGAAACTTAAGAAATGTAAGAAAATAATAATAAGTACAACAATGTCTTCATGCTGTTGATGCAGGGCCAGGATGCAGAGCTTAGAAAGGTACACTGTTGCTTAGATAATAATATCATAATAATTTATCGGATAGAGAACATAAACTGATCAAAGTTCACCTTCAAATGAAAGAGAAATCACAGACTTCAAAGGTGGTTTTAAATCACTTACTGATGATTTACTAAGAATAGCAGTGAATTTGCAGAAATAGAATTTGAGATATTAGGGGAAGGGATATAGATACTAATTTATTTGTGGCTCTAAAATAAGAGATAGCAGAATATCATATACAAGTTATCTACATTGCTCACCGAATTTGGAGTGATGGGGAATTTCAATAATACTTAGAACAATTAAGAAAAGGTGAATTTGATGTGAGTAAATACACTTGAGTTGCACAAAACTCATAAGGAATAAACTTGAGATGCTATAAAAGGCTAACTAACATTGTTGGATCTTCCCTCCTGGCCTATTTGAACCAGGCATGAGATTATTCATTTTAATCAGCTTTCACAAACAATAGTAGTTTGCATTCACAAAAATTATAACTAAATATCATAGAGAAGGACAGAAATCCTGCAACTGTTACATTAACACTAAAAATAATACATCAATAGAAACTGACAGCTAGACAAAACATTACTGATGTTTTTAATGATCACATTCTGGGTTGCAGATAAGAAAATCAAGGTGCAAAGTGGCTTGTGAACATTTTGAACCAAATTTACACATACATTCAGGACACACATATGCACACACACATATATCTTAGTCCTGAAGTGTCTCATCTCTTACATAAATTTTAACTTTGATTGATAAACCCAGTGAAAAAGATCTTTCAGAAGCAATTGTTTTCACAAATTCAGCGGGTTAATCTTGTGAGAACATATGCAAAAAGCAAAGAATCAAGTTTCTGTGCAAAAATGCACTTAAAATTATCTGAAAAATAAAAATTAAAATTAAAGATTAGTATTTTAGTAGATACATAAGTTAATGTTCACATATGTACACGCCATTTTTTCTTTCTCAGATTAATATTTCTAAAAACAAATAAGATAAAGATACACAATATGATAGAGAACACATATTATCATCTCCTCAATAAATATTTCCCAGATAAATTTTGTAATTAAGCACAGTAAGGGTCAGTTCTTTTTCTTTCAACTTTTACACAACTTTCTATGTTTTTTCCCATAGATTTAGATCCAAAGAGAATCTTTGAAATATTCTAATTATCTTACTTAAGGTGAACCAAGAATTTAAAGGTAATTTTATTGACTAAAAGTCACTTAGCAAGGTTGTGATGACTTCAACTGGTACAAATGTGCTGATTGGCATATGTAAATGTATTTTCTTACATGAAATCAAGAAGAAAATTAAAATTGTTGTGAGAGAGGTAGCCATCACAGGAGTTCGTTAAGTATTTTAAGATACACCAAAACAAATGCTTGCTTCTAATATGGAACTTTTTATATTTTCCTGTTTAACAAACCTTGCTTTCTCTTGGTTAATTCTCAGCATTGCCCAGTGCTTCCTAATTATAACTACATTTCTAAAGCTATTTCTTCTAGGTAGAGAAATAACTGAACAACTAGTCTCTTGTCAATTTCCCAATCACTCATTTTGTAAAATTTCTATTTTTTTGCCCTCCTCCTATGACTAAATCAAACCTATGAAGTTCTACTGAAAAATTCCCCTTCATCTTATGCTGAAAAGTATTCTTCTTCCTGTAACCCAATGTACAATTGAAAAATTCGAACTGCTAATAAACAGCATGGATTCCTAGGTTGGAAAGCAGACCATCTGTGCACCAAATACCTGGACGTAGAATGAAGCCTCCCTTTATTAATGATTCAAAAAATGAATATAAAATTGGAGAAACCTGGAATATTATCAGACGATCCACTGGAAGGTACTAATAAACTGAAAACCTCACACAGTGCCCTGTAAATGTTGCTTCAACTTCTCTTCAGTTCTTCTTTGCATTCCCTTATATGTAGATTTGCCAGAGTTAGCAAACAAATGTATAAGATGTCCTATATTGTGTGGGACATATTCCTATTAAAATTTCCTTTAATATTTTTCTGGAATTAAACTTTAGCTGGGTATTCCTATATTTTATCTGGCCAAACTGCTTATGTGTAAATGTCTTTGAGCTATTTCTAAAGACAATCTGGACTTTCCTATGAGTCAATGTGTAATTTTCACGTGTTTGGAGGAAATATTCAGTGAGTCACCATACCTAAGCTTTACTTCAAGACCTGACACAGAAATTTGCCCAAGAGTGTATGGATTACCAGTAGGCAAACATTTTCTCAAAGGATGAGACAGCAAACAGTTAAGTCCTTAAAGACCAAACAGCCTCTGTGAAACTGTTCTACTGTTCTTTTGTAGTATAAAATGAATATGGCTGTGTTTTAATAAAACTTTATTTACAAAAAGAAGTGTTAGACTGAATTTGACATAGAGGGTTTAGTTTTTCAACCAATATCACAATTGAACTGGTATTTAGATGATATTCCAGTAACATTAAATTGATCTTACTAGAAAATCAGTCCAACCTTACTGAATATAACTGTCATCAAAATACCAAGAATATTAAGGAGATTGGAAATCAGAATTTTTAATAAATACTTTACTGAATCCCTCTGCTATTAAGGAAAGATTAGACTGAATATAGGATAACTTGAAACATTAACTAGAACTAATTAAATTTAGCACATTGTACTATCATATAGTTGATTAAACAGAGAAACATTTGTCATTTAACCAAATTATAACATAAAAATAATAAAATATTTAAAATTTAAAAAGGTGGTGAGGGCTATCAATTCAAAGATAAGAATTTGAATGAGAAAAATAAAACTGAAGAAGGCAAGTATAAAAGCATCTCATTACACAAGGGCAGCTGAAAGGCAGACGAATAACAGGATCTGGCTGGAAGGATAGATAGACAAGACTTGAGTAGCTTCCATGATTCATTACTGAGCTGCAGTAACCAGAGAGGCACCAAGACTGAATCAAAATGGATACAAGGAAAGTGGATATGGCATGCAAGAGGAAGGACAAAAAGAGTCAAAAACCAAGAAAGGAGGAAACAGAGTGATATTTTGGGTTACCTCCCTGGTGAGATGTATGGAAAAGAAAGACACAGATTTGTTGTTTCTGATCTCTTGCCAGCTGCTACTTCTTTACAATATGAGGGTTCAGTCAAAGATGACAGTGTATCTGACAACAACAGGAAAGCCCTTTTTGCTGTAAATGTGGTTTGCTTTCCTAGAGGTTTAGTCTGGTAGAAGAGATTCAAGTACACATTTAAAATCAATCATGCATGTGGCAGCCAATGATGGATATCAGCTAATCCATTGAAACAAATGTTTCTCTTGCTAAATTTGAGACACAGATACAGAGATGCAAAAGCAAATTGAGCAGAAAAAAATCACTTTATTAAATTTTTTTTCCCTTTTCATCAGCGTCTAATCCAGAATAAACCTGATACAACAATAACTGTGCAAAATATTGAAATGAAGAGGATATTGTAATTGGGTAGATATCCTCATGGTAATAGGAACAGACCACAAGCAGTGAAAAGAATGACTGAATAATGAATAAACACAGTACGAATTCTGAGAGCTAAGAATCAGTCTGATGGCAATGAGGTGCACCAGAAGAGACACACAGGAGTCAAGTTATTAGAAATTACCAACATTTGATTTTGCTAGAACTCTATACTTTGTGAGATAAAATTCTACCCAAGTTAGAATGCAAATTTAAAGTAATCGTTCAAGATACCTTTAGCTACTGCCTAGCTATCAAAATGTAAATTGGTAACTGAACTATCTTAACAGCATAATCTGTATACTGCGATCAAAAAATTTTCAAGGAATCTTCAACTCCTATGTGATTTTTTTGCATTTATCATACTAAAATATGTAAGTATATCTTTATTCTAATGAAGTTCACTAAGTATCCTCAAAGGAAAAAGTTATCTTGTTGGACTTATAATCACTAACTTTTACTGAGCATTTTTTAAGTATTAGGTATAGTGATAAGTGCTTTGATGTAAGTTTAACAACATTTTTGGGGAAAAAATACAGAATTATTAATCTCTCTATTTTCATATGAAAAAAGTATGGCCCAGATATGTTAAGTATTTCCAAGATGTTAACAGTTCAGGGATTCTACCATAAGCTGTCTTACCCGTAAGCTTGGGTCTTGATCACAACTGTTTATGAAAAGATTTTCTCTATGCCCAGATTGAAATTTTTGGTCACACACAGCCCAAAAGAAACAGCCAGTGGCTGTTCATTAACTGGCTTTTGTGAATGAAATTTCCTATTCCAGGTCACAAACATCTCTCATCTCTCTACTTGAGGTACCAGCTTCTACCTAGGAAAGGTGATCCAACTGTGTCAGCTACCAGTGCATGAATTTCCAGAGGTGATTGCTGAGCTTACTGGTGAGGCAGATGTGTCCTTTCTCTCTATCTTCAGTCTTCGGACAGCCCTGGAGAGATCCATTCTTTGGTCATGGATATTCATAGAAAGTATTCCAGTTTCTGGATTTAATTAATAATTGATTAATCATAACTGCTTAGAACTGTTCTATTCAAAGTACTGTCCTCAAAGTTATAGAGCAGCAATATCTAGGAGCTTTCTAGAAAGGCAGCTTCTTAGGCTCCATCCTAGACTAATAATCTCAAAATCTTTGGAGTAAAAGACCAAATGCAACAATAATATAAACAAAACAAGATATTGGACAAAATCACCAGTTAGTTATACGACAAGCTGTGTGGAAGCCGAACCTACACAGAAGCTGGGTATTCTTATTCATTACCATGTCCCAGAAAATAATCCACGATTTAAAAAAAGAAAATTTAGCTTGAATTTCAGTCATCTAGAGCCAGGGATCCTCAGTATATATTGCAGACTGATCCAAACTCTTGATGTCTCAAAAAAAGGTTAATATAGATTTCCTTTAAATTAAAAATTAACTTTATTTGCATTATTTATCTTATACTAAAGATTTACCACCACCTGTCTCCATATCTCACTTTTTCCTTGTCTATCTCTGTATTGGTCACTCTATCCTTGAAGGTTTTGCAAATCTCTCTTGTGATCACACAATTTATTTTAGATCTGGCCACAGTTTCTTCAGAAGGTTCCAATCTGGACTTCTAGAACCCAGAACTTAAATTCATTCCACATCCTGAACAAAACAGGAATGAGAAACTTGTACAGACATACGTGACATGAAGGCAGATGCCAAACAATAGTGAGTGTAGGAATGATAGATGTCAAGAGGAGCAAAATCCAAGTAAATGAGAAATGAATCAATACATACATAAGCAGAAATCAAACTGATCAGGAAGAATAAAAATCCTGTAAAAAAAAAAAAAACTATAGGGCTTTACAAGATTTAGAAAGAGGACCTCAGTTAATAAAGATCCATGTACCTGAAATTTAGTACTTACATTTTACAGTTAATCACTTATAAATAAATACAATAATTATACTTTATAGTCATTTATAAATAAATAGAATAATTATGAAGGTATATATCTATACTTTTAAGTAGAATGGCCAAAATCATTATCTCAACACTTGAATTATATTTTATTATATATTATATTATATATTTTTTATTCATTAATATTCTGTTAACATCAGCAAAATTATTGCATAAACTCTAAGAATTTTTCAAAAAGCAAAGATAAAGAAATGCTTTTTCAAGTGGTTATTATAGAATAAATGGTCCTTAATTTAGTTTTCAAAGGCATTCCTACATCTAATGGTTGATCTCAGAAGAAGTAGATCTGCTAGTGTGCAGCCTGGTGATCTTCTAAGGGAAACCAGCCACAGAAGTCTCCATTTGGGCCCTCATGAGAGATTAAAGAAGTTTTATGTTTTGCAATATGTTTTCTTACTGGTTTGAAAGCAGAGAAGACATCACTCTGCCAAAGAAGTCAAAGGATACCTATCCCTTCTGTTTCTTGGCTATTAATGAATCTAAGAATGATAATTTTGACTTTTTCAAAAATAATTCATAATTGAGCTTCCCTAGAAAACACATAAGTTTTATGGATAGTCTGGAATTTACTTCAAAATGTAATGCTGGTCTTAGGGTACTATCTGTTTTAATTCTGTAATGTGACCAGGAATTAAAGAAGGAAATAAAAAATTCCTGTAAGGTGTTTTTGTTTTTGTTTTTTGTTGTTGTTGTTTTTCTTTGGTAACTAGGGATTGAACTCAGATGAACTCTGCCACAGAGCCACATCCAAAGCCCTATTTTGTATTTTATTTAGAGACAAGGTCTCACTGAGTTGCTTAGCACCTAAGTATGGTAAATACTAGCGATTGAGAGAGAGGGAGAGGGTGAGGGAGAGAGAGAGAGAGAGAGAGAGAGAGAGAGAGAGAGAGAGAGAGAGAGAGAGAGAGAGAATATTAGTAAAAGTAATATTGATGAAAAGATTACTCCAAAGAAAAATCAAGTATGATTACCAGGATGGTCTTAAAGTTCCCTCACGTTGACTAAATTTTAGATAGGATTCATCCTGACTCTGACCCCTGACCTTTTCTTAGAACATTTACTTGAGAAAACTTTCAATTGTGACTTCTTTCACTGCCCTTTTGAGATATAAAATTTCTCCCAGCCTCTGGTCAGTTTTACAACCCAGGAATGTCTTTTTCAAGAACCTGGGAGTAATCCCTGTGGAACAGAGTCATCAAGGAAGATAGTGATGTTTTCTCCCTGTTTTGGAGGGAGGGGGAACCCTGGGGTACCAACTAGCAAACAGAGGTGGCCTAATCTTAGAGCCTAATTATAGAACATTTGCAAATTGAAGAATAACTAATTTAATGTGCACAACATATCCCATTGATCAACCTCCCCCTAATATCCTCCAGTACTTTTCCTATAGTTCACTCCTGGGCCTAAAACCCCTCCAGCTTTTTGATTTAGCAAAATGGAATTCAGACTGAGGTCTCTCTTATATTACAATAATCTTGTATAAAATTTTCCATACCTATTTAACTTTCTCTAGTGCAACTTTTGTTTTCCCAGAGGCCTCAAGCTAAGACCAAGGAACAGAAAACCAGGCAAGAAACCAAGGTCTGGGAAGATGCCATCAACAAATACACATTTCCAAGTGCCTATTAGCAAGAAGCATAGCATTTACAGTCTAATGTAAATGTACAATAATGCATTGCCACAAAATTACCACAAATGACTTTAGTTCAGAGTTGAAAATGAAAAATGGCTTGAAAAAAATCATCAAGTTCTATCAAAGAATTATAAACCTTTATGATAATGTGAGAAACCAAAGGTCCAAGAAACAACAATAAGAGTAAGACAAGAAATTTTTGACATAGCTAATGAGATAGGAAGATAGGCCACCCCTAGGCAGCCAGGAAAAGGACTCAGAGAAGAAAAGGAGGAGAAAAGGATTCGAAAATCAAGCTTTTTTTTCCTATATTTTTTATTGGTGCATTTAGGTGTACATATTGATGGGATTTGTTATTACATATTTGTACATGCACATGATATAACAATATCATTTGGCCAAAATCACTTCCCAGTATTTCCCTCCTTCCTCTTTACCTCCCATTCCCTGGTCCCTTTTCTCTACTGATCGCCCTTTAATTTTTAGAGGATCCACCCCCACCTTTGTTTTCCTTTTTTTTCTTTCTAGCTTGTGCATATGAGAGAAAACATATAATCCTTAATCTTCTGAATCTTACCTGTTTCACTTAATATGATGGTCTCTAGTTCCATCCATTTTCCTGAAAATGTCATAATTTCATTTTACTTTATGATTGAACAAAACTCCATTGTGTATATATATGCCACATTTTCTTTATCTATTCATCCATTTGATGGACACCTAAGCTGCTTCTGTAGTTTGCTATTGTGAATTGTGCTACTATAAACATGGGTATGTGTGTATGATGACTTTAATTCTTTAGAGTAAATACTGAGAAGTAGTATAGCTGGGTCATATGGTGGTTCCAAACCTAGTGTTTTGAAGAGACACCATGCTGATTTCCATAGTGGTTGTACAAATTTACAGTTCCACTAATAGTGTAAAAGTGTTCCTTTTCTCCACATCCTCTCCAGCATTTATTATTATTTGTATTCTTGATTGTTATTGGTGTGAGATGAAATATCAGTGTAGTTTTGACTTGCAAGGAAATCAAGTTTTTGACCCCAGCTATTCCTAGCCCGAGGGACAGTTTCTTAGCCCTTAGATATGACCAACAGCAAAAGGTGCTGCTTCCTCTTGTGCCAACAAAACTTCACCCCTACACTTGTGCTAATGAAGGCTTAGAAAACACTTTTCTCCAAATTTTACTGAAGAACAAAAAATAGAGAGAGTTGATTGGCCCCTTTGTTAAATCCTGTATTTATATTTCATCTCACCAATCAACTATAGAGACAAATTAAGCCCATAAAATCCCATAGACAACAGATACCCATTGCACCCTCTCTTGGGGCCCCTCTCAGGAGCTCAGCTTTCTATTTTTCTAATAAATCCTTTTACTTTGTTCTCATTCTTGTATCCATGGATTTCATTTTCAAATATGTGAGACAAAGAACCCACCTGACAACACCATTTCCATGTTACGCTAATAGAGTGGCAAGAGCCAAATACCAGGCTTACATATTAGCAGAACTGTTGAGTAGGCAACATGGAATATTAAGCAGTGCAGAGACTAGCAGAGCTTGACTATCTTCATCTCTTATTTAGTATGTGGTCACTACAGGGAATACACACACACACACATACACGTATGTGTCAAAGAACTGGAGGAGCCAGGCCCAGTGGTGCTCATCTGTAATCCCAGCAGCTCAGGAGACTGAGGCAGGAGGATCACAAGTTTAAAGCCAGCCTCAGCAACTTAGTGATACCCTGTCTCAAAATATATATATATATATATATGTGTGTGTGTGTGTGTGTGTGTGTGTGTGTGTGTGTGTGTGTGTGTGTATATATGAGTTAGGGATGTGGCTCAATGATTAAGCTCCCCCAGATTCAATCTCTGGTACAAAGAGAGAACTGGAAGAAACAAGGACATCAACTACCTACTTTAATGATATAAAACTAATAATATCAACCCATAATTGCCATAATAAATGCTTCACATACCTTATACCATTTAGTGCTTCCTAAAATTGGAAAGATATTATTGTGCCCATTTATCTGATAAGGAATTTCAAGCTCAAGGAGACGACACAGTCAATAGAAGGTGAGACTGACGTTTAAACTACAACTGATGAGAAAAGTCATATACTTGTGTGATTAATCTAGTGTTCTCAATTCTAGCTAAATATTAGAATCTCCTGGAGTGTGATTTAAAATACCAATATCTGGATGCTATCCCTAGACAATCAGATTTAATTGGTTCATAATAAGTCTCAGGCTAGATATTTAAAAAGTAAAAAATAAAATTAACTCTTCTCAAGGTGACTGTAATATGCAGCCAACTTTGTGGCCTATTGTACTAAGCTATTCTGTTTCTCTTCTTACCCTTTGTGGGTAAAAATAATAGCATAAATCAATACCATCAGAGACAAAGCTGGCTTTTTACTACCTCCTCACCTCTAATTCACCTTAGAAAGTAGCAGTCTGACTTCCACATTCACCATTCACTAAAACTGCAACATGCTAAGGCGACAAATTAACTTCTACCTGACAAATCCACAGTCCTTTAATACTCAATCTTCCTGTATTATTTGACATGGTGATTAGAGGTTTCATTCCTGAAACCTCTTTTCCATTTTTAAAACATTCTACTATGAAATTGTCCTGTTCTCCCTGCTTGATTTTCTTCCTTGGCTCCTCCTGGTCATTCTGTGTTTCTCACCCTCTGCCCTTCTCTTTCAATACATTTACATTTCTGCAATTATCTCAAACCACTCCTCACATTATCAACTCCCTCCTAAGGAATTCCAGGTTTTCATCTCCAGCCCAGTCTCTCTCCTATACCTCAATTCCACATATCCAGTGGAGTATTCAGAATATCTTCACCTGCTTTGTTGGAGACCAAGGGTTCCTGGATCTTTGGGGTTACTGCCCAGGAGCAAGGGGTTACTTTTCCATACCATGCCTGTTGTCCTAAGCATAGTGTGTTTGGGATGGGGGGTGGCAGAGTACTCACCAACACGTTAACTCCTGAGGATGTGGTGAACCCATCCAGCCTCCCAAACTCACCTCCTGAGGCTCAGAGGGTGTTTATCCTGCAGATGTTAAAGCAAAATCATTTCTTAGAGCATTATTTATGGAACACTGAGAAAATAGAGCTTAAGAGAATTTTATTCTGGCAAGTCCTTTGACTGCTTCCGAGTTTCTCTATGCACAACTCCTCTACTAAACCACAAGCCCAAGGTGAAATTGCTCAGAGTCCGAGGTTGACTTGGCTGTTTTTCCTTATTCCAACTCTGTTCTCGCTCATTCCCTGCGTGGGTGAGGGAACGGGTACCTATCTGAGGGATGGGCTAGCTGCAAAATAAAAGCTATGAAAGTAATATATCAGAAATAAAGACAAAAGACAAGAATATTTTTAAAGAAGGGGCATGACCTGTTGAGCGGCCAGAGGGGACTAGCTTCTAACAAAGAAGATGCCTTCACTTGCTTCAAAGGGGATCCATAATTATAAGATTTCAGTGTGGGAGAAGTCTTGTTTTGGTGCTTGCTTCTAGGTGTGGCAGGGGTCTTGCTGTAAACACATTGTTTTGTTATTGGCGGATCACTCCCATCTGGAGGCTGTGTTTGAACTTGAGGTGTGAACTAGATCAGAGTTCCAGAGTGAGTTGGGCATTCTCAAACCAGGGAGTTCCTCCTGGGAGTTCCCAAAACAGCAATTTCCCTCCCTAATGGCTAGAACATCACTCAGTTCACACGTGGCTCATAGATGACCCCCAGCACTTTGTACTGCTAACTAAAATTTGTGCATTCAGTTTTCTTCCACTTTAAATATTTATGTAAGGAAATATAATTTATTTCCCAATTAGTTATGTATAGCTTGTGTCTTTTCCCTCATTTCTGAGATCACACTTGCTAAAACGTGCTGCCTTCAATAATGATAAATCTCTAGTTACATATTCCAATTTTGTGATAATTTAATTTTCATTGATTTTACTAAATAAGGTTCTACTACTCTGAAATGAAACACTTTATTATTAGTTATTTTTAATTTTATAGCATTATGCTTTATGGTTATAACACTGGTGATAATAGTTATAATAACAGGTAAGCTAATTTCTTTAGTGATTTTTTTTTAGTTTATATTACCTATTATTAGGACATCATTAAAAATTTTATGTAATTATCAATAAAATGTCACAGCACAAAACTATTATAGTATCCCATTCTTTATTTTTACTAGAGTTAAGGATGAGTAACAACTTGAAGATACATAAATTAAGCACCTAACTCAGTAATTGAAGTCCAAGTTTATATGAATTACAAGCACAGGAGGTGCTTACTAAATATTAAGTGAAAATTATATGAATATATGCACCATTTCATTTGCAGTAAAATGAAAGTTTTCTTGCAATTTATGCTAGACAAAAATCCAATTAAGAAGTTTGCAAATCTAGCCATTTCATTATGGAACATATAAACTTTGTCATATTAAAAGTATCTCCCCTAGGAGAGGTCAAATTTTTTAAATCAATGTCTGTCATAATTTTTTCTTGCTTACAATTTAATATGCAAAGTGTGCATCCTGGATACAATAACATTCAACAGATTCCACCTTTTGCTTCATGAGATTAATATAAAACAGTATTTTCACATTGCTCCATGTAAGGCTTGCTAAAACTTGCCTTTGAAGACAGAGATTCTCAAGATACTTTAATTTTTTATTTCCAAGTTCAAGCAAAGTCTAATTAGACTACAAATTATCTTATCTAAAATTTTCAGTTAAAAGTTAGAGATCGATTTTTACTTGTCTTTGCAAAGTGGAAACACAGTCTAATATGTAAAATAAAAAAACCTTGTGATAAATGTGACTGACTAATGGGGTTACAGTTATATTTCTGAGTAACAGTTTTAGGAAAGAACAAGAATTATCTATCGTGTGCTAGCTCTGTCAGTCTCAGAAGTCAGGCATTTGGCTCTTGCCCACCTGAATTTCTATGACTCACAAACATTTGCATTCACTACCAAGGAGTCTGTCACTTTGTTTTCTTGCAGACTATGGGCCACAGAAATGCAAGAGGAGACAGAAATTCTCTGAGATGTCATTGAAACTTCCATCTTTGGTTATGTAGCAGGAATTCGCATCTGAAATTAATAGTTTCTCATATCTATCCCAGTCTCACATTACCCCATTAATGTAATCTGAAGTTAAGAATGGAAAATTTTTAGTTTGATACAGAGAGAAAATATTAACAACAAAATAAAATAATTACAACAACAGAATTTTAAAGGTTAAGGCTAGGAATGTTGGTATTCATGTGTATATAGATTAGAATCTTATAGTCATGTGCTAAGGAAATAGAATATCAGAAGATGGTTCTATGGCTCTAACCAAAAGATGTCAGGCATAATGTGCCCCTTATTTATGAAACTGAACCTTGAGATTGCTAAGGTCTTTGTTTTCTGTGAGGAAGAAAAGTATTTGGAGACTTCTATTAATTAAAAAAAATAATCTATCAAGAAGAAGGTGAGTGCTCTGCATTCAATCTCTGCAGATTCCCTCCATGCTAAGCCCCCATCCTAGGTGCTTCTCCTGCTAGGTTGGTACAGGGGGTTTTGTTTGTTTTTGCTTGTTTGGGGTACCATGGATTGAAAACAGGGGTGCTTAACCCCAGAGCCAAATCCCCAGTGCTTTTTTGTTACTATTTTTTTTTTTTAATTTTGAGACAGCCTCTTGCTAAGTTGTTCAGGGCCTTGCTATGTTGCTGAGGCTGGCTTTGAACTTGCAATCCTCTTGCCTCAGCCTCCCAAGTTGCTGGAATTACAGACATGTGCCACCATGCTTGGCTGATCTAGGTTTCTAGATGTTCCTTACAGCAATTTTTTATACAATGGAGTTAGTATGCTATAGTGGCTAAGAACATGAATGAACTTTAGAGTCATTCAACATAGAACCCACATCATACTACCTATTAGTCAAGTAACCTCAGGAAGTTCATTTATATTTTACCAATCTTCGGGGTTTTTCCCCCCATCTCTAAAGAGGAAATAATAATGCCTAACTGTAAGAGTTGCTCACAGAATTGATTCAGAGCTCATGTGCAAAGTAAATTATGTCTTGCATATAATAAATATGTACATAGTAGATAGACTGCAATATTTTTGTATTCTTTGATGATTTTTATACTCTTTAGTAAACAACAGAGTTGGGAAAGAAGAGACTGAGCCCTTTTACCGTAATGTTCTAAATTATGACTTATTTTCTATCCCTGTTTGATTTTATAATGACCATTAGAGGGTTCTTCCCATTCCAAGTGGTTGATTTTGTAAGTTCAAAGGTGTGCTTGAGGTTGTCTCTTTAGTTCAGCCTCACTGCCCCCTGCAATTTCTATTGTGGAATATATTCAATCATCAAAGGGGAAACTTTAATCACACTTCAACTATAAAATATTTCTAATCCTTTCAGAAGAATTACTAGTGTTCTTGCTAGTAGTCTCACAAAGAGCACAGTATGCAATTTATTATCTTTGGTTGCTTGTGTATATGTCTCTCTCCTTTGAGAGCCTTGTAAGTTCCTTAAGGGAGCAGACCATGGCCTACTTGTCTTTATTGAACTTAACAGTGTAAAAACAGTTTTAAAATACATACTTTGGGAAAACAAATACTGAGAATCTTTCTGCCAGTGATGTCAGTTGGCATTTGGAGAGCCACCAGGGACAGAAAAGTATGGTCAGACATTCTGTTTGATTTTCTATAGAAATGCCACAGTGAAAAGTGGCAGGGCATTTGAGAGCCCTCCTGGAGTATTGCATTTTGAAACAGCAGTTTTTGAGTGTTCTTTTAGGACACATATTTACTCTTGATATTTTGTTTTTTCAAAGACTATGCATAGAATATTGTAAAATATCAGTAAGCAGTCAGTCCTTCAATTCATTTCTTTCTTTCCCCCCCTGAAAAATAGCAAAAAGATATCTTCAGTCTTTAAGATGTTAACAATAAGATTCTCAAAATACAAAAATAAATTAACTCAAACCCACCTTATATTTCTAAAATATAAAAACAATAAATAATTCATAGTAATCATGTTCATATAATAATCATAGTGCAGTCAATTCCATTAGTGATAGAAATTTGAATATTAATTCATGCTTACTGGATATGAAAAGACCAGCAATCCTTATTTTTGATAAAACTTGTTTTTTAAAACATTATTGGTGATCTTGCCACTGACTCTAATAAATACTTTGTTTACAGAAATAAAATCTTTATGGAGAAATAATAAGAAAATAAAGTTCATTAAAGCAATTAAAGTAACCATTTCAAGAAAGAATGTAGCTTGTCTCTTCAAATTTAGAATTCAAAGATCATTCTGCTCTCAAGCATAGCTTAATATTAATACAGAAACAATGTAGCTGGACTGCTAGAACAGGTTAACAGTTAAATATAAGACAGGGAAGCCTGTACTATCTTCATCTCCCCTAAATACAACTTCTCTATCACAATTTAAATGAACCTACAAGTGAACATTCCAAATTAAAATTGAAATAGCTTTTGAATTTTAACCCAAATAAGCCCAACCTATCAGTACATAAAAATGGTGGAGTATGAAATATGATATGTCAAGAGCTTTGTAATATTGTGAACAACCAATAAAAAATAAATAAATAAATAAATAAAACAGCAAAAAAAAATGGTGGAGCAAAATGTATGGTGCATAACTCTGAAGACTAATGACTTGCAAAGATGAAAATAAAACTTCTAAGGTTAAAGTTCCATAAATTTACTGGGCTTAGAAAGATCTAACCAAGCTTCATGTGAACAAGTCATTTTCTGCAAATAAAAACTATACTGAGGTTTCATCTCACACTGTTCAGAATGTCTGTCACCAAGAATACAAATAATAATAAATGCTGGAGAAGATGTGAAGAAAAAGAAAAAATCTTGGTGAGATTTTATATTAGTACAACCACTATGGAAATCAGTATGGAGGCTCCTCAAATGACTAGAACCACCATATGATCCATTTCTTGGTATTTATTTAAAAAATTAAAGTCATCATATTATAGTGATACGTGCATATCCATGTTTTTTTTTATTTTATTAATCCTAATTTGTTATATATGACAGCAGAATGCAATTCAATTCATATTACACAAATAGAGCACAATTTTTCATGTCACTGGTTGTATACAAAGTAGAATCACACCATTCATGTTTTTATACATGTACTTAGGGTAGTAATGTCTGTCTCATTCCACCATAATTCCTACCCTAATGCTCCCTCCGTTCCCCTCCCTCCCCTTTGTGATATCTAAAGTTCATCCATTCCTCCCATGCTCTGCACCTTATCCCCATTATGAATCAACATCCTTATATCAGAGAAAACATTCAACATTTGGTATTTGGGGATTGTCTTACTTAGCATTATATTCTCCAACCCCATCCATTTACATGCAAATGCCATGATTTTATTCTCTTTTTTTTTCTTTTTCTTTTTAAAAATTATTTATTTTTTCTAATTTATTATACATGATGGCATAATGCAATTCATTTCATATTACACATATGTAGGTCACTGATTGTATACAAAGTATTTTCACACCATTCATGTCTTCATAAGTATACTTAGGGTAATGATGTCTAACTCATTCCACCATCATTCCTACTCCTTTGCCCCCTCCCTACCACTCTCTCCCCTTTGCCTTAACTAAAGTTTCTCCATTCCTCCTGTGCTCCACAGCCATAACCATCTTGAGTCAGCATCTGCATATCAAAGAAAACATTGGCTTTTGGTTTTTGGGGGGATTGGCTTACTTCACTTAGCATTATATTTTTCCAGCTCTATCCATTGATCTTCAAATGTCATGATTTTATTCTCTTTTAATGCTGAGTAACATGCCATTGTGTATATATACCGAAGATGCCTATCCATTCATGTACTGAAGGGCATCTAGCTTGTTTCCACAATTTAGCTATTGTGAATTGTGCTGCTATAAACATTGATGTGACTGTGTCCCTGGAGTATGCTGTTTTTAAGTCCTTTGGGTATAAACTGAGGAGTAAGATAGTAGGGTCAAATGGTAGTTCCACTCCAAATTTTCTAAGGAAACTTCATATTGTTTTCTAGATTGGCTGCACCAATTTGCAGTCCCACAAGCAGTGTATGAGTGTGCCTTTTCCCCCCACATCCTCACTAACATTTATTGTTGTTTGTATTCTTGATAGCTGCCATTCTGACTGGAGTGAGATGAAATCTTAGAGTAGTTTTGATTTCTCTAATTGCTAGAGATGTTGAACATTTTTTCATATATTTGTTCATTGATGTATATCCTCTTCTTTGAAGTGTCTGTTCAGTTCCTTGGCCCATGTATTGACTGGGCTATTTAGTTTTTTTGGTGTTAAGGTTTTCGAGTGCTTTATATATCCTAGAGATTAGTGCTCTATCTGATGTGCATGTGGTAAAAATTTTGTTCCCATACTTTAGGCTTTCTATTCACTTTACTGATTGTTTCTTTTGCTGAGAAGAAGCTTTTAAGTTTGAATCCATCCGGTTTATTGATTCTTGACTTTAGTTATTGTGCTATAGGAGTCTTATTAAGGAAGTTGAGGCCTAATCCAACATGATGGAGATTTGGGCCTACTATTAAAGAGGACTTTAGAAGATGGAAAGATCTCCCTGTTCTTGGATAGGCAGAATTAATATTGACAAAATGACCATACTACCAAAAGCACTATACAGATTTAATGCAATTTCGATCAAAATCCAATGACATACCTTATAGAAATAGAAAAAGCAGTCATGAGATTCATTTGCAAAAATAAGAAACCAGAATAGCTAAAGTAATACTTAGCAAGAAGAGTAGGTAGTATCACTATACCAGACCTTAAACTATACTACAGAGCAATAGTAATAAAAACATCAAGGTATTGGTACCAAAATAGACTTGTAGACCAATGGTACAGAATAGAATACACAGAGGCAAACCCACATAATTACAGTCATCTTATATTAGACAAAGGCACCAAAAACATATATTGAAGAAAAGATAGCCTCTTCAACAAATGGTGCTGGGAAAACTGAAAATCCATGTGCAACAAAATGAAATTAATCCCCTATCTCTCACCATATACAAAACTCAACTCAAAGTGGATCAAGGCCTAGGAATTAAACCAGAGACCATATCCATGTTTATAACAGCATAATTCACAATAGATTAAGTATCCATCAATGGATGAATGATTAAAGAAAATGTGGTGTGTTTACACAATGCAGTTTTATTCAGCCATAAAAAATTGAAATCATATTATCTGCAGGAAAATGGATAGTACTATAGACCATTATGTTATATTAAATAAGCCAAACTCAGAAGGTCAGGGTTCATATGTTTTCTCTCATATGTGGAAACTAGAGAGGAAGAAGAAGAAAGGTGGTGGGGAGGTGAGGATCTCATTGAAATCAAAAGGAGATCAGTCAAGGAAAGGGACCAAGGGGTAGGAAGTGAGGAGGATGGGGTAAGTTCTGGGACTGATATTGGCCAAATTATAATGTTATATTGTGTGCCTGTACAAATATGAAACAACAAATCCCATCATTATGTACCACTGTAATACACCAATAAAAATTAAAAAGTGAGACAGAAAAGATCATTTTTATTTTACTTTTGTTCCTCAGGGAGATCTGTTAAAGCATGGAGTTTGAAAACCAACTTCATTTTGCTTTAGGAAGAATTCCAACATATTCTATATTTTTAAATAACTAGAGAGAAACTGATACCTATTTCAGATAAAATGTCTTTACCTTAAATTCTTAGAACCAGGATTTCTTTCAAAATTCTTATGGCTGGTGACATTCTTATCAATCTAGATTTTTTTCCTTTAAAACAAATTCTGATATTGAGATATTTAAACAAACTATTAAGTCTAAATATTTCCATAGCATCTAAAATTTTGCCATGAAGAAATAATCTCCCCCAAAAAAATTATGCCTAATGCTTTCCAACAACATTTTAAAAGCATCATATTATAGAAATAGTGGCATTTGGCAGCTTAAAAAATCATTAAGGGCAAACAATAAGGGAAATCAATTTTAAAAAGTACTAAATATGGTCAAATTAAGCAAACTATGTAAATAATTGTTTTATTTTATGTTATTTTTAAAAATTTAAGTTACTCAGGCTGACCTTGAGCTCATGCTCCTTCAGTCTCAGTCTCCTGAGTAGCTGGAATTACAGACATGTGCAACCACACCCAGCTCAATAATAATTTTAAATGTCAGTGATCTAAATACACTTACTAAAAGATCAATTGTTAGAGCAACCCAAAAAACAAGAGGCAGCTAAATGCTGTCTATGAGAAACCCATTTAAGATTTAAAGAAAAATAAATATTAAAAGTAAAAGAATAAAGAAAAATATATCATTCTAACACTGATCAAAATTAAGTATGAGTAGCTATATTTATTTAAGATACATTAGACTTCATAGCTGTTAGAGATAGGAAGAAGCAGTATATAATGATACAGGGATAAAAACTCCAAGAATAAATAGCAATCTTTAATGTGTGTGAATATAAAAACAGAGCATCAATATATATGAAGCAAAAACTGCAAGGAGAAATAGATGAATCCATTATTATAGGTCCTTAATCATCTCCCTTAAGAAGAGCAAATGAAATGTCTTTATCTTAAATTCTTAGAACTATGATTTATGTGAGAAGAAAATTAGGAAAAGAAGAGCAAATTAAATCCAAAGTAAGGAGAAACAAGGCAATAATAAAAATCAGAACAGAAATCAATGAAATTGAAAATGGAAAATAGAGAAAATTCAACAAATCAAAACCTGCTTCTTTTAAAAGATCAATAAATTCAGTAAGCCTGTACAAAGACTAAGAACACAAGAGACTTGACATGTACTATCAGAAATCATAATGAAAACACTACCAGAAATACCATAGATGTTAAAAGGGTAATAAAAGAACATTATGAATAGATCTATACCCATAATTATATAATCTAGATTAAATGAAACAATTCCTCGAAATTCCATTTTTGCCAAAACTCATATATGAAGAAACTATTGGAATAGGTTCTTCTAGTAAAGAAACTGAATCAATAATCAATAAGATTCCAAACAAAAAAGCACCAGGTCCAAATGGTCCATTGGTTAATTGTACTAAACATCTAATGATGAAATTACATTAAAATTCTACAATCTCTTCCAGATGAAAGAATTAGAGAAATACTTACTAATTCATTACACTGAGCAATACCAGAAACTAGAGCTCATTATAAGAGAAGAAAATTATAGATCAATGTCTCTTATGAAATATATATATATTATATATACAGATATATATATAATATATATATATCCTCATGAAAATAATAGCAAATCAAATTTAACAATGTATAAATGAGCAGGAGTCCATTCATTAGGATGTGAATAAAAAATGGTACAACCACTTTGGAAGAAATTTTTCAGCTTCCATAAAATTAAACATACTTGATCAGGAAATCCAACAGCCACACTCCTTAACATTTACTCACATGAACTGAAAACATATTTCCACACAAAATCTTGCACATTAATACTGATAGTGTCTTCATTCATAATTGCCAAAACTTGAAAGCAACCAATATGTCCATCAGTAGGTGAGTGATAAACTATGTTACATTCAGACAAAAGAATAACATTCAGCAGTAAAAATAAATGAATTATCAAATCATGAAAAGACACACCTGGATTTTAATGTATATCATTAAGTGAAATACACCAATCTAAAAAGGCTACATGCTATGTGATCCCAACTATATGTCACTCTGGAAAAGGGAAAACAAAGGAGACAATAAAAGGATTAAAACAGGTTGCACGACATTTAAGTTGGAGGGAGGGATGAATATGAGGAAAAAAGAGGATTTTCAGGGCAGTGAAACCATTCTGCACAATATTAAAATGGTGGATACATTTCATTATTCTTTTGTGCAAACCCATAGTAGGTAAAACATTACAAGTGAAGATTAATGTATACTATTGATTTAGGGTAATGATGTATCAGTGTAAGTTCATTGATTTCACCAAATGTACACTGTGGTGGCACATGTCAATAGTGGAGGAGGCTGTGCATGTCTAGATCTTTTCAGTTATTCTTTGTAGACTTGCACTTAGGAATTGAAAATTTTATCAAATCAATTGTAGAAAATTTGAAAATGATGGCTTTAGAAAATGTATACAAATATGCTTCTCACATAAGATATAAAATTTATACACACATTCCTCTCTTTCTAGTTTGCAGAAATTTTATTCATGGACCAATGACAACTACAAAATTGCTGTCCAGATTTACATATCTCAAACTTATTTGATACTGAAACTATTTAAAGCTGTTATATAATATCAGATCCCCAACAGGACATTATTGGTCTCTATAACCCATTAATCATTATATATTGGCAGATACCCAATGGGAACTCTTTAATCTATACATGTTTGATATGTTTTAAACATTCAAAAGATTATCATTATGTGTTTAAAGGATAAAAGCAGAAGATACCACATGAGCAGACAGGCAATGTCAAATCTTCCAACCCCTGGGTATTAGTGACTGCTGCCTCTACCTTAGCACATAGATTAAATGGTATGGTTAGGTGCTACCATCTTTTGTTTCCTTAAGAATGTTCATTCCTAAGAACATTCTAGGGAAGTTTTCTTAGAGATCAATGCAATGCAATTAATTCTTCAAAAATATAAATAGGATTGATACACCCTTAACCAAACTAACCAAAGAAAGAGAAAACCCAAATAAAACTGGATATGAAAAAGGAGATATCACCACAGACATTTCTAAAATCCAGAGGATCATTAAAAACTTCTTTGAAAACTTATTCTCCAAGAAACTGGAAAATTTATAAGACATTAACAAATTTATATACACACATAACCTACCCAAATTGAACCAAGAAGATACAGAAACTCTAAACAGACAAATATGGAGTAATTAAATTGAAATAGCAATTAAAAGCCTTCCCACCGGGCTGGAGATGTGGCTCAAGCAGTAGCGTGCTCACGTGGCATGTGTGCGGCCTGGGTTCTATCCTCAGCACCACATACAAATAAAGATGAAAATAAATAATAAAATTCTCTCTCTCTCTCTCTCTCTCTCTCTCTCTCTCTCTCTCTCTCTCTCTCTCTCTCTCTCTCTCTCTCTTAAAAAAAAAGCCTTCCAACCAAGAAAAGGCTAGGAGCAGATGAATTCTCACGTGAGTTCCACCAGATCTTTAAAGAAAAACTAACATTAGTTTTTCTCAGATTATTCCATGAAATTGAAAAGGAGGGAACACTCTGAAATTTATTCTATGAAGTCAATATAATCCTAATACCAAAACAAGATTAAAAACACATCAGGAAAGAGGACTACAGACCAATATCTCTGATGAACATAGATGCAAAAATCCCTAAAAAAAATTAGTAAACCACATTCAAAAACATATCAAGATGATAATACATCATGATGAAGTGGGTTTCATTCTAGGGATGCAGGATTTGTTCAATATATGCAAATCAATAAGTGTAATTCAAAGTACTAGAATCATATGATCATCTCAGTAGAGACAGAAAAGGTCTTTGATAAAATCCAGCACCCATTCATATTAAAAATTCTGAAGAAACTATGGTCAGAAGGAACTTACCTCAACATTATAAAAGCTGGATATAACAAACCCAAAGCCAACATTACACTTAACAGAGAAAAACTGAAAATATTTCCTCTAAAATAAGGAACAAGACAAGGATTTCCATTCTCATCACTTCTATTCAGTAGAGTTCTCAAAATTCTAGCCGGAGCAATATGGCAAAGAGAAGGAAATTTTTAAAAATAGAAATAAGAAAGTAGTCAAATTATCTCTGTTGATGACACAATTCTATATCTAGATGACCCAAAACCTCCACCAGAAGACTTCTAGAGCTGATAAATGAATTCAGCAAGAAAAGAAGAATACAATATCCATAAATAAATAGCTTTCTTATATTCCAACAGTGATTCTACTGAGAGAAATCAGGAAAAATATTCCATTCACAATAACCTAAAAAAAACTTGTGAATTACTCAAATCAAGGAAGCGAAATAGCTCTATAATAAAAATTATAGAGCACTTAAGAAAGAAATTGAAGAACTTAGACAATTGGAAGACATCACATGTTCTTGTGTAGGCAGAATTAATATTGTCAAAGTGGCCACACTACCAAAAGCATTACACAGACTCAATGCACTCCCCATCAAAATACCAATGACATTCTTCACACCACTAAAAAAAGTTCCTAAATTCATTTGGAATAACTAAATAACTAAAGCAATCCTGAGCAAGAAGAGCAATACTGGAGGCATCACAATGCCGACCTCAAATTATACTACAGAACTGTATATAAAACATGTTTTACATATTTTACTTATTAGGGTTGGCTAAAATTATTTAATCTCTTCTTATTAAAGATGAAGAATCTTCAAGAAATGAAGACTACTAAATCCAATGCTCGATATTCCATTTGTGTTATATTTGATAGCTGGGGTTCTCAGGATCTCTAATCCAATCAACTAATGACTGCCTTCTTCCTTCTCTACAATCATCCTGGAGAGAATATTTTCCACATGATTCAGAAAGGGACAAGATTTACTCTGTATCTCTACAACAAGAGTCATATTTACTTCCATTCATATTGCATATAAAAATTAGTTTGATTAAAATGTTCAAATTAAGACAAAAATCATACAAACCATTAGTTTTAGAAAATATGCATGACAGTTCCAGGGGGTCAAAAGAAAACAAAGCGTACTGTGACCACAGATCATTCATAGACACAGAAGGTCAATATATGATGCAGGGTCATCAAAATGCTCATGGTTTTGTATATCCATGTCCTCCAATTAGTAGACTATCTTTAAATAAAATTTCAAGTCCTGAAAGAGGGTTGTAAAAGCTATCTATCTTCCTGTCATGCAATAAATAATTTCAAAAGTACTCACGTTCTTTGGTTTTGATTTAAGTGTATGCTGTTGATGCGAGCAAAAGTATATAAACATTGTGGACAAAAAATTGATGTAAATTTCCACTGTGGATACAAAAAAAATATTTTCATAAAAGCAGAGCACTAATTTAGAAATTTGTTTGATTTTTAGTTTCCATTGCACACCTTAGACTTGTTCAGTCTTTTTCTATGGTTTAATAATATATAATTTGGTACCCAAATACATCATACTTAAACAATCCAATCTTACAACAAATATTAGTTTGCTGAAGAAAAATCACAAGGTAGAGACTAGTGGTCTGTGTTGAAAAATTCTCCAGTACTGCTTCAAAGGAAATACAGAGAAGGAAGCTACAAAATGAAAGCAGGGACAACACACTGACAAACAGTTACTTTGCCGTCTTTTGTGTGAAGCAGTTCTTTTCTCCAAGAAAATTACATCCATTTTATTTTATGCTTTCAAAAAATTAAAACAACGGAGTGCATTTACTCTCAGAATTTTAAAAAAAAAGTAATTATTATGGTAACTCTCACTTCAGAAAGTTTCACAACATCCTAATTCCTGGAAGAGGCTCAACATGGTGTTATCTATATGTTTATCCAACATAATATTAACTATAATGTTTATTTCGAAGATTGAGTGTTCTTCTAAGTGGAAAGTAATCTATGTGGAACTTGCGGTTTCTATTGTGTAGCTTGTCAAGGTGGTATTTATTTAATTAATGCATCTCACTTTTAAGGCAATTTTCTGACCTTGTGGAGCAAGTATGGAAGACCTCTTGGCTGCTTTGCTGAATGTTATTAGTGCCATCTGCTGCATGTTTCCGGCTACTGTAGGGGACTATTGTAGTTAATAGGGGTTCATGGAAATAGAAAGAGCTGATGTCATATTTATTAATTTTTAGTCCATATGTGGAAAGAAAACAGTAACGCTGTAATAGCTTCTGACACAGAAAACTTTTTAAACTATTTTGAAACAGTTACCAATAATGATTAACTATGTGATTCTTATGCTAAAAATAAATCATTAATGCACTCTATTTTTCTGTGTAAAATGTCTATATGTAATAATTTCATCTGATAAGTGATTTGGCATTAACTTCAGCTCTTCTAAAATGAAGCTTTTATCTTTCAGATTCCTCAGACAAGTAATGAATCTATTGTATTTGGAAGCAGCAAAAATAATTTAATGGTACTAATAATAAAGTTTATTAAATGATATTCACATTTTTAACTAAAAGACTTCTTCTTACTTAAAAAAGAAATAGGACAGGGCTGGGGTTGTTGCTCAGGGGTAGAGCACTTGCTTAGCACATGTGAGGCCCTGGGTTGATTCTCAGCACCACATATAAATTAATAAAATAAAGGTATATTGACAACTAAAGAAGAAGAAGAAGAAGAAGAAGAAGAAGAAGAAGAAGAAGAAGAAGAAGAAGAAGAAGAAGAAAAAGAAATAGGACATATATAAAAGGACATTAAAAAGCAGATGAACCCATTATTCTGAAGAGCATTTCCAAAGATACCTGTTGATAGCTAAACTATGACCCAAGTGGGGAGAAAAGATTGCTTATGATTAGATTATTCTTAAGAGTAGTGGAACTTGTACCCAAGTGTGCAACCCTAACTCCTTAGGCAACCACACCACTTTGTAGACATGTTCTTCAACTTTGCTGAAGACTGGTACAATTTTACTTCCTTATTTAGGCTTTCTTTTCCTGATATCACATCCATTACTATAAGATCTTGTGTGTAACTGGGCACGGTGGCACACACTTGCAGTTCAAGGGGCTCAGGACTGGGATGTGGCTCAGTGGTTGAATGCCCCTGAGTTCAATCCCCAGTACAAAAAAAAAAAAATCTAGTGTGACAGTTGTTGTCATGCTCTGTGTATGTCTTGGTTCCAATCTGTCTCTTTGTCCTAATTCTGAATCCTAAATTTCCTTAAGATTAAAGAAACTGGGTGGCCTCCAGTAACTTCATTGTTCAATGAGTGCTGCTACACTATTACCACTATTACCTCACCTTCTGTGTGATTCTTTAGATTACTTGCAAGGGGCATGGCAATTGCAGCTACATTTTCTCCTTGTTGTAATAAGCATGATGAAGTATATTCTGTTGAGATATTTCATCATTTGATCCTAACAGTCCAGTTTATTACTTAAAATATCTAGGTATAAAATGCCTGAAGAGGATCGCCCTTTTGTCTCTTCTTCCAGCTGTTACTCTATAACAACTCCTGAGCTAGTTGTTCTTTTTGTCCCCAAGAATTGTTTACCCCTATCTACTGACTGTTCTTATCTGGCAGACAATTATAAAATTTTCAAAAATTCTATTCCCCGTAGAATTCTAAGATCAGAGCTTCCTAAAAAATACACAAGTCATTTCCTCCACATTGAAAATGAAGCAGACTCTGTGGTAATGCAAAAGGTATTTAATTATGCATAAAACAAATAATAGTCACAAAATCATGAAGAAATTAGAAGCATTGGGGTAAAAGATTGCAAAGACAAATATGAACAAAAGCACAGCAACCTAATAACAAGTACATTGCAAAAGTGCTCAGAGTGTTAGGATTCTTGAAAGTATTAGTCATTTTTCCTAAAACCAATTGATTGGGCTTGATCAAAATCACTGTGAAAATAAAAATAGTAGATTTTTCTTCTTTAATCACTAAAAATAAATGTTATTTTGTGTACAAAGATATTTGCAGTGTTTAATGCCAATGTGAAGTGTGTTCCTTCCTAGAAATTCTTGTCATACATACCCTTAAATGATTAGGAAAGGAGCTATTCTCTTCCTAGAATGTCTACAATATCTACTTTGCTTCTTTCCAAGATCCCCCCTTTTATTAGAACTACCAGATAAAACCATTAGTTAATTATTGCTTTCTGTCCCCAATTTATCTTTCTCAAATTGCATCCAGTGTCCCAGGCTTTATGCTCTGCCAGTGCCTCTTCTTCTAGGTGCAGTATCTGATAAACTTCTTTCTCTATGCTGTGGAGACTTGATGTCTTTTCTTTCATGGGAAACTACACTGTAAGAAGCAGCTTACAGAGAAATGCCTTCAAAACGCTTGCACATGCAGAGTAAATCTGGCCAGGGGTATGCAACAGGCCAGTCTACTTCCTACTAGGATTTGTTTTGATTGAAGAATGGAGTTGGAATGTTTAAGTAACTGGCTCACCAAACCAAAAGTACTCTTGAAAACCACCAGGAGTACAGGAGAAAATTGCTTCTGAGAGAGTCTTTCCAGTATGTGTGCTGTATGTATAATAATGAGGTCATTTCTCTAGACATTATTTACCCCAATAATTGCTCGTGAGAAATTAAGAGTTAAACTGATAATTTAACCCAAATCTCCCTGGCTCCAAAACATATTCCAGTTTTGTAGAACTGAATATGAAGAGAGCTTTATAAAAACCAGGGACAGATCCAGGACATCTCATGGTTTTGTCAGTGAACTATCCTCTTATAAGAGTTTAGGTACTTGGCCAAGTCTTTTTAAAAAAACCTACCTTTAGTTTTATTTTTCCACCTGCATGTTCATTAACTCTTTAAAGCTATCCTTCAACTCAGTCACCTGCCTTCTTTATTGACATAATTCACATTTAGTCTAAATTGATGTGCATATTATCCAAGAACATTATTGTTGTAACATTAATGTTCTAGGCCCCATCTTAATATTTAATTCAGTCTTTCTTTCCTGGCCCCCCTTCAAGGCCCTCCCTTCTAGAAACTCTTTACTACATCTTTTATCATGCCAACTCCTCATTTACACTTCTTTTCTACATATCAGAAGAGGGAAATCTTAAAACCTTCCAAATACAAAAGACCTAAAAAGTTCTAGCAACAAATTCAGTCAAGTGAGGTGAATACAAAATAAAATTTGCAGAAATAAGTTGGGATAAAATAGAAAACAGGTTTGGGATTTGTTTTGATTGAAGAATGGAGTTGGACATTTCTAAGTAACTGGCTCACCAAACCAAAAGCACTCTTGAAAACCACCAGAAGCAGAGGAGAAAATTGCTTCTGAGAGAGTCTTTCCAGTATTTTATCAAGCATAAGATATGTAGTATCTATCAGCAAGAAAGTAAAAAGGTACTCGAAAAGATCTTCATTCTTTGCTCAATCTAAAGTTGAAAATTGAGTTCTGTCTCACAGGATCCTACACTCAGCTCTACTCAGAGGATTTGCTGGAAGGAGTCTTCAGCCCTCAGGAGAGACTGGTAGATAATCTCAAACTCTTCTGTGGCCACAGGATCAACCCTGCTAGTTAAGTATCAAACTCTGCTGTCAGTCTGTAGCAAGATAAATATTCTTTGCCCACTAAACGATGTTGAATCACTCAACATGCCAAAGGTGAGGACTTCTGTATATTTTTTCATCTATTGATTATAGAGAATATTATTTCAGGGTAGTGTAGTTGCTTTGGTTTCCTTTATGATACATTTTGATCACAATATTCATTCTTTTATTAATCAAAGTGGATCAGATTTTCATGATATAAGCAGTAGTATGGAACAGAAAACTACTTGTCCTGTTTTGTTGTATTACACATAACCCAATAAAATTTAGTATTGAAAGACATCTATAATCAGACTTTTAAAATTATTAATTGATATGCCTAAAAATATAAGGAATGCTTCCTGTATAAACAAGGGTATGAAAATCAGAGTTTTCACTTTCCATAGGACAACTTTTAAAAGCAACAGAAATAAAAACAAAAACCTAAATTGAGGTTTTTAATGAAAACACGGGATGAATACATTTGAGACTTAAGATTCATGTAAATCTGCCCCCAAACAAATATTTTACAATATTATAAGCTGTATGTAATAGTTTCATTTCTTCCAAAACTTCACCAATACCTGATATAGTAGGTCTTTTTAATTTGAGACATCAAATAGAGGTATACTAATTTGCTATCTCAATATAGTTGGTGAAGTGTCTATTAAAATATTCTGCTCATTTTTAATTAAGTAATTTTTCTTCTAATTGGGCTTTTTGGATTCAGATTTTACAAAACCAATGATAATAAAGTCTTGTTATCTCATGAAAACTTTAGCACTTTTATAACTATACATGAGATTAAACACTTTTTCAAATGTGTATCAGTCATTTTTACTTCTTTTTTAATAAAAGTGTTTATTCTTTTATTTTGTTCATTTTTTCTTTTGCATTTTTCTTTTCATTGTTGATTTGCAGGAGTTCATTGTATTTTACAGGGTTGCATCTTTTATTTTTAGCAAATACTTTTCCCATTGTGTGGATTATCTTTTAATAATTTTATAGTATCTTTTGATGAAGAAAATTCTTTTAACATAATATTTATTGATCTTTTCCTTCATGGTTAGTATTTTTGTGTCTTATTTGAGAAATATTTCCCTTCCCAAAATAAATTATCTAAACTTACTTCTTAAAGCTTTATCTCTTTGCCTTTGCCTATGCCATTTGGGTACCTCATCCACCTATGACATGCTGTGATATAGAAATCTACTTTATTTTTTTCCACATATAATTATCACATTGTTTATTTTTGTCCTTTTACAGTGCTTGCTACTGCTTAATCTGATGTCTATAGATGCTTGACTCCATTCCCTTTTCTGTTCCTCAGGCTATCTTAATTATTCTATGTTGTATAATGTTACTAAGCCTTGATATCTAGTAGAGACATACACTAACTCATCACATTGAATAAACTAATATTTGTATCACTTTGCTAACTTTTTATACCCTTACTCATATCAAATCTTCCATGTGGGGTCATTGTTATTAAGTAAATCCTTTAGAGTTTCTTTTTAGTGCAGTTTTGAGGTGGTAAGCACATTTGACTTTTTATCTGAAGATGTTCAGTTTGGAAAATATCATCACTTTCTCTCTTAGACTTTGGAGGATATTAGTATTCTTCTGACTTTTAGCATCTTTGGTTGCTATTATGGAGTTGGCTGTCAGTCAAGTTGTTCCTTCTTTGGAGACAATCCACCTTTATTTTCCTGTCATGTGTAAGATTTTCTCTTTGCCTTAGGTATTCTGCATTTCCACTATCATGTGTCTACATGTTTGTTTCTCCTTTTAGTTCAAATTTTATTAAGGTCATTATCCAAAGTGCATGTATGAAGACACAAATTGGTGTGAACATACTTCATATACAACCAGAGATATAAAAAAATTGTGCTCTATATGTGTAATAAGAATTGTAATGCATTCTGCTGTCATTTAATTTTAAAAATCAATTGAAAATTAAAAAAATAAAAAAGATAATTGTAGATTCACATATTATAAGAAATAATAAAGAACATGTATGCTCTCCCTAGTTTTCCTTAATTTAAGAACAATTTTTAAATGACAGTATAAAGGCACAACCAAGAAATTAACATCCATATAATCCACTAATCTAATTCAGATTTTTCAAGTTTTCCTTGTAATTATTGTATTATTAGTTTCATAACATTTGATTGCATATGTAAATTTCCATTTTCATTACTCCAGTTACAAAAAAATAGTTCCAATACCACAAAAATATTTCATGTTATACTTTTGTAACCACACTTCTCTCCCTCCTGTAGCCCATTGGGGAGACAAACTACAAAAATCAGTTTCTACCTATGTTATTTTGGATCTTTTCAGCCTATTTCTCTCTCTCTCTCTTGGCATTGACTTTTTAATTTTCAATCTTTTTGTCATGTTCATGCTGCATTCTGAAAATTTCATTCTAACCTATCTTATAGTGCACTAATTTTATTTTTTAACTATTTTAATGACTTTTTAAGATAGAGAGGGAGAGAGAGAGATGAGAGAGAGAGAGAGAGAGAGAGAGAGAGAGAGAGAATTTTTTAATATTTATTTATTTAATTTTTTTTTAGTTTTCGGTGGACACAACATCTTTGTTTGTATGTGGTGCTGAGGATCAAACCACACACATGCCAGGTGAGTGCACTACAGCTTGAGCCACATCCCCAGCCCTCTTTTTTTTTTTTTTAACTATTTTTAGTCAATTGTCAAATTATTCCATTTAGTTCTTCATTTATAGGTTAGGGTAAGAAGATTGATTTTCTTTTATAATCATTCTCTCTCTGTCTTTACAATTTTTTTGTTTCTCAAACTTGTTTTTTAAATATATTTATGACTTACATCATAAGTTGTTTTATAATAAGTCTGTTAATTCCAATACTTGAATTTATTATGGATCTCTTTCTATTGCCTATTTTCAAGAAATGGCTTCTTCTGGTTCACTTTTCACATGAGAATTCTGCTCTTTTCAGACTGCAGATGGGTAGAAAATGATTTTTTGAAGTCTTTCCAGGACCCAGGAGGCTGCCTGAAACATAGTTTGATTCCATAGCTGTTTCTTTCAATAGACAAATACCCTGTGGGAAAAAGCTGCTTTAGTTTTTTACTTAATCCTTTGAAAACTAAGATTTATTCTAGGTTTTGTCCAGGTAAGAACTGACTCTCTGATTAGTTTACTTATTTGAGGGGGAGGGGATGTTTTAAAGAGTTTATTTGGCTTTGTTAACTGTTATTTTAAAATGCTGAGAGCTCACTAAATATTTTACATTCTTTGAAAGTTCAAATCACATAAAATACTACCTATTTGGATCTCTCTCTCTCTCTCTCTCTCTCTCTCTCTCTCTCTCTCTCTCTCTCTCTCTCTCTCATACACACACACACACACACACACACACACACACACACACACCTTGTAGGATTCCAGAGATGCACTTGTAGGAGAGTAGTAAAATTGTGGAGAACGTTTTTCAGAGTTACCCATGTATGGAGTCTGTGTTTTGTTATTTACTTTTGAGATTTTTAAAAAAGATGTACAGATTGCCAAAATGTCTTGGCACAAATACAAGTAAAACAGAATGGAGCATGGGGTGAACTAGAACAGATTTATTTTCCATATTAATCACATAAGTTCATTTACTACTGAAAGTTTCTAAGGCAATTGAATTTTAAAATAGATTAACGGTTATTTTTTGCTTTAGTTTTAAAAAATTATGCCTTCAAATTAGCTAAAAGAAAAGGTGATAATGGCTACTGTCATGTTCATCTTCAGTAGCATGCTGAGCTCCAGAAAATTATCAAATGGTATCTGTGGAGAAGAGAAGAGAAAGAGGATTGCCCAACCCCAGAAAGTTCATGGTTTGATCTACAATTAATTCAAGGCAGATCTTTACAAGGGACCAGTAATAGTGTAGTTGAACAGCAGTAGTTTAGTGGATGCTAAAGGAGGCTGCTTGGTCAGCAATTATGCCTTAAGCAAGGAGTGATAGATCATAACTTCCTTAAGAGGAAAAAACTAAGACAACACTAACAAGAAAAGATATGAGGATCACATGAGATGGAGGGAAAAAACCCCAAGGCTATGTACTTGACAAAGATGTTCCAGTTTAAACTCTGTCAAATAAAATAGGAATGTTAGATAGTTAACAATGCTTACTTCAAAACACTAAGGCATTTTCACACAAAAGAATTATGATTAAAAATTAAGGCAAATAATGATGTGAAATGTCTATAAGGAAATCCCATTTAAAGTAGCACAAGACAACAAATCAGATCAAATTATGCTTTATCTTCAAAACCTTTTAACTTTACTCTTACAGAAATATTTAGATTAAGAAGATCAAGAATATTAAGATAATTATCCTGTTGTTTACCTTTTCTCCCCTATCAAAAATGATATAGTAATATCTCCTTTTTCATCTGCAGTTTTGTTGATTTGGTTTTTCTCTTTCTTTCTTTTGGTTAGATTGGCTAATAGTTTATTCATCTTGTTTATCTTTCCAAAGAACCAACTCTTTGTTGCATTGATCCTTTACATTGCTTTTTAATCTTAATTTCACTAATTTCAGCTCTGATCATAATGATTTCTGTCTTCTACTGATGTTGGAATTAGTTTGCTTTTTTCTAGGGCCTTTAGCTTTAACATTAAACTATTTATTGAGGATCTTTTATTGTTTTAACGTGCGGAATCAATGCGGTAAACTATTCTCTTAGAACTACTTTCATACTGTCTCAGAGATTTTGATACATTGTATCTCTATTCTCATTTGTTTCTAAGATTTTTACTTCTCTCCTGATTTCTTCTACAATCCATTCCTCATTCAAATGTATATTGTTTAATCTCTCCAAATTAAAATGGTTTTTGTTTTTTATCTTCTTGTTGATTTCTAATTTCATTCTATTGTGATATGATAGGATGCAAGAAATCATCTCTATTTTTCTGCATTTGTTAATTCTTGCTTTCTGCCCTAAGATACAACTTATTTGGGGGAAAATTTCATGTATCACTAAAAAGATAGTGAATTCAGTTGCTTATGAATGAAATAGTCTATAGATGTCTGTTAAGTTCATTAGATTAATAGTATTTTTGAAATTCAGAGACTCATTAGAAACTATTTTGAAAATTTATACTCCAAGAAACTGGTAAATCTAGAAGACATTGACAAATTTCTAGACACATATTACCTACCTAAATAAAACCATGAGAATATAGAGAACTTAAGCAGATGAATATCAACAAATGAGATTGAAGCCCAATTAAAATCTTCCAACAAAGAAAACCCCAGGACCATATTGCCAGTTGAATAATACCAGACATTTAAAGAAGAACTAACACCAGTATTCCTCAAATTATTCCATGAAATTGAAAGAGAGCTAACACTCTCAAGTATATTCTATGAAGTTGGTATAATCCTAATACCAAAACCAAAGGCATATCAAGGAAAGAAAACTACAGACCACTACCCCTGATGAACATAGATGCAAAAAATCCTAACAAAATTTTAGCAAACTACATTCAGAAGCACATCAAGAAGATAGTTCAGCATGATCAAGTGGGTTTCATTCCAGGGAAGCAATATTGGTTCAACATATGCAAACCAACAAATGTAATTCACCATGTATACAGAATTAAAGATAAGAATAACAGGATAATCTCAATAGCTGCAGGAAAGTGCTTTGAAAAAAAAATGTAGCACTTACTTATGTTAAAAATATTGGCAAAACTAAGGATAGAAAGAGGCTACCTCAACATTGTAAAGTCTAGATATAACAAATCCAAGGTCAACCTCATACTGAATGGAGGAAACTGAAAGCATTTCCTCTAAAACTAGGAACAAAATAAGCATGTCCACTCACACCATTCCTATTCAGCATCATTCTTGAAAGTCTAGGCAGAGCCATCAGGCAAGAGAAGGAAATTTAAAGGAATACAAATAGGAAAAGAAAAAGTCACATTATCTTTGTTTGCTACTGGCATGATCTTATATTTAGAAGGCTCAAAGAACTTCACTGTAAGATTCCTAAAGCTGATAAATAAATTCATCAAAGTAGCAGGATACAAGATTAACATTCATAAATCAATCACTTTCCTGTATCTAATAATGAATCTGCTGAAAAAGAACAGGAAAACTATCCCATTCACAACCTCAGTAATATAAAATAAAATACTTGAGAATAAATCTAAGCAAAGAGATAAAAGATGTCAAAAATTAAAACTATAGCCAGGCACGGTGGTGCATGCCTATTATCCCAGGGGTTGGTTCTGAAGGCTGAGATAGGAGAATCATGAGTTCAGAGCCAGCCTCAGCAAAAGTGAGGTGCTGAATACCAAAGAAAGAAATTGAAGAAGACCTTACAAGATGGAAAGACCTCCCATTTTCTTGTCATGGAATTAATATTATCAAAAAATCCATATTACCAAAAGCATTATGTGGGTTCAATGCAATCCTGATCAAAATATAAATGGCATTCTTCACACAATTAAAAAAAAAGTCCAAAAATTAATTGGAAGAATCAGACCCCAAATAGCCAAAGCAAACTGGAACTGGGAGAGTGATACTAGAGGCATCATAATATTCTGATCTCAGATTATACTATAAGTTCTATATTAACAAAAACAGCATGGGATTGTCATCAAAATAGACATGAAGATCAATGGAATATAACATAAGACACAGAGATAAATTCACATAGATACAGTCATCTGATACTTGGCAAAGTTGCCAAAAACATACATTGGGGAAAAGACAACCTTTTAAACAAATAAGGTTTTCTAACAAAAATTTATCAAAATGCTTCATCTAGAAGAATGAAACTGGATCCCTTTTACCTTACATAAAAGACATAGGAATTAGACCAGAAACTTTGCAACTCTTAGATGAAAACATAGGCTCAATACTCCAATATTGGCACAGAAACTGACTTTCTTAACAAAATTCCTGAAGCATAAGAAATAAAACCAAGAATCAGAAAGTGGGATGGCATCAAACTAAAAAGCTTCTGCAAAGCAAAGCAAAACAAACAAAAGCAAAAAGCCTACAGAATAGGAAAAGATCCTTTTCAACTGCTCCTCAGAGAGGGGATTAATATTCAGAATATATAAAGAAGTCAAAAAACTTAATACCAAATATAAAAACAATTTCAATTATTTGGCCAAAAAACCAGACAAACACTTCTCAAGATAAGAAAAACAATGACCAACAAATATATGAAAAAAAATATTCTACATTTCTAGCAATCAAGGAGATGCAAATCAAAACTACATTGAAATTCCATCTCACTCCAGTCAAAATGACAATTATTAATACTACTACAAATAAAAGCTGGTGGGATGTGGATGAAAAGTTACATTCATACATTGTTTTGTGGACTGCAAACAACCAGAGTACAACCACTCTGGAAAGCAGTATAGAGATTTCTCAAAAGACCAATAATAGAACCACTATATGACCCAGCAATTCCACTCCTTGGTATTTATCCAAGAAACTAAAATCAATATACTATAGTGCTACAGGCACATCACTGTTTATAATAATGAGATTGACAATAGCCAAATACTTGAACCAGCCCAGATGCCTGTCAACAGATGAATGATAAATAAAATGTGGTATATATGCACATTGCTATAAAAAAGAATGAAATTATGGCATTTGTGGTAAATGGATGGAACTGGAGAACATCATGGTAAGTGAAATAAGCCAAACTCAGAAAGTCAACGGTCAAATGTTTTTTCTCATATGTGGAAACCAGACCAAAATAAGGGGAAAGGAGTTGGGTGTAATACCATGAAAATAGATGGGAACTCAGTGGAGCAGAGAAATGAGATTGAAGGGGAGGAAGAAAGAATGGGGAAAAAGAGGAATTGTGGAGCTAAATTTGTACATATATGAGTATACCTATATGAATATCTACAAACCACTAAGAAAAACTATCAATAAATAGAAGAGAAACTAGTAGAATAGGGGAAGGAGAAGAGGAGGTGGGAGGAGAGAAGGGAAAGAGAAGTACTGGGGACTAAAATGGAGCAAACTATATTCCATGCATGTATGATTGTGTCGAAATGATTCCTAATATTGTCTACAACCATAATGTACTAATAAAAGCATTTATTTTTTTTATGACATAGTGAGATCCAAGGGTTTCTACATTGAAAAAATTTAAGAAATTACATTAGGGTTGACATACAAAATCAGGCCTACTCTGATAGCCCCTAGTGTGTCTTATAGGACACAAAGTACTGGGTTTCTCTAGTTATTGTATTATAAATGTGACTTTTCCCTATAGTACTTATAGAAGATAGTTTTTCAATTATTTTCATTACATATTGAGTAGATACAAAAATTTATGTAAAATATAGATAAAATATAAAAAATGGTAAAACAACACCTCAAAAAACAAATGTTTATCTGCAACCCAGTTTAAGAAATGCAACATTTCTATCACTTTGACTTGTAAAAGTCATTCTCCCATCTCATCCTGTTTCTTGGCCCTCATCCCCATCCCAAAAAACCATAATCATATTTTCTGTATCATTCCTTTGTTACTGAATATGTTTTTTTAAATAATTACCAAATATGTTTGTATATGCAAACAGCACATTGTTTACTTTTGGATGGTTGAGTACTGTATATAAAAGGAATTTTCAAGTACAACAAAATCTTGAATTTGGTTTTCTTTTTTTTGCTCCTGAGTTTTGTCAATGTTATATATGGTTTTAATTTATTTGTTTTACTGCCATTTACTGTTCCATTGGAGGAATATTTATTCAGTCTACTATTGGGTTGTTTCTAGTTTGGGGCTATTAACAACTGGCACTTCTAAAAACATTCTTGCACATATTTACTGGTATCCATGAGCATACAGTTTTCAGGAATATGCAGGAGTGAAATTGTTAAATCATAGGATTTATGCATATTCTTCTAAATTGGAAAACTTCAACTACTTTTTAAGTGATGGTTCTTATTTACATCTCCACCAAGAACACACAGTGGTCTGATGGCTTCACACTCAAGGCAAAATATAATGTTCTCAGATTTTGAAATTGCTGCCATTATAACAGGTACAAATTAACTTCTCATCATGGTCTCAGCTTCCATTCTCCTAATTCTTGTTGAGATTGAATGTCTTTCTATTTTCTTTCTGTTTCTCCCAGGTAAAATGACTATTGAAGTGAATCCTCTCCTACTTTGTTCTTTTAGTCCCATTTTATTGGATTGTTTATCTTTTTTCTTGTAGATTTTTGTGATATTTTAAATATATTCTAGACTTGGTTTTTATCAGTTATATACACTGAAAATATCTTCTTCTAAAATTAGTGTGACATTATTTATTTTACAGATATTTTTAACAGAAGTTCTTTATTTTAATATACCATTAATGCATTTTTGAGAGGTCTTGTTTTAGAAAGCTCTCTCTATATTATTGGCATAAAGATAATCTCCAATATTACTTTATTCAGATTTTTTGTTTGTTTATTTTAAGCCACTAAGTTTTAATGCAAAAAAAAAAGAGGACCAAAACAAATTTCACTGAGGTCTCTGTGACTTCATCTCCATCATTTCTTAACAATTATAGAGGTATTTTTTTCTTGACAACCATGAAGTGTGCTTTTTACTTTTCTCACCACTTGACTCTTTTGCTTTATGTTCTAGCTATTTGTATTTGCATTTTCTCTCTCCTTGAGGGTTGAAGACTCTAGCATTCTTAACAGTATGTACCCAGGAACTTGCTTTATTTGAGGATATGCTGGGGAATGACATTGGGGAAAAACTGCAAAAGATCCAACACCCCAGTCAACCAAGATGTCCTCTGACCTCCAGCAGTTACAAAGAACCTTGTACTTTTCTACTTTTTCAAGGTTTTTTATTTTTATTTATTTTTATTTTTTTACTATTCTTGTGTTTGTTTCCTCACATGCCCCAAGAGCAGAGATTGTTAAGGCACTATGAGGTTCTACATCATATCTGGCACAGGGCAGGGCTCATGAAATCTACAGTTGTCTGATAGAGATGATTCAGCACTGTGATATGAATGACAGGCTAGAGCAAGTTTTATAAGAGGACGCATTCTGAAGGGAGAGAGGAAAAAAGCAAACATAAGAAAAATTCTGGATTTAAAATTAACGTAAAAAAATGACGCTTCTGCAGTGGACATTATATGCAACTAAGAGTATCAAAGTTACCAAGGAAGTGAGCAACCTTATGTAGAGTTTATAAGGAGATAGGCATGTATTTGGGAATAAGCAGAATGATGTGTTGGATGGAATAAATTGAATGTAAAGCAATGCCTAGATGTTAGACTGGGAAGTTCCCTTGGAAAACTTGTTCAGTGTTCTGGACCTAGCTTGTTATTTTGGATTCCTCTTTATCACAACTACAAAATATATGTACCACTGCCATTTGCACAGGTGGCTTTGCTGCTGTGAGACTAAATAAGGCTTCTCCTCAGTGTCCTGGGATCCAGACCTGCTAGTGGATGACGATGACGGGAAAGGTTGCTAGGAGACAGATAAAAGGTCGCTTAAAATTCAGTAAAGCAATTCTTTAGCAAAAATGGTTCCTGAATGATAAAGAAATAAAAGTCTTTGTAGAAGTGTTATCTTAAACCTTGCCATATACTTGCTAGAAGGACCAATCATGAAACCTGTCAAGATTTCCAAATTCTGGCTGGGCACGGTAATCGACAACTGTAATCCTAGGAGTGAGGCTGACACAGGAGGATCACAAGTTCAAAGCCATCCTTAGCAAAAATGAGGTGCTAAGCAACTCAGTGAACCCCTGTCTTTAAATAAAATACAAAATAGGGCTGGGTATGTGTCTTAGTGGTCAAGTGCGCCTGAGATCAATCCTTAGTTACCTACCCCCACCAAAAAAAAAAAAAAATTCCAAGTTCTGGATTGGCAAAAAGATTGTTCCTCTGGTATTGCCATGGATTAAGAAAAATCCATAGTAATTCATATCAACAGGAATCAAGATGAGTAGATCTTGTTCAGTGTTGAGATTTAGTATTCTCATTTTTGTTCTCTGTTCTCTTTTTGTGTGTGTGTGATAAATGTTAATCATTATTATTTCAAGGAACTAAGTTTTGGAATCATTTGTTTCACAACAATGGAGGATGGAAACAAAAAGAAATCTCTACTTTTTCTCTGGCCACTTTTATAATGCAAAAATTATTTTTATGGTTAGGTTTAGGTCCAATACAATTTCTCACATAGTCATTCTAATGCTTTTTTCTTAAAATATATCTTTATCACTGTTAATATGAAATGCCAATTCATTATTTGAGTTACATATGTTTAATTCTGTTTCAGGGTACTCTTTGGATTTGTTGACTAAATTATTACAGCTTATAGCTTTACAATTATTCTTCATGATTTATTTACAAAGGCACATTTTTTCAGCAGTGTTTCAGCTATTTCGGGGCTTTTTTGCTTTTTAATACAGTGTTGTATATATTTTGGGTTCAGTGAGTATGTCATGCTCCTTAACAGAATAAAAAACAAACAAACAAAAATTTTAGCATTTCCACTAAATTTGTATTAAATTTAACTAAAGAGAAAACTGTTGTCTTTATACTTTGTTTTGTAAGAAGGTACTTTATCTTCTTATCCATAAATATGCTGTGTCTCACATTTAGTTAGGTATTGGTCTAACTTGGTGATGTTCAGTTAGTTCCCATTAATGTCTTAGATGTTTTTGTGTAATTCATTGTTGGTAATTTTTAAAGTATCACGCTAAAGACTGTGTTTGATTTCATTTTCTAACTCTTTGTTGCTAATGTATAAGACATGAAGTTTTCTTTATTGATTTAGGTATTTAGGAGTCTTGATAAATATGCAAGAATTCTTTAGAGGTTTCTGGCTTTAAAAATATTATACTATCTTGTGCAAAATATTAGTTTTACTTTTTACTTATAAACATTATACTTCTTTTTTCTTCCCTTGCTGCCCTGATGGAATGCCCAATAGAAGTTATCAGAACAGAAATGTCTTATCTTTTTTTTTTTCTGGTATCTTATAGTATCCTTTCTTTTTTTTAAATTTTTATTGTTGGTTGTTCAAAACATTACATAGTTCTTGATATATCATATTTCACACTTTGATTCAAGTGGGTTATGAACTCTCATTTTTACCCCATATACAGATTGCAGAATCACATCGGTTACACATCCATTGATTTACATATTTCCATACTAGTGTCTGTTGTATTCTGCTGCCTTTCCTATCTTCTACTATCCCCCCTCCCCTCGCCTCCCCTCCCCTCTTCTTTCTCTACCCCCTCTACTGTAATTCATTTCTCCCCCTTGTATTTTTTTCCCTTTCCTCTCACTTCTTCTTGTATGTAATTTTGTATACCCCCGAGGGTCTCCTTCCATTTCCATGCAATTTCCCTTCTCTCTCCCTTTCCCTTCCACCTCTCATCCCTGTTTAATGTTAATCTTCTTCTCATGCTCTTCGTCCCTACTCTGTTCTTAGTTACTCTCCTTATATCAAAAAAGACATTTGGCATTTGTTTTTTAGGGATTGGTTAGCTTCACTTTATCTTAAAAGAGAAACTGTCAAAAGTGTTACCATTAGGTACCCTCTGGGGCTTTAGATAATATCTCCAATTAGAGAAGTTTTTCACTTTAAATTTTTAGTATGATAAGGATTTTAACACAAATGAAAGTTTCATTTTATCAAATTCTTCATGTGTATCCACTTAGATAATTATCTATGTCTCTTTAATTTATTAATATGGTATATACTTGAAACTAATCTTATATTAAACCACCTCATATGCCCAAATGATTGCACATTTGTCAGAACATTAATCACTTTTAAGCAATGCTCATATTTTCTTTAAGATGTTAATATCTATATTTGTAAGTTAGTTTGGGCAGTAATTTCCTTATACTGTCCTGGAACATGATAAAATATCAAAATACTTCCTCTAGTTCTATATTTAAGGAGAGTTAGTTGAATCAAATTAATTCTTCTATTGAATGTTTGATAGAATTTACAAGTTTTTGAGCCATTTTGGAAGGATATATAAGAAGAAAGACTTAACTACAATTAGTTTCCTTAACAGTGAAATTAATATTCAGATTTTTTTCTATTTCTCCTTAAGTAAATTTTCTTTATATTTTAATTAAGTGTTTTTCATTTTGGCTAACATTTTTAATTCATTGGCATGATATGATAACAATCATAATATATCTCTTAAAACTGCAAAATACCTACTTATGTATTTTTTCACTGCTCAATCTTACTAGAGTTTGTCAATTTTATCATTCATTTCAAATAATTTTTTACTTTGCTGATCTCTCTATTGTTCTCTGTTTTCCTTTTACTGTGTTCTTTTGTTCTCTGCCTTCTACTTTTAAGGAGAGTGAATTCAGTTGTAGTTTTGTTTTTTATTTGCTCAATTTCTTAAGTTCATCATTTTGAGTTGGTAAAAATATTTCCAATACAACCATTCAAAGCTAATTCCTTCCAAGAATCACTTTAGCTTTATCACATGTTTGATACGCACCAGTTCCACTATCCTTGTGTTCTCAGCACTTTCTAATTTTCATTGATTTCTTCTTTGACCTATGTGTTCAGAGGCACGAGATGGGAGGGAAAGAGAGAGAAAAGTGGAATTACATGGAAATGGAAAGAGACCCTCATTGTTATAAAAAACTACATAAAAGAGGTTGTGAGGGGAATTGGAAGAAAAATAAGGAGAGAAATGAATTACAGTAGATGGGATAGAAAGAAAAGATGGGGGGGAGGGGGATAGTAGAGGATAGGAAAGGTAGCAGAATACATCATTCACTAGTATGGCATTATGTAAAAATGTGAATGTGTAACCTATGTGATTCTGCAATCTGTATTTGGGGTAAAAATGGGAGTTCATAACTCACTTGAAACTATTGTTCGAAGTATGATATGTCAAGAGCTTTGTAATGTTGTGAACAACCAATTAAAAAAAAAATAAAAAAAAATAAAAATAAAAATAGATATTCAAAAAAAAAAAATAAAAAAAAAATAAAAGACTCCAACGTGAATTTACATTAATTCTGTTTAAATAATTATAACTGCTTAGTTAATTTTAGTTAATGTATAACTATATATCAGGAGAACAATATTATACAGTGAAGAGAAATCAACTATATACAAAATTTGAAGCTAGCAATATAGTAAAAACAACGCCATTAACTATTATTTGTGTATTGTTTCACAGAACTTTATGATGAAGTAACAGAAATTATTGATAATAATAAAATAAATCAGTTTGATTTAAAAAAAAAAGAAATATTTAATTTCCAAAGAGTGAGTTTTGCTGAGTATTTTTAATCGCTTCTAACCATTTCACTGTAGCCAGAAAATGTGTTCTGTAAGACAACAGTAATTTTAAGTTTGGTAAATGTTGCTTTATGGTAACAATGTTTGGTTAATTTGATAAAGGACATAAATGTCCTTTGAATGGAATGAGCATTTGCTCTTGAATCATTAGGTTAAATTTGTTAATTGTGTTATTCAAATCTACTATATCCTCATTGCCTTTATGTGTCTGTGTCCTCAGCTACTAGACAAATATGCTAGAATCCCCCACTTTGATATGGTATTCATCTTTTCATTCTTTTGGTTCCATGCATATATACATAAAAGCTATACTAAAGTAGATGTCAAAATGAGTGAGAATTCCTAGATATTTCTAGTAAATTGGATTTTTTTCCAGCATATGCTCTCTTTCATCTACACTATGATTTTTGTACTCAGATAAAATAGCTGATATTTACACAATTTTACTGTTCATTTTATACTATTATTGAATCAATGTAGCTTTTATTTTATTGGCACATATCAGTTATACAGAATGGCAGGATTCATGGTGATATGTGTGTGTATGTACATATGTGTGTGTGTGTGTGTGTGTGTGTATTTTTGTTTTGTTTTTACTCAATCTCACTCCCCAATATCAGCCCCACTCTCTTCTATTCCTCACCCTGAACACCATCCTCTACCCTAATTGTTTGCCGTCTACTTCCATGGCATCCCCCCTTTTCTCTCTCTAGCTTCCATATATGAGAAAATAAACTTATTTTAATCAAAATTATGGTCTTTAGGCCATTCATTTTTTTCCTGCAGATGATCTGATTTCATTTTTATTTGTGGCTGAATAAAACTCCATGGTGTATTTATACCATATTTTCATTATCTGTTCATCTGTTGATGGATACCTGTGCTGTTTCCATAACTTGACCATTGTGATTGTGTTGTGATAAACCTGGGTATATGTGTATTTCTAAAGTATGCTAACTTTAATTCTTTTGAATAAATACCAAGGAGTTTTATAGTTGTGGCATAGGGTACTTCTAATTTTAGCTTTTGGAGTAACCTCCATACTGATTTCCATAGTGGCTGTACTAATTTACATTCCCATCAACAGTGTATAAGAGCTCATTTTCCTCCCACATCCTCACTAGCATTTATTGTTATTTGTATTCTTGATGATTGTCATTCTAACTGAAGTGCGATGGAATCTTAATATAATTTTTCTGATTTATATTTTCCTGATGGCTAAAGATGTTGAACACATTTTCATATACCTGTTGGCCATTTGTATTTCTTCTTTTGAGAAATGTCTATTTAGTTCATGTGCGCACTTATTGACTGAGTTATTTGTTTTTTAAATGTTGAGTTTTTTATGTATTCTGTATATTAGTTCTCTGTTGAAAAGAGTAACTAACAAATATCTTCTCCATTCCGTAGGTTACTTTTTCACTCTTTTGTTTCCTTTGCTAAGCAGAAGCTTTTAAATTTGTTGCTCTCTCATTTATTGAGTCTTGCTTGCTCTTATCTCCTGAGCAATAAAGATCGTATTTAGGAACTGTTTGCCTGTACCAATAAGTTCAAACATTTCCACTACTGTTTCTTCTAATAGTTGCAAAGTTTCTGGATTTGTACATAGGTCTTTGATTCATTTTGAGTTTACTTTTGTACAGAGCAAGAGAAAGGGATCTGGTTTCCTTCTTTTACATGGGGATATCCAGTTTCCCCAGCACCATTTGTTAAAGAGGCTGTTTTTTCTCCATTGTGTTTTTTGGCACCTTCATCAAGAAACTGATGATTGTACCTGTATTGGTTTGTCCCTGTATCTTCAATTCTGTTTCATGCCAAAAGTGTTTTTGTTTCATCTTGCCATTTTCAGGCAGTAAACTGAAATTTCAGATGCAGTTTTCATGTTTTAATCAAGAAAAAAACTCTTTGTCTTTTAACTGGGTCATTAATTATATTTTTTTAGTTTTATAAATCAAATTAGGAAATGAAATAATAATCATATAAAAATTCAGATCAACTTCTCCAAATATCACAAAAACACTCTAAAACTCACATAACAAGCCACCAAACACTTCTGCATTATATAGAGCATCGAAAACCCAACTTATCAAAAGTTTTAATGCTTTTCTTAATGATCTCTTTATGGAGATTACTGTGTCTAGTGTCCATGAGTATTGGATGCAAATTAACTTGGCTTTCTATACGTAATAACAAATATGTACTATTCTACAGGCAAAGAAATTGTATGCTAAATATGATAGGGGTATTATTTAAATTTGATCTAAGTGCTAATGCCCCAAGATAACTGGCAAAAGCAAATATAGAAATTTAAACAAGGAAAATAACATTAGCAAAAGACAAAACACTATCAAGAAAACAGCTGAGATCCTTCTGTAAGAATTTTAAAACCTCCTTACTGAACATACATAAAACTTAACATTTTTGCTTATGCATAAAGAAAGTAAATCTTTAGCAAAACATTTGCAAGTCATTATTTTAAATATCTAACTATTTAAATATTAAGAGCTCAGAAGATAGGGACATATCTATTTGTATTTTATATCTTCTTTTCTGTTTTTATACTTTCTATATCACCATCTCTCTTTGTTTTTTTCTTGGTTTATTATTTGTTTTTTTTTATAAGTATTTATTGGAGTTTCTCGTATGAGGAATTGAAAGTTAAACTTTCTATTTATATTCTTTAATTGGTTACCTTAATATTGTCAGAATACTAGTTAATTTATTAAAATGTGAAAATATAAATTTTGCTTCATTGCACAAGGATTATATTAAACCAGTGCTTCCTAACTTATATGTAATTATTGGATAGCATAGTTCTACCCTATTTTAAACCAAAAAAGAAGTATTTTTGTGTATTCAGTGTTGTTAACATTTACCCACATATTTACCACTTTCCTTATTCTTCAGTCCCTTTCGCATCTTCCCTGTGGAATTGGATTCATTTTGCCTGAAGTACATCTTTTGAATTTTTTTTAAAAGGAGTATCTTTCTATTACAAATTCTCTCCCTTTTTATTCATCTGACAGCGCCTTTTTTTTCTTTTTTTAAATTTTTCAAAGTTATTTTTGCTAAGTATATAAATCCAGATTAACAAGTGTTTTCTCTCATCAAAATATTCCATTGTTTTTTGGCTTTCTTTTCTATAGCTGAAAGGGTGATTATCAATCTAAACACAGTTTCTTTCTCTCTAGTGTTTGTTTGCAAAATTTTTTTGGTTAGTCTATAGAATTCCTTAGTTTAAATGAGAAAAAGAAATTTATGTTCACTTATTTTCATTTATTCTGTTATGATTCATGAGTGTATCTGATGTTTTTATCAGGTTACCAAATTTCTTTTTCAATTTCAATAGTGCCTTTCTCTGGTTCTGTACTTCTAAATTACTGATTATTTAGGTTCTGTTCTATTTATCACTTTTCTGCCATATTTTCTCTTTTTTTTTTCTCACTGTGCCACATTTCAGATCAATTTTTCAAATCCTTCACCAGGTTCTTTACACTTCCCATAATATATAAAATCATCCCTTAAATCTAACCATTATTTTTATTTCAATATTTTTTCCATAACTTCCATTTTATTCTCTTCCAAGTTGTCTAGTATAATTTTATACCACCAGTAATTATATTTTATTCCACTTTTTAAAAGCAATTGTTTTTAAATTGCTAAGTGTAGTCATTGTATAGTCTGATAAATCTCATATCTAAAAGTCTTACTAGTTCAATTCAGTTGTTTATTTACCCTGCTGGTGCTCATTCATGTGGACCTGTTTCTTTGGGTGGTTGTGATTTTGGCAATAAGTTCCCATTCACCAGAACTTTATCTCCAAGTATTCCTTGAAGCCTGACTTGATATTGAATAGAGTGTTTTCATTTTCCTCTTTTAAGTCCCTGAGGATAATATCAAACTCAGACACCTTCAAACTAAAATACTACTGATAGCCTTAAAAAAACAATTAAAATGTTCTTTACTGAGTAAGAATAAATATATAAAAGATAGTCTTAATGAAAAATCATGGGGTAAATAATAGATGATAAGTCTTCCTTAACCTTCAAGTTAACTGATTCTAACCAAATGAGGTTTTCTGTAAGGACATTAGAGTTCATTTAAATTCAGAGAAAATCACATATGGGTTCTTTTTAGTTATACATAACATTAGGATTCATTTTTACATAATTATAAAAGCTTAGAATATAATTTGCTCTAATTCAGTCCTCAGTATTTTCCCTTTCCCTCCTCTCCTCCCTCCCCCTGTGCCTTTCCCTCTACTGATCTTTCTGCTATTTATTTACAGGGTTTCTTTTGTAATTAGTATTTTGTGGATGTACATAATAGTGAGATTTACTGTGGTATATTCACATATGAACATAGGAAAGTTAGATCAAATTCATTCCACTGTTCTTCCATTATTCTATCTCTTCTCCCTCCCCATCAATTTCATGTCTCTACTCCTCTGAACTATCTTCTATTTTTATGAAATACACCCTTTTCTTTTCTTTTAATCCCCTTATTATGGACTAGCTTTAGCATATAGGAGAAAACAGTCAACCTTTGACTTTCTGGATCTGGCTTACTTCACTTAGCATGATAATCTCCAGTTCTATCCATTTACAGGCAAATGCCATAATTCATTCTTCTTTGTTCATTCATATATTGAAGTGCACCTTAGGATGGTTTCATAGCTTGGCTTTTGTAAATTGTTTTGCTGTAAACGTTGACATGGATACATCATTATAGTATGCAGATTTGGGATCTTTTGGACATATGCTGAGGAGTGAGATAGCTGGATCATATGGTGGTTTTATTCCTAGGTTTTTTTTTTTTTTTTTTTTTTTTTAGGTGTAGTTGAACATTTATTTATTTATTTTTATGTGGTGCTGAGGATTAAACTCAGTGCCTTGCATGTGCTAGATAAGCGCTCTACTGCTGAGCCACAACCCCAGCTCCTCATTCGGAGTTTTTTGAGGAAACTCCATATAGCTTTGCAGAGTGGTTGCACCAATTTATAGTCCCACCAACAACGTATGAATGTGCATTTTCCCCCCTTCCTTGCCAACACTTATTATTATTATTTGTATTCTTGCCATTCTGATTGAAGTGAGATGAAATCTCAATGTAGTTTGATTTGCATTTCCCTAATTGCTAGGCCCAGATGATATGAAAATCTGCAAATGTTTATTTTCTTACCTATTAAGAATAATTAGTATATATCACTCCCCCATAAATCTAGTGCAGTTTAATAACAGGAAATTATTCCTTCTTTCTTTTTTCCTTTAATTGAAGATCCAGTCCCCTGGAATTCTATACAGGGAGAATCACTCATTAGATTCCACCTTGAATAGCTTTATCTCCCACCACTATCTGCCCCCAGCCTCAACATTCTTTGAAAATTAAATTTTACATTCTTCTAATGATTAGTAAGTATTTTCAGGTGCTTCATTTACCTGTCAAAATTATCTTTTTCATTAGTATTTTTTGCTTCTAAGTGAGAATAGATTATTACATTTTATTCGACAATGCCAGAAACAGAATGCCAGTAGTATTTTTTTTATGTTAGTTAGATATGTACCTTTAATCAGATATATATGTGTGTGTTTATAAAAATATTTGCTCTCTACTATTCACTTAGAAAGCAAAATTATCCAAATTGCAAGTAATGCCTATATCTGTGCATAAAATTTTATATGTGTGTTCATTTAACAAGCATTTTGAATTACTTATGTAAGCAATACATCCTTTTCTGGCATTACCCACTAATAACTTTATAATAAAATAGACCTTTTCTTATTTTTCATCAATGTTTTTGGTAAATTATGATCTTCTGGTCCTGATTCCAAGAGACTGATGACATTGAATATGATTTTGTCCTTAGGCTTTAGAATTCATAGTCTGAGATTTGAGCTTTTTTAAGGAAGCATTCATAAGGTGTACCTCTCACTATTTGCAGTGAAAATTGATCACATGTTCTGACATGTAAATCTCTTCTTAAATTTCTTACTTTCAGGAACTCCTTAATGTAATAGTGTATGACACCAAGATAGAGGCAAAAAAAAAAAAAGAATTAGGATATTCCAATTTAAAACTTTGATTGAGGGGTGAACAACAGCAAAAAAGAGACCCAACTAAGAGTGACTGGACTTATGGAGTTGTGTTTGTTTTAAGATCAGCAGCTAGCTAGATGAAACAACATGTTGTTGGCAACTGCAGTACATTAAAGAAAAGTTCATCCAGGCATGGCGGAACACTCCAGTAATCCCAAGGACTTGGGAGGCTGAGGCAGGAGGATTGCGAGAACAGGCCTGCCTCACTACCTTAGTGAGACCCTGTCACAAAATAAAAAGTAAAAGGACTAGGTATATATCTCAGTAGTCAAATGCCCCTGAGTTCAACCTTCAGAGGAAGGGAGGGAGGGAGGGAGGGAGGGAGGGAAGGAAGGAAGGAAGGAAGGAAGGAAGGAAGGAAGGAAGGAAGGAAGGAAGGAAGGAAGGAAGAAAAGATAAGGAGGAAAAGAAAAGTCTCATAAAATACAGATTTTAACTATGGCATATTAATAGACAGACCAATTTTGCATGGTTTGGGTATTGTCCCAATGATTAGTCTTGGGCCTGGTACCCCAGTGATGTCTTCAATAATGTGTATAATACAATATTCTCTAAATTGACACCTTTTAATTAATCAGAGAGAGCTATTGCTTTCTTACCTGAGAACCAAATCTGAAAGAGATTGCTACCAGGAACATTACAAGTAACAGAGGGCCCAATCATGCACAGCCTGGAAATGATGAGTGATAGTTAGCTATTTGCATGCTTGACCTGGGATGAACACAGTTTGCCAACTGAGGTCTGAAATGTTAAATGAAATAAACCAAAAATTCATAATAGTCTGTGTTGTGTGGCCAATTTTCTACTTCCAAAAAAGTCCTATGAGAGATGAGGTCAGACTAGGGCTAGCAGGTCAACAACCAGAAGGAAGAGAATTCTGCTTTTCGAAGGAAGAAGCTCTCTGTCTGTGCATGAAAGGCTTTTGACAAGGTTCTTGGAAGTTTATCAAACCATCTTCTTTGGTACCTGAAATGAAAGCTAATGGAAGAAGATAGACCAAGCTCACAGTTCTTTCTGAATCAATTCTAGTAGGAATTTTCAGCTACATAACCCAGGTTGGCCGCTGGCAAAGATCACAGGAAGGATTTTTATTATTTTAAACTGCCTCAAAGTATTGACCAAAGTGTAGCCAAAGGGCTGGAGAGATGATAGAAAAGTTTCATGGTTTGGGGCCTTATAACTAATGCTGTAGACCAGATTTCTGCCTTTGGTTTCTTTCACACAGAATTCATTAGCAGCTAATACACTGGCCACAGTAGTTATGCTTGACAATAGCCTGAGGTTGTTCGGTCCTTAATGCAATCCCAGCACCCAAGTTTATATCAACAGGAATCAAATTACTAGAGTGGAGCAGCCTTCCATGAGTACATCCTCCTTTGAGTGTGACATCCCTAAATGTGGCTGTGCTAATTAATTAGAGAAGTGACATTCCTCCAGAGGCCACAAGCCAGGATAATGAGAGTTACTGTAGTTACAGAACAAGAAATTTTTCTCTTCCTGTCCAATTTTACTTTATTCTACTTCTGCCACTCTGTTTTCCTTCATCCTCTTTCCTTAATGGAAGATGATATTATTATTATTATTATTATTATTATTATTTTGTCTCAACACTTCTATATGATGTGCTCATGGCATTTATTTTATTATTTTATTTTTAAAAATATTTTTTAGTTTTCAATAGACCTTTATTTTATTCATTGATACGTGGTGCTGAGAATCAAACCCAGTGCCTCACACATGCCAAGCTAGTGCTCTACCACTGAGCCACAACTCCAGCCCTGCTAGGACATTTATTTGGAAGCATCTAACTTACCAGTCTACCAGAATCCAAATTTAGATCTGATAAAGCAGAGTTCACCTCATCCAGAAGTATCCACTTTGAGGTTGATTCAGTACTTTGATGAGCTTTGGCCAGGAGAGTAGAGTGTGTTCTGTGGTCATGAAGAGTTATACAGATGAAGTTGGGTAGTCAAAGGGTGAACAACTGTAGGCACGACTTGTTCTGTATTCCTCACTTCTTTTAATTAGGTGTATCAATTCTTACTTTTCAATGAATTCAACTAAAATAAGTTACAATGCATTTAAGACTGTACATGTGGTAGTTCTGGCCAATGAGAAATCCCACAGGAGGACATCATTTCTGAATAAAAGGCAAATTGCATTTTGCCCTTGAGCCTTCCCTGTTATTCTGATCTGGAAATCAGAAACAGTGTCTGGAGATAGAAAGGCCATGATTATGAGCATAAGAAATCAAAGACACATGCTAAGAAGGCAGAAGTGCCAGACAGAAAAGTTGAGGCCTTAATGGTTTAGCAGAGGGTCACCTTCTCTACTAAAGACTTCTCTGCTTGAAACAAATAAAATGTACTTAAATTAGTGTTTCAGGGAAGTTTTCTATTTGCAGCTAAACACATTCTTTTTTATTATTTGTCCTAATTAGTTGTACATGACAGCAGAATGCATTTGACTCATTGTACACAAATGGAGCACAACTTATCATTTCTTTGGTTGTACATAAAGCAGAGTCACACCATTTGTGCATGTACAAAAGGTAATAATGTCCATCTTACTCCACCATATTTCCTATTCCCATACCTCTACCCTCACTCCCCTCTGCCCAATCCAAAATTCCTCCATTTTTCCCTGTCCCCCACACCTATTATGGATCAGTATCCATTTATCAGAGAAAACGTTTGGCCTTTGGTTTTTGGGGATTGGCTTATTTCACTTACCATGATATTCTCTAACTCCAACCATTTACCTGCAAATGCCATAACTTCATTCTTCTTTAAGGTTCAGTAATATTCCATTGTGTATATATGCCAAAGTTTTTTTATCCATTCATCTATTAAAGGGCATCTAGTTTGGTTCCACAGTTTAGCTATTGTGAATTGAGTACAGCTAAATACATTCTTAATAGATATACTCATCATTTTAAGGTACAGAATCCCCCAGGAGCAAGACATCTATACTGAGAAGTGACTAATTCTTCTCTCTTGGTTTTTAAAGACCTTCATCAGTGTTTTTGTGTCTTTGCAGTTGTGTTCTTTGTTCTTTCAAATGTGGCTATTAGTAAAATTCCCAAATAAACAATACTGTATTCGTAAGAGCATTTACATGGGGGTACATTATGATTTCATTGTTAAGATCACAGTCTCTGGAGTCAGCCATTGTTTAAGTTCCTACTTTCCCATTACTGTTTGCTAATCCTGAATAATTGATCAACATTTCTGAGCTTATTTCTACATCTCAAAAATAGGAAGAACACTAATACTTCACATAATTTTTGCAGGACAAAATAAAAGAAAACATTTAGAAGGGTGTATATTGACTTTTTCAACAAAGAGTTAAAATTTCAAATGTCGAATAAATTTTAAAATGTATGCATTGATTCAAAGGGTTCTAAACCCCATCTCAACTCTAAAATTCAATGGCTATGTTAAATATATGATGTGTTATAGGAGTAGGAGACTTGGAACAAAAAGTTAAATGAAAAAAAAACAGCATAAGAAGTGAAGATTATTTAAATTCATGTACATAAGTATTTTTATATATTTATGTTAATGTTTACTTTAGCTTTGGAACTACTAAAAACATGATAATTTGTATGTCTAAGTAATGTTGAATTTGCCAGTTAATCATGTTCCTTCACACACACAAAAAAATTTAAATAAATATACAACCATATAAACATGTTGTAACTCCAAATTTTTTTCCTAAAATACTCTCCTTCTCCCACCAATAGCAAAACTGTAAAGGCTTCTTTAGGTGTTATTTAGCATTTTCAGAGCACCTACTGGTGTAAGGTACTTTGCATGTGTTATATAATTTAATTCTTTTCTCAGAAATCCTTTTTATTGTCTTCCATTTTGAAAAATGAGAAAATTGTGGAGCAAATAGACTAAACAATATATCCAAGTTTATTAATAGGTTAAATAGTTATTAGATAATAAGAAGGTAAAATCTCTGATTTTTCCAGTAGAATTCATAACAGAAAATTATCTAACACATGTTGAATCATTTTTGTCGAAAGCAAAAATTGGAATGTCATTGAAGGAATATTAAGGAAGTAGAAATATTAAGGAAGAATTTTTAATTCTAATTTGACAAGTAATTTATTTTCCTTAAAATAATAACTTTCTTTTCTAGAACAAAGAAGCTTAATGAGTGTGGTAAGCAAGTGAAGGTAAAAATAAAATCAATATTTTGGAGGTTCTATGTGCTCATATGTCTATATGTGTATATACATAAAAAAATAAAGAAGTCCAGAAAATAATCATAAATTTAGCAAAAGAGGTTAAAACATACAACTATAGGTAAATTTATTCAGTAAGAAAATGTATTAACTCACTTTTTTCCTTCTGATATTTTCTCATTCTAACAGATTTCCTTCTAGCCCAGAGACCATTGTTATGTGTGAAAATTACTTACTATGATACATTCATATATTATTAACTGAAGAAAAAAACAAATAATGTGGGTTTGATATAACTTGTGATTGCCACAAGAAATGTGTTTTCATTAAAATTCTCAAAAAAATACAGTAACCAAAATGGAAATATTTGCATTAAAATTACACTCAAATCAAATGTCCAATGATTGAATCTCTCAGAATACAACTCTAGTGAATTGGGGAATAGTCAGCTATATATCATAGTTATTCTAATTTGATGATTGGCACTTTATTACCATTCTTATCTCAAGAACTATTGTAAAAATTTATATGGAATTAGATAAAGCTTGAATAAAGCTATGGAGTTATTTGAAGGATCTATATTCTAATGCAATCAAGAAATAATGCTTCAAGGAGCCCTCAAAACCCTTACCAACTGTCTGTTCATCTGTTTCCCAGATGATCTGCTTCTTTCATTTATATGAGAATGAAATTTTTAGGTAAAAAGAATATTGATACTTTCTTAGCCTTCTAGAATAGTAGAGATAGATCTGGGACTTGTCAACCTTTTCTGGTATCTTACATTGAGGGATTTTTCTCTGAGTAAGAAAAATGTTTTTCATATGTTTTATATCTACCATCATTTCCCAGGCATATACTAAAATTTAAAATTCTAAATGCAGAAAATAATATTGTACTGACCAAAATATTTTATGAAATAACAGCAAGAAAAACTCCCCATCTCAATACCTTTAAATGTTATCAAGGTTGTTCAACTTTGGCACTATTGCCATTTTGTGTAGGAAAACTTTTCTTGTGGAAGATGTCCTATATATTGTAGAATGTTTGGTAGCATTCCTGGCCTCCACCCACTGAATACCGGTAGTATTGCTTTCCCACACTCTCCTACCTACCTAGCATAGTGCTAAATAAAATCATCTCTAGACATTACAGATATTCTCTGGGGACTCAAATCATCACTGGTGTAAAGAATTAATTCTAGATGAATGAAAGTTTATAAAACATGCAAGTTGGTTTTGAATTATCAAGTTTGAGGCCATCTTTTTAAAAAATCATTCTGTATTTTTATCATTATGTATTTACGTTTGCTTTGAAAAGGGGTTCAAGCTTTTCAAAAATTACAGTAAACAACAGACTACATTAGGAATAATGTTTGTTCTACACTTTTGAAACACAGCAGGACCTCAACAATTTTTGACTGAATTTATCAATGGATAAATGAATAAATTTTCACTGGGAGACTGAAATATGAGTCTGGTCTAAACTGAAGCAAAATTTTTCATGATCCAGCGAACCACTGTAGAACTGAACTTTGACAGTTCCATCTTTAGGAGCCCAAGCCAGGGTTGGGGAGAATAGCCCCATTGGCAGACTTCAGGGAGGAAACAGTCTGCTAAGCAGAAAGATGGGTTTTATTTTTGACATAGAGTTATTCAGTAGGTTATCCAACACATACACACACACACACACACAGACACACACACACACACACACACTCACTCACTCATATAAAAAACATGATGCTAGAGTCAAGATGACATCCTGAGATTCAAGTGGGTGGGTAGGTAGACAGCTGGCATTGCGAAAGCCAATAAATCAGTAGTAGGACTCCATCACCAATGTGGGACCAAGGGCCAATTCTTGAGGATGACTGACAAGAAAAAAGATGAGTATTTTCCATGACAGTGAAGCAGTCATACAACAGTGGAAAGAATTTAAGCATAGAAATGACTATAATCCATTTAACAGAGATGAGACCCTGGCTGGCCCATAATCTTCCCTCATACTGCATGGACAGATTCCTGATGCTCTGTAAGTTTTGTTGGACAATATTTTAAAGCACTGAACTTCAATTATGTCAATACATATGTTTATATGTTTATACACTAAACTATACATGCACACACACACATACACTTGAATTTAAAATATACAAACTTTGGAAGATTAATTTGGAATAGGAATATCATTACTCTGAGTGAATGTGCTCCTACACTGTAACCATATGAAGTGAGTAATAAGAATTCAAGGACTCATTTTAGTAGGAAGAGTCATAACAGAGATCCAGAATTTCATTCTATCAATTCAAGGACTTTATGATGACCACCAAACTTGTTGTTTTAAAACCCCTTGATAGAAGTGTCAGGAAAGTATTCCTAATTGAAGTTGGGGAGAAAGAGCATTGGCTATTCCAGGGAGGTGAACGAAGTTTGGACAGTCATTCATGCATCATACTACCTTCAAAGAGATAAGGAAGCTGGTGCTTTATTATACTAGCACCCTATGCCTGGTGCTAGTATAATAAAAATAAAAGATGCATTGAAGAAGAGAGGAAATATAGAGTTGCTGGCACTACTACTCTCTCAGCTCCAAACAGCTTGGAGAAAGATATCTTTTACTTGGGGGATGTTATGGTTTGAATATGAGCTTTTTGTACCCCCAAAACGCACATGTGAGACAATGTGAGAAGGTTCAGAGGAGAAATGATTGAGTTGTGAGAGTCTTAACCCAATTAATTAATCCTCTGATAGGGATTAACTGAGTGGTAACTGAAGCAGTAGGGTGTGGCTGGAGGAGGTGGGAATTGGGGCATGGCTTGGAGATACTTATTTGTATCTGGCAAGTAGAGAACTCTCTCTCTTCTTCCTGATCACCATGATGTGAGCTGCTTCCCTCTGCCACACTCTCCCACCATGAACATTATGATGTTCTGCCTCACCTGGAATATCAATGGAGTTAGCTTTTATGGATAGAGACCCCTGAAACTATGAGCCCTCAAATAAATCTCCTCTACAATTGTGTTGGTGGGGTCCTTTAGACACAGCAATGAAAAAAACTGAATTAAACAGGGGAGGAGGGGGCTGGGGTTATAGCTCAGTGCTCGAGTTCCATGTGGAAGGCACTGGGTTAGATCCTCAGCACCACATAAAAATAAAATAAATGTATTGTGTCCATATACAACTAAACAAGCATTAAAAAAACTAGAGAAGAGGAGAAGGAAATTAAGTCTATGCCTTAAGCATGAAATTGGGCATTGAGCCATCATGATGAAATTCGGTGCTGGACAGAGACCAACCTTTCCCTCAGGACAATACCCAAAGACTGAGACCCTAGAACTGATTGGTGAGATAGTTGACTGTCTCCTCCAACCTCAAGCAGCAGAGCAGGGAACAAGACTCCACCTGATGAGGAGCAGGGCAAGAATGCAAACATAGGACTTTGTCTTGGAGCTCAGAGACACACCTGCTTTGGTGCCAGACAGGATCAGGAAGAAGCCAAAGTCCTCTACATTTAAGTCAGATTACACAAACAAAACTTTTAGATCTGTTCCAGTATCAGGCAGAGACTTGTAACTCAGTAGGTACAGGTTATGCTCTACATCATTGCCAGCCTTGAAGTTGAGCTGGAGCATATCCCTCTTCCCCAGACTATACAAACACTTGGGACTATGAAATTCAGGTGTGACCAAGCTTAGCATTAGCCTTGATGACCAAGTGACTATTTCCACCACTAGTCCACCAACTGTGGGTAGCAAAGCTACCCCAGCCCTATGCTTGTAAATGAAGGCTCTAGACCAGCCCATAATTGGTGGAATGGACTTATGTTTTAGCCTGCATCACTACCAGTTTAGTTATGGTGTGGGTCTATTGTACCACTGAGACTGCAGGTTCTTGCATTTGTGAGACTTGAGCATAACCTGGTCCAGCATATGTTATGAAAATAAATAAATAAATAAATATATATATATATATATATATATATATATATATATATAGAGAGAGAGAGAGAGAGAGAGAGAGAGAGAGAAAGAGAGAGAGAGAGAGAGAGAGAGAGAGAGAGAGAGAGAGATACCTTTGCCATCACTACCCCAACATTAGGCAGCAGGCATGGATTAAGATTCCATTTCCTGGGAATAGGCTGGGGTAGTCATCCCAAGACTTTGCCTTGTAAATCATTGCCAGGATAGTAAAACCTAACACTGGGCAGATCCTAATGACTCCTACACCCAGGATAATGCTTGTAGATGTAGTCTCTGAAACATCCCTGAGCCAGGTAGAGACAAACATCCCTAGTCCATTGGACTTCTGTTCAGCCCCAGTCCATTGGACTTATGTGGCTGGTTGCAGGGGTCATTGGCCATTAGTCCACCTCAACAGTGGGCACTCCTTAGCAATGTGGGCCTTGGTTCTGCCCCAGAGCAATTTATGTCTTTGTAAGTTGTGAGCTCAGGATGTAATACAGCTTTACAGCATTGCTGGCCACAACAATGGCTCAGGAGCTTATGGCTAGTCCATATATGGTGATTCTGCCTAGTCAAGCATAATATCTCAGTGTCTACCATAGGCCATGAATGTAGATGAGTCACGTAGGCCAAATTCAATCCCAGGGAGAGGCTTGAGGGTATCAACTACTCTTTTCTAGGTACTCCCTCAGGTCATGTTGTACAGCACACCAACTATGAACTTTAGATAAACCCGGGCTTAAGTCATCCTTTAGTAGTGAAACAATGACAACATTCCAATGGTGAACTGATGGCAAACTTGGACTTAGGTGTGATCTAGTGCTGAAATAGCAGAAATATTTACAGGTTCAGAGAAAATAAACAGCTTGCTTAAAATTTCTGGCAAGACAGGCACAGAGAGAGATTACAAAAACTGCAATGAATACATAAATCCTTAAATGCCCAAAGGACATTGCATACCAAGCAAGAGCTTTCAGGAGACCATGACCTCACCTAATGGTAAAAATACAATGCCAGAAACTTAACCAGATGGTAACCAGTAGAGATGAATCCTCAGATGGAAAATTTAAAATGCTGTTTTATGGAAACTTAATGCATTTCAAAACACAAATAATTCATTACTCTGACAGAGAAACTTTTAGAAATGGAGAAAAATTCATGTAATGATACTGGAATCCTTAAACTAAATACATGCTCAGTGAAATTTGAAACAGAAAATATCAATAGCAGGTACAGGAAGGTCCAAAGTCAGTCAAATGTAGCTCAACCAAGACAGGTGCTGTGGTGCATGCCTATAATTCCAGCAACTAGGGAGACTGAGGCAGGAAGATTGCAAGTTCAAAGTCAATCTCAGCAACTTGGTGATACCCTGTCTCCAAATAAAAAGGGCTGGGGATGTGACCCAATGGTTAAGCATTCCTGAGTTCAATACCTGGTAGAAAAAAAAATTGCTCAATCAAGTCTTCTCCACGATATGTTATAATCAAGCTCTCAAAGATGAAAGGCAGAGAAGATGCTGAAGGCAGCTAGAGGTAAAAACAAAACATAGGGGTGTACCAATTTGCCTCACAGCAGACTTTTCAGAAGGAATTTACAGGCCAGGAGAGTGGCATGAGATATTTTGCAAGACTTAAGGGAAGAAAAACCCTGCCAACCAAGAATACTATACTCAGTAAAGCTATTTAAACATGAAGGACGAATAAAGACATTCTCAGACAAACAAAAATTGAGAGAATATGTCTCTAGCAGATCTGTCTTAAAAGAAATGCTGAAGGTAGTGCTTCAAACTGAAAAACAAAAACAATCAATAAGAATAAAACATTGGAAATTGTAAAGCTCACTAGTAAGAGTAATTATGCAAAAAAAAAATTCAGAATGCTCTTATAAACATGGTACATAAACCTTTGATATCTTTAATATGAAGACTAAAAAACAAAACTATTCAAAGTAATAATAATGACTACACTGGCAATATGGAAAGATATAAAGTAAGATATTGAAAATTTAACATGTGGGAAAGAAACGAGTACATGTCTAGAATTTTTATTAGAATATTTTCTGTTTCTTTTTTTCTTATTTTTATAATCACATTAAGTTGCTATAATTTCAAAATAGTTTGTTATAATTCAAAGATGTTTGTATTCAGCCAGACCAAAAAAAAAATGAAATCCTGTCATTGTAACAACACAAATAGAAATGGAAATCATTATGTTAAGTGAAAATAGGCTCAAAAAGAAAAGTACTACATGATCTCTCTCATATGCAAGATATAAAAAAGTTGGTCTTGTGGAAATTGACAGTAGAATGAATGTTACCAGAGGCTGGGGAGAATAGGGAGTAGAGAAGAATGGGGAAAGTCTGAAAAATGGATACTAATTTGTAATTAGAAATAAGGAAGTTGGGGGCTGGGGATGTGGCTCAAGGGGTAACACGCTCCCCTGGCATGCCCAGGGCGCTGGGTTTGATCCTCAGCAACACATAAAAATAAAAAAAATAAAGATGTTGTGTCCACCGAAAACCAAAAAATAAATATTAAAAAATTTCTCTCTCTCTCTCTCTCTCTCTCTCTCTCTCTCTCTTAAAAAAAAAAGAAAGAAAGAAGTTGAGTAACTGTAGACCACAATTGTGTCATATAGATAGCAAATGCTTTTGGATGTTTTCATCATAAAGAATTAATAAATGTTCAAAGAGATAGATATGTTTAACCTAATTGTGCTAATATACATTCAAAACATCACATTGTAACTTATTAATATGTATAATCTTTGTGGTTTTCTGTATCAGCTAAAAATTTATTTTAATTAAAATATATATATATATATATTATATATATACACATACTTTTTAAAGAGGTGGGCATGTGGCACATGCCTGTAGTCCCAGCTAGTTGGGAGGCTGAATCAGAAGGACTGCTTGAGCAAAAGAGTTTGAGGACAGCCTGGACAACATATGGGGGCCCTGTCTCATGTGTTTGCTAAGGCCCTTACATAAAATATTACACATAATTCTCACAAAATCCCGTGATCTAGATGTTATTACCCCCATTGCAAACATGAAACATAAATAACTAAATTAATATTTTTAAGAAAAATATAATAATACTCTCATAATCTAAGAACCACAAATCTCAGGTTTTACTAATTATTTCCAAGGGTCAGTGACTCTTCTAAGTTGTATGCAAAATTATAAGCATGCTTTTTTATTTTTCTAAGAATTACACCAATTCTCAAACCTCTGTCATCCAGAGACACTCTAGAATCATAAATTCACAGATATTCTGGATTAATGAATTCAACCATATTGTCAGATATCTAAAATATATATTTTAAAGGGAAAGGATTACCACTTGAATATAGTTGTTAGAAGCAGAGTAACATCCTAAAGCTATATACATTAAGGTTTCCTTTGTTGGTGCAGCCAATTTGGAAAGCAGTATGGAGATTTCTTGGAAAGCTGGGAATAGAACCACCATTTGACCCAGCTATTCCCCTTCTCCGTCTATTCCCTAAAGACCTAAAAAGAGCATGCTACAAGGACACTGCTACATCGATGTTCATAGCAGCACAATTCACAATAGCAAGACTGTGGAACCAACCTATGCCCTTCAATAGATGAATGGATAAAAAAAATGTGGCATTTATATACAATGGAGTATTACTCTGCATTAAAAAATGACAAAATCATAGAATTTGGAGGGAAATGGATGGCATTAGTGCAGATTATGCTAAGTGAAGCCAGCCAATCCCTAAAAAACAAATGCCAAATGTCTTCTTTGATATAAGGAGAGTAACTAAGAACAGAGTAGGGACGAAGAGCATGAGAAGAAGATTAACATTAAACAGGGATGAGAGGTGGGAGAGAAAGCGAGAGAGAAGGGAAATTGCATGGAAATGGAAGGAGACCCTCAGGGGTATACAAAATTACATACAAGAGGAAGTGAGGGGAAAGGGGAAAAAATACAAGGGGGAGAAATGAATTACAGTAGAGGGGGTAGAGAGAGAAGAGGGGAGGAGAGGGGAGGGGAGGAGGGATAGTAGAGGATAGGAAAGGCAGCAGAATACAACAGACACTAGTATGGCAATATGTAAATCAATGGAAGTGTAACTGATGTGATTCTGCAATCTGTATATGGGGTAAAAATGGGAGTTCATAACCCGCTTGAATCAAAGTGTGAAATATGATATGTCAAGAACTATGTAATGTTTTGAACAACCAACAATAAAAAAAATTTTTTTAAAGTAACATTTAATAAAATATATATCCATGAATGTATAGCCTGATATATTATCAGGTATAGTTGCTTTCATTTGTTTTTAAACTTTCACAATAGTAAATACATGCTTGGTTAAATTTAAATACAATAGTACCCTGGAAGCAATCATCTGCAAAGTTTTAAGTTTCACTTCTGCATTATCGCAAGGTTTACTCTTTTTTTTTAAGTTCATATTTCTAATCTTTTGTGACTGTCCAGTGTTAACATTTAGCCAAATGTTAACAATTAGAAAATCTGATGCTTAAAAAATTAATCAGCTATCATTTCAAATTACAGGCTACTCACAGGTTGGATCTAAAATAAATCTTGATAAGCATGAATATAAGTAGCAGTAGTCAACATTTACTCAGCACTTAGCATGTGTCCACATATTTATTTATTTATTCGCTTATTTGTAGTTGTAAGTAGACAGCATACCTTTATTTTATGTGTTTATTTTTATGTGGTGCAAAGGATTGAACCCAGTGACTTACACATGCTAAGCAAGCGCTCTGCTGCTGAGCGACAGCCCTCTCCCGCATGGGTCCACATTTTGCTAAGGCCCTTACATCAACTATTACACTAATCCTCACAAAATCCCTGTTGTCTACATATTATTATTGTCAAATGCATATTTAGTCAGATTTAGGAACCAGGTCCCACAGTTTATGCTTTTCTGACTCCAAATTCTGAGCATATTTAAAAATATCTTTAACGCACTAATTAAAATAATAATAAGGTTAATACTACTATTACTAACAATGGTGATCAGTTAGAGTCCATGAAGCAGATCAGGTAAAGGCAAGAAGAGAAGGAAAAGGAAGGCACTAAGAATGAGATAGACCAAAATTATGTTATGTGCATGTACAAATATGGCATAATGAAACCCACTATTATGTAAATTACAATACACTAATACAAATACATTTTTTAAATACCTAAATACTTATTGTTACTTATTCCTCCATTTTCAATTCTCATTACCCAAAACAATATTGTGTCTACTGTTCCCTAGCTTCTTCCTCATTTTTGATCTTCCTATTCACATTAGGAAACATCTTCTTCCTTAAAATAATTATCAGCTTTGTCCCTCTATTTCTCAATATGCTTCAGCCTCAAGTGCAAAATATCATGCAAAAGCAAAAACAATTACCTTGAAAACACATTCAAGTAACATTCTCTCTACTTCATTGAACTTATCTTGTTATATCTTCTCAAAATTTTACACCAGTCAGGCAAACTGCAGCTTGGTGGCAACCCTACTTTCCTCTGCTCTTCCTGCTAGGCACATTAGCCTCTTGCTCTAAATTAGCTCTTTTAACTAACAAGATTCCTACCAGAAGTTTGGTATGTTCTTGTAGCATTTTGATCCTAACTCTTGCCATAATCTACAGTCCACCCAGAGTGCTGTAGAACTCAGGATGGCCAGAATCTCAAGCCTGTCACCTCTGTCACTGGCCTTTTCCTTTTGCTCCAGTAGGCTATTAATCCTTTCATTTCGTTTATGAGCCAAGTCTCAAAAGGACAGGATGTGCTACTCTAAGAATCCCAACAAAGAGGCATATTCTTTTGTTGAGTGGTTTTCAAACATAATTTTTAACAACCTTTCTATTAATATAATTTTACACAGAAACCTCATATACAAAAGAAAAAAAACTAAACGTTGAAATTCTAAGAACTTGAAAGTCTCTGCTTTTGCCAATTCCTGACCTACCTGAGGGACTCTGAGTATCTCTTCTAGCTCTTAGCAACACATTTTGATAACCCTGTTGAACAATTTTTTTTCCTGAATGATCCAGTCAGTTCCTCAGCCTCTTATTATAGCTAAAATTAAGCAAAAAGGTATAGTTTATCCATCACACATCTTTATTCATGATAATTTAAACATAATAATGTGTTTTTATCAACTTGAACTTTTTGGAAAATGTTAGGTATAAAATGGTGTTTTTTGTTAAAAAATATCATACTACATATACTCAGAAGATATTTAAGTTGTCTCAGACCTCACAATTAAAAGTGAAATAGTGTAAATCAAAATTGTCACTCAGTTATTCAAATGCCTATGCTAACTCAGCCAGGACCTATGAGAGGGCTGAAGCAGCCATTCAGGTCTTGGGTGGATGAACATTGTATTTTTTGTCTAGAGTCTTCCTCAAACCCAAGCGCTCTGCTTGCTACTTCCTCTTCCTTACCTTCAAAATAACTATCCTCCCTCCCTCATCTTCAAATTTTTCCTCTCTCCATTCAAACCTGATTTGTATTTCTATAATTCGGGAATAAAACAAAAGCAACTTCTTCAAATTACATTTTTCTTGATAAATCCAAAATGCCAAATTCTTTCCAGAATTTTTCTTTTAAGCTGGAGCTGCTAGCTTCCATATCTTAAGTACTTGTGTTCATCAGGGATGGGCCTTCAGGTTTCTTTTTAAAAAAAAAAAAATACTTCCCCAGGTAATCTTATCTCAACCTATTGATTTCATCCTATAAATATGTTAATGATTCTCAAATTTAAACTCACTTCTCTGCAAGCTGCAGATCTGTTTATACAACCATCAATCCATCATCTCAACTACCAATTGGCATCAAACTCAATGCCAATTCAACTCAGTATATTTTCCTTCCCCAGATGAACTCCCCTTGAATCTTTCCTAATTATGTATGTGATACCACTACCCACTCAGACACTCATGCCTGAAAATTGGAAGTTAGGTTTAGGATATGGGCTTGGATTGTTAGGGAGCTCTCACTAACTTTCAACATAAACACTGTACCATTTTATCTTTGATTCCCCTGTCTTAGAGAAGTGTGTACCTCTCATGGGTGCTCAATCCACATCAACATTTTTCTCTGAAAGTAGAAATAAGAGTGTGACATGTCTCTTGCTTAAGATTCTCCAGTGGCTCTCAATTTGTCAGGATAAAATCCAAAGTTTTGCCCAGACCCTTAGCCATAGAGTCCTGCCCTACTTCTCCTGCTTCTTCCTTACAGATACATCTTAAAAACGTAACTGCACTCCAGTAGAATCCTACTACTCATCATTCTCAAAGCATGATCAGCTCTCCAGATTGCATGTTTCCTCAAATGTCTTCTCTTTGAGTGCTCTGTCTTCAGTATTTATCAAAGTCTAGTTATTAAGACTTAGCTCATTTATTACATTCTTCAAGAAATGCTCCACAGGTTCCTATGAGATTTTGTATGAACTTTTCTGAACTCATCACCAAATTATGATTACTTACTTGTTTATCCATCTCTCACACTAGTCTGTGAGCATGATGAGGTATATTTCCCACCTCTATATACTATATACTAGCAGGACTGTTCCTGCTAGTATTGCACCTGATGATTACCGATTGCCCATTGAAGGGATGAATATGTTTTGGGAGCCTCATAAAGGATGCTTCCCTAACTTGGAAAAATAATGGTAAAATGTAAGCACCACTAGAGGGCACAGAATTATAACAAAATTTTCCAGGACACTAGCTCAGAGGAGATCTTCTGTTTCAACTTACTCAGTTTCTAAATATATGGATCTTAAAAAGATCAAGTAACTTATTCAAAGTACTTCCTGAATGATGTGTTTAAATAGCTGACTAAAAGATAGTCATACTGTCATATGAACATGCCAGAAAAAAATTAAATCAGGTACAGACAAATACAATAAATAGGGTTTTATTAATAAAACAGAAAATAGTATTAGGAAAGATAAAATGTGAACATAATCTCAAGAAATTCATACTGTGAGGCCCAGGACTGTTTTTAAAATATCAATAAAAATAGTATAAACACATTGAAACCCTTATAGCCACAAGAACAGTGAAAAGGAAATTGAAGCTATTTCTGTGCTTGAAATGAAACCCCCAATTTTGCTTTAAAACAACACAGAGAAACTTTCCAATACTTTTTCATTTGTAAAGAGAAACTACAAAGATGCAGTTATTTATGTTTTAATTTCAAAAGTTTAAAATAAGATCACTAGTTAAAATCTGGGTTTTATTTTTGTGCTAAAACTTTGCTTTGTTTTTGTACTAAATAATAATGATAAGAAGAAGAAGAACAAAAAGAAGTTTGTATAGTCTAAACTCTTGACAGTTTCAAAAATCATTAACTATCTTAACCTGAGTTTCTTCTCCTATAAATTGGGTATGATTGTAGTTTATGCTTTTGAAGTTATTGTCAGAAACAAGTGAAATAATTATTTAAGCCAAAGTACCCACCACGTTCTAAACAAATACTAAGTGTTTGCTATTATTTTGCTTTGAAAAAAGTGATCAGCATAATATTTTAGTAATTCTTAGACAAATAAATTTTGGTAGCCACTGAAATAAAGAAGAAATTTTGAGGCTCTTTTCTTTCCCTCCTTCTTCTTCTCCCTCCCTCCTTTCCTTCCTCTTTCCTTCTCTCTCCATTTCTCTCTGGATCTCTCCCTTCCTTCCTTCCCTCCCTCCCTCTGTTCCTCTTCCTTTCTTATTTTTAAAGAAAATTTTGTTATAGGTGATTGTGATTTAATCCAGGCGCACTTTACCACTAAGCCACACCCTGAGACCTTTTCTGGTTTTTGTTTTAAGACAGGGTCTCACTAAGTTGTTGAAGTGCTTTCTTTTTGAAGCACTATTTCTCTGCTCTCCTACCAGCATTTTCTTTACAGCTACACACATTCACACACACATTTTTTCTGTATCCTTAGTGAAAATGCTGTTCTGAAGGGGCCATACCTCATTCGCTGTGTGATGTAGGCCCGAGATTCTGATTGTGTTGCCACCTTTGTTCAATCTAGCCAGCCTCAGATGATCTCTGAAATTGTCCTGGATTCTCTGTTTGAGAGACTTCTTGTGAAGCTTGTATCATATCTCTTAAAGATAACAATTCTTGATTGACAAAAAAAAATGGTACTGTGGTACATTGTACTGATACATTTAAAATATTAGGAGATGAATATGGACTTCTAAGCAAATGGTTACAATAAGATACCTATAAAACATAACATAAGAATCAACAAGTGGGACAGCATCAAATTTAAAAGCTCCTGCACACACAAGTAAATAATTAAAAGCATGAAGACAGAATCTATGGAATGGGAGAAAATCTTTTGAAGGTTAATCCTCTGATGGTGAATTAATATTCAGAATATAAAAAAGAACTCAAAAAACTTAAAACCAAAATAAATAAATAGACAAATAACCCACAAGATCAATAAGTAGGCAAAGGAATTAAACACATTTTGTGAAAAAAATAAACACAAATGACTAACATGAAAAAAATGTTCAATTTTCCTAGCAATCAGGGAAATACAAATCAAAACTGCACTGAGATTTCTTCTCACTCCAGTCAGAATCAACAATACAGGCAGTCATCAACAATACAAATAACATGGGGAGAAAAGTAAACTCATATATTATTGGTGGGACTGCAAAATAATACAACTACTCTAGAAACAGTATGGAAATTCCTTAAAAAACTAAGAATGGAACTGCCATGTGATCCAACTATCCTACTCTTCAGTATTTACCCCAAAGAACTAGAATCCATATACTATAGTGATACATCCATATCAATGTTTGTAACAGCACATTCCCATTAGCCAAGTTATGAAACCAGCCCACGTGCCCTTCAACAGATGAATGGATTAAGAATACACACACACACACACACACACACACACACACACACACACAATGGAGTTTTACTCAGCCATAAAGAAGAATGAAATTATGGCATTTGGGCTAGTAAATGGATAAAACTGGACAACATTATGCTGAGTGAAATAAGCCAGACTCAGAAAGTCACAAGTTTTGTCTTTTATTTAGAAACCAGAGCAAACTAAGGAGAAAAAATAGGGAGTGGGTGGATAAGGGTAAATGAAAGACCAGTGGAGTTGAAGAAGATGAATGAGGGGGAGGGAGGAAAGACAGGAAAGGGGAGGAAATGTGGAATGAATTTGACAAAATTACACTATGTGCATGTACAAATATACCACAATGAATTCCACCTTTATGTATATCTATAAATCACCAATTAAAAATAAATAACTAGATGGAAGGAAGACCAGCAGAGTAGAGGAAGGAGAACAGAGGGAGGTAAGGGAAATACTGGGGACTGAAATAGAGCAGATTAAATTTCATTCATGTATGATTAAGTAAAAATGAACCAAACTATTATGCATAACTATAATACACTAATAGAAGCATAAAGAAGAAAGTATAACTGCTTTGCTTATTGGTTTATGATTTGATGGAAGGGTAATAAAGACTAACAAGAATGATGTAGCTTAAAGGACACTCTAGTTAGAAGTTTAGAGTCTTCAGTTCCACTCCAAGACTACATGGCAAATTGTTGAATAGAAGCCAACCATGAATTTTCATTTTTGCAACAGTTAATTATTTTTTTGCTCTAAGGTTTAATGATTCTGTTTATTCTTACTGCTTTGATTAGCCCAGGAATCTCACACCATAACAAAGTGCCCCTGTATTACTTAAAAGCGGCACTTACATAATTCACCTGTTCATCAGAATCATGAACATCACTTGATGGTAGTGTACATTCTGTTGAAAGGACTGGGGGAAATTGGAGGACATGGAGAAGAAAGAAAGAGAGGAATGGGGTCACTGACATTTTTGTGAACCCATACCAGATCTAGTTATCCTGTCTCCTTTGCAGGCACTGAAAGTCTTTGTGTGCATCTCTAGCTCATGTATTGCATTTTCAATATTACTACTCCAGAGTACCTTTCAGAAGATAAATACAATAGGGTACGAAACACAATGAAATCAAATATTTCTAATCATTATGCTCAATTGAAATCACCTTCATACAGACTTCAGAGAGTAAGTTTCCAGGATCATTAATTTCAGGAAGGCATCACACAATTTGTAGAAAAGGAATGGGCAAAAGTAAATCCCTCTCAAAGGATGGGAAAGGCCCACGTAATCACAAACTGTGTAGTAACAATTAACATATGCCTTTGAAAAATCTGGTTTTCATTACCTTTACCTTTACTTCTTCATAATGCTCTAATATGATTTTTTATATGAATAGACTATATACTATATTGTTTTACTCATGGATCACTATGCCTATCCTCTTTACTGATATTTCAGCAAAAATAAAATAAATAATAAAAATCGGTTTCCTAGCAACATCTGTATTCAAAGGAACAACAAAAGCTTAATCACCAACACTTTATTTTCCCCCAAAGTTAATTCCTGTCTATCCAGGAAAGTTAGTGGGTGGCAAAGAAAATATGGCACAAAGAATCTCTCAGAGAAGCAGCCTCACTTGGCCTTTCTTTCCTGGGAATGAAAAGATAGGATGGTAATGGTTTGCAGCTAGACCAGTCTTCCCTAGTGGGAGCAGGCAGAGGTGTTTGATGCCAAATTGTGTGCTGTTTTGTCTGACCACCTCTTTTGAAGATGCAAACCTAATGGAAGGAACATTTAAGGGGGAAGCGAGGTTTCTGGGTTCCTAGCAACCCTCACACTAAGTATTGGTGAATTCGGTGAATACATGGGCGGATCCTCATCTCTGCGCTGTGTGTCTAAGCTCTAAATCCCTATCAATCAGCGGAGCTAATTTTTTGAAGGTTTATTGGCATTTACTCAATCAGCATCACAATTTCACTAGTATTACTGTTGCGCCCCAGGAAAGCATTATTTGAAAATTAAGCAGCTGGCTCTCCTCCAGAGAAACATGTCCCTGTGCCTCGCGTTCCTGAGACTTCCTGCCCAACTGCGACGTGAGATGGAAGTAACCTGACCGCTGTAGTAGAAGTCTAACAAGGAAAACAGCTTGGGTTTAGAGGAAGTGGCTTTCATTTTACTGCCTGCGAAAAACCTTGGTTTTCAAGTTTAAAGCGGGTACACGAGTCATTTTAAGTCTCTAGATCCTTCACCCTGAAAGCCCCTGCACAGAAACTCCATGGGGAATCTAAATATAGGAACAGCGAACTCCCCCCGCCTTCAGCCTGGGTCCCCGCGCAGCTCTAGGATTGGAAAGCTCGTTCCAGAACGCGATCTGCATCTGCCCAGAATGGCAGGGCACGGAGCAATCTCTCTCGCACCTCCACAGTGCGTGGGTGTGAAGTGTATTAGGGGAAAGCAAGAGTGGCTCTGAGTGTTGGTGCCTGGCTCACAGTCACGTGGCACCGCTGCCAGCTGCACGGAGCTGGGAGCTAGTGCCTGCTGCTCAGAAGCTTAGGGGGAAAAGCGAGGTCCTGAGGTGACCAGGAGCGATAAGAATAAAAAATAAAAGCAAATCGTTTAAATGAAGCGATTACCAAAAGCAGAAAATAGTTGCCGCAGGCGTGGGTGTCTGTACCAGAGGGAGTTGGTAGAGTATTTATCTCGAGGAAGGGCGGGGATAGCTGAAGTAAGACTTTTGCCTTATTATTGGTTTAGATTTAAGGAAGGAAGTCACACGGAACAACCCACCTTGCAACTATCTGCCATGGCGTTGTGGTGGAAGCTTAGTTGGGCTTAACTTGGTGATTGTTTTCTTTCATATTTGAAAGGAAAGCTACTCTCTTGGAAGAAGTCCCCAAGCCTGGCATCCTTACGCTGAAGGCGATGTTTTATTACCGACACTGTTTTTGAAAGCCAGAGAAACTGTGGCGTCCCACTCCACCAAAAGCGTGGGTGTTGGGCCGCCCAGGTGCCAGAGGTGGTGGGAGACCCAACCGGTGGCTTCTCACTACACGTCTCTAACCATGTAAAATACAGCATATGGGGGTAAGGTGGCGCGCCCTGGGCTCCCACTCTCTGAAACTCCTCTCCCAGACACTGGGGCCACTGTCGCCACTGCCGAGACTTAGCAGTTTTATGACTTTCTCGGATTAAAATGGAAATTTCTTGACGGAGAGAACTGAGTTCATTCTCCCAGCCTTGGCTGTCAGGCGGAGCCCCGGGCAACTCGCTCACCGCCTAGAAGAAGCCACTTTGGAGTTTCACGCCCCCCCCCCCCACTTCCACCCCACCCCCGAGATGGGAAGGATGTTCAGTTACTCGGGGGCATGCTGTCGGATGCTACGATGGAAAGTCACAGCCTGCAGGCTGGAGTGAGCCGAGGGAAGTCGGGTCCCCGACTGGCGGACTAGGCAACAGCTTCTTTCGGTTGTGCCCACTGAAATACCGAAGACTTGCTCCCTGCGCGGGAACCCAGGCGCCACTGCCCGGAGCGCTGCCTCGCTCTCTTCCAACGGGCTAGCTAGTACCTGGAGGGCAGGACAGGGCTGTTCCTGTTCACACCCCCTGAAGAAGGATGTCAGGACTTGGCACGGCGGCGGCTTAGCGGCGGGTGAGCGCAGCGACCTGCGTCTCCAGTTTCTCCACAGGGCACACGGCAGACTTAACCTTCCGGACAGCTCCAGATCCCTGGGGAGAACCAAATCAAACTCCTGCCCCGGAGATTGGCTCAGGAGGCCGGTTCTCCGTGGGGGGAGGGGGAAGACAGTCTGGGCGTGGGGAGTGGAAGGAGAGAAGAAAGGGGGAGCCTGCGGCCGGGTGTGCGCGCGTGGGAGCGCGCCTAGGAGCGCCCCTCACACCCCCGCTCCAGGCCTGGGGCCGCTTCGGGAAGGAGGTAGTGGTAGCCGCGGGAATGAGAGGGAGCAAGATAAACCCTCTCAAAGTGACGCCCCAAACACTTCGGATTTCGAATTCGAAGCTAAAGGCTGCTAGAAATTGAGACTCTTCGGCCTCCTCCGAACACCCCCCTCGGCCCCCGCCCCAAAGACCCGGTGGTTTGCTGGCTGCCTGCTTCCCGCCCCCGGCTCGGAGGTCTCTGGCACGCGGGCGCCCCGTCGGCCGCCGGCTTCCTCCTTCAAACCCGCCGGCGCACATGAGGCCACTGCCCCCGCCGCAGGCGCTGGCACCCCCCTCCCGGTGCCCGTGGTGATGCCATGCCCCGCCACCACGCGGGAGGAGAGGAGGGCGGCGCCGCCGGGCTCTGGGTGAAGAGCAGCGCGGCGGCGGCGGCGGGCGGGGGGCGCCTGGGCAGCGGCATGAAGGATGTGGAGTCCGGCCGGGGCAGAGTGCTGCTGAACTCCGCGGCCGCCAGGGGCGACGGCCTGCTGCTGCTGGGCACCCGCGCGGCCGCGCTCGGCGGCGGCGGCCTGAGGGAGAGCCGCCGGGGCAAGCAGGGGGCCCGGATGAGCCTGCTGGGGAAGCCGCTCTCCTACACTAGTAGCCAGAGCTGCCGGCGAAACGTCAAGTACCGGCGAGTGCAGAACTATCTCTACAACGTGCTGGAAAGACCCCGGGGCTGGGCGTTCATCTACCACGCATTCGTGTAAGTACCCGCGCCCCCCGCGCGCTCCCGCCACGCCTGCTCCGAGAAGCCCCTGCGCCTGGCCCCCTGCGGCGGGTTTGGCGCCCGCGCCCTGACCTGACGCGCGCGCACGCGTGTACACACACACACACACACACACACACACACACACACACACACACTCGCGCGCGCGCACACGTGGTGGTTTTTATTTCTTTGCACGTGTTTGTGGTCTTCCTCCTGGAGCCTTCCACCTCCCGCAGCTCCACCTCTCCCACCTCCCAGTTTGAACCTTCTCCCCGAGGGCACCCAATGAAGTGCCCTGCAGCTTCAGGCAGGCATGGGGCGGGATCCTAGCGGGTGCGTGACTTCAGCTTAAGCAGTAATTGGGAGTAATTAGGTCCTGAGATACATAAACTTCAGCTGAGCCAGGAGCCCAGGAGTTGGGATATGCACCGGGGGAACACGAGTCCGTGTGAGGCTTGAGTCTATGGGAGAGGTTAGGAGGTGATGGCAGGGTTGGACCCCGTTGAGAGAGGAGGCAGCCAGGGCTGGGTCCTAAGTCCTAGGGGCGGAGCAGGGGAAGCTGCTACTTGGAGAAAGCTGCTAGGTTTTAAGTGCGCCCGGAAACACGCCTTACCACCACTACAGCTACCACCAACGGAAAATCTGTCAGTGTGTGTAGCCCTTCTTGCCTCAGAGAAGGTGGTCAGGGCCTAGAAGAGGCTAGCGGCTAGCGGGCCAGGCGAAGCAGCGCTCCCGCGCTGTGGCCAGGGCTGGTGGCGCGGGCGATGGGAGACCAGCGGCGAGGTAGTGGGGCCAAGGTGCTATTAGCTGAAGCGCAAATGAGCTGTCTTTGACCGGGATCAGGCTGTGGGTTAGGTCGGCGTGTAAGGCGCCAAGTCAAAGCCTGGGTTTTAAGTTAGCGTTTGCCATCTAACAGAGAATGCTTAATGAGAAAATGATTGGAAGCAAATGTTTATTTTTCCCTTAGGCATTTAAAACCTTTCAGTGGCTTTAAAAGTTTACTACTGTTTTTCCCACAACGTCCATTCATTCAATCTCCTGTTAAGAGTTAGATTTATCTGGACATTTTATGGTTGTTTTAATGCTTTCACACTCTGTCTAATGCATTCCTTTTTTTCCCCTTCTTTTCTTCTTTTTTAGTGTCCCGCCCTGATCCTTTATGTTAAAATGATATATAAACATGTCAGCCTTAGGAGACCCATAGGGAAAGTCGCAGGCACTCACTGATTTGTTCATTGTTTCCTAATAAAATATGTTTGGAATACACGAACTATGTTTCTTTTAGAATGAGGTGTGTTATCTATATATATATATATATATATATATCCCTCATCTGGGATGAAGCATTGGCACCAATATTGGAATTTTTTTTAATAACGTGGAAGAAGGGAATGGTTTTGTATATAGGTGAACCTGAAATTTGACCACGTAGAAATCAGGAAATTGGTTGAGTCTACAATCTGTGGGGCCCTGGTGTCTGGAAAATTTTACAGTCCCAGACTGATATGAATGTGTAGGATTAGGTAGAATATTCCAGCCAACTTTCCATTTTACAAAATACACAAGGAGAATGTTGTGTTGCATCATTATTATATTAAAAGATATAACATTATTCACTATCTCGCATTGATTCAGATGTGGATACTGTAATTAATGATAGACGTAAAGAAACACTCCTGACACTTTACATGTTCATCACCTCTGGTTTGATATATAATTAATCCTGTTATTTAATTAGCCTAGTAAATTATTTTGACGTGTCAAGATACACTAAAAATGTTTAGCAGTGATGATGCTTGATTTGGCAGCAAATATACACTGTATGGAAATGATTTTTTTAACAATAGGCTCAAAATATTCATTGCTTTGAATTCTCAATATGATACATAGCATGTATAGCCTTTCAGTTTTGGTAAATTATACACTATATAATTCAGAGAGGGTTAGAGACAACTTTGATTGGACTACCTACTTTGTATCTCCTAAGCATTGTTCTACAACATGTATGAGAATTTCTCACAGTGCAACATTTTCTGTTTAATATCCTGGTGCTTAACAAGTTTTTGTGGGCTTACAGAAATTTTACACATTTTGATGAATTATTTTTTAAAAGATTAAAATTTGGACACTTCTCTACTCATCAGGCTTTATCAGTCTAGCTGTGTCTTTAGTGGTAGGTAGGGAATAAATTGTTAATATGGTGTTGCTGATGTAAACTTTAGTGTTATACACCTCTAGAGACTGAAGCTGTAATTTCTGAGCAGTTAGATAGGGGTGCTAGATACACATCAACATACAAATAGAATGGATAGTGTCATATTCTGGGAGATTGTATGCAACTACAGCAGACCCTGAAGAAAAGAGGCCATCATTGGCAATTGCTGCTTATGAGTTTGAAATAACTGGACTTTATACATATTAAATTAATAAAGCAAAGTTGCTTTGATCTGTAAGCCTAATAAGATCATTAATTATATAGGAAATTATAAGAAAATACTTTCTAGAGAGGTGTAACTAACTAATTCTTGCCAGCCTGGGAATCCCCAAATCTTACTTTAATAACAGTGTTTGTAGCATATTAAGGTTCCTGCCAAGAACAAGTGCATTGTGATTAATGAGGTACTTCAGGGATGACTTTACTTGGTAGATCAGTGTTTTCATTGCCAAGAAACAAGGGTATGTTTAAAGTTATGCTTCAGGTAAAGACAATTTCTGTTAAATATACAAAAATCATCATTATTATTCTATTTTAATAATATAGAGTGTGGTTTCAAGAATACATTCCTAGCCTACTGACGGCATGACCATAAAAGATTACTTAATTTAAATATGTTTTTTTCAATCTATAAAGTAGTGGAGTGTAGGAGATCTGTACCCTTACTGCTGTTTAGTGGTCAGCCATGTTTTCTATCTGTTCCTCATAGTTGAGCTATTGAACTATGAGGTTCTTTCTTTGAATGTTGTTTGTCCCTTTTTAATTTCCCCCTTTAAAGGAAAGTTTTAGAATTATAACTGTGGAGGCAGAGAAATACATGATGGGGTTCCATATATAAATTTATATTGATACAGCAAAGGTGGTTCTGAGAAATTACAAAGCAAACAATGTTGTACAGATATATAACTCATAACTTTGTCAAATATATCTTTGGCTGGTTTTATAACATGATAGTAATTGTGAGTAGACTAGAAGAAATAGTTCAGCTACTCAAGCTAGGCACCTGAAGTCATCATTTTTTTCTCATATTTCTCATATCATTTTTCTCATATTTGCTCTTGCTAGCCATCCAAACAGACATTAAATTCTGTTTCTTCACTAATATTTTTGAACATATTTGCCTCCTTCTCTTGCTATTTCTACTATTTCTTCCTGTTTCTCTAAGCCTTTTTGTAATATTAATAATTTATAATATTCTCCTAATTATTTGGCATATGTTCATAGCTTGCTTTCCCTCTGATACCACAGTCTTAATTTTAAAATGCAAATCATATCATATCATTGCCCTTCCTAAAATATTTCTGTGACCCATGTTATTTACTTATTCATTAATCTATTTATCCATCTATAAATTTTTGAATGTCTAGTGGTGCTAATTCACAAATTAATGATACAGAGGCCTCCTCTCTCAAGGGAAAAATTTCACCATGGGGCAATTACAAACATAAAAACAAGTTTGAAACAGTATTACTGGTGGTGTTACAGAGGAGACAGGTTAGAAAGATTTGTGGGTAAAATAGAAGTGTAGGAGAGAAAGAAGAAAGCTCAGCATAGTCATTGAAGGGGAAATGAGGTATGAGCCAAGTTTGTCCAAATGAGTTGTTAATTTTCAAGTGGATAAAGCAAGGAGGAAATGAGCAATCTTGATGGAGAAGAGATATGGAATTGTGAACCAGCATATTTACTGTTTTAAGTATGTGCAAGCTGAGGACAGCAGCAAGAAAAGAGGGTTTAGGGAAAGGCATGTATGTGATCTTTGATAGTCTCAGATGCTGTCCATAGAGTCTGGTTTTTATCCTATAGTCAGTACTGGTCAATGAATGGTAAAGAAAAGTTTACCATGGGAACAATCTAATTGAATATGAATTTTGGAAATACCTCCATTTTACCAGTTTGGAAACTGAATTGGAGGATTCAAAATGGAGTTGGTATGGACTATAATTAGGTGGTAGCAGTTCTGAAATTTCCATTCATTCTTGCATTCTTTTATTCATAAATTTGTTCTTCAAATGTGTCTTGACTCTCTAGTATGTGCAATGGACAGTTCTAGAAAAATGAGAGATGATTGCCTAAGAACTAAGGCAGTTAACTGTGAAAAAAAGGGTTTAATAAGAAAAATGTTAAAGATACAGAATTGGCAGATTGTTTTCACCAGTTTGATATGTGGTATGAGCAGGATGACTCTGACCTGGATTATTTAGGGAATGGAAGCGTGCCCTTCACTAACATGGAAGGCACATATTCATGAAAATAAGAGTTCACATTTGGGCATGACTTGAAGATATTTTTGTGTTATTCAGGTGGAGAGTATTAGTTGCAGGAATATAGCAATGAACTAATCTCTTTCCAATGGGTCTTGGATCAGCAACCAAAACTATTCCTGCATAAAGGGTATGCAATAAAGATAATTTTGAATGAATGAATGCATCTAAAATTGGAGGTTAATCTAAATGCCTAATCACACATTTAGATTTAAAAGCCTGTAGCAGTTTCATGGTAATTAAAGCAAGGAGCAGAAAATATGAAATAGTCCAGGAAATGGACTGGTGGAGGACAGTCTTGGGAACATTAACATCAAATAGTGAATGGAACAGTGAGACTCCAAAGAAAAACCTGGAAAACCCATGATAAAGCAACCCAAAGGCCAAGAAAAAAAGCCAGGAGATCTTATCTTTCTAAAAATAATGGAAATTTTGGTTAACTTTTCATTGTAGTGGCCAAAATACCTTTCATAAACAACTTAAAGGAGAAAGACTTAGTTGGCTCATGGTTTTCAGAGACTTCAGTCCATGGTTGGCTGGCTCCGTTGCTTTGGGCTTAAAGTGAAACAGAACATCATGGCAGAAGGGCATGGCAGAAGGGAGTGGCAAAGGAAAGCTTCTTGCCTCATGGCAGCCGGAAAGCAGAGAAAGAAGAAGGGAACAAGGACAATATATTCCTTCCATGGGTATGTCCCCAAGGACCCACTTCCTCCAACTAGGTCCCAACTACTATATTTTCTACCATGTTCCAATAATACTATCAATGATGACGTCCTCAGTGGATTAATAATAAGAAAAATGTTAAAGATAGAGAATTGGCAGATTGTTTTCACCAGTTTGATATGTCCTCAGTGGATTAATTCATTGATGAGGTCAGAGCACAGCTGATATTATAATCACTCCCCAAAATACCACCTCTAAAAGTTACTGCATTGGGGACCAATCCTTGAACATGCGAGTCTTTGGGTGGCACTCATATCCAAACTAAAACAGAAGATCATACAAAAAGGAAGTTACGGTTAGTAGTTTCTGCTGCTGAAGAAAGGACTAAAAATTTGGGTAAGACTTCATTGGACTGTTGACAAAGAAGGCCACAGATGGCCTTTGAGACAGCAGCTTCAGTGGAGTGGTGGGGTAAAAAATATAATTTTAGTGGGCTGAGGGGTGCTTAGAGGTGGAAAAATGGACACAGTAGTGTCAGTTGAGCTCCAGATTTCTTGGAACAGCTCAGGAGAACCTCTGCCCATCTCTTTGGCCTCATTCCAGCCACTCCTCTCTAATGTGCACCCTGGTCCCAAGACTTACTAAACTTCTTCCTCTTGTGTCTCACTACTATTCCTTTATTCATCTGTGTTCTTGGACCTTTCTCACTTCTTGCACTCTGGCTTTCCATCTCCTACTGGTTTTCGTTTGTTTGCTTGCTTATTTAAAAACAAAATGCAGGAGTGGCTTCCTTTTGGGTACACTTCTAGACAGTCTTACAGGATGGGTTAGGTGCCTCTTGACTCAGATTCCATGGCACTCTAGAAGTGTCATCCTAATGATGTTTCCTACCTACTGTGTTATTATCATGGGATACTTTCTCTGTCCAGCAGGAGGGTGAACTAAAATTTCCTACTTATCTCTGAATCTCAAGTACCTAGTAAGTTCTCTAGTATCTAGTAGATCCTCAATAGATGCTTGTTTAATGAATAAGTAAATAATTTTCCTTGGAAATCTTCCACAAAAGAGATTTGGGTGAAGGATAAGATGAAGGAACTATCAAGTGTTTTCAGTTTAGTTAGAGGTAAGCTACTGATGATTCATTTAAAGGGAAAATATATGGGGCTAGAAATAGGACACTAATGCTCTTCTCCCAGATTTTCAACTAAGTAGCTTTGTGACTTGAAATAAGACATGTTAGACTTTTGGTCCTCCTTACCTTCACTTGTGCATGGGCACAACAGTGTTGTGATCCAACCAAGATGGTGGAAGATATTGTTGAGTCTAATATGCTATCAAAAATGAAATGAGTATTTGGAATAAAAAGTTTGTGTTTCCCCTCCTCATCTCTGAGCTGGAGGTTTGCTTTCTAACCAGTTGCTCTCACTTCACTCTGAACGCCCCAAGATCTATGTTGCATAGTAGCCAAGGTGATTTTTCCCAAGTCTTCCTTAAGAACACATTTCTCCTCTTCTTGGGGGGAGAAAGCTGTTTATTGATTCTCCTCTCCAACACACACAATCATTAAAAGCAGGGTTTTTCTGTTCACTGCCATATTACTGTCACCCAGAGCAGTGCCTGCCACATAGAATATACTTCATGCGTGCCTGCTGATTTACTGAGGGACACCCCAGATCTCCAAAATACACTATTGGTTCTCTCGTGGAAGATGGAATTTCACCCTATTGGCCACTCTACCAGAATGCATTAGATCCAATGAATTGCTTTATTATTTAGATATATATTCTGTCCTGAGTTATGTGTGTATCTATAGAAATTGATATTTGCATTTTATTTTTGCCCCTGCATTCCTTAAAAAAACACTGATTTTCCTTAAGTGCAGAGAAATCTTATATAATTTATACAGCTTTCTATTAAGCTCAGAATAGGAACATAAGATACTCCACATCCTTCAAACCAATCAGTTTTTAGAAATGCCATAATATTTGGGGACTACATTGAAATTATTAATGTTGAAAGTGTTAAGATGTTAGTATTGGGACTATTATGGCCTAAAAGAAAAAAATGTGAAGAAAATTTCAAACTGGAATAAAGTCCTGATACAAGAAACAGTATAAACAAAGAAGACAGCCAGTAGCTTTTGATAATTACTTGCAAAGAAGTAATGCCAGTTTTAATTTTTAATTGCAAATGGCTATTTTGGCAGATGAAAAATGCCAGCAGAGCATGTTTTATCCTAGCCCAGTGGTGTGAAACTACTAGAAGCCCAATTGTTGAATAACCATAGCTCATCATTGTGTTTAATGATTTGTCAATGTTTCCATTTTAATTCCTTTTTTCTTTAACCATTTATGAGTATGTTATTTGAAGTTTTATTTGGTTGCAACCTGGGATACAGATTGGCTGTACAACTGTATTTTTTCATAATTATTGAAATTATTTGATGGGTCTCAGAGGTTCCAGGTGATCTTTTAAACGCTTTGCAATGATTCTGTCTGATGAATGAGTTTCCTAAATACTATTGAAGTCATCAATTTCTAAATTTAAAAATAGTTTGAGCATTTCCATTGCATATATATATGATATTAGTGCATATATCTTTCATAATCACACACAAATATACAATATAAACACACACTATATACTTAAATGAGAAATTATGTCAATGTAAATACTCATATTTCCCTTTGTTTTGCTCCTCTTAAAGTAAATAAAACACTTGAATAAGGTATTCAAATAAGAATTAAAAATAAAAGGAGTCTTAAATGTACTTTTGATAATATGAAAATTATATCATTTGATTATATAATATATTTAAATATAAATGGATAAAAAGAGACACATTATTTTTCAAATTCAGCCACAGGGGCCATTATTTCTATTTATAGTTCCTATGAGGTAATTCTGCAATCTCTATTTCTTCTTCAGTCAGCGGCAGGGTGATTCTTTTTATAATTATAATGTTGTAATCCATCTTTTCTCCTGTTTTTCAACAGTCAATTCAGTTTAACATTTAATTGACTGCTATTATATGTACCAAGTAATGTGTTAAATGCTGGTGGTTCTAAATAGGGAATGAGATGGACTGAAGGAAATTCCATTGAGAAATATAATTAGGTTCAGATTCAATTATCAACTTCATTTCTATTGATTTGATTTCTATAAGCAAGTTGAGTCCAACGCCAGTTTCTTAATTTTCAAAGTATGAATAAAATATTACATCAAGATATTACAGTATTATATATGAGAACTATGCAAATATCTTTTATATATACATATTCCATAATTACCATACTGGCTGTTGATTGAAAATGGAGAGAAAAATATAGAGATAATGTGGTAAAGGGATAAATTTCCAAGTTAAAGGATTAGAATTTTATTCTTTAGGTGATCTTGGAGAAAGACAGGACTTAGGTTATAATGTCATTTATGGTCAGCTCTATGAATGATGGCATAGAGGGACCAAACTGGAGGTTGGGGATCAGTTTTGAAATTGTTGTTCCAGCTTAAGCAAGAGATGATTAGAACATAGACTAGGGTGATGGTAGTAAAGAAGGAGAATAAACACAACAGTAGAGTTGAAATGTACTAATGAATGATTGAATGTAGAAGAGGAAGAAGAAAGACAGATTGTTATTTCCAGTTTTTTGACTTGAGTGACTATATGTAGAGTGGAGCCATAACTTACATCAGTACAGGTAAAACTGAGGGGAACAGTAGCTTGAGTTTAGCTTTGGAGATACTGAACTACTGAACTGAACTAAGTGCTTGTGGAACTTTCAATTGTACATGTTCAGCAGCTTGTGGATGATGATTTGAAATATAAGAGTTAAACCACAAGCAAAGTATAAAAGAGAAAGGGCCTTGGGTCAACAATGGATACCTGAAGAATACCAGAATTTAAGGGGTGAACACAGGAAATGGGGAATGGAATGATGTAGACAGCAATATATAAAGAAACACTAGACAAAAAGAAGGGCAGGTGGTTATGGAAACCAAATGTGCTGAAAGTTTCACAAAATAGTCAATTATGAAATGTAGAGAGTAGGTTAGCATGATAAATGCAGGGGTCTACCATTGCATCTGACAAGATAAAAATTTTCAGTTATTGTTTGACCTCACCAATGTTAATCTTTAGTGAAGCCAGACTGCTGTTAGTTCAGAAATAAGTCAGAAAAAAGGTGGGGAGGGGAATAGTGAACTTAGGCCATATATTCAGATAATGTGAGAATGATAAAAGAGTGATTGGACACCAGCTAGAAGATAAGATTAAGAGGAAAATCAAGAAAGGATAAGGCTTTATTACCAGTATAATAGTCATATTTATTCTTGATTTTATGTTTGATGTGATTCTAAATGCTTTATAAACATCAACTTCTTTGATCTTCAGAATAACTTAAAGATGTACTATTATTATCCAATTTTTCCTTAAGGTTTTCCCTGATTTATTACATGATTTATTGCTTTCCTTTTTAATTTTTTAATCTCCTGTAGTTTTTATTAACTGGATCATGTATTTTAGTCCTTATTTATATTATTGCATTGTTCTCTAATTGGATTTTTTAAGGGATGAAGGAATGAATTTCTTTTATATACCTTTATTTAATTTATTTATTTTTATGTGGTGCTGAAGATTGAACCCAAGGCCTTGCACATGCGAGGGCAAGCGCTCTACCACTGAGCTACAACCCTAGTCCCCTTTAATTGGATTTTTATCTTAGTTTGTGAGTATCTAAATAAACTAAAATACTCTTTTTGTGTCTTCTATGATGTCTAGCTAGAGTTGTATGCTTTATTTTTAACCAAAATTCAATCTTGCCACCAGTTGGACTGCTGTAATGTTTTAACATTTTCTTTTCCAAACAGGAATTTCCTTACATTCTCCAAGTTTAAATTCTAAGACAACTTGTATTGATGATCCAAACAATAGTTTTCTTAATGCCATTTCCATGAAGATTAAATTTCAAATGTATACCTTCGTTTAAAAATATCTAGGATTCACTTCAAAATAGCAGCAGTGGCTCTAAGTATGTCTCAAAATGACTGAATTTAGGACATTTTTGCTTCAAACTAATTTCACAGGGTTTTCTGTCTTTCTGTAAAATGATAAATAGCTCATGTTTTGTTCACACTAGTAGAAATATATTCCATTCACTTTTCATACTCTCTTTCCTCCCATATATATATATATATATTTTCCTGACCATGTCTTTATTTTTCTCATTTTTTAAGATTCCCCCTTTCCATTAAAGTAGTCCTAGTTTTTTTTTCTCTTCCTTTCTGTGCATCTGTCTCGCTGGAATGGTATTTTTCTTTCTTTATTTTTGTTATGTTGTATAATTTGATTTCTCTTCCTCTGGAAGCTGTCTGTTCTTAGTCATAAGATGCATTGATCCTCTAATTACTCATGTCTTCTAAGTGTACTACCTAAGTAGACTGATACCTAATTTACACATTACTCTGTAGTAATTAACAGAGATTTCTAGAAAGTTGTGGGAGTTAGAAGTAAAAGGAGAGGCCACTACTTTTTTTGTTGTTGTTGCTTTTGGAGTTTCATTTAGGCTAAATTTTCTTATTCTCAATTCATTATTTCTAAAATATATGAGTACTTAGATATTTAGCAAGTAATTTTTTAAAAAAATAATTCTTCCCATTTTGAAAGTTCACTAGATGGTAGAGAAATAAATTAGAAATCAAATTTTATTTCAGATGGAATTATTTTAGGAAAAGGTATGTTAAAAGTCCAAATATATTTGTAACATATAGATAAATAGCACATACTTTAAAAATGTTTATCACATAAACTTTTCTAGTCACTGGGAGTTTCCTTGTTCACTGAGTCAAGAAGTAGATTTGTGATCTGGCATTAAAGAGGTGCATTTTTTTTTCTGTGTAATTGGAAGGTTAAAGCATGACCTCAAAATGCAAGTATAATATAGGAAAACCTATGAGATAGAAAGCCACTTGTCCCCTTTTCTAGTTGGAAATTTTTCAAAACATAGACTCTGTGAAAGCTATTCCCATAAGCTTTTGTAGATAGGAAAGAAGTTTCAGGGCTCCTATTCCTCTTACCTTATTATTTTTCACACCTGAATGCATCAGGAGGATTGGATGGGATTGAGATTTTAGAGCCTTCTCTCCATGTTTTGAGACATTGGATACATTTTGCAACTTTCTGATTTGTAAAATCAGGATGCACATCTTCAGTGTTTGTTTAATAACCTCAATTCAGGATATGTTTAGACCCTGTGGTAGGAACTATAGGGACTTAACATTCATAAGACATGGTGTATTCCCTTGAGGAATTTTTATTCTGGAAGTATATTAGTTAACTATTTCCTGAGCCACAGAAACCATCTCTATGAATTGACTTAGAATAAAAGGAAAAATGGGCCTTTCTCTAGCGATATTTAGCTACTGCTTCTATTGAAAGGATTTATAAGGTAGACTCCAGGAGTGCCACACACATTACCATTGGTTGCCAGTTCTCTTGACCCTTGGGGAACTTTGAAGCTGGGTGTTGAGCTGCTGGTGCAGGTGGGTGTTCTACTCAGGGCATTCCCACACAGACACCAGGCACAGGAGTTCCCACTGATCACAGTAATTTTTAAAGAGTAGTAATTAAACTAGTTAAACTAAATGTTCTAGTTAATAAAACATTCTGAGTATGTTCAATTTGCTCCAAAGTATTTTGAAAATAGAAAAGAAGCTCAGGCCACATCATAATAGTGTGTTGGGGATGTTATATTTTTTTCTCCCCGAAATGGCTTATGAACAATAATAAAAACAAAAAGGTTGTTTTTTTTTTGGAAAAAAATCAAATCAAATGGCTGTTTATTTTCAGTGCCTACTTTTAAAGCTTCTGATATGGTGAACATTTTTATTCTTGCACACAAAGGAAAATATTACCTAGTCTTCCTGAGGGCCTAGAATTCACACATTTATTTATTTAATAGTTGAGTGTCCATGTCCTTGGAACACTTTGGAAATACTCCTCCCCATTTGTTCAGCTACCTACAGGGATATGGAAAATGGCTTTTTTTTTTCTCCAGCTAGACAGTGGTACTTCCCAGTATAGCTAAGGTCAATATCAGGAATGTGTGTTCATTGAAAACCCTAATGTGTACTTTCTCCATCTCTTTAAAATTACCTTCTTAACCTAGTTTTTGAACTAGATCATCATCAGTCAGCTTAAAAACACGCAAAGTAAGGTTGGTTTTAAATTTTTCATACCAGATGATAAAATTCTATATGTCTATTATGCTGCATTAAATGGATAAGGAAAAGAAGTTGAACAACACAAATAACTTTTGGGTAATACATTAGCTTCTTCAGGATAGAGTTGTGAACCCAGGAATAGTTTGTTATTATTCATGTAATCCTTGAAAAGAAATGACACATTGTTAGAGACAGCAATTTTAGCATCCTTAAATGTTCAGTCAGTCATCCAAATATTTTTCTATAGAAGAAAGCCAGGTAGGTTCCTTTAGATTCAGATCCTCCAATGGATAAACAGAAGGAGATAGGTTTGAATGTTCTCAAAGGAGCCAACTACTCTAGTTTAACACAGCCCTACGTTAGTCTTGTACTGAGATAGATGTACTTGAAGTTCTTCCAAAATTAGGACAGTCAAGAGAGTAGAAAAGGAAAAGTATCCAGTTGTCATATTTGTGCCGATCCTATTGACTTCTAGACACTCACTAAAGCCACCAGTTTGGTTTGCGCAGGCTCAGTAGTTCCTATTGTCTTCTCTGTAGAATGGCCTCAGTCATTCCCTTGAAAATGGAAATGAGAGTTTCATAGTATGTCTAGCAAGAAAGGTTCCCTTACATGGTTTCAATTGTTGCTTCCAGTGTTGGCCTTGATGAGTTACTTTATAAATTACTGTTCTTAAACTGGTTGGGTCATGCTGCAGAGAGCTTGTGGTATGGAGTTTTATTCCAGGCTTCAGGGCAGGAAGTAGATAATAAAAATAAGTTTATAGATGGCACTAAGCAAGGTAGCCTAGACAACCATAAAAAAAGAATAGTCAATAAACTCTCACATTATGCAGGAGAAAACAGAATATTCCTCTAAGTCAAAGACAGATAACACAATTCACAGTTAATCACCAATAAGAGATCATAGTCCCTCCAAAAAAAGTCAAAGACAAGTACCTGTTCTTTGTTGTTGTTGTTGTTTCTTGTTGGTTTTAAGTCCCTTTCCACATTGCAATCTTAATATAGATGTTCAAAGCACATGGTATTACACTTAGGAGACTTACCCATGATCAATCTATTATGTGTTTTTATACTTGTTTCAAGGGCTGCATGTAAAGTTTGTGAATGGTCACTCTAGAATACCATCTGACAGTGGGGTAGTGACATGGCATGACAAGAGCCTGGCCTGGAACATTCACTCTGGGAATGTGAAGGAAGGGAGAATGGGAAAGAGTTAAAATGGAGAGCTGGACTTATTTGCCCTTGACTGGCTTCTCATAGGCAGAAGTGAGGAAAAGAATAAAAATTGTTAGGGTTTCAAGGAAGTGTAACTGTTACCATGCAATAGTTGCTTAATCCTGTTTTATGTATAGACAGGATACACAGGTGAACATGTAGTCTGTTTGGGCTTTGAAAGAGGATGGACGGTCATCAGTTATCAAGGTAGAGGTGATGAAAGAAGAGATAATAAAGGTGCTGGGCGAAGAGTGTAGGATAGAAGTTTAGTGAACACCAGCATTTGGGGATGAGAGGAAAAGAGAGAATAGAAAAACTAGGGCAATACAGCATCTATAGAAAGACTTGATCTTGATGGTGTGAAAGCATTACGGAGAAGGGAGAGAAGATAAGCATATAAAAAGATATGCATATACTAATGTAGAAAGCCAGGATTAAAGAGGAGGAGCCAGAACTTAGAGGAAAACTTGGCCATCTAGGAGTGGATAGCCTCTGTAGTCCCATATGTTAGTAGAGCATCCAACTTCAGAGAAAACAAACAAACAAACAAACCTGATGTCCTTAGGGTGGGGGGATGGAACAAAACAACTTAGCAAGTAGGTAGTGTACAGATAAAGCAACCAGGTTCTCAAAAGGCACCTCTAGGCCGAAGGGTGTCCCCTAATGTATAATTGTATAACTAGAATAGGATTTCAGGAGAGGGGGTGATAAGGAAACTCCCCTGCAAGCTGGGAAATCTGGTGAGAAAGCAGTCCCACCCCCTCCCCCCCCAGTCTGAAAGAGAGACACTGATAAGTGCAAAACACTTCTAAAAAGTTTGAGATAAGGCACCAAACAGTGTTGGAGGGAAGAAGGAGGAGACTGATTAGGCTGCATAATTGACAAATGGATGAAGAGAGGAGAATGGTAGATTACGAAGTTATCACCAATGAGAGTAAAGCTGCAGAGAAAAGCTAAACCTTTTTTTTTCTTTCCTCCAAGCAGCTAGGGGTCTTTGCAAACATAAAATCCCCAAAGAGTGCTGCCCTATAAGGGGAAAGATTCGAGTAATTGAGAGGAACAAGATACTGGACGAAGAGAGATTGGGATTTAAGATATCTAAAGGTTTGGAGTGGGAAAAAAGAAAAAAAAATGGGATGGCAGCATTGGGATGTGCCTAAAAGTAGTGCTGGGTAATAACAACATCATACATTGATAACAGCAAAGACCCTGGTGGAGCTTTGGCATCACCATGTAGAAGACCAGTGTATGAGATCCTGAGAATTTCTCTAACAGTGGTGTGTGGGAGAAATTTGAAAAAGCAGACGGAGCCACAACCTTGGAGTCACAACTCTGCAGCCATCAAGGGAAAGAGAATGTCATGTAAGTCACACACACTTAACATGTATGACCTTGGACAAATTGTGAACCTCTCTAAATTATGACCATCTGATAAATGTAGAAATAAAGAGACAAGGTATTAAAGCTCATTAATATAATTGCAGATGCAAAAACTGTTAGTTTTTCTACTCCGTAACCAAATAGTCTTAATAACCAAAGGAGAAAATACCACAATAATAGGCACATGTAAAAAAATGCATTTAATGAATAAATGAGTGAATAAATGAATAAACATCACAAGTATTTTTACAACAGCATTATATTTGGCACCAAGATTATATAGCCACACATTTACTGTTGTGTGTACAAACTCTCTGAGCTTGAGCACATATTTTCCCCTAGAAATCTGGAAATATAATCTCTATTTTTGAATGCATGGATAAGAACTCATTCTTAAGGTTTAAACTTGAAACCACCGTCAGGGACTCCTGCTTCAACACATTGAAGCAAAAGGAATGTAGAGCTGGAAGGATGCTTGGGGATTCTACCCTAACACTGTCCCTTTTTATATGGAAAAAATAATCTGAAAAAGTGATAAATAATTTGCTCGGGATCAAACACTTACTTGGAACCAGAGTTGGTGGTCAGGGCTTCCATTGCCTGTAATAGAAAGGAGTTCACTTGTAGTTTTGTGACTTGCTTTAATCTTCCTCTCCTCTCCTTGAAGGTGTTGTATAGTTTTAAAAATGAATACTTACGTTCATTTAAAATACTATTGTTTGTTCAACTGCTGTATGAAGGACATTGTATAACAAATGTATTGGTACCTCTACACTATGTATAATAGGAGGAAAAAAAATTCTCCCTCTATGAAACTCCTAATAAGTAGCAGAAGATACTAATTTCTATGACTTTTCTTCCTTCTAACGAAGTTGAATTTTGAACAAACAACTTCTCCTTGAGTTAAAGCATATATTGACTTGGTCTTGAAAGGCTTTAATAAATGAATAGATCAAAGAAGCAGCAAGTCAGTATTCAACCCATTCAGTCACAGCACTTTGATTTGTTTTTAGATATGAAAATTTTGTGAGAGTTAGCTCCAGAATTCAAACAAGTAGGAGTGGGAAAGAGTTTTATAAACACACACACACACACACACACACACAAAAAAAAAAAATTTCATTACACTTTGTAAACTCATTAGGGCAAAGCAAGTGAATTTATCCAGAAATTTAAGTGAGTACAAACATGTATATTTACATGTGTCATAATAAATAACCCTAATATCCTATTTACAGGCTCTCAGAGCCTAGGTCAGCACAGTTAGACATGGGCAGGAACAGCAAGAAGAACTATCTTGCTTGTTTGCTTTCTTCCTTTCTTTCTTGCTTTCTTTCTGTATGTGGTTAAAATTAATTTGAATTTAGTTTCTATGCTTCTGATTTTTCATTTTCTATATCTAATATGCTTTTCATTGTTAATATTGTCATTAAAAGGTAATGGTTTTATTAATGAATTATGGGGGAGAAAAGAGTTAGGTGGTGGCTTTAAATTGTTAGTCTCTAAATGCCATTTTCTGCCTGGGTCTTTTAGATGCATAGACAAATTGAAGTATACGATAGATATATACTTCAGGCATTATCTTTTGATCTAGGAAAATTTTGAAGCATAGAAATGATTGGAGAAATTAGAGTGCTCCTGTTTGTTCATGTGAACAATTCAGCATGCCTTATTTCTCCCTTGATTTTTGAATACCTGTAAGATTCTCTATGTCGTCATAGGCTCCACACTGATAGTCCTGAACTACCCCATTACTCAAATAGCATTGGGGGCAGGTAAGATGTAAAGAAGAACCTCAATTCCTATTGGCATGTGGCCGTTACTTTTTACATTAAGGAAGAGGGTTAGTTTGACACTACTAGATAAGGAGCACTTTAAAAGAGCCTCCCTTCTTCAACGGCAGATTTGTACTCACAGAACACTTACCACTGGCCAGCTGAGACAAAGAGGAACCCTGCAGTTATTAAACCTGACCTTACCCACCAAAAGAAAATCTATTTGACCTTTGTTTGACGTCCTCAGCATGGTGCTGCTGTTGCACAACATAAACTCACAAGCCAAATCTATACCTTGTGTAGTAATATTAGTCTAATGAAAATCTTCAATGGTTCCTAAGACAGCTAAAGCAGTTGGATATTTGTTAAGGTCAGAATTTTCTTTAAATCAGAGACCTGTATATATAGTTACAAAAAGCACAAGAATCTTACTTAAAGCATGATTTTGTTGTTTAAAACATCCAGAAACTATGTAAAACTAACATCATTAGCAAGTAGTTAAGTCAATAGTGGCAAAATCATCCAAGGGATAAGTGCATCCTTTGAAAAGAATGAGATAGATATGCATGACATCGTGTAGCCTGGTTTCTAAAATGAGTCAAGGTATAACATAGTGTATAACATAGTATACAAAAACAAGTACCCACTTTTGTAAATGAAACATACATACACACAGGAGATTCTTGTTATTTATGGTAGTTAGTTACTGTAAGATCATTGCAAATACTGAATTAGTGAATGCTGAATCATTGCTCATAGTGGAAATACAGGATTAGGTCTTGAAACTTGTGATCATAACATTTTCAATCATCAACGAATACATAGGTTGTTTTAATTATGTTTCTGTTTAAAGACACATTATTTAATACATATTGTTAACTTTTTAATGTAATTAATGCCTGAATAAGAAGTTTAATTTACATGTATTTTCTCTGTAAGACACATCCCAGCCCTCTTGTGATTTGGAACATTGAGAAGCCTTTCAATGGTTGCACATGTTCCCAAATGTTTACTTTTAAAATTTTAACTGCTCTGCACATGTCTACAAATGATTTCAAAATCACTATATTGAATTTCAGGGCTACAAATCAATTTTTAATAGACAAAGATGCAAATAGGAATCTGTGAATAGTGAGTATTAGTGTGGGTGCATGCATGCACGTGCACCCGCTCCCATATATACATGTACATAAGTGAAAGATTTTTGGAATGAATACAAGAAATCACTCCATAAAAGTTACCTTTGGGGAGTAGGACTGTGGGCAGGAGTGAGATAAGATGTACCTGTTATTGTCCTCTCTGTTCTACATGACTTGTTTACCATGTATGTACCTTCTTATTCTTTGTCCTCTCCCACCACCACCATTGAAACTATTCTTAAGCAAGACATTTACATTTTTCTGGGGTGCTACAATGACAAGGTTTTATTTGAGCCAAATTGAGCAGAGTGACTACATACTGAATCAACTCTTGAAAAATCAGGTTACAAAATTTTGCAAATGAAGACTCTTTTATAAGTACTAAGCTTGACATTTTAGAACATGAGCTCTTGTGGTAATCTGTGTCAAACAATATTTCCCTATCTCCCAGGACCTTGGAAAGTCCTGAACTTTGGTATACTTAAGGTCTTTCAAATATACTTCCTTAAATTCTTACCACTGGTTGTCAGTGGTAATGATATAGTAATAATGGTGAAGTAATATATAAAGTATGGCATGGAAATTATTCCTGGTAGATTCCAGTGTCTGGGTTCCCTGCACCTCCTTTATAGTGGCAGAAGAGGTGATCATTCTCTTGGTTTGGTCCCTGCTGGCTTCATAAAGGATTCAATTAAGAGTTTTTGAGTCCCATCTCTCCCATGATATCCAGACTCAAGAACATCCATTTCTAGCCTCAGCATATGTAGTGTCTTGAATTATTTTTGAAATACTGTCATTCATAACTCATAACTTTAGAAAATCTTTAATTTTTGTTTAATGTTTCCCACCTTGCATGTGTCATGGTGTTCTTTTCTTTTGTTGAAAGACAAGCCTGAATAGAAAGCAAATTCTGGCTTCCCTGAAAGACTTATTTCCCCCATCCAATGCATACATTTCCACATCCCTCCAAGTACTTTCTGTGATGTACTATATCCCTGGCTAAAAGCAAGACAAAGCTAAGCTGACAGTGAATAAAGAAAAAAATACATAAGAACATGTCAATATCTAAACATAGCTTATATACACATTAGTGTTAATGACTTTCTCTGGACTGTCAGCTAGATTAGTCTGTAATCTGAAATAATTCAATTGTTTGTATAATTGGATTTTGACAGCAGTATTCATCTATCATTCTATCTCTTATCAAATATTGAAAATACTGTCTTTTAAATATGTTTGCATGCATATACACATACATAATCAAAATGTGTGAAAACATCCCTTTGGAAAAAAAAAATCAACAAGACTTGTAAAGAATAACTTTAGCAACAAATGGCGAGTTTATTTTAAGAATGCATTTTGTAAATGTATGTTCCTCTAAAAATAAAAATAGTAAAATTTCTAAAACATTTACTTTCCTAACTAAATACAACAGTACCCACAAGTAACCCAGATTGTAATTATTGTTGATCTTATCTCTGAAAAGCCACAAGTGTTCTTGGGGAAAGCATATATGTGTCCGCATACTTCACTGTTGCGCCTGTATAGAGAGTCTTAAGTAAAACTAAAGGGAACTTTTATGATCAAAATCTGGGTTGGATGCCTCACCAGTTCAGGTTTGCTTTAGATTGAAGGTACCTTCTAGCTGGGACCAAATTCTCTGTGACTGATTTTGTGTCAGTTGCTCTATGAGTATGCAATGTGAGGCGCACTTTTGCCCAAAGACAAGTGCCCATCTTCAGTGCATTGTTTGCTTTACAAACCACCATCTTGCCATGTCTGTGAACATTAAGATACAAGTGATTATTACTGTGTATACTTTACTCACATTTGAAATGGTTCTTTTTTTAATTCATCCTATAACATTCTTAAATGAGTTACAACCCTTGAATCCATGTGACTATCCTATTTTTTCCCAGGAAGAAGAGCTATCTACAAAACTGAACCATCACCAGATAGATGATGACTGGGTAAGCATAGCATAGATTAATCAGGCTCTGGTCAAGTCTAATAGGCTTGGGGTCCATTATAAATAGTTGTATTGAAATACCATCATCCACATTTATTTATGTGTTTTCTTGACTGTTCTCATGCCACAATAGCAGGGAGGGGTAATTGCAATAATGACCCATTACTCCCAAAGCTAAAAATGTTTACTATCTGACTAAGGCTAGAAAACTACATTTTATATCATGTGTCCTTGTGCTGTAGGCAGGTGACTTATGGAAAACTGGGATGAAAAATGAGCATGGTGAGTTAATCATCAGTAGAGTTGAAATAGGAAGGATACCACTAGTTGGATTAGATACTTGGTTACGTGAGGGAGAATGCAAGGAGAAGTTATGAAGGTAATAATTAAGCAGAAGAAACTTGTCTGGAGACAGTAGGATGTAGAAAAGATCCAGAAAAAATGCAGTGGTACCTCAGGGAGAGATCAGATGGCCCTGAGACAAAGATTAGCTTGTTTCTCAAGCTCCCTGGGTTTCTGACAGTTGTCCAGCCCACAGGTGTACTTACACAACTCTCCTCTGTCTCTAGAAAGCAAGAAGCTCTTTTGTGAAATCAAGAGAGTAACTAAAATGAACTTTATGTTTTTACCATCATGGGGCAAATTTATTTCTCTTATTTCTAAGTTCCTATGGGAATAAATGACTATCCCCATTAGATCTCAGCATGGATAATAAGCATGAATAAACTCTATGGGTAGAAAATCTACTTGGTGTAGTAGATAAAGAATCATGGCATTTGAAAACTTAAATACATTGTTGACTAGAGTTAAGATACTGCACACACACACATCATGTAATTAAATAACAAATAACATTTTCTTTTGATTTGTTCATTCACTCTAAAATATTGGAACCCCACTAAGTGCACAGAACTTATATAAGATAGCTCAATGGATAAGAGCATATATATAACAAATTCCATTCCCAGAAAACAAACAATTTCCTAAGAAAGTTGAGACCAGCATACTGACAACTATTAATAAATATTTATAACAGATTCATTTTGTACTGAAGCATAATGAAAGGCACCATGGATACCAAGATGGATGAGGATGAATCTTTGACATTGGAGACACTGTAATATTGTGCATGAGAAAAATGGAAGATCACTTTTTGCCATTGAGATCAGGCAGGCCATCATGGGGCAGTGGGTAGATGGGTACATGAGATATATTTATAAAGCCCACTGCAACATTGTTGATTATAGTGAAAAATGTCTATAAAAATAACAGGTAAAGAACTTGCAATTCCATGTAGTAAATCACCATACAGTAGTTGAAAGGAATGAACTAGAACTGCTTGAATCAATATTAATACATATCAGACCTAACATTGAGTAAAAAATAAAGGTCCAAAAGCATTTTTATAGTGTGAGAAAACAATATGATGTTCAAAAACATAGAAATCAATACTGTGTATTGCTTAGATCAGTATGTATATGCTATGTAAGTATTTTTCTTAATATTAAGAATTGATAGATACAAAGATAATTTAAATTCAGGAGTGGGAAGAGAAAAATGAGATTAAGGAAGAGTAGGCAGTGGTTCCAACAACATCAGAAGAATTTAATTCTTTTTTTTTCCAAAGATGATTTAAGCCTGAGGCAATACTGCAAAATAGGTGGGGGTACATGGAAATTCATTTTTATTATTCTCAGACATTCTCTGAAATATCTCAGAAGAGAAGAAAAGAAAAGCCTACATGTGTTTGTATGGTGGCAATCCCAAAGAAAGAAGCATGAGTGATTTTACTCAATCACCTGAACTAGATGATACTGTTTTACTTCTGAGTGCCCAATTTTATTGTGTCCTGAATTGTATCAGTCAAGGTTAGCTTTATAATGGAGCCAAGGCAGCACATCCTGTGGTCAAACTAATAATCAAAGACTGAAGATAACTTTATTTGAGCACTGACCATGCTCTGTTGACTGGGGTACAGCGGGATACGTGGACAGCAGCAGATGGATGCTGAGAACTCTGAGTGGCACATAATTCAGAAATCTCTGGACAGTAACTATTGGTGCAAAGACTAAGTTTACAAAATCTTTTGGGGTCATATCCCCTTTAGGAGAAGTAAAACACAACCATGAACCTTAGACAATCATTCACACATGTGTGCATCTGGATGCTGGTGGCATATATTTCCATAAGTTCATAGACCATCAAATCTGAGAACCTTGGTTTAGAGCCTCATGTATAGACATTGTCTTGGTTAAATTTGGTCAAGTCTTCTAGTGGAGATAGCTAAAGATGAAGTTTCTGTGTATATACTCAGGACTCTGGAGATGGACCCTGCAGACTCAATGAAGTCTGTTCAACCCAAGGAGACTTCATAAGCCAATTGATTTAGATACCCAGTTAACCACTATCCATCTTAGAGCACAAATGACCAAAATGTACAGAATCTGTCCTTACTTACTACAGTGGTTTTGTAATACTTGAACACTTTTTAAGGAATGGACATGTTGGGCATAGAAAATCCTTCAACCATTTTTGTCACCTCATGTGCCGCCATTTAGGATGGTGTAATTTAGCTGAAGCATTTTATGTGAAAAGGAAACTCAGTCAGATGACAAGTAAATTCTTGGCTTTAAACCCGACCACCAATACAGAATATGACTAAGGAATGAAACTTTTAGTGAAAGGTCACAGACAACATGGACTTCACACATTTTTATTCACCAGGTGGCAAATAGAAATGAAATCCCAGAAGCTTGGTTTGTTAAATAAATACTGCACTGACTGACATACCCAAGTATATTTAATACAGACCTCCTTTCTCTGCAAGTGCTGTGCCTTTTTCCTGACTTACCTATTTTTTTTGTTTTTGACTCAAATATTTAATGACTTTTCTAAAATAGTAGACTTAATTTTCCACTCTTCTGAAAGGGTATTTTTGTTGTTATTGTTTTGATCAGATGACTAAAATGTACTTACATGAGATAGAAACTTCCTTTTGTGGCCTTCTTGTGATCCAATGTGCATTAGATCATTCAACTAGTAACTGTTATTCTAATAATTTACCCTAACCATATTTTGTTCTCTGAACTGGCTGACTAGCTAGCTAAAGTATATAAAAATAGTGATTCATGGATATTTTGAAAAAACCAATATAAATAGGTGCAGTCTGGTTATGCCATCTTTTAAAACAACTTCCTAGTCAAGTGAAATATTAAAAAAAGTACTGCAAATACTTTGAAGTGTGTGTTTCAAGCTGACTTTCAGATTAGGTCCACATTTATATAGCTGTGTGAAAAACAAGGAAAAGAAACCAGAAATTCCAGAATATTTTCAAACTGGCTAAGACATTTTGACACTTTATTGTTTTTCTCTGCCAGGAGAGTAAATGAGTGGTTTGCCCTCTGGGTAAAAATCCATTTAAAAGAGAAAATACTTTAAATTCTTACCTTTGTAGAGGAAAGATAAAAGAGTACTTCTTAGGAATTGGGCGAGCTGTTATGTGTGTACATGGGAAAGCACAGTGCAAGATGCTGGTCTAGTGTCTTCTGTATGGGTAATTAGTTGTCCTAATTACCTGGAGATTGATTAATCTACTGGAGATTGATTCCAGGAATCCCGTGAATACCAAAATCTGCTAATGCTCAAGTCTCCTAGTGATTGTATATAACCTATACACATCTTCCTGTGTACTGTAAATCATCTTTAAATTACTTGTAATACCTAATACAATGTAAATGCTCTGTAAATTTTTGTTGCACTGTATTGAGAATAATGACAAGAAAAAAGTTGATCTTATTCAGTATGGATGCAATTTTTGTCTAATATTTTCAATTGGTGATTAATTGAACCCAATATGCAGAATGACATTTGGAGGACCCACTGTATTTTCTTTCCTTTTTCCATTTATTATTAATTTACACAATGAGCATTGGTGATATGAAGCTGAAAGAACCAATCCTTGCCTTCGAGTAGCTTCAGTCCTAAGGGAGAAACTTCAGGACACAACACTGTGGTGTCACCTTAGAGGTGCTGGAGAATGCAGTGTGCAGTAACTAATTCCATGGAGCATGAGGGAAAGAATAGACAGCCTGGTTGAGGGGACAGTGAGAAGGAACAGAAACAGATGGAAGAGAGAATATTTTGTCAACTGCATTTGTGAATTGTAAATTTTACCTTCTGTGTGGAGGTGAGGTAAGAGGCATGATTTCTGCCCTTATAGGCTCTTGTTCTCTTACTTTCGTTCATATATTTAATGTAACTGTTTCTTTATTATACTGAAATCACCTGATTACCTTTTAATCTGTTCAAAAGTAGGAACATTCTGTCTGTCTCTATTCCCTAGTGTTTAATATAAGACAAGGCATCTGGTGGGTGAAAAATGACTGCTTTTTTGGTTGAACTGAATACATGAATGAAAGAATGAATGGATGGACAGATGGATGAATGGATAGATATTCTGTATTTAGAAAGAAATGTACTTGGGCTGTGACTCCTTCAGTGGAAAAAACAACATAGGAAATAGGAAAAAACTATAACAAATGAGGTGTGGCAGAACATAAAAGAATTTTTACTAGAAACACTCTGGGACTTTATTATAAATTAGAAACTTTTTCTTCCTATGTCTGGACCTTCCAAAATTTCACATTTATGCATACACAAATATACTTGTCAAATTATTGGATCAAAACCTCGATTGATTTAGAAGACTATTCTTTCAATTGAGATTTTTTTTTAACTAGTAATGAAAGTTTTCTGATTAAAACACTAATTTTGTGATGTGAAAATATGTTGCTTAGTCCATTGGAGAAATCTTAATTTCTGTTAATCCCCTTAAAATGCCATCATATATCAAAGAGTACACCAATGGAGGAAAAATAAAATAGCTCTGGAGACACAAGGAGAGCAAGCAGACAGCTGGAATTTTTGGGAAATGTCTGTGGTATTTGGGTTTACTTTTAAGGGAAAGAAAATTTTTCCATTAAATTTTATAACACAATAACATTTTAAAAACTTACACTCAATAAGAACCTTTATAGTGCTGATGTAAAATTCAGATTATATTTTACTCACGAATTACAGATTTACTTTTTGATGAGGGTGGATAGTGTAAGAAACAGGCTTTTATATGCTTCTTCCACCTCCTTTAATTACCTCCTCCTCCTGTCTCAATGCACACACTCACACACGAACACTCACACCTTTTTATTTTTATTTTTCATGGTATCTATGTGTAAACACCACCACACCACATATAAATTAAGAAACACTCCGAATATCCACTGGGACATTAAAAGGAAATCAAACAAAACATTCTGTAATGTGTAGGCAATTTTAAGTGCGGAGATAGAAGCAAAGAAGAAAAAGGGGAAAAAAAGTGAGAGAGGCTGTCTACTCTTGTGTCTTTTTAGTTAGATGTTTCAGAAGATGAAGAAGTTTTAATTATGTGCTTCCTTAGAAGAGTGGGATAGTGATTCCTCTGAATCATTCTCTCCAACTTTGAGTCCCACTCTTATTTTTTTCTCCTCCTTCTTTGCACCCCAATTCCCCCTTTCTTTTTCTCTTTTTTCCCCCCTTCTTTCCCTTATCTCCTTTCTTCTGTTTCTGCCTTATTCAACCTGGGTATTATTGGATCCTTACTGATCGGTGTCATAGCTCACATCTCTCCTCCCCCTGAACAGCGTCAGGGGCTTTAGAAAGGCAGAAAACATATTTGTTAATATCAAATATGCTGTATTTCTGTATTATGGTTAAACCCTGGGCTATAGAGGAAAGAACACTCAATCCTAGTCAGAAAAAGAGTTCATTTCAGCCTCACAAGTTACTTTGTGATTTTTAACAAGGAAATCTTCAGGTCCCAGTTTCATCATCTATAAAATGAGAATGATTAGAGCCACATCCCTAAAGTGTGGTGAGGATCACACGAAATGTGATATAAAAAGCCAGACTCCCCCAAGTGGAGCCTAGTGCAGGTTCCAGCCCTCCGTGCTCTTCACAACAGCATTCTGGGTGTGCTCCCTCTTTCAGTTGGTACTATTTATTCAATCACAGGTACCCATAGATGCTAAGAACCACATTAGCAGCTGCATACTGCTAGTTTGTTTATTCCCCAGGAGTGGCTTTGATTTATTTTGAAGAAAGAAGTGTCCCTTGGGTTTTCATTACAATGTGTTTCATCTGCCACATTTTCTGAAACTTCCATGTCTTGAAGCCCTTGTGTTGGTGTTTCATAACCAACCTGCAGGTTGTCAGAATCAGTGGAGCAAACCATTTACTCCTTGTCTTAGATACAAGAATGATTCCTTCTTTTCCTCGTGCTTCAATTTTCTGCTGTAAGGATCCTCCTTTGTTTGAGTAGATTCTTCATCACTGCCTGCATTTATAATTTTTATCTCCACTTCTAGTTATGATTTTTTTTTTGTAGATGTGAATTTTCTTTCAGTACTCTTCAGAGAGGAAAAGATAATGGATGACACTCCAACGAAGAAGCTAAAATAATGCCTTTTTTCATTATTATCATATTTTGGTGATTTTAGCAACCTCATTAGTTTATAGTTGTGGTAATAATTCATAATGTTTATTAAAAATAGTTATTCAAAATTATTGCACTGATCTCAACCTCTAAATAACACTTGCCAACATAACCTTTTCTTTTAAGAGAACAAATATGTTCTAAATAACAGTTTATGTTACTAAATGTGGTTAATTCTCTTGCTAAGGATACCCATTTATCAAATTAAAGTAATATTATCTTAATATTTTTCGGATACAATTATTTCTAAATAAGTTTATTAGAGAAACTACTAGGGTAAAATTAAGTTATAGATATTATGTACTTAATTCTGAGATGGAAACGTCTAGAAACTTGGACACAAGACAGTTTCATATATAATTATATATCCTCATATTCAATAAATATTTGAAGGGCTTCTCATTTGTAAAATATGAGTAAAAGTAGCATCTTCTAATTGAGTTACTTTGAAAATCAATAAAAATGATGCATGTAAAACTTAGTGCAGCATCTGGCATATGGTGAGCATTTAGTGAATAATAAATATTATGTTATAAACATAGCCCAGAATAAGACCCTAGGGACATAATAATGGGAATAATTAACATTTAAATAAAAGAAAACAGAAGGAAATAAACAAATAATTTCATTGCATATATCATGCGATACAGAACAGGAATAGAAGGGAATTGGATTTCAGGGGAGGGAAACTGGAAGATTTTGGAGGCTCAGGGTAAAAACAGCCACACTAAGTTGTGTTCGATATAGACTGAATTTAAAGTGATGGAGGTCACTGTGGTGAAGACATACTGTAATAAACCTCATGGATTGAAATAGATCTTCTTTGCTGCTGTTGTTGTTCATCTGATTTTTCAAAAGATTTCTATAGTGGGCCAACTATTTACCAGATACTGTGCATAGGTGAGAAACCTAGAATGGAAACAAGTCAGTTTGCTAGTCGATTTTCTGAGGGAAAGTTAGACATAGGGAAGAATGTGGTAGGCATGGCTAATGATTTCCAATACAAGAGAAAAAGGAAGAAGTCCCCAAGGAGGTAACGTAAGAGGCTGTGAACATACCAAGAGAGTGCAGTGTCAGGGCAAAAGACAACTTCAAATAATTGTAGCTGTTCAGAAAAATCACTTTTATATGAATTTATTTATTTTTTAGAGTTTATATCATTCTTCATATAGAAAATGAAGACAAGTAGATTTTTATTGGCATTTATATACCTTAGTTACAGATGAAAACAACTACAAGTATTTATTCCAGCATGAAATAATTTCATAAAATTAAAGGTATTGAAGCAGTTACTCAATTAATAATGAAAACTGTCTCATTATCTAAGTACTAATTAAGGATGCTTGAATACTGGAAGATGCTTAGTTCTGCAATTTTTCTGCACAATTTGTAACAATCCAGACATATTTCCGAGAAATAATGCTTTTATCTTTTTTGTTGTTATGGTTAATATCCAGGATGCTTTTATTTGTTTATTTTTTAAGAAAAAACTGGTTGTGCTCCCTCTTTCAGTTGGTACTATTTAGTTTGGTGCAAGTGTGCAAACAAAAGGGGGAAAATGGGGGAAAGTCTTCGAATAAACAGTGACAGACCTCAAGCTTTAGAACCCCACACCCAGTCACTAAAGGAAACCTCAAATACTGCTAGATTCAGTTCAAAGTGACAAATGAGTATTGAGCACCCATTTTTGAGCAATATGTTAGGTTCTACAAACCACAAGCTCACAGTCTTTAAGTGTAAGGAGATAACTATGTAAAGAATTTATGACACAAAGGAGGGTTTGTGGATCGCCATAAGACATTTCTGAAGGACTGTGAAGATTCACAATATGTTGACAGACCAAGGAAAGGTTCATGGTGAAAGTAGAGTTGGAGCGGAACGAGGAGTAGGGACGCAGAGGGGTGCCATGCTCTCCACCATGGGAAGGACATCATGAGTGAAGATGTGGAGACACATGTGGTGTGCAGTGTTGGGAGGCAATTATCATTCTATTGGCTAGAGAAAACCAGACATGAAATTGGGGGGTTAGTAGGAGATTGGGATACAGCCTGAGGTGTGAGTACCTACTGTTAGTACTGTCGTGAGGGGATTCTGATTGATTTGGTAGGCAATGAAAAGCCATTAATGGGTTCTAAGTGGGAGATAATATTACCAAAGCAGGGATTCACAAGACTGATATAACAGCAATGCATAAAATGCTCTGGAATGAAGACAAATAGGAATTTGGGAAACTGGAACCTTTTGTTATGGCTTAGCATTTAACGAAATGGAGTGGGATGGAATGAAAAGGAAAGAATCTATATATGGGGCTTCCCAAATGCTAATATTTGGAATCATTCCATATATTTAGAACATATGTCTGTGTTTTCAAAGTTTTCACATTGCCCTCGGATATTTGGCAGATTGAGCTGTGGTGTGATTTGGCACAGATGATGTCAGCTGCAGAACACTACTTTTGTCCTGTATTGATGGTGTCTTCTCAACTTTATAAGGCCACCAGAATGGATGCATAAGTAAAATTAGTCACTGTTTCTACACTGCTTGTCTTGGACGCTCACACAATCAAATTTCATCAGGGATTCAGGACCATACCAAATAGTATAGTGTCATGAATTGTCTTTCCCGGGGAATTTTAGAGGCTTCTTATTTACTTTAGAAAGGCAGCTGCTCTTCTCACCCACTATGAGTTGGACATTCCGTGCTTGTCCTCTGGGCCAGTCTTCAAGTGCCTCTCTACTTGGTATTCCATAGGGAGCAACTGGTATGGTTGAAAGTGTGTTGCTTTATTTATTTTTCATAAGGCTCAGTTTCCTACTCAGTTAACAGAATAAGCTCTGAGTGAAGAATATTTCAGTTACTGTTATCATGCTGTCTATTTATCTATTACATATTTTCAACATTAATATACATTCAGTTGTGAATAAAACTTTTAACACAAATAACTATGAAATTAAAAGTCTATGTCAACCATTTTAGCCTTGATTTTCCCCTCCTTTTCACCTACATCTATTCATGTAATAAATATCATAGACTCAATTTCCTGAGATTTATACTCCATGAAATTACCTCCACCATACAAGTGTATAAAGACTGTGGGTTTATATTTCTTGCTGTTACACATTTTGGCCTGGACCTAATCATTTCCATTGACTACTGTATCTAGAATACATATGGCTCTGTCACTAGATGCTTCAAGACATTATTACACAATATCATAAAAATATTATTTTATTTTTAACCCAAATCCTGTGATTGAAGGTACATTTTTTAGCCTAAAGAATAATGGGAGTGGGGAAGACCCTGCTTTCTAAAATCCATTCCACAAATTAGTCTTATTTTCTATTCAAGTACAATAAGAGATTAAGTCATATTTTTTAATTAAGTGAGGTCTTAGAAATGTGGTTATAATTCTCAGTATTCAAAAGAGAAACTTCCATATTTGCTTATCCTCGGTTGAAATCAATCCCCTGATTAACTCACCCACTTAATAAATAGGGCTTTTTCAGTGAAATAGATTTCAGTATTATAATGTACTTTCTCAGAATGAAAGAGGTTATTTTACTTCTGAAGGTGTTGGAGTTTGCCTTATGGACTGTTCATTCCTAAGGAAAGAAACAAGGTCTTGTTCACCTACAGCAATTCCTGGGAGATGCTAGAGAAATTTTCTCAGTTTCAGAATGTTCCAGGACTATTAAAATTCTTTCCTCATATTAAAGCCCATATTAAAGCCTTTGTAGATCGAAATTCATAGCTTATTTCCAAATTATGTTATTATATAGTTACAGTTAACTTTTATATTTTATATTTGTCAAACTTATCTAAGAATTTAATGCAGTCTCTAAAGTAAAGTAAACATTGGTTTATCTTTGATATTCTTAAGTCTGCTCATGGTCAGTTATTATTTTTGCCTCACAACTTGTCCAAGTACACATTTTGGGGGAAGGTCCTCAGAATTTGATACTGTCAGGCCACATTAAGATATAAATGGTCATCAGACTTCTTGCAATGTTTATTTATATTTTAATCCACAACTTAGGATTCCACTGTCATGGCTATTTCTGGTATCCTGGGCATATGAAGACCAGAAAGAAGGATGGACAGCAAGAAGTTTTCCTGAAATGCCCCAAATCCTTTTCTTTTTCCTTAGAAATGGATGAAGATCCAGTCTACATTCCAAAATGTCTGTTTCTAAAAATTGATTTAATTTTTTTAAAATTCATGATGGCAGAATGCATTATAACTCTTATTACACAATTTTTCATATCTCTGGTTGTATATAAAGTATGTTCACATCAATTCATGTCTTCATACATGTACTTTGTATAATGATATCCATCACATTCCACCATCATTGCTAACCCCCTGCCCACTCCCTTCCCCTCCCACTCCTCTGCCCTATCTAGAGATCATCTATTCCTCCCACACTCCTACTCCCTACCCCACTATGAGTTAGTCACCTTATATCCAGAGAAAACATTCGGCATTTGTTTTTTGGGGATTGGCTAACTTTACTTAGCATTATCTTCTCCAACTCCATTTACTTGCAAATGCCATGATTTTATTCTCTTTTATTACTGAGTAAAATTCCATTGTGTATTTATGCCACATTTTTTAAATCCATTCACCTACTGAGGGACATCTAGGTTGGTTCCACAGTATAGCTATGGTGTATTGTGCTGCTATAAACATTGATATGGCTGTCTACTGTTTTTAAATCCTTTGGGTATAGATCAAAGAGAGGGATAGCTGGGTCAAATGGTGGCTCCATTCCCAGATTTCCAAGAATCTCCATACTGCTTTCATATTGGCTGCCCAATTTGTAGTCCCACCTGCAATATATGAATGTGCCTTTTTCCCCACATCCTCACCAACACTTATTGTTGTCTTCTTAATAGCTGCCATTCTGACAGGAGTGAGATGAAATCTTAGAGTAGTTTTGATTTGAATTTCTCTAATTGCTAGAGATAATGAACATTTTTTTCATATATTTGTTGACTGATAGTATATCCTCTTCTGAGAAGTGTCTGTTCAGTTCCTTGGCCCATCTATTGACTGGGTTATTTAGGTTTTTTTTTTTTTTTTTTTGGTGTTTAGCTTTTTGAGTTCTTTATATACTCTACAGATTAGTGCTCTGTCTGACGTGTGAGAGGTAAAAATTTGCTCCCAAGATGCAGTCTTTCTATTCGTCTCACAAATTGTTTCTTTTGCTGAAAAGAAACTTTTTAGTTTGAATCCATCCCATTTATTATTGATTTTAATTCTTGTGCCATAGGAGTCTAATTAAGGAAGTTGACTAACCCATAAAGTTACACTTATCTTATATTAGACAAAGGCACCAAAAACATGCACTGGAGAAAAGACAGCCTCTTCAACAAATGGTGCTGGGAAAACTGGAAATCCATATACAACAAAATGAAATTAAACCCCTGACTCTTACCATGCACCAACTCAACTCAAAGTGGATCAAGGACCTAGGAATTAAATCAGAGACTGCATCTAATAGATGAAAAAGTAGACCCTAATATTTATCAAACTGTCTGTTTTGAAAAGAGGGAATCTTTGGAAATAAAGCATGTTGTTCTATAGATTAGATACATTTATTTTTGTCAGTTTAAATCTTCAATTGCATCATGTTAGTGTTGCAAAAACAGCTCAATTTTTAAAAATAAGAATATATGGAACTGAATTGGGGGCTGGGAAGGAAGTAATGAGTTCCATGAGGAAGTGTCTTTCCTTGTATAGTTCTTGCCGAAGTCTGGCTTGGCACAAATCAGGAGCCACTTGTCAAAAAGAAACTAACTTTATTTTTAGAACTACAAACGCCAAACAAAACAGCTCCAGAGAAAAACCCTCAGAGCCCAACTGCCACCACCGGCTTCCATAAGCCTCTCCCCCACACACCAGCCTCTCAACCTCCCACAATCCTCCTGCTCTTGAGGCCGATTGGCTGGGTTGCGTGGGCAGAGCCAAAGAAGTCACCCAATGAGCAGCTCCATGGAGGAGCCAATCAGCTAGATGTTGCTGGGGCCGCTGTGAGCCAATCATCAGCTGGCAGTCTGAAGGGCAGGGAAACAGCCCAATGAACATCATCGCAGAGGAGCCAATCAGCTAGATGTTGCTGGGGCCACTGTGAGTCAATCATCAGCCGGCAACTGGAAGTTTGCTGGCAGCTGGATCATCAGCCGGCAGCTGGAAGTTTGCTGGGGCCCCTTTGGCTGTGGCTCTCAACAGTTCTTCTTCCAGTGTGCTTCCCCATTCCATAGTCTCAATCTCCTAAGTACCTAGATTCCTGTAGGTCCATCTGTAAAGTCACCTCTTTTCCAAAGTTTATTCAGAAACTTCATTTAGCCTGTCACTGGTTCTACCCATGTGCTTCTTCAGCACCCTGGGAAAGTGGTTAGTAGAGCATATGGTAATTTCTCACTCAACAATGTTAAGTAAGCTCCTCAGGACTCAGGCTTTGTCTTTTCCTCTTCATTTCCAGTGTCAAGTGACTGAATATCCAGTTGAATAAATACTGAGTTATTAGAGAATATAACTGTATGCCTACTTCAAATGCAAGGAAGTTATTTTAATGTTTTGAATCTTGCAATTAAGCAGTGAATGGTATGTCTTAGAGATAGTCAATATCTGTACACTAAACTGTTTTCCCAAGTATTGGCCACTTCCTGTAATCTTACCCAAATATATTTCATGACAAACAGTTCTTGGAATTGTGAATTAAAAAAAAAATAATCTGTGTATTCAAAGAGTGTGATTTTTCTAAACATGTAATAACAGCCAGACAATGTCAAAGTGTGATGCACTAACAATGTAGCAATTATTCACATATTTAAGAGTTTTTAAAAAATCTCTCTTGGGGAAAATAGCTTATGTTATGATTAACTGTTGATTTGGAAGTGTCTTCTTTCAACTTGCCATATCACATTTGAACCCCATTATGCACAACATAATCAATACCAACTCTGCTTTTAAACCTCTTTACCTTTTGTTTTTGCAACTACTTCCTTGACATCTCCAAGGATATCTGATAGGAATCTCTATCTGAATGTGTATGAAACCAAATTTCCAGTTGTCTTCATTTCCTTATTACAAACCTACCACTGTATTATTGTCCCCATTTAAGTATCCTGTCACTCCAAAATCTGTCCTCCAGTCACTTAGGAAGACAAAAAAAAAAAAATCTTCCATTAAAAAATTAACGAATATATTCCCCCATCTTATTTCATTTCTACTGCTATATCAAAATAACACAGCCTGGGTAATTTGTAAGTAATTGAAATGTATTCCTCACTGCTCTGAAGGCCAGGGCAATCCAAGACAAAGGTTCCAGCAGATCTGATGTCTGCTGAAGGCTGTTTTTTTCCTTATAAGATGGTGCTTTGCTCCTGAGTCCTCGGGAGGGGATTAAACTCCACTTCTTCATGTGGCAGAAGGAACATTGGAGCAAAAAGGGAACTGGAGTTTCCCACTAGGAAATCCAATTTTGAATTATCTTGTGCCACAGTCTGGCTGGGCACAAATCACGAGCCACTGAAGCAGGAACAAACTTTATTTCTGAACTCCACCAGCACACTCCACACACACTCCCCGGGAATCCTCCTGAACGCCACGTGTGGCTTGGGAACTCTCTGGGAATCCCAGGGAGAGCTCAACTGGAACTCAATGGGAACTCTGCGAGAACTCACTGGTGTCACCTCTCAACCACTACTTCTGGCAAAAATGCCATGCATCATCCCGACTTGCCTGTGGCCCTCAACAATCTTGACTCTTTCCTACAAAATCCAAGTCCAGTCAATAAAGCATCTTTGATGCTATCTTTCTAGCATTTTCATATGTCACCGCTCCCTGCACTCTTATCTTGGTAGTTACTGTGATGGTTGCCTACCCAGCTTTTCTGCTTCCATTCTAGTCTCCTACAATTTGTTCTTAATACTAAAGCTAGGGTGTGCCTTTTGAAACCCAAGATAGATCCTATACTTCCTCTGTCGGAAACCTTGCAGTATCACTAAAATGTTATGAGTATTGGTAATAATAACTTAGCTAATGTGTTGATCACTAACTATGCAGCAGATCCTATGTTAAAAGTATACAAACCTATTCTCATTTTATCCTTACCACAACCTTTTATTATTCCTGGCTTATACATGAGAAAACTGAAATATGGCAAGATTAAATCACTTTCTCAAGATCACTTGGATAGTACAGTGGCAGAACTATGCTTTGTCTCCTTCCTTTGTAACTATTTAACTTCTTAACATATTATAAACAAAGTCTATCTTATAATCCATTTTTATAGAAGAAGAGCCAAAAAGAATATGCACTATATATATATTCCTTAAAATTTTCGAAATTCAAACATAATAAGTGTACATATTTGTGGGGTATAGTGTGATAATTTGGTACATGTATACAATGTGTAATGATCAAATCAGAGTAATGAGTATTTCTGTCTCCTTAAACATTTATTATTTCTTGCATTTTCATTACATTGCATTTGTAAATTATGTTTTTCAAGAGAATCAGCAGGAATTACAATGAATGTAATTATAGGCAAAAAAAGAATTTACCAAATTAGAAAGCATAGTATATTTGGTCAGACTAATATGATGACTGTAACCAAAGTCATAATAACCTTAATATGAAAATATAACAAAAACACTATTAAATGTATAAAAGCCCATTTTTGTGGTTGACAATTTTTTAAAAAAATCATATTTTTTAAATTTAAACAGGTATAAATTTCATTTACCGTCCAATCCTAATATATTTCTTCATTTCCAATATTTTTAAGGTACCTGGTCTAAATAACTGTCCAAAGGAAAGACATTGTAAATAGTGAGAAGAACATTTTATATATATATATATATATATATATATATATATATATATATATAATAGAGAGAGATATTTAATACTCTTACCAAAAACTAAGCCACTACTATGTTACTGAGTCCTTATTTTCTTAGGAATATAAAATTCTTCATGATTTATTATAATTTATATTAAAATTATAATTATCATATATTCTGAGGTTACTAATTGTCTAACAAAATAAAGTTGGCATGACTTTACATATAAAAATATTTCTAATACTTGGATAATGTATTTTTAGTCTTTCTATACAGGCTTACCAGCTTTGTTAGCATGATCCCCATTTCAGATTTATATAATCAAACTCATCAAAAGAGAATGCCTGCCTGGAGGTGCTATTTGTAAATCAAGTGTTGCTTTTAGAAAAATGCTAATTTACTTACTATCCAAAATATTATCAAATTATTCTAACATAGTTAAAAGCACATAAAGGATTTTTTACCCCATGGGAGTTGGTTTCTTTACATATGTTTCTTACTTAGCTTCATTGTTTTATATTGACTTATGCTTGGAAATTTAAAAAATATCGTTCTATATTTTGAATGATTCACACACCATTGTGGGTCAATCAATTGAATAGTGATACAATGAGCTTTAGAGATGTGAAGATTTAAAAGGCAGGTGTGTGATGTGGCAAGTTTTGTTGGCATTTTCATTTGGTCAGATTATTTAATCTCTGTATGCTTGTTCTTCCTGGGTTCATGTATGTAGAGTACTCAGCATACTACTTGGCTAATAATGAGCTTTTTTTTTTTTTTTTCGGATTAGCAGAATTGTGTCATAGTTTGGAATGAGCTTCTTAAGATGAAGAACTGAACTGCTCCCAAAGTACTTATTTATTCTTACCATCCAAAACCTGATGTAATACAGAGTGCCATGTTCCAAACAGGCACACGACAGAAGTACCTCCATGCATGTGGTTTCCCTTGCATTGGACCTTTGTTCATTCAGTGCTTGCTTCATATTTCCTTCCCTTTTATAAACCTCTCCTTTTGTATACTCTTTCTTCCTATTTCTCTCCTCATCTCATGTCTAATTCCTACTGAAAAAGTAGTCTTTATTATCACATCTTTTCCTCTCCATACAATTTGTACACTGAGCCTTATTTTTTGGGGTGAAGTTGAGAAGAATAAGTTATTTTATTATGTAAGCACATTTACTTTAGTCACAATCACCATTGAACATTTTTAATGATTAAAAGTTCTAGGCATGAATATAGATATTAATATTCTAGGAATAAGAGAACAATAAAATTTTGTAACTTTGTTTTGCATAGAAAGACATCTACAGTTTGTTTCTCTTTTCTTCTTTTAAGTCTCAGTAGCGTGGCAGTGATGTGATAACATAAATAACTTGTCTGGAATGTTTTTATTTATTGAAAAGCAGGTGTGCAGCAGCTACTAGATGGATAATCTTACACTATGCCCATGGGAAACAAAAAAAGAAATTAAAAATTAAATAATGCTCACAAATAATCAAACTGCACTATCAAAGCTATCAGAAACATGGGTTTCCTCCTGGGAAATAACATTTTTTTTATATACCTAAGGGGATATTTTTCTTTTACCTTTAAAAAACTCTCAATGTCATTAAGTAAATGTAAAATTTTGAACAATTTAAAAACTGAATTGTTCTTCATTTTTCTAGGGGATTACTTTGTTGTTATTGCTGTCATTGTTCTGGTTTGTTTAAACCCCTCTACTTATTAGTAAAAGAGAAACAAGGAAAACAAATTTTGACAGCTCAAACCTAAAACTAGGATGATCTGCAATAATTACCAAACAATTTCTGAACTTATAAGGGCATCTAGAGTAACATCAGTGAATTTTGTGTTGCTCTTTTAAAAACCTTTCAAGATGAGATATTGTAAAGGTCTTCAGGAAACAGCATGCATGGAACAGTAGTAGTTGCCTAATCATTAAAATAGTCGTGTTTCCAAGGAGGCTTAAAGTTTCATTTCATTAAGATTTGTCAAGGATTGAAGCATCACATACTGCAATTATAATCATAGTTGGTATTTAGCATAATTTACTTCTTAAGGGATATCCTTTTGGGTCAGTAGTTTAAAAATATTTTATCTTCTGCATATAAATGAGGACACGGAGCTGTGCCAAACTGTATTTCTCTTGAGTCCTCTCCCTATTCTGCTATTTACCACCCATGGCTTCCACTCTGCCTCTGTGTTCTCCCATCAGCATTGGCTGTTCCAAGCATGGAGGTGATATGATTCCCATGCAGAAAATACAGAACAGCAGAATGGGGACAATTTCAGGATGGCAAGTTCTCAGCACCTTCAAGATCAAATAACATTTTTTATTTAGTTTAACCCTGCTCCCCGCCCCCCCCGCCCGTGCCACTCATTTCTTTTTAGGTTGCTCTAGATTCTCCTAGAAGTATTCTGTAACTACTAATACTGACCAAAAATGTCATGGCTCACCAAGGAATCTTGCAACTTCACTCTTGAGAAACTTTTCCTCTTGGTCTGAAGAACAAAGAGCTCTCATTGGTGGGCTGCCTTGCGTTAATTCATCACAGTCCAAAAGTGGAATCAAAAGAAAGCCTCATGAGCCATCACCACACCTGAGTAGTGTAAGAAGGCAAGTAAGGGATGGTCTAATGGTGGGTCCTGTGGAAAACACTGCTTTGGGTTACATGGAACAGTAATATTGCTCTTCAGGGAGCAGTGTTGTTTGAACACTTCTTGTGTGGCCTGGAAGAGGAAGCCTTGAAGTACATGGCAATCAGTTTTGAATGTGGCTTAATATTACACTATAGGTAGTTGGCGTAAGACAGCCAAGCATAGTTTGGTTTTGTACTTGACACTTAAGAATTTATAGAAGACCATTTTTGTAGGGAGAAAAATAACAGAATGTGTAAAGTTTCTAAGTATTTATATGAAGGCAAATTTACCACAAAGTGAATGAAACTTAGTTTTATGGTTCCTCATATGCACAGCCCCTATTATTTAAAACTCAGTGGTCATTATTATTATTACACATATTATTAATTTCATAAATTTCCCCTGCTGAATGCATACAACATGAAGTAATTAGATATATACTTTATCAGGGAGATAACCAAATTGTGCTTTACTATGTGCAAATATATTTTTAGAGTAATTTTTAGAATAAAACAGTCATTTTAAATATCAGACCATGTATTGTTTATAAATAAAAATATGATAGTATTTGTATATTACCTGCGGTAACAAACTTTCAATTTTTTGGCTATGATTTGAGGATAAAATTCAAAGGTTGAATGTTCTTTCTGATATATGGATACTAACTCACAATAAGGGGGGTGGGTAGAAAAGAATAGAAGTACTTTGGATTACACAAATGAGAATGGAGGGAAGGGTGAGGGAATGGGAATAGGAAAAATGGTAGAATGAATCACACATTACTTTCCTATGCTCATGTATGAATACATGACTGATGTAATTCCACATCGTGTACAGCCAGAAGAATGGGAATGTTTGTATAATTATGTTTGCATAATACATTCTACTGTCATGTATAACTAAAAAGAAAAAAATTAAAAAATCCATATGTATAGTAAGTAGTTTGAAATTACCAGTCTAAATCTCTGTTTTCATCATTTAGATCCACACAGTGATTGCAAAGAATTTCATGAGAGACTCAGAACCATTTTTTTAAACCTCTAGCTACCTTTATGTGAATTATTCAAATTGCATATTGCCAGTAAGAAATCACTTTCCAAATCAGGATTCATATGAAGTCATCTGAACCATGTTAACTTCACCCAGAACAATCAAGCTGCTTCCTTTTCATGTAATTATATTTCTCATGGATAGTTCACCTTTCACATTTCTACTCATTTTTCCTCCTTGGCACATATCACTAAGAGCTGCCTGTGTAGGGGTGGTTATGGTATGCCAGAAGTTATGTAACCCACACCCTTGAGGTAATATCCAGGCAGCCACACTGGTATATACTGTCAATTGGGAGACTGCTTCTTAACCACATTGAATTGCTTTCAGAGTCACCTCATGAGTTATGTAACAATTTCAATCCCTGGGCTTCTGGTCATGAATGAAATTAGCCCAAACCTTTGACCCACTATACTTAGCACTCTTGGCTTTTAATGATTTTATATTTCTTCCCATTATAAAAAAAATTGAGCTACAAATTCCATAAATGGGTTCAGCTGTGGGAGTATAACAGGAGTAATTTCACATTTTCTCCATATGATAGTGCCTTACCCATGAATATAGAGAACATCGTTCTTTAAAGATTGATGAAGTTTTTGCTACACTTCAAAACATAAAATTACATATTCATTTTTCAGAAGTAACAATAAATAAAAAGTAGAGGCATAATCATGATATTAAAAAGGACTTTAATGTTATTAACAAAAAAGTTCTAACTCTAAACTTGTATTTATTTTACCAGTGTATAAAAAGAAAATTACAAATGGATAAATGTATATATTGATTTTGTGAAAAGTCATGCCTTAGCTCAGTGTCCTTATGTTGTCAACTCATCTTTACCAATGACATAAAACAGAACCCCTAATGAAATAGTTAAGCTGGGTGTGGTGGCACACTCCTGTAACCCCAGTGGCTTAGGAGGCAGAGGCAGGAAGATGGTGAGTTCAAAGCCAGCTTCAACAACAGTGAGATGCTACGCAACTCAGTGATATCCTGTCACTAAATGAAATACAAAATAGTGCTGTGGATGTGGCTCAGCGGTTGAGTGCCGCTCAGTTCAATTTTTGGTACCCCACTAAATTAATTTTTTACAAATTTAATTGGCTGATAAGTGATTTACTTCTTTTTAATATTCTTAAATTTGTAATCTTGGATTTCATTTGTGCTTTTTAAAAAGATTCTTTAATTTCCTTTGAATAACTTAAGTATTAAAATTGTACATAATGATTAATGTATAATTACATGATTCAGAGTGTTTACAAATATTGCCAGGAGGTGATCTGAAATATAGATTTGTTCAACATTAATATGAAGTCATGAAAAATATGTTAATAAGGTAAATATAATTATTTTATTATGAATATTTGCACTTAATTTTTAAAGTGTATTATTATAAATTTAAAAATATAGTGAAAAGCCCAATAAAAAATTTTGTAGGTGTATTCATGATATGGAGATGAACTCTTAGTTATATATATATATAATTAGTAAGTTTTTATTTCTGTTTTCAATGATAATATATTCCATTGTTTATAGATACTGCAATAAACATTTTTAAAATATTGGTCATGATCAACTATTAAATATGTTGATTAGACAATTTTTAGAAAATATACACTATTATAATATTAGTAAAGAAATTAATATGATACAATTATGAAAAAGATATCAAAATAGCTTCTCATTAGAAATATTCGTTGCTTGCTCTACAACCTTCTGCTCCACGTCAGTTTTCAGTTATGTGTAAAGCAAACCTTTAAGCAGGCTAAGCTCAAAAACTGATCTCATCAAGTAAAAAAAGTGAGATGGACAACCTGTCAAGTCAGACATCAAAGCTGATTGAAGCCTGACATCTGCCTCCATGCTGGATTTGGGCACCATTAAGTATACTATTGTAGAGTTGTATTGTTCCTTCAGACTGTTGTCCCAAATTCACCCTTCATCTCATTATCCAGGGAAGTCTGGCTTTGTTTTGAAAGCTGACAATACAGGCATAAGAATTGAAAATCAGAATTAGGTAAATACCACCAAATTAATATTGGTAGTAAAACCTGCCAATATATGCTAAAATAAGTGGATAGAAGGTGGAGGAGAAACAACATTTGAATAGTCTCTAAATATCTCCCCCAAGATATTTTTTAATTACAAAGGAAAAAACAGAGACTTTACAGTAGAGAAATTCAACAGAAACCATGTGGTTATCTGGATAATATCACCAATAACAAGATACACCTGTGTGAGATGATCAACATTAATTTATAAGATAGCTCTATCATGCCCCTGATATGATGTAATAAGACAATGAAATCATGTATCCTAACATATGAAGGCATCCATGTTAGTTATGTGTAAGTTAATGAGAAAATATCAGAAAATAAACCAAAAGTGAGCAACTTTCTACAAAATAATTGATCATTAATATTCACAACTTTCAGAGTCATGAAAGGCAATGAAAGACTAAGGAACTGTCACAGATTGGAGGAATAAATGCAATGAGGAATTTTATTCTGAAACAGATGATCATTAGCAGAAAAACTGAAATTCAAATAAATCTCTAATTTAGGGACTGCTAGTACAATAATTTCTGGGTCTGATAAATGTCTAATTATATAAAATATATTAGAAAGGCTAGGTGAGGATTACATAAGAACACTCTTATATGCCCTATGATATGGGGCATATTATTTTTGCTTCTGTAATTTTATTTATTTACTTACTTACTTACTTACTTACTTGCTTATGGTAATGAGGATTGAACCCAGGGACTTATACATGCTGGACAAACCCTTTACCACTGAGCTACAACACTGGCCCTTTAAAAAAAATTATGTCTGACACAGGATCTCTTACAGGGTTGCTAGGGCTGGTCTTGAACTTACAACCTTCCTGCCTCAGTCTCTTGAGTAGCTAGGGTTGCATTATACCTGGATTTTTTTTCTGTAATTCTTGAGTAAATGATCTCAAAATTTAAAGGGTTTTTTTTTTTTGTCGTTGTTGTTTTGTTTTGTTTTGTTTTTAATAAGAGAAGTTAAAATAGAGAATAGGCCCTATAGCTGTCCCTAAATCTGTCTGTGTTAACTCAGGACACCTTAACAAGATACCTTAGTGGTAATAAATAATAGAATCAATGGCTTAAACAACATAAATTCATTTTCTCACAGTTCTGTAGGTTAGAAGTCCCAGATTGAGGTGCCCGCCAATTCAGCCCCTGCTTTCTTTTTGGCTTGTAGACAACTTCTCATGGTATACTCATATGGCAGAGAAAGAGTATGATATCTTTCATATCTCCTTTATTAGAACTTGATCAGATTCCCCACCTTGTGACTTGGTTGAATTATAATTTCCTCCATAAAAGCTTTTATATTAAGTTTGTAACAGCAGGTAGCCTTTACTTTGGAAAAGTGGGATGAATCATTTGCTGAGAGAGTAAGGAATGGGGGTATTGCTGAGTCTCATAGGGAGTCTAGGTGAGGGCTTGTAGGACTGTGGAGGGCTTAGAGGTTTTTCTTGTCAGAATAATCAGAAGTGTTTCCCACAGTTGTATCACCAGGGTTTAGATAGTCTTAGTATTTAGGAATACTCAAGTTTTCACAAGCCTTATCCCAAACCAAATGCCTTGTGTTTTTTCACTGGGTTTTGTTTTCTAGAGAGAGAAGATAACAGCACTGAATACATTTTTATTCATCACTTTAAAATTGTGCTGCCTCTTGAGCTTAAATTTTCTAATATCATTTATTCAAGAAATTGCATCAATTTTGTACAAATGTAGTAATTTCATCTTTATACATAACAAAGTATATGAGGATTATCAAAAAAGTAACCATGACAACAGGCTTTCTTGCAACAGCCATGCAGATCTTTAGCAGAAAATATTTTTCTGTGGTTCTATGTCTCACACACACACATGCACATCACCTGAAAATTTTATATGTACATGGACATATGTTAATAAGTTTTTTTAACATAAGAAAGGCTAACCAAGGTTCATAAAGATTGTATCATAGACATGAGTATGCAGTCTAGTAGTTTTAGAAATAAATGAGAAAAGTTTTGGTGTTTGAGTTCTGGCTTCTAGTTTGAAGTTATTCATGTTTCTTTTTTTTAATTTTTTTTTTAAAGAGAGAGACAGAGAGAGAAATTTAATATTTATTTTTTAGTTATCGGCGGTCACAACATCTTTGTTTGTATGTGGTGCTGAGAATCAAACCCGGGCCGCACGCATGCCAAGCAAGCGTGCTACCGCTTGAGCCACATCCCCAGCCCAAGAGTTATTCATGTTTCAGGAAACTAGGACCTCCTGAGCTTTCCATTTCCTCATCTGAAGAAAATGTATATTCCATCCCCTTCCATACCTACCTTAAAAACTCACCAGAATCAAAATACATTGTGCCCAAGAAAGGATTTTGTGAAGTGTTATATTTATTTCACTTGTTATTTCATTACCACACTAATTATTACTTTCTAATATTTGTTACTTTCAAGTTCCATAATTAAAGGTGATAGGAAAAAGTCTGGAGATATCAGTGTTATAATAAAAAAAAAAAAGAACAAGTGGCAAAAAACACCTGTGAAAGGTTAAATGAGCTGTAGCAATTATGCATGAGGAAGAGATGCCAACAGGTGATCTAATAATTGTGTTCAAGCACTCCTGAGAGATAATAATGATGAGCAGAATGGGAAAGGTCGGCATGAGCTATTTAGGCTAATTTAACAAGATAACTTTCCAATAGTGAAAGAACCCTTCTGGAGAGGCTATAGCGTGCTATTTTGTGACAGCTCCCCCTTGAATGGGAGCAGTTCAATATCAGCCTGAACTGGAGTCAGGGACTTCACTCCTCAGGCCCAGAGCTGCCTTTCAGAGTTGTGCCCTATACTTCCATATGGATCTCGGGTGCTGTCATAATAGAAAGGGGACTCTTATTTTCCGGGTATGATTATTTAAAGAAAAAGAAGCAAATGATGGAAACCCACAAACAAAATACACAGCATCAACTGCATTTCCTTCCTGGAGAAAGTGTCTAATTTTTATTTTAAAATATTGAAAACAATTTTATTTAATGAATATTTTAAATAGTAGAACATACTTCTTTCCAAGATTATGTTCATCTAAGGTGATTGAGATGGGAAAGAAGACAAGAAAAAGGGAGCGGACCAGGAAGAGAGGAGGAAGGAAAGGAGCCCGGGGCAGGGGTGGGGATACAGATGGGCAAGCAGGATGACATGGAGGGGAGGGGAAGGAGGACATGGCATTGGGAACAGTTCCGGTTTAATGCAGGGCTCACCCCACTGTCCATGTATACAGTGGGGCTGGGCAGTGTCACCCTTCATGTCCTGCCTCTGCAAACAGGAGTTAGCTGATTAACCTCTGACACCTTTACTTGAGTTTAGTAAAACTTAAGAGGGCCACTAGAGTGGATACTGGAAATTGTTTTTCTAGACCGTGTCAGCGGTGACAAAGCAGTTTTATCCAGATTCCATCAAACCAAAGGTTCTCCAACCAGAAGGAAGTTCTCCATTTCATTTCCAAGGAGAGGAGAGCATGATTCACTTTACACATTATTTACTTTATCCTAATGAAGCATCATCTTATTAATTACGTTTCTAACCTTAAAGACTTAAAGATTAAAGCTATAGAATGCATAAAATATCATCACTGATCCTTTTTTGAAGTGAGGGAAGAAAAATCTGTATATATCTATTCAGCAATGTGTCACCTACCTACCTATTTATCTGTCATCTATCAGCCATTCATCTATTTATCTGTCTTGTCATCTGTCCTGTCATGTATCATTCAGTGTTTTATTTTTTCAGAAGAAATTATTTTTCACTTTCCCAAAGTCTTGATAATAATTACATTTCTTAGGTAGATGGATTAGAGAATGGATTCAAGAGATGACGCTTGATGGAAATTCTTAACAAGGTTGGAAGTGGGAGTGGCACATTGTCTTTTGATAATCTGAGAAAAGACTTTGCTGTCCACTAATTTTGACTCCAAGGAAGAGCTCTGTCTTGTTTAGTGAGGAAATAACATGTGTGAGCTCAACTGTGTGGATGCCACTAATCTCTTACTTTACGTAATGCAGTTATTACATAACGGCTATTTTGTAGAAAGTTCTTTGCTAAGTTGTGCTTTAGATTTTTCATTACCACTATAGGTCAGTCTTTAAAAAGCCCAGTAGTTATTTTTGCTTTGCTCAGATCTTTCTGAGGCAAACAAAAAACAATGTTTTAAAACCTTCTCTGTTTATATTTCCCAGAAGATGTTATATATTGATACCTGGGGACCACTTGATTTTCAAAATTGAGTATCCAAAACAATCTTAGGGATCCATAAGGCTTAGTCATGAACTTACTTGTTAGATTATCAAGTTAATTGTACTTTCTATCCAAGAGCTTTCCAAGAAATTATAAAATTGTTGTCTGTGTAAATGAAATTTTAATTCCCAGAGAAAATTAGAGAAAGCAGTCTCAATTATTTTAATTTATCTTGGAATTGAAATAATGTTTAAATTAAAACATTGTGCCCTTGATTTCTATTGTAGAAAGCCAGTGTTTATCTATGGCCCCTGATTTCAATTTTCAATTCTGGCCCTGATGTCTGCAGTCTTGCTTCTTATTTAGACAAACAACGGCCATCTGAGATTAACCACCAGTGGTTAGGATGGAATGACTGGACAATAGTGAGAACTGCCAGGGAGATAATAACCATAAACTTCCTTGGCATGCTTCTCATACCAGATTTGTGAAGGAATATGTCACAGTTTTCCAGAATGACCCCTAGTGAAACACTACCTTTATGGAATTCATCTCCTTTATTTCACTAAAGGTTGCACATTAACCGAGCCTTTGCATTTTATGTTCCTGAAGCTTCGTACTATTAATTTTCAGGATTTTCCAGTGATTATATGAGATTAGAGCAATGATTTAGAAAAATTGATCCATTCTAGAATTAAGGGAGTAAATTACTGGACATTTTCACCTAGTTTACTATAATAGTCTTTTCTTTGTTTATAACATATACAAACTCTGAACCTCTTACTGATTTTGAAATGGTGTGCTGCTCCTATTTAACTGAAAATTTTAAGTAAACAGAATTTTAAGTAAATTCTGAGAATTTATCTTTGGAGCTATGACCAGAAGATCTAATTTCATTAATTCTTACATACATCTTCTGACTTTGGGAATTGCCTCTGTGAGACAACTAAGCTGCCTTCATCTGCTGTTCATCCTACTTACCAGTCCATGAATAGGACTGGTTATTCTCTACTCTTATCTTGAATACAAAAATACCTCTGAGAATGTGATCTAGGAGTAGGAGACTTGTGTGGGAATGCAGTCCTTCCAGAAAAACTGGAAAATTTGTCTTTTTTTTTTCCAAGATTGTTTAAATATGGTTTGTTTGCCCTCATAAAATAATAGAATAAAAGTCCCATCATAAAGTATTTCACCCTAGTATTAACTCTGTTTCACCAGTCAGAATGCATCCATGGCTAATATGGAGGGACCGCGTCTTCCTGTTGTATGGTCAATCTATAATGAGTCAGGTTGATAACCACATCCCAAGATTTGAAGTAAAGTTTTGGAAGAAGCATTCTCAAACTTTTCTAAATGAGAGAAGAATATATAGATTCCTATTTGGAAATGATAGAAAACAAGACTTGCAATTAGAAAAAAATTTCATATTTCTTTGTAGTTGTAACATCAATTGACCATCATCATCATTATCGTCGTCGTCGTCATCATCATCATCATCATTATTTGCATGTTGTATGGTGCTGGGGATGGAATCCAAGATTTTGTGCATTCAAGGCAAGCACTCTACCAACTATATCCCTAGCCCAACAATACTTTTCAAAAATGCTTTCACTTAATTTTTTTATCCTACTTTAGTTTTTTTCCCATAAATTTGACATTATATTTGCAAACTAGCTATAATGCTTGTTATACTAATTTTGTCCTGATTCTTGTCTGCTTCCATAACAAACTTTGGATTTTAAGATTATCCTCTTAGATTACCAAATCAAATTAGTACAGTAATTGTGGTCTCAATTCATTTCACTTCTTAAAAATGGGTCAGCAAAAACTCAGTTCACAGAATCAATGCACATCCTGTCACAGGAGTCTCTGACGCTGCCATTACCCTGCTCCCTGTGTGATATGCTGTCAAGTAAGCCAGGGCTTGCTCACACCACTCACTCCTGTCCAACACATCAGTAACCAAGGTGAAACTCCCGGTCTTTCAGGTGCCTTCTCTCACAAACAGGAGCACCAGCCTTCAGCCTTAAGATCACATATGAGATTATCTCCAGGAAAGGAATGGTGCTTGTGGGATAGTGCCCAGATGATTTGGGAACCTCAGGAATGGAAGGTTTATGACATAAAGGAGGTTTATGACATAGGTGACATAAAGTAACATTTCCCCAGGGGATGGGGGGATGTTGTGTTTAAGATTAGTATCAGTGCTTGCCATACCATGAACTTTTCTAAACTATTTATCTTAAATGTAATCTGTGTTTAATGTCAGAGAGAATAAGTATATCTGGTATTAATGTTTTATTGATAGTAAAACTTACTTTCACTAAACCTTATCTTATAATTGAGGAGCTTGTATATTTCTAATTCTAAATACAATATGTCTCAGAATAAGGTTTTCAGGTTTAGGTTCCATGAGGTTTAACCTTCATTTGTGTCTGTGACACCTTGCACAATGTTAAAGAATTCAACTGAATGGGAAATACATTCTGTGTAACTATGTTCAAAACATTAGGGAGTACCCAGAATTACTTACAGAATAGATGTAATGTCACTGAACAGTGAATCAAGCAAAGTTGAATGAGCACACTGTTTGCCTCTTTTCATTTTTCATTACATTGATGGATGCCACATGTCTATTGTAGGTGATTTTTTTTTTCCGGGTGACTGACAATTATTGCCATTATTATCTGTAATATAGCAGTACTCAAATAGCAGCTCTTCTGCTTATAAGCAGCTGAATAAGATATTATGTTTGGCTTTGTTTATGGAAAAATAAGATATTTTATGAACTTGTGGTTAGAGGCCTGTTAGCAAAAAGGATGAATGATTTCTTGGAATTATAATTTGAATATTTTGAGAGAAACTGACAAAAAGTGTCTTACTATGGGCTGCATTGGTTTGTGACCTTGCTTCTCTAGCTGAGATCCATGCAATCTATCAAAAGCATCCATGGAATGAGAAATGATCCTATAAAACTACATTAAAAATAACTAAAAAAAGATGATGATGATGATGATTTTGATCATGGTGATAATAATAATGTCAGTTTATCATGTGCCTAGCATTATATTAAAGCACTTTAAATACATTAAAATATTGAATTCTTAGAACCCTATACTATTATGCTTATTATAAGAATGGAGAATTTGAAACCCAAGGAGATAAAGAAACTTTCTCAAGGATGTAACTAGGGAAATCAAGATTCAAATCAGACAGTCCAACTCCAAGTCTTGTGGTCTTAGCTACCACATTGCTACATGTTATTGTCCAATTATTAAATAAAATCTTTCATCAATGCCACTTCCACATGCATGATTTTGAAAAATAAATAAAAAATAATGTTGGCTATATGAATGTGTACATTGTTTATAAAAATTACATTCTTTTTCTTTTGGAATTTTCCATGGCATTAAGTTATTAAAATATCAAAATATAAAGCTTGGCATTTTTGCAACAAATGTGTATTATGTTCTAATAAATGTTTACAATATCTTTGGAACAACATTTAATTTGCAAGTTTTTCTTTTATTAATGTGCTCATTTAAGTAATTATCTCTTCACTACTTTGGGTGTATTCCATGTTTGATATTCTGCTGGCTTCAAGGAACCACACAATATAGTTCTTATTTAATCCCATTTTGCCTCCACTTTGTCACAGAAACAAAGACAAAAATGAAAGATGTGAAACACTTCTTTTATCTTATTAGAAAACCTGATAAAATAAAAGAATTATCTAACACAATTTTTTTTTCAAAATTTAAAATTGACAGGAAATGTTGTTTAGAAGTCTGTGGAAACCAAACTGAAATTAACTTACAGGGATTTCGAAACTTATTTTGCTAATGTGGTGTCACTCAGGAATTCACCGAACCTCACAAGGTAAACTCACAGGCATGTTTGGGAAATGATGATGACAGGCAAGAATTTTCTAGATAGAAAATTGAGATATAATCCACATAGATACAGTCCATCCTTTTAAAGTATAAATCTCAGTGTGTTTTCCTACATTCAAAGAATTGTACAAGCAACACTACTGTGTAATTCCAAGATATTTCTGTCACCCCAGAAAAGAAGTCCTAGATCCATAAGCAGTCACTATTCATCCCAGACCACCAGTTCCCCAGCCCTAGGCAACCACCAGTCCATTTTTCATCTCTATGTGTTAGCCTATTCTGGATAGTTAATAAAAATGGAGTCATAGATGTGTGGTCTTTTGTGCCTTCTCTTTTAGATGATTATTAAGAATTTTTAACATCTGTTTTAATTGTTATATATGACAGTAGAATGCACTTTGATACATCATATGTAATGGAGTATAATTTCTCATTCTTCTGGTTGTACATGATGTAGAATCAGGCATATATATGATATAGCTTAGTATCCATTGTGTAGACATACCACATTTTTTATTCATGAGTTAGGTGGTGGATGTTTGGATCAATATATTTCATTCATGTTAAAATTCTAAAGAAGGGTAGATAGAATAGAATTCATGCTAGTTTCTTACTGGAAGGAAAAATTAAAATTCATGACTTCTCTCTCATATTAAACAACATTAGAGCCTATTTTAAAAAGGATACTTTTAGAAAGAAAACCCCTGACTTCTGTGGACATTTAGCAAGTAGCAATAGAAGAGAGGTCTCTAGATTGCAATTATATACTGCCAATCATAAGCTGCTAGAAATACTGTTTACTGATTGTACTTTAAAGAGCTGAGTGGAAAAGTGTGAAGTGGCTGTGAATAATTTGCTCAGCCTGTTACTTGCTTCTGTAAACCATGATACATGTTGAGTGACCTGTGTGTTTATCACAGGTCACCCGGAAACACACAGGTCCTGCATGTTGGGGAAATTACAGCACTGAAGATGTGAGAAACGAACATGGGACTTGCTGTGTGATGATACTTGTCACAATTCTTATGATAACAGTAACAAGAATGTATGACAGCCTGGTGCAGTGGCACATGCTTTTAATCCCTATAGCTCAGGAGTCTGAGGCAGGAAGATTGCAAGTTCAAAGCCAGCCTCGGTAAAAGCGAGGCACTAAGCAACCCTGTCTCTAAATAAAATACAAAACAGAGCTGGAGGGGCTGGGGATGTGGCTCAAGTGGTAGCGTGCTCGCTTGGCATACTTGCAGCCTGGGTTCGATCCTCAGCACCACATACAAAAACAAAGATGTTGTGTCCGACGAAAACTAAAAAATAAATATTAAAAAAAATTCTCTCTCTCTCTCTCTCTCTCTCTCTCTCTCTAAAAAACAAAACAAAACAAAACAAAAACAAAAAAAACCCAAACAGAGCTCGGTGGTTGAGTGCCCCTGAGTTCAATCCCTGGTACTCCCCACCACGGGGGGGGGGAGGGCCCGGAAAGAAGAGTGGCTGTCATTACTTGAATATTTTATTATCTGCTAGGCACTTTGTGACTATGCTTTACCTCTTAATTTCACAACTCTCCAAGATAAGTTTTATTTTTACCATTTTATAGATAAGGAAAATGTATCACTGAATAGAGAAGTGCTTTCCCCTTGTCTCAGAGAGCTAATTAATAGCAGAGTAGGAATTCCAATACTGATCCAAAGGCTCTCTCTCTCTGTTTGAACCAGTAAAGATCTGGGCCAGGAGTGTTTGATGTCAAGACTATAGACACCACATAATGCAACATTGACGATATCACAGCTGCCCCTGTAAGCTTATCACCATATCTTATCATCATCATGCATGATCTTAGGACAGTCACAAAATGTGATCGAGTTTTAACAGAATTAACTCATGAACCATCTTCTTTCAGTAGCTTCGGTGCCCTTGTCTGACTTATAGAATCTTGAATCACTCTACAATATTTTAAATTTTTCTTGAGGAGTCAGTCTTCAGATGTACCTTGGACTTGCTCCTTGCTTGCCTTGGAGAATGAGGGATTTCTTAGCTAAGGGGGAAACGGGAAAGTTCCTGGAGTTCCCCAGGATTTCAGGATTTCCTTGAGTGTCAGGAACTAACCTCCTTCAGATTCACTGACCCAGATTTCTAGTCTTTGGAGAAAAGAATCTCAGTTGACACATAGACACATTTTAAAATGTCACCTTATATTTTAATGCTTAAGCAATTCCATCTATAACATTAAAGGAATTAGACAAATTCCTCCCATAATTATGTTCTTTAGCTCAGGACAGTATTTTTTTTTTTTTTAAAGACATTAAACCTAGCGCAGTGGTGCACACCTTTGATCCCAGCGACTCAGGAGGCTGAAGCAAGGATCACAAATTTGAGGCCAGTCTTGACAATTTAGCATGATCCTGTTTCAGAATAAAACATAAAAAGTGTTGGAGACAGCCATCTTGCTCCTTGGTATTTTCCTAAAAGATCTAAAAACTTTTTAGATTATCTTTTTATACAGCAGTGATTCAGTCACCTCATTGTTCACACCAGCACAATTCACAATAAATTATGGAATAAACCCAGGTGCCCATCAATAGAAGAATGGATTAAGAAATTGTGGTATATGTGTACAATGGAGTTCTACTCGGTCATAAAAAAAGAATGAAATTATGGCATTTGCCGGTAAATGGATGGAAATGGAGACTATCGTGCAAAGTGAAATTAGCCAAACTCAGATACTTGAAGCTAGAGTAAAATAAAGGAAAGGTGGGGGAGGGAAGAATAGGACAACATAAAGATAAAGTGCAGATCAGCAATGTAGAAGAAGGAGATCCAGAGGCAGAGTGGAGGGATGGGTAGGGGGAGGAAATGCAGAATGAATTCTTAGAAAATCACATTTTATGCATATGTAAATATACCACAGGAAATTTCACCTTCATGCATAAGTAAAATGAACCCATCAAATATAAATAAATAGTTGAGTGAAAGGAAGTCTAGGAGAGTAGAGGAAGGAGAATGGGAGAGAGGAGGGAGGCAGAAGGGGAAAGGAGGAGGGAACTGAAATCGATCTCCATTCATGTATGTTTGTTGGGATGAACCCAACTTCTGTGTATAAATATAAAGCTCTAATTTTAAAAAGTGGGTGGGGCTGAGGAAGCAGCTTAGTGGTAAAGCCCCCCTAGGTTTTAATCCTCAGTACTTAAAAAAAAACAAACGTTGTTTTTAGGTATGAAGCATGTTTATTTTATCACATTGGCCAACTTCCCTGATTAACATTGCCTGTCTGATCCCTGAAGGCAATTGCTTTTCAAGCCTCCTGTCCTGATAATCTTCTAAATTTCTTCCAGCTCTACCATTTCTCTGATTCTCTTATTATTTAAAGTTTATATAACAGTGCAGCTGGGTTTTCCCCATTGGCCCCATGCTTGGACTGTCCCTGCTTCCCCATCCATCCCATTCTTCCTGTCTTTCCTCCAGTGTTCAGACATCCAGTGGCTGCTGGCTATTTGAGGGAATGTCCATAGTCCTTCACACACACCTTGTCCTCTCTCAATGCCTCAGCCTTTTTATTAAATGGACTTTAACTATGAAGAATCATGAAAATAATCGTTTCAAACTGATTCTTACTGAGAGTAGACAACTCCCAGTACCTCTTGTTACCAGCAGGAAGAGAGTTGGATATGGGAGAGGAAATGCATCTGAAGTCCAATGAATCTTGAATCATCTGAAGTCCAATGAGTCCAGAAAGAGAGAAAAAAGAGGCTGTGGCCCCTCCCCACTTCACCTCCAAGAGGCTCCTCATTTTCTGGGTTGGAAGGAGGAGCTGATCAGTGCTTCACTTACAGACATCTCACTCCCTTTCTCTCTGGCGCACGCATAGCCCCTCCTGGAAGAACTGATCTGCTTGCCACGGTGCATGACCTCAGTGTCTGCCTTGTCCTAGATGCAACAGATGGAAAATACTGTCATTGACATACTTGTAGTCAGAAGAGGGAGAAATCTGCACACATATTCCTAAGCACTCCTGGCCTCTGGTCTTTATGTGAGCTTGAAGCAAGCTCATTATACACATGTGTCACATGCCCAGGGATCGTTCCTGCACATGCGTTTGCTGTCTCTTAAGAATGCTCTTAGAGATATGGAAAATTGTGCTGTATATGTGTAATATGAATTGTAAGGCATTCTGTTGTCATATATAACAAATTAAAATTTAAAAATTTTTAAAAATAAAGAATGCTTATACTGTACCTGCTTACCAGCTTACCCAGTTAGGATGAGTGATTATGTCAGAGTGTTCAGATTAACACTGTTTGGAGCTTAATTATATAATTATTAACAGGCTTTTCTTTAATGTTTCTATATAAATAATCCATTTTCTGTTCTCAGAAAATTTTACTTGTAAGAGAAACTTTAGTATCTCTATTTTTCTAGTAATGAGACTGAGTCTTAGGGTTTACTGTTCTACGTGATCATTGTCAACACACAGGCCTCCCAGTTCCAAACCCTTAACTAAACTTTGTTCATATATGTCTGGTGTCATCATCTATTATGTAATGACATGATCACCTAGTCTCTATAAAGCAAAGAAAATAACCCCACTGTGGCTCTCTCAGCACTCCTGTTCTGAATGACCATGTGCCCTCCAGCCATATGCACCAAAGTCGTTATTTATTTAGCATCCTTCTTAGGTCACAACTTGGATCTTTTGTTTGCACTAACAGAGACCACATCCTATACACCCCAACACGGGAGATTACTGACAAGCTCCTAACCACTCTCCAAACCAAGTGAGAGCCTGTACTTATAAAGTATTTTGGTTTCTTCCCAATGTGTTACTTGACATTTGTCTGGAAAATTTCACCCAGTGTGACAGTAAAAGTGTACAAAAACTTCTAACAGTGTCTTTTGGACAGATCTGCCTTTCCCATACATGTTAATATAAGGATTCTAGATATTATTCTATTTTTCCTCTACATAATTCTTTAAAAGCATTTCTACTGGGCTGTGTTTCTTGACCTAGAACATGATCCTTCCCTCTGAAGATTGTTTTTACACAGGACTCCAAACAAACAAGCACAGCAAACACACAGAACAACAACAACAAAAAGATAAAAAAAAATGATGAATATGAGATGAGGTAGGGGACTATAAGGTGAACATTGTGCAGAATAACTGAATTCAGACAAATTCTAATTTGGCTTAAGAAAATCTATTTTATCTACTTTAGGAATATATCTTTTTTTTTTTTTAAGTAATGGTGCTGGGGATTGAACCAAGGGCCTTGTGCATGCAAGGCAAGACTCTACCAACTGAGCTATATCCCAGCCCCCTATTTTATCTACTTTAGTAACCTGTACTTAAAAAAATCTGGGCCTAAAGAGTTGAAATGAATCTAGTAATTTCTGAGATACACAAAGTTTCTGACTCATCAATAAATAGTTTTCTTAGAATAAATCCCTCAATGAAGTAAAATATACTGTTTTAAGTTAAACTTAAAGTTTTTCATTAGCCAGATGATATACATTCCATCATATATACTGCTCTTTTGCTTTGACTTTGTGTATATATATATACACACAGATACCCACACACATAACATGAAATTAAAAGGAACCCATTAGTTAATATTGGGAAGTCATCTACTCATTACTGTCCCTCCTGACAACTGGTTTCCTTCCCATTAGTACTACTGTCTTGGCATTTTTGGTGTCCTTCAGACATGCTACATGAAAGCCAGGTGTGGTGGTGCATACCTATAACCCAGAGACTCAGAAGGCTGAGGAAAGAGGATTGCGAATTCCAGGCCAGCCTCAGCAAGTTAGCGAGGATTCCCTAAGCAAATTAGTGAGACTCTGTCTCAAAAAATAAAAAAGGACTGCAGATGTAGCTCATTGCCAAGGTGCCCCTAGGTTTGATCCCCAGCACCAACCAAACAACCAACAAACCAACCCCCCCCCCAAACATAGGTTATCTGTATTATCATTAGAGATATAAATTCTACTTCTTATCATAAATGTTAGCATATCACAATATCATATATACTGTTCTTTTGCCTTAGTACATATAACACTGCTTAATTTATTTTTATACTACACAAAATTTCATCAAATATATATATATATACACACACACACACACACACACACACACACACACACACATACTAATTTATTTAACCAGGTTTCAGTATTTTCAATATTGCATATCCTATTTCTCATAAAATACTTAGATGAATGTATATCACTTGTGTGTTAGTGTGTTGAGAGGAGAGCTGCATATAAGTGTCTTAGAACAAATCAAAAGTGTCTTAGAACATGATAACCAAATGCTATGGGCTGGAAGGTTTAAATAACAGGGCATTTATGGCTCATAGTTCTACAGACAGAAAGGTCCAAGATCAAGACACTATTGTGTATGAGCCTTCTTCCTAGCTTGTAGATGGCCATGTGATAACATGCATGCTCACATGTCCTCTCCTTTCTGTGCACTCAGAGAGAGCCCTGATATCTCTTCCAAATCCCACTACAATGACTCCACCCTCGTGACTTCATCTAAACCTAATTCCTCTAAAGGTCCCACTTCTTAATATTGTCTTATTGAGGGGACTTTGAGGATTTTGAGGGGATGCCAGCATTGAATCCATAATACAACTGGATCAAACAGTATAAAATGTTAGTTTTTTTCCATTGCTCCACATTGGGTCCTACCCTTTTCCAATTTAAGGGTAAGCTTTTGAACCTTTCCAACAAAAGTGTGTTATCAATTTTGGGGTGTTTCTTGAGCTGACAGGTCAAAATGGTAGGTCAGTATAGTTTTAATGTATATTTTCTTGTTAATATCTGAGGTTGAAAAACAATTTTTATGTTTAGTAACTATCAGTACTTTCTTCTCTGAGAACCAGTCTGTTATAGTCTTTGCTTATGTTTCCATTGTGTTAGTGATCTTTTCCTTATTTTCTAGGAAACATGTATTTACTAAAAATGTGTCTTTTGTCACTGATACAAACTTTTCAAGTTTTTTGTATATTTTGATTTTTTTATAATGGTGGGATTTTTTTATGCTGAATCCAAAAAATTATTTTCTTGTATTGAATATATCTAGGATGAGATTACATATTACTGCTCCCATCTTTACTTTTAGAATATTTATAACTTTATTTTCACTTTTAAGTCTTTAGTACATGTGGGATAATTATGCTATGCATTCTGAGATAAGAAGTAACATTTTTGTTTTATTTTATTGGTCTTTTTTTCTTTTCATGAGCCATGTTGTATGTTCACTTACAGCATTTCTTCACATCTATCTTTTCTTATTTGCTGTTTTTTATTGCATATTGTTTGGAGAAAACAGATGAAGCAACAGGTCAGAATTATACCTAAAAAAATAATTTATAGAATCTCTATGGTAGTATGGAATTTCCTCTTACAAATAACAAAATGAGCATTCGTGACAGAACATGTGCAGGCAGTTTTAATTGTCATCAAATCTGTTTAAGTTGTTGATTTCTTAGCAATGCTTATATAGTTGAATTTTCTGGATAACTTTTCTGGGTTTAGATGGGGTATGGTCATACATAAAAAAATAAAATATAAAATGTTTCCAGAGACATTCTTCATACCCTGATTAAGATTGCATATTTATTGATAGACAATATTCATCATAGTTTTCCAACTTTTTTAATGTTATTTAATACTATAAAATGTCTATAATTTTAAAAAATGCTAGTTTATTTTAAAGTGTCAGTTTGTGGTGAATTGCTTTTTTTTTTTTTATATTCAAGTTGCCCAAAATTATAAGATTAGTGACCTCCCAAAATACTTCATGACAAAATGGTGCACATTTAAAAGTAAAAATTTTAGTTGGATGAAATGGCATATGCTTGTAATCCCAGCAATTTGTAAGGCTGAGGTGAGAGGACCACAAGTTTGAGGCCAGGGTGGGCAACTTAGCAAGACCTATCTCAAAATGAAGCTTACAGGGTGGGAGGATCTGGAGGTGTAGCTCAGTGGTAGAGTGCTTGCCTAGCATTCACAAGGCCCTGGGTTTGATCCCAAGAACCCCTCCCTCACACACACACACACACACACACACACACACACACACACACACACTTAGAGAGAAAGAAATTTTGTAGAAATAAAGAGTTTTGACCAATAGAAATGTCTCATTGTCATTAAGTATTCTTTGCTCATTTAAAGTTCTTGCATTTGAGAACTGAATTTACTTATGGTCTGTCTGCAACTAATTTTGTAGTTTAGAAGGAACTTCATAGAGACAGCTCTCTGGAGTCCTCTGGTTAGAATACAAACCACACAACAATTCTCTCTCTCTCCAAATGTGTGGAACTGTAACGTCAGCAACAGGAACAGAGTGAGTGAGGGCAGTGATGGGGAAAGTGACTAATGGAATGGACCTTCAGTCACGATTCTAATTCCCCCATGGTCAAAGCTGGCCTTCACACAGGAAAAACAAAACAAAAAAAATCTCCAACAAAAAGAGACATTCCACAATCTCAGGCAACGTCCCCAACTCATCCAGTCCTCTCACAAACATGACCATTCATACAGAGAGAACTGGGTGAGAGAGCATTAACCCAGGAGGTCAAGGAGCATCCGGTGGATGGAGGTCCAGAGCAGTATCCTTGCTAAGAGTAAAATGCATTTGTGGCAGACCCACACCAGATTCCAGTCCCCTCAGAAAACACTTTTCAGAGGTGATAGACTTTCTCAGAACTGAGAATTTGTGTTTAAATAAAACTGAACATTAAACATACTCCTGCTTACATGTCAAGTATTAAGCAAATGTTAGTCTGTTTTCATTGCATTAAGTATTTTTGTGGGAAGCAGTAAAATTTACATTCATGAAATACACTGCAACTCAATTACATTGCATGCAGTTTTAAATTGGTTTTAATTGTGTTTAGTTTTTCTAGTTAAATATAACAGGTTCTGATAGAACCCCAGTGTGGCAGGAAAATGATAAAGAAAAACAAAACAAAATCACATAGTAAGTTGTCAGTATTCTGGTTCAGTAACTGATCTTCTTTTTGAAGACTTCATTAAGAGTAAAGAGATACAAGATTAAATTTATAATGTGAATTTCAAAACTCAATTGGAATAGCTTATAGAAGCATGAAAATAGGCTATTTCCGCAGAATCTTTTCCTCATACAATCATATATAGTTGCTGCCCCAGGTCTATTAATATAATTTAAAGATCATCCTCATATTTACAAATTACTTTCCATATATTTTTGACCTGTTTTTTGATTCTCTGTGCTTTGGTTCCCACTCTTCTATAAGATAAATAACTCTGGATAGAGATACATAAAATAATCTCCCTGACTAAATTGTGTATTCTATGAACAAAAGGTTTATATCCTATTTAGAGTTTGGATAGAGCACTAATAAAATTTCATTGTCGAACTGAATTGACTTAAACAATGTAAAACATTGGTGTTACCAATTACTTGGCATCTTCTTACAAAAGAGTTATAATGAAAGAGGCAAATCTTGTGAAATATCAATGTAAGAGATGCTGTTAATGATCCTGATGTCAGCATTCATTTCTCACGCACACACAGGGCTCTGATACTGGTTAGCCTGTGACATCTACAATCTGTTGTCAAAGAAGCCTAACATTTCTTAAGGTACAACATTAGTGGAACTGTAGGTATTTTTCTGTAGTATTTTCATTCTTCATAGGAAGGATATTAATGTTTATGGTACATATGAAATGTTAGAGTACTATACATAAATTATTTAAAAATGGGGGTTTTTTAGTTGTAGATGGACACAATAACTATTTATTTATATATAGTGCCAAGAATAGAGCCTAGTGCCTCACATGTGCAAGGCAAGTGTCCACAACTGAGCCACACCCCCAGCCTCTAAAAGTGGGTTTTAAAGAACATAAAGAAAGCTATATTTATCCTTTTTTTTCTCAATAATTTTCCTTAGCAAATGTTATTTTCATATAATAATTCCAAAATATTCATAGTCATTAGCTTTTTAGTCATTTCATTTACTACTTTAAGAATAGATAGCAAATTTGCTCTGCCTCTTAGAATCAGTTCTTAGAAACTTGAACTCAAATTAAAAACCAGTGAATTAAAAAAGAGCTACAGTTTCAAAGTACTTGGCATAACATTTGAAAAAATTACTATTTCCTTCACCTATTTTTCTGTCTATTTGTGCCAATTAAGTAGTTCATCACCATAGCCTCAATAATAAGGATATTTAAAGTTGGAATGCTTAAATCCTATTTTTGCAAATGTCACTTAGAAACCTCAATTTATAAACCCCATGAATTATGAAATATTGTGAACAAAACTCCTAATGTCATTGGTATAGTACAAATGAAAGAGGGTCTTATATTGAGCAATTTTCCAGTTTAAGACCTGCCTTTTACAATTGCTCTGCAGTTGACCCTTCAGTCCTATTTTGAGTAACCAGATGAAAATAAAGTTTCCATTCAAGTTGTGGTTGCTAAGAGCAACTAGTACTGATGCCAAAAGATGAATACTGTACCTTCTTAGTATAATGCCTACTTTGTAAACTAAATAAAGAACTAAATTATAGAGAAGAAAGTTATATTAATGTGAAATATCAGGGAAGGAATAGAAACATGAATATTAGAGATGTGGAAATAAGAAAAAGAATTATTATTGGCACATTTTTGTAACTGCTAGGAAGTTTGGATAGATGTCCTAATCTCTAGGGCACTCTGTATTTCCACCTGTCATGCCTGTGAAATTAGCATTGTTCACTGGGGCAAGTCTCTCTTTTTGTAACAAGAATTTATGTCCTTAGTTCTTAGGGGATTTTGAAAAATGGAAACAAGATTGCTTTGAGATTGCATAGGGAAATATTTGCCAACTTTTTTTAGCTTGAATTTTCAAGCAAAATTATTTTTGCCATTACAACTGCTTTATGGTGTCTGAGAACTTGTAGTGGATAGGGTCAGTTACCTCTAATTGCATTTTACGAACATGTCATTTTAATGAGAGAGACTTCATAATGTTATATCAGCAGTCATAATTTCTGTGACCAAATAGTGCTATTTTTAATATAGTCATCTCTATGATTACAAGAATTCTTTTAAAAATCAACCTTTTCTTCATTGTATCCTAGGCATTGCTGTTCTTGAAGGGTGAGTTCATTACTTCTTTATTGGCATCTGCTGTATGCCAGGTGTTCTGCTTATCTACAAGGAGTTCACAGACTGGGAAGATGGACAGAAAATCAAGTAATTACATATAAATATGCTATGAGTTACAGTCAAGCCATAGACTAGATTTTATACAAACATAGAGGAAGAAAATATTCATGGAATAAGTCAAATTTAGCTTGCATAATGAGCTGGATATATGAGAACCATTTGCCTGCAGCAGAGTTGCTTCCTCGATGACCAGGGTTCATGCGATTGGTCTGTTATATTGCACGTCTCTTTCCTCCCTCTCCAGGTCTGAAACTAATTTGTTGGTTAAAGAAAGTAATTCAACTTGAAGAAGAGTCTTCCTCCTGAAGTGAGGATCCTAGAATGTGGGTTCATCTATACAAGGCTTTGTAAATGCATACTACATGATGAATGGTTTTTTTTTTTTTTTGACATTTTCTAAGATGACAGAGAATGGACTCTGTAGGCAGTTTGGAATGGCTTCTTCAGGAAGACAAAAACTCTACGTTCCAGACTTGTCAAGACAGTTTTGACTGAATGAGACCTTTTACCCTGGTTTTAAAAAATCTGCCTATCAGACTGATGAGGTCTTAATGCACTTGATCCTGGAAATATGGGCACTACAGCAAGAAACAGATGAGTGAAGAAGGGTTGAAGAGGTACTGCCGTGATATGCTGCAGGGTTATGAGATTAGAAAACCATATAGGGACATACAATAGATGGATATATATATAACACTAAGAAATTTGGACTTTATCATCCAGGTCAGAGGAGCCATGATATTTTCAACAAGTGGCAGATTTTTTTTAAGTGAATAATTCTAGTAGCAATGTGAAGAATTGGCTTGGATTTTTGAGACAGAGACCGAATTTAGAGATATACATTTATGGGCTAGTAACTTATAGGTCATAATTAAAATTATGGGAATGAATGAGAGTACCCAAGAAGAACATGTAGAATAAAGATAATCAGGAAGAAGGGAGTAATTCTCAGAAGTTTATGTGATTGATGAAAACAAAAAGAGAAAGAACATTCAAAGGAGACTGAAGGCATATTTAGAGAATTAGAAGATGTTTTAGGAGTGAAATGAGAAGAGCATGTTAAGATTAAGGAATTTATAAGGAACATTAAATGCTGCCAAGGGTTAAGCATAATGAGAATTGAGAAAGTACAATGGATTGGAAAGGTAGGTTGTTTGAACCCTTGAGCTGTTTGGGTTTACTTCATGACATTTTGGGGAGACATTTGCTAGAAGAAAAAAACACTGCTACTGTCAGGGTAAAGGATTCCTTGAGAGTCAGAGTGTGGAGTAAAAGTTTTTCTTTGGAGGTATAAAAAGAAAAGATTACAGAAAAATGAAACTAATCATATATCAGTTAAAAAAAACCCTAATCATAGAATTGTAAAACTGGCTATGACTGGTTGCTTAAATTATGCCATCACAGGCCAAGACTCTGCCTAAACTATTCTAGAGAGGTGGCTATTTTCATTGCTTATATTGAATTGTAATTATAAACTAATAAGAAGAGGTATTACAACTAGCACCCCACTGATTTCATTTTGAGAGAAACATATATATTAACTGTTTTAAGACTTTTCTTTCTGCCCTCCCCATACCATAGATATTTTACAATTGGCTCTCAGATTTGAAAGTAAATTGAAGTAAAAAGAAATATAGCTTCAGAAGTTTTAGTTTCTGAAGATGTCAGAAATTCATGTTTTCTTGTATTTATCCTCTTCACTGATTTTTGTAGAACATTGATTAACTTAAATTTTTAAGATTTAATTTCTTCCTTTGGGCCATTGCACATAAATGCCAGCTGCCTTCTGCCAAGCAAAAACTAGGACAGCCCCATTCCAGACTACCTTGTTTTAAGCTGCAGGGTTACTAAGGAAGTAGTGAGAAATTATACATTTTGATTGTGTAAAATATGGATAATTTTTCTGGTGATTACCCTTTTCCAAATTTTGCAGACTATCATTTCCATGAAAAAGATAGAACCCCAAAAGTATGCAGCATCTGTGCACCTTAGATGGAGCATCTCCACTGTGACCCTCAGAAAGGCCAGCACCAATTGTGTCCCCTACATGGACAGGAGGAGTCTGTCTGCAGATGCACTAGCTGCATACCTTAAAATTTCTATTATTTTGTTCTAAAGGCTTGTCATGGTCACAACTTCATACATCCTCCTTATGTGTCTGACCTTTCATCTCATGGATTGAGAGGTATAGAGTTTTTGTGACAGAGTTAGGTGAGAGAGCCTAGACCTAGGAAGTATTCCTGGGTTCTGATACTGACTTGGACCCAGATTAACTCTGTAGTTGCTCATGGGCACATCAGTGAAGCTTGCTGAGTCCAATTTCTTCACTTATATGATGGATTCATGCCAGTCTGTCTCAGAATGGCTGTGAGGACCCAAGGAGGGAACACCTGGACATTAGATCTACACTGTTCTCTGTTCTAGGACAAGTGTTATTGAGGTCGTTGTACACATCAGTGATCATTGTTTTAAAACATGAGTTTGCATTTCATGACTTCAATACCATTTCAGAAGGACATTAATTTCTATATAAGTTCAATGTTTCATTTCTCACTTTCCACTAATTTTTAAGCTCAATTACAGAAAATAATAATTATTTTTCTACTCTTCTCTTATATAAAATGAATTAACATTTACCACATTTTCTCCAGATTTTCTTACAAAGAACTGAAATTTATAGATGGTGTTGGGGGTCCCATATCCCCATTCTATTCCCATTTCCCCCTCTGTAATGCCATTTTCTTTAAGTGGATGTCTGTTCCACACATGCATGTTTTTGTATTGTCACTACATGTGAGTTTTTCTATAAACTATATAATAAATATAACATGCATATCCACCTGGGTACACATACACTTGTTTGGGGGGGGATTTAAAATTGTATTTATTTTTGTTTCATTCAAGAATAATGTTTTGAAAGATTTATATATATATTGATACATATAGTTTTAGTTTATTTTAACTTGAAAAGAGAATGCGGGTTTTCAAGTTGCCACTACAGATGGGTATTATGGTTTGGATCTGGACTTTCCCCCCAAAGCTTATGTATTGAAGATTTGGTGCCCAATGCAACAAGTGTCCAGAGGTGGGTCTTTTGGAAATTTATTGGAACATGATGGCTCAGATCTCATTAGTGGATTAATCTATTCGTAGTTGAATGGACTATTGGGAGGTTGGAGGATGTAGGTCACTGGGAGCTTTCCATTGGGACTATATCTTGTCCTTGGCTCTTCCTCCCCTCTGTCCCACTCTCACTCTCTTGTTCCTGGCTGCCATGAGCTGAGAAGCTTTTCCACTATGCTGTTCTGCTTCACTTCAGGCCCAGAACAATGAAGCTGCAACCATAGACTAAAACTTTTGAAACTCTGAGCCAAAAATGAACCTTTTTTCCGTGAAGTTTTTTGTGTCTAGTATTTTGGTCACAGTGATGAAAAGATGGCTAACACACAGAGTCAACTTACAGAGTAATTTGCAAATATAGGACAAATTTGAAGGAATGTGTATCCTATGACCCAGCAATTCCACTTTTCTATGTAATCTTGAAAATTTGTCATGTATTTGTACAAAGATGTCTAAAAAATTGTTCATAGCAATAGCTATAAGAGTAAAATGTGGAAATAATCCATGGGTCTTTCATGAGTGAAATGGACAAATAGCACAACACTGTGCAGCAGCTAAAATAACATTGTTATAAAGCAAATTATGATAATTTTAGAAAAATTAGCAAAACTATTAACAACATATAGATCTGGTAAAATGCTTGATAAAATCTAGGTGTGAAAATTTTAAATATTAGACACTTTATAAATCTAGTTATTTTCTTTTATACCCTGTTCATCATAATTTAAAACAGAAATAGATTTATTATTTCTGTTTTAAATCAATGTATTGGGCTTGTATGAGATAATTACAGTAAAAAAAAGAAGACATCTTCAAAAGTGACTCACATTAATAAATAGGCAAGATCTACTATTTTTATGCAATGCTAGGTGGTAACTCTGTATTATCTCTTAGTGGATCACAATCAATATCCTTTGAATTAATGTTTAACCCAGCCCCATTTGTGGAAGAAGCTATCTTTTCTCTGATGTATGTTTGTGGTGACTTTGTCTAGTATGAAATAACTGTTTATAGGTGGGTTTTTCTCTGTGTCTTCTATTCTGTTCCATTGGTCTACATGTCTCTTTTAGTGCCAAAACCAAGCCGTTTTTGTTACTATGAGTCTGTAATATTATGGAAGGTCTGGTATGGTGCTGCCTCCTGTTTCACTTTTCTCACTAGGGATTGCTTTGGCTATTCTGGGCCTCTTATTTTTCAAAATAAATTTAATGATTGCTTTCTCTATTTTTAAGAAGAATGTCATTGGAATCTTAATAGGAATTGCATTAAATCCGTAATAAATAAATAAATAAATCTCTTATAGATGGTCTGCCATTCTATTCCTAACAACTATTTCAATAACTTTATCTGCATGCCAGTCTTCATTCATTCATTTGCTCAATGAGTAACTATTGAGAGATCTTATCAGAGCCAGAAACCCTCAAGAGTGCTGGTTCTATTGTGGATAATGTGGTCCCTGCTCTTGCTGAGCTCCAGTCAGGGTGAGAGACTATTTGAGGCTGCTTGAATTCTGAAGGGTCAGTGATGTGCAGTGGAGCAGCAACAGTACTAATCATTTCTTAATTCTTACTGCAAAATAAGATTGGTGCTCTAAGATGTCAGATAGTAACATTATATAGCATGTTATAAACTATTCTCCATTACTATATTAAATACAATCTAATGGTTGAAAAATAAATAAATAAATAAATAAATTTGTGTTATCTAGGGCATTCTCTGCTTTAGAAAAATCTGCTGTGTTAAAACATGTACTTAACAATACAAAGCATATTTTTAGGATTTTCTAAAATAGGAGTATATTTGGATTTACATTGGGAAATACTTTTACTTAGGAAAACCCATAGCACCTTAAATATGATTCAGTATGGCAAATTTATTTTTTTTTCTCAATCTTTAAAAGTACATCTACTGCATAAAGAGGAAAGATATATCTATAGGTCAAAAGGTAATAAAATTGGCACTGAACACTGATTGACACTTCAGTACCAGATAATAATTAATAACTTTATGATAAGATGTACTGAAGCTGAGGATGCTGAGGATAATCAGGTTACCATTCAGTCTTCCAAAGCTTGATACCTATTTGTAGTCAAGCATGGCATCGTGATTTACTTCCATATTTTGCCAAGATCGTCACTGTGAAGCTGAGGTAATATTGTTTTAACTTATTTTTTGAAACTGTTAAATCAGGTAATCATTAAAGTCAAACAGTATTTAGGTTTTTTTCCTTGTCACTTGCTTGCTTGAGACAGGGTCTCACTATGTTGTCCAGGGAATGAGCTTAAGCATTCTCTCAGCCTCCACAGGTATGCACCCGCTAACTGTCTGGTGTTTAGTTTTTTGATTCCATTTAACTCAGAATCACTGACTCACATTTTCCCTGTAAACTAGTATTTCAGAGAGCATTGATTCCATAGCTCTAATAGGATGGTTGTTTTAACAGGTCATTCATTTTCACCAAAGATCTTACCAATTATGCATTTTTAGGCACTATTTGAATTGTGGAGGGAGCAAGTGGGATGCCGGGGTCGGGGAACAACCATGTAAGATAGTTATACAATCTAATAACTCATGGTGGGCCACAGCTTGGTTTATTTCAGTGGTTTCTTCTGCTGAGATTTGAAATAGAAATTCTAATATTTTTTTTCACAAAAGCACTTTTCTCTAAACCATAGGCAAAGAAAGCCAAGGGACGTTGATAAAATAAACTAATCCAAGATGAATTTAAGAATCACAAAACTTATAACAAAATAAGATTTCTTAGACTTGTGTGAAAAATAAAGCAGGAGGTGATTAAGAAATATTTGATGCTGACTGCTAAAATTATCAACACAAAATAAAGTTTTAAGACATGGATACAGTTACTTCAGTTTTACATTGAGGTTTGCATTTTGAACCATTTTATTAGTCACAGCCGTCACCTTTTATCTGTTTTATTAAAGGGGTTCTTTTTAGTTTTATTGAGGAATAGTTGACAAATGAGCATATTAATTGTTTTTTTACGGTGATTAATTTGCAATGTGTACACATATCAAAATATGAAGATGTACCACTAAATATGTATAGATTTTATCAAAGATGTTGATAAAGCAAAATTCTTTTTAAAAGTGTGTTCATAGATATCTGTAAATCAATTTCTTCTCAAAAATTACTGAAGTCGGTATTTTTAGGAAAAAGTTAGTCTTTGTTTTAAAACTCTAATGTGTAAAGCATCGCTAAAAATGAACACATTTACATATTTTTTGTTTTTGTTTATGTTGCAATTAGGGGATTCTCAAAGCACTATCTGAACATGTTGACAGGTGTTAATATAAATGAAAGAACAAACGTTCCATGATATTCAGGGAATAGAATTCTGGTTGTTTTTTGTTTGTTTGTTCTTAGTTTTTATTATAATTAAAAAGGCCAAATAAAATTAATGATAACACAATGTCATAATTAAAGAGCATATTGATTTCTTATTGGAAGTGGCAGAAGGCACCCATTTAAACACTGTTTTGGCTAAAACTTGTATATAAGGATAGCTCTTTGGAAAAACTAGAGGTAAGAGTGCACATTAATGGGCAAAATCTAGATCAAGTATTAAGACAGAAATCAGGTAGATTCTCTGAAATTTTAGATTCAGATCCACTTTTAAGGAATAAGAAGGGAAAACAAGGAAAAGTTGCTCTGGACTTCTTTTTCATATGAGGTAGTATTTATCAGATAATATGAACTTGCATTTAAATTAACAATGATTAAATATGCGATCAGTGATTAAATGCTGACAAACTGTCATTTAGAAATTTACAAAATGCTCCAGTGAACAAAGAAAGTGTAACAATTCTTTTATTCATGTCAGCTGAGTAAGAACTTCCTTTTTTTTTTCTTGATTCCCCCAAAATTTATGATTTAGGTCAAAAATTTTGTTTTTGCTATGGGAGTTATATTATCCTCCTTAGCTACTTATATCAAGTCAATTAATTAGAAGATTGCCAAACCTCCCACTTTGTTGTGAATTATATAAACACCCCAACTGAAGAATAGATGATGGCTCTGTTCATCTTAAGAATTTATAATTTGATGAGTTGAAGTTTTATTTAATTGAAGAATCCTTAAACCACATTATTTTCATTCTTACCACTTACTTTGGTTTATGTTGAGATGAAATGACTAATTTGAACTTTCATTAATTTGAAAATTTAGCTTAATTTTGATCAGGCTTAAGTATTCTTATTTTGGAGTACTATTCATTACTTACACCATTGGTTTAAATTTCTGTAAGCAAAATAGTTAACATTTATTAAATCTGTGTTTTAGACATCATGCTTTCCATGCAACCCACTTTAATTTTCATGCATAATTAGTTATTTCTTAATTCTTCTTCTTCTGTAAAAAGGGCATAAGAGCCACATCCATCTCAAAGGCTTGTGGACTAAATGAGTTCATTTATATAAAACACTTGAAACAGCATAAACACTCAGTAAATGTAAGATATTAATACCAGCTATTTTGATAATCAGGGCAGTTATATTTTGTCATATTGTTATTATGTTTAGACATAACTATTCTTATCCTAATTCTCAAAAGTACCGTTACCTCAGGCAGCTAACTGGCGGTAATTGGCAGATCTGAGGTGCAAATTGATTTCTGTTTGGTTTTGGGGCCCAGTTCCTTATCTGCACCCCAAAAGCTAAATAGATGTAACAATTTTACTTCAGTTTAACATATTCCAAATTTTTCAAACAATTTCTGCCATGATTAACCTCATTCCTATGATCATAGTTCTTGCTCAGGCCCATTTAACTCTCTCCCACTGAGGTTTTTTTGTTTTGTTCTTTTAAGACTTATCAGGTTTAAGCAGTGCCTGCTTTTACAATATCTGATTATGTGGTTTTCAACCAGTGCCAATTGCTAGGTGTCTCTTAATTAACTTTACTCATAACAATAAAATAGTACAATAAAGAACTAAATTTTTAAAATGGCCTTTTAAATATACATTCTAGCAGATCCAAGATTATTCCTAAACAAACTTCTATTCACTTTTTACAATCATATGTGCTTCCTTGAGAAGGAAAGCAAGAGTGGAGTTGCAACCAGTTCTCTGGAAATCTTACACAAAGCACAGCCCAATAGTCTGCACATGCCCAAGAGAGGGTTTTGCATGTCATCCATCATGACTGCCAGGTTGAAAAACTGACCTACCACCCCTCAGCTAAACCTCTGTGGAGGTTTTCAGGTACGAACTAAGTAATATCCAGAATTACATTCTGTAAATTCAGGAAAAAAACATTGTTTTTATTCTTCTATTATGTGACTACCTTACTATTTCCTAAATTCATTCATGGTTTCACTCATTTCAGACAGAACAATAGCAGCAAGGACATCAGCAACAAAATTTTGAGGTTATACTCTGATGTCAAAAATATGAAGGGAAATTTTAGTAGCCTCAGTTACTAAAATGACTCTCTGAAAGATAAATAAATTATTTTTGGTGCACTTTGTAGAGTGGGCTATTTGTTCAATACCAGATCAAGGTTAAAAAAAAATCTACAATTAAAGCTTTTGTATTATGAATTTTTTTCATTTTTTTTATTAGTTACACATGACAGTACAATGATCTTGACATTTCATACATTTGAATCAAATGGGGTATAATTTCTCATTCTTCTGATTGTATGGGTTGCAGAATCACATTGTTATACATACAGCAATAATAATGTCTATTTTATTCTGCTGTCCTTCCTTTCCCCCTTTCCCCTCTCCTGCCCTCCCCTCCCATCACTTCTCTCTACCCAATCTAATGTGACACACTTCCCCCCCCCCTCACAACATCATACATGTATTCTGTATAATGTTGAGGGTCTCCTTCCATCTTCTGTGCAATACCCCTTTTCCCTCCTTTCCCCTCCCACCTCTCTTCCCTAACAAAGCAATTACTCAGGGTTTTTTTTTGTTTGTTTGTTTGTTTGTTTTTTAATGTAGTAGAGCAAAGGCCGAGTGAAGAGTACATAATGTTTAAGGCTTTTTACCCCAGCTTCAGACACTTCTTTTTAACTTTTGAAAAGTTAAGTTCCAAATATAATAATATCACATTTACAAATAAAATACTCAAAATTAGTAAAAAAAATTTGGTAATTTTATAAATAGTAGTATACATTTTTTAGCTAGGAATCATTTTGTGCTTCCTGCATAGCAAGAAAAAAAAAATCTTGTAGGCTGGTTTTTGATGAAGCCAGTAAATTCTGTGTTACATTACACTGTTTCAGAGAATGTTCAACAAATTGTTAAAATTTTTCCCACAGCACATTAATATTATAGAATACAGTAATTCAAAGGAAATACAAATTATTTTTTTTTGTCATTTGTCTTAGTTTGTACATGTCCTAGAATACCCTTTCAGAGGAGAGTTAACATGCACAAAACAAATGACTTTTCAATAAAAATACATTATGAGGGTGAAGTTGAGCAAAGATGAGATTTGAAAATCTGTTTAGCAGTGTGAAGGGCTGCTGGGATAAAAAGTGGAAGCCAAATACAATCACCAATTCATGTGGCTCAAGGGAAATAACATGGGCATTTTTGAGTTATTGGCTCAGCTTCAGGAAATACAGGTTCCTTTTTCTTTTTTTTTTTCTTCAGGAGCATATGAAAGGGTTTAGGAAACAGGTACTTTTTTGCAATTGATAAAAAGTATTAAATTCTTGGAATGTTGCAATAAATAGCTATGGTTCAAGTAGAGAAAGATGTGTTTTCAAATTTCAAAGAACAAAACTCCCTTTGTTTGGTTCTACTCTCTGTGGAAATACTTTAAAACTCAGCCTGAGGACTGCACAGCATCAGATAAGCGGTGATGTTGTTCTCCCCTGTCCTCTATGTGTGACCTGTTCACATAGAACTTTCAACACAAACATAGGTTCTGATTATCAGGTTGTGTACAATTCCCCAGAATTTACTGCAAATGAAAAAAAAAATGTGGCTTTGCAGAATGATTTCACTCCATGAAGCAACACTTTTGGCAGATCCAGGTGAAATCATTCATATTTATTATCATTTCAAGTGTCTCTTCCCTTCCTTGGGTTCAGTGTTGATTTTTCTAAAAAATATTTTACTAATCTTTCTCATCTTCTCCATCATTGCCATCTCTGACCTGCCTTAGGCCCTATTCAACTCTCTCCCAGTCTCCTCCTGGATTGTTCCACTCCATTCTGTCCTCTGCACAACCACAGGGTGATCTACTTAGGATGCAGATCTGCAGATGTCACCCCCCTGCTGGAGACCTGCATTGGCCCCCTGCAACCAGCAGGCAAGAGGACAAGCTCTAATCAGGTCAGATTACACCCCTTGTGGACAGGAGCAGTCCTCATTTCTCCATGCACTCTACCTCAGACTCTAAACTCCATTCTAGCTACCTTTGAACTTGTTGTGTTGTCCTGCTCTTCCCAGCCATCTGCCTTTGCCCATGCTGCCCTTAAATCTCTCTTTGTATTTACTCTAACTTCTCCTTTTAATCCCAGCTCCATATCACCTCCTGAAGAGATTGCTTAGGTAGCACTTGCCTCTGCCCTGGGCATCTCTTGATTATTGCACTTATGCCTTGTTTTGTAATTATTTGTTAAATGTCTGTTTCCCCCAGGAGATTGTTAATTTTTGAGGGATAAGAATTATGTCGTACCAATCCAACAAAACCAAAAGGACTGAAAATAGCTAGTTAAACCATTACTTTAAAAATATTTTATTTGGCCAGAGCTAAGGTACCCAAACTTAAAATTCTTACAAAGAAGCATTTGCAGACAAATCAGCTCAGTCTATAAAGCAACAAATTCAGGTGGTTTAGATGTACTGTATGTGAGCATTTTTAGATATTTTCTCATTTGGTCTGATTTTTTAAAAAAAAAAACCATGTTTTCCATTTATCCAATTCTGTTTGTAATATGTGCTTTAATTTTCAGCTAAATTTTAAGATTGTACATGGGTCTGAAAAGGAAGTCATTATCTAGGATGAGGACATTTGATGTATTTACTGTTCCTATGAAACTTTTAAAACTGCTCATTCTAGGAGACTTCCTCTCAAAATAAGGTTTAAAAAAGGAAAATTCAATAAATGATTTTGTGCCTGCTTTTAAATGTTAATATTTATGCTACATTTTTGCATGTCTTAAAATAGGCCCCAAACATATTTTCTATGAAAATAAAAGTGAATTGTAACTTACTTCTCTGAATTCTTATAATTGCACATGAGGTGTTGTTTTAAATTTTTAAAATTTTTATTCAATAGTTTCAGATATATTTTAATTAGGTTTTAAAAGAAGATTATTTCCTGTTTACTTATTTGTACATACATAATCACAAATGTTAGAAAATTATTTCTTGATGTTTATGGAGTGATAGTGGAAGCATGTGAAATTTAATTTTTTAAAATGGTTTCTAAAACTCATAAAGACCAAACTGAATTATTTTCAAGTTCATTATTTAAGCTCTTACATAATACATTCACAACATTCATGTTCTTTTTATGCCTTTATAAACTTCTTTTTTCCCCCTAATTTCCCAGTGAGAAGCCTGCAGGAATTCATGCAAGATATGCTTAATAAATTCTTTTAGGCAAATGTAATAATGACTTTCTTCACTTAGTATAATATATTAAGAATTTTTCAAAAAATAAAATCACATGTAAAATGAAATCTGATAACAATTTTATAATTTGAGGGTGCCTTCTTAATTAAAATAAAATATAATATGAGCTTAAATTGTCCATACACCTTGTTTTTGCTTTTTAGAAATATCATCTTAGCTTTTCTGAAAAATTATCGTAAACAATGAAATGTTATTTCTTTTCGTATGATATGTAAAATTCTTTCTTTTGGGCATAAGAAAGTATTTTTTCAGAGTTTCTTTTCATAATTTTCACTTTTTTAAAATTTATACATGACAGTAGAATCTATTTTGATATATTTATATAAGCATTTAATATATCTTATTCTAATTAGGACCCCAGTCTTGTGGATGTACAGGATAGTAAGATTCATTGTGGTGTATTCATATATGTACAAAGGAAAGTTATGTCAGATTCATTCACTGTCTTTCCTATTCCTATCCCCACTCCTTTCCCTTTATTTGCTTTTGTCTAATCCACTGAACTTCTACCCCCACTCCTTATTGTGGTTTAGCATCCACATAAGAGAGAACATTCGCCCTTTGATTTGGGGGGATTGGCTTACTTAGTATGAGAGTCTGCAGATCCATCTATTTACTGGCAAATGTCACAGAGTCATTCTTCTTTATGGCTGAGTAATATTTCATTGTGTATGTATACCACATTTTCTTTATCCATTCATCTGTTGATGGGCTTCTAGGTTAATTTCATACCTTAGCTATTATGAGTTGTGCTATTTTAAACATTGATGTGTTTGTGTAGTGTGCTGATTTTTAAGTCTTTTGGGTATATACTGAGGAGTGGGATAACTGGGTAAAATGGTGGTTTCATTCCTAATTTTTTGAGGAATCTCCTTACTGCTTCTCAGAGTCGCACTAATTTGCATTCTTCAACAATGTATGAGTTTTCCCTTTTCCCCACATCCTCTCTAACATTTACTATTACGTGTATTCTTGATAATTTCCATTCTTGATGGAGTGAAATCCCAGTATAATTTTAATTTGCATTTCTCTAATTGCTAGATATGTTGAACATTTTTTCACATACTTGTTGACTGTGCATATTTCTTCTTTTGAGAAGTGCCTTCTGGTTTCTTTGCCCATTTATTGATTGAGTTTATCCATTCTGTAACTAGAACTCTTTTAAAACATGAAATGATATTATTTGATCTTTCTGTATCTTTATCCCATTGTACATCTCTGGATTCAGTAATAATAAATAGAACATGCTATTTCTTTTCCTTTTTCTTTTTGATTTTAAAATGATTATAATGCTATTGCATTAAGTCTATAAATGACTTACAGAAAATGTATTACAGTAGTTTTATCATGTACCCCTCAGTTCCAAAACTTAGAAGCAACCCACTGCCTTCATAATAGCTTAGCCTGCCTTTCATGTTATTTCGGGATTGACTTTTTCATGGTGTCTTTGTTCCAAATAAACTGAACTAGTCAGTATTTCTCCAGGGATTTCTGTTCCTTACTGTATTTGCTTGATTTTTTTCTCTCACCAGATATTCTTCCCTTGGTTTTTGTTTAATCCCATCTCTCAGCCTCATAGGGAGTAGGTGGTATTCTTGAGACATGCTTTTGGAGGTGTACTGATTACTTATTCACTTTAATCGATAGGACAAATTGTGACCGCAGATATTCTGCTTCATCAGAATTCCTTGTGGGACTGTCATCAATTAGGCCAAACAGCGGATGCTAAAGCTAGAATATAAATATGCTTGTATACAGTCAGTTTACTGCTTTTCTCAATGTTTAACAAGTATGAATAGGACAGACTGCATTTGCCAAGGTATAAATGGTAGAATTGCCTCTACAGAATAAAAGAAACACTAGTTACTTCCTTGTGGAGACTACTTTCTTAAAAAGAGGAAAGTTTAGGTTCTTAAAAAGAGGAAAGTTTAGGTTCAAACTGAAGTATTGTTGCATTTTTATGTAACAATTCTTAAAAATAAGCCTAGAGGTTTTACTGTCAGAGGATTTTTTAATAAAATGTAGACAATAAGAAATGAAAATTTGTAAAATCTAATTTTTTCTCCTATAAGATTTTGTGTTCCTTTAAAAAAAATAAGGTGAAGGAGAATTTTCAAAGCAATTATCAAACTTAGTTTGATAATTGACATAAAGTACCTGTCAGGTTTTATACCTAAATTGCTTCAATCTGGGAGGTAATTTGTTATATTGTTTAGTGTCCACAGGGTCAAATTCACTGAAATATATTATCAAAATACAGAGTCTAGTTCAAGGTTTTTTTATTTTTTTAGGCATTGTTGTCTTACCAAAAAAAAAAAAAGGTTGGTGTGAAAAGTTGAACAAAAGAATAGAAAACTATTAAAATTAGCTATTATGTTTCCCTAAATTGATTTGAAATACATATTTGACAAATGTTTACTGTGTGAGAAGCTTGTTTAATTTACTTTGAAATTTAGGTTAAATGTGACAGCAGAAATCAGAAATATTAAAAATTATAAAAATTAAGTTTAATTAAAATGCCACTCATAATACAGTTGCATTTTTTCTTTGTATATGAATTGTTGAGTGGTTCAAAACAGAAACACCTTATTGGTCATTGTAAACATAGCTATTATGATCTTATTAAATCGGAAACATAAATGCACCAAGTAAAAACTATGAAATGGAAAGGATATTTCCTGCATAAGTTTCAGGAATCTGGTAAATTTCATATATTATCAAATATCTTATTGCAATTGAAATTTAAAATATGTCTTTTTTAAAGTAAGATAAAAATGATGTTATCATTCATCTGTTAGAGATTTCTTTGTGTTTCCTCTTTCCCAGAAACTGTGGTAGACACTCAGAATGAAGAGATGAATTATAGCTATCAATCCTCAGAGATTCACAGTACAGAGAGAGTAAAGAGAGCTATAAGTGAATAAATGCAATAGAAGTATTTAACATGTAGAGGTGTATAAGGAATATAGCAAAAGCACATAGAGATCAGCCTTTCTTTGCCCATGAACTTCTGGTGGATTCTAAAATATTTATATACATACATACATATGTATGTATGTATATATGTTATAGTCATATGAATGCATATACTTGTAGTTAAAAAATATGAGTACATACCTGAATACGTATGTGAGTACATATATAAACAAGTTTTAATCAGTTTATGAATATCAGTATATAACCATTTTTTTTCTTATTTTTTCTATGCCTGAATTACTTTTTGATATTAGATTAAGTTAATGAGAAAGCATTATTAACTCCTATTAAGCAATAGATTCTCTATTTTAGTTAATTCCTCATGTGGCAACCTAAATTGGTGTCATGATAGCCTTGAAAGCATCAAGGTGCCTTCCTCTTGATGCATTACGCCAAAGCATAATTCACCAAGGGAAATATGACTACTGCAAATGCTTGTAAAAAGAAAAATACAGAATAGCTTTCTACAGTAATCCACACCACCATTAATTGTAAAGTACATATTTATCTGTTCCCTTGTCAAAAGAACAACTCTTAGAGCCACATGCAATAATTTCCTATGTTCATTCATATTCATAATATGAAGATACCTACACCAACATAATCCCTCTACCTGTATTATACTTAGGATACTTTTAGGAAAATTTGTTAACTTAATTGTTTCTTGACTTCCATGCCAAGGACAGAGATGTCTAGTTAACATAGTCATATAAGGTCTCCAGTGGGAATGACAATTAGCTACTTCATAAAAACTTTTAAGATTTTCATGCATATTACCAAACCCACTGGCTTTTTAAGTGTATTAACCATTTCCATTACTGAATGCAAATTTTTGCATCTCATGAATGTGTCCTGTCCCACTAGAGAACTGTGTTGATGAATATTCCTTTAAATGTAAAGGCAGGAGGTCTTAATTAAATTAAGAAAGATCAGTATCAATTTATCTTGGTAAAAGAAGTGTTCTGTATGTGACTGTTAATCTCTATCTTCAGGTTTTATCCAGTTCTGGGATATATCTATGTTTATCTATATCTATCTAGGAATTATTTTAAAGTGACATACTTTATACCTTGATTCAGTAGGATATGATATGAAGTTTATGTTTGTTAAGTGAAATTAAAAATATTGAAAATCATCGAAAAATAGCTCTTGAGAAAAATTATAGCTAAGATAAAATGCTTAAGTGTTCAATTCATTCCATGATCCTTGAATCTCCTAGAATTTAAATTATACATTTGTCTGATAATAACTAATTTAGGATAGAATTTTAGCTAGATATCAATTATAATTTTATATGTGCATGTTTAATCATTAAGCAAACACAGAATATCTTAATAAATCTGAATGAAAAAGATTTTGTTTCCACTAGAGCAGGTGGACACGTCTTCAGGGTCCACAGTCGGCATTCGACTATGCTGGCTTTGTGTAATCAGCCATCATATTCAAGAATCTGGCCCTAACCTGGCCTTTTATCCAAACTCAGCTCCCAAGTTGTAGTTCTTCTGTCTTTAAGATTCAGAACTTCCAGGTCAGATCCAACCATATAGAATGAAATTACGGCATTTTCTGGTTTATCAATGTAAACAGGATAACAGCACACTAAGTGAAATAAAATCAAGGGTTGTATATTTTCTCTCATATGTGGAAGTTAGACCAAAATAAGGATGGTGGGAGGAAAAAGAAAAAAAAAAAAAAACTAAGGGAAAGAAATCCCATGAAGATATCAGAGAGATCAGTGAATTAGAGACAGGGGATTGAGGGGGAGGGAGATGGGACAGGAAAAGTGAAGAACAGTGGCATGAATCTGACCAAACTTTTCTATGTACATATGTGAATAGAGCGCAGTGAATTCACTTTTATGTATATCTACAGGGCACTAATTAAATAATGATGAATAAAGAGAAGGAAGACTAGTAGGAGTAGAGGAAGGGGAATAGGGAAAGAGGAAGGGAAAGAAAAGGGAGGTATTGGGGATTAAACTGGAGCAAATCCTATTCTGTGTTTGAATAATTACATCAAAATGAACACCGATATTATGCATATCTATAATGAAATACTAAAAAAATAAATTAAAATAGAAAAAAATTTTAAAAGATTCATATCTTCTCCTCCATTTCTCTTTCGTCAGTTCTAAAAATATAATTCCCATCCTTAATTCTTAATTATTCCCATCATCTGTGGTCCAACTGCTAAGGGCTCCTCACTACTCTGGACAGTCTCTGAATCACTGAAATATCTATTATCAATAGGGGACATTTAGATTCATTGATAAGGTCTTCCATTGTAGTCTGATAATATTGTTACTTACCATGGACTCCTTTTTATTTATACATTGTTGGACCCTTCTTTTTAAGAGAAGAATCCATGACTTAGTCTTCTGTTGCTGCCCACATAGAACACAAAGAGACACAGGTGCTCAGTAATGCACATTAAATTAGTAGATTACAAAGATCATTACGAAAATTATATGTCAATGGTTCTCAGTTAGGAATGATTTTGACTCCCCCAGGGCACATTTGGCAATATTTGAAGACATTTTTGATTATCAGAACTGCAAATGAGTTTCTACTGGCATCTAGTGAACAGAAACCATCGATGCTACTAAAGGTAACCGTCTGCCAGTGCACAGGGCAGCCTCACAACGGGACAGTTATCCCCAACCTCCAAAATGTCAAGAGTACCAAGGTTAAGAAATCCTGCTTAAATGGATGTGGAATTTGAGTGTAAGCAATGGAAGATCTTCTCCTTCTCCTCTTCCTCTTCCCCATTCTTTCCCCAACCCTTTCTTTTCCCCTCCCCTCCCCCTCCCCCTCTCATCTTCCTCCTCCTTCTCCTCCTTCTTCTCTCTTTCTTCTTAAGGAAGATCAGAAAAATGTTCCAGAGATAGCTAGATGTGATTTGAAAACTTAGTTCTTTAAACCTGCATTTGGCTTCCAACAGAAAAAATTCAAACTAACTCTGTACTGTATTTGTCAAAACATAGAGGGACCACCTTAATCCTGTGATCTGTTCTTGCTAAATTTACTCTATAATCTGGGTTGTTCTTCAGTCTTTACTCTTTCTTATTCATACAACTGCCTGCTCTAAGGTTGTGGTTTTGTTTTGTTGCCAATGTATTTACTTAAATTCTAATTACAACTAAATGACAAAACATTTATGTATTTTATTTTTTCCCAAATAGTTGTTCATATTAAGGCATATTTTGTATGTATTAAGACATGAAATGGAAAGAAATAGAGAAAAAATTTGGAAAAAATTTGAAACTTCTTTTATATGTTCTTAAAGATAAGAACTAATTTGGAATTTTACCCTTTGGCAAAAAGAAAAAAAAAGTTATATTTGAGCTAATTTGTTTAATAAAGCAAATACTTTTCCCCCTTTTCTCTAGGTTGAGAAATAAATGAAAAGGCAATAGGTATTTTTACCTTTTGGTTCATGCACTTTTCAACAAGTACTCAGATTCCTGTGAGGGTCTTTGGAAGAGAACAAACACAATTCTGTAAGGATGCAAATGTAACATACACAGTTTTAATTGAATTGCATCTCTTTTTGACCAATACCAAATAATAAATTAATTATAATATTGATTAGTTTTCCTTATTTTTAAGATTCTTTAATAATAATAATAGGCATAAAAACATCTACTTTCTTAGTAATATTTAGTTTAGGGTAGGAAGCTTTCCAAATTTGTGCTTTTATTGCTTTGTTTTTAACACATTTATTTCAATCTACACAAAACATTCAAATAATTTGGTCCTGGTATCCCATTCATTGGTGAACTTCAGTATCACCCATATAAATAATAATCTGGGATTACACTTGGTCCTTGAAGGGGAAATATTTCTAGAAATAAAAATACTGTTATTCTGTCTCTCCTATAATTTTCATAGCACTTTGATGGCAGTTTTATGGTCCCTAACAGAGATTTGGCCCAGAAAAAAAATATGCTTAAACTGAGGGCGTACCCCTGCTAAACCAAAATGAATTGTGAAATAGCTAGAAATGCTACAACTTCTCTTCATGTTCTGCAAATTATTTCAAGATGTTTTCTATAAACTTTCACTACTTTTGCTTTTTTGAAAAATTCATTCAGCAAATATTCACTGAAACCATACTATGTATTTGACACTAGGTCTTATGTGCCTGGCACTGATGAGCAAACCAGACATTCTTCTTGTGCTATGAAATTAGAATCTGGTGAAGCAAACAAATAGGAACCGACTAATCATACAAATAAACACATTTGTTAATTCATTCAAAAAAATAAGCATTGAGTGCTCCCTGAGTTCTGGATCTGGTCTAGACTTGTAAGACACACTGCCTGAACCCATTGAGATGGGCTTTTATTCTGGTAGCAGATAAGGTGATATGCAAATACAAAAACAGTAGAAATTATCATGGCATGGGATACTGTGAAGAAAAATAAAACCGTGCAAGGACATGTAGACAGTTTTAGTATTTAGGATAATATGTTTGAAGACACAGTGGTTGGGGAAGGCCTCACCAAGGGGTGATATTTGAACGTAGACCTGATTGAAAAGCTCTTGTCCTGCCCAGAGAAGAGGCAGGAAATACCTGACATGTTGGCACATTAGCAAGAGAAATGAAGTGAGTGAGGGTAAGAATGGAAGGAGATTAGATCATAGAAGTAGGAAGGGTCCAGATCTTATCCATGGTAAATACTGTTGATTATTACAAACTCAGGAGACTGCACAGCAACAAACACTGGATGTTAAGAGAAAAGATAACAGGGATTATACCCTCCCTCACCTGGGAAGCTAGGGAAAGGTTCTCTTTTGGAATGAAGTGTGTCTCCCCCACAAAAAAAAAAAAAATTTAAAAATTCATTTAATTCCCAATGTGAGTATATTTGGATATAGGATGTTAAATGAAGTTATAAGGTTGTAATGGTAGCGCCCTAATCCAATAGGACTGGTCCCTGCTTCTAAAGAGAAGAGGTGTGGAGGATGTGTTTATATATAGAAGAAGCTACATGAGGACCAGTGACAGGAGGGTCATCTGCAAATCAAAGAAAGAGGCCTCAAGAGAGACTAATCCTATCTGCACCTTGATCTTGGACTCCCAGCCTCCAGAACTGTGAGAAAATAAATGTGTGCTTTTGGGGGGCACCCAGACTGATTTTTGTTTGTTTTTTGTTATTATTGTTGTGACACCAATAGCAGACAAGTATAATATCTCTGAGGAGGTGACCTTTTGGCTGAAAACTAAAGGTTAAATGGGAGCTAATCGCATGTAAAGAAGTTTAAGGGAAGAGCATGTGTATAGGGTCTACATTTGGAAAGTGTTCAGCATATTTGAGAATTCAAAAGAAAAACTTTTGTCTAAAACTGAAGAGTAATCGTGAGGGCAGCATGTGGAAAGATGAAAGAGGTTAAGGAAGCCAAGTCCTGTCAGGCTTGATGGGCTCTGTGAAGGGTTTTGTTCATTAGCCTAAAGGGGTTGACAGGATCATATTTGCATTTTAAAAACATCTTCTGGCTGTGAAGAATTGGAGTAGAAAAGAAGTGAGTTCAGAGAGCTGAAGCAATCTAGATAGAGATGATGGTGGTGGAATTGGATCAGAATGGATTGGTAACTATGAATGAAGCTGGCAGAAGAGGGATTGCTCCCACATCTGTTTTTTTTTTTTTTCAAATAGAAGGAAGTCGATGTCATTTTTGAGGTGAAGAACACTACTTATAATTTTACCTGCCACCTGATCAGTTCCATTTGGAACACAGTAAATTTGAAGTGCATCTGAAACCTCCAAGTGGAGAATCTGGAACTCAGAGAACAGATTGAGACTAAGGATACAAACTTGGGAGCTAAAAGTATATTTTAGTCATCAAAGCCTGCTACAGTATAAATTCTTCATAGACAGGAATTTAATGTTTTGTTCACAGATTTAGCCCAAATGCATGGAACAATGCTGACATACAGAAGGCATTTATTCTATACCTATTTGTTGAATGAATGAATGAATGAACAAACGAATGAAACAACTACCTAAAGAGGGCTTGATATGGAGAAAGAAGCAGACTTAGAATGAACTGGGGGGATGTCAACATTTATAGGCTGGGTAAAAAGGAATGAGCTTACAGAGGAACAGCAAAGGAGCAGTTAGAGAAAGAAAGCATTACATTCTGATATTTGGAAAGCCAGAGAAAGAATGTTTTGAGAAAGGAGAATTTGTCCTTTCGAGTGAGTGACATACAGCAGCAAGCCTAGCACATGAATGAACACTTCTGAATCCTAACAGCTAGATGGGCTTTAAAACACTTGAACCTGTTTATCAGAGTTGTCAATCTTTGAGTCTAGGAAGATGTGATTTCTTGTGTGTAAGATTTATTCACATAATAGCCATTTGGAACTACCTTTGAAAACACATCTCTGACACATTCCCAGCATGGGTGCATACATAATTACATCATCATTCTTTGTATTAAATTATGGTTTCAGTGACAGTTGGAAAAAATGTGCTCAACTAATAGAATACCGATCGTTTTTCTTGGCAAGTTCACTTGGAGTATTCTCTCTGGACAAAAAGGCAACGTTTTATTTTCCTCTCCTGTCCTTTCACTTAACTCTGTGCTTCCCTGCGTTTTGGCACCTGAATTAACTTTGTGTATAACTACACAATAAATCATAATTAAGATCTTGCTGAAAAGTAAAAAATAATCTTATTTTGCCACCCTTATAACTGTTTTTCTTTTAAAAAACAGATGAACTGATTAAAAGAAAAAATGATTTTCTGGTAAGGACTGTAATTAATTCTCAAGGTTTTGAATGTAAATTGTCTAACCCTGGTTGTTCTCATATGGTTCTCTGCCTTGCAGCACAGCTGTGGGTCCTTCTGGAGACTGTTCTGCACACTCATGAGCATGCTTATCTTATAAATAAATTGGGGTCACAGCTCTCAACCTAGAGATTAAGGGTGTTTACTAAAAAGTCCTGCCAGTCTCTCTCATCTGAATGGCCTTTTCCTTGAGACAGATAATCCACTTGGGGTTTTAGATACTATTATCTGCAGTGGAGACACTAGGAGAAGAGCCATTAATTAGTCCTTGGTTTAAACCTCAATTGTACCATAAATATTTAGTTTAAAGAATACTACTTCCTCTCCCTCCTTTCCATATTTTTCTTCAACGAAGTTATTCTACTTGATATTTTATTACATGTTTATTACTTATTTGGCTTTGGTAAGTCTTCCCTTGCAAGATAATCTGCATGAGAACTGGAATACCGTCTCTTCTCATTTGCTATCTCCCTGGACCCAAAATGATGCCTGACATATTGTAGGTGCTCAGTAATATTTATAGAACAAATAAATGAATAGATGCTTAAAGTCTGATGGCAAGAGGTAAATATAAAAATGTTGATTGGGTTTGCAATTTAGTTGGAGATGCAGCTCCTGAAAACAAGTCAAAGCCAAACAAACATCTTTGCTTGCTAATCTCTAGCTGACTTGCTCCAGCCTCAGATTGGATGTTTCCACATGAAAGTCAAACAGGTACTTCAAACTCAAAGTATTTGAAATGCAGTTCTTTAATTTTTCCTTTTTTTCACCTCAAACCTTGACATCAGTTCCTCCTCAAGGCTTATCCTTATCTTTGAGGGACGTGTCACTTTCACCTGCTCATTTGAGTTACAAAATTCTTTTCTCTCCTCTCCATCACATGTCCAAAGAGTTGCCAAATTCTGTTAGTTCTGCTTATACAATGTGTTTCTATCTACCTTCCAAGCTACTTGTCTTGGTTCACAAGGTGACTTCCCTTTCTGATGCTTTCAACCTGTCTTTCGTCCAGTTAGTATTCCATATTGTCAGCCAAGATTTGTTACAATGATATGATAATTAGTCAATGTGATGTTCACTGATCAATAAGCAAGTCTCTTTTATGTGTCTATTCTAGGCCTAAGCAATAAATACTTCAAGTCCACATAGGGCTTCTTGTCTTACACAGTAGTGCAGAGATTTGATAGGCTTATGTCAATGCCCTTCTCAAAGTTGTTCAAAGACTTTTTGTCTCCAGCAGAAGAAAACTTAACCCCGATATTCCCAGACCATTATGTGTGAATCCACTTACTTTATTATCTTCATCTCAGACCATTCTCAAAATCCTAAACACAAATGTTCTGTAGACACCTACTGTGTCCTTTCCAGAGAGATATGCGCTTCATCCTAGGTTGTTCCTGTTTTCTTCTCATCCCCCTAACTGGAATGAACTTCCCTTTTTCTGTACACACAAAAAAATCACTTTTATTCTTGGAAGTCCAGCTCAAGTGTCAGCTTACCTATGAGCCCTCACTCTGCTACCCTAGGCAGAATTAAGCCTTTCTGTTTGCTTATTGACTCCATTTATTCCTCCATGAGATCATTTACTTCTGTGGAATAGATTTTAAGTGCCTTAGAGAGATGCTCTGAGTGAATTTTTGTTGTTGTTGTCTTTAAGGCCTCTTATTACTAAGTCTTAATCTCTACCTAATTACCTGTTTGAGGTATCCAGGTCATACCCATGACTGCATTTCTAAGGAGTTTCCAGATTCCCTTCAGTATGTTCTATGAAGTGCAAGCCATGGTTATGCAATGCTATATAGTTGTTTTGCTGTTTTTCTCTCTGAAGTCCTCTGTCTCTGATCTATAACAAGGAGGGAGTTTTCTGCAGCACATTTGGTAGGAAGGTTCACACCCTCCTTGGAGTTCAAAATGGAAATGAATCCTCCACTAAACTGAAAAAAAAACCACTTCATAGCACAGTCATGTAATATCATTAAATGCTTTGCTTTCCTTTTCTCTCTGATACAGCTCAGGAGCAGTCACTTGTGTATTCCATGCTTAATATAGTGTGGGTTACAAAAGGACATGAAAATATCTTTTTATGGATATTTATGGATAGTGGTTGCCTTGGGTATTGTTTGAGAGCTACTGTGCTTTCACTAATGACCATCAGACTCAGAGTTTAATTGTCAACTGCTACATTTCAGAATTCCTTCTTATACTGGCTAATTTCCATCAGTTTCTAAATGATAACTGCTAATGTCAAGTCAGTTCAAAAATAGCAAAAACTCTATTTCTCCTTAATATCCTGAGAATCATATTCATGGGCACCAGGGAGTCTAGGCATAATTCTGATAGATTTTTTTGCCATCAGATTTAGAATAAACAAATTAATGCTAGAAATAGTTTTCTAACAGGAGATAACAAGGAAATGGGCAAACAAAAAGTCAACGTTTCAATGAGGAAAAATGCAGTCTCAGTGACCAGATTAGTGGTTTAATTTTTTTCTTTTGTAAACTGGATGGAATTTTTTAAATGTAGGCAAGAATTTAAAAATCATGCAATCTGACTAAATATTTGTCCCTATCTTTAAATAGTTGTCTTTCTATTGGGGCCAAATTTGATATTTAAATGTGTTTTATTACAAAGTAACACTTGCAAGATTATTTGCTAGTGACTATTTCTTTAACTGGACTGAGGTAAGTGTGATTCATCTCTAGAGGAGCTAGTTTCAGGCAGGTCATTACAGGGTAGGTGTGGAGGATTAACTCCAATCCCTAACCCTGCAATGAGATCACTGAAGAGCTCACTTGGTGGATTGTGGTGCACAGTGTGGCCATGTGCCAGAGTATGTTCATGGTGCAACACACTTCCCAAATCTCTGGGCCTGACAAACTTTGGCTCTTAAGCACAGTTACAGAGCCTTGTACACTGTGTGTATATTCTTAATAAAAATTTTTGTCTTTTGATTATTACAAAGACTTTCTTGGTAAGGAGATTCAGAAAAGTTCATGATATGTAGGTTGAAAACCGAGACAGGAGCAGAAGGAGCCAATTCTAAACTTGATTGAAGTCAGCTCCTGCCTTCATATAACATTGAACATCTTTGGTTCCTCATTAAAACTTAAAAAGGACAGATATGTAATTTACTTTGAAATATAGTAAAAACATTTAAATTTTTAAAAGTCATAAGATTACATTTATAAAGTATCTTTAAATAACATTTGGTTTATAAAATACTGTTATATTTTAATGATGGTAGGCTAATAATCTAACAGCATAAAGTTCTAGTGATATTCTATATGCTAACAATGTTCTTGAAAAGAATAATTATTTCACAATATCTCAATCTTCTAACATCATCTTATTTTTTATCTGTGTTAAGAAATCTCACATCTAAATGACTTTTTCCAGTATATATATCAAAACTTAAAATTTTGTGATTGATTTTTAGGATATAATTACTTTTTAAATTATGTGTAAAATTTTGAACATATATTTGAGATCTTAACATTTTTAGTTTTATGGGAACTGGTTTGTACCATGGACAGGTGATAAGCTCCTTTTAATGTTCTCACACACATTTGTTCTCAAAACTTTTGTGCTCCTGAACTTACCATATCCTTTCTGACCTTCTTTTTAATACAAATCCTTTGTAACAGATAAGCACCTATTTGAAGACAACATTATCATATTTTTAATAATTGATTACTATAATTCTGTAAATGTCACCTAAAAAAGAAAATTATTTTCTAAGGAATATACAAATGATATTAAACATCAAGGAGATGTGCTATCTGAGATTTGATATAAACAAATTACATAACAAACTATATATACCTATTTGGAAGAAAAGACTTCCAGCTTAAAGAAAATGATATAAAGACTTAACTTTGGCCCAAGTATTACTACATTAAATTTAAAGACACAGATGAGATCAAATGGATCAAATCTTCCTTCCTGTTAGACCATCTAGAAGATATAGTTTCCATTGTGTTTTACATTTTGGCATATGGTATCTGCTTGTAGTGTATTTTAGTACTATCATTAAAATTATGTTTCTTTTCAAAATGTAGAGTTTTTTTGGCAACATCTTACATGTGATTTCTTTAGGAGATAAAAATAATATAATAATAATTTGATGAAATAAGATTATTCTTTAGAAATGTATCTTTAAATGGTAAGTACAAAATACTGAGATCCTAGAGCACATACTTTTAAATTAGACAATGGGGATTTATCTTGACAATGACCAACCTAATAAAATTTCCAGTTGTTCAAATGGTATTGGTATTATTCAAAGATATTCTGAAAGTGTAGCTCAGTGATAGAGCACTTGCCTAGCATATGCAAGACTCTGAGGTCCATCTCTAGCCCATCAAACTCTTGTTTTGGATTTGTCCTTCCGATCAAATTATGAACCACATAAAAACTCCTAAGATGTTATAGCTGTGTCTTATTCTTAGCCCAAATGTTGTTGTCCATCTTGATTATTTATATTATTTATCATAAAGGACTCCAAATGAACGTTACAGCACCCTAGAAATGAAATCCATCCTTTAAATTTATTCAAAAGAACAGAATACAGTTTTGAAGAAAATTAAAATGTGATTTTGAAATATTTAAATGACTTTTTATGAGAATAAATGTATAATCTCACAAAGTAACTGTTTCATGATACATGTAGGCTATGGTATGTGTGGTGTTATTGGTTGTACCCATTGATTTTGAATGAACTACTATGGTAATATGAAAACTATTCTTAGCATCAAGGAGACATTTGAAATTTTTCTATTTTGTTTTAAGGTAATTTGGTGGAGTATTCATTTGGCTTTTGTAGACATGAAAGCAGTGGATAAATCCCTGTTTTAGGGGCTTTCCTTGATCTTTAATTGCTAACTTCATCATAAGCTTGTTTTCTTTTTAACCAGTTGATCTGGGGTGTCATATTTGTAAAGACTGATCTAAGCCACAGGATTAACTTTATTTTCATATCTTGATGTCATGAATAAGTCCACATCTGTTTGCTTCACTAGCTGTATATAGTAGGTGTTTAATTACTGACTGTTAAGTGGATATTAGGTGTCAGACACTCACCCAATCCTGTTTAGATTTCCTGAAATTTGAGAGAAGTGTTCAACTTTGTTGAGAGGAGAGAAAATTGCATTTTAACAAAAGCAACCTTCAGAGAACAGATTGTAGGGTTATTCATAAGTGACACATAGACCTCTTTCCACTTCAACCACTGTTATCCCAGTGCCATCTCAAAGCAGCAACTTAAATCCCTTTGTGCATTTGATTATTGCAATGTTTAGTAGGCACATACTACATGTAAAAGAGTGTTCTAGGGACTGGGAAAATAACACTACACAAAACAGAACTCCTGTGGGCTTTGCATTCTGTAGGGGAGAATGACAATGATTCTCAAAGATCCTATGAATAATTGTGAGCATTGTTTCTGATTATTGACCAAATGTGAGTAATGGTCTCTGTGTGGTGGAGTCTCACTGGCATAATTTGATGAGCTCCCGTAACTATGTCATAGCAGGAAGTACTGATTATCCAGATTTGAGCAGATCTAGACAAGTTGGATGCCTAATACCTAATATTCTTTTACTGATATTGTAAATGGACTGTTAAGAGGAATAGTTGACCACCCTAGAAACTCCTAGATTTCCCAGGAGTTATTAAATAACATAGGAGAATTTTTTTGGATGATATGTGCTTTAAGAATATAATATGCTGGGCTGTGGATGTAGCTCAAGCGGTAGCGCGCTCACCTGGCATGCGTGCAGCCCGGGTTTGATCCTCAGCACCACATACAAACAAAGATGCTGTATCCGCCGAAAACTAAAAAAAAATATTAAAATATTCTCTCTCTCTCTCTCTCTCTCTCTCTCTCTCTCTCAAAAAAAAAGAATATAATATCTGTGAAGTATCAGTACCTATTTAGGGGTTCATCTTTAATAAAGACAGTAGGCTTGGGAGCTGTTGGTTTTAGCATTAACTACATATTCAAAGGGTAATAGGAACAACATCAATTAAGTCATTACTTAAAAATTCCTCTCTGTGAGGCTGCCTATAGATTTTTTACCATTCATCTAAACCACAGAAATAAAAATTTAGTAAATACTTTTGTTTGTACTCTTGAATGAGTTTTCACAAAAGCATGAAAAAGATTCATAACACTCAAGAGATATTTCAAAATTTCATTTTTTATTTCATTTATTTTATTTCATTCTCATCATATTCCTAATGTGAGCAAATGTATCTAATATCTTTTTTTATTAGCTACACATGACAGTACAATGATCTTGACAATTCTTACATTTGAATCAAACGGGATATAATTTCTCATTTTTCTGATTATACAGGTTGCAGAGTCACATTGGTCATACAGTCACCTATATACATACAGCAGTAATAATGCCTATTTTATTCTGCTGCCCTTACTATGCCCCCTTCCCTCCCCTCCCCTCCCATCACTTCTCTCTACCCAATCTAATGTGACACACTTCTTTTTTTTTTTCTCCTCACAACATCATACATGTATTCTGTATGACGATGAGGGTCTCCTTCCATCTTCCATGCAATTCTCCTTCTCCCTCCTTTTCCCTCCCACCTATTGGAAAATCCCATCAACCCTTAAACCCATCAATGGTGGGCGTGGGTACCAGCGCGGTTCTGCAGCTGATTCAGGTACCTGGTTTCCAACTCCCCCACCCTTAGCTGCGATAACTCAAAACTTTTCCCACAAGCTTTTGGGGGGGGTGTAGCTATCAACGCAAAACAACAACTGTGCAGGCACCTGGTTTCCATCTCAGAGATCAGAGTAGGGAGGCTACAGGTGGAAGCTCAAGTCCTTTCATTTATTTTTAAAAAGCCATTTGTTTATTATTCACTCAGGTTTTAGAACACAGTAGCACCAACAGTAGTGGGAATCCTGCCTTGGAGTCTCCCCCAGCATGACCTCAAATGACTCCTCCCAGTCAAAGTCACATTGCTCATCACTAGTTGTGTATCTCTCTGACGACAAGGATTGTACTTTATATGTGCCTGCCTTTCATGCTCCGTGACCACACCAAAGCATATACAATACCTCATATGTGAAGCACCCTTGCATCTTTATGAATTGAGTTTGGAAAGAAGCTGTGAAGAGCCCTTTCCTTTTTGTCTTATGTTGTTTAAAATTTGCCATGAGTGGCTCTTCTGAGAAACACACTTTTTCTAAATTCCTTTAGAGAGCCATGTTCTTGTAAGAGATTTCTTCCAAATTGATCTCTACGAGGGTACGAATAGTTAATCACGTTCTGAATGTGTGCCTGGTCCTTTTCGGGGGCAAGTGCTCTGCCTGCCTGTTTTCCATCAGCAGTTGGTGGCATTAAGCAGCAGCTGCCTTCTCTTTATCTTGCTTTCTACTTGCAGATTTGGGAGGTAAGCCAGGTCTTGAGACTCTTCCCTCCTGCTCCTTCTTATGGTCTTATCTGAAATCCTTTTGCATATTTGTGAAGCTGAGAAAAAGGACTAAACAGAATGACAATTTCTCCTCTCTCCCCAATAAAAGTCCCATTTTAGTCCTGGCTTTGTATGTGCTCACATTTTATCAGTTGCTCTTTTTGAATTGAAATGTGAAAAATTCTAGCTTTGTTTTCTAAAAATAACTCCTAAGAAATAGTTCAAACATGGTTGAATTAAAATGCTTTCATTGGAAAAAAATGCTATGGGGATCAGAGAAGGGTGTTTGTTGGGCATTTATTTATTCTCTGGTTGAATAACTATTGACTGAGCATCTCCTATTTGTTAGGATATGTGGGACGAAAAATGATGAATAAGACAGAACTCTATTTCCTTAGAACATGCAATCTAGATGTAAAAAATTGTAATCCTGCCCTGAATCGGCAGGAATGCGAACTCCTACTTGGATGCTTAGACCCCTACTATGCCAAGTGTTCTGATGGAAAAGTGTTATTCTGTTTTCACATTGAGGAGTAGTTTGAAAGATGAACACAGTGTGCATTGAGGGGGTCAGTAGAGGCAGAGATATGTCAAGACATTCGGCATCCTTGTGGTTCCATTTTACCTGCTACTTCCTCCACTCAGAAGACCCTCTCATGGATTCCTCTGATTGCATCTCAGATTTCATAAGTAATAATAAAACAAATGATTCTCAATTAGCCACTGTCCAGCTACATGTGAGTAACATCTCATTCAATTATAAGAACAATGAGATGATGAAGAGATTTTACTAGTGAAAAACCTGAGTATAGAATGTTCAAGTTAAACTAGGATTCAAAGCCACCTCTGTGGGACTCCAGCCAGGGCCATCCACTTTTAAAGTTATAACTTTGGTGCCTCCTACTTCGAGATCCTTCTCTGTGAAGGTGCCATCTGTTTTGGGCAATGGTAGCCCAATAGGCTCTTTGTGGGTGGCTCTCAAGTTCCTCTCTCAGGTTCCTCTCTTGTCTCCCTCAAGTAGCTCCTCAGGAATTGGACATCACTTTGTTCCGCTATTGGCAACATCTACAGAATACCCTAATGTCAGCAGCAGTTTTCTGGATCTCTTAAGGCACTTACTCAAGGACTGACGCTCCAGACTCAAAGCATCCTGGCTTGATGCCATACATCCAGAGTCTATCTCCAGTATCCCAGACTCCTGAAGGATTTGGTGAGAATTTCTTCTGTTCATCCTGATCCTTCCCATACCTGATATGTAGCTAAACTCTGGTGGTAAATCAGTAAATGTTGAGTCAGCATTAGAAATATTATCTTCGCCTGTCCACACAGAAGGCAGCGCTCCTTATCACCCTACCCTTTGTCCTTTAGTGGGAAACTTCACACATTTTGCTGTTGGGGCATTGTGTTAGCTTTGAATAGTTTTTTTTACCTCCTGCATTGCCTTTATAGTGCACACTTCTCTTAACCTTCTGGTACATTTGCTGCTTCTAACCTGCCATGGAATGGATCATCATATTTTACATGGCATTTGCAGATTGTACATAAAATAAGAGATGACAAACCTTCCAGGGAAGGACTCCTATGTGAATTAGTGCGTCCATTTACGCTTCTGAATCTGTTTCCTAAAACTTTTGCTTACTCCATGTCTTTCATCTGTACCATGTTATTATGTCCTTGAATTCTTGGTATGATTAGTAAGGACATTACATTTGTTGTAGGGTATGAATCTCTTAGGCTTTTAGGGTTTGCTGTTGGAGTAGTACTCACACTACTAAACTGTGTGGTGGGGCTGGGGATGTGGCTCAAACGGTAGTGCGCTCGCCTGGTATGCTCGGGGCACTGGGTTCGATCCTCAGCACCACATAAAAATAAAATAAAGATGTTGTGTCCACCAAAAACTAAAAAATAAATATTAAAAAATTCTCACTCTCTCTCTCTCAAAAAAAAAAAAAACTGTGTAGGAAACACATAAAGGCTGCCTGGGCCTGGTTGTCTGTCTTCTCCCTCCTTTCCTCCTCCCTCCCTCCCTTCTGTCCTCTCTTCCATCTCAGGTAGTTGTATGAAAAGTTGGGTATTTAAAGTACTTTTGAAATATTGGATTTTGGAAGAATTTTTGCAAAAAAAAATCTGTGATTCAATACATTGCCATTAATCATTACCTTCTCTTACAACCCTTCATGCTATTTTGGTGCAGATGAGAGCTCTCCTATCACAGCTAATTTGAATTCATTTTTCAAATGAGATTTCATGAGCTCCTATGCTAAAATTAAGGTCTGTTATATCTTCTGCACTTCCTTTGTCTGCTAACGTTGTAATATGATTTTTAAATAATTGAGTTACTTCTGACATGCTTTCTTATTTAGAAACTTGGGCTTATTTGTAAGTCTTTTATCTCTAAAGATGTTTCTATATTTTATGTAGATGTTTTCTCTGTGGTTGACGCTCTAATTATTTTAGAGACTTTGAATCATTCATTTTTAAGCCATATAAAATAGCTACATGCGATCATGGTCACATGATACAAGAATGCTAGCAAAAACTGTCAGTAATTACTACTTTTATCATTAGAAAAGAGGAAGGCAAAAATCAATATAATACCTATGAGAAAAAGAAAACAAATACTTGTATATAATAAATTGATGCCTTGGAATTTACCCTTTATTATTACACTTAAAGCAAAGAAAGATTACCTTCTCTTCTTTTTCTTTTGGCTTCTTTTATTCAAAGAAATAATTTTATCAGTAATGTAGAGAACTAAATTTACCTGAAAGGTAACTGAGAATTTCCCCTGTGACCTGTTGCGATAGAATATTCTTTTGGTATTCTTTCTAGAATACAAAAAAAGGCAATCACAGCGGTTGTAGGCTAGAAACTGTCGAGTAGCTCAATGCATTCGAAAATTGTTCATTTTTCTCTGAGGAGACATTCTGACTTAGACTCAGATGTACATCACAGATGTCTTTAGTATTAGAAATGGAGAACTCATTTGTTCTGTTGAGAGATTTATGCCCTTTGTTCCTCCATGGCCATCGTGCATGAATGCCATGCATGACAGAGAAGTAAGAGTCATTGCACACTGAAGCTCATGCTACTTTATAGACTTGGTGACATGTGACTTTACTCATGAATAAGCAATAGCTCATGTTTGTGCAAAATGTGCTCTCTCACTGTGGGTCTCCCTCAACTAAAATCAGACATTTGAAATCAAATAGAAAATATATTGTTTAGCTTATTTGTAAACTCAGTGCAGAAATACAAGTTATATTTTACCTTATAACCTGATTGCATTAGAGATGGAAAACAATATAAACAACTCAATACAATAGTTAATGCACTGACACATCTACAATGAAATTAACAATCAATCTTAAAGAATATACTAAAAATGATTTATTATATTCTAAAGTAAAGATGTATTTTTAAATTAGTTATACATGACAGTAGAGTCAATTTTGACATATTTATACAAAAATGGAGTATATCTTACTCTAATTAGGATCCCAGTCTTGTAGATGTACATGATATGGAGATTCATTGTGGTATATTGAGATATATGTACATAGGAAAGTAATGTAAGATTCATTCCATTGTTTTTCCTATTCCTATTCCCCATCCCTTCCCTTCATTTCCCTTTATCTAATCCACTGAGCACCACTGAACATCTATTCTTTCCCTCCCACAGGATGTATTTTTTCTTATAATTTTCCCTATTTTTCATGCAAACATAATTAATTTTTAGAAATTCCATAATTCAAATAGACATTTTAATGCATTAACAAATTAAAATCTGGTGACAAAATGACATTAAATTATACTATATTTTATCTTTCTCATAAACATTTAGAGAGAATTTTAGAATATATGTATGTATTAAATCTATAAATTTTTGATACATTTAATGACATTGAAACAACAATAATTTTCTTAAAAACTTATTAATCATATTAATTGCTATTTTGAAATTTTTCAATAAAATATAAAAGTAGCATATGTGGTATGGCATGACTTTTCTCTAATAAGTATGGAAAGAAAAAAATGTCCTTAAAGAATTATTTTTAAATGTGGTATATATACACAATGGAATATTATTCATCATTAAAAGAGAATAAAATCATGGTATTTGCAGGTAAATGGATGAAGCTGGAGAATATAATGCTAAGTGAAATTAGCCAATCCCCAAAAACCAAACGACGAATGATTTCTCTGATTTAAGAATGCTGATTCACAATATGCTGCGGAGAGTGGGAGAGATGAGAGGATTAAATAAACTCTAGATAGTGCAAAGGGGAAAGGAAGGGGCACAGGGGTAGGAAAGATGGTGGATTGCAATGGTTATTATTACCCTAAGTATATATATGAAGACATGAAGGATGTGACTCTACTTTGTGTACAACCAGAGATATGAAAAATTGTGCTCTATATATGTAAAATGAATTATAATGCATTCTTTTGTTATATATAACAAATTGAAATTTTAAAAAATCATAGAAGTAGAAAGTAAACCGAATGGTGATTACCAGAGGTGGGTTGGGGAGGTAGCATGGGAATGGGCAGGTTGATCAGGTGAGTGTAAAGTTTTGCTTATTCAAGAAGAGAATAAAATTTAGTGATTTATTGCTGTAACAATTCACTGTATATTCTAAAGAGTAGAACATATGCTAAAAGAGAAGATTTAAATATTTTCACCACAAAAAATCATTATGTATGTGGAGTGACAGGTTTTTTAACTTGCTGATTTTCCATCCCCACAATGTAAAAATGTCTCAAAACATCACATTATATCCCACAAATATATACAATTATTTGTCAATTAAAAATAAAAATGAATTATTTTAATCACCAAAGACAATACCATCTATTTTTTTTTCTTATTACAAAGCTCCATTTTGGAAGAGGATATTTGAATTTTACAGTGAAAATAATCTGTGAAACCAACCATGCCTTTATCACATAGTTTACTATATAACCCAAAGGGATGAATCATAGCCATAGCTTTCTTAGCATAGTTGCCCAGAATTCCTGACTCTCAAAAAAATCCATTCTATTATAAAAATTCTCATCTCACATAATGTAAGAAAAAGACTTGAACTTTGGTAAAAAAATAAATTAACTGACAGGAATAAGTGATACTATAAGTGTATCAGAATAACAGGTATGACTAACTATAGATAAAATTTTATTTTTAATATTGCCACATTCTCATATTTCCATTTATCTAATCCACTGAATACCATTGAACAATAAATGACTTCCTTTCATAAAGTTTAATGTTAAATATAAACAAAACGCCTTTTAAATTCTTGTCAAAGGTGACTCAAATGACAAACATAGGCAGATGATTGGATGATTAGGAAAATGTATGAATGTACAATAGATTATGAAATGTTATTGAACAAATACAAAGAAAATTCAGTGCTCTCTTTTTAACACTTGTATTAGTGCATTGTCATTTTGCATAATAGTGGGGTTGTTTAGACATATTAATGAATGCATATAACATAATTTCTCCATTTTAACCTGTACTGCTCTTTTGTAGAATGAAGGAACACTGTAAAAAGTAAAACAGAGGGAGGATGCGAAAAGCCGGAGAAGACATGAAGGGAGACCTTAGGTTCTGAGGCATGTTTATAAAAAAATAAACTCCTCAGATTACACTTAGTTGTGACCTTCAGGAAAGTGATTTAAAAAAAAAATAGAAGTCAGTTGATTAACTACTACAGTGTAATAATTGAATACTTAAACTGAAATGTTTTCTTGAGATGGAGCCAATGTAACCACTAATACTTAACTGTGGTAAACCATATTTCCTAGGTGGCACAACAGGGTCCTGGTGTGACCTGCCATGGATGCAGGATGGATGAGCAGTGTGCTTTGTTCTGAGCGATAATATCTCACATAGAATTACTTTTAGCTCATAGAATAGAGATTTCTCCTTTTCATCTTGATCGAAATTTATGGGGAAATAAAAATTGCAGAAAATGTTGAGCCCATCTCTGAGGTAATGGCTTCCAGTTTATGTAAAATTTTCATTTCATAATATCTAAACATTACTCTTTTTTAATATTTATTTATTTATGTATCTTTAGTTTTAGGTGGATACATTAGTTTGTTTTTATGTGGTGCTGAGGATCGAACCCAGTGCTCATGCATGCTAGGCGAGCACTCTACCACTGAGCCACCACCTCAGCCCCCTAAACATTACTCTTAATACTAAATAAAATGTTTTCATATGAAATCCAATTATGGTTGTATTTATGTATTCAACATACCTCCCTCCCAGAGAATGCTCCCATGATTCTCTGTGGGTAGTCCCTTTAGTTCATAGTTTTTCTAGATCTTTTTAAACTTTTGTAGATACATTAGTTGAATAGAAATGGTTTCCAAAAAATGCCTCCAAAATAAGTTGGAGTCAATATCTAACAACTGCTATTCCTCAATAATTCTTCAGATTCCTGGATTGGTATGTTAGTTAGCTGTTGTCCCAATAATAATGCTTAACAGATTTACATAAACCCGAGGACCATTCAGGAAGTATTTGTTTCTTCCTCACAGGTTGTTTGGGGTTGGCTGGCGATTTAGGTTGCACTCAGTGGGGATTGGCTTTAAGTTGAAAATTGCATGTAGATCCTCTGCACCTCCTTCAGTCGTCTTTGAATCAGGAGCTACATGAGACATCCTGGCACAGCAAAAAGCAGAGTAGATGCATAAAATCAAACATGGTAAAAAACGTTTTAAAAGTTACCCTATTTGTTTCTAATTGACAATATTTATGCATATATAGGGCATAAAGTAATGTTTTGATCTATATATGGTGGTCACCGTGCAGTGCAATACATCTCTAAAACATTTTTCTTCTAACTGAAACTTGTGCTCTTTGATCAACATCTTCCCTGTCCTCATTTTGTCCCTTCCCCTCTCCCAACTTTTGGTAACCACCTCTCTACTTCTACGAGATTATTATTATTTTTTTTTTACATTGTACATGTAAGTGAGATAACACAGTATTTGTCTTTCTGTGACTGGCTTTTTTCACTTAGCATAATGTCTTTCAGTTCCATCCATATTGCTGCAGATGAGGGAATTTCCTCCTCTTATTCACAACTGTTTAGTATTCCGTTGTCATTTAGGTTGCTTCCATATCTTGGTTTTGGGAATAGTGTTGAATTGATCAAGGAAGTGCTTATATTTCCTTAATAATTCTTTTGGATACATACTCAGTATTGACATTGCTAGATCGTATAGGAATTCTATTTTCAGTGTTTGAGGAAACTCCATATTACTTTACAACATGGTTATAACACTTTACGTTCCTACCAAATTATATGAGGTTTCTCTTTTTTTTTATGCCCTTACCAACCCTTATCATTTCCAATTTTGATAATGACTGTTTTAACAGGTAATATCTCATTGTGGTTTTGATTTGTATTTTCCTGATGATTCTGCACAGCAAAGGAAACAACTAATAGAATGAAGAGACAACCCAACAGATTGTGAGAAAATATTTGTAAACCATACAGCTGATCAGGGGTTAATATACAAAATGTATAAGAAGCTGAAACAAATTAATAGCATAAACAAACAAGCTAAGCCAACCCTCTTCTAATGGTTTTTCAGAGATCTCCCTCTTTTTTACTCCTCCTTCTTAAATTATTCTAGGTGCTGCTCATAGTGGTATAGAGATTCTGATAGTAAGAAAGAAGGTGAGAATGAACTTCAGGAAGGCAACTTATATTCCTTGACATAAGGAGTAAACATCTTTTTTTTCATTTTCTTCTCAAGTGTGTTGACAAGAAATAAGGATAACAAGGGGAAAATGGGAAAATAAATAAAGTGAGTACAGTTCAATTATTTTTCATGTCTTTGGATCTTTTAAGACATTCTGTTGCTCAGAAAAACTTTAGTTGTAAATCACCACTTTGCTCTGGAGGTTTCTCAAACGACTAGGAATGGAACCAACATATGACCCAGCTGTGCCACTTCTCAGTATCTATCCTAAAGACTTAAAGTCATCCTACTACAGTGATATATGCATATTCATGTTTATAGCAGCACAATCCCCAATAACCAAACTATGAAACCAGTTTAGGTGTTTGTTCATCAACAAACAAATGCATAAAGAAAATGTAGTATATATACACAAGGAGATTTTATTCAGGCATAAATAAAAATGAAATTATGTCACTTGCAGGAAAATGGATGGAATTAGAGACCATTATACTAAGTGAAATAAGTCCAATTCAGAAGGTTAAGGGTCTTAGATTTTATCACATATATAGAAGCTAAAAAGGAAAAAGGAAAAGAAAGATGGGGATAGGTCTCATGACAATCAAAGGGAAATCAGTAGAAGAAAGCAACCAAAAGGTAGGAGGTAGAGAGGGATCAGGGAAGTGCTGGGGAGTGATTTTGGTTAAATAATATATTGTGTATTGTGCGCATGTACAAATATGTAACAACAAATTTTGTCAGTCTATCCAACTATAAATGCACTAATTAAAAAAATGGGGGGGAGAAATCACTGCTTTTATTTTGTAGTTTCTCAATGTAAAAATGTTTTCAAGAGTAATAAATTACATGTTCTTTTCTTCCTCAGAACTGAGGAAACTCAGTAAGGTGTGCAAATTCAATCCCACAAAAGACATACTTTTACAGGGTCAACAAAGTAGATTAAGATATAGTTCTTTCCTTGAGTGATGTACAATCTAGCATGGGAGATAGATAAAGAAGTACTTCTAGGGCAAGGTGATGAGTGATTTGACAGAGGTGAGCACAAGGTGAGAGGGGATACATACAAGAGGCACCTGACTAAAACTGGGTAGGAGAGTTATATCAGGAGGTGAAAACTGAGCTGAGCCCCATAGGACTTGTTGCAGGATACAGTATGGATTGGATGCATATGTGGGGAGGGAAAGAGATGGTAGGAGGATAGAACTCACTGGGTATTATAGAAAGCCTGCCCAACAAGAACACAGCACAAGTGAAGTCTTAGAAATGAAAGAGAACTCTTTCATTTATGAGCTTTCCCGGCTCTTTATACATTCCCAACTGGGAGTGACTGAAGAGATGAGAGTGGACAGGAAGCCTCTAGGACTAGATCATGAAGCTACTTGTGCCACTAATTAACTTTTATATTATTCTTTAGGGAAGGACTTGGAGGACTGGATGTAGGAAGTGATGTGCTCAGATCCTCACAGAGACATTGGTGAGAATGAGTTGTAGATCAGCAATATCCAAAGAAAGGGTGGTAAAGAGGCACATTTGGCCCAGGCAAGAAATGTTGAGGGTTTGAACAATGCAGAGTGGGCAGTGACAAGTCCTTAGGAGGGAGGAATCTATAGACTTGGAGCTGACCGAATCAGTAGGGAAGAAAATGGAAAAAATAAAGAGGGAGATGCCCTAGTTTCTGTTCTATTTACCTATGTGAGATGCATGATTATTCACAGAGATCTGAAAAACAGGAAGTGAGGTAGATTTTTGTATGGTAGATAAGGTTTGTTCAGTTTCTGAAAGATAAATTTAAGGTGCTACTTAGACATCCACATGGGACTATCGAGAGTTTGAACTTGGGGAAAATATCTGGACTGGATAAAGGAATTATGCCATGCTGTGACTCAGCCAGGGTGAGTGTATAGAATAAAAAGAGGACAGAACTCTGAAGAACATGACACTCAGCATGAAGAGGGTGAATGAATAAAGGAGACAGAGAAAGAACCCAAAATAAGTGGAGTAAAACTAGATGAGAACAATATTGCAGAAATTGAGGAAGACATTTCAAATACTACAGGTATCAAATAAATTAAGGACCAACATATGGACTGAATTTCACCACAAAAACAACAGGGAGGACCAATGTAAGATAGCTTTGGTTGAAAGGTAGTGATGAGGAATGAATGAGCACTGAGGAGGATAAATATAAAATGCTTTCAAGCAGTGATGCTCATTGGATTAGGGAGAAGCAAGACTTTGTATCCACCTTTTAAAAGGGAAGAGTCTTAGCCAAGCTTAAATGCTGATGAGAAAGAGAGAGACACAGAGGAAGGTAATACAGGAGAGAGAGGCAATATTGAAGTGAGCTTCGAGAAGTCAGAAGAGGAATTTAGAGCATATGGAGAAACCTTGAAGGAAGGAGGAACAGATCTTTTCAGTGTCAGGGGTGGGAAGGAAACCTGGATAGGCATCACCAAGAGGCTTTGGTACAGAGGGAGCAGCAAGGACAGCCACTGTGATTTCCAACAGTTTCTAATGTTAATTAAGGTGACAACTAAGTAGGAACAGATTGTGAGGTTGGAGACTTCAAATTTGTAGTTCCTCTATTCTAGGTGTTTGTATCATTTTCTGCATTAGGGCTCCATAATTCATGTACAGCATAGATGAGTGGGTAATCTGATTTTCCTGTGGTTGAAATTCTTCCAAATGTGTCTGAAGAAAGGACAAAGACTTGTTGGTTTGGGCAATAAGATGGTTAGATTGGAAAGGGAATGAAGGCAGAAAGAGATCAATAGAGGAGAACTCAGTCACACATAAGATTAGATTTTGTTGATATTTTTAAAATTAATGGTTGGGTGTGGTGGTGCATGCCTGTAGTCCCAGCTGTGCTCAGGAGGCTGAGACAGGAGGATCGCAAGTGTTCCTGGCCAGCCTCAGAAACTTAGAGGGACCCTGTCTCAAAATAAAAAAAATTAAAAAAAAAAAAGAGCTGAGAATGTTGCTCAGTCGTTAATCACCTCTGGGTTAAAAGATAATAATAATGATAGTCAAAATGAGGAGGGAGGACTGGAAGTTTGATTGCAAAGGGGCTTTGCAATACTTTGATGTCTTTCTCAAGTTCAAGACTGAAAAGTGATATTTAAGTGAATATTAAATTGTCATAGCTTGCTCCATAAATTAGTTCACTTCAAATATGAATAGTCAAATATTATCATAAGATATTCATATTTAAAGCACTTTCTAAATGGCTTAAAACATAAAACTTTAATCAAGTCTAATAATTATAGCTGATTCCATTTGATGTTTGAAACTTTTAGCTGTGCTCTGGTTTAGAATCTCCCTTTTTGATATCCAGTATCAGTCATTCCATTCATAGGCATATAGAGACCAGCAAAATTGGTGGTTGGAATTACAATTTACACATCATAGACTACAACAACTTTAGACACCATTAGATCATTTGGATACAATTTTGTATTTCCAGGACTGGGTTACTGGGTCAAAAGCATTGTTATAATAATTGACTTCCCAGTATTTCTCTTAAAATAATTATTCCTCTTAATGTTGAATGGTTGCTGCTCATATATTTAATTTCTTAATACATACCAAAGTGTCTTTAAACTTACCTTTTTATAAAAAGTGACTGACATCACTATTCATTTCTTGTTAAAACTCAAACTTTTGAGTTTGTGAATTTCAAGCACTGTTCAGCTTGTTGATCCTTTAGGTTTAGAGTTCAGTTTTTTTGTTGATGACTTTTAGTTAGAGTTCTCTTCTTTTAATAAAACTAAATTATTTTTATTTTTAAGGAATTTATGAATACAGTCTTTTTGGATGCTTTGAAAAATAAAGAAGTTTCTACATTTTTTGTTATGATGTATCAAGTAGAAATTTAACTCATTTTGCCGTGTTTTTCTAAATTTTATTTCTTATTCTAATTTGATATATATGACAGCAGAATGCATAACAATTTATATTACTCATATAGAGCACGTTTTTTTTTCATATTTTTATTTGTACACAAAGTATATTCACACAATCCGTGTCCTCATACATCTACTTAGGGAAATGATGTCCAACTCATTCCACCATCTTTTTTTACACCCCTTCTCCTCGCAGTTCTCCCAGCATCAATTGTTTAAGAAGGCATCTTTTCTCCAATCTATGTTTTTTTGCTATGTTTTATATCTTTTTGAAATAGTATTTAGTTGAAGATTATTATTTTTTGTATCTATTTAAGCTAAGTAACTGTAAGAAACGAAAAATCTTTATGGTGGTATGTATATACTCAATGTAGGAAATTCGAAAAATATTTCTGACTTTTTTCTTTCTATTATTAGTAATTTAAAAAACATGAAATTCCTCTACTATCCCCCCTCCCCTGTGTCTGTAAATCAGTGGATGTGTAACCGATGTGATTCTGCAATCTGTATATGGGGTAAAAATGGGAGTTCATAACCCACTTGAATCAAAATGTGAAATATGATATATCAAGAACTTTGTAATGTTTTGAACAACCAATAATAAAAGTAAAAAAAAATAAAAAACATGAAATTAATAATTTAAGATTTACTTCACATATACATACACATACACAGATTTTTCCAATTCAAATTTTTAATACAAAGTTTGTGACCCTGGAGGTTTTGGTAGAACATATCAAAATCCATAAAATATCTAATATCTTTGATCCTTAAATTCTATTCCCAGGAATGTACTCCAAGGAAATATTGCAAAAGTAGAAAAAGTTTGTGTATAAAGAATTTTGGCAGTGTTATTTATAATGTTAAAAATAAAAAACAATCTAAATGTCCAACAATGGGAACATAACTGAGTAAATTATGGTATAGTAGTAGTGTTGATTATTATATTGGCAAAAAGATGATAATGTATTTAGTAAGAAGGAATATGCATATCTTCTTATGAAACAATATTAAATGAGAAAACATAGAAAAAACATAATAGATTAGCTTTCTCTTTTGGCAATACTAGGGATTGAATTCAGGGACACTCTAACACTAGTTACACTCTCAGCATTTTTTAGTTTTTATTTTGAGATAGGGTCTTGCTAATTGACTCAGGCTGGATTTGAACTTGTGATCCTCCTGACTTGGCCTCCAAGTTGCTGGAATTACAAGTGTGGACATTTATGTGTAGATAAAAATTTTAGGGAAAAAAATTAAGTAGGCCATAGGTAAAGGTGAAATTCTTATCATTTTATTTTTTAAATATTTTAAATTTTTGCAATGATAAGTGTATGTGTGGTATAGAGCTTTTAAAGTATATTAAGCTGAGTGGTAAATAAAAGGAGTTTTATCTTAGTATATTACTAATTTAACTTTAATAGATTATAAGCACTGTTAAGTAGTGGTCAACTTTCATCACATGTTATTTATTATTAATGAAATATTTATAATAAATAAAGGGGAAAAATGGATGGCTACAATAGACTCACAAGGCTTGCACTGCCTCTAACAGGACAATAAGGTACAGAAGTAGGAAGATGTGTATTTTCACTTCCAGAAAACACAGCTGACATTTTTCTCTTCGAGAGGCACCATCAGCTTCTTGGGGATGCCCAAGAGAAGGCAGGAGGGAACATTGGGGGGTGATTTCCATCCTATTCATCCTGAGCCATTAGTAGGGCTTGGGATTAATTTAGTGCATAGAGAACTACATATTTACTTTGGTTTATTTGTAGAAGAGTATCGTTTATTTTAGGAGGTTTTTCTCTTAAAAGTTCAATTAAATGCTAACAATATCACCTTCCCTATGGACTCTGTTATAGTTTTATAATCCTGATAGGTGAGTCTTATTTCATGAAACTTGTCTTAGTTTTATTTTTAAGGGAAAGTAGAGGAGCCAGAAAGGGAGAGGGTGGATGGACAGAAGGAGAAAGAATAAAAATTGTACTACTCATTATCTGGTAAAAAATTTGGAAAAATATTACCTTAGAGGGGAAAAAATCATCTGTTGACAGGAGAGGGCTGAAGAAGCTGACTTTACAAGTCCCTAGGATTCAACAGCCTCAGGCCCCAGTAGCCTCACTCACCTGGAGGAGCTCTGAGGTAGCTTTCAATTCTCAGAGACTTCCTTTTAGATTTCAGATGCTCTAGTATATAAGACAATTTTATTCTTTAAGTGACTATTGAGTATAGCAAAATATCTTGTTAGGCTTTAGATTATCAACCCTTCCCATTAATATTTTTAAATATATCTAATATAATATGCAAATAAAGTGGTAAGACTTTCAGCTCATATGTTGCTTGAAATACATTGGGTTTTTTTCTTTTTTTAAAAAAAATTGCCTTTTCTATTGTTGTATTGACTTATTATATTACTTCCATGGTCAATTATAAGAATTTGCATGGTAGCATAGAAAAAAAATTTTAAAAATTAGGATAACTGTTTCCAGTAAGGAGGTGGATCAATAAACTGTGGTATGTCCAGACAATGGAATATTAGTCAGTAATAAACAAGCTATCAAGTCATAAAAAGACACAGAGGAGCCTTAAATGAATATTAAGGGCAAGAGGCCAATATGAAACACTACATACTGCATGAATCCAACTATATAATATTTTAGAAAACAAAGAACTATCTGGAAAGAAAGACTAGTGTGGTTTTTAGGGTCCAGGAGGGAGGGAGATCTGACTAAGCAGAGCACAGAGGATCCTCAGAGCACAGAAACTTTTCTGGTAGTATAATGGTGAATGCATGTCATTACATATTTGTCCACACCCATAAAATAGACCATACTAAGAGTGAACCCTAATGTAAACTATGGCCTTTGGGTGATGATGACGTCTCAATGTAGGTTCATCAGTTGCAGTAAACATTCCACTTTGATGGGGAAATCATCACAGTAGGGAATACTGTGAACAGGGGATATGTGGGCTCTGTTCACTTTCTGATCAGTTTTACAATAAACCTAAAATTGATCTAGAAAATATGATTTATTTTTTTCAAACTTTTAAAAGAAATTAAACATTAATTTCTTATGAAGATTATTCTTATAAAGATTAATTGCTTATGAATTATGAAGAGGATACTTTGGGCATTCTAGATCTCAGTTCTTTATTAGTTACAGAGTAACTGCTGAAAGTCTATAACAGCAGTGCTACTTTGCAACTACCAAAGCTGCCATTTGTCCTACGGTGTGTAGGGCTGACAAGTAAGACACAAGGGGAAAAAAAAAATCTAAAAATTTACCAGTCTGTCTGTCAATTGCCTTTGTACGAAGTACTCATTTTGGTTTTATTCTTCTTCATCTCTATTGCTTATAAACTTCTTTCATTTCATAAATAAAACTCTGAGCTCTTGCCACTTCACTAAATTTCATTTTAAAACCCATTCTTTTTTAGAAATGATAATACATACATCACTTTTACAAACACATTCAAAGAAAGTCATGGTTCCCTAAATAATTTGTTTCTCTATCAGAGAAGGCAACGGTGCTACAGATGGTATATTCAATGAGCTGAGAATTTAGGACTGAGAAGCTATTAATTTTCACAGCAGCTCTTCCACTAACTATTTTATGGTCCCAGGAACCAATGTCATTCAAAGTCTCTTCACAGAGTATAAATCTATAAAATGAAAAATAAAGTTGATTCTTATATTTTAGGAATATTTATAGCAACTACATGTTTAGGCTATTCTATTTCTGGGTAACAAATTACTGTAAATAGTGGCTTTCCACAACATTTATTACTTCACAGTTTCTTTAGTCAGGTATCAAGGCAAGGCTTATTTGGATTTACTCGTCCATGACCTTCAGTTGAAACCAAGCTCCTTACAAGAGAAATTGTTTTTCTAAAATTTTTACTACAGTAATCCCATAGCTTTCTCAGTAAGTTTTAGTGTCTTCCCTGGATAGTGATGTCTGAAGAAAGCCACTGTAGTTTTTTCCAGCTACCTTCAGTTCCAGAATATTTATTGAGTACCTCTTGTTTTTAAGTTCCAGTCTTTGGAAATAAGATTGAGTACAAGGCCGTGACCTCAGGGAATGTATGATCTACTAGTGAAGCAGACTGGGGAAAGATGTTAAGGAGACCAAGCTGGAATCATTTTGAGAGGAAGAAGGGAACTCAGAGTTACTGCCAGGATTAATTTGTCTTGAGAGAAACTTCCCTACTAGTGAGTAACTGGAAATTTCTCTGAAGATGATAGATTTGCTATGGATAACTGTTGTATTCAGCGACTTATGAAGCAGTCTGCAGAGGTCATCTGAGTTGACAAAGGCCACTTGTTTTGGCAAAGCTAAAACAAGATTCTCAATGAAAGATCAAATCTAAGCAGCAATTTTGTGAAACTGTAGAAGATGCTAGGGGGAGATCTCAAGCAAAGGAAACGCTGAGGAGATACAGCTTTATTTTATAGGGAGATGTTTATAGGGAGATCTTTTATAAGGGAGATCAAATTCTGATTAAAGTGTTGATGACTTTTCCAAGCATAGTTACGCAGATAGAAAGATTCTAGTAAATTGGGTTGTGTGCTATGTGAAGCTTTTGTGCCATTTTATGCTTTGAGTCTGAGATAGAACCCTAAGGACTTCACTTGCTAAGTCCTGTCAGCTCTTGTTTCTTTCTCCAGTCCTTTAACAGTGCCTCTGATTATGACTTTATGGATGCTTCAGTTCGGTATGGTTGAGGAGGAAAACCTAGAGATTATTTTGATTTGGGTGATTATGGAGATCACATTTCAGTGCTTGCAGTATAATGAATTTTGGTGCTAAGGAGCTCTAACAGGCTCTCTTTTCGGGGAGGGCTTAAAGGGGTGGGGATAACGTTGGCCACCCATAAATGAGGGAGGAGTGTGCCCAATGGGAGTTCATGTTGAGGCATTGATGTCTTGTCCTTTCCCTGAGTGTGGGAGAGGAAACTGCAGAGGCAATGAGTTGAACCTCAGTTGACTTGAGCCTGACGTCATATTGCCCAGAAAATGGATTCTCAAGGGGAGCTCGTGGTTAACGTCTCAAGCATCGCGTCAGGTCACACAGTGTTTCCTTTTCTGTGACTTGTCTAAATATCATGAGTACCCAAGAAGGCTTTGCAGTTCAGTTAAAGAGATGATGTTCCTTGACTTTCAACCACTTTTAGAAGTTAACCTATAAGAGAGTCCCAAAAAGTAAATGAGACTCTTTCTCACTTAAAGAAGTAAAGATGAGAATGCCTCCTAGGACCATGTTTCTCGAATTTATATGAGTATATAAATCACCTGGAGGTTTATTAAAATGCAAGTTCTGATGCAGTAGGCTAGAGAGGGAGAGGGGGTGAGAATGTGGAGAATGCGTACTTCTTAAGTTTCCAAATTATGCAGATACTGAGCATTAGAATAGGGAAGATCTACCTTAGATGATGTCACAGAGCCACAAGAGTAGAGGAAACAACTTATGCAGCTGAAGTAGGAATTATAGAACTCTTCAGGAATATTTAAAGATCTACAAGAAATGAAAATTCAAAAAAACAAATACATTTGTAAAGCCAGTTTTTGTCTTCACTAAAGGATGTGTCATGAAAGAACAAGAAATGAGGTAGTTACTAGAGAAGTAGAGACTTATAGCTGTTATCCCTTAACTCTGAAGGGTACGGTCTTCTGTTCTGTTTTAGGGTCACTCAGTACTGCCTCCCAAACCCCACACCACAGCTTACTCCCATCCTTCCCTCCTCATGCACTGCCAGTGACCTGTGCCTACCACTGGCCCTTGATTGCTTTCATACAATAGGGGAGCAACTGCAGGTTGGCTTGTGGATGAATTCTAGACTTGGCTCTCAAGTATTCTACCATGATTGTTTTTTGGGGGCAAAGGGATTAATATCTCTAGGGATGGAATGATGGCGGAGGGCTGGTTAGAAGGTAGTTTTTTTATTGTAATAGTCATTTGAATATTTAATGTAATGTAATTCAAGTTCACCAAAATTTGTATCTCTCCTAAACTTAATAAAATGAAACTTAATTTGAATTAATAGAAGCTTTTGTAATGCAAGCTTGGAAATAGTTTTCAAAGTTTACAGTGGTTGCAAAAGTGCTACTGGATCTGCTCACATACACAAATGTTTCTTCCCTGCTCCTCTTTCTATTGCTATTTATATCAGCTGTTCTACAGGAGATCAGCTTTCTTCTCAGTATCTGATATAAATAACCACAATTCTCTAAGTATGATCTACTCAAGATTTTCAGGTAGTTAATTGACTGATATGTTGTTATTTATATTCACCATTTGGTTTCTGTAACTAATATAAATTAATACTTTTTCATGTAAAATGCAATAAAAGTTGCACCTGACTTCAATGATGTTTTTATAAAAAATGTCACTATTAATGAACAGGTAAATGGAGTTTGTACACTGCAGTGACATTCAGAAATAAGAAACAGGGGTAGTCTTTGATGCCATACCCTTGAATTGAACTTTTCCCTGAGAATTACATCCAAATTCAGAAATGAACATGATGTACTCAATAGGGTGCAGCTTTCTGATTTGCTCTGTTTTTTATGATATCTTTCATACCTAGCAAGTGTAGGCACCTGTTTATTTTTATGCCCCTTACACTGTAACTAAAAGAAACACAAAATATTCTTTCTTCTTTGAGATAAAAAGGTATAATATAGAACTCCCTTTTTAGGGGTGAAATCAACCAATATATTTTTTAGCTTAAAATTGCCCATGTTAAAGGCAACTCAGTCTAGCTTCTACATAGAATTTTTCAAAACTCTTTGATCATTTTAAACATTTTAGATGTATCTTGAGCTAAAATGTACCCTTGACTTTAGGTAATGTGATGGCAGTCATTAAACCCTTCCAAGATGTAAAGATCAAAGTGTGGAATAGAAATACAAATTTAACTATATCAATATAAACATTAATAAATAAGTGAGTTTAAATATTATTAAACCTACCTAATGAAATGTTTCATAATATAACTAATGCATTTTATTAAGTATTTTTCATAACATTAGTCATTGAACTGTAATTTAATTATGTTAATAGAATTTTAATGGGTTTAAGATATTACCTTTCAGCTTCATAATTCAAATTTTAAACTGAATTTACAGTAAATAAAAACCAGTTTTATTTTAATTTTTCATTGCATAATTATAGTGGATGAAAGTAGAATAAAAAAGGTAATTTGTCAGGTTCAATTTATTAATGTCTCTGGTAGTGACCATACCAAGATTATACTGCAATAAATCTCCCTCCCTTATGTTAGGACTATGCTTATATAACTTTATATCTATTACAGGTAACCTAATTAAGGCAACACTGTGGCTCCAGATTCAACTTCTGATATGTCTTTTACCAGCTCTGTTCACAATGAGCCTTAACTTTCTCTTTGGTGAACTGGTGTATCTAATCTGTGCCTTGTGTACACAGAGCATTGTTAACTGAGGTAAAAATAAAGTATTGGATGTGATCTAAGCTTTTTGTTACTGTATCTTTCATTATTGACTAGGTCTTTCTGTATTAACAAACAGAAAAACAAGGCCCAAATCTCAGTGCACATAAGCCTAGTCCCTATGTAGTTTATTTTTCATGCTTCATATCTGCCTGCACTTGGCTGGTTGTGATACCTGAGAAGCAGGCCAGTGAAAACTCCATGTTAGCATGTGCTTTCACAATCACCAGGTCAGGGGAAAGATGCTGACAAATCACATCCTGTCAATTAAAATGTTCTTGCAGAAATGACACTCTTAATTGAGCTCACATGTCATTGGCCAAAGCAAATAACACAGCCACACCTAATTTCAGGGCAAGTGAAGAAGTACGGTTCTTACCGTGTGTCTTATGAGAGATTGGGCACATTTCTGATGAACTCTAATCATTATCATGGTGTATAAATGTGGAATGGTAATCTGTTTATCCTGAGATGAATTTAGTGAAGAAATTATTTTTGCCTTGCAATGATAGGACTGTTATATCATTTTCTGCTATCAATTATAGATATGGGCAGCCAATATCTGAGAAGGGAAGATGTTCTGATATGAAATAAAGATCAGGCATATGCACTATTATATTACTAGTATGAGAAACATAAGATGAGAGAGAGATACACAAATGAAGTAGAAAAGTGGTAAGAAAGACAGAGGGACACCTGACTTGCAGGTGAATCCTATAGCTATAGTGGGGAAGGGTTACTGGGAAATGTAAGATAAAGATAATATTGAAGAACGGGAGGGATATTGATTTTCAGAGAGGATATGAAAAACTATAATACAGAGAAGTAGAATTCACACTTAAATTCTGATTTCTGGTCCATTCTTAATGAGCACATTTATTTATTTATTTATTATTTATTTATTTTGCTAAAATATCAGGACCTTTTAATCTAATGACTCAGCTTTTCTGTGTTTCTGTTTCTGTTGCACTTTGTCTTATTGCTTTGCCATTTAAAAGCCATGAAAGAAATTTTGGAAACTATGTTTCTTTCTATGCACACAATTGCTCCTTAAAAGTAAAAAGATCAGTTAGGATATTACTGGCTCCTTGGTACTTCTTTTGTCGCCTCTAGTCAATTAATTGCTTGAATTGGGCTTTCTAGATTCAGCTCCTCTTATAATATCAAATCAATAATGATTAAATGTCTAAATCAAGTGAGTGTAACTGTGACACTTCTTGCAGTTTCTAGGAGCCACCCCCAAAGGTTCAAGATTGTCATTCAACAACAGCATCAATCAAGGCTAGGATGGGTTAGTGAATTTGCAGCTTTTACTCTTTTTTTTCCCCCAGAGTTTAACCTGAATTTATGGAAACAATAATGCAACTGTGTGCTCTCTCTTTTTTGTTTTTTAATAAATTTTTAGTTGTCGATGGACCTTTATTTTATTTATTTATTTATATGTGGTGCTGAAACTTGAACCTAGCATCTCACACATGCTAGGCAAGCATTCTACCACTGAGCCACAACCCCAACCCCCAGCTCTGTGCTCTTTAAATTTAATGTATATTTTGTTTTGAGATTAAAGCTGGTTTTTTAAAAAAATATTTTTTTCAATTGTTGATAGACCTTTTATTTATTTATATGTGGTGCTAAATATGTATGTGTACTTTACATATCTTTTTATAACTAGTGTGAGTGTGAGTTGATCACAAATATTAATTATTTAAATATTAAAAATTAATATTAATTAATTAAGTTAATTAATTAAATATTTAAAAATACTCCTGAATACCATTAACTCCATAATGCATCATTCTCAAATCTGACTTCAACCTATGTTGAATACTTATTTTTTATACTGAGCCCAAATCTCGCCAGATGGGTTCACTAACTAAATTCTGTATGAAATAGAATCATATTTGGCCATATAGTGTAATTTATATTATGAAATATCAGTATTGTGGCTTTTTAAAAACTGAATAGGCTTATAAGGCATTATGTTATGACCTTTTGAAAACTTAACAATCCTTTAAAAAAATCATTGTTCTACAGCTAAGTCTATAATCAAAATATACTGTTATTTGATTTTATTGTTGATAAGATTAACAAATCACTAAGGACATTGATAATTCATTGAGAGTTATTTTAGCTGAGTAATGTTCAAGAAGCCTGCATTTCCAAATAAATTATTTTAAAATTATCTGAAAACTAAATTTCAATATGACATAGAAGTTAGTTTCTAGAAAATTTTTATTTCTAAGTAATTATTACTTATCAGATTTCACAGATTATCCATTTCAAGGCATGTTTTCACTCTGGATAAGAGTAGTGCATTTAAACTTACATAATACTCTTTAGGCAATGTGCTTGGGAGTTCCCTTCTAGGGTTTGCCAATGACTCATGGTGGCCATGTTATGTGCTGCTTTGTCTCCATATATTAAAAAGTATATAAAATTTATATATAATTTGCCATGTACCATTTTGGATAGCATTTTGACACCAACATATATAGATCAAGGTTTTATAAAATTTAACTTCCATTCTATGTCCATTTCAATTAAAAATTGTAATCACTGAAGTAATTATTATTTTAAAAAGGTTTTTACCTTTACCTTCTTCTTCTTTTTTTTTTTTTTTGGACAGTATTGTCATTGTAATTATAATTTGGACCATGAATGGTCAGTACTTCTTGACAGGCTACTTTAATTTATATGTTTGCTTTTAATTAGATAATGTTTCTGAAGAAATAAATAAAGAAGATTCTATGAAAAGAAAAACCAAATACCCAATGGCATGTCAAAAACAACCCTAAGTTGATTGCATAAATGGAAATAAAAATATTTTTAAAAAATAATGTCAGTGGCTGGTCAAGGCAGGATTATTCCCTATGTGGGCTATTTGTGCCTTGTATTTTTCCATCCACCTACCTGTGGTTGGACCTTTTCCCTGCCCATTTTCTATGGAACAGAAAGCAGAGCAACGCAAGAGAAATAAAATGTAATGAAGTTCAAATCCTTCCTTTTGGCTACTTGTGAGCAATTGAAGGCAGTGGCTCATTGTGAGATTTAATAGCAGGTATTGCCTAAACTGAAGTTTGAGGAATATTAATGGTTTTAATTTGTCCACATTATTCCATGGCTAGATGTATCTGAAGATTAAGTGATTAATCAATGGTATCTAAAAGCATATTTATGAATGAGAATAATTCCTACCTTCAATTAAAAATAAACACTAAGGTAAGACACCCCTGGTTAGGGGACTTTAAAATGTAAATAAAAATCACCTTTCTAGTTGGCTGGATAAATTGATACTCTGTCTGAACTTTGAACAGTATTTCAATCTAAATACCAGAACAAGGATTTGCCTTTAAATTAAATGCTTTTGGAGTGTTAAGAATTCTTTTTGCGGTTTATTCAAACTTCTCTGATTTGTAAGGTTCTATCATAGCAATGAGCAGTGAAGAGAAATATGAGGAGGAAGAAAATAAATATGTAATTTAGAGTTTGTTCAGGATCCAAGAGTTAACTCCCTTTATTCAAGAAAGTTGAGTCATGGGCAAACCACAGGTGGTCAGGGAGTGGGTGAACCATGACACATCTGTTTCTCATAAAACCCGACTGTGCCATTCTAGAGCCTTTACTTTTTCTGAATGAAATACATTCATGTGTGAACATGTCAGAGCCAGTGCAGGAAAAACATTAGTTTTGCCTGGCACACTATGCACTTCTGATTTGCCCAAGTGCAATATACTTGGGCCTTCTTGCTCCCTCGGAAAGTGAACTTTCCTGGGATGTCTGTGGTTCCAACACGGGCTGGTTTTTCTCATACGTGGTGCTATGATGAAATCTCTTCCTAAAATCTTTAGAAACAAATGGTCTGATTTAATGAGATTTTAATTGAAAGAAATTAGTAAATACATTTTTATTAGTATAAACCTCAGATCCCTCCATGAGGGTAGAAACAGCAGCTGGAAACTCCTTAAACAATGCAAGACTAAGTTATGAGAAACGTACAGTCATTTCTCAGTTAAAGTCATCAGTGTTCCTCAAACTTGACAGTGTAATTGGACCACTTGAGGATATTGTTAAAATGCAGATTCTGATTCAGTAAGTCTCAGATGAGCTCAAGATTCTCATAACAGGCTTCCAAGTAAGTCTCTGACAGAACCTAGGACACGGGTCTTGGACAGGAAGATACAACCAAGCAGCTGATATTAAAGCCAATTTGAGTTTATCTCAATTTCATTCCATATCTTTTCCTAGTTTTTGTGAGAACAGTATTTGCATTTATGAATAGGTTAAGATTTAACAAACAATGACAACAACAGCCAATGATTACACATCTACTGTATTAAAGTTTATGGTCAGTAGTTACTTCCCTTCCTGAGATAGCTCTATCTTATATAATCAACCCACCTTATTCCTAACAAGCCATCTTACATGTTTAGTAAATGTGTAGATCACACACTTACATGCTGAAAAGGACAAGAGAGTTTTCTGACAAAGAATTTTTTCTAAGGAAACAATGATGTGAAATGAAAAGTCCCACCGAACTACAATTTGGAGTAACTGACCATTTTCTTGCTTCATCTGTCTCCTGCTTAAAGGGAAATCACTTTTATTTATTAACCTGATATGATCTTTCTTTACCAACTTAAACAACCCTGTTGATGGTATCCACTGAGTTCTTAAGTACGACAGTATTCTGAGAACATTTAAAAAAGCATTATACTACTATAAGAAATCATTTTAATATATGATGTAAAAAAAGGTGTTCTGTACAATTTACTAGACCACACTGTCACTGAAGACAGAATTATAATATACTTTGTTTTTATAATCCTGTATCTTTAGTTATTTAGTCCATTGTTAGTTACCATAGGATTATTTTTAAAAGTTCAGATGATTAATGAATTGGCTAACTGAAAAAGAAATAAAAGTTGTAGTACTTAATGCCAACATTTAAATATTTTAATCTGTCACTATGAAATACAAGGTACTAAAACTAGCAAAAAAGTTATTATCTAATTTTATGTCATGGGCCACTTTGGCAATCCTATGAAGCCTGGGGAAATATTTTTTATAGCATAAAACATTACAATGAAATATTTAAATGAAAATGACCAAAATATTAAAATAATTCTTTACTAATATGTTAAATAACAAGATTTAGCAGTAGTTCTATCTAGTAGTTAATATAATTTTGAAGGGATGTTGAGTATATATTACATTTGAGATGTTCAATACCTGTGATGTAATTTAAAACTAATCTGTGATTTCAAGAGGTGCTAATGCAGCTTTGGTTTGTAGCTTAAGTATCAGAGTTAGTAAAACTAAAGGTGTAATTGTTTTTGTCTGAGTTCTGGACATTAGGTTATGAACACCTAACCTAAAGAATTATGATATAATATAATCTTTAAGAAATCTCAAAATCCATACCCTTATTTCCTTACAAGCAAGGTTTACAGTACAACATATTATCTTTTGTTACCATTATAAAAGGCTTGCAGTTCTGCCAGATAGAATCATGTAGTTTTATGATGTTTGGTAACTACTACATTAGTATACACAATGTATGGTATGTCTTAATTTAACACAGGAATGCAGTACAATGTAAAAGAATGCTGTTGACACTTAATTCATTATCTGGTGCTTTTCGATTTTAATACATTATCCTTAATGGAATTTTCTAACTTTTACCTTTTCCTTGCTCAAAATTACTTCCTTTATTCAAAATTATATTAATGTTACTTTGAAAGAAAAGATGGTGCTCTGAGATTTGGCTTAGATTTTTTTAAAAAAAGCATTTAGCTAAATATATCCCATGTAGTTGTTGAAGAGAAAGAAGGAAAAATTCTAAGTTATCTTTGTTAAAAGTGTTACAACCCTTGGTTTCTTTCACATTGCTTCAGATTTAGTTCAATGACAGCAACCATTAGTATCTGTCAGCAAATCCCTGACAGAGGAGGGAAAGAGTGACTCACCCTTGATCACTAGCATGTCTCCTCCACTGCATCTGAACTGCCAACCAAGACTTTTTCAAAGAAAGCCGAGTTTGACAAGTACTAAGAAAATCGTAGAAAAAGAAGAGCTGCTCTCAAGGAACCAGGTCTTAGGGCAAGTAAACAAATATGCAGATTTATAAATAAAGTGGCGATCAGAAGCAAACAAAATGATCCTGATGATAGTGGAATTTGGGAGCTGGGAGGGCAATTATTCTACAGAATTCTTACAAGGGGTTGCCAGAGACTTACAGAAGTATCAATAATACTGTTATTGCAGATTGATCTGTATCTCCTTAAAAAGATACATTGAAGTTCTCACCTCTGATATCTGTGTGAATGTGATCACTCTTGGAAATAGACTCTTTGCAGATATAATTAAGAGAAGGTCACATTGGATATCAGTGGAACCTATCATTTCTTACACTTGTGTAATGTCCTTACAAGAGAGTGAGATATCCAGAATCAGACACAGGCATGGAGGGAAAACAGCCATGAGATGACAGAGACAGAGACTGGAGTGACGCACTACAAGGCAAAAAATGTTAAAGATTCTTGGGAACTGCCAGAACCTTGGAAAAGGTAAAGATGAAGTCCTTCCTCTTGCCTTCAGAAGGAATAGGACTTTCTGACACACCTTGACCCCAGACTCTGGCCTCCAGAACTGTAAGCAAATACTTTTCTGTTGTTTGAAGCTGCTCGATTTGTGGTAATCTGGTATGGTATCCCAGGACAACTCTGTGGTTGTATACAAAGTATATTCATACCAATTCGTGTCTTCATACATGTACTTTGGATAATAATGTCTATCACATTCCACCATCATTTCTAACCCCATGCCCCCTTCCTTCCCCTCCCACCTCTCTGCCCTATGTAGAGTTTGTCTATTCCTCCTATGCTCCTCTCCCTTCCCCACTATGAATCAGCCTCCTTATATCAAAGAAAACATTCAGCATTTGGGTTTTTGGGATTGGCTAACTTCACTTAGCATTATCTTTTAAGAAGGTTTAGGAATTCACTACAACTACCAACAGGGCAGCATCCTTAATTTTTGTCTCAAAAGCAGCTTATAAAATTATTAAATAGTTTATACTACTTAAAATTGCCATTTTGAAAGTTAACAAGAGTCAGATATCATCAGTTTTGTATGGTTAACCTTCACACTTGATCCTAGAATCAGAAATGTACATTTTATCATTGACTTGTTTTAGGAGAAGATATTTTTAAAATGTAACATAGTCATCACTGTGGTTTAGTACAAAAAACAATGGATCAATTCTGCAATTTTTTGACTACCTACCATTTCTAAGCACATTGTAAGGCACATTAAATACCTTGATTCTTTCCTTATTATTAGACCCATTTTAGGAATTAGTGATGGTCAGAATGCTTATGTAAGTTTCCCCAAATCATCAACAGTAAATAATTTTTTAGTAGAAGAATGAAGCTCAGAATATTTACACAAATTTCACCAAATCATTAGCTAGGGGATGATGGTATTGGGTTTTAAGTAACTTTATTGTTTGTTTGGTTTGGCTTTAAGTTTTGGTTTTGGCTTTTACTACACTCTGTTGCTTCACATAGGGGTAAGCTCTCTGCAGTGTGACTAGAAGTTTTCCAGTGAAAAATCAAATTTTTGTTGAGCAAGTGACTGTAGTGACCACCAACACAGATATTGTCCTCTTGCTTATAAGCTCATATTTGAGACAAATACAAAACACTAATTACAAGCTAATTTTTTACTGAAATTGTGCTATATGCAATGAGAGAATATGCAATTGTGTTCAGAGTGTATAAGCGGAGGAATTTGATCCCCAGGGCAGGAAGAATGATCTTAAACATTTAAACTAACACCTTAAGAGGGGTAGGAGTTAACTGGTAATAGAGAGGAGAGGATTTTAGGCAAAGAAAATAGCCTAGTGAAGATTTTGGTGCTCCTTAAGTAATAACAAAATATCAATTCCAGTGAGCTTAGAAGTAAAACCAGGATCTTAAAAATCATACTTTCACTCAGGCTATGCCCCACATATTGATATGGAAATTCATCTTCAAAGTCAATACCAAATATTTTTTGTTTTAGTCCATTGCACAAATAGGATCCTCACACCCTGATGACCTGTTAAATCCTAAATTGTGCAAAGTTCATACAGACAAACTGGAACAGCTAGTTCATGTTTTAAATAAAAGATTGGACTAAATTCTTCCAAAGCTCTGTTTCTGTCCTAACAATCTCTATAATATTGTGTTTCTGTTTTCTTATGGCAATTGATATTGCAAAATTAATGCCTCGTTCTTATTAGAAACAGAGCATAGTGAACGTGTACAGTAACAAAGGATGGGACATGAATGAAGAGTCATTCTAGATTCGGCTAGATTCTAGAATGCTTCCTAAGGAAGCAGAGAAAAATCATGTCCCTGTCAATGTTGAAATGTTATTAATAACTTTAATAATTAAAATTCAATGCAATTCTTACTTGCTGAGATTTGTTAAAAGAAAATTAAAGCCTAACCAGCACCACAATTGAGCCATAGAATATTTCCATCATCCCTCAAGTTCCTCTATTCCTCTTCTCCCAGTCCTCATTGCTAGCAATCACTGGTCTGATTTTTGGTCCCATAGTTTTGCCTTTTCCAGAATATCAAATAGATGGAACTGTATAGTATATGGACTTTGGTGACCGATTTTTTTCTTTTTTACTGGCATAATATTTTTGAGATTTATTCATTTTGTTGTTTAATTTCTTTATTCCTTTATATTTTCAAATTGTATACTATTTCATGGATGTACAATAATTCAATTTTTAACCAATTGGCAGATATTTAATTTTGGTCATTATAAATAAAATTGCTATAAACATCCCCATATACGTGGTCCTTTTGTGGATATTGGATTTGGATAGATACACAAGAGAGGGAATCTTTGGGATGGTAAATGTGTGTTTAACTTTATAAGTTAAAATTTTAGCCACTCCTGTTGAAATATAATGGTATCTAATTATAATTTGATTTTTCATTTCTCCAATATCTAATGATAACATCTTTTCATGTTATTATCTACCAAAAACTCTTCTTAGGTATACACATTTTAAATACTGTTCTCATTTAAAAATGTTTTGAGTTGTTTGTTTTATATTGTTGAATTGTAATGGTTCTTTATAAACTCTAGATGGAGAGTGTTTTATGAGATATGAATTTTGCAAAGATGTTATCAAAGTGAGTAGCATGCCTTTTAATTTTCTTAGTAGTGTCATTCAGAATTGTGTAGACTTTGATATTTCCTGCTTATGCGTTCATATGGTCTATAATTAAAAGATAGATGGCCTACTTGCTTGCCCTTTCTTTCCTTCTTTCTCCCTCCCCCTCTTTCACCCTCCCCTTCTTCCTTCCTTCCTTCCTTCCTTCCTTCCTTCCTTCCTTCCTTCCTTCTTTTCCTTTTTTCTTTTGTGTATACTTTGATTTTTGTCATTTTCCATTGGCTAGGACCTCCACCATGATGCTGAATAGGAGTAGTGAGAACAGTCTTACCATGTTCCTGGTCTTGGGTAAAAGCATTCATTGTTTCACCAGTAAGTGTGAAGTTAGTAGTAAGTTTGTTTTAGATACCCTTTCTCAAAAGGAGGAAGTCCCTTTCTATTCCAAATTTGCCAGGTTCTTTTCCTTTCCAAATTCATATCATAAAGGATGTTGAATTTTGTCAAATGTGCCGTATACCGAACCAACCTTGAAATTCTGGGATAAACTCACTTGGTCATAATGTGTTCTCTCACTTAATTTTGATTGCTAAAATTTGTTGTAGTTTATGAACATACTTTATATTAATGGTTCATGACTCTGGACAACTTTGCTTTCCAGAATATATTTGGCAACATCTGGAGACATATCTGGTTGTCACATCTGTTAAAGGGAGAGGACTTTCTACTGGCATCCAGAGGTAGAGACCAGGTCCTGCTAAATATCCTAAATTGCACAGGAATGCTGCACACAACAAAGTATTGTCAATAGGGTCAAGTTTGGAGAGATCCTTCTTTCTGGGGTTTTAAATCTTTCAAATTTATTTAGATTTATTATTTTATGACCCAGAATATTGCTACCTTGGTGAATATTCAATACATACATGAAGAGAATGTTCATTCTCTTAGTTGGTAGGAATGTTATATAAATGCCAATTAGGTCATGTGGATTGGTAGAGTTCAAATCTTTTGTATTTTTACTGAGTTTTCTGTTTTCTCTACAGATTACTGAGAGAAGAACATTGAAACTATAATGGAGCATTTTCACTCTTGCTTTTATGTTGATTAGTATTTGCTTCATGTGTTATGAAGCAGTGTTGTTAGATACATTCAACTTTATGTGTATTCTTAAAGAATTGACTTCTTTATTATAATGTAATGTCCCTCTTATTCCTAGTAAAATTTCTGCTGAAGCCTACTTTCTTTATTAATGGTATAGGCTCTCAAGCTTTATTTTGGTAGAGCTTATGTGGCATATTTTTTAACCCTTTAATTTTTAAATTATGTCTCTCTATTTACAGAATGCTGATTGTGTATATCACATAGTTGGGAATTTTTAACTCTTGTTGAAATTTTCCATCTCTTAAATGATGTATATAGGACATTAACATCTAATATGCTTATTTATATAGTAAGTTTCAATGTAGATTATAATCTACACATTGCTAATTGTGTATTGACTCATATAGTCTCTATTCCTTTCTTCTTTCTTGTCTTAGATTAAGTCATATTTTTATGACTACATTTTTTTGTACCAAGGATTGAATTCAGGGGCACTTTCAACCCCTGAGCCACATTCCCAGCCCTATTTTGTATTTTATTTAGAGACAGGGTCTCACTGAGGTGTTTAGCACCTCACTATTGCTGAAGCTGGCTTTGAACTCACAATCCTCTCGTCTCAGCCTCCAGAGCTGCTGGGATTACAGGTATGTGCCACCATGCCCAGCTTTTATGACTACATTTTATCTCCAGTATTAGCCTATTATTTACTTATCCCTTTAAAACTTTTAGTAGTTATTATAAGGTTCACTGTATACATCTTTAACTTATCCTATCTACCTTCAAGTAATTTCATGTCATTTCATCTCTAGCATAAAAACCTTACTATACATTCCATTTACTCCTTTCCATCCTTTGTGTTACTGTTATAATCCATTCCTTCTCACAAAACATTGTTATAATGTTTGTCTAAAGACATTTTCTTTAAAAAATGATTAAAAGTAAGCAAAATATCTTTTATATGGACCTTTATTTTTACCATTTTCAGTGTTTTTTTTTATTTGTACAGTTCCAGATTTCTATCTAGTGTCATAGAGATAAGCTTTTCTTATAGGATAGGTCTGTTGGTTTTGTCTCTATCCTACAGCAGCATTCATTCACCTCCTACATGTCTCTGCCACAGCAAGGACCTCTCTCTAATTTCCTGCACTGCATATTTCTCACGAGCACTTGATGAAGGCCCATGGAAAAGAGCTTATAAGTGTGGATTACTTCGTGTCTGGAGTTTAGCTAATTTCTTCCTACCCACAAGTGTAGAGGCCCCCTCCTTCTCTCATTGCTTTGCAAAAGTGAAGTAGTTTATACATCCTTTTCAGAGAGCTTGTCACTCTTTGGAATTTAGCTGGTTGCCTTGACCCTCAGCTCCCTAATAGCCTTAAGGAGAGTTGTGATTTATATATCTTCTGGCTTCTGTATATTGTTTGAGGAAGCAAAATTCTTGTGTCTTTCTACATTCTCTATTGATATAGAGCTCCCTTTTTTCACCTCTTAAATAAATATGTTTTAGTGAATTTTAGATTGAAATGATTGGAAACTTTTCAAAATTCCATTCTGCATATCTTAAAATGGAACTTCAATAGCCCTACTTTATCTTATGATCTTAATTGTAAATTAAAAGGTGGCTATATGCCACCTTTTAACAACTTACAGAGCTGTATTATTACTATTTATCATGGCTCAAAGAGTAATTTCTACATAAGCATTAAAATCATTTCTCTAAAAGCAGGTAACTGTGAAAGTGTCATGTGTTCCATGGCTTAAGCCTAGGAGTTACGTGGAGCTGATGGCAGGATGAGATGAACCTTATGAATTGCCTAAATTCCTGCTTACTACATTTTACTTGTTTTAATTTTTACAAATATTTATGTTGGACATATTTATCATTCCATGTTCATATGTGCTTAAGTAATTGAAATACACAAACTTGATTGAAGTAAATCCATTTAAAAAAAATCATTGTTTTTAATTCCTTTGAATTTGGGCTCATACAAAAACTAAAATTTCAAAATTCCCTTAAAATTGTTCTGTGCCATTTAGAATTCAGGCAAGCTTCCATATTGAAAACTGCCTTCCAAATTTGTGGAATTGAATATACATTTCAAATATAATGAATCATTGATGCCCATGAAATACTTTCACCCTCATTTATGCAGGGATCACATATTGTGAAGAAATTTAACATTATATATGGACTAATATGAAAAGAAACTAGATGAACTGCAATAAAGCATTCAAACTGAGTTTTTAATGTAGTGTGTTCATATGTTAGCCCATGAAAAAATATGAATCAGACATCATCATAAGTAGCAATAAGTGAACATGCACAGTTTACCAAGTGAGGCACCTGAGGAAAGTGCTATTCATATAACACTGTCTAATCAGTGTGCATTTAAGCATCTTTCAAAGAAAATATAGAATCTTTTATGTACAGGCCTTTGTTATTTTATTTTTTATAATTTTTTATTATGAAAAAATTAGTGAAGTTAGAAAAAAATAATGCTTGATTTAAATCCATTTCTAATAACAGAAGAAAACTAATAAGGAATTGATTATAAAGCTATAAGCCCTATCAGTGAAATTTTCTTGCAGTTGGAGGAGTTTTATATTTGAATCAGAGCTATCCAAGAAATATTTATTTTCCAGGTACAGTCAGGTATGTCAGTGGCTACAAGAGCACGGTCTCTGCTTCCAAGTAGCTTTCATTCTGGGAAAGGGACATGCAGAGCCATGAGTTCAAGTACTGCAAAAGGCAGGCTGTAGAAGCATTGTCCGGGAGATCTGCCCTACAGCCAGGCAAGGGCTACACTGAGGATGAGGATCACTGGAGGAAGAAGATAAAAAAGGTTCTCCTCTTCTCTTCTTATAGTATTCTTCATAAGACTGTGGCTTCAGAGCCAGAAAGTTTTCTTATTATCTTTAAGAACATGGAATTCCTTGTGAAATTCACTTATATCTTCTCAGCCCTCAGTTCTTTCCTTAGCCCTCACATCTCAGTATGTTTTTATTTTGCTGTTCATGTGGATGCATTTCAAGATAATAATATTTTATAAGTAATATTTTAATTATTAAGATATTTGTCTTATATTGTGTTTCAAGATTTTAAGACATTTTTACTAGAAGATTTTAGTAATTTATGTGAATAAAGCATAACTGTTTAAAACATGTAGCCACAAATAGCCCAGGGGAGAGTTCAGATTAGAACTGAGGAATCAGATACAAATTTTCTCCTAACTATATACAAAGAGTTTAGGTTGAACCTGAATTCAAAACAGAAGAAAGGTAAAGCCTTCATTAAGAGATAGCATATAGAAAGAAGCCAGCCATCAGGAAAATAAGAGAAAAGGCACATGACAAACTTGTGAGTAGAAATGCAATTTGTAGCAATTTTGTAATGTATTTATTTATTTTTAAATTTATTATTATTAACTCAATTTATTCTTAAATGATTATTAATTCATATGAATTGTACAAATTAAAGAGAAAATGATATTTCCATACATGCATACATCACACATGCATTGATAATGTTTGGCCACTTTTCTGCTGTCCTACCCCCTTTTTTTCCCCCCAAGACCCTCCCTGGTCTTCAGTAACTCCTCTTCTACTTTCAGGTCCACATTTTTTTTTTAGTTTTCACACATGAAAGAAAATGTTTGTTACTTGTCTTTCAGCATCTGGAATTTTGCTTATGATGATGTCCTCTTGTTTGATCTGTTTTGCTGTCAATTGACAGGATATCATTCTTCTTTATGGCTGAATAATGTTCCTTTGTGTATATAACATAATTTCTTTATCTGTTCTATATCTATATATACCATAATTCTATATATGTTGATGGACATCTAGCCAGATTCCATGTCTTAGCTATACATATGTGTGTGTGTGAGAGAGAGAGAGAGAGAGAGTGTGTGTGTGTGTGTGTGTGAATTTTGTTTGGCTATATACCCTGATATGGGATAAATGGATAGGATAGTTTTGTTTTTAGAGGAATCTCCATACTGTTCTCCATAGTGGCTATACTAATTTACATTCCCACCAACAGTGTATACATAAGAGTTCCTTTTTCTGTACATTCTTGCCAACATTTGTTTGTTATAATAGCCATTCTTACTGGGGTGAGATAGTATCTCATTGTAGTTTTGATTTGAACATTCCTGATGGCTAATGATATTGAGCATTTTTTCATATTATTTCTTGGCCATTTGTATTTCTTCTTTAGAAATTTGTCTATTCAGATCATTTGCTTTTTTTTTTTTTATTGGATTACTAGTTTGGGGTTAAGTTTCTTTTTTACGTCTTTATGTATCCTGGATGTAATTTTCTGTCAGATGAATAGGTGGCAAATATTTTCTCCTATTCTGTAATTTGTGTCTTCACACTCTTGTTTCCTTTGTTATACAGAAGCTTTTTAGTCTGATGAAATCCCTCTTGTCAATTTTTACTTTTGTTTACTGTGCTTTTAGAGTCACATCCAGAAAAGTCATTGCCTGTACCAATACCCTGAAGTGTTTCTCCTATGTTACCCTCTTGTAGGTTCAGAGTTTACCGTCTTACATTAAAGTCTTTGACACATTTTGAGTTGATTTTGGTACTGGTTGAGAGATACGGGTCAAACTTCAGTCTTTTGCCTGTGGCTATTCAATTTTCCCAGCACCATTTTTCAAGAGGCTGTCCTTTCTTCAGTGTATATTTTTAGTACCTTTATCAACAATCAGTTGGATGTAGATATGTGCATTTATTTGTGGGTTCTCTATTCTTTTCCATTGGTCTGTGAATCTATTTTTATACCAATACCATGCTGGTTTTGCTACTATGGTTCTATAGTATGTCTTGAGATGAAGCATTGTAATGCCTTCAGTTTGGCCCTCTTTTCAAGATTGCTTTGGCTGTATAAAGTTTTCATGTTTTCATATGAGTTTTAGGACTGGTTTTTTTTTTCTAGTTTTTTGAAGAGTGACATGGGTATTTTGATGGAGATCCAATTGAATCAATAGATTGCTTTGGGGCAGTATGGACATTTGAATAATATTTATTCTTTCAATTCATGAACTTGGGAGGTCTTTCCACCTTTTAGTATCTTTTCCAAAGATGCTACTGCTTTTTGTATATTGATTTTTGTACTCTGATTCTCCAGTGAATTTGTTTATCAGTTCCAATAGTCATTTGTTAGTGTCTTTATGATTTTCCATGTTTAGAATCATATCATCTGCCAACAGGGACAATTTTACTTCCTTCTTTTCTGTTTTTATGCCTTTTATTTCTTTCTCTTGCCAATTTCTCTGGCTAAAAGTTCAAATATCATATTGAATAAGAGCCATGAGAAGGCATCCTTGTCTTGTTCTGATCTTAGAGGGAATGCTTTCATTATTTTCTCATTCAGAATGATGCTGAATATGGGTTTGTCATATGCAGCCTTTGTTATGTTGAGCTTTGATCCTTCTATTCCTAATTTATTCAGGGTTTTTACCACTAAGGAGTGTTGAGATATATCAGAAACTTCTTATACATCTGTTAAGTGATCATGTGATTTTTAATCCTTGATTTTATTTATGTGGTATATTCACATTTATTGATTTTCGTATGTTTAATCATCCTTACATCCCTGGAATGAGACCAACTGATCAAGTTGTTTGATCTTTTGATGTATTGTCATTGAGTTTGATTTGCTAGTACTTTGTTGAGGACTTTTTTACATCTGTGTTCATCGGGGATGTGGGTCTATGGTCTTCTTTTTCATTGTATGTTTATTCAGTGATTTTAATCACCTTGGAATGTGTGCTCACTTGAGTGTATACTTTATGTTGTTTATTTATTCATATTTACTTTAGGTTTGTTATTTTAAAGAAAATACCAAACTATGTGTCTGTAAGAAGTAGTCATGTCAGGCTCAGTCTTGCCCACAGTTCTTTCTAACTGGATTGGCCTAAAGGATAGAATCTAAGGAATCAAAGTATATTAGAAAGAAGTGATTATTAACATCACCCAAGGTGTTCATAAATTTCAACATGAATAATTATAAGAGAGAATCCACAGAAACTAGAGATTTAGGAAGTGGGAAGGAGATCATTGGCCTTCAAGAACTCTGTACTGGAGAAAACACCTTAAAGCCAATAGGAAACCACAGGCCATGTGATGCTCCTTATTTCAGATACACCTGGTTCTTCTGTTTTTATATTTATTCTAATTAGTTATACATAACAGTAGAATACAGGGCTGGGGATGTGGCTCAAGTGGTAAGGAGCTCGCTTGGCATGCTGCGTGCTGGGTTCAGCACTGGGTTCAGCACCACATAAAAATAAGATAAAGATGTTGTGTTCACTGAAAACTGAAAAATAAATATTTAAAAACTCTCTCTCTCTCTCTCTCTCTCTCTCTCTCTCTCTCTCTTTAAAAAACACAGTAGAATACATGTTGACACATCATACATAACTGGAGTATAACTTCTCATTCTCCTGGTTGGACATGATGTAGAGTTATACCAATCGTGTAATCATATATGCACATAGGGTAATAATGTCTGATTCATTGTACTATCCTTCCTACCCCCATATCCCCCTTCACTCCCCTCTGTCTAATCCAAAGTACCTCTGTTCTTCCCTACCTCTTACTGTAAATTAGCTTCCACATATCAGAGAAAACATTCAGCCTTTGTAAACCTGGTTCTTGAGTCAGAAAAACAGAGATGGATAGAACCCAAAACCTTAGGAGATATATATGAATATGAAGATGCTAATTCATGAATTTTTTGATCTTTAAGTCTCCTGGGAATATGAAGATGCTAATTCATGAATTTTTTGATCTTTAAGTCTGAGGTAAAAAGATATAACTCTTAACAAACAAATTTCCTTTTCTTCAGTCCTTTTCCCACTCCTGTTATAAGCAAAAAACTATTATGGTAGAAGAATGATCAATTCATGTTGATTTTGGCTCAGGTTAAAGGAGGACAGTATGTAAGTTCAGCTTCATGCTATAACAGTCTGCCTCCTGTTTTTATTTATCTCTCAATAGAATAATGACTATGCAGCAGAACATTTTGGAGTAACTGTGTCTATTAGAGGCACTGCCCTGATCTTACCTGTACACAAGAGGAAGACAGTGTCCTTATGGGCATGTAACCATGCCTCCTAATTTACATGGTACAGCACCAGTTTATACCCCATTTGTTTTCAAAATATCATGATTTCGATGAAAATGTAATTGTCACTCTGTTAATGAGCCACTCCTCTAGAGACAGATTCTCTCCAGAAGGGAAACTACATATCTGAAGATACCCACAGATAGTATTAAATATTACTAAAAAGTGAGCTTTAAATACTTTATAGTCACATTAAAGAACTAAAGAGGCACAATATAAAGAAAAGGATAAAGCTTCACAAGTGTGCCCACACACACCATTCAACAATCTTTTTTTCCAAATTGAAATACCTATGAGTCTTAACAGTATAATAAGAAAAGGGAGAAGTGAGTAGATAAGATATGCAAATAAGACAGCCCCAACTAACAGGGCAGAAGGACAAGAAGCAAGCACAGCTCTTACTAAACAGAACTCACTGAAACACTCAGCACTTCTGCCCCAGGATAAACTGGACTCTTCTGAGCAACCAATCTCATAAGAAGGAGAAAGGAGCCCCTTTCCAGATGACAGGCTTTCTCTTCCCAATGAGGGTGTCTACACTTGATAACTTTTATTAATAAACCAAGTCCAGCAATTCATGTGGTACTAGGAAAGGATCTAGTTGGAAGAGCAGCATTAGTATTCCAGATTTAGGTCTAACTGCGTAGCAAGGTCTCCTGGGTAAGGTTTTAAGAGCAATTACAGCTAATTAAAAAGACAGGCTTGTCAGCACCTGAACAATGTGGAAAAAAAAGTCAGTGACTTGGCTTTTGATTTTTTTAAGCTGCACCCAAGTTAAAGCTGCATACAATTGTTTTTTCAGGAGTGTGTATATGTGTTTGTGGAGCATGTGTGTGGGGTGAGAGGGTTGATAAACATAGATACAGTTCAGCTTTGGAATAAAAGTGAAAGGCATTCTTAGTTGCTTTCAAATCCTCTAAAAATAGCCACAAGTCTCTCTGCCAAAGCTAATATAGACAGGATTCCCATGGAAACCCTCTGGGCTAGAAGGGGCGGGCATTATTTTTTCACCAGTTATTGGTTAGATGACTCTTATCCATGTTCTATAATGTGGAGACTTATGAAGCAAACACTAAATGTAACTGCTTATCTGGTCTGCTTATCTAAAGGAGAGGGTTCGGCAGTGTCTAATAATTCAAAATTGTCATAAGGAAAGCTTTGTAGAAAAAAGAAACATGCCACCTTGCTTTATGTTTTGTGCATGTGCTTGACGTTGCTTTAGTTTGGAACTATATTTTTATGTTATTGGGCTCATATTTTTTATCTGATAGCTGGTCTCATATGTGCCCTTAACCCAGTTCTAGTGGTAAGAAGGAGTTTGTAGGTGATCCCTTGCAAAGGTAGCCCTTGGGCAGTCATTATTATTTTCTTTATTTTCAGATCATGGTTAAGAATTTCAAAACATATTACATGCCAAGAATGATCAATTTATTTCTCTTTTCTCTAAGTATTTTAACAACTTTGGAAAAAGTATTTAAACACAATAATTACCTGTTAAAACTACCCATTGTAAAAATGCAGAAACATGAAGAATTTAAATATTTTTAAACATCAAAAGCAAAAATATAATAAAATCACAAAAGTATTTTCCATGTATGTTTCAATATAAAAATCATGATTAATGACTAATTAACAATCATTTTTTTAAAAAATGAGATCTATATTATTTTATTTTTTTCTTCTTTTACTTTCTAACAATGTGTTTTATAAACCACATTAGAAATCATAATTACTATATGTACATGAACCTTACTAACCTACAAAACACTTCCATATAAGACAGATTTAATCATCATAAATGTAAAACTTGAAAGGTTATAAAGTTAAAACTTTTATAACTATTTGACACTTATAACCATTCTTAACATGTCATTTTTATTTCCTCATATGGTTAATATCATTTAACCTATAAATGTACAAGCTCACAAAATGTACCTTAGAGCTCTATTTTAGCTATTCTTATTCCCAAATATCAGCAGTAGTGTCTAGAAACAAGCCTTTATTGGCGGAGGTCACCAAGGTTCCCAGGTTGCATCTGCAAATTCCAGGGCCAGGTGCTAAAAAGGTCTGGGTTTCCTCTCCTGTCACATTGGCCAAGAGGCGTATGCAGAGAAGCTTGTGAGTCCCACACAGAGCCCTCCTCATCACTAGAGCTTGGTGAGGGGCACATCCGGGAATCATTTTCCTTCTTCTCACCACCATCTTCAGGAGATATTTACTGTTTCCCAAGGGAATACAAGTAGAGCATCTGACCTGTTTGAAATGTCTGTGAGTGTTCCACATCTGAAGAATTTTAAAAATCGCATTAAATGTTTGTGGGAAAATAAAGGGTAGGACATCACAATCAGGAAATAATGCTTTGTTTGTCAACTTACAGATTTAAAATGATTGTCACATTGTTATGGTTTGGAGTGAAGTGTCTCTCAAAAGCGCATGCGTGAGACAATGCAAGAAGATTTAGAGGAGAAATGACTGGGTTATAAGGGCCTTCACCCAATCAGGGATTTAATCTAGGGGACTGAGTGGTAACTGAAAGTGGGCAGGGTGTGGCTAGAGGAGGTGGGTACTGGGGACATGGCTTTGGGGTATATATTTTGTGTGTCTCTTTCTGCTTTCTGATCATCATGTGAGTCACTTCCCTCTGCCACACTCTTCTGCCATGAAATTCTGCCTCATCTGGAGCCCTGAGGAATGAGCCAGCCTTCTATGGACTGAGACCTCTGAAACTGTGATCCCCAAATAAACTTTTCCTTCTCTAATTGTTCTTGTCAGATCTTTTAGTCATAGGAGTGAAAAGTTGACTAAAACACACGTGGTTTTACTTTTGTCATCGAGGCACAGAGAGGGAAGGAGGGTACGGGATAAAAAGTGCAGGTCTTCAAATTACTCAGAGCTGTGTTTGAAACATAACTTTGCAACCAACTAGCTGTGTGACCCTAGGATCCTCTTTTTTTTTGAGGAATTCAGACCCTACACACATTTTGATTGATGGCAACACAGTTTAGGATATGAGATTTGACTGTTTATCATTTTAATCAGGCATCAGCATTCACAATGGTCATTCACTCATGGCTTGGGCACTGAAGGATTTTGAAAACATCAAGACCAAAAGGTGGTGTCTGCTGGCCCAAAGTATGACATTGTTGTCATCTACTATAAAGTTAATTTGGAATAGCATCTAAAGTCAGGCAGTGTTTCCTAGGTAAGAAAATCAACACAAACTATTATCCAAATAAGAAGAGGATGACATTATGTCATGATTAAGTGAGAAAGTAATACTATGCATTGTTTGCAACTCTTTAAACAACCTCAAATTTACTGCTTTGAATTACAGATTATTTAAGTACATTCATCCATTTTAGTCAAATTTCCTTTTTATGCTTTCTGCTAAATTGGCCTATCATTGTCATTTGAATCTAATTTAAATATTTAGTCTTATCTCAAGATATAAAAGCAATTGAGTAGCACTGAACCATTTTAATGGTGCTTCTAATAAAAACACATGCACACACACACACACACACACATATACACACGCACCCCACACCACAGACACAATCCTACACAGTTATGTTGTTGAACTATTACCCAGAATCAGATGTTTTTATACAAAACAATAATAAAAATCTTTTCACAAATGGTAGATTTTAGTTTACATATAAACTGTGAACAATGTAATATATTACTTATTTATTATAATAAAAAATTTATTTATCAATATATCTATTCTTACTATTTTTCTGAAAAAGCACTGGTGCCCTAGGCCCTGGGTAGGTCACGTCTATAGCACATAGAGTAGTATTAACAAACCTTACATTGATTATTTTTTAAAACAGGCTTAATAGCCCCACAGGCAGGATGTGTTGGCCTTAAAGGGATGAGTTATTATAAACACTATCTGTGTAGACATTTGAAAGAAACAGCGTGGGAGTTAAAATTACAGGTTCAAGAACCTATTTTTCGTCTTTCTCCCACACATATACTCATCTTCTGTCATATTCTTTCCCAAAAGTTTGCAAATTTTTAGTGTTTTTCAATAAATTCTTCCTTTAAATAAATGCATAAAGTATTAGTTACAGGTCATCGTGATGCCCTTTATTGTCTTGTGTCAAGATTCTTCATATCTGAGTGCTTAAAAATACAAATTCCTATGATCTAGTACTTTACTACCAGAACAAATTTTGCTATCAATAGAAAGGTATTCATTTCATGCCTGAGGCCTTATTATTTAAAAAAAGGCTTTATTTTTAAGAATAGGCTTTACAGTAAAAAAAAAATAGTATACATAAAACATAAATTTTTTAACCTAAAGGAGGACTCAGTTAGTTATTTCTCTCAATTCTACAATATTCTAGATCAGGTGTGCTAAGTAAGGAGAGAGGAATCCTAACGGGAATATACGTGGAAGAACATTTTCAGTGTTCCATATTTCTAAGTAGTTTTTTATGTGGGAAGTATAAGATATTTGAAAGAGAGGAAAAAAATGAACTGAATTCTGGATCTACTTTTTCCTTATCTTGTATCCTTAGGAAAGTTATTCAATCTTTTTAAATTCTGTCTCCAACTCAGTATACAACACCAATGAAAACAAGTTTGTTGGTTTGTTTGTTTTTTAAAGAAGATCCAGAACTCTGTTTTATAAAGTGAGTATAAACCCTTAGTTATTGTGTAAGCATAAGGTCTTATGTTCATCATTTTAAAATGCTTTTTATTAATTATTATAATTATACATATTGGGGTTCATATTTACATATTATTTATGCATAAAATATAATATGTTTCAATTCAGTTCTCAGCACTTCCTGTTTCTCTACCCTCCTCTCTCCTATTCTTTTCTTTCCTCTTGCTCTATTGATCTTTCTTCTATTTATTTTCAGTTTTTTTAAATTGGGACTTTATAGATATACATCAAGTAGAAATTACTGTGATGTATTTATATAGGTATATAACATAATTGAGTCAATTTCATTCTGCACTTCCTCCCTTTTCCTGTCCCTGCTCCTTCCTCCTCTATCCCCTTTCTCTATTCCACTGATCTCCCTTCTACTTTTATGGGATATCCCTCGTCTTTTTCCCCACCTCATTTTGCTCTAGCTTCTGCATATAGCGAAAACATTCAACTGTTGACTTTCTGAATCAGGCTTATTTCACTTAGGATGGTGTTTTACACTTCTATCCATTTACCAGATAAGGCCATATTTCATTCTTATTTATGGCTGGGTAAGACTTCATGGTGTATATATTCCACATTTTTAATCCATTCATCTGCTGATGGGAACTTGGGCTGGTTCTATGACTTGGCTATTGTGAATTGCACTGCTATAAACATTAATGTGGCTCTATCACTGTGATGTTCGGATTTTAGTTCTTTCGGGTAAATACAAGGATAGACAATTCCAGTAAGCCTAGCCACTGGGAAGGTTGTATTTTCCAAAGTAATACTCAGAAAATGTTGTCATTAGTGACTTATAATCATGAGGAAACGCTCTGCTAGTTTATCTGAAAAATTAGACCCAATTGAAACTGCACTTATTTGGAATGACAAAAACAAGAAAACCAAAAAGCTTTGTGAGCCTAGCCCAATGACGCATACCTGTAATCCCAGCGGCTCAAGAGGCTGAGACAGGAGGATCAGAGATCAAAGCCAGCCTCACCAAAAACAAGACGCTTAGAAACTCAGTGAGACCCTTTCTCTAAATAAAATACAAAACAGGGCTGGGGATGTAGCTCAGTGGTGGAGCGCTCCTGAGTTCAATTCCTGGTAACCGCCCCCCCCCCAAAAAAAAGCTTTGTGAAACTTTATCAGAATATATTCCTCTGATGCTTTAGCTGGAAATTGGTGTTTGATATCAGATAAAGTGAAAGAACATAACCCATTTGATGTGACAAATAAATACTAAGCACCTATCATGTGCTTACTATGGAAAGTGCTAGAGGTGCAATTTTTAATAAGGAAAACACAAAGGCCTGATCTCTTGGGGTTTATATTCTAGTACGTATGAGTCAGGGGTAAAGACAAAAAAAGGTAGACAATCAATCATGAACAAGTAAGCAAAATATCAGATAAATATAAGGGCTATGCAGAGACTCAAAACAGAGTGATGAGTCAAAATGACTGGTGTCTTCTTTACACTGTGGTCAGGAAAGTCCCTTCTGATAAGGTGATATTTAAGCTTAAGTCTCAGTCACCAGAAACTAGCTCTGTAGAGACTGCAATAAGAATATTCTATGAAGAGAGACCATCTAGACAGAAAGAAAAGAAGCAGGAAGGTCTTAAAAGAAAAAAAACGTGAGCTAGGGAGAACTAAGATAGTGACGAATGCATAGGAGGCAGCTCATGTCAACCTTCCTATGACACAAGTACAGAGACGGGGTTCCATTGTCAGCATGGAAACTTAGCACTTGGGAGTTTTAAGCAGAAGAATATCTTGATCTGATTAGTATATATATAAAACACAATGCTATCTGCTCTGTGGAGATGATATTGTAGGAGGCAAGTGTGGAAAGGGGAAGGCCTATTAGGAGACTGTTGAATTGTTAGGCGAGAGACCAAAGTGGCTTCGGCTAGGATGGTGGTAATAAAGACATTTATTCCTTCATTCTTTCATTTGACACCTATTTACTAGTAGTGTGCTAATGCCAAATTCTATGGTAGGTGTTAAGCTTGTAGTGAAAATCAAAAGCAAGGGACCTGCCCTCCTGTGGCTTAAATACAGTGGAGCATATAGACATCAAGGGAATGAGGAGCACTGAGGCTACTTTTAGACAGGCTGTTGGGGAAGACCCCTGGGCAGACCTCAGCAAGGGAGCAAGAATGACAGCTGCCTGGAGAAAAGACTCAGGAGGATATCGAGACCCTAGGATGGGACTATGTTTGGAGCACAATTGAGTAGGAGGCAAGTGCCAAGTCAGGGTCTGGAGGACAAATAGGGACCAGGTCATTCAGGGTTACAGAGACCACATGAAAAGTTCTTGAGGGGTTTTGGATGGTGGGATGACTTGATCTGATCTATATTTTAAACCAATTACTGTGGCTGCTGTATGAAGAAAAGACAGCTGATGTGATGGGAAAGGAGGCAGTGGGACCTGTTTGGAGACTGAATGAATGTTTGCTTTTGGACATGTTAAGTTTGAGATACCTATTAAATAATCAAGAGGAGTTATCTAATAGAGAGTTGTATATATGACACTGGAGTTTAGAGTAGAAGATGGAACTAGAGAAATTAATCGGCTTATCAAAACATGCAGGTAAAATTTAAGCCATGGGAAAGTGAAGTTAGGAAAGAGTAGATGAGGGGCCTGTGGCTCAGTGGCAGAGCGCTTGCCTAGTATGTGTGAGGCAAAGGGTTTGATCCTCAGCACTGTATAAAAACAAACAGATAATATAAAGACATGGTCTTCATCTACAACTACCAAAAAATAAAAATAAAAAAAAGAAGTAAAAATGAAAGAGGAGATGAAGAGAATTGATTTACAATGTGTTTTGAAGATAGAGACAAAATAATTTGCTGATGAATTACAGAAAGAAAACAATCAAGGATAAATTGTTGGCTTGAACAACTGACTGGATAATTGTATCAATCACTCAGTTGGAAAAGCCTGGAGAAGGAGCAGTCATCACTTTATAGGAAAAGAATCAAGAGTTCTCTCCCAGTGTGTTAAATTTGAGATGTCTGTTAAACACACAAAGGAACTTGTTTAATAGGCAATAAGGTATTCAGAACCCAGAAGGGGTGACCCATATGTCACTTCAGGCAATGGTGTTAGGACAACTGGATAACCACATGAAAAAGAATGAAGTTGAACCCTGACCTCATAACACATGCAAAAATTAAGTCAAGATGAACCAAGACCTAAATGTAAGATCTAAAACTATAAAGGGCTTAGAAGAAAGCATAGGGGTTAAAAAGCATGACTTTAGATTTGGTCAAAAAAGAAAAAAAGTTCTTAAACATGATACCACGTGCATGAGCAACAAGAAAAAAAGACAGATTGATTGGATTGACCAAAATTTAAGACTTTTTTTTTTTTTACTTCAAAACGTATCATCAAAAAAGTGAAAAGACAACCAAAATGGGAAAATATTTGCAAACAATCTACTTGATAAGGGTTGAGTATATAGAATGTATAAAAAACTCTCACAACTCAATAATGTAAGACAGCCCAACTTAAAAAGTGGGTAAAGGGGACTAGGGTTGTAGCTCAGTTGGTAGAGTGAGTGCTTGCCTAGCACATATGAAGCACTGGGTTCAATCCTCAGCACCACATAAAAATAAAATAAAGTTATGTCTCCATCTACTGTAAAAAGGTATTTTTTAAAGAAGTGAGTAAGGATAAGTAAACATTTTTTCAAAGAAAATATAATATGTATATTTTCAGGTGCTTATTTGCCACATATAAAAAATATGCTTGATATGATAAGCCATTAGGGGAATGCAAACCCAAACTATGGTAAGATACTACTTCATCCCAACTAGCATGGCTATAACAAAAAAAAAAATTCTGATAAAGACAGATATTGGGAGGATGTAGAGAAACTGGAATCCTCATGTACACTGCTGGGAAAATAAAATTGTGTAATAATATTGAAAATTACTCTGGCAGCTCTTTAAAGTCTTAAATGTATTACCATATAACCTTGCATTTATAATCCTAGATATATACCAAAGCAAATGAAAAAATATATTCACACAAAAACTTGAACACATTCACACAGTATTATTCATGATAGCTGAAAGTGTAAGCAGCACAAATATCTATCAGCTGATGAGTAGATAACTAACTTGTAGTCATACAGTGGAATATTATTTAGAAATAAATAGTAATAAAATACTAATATATGTTGCAACATAGATGAACCTTGAAATAATATAAATCACAAAAGACCTCATATAGTGTAATTGAGTTTATGTGAAATACCCAGAATAAGCATATCTGTAGACCCAGAAAATAGGTATGTGGTTGCTTAGACCTGTGGTGGAGGGCAGGGCAAAATTAAAAGGAAAAGGTAGAGGGGTGATGATTTTTTAAAAAGATTTTTGAAATTTGTTCTTTTTAGGTAGACATATCATACAGATATGGAGGATAACTTCCCATTCTTGCAGTTGTATGTGTTGTGTCATTACAGTGCTCATATATTCATATATGAACAAAGGAAAGTTATGTCTGATTCATTCTACTGTCTTTCCCATTACCATTCCACTTCCTTTTTAAGGTTTTCCCAATATCCCCCTGTCCAATTTGTTAAACCTCCACCCTACATTCAGAACATTCAGCCTTTGGTTTGGGGAATTGACTTATTTCACTTAACATTATAGTTTCCAGTTCCATCCATTTACCATCAAATGCTATAATTTCATTAATAAGGCTGAATAATATTCCATTGGGTATATGTACCACATTTTCTTTATCCATTTATTGTTGAAAGGCATCCAGATTGGTTCCACAACTTAGCCATTTTGAATTGAGTTGCTATGAAAACTGATGTAGCCACATCACTATAGTATGCTGATTTTAAGTCCTTTGGATATATACTGAGGAGTGGGATAACTGAGTCAAATGGTGAATCCATTCCAAGTTTTCTGGGGAATCTCCATACTGTTTTACAGAGTGGTGCACCAATTTGCAGCCCCACCAGCAATCTATGAGTGTACGTTTTTCCCCACATCCTCACCAAAATTTATTGTTATTTGTATTCTTGATAATCATCACTCTGGCTCGACTGAGATGAGATCTCTGTGCAGTTTTAATCTGCATTTCTCTAATTGCTAGAGATATTGAACATTTTTTCATATATTTGTCGACTGATTATACTTCTTCTGAAGTATCTGTTCAGTTCCTTTGTCCTTTTATTGATTGGGTTATTTGTGGGTTTTGGTGTTAAGTTTTTGAGTTATTTTTATATCCTGGAGATTAATTCTCTATCTCAGGTGTGTGTGGTAAAGATTTTCTCAAATTCTGTAGGATCTCTCTTCATGTTCTTGATTGTTTCCTTTGTTGTGAAAAATCTTTTTAGTTTAATACAATCCATTTATGGATTCTTGATTTTATTTTTTTCGCTTTAGGAGTCTTGTTTAAGAATTCAGTTCCTAAGCCAACATGATGGAGATCTGGACCTACTTTTTCTTCTGCAAAATAAAGGGTCTCTGATCTAATGCCTAGCTTCTTGATCCACTTTGAGTTTTGTGCAGGGTGACATATAGGGGTCTAATTTCATTTTATTACGTGAATTTCCCATTTCCCCAAAACCATTTGTTGAAAAGGCTATCTTTTCTCCAACATACGCTTTTGAAGCCCTTGTCTATTATGAGTCAACTGTATTTATATGGGTTCATCTCTGTGTCTTCTATTCTGTACCATTGGTCTTCATGTCTGTTTCGTGCTAATACCATGCCATTTTTGCTACTGTATCTCTGTAGTATAATTTTAAGGTCTTGTATCCTGATGTCTCCTTCTTCACATTTCTTGCTGAGGATTGCTTTTGCTATTCAGGTACTCTTATTTTTCCAAATAAATTTCATGACTGCTTTTTCTATTTCTGTGAAGCATATCATTAGAATTTTAATGGGAATTTCATTAAATATGTACAGCACTTTTGGTAGTATGGCCATTTTGACAATATTAATTCTGCCTATCTAAGAACATAGAAGATCTTTCCAACTTCTAAGGTCTTCTTCAATTTCTATTTCAAGCGTCCTGAGGTTTTCATTGTAGAGGTCTTTCATCTCTTTTGTTAGACTGATTCCTAAGTATTTCTGCTATTGTTGTTGAGGCTATTGTGAATAGGATAGTTTTCCTAATTTCTCTTTCAGTTGATTCATCATTGATGTGTATGAACACAGTTGATTTATGGGTGTTAATTTTATATCCTGCTACTTTGCTAAATTCATTTATGAGTTCTAGAAGTTTTCTGGTAGAGTTTTTTTGGGTGTTCTAAATAAAGAATCATATCATCAGCAAACAGGGATTGTTTGAGTTCTGTTTTTTCCTATTTGTATTCCTTTAATTTCTTTCTTCTGTCTAATTGCTCTGGCTAAAGTTTCCAGGACTATATTGAATTGAAGTGGTGAAAGAGGATATCCCTGACTTGTTCCAGTGTCTAGAGGAAATGCTTTCATTTTTTCTCCATTTAGAATTATGTTGGACTTGGGCTTAGCATAGATAGCTTTTACAATGTTGAGGTATGTTTCTACTATCCCCTGTTTTTCTAATGTTTTAAACATAAATGGATGCTGTCAAATGCTTTTTCTGCATCTATTGAGATAATCATGTGATTCTTATCTATTGATGTGATTAATTACTTTTATTGATTTCCATATGTTGAACCAACCTTGCCTACCTGGAATGGGAACAACTTGATAATGGTGTGCTATCTTTTGCCAGTATTTGATTAAGAATTTTTGCATCTATGTTCATCATGGATATTGGTCTTAAGTTTTCTTTCCTTGATGTGTCTTTGACTGGTTTTGGTATCAGAGTGATACTAGTCTCATTGAATGAGTTTGGAAGGGTTCCCTCCTTTTCTATTTCATGGAATAATCTGAGGAGGATTGATATTAGTTCCTCATTGAAGGTCTAGTAGAACTTGGCTGAAAATACATCTGTTCTGGAGCTTTTCTTTGTTAGTAGACTTTTGAGAGTGTCTTTAATTTTATTTCCTGAAATTTATCTGTTTAAATTTTCTATGTCCTCCTGGTTCAATTTGGGTAGGTCATAGGTCTCTAGAAATTTGTCAATGTTGTTAAGATTTTCTATTTTATTAGAGTATAAATTTTCATAATAGTTTCTGATTATCACCTGTATTTCACTAGTGTCCATTGTGATATCTTCTTTTTCATCATGAATTTGAATTTTCTCTCTCTTTCTCTTCATTAGCTTGGATAAGAGTGTATGAATTTTATTGATTTTTTTTCAAAGAACTGACTTTTTGTTATGTCGATTTTTTGGATTCTTTGTTTCAATTTCATTGATTTCACCTCTGATTTTAATTATTTCCTGGCTTCTGCTGCTTTTGGTATTGATTTGTTCTTCTTTTTCTAGAGCTTTGAAATATTATGTTTCTATTTTTTTTAATGAGTGAGATCAATGCAGTTAACTTTTCTCTTAGTACTGCCTTCATAGTTTCCCAGAGATTTTGATATGTTGTATTGCCATTCTCATTTACCTCTAAGTATTTTTTAATGTTATCCTTGACCACTTCTGCTATCCATTTGTCATTTAATAGCATATTGTTTGGTCTCCAGGTATTAAAGTAACTTCTATTTTTTATTTTATTGCTGATTTATAACTTTATTCTATTATTATCTGATGTGATGCAAGGTATTAATCTCTATTTGTTAAAAATTTGCTTAGAGTTGCTTTGTGGCCCAAGAAGTGATCTGTTTTAGAGAAGGATCCATGTGCTGTTGAGAAGGAAGTGTATACAGTCATTGATGGATGAAATATTCTATATATGTCTGCTAAGTCTAAGTTAGTTGTTGTATTTTTTAGTTTTATAGCTTCTTTATTTAGTTTTTGTTTGTAGAATCTATGCAGTGGTGAAGAGTTGTGATAAAGTCACCCAGTATTATTGTGCTGTGGTCTATTTGATTCTTGAAACTAAGAAAGGTTTGTTTGATGTGCATAGATACTCCATTGTTTGGAGCATAAATATTTACAGTTGTTATGTCTCATTGATGTATAATTCCCTGAAGCAGTATGAAATGTTCTTCTTTGTCCCTTCTGATTAACTTTGGTTTGAAGTCCAGTTTGTCTGATATGAGGATAGAAACCCCTGCTTGTTTATTATATCCATGTGAATGATATGTGTTTTCCCATCCTTTTGCCTTCAGTCTGTGGTTGTCTTTGCCTATGACATGAGTCTCTTGGAGACAGCATATTGTTGGGTCTTGTTTTTAATCCAATCTGCCAGTCTTTATCTTTTGATTGGTGAGTTTAGGCCATTTACATTCAGTGTTATTATTGAGATATGATTTTTCTTCCCTGTAATTTTGATTTATTTCTGGTTTTTAATTTGAATTTGTTTCTCCAGTGATTCACTGTTCTTTTAGTGTAATCCCTCCCTTTGCTGGTTTTCACTTTTATTTGTCATGAAATATCCTATTGAGTATGTTTTGTAGTGCAGGCTTTCTTGTGAATTATTTTAACTTTAGTTTATCATAAAAGGATTTTATTTCATCATTAATTCTGAAGCTTAATTTTCCTGTATATAGATAGTATTCTTTGCTGGCATCATTTTTCTCTCAGAGCTTGGTGTATATGGTTGTAAGACCTCCTATTTTTTAGTGTCTGGCTTGAGAGATCAACTGAGTTCTAGATTGATTTCCCTCTATGTGTTTCCTGTCACTTTTCTCTGGCAGCCTTTAAAGTTGTATACTTATTCTGTATGTTAAGCATTTTTATAATAATGTGCCTTGGTGTGAGTCTTTTCCAATTTTGTACATCTGGGATCCTATAATCTCTATATTTGATTTTCAATTTTATTATTTATGTTTTGTAAATTTTCTGATATTATTTCATTGAAAAAAATTGTGCATTCCATTGGTTTGTATCTCCAAGCCTTCATCTATCCCAATAAATCTTAAATTTGATCTTTTCAGCTTATCCCATATTTCTTGGAAGTTCTATTCATGGTCTCTTAACATCTTTTCTCCACTGTCAATTTTGTTGTCAAGATTATACATTTTGTCTTCATTGCCTGAAACTTTGTCTTCCAAATGATCTAGTCTGTTGGTAATGCTTTCAATTTGAATTTTTAATTTGGTTTATTGATTCTTCCTTTCAAGGATTTCTACTTGGTTTTCTTTTGCAGAATCTCTATCTCTTTATTGAAGTCATCTTTCACTTCCTGTATTTTCTCTCTAATTACCTCACAGATTACTCCTCTAACTAGGTACATTCTAACTCCTTCTCTGACATTTCTTCCACTGTGGTGTTGATGGATTCTGTTATTCAAGTATCTTGGTTTCTTTGGGGTGATTTGTTCTATTGATTTTTCATGTTGTTTTTTGTGTCTACCTATCTAACAGTATGGATCTGAGGTAGTTGAGTTTTTACCCTGAGGACTTATAGTGTCCCTGAAGGTTTCCAGTACCTCATTGTTTAAAGGGAGACAAATAATAACAACTACCAATGCAAACATTGTACATCACTAAAACAAATAGTTCCTACTGTGATGTCTACAATGTCAGTTATCACAATAAACAGAAATGATAAATCAGTTATTGCCTACAGTAAAAATAGCAAGTTTGTAAAAGTGTTTACAGTTTCAAATGGTGGACAGGGAGAGATCAGAAGTAACATAGGGGGGCTGGGGATGTGGCTCAAGTGGTAGCGCGCTCGCCTGGCATGCGTGCGGCCCGGGTTCGATCCTCAGCACCACATACCAACAAAGATGTTGTGTCTGCCGAGAACTAAAATAAATAAATAAATTCTCTCTCTCTCTCTCTCTCTCTCTCTCTCTTCTCCTCTCCTCTCTCTTAAAAAAAAAAAAAGAAGTAACATAGGATGTGATGGTTATGGGGGAGGAGGAGAGAAGATAGAAGTAAAAAGTTAAAGGAAGAGTGAAAGAGGGAACAATAGAGATTGGCTGTGAGCAGCAGATGATAAGTGAGAAAGAGAATCAAAGGAAACAGGTGAGAGAAAAACATATATATTTTGTATCTATATAGTAAAAAAAGTTAATTAAAAATAAAAATAAAAGAATTCAAAACAAAACTGAAATATACTAATCAAACATCTTACTTCTCCACAAACTGATCCATGAAATATAACTGACTTCAAAAATGCTAGAAATGAAAAAAAACCAAATATGAGTATGTATAATTGTCCATGAATCATTAAGGTCACAATTAAACAGAGAAAAAAAAAAGAAAGAAAAGAGAAAAAAAATCTCAATGAAAAGTTAAAGAATACTTTCCTTTGGAGTTCAAAAGATTTTCAGCTTCTCTTCCCAACAGTTTTAGGAGGTGTCATCTGGAGTGTGATGATCTACCCTCTGGATTGCTGGAATGAGGGAGGGAATCCCATAGGCAGAATTCCTGGAGGCAGGGTTTAGGCTTAGGTGGGCTCCAGGCTCTTTGCTGAATGCCAATTTTTCTGGATATTTTAAACCAGTGTACCTCCAGGGCCTAGCAATTGCTGGTCCACACTGGAAGACTGTATGTACCCCAGCATCCACCCCAGGTTCCACTCATGTGGTGCAGGAGCCAATTCTTAGTTCACGACATCACCTGCAGACCCCTGGTCTTTGGTACAGTCTCCAAACTCAATTGTTCCTGCTTCTGCCTCTCTGAATTCCTGGCCAGGTGTGTCTCTCCCAACTAGTTCTGTAAGCAGCTGGATTGGAGTGGGGGAGGGGATTAAAGTTGGGTGGGTTTCCATATCCAGTTGTCCCCTGTGTGAACCTCTCTCCATGTTTGATTTTCTCCTGTTCACTTAAGCACACTCTATGCCATGCAATGTGTATTTACTGGGCCTGCATTTCAGGCCAAACTGTGATTTGCCAGTAATTGGCTCTCTTAGCTGCTGGTCTCCATGCTGTGGCTGCAAAATGTTCCTTCTTTGTCCTCTGCACACCACCTGGAGACATGGCAGCTTCTTTCCCACAGAAGGATTTTGTGCAGTGCACCTTTCAGTTTAGTTGGGCAATGTCCATACCCAGATAAATCTCAGGCTTCCTAAAAATACTGGTTCCTTTAAATCCCTTATCCCTCCACTTTGTTCACAGAGGATCTGCTCTGGCTGGGGCTTCTGACCCAACCAAGGCAGCAGCTGTGTCATTGGGGATTTCTTCCTTATTTTATTACATCCAACTTGCTGAGTCCCTGATATGTTTTAAATGTCCAGTTTAAATTCTAGTAATGGCCTCTCACCCTCTTTGCTTTTGTTCACCCACCTTGCTGAGAAACTGCCTGTCTGCTTTCTTGGTTTCATGCCATGGAGCAGTTAGAGTAGTGACCTCCTGTATTCCTGATGAAATGCTTGAAAATGGATTATGGTGATGCATGCATACCTCTGAATATATGGAAAAAATAACATTTAATTATACACTTGAAGTGGATGGACTTATGGATATATTAATTATATCTCAATAAAAACATACCTCCCGAAAAGTGAGGGAAAAAAAAAAAGGCAACAAAGTGGGGAACAAATCAGATGGGAGTAGAACTAAAGAAATGCATCATCAAAGTTGCTGACAGTGAGCTGCTAGAATGGGGTGAAACGTGATAAAGGAAGTTGAATATGAAGGGACCAGAGGATTGTCTACTAACTTGAGCATTAAAGCAGCAATTTGTGGAGAGCCTTTCTGCTGGAGTAGAGGAAGAAAGTCCAACTTGAATGGATGAAGGAGAAAAAAAGGAGGCAAGGAAAGGAAGATAACTGATGATAGCTTCTTCAAGACATTTTGCCTCAAAAGTGAAAAAGATATAGGACAGGAGCTATATTTCTTTTGTTTTAGAGGTTTGTTCTCTGATGTGGTTTGTTCTAATAAAGAAAGAGAAACTAGTGCTACAAAAGGGAGATAAAAAATAATTGCCAAAGCAAAGTCTCAGAGAGAATGAGATCCACAATACTGGTGGAAGATGGATGAATCTTGGATAGTAACTGGGACCACTGAGCCAACATAATTGAAGGGAAGCAGGTCATGAGTACAGATGAGTGACTCCAGTTATCACATCACAGTTTGATACATGAAGGTTAGTGGACTTCTTCATGGATGTCTTGTTTTTTAAAACATTGCTTCTGTCTGTGTGAGTGTGTGTGTGTGTGTGTGTGTGTGTGTGTGCAGCGCGCGCACACTCATGTGTGTACTTTAAGTATCTTGTAGTTGTAAAACCCAATTTTTGGTTCTCTGTAATCATGTCCCAATCTGGGACTATCCTGCTTGGCTTACATTTACAAATATTTCACTGTCCACCTCATTGTTGGAGCTATCTGTTGGGCTTTAGTCAACAATTCTTGTAGTGCAAAAGGGAGAAGCATTTTATCATGTGGAAAAGAATTCCTTTCTAAATAACCAGTTACCCTAGCCCAGAACTCCCCAAATACTCTCCTTTCTCCAAATATTTTTTTCTTTTCCTAGTTCCACTCATGCAGTACTCAGAGGATAAGCCACAGGAGAAGTACAGAACAGAGCTAAATAATTTTAAGGCAAAACAGATATACTATGCCATGCTAACACATGATAGGGAAGCAAATGCACATATTCATAGATTTGTTAATATTTTCAAAAGAAATTTTGGGTTTTTTAAAGCACTATGGGAATAAAATCAGTGATATAACATTTAATTCTATGTACATAATGAAAATACCTTTAAGATAAATGTATTGTTTTGAGTTGTTTGATAAAATTATAACCTATTCAAGTAAATTTATGTATGATCAAATACAGAATCATAGATACATTTCCAAATGTGAAGAGCTTTCTGTTTGTCAACTCTTTTTATCATCCTGGGATATTTTTAGATAAAATGCAATACCTAAGTTTCACTCAAGATCAATTAAATCAGAAATTTGGAAGGACACCTGAGCATAATTTTTTTAAAAATCCCTCTCCAGATTCCATGTGCAGCCCAGGATGAAAACCACTGGACAGATCATTGAGACTTTTTTTAAAAAATAATTTTAGTTGTAGATGGTCACAATGCCTTTATTTTATCTATCATCTATCTATCTATCTATCTATCTATCTATCTATCTATCTAATTATTTTATGTGGTGCTGAGAATCAAACCCAGTAACTCAGGTGTGCTAGCCAAGTGCTCTAGCACTGAGCCACAACCTTAGTCCTCATTGAGACTTTTTGAAGAATGCCCAACACCATTGCCTGACCTTGTGTTCTGACACTGTGAAGTGCCTACTGTTGACACATGGAAGGAAAACAACACTACAATTAATCCTACAATTTTTGAAACTTTTTATGTCATAGCTTTGTTTGAAATTAATTTGTATAAAAGACAAGAAGTTAAAACAATAGATTTTTTAAATTGGTTTGTTTCAAGATGGGGAAGTAGAATAAAAAATGCACCAGGCTTCAGAGATGCAAAGGACTCTACAGCTGTTAATTTGATTGAAGTGGGAAGTCAGCCAGATTATTTATAATCTGTTTTTAGGCACTGTGCTGACAGGTGTTGTACCTTCTATCACACCCTCCTGCAGAGGGCTTGCCTAGAGTAGATCCAAAATTTAAAATCACCTTCAACAAAAGGAACAAAAACCTATAAATTTATAAGTGGAGGCAACAGCATGGACACCCTCTCAATATTATATCAAGCTACATTTCAAAAAAAACTAAATGGGAGATATGGTGTAAGATGGATTTTAATGGTTCATCTGACTTAAAAATTATTTTAGGGAGAAATAAATTCTAGAATATATATGTGTGTGTATATATGTGTTGTATATATATGTGTATATATGCATATATACATATATATGTTATATGTGTGTGTATATATATATTTATATATATCTATATATATAATGTCACGTCTTTTTAACAATAATTCAGAAATGGAGGAAATAAGAAGAGAGGAAAGAGGCAGAGGATAAGTGGATGTAACTCTGGATATAATGAGCATGGGCCTCAGGAGACACCAGAGGAACTTCTCACTGTTCTACCTTTGTATTAAGTAGATTAATGCTTCAGTGGATGATTGTGAGAATTTCAGTGATGGCCCAACAGGTAGATTTACTTCAGGAATCTGATAGGAAGAATAAAAGAAACTAAATATTGTAATCTTTGAAAAGAATAAAACAGAATGCACTAAATATTATGTTGTAGGGAATAATTTTATTTTAAAAGCCGTAAATGTATAATGTCTTATTTACCAATTGACAGTGTTCATTATGAACTCAATCATTGTTTCAAGTAGGAAAGAACTACCTATGTGGGTCAGTTTCATTTTCTTTATTTTTGGGTGCTGTATTGCATGTGGACGTTATGATTTCTTGTATACAAGTATGATTCATTTAGTACTTCCATCTGAATATCATATAATAAGCTGACAAGCTAAAAATAGGTACTGAAGAGCTAGTGTTTGTATATGATTATAAAATTGGTAATATTAACCTCTAACTGAGCTTTGTCAAAGTACATTGCCACAGGAAAGATCCCTTCATTGAAGTATTGATCCACAAACTTTCATTGCTCGCTAATATGCTAATTGCTATATCAGGCATTCAGGTACATGGGTGAATATGAAATGCCCTCAAGCTCTCAAATGACCCTCAGACTAGAAGTGGGCATGGGGATAAGGGCTTAAAATCAAAACATGGCAATAAATCCAGTGTGCTGGAAGAAGTTCTTACAGATCTTTAGAAGGAACAGATAAAGGAGGACAGGTGAGAATGTAAGAATGAGAAAAGGCTTTGTTGAGTGTACTAAGTGTGGCCAGGAGGAGGGGAATGGTGAGGTGGGAGGCGGGGGAGGACACTAACAATAACAGGTCTCAAAAGGTCAGTAGGTTTTCAAGCCTCAGACCAGATGAAAAGGTATTAAATCATTTTAACTCAGGAAGATAACAATATATTTTGACTTGCATTAAATTTAGACTTAATTTTTGGAATAAAGGACTTGAAGAATGAGAGGACATTTAACCTGTTATAAAACCAAAATATTTTATAGTAACTTCAAAATGGTTTCTAAAATCCCACCAATAAATCAATTACTTTTTCTTCACACTCTTATCAGCACTTGTTATTTCTTGTCTTTTAGCTAATAACCATCCTAGCAGACAGGAGATGCTGTCTCATTGTGGTTTTTATTTGCATTTCCCTGAGATTAGTGATGATGAGCACTTTTTTATACTTATGGGCTCTTGCCCCCCTACACATGTACAATGAGTAACATTGTGAGACACTGGACATGTTAAATTACTTGACTACAATAACCATTTAACAGTGTATATGTATATTAAAACATCATGTTGTACAACTTAAATGCATGTAACAAAAATTGCTTTCAGTGATAAACAATTTATAAATAGGAACTTATTTTTCAGGTTTCATTAAAACAAGATGTACAACTTTGATAACAGATTTAATAGTCCCTGCTGAGAAGCATGGGAGGGAGATATAGAGGAATAGAGAATAGGATCTATGGATGGAATATATATGGTAGGAAACAGGACTTTGAGAATACCTAAATATTATATGCATAAAAATTATTTATTTGTGGAGATAGACTATAGTCTTCAACAAATACTAAGATGACTCATAGCTTCAAATGGTTAATATTTTGCCTTAAATTAAGACTTATTTTATATATTTTATGATGTGGGGGTTTTACTCATTCAGTATCTTTTTTTATTCTGAGTCTCCGAAATGTATTGTACTATATAATTTGACCCTAAGTTATTAAATTATATATCTTAAGTTATATTTTCTCTGATACACTTTTATTTTCTAAATAGCACACATCTTTTAGAGACTTCATTGCAGAGAATACATTGATGCAAAAGATTATACACAAAATTCCAATGTAGGCTTGAACTTATAATCAACTATTTTAAAAGCCTTTAATAGCTTATCTGATGGCAAAGTGCAATGAAAAAGGTCTTAAAGTTAACTGTTGAAAGGAAAAATCAACAGATTTTAGAAAATGGATGCCAGTACATAACATGTGCATAGTTCATTATAAAATGTCACATGGTTTTAGACACTAAGCAGCAAAATTCTTTCTTATTCTGATAAAATAAATGGCTTCATAGAAGTGAAAATTGTTTTTGTGAAGACATTGGTATTCTGACAATATTAACATGAATGCTCAGGAAACTGGCCATTCCCCATCTGCTTCTCTCCAGAGTTGTTAAAATTATCTAATGAGATAAGGTAGGGAGGGAAGGTAATGTGCAGGTAGCATGTTATCCAATGTCAATTTAAAACTTGACTAAATATCACTAGATTTATGGAAGAAATGTACAGCATCCCTATTTCAGAAAAATAAATAGACAGAGAGATAAATAAATGACAGTGAGACCTGAAAACACCGAGGAAGGAAGATGCAAGGAGAGCTTTTTCATAAGAACTCAGCAGTTACCAAAAATTTTGTCTCTATTGAAAGGATAATGTACATACACCAACTACACCTGAATTGTGATAGTGATCTACTGAATTTCTAAAAGGTATTTTAAAATTGAACTCCATTACCAAGAATATCTTATGTCAATGTCACGGATCCTCTAGATATTACCTTATCGATGTTGCACTTATGAAACATGATATTGAATTAAATAATAAACAAAAATGATACTTTATAGAAACTATTTGCTACTGTACATGTTTACATTCCAAGTTTGAAGTATTCTTTTCATATGTGAAAATATGTATTTAAAAAATGGAAACCTATTTTTCTGCTTTCTTAACAGTCAATATATTTTGCAAAAGCAACATTAACTCTCCAAAATGCATATGAAAATGTAAAGGACCAAGAATAGCTAAGGTCTTATGGCAGGTTTATAATACCCGATGTCATGCCTATTAAAGAAGTATAGCATTTGGGACCATGCAGTGTTGGTGCAAGAATAGATCTCAATAAATTCAGTGGGACAGAATAGAGACAGAGATCCACACATGCAGATCACTTTATTTATGACAAAGTTGACACAGTGGTACAGTTGGAAAAGGATTTTTTTTCCCAATAAGAGCTGAAAGTTCAATTGGATAGCCTGAGGAGGGAATCATGAATCTTTTAATCTTCATCAAAGTGTGCACAAAAAGTCAATTCTAGAGGAATGGCAAATCCAAGTACAAAAGTTAAAAAAAACCAAACCCTTCTAGAATAAGTGTAGGCAAACTTATTCTTAAGGGGCAAATAGTAAATATTTTAGACTTTGCAGATCATGCATGTCTGTTACAATTACTCAACTTTCTGCACTAGTATCATGAAAGCAAGTCACAAACAATATGTGAGTGAGTAAGCCTGTCAGTTCCCTAATAAAACTTTATTTACAAAAACAGATGGCAACTGGATTTGGCTTGAAGGCTATCATTTTCCAACCCCATTCTTAGGAAATCCGTCTAGGAATAAGCAAAAATTTTTTAAACTGAAAATAAATGGTGATTTCAAAAATAAAATTTGGTAAAATAGATTACATTAAAATTTTAAAAACTGTTCATCAAAAGATGCTCTTAGGATTGTGAAAGGCAAAACCGAGAGACTGGAAGAAGATTTCTAAACAAGACATTCAACAAAGAATTCATATCCATAATATATAAGTGTGTGTGCGTGCACACACACGCACACACACACACACACACACACACACACACACTCTACAGATTAATAAGAAAGACAATCCTCCAGTAGTAAAAAAGAATAAGAAATTCTGAATGAAAGTTCACAAAAGAAACTCCACAAAGATAATATCTAAGTGGCACTTAACATATGAAAAGTTTCTTGGTTTCAATAGTTGTCAGGAAAATAAAAAACATAACTTCAATAACATCCTACCATATTCACAAATGAAAATGTGGGCTATTTCAAGGATTGTGAAAGAATGTAGAACAAATAGAACTCTCATGGTCAGAGTGCAAATTGGTATAGCTCCATTGGAAAACTTCATCATCTACTTAGATCATAGGATAATTTCATTCTTTGATATAAAATCAACATAATATGTATTTCACTAAAAGCCATATGCTTAAATGTCCATAGTGGCAATATCCCTATTATTTCAATGCTCATCAACAAAGAAAACATAAATACATGTGGCATATTCACACTGTGAGTGATTTAGATATACATTCATATATAGTATAGTCACACTAAAAGACCTTCAGTTATACAGCAGTGAGAATGAAACACTGTGATATATCGCCACAGAGCAATGAGAGTAATCTACAATGACATGCAGCAACATGGATGAATCTGTCCTCAGCTCTATTCCTCGTTAAATATGGAGTAAAAGATGCCAGGCACAATTAAATACAAGTGATAGAATTACGTTTGTATGAAGTTCAAGGCAAAATTGCCTCTGTGTCTGGAATTGAGGCTCATGATGCAGGAGGTGAAGAGGACACAGTCACTAAAAGGGTACAAGCAAAAGGAGAGTTCCCTGGTGACCAATAATGTTTTATTTCCTGAACTAGTTACCGTTTTTGCAGAATTATTGTTTCTAAAAATTAGTTGAAAATGCATATTTTAGTGCAATTTTCTGTGTACTTTGTACTCTTCCGAGGTTTTCTGTTCAGGGGCTTCAATCAGCTGAAGAGAATTAGATTAGCGACAGGATGATGAAAATAATGGTTCTTGGCTCCCTGTCCCCATTCCTGTTTCATGTGAATTTTGCCTCCTTTTACTTCTGTTTAATGTGTTATTTTTTTTAAAAAAATCACAATATATAGAAAAAAATCATAATATATAGATCCATGTAAGTATAAATAAAATGATTGGATACAGCCATACTGGGGGAGAAGAGACAAATCTCCCAAGCAAAAGAATTTCAAATAATTCATATAAATACTTTGCCCTCAAGGAGGGAAGCATATACCTACCCTTTATAGGAAGACTGCACATGGGGTGACTTCCTTAAAAGATAACAGTATGGAAAGAATGGGAAAGATTGACATTAGAGTGGGAATCCTACCAATACTACCTCAGCCAGGTGATCGAAGCAGACTACAGGCAACCTTGATAGGGTGTGATGAAAATGGCTCTTTGTGACACGGGTCTTCTTCCCCAAATCACAACCTCAGACTAATCAAATGAATATCAGACAAGCCCAAACTGAGAGAGATTCCACAAAATAGTTGACTCAGTGCTTCTCAAAAATCATGAAGTCCATCAAAAATGAAAACCTGAGAACCTGTCAGAGACAAGAACAGTTTAAGGAAATGTGACATCTAAATATCATGAGGTACCCTGATTGAGATCCTGGAACAGAAAAAGGACATGATTAACTGATAGGAAAAGGATAGATAAACATGAAGGAAATTTGAACTATGTTGGGCTGTTGATAATAATCTCTCAATATTGTTTCAATAATTACAATAATGGCTCCTACTTAAGTAAGATGTTAAGAATAGGGGAAACCTGGGACAAAGTTTTTTAACTCTCTATAATATCTTCTCAACTTTTCCCAAATTAGAAGTTTATTTAAAATAAAAACAACCCACATAATAAGTATTGGTTACACTTAAACTGGAAAACGTGACCTACAATATTAAGTTGCTAATGATAATAAAATATAAGTGCAGGAAACAATGACTAGTTTTATAATCCTGTAGCCAGTTATAATGCAGTAATTATCCTTTGCCTTCTCCGAAAGTTTGAATGGCTTTCTAGTGATTAAACTTTATGAATAAGAATTACTTCTGTTTACTCCAACACATTAAGGTGGGAACTTTATGAGCTATTACTTACAGATATTTTAAATTAAACTCTTTATATATCAAACTTCATGCAGAAGAGCTGAGTGATGAAATAGGGAATGTTTTGTTAGTAATTACTGACTATTAAAAATTAATTTTCACTCCATTACACTCTTTCAACAAATATAATAGAAGCATCATAGAATGTTGGAACTGAAAGGGACATTTAAGAGATTAGTTCAGCTCCTTAACTTTATATGAAGTAACTGAGTACCAGAGAATTTGGGACTTGCCCAGGGTCATAATAAATTGGAGGGAAAGTGGAATTCACTTATTCATTTGAACAAGAATTTACTGAGTATTTATTATGTTTCAAGAACTGTGATAGATGTTAGAGATTTTTTAAAATGAGTAAAACTTTATTCTTCAGCAGGAGGAGGTGGGGAGCAGGGAACAGCAGGGAATTTGATGAGTAAATATAGTACCTTGTGAAAGCAAGCCAAAGGATATGGGTACAGAGTACCTGGAAAATGAGGGAGCAGATCACTTGATACAGCTTAGGTATTTGGGCAGAATTTGTGCAGGTAAGAAGGTTAGGAATAGATACTCTAAGTACAGCTCATCTCATGAGTCAAAGGTAGAAGAGGTAAAATAATGTACAGAAAACTTGATTCTCTTCCCATATTCCCTCTTTGATAGGCAGCACAATCATCCACAGTCACCAAAACTAAAACAGGGTGTTTCAGGTAGGAATCCAAGGTGGCACACTTTATGGAATATACTTGAAAGTTAGGGTGGGCTCTCTGTAACTTAGGAGAAAAGAAAACATCATTGGGAGCAATTTCTCTTAGCTCTTCAAAGAATTGCCTCAACTATCCCTATTGATTATGCATGCATAGTACAGGAAGACTACTATAATCTGTACATGAAAACTGCCCAAAAAATGTCCATCTTGGGCTGGGGCTATAGCTCATTGGTAGAGCGCCCGCCTCACACGAGTGACGCACTGGGTTCAAGCTTCAGCACCACATAAAAATAAATACAGACATGTGTCCAACTACAACTAAAAAAAATAAAATGTCGATCCTAAATCTCACCCCCCCACACACACAGACTGGATATATTAATTCTCTTGACTGTAGTAAACATTTCATAATGTTTACATATATCAAGACATCACATTGCATATTGAAGGTATATATAATTTATATTTGTCAATTATATCTCAATAAAACTATAAAATATTTTTGAAAAAACAGAAAATTCAACAAAATAGTCATAAATGTACCAGAAAAACTAGGAGAGTCTTATCCCGGAACACAGAAGTTTATATAATTTTAGAATGCTCACTTACATTGCATATCGAAGAGGAGCCTCTAAAAACAGTTCCTATAAAAAATGTCTATTCAACTTGGCAGTGAACAGGATGTAGGTGACTTTAGTGAGAATGATTTCAGTGCAGTAACTGTCCTTAATTGCACTGAAGTGGATTGATGTGTATGCAGGTGGTGAAGTAGAGACTGCTTTTCTCAACTATTCTGTGAAGGTTTGTATGAAATCAGGAAAAAAGCAAGACAGTATCCAGCGGGAGGGTCAAGGGAGTCTCTTCTCTTTTCTGTTTAATTTGGAATGAGATCCTTAGTACATTTGTAGGCTACAAGGAGAGCCATCCACTGGAAAGCAGATGTTGATGAGACAGGGCAGGAGCAGAGGAGTTCTGGAGCACCAGGAGTAGGGCATGCAGAAGAAGAGCTGGCATCCAGCATTTGAAGGGGTGTTTCCTTTTCAAACCCAGAAAGGAAGGACACAGCAAAAATGGATATGTGGACAAGTTTGTTGAGGGGAGAGAAAGAGGGAAAGAGAGAGGGAGTGAGTCCCCCAAATGGGGCACTGGGGTACTAGGAGGAGATCATGCTTGAAGACATAATTGTTATTCGCTTAGTTATGTACATTTTTTTTCTAGCAGGGAGTAAGGTAAGCTGCCGAGAATGAGGTTGAATAGAGTCCTAGGAGAACAGTGAGTATTTGGATGAAGACTGAGAAGAGTGGGCAAGGGTTCAAAGGTTCAAAAATAAGAAGATGAAACTGAAGGAATTAAGAGTGGGAAACTCTTCATTTGAGGCAGTAATCTGAGGGCTTGTATGATTTTCTTTCAAGTGTGATCAGCTATCAGAATTCTTAAAAGGTATTTGTGAAAAATTCTTTACTATATATTTGGCATTATGCATCACAAACCTTGCTTCAATCCCAGTAGGCAGGCACATTTATTACTCCAGTTTACAGGTTAAGTAACATCTCCAAGGTTGCACAGTTGGTTAAAAGGCAGAGCACAGGTCTGTCCAACTCCAAAACATATGCTGTTAACCATATGTTACATTCCTTCCAAGGAATTGGAGCTTAAAAAATTGATAAGACATTTTGTCTAACCTCAGGGAACTCCTAATGCACAAAAGAAAATATGCTAATAAATAATCACAAGCATATGTGATGAGAGTTAATCCTCAAAAAGCAAAAAGCAAAAAAAAAAAAAAAAAAAAAAAAGCTCATCACTCTTACTAGGTTTCAGGGAAGCCTTTTCAGGGACCCAACACCCCCATCCTGACCAGATCTGAGTCAGTATTCACCAGTGTACAGGGAGTCTGGGCATTACCAGACCTGGGGACTGTGTGTGCGAGAGCAAGGAGGCATGAGAAGGCACATGTTTTTGCTTTTTGCAGCTGGGAATGGAGTGACCATCGGGTGAGGAGTAAGAGACTTGGAAAAGATGAGATCAGATAATAAGAGGCATTGTGTCTACTGAGAACTTACTTTAATAATCAATTGGATGGTGTATAAGATTTTATAGAAGAGAAATACATCGGATTTGACTATTAGAAATAGGACCCTGGCAGTAACTGGCAGGATGGGTTCCAGAACAAGGGGACTAATAATTATAGTAATTACTAGCTGTCACTCTGAATCTGGCACTGTGTGAGAGGTTTTCATAGATTCCATGATTTAATCATAGAAAACTCTATGAGCAAAGTACAATTATTTCCAGTTTGCAGGTGTGAAAAAAACAAGACCCTGACAGGATAAGTGATTTGCCCAAGGACTCACAGCTAAAAGAGGTTGAGGCAGAACTGGAACCCAAGCAAACCGGCTAAGGCAGAATCTTGGTTAGAGAGCTGTTAGGATGACCTTGGGTTACAGATGCTGAGGATGGAATGAAGGCAGTAGCAATGGAGCTTGTAAAGAAAGAACCAGCCTCAGCTTTGTATCCTTGAGGCCAGTGTTCTTTCCTCTATTTTCTTATTTTTCATTGTTTTATTTAGATACAAAAATAGATCTTATGACATCTGTAGTGGGGTGGATAGTGCCCCACCCAAATTCATGCCTGTGTAGAACCCCAGAATATATTTTAATTTGGGAACAGGGTTTCTGTGGATGTAATTGGTTGTTCATATTAGGTTAAGAGAGTGGGCTCTAAAGCTAATGATTGATGACCTTATAAGAAGAGGCAAATACACACAGATAAGAATATCTGGAAGGAGACAGAGACTAGAAAGATGCAGCTACAAGCCAGGGATCACCAAGGTTGCCAGGACTCACCTGAAAGTAGGAAGAGGCTGGAAGACTTTGCCCCTAGAGCCTTCAGAGGGAACCTTAATTTCAGACTTTTAGCCTCTAGGCTGTGAGAGAATAAATCCCTGCTGTTTGAACACATCAATTTTTTTTTTTTACAGCAGCCCTAGGAAACTCATTTATTCAAGTTAAACTTCCAGTTAGAGCTATATTCCCATGTATTTATAATTGCATACAAAACAAGTAAATGGTTTTGAGGGAAAGCCCACTCACCAATGATGGTCTGATGGGCCCACCAAGCTTATCTTTATTACAGTTCACTGCCTTTTGCCTGATAGATAAAAATCACTTGGATTCCAGGTGGCAAACCTGGCTTTCACCGGTACATTGATATTGTTTCCTACGCTTTCAGTATTTTGGATTACAAGAACAGAATTTTCTTTTCACCCTAGCTTGGCAGAAACATGAAGTTAAGACTTACATGATATCCAGAACAACCACCTTTGAGCTTGAAAAAAAAGACAAAAGTGCTCAAGCCCGCTTTAGAGTTGGCTTTCACCCTGACCCAGGAATTGACAGTCTGCACTTTTTCAAGACTGGAAATATCAGGAGCTGTTTGCAAAGTGCATGATAAGCCAGATAAGCAATGCAACAGGAAGGGAGTCTTTTCACATCTTATTTGAAACACTGAGTTCTCACAGTATAGAACTATAGAATTTTAGAGCTAGACAAATCAAATTGACATGTCCTTAATAGGAGTTAAAGTCACTTTAATTTCTATCAAAATAGTGGCATTGAAGACTTTAACCCAATGTCATCTGTCCTTTTCTCTGCCAACCACTTTCTTGTTGATATGGCACATAACATTAGTTACTTACTTCACAAATGCTTCTGGGTTTGCTTCTCTTTGCCATTCATTTTTTTTTTTTCACAAAGAAAAGCTGGACACAAATGTGCCTGAGATTTTCTAGGTGCCCATTCAGACTCATAAGTCACAAAGACAACCCTGTGCACACACAAAGCCCCACAAGGGTTAAGGGATATATCCTGAGGGTAAAAAGGGAGGCTCTGTGACCTGAGAAACTCTGCTCAGAACATCCCAGCATCTGCAGTCCTGACTCCATACAATTCGGTTCACACCCTGCTTCGCCATGAATAGGAATATGTTAAGTTACATTTGCACAAGGAAGTGATTATCCTCTCCTTCAGAACACAAATACACTGACACAAAGCATGATCCACTTTCCTTTTAAAATTCACTCCTGTAATGTTCTTGTGGCTGTTTTGATGAACTAACAAAGACATAGGATGCAAATCTTAGGGTCAGTGAGAAGAAGGTTCTTGACATTCAGGTTTCATTTGAAATGTCTCCTCTTCAGAAAAATCCCTGTCCCTCTACCGACCATTTTTATTTACTACAACACTTACCTGGTTTTGTTATTTTTAAGTTTATTCTGTCTTTTGTAAACTCGCTGACTCTTATCTGCTTTATCCACCTTCTACAAAAACCTAAAACTATACCTGCTGTTAATCAAAAGTTTGCTGGATGAATGCAGCCTAGGTAAGGAGTAACGATTCAAAGAAAGGAGCAGTGACAGGTGATAAGTAGGATCTGTAGCAGAGAAATAGAAGCAGGGATTCTGTTGAGATCCTAGGGAAGAAACTTTGGGTCCTGTGCAGAAGGGATTGACTTTGGAGTCTACAGAGACAAAGAATGAAGGCATTCAGAGCACAAAGTAGCTGTCAGTTAGGGTTGGGGGTTGAAGTGAAAAGGCAAGTCCTAATAGTGTGTCCTTCACCTGGTCATGCAGGGAGATGAAGGGGTGTAAGCTAAGCAATTCTAGAGCTTGTGAAGGGGTGTAAGCTAAGCAATTCTAGAGCTTGTCTAACATGTGACAAGTAAGTAACACCCTCAAAAGAGGAAAATGATGAATTTATCCTTTAGCTCTTGTGGGGCTTTGTGTGTGCACAGGATTGTCTTTCTGATGAGTCTAAGTGGGCACCATTTTCAGAAGGTTTACAATAAAAACATACATTATGAAATCCTGTATTCCTGCTAACATATAAATGCCTAATGGAAAACGACATTATAAGATAGCATGGGTGTGCGGCGCAATAGTATGGTGGGAAAAAAAGAACCTAATTGGTACTTTGAGGCAAATTAGCCAAACTAAAATACATGAGACACACTCAAGCAACTCCTCAGGTAGAGTTACCTGGCAATGGGATGTGCCTTTGCCTGTCCTCTCTGCCTTCAAGGCCACACCACTTTACATAGCAAACAAGAGAAGCTTATTTCACCCAACGTCTCCTAGGTATTTATTGCCAAGTGAAATTTGTGGGAGAAAGCAGAGGATGTTGTTGTGTTGAAAGAAAAGTAGAAAGCTGTAGCTGTATCAACATTACCCAGTGTCACCTAGTTACATCAAAAGTTCTGAATAAACAGCTCCGGGGGAAAAAAGACATTTTCCTTTTCTGAGTTCATATGTCCCCGCTCTGTTGTCTGGGCGTCTTTTCAATTTTCCTTTGTTGACTTGGCTGCTTTTGGATGGAGGCTTCTTTTTCTTATCTGTGGGGAGGAAAGCTTTTCTAACGAGAGCCTGATGACTTTGCCAGGATGACAAGGCTTGTGCGGATTTGACCACAGAACACAAAAGGCTGTGTAGCTCAAAGGAAACTGAGATGTGTTCCTGTGCCCAAGGGCCCACCAAATGGGGAGAGGAGATCAGCATTCCAACACGGTCCTGCCTCATGGAATAGGTAGCCATTACCCTCCCTCCAGTCTTCACCCCTATCAAGGATCTGGGCACCCATTTGGCAATCAAAGCAGCTTTGCCCAAGACAAATGTAATGTAAATCCTATGGGTAATTTTAAATTTTCTATTATTCACATTTTTAAAAAAGACAAAAACAGGGAAAATTAAATTTAACAATATAGCTTACTTAAACCAGTATATCCCAAATGCCATCACTTTGACATGGTGATTACTATTACATATAACAATTACAAGTGATTGATCTTACATTCTTGTTTTCATGGTACATCTTTGCAATCTAGTATGTGGTTTTGTTTGATTGTTTGTTTGTTTGTTTGTGGTGCTGGGCAAGCACTCTACCAACTGAGTTATATCCCCAGCCCCAGTGTGTGTTTAAATATAGTCAATTTGGACTAGCCACATCTCCAACAGTCAAGAGCTGCATGTGGCCAGTGGCTGCCATAGTGGAAGGTACTACTCTAGATCTTACAGATCAGAGTGACTCATTATAAAATTTGTTAGTTATGCTTAAGTGATGCCTAACAGAGTTCATGGCATGAGGTCAGGCACGAAGCTGTCTGTGTGAAGAAATCCAGCTGCTTCCCTGTCAGCTCCCCATTGAAGGCATTTGTCTTAGTGATTACACCACTGCCCAGAGTCTAGGTCTCAGCCACAGGGGTTTAGAAAAACTTTATTTATTCAAAGTTATCTTGTTAGATTTATTTCAGAATCCTGCTCCTGGTGACCAAATTCTGAGATTGGTGCATAAAAATGAGAATCTTAGTCTATTTTCAATGAAACATATCAGGAGATCTCTGCATTTTTTTTTTTTTTTGTCTTCTCCATAGACCCTGGTTGGACTGCCCTGGCTTGTGAGATAAATCCAACTCCTCTCCCATCTGTTTTTGTGTAGCTGCAAACTAAGAATGATTTTTTACATTTTAAAATTTTTGAAAGGAAAGCAAAGAAAAAAAGAATAAAATTTTGTGATAGCTAAGAAATGCACAAAATTCAAATTTTATCATCTATGAAAACATTTTGTTGGAACATGGCCACACTCATTCATTTAAGTATTATCTATAGTTGTTCTTGTACTACAATAGCAAAGTTGAATAGTTTCAACAGAGACCATATGGCCCACAAAGCTTGAAATATTTGCTTATCTGGCCCATTTCAGAAAATGTTTGCCAATCCCATGTTGTTGTGTATGTAAATCACTTGAGGAGTTTTTTAAAAGTACAAACATCTAGTACCCTCAAGTAATTCTGATTTGGTAAGTATCTGAAAGTGGAGCCTACCTATCAGTCTTTAAAAGAAATGAAAACTCCTAATACCTTATAATACCAATCTATTTTGAAGACCAGCAGGTTATATGGAAAGCATGGCCTCAGGTCAAGGAGTCAGGAAAGTAGCTTGAGGATTTATCCTTACCATCAGTCTGTACCTGTCAGCAGTGGAGCCACCTGAGCCAGCATGCCAAGGCACATTCTTCTGAGTCAGCGCTCATCCTGTTGGTACTCACCTCTGTGACCTCGATGTTCCTAGGCTTCCAGCTTAACTAACTCCTCTGCTGATTGACACATTCTTCCTGTGCATTCACCAACTAATCCAGTCTTACCAGCCTGGGGCCATTGTTTCTCTCCAACATGATTGTGTTTATCTTTTACGAGTAGCTATTAGCTACCTTTGTAACTTGTTCAAGACCAATCTGAATTTTCTTTTCCAAATATTTCCTGGTTGCCTCAGTGCCTGTGCCTTAGACAACTTCCACCTCCATTGTTGCTTTGCTTGGGTACCTGTGAGTCTTGAGTCTGACATGCACTAAGCTACTGAAATGTTTGGTGATGGGTTCATTGGTGGTTCAATGAGAAATGAATGGGGAGAAAAGTTTAAAAAAATATATGGAGGAATTTTGCACGCTATGTATTGTGGGTTGAGTGAGTTTAAAATTAGAATGCCCAGACTTGAATGTCATCTGTGTAACTTTCCCCAGAAAACTCCATTGGGAAGATCCCTCGCCTTCCTAAGAACAAAGCTTTAAGTGCTTTGGGATACCACTTCCTTGACAGGATAGTATAAAGAGGCCTTACCAAATGCAGTCGCACCCAGTGTAGTGGCTGACCCATTTTTAATGGAAAGCATCCTGCTCCTCCTTGCTTTTGCTGAGCTACCACATCCTTTTGCACTTAAAAATGTTCTAATTGTTTATAGTTATAAATAGCTTGCAATCATTTATAAAATTATGCAGTTGATAGCAATATTATTAAATATAGCTTGGTAAAAAGATTTTATTATTTGTACATAAATTTTATAGTACAATGTAAAAAATAATTCCAGATAATAAAATTTTATAATTAACCATGACTCTAATAATTGATTTTTGCCATAACAAAAATATTCATTTAATCCTATTCACTTTGTAGGCTCTATTCCTTTTTGTGAAACATTACATTTATTTTCTCTTAAAAGGTTTTTAAAATTTTCAGATGGGAATTTACTTCATTTAAACCCGTGTCATATATTTTATATGCTTAGACAAATATAGTTCAACCTAAAAAATGTCTTTTTCTATTTGTTGGTTCTAAAACAGTCGTGCATACTGAAGGATCAAAATCTTCTGACCTTAATTTCACATTGGAACCACCAGAGGAGATGCTTTTATGCTGAGGCCCAGCCCTGCCTGGGTCACAGACTCTGAGGGTGGAGCCAGAGCATCACCTGTTCTCTTGTAGATGGTCAGCCAAAGCTGGAGGCCACTACTTTATTCCACCAGCTGTATTTAACATATGAGGAGAAAAGATGCTGTAGGGTCTTGAAGGACCCACTGCTCCTTGGATGATCTGGAACTGAAACCCAGTCCCCCATCCAGGTCTGTGTTCCAGGCTCATCCTAAGCCAAGAATTTTAGACTGTGTGGTTTTCTTGATGCATATAAAAGCATCACTATGTGGAATATTACTTAAATTAATCTAAATGTGTGAATACATAGAAAATATCAGTGATAGAAGAATTAAAGTATATGTGTTTAATTCATTTCTAAAGTTCATTTCAGCACATTTTGTATATTAGGTGGGGTGACTTTCATCTTTAGGTCACTTTCATGAGATAAATATAATTCCTCTTTTTTCCAGTAATACTGGACCCATTTAATATGTCTTCATATGTTATCACACATCATTGAATGCTATTTCATTATTAAAAACATTCCTAGTGGCTATCTCTCTTGTTAGAACTTCCCAGCACTTATTCCTCCTTCTTTGAATAGCTTCCTTGTAATTTTTCTCTGGGACACTATGAGGAAATTAATGCACAAAAAAAGCCAATAGACTTTTGTTAGGTCACACAACTAATGGCTGTCAAGGTCAAGAAATGAACCTAAATCATAGAGCATTTAGTCCCATCTTCCTTTCCCCTCCCTAAAAATAGAATATATAATTTGTACAGTCCTTTACCTTTTATGATTTTTTTCCCTGAAGACATTAATATCTCAATTTATTTGAGTCAATAACTTAATCATCTCAATGGCAAACTGAAAGATAAATGGAGAAGCGGGAGAAAGATACGTAAAGAGGTGAACTTATAAATGGCATGATCTGCACCATATAGTGAAAATTCATCTAAGACTTCTCAGTAGGATTCTGTAGACCATTCCCTGATACATGTAGTGAGTAGAATAGAGAGAGAGGTATTTTGTTTTGCTTTGCTTTTTGGAGGTGCAGTGGAAAGGACCCATTGGATAGGAAAGATGAGCACGATATACTCACATTTCACAAAGGGCATTTTATAATGAATTTGGATGGGTCCCAACACAAGAGAATAGAAGAAGAATAGTATTGAGATGAGGGGATCCTGCAGTGGCCAAACAGAATCAGAACTTGACTTGACTTGTCAAGATAAATACTTGATAGAACTTGCATGTCTGACCAGAACTCATTAAAATGTTGATTTAAACATTAACACTTTCTCAAAGCAATACAGTTGGTGCTTAAAACTCTACACTAACAAATTTTTCTATATGCTTTCTTGAAATCTAGTTTTTTTTTATGTTCTATAGAATGATAGTAATCACAAGATAAGCTCCCATGGTAGTGAAAGTTTCTCCATACAAATAAAGAGGCTAGGGAAGCCCAGGGATGCCACAGATAACATCACAAGAACTAGAGGGCAATGGAGATGAATATAGTGGCTAAAATGTTAATTTGAGCTACAGATTAAGTATAGGAAAATAATTTGTATAAATTTATTTTTTCTGTTTGGAATACTAAAGTCATGGAAAGCTAAGTAAATTAAAAAGAATAAATTACAGGCATTAAACTTAAAGAACAAAATTTTTAGATCCAAAGGATTCTATTCAGTGTTGTTTATTCAACAAAAAAATTTGAGCATCCTCTATATGCCAGAAATGATTCTAGGTGGGGCTTAAGAATGATAAACAAGACAGTCAAGGATGTTGCCCTTGTCAAGCGGCTTGCTTTCTAGTGGAGGGAAGTCATCAAAAAACAATCATTAAGTCAATAAACAAGATGACAGTAGTTTTTTTAGTGCTCTAAAGAAAATGAACAGGGTATGGTCTTGGAGAGTGTTTTAGCCAGCTTTTTGCTGCTGTGACTAAAGTACCCAACCAGAACATTTGTAGAGGAGGAAAAGTTTATTTTGGGGGCTCACGTTTTTTTAGGGGTCTTAGTCCATAGAAAACCAGCTTTATTCCTTGGGGCTAAAAGGTAAGGCAGAACATTGTGGTGGAAGAGTGTGGCAGAGGGAGGCAGCTCTCATGGTGATCATAAAGCAGAGAGAGAGAGAGACAGACTCCCCTCTCCAGATACAAACTATATATCCCATAGCCATGCCCCCAACTAATGGCTCCAGTCACATCACACCTGTCTCTAGTTACCACTAAGTTAACCCCATCAGAGAGTAATTCACTGATTAGATTAAGGCTGTATCCTAATTATTTCTCCTCCAAACCTTCTTGCATTGTCTTGCACATGAGGTTTTGGGGGACAACACATCTAAACTATAACAGAGGATGAGAAGGACCACACACAGCCAATGGTGGGCGAGAATAGATCCTTCCATAGAGTCAGGGAGGACTTCTCAGAAGAGGTGACATTGGAGGTGAGATCTGAGGCTGAGGAAGACACAGGACAAGCTAGGGGAGGACCATGGTAAGCAGAGGGAGTGGTATATATGTATATGCCCTAGAGAGCAGCTTTGCTGTAGGAGAACTTAGGCAATATTCACATTGCACACACATACACACATATGCATACACACACAATGATGTGAATGAAGATAAGGTGCAACAGCTAGATTAATATCCAGTAATCAGGATGGCTAAATTTCCTTGATGTTATATTTTAAGGTATTCTAACTCTATTCTTTCTCATCCCCATTCCCTTTCAACTTCCAAAGTATACCCATCTAACTTGGGGAAGAATTAAAAACATTGTCCTCCAGAGAGACGCATCTTTATCTCTAGTTCAGACTATCATAGAAAAAGCCTCCTGCCTGTGCTTGGTCAAAGGATGGTTTTTATAAATTCATCTATTTGAAAACTACTTAAAGTGTCTCAGGAGGACTAGAATTCAGTAACAACAACAAAAAAGGTCATTATATTTTCAAGGGGTTTAAAATCGAAACTCCCAATAATAGCTTTTAGATAGCATTGAGTACAAAAGTTTGTTTTGTGTTAAGCTTTGCTACTTACTCATGGCAGCAAATAAAGTCATTGAATATGTTTGCAACTCTTTGATTATTGAGAAAGATTTATTATTATTTATTTGTTTTTGTTTGTTTGTTTGTTTTTGTGGTGCTGAGGATGGAACCCAGGGCCTCACACCTGCTAGGCAAGTGCTGTACCACTGAGCTCATCCCCAACCTCCAAAACATTTTTATATTCCCCAAATCTTTCAATTTGTGGGGTTTTTTTCTTTTTTCAATATCTCATGTTCTTGTCTGTTTGTTTTATCACATCCATTTATTTCAGTGGACCACTGTTCATAAAACTTCTCAAATATATTTTTAAATTTAAGCTTCTTATTATTGATGTTGTTTCTGATTTGGCAGGCGAAATCTTGCCATGCAGTTCTTTTGAAGCATAATAAAATGGTACAGGGATTGTCTTATATGAGTATTTTGGAATCAATGTTTTTCTAAGTGTTCTACAAGTAAATCAACTCCTGTTTGTTTGTTTGTGGTACTAGAGAGTGAACCCAGGGGCCCTCCATCATAGAGCTACATCCCAACATTTTTTATTTTTTATTTTGATACAGAGTCTCCCTAAGCTGGTAAAGCTGGCCTCAGACTTGTGATGCTCTTGCTTCAGCCTCTAGAGTTAGCTGGAGTTATAGACATATGCCATCATACCTAGCTGGTAAATCAACTCTTGAATGAAAAAGATCTTTAAATGAATGTGGCCCTTAAAATGGCTATATTCTGGAAATCATAAAGTCGTGAATTAGAACATTTCTCTAATGGGTCATGTGTTTTTATGTTAATTTGCATTTTTTCCAATTGACTTTGAGATTCTGTTACAATTCATCCTGTCTCTGGTATTTTATGTGCCTTAAAACTTGTTGCTACTGTATAATAACTAGGAGAGAATAGCTGCAGGGTTCCAATTACTCTGGCAAAGAAACCTTATTACATTGTCTCCGACTAGGCATGTAATTAATGTCTCTATTTCAAGGCCATTTTGGCACATTCAAAAGCCCAAAAACTATCCATACATATTTAGGAATGCATAGGATCACTTGTGATGTCTTCATTGCAGCAAAGGGTAATGCCAGAGGAATTTTGGAGGAATGTGGTATACATTAGCATGGGTTGCAATATTTTATTATAACTAAATATGTGTCTCAACATTAAATATATATTTCTAAGAAATCTCAATGAGGATAGGATCAACCTCATTAGAGAGAGTTTTTTAAAATGGGTGAGATGTTTGTTCCCAAGTAATTTGTGTAAAGCCTACTGTCTGCAATATACTTTGAACATCCAACTGGACATTTATGTAAGTAGAAAGTCTGCTTACAATCATCTGAATTCAACCCTAACTCCATTTTGCAAATAAACACAAAGTATTTTTGCATAATTTCTATACCTGCTGAGTCTTGTAGGAATGTAGCTGATGTACAAACCAAGATTCTAAATATGTCAAAATATACTCTACTGTCATGTATAACTGAAAAGAACAAATAAAAAATGTTTTTAAAAAGAGACAACTATAGTTAGTTTTGTTCAGAACTTTACAAAGAGTTGTTCATCATTTAAAAAAAAATCATACCATGGATGGCAGCACAGCTTGTGGTATTTGAGCTGCCAATAAAATATGCCTATATTATTATACATTTGCAGCATTTGCAGTTGAGAGGATTCTGTGTTTAGGGGCCATAATCCAACAATTTAATCATTTTTCTAATCAAGAAAGAATATCATGCCCAAACATTTACCTACTGAAATATGTTTTATTATGAATGAGTTTCCTTATAGTTTTCCTTGATATTACATATAGATTGGTGGGGGAGGAGGTTGTGTGCTTAGGCAAGTTATTTTATTGTTGGAACTTCTTTCCAGGATATCAGAGAGGCATCATTAGGAGCATTCAGTGAGACAAGGTTAAGAACACTTTGTTTAAATATATCATTCTTCCAAGCAGAAGGGGGATGATGTATGTGTGCATGCGTGCACTTCAGGAAGGAAAGGGTACAAGAGAATTGGCCTTGATTTCAGCCCCTATTGTGTGTCAGGCCCTGTGCCCAGCCCTTCTAATCCATGATCTCATTTTTTGTGCACGGTGCTGAGAAATGCCATGTGTGCTTTGAATCTCATGGCCCTGTAGTGCCACATTCAGAGCTGAATTTTTGACATTTGGAAAGCAGAGAATAAAAGGAGATGAGCCGATGAATATTCTTAACATTGCTGGAATGTTAGAATTATTTAAAAGTTCTGTTAAATCAGTGGCAGTCTCAGAGCCTGATTTATGGTAGTTAATGAAATTTTCACAAAGAAATATTACCATGAAATTTGAAAAAAAAAGCATAGTAGATGCACACAGGAATTCATATGCATATGAATGTCAGTGCACGTTGGTGCCTCGTGCTTCCTATTTATAGCTTGCGGGACACATCCGCAAGTGATAAATGAACATTGAAACACTACACATATGTTTATATCCACTTTTAGCCATGGAGTTGTTTCAAAAAGTGTTATCTCCTCTGAGCCAAATCCCAGGCATTTGGAAAGAACAAAAAATTTAAAATTTTTAAGATGAACCAAAGAGAAGAAAAAGGAGAAAAAAAATACAAACCGACATATACAGCAATAGTAAATCTGACAGAAAATTATTTTTAGCAGAACTGTATTAGAAATAAAAAGTATCAGAATTCATTAGTTATCCTTTGTTCCTTGATTGTAGTTCTTAAAGACTGACACAAGGACCTTTCTGCTACATAGATACTGCCTCTAGACTTTTTATCCTTGAAGATACTTTTATTTTTAATAATATTTCAGAGTTGTTAATTTAAAGGATATTATAATTTGGATAAGTGACAGATTTCTTTCAGTTTTAAAAGCTAGAGATTAGTATTTAATGAGGAATGTGTGTCTGCGCATCCAATTTTTTACTGACCAGAATATTACTGTGAGAAGGAATTAAGCAAAGTAGGTGGGCCTGAGTTTGAAGAGAGGATACTTGTGTTGAACACTCAGGCATTCTGCACCCACTACAATAAAATTGAAACTCTCCTTCTTAGGTTTATGTTGGTTGCAAATTGGAGATACCCGAATAAACTGATTTGAGCCAGAAAGAGAGAGAGAGAGAGAGCATATGTTAACTCACTTAACTGAAAAGGTTGAGGACCTTGCTTGCTTTGGGCATAGCTAGATAACTCAAATTTTGTTATCAGGTCTGCCTCTCTCACCGCCCCTGCCCTCTCTCCCCATCTCTTGATCCTCCCTGCTTTCTCTGAATTTACTTTTCACCCTAAATAGACTCAACATGTTGGTCAACAGACATCCATACCTAAATTATCCTTATCCAAGCAGAATAAAACTAAAACAAAAACTGGGATGTGTTTTATCCAACCAACTTGGGTAACATGTCCAATGTTATGATTTGGAAGTGAGGTGTCCCCCCAAAAGCCCATGTGTTAATGCAGGAATGTTCAGAAGTAAAGTGATTGGACTGTGAGAGCTATAACCTAATCAGTCCATCTGAGTTTGAATGCCTGAGTGGCAACTCTAGGCAGGCAGAGCATGGCTGCCCTGGAAGGTTATACTTTCCCTGTAGCCCTTCCCTCTGCCCTGATTCCTGGTAAGGTGTTTTCTCACCTTGGGTCCTGAGCCACGGAGTCCACCATCCATGGACTGAGGCTACTGAAGTCATGAGCCCAAGATTCATTTCCCCTCCTCCAAGTTGTTCTTATAAGGTATTTTGATCACGGTGTGGTAAACATGGGTAGCTAAAACACCCGTGAAGTAAGTACTGGGGGCTGGGGAATACTGAGTGGTCAGGTCAAGGTTTAGTGCCTTTTAAGTGGGAAACGGTGGTGATGTCAGCTCCACCAGAACTTCAATCAAATCTACTAAGACTGAAGGAGGTGAATTTTAACACTCTTCAACTGATGGCTGCAGGCAACCTAACCTAGGAGGAAGTGCCAGATACTGAGAAAATTTGTTTTACATATACTACAGTCATATAGATTCTAAATTTGTTCCTCTTTTTCTTCAGATGTAAGAAGGCACAGTTAGGGAATGACAGAATTTTAGATCTAAAAGAGACCTTGTAAATTATGTAGTTGAACATTATCAATTTAAGCATTTGGAGGGAGTTATGTTCATCTTTAAATTGAGTCTTGCTGATTGTAAGAACTGGTTATCTTGTATCTATGCAAAATACTTGAGGAGAGTAATATAAAATATGAATCAGAATTTTATTAAAAGTATTCAGCATATATCCTAAAGACAAATTTTGAAATTACAGTTTGACATAAACTATAGGAATTATTAACAAATATTAAAATTGAAAAAAAAAGCCATCTTTTCCCCTTCCCAGCTATGTTATCATTTCTAAAGTTTCTATTATTGTTGTAAATTGTTACTCAGTCTAAAATGTTTAATGAAAAGTCATTCTAAATTTTCATTTATATTTTTGGTTGTTCTGACCAATATCTGTCCTACTTACTGCAGACAAGCACAGTTGGTATGCCTTGTTACAGAAAATAATCATTCAATCAGTGTATCTGAGTGTATAAATATTTATATCTACTATTATAAGCAAGCCATTATTAAATATAAGTTATGGAAGCAGTTTTAAAATATTATATATTTATATGTTTATGTTTTAAAAATATATTTTGAAGTTATTGCCGAGTTCCCTGTACAGAGGAAAAGACAACTGACCCCAAACTCATAAACTCCCATTATTCAAGGTTTTATCATTGTCAGTGTTGACTCCACATTTGAAAATTTTGTGGACTGTCTATAATCCCTCTGCCCAACTCTGACAATGATGTGAAGCATGTGCCATGTTTCACAGCCAGCCAGGACCACAGGGGGCCAGAGGAACCTTTGTAATGTCTGCATCTGGTCACCTCAATAGAGTTGGTGATAATGAGGCCAAGGTCAGGGATTTGACCTCTCTTAGAATGCCCTAAGCACTCTGGATCTGAGGCTACAGACCACAGCACGATCTCTTTCATCTCTTTCGTTAGGGGAAAAAAAAATCTTGAAGAATGTTGGTTGAGCAACACAAAACATCCCTCAACCCTAGGAGCACTCCACAGTTTGCTGACCTGTGCTAGTGGCCAGGCTCTTCATCCCAAAGGCATTCACATTAAAAAGGAGACATACAGGATGACTGGGATTTTTGCTGACCCATGGAAGCTTATCTAAGGTTTCAATATAATTAGATGTCTTTGTCATATTTAAGACAGTAAGATTAAAGTTTGCAAGAAATACTGATTTTAAGAATTCCAAAGGTCAAAATTGAAACACAAATATATATGGTAATAGGATTAAAGGGTAGAAAGAGCTGATGGTGAAACTGTTCATTGAATATAATGAGATTATTCTCAGGCAGATGAATCCTTAATTTAAACAAGAAAATGAGCTCTACAGAGTAAAGATGTTATATTGCAATTTCCATGAACACATTACCTTTATATTTTGCTAATATATATTATTAATACCAATTACTTTTTGGAAAACAAAAATACTTACTATAATCTCAAAAAAACTTCATGAAAGAAACTAAGTTCTTGTTTAAACCTAAATATATCTATAAAAACTACCTTATTAACTATTTCAGTTAGTTAGAACAGCATATAAAATAAAAATTCATAATGATTTTGAACTATACTCTTTTAAAAAATATTTATTTGTTTTAGTTGTAATTGGACACAATACCTTTTTTATTTTCTTTGTTTATTTTTATGTGGTGATGAGGACCGAACCCAAGGCCTCCGCACTCACCAGGCAAGCACTCTACTGCTGAGCCACAACCCCAACCCCTATATCATTTCTTAATTTATCTAAATTTTAAATATAAATTCTCTTTGTTATAATTACATTGACAGGTACTCCTAATATGCTATCACTGCTCAACCAATTAAGTTAATGCAGTCTTTAATAGGTTATTATAGTGACATTATTGAGTTCAATTGAAGTTTTAAAAGTATGAATAAGATACCTATCAAATTAGGAAATTTAATTAGATTTTTATAGTATAGTAACTTACTCTATTAGCTATCAGATTGACTTATTGTATGAATAAGTAATAATAAAGTAAAGGTCAAATTTTGGCAAGTGTTATACTTCAGACATTGAGTATTTGCTAAGGTCCATGAGTTAAAGGATTGGTCTACAGGATGGCACTTGGGATGGGTGGAGTGGGTGGAATCTTTAGGAAGGTGATACCTTGCTAGAGGTCATTAAGTCATTGGAAGTGTGCCCTCCAAGAGGATTGTGGATCCTGGTCTCTTCTTTCTCTTATGCTGCTCTTATGAGCAGTTTCCTATGTCACATACGCCCTGCCATTGCCATCCCATAGTCTACCACAGTCCAGAAAGCAATGGATTTGCCCAGTCACGGATGGAACCTTTACAACTGTGAGCCAAAATAAAATTTTTCTCTTTATGTATTAATTATCTTAGGTATTTGTTATAGTGATGATAGAAAGCTAACAGCTACTATTTTTAGCTGGGAAAAAACCCCTACATATTAAATAATATAGAGATAATATTAAATCATTATAATTCCATTTGAAATTTTAACTTCTCAATTATTAATTAAAATTAGACCTTCTATATTCAATGTTAGTGATCTCTAATCAATTTTCAAGTACCAGAAGTATGAATATGACGATATATAAGATGCTAAGCCAGTCACTGTGGGGAAATAAATATAAAAATCATTGATCTTGGTCTTAGGTTCTGGCTTCCAAGGTACAAAAAAGAAAAAACAAGTTGTGCCAAAGTGCTGTGGCTACATGTAGCCTATTTGCCTATTTTTTGCACCTACTTCTCTGAGTGCACACCCAAGGACAAGGCCATAAAGAAGTTCATCATTGGAAACTTAGTAAAGACTACAATTATCAGAGTAATTTCTCTTTTTTTAATGTTTATTGATCTTTTTATTTGTTCTAATCAGTTATGCATAATAGCAGCATGTTCTTCTATTCATTGTACACAAATGGAACATAATTTTTCACTTCTCTGGTTGTACATGCACCATTTGTGCAATCAAACATGTACCTAAGGTAATGATGTCCATCTCATTCCACCATCTTTCCTATCCCCCATGCCCTCCCTCTTCCCTCTGCTCCCTCCCCTTTGCCCAATGCAAAGTTCCTCCACTGTCAGAATCATTTCTGAAGCAAGTGTCTTCCCAAACTCTGTATGAAGCTGCATTACTGTGTGACATGTGCCATTCACAGCAAGGTGGCCAGGAACCAATTTTGTAAAGCCAGGAAGGGCAGTCACCCTACTCCATGGGATGCTACCTCTTTTACCTCCACCAAAGCTCATGTAAGAAGCTGGACAGAAGAAAAACTCTCCTCTGGAGAAAATAAAAAATTAGAAGGAAATTATATTTTTAAAAAAAAATCATTGATCTTCTTAAAGAATTTATAGTCTAAAAGGGATGGATACAAGATATAAAATCCTTAGAATAACAAGGAACGGCATAAAGCATTTAGTGATACTCACTATGTGATTTAGAGATGAATGCTGTAATAATTCAAAACCAGAGCAAAATCATCATGAGAACTGAGCTAGATCTTGAGAAATGAATATACTTCAGATCAGTGCAATGTGTCTGAAAGTTCACACATATATCCAGATATTTCTTTTTTATTTGTTGTTTTTAGATATACATGTCAGTAGAGTACACTTTGACACATTATACATACATGGAGAGTAATTTCCCATTTTTGTGGTTACACATATTTCCTTAGGTGTAAGCACTCTGCATCTTTGAAATATCTTTTAAGCCAGTATTTCTATTTCAAGCATGAGGTTTCACCTAGGCCTATTGTAATTCATCATATAATTTTTAAATTGAATATTTGCAGGTGGGATAAAGAGATTGATCAAGCTCTCAGTTCATGGAACACTGATGTTATTAATCTGAAAATTAACTTCCTTTTCATACAATATTTAATTTAAAAAATTATTTGTCTATTTTATCTTCTATTTTCAATGCTATTTCTCTATATAAGTACACTTTGTGTATGTTTAATGTAGGACTTTTTACTATATCTTAAAATTATATACACATACACACACACACAAACATTATAATGTAGGTATAGCTTTACAATTTACCTATACAGAAAAAAAATGTGTATCAGCCAAGGGTCTCCACAGGAACAGACCCAGGAGGATACTCTATATAGAAAGGGAGGGTCGGGACATAGGAGAAAGACATGGACAAGACAGAGACAGAGGGAACAATGGAGAGATTGATTTCAGGGAACTAGTTTACATGATTGTGGGGACTGGCAAGTCTGAAGTCTGTAGGGCAAGCCAACTGGCTGGAAATCTCAGGTAGGAGAGAATGCTGCAGGTGTAGGGCAGAACTTCTCTGTTATGCTCCTTTGGACTTTCAACTAATAGGAGGAGGCCCACCTATGCTATCAAGGTTATCTCCTTTACTTAAAGTGCACAACTTATAGGTGTCAACCACATCTATAGAATACCTTCACAGCAAAACCTAGATTGCTATTTGATTGATAACTAAGTACTGTAGTTAACCAAGTTACTACATAAAACTAGTCATTGTACATGACTTCTGCTTTCTTAATCTGCCTAAGATTTTCCCTGCCCCAAAACGTAACTTCATTCAATAAGAGGATATCATTGTGAACTTAACTGAGCTGTATAACTCTACTTTGACTCGTGATGAAGACAGAATCTGTATTTTCTACACCTAGTCTAGTAACATTTCTTTGAGCTCAAACATGAAAACTCCAAAGTTGAATGTGGAATGAATATGAGGAAGGGCTGGAAACTAGTTAATGGATAGTAGTATTTAATTCTCTGACTTCCCCAAAGTCCTGTTCCTGAATAAGATTGATGATCAGCATTCAATGAGCATGTTTCACACAGCAACCCCATAAAACTTCCAGAGAATGGAATAAAGAGTTAGATTTCTGATCTCCAGAAGATCTTTATTGTATCAAAATGTTCTAATTACTGCGTGTTTGGGGCCATGCAGAATAATCCCAATTAAAACAGGGAATAAAAATCCAATCTACTTTGACTATTATCACATTATCATTGTGCACTTTGAATAGTGTATTCTTAATAACCAGACTAATAAATAATTATGAGAGAAAACCTACCTTTATTCGCATCATACCATGCTCTATGATTTACATTTGAGTTTCAGGGAGTGCAGACACACTTCTTGATGAAGTCTTTTTCTACCTTTCTCATCCTTTACTGAAGCAAAACAATGGTAGCAATTTTTTAACATCCAAACACTTTATACAACAAAATAGACGATTCTGTTTTTACTTAATCTGTTGAATTTAACTGTTGACTCAGCTCTGCCAGCTTTTTAGCAAAGCAAAACTCAACCTCATGATTATTTTAATTTCTAAAGAATTTTCTTTTTGTTAGTTTTAGTTTCATTTTAGTAAGAAAGAGCAATGTAAGACATTTCTGAAGATGAGATTTTTGTCTATTCCTGAATGAAAGGTACTTGGCATAGAAAACCTCAGCATCCATACAATAATCCACATGTCCATGAGTACATGTCCTGTCACTAGTTGAAAGCAAAGCTGAAACCAGAACTCAATTGCCCTACTCTCCTATGACAGCTGCAACCTGGTCAATATACCACATCTGGTCTTATTAGTGCCCAGTCTTATAAAACCCATTTGTTCTTGTGAACTCTTTACTCATATAAATGTGCATCTCTGCATTGAACTTCAGGAACTACAGCATGACCGCTGTATGACGGTGAAGAACCCTATTTCCCTAGGCTGCACCAGTGCCAACACTTCTGTAGATAATTAGGGAGCTTTGCTGAGGGATTGCACCTGGACATTTGTTCTGGATTCTAACTGCAGTATCTGACTTTATTCTTGAGACAAACACAGTCCATTCTCAGTCCAACCACAATCAATATTTGTCTCTTAGGCACAGTCTTTTTTCCTATTGTCATTACTCCCACTGACTCTCCCTATATTAAAAGAAATCTCATTTCAAGAGTAAAAGGGAATATGGGATGCCATTGCATTCAGGCTTACTCAACACTTTAATCTTCATGTGTAAAAATTTGAATATTATACTCAAGAAAAGTCTGGGCCAGAAACAGATACTTTGTGGGGGAAAAAGTCACCACATGATCTCCTTGCTAAGACCTTAGATCTGTGCATTCCAAAATCTGGTATGGGGATTGCCAAGTATGTATATTTTTCCAAGGACTTTAACCATCTTAGGCTTTTCCAAGACTTTTTTCTTAATGGTTTCAGTTTCCAAAAGAGGAGGTTATACCAGAGAGCTCTGCCTAGTGTGTCCACACCTACAGGCTCTGGATGTATCCTGTAAAGTGAGTCACATACCAAATTTCCCCTGAAAATTTTGGAGCTTTGGCTATGTTGTTTAAATGCTTTAACTGTTTTATGTATTTTCAAGAAAGATAAAAGATATTCCTAATATTATGAATCACAGATTACCACCACTGGAAAGCTTTGGTCCTATTGCATTGTCTCTAGAAACCTTTTACTTAGCTGATTTTTTTTTTGACTATGTGCTTAATGCCACAGTTTTACTCATCTCCTTTTATTTTCCTGAAGTGGCTCTTCAGAGACCTTCTAAGAAAAGTTTTTCTTTATTCTTAGAAATAACGATTTTGTTTGTGAGTAATATAAGCCCAATAATCTTCCAATGAATAACTTAAGTAGATATAAATAGAAACATTTTAGGAAAGGAATAAAACACAGCAAAATTATAAAACAGAGTGTTGAATACAAGCAAAAGCATTTCTAGGTCAAATTTACGTGACTTTTGTCTTCTGGGTTCTCAAGAACATTACTGGTTACTTCTTCCTGGTTCCTGAAATCTGCAACTGTTGACAGAGACTAGAAGAAAGACACAGAGGAAGTGGAGTGCAAAAATACCTTGGATTTTGACTTTCTCTCTTTCTTTCATGGTGTGCTGCAGTTTTAATTTATTAATTTTCATGACCCTGAATAAGTTTTAGTGGGCCCCTAGTAATTGGGGATCTCAGCATAGAATATTAAATTCTTAACTACGTTTAAAACCCTAAAAGAGTATAGATGCATCAATCCAGACAGTGTTGGTAAAGAGTTGTCACAAGAAATAGGAAGGAAAAAAGGTGAAAAAAAATGCAAAAACTAGGTAAAATAGAAAGAAGAAAGTTTGCTAGTGATCCCACTGAGTACCACCGCTCTTAATATGTTACTATTTTCTTCTGATCTTTTTAGAATGCACATGTCTCGTCATTTTTGTCATACACGTTCTGCCTACATTCACTTAACTTTGCCACATTATCATCTAGCTGCAATGCTGAAAATTATTCACAAAACTTATTCTTAATGTCTTGGTAATCATCCATCATGTGGAAGTTCTCTAATGATTAACAACTTGGTGATTTCCCATTTTTTACAATTACAAATTGCATAGTGGTGAAGAATTTTGTGCTAAAACTATTCTTTGTATGAGTGTGTGTGTGAATGTGTGCTTGTGTGTGTGTGTGTGTGTGTGTGTGTGTGAGAGAGAGAGAGAGAGAGAGAGAGAGAGAGAGAGAGAGAGAGAGAGAGGCCCTAAGATTATTTCCTTAGGATAGACTTTCAGAAAAGGACTTATTGGTTCATAAGGTTATTTCCCCACACATCATAAATTTGACCAAACATTTGTGGAAACTTATAGATTACACATTCTCCATTCTTTCTTTTCTACTGGTGGCTTAATTAAAAAATCTCTTTACAGGAAACTGGGAGATCTTCAAGTACTAACATCAGAGTGGATTTTAAAAAAGAAGAATTTGCCTAAAACTCTTTGGTGATGAAACTTATCTGGTGTGCCCTTTCAGTGTGACATAATATTAAATATGGAAATGTTAATATTAAAATAAGCACTAATTAATGGCTGAATACCACTGATTATCATTAGTGAATTGCATTATTATATCCATGGATAGAACTCTGAAGCTAAAAGAATTTAGTACCAACTAATGAAAAATAGCTCTCTCTTATCCTCTTTTTGTCACTCTTGTTTCTGTTTCATAGTAATGGTTGTACAGCTTCTCTAAGCATCTGAGAGAAAAGGACAAAGTATATGCCTTTTTTTTCTTCCATAATGTTCATCCATAGCCATTAATCATTTTTCACATGCTGCTCTCGACTTTGAGGAAGACTGTGAGCTCCAGTCCAGGTTTAACAGTACAAGAAGCAGAGAAGGAACTGACTTGGGAAAATAGAAGTGTAAACCCAGTACTAAAGTTAGAGGTAAAATAAAAATTAACCCCCTAGTTACAGGAATATTGGCCAAACATCACAGAGGCCTGATATGTTTGGACAAATTTTACCTCTCATGGAGGCCACCCGAAAGAACTTCAAGCATCTTCTTTGCATATTGTCTTATTTTGTTTTTGTTAATTTTTTCCCCCCAATTTTGGTTTTTAAGGCTTTGGCTGAACTGACCCTAACTCCTTATGTAAACTTTATAAGGATTCATTTTCTTCTTTTGAATTTCATATGTTAATTTTCAGTCCTATTTTTCCATTATAGGGGAATAAGATCTACAAATAGCTGTATTGTTTGAAAATAAGTAATCAACATTATTTTGTAATAATTTGCTTTTCTATGAATAATGAACATTCAGGAATATAAAGAGCCTTTGTCTCTCTTTTTATTATATGTTTCACTTCCCAAAGATATTTGAAAATGAGAATTCTCTCTCAATCTGCATGGTAAGGATCTCTCTTCCAATTATTTATTTATACATTTTTTTTAATATCAGGGCATCCTATAGTTCTAGTTTTATGGGTTGAATTATTTAATCAGGGGAGGGAATAGTATTGAAATAGTGTAGATTTTTATATCTGAGTTCAATCCTAGCTATGCCTTCCCATTACATATAATCTTCACAGCATATGGCTTGGTTCATAGTAAGTACTAAGTAAGTTCATGGTGACTTCACATTTACAATGTGTATATCAATACAATAGGTGTTTCAAAGGTATAATTGACTTACGCAAAAGTTATCTTTTCTTTCAAAGGAATTAAAGATGATTAGACTATAAGTAAAGAATTATCATCTACAACCAACATCTTTTCATGGAAATTATTTCTGTACTTATTAACTTCTACCCTGATTTGTTTTGGGGTGAAGCTCTGGTTCTCAAAGTGTGGACACATCACAGCCACCTGAGGGTAGGTGCCAAATAAACGCCCAGGATGTACCCCACATCATTGAATAGTGGGGCTTAGCAAAGGTGAAGCTTGCCAAGATGCACAGACCACCGAGACACATCATTATAGCCCAGCATTTTTGTGTGGGCTAGTGGTGTTAAGTTTCTAACATGGCACTTGCTGTTCTTGGGCCCTCACCAGCATCAGCCTTGCAGAAGGGGCATCTAAGATAAGACCTGAAGAATAGTGAAAAATTGCTCCATGTACGAGGCTGGGATAGGATGTGGAAAAGTGCTCCAAGCAGAGAAAACTCTAAGTGCAAAGGCCTGTAGAAGAGGAGACATGGTCTTTGGGGGTAACTGGAAGAAGAACAATGTGGCTGTTGTCTAGGAAGGAAGGGAGGCAAGCAGGTTAAATAACTTGGATCTCACCCTGAGGGCATGACACTGCTGCAGAAGAATTGGCAAGATCTTAATGTGATCAAATATATGTTTTAGTGACAGCAGACTGACTGGGGTACAGAAACCAAAGGACAAAGCAAATAGCCATCTGGGCTAGTAGCAGAGAAAATGGAGAGGAGGACTGATCTGACAGACACTTAGGTATATATGAGGACAACGAAGTAACTAAGGAGAATTTTGAATATTCAACCTCAAAAGACTAAATATATGGTCCAGACAAGAAATATAAAAAGAACAACCACTTTGGGAGTGGGAAAAGTAGAGGCATACAATATAAAGAGGCAGAAACTGGGTTGATTTCTTTTTGTTTGCCTGGAATATTCAGTTTAATATGTCTATATCTACATCAGCCAAATAAAAACATCTTAACCTCCATGTCTCCACGTGAGGGGTAACTGTCATCAAAGCTTATTGTCTTTTAATTAGTCATAAATTTTCCCCTATTTATTATGTCACCCATTCGGACAATCCACTGTATCTATTTAAGATAAACTGATTTAAAACGAGAAAAATAAAAGGCCCTTCTTAATTGTTATTTTTATGTCTTGTGCCCTGGCACTTAACAAGTAGCCTTTCCCAAGCCAGGTGGTGAGTGAGAAATGACCGTAAAAGTGACAACACATCTTTTGAGTCATATCCATGTTAACTAGTGAAACCCAGAACACAGGGCACATATAAATACACTCCTCTAAGTGGGCTGGATGCTGACCGTGTTTGATGGAAACTCTACACCCAACACTTCTCTACAATTTGATCCTAATGATGTCAAGGCAAAGGAGCATTTAGTGACAGTCTGCCTAGATAACAGAGACACACCGCTTTCTAATGCTTCCTCTCACTTTCACTTTTTTCTGAAGTTCACAGATGTGCCCTTGATGTGGTCTGGGTATTTTTGTGAACTGCTGGAAAATTTCACTCACACACTAATGGTTCCAACGAACACAAAATACCTTTTCCAGAGAGCAGTTGCCAATAAGCAGTATTTTTAGAGGCACATGTCACAGTTTCTGTTTGCCTCTGTTGTGACTATTAATGGGCTCTGAATGATTAAGAAATAGCCTCTGATAAAAGGCATTACCCCACTGCTTCATTACATAGTATGGGGCTGTAAATGTTTACTACACATCAGGCTCAAGCTAACATGTCATTAAACTGTGTTGCAGTTAAATCGGTTCCTAGCGCATAGCTGTTACTCCCTTGAACATGTTTGTCATATCCCTGTGTCTGAAAGAGCAGATTGTTCCTTTTAGCTTCCTATAACTAAATGTCCCTTAATAGTGATGTCATATCATTTATGCATGCTTCCTTAGAGAGGTATTTTAGTGAGCTTTCTGAACTGTTTGATGGACTTTGCCCTTCACTCAATTATCCCTCTTTTCAATAATTTTCTCTGATGTGTTGAGAAAAGTAATCCTTTCCAGAGAATAAAAAGAAACTGAATGATACAGGTATATGATTTTTTATTCGGATACGTCACCAGGACTAGTTTTCCTCTGGAGATTGGAGAAGTCGAGTTTCTGGTGTCTGATCAGAGAAGAAACCTATTTTCCTTTTCCCTTGTAAAAATGGTGAGAGTATCGAAATTTCTCATAGCCACCACCCCTCCTGCAGCCAGCTCTGCAAAGAACCTTCCTGTTTCTTCTACTGTGTCTGGAAATGAAAAAGGAAGTGCTTGCTTTTGACAACACTCCCAGCTACTATAATGTTAGTACTAGAAATTATGACTGCTAGCAATTAGAGGGAAAAGTTATTCAGGTGCCATTTTGGCTTTCCGTAAGCATGGCTATAAAAATAAAGTGCCTCTTTGGACATGCTTAGTCACTACTTTGGGGTTAAAAAGGGAAAACAGGAAAAAAAATTACCTGAAACATAAACATGTGTTTTTTATTCTGACATACAGTGTTAACATTGTTTTCCACAGCTACAACTCTGAAGGGTTAGTACCTTTTCATCTGTCTCTTTTCTGAAACAGTGAACAGTTATGCTGCTAACCTAGAGGTGCTAAGAATATGCTGTGTCTGGTTCTCCTTGGTACTAAATATCCACTTGTGTAAATTGATGTTTTTCATGATGAAGACAGGAAAGTACGTTCTTGTCTTAAGCTCACACAAAGCATCATTGCACGTGGCGCCACTCAAGCATGGATCTCTCCAGGTGGCTCCAAATTGCAAGGGGAGTTAGGACTTGCCAGGGTCAGAGCCTGTGTGCAAAATAAGCTGCCACGGTTGGCATTAAATGTTGATTATTTCCTGTGCTGGGTTTGCTGCAGAGGAAAATTCTGTTGGTTAGTTCTGAAGAGGATATTTCTGGTAGAAAGGAAGAAACGTGGAGGAAGATTTTATTCTTTCCTCCTCTCCCAGAATGCTTTGCTTATGCTTTTTGAATCAGAAGAAGTTTAATAAATTCTGAATTCCAGAGGATAAATCATGAAGATTCATTTGATGTCATCTGCTGCTCAAGTTCTTTGCATCCCCTTGTAGGAAAGAATCATAATTTATTTTCCATTTATTTATAGATAAATATACTATAAATGATATTTCCAAGCATTTCTTTTCTAAAACAAAAAATGCCATATTCCAAGAGCAGTTTTCTTTAAAGAGATTCTTCTGAGAATTAATCTTCCATACTCCCACATCTCTGTGGCAGCAACAGCATTTCTCACGGTCGGCATGTGTTAGAGTTATTTAAGGATGATTCTTTTTGCCCTACTAGATTGGGAGCCTGTGGGTGCTAAGATCCAAGTGTTCTTGGTCTCTTGGATGTGCATAGGCCATCATTTTACCCACAGTAGGCGCCAATATTATGTTCATTTATGTTTATTGAATAAAAGCATATTGAACAGGGAATATCATGTACACTTACTAAAAAGTATTTACTGTCAGGACTGATTTCATGGCAAAACCACTGTGTACTCTCTCTTGGATGTCTTGATAAAATTGTGCACACAGAGTACATTTGAACTTTGTTGATAAAAATTATTGCAAAAGAGCTAAAAAGCCATATTGTGTGACGAATATCACTCCTGACCAGAAATGGAGGCAGAAAGGCTAATTAACTGTATGTGGAATGGAGCTAGGTGAATTAGACTGGCTTCAGAAGCTAGAACTACTCAGAAACCCATGTAAGTGGCACACTAAGTACACTCAAGTTGTATTTCTAGCTGTAAGGAACAATTGCAAAGGTTTTAGGAACAAGTGAGAGCAAATTACAAAATAAGTGGCAAGCCGAGGCTTACCCTAGTATATTCCTTTCATGACATATCCCAATCAAAAGGAGGGGCATTTTAAATTAGAAGCATTAATTTTTTTATTTATGTAGACTAAAATTCCTATTTCCCTGAGTGATTAATAATCTAATGAAATTTTATTTAAAAGATGATGTTGCAATGTAGCACACACTGGGGGATATTCCATGGGAGATTACTTTCTTAGTCAAATAAGCACTAATTCTTATTTTTTTCTTTTTATTCCTTAATTAGAGATGCTGTTTTTTCACCTGTAAAGAAATATGCTATTTCATCCCCTTAATTTTTCAGTTTATTTTATTTGTTTCTGTCAGTTACCTATGACCAAAGTGAACATGGAGAGAGAGAGAGAGAGAGAGAAAGAGAGAGAGAGAGAAAGCTTATTTCCAGAATTCTCCCAGCCTGAAGGTCTTACCCTAAGAATATGTTAGACTTACTAGGGAAACATTTATTTTCAAAACCTAATCAGGTATAGTTATTGGTTAGTAACAGTGATATGAATTTACAAGGTTTTTCATCAGTTTAGTAGCATGCTACATATATCTGGGAATAGAGGAATAACTATTTGTACCCAAATGAGTCTCTTCCTCTACTTTCCACAATTAGTAGACTTTATCTCATTTACCACTTTTTAAAGTGAAAATGTTAATTTGAATTACCTTATACCAAAGCATTCAGGAGCAGTTACTGGGCTTGCTGATGGGTTGTTCTAGCTTCTGAGTATACGGAGCCTTTGTTAGTGCCACTGTAACCAGAGACTGTGGGACCAGGAAGAATCAAAGCAAAAAAGAGGGCAAGCAGGATTGCTGCCAGAATAAGAGCAAGTTTAGCACAGAGCCAGGCCCACGGCCACAGTTACACTTCAGGGTGAAGGGCAGAACCGAAGCAAAGTACAGAGGGTGGAAGACAAGATAAAACATGACTTGGTGTTACACAACAACTAAAAGAGCAAAAAAGTGGTGGGTTCCCTGGGTGAGAAAGGCAAAGCTGTCATCCCTGAAGATGGTGGCCCTGTCCACCACAGAGAGAAAATGCTGGACCCTGTCAGATAGGTTGAATTAGCTACATGCCACTGCACCTGTCCACTACAGTGTTAATGGCATATTTGACTCCCTACAGTTTGTCTTCCTAGCTTCCAATCTTTACTAATTGTGCTGTTTTAAGGAGATACTCAAGATCTCTAGGCTCCTGTTTCTTTATAGGTAGAATAAGAGTTATACAACCATTACCAATATCATAGGTGCCTATGCAGATTACTGGATAATATAAAATACTCTTAACCCTCTAAGAGCCCTACCTGACACAGGAAGTTGTTTACATTATACTATCTGTTGCAAGTGCAAGTGCATGCCATTAAACTCTAACTTCTGTGTGACTCTCTTCCTTCCATTTGCCACCATCTTTGTTTCCTTGTTGAATCCTTTTCAGTAAATTAATTTTTAATTTTAAAATCAATGGTTTACTCATGTGGCACATCTTAGCATAGAAGTATAATTCTGGTCTTTTTTTTTTTTTTCACCTTGTTAGTTGACAAAGGAGATGTGAACACTACCAATCCGGGGCACAGTGACAGTAGCAACTTTTTCTTGATTGTTTTTGTGTGTCTTTCCTTTGAAACAGAATATCCTTACTTAGCAGTTCTTAGGAGACAATTTGACAGAATAGAGTCTTTAATTAGAATTTAAAGTAGGAAACAATTTAGTGTGCTATTCATAATTTTGCATCAATTTTCACATAGAATCTTGTCAACTGAATTCAGAAAACAAGGAGTACATCTCAGACAGGGGAGTGTATGGAAAGAAAGTGGAAAAGTGGACCATGGTCAGGAAGTGTGGTATTCAGTTTTCCATCAGCCATTTTAAAATACATGGAAATGCATGAAGTCCCAGTGTTTGGTGTTCTAGAAGATGAAAAGAAGAATCCGACAGTTTTGCTTTCAAGAGGCCTACAGAGTCATTTGGGTGGCATGTGACATGTATATGGGATCTTCAGAACCTCAGACACCCTTCATACTTGGGAATGATGAATTGCTTGCTTTTTCTCTACAGTACACAACAAAATAAGGAAATGTAGGAAAAGGTTAGAAACACATTTTATAAGCATCTCAAGAGAGCTGTAAAGTTCAAGAGGTGAAAAGAATGGAGCGATAAGGGAAAGATATGGAAGGGCAAATACCTGAGCTGGTTATTCCTTAATGTTCGGGGTCTATGGCTTTGTGGGAGAAAAGCTGTGAGCAAAAGGGAGCAAGGAGGGACAAAAAATTAAAATGGATCAGCAAATTTAAGTGATGAATCCAATGAGAGTTGAGAGTTGAATCATTTGGCAATGAACTTAGAAATTAGAAGGCCAGTGCAAGAGGCACTTAGGAGATAAAATTAATATGACTCATTTTGAGCATCTAAACGACAGATGATAGTGCCATTAGCAGAGCCAGGCAACCGAAAAAAAAAAAAAAAAAAAAAAGAGAGAGCGAGCTGGATTTACAGGGGAGATGATGAGTTGAACTTGGGGCGTATTAAGTTGAAAGTGCTGGCAGGATACTCAACACTGGAACTCATGATAGAGTTCCAGTGGAGAGAGCAGTCACATACAGGAGAAAACTGAAGCCTTAGAATTACCAAAAAAGAAAGTGCCTGGGAATAGAGGATTAAGGACACTTCCCTAAGGAACATCCCATTTACAGAGTAAAAGCACACAAAGAGGTAAGGGCAAGAAAGGAGGTGAACACCTTGGAATGCTAAAGAAGTCACGGGGAGAGGAAGTGTTGGAAAGGAAAGACCAGACAAGAATTTTATTGTTGCAAATAAATGTGGAATCTGAGAAGAGATGCCAAATTTGGTGACTAAAAGGAAACTGGTGACCTTTCATGAGACCACAAGTATAGTGAGGGCCAAAGCTGTGCTATAATTGATTAGGGGAGAGAATAGGTGTTGAGAAGATAGAAGCAATGAGCAGAGGACTTAGTTTGGGGGGATGTTTGGTAATAAAAGAAGAAAGAACTTAGAATTATCTTCCTTTTTTTAAATTTTTATTATTGGTTGTTCAAAACATTACATAGTTCCTTGAATCGAATTATCTTCCTTTTACAATTTCCTTAAACGTCAACAGCTTCATTTGGAAAATTAATGGACTAGTAAAATTGAAGTCACTTCCTAAGAACAGAGAGATTTCAGCTAGCCTATAAACTGAAAGAAGGACTCCAATGCTCTGGAGAGAGTAAAAGTGAAAACTAGACGTGTGTGGTGGGAAATCACAAAGCAAATGGTAAATATAGGATCAAGGCCATAACTCATGTGTTCCAATTTTATAAAGTTCATGTTGTTTATCTAGATTATTGTCATCATTAGCAAGGTCTCCAAAACAGCTCAGGACTGGCCAGAAAGACAATCCCAGTGGAGGATGAGCCATTTTATGACCCAGCCATGTGGTCATGCATAAATGTAGCCTATCTTCCCAAGGGTGAATTACCTGATCTTTCTGTTACCATTATCTTAGTAATATCAGAGAATAGACTGATTTCTCCACAAGAGAGTTCCTCCAAATTGGAAAGGATATAAGATTCTTAGTAGTTCCTTCAGCAAGGAGTAGGAAGAAACAGTCTTAAAACCTGCCTTGTACATGAAGGACAGGAGTCAGGTACAAATATTTCACTGACCAGAGAAATGCAGGAGGATATTTAGGGTATTGTTTAAGTTCTGCTGGGATACATGAATACCAATGTTAGTTAGGCAATATAAAGATTTGCATACTTGTACAAGAAGAAAAGAATATATACAGATTCCATCTTTGTTTTTGTTTTTGGTACTGAAGATTGAACCCAGGGGTGCTTTACCACTGAGCCACATCCTCAGCTCTTTGATTTTTTATTTTGAGACAAGGTCTCACTAAGTTGCTTAGGGCCTCACTGAATTTCTGAGGCTGGCTTAAATTTGCAATCCTCCTGACTCAGCCTCCAGAACCACTGGGATTACAGGCTTGAGCCACCTTGCCCAGCTGCAGACTCCAACTCAAAAAGAAAATCACATTCAAATACTACAAATGAATATGGTAATACGGTTGCTGTTAATAATATAATCATCAGTCCCAATAGAAATGGTGAAAACATACCTTTCTACTTGCTACCATGTCAAACTGAGAACTCAGTTCTGGTTCAACAATGGTATAGTTCACAGGAGAAAACTGAACTGTAGTATGTTTGTTAAGTGCCTTAAACACAAAATAATTTTACTGTATATTATTCAAAATTAGATTCTAAAAATATTAAACAAAGGAAACTGAAAATTTGGTTTTAAAGTCAGGCTAATTCTTCAGAAGAATGTATTAAAATTGAGAACAAGATTAGGATTACTCTATGCAATCATGAAACCAAAACTGAAGCTGGGCATCTTGAAGTTTTCTCTGATGAGTTCATTGTTTTATAATTAAGGAAACTGAGGCCCATGGTGTTCTAGTACCTCATTACATAAATTCCTGGAGATGAATCAAACAAAATCTATTCAATAAACAATAAGACACATTAAATTGTGACACATATTATTTATTTATGCTTGACTAATTTTTTAAAAATTCTAAGCTCAGTTTAAATAAAACTTGATTTACAGGCAACATAATTAATTCTTTAACAATATCAGAGAGAAATATTTTCATATGCTTAGACTTGTATTAGGTGTGAAGAAATCATGATTAATAAAAAGAAAGTTTCATTGAGAAGTTATACATCAATTTCAGCATAGTTAAAAACTTGCTTTCTCTGTTTATTAGAACATAAATCCAATTCAATAAATTTTATGAACATTTATTAATATGGCCTGCATTAAAGATATTTTTATAATTTTAAGAAATTGCTATTTGTTTATTACACAAAGTAAGCATATTCAAGGAGAAACCTGCTTAGGAAGGGTATTTTTCTCAATGAAATACATTTTAGTTGTGTTTATGACTATGTGACTCATATAATTATTGGTTTTGTGAAAGCTAAGGTAATCTAATTTGAAATTTACATAAGCATTACTATTAATATTTAACTAAAAATCTATGTATTAATTTAAATATATGACATTTTATTTACATTTCATAGAAGTATAAATATTATGCATTTGGGTGAATCTCTTAATCTTTATGAGTTAACAATTATTGGAGAGTTGTAATTTGGATTATAGAAATATATTTTGGAATTTTTACTAGCAGAATCAGATAAGTCTTTAATACATAATTATTAAGGTATTTTAAATATATTTTATATTCTTAAATACTTTAACTTTCAAAGTATTTATATTTAAATAATATTTATTTTAATTATTTAATAAAGAAGAATTATTTTAAATAATAATTTACATTAGTATAATTTCCTGTTTCTCAGTGATTTTTCAGTTGGATCCATTTGTATACTTCTTAGACATGACATGTGCTCTGAAAAGAGCTGATGTCTGTTATGTGTTTCTTGGGGTTAGAAAGTTCTTCCTACTATCAGTACTCTGATGCCCATTACTTTACAATTTGAAAAGCTAGGAAGTTAATAAAATATGGAATAGATATAGGGAATTAATATTTATCTAGCAATAAAGTTACTTAAAAATCAGCATACCTATGAATAAAAATAATGGGAATTTAAAATTAAATAATAATATTTTATAACTTGATTCATATTTTTCATAATTTAAAGCTTTTTAAAATACAATTGCTACTAAAATCAAAACTGTTTAATATTTCTTCCAAAATTAAGAATGATCTAATATTCCCAAAAGAACCCAAGGAAGAAGTATCTAAAGTGAATCCATGGTAAAACTGAGTCCTGAGAGTGGATTCCCTTGCTTCAGGTAGGATTACTGTCCCTCACCTCCCATCTTCTAGCCCCAGCCCAGAGACTCCTTGATTAACAAGCTGCAATGAGCTGTCACTCCTTTTTGGCACATCTCACTCCCTGGAGTAACTTCTTACCTATCATGTTTTGTCATCTCAGCTTTTGGCCCAGTGGCTCTAGAGCTTCTCTCAGGGTGACCTAAGCCTCCTGTTTGTCTGCCTTGTTGTAGCAGCACCTGATTTTCATTTCCTGGGCAGCCTGTTGTCTTAAGAGTAGAGGTCCACACTTGCTTTCTGCCTCCAAATCTTTTCTGTGCTTCCTCTCTTATCTCCTCTGTTCCCATTCCTTCCTCTGCCTATCAGCTCCCCTTTATGAAATCTCTTCCATCTGGGCATTGCACTATTCCATTTTTCTTACTTTCCACATCTGGGCCTTGAGTCCAGTGTACCAACACAGGCCAAGTAGAGGCTGGTGCTTTGTCTCTGTGCCATGAAAAACATGTCTCAGATCACTTTTCTCTAGGGATACCTGTTAACTTCTCTAGTTATAGTGTAGAGAAGTTTAGGTAGACCAGTAGAGGACCTCATGGTTACCATGTGAGGGTCCAGATATTATGGTCATTAACTAGCTATTTAGAGAAACTGAGACACAAAGAAGTTTAAACCCTTGGACAACCCACCCAGCTGTAAGAAAGAGGTGGAATTCAAACTCAGAGACTTAGAATGCACAAGTCTGGGCTTTTAAACACTCACCTTGACTTACCAGGGTAGGCTCTGGTGTGGAATCTGAAGAAGTCTACTAACAAATCCAGTCACTCTTTCCATGTTACTAGCAGGTCTTTCTTTTTCTTTTTCTTTTTTGTAAGTAGATTTAATAGTTCGTGAGTTCGCACATAAATTCCAAAATGTTAGCATAGTCTTTAATAAGTAATGCATTTGCATTTTGCTATAGTAGGAAGAATAAAATAAATTTAAACAGAGTGACAGAGTAGGCCTGGGGGGAAAGCACAGAGAAGATGGCAGTTTTTTTGGCTCTCTCTTACATCAGATGAAAGAGACTCACAAAGAAAAGACAGGCAACCCTCAAGATATCAGTGAGATGTATCATTTCTCTCTATAGTGAGGCACTGCCTCTGCTCACCAGTAGAGCCTTAGGGCCATAACACATGTAGTGTTTATGAATTTAGCTTTTATAGATGCATTATAAAAATTGTCATTTTCCAAATAGCATTTTGTATGTTCAACTTGTGCTTACAAGAACATTTTACGAGAACATTTATAAATTGTCTCGCTGGACATTCATTGGGCTTCTGGAGAGAAGTTGATGTTCAGATAATGACTGTGCATGTTGTGACATAAGCAGAAGGGCAGAGAAAGGAAAGTGGCAGGCATCACCAGTGCCCATGTGACCTCAGAGGCTGTTGGAAGAGGGACGACGATATGTGAGATGCTGAGATAAAAAGACTGATAAAAACCACCAACTGTGAGGGACAGATGCCAGAGATGGGTCGGGCATTAGAACAATTTGTAAATGGTAGTGGATATTCAGCTACAAAAGATTAGTGTTCTCCTAAGCCATCTGAAATTTGTGCACAAAAGCTACTTTTCACTAAAACTCCCATTCCACAAATTCCTCCTCTCCCCTGAAGAGCCATTTCAAGGAAGAGATTACCAGATATCCATCCTGGGTTCTAATTCTCTTCTCTCTAACATTTCAACACTTACAGACAATGATCTTTTTCCTTGAGCTCAACTGCAGCATGCATATAAATGAGAGACAAATTTACTTGTCTGCCTCCCAAATTGCCTTTCATTGAGCTCTGCATATTATGTTCTGTCACTGTGGAAGGCATTTTGAGCTAAATATTCAATCTCGACTGAAATGCCACAGTCATTTGTCTCCTTTTTCTGAAGAGTGTTTGTTGCAAGGTGGTCACTCGTGATTTTTCAAAAGATTTTTTTTTAAAATATATTAGTGGTTTCTCCACATCTAGTAATTTCTAAACTTACTGTCCCTTTCAGTCTTTCCTCCATCTCCTTTGCTTCTGTGTTTTTAGAAAAGACAATGATTCCTGACCTAAACTACTGTATTCCTCTTCTGTTCATTTGTTGGGTCAGGGTCCCAAGTACTTTCTCACTGTGGTGCCCCCACATCACTGTCAAAACGGATTGTTTAGTGATTGCTAGTGTTTCTTTCCAGGCCCTTTTGCCATGCTTCTCATTGCCTAATAAACCAGGAACAAGGATTCAGTCTGTGTTCATCCTCTCATCACAGCCCCTGAATAGCCCTATCTCCTCCTTACTGCTGCTCTCAGAAAAGTTGATTTTCTGGTCAGACTTTTTCCTAAGGACCTTGATGCACAGTGTGCTGCTTATTACCCTCCTGTTTTCCTTAAGGAAAATCTAGCCCCTACATATAACCTTCCCTGACCAACAGGATATTATCAAATCCCCAAAATGATTAAGAATGCAACTCCCAAGCCGTCCCATCCCCTAATACCAATTTGGCATTTTCTCCTGTGAAACATTGATATTTTTCAGTCAGTGCCTTCTTATATGCATAGTCTTTTGACTGAATGCATTCCTGAAAACCTTCCACTAGATAGATACAAAAGATGTTTGTAATAAACACTTGAGGATTCACTGATATATATATATATAATCATTGAACAATGTGCATGTTTTCCTTAGAACTTTATTTCCAAACACCTTTCCTTATGTGTTGTCTTCTGAGCTTTTTCATAAGGATAGTCTTTATCATGGTGTTCAGGGATTAAAATCACCAGGTACATTAAGAGGAAAGATGAAGGATGATTCTCTAAAGAAAGCTTACTTTCTTAATCTGTGCACATGGGAATTTGCAGGTGTTTCAATTTCTTTATTTTTTTCCTTAAGTAAATTTTATCTTCTGTTATTACTGAACATCTAGCACTTATGAATGGGACAACCAATCAAGAACCAATCAAGATATAAACTCTTATTTATTATTTCCTATTACTGTTGTAACAAATTATCACAAAATTAGTTGCTCAAGACAATACATATTATTTTATAGCTTTGGAGATCTGAAGTCTAAAATAGGTCATGTAAAGCTAAACTGAACATTTATTCAGAGCTTCATTCCTTCTTAGGGATCTAGGGAATAATTTACTTCCTTTCCTTTACCAGATTCTAGAGACCATCTGTATTCTTTGGCTCATGACCCTACATCACTCAGACTTCTGACTCCAGAAATTTTTCCTGACTGATTCACCTGACTTCCTTTTTTAAGAACTATAATGATCACATTTCGTCCATCCTGGTGACTCAAGATAATCCCTCCATCTCAAGATCTTAACTTTGAATCATATCTTCAAAGTGTTCACAGGTTCCAGAAATTAGAACATGGATGTGTTGGGGTGGGGCGTTATCCTGCTTATCCCTCTCTACATGATTATAAACTTGAACCTGCATATAATATGTTTCATACATTTAATCGAAAATGGACACACTAATACTAAAATGAGGAAAGGAATTTTTTTTAAGATCACACCAAACTTGATAGTGCCTTAAATTGGAATTATTGTTCTTGTTGATTACGTTATATCAGTAATCTATGGTATCAAAATTAGCAAGACCTAAATTTTGCCAGAGTCCATTCAATACAGGGACTTATAAGAAATTCCTAGAATTTTCACTTGTAAGAATATATCTGTCACATTTCTGAAAAATTCTATTTAGTGACATTTCTTATCCCTATCCTTTTTTTCTAGCACTAGTATTTAGACATAAACATTTAGCCCTGTAACAACCTCTGAACTAATCACAGCTGCAGAAGGGAGCCCTGCAGTTGTTGGCAGGTGCTGGGCTTGCTGGAGTCCCTGACTCAGTTCTTTTCACGGTCTACCAGATGTTGCACACTTCTTTGCACTGTGCTCCTGTGACACCACTGAGGTTGCACTTTATATTCCAAACTGTATGCCAAATGAGGGGTTCAGAAATAAAAAACATTGAACTAAAAACTTTTTACTAACTTTATAAGCCAAAATACGCATGTATAGATTATGTGGATTTATAAAGACACTACATTCAAAAACATTTCATATGGAGAAGTCTGACCAGTTTCAAATCAAGTAGTGTGATATGCTTCATCCACTAAATTTTCTTCATAATGTTCATAGATACAAAATATTTTGATGCATTTTTATTAAATTCACTTTGATATTTACAAATTACTTTCATTAATAAGTGCCATTTTGAATGTTCTCTTCTGAAATTTTTGCTTTTATCCAGGATCCCTGTATTCCAGTGAAAAGATGTTAAACATTAGAAGTTCGGCTTTCATGTTGTTTAGGAAAATTAGTTTCCTTTTTCATATAATTACTAACACTTGAAGATTATGAATCATAAACTAATTGCAAGTTCCTTAACTACCCTTTTGGAAACAATCGAGTAATAGAAAAAAAGTGGCCTTCAAATTTGATCAGTTTTTGACCTATATGAAATCAAGAAAGGGAGACTGTGAAATGATGAAGAAAAAGTGAATTTTTAAAAAAAGAAAACAAAAGTTGTAACTAAATTGGAAAATTGTTAGTTTTACTTCACATATCAAAATATTTGATTCAGTGGTACATGGCTGTAGTCTCAGAGCTTATGAGGCTTAGCCAGGAGGATCACTTGAGCCAAGAGTTTGAGATCAGCCTGGGCAACACAGTAAGAACCCCATCTTAAAAAAAATTACACACACACACACACACCCATATATATACACATATATACACAAAAATACACATATTCAATAAGTTTTATTTATATTATATGTTCTTGATTTTTTCTCATCAGTTTTAACTTTTTTACTAGATAATTACTGATATTTTCTGTTGCCTAAGTAATTAAAGAGTCTGCAAAATTAACCTGCCTTTCAATTTACATATGTATTTATGAAGGTAAAAATCAATATTTTTACCCTAGAATCGATCATGTGCTTTGCAGTCTGATGGTAAGAAGCAAACGTATCTCAGAAGGCCAAAGCCATTTCATTTATCAGCAGTGCTCTGCAGGCAGGTAAGGAAGGGTGTCACCTCACCTAGATATAGACTGCAAGCAGCTTCATAAATACAATTATAGGGCTGGGATATAGCTCAGTTGGTAGAGGGCTTGCCTCAAATGCTCAAGGCCCTGGGTTCAATCTCCAGCACCACAAAAATGGAGGGACAGGATAAACCTGTGTTCAGCATCTCCCCCATCTTAATACTATAGTTAATGACATTGGGATACAGAATAATCACCCCACTTGTTTCCAAGATGATCCTGTAATAGTACTAGTTTGCCAGCATCTAGACCTTTCATTGTTTTTAAAGCGCCTTTGTAGCCATTCTCTCCTTTGATCCTCACAACAGTTCTAAGAGGTGGGCAAGAGATACAGTAATATTCCCCTTTTGACATGAAAAACCTCTTTAAGTTAAGGACCTTGGGTAATGTCATCATATCACACCAAGCCTATGTGAACTTTGCTCTAAAAGTAAACTAGGGGAACAAAACAGGTTTGCTTGGTGCACATTTGACATATCCTGACTTCTTTTACCTTTTGCCTCAGGTATAATGTTTACCCTCTCCTTCAAATGTCCTGTGCCTTTGGATTATTTTCTCTCATTACCCTTCTAAAAACTATTCTGCAAAGTGAATGACACCTACCCTCCATCTCCAACCTGTTCCCCCTTACTGTTTTCTTCTTTCTTTTTCCATAGCACTTATTTCTGGGTTGTTTTTGTGGGTGTTGTGTTGTTTGTTTGGGTACAGAGTGTTTAATCCAGGGTGCTTTACCACTGAACTATATTCCCAGACCTTTTTTTTTTTTTTTTTTTGGTACAGGGTCTCACCAAGTTGCTGAGGGTATCACTACACTGCTGAGGCTTTCCTGGAACTTGTGATCCTCCTGTCTCAGCTTTCTAAGTTGCTGGGATTATAGGCATATGCCACCATGCCCAGCTAATTATTGCTTTTGAATGTGCTGTATATTTCATGTATTTGTCATCCACATTCCCAACTAGAATGCAAGTTCCTTGAGGGTTAGGATTTTCATTTATTTTGTACATATCTTCCCAGCACCAGAATAGAGTCTTTGCAAAGGGCATGAAGAAATGCCAGCTTGAGTCACAGGGTGCAGACTTGAACTAGGTGCAAGATCCATCAGCTGGTGCTCTACTTGGAAAGTTCTCTCTTATTCATAGGTGAAGGTGAGAAGAGTCTTAAAAGCAAGATAGAGACATCTCATCCTAGAGTAATAGTCTGGCCTTAAGTATCAGCCCTTCTCAGATGCTAGAGGACTCCACTGTGCCACATGTAGAACATTAAGGGCCCTCAGTAAGCTGAGTTTGGGAGCAGGCCACTTGCTCAGGAAAAGGGTGTCCTTCAGTCCATTCCTGGGCAACCTACAAGCAAGTATCAGGGTCATTTCTGTTTGTCTACTTACACTGGCACATAAGAAGGCATTATATTTTTTGAAGGTATGACACGAGTTGTTTGTATGTTAAAGTAAAACATTGTCATTGAATTCTTTAATTATAATTGTGCAGTGAAAGACTTAGACAACTCAGCAAATAAAGTGGAGGATTTGAGATCTAGTAGGCTAACCAGTTGTCCAATCATAACTACCTTCCTGGGGTCAGCCTTCGATGTTATGCCAGTAAGTAATCCTACTTCCCTGACTGAAAAGCTACTATGATTCCCACTTGCCTTCACTGATCCATCGCAAAGAACTTTAGCCCCAGAGAATGCATGCTGAACATACCAACTGAGGGAATTGAGCAAAACTACAAACTCCCGAGATAAAGATACCAATTCAATCTGTTCTGTCCATCAAAAGATACCTATACACATAGATGACATGAAGAATAATTCAGTCACTAGTCATTCTTCCTGTGAGATTAGTCATCAGATCCCCTGATTAGCCTTGTTAATGCCTTGGGGAAAATCAGATAATTATAATGGGCTAAACTTAGAAACAATAGTCATTTTTGTGGATTAGTAACAGTGAAAGTCCATGTCTGTCAGTCTTTTCAACTCAGAAGCTATAAGAAAATAATAATGATGAATAGAAATATGATATGCTTCTAATTAAAAAATGGATTTTATTTCAGCTTCCTATATGCCTGTCTGCTTAAATATAATCATGTTTATGTTCAATATTATCTCCTAAGTATTCCTACCATGATCATAAAAAATTTTTTGAAAGTGTTCCTGCTATAATAAAATCAACAAAATTAATTGATGTGAGTATGTAAGTGTGTATTTATACACATATATACACACATTATACATATAATTATACACACACATACAGTCGTATGTTGCTCAACAGCAGAGATGCATTCTTAGGACTATGTAATTAGGCAGTTTGTCTTTCTGCAGACATCATAGTGTACTTACACAAACCATGATGGTTACAGAATCATTAAGCAATATACCTTATAGTCCACTGTTATATATGCAGTCCACCATTGACCATCATTATGCTGTGGATAATTTGTGAATGTGTGTGTGTTTGTGTGTGTGTGTGTGTGTGTGCATTATATTAATGTAAATTAAGTCAGCTATGGTGTGGCCCATGTCTACTTGTTGCATCCCACAGTCCTATGACTTACTATCCAGGAATGCTGCTTCCAGAGACCCAGTGTGTGTCCCTTTCTTCCACAGGACCTCCTATTGAGAGGCTCTTACCAAGTAACTTTTGCTTACTACAGTATGTGCATGATATCTGAAAAAACAAGACAGCAAATGTATTTGTTTGTAAAGTGGAATTTTCTGCTGTCATTAGGTAGATTAGAGATCATTTTGGCCCAAGGCATTTTTTTTTTTTTTTTGTAGCTCATACCATGTAAAGGAGCCTGTTTGGTTCCATTTATAATAGACTTTACAATAGTGTTCAAGTTCTCTCCCTCCCTCCCCCCACTTCATTTATTCATACAACACATTTTTATTGAGTATACTCTATGTGCAAGGCACAGTACTAGGAACTGTTGGAGAGGTTTTATACTCATAAGACACATACCCAAAACTTTATAGTATGAATATGCCACATGAATAATTTGATTATTCTACAGGTAATATAAGGTTCAAGAAAAAAAGTAAGTTTCTGTTCCAAAGCATCAAGGAGCATTCATAGAGGAGGTAGCATCTGAACTGACCATAAGATCAATAAAATAAAGTTTAGTAAGCAGAGAGAAGGTGAAGGGAAAACATGATTAAAGCACATTTGTAAACAACCATGGTGGGGCACACCTATAGTCTCAGCTCTCAGGAGGCTGAGGGAGGAGGATTGCAAGTTCACAGCCAGACTGGACAACTTAAACCCTCAGCAACTTAATGAGAACCTGTCTCAAAATAAATAAATAAATAAACAAATAAAAATTAAAAAGACTTGGGATGTAGCTCAGTGTTAAAGCACCGCAGAGTTAATTTTTTAAGTCTATTTGTAGGAAAATGAGTAGATGACTGAGACCAGGCAAATTTTGAATGAACATTTTTTGTTTATTCAAACAGAATGTTTCTCTAACAAAGTGATGGGAGTATAGCCTGGGGAGAGGGATAGCTGGGTCAAATGGTGGTTCCATTCCCAGTTTTCCAAGAAATCTCCATACTGCTTTCCATATTGGCCACACCAATTTGCAGTGCCACCAGCAATGTATGAGTGTCCCTTTTCCCCCACATCTTCACCAACACTTATTGTTGTTTGTCTTCATAAAAACTGCCATTCTGATTGAAGTGAGATGAAATCTTAGAGTAGTTTTGATTTGCATTTCTCTAATTGCCTGAGATGTTGAACATTTTATCATATCTTTTTTGATTGATTGTATATCCTCTTCTGAGAAGTGTTTCTTCAGTTCCTGGGCCCATTTATTGATTGGGTTATTTGTGGGGTTTTTTTTTTTTTTTTGGTGTTTAGCTTTTTGAGTTCTTTATATACCCTAGAGATTAGTGTTCTATCTGACGTGTGAGGGGTAAAACTTTGCTCCCAAGATGTAGGCTCTCTATTCACCTCACAGATTGTTTCCTTTGCCAAAACGAAGCTTTTTAGTTTGAATCCATCCCATTTATTGATTCTTGGTTTTAATTCTTGTGCTATAGGAGTCTTATTAAGGAAGTTGGGGCCTAATCCCTCATGATGGAGATTAGGGCCTTCTTTTTCTTCTATTAGGTGCAGAGTCTCTGGTTTAATTGCTAGGTCCTTGATCCACTTTGAGTTGAGTTTTGTACATAGTGAGAGATAGGGGTTTAATTTGTTGAAGATGCTATCTTTTCTCTAATGCATGTTTTTGGCACCTTTGTCTCATATAAGATAATTGTAATTTTGTGGGTTAGTCTCTGTGTCCTCTATTCTGTAGAATATTCTCCTCTAATTAGTCTACCATGCTGTGTAGTATAGTTTAAGGTCTGGTGTAGTGATGCCACTTGCTTCACTCTTCCTGCTAAGGATTGCTTTATCTATTCTGGGTCTCTTATTTTTCCAGATGAATTTCATGATTCTATTTCTATGAGGAATACCATTGAGATTTTGATTGGAATTGCATTAAATCTGTATAGTGCTTTAGGTAGTACATCAATGTATATAGGAGCACAATTCACAATAGTTAAACTGTGAAACAAACCTAGGTGCCCTTCAATAGATAAATGGATTAAAAAGTGTGGCATATATACACAATGGAATATTACTCAGCAATAAAAGAGAATAAAATCATGGCATTTTCAGGTAAATGGATGGCATTGGAGAAGATAATGCTAAGTGAAGTTAGCCAATCCCCCCCAAAAAACAAATGCAGAATGTTTTATCTGATATAAGGAGGATGATTCATAATTGGGCATGGAGGGGTGCATGGAAGGAATAGACAAATTCTAGATAGGGCAGAGGGGTGGGAGGGGAAGGGATGAGGCAGGAGGTTAACAAGGATGGTGGAATGTGATGGACATCATTATTCAAAGTAAAACACAAATTGGTGTCAACATTCTTTATATACAACCAGAGATGTGAAAAATTGTGCTGTATATGTATAATAAGAATTGTAATGCATTCCACTGTCATTTATTTTTAAAAAATCAATGGAATTTTTTTAAAAAATTAGAAAAAGAATAAGAAGAAAGTGATGGGAAAGTGGGAATAGAGGAAGATTTGTGGTGGACAGATCATGGGCAATTCCAAACATGGGCCGAGGGTCTCTAGATTCCTGTATTAGGAGGTAGGGAGGGCCATTCAGTATGTCTCTATAGAAGTAGCCTGATGTCAGAGCTCCTTCGGTAGGGTTAAACTGATACTCGAGATGATTGTTGCATTAGTGAGGTAATGTGGGACTGATTGCAAGAAGTAATGGGCAGGTATTGGTGAGGGTGAAGGTGAGGCTAACCAACAAGTAAGAAACAGGGTGACTGAGGTGTTAACTACAGTGTCTAGTAGGACTTATTAGAAGCCTGAATGGAATCAGAAAATCAGAAATAGGGCCATCTCAGCTCTCTACAGATGACCAGCTGTCCATGGGGAAATGTCCTGCAGGAAGTACAAAAGACAGGATTGGGCACAGGAGAGAATCTGAGCTTAAGGATCTATTTGGGAGTCTTTTAGAGAGAGGAAAATTGATGAGATGTGGCAAGGGATGAGATGCTAGAAAGGATGAGAGGAAGGTGGATAAAAGAGCAGAATTTTATTTTTACCTAAACCTTAGTGATCATCCCTAGCTTTTACTTGTTATCCCTGTTTGGGATGACTACATCAGTAGCTATCGACAGACTGATTTTGTTACCAGTGTGGGAAAAGGAGAGTGCAATGCAATGACATCCAATGGGCAGAGGCCAGGGATGCCGCTCAGTATCCTATAATGCACAGGGCAGCCCTCCCCAGAAAAGAATTATCTGTTCCCAAATGTCTATAGTTCCAAGGTTGAGAACCTCTGCTCTGTGTTTGCAAAAAGAAATCCTTTCAGCATGTTGTTTAGTCCAACAAACATTGTCTCCCAAATGCACTTGTCTCCTATAAGAATCAAAAATAGAAATCCTTTTAGAACCAAAAAAACTCTCCTAAAATGGTCTCCAACTCTTCCATCACTTTTTTCCATAAATGAAAAACTCTTCTCTCTCACTCCCCATATATGAAAACCTATATACTCAACATAAGAATGAGAGTTAGGGAAAAAATATTTTCACAAAAGCAAGCAAGAAACTCATCCACTTTGCAAATAACTTCAACTGAACACATCTGTATATGGGAAAACCACTGGAATAAGCTTACATTTGTTATTAGTTTGGGGTATTCAGAAATATGCATGATCAATAAACAGCACAACTGTATGCTTGAACAGCTCTACACAGCCTGCCTATGAGCCTTCCTGCCTCTTGCCAGTCGTGGCATCAATTTATACAGACTCTGTTGGGGCTGTGCTCCATCAGGCAGGGTTTTGCACTTGAAAAAAAAGATTTTATTTTTGTAACGTTTCTTAAGAGATACTTGAGTCATTGGATAAAATTGGAACAATAGGTAAATGTGAAGGAGTCAAAATATCCCTGAGCCACTTAACTTTCTCTGCATGAGAGCAATTGAGTACCTTGTTGCAGGGAGGAACTTGTGTTCCATCCTGTCCAGATCTACATGTCAGTCACACTTGTTATTAAAGTGAATCTCCTCCTCAGTTTCCTCATATGTAAAGTGAGGATGGGGAACATGCCCATCTCACAGAGCTATTGTGAGGCCTGAGTGGAGCAAGCACCTGGGATATTAGAGATCATACAGTCATTGTTAGCATTCACAATTAATCAGAATGACTATGATTAAAAAGCTACTTGTAAGAATTAAAGGAGAAAACACTTGAAACATAGCAGGTGCACAACAAGAAGTATTATATCAATTTTCTTCTAACCTCAGAAGTCTAAAATTCATATGATTTTAATATGTGATTGTAAGTTATCAGAGCTGAAAACTACAAGAATTTAAATATTTCTCAGACCCTAGTTTATAAATTATTAACCAAAATCCAAAAGAAGTGGAACCATCAGAATGACATTATTTAGCATTGCTGAGCCTGTCACCAAACCAAAATTTTCATCTTTTATCATATTTTATGCTTTGAACAAATATGTGCCACCACACATGTAAAGAGATCTCTGTAAAACACACACACATATACAAATCATTAAATTTTATTTCTTAACATTGAAAAAGAGGCTTGCTCACTGGGATATCATTTTGCAAAGATAAGCGTGTGTTTAGGGAGCCCTATATTGAAAGTATTGATAGAAATTTAATTTTCATTTAAGTTTCTAAATAATGAGATTGAAGATTTTGTTTGTTGTGTTGTCTGTTTCTAAATTGCATGGGAAGTATTTTAAAATTCAAAATTGGAAAGCAATAAAATTTCAAAGATGACATACTGCATCTTTTTGTTTTAGGAAAAAATTCTTAAAACCCATCCATAGGATGGAGTTGAAGAATATCACGCTAAGCCAAGTAAGCCAATCTCAAAAAACCAAAGGCCAACCAGAGAAATGAAAAGTTGTGCCCCGTTTGTGTAAGATGAACCAAAATGCATTCTGCTGTCATATATACCTAATTAGAATAAATAAATCTTTTAAAAATTCTTCCATAGGAAAATAGAAAATACATGTGACATATTTAGATGATGGATCAACTGTAAGTTATTTAAAAGAATGGCATGTCTATATTTGTCCACATCAATAGATCTCAAAGTTGAATGAAAGAATCAAGTTACAAAATAATGTGCAAAATTATCATAGTTTTGTAAATTAGTAAGAAACATTATATAATACTATAAATGGATTACAAATAACAAATGTATCAGGCAGTGGAGGTATGGCAATGGGTTGGGTAAGAAGATAGTGACTCAATTTTATCAAAAGTTGTGTAGTTCTTTTATAAAGTCAAATGAATATATAAGAAACAAAATGACAAAATAGGAACATTTGTGAACTAATGGGTTGAATACGTGTTTGTTATATTATTCTTTGTACTTTTCTGTACTTCTTAAACTTTAAGAGAGAGAGAGTTAGTTTCATTAAATGGGGCTTGTATAACCCTGAAATTAGGATAATTGGCCAAGACCTGTACTTCCCAAAAGTAATTCTTATTCCCAATCAGAACTTTAGTACTAAATATTATAGATGTTCATTTGACGTGAAAGTATATACCTAAATAGGATAGTGATTTGGGCTTTTTGAAGGCAAACTCTAAAAAGAATGCCTCAGAAAATGTTAGCAGAATCTAGGAAATGGTTTTTGTAATTTGAGTAAACCTGATTATAGGTAGACTGACATATGTCAAGAGTGTGATACAATTAGTTTTGCAGAATATGAAGATGTCTGTTGTTAAGGTCAAGGCACAATTAAATCCTACACTGTTGACTTAAGGAACTTTAGAATTGGTCCTCCGTTGCAAGATCTTTCTGGACTTGCTTCTCATATGTGGAAATTAAGTTGTTATACTGCTTGGAAAACCAAAGCAAGGCCTATAATGTTTTCTTAACTTCCATATATACCCCACGTTAAGGAACATCCCAAACAATATCCTAGCATTGCTATTTGTGTTATATGACTCTCAGATAGAATATCGAAAAGGAACCAAAAACGATTTCTATTTGTTTTCCAAGTACCATTTACTTTATATCCTTTTCCATCTGCTCCCATCAAACAAACAAAACAAAAACTGAATTGAATTGAGCCAGTTTTGTTTTCTGGCTTTGTGACTGTATATTTCATATTTTTTTTACAAAGTTATCATCATATCTTAGTCAACCTTCATTTCAAATGTGTGATATCCTCAAGCTCAGGAATGTGTTCATAAGGTGTTTTCTTTTCTTTTTTCTTTATAGCTGAGGTACAAAATTAATTTTCTTCAAACACTGTAAGCATAGGCCCAGATCAAGGACAGTCAATAGACACAATGATTTCTTTCTCCCTACCACTAACCATAGGCATGATGCCTTACATGTTAAAAGCATGCTTCCCTGCCAAACCTAAAAGCAGCCTCAGAACCTTTCTCAACATGATGATCTGTTAATCAGACTTAATACATGAGAAGAAACCTATTTAATCTTACTGCAGATGTATTCTAAAATGTATAGATATAATGCCTTTCTGCTCCCATAGCCAAGCTAATTAAATATCACATTAATCATTTTGGTTAAGACCACTTTTTACCTTTTAATTTTCAGTAGTATACTACCTTCAGCTGTCTGGGAAGAAAAATTATGTGAATCTTATATCACACAATAATTGTGTTTTTTCATCAATAAAATTTCACTTTTTTTCAGGAGTAGCAATTTTTCAACAATGTACTGTGTCAGTAAAAATTTATAATCATTCATGGATTGAACTATTATTATTAATTAGGATGGAGTAAATTATTATTGTGAATTATGTTATTATAATATTTTGGACACTGTGCTAAGTGTTAGACATGTAGTTCTTTTTATCTTTGCAATGGCTTTACTCAGTAGATATAATTATATAGATGAGATCACTGAGACTTAGAAAGATTAGGTAAATTGACCAGTAACACCTGAAAGTGGCAGAGTCCAGCTTCAAATCCATATACCAGGCCCTTTACCCTTACTTCTGTGGTCAGTGTTATGTTGGAGTCAGCTTCTACTGGCTTACAAGAACCAACCTGTTGGATTTTGAGACATTTTTCAAGCCAATTGTTAAGCTTGACCATTGTTAGAATTTAAGTTACATAATTTCTATCTTTTATATTCTCTCTGGATAATGCATTATAAATTGGAGATACTGATAAACGTGGAAATTCATGTGGCCATAAGATTCATAACTGGCATTCTCTTTATAAATATTATGTATTGTATTCCTGCAAGTATGTTAGAATAGGGAATTGAAAGGAATTGTCTATTTTCACCTAGGATTTTTAAATAATGTCTTTTAATTCACTTTAATATAAATCTTCAAATAAACTACTTAGCATCACCTGGAGATTAGTATGAGATAAAATTTTCAAGTTGATAAAATTATGTCATTCATTCATTCAACAAACATTTGGTGGAATGCAACAATTAAGTATAGTAACTACTATTTATTAAGCACTATGTTCCAAGTTCTAATATACACACTTTAGTTACTCTATCCTATAAAAACAGAAACTGCATGAGGTAGTTCTTATTGTTATTCCCATTTAAATTATGAAGAACCTATTGTTTGGAAAGTTCAAGTTATTTGTACAGATCAGAAGCTAGATGACTGTTTCTTAATTATGAGCAACCAGTTGCCTAGTACCTTTCCTCTACATTTAATAGCTATGCTGGTTGTACTGTAAAAGGTCAGAAAAACATGTCATGTAGGCATGAATATTAAAGAATATTCAGCCCTATTGTAAAAAAGGCACATGGGAATTATTATATTTAAAAATTTAGTATATATTCACACACACACACACACACACACACACACACACACACACACACACACCAAATATAAAAGACCTACTTCTCAGTAATGTTGAGTTTCCTATGCAGTATGGTTTCCTTTCTCAAGTATAAAACATCCATATTATTATTACTGACAAAATGGATTAAAGAATAAACTACAGATTGAGTGAATGTGGCTAAATAGAAACCTAAAAATATATATTATGGATAATAAGTTTTTTGATAGCCTTTTCACTATTTCTTCAAATATGGGTCTCTATCACCAATTCTCTGAATAGGGTGTCACCATCCAATACTTCACGAGCTCTTTTCCTACCCATACCATCATTGATTGAGTAATTCCTTTGCTTCTGTTGAAGTATGCTACAAAGTTCTCATCAAAGTAATTTACAGACCAGATCTCTGTATTCCCCGGGGTAGTAGGTAGTTCTTTGTAAAAGGAAGTGATAAATGAAGTAGATAAATGTTCAGTAATTACTCACAGATATTCCCTATCATCTTTACTATGACTAACACAGGTGGAAAAAAAAAACATTGTGAATGTATTTATTTACAGGATACAGTGTGATCTTTTGATATATCTATAATATGGAATAATTAATAATAGCATATTCATCAACATTTTACCATTATTTACCAGAAGCACCTCGAAATAACATATATACTAACGTGGTCTGTGGTTCAATTTGTGAATTAGAAATGTAAAAAAATAAACAAAAAATAAAAGCATTCTGAATGGAGACTTGAGTTTCCAACAATGGGAGGGAGGACAGTTTGCAGTTTGATTCCAACATGGGCAACTGCCCACAAAAGTAAAAATGAAACACCCTTTAAAGTAAGGTAAGAGAATCTAGAGTCTCCACAACACATTCCTCACAGTGTCTGAGATAAATTCAAAATTATTTGACACAAATCCACGAAGACATGATCTATTTTCAAGGAAAAATAATCAACCGATATCAACCTCAAGATAATCCAAACACTGGAAATACAAAACAAATATTTTAAAGCAGCTATTATCATATGCTCAATGTGATCAAATAAGTGTATGCTTATGATAAATAAAAGACATACATTGTCAGCAGAGAAAAAAGTAGATTAAGATAATTTTTAAACTCAAATGTAAAAATTATCTGAAGGAAAGGGTATCATTTAATTTGCACAAAGTACTATGTGGGGCTATTCGTCAAATACAATTTCTTGAAAAACTACCTAGAACTAGTTGCTCTTGGAGGCTATACTATAGTTTAAATTAACCCAAGAAAATTTCCTTGTAAGTACTTGAATTCAATCCTGTATAAAAAATAAACTAAAACATATTTGAAAACACTAGGTGAGAACAGAAATATGCAAATTTCCCACTCAGCTCCATTTTCTATCCAGCCTCCAGGAAGAAACAATATATAATAATAATTTCTGTGGTTCAAGTGGCTCACTCTAGGTTTAGACAGGACATGGTCTTCTGTGTGTAGCAGCCTTTATCATGTGGGCATGTGATGTCACTCGTACACATAGCTACTTGATACCATCATACCATGAAGCCTCCGGGCTGCTGATTCACCCCCAACAGAGGGCTGTGTTGTACATTCGTCCCTCATCCTCACCTCCACTGAGACATGGATTTCAAGTACCCAGACCACTGCAAATCAGTTTGCTCAAAGTAACTGCAGAGAGTGCCTTTCTGTAGCATTGTAAGTCACGGCAATACTTAATATAGAAAACCAAGAGAATCTAACTTAAATCTAACCCACTGCCCCAGTCACCGCCGCCACTTACAAACTAAATCCTACACATCTTCACATCCTCCCTTTTCAGTCTCACTTCAAATTGCTCTGCAATAACTTTTTGTAAAACTGCCATTAGTTTTATAAAAGCACTCTTTGGATCATGAAGCTTTGATGGTGAAGACCAGCAAAGTACTTAACATATTGAATCAAAACTTATGTCTAGCTTCAAAGGACCTTGTCAGCCTGAATCTACCTCATCCTCCCAACTTCCTGTACTAGTATATTTTGGGCATACTCACGTTCATGTCCATACCCTGTTGAGCCTGTCATGGATATACAACATCACTCTGCATCTAGACTTTTTTTTAGGGGGCGGGGATGGGAATAGTGGGTATTGAGTTCAAGGACACTCAACCACTGAGCCATATCCCCAGTTCTATTTTGTATTTTATTTAGAGACAGGATCTCACTGAGTGGCTTAGTGTCTTGACGTTGCTGAGGTTGGCTTTGAACTCAGGATCCTCCTGTCTTAGCCTTCTGAGGCACTGAGACTATAGGCATGTGCCATTATGTGAATCTTATATCACACAATAATTGTGTTTTTTCATCAATAAAATTGATTAATGCACATAAAGTATAAAAAAATTAAATCAAAAGTAATTTAGGAATAGAACAAATAGAAATATCATTGGATTAGCAAATTTTATTAACTGGAGATTTTCACACATCATGAAGCCAGGATTTCTGAGAAACCAGGCTGCAAACTTTTGTGGTGTAGGAGGGCCCACTGTAAGAAAAATGTTTGAAAGTTGAAGTGATGTGGAAAGGAGTGCCAGTATCTTGACATCATCTATGGAAACGACTTCCAGAGAGAGAAACACTTTTCTCTGTTAATAAGTCCATTGTCAAGTCTCTGCTATCCATTCTCCTTTGGCCTCTGTCTATACAATAGCTGGAAAGCATTTGCTGTGCCCACAGGGCTGCATCTCAATCACCATGACAAGAACTGACAACTAGGATTCATTAAAGGCATACTGTGTACTACATACAGTGTGCTCACTCATGAGGCCAGACAACCTGCAACACGGTTATCATAACTCATTTTTTCGAGGAGGAGTCTAGTGCTCAGAAACACTACGTTGTTTACCCAAGGTCACACTGATGGACATGACAGGATTGGATTATGACATGCATCAATCTAACTCTCCCTCAGTGTAGAGCTGGTAACCTCTGTGTGACAATGCCTTTCAGAGAGGATGAGCTCATCTAATAAGAACACACCCTGGGAACGCTCTCTGCAAGGGTACAAGTTTTAGATGTGGAAAAGCTTTGAAAGCAAGAGAATGCTGCTGCAGAGAAGCAAGGCATTGTTCCTTCCTGTTGGCTCCTTTTTCTTTGTTTTCCTCTTATCCTGTCTCATCACACTTGGTAAATACATGAGTCATCCTGAAAATGTGCACTTTGCTTTAGTTTATTCATTTCAAGATCTATTCTATATTGAAATGCATTCTTTGGTAACTGAAGATAGAATAACATAGTAGAATTATGATAGAATAAACCCCTGCAATTCCAATGCTACAGGGTAACTTATGCTTTCTATCAATCTTACTTTCTATAAGGATTAACCACAATACAAAAACATAGGAATCAGCTAATACACCTGATTTAGGTCTTTACTTTCCAGTACTGCATAAAAACAAAATTATACTGATTGAGCTAAAAATCTCATTAAGCATAATTCTTTTAAAAATAAAACAAATTGTAAAGTAATCTGTTCTATAGAAACGACATGCCTAACCTTTTCCTAAATCACATGAAGGTTGTGACATTTTGTGGCCATTGGCACAGCTAAATATAAACAGATTATTCTGTGCTTGCTCCCTGTGCTTTTGCTGACTGACACAACAATTAAGGAAACAAGTTTCCTTTGTAAATTACAGCTCCATGCAGCTTTGAGTAAGCAAAAGTGTACATTAGAAATATTTTTAGCTTGAAACGAAACTTTCCAAAGGCTCTTAATTAAGCATTTAAGTCCAAGAAACTATAATTGCAACTGCCAAAATAACTGGGAAATCATACCTTTGGTGGGATCAATCTTAAACGAAAACTATTGTTTGGAAAACCTTATGGAAGGGCCTTATTATTCTTCAACACCCTCTTAAACAGAAGGCTATTTCTAATATTACCCACCTTATGACAAATTCAGGCACACTGTTTATATGCAGGAGTAAATACAGCAAGTATGTAAACACATATGAGTGAAGAGTGACTGCAAACCATGGCCACTTGTGACTAGAGAACAAACCTCTAAAATCTTGTCCTGGTGAACTCTAAAGCAAAACTTTAGATGTACACGTACCTGCAGGTGAGACATGGATTCTTGCCATAGAATTCAGCTATTAGAAATAACCCAAAGAGGTCTTATTAGAACATTACCTCACTTATAACTTGATCCCAAAACTATTAAATCTCCATGGATGTGTCACATTTTCAAAAGAATAGTATCTTAATGTTGGGCAGAATATTTCTGTAGAGCTCACACTTTCAATATTATCAAATGAAGATGATATACTTTATTATAATTTAAATGCTACGAGCTTTTACATGAAAACATCAGTTGCTTTAATGAGGATGTTCAGAACCACTAGCATATATCAACTTAAAATAAGAGCCATCTAGTTACTCTTATCACAGCAAGTCATGTTATGGTCATATGAATATGTTTTAAGATTTTTATATCCATGCAATTTTTATTTTTTATTTTTTGGACCAGGGATAAAGATTGAACCCAGTGGCATTAAACCACTGTGTCCCATCCTCACCCCCTTTTATTTTTGATTTTTAGACAGGGTCTTGCTAAGTTTCTGAGGCTAAGTTGCTTGGTGATGAAGCCTTCAACACATGGCCTTTGGGGGACATTTAAGATCCAAACTAACTGGGTGTTGTGGTGATACCTGTAAAATTCTAGTAATTCAGAAGGCAAAGGCAGAAGGATAAAATTTGAGGCTGGCCTGGACAACTTAGCAAGACTCTATCTCAAAATGAAAACTAAAAAGGGCTGAGCACTCATGGGTTCAATCCTGGTACTATAAGTAAATAGATAAATACATAAGTTAACTTAAAAATCCAAACCATAATGTGGAAAAAAATAAGCCACAGCCTTTACAATGCAGCTTGATATCTTTATAGCCCCACAACTTTTTTTTTTTTTATAAAAAGGGGGATTTCCCTGCCTGAGTAGTTACCTTCTTCACCAAAACTTATCTCTGAATGACATTTGGGGATTAAGAATTAGATCTACCCTCAAAGGGCAAAAAGGTGTCAACTGTCAAAGTGTCCAGGTTTTGTTGTAGTTTATTTTAATCAACTCCAAAAATGTGTTGAGTAATGAAGATATTATTATAAAGGTACAGTCTTCTGAATTGGAAGCACTAATAAGAATCCTATTCATTTAGATAAAAATAGTCTCCTTAGAAGACCTAAAAATGGAGCTTGTGCCTTTAAATCTATGTGTGAAAACCTCTGCCTTGTTCCTTGGCCTGTGCTAGAGAATAAGGTGGAACAGAGCATAAGGAAGATAGCTAGTGACCTTCTCTAGAACATGTGAGATTGATGTCTTCGAAAAAAAAATTCCTTGTCCTCCAGTAGAATCTTTTAATGATGATAGAAGGCTAGTTAACAGCAATTTACCAGAAGAGTTAGAGTAAAGGATCTTGATTGAAAGTTGGCCTGAGGCAAAGCTTAAATTTAAAAACTTTGGCTTTTTAACCTTTACTACATTCTTCCTACACCTCTATTTCCTCTTCTAATGAGCTTACCCCTCCACCCCAGCTTGACATTACATTTATAGCCAATAATTTATATTTGCATTTTACAAAGAAACTTTCAGAAAAGGAAAAGCAGCCCAACTCTGCCTGGGAGGAAAGCCTCCATCCTCTGCACCCCTTTCTCTTTACCAGAGAGAAATCGATGGAGACTTCTAAACCAAACCGTCTCTGAAACTTAGAAAGGCTGTCATCAATGACCTTCCTTAGAGGAGGAAAGCTAAGTAGCTTCAAGATTTAAATTAAACTTGCTGATATAATCAGAATAACACATCACAAGCTGTAAATATCTAAAGAGAACCTTGCTAGAAAAGACAACTCGAGCAGAAATCATCCAGTGTTCAAGGAAATATCTCAAACTGGCGCAGTCCATGTTCCAGAAGAGGCAAGGGTTCTACAGTTGGGGTATTTGCTGGGCACTTGAAAGACCATCAGTAGCTTCCTTGTGTATTATCTTCGTAATAAACTCTCAGGAAAACTTTTTAATACTGTTAAAATTGACCATCAATAAAAAAATATTATGTTGAAAGACATTAACATTGACTAATGCTCATTAATAACAAGAGTACTCACAGTTAACAAGATTAAAATTAAAGTTTTCCTTTGCAATTTGGAATGAAGACAAGGAGATTTTGATCTGGCTTTGTCACTCAAATAACTCTTCTTCACCTTCCCCAAAAGTCTAACTTAAAAGAGATATGGCCAGAAGGAAGCTTATAAAAACACCATTCCAGTCTTAAGATCCCTGATAGACATGTTAAACATCTCTTCTATGTTAATCAGCTTTGTCACTGTGGCCAAAATACCTGACAAGAATGACTGTAAGGAAGAAAAGTTTAGTTTGGCTCTTGGTTTCAGAGATCTGAGCCCATAGTTGACTATCTCCACTTCTCTGTCCCCCAGGTGAGGTAGAGCATCATGGTAGAAGGACCCATCAGAAGAAAGTTTCTCAGCTCATGGTAGCAGAAAGAAGGGGATGATGTAAAGGGTCATAGGGAATATGCACCCTTCCAGGGCATGCCCCCAGTGGTCCTACTCCTCTACCCATGCCTCACCTGCCTACGTGGTACACCCAGTCAGTCCATTCAAACTAGGGTAGACTGATTAGGTGACAGTTCTCACAATCTAATTATTTCACCTCTGAGCATTCTTGCATCTACAAAGAAGCTTTTGGAGACGCCTCATATCTAACCCATAACACTGTCCAAATCTGTTCCACTGTAAAACAGCCAACAATGACTACAAAGGAGTGACATGCCAATTTAACTAACCAGCTATGCATCAGAATTTGAAATTGAAATTGTTAAATTTAAATGACCCCAAAGTGATCATTAAATATCCAAGTAAATAGAGGAGGACAAAAACAATGATCATTGTTATTAAGGTGTGGAGGAAGATGAGGGCAGATATTTCTTTTTCTTTATTAAGTGTGATTTTATTTTTGATGAAAAATGGAAGATTTATCACACACAAAAATGGAAGACTTATCACACACACACAAAAATTCACCAATAATAAAGTAACTAGAGATGCATACTGTACAGCAACTGACAAAGCAAAGCACAGGTCGCAACTGAGTGAACACCACTCTTCCAGCCTCTGAAGGCAGATATTTCTGATTCCTCAAAAGGCACACTATTCTAAAGCAGGTATGAAAGATACAGATGAATCATGATCTAGAGCTGTGAGGCTTCATGCCAGCATGTGAAAAGCCATGGTGTGGCAAGACTCTAAAAGCCCACCAAGCATATTCAGAGGAAAAGAGCAGGGAGAGAGGCCTGAAAGATTCCAGCAACTTCTTTTTACGTAGCCTTTCATGTTTGAAGAGGGAGAGGCCTTTTTTGAGTGTCTCATGGGCACTGCGAGTCTTGGAATCATCGGTTCTGTCGTGCATTCCGACAGAACCTTCCCTTCCACACTCTGTGGGAGATTTATTTCCAGTAATTCACAAATAGCCCAGAGTCTCCAACTCCTTTGAATTTATAATAAACACTCAGAACTAAATCTTAAACACTCCGATGTTTAAAAACATATTTTCTGAATCAAACATATTCTTTATCCAAATGTGTTGGTCTACAGGGTCTGTGTTTTGATCATGTCAATTTTTGCTGGTTTTCTTCTTGTAAGCTTAATCAATTTATGATTTCTTTTATGGCAAGAAATTGTATAACATCAGGGTTAGTTACCCACATAAGAAAATATTTATTTAGAAGTACTTGTGATTTCTAAAGAGGTTTATTGTCAGATGAGAGATGAAAGGCTGGATCTGTCTAGAAGAGTCAATTTCAGAGAGACCAGAATTGCCATTCAAATGAAATATGAGTCAATGCCTGGACTTTTGTTCCCATCTAAAGTAGTTTACTTATCTGAGGTGGCTTGCACAGTTGGCAGGACCTATAATGACATTTATTTCAGAGTTGCTTGAGGTCTGCTTTCTGTGTAAAAAGAGTGGTCTCTGCACTCAGGCTCTGATTCAGATCCATAAAATGGTATTCATTGTGAGCCTTCTAAGGGCACAGCAGAAGCACTCCTTCAGCTTCATTGTGACACCTGGCAAACATATCTCCTAGATGACTCTTGCCCCCAACTCTCCTGTGGGAATAATAATTTTTCACACTTATCTAGTTCCTGGAGATGCTGTGAAAATTGACAAGTGAATGCTTACGAAGTGTGTGAAATCCTCAGATGAACAGGTCAGATGAACATTGTAGACTGTTGCCTTTCCAGGCCAAGGCCTGGAGCCTCTCTGCAAACCAGTTTTTCTTGGGTGAGTGCTACTTTCTGGAGGGTCACCTGATCTGGGGTAGCTGCTATGCCGTATATTAGTAAGTATCTCCAACTCATAGCCTCATAGGAGACAAGTATATAAAGAGCAAATTATATTTTCCTCAAATATGGACTAAATGTCTCCTAATCTCTTCCATTATTTTTAAATGAAAAAATCTTTGTGACTCATTATACATTAAAAAGAAAGAAAACTTTTGTTGGTCCTTGCCTAACAAATATTCCTTGTATTCAGGAAGATTTTTGCAAAGACATTCAAAAACCCCAAACTAAGTGATTGCTTAGAAGTTGGCTCATAAATAATTGAAGAGAATAATTTCTAAAGTTCGACTGTGTTCCAAAATAATTTAAGAAGATGTTGCATTAATACAATATATTATCAGATTGAGGACAATGTTGTTACCACCTTTTCAAGTAGTCCATTAGAAAACAAATCATATGAAGACTTTAGTGGACACACTGAACATCTTGCTGAAAGTCTCTGCTATTTAAACTTGTCAACATACATTGGAAATTATTAGTTCAATGACAACTTTCTGAAAAATACAATTTTGTGCCTCTTGTAATGTGTGTCAACAGTTAGCAGTATTCATTAGCACTCAGCAGTCAGGAACTGAGCTCATTTCCAGCTGTTAATCTGGGACCAACTCAACAAAGACACCTAGGATCTAAACAAGTCTGGCTACTGGTCCTTCAATTTACAGTATGTCACAGTTTTCTGAGTAAGCTTTATTTCCATTCTTTAAATACCATAACTATCATCATTGCTTGCAATTTATTGAAAAGATTACTTTCTGAAGACATTAGTATGTTGAAAACAAAATATAAAATCTTACCTTAAGTAGATTTCAGGTTAAAATATATATATATTTACCTATATTGAATTTATCTGTGTTCCACCTATCTCTCTCCTATCTCTCTCTAACCTCAATAGTCATTTACATAAAACATAAGTTATTCTTTAAAGACTGTGGGAATAAAGTAATACATCAAAAATTATCTATGATTACTAATGGAGTTAAGAATATGTATGATTAGTTTTATAAAATTATATTTTGCAGAGCTGTTTCTCCTGAAATTAATTGAGATGCTTCTTCCAGAACATACTCATATTTATATATAGATAAATATAGATAAATTTCACCATTTTAAGATAGATAGGAAAAGACAGATAATGTAAATACAGATAGAGATGAAGATACTCCACTACATACATAAATACACATACACATAGTATTAGTTGATAATGAACTACTTCTTCCATTTCATGGGTTTTTTTCCCCCAGTAAAACTAGTTATTAAGTAATACGTTTCTCTGCAGCCTTCCTAATAATATTTAAAATGAACTCTTTAACAATATTAAATAGAACACAAACAATAATTTAAGCATGAGTAAGTAGGACATATTCATGATATTTATAGAAACATAGAAGTCTGCATATCTTAGGAGTATGCTGGAAGTAGTTCATACCAGCTTATGAGAGCTGGATGTAAAATTTTCAGGAATTTTGTAATCCAGGTGTAAGTCATACGCATTACTGAATTATTCATTGTATAAGTTTATAATTAAATAAATTATATTAAGAACAAAACAATCAAAATTCATCACCCTATTTTGTTTATGTTCTTGAAATTACAAATTGTATCTGCATAATAGAAATCTTAATTAAATCGTGAGCTACTGAGCGTTTTGCTCCAAGCTCAAGTTCAGTGACACTTCATTGGAAGCTTGAAATCAGCCATAGTGGAGGTATTTACACCACAGAAATCAACAAATTCTACACATGACGAATCACCCCGACACACATACTAACAACCTTGCCCCCCAACCTTGGTGAATTAGTTGTGAAACATTCACTGGCACACCACCTACTTATTCTAATGTAATGATTGGATAAATATTTAATTCTGTTGATTCTTTATAGGGACTTATCCTTCTCCTTCTGACAGATTTTAGTCCAAAGTGGGAGAGGGACGATATTTTATATTGCAATGAAATGAGCATTTGTATTATATTCTATAAAAAGTGCTTTGAGATTTTGTGATTTCAAGTCCTCTTACTAAACTTCAGATGAAATCTTAGACAACATTGAAAATTTCACCTCAAGAGTAGGTTGGCAGATTTTTGTTACCTTCTATTCCATCAGCCCTGCCTGATGTGCTGCAGGGTTGAACAGCCTGTCCTATGTCTCAGATCAGGACTGAAGCTCAGGTGGCATCCACTGAAATGAGGAAGGAAAGCAAGTTTGGGAAAGAGTCTTGGTCTAAACGTAGCTCACTAAAGTAATTCACCATTAGTGCCCTTTCCAGCAATACCCCTAAATCTTCCCAATTCAGTTTCCACTCATTTTTATTTTGTAGTATATTGTCATGTTTCATATATTTAGAGAAACATGCAGTAAGAATATGTACACCAAACCCTTAAAGTCAAGTTGTACTTATGATTGACTTCCACACCTTCTGAACGCAATTAATTTCTCTTTTTGTGTAAACCACTTCCAAGAAGGCCACAATAGACGAGACCATGCCAGTACATACTTTTAGTAAAGTATCTCTGCAATGAAATTACCAGAATATATTTAAGGGAAAAACCATAAGAATGTTTTTTAAAACTCTGCATGCAGCATTACATGACATCTACCAAGTTATGCTATGTACATGTATGAATATACCACTATAAATTACACCTTTATATCTATAAAGCAACAATTTTTAAAACTATAAATAAATAGAAGGAAGACCTGTACAGTGGAGGAAGGGGAAAGGGAGAGAGAGGAAGAGAAGGAAAGAGGAAATCCTGGGGACTGAAGTGGGGCAAATTATATTCTGTGCATGTATGGTTTATGTCAAAATGAACCCCAATATTATGTATAAATAAAATGCACCAGTAAAAACTCCTAAAATTAAAAAATAAGAAATAAAAAGAACTGGGGATGTGACTCAGTAGTAAAGTGCCCCTGGGTTCAATCCCTAGTATCAAAATAAATAAAATAAAATTTATTTAAAATAAATAAATAAAAGCAAATCCCAGGCAAAATTTCCCCTTCCAAAAAAAGATTTAAATTGTTTTTGTTGTTATCGTACTCCCTGATATTTGTGGGTTTGTTTTTATTAACATGTATTAATTGCATATATTAATAAGCTCCTGTATACACATATATATGGCTAGCAATAATCAAATCAGGGTCAATAGCATTTCCCTCTCCTCATCATTTCCAAACTTTTATGTTTGGAAATTTCAGCTCTTTTAGATTATATAGTGACTTCTAAAGTACAGAACAGATATTTATAACAGTAGAGAACCAATCATGCTTATCTCAACTGGTAAGATTAGAAAAGGGAGGTGCATGAAGTGAATTTCTTTATAATCTGGTTGTATTAAAATTTCAACTTAATGGTACATATACGATACTTAAAATCACTTCACTTAGGCAGCCCTAAATATGGAATGATCATAATATTATGTATGGTGGCAAAACGGTTAGGTAATTAGGTAACTTTATTTGAGGAAAATTTTTCCTTTTGCTCTTAATTATGTATTCATTTGTGTAAAAAAAATTCAGTATTGCTTTAAAATTCTGTCATAGCTTTTTTAGTAATCCAAAGAAAGTTTACAATGTCTATTATTAATTCTTAAAAGAGAATAAACGTGAGTATAGGTTAAAGGATTCTTTTATTATATTTAATTCTTTAGTCCTTTGAGATGCTGTATTTTTTAATTCACCACTTTTATAATGACAAAACATTAACACAAATACTAAATGACTTGCGAAGAAGTTGATAACATCCTCCTTCCCTCCCTCCCTTCCTCTCTCTCTCTCTCTGCCTCTCTATATAGTGTGCGTGCACACACACACACACACACACACACACTCACAAACACACACACACCACTTTATGTGAGTGATTAGAGCAAGTGGACTAATTTACCATGCCAGTTGAGAAGTGTCCTTTATGAGTTCACAGGCAAACGGTTCTCCACTGACATTTTGTACCGTAGATAATAATACTTTTCCTTCATGAAGAGGAACAAGCAGTGCTGTGCAAGCATCACTCATCAATGGCCATTGTTTTATCATCAATTATCACACATTAGAGAAGAAGCAGCACCAAGCTTTACCCAGTGTAAATTATTATGTTCTCACCAAGTCTCACCATTGTTAAGCTTTCAAATTAAGTTCACACTTTTAATAGGAAGATAAGAACCTATGTCATTATAGGCCAAAAAAAATTTTTTTATCAATTCTAGCATTTGTAACAGGATAAATTAAAACTATTTTAAATTTGAATGTTTATTTTTAAGGAACATGAAAGCCCTGATTAAAATCAACTAGCTACTAAAAAAATGAGTTTTAGCTACAGTAAATGCATTATTTTATTAAAATGCTGAGTTAAAACAAATTGTTAAAATAAATTGCAATGCTATCTGAAAAGATAATCAGTGCTTTCATGTCAGTATGCACATGCGTGCCATACATGCCCCTGAAATGACTTAAGTAAAAGTAATTGGGTCTTAATTTTATACACCACAGTCCATTGTATTTGTAGACAAATCTAGAACACAAACATTTCATTCAGTTTGGTAAATGATTTTCAGTAATTCTGATAAGACACCAAGGAAATGATGTTCACATAGCTTAATATAGTTTGGAAAGGCACTCTGATGAAATTTTGGCTAATGTTAGACTAGGGGTATAAAGAACTATTATGGAAATCAAGGGCTTGGAAGTGGCTTATGAGTCAGGAGCATATTAAGTGGTAGAAATAATGAGTGCTACCAGCTAAGATATAAAATCCACCATGCAGATTTCACCCTCTGGTATAGATGAGATTTTAAATTAGATTTTAGCTAAAGGTCCATTTTCTGAAAATCTTAACTAAAAATGTTGCATCAAATTTGTCAGTACAGGCAGACTCTCCATATTCATAAGTTCTGTTTCTTTGGATTAAACTAACTACAGATGGAAAATATTTTTTTAAACGCCAATAGAAACATATATAGATTTTTATGTCATTAATCCCTAAACAATGCATCATAAAAACCTTTACGTTGCTTTTACTTTGTATTATTTATTTTTTGTATTGCATATTATACATTATCTAGAGATGTTTTAAACCATATAGGATAATGTATGTAGTTTATATGCAAATATCATTCCATTTTATATGAAGGACTTCACCATCTACAGATTTGGGTATCCACAGGAGAAGAGAGTCCTGGAACTGGTTCTCCAAAGATACTAAGGGATGACTGCATATAGTATTGAGTATGGTCCATAAATAAGCCTTTTAATCTCATCTAATGACACATGATAGCAGACATATGTAAATTAATAAGGAAAATTTAGATGAACTTTCTTTTGATTCTAGTTCACCCCTTCTTTTAAATAAACTGATTTTCCAAAGATTTGTCATAGAAATTTTTAAAATTAATGAGCCAAACTACAGACAGGTCTCACTTTACATAGTTCTAATATTCACAAACTTAAATTACTAAAATCCAGTCAAATAATAGCAGACCCCATAATATAGAGTCAGATTTCTGTTAGCATAGTATTTGAGGTATGAGGAATTGTATAAAACAAAACCTTCACTGGTAGTTCTTCTGTCCGCTGATAAGTGTGTAAAGGACAAATTTGCATCATCACTGACCAATTTCAGTTTGATCACTGCTATTCTGTTATTCAGTCCACACACATACATCCAACTATAGCTTTATTGTTTGCTTGTCCCCCACGTTTAAACCATAGAGACTTCTTACACAAATGATTCATCCAAAGAGAACCATGGACACAATAAGTAATAATGCCAAAAAAGAAATTTAAATCAAACATAAATGGAGTTATGGAAGAAATAGACATGTAGCCAGAAGAATTTGGGGATGGCTAATCTATTAACACACATAAGAAAATTTTGGTCATGATGAAAATGATGACAGTGTCTCAGAGAAAGGGACATTAGAAGAAAAAAAAATCCACATTAAAGGAACTCTCGGAGGTATGGCATGCCATAAATATTCAAAGGACAAAATGTTTGAAGCCAATCCAGACTTATAAAGGAGAATGACAATTTTTCAAGTCATAGAAAAGTTGCTTATTCCATATAACTCAATATTGATGGTGGTCAAACCATGTAGCTAAATTTAGAGGGCAGTCAGATGCCTCCCAGGGAAGAGATCAGTGAATCATTCAAGGTTATTGAGAATGGACAACACCACACTCAACTGGGACCACATTTACATAAAAGAGAAAAAAGACAATGTACAAGATCTAGCCCCCACCAATGTGATGGTGGTTCCTTGGCCAGTGGCTTCACTTGGCAGCCAATATGGGTGATGTAGTACTACATATTCCTATTTGAGCTGCAATAAAAGGACCCCAGACTTTGACCTCTTCCTGTGGAATCTGAAATACAGGAAGTTCATGGCATGCCTGAGGGCCATAGACACACATGCCTAAACAGAACAAAGTGGTATACCTCAAGCCCAGAATAGGGAATGATACTCCTTCACAAGGCAGCACACCCACCACAGGCTTTGAGGGCTCTTAATCTTCCAATTAGGAAATGTTCTGGGCCTAAAGCCAATCTTATGTGGCAATGCAGGTAGCAACAAGCTGTGCATGACTCTCTTTCCTAGTAGTAACTATATGGCCAGAAGAAAACAAGCATTATTCAAAATACTTTCTTTGTTTTTTCTTTTTTTATTTTTGATTAACACATAATTATACATATTTATGAGATAAAATGTGATACTAAGATTTGTAAGTACATTTTACAATGATCAAGTCAAGAAATAATATTAAATGAATAAACCAGGCACAGAAAGACAAATACTGCATGATCGCACTTAGATGTGGAATCATACTATTCTTAAGATTATTTTTAACTTTTATTCTCAATGTTTTTTTAAAGTGTGTGTGTGTGTGTGTGTGTGTGTGTGTGAGAGAGAGAGAGAGAGAGAGAGAGAGAGAGAGAGAGAATTTTTTTTAATATTTACTTTTTAGTATTTGGCGGACACAACATCTTTGTTTGTATGTGGTGCTGAGGATCGAACCCGGGCTGCACACAAGCCAGGGGAGCGCGCCACCGTTCGAGCCACATCCCCAGCCCCTCAATGTTTTTAATATTTTAAGTTACAGTGTACTGAACAAATGTTAGTTTTAATTGTTTCATTTCTTTATACATTTATAACTAACCATGATAGCATTTTAATGTTTTTATTTTAAAAAACTTAAAATTTATGGATCAATCATAATTTTGCCCATTGATTACTATCATCACTTTGCATGGTTTCCATCTCAATCTTTTTCACAGTGCCTCACTACTATGCAAAGAAAAGACTGCCTACCCACTTCTAACACTGGCATCTTTTACAAGAAGGACATCTTTACATACAGAACAAGTTCACAAAAGCCTTTACAATTGCCTCAACTCTGGCCTTGATATTCTATCTTTGGGATTAAGCACAAACTTAAAGACCTCAGAGTATATATTAGCATCTGTATAGTAAAATAATTTGTATGTATTGCATATTTACAAGTCAAGGAGAGAAAATAGCACCCAAGAGGGTCACACGTGACATGAAATAATGGGACTTCTCAGTATGTGCTGTATCATCCAATTTGATTATTAACAGTTACTTTGCTAATAGACCCCTATGTTGCAGGAGAGGATACACAAGAATATGGCATAGACCTCACTCTTGCAAAAGTTTACAATTTAACTGGAGAATAAAAAATATACTCATTAATTTACTCAATAAACATTCTTGATGCCTACTATTTACCAGGAATTCAGCAAACTCCTGGGATACATAAGAAAACAAAATGCATAAAGAATTCTAGAAGCAACTCCAGGCATGACAATTAGGAAACAGAGAGAGAGCTCCACTAACCAAGGACCAAATATAAACCCCAGAGGCACACAGACAGGGATTCACCTCCTCCAACCAAATGCTAACTCCCTACATTTACAACACAGTTAATCCCTACCAAGGGATTCATGTACTGGTTAGGTTAAGGCTCCCATATTTCAATTATTTTACTATTAAATTTCTTGAATTTTATCATACATGAACTTTTGAAGGGCATTTCAAAATCTATTTTTATTATTTCTTTTTAGATATATACATGACAATAGAATTCAACTTAATATAATTATGTAAGCATGGGATATATCTTATTCTGATAAGGGCCCCATTTTTATGAATGTACATGGTGATTGGATTCACTATGACATATTAATATATGTAAATACTATCTCGTAGAACTTGCATTCCTCAGTGATAAGAAAGATAGAGGAAGGAAAACATGATATGAATCAAAATGGAGAACAAATAGTAAAGGCTTCAGAGGCTTAGAGAAGTCTTTGGAGAGGGTGGAATTTAAGCTGAATCATAGCTAGTAGAACTATAAATGGAGTATACATTTGAATAAAATTATTCTAAATTTTTCCCATGGCATTTAACTTTAAAAATAGTCTTTTGCTTTGAAAAATTCATACATACATATAGAGGAAAAATTTGCATGCTTTAAAGTTATGCTTTAAAATTGTTTCTATATTTAGATTAAAATATATAGCACTAAAATATGTATATATGGCAGCATTTCTAGTAAGGTAGATATTATGAAGTTTTCTTTGCTGATTAAATTCATGACAACTATTGAACAAAATCATTTATATTGGTCAAGTTCTTCCCTTTCAAAAGGCATGGTTCAAGAGTGATGCTCTTAAATCATTGTTTCTCAATATGGACAAACAACTTCATTCTCTAGATGAATGTATATTTTTGGTAAAAACTGAGAATGGCATTCCTAGAGAAAACTCTAATTCCTGTATTTACAAAATTTTCTCCTTTCAAGGAAAACACCACAGAATCACATTTTAGATAGATAGATAGAGAAAATTTATATATCATTGTCTTGCTGCAAACAAGACTAACAGAGCAAGTTCAATTTCTGTCACAGGAGATGGGTTCTGCTTGGAGAAAAAGAAACCTGGAAAATGGATACTCTCTGCAGCATTGACATAGACTATGATCCATATAACCTGATGTTTCCATTTGAATGACTTTATTCTTTATGGATACATTCCTCTTCAATATTTATATCTCTATATATGAAGCACATATACATATGTATCATGAATATGAAGCATATAGATAGAATCGTTCATAATCATAAATCTTCAAAATAGCCTTTCACTTGCCAAATTAGACCTAATCTCTAAGAGTTCCAAGTTCTGAAGTTGAGAAATATATTTAATCATCAAATATATTACAAAGGAACACTCTCTTAATGCCATATACATTTTTCTCTTTAATAACTCCAGTTCCCTTTTCATATCTACCTTAAACACCAATAGCCCCCGAACCATGAATTGCTTGGTGTTAAAAAAAATCTTTTTTTCCATCTCCAAGAAACTATTGACTTCCCTCCATTGGCCATTCTTGGATTCTGGTCATTTCTATTCCATGTATTCATAGACATTTCTTTGGAAAAAGGTATTAATGTAAAGGCCATAGTATAGAGCTTCACACATAATAGGCATCTAGTAGTGATTATTGCATTCCTTTGTGATCCTTAGCTGACTGAATATCAGGATGCTTTTGTACTCTGGCTAAAGTAATAAGGTTTTATTTATCACATAACTGGAAGCCCAGAGACAGAGTATATCTAGAATTAATTCACTGGCAAGAAATATTGTTCTCCTTTTCTGTAATCTTCTTGTCCTTGCCTTATGTTTGTAGAATGGCTACAAGAAATCCAAGAACCATCTCTTCACAGAATATCAATAACAGGAAGTGGGAGAGGGATTTCAGCTCTTCTTTTTCAATCTAGCAAAAAATTCTTGGAAGACTTGCTAGCATGCTTTCTCTCAAGTTCCATCTGCCAGGATGGATTTTATATCAATGTCTTGCTGGAAACAAGATTGACAGAGCAAGCTCAACTTCTGTCACAGAAGATGGGTTCTGTTTGAAAAAAAAAAAAGAAGCCTGGAAAATGGATATTCTCTGCACCATTGACATAGACTATGGTCCGTATTGCCAGTTGTTTCCATTCAAATGACTTTATTCTTTATGAATGCATTCTTCCTCAATATCTTTATCTCTACATCCACATAAATCCATTAGTGAATACAAGTTTGTAAGAAAAATACAAATTATTTTGTATTTTCACAGTGAGATCAGATGTTCCCATGTTTCAGTCATCGCATACCCTTGTTTCAACAACAACAACAAAGCCATTTCTCTAACACATGTAAATTTTGGCATTGAGGGTGGACCATTCTTTCATCATGCTAATATATTTATATTTCTCAAGTCTGTTGAAAGTTATAGCCTTCAAAATATGGGGTTTTTTTTTTTTGCTTACCAACATTTATTTTTATATTTTCAGTGTCATATTTCTTTCCTTCATAGTTAATGTTTCCATTTTTTTTAAATCATCTGGTCTTATATTCCATATACTTACCTTTCTTAAAATAGCTTTCTTATATAGTGTAACTCTATTAGCTGAACAATAATATCATTTTTACCAACTATGAAAATACATGACTTTTTAAAAATTCTGGTTATAACCATCATCCATATCACATCACCCATGTGTCTCCATTTGAGTCATGACTTCATCCTTCATGTTGACATTTTCTTCCAGGGTGCTCCCTTCCAGAGTACCCTCCAGTTCTGTACCTTGTGTTCCTTGGCTTTCTAAAGTTCTCAATTATGGCAGTACTTACACAAATCTACACAAGCAAGAAAATTTTATAAAAGTCTACACACATATTCAAAAGGCTGCAAAAAGTGAAATCTGAGTAAGTTCTGTAGTTTAGTTAATTATATTGTTCTGATGGCAATTTTCTGGTTTTGATAAAATACTCTAGCTATGTAAATGTTATCACTGAGAGAAGCTGGATGAAGGGCACAGAGGACCTCATACTAGTTTTGCAACTTATATAGTTTATACATTGCTCAAAATGAAAAGATTTTCTTAGAAGGTGTTCCCTAGTTCCCATTTCTCTGCAGATTAGCCTATTTATGCTGTGTAAACATAAAAGATTTATATAATGACTGTATAAACTTCCTCATTAAAATTTCCCAGCTTTTCCCTATGATAATAAAATTTTATTATAATAGAGTCCTATGATAATAATAAAACTTTTCCTTTTAACTCCATATGCTCTCCTATTTCATAATGTTCTGAGGGGGGAAAATCCCATTGAGGCATTTAAAATATCTAAAGATAGAAATAATACTGCTTTTTTTAATAGTAAAGATTAATTAAACTTTCTTTAATATTTACAAATGGTTAACAACAATTTATAATCGTTTTCCCCACATTTTTTGTTTTTCTTTCTTTTTGTCTATGTCATACATTGCTTATTCCAACTGCCATATTCTTCTATTTTTCTCAATTTAAACTCTGTACTCATTTTTAATATCTTTGTGCCTGACTCTCTTACTCCTGATTTTTATTTTGTTTTAATTGAATTTATTTTAACTGATACATAAAAATTGTACATATTATTGAGTTTCCATGTGACATTTTGATACCCGTATATATTATATATTGTACAGTGCTTAAATGAGGTTAAATATATCTGTCTACTCGATTATCACTTCTTTATGGTAAAAAGTTTCAAAAACATTTTCTTCTAGATTTTTGAAATGTACAGTACTTTACTGATAATTGTCTTTAGTCATCCCACTACACCATAGCACACAAGAACTTCTTATTTCATCTAAGTTAGTACCCATTGATCAACTTTTGCCTATCCCTCCCTTCCTTCTACTCCTGCCAGCCTCTGAAAACCAGTATTCTAGTCTCAGCTTCCACGAGATCAACTTTTTCCCTCTTTCTTATATTTTATTTAAAGACAGGGTCTTTCCAAGCTGCTGAGGCTGGCTTTGAACTCATGATCCTCCTGCCTCAGCCTCTAGAGCCACTAGGATTATAGGAGTGTACCACCATGCCTGGTGAGATAAACTTTTTTAGATTCCACATATGAGTGAGATATGTGACTTTTCTTTCTGTGTCTGGCTTATTCACTTAGTTTAAAGATCTGTAGCTCTTGGGGGGAGAGAAAGGAAGAGAGAAGGGAAAACATACGGAAATGGTAGGAGACCTTCAGTGATACACAAAATAATAAGAGGTTATGAGGGGCAAGGGGGTGGGGGGAAAAAAAGGAGAGAGAATTGAACAACAGCAGAGGAGGTAGAGAGGGATGTTGGGAGGGGAGGGGAGGGGAGGGGGGATAGTAGGGGATAGGAAAGGTAGCAGAATACAACAGTCACTAATATGCCATTATGTAAAAATGTGAGTATGTAACAGAAGTGAGTCTGTATTATGTATTTGGGGAGTTCAAAACCCAATTGAGTCGAATGTATGAAAGATGATATGTCTTGAGCTCTGTAATGTTTTGAACAACCAATAAAAAAAAAAAAAAAGATCTGTAGCTCTGTCCATGATGACACAAATAACAGGATTTTGTTCTTTTTAATCACTGAATAGGACTCTACTTTGTATATGTGATACACTTTTGTATCCATTCATCAGTTGACAAACACTTAGATTGTTTCCATTTCTTTTGACAATAGTGCTACAATGAATATGGGAGTGCAAGTGTCTCTTTTACACACTGATTTAATATCCTTTCATACTGTAGTTCTATTTTCAATATTTTGAGGAACTTCCATACTATTTTCCATAATGGCTATACTAATTTACATCCTCACCAAGAGTAGGCAAGCTCTCTCTTTTCTCCACATCCTCGCTAGTACTGGGTATCTTTTCTTTTTGATAATACCCATTATTTCACTATAGTTTTGATTCGCAATTCTGATCATTAGTGGTGTTGAACATTTTTTTTTTACATTCTTGCTGACCATTTGGATGTCTTCTTTTGAGAAATAACTGTTTAAGTCTATTGTCCATTCTTTAATCAGGTAAAATTTGCTTTTCTCCTCTTGAGTTTTTGGTATTCCTCAGATATTTGGCTGTCAATTCCTTGTTAGATATATACTTTGTCTTCTCCTGTTTTGTAGGTTGTCGCTTCACTTTGTTGATGGTTTCCTTTGCTGTGCAGAAACTTTTTTGTTGGATGTAGTCCCTCTATCTATTTTGGGTTTTTTGTTTCCTGAGCTTACTGGTTCTTGTCAAAAAATCCTTGCCTATTCCAATGTCCCATTTGTCTTCTTTTGCTGTTTCTTTAAAACTATGCAGTATTTTGTTTTTAAAAAAAAAAATGTTTTTCCTCTGTTTGTTGTCTCTGCCCTCAAAAAGCAGTCACTTTCTTCTGTAAGACACTGGTTAGGACACCAAAGGAAATGTGCTTTCCTAAAAAAAAAAAAAAGAAAGAAAGAAAGAAAAAAGAAAAAAACAAGAAAGCAAGCCAATGGAGAGATAAAAGACACAGGTGCAGTGATTCAAATATTCAAATAAAATACAAAGGACATGAGAGTATGAGGGTGCTACTCCTGAAGTCACAAGCATGGTGACATTTTCCCAGCTCTGTTCCCAGATTTACTCTAATTTTATCTTCCTCTGAGTCTTTTCTCCAAGGTGACCCTTCAATCCTGCTTAAGCTTTATCCCAAATCTGATCATTTCAACAGAATCTTTCTAAGTACTAAGTCTTTGATGGAGAAAAAGTTTTAAAGGCCATGGTATTCTGGAATCAGAGTCCTGACTGCACTGGCTCCAGCCAAAGAGGTGTGAAGAGTTGGGCTTCCTTAGCCCTTTGTAAGCTTCGGATTCCTCATCTGTAAAATGATGGAAGTAATAGTAATGGGAAAAGACAAATAAATGGGATATAAGAGCAGAAGAGCTCTTCTGAAGCATATGTGAGATAATTCATGGAAAGTACTTAGTGTAATACTAAACAATTAATCAGCACAGTGTGTGTTATCTTTTTCCTTTATAGATTATCAGAGTCAATGTCTTATAATCAGTTTATTCATTTTCTGCTATCATAAATTTAATCACCTAATATCCATTTTCCTTATAAAACTCTATCCCCCCCCCCCGAAATAGTTCCTCCTTCAGAAACATTATTATAGTTTTCACATTTGGGGTATGAATTTAATTCCTGTGATCCTTATTTTTTATTTGTCTTGCTGTTAATGTATTTATGGCTCACCACTCTTCTGCTATGGGGTGTGTGTGTGTGGGGGGGAAACAGATAAATTGGGAAGGTACTTGAACTGTACTTTTTGCTCATTTCATGGAGGCTAGTATCCATGTACACAATATTAGAAGCTATATCTGAAGTTTCCTGTGGAAACTGAGGTTAAGAGATCACGTTTTTAGATAGTAACATAAGTATTGCTATCTAGACTCCTAAATTAATTACTTCCAAGCTGCTAGATTTGGAGAAGTGGCCACCAGGCAACATGAAACCCTTCAAGAACAGGACCAGAATAGGGAAGTCCAGCCAAAGAGGGAAGCAACATGTGCCTTGTGAATCTTCTTCTTTAATAATGACTCAGGAAGAAAATAGGTGATTGTAATGATGCAGACCAACCATCAATATTCCAAATACAGAAAAAAAATTAGAGATTCCTTTAAAGGAGAATTTAAAATACAAATAAATTCCCTAGTGGGCCAGTACCAAAACTAGAAGAATAGGAGGACGAGTAAGATATGTAGAGAATTAGAGAATGAATTGTGAGTGGAGCCTCCAATATCTCAGGAGTATATAGGCCAAAAGAATGAATTTACCAGAATGGCCTTAATTCAAATTTTCTTTTTTAAAATTGTTTATTGATTTTATTTTTTAAATACATGACAGTGGAATGCATTATAATTCTTATTACACATATAGAGCACAATTTTTCATATCTCTGTTTGTATATAAAGAATGTTCACACGAACTCATGTCTTCATACATGTACATTGGATAAAGATGTCTATTCACATTCCACCATCCTTGCTAACCCCCTGCCCCCTACTTCACCCCCCCACCGCACCCGGCTGCCCTATCTAGAGTTTGACTATTCCTCCCATGCTCCCCCTCCCTACCCCATTATGGGTCAGTCACCTTATATCAGAGAAAACATTCAGCATTTGTTTTATGGGGATTGGCTAACTTTATTTAGCATTATCTTCTCCAACACCATCCATTTACCTGCAAATGCTATGATTTTATTCTCTTTTATTGCTGAGTAAAATTTCATTGTATATATATGCCAAATTTTTTTAATCCATTCATCTACTGAGGGGCATCTAGTTTGGTTCCACAGTTTAGCTATGGTGAATTGTGCTGCTATAAACATTGATGTGGCTGTGTCCCTGTAGTATGCTATTTTTAAGTCCTTTGGGTATAGTCCTAGGAGAGGGATAGCTGGGTCAAATGGTGGTTCTATTCCCAGTTTTTCAAGGAATCTCCATACTGCTTTCCATATTGGCTAGAAAAGGTTTTCTTTAAAAAATCAGTCCAGATTCCTTCTAACCTACTGCAAAATTTCCTCTTGGTGTGTTTTGGGATGCCTTTATCAGAAACCACTCCATGGTAAACAGAGGTGAATGTAAAGTAATAGAACCCAAGCTTAAAGGCCCCTCACTGAAGAGTCATGGTTCCTTGTACAGAATTCTCTGTTGTAATTGCAAATCCTCCTGAATAAAGGCTCCCAAGGAGCAGATGGTCCAGGCCCCCAAAAATTTTCATCCAGGCCCAGTTGTCAAAAATATAAACACGTCTTTAAATGAACTCTAGTAACTATTTTCTCTTGGGATCTCTCCCCATAAAAAAAATGGTGCAGATCATTTTCCTGCATTTGGCAAAAAGTTTTCTCAGCCTACGAGTAGCTTCCTGGCCCTACTAAATCTTTGGCTTCCATGTAGTTCTGGCTGGCTGTGGTGCAACATCACGTCTGGCTCAGACTCTATCTGAGCTTTCAAATCAAACCCCTGCAGGCAAGTAACGTATTCCTTCTCCCCATTCTAAATTCCCTGCAGAGGGGCCTGATGGTCCAGTTCAAGTCAGTCAGCACAGGCTGTGCTAATTGAGGGAGGGTCCTGTCATGGGCTAAGAGAACTGCTCAGGAGGCAATGAATGTGGTGTCTCCTGTACTTAAGAAGGAAGTTGACTCAGTGTTCTCAATTCACTCAAGATATACTAATAACTGAACAGGGAGGAGCAATGGCAAGAGACTTGCTTTCTTATTATGATTCACAGAGTTCTCAGAAGCCATGGTTTAACTGCTGTATATATATATATATATATAATTTTTCTTCAAATTATAATTTTCAAATCTCTTTGGAGAATACTCATAAGCTCATTCTGATGTTTCACCATCCTTATACTCAAGACGTCCTACCAGTGACTGCATTGTGCTAGAGGGAAAAAACCTAGACAATGTCTTTTACATATCTAAAAATAGCACATATTTTTGTTTTTCTCTTAGCTGACTACTTTTGCACTGTTATTTATAGGAACATACACACAAAAAAAGAGAAAATGATATTGTTTTTATGGAGAACATAGGCTAAAAACTGGAAGCAGCTTATGACAGACTAATTGACTGGGTTGATATTATGTGTATAAACCACTCTATAAGGCATAAAAGATGCATTTCTTAGCAAGCAGTAATGCATGTGATGTCTATAGGAAAGCATGCCCTCAGACTTTTAAGAAAAATGGGCCTTTTTTCTCATTTCCTTGTTTGTATGTCCAAACTTACAGCCACATAGAGACTATAGTCTTCTTAGACTCTTAAATGTTAATCCTTACAAACAAATTACCAGGTAGCTGAATACAAACAAGGTTAAACAAGTCTCCGAAGGCCAGATGTGTCATCCTAACACCACAGATCACACTTTACAAAGAAGAATTTCTTTGACCAATTGCCTTTTTTCCCAATCATGTTGTTTTAGTCAGTTTTTTTATTTGGAGCTCATGGTTTCAGATGTCTCAGACCACAGATGGTAGCAGACTCCACTGTTCTGAGCCCCAGGTGAAGCTACACATGATGGTGGAAGGGTGTGGTAAAGAAAAGCAGCTCAGGACTTGGCAATCAGGAATCAGAGCGCTCCACTCACCAGGGACAAAATATAAACCCCAAAAGCATACTCTCAGTGACCTACCTCCTTCAACCACACTCTACCTGCCTACAGTTACCACTACCCAGTTAATCCACTGTCAGTCCACAGATTGCAACTCTAATCATCTAATCATTTCACCTCTGAACCATTTTGTGTTATCTCAACACAGGAACTCTTGAGAGACACCTCGTACATAAATCATAACAAGCACATTCCTAGAATTTACTTTTTTAAGATTCCTAATTTTGCATGTGATTATGCAGTACTTTTTTTAATTAAACAAAATTTTATTGAAAATACCTCAGAGGGCTTTCTTAACTGCTAAAAAAAGCCAGCTAGATTACTGGTCTAAAAAATAATCAAAACTATTTTTTAAAATAGTTTATGGTAGATAAGCGGGAGTAGATAGATCCAAACAAAGTTAGCTTCTATCTGTACAACAAAATAGGGCATTAGAATCCTTCAGATATAGTTTTTGGAAACAAGTATTTCTTCAGAATTTTTTTGTTAGAGTGTTTTATTTGTTTAAAAAATAAGTGATTTAAAACTATGATTGAAATGGATAACAAAAATTATAACTGAAAATATTAAATATTTAATTTCTTATTACACAAATAATAGTAAGTATTGCATATTATAGGTGAATCATACAAGTATGGATTTGGTGGATCAAAAAATGAAAGATAAAGATATAGGGATCCATTATACATAAAGTAGGAGAAAGTTGTAGCTTCAAGTAGGAGAAAGTGGTAGCTTTCTTCAAAGCTACCACTTTCTCCTATTTGATATATAATGGCTCCCTGTGTCTTTATCTTTCTTTTTTTTTCCACCTTTTGATTGGCATTGCAGGTGCCCTCTGCAAAGTAACTCAATGCCCAAATATCAAGACTATATCTGGATTATGCTGTATCCTGTATCTCAATATATCATTTTACTGGTTGCTTTGATTTTATTTATAGTGGTTTTATTCTTCTGTCCTTTTCTTTGTACTCCCGATTTCACTCACACTGGCCTTTTCCATATCTTAGGAGTGCTAACTCCAATGCTACCTGTCCCCCACCCCAGTTGCATTTCTTTTAGTCATCAGTAAAGTAATAATGGGTCATCAGTATTACTCAGGACACAAAGTTCCCTAGTGAACTTATATAATCAATTATTAAATATTATTCTAGCAGCCTTACTAACTTCATGCCAATCCCCAAATCCCAAACTCTTTTCCCAGAATCAGCATTTGCTCACTAAGAAAATTTGGGTCAGCACACAATCTTAATTATGCTCCTTATCTTTTCTTTTCACTTTCCCCTTGTTATTTGCCAAATAACCTAACAGTCTTATAAGGTGACTTTTATTAAATATTAAAATGTCGACAGTTATCAAAATTTGAATGGATTTGATTTTGTGAAGCCACACAGAATTATTTGCAATCAGTAATAAAATCAATGCATAGTTTCATTTCACACACACATACACACATGCATGCACACACACACACACCAAGAGTGTTAGTGTAGTGTAGTCTTTAATTACTTAGACTTCTTTTATTTACTTACTTTTGGGAGTCTTGATAATAAAATAGTTTTGATTTTGTTGTTATTGGTTCAGGCTTATGCTACCTTCAATAAGAGGACATGGTATATATTCCAGGGAAATGGGAAAACTAGCGTCCCAGGAATTACACAGAACTTTTCACAACTGAGTCAATAATTGAACATGATTTTCATTAGCACTAAGAATAGGTTCTGCTATTTGGGGAACTATCCTCATGATAAATAATTTTTGTCTTTCATTTATTAAGCACTGGTTGAGAAATTTCTTCTTTGAGGGCCTACATTTCATGAGTTGTGTTTTTTCATTTGATCCTCATAGCATCTTTGGAAGTGGATATTATAACCCTCACTTTGCAGATGAGAAACTGAAGTCTAAAGTAGTGAAATAACTATACTATGCTTAAAAATTGTCTATGGAAATCTGGGTCTGAATCCCAAATCTTCCAGATCTTAATCTCAAGGTGTTTCCATACTATTATGTCCTCACACTCCTTTGCAATGCTCTCCGTATAGACTCCATTATAATTCAAGCATGGGTATATCTAGAAATCATCATGAAAATGTACATTGAAAAATAGTCTTGGCCAATATATAGAAAATTAATATACAAAGTACTTCATAGATATAATCTCCTTTATTCACCATAATGAAAGGTACTAAGTGGAATTAGTGAATTCAGTACACAATATTGAACCTGTCTCAGGGTCATACAATGGTCCTGTCACCACCCTACTCTCTGTAAGATTCAGTGCATTATCCCTTTGATAAGATAATCCCTTTACGGAGTTCTTTTGATCATAAGGGATCCTGGACAGGATGTTTTGCCATTCAGAAAATTAGCGCTACTGGGATGCCAGCTGGAGATGTCATGAAAGCTTGGCCTCAGTTCCAAAACCAACAGTGTGTTGAAATTAGAGCATATTACTTACATAGTTCCTGGCTACATACTTTTCAACTGACAACTAGAAGTTACTAATAACATCCTGCACACATATGTACTCCTGGTCCTGGCAGATTCCAAGTGTGTAGCAATCATTTTGCTCTTCATTGGATGCTTTAAGGTCTTAGAATCATTAATGTAGAGTGATGGGAAGAAGAATTTTGTTTTACTGTAGAAAAACACCACTGTACACAATGGTAAATTCCCAGTATGAATAGAATTTGCAAAGCACATCACAGCAAAAGTGAAATAAAGCATGGCTAGAGTTTGTAACAGTGCTGAAACCAAACAAAAAAAGTATGAATTAAAGATCTAAACCAAGCTATATACTCCTTTAGCCACCTCCTGGAGCCATATTGCCTGTGTCAATTTTCCTGATAGACAGAAAGATAATGATAAACACCTTCAACATATACTAATAGCCAAGAGATTTAAATAATATAATCTTAATTATGGCAACAATACTTCAAAATATGTACTATTATTAAACCCATTTTATAAACATGAATACTAAGATAAATTAGAAAACAGCCCAAAGTCACATGATATAAAATGATAATCAAAACTGAAACTGTAACTATTTGATTCTGGAGGTTCTGTGTTTAGAAATTTATTATGCCATCCCAGAGTTTCCCCTCATGCTGATTTTAGTTCTTTCCACCTTGCTTATTTCAGTTATCTCCCTTTTGATCCTCCTATATGAAGATTTTAGTCTCATCTACAAAATGAAGCCAAGATAGATGATCCAGATGTGTGCTAGTAGTTAGTAATGTATGTCTCCAAACCACACATTAGTCAAACCCTTTGGTTCCAGTCAATTCTTGCCATGCAACCACTTTGTCAGTCAATTAATTTAAAAGCATGAAAACTTTCAGAATTCAGACACTGCTATAGTGTAACTATATACTGCTAAAGAACTTTATAACCTTTATCATTGACATCTTCAGTACCTCTCAAGATATACTTTAGAATATCCTTCCTTAATATGAAAACTACTTAAGCTTCTCCATTTTTGCCACCTCCTCTTTCTTTGTATGAGTTCAAATTATTTTTTCCCAAACTATATTTTTTTCTCTCTAACCTTTACAAAATTATTCTAATCCATTAAGCTCTGACACTGCTATAGCTGATACAGGCATTGATTGCTTATTAATTAATAAATGAATGATAAATACATGTGTGTACATAGACTTGAAGAAAAATAGTTTGAAATTATGTCTGTGAATCAGAATTTGATTTACAGAAAGAAAGAAATTTCTAAACCCCAATCGAATTAAACATATCTCACAAAATCATCTTAGCTTTTGCTTTATCAGAGTTCCTCACAGCTTTTTTTATAATCCTTTCTTAAAAAGTGATCTTAAGAAAACACAACTTTGGCTTTGTTGTAATAGTTATTTAACCTGGAACTCTTGATAGTTAAAACCCAGAGTATGTCTTACTAGCCTATTAAAATTCTCTACAGTCGTAGAGTGCTTTAAAAGAAACAGAATGGTGGAGAACAATGGAAATTATAATTTCACATTGGTGAAACCAGCCTGGACTAGTGCTGTGTTTCATTTAGATATTTGAAGAACAATATAGATAAATGGAAGTATGCTCCAAACAGTCAATAGAAGATTTAAAAATAATTTATGAAGAAGAATAAATGAAAAAACTCAATATATGTAATCCAAAGAAGGGAAATTGCAGAAGGAATACAGTAACTGTTATCAAATAATTGGAGAAATCTGTTATCTGAGACTCTGAAGAGCAAAACCAGGACCAATCCATGGACCCCCACAAGAATTACATGGACTGTGTCTTGCACAAGATTGACTAGGAGATAAGTAAGGTGAAACTATATTCAAGCCCTGTGGCCTGAATTCAGCTGTGAGATATGGAGGTCCTTTTTAAAATCGGTCTATCTAAAGAAAAATTTTTTCTAACTTGTGCATAAGTACTGTGTTATGTTGGCCCCAGTGTTTTAGTTCATAGAATAAAAACCTTTCTGTTGGTCATTAATTTTATCTTTATATATATTTTGAGGGTGGAAAGTACCAGGGATTGAACTCAGGGGCACTTAACTGATGAGCCACATCCCCAGCCCTTTTTATATTTCAAGACAGGGTCTCTCTCTAAGTTTCCTAGGGCCTATGTGGCTGGAGCAAGCTTTGAACTAGGTTATCCTCCTGCCTCAGCCCCCTGAGCTACTGGGATTACAGGCATGCATGACCATGCCCAGCTGGCCATTAATTTTATAAGATAAAATGAGCTTCCTCAAACAACAGTGGGTTCTTGAACGTCTGTGACCCAGAAATTGGATAACCACTTAAGAGAAATTTCATTCTAATCATGAGACAGAGATGAGCTTCAATTCTGACGCTGACAGCAGCTGTTGTGAAAGTAGGCCTTACTGGAATGGTGCAAAAATGCCTTCAGTGAGGACTGTGATAAGCCACAGGTGACTTTGTAGGTGGTATCAAGGAGGACCAGGCCAGGGTAATAGGAAGGTGGAACACAGTCAGGGGAGAGACAGGAACCCACAAGCTCTGGCAGCCCACATCAGAAAAACAGTGCCTAGAGGCAACAGAACCCCCATAAAAAGGTAGTGTCCTGAGGGGAAGGAGGTACCCCCACTTCCTAAAAAAGGAATGAAGATGGAAATCAACTATAAAACACAATGACACGAGCTCAATTCTAGTCAGGACTTAGTCTCTGATACTCCCGAAATACCATGTTAGGATTAGTGCTTACTTGGAGAACAGGATTTCAATCTTTCCAAACCAGAATTCCTTTCATCCTCACCATCTGGGCATTTGAGCTTGGTACAGACATTTGAGCTGGTAAGGGTCAGGTGACTTCTACCTGAAGAGAGCAGCCTTGAGAGAGCAGGGGACCGGGGAACATGGAGTTTCTAATATTTAGGTCAGCATTGTAACCAAATTGGTTTTTCAGGTGTTCTCCAACCGTAAAATATCCCGATTTTATAAGGACACATGCACTTTTCTGCACTGAAGGATGGGGTTTTCCCCCCATTTTTACATCTGCTTCAGGCAAACCCATGAGTTCCTTTTCTTCCACAGGCCTCCTTGTTCACCTTTAATAAGCCTCGCCCTTACAGAAACAGAACATTTTGACACAGCCTTTCTGACATTCACTGTAAGATGAAAAATTATTTTTTTAAAAAAATTCAAGGGGGTGGTGTTTTCAAGTAATAAGTACAAAAGATGTGCATCACCCCTGTGCCATCCTTCAGGATGTGCTCCATGATGTGAGTGAGGCCCAACACCAGGTCAAGGCTGGACACAAGTTGCAGAGCAATTTCTGGATGCCCACAAGCCAGGGCTATGGTGATGGTCAGAGGGACAATGTGGTGACTTTTGTGCAAAGAACTCCATATTTTCAGAAGTCGAAAATTCAGTGACTTTCTTTCTAGGGCATATCAAAATGTTCTCTTTCCAAAATTGCTGCATTAAAAAGTCCACACCATCAAAATGGTTCTATCAGAATTTCACCTGCACGTGTTTTAGAGTACCACTATTTCTGAAGTACTGGCATTTTGACTGTAATTCTACTTGACTACTTCTTATAAAAATGTTAAAATTTGGAATCATGGTAAAATTATTACCTTATGTGGTCAGATACTTGGACTTTTATTATGATTAAAATGACATCAGCATGAACAGCCCTGCTACTTGCATGATTTTTTTCTCTTAATATCTCGATGTTGATATTCAAGCTAGGCAAAAAATAAATAAATAAATACAAGAAATTTCTTATGCCAGATATTTAAAGCCATCATCATTTTTAAAATCAATTTATTATAATTCTGTTGTTCTGAAAAAATTATATTACTCCTTTGCCCTTTTATCTAACATATAATCAGGTAGAAATTTTATACCCAGGGAAAAAAGTTATATGAAGTACAAATAATCCAACAGTGAAGATTTCTTACTTATATCATCATAATGACTGTAATTTATGTTTAATGCATAGGCTTTTAAAAGTTAAATACTCAATAGAAAATTATGATGGTTATTTCTCTGCTGATTAATTTTTTCTTTTACATTTTAATGATTTGAGGATGATATGTTGAAAAGCTGGCACTTCAGGTAGATAACCCTGAGATTCCACACACCGGGCCAGGAATGAACTGACTTTGAGTACTATCATAGTCACTGGATGAGCAACCTCTATACCCCAGCCTAAGTACTCTACCCACTATGTTCCTGTCATCACCATACATTTCAGAGACAAGAACTGTCATCCACATTTAATAGACAGTAAGTTACAGCAAAGAGGGGATTTATTCATTATTTTTTAATTTAGAGGAAGAGATTATTTAAATATTTATCATATCTTTAGTTTGACTTTTAATTTTTTCATTTGACCATGTTACATATTCTGATTCTGAATCTGCAAGCCTATTCTGGGAAACAAATAGAAGGAGATTGCTAACTGCTGGTTTTTTCCTGCTATTTTCCTCTCTTTACAATGCATTTACATATTTATGTTGTAAATGCTGTTATGATATGGCTGCCAACTCCTTCATCATTGAATCTGTTAAATAAATAAGTGTGTGTTAGAATCAGTCGATAAAGAAATAGCTACTCACTCAAGCTGAAGATTTGTTTTACTTGGGTATAACTTTCTTGCGGTAATAACTAGAAAAAAATGAAACAAAAATATTCACGATTATGCTTGACATATAAATCCAAAAAGAACAATATTTAATGTAAATGTAAACTAAAAGTCACTTTTTTAATTCATTAAATACAGACCAATAAAAGCCAGAGTGAAATCAAAAAAATTGCCCAAGGTTCCACAGAGTGCAATGTGATTCTATAAATGAAGTTGCATCTTCCCTTTGTCCCACTCCACTGAGTATGAGTCCAAGGATTCTCTCCACCAGCAGCATCTGGGGACTGGTCCAGCATTCACTCACAACTTCCCCCCACCCACCACCTCAAACAGGCCATTGAAGAGAAGAGTGTTCATTCTGAGGGTGGTGAGAGAAAATTTAATCTTTTCTTCCTCTGGTCTGAATGGGAAGCTCCTCTAAAAGAATGAGGAAAAAAAGGGCAACTGCCAAACAAACAAATCTAGGTTTCCAGGAAATGGCACAAGCTTCTTATTAAAGTTTCCCCCAAAGTCTATTTACCTGCCCCAGTATCTATTTGCAGCCCCAAATAGATCTTCAATAAATATTTAATGACTAGAAGGATGAACAAATAGATGGATGGATGGGATAAATAAATGAACAGGTAGACAAATGGATAGAAAAGATTTTAATAGAACTAGCGGTATCTAAGCATATATCTTCTGTTTCTCCGTATACCTCTCTCTCCCGTCCCTTTACTTCCTAAAAGAAGTGCTCTGGGCACATGTCTGAGTCATGCTCTAATGTGTTACTAACCTGCTTCTAAAATTAAGTTCTGAAATTTTTAAATCATTTCTTATTTTAAGTTGAAACATGGAGAGTTACCCCTGTGATAACGTCACTCTTGCTTATTTTGATCCCAGAATATTTGTCATGAGATAGGATAGGAGGGCAACTCATAGAAAATGGACCAAAAGGGTAGGTATGCTATACATATGGCTATTATCTCTCTGGAGAGTCTCAGAAGAAAAAAAAAATGCTAGGAACTACTCTGCAGTAGTAATAATAACAGCTGATACTTTGCATAATTTGAATGATTTCTACATGCCAGATACTTGTCCAAGAACTTCACATGTACTGTTTCACTTGATCTCAAAAGCTGTGATAGGCAGTACTGCTTTCTCTCCCGTGTAGCCGCATTCCATTAAGTAACTAGCAAGGCCACGCAATGAGGTATTGACAGAGCTGGCATTTGAACCCAGGCCTTCTGTGCTGTGACCTTTGGAATGTTTTCATTTCCAATTTGTGCAAAAAAAATGTGGAGGTTACACTCCAAGCAGCCCTAATGAAATTTTCTCCATTACTGCTATGTCTGAGGACTATTAAGAATTTTTGTTCTATGATAAAAACTGGGAAAAGAAACTTTTGTAATTGGAATCCATATTTTACATTTAATTATTGTTATGTAAAATTATTCACTCATGCAGGTATTGAAGAGTCTATTCCTTGTAGACTTAAGCAGATAGCTCTTCTAATAAAACAGGATCTGAAAGAAATGTATGACTTTACTGCTCTGAAAGTCTCCAGAAATGAGAATGCTCAAATTTTTTCTTAGATATCCCTCAGATGTCATACACACTTAGGGAAATAAGTTTCATTTTTATCTAAAACTTAATTATATTTTTCAGTATATTTTTAATCAATGACACCTAGTTTTTATTCTCAATTGTTTATATTTAGATAATCTTTCTATTTTATCTATTCTGTCTGGCACTAACATTACGAAAACTTAAGTAAAATGCACTGATTGAAGATGATATTCAAGTTTTAATGTTTTAGTTCTATTACTTTATTGGAATTTGTAAGTACGCACTACACCTGGGGTAATTTAAGAATAATTATTAAAGTTTATGATGATGTTACACCTGTCACAAACATGGTATATCTCTTCTTAAAAATATACCATTGATTTTACAAAACCTCAAACCACAGTAAATAAAACAGTTCCGCAGGTATCTGTACAGTCTGGGGAGATTTAATTTGACCTCATCAAAAAGCTTACTCTAATACAATCCTCCAACCTTTTATGGACAGGGAAAGAACAGAACTGCTTACATGGTATTTCTGCTTCCAGATATCAGATGTGATTTATTACTGAGTAAAGCAACCGGCACCATGGTTTTAACTGGCTTAGAAAAGCCTAGCTGTACTTTCTTCTTAATCATGTTAGTAGCCATTTTAGTATTTAATTACATTTTCAGAGCATCTCAACAGAACAGTGTTTTTAGTACATTAAAAATAATCTAGAAAAAACATTTTTTCTTCTTGATATGAGCCAAGTATGTTTCCTCAGACCAGAAGCATTCTAAGATAGCAATTTAATAGGTACATGTTTATAATTTTAAATTCTTCCCCTATATAGGTGCATATATGTCTATTGAAAAACTTTAGTGACAACAAGTATGTTGATATAAAAGTTGAGAAATTAATGTATAAACCATTAAATCCAGTAATGCATGGACTTTTAAAATGTATCTTTGGATTAAAGCTCCTTATTACAAATAAGTAAACCTAAATCTAATTGACATTATATTTAATGTATTAATTATTATATCACTTCAGCATTAAAAAACATAGTTTACATCACAAAAGAGAATGCCTCTCCCAGTATGAAAGAGAAAATATTTTAATAAAATTATTTTTCTTTGCTGTATTCAGAGAGGGGAAATAAAGGAATATCATGGTTTTAGTTTTCTGGAAAACTTATTATGACTAATTTTACCACGTTGGTTAGATAAGGTAGTTCCTATATTATTTATTTAGGAAAAATTTTATAAAGTGAATTTGTTTATCTTCCTAGAGGAAAGAAGTACACACTGAATTGCTTAGAGTAAAGAAGGCAGTAAAGTCGTAGAAATGGGGAGGAATGAAGTTCTGGGCCCTAGATGTCCTATCAACACAAATATTTATTGCAAATGAGTTAATAATCACATAATGAAATTTCCAGGGAAATATATTTTTACTTCTATTACGGTTTATATATTAGATGTCCCAAAAAGCTCATGTGTGAGACAATGCAAGAAGGTTTAGAGGAGCAATAATTGAGTTATGAGAGCCTTAACACAATTAGTGAAACCCGAAAGGGATAAACTGAGTGCAAACTGAAAGTGGGTAGGATGTGGCTAGAGGAGATAGGTCTTTGGGGGCTTGCCTTTGGAGTATGTTTTATGTATAGCAGTGGAATCTCCTCTCTCTCTCTCTCTCTCTCTCTCTCTCTCTCTCTCTCTCTCTCTCTCTCTCTCTCTCTCTCTCTCTCTCTCTCCCCTTCTCATCCTGTGAGCCATTTCCCTCCACCACACTCTTCCACAATGTTGTTCAGCCTCATGTCCAGTGGTGAGGAATGGAACCCGCTATTTCTGGACTGAGACCTTTGAAACTGTGAACTCCCAAATAAACTTTTCCTTCTTTAAAATTGTTTTTGTTGTAATCTTTTAGTCACAGCAGCAAAAAATGCTGACTAAATCAACTCCTGTTACCGAAATTACTAAAAACACCTGTATTAGCTAGTTGGGAGGCTGAAACAAGAGGATTGCAAGTTTGAGGCCAGCCTGGGCAACTAAGTAAGACCTTGTCTCAAAAAATTAAAAAATAAGAAAGGCTGGGGATGTCGCTAAAGCATTGAGTGCCCCTGGCTTCAATCCCCAGTACCAAAACAACAACAACAACAACAACAAAAAGTTTATAAACAGTAAAACCAAAACCAAACCAGAGAAAACAAAACTATTCTTTCTCAAATCTAATAGGAGTGGCTTAATAAAAAATAAAAAGAACCAACTAGTCTCTTGTCAAATTACTAATAATAGTATTAATAATAACACTTGTATCATAATAGCTACCTTTTGAGCGACAGCCACAATCCAGGAACTGCTAGGTACTCCATATACCCCTGTTCTTCATGGCACCCGGAAATGTGAACCCCTCATCCTCATTTTATAGAAAAGTCATGTTTTGTAACCAAACAGCAGAAAAAGAAATCAATTCCTAGTCCATGTGCTTCATTAAAATATAACTCCCAAGGGCTGGGGTTGTGCCTCAGTGGTGGAGCACTTGCCTAGCATGTGTGGGGCACTGGGTTCAATCCTCAGCACTGCATATAAACAAATAAATAAATAAAGGTCGATCAATAACTAATAGAAATATTTTTTTAAAAAAGATATAACTCCCAGGTCTGGGGCTGTAGCTTAGTGGCAGAGCACTTACCTAGCATGTGTGAGACCCTGGGTTTGATCCTGAGCACCACATAAAAATGACACAAATAAAGGCATGCTGTCCATCTACAATCCCAAAATTGAAAGAAAGAAAAAGTCTTTGAAAATTATATAGTCTTCTGGTTCTTTATTTAAAAAAAAAAAAAAAAGATATAACTCCCGTGAAATTTCACTAAAGAAAAAAAGTATGATAAACAAATTTCTCAAAAGAGCATAGCAAGGTTTAAAGTCAAATATTATTTTTTTTGGGGGGGGGAGATAAGGGTGGTACTGGATATTGAACCCAAAGGGGCTTAACCACTGATCTACATCCCCAGCCCTTTTTACTTTTTATTTTAAGACAGAGTCTCATTAAGTTGGTTAAGGCCTTGCTAAGTTACTGAGACTAGCCTCAAATCTGTGATCCTCCTGCCTGAGCCTCCAGAGCCACTGGGATTACAGATGTGTGCCAAAATGCCTGGCAAATATTATTTTCTGTAAATTTTGCTGTACATATTTCTTCTAATAACATTACCATTTATTAAAATGCTTTGGGAATCAGGTTCTGGAATGGCCTACAAATCTCACAATATATTCCCTTTGAGTATCTTCGTTGTGGGAAAGATAATTTTTGTCTGGTAAAGATGAATTTCATTTTTAGAAGCAGCCTGAAAGCGTTTGGAACCTTGTTCAATGCAAATGGGATGATTGAAGTGGTAAATGTAGTATTACTCAAAACCCCCTTGAAGAAAGCTGTCACAGCAGCATCACAGTAAAGTCAGCCCCAGCCAGCCAAGCCAGCCCTTGGCTTCGCGTTACACAGTCTGAAGGTGCATCACAAGTTCCCCTCCACAATAAATTAGGCTAAGTGATCCAATAATATGAATTCTCCATGAATAATATCATTGATTTTACAGGAATAAATCAATATTCGCTTAACTTAGATTTTGGCAAGTAAAATTTTCTCCATGTTGGAGTTCTCACTGCAGACTTTCTGGTTTATTTCCAAGTTTTATTGGAAACAACATATTTCATCTCCAGGCACTGTTTTCCTCAAATTCACATTATTTTGTCCATTTCACTTGAGAGAATACAATAAATGTCAAGTCCTCACTCTGTTTGCTCATCTTTCATAATGAGTGAGACATCTTGGAAGAAATTTCCTTAATTCTTACATTGTTTTGCTTTGAATGAAAATGTTTATTATATAATTGTAATGACTCAGCCACCATCTTCACAGTTAATTTAAATTGCTCAAGTCTATGTCCAATTTACTCTTTCTATTGGTCCCACAAGTTCTTCATTTATTTTTACTTAAATCTTTACACCAGAAATATATTAATTGATAAAAATTTAAAATATAATAAATAATCTAACAACCACCAATGTGCATGATACTAACTAACAAATTCTTCTGGTTATAATAATTTGTTTTTTGACAAAATTTCAGATAAAATTTTATTGCCCATCTCAATTAACATTTTTATATTTGTATTCCTATTTCTGTGGCAATCCATCTATATATATGGATATGTATGTATATGTATATACATATATACAAATATATGATGTATAGAATTATTTATGTTATGTTTCTTAATTTGTAAAAATTATATTGTATGGCATATTATTTTCCATAGATTTTTTAAAATTTAACCCAATAAGGTGCCCCTTTGATGTCTTGGGAGAGATGGCTTTTTTTTTAATATAGAAAATAATACTGTTTAATAATTGTTCTTTAATATTTTGTTTAATAGAGTTTTAATTTTAAAACTTAACTTTTCAAAAGATTTTAAAGCAAACTTACAAGTTCTATTTTACCTTTTTGTGTGTGTCTGCCAAATACTATTTTATTGAACTCTTGAAAGAGAAATAAAATTATTTCATAAGCCACTGAAATTTTGTGGTTGTTTATTGTAACATTTGCTGTACCTTGTTTGTATATCTCAGAACTAGGCTATGTTATAATAACAAACCACACCAAAATCTTTAATATCTCATTGTTTTAATTCATTAATGCCACTATAACAGAATCCATAGACAGGGTAATTTATAAAGAAGAGAGATTTTTTCCTTATAGTTTTGGAAGTTATGAGATTTAAAATCGAAAGTCACATCTGGCAAATCCTATTTTTCAAAACTAGCAATTTAATGAATAAGTTAAAATAGTTTTACATGGTTATTGAATTAATGCTCACTTTGTTTATGCATTTAATATATTAAAATATCCAAATATTTGAAAATATTTAAAGAAAATTTAGTCAATCTCTCTTAAACATATAATTAAAAACACAAATTTGATATATCTAATTTTGGCACTTCACATACCCAGGAGACAGATTCAAATACACACAAGAACAACAAAATCTTCCTAAACACTAAAACACTGCTTATAAATACAAGAAACCTAAATAAGTACTTCTAATAAATCAGATTGACTTGAAAATTTTAAAACTGGTTTAAAATTATATTACATCTTTCTATATATTTTAGTAAAAATCCCTTTTATGTGAGAATCCCTTAAATGCCTCTTTAAAAAGCAGCAAAAATACAAATTATCAAAACAATTTGGGGTCATTACTACACTTGCACTTAATACAGAAGTATTAGTACTGGGCATTTATTGTATTTCCTCATCTTCTATATATGCTCATGGTGTACATCAAGCGCCAAAGTCATTTGCCATGGAATTGAAATGACCATCTCATAATGGCTGTGAGATTGAGTTCAGTTTACAGAATTAAGACCTTAGTAAAGGCATAGATTGATTTCATTAGCTAGAGATTTGACCAGAACACAGGAACCTGGGCCTATTTAGTTAGGCAGATCATTGAGATTTTTGTGGGTTGTTTTTTTTTCCACAATACCATCTGCTGCTCTGTTAATGGGTCTTTCAGGAAGAAAGAACTGCTTAGCCCATGGACATCTCTTAATTGTCACCCTCTCCCATTCCTTTTTAACATCTCTCATCATATCTTTTCCAATAACTTCTTCCTTAAATTTTTACCATATGATTTTTCCTAATGGGACAAATGCAAATAAAATACAAGTATTTAGTTTCAGTTGGTAAATGTGTTTTCTGTAGACAACACTGGAAATCTATAGATGCCTTTGCTTCCACATACTTCATTTTGACGAATAGTTGAAAAATGTGGGCTTGGACAGAATCATTAAGTATTTTGGGGGTTCTCAGACTGTCACATCCCCAGGAGGCATTTCCCCCTCTGCTCCCAGACATCTTTGGAGGCACTCCACGTTCTGGTAACTACTAATTTTCAATACAATTTTCTTTGCCTACTTCATGACAGGGAATTAATTACTCGTCAAGGAGTTCTTGTTTCCTGGAATATAGAGGCCAAAATCTGGATAGCAGGAGTGCACATCCCATTGTCATGAATGAGAACTGAGATAGACATTGTGATATTTTTCCAGACTGCTTAACAACAGAGCTAACTTTTTTTTGAAGTTCAAGTTCATGTGCATTCATGTAGTTTATTTTACCTTTAGATTCAATTTTATTAGTCTGTTAAAATGGTTTGCTCTAATATAAACTTTCTTATATAGTTTGTTTCCTTTTCTATCATTCTTTCACTGCTCTGAATATGCTATTTTATAAGTTGTCATATCAAATTATATGATTAAATTATGAGAATGTCTAACTTTTCTATGAGTAGATGTGTTTTGCTTAGAATTTATAACCGTTTCAGCTGCAATTGGCTCTTCTCTTTCTTTACATAAGTCATAATTTAACAGTCATTTTTAGATGAGCATTATGTTTTTAAAACCTTTTCCTGTTATACCATATAGTTTGACTTTTAGAGACAAATCTATAAACACACATAGCTTGTATAAATCTCTGTCGTCGTGTGCTAGAATTTCTTTGGGATAGAAGTCTGATAGAAAGTATAATTATTAGGTTTTATATTCTGTTCACTTTTAACTTTATTGGATTTTGATGAAGCACCCTTTAAATGGATTGACAACTTGCACTGTTACTAGGAATATATGAAATTTCCAATTTCCCCTCTTTCTCATCATACTTGATATTATCAGTTGTTTTAAATTTTTGCTACTTCTGATAATGAAAATGGCTCAACTTCATTGTTTTTAATTTCAGAACCTTAATTACAAGTAACATTGAATATCTCTTCATATGTTTGCAACTTAGAGTTCTGTTTAATGAATTTCTTGTTCACTTCCTTGACGATTTCTCTTTTGTATCTTTTTCTAAAAGATGTTATGTATTCTAGATATTTGCTCTTTGTTATATATGTTACTACATATCTTCTCAGGCACTTTACTTTTCACAATGCAGTATTTTTATTATAGAGAAGTTGTATGTTTCTATACAGCCAATTCATCAGTTTTTTTATTATCTTGTTTTTGTGTCATATATGAATCCTTTTCATCTTGCCCTAATATAATAAGGATACCTCTAAGAGTTTTGATTTATTAAGTTTATTTTTTATTTTTATATCTTCAAATCATTTTGGAGTTTAGTTTTATATATGGTATAAAAAGCAAATCTAATTGATTTTTAGAAGCAAACATTCCCAAACCATTTTCCTTTTTTTTTTTTCTAAATTTTAATGCCTCTTTATCTATGCCAAGGTCCATATAAGTTCTAGAGGGCTTCTGAGATATATAGTCTTTCATGGAGTGCTTCTTTTCATCTATCCCTATGTCCAGTATTCTTTTTTTTAAGATAGATAGAGAGAGAGAGAGAATTTTAATATTTATTTTTTAGTTATTGGCGGACACAACATCTTTGTTTGTATGTAGTACAGAGGATCGAACCCAGGCCGCATGCATGCCAGGCAAGCACGCTACCACTTGAGCCACATCCCCAGCCCCAAAAACTTCAGTCAGTACAATGCTAAATAGTATAATTAATCATTTGCAAAGAGCAAATGACAAGAGCTTTTTTTAAAAAAAAAAAAAAGGGATAATTGGATTGATACATGTTTGTTGGAACAGAGAGAGTTAAAGATGTTGATAAGATTATATTTGAAACTCCTGGCTGTTTAGACTACATTACTTCTTGAGACTCTTCCCAGTTGGTCATTCTGCAGTTTGATCTTTATTTTTATGTTTTTTATAGTATACTCAGTGATAAAATGAAGTAAATATATAGATGGATGAATTTCTCTAAAGGCTTCTCATGCACTTGATTTTTTTAATGAACATAACAGAGGAAAAAAAGAGTATACTTTCCCATTAGGTAATAATTTTATAAGATGTACAATTGTCACTTCAAAAGGCAAAATATCCCAAATTCAATTTTAAAAAACCAATGCTCTTAAAGATATATTTAATCTCTGAATTTTGGTCCTGCTGTACAAAGAGAGCATCATGTTAAAAGTGGACGTGGGTGGTTCTGGGATTCATTTGCATAATTGTTAGTGGTGCAGATCAGGGTACAGGCATCAACTGGGAAATAGTCTTTTTAAAAGTCCTGAAGGGCAAAGGAGTAGCTCAGTGGTAAGCATATGCTTAGCATGCTCAAGGCCCTGGTTTCCATCCCTACAGCCACAGTCATGATCATAATCAAATTATCAAAAGCCTGAATTTGATTAAGCATATCTTGAGTGAACTTCTTCTAAAGACATCAGATGTCCTAAAAATAAACAAAGATGTCCCTAACTGCAGTGGGAAAAAAAAATGAGAGAATTCATCAGTTGATCATGTGTTCAGGGAAAGCTCAAGACTCCATCATGATATAAAGCTAAGAGAATTAAATTTAAAAGCTCAGAAATATTGATACTGTTATTTGGCTCATCTTCCACTTTCAAGAATTCATTTTCTCTAAAAATCAGTGCTTTAAAATTGTATTTTGAGGGGTCTGAAGTAATTATGTACATACATAGACATATTGATTTATTCTTTTCTTTTTATTGGCACCCAACACACACTTTTAAGGATGGTTTACTTCATTTCTCTGCTTTCTGCTGGGTTGATGTTGAGTGTGAGATGTCTTTCCAAGCAATCAAGGGAAGTTTGACAACACTGTATGTGTCATTGCACTAGCATTATGGTCTTTAATGTTGGAAGCAAATTTTTTTCATGTAGGTAAAATAAATCTATATCCCATTTTGTTTTCAACTTGATTTAGATGGAATTTTAATGTGACTAACAAGTTGTGACTCATGTGGTTGTTGGTCTGTAATTAATCATAGGCCTAAGATCCTTTAAAAACCCACTCTTGTGTGAGATTTCCAGCAGTTGTAAGCCTTAGGCTCACCCGTCTTTCTTCTCTACCCTCGAGGTATATCAGGTAATCATTGTCTGACCAGAGGGGCTGAAAAATAAGAACAGCACCTGTGCTCTGTGCTTCTCAAAACATTTAACAAGATGATTTTTCTTCTTACACTGTTTTTGTCTATTTTCTTATAACATCATTTCTTTCTAGAATAGTTGCTGCCTCCCGTTCTCAAATGAACACTATGTTTTTCTTAGGTGTACTCTCTTTGTAAAGCAAAGTGAGAAATGATAATGTAAAAAGTCCCAATAAGACTACTTTACCACCGCTGAGCTCATGCTCCATTAAAAATCCCCAAAGCAACCAATGTTGGATTTTATAGACTCCTCTTGAAAATTCAAAGGCAAAACTTTTTAAAGTATTTAGGGAAAGAAAAAAAGAAGGAAGAGTACAACATGAAACAGATGCACTTAGGATGGAGCTGTCATGGAAAGAAAGAACTGATCAGAATAGAACATTTGCAAGCAACAGGGAGAGAGAGCGTCAGGAAGAGCATTATGTGTGCAGAGAGGCTGGGGGTGCAGGAGAATTGAATAGAAGGTTCCCATTGCTACCTCTGGGGAATCTCATGCTGCACCTCATCACACAGCTGGCAGCGAGTGAGAATAAGAGGAAACCATGCAGCCGCCTGGGCTGTCAAGAAAGATAAGGAAGTGGAAAGAACGAAGACAACAAAAGGCTAGAACCTAAAATTAGGCAGATTAAGAGGAGTGGAGGGGGTTCTTAAAATGTCATAGAAGTACAATAAGGTGAATAAAGTACAATTTACTACTGAAAAGATGTCACTGGTAAAATTAAATGCAACTAAATATTGCATAGTGATTACTATTGCTATTGCTTACTGCATATTAAGAATCAATACCCTAAGGGCACATACAGTATGTCATCTTCATTTTCTCAGAATTCATGTGATGAGGTGAATCTCTGCCACACCAAGTAGATGTCTGAAGATCTGACTCAATTAAAAATTCTGACACATAAAAACAACTGGGGTTTGAATTCTTTTGCCAAAAGGTTTCACACAATGGTGTTCTTACCTGAGTGTACTCACTTCTCAACCCAGGACATAGAGTACAGCCTGTGATTGGCTCCATCTTCAGGGATGCTTTGCCTGCTTTCCTTTCGGTATGTTAAAGTGAATCTCTGAAGTCATATGTAATATTAAGTCTATAGCAATAAGTAGCCATTACTGGAATTCAATAGAAAGATTATTTAAAATGTTTAAAGATTAGGTCATGAATATCTTATTGCACTACTCTTTTACTATATATGAGTTACTTCTCTCAACCTCAGTTTATTTATCCTTAAAATGAAATAATAATAAGAACAAATTCATATGGTCATTTGAAGATTAACTTCAGACAATAAACATAAAGCATTTATGAGAAGAACTAGGCAGTTTGTTGAACTAGCAATAATTCAAGAAATGATTGCATTTCTTACGTTTAACTTATCAGCTTCTTAGTATACCATTCAATTTCGACAACTTCTGTACAACTAATTCATCAGTGCATAGTAAATAATAGAAGCTGAAATATATATTTTTTTATTGTTGATCGTTCAAAACATTACACAGTTCTTAATACATCATCTTTCACAGTTTGATTCAAGTGGGTTATGAACTCCCAACTTTACCCCGTATACAGATTGCTGTATCACATCAGTTACCCTTCCATTGATTGACATATTGCTTTTCTAGTGTCTGATGTATTCTGCTGTCTGTCCTATTCTCTACTATCCCCCCTCCCCTCCCCTCCCCTCCCCTTTTCTCTCTCTACCCCTTCTACTGTAAATCATTTCTTCTATTTGTATTATCTTGTCTTACCCCTCCTTTCCTCTTATATATCATTCTGAAATATATTTTTGTCTGAATAAATTAGTACATAGTAAAACAACAGCTCCTGTCCTCAGGATGAATGCAGTCAACATGGAGAGATAGCAAATATAATTAACAATTACCAAAGAATGTACTGTTATAAAATGAGAAATTTGGAACACTGTAAGAGGGACTTATCTTTCTAATAATATGATCAAACAGGTACCCTGAAAATCCCTCTTATAACATCACCTTAAAAATGCATAGCCAAGGTAACAAGAAAATAATGAAGCTCCTCAAAGGCCAAAAAAAGGAGGAAAAATCCTGACTCCAAAAAGAAGACAGCTTTTGTTAATGCCTCATGGTCCAGAGCTTAGAGTACCTATGCACAGGGGAAAGGAGACAGAGCCCCAAAGGGCTAGTGAGAGTATCCCACCAAGTAGAGCAAAAGCTATTTAAGGATAAGTGCTATGATTGAACAGGAAAATGAGGTGGGGGAACCACTTCACAAAGGGAGAGACTAAAGAAAGCAATGTGCCTCTACTTTGACCCTCACTAGAGAGAGGAAAGAAGTTTTCCAAAGAGAAATACAAGCCAGTTCACCAGTGAGTGACTTGGGTTCACTCTGCTGTGTGTTCCTGAAAACCTAAGTCCCATACCTGACATAAGCAGAAGAAAATTCTCTCTGAGAGAAAACACTTTACACCAGGACCCCAAGAATTCTCACAGATAAATGCCAGTGAGCATGAGCTGACAATGAATGAAGGTCAATGACAAATGACAATCAGATGATTAAAGATTGTGTCAGAGTATCAAGCAATTTCAGAGCATTAAATAGGCAACTGCAATCTATTTGTAGAAATAAAAGATCATTCCACATATGGATGAGGAAAAGGGAATGCTTTCCAGGCGTCATATCATATTTGAAAGAATAATTAATTAACCTGTAAAAATTGTAGTGGGTGTGAATGTGTGTATAGTAAACATGAGCATGTTACACACAGCTGAGGTTATCAAGGAAAAGAATGAAAATGTATGAAAGAGGCTAAGTACACATTTAATCAGAATTGTAGAAAGTATGAAGTACATAGAGAAGAGGAAATAGTGCAGAATAGGATTGTTGAGAAATTTGCAAAATTGAAAGACATCAATTAGCCAAGTCAAGCAGTCAAATTTATTCCAAAGTATCTAATGATAACAAGTCCATACAAACTATAAGCAAACTATAGAAATAGAAAATTTTTATGAGAAGCTAGAGAGAAAAGCAGATAACCTAAAAAAGAATGACAATTAGACTGAAAAAACTGACTTCTTAAGACAACAATGGACTACAGAAGACAGTGAAATAATTATTTTAAAGTTCTGAGAGATAAATTACTGACAAGTATAATTGTATGTCTTCCAAGAACAGAGGCAAAACAATTTCATTTTCAGTCATTCCAAAAAGTAAATATCCAAAACCAAAGCTAAAGAAGTATTACCAAGAAACCCTCAAACATGTATTTCCCTAAAAGATGTACCTAAAGAAAAAAGTAAATTATCCTAGAAGGTCTGTCTTATCTGAAAGACAAGAAAGAATGATGAACATAATTTGTAAATATAAGCAAATACATGGGGGGAAAGTGAATTATCATGGTGTTAAAAAAAACTACTAAAAATAATAGCTAATAAATTTTGTGGGCATTATCAAAATAAGAAAAAAATCCAAGGAAGAAGTAAAATTTCCTCAAAGGAAGATCTGAAATGCAAGAAAGTATGATGAGCAAAGAAAAGAGTTAACATATAAGTAAATCTAAACATTGATTACAAATGATTGAAAATAATATTTGCATATTAAATAAAACAAGTGAAAAATGGGGCAACAGCATTTCAGTAGTTGTTAGTGCATGTTCAAAGGTCATAATTCAAAGAGAAAGTAAATATATTGATTAAACCTTGTTAAGTTAAATTATGCATATTAGAAATGAGAGTAAACACTAAAATAATAGAATTAAAGAATACAATTCCAAAACTAGTGGACTGGAAAACTCAGAAGACAGAGAAATCTAATTAGCTGAAAAAGAATGACAATGAAAATTTGTACTAAAAATAGCAGAAATGTACCCCTTACCTAATAAGTGAAAATAGACTAAATAGTCAAATAAAAGACAAATATTGGCAGATAATAGATTTTTAAGTAAATATATTATGTTTAAAAGAGCCACGATTAAAAATATAGTTGAACCTTGAAAAACACAGGTTTGAACTGTGCAGTTCTTTTTATGTGTTGATTTTTTTCAAAAAATCAATTTGAAAGCTAAGAAAGTAAAAGTTAGATATGTCTTGAATGCATAAAACATATATAGATAGTAGTTTATTTGATCATATACCAACACTAAATATACATTAATAATCAAAACTTATGCATACACCGACCCTATTTCACATCATTTGCAATTGAGAGAAATGTAAAACAAAGGTAAAGATGCAGTATTAAATCATAACTGCATAGAATTAGCTAGCACATACTACTACTACTGTAATAATTTGGTATCCACATCCTATTGCTATTGTAGTAAGCTCAAGTGTTGGGAGTATCCTCTTAAGATAGCCTTTGACTCCAGGTAGATTGCAGTGAAAAGCCATCTCTTGTGTAACTTTCACCATATACAATCCATAGAACATACAAAAGTGTTTTAACTAACTGCTTATGTTATCAGTAAGACTTCTGGTCAACAACAGGATATTGGTAGTAAAGTTTTAGGGGAGCTAAAAGTTATATTAGGTTTTTCAAACGTGTGGGAGATCAGTATACTTCCTAAGTTATTCAAGGGTTGACCATATGACACACTAATATTGGAAATAGAATCTTGAGAAAATATACATGAAGAAAACTAAACAGATGAAAGTTGGTAGACAAAATAATATTTAAGAAAAAAAAAAGAAATAAAATGAAGCATTAAAAATTGGCAGAACTATAAGAGGAAATTTCAAATCCAATATGCTAAGAAGTAGAGGGTGAGTTTAGGCATCCCAGGCAGTTCACGGAATTTTCTAAGGAAAATTCTTCCATGAAGAATTCTTGTGGGAAGGAGAGGTCAGGTGGAGGGGAGGTTGAGGGTAGGTGACATTAGAAATAGCCACTGCCAGGCACAGCAGGGTATGGATGTGTGGCCTTGGTTGCCCTGTGGGAGGCTGAGTGTCCCCCCATCCCCCACTGCTGCTATGTGAATGAGTAGAATGCTCCAAGGTACCAGCATCAAAACCATTCTCCCTCAGTTCTTACTCTTGATATAAACAGCTATGTATTTCAGAAATTATCAGATAGAGATCTTCATGTCTTAGACAAAAGTGAATCGACTTTGGACCACACATCACATAAGCACATCACATTAGAAGACTCTGGAAAGACTGTTGAGCATCAAGATTGACACCAAACATCTGGTCCTTGTAAGAGAACATGTAGCTCTCCTAAGGGAATTCTAGTAGTTGTAATAGAATGAACTCTAACCTAGTATCTACAAAACTTCTGGGTGAGATTATAAACCATTGTTCCCAATTGGAAGAATTTGGGAAATGGAAAAAGTAGAGACAGGCAAATGCTACTGCTGATTTTACTTTTGGGAATTTCAGGAGCAAGTGTGCTTCATGGGATCAAAGGCAGTATTCTAGAATGGATTATTTAATAGATGAGCATAAGTATTTTGAAAAGCAAGTGTCCTTGGGATGTATGAGCTCACCAAGAATAAATCACCCCAGACTTGATTATTTCCCAGTTTGATAGATTTACTAGAACTATAATTATGGTATTATAGTTAAGTATGATTCAGTAAGCAGTTGGCAAAATCGGTCACAAAAGTCTTCAGAAACGGTTCAGTTATTTAGTTGTATATTAACAATATGTATAAATGGTTGGATATGAACATATTTTAAAAGTGTCAATTCATATACTGTAGAGAATTAACAGAATTGAATGAGGATATTTGGATAAAGCACACTCCATACCCAGATAACCCATGATTCCGAAACCCTTTCTTACCTGATTATGTTACCGCTCTTAATCATGGGAAAAAGCTTTAAAAGGGTGACAAATTAAAGTGATTTTAACAAAACACCTGTAACTGAAATTATCTGCTCTACATGACCTTCATTATGGTTATGTAATCCACAGTTATGTAATGAATGCCTTAAAAATAAGTCGTAAAATGTAGCCACTGATGTTAGACTGCAGCACTGATCTAAGATGTATTCCCACTACCTTGTCCAGTTTTTGCCAAAATGAAGAACTACATTAACCTATCCAAAGACTCTAGAGGCTTAATTGTAAAGCAGAATAATGTAATTCCTACAATTAAGCAAGAACATTCTAGAATTCTCTATCTATCTCCCATTCACCTCAGAATCTGGTAGTAATCTAAAAGGCAAACAAGTTTGGATATCCACACATTTGCAAATAAACTTTCAGGAGTTCTCAGTATGGGGGTAATATTATTGCTATGTTAATATCATGATTACTTTATGGTCAAGTTAAAAGAAATTAAACATCATTTTTACTGTTTTTAATGGTTTGTCTTTCTCATTAGATTTATATCCTAATCTCCACATAAGGTTCTACTTTATATGTATACATATATATACACTGTCAAGGAATAACAGAAAATGATCCTCTCCTCTCCCACAAAAAGGAAAGCAATTAACATTTCCTAGGTACTTGCTGTATGGAGGGCACTGTGTTTTGAGTCCCTGTGTTCTTTCATTAAACACAAAGGCTTTCTTCAGAAGATCATAAGTCAAATCCGTCAGCAGCATCCCCTTATGCACATCTGGAAATTTTAAACTCAGTACTACTCTTTCACTTTTAAACTCATACTGCTCTATCTTAGGGAGCCAGGAACATGGATCCTCTATTGCATGACAGGTCTAGTATAGTCTGAGTCCAATCAGGTAAGTTGCAGTGTTGGGACCTGCCAGTCTCTTGACTTTAAATGAAAGCCCTGTGGCAAACGCAGGGCTTCCCTCTAGCTGTGAGGAGGAATGTTGCTAATTCACACCTGTGATGAAAGTTCACACAGACACCTGTAGCCAACAGCTAGGCCATTGGCTTAACTACAGTGGTCCTCTGGCAGATTTGGAGAATTTGTGCAAATGTATCAAAACTCTAATGTTCTACAACAGGAGGATTTCCTCTACCAATCCTAAGAATTAAGATATCTGAAACTATTATTCAGTGAGAAGCAAAGCTTCTTCAGCTAAAAAGCAATTTGCAGACTGACACACATGCCACAGCAAGTTTGTACTTTGTATAAAACCTGCCTTTACAAGAAAAAAAAAAGCAATGCATTTGTATTATGGCTTGTCTATATTTTGAAACAGAACATCAATAGAAAATATTTGCTTTCTAAACTTCATTTGCTTTGAATTAAAATATCAGGATTGTTTTTTTTCTGCAAGAAAAAGTACAGTGCCTTTAACAAATTCTATTGGTAATCAATCATGATTGCTGATGAAATACATAATTCAAATGGAACATATGAACACTATATCTGTAAAGTTATAATAGGAAGAATAACCTATGGGCACCCCATGGAAAGAGAGTCTGGTTTTGTTTTTTGTTTTTGTTTTGTTGTTTGGGGGGTTTTACCTATATCATAATTTTTCATATTGAGCAAAATTTTCCATCCTTGTTTATCTCCAAAAAAATGAAAATAAAAGTCTTAAAACAACTCTCTGAGCATAGTGCAATCAGAAGGGGAAAGTAGGGTTAAGTGGAATATAATTAGCCTTTACATGTGAGAGGAGCTGGGAAGCACTGTAGGGCCATCAGAGCACATGGGAATTTGGAGACAGACTTTAAAAATACTGGAGACTCAGCTGCATTGGAGTGAATGAATCAGGCTTCTGTACTTTTTTTTTCTTTCTTAAAGACTAATTCTATACATGTTTTTTCTTTGTAAAAATAAGGCTTAAAAAAGAAAAAAGAGGAGTGACAGAATGTTTCCTCTAGTAAGTGGGCATGTACGGCAATGGACAGGGAGCCTAGCTGTCCTCAGTAGACAGAGTGGGAATCAACAGGAGACTTGAGGAAATGCTTTTGCAAGAAGTCTTGAGAAAATTTTGGCACATATCCTCCCAATCTAATCTGAAATTCAATGCTTTAGGAGAATTAGGTGCATTGTGTGCAATGTGAACATATTAGCATTGTGTTAAACCAAATTCTGTCCTTTTTTTTTTTTTTTGTCTCTAAGTAAACACTGACTTTGTGTCTTGTGAGAAAAATGCTATCCTTTGCCTGTGAATTTGTTCTATTCTTTGGAGGACTTTTTTCTTTGGCAATAATGATAGATTTATAGGTGTTTATCCACACAATTTTGTTACCCAGGTAGACATTTTCAAGAAAGCCCATTAAGGTTAAGTGGGCAATCCAAGATCATTCCTCTATTTAATTAATTTTCTTTAAGCATCTACTATATGCCAAGCATAATGCTTAGCACAGTCAATAAAAGTATCACCTCTACTTTAAGCTCCTATTTACTGAAACTGCATCAAGGAAGCTTAATTTTCCCAGGTCATCACAGAACTCTAACCCAAATCTCCTGTAACTGCATCTTTCCTGTACTTAGGAGATTTTCCTCCTCATCATCTGGTCCTACTCTGGTTAATAAAGCAGTTATTCCCATTCTTCCTGAGTTCCAGTCTTGTATAAGTACTAGGATTGTAAAACACTTTCACATAAGCATTTTAAGTGTTTGGCCTATAAATTGAACCAGAAATAATTTGTTTTAGAACTTTGAAGTATAGGATAACCAAAAATATTCTCAAATACTAAAATTTAAATAATAATTCCGCCAAAAAAATGCATCTTTTCTGAGTCCTTTCAACATTTATCATCTCTATTGACTCAAATGAGTCAAAGCAGTTATTCTGACACTTGAAATTATACTTTTAACGTTTCCCAGGAAACATCATTTCTATTCACCCCTACCCTCACATGGAACCAGCTAAAGAGGAAATACAAGGAAACAGCCATAAATGTGCACAGTTCCCTACTGCCTTGATGTTTTCCCACTTCTCCACTGCCATTCAACCCAACAGCTGTCACTGTTGCCTCTGTAGGAATTTGGTTCTTGTATGGCAACTTGAGTGGCATTGGGCTTTGATAGAAGGTCCTAACATCTTTGTTAGAAATGATGTGCAAATTTTTCCAAGAGGTTTTGTCTCAACTTTTTATTCTGAAAGCAAGAAAAGCTGCAAAACAAATTTCTTTGTAAATCAAATATTAAAAGGTGATAAAAATGAATTGCCCTCTAGCTTTTGTCTTGGTTGACAATTCTTCTGGGATAAGGTTGATTATTTTTATAATTCCTCATGGAGACTTGTCAGATCTGTCTGATTAAATTAAAACTAGCATAAGGAGATTGTATAATGGATGTTATTCATATAAAATCATTCCTTTTAGGGACTAACGAAAATTTGTCTTACATAAAGGGAAATTCAAGCACTTTACCTTGGTTGTCTTATTTTGATTACTGAAAATCATATTTTGAACCCTGTAGGATAATTCTCATATTTTAGAGGAGCAATTACTGTCAGAGAGAATAAGTAACATGGTCACACATTTATTAGGTGGTCAGATAGAAATCTGAATTAGATCTTCCCCAGAAACTAAAGCCCAAACTCTAAAACAATAGGACACAGACTCCTAGTTATCAATGGTTCTCTTCATAATGGGGAAGGACACACTACACCTCTAACTTGGGGATGCCCAAGAGAAAACACACACACACACACACACACACACACACACACACACACACACACAATTTCATGTTTCAATTCAGAAGATTTAAGGTGGAGCCCTGGAGGCTACATTTTTTAAAAGTTCCACGGAGGATGGTAGAATGTGATGGACATCATTGTCCAAAGTACATGTATGAAGACACGAATTGGGTGTCAACCTACTTTATATACAGACATATGAAAAAATGTGGTATATATGTGTAAAAAGACTTGTAATGCAAAAAAAAGTACATGTATAAAGACAAAAAAAAATAGTTCCACAGGTGATTCAGATGCTTATGCCTAGTTGAGAACCCCCATGTACATAATATGCTACTTTAATTTAAGCTGGATAGTGAAATGACAAAAATGCCTATCATAAATTCTGGCTAACAACTCAGAAGCATGCCAGTGAGAATTTCATATATATTTTTTGATTACTGAAAATCATATTTTGAATCCTGTAGGATAATTCCCATATTTTAGAGGAGCAATTACTGTCAGAGAGAATAAGTAACATGGTCACACATTTATTAGGTGTGTGTTACACACACACACACACACACACACACACACACATATATATATATATATATATATATATATATGGAGAACCAGGGTTAGGAGGAAGAGTCATTGAGACTTTGAATTATTCATTACCATGTATTGTATAATGAACTCAATTTACATGTTATTCAACCACGGAGGATATTTTTATAACCTATCCATAATAGGCCTAATGCATATATTTAATGTTCAGCTATGTGCACCGATACTGATAGTCTTTTTAAAGAATGGAAGAAGGACTTCAGAGGCTTTTCTTTTACATCCAGGTCAGAAAGTTTTTATATCTACTCCAGAAAACCTAGTTACTTAGTTGATGAGGTCTTTAGTAGGTGGTTTGGACTCATACTAAACTCTAGAGATTTGGCATTACAGGAAATTTTTTTGTTTTAAAACAATGTGCGTAAGTTATAAAACCTCGTAGGTTCAATATAGACAATGGATTGAGTTACAAAAGTCCATTTCTTAGCAAGTCTAGTCAATTATAACAAGATTATTTATACATTATAAATATAGTACCAACGAGAGTTTGTAAAGGGGTCATAATGTAATTGCAATGTCATATATTTGCCCTGAAAAAATACTTAATAACAATACTTCCATAATTATTAAACAATACTTAAACTGGATCTTTGAACTGGGTACCTATACTTTGTATAAGTGCATTATTAGAAACAACAGTTTGAAAGCAAGTTTTAACTTTGTGTACTTCCATAAAGGCACTTAATATTAATTATTATAAGCTACATTGAAGATGATTTTTATTAAATATTTAGAGGAAGATTATTGAAGTGAATCACAAAGAAATACTTAAGTATTTTTAAAAATCTTTTAAATGTTGTGGTTCTCAAACCTTAACTAATAAGCAACTGAGGAACCTGTGTTACATGCAGATTTCAGGCTGTAATTGCAGCGATTTGAACTCAAGACGGTCAGAAATCCAGGAGTCTATATTCTTTACAAATAAATATACAATAAAAGGCAGAAAAATTTATCCAATTATCCAGTTGTTGTACTTTATCTTGTAAAAATTGTCCTATGATTTTTAATAATACACACTTTAACTCAGTGTACTAGTTGGATGATAAATCATGGTCAACTCAAGTGTAGAGTACCCAGAATTCCCTAAAGTCTCCCAAGATGTAAAAAGTGATGCTCCTGGCATTCTTAGGACCCTGCATCCACAGACACTGGAACCTTCCCCATCTGTCAAAATTTAAGCATTTTAGAGCCAGGCACAGTAGCGCATGCCTATAATCCCAGTGGCTTGGGAGGCTAAGGCAGGAGGATTGCAGATTCAAAGCCAGCCTCAGTAACAGCGAGGCTTGCTAAGCAATTCAGTGGGAGCATGTCTCTAAATAAAATGTGGCTCAGTGTTCCAGTACCCCTGAGTTCAATCCCTGGTACCAAATGAAGGGAAAACATTCCTAAGGCTACGATTAAGATTAAATGAACTTCCTGGAAAACATGTTTATCTTATCACTAATAATGTTTTAGCTGTGTGTGGTGGCACACACCTGTAATCCCAGTGACCAGGGAGGCTACATTGCTTTCATTAATTAATGAAATTAATTAATTAATGAAAGCAATGTAGAAACTACCCCAAAAGAAGCCTCTTGCTGGAGAATCTTCAGAGTTTTGTTGTTTTTCAGTAAATTCTCGTTAATCTATCATATTCCAATATTACAGTCATCTTAGGAGGTCATTCAGAGCAAAATGGAAAGTAAGAGAGTCAACCCAGAATGCAGAGCGCACTTGGATAAAGATGAGATGGACAGAGTATTCTAGGATTAGAAGGAGAAGAGGTGAAAGTATAGACTGACCCACTTTGAAGCTCAGGATGACAAGGAAAAGCACTAGAATTATACTGCTTCTGTCATGGAAATCACTGGAAAATAAATTTATTTTAAAAATGAGGCCCAGTCAGGCCTGAAACTATTGACTTTCTTTTTCTTGGTTAACTAAAGAGAACTCATATGAAAATACTTGATAAACAATAAAGGCTTATGAACCATTATCAGGGTCACTGGAGACTCAAGAAAAATAGAAGGCAAAAGACAAAATAGCAAAAGAAAAAGCAAAAAGGATAAGAGGAAGTAGGAGAGGTGAGATCAAGCTATGGCTTCATCAGCACAGGCCCTGGCAGGGGAAGTAGAGGCCACAGCCTAAAACTCGTGGCTTTGTTGTGGGGTGACCGGATGAAGGTAAAACATTCCTAAGGCTAAGATTAAGATTAAATGAACTTTCTGGGAAACATGTTTATCTTTTCATTGATAATGTCTTAGCTATGTGTGATGGCACACACCTGTAATCCCAGTGACCAGGGAGGCTAGGGCAGGAAGATCACAAGTTCTAGGCCAACCTTAGCAACCCTGCAGGGCTTTGTTTCAAAATAAAAAAATAACAAAGGCCTGGGGATGCAGCTCAGTGGTAAAGTGACCCTGGATTCAATTCTTATTACAAAAAAAAAAAAGAAAAAAAAGAAAGATAATGCTTAATTTTCTAAATGAGACTTTGTTATTACCCTGTTTACACTATAAAGTTCAGTAAATCCTGTCCATACTACCAAAACTGAGCAAGGCTGGAGTATTCTCCTCCAATACTTTGTTCACTTTCAATGATAAATTAAATTATAAAGTTCAAGTAGTAACAATTTGCTATTTAAATTAATATGTGTGCACAGTTTGTTTTCTGTTTGTTAATGGGTAATGACACGAAAGGGAATACGTCTGTATGTTTATATATCGAGACATTATTGGGTAGTTAACTCTGTGTCTTGACTTTTCATTTACCTTTTAACAAAAGCATTTTATCTTGACACTTGATGTTCTCAAAAGTTATCTTTAATAACCATCTGCTCTTCCAACTTGTGCATGCACCACAATTTCCCAGCAACCGTCACCCTTCCTTGGTAGATTTCAATATTCTTTTCTGTTGAGTGTCACCGTGTATTTCCTCATCTCAGATCATTTACTAAGGATAGACTCAGAAGTGTACGAATACTGAGCCAAGCATCATGAGCATTTTTGAGGCACATAATACATATTTCCAAAGTATTGTGGAAACAGATTTTTCTGCCGTGTAGAAAATTGTTTATTTATCACAAGCTTATTTTGACAGTAAAATATTATATATATTTTTCTTAATTTGCTTTGATTATTAATCAGGTGAAACATATTTACCCATAATTTTTCCTTCTTTGTATGTTTTCTGGTTGTGTTACTACCGATTTGCTAATTGGGATCATAACGTTTTCCTTAAAGATTTGAAATTTTATAGTCTATGTTATATTATTATGTTATATTTATCCCAACTAGATTGTGGTGAACCTTTGGCTCACACAGATGTTTTAAAATTTTATTATTTTTACTTTGTTGTTCTGCACATGCTTTTTAAAGTCCACCCTCAAATTGATTTTTCTATAACTAATTAATTAGGTTTACTTAGAATGAGGGGCCTAATTTTTACAGCTAACTACAATATACATAGAATTTCTTGTTGGTGAATGCAGTGAGACAAAAGATTTCAAATTTTCTTTTCTTCATAAATAACCACTTGTCCTGCAATAATTTGTGCATCCTTCCTTTCTCCACTAACTATGGTATTTCTTTCTTCTATTATAGGTAAAATAAGTTTTGTGTATATTTCTTTCTAGGTTATCTATTCCCTTTATATATTTACCTATTTTTATGACATTGCATACCATCTAAACTATTAAATTTTATATTTTGATAAAAAAATAAACTTTCAAAACAGTTTGTAACATATTAAGATAAATAATTTTACTTCATTTGGAGAAGAAATTCTAACCAAACTTTTCTGCAAAATATGTCACTTAAAGTTTCTTAGCAATTCAGTAAAGACTTTTCGTATAAGTGAGTTTTAGGTACTTTTGTTTTTAAAGAGAAGGAGGTCACGTGAAAGATATAGTGTTCCAGACCTACATCATTAAGAGAATAAAGGCTTAGTGATACTTTACTCTGTTAATTATCTCTAACCATCTCTTATGCTGTGACACAGAAAAAGATGTAGGCTTTTTCTTTTCCTGAGTGATTAGTACATACAATGAACCATGATAAATAATTATCATGACCTTTGAAATTTTAATATATAAGAACACTGCCACAGTGTTATTTTTAGAAAGATTTCCTAAATTGTTTTTACCTAATCTTTTCAATGACATATATGGTAAAAATGCTTAGCCTTTGAGTTAATTCTAACTGTAGCTGAGTGCGGGTTGTATCTCTCTGTGGAGGGGGAGGCCTCTGTGTGCAGGGTACAGAGTTCTACACAGAATTGGTTTGGATCTAGAAATCCAAGAAGAGTCTATGTCTCCTGAATCCCATTTCAATCCTCTTTCAACCCTATCCTCATGACTTTCCTCTATTTCTGAACCATCATTTCATTGTTTCATTAAGGCAAAGTCATACTATATTGTCACCATTCACGTTTTTTCTGGTGCTGGAAAGTAAAAATATTTCACAGCCTAGTCTAAATCAGTAATACCGATAGAAATGTGTTAACAAGCAAAGACTATTTCTTCCACAACTACCTTCACCAAGTATGTGCATTAGTTCAACATTTCTACCACCAAGAATTTGCATTTTTTATCTTTATTTTCCCCTAAGCATTTAAAAATATATGAAATAATATACCTTGTCCACATGCACATTTTCCATACTCATTTAAACTATGTCTGCAGAAAGCATTTATCAAACAGAAACTAAACATATGGACTTTCTAAAATTAAGAAAACCTTTTTGGAATTTGTTTTGAATAGGGCTTGATGCAACAAGCATCCAGGAGATCAACCAAATAGAGGAAACAATTTTGTGCTAGGAAAGCAAAGCTCTGTAGATTGATAAATGATGATAGGTAGAATAATTTTGTGGTCTGGAAGAAAATGAAATGAATTTAAGAAATTCTTAAAAATATTTCTATCTTATAAAATTAAAGATATCTGCTGATTTGAATTTGCCACTGTTCTTTACTCCAAAATTCAACAAATTCTTTTTATAAATTGAGAAAAATGCATCTAATTTACAAATAGTTTCCATTCTCTGCAGTTAGAAATGTATGCATATAATTTGATAATCCTACAGAGTTGAATATATAAAATAGAAAAAACCTGAGACCGACCTTACTTGATGACCATGCTTGTGAAATTTAAAATCTCCAGGTATTTTTTAATTGAAACAATAATATTTCAATGGAGAAGTTTTCAACGGGTAAAGCTATGGAGGCACAGGCAGATTTTAAATCACTTGAAAGAAAAATGTATGTGTAAGGGAAAAAGTTACAGGTAATAAGATTTAATGGTTGTGGGAAATAGACAAAAACTGATAGTGTTCTCTAGAGAAAATAGCTTTAGGGCAGACAAGAGAAATGAAATGTGATAGTGAGTGAGGTTTTAACAATAACAGAAACAGTAATAACAGAGAAAAGAAAAGATTGAAGAGAAGATTAAATCAGAGGGTAGTATATAACTAATTCCAAAATTTTTTCCTTGATCAATCTGATGGGAAATTAAAGCACCAAGAGTAAATTTTTCCTAAGTGAGAACAATGATCTTTGGCAAGAACTGGTTACATTGCTTCCATGGTTGGGGCTCAAGAAAGGTGGATATTGTAGCAGCTTAGGTTGAGAGCCAAAGGGATGCTTTCCAGCCAACTCAGAACTCTTTGCTCCTAATGGAAACTCAGTCTTGGAGAAATAATATCCAAAATAAGGTGATAGGGTCTCCATGCTTCTATAAAGAGGTTTCTCAGCCTCTCAATGTAGAAGACAGAATTTTAAGCAAAGATATCTAAAGGAATATATGGGAGATTTCTAAATGAATAGACTGACTACAACTAATGCAGAAAAGATAACATTTCAAAAGGATAACCATGTGCAATTTTATCTTCATCAGGATTAAATATTTAGGACATCCCCTCAGAAGAATATTAGAAATCAAGTTCATGTTTACTAGAAAAAAAATGTGATTATCAGTGAGAATAGACCCAGGTTGTTCCTTTCTGCTGAATGTTACTGAACTTCTTTCAAGAGTTATATCTTGAATAATAAAATGTAATAAAATATATGAATCCTTTTCTCAAATATAACATGGTGGGTTTTTTTTAATTCACTTTGTTTTTATTTGAATTGTATGGTACACCACATTCCTGCCACCTGTTTGTGATACAACTGCAGGAAAATGATTTGCTAATCTAATTCTTATTTATAATATTAAGCTCTAAGATTCATTATGATTTTATGATTCAAGTAAAATCATATTCTAAGAAAATGCCAAAATTTTCTACTTGGCATAGGCAGAAACTGGTTAAGGACAAATATGAGGATTTGATGAAAGTGAAATGATTCTAGGATCAATGGATTGTAGGTCCCAGAGAGGAATAAATGTTAATTTCTGAGCTAGAAAGGAGAGTAAGATGATTGAGACTAAGAGGCTCTGGGATGTAGCTCAGCAATATAGTGCTTGCCCCGCATGCACAAGGACCTAGGTTCAATTTTCTACACCAAAAAGAAACAAAACAAAATGTTGAGACAAGATTTTGAAAGCAACTCTCTAAAAAAATTCTTGAATTTAGAGATAGAACATTAAAGTTGGTTGCTTTAAACCTTGTCATATTACAACTAAAGAAATAAAATGATGAAAGCTAAATATATTCATTGTTAGTAACATAGAAATGAATTGTCTGCCAGTGCCTATGACAATTACATAGAATATTATAAGAATTGAATTTTTATTCCTGTCACCTGTAGACCGTTCCCTCATCTATTCTTCTTTACCTGATTAGCTATTAATATTAGACATACATAAATTTAAACCCTTACCTTTGTAATCCTTGGGAAAGGAATTTGTGTGAGAGGTTGATTAATTATTGTCCCTGTTATGATTTGGATCTGAGATGTCTCCCCAAAACTCACATGTGAGACAATGTGAGAAAATTTGGAGGAGAAATGATTGGGTTATAGCTTTTGCCAAATCAGTAAATTAATCCCTGATAGGATGAAATGAGTGAGTGGTAACTAGAGGCACGTGGGGTGTGGCTAGAGGAAGTGGTTCATTGGGGGTGTGGCTATGGAGTATATATTTTGTATCTGGATAGTGGAATCTCTCCCTCAGCTTTCTAATCATCATCTGAGATGCTTTACTCTGTCGCACTCTCCTACCATGATGTTCTGCCTCACCTCAAGCCCCTAGGAATGGAGCCAGCCTTCTATAGACTAAGAACTCTGAAAACATGAGACCTCAAATAAACTTTTCATCCTCTATGATTGTGCTGTTGGGTCTTTTAGTCACAGTAGTGAAAAACTGACTTAAACAGTCCCCTGTGTACAAATATGTTTTCACCCCTTCTCTAGATCTCCTACTCCTCTGAGTCAAATACCCTTGAATTCTAAATGTTATTGTTCTGAGCCTCTTGAACAATTTGCTAAATGGGAAGCTGAAGCAGGATGAGATTAATATGAGTAGCAATTTGTATATGAAGTGGTAAACATGAGTGTGACTTAGTACTCACTCAGCAGCACTGAAACAGGTACAGAGATTCCTTAGCTTCCCATCGGGTGACTACCCAAAGAAGCTACAGATGGAAGAAACATGGTCTTAAACGCTTGCAAGTGGGGAAAGGTGAGAGAAGCCTGAGGAAGGAAACTCATATCTGGGGTCTGTGCCCACAATCCCAAATGGGCCAAGGTCAGGGTTGCTCACAGCTTTGTTAGCTATACTAAGGAGTTTTAAATTGTATCCTTGAAATAATAGAAAGCCCATGCGAAATTTACAGCAGGGAAATGATAAGACCAGATTTAGGTTTTGGAAAAAATCCTTCTAGCTTCAACGTGAGAAACAGAAATCACTGTGCGATAGATAGAATAGTTGTGACCATACAAAATTCATGTTAGCACCCTAACCCCCAATGTGACAGTATTGGGAGCTGGGACCTTTGGGAGGTAATTAGGACCTCTGGGTGGAGGCATTTTGAATGGAATCAGTACCCTTTGAAGAGACCAGGGAGTGAGCTGCTCTTTCACCATGTAAGGATTAAGTGAGAAGTCACTACCTACAACTCAGAGAAGGGTCTTCACCAGAATCCCACCCCATACACACATACATACATCCTGGCCCCTGATTTCAGAGGTCAGCCTCCAGAACTGTGAGAAATGAGTTTCTGCTCTTTATAAGCCACCCAGTTTATGGTATTCTGTTATTATAGCCAAATAAAAAGACAAGAGATGAGCGGTTAAGTGGTGAAAAGCCCAACACCTACCATGGTGCTTGGCAAATAGGAGGTGATAGGTAAAATATTGCTGATTTTTGAGGTAGCAAGAAGACCCATTATGATGCTGTTGCAGAAATCCAGGCAGGAGAGGGGTTTCCAGGTCAGCCTGATAACTGTCAACAAAAGTATACCAAGTGTCCAACGTGATTCTGCAAAACTTAAGAACATCATATGTATTTGTGTTGTATGCTGAATCCAGAGTAAATAAAAAAGTTTTTGATTCTGTTTGTCAAAACAGCATTTCACTTTTAGCAGTTTCCTTTCCTTAAAGATGCTGTGCTCTCTCACCGCTGAAGCTGCATTACTTCTGAGCTGGCAGTTTTGCTGATGGCTTCTGTGCTCTGGAAGCCTTGCCCATTCATTTTCCACTTCTCCATTTGGCAGTGCACATTTCTGCCCTCATTCTTCACGGCAAGGTTCAAATACACAAGCTTTCTAATTACTAACAACCAAGAGAGCAAGAAACTGGAAAACAAACAAGCAAGGGTAGACAGATGCACACCAGGTGAGTTTACACGAGAGCAGCGTTTCTCTTCGTCAATGGCACTATCATCCCAAGTGTTGACAGACTGAGCTTGGACACGATCCAGAACACTCACTCTTACTGAAAACAGCTAATTACTTGGGGGGAAATCGTGTGGACTGACAAACAGGGCTGTGTACACAGAGGCAAGTGGAAAAGACTTGGTGGGTTTATTATTCCATAACTTTTTCATAGTGAGTATTAATGGATTACAGGTATTTATTGAATTTATAGAAAATGTCCACTAGTGAACAAAGCTTTCTACCACCTTTTAATACAGAATTTTTTTTTATTAGTTTCGGAGCTGTTTGTGATTTTCCAATACTGGAACCTGTTTCCCTTTCTACTGAGTTTACCAGAGAGTTTTGTAGCCTCACAAAATGAAATGCAAGATGCTCAGACTTCGTCATCTTACTGATAAGGGTTTTAAAATCATAGGATGCTTCAGCTTGGCAACAGTAGTCAAGTTGTTAACCTCTTCTGACCATGATATAAAGAGGTGCTTGAGAGGTTTAATTAAATTGTTTATTTTCTTAAAAGTGTAGCACAATACCAGACACATAAAAGGAACAAACACATAAAAGGAACAAATTTTCATGACTATTCTATCAAATGAAAAAGTTCTCAAAAGGTATCTTTGTATCTTTTGTTGTGTTTAGAAACATTAGATGAAGTAAAAATAATAGAATCTCAGAGAGAGCCACACTGATATTATTTGAATTCTATAGTACTACATGGAATATTTCATTAAACTATTTTAAAAGTGACACATACTTTTTTATTCTTTATTTATGATATATGTAAGAAGTTAATACTAAATTAAGATGTTTGGTGTATTAGCTGCACTCTAAAATTATTGGTATATCTTTCTGCTTTTCTGTTTTTTTAACCAGCAGATTTGAGTTTGATCTTATTCAGTGACATTAATGATGTTAAACAAGCCTAGCAAACTCTCAAGTTACCCTCTGAGGTAAAATTTAGGAAATTCAGGCCTAATATAAACCTTTGAGGCCACTGGATCACCATGAGGGTTTAGAGTGACAACAGCATCATGTCAACCTAGGTATTCCTTAGAGCAGTGGTTCCCACTGTACCCTGAAGATGCCTAGGAGACTTGAAGTCATGACAGGAATGGTTGTATCCATGGAAAGTCATATTAAGTATGATTGGAAAAGATAATCAGTGTTAAATGCTCTATATACAGATACATTGGTTTTTCAAAAATACACAGATGCCATTGTGATTGGAAGAGAAATTAATCAGAAGGCATTACTGAATTTGAGTAGTGTTTTATTTTGTGCTTTTCCCCACTAATATTTGTGTATAATCTGTCTGCTCCCATGTGAAAACTTTGGGCATTTTAAATGGTGTCAGGAAAAGGAAATATCTTTTCTTCTCATCTTGGGCTCATGGCTCAGGCTCCCATAAAACAAAACACAGATTAATAAAGGAAAATATATGAATTTATTTAAAATAAATTCTCCTGGCATGGGCACCTTCAAATGAAAAACGAAGAACTAAAGAAATCGGTAAAGCGTATTTTTGTGCTTAGGTTTGATGAAGAATGAACAGTCATGGAGAAATAATTATAAGGTAAAAGGGCGTGCAATATATGAGCATGAACTAAAGTCAGGCTTATTTGTATTTTTCTCCATGTCCCTGTATTCTCAAAGATGACTGTGCCTTTCCTCTGGGTGCAGGGAGAGCAGCTCTGGAATGAGGGTTTTACAAGATGCTTCAGGAAAGAAGAGCAAGGGAAAGTCAGAGAGTGACCTTCCTAGGTTTGATAGCCTGCTTTGGCATAAAAAGTCAAGGGAGATGGGGAAAGCAACCTTTTGCATCTGCTGTTTTGTCTGATGCCAATGCGCCATATTCTGGGGTGGACTTGAACTTGAAGTTCTGTACTTGAAGGTCAGGGGCTGGGAGTTATTCACATGGATATATCAACTTGGAAGGGAGAAACCAACTGGTACATCCAGATGGCATTTGGCAAGGTTTCTAACTCAGTCCAAGCTGGGGAAGAATGTAACAAGGAATTTGATAAAAGAGTGTAATAAAGATACTAGAGAAAAACTAAGAAGGTTGCATAGGCTTATTTTTTTGTCGAGAGAAATACAGTTCTTTTCAGCCTGCAGATGTATTGATTTATTAAATTACTAGAATGGGACACTTCAGGGTGGGGTTCACAATGCTCAATATGAATGCTCAATAGATTGGTCTTTCAGGACCAGGCCACCCTTGTGAATTCAACCTCCCCAGCACTAATTAAGGAAGGGTAGGATGGAGGAGCTGGTCTCCAGCTTTGAGGGACCACTAACACATCTCCCATGCTACAGGGCTCTTTCTTGCCCATTTTAAATGTGAAAATAAAAAATAAAACTACAATGTAAAATACAATAAAAGCATATTGTACAAAGTAAAATACAACAGAAGACATTTTATTGCTATGATAAAAGAAGCATCAAGGTCCTAAAGAGATGAAGAATAAATTTTGGTTTCTCTACCTAGGGTCCTGTGAGGCTAAGTCAACGTTTGCCAGCCGTTAGTGGTACTGGAAGAGCCATTGGCTGAGTCTTTACACATAGGTCTCAAGCCAGAAACTTGGACAGTGGTGTATTTTTAGATGGGGTGGTGTGGCGGGGGGGGGGGGGGGTGGAAGAATGCAAGCTCAGCAGATCTCCTAGTCAAGGAAATATGCAAAACCCAGACCAAATAAACTCTGCTGCCTGGCTCCGACTCTCTCTCCAACCCTCTCATAGAGAATGTTGCCTTTTCTATTTCTCCAATGTGAGGAGAAAGTTACAAGAACGTCTAAGAATCAGAAAATAGAACCCATAAATTTGAAAAAGTGAAAGGATTTGGGTTATTTGGTCAAGAAGAGATGCCAAAAAGATCAACTTAATAATGGCTTTTTAGCAAACAATATATTGCAATGAAGCTGCAGATGTATTTTTTTCCCACTAAGGCAAAGTAAGGAGAAGTAGTAAGAGTTGGAAGCAGGATATATTTAGATTAGATATGAGGAAGGACTTCTCAGTCATAAGGAGTGTGTAGCTTGGCTGCTTAGGATATGGTCTGACTTCACAGATGTTTTGCCTCTTATTTTTAAAAGTTTAAACAACTATTGACTCTTTACTCCCAAATAGAAAAGTCCATATTTTTTACTCCTTTAGAAAAGCCACCACAGGGACCAGAAAAATGAGTTAAATGACTTCCACATTGAGTAATTTTCCTTAACTCCCCCCAAATGAATATTACATGAATCTCCTTGAAAATAGCAAATTTTGTCCTACGTACTTAAATTTCATAAAATGTTATAATTAAAAATAAAAAATATGTGTGTTTAAAGCTTTAAAGAATAGCAGACCTCTACTGTGTGTGCTTCACCTGTACACAAACACACTCATACACACAATCACACACAGGCACAATGACTGAGGTTTAAATACTGTCAAAACTCTCTAACCATTAGAAAAATAACAAGTTTGTTCATTGAACTTCTCTTCTCACATCTAACCCTTTGTAATTATTTATGTAGAATCCTGTATTTGAATACTAACACATTAAAGAAGCTGGCTTGAAAGGTGAGATCCATGAAATACATAGACATTATTAAAACTCATAATCAGTACTAAAATCCTCACAATTTGCATGGAGTGCAAACAGAGCCCCAAACATGAATTTTCTAGTTGAATTCCTCCTCTGTATACTGTAGATTTTAGGTGCCTTTGGTTTTTATCCCTGATAGATAATCTTGGGGAATTGACTCATCACTATAGAATTGGTCTTTTGGGGAAAATTTTCATTTATAATGTTAAATTACTAAAGCTAATCTCTCCAATGACAGTGCAAAATTGTTGGAAATTTCTTTATCTATTCTCATTTTATGCTGTGTCCAAGCCACTTTGTTGTGTACACAGGACTAACGGGTATTAATTTCTAAAACAAAGCAAAAACAATTCAGGTTTCACCCCCTAGTACAACATGGATATAGCCTAACACCTACATATATCATTCCTGCTTTAAAATATTGAAGATTCAACTGATATTAGCTCATATCCCCTTAGACTTTTCAGGGGAGTATAGCAGAAAAAAAATCTAAGTGAGACAGGGAGAATAAGAAATTAGGATTGTGTTAATATAGAGGAGGTGGGCCAGGCATAGTGTCACACACCTCTAATCCCAGTGACTTGGGAAGCTCAAGCAAGAGTATAGCAAGTTTGAGGCTATCCTTAGCAACTCATCAAGACCAAGTCTCAAAATTAAATTTTAAAAAAGGACTGGGGATGTAGCTCAGTGGTAGAACATTTGCCTAGCAAGTCCTGGGTTCATTCTCTAATACCACAAACTGGGAGGGTGAGGGTGGGGGGAGGATTACTTTGAGATTCCAACAATGCCAACTCATTCCTACTTACAATTGGGAGTTTCCTAAACACTATCTGAAAAAGAGAGCATGAACATATTCAGCTTGACTATTCCACTCACGTTTTCCCTTTGATTCCTGAAAACATGGATGAAATAATCCATATTCTCAAGTAAGAAATAGAAAACTTTTTTTCTGTTTTTACTTCCACTGAGGAGGAAATAAATTCTTCTCTTTTTTATCTCACCCTCAAGTAATTTTCTTCATCACTAAAGTCTTCTGCAATTATTTGATTTAATGATTTTGCTTTCATTTACAAGGAAAAAAAAGGTTGACCTTAGCTGGACATAGTGGTGCAGGCCTATAAATCCAGAGGCTCAGGAGGTTGAGGCAGGAGGATCTCAAATTCAAAGCCAGCCTCAGCAATTTAGGGAGGCCCTAAGCAACTTACTGAGAACCTGTCTCAAAATTAAAAGGGTTAGGGATGTGACTCAGTGGTGAAGTGCCTCTGGATTCAATCCCTGGTACCAAAAAAAAAAATTTGAGGTTAGTAATTATATTAATGATGACAAATGAGTAGATTGAAAAAATGGTCTATCTTTATTTTACAACCGTTGACTTAGCCTCACAGGACCCTTGGTAGAGAAATCAAAATTTATTCTTCATCTCTTAAGCGAGAACAAACATGAGAAATATGTAACCTGTCAGTATCCTCATTGTCTGGGCCATAGCTTTTCAATAGTGGGTCAGCTCCAATGGTCAAGCAGTAACTGCAAATAACCAGGAGAAATGTACCGTAGGTTATCTTGGGCAGGGGCCTCCCACTGCAGCCAGTCAGGATGCTCCTCCCAGGCACCTGAATTACCACTCCAAGACAAACTGGGGAAGACCATGGGTTAGGAAGACTAATGATGTAGAGAAGGAGGCAGGAGGGAGTGTCCCAATGTTGTTCAGTGAGAACAGGAAACCAATCCACATCCCTGTCCTTGCTGGACCACTTCTGCCTTTGGCAGTATTTCTCAGTAATGAACAATGCCTGTAAAGGCTTGCTCAACTGATGGAGGCTTCAACTCCAATAGTCACTTCTACAGAGTGGATTTGTGAGGCCGGCACTGTGCTAAAGCAGCTCCCTACAGATGCCTTATACTTCCTTGTGAATATTCTTTTCTTTGTCCTCTTCCTGAACCCTGAACACTTTTCCTGACCATGGAGGAATGAGATTTTAGTGTTCTTATGCATTCACAGAAATGCGTTCTTCATCCAGGAAGAGAGACTAGGCAAAAGGAGCCCAGGATGCTGAAGGAAGAACTGATACAGAAAGAAGGTAGGGAGGGGACAGTGGTTAAAATTGCCTCGCAGTCTAACCAGGGACACCTCTGCTGCTGCTTATCTTCCACAGCATGTGGTACAAATAAATTAGACCCAGTAAATCTTGAGAAAGCATGAGGCTAGAAAAAAATTACCAATACTTATTTCACTCTTACTTTCCCTTTTATGTTGTAAATCTGAAATATTTTAAAAGAATGAATATAATAAGACTGAAAGACATTTTTTTAAAACAAGCTCTTTGTTAAACTGGGAACATCAAGGACTTGCAGAGAACTTAATCTATTACAGATTCTGGGAGATTTAAGAGCTCCATTTCCATGAAGCATTCTACCTAGAAAGGAAGGCTGTGACCAGGGAAGTCTGTGGCCCACCCCTGACCCCACCCTGCAAGTTAATGTTAGTATTACTGACCAGGTTCTTTAATCGGGATCAGGTTCCCACAATCTGGAAAAGGAATTGAATTCTTTGTTAAGGTGGTTTTTTATTATAAGATGTTATTCTTACAATAAGATGTTCTGCAGCATACCAGCCTTGGCCCACTAGTTACAACAGCACCCCCACTTCTGAGTTGTGACAACGAGAACTCTCTCCAGACATTGCCACATTTTTCTGGGGAAGAAGGAGGGGACTAATAGGGGAAAATCTTGTATCCAGTTTAAAACCACTGATACATATTCAGTTTTCCAAACTGGGTTCTCTGCATCTCTGAGCTCCATGAAAAAGTAACATCATGGGAACTGGCAAATGCTCTCTCTTGCTCTTAAAATTCTGCACATCAGCATATTAAAGTCTCTTAGAAGTCCTGCTCAGCTCTGTTTAAATCCAAGACAAATTCATCAAAGCATAGGAATCTTATTTTCTAACATCCTATTTACTAACATCTATTAGTATTTTATGGAACTTTTGTTTTGAAACGCTCCTTGAATGGGCTTTGATTAGTATAGAAATTAGTGGAAGAATTATTTGATTGGTTCATGTACTCCAAAGCTCTTAACCTGAAAATAACTATTTTTGTGAATATGTCTGAAGGTCATGAGAGAGGAGTCTTTATGAGGAGACTAAGTTTATTCCTCCCAGAACTTTAAGAATTTGAAGAAGACTCTCAGAGGAATAGAAAAGAGAAAAAGATGGAGCCAATAATAAAGTCCCTGATCATGACTTCCAGGGAAATTGAGTGCTGGCTGCCCTACATTCCTTTAGCGTACAGAAAATCACACCAAACCAAACAAATAATACAATGAGAGGGAGATACGTGACAATACCTGGCCTAGATAGCTACCAAATGAAACTTTGGGGCCATGGGGCTGATGGTGTAGCTCACTGGTAGAACACTTCCCTAGCATATGCAAGGCCTGGATTCAGTCCTAACACTGGGGGTAGAGAGAAAGGAAGAGAAACTTCAGGATCCTATCTACAAATTGGGAATCCTTGTGGATTTTTATGATACTATAATATAGTATAGCAAAAGAAAAAAAGTCATGCAAATAAACTCAAGTAAACAAGTAACAAGCATGACATCCAGAAATGACTTACTAGAGACTAGAGTTGGAAACCAGGAAGATCTGGGGAACTGAAGTGCTATCGCTTCTCCTCTTTCCCACTCCTCCTCATTCTCCTTCCCACCTCACCCCATCTCTATCTCTCTATATACATGTATTCCCACCCCCATTTATTTTTTTCTCTTCATAGACAGATTTCTGCTTCCTAGTGATTTTGGTTCTCATAACTTAAGTGAGCAAGTGACTTGTTCTTCCCTGTGGTTAACTTTGGCCCAAAATCTAGATGACATGTTTTTCAAATGGCCTAAATGTCCATGGTCAACCAGTGACCAGCTGGCCCTAGATCAAGTGTTTGCCCACGGTCCAGTCATCTGAAGTCAGGGAAAGGGATACAGTCACAAAATGTTTATAGGGTCACAGAGAATACCCATTCAACAGTCTGTAAGGGTTGAGGCAGCGCAATTAAAAAAAAAAAGTCCTGGGTAAGCAGAAACCCTGAAACACATCTATCACAACCCATTGCTCTTTAGTTTACAAGGGTAGTTCAGACATACACCATAATAATAATGGTAACGAGCATTCATTCAGCTGTTAAGCGCTAACTTGCATCTCTGTCAGGCATTTTCCCAAGTGCTCTTTGGTCATTTGATCAACGTTTTATAACAACATATGTGGTGGATAGAATTAGTTTTCCTATTTTTCAGCCAAGGAAACAGAGGATCAGAAAGATTTAGTTCCCAAACAACTGATAAATGACAGAGCCAGGATTCAACATTAGGTGTCTGGCTCAGAATCTAGGCTCATAATTACTCTGCTTAACTTCCTCTCTGGAAAAAAAATGTAAATATAAAATACAATTTCAGGCAATTAGATACCTCAATTTTGGCAAATTGTCTTGTGTGGGCTGATATTTCAGAAAAAGTACCAACCAATATTAAACATGCCTGTAGTTATAGATCAGTCATGTAATTTGTGTCTAAATTTCCATGCCCCGGATGGATGCGTTCTATGGGAGCTCACTAGTCATTTACTTCAGAGTTTGCCTGTTGCTTGAAACCAAAAGCCTGAAGTTCACCCACTATCTACCACAAATCAGAATTGAGTCCCAGCTGTTCACTGAAACTGGTTTGTGGTAGTGCTGTCTTCATTTCCACCTATGTAAGAGGAGACGAGGCATGGTGGTACTCACTGTAACCCTAGCTACTTGGGAGGCTGAGTCAGGAGGATCACAAGTTCAATGCCAGAAAACAGGCTTATCTCTGATGGTGTTTTGAGCTTACCTTCTTCTTTACAGTTAATTAGAAGAAAAAAAAAGATCCTTTTATATGTGATGGAGCATTCTGAACCAGGATATTGGGATATACACCTGTAAAGATCAGTGACCTCATGCAGATCACTTATATTACCCAAGGTTCGCTCTATTATTAATAAGGTGGCCATTAATGCTGCTTCCTAAAAGACTTTCGCCAGTTAGGTGTTATTTCAGAATCAAGTCGCTCTAACCTTTAACATTTTCTTGACATTTATTTCAGCAAATAAAAAGGTCAATGCACTTTTCTTTTTCTGTATTCTACATTTTTTTCTTAGAATAATGTTAATCGTCCTCATCCCTTACCCTATTTCAGTCTGTCTTTCAAAAGTATTTTTCTTATAAAGTCTTAACAAATTCTTTTTCTTCTTGGTATTTAGTCTTATTTTTTTAAGTGTAGTGATACTGCTACACACTAAAATCTAGGTAAATCGACCACCTTCTTTAACTTTGAGTCAAAGGGTTCTACTTTTACCAAACTATTTATCTGGCTTCCAAAGAATTTATCTGAAACCCTATGTTTAATTTGCATTCAAGTGAGACAAAAATTTTCCTTTAAATGTTATTCGGAATGTCTTGGATTAAACTCATTTTAACAAACATCTAATGAAATACCTGAAACATGAAAAATCAAATGAGGTTGCCTTAGTGGAACTCAAGGAATAGTGAAAAAGCCCTGTCTCAAAATAAAAGATAAAAAGGGCTGTGGGTGTAGCGCAGCAGTAGAGCACCCCTGACTTCAGTCCCGCGTATCCTACACACACATACATACACTAAAGAACGTAACTCTGAAGGGGCAGTGGGAGACCATGCCAGCAAAGTCTGTGCACTGACATCTTACTAAACAGTAGCAACGGTATATAACTACCAATTCACTCACAGATTATCAGAGATACCAGTCCCACTTCTGTCTTAAGACTGACTTCATACTTATAGCTATATTTTATGTATAAACGTCCTAAATAATATGAGCATAGAGCAAACAATCATCTAATTCTAGTGGATCTTTTAATAGGAAAGCATTGTCTTATCTGTGGTTAATCATTACGTAAATATTCTACATTTTATATGATCTTTATTTTTCACTTAATTTTTAATAGACATGAAATTATATATATTTGTGGTATAAGACATGATGTTTTTTATATGTGTACATTGTGGAATGACTATTCAAAATAATTAGCAATCCATTACTTCACACAATTATCATTTTTCATGGGAACTATTTAAAATCTGCCCCTAATAATTTCTAATCATCTTGAAAGTACACAGTTACTAACTCTGGTCACCATGTTGAACAATGGATCTCCTGAAGCATATTCATCTTCACTGAAATTTAATTTCTTGGGCAATTTTTTCCCCAACCCCTCCCTACTACTGGCTACTTTCTGCTTCTAATATTTCAACGTTCTGAAATTTCACTTTTAAGTGAGATCATCTCTTTCTGTGCCTGACTTATTTTACTTAGCATCATATCTTCTAGGTTCATCCATGTTGTTGAAAATAATAGAATTTCCTTCTTTTTAAGTCTGACTAGTATTCCATTTTATATACAGAGCACGTTTTCTGTGTCCACTGATGAGATACTTAGTTTAACCTTATATCTTAGTTATTGCGACTAAATTGCAATGAATATGAAACTGCAGATATCTTTCTGACACATTGATTTCAAAACTTTTGGATACATCCCAAGAAGTGGAATTGCTGGGTGGTGTGATAGTTATATTTTTAAGACTTTTAGGAACACTTATTCTGTTTTCCATAATGACTGTAATAATTTACACTCCCACCAACAGTGTGATGGGGCTCCCTTTTCTCTACATTCTTGCCAATGCTTATTATCTCTTGACTTTGAATAATAGGCATTCCCACAGATGTGAGGTGGCATATCATTGTGATTTTAATTTGAATATCCCCGAGGATTAGTGATTCAAAATATTTTTTCATATCCTTCCTGGCTGTTTGTATGTTTCCTTTTGAGAAATGTCTATTCAGATCCTTTGTCTATTTTTATTGGGTTATTTGGGTTTTTTGAATGTTATTTGAATTATATAATATGTAAAGAGAAATATAAACATTGCCCTTATCTTTGAGAATAATTTTGAAGAGTATGGTTTCCTTTTCCAGTTAAGATGAATCTGGAAAAAGGAATTGAAATAACTCAATAGGAGTTTACTAAAAAAAATTTTTTTAAAAAGAACATTTTGCTAGTATTTCATGAGTCACATAAGTAACATTCAACTTGGTAGATTTTTATACTATTTTCCATTTTAATTCCTTTTTAAAAATAATTTTTAATGTGAAAACAAGTTTTATTATAGTTCATGTTCTGCTAATAATTATACATCTTAGCATGCTCATCCGAGATCTACCAGTCATTTTCATGACATCTTCCAGTGTAGCTGAGAGATGAACTTATAACTGATTCTTTTAGTTTTTAAGCTTGAAGAACAGATTTCAAAATAACACATTGAACAAATCAGAGGAAACTACAAAGCCAAAATAGCAATTTTTTTCTGAGCAGAAATTAATATTGGAACTATCAAGTCAGTAGTTTTATATAAAAGTCAAAACTGGAGTCTCAAAATTTCAATGTTGAGGTCTTTGCTTCTCTGAAGAATTAGTGAAGGTGCCTTCTTAAGTTGGTTTCCTCAATTATGGGCATCATCCTGTCCTTCAAACCCAACAGCTAAATTGTCCTCAGCTGCTAATTTCCAGCTCTGTGATCAGTGCAGTGTATGATTTTGAAGTCTGCTCTTCATGCTCAGAGCCTTCCTTCAGATGGTAGAGCCTTGTCTTCCTCTCCCAGGCCATGTAAGATCCTTCTCTTCTCTCACCTTCCCTCCTCTTCCCTCCTCCCATACGACTATACCTTCATCCCTCTGGCCTCCCTTGAAGGGTGAGCCGCCATCCTGCTAAAAGATTCCCTTGGATATGAAATTATCAGTACTAAATCCGGGATAATTGGTTTCATGGCAAGAAGTGGTGAGGGGAGAGGAAGTGAGGGATCCCAGCAGTCCCTGATCTTTCTTACTTTCTTCCAATATTCTAAAAACCTATGCTCATGTCTGAATCAAATTTCAATTTATTTTGTTTCTTAAAAGAGTATTCATAGGAATGCCAGGTATGGAGGTGCGCACCTACAATCCTACCACTCTGGAGGCTGAGGCAGGAGGGTCAGTTGAGCCTAGGACTTTGAGGCTAGCCTGGACAACACAGAGACTCTGTTCCTAAAATAAAATCATATGAAAATAGAAGAAAGAGTTCTTAATATTCAAATAGTTCTATCATAATTTATCATTTTGGGGCATGATTCTCTGAATCTATCAATTAGCCATTTTGTGACAAACTTTCTTTTTTCTTTTTTAAAAAATGTTTATTGGTTTATTATAATTGTACATAACAATGGGATTTATTCTGCCATATTCACACATGGACATAACATAATTTGATCCATCACATTCCCCAGTACCTTCCTTTTCCCTTGTTTCCTCCCTCCCCCATCAATGAATATTTTATTTGATAATGTATAGCAGGAACAGAGGGACCTACTGTTGAAAATTATCTCTCACTAAAACATTAGCACCTCTTAATAAAAGGAATGATTAAATAATTTTTCAGAAATGTATATGAATAAGTATGCCCAGCACTCTGGATGAGGATGTTCTCCAGTAGCATGCTGTGAATGAGAGGTGAGCTATCAGTGCATGCAGAGCTCTGGTAATCTAGAGGAGTTTCCAAACGGAGCTCTTCAATCCAAATCTGTTGACTCAGTAAGGATGTTTATAAAAATCAGTCAAAACAGCTATCTTGCATCTGAACCACTTAATTAAAAGCTTTATACCTCAACTGGTTGATTTTGAATCTTGTAATTATATCTCAAAGAGGCCAGCATCATCAGAATAGATCTACAAATAGTCATTCATTTATATGTTTAACCATTTCACAAGTCAGCATCTACTCCCTGTTAAGCCATACTCTAAGCAAAAAGAGTCTCAGCACCTGGCCTCATGAAGTTTATAATACATTGTTAGCATAAAACAAACAAATAAATAATTACATGAATACATACTAAAAACTCATGATAAGGGCTTTGGAGAGAAAAGGTACACGGAGAAAAGGAGAAAACAAGATGGCCCTATTGAATATGAAGGCTGGCTTCATCTAGGCAGAGGTGAAGGGTGATTCTGGGTAGAGAGAACAATGTGTTTGAGGGAGAAGCTGAGTAATTCAAGGAACCCGAGAGAGACAATACAACTGGAGCTTTGCAAGCAAAGGGAAGCTCCTGCTGAAGATGACAGAGGACTCTGAAAGCTGAAGGCAAAGGCTTGCCTCTTACATGAATTGTAATGAGAAACCATCTAAGGGTTTTATGCTGAGATGCTTAGATGTGTGGTCCAGTTGATGTCGTATAAAGAATACTCTGCCTCAGTGAGAATAGACTTGAGAATGCCAGAAAAATAGTAGGGAGCCAGAAGAGTCTGCATGTCAGCAACATTGTGAGTCCAAGAATTATTCTCCTCTGCAGTTGGGCAGTGGGGATTGAGAGCAGAGAGGGTCTGCTTGCCGGGTCTCCTGCCCTCAGGGATGCAGCCTCACTCAGGATCTTGCCTGCCAAGGAAAATGATAAAGTGCTCTGCCCCACAGAATTTTATTGGTGTGGGACACAGATCTGGTTAGAAAAGATTGATTAATATTACAGCTGCTAGAAATTATCAGCTCATGAAAAGCTACCCAATATTAAAAACCAACATGCTTACGTTGTTTATGGGAAACATCTGTCCACAGTCTACTGAGGCATCATTTCTCCCCGCTTCTCTCCTGCCTGGCATTTCATTCTGATTTCTAGAAGGCGGTCTATTGTTTATCTTAATCATTACTAATGATCACGTAACTGGTTATATAAGCAGTATACCTAGTAACTCCCCAAGCCTCAGATTTTATCAGCAGATAAGAACAACATCTAAAGGGAGCCAATGGTCTTAATGTTCCTTAGAATCTTCAATTTAATTCTTTGTAGGGGGAAAAAAAACTGTAATTGTGGAAGTTCGAAATCTTCATATAATATTTTCAGGGCGTGCTTAGAAGATTTGTATTTTTATTAAAAACAAGTAGAGACAAATGATGGGCTCTGACAAGTTTCTCTCTGCCGAGGAGACTTCTTGCATTTTAAGTGCAGCAAATCATTTCTAATACTCAATACATGTTGAGATAGAGTCGAGATCCAAAGGCTTTGCTTAAAAAAAAAAAAATCAAAGTCTCACAAAACATTGACACAAGGAATTAAATTTTACAAAGCTGGCTAACTTTGGTCCCACTGGGGAAAAATTTATGGTTGTTTCAGTAGTACTTAGTGGTTCTTTATTAGCCATGTGGAAATGCTAAAACTTTTACTACCAGAATTCTGTAGTTTTAATATGTGGCAAATATCCCTGGACTAAGTCCCACTGAGCTTCTCAAATACTTCAACTATGACAAGCTTAAATTTTATTTTTCAGAAAATATGACTTGCTCATATCTCACTTTGGAAAACTGACTTGATTGTACTGCAAATCCAAGAGACAGTCATTTTATTTACAATGAATTGTTTATGTCATGTGTTCTCTAGAGAGTCCCCCATACAAAGGCTTTTAGCGAATATGATTCACAATGAGACTAACATGAGAATTTTTAGATAAAAAATTTGCTGTCTCAAAACAAAGGCATTCCAGTTCAGAGAAATGAGAAAACAGAGTAGAACAGAAAATGTTTAAAGATCATCATGTAAATGGTATGGAGGCCATCTCAACCACTCTATATTTTTCTTGAATGCTGCATGCTTATTTTGCTTTTGTTAGTCGAATTTTCTAAGATTGCATTGAATTTGTCAAATTTTATTATTTTATTAAGTATATATTAATATCAATCTGGGCTAATGTATAACTGAACAATTCAAGTGTTTTTTTTTTCCCACTTGCTTTTACAAATGATAATTCTGAACTCCTAGATCTCTAGGCACTATTCCTGGTCACAGCAGGTATTCAAAAACCATTAGTTCCCACACTTTTATCTGAGGACATCTAAGCATTGCAGGAAGAAAATGTGACCTTTGAAAATTTTAGGACAGGAAGCAAAATTATGAAAAGGAAGAAAAATAGAAAATTTACATGTTAAAAATGTGCACCATTTGAGAACTCTTTTAGCAATAAAGGTGCTTTCTCTATTAAAAGTAAACAGGTTAGCTTTCTTAAGAAAAACCTGATTCCTTTATGTTCATTGCTTTAACGTGTCAGGTCCTTGGATACACAACAGATTGTGAAGTTTCCAGTTTGTATCACTTTAAATGGCTCAATAAGAAGTATAATTGGATAAAAGCCAATTACATATATTATTATATATAAGTTAACTAATATAAACTTAATATTTGGGGGTGGGGGTAGGAATACCAGGCATTGAACTCAGGGGTATTTAACCTCTGAGCCACATCCCCAGCCCTATTTTACATTTTATTTATTTAGAGATAGGGTCTCACAAGTTGCTTAGTGTCTCGCCTTAGCTGAGGCTGGCTTTGAACTCATGATCCTCTTGCTTCAGCCTCCCAAGCCACTAGGATTACAGGCATGCACCATCTTTTCCAGTTTGAACTTAATTTTAATATAAAAGAATGTAAGCAGAAGGCCTCATATTGGTAGCCTGAGAAATCTTCGTTTTATTTTAAAATAAGCCTCAATTTAGAAAAATGAAATCCCTTGGATAGTTGGATAGTTACAACTTGAGGTAAATAGGCATGGAGTCTAATATATGTCTATATGTGTTTCTAAAAAGATAGATTATTTTTGATTGAATTGCTATAAAATTACCATTAGAATAAATTGCTCATATACCCAGCACAGTTCCCTATCCTGAAGGTACCAGTAAACTGTTAATTTTCCATTCATTGATTTTTCACCCAGTCAACAATATCTGTTAAACATTCTGTGCCATGTATTTTGTCAAGTTTTGGAGAAAGATAAGTAGGCCTTGTTCCCTGTGTTTAAAGACTCACAGGCATCCCAGGTTTGCTCCCAGTCCTGAGTCATGTATCGAGAAATATAGCAGGATCATTATGATTATATAAATAATCAGTTCCACAAATTAATTTCGAAACCCTAACATCACAAATGCTTACTCACAATGGTTGTAAAGCCATAAGCAAGTTTTTTTTTAACCTCTCAATGCATTGAGGAGTTTGATTTGTAAAACTATGGTACTGAAGTTGAGATACCTTCTGGATTTGTAGCATTGAACTGGGAGTGGCTACTGATTAAATAAATGCCCTGTCAATGTTCATGAGGAGAGGAGTTAAAAGATTATATAGGGTTAACCTAAAGAAAGAGGAAATGGAGTTCAGTGGAACAAGACCAATGGACAATGTGAACTACCCACTCCTCCTAAGCTTCCCAAAGACACATAAAATGATTGCCATAAAATGCCCTCTTGGTTGTTGTCTGGGCTCAAGGAAATATCTGGCATAGTCTCTTATTCATTAAAATCTTAAATACACTAATTAAGAACATTGTAGTTTAGAATTACAAAACCAATTCCATGTGTTTCATGTGGTTTCAAACTGCAAAGTTGTCCATTTATAAGCCTGCAGTTGTGCCAAATGGAATGCATAGAATACATTAAGTTGGACCAGAAATTTAATAGTATAGAGAAGAATAGTCTAAAATAAGAATACACAAAGTCCAGAGCATTAAAAATGTTAATTTTTTCCAGGATGATTTAAAATGAGTGCAATTTGCTAAATATAATTATTGACAAAATTAATAAAGAATATCAAGAAGATATTGATAGTTAATATTACTCACAGTTTTTTGATATGAAATACAAAAGGCAAGAACTGCATGTTACCTTTTATTTATACAAGACTCATGTAATTTAACTTGCTATTTTTTGGCCATTGCTATCAGAAAGTTTTTTATCAAATGTGATTGATGCTCAGTCATGGTAACTGATAACTGTTTGTTCTGATTTTCTTACATTTGATTTTTTTTTTGTTCTATGTTGATTTTTTAAAATTTTTGTTGGATGTTGACAGAACTTTATTTTATTCATTTATTTATATGCAGTGCGGAGAATCAAACCCAGTGCCTCACATGTACAAGGCAAGCGTTCTACCATTGAGCCACAACCATAGCCCCTATGTTGATATTTTATAAGTGAACATTTAAAAAATTTTTCTTTAAACATCTTTGGGAAAAGATAGCATAGGAAAAATGCATAACTTTGTATCAACACAAAGTTGAACAGAGTTCATTCCTTATGCACGCACCTTCATCACAGTAAGTATTAATTAATTTGTCGGATCTTTCGTAACAAAGTAAATAAAGATGAAAAGACATCAACCAGTTAATTAAAATATTTCAACAAAGTTCATCTGAGAGGAGCAGCTATGTTTTATTATATTAAAACTTACAAAGGGAAGTTTTTCTTCAAATATAAAATATTATCCCTTTATTCCAGAAAGTCAGTTTCATTTGATTTGTGAATGTAAGCCAACCTTGACTTTTTAAATCATCTTGAAAATAAATAGAACATTTGAGCCATGTTTTCTGTTAACTAAGTAATAAACTTTGAGGGTTTATGCTAATTTTCTGAAGTCATTAATATAATTTAGTTAATCACCTTAGTTAAGACATATGGGCATTTTGCCACTGGTCCTTGAAATAAGGTTAAATAGATCTAATTTATGTTAAACTTTAATTAACCATATGCACTACTACGTGATAATGTTCCTGCATATGTTGCTTACGTTAATTGCTTTCATAAGTTAATTACTTCAACACACTTTGGCTTCTGTTCACTTGAAACATAACAAATGTTCACACCAGCTGTGGAAGTGATTGAAGGCAATAAATGAATGAGTAAACCATTGGTTTACTTGTTTAAATTAAACCTGCTATCTCAATCTGTCCTATGTCTTAATATATTAAAAAAGACACCTGAGAGTCAATGATCATGTAATTTCTAATTTAATCATTGTTCAGTCATACTTATTTAAGTAACAGAGACATTGGACCTTTGCGTTAATTAGCCTCTGCTCACGGTAGGTAACTGAGTCATCACTGACTATAGCTTACATTTATTGTAATGGAATTGATTTGTACTTTTATATAAGCAGAAATACATCTGGTCCTTGTGCAAAAATATACAAACCATCATTCCTGATATCTTTTTATTACCCACTTTAATTAGATACTAAAGTTTGCATTCAGAGAGACAATTCATATAGACAAATGACATTTTTAAATAATAGAACACATCTTTTATTAAAACCAAAGTTTACTTTTTGATTACATTAGTTTGCCTCCCTGAATCTGTACCATGTTGGCCAATATTGTGTGAAAATAAGTTACTTCCAGAACAAGAACTGTATTTTCCTTAAATACCCTTTGAATTGCTTTTGTTAAAAATCAGATTTCAGGATGTCTGCTTAAAAAGGTGGATTGAACACTGGCATTACTCTCTGACTGTCTTCTGAAGCTCAAATAAAATGAGTATAAAGAGTTTTTTCAAAGACCCTAAATCACTGGGACACAGGAAATAAGAAAGAGAACACAAAACAAGCCTGGATAGCATATGGACAGGGGTAACTGACTTAGCAAAACCTAGGAAGTTAATTCCTAAATCAGCAGCTAGGAAAGCCAAGAAGCAACCTGATTTATATTGCAGTCCAAAAGGCTCCGAACTGGTGACTGTGGAAGGGCAAGAATGGGGGCTCTACCAAAAAATTTCTTATAAGTTTAAGAGGCAGTTAGGCCCCAGTGTCCCTCCCCACGTCCACATTATCAGAGTTGACCCTCCCATAATCCGGCAAAAATTGGAGGTGCATTCTCCAGAGAGACTACAAGAGAGAGCTTCCAAACTGTGGTCCTCAGTCTAGCTGTGTGGTGAATACTGGACCAAAGCAGGCAAGTAAAATAACAGTTAATACATGCCAGGTATGCTCACCCCCACACAGCTCCCAAAGCACTGACAAAAAGATTCTACCCTCTGGGAACTCAGAACCTTCTCTAGGGAATTTCTGAAATCCAAGAACAAAGACCTGCCTCCACAGAAATAAGGCTGGAGACAGAACGCAGAAAGAGCATAAAAATCTTAAAAGTCCCTGCCAGGTCTCCTGACACCAAAGTCCATCCAACTCACTGTGCTCCCAGTAGGCTTCTACTCTCTTTAGCAAAGGATAGAAATTCTGTGGTCCTAATAATAGAAACATTGAACATGGATCCGACCCAAACTATATCATGACTCTATTGAGAGAGGGAGAGTGGGGCATGAAAAATATGTGTGTGTGTGTGTGTGTGTGTGTGTGTGTGTGAGAGAGAGAGAGAGAGAGAGAGAGAGAGAGGTGGCAGGGAGAAATAGCATGTCGATAGATGATACCTACACCAATAACTAAGAAACAGAAAATAGGCATGCTGTTTAAGTTTTTCCTATTAAATGAAACTTAAAAGCAGTTGGCTTAGGAGCAGGGAATTATGTGACTCTGTTATATACATGCTACGCTGACAAAAATAAAGACTACATTAAGATTACACATAATAGATGCTATATAGTTCTAATTTGAAAAACAAACTTCAAAGAAAGGTAAAATAAAAATCTGTTTTTCTTTCTTTATCAGTTTCCTAGGCTTAATATTTTATAGCTTACTATCATGTACAGCCTCTAGACTCTCTGCTATTTTAAGACCTGTACAGCCCTAGGAATTATGTCCCATCCTACATCATATCAAATAGCCTAAAATGCATCTATATCTTGCATTAAATAAAATTATATGTAGTATAAAATTCAAGGTTTTTATATTTTGCATTTTAAACTATTATTTATTTAAGAAACTTATCTGCTATATGAGTTGTTAACATTATCAACTTTTCTGTACTTTACACTAAAACTGCTTTCAAAAATGTTTCATGAAAATTCACATAAGTTCAAGTTTCATGAAAGTTCAAGCCAGGCGCAGTGGCACATGCCTGTAATCCCGGTGGCTTTGGGAGGTCAAAACAGGAAGATCATGAATTCAAAGCCAGCTTCAGCAAGGCACTAAGCAACTCTGTGAGACCCTGTCTCAAAATAAAATACAAAATATGGGGATGTGGCTCAGTGGTCAAGTGCCCCTGAGTTAAATCCTCCGTACCCCCCAAAAAATTTTTTTTTAAAGTTCACATAAACTAGTATATAGCAGTATCTTTCTCAACAAAGAATATAAATCTGTCAACTGATTATGATTTATATGAAACATAAATTTACTCTGTTGCTCTCAAACAAGTTTGAACATGAAAGATCTAGTGACATTCTTAACTGTCCTCAATAAAGCAGCAAAAAGGAAAAATTTGAATTTTTAATAAGCTAATATATTTTAGCATATTAAATACAAATTACCATCTGATGCTCAGAATGGAAAGAATTCTGAAAAGAATTTACTATCTTAAGAATTTTAAAGTTTTAATCACATTAAGATTTTTCCTGAAGAATTATCTGAACTTTAGATGAAAGTCCTGAATTCTGGTGGAATTGCACTTGTAATTCTTACAGGATGGATATCCCAGTCTGTGGGCAGTGGGGTAGGAGGTGGATGAGTTGGGAAGTAGCACTCATGTCCTTCTGGACACTTGTACCTTACCACTAGCCATGTTGTGTGAGTTTAGTCTTTGCTGTGAGTACCAATTAGTGATCTTCTGTCATCTGTCACCGGTAATTAATTCTACTTGATTGTTTCAAGTCAGCTCTAATGAGATGGCCATTATATGTCTTCTTCTCTATAAGCCTAAATCTTGAGATTAAAAAAAAATCATCATCATCATGCTTCAAAAATACAATGTGTAAAAAAGTGCTTCCTCTACAAACTTTAAAGTGATTTCATTGAGGTCATGCATCTCTTCCCAATAAAAACAGTAACTGTTTATACATAATTTCAAAGTTTGCCTTTTCCTTGATTCATCATTGCTCTAAGCCAATCATTGTTCTTGTTTTTTAAGCAAGGTCTTTGATCTCATAGAATTTTTTTCTTGAAAGAGGCAATGCAAACAGTAAACAATTAGGTGGGTGATGTGGCATGCACCTCTAGTCCCAGCTACTTGGGAAGCTGAGGCTGGAGTTTCACTTAAGCCCAGGAGATCAAGACCAGCCTAGGCAACATAGTGAGATTTTATCTCCAAAAGAATTTTAAAAATAATAGTTGATTAATAACGATAAGCAAGCAAATAAATTAATGTATAACATCTTCCATTGAAAATATATCCCAGGTAGTCTGAGTAGAATAAGGAGTAAAATAGCTTTTTTTCAGACTAGAACATATTCAGAGTGCAGGGGGATCCTTCTTTAGTCTGAGTGGTTGGACTTCTTGGAAAAGGTGGCATTTGAAAGGGAGACTGAATACCCCACTCAGCAAATTTCTGGGGACAGAGCCAGTACAAAGGCCCTATTTAATTATGGCAATCTACATATTTAGCAATGTTGATGCTGGTAATGGAGAGTAGGAAGAAGATAGCGGTGGCTTTGGTTGTAGTGATAATAACAATAGTGTTAATGATAATAATGGTGGTAGTAGGGATACCTTACTTTTACAAATGAAGTTCAACAAAACTAAATAAGATGCCTATGGTCACACAATAAGTAAATTATATAGCCCCCCCAAACCCCAGTATTTAGTGACAATGAAATTGCAAAAGTGACCTGAACTTTGATCTTTTGACTGTTTTATTAGAAGTGCTCTTAGAGAATTGGCATATCTTTACAGGACTCTTAATTTCAAAACTCCTTATTAAGCACTTCTCAAACTATGGAAGCTAATGCTGTCCTGAAGGACCCAATCCTTCACTGTGATTGCAAGTTGCTCTTCCTTTTGGAGGGTCTTCGTGACCTGTATCGCTCACCTATATTGTTTCACTTGACTGATCAACAACACTACTAATTCCAAAAACTTGATTTTTAAGCAATTCACTGACTACCCTTGCATCTTTACTTTGATATTCCCAATTTCACGAAGTCTTCCATCCATTGGAACCTCTAATCCAGGGACCCTAAGACTTTATTCATCAATGCTCTCCTGTGCTCATTCTCTTCTTCTAACTGGTATAAATTCCACAGATCTTCACTATGACATTCACTTGCAACCCCCACTCACAAGTCTCCAAATCTTGACTAAACCCATAAATGATCTTTCTCCTGTCCTGTCCCTGAGAAGATAAACTGCATTTGAGAAATCTCATGCTGCTGGTCTCTCTTTAAATTTATTACCATATGTCATAGACAATTCCACCCTCCTCAGCAAAGTGTTTCTCCCAGTACTCAGAGGTAGCTCCTTCAGGTCTCTCCTTGGCAAGATTAGCTGTATCCCTTTACTATATCATTCTTATCAGTATTTAAACATGATCTAATATCTCCCACTAAAAACGAACACTTTGATCTTCTATCCCCAAGCAATTTATGCCTATTTCTCTGTTCTTCATAGCAAACTTCTCAAAGGGATGTCTCTCCCTTCTTATCCCCCACCCATTCTAATTCACTCCCATTAAACTCGAGTCCTTACCTCTTCACTGAAAGTGCTTCACAATGCCAAATTCAATTGAATTTCCTCTGTCTCACATTAGTACTCCATATAGATGATCAGCCTCCTTCTTGAAATTTCCCTTCCTTGCATTCTATAGCTTTGTGTTCTCCTGGTTTTCTCCACTCTCCTGGAAGAAACTTTTTCAGACTCCTTAATGGCTTCTGTTCTCTAACTTACTTTATACTTGGAACTGTTCTGGGATGTAGCACAGGAATTTATTTTAACATGTGCCCTAAATAGTCTTCCCTAAATGCCATGCCTTCAAATCCCATCTGAATGCTGATACTGACTCTCTTATTTGCTACCCTGAACTCTACCCTGAACTCTAGGCTCACACAACTAAAAGCCTCTTTGACATTTCCACTTAACTTTTCTGAGAGTCATCTGAAACAGCGTGGCCAAAACTCCAGAGTTCATAATGTCATCCCTCCAAATACTCCTTTTCCAGCAATGTACTTCTCGGTGACCTTCAATTCTTGATTCTTTCCCTTTCCTTGCTCCACACCCAGTCCATCAGCAAATCCTGTCATGGTACTTGAGTCAGTCCATTTCTTTTTTATTATTATTATTTTTTAGTTGTACACAATACCTTTTATTTTGTTTATTTAATTTTTATGTGGTGTTGAGGATTGAACCCAGGGTCTCGCACATGCCAGGTGAGCGCTCTACCACTGAGCCACAACCCCAACCCATCAGTCCATTTCCTTAACTCTGTCACTGCCTCCTCCCTTCTGCTGTCGTCCCAAGCTTCCATCTTTTTTCGGCCTGGATGATTGGGATAGCACATTAACCTCTCCCCCCACTTCCACAGTTGCCCCAGATCATCCATTCTCCAAACAGCAACCAAGATAATTCTTTAGAAATATACATCAGAATATGATTCTGTTTTGCTCAAATTCCTCATGACTTTCTTTTGACCTTAAAATAAAATCTCAACTCCTTATCTTGACCTGTAAATAAAAGCATTATGTGGTTCCTGGCTTTTCTTTTTCTTTTCTTTTTTTTTTTTTTTTTAAAGATCTTCTACCACTTCCCTTCTCCCTTACTAATTTCTAGCCACGGGGTTTCTCTCATCTTCAAACACATTGTTTGTTTTAAACACATTCAGTCTTTGCTGAGCATTCCATACAGAAGGCCCTTCACACATGGTTTTCTTCAATCCATCTTCTCCATTCAGGTCTCCTCTCAGGTGTCCTCGCCCTAGAAAGATTAGTTAGATCACTGTATCGAAAATCATCTCCTTGGCTATTTTCTATCCCATTACCCATCTTAACTTTCTTCACTATGTGTGTCATTCTCAGAATTCTTTCTTACTTATTGATTTTGTTGTGCACAATCTGCTTTCCCACTGGAATGTAAGCTCCAGAGGCAACGTGTTTGTCTGACTTACTCTGGCTTTAGTGTCAGAACATGACACAGTGCTGATTCAGAGTAGACACTCAACAATACTTATTGTAAAGACATTGACAAAATGAATGAAACAAAGAATGGACACTTCAACTTTAACACAAAGTTTAATTCAAAGATCTATGTGAAGCGTTTTCCTAAAATAAGAAAGGTATCAAAGAATCAGATGTGTTAAAATGAGTCACATGCAAAGTTTGGAACTGAGAAATTTATCATTTTTACATCATCTGAAAAATGAAATTATAACCATGGCAAATATCATATTTGGTATTCTTTAGCTTAGTACCAAAATTAATATATTTTAACTTGTCTGAATTTTTTTTTTTTTTTAGGGATTTCAAATTGAACTCAAGGGCCATAAGTACCTGCTATATCACTGAACTACACCCCCCCAGCCACTTACCTAATTTTTTAGTTAATAAATATACATAACTCATTAAAATATAAATTCTGTAAACAAACTCAGCTTTTGTCAACAATCCTTGTCTCCCTCTTGCTCCAATTACATTTCCACATTATTTAGTCTGCCTAGACCTTGGCTTTTTAGTCCTTGAGCTTGGAGACTTCCAACTTTTGAACTCTGGCTCCATCTTAACTCTACCATCATTAGATGCATTCTCATTCATTTGTTCCTTGTCTCTACAACTCCCTCATAGTTCCGTTTGTGTGCTTTGCATAGTTGAAATAGAACTGTGGCTTTAACTGTAACTGAATGTGAGAGTCTCCAGAGAGCTGAAAGTATATGCAAAATAGCTAACCCATAAAACAACTATTCACATTGGTAAATTATACATACAAGTTAGGGTTTTAAAGGAATAAAGGAACATTTTATTGTAGTAATTTGTAACTAAAAATGCACCATAAAAAGGAAGTGTCATTTTGGGTATCCAGAGAAATTTTTAAATTCTTTAACGGTTCCCATCTCCTTGATTTTTTTTTTGGATATTCAAGGGTAACAGGACTTGAAGGGCTTGTATGATATTCTGTAAGTCCAGAACAAATTCAGCTGCCAACTGAAGCCCATTTCACTAAGGAACTATGTCATCCTTTGCTTGAACCAACAAGAATTTGCCCTTAGGGACAGGGTAACCAACTTTCAGAGCATGTGCCAACCAGAACCACTTTTAAAGGAAAGTTATGTTTGCTTTCACCAGAGTCATATGTCCATGGAATATAGCACACATTGCCAAAATAAAGATAATGGAGATCAAGTTGAAGTATGTTTTAATAAAAAGTAATTTCTTTTTCTTTTGTACCCCTGTTAGTAATTCTTTCCCATCTCACTTTGGTTATGTAAAAGTGACTGAGTCCCTCATTGTTGCCCACAATGAAGGGCAAGATTAAACAACCAGCCACAAAAAGGGGTCCTCAGAAAGCTATGTGCTCTCAGATTTTCCAAATAGCATGAGAAAACATGTGTTTTTAGAAACTCCAAAGAATTTCTTCAGTTCTACGTGTTAGTATGTATGTATACACATCATTTTAAAGTAAAAATATTTTGTTGTTCTATATCAAATAAATTCATGGTTTAAAGATAATGAAAGTTTTAAGTTCTATGTAAAAAGTCCAAATGTATCTGTGTAAACCTCAAGTATTCTCAATATTTTATCATCCTATTTTAACAATAATGGAGTGAAACCAGCTATGTAGTCAAAAAAGCATAACTTTATCACTTACAGTTGGGAGATTTGAACATGTCACTCATCCTCTCTAGGTCTGTTTTGTCATTTTCAGAAAGCATCATCCTGACCTGAACTCTCACAGGTTTTTTGATGAAATGGGATGATGCCAGATTAAAGTGCTTGGTATACAAATGGAAAGTTGGATTTCGTTAGCAGAAAGTGCTACATCCCTAGTATCCAATTAATTTAGAAATCGATTTAATAAACTTTTATTGAGTGCCTACTAGGTGCCAAGAATTTCCTGAGGCACTGGGGCTTCAGAAATGAACAGGGCTTCAGAAATGAACTGAAAATAATTTAGCAGCTGCATGAAATCAAGTGAGTATGAGATTTCTACTTGGATTGATAGAAATGATTTAAGATAAAATTGTAGTAACTTTCACAATTCCATAAATTTATTAAAAATCAGAGTTGTACATTCAAAACAGGTGAATTTTAGGATATGCATACTATACCTCAGTAAAGCTTTTTAAAAAAAGTAACACACCCCTACCCTCAAGAAGCTAGCTTATAGTCTAATGAGGGAAAACAACACATAAACAAAGAAGAGTTGTGAGGGTCAGGAGAGAGATGGATGTTGTTGGCCTACATGTCCAAAATTTTAAATGATTTGAGTTGAAAAAGCAAAATTAAAATCCTGCTAACATTAGTAATATTATTTCAAACCCAGGACAGATTTTATGCTGTATACAGACAAACAGTATCTGAAATTTGCAGAAACTCATTAATCCTTGTACCAAATTTGGCATGTATGAGACTTTATTTTAGGAAACAAGGCCTTGGCATGTCTAGAAATGTTGCCAGTATTGTTGATTTGATGTCCGTTGATCATCACAGAATCCTCAGTGCTGTTTGGAGAGCGGGTGGAAGCCAGGCTGAAGAGGAACAGCTGAGCCCTGGCACTCTAGTGCACTTGAGCAGGGCCCCTCAGGGACACTGGCTGACTGAGCTCCCAGATTATCACAGCAAGCAGGATGGAAGTGGTGGGCAGAGCAGAGACTGCAGACCCACCACAGCCAGGGCTTCTGCTTCGACTCGGAAGGAATGAGTCTGCAAATCCAACCCAGGCTTTCTAGCCCTGCCCATGATAGTTTGCACTAAGGAAAATACAAAGGAAATACACCTTTGCTCTGGGTTTAAAGTATGGATCTCTTATCATGCAAACTTTCTTATATTTCCAGTACTTGCCCTGCTTTAAATCCTAAGTCCTCAAACTGCTTTTCAAGTTTCAGACAGGTCCTCCTTAAAGAGGCATTTCTCTTACTACTAAGTGTCTGCCTCTCTGAACAGGTAATGGACATTATCTTCTTCCAGCCTGATCTGTACACCTCAAATGACAGGAGATACATACATGTTCCTGGTTGACCCAGTTATACATTCTTTCATTCGCTCAGCAAATACTTATCAAGCCTCACTATCTATTTAAAGTTACTCCAAGCCTGAAAATCAGACTGCATCGAGTACCAATACATAAACCTACATGCACGTCTCTGAACGGGACCCCTGGTGCTCTTCCCCTGATGACCCCTCAACCATGTGCTCCCTTAGCAGAGAGAGGTTCTAATTCTTTACATTCATTCCTGTGGAAGATGAGTGAAAGTTGAAAATGAGAAGGAAGATAAAAAGCAACCATCATTTACTGACTGGTTTTCTCAGTTTGGTAACTAATAGGGAAGGCAGCACAGGAAAAAAAATGCTATTCTCCATGGTGTCTTTCTCTCTGAGTCATCTTACCGTTACAAAGAAATATTCATTCTTCTTAAACTGCTTCTCTGGGCCTCAGTTTTGTCTCTTATAAAATGAGGGCATTGCATTCATGACCCCCAAGGTCTCTTTAAGCATGAACATTCTTTGAAACTCTGAATCATACCCAAAATTCAGCCCTTAGTTTCACAGTAAGAAGTGGAAATTTGAAGTCGAGCCAAATGGAACTGACTATTCTCAACAACAAAACTTAATAGTTTGACCACTTCAACCAGAGGAAGTAGTTTATCAAGCTGTATTACTTATGCATTCAGTCAAATTATTAAGGTTTCAGCAGGATACTTTTTGCCTAGCTCGGATATTTATTTTCATGGGTAGAATGATTGTCGCCCCCAGTCCAGCCTCCATCTTATCTGACTAGAGCATCTCTGTAGCTCACACCCCAGCTGGGTCTGCAACAGTCACTACTGGTGATACAACACAGGACCTGTGGGAAAGCAGACCAGGGTTCTGGGATGTGAGTCAACACTCCACATGGGGTCAGAGATGATGTGAGTGTATATGTTCAGGTGAACCATTTTAGTGAGATTAATAAAGACCACTCATTTGCTCACTAATCTGTTTGCTCTATGAAGAGACAGTTTAAGGGCATAATTAGAGCTGACCTCCATATGATTCACAGTTTCTGCATGAACTGGCTCCATGGCTCTGAGCTTTAGTGTTGCCTGTTGGCAAAACGGGAAGAACAATAGGGTTGTTTTAAGGATTAAATAAGGTAAGGTAAGTAAAGTATTTAGAAAAGTACCTGGCACATAATCAACACTTAGTTTTGTTATCTGTGAACTATCTGTTATACCTCCGGGTGGGAAAAAAGTTGAAATTAAACCACAAATAAAAGGACATTTAGATGAGTGAAGAAAATGTAATATAGTATGAAGGTCATTGGAAGAAGATTATCATGAGACTAAAATGTTTATAAAGTATAGAGGCTAAGGTATTTTCCCCCTGCACCCCACCCCCCACGTGCCTTAACTAATGGTTACTCATTTCCTTCTCCATATCATGTAGTCTGTGGATTCTGGTGATAAAATTGGAGAATAAACCAACTGTCTCTTGTAGTCTAATGAAGGAGAAAAGTATTTATCAAATCATCCTGATGATGAATGCATAAATACAAACATTAGATAAGTATCCTGAGCAAATAGAACACTGCTTTGTAAGATCATGTATCTGAAGCACCTGCCCTCTGAGATGGTGAGGACAGTGAGGGCAATGAGGGCTGTGACCGAGCTGACCAGGATGGAGGCTCAAAGGTATGGAGGACATTCTCTGCAAAGCAGTAACTCACACAGAGAACTATGTTCAGAGTAGTTACAAGAATGTGACTGGAGCTCAGGGAGGCACACAGCAGTGCTACACCTCTCACTGGAAAGATCTGGCAGAAATACAGTAATATCTAGTGAAAAGTTGCTCTGCCTTAGAGATAACCACACAGGATCGTGTGATTTATTTCTAAATAAAAGTTTGAATATACAGAAAAGCTATTTCTGTAAATATCAAAATCAAACCTATTTCTATTATTCTTTGTAAATTTGTGTTAACATAATTATTGATAATTATCCAAATACCTAGCCAAACATTCATCAAAGATTTTATGATTATCTAAAAAAGCAGAAGTAGAATCATACTTGACACCCCTGCTCTGGAGCTGTCAGGGAGACACCAGAGAAAAACTCAAAAATGTATTTCACAGATAAAAAATTAAAGAGATTGACAGATAAAAGAGGTAAAGAAATCATAACCTCAGTTGCAGAGAGATTCTTTCAGTATGCTAATTGCCTTCTAACTTTTCAGATTATTTGGGGGAATTTGAATATAGAATTCATGCTTCAGAACTGTCACTGAGACTTCTAAGTAGAAATATAGATTTCTTTAAAATGATTTTCCTCAAGTGTTCATTGCGGTCCTGAGCGCCTCTCAGGTGATGTAGAATGTGCACTAAGAAGGAAGCACTGAGACCAAAAATAACCAGTTTAATTCACCAAAAAGTTCATGTCAGCCTTCTCCTATATTTATGTGTATCAAACTATTTGGCTGATTTCAAAAATGAAAATGATTGTAAGTATTAATGGAAATAACCATTACAGAGTTTCAATCTTCTACTTTATAGTGTTGTTGGCACACCTGATTAGGTTTTCACAGGCTGTTTAATCTAAAAAAGTTAAATTGCTCAGAGGAGAGATTTGCAAAGTAGATAACAATTTGTATCCTTTCATGATCATTTCTCTATAAAGGCAATTTCACATTAAACAAACACAGTTTTTCTCATTTACCATTTAAATATAGTCTACACTATTTTCCCCACTTATTTTTTTTAATTTAATGTATGTTTAAGCATTTTTCAAAAGCACTAACCTCTTACATATCCAGAGAACAATAATGTTGACCTTGCTTATGCCATATAAAATCTGCATGAATACATCCTAAACTATAGCTCTTGTTGAGGCTCCACCATTTCAGATGGAGAATTCAACATAAAGAATTGGGTTAGTGTCAAATGGATGCAAAGCTGGTCTCAATGAGACAAGGTTTATTTTTAGTTACTAACACTTTTTCAAGAATAAATTATAGAAAATAGCAATCACTTTTTAGTGCATTGGCTCTTAAAATTAATCAGGAGTCTGGGTTAATAATAGCATATTTTTAATAACCTACAGAAACACCTGTACTCATTCATCAGAAATCTTCAAAATGATATTCTAGTCAAAGAATGCCAAATTACCATTAGAAAATTCTTGAATAAATTCTAGGAGCAGTTTATTACTAAGAGTGATTTAAATACCTTTTCAGTAAATTCATGCTGGGGAGATATAGTGGCCTAAAGGTTAACAGCATAAGCTCTAGAGTTAGGCAACCTAGATTCCAACCTTAGTTTTAGTAGTTACTAGCTGTGTGATCTTGAGCTAGTTACTTCTCTGTGCATCACTTTTCTCATCTGTAAAATGGGAATAATGGTAATGCATCTTGATTGCTAACATTTATATAGCTCCTACTTTATACTGTTCTAAGTGTGCTTGCCAGAGAAAAAGAGAGGGGTTGGGGGTGGGGAGAGAGACTGATTGCATGGCTGTACTATTCTAGGATCAGTTATGAATTTAATTTTCACAAGAACTCTATGAGGCAGGAAGTATTATTTTACCCTTTGTACAAGAAGGAAACTAGAGGCAGCTCAGTTTCAGAGCCTGAATTTAGACCCAACAGTTGTCTAGCTCTGAAGTGTCCTCAGTCACTACTCTACAATGCCTAACATACCCAACACTATGGGGCTGTTATTTAATGAGATTAAACCCACAAACCACTTAAACCATTATATGGTTCTATCAAATATCCAGTAAACATTTGTGACTATCACAGTTTATTAAAATTTATATACATACTCTAATATATATTCTTTTGTTGCATTGAATGTTCAATTTTCCACTAAAAGTTTCTTTTTTTAATGCCACCTTTTAATAAGTTTTGTGAGATTTCATAAGATTATCTTTGAACCAATATATATTAAAAGGCATCACACATTTTTGTGCTGAGGGCCATTACCAAGTAGGAATGACGCATCGAAATTTCCTTGCCAAGCGTACCCCATGCTGCTTAGAGGACATTCGATGGGACATTGCATGCATGCTTTAATAAGGTGACCTTGCTCAAGGACCAAGGCGGATCTGGGTTTAGAGCTGATCAGGTTTGAGGAAGTAACCGGCACCTTGAGTTTAAGGCGTTGCCAGTTTAAGATAATGGGTTTTAGGGAAGTTGGAAGTTGAAGGTTATTGCTGGGATTAGGGTGTTCCTGCTGCTTGTTCCCGTTGAGTTCTCGTGAGATTGAAATGGGATTTGGAGAGAGCCTCGTGGAGTAGGTGAATTGTGCGGGAGACGGCAGAACACGTTTTGCCCCTGGACCTGTGTGGAGGTGGTGTGAGAGCTGGAATAAAGAATTGCTGTTTGAACCTACGAAGCTGTGTGGTGGCTCGTGATTCTGGTGCCAAGCTGAGACATTGGCCTTTGGCATTTTTGGTTTCTAGTAGCTTCATACATCAGAGTATGAAATGATGGAGGTCAATTTTCAAAAAATATTCGTTTTTATCTATAAATACTTACCGGAGCACCTACTATAACCCTGGTATTATTTCAAGACCTGTTCTAGGACAGTTTTCAGAGACTAAGACAAAATCCTGTCCTCACAGAGTTTACTTCCTACTCAATGATTTTGTCATTGACTCAATTCAAACTTGAGCCTTTAATTTTGGAAAATAATGGCACAATTAAAACTGAAACATTCTGTTGTTAAATGCTTGGGACATTAGTAGAAAAAAATGTATTACACATCCACAGTCCTCTCTATCACTGGCTCTTTCTCATATGCTTAAGAAAACTGCTTCAGAGCCAACCTCTGGAGAACTTTCATCCCATGTGTACAGATGCCCTCAGATCAGCAGCTCCAGGGCAAAGCAATGGTTCTCCAGGACCTTGAGAATTGTGTCGGTAAATAAAGCCCCATCAGAAAAGATGCACCAGTATATGTGCTCCAGTGGCACACAAGTGAATGCTTCATAAATCACCCATTTATCTCCTTACCACGTGGAAAAGGGCCATCACAGTCACAAAATAGAAGCTTCAGTTTTCATACTCCCAAGAACAAAATTTGACTCCATCTCATTTCTTCACAGTCTTTTTTTTTTCTTTTTTTGGCAGCAAGTATTGGACCCAGGGCCACTTAACCAGTGAGCCACATCCCAGTCCATACATATATATATTTTATTTAGAGACAGACTCTTGCTAAGTTGCTGAAACTGGCTTTGAACTCCATAGTCATCTTTTTAAACATTTTTTCCTGTCCTGCTACTATTGATTTTTCATAAAACAATTATATTAGTGAAAGATTTTAACATGTGTTTATGTCCCTTGGCTATACACTGAATAACAATATAATTATCCAGTATACTTTTTTCAATCATTTTATTATTTCAGAGGAAATGAGTTTATAAACAGATGTAGCTCCCTAAAATTTTAAAGGAAGAGCATATGTTTCTTTTTTAATTTTTATTTTTAATTGACCAATAATAACTGTTCACATTTATGAGGAGCAACATGTTATTTTGATATGTGTATACACTGTGGATAAATTATATCAAGCCAATTAACATATCCATGTTTCTTTATTCTGCAAATCTGGTAGTCTATTCTAAAGAGATTAAGGAGAAGAAAGGAAAGTTATATATATTGACCACTCACAAATTTGATATATTTAATCTCATAGAATTCTCACAGCTCTGGAAGTAATAATGTTTAACCTCCATTTAACTCAGTGCAAATAGAGATTCAGGAAAGCCTGTAACTGGCCTCTGTCCACTGAGATAAAGGACTAGACCAGCTGTGTCCAAAAGTCATGTCTTTGCCATGAAATCACAGTGTTCTCCATCAGCAGAGATCATGCATATGACTATAAGACCATCACTGTTCTAGAGAAAGTGATTCTGAATAGGCTTTTATACACTCTGTTGTACACATATTATGCTAATATTAGCATGAAGAATCCTCTAAATGTGTTCATAAGCTCCATCTAAACACATTGGCTCAATAGCCATGTGAAACAATTTTAAATCAATTGCACCTCTCAGATGAAGTGCAACACTTCAAACATTACTTGATGATTTCATTAAAAGGAATAAAAATAATCAGCATAGATGATATTAACACCTTTACCCATTCATTTTTTAAAATTTTTTTTAGTTGTAGATGGACATAATATCTTTATTTATTTATTTATTTAAATGTGGTGCTGAGGATCGAACCCAGTACCTCACACATGTGAGACAAGTACTCTACCACTGAGCCACAACCCCAGCCCTCCCCATTCATTTTATGACATACTTTTTTAAAGTCATCATCATCATTAATGCACAATGTAATTCCTAGAAGAGCAGCATATAGACTGGAAGCCATAATTGAGATACAAGCAAGATTTACTGCTTATTTAATAGGTCATGAGCCATTAGCTGCAATTGAAATGCCTCCTTTTTATGTACTCATTAGAAAAACCTTTGCATTCATTTGTAAAAAGAATGGAGAAAAATCAAAAGTCATGAATATTTTTGAACAACTTTGAATTTATGTCTCCTGAGAAGCTAAACATACACTTCTTTCTTCCCTACCATTAAATCTAATTGGAACGGCAAGAAGAAAAGGAATTAAATATGGAATTGCTTATTGGCAAAATGGTTTATCTTGTTGTGATTATATCTTGTCTATAAATAGTAACTTGCATTGGAAATCATAAAGTATTCCAAGTATGTTTATCTCATAAAGTATGGGAGAGGGAGCTTCCTTGCTCTCATTTTCCCCCACGAAAATGAAGAACCACCAGATGATGTGCATAGAGTTCCACAGCAATTGGCAGAACTGCCCCAAATTTGAGACTGATGATCTTTTTTTTTAACTGTTTTTTTCATTGATTTTTTTTAAAAAATAAATGACAGCAGAATGCATTACAGTTCTTATTACACATATACAGCCCATTTTTTCATATCTCTAGTTGTATATAAAGTATGTTGACACCAATTTGTGTCTTAATACATGTACTTTGGATACTGATGTCCATCTCATTCCACCATCCTTGCTAACCCCCTGCTCCTCCTTTTCCCTCCCACCCTTCTTCTCTACCTAGAGTTTGTCTATTCCTCCCATGATCCCCTTCCCTACCCCACTATGAGTCACCCCCCTTATATCAGAAAAAACATTCAGCATTTGTTTTTTGGGGATTGGCTAACTTCATTTAGCATTATCTTCTCTAATGCCATCCATTTACCTGCAAATGCCATGTGGCTGTGTCCCTGTAGTAGGCTGTTTTTAAGTCTTTTGGGTATAGACCAAGGAGAGGGATGCTACGTCAAATGGTGGTTCCATTCCCAGATTTCCAAGGAATCTCCATACTGCTTTCCATATTGGCTGCACTAATTTGCAGTCCCACCAGCAATGTAAGAGTATATCTTTTTCCCCACATCCTCAACAATACTTATTGTTGTTTGTGTTCATAATAATTGCCATTCCGACTGGAGTGAGATGGTATCTTAGAGTAGTTTTGATTTGCATTTTTCTATTTGCTAGAGATGCTGAACACTTTTTCATATATTTGTTGATTGATTGTATATCTTTTTCTGAGAAGTGTCTCTTCAGTTCCTTGGCCCATTTATTGATTGGGTTATTTGTTTTTGTTTTTGTTTTTGGTGTTTAGCTTTTTGAGCTCTTTATATACTCTAGAGATTAGTGCTCTATCTGATGTGTGAGAGGTAAAAATTTGCTTCCAGGATGTAGGCTCTCTGTTTACCTCATTGATTGTTTCTTTTGCTGAGAAGAAACCTTTTAGTTTAAATCTATCCCATTTATTGATTCTTGGTTTTAATTCTTGAGCTATAGGAGTCTTATTAATTAAGGAAGTTGGGGCCTAATCCGACATAATGGAGATTTGGGCCTACTCCAATATGCTTTTTTTTTTTTTTTTAAGTTTTAATTTTGCTTTTTTTTTTTTAGTTGTAATTGGACACAATGACTTTATTTTATTTATTTATATGTGATGCTGAGGATCGAACCTAGAGCCTCGTAGGTGCTAGGTGAACGCTGTATTGCCAGCCACAACCCCAGCCTTAAATTTATGCTTTTGATGCTAAGTCAAGAGAGGAAGTTTCGACTACCTGAAATTATCACCATCATCAACATATTTACTAAAAATTATACTTCACAGAAGGGCAAACTTTGGACTGGTAAACACATCTGAGATACAAGCAAGACTCTATTTATTTACTAGATCATGTGCCATTTAACTAACATAGAGCAATTAAGTCTGTTCTCATCTACTGATCTGAAATATCTGAAACTCACTAGCATATTTCTAATGAAACAGCGTTAAAAATGTTAAAGGGTTTATCACTCTCAATATAAAATCCTAATGGAATATTGACCACTTCCACATTCAGAAACACTACCTGTTTATCTCAGTATTTCAAAACAAAAAATGTTATTTATCTTTTCTACAGTCATCATAGCCTATATCTCAGTCCATTCATCTATATATAGTTACCACATTTTTTCTGACAAATATTAAATAATGAGATTTATTATTGCAGCCAAAGAAGATATAGCTACTTGGAAAGTTATGCAGATATGTGACATGGAGATAGTTGATAATTCATTTTGTTTTACAATTAGCTTCTGTACAATTTAGATACAGTAAAAATATAAACCATTAAAAAATAATGACTTTTTGAATCTTAGGGATCCAATTATACAATATTATAAAAAGGTACCAGCACACAGGTGTTTTATAAGAACACCCCAAATTTTTTTCAAAAAAAACTCAGTTAACATAACACCACTTTAGAAAGCAATTATCAACTCTCCCTACCAACCCAGGGTCAGATTTCATGGTAGTCAAATACTTAATTTTAAAATAATTGCTAGACTGAACTTTGTTTAACAATACCATGAATTTACTGGTAGGAATTTTGTTAAGGTTCCTTGGGGTCATTCCTATGAGATTTAAAAAAAAAAAAAAAAAAAAAAAGCATTGGCTTCACAAAAAGCCAAGATGTTTTTAAACCAGCTGGCTTACAAAGCTCAACTGACCTGCGGCTACCATACAGTTAAGAGTTATGAGAACAACTTGTTCTGCTCCTTCCAGGCGACTCCCCACATGGAATAAGCATTGGTATCTTTTTAGATTCATACACACACCATTTTGTTAGGGTTTGACTTCTTTTCTCTTATGGAATGAGCAGGGGTTTTTTTTAACTGCATTTGTGGTCAGTATTAATCTTTCCTCTCAATGTATGTATTACGAGAAAAGAGAAATGGAAACTGAATTTATGCTGACTTTATATATTTGAATCTACCCCCATGTAACTTATTTTTATATTTTTGAAAAATATTTCCTTAAGATTTATTTTTCTGTATTTCAATAGTTAAGTTACTTGTTATGCTAGTAGGATAACACATGCCAACAATTCATTTTACTTTTCTTTAAATAGATTTGAAGGAAAGCCTGAAAGAGCTGGAGTTTTATGAAGAGATGAGATATTATATATGTTGACCTTAATAATCAATGTTACCAACATTGTCTTCTTGAAATTCCTTAGGGGAGAATAATAACCGATCCATGGATCAAAGCAGGTTTTGACAACCAATAAGAGCCCATATTCTGGTTGTTAGGGCCCCTGCCAATCCCCTGCCCCTCCCACCCTCCAAAAAAACTTTTTTTTATTTTTTTTCCCTACTCTTCTCTGGTTAGTGTATTATTTGTTATTGGGTCAAAAATTAAAGAAGTTTTATCTGATTGTCAGTGTTCATATTTACTTATGTCCATTCAGGAAAAGGCAGAAAAGAACACTTGTTTTTATCACATTAAAATTAAAATAGAGGGCTGGGGTTGTGGCTCAGCACTAGAGAGCTCACCCAGCACATGCAAAGCTCTGGGTTCAATCCTCAGCACCACATAAAAACAAATAAATAAAATAAAGGTATTGTGTCCAACTACAATTAAGAATAAAATTTAAAGAAATTAAAATAGAATTCAGACACAGGCTTTGACAAACCCCTTTCACATGGGTGCCCAAGGCTGAATAGTTGAACCCTGGCTTACTATGACACTATACAAATTTTCTGCCTGTGTCATCTCACTGGAAGTATGAATAGTACAAGTGTTATTTCCTCTCTTGGAGATATTGTGACACTTGGTTTTCATGGTCTGGAGCCAAAAGGTACAAAATAGAATTACATGTGGCAAAAAGCATTTCTAAACATGTCAAGTGGAGCAGGACACTTGGACCCACCATGTTGGAACAGGGCCTCCTGCGTGCAGTGAAGGGCAAGAACAGCTGTAAATATCTTTGTATTTTTGTGTCTCTCTCATTTCTTTAAAATAGATTATGAAACATCAGCACCAATTAATGTGAGTTTTCTGAGTTTAGATTCCATATGGATATTGTTGCATTAATATTGCTAACTGTACAGAAAAATTTAACTTCATTGATATCGTTTTTAAATTATTCATATTGCATTCATTTTCATATATAGCACAAATCAGAATGTTAATATTTAGTTTGGGCATTTTTTTCCTCAATGAACTATGAGCATTTCTTTAATAATAAGTAGTCTTTCTATTCTTTTTCATCAATTATGATAGGAATAAATCTAACTGCTACTTTCAACAAAGTTACACTAGAAAACAAGTATATCTGCCTTACCCTCCCAACTACTCCAGAAAAAAATCCTAAATTTGTTTTTTAAAATGCATTTAATTTAATGCTATATTTAATTATGAGGAAAAACAAAAGTTTTTTTAAAAAAAACACTCTACTCTCTCAAGTGTTTTCTATTCAAAACCCTCTTGCACAATCATTTTATTCAAAATTCTCTACCCTTTTCAAATTCCCAAAAGAGATGCAAGAAATCTGCATCTGTTCTTTTAGGAACAGAATTAGTATAAGGATACCACAGAAATTTCTCTTGAATATTTTTTTCAGCAAAGATTCTGGTTATTCACATCACTAAAAATCAAGAATAGCTAAGAAAAACTAAAAACTGTGTTTGCAAGGCCCTCTAGAAATTTCATCTATTATTGCCTTTATTGCTTTTTAAAAATCTCTCTTGATTGTAGTTTGTAATAATAACTGGTAGAATATTCAGTATTATTTCTTTGTGACATAGTAGTAGCAGCCAATCTTGGTAAACAAACCAATTAAAAGATGATCTGTCATCCACATTTCATCATTCCCAATACTGATTCACTTGTCTGGAGTTAGGATGTAGTCTGAAATCACTGAATGGAGTTGATGAGACTAATACTTCACCAAATAGAAAATTAAAATTGTTGTCTGAAAACCAGGCAGAAAATCCTCCTGATTATTGCCAAATTATGTGATGTATGAAAGAAAAGTGAAACTGTTTGGTAAGAATCCAACTGTATGGTCTCCGTTCATGACTCACAGCAACCACAGGTTGCAGCAGAGCCTCTCAGCTGTCACTGCCTCAGGTGGCGTAAGCCAGCTGCTGTCCCCTGTACTCACCTGGTGACAGTGATGACTAAGATAGTCTCTTGCTGCAGCAAAAACCACACTGACGTTCTCAGTGAATCCACAGTTCTGTGTGTATTTGGAGAAGTGGTGAATTCCAAACACAGAGCACTAGAACAATTCCAAACCAGTGTAGTCCATCTTGAATTCTAAAGATATGTATCTTTAGATTTGGAGAAGGGCCATATCATGGAAGGGGGAAACCCAAATATTGACTCTTTTGCCTACTGTGATGTCATAAGGATTAATGATCCAAAGGTAACTTTCTGAGCTCTGTAAAAGGTCATGTGAAATTAAGTTGCTATTAATGATTAGATTACATATCTGATCCCAAGACTTCAAAACAATCCTGTCTAGCCTTTTCTATTGCAGCTGCTTAGATCTGAGGAGGCAAATTGTTTTTCTGAAAACTGAGCTGATTTCCAGTTCCTTGGCTTCTCAAATCCTGAAAATTCAATGTTGAGAACTTGAATATTTTCACATGCAGAGGAAGCATTTGAACATGGGAACAAAAATGTGCATATTCTCCCAATGATCAGAATTTTCATTTTTCTTATTTTTCTAGTGTCCCTTTTCCCAAAAATATTTCTCATCCTCTCTCTTTCCCTTCCTGTCTCCCCTCCTCTGCCCTCTTTCTCAATTTAACACCTTAGCCTTCTATTATAGAAACATCCCCTAATATATGTAACCTATCAGTAATCCTGAAAGTTCATATCTATGTGTGGTTTTTATTTGCTGATTATGTTGCTTTTTTTCCAATCCACAGATATTTCTCAATATCCCAGATAACAAACATTTTTAGGGATGAATATCATATAATAAAGGACAAAGTTTAGTTTATGCCAAAGTTGATCTCCTTCCTGTAGAGTGTGAAGTAATGCACTTTTAGAACTTCATATTCTATGCAAATTCATTGAATTAAAAGATAGATTGAAGAACCTGAGTAGAAAAGTAATTAACATTTTACTAAATAACATTAGGATCATTTTTCTGTAATTAGTTTGGCTTATTATAAGTCTAGTGAGATGTGAAAGGATAGTGTTTGGGCCTGGCACACCAAAGTCAATACCAAAGAATCATCTGTGGATGCAGGGTGTGAAGTGACCATTACAAGTTTGCCAAGTTGGAGGTAAAAAGGATGGGTGGTGAAACGGATGCAAAGAGGAATGGTTCAGTGAAATCAGTTAAGTATTCTTGATGTATCAAAGAACCAACTTCAAAGTTCAACAACACATCTGTGTAAATACATATACTCAGTGTTTTCTCCCTTTTACTTGTGCCAACAACATTTCCATTCCATTTAGTCTTAAGATTTTTTTTTCATTTCTGTATGTATCATTTGCATCATTGAAAATAAATTTTATTAGCCATGATACTACATACAGGACAGGATCTTGCATTGTATATTTCTTTGACATAGCTCATAACTTCTCTTTCTAGACCACAATATTCTAGAAGAATAGACCTTGCAACCATTTTACAAAGCAAGAACATATTTTATAGTAGTGTGAAGTCACCTTAATAAAATGGGAAATTTCACAAAATACCGTAGCTCTTTATAATGCTTAATCCTAAACCTCAGTCCATTTGGTAAACTGTGTTCCAGCTTAAACTGAATTTAGACATTGAGAGACTCAAAGCCAATTATCTTATTCCATCTTATTTGAAATTCTCTATCTCCCATCACTTCTTGGTAATTTTGTGATTAGCAAAGCTTTGGAAGACCTTTCTCAAGAATCTTCCCTTCCATTCATTCCCTCTTTTACCCCTGCCAAAAATCATTCCTTAACTAGGACGTTTCTCTTTAAATAGCTCAATTTTGTTGTTTTAAGTCAAAAGTCATAAATCTGTATGCTACATCTAGATTGTAAATTCCAGAAAAAGGAATCTGCTCTCTTTCCTGCTTTTTTATGTTTCTTCTGAGGACCCAATAATGTCTCCTAAATGCAAAATAAACTTCTTGTAAACTTTCCAGGAGGCTATTTTCATTTGATCCTTTTATCCAACCTGTGATTATTTGTTAAGTACCTGGTGTGCATCATGCATGGTGCTGGGCTCTAGAAACTCTGAGTGAGTAAAACAGGTCTAATGCTCAACCTCATGGATCTTACAGTCCTGTGATGAAGTTTAAATAGTGAGAATTTCTCCTGACCCACATTTTATCCAGTGTAGATACATGTATTTGTGTAAAACATTTTGATTAACTGATATTTTCCTAAGTGGACATCAGCCTGACTTGCAGCAACTAACCATATACCAAGATTTGTCTTCTTCCAATCCCAAAACCAAAGGCTGAATGTTTTCTTTGATATGAGGATGCTGACTCATAATGGCGATGGGGATGGAGGAGGGGAGGGGAACATGGGAGGAATAGAGGAACTTTAGATAGGGCAAAGGGGAGGGAGGAGAAGGGAGGAAGCAAGGGAGTAGGAATGATGGTGGAATGAGTTAGACATCGTTACCCTAAGTACATGTATGAAGACACAAATGGTGAGAAAATACTTTGTGTACAATCAGTGACTTGAAAAATTCTGCTCTATATATGTAATATGGAATGAATTGCATTCTGCCATCATGTATAACAAATTAGAATAAATAAATAATTTAATTTAAAAAAAAGATTTGTCTTCTTATGAATAACAATTTCAGTTGGAAATTGTGAATCATAAGACTTTTCCAGCCCCCAGAGTAAGAGCTAGTAATTTATCCTTTGTTTCTCAAAGTAGGGGTTAGCAAGTGAATGATGACCAAAGCTATTTGTATTGGGCTCACATGTATTTTAGTTGTTATCTTTCTTATATTATAGGAAATAACATCAACAAATTGTAAAGTGTTTAAACAGAATTGAAATGCAATTACACTTAAATCCACTTCAAAAGAATCATACTAATCTGTCATCTCTTTTCCTCTCTACAGTGTAAGAGCTTCTCCCTTAGGGTAGCCTCCTCCTCCAGCCCCTCTGTTCTTGTAACTAAGGAATCTCAGACAGGTTGTACCTGCTTCAAAAATACAAAGAGAACACTCATTTTTTCAGTTACCTGTGGAGACAGGAGCAGGGCAAAGAATCAGGAGTGGGACGAGACTTCCTCAAATATGTACATTGCAGGGTTGCAGCTTCTAAAGTCTGAAAATATATTATCCATCCATACAAAGGAGACCCTTATTGTCATACAAAATTACATATAAGAGGTTGTGAGGGGAATGGGGAAAAAAAAACAAGGAGAGAAATGAATTACAGTAGATGGGGTAGAGAGAGAAGATGGGAGGGGAGGGAAGGGGGGATAGTAGAGGATAGGAAAGGTAGCAGAATACAACAGTTACTAATATGGCATTATGTAAAAATGTGGATGTGTAACTGATGTGATTCTGCAATCTGTATTTGGGGTAAAAATGGGAGTTCATAACCCACTTGAATCTAATATATGAAATATGATATGTCAAGCGCTTTGTAATGTTTTGAACAACCAATAAAAAAAAGAAAAATAAATAAATAAATAATGTTTAAGTAAAAAAAAAATATATTCGTTATCTCAGGCTAGGGAAAAGGATCTTATTTGAAGCTAAAGTTATATTATTATCTTGTGGGGTTTCAATGAATGTATTACATATGTGCTAACTATATCATAAAGATCAATGATGAAGTGATACTCAATGAATTTATATAGCTGCAAGATTTCTGTACTTTATGTGAAATAGTAAAAGTTTACTCTAAAAAAAAGAAAAAAAGAAAAAGAAAAAATAAAAATGGCTGGGGATATAAAAAAAAAGGTGAACCAGAATTAAATAAAGAAAATAAAGAGAAGTAAAATGGTGAGAAAATTTAAATATCTCTCAGTACAGTCAGCATTTCATTTTTCTGGACCTCAGATGTTTCTCTGGGTTGATTTGAGATTCCAATCAGTCATACACCAACAAATATCAGTAGCAAAACTGAGCCAACCAAAGCTTTTGCCACCTAAGTTCAAATTCATTGGCAATCTTTAGAATTTTTCTTTGGCAGACCTCAATACGACCAAGTAAAAATGTACTGTCTTTGAGTTCATGTCCAGGGACTTTATCCATCTTCCTTATCTGTGACACTAAGATCATGTGAGCTTCTGGTTCCAACTATCAATTTGTGTTAGAGTGTCTCACCTGAACAATCAAGTATGTTACATGCAGACCTGTATGGCTCAGTTCTGTTAGAGAAGAAACTTTGTGTATTGAGCCCAGGGGTTTGAGGGGAAAAGGAGAGAAGGATCCAAAGGCTTGATGGATTTGGAGGTTGATGCAGAAAAATGAGTAAAAATAGTACAAAATAATGCAGCAGGAAAACAATTTGAGATAACTAAAGCAGCATTCTGTGCACCCACTTAAGAAAGTGTCATTAGTGCAGTTACACTTTTATGGATAAGGAATTAACTTAGTATATAAATGTATTCTCAGAGTTTTTAAGACTTGTGTGGATGTGTATATTGATAAAAATTCTCACTTGCTGATATCTCTCATTGGTTATAAAATGTTACCCTGTAGTCAACGGTAGCAGGAATTTAAGTTGAAAAGCATGATACAGCTACAAAATGTGCTTTTCTAGATATACAGCTCTTTCCCAGGCTTGGCACAGTCAGTGGATTTAAATGGTTGGTTCCATCTGTGTGATAAAATTGTATTTGACATCTGTTTAAAATAAGCACATGATGCTTGAAAAAGAAGGACAACCCTCAGTATTGAACGTGACAGAATCTGGGGGTCATTGTGTGTGTGTGTGTGTGTGTGTGTGTGTGTACACGCACAGGCAAGCCCATGAGTTCACACAGTTTACCAACCTTGTCAGCTGTTACTACCTTTTTATCTGGATCCTGTTAACTTGAGATTTGTTCTTAGTTCATGGAAAAGGTCTCCCTTTGTTTTCTTCCTTCAGATAGGAGAAGTCTCTTGGCAGAGTTCTTCAAAGGCAGTTAAGTCAGTAGCATCATGGAAATTTGGCAGTGAGCTGAGTACTAGGGCAGATCTAAACATTAGTTTAGGTTATTTTCACAGGCAATTGTTCCATGATTTTTCATCCTTTTATTTTAGCAGTTAGCATAATCATTCACGAGCATCCTTTCAAAGTGAACCCGCTAGTCCATTCTTATCATTGTGTAGTCTGAGTAATTTTGAAATTTAAATTTAAATTGGATACATAAACATGGCAAAACATGAATAAATCATTGAAGGGCCTCTGAATTGTTCAGTTTACACCTTTTTAAAACTAATACAAAAAGTCAAATTCAGGTCTTTGATTAAATAAAAAATTGAACAACTGGATTACTTTGATGTATTTCATCTCTAGTCATTTTGTTCTTTTGCCTTTTAAATCATTTTTAATTGCTTTGAGTATTGCCAAACTGCCTGTTAAGTCTAATCCATTATAACTACAAGTAGACGCTTTGTGCCTCTAATATAAAGAAGAAAGCACATATTCTAGGTGATTTAGTCCACCTCATGTGGGTTGGATTACTTAGAAAGTGGAATAGGTTGATATAGAAGGAATTAGGTTTCAGTCCTTGAATAAATGGCTCATATATTGACAAATACAAAATGGGATTATTTTACTTTTTGTGTTTTGGAAGCACTATGATCCGCCAAAGTCATATGAAAATGGGTCTTCTGTGACTATGTCTTCTACAGGTGTGATGCCAAAACAATAGTCCTCAAAATTAAACATACCTTAAACAATTTTAGTGCCTAAATTCTTTAGCCTGTAATCTCATGTCACCATTTAATCAAAACTTTTCCATAGCTCTCAACTAAAAGGGAAAAAAGAAAGGAGTGAAACTAATGCTTCATGTTGGATACATTCTGTGCTTTGCATTTGTATTTTTGTGCTAAGTCTTTTACTACTCTCATTGTTTTGTGTAATACCTATAATAACCCAGTGACAATATCTTCATTTTACATATTTTTAAAAACCTAAGGATCCGAAAAGTTGCTAAAAACTGTACAGCAAGTCAATTACCAGAAGATGATCCAAATGAGAGCTAATTCAAAAAGTCAAATTCAGGTCTTTATCCTTTAGCTAAATCCTTTAGCAACTTCATAATTAAATTGCCTTTAGGGTCAATTGCCTTTAGTATCTACCCCTTCTTTGTGTGTAGATACCCCTAAAAGATAGGAGAGATACTTCAAATAACATCTAAACAAAAACTCAAGTTATTATGGTTCATTGTTGGAGGAAGATCTTAAATTGGTGGATTTTGAAGTCCCTTTCTAGATTATTTCCTGACTGAAGCCAATATATTCAATAGATTAAAACTGAGATCATCTGGATGAAAGAGGAGGAACAGGTCAGGCTGAACCTCTGAAACTCCATGATGGGCTTTTGAGATCTTAGAGGGCAACTGATTTATATCAGATGTTCTGAATGAATAAAAAAATTACTCGCAGTAGACCATCCAAAGTTTCCTCAAAAGTTAGAAGCAGGTATCTGGAGCCCTAGATGCTCAGTCTCATTACAATGTCCAGATTCCCCAAGTCCAGGCTTAGCTCTGCATCTACAGTATAACCTTGAGTGCACAACTTAACCATGTGGATCTGAGTTTTCTAAGCTTTGATATGAGTGAAGGTTGACCTGGGCAGTATATCTCAACTTTGGCTCTATATGTGTAAGAAGCTTTTTTAACACCTCGGCCCTACTCCCATGGATTCCAATTTACTTTCACTGTTGGATGAAGCCTGGACATGATTATTTTGTAAATACCCCCCAGATGATTTTAATATATAACCAGAATGGAAAGGCAATGGTCAGGGTGATCTCTCTCTTTCTTTCCATTTCTAAACTGATTTTTGTCATTGGAATGCTAATGAGTAAATTCTTAAATATCTCAGTCATCCTATTTCATAGCATTAGGAGTTTAAAGAAGGTCATTCTTAAAAATGTCAGTCTCTTTAGTGTCCATGTTATTCGTGAATTGGCATTAATCACATGACTGTTCTTTTCCATAGAAAACTTGAGAGGAAGGCTAATATCTCAAGGGGTTGCCCGGGAAAATACTTCCATTGTGTTATCATCTTCCTTTCCCAAGTCATGTCAATGTTTTCTAACAATCACTCTTAAAAGCCATGTCTCACATACTGCAAAAAAAGAAAAACCCCAAGCCCTCTTTCAGAATGACTACATTGTTTTACTAGATTACTTAGGGCAAGTTCTGTGTCTTATGAACTCATGTGTCCCCAGTACCTAACTCAGGGAGTGCCCAACACATAAGTTGTCCATTTTTGTTGTGTTTATGTTCATTTTTATTTCTATTTTCTTTTTATAATTAATGAAAGGTATCGATTCCATCCAATAGAAATTTGAAAGCCAAATAAGGTTATATGACAAGGTTATCCTATGAAGCCTCCAAGTAACCATTACAAGAACACAATTTGACCATAATATAAAACAAATGGGCAATTGAAGTCAACATGCAGGAGTCTCCCATCTCCCTTTCCCAGTTTTGCTGGTTGGTCAAATAAGTGTATGATCCGATAGAATAACAATACCAAGAATGTGGGTTATTTCAAAAAGCCTATTTTTAATACATTACTAGTAGAAGCACACAACTATTGTTTTGTTCAATTTATAAACACTATTTCTCAATTTTTTATGTGAGGTTTAATATCCTGCCAGACTAGCCCCCAGAAGCCCAGTCTGTATTTTCTCCCAACATATCCACTAACACAAAGCATTTTCCTCTATCAAAAACTTGCTCACTTTTGAGGTTCTCGCTTTAAATTGTCTGTAAGCTATTAAAGTCAAACACTGCCTCTATACTGAATAATATGGTAAGGGAATTGAAGTTATTTTACACAGATATACTAAGGTACGACAAAATATCAAAACCATATGCGGCCTCACACATGAGTACCCAATAAGTATGTGTTCAATTGATGTTAAACAGGCCTTACACTAAGGTTAAGAATCAGGTAATAATTCCAATGGCATTAATAGGAGAATTGCCCTAATTGGTACCATTGAAACATGCTTTTTTTACGTTTTTAAAGTGCAGTACATTATCTGAAAAGAGGAAAACATGTGGTAACCATCCATTAATACCACATTAGTTAGAGATGTTATTGTTCCTATAAGACACTAGAACCCATTTTCCTAACATCTCCAACTAATGTAAAACTTCATGAAATCCTATATATATGCTACCTGTTTACTACAAAGTGAAGCGGGTTTGTAAAGTGTTTATCCTTCTCTTTTCTCCTATATGCTTTCAAGTTATATTTTAATACTTAGGATATTACCAGTCAGCCAGTACTCTTCACTTCCCCTTTTGAAAATGTGAACTTTAAATCAGATTTTTGTGGCAGAAAAAAATGAGTTTAGTAATCTCTGGTCTTGTTGTGAAGCAGAACATGCATCCATCAGCAGAATAAACTGCATTTAACTTTCAGTATAGGCCTGGACAATAATGAGCCTCCAAATGAGAGCTAGAATTCTAGATGTTCTGCCTGGGAATCTTGCCCAGGGCCTTTTTGGCTCTCGTTTTTGCTGTTTCATGTTTGCTATTTCATTTCAATACATCAAATTAACACTAACTTTCATATTTGGGCAAGAAAATGAAGTTTTTTGTAAGTTACTAGAGAAAGAATTCCAAAGAACTCTGTAAGGAGCATAATTCCTATTTGAGGTCTCAGGTTTCTATATTTCTAGGAAACATACATATACAATACATGGGTAACCTGCAGACATTTAACATACATCCTTGGTTCTAGAAATTGTGCTACCAACTAAGGAGGCAATGAAAATATTTTGGGAGACATGGTTTAGTACAGTATAGATGAATGTAAAGAGTAAGAAGCAATATTCATTTGGTTATATAATGTGCTGGGTAGCCCTGAGATTCAGACTTGTTAAAGAAAACAAGAATTCTTCCTCATAAACGGGAGGCATGAATAAATCACACCTGTTCATTTCAGAGTTCAAAATGCAAAATGATAGTTTTGTATTTTTCATTTTCTTTTTTTAAGCAAGTTGCTTTGGAGGAAAATCAGACTGAAATTCTTATTGAATAAAAGTTTATAAACATAGGGATCTAGGAGATGCACAGTACAATTCAAATATAATTACAGGAGTGACATCCCAAAGCACAAAGGTAGGGGAAGTATATTGAATGTTTAAAATATATAAGAATTTTTTAACTATACTTTTAGCCGTCACTTTTTTTCATCTAACTCTCTGTTGTGGTTTGAATCTGGACTGTCTCCCAAAGCCTCCTGAGCTTAACAGATTGGTCTTCAATGAACAATATCCACAGGTGGAACTTTAAAGAAAGAATTGGATCATGGAGGTTCTAACCTCATCAGTGAATTAATCCATTTGATGGATTCATAATTCAAATGGACTGATGACTGGGAGGTGGGACCTTGTTGGAGGGAAGTAGGTCACTGGGGGCATGCCCTGGAGAGGTTTATCCTATCCCCAGTATTTCTCTCCCCCCACTCCCCCCCTTTCCTTCCCTGCTGCCAAGAACTGATCTGAGCTGCTTTTCTATACTACACTCTTCCATGATGTTCTACCTCCTCTCTGGCCCAAAGCAGCAGAGCCAAGGACCAGGGACTGAAACCTCTGAATCTGTGAGCCAACGTAATTATATTTTCCTTCGAGTCATTGTTGTCAGTTATTTTGGTCATAGCAACAAAAGCTAACACAGACTCTAAATGAATAAATATAATATGGAGTGATTTTTGTGCTGCTAAGGATTTTTGAAAGCATGCCATCTGTGGGTCAGAGTGAAAAGGAATGGTTAGATGCACACTATTGTGTGTGTGTTGAGTCTTCCTCTGTGAGAGGCTGGGATTACAGTGAAAGAAGCTTGACCAAACAACCCTTTTGTTGGCATTGTCATAACATCTGACAGAGAACATACTGTCAGATATTGAGAATTACAAGCATAAGACTAAATGGTGAGAAAGTGCCCAAAAGATTCCATAGCATTAAATCACGTTATCATTAGAACAAAGATCTAACAGTAAGCAGCTAAGAGGCCCTCTTAACTTTTCATGATGCCAGTTTATAAAAATATGGATTTATCAAATTCCTTATCCATTTTTTCTTAACTTTTTGATAGATACTTAAATGTTTCCCTCAATAGTCCATTTCAGTGCTCCTTTGTACATTATTTTTATACAAAAATATCATCATAATGAAACAAAAAAGTGACTCTTCTAAATGGTTAATAATTTAATACACTTCTGAAGCTGATGTGATTTTACAAACTGAAACTATATCATACTGACCCACATCATCTATTCGTGGACAAGAATATTACAAATTAAAAGTTAAATAGCAAAATAAAATATATGTTTATAATTACACATGGAACTATAAAATCACAGGTATGTTTTAGGAGAAGTGAAATTGACTGGAGTAGGCACAGCTAATTGGACTTGGGACAGGCTGAGATGGAAAGATAAAGTATTCTAGGCATGAACTTGAGAAAGAATACTAAAGTCTGAAATTGGTGAGACCCACCTGGAGCACTTTGCATGCGGACAATAGTGGTCAGAGGAAAAGAGAAACACCCTATCTGGGTCATGCATGATGAGCATGAAAGGCAACTGAAACAATGTTCAGTTCTGGAAGCCATAGGGAACCATTGATGACTATCAAAGGGAAAAAGTAAACTGAAAAAAAAAAAAAGGAGAAATATAGGAGCAGTAGACTATATAGCAGCAGAGAAAAGGGGAGCCAGAGAGAATAATGAAGAGCCAATCACAGCATCACATTGTGAGACTATTGGAGCCTGCTACTGGATGGATACAATTTAATTGCTTCTCAGTGTCATACATTGTCCATCTGCAAAGGTCTTTAACCTTTTTTATTGTGTAATACCCAACTACAACCAATAACTATCTTTCATTCAAAAATCTTGTTATCTGAGGATTTAGATGTATTTTAAAGGCATTATTCTTTTTTCTCTCTAAAGCAATGAAATCCATGTCTTACAACTTTTCTGAGAAAAAAAAATGTTTCATCCAAGTTTTAATTTTTATGAGCTAAAACAATATGCATATTACAAAAAACAAAACAACAAAAAAAAACAAGCCCAATTTAGTTTAGATATTTATAAAAGCAAAAAACACTGTGGAGTTGGTTTAGTTTATATGACTGAAATATTTTCAGACATTTTGCAGTTAGCTTTCTTTGGAGACAGGATATTGTTTTAAAATGCAAAGTGGAATGTTTTGGAAGGTTCTTTACCTTTGATAACTAACAAGCAGAAAGTTAATCAATGGAGATGGGAAAGAAACCTTGGTTGACCAATGCAATACTTGGGCTGCATATAGGAACTTTACACTTGTGAATAATCTGTTTAGAACTTGAATGAAAACTGGAGTTAGCTAATATATTTACTTCTATTTTTCACAGAGCAAACTTTAAACTTATTGTAATTAAATTTATTATTTAAATTTTGACTATTCTTTCTTACTGAATGCCATAGAAAACCAGTTGACACCTACATTTCTAATAATGTGAAAATGCCTAAAGTCTAGAAGGAGTATTGTTTTAGCAAAAATACCTTACTTAAATGATAATAGAAAGCATTTACTTTAAAGCCCGAATTGAAGCCTTCATTTAGATTGCTATAGCTATTATTAATCACAGCTTTTATTTTTAAGATGGAGAGCTTAGTATATTTCTTGTCAAGTCAGTCATAATGAGTTTCAGTGCCTCATTTGAGCTCCCACAATTTTTCATTGTTTGGGAAATTAAAAAGAATATATATTAATTTAAGTGAACTATAATGATGTTGTCTTTTGTGGTATTATGTTAGTTCTCAAGTCCATGAGTGCCTTGGCAGCTTTGTATTCATTCAAATCAATAAATAAGTACTTGTAATTGTGCACTGATAGACTTTTAAACATAAGCTGTGAAATGTTAAAAATGACAGCATCACCTAAACTGTTCCTTTTACTCTTTTTGGTAACCCTTGCAATTATATATGTATTAGTATAAGGATGTGATGAAAGGATTTATGTTAATTAATATTAGGAGCAAGCCTCATTACTTTCAGGTTCCTGAGAGTTTTTGCAGCCTATGTAGTTTTGCATGTTTGTAACTCCTGTTTATTTTTATTCTAAAACAAATTCCTTTTATCAAGTGAAAATGTGCAGTAAGATACAAAAGACATTATTTGTATGTGAACTATAATTATTTTTTAAATTTCTTTTACTCTGCATTTATAAGAAAGTATTAAATGTTTGAATTTTCAGGCTGGGGCTGTAGCTTAGTGGTAGAGTGCTTGCCTCAAATGTTTGAGGCACTGGGTTCGATCCTCAGCACCACATAAAAATAAATAAATGTATCTTTAAAAAAATAAAAATATTCATTTAAAAACCAAGTTCATATTTTCTATGAATTTACAACAGCTATACCATTACTTACTCATAAGATATAGGAACTTGTGATGTTTAGGTATTTATATTTTGAAATTTATATTCAGCTTATACTTACAGTTGACCCTATTATTCATGGATTCCATATTTACAAATTTGTTAACTCATTAAAATTAGTTTGTGAGACAAAATCATCATCATCATCATCATCATCATCATCATCATCGTGGAATCTTCATGATCATTCAGAGTGGTGAAAAAAACTTAGCCTCCTAATACTGCCAGCTGAGATGAAACAAGGTGACACTTTGCTTTCCTGTTTTAGCGCTCAGCCACTAAACATGCATGTTTTTCAAGGCCTATTTACTGCTATGATTTTTGCATTTTTGTGCTTTCTGTTGATAATTTCACTATGTAAAATGGTCCCTGAGGGCTATATAATGTTCTTAAGCACCAGAAGACTGTGATGTGCTTCATGGAGAAAATACATGGTAAGCTTTTTTCAGAATGAATAGAGTGCTCACTTTTTGCTGTGAGTTTAATGTTAATGGATCAACAAAGATATTAAGTATATTTTAATAAACAAAAACACACATTAAACAAGCTCATGCATTGATCAATTCCTGAAACTGTTGTGGCCAGAGGATCACAGGGCCTACCTCTGTATTTTCCCTAGGAGTGGTGGTTTGGTATTGGCTAACTCAGTATTTGTGACAGCATTATAAAACATACAACTGCAAGTAATGAGAATGAACTGTGTTCTTTTATAGAAGTCATTTCCCCAGTATTTCATCATGAATTATTGAGGCCTGATGGGGAACATGAAAAATGTGTGGCTTGAGCAGATGTTCTTATTGCTGTACTAGCCACTGATGCTAAGCATCAAAAAAATTATAGGCAAAGTGTCCCCAAAGTCTTCAGAGTTATTAACCATTGGAAGATCATCTATTTTATTTTTAAACCCAAACCTCAATAGTTGGCCTGCTATTAAGGTTGAATTTACTAGATTTAGACATTGTCATTTAAAATTTTAAAAAGGGCTCATAACTGGGTTAAATACATACAATACAATAATGCTTGAGAGCTAGCAGAACCTAACAATATGCTTCTATAAAAAAATAGAGAGTAATTTGCTTTGCCTATGTATGAAACAATTTACAGCACATTTTTATGAGGAATAATACATGGATTTAGATTTATGTGGAAGTGTTGTTAGAGCTTACAGCAGATCAACCTCTTGATTTTACTGAAAAGAAATGCCAGTCCCAGGGAGGTTAAGTGCCTGCCCTAGGCCACCTGCTAGGACAGAGCTGGCGAGATGTGACCATCCAGTCCAGTGCAAATACTTCCTTCCATCAGATCTCCTTTCCTGTGAAGTCCTATCAACTAGTATAAAAAAAAACAGCTATTTTTGTACTACTTTGAAATATCAGCCCAATCCTACTAGAATTTCTTCTTGCTATTGTACAAATATATTAGTTTCCTTCTTCATTAGTTTAGGCATATTTGTAAAGAGAAGTCAAATATTACCAGTAAGCATAGTATCAGAAATGTTATTTCATCTTTTTATTATAAAAAGGAAAGCAACATTTTGGAAGGAACCCTTCCCTTAAATTTATGGTGACAATCAAATAGTTATACTAAACTGAACTTGCGTTAGGAAAATAGAAATTCAAGTGTGTTCAATTTGAAACTCATGACTGTATCCTCGAGCAGGAGGATGAGCTGTGGTGTGAGATAGGGGCATATGCTTTGAGAAGAATTTCCTCCATACAGACTATGCCTGGGAACTGGACACTTCCTCTGTAACTCAATAAGTAGCACAAATGATTAGGAAGGACTGCCGGCAGCTGATTTCAATAAAACCCCCTCTCTTGTGCCTTGAAGATTTACTTATAGAGGGAGTTGGAGACATTAAGGAATGAGATATGATTCATCTCATGTATTGCAGAAATCAGAGGAAGAAACACAAAGATATAAATTGATGAGGCTACCTGGAACTTGTGATTCTCCTTCCTCAGCCTCCAGAGTCACTGGGATTACAGTTATATGTCACTGCGCCCAGCCACAAAGATATATTTAAGATAATGTTTTCTTTTATTGTATATTTCATTATATGGAGCAAAAATTCAGTTTGGCTTCCCTCAGCTATGACAAAGGAGAAAGCCCACAGTTATGAAGTTTTCCATCATACTCTATTCATATATAGGAAATGAACTTCCATAAATGTAATGATATTGCTCTTAGAGTTTCATTTCTACCTTTTTTTATAACCCTCTTTAGGATAAAAACATTTCAGGGGCTGGGGTTGTGGCTCAGTGGTAGAGTGCTTGCCTCGAATGTGTGAAGCACTGGGTTCAATTCTCAGCACCACATATTAATAAACAAAGTTGACTGACAACTAAAAAAATAAAAAACAATAAAAAGTATTTCTTACCCTATAAAAAATTAATCAATAAAATTTTCAAGTTCTTGTAGTGATTTGATCTCCAGTGCCCAGACCCTTCCTCTGTAATGATTTAGCAGTACAGTGAAAGATAATGGCTTTATGTAATTTTAAGATGTAAATCTTAAACAAAGGTGTCAAGTTATTTAATTAAAGATAAAGGATCAGTGATGAAAGTCGTGAAAGATTGGTGTACATTTATCTTTCAATATGTCTCATTCTTTTTTTACTTACCTTCAATTACATGAAGTAATCTATGAGTATTTATTGAGTGCTTTGACATTTTCAAAACTATCCTATGTACTACCAGGGTATCCAAAGGAATGAAGAACATAGCCTCTACTTTCAAGAATGTAATGTTTTTTAATGTTTAAGAAACATTAAGTGTACCTAAGATATCTTAAGAGGGTGCGTAGGATGGTGTTCTTTAAACCAAGTTTTAGAAACTTGGTATACTAAAATCTTCCCCTAAACCTTCACCATTCACATTAGGTATTAGAGGTGTCTCAGAAATCCTGTGACAAAGAGACACAGTGACTGTCATTAAATCCAGTACTTCTTACATGTATTTTGACAAGGCAACATTTTCTTTGAGGCAAACCTATAAAAATCTCTTGGGATACAGGCATCCTATGGGAAATGGTTGGGGGAAATGCTGAATTAGAGAACCATGCATGAAATTTTATTTTTAATATTTTAAGTCTAAAACCAAAGTATTGAAAGTGTAAAGAAAAGAAAAATCATTATAATCTAGGCTGATGAAGAAAATAATCTCAAAGGTTAGATTTCAGAAGAAACAAAAATGTAGTTAAGAAAAAGAAAAATTTTGGTCCAACAAACAGAGGTTATATCTCCCAAATTGTTAACACTGATTATTTGGATTACTGGAGGCAAAAGTGCAGACAATGATTACTAGGGACTTTGACTAAGTTATACATCTCTCTCTTGTTACGTGCTAGTTTTTCTAAAAAGTGAGACTTATTATAATCAGGAGATATTTTTATAAAACTCACTAAGTTTATCTATCAGATAAGTTAATAATACCTTTATTAAAATAATATCTCTTTTCATAACTATGCATATCTGTATAATAGTTACAACAAACAAGTGCAGATGCAATAACTTGGCCAAAAATAAATTGAAGCATCAAGGTCAACCTGTGTTTTGAACTTGAGTAGCACCTGCTGTTTGTTCATCTCTCAAGTGTGACTGACTTCAGGAATGAGAATAAACAATGTACTAAGTTTCCCTTTTGGCTAGTCACCTCATGGGTATGTGCTGACTCTATGACTGAAACTAAGGAGTTGAGGAGTTAGCTGAAAATAACCAACCTGAACATCTTAATTATAGTTTGGCTTGTGTAATAACTTTTAATTGTACCTTAATTTCAAAGTATTTAGTTTTTAAATTAGGTTTTGTTTTTAAAATGGAAAATTTAGGTATTCCTTAATAGTTAATAAACTACTTATGCCCAAAATACAGGATATGTTTTTAATGTGAAAACATAAACAGATTTAAAAGAAACTAAACTGATAATCCTCTAGATAAAAGAAATGTTTTATAAATATGACCTTGGAAAACCATTTTTCCCCTGAACTCCTTAAGAAATTATTCTTTTTGAATCTGGGAAGAAGATATACTTGACCTTTCTGTTGGATATAAATATGTACACAGGAAAGTCTGAGCATGATGCCAGTATACACAAGGTTAAATCATGTAAAATTGCTCAAATTTGACTGTTTCTGACCCCAGTAATGATGATTTCATACAGTTGAACCAGATGGTTTAACTCACTCATTAGTTAGTGCTCCCTTTTCCCTTGTGTGGAGAATTTGCCAATTGTATTGGGGTAGTATTTTGATTCTCACCACATTCCCCACTTGATTCAGAACTCTCTCTTTTCCTTCTCTGCTTATATATCATTCTGTTCTATCATTCTCCTAGATATTACCAGACTGCTTATTTATGTTAATTCATCTCTCAATTGGAAATGCACAGACATGAGACCATAAAAGGTCAAAGAGAGATCCTGCTTGAGTTCGGTAACATATATGTAGAATAAGTCAACTATTGCTGCCCTTCCCCCAATTGCCAATCTCTATTTCTTTTACTCTTAATACTGTCTAAGAGTCTCTCATTGACCCCAGAAGTTCAGGTGCCTAACAGGACTCTATCTAGATAACAACTTCTGATTGTCTGATGCCCTGCCTGTCAGGAGTTATAAGGCCTGCATAGAAGATGGCTTTTCCTGGCAAATGCTAGAAAGAAAATATTCCCACCCCCACCCCCATAATCAAGCAGGCTTATTACTATCTTGCTTCCTGTATTTCACTCTTTGATGTCCCACCACTATGATTACAGATCAAAATGAACACCAGCTTCATAGATTCAGTATCAGAAACTTCACATGACTGTTCAATAGTTTGTGACCATGTACATGTATACAATACTAGCACAATAACCCAGAATTTTTTAAAAAATCACCAAATGTTTTTTCCATATCTATTTTCAGTGAAACCAAATCTAAATATCCATTTGAGGAGAATTAAGTGTTATAGGAGATGCTAAATATGTTCTAATGAGTTTGGTAGCTGAGATTTATAGAGGGAAAAAAAGGAAATATTTTAGTCTGCTTTTGTGTCACTGTGACCAATATGCCTAGAAAAGAATAACAGAAAGAAACAAAAGTTTATTTTGGCTTATAGTTTCAGAGTTTTAGTCCATAGACATATTCCACAGTTCTGGGCTCAAGGTGAGCCAGAATATCATGGTGGAAGTTCAAGGAAGAGGAATTCAGCTCAGGATAGAACAACAAGGAAGCAGAGAGAGCTGAACTCACCAGGAACAAAAAATAAAACTCCAAGGCCACACCCCCAGTGACTGACTTCTCCAATCACACCCTACTTTTACCAAGCAGTTAATCCCTATCAGTGATTTATCCATTAATTAGGTTATAACTCACATAATCTAATTATTTCACCTCTGAAAATTCACACATGAGCTTTTGGGGGATATCTTATATAGAAACCACAACATTCCACCCAAGGCCCCCAAAAGCTAATATCCATCTCACAATACAAAATACATGTAGTCTATTTCTAAGAGCCCCCAGAGTCTTAACAGTTCCAGTATTGTCCAAAAGTTCAGTCAAAGTCCAAAGTGTCCTCTGAGACTCAAAGCAAACTCTTAGATGTTTTTCCCTATAAAGATCAAAACAAGTTACATATATCCAATGTTATATAAAGGCACAGAGTAAACATTTCTCCCCAAAGGGAGAAATGGGGGCATAGAAAGAAGACATATAACTGAAGCAAGACTGAAATTCATCGGACAAACAAGTGCTGTAACTCCACATTCAGGATCCAGGGCCCGAGGCATCCCGATGGTCTCTCAAAGGGCTTGTTTAACTCTGCTGCTAATGATTTTTCTGGTTACAGCACACATGGCCTTTCTCTTGGCTTGTCTCTGCTTAATTCCTTCAGCTTGTGTCCCATGTTACTCAGATCTCTTAATCTCCAGGATCTCCACTGCAGCTTCAGCTTCCTTCTCCTATCTTCACACATTGCCCATTCTGGGGATACCCACAGGGATACCAACCTGCTACACTTTGCCTGGCCTCCCAGACCTTCCTTTGAAATCTCAATGGAAAATTCCATGTCCCCCTAACTCCAGCATCCCATGTTTCTGCAGAACTAGCACCATGTGTTTGCTGCCAAGGTCTGTTGCCATTTTGAGCAATAGCCAAGCTTCCTGATACCATGATTGCAGCAGCTTGTAAGTGACTGTGTGGTTGAGCTTGGGGAAACAACTTCCTAGTCTCCCTAGTGCAAACACGGTGAATTAGTCTCAGAGGAATTTTTACTTTTACACCCTTGAGCCTGAGATGAGTGTAGTTCTTGCCAATCCCTGAGATACCCTCGAGCCATCTTTCTTATTATTTATGGGTGAAGAACTTACCATCTCTTTAGTATTTTATCTTTAACAACCACACCTTCTTTAGCCTCAATTTTTCACACTGTTTTTTGACCAAAATACAAGTTTTTCAAATCCTTTTGCTATGTTTTCTGCTGCTGACTATCACAGTAAACTTGAGTAAAAGCTGCGAGCAATGTCCATTTTACCACCTGAATGTTGTGCTGCCTTGAAATTTCCTCCTCCAGATAATTAGTTCATCACTTTTAAACTTAGACTCACAGAAAGTCTTAGGACATGGGTAAAATTTAGACAACTTCATTGTCAGAGCATAACATGATTGGCCTCTAGTCCAGTTTCTAATAGAGTCCTCCTCCCCTGAAACTTTCTGAGTCCAGTCTTTACTGTCCTTACAGCATTCTGGTCTTTGGAGCTGTCCCCAGAATTGATCACTAAGCTCCACTTACAAGATTCTAAAGTTTTTCCAGCCTACATGTCTAAACTTTTCAAAATTCTTACCCCTGGAAATCATCTCCAAACTCTTCTGAACCACATGGTCTGGTTAGTCACAGAAATGACCCCACTTCTCAGTACCCATTTCTATTTTAGTCAGCTTTTTCGTTGGTGTGACCTTTTGTTGGTGTGACTAGGGTCAGATGGAATTTCAATGTAGTTTTGATTCGCATTTTCCTGAATGCTAAAAATATTGAGCACTTTTTATATGTTTATTGGCTATTTGTACTTATTTTAAGAAGTGTCTGTTTAGATCAATTACCAGTTTATTAATTGGACTACTTATTCTTTTTGTTGTTAAGCTTTTTTAAGGTCTTTATATATTCTGGATATTAATCCACTGTCAGGTGAATAGCTGGAAAAGATTTTCTCCCATTTTGTAAGTTGTGTTTCAACTGTTGTTTTCTTTGCTTTGCATTGAAGCTTTTAATTCAATGTAATATATAATCCAGTTTGTTAGTTCTTTTTTTTTTTGAGAGAGAGAGAGAGAGAATTTTTTAATATTTATTTTTTAGTTCTCGGAAGACACAACATCTTTGTTTGTATGTGGTGCTGAGGATTGAACCCGGGCGGCTCGCAAGTTCTTGCTTTTGTTTCCTGAGATGTTGGAAGTCCTCTTCAGGATGTTGTTACCTGTACCAATATTAATTGTTTCTGCTGTTTCTTCTAGTAGTTTCAAATTTTCGAGTATTACATTAAGGTCTTCTTTGATCCATTTTGAGTGGAGTTTTATACAAGGTGGAAGATAGGGGTCTACTTCCAAACTTCTACATATAAATATCAGTCTTCTCAACACCTTTTGTTAAAGAGGCTACCTTTTCTCCAACGTGTTTTTGGCACCTGTGTTGAGAATCAGGTGACTGGCTGCAGATGTCAGAGTTTATTTCTATTTAATTCTACGGTGTGCATTCCTGTTTTTATGCCAGAATCATGCTTTTTTGTTATTATGTCTCTGTAGTATACATGATTTGTATTTTCAGATCAGGTATTGTGATGCTTCAATATTTGTTGTTTTCTTTCTTCTTCTTTATCCCTCTCTCAGGGTAACTTTGACTCTTCAGAGTCTTTTGTGGTCTCGTATGAATTTAGGATTGTTCTTCTAGTTCCGTATTTTGATAGAGACTGTATTTAAAATTATTATTGTTTTGTTAGTATGACTATTTTAACAATATTAATCCTTCCAATCCATAAACACGAGAGGTCTTTCTGTCTACTAGTCTCTTCTTCAAATTCTTTCTTCAGTGTTTTGTAATGTTCATTGTAGAGATTCTTTGCCTCTTTAATTAGATTTATTCTAGGTTTTTTTGTTATTGTTTTTGATGATGATGATGATGATGTTATTGTTTTGTTTGGTTTTTTGCTTTTTGAGACTATAATGAATGATAAAGATTGCTTTCCTGATTTCTTTCTCAATGAGTGCATTATTGGGTATATAGAAAAGTTATTGATTTTTGTATGTGGCTTTTTCTATCCCTCCACCTGGCTGAATTTGTTGATCAGTTCCAAGAATCTTTTGGTGTAGTCTTTAGGACTTTGTAGGTATAGAGTTGTATCATCTGCAGAGATAATTTTAAATTCTCCTTACCTATTTGTATCTCTCTCATATCTCTCTCTTACATACTTGCTCTAGCTAAAATTTCAAGCATTGTATTGAAAAGTACAAGTGGTGAATAAATACTCCTGCCTTATTCCTGATCTTTGAGGAAATGCTTTTAGTTTTTCCCCACTTAGTATTATGTATAGATTCATCAAATGTAGGCTTTATTATGTTGAAATATGATCCATGTGTAACTAATTTATTCAGAGCTTTTATCATGAAGGGATGTTGAATTTTATGAAATGCTTTTTCCGAATATATTGAGATGATTATGTGACCTTTATCCCTGATTCTATTTATGTGCTGTATTACACTTATTGATTTGCATACATTGAACTATCCTTGCATCCCTCCCTGGAACAAAGCCAACTTGATCATGCTCTATAATCTTTTTAATGTGCTGTTGATTTCTACTTACAAGCATTTTATTGAGGATTTTTGCATCTATGTTCATCAAGGACATTGGTCTATAGTTTTCTTGTTGTTGCATCCTTATCAGATTTTGGTGTCAAGTAATTTTGCCTTTGTAGAATGAATTTAGAAGAGTTTCTTTCTGTTCTATTTGATGAGATAGTATTATTTCATTAACTAAAAAATAAAATATAAAAAAGTCAGATAAAATTCTATGGGGAATCATCTGTTCCTGGTTTGGGTTTTTTTGTTTGTTTGGTTGGTTGGTTGGTTGGGTTTTTTTGTTTTTGTTTTTGTTTTTGTTTGTTTGTTTGTTTTGGTTAGGAGATTGTTATGGTTTGAATGTGAAGTGTCTCCCCAAAGGGCCTGTGTTAATGCAGGAATATTCAGAGGTGACATGATTGAATCTAAAGAGCTGTTACCTAATCAATCCATCCTACTTTGAAGAGGATAACTATAGGCATGTGGAGTGTGGCTGGAAGAAGTGGGTCACTGTGGACATGCCTTGGAAGGGCTCATTTTTTCTGGATCTCCTCCTCCCACTCGCTGCTTCCTGACCACCATGAGGTGAGCTGTTTCCTTTACCCTGACCTTCAGCCATGATATTCTGCTGACTGGGGACTCAACCTCTAGAAACATGACCCAAAGTTATTGTCAGGTATTTGGGTTCCAATGATGAAAAGGTAGCACAAGAGATTTTATTGCTACTTCAATCTCATTTCTTATTATTGATCTATTTAGGCTTTTTACATTGTCTTGATTTTAATTTCATTAAGTCATATGTGTTCAGAAATTTGTCCATTTCTTCTAGATTTGTCTAGCTTTTTGGCATATCATTTTTCAAAATATTCCCTAATGAGCCTGTTAATTTCAATGGTATCTGCTGTAGTATTCACTTTTTCATCTATTTTATTTATTTGGGTCTTCTCTGTCTTTTGGTTAGCATACCTAAGGGTTTGTCAGTGTTTTTTACCTTTTTAAAGAACCAACTTTTTGTTTCATTGATTCTTTGTATTTTTCATTTAGTCTCTATTTATTTCTGCCCTGATCTTTCTATTAATTGTGGGTTTAGTTTGTTCTTGTTTCTAAGACTTTGAGATACATCTCTATGTTATTTGAGATCTGTTTTTCAAATGTAGGTAATTGTAGTTCCCTCCTAGGACGACTTCTTCCACTGTATCCCACAGTTTTTGTCTGTTGTATTTTCATTGTAATTTGATTTTGATTTTTAATTCCCCCTTTATTTTTTCAGTGACCCATTCATTCAGTGACCCATTTCTGTTCATTCAAAGGTATACAGTTCAATTTTCATGGTTTGTATACTTTCTGTAGTTTCTCTTGCTGTCAATTCCTAGTTTTATTCCATTATAATTTGAAAGTAGAGAGAAATTATTTTGAATTTGTTTTGATTAATCACATACAATTATCAACATTATGTTCTATTTTTGGGAAAAGTTTCATGTGCTGATGAGAATTCTGTAGATGCCTATTAAGTTCATTGGATATATAGAATAACTAAACTCTAATGTTTCTTTGTTGATATCTTTGTCTGAATGACCTAGTTATTGGCAAAACTGTGGAGTATTGAATTCACCCACTATGATTGTTTTGTGGCCTCTTTCTTTATGTCCAATAGTGTGTGTTTTCTAAAATTGGGTGAGCCAGTGTTCAGTGCATGTATATTTATAATTGTTATATCTCATTAATGAGTCATTCCCAGTATATAGTTATTTTCTTTGTCTCTTTTGATTTTTTCCTAGAGTACATTTTGTCAAATATGACTATGGTTATTCCTGCTTGCTTTCAGATTCTGTTTGCTCGGAATATTATTTTCCATCCTTAAACTTTTAGTCTGTGTATGTCTTTTCAGAATATTGTTGGGTCTTGTTTTTCAATCCAATCTACCAGTTTGCATTTTTAAATTGGAGAATCAATACTGTTTGCACTCAGGGCTATTGTTGAAAGGTATATGCTAGTTCCAATCATTTTGTTGTTTTTCTTCTGGTTGCTTTGAATATTCTGTTTGTTTCTTCCTCCTTTATTTGTGCTAGAAGTTTGATGGTTTTCTATATTAATAATGTTTGATTCTTTTCTAATTCTTATTGCTTATTTACTCTTCAAGTGAGATTTACTCTTTCTTGTGCTGTCATTACTGTATTTAGATTTTTTTCCTCTTCTGAATATAGAATTTTCCTTAAGTATTTTCCATAATTCTGGTTTGGTGGTCATGAATTTTCCAAGTTTATGCTTATCATGGAAGGTATATTTCTTCTTTGATTCTCAAGGATAACTTTACTGGGTGTAGTTAAAAAGTTGGCAATATTTTCTTCTAGGATTTGAAATACATCATTCCATGGTTCCCTAGCCTTTCAAGTTTTTGTTCAGAAATATATTGTTATTCTGATTTGTCTTTAAATGTGACTTTGAATTTCTCTCTTGCAGATTTTTTATTAGATCAATATAGTCACACATAGTAGCTATGTCTATCCCAACAAAATTGAACATGTATGGAATTTTATTTCAGTTCACATTCTCCACCCCACTTTTTTATCTCTTTCTTCCCCATTCTCCTTCTTCAACCCTACTGATCTTCCTTTTGACCACCAATTTATTTATTTTTGATTGATTCTTTGTACTTATAAAGGTAGAATTCCCTGTTAATTTATATATGCAAATAGCATGATTTTTTTAAAATTAATTCTTAACTTCCTTATTTTTCCCATCCTTCTTCTCACTTTCTAGATCTCCTTCTGCTTTACTGATCTTCCTTATATCTTTATAATATCTGATCCACCCCTCTTTCTTTCTTTCTTTCTTTTTTTTTTTTGTACCAGGATTAAACCCAGGGGCACTCAACCACTGAGCCACATCCCTAGCTCTATTTTGTATTTTATTTAGAGACAGGGTCTCACAGAGTTGCTTAGCACCTCAACATTGGTGAGGCTGGCTTTTAACTGATAATCCTCCTGTCTCAGCCTCCCAAGCTGCTAGGATTATAGTTTCTTTCCCTTATTTTACTTTAGCTTCTACATTTGCAAGAAAACATTTGACCCTTAATTTTGTGACTGACTTATTTCACTTAGCATGATTTTCTCCATTTACATCTATCTACCAGCAAATACCATAATTTTATTCTTCTTTTATTCTTCTTTATGGCTTAATAAAACTCTATTGTGTGTGTGTATACACACACACAAATCACACACACAAATATATACCACAATTCTTAATCCATTCATCTATTAACAGGCATCTGAATTAATTCCACAATTTGGGTATTGTGAATCATGCCACTCTTGTGGCTTTTAATATTCTTTCTTTCTTCTGTACTTCTGCTAATTTAACATAATGTGTTATGGAAAAATTCTTTTCTGGTCTTGTGTGTTTGGGTTCTAAATACCTCCTGTACCTAGATGTTTATGTCTTTCCTAAGATTTGGGAATTTTTCTGCTATTATTTTACTGAATAGGTTTTCTATGTCTTCAGCCTGTAGCTTTTCTCTCTTTTCTAGTCTTATTATCTACATGTTTAGTCTTTTAATGGTGTCTCATAGATCTTGTGTGTTCTGCTCATTCCTTCTTACTTTTTTCTCTATTATTGTCTAAATGTGATAATTCCTCAAACTTGTCTTCAAGCCCTGATATTCTTTATTCTGTTTATTCTAGTCTACTGGTGAGGCATTCAAGTGATTCTTTAATCTGACTTACTGAGCTTTTCATTTCAGAGATTTCTGTTTGGTTCTGTTTCAAAATGTCTAATGTTTTATTGAATTGCTCATTCATATCCTGCATTGTCTTCCTTAATTAATTCATCTGTTTATTTGTAACCGCTTAGAATTCATTGAACTTTAGAATAATCACTCTTTTGGACTCTTTGCCCAGAATTTCATGTCCTCCAATCCTTAGGATGTTACTAGAGAATTATGAACATTAGCAGATGTCATGTTTTTCATATTTCTTGTGTTTCTATATTTATATTTGTGCATCTATCATGATGCCTATCTCATTCATTTTTATATGAGGGCCTTCTTAGTAAGCAGTCTTCTCTTGATGGTATGTCCTTGAATATCAGGTTATTGTGTAGTGTTAAGTTTAATTCCAATTGGACTTTATAATTAAATTTCCCTGAAGCTTCTTTAGCCATTATTAGTGGGTTTTTATACAATGTATAATGTGTCAGAGACTGAAAGACCCACTTTTTCTATAGGTATCACAAGAGTGGGATCCCTCTGGTAATTCAGACATATATAGTATAGTCAGCATAACATATGGGGTGTACCTTCTGTGACTACTACTGCAGTCTTTTCAGCAATATGAGGTCTGTTGGGGTCTGGAAGCACCCTATGCTGAGGTCTCTCATAAATATTGAGCCCACAACTCCTGTTCTCTCTCTCTGTTATTGCTATGGGTTGAATGTTCAGAAGCAGGCCCTCAGTATCTCCCCATCCCCCACCATCTACCTACTTGGGAACAGTTCATGATTTGAGACTCTTATCTCTCCTAGTTTTAAAGTTGAAGTGTCTGAGAAGGCTCAAGCAGGGGTAGGTCATGAATGGAATAAGGTACAGTTTCTCTGAGCTGAACTGGAAGTGTAGCTCTGGGGCCCAGCACCTGCACAACATACTCAAAGTGACAGGTTCAGTCTGTAGAACTAAAAACATATAAAGAAGACAAGTGACAGAGACAACAACTACTACAATTAAAAAAAAAAGATGAAGAAATAAAGTCCAAATAAAACAACCACCACTACCGCAACAACAGAAGAGAATGGGGCAAAAATAATATAGAATAAGCTAAAAAGCTTAAAAAGTAAATTAAATTGATTTTTAAAAAATTAAAAGGAAGAAAACTGAGAAGGGGAAATTTTTGAAAGTAAAAAAGATAAAAAATGAAATGAAAATGAAAAAAAAATAAAAACAGAAGTAAAGAAAATTTTAAATAAAGTAGAAGCAAGAGAGAAAAGACACACACACACACACACACGAGCAATAACAAGAAAATCGTCAATAAAAAATAAAAAATTTTCTCTTTACCGAAGTTCTCAATTGTGTGTGCAAGAATTAATGATGACAATGTGTGCTTGATCAGATCTTCTTTCCTTGTCTTCTTAGACTGTGTGCCCCTTGGAAAAAGTGGAGGCTGGGGGTTATTCACCCCCTTCTTTATTTTTTTGTGCTCACCAGGTGACCAATGGGAGAGATTTGTGGCCAAAGCTGCTTTGAATGCCTGCCAATGCCTGCATTGCACACAAAAACAAGATAAGGAAAAACCCAAAGCTCCCCAGGCAGATTGACTCCAGAGCTCCTTGGGCTACACAGTCACATAGTGGAGCAAATACCATGTTGCACTATGTCAAGGACCTTGTTATCTTTTGTGCTGCATACTATACTCTGAGTTTGAAAGACAATTTGAAATTGCAACTATCTATGCTGAGAGGGATGGAAGCAGGCTCCACAGGGTGCACCATCTATAACTGTGGTGTTTTGAGACTTAGCTCCCAAGCAAAATTAACACTGACTGCTCATTCTCCTGATTCCTGATTTCAAGAAGCTGTGGGCTTCTTGAACCACTAGTCTTAAAGGGGAAGCATCCTCCATTCCCTTCCACATTGCAGTCCAGTTTCCCACAGGATAGTATTCTTAGTGGGTTTGGTCCCTTGTGACCAAACTGATTCTCAAGACAGCCGTCCCCTGAGCCAATGTAGTAATATTGCCGTGGGGACCTAGAGACAGAAAAATGCAGAGGCCTTTGACTCCCAGAGCCACAAGCTCATAAAGGATCTTTTCAAAATGACTCCCTGTGTTATCACCATGAGAATTTTCTGAGAAGTGCAGAAAACCTCTCTAGATTCAGTTTGCTACACTGTCTGTTTAGGTCTACTGTTCTGTTTAGACCATATTTCAGCAAGGTGCTGATTCCTACACCAGTGGTGCTCACTGGGACTCTCCCTCTTTTCACCTCTCTCCCTGTCCTCTGATTAATGCTGAAGTGCTAATTTTACCTCTGTTCCACTATCCCAAGTCTCTGGGTTTCGCCAAATCTCTGTCCACTTATGTGCTTCAGCATTCTCCCACAGGCACCCACCTTGACATGCAGCTGCTCTCCTGGTGTTTTGATTCTATCTTGTGGAGAAAGAGGCAAATGTTGGGTGCCTCTCATCCACCATCATCTCACTCCAGGTCACAATTCTTCATATGGCTTTTTGATAGTGTCAAAACCTATACTTCCTTTCTAGCTACTGGTGAAGACATTTTCTTTTATTTTAATTTTTTATTCTAATTTGTTTTTGTTTTTGTTTTGACAGCAGAATGCATTACAGTTCATATTACACATTTGGAGAACAGTTTTTCATATCTGTGGTTGTATACAAAGTATATTCACACCATTCATGTCTTCATACATGTACTTTGGATAATGATTTCCGTCTCATTCCACCATTATTTCTAACCCCTTGCCCCTCCCCTGTCACTCCTTTGCCTTATCTGCAGTTCATCTATTCCTCCCATGCTCCTTCTCCCTATCCCACTATGCATCAGCCTCCTTATAACAGAGAAAACATTGGGCATATATTTTGGGGGGATTGGCTGACTTCACTTAGCATTATATTATCCAACTCCAGCCATTTACCTGCAAATGCCATAATTTTATTCTCTTTTATTGTTGAATAATATTCCATTGTGTATGTATACCACATTTTTTAATACATTCATCTACTGAAGGGCATTTAGATTGGTTACACAATTTAGCTATTGTGAATTGTGCTGCTATAAACATCGATGTGGCTGTGTCCCTGTAGTGTGCTGTTTTTAAGTCCTTTGGGTATAGACCAAAGAGAGGGAAAGCTGGGTCAAATGGTGATTCCATTCCCAGTTCTCTAAGGAATCTCCATACTGCTTTCCATATTGGCTGCACCAATCCAGCAATAGTGTATGAGTGTGCCTTTTTCCCCACATCCTTGCCAACACTTATTGTTGTTTGTCTTCATAATAGCTACCATTCTGACTGGACTGAGATTAAATCTTAGAGTAGTTTTGATTTGAATTTCTCTAATTGCTAGAGATTATGAACATTTTTCATATTTTTTTTACTGAATATATATTATATCATCTTCTGAGAAATGTCTGTTTAGGTTCTTGGCCTATTTATTGATTGGATTATTTGTTTGTTTGTTTGTTTGGTTTGGGTTTTTTTTTGTTTTTTTGTGGGTTTTTTTTTTTTTTTTTTTTGGTGTTTAGCTTTTTGAGTTCTTTATATACCCTCGAGATTAGTGCTCTGATGTGTGAGGGGTAAAAATTTGCTCCCAAGATATAGCCTCTCCATTCACCTCACTGATTGTTTCTTTTGCTAAGAAGATTTTTAGTTTGAATCTATTTCATTTATTGATTCTTGATTTTAATTCTTGTGCTATAGGAGTCTTATTAAGGAAGTTGGGGCTTAATTTGACATGATGGAGACTTGGGCCTACTTTTTCTCCTAATAGGCTCAGTGTCTCTGGTTTAATTCCTAGGTCCTTGATCCATTTTGAGTTGAGTTTTGTGCATGGTGAGAGATAGGGGTTTAATTTCATTTTGTTGCATATGATTTCCAGTTTTCCCAGCACCAGTTGTTGAAGAAGCTATCTTTTCTCCAATGCATATTTTTAGCATCTTTATCTAAGATAACTGTAATTATGTGGGTTAGTCTCTGTGTCTTCTATTCTATACCATTGATCTACCAGTCTATTTTGTACCAATACCATGCTGTTTTTGTTACTATTACTCTGTGGTATAGTTTAAGGTCTGGTATAGTGATGCTACCTGCTTCACTCTTCTTGCTAAGGATTGCTTTAACTATAATGGGTCTCTTATTTTTCTAGATAAATTCATGACTGCTTTTTTCTATTTCTATGAGGAATATCATTGGGATTTTGATTGGAATTGCTTTAAATCTGTATAGTGCTTTTAGTGGTATGTCATTTTGATAATATTAATTCTGCCTATTCAAGACCAAGCTAGATCTTTCCATCTTCTAAGGTTAGTGAAGACATTTTCTAACATTTGTCCTAAACCTTACCTCTGTCACTCTGAAAGCCAACTATGATGCCAGAAAGCCAATTTTCATATGCTTTCTTTCAAAAATCTAATGAATACACATAGTCTTATAAAGTCTTATATTTTTATTTATTAATGAATAGATGAATATCTGTTTTTCATTAAATATACCTTTGAATTAATACAAGTCAACAAGTTATCATTGAACTACTTCTTTGTATAAGGCCCTGGTGGCTAATATTTATACCTAACAGGCATTCAATGAATTTTTCTTAAATTCAAAGGAATAAGACAAAGACCTTCTCTCAGGAACATTATAATCTCCTCACAATAATACCATGTTCTTGTTCAAAGCTTTCATTTCATCACAGACATAATCAAATCCTATCTACAGATAGCAGGTATTAGATTTCATTTTATAAGTGGAGAAATTGAAACTGAGAGGAGATTTTCCCAAAGATTCTAAGCTAGGAAGTGGTGAGGCTCAATTGAACTCCAGGACTTCTAATGCCTCGTGTAATGCTAGTTCCACCAAATTGCTCTTGTTCACTAAATCAAACTAAAAGAGAAGTACTCTAGCCAGGCATGGTGGCACACACCTAATGACTTGGGAGGTTAGGGGAGGAGGATCACAAGTCCAAGGCCAGTCTCAGCCATTTAGTGAGACCCTCAGCAACTTAGCGAGATCCTGTCTCAAAGTAGTAGCTAGGTTCAATCCCCAGTACCAAAAAAAGAAAAAGAAGTATTCTAGCAAAAGAAAATAAGAGCCATTCATTCACTCATCTATTGACTCACAAATGCCCCAAATGGGTTGAAAAATTCAACCTACTTTCTGCAATATGTGTCCCTCAGTTAATAGTTTCTTAGTGATAGGTTACTGGTTACCAAAGTCATATCATATTGACAGGGTTATAAGTTCTTAAAGTAGGAAAAAAATCTTTAAAATGTTTTATGTTACCCAGTTAAAAGAAAATTTTAAAACTTTGAGGTCATGGGAAATCTTTATACCTCTCTCTCAATTTTGGTGTGAACCTAAAATGGCTATAAAAGAAAAAAAGTCTTGGGGTGGGGAACTTGAGGTCAATAGTAATTTTTTTTAGAGATTCCATGAATTTTTTTCAAGCATTCAATGTTGGAAAGTTTTTCTCAGAAACATTTTAAAAGTATGTATGTGTGTTTGTGTGTGTGTGTGTGTGTGTGTGTGAGTGTGTTTTAAAGTATTTGCATTTTCAATTGGAGACAAAGCATTTTGTAGAAATCCTTTAAAAGACTAAACTCTTATGAAAATTTATTTTTAAACCATTAAATTATTTTGTTACCAAAGCTTCTGGAAAACTTTTCAAGCACTTAGAATTTTACATCAATACAGAAGTTGCCTAACGCTCATTATAGATAGTATTACCTGGTTAATTTTCTATTGCTTTTCTTTCTTCCTTCTTTTCTTTATTTTTCTTTATTTTTTAAATTTACTGGTGCATTCCAGATTAACATAATAATAGGATTCCTTGTGATATATTTGTACATGCATATAACATAAATTGTTCTGTTTCATTACCCCATATAGCCACTTCCCCTCCTCCCCTCCCTCCTGAATCCCCTTTCTCTTTTCTACTGGTCTTCACTTCTATTTTCTTGTGGCTTCTCTCTCCCCACCCCCTATCTTTCCTCTCCTTCTTCTTCCTATCTACTCCATATGAGAGAAAACAGATAACCCATGGCTTTGAGTCTGACTTATCTCACTGTGAAGTTCTCCAGCTCCATCCATTTTCCTGTGAATGCAATAATTTAAATTTTCATGGCTGAGGAAAAGTCCACTGTGTATATATACCACATTTTCTTTATTCATTCATCTCCTGATGAACACCTAGGTTGGTTCTATACGTTAGCTATTGTGAATCATGCTGCTATAAACATGGGTATGCATGGATCATTATAGTCTGCTGACTCATTCTTTAGGATAAATATAAAGGAGTGTTATAGCTGGGTCATGTGGCATTTCCATTTCTAGTCTTTCAAGGAACCTAAATATTGATCTCCCATTGTGTTTGTACTAATTTACAAATCCACCAACATTATATAAGTGTACCTTTTTTTCCACATTCCCACCAGCATTTTTTTCTATTTTTAATGAACGCTATTCTAACTGAAGTGAAATGAAATCTCAGTGTAGTTTTGATTTGCATTTCCCTGATTGCTAAAGGTATTGAACATATTTTCATATATTTTTTGTCCATTTGAATTTCTTCTCTTGTTAAATATCTGTCTTATCCATTTTCCCATTTATTGGTTGGGTTATTTGTAAAGTTTTTTCCTTTTATTTTGTAGTTACATTTTTTTTAGTTCTTTATATGTTATGGGTATTAATCCCATAACATATAAAGAGAACAAGCTGACAAAAATTTCTTTCATTTTGTAGGTTCTCTATCTTCATGCTTTTAATTGTTCCCTTTGCTATGCAGAAGGTTTTTAATTTGATGACACCTCATGTATTAACCTTTGTTTTTATTTCCTTGACTTTAGGAGTTTTATTGAGGAAGTTGATGCATGCATCTCTATATTAGAGTGTTGAACCTGTGTTTTCTTCTAGCAGTTGTAGTTTCGGTTCTAATTCCTAGGTCTTTGACCCACTTCGAATTGACTCTTTTGAAGGGAAAGAGACAGGGATCTGTTTTCATTCTCCTACATATTGCTATCTTGTTTTCCCAGCACCATTTTTTAAAAAGGCTGTCTTTTCTGCAACAAATATTTTTGGCACCTTTGTCAAAGATCAGAAGTTTGTATCTGTGTGGGGTTTTCTTTGAGTTTTCTATTCCATTGGTCTTTATGTCTACTTTTATGCCAGTATCATGCAGTTTTTGTTACTATAGCTTTATAGTATAATGTGGGATATTGTAATGCCTCCATCTCGGCTCCTATTGTTAAGAATTCCTTTGGCCATTCTGAGTCTTTTATTTTTCCATATAAATTTTAGGACTTTTCTTTTAGTTCTGTGAAGAATGCCCTAGGGATTGGGGTTGTGGCTCAGTGGTAGACCCTCATATGCATGAGGCACTGGGTTCAATCCGGCAGCACATAAAAAAAATAAATAAATAAACAAAATAAAGGTACTGTGTCCATCTACAACTAAAAGCATATTTTTAAAAAATACTTTTAAATATTTGGGGATTCATTGGATTGCAATAAATCTGTATATCACTTTTGGAAATATGGTCATATTAATTAATTAATTTATTAATTCTGTCCAGTCAAGAACATGGGAGGTCTTTCTATCTTCCAGTGTTTTCAATTTTTTTCTTCACTGCCTTATAATTTTTGTTGTAGAGGTCTTTCCCCTTTATTAGATTAATTCCTAAGTATTTGGTTTGTTTGTTTGATGTTGTTGTTGTAAATGAAATTGTTTTCCTGAATGCTTTTTCACTGGATTCATTATTTCTGTATAGAAAAACTTTTGCTTGTTGTATCTTGACCTTGTATCCTGCTATTTTGTTGAATTTGTTTATCAGTTCTAGAAGCCTTCTGGTGGGGTTTTGGATTGGGAATGGGGGTCTTTTAAGTACAGAATCATAAAATCTGAAAATAGTAAGTGATAATTTGCCTTCTTCCTTTCCAACTTGTATCTTTTTTCTTTCCTTCTCTTTCTTACTTGCTCTGGCTTAACTTTCAAGTACTATATTGAATAGGAGTGGTGAGAGTGAACATCCTTGTCTTCCTCCTGATGTTAGAGGAAACACTTTAAGTATTTCCCCATTCACTGTGATGGTGGCTTTGGATTTGTCATAAATTCCTATTACTTTTCATTCAAATATGGTTTTCCACCAAGCAGCACTAAACAAAGAAAACAAAGACCAAATACTAAATACTCCTCAGATCAGCTCATGTTCCTTTTGTCCAATAAAAATGACAAAACAGAAATAATAATGGGAATGAGAACTTTAGCCCTGCCAGAGACATTTCAAAATATGTAACATCTCTTCATCTGCCACTATCCGTCCTTTGGTTAATTTTCTTTTATTTAAAGAGAAAATAAAGTACATACATTTTTCCCTATGCTTTAAATTTATTTTTGAATGATAATCTTTAAATCCACAATAAATGATAACATAAAAGATTATATTCTTGATGAATTCTTTTTCACAAAGACTTGAGTAGAAAGTAGTACACACTCAATGCCTTTCTAGGGAATGAACTATAAAGCAGAGTAACCATTGTTTTACCAGATGAAAGTGAAAATCATATTTTTGCCTTTTATAATACTCTAAAACCAAGAACTAGCAAACTACAAGCATCGGACCAAATCTAGCTCCCCACCTGTTTTTATAAATAAAGTCCTATTAGAAACAGTCACACCCATTCATTTACAAACTATGATTTTACACTATAACTACAGGGACGAGTTGCTGGAGAGACAAAACAGCTCACAAAGCCTAAAACTTTTACTATCTGGTACTTTGCAGAAAAAAGTTGCCCTTGGCTGCTGTGAATCTTTGTCCTTTCTTTTCTCCTCTTACAGATGTCAGTAACTAGTAAGAAAAGACATAGCCCAGATTCTTATGGCAAGAAATGGAAAATAATACATTTTTTCCTGGATCCTGCAGGTAATATTTCTGGGTCCATGCCATTCTTATGCATTTTGAAGGGCCCAGGAATCAGAAACTATTTATGGTTCTTCAATAGCAGGGTCTTTCTGACAACAACTCTCTGATTAAAAGCAAAGATAGAAGAGTACCCCCCCCAAAAAAAAAACCTGAATTTTTAACTGATGAAGACATTAAGGTTTACTTAGTGCATCCCCAACATGTACAGATAAGAAAACTGACTTATGTTTCCATGGTAAGACAGAAAAAAATTAATGAAGATATAAAATTAAGTGCTCATGAAAACTGAAAATTGGGGGCAAAATATCCAGACAAATAGCACTTTCTACTTGTACATCTTCCATCACATTTAATATGTTTTAGTTTCAACAGTGCACAGGAAACAATAACAAAAATAATTTACATAAACACATCTAGAATTTTCAGTTAATAGTAAAATATAATATATAGCTACTTTATTTTTCTTTTTTCCCCCTCAATGTCCTTCTACCTACATGGAATGGTCAACTTCAATATTTTAGTCACAAAAAGGGAGCAGGGGATTTTTGATGTCTGTCACTATTACAGCAACAGGATAAAACACACCCTTTCCCTACTTACCAGACCTCCAAGGAGTGTCTACAGTGTTTAAAGCTGACTGACTATATTTTTGGACAGAGGAAGTACGTGTTGTCTAGGGTCTGTCATTGCTTGCCAACTTCTCTGGTCTATAAAATACTTCAGTGACTCTACACGTGGAAGCTGACTTCGAACTTCCTTTCAGCTCTGGTCACTGAGATCAACAGGTGCCACTGTAGGTCAGTCCCTAGAGAACCATCTACCATCTCTAATCCATGGGCAGTTCTTACACGTGTAATAGTTTCAGAGTTTATGGTTATTGCTCTCTGGAGACATCTGTCTGCTGGGTTTATTTTTTCCTGATGTACCACATCATAAAGTCTACTGCCAACAGCACTTTAACTTCTCAAGGTCTTGTTTTCTGCTGTTTTAGTCACTTTACTACTTTATTTCTGAGACTAAAGAAAGTGGAAAAAATCAGTAGCAATTGTGCACTCCATAGGCCATATACATAGCATAACCTGGCTTGATTCCAAGTTCTTGCTCTTTGTCAGCTTTTAAAAATTCCCATTTCATGACAAGATTCATATATATATATTAGAGATGCACCAAGATTTTCCATGAGTTGTGAATATTCTCAGAAAACCTTTCAAAGAAAATATGGTTTAAAGTAAGTGGATTATGTGAATCTAATCAGTTTATAATAACCAAATTTATGATTGATTTTTATTACCAAATATAAAACTATAATACCAAATATTAAAAAGCCTTTAAATAGCTTTTCAGACAAAAACAACACCAAGCCTATTTTTACCTTTGTTTCCAACAATATTTAAATAAATTTACTTCAGAATTTTAATTTTCAGATAATAGATGGTAATCATATAGTCATAAAAAATTGCAATGAAGACATTATTTGTCTAATAAATTTCCAACCCTTTTTAAGGAAAAATGATTCAGGCCAGACAACTATTGTCAAACATCTTTTAACATGTTTTCAACACTTACCATGGCTCACTTTCAGGCATAAACAGACCCTTCAAAACAAAGCATGGAAAATTTAATCCACAGAGTCATATTATCAAAACTATTAGACTGTATTATTTTCTAGGGTGTCAGCACTGACATTAATCTCTTTAGAAGGTGACTTTAATGGAAACACATAGATTCTACAAATGTCTCTTCCTGACCCTCACAGATAACTTTTATTCTGTTCATGGCATAATTAGCACATTGTTCTGAGGGGCCCCCTTTCTCATCTTGGATGGTCAGATTGTCAGTTCATTAGCATAGCAGCCTAGGTCAGCAGAATTACTAGGGGTCGTTCTAATGAGGAATTGGAATCTCTGCCTGGTCAGTTTAACCAAGGCTCATTCTCGAGTCACTGCTGCCACCAAGCAGCTTCGTGTAGGGCAGCTTCTTTAGGGCTCATTCACTTAGGAAAGCTGGAATAGTTTCCCAGGACCTATAGTCATGAGGGGCTAAACACAGGCCCAGCTCACCCAAGCTATTATGTATGGATGAGACAGGACAAGCCAGCCTTCAGTGCTTCACCACACACATTCAAATACAGTTCTCACGACATCACTCTTCATGCAGCTTTGCTTAAACCAAATCATAATCTGAGCATCTCTAATCTTGCTGGGCTTGTTTCATATTTTACATTTTCACACGTCTTGCTTTATAGACAGAGATTCTAAATGATATGTCCATTTAATTCATCGTCATAATTATGACCTATGTTGATGAAGTATCATTATTATGTTAGGTCACAGGATTATCAGTCTGATGCTCTCATTTTTTTCCTTAAAACACTACATGAGAGGCAATGAGCATGGCAAGGAGGCTGTGTGCCTGTGCCAGCAGCAGACAGAGCAGCAGTGTGGGATCAACTGATGTCTGACTTGCTGACGTGACTGCAGGCAGGCGAAGCAGCACACAGAACCATGAACTTCCGTAATTATATCCCATTATATGTTCCATCATGATATAGTGCAGAAAATAGAAAAGAGACAGCCCTGCCCAGAGGGTCTACTCAGAAGAAATGGAGGAATTAATGTTCTTGAGCAGATCTTAAACTCTAAATAAAGAAGTTTGGATGAGATAGCAAGAGAGGAGCCATAATTTTTAAACAAAGAATTGACGTGATAAAAGCAGTCCCTTAAGGAGCAGGGTCTGCAAGATCTATGCAGGTTGAACTCCGAATGCACCATGGCTTTGGCTACATAGATAAATGGTATTTCAGTTTTGAAACTCAGTAAATGCCACCTTTTCAATGAGATACTCCCTGACCACTTTGTCCAAATATTCAACTCTGCCCACTTCTGCATCTTATCCCTCCCTGCTGCAGTTTCCCCTCCTTCACAGTTATCACTCTCTAACAGTATACATTTTATTTATTTACATTATTTATGTCTCACCTCTCCTGATAGAATGTAAGTTCTATAAGGGCAGGGATTTTGTTTTATTCATAACTAGAACTTTAGCACCTAGAACACTGCCTGGCACATAGTCGCCTCTAAAAAATACATGTTACATGAATAAGTGAATTAACCAGTACCTGTTCCAGGCCTCATTCTTGATACTGGAGTAAAGTGATTAAAAAAGAGAGACAAGGTTCCTGCTCTCATGGAGCTTACATGCTAGTAGAGGAGACCAAAATAAACTTGTATGTAATTCCAAATGGTGTTATGTGATCAGAGAAAAACACAAAATGATAAGAAGAATATATAACAGCAGGCAGAATGTTTTTCTATGTAGCAGAAAAACATTGTCATGTCATTGAATACATGATAATAGGAAAGGCTTCATTTTTAGCTCTTCATTTTAATCTCTGAACAATATGCACTGGTTTTCAACATCAGTTACATTTCTGAGAAAGGGCACAGAAACAGAGTACTTGCAAAGGCCAAGACCCAAACTATGATGAATTTCTAAATTGCAGACCTCGGGCCATTTAAGAAATAATGCTGTTGCCTTGTTTTAGTCAACAAGATCATCCTTAACCATTGCATTCAACCATCTTGTAGGATAAGAATGTGCTTTAAAAAACAAAACTTGTGGGCTGGTATATAGTTCAGCAGCAAAGCCCTTGCCTCACAAGGAAAAAAAAAATCATTATCATAATATGGGATTTTCAGTTTAATTTTTAAATTAGATTTAATTTTAATTGATACATAAAAACACAAAAAAGGTTTTAATGATACAACTTGTGATGTTTCAATACATTTATACATTATGTGATCAATTTAATTTTGAAAGGTCACACCCCATTCAGATCAAGTGAGTGTCTTCAAGAAGCTCTGACTGATGACTGACACCCAGAGGCAGGGCAGTGACAGGTCAGACTAGACCTTCCCATTCAAGGCCTCTTCTCAAGAACACAGACTGACATGGACAGAATAAGACAGAGATAAAGAAATAAAGAGGTTAGGAAAAGTTGTTTTAAAAAAAAAAAAAACAGCAAAAACAAAACGAAACCCTAGACAGAGACCAATCAGAGGAACTAGAAAAAGGAACATCAAAATAAACCAGTCTTACCCAGAAATTCTCTGAAGAACTCAGATTTTTTGGCCTCTGTATTTTTAAACAGAAAATGGAAGCTCTTTTAATCAAGAACATACTTGTTAAAAACACACATTTGTTAAGAACAATTTCGGATGGGCTATAAGCCAGACAAACCACAACTCACCTCCCTCAAAAATCACCTTTTCTTAAAGACAGAAAACAGGATTAGAGAAGAAATGATCAAGTGATCCTACTTCAGGGGTCATATTGTTAAAATTATGCAAAGAATCAGAGCTGTTCAAACCCAAAACTATTCTTTCTTTTTCATCAAAAAGCATGATTTCAGACTAAAAGGGGTTTCATTTTTTAAATGTGATTAAGAGAAAATGAAAAATAATATGGGCAAACTCTTTTTTATAATAATTTTTTATGCCTTCATTTTATTTATTTTTGTATGTGGTGCTGAGGATCTAACCCAGTGCCTCATGCATGCTAGGCAAGTGCTCTACCACTGAGCCACAACCCCAGCCCTAAGCAAACTCTTGACCATTAATGAGTTCATATTTCTGAACCTACATTTATTACAGTATAAGGCACTGAAGTATTTATAAAATTGAAGAACTTTTATTAGCAACTTCAATAAATCTTGGAAAAGTGTAATGGCTGCCAAATGATCAAAGAGAAGAAAACATTCTGATTGTCAAAAAACAGTAAAATAGGAAGTTCTGGACTTTGTATACTAATAAGCTCAAAAACAATTCCTAGAAATATCTCAGACAGAATATTAAGCCAATGGTTTATAAATGTGGGCAAACAACTGTGGTTACTAAAAAGCTACACAAGTTTGCCAAAAGCAAGAAACATTAAGTGATATTTATTTCTTACTTGGATAAGTTTACCAGCATTGTTATATCAGGGAAACAAAGTAAAAGATCTTTATTTCAGGAAAGCACTATAAATGTTTTATACAATCCTTGTGAAGTAAGAAGAAAAAATCAGGCAGGATGATAGGATTGTCCTGAGAACATGTACCTGGTATGACTTCTCCAGAGACAAGCCACAGTACTTATAAGAAAATCCTGAAGACAAGTACAGGACATTTGAAGGTTCTTAGAGTAGGGAGTTGATAGTTCATGCTAGGAATAAAATAATAGGCATAATATATAAAAGTAATAAATATAAGACTTTTTAGAAACCAAGTAAGCAAAAATCAACTCATTTTTTAGTTTACTTTAAATAGATCCAAAGGGTGTCATTTGATTATTTTAAAAGAATGCAACTTTAAGCTGCATCAATACTCTCAAGGAAGAGTAGTAATAAAAGCACATATTTATTGGTTTTGTGCTTAGTCATTCAGTCAAGCATATCCTGTATGCTCTGTATCATAGAAAAAAGATTTGAGGATATTAACAAAACATATATACTGCAAGAAGATAAAATAATCTTAGGTCTGTCTTCTTACTGAACTGAAGTGTACAGTTCAGTAGACATCAGAGTACAGACAATATTCGGGTTCCCAGTGCCTGGTAGAGTGTCTCTAAATATTTATGACTAACAGAATACAGGGAAGATAAGATAATGATAGACTAGTTAAAAGCAATCAAGAGTGAAGTTCACCATAAATGCATACAACTGTGTTAGTAATGGATCTGTGTCATCGTTAACATGGATTACAGAGCCACCTCTGAGCTTCCTAACAACGCAGGCAAGGAAACAAATATGTTAAAGATTACTTTTCCACACTAAAACATCTTCATTTTTTCCAAAAGCAACATATCACAAATTCTTGCAATAAAATACTGACAGAAATTTCACATGGAGGCCTCACTGAGCAAATGCAAAGTGAAATACTAAGAAACGCGTAAAGTCGAATGAGTTGGCTGAATACTCTCTCCTCCTTCTCCAGGTAGTGGCAAAGAGCTGGGGTTTAACTCAGTGATAGAGATCTGCCATAGCACTGAGAAATCAAAACAGGTAATTACTTTAGGGAGCAAGGTAGGGAGACCAGTGCTCAGGTTTGCTCCAGGCCCTGTGATGTAGTAGGAAAAATAAAGAAAATAAGTGACGGCATATGCTGGAGATAGTCCTTTTTTGAAACCAAACTTTTTGCTAATAGCTGGGCAGTGGAAAGTTTGAACTTGTGTTTCCTGGCAAGAATCAACAGTGCAGCTATTTTATGTTGGTGATTAAATGCCAAATCATTTGCTTACACTGGAGGATGATGATGGGTCTGAGTCTCACTTGGAGGGATACAATAACAAACTGGGCAAACTTAAAGAACAGTGACAAGGAAAGTGACAGACCTGGACATTGTTTCAAAAGCAGACAGCAAAGCAGACAGCAAACTGGGCTTGGTATATTTTATCTGAAGACTGAGAGGAAAGCCATGATATAAAACCAACGTTGTTTATCTGAAGAAGCATCTTAAGGAAGTGGGAGAACACGTCTTCTGTGGGTCAGAGCCTGACAGAAGGGGAGTGAGTAAGGTCCCAGATAAGAACAGTTGACTCAGAGGAGAAAATAGCTTTCCAACAGTACAGCTGTCTGCAACAGCCCTGTGTTGCCTTAAAGTGGGAGGAGGGTTCTAGACACTGGAAGGATTCAAAGAGAAACTGTTTAACTGTCTATCCGTGATGTTTTTAAAAATAACTCCTGTCTTGAAAGGGAGGCTCAGTCAGAAATCCATCTATCACACAGATTCCCCCATCCTGGAGGAGGAATCTGGCTGAACATGTCCTAAGCTGGTGTCAGCGAGGTCCAGCCGCTGCTCTAAGGGAAGCCTCTTGAATGCTTATGGATTTTCTTGCCATGTTCTAGCTCAGATCCTTTTGCCTCATCTTCCACAGAAACATACTGAGCAAGCGAAAACTGCTCTTTCCCACACCTTCTAATTTCCCCTTAACACTACATCTAAAATGCAGCATTTCATTTTTTAAAACTGTCAGCTGGTGACCCTATTTTTAAAACTTCACAAAGATTTCACTGATCATTCTTATTGATTATGGTCTTTATTAATATTTAGTACTCATTGTACTTAAGCAGAATTGTGCAGCATTTCCAATCAAATATTCTAAATCACTGTTGAAGATGCCAAAAATGTCATGCTAAATTTTTATTGCTTTGCAATGGAAAGTGGGGTGTGCTATGAATAGATTTCAGGTGCAAAATGCACTTCTCTTACAGAAAAGTTACTCAGAAAGGACATTTACAAACTACCAAGTTTAGAAAGACAGATAAATTTAGGATGCAGGAAGCCCTTTCCTCTGATGATGAGCTTTTGATTTCACCAGGCAGGGTGTCTTCCAAGCCAGTGCATGTCTGTCAGCAGGTCACTGTGGTCACCAATACCAGCAGGCATACCACCAACTCCAGCCATCAAAATTTGTGGTGCCTTAGCAAGGTCTCCTATCAAATGTTCTAAAGTGCATAGTTGATCAAAGCAATACTTAGAAATTCATGAAAAGTCAGATGCCAGGCTGAATTTCCTTTGGAAGTTATTTCTAAAGAATTGCTCTCTGCAAGGGCTGGAAATGTAGCTCACTGGAAGAATACATACTAACACGTGCAAGGCCCTGGGTTAAATCCCCAGCACTGCAAAAAAAAAAAAAAAAAAAAAAAAAAAAAGAAAGAAAGAAAAGAAAAGACTTGTTTCCTTCAAAGATTCTACATCTACTTCTTGTTGCATCCTTTATTTTAATCCCATGATTCCTTTCCTTTGAAGACACTTAAGATCTCCCCTCCTCCAAAGCCCTCTCAATATGTATAACTGACTTACATGGCAAGTTGCATTATGCAAAACTTATAGTTCACCAGAATATTGCAGAGAGTATCTTCTGGGTAGAAATGTATGCCCACTTACAGCTAAGCTCAGTGGGATGGTCACTTTATTTATTTTTTTAATTTGTTCTTTTTAATTATACATGACAGTAGAATGTATTTTGACAAATCATACATACATGGTGTATAAATTCCCTTTCTTGTGGTTGTTCATGAAGATTATTTTAAATACCAGTTCTATCTCTTCTTTCTTCATTGCATCATTCACAATTGTTTGAAGATGGCTAGAGTTGTTTCTGTGAATGACAACAATGTAACTTGTCACAACTTTTCTTTTTCTTTTTTTAAATATCTTTTTAGTTGTAGATGGACACATATTTTATTTATTTATTTATTTAATGTGGCGCTGAGGAGCAAACTCAGTGCCTCATGCATGCGAGGAAACTGCTCTACCGCTGAGGTACAACTCCAGCCCAGCAAAGCTTTTTTTAATGCTCTATTGTGAAGTTGTTTTAATTCTAGCTAAGTGAACCTGTGCTTCAGGTACAAGCTTTGGGAGCTGGACATCATCTAATCCACAAGAACCAGTGATCTTTCCAAGTCAAGCTTCTTACCAAATTGATCCTGACAAACTGATTCTTAATTAACCCACAAGAAGAGTTAATGGTGGTTTTCTTGACTAAATTTAGAAAGCTTTTTTGTTTTTTACATGCCCTTCTTTTCTTCTTACACCAATCAGTGCCTTCCAAAAAAAGGTTTGGATGAAGGTTTGGATCAAAGTGAATTTCCTCAGAAACAAAATATGAATGAATGGATGCTTTAGGCAAAATAAAGGCCAATAACTGTTAGAGGATGGCTTTGAAAGAATATACATCATATGATACCTTAGGATTCGTGTATAAAAGACAAAATATCTATATTTGAAAAACTGATCAAAAAACTTACCTGGGTAAATTATTGATGGCTGTCAAAATGGGCCATCTTCCCGCTTCCAGCTCTGACTTCCTAATCCTCCACCAAAGGCATCTTCATTGTGTGTGCAGTAGACCTTCAGCAGTTTGGTGAAGCCTATTTCTCAGAAGAATTTTTATTTATTTATTTGTTTATGGTGGTACTGGATATTGAACCCAAGGGTGCTCTGCCATTGATCCACATCTTCAATCTGCCTTCATTTTTATTTTGAGGAAGAGTCTGGCTAAATTGCAATTCTCCTACCTCAGCCACCTGAGTAGCTGGGATTATAGGTGTGCACCATCATGCCAGGAAGAATTATGTTTTTAAATGCATAAAATACATGTGATCATATAAGAACATTTTATATTGAAATGCTATTATTGAAATATTAAATATATTTTTACATGCTAAATCATATCCTTCTTTCTACATGCATTAAAAATAGCCCTAGCAAAGAGTCTTATGACTACACAAATCTCAAAATAGTGATGAGAAAAATCACTATTCAGTAGGAAAAATTATGATTTTATCTACACTATAAAATCAGATATAAAAATATTTAATTTCTATTAGTGACAAAATCACAAGTGCTACGGATACTACCAGGATTTGTGGCCATGGGTTAGCACAAAATAAAGACATTGTGGTTTTCCCACCCATGTGCACAACACCCTAAATTTATGCACAGATTCCTTAGACACCTGTTGACCCAATATAAGGCACCCTAAGTCCAATGACTCTTGCCACTGTTCCCACTTGTATTCAGCCACCAGAGAGAGGCAACAGGGTGATAGCAGGTCACCAGCATGCACATATACACAATGCATAGGATCTCCAGAATCAATGATGTCAGTAAAACCCACTCACATCACAGTAGTGCACCACATCACTACCAATGAGCCCAATGTCTGATTGTCACATCAGAAGGGTGATTGTGTCAAATCAGTGCCTTCTCCAACCAAGAAGTCTGCCCCTGAAAATGTTCCAAGAGCTAACTCATAGAAGAATGAACTGTTTTTCTCTATGATGTCATTCACCAAGTTCAGAAAGTGATCCTCAAATATCCTTTATGCTTCTTTACCAAAACTTTATACATTTGGTCTGTACTGTTCTCAGGATAATAGGTTTTACACATTTATATCCTTTGGGGGAAAAAAATGCATCCATATCTCCAACCTAACTCTGTGCCCAAAATTTTGATTGACATTACCATGTGGATGTCTAAATCTGGGATTGTCATTGTGTCCCCAAAATCAGTTTCTCCTCCTGACTTTGCTAATTTTTCTCTTCCTAACTTATCAGGAGCATCACCAATAACTATGTATGCAAAGTTCCCAGCTGCCACGCCCCTTCCCAATCTCCACTCCCCAGTTCACAGCAGTCCTCTAAGCTGCCTCTAATCCTTTCTCATTTCTACTTTGCTCCTGTAGGGATAAATTTCCACAAGAGAAGTTTCTGGAGACACACATTCCAGAAAGAAGGTACAATAGAAAAAGGCAGCAAGCCAGAAAACAAATAAGGCAAAAATATTTGCTCCCTGTTTCATGGAACAAAAGTAATCAAGCTTGCAGCACAGAGTGAAACAGGCAGCTGAATTGTAGTCTGGAGCCATGTTGGGGAGAGTTTACTCTCATTAGAAACTCTAATGATATTAGTACTCTGTCGAAATTTATTCAATGGCTCCCATTGTCCACTGAACTAGATACAGACCCTGCCCTACAAGCCTCTCATTTTTTTTTTTTTTTCTGGCTTGCTGCCTTTCTTATATCGTACCCTCCTTTGGAATGTGTTTCTCCAGAAACTTCTCTAATTGAAATCCTACACTCCAAAGACCATCTCAAATATCATCTATTTTGGGAAACCGTTTCTGAGTCTGCTTCTACCTTTGTTACCTTTCCCAGTTGAGTAAAATCCCTTCCTTCTTTCCGTCTCTGAAGCATTTTTCTTAGTGTTTATCTGCTTCTGCCTTTTGTTATGATCCAATATGTTCATCTTGTCCATCTCATTAGATATGTACTTCCTAAGTTTGGGTCTGCTTAATTTATCTTTGTACTCTGTTGTGCTTGACATAGTGTCTTTCACAATAAGAAGAGAATTCAATACATGTTTTCAATTGAAATGAAATGATTCCTATGCAAAAAAAAATGGATTTGCAGTACTGACCTGTCTGATGCTTTTCATGTATCAGGCATTTACTAACTATAATTCACTGATTAATTAGTAAATTCTAGTGATACTTTGCTTGCATCTGACCTTGACTCACATGATCTCATGGACTAGAGTAGTCCATCTTTCTAACTATTCTCCTAACTAACTCCTGCTAGGCCTCCAGGACTCAGTTTTTCCAGAATTTTCTTCAAGAAGTCTTCCCTAATCCCAGTTCAGCTTCATGGGCATGCAGTCTGTATAGTCCCATGGATTCCCACACTTAAAATGGTGCTAAACTTGGATTCATACTCTGTTGTTTCCATCATGAAATTCTTAATTTTTAGCAAAATGCCCATATCTTCATTTTGCATAAGAAACCACAAATTTAGCAGCCTAATTCATCCTTTACCACATGCTCCCCTCATCCCCAGTACTTTCCCTATCATTGCAATCATCAATACGAATTTTTTTGTTTATATCTGCTTTTCTGTTTACATCTGCTTGCCTCTCTGTACATTCTAATAGACTTGATATTCTGTGAAGGAAAAAAGAATGAATTTTGTTCATTGTTACAACCCTCACAGTTCAGACTAGCATTATATGTTTAATCAGTATTTACCAAATGGATAACTGGATGAATGATAAAAGGAAGGGCGAGGGAGAAAGGGATAAACTAATAAATATATTTGTCCATCCATAGCTTCTTGGGCAACCAGAGCAATAGAGGTCTTTGGCTTGCAGTCTTCAGATGGGCCTCTGTAGCAATGACAATACTAGTATAGAAACTACTCTCATTAGAAAGGAAGGTAGTATTAGTTCAAAAAAGAAAATGGGAAAAGTGGTAACATGAAGAGGAAAGACTAAGCAGATCCAAATGTTAGTGAGGAAAGAACTAGCAAAAAGTTCTGTTTTAGACACAGACATAGAGATTATGAGCCTATCACTGAGATCTCTTGGAGAAGAATGATATTTTGTGATTAAATAATTGGCCAGCTCACTTTTCCTAACATTTTCTGGTAAACCTGGACTCAAGGAGCATATTCAGATAATGGCCACTCATTAGAGAGGAAACATCTGCCATCATCCTTTTTAGATGCCACATCCTGTTCCCAGCCACCTTAATGATCCCTGAGTTTTATTTTCTCATTGGTAATTTGACAGTGAGGTAGGTATGAAGTTTTGACCATTAGTTTACAATTCTAGTCTATTGGGATGAGTTTAATATATAATCAAAAGTATCTTGATTTGTTAGATGTATAAGTCAAGGATCAATGAGACATTATTAATATTGTGTGCTAGGTTTGTATCACTAGTAGAATCCTTCCCCTTGGAGCCATCTTCTATCTGGAACAGCAACTACTTCTGTCTTGTTTTAAAGCAATAGAGGGTCAGTCTCCAAAGTCTTGTTGAGCCAAGAGCATGATCACCATCCTCATCAGGTACATGGAAGCTCATCCAGAAATTCAGTGGGAAGGCTGACTGCACAGGGTACTCAAACTCTCCTGCTACACAACCTTGGACTAGTTACAAAAGATTCTTCACCCTCAGTTTTCATAAGTGTACACTGGAGACAATGACATTTCTACTCCACAAATTTGTGAGAATAATGAGGGAGAATGCAAGCACAGGGGGTTTAGTGCAGTGTCCAGCCTATAGGAAATGTTCTGTGAATGTTGGTAATTATTATCATCATGCAGAATATGAGCAATTATGTACTTTCACTCTAGTTATCTTTGGGATAGATACAAAGAAAGAAGTAATAGATGGTATTAGTCAGGGTCAGCAGATTTATTCTCTTTTTGAGTGCACATTATTTATTTTCATTACAATTTAATACACCATTATATAATAATTTATCATATTTCTGATTATATATAAGGTATGTTGACACCAAATTCACATCTTCATACATATATTTGTATAATGCTGAGAGTCTCCTTTCACCATCCATGCTATTCCCCTTCCCCCTCCCTTTCCTTCCCACCCTGATTCCCTATCTAGAGGTAATCTTCCTCCCTTGCTCTCCATCCCAACCCCATTTTGAGTCACCTCCCCTTATATAGCAGATTTATTCTCTAAAGGGCCAGATAGTAAATATTTGTCTTGCTGGTCATACTGTCTCTTTTGCAGCTACTCAGTTTTGCAATTGAAACATGAAAACAGTCACAGACAATACATAATGAATGGTAATGGCTGTGTGCCAATAAAACTTTACTTACAAAAGTATGAGGGGCCAGATTTGTTTCCCAGACCATAATTTAGCTAATCCTTGGCTATAAGCCATTAGGCACTCTCAGTGAAGGGTGGTAGAAAGACTTTTCAGGGCAAGCCAAAGAGAGGCAAGAATTAACTCCACTATTACACAGAACACAAAAATTTATCTTTTAAAGGACCTTATTATATGAGTTTCTCGGAGATGAGTAGAAGTTGAAATTGTCCCAAAGCAGGTAGCTTGGGTGTTTTGTTTTGTTATCTTGTAAATTGACTTTGAAACAAAGCCTTGTCTTTTATTAGACATTTTCCTTGGGAACTCTACTCCTCCCTTGATTCTGCAAGTTCCATCTTTCTTGAAATAAAAAATCTATCGATGGATTGGTCGGAAATGGTTGCCCCTGACTTCCAATCCCTAGTAGTATCCATGAAGTCTCTCATGATTGCTAAAAACTACAGGGGAAGAGAGCATTTTCTAATAACCTATGAGGAGACAGAGCACAGAGGTCATTTTTCTGTTAGTTTGACTACAAGGAAATTGAGATGCACAGGTAGCAGAGTAGATCACCCCTTCCCTTTTCTATTCTTCTTATTCATATAAAAGAATTACAGGGCTGGGGATATAGCTCAGTTGGTAGAGTGCTTGCCTAGTATGCACAAGACCCTGGGTTCAAACCCCAGCACCACAAAAAAAAAAAAAAAAAGAATGACAAATGAGAATTCATGAGCAGTATCAGACTCGAACAATGGGCCAGTGTCCTGGTAACAGTGATGTAGAATACCTGACTTTTTGCCAAAGCTGCCAAACATGAGGTGGATACTGCTTCTTTGATAGGAGAGTGGCTGCAGTCTGCTCCAGTCGGAAAACATGACCACTCTCTCTCTCTCTCTCTGAACCTTTCTCAGGATCCCTGCTTGGAAAAAGATTTGTATTGGAAACTTGTAGATTATTAAATGTGAACACTTAAACACAGCATCACACACACAAATTCATACATACAACCTTTTCTTTATCAATAAAATTGTTAAGGTGCCTCATTTCCACCCTATATCATACTGTATTTTGATATTCAAAATGGCTAGTGTCTACTAGGGCTTTTATGATTTAACCTATGCCTTTTCAACTGGGTCTGGTGTTTTATTCTTTCTATAATGATAAGGCAAGTTTCTTATCAAATTCCTCTTTTTTACTGTTGTTTTACAGTTTCCTCCTTGTCTTTGGTTGCTTGATTTTGTCCGTGTTTTCTACCATCCCTGAGCACACGAAATTGGCCTCAAGTTGCCTCTTAATTCTGGTAAGTGAAATACATGAATAAGAATATATATAAATTTTATGTCATATAATAATAACTGTCTATAACATTTATGCTATGCATTTTATCCTACAGAAATTTCTAGCTAGAAAAAAAGAATATTACTAAGAAATATGAAAGTTTCAAAGATAACTAAAGCATTTGCCTACCAGTTTAACCTATAGTCAATCTTCAGGAATATATTTTTAAATTCAGGATTGATATTATAGAGCAATACTTTGTGTTATAGGCACATCATAAATAGAAGGAAGTATTTGATAGTAGTTTTAATTATGTTTACCTATGCTAATAAACAAATTATAAGAAAAGTTAGTATCCATGAAGTCTCTCATTATTGCTAAAAGCTACAGGGGAAGACAGCATTTTCTAATAACCTCATTTTAGCAGTAGCTAAGTATAATTCGCCAGGAACTGTAAGAATATGGCACCTCATAAGAAAACAGAAGGCTCCTTCATGTTCTTTTCAACTGACAGACTATATTATGAGTTTTGCTGCTAATGCAGTTACCTGGTGAAAAATTCTGCAGTTTGCTCTGTTTCCATTTTGCTGTCGATCCTCAACCACACAGATTCATTTTAAAATGGAAAAAGTCCCCAAGATATTTTAGTGTGAATTATTCTGGGTCTTTTAAGCTCTTATACCTTCTATTACAACTGAACTGTAGCTCTATGTACTCAAATCACATATGATTGAAAGTTTGATTCATTTACATCCATTTTAGCCTGCTCACTTCATCCAAAATTATCAGAATTGACAGTCTCAGAACCATCTAAATGAACTGAAATAACTCACTTCTGTAATGCTACTAGACAGTGGAGGAAGGAGGGGAGCCCAATTAAGATGGTTTGTGTGCCCTAATAAACAGAGTTTCGTTATACAGAGCAATAAGCATTTATTATAGAAAAAAAGTTATTGCTATGAAGGTGGAAACTGAAAGATTTCAACTCACATAACCTGAGAAGAGGGCAGATGCTTTTCTTACTTTTGCTTTTAGATGGCTAGTTTGTGCTTGAGGTTGGCAAGAAATCATCAAGTCTTTGGGTTCAGTATTAGGGGAAAAAGTATTTTTTGAGTCTGGAACAAATCTGTCTCAATTTGTTTCCATAAAAAATGTGCTCAGCAGTATATTTCTAATGTTCTGGTCATTGTTTCAAGACCCAAGACAGAGAACAGATAGACCAAAGAGCACATTGGAGAACTGTTCCATTTACAAGGTTTACATTTGAGTAGCAAGTGGGCTTTTAGCCTTGTCCACCCCTTTGATTGCAACAAGTGATCTGATCCCAAGGTTTAAAGCACAGCTGGTTTTATGTCCACATGCAGAACTGCCAACAAAAATTTCAGATTTAAAATATAAATCTGATTTTCAGACTTGGGAACATGAAAAACTGGATCCACTATATGACCATTGATACATACTAGGAATAAATAAATCATTATTAGGAATCTCATAAAAAAAGGTTTCTTTCATAAATCAAGAATCCAAAATGCATGGGAAGAAAAGAGAAAAATACTGGGGGGAAGTGCTGGGGAGTGATATTGGCCAAATTACATTGTTATATTGTGTACATGTACAAATGCATAACGATGAATCCCAGCATTATGTAAACTATAATGCACCAACAAAAAATATGACAAAAATAATTCAAAATGTTAGGTTGCATCCTACAAATCTCCAAACTATGTATTTACTCATTGCTAATTAATTTCTAAAGACTCTAAAGAAACTCTTAAAACTTCAAAGACCAAAATTGACTAAAACCTTGACTTTTTAAACATGATGAGCAATGAACCACTGATCAAAATTTAGTAACTAGAGTGCATTTTAATTGATAAAATATAGATATTGTCAATTATTTTTTCCAAGTCAGGGAAAATGTTATGTTGCCCATGCTACTCCTTGGGCTTAAGTGATTCTCCCATCTCAGCCTCCTAAGAGGCTGGGATTAGAGACATGCACCACTACACTCAGTTTAAAGTCATTTTTGTATACTTTGGAATTCATTGTTGTGAACAAACAGCAGAGGAGTAATTTAGAATTACATATAAATCACACATCACAATTGTGTATTTTTTCATAGCCTGTCCTTTTAAGGTTTTTTTTTTTTAATTTTAAATGTGCTCAGAGATTTCCTATAATTCTATTTCTGGGCAAAAAAAGATACCCATACTTCTGGCAGGGAGCAGACTACAAGCAAACCTGGCCCTCAGACAACCTCCCAGGACCTCTCTGAACTCACTCTTTTCCACACAGTTGTTTCCTTGAGGGCACCAAGATATGGCATGCAGGCCATTTGGATATTGTCTTGCTCACCTTCTGAGGCCCTGTGAACTCTTCAGCTCTCCATCCCACAGATTAAAGAGGCTCTTGTCATCCTCATCCAGAATTATATGCCCAAAGCTACTTTGTAAATTTGAAGCTGCATATTTACTTCAATTACAAGCCAGATTGATTGCTGCCTATGCTAATTTGCTCATTCTTTCTTTTCAGTTGGGTGAACTAAGGTTTCATTTTATATACCCACTCCCTTTATTTCTTTCCACAGAAATAGCAATTTGTGAATTTAAGAATGTGATATAGTCTATGTAGCCAGGCACCATGAGTCCAAATTCCATTTCTGCCACTTTTTACCTCTGTGATTTGGGGAAAAAAAAATTTCTCTGTGTCTTAGTTTTCTCATTTGTTAGAAGTGGATAGGAGACAGATGTGAGAACACACGTCTGTAATCCCAGAAATTTGGTAGGCTGAGGCAGAAAGATCACAAGTTCTAGGCCAGCCTGTGCAATTTTCCAAGGCTCTGTCTCAGAAAAATAAAAAAAGGTTTGGGGTGTAGCTCAGTGGTAGAGTGCCACTGGGTTCAAAACCTTCCCACAAAAAAAATAGATAGGAGGCTTAAGGTGGGGGCACATACCCATAATCCTTTAGTGATTCAGGATACTGAGGCAGGAAAATTGCAAATTCCAGACCAGCCTCAGCAACTTAGTGAGGCCCTCAACAAGTTAATAATACCCTGTCTCAAAATAAAAATAAAATAACTAGATCTGGGGTTGTGGCTCAGTGAGTGATATAGAGCACTTACCTCACATGTGTAAAGCCCTAGGTTCAATCCTCAGCACCATATGAAATAAATAAAATAAAGGTATTGTGTCCATCTACAACTAAAAATAAATAAATAAATAAATAAATAAAGTATAATGTAGCTCAGTGGTAAAGTGTTCCTGGGTTCAATCCCCAAAACCAAAAAAAAAAAAAAAAAAAGTGAATAGGAGGATTTGGGAAAGAAGACCTAATAAAAAGCACCAGGACTGGATCTCCCTACCTAGACAACAATTGCACTGGCAGAATCTGATGTAACTGTTTTTGGAACTCTGGGTTCTATTGACTGCTTTCAATTTCTAGAGGAAGGGTTGGACAGTAAATTATAGTCAATTTCAGCTCTAGCACAGTAGCAGCTACTGGTCCCTCATCCCAGCCCATAGTAGACAACTGTGCCTGTGTTCCAGAAACAGCCTGAACACTGCTTGTAGGAGCCAAGATGGGCAAAAGAACTCTGTCCTTCAAATATCAGAGACATGTGCTATTATTGCTGATTACTGCTTCTGATCACAAAAATTCAGAAAAAGGTGGCAGCTATTCTTGTTATGCCTCCTATATTATTACAATCTCCTCCAGCCAAAGGGACTTTAATGGAACTTGAAGGGTAACCTCCTCTTTATTTTTATTTTTCCTCTTTTTGAAACCAATCTACAAAGATAAAATTTTGTGTCAGCAATAACTGAAAATAGTGGAGATGAAGAAGTAAATTATCAAAGTTGTGCTGGTATTAATTCAACTTAGAGTGATATAACTTTAATATGTTAATAATCCCTATGGTAACCACAAAGAAAATTATTACAGGATATACACAAAAGGAAATAAGAAAGAAATTTAAACATTTCACTGCAAAGAAAAAAGAAAAAAAGAACTAAACACAAAAGAATACTGTAATGTAGAAAATGAGGGTCAAAAAATGCTTTAAAATATATAGAAAATAAATAGCAAAATGACAGAAGTAAAATTTTTCTTATCATTAATAACTTTAAAGGTAAATAGGTTAAAGTTCCCAATCAAAAGACAGTGATTTGAAGAATGGATTAAAACATGATTAAATTCTATGCTGATAACAAGAGATTCTACTTTAGATCCAAAGAGAAAAAATGGAAGTAAAAGGAACAGAGAGCAGAGGTGGCCACCATGCCAAAATCTGACAAAAAAAAAAAAAGTTTTAAATCAAATGTGGTTTTGAGAGATAAGAATAATATTATGTAATAATAAAAGTTCTGATACAAGAAGAAGATATAACAATTATAAATATTTACATACATTATAACCAAACATCAAAATACATGAAGCGAAAATAACAGAATTGAAGGGAGAAATAAACAGTGCTACAATAATAGTTGGAGATTTCAACACTCCACAATCAATAATGAATAGAATAATCAGTCAGAAGATCAGTGAGGAAACAGAAGTCCTGACACAGTGAACAAACTAGACCTAGCAGACATGAACAGAACACTCTACCCAACAACACGCACACACATCTTCCCCAAGTTCATATGGGACACTTTATAAGACAGACCATACGTCAGTTCACAAATTAAGTCTTAGTAGACTATAAAAGATGGATATCACACAAAGTAACTTCTCATACAATGAGATGAAGTTAAAAATCAGCATCAGCAATAAAACTAGGATATTCACAAATTTGTGAAAATTAAGCCAATAACCTTACATGACCAATAGACCAAAGAAGACATCATGAGGACAATCAGGAAATATTTAGAGGTTTGAAAACACCAAAGATCAGTTCAACAGCCTAACTTTACAACTTACGGAAAAAGAACAAGTTAAACCAAGGACTAGCAGCAGGAAAGAAATTATAAAGGTTAGAACACAGACAAATAAAACAGAACAGGAAAAAAATAAAACCAGTGAAACAAAAAGTAGGTTCTTTGCAAAGATCATCAAAGTCAATAAACATTTAGCTAGATAGACTAAGAAAAAGGGAGGATTTGGCAGAAACTCAGTGATTCTATAATAATAGGAAGGATTATAAGAGAATACTAAGAATAAATTTAATAAATGAAACAAATGAACTCCTAGAAATACAAAACCTACCACGAACAAATCATGAAGAAATATAAAATCCGAATAGACCTATCAAGAGCTGGTAAGGAGATTCTGTGAATAGTCAAAAATCTCCTGAAAAAGAAAAGCTTGGGACCTATGACTGCACTGATGAATTCTGACAAATATTTAAAGAACTAATAGCAATTCTTCTCAAACTTTTCCAAAAATTTAAAAGTGAGGTAATACTTTCTGATTCTGTGGAGTTGTAACTACTTTGATACCAAAGCCAGAGATACTACAAGAAAACTACAGACTAACAATCCTATGACCATGGATATAAAAGAAAATCAAAAATATATTAGTAAACCAAATTCAACAGCATGTTAAAGAAATAATATACCATAACCAAATGAGATTTAATTCTGGACAGGAAGGCTGGTTCTACCTGGTGAATACACCACTTTAAGGGAAACAGCCATGTTATCTTTTTAATAGATGCAGAAAAGGCATTTGACAAAACACAACACCATTTCATGATAAAAACGAAACACTCAACAAAGCAGGAATAGAAAGAAACCACCTCAACATAATAAAAGCTTTATATGAAAAACACACAACCAACATCATATGCAATGATAAAAGACTCCAAGTTTTTCCTATAAAGTGAGAAACAAGACAAAATGTCTGTTTTTACCACTCTTATTCAACATATTACTGTGAGTTCTAGCTAGAGAAATTAGACAAGTGAAAGAAATAAAAGGCATCCAAATTGAAAAGGTAAAAGTAAAATTAATTCACAGATCATGCAATGTTATATGCAAAAAAAATCTTCCATAAAAAAACTATGAGATTATAAGTGAATCCAGCAAAATACCAGGATACGAAGTTGACACACAAAAATCAGTTTCATTTCAATATACTAATGCTAAGTTAGTATATAGAAGTTAACCAATCCAAAAAAAAAAATGCCGAATGTTTTCTTTGATATAAGGAGGCTGATTCATAGTGGGATAGGGAGGGGAGCATGGGAGGAATAGACAAACTCTAGATAGGGCAGAGGGATGGGAGGGAAAGGGAGGGGGCATGTGGTAATTAATGATGGTTTAATATGATGATCATAATTATCCAAAGTACATATATGAGGATATGAATTGGTGTGAGTAAACTATGTATACAACCAGAGATATGAAAAATTGAGCTCTATGTAATAAAAATTGTAATGCATTCTGCTGTTATATATAAATAAAAAAGGAGAAAATATTTGCATGTCATATATCTGATACAGTATTAATATTCAGAATATATAGAGAATTTCTAAAACTCAACAGTAAAACAACCTGATTTAAAAATGAAAAATTCACCCAAACAGTGCTGAACTGCTCAACTACAGACTTTATACTACATTTTTTGTTAATGAGCAAAGAACATCAATAGACTTTTCCCCAAAGAAGATATATAAATGTCCATAAGCACATAATAAGATGGTCAAGTACAAATCAAAATTTAAATGAGATACCACTCACACCTATTAGGATGTCTACTATCAAAACAATCGAAGCTGGGCATGGTGGTACAGGCATGTAATCCCAGCAACTCATGAAGCTGAAACAGAAGAATTCCAAGTTCAAGGCCATCCTGGGCAACGTAGCAAGATTTTCTCACAATAGAAGTAGAAGGGCTGAGGATGTCTCTCAGAGGTAGAATGCCCCGGGGTTCAATTTCCAGGAAAGAAAAGAGAGGAGGGGAAAAAAGGAAGGAAGGGGGAAGAAGGGAGGAAGGAAGGAATTACTGAATGTTTGCAAGGATATGAAAAACTAGAATACTTTTGCACTATAAGTGTAAATACGAAATTATATAGCCACGGTGGGAAAGAGTATGACAGTTCCTTATTATGTAGCAAATTCACTTATGGGTGTACAGCTAAAGGAATTAAAAGCAGGATGTTGAAGAAATATTTGTATATCCATGTTCATAGCAGCATTGTTTACAAAAGCTAAAATGTGGAAGCAAAACAAGTGTCCATTGAGAGATAAAAGAATAAGCAACATTTATTACAAACATTCAACTACTATTCAGCCTTATAAATGGAAGGAAATAGGGACATGCTACATATAGATGAACCTCAAGTGAAATAATTCAGTCACAAAAAGAATATTGATGGATGATTCCACTTACATTCGATGTAGTCAAAGATCCACTTACATTCGATGTAGTCAAAGATCATAGAGGTAAAGTAGATTAGTGGTTTCAAGGTGTTGGGAAAGTGAGGAATGGGGAATTATTAATATGTGTAGTGTTTCAGTTTAATAAGATGAAGAGACTTGCAGAGTTGTGTGATAGCAATGATTACACAACATTATGCAATTATAAAACCACTGAACTGTATTTTAAAATGGTTAAGGTGTAAATTTTCCATGTGTTTTTATGACAAAAAAGTGAGAAAGAATTAAATGAGATTTAAAATTCAAAAAAAACTGCTAATAATAACATACCCTATTTCATATATTTATTATTAATATTAAATAAATTGAACTCTTAGAACTGGAGCCAGCACAGAGAAAATACTTGGAAGGCTAGCAAGTGTTACAATCACTGGCTTTTTCATATATAAGGACCTAACAGACACAAGAACAAGTGAACTGTGGAGTATTTTTAAATGCTACATGAGAGAAAATATTATACTTTTATAGTGGAAACATCTTTATAAGAGTCTTCTTACCACAATCAAACTCTGTTAATTGTGGCGCTTTTCTCCACAAACACACTCATCTAACTAAAGTGACTCAATGGTACATGTATTCACAATAACCACTTATTTCTGGTGAGTAATGAAATGGATTTTTATTGTTGTAGCTTTGTGGTAAATGTATCTGATAACAGTGCTCATGGTTTCATAAGCTCTTCTCTCAATGTCTACATCTGTTGAGTGGAGCATTAGGCAGGGATCACTCCAGGTCTGATAGAGTTGCTGCTCTGCCTTCCTTCTGGGGATAAAATTTATGAACTTAAGAACATGTCTGAGGGGGGGCTGAGGTTGTGGCTCAGTGGTAGAGCACTCGCGTAGCACGTGCAGGGCACTGAGTTAGATCCTCAGCACCACATAAAAATAAAATAAAAGTATTGTGTCCAACTACTACTAAAACAAAATATTTTTTTAAAAAAGAACATGTCTGAGGCTGTGTATCCAAATTCCAAGGACAATTTGAAGCTAATGTTAATTTATTTTGCAAAGCTGTCAAAACCTAAAGGGAGCTAGCATTTAAGTACATTTTATTTATCAGGATTATTGATTTATTGTTTAACAACAAACAAAAACACCTTACAATGTGTTATCCTCCCCACCCCCATTTTACCAAATGGCTAGATATATTATGCAAGATAATATACCAAGTACAAAAAAGAGCCGTGATTTCTACCTAGACCTTGATGACTAAAAGCCCAGGCAATCTTCAAGACATTCAGCTACTTCTCGTTCTCTTGGTTCTTTCAAGGTTGACAAATGCATTTGCCACCACTCAATGAAGCACTAAGGTATAAGATGTCTTTTTTGTCCCCTAATCCTCAAGTGATGCTTACAACACTTTCACCTAAAATAAGATAGTTTCGTTTTTGTTTTGTTTTGTTTTGTTTTTTCATAAAGAAATCCAGTTACTACCGGGCAGTACCGGATGGTACTCCTGTAATCCCAGCTGCTCTGGAGGCTGAGGTAGGACGATCTCAAGTTCAAAGCCAAGGAACTTAGTGAGACCCTGTCTCTAAGTAAAATGCAAAATAAGGCTGAGGATGTGCCTCAGTGGTTAAGTACCCCTGATTTCAATCTTTGAGAAAGAAAAAAGGAAGGAAGGAAGGAAGGAAGGAAGGAAGGAAGGAAGGAAGGAAGGAAGGAAGGAAGGAAGGAAGGAAAGAGGGAGATCCAGTTACAAAGTTATCATGAAGGGGTTATCAGTTTAGACCAGTGGATGTTCTTTGTATCAGGAATTCTAAATAATATTTTGCAAGCAATCAACAGCCCAACCCACCATGTAAATAATCAAGTGTAAAGTTTTCTCTTCTAGCCTCAGCTCACATCGCTCAGATAAGCATTAGCCTATTAAATTTAACTCCTCTATTTCCAGGTTAGACTATTGTGGAAAATTTTGCCACGGCTATTTTTATTTTAGTAGCATGATATTGTATGTTTTAGCATTTCATTTCCTGTGTTCTTGAATAATACTCTTGGTTAACATCTTGCCTTCCAGGTTACTTGCAGGGGTTGGGGTTTAGCTCATTGATAGAGCAGTTGCCTAGCACCTGCAAGGTCCTATTTCAATTCCCAGGACCAAAAATAAATAAATAAATAAATTTTAATTTATTTTATTTTAGGCTTTTAAATGCAAATTGTTCATCACATTGAAAACAGACAACCCCTTCATTTAATGAAAGTGACAGATATTATCTGCAAAATTTTCATCAAAGGGGTAATTTCTAAAATTGCCCACCTATAAGTAATAGAAGGAGTACACTATCATTTTTTGTAAAATAGAGAATATGTCATGTATGTGCTCCTCCTGCTGTGTTAGAAAAACTTCAGACTCAAACATATCATGCTAAGCATTTGGATGAGTATTTGAACGCATGGTCAAGTACTCAGGTTTTCCCAAACATCTGGTTGTTTGACACCTTCTAGATAGAACATATGCATATTTGCTGCTTATGCTTCATGTAGCAAAGCAAACATAGATTTGCTGTTTCCTTGCATAGTGAATCAGTTCCTGAAATGTGTACAAATCCAATTTAAGCAGATCTAATTATATCTTAAGTACACTAGTAGAGCTTAGATTTTCACTAGAAATTCTGTAGTGAATCCCTTTGTAAAAATGAAGAGTTTCCTTGAATAGCTAAAACAACTACGTAATTAATCTGTGCTACATGTTTGTTTTCTTTTTTTAATTGGGAGCATGTGGGGTTTTTTTTAAAATTACTATGTCACTATACACTATATAACATGGTATCGAACAACTAAAGACATCGTTGCCATTTCCTGTCTACCAGTATTAGATGGGGGAAGGGAGAGAAGAATCAACCACAAACACATTTGCCAGTCCTTGCAAAGTAGGGAAAGTTGCATATGGAATTGTACTGATTTGATGAAGAATATGATTACATTATTCTTTACATTTAAAGTTCCTGGTACTAAACAGTGTAAGAGAGGATAACAGTGTAAGGCTAAGAATCCATTCAAGGGTATTAAATCTTATGTTTGTAAGAGAAATGATAGAGTATGAGATATTAAGCAATCACATATGAGAAATGAGTGATGCCTCTTTAGGTTTCTCACATCCCTATAATTTACTGTAGAAAACTCTCAGAATATCCCAATGAACATTGAAAACTGCAATTATTTTCCTTTGCTTTTCTTTCATCAAGGAAAATGCAAATAAGCTTAAAATGATTCATGGAGACTAACGACCCTCATCAATCTGCTGATGACTGAAAAGAAAAGGCAGGAGTAGTTAAACACCTACACTGAATCTTAACTGAGGGATAATAATATAGTAAGTCAGTTTCCCTGTGAAAAGTACTTCAGATGTGAGAGGGAAGAGTTGTTCGAGTTTAAGAAAATGAAATTGTGTCTGACAAAGGCAAGGACTGGCACTGCTGCCTGGTCCCACACTGTCAGCTCACAGTCTTCATCATGCAGCTGCCCCCACTGAGACCTGAAAGTCACAACCAGGTGAAGTCCCAGCTCTAAAACAAAACAAAACAGAAATTTCCTATGTATAAGGGTATGTCATTCAAAAGCCAAGTGGTGGCAGGGACAAACTTCATTGAGCTTAGTGTTGGTGGTGCTCACAGTGTTCAGAAGTCTCCATTATGAAAGCAAGCCCTTGACTTTGTCTGACTCCATACCAGCAAGGCCAAACATCATGAGCTGACCTATTTCCATTTCCTCATTTTGAAAGAGGTCCTTCATCCATGTTTCAAATACTTACACTAATGCTTTGGAGTCTGCAGCATGTGTTTGGGACCATGAAATAAACTTCCTGTCTCTGCTATGCCATTCCAGGTAGAAGGGGCAGTACTAAGCAGCTTCCCTTATATTTTGCTTCCAAATTTAATTGTATTGAATTTTTTTCTTCCCAATTAATGATCTTGATTACTCACAAAGAGAACTTTGCATGATATATTTTAAAGCCTTTTTTTCAAGACAAGGAAAGACACTTCCACATTTATGCTGCAAATATTAATATCTAACCAAATGGTCTAGTCCATCACAGAACCTCTCTACAATATTTGTTTCAAGGATGAACAGCCCAGCAGACATCCTTAGCATAATCAATGAACCACCCTCAACCAGGTCTCACAGATGCTTAGTTCTGTTTGAGCTCCACAAAAGTATATTCAGCTAAGAGAAAAAGGAAAAAGGTAATCTTTACAAGATTGCTTTAGAAAAAAAAAATCAGAATGCAAGACAGTTGGCAATAGGAATAACACCATTACTTTACTACCACTCCATCCTTAAATCATTCCCACATTGGAAACTCCAAACACCTCTTCCTTTCAAGTATAAACTCTTTCCTCTTTCTTTAGCACTATTTTGTATTTCTTTTATTATTTTTTTATTTAACAATATTTATGCAGTTCCCGATGTGGACAAAGCTTCTTTTAGGAGCTGAGGATATAGTAATGAACAGAACAGTCAAAATCTCTTATCCTCATAGAACACACATTTTTTTGTGAAGAAGTTATACGGTAAACAAGCAAATCAATAAATTAGACATTACAGTAAAAGGAAAGCAAGACAAAAGTAGAGATGATGAAGTCATATTTCATAGTCTTTTTGAAAAAAAAAGTCCACTGAAAATGGGCATAATTATAGCAGAACCTTGAATGAAGCGAGGCAACAAGGTTTGCAGAGATTAAGAAGAATATTCTGGGCAGATGGAGCTTCAAGGAGAAAAGCCCTCAATAACAATGTACCTGCTGAGACAAGGAAAGACAAGACGACCACAGCAACTGAAGGAAAATGAGCCAGAACAGAGAGTATAGAAAAATGAAGCACCTATTAGACTATAAATTTCTTGAGGATAGAACCCAGAGTTGATTTAGTGTCAGCATTTAATACAGTAGAATTGGGTGGCAATTGCCAAAATGCTTGATGAAAGAATACCCAAATTTAAACTAGCCAACATTGATATTGAGATCATCATAGTATCATGGTTGTGGCATTAAATTTAAAACAAGCCAGATGTGGCGCACACCTGTAATGCCAGCAGCTCCAGAGGCTGAGGCAGGAGGATTGCAAATTCAAAACCAGCCTCAGCAACTTAGCAAGGTCCTGACTCAAAATAAAATATAAAAAGAACTGGGAGATATACTCCATGTTTGTATAAATATGTCAAAATATATTATCTCCCATCTGATTCAAATGTATGATATGTCAAGATCATTGTACTGTCATGTGTAACTAATTAAAACAAATTTTTAAAAAATGTAATCATAAAAGAAAAAAAAAGAAATATACTGTCATGTACATCTGAAAAGAACTAACAAATTTTTAAAAAAGGATGTGGCTCAGTGCTAAAGTGCCCCTGGGCTCAATCCCTGGTACAAAAAAAAAAAGTTAAAACAAGATATAGCACCTGACTTTAGAATGAACTGAGTAGGGAAGTTATAGGGTGGATACCATGTAGGAAGCAGTTGAAGTCATTCCTATAAAACTCAGTGGAGCCGTAAACCAAACAAACAAGCATGAACCAAAAAAAGGCCACACACTTGAGCAATATGAGCAGGTTGGAGGTTAAAGCAAAACTGTAAGTCTGTCTAATTGATCTGTGCTTTTCAGAGAGTCAGGAGGGCTTTTCTCCTCGTAATTGAATTATTCTGCCTCTTTGGTTACTATCCAGCTGCAAGTCACTTGCCTCTTGTTAGACCGGCTGCTTATCTTCTGTGCAGCTCCATCTCTCTGTTGCTCCTGTGGTTGGGACCCGCTATCATGCTCTGACCTGTGTATCCAGGCTGGATTTCCAAGGTAGTCTCTGATCCTATGGAGTTCCATCAATTTCGGGTTATTTCCCTGAGTCCTGCGTATCCCCATCCCTAATTTCCCCAGGCTCAGTTCTTAACTCACTGTGATTTTAATTCAAATACACATTAAGTGTTTCCTACATTCCAGCCCCTGTGGTGGAGATTGGAGTCACAAATATGAGCAAGACATTGCCTTGTACTGGAAGAATTCATTTTCTAAATGATGTTACTATTTACAGCCTCTGATTCTAGAGAAAATCGTGGGTTTATAAAAAATAATAATTAATGATGAAATTAGGAAATGAGAGAGAAATGAGCTTATCCTTTTAAAAAATTCCCTAAGGGGCTGGGAATGTGGCTCAAGCAGTAGCGCGCTCGCCTGGCATGCATGCGGCCCAGGTTTGATCCTCAGCACCACATACAAACAAGAATGTTGTGTCCACCAAAATCTAACTAACTAATTAAATAAATAAAAATAAATAATAAAAAATTCCCTAAGACATATCTGTGCGAGTCAATAGACCTTTCTCATCATCTTTTTTCTCCTGAAGATTACAAATAAGATGATTTTAAAAGCTATTTTTCAATATATATTACTACTACTACTACTACTACTAATCATGCTCATAAATTAAACATCAGTCTGGTACTGTACAAAACCAACAGCTAGGTAGGGTGAGTTCCACTGTTTCTCGTGCAGACACACACCAGAGTCACAATTAAGGTGAGAAGACACACCAGGCCTCTGCAAAGTAGATTAGAGAAGAATTTTCCAAGCTATAAATGGCAGCTTGACAAACAACATTACAGGCTGGATTCAGTGAAAATGCTGCAGACCTGGCCTCCTCCAGGCCTATAAATCACAATGAATCCACAGAACATTACTGGAAAATGGAGAACAGAAAAGAGTCTGTGCAAGAGTTACAGGCCTCCAGCCTTGGCTCACAGAAGACTAATTGAGGAAGATATAGGGCTGCAAAATCTCAGCAACATGGGAAAACCTGGAAAGCCCTCCTTGCAAAAGAACACCGAAGAACAGCTTTAACAAAGAAATGGAAACTGCAAGAAGTAACAATCTTCAGAAGAGGCCTTGAGGATGCATGGAAAGTGGCTGCAGGGCAGGGGAATGACTAACTCTTATTCTCATTTCCTACCCCTTACCCTCCTGAACATTATTTTTCTTTTCTTTTTCTTTTTTCTTTTGGTGGTGGCGTAGGGGTAACCAGGGATTGAACTCAGGGGAATTCAACCACTAAGCCACATTCCCAGACCTATTTTGTATTTTATTTAGAGACAGGGTCTCGCCAAATTACTTAGCACCTTGCTGTTGCTGAGGCCGGCTTTGAACTCAGGATCCTCCTGCCTCAGCCTCCGAGAAGCTGAGATTATAGGCGTGCATCCCCTTGCCTTGCTCTGAACACTATTTTTCAAATCACATGGAATCAAGAACAAACGAACATCAAATGCAACCTAAAAAAAAATAAATTCTGCTGGACACAGATTACATGCCTATAATCCCAGCAGCTCAGGAGGCCAAGGCAGGAGGATTGAAAGTTCAAAGCTACCCTCAGCAACTTGTGAGGCCCTGAACTAATTAGTGATACCCTGACTCAAAATAAAATATAACAAGGGCTGAGGTTGTGGCTCTGCAGTTAGACACCCCTGGGTTCAATTCTTGGTACAAACAAAGAAAAGAAAAAGATAACAGGCGCTGTTGTGCAGAAGAGAAGCTGGTGAGCATTCCCATTCTCTTTGAATTAATGAATATTCCCTGGAGAAGTTGTGAGTTGGTCACACATCTATGAATCTGGAGAATTTTCTGCCCTGAGCCAGTCAGCACATCTGCTTATCTCTAGCAAGCTGAGTCACTTGTCTCTGGTCTTGACCTGTAGCCCAAAGCAGGGGAGAATTGGATTCCCAGGGTCACTGTTGCCAGACAAGGATGGCATAAAACTGGCTGAGGCAAGTGGGCTGTGTGATGAGGTCAGGAAGCTTGTTTGTCTGCAGCATCCTAGAAAGAGCTCTAAGCTGGAGGTCAGCAATGTGAAACATCAGGCAGTCCATTCAGAGGTCCACCACTGTAAAGACAAATGTTTCCTGGAGTCATCTCTGCAGAGTGAAGGAATTTTTTTACTACTATTTTGAACTCCTCACTGATTGATTCATTCTTCTATTTGCCCATCAGATATTCAATCTGCAACTACAAAACCTGCTATGGCCAAAGGCATGACACACATTCTATACCAGCTGTGCACTGAGATACTCATATGGTCCCATCCTTGCCTATGATGGATCTTAAAAGTATTTTCCTAGGTAAATCAAGCAGACAATTTACAGTATTATGCAAACGTAGGCCTTTACAGCCTTTCAGCAATTGTTGATAATGATGTCAATCTAACATGGGAGTGAGGAATTTTTTTTTTCCTCCTGTTACAGCATCTGAGCAGAAAGCACATTGTCCTAGCTGAGTGCAGCAAGACTGAAGAAGTGAAGTCTTCTCTATTTTGGACACTTGCTCTGCCTTGGAATTGACTTTTAAAACCATTCTCCCCACTCTTTGTGCAAAAGGCATGAACATAAGATGATAAACAGAAATGATCCGTTTTTAGCGTCACTACACTTTGTGCTAAGCTAGCACTTCCCTCTACCTACAGTCCATAACAGGGTGCCCTTGACCATAACCCAGCAGCCTGGACACTTCCTGACATCCAATCTCCTCACACCTTCTTCACTTCCATTTAAGTGCAGGCCAGGATTGCTGTGCGTTTTATCATTAGAATTTGACATCTCTCTTTAACTGTATTTTTATTATGATTGCTGTTTTTCTTGTAACTCTGTTTAGAAGTTCCACAGTTAGAGTGACTTGCCCTACTTTAGTCATAATCCCCGTGCTGCCTATGTGAAATTTTGCCTATATCCAGACTTTCTGCTGGGCACAGTGATGGTCACCTGTAATCCCAGCGAGTTGGGAGGCTGAGGTGAAAGGATCACAAGTTTGAGGCCAACTAGACAACTTAGGAAGGCCCTAAGCAATTCAGCAAGATTCTGTCTCAAAAATTAAAAAGTACTAGGGATGTAGCTTAGTGGTAAGGTGACCCTGGGTTCAATTCCCAGTTTTAAAAAAAAATTAATAGATAAATCTTCAGGCTTTTCAGCAATGCAAGAATTGTACCCCATCAATGTTTAAATAGATGGGTGCATCGTGCTTATTCAAAAGCAGACATTATATTCTCCTTGACATTGGTCTTTTCAAGAGAAAGGGATTAGCAACACAAATTAAGTTTGAGGTTGTCATCCTTATGTCAAATAAAAGGATAAAAGCCTATATCAGATCATAGTTTGAAGTATAATTCATCTAATCAAACTTTTCTACACTCCCCTATTAAGCTGTGTTAAAGAAATATTTAAGCTTTACAAACATTCAAATTTTTTAAATTAGCCTGACTTTTAATAGGGGAAACTTTCTGGTAGCTTAGATCAAAAAATAATAATATATGAAGTTAGAAACAAATTTTAAAATGCCATAAAGCAAATTGACAATTTTATAAAATATTTTTATAAAATTATAAGACAGTCGTCTTTTTTTTTTTTTTTTTTTTTTTGTACTGGGGCTTGAACTCGGAGACACTGAGCCACATCCCCAGTCTTATTTTGTATTTAGAGACAGGGTCTCATTGAGTTGTTTAGTGCCTCGCCATTGCTGAAGTTGGCTTTGAACTTGAGATCCTCCTGCCTCAGCCACTGGGAGATTTAATAATTTTTAACTTCCCTTTTCACTTTAAGTATTTTGACATCTCAGTGTGTAAAACCTATAACATTTGGAACATACTATTTTTTCCTGTTTTTAACCTACAGTAAAATTTCAAACAATTATCAGAAATAAAAGGGTCACTTCCTTACCTAGCCACATACAGGCTTCTCATATCCTGGTCTTCCTACAACTCTGGCTTGATTTCTGTACCAGTTTCCCCTGGATGTCCATGCTTGTACTAGTACTTACACAGGTGCATGCATGTGCACACACAAACACATATTCATAGTTACATTCTACACTCCAGCATCACTAAGTCGTTTATGCTTTACCATGCACACTACCTGACTGCCTTCAATGATGTTCGTTCTAGTGAAGGCCCAGTTCCACCATTTCCCCTTGCCACCTTGGTAATCCCTATTTGTGTTTAAATTCTCAGCTTCTGCCTTCTCTGCTTGAAAATTTTCTCTGATTCTCCAGAAGTTGTTACACTTCTTTTGTGTGTGTGTTCTGGGGTCCAGCACAGCTCAGAAGGATTGGTCTGTAGCAGCAGATGGTCTTTAAAGGCATTCATTGCACCCTAGTACCTCTGCTGGTTTCCATGCATGTTTTATTTCTGCTAGACGGAAAACTACATAAGAATAGGGACTGTATGTTAGTTGTCTTTATTTTCTAGTATCTATCACAGTGCTAGAATATAGAACATAATAAATATGTGAAAAATATTCTGTGACCAGAATATAACCTTCCTAACCTGACCATCTAATCTAAAGTAGCCAGCATGTACTCTTGTTTTAGTGTCACTATAAGATTTACCACTACTTGGTATTTTCTTAAGTATTTGTTATTCCATTTCATTATTGGTTTCTGTCCCCAGAATATAAGCTCCTTAAGAGTCTGCCCTTAATGTTTTGTTCACCACTTTATCCCTCATACCTAAAATAAAATAAAATATTCAGAGCCTAGAACAAAAGAAATCTGAGATAAAACTATAAATTGCATGAAATGAATGACTAGATTCAGTTTTTGCTCTCCTACACTAAGACCAAGCTTTTTAATAAATTACTATATAGGTTCATTGCCTCCAAGGAGACATTAAAATACTCTGGTTTCAATTAATCTTGTAATTTTAGCAGTATTAAATTCCAAAAATAATGTTTCACTCATTTGGAAGACTATAAAGGCAAGTATAATTAAGTAATGTGGAACATAAGTTTCAAAATCTAAAATGAAGTAATTATTTGCTCATTTTTACCTCTTTATTTCACTCTTCCTCATTTTCTTCTGAGTTTAATTTACCCTTCTGAATCTGGGCTAATCAAGCATTTATGTTATTATAGCAAATACTCTTATCTAAAATCAAAGTTGCCTGATCATTAACATTAAAGAATAATAGTATAACATGAGTCTGCAGCCAACATTAAAAATGAACAGGATGATATAACAATAATTACTGCAAAGACCTACCTAGCCAGTTACTCAATACTAATATATTTTAATTAAAAACTCATTTAGTAATGACTAAGTCATTCACTAATGATCTCTAGAGGAAAAAAAAGTCTCCAAATAGCTTCCTATGATAACATTTTAGATTAGCTAAGCCTAATCAAAGTAAGATGTAGTTACCACTCCCCCCTCAGATTTCATGCAGTACTTTATTATATTTCACATTTGATGCATATTCCACCATGCATGAAACAAGCAATTTCTGAGCAACTGCTCTGTTCTAGATCTCATTCCTGATGTTATTCAAACTTAAATGAGAGAATCAAAAGAAATAGAATTAGAGGCTATGTGATTCATAAATACGATAGGATAATAGGAATGTATAAAAGGACCAACTGGTTACAACAGAGGAAATGATTCATTGTCCACTGGGAGTAGGAGAAACTTCCAGAGGTGGGGACATTTAAGGAGGATCAAGCATCACAAAGATCTGGATCTGTCTGACTAGATTTTAAGGAAGCCATGTAGTTGAACAGAAGCTCAGAGGACTGTTTGAACCAGACATAGAAAAACCTAGGTTTCCAAGAACAATCATCCCCACCTGAACCCTGACGCCCCCGCGCCTTTATCTGTAGTTTTGCTTTCTGTGGTTTCAGTTATTCACAATCAACCACAGTCTGAAAGTATTCAATGGAAAATTCTAGAAATAACTTATAATTGTTAAAATGCATGGCGTTCTGAGCAGCATGATGCAATTTCTGACTGCTAAGGACATGAAGCATCATTTTGTCTAGTGTATCTACTGTGTATATGCTACCTACCTTTCTTAGTTATCAGTTCTACACTCATGGTATTACAGTGCTTGTATTTAAGTAACCCTTATTTTATTAAATTATGACCCCAAAGCACAAGAGTAGTGATAGTGAGAATTCAGGTGGGCCAAAGAGAATCCATGAAGTGCTTCTTTTAAATGAAAAAGTTCTTGACTTAGTAAGGGAAAAAAAATCACATGCTAAGATCATGTGCCTTTAATTCACCTCTCTTAATCTCATCATACAGACATTGTATCATCTCAAATCATCAGAAGAAAAAAGGGGAGTAGAGAATAATAAGATATTTTGAAAGAGCAAGGGAGACAGAACCACATTCATGTAATTTTTATTACAGTGTATTATTATAGTCGGTCCATTAGTAGTTTTGTTGTTCATCTTTTACTATGATTAACTTATAAATGAAACTTTGTCATGTATTTGCAAGTATAAGGAAAAAAACAGTATATATAAGGTTTGCTGCTATCTGCAGTTACAGGTACCTAGTAGGGGATAAGGAAGACTACTATGAAGTCATTTTTTTATTTTATGCTGCCATGGAAATTGAAAGGAGATCTTCCAGTATAATAACCTGCTCAAATTTGGTTTTGAGAGGTAATTCTGACTCCTTTGGGGAGGATGACTGGCATGGAGAACTGTGGAAGACAGGAGAGAAAGGAGGCTCCAGGAGCTACTTAATTAGCATCTGCACTAAAACAAAATCAGAGCAGATGAGAGGAAAGGCTGAGATCAGGGCACATTTCTGAGGCAAAGTCAACAGCAAAGGCTTGTGCGGTTCGATACTGGATGTGAAGAACTGAGGGTGAGGATGCCTATTCTGTCTTTGAAGTGTGATCAGGTAGTGATGCCATCAACCAAGACTGAGAATATGGAGCCTTCAACAGGTTCAGAGGAATTCAGGCTGGTTGAAGATCCACTAACCTGACTCACTTGGAGACCATCAGGAAGATTAGAAATATTTATCTATAGCCCAGGAGATGTGGAAGTCTGCATGTGGAGAGAAGAAGATGAACCTTGAGAAGTGGGGAATGAAAAAATTGGATAAGAAAGTAGCAGCCACCAATATAATAAGCAAACTACTCTGAAAACGAATCCAACATTAACCATCTTTTCCTTCATGTCATGCGCCTAGAAACCTAGTGTCCACACTTCCTCTGTTAACATTTAGACTTAAGACCCTTCATCAGGTGCCTCCCAGAACATGGCTTACCGCCTGCATCTCAGCCTTGGCATTTGTTAGAATCTCAGTTTACAGCAGTCTTCATCCATATTCTTGGGGTCCTACATGATAGAAGCAAAATTAGTGTTTTGGTTAGCTTTTTCACTACTCTGTGGCTAAAAGATCTGACCTGAACCATTTTAAAGGAGGAAAAGTTTAATTGAAGGCTCACAGTTTTAGAGGTCTTAGTCCATAGAAGGCTGGCTCTATTCCTCAGGGCTCACGGTGAGGCAGAACATCATGGCAGAAAACTGTGGTGGAGGGAAGCAGCTCACATGATAATCAGAAAGTAGAGAGAGAGAGAGACTCCACTCTCCAGCTACAAACTATATACCCTATAGCCACGCCCTCAATGAACCACTTCCTTCAGCTGCACCCCACCTGCCTCCAGTTACCACTCAGTTAATCCCATCAGGGATTAATTTACTATTAGGTTAAGGTTATAACCCAATAGTTTCTCCTCCAAACCTTCTTGCATTGTCTCACATATGAGCCTTTGGGGGACACTACATCTAAACCATAAAAATTGGGAATGCAGTCTTATTTCTTTGCATAAGCTATGGATTGACACTGCATTGAGGACCCACTGGAATTAATTTTTAAAAGCAGACTTTTAAAAAGGATTTACCAGGAAACATTATTTAACTTAAATCTAGGATTGAAATTGATGAAGTTGTAAGATGATTGAAATCACATGCTGTTACCCAGTTTCTTGCAGGATAGAGAGATGAACTTCCCCAAGAAGTATAGCACCTTGTAAAACTTAGTTTAAATATCCAAGGGCGTATGGGATCAGTGCTTTTCAGGAATCCAGCATCCTCCTCAAAAGTCACTTCTCATTTCACCATCTTTCCTGCCCCCATACTCCATCACCACTTCTCCCTCCCTTTTGCCCAATCAAAGTTCCTCCATTTTTTCCATGCCTTTCCCCATTATGGATCAGCATCCATTTATCAGGAAGAACATTCAGCCTTTGTTTTTTTGGAATTGGCTTACTTCGCTCAGCATAATATTCTTCAGTTCCATCCATTTACCTGCAAATGCCATAATTTTATTCACTTTTAAGGCTGAGTAATATGCCATTGTATATATATACCACAGTTTCTTTATCTATTCATCTACTGAAGGGCATCTAGGTTGCTTCCACAGTTTAGCTATTATAAATTGAGCTGCTATAAACATTGATGTGGCTGCATGACTATAGTATGCTGATTTAAAGTCTTTGGGTATAATCCAAGGAGTTGGATACCTGGATCAAATGGTGATTCCATTCCAAGGTGTCTGAGGCATCTCCATACTGCTTTCCAGATTGGCTGCACCAATTTACAATCCCACCAGCAATGTATGAATGTGCCTTTTCCCCCACATCCTCGCCAACACTTATTGTTTGTATTCTTGATGAGATGGACATCATTACCTTAGGTACATGTATGACTCCACATAGGGTGTGAGGCTACATTGTGTACAACCAGAGAAATGAAAAGTTGTGCTGCAACTGTATACAATGAATCAAAGTGCATTCTGCTACCATATTACCTAATTAAAATTATTTAATTAATTATTTTTTTAAAAGTTAAAAAAAGAAATGTGCTGAATTTTATTTAAATATGAATAGATCTCAATATTATAGAACTATTTTTCCTAATTCTTAACAAATAAGAATTGTTTCTAATTCAATAATTTCGAGAGATAAAAGGTGAACAATAACTGTTGTATATATTTAAGTTTACTTTGTAACTTTCAACTATAGAAAGAGGAAAAGAAAGTGATTGTGTGAAGTGTTAATTATTGAAATCAACATGATGGAACTACATATGAGTCTATAGATATTGGCTATAAAATATTTTAAACTTTTTTATATATTTGAATTTTCTTAATAAAACATAAAAGGTTTTACTTTTCTATGAAAAAATATATATAATAGAATAGTTGTTGATGATAAATTTAATAAAGTTTGTATTCTGCACTTAAAATCATATAAAACAGATACATAAACCAAAAAAAAGAAGTTCTCTTTCCAATAATCATTGAGTCAATCAAAATTGCCTTCTACCGTATCATAGATAGAAGAAGGTCCTGCCCCTTGAGAACCACTCACCTAAGTTGTTATGAACCGTAAGTAGTCGGTCCTTATCCTTAAGCCTCTCACCAAAATAAGTCTGATCCTATACCCAAGCAGCAAATGCCAATATAGGAGTTCAGTTACCACCATAAACATCTGCATCATAAAGGCAGAATAATGCAAAGGATAAAAGTGGTTAAATAAATAAGCAAAAGGCCTAAGTTTACCTACATATACAAACTTCCCTTGAAATAATAGCTGGAGACAAAAAACAAATCAAAGTTTGGAATTTTTTTTTTCAGGAGATAGGTGCAGGAAGGCAAAGAAAATTAATTGCTCTGAAAAATCTCCAAGAAAAAAAAACATCTGTCTGAAATGAGGGATCTCTCTTTCTTTTCACTCAGTAATATTCAGAAATATAGAGGGATGAAATACAATTTTAACATAATTTAACCTAGCCAGAGCCAGGATTCATTTTTATGTTTCTGTAAAAATCCAACAACTTTTCAAAAAATCATAAGATGGAAATTTGCAACCTCTATAGTGACTAGCCATTTTTCATAAGACAGACATTTCAGGCAAACAAAAACAGTAAATTCTGTTTCCAACTGACAAACTATTACCATAGAAAATAAGCACGCTCAGCTTATCTGAGTCAGGGCCTGGCCTATGAATGTTGAGTGCATTCTGCGTGACAATTCATCCCAGCCTCTGACCCACAGCACAGTGCTACTCAGGACAGCATCTCCCCTGGGCGCTGAAGGATCTCAACATGAGGCAATAGTATCAATGCACGCCATATGCTTTTCTTAGCACTTGAGCACCCAGCATTCAATTGAGAATCAGGGAAAGGTACTAAAATTTTGTCCCTGACCTCGTTAGTGTTCTCACTGTATGGTCACTCCTTTACATGCATCCCCAAAGTCAGACAATAAGAGAATCTCAAAGTTTCTTGTCCCCAACTTTGCCAGAAAAGGGGAGATGATAATGTTCTCACAATCTTCATGGTACCTCTTGGCCAGCTATTATAAAATTTAGATTTTTTTAAAATTATTTTACCCAAACTGTGGCAATATAATCAATGCTCTAGATTTCTCAATTTCCAGAATAATAGTTTGTTTTCTTTCTCCCCCTGTCCCCAGGATGGAACCCAGGGCCTCATCCATGCTAGGAAGTGCCTTTCCAGTGAGCTACATCAAGAAGAATGTGAGCCGTAGAACAGGATAAGCAGGCATTGTAGAGTTTTATATCCCACAAATTCATTAATAAAAAACATCTCAAGTATTCTAAATTTCCATTTAAATTTATCTTAGAAATTGTAAAAATGAAGTGTGAGAGGACTCTTCCCTCATGTACCATTGCCCAGTCCTTTAATGCCAATAAACTATATCAAGTCTAACACTGTCTCCCATCTCCTCAAAGCCACTCTCTGGAAGCTTGTCAGTTCAGGGCCACATTGAAGACAAGGACTGAGGAACTGTGGGTAGCACTTGGCAGTGATCAGATTATTGAATATTAACAATTATGGAAACTAATGAGGATATGATATATTTTCAAGCTTCTGCTTTTAGCATGTATGGGGAATGCCTTGTTCTTAGCTTAGGCTCATTCCTATTCTCCTGCCCAGAATAGACCTACATATATAAGTGCTATCCCAATTGCCCCTGCTGAGGGGCAAGAGCAGCTGTGTGGTGACAGAGAACCCAGACTGGCTCTTCTTGAGACCTTTGTCCTGGGGCATATGCCTCATTTCCATCAGAATAAAAGCAAAATTCTCAAAAGAACAGAGAAGACCCTACCGACCATGGTCCTCCATTCCTACCTCTTTCACCCCTGCCCCTCTCCCTTACTCAGTCTCCTTCAGCCACCCTGGTCTCCTATTCTCCATTCACACCCCAGAGCTTTTGCTGCAACTGATACCTCTGCCTAGATATCTCTTACATCAAAGAGCTGCTTGACTCACTCCTTTAACAACTTCAATTGCCTCCAGAAAGGTCTACCCTAAATCTCCAAGTATTTAAGACTGCCAGCTCCTCCCAGCACCACTCTCTCATCAGTCTCTAGAGTAGTCATCTCCCAGTGTTCTGTAAAATGTAATTGTTTATTATCTACTTTACCCTACTAGAAGTACCAAGTGGGCAGGGATTTTTCACTCTATCCTTATAATCAAAAAAGTACCCCACACCTAGGAAGAACTCAACAAATATTTAATGAATGCATTTATTTTATTTAACAGTTTATAAAGTGATTTCTGTGTATCAGACAATGGTTTAAAAGCCACACAAACATTGACTTGTTAACTTATTTAAAATCTGATAACAAACATTAATAAAGAATTTTTTTCTTTTTTTTTTTTCTTTGTACCAGGGATTTAACCCAGGGACATTCAACCACTGAGCCACATCCCCAGCCCTTTTATGTATTTTTAGAGACAGGGTCTCACGGAGTTGCTTACGACCTCACTGAGTTGCTGAGGCCAGCTTTGAACTCTCAATCCTCCTGCCTCGGGCTCCCAAACTGCTAGTATTACAGGAATATGCCAGCATACCCAGCTAATAAGGGATTTTTATCCCTATTTTATTGAAACAAAAATGAGGCACAGAGTGGTTAAGTTAAATTGTACATACCTCATAAGTGGCAGAGTCTCTCTGTGCCCTGGGTTCTGCTAAATGAATGAAATAGTAGAATGTCCATTTTCTGCACTTTATCCTGAGCATCCTACTATGATAAGATCCCACTATTTGACACTAACCTAATCTGGTCACTGTATTGGCCTTCTACTTCCCTGAAACTTGCAGTTAAGCATCCAGGGGCCAGTATCAGGGAAAGAGGCAAGTAAGTATATCAACTGAGGCAAGGCTATGTATCTTTTTATAGTTCTATGAGAAATATCAGATCACAATATTCAAATTCAGTGCAAAGAACTAATGAACACAAAGCTTTAAAAATGAGTCTCAAGCCCCTTAAATTAGTATAGACTTTTCCTTCTGATCCAGCTTGTCATGCCCCTCCTAGGCTGGGGGCTGCCTCCACAGATCACAGGGGCTTGGAGGTACCTATGGGGCAGACTAACACATTTGCATTCTGATTTATGCAGCTAGCTGTAATTTATTGAAATGATAACCTCAATGTTTAGAAAATATTTAAGAAGATTGAAAGGGGGTAATTAGAATTTGGGAGGAGGAATATCTCTTACCAGCTTTCCATTGAGTTGATACTTAGGGAATCTCTGCTAATAAACTGTTGCCAAATAAAGATCCTGCTGGGTTTTCTTTAATTAATGAGATGGCTTGGTTGTAATTATTCCATTAATTGTTTAAATGCAAATAACTGCTATTAAGGATCTTCAGAAATGTTTGCTCTCAAATATGTTAAACTCCCCCCCTCGTCCATTCTTTTCTGTTCTTAATTTTCCTAGTGAATCCTTTTTTAATAAATGGTGCAAAAATATGTGTTACCCAAACTCTAGTGGAATTGTCGCAAACTCTGAACTAGTGCAGTCTGAATGGAAGTGATGAATTGTGTTTGTGCTCTTGAAAAAGATAAGATTCCATTGAACCCATATTTACCATGCTAACAAGCAGAGTAAAATATTGGAAGAATGACAGAATAGGAACTTTCAACAGGATAGATAGTTCATTCTTTCTGATGAAATGCCAATCTTGGATATGAAAAGCCCGTCTTTGAACACTATGTTCTAGTAACTTGTAGACACTCTTTATCATGGGGAGGGTGCTTCATTGTAATTCTATTCCCTACCTGCAAAGATAGGGCCTAGAAAATAGAGGCAGCAGAGAAGAGTCTCTCCCAGTCTCCACAGATTCTTGGGATTTCTGTCACCATAAATGGCTATGATGAATGCAGCTGCACAGGCAGGTTACCTACCAGAAGTGGGCCTGACCCAATCTCTTCCAGAGAGGATTCATGGACTGGCCTGGGAAAGGAAGCCATGATGGAAAAGGGGGTTGCAAATGAGAGAGAAGAGCTGTTTCCAACCAAGGAAATTCCCCAAACCCTCCTTGGTTCAAGAGGAGAATCCGCCCCTGTTAAGTTCCTTGTTCCTTTTTCCTCCAGCCCACCACCCCACTGACGCTAGTCAGACTGTAAACTTACTTCCAGTGCATGTTGCTCTGGAGACTTCTTTTGTCTAGATTTTACAAAAGGTCAACTTGACACTGCTGTATCATTTTACCTCTATTCAGGCATCCAGGCTGCTTAGGAAATGGTAAGAAGTGCACTTTCTCTCTCCAGTGCATTCTTCCCTGGGGCAGACTCCGACTTCTAAACAGAGAGTTGGTTTTGCCCAAAGCCTCCTTCTTGTTAGTCCTGTAAAGTCAGTCAGTATGTGCACCTATATTTCCATGGCTTTGATCTCTAATTGTGTACAGGATACTTTATTAGTCAAAACTGTGAATCAGTCCTCTCATATAACATTATACTACTACTTTGGTCTCCAGAGCAAGTGTCAGGTTGCCAGCTAGGAATAGGCCTACAACCAAATAAAAGAGCAGGAGAGCAGAACAGAGTTTCAAGTTACTGTGACAGATAAGTTCCTTCCTACACTAAGTGATTTTCCAAATCAGTCCAAATGATGGCAATTCATCCTATTGATGGAGGCCATCTCCCGTCAGAGGCTGTTTGGCAGGTGCTCATAATGGGTGCAAGTGAGTAGTGGTGTAGTAATTAAGATACGTTGATGATATGAGTTTGGCAGCAATAACATCCCAAATACTATTATGAGCAAATAAGAGTGATGGCTTCTGTACAAAAGGAATCCTCTCTGCCTAAGATAAAAGTTACACAGCAAGATGAGTCAATTTCTCTCCAACAAGGAAACTTCAGAAAAACAAATGGGAATCAGTGATGTGGTGAATAACAACACAACAGAGAAATAGATTGTGACTGAAACAATGCACACCCCATGTGTTCCCTGTATTCTTCTGTCAGAATAATTCACCATTAAATTAAGTTGACAAATATTTGCTAAGTGTGGTGTCTTATATTTAGGGATATCCAAATGTAGCATTCCAAACACCTGAAAATTTCCAGGTAGTTTACTGTCTATAATATCATCTCAGTTTTTTTTTATTTGTTTTGTTTTGGTTTTTGGTGGTGGGATGGAACCCAGGGCCTTGTGCATGCAAGGCAAGCACTCTACCAACTGAGCTATATCCCCAGCCCCCAACTCAGTTTTTTTTAAAGAGTAGGTATAGAAGACATACTTATTCTTAATCTATTGTTTAATGATTCAAATGAACAACAGGCAAAAGAACTCATATATTAGTTCTAGATTGTCTATGAGCAGGCCCTTCATCTTACTCAATTTAAGAGTATACTTGATTTATAGCCTAAGCAGTCTTGAATAACATTGATGGATGACTAGAAACAATTAGAGATATAAATAGATATCTCAGAATCATGACAGATTTCATAAAGAATATACTGTGAAGACTCCCATAGTTAATAAAATTGAAACTTTTAAAATAGATAGTCTTATATATATTTGAAATTTCTTTCAGGTCTAAATGTTCCTTCAATTTAGAAAATGTTATTAACCCATTTTGTTCCATCATTCCAGATGTGGGACACCTATAAAAACTTAAATGTAGTATATAATATAAAATTATATAATATATAATGTAGTTAAATAATAATAAATTATAACATTAACATAATATATGAGCCATAGATTATTATTTCTGACCTATTTGCATGTATCTATGTTAGTCCCAAGAATCAAAAACTAGGGACTTAATGGTTTAATGGAATATTGTTACAATACTACTTATGTATGTACTTTGGGGATAATAAGGTGTTTTATGTCAATCTGAGCTTGCACTGAGAGCTAAAGTGCACTATTTGTGTAGTCTATTAATAGGGACACCTGTAGAGTCTCATTTTTGAATTTTTGTCTCTCTTGCTTTTCTTTTTTTATTTGTTCTTTTAGTTATACATAACACTAGATTCCATTTTGACATAGTTATACAAGCATGGAATAGTTTTGTTCTAAATCAGACCCTAGTTCCACTCCTTCTCCTTCTCTCTCTCCATCCCCTGCTCTTTTCTTTTTGTTGGCCTTTCTGCTATTTGCCCATAGTCATTTATTTTTTTTTAATTAATTTCTTGTGTATGTACATGATGGTGAGATTCACTCTGGTATATTTGTATATGTATATAGTAAAGTCATGTCAGATTCATTCCACTGTCTTTCCTTTTCCTAACCTTGCTCCCTTCCCTTCATTCTTTTTTGTCTACCTCACTGAACTTGTATTTTCCAACCCCCCTTATAGTGTGTTAGCATCCACATATCAGAGAAAACATTCAGCCTTTGGTGTTTGGGGATTGGCTTATTTCTCTTAGCATGATAGTCTCCAGTTCCATCCATTTACTGGCAAATGCTATAATTTCATTCTTCTTTAAGGCTCAGTAGTATTCCATTGTGTATATGTACCATACAATCTTTATCCATTCATCTGTTGAAGGGCACCTCTGTTGGCTCCATAGCTTAGCTATTGTAAATTGGGATGCTATAAACTGATATGGATGCATCACTGTTGTATGCTGATTTTAAATCCTTTGGATATATACAGAGGAGTAGAATCACTGGACCCCACCCAGCACTCAGCAACTTCTGATTCCAGCATGCCCTGGGTAACCCTTGGTTCACTTTCCTATGAGGCTTGACTAGCCAATGATTTATCTGCCCTCTCTCCTATTTTTCTATATGAACCTAGTTGTCTGAGTCCCAACATCAAGTTCTGAAAGGTTTTGTGAAGAAGACATACAAGACAGTTCTGATTCCTGCTGCACTCCAGCACTACATCGCCCATAGCCTTTTCAGCCCTGAAAGCCACAAACCTAGGTTTCTATTTCTTCCAGGCTATGCCTGCTGTTTTCCCAGTATACCAACAAGCAAAATATAACTCCAACTGACAGCCTTACTCTGATATTCTTAGGACTCACAGGCCCTGCCTTCCTCTTGTATGAGTAAACAGAATACAGGCTGCTTCTGTCTAACCTTCAGTAGCCACTTTGGCTCCACTCTGAATCTTCATTTTCTCCAAAACCCAAGACATTTGGAGATTCTTCCTAAAACATGCATAAACGAAAAGAATAAATATCTCTTACTTTCTTTCCCCCTTTCTTAGGCTATCCTCAACACAAGCATAACCACTGGTGAAAAAAAATCCTATCATTCTAGTAAAAAAGTAAAAAAAAAAAAGAGATATCATTTAATGACCCCAAATGGAAATAAAATTGATCACTGTATAAGTTAGAAGAGGGATATTCAGCAGCTAATTGTCCTATAGCTTGATCAAAATAGGCACACACACACTAATACCATGACATCTGGTGGTAAGAACCACTCACCCTCTCATTGTAATTAGTGTCAATAAAGCAAAATAGGCAGGTTAAAAAAATTACAAGACAATTAACTTATTCAGATTTTTTAATAGCTAGTTGTTTTTCAGAATTTTGATCTTAATGGATTAATAAAACAGTATGTTAATTGGGTTTCACTAAACCCAAAGCCTTGAACTGAAAGCATCACACCCAGTGAGCGCCTGCCTTAGTTAGAGAAGCCACAACAATGGGAAAGGGGTTTCTCTGGAACCACCACCCCAGCAGCACTCAGGGAACTGCACTTCGTGAGTTTTCTGGTTGTAGGTCTCATTTTTCTCTACTCAAGGGTGGTAGAACACAGTGTTCATCCTGCATGTTTATGGTAACGGTATACATTTGCAAAGTGAATTCATGAGAAGCAGAACACCCATAAATAAAATGAAACTTGCAGAGTAGTTAATTATATGGAAATATGTAAATACCCTAAAGGAAGGGCAGATTTTTTTGGAACTCAAAGTATAAGACCAATTTCTTTGGTCCAGAAAAGGGCAGCTCTAAGAACAGAGATGTAACTCCCAAGCAAGAAAAGTTCTCCAAGAGCAAAGCCCAGTCCTGACTTGACTCAGCCCCTCAGTAGCTCAAAGACTGTCCTCCCTCTTGGCTTGTCACAGGTTTCTGCCTCAGCCCATGGGACAAATATCACCAACAGGAGAAGATGATCAGTTGGCGGGTGTGCACTGGTCTTACAAGCCCAGGGATGTCTCTCTCAACTTAAATACATCATTTGTTGGGTTCAAGGAATTCTATTTAAATTTGTATAAATATCTTAAATTCTAATTTTAAATCCTTATAAATAAGAAAAGCCCATTAGCTTTGTATGTACCTTATTAGAAAACAAAAATAATGGTCTGGGGATGTAGTTCAGAGGTGGAGCTCTTGCCTAGTATGTTTAAGACCATGGGTTCCATCCTCAGTACTGCAAAAAACAAAACTAAGAAAAAGAATGGCCTAATTTTATTTCTGGTAACAGTGTTCGTTTTAAATTGTCAATCATATAATATGGGGGAAAGCTTGTACAAATCTTAAGAGAAAGAAGAGTCTATATGTTAATGAAAAATAGACAAATCTGCAATTTAAATCAAACAAAAACTTGATTTGTTTATTTTGGAGATTTTTTTGCTGTTTCCATTTTGATCTGATTTAGGGTTCTCAGCTACTGCTCTAAGTTGAACTGGTTAATTTGTGATTATTTCACAAAATTATGACAGAATACATTATCTGGGCGCAGTTCAAGCTGTAGCAACCTATTATCAATTTTTTCCAGCTTATAATTCATGACTTAGAGATTTAGTTCCAATCCTTCTATATGCACATGTGGTTAAATGCACACGCCCATAACATCAACTTCAAACCAATTAAGGTGTAAATTAGGTTTTGTGGGTAGGGTAGACCACCAATAAGAACACAGTGAGCCTGTTTCTGTTTTCATGGAGAGAAGAGGGAAATATGTGAGAATTTCCATTGCATGCATTGCCAACTGAGGTTCCTTCCCAGAGGCCACCGTCACAAACTGTCCTCATGAATCTATCCTCCCTATGGTATGTGAAGGCCTGAGACATCCACTCTGATGCAGATGTGAGCAGGATAGAAGTGATCACTTGGGTGACTAACATATACTAAGCAGGCATGATGGCACCTGTCAGCGACCAACCATCCTAAGTGTGTAAAATCACTACAAGAGAGGGTAGAAGTCCTCACTGTGGCATCCCAACTAGTAACAGGGGCACATGGGACCAACTAGGATCAACTCCTGGGGTAGGGGCAGGGACTAGGGATGTTCCAGTGTTCTCATATCTTGTAATGCTATTCTTCTCCCCAAAAGGGGGACACCCACTTCCTGCCCCTGACACACATGGTCTTAACATGTGGCCCCAATATCTGATAAAAAATCTGGCCAGTTCTTCTTCAGTAACAAAGTGTAAATCCAACATTTGGAATGGGGCATTTTCAAACTTCTCCCTTCCGTATTCTCCTCTGAAGAACTTCTGGGACAAATGAACATTGCCATACAGATATGGTTAAGCAAATCGATTTTCAGAAGGAGAATTGTATTTTAACAGGTGTGAAAAACTTAAAGGAATAAATCATGTTTAGGAAAATTTTAAAAATAAACTAACAAAAATGGGGAAGACCTACAGAGGCAATGGATTTTCAAACTAATTCACCCATCAATGTCTTCCTAAGCCTTCCAGCTGGAGAAGCTAGTCCCAGTTACACTGTCCTTCAAAACTCTCAGTCATTGCTTCCGAAGGTATAAAGTATCAATGTTCCTTCATACTGTGTTCTACATTCCCCATCTCCACTTAGCTCCCTATACCACCCCCTGCAGTGCCTGCTGAGCACCTTGGTAAAGTCCTCTTGTATTCTTATCACCATCAACACAGTGCAGGCATGATTCTGAAAGTATTGATGTGTCTTCAACAGTAAGGCAAGTCAGTCATTCTTTCAAATTCTCTTCCAATACACTAATAGTTAATGTATCTGTAAAAAAAAAAAAAATAAGGAAAACTTTGAAAACTAGATTGATGCTGGTATGTGATTGATGCTGGTATGTTAGTAAGCATATTTTTGAAATATTTTTCTGCTCTTCAGAGAAACAAAATACAGAAAGCTGATTTACTTTTATATATATCTTTCTACTTTCTGATTAAAGCGAGAAGCCATTTCTAGGTCTTAATTTCATTTCCTTAATATGCATTATACTGGTGGAATTTTCTAAATTACAAAAAATTACAACTGCAACTCTTCTGACTGAAACTGTTCTTTGCAATTTACAATGTGGTTTACATCACAAAGTCTTTTCCTGCAGGGATTGTGTGAGGAGGCATGCTGGCCTGCTAGCCCTGTGCTACTTTAAGTATGTGCACACACAAAAAAAGGAGCAAAAATAGCTGGAAATTGATTATGTTGATATTGTGGATAAAGGCAATAGTTCCAATTTTGTATGTCTAATTAGCCACAGCTCTTCAAGAATTGGTGCAAATGTCACGGAGCTCATAATGGTGGCATTTCATCTTCACAAAAATACCATTTGATGGCATAACACGGGAAAAAACTAATAGTCACAGCAGACAGCTTGTAGATTAGACAAAGGTCACTGTGTTTTAATGAACAGTGCTGTTAATTAATGAGAAAACAACTAGAACAATGTTTTAGGCATTGTGAATTTGTACCGGACAAAAAAAATCAATCAATCTTTACCTAAAAACCACTTTAAGCAACTAAAAAATAAAATAACTTCAAGAATAGAATTTAAATCTCAAGTGAAACAACAGTTATATCTACCAATGAAATAGTGTCAACATTCTCTGGTGTGACATATGAATAAGCTTATTTAATATCTAGAAAAGATGTTTAATGTTAGATTAGTAGCCTTAATAAACATTCTAGAAAGTACTCGGGACTAACTCTACCATGGCCTCTTAGGTTTCTTAATTTCTACATGCATTTCCTTGTCTTTAAGAATAGGAAAAGTATTCTATGTTTTCCCAAAATTATGGAAGGACTCATGAGGAAGCACTTATTTCTTCAAAATCAGTGATAAAAATAACAAACATTGCCTTTGGTTTTGTAGAGGGTTGCCAAAGCCAAACTTTTAGCGGCTTCTATAAAATAGAAGTAGGATAGAACCATTATTAATAACACTAGCTTTACATTACAGCTTCTCTCCAAGTAGATCAAGTACTCTGAATATAATTCACTAATCTCTTCAGCAGCCATTTAAGTAAATACTATGCAATTTCTTGTTCAAGGAGAACCAAATGAGAGAAAGTGAACCAATTTATCCCAAGGTATAGCAATGAAAGCATCAGAATCTATCTCATTTCTGGCGAAATAAAGATCAGAATAACCGCCACTAATCTAAATAGTTTCAACTGAACCCAACAGATTTCTAGCTCATTTGAAAAGAAAATAAGGAGACCTAGGGAAAGGGGTGATTTAGAGAGCACCACTAAACCAACACACAGTGAGATCAGATCTAGCCTCTGGACATGAAGCAAAACATATTTCCTTGGCTAGATCACTGGTGATGGTTTTGCATTGAAATTTTTATGGATATAATTGTAGATTCAAAAGCAGTTGTAAGAAATAATAAAGAGATATCATGTGTACACTTTACTCAGTTTCCCCAACTGATAACCTTTTGCAAAACTATAGCATAATATCCCAATCAGAATGATAATATTGACAAAATACACATATCTTATTCCAATTTCTTTAGTTTTACTTATACTCATGTGTGTGTATTTAGTTCTGTGCAGTTTTATCACATGCAGAGTCAAAATGCTCAACCATTCTGTCACCACAAGTTGCCCACCTCCTCCCTCCCATCCATCCACCCCTTCTCCCCACCTGACCAGCTCCTAGCAATCACTAATCTGTTCTCTATTTTTAAATGTTTTCATTTCAAAAAATGTGATACAAATGGAACAATATGGGACCTAACTTTTAGGATTGGCTTCTTTTCACTCAGCATAATTCCCTAGCAATTGATCTCAATTGTATATACCAATATTTCATTCATTTTGTTGAATAGTATTCCATGGTATGTATGTACCCCACACAGCTGATGAAAGACATCTGAGCTGTTTTCAGTTTGGGGTCATCATGGATATATTTGCTATGAACATTCATGTACAGGTTTTTGTATAAGCAGAAGGATTTTTTTTCCTCTAACATAAATGCCCAAGAATACAATGACTGAGTTATATGGTGATCATGTTTTATAAGAAATTGATAAACTGTTTTCTAAAGGGACTATACTGTTTTACATTCCCACCAGAATGTTTGAGTGATCCAGCTTCTCCACATCCTCCTCAGCATTTTGTGTTGTCACTATTTTCCGTCACTATTGTCTGTATTAGACATTCTGATAACTGTGTAGTAATATCTCATTGTGGCTTTAATCTGCATTTCCTAATGGCTAATGATATCAAGTATCTTTTCATGTGCTTATTCAACAGTAATATATTTTCTTTGTTTTCACATTTACTAAAAATATCCTTTTCGTATTTTTTGACAATTTTTTAATTGAATTTTTGGTTTTCTGTTGAATTTGAGATTTCTTTATATATGCTAAATACTAATGGTAGATATATGGGTTGCAAATACTTTCTCCTAGTATATAGTTCATCTTTTCATCTTCTGTACATGGAATTTCACAGAGCAAAACATTTTAATTTTGATGCAATCTAATCTATCAAATTTTCATTTTTATAATTGTTATCTGGGTGTTAAGTCTAAGAACTCTTTGCTTACCCCACTCCCCAAAATCTTTTATGCTTTTCACAAAAAAAAAAAAAACTGTTTTCTATATAAAAATTAAGCCCAGGACTCTTCTTAATTGACTTTTCTTTTTATGTACCAGGGATTGAACCCAGCGATGCTTAACCACCGAGTCTCATCCCACATTTTATTTTGAAATAGGGTCTTGCTGAGTTGCCGAGGCTGGTTTTGAGCTCATGATCCTCCCCACTCAGCTTTCCAAGCCTTTGGGATTTACAAGCATGTGCCACCACCATACTATGCCTTAATTGATTTCTGTACAAAGTATAAGGTATAGATTGAGAGTTTTGTTTGCGTTTTTTGTTTGTTTGTTTGTTTGTTTTGGGGGGAGGGTGTTTTGTTTTGTTTTGGCATCATTGTTGTTTTTGCCTATGAGTGTCCAGTTCTCCAGCATGTGTTTGAAAGGTTGTTCTTCCTCCATTGAATTGCTTCTGCAACTTTAACAAAAATCAGTATGTCTGTGTGGACCAATTTCTGAGTTCTCTATTCTGATCCACTGTTCTGTATGTCCATATCTCTCCCTATACCATCCAATCTTGGCTACTGGAGTTATATAGTAGACCTTAATATCAGCTAAAGTGATTCCTTTTGCTTTATTCTTCTTTTTTAGGATTATTTTAGCTCCTCTAAGGCCTGTGAATTTCCATATCATTTTAGAATAAGTTTATTTCTATCTCCCAAAAATGCTTTGCTGACATTTTGAGAGAAACTTCATCAAATCTATAGATCAATTTGGGAAGAATTAGCAACTTTAAGTATGTCAAGTTTTGCAATTTATGAAAATAGTATCTCATCCCACTTATTTAGGTCTTCTTTGATTTCTTTCATCAGCGTTTTGTAATTTTCAGCACATATAAACTGCACATGTTTTACTAAGTATAAATTTAATTATTATTTTTATTTGGCAAAACTGTAAATAATATCATGTTTTTAATTTTCACATGCTTTTGTTAGTATACAGAAATGTGATTGACTTTTTCATTTTGGTCATATATCCTGCAACTTTACTGAACTCGCTTATTAGTTCTTAGAGTGTCTTTGTAGATTCCTTGAAATTTATTGACAATCATGTTATCTGCAAATAGAGACCGTTTTATGTTTGCCTTTCCCAACTGTGTGCCTTTTATTTGCCTCTTGCAAGGACAATGACTTATTGAACAATGTTGAATAAAAGTGTTGAAAGTAGATATTTTGCCTCGGTCTTGATTTTAGAGGAAAGCAGCCAGTCTTTTGCCATTAAATATGATATTAGCTGTAGGGTTTTTATGGTATGATTTATCAACTTGAGATTATTACTCTCTATTCCTAAATTGTTGGGAGTTTTTACCATGAATATGCATTCAATTTTGTCAAAGACTTTTTTTTGCATCAATTGATAAGGTTATATTTTTTCTTCTTTAGTTTGTTGATATACTGCATTATATACATTGATCTCAAATATTAAACTGTCCTTGAACACCTGGAATAAATTCGACTTGTTTATGGTATATATATTTTTATATATTGATGAGTCCAAATTGCTGAAATTTTGTGAAGATTATTGCTTCTAATTTCCTTAAAGATATTGGCTTGTTGTTTTTGTTTTGTTTTGTTTTTGTATTCTTTAACCAAATATAGAGGCACACACCTATAGTCCCAGCTACTGAGGACACTGAGGCAGAAGGATTGGTTGAGCCCAGGAGTTCGAGGCCAGCCTGGGCAACATAATAATGAGATCCTGTCTCTTTAAGAAAAATGAATCCAAAAGTACTTTCTCCTTTACTATTTTTGGGAAAGAATTGTGTGAAATTGGCATAATTTTCCTTTAAAAATTTGGTTAACTTCAGCAGTAAAATCTTTTGGCCTGAACAGTTCTTTTTTGAAAGCTTCTTAACTACAAATTCAATCTCTTTGGAGATTATAGGACTATTCACATTATTTGTTTCTTCTTTATTGAGTTTCATGGATTTGGTCAATGTCTTCAGATTTGTGATATTTATTTAGCTAAATTTATTCACAGTATATTATTTTTGAGAGCTGTATTATCTACAGTGAGATCCTCTGTTACTTTTCCAATATTGGTGATTTTTGTCAGCTTGTGAGAATTTTACCAATTTGAAATTCACAGAACCAAAACTTTTGGTGTCAGGAATCTTCTTTTTGCTTATTTTCTTATTTCATCAATTCGTGATTTATCTACATCATGTCCTTCTTTCTGCTTTCTTTTACTCTGTGTTTCTAATTTCTTGAGCTAGGATTCTAGATTGTTTGTTTGAGTCCTTATTTCTTTCTTTCTTTCTTTCTTTCTTTCTTTCTTTTCTTTCTTTCTTCTTTTTTTTTCTTAAAGATAGGGTCTTGCTATGTTGCCCATGCTGACCTCAAACACAATTCTCCTGCCTCACCTCCTTACAAGTAACTAAGATTACAGCCAAATACACTGTACATGGCTAGACCTCTTCTTATTTCTAATACAAATATTTAGTGCTAAAAGTTTCTTTTTCAGCACTGCTTTAACTGAATCCCTTATATTTTGGTATGCTGTGTTTTCATTTTCTTCCTCTTCTATGCATTTTGTGATTTCCTTTAAGACTTTCCTTTGACTAATAAATTACTAAGAAATGTGTGGTTTACTTTCCACATGTTTAGAGATTTGTCCTTTCATTGTTGATTTTAAGTTTGATTTCACTGTGGTTTGAACACAGTCTGTATGATTTCATTTTTTCAAACTCTTTGGAATTTGTTTATGACCTAGGATTTGATCTATCTTGGTACCTATTCTTTAGAACATTGACAGAGAATGAAAAAAATCTGTATTCTGCTGTTGTTGGGTGGAATATTTCATATCTGCCAATTAGATCCTATAAGTTATTATTTTATTCAAATATTATATAAGCTTGCTGATTTTCTTACTACTAGTCCTATTCCAGCAGTTCTGAGAAGGGGAAGTGATGAAATCCCCAAATATAACTGTGGATTTCTATATTTCTTCTTTCAAGTCTACTAGGTTTTGCTTCCTGAGGTGGAAAAAAAAAAAAGAATGTTGCCATTTTTTCTCTGATCTCTTTTAAAAACAAAACCAAAAAAAAAAAAAAGCAGCAACAAAACTGAAATAACCAAAACTCAGAAATGCAAAAGCCAAATGTTTTCTCTCATATGTGGAAGCTAGAGTAAAATAAAGAAAACAGGGAGGAAAGGATAGGATAATAAAAAGGAAAGATCAGTAGCGTAGAAGGAGATGTAGAGACACTACTAGTAGAGGGATGGATAAAGGGACAATGCAGAATGATTCTTTAAAAATCATTCCATGCACTTATATATAAATGTACCATAGAGAACTTCACATTTATGCACAGGTAGAAAGAACCCATCAAATATGAATAAATAGACAGCAACAAGCAATATTTTTGAATAATGGGCCCCAAGAAAATAATTTGCAAATTAAATTTATCCTACCTTACTGCACCATAGAAATAACACAGAGACCTTGGCATACTTTCCTTGAGAACAATGGTTATACATCTATTGGTGCCATCTGTTTCTGTGGAAAATAAAAATCATTACATGGTACTACAGGGGGCTCAGGTGACATTTCAGGTTTTCTTGTGTCTCCTTCACAATATGATGTCTCACAACCAGAGTACCAAACTTCCTGGCATGTGTAGGAGTCAAGGGCAGGGATAAGGGGGAAAATGGACCTTCCATTAAACTTACATTGGACCAAAGTACAGCTAAGTGGGCATTTTAGGCCTTAGCATGATTTCTATATGTGGAAAGATGTGCTGGATGAAAACAGATGATCAGACACCTTTTGAAACCTTATTAAACAAATAGACTCAATTACACAGATATGCTTCCAAAACAAAAACAAAAACCAAAGGCTGAATGTTTTCTCTGATAAGTGGATGCTGATCCATAAGGGGGTGATGGGGGATGGAGGAAGTTTGGATTGAGCAGAGGGGCAGGGATGTAGAGGGGGAATGGTGGAATGAGATGGACATTATTACCCCTATGTATGGGTATGATTGCACAAATGGTATGACTCTACATCATGTACAATCAGAGAAATGAAAAGTTGTGCTCCATTTGTGTAAAAAAATTTTCAAAAATGAATTAATAAAAAAAATACCTCTCAGTTCTTCAATCAGTAAATATATTGACCAGAGTTTTGGTGATCAGTGCATAAAGTTGTCTTCAGATATTTATCCTGTGAGAAGTTCTAAGTCACTGTGAGTAAGGAGTGATGATATGGAATATTTATTTCCCATCATGAGAAATATTTGCAGAATACTTAGTACAAGATAACAGAAGGATAGAATGGTGTCTCTACTAGATGTTTCCAAAGTGCAACACATCATCACACGCTCTAACTAAAGAAACAGACATTTGCCTGAAACTTGCAACAAAAATGCCATTTTTATAAATTTGGTAACAGTTTTTGTCTTGGGAGTGGGATGAGAGAGTGAGGAGTGGATTGCAGTCTTTATATAATGCTCTGCATGGCTGTGATGTTTGGAAGTTTCAGTAAAGAGTATGTACCACTTTTAAAATTAAGCCATTGTAATAAAAATCAATTAACAAATGATGTCTACATTGTAAATGCTGAGTCAATCTTGTTTAAAAACTAGAAAGGTAATTATTTTTTAAAAACACAATTTTAATAAATTCATTACCCGTCCCTATAGGAACAAGTAACTCTGCTAAGTTTGCTCCAGAGATACTTTCCTTTTTCAAATTCCGTTCAGTTTTTTTCTTCTATGACTGACTGTTTAATGAGCCACTGTAGCTGGCCTTTCCCGAGGGTTAACTCACAACTCTTCCTAAATAATCTCAAAGTCATTTTGCTGGCTCAGGTGTTGTTTTTCAGGCAGCTGTTGCCAAAGGGCAGCATAATAATTAACAAGCTTCAGACTCAGAGGATTCAGGGTCTCATTTCTGGCAATGGATATACGTGCCACACACGGTGATACTTTAGAAAAATCAGTTTTATAAGGAGATTTTGACACTGTAACAAAAGAGCTCAGTTACTCCTAAATATTTACTTCTTGTTCTCTGAGAACAACTTGCAAAAGTTTAAAGATGGTGTCATTCCTTGCACAAAAGGAAGCTTTGTTTTCGGTAGAACTTGCAATTATATTTTAGGGTCTACTCTTCAATTCAGCTATTTCATGTTACTAAATAGCTAACATCAGCTACACTATATATTACAGAGGAGACAGAAACATTATTTGGCATGCATTTTTAGTGTTGAAACTGATTCTTAAATGTTCAGTGTTAGTGACTTGAAAAGGAATAGTTTCCCATGATAGTAAATGCAGACAATATGAGGATTCAATGTTCTTCATGTTTAGTTGGTGGATATGGAGGATATGTCCAGAAATAGTCACAGAGATTCCTATTGTGGTTTGCTCCATGGTGCTTCTCTCTTACGTGTCTTATCTGATATTTTAGGAGTTCGTGATGATTGTCGTCTTTGGCTTGGAGTTCATCATTCGAATCTGGTCGGCAGGTTGCTGTTGTCGGTATAGAGGATGGCAAGGAAGACTGAGGTTTGCCCGAAAGCCCTTCTGTGTTATAGGTGAATATGAAAGTCCCAGAGCCTGGATTTATGATCTGCATGCTTGTCTCCTGTACTGTAACATTTGTTTAATATGAAATATTTATACCTGTGGAGTACTTCGCACAAACCAGATACTAGTGTTTTAAGTGATCATTCATTTAATCCTCATCACCACACCGTACAATAGATTTTTTTTTTTTTTTTGGTACTGGGATTGAACTCAGGGGCTTGAACCACTGAGCCACTGAGCCAGCCCTATTTTGTATTTTATTTAGAGACAGGGTCTCACTGAGAGTGAGAGTAGCTTAGCACCTCACTATTTTTGCTGAGGCTGGCTTTGAATTCGCAATCCTCCTTCCTCAGCCTCCAGATCTGCTGGGATTACAGGCATGTGCCACTGCACCAGGCTAGATATTTTTATATCCACATTTTACCAATGAAGAAACAGAGGCAAAAAGAGGCATGGTAAGGTACAGAAAGTCTTACAGGTAGTGAGTGGTCGAACTGGGATTGAAGCCAAGTTATCTTACTCTAGAACACACATTCATATCAAATAAGTTATATTAATAACTTGTATTCAAGGTAGTGTTTCCTTATATTAGACAAGCATTAACTTCAGTAAGTATTTTAAAAATTCAGAGTTTTATTCAGCTATAAAGTAAAAGGGAATTACGTCATTTATAAGAATGGGTGTGACTTGAGACCATTATGTTAATTGAAATAAGCCAAACTCAGAAGGTCAAGGGTTGAATGTCTTCTCTCATAGGTGGGAGCTACAAAGGAAAAAGGAAAAGAAAGATGGGGGTGGATATATCTCATGGAAATCAAAGAGAGATCAGTAGAGTAGAAAAAAGGGATAGAGAGGGAGATGGTGAGGGAGGAGGGAAAGCACTGAGGAGCAATATTGGCCAAAATATATTGTTGTATTTTGTGCATATATAAATATGTAACAATAAATTGCATCATTATGTACAACCATAATGCACAAACAAAAAATGTAGAAAGACCAAAAAAAAAAACTATTTCATGTCTAAAATAGGGACAACAGGTTATGCTCTTGATAGGCTGGAATGGATACTATTGTATTTTTTCTAATAATGCTTATCAATTAGCATACTTTAAGAAAGATTACAAGTATGGTTTACTTTTTGTTTTGATGACTTTTGGCTTAAGTGTCTGGTTCACCCCATCCCACAATTCCCGAATAAATAGCAGATCTCTGCATATCCCTTGCTACTGTCATTCAGAGGAACTCCATTCTACTGGGTTCTGACTAGAAATTTTACTTCTCTATGAAGACACACTTTGGAGTTAATGTTTTGCATCTCCCAGGAAGATAATCCAGATATAAAGACATCACAAAATTGAAAACTCTCTATATTAAATCTATTATTATTATTATTATTATTATTAGACAGCTAAATTTGATTTTCTTGCTCTTTTATCTCTTGTGCTTAGTCAGTCACTCAAACTCAAATGCTAGAAGTTCCTGTGAGGCTTACTTACTTCAACTATTTCCGAACTGAGAATGTGGAGTTTTAATTTACAAGGTAGTATAGACTATCTTATTCATCCACAATAGGTTCTCCACTTTGTTTTAGAGAGGGTGAGTCATCATCTTAGCTTCCTCCTTTACTTGTGTTCCCTGTGGTGGGGACAAAGTGGATTCAAGAAGGAGACTGACACCTCATTCATGAGCACTATTAGAAATAAACCTTTATTCCACACTTACTTTACAGTAGGCACACTTTACGAGAATGCAACGGTATTTATGAAAATTTGGATTTTAAATAGTGAATATAGTGAAATCAATCTTAAAAATACAATATTTGGCCTTCATGAATGCAGTCTATTTGCTCAGCTATCTCTCATCTGTAAGCAAAAGCTGCACTTGATTTTGGAAGTCATTGTGCTGAGGTAGGAGGAAAGCAGGTGGTAATTTCCAGCCTTGTGGGTCCATCCAGCTCCAAGACATATTGGTGAAGGCATTTGATTTTTCTCCCAGGAGACTTTTTCTCTTTCAAATTCTCCACTCAAGCAACATTATGAAGGACTGCAACTTGATGTAAAACTACCGCACAGCAAGTACTCTCTGGCCCAAACAAAACAATTCACAAGGCAGATGGTTAGCCAAGATTCACTCAACTTCTACAGGATAAGGTCGGTTCATGGATGACTGCAGGAATGTTCCATTCCAGATTTTAAAACCAATTAAAAATTGATTTTGTTCCAATTCCAGAGGCAATGCCAATGTATTTCTGGCCTACAAGCTAAAAAGAGAGTTCTTTCCCAGATGCCTGCAGCCTTTTGATAGCTGTTTTCAGGGATGGGAATATAAGAACATCGTCATCCTTTAATCTTTCTCTTCATGCCTCAGATCCTGCAGGTCTTGTTCTAAAAATGTTATCTGTAATCTTACTTGCTTTTACACCTATCAATAGTGACCTCACAAATCTAGTATGACATTGTTTGGGCATAATTGCAATTTTATTAAGTCTCCAGGCCTTTTCTTCCATTGGGTATTTTATATCAAGTAAATTAATTGCTTTGAAAGAAAATTTCAAGGGTAAATAATGAATTATCATTAAAACAAAGACCAGATATGTACTTACAGTTGGAATAACCATGCCTTTTTCCAAACAGACAAATCAAATGTCACCTGTTTGAAGATAGGAGATTAGACTAGATGACCGTTAAAGGCCCTTTCTAGACTTATTTAGTTGGTCCATAAAAAATGCTTGATAAACTGGTAAAAATGGTAAAGTGAGCCCTAGAGTTCCCTTGTTTGGCCAAATTTATACTAGCAAAATGAAAAAAAAAAGGAATAGCACATCTCTCTCTCTCATCTGTCTATAATAGCTGTTCTGAGTGGGAGTTTGGAAATGTAGCTAAAACTTCTTAAGATTTCATCTATTTGTAAGATTTGATTACTCTGAACATGCAAAATACACACCCAAATATTTTTAGAATTCTTGAGGATTCAAGAAAAGAACACAGAAAGACTGTGGTAGGCTGGATGTTATGCGTTCAATGTGGGAAGTGCTTTCTGTAAAGTATGCCAGTGTTATGCCTCCCCACAATAGAGGACCCCTCCTGGACTGCCCACCCTCCTCAACCCTAAACTCGAGCCAAAACCAAGAATGTATTTCTAAAATTCATTGACTTTTTAAAAATCATAAAATCATCATATACTTGTTTTGGGGAAACATTTTAAATACCTTTGGCCTAAGGGAAAAGTCTGTTTGATTCTTTTTAATTAGGAATTTTCTTTCATTACTATATTGAATTATTGCTACTTGGTTTGAATTGAAAATTAGCAAAAGCTTATCTAGAATATAAATTTTTTTTCCTTCTACATGAATTCAATTTATATAACCCCTCTAATATTCTTCATAATAACATTTCTACATCTGCAGGCAATGATCACTGCATTACTAATTTGGAGAGTCAAATATATTTTGTAATGACTGCCTGAACTGTGCTTCACTTACCTGGGCTGAGTGCTATATGATTTTTTTCTACATTCAAACACAAGTCATTCACCCCTTAACATCAGTGTCTAGAATGTACAAATTATCTCAAACACCGATTTCGTAGTCATTGTTTTTTTCCATTGTTTTTTTCATTAATGACCTACCCAGAAAAATAATACCAAAGGCTGATATTTAGATCACAGTAATGAGCCTGAGACGTCAGAAAGCCAACAAATTACTTCTAACAGTGGCTTTTTTGGGATTCCATGGTGACTCCTTCTGAAGACAGATATAACAGGGCCATATTTTTTCAGTCTTGCAGTGTGTCTCAGTGAAGCAGAAAATACCAGCCTGTTATTAATCTTGGATCAGTATTTGATACTAAATGTAAGCTGATTTCTTATTGCTATTTTAAGTTTCCCTTCAGTGTAGTATTTCCACAAGAGGATAAAGTAGGCAAATCACAGCATGATATCTCCCTAGTGAACTGAGCAAAGATATCTTCAGCTTGAGATAACCGTTCCTCAGAAAGTACCAACAAGTGTATTTTTTTAATAGAAAATGTAGCCAGTTTCTAAGTTGACTACAAATAAATAAATAAAGATTTCGTTGAGGCCAACCACATTACAGGCTATACTAGTAAATCTATGATTTCATTTTTTTTCTTTCTTATTTGTTCTTTTTAGTTAGAACACACAAAAGAATGTATCTTGACATATTATACATACATGGTGTATAGCTTTCCACTCTTTCTTTGGGCAGGGGGAGGTTACCAAGGATTGAACTCAGAGGCACTCGACCACTGAGCCACATCCCCAACACTATTTTTGTATTTTAGTTAGAGACAGGATCTCACTGAGTTGCTAAGCACCTCGCTTTTTGCGAAGGCTGGCTTTGAACTTGTGATCCTCCTGTCTCAGCCTCCCAAGCTGCTGGGATTACAGGTGTGCACCACCACACTCAGCTTAGCTTTCCATTCTTGTGGTTGTACATGATGTGGAGTTATACTGGTTCTGTATTCATATATGAATACAGGAAATTTACGTCTGATTCATTCTACTGGCTTTACTATTCCCATTCACCCTCCCTTCCTTCTATTTATTCCCCTTTGTCTAATTCGATGAACTTTTATTCTTTCCTCCCCCCTCCACCTTATTGTGTGTTAGCATCCACATATCAGAGAGAACATTCAGCCTTTGGTCTTTTGGAATTGGCTTATTTCATTTAGCATGATAGTATCCAGTTCCATCCAGTTACCAGCAAATAACATAATTTCGTTCTTCTTTATAGCTAAGTAATATTCCTTTGTGGTGATTTCATTTTATTAAAAGGAGAGTTTAACTGATAATGTGTTCAAAAGTTATATCAGAGACTCTCAGAATTGCCATTAGCTTATAAACTAAAGATTCAAGACATTGTATTTCCACTTCTCTGCCTTCTCCATCTTCTGTTCTGAGAAACCTGCTCTTGAACTGCACCATTTTCTACATTCTCAAATCTCTTTTTACCTTTAGTAAAAACTATATTCTCCAGTCAGATGATAGACCGGACCACATGAGGACAATAAAACTGCTGTTTACTGAGAACTACTATATGCTATTTACTGCTCTAACTACTGTATCAATATTATCTTATTTAACACTATGTAAGTACCATAATATCCCATTTTATAGATAAGGAAGTATGGTAGGGCTTAAGAAACTTTCCCAAAGTTAGAAAGGTAGATGGCAGAAGTACTAGGATTTCTTTTTCATGATTCCATTCTAGAAAATTTAACCAGCCCAGTTATGAAAAATAAATTGTCCTTATTGCTTGTTAGAAATTTAAAATTAAATTTAATTAAACTTGTTCATTATCACCAATTGATAAATAAAGAACATGGTACTTTTATGTGATTTAAGATCTTTGAATAAGAAAACAGATTTAACAAAATAACATTAATAGCAATATCAACCTTATTGATAGCCACCATGTCAAATTACTTATTATTGCTCTCTAACCTGAATGAGAAATTGGGGAGTAAATAGACTTATATGTCCTACATGAAATTACATATGCTCTTGAGCAATGTTATCATGAAGTTACCTTGGTATTTTCAAATTGAAGACATGTTCAAGGATAAGTAATATTACTCCCAGAAATGCCTTCAGATATTTCTTAACACTAATGGACTATCGGTAATTTAAGACATTGTTGACCATATACACAAACTTGAACTTATAAGGTAGTTTTATTAACTGATATGTTTTGACCATACAGAGAGTCTCCTTAGAGGAAAATTAATAACCAAAGATTATTTCCCGCTCCTTCTATAAACTATGAAATATTTTACTAATATTTTGTACTATCACATGTTATATAAGAAAATTCATTCACAGAGTACTTATGTGCCAAACACAATCATAGTGCAAAGAATACAAAAACAAACAAAACATGGTCCCCATGTAAGAGTCTGTAAGAGTCTAGTTTCCTGTGCCCTTAAAGAAAGGCAAAATCAGAGAGGAGAATGCTAATTATGGTGATACAGAGGAAAAGTGATAGAGGCTAAAATAATGATGGTAAATGTTGTAGAATATCATGAATAATTGCATAAGACAAAGGAGCAAAAGATAACTCCCAGGTTTTGAACACAGTCATCAAAAAAAAAAAAAACATTTATACAATTTCTATTATGTACACACATGGTTCCGGATGCTAGGGAATGAAACCGTGAGTAAAGGCGACCTTTGATTAGGTGATCCAACAAAGTGTTTCTATGAAGTGGACACTCATTTAACCTCAAGTCTTAAAAGGCAGACAGCTGTGAAAATAGTTAGGCACATATATTTCCAGGACAAGGAAGAATAATTGCCCAAATTCTTGAGACCTGACAAGCTTGGCTTGTACAAGGAGGAGACATAAGGTATTGCAGCTGGAGCTCGGAGAGAAGTGGGGAGAATGTTAAGAGGAGATAGAGGAGACAGGTTGAGGTACTGCCCTGAGGGCCATGTCCACTAAGATGCAAGGCAGCTTCTAGGGTCAAATCTCCAGGAGGTTGCTGTCAAGCCCAATATAAATGAATATGTAGGTTAAAAACAAGGACATTAATTAGGCAACAAAAAGCATGCCTACTTGTACTTCCTATAAGTAACATGAAATGCATTACCCATTCTGAGGAATAGAAACATAAGTTATAAGGGAATAATAATTCTGAATTTTCCATGTGTCTGTATTTCCTTCCTTAGAAACATGAATTTTTCAAATTTAAAAATAAAATGTGTTATTTCCTATGAGCTACTAGAATTATAATGTGATGGAAACTTTTTTATAGCCCCATTGGTAGCTATCACCAGAAAGCAATTCCTGAGACCTTCTTACCAAAAGACTGTTCCAGACTCTTATTAGTTATAATGATGGCAATACAGATTTATTTCATTAAAGATTATTTATTTCCTTTGAGAAATTGTCCCTTTTTGCCTTGAGATGTTGTCTGAAAACTTATGATCAATAAGAAGCATTAAACTGTCACTATGGGGTAAATTTTCAAAGTGGTGCTTGGAATTTGCCTGTATGAGTCCCATTAACTTCAGTGAAAGTCCTACAGTTAAACTGCGGCATGAGGCTTTGAAAATGTTCTATAATATGTCTTTGCGATGTTTTTTTTTTCTTTAATAAACATCACAGTGCACAGCTGATTGCAGTATTTAAGAATGTGGATAATGTACTGTGCAGTAGGAGGCTTTTAAAATTAGATTTTAAAGCTTCATTTCTATTAAGAGTCACAACAACAATATAAATACATCTTAATTCTTCAAAGAGTACCTTTCTATAAAGGAATTTGGAGCTCAATTAGAAAATGGAGCTCATAAAGCAGAACTATGCCCCTCTGAGACATTGTTTATCTCACTCTATAGATGGAAAAATTGAGGCACCATGAAGTGGGTGCTTTGTCCTCAGCTATAAGCAGCAATGAAGCTAGGAATAGAAGGCTGGCCTCCCAGAGCTCACTGCTCTGAAGCATTGCCTCTCGTTAGAGTCAAATTTAATTACAGTGTAATCCGTTTAATCTACACATGGAAGAATAATGAGGGAGCAGGAAAAAATGAATTTATTAACAGATTAGTGTTACATTGAGTGCAGCTTTCTTTTTAGTGTCCAGATTTTCGGCATTTTCTAGAAAATGTTCAAAGCCATGAAAGAGGTTATCCTAATTCCACTGGCCAGAATTGGTAAAGGACTCTTGATTTTCCTCACTTTAAGGCTAAGTAAAGATCCTACTTGAAAATGCTGCAGAACCATCTTCTTTGTGAGAAATAAAAACTAAAAATATTATGGGAGGAAGAGTGCATAATTCCCCTTCACACCTCTTATGGGTTAAAAGAAAGAACTACAGAAAGTTAAAGGTTCAACAGCTTTTAGGAACAAGATGAGTGTGCCTTTCTTTAACTTTGGGCTTTTGATCACTTTTCTACTAATTCACTATAATCCATCCAATGTCTGTTTATTACATCTACATCTTAGAAAAGGGACTATAGTTTAAAAGCCATATTTAGATAAGAAATCTTTCCTTGAAATTGAGCAAAACAGAAGGTCAGGAGATGGACTACCTGGTGTTACATCAACAGGAACAAAATTTTATGATTTTAATTGTGAATCATATTTATGGGTTACCTCACATACCTCTCCTAGCAATTTTATTAAATTTGCAAGATATTGTGTGAATATGTGGGTTAAAAACAAGACAAAGGAGCAAAAGATAACTCCCAGGTTTTGAACACAGTCATCAAAAAAAAAAAAAAAACATTTATACAATACCATACCTTAAAATACCGAGAATAGGATTAAGAGCATTTTCAAAGGTCATACAGTATCTAAGCTAAAGTGCCAGGAAAGAGAGATTTGCTCATGTCATATCTTGATTTCTTTACATGACGGCCCCCCCACCTTCTCTCTCTGTACCACCCATGTGCAGCACAGGAACAAAGTAATAAACCATATGATGAAGTCTGAATCCTAGTCACCAAATCTCACTCCTCCCTCTAGGAGACATTACCTAAATTCTGAAAGTAAATATCAGCATCAAAAAAAAAAAAAGAAGAAAAAAAAAGTAATTCCCTCCATACTCTTTTTCCCAAGATCTGGCCTATATTTTAACTTTTTATTTTGAAATAACTTTAAACTTACCTAGAAGTTACAAAAATACTACAGAGAATTACCAAGTTAAAGGTCCCCTTCACCGAGCTTCCACCAATGATAACATGTCATTGAAACGTAGTGCAGTGAACCAAACCAGGAAACTTATGTGAATATAGACTGTTGACTAAACTATAGACCTTACTCAGATTTCATCAGTTTTGACACACACTCAATTTTTACATATATTCCTATGAAATTTTATCACGTGTACAGATTCATTTACCTACCACCACAATCAAGATACAGAACTATTCCATTGTCCTAAAGAAACTTTGGAAGCTATCCCTAATGTTATCTTTTTGAGTCACTCCCTCCCCCAAGTCTTAACCCCTAAGAACCTCTATTTTCCAACACTATAATTTTGTTATTTTTTAATGTCATGTAAATGTAATCATACAGAAGTATGATTACATCTTTTGAAATTGTCTTTTTCTCTCAGCATGATACTCTTGAGGTCCATTCAAAATTGTCATATGCTTCAACAGTTCATTTCTTTTTATTGCTGGATATTTTTCCATGATATGGATATAACACAATTGTTTATCCATTTATCCTCTTACCCGATAAAGGTCATTTGGTTTGTTTCTAGATTTTGGCCTATTACAAATAAAGCTGCTCTGAGCATTCATGTACAGTTTGTTTTGTTTGTTGCAGTACTGGGAATTGAACCCAGGGTCTCATATACACTAGGCAAGTGCTCTAACAATGAGTTACATCCCCTCCCCTCATGTAGAGGATTTTGTATAAACATAAGTTTTTATTTATCTAGGATAGATATTGGGAAGTGAGTGACACGGTAAGTGTTTGTTTAACTTTATCAAATACAGCCAAACTGTTTTCTAGAATGTGGCCAATCCTTTTTAAACATAGGCTTAGAATATTTGATGGTAGTAAATTATATCTATGATGATTTAAATGACATTTTTTACAGTGCTGGGGATCGAACCCAGGGCCTCAGGCATGCTTGTCACTGAACTACACCTCCAGTCCTTCAATGACATTGTTTATTTTCATAGAAAAGTATGTGTGTGATGCTTTTTCTGCTTTTCTATGAAAATTATTTTAATAAGCAAAAATTGATGAAATAAATATTTCACCATTCAGGTCAAGATACAAACAAAAATATAGAAGAAACAGCTCTTGGGCTAGGATTGTGCTCAGTGGCAAGAGCACTAGCCTTGCACGTGTGAGGCACTAAGTTTGATCCTCAGTACAACATAAAAATAAATAAATAAAGGTATTGTATCCATCTACAACTTAAAAAATAGTTTAAAAAAAGAAGCACTTCTTCACGCTCTGATAAATAAATGTAAAGTCAATGTTTATGTATATTAATTGTTGAGAGACCAATTAATTTTAAAGAAAGCCAATACCGTACAAATTCCTGAAGGACCATTGCTTAAATCTGACTCTACTTTGTAGAAAGTTCTTACTCAAGCAAGCTTTCCTGAGACCAATACTAATTACGCTTGCCTGATAAAGGATTCACATAATCACATTTGTTAGAGCCTCTAAGCTGGACTCCAACAGAGTAACATGTATAAAATCGCCACCAAGGCCCAATGGTGCTTTATGGAGAGTTGGGCCCAATATTCATAGTTCTTATATGTTCAAAAAAGAGGTCAGGGGAGGGAGAGGATGGGAGGCGGTATGGGGGTAGGAAAGACAGTGGAATGAGATGGACATCATTATCCTAAGTACATGTATGAAGACATGAATGGTATGACTCTAATTTGTGTATAACCAGAGATATGAAAGATTGTGCTCTGTATGTAAATATGAATTATAATGCATTCTGCTGTCATATATAACAAATTAGAATAAAAATAATTTTTAAAAAGGAGAACATAAAAAAAGAGGTCATTTGTTCTCAAACACATCTAAGAAATTCTCCTATTCTTTTAAAATTAAGAATCCCCTAGTCTTATGTCTAAAAGTCTACTTTTCCTCCAAAATTTTCTTTGATATTTGTCGGTGGATCCTTCATAAATCAACACAAAAGTCTTTTTCCTTCAAAAATTAATAATAGCCCTATTAGGCCAAATTTATAAATTTCAACTTTATCTTCATTCTGGTTATAGAAATATTGGAAAAACTGATCCCTTACTTGGAAAGTGGTAATGTTAGATACCTATCTATCTTATCATATTATAAGATAAATTCCCAAAAAAATCAAAGATGCAAATCAAATAAAGTCAAAAATATGGTAAAGTAGAAATAAGTAAACTCTCTGTAAACTTGGAACCAGACACCCCTTTTTAACTATAACTAAAAATACCAAAGGAAACACTGATAAATTAGGCTATCAAATAAAAAAAATACTGCCTGATAAGCAAAACAAAACAAGCAATGTCAAAAGAACAACGTGGAAAAATATTCTCAACTCCTACCGCAAACAAAGAACTAATCACCTTAAGAATGAAAGAGTTTTAAAGATCAAGAGAATCCAACAACTCAGTACAAAGTAAAAGATGAGAAGTGGAAATGAACAGAGAATATACACACACACACCAAAGAAATACTTGCATGCCTCCTAAACATTCTCAGTCTCATTCTTAAAGACATTCAGATAACATTTTCTTATCTATAGATAAGACTGACAAAAATCTGCAGTTTTGACCACACAGTTTTAGTGGGAATGTGTGGAAATAGACAGACATATGCTCTTTCCTGCTAAAACTACACAAGTACTTACTCTTCCACTCAGGAATCCCACTTCCCAATAGCTCCATCCATTTACAGTAAATGTTAATTATAACTGAATAAACCAAGTTATGTCTACATAACAGAACACAAGGAAGAAGATCTCCCTGTAGCTGTAGAAGGAACCCAATATGTAGTAAAAGAAAAAGAAACTAGGCATGGTGACATATGCCTGCAACTCTAGCTACTCAGGAGACTGAGGCAGGACAATGGCAAGTTTGAGGAGAGCCTGGGCAACTTAGGGAGACCCTATATCAAAATAAACATTTAACAGGGCTGGGAATGTGGCTCAGTGGTAGAGTACCCCTGGATTCAATCCCCAGGACTTCAATTATTATTATTATTTAAGGAATGTTGTCTATTGTACCTAAAGGATATTGGGGTATTTAGAGGATTTTTTAAGCTTTGTTTTTAAGACTGATTGTTAATTAGAGCTTGACCCACATTTCTTCTAGAAGGACTTCCCTGGCCTTGACTAGGATAACTGCCCTTGCAATGTGTTCTTGGCTTTTCTCCTGTCATAACTCTTGTCATAACCCATGATTGTGGTTGCACATTGTGGTGTCTTCTCTGCCACCTGACCTTTTTACCCCTGTGTAAATAGAGAGCATCTCTCTTGTGCACACCTTTCATACCTTCTCCAAACACTTTACTATTGTATACTCAGGTTCTAGCAGTTTCTACCACATGAATGTGTAGTGGATGAATTAGAATGTTAGAAAATGGTTGGCTACTAGACATTCACTTGCAGAACCTCTCCCCCTACCCACGATAGCAAGCCCCCCAAGCGCAATGTGGAAAGGACAGTCAGCATGAGCCAGAGAAGGAATAGCTTGTGGCAGCTATGCGAGCAGTACAAAGCGAAAAACAGCACCTTCCCCTCAGTCAGCAGGAGTTGTCAGGCAAATACATTTGCCTCCTTTTTTGTAATCTAATTGCTTCAATTCTCTAATTTGCTCATGTGAATGTAATTTTTTTTTAATAAAGTGCTTATTTGGCAAGCTCGTAAATTCAGGCTCTTTCAGGAGGCTCTCCTCCTATGCTGCCTTTTTGTCATTTTTATTTCACTTCTGTCTTTTGCAAAATGCTTTAAATATTTGATTTTAGCCCCTACCGCAGACTCCAAATCTGCTCTTGGAATTTGGAGATCAAAGTACTGTAGCTAATCCTTAGGACATTTGCCATCTTGTGATTTGAGAATCTACTTCTTATCAAGTTTCTGTGGTTTTCTGGAGTATTTACTGATCATAATGTTAAAATGTGCACATCTGAAACTCTTTTTGAATTACGTTTTCCTGCTACTTTTCCATATTTAGTTATTGGGAAAGTGTCCAGCTCCTGAGTGGTACTGAACTCTGTTAGGCCATCTCCAGCCTCTTTATAAAGGATTCCTAGGTTTATTATCACATGTTTCCAATAAACCTTGTTTTTTGTTCTCCTTTAAACAGAGCGTGTCTTATTCAAAAAGCTCACAATGGTAAGAAAGGAATTGATAATGAAAAAAAAGTATGCAAAGGAGGATTTTTCCTGGTAGCTTTAGGATTTCTTAATGATAGTATATTTCAGTTTGAGCTATTGCTTCAGGGGTTGGCTACCAGGAATTCTAACACTGTCTCTTGAAGCAATTTTCTGCATTATCTTGTAAAGACTCTCTGAGACACTGTTTCTTTCCTTTGAAGCTCAGATAAGAACAGTAATACCCTTGTAGGTTTCGTAAACAGTAGCACATGAAAGCAATTATGAAATTAGAAAGTTCTAAAAACTGTCCTTTCGTGTCAAAGATGGAAAATCTTAGCAAGGATTTTATAAATAAAGATGGAACATTAATGGGTAATTAAATAAAACCTATTTGGTTAATAATCTCACTAAAAATAGGTAGATATAACCTATCTATTGTCAAATGGCAGCAAGTAGGTTTTTCAAAATTATGATGAATGCCAGGTATTTATCTGCAACTTGTATTTACTCAAATTAACTTCTTTAAAGCACTATCTTTTCATTCTTCACAGAAGGAAAAGTCCATTTTCACACCCCAGCGTTTATCCCTGAGGATTAGTCGAGTGCCTAAATGGTATCCATTTCTTATTTCTGAAAATAAGAAATTGTGCATTAGAAAAGATTAAGAGAGCCAGGTGAACTAGGTAATTCTCAATTTCCTCAGATTATATTTAAAATAAATTCCCATCCTTGGGTGTCTTTCACTTAGACGCATCTGAGCTCAAGTGTCCCCTCCATTGCAAAACTCTATAGAGTCTCATCAAAGAATCTCCTGTAAGATATCTTTTCAAAAACTTTTAGTTGTAGGTGATGATTAATTATAACCTGCATGTCATCTGAAAATAAGTAGCAGGTTTCCCAAAGAAAGATGACATATTCCAACACTACTAAACACAGCCAGCCACCAACATGCAGAGTCACTCATCATTCAACTGCTGAGTGCAAGTGCAAAAAGGGAGAATTGAAAGTGAGGAATTTGTGTTTTGCTCTGTAAATTTAAGCCCTTTGCGATATTGTTTGCCTACTGGTGTATAAAAATTCAGGTTATGACCCTAAAATAAGATAGCCAAGCATTGAATTTCATCATAGGCTGTCAGGGGATTTCCAGTAGAAGTTTCGACTTTGATCATTCACTGGTAGCAACTGAACTCTTTTTGTTTTTTTAGATCTGTAGTCAAATACTAGTCTGGGGCTCTATTTAGGAATCAAAACTGACTGAAGTTTTGCAATTTGGTAGATATGGAAATAAGTGCTAAAAGAAAATGATAAACACCTGGACACTAAAGGAGGACATTGAAGTACAAAACTGCTGCTTTTAAAAGCCTGTCTTGGGCCAGGGCTATGGCCAGAGCACTTGCCTAGCATATGTGAAGCACTGGGTTCGATCCTTAGTACCACATAAAAATAAATAAATAGAATAAAAAGTTATTTTTTAAAAAAATCCTGTCTTGTACTTTCTGTATAAAAGAATGTAATGTAAAGCCACCCTGTCATTGCCTTAAACCATGTTTCAAATCATCAAAAAATACACACGACTTCTCATCCTTTTGATTTATTAAGGACTGATGGAATTATACCCAGGTAATTTGCTCAGGATGCTGTATTATGCCTTAAAGAGGATGTGTTTGCCTCCTACTCAAAATGATTCTCAGGGGACAAACACTTCTTTCCTGTGTTATAAAACAGAAACACAGCTTCCTTGCATCCTCCGGTCTATAACCCACATCTGAAATTAAATGTTTGCAATCACACTTTGAAGCAATAGTTTCAGTTGATCGCTGATACCAGACAGGATTAGTCCTGGCGTTAAAAAGCAAAAATCTATTGCCTGGATACACACACAGTGGCACACACCCGTAACTCCAGCTACTAGGATGCTAAGGCAGGAGGATCACAAGTTCAAGGCCAGCCTGGACAACTTAGTCAGACCACTGTCAAAACTAAAAACTAAAAAAGGTAGAGCACCCCTGAGTTCAATCCCAATACTGGGGGCAAAGGAGGGTGGGGTGGTAAAAAAAATATATATATATTGCAGGCCTGACCTCTGCCCTGAACTCCAACCTCAGCACCACCTACCAGATGTCTAGTAGGCATCTCAAGGCTGAAACATACTGTGAATTTTGCCCTGGAAGAGCAGTCCTTTCTTACCTCTCCTCCCAAAGTGTTTCTCCATCTTGGAAAGCAGCACTTTGTTCATACAATTGTTCAGACCCCAAACCCCAAGGTCAGCCTTAGCTTCTCTTCTTAGTCTCACATCTCACAATCGGTCCTTCCTCAAATCTCGGCCTCTTCATCTTCATTTTGTGTCCTAAATCCAACTACCCACTTTATCCTCACTTTTGTCAAGCTGATCTCACCCTCTGCCCAGACCACGGCAGAGGCTTCTTAACTGGCCTTTTGGCTCCCTCGCCAGCATCCAGCCCCTTCTTGATCTGTTTCCCAAAGGGAACCACCATGATTTTGTAAAATACAAATCTGATTCTGACTTAACCCAGAAACCTTTCATGGCTGCTGTCACACTCAGAGGGACATCTAACTGAGTGCGATGGCACACATGTGTAATCCCAGGTACTCTGGAGCCTGAGGCAGGAAGATTGTGAATTTGAGGCCAGCTTGGACAAAATTGTGAGAACTTGTCTCAGAAAGAAAAAGAAAAAAATAAAGCAAGAAAAAAAGGACATCAAAAGTTATTACCAAAATCTCCATGATCTGACCCACTCCTCTTCCCCTTCCTCACTCCACCCAAGCTCACTTGACCTTGCCTCCTGTTAAACACACAGATAGTGCTTCTGCCTCAAAGTCTTTGCATATTTTGCTTGGAACACTTTCCCTTTATAACTGGTCCCAGCCACCCACCCCTTTACTTCATTAGGTCTCAGCTCAAATGTCATCTCCCCCAAAATGCTTTCTCTGACCATCCCAGCTTAGACGGATCCACTGGCTTCCTTCATTCTACAGGGTATTTCTCCAGGGCCCTTGTTGCTACCTAACATATTAGTTCAACATCCACCTAGCCCTTTAGAACATAAGTTCCAGGAAGACTTCCTCTTCTTCTCTTTTTTCATTGTCCTCCTCCTGGTGCTTGGCTCATAGCAGACATGCATCAGAAGCTTTTTTTGAAAAAACTAATGAATGAATGAATTTCTTTCCACTTAATTTGAGAAAAATTATTTGCAAAACCCTCTTGCTGATGCTTTATCATTCAACCAGTGTCCAAAATGAGAAGTACACTTAGAATTCTAGAAATTCAGATTTAGAAAGAATCCTTGCCAGTTCCCTGTTCAGTCCATCTCATTTTAAAGTATGGAAAAAAACCTGAGAGATTAGTGGTGGAGAACCTAGAAAATGGCAGAACCGATAGCTAAACCACACACACATGGGTCAATGTTCCTTAGGCTTCCATACACATCTCTGTTTCTTTCAGAGAGTTAGAATCATGTATACATAGGCAAATATAATATAACCACAAATTTTCAATTTCTCCTTATCCTGCTGCTCTGTTGGTAGTACAACATCTGCCACTTGATACCCAGGGGACAATACAAAATTGTACGTTCTTGCAAAAATGGTCCCACATAGACAAGACAGGTTGACCATTCTGATGTCCCATTGAGACAACCTAAAATATAAAAATGTGTTAATTATAAATTTTTTACTATTTTTTATCTGAGTAACAACCATTTGTAAGTAATCACATTCCCTATTCTTTTTTTTAAAAAGAGAGGGAGAGAGAATTTTTTTAATATCTATTTTTTGGTTTTCGGCAGACACAACATCTTTGTTTGTATGTGGTGCTGAGGATCGAACGGAGCCGCACGCATGCCAGGCAAGCCTGCTACCGCTTGAGCCACATCCCCAGCCCCACATTCCCTATTCTTAACACTTCACTTCTTGGAGTTTCATATTTAAGCCTTACTGTTGCCTACATGCCTATTAACTGGTCATTATCTTAAGTAAAATTTACCAAAAGAGAAGCATGAAATGAAACACAAGTACTCTGGAATCAGACAACTATGAGTTTGATTCTTGATCCCTTTTACTAGCTAATGACCTTTCTTAGTATCAGTTTTCAGATCTATAAAAGTGTAGGAAGAGGCAGATATAAATATAGATAATTCTTTGTGTGTGTGTGTGTGTGTGTGTGTGTGTGTGTGTGTGTGTATTGAAAAGTTAACATGATGCCAAGCACACTAACTCAGACTAATCACTTTATGGGTATTATCTCATTTAAGCCTCACAACTACCATATGAGAAAAATGGTTCTACTCTCTATTTACAGGTGAGGACTCCAAAACTCACCAAAATTAATAGACCCAAGATCAAACAATCAGGAAAGGAGAGAACTAGAAACCCCTATGCTGTCTTACATGAACTCCACACTCATAACCTCTGTGCCTTTTTGAAGGGCAATTATGGAGAAATAATGAAATAGAGTCTGTGTACTGAGCACCCTCAAGGCCTCATATATCAGAGGTACTCAATAAATGTGTCCTATTTCCCTTCTTTTTCCCCACAACTGACTAAATAAATTACCTTGTGCTAACCTTCCAGAACCATAGCTTTTCATTTTAAATAAATAATAGTTCTCCCTTTTCTCATTATAAAGTAGTACGAACTTGCTATAGATCATTTTGGACAAAAGACATACATGTAAAAAAAAAGCTAAATTTTACATAATCCCACCACCCAAAGATAATCACCATTAACCTGAAAGAATGTGTAATTATAGTACTCATTCTACTCATTCTTATATGTAATATAAGAATACATAATTCTTTTGAGAGGAAAAAACTTGGAATCATCCTATGCATTCTGCTGTATAATCAATTCTCTACATAGTGGCATATTGGAAACATTTTATCATCAATATTCTTATAAACCATGATGTTTTGTCATAGTAATAATAAGCCAGCTAAAATTTATATGTTAGCACTTGTTCAATTCTCAAACAACATAGTTACTTTTATTACCCTCACTCTACAGATAAAGTAAGCCATAGAGAGGTTCAATTAACTTAATCCAAGTGTCCAGCTAATAACAGGTAGAACCAGGATTAGAATCCAGGTAGAAGAACTCTACAGTCCTTGCTCTGAAAAGGAAAACCATGTTGCTTTCCATTAATCCACTTTTATTAGAAATCTAGGTTGGTTCTAATTATTATATTATTAATAATAGTGTAATAAGCATTTTAATGCATACCTTTATTGGCATCTACAATTTTTCAATAGAATAAATTCCTAGAATTAAAATTACCAAAATAATAGATATTCGAATTTTAATACCTTTGGCAAATAATGCTAAGTTGCTCAGACACACACCAAAAAAGAAAGAAAACACTTTATCATTATAGAAAATCTTCTTAAAAGAACCTTCTGTTCTCCTCCTTGCCAATATTAACATGATTTTAAACTTTGTTAGCTTAATAGATTAAAATGGTAATTTATTAAATTTCAAAATTAGAAACTGTAAAGAACTTCCTTCTGTATATTTATTGGCCACTTTTACTTATTCCTGAGATAAATTTGTATTTATAACTTCTATCCAATTTTCTTCTACCATGTCTTCCTATCACTTTTTTTTCATATAGTAACTATATTAACACTTTATCTGTTATCATATATATTGCAAATTTTTTTCAAGTTCGTTTTTTGCATCTCAGTCTGTGTGGTATTTTTAACATATAGAATTTTTAACTTTTACATATTTGTGGCTTAGATTCTCAACTGCAAAATGCAAAAAAAAATCTAGTTCTTTGTTTATTACTATAAGAAAACAAGTCTACAAATAATTCCATTTAAGATGTTCTGAATATCTATAGTGTAATAATTACTAATCTAGGCAGTGATGGTACAAAAAAATTAATAAGCACTTCCTCATACTATCAATTTCTTATGGTTCACTACAGAAGAGACCAGAAGTGAACAGACTACTACTGCAACAGTGAGAAGTGTTACAGCTGGAGAGTACCTCAGAGCTTTGGGCACCAGTGATGTGAAAACAGGTTTCTTCAATGAGTTGTGTTGAGTTCCAGAAGCAAATAGAAGTTAGCCAGACAGCAAAGGAAAGCGCTTTCCAGGCAGGGCAGAAGCATTTTGTAGAGCCTTTGAATGACAGGCAGCAGAATTTGACTTGATTTTAGGTTTTGGAACTTCAGGGATTTTTTAATCAGAGAAACTTCTCAGATAAACAATCTATTCTCTACATAGTGGTATTATAGTGACACTTTAACATTTTAATCTGTCAGTGGATACAAAAATGATTTAAAAAGGAAAGACAGAAGATAAAGCCCAGGTCAGAAATTGCAGAAAGGGCCAGGAAAGAAGTAACATAGGCCTGAACTAGAGAGAAGACAGATGACTTCTAAATGACATGAAATCCAGAAATCTGCTTTTAAAGAAGGGCATAAGGGGAGTAGTTTTACCTATTACACTAAAAGTTTACAATGTCCTGGGTGATACATGAAAATTCTTGAAACACACTAAACAGCAAATTTTAGCTACTACTATTTTTAGCATTAGCATTCCTTTTCATTATCAAGGAGAAAGAGAAATAAGTATTCTGATACATTGTTCATGAGAATTAGTACAGTCATTCTGAGGGCATTTGATATCTATCACATTTCAATATCTATCACAATTCAGAATGTGCCGACAATTCAATCTCTAGGAATTTATACGCTTAAAAAATCCATAAAAATAAATGTACAAGCCTGTTCATCTCAGCATCATTTTAATAGCAAAATTCAAAGTAAACTAAAAGTTCATTAATAGCTAAGTTGGTTGATTAAATACATTCACTTCCTATCTTCTATCTATTTGTAAAAGTTTCTATATTTTGTAAGAGCTATTAATTTTATAACATATTTCATTAAAATTATTCAAATTTTAGCTAATACCAAGGTCACTAAAAATAGCTCAATTACCTGGAACATAAAGGGAGAGTAAGAAGAGATATGATTTGGGAGAACATTGTATTTATTGGGGAATGAAGAGAAGGTAGGGGGATGGGCAAAGGAAAGAGTAGAATGTATTGGACATAACTTTCCTATGTTCATATATGAATACACGACCAGTGAACCCCACATTGTGTACAACCACAAGAATAGGATCCTAATTAGAATAAGTTATACTCCATGTATATATAAAATGTCAAAGTACACTCTACTGTCATGTATATCTAAAAAGAACAAATAAAAAATAAAATTCAAAACAAATGCAAGAGGAAAATTTTTCTGAGACTCTAGAATAAATTACAAAAAAAAATTGAAAACCCTGACACCTCTGAAATTTTCTAGGAATCAAAATGTACTTCTCTGTAGTTTACCTCTAGAAAATTTATCTGCCCTTACTAACTAATAGTTTAAACATGGTCAACCGAGCTTTTCACAATCCTTGTGATTTAATTCTCCCCCCTGTGGTTTAGTTCTAATGGATGCATTATGTAGTATAATTGTGACAATGAAATATAGCTTTTCAAGGTCAGATGTACAACTGGCCTTGCTTTAACCCAATCCTTGGGTCCACCATTGGTGGATTTTGCTAGGAATTTGCCTTATAAGAAGAGCTTTTTGGTATTTCAGCAACTAATACTTTTAGACAGGATCCATGATGATCAAAACCATTCATGTTGGTTTTACTGACTAAATAATACTTGAACAAAGTTCCAGTGGAGTCTAATAATAAGCTCTTTCAGAATCCCTTTGTGTCTTATATATCATTACAGTATTTATTTTATTCCAATCCTTGCAGTCTCCTCAAAGCTCAAAAATTCATCCATAAATCATTCTGATTCAGTAGGTTTGTGAGTCTACTTCATAATACTGTATAAGACTATATTTCACATTTCTACCAGGCTACTTATAATCAATAACTATTTCTTCGATATGTCCCAACTTGTTCACATCTGTCTCCTTTGGAAAAGGCAGATTTTAGGGCTCAAGGATTGCATGTTTTTTATGCAATTTAGAGCTCCTACTTATTTATTAGCAGTTCTATTTCTTTCTCTGGCCCCATTTTCTCTTGATACATCTATAAAAGTACCATCTGTTCTTAGCATCACTTTATTTCTGTTTTATCTCCCCTGCACTCTCTCTTCCCTGAATGCTTTGTGTGATAATGATTTATTCTTAATTTGTTTTCCACCTGCCTTCACTGTCTTCTCCTTTCTCTTCCCCCAACCCATCCTGTCCTGGATTCTCTATCTCCACAGAATGGAATAGCATAAAACTCTTAAAAGCACAGTTTTAGAGTCAGGTAAGGACCAGCATGACAGCTTCTGGATGTAGGGCCTTGATTATTTGACCACTGCACATCTCAATTTCTCCATTTGTAAAAAGGATATTTTTTAATACTATCTGCAACATACAGTTGTTTGAAGAATTAAATAGAATAGTGTATATTAAGGTTTCTCAGTCTCGATAGTTCTTACATCCAGTGCTGAGTCTTTCTTTGTTCTAGAGATGTTTCTAAGATATTCAGCAACAACCCTGGCCACTAACCACTATATATGCCAGTAGCAACTTTCTCTCCACTTAAGGCAACCTAAGATGTCAAATGACCTTTGGGAGGCAAAGTCATACCCCTTTCAGAACCACTGAAGTATATAAAAGATGTAACATATTACCTGGTACATAGCAGGCACTTGATGGATAGTCAGATAGATGAATGAATAGTCATTTTGAACATAGGATCCAATATAATGTCTGCCAATCAGTTAACTACTTAATACATAAATGGATAGACAAATGAACCTGAAGCCACTTAAATGAAACTGAGTACTTTCTAATAGTGTTGTATACTACATAAAGCATCTACTAGCAGATGAGCTGCAAGGGCTATCTATAGTTTCTACCTTATATTAAAATGTAATATCTTCACAAAACACAAGGCTCCTACATTTCAAAAAATATTTTAGATGAATAACTACTTGCACATCATAACCTACCCTAACGGTTCAATGCATATGTATTCTAAATATTAATGGATAATAACCATACTTATCTTTCATTAAAATTCAGCACTAAATATTGAAGTGATTCTTTAATTAACTTACATAAGTATTTTAGGTTGATACTGCAGTTATTAAGCCATGGATGTGTAGGAGAACAAAGCCCAAGCTACTTTTAAGTATTTGTTAATCTAAACTCATTCTATGACTTTCACATTGCAGGAGCTATGCTAGGTCCTTGGGATCCAAATGTTTAGTAATCCAAACCTGTATTATTTAAAGTGTCAGACCACAAAAGCAATAAATATACGAACGTGAAAGTAAAGGTTACTCATAGCTTTGAAAACATTAGCCTAGGAAATACTCCAGGTGATACTGACAGCAAAGTTCCAGTGGATGACTGGAACCAGCCCGAAACATTTTTGCAACTGCATCCACTGCTTGCCATTTGGGTGCTCACCTATGATTTTCATTTTACTGAACTCTGACTTTCTCATCTGACCTGAATTACAATGAGGATATTAAATCAAATTCATTGTTGCCTCTACATATTTGTGACTTCAGACATTTAGACTCTAATTCACTATGGGAATAATTTCCTAGATTGTCTCTAACATTGTTCCTTTTACTTTCTATAGTTTTTCTCTAATGAATTAACTTCAGAGCACTCTTTTCCTGTAGCAGTCTATCAGATCAGTAGTTAATTTTTTTAAAAAAAAAGTAATATAATATATGATTTGTATGCCTCATTTTTTTATCTACAAAATGGGACCTGTAGAATGCTTAACTCATTGTATTTTGCTAAGGATTAAGAAAAGTAATGTCTTAGAACTATAGAAAAAATGCCAGGAACAATAGTAATTTTTCAGTGCTGTATTTTCTGCACCTTTACTAGCTATTTACTTATTTCTGCTGTTCTAAATATTTTGACATAGTAAATGAAGGATTTTAATGCTTTCTCTCCTTTGCATTCTTGGGAGGCTGAAATATTACAATAAAATTTTTAAATTTTATGTATTTGTGTGTGTATATATATGTGTGTGTGTGTATACATTATGTATGTGTCTGTATATATATCTCAAGTAGGTCACATAAGAAACACTTTTTTGTAAGTAATAAATAATAAGTCCCTCCACATGATAAAAATCATGAGCTGACTTGTGCTAACTCTAACATTTTTTTCTATTTTTCAAAAATAGACTCATTTTTATGAAATTCTAACACTACATAAATTAATAATTTGGAAAAATAAAAGTCCATTTATCTACATACCACCCCAACCCTCTACCTCTACAGATAATGGTAATAATCTGTATATATTCACATGTTTTTCCCAGTCATATACTAATATATATTTTCTGAATAATATTACATTGTATATTCTGTTTTACAACCAGATTTTTCAAATGTTTCATTAATTCATCATATTTATGCATCATATGAGAGTTCATTTTGACGTATTCATACATGCACAGAATATAACTTACTAGGGACATCTCTGTCCCTAGTACTTCCTCTTTCCCTGCCCTCCTCCCTTTCCCTGTTCCCCTTCCTCTATATTACTGGTCTCCTATTTATTTATTTTTTTAATTGGTGCTTTATAGATATACATAAAGATAGAATTCACTGTGGTGTATTCATTCATATACTTAGCATAATTTGGTCAATTCACTCCTTTTTCTCATCCCACCTCCTTTCCTCTCAATCACTTTCCTCTATTCCACTGATCTTCCTTCTATTTTCATGGGATTAACCCTCCTCTTTTTTCCCCCTTATTTTCCTCTGGCTTCCTCATATGAAAGAAAACTTTTGACCCTTGACTTTCTGAGTCTGGATTATTTAATTTAGCATGATATTCTCCAGTTCTGTCCATTTACCAGCAAATATCATAATTTTATTTGCCTTTATGGCTGACTAAAACTCCATTGTATATAACACAGTGTCTTTAACCTTTCATCTTTTGATGGGCACCTTGGCTGATTTCATAACTTGGCTACTGTTAATTGTACTGCTATAAATACTGATGTGCCTGAATCATTATAATGCTCTGATTTTTAGGGGTTTTTTTTGGATAAATAACAAAGAATAGGATATTGGGTCATATGGCGGTTCCATCCTAGTCTTTTGAGGACTGTCCCTAATGCTTTCCAAAGTGGTTGTACTAATTTGAAGTCCCACCAATAGTGTGTGAATGTACCTTTCCCCTGCTTCCTCACCAGCATTTATTATTAGTTTTATTCTTGATGGTTATTATTGTAACTAGAGTGAGATGAAATCTCAGTGTAGTTTTTATTTGCTTTCCCTGATTGCTAGAGATGTTGAACATTTTTTCCAAATATTTGTTGGACATTTGCTTTTCATCTTTTGAGAAATATCTTTTACTTTTTGCTCACTTATCGATTGAGTCGTTTGTGGGTTTTGGTGTTAAGTTTTTTGAGCTTTTTATATAACCTGGATGTTAATTCCTTGTCTGAGGAGTAGCTGGCCAAGATCTTATCCTATTCTGTAAGCTCTCTATTAATACTCTTGTTTCCTTTGCTGTGCAGAAGATTTTTATTTAATGCCATCCCATGTTTTGATCTTTGATTTTATTTCTTGAACTTTAAGAAAGTCAATGCCTGCACCAATATATTGAAGTGTTGAACCTGTGTTTCCTTCTATCAGTTGCAGTGTTTCTGGTCTAATTCCTAGGTCCTTAATTTACTTTGACTTGACTTTGGTGCAGAGTGACAGGTAGGGATCTAGTCTCATTGTTCTGGGTATGGATATCAGTTTTCCTAGCACTGTTTGCTAAAAAGGCTATCTTCTACAATGTGCCTTTTGGGCACCTTTGTCAAGTATCCTAAGACTATATCTATGTGAATTTTTCTGTAGATCTTAGCTCCTCAGTATAATTTGAGATAAGATATCATGATGACTCTTGCATTGCTCCTCTTACTCAGTACCATTTAGCTATTCTGGAACTTTTACTCTTCCACATGAATTTTAGAACTGTTTTTTTTCTGGATCTTGAAAAATGTCATTGGCATTTGATAGGGATTGAATCTGTATATTGCTTTTGGTAGTATGATCACTTTGACAATATTAATTCTATTTATCCAAGAATTCGAGTGGTCTTTCCATTTTCTTAGATCTTCAATTTCTTTTTTTTAATAAATCCAGAAGTTTGTTTAATATCTTTTAAGTCATTGATGGACCTTTATTTTATTTTTATTATTTTTATTAAATTATGTATTTATTCTAATTTGTTATACATGATGGCAGAATGCAATTAATTTCACATTACACATATAGAGCAGAATTTTTCAAGTCACTGGTTGTACACAAAGTATTTTCTCACCATTTGTGTTTTCATACATGTACTTAGGGTAATGATGTCTAACTCATTCCACCATCATTCCTGCCCCCTTTCTCCCTCCCTTCCCCTCCCTCCCTTTTGCCCTCACATGCTCCCTCCCATCACCATTATGAGTCAGCATCCTCATATCAAAGAAAACATTCGGCCTTTGGTTTTTTGGGATTGGCCTACTTCACTTAGCATGATATTCTCCAACTCCATCCATTTACCTGCAAATGCCATGATTTTATTCTCTTTTAATGCTGAATAGTGTTCTGTAGTTTTCATTGTGTATATATACCAAAGTTTCCCTAGCCATTCATCTACTGAAGGGCATCCAGGTTGGTTCCACAATTTAGCTATTGTGAATTGTGCTGCTATATACATTGATGTGGTTTTGTCTCTGTAGTATGCTGTTTTTAAGTCCTTTGGATATAAACCAAGGAGTTGGATAGATGGGTCAAATGGTGGTTTTATTCCAAGTTTTCCAAGGAATCTCCATACTGCTTTCCATACTGGCTGCACCCATTTGCAATCCCACCAGCAGTGTATGAATGTGCCTTTTTCCACACATCCTCGCAAACACTTATTGTTTGTTGTTCTTGATAGCTGCCATTCTGACTGGAGTGAGATGAAATCTTACAGTAGTTTTGATTTGCATTTCTCTAATTGCTAGAGATGTTGAACATTTTTTATATGTTTTTTGGGTGATTGCATATCATCTTTTGAGAGGTGTCTGTTCAGTTTCTTGGCCCATTTATTGATTGGGCTATTTGTTCTTTTAGTGTTTAGCTTTTTTGAGTTATATAAACCTTAGAGATTAGTGCTCTATCTGATGTGTAAGTGGTAAATATTTGTTCCCAAGATGTAGGCTTTCTATTTACCTCACTGATTGTTTCTTTTGCTGAGGAGAAGCTTTTTAGTTGGAATCCATCCCATTTATTAATTCTTGGTTTTAATTCGTTTTTTGTTGTTGTTTGTTTTGTTTTGTTTTGTTATTTTTTATTATTTTTATTTTGAATTCTTGTGTGATAGGAGTCTTATTAAGGAAGTTAGGGCCTAATCCAACATGATGGAGATTTGGGCCTACTTTATCTTCTAATAGGCGCAATGTCTCTGGTTTAATTCCTAGGTGCTTGATCCTCTTTGAGTTGAGAGATAGGGGTGAGAGATAGGGGTTTTATTTCATTTTGTTGCATATGGATTTCCCAGCACCATTTGTTGAAGAGGCTATCTTTTCTCCAATGTATGTTTTTGACACTTTTGTTTAATATAAGATAACTGTAATTATGTGGATTAGTCTCTGTGTTCTCTGTTCTGTACCATTAGTCCACCAGTCTATTTTGGTGCCAATACTATTCTGTTTTTGTTACTATTCCTCTGTAGTATAGTTTAAGGTCTGGTATAGTGACAGCACCTGCTTTACTCTTCTTGCTAAAGATTGGGTTTTAGTTATTCTGGGTCTTATTTTTCTAAATGAATTTCATGACTGCTTTTTCTATTTCTCTGAGGAATATCATTGGGATTTTGACTGAAATTGCATTAAATCTGTATAGTGCTTTTGGTAGTATGCTCATTTTGACAATATTAATTCTGCCTGTCCAAGAACAAGGAAGATCATTCTGTCTTCTAAGGTCTTCTTTAATTTATTTCTTTAGTGTTCTGTAGTTTTCATTGTAGGGGTCTTTCACCTCTTTCATTAAGTTGATTCCCAAGTTTGTTTGTTTGGGGGTTGGTTTTTTTTTTTTTTTTTTTTGGTTTGTTTTTGGTTTTGTTTTTGTTTTTTGAGGCTATTGTAAGTGGGATAGTTTTCCTCATTTCCCTTTTAGAGGATTTTTCACTGATATACAGAAAGGCCTTTGATTTATGGGTGTTGATTTTGTAACCTGCTACTTTAATGAATTCATTTACTAATTCTAGAAGTTTTCTGGTAGAATTTTTTGGGTCTTCTAGGTATAGAATCATGTCATTGGCAAATAATGCTAATTTGGGTTCTTCTTTTCCTATCCATATTCCTTTGGTTTCTTTCACCTAAATGCTCTGGCCAGTTTTTCAAGAACTATGTTAAATAGAAGTGTTGAAAGAGGACATCGCTGACTTGTTCCAGTTTTTAGAGGGAATGCTTTCACTTTTTCTCCTTTTAGAATGATGCTGGCCTGGGGCTTAACATAGATAGTTTTTATGATGTTGAGATATGTTTGTGTTATTCTTAGTTTTTCTAGTGTTTTGAACATGTATGGGTGCTGTATTTTGTCAAATGCTCTTTTTTTGCATCTATTGAGATGATTATATGATTCTTATCTTCAAGTCTATTAATGTGATAAATTACATTTATTGATTTCCATATGTTGAACCAGACTTGCATCTCTGGAATCAACCCCACTTGAACATGGTGCACTATCTTTTTGATATGTTTTTGTATTCAATTTGCCAGAATTTTATTGAGAATTTTTGCATCTATGTTCATTAGAGATATTGGTCTGAAGTTTTCTTTCTTTGATGTATATTTGCCTGGTTTTGGAATCAGGGTGATATTGCCCTCATAGAATGAGTTTGGAAGTGCTCCCTCTTTTTCCATTTCATGAAATAATTTGTAGAGTATAGGTATTAGTTCTTCTTTAAAGGTCTTGTTGAACTCAGCTGTGTATTCATCTGGTCCTGGGCTTTTTTTGATTGGTAGGCTTCTAATAGCAACTTCTATTTCCTTGCTTGAAATTGATCTGTTTAAATTGTGTATATCATCCTGATTCAATTTGGTCATCATATGCCTCTAGAAATTTGTCAGTGCCTTCAATATGCTCTATTTTATTGGAGTACAAGTTTTCAAATCATTTCTAATTATCTTCTGTATTTCCATAGTGTCTGTTGTGATATTTACTTTTTCATCATGTACATTAGTAATCTGAGTTTTCCCCCTCCTTCTTTTTATTAGCATAGCTAAAGGTTTGTCAACTTTATTTATTTTTTTGAAAAACCAACTTCTTGTTTTGTCAAATTTTTAAATGGTTTCTTTTGTTTCAATTTCATTGATTTTGGCTTTGATTTTAATTATTTCCTGTCTTCTACTGCTTTTGATGTTGATTTGTTCTTCTTTTTCTAGGGATTTGAGATGATGTAATGTTAAGTAATTTATTTGTTGACTTTTTCTTCTTTTAAGGAACGAACTCCATGCAATGAACTTTCTTCTTAGTACTATCTTCATAGTGTCCAAGAGATTTCGATACGTTATATCAGTGTTCTTATTTACCTCTAAGAATTTTTTAATATCCTCCTTGATGTCTTCTGCAACCTTTTGTTCATTCAGTAGTATATTATTTAGTATCCAGGTGTTGGAGTAGTTTTTATTTTTTATTTTATCATTGATTTCTAATTTTATTTCATTGTGATCTGATAGAATGCAGGGTAATATCTCTACTTTTTTGTATTTGTTAAGAGTTACTTTGTGAAATTCAAACCCAGTATGTCTGGCTCCAATCCTGGTGCTTCCAATCACACCCTTAAATATTGCAGTATAATATCACAGCTTGCCTCCCAAATTGCTCCCTTTCTCATTTAATCTAACTCTTCATGTTAATGACCACTTAAGAAATACAAATACAATATTATTATTACTCTCCTTTGCTTACTTTTCCTGTTTCATATTATTCATACTCACCAGTTCTTGCTTTGTATTTTACTCTTTTGAAAAAATATATATATAAAGAAAATAGTAAAAATAAGTCTTAAAAAAAAAGAGTTACTTTGTGGAATAATATATGATCTGTTTTAGAGAAGGATCCATGTGCTGCTGAGAAGAAAGTGTATTCGCTTGTTGAAGGATGAAATATTCTATATATGTCAGTTAAGTCTAAGTTTTTGATTGTATTATTGAGTTTTATAGTTTCTTTGTTCAGCTTTTGTTTGAACAATCTATCCAGTGGTGAAAGAGGCATTTTAAAGTCATTCATAATTATTGTGTTGTGGTCAATTTGATTCTTGAACTTGAGAAGAGTTTGTTTTATGAACATAGATGCTTCATTGTTTGGGGCATGTATATTTATAATTGTTATGTCTTGTTGGTGTATGGTTTCCTTGAGCAGTATGAAACTACCTTCTTTGTCCCTTTTGATTAATTTTAGCTTAAAGTCTATTGTATTTGATACAAGGATGGAAAGTTCAGCTTGCTTCCACAGTCCATGTGAGTGGTATGATTTTTCCCAACCTTTCACCTTTAGTCTGTGGATGTCTTTTCCTACGAGATGAGTCTTTTGGAGGCAGCATATTGTTGGGAGTTTTGTGTGTTTTTTTGTTTATTTGTTTGTTTGCTTGCTTATTTGTTTTTAGATCCAATCATCTAGCCAGTGTCTTTTGATTGGTGAGTTTAGGCCAGGGTTGTTATTGAGACATGATTTGTATTCCCAGACACTTTTGCTTATTTTTGGTATTTAACTTGATTTGGTTTCTCCTTTGATTAGATTTTCCTTTAGTGTAATACCTCCCTCTGCTGATTTTCATTGTTTTGTTTTTCATTTCCTCTTCATAGAATATTTTGCCAAGGATGTTCTATAGTGCAGGTTTTCTAGCTGTAAATTCTTTTAACTTTTGTTTATCACGGAAAATGTTTATTTCATCATCAAATCTAAACTTAATTTTGCTGGATACAAAATTCTTGGTTGGCATCCATTTTCTTTCAGAGCTTGATATATGTTGTTCCAGGATCTTCTAGCTTTCAGAGTCTGGGTTGAAAAATCTGCACACAAACTAATTGGTTTCCCCCAATATGTAATCTAATTCTTTTCTCTAGTGGCTTTTAATATTCTCTCCTTATTCTGTATTTAGGCATTTTCAGTATAATGTGCCTTGGTATGTATCTATTGTGATTTTGTACATTTGGTGTCCTGTAAGCCTCTTGAATTTGGTTTTCCAATTCATCCTTCATGTTTGGAAAATTTTCTGATATTATTTTATTGAATAGATTGTTCATTCCTTTGGTTTGGAACTCCATGCCTTCCTCTATCCCAATAACTCTTAAATTTCGTCTTTTTATGCTATTTCATATTTCTTGAATATTCTGCTGATGGTTTCTTACCATTTTCACTGTGTGGTCTACATTTTTTTCAAGATTACATATTTTGTCTTCATTGTCTGAGATCCCATCTTCCAAGTGGTCTACTCTGTTGGTGATGCTTTCAGTTGAACTTTTAATTTGGTTTATTGTTTCTTTAATTTCAAAGATTTCTGTTTGGTTTTTCTTTTTTTTTTAAAGAGAGAGTGAGAGAGGGGAGAGAGAGAGAGAGAGAGAGAGAGAGAGAGAGAGAGAGAGAGAGAGAATTTTTAATATTTATTTTTTAGTTCTCGGCAGACACAACATCTTTGTTGGTATGTGGTGCTGAGGATCGAACCCCGGCCGCACGCATGCCAGGCGAGCGCGCTACCACTTGAGCCACATCCCCAGCCCTGTTTGGTTTTTCTTTAGAATCTCTAGCTCCCCATTGAAGTAATCTTTTGCTTCCTGTATTTGCTTATGTGTTTTTCTAAATGATTTTTGCTGCCTGTATTTGCTTTCTTATGTCATCCTTCAATTCACAGAATATTTTAATATGTACATTCTGAACTCCTTCTCTGTCATTTCATCTGCTGTGCTGGCCATGAATTCCAATAAAGTGGTATCTTGATTTGTTTGGGGCACTTTCTTCCCTTGTCTTTTCATGCTGCTTGTATGTCTTCCTTTCTAGCTCTGTAGATCTGAGGTGTTACTGTTTTTACCGTATAGGCTTCTAGTGCCTTTGGAGGGTTCCAGTACTTCTCCTTTGAGGTGAAGGACAATGTTAACAGATCCCAATGTGAACAAAATACCACCTAAAAACAAATAGTTGTTATTAAGATGTTTACAGTTTGGTCACAATGTACAGGATTGGTGAATTCAATTATTATCTACAATATAATCAGTAGGTTTGTAAAAGGGTTTACAGTTTCTGATGGTGGACAAAGAACCAGGAGTGAGGTGGAGGATGATATGCTGAGGAGGTATGAGATGAGGATATAGAGTTATTATATTTTGGAAAGTGTGAAAGAGAAATCTAAAGAAGAAGTTTAGTAGCAGGAGAATAGAGAGGTAGCAATTTGGGGTAGACAAGTAAAGAGGGAAGACAGTAGAGTACATAAGACAAAAACACATACATATTAAGAAAAGTTAAAATAGTAAAAATGGGAGAGAGAAAAAAAGAATATACAACACAACTGTAATATACTATGCAATCGTCTCTCTCCTCAATATCCTAATTCATGCAAAGTACTTGGTTTCACATATGTTGGGGATATGAGGGCAGAAGAATAAAGAGGGAGAAGAAAGAAAAAAATCTCAAAAGAAGAAACAAGGATTGTCTTGGTTGAAGGTCAGTGTCTTTCTTGCTTCCCTTCTCATCCAATGGTGGGGTTGTTTGTTTTTAGTTGTTATCTCCACCCTCTGCATGGTGGGGGTTACCAGGGTGTGAGGGTTGGTCTTGGGTGCAGAGCACTTGGAAGTGGAGTATGGCACCCGCTGGTCCCATTCGGAGACTGCACCTCAAGGATCTCCTTTGGGGTCTCCTCCTGTGATGTGGGAGCCAGGTCTTATCTCCTCATCTCACCTGTAGACCTAACAGTTCCTGCCCTCTAAATTAGTCTCTAAAGTGTATCTCCCTCACTCTCTCCCTTCCTAATCAGGAACCTTTCTCTCCGGGGGTCTTGTGTGTTGTACTCTGGTGGCTGCGCACCTGTCATGGAGGACTATTTCGTATTGGGCAGTCACTCTGCTGAGTTAGCGGCTGCTGGGGATTGAAGGTGATTAGAAAACTATGGGTACCCGGCTGTCCAGTATTCCAAACTGGTAACTGCACATACTAAAGATGGTGATGGAGGTGAATCAAGATGAAGGCAGCTGTTTTCAACTATAGGGTGTCAGATCAGGTGGGGGGAGCTGGGCGATGTCACGGTGCAGTGCACTCAGAGATGAACTCTCTATGGCATGCAGTCTTGTGGCTATCAGCTTTCTTCAGAGCCTGGGATGTCCCCAGCTGCAGGCAGGCTACAGTGAGTAGGGGACTATGGAAGTAGCTGCAGAGTCCCAAGATGGAGTTGACCAGGGGAGCTCCACGTTGGTAGATGGGGGTCCACACAGGAGTGGCAGCCGGAGTTCCTGCATGTGGGTAGTGGCTGAGTGTCCAGGAATTCTGCACCAGTGCTGATGCTGGTGATCCTGCTAAGGCATTGCAAGACCTCCGTGGGCAAGTAGTTGGGAGTCCTTTGCTAAACTTTTTCAATTTCTTTCTTTATGTTCTTTAGTTTTCATTGTAGAGGTCTTGCAACTCCTTAGTTAACTAGATTCCCAAGTTTGTTTGTTTGATTGTTTGTTTGTTGAGATTATTGTGAATTGAAATAAATTTTCCTGATTTCTTTCTCAGCAGATTCATTATTGAAGTATAGAAATGCTGTTGATTTTTTTGTGTGTGTGGTATGTTGCTCTTGTGTTTTAGTCAGTTTTTGCATCATTGTGACCAAAAGACCTAACAAGAACAATGTAAAGGAAGAAGGAGTAAAATTTTGTTTTGGTTCATGGTTTCAGAGATTCAGTCCCTAGATGGTCAACTCCATTACTCTGGTCCTAAGATGAGGCAGAACACATAGAAGAAGGGCATGACAGAGGAAAACAGCTCAAAACATGGCAACCAGGAAGCAGAGAGAGGGCTCTGCTCACCAGGGGCAAAATATAAACTCAAAAGTCACACCCCAGTACCCAACCTCCTCCAGCCCCACACTATCTGCCCACAATTACCACCCAGTTAATCCATATCATTTGATTAATCCACTGATTATCATAATTTGATCTTTTCACCTCTGAAAATTCTTGTCTCACGTGAGGTTTTGGGGGGACATTGCATATCTAACCCATAATATCTTGTGTCCTACAACTTTGCTGAATTTGTCAGTTCTAAAAGTCGGCTGGTGGAGGTTTTTTGAGTCTTCTACATATAGGATCATGTCATTAGCAAATAAGAAACTGAATTTTATTTACTGAAAATATGTTCTCAGTGTCTGTGTCAATCCATTTCGTTCCTTATTATTTCCAACAGTTGCCTAGAACTGGAACTCAAGGATGCCTTTGGGGTTCTCTGGCACCTATCCACAAGTTACATAGAGTTTCGATCTGACTGGGAAAAGCCCTTTGACTGATGCATGCACTGTCAATCTCAGACTCCCTTTCTTCATGCACTGGCTCAAAAAAGGGGGCACCCATACAGTTCAGAAGATGTTGACAATTGGCTTCAAGAGACCAGATCTTTCTGAGTGGAGGAAAAAGTATGAGCTGAATGAATTGTACACATTTACACAATAGCCAATCCTGAGAATTATGAAAACATGACAAATGCAACACCTTTGAAGTGGAACTGGTTCTTTGGTGAGTGGAAGTACAGTAATGCACAACTCACTTGAAACAGGAAAGAAATTTTGTTTGAAGATGTTAAGGTCAAGCTAAGGAATTAAAATAGCCACAGGTGGTCATTCATCCCCACTTCATTTTGCCACTTCAAAATCTATTTCTCATCACTCAGATATTTATTCATGGAGTGGTTAAGTCCTCTTTTATCTTTTTTATGCTTTCATTAGCTGTTCTTTGTCTCTTTCTTGCTTACAAAAGGGCAGATATTTTTTAAGCCAAATGTCAACATGTCAAACATTGAAAGTCCATTCCCAGGAAATGCCGTTTGTTTATAATTACATACTTTATGGTAACAAATGTAATATTATTCAATTTGTGCGCCAGACTTTCACACACTGACAGACCAGGTATACTGTATAGAGACGCCTGAGTATTCAGCTTAGTGGAGGCCTTTGTTTAACAATATCAAAATTGCAGACTTCACAACATTAGGAATTTGGAACATAAAAGAGATACAAAGTGTCTGGCAAGAAAATAAGCATTACACCAAGCAAGCAGCATTTTACACCTGGATTGGTTGTCCTGCCTCTACCACATGAAAAGGGAGAGGTGGAGATGATAGGGGCAGAGGCAGGAGCTTCTTTCTGCAGACATGAATGCTAATGAGCTCAGAAGTCTTTTGGAAGACTGCCCACAGTCAGTGTGGAAACACTGAACTGCCTGAAAACCATTGTTCAGTTCATTAGAGGTTACAAAGTTTGTAGTTCAAAATTGCATGGGTAAAGCTCAAGGTGACCAAAAATCAGAACTTAGCATTAGGTGAGTCCTGTCACTCTCAATCACTAGGGAAAACCCAAGTAGCTCTAGAAAAGGCTAGGGTTCAAGATCTGTTTATCTATTTGTGCCTCAAACAGGCCCAAGTGAACCTTTTGGAAATAATGTTTTGAGAAATAAAAATTCTTAGTCATGCAACTGATGGCTGTCTCAACCTGTTTCTTTCAGATACCATTGTTCTTATTGCTTCAATCGCAGTTGTTTCAGCAAAAACTCAGGGTAATATTTTCGCCACGTCTGCACTCAGAAGTCTCCGTTTCCTACAGATCCTCCGTATGGTGCGAATGGACCGGAGGGGAGGCACTTGGAAATTACTAGGTTCGGTAGTTTATGCACACAGCAAGGTAAGATTTGTTTTCTGGGTTTTAGAACAAAATTTTTGAAACAGTTTATTGATAACTGTAATAATATTTAATAAACCTATCACAAGCAAACTTAGTCATTTCAAAGATAGTTAAAGCAATTTAGGGACATGGTAACTAATGGATTATTTAAGAATAGCATAAGTATCTAAAAGGTAGTAAAGTAAGTGAAATTATGTATAGATCTCCCCCTTTTTTCAGTTTTTTGCTTCTAAAAATCTTTCATTCCTTTTATATTTAGGAATTAATCACAGCTTGGTACATAGGATTTTTGGTTCTTATATTTTCATCTTTCCTTGTCTATCTGGTGGAAAAGGATGCAAATAAGGAGTTTTCTACATATGCAGATGCTCTCTGGTGGGGCACAGTAAGTAAAAAAAAACTGTTTTTCTTATTGGATATCATGAAATGTTTCTTTTAAAAACAATGTAATGACTTCTATGCGTGGTTTCAATGAAAATATAAACCTCTGAAAGGGAGGCATGTGAAAATATATATATTACTTATAATTGTCTTGAGAGCTTTCAGACCTCTGATGCAACAAAGTTCTCTCATAAATTATTACTATTTTTTTCCAATACTGGGATTGAACCCAGAGGCACAGCACCACTGAGCTACATCCCCAGCGCTACTTTTATTTTTTTTATTTTGATACAAGATCTCACTAGCTTTTTAAGTCTGGCTCTGAGCTTGTGATCCTCCTGCCTCAGCCTCCCAAGTAGCTGTATCATTAATGTTTCTTGAGGATTAGGTTGTTGCCAAAATAAAAATATAACATTTTTCAATGGTGGTTAAAAACTGACAGGCTTGTTTGTGCATTTTAACCTTGGGGAGCACGGATTTACATTGTCATTTGTTGCATTGATCTTCCACTCATCGAAACACTTATTTGGAGTTAAAAAAAGTAAATGGTAGAAATGGTGGCAGAATGTGATGGACATTATTATCCAAAGTACATGTATGAAGACATGAATTGGTGTGAATATACTTTGTATACAACCGGATATATGAAAAGTTGTGCTCTATATGTGTAATAAGAATTGTAATGCATTTGCTGTCATAATATAAATTTTTAAAATAAATAAATAAAATAAAATATCCAGAAAAAAAAATAAATAAATGATAGCTGAATGAAAGTTAAAAGAGTAAAATAGATCACAGAAAAAAGAAAGAAAGAAAAAGAAGCTGGTAATTCACCTGTGAAATCAGCAGTAATATACATTTGATTTCAAAAATTTAAATTCAAAATCCTACTTTTCCTTTATATTTTTATTAAAAAATAATTTTTCAAACAACTAAAAGTAAAATCATAATATAAATAAAAAATAAACAAGTGCTAATCATTGTATTCAATTTATTTTTTTAATTAAGTTATTATCATTAGTAAGATATTACCACCAATTCAAATATCTATCCAAAGAACAAAGGCATCTAAAGATCAGGAAAATTTAAATGATGTACAAATAGAAGCAAACCTGGATTTTTCTATAATATTGGAAAGAAGTCAGTTGAAGCTCCACTAGACATAATTTATTTCTGTCTATAGACAAAAATTATTTTGCATTACTATTTGTTATCTACAACTTACAGAGTTGCAAGTAGCTCAAACCATGAAAGGTGTAGAGTCCCATAAAATCAGAATTCAATAAGCTGGATCAAATAACTGAACAATGGATAGTTATCCTTTGAAGTAAAAAATTTCCCTACATTGTAAAGAATTTATAAAATAATCATTGGAACTTGTGCCCTAATAAGAAATTTACAGGACATAAGAGTGCTTTATACAATCTATAAATTACATTTCTTTTTATTTTATTATTTTAAGACATTCCAAAGGGAAGTTATATGGAAATACACAGTATTTATAATTTTCTAAAGAATTTCCACTATCTTTGGTCCAACAAAGAAAGATTCTTTTATAAATCATCAATTTATATATATTATATATAAATTACATATATAATATATATAAATTGATGGTTTATAATTTATTTATTTATTTTAGTACCAGGGATTGAACTCAGGGGCACTCAGCTACTGAGCCACATCCCCAGCCTTATTTTCTATTTATTTAGAGACAGGGTCTTACTGAGTTGGTTAGCGCCTCACTGTTGCTGAAGCTGGCTTTGAACTCTCGATCCTCTGGTCTCAGCCTCTGGAGCTGCTAGGATTACAGGTGTGTGCCACTGTACCCGGCATCAGTAGCATTTTTTGAGTGCTAGATTGTTGCAAAATAAAAATATATCATTTTCACAAACATAGATGAAAATATTTTTTGTTTTTGTTTTTCGTTTTTTGTGGAAGACAGATTGAAGTTACCAATTGTTCATTATGCCACTACTCATCACAGGTTCAACAGCAAGATGTAGAACTTCCTACCAGGAACAAGGAAAATTTGTCAGGGCTGAATTAAGCAGAACTTGGCATATCTGTGGGTTGCATAGAAACAATAAAATGAATAAAAGTTAGAAATACATTCACCTAAAGATTATGACTTCTTAAAATTACCTGTGTAAATGTCTACAAGATTATGCCATTGGTAACAAAACATTCTGTTGCATTAATAATTTGGTTTCCAACTCTTCCCGACCCACAAGCAATAATAGACATTTTGAAAGGAAAAGAGTGGAAACGCAAAAGAGAGCAGTCATCTGACATTCTTAAAATACTTTTTTATATGTAGAGAGCAAATGAAAATCTGTTACTCGTGGTAGGATTAACTATGTAAACTGAGAAAACAGAGGCTTTTCTTGCTAGCGAAGGGAAAGCAGTATCCTCCCAGCCTTTGAGGGAATGGCTTGAATTTAAGCTTAGTTTTTGCTTCTCTTGGATAATTCTAATGTCTTTCAATTACTGAAGCATTCATGTGCACTTTTCCCATTTGGTCCAACAAAGAAAGGTTCTTTTATAAATCACCAGTAGCATTTTTTTGAGTGCTAGATTGTTACTTGGTCTGCAGTTATTGGGGAATTCAGCCTGGCAGCTCTCTGTCCCTTTTTCCATTTGTCTTCCCTTTCTCCTTATTACTAATAAGAAGTACTGTATTGTGTATTAAACAGTGTGTAGGAAACTCTTAACATATCTCTTATTTAGTCACCAGCTAGTTTCTTCTGCCAGAGTAACACACATAACAGGTTTTCAAAGATCGTAATCTGTGACTTTCAGGGGAAAGCAACATATTTTCAATGATTTCCATTTCAGTAGTACTCTTTTGATTGACATTTAACCTAAACTTAACAGGTTTCTAAATGCCTTAATTATGTTTCTGTTTAAAAACTCTAGATTTGATATGAGAGTAAAAATTTTCTTATATATCAAGCTTCAAAGGAAAAAAATTGTTGGTCCACAGCATTTTTTTGATATTAACTCATTAATGAAATTGTTTGATGCTAAAAAAGAGAGAGAGAGAGAGAAAGAGAGAGAGAGAAGCAAGAAGACTTATTATTTCTATTTATTGTAAAAAGAATATACACTAGATCTCAGTGTTAAATGAAATAAATTTAGACTATTATACCATATGTTATATATTAATAAAAACTTTCATGAAAGGTTTGTCTAGATAATTTTTTATTAAAATCATCCAGATTGGCCAGGCATGGTGGCTCACACCTGTAATCCCAGTAACTCAGGAGGCTGAGACAGGAGGATCACAAGTTCAAAGCCAACCTCAGCAGTTTAGCAAGCCCTCAACAACTTAGTTAAACCCTGTCTTAAAATGAAAAATAAACAAACAAAAAGCATGTAATTCAGCAGTAACGCACTCTTGGGATCAATGCTCAATACAAAAAAAAAAAGTCAAGTTTGCATTAATGAGCTCCTAATAACTATGGAAGTATAAAAATTAAATAGGAAAATTAAAGAAAACATTCTGAGTTGGAGTATTTCTAAGTACTAGGCTTTGAGGGTGGTGGGGGGAGAATAAGAAAAATAAATCCCCTTTATTAAAAGAGTACAAAGTATCAACATAAATTACCAAAATATATTTCATTTTCTACAGACACATTGTGCCAGTGAATTCCAAGTATTAAATAGTAAATTCCTTCCATGGAGGCAGGAGGATCATGAGTTCAAAGCCAGACTTGGCAAAAGTGAGGCACTAAGCAACTCAGTAAGACCCTATCTCTAAAAAAATACAAAATAGGGATGGGGATGTGGCTCAGTGGCCAAGTGCCCCTGTGTTCAATCCCCCCAAAAAAGATTATGAGAACTGTTTCCAAAACAAATTTTAGGGGGATACTGTGGTGTGATCAACACTGCTCATAGCAAATAACAATTTAAAGAACTTTGATCCCTGAAAACAGCTCCATACTAGGGAAGGAATGCATCTAGTTAACAGATTAATTTAGATAACAGATCAAGGGGCTTTCTACCAAGAATGTAGGAAGTGCCCAAAGATGGCAGCTATTGCAGGTCTACACCAGCACTGTTGCGGATGTTCAATGGAAGGGTCCCTATAACAAAAGGAACAAAACAAAACTATAGGCTTTGTTGCAGACCCACCCTCTAAGCACAGAGGAGCTTGGGAATTGGAGATTGTGATGAAAAACGTTCTGGGATCTGAAGTGAGCAACTAAAAGGGCCTTGTAGCAGACGGAGTAGCTAGTGGAAGTGGCTGTTAGATGAGGCACTGGCCCCTCCTGGAAAAGAGGATCTTCTGGTTGCAAGGTGGAGCTCCATTTAATGTAATTTTCTGTGTTTTCCTCCTTAATTGCTTCAGATTTATTCTGAATAATTTAAGAATGGATTTTCCTGAAGTTATTTTCTATTATTATCTCCTCCTTTCCTGTTGTTATTTTTTTTTCTCCTTTAGATTTGCTTTAAATTTATTCTAAAATAACTTGCAATTGGGTTTTCCTGAAGCAATTTTTTCTGGTAATGACTTGTTCTTGAAGGCCAGTTGTTTTTTTTTTCTTTCTGTTTGCTGCTATTCTTATAATGATCATACTGTTATTGGTTTAAAAGAAAGATGCATGCAGCAGCAGATAGTGTAAATCTGATCTTGAGTCAACATCTGCATACAGATTCCACTTGAGTCTATGTGCTTGAAATTATTACCTCAGGTATATAGAAAAATTTTCATCAGCCACATTTAGCTTCAAAAATCATGCCAAAATCCTTATAGTCTTTCTCAAAGCAAGCTTTATATGTAATATGATATACTCAACAACTTGACATCCCAAATATGCCCTTTTATTCCCCTCCAATAAGGCTTTTCAGCCATCATTTCCCTCCTAGGAAACATACTGACTGAGGCTTGTAGCATACCAAGTGCTATTCAATATCCACAGGATTCTGTTCTCACCATTGTCTGAATGTTTGCAGAGTTCAATGTGTTCATTCCAAAATATTTTTACGGCAGTCGTATTTAAAATATAATGGCATGCTTAAGTTCATATTGTTGCATAAGCTGATGATATATGGTAGAGAAAGAAAGATGGATGATCCTATTAAAAATGGAATAGAATGCCTTAGAAAAATTCAATAAATGCAAAATTATATATATATATAATATATATATATATATAATATATATATATATCTGTGAAACCAGAAGTGAACATACAATTACACAGGGGGAAACCCGAAATAGCTAGGACTCTAAACTCAAATATCTCCACTGTATTCATTCTCCACTAAAAATACAACTTATGAAAAAAAACATTAAAAATTAAGAAAAACAATTTATTATGGGTGAGGTTTATGCAAAGAAAATGAAGCATAAGTTCAACTGCAAACTATGCCTTTCATCAAGAATACTAGGAAATAAATATACATTTGTGGGTTTTAAGTTGAAATAATATATTTAACATATTTACCTCTTTGTGATGATGTACTTTATTCAAATTTCTAAGTGGCCAATTAATCATCACAGAAGTTTCAATCAAGAAAGCTTCTCAGAAAATCATCTCACCTACATAGAACACCAGGAATCTCTCATAAGAACATTTATTTTATTTTACATTAATTCAATTGCACTATAGTTCAGTCCATTCCTTTGACATTCATTTGCTTTACAGAGTAAAAGTTTACTGTATCGTGATTCACTTTTAAGGCTATATCTTGGAAGGGAATTAAATGCCTTGACTCAGGAATTATCAAAAATGTATTAGTACAGGGAGAACCCATTAAATGACCAATTTTCAGTTCCTTCTGCCTTCCTGAACCAACCCAGTCCCTGTCATTCCCACCCAGCTAACCTGTATGCAGTCATGAAGCATCCCCAGAGCTCATCCAAGATGAACAGAAGCACTGGATTTAACTCCAATATAAATGAAGGCATTGGATTTACCACTATCCACTGTGCTCAGTTCTTGCACCCTAAGTTGTATGCACATTTATAAGTGGCAAGGAATTAACACAAGGGTGATGAAGGTATCTTCAAAGAAAATATATTACTTACTCTATTACTTTGTCAGTGTGGGATCCCTAAAGAAACTGGTTATTTCAAGGGATTTTTTTTTTGTTATAATAGTACTTCATTACTAGATTTCAGTTTTTCAAAATCAACTATTTCTCTACAAGTTCATGCAGTCCACATCACTATGTTACCTGTATACTGTAATTAATAATCACCATCCGCCCTTCTGAGTTGGAGTCACCAATGAACTTGGTGTGGGAGCTGCTGCATACAGAGATAAGATACAATAAAACTCATCATACCATGTCAAGCTACAAAGGATCTTGGAGGTGTGTGAAGAGTTTTTCCAGAAGATAAGTCAACTGATCCATCATCTAATTCAACTGTAAAGTCCAGGTATGGTCTCCCCCCAACCCCTGAAGAGCTTACAGGTGGCCTCAAGTTTCTCTGAAACAAACCACTGTTCCAGAATCTCCCCCAGTGTCCTGAAGGGTCTTCAGGGTCTTACATGGGCCGGCCTTCCTCTGACTCTGAACCTACATGAAAGTAATCATTAATGGGCACATCCAAGGAAAGATTCATGAGATTTATGAAAGACCGAAGTGGTTTATTGTTTAGGATAAGCACACAAGAGGCTTCTGCTTCTCACTTCATGTGCGAAGGATCAACTGATCGACACCTTTCCAGTGCTAGGAAAAGAAAAGAAATAGAATGCAGCTGTACTGGCCCAAGGAGACTTACTGGTACTTCAAGGGGAGCTTCACCTGAAAGTACAAAAAGAAATCGGTCATCTCTATGCAGGGCTCAATCCAAAGATGGCTTTATTGAATGCAGCTGGTCCTTGCCTTAGAAAGCTGGCAGCTAGATCAACCAGATGGGTCATTGTGAATTCCTGGAGAAGATTCACATCTTTTTATTCTAAGTGCACCTTAGAGACTTCATAATTCGTCTGGTGCTCTCAGTTCACACAGGGAAGCCCAGTTGCCCCCTTTGCATCCACAGAAGTGAAGTGATTCATTCTCTGGGCAAGAAACAAAGGCAACTCCCGCCACCTCCCTCCTTGGCATGAAGGAGACAAACTTCCACCTGTTGCCAAATCTTTCTCAGGCCTACCCTAGAGACAAAGTGCGCCTGTGCGGCCAACCAAGAAATTCTTGGTCCTAGCGACATCAGAACAAAAGAAGTTGAGGAGGTCAGGGGATCCGCTGCTGGCTCTTCAGGTTTCTGCACTCTGAAATGTGGTCATCCCAAAAGCTGGGCCCAGAGTACAGGGAGAAGGTAGGAAGAGTCTTCACCCAGCCAGCAGGTCCCTAGGCTGCTACACTGTCAGCACTTGAACCAAGAAGAATAACTCAAATGTGTTATTTTTTAGGTTTTTCAAACCATGAAAGATAACATTTTTGCTGTAATCAAAACATGAAATTTCACCTTCAGTAGATAATTATTAATAAGCTGTTATAAAAAATATTTTAAAGAAAAGGTATAGTAGACTTAGTAGATTAAAATCTTTCCCACATATTTGAAATTAGAAATCTATAATAAAATTGTCCCTTTTTTTGACATTCTTAAAGAAATCAAAGGTCCCATACTGACACTTCTAGTGACATATGATTAACTTGACAAATTCCATCTCTCTGACCACAGATGAACCCTTTCACTCCAGAGGCCTCTTGTCAACTTGAATTTGATGCCCTCTCGCCCTCACAGCCCCTTTCCAGGATGAATTTCTTCTTAATTCAACAGATTACCATTGAAAGATTTTTTTGAGGAGAATAAGAAAATGGTACTTCTTGCAAGTATATAAAGAAGGAAACAGAGGAAGACAAGAATAAAAACAGAGAGAGCAGATACTGTAACATTCTGGCCTACCAGGGTGGCAGTGGAGACAGAGAGAAGGGAATGAATTTGCAATAACTGAAATAAATACAAACAAACAACAGGACTTGCTGATTATTTCAGTGAGGAGGGGCATCCAGAAAAAGGAGTAAGAAGGATGCTTGTGAGGCTTCTGACATGAGCCACTGGATGGATGGTAGTACTCTTGATTAAGATGAAAGGGGAAACATTTGGGAATTCACAGACTGGAAGAAAATAGGAGTTTGGTTTAATGACTCTGTGATATCCAAATAGAAATATCAACAGGTATGTGAATTTAAAACTCAGAAGAGTGGCTTGGCTTAAAAATATAAATCTGGTGGGTTCAGCATAAAAATGGTACCTAAATCCATAAGAACATTTAAGATCACCTAGGAAGAGAGAGAGAGAGAGAGAGAGAGAGAGAGAGAGAGAGAGAGAGAGAGAGAGAGAGAGAGAGCGCAAGAAAAAAGAAAGTCCAAGAAGAATAATTTTTAAAAGACCTAAAGTCAAATCTTAGAAATCCAATGGCCCAAAGATGGAAAGGAATAAGAGGGAGCCACAGAAGATGAGCTACCAGACACACAGGAAAAAATCATGGAAGTGAAGAGAAAAAAGTTCTCCTAGGAAGGATTTCCTGCTCAGCTGAATGCTTCTGCAAGGTCGTGTCCTGGAGTCTATCTCCTTTAATCATTTCTGTCTCTCAGAATGGTACCTACCCTCCCCTTCAAAACCCGGGTGAGATGGCATGACATGAGCAGTCACTCTCAGGGCTCCTTCACAACTGTATCCCCAAGATGTTGGTACTTTTTCTCAATCTTCATTCTCCTGATTCCCTATTACTCTGCAACATCAGGAATTTCCTGATACTTTGTGACGGTCCCTCTCTTCTCCAGTAGGGTTTCATTGATATGGGCTTTTTAAATTGTTTCCTATTATTGAAGAACCATATTTTTCTTTCTTTTCCATCCCATAAATATCTCTTTCCTATGGTGTCCTTGAACTTTTTCTTTTCTTACTTTGTAATGTCATTTATGTGCGAAGCTTCAAGGATCATTCTGTGCCAGATTTCAAAACCCAAATATCATGCCAAACCCAATCTTTCTCAAAATCAAACTCTCATTCTCAAATTCCTGCTAGACTTGACTACATCCGTCACACTGACATTTAAAAAACCATTATTTGCAAAAACAAACTCTTCACCTTTACTCTAAAACCTTCTCTTTTTCATTGTTGTAGTTTTATTTATGCCAAAAACATCTTGCCACTTGAACTATTAAAGTCATTTTTTAGTCTTTCCCTTTACCCCAGACATGCAGTAAACGTATTTCTATTGAACTTCCTAAACATTTCTCTCTACTTTTCATTTACATACAATCTCTTAACCGGTTTCTCCACCTCTCATTTCTCCCTGCTCCAATCCATTCTAAACATTTTCTGCTAAAATTTCAATTTCTAAAACCAATATAATTTCAATGTACACTGCCTTAGAAACCTTTCATAAGTATTTCCTTGCTTCAAAACAGGAAACAGAATTCTTAACCCACCACCTAAGGGTTTTTTAATTCATTCAGTGCATATCTATTGAGTGACTACTACTGTATACCAGTCACAGTGCTTGGATTCAGCAGTAAGCAAGACACAGCCACAGCCTACGTGATTTTTACATTCTAGCAGGGAAACTAGTGAACAAGTAAATTTAATCAATATATACTATTTAAGATATTGATATTATCTATAAATAAGAATGAACAGAGTACAAGACTCCTAAAGCTCAAGAAATAAAATCAAGAATCAATAAATGGGATGGACTCAAACTAAAAAGCTTCTTCTCAGCAAAAGAAACAATCAATGAGGTGAACAGAGAACTTACATGTTTAGGAGCAAATTTTTGCCACACACACACATCAGACAGAGCACTAATCTCCAGGATATATAAAGAACTCAAAAAACTTAACACCAAAAAAAAAAAAACCCAATCAATAAATGGACTAAGATGAAAATTTGATCAACACGTATATTAAAAAATGTTCAACATCTCCAGTAATTAGAGAAATGCAAATCAAAACTACTCTAAAATTTCATCTCAAGCCAGTCAGAATGGGAGCTATTAAGAATACAGAACAGGGCTGGGATTGTGGCTCAGCGGTAGAGGGCTTGTCTAGCACGTGCGAGGCCCTGGGTTTGATCCTCAGCACCACATAAAAATAAATAAACGAAATTAAGGTATTGTGTCCAACTACTTCTAAAAAAATAAATATTTTTAAAAATACAGAACAATAAATGTTGGTGAGGATGTGGGGTAAACGTTACACTCATACATTGCTGGTAGGACTGCAAATTGGTGCAACCAATCTGGAAAGTAGTATGGAGATTCCTCAGAAACTTGGAATTAAACCACCATTTGATCCAGCTATCCCACTCCTCAGTCTATACCAAAGGGACTTAAAATCAGCATACTATAGTAATGCAGCCACATCAATGTTTATAGCAGCATTATTCACAGTAGCTAAACTGTGGAAGAAACTTAGATGCCCTTCAATAGATGAATGGATAAAGAAACTGTGGTGTATATACACAATGGCATATTACTCAGCATTAAAAGAAAATTAAATTAAGACATTTGCCAGTAAATTGATGGAGTTGGAGAATATCATGCTAAGTGAAATAAGCCAATCCCAAAAAACCAAAGGCCAAATGTTCTCACTGATAAATGGATGCTGGTCCATAACAGGGAGGGGGCAGACATAGGAAAAATGGAGGAACTTTGAATGCAAAGAGAATGGAAAGTAGAGAGGGTGCATGGTGGCAGGAAAGATGGTGGAATGAGATGGACATCATTACCCTAGGTACATGTAAGACTGCACATGTGGCACGAAGCTACATCATGTGCAACCCTAGAATTGTAAAGTTGTGTTGCAATTGTGTATAATGAATCAAAATGCATTCTGCTGTCATATATACCTAATTAAAATAAATTAACTAATTTTAAAAAGAAAAAAATCTTTAAAAAATGAACAGAGTAAAAATTTAGGGAACAATTGGCCGGGAAAAATCTTAAATAAGATGATCAGGGATAGTCATTTTTAGATTTGTTTTTATTTTTAATTGACATATAGCAAATGCACATACATACACACCCTCAATGTATGATAATCAGAGCAGGTTAATTGCCATTTCTGTTGTTATGGACACTTATCATTTTTTGTGTTGGAAACATACTAAATCCTTTCTAATATTTTAAAATATTTAATTGATTATTGAAAGCTCTAGTTATTCTCCTGTGCTATAAAACATTAGAAGTTACTCCTCTTATTCAACTGTACCCCTGTCCCCATTAATCAGAGTTGGTCTTTCTGTGGAGCTAACAGTAGAGCAGCTACCTGAATGGAGACCTGGGAGTAAAAGAAATCCACAAAGAAAATAGCAGGTGCAAAGACTCAGAGGCAAACAAAGGATCAGTGTGCTGATGAGCATCAGGGCAGGCTTAATGGATGCAGTATGAGATGGAGAGTGATAGAAGAAGATGCCTGAGAAGTGGGAAGAGGCCCAATCATGCAAAACCCTGAAGGCCTTGGAGAGGAGCTGGGACTTTGTTCTAGGGCTATAGGGGCCCCTGGAGCTGATTGACCATGGGAGAGACATGCTTTGATTATCATTTTCAAAGACACTTCCTGGGGCTGAGGATGTGGCTCAGTGGAAGACCTTGGTTAGCATGTATGAGGTCCTGGATTTGATCTCCAGAATGATAACCCAAAATAAAAAGAAATCTTGAGCAAATCTATTTAACCCCCTGTTCTACTAATGCTCTTTGTTTTTGTTATATGTTGGTGGATTATTATTGTACATATTTATGAGGTACAAGAGATGTTATGATTTATGAATATAATATATAATAATCAAGCTAATTCACGTATCTACCACCTCAAACATCTCAAATCATTTTTGGTGAGAATTTCGAAATTTACTCTCAGCAATTTTGAAATATCCTGTGCACTGTAATTAGCCATATTCACAACATTGTGCAATCGCTCTTTAAAGAAAAAAAAAAGCCACATTCCATTCTCCCCAACTCACACCTCTGGTAACTACCATTCTACTCTCTGCTTCTAAGTTCAATTGTTATAGATTCCACATTTAAGTGAGACCATGTGGTATTTGGTTTTTTGTGCCTAGTTTATTTCACAACATCTCATTTGATGCAGAAAAAGCCTTTGAAAAAAATCAGTATCATTTCATGATAAAAATTCTCAATAAATTAGGTAAAGAAGAAAGGTAACTTGATATAATAAAGATCAAACATGACAGTCCACAGCTTACATTATATTCAGCAGTGAAAATTTGAAAGTCTTTCCTTTAAGATCCAAAATAGAGCAAGGATACTCCACTCCTGCCGCTTCTATTTATTATAGCACTGGAAGTCCTTGCAATTGGGTAAGAGAAAGAAATAAAAGCCATCCAAACAGGAAAGGAAAAAGTGCAATTACTACTGTTTACGGAGTACATAGACTTATACATAGGAAAAAACTCTAAAGATTACACACACACACACACACACACACACACAACCTGTTGCAATGAAAAATTCAGTCAAGTTGCAGGATACAAAATAAACACACCCCACAGTCCTTCTGTTGTTAGCTTCTATATGTTTACAACAAACTTTCTGAAAAAGAAATCAGGAGAATGATCCCATTTTTGCAATAGCCACCAAAAAAAATGAAATAAAAACTTGGAATTTTTGAATAAGAAGGTGAAAGACCTATACACTGAAAACTATAAAACAGTAATGGAAGAAACTGAGGAAGTCACTAACCCTTTTCAAATCCACCATGCCCGAGCCCAGAGAACCACTTATACTTTTCAGAATGTCCTGTATGTTCTCACTGCTGTGCCGCTGGCCTCTCCCCAGAGGCCACTCTTGATCATTTCTGTCTTTCAAAATATTACCCCTCCTTCAAAACCTAGCTATGATCGACATCTCCCCAGTAAAACCTATTTAACCTCCACGCCGGTAACAATCAATTGTTCTTAAAATCCCACGGCAGTTTATTTGAGCCTCCATCACCATCCCTGCTTTGCCCTATTTTTGTGTTTTAATTATTTGTGTGTGACACACACCTCCTTTAATATCTTAGGCCAAGAACTGTGTACCTCTCATATTTGTTCCACTACAAATCATGACATGTACCTTGCATACACCAAGCCTTCAGGAAGTGCCTGCCAAGGTAATGGATGGACAGTCTTAATTAACATAAATTATTGTTTGGGGTTCTGATCCAGTCCTAAATCTACAGTGCTATCATTTCTGTATCACTGATGATTATCTGCTTACTTAAATAACCTTTCCCTGAATACACTTGGAAAAGATGGAAAACTGTTATACGGGAGGAACAACTATGTAGGTTATTCCTTTCCTTAAACAAAGCAAAGTTCTGTTATGCGTCATGGAAAATTAAAGCACAGTAATAAAATGCGCCAACAAGACTTGTTGAGTAATGATTTAGTGGAAATGTTGCTTTGTCTCCTGTTCATGGGTCCTAACTTCCCTCTCAAGTACTTAAGCTGAAAGTTCTGTTTATTTTGTTTTTAGATTACATTGACCACTATTGGCTATGGAGACAAAACTCCCCTAACTTGGCTGGGAAGATTGCTTTCCGCGGGCTTTGCACTCCTTGGCATTTCTTTCTTTGCACTTCCTGCCGTGAGTATCTTTGCATCAATAAAGCAGCTTCAATTAGGTCTTAGAGGTTTAGTGGAGTCAGCTTTCACACATTGGTATGCTTGGGAACATATCTATGTCACTGACAAATTTAATTTTTCTAATATAATGTTGACTTTTCTAAATATATCTAGGTGGATAATTTATAAAATATGGTCTTCCCTCAGAAGCACTTAGACATTAATACCAGATAGGTCTTTAGGATCAAATAATAATTCAGATGGCATCACCTTTTCAATCAGCATGCCCCCGAAACATTTTAAATATTTGTGAAGATTTAAAGATGTCTTCATTTTAAACTGATTGTTTTGATTTGGTTTTATAACATGTGCTACTAAAGAGACGGCTATGCACAAGTGGAGATTCATTTGAATGAAAAACATATGATCTCAAAGGGTTTTAAATGTGTCCAGTGATTTATTCTTTGTGTCACTGTCATTGATTTTCTTAATGAGCTGTTTCTGCATCTTATCAGAATGAAGAACACATTTTTCTTCCCACAAGTTTCTGATTATTCTCTACTTAATGAATGAAGTTTATTTTTCTGATCATTTTGTCCTCTTGTTTCTTTGCTGGCAGTTGAAGGAAATATTATAGTTCCTGTTTCCAAGTTCTAACTTTTGTCCCCTCTGCCTGGGAGGTGGGGGAGGCAGTCAGCATAATGGAGTGTTGAGGTGGTAGTCACAGGTGTACCTGAATAACATAGTTGTGTCCTCCAGACACACACAAATGCCATTGCACCGTCTCTGCCAAGGAGAAACTTGAGAGCAACCCTCCAAAGAAAGCCAAGGGAGTGGGTCAGAGGGATCTTTCCAGCTCCACTGTATATTTCATGGGGATCCTCCCTTTCCTGTTAATAAATGCAAAGGGCATTCTTGGTCCTTCTGACAGCCAATGCCCAGCTCCATATTGACCAGCTGGTTCTTCCTCAGAACACTCAAACTCACAGAAAAGAGATTTAAAAGACTGTGCACATGCTTGGGCATTAGACCTGAGTTTGAATTATTTGTCACATACTATATGACTCTATTGGTTTGCTACGGCTGCTATAACAAGCTTCCACAGACTGGTTGTCTTAAATAATAGAAATGTATTGTCTCACAGTTCTTGGAGGATAGAAACCTAATATCAAGGTATTGGAAGGATTAGTCCCTTCTGAAAGCCATGAGAGAAGCATCCGTTTCAGGACCCTGTCCTTGGCTTGAGGACGACATCTTCTTCTTGTGTTTTTATGTCTCCCAGGTCTAAATTTCTTCTTCTTATAATCAGTCATGTTGGATTAGGGACCACTTGAATGACCTTATTTTAACTTGATTACCTCAGGAAAGTCCCTATCTTCAAACAAGGTGATATTCTGAGGTTTAGAAACTAAGACTCCAACATATCAACTTAGGGGGAACATAATTCAGTTCAAAGAGTGACTTTGAATATGTTTCTGCATGGATACAATGGAGGAAGAATTATTGAACCCAGAGAAATTTTGTGAAGAATAACCACTATGAGATAGTAGAATGAATCAGATATAACTTTCCTATGTTCATATTTGAATACACAACCAGTGTAACTCCACACCATGTACAATCACAAAAATGGGAAGTTATACTCCATATATGTATGTATGATGTCAAAATTCTACTGTCATGTGTAACTAAAAATAACAAATAAAACATTTTTTTTAAAAGGGGAAAAAAGCAACCAATATGATAATGTAAGTCAAGGGCTTGTTATAAAGAAAACTTAAATGCTACTTCCCTTTACTTCATGAATATAAAAAGACATGTTTCCTACAAGATGATGACATCAAAGAGAATTTAAAAAAAAAAATTTTTTTCACTTATCCAAAGCCAACTCCTCTGGCAGTCTGAACAATCCAGAACAAGGCAGAGACTCGCTGAACAATTAGATTCCTGCAGGAAAATAACTTAAGAACAGTGAAACACAGTTTGTGATTTTTGTTCCTAAAATAATGGCCCCAAATATCTGCTTCTTTTGTGTTTATAGTTCCCCTTAGCTAACCTAGATAGCAGATGGAATTAAATAGACAGGGGTGTATCTGCTGTCTTGTAGCAAAGCCACTTGAGACCTAACTCATAACCCAGTCTTCTTCATTATTCTATAAAATGACCCATATAGTTTCACGATTCTTTAAGGATTAAAAACAACAAATATAGAGGAAAAGTGATAGAACAAACACTACAATGGGGAGAAATGGTGAAAGGTTAACAGCAAAGGAAGGAAAAGAATATCTGTAAGAAGTGAGCAGACCTAAGAGTTCAAAGTGTGTGAAGACCTGGGGCCAAGTAGTGTTAGGGTCATCCTGCCCCTGGAAGCTGGCTGCCTCCAGCAACGTGAAATGCCTCGTGCCCACTGTTGCAGGGAGTTTAAGCTGTGTTGCTCTTAGGTTAAAGGTCAGAGACTAGCCATTCCTGGGAATGTTTCTGGTAAAATGATTACAATTTTATATGCAAATTAAAGTAACACAGGAAACCTGAAGAATTTGCTCACACAGAACAGAACATTTCTTAACAACGCCAAGAAAAGTTGCCTCTGTTATGGATCTTTTACTGCAACCTGGCAGGAGGTGCTGAGTTATCATTTTGTTATGTGCACCTGCCAGCCAACAGTGTTGTCTGATGGAAATTTAGGAGGACACTTTGGCATTTTGCTGAGAAAGTTAGAGATGGATTGTGATCACTCCAGTTTCAGGCTTTTCCCACCCAGTAAACTTGAAGAACAGGGTGTCCCCATCTTACCTTCAATGCTGAAGGAGTGTCTTGCACATCAAAGAGTCATACAGGTCATCCTGCATCCTGGCATCACCCTGATGAGCAGGTCTCTCTCCTCTTTGGGGTGCTGCCTCCCTCCCACTAATACTCCTGCTACAGGTATCTTTTTACTGATGAAGAAATTTTTGCAGATTGAATTGCTTGAGACATTCAACTAATAAGTTCAATGCAAGGACTAGTTCTGTTTGACTCAGGACATTAACCTTTCAAAAAATAAATATTAACCTCTATAATCATTAACAATATCAACAAATAAAATTATTATATAGTAAAATATTAACAACTGTTAAAAAGTCTTTTGGCAGAGGTTGTTTTCCAAGTGTGGGATACAAATTAGGTTCATTTAAGCTGGAAGATAAGGAGGGATAAATATTTAAAATGTTTAGCAAAACATTTTTTCTACTTAGTATTTATGTAGCACTACTCAGACTAGTACTAAAACTTAAAACCTAAAAAATTAAGCCTTGTTTTCCTAGAAAATGAATGAGAACAAAACTCAGTTTCTAAGAATCTGTATTATTGGTGTCAGTATTTGAAGGGATAGCACATATGTTGAAAGATTAAGCCATGTCGTGTGTGTGCGTGTGTGTGTGTGTGTGTGTATCATAACAGACTTCACTTAGCAGACTTCTATTTAGGTGCACTGAGCTGTATACTTAGAGAGAAGTGGAAGAAAGTTGGAATGGAGCCACAGTGAGACAGTGAGCAGACCTGGTTTAATAACTGCTGTAATGTACAATCTGACGCAAGAGATATGTAGCAAACAGTTGCCACCTACTAATATAGGTTTCTAAGCAAAGCCAACATGACTTTCAGCAAATTTTAGTCTGTTTGGTAGATACTTAAGTTGTGCCATATAAGGCCTGACTTCATTTTCTAAACTCATAACTACACAAGTGCTCAAAACTGGCAGTTATGGCTGTTAATTCAACTTCTACAAAATCTTATGTTCCATAAGAATTGGTTATATACAATATATATATATATATAATGTACATACATCTAATACATATTATAAGTAAGTGCTATAAATTTTGAGGTTTTATATTCTCTTATATGTTTTTACTGCATGGAGAGTAACATTAGAAGGAAAATAAATCAATTTTTCTTAAATAACTTTACATAACAAAAAATTAGGAATTACAAATGACTAGAGTTGATCTGGATTTGGAAATGGAAAGCCATTTGTATAACCTCCAAGTGGAGGTAAATATTGTTTAAATCTGCAAACCAGATCACAGAAACCAAGTTATTCTAAAGCTTAGTTTGTATAATCACAACCTGTATGAGATGGAAATCTTAGACAGCATGAGGCATGCACTGAAAAAAAGAGATGGAAAGCAGAACCTATGATGTCATTGCTCATTACATGGGACAGTCATTTATCTAATTAGTAATGGAGTAGGTCATTGCTCATTAGTAGCAAATAGTATTATTTTATAATTGTGTATTTTAAACATGATTGCATTACTGATTGTCTGGTTATTGTCACAGATGTACTCAGAATTGTGGAATCTCAAGATAAGAGGAAGGTTAAAAGCTATCTAGAACCCAAAAATATCTTAGCCAAACTGTCACCCAGTCAAAACTTAACTAACACCTCCAAGAGATGAAATAAACCCACCACCTCTCCAGACAGCCTGTATCATCCTTGAACTACTTAAAAAAACATAAAGAAAAGGAAAGCAACCATTCCTTACCTATGGCAAATAATGACTTAGTGCTTCTAAGATGTCCATCTCTAACCTAAGGGTTAGACTCCTTGAAGTTTAATAAAAAGCTAATAATTTATAGCTAGCAAATAAAATCCACAAACTTGAAAGCAGTGGAGTTCCAAGTCTCATACCAATAAAGTTGAGAGTATAGACAAAGCCCAGAGACTGAATGTAGCAATCTCTGAAAGCCAATGCAAGGCTGAGACGAAAAGCATCCTGATTTCACAAATGTTAGACCAAAGCAAACTGAAAGGAGAGGGGAACATCAAAGAACCAGGATTTTGGCAGATCAAAATGATAAGCAGACAGAAAGAAAACTAGCCAAAAACTAACATAAACATGCTAATCTTACTAACCCCAAAATCTGAATAGGTGAGCCAAAACCAAAAGGTAAGGAATTCTAATAGTGTGAGATGAAAACAGGAAGATAGGAGTATGCTTTGCAATGACCCATGCTCCTATCTGTATCGTACAGACAGGCAAAATGGAAAACCTCGTTCTTCAAAACTGAGTGCCTATTTGTCTCATCTGGATAATTTTCCACTCTCTTTTACTTTATTTGTAAAATTATAGCATCGTGAAGGATTGTAACTAGGACAGACTTGAAACACGCCCTCCTCCATTTCATGGATCAAGAAAATATAACTTCAGAGTTTTGTCAAATGGATAAAGTCCTCCCATATCCACAGCAGTAAGATTTTAATTCTCTCAAAGTCAAAATCCAGAATTCATGTCCTCAAAATGCTATCACTAGATAAGACCACTCACTCCAATTTAGACACAAAGAGATGTCACAGAGAAGGCCACACACACACAAAAAAAATTTAATAGCAAATTATATTTGTGTTTATGATGCCTATTACTATATCAGCAAAGACAAGAAAAAGGCAAACTCTAGTTGATTTGCTAAAGAACAGAAGTTGTTATATCTCTTGACAATGTTGCCTAACAACTTGCCATTAGCTGACGCTATTATAATAGAGATAAATAGTGTTTGTTTTAGTAAGTAACGTGTTTATTCTGGACAGGTTACACACTGTTTGTCTTCTCAGACTCATTTTAGCAGTTTTTTAAATACTTGTATTATTTAACAGTACTTTTGAAATTTGTTTTTAAAAGTGCTATTTTTATATTTTGTTCCAGGGCATTCTTGGCTCAGGTTTTGCATTAAAAGTACAGGAACAGCACCGCCAGAAACACTTCGAGAAAAGAAGGAACCCAGCTGCCAACCTCATTCAGGTAAATGGCAATTCAGTAGGTAGACCACAACATCTGTCTCCATCAATGCTGGATGGGTCATTTTCAAATCTCTGTGCTTCTTTGTTTTGTAGAGCTACTATTTTGTCTGCTTTTTAAAAAATAAAGTCAGGACTTAATGAACAGTCTTGGGTTTGGGCAGGTATTTCCTCTCTCCCAACAGAAATATATATTTTTCAGCAAACGATCTAAGCATTATCCAGACTAATTAACCTTACCAGCAAGACCATGTAGAAATGAGCAGTTTGGTTTCTCCTGGAATGATCTAATGTGTCTTATGAATGATTGGTGAAACATAACTGATCATTAAGTAATGAAACAGAACATGGCCTTGTTCCCTGCGTGACAGTTAGCTTCCTCCAGCCAGATGTATGCCCGGGCTGAAGAACAACAGATGTGTTTAGAGTGTCAAAGCATAGTGCCCGTGAAATTGCTTTTAATATTGTCTAGGGCAATCCCTTGAAAGAGTTATCTTATTTTAAGAGCTGGTGGGATTATGAGTTACATCCATGATGGAGGATATGAAACAATAAGCATATTACTTGAGGCAAGCTCATCATATGTTGATGTTATTAAGCATTTCGTTTTCTTTACGATAACTCAAGAATTTGCTTTAGCATTAAAAGAAATGAGCTATCCTTTCGCTCTCCATATCTTTTGGGTATGGAACCATCCTAGAACCAGGTTAAGAATCACAAAATATATTTTTTGCTAGACTCATAATGTGAAGTTGGTACTCAATTATAGGTAACATAATTCTACAATCTAAAGTTTTTTCCCCATTCTGCCAGGGACTTAAGCTCCAGAACTTGTAAACTGGAGGTGTTGGGGATGGCAGTCCCAGGTACTTGGAGGCTTGTCTTCATGTAATAGGAAGCAACCACTTGAACCCTTAGCCTTGCAGTACCTCCAGTACAGGAGGAGCTAGGGAAAGGGGTGGGGGGAGAACATCGGTTATACCATGAAAGAGGTCTGTTCGTGTCTAATGGCTAAATAAGAACATTAATTGTTAAATCGGCCTATTCTGCAACTATTGACTCAAAAAAAAATGGACCTTTCCACATGACTTCTAATACAAACCACTGAGAGTGTCTACTTTTTTAAATTTCCAGCTTTAAAAGAGCACAAAAGAGAAAGAAAACTTAATTTTCTTAAAGGAAAAGATACCCTAAATACTAAAAATGTATGAGCTGATGCCAAACAAAGATCAGCAGAATGAAAGGAGGCCACACATAAAACACCCAGCCCCCAACTCCAAGCCTTTCATCCTTTAGCACTTAGCCACACTTCTAATAAAATCTTCTCTTTACATATTATTCTCTTTAATATCCCTTCCCTCTAGAAAAATGTTTCCAACCTGTGAGTGAAAGGTTATTTGATAGGTTTCTTGCTTCCATCTGGGCACCAAACCCTGTCCTTGTAAGGAGCCAATAACACATCTTACCTCTTACATCTTAAAACCTCTTAGAATATCGACTGTTCTGTTAGCAAGTGAGCCGTTGTAGAAATTTCTCTGCATATATCAATTGTGATGCTATAGGGCTATTCTGCCCAATACAATAACCACAGACTCCATGTAGCTACTTAAATATAAATTAATTAAAATAAAAAATCCATTCCTTTGTAGTACTAGATACTTCTCAAGTGCTCAATAGCTTTAAGTGGCTATTGGATACCATATTACATAATACATATGTGGAGAAAAACAGCAGGAACTTTTCTGATCTGACTTGTCATTATCAACTACTATACTGTGCAAAAACAATTTCCAAATGAACTTAAAAATAAATTGCTATTTTCCTGCATTAAATCACTGGAGCAAGGCATTTATATGTCCACAGCCTAACTAAGGCAAGGCCTGCAGCACAGGTAACCTATAAAAGGTGGGGAAGATGCTGATTGAACAGATTTGCTTGGAGGCTTAGAATTTTACTTTATGGAACTTGGTTATATAACATGTATCACAATCAGCAATTAAACTTGTAAAAATTGAGGTAAAAATAGAGCAAAATCATGAATTTTTTTTACTTAAATTTCCAAAGTATATATTGTTCTTAAGCAGAAACTAATAGAAAATACAGTACTTGAAGTGTTGAAGAACGCCTTTAAAATATAATCATAGTTTCATAAATCAAAATAGAATTTACTAATTTAAAAAGTAACTGCTTGCTAATTCAAATGCAACTTATTTATTTATTATACGTAGGAATAATATAACTATTAATTCATTGCTTCTCCTTGATGTAGTTTTTGGACAGAATTCAGGGCTTTAGGCCTTGATTATGTCTTATAGAAATTTATTTTTAAGGATGCACTAGATTGAAAAGCAAGCCTCATTTGCTGATCATTCATTTTCTTACCCAATAAACCTGACTTGATTTACTGAACATACAAAGCATCAAGACCCAAAGCAATCTCATTTGTTTTAAGCCAGAGCCACTCTCATCCTACAAGGGCAAGTGAGATGCCCAGATTGCTTTGTCATTTGGTTGGTGATAGAACTAAATTAACCAGCATTTCAGGGTTTTAGGGAAAAGCTTAAAACCCCAGAAGTTTGCAGCAAATTTAGCTGTGTCAATATCTTTGCATGATTCATTTAAATTAACTTTTCATTTCAAGTGGAGCAGTCTGGGAAAAGAAATCAGCTCTCAGTAACGTTTTGAATACCTGCCCAAATGTCACAACTTTTATTAATAATGCCTAAGACTCATGAAGTGCTTTTTAGTTTGCAGAGTGCTTCTAATACACAATGTTACTTGATCCTCAAGATAAGCCTAGGAAAATCTAGGACCAAAATTCTTGCTGTCTGAATCCAAATCCATTACTCTTTTGAAAAAACAACCTTGCACCTTCATATAGGCATTTTTGAGCTTTGGGATTAACATTTAAAGACTCTCCCAACCCATGTCAGAGTTTTGCCTCTGTAGAAAATGGACCAATTCAGGGTACAGCGAAGACACTTTCCTAGAAACAGAAGCAAAGGAATTGAATAAAAGTTTGAGAAATCAATGCTAATAGAATTCATTTCCTTAAAGGAGTCAACTAAAAAAATGTTGCTTTTGAGGATGCTAACTGTCCTAAAAGAAATATATATACATAAAAACTGGCTTCCTCTAATGGCATAACTTGATCTTTACCAAGTTATCCTAAAGTAAGGCTGCCAGTCCATAAGCTCAAGCCACTTATACAGACAATACATCTTTTTTAGTGCTTTGACCATAAATAAGAACAGAATCAGGAAAAAATTCCATATGTTAAAAAAAAATGATAGCAGAGAAAAATAATAGGGAAGATAAGATTGTGAAAATCTCCAAGAGGGCACCTTAAATAGAGTACAGGAAAACTGAAGAGGGGAGATTTTACCAGATAAATATTACATTATTCTCCAGAACTGGGTGTCAGAAGTGGCCACCATAAAAGAGTATACAAAATGCCCAGCACAGTAAACCAAAAACTTCATACCAAGATTATCATAATGAGATATCAGAACACTTCCAACAAAGAAGATCCTAAATGATTTCTGAGCAGGACATATCCACAGGAACAAGAATCAGCATGGCATTGAATATCTATCTCATTAGTAACTCTAAAATTAGAAGACAGTGGAATAATACATCCAAAATTATGGAGGAAGATTACTTCCAACCTAGAATTCTATCCCCAGCCAAACCAGTCATGGAGAACAACAGTAGCACAAAAGCATTTTTAGACATAAAGATCTCAAAAACTTACCTACTATTTTTCCTTACCCAAGAAACTACCTGGATAGGACTGTCCTTCCAGAAGAAGATGAACCAAGAGAGGAAGAAACATGAGATTCAGGGAATAAGAGTCCCATCTCTACAGCGATAAGGAAGGGAAGCCCCCCCATGGCAACAGGCACAGCAGGCTGGATAGCAGAGTGAGCAGGAGGCTGAGTGATCCAGGAGAAAGATCTTCAAGGACACACAAAAACAGAACTGACAGATTCCACCACGCATTTGACGTGAGAAATTTTATAGTTCTGTAGGAAACAGCAGGAATGTCTTCATAATAGTTACATAAAATCAAATCAATAAACTAAAATAGGGCAGTGATAACTCAAGAAAAACAAAAAAAATTAAGGAGAAAAGAATGATTATTTATAGTCTGTTACATTGCTAAACTAGGAAGAGTAGTTACATGCTTACAATAATGAAAACACTAATAACTAAAATTGTTGTAAGGATGAGAGGAGGGGAAGAGGGCATATAAGTGGGCCATGTTATTATCTTTCATGATAGGAAGTTAATTGATGCCTAAAACTGAAAAATCAAGAAATAATAGTATGATGGTCTTCTTCTTGTGCTCTTCTTCCCTAGTCTGTTCTTAATTACTCTCCTTATATCAAAGAAGACATTTGGCATTTGTTTTTTAGGGCTTGGCTTGCTTCGCTTAGCATAATCTGCTCTAATGCCATCCATTTCCCTCCAAATTCTATGATTTTGTCATTTCTTAATGCAGAGTAATACTCCATTGTGTATAAACGCCACATTTTTTTTATCCATTCGTCTATTGAAGGGCATCTAGGTTGGTTCCACAGTCTTGCTATTGTGAATTGTGCTGCTATGAACATCTGTATACGGGGTAAAATGGGAGTGCATAACCCACTTGAATCAAAATGTGAAATATGATATATCAAGAACTATGTAATGGAGGGGTAAGACAAGATAATACAAATGGAAGAAATGATTTACAGTAGAAGGGGTAGAGAGAGAAAAGGGGAGGGGAGGGGAGGGGAGGGGGGATAGTAGAGAATAGGACTGACAGCAGAATACATCAGACACTAGAAAAGCAATATGTCAATCAATGGAAGGGTAACTGATGTGATACAGCAATCTGTATACGGGGTAAAGTTGGGAGTTCATAACCCGCTTGAATCAAACTGTGAAATATGATGTATTAAGAACTGTGTGAGGTTTTGAACGACCAACAATAAAAAAAAAAGAAATAATAGTATGAGCATAATCCTTCAGAATAGAGATTCTTGGGCTGGGTTTGTAGCTCAGTGGTAGAGCACTTGCCTAGCACATATGAGGCACTGGGTTCAATCCTCAGCACCACATAAAAATAAATAAATACAATAAAGGTATTGTGTTCATCTACAACTAAAAATTTTTTTAAAAAAGAAAAGGGATTCTTAAAAATAGAAATGACAGCCGGGCTTGGTGGTACATACCTGTAATCCCAGCATCTTAGGAGACGGAGGCAGGAGGATCGTGAGTGCAAAGCCAGCCTCAGCAATTTAGTGAGGCCCTAAGTAATTTAGCAAGATCCTGTCTCTAAATAAAAAAAAATATATAAAAAAGGGCTGGGGGTGTGTCTCAGTGGTTAAGTGCCCCTGGGTTCAACCCCCATTACCAAAAAGAAAATAAATAACTTCCATACTAATATATCTTTGTATGGTCAGCTGAAACCTTCTGAACTGTTTCCAGAAATGGTCAAGCTTGCCATAGGTGTGCTACTTCAGATAGAGCAACTAAATACTTCCAAAGCTGAATTATATTACATAGTACTTTTGATCACAGAAAAAAAGTTCAACTTTTTTAGCTACCTAGAGCACCACCTTCACTTGATAACTAGCAAATTTGGTTCTTACTTTTCTTCTTGTTAACTTATCCTTTGGAGTAGATACACCATGTAATTCAGCCATGGGAAAGTGCTGTTTTTCTCTTGCCAACCACTATGTGATTTGGGTTTTAAAATGTAGGAACATTAGGTACTGGATCCTGCAAATGTGGACTTGAATTTCAGCTACTAGAAGCAATCAGCTGAGATGGAGGGCAGGACATAGTTATTAAGAATTCTTAGAGCAATGGAGTTACACTTCTCTCTGCCTTTTTAACCGTTGACTAATATCATCCCTGGAATAGATGCCACTTGCCCCTTCTGTACTCCTAATTTACAAGGCATTTTTACGAGAACAGTAATGAAGGGAAAAAGAGCTTAGCTGTTGAGATCAATTTTATTAAAAAGAGCAAGAAGCCAGGTTCTATTGTAAAAAGAAAGAAAGAAAAGAAAAGAAAAAAGTCTTCAATTTTCTCAGCATAGCCTCTTTTGGCCCCAATTCTCTATAACATTAACAGATAGTGCCTCGTCCCATTTTTTGTTGTATTGTTGCTTTGGATTTTTTTTTCCACTGGTTTCAGATAATGCACAGACCCTGCTGTATACATGTAGTTCTACATGAGCTCTGCTTTTAGGGTATCAAGAGCTCACATATATATCATACCTGCTACAGAAATTATTTAACTAAAGCAGCCAACCATATCCTGACAGCATCAGAGGATCTCTAGGCCCCACCACTACAGAAGCTGCAATAACAAAAGTCAATGGATTTTCATTGATTATTCTAGTCACCCTAAAAATTGTATATGTGGTTTCAAACACTATCATTTCAAGTTGATAGGCTAGTAATTGCTTTATTGTCTATAAGATGTCAAGATGCTTACCACAAATTTCCATAGATTTATTGGTTAAATCAACATGAGCCATGAGAATGAAGCTTCAGGCAAGGAATCCTGATTGAAAATATAAAAACCTTTCTTGGAAACATAAAAAAGTCCCTCAGGTTCTACTATATATTTTTCTAATTTTTCATGTCATTTCCTGAGCATTTTACTGAAGTATAATGTGCATGCAGAAAAGACCACGTTTCCTACAAGAACTCAGCACCCTGCATCACTAACACTCAGATAAGCAGAGCATGACCTCCTGTGTGCCCTTTCTCAGTCACTGTTGCACCAGGGTAGCCACTGGGCCCCCTTCTAAGGATAGATTAGTTTTCCCTAGTTTTTGTACGTAATGTTAAAGTATTTATTTCTGTCTTGTTTCTTTCACTCAGCATTATTCATATGACGTTCACCCATATTGTTGACCATAGTTAGAGTAAACTATTACCATGTAGTGTTCAATTGCATGACCATACCACGAATTTCCTGCTTTTGCTACTGTTGATGGATATCTAAGGCATTTTCAGCTTTAGTTTATGAAGAAATTAGTGCATATCTTTTGGTGAATATATATATAAACATTTCTGTTAGGTATTTACCTAGGAATGAATAATTGTATCATAGGAACTGTATATATTCAACTTTAACAGATCTTCCAGACAGTTTTTCAAAGTAGTTGCGCCAATTTTTGACTTTTTATTCAGCTTACTTTTATTCAATGATATGCTGCTCAGGAAAGGGAATATAATTAGATCACTTTTTTCCTTCATTGTAGGTTTCAAAATCATGACTGATGGTTATATAGCAGGGATATGACCCATTTAAATGAATTTGCCACACAAAATAGAATACTCTGAGTAATGAATCATAATAAAAACTTTTCTCTGAGGAGATTAGTGCAAACATTTGATCATTAGAGATGCTTGCAGGGCCATTGCAAAGGGATAAATTTACCAAATTCTACATAGGAAAGTAAGCTCAGGCAGTCTCTCAAATGGACAGTTCAAATAGAAGGTCTTTCAACCACAGTGATCAAGCATTTAGTAAAATCCCCACTGGAAGACTGTCACCAAGAGCCAGGCAACAGGGGGTGTTGTCTCAACCCCACCAAGCTTGTATAAATCTCTTCATTTATCTGAGCACTTTTGTTCTCATCTACAAAATGGGGATCTTAATCCACACTTTGATTGTAAGGATCATATGAAAATATCTCATTTTATGAATGTCAGGAATGAGTGCATGAAGTAGACAGAGCTTATGTTTTTACATCACAGAGATATAAATATATTCTTAGTTCATGATATTAAACCCTTTGGTGTTTTCCACTTATATTCCTAGAGATACATCCCTCCCAATCTTGTTTTGGCTCTGTTCTGGTTATCACTATTTTCATTTTTAGCAATAGAACTACTTTATGGTTCATCTTCAGGGACTTCACTAATGAAATCATTATCATACCCTGGAGGTCATTAGTTTACAAGTTAGTTCACTAGTTGAATAGTGGATTTTTGGTAATTCTTTGCCTCTATCTTTTCAAATATTGCTCAAAGATCACTCCCTAGAATGCATATCTCTGCTCAGGTACTTTATCTAACTAGTATCTTGGATATCAGTATGTATTGAATGAGTTAATCATTGCTGATTTTGTTTTTGGATAATATAGTATTTTTTCCTAACCAATTCAAAAACTGAGTTATGATATACTTTTTGACATTTTTGCTTTTTGACGCAAGTTGTTTTGAAAATTATTTTGATGTAGCAGAATCTGTGCAGCAATCAGCTGAAAATACCAAAGTAGACTTCTTCTTCCTTTGGGCATTTATTAGGGATAAATATGACAAAGAAAAAACTTTTTTTAGTTTGTTGATGGACCTTTATTTTATATATATATATATATCTGACATTCGAACCCAGTGCCTCACACGTTCTAGGTAAGCTCTCTACCACGGAGCTAAAACCCCAGTCCCAAATAAAAAATTCTTAATGTGCATAACTTAATATTCTGCCTGTTGTGTCATTCTATTTCCTACTCTTTTTTGTTTTCTTTTTCATGTCCCCACGTGTGCCACATGCAGTGTGTTTGGCGTAGTTATGCAGCTGATGAGAAATCTGTTTCCATTGCAACCTGGAAGCCACACTTGAAGGCCTTGCACACCTGCAGCCCCACCAAGTAGGTATCTATGTGACAGCTGGTGCTCTAGTTGAGTCTTTTCAAGTTTGTTAAACAAACCTTATACACAGAGAATGTCAATTTTTGGCTTGTTATTCTCTATTGCTCTTAAAGAGATTTATACCTGTTTAGCAAGTTAAGCACAAAACTGTATGGAATCAGTATCATTCCTCACATGCACAGGCCAAGATTAAAGATTAAAGGAATGTAAACATTTATATAGACTTCTTTCTGCTATTTCATGCTTTTTCATCTTATAAAGTCCACCAGAACCCTAAAGGAGAGCATCACAGTCCCTGAAAGCAAATTACTTATCTTCTCCTCATCACTTGTCTTCAGGAGGGGAGTGCCTTGAGAGCAATATATCGCCACATATTTAAGTCTGTCAAAGTCATTGCTCATCTGGATCCACTTACAGGGTGGTTTGTGAGCTTTCAGTTACAGATCAAACTAATATCAGCAAGGGAAAAAACAAAGGAATGAGAAGAAGTCCAATAGAATTAGAAATTTCAAGTGAGGCAATGGGACCAATCAGATTAAAATTTGGAACTAACATTCAAGATTTTAAAGTCATACTATTACTGCCATTCCATTTTCATGGGCCAGAGCCAATCATCCAGTCATGCCAAAACTCAAAGGTTTGGGAAAGTATAACCCTACCATGTACCTAGAAAAAGGAAAGAACCTGAGACATTTGAGCAGAATTAAGGATTACCACGAGGATCTTTAATTTTAAAAAGTCCTCAGTCCTAGAATCCTAAACTCCAGTTCAGCTCACAGAGCACATATTAAATCATAATTGCCATCTAATTAAAGAAGCCCTCACTGAAGCACCAAAGCAAGTAAGTCCTGACAAAGACTCCCTGTGAGTCCCTCAGCTTGATCCAAGGTGTCAGTCCTTCAGATTGTTCCAAAGGTAGTAGATTGTTCATCTGGCTTAGTGTTTTATGACACTAGCCATTTACCTTCATAGCCCGACAAAACCTTAGTCTCAATGGCTTCATGGGATTCCAGGGGCTCACCACTGTGACTCAGAAAGGCCATGTTCTTATTGATTGGGAAGGGAGAGAGGCAGCAGAAATCTTCATGACTTGCCTCTGGGCATGGCTGCTGTGTGGAGGCAGCACCATGCTTAGTGTTGGGGTGCATCAACCCAATCATTAACTAACAGGATTTGTTAAGTGACTTTCCTGTCTTGCTCTGGGCCTCAATTTTCCTACCCACAAAGAAAAGGACAAGAGCTGTCAAGGTGGTTCCTAAGTGCTAATGGAACACATAATATCCTAGAGGTCAGTAGCTAAAACCATCAGGACAGAGATAGTCATAGAAACACCCCCACCCACCCTTCCTTCCCACACTGCCTCAGGATTTTAGAAAGGATGGAACCGTATCAAGGACAGAAGCCTGGATGCTGTTGAGTGAATGTGCAGATGAGACTCCTTTCTTCATTTAGATCTTGAAATTTAGTTGAAGTCCTTTTATTAAATAGTAGATCCTTTTAAGCTGTTGGTATAGAAATTCAAAAAAAAAAGGAACGCAATTCTTGTGTCATCTATTCCTTGGAATATGAGTAAAAATGGGAATTATATAGACATTATATTTCTTATCTTCTTAAAGATTCTAGATAAAGATAAAAGAATAAGGTTAGTAGGAAAACTGATAAAGGGTTCTCAAATAACAGAAGAGAGTGGTCTGTTGCCATATGTGACTATCCCACTTACTGCAGTTTGGGATTAAAAGTCATTCAGAAGCCTAGAAAACCCAGGCTGCATCAGTTATTATTTTACTCCTCATTTTTTTCTTTTCCTCTGATATTTTCTGTTTAAAATGGGAGTGGAGGTAGAGAAGGATCGACATCTGTGCCTGCTTCCCCTCTGTCCTGTTGTGCCCCTCAGCCCATGTCCTCATTCACCTTTCCCTGCAACCTCATTGGCCTCTGAATCTCAACCCATTTACTGAAGAGCATTTATATGTCCTGAATGCCAGCAGTCTCTAGTGCAGTTTATAGAAACCTGGGTATCTGAACATCTCTCTTTCCAGTGATACTTCCTTGTTCTCATGGTTCTCGCTATTGATGTTATTGTTGTTCTTTCAATTGGTGTTGTGATGGAACTTAAGGGCTACTCCCCAAGAATAATATTCATTGCACAAAAAAAAGTCAAAAGCTTGCCCACAATTTTAATGTATTCAGAACCTTTGCTTTAGAAAGAAAACCTAGTCAGGCTTCTAGGTTCTTGAGAAGAATAATTTACAATGACTTAGAGGGATATTTTTACATTTATAATTAGCTGGCTTGTTGAATGCAGAGTAATGTTGTAAGAAAAACAGCAAAGCTTTTGTTATTTCTATAGTGCCCTTCCTTTATCAGCAGCTAAGAACTTCTGGAGAGAAACATAGTATGTCTATGTATCCATTCAACAAGCATTCCCTGAACACCTGTTGGGTGCCAGGCACTGTTCTAGGCACTGGGGAGTTGGAGAGAAAAACAAACATGATTGAACCTCAGGGCTTAGGAAGTCTATATACAATGGATACTGGAAATAAATTTAAAAAGTAAAATATAAAACATGTTAGATAACAAAAAGTGCTAAGGAGGAAAGAAAAATAAGGAATTTAGGGAGTATCAGGGGCTGCAATTTCAAATGAGAAGTCAGGGGAAAGAACACATTACTAACATCATCATCACCAGCAGCAGCAGCAATGGTAGTTATCACTGAAAATCAGCAGCCCCATGCTCTGCTTCCCCACAGTTTTAGAAATACAGTGGGACGTTGTGACTCCACAAGCTCCTCCCAAGGAGTAGGATGAAAGAGTCTAAGAAACAGAGGTGTCAGGGAGAGAGGCAGGCAGCGGGGACATGCCGCACCCACTCAATTCTGTCAGGGGTACAAACCAGCAGTTTCCTACTCTCTCTTTTTCTGGCCTGGATGTCTCTTATGTACACCTTAGAGATCTGAGTTGCTACTTCAAAGTGTTGTTCAGACAGAAGGATTTATAGAAGGAAAGATTTGCCTTGATTTTTCTTCTCAGAGTGAGCAAAAGCTGTGCAAAGGGTGAAACGTGGGTAAATGTGCTATTTTAGAGGATGAGTCAGACATATTCTATGAAGCTGTAAGGAATTATCAAACTCTAGGGATGCCACAAGTTTCCTTAAGAAGTCAGAAGTTAGATTCTAACATAAGGCCTTCCCATCCGTCATGACAAATACGAAGACCCCCAGGGAAGAGAGGTGCCTACCAGAGGCCCAAGGCTCATTTGCTAGGAGTGGTGACTCTGCACCGTGCTGCCTAGACCTGAATTTGCTCCCATGAATTATTTAAAATGCTACTCAACAGTAGACTAAAAGAGTTCTAATGTTTTGTTTTGTTTTGTTGTTTTGTTTTGTGGAACTGGGAATAGAACTCAAGGGCACTCAATCACTGAGCCACATCCCCAGCCCTTTTTGTATTTTATTTTAGAAGACAGGGTCTCACTGGTTGCTTAGTGCCTCACTTTTGCTGAGGCTGGCTTTGATCTCACGATCCTCCTGCCTCAGCCTCCTGAGCTGCAGGGATTACAGGTGTGTGCCACCATGCCCGACACTCTAATACATTTTTTTATGTATCTTATTTATTCCAAGCAAATTCATATTTTATACTATAGAAAAAAAATCTACCTCAACAAGTGGCTGAAGTAAAAGGCCACAGTTACTGATTAATGAATCCAAATTTAGAACTCAAATGTGTCCCTAAGGCACAGAGACTGGAGCTCCTTTGTAACTTGCAACCTTCTAATGCCAGTCGGATCAGAACCACTTTTTCTTACCCATGAATAACCTTGGTTAATGAAGAGCTTTGGGCTATATGTGGGCAGTATTAGATTTGCTAAGTAAATGTGCTATCTCAGATCTGTACCACAAAGAACATATGTTGGAAAGTTGAGTATATTTATTATAAGTGAATGCCTTTGTGGCTTGTACTTGAAAAGGGCTACTGAAAGTACTTGATTCCCCAGTCTCCAATTTGGCCATTATCAAGTGCTGTAAATGTATTCACCGGTTTATCATCATTTCTCTTCTGTCTGCACGCACCTGAAGGAAAGAACAAGGGGAAGCATCAAGCAGGTTTGTGATTTCTCTTTTGCTACATGTTTGTTTATAAATCTGATGCCTAACAGATGTTTTAAATGTGCCTCATGAGTAAAATCGATCAACAAATTCAAGATGATTAAAAGTGACCTTTCACAAGATTGCCTGCAAAGTTTGCTGGGTTTTATTGATTGTTCTCCCTTTGGGAGCTGAAGCATCTTTCCCTAACTCACTCACTGCTTTTAACAATCTGCAGGACATAGAACACTGGGTGTGGGGAGGATTATGGTCTTTGATTGCTCCTTGCTACCATCTTCCTGGTCTTATCCAAGTATTCAAATACAGTAATCTAGATAGTTAAGAAAAGAAAAGAAAAAAATTCTGATTGTTTTGGGCTCAGAAAACAGTCTAGGATACACTTTTCTTCATTAGAGTCCTTCTTGGGATGTGAAAATTTTTTATTTTGTTATTTTTTGGCTAGAGGTGAGAACCATTTCTCTAGGATATCCCCAGAGCATTCAGCGGTGAGGTTTACCCGGGTTTTATAATTCAAAAGAAGAACCTTCTCCATCCTTCAGGAAGAAGACAGCCCTCCAAAACTTCTCCAAATAATTCATGTTCATTTTTGTGTGTGTGCTCTGGAAGGAAGTGCCTGAGTGGAATTAGACCTAGAGGGAGTAGAAGATAAAAGAGAACATTTTTATTTGTTTTAATGAATACCAGGAAGGGTCTAGATTCAGGAGCAAAGCCCTAAAGGACAGAGCCAGTGGACCCCCAAACTGATGGTGTAAGGAGTGGCAGAGTCTAAACAAGTGCCCGGGAGGGAGGAAGGGGTACAGTTTTCTTCCTATCATTGCCACTTGTTTCAAGAAACAGGAAGCAAAAGCATCTCCCACACACACACCTGGGAGTTGGCTTCTAGGTGGGAGCCACTGTAAATCCAAGGATTGTTTCTTTAGCTTTGTATTGTTATAATAATGACATTAATTATAAAATATTTGTGCAATATTTAAATTAGTTTAGAAAGTTCACTTGGCATAATAAGGCTATAGGCTTTTATTTCAAGACATGAATGCATGCATCTATGACAGGAGACAGATAGGGTAGGACACACAACATCGAGCAGTCCTTTGGGGTACATGGGCCTGTACAGGCATGGCTTTAAGGATCCTCTCTTACTTGATAGCCACAGAGTTAGAGAAAGGGACATTGAGTGTTCCCAAGTGATACTTCCAGAAAATGTTAACTGCCTGAAGAGTTGTTCTCTTCCACCTTAGAAATATTTCTAACCAGGGAGAGTTGTAGTCATCAGTCTCAAAACTCTCTTTATACAAACACTGGAAGGGACCAACAGACAAATTCTAATCATTTGCCCTTTTTCCAGGTTCTGTGCAGACCTTTCCATCCTTCTATTGTGACAAATTTACTTGGAAAAAAATATATACAAAACAAATCATGGCCACTATAAGCCATTTTAGCCTCTCTGGTAATATTTTTTAAACTTACCTTGTCTTTGGAGTTATCTACTTACAAATTATCTCCAAGGGTGATTTGTCTCCAGATTCTAAGGGCAGCGACCACCTTTGGCATGAATTACAGCACTATTTGAGAGTAAGATCACCTGTCTTGCTTTCATCCTCCAAAACAGAGCTGTTGACAACCAAAGGGGAAGTTTATAAATCCTGTAGAGGTGAGTGAATGAATGTGACCTCCATGGGCAGGGCTTTGTGGGGGTCACTTCTAGCCCACAAGCTTTCCAAGACATCAAAGAAAAGATAAGATAAAAGTGTCACTATTGAGCTTCTGCTCACTACTCCAAACATGAGTCTCCTCATCAGCAATGCAAAAAGACTACCAATCAAATTTTATAAATTTCACATGTATCTAATTAAATGTATTCTGCTTGTTTGGGACTGAGGTTGTCAAAGATAACTTATCCATGAGTTTGAATATATACTGCACCACAGAACTGAGTTTATGACTTAGAAAATTTCTTACTTCCCTGCAGTCATTGGACACCTGGCAAAACTACCTCGAAACAAATCTCATACCACTACTTAGCCTGGATACCTTACTCCATGCTTCATTCTTCATACATTTAGGTCTCCTACCTCCAACTATCTGTTGCACCATCTGTGTAAAGTTAGACAGAGAATGTGCTCAATTAATAATTCTTGGATAGAGTGATATAATGTCACTGACCTCATGTGAGGAGAGAAAACCCAAACAGAAATGGGAAATGAGAAATATTTTTTAAAAAAGAGACGATGATCAATTAAAAACATTGAAATAATCTGAATGAAATAAGCTAAAGGCTCTCATTTTTTTAATTGACACATAAAATTTGTACATATTGAAACTCCCATTTTAATATTGCCTTAGCTTTCACCTTGTGCTCCACAGGCAATGGAATTTATAATGCTGCATAATGAATGCAGAAAAACTATTGTAATGATAATAGCAATAACACCATCTTAGAAAATAACACATTTGTCCTTATCCAAGCAAAATAAGCATAAAGGAAAATGCATTTATAATGAGAGTTCTCCCTTAGAGAAGAGCAGCTCTGGATCCAGAATACTGATAATTAGTGCTTGGCCCATTTCAAATGAACCAATTAGCACCACCCAATTGCAGAGTTCTGTTACTGTGCTTGGGGGCCCTTGGGTTATTGATAGTGATTCAGGTAAAAAGAATAGACAAGTTTCAGCCCAAGTAGGAACTTTCAAATATCTCAGATCATGGAATCTGCCCAGTCTTTCCTTTTCCTGGAATCTCCCCAGCACCTGACACTCACAGCCAGCAACTGTAGACGGGGCCATCCACAGAGAAGCTCTGCTCTCTGCAGAATGGATGGAGGTCAAACACATTCACATAACCCTTACTTAATTATATTCCTTGCTTTGGAGTGTTCCTGATTTTAAAAAAAAAATGTCTTTCTATACGGAAGCTAGGAAGTTAAACAAAATTCATCTGTGATTATCTCAGGCTAAGAAACAGTGTCATATTGTTTATGACAGATCCAAAATTTTTAAAAAAAAATACAAACCATCGTCTCAAGAAAAGCTTTTTAAATATAGCTCAACTGAGCAATAGTTAAAATAATGTTTTTTTAGCTCTCTTCCGTACAGGGTTGGATACAAATTACTGTTAGTCTCAGCTGACCCTGCTGTCTTCTTCCTCAATTTCAACCATGAAAACAATTTCTTGAGCATCATTTTAGTACTTATTTTTCTTCCCATGAAAATAGTTTTAATCTCATAATGAGATGGCAAATGTGTTTATTGATTTTATTCAAATTAATCATCTCATTAATAATCTTTCCAACCCATTTTTTTAAGTGGAACAGTTTTTCTCTATATGGTATAAATTGACATTTTTCAGAGAATGGAATTTACCTGTGAGCCTCTCTGGCCACTTTAGGATTCTCACCTTGAGGTCCTATATTTTTTCCTCCTTGACCAGGTCATCAGATAATGGTCAGTGAGTTGCATCACATGGTAACAGAAGGATTTTACCTCTTCTTACCAGGGTTTTTAATGCTACAAGAACAAATCATGCCATCTGAGATGTGAGGGATTACCTGCCATCCTCTGCCTCCATGTACCCTGTCTGCTTAGTCACTAATGGTTGGGCGGGTGCCAGCTTCGTAGTTACACTGTCTTCCTTAGCAGCTGTTTTCAAAGCAACACTAGAACCCCCTCAGACTTCTCAGACAGCACACTATATAAACTGCTTTCACAGGTACTTGTGAGACTTATAAAGATGTATGTCTTAAAAGTTAAGGCACAAATAATATTCTTTCATTACATGAAAATCTTGTGCTATAGTCCTCTGAGTGCTTTGTCCAAACAGCTCCAGCATGGTTGTTTTACTGGGTTCTGAGACTGTGTGTGGCTCCTGGGATAGAACTCTAGAACACTTTGGGAAGAAATTCTTACACATCTCCTGCATTTATTTTCTGCATCTATTTTCCATTATTTACATTTTCTTACGTGTGCAATGAATGATCTGCATGTTTTGTTAAACTAAGCTCGATAAAACTGGACTTTATTTTTTCCAGCATTGTCAGCTTGAGTCATTATTGGGAAAATGTTCAATTGTTTAAAACAAAAATCTTTTCAACACCATCTCTCCTTCTGTTCACATTTATTGTACATTATAATGTACAATAGTGTATATTATAATGAACACTTCACCGAAAGGAATTAATTCCCTTTTTAAAAACATCATAGAATTTAAAATAAGAAAATTTTTTTTCAAACTAGCAACCTAGACTCTTTTCTTGTTTTTGTTCATGTAGTTATTTGACAGTTGATTACTTATATTATCTTTAACTGCAGGCATTTTGCAGAAATCAAAATCTGTTTGTTTGGTTTTTTACATTTCAAAGCAATTAATGTTATCTACCTCATTGATATCTATAAATATTTATTCTTAAAATTTCTGAAGTATTTTATTCCTCAATCATTTATACTATGTTGTTTGATATTTACTAGGGGGGTTGCTATATTCTAAATTATCTGTGTTCTTCTTTTCTAATGAAACAGATGCTAACACATAGACTACCATCATTTATATTGCCTATTTCAAACCTAATTATTTCAACCTAACAATTAAAAGCATTGAATATATTTCAAGCAGCACAATTAAAGTACATAGTATTTACTGCTTAAGTAGTTTATGTATTTATATATAAAACGCAATAAAGCCAAGTGGCTTTGTTTTTAGAAAAAGAAAGAAAAAAAAATCCCTAAGCACTTCCCTGGTGGTAAAATGCTTAGTAATGTGCTGCTCTATTTCCCTCACTCCTAGTAAGTTCTGTAGTAATAAGCAGAAGCTCTTCAGAATGTACACTTCACGGAAGCAGAGGTACCCAGCATCCCAGCTATTGACATGAGATTTGAGAATGCCAACTAACCTCAGGTGCATGACCAGGCTACACCGCCACCCCACCTGAGCCCTGTTCACAGACTCACTACTCCTAGGGACTTCTTGAATGAGATTTTTCAGCCCGCTTGTAATTTTCCTTGTTGCCTGTTGCCTGCTTTGATACTCTCCACCACTGGGACAAATAGGCAGGGTCCCGCATAGTACTGGCAGTCAGCCCCTTGGCGCCTCCTTGTGGTTGGACTACTGCTGAGCTGCTGCACGCCTTGAATTGTTATGGCTTAGTTGCCATCTTGTGCCTGAGGCGAGAAATTGTAGAATGCTTATCCTATGAAGGGCTAAAACCCTAATTAAGTATAACAATAACTACAGCATTCTGAGTCCCAGAGGATTACTGTGGGGTATGATGCCACACAGTTCCCTGGCAGGGAGCATCCGGTAGTTCACTGCATGCTGGGGCTATTTGAATAACTTGTACATCTGGTTCTAGAGGGAAAAATTCCCTTCCAGAGCAGTTGTGCAGGCTCCCCTGAGCATGGTCTTCAGCTGGGAATGTGGGATTATATACTAAGATGGTCCAATCAATGACCATGGTGACCTTTTTTGGTTACTTTCTCCAAAGAGACCTACTTGTTGGTCTCCTGGGGATCATCCTTGGCATTCTTCCTAAAAATACTGTTACATAAATCTTCCTCAAAAATGATGCTTCTAAATGTCACAAGAAAACGGAAAATAATGGAAACTTTAATGTACCCATTAAGAGTCTATATTTTTAATCAATGTGTGTTTTCAATAACAGCTACTTAATCAGTTTGTCATCAAATCAAAATGCTGTGTTGATTTCCAAAGGGGAAATGAAGCAGAACAACTAATAAAAGTGGGCTTTTTGTGAGAGAACACAAGAACAGATCTTTGTCTTGTGGGGAAAAATGAATGCCTACTTAAAAAGTTCTGGGTTAGGGTCTTATTTTTACCTTTCAAACAATTCTGAAAAAAGAGAAAGTGAAACATTACATTTTTTCCAATTTATTGTGCAATATATTGAGTTTATTTTAAAACGGTTTTTGAAATTTTCTAAAATATTAGATTTAAGCAAATATGCATGTAGTTTAGAAGTAAAAAAGGGAAATGGCAACCAGAATTTATTTATACCAACTTTAAATGATTTGAATGGAACTTTACATTAAGATTCAGAGAACATTGTTCCCACTTTCCATGAATCCATAGAGATAATCCCAAAGTGTTTCATAGGGACAGTTTTTTAATATATTTTATCGGAGCAATTTTTAAATATTTTTTTATTGTAAATAGACCATGGTGGATAGGATGTTGGTACTTTCGTTTTAGGATTTTCCTTTAACGTTTTTAGAAATTGAAATGCTTTAAAATTAACAAAATGAGGCTCACATTAAATAGTTGCATGACTTTTATTTGTACCTTGTTCATTTAGTTGGCATAGGAAAGAGATATCTTGAAAGTTTGAGAAAATAATTTTAATATTTACTGAACCCAACCTTATACAGGAATTAGCCTCTATTGGTTCCAGAAAAGATAAGATCAACTATAGTGAGGACTCCTGTATTGATAGCTACATCTGCTTTTCCTTCACTAATCTAAATAAAGTTGCAGATAGGAGCATATGGTCCCTGAACCAGATCATCATAAATTTAAATTACGGAGCAGGTGTGTTGAAATCAAGAAGAAATCTGAAATTTTACTATTAAAAAAAATTAAGAAAAGTAGGCCTTTGGGGCACTATCCCTTTGATGGATTTGTTTAAATAATTGAAGGTTTTGGGATGACACAGAGAAACTAGTCTGAGAATAAAAAGATGCAGTTTTATGATGTTATTGTTGCTCTTGTTTAATGTAATCTACCATTTAATCACACATTTGTCAAGTACAGATAAACCTTCCGACTGATGGTACTGTCGTAAAGAACTCTTGAACTCACCTGACCTCATCACAAAACTGCCCAGCCTGTTCTCTGCATGTGCCTTCAGCTAGTCATGCTAGACTTTGCTGTGTCTGCATTTCAGAGGGAGCTGTCAGTTGCATGGTCAACTCGTTTATTGTTACCAGAACTCTCTGACCACCCCAGTTCATGAAATGATTTGTTTCCATGTAAACACACATAAAATGCGGTGCATTTTTAGAATATCATTTGTTAAGCAACTAGGCATGGAAAAATAAATGTTACTGTTTCTTGTTAGCTATAAAACACATATCCACTAAACACATTTGCTGTTGGCATGCTGCAGTTGGGGACAGTGGACACTGCGGTAAGTGGAAAAGACAAGGCCTCCACTTCGTATCAGATAATCCTTATCCATGAGAACACTGCCTTCATCTCCCACAAGAGCTGCAGCATGACTTAGAAGAGCTGCTCTGGGTGACTCCCCCATAGACCCATTGCCCCATTATTTCTTCAGTCCCTGCTGAATCCTGGGCCTCTCCCATTGATAACAGTGTTTTGCCTGCTAATAACTAGCACAGTTACTTAAAGAAGCAAGAAAACAAACAAAATGGAAGCATACTTCCTCCAGTTCATTTGATTACCACAAAAATCTTTTAGTTATGTTGCTGTTTTCATCTCCATGCCAGAGATGAGATTCCAAAACTCATGTCTCTTTGGTTCAACCTTACCTTTACCGGCACATCACACCACATCTCTTGATTAGGAATGTGTGAAGATGCATTTGGGATTTTGTTGTTGTTAATGCTTCCTTGAACCATCCACAACAATTTAATCCTGGCCAGGACCAGAGAACTGAATGTTTGAACAAATATAATTTACCAGTAGCTGCCACAGCAAATCAATAGCCTGTTTAATAGCAGGAAATTGTGTTAGTGAACATGACATCTCATTCTGTTAATCAGTCATCTCATTCATTATATGTTGAGGCTGTCCTATCTTGGTGTTTTTTTGTCTCACACGAATGAATGTAAGCATAAAAGAAATGTAATGTTAAGTGTTGTATGTTTAGTATTGTGAATGCAGTGCTACCAACTGCTATGAGATTGCATGAATGTATGGATATCATAATCTTGCCTGGAATAAAAAATGCATGCTGAATGTAGGTATATATGTAACTGTCATCCCTGTTTTCCTTTAGAAATTACAAAGAGATATGCTCTCAAACAAAAAATAAATGAAACTCTTTTTAATTTAAAAGTTGAGGCTAACGCTAAAATCACCTGAAAGTTTTTAAAGTGAATTCCAAACCAGTTCTTGTTTATCTCCAGTGTAAGTGTGTACAAAATGTTCCTGGTCGCAGTCATTTCTATGATGAATCCAAGAAGGGTGTGTATGCCTGTGGAATGAGACTGATCTCACGTAAATGCAAACATATTAAATGAAGCTCAAATTTTCAATAAGGATAAAATACATTCCTGTGTTCCTACTTGCTGAAAACACTTTATCTATAGAAATACATGACCATATACAATTTCATCCAATTATGTACCCAAGTGAGATTAAAGAAATTGCTTGAAATGGAATAATCATGCCTCTGTTCTCCACAGTCAGAAGCTAAGTTTTAAGGAGCGAGTGCGCATGGCTAGCCCGAGGGGCCAGAGTATTAAGAGCAGACAAGCTTCAGTAGGTGACAGGAGGTCCCCAAGCACCGACATCACAGCCGAGGGCAGCCCCACCAAAGTGCAGAAGAGCTGGAGCTTCAATGACCGCACCCGCTTCCGGCCCTCGCTACGCCTCAAAAGTTCTCAGCCAAAACCAGTGATAGATGGTAAGCTCTGCTTTTCCATGACCATTTTTAATTTTGATAGGCTATAGTGAGTGAGATTATGAAGTAATTAATTCTCCATGGTACCACTTGAAGATAGAAGGAAACACTCCAGAGAAAGAAATTGCTTGTTTGTTTTGTTGGAAATTTATTCATTGCCTTGGGCAAGCGTACAGAACATAAGTTAACTTTTGGAAGCGACTTTGGCAGTTAAATTCGCATTTCAAGGAAGCCACTGGACAGATCTGTAGTGCAGTGGAAGAGCTTAGCATAGGCAGAGGCCCAGGTTCCACCCCCAACACCACCAACAACAAAAACCAAAAAAGATTTTATTAATTTTTCACTCATATCTACAATCTATTTATTGTGAGATCAGCGTGGCTATCTTTCTGACATATATTAAGACTGACCAGCAAAGACTTATGGACAACCTGGTGCTCTGAATACCCTGAAACATAAGCAGAGTGTGACAACACCTTTCTAGTCAATGAAGAAGGTGCTCTTCTCCTTCCTCACCCTCACATTCTCCGTCTACCACAGGTCAGACCAGAAAAATCTCTTCTTCCTCAGAAAAATTCCTGCTGAAAAGTTCTTAAATCTCCCAATGATAAGTAAAAGTCAAGTTCTTCTCTCAAGCGTAATTAACCTACTTTATTTATCATATTACGTGGCAGACGTTTACTTGCTAACACACTTTATTGAGTGCCACATCATTTTCATGTTTATGAAACAAAACGTTTATTTTTCATTTAAAGATTAGCTTGTTTTCCCTTTTAAATGTGCCCTCTGGGATCTCTTATACTGGGCAAAGAACCAAAATCGAATAGCATCTGCCATTAATGCATTAAAAATGCAAAGGCTATCAGTCCTTCTGTTCTCGTTCCCTAGAATAACCTGTATTTTCCCAGGCCCTGAAGGCTCAAGGGATAAAATTAACAACCAAGGGTCATAATCAACAGTGATCTCAGGCTCCCTGCAGTGAAATCCCTGGAACCTCAGTCCAGGGCTCCATCCAGTTTACCCAGAGATCTTTGGGGATATGCTTTCACGCTCAAGTGAGTGATGCAAGTCCCCTCTTCACACTTTTCCATTCTCCACAACCCCAGGAGGGCTATACTCTCCAGACTCCTAGCTGCTGACCTGATGTGGTCCCTCCTGGCAGAGCTTGTGGCTCCCACCTCAACTTCTGTACATGCTGATCCTGCCACGCTGCGCCTCCACCTGTTGCTTTGCTAAGGTGGGAAATGCCTCCTCCTTCAACACTGGACACTCCTCCATCAAGCCACTTGGAATGCCCTGAGTCACTGGTGGCAGAGATTTTCAGTGTCCTCTAGTTTCTACACTTTCCTTCCTTGGAATTTGGCTAAAAGCCCTTAAGCAGCTGAGTATGGAGTTACTGGTGACAAGGCTTTATGCTGCACTTGAAATAGATTCACTGACTATAAATGTGTGCATCCTTTCTGAAGGTAATTCAGCAAAATATATCAAAGACTTTACAAATGTCTGAGCCTAGACCCAACCCGCTCCCCAACTCTACTTCTAGAATATAATTGATAGAATGTAATAATATCAGATATGAGAAATGAATTATTCCATTTTTGCTTATATATAGGTATGCATTGTACATATAGATTTGTGTGTTTACAGGGAAAAGTCTGGAAAGACAACAATATATGAATACTAATCTTAAAGAGGTGAGATCCTAGTTATATACCATTTATTCATTTTCTTCATCTGTATCTCCTAATATTTCTACAATGAACATGTAAATCTTTTGTAATAAGAAAGCAAAAGGAATTTTGGGTGGTGTTGTTAAAAAATAATTCTTCCTTGCACACACTGCTCTCTCACCCTGCTGTACTCTAGGGCCCTGGGACCAACCAATACTCACAAACCCCCGTCCTTAAGCTGATTTTCTCCCATGTGGTAGAGGTGGGGATCAGCATGCGCTGAGTGCAGTCATGCATTGTCATAGATGAGTTTCTGACATGTTCTTTTACAAATATAGTTTGTATAAATTTGCTTGGACTTTTGTAATAAAGCACTACAGATGTGGTTGTTTAAAGAACAGAAATTCATTTTCTCTCAGTCTAGGAGCTAAAAGCCCAAGATCCAAGTGTTGGAAGAATGGTCCCATCTAAAGGCTCTCTTCTTGACTTTCAGATGGCCACCTTCTCTCTGTCTGTGTCCATATTTCTTCTTCTTAGAAGAATACTAAGCATATTGGATTCAGGTCCACCATAATAATTCATTTTAGCTTCATTACCTTTTTAAATATTCTATCTTCAAATGCAGGATCATTATGAGGTGCTGGGGATTAGGATTTCATCACATGAATTGGGGAAGGGGGTCACAATGCCTCCTGTGACGGAGCTCCTGCTCCCCGCATCACAGTGTCCCTGGTAAACTGAGGTGCATTCATATCTGCATCCCTGACCCTGGGTTCACAATGTACTAGAAACACATTAATGATACATTACAATGGGTCTGTATTCTAAAGTCGGCTTCAGCAAACATTCAGCTCCTTGCTGTGACATCCTTACAGTTGGCCGAGCATATTCAAACATAAAAATTATAGAATGTGGATTCTAAGCATGGAAAATGAATTCTAGTACTGTTTGGCCAGAGGGAAAAAGAATTTCAAAGACTTGATAGAGTCAGCACTATCCATCACAGTATTCCCAGTATCTGCAAAGATGTCTCAGAGGTGAGACATAAAAACAGATGTCTTGTCTCTACCATTTCACAAGTTGGAGAGGCCTCCTGTCACCCACTTTCTAGATCATTTCATACAAGTGCAGTTCTGTTGGGTTGGAAAGGAATTACTGTTCGCTGGCTGATGCCCATCTCGATGGATTCTGAGCTCCTCAAGTCATGAGAGGACTGACTACTGATCTGCCGAAGTACCTTCTGGCTGTCCACCTGCAGGAGATGGGGGCTTCTGACTGCTCATTTAAGCCAGTAGTCCAAAAGCATTACCTCTGATTAGCATGATATTGAGTCTTAGAACATTGGAAATCATTTTTTAGAGAAAAGAAAAAAAACTGAAGTAGCTATCGAGTAAACATTATACATTTTTATTTTTAGTGCCTCTCCAGGCTTTAAGTAGTTCTAAAATCCACTTACTCCCCTTAGAAAATAATACAGAACACTACAGCCAACTCCCAGTTATTCTAGGTCCTTTAGTTCATTCACTTCTGCAGTTCTTTTCTTCTACTTCTCTCTTTTCTTTATATATATTTTAGGCATTTCATTGCCCATTAGCATACTCAAGGAGATTGAATGAATAAAAGAAAGAATAATGGAAATTCAGTTTAGCCTGTAAATTAATAACCAGAGCTATATTTCAAAAGTAATGGGCCTATAACCAAAAAAAAATATATTATAAAGGAAAAGCAAACAAATTCAGAGTTAATCTATAAATATAATAATGCCCACTAAATCTGATACTCTTTACCACAGATGGCAGTATTTTGTAATTTAATGGCTCTTTCAAAAGCTTATTAGATATCCATGTTGCTTTTCTTTGTTTGTTGTAACTTTCAATGAGATTACTATGTTACACTTTAAAAGGACACAGTTATCTCCTAATATTCCACACTCATGTGTATCAGAGAAGTAGAAAGTAGCAGGCAGATGATGGAAACCAGAAATGGACAAATGGCAAAAGAAGAAAGTTAACTTTAAGGGCTGGTGTGATATTACCATAGCAAATTTATTTTGATCAATATGATATGATTGTAGTTTTAGTTCATATATCAAACTAAAATTGCAATAACAAACAGAAAGTCAATATTTAAGTATTTGAGTCACTTTGTGTAATTTTAGAAATTAAGTAGCACAGAAATGATATTTTATCATGAGTACATAAGAACAATAATGATAAAACTTTGATTGAATCCTCTGTGACAGGCATGTTCTAAATGCTTTTTCCCTGTTATCTCATTTAATTCTCCCTGTACCCCTATGAAGTTGTGACATTATTATCCCCATTTTATGCATGAGGAAACAGAGACCTAAAGCTAAGTCATGTGTTCATGTAAAGGACCCACAGTGCACACCAGGCCATCTAATGTCACAGCCCTCCTTCAGTCACATTGTAAATTGTGCTCTAGGCAGTCACATCAGTTTCCCTTCAGCATCTTTCATTTCTTCCCTTCCTTGCTGCCCACCTTTCACTCTTCCATCTTCAGTTGGTCCAGATCCTCCGTCTCATGCAAGCCATTTTACCTTGCTACTGCTCCACACTGTCTTGCAGCCCCAGCTGCCATACCTCTTAACTGCATCATCTTCAAAGGATGCCAGAGATAGAAGATTAGGCAAATTGGGGAAGTGGCCTTTTGTTGACCCTTCTCTGTTTTGATCAGGTATCTAGGAAGAGATCCAGGATAATAGCTATGCTGGTCTGTGTCCATTTACCCCAGGCAAGGAAGCAAATGATGAGGTTATCTGAGGTCTGTTTCAAGATGCAAAAGGTAATAGTGGGAGATGGACAGCTGTTGTCAACAGATGAGCAAGTGGAAGGTAGCAGATTGCAAGTAAGAAATAGCAAGCCAAAATCTACATGAGTGAAACTAAGGTAGAGCTGGGGAAAGTTTTCAGATTCTGGGTGACTAGTTTGCTATCGAGGAGAGCTATTACTTTTCAGACCCTGCTGCACAGTGGGAATGCCTTTCAGAACAGCGCTTAAAGAATACAGTAACTTGGATAGAGAAGGACAAGGAGGTAACTTGAGATAGGTCCACTCTGTAGTGCTTAGTAATTTGATATTAACTTGAGAGTTCTAGAGTAATTAGCATCTGTTAGTTCCAGAAATGTTCATAGATTTAAAAATATAACTCACACATAGATTTAAAAATGTGACTCACCAGTTCTCCACCCCCACTCCATCCCTGGCACGAGGGATTGAACCCAAGGGCTCTCTAACACTGAGCTATACACCACCCCCCAGCCCTTTTTATTTTTATTTGGAGACCAGGCCTCACCAAGTTACCCAGGCTGGCCTCACACTTGTGATCCTCCTGAACTCAGCTTCCCAAATCACTGGGATAAAAGATTCGCACCACTGTGCTAAGCATCTCTAGGATTTTAAAGCATAAAAGCCAGATTTAGAATCCTTCTTTCCCCCCACCCCTTATTCTTTCATCCCATCATTTCCACAAGACAACGAACAGACTGGCCTAAGTCCTTGAATTTAAAAAGAAGGGTACAGCAGGTAAAGGAAAATCTAGACAAAAATAAATATTAGTATTTTGATCATGTAATCCCTTCTCCCATGCGGTCAGCACATCCATTTCCTGTCTGCATCGCCACCACTGAAGGAAAGCTGGCTCGTATGCCTGTTCCCCACCTGCTCTGCAGCCCTGCAACACCCGTTGCTCTATCTATTTTCCTTAGTCACTCTCCCTTTTGACATTAACGATAACTAACCAGATCTCACCTAAAAATAGCAAACTGGTACAAATACACCATGTGAGGTGCCAGAACCCCCAAGTCCTCTGGAAGATGGTCAGTTCATTATTTTCTCTCTTCTTTAACCTGGTCCTGGGCCCACTGGTCTACTAAAACCCTTGCTTGAGACTTATCAGTTTAAGGTCACTGAGGATACTGATAAAAAGGAAGCATTTTAACGCAATTGTTTTGACAACTGCTGTATCTGGACTGACAGTTTCCTACATCCACTTCTCAAAATTCTGGATATTTTCTTCCAAGCAGCATCTATCACAAAACGTCAACATTTCACGTGCCTGGTGAATGCACATGGGCTTTGATCTTCTATAATCTTCTTTTATGTTTGTTTTCCAAATGATATCTTCTTCCCTCGTGCTTTTCTCAGTCTTCCCAGGTGACATTTTTGATGTTTCCCCAAAATGCCAAGCACTGCACTGCATGTAATGTTTTCCCTGACTTTCCATAATGATGGCCCCACTTCATCCAGATCTTGATTGTCATTTTTTTTTCTTCACTATATGTTGTTTCCTGGCACTTTCTGAAACTGCCCAATAATGAATCTACATTGTGATGACAGAAACCCTATAGTTCAAGCAGCATTCTATTAGGGCTTCTAGTTAGACAGTTTGTACACATTCTGTGTCTGAGATTCTGACTGAGGAGCGTACTCATTCCTGTCAGCTTTGTTTGTAACAAAACCTGAGGGTTTTCTTTAATGATAAGGACAAAGGGGGCTTATTGAGAATGACTGTATCTGAATTCTGACAATTTACATGCCACATTTCACTCTGACTTCAACTTGGGATCATAATTCTTTGCAAAAGCCCACTAGGTGTATGCAGTAGGATTCTAAATCACGCTTTCAGTACTTCACTAAGTTATTAGTGGAAACCATTAAAACCATTGCCTGAATGAATTGTCTCAATTCTGGCCCATGGGTGTTTGGTTTCTGGGTTGTTGGTGGTGGTGGTTTTAGCTGTCCAGGTTCTTCAATCTCTAGTTATAGATTCCAAAGACTAAGTGTTTATTATTATTTCTGAGAAAGGTTGTGTCTTTGTCACTTTGAGATGCTATAACAAACATACCATAGACTGGATGGTTTATAAACAGCAAACACTTCTCACAATTATGGAGACTGAAAGTCCTCCATAATCTGGCAGATTTTTCATCTGGTGAGGGCCCACTTCCCCATGCTGAAAGGGGCAAGGCACCTCGTAGGTCTCTTTTTTAAAGGTGCTAATACCATTCATGATAGCTCCACCCTCATACCCTGTTCACCTCCCAAAAACTCACCTTTTAATGCCTTTGCCCTGGAGGTGATGGTTTCAACCTATGAATGTGTGTGGAGTGAGGTGAGGGGAAGCAAGCACTCAGACCACAGCAGGTTGCTCCTTTCTAACTTTTTGTGCCCTATTCGTAGCTCTTCATTACAGGGGAAATCTTTTCTGTTTTAATTGGACTGAAGTTCCTCCTAGCTTTCTGCTCTCATCCAAAAGCTCCTTGTGTTACTGATCAGGACTTCTGTTAGATTTCTCTAGGTTCTGCCCCAGTGTTTCTTGTCACCCTATAGTGTCACTCTATCTCAGAAAAAAAATAGCTACTTGTTTGAAGTATGACTGAATCTACCTCCTCCCTTATAGCAGGAGCTAAGCTCCCAAATGACCTCCAAGTTTCACCTTAAGCCACACCTTTTGACTTTTATAGAGAAACCCAGATTTGTGAACTGGAGCTCACTATTTTGTTTTACCAGCAAAATGTATGTGTGCATGTGTATACTGCTGCTTTAAAATGAATCCAAATGCTGTATTAGTTATCTAATGTTACATAACAAATCCCCCCAACTTAGTGATTTCACACACACACACACACACACACACACACACACACACAATTTGTAGTCTGAGAGATTTTGTGTATGGAATCCAGGAGCATTTTAGCTGAGTGACTGTGGCTGAAACTCTCACGAGGTCACAGTCAAGCTCCTGGCTGGAGGTGCCATCATCTCAAGGCTGAGCTGGGAGAGGGTCTGTTTCCAAGCTCACTTGAGCATTTGCTAGCAGGACTCATTTCTTCACTTCACCAGCCACTCAGTAAGTTGCCTGAGTGTTCACACAACATGCACCTGGCTTCCCCCAAGCGAGGGATAGAGTATCCCAGGGAGAAGTTGGTCTTTTACAACCCCACCTTGGAAGTGCTCCACCAGCACTCCTCCCACATGGAGTTGATCACACAACCAACCCTGATACAGTGTAAGAGACTATCCAAGGGGAAAATGCTAGAAGGTGGGGATCATTGGGGACCGTCTTAGAGGCTACTGCAAATGCCCTGTAATCCTATATATCTCAAGTTGCAAATGTCCACATTACCTGTTGTTTTCCAGGAACCCTAACCATCAGCTCCTCATCTCTTTCAAATATTTCCATGACCTTGCCTCCCTCTAGAAGCATTAAATCTTGTGACCTCATGTCCAATATCCTTTCTATTCTATCGGGGGGAGAAAAAATCAATTCACTTCCTGGTCCTCAACTTGGATCATAGAATAGCTATATGATTATATTTGACTGTTAGTTGCCCTTTTGAAAAGTAATTTCAACAAAATATTGAGCATAGGATGAGTGCAATATAAATAAGTAAATTAAATGAGGCAGTGGGAAACTAGAAATTCAGGTATAAAACCAAGGTATTCTAACTTCTAAGCCAGCACTGTTTCTTGAACAATGTACGGCCCCCTTTCAAATACATCAAGAGGCTAAAGGTAATTCTGGGTAACTTCAAAGGGTAGAACCAGAACCAAGAGCTATGTGGTATCAATTTTTAGTGCAATATAATGATGGTCTAGCAATCAGAGACCTCAACACCAGTGGAATGAGTTCCATGATTGGAAGCGTTCAAGCCAATCGTCAAGAACTTGTAGACCCATTCTAAGATCAAACCAGATAATCTAAGAAATTTTCTTCCAGGCCTCAGTTCCAAAACCTGCTCTTCTCATCTGGTGGAAAATAACTTCCTTAGTCATTCCTCTTATCCTTCCAAACTGAGAAATGGAAGAGGGAATGAAGAATTGACTGAGGAATACTGGAGAGAAATTTTCTGTTATTACCCTGGTTTCAGGTCACTTTGACACACAAAAAAAGTGCTTCCCATTGCTTCCCACCACTCACTAGTCCCTCTTTATTTCTTCCCTTTCCTGTGTTAGTGTTAAGCCACAATATTCTGAGAAGTGTGAAAGTGTGTCCCATCTATCACTGAGGTAGATGTATGAGATCCACAGTGGACCACTCATAAAATTTGAATAAGCCCTCTATTTGCAGATTTCAATCCAAATCAGAAGTACTCAGGAGATGCTGTTCAGGGATAGCATTTTCCTAGACACTTAGAGGGCAGTGAGTAAATACAACTCCACCTCAAGGAACGTGTTGTTACAAATTTTACTGCCTGGACCCCACCTCAGCTGCAGTATTGATTTGCACTGGGGAGAACAAAAGACACCTTCCTCACACCTCAAACTTCATACTTTTCAGAAATAACCTGTGGGTGACCTATGAAATTTGCACAAAATAAGCACAAAGTTAACCATTACACAATCACAGAATCTAGCCCATATTTAAGAGAGGCACTTTTCAGCATCATGGTGATTTTTCATTCATCTGTCTCAAATTATTTCCTTTAAAGGCACACTTAGTTTTATGCTTCACAAAGAGAAACCAATATGACACAATTTTAAAATTATATTTAATCGCATTCATGGTGTGCTCTACTTGGTAAAGAGGGAGAAGAAAATAGTTAGGTAAAGGCTACCATCCTTTTTCTGCAATGGACAACTGACACAGGAAAAAGACAAGTTACCCAGGCTTTGTTTTTTTCTATCTGCAGTATGAAACTTTGTCCCAATTTTATTTTATTTTATATTCAATATTAATTTTTTCCTGTTTTTTCCTTCTCTTGCCATCATCTTTTTCCTCTGTTGCCATGCACAGCACAAAACAGTTCCCTGAGTCCAAAAATACAGAAAACTCAGAAAATACTGCCTGGGGAAAATTAATCTCTGTACCTCCAGTTGCAAAGAATCATTTGCACATGAAACCCTCAATCCCCACTAGTGAGTGATTTGCATCTTTCATTCAACTACAGCAGTAGCAACTGGTGCATCACATCATTCCATTGGAATTGGTAACTAATCATTTCCAAAATTGTTTCAAGCCTCTGTTCCCATGATTTTGTTTTGGCTGAAAAATATCATGGCCCCATATCTCCTCACATTCTTATCAATTGTCTGCTCCTGCATAACAAACTCCCCACCCCCACCCCCGGATTTAGTGGCTTAAAACAGCAACCATTCATTTAGCTTGCAGTTCTATTAAGCAATTCTTCTGATCTTGGCTGTACTCACTCACAGTCTGTGATCAGCTGCTGAGCTGACTGGGGGCTGCCTGGCCTAAGGGAGCCTCCGGTGGGATTACTCATCTCTCCTCCACATGTTCTCTCTTCACCTTCCATCAGGCTGGGCTGGTTCACATGGAGGGTAGGTTTCTAAGAGCTGTAAAGTACAGATGGAACCTGCAAAGATTCTTGAAGCTCAGTCTCAGTCACAGTACACAGACCAAAGCATCCTGTTGTACAGAGCAAATGACATGGACAACCCTAATGCAAAGGATGAGAAACAAGAAAACAGGAGAGGAACTCCAGGTACCTTGGCCAGTCATATGCAGCTGACTCAATTTTTGTATCTTCAAATCCTACTTGTTCTATGAAGACAGGGATTGAACCCAGGCTCTTTCTTCCACTGAGTTACATCCCCAACCCTTTTTATTTATTTTTTTTTATTTTTGATCAGATATATTTTGTAGTCCTCCCTGAAAGTTTCCTTCACTTTCAGAGGCTGAGAAAGAAAATAGCACTGAGAGCAAATAGTGTCTTCCAGGACACTAGGAATTTACTAGGCATTTTCTACTAGTTCATGTAATAGTCACCTAGCCATTTAGCAGATAAGGAAATTAAGACTCAGAAAATGCAAATAACTTGCCTATGTACCTCAGTGTTAATGCTGAAGTTGAGTTTGAAGTTACTTAGGTCTCATTTCAAACATTTTTATGTTCTATCATGCTGCTTGGCACATTTTTTTTTTGCATAATTTACATCAATGAATGAATGAATGTTGATGTAAATCCACTATATATATAGTGTTAGTGGAACAATTTGTCTTCTTTTGCAATAAATATGGCATATCTGCTTAATCCATGCCCCTTTATCATTATTTACCCTTCCTGTGTCAATTAAGGTAATACACCAGTGATTTCCTTTTTGTTGTTATTGTAATTGTTTTGTTGTGGTACTAGGAATTGAACCCAGAACCTTGCACAGTGCTAGGCAAGTGCTCTGTCACTGAGCTATATCTTCAGCCCTCCTGTTATTTTTTTAAAGCAACAGTTTTGTTACCATGCCTGGTCAAGCTGGTTCAAATGATATCAGGATTGATATGTAGGCATTTCCCGGCAGTATCATATTAGTCTAATAAGAGTTTAAGGTTGAGAAAAATTATCTGATCTATTTAGAATTCCTCAAGAGAGCTGATGAAAGAATAATGTCGATTTGTAATTCCACAGTGTTTTTTGTTTTGTTTTGTTTTTGTTTTTGTTTTTTGGAGGGGGATACATTATAAAGCATGACTACTTTGATTAAGGCTGGGTATCTTTGAATGTGATTCAAAGGAAACAGATCTCATGCCTCTAAAGATAGGAGTAAATAAGACCCTGTAAGTCATTTGCCATTGACTCAAGAGTATTTCTGCTGTGGCAAAACATTCTGAAATGTTTAAGTGTAGAATGGTAAATGTCTAAGTTTAGAATGGCAAAATTCATTGATGTCTTCTAGTGTGATCTAGCCCATCACTGACCATGTGAGGGCCTGTCATGAGGCTCAGACTTTGTAGCAACAACTGTTGTAGTGGTCCCAATGGAGTTGGCCACTTTGCCAGGATTTCCTCAACATTTCTTCTAATAAAGACAGTCCTTCTAGACAATGAATTTACCTTTGCTTTTGTTACAAACACCTTGATGATTTGTTATGGTTAGGATATGAGTTGGCCCCCAATTTCTCATGTGTGAGACAGTGCAAGAAAGTTCAGAGGAGAAGTGATTGGGTTGTGAGAGTCTTAACCCCATCAGTGAATTAATCCCCTGATAGGGATTAACTGAGTGGCAACTAAAGTGATAGAGTGTGGCTGCAGGAGGTAGAATTTGGAGTATAGCTTTGGGGTATACATTTGTATCTGGCAAGCGGACACATCTCTCTCTCTCTCTCTCTCTCTCTCTCTCTCTCTCTCTCTCTCTCTCTCTCTCTCTCTCTTCTGATCAACATGTGAGCTGATTCCCTATGCCACCCTCTTCTGCCATGTTATTCCACTTCACCTTGAGTGCCAAGGAATGGAGCCGTGCTGTCCATGGACTGAGACCTCTGAAACCGTGAACCCTCAAACTTTTTCTCCCCTAAAATAGTTCTGGTTAGATCTTTTAGTCACAGCGATGAAATACCTGACTAAAACAATTTGCAAATAAAACTATAAAATCTACAAAAACTGATTCTTATGCCAGGTGCCTTGGCACATGCCTGTGATCCCAGCAACTTGGGAGGCTGAAACAGGAGGATTACAAGTCTGAGGCCAACCTGGGCAACTCAGAGAGACCCTCATCAACTTAGTGAAACCCTGTATCAAAATTAAAAAGAGCTGGGGATGTAGCTCTGTGGAAGAGCATATGGCATATCTGCTCAATCCATGCCCCTTTATCATTGTTTTGATACTAGGGAGTTCAATCCCTAGTATAAATTTTTTAAAAAAGTTTTATGTTTGTGAGTAAAAAATGTTTCCACAAAGCTGTGAGTTTCATTTGGGAAGCCTTAAGACTGTTGTGAATTCAAAAAAAAAAAAAAATTCATGAAAATTGAATTAATCAGACACAATGGCTAGGATCTTGGTTTTAGAGTAAACTTGTTTCAAATCCTAGAACCTTACTAATTTGAGTAACATAAAGCAAATGACTTAAATTCATTGCTCTTTCTCTCTCTCTCTCCTCTCTCTCTCTCTCTCTCTCTCTCTCTCTCTCTCTCTCTCTCTCTCTTTCTCTCTCACCCACTCACTCTAACAGGAATAATACCTACTTAGCAGGATGTGTGAGTAATAATGAAATATAACATGTATAAAATTCTCATAGAATGCCCAGCATAGTATAGGTGCTTAATAAATTGAATGCAATTATTATATATTAATGTTAATTTCTACACTAACATTGATGAATGAAATCCAAAATTTAATTAATTTTCATGTTTTCCTCTTCTTTCTCTCTGTGGCAAATGGAAGGTTAAAATGTAAAAGCTCATACAAACTTTATTTTTTTAATTCCTTAGAGTGAGTTTTAACAGTCCTCATACTGAATAATTCATATAATCACAGAAAGAATGAAGTTATCTTATTATATCCATTATCTTACTATTTATCAGGAATCACTGACTTTATTAAAGGTGACAGGAATAGTTCTGTCACTCTGGGAGGGAGCATTGGTATACAACATGATAGCACAGTGCATAACACACAATGGTTACTTAGAAAAATTTATTTTGAGCAAATAAATAATGAAAAGATTATGAACAAATAAATGATTCAGTATTTACTTATTTGGGAATCAATTAATTAAGCTTTTTTCATAAAAATTTCTTTGTGGGGGGCCAGGATTGTGGCTCAGTAGTAAAGCACTTGCCTAGCATGTATGAGGCACTGGGTTCAATCCTAGGCACCACATAAAAAAATTAATAAAAGTAAACTAAATAAATAAATGTATTGTGTCCATTTACAACTAAAAATATATATGTATTTTAATTTCTTTGGGGTTATAAAAAGCCCAGTCAGGACTGAGCTGCATTACTGAGTCAGAGAGTGTATTAGTAAAATATTGGTAAACCATGGAATGCTGAGATATTCCATGAAGATATTGGAGTGATTTTAAGAAAATAATTAAATTCCTGTATAGCTTAATTTGTAATAATTTTTAAAGAACATATAAAAACTAGTTAGTGTTCCATTTGAATAAAGATAAAGAATATAGTAACATGCAATTAAAAAGAAAACAAAATTTTTATATTTTTACCTTTTATGTTACAGGCATTTATTAAGCCATTTTTATGGTATGATCAGCAATTTTAACAGTAGGGACCATATTAATTGTTTTTGAAAACTCTCTAGTGCTTCATATCATCAATCAAAGCAGAAAGACTCCTTTTAATTAAGCGCCAAGAACCATTCCATGAAATTTTGCCAGCATTTCTGCTAGCCAGTGAGGTTAATTGACAATCTTTAATAGAGAAGCTTAGAGAAATTCATATCATAATTAACATAATTTAAGATGCTGAGGATGCATGAATTATCCCTAAACGGCATCTTTGATCTTTAAGAGAAAACGCTCAAGTGCAGTACAGTCTTACATAATAGATCCCCTCATTAGTGTGAATTAGTATTTCTGAATGTTGCTAATTGGCAAACCTGAGAACAAACACAATAAAAATCAACATCACTAATCATCAGTGAAATGCAAAGCAAAATGACAATGAGATATCTCCTCTCTCTTCAATTAGAATAGTATCAAGAAAAAAAAAAGATAAAAAATGTTGGTGAGAATGTAATTATTATACACTGTTGGTGGAGATGTAAATTAGAACAGCCACCAAGGAAAACAGTATGAAGTTCCTCAGAATACTAAAAATAAACCTACCTTATGATCCAGCAATCCTACTACTGGGTACAAGCTCAAAATAAATGAAATCAATATGTAGAAAGATATGTCCGTGCCCATGTTCATTGCAGAATTTTTCACAGTAGCCATGATGAGTAATGAACTTAAGTGTCCAACAATGATGAATGAATAAAGAAAATGTACTCTACATACACAATGAAATACTAGTCAGCTATTTGCAACAGGGATAAGCCTAGAGGACTATATGTTAACTGAAATAAGCCAGATACAGAGAGATCTTGCTCATATGTGGAATCTAAAAATGTTGAACCCATAGAAATACAGAGTAACATGATGGTTGCCAGACACAGATATGGGGAAAGGTAGGTCACAGGACATATAATTACAGCTAGATAAGAAGAACTAAATCAAAGCCCTAGTTACAGAAAGATGAATGTAGTTACTGATGATATACTGTATTCTTTAAAAATGCAAAGAGAGTGGATATTAAGTGGGTTTTTTTAGATTTTTTTAGTTGTAGATTGACACAATACCTTTTTTTTATTTATTTATTTTTACATGGTGCTAAGGATTGAACCCAGCGCCTCACATGTGCTAGGCAAGCACTCTACCACTGAGCCATAACTCCAGCCCAAAATTAAGTGTTTTGTACTACAAAAATGACAGTGCATTTAATTAGATTTAACCATTTCTCAATATATACATGATCCAAAACATCATGTTGTGTGCAAATAAATATATACATGTTATCTGTTCACGCTTTTAAAAGTAAATAAAATTAAATAATTAAAATAAATAAATTAATTAATTAATTAAAATGTCAAATGATATAAACCCTTTATAACAGAATATGATGGCTTAATTTCTCAATTCTCCCACTCTATCACAGACTTCCTTTCCAGAGGCAACTGTCTATTGTTTTAGTTATTTCTTCTGATATTTACATATCTCTATATTTTTCCAATAATGTGTATAGTGTTAATTCCTAATGAATCAATTTTAAACATTATGTATTTACTCCCTACTCTTGTCACTTGGAATTTAGCCCCTTTTTTTCACTGTTTCCATTCTGAAGACCCTCCCATCCTTTCAATATAAGATACAATACTTTTTAATAAGTCAAATTGCAATATCTGCCTTATATCTATGTGTTGCATTGTACTACAATCATTTACCTTTTGCTTTTCTTATAGTGTACTAATAATACCTCATTTGTAGTTATTGTTGTTTTCATAATTCTCCCATATCCCAATAATCTCTCAGTTAAATTTCCTCAGGGTTCATTGCATCCGAAACCAACAAGTTTCATGTGACCTTTCTTGGGAACCCATCCTGGAAACCTCTATCCTTCTTTTAGCTCAGTGAGCCGCTCTTAGACCTACTGCATAGCCATTATCTTTTAAGTTTCATTTTCTTCTACATTGAATTTTCAGCTCAGAGGTTATTACAGTTTTGTCTGTTTAAATGTACCCCATTATATGAGAATATAAAACTCTAATACTTTTCTCATATTAAAAAATGGTGTGATGACGGAAGGCAGATAATGAGAGCTGCCAGCGTGCCCATCCCTTGCTTCACACTCATCCCACTTCAGCTGAGTCCCACCCCACCTGCTGCCCTGTGTCACACAGTGATGTCCTTCTCCATTGTCTCTGGAACCCACTGTGTCTCAAATGCCTTTGACACCTGTGTCCTCCTCTCTCTCAGTTTTCCGACCCATGTTGATGATGTATGTCCCCCCACAAATTCCTAATCAGTGACTAAAAAGCAATTTTTTTCAGATTTTCATGTCTTAAATTTTTTTTTCATTCTGGAATGACTTTATTAATTATTTTTGCTTTTTATTTGTTTGGCAGGAGGGGCTTTTCTGCTTTCATTTTCCCTGTTGTCTCTTTTTTTGTTCAACTATTTAGGCATTTGGTTAACATTATCATCCAAACCTTTTATTGAGGTTTTCATTTCTGGGATCTTTGTTGTTGTTGTTGTTTACTAAGAGTCCCTTTGTTTTGGCATCCTATTATTCGTGCCTGGATATAGTATCTTGCCTTATATCTGAGAAAATAATTATGATAGTGTTAGGAATATTCTTTTCCTTGGTTTCTTCGAGTTGCTTTTGTTCTCTATTTTTGTATGGGAACTTTTTCTCAGATATTGGGTAAACCCTGGGTGCCTCTTCATAAATGAAGTAGGAAAGATTGCAGGAGTGGCTGAAATTTTTTAGTTCATTACAGGAACTTATTAACTTTGATTTTTACCACAAGTTGATCTGAGCAAGTCATTTCTCTGGGAGTTCCTAGTATCTTTAGCACTTTCTTCAGAGGCTGGTCATGTTCCCTAGAGAGCACTTATCCATACTCCTATCTAGGGAATCAAGGGCTTGTTATGTTGGGGAGCAGGTGGTAGTGTGTTCCCAGCATTCAGTCTACATCCGGTCACCTAATTCCCCAGCGTTTGTTTTAATATCTAACTTTCAACTGTGGCTGATGACTCCTCATCTAGAGGAGTCAGAAAGGATTAAGTACAGTCTTCCTTTTCATAGTTTTTGCTCCTTTCCGCCTAAATCTAGAGATACCTAATCCTGCCAATTTCCAAGTCTTTTGAGTTCTCTAAAGTGTGAATCTTGTTTTCCCCAATTTGGGCATAGGACTTCCTCTCTGGTATCAGCTAGTCAGTTACCTAACTCATCCACCTGCTTCCCTCTTCCAAACTTATGTTGTTGCTGCCTCTTCTATTTGGTCCTTCAATGGGTTTATATTTCTTATCTTGTCACTATATTTTAGTCGTTTTTTTCAGAGGGACCAAAATTAGATGTGCATTCAACTCACCATTAGAAGGGAACTTCTCTCTGGCTGGGGCTGTATCTCAGTGGCAGAGCACTTGCCTAGAACATGTGAGGCCCTGGGTTCAATCCTCAGAACCACATAAAAATAAATGAATAAAACAAAGATATTGTGTCCATGTATCACAGATGTATCAAAAATTTCCTTACAACTAAAATATATTTTTTAAAAGGGAACTTCTGTCTTAATTAATGTGTATGTGCACATGTTTGTGTGTGCAAGATTATGATATAAAATGTGTTTCATATTGTGGATGGAGTTCAAGAAAGTTTGAAAGTTAGTTTTTATTAGGCCAAATCAACAAAAGGTAATCAAGTCCAGTGAAAAGCTAATCATATTTACTCTTTAGTATGAAAGCATCCCATAGATCTGAAAGAGTTTTAGAGATATATGTGGTCATTTTTTTTTCAGAAAGTGGCATTCACTGGAAATTCTAGGTCTAACTTTTTAAAAAATATTTTTTAGTTGTCAATGGACCTTTATTTTATTTATTTATATATGCAGTGCTGAGAATTGAACCCAGTGCCTCACACATGCTAGGCAAGCACTTCACCACTGAACCACAACCCCAGGCCCTAGTTCTAACTCTTTTAAGGGTGGGGGGGAGGTGCTGGGCATGGTGGCGCATGCCTATAATCCCAGTGACTGGGGAGACTGAGGCAGTAGGATCACAAGTTGAAAGCGAGCCTCAGCAACTTAGCAAGGCCCTAAACAATTTAGCAAGACCCTGTCAAAATAAAAAAAGGGCTGGAGATGTGGCTCAGTGATAAAACACCATGGATTAAATCTGTGGTACCAAATAAATAATAGATAAACTAGACTTCCCCTGATAGTGCATTTGAATGGTCCTCTTCAGTTCTGTTTTGGGTACTAAGACTGTTTATTCTGTCTGAGTCCCAAATTTTCTGTTTCTTGTCAACAACATCATAACACTAAAGAATAAAATAAACAGGAAGCCCAGTTAAGTCACACAATCTCTGTCAATCTGTAAACTGGAATTCTGCTAATGTTTGCTATTTAAATTGCATCTACTTTGGTAAAAAGCATACACAAGAAAATGCAGTTACCTGCTTAAAATATTAAAATTAGCTCTTTATCTAGAATATTGCTTTAAGAGATCAAAAAGTTATTTTATTTTTAAACTAATATTTGCTGCAGATATGAATGCTTAGACTTTTAAATAAAAACATTTTTTCTCTCCACTTTCCAGAATGTTTTCCAAATATTGGGTTATTTTAATTCTCAGCCTAGAAAAAAAATTAATGGAAACATGTTCACAGATGTATCAAAAATTTCCTTACAACATTATCTTTTATGTCTGTAGGAGCTCAGTGAAATGATTTCTTAACTCTTAATAAGAACTCATTTATAATCTATTTACTCCAAATCAGATTCAGAATTGAAAAAACAATGGCCTCATGACTGAAATTTCAGTTTGTCCCCACAGTCCCACAGTTCCAACAATATAAAGTACTGGAATAAATATCTCATTTGGAAAAAGACACAGGAGTCAATTATCCAAAAGTGATATGAAGTAACACTTTATCTCACTATAATATATTTACATATTCATTAGTATCATCTTGTTCCTAAGGAGAAAAATCACTCTGAATGGTCTTCATTGTTATTGTAATATGAATGATAACTAGTGAGAGAGATTCTCCTCTGCTTTTTGTACTGATGTTATTTTTTTTTTTACAAGGATTGAACCCAGGGGGGCTTTACCACTGATCCACATCCCCAGCCCTTTTTATTTTTTATATTGAAACAAGGTCTTGCTAAGTTGCTTAGAGTCCCACGAAGTTGCTGAGGCTGACTTTAAATTTGTGATCCTCCTGCCTCAGCCTCCTGAGCCACTGGGATTACAGGCCTACAGCACCGCACCTGGCCCTAATGTTAAAATTCATCTATTATTTACTAATTATAAACTTTATAGACCAAAGAATTTAAAGTATACCTAGAGGTAGCATTTCTAACTAAAAATCAAGGTGTGGTAGACAATATTTATTCAATACATATTGTCTGAGTTCTACAATAGAAGTTATTCATTCTTTCAGATTAAACATCTTTTTCTTCTTACGTATTTTCATGAGACAATGTGGGTAAATCCTACTCAAAAAAAATGGCACCCAGAGATTGCCAAACAAAAAGGGAAGGATGGATGAGGGCAAGGCGGGGAGAGAGGGAGAGGGCAGGGCAGGGGGTTGAGTATGTAGACAATACCACTTAGGACACTTTCCCATGGTGTTTATGCTTAAACATCCCCTAGAAAAACCACTGGTAGCTTAGCATAGCTGAAACATGGGACAGAAAGACCACAATAAGTTGTGGCTGAATGGGGGCTTCTGAGCTATCAGAATAAATTTCTTACATGGCACTCAAAGATGTTTCACTTTCAGTCTGTGTTGAGTAAATGACTTTGACATTAACCATCAGCTGATGCAGAGGAATATGCCAAAATTTAATAGGATTTTCCTCAGAGTGTTAGAACCACAGGCAAACTTTTTCTCATTCTTTATGACTTAATTTAAAATTCAAGGAGGGAGGATGGGGAGAGATTGGTAGATAGATACAGTGTTACAGTTAGATAGGAAGAATAAATTCCCATACTCTGTGGCACAGCAGGGTGAATATAGTTAACAATAATGCACCATATATCTCAAAATAGTTGTGAGGATTGCTAAATGTACTTATTATAGAAAGAATAAAAATTAAAGTGATGGGTAAAGTAATGACCCTGATTTGATCTTTATCCAATGTATACCTGCCTCAAAACATTACGTTGTACTTCACAAAAATGTACAAATATTATGTGGCCAATCAAGAAATAAAATTATATTTTTTAAATATTAAAATTTAGATTTTCAAAGTTTCTATAATGAGTATATATTATACTGAGAGAAAACAGTTAAAATAGAAGTATTTGAAAGGAGAAATTCTACATCAAAAATAATGTATTTTCTAGTTTTTTTTTTTTTTTTTTTTTTTTTTAGTTTCCTTATTAGAGGTGCCTTGGGAACCAAGTATGTCCCTTAGTGACCTAGCCGCATCTATCAGAACAGTAAAAAAAGGCCCTAGCCAAGAACATAGTGAAATGAAATTGTGCTTCTGTATCCGGGTCCAAGCAGTTACTCTAAATTCTAGTTGGATTAAAGAAGTTAATCCAACTAGACTAGCACATGTCTAAAATGAAACTTCTAAATTTAGGATGATATTTAAGGTATTGGGAAATGATAGCAGAGGGGGGATGAGGTGGGGAGGAGAGCAGTTGAGATACAACTAGCAGCAGAAGAAGGAATACTTGGAAAATAAATTATAATTCATGACAGAACGTAACCAATTAGTCATCACTGCCATTAATAGCAGCCATTTTAATGTGTGTTCCCCATAGAATAATGAAACAGAATCGTTGCATGCTTCATTGCCATGGCCAATGTCTTGGCTTGGCACCAGAATCACGAGGCACTCACAGCTTTGTAGGTTCAAACAGCAATTCTTTATTCCAGCTCTCACACCACCTCCACGCAGGTCCAGGGGCAAACGCGTTCTCCTGTCTACCGCACAAACCACCTACTCCACGAGGCTCTCTCCAAATCCCATTTTTATCTCACGAGAACTCAATGGGAACAAGCAGCAGGAACACCCTAATCCCAGCAATAATCTTCAACTTCCAACTTCCCTAAAACCCATTATCTTAAACTGGCAACGCCTTAAACTCAAGGAGCCGGTTACTTCCTCAAACCTGATCAGCTCTAAACCCGGATCTGCCTAGGTCCTTGAGCAAGGTCACCTCATTAAAGCATGCATGCAATGTCCCATCAAATGTCCTCTAAGCAGCATGGGGTACACTTGGCAAGGAAATTTCGATGCGTCATTCCTACTTGGTAATGGCCCTCAGCACTTCATTTAAATTCCAAAAATAAAAATATATTGTGGGCTTCTAGCCTTCACACTCTTATTGTGAGAAAAATATTACAATCCTGGTTGCTTTTAAGTTCTGGAACTTTTAAATATTTTTTCTTCATTCTAATTATTTTTCTAGTTTTAAAATACTCTGTCAAAAAGTATATATTATCAGGAGCCATGGGTGTGGCTTAGTAATAGAGTGCATGCTTAGTATTCATGAAACCCTGGGTTTAACCTCTATCAGTGCCCCCCCAAAAAATATATATATTATTTTTTTGATGGAAAAATGTTCTTAAATTCTTTAAGGAATTTTAAAGCAATTACATATAATTTTTAATTTCATGCCCCAGTAAGCTAACTTATTTTGTTGTTTATTAATCTTTTAACTCATTGATATGTAATAATTACATATTATAGTGAGGCTCATTATGACATATTTGCATATGCACACAACATAATAATCTCACTTTTCACATCATTGTACATAATCAACATGAGTATTTGGTTTCATGTTATAACTTAATCATACACTTTTAAATAGTTTCATGTTATTACATACTTTCCATAATTATCTTTTTTAGCTGCATAGTACACTTCCATAGTCAAATAATGTAATTTATGATAATTCCATTTTCTACTTTGGGACATTGAAATTTATATGACAATTTTCTATAGCAGGCAACAATATAGTAAACATTATTGCACTAACCTTTCTTTTTGAAATTATTTTGCAAAGAAAATTTCTGGAATAAAATTATATGATTACTGATTACAATTTTTTCAAAGTTTTTGTTGCCATAAAAATCTGTTTCAATTTTTATTGCCACCAGCAATGTAAAAGTGTACAAAATTCACCTCAATTTTCTTATGAACCATTATTATTCTTTTACAAATTACATAGCTGACATCCATACTTTTAATTTATAGATTTTTATTATCTACTAAAGTTTAATAGTTTTAAATCCTTTTTTATTACTCCAAGTCTCTTTAGGATAAATATAATTTTTGTTCTTTGCAATCCTAGGGATTGACTCAGGGCCTCTTAAATGCTAGGCAAGTGCTCTACCACTGAGTTAAACCCTGAGCTCTACTCATCTCTCTTGACTAATGTATCTGTACTTTTATATTTTGTATCAGGATTCATTCAAATAAACTCCTCATACATTTATAGGTATTAAGCCTTTTTATACTTTGTGATTTTTTTTCTTTCCTAATCAAATTTTTGGACATTATGGTTTTGTCACTCAGAGTAGTAAAATTTTCCATTTTCTTATTCAGAGTTCTCATTTTTCTCCTTTATAATTTGTTCTATTGCCCCAAACCTGAGCACACCATCATTTTTCCACACACACAAAAAAAGCAAGCAAATGTTTTGTGCTATGTTTTTGGAAAATTTTTATTTTACTTTGGTATGTGGAAATGTAAACTTCTCATTTATAAAAACAGCAGTGACTCCTTTAAAAGAAGAAGGATGCCAAAGCCTAAAAAGAGTGAGGTTTCAGATAGTAATGGGAAGAAGACAAGAACTAGACCCCAGAAGGCTGAGGACTTCAAGCTGAATTAAATGATGATTAGAATGTCATGATAGAACAGACTTTTTTATTATTACTGATTTGTCAAAGGACGTTTTTTCTATTTTTTTTAATGATGTGGTCATGTCCTGTTGTTGAGGCACCTATATTGTCTCAAATTGCTCCTCTCAAAATACACCAGTAGCACCAACAAAAAGAAAGCAGATCAGTCAAACACTCTTCAACTCTGGTTGAGAGAAAAAAGAGGATGTCATCTCTTCATCTACTATCATGGCCTTGCTGTTGGCTGCCCTTGAACTACTTTGGAGAGCTTTAACAAGAACTCTGATGCCTGGCTCTATTCTTCAGTTTCTAATGTTGGTCCTGAAGGCATCCTGTGTGTTGGTATGTTTTTAACACTCGCCAGGCGAATCTAACGTGCAACTAAGGTTGAAACCCACTGTAGTCATTTCAAGAAATGCCAAAAGAAATAGAATCTGTAAGAGGAGGGGTCTAAGAAAGAACTTGAAAATTCCTGTCCTGCTTTCAGAAACGCCTGAATCTGGATGGCAAATTTTCATAAGGGAAACAGAAAAAAAAAATAGTCTTTGGACACAGCAGAAGTTTTTAGCACATCTTCTTTAACACCTTCTACCTTTATCACCTAAGGGCCAAGTGGTTCTCTCCAAACACTATGAAAAATAGCAATTTTAAGTAGCATTTTTTCCAAAATTTATATTAGATTTCCCAAACTATATCACGGGGAGGTTTGGGAACCATTCCGGGAACACTGCTAATTCACAGGAAACAGGGCTGGGAGTATAGCCCAGTGGTAGGGTGTGATCCTAGCATGTATGAGGCCCTGTGCTCCATCCAGAGCCCTTCAATCAATCAATCAATCAATAAATAAATAAATAAATAAAAAGAAAGGAAGGGAGGAAAAGAGAAAGGAAGGAAAATGAAAAGAGGGAGAGAGGAAAAAGGCTACCGGAAAGGGATGGAGGAGACAAAGACTTACATTTTATTCTTCTTTTTTCTCCTCCGTGCCAAGTATGGACCATGCATGGAGTAGGCCACCAGGAATAAGGGGAGCACCTCCATTGCCATTTTTGCCTTTTATGACTAGATTTTGTGCAGATCTGTGCTCACATGAGCTTATGTTCCCTTAACCCACATCTCCCAAAATGCCAGGGCAAAAAGCCAGACATCTGGTTAGGGGACAGAAAGCCAGCCTCAGCTGAAAATTTAGTCCCACCCAGGTGTTTTAGTATTCACAGAAGGTTTAAAGCCCCTGGTAATCATAAGAAAGACATTTAATTGGGGCTCGGGATGTGGCTCAAGTGGTAGTGTGCTTGCCTGGCATGCGTAGGGCACTGGGTTCGGTCCTCAGCACCACATAAAAATAAAATAAAGATATTGTGTCCACCTAAAACTAAAAAATAAACATTTCAAAAAAAGAAAGACATTTAATGTGTTATTAACCTTGCTAAAAAGAATATTGACATCTCAAGCAACTTCTTTCCCATTTTTCTGGCTTCAAAATAAAGAGGACAAAAATCTTTAATTCAGCCTCTGCCTCAACACATGCCAGCAAAAATATACTTCCTCTTCATTTGCTCTAACAAAACCTACCAAAATGTAAAAAAAAGAAAAAGCAGGATTGAGTGTTTAATTTATGCATTGAGTAATCAAGTTATAAATTGTTACAACAAAACTCCCCAATAAGATGCATTTAAATGTAATACAGTTGGTGTCTGACTCCCATTCCTGTCCAGCCTTGTTCCCAAACAAGAGGAATAGATGAATCTCCTGTTGGGAATAAGGCAGTGCAGCACTGACCTAGCAAGTAGTTGTCCCATAACCATGTGGCCTGTTCCCAGCTCCATTTACAGTCAGTTGTGAACATTAGTTTCAGTACTAGCACTACAGTAGACACCTGCTGAAAAACCAGTTTTTCATCAATCTTACAATGAAAAGGCCCTGCATTTTATGCTATTTAGCCATTGAGACCTTCATCATCATGTTATATTTGGTTATACTGTCTTCACGAAAAAAGATCACCATATAGGTATCCCAGGATCTGCCTTCCCTGAACCCATTCTGGTGTTCCCCAGTTTCCTAAGGTATAAGATAGCTATTCGAGGTAACCTCTCACTAGAGTTCAGAGGAGGGAAAGCAGTCAATTGGCTCCGTTTTGAAGGACAGCATAGAACACTCTCATGAATTCTATACTTGTACAGAGAATCGTCACAGAGTGTGTTATTTGATATTTCCTTTGTGTAGCCAATATCTGGGCTTCTCACAGGGCTCCATAATAGCAGCTGGTCACCTCAGCTCTGTCCACCTCCTACCCTGGTTGTGAGCACCCCCTCTACCTATCTTCCTCTTCTACCCCTCATACACTCTCCTGAAGTTCCAGAGTATGTGTATTTCCAGGGATCCCTTAGAGTGTGGACTGGCTCAGCACATGTCCATGGTAACCACACTGCTCCAAATTGGATCCTTTGTCCATGATGTGAAGGAAAATATAATACAAGAGAAGAAAACCCAGCTGCCAAAAAGAGACAAGGACAAATCTGGAAGGTGTCAGAGGTGAAGTTCAGGGTCAGGTAGCTCCAGACCCCAATTACATGGGTTTAAATTCTGGTTGTATCATTCACTCTCCAAGTGTCCTTGAGGGAGTCTCCTTACCTTCTATTCTTCACTTCTATAATCTGTAAAACAGGACAATAATAGTACACACCTCATGGGGTTTTATAGCAATCAACTAAAGTTCTTGGTTCATAATTAGATTTCTCTAAAAAGCTCTTATTACTATTATAATAATCATTACTGTCCTAGAGTGAAGAATTGGAAGTGGAAAGTGGTGAATAGTTTCCCAAAGGCATTAGTTTCCCAAGCTACCACAACAAATTGCCACAACTTGGGTGACTTGAAGCAACAGAAAGGTAATGTCACAATGCAGGAGTCCAGAAGTCCAAAATCCAGGTATTCCTAGGCTAGTTCCTTCCAGAGTCTCTGGAGAAGAAATGATCCTTAGTTTTGGGGGGTTGCCAGCAATCTTTGGTATTCCTTGGTTTGTAAATGCATTGCTCCACTTTCTTGCCTCTGTCTTTTCTGTATCCTTGTGTCTTCTCCTTTTCTCTCTCCCATAAAGACAACTTCATTGTATTTAGAGTCCACCCAATGTAGCATGCTTTTATCTAAACCTTACCTTTTATTACATCTGCAAAGCTCTCTAAGTAAAGTCAGACTCTGATGTTTCAGGTGGACATAAATTTGGGGAGCAAAACTAATCACCCCACTATAGCAACTAAGCAGGGTGAGATCAAATCAGAGGAAGAAAACATGAACAGTTTCTGAAAGAATGTCATCCCACCATGGGCATGATGTTTCAGGGCTGTAATGGCTGGGTGGCATTGGTGGTCAATCAAGCAAAATGAGCCAGCCACCCTCAAGGTCATCACTGAGTCAGAACCAGCTGTCAAACAGAGTTAATCATGTGCTGTCATTTAAACTGTAGCCAACTTCTCTAGAGAAAAGTTAAAGGTACCCAACTCATCCAGCAACACATTATAAGCTCTTTACTCTGTTTCTCCCAACATATTATGTGTCACTATTGAACACTGAGTGCATTCTGACACTGGGAGATGCAATGGAAAATGTATGAGCTTTGGAGCTTCAGAGAAATGGATTGTAATGCCATGCTTTGCAATTTACTATCTTCACTTACTCACCTTCATGGCCTCAGACAAGGCATTTTCCCTCTCCAAGTCTCAATTTCTGCATAATACCACTGCCAACTTGTGGAGCTATTCCACATAAGAAAATAATGTATGCAGAAGCTTCACCTATGGGCTGGCATAAATCTCAGTGAGTGGTTGATATCTGCCTTAATCCATTTGTGCTGCTGTAACAAAACACCTGAGTCAGGGTACTTTATAAAGAACAGAAACTTACTGTTCATAGTTAGGGAAGCTAGAAGGACAGACCAAGGCACCAACAGGTTCCATGTCTGCTGAGGACTGGGGTTCTGCTTCCAAGAGGGTGCCTTGTTGCATTCTGCAGAGAAGATGAACCTTGTGTCGTCACATGGTGCAAGAGACAGAAGAGTCAAAGGGCCTTACTAGTTCCCTCCAGCCCTTTTATAAAGTTGCTAACCTTATTCATGAGGAGTCTGCTGTCCTAACTTAATCACCTCCCAAAGATTCCCTAGCTCTTAAAACTATCACATTGGTGATTAAATTTCAGCATAAAAATTTCAGGGGATGAATTCTGACAATATCCCAGTTACTGTAACAATTGCGAGGTGATAGTTCCATCTCTCCTCCTGATTAGGAGAGAAGGCCAAAGGGACCATGAAGAAGAATGTGATGACTCATCCACATACATATTCCATCATCTCTTCCCCCACCACCACCTCCACTCCAGCACAATGTAAATGGAGTGAATACGCAGTGAATATTACAGGAACTAAATGACACAGCAACAGCATTCCAAGTACAAACTGTCTCAAGGAATGAACCTCCAATAGCCTTTTGGATTTTGAAGCATCCAGGACAGTGCATAAACAAAGTCTCTCCCTTTCTTGGCTTACCAAATGAACACTGCACAGAGCAAAGGCAACACAAAGTAGTGTCAGTGCTGTAGTACAGGTCAACACATAGAAGCTCGGATCATATAAATCCAGCATTTAGAGGCCACACAACCTGTTTCTCATGAGTGCATCTTTATTATTTAGTTTACATGTGTATTACTGAGGTAATATATATGCGTTGTAGAAATTTTAGAAAATATAGCCAAGCAAAAATAATAAAATCGCTCTTAATCCCAGAGAAATATGAAGACTTTTTAAACAATATATTGTACAATGAAACCCACTGTTTTATACAGTTAATATGTACTAATGATTATAATAAAAAATAATATATCATTACAGCTTCCTAATATTCCATGATGTAAACCTATCCATATTCATTTATCCCGTCCCTAAATGGATGAAACTTCAAGGAATTTCAACTCGTTTTCAATATTTTGTCAGTGGAAAAAAAATGTAAATATATGAATTTACTTCTGATTCATCTTACAAACCTTTAATGATTAGCTATTTATTATAACTCTTCCCCTTTTCTCAGTGTTGAACCCCAAAATAAATTTGCTTGATTTATGAGGAACTGATTTTCTTATCTAATCTGAAAATCTGCTCTCAGCTTTGGCTGTATTGTCTTAAGCAAGCTCTTTCCTGGGCCACGCCTGCCTGTGTGCAGTAACAAGTAGCCAACATTTCCTGGGTCTGGCTGCTTAGCTCACTTGTTCAGGGCATAGGGCTCATGGGGTCAATGTCACGGGATTAGAGCTCTACATATGCAGGCCAGTTACATGTTCAAAGACTGTTTTCTAACTCCAAACAGCTGTTGTTTAACTCTGGCTGTTAGTTTCCAAGGAACTGTGCAAAAGAGCATGGGTAGATGAACACAAATACTCACCACTATCTTCCCCATGAAGAGCAGTTCAGGAAAGTATTCATGTCAAATCACACAAAGCTGGTGAGACTATAGAAAATGAGAAAGAATAACGTTGGGAAAAGAGTCGCTGACCTGATACGTACCTTGGTTTATAAACTTAATCTGTGAGTACCTACTGTTCCTGTGAGATAATTCAGCATCATGTTTTTCAATTGCTGTCGTTGGTGTTGACTGGCGTTTTTCTCTTGCAGCTGACACCGCACTTGGCACTGATGATGTATATGATGAAAAAGGATGCCAGTGTGATGTATCAGTCGAAGATCTCACCCCACCACTTAAAACTGTCATTAGAGCTATCAGGTTAGTGAAAATTTGGAACCAAATGATTCAGAAGCAAACCTCTGATTATTTGAATTACTATGTTGCTAAGTTCTACTTTAGCAGATAAATCTCCTAGAATAACTACTTTTCCTAATCATTCACATGCCTATTAAGTTGTGAAATATTTTTTTCTAAATCAAAATTCTATAGCATGCAACACAAAATATGTTCTAAAAGGTGAAAAGCCGGGCCATCCTGGAGAAATTACATAGGAATCAGCATGCTGTGTGTATTTGTTCCTTTAAGGACATTTCGTTTATTGATGCAACTGGATTTTTAAATGGTACTTAGGATGTGATGCTCCAATCTACATTCTGTATTTTGTATCAAAGATAAAGTCCTCTGGGTTATTTTAAAAGAGATTGAGTTCTGAAAATGAGAAACCCAAATTACAATGCAGTGACTTGGTCTTGTCTTCTGAAATGTAATTGTTAATGATTAATCTTAACTTCGCTTCTTCTATTGATGGCAGAAAGCTAAAAATGCATCCAAAGCAACTTAAATTTATATTTACAGGCCCCTCTTCCCCTTCACAATAAAAACAAAACACAAAAAAATTTTCAGAATGTGGACTAAATGAACTGTTGCATTCTCAGCCTGTCTCGTCAAATCCCTCTGGGAGAATTTATATCTGTAAGGGAATGCTGAGTGAATGTAATGCAAAAAAAAAAAAAAAATCTCTGATATTTTTTGGCACTTTCTGCCTCTTATCAAAAAGCAGAAGCAAAATTTAAAATATTCAAAACAGCTTAGCTATTCAGATGCTTTGTCTAATCTCATGTCAGCATGACTGATTTTGTCTGTTTATTTGGTCAGTTAGCATCATGTTGGACATGGCTTTCTCTATGGTTGGGAGTCACTAGAAAAGCAGAAATGAATGAAAAGATTTTGGTGAATGTGGGGACAAAGAAAATCATGGTATGGTAAAAATACATAGTGCACATTGTTTTTATGTTTAACCTATCTTTAACAGCAACCTCAGAAGAAATTAAGTAAAGCCTAGTTATTTCCCAATGGAACTATTCAAGTGTCAAGTCCTACAGGAGAGCACATCTTCCTATTTGGCCTGGAAAATCTCAGATTATGCCTCTTCTCTCATAGTAATCGTTAGTAATATTCCCTGTTTTTCTCAAAGTATCCCAGTTTAGTCAACCAACTATATTATCATCCTACCCTGGGGAAACTAGAAGTCTTGGATGATATTTAAGCCCAGAAAATCCAGAATATATAGTGAAATTATGTCTGAAAACCTTAAGTTAAAGAGATGCAGAGGATCTAGAAATGCACTTTCCAATGCAGTAACCATTAGTCACCTGAGACTATTTAAATCTGAACTGATTGAACTGGAATACAATTTAAAATTCAGCAGCTCAGTCTCACAATCTACATTTCAAGTGCTCAGTACCACAGATGGCTAGTGGCTACAATATTAGACAAAGAAAATATGAAACATTTCTTTCACTGCAAAAAATTCTGTTGGACATTGGTGGTCTAGAAGTCACCTTGAGATTCCTTACATGCATTGATTTTATCCATGAAAGATCCTAAAGTGAAGGGGTGAGGGGACAATTCATTCTTCAAATTAATCTAACTTGCAACAAGAATAGAAAATTTTATCTAGTGGAAGCAGATTAGTTTTCCTAAAAGTCATATTTAACCTGGTCTGTGTCATTTCCCAAGACCTTCTGAAGATTTCTGCTTTTGCTTCACAACCTATAAAATGGATTGTGAGCTGCAAGAAAGAAAATGAAATAGGTTTATTCTGCTAGCTAAGCGCTTTAGCAACAGTTTAAGATTTACTTTGCTCTACCTTCTTGAAACCTGACTGATTTTTGTAATGTCCTTTGTAGAATTCCCTTGATTTTCAGAATTCTTTCTTCATCCTTATTTTTAACTTAATTGAATTATTTATCTGTCTATCCTTGCTGTGGATTTCTGAAACTTTCTGTGTACTATGTGACACTTGAGGAGGATGTTTTTCTCCGCCATATCCTGATTTTGCTTAGTGGGACTTTTTTTTTTATCATTTTCAAGTTTCAGCTAAAATTATTGGATTCTATAAAAATCTAATAACTATACTAAATAGTTTAATAACTTAATTGGAAGTCTTTTATTCATGGTAGTACTTAATTTCTAAAGATATGTAATTAAAAGACCAACCCATATAATTAACAGTTATGAAAATAAGTTTGCAGGTATAAGTTCCTAAATCATATGCAAAAGTGTTCTTTTTTTTAGAATTTTAATTACATAAATAAGTTCAGCAGCATCAGTTGACTGAAAGATTTTTTTTGCCAGAAAATGTCCACCTTTTGCAACTCACAATAATAGTTTACATATACATTATTAATTCAAGTGTAAACTACATATTATTAATCTCTAAAATAACAACTTGTCTTGGCATTTTCTTTGTTTTTTTTTATTGTTTGAATACTTAATACAGGTGCTTGAATATGCCTTTTGTATCCCAGTAGCTCTTACAATAATAGGTTTTCTTATCTAAAATGTGTAATAGAAAATATGTATTCCACTACAAGGATGATAGTATAGAAAATGATATTACTACACTTACAAAGTAGGAATTCTCATTTTCAGTTATTAATATTTATTAAATATCTAACCATTTTCTACTTACTTTTGAGAGTGAAAATTCTCAGGCAATGAGAATATTAAGACCACTCTGGGGCTGGGGTTGTGGCTCAGTGGTAGAGCGCTTGCCTCACACATGTGAGGCACTGGGTTCGATCCTCAGCACCACATAAAACTAAATAAACAAAATAAAGGTATTGTGTCCATCTACAACTAAAAAATTAAAAATAAAAAAGACCACCCTGAATTTGCCTGGATTCTATTATCCAAATGCACTTTCTGCCTTTTTAATGAATGATGCCACTTTTTATAGTACATATAAAATAATGACTATTCTTAGACTATTGCCAAAATATGTCTTTTACTCAGAAAAAAAACTTAGTTTTGTATTTTTCCTTTAAAATTTTCACAGACTTTTCTCAAAATAATATTTTATGAAAATGTACAAATTTTATGGAATATTTTTTCAAATTCACCTCTGAGATTAGAAAGAAATTTGACTTTTTTTTTTTTTTTTTTTTTTTTTTGGTGCTGAGATCCAGCCTTGTGCATGCTAGGTACTCTAACACTGAACCACATTCCCAGTCTGAGATTGTACTTTTTTTTTTTTTTTTTTTTTTTTTAGTACCTGGTATTGAATTCAAGGGTGCTCAACCAATGAGCCACATCCACAGCCCTTTTCAATTTTTACTTTGAGACAGGGTTTCATTAAGTTGCTTGGGGCCTCTCTCTGTTGCTGAGGCTGCTTCCAACTCCTGCCTCAGCCCCCTGAGCTGCTGTGATTACAGGTGTGTGCCTCTGTGTCTGGCTTCATGACTCAATTCAAACAATGTTAAGTTTGTTTTCCTCCATTCAGGGAAATTAGTATCTAAAGAGAAAGAAAAAATTAGGAAGGAAGTAAACAAATCAATCTAGACATTCTACAAACAAATCTAGAGCATTCATCATACCCGCTTATCCCTGTCTCATAGTAGGACAACAGTTTTCCTATCACTGTTTAAAAAATATAGCCCATAAGTTGCTTGGGTGTGTTTTTCTCAGAGATTCTGAGTTCTCTGAGTGGATTCTGACTGTGACTGTTCACACACTAGGACTTGACATTGTAGGTCACCACGTAAGTATGAGTCTTAGGCAAATTTTCACATAAAACATTAACATATACTTTTTTAAAATCTGAGATAGCAAGTGTTTGAAAGTTATATCCACTCCAAGTAAATATTTTTAGAAGAGTCCAAGAATGACTTTTTAAAACACAAAAGAAATTAGGTAACTTGTTTTCCTGTACTAAACTGGTTAGGTAGTTTCTTAGATATGTACACCAAGGCAAAAGGTAAGTATGTTTAGGGCAATTGGGAAGAAGTACTTTGTCTGTTAAAATAAGGGAATATGCTTCCTACCAGTTCTGTTTTCACATCTAGGATCAAGGCCACTCTTAACAAGAACTTCATTAACAATTGTTCTATCAGCTTGCTTTATACTGCCATGTTTTCCACCATCTTCAAGATCACAATATCAAGCAACTTATTTTCCTTGTGAAGATAACCAGGAATACCAGTGCAGATACTCATTATTCTCAAGAGAAATGAAAGAGAAGTTATTGATTATATCAGGTTCTTAACTTCTCTTAGTACCTTCATGCTGTAATCACCATGCCTCTCATGTTTTTCTACATGCAACCTTTCATTTCCCAAGTCACACCAGCCTTTTAGAGAAGCAAATAAATTTTTTTTTTAAAAAAAAAAAGGTCTAGGGTGAAAACTCAAAGAATGTACCAGAACCCAGGGGTACTTGACCACTGAGCCACATCCCCAAACCTTTTTATATTTTGAAATAAGGTCTCACTAAGTTGCTTGGAGCCTCACTAAGTTGCTGATGCTGGCTTTGAACTCACCATCCTCCCACCTCAGCCTCTAAGCAACTGGGATTATAGGTGTGTGTCACCATAAACCAGATCAAAGAAATTTCTTTCTTTTTTTTTTTTTTTTTTTGGCTTGAAAGAGCATAAGTTTATTTTCTCACAGTTCTGGTGGCTAGAAGTCAAAAATTAAGGTGTCAGCAGGGCTGGTTCCTTCCTGAGGCTCTCTGAGGGATAATCTGTTCATCCTCTTTCCTAGCTTCTGATGGTTCTTGGCAATCCTTAATGTTTCTTGGCTCATAGCTATTTCTACCTTCACATGGCTGGTGCTGTCTCCCCCCACCCTCACTCCCTCTCTCTCTACCAATTTGCCTGCACCTGTCTCTGAAAAAGACACCAGTCTTTGGATTTAGAGCCCATCCTAGCCTATTCTGACCTTGTTTTAACTTGATTGTATGTGCAAGCCTCCTAATTCCAAATAAGATCACACTCACAGGCCCCAAGGATTAATTAGGACTTGGACATAGCTTTTGGAGGGACACGCTTCAGCCCAAGGGACAAGGAATAAACATTTTTTTAGTTGAAGCTGCAGCTGATTTTACCCTAACACCACAGGTTAATTCTATTCTGCCACCCCCCTCCCCAGTGCTGTGTAGGAAAAGTGGTCCACAAACAGTACCACCTCTATTGGGCCCTGAGTGGCTCATATAACCACTCTGGGCCTGTTTCCTCATTAGTGAGAAGGGTATGGCAATAATATTGTCCTAGTGGTGTTGTGGAGAGGATTAAACGAATTAACATTTACAATGCACCTAGAGCGGTTGCTATCACAAGCTAAGAACTATATAAGTGCTAGTTGTTATCACCCTTGAGTTGTTTGGGCTCTTTGGTGTCTCCTTAGTATGCTGCCACCTCTACTGTTCATTGTCTGCTAAGAAAGTGGATTTTGATCTTTTTCTCTCCATGACAAGTCACCTAAAAGGAGCAACTTGCTGCCTTCCCATTGACCTTTTAAAGAAGTCAGGACAGTAAGAGGTAGAAGTTACCTCTTCTCTCACCCTCCTTCACCCTTTCAGAGTCCTGACTACAGACTCTCTGAAGTTCCTCCCAGAAAGTCAGTGCATGCACTCAGAAAATATGTATTGAGCCTCTACTCTGCATAGAGATAAACATTAGCAGGAAGAAGAGAGAGCCCCACTTGAAGTCCTGAGGGGTTAGCAGAAAAGTAAAGAGTCAATCATGATGCAGAGCCACACATCTCTACAATGATACAAGTCCAGGATGTTCTGGGTCAACATAAATCAGCACTTCTTTGGGAGATGGCATTCAGGAAGGCTTTCTGGAAAGAGAGAATGAATGGAGAGATCTGGTAGATTCATAGATATGAGGTTATTAAGGAGGGAAGGATTAAGGAGAGAGGGAATTGCAATTGCAAAAAGAAGTGAAGGTGGCATTAGAAAGTATGTGTTAGCCTGGCACCCTGGCGCACGCCTATAATCCCAGTGGCTCAGGAGGCTGAGGCAGGAAGATGGTGAGTTCAAAGCCAGCCTCAGTAACAGTGAGGCTCTAAGCAAAGCAGTGAGACCCTGTCTCTAAATAAAATGCAAAATAGGGCTAGGGATGTGGCTCAATGGTTGAGTGCTCCTGAGTTTAATCCCCAATAACCCATTCCCCCAAAAAAGAAAGAAAGTATGTGTCAATATATGGTGGAAACCTAGAAAAGCAGAGGTGAAGCTGAAGAGAGGACTGTCATAGTGAACAGGAACATAAGGAAATCTTTATGTTTTATATTTATCAGACTGGTACATTGCACTGTAATCTATTTTTTACAGTATAGTAAGTCGTCATTCTTGTTTTTGTTTTTGTTTGTACTTGAAATTTGAACCCAGAAGCATTTTACCACTGAGCCACATCCCTATCCCTTTTTATATTTTATTTAGAGACAGGGTCTTGCAACATTGCAAACTTTGGGCCTTACTAAGTTGTTGAGGCTGGCTTTGAATTCGCAATCCTCCTGCCTCAGCCTCCTGAGCTACTGGGATCACAGGCATACACCACCATGCCCAGCTGTCTTTCTAAATTATAAAACAAAGAACAAATCAAAAAAGACTTTGTTGTTACAGTGCCTGGATCTGCTGGGGCCTGAGCCACATAGTCATGATGGATAATAGTGGAGGAAGGATTTCAGAGCTTTGTGGATATTAAAAATTATAAGATTTGGATATATACTTATGGGAAAGGATGGAATGAAAGAATAGAAGGAGGACTGGGGTACAATAGTGGTACCAGTGATACAATGCTTGTTTAGCATGTGTGAGGCATTGGTTTCAATTCTCAGCACCACATTAAAAATAGATAGATAGATAGATAGATAGATAGATAGATAGATAGATAGATAGATCAACAACTAAAAAACACTTTTAAAAGAGTGGGAGTAAAAAATATGGAATGAGACAAACATGGTAGCCATCAACACAGAGATAAAAGGCTTATACAAGTCTCACCCAGGAAGTGAAGAGAAGATGGTCCACATAGAATTCTAAGACTCACATACATGGAAGGAGCTACAAAAGGAAGAAGGCTCTCAAGGGGACCAACTCAAAGCAGCAGATAGGTGGAAATCAGAAGATGTGGTGAAAGAGAACCTAGAGGAGGAACATGCTTCAAGCAGGAGACAGAGGTCAACTGCAATAAGCTCTGCTAGGAGGTCAAAGAAGACAAAAAATAGGAAGATCCTTTGAAAGTGGCAACAAAGAGGTCATCAGGACTTTGGAGGAAAATTCAGAGAGGTGAAAGGATTTGAAGCCAGATGTAAACAGAAATTAAATTATCAGAAGCTTTCAATCTAATATGAACATAGATGAAGTGTCAAGAATTTCTTTGTAACTAGGGAAGACTCATCGACTCTTCTAAAATAGCTCAGATCTGATCAGAGCACTGAAGAATCACTGATGACATTTCAGAGTTTCCAAGGTGGATATGCAAATCAAACCCTGCTGTTAATCCTGGCTTGGGTGCTAAGGTTTTCCAGTTTTCTTGCCCTGTTATTCTTCCTATTCTGAAAGGCAAGCTTAAAATCATTGTCTTGACCCTTCCCTAAAATTTGATGTCAACTCTGACCCCTTCTTGAATCTCACTTTATATGTCAGACAAGAATACTCCACAAATAGAGAAGAGGCACATGTTTGCACATGTTTCTGCTAAATCTACAAGCTGTTTAATCATCACCAGTTCTTAACTTTGCTGATGACATCTCTGCTATTCTAGCAGAGGTGATGAGTCTTTGTTTGCAAGTCACTATTAACAGCGAGGTCTATGACATATTACAGTAAAAGATACTACTAGAAGAGCATTTTATGGATCATTTAGCACGTATTGTTTAAATCATTTAATACAGTCCCTTGAAGATCCTTATTGTTTGCTTTTGTTTTGAAGATAATTACATGTAACCACATTTTTCTCTGAGGCTACATTGTTTCCACAAAAAACACACTTGGTAACATCTGAGTTTTTTAACCTTTCAATTGGCTATAATTTTAAATGAATCTCATATTTATTGCCATGACCAAAAATGTTTAAGAGTAACTAAGATGTATGAGCACTTTATTTATTTACTTGTTTATTTCACACTTTAAAGTTTATGAAGGATTTTATACTCCTAAGAGAACAAAATCACAAATTTAGTTACCACAGAATCCTGGTGGGAAAGTTAACCATTTACAGACTTGCTTGGATCTGGAAGTTTTTGCTTGGGTCTTACTACTCTTACCCTTTTGAAAGAAAATCTAACAAAATCTGCAATAGAGCCTGCAAATAAGGGACCATAATAAAAATCAAGAAAATAACAACTTCACTTCCACTGGTGGAAACAGTGCAGCCACAGAACTTGTTCTAATGTCCTAAATCAGATAAATGGGTATCTGTTTGCCCCTGCAGTGAGGACATCAGACAGACTACAGAGCTGGGGCTAGTGTCTCTATTAAAAGCCAAAAGCAAGAAAATGAGACTGGTCAGCAGATTTAGCAACTCCTGGGGTTCCTTAGTTACTGGCTAGCAGCTCAGTCTGAGATGAAGAAAGGGTGGAGGAGTCTTAACTATAATTCTTTGGCCTTATTTTATTTTATTTGTGTGTGTGTGTGTGTGTGTGTGTGTGTGTGTGTGTTAGAGAGAGAGCGAGAGAAAGAGAGGGAGAGATTGGAGATTGAAACCAGGGGTTCAACCACTGAGCTTCACCCCAGCCTTTTTCTTTTCTTTTTTTTTTTTTTTTTCATTTTGAAATAGGGTCTTGATAAGTTACTTAGGGCCTATGTTGCCAAGGTTGGCCTCAAACTGGCCATCCTGCCTCAACCTTCTGAGTTGCTGGGATTACCAGCATATACCACTGTGTCCAGATTTGGGTGTATAATTCTTTAGTTTGTTTTCAGGATCTAAATACTGTGTACACAAATGTAAATTTGTATTTTTGAATTATATTCATGTATCAACAGGAAAACAACATTAATACATTCTAAAAAGTCATACACATGCCTTTAATAGTAACCCAAATTAGCCAGTTCTGTAGCCCTAGTTGTCTGCTGAATTTGTTCTATGATCAATATCCCTGAACTAATCTCTAAAAGTTGACAAAGATTTTATGGGGGAGATTCAGTGATGGAAAGGCCCTAGATCATCTCAAGAATGAATCCTGGGAGGCTAGGGATGTGGCTCACGCGGTAGCGTGCTCGCCTGGCATTCGTGCGGCCTGGGTTCGATCCTCAGCACCACATATGTTGTGTCCACCAAAAACTAAAAAATAAATATTAAAAAATTCTTTCCCTCTCTCTCTCTCTCTCTCTCTCTCTCTCTCTCTCTCTCTCTCTCTCTCTCTCTCTCTCTCTCTCAAAAAAAAAAAAAATTCTGTATTGAGTATGAGACACTATTTAAAAAAAAAAAAAAGAATGAACCCTGGTACTCTTGGTTTTAACGGAGCTAGACACTGTATTTCTCATGAAGAGTCAGAAATCAGAAGATAGAGTTTTGCAAGTGGGAGAAGAATATGGATGCATATTGGTAAAGTAAATCAGCCCAATTAGCCAACATAAAACAAGGAGAGGGACTGGGGAATCACACATCTAGCCCAAAACATAAGATCTGGCATCATAAGACCACTTTGTAGCCTTGAGAAATTTAGTAATATCCCCAGAGATGAAGGTGAAGAGCTAGTAAAAGACAGTTCACTCTTCCATAAATGGTTGCCTACCACCTCTGCCAGTATGGGCCAAATCTTCCTTTCCTGCACTCCCATGGTAACCTGTGCTTCCCACAGTCCTGCATCCATACTAGACTGGATGTGCTTCAAGATTTATTTCTTCATCAAAGTATCCCTGCCATCTAACACATAGGCTAGTGCAGAGTAGGTACTTAATAAATGTTTGGTGGATGAGTGAATGAATGGATGGATGGATGGATTCCCAAGTCCTGCTCATCAGATACACGGTTGTCATCACTTAGAGAAGCAGCCACAGGGAGCTCACATGGACAGCTCCAGGCTCTGGGTACATGAGGCCCTCAAATCCTATCAGAATTCATAGTTGCAGCAACTGTTGTCTCAGTGGGGCTGAGTACTCCTTGACATCATGTGGGAGGCTTCCTCAACTCTGCCCACTCCCTCCTAGAAGAGCTGGTGCTCCTCCCAGCCTAGCCCAGTGCCCAGCACAACAGCGTAGGTGCTCATGAATATGCATTGAAAGAATGTATGAATCAGTCACCTTGGCACTCCCTTCCCTTTCCAACAATCCTTTGAAAAATTAATAGAACTTCTTCACTGCTTGCATGAAACTTCAGACCTCATCAAGGAAGTGGAAAACAGGAAGCTTTGAGGTTCTGATTAGAGGCCTGACATCAATGCACGTTAACACTTGGCCGGTGTGTCAGTATGACATGTGTGACTTAGAAGATTTATGCAAACTGGAAAAGTCATGATCGATTCTTTGAATGGGAGCAGAGACTTTCCACTCCCAATACTCTGCACCACCACCCCAGACCCACCTCCTCCTCAGTGGTTCTTAACCTTGACTGAATGATTGCATATTTTGATGCTTTTTATTTTAAAAATCTCTGGGCTACATGCTGAACTAATTCAAATAGAGTTTCTGGAGGTAAGACTTAGGCTCCCTGGGTGATCCCAATGAGCAGCCAACCTTGGGAAGTTCTGCTGTCTTCACAGTCAATCAAACTGCCTCTTCGGTGCACGGTCGGCTGAGCCCTCTCCACCCTGCACATGGTTTGGCTGCTGGCCGGACCCATCCATCTGTTTGGTGGTGGCAGCAGTTACTGCTGCTTCTGTTTTCTCATCATTCTTAACTCTGCATATTCATATGCAATGTTTTTGCCCTGATTTAGAGGACTGGAACAAGACTTTTGCAAGATTTTATAACTCATGGCAGCAAAACAAATGCACCTACATTTCCTTAGAAATGCACATGTGTTTGTGTATATATATAGATATATTCTACCCAGAGTTTAACTTTAGTTATTTCTTTGTACTCAGAAAATTGTATGAGCAGAGTTCTTCAGTTTCAAGTTGACAGTTTGGGTTTGTGATGAATCTTTTCCACCCTCTAGTGGTACTACAGGGGCATGTCGATTTTGTTTTATAGGTTTTCTAGATTTCCTATCCTTTTAGTTATCAACAGCATCAAAAGAGACTTGACAGTACTGAGTTTGGCTTTTTGTTCTCTATTGACCAGATGATGCTATTTACCCTCGTGAAAAAAAGAAGCCAATGAGTGTGTCAGTCACTCCTTAGCCTCTTGATGGCTGTACAACAGACCATCTAATTATTGCAATGGTACGGGCCTTTCACTTCACAAAGGTTTATTAAGCACCTGCTTGTGCCAGCCACATGTGAACCCTAGCATATTCAAAGCATCTTAATACAATAAAGTTTCTTAAGACAATAATGAGTATTATAATTAAGAGCTCAACACTGGAACCAAACTGGTTCATTTCCTAATTCCATACTGACTTTATATAAGCTCTCTATTTACATTTGCAACTGACTGGGTTACAATATCATTTGTTCCTTACTTGAACTTTAACTTGTTTTGGCCTTTCTCCTTACTTCCTTATAATGACATTTTATTGTTTGTGATTCAGTTGTTTTGTAAGATCCTAATTACAGTAGCAATCTAAGAGAAAAGAATATTATTATTTTCATAATTTTCAGAAGCAGTTCTATTTAAATTATTTTTCTGCACTAGGCATGTTCCTGCTCTCAAACATCTAAGCATTTGTTTTATTTTAAGAAGCTTCTTGTACCTGTGAAGGAGAGTCAAAGGGTATGTTGTTTCTGAAACGTGCCTGAAGAACTTGAATCTAACCTAAGACATTCTTTTTAGATTTCTACAAAAGACTGCCTTATCGCAGAACAAAAGCTTTAAACAACTATGCAATAGTAAATCCTCATTCATTTCTTCAGCTAGCATTTACTGAACTCCTAATACTTGCCAGGGATTGTGCAGGATGCTAGGATAAAAAAACACAGTCCCTAGTAGGGCACAGTGATGCACTCCTGTAATTCCAGTAGCCTGGGAGACTGAGGCAGGAGGATCCCAAGTTTGAGGCCAGCCTGAATAATTTAGTGAGGCCCTGTCTCAAAATAAAAACAAAAATGGCTTATGATGTTGCTCTGTGGGAAAGCACCCTTGATTTCAATCCCCAGTACCTTCAAAGCAAACAAACAGTTCCTGACATTAATAAATGCCAGTGGGTGAAATACACTGCCACATATTTAAGTACATGATAGCCCACTTGAGGGCACAAAGAAAGACTATCTACCCCAGTGGGAGAAGCTGGAAAAGACTTCCTAAAGAAGCTTATGATTGAAAGATATAGGGATATAGCTCAGTTGGTGGAGTTCTTGCCTCACATACACAGACCCTGGGTTCAATCCCCAGTACCACGCACACACACCAAAAAAAAAAAAAAAAAAATCAAGAAGCTTATGATTGTGCTGAATCTGGAATAGTTATCAGTTGAAGTGGAATACAAGGAGAGAACCCTAAGGAATGAGCACTTTGATGACAAGAAAATCAAAAAAGAAAAGAAGTGGGCTGGGGAGATAGCTCAGTTGGTAGAGTGTTTGCCTTGTGTGCACAAGGCACTGGGTTCAATCCCCAGCATCACAAAAAAATAAATAAAAAGAGAGATAAGAAGCAGTAAATAAAGTGATAATTGATTGAATGGTGTTTTTGTGGACCTACAAATACTTACTGAAACCTACATTCCAAAGAGGAAGAGAAAGGTGAGGAGGTAAAAGAGGTAGACAAGAGACCACCACTCCATGAACATCCCTAGAGGGTATGCTAAGGAAACTGATATTTACCCAGTAGGTCATATAACCCAACAGAGGATCCTAGGAGGGATCAACATGGTCTTACTTACATTTTGAAGTTTTTATTCCAAGGCTATAACAGGTCAGATGGTCGAGTGCTTGCCTTGCATGCAGGAAACGATTAGGACATGCTTTGTCCTAATAACAAGTAAAATGTCAGGGCCATCATTCTTTATATAAATTATTGATTTCAAAAAATATTTATGTCTTTAAACATTCCCTCTGCAAACATAAAACATAAAATTATGAGTTAAAATTTTCATCTTAAACTTCTCTTTTTTTTTTTTTTTTTTTTTTGAGACAGGGTCTCACTATATTGCCCAGGTTGGTCTCAAATTCCTGGGCTTATTCCTTTTCCCACCTAGGCCTCTCAAGTAGCTGGGACTACTGCTCCATGGCACCAAGCCTGGTTTTACCTCAAACCTCTTTTCAGTTTTTGTTTTCAACCCACAATACAGCCAGCTAAGAAAACCTATTTGATCTCCATCTTAGAAAGCTTAATCCTTAGTAAGATGGACTTATGCCCTCAGCAGTGCACTAGGACATGCTTACCAACCAGCAATCCAGGAAAACAAAGTGCTGGTTTACATCTTTGCCAAATTTCTGTACCGTAAATACTTTTACAATCACTGGTTTCAAGCTTCCAATGGGCTATCCCTAATCCTGGAATTGAAAAGAGATGTGCAGCATTATATCATTAGGTAGGATTTCTACCACAGTGATACAAAGATGGGAGGAACAATGCAGGACCATAAAAGAGCAATATTAATAAAATAATTAGAAAATGGTGAGTTTTGAGTATGTATTGTCTTTGTTTTTAATACAATGTATTTGACTGTAAGTTTATAAGATTTAAATTTTAATATTGGCTATATTTAACAACCATAAAAATTCCTAACAATTTCAAGAATCAGCTCTTAGGAGTAAGTACCAGCCTACTACAGTCCATCACTGTATATATTACTCTTTTCCAAAGAATTGAAATGATAGGTATTAATCCAGTTTTCACCATTTCATTCTGGTACATAAAGTATGAAAATCTGTAAATAAAGCACATAAGACAAAGCAGTACCTCCTGAGGAATTGTATGATATGTAAGAAATAGTAAGCTATTTAGGAATTTTTAAATCAACTTTACATAACTATCATCATATGGCTATACTGAAATAATTATAAATGGTAATCAGTTTCTTTTTTAATATTGATCAAAATGATAAATATTGATCAAAACTATAAAATGGATTTTCATTAACGTGGCTAGCACATAAATAATAATTATCTAAGTAAAAGTGAAATTATTTAAGGGCTATATAAAATATGAATGAGGGAGAAATATTGTCTGTCAAATGTTCTTCTGAAAGAAAAAGAGAAAAGCATTTTGCAAACTTCATCTCATAAGGGTAAGATATATCCAAAATACATTAGGAACTTTAAAATTCAATAACACTATATATATGTAATATGAATTGAAATGCATTCTGCTGTCATATATAACAAATTAGAATAAATTTTAAAAATAAAATAAAATTGAAAAAAAAATACCAGCCATGTGTGATGATGCATGCCAGTAATCCCAGCTACTCAGGAGGCTGAGGCAGAAGGATTGCAAGTTCAAAGCCAGCCTGGGACTGACAAGACCTTATCACAAAATAAAATTTAAAAAGAGCTGGGGAGGTAGCTCAGTGGTAGAGCACCCCTGAATTCAATCCCCAGTATTGAAAAAATAAATAAATAAAACTCAATAACAAAAATCAAATCATCCAATTTAAAAATGTAAGTAGACAGTTCTCAAAAAATTAAGCTCAAATAGTTAACAAATTTATGTAAAAATGCTCAACTTCATTAGCCTTCAGGGAGATGCAAGTCTAAAACCACAATGAGCCAGATACAGTGGCCCACGCCTGTAATCCTAGTGGTTCAAGAAGCTTAGACAGGAGGATTGCAAGTTCAAAGCCAGCCTCAGCAATGGTGAGGCGCCAAGCAATTCAGTGAAATCCTGTCTAAATAAAATATAAAATAGGGCTGCGGATGTGGAGTTCAATCCTTGTACCAACCAAAACTAAACAAACAAACAAAAAAACACAGTGAGATATCATTTCCCTCCAGTTAGAAAGGCCATTATCAAAAAGTAAAAAAAAAATAATAAATTCTGGTAAGGATGTGAAGAAAAGGAAACTCTCATATTCTCATATAAGGTTGATGGGAATGTAAATTAGTACAGCTGCTAAGGAGAACCATTCCTCAAGAAACTAAAAATAGATCTACTATATGATACAGCTGTCCCATTTCTAGGTACATACATTCAAAGGAAATTATATCAGCAAAGCAAAGAGACATGGGCTGGGGATGTGGCTCAGGCGGTAGCGCGCTCTTCTGGCATGCGTGCGGCCCAGGTTCGATCCTCAGCACCACATACCAACAAAGATGTTGTGTCCGCTGAGAACTAAAAATAAATAAATATTTAAAAAAAAAAAAAAAAGCAAAGAGACCTGAGCCACCATGTTTGTTGCTATACCATTTGCAATAGCTAAGATACAGAATCAACCCAGATGCTCATTATGGATGAATGGATAATGAAAATGAGACTCAAGTACACAATGGAATAGTATCCAACCATAAAAAGGAATGATATCTCATCATTTGCAGCAAAATGAACGGAACTGGAGGACATTATGCTAAGTGAAATAAGTTAGACACAGAAAGACAGATACCACACATTCTCCCTCACATGTGAATATATTTTTCTTTAGTCAATTAGAATGTATAATAGTGACTACTGGAGGCTGGGAAGAGTGGAGAGGAGTACATATATGCAAGTTGGCTAACAGATACCCAAACACAAGTAGATAGAAGTAACATGTCTACAGAACAGTGGGGTGATAAGTTTACAATGACCTATTACATGTTTTACAAAGAATAAAAAGAGAGGATCTAAAAGGTTCCAATCACAAAGCAATGATAAAAAAATAGAAATATGAATCTCCATGATTCATTCAGTACATATACTGAAATATCACAAGGCACACCATAAATATGTTTAGTAATTACATGTTAATCAAAAATATCTTCAAATGTTTAAGGAGACAGAAATATTAACTATCCTGACTTGACCATCACATACTGTATACATGTATAAAATTATCACATTGTACACTGTCAATTCATATAATTAAAATAATAATTTTTAATATCATGCTAAGTGAAATAAGCTAAACTCAGAAACCCAAAGGTCAAATGTTTTCTCTCACATGTGGAAGCTGGAGTAAAGGAAAGGAAAGGGGAAGGGAAAGATAGGATAATGTAAAGAATCAATCAAACAAATTAATAGATGAACAAAAGGAAGTCAAGTAGAAGAAAGAGAATGGGAAGGGGTAGGGAAGATAGGAGGGATGGAGTGGGGGATCGTGAAGTGAAATCAATCTCCATGCATGTTTGAGTTTGTCAGGATGAACCCAACTACTATGTATAACTATAAGCTCTAATAAAATAATAACAATAATGTTAATTTTTTTTAAAAAAAGAGAAAAGCAACCTGCAACTTTGAAATGCATTGTCATACAGAACTCACACAACACCTGACCAAGAAATAACTGTGAGCCTCTTTAGGGGGGAAAAAAAGGTAATTCAGTTTGGAAGAATGGGGGTTCACTCTTGCCACTGGACAGACATGCCACCATTGCCTGAGCTACAGTCAGTGGGAACATGCAGACTTGTGCTAAAACTTGTCCCTTCACTGCCACAGAGGGAAAGAAGGAACTGCTGAAGGTCCCAGGCCACCTTCTTACTTCTCTGGAGTTGCTGCCATGGAAAACCAGGTCAGGTGGGCACGAGAACCAGACGGGTGTGAGGCAGATCCTGGCTTTACATTGTGCTGGTTGCAAAGGGGCAAGTCACTTAAATTCTTTGAATCTCAGTTTCCTGAAATATAGAAGATAAAAAAGAATATCTTATCAAGTACAGCTGAAGATAAAACACGCAACACACTTCACTCGGCAGAGGGTCCACTGTTCTAACTAAAACCATAAAACCACCTAGGGATGTATGAAGACGAGTTTCTTTCCTGCTCACCCAGGGACAAATAGCCACTTTGAAAATAGCAAAGAAGGATTCTGGACTGTTCAATTAGATCTTCTCCCAGTTTTGTTGGTAACATGATCCAGAATAGAGGATGTTTTCTGTATTGGTTCCCGTCCTTCCTCCTGCTATGTCAAGAGCTACACTAAACTCCAAACACACAACGTTGAAGAATAGCCGTGGTAACAGCTGCAATAGGAATAGTGATAGTTTTAAAAAAAAAAAACTAACTTATTATGCACTGACTGTTGGATAAAAGAAAGGCTTCTGCCTATACTAATTGACACTTTGGTGTAGGGGAACATATTTACATAGTAATTGCTTGGGTAGAATTTTCACAGGTTTTTGCCAACCCCAGAAACTGTGCCCCAATGGAACCTAAATTGGCAAACAAATTCATAAGCAAATCTATATATCAAAAAGTTAAATTAAAACAGATTTCTTTTACTTTCTCTGAATAATTCTGTCTAACTGTCTTTGGGGTGTGTGCAGGGGCAGGGGAGAGCTTATCCTGAATGAAGTAGACATTGGTGAAGAAAATGTGGTCAAGAGAGGGAGTAAGAATATTACAGATAAGTGATTTGACAATAGTTGGGATATAATTAACTTGAAGTTAACAATACAAGGTAGAGTTTGTGCTCTTTAACTTATAAATCAATTTAGATTAGTTGAAATAAGCTGTCACTTAGGATTGGTAATGGATATTTTCTTTTTAAACTCTAATCTTCCTCATCTTTCCACTTTTCACCAAGGAACAATAAATTTTAGCCTGGTAACCATGAATTTGATAATAGAAGTGTATGAGTCTTTAAATAGTTGAACAACACCAATAGGTATATATAACATTTTCCTGCAACAAGACTGCATAGGCTAACTTAAGTTGACAATGCTTCTTTGCTTTCATCAGGAATTTTATGAAGTTATTGCAGTAACTGATTATCTTAAGCAGATTAGCTATCATTAGCACCATGGAGGCTACTGATGAAATATTGTGTCAAAACCAGGGGCTCCTGTTAAGGGGAGGGAGGCATTGTAATACAAGACCTCTGGGGCTGGGGTTGTGGCTCAGTAGTAGAGAGCTTGCCTAGCAAGTGAAAGACACTGGGTTCCATTCTCAGCATCACATATACATAAATTTTAAAAAAAATCCATTGACAACTAAAAACTATTTTTTTTAAAAAAGGCCTCTGCTTAAAAGCTTAGATACCAAGCTTAGTTGCTAAGTATGTTGTGTTTGACATAAAATAACTTAGCTAATCCAGCAATATAATGCAGAAATAATGTATGAAAAAAAATTCACAAATTTCCATGCATCAGTGTACATTGCTTCAGGAGAATAAAAGAGTTTTCAAAACACATTTGTGTTTCAAAAATGCATGTAGTTATATAAAAGTCCATTTGAACAGCCTAGGTGTTACATCTTGGACTTGTGGGATCCCAGAGAAAGAGTACACTTGCATTTCAACTATAGTTTTAATCTGAGGTTTCAATGGACAATACTTTTTTTTTTTTTTAGTGTATTGTTTCTACTCTTAAGGTGTGTCTGACAAGAAATGTTCTTAGATTGTCCTCTGTAATCTCAGTCTTATATATGTCATTTCTGTAGGGGCTTAAAATAATTTGATGCATGACTTTTTCCCTCCAGTGTTTCTTATATTTCTCAGTAAACTATTTTGGTCCCTTCTTTTAGCAAAGTCATGAAAATTAATACATAATATGTTGTTCATACAGAATTATGAAATTTCATGTGGCCAAACGGAAATTTAAGGAAACATTACGCCCATATGATGTAAAAGATGTCATTGAACAATATTCTGCTGGTCATCTCGACATGCTATGTAGAATTAAAAGCCTTCAAACACGGTAAGCAACAAAAACGTTATTCATTGTAAAGGAACAAGCATGAAAACCATCTGGGAGCAACTTCTCTTTAGCAGACAAAACCTCTGGATTCCATATTCCTAATTTATTTTTAGTGGGCAACTGGACTTTTGTTTTAATGTAGATTTTACTTTGCTTTTAACATAGATGTAAATCAGCCACTAAAAGTCTCCTGCCATCTCAGTCTCCTCATCTGTAAAAATGGAGAGAACGATAGTGCTTACCTCCTGGGGTGATTCTTAGTATTGAACAATTTAATACATGTAACTCATATATGTAATAGCCCTGGCACTGAGTGTTCAATAAAAGTCAATGAATGTTGCTGATGTATGAATTATTGCCGATGTTGCAATCCTTTTGTTGTTTTCAAAATCAATCAATATTAAGCTAATCTTTCTCCTTCACTAAGTTTTACCCAACTATCTAGCCCAGGAAGACATACCTTTCTCTTCTCTGACCTCTTGCAGCACTAAAGTCTAATACAGAGCCAAGGCCCACTCATAATCTTGGTGTGATAGACCAGAGAGACTCAACCCCTGTACTGTTATTTGGTTGCAACCGTACTCCCCCTGGCAGTCCACTTAGGTAGGGCCTTTTCTTTGTTGCCTTCAGGTACAGTGATAGATAAATGTTTTTCTTCCAGTGAGCTCTTATTGAATGATTGAAATGAATGATGAGTTCAACATGTTAATTCCAACCACATGTGGTTGATTGTGGCATCTTCAAGCCAAATATTTAGTCAATTCAGGTTTTTTAAAGAATCTTACTTTATATTCAGACAAAAAAAAAAAAACATTTGTGATTGAACAGCTCTTAAAGTGCAAGGACCTAGGATTAAATGGTTTTTGCATCCCCACAGAACACCTTAGCTTAGAGTGAATCATATACCAGAACTTTAGTAAAATGCCTGCTGATCTATTATAGAAATCACAACTTGCACATTCATTCAGCAGATAAATATTGAGCCCATTATGTTTGCCAGGCATGCTGGACATTTAGTGATTAAAAAAATAATGACCCAGTTCTTGCAGAGCTTATAGTGTAATACATTAGATATCATAACAGAAAGAAGTCACTGCCTATGTTTCTGTGCAAGCAAAGCAAACTGGAAAATTGAGTCAATATCCCTGATAATTAAATTCTAAAACAAAAAGAGGAAAGTGATTCCCATTTCAAGGAGACTGATCAAGTCTCCTTGAAAATTACTTTAACTCATTGTATTCTAATCTCTGCCTAGGCAGCCATGATCTTACAAGTCCTTTAATAGAACTATCTGATGATTTTTACAAAGTTGAACTGCTACAGAATTTGTAGAACTAATCTAGAATGTCTACCTCATGTATATTCTCTCATTCAAATTCTAAAAGAAAGAGACTGTTGCTTTCTTATCTGCTTATCATCCAATATCAGATATACAATAAATCTTTAATGGACAATCTGTTCTATAATACAAAATCATCATAGTTATGATTTTTTTCATATTTTGAGGTGGTTGAATTAAGAAACTGCCTGGTCCAAGGTAGAAATGAGCAAGTTACTTTGTTTAAAAACAGTTTTGCCTCCAGAAAATTACCCATAGGTGACTTCATCATGGACTAGAATATTGAGAAAATTAATCTCATATGTAACCTCATGTTAAGAAAATAAGCACATCAGCCTGGCACAGTGGCACATGCCTGTAATCCCAGTGGCTCAGGAGGCAGAGACTGGAGGATCACAAGTTCCAGGCCAGCCTCATCAACTTAGATTATAAGCAACTTAGTGAGACTCTGTCTCAAATAAAAATTAAGAAGGGCTGGTGGTGTGGCTCAGTGGTAAAGGCCCCTGGGTTCAATCCCCAGTACCAAAAAAAAAAAAAAAGGAGAGGAAAAAAAGGCATATCAACTACAACACACTCAACTTACATGAATTAAAGATACTTGTATTTAATTCTTCTATTGAAAACACTTTACTCTGGCCTAGGACAATCTTCATCTTCAGTGTTAATAATCAGATATCCTCTTTCTCTGGTAGTGTTGATCAAATTCTTGGAAAAGGGCAAATCACATCAGACAAGAAGAGCCGAGAGAAAATAACAGCAGAACATGAGACCACAGATGACCTCAGTATGCTCGGCCGCGTGGTCAAAGTTGAAAAACAGGTACAACTCAACCACACTAATTAACTTCTAAGCCAGATTTTTTTTATCAAAATATATTACAGGCAATTGGATCTTTTGTAATGATTGACATATTTAAAAGGAATGAAAATAGGGCAAAAGAGGTTGCTTAGTAGTAAAGCACTTTCCTAGAATGTATACACCTAGGGATAAGGGATAGATAGATAGATATAGATATAGATATAGATATAGACAAAGATAGATAGATAGATATTCTCTTAAAAATACATATATATATATACATAATTTTATATATATTTTCCACAAGGAATATAGATAGATAGATAGATATTCTCTAAATAATACATATATATTATTTTATATATATTTTCCACATGTATGGAAATATAGTTTATATATTTATATATATAAAGGGAAAAAAATAAATGAACAAAATAAAGAATGAATGGTGTTAAACTTCCTCAGTACATTGACAGTATTCTCCAAAACATCTCTTTGGATTTCCATATAAAGAATATAAAATTTTATGAAGCAACTATAGATTTTCAGTAGTAAAATAGCAAAGATCTACTTGTCCTTTGTGTTTTGGTTATTTTTATTGGCCTTTAGGTCACTCTTTTTAAAAATAAGGTAGAACATGTGATAACACATTGAATTTTTGGTAACCCCGAGTGTAATCTTCTCATATAAAAACAATTTTTCAGGGCTGGGGATATAGTTCAGTTGGTAGAGTGCTTTCCTCCCATGTATAAGGCCCTGGGTTCAATCCCCAGAACCACACACACACAAAAAAAAAAAAAAAAAAAAAAATTCCAGAAATCAAATTGTTCTCCCAAAAGAATCATAAATACTCCAAGTATTAATCCTGAAGCATTTTGTGCCTTTATTTTTAAACTCAGACTCACCTGGATTGATACTTAGGTCTTAATTTCACTATAGAATAAATTCCTTATTAAAATGCAGTCAGGTTCCAGAAAGTGGATCAATGGGGCTGGGAAAGGCAATCTGACTGGGTTGGGGAACCTTCAAGTCACATTTTTATAGTGCTTATATACCTTTTCAGAACACCAATCATCCATTTTAAGGAAGTGGAGGGGGCTGGCCAAAGGGAATTATATGGAAGCCGAAGTATCTCTCCCCCTTTTTAACCTTCCCTGCCCCATCACTGCCAGATGCTACATTCACTGAGTCCAAACTGCATTTCACTTTACATTCTATTTATTTATTTTGTATTGACACACTCTGTGATTTTAATTCCAGAAGTGAGATTCATTCTTCACAGCAGGTCGTCCTCATATGTAACCATTTCCCTCCTTTTAGGTCCAGTCCATTGAGTCCAAGCTGGACTGCCTGCTGGACATCTACCAACAGGTCCTCCGGAAAGGCTCTGCCTCAGCCCTCACTTTGGCTTCATTCCAGATCCCATCTTTTGAATGTGAACAGACATCTGATTATCAAAGCCCTGTGGATAGCAAAGACCTGTCCAGTTCTGCGCAGAACAGTGGCTGCCTAACCAGATCAGCTAGTGCCAACATCTCTCGAGGCCTGCAGTTCATTCTGACGCCAAATGAATTCAGCGCTCAGACTTTCTATGCGCTTAGCCCTACTATGCACAGTCAAGCAACCCAGGTGCCAATGAGTCAAAATGATGGCTCCGCAGTGGCGGCCACCAGCAACATTGCAAACCAAATAAATGCGACACCCAAGCCAGCAGCTCCAACAACTTTACAGATCCCGCCTCCTCTCCCAGCCATCAAGCATCTGACCAGGCCAGAGACTCTGCACCCAAACCCCGCAGGCTTACAAGAAAGCATTGCTGACGTCACCACCTGCCTTGTTGCCTCCAAGGAAAATGTTCAGGTTGCACAGTCAAATCTGACAAAGGACCGTTCCCTGCGGAAAAGCTTTGACATGGGAGGAGAAACTCTGTTGTCCGTCCGTCCCATGGTGCCCAAGGACTTGGGCAAATCTTTGTCTGTACAAAACCTGATTAGGTCGACAGAGGAACTGAATTTACAGCTTTCAGGGAGTGAGTCAAGTGGCTCTAGAGGCAGCCAAGATTTTTACCCCAAGTGGAGGGAATCCAAATTGTTTATAACTGATGAAGAGGTGGGTCCCGAAGAGGTAGAGACAGACACTTTCGATGCCACCCCGCAGCCAGCCAGGGAAGCTGCTTTTGCATCAGACTCTCTAAGGACTGGAAGATCCCGATCATCTCAGAGCATTTGTAAGGCAGGAGAAAGTACAGACGCCCTCAGCTTGCCTCATGTCAAACTGAAATAAGCTCTTTGTTTTCTTTCTAGGCATAGCAGTTCCTTTAGCCATACATATCATTGCATGAACTCTTTTGAAAGCCCTCCTAAAAAGTTGAAATTGCAAGAATCAGGAAGAACATGAAAGGCAGTTTATAAGCCCGTTATCTTTTAATTGCATGAAAATGCATGTTTAGGGACGGCTGAAATTCCGAGGTGCATCGACATTAACCCACTCATTTAGTAATGTACCTTGAGTTTAAAAATCATCAGAAACCAAACACTGCTAATGCTATGGGGTATATGAAAACGTCAAGATTAGGTGATTTAGAAGTTTCAACACTGTACTTTGAAATTGTGGAAGAAAACACTTTCAAATTTCAGGCATTTCTGCTTTGTAACTAAATACGAAATACATTTTCAAAATTAGGCCATAATGTGTATTTAAACATAATGGCTCTCAATAGCTGCTAACAAGGTATCAAGTAAAACAGAATTTGGGAATAACAGAAATGGCTGCTTATTTCAAGATATATTTGCCAACCCATTTCTATTCAGTCATTTTATTATTAATGTAATTTGAGTGTCAGTTTGTACGCTTTTGGTGATTTAGCGCTGTGGCAAGCAATTTTGCACATCATTTTCATGTTGTTCTTTATGACAAGAATGTTTTTCATTTAGAAAATTTGCAAATAATGAAATTCAGGACCAGCAGGGCAAATAGACTCACTATCTGACATATTTGACTTTGTGGAAACATATTCCCTGATGGCAGATTCAACTCTAAATGAGTGGTCAGCTTCTATACACATGCATGAAACACTGATGAGTAGAATAGCCAGTGTGACTGGGCATCTCTGCAATGGCACCAACCCCAGGTTTGCCAATCCTGGCCACGTGAAGGGCAAGTGTGAGGAGCTATTGCTATTTAGCCAACACACAGGTGGGACCCTGGGGAGGGGGACAGTTAAGTGGAACTGAGAGAAAAAAAAATGCTTAAAAAGAAGCCAGAAATAACACCAGGAAGTAGACAATGTTCAGAAAATTACTTCTCCCTTAAAAGGCAGTGAGAGGGAAGGAGAGAAACAAACCAAAATAAAAGAAATCAATTTCTTGGATAATGAGTATTGCTAGGGAATTCAACTGCCTAAGCATCCCTTATTCTTATATAGAAACAGAGAATTTTGCAAGTTATTTATTTTTTAATATACCCTGAATGTCTTTTGCTATTATGTCTTACATTTTTGCATATGAAAGGCTAAAACTAAAGGTTCCTTTACTTTTTATACTGTAGTAAACACTTTATATTGTCCCTGAGAATGTTGTCCCAAATCTAAAATTACCAGTTTGGTTTCCTTGTATAAACATTCACAATTAAGAAGCCAGATAGCACTGCAGGGTCCGCTAATCACCACACTTAATAATATATCAGTGCAGCAAAAAGATCAGGGAAAGGAAAATTAAAATGCATTTAGCAGAAAGTGAAAAATGGCCAGGTGCTGTGACGCACTGTATTCTCAGCAACTCAAGAGGCCGAGGCAGGAGGGTCGAAAGTTCCAGGTCAGCCTCAGCAATTTATTGTGGCCCTAAGCACCTTAGTGAGACCCTGTTTCAATATAAAAAAAAAAAAAAAAGAATTAAAATAACTAGAGATGAGGCTCAATTGTAAAGTGCCTCTGGGTTCAATTCCCAGTACAAAAAAAAAGAAAGAAAGAAAGAAATGCAGACTGGTTTTTAGAAACCTAGCTCTCTCAGATGATCAGAACCTGGGCCACAGACAAAGAGAGGTAAAAGAACATTTCAAATCAGTTAAACTCAAGAAAGGAAAGGAAGAGTTTTTCCCTTGGCAAACCTCTGAGCTGCCTCCAGGCAAACTTTTCCAGCAGCCAGGGAAAATGACCAGGAATAGTAACTGGCCATTCAAAGAAAAGAGGCCCTGAAATCCAGCAATCCTTCCCAAGTCGCCCCTAACAGAAGCTTCTCTATCACTGACTATCTTTTCTTCTTCCTGGATTGCTTATTTATTCCTACCACTATTTTGCTTTGAAATTTCACTAGGCCTTACCCAGCACCCATCCCCAACTAAACCAGTTCTGCTCTCTACCTAAAAATGCTTTTCAACATTTTTAAAATTTTTGTCCCTTTTGATAAACACTGAAATTTTAAAAGCTTCCTCTTCTCACCCCACTTGGATCCTAATACAATCCCTTGGAGTGTATCATTCAGAACCTTCTTGGCTACTGGAGATACACAGAAGATAGAATCTAAATTTTACACTCCAGTTAAAAATATTTTGTCAAGCTTTGAAGGTTATTATTTTCATTTGCCAAACATAGAATGTTAGTCAATTATTAAATGCAAATTTTCATCTACCCTTGTCTCTACTCAACCTGAAGTTCTGACATATCTTCCCAAGGACATTGCACACACACACACCCATCCACAGACCTAAAGCCAGACACCTGCCCTGTACTCAGCAGGTTCTCTCCAAATATTAGCAGAGGAAGAAGAGGTAGGCAGCGCCTTTCAGGTAGCACTGATTCTTGGACATACTCTGTCCCAGGTTGAACCCCACTGGCAGCAGGAATTCTGAATGTATCAGGGACCCCTTCTTAGGCCTTCTTAGGCCTCGAACACAGAACAGTTGATCCAGCATTGCTAAAGACTGAAGATTCAGAAACAATGCCTAAACACATCACTGAGGTCTTAATCATAGCAAAATGTGATAAATTATATTGTGGAAAACTTTTATGCATCTAAGCCATGACCATCTTACTCTCGCACAAGGAAAAAAATCTCTTGGATGTTAAGATAGTTGTATAATGTGAAAACTGTAGATTGTCTGTTGTGTCACTCTATGGAAATGAGAGGGGTCTCCCATTTACACTTAGCAAAACCCCATTGGTCAATCCCAAATGGTGTCTTGAAGCACAATTTTGCTGAGTACTGAGTAGCCACAAGCTTTCTCAGTTCAGGTTTGTCTGCCTTCTTCAACATGTAGGCTTGATCAAGCTAATAATTAATTGCAAATATCCCATGTATGAGGTTAATTAAAAATTTTTGCTGTGTCTTCTCTAAATGTTTGCATTTTGTTCAATTAAATTGATACCTGTAGATTGCAAGTTTTGTTTAAAGTAAGAAACTTTCCTCAGTTTTTAAGTCCTTATCTCTTATTCTAAGGTGCCTTTCTCACCTCCCACAGACTCAGTGATTTCGAAAGTTCTTAATTTGAAAGTCAAACAAGCCTAATAATGAGAAGGAAATCAGGCACTAAGTGATTAAGTCTCCTACCCATGTGCAAAGCAAACTGCAAAGAATGAAGAAACCTGGGCGACTAAATATATGGATCATTTCATTCAATCACATTGAGGAAATATTGCAGATATTAACTTAACTCCCCAGAAGCTGATATTTTTTGCCTTAAATGACATGGTTGTGTTTTTGTAAGAGAAACTTAATATAATTATGTGCATTTAAGTGAGCAATTCTAAAAGTCATGTACGACAATGCAATTGTCTGTTTCCTGAAAACAAATAAATCAGGAATATGGTATCCATTTCAAGCTATCATTAAAATGTAATTTCCTTTGCTCTCTTTTACTGGGATTATTTGTTTTAAAGTAAAACATTAAAAAGATGTCTATAAACGGCTAGTGTAAACATTTTATCTGGAACTAACTGGTTGGTTCTGATCTCATTGATCCAAGTTAACCAAACTGATTGCAATTTTGGTACTGAAATATAAAAATTAGCTTTTTGTAATGTTGCTAAAGAAATCTTTGGTAATTTGAAAGTGGAGGAGATTTTCATGTGCTCTTTAGAGTATTATAAGAAAAATTCATTTGCTATAGATCACGTAAGCTTTGTGTTAATTACAAGTTGAGTATCCCTTGTCTAAGATGTGTGAGACCAGAAGTACTTTGAATTTTGAATTTTCTCAGATTTTGGAATATTTGTATATACATAATGATACGTCTTCAGGATGAGATCCAAATCAGAACATGAATTTCATTTATGTTTTATATATACCTTATATGTAAAGCCTGAAGATAGTTTTATACAAATTCTTTTTTTTTTTTTTTGTACTGAAAATCAAACCAAGGGCCTTGCAAATTCTAGGCAAGCATTCAAGCATTCTACCATTGAGCTACCATCCCCAGCTTTTTACAAAATATTCTTAATAATTTTGATAACAAAACAAGGTTTCATGATATGGAATTTATATAAGTGCTCAAAAAGTTTTGACATATTCTGGATTCAAGCTTTCAGATCAGGAATTTGCAGGGGAGGGGCATGCTGTGGATTGAACTCAGGGATGGTTTACCACTGAGCCACACCCCCAGTCCTTTTTATGTTTTATTTTGAGACAGGGTCTCATCAAGTTGCTTAAGACCTCCCTAAGTTTCTGAGGCTAGCCTAGGACCTATGATACTCAGTCTTCTGAGTTATTGGGATTGCAGTTGTGTGCCACCACAGCCAGCCAGATTAGGGATATTTAACCTGAGTAATAAAAAGGTTTGCTAAACAAGTGATAAGAAATGGAAACCAGGTGAGTGCCCAAATTCTGCCATTTCTGGTTACTAAGAACTACTATTTTTAGTTCCTAACCCTATCTTACCAGGGAAGGCTCCTGCTCCAAATGGGACTATATCCCAGTTATTTCTGTTGTGCTAACAACTTTCTGCTACATGGCTAGGATTAATTCCCGTGGAATTATTCTCAAGAAGTCCCAGGATATTGGAACTCTGAATCCAAAGCCAGAAAGCTCTAACTGGTGTTATAGACAGGGGGAAGAACAACAAAGGACTACTACCTTGAAGGAGGAAGGAGCTTCCCATTATGGCTCTAAAAACATCAGAGGTGTGTCTGTTCAATCAACCTCTAGACAAGTGAAAATAAAAATGTGTACAGAACATGCTTTCTTGACCAACTTGTAAATGCAAACTGATTCCAAACATTTTTAGAACTACTTTGTAAACAGTAACATTCAGCCCTAACTCTTAAAAGCAAAACATATTTTACCCCAACCATGGATTTAAAAAGATGTAGGTTTCTAGACCTTAAAGTGGCAATTTTTATTAGCCTGGTTTCAAGTGCCTCAATAATCAGACACAATTATTTCTTTAAAAAAATTTAAATTTTCATTAGCTATAACAATACTTCTCCCTCTCACCAACCTAATTCCATATTATTGATGGTTTCATTATATTTCAAAGCAGATGTTTTTCAAATACATTATATGTACTGCCCTGGAAATCACAGCACCATAAAACTGTCAAGTGACAAAATTTTTCTTTTCAAATAAATAGAAAAACCCAAAAGAACATTGGTTTAATATGTTATTCTGCCCACTCATGGTTCGTGTCAGTTCTGCCATAATTTTGGGTGACTACTGAAAGTAAATATGCTCTTGAAGAGATGTCAGGGTTCTACGGCTCCCATATGTGGTAAGAGCACTCACTCCTACTTTTAAACATTTCCACCTTTATGCTTTTTCTCTTTCCTTAAGTGACTTTGCGTACTAGCTTTTTCTTCCTTCTCTTTGCCTGCATTGTTATGACTGGCTTCATAGATTTCCAATCCCTGCAGATCCTTATAATCCCAAATAACTAGGCACTCACATTCTCCTTGCTGCAGCTGGCAGGGCCACTTGCCCTAACATACGTCATGAGAATGGCATGCCACATAGACTCCAAAAGCAGAGATGCTTTGGGGAACCAATGGAACTCCTCACCTGAACCCTCAGGGTAATGCTCTGATGCCCTCTCCTGTTTCCAGGCATCCCACTGCTGGGTGGCAGGGGAGGCCTCCATCACTACTCCAGGATGGGAACTCTTTGCCTTTAGAAGAGACTATTTCTGCTCTTGGGTTCCCAAGACCATGGTTGTCCCATTAGCCTTTCCCATTCCCATTGCTGCAGCATCTAGCTCTCGCTCTTTCCCCTCATATGCTTAGCCTCTGGTTACCAGCAACTTTCCAGTCTCCTCCCTTCCGCTTCATTGTGCTCTATACCTCATCTTCACACAGCTCTGTAACTAGTAACAGCATTTCAGTTACTGACGAACCAAATACACCACAGTGGACCCATAATATTTAAATGCAGCTGAAAAATTCCTATCACCCATTGACATCATAACCATGATAATGTGGTAGCTCAATGAATGCATGTTCATGGTGATGCCAGTATAGACAAACCTAATGCACTGCCAATGGTACAAACGTATAGAGCATACAGTGAGGAATAGTACATAACATTTGAGAATGATAATAAACAACTACATGACTAATTCTGTATTTACTATATTAAACTTTTATTATTATTTTGGAGTATACTTCTATTTATAAAAATGTTTACTATAGAACACTGATATATGATAATGCAGCAGCCTCAAATATGTTCTGTTTACCATGCTTCTTGGTTGCATCAAAAGGCCACATTGAATGACTGACCTAAATACATCCTGTGATGTTTGCATGATGAAATTACCCGACGGCCATTTCTTAAAACTTAAGCCATCATTCCAGGTGTGGTAGCACATGCCCATAATCCCAACAACTCAGGAGCCTGAGACAGAAGAATTGCAAGTTCAAGGCCAACCTGGGAACTTAGTGAGACCTTGTCTCAAAATAGAAAATAAAAAGGACTGGGATGTAGCTCAGTAGTAGAGTACCCCTGGGTTCAAACCCCAGTACCAAAAAAAAAAAAAATCCCATCATGAAGGTATGTGTGATTGTGCTTATAAAATAAATGATAGAAGGAACTTTCATTTCCACAGCATCCATATACTAAACATGGCAGTCAGACTCATCCCCACCCTTCACCACAGAAAAACTGCTTTATGAATTCATCCATGATCTTCTACAAGTTGATTCCATGGACACTCACCCTTTGAGGTCTTTCTATAGTAATTGACACCATAACAAGAGCTGGAGATGTAGCTCAGAGGTAGAACACTTTCCTAGCATGTGCCAGGCCCTGGGTTCAACTCCCAGTAGTGCAAAAAAAAAAAAAAAAAAAAAAAAAAAGCAGCACAATTCACAACTACTCTTTATCTTAAAACGCTCTCATCTTTCTGAATGAAAGTCTGTCTCTAAATATAAAGGAGGGAAAATGTTTTTCTGTTCTCTCACTCAAGGATTCACACAGAAGGCTCCTATTTCTCCCCACCAACAACCAATCAGTCCATTCTGCAGCGGACACCAGCTGAGCCTCTTCCAGTTCTACTTAGTAGAACTCCAATCACCCTGGAGATAGCATCAGATCCCACAAGGTGACAGCTCAGTTCCACAAGACTGCCCCCGCTTCAGACGCTCATCACAAGTAATAGTGCCATAGGTTAAAACTTACACCTGCTATAGACTGGAATTCCTGCTACCCTGTACTTAGGTTTCACTAATTCACAAAAGTCAGAGAAACAATTTATTTACATTAGCTAATTTATTTTAGTGGATATTCCAAAGAATGCAGCTGCCAGTTTATTTTAGTGAATATTACAAAGAATGCAGAAGAAGAGATTCATAGGACCAGGATATGTGGCAAGGTAAGAAAACTCTTCCAAGAATCTCCGTATGCTTGGCTCTCCACCATCTCCCAGAACTCGATTGTTGTGGGCGTTTTTGTTTTTGTTTTGTGGGGAGGGGAGAAACAGGGATTGAACTCAGAGGCATGCAACCACTGAGCCACATCCCCAGCCCTATTCTGTATTTTACTTGGAGACAAGGTGTCACTGAGTTGCTTAGCACCTTGCTTTTGCTGAGACTGGCTTTAAACTCGCAATCTTCCTGCCTCAGCCTCCAGAGCTGCAACGCCCAGCCAATCCTTGGCTTTTTATGGAAGCTTTATTACATTATGTAGATGTGATTGATTGATTGAATGCTTGGTCTTTGGTGATCAGTTTAACCATTAGCATCCCTGGGGATGGAAAGGGAAATTAAAAATTCCAACCATCTAATCTCTCTTGTCCTTTTCTGCCACCAGTCCCCACCCTAAACTATCTAATCCTATCTTCATCAATTATTAGTATACAGAAAACACTAAGGGGCACAGGGCTGTAATCCCATCAACTAAGGAGTCTGAGGCAGATTGTCTCAGCAATTTAGAGAGACCCTGTCTCAAAAATAAAAGGGGCTGGGGATTCAGCTTAGTAATAGAGCACCCCTGGTTTCAATCCCTAGTACTGAAAAAAAATAAATAAAAATAAAGATAAAACACCCTCACTGTGGAGATTCCAGTGTTTCAGGAGCTGTATGTCAGGTGACCACTGGACAATATCAGAGTCCCCTACGTCTCTGGCTTGCTCATCTTTGACTTCTCTTTATTGATCTTTGGCTCGTGACAGTCTGCATTCAGTGGATTTCCTTCCAACGTCTTCTCTTTCCTCCTCACACTCATGCTCTCCCCAGGGGTCTCACCCATGACCTCAACTATGAGATGATCTTAGCTAGTCACGAGTCTCCAGCTCAGAGTTCCCTCCTGCTCATGCATCGCTTCATTAGAACACAGTGTCACCTCAAAAATCCTAGGGCAAGATGATTTGAGAGCAGGAACATTATACTCACAAGGTGCCTTTGGCTTCTCACACCTCCTGCAAAAGGCACTCTATATGTTAAAGAATAAAAGTTTCTTGTTGGCTCTGGGCTCTTTATTCAGCTCAACTACTTCCAAACTCCTAAATTCAGAGGCCTTCAGCCAAGTGATTGTTGTGAGCGGCTTACTTGAATAATAACTCAGAGGCGGATCTCCATGCCAGCAAAAATCTGTCACACTCCTTAGATGACACCCACACCTAGACTCTGCACATTTATCACGAAGACTGATTACCCCCCAGACTTTGCTATAGACTCTAAGGGAAAAGGGAGACTATTCTCCCTTCCCCTGCCCCTGAGCCCTAGATCACTACATTCCTGCTTCCCCCTTGTCTTGGCTCTTTCCTACCAGGGCCAGGCCCATCCTATGGAGTCTTGGCTTACAGTAACAACCCATGCCTAGTGACAGCCCTGTATTATGTCAATACATGATTCCCAGTTATTTTCTCACTTGATCCATCTTACCAAAGGTTAATGCACCAGTTAGGATGGATTTGGCTAAAGGTATAAAATTAAAAACAAAAAAAAACCCTGGCTGAAAACATGTGGTAGCATATGTTTTCATATGGTAGTACATGCCTGTAATCCCAGGGACTCTGAGGCTGAGGCAAGAGAACTGCAATTTCAAGGCCAGCCTGGGCAACTTAGAGAGGTTCTGCCTCGGGTTGCTAAGGCAAACTTTAACTGAAACCTGGAGGAAAAGGAAGACATGGTCGGAGCACTCTTGAGCAGGATGCTGGCGCCTGGTATGAAAAAGATGTTTAATGAATGGTTGTGGTCCCATGCTACTCTGGAGGTGAAATTTGTGCCTTGATATGGCAGACGGTGCCTTCTGTCTTTGGTTCTACAAGGATGACCTTCCAGACAGTCTTTTTCTTATCTAGGGACTTTCTTATATTCTTATACTAGAAGTCCAAGCAGAGTACAGTTTGCTCAATTACATCATCAAGATTCCAGGTTCTTTCTGTCTATGTTGTTTCCTTATCAGTAAATATAGTATTGGTGTAGCACAGAGCTGTGGGGTTGGGTTTGGTTTTGTTTTGTTTTGTTGATACTAGGGATTGAACCCAGGAGAACTCGACCACTGAGCCACATCCCAAGCCCTATTTTGTATTTTAATTTAGAGACAGGATCTCACTGAGTTGCTTGGCACCTCACCATTGCTAAGGCTGGCTTTGAACTTGTACTCCTCCTGTCTAAGCCTCCTAAACCACTGGGATTACAGGCGTGGGCCACTGCAGGAAAATCAAAATTTCAAGGCCATCCTCAGCAACTTAGTAAGGCACTAAGCAACTTAGCTGACTCAGTCTCTAAATAAAATATTTTTAAAAGGGCCGGGCAAAAGAAACAATCAATGAGTGACCAGAGAGCCCACAGAATGAGAGCAAATTTTTACCTCCCATACATCAGATAGAGCACTAATCTCCAGGATATGTAAAGAACTCGGAAAACTTAACATCAAAAAACAAACAACCCAATCAATAAACGGGCTGAGGAACAGAACAGACACTTCTCAGAAGAAGATATATAATCAATAACAAATATATGAAAAAATGTTCAACATTTCTAGTAATTAGAGAAATGCAAATCAAAACTACCCAAAGATTTCATCTCATGCCAGTTAGAATGGCAGTTATCAAGACTATAAGCAACAATAAGTGTAGTCCAGGATGTGGGGGGAAAAGGCACACTCATACATTGCTGGTGGGACTGCAAATTGGTACAACCGATCTGGAAAGTAATATGGAGATTCCTTTAAAAACTTGGAATGGAACAATCATTCGACCCAGCTATCCCATTCCTCACTCTATACACAAAGGGCTTAAAATCAACATACTACAGTGACTCAGCCACATCCGTGTTTATAGCAGCACAATTCACAAAAATCAAACTGTAGAGCCAACCTAGATACCCTTCAATAGATGAGTGGATAAAGAAACTGTGGCATATATACATAATGGCATATTGTTTAGCAATAAAAGAGAATAAAATTATGGCATTTGCCAGTAAATGGATGGAATTAGAGAATAGCTTGCTAAGCAAAGTAAGCCAATCCCAAAAAATCAAAGGCCAAATATTTTCTCTGATAAGTGGATGCTGATCCATAATGGAGGGGGCATGGGATGAGTGGAGGAATTTTGGATTGCCCAAAGGAGAGGGAGGGATAGGGAGGGAGCAGGGGGATAGGAAAGATGGTGGAATGGGACAGATATCATTACCTAGGTACATGTATGATTGCACAAATGGTGTGACCCTACTTTGTGCACAACCAGAGAAGTGAAAAATTGTGCTCCATTTGTGTACAATGAGTCGAAGAGCATTCTGATGTCATGTATAACTGATTAGGACAAATAATTTTTTTAAAGCGGGTGCTGGGGATGCGGCTTAGTAGTTAAGCACCCTTGGGTTCAATCCCTAGTACCAAAAAAATTAAAAATCCCTAGTACCAAAAAATTTTAAAACTACCTAAGGTAGTTACTATTATTATCTTCATTTCATAGATGAGAAAAATCAATGCACTGTGAAATTAGTAATGTTCCAAAGGTCATAAAGTTTTTTAGCAGTAGAGTTAGGATTTAAACTGCATGTAGTCTCACTCCAGTATTGGAGATATCAAATCCTAGGTTAACTCCTAGGCTCTGACATTTCAGAAACCATTAGAAGTCAGAATTACAACCTGGAGAAAATAAATGTTAATTTGATAATTACTGGTTTGAAACTTAATTGAAGGAACAAATACTCTTTTTGCAAGCTTTTTTGTTTGTTTGTAACTAGGGATTGAATGCTGAGGCACTTTACCAGTGAGCCACATACCCAGCCCTTTTTATTTATTTATTTATTTATTTATTTATTTATTTTAGACGGGTCTGACTAAGTTGCTTAGACCTTTGCTAAATTACTGAGGCTGTCCTGGAACTTGAGATCTTCTTTCCTTGGTCTCCTGAGTCACTGGGATCATAGGAGTTCACCACCACACTCAGCTTCAGGCATTTTTTTTAAGAAGTTTTTTCTCTAACTGTGAACACACAAAATTTTAAATTGCCAATTAAGAAGTAAATATGACGTTTCCTTTGAGAATAATGTGGTTTGGTTGTTCTTTTCCTCCAGTTAGATTGGTGGTTGTTGTTGTTTACTGTGAATCTGATCTAACTTTGGTTTAGCAAATGGCCATGTAAAAATCATATAGTTTGCCAGATTTGGTGGCACATGATGATAATCCCAGCAATTTGGTGAGCTGAGGCAGGAGGATCACAAATTTAAAGCCAGCCTGGGCAACTTAGCAAGAGCATCTCAAAATAAAGTTTTAAAAATGGCTTGAGCTGTAGCAAAGGCCTCTGAGTTAATCTTCGGTACCAAAAACAAATATTTTTTTTTACATAAAATATAAAGCATGTAGTTAGCATTTTTTAAAAATACATATTTTTAGTTGTAGATGGGCACAATACTTTTACTTACTTATTTTTATTTTTATGTGGTGCTGAGGATGGAACCCAAGCCTCACAAGTAACAAACAAGTGCTCTCCCACTGAGCTACAACCCCAGTCCATAATTAACCTTCTTGTTGTCTTCAAAATACATTTCAAAAAATTCCACCACTTGTTGACATTTCTACTACTCCACTCTGGTCCAGGACAACACTGCCTTTCCTCAGAAACTGCAATGGCTTTTGTAGAAGATAGACTCCTGGAGAAGGAACAGGTTTGACAATGAAATGTTCAAGAAAAGGTATGTTTAGCTTGCCATAACCTTGGATGGAGAGATCCAAATGTATTTTGGCATTCAAGAGAAAGTTCTGAAGTAGAGATTCAGAAAGACTTACTAGTCAGCTTATTCATACTTCAAAGGGCCTCAGAATCCTTTGTTCCTGGAAAACCACCCCCTCAAAGCTCACCTTCAAAGCTTCTGGGTGGTCAGGGACAATGCTGGCTAATTCCCATTCACCAGGCTTGGCTGGGTTGCCCCCTTGCCTATTCCACCAGGCAGTGAAACTGAGGACATCTTTAGTTTCCATCTGGACCTCCCAACTTCTCACTCTCCCCTTTGGTTTGCATTTTCAATTCAGAAGAATCCTGAGCCTTCTAGGAAGATCCCTTCTTTTCAGAAGCCCTCCCTGCCCCCTCCCAACCACCACCCCTCCCTCCACTGCCCCTCCCCCCTCCCGTTTTTATTCATCTAAGAGCTTCTGGTCTGAGAAAAGCAGTTCATTGAAAGATGTCTTATATCTGGCTTTTTCCCTGGGCTGGGCCTCCCCAGAGGCTGTGGATGCCATCCACAGCTCAGCACCAGGCTGAGACTAGACCCTACTAGACTAGATAAGCTTATCCAAATAAAAAAGAGGCAAAAGCATTACATATTAGGTAGCATGCTTTATTAGGTATCTTTGCCAGTGGAAAGCTTTCCAACACTTAGGAAATTTCCTTCAGATCCACACCTAGAAGCTTGAGAGATGAGAGGAGCCACAAATCAAAACTTCTATCAGTCTTTCATGTTTTTCTCAACAGGGCTGAAATAAGACTTCTCACATCTCAGCTTCCCAGAAAGTCAGTCCTTTATTATGGATACAGCTAATTCCAAAACAACCTAAAATAACCATGCAATTGGTGATGGGAACCCTGAGATGGCCCAAATCATTCTGACGGCCAATGATAGAAACAAGGTATCTGATTCCACGATGGTGGTGGCAATTAGCTCATGATCGGTCAGGGGCTGGCTCCGGACACGCCGTAACATCTCCAGGCCTGTGGAGGGAATAATTAGAAATGGTAAAGTAGAGTTCATTACTAGGAGGCTGCAGTGCAGGTGAGGATCGCCCACAGGAGCATTATGGGAAAGACAGTCATCCTAACCCAGGCCCCCTCAGACAACCCATTCATGCCGCCTCACTACCTTTTTACTCCCTCAGTGACTTCAAGTCACAAAAATGGTGTGACTTTGTCCCTCTACTTGTAATGAACTCTGGGGAGCACCTAGATTCCCAACCACTTGAGCAATCCTTCAATGCCACAAAACTCTACCAGGACTATCACTTCATTCTTAACCACAATTTAGTAAGGATACCTACCTTGGTCCTGACAGCACCAATCCCGGCTCCCCAAACTCCGGATCATACTCAGCAGCCACTTTCTTGCTCTAGGTGGTCCAACCACTATAACTCGAGTCTGGCCTGTGGCTGTGAACCATGGCTCCAGCTGAATGAGAGTGTGGCTATGCACCTCAATACTACGAAGGTATTCATCTCCTTGACCTGTGAACACAGGAGGGGAGAGAGAGGAAAAGTAAATGCCCTGTACTGAGTGAGACAAAGAGGTGGCCTTGAGAGTAGGGACCTGGGACGGACAGAGGAGGAGAGAGAAAGGTTGGAAGGGAAGGATGGGGAAGGAAATGTGGGCAAGGGCTACCTACCAAATATGTGCTTCTCTAGGTCTTCTTCCATGTAAAGTACCAGTGGAGAATGAAAGTTTTCAGGTAAGGTCCACCACGCCTTCTTGCCAACGGTGCTCATTTCCAAATGGTGCACTGCTCTTCTTGATTCAGAGTAGAGCAAGTCCAAGCAACTGGCTGGAAAATGTGAAAAAGGCCTGGACCCTGTGCTATATATGGGCACTCAAACAACCCACCCCCTGACACACCCTAGGGAGGATCTCCTGTTACTGTAGCCTCGTGGAGAAGATCCAATCCAGCAATATCCCATTCAGGTCTTAATCTCTCCATTCGAAATTAGATTATCAATCAGTGCTTGCCCGGGGAACTCCCAGGGATCCAAAATTTTCTTATCTCTAATTTCAAAGGATTTTGAAGCAGATTCATTGAGCATCAACCAGGTCAGGGGTTGAGGGATGGAAGGTGCTAGAACAGGAAGTCTCCGAGTGGCTCCCTGAATTTTGACAGGTCTTGGCAGTCAATCAACGACTGTACATGTGCAGACAAACAAAGCTGGGTTTATTTAGTGTGCTGTACTAGAGAATCAGAAGCCAATTTCCTAAAATGTGACAATTAGATAATTATCTTAGCAATCTTCATCTAGGAGGTAGGGTGATTGATGTAATCTGAATTGTAGAGTATTATCTTTACCGAGTTTCCAACAGTTTCAGAGTGGCCTTTGTCTATCAGGTTCCATCACTGTGACTAAGTGGTCATGACTGATTAAGCTATTTTTTAAGAGCCAGGTGCAATGGCAAACTCCTGTGACCTCAACGATTTGTGAAGCTAAATCAGAAGAATCCCAAGTTTGAGGACAGCCTGGGAAACTTAAACAGACCCTCAGCAGCTTAGCCCCAATTTCAAAGTAAAAAAAAAAAATAAGTAGCTGGGTGTGGTGGCACATGCCCGTAATCCCAGCAACTTGGGAAACTGAGACAGGATTGCAAATTCAAGACTAGCCCTGGCAATTTAGTGAGACCCTAAGCCATTTAGCAAGACCCCATCTCAAAATTTAAAAATCAAAACGGCGGGGGGGGGGGGGGGGGGTGTTACTAAGTGCCCCTGGGTTCAATCCCCAGTACTGAAAAATAAAAAGTGAGATATTTATATTTACTAGGGAAGATTAGAGTTTATCTATCCAGCCTCAGACTCTAAGTTCCTGCCTGGTTTTTCCCTCTTCACCCTCCCCTTTTGGCCAAAACAACAAAGTCAGTCTTCATGGTTTGAATTGGCCAGGTTTGGATCCACACCATTGTCAGAAGTCATTAACAAGGTTACTCAGAGAACCCAGCCTACAGCGGTGTACAGTTGTCTCTCAGGCCTTTTGATGGAAAATGAGATTTTGAATGATCTGAAAAGACAATAACTTCACAGGAGCATTCAGCATACTAAACACACTGATCAACTACATAGTCATTAAAAACTAAATGACTATGAATCCTAATAAAACACTGCAAACACATCAAAACCAGGCCAAGAAAACACATTCCCCAATCCATCTAGAGATCCAGGGCATCTTTTCTTTCAATGGAGCCACAAAACTATCCGACCTGACCAATAATGTTCTAAGAACATGCTGCAGACAGTGTTTGTGACCAAAGTTCTTGGCTAGCCAAAAGTTTTGCAATCACCCATAATTGCCTTGAAACTTAAGTTGAAACTAGTTTGTAGAGGTTGTGTCATTTGTAACTTCTGCTAAGGGCCAGAGACATGTTTTGGACCCCATTAGTTGCACTATTCCTGCCACTGGATTGGGAGCCAATGATCTCTCCTTGGAGCCTTCCTCCACAGTCCAGGCTTGCCTCATTTTAGGTAACTAAGTATATTTCTCAGAAAAATATAGTTTCTTATAAGAGTAGGTGATTAAAATTGAAAAATATTTTTAAAGTTAAAATGTTTTAATATTTATTAATAAAATATTCAAAAAGCTGCAACATATCACATAAGATAGGTTTGTGTAGTGATCAGATGAAACCCTGATGTCCACATGAACTGTGGTAGTTTAGTGTTACACAAATCGTACGGGGGTAAAGTCTCACCTATCACAATGAGACTGGGGTGCTGGGCACGGTGGTAAATGCTTGGAATCTCAGTGACTCAGGAGTCTGAGGCAGAAGGATCAAAAATTCAAAGCCAGCCTCAACAACTGAAAGAAAGGACCTAAGTACCTGATCAGGACTGTCTCAAAATAAAAAATAAAAAGGGCTGGGAATGGGGTCAGTGGTTAAACACCACTGGTTTCAATCTGTGGTACCAAGAAAAGAAAAGGAAAAAAATGTGTGTGTGGATAGATAGATAGATAGATAGATAGATAGATAGATAGATAGATAGTCAATGAGAGTGAAGTGACCTGTAGGCCCTTAAATGTGAAGATTTCTAGAATGGAGGCTGGGGAGTCACAGAAGATAACATACTAATGCTTCAAGGATGCCCTCCATTTTTTGTTGCAATAATGTCAGCAGAAGTACGTTATTTGGGGGTCAGTGTCCAATTTTGATAGAGTAAAGGTTAAAATTAACCTTCAGGAAAATTCAAGTTACAGAAGGGCCCACAAAAGAGAATTTGCCTTTTAAACTGTGGAAAAGAACAATTATTAGATTTTTTTTTAGTAGAATCAGATGAAGGATGAAAATTTATTAATCAGTTAGTTTTAAAACAATAGATAGAGTCTGATAAAAACACACAAGAAAGCTTTGCTCTTCCTTAGGTGAAGAAAAACACTAGAGTTAAGAATAATTATGAAGATTTCTGAAACACACTTGAAATTATGTTGGCCTCTGGAAGCCACCAAAGAATGATAACAAGCAGAGCAAAAATTTTTAATTAGAAATTTTTTTTCTTGTTTTATTCTCTTGGGTAGAAATATCTGTTTGATGCCATCAGCTACTTGATCTTCTTCCAAAGTTTGTTTGTTTCTGAAAGACATTTAAGAAACTTCAGCTTATGGTTTCTGAATGAAGTATTTTCCACTGAGTCCAAGGGTAGATTTTCTCTGACTTTTAGAAGTTTAGATTCTTCCCAAAACTTAGGAGGAAAGACGCCAGGCGCCCAGCCAGACCGGAGGAGGAAGTCCAGCCCCGCCCCAAGTGCTAGTCCAGAGGAAGCCCATCAACCCTTAAAACCCATCAAAGGGGGTGTGGCTACCAGCACGGTTCTGCGGCTGATCCAGGTACCCGGTTTCCAACTCCCCCACCCTTAGCTGCCATAACTCAAAATATTTCCCACAAGCTTTTGGGGGTTGTAGCTATCAACGCAAAACAACAACTATACAGACACCTGGTTTCTACCTCAGAGACTAGAGTAGGGAAGACACAGGTGGAAGCTCATTTCCTTTCACACTGGCTATACCCACCATCCTGAATACAGAGGCTCAAGCTAGGAATAGGCAACGCCACCTACTGGAAGCAAGGAAAACAGTGTTCTGAGAGACCTTTTTTTCTCTCTCTTTCTCTCTTTTCTTCTCTCTCTTCCACAACTTCAGCATATGTGAAACCAAGAACTGTGCATGAACAACCGAATTACCAAAGTAATATAATATAGAGGAATTGCATATACCCCACCTTCCCCCCATTTTTTTCTTGATTTCTATCTTACTTTCCTTTTCCTTCTCTTATTTCTCTTTTCTTCCTTGTTATTTTTTTTCTTTTCTTTTTTTCATTCGTATTCTCTCAATCCCACTTTCAATCTCCTAACTTTTGCTATCTATACATAGGGTAACTATCTAAATAGATAGGAGGTTGAGTCTATACATTCTTCCATAAATTACCAGTCTAGTGGTTAGAGTTTTCCAAAGGTGCTAAGTTAGTTTAACCTCATACCCTCACTCCTTTCCGTCTAAGTATAACATCCTTCATCTGAAATTAAGTTTTCTATATACCACCAGATATGGTACACCTTTTATGAAACTAATGAATATATTCTTAAGTAATAATTAAAACCAATATCTATAGTCTTAGAATCCAACTATAAATGTATTAATAATGAAAACTTGTGCTTAGATAATGTACTGTTGATATTGGGAACTGTTAACGTTGTCTTTCTCTGCAAAAGAGGGATTTTGGAGCTATACAACAACAATACTAATATATAAGGGGAAAAATATTAGCACAACAGTTTTACAAAGCTACAAAGAATTATGAGCAGTATGAAAAGACAAGGAAAGAAAGGACCACAAACAATACAGGCCAATTCAACATTAGATGAGGTAATATCTGCAGCTGATGGAATGTCAGACAAAGAGTTCAGGATATACATGCTTCAGATGATCTGGAGTCTCAAGGAAGACATTATACAGCAAATTCAGACAATGAAAAATCACTTTGACAATGAATTAAATAAACAAATCCAAGAAGCAAAAGATCAACTCTATGGGGAGATAGAGGATATAAAAAACAAACAGAAATCCTGGAAATGCAGGAAACAATAAACCAAATTAAAAACTCAAATGAGAGTATTACCAGCAGAGTAGAAAACTTAGAAGATAAAACTTCAGAAACGAAGACAAAGTTTTTCAACTTGAAAAGAACATAGACAGCTCAGCGAGAATGTTAAGAAATCATGAGTAGAACATCCAAGAATTATGGGATAACATCAAGAAACCAAACCTAAGAGTTATTGGGATACAAGAGGGTACAGAGGTCCAAACTAAGGGAATGAGCAATCTATTCAATGAAATAATACTAGAAAACTTCCCAGACTTAAAGAATGAAAAAGAAATCCAAATACTAGAAGCCTACAGGACACCGAATGTACAAAATCATAAGAGATCCACACCAAAACACATAATAATGAAGATGCCCAACGTACAGAATAAGGAGAGAATCTTAAAAGCCACAAGAGAGAGGAAGCAGATTACATTTAGGGGTAAACCAATCAGGATAACTGCTGATCTTTCAACACAGACTCTGAAAGCTAGAAGATCCTGGAACAACATATTTCAAACGCTGAAAGAAAAAGGGTTACTACCAAGAATCATGTATCCAGCGAAATTAAGCTTCAGAATTGAACATGAAATAAAAATCTTCCATGATAAACAAAAGTTAAAAGAATTTACAGCTAGAAAACCAGCTCTTCAAACATCCTTGGCAAAACACTACAGGAAGGGGAAATGGAAAATAACAATCAAAACCAACAGCGAGAGGTAGTACAGTAAAGGAAAAACTAAGCATAGAGGAAAAACAAATCATGTTAAGTAACATACATAACCAAATATGGCTGGAAATACAAACCATATCTCAATAGTAACCCTAAATGTTAATGGCTTAAATGCACCAATCAAAAGACATAGGCTAGTAGAATGGATTAAAAAAAGATCCAACAATATGCTGCCTACAGGAGACTCATCTGATAGGAAAAGACATACACAGATTGAAGGTGAAAGGTTGGGAAAAATCATATCACTCATACGATAGTGAAGACATCGATAAATTTCTTAAGTCATATGATTTGCCCAGATTGAGTCAGGAGGATACACACAATTTGAACAGACCAATATCAATGGATGAAATAGAAGAAGCAATCAAAAGACTACCAACCAAGTAAAGCCCAGGACCGGATGGGTATACAGCGGAGTTTTACAAAACCTTTAAAGAAGAATTAATACCAATACTTTTCAAGTTATTTCAGGAAATAGAAAAAGAGGGAGCTCTGCCAAATTCATTCTATGAGGCCAACATCACCCTGATTCCGAAACCAGACAAAGACACCTCAAAGAAAGAAAACTACAGACCAATATCTCTAATGAACCTAGATGCAAAAATCCTCAATAAAATTCTGGCGAATCGGATACAAAGGCACATCAAAAAAATTGAGCACCATGATCAAGTAGGATTCATCCCTGGAATGCAAGGATGGTTCAATATACAGAAATCAATAAATGTTATTCACCACATCAATAGACTTAAAGATAAGAACCATATGATCATCTCGATAGATGCAGAAAAAGCATTCGACAAAGTAGAGCATCCCTTTATGTTCAAAACATTAGAAAAACTAGGGATAACAGGAACTTTCCTCGACATTGTAAAAGCTATCTATGCTAACTAAGCCTCAGGCTAGCATCATTCTGAATGGAGAAAAATTGAAGGCATTCCCTCTAAAATCTGGAACAAGACAGGGATGTCCTCTCTCACCACTTCTGTTCAATATAGTTCTCAGAACACTGGCCAGAGCAATTAGACAGATGAAAGAAATTAAAGGCATAAAAATAGGAAAAGAAAAACTTAAATTATCACTATTTGCGGATGACATGATTCTATACCTAGAACACCCAAAGGGTCTACAAAGAAACTACTAGAACTAATAAATGAATTCAGCAAAGTGGCAGGATATAAAATCAACACGCATAAATCAAAGTCATTTCTGTATATCAGTGACAAAACTTCTGAAACGGAAATGAGGACAACCACTCCATTCACAATATCCTCAAAAAAATAAAATAAAATACTTGGAAATCAACCTAACAAAAGAGGTGAAAGATTTATACAATGAAAACTACAGAACCCTAAAAAGAGAAGTAGAAGAAGATCTTAGAAGATGGAAAAATATACCCTGTTCATGGATAGGCAGAACTAACATCATCAAAATGGCGATATTACCAAAAGCTCTCTATAGGTTTAATGCAATGCCAATCAAAATCCCAACAGCATTTCTTGTAGAAATAGATAAAGCAATCATGAAATTCATATGGAAAAATAAAAGACCCAGAATAGCAAAAGCAATTCTAAGCAGGAAGTGTGAATCAGGCGGTATAGCGATACCAGATTTCAAACTATATTATAGAGCAATAGTAACAAAAACAGCATGGTACTGGTACCAAAACAAGCGGGTGGACCAATGGTACAGAATAGAGGACACAGAGACTAATCCACAAAGCTACAACTATCTTATATTTGATAAAGGAGCTAAAAGCATGCAATGGAGGAAGGATAGCATCTTCAACAAATGGTGTTGGGAAAACTGGAAATCCATATGCAACAAAACGAAACTGAATCCCCTCCTCTCACCATGCACAAAAGTTAACTCAAAGTGGATCAAGGAGCTAGATATCAAATCAGAGACTCTGCATCTGTTAGAAGAAAAAGTTGGCTCCGATCTACATATTGTGGGGTTGGGCTCCAAATTCCTTAATAGGACACCCATAGCACAAGAGTTAATAACAAGAGTCAACAAATGGGACTTACTTAAACTGAAAAGTTTTTTCTCAGCAAGAGAAACAATAAGACAGGTAAATAGGGAGCCTACATCATGAGAAAAAATTTTTACTCCTCACACTTCAGATAGAGCCCTAATATCCAGAGTATACAAAGAACTCAAAAAATTAGACAATAAGATAACAAATAACCCAATCAACAAATGGGCCAAGGACCTGAACAGACACTTCTCAGAGGAGGACATAAAATCAATCAACAAGTACATGAAAAAATGCTCACCATCTCTAGCAGTCAGAGAAATGCAAATCAAAACCACCCTAAGATACCATCTCACTCCAGTAAGATTGGCAGCCATTATGAAGTCAAACAACAACAAGTGCTGGCGAGGATGTGGGGAAAGGGGTACTCTTGTACATTGCTGGTGGGACTGCAAATTGGTTCGGCCAATTTGGAAAGCAGTATGGAGATTCCTGGGAAATCTGGGAATGGAACCACCATTTGACCCAGCTATTGCCCTTCTCGGACTATTCCCTGAAGACCTTAAAAGAGTGTACTACAGGGATACTGCCACATCGATGTTCATAGCAGCACAATTCACAATAGCTAGACTGTGGAACCAACCCAGATGCCCTTCAATAGATGAATGGATTAAAAAAATGTGGCATTTATACACCATGGAGTATTACGCGGCGCAGCACTAAAAAATGACAAAATCATGGAATTTGCAGGGAAATGGATGGCACTAGAACAGATTATGCTTAGTGAAGCTAGCCAATCCCTAAAAAACAAATACCAAATGTCTCCTTTGATATAATGAGAGCAACTAAGAACAGAGCAGGGAGGAAGAGCAGAAAGAAAAGATTAACATTAAACAGAGACATGAGGTGGGAGGGAAAGGGAGAGAAAAGGGAAATTGCATGGAAATGGAGGGAGACCCTCATTGTTATACAAAATTACATATAAGAGGTTGTGAGGGGAATGGGAAAATAAACAAGGATAGAAATGAATTACAGTAGATGGGGTAGAGAGAGAAGATGGGAGGGGAGGGGAGGGAGGATGGTAGAGGATAGGAAAGGTAGCAGAATACAACAGTTACTAATAGGGCATTATGTAAAAATGTGGATGTGTAACCGATGTGATCCTGCAATCTGTATTTGGGGTAAAAATGGGAGTTCATAACCCACTTGAATCTAATGTATGAAATATGATATGTCAAGAGCTTTGTAATGTTTTGAACAACCAATAAAAAAAAGAAAAAAAAATAGAAATGGGAGCTTGTACCACTCCTCAGTATTTAGCCAAAAGAATTAAAGTCAGCCTACTATATATAGCGTTGCGTGCATCTCCACGTTTATAGCAATGCAATTCACAAGAGTCAATTATAGAACCATCAACAATACGTATCCACCAAAAATAAATGCATTTTTTATAATGTGGTATATATACACAATAGATTTTTATTCAGCCATAAAGAAGAACAAAATTAAGTCATTTGCATGGATGGAACTTAAGAGCATATTAAGTTAAGTGAAATACAGAAGACTCAGAAAGTCAAATGTTATGTGTTTTCTCTCATATGTGACACCTAGAGAGAAAAAAAGAATGATTTTAAGTAGAAGGGGAATCTCATAAAAGTATAAGAGAACAGGAAGGAAAGGAGAGGTACTGTGGAATGAAGTTGACAAAATTATGTTATATACATGTACAAATATGGCACAGTGAATCCCACTATATGTATAATTACAATGCACTAATAAAAAATAACTTTAAAAAAGAAAGAAATGTGAGCTTGTGATACGACAGAGTACACTTTCAGAAGTGTATTTCTAAATGTTTGGAGTAGCCTGAAGATTCCAGGAGGAACTGATTGTATTGTTATCAAGGTTAGCAGCAAGTCTCAGCCACAGATGTCTTGGAGAGTATTCTCGACTTTAGTTTTAGAATTCATTGTTTTCTTTCTAGTTCTCCTAAATATTCACTTGGGACAGTGAAAGTTAGTTATTAAAATAAATTTGGGGGCTGTTCTTTAGTAACAACAGCAGGAAAATGTGTGCCCCACATCACTGAAGAATAAATTGAAATTCCTTAGGTTCAGAATAACAATCAAGCAATCTAATCATCAGAACTTTGATCTGATGCATATCCTTGATGCATCCTGGAAATAAACACCAGCCAGAACATATTTGCAAGACATCACTGAGGCCACTGCATTGCTAATGTTACTTGTGTAATTAGTATAGCAGTGAACTGTTATTTCCTCAAGATTCTGGGTCATTGCACTTTGAATGAATTTCCACTCTTTTATATGGCTACCCCCCCCCTTTTTATTTTTAGTGGTTTATTGTGTTTTACAGTGTAACAGTCTTTCACTGATAGAAATGAAAAAACTAAACAGAGTCCTAACAGGTACTTGGAAAACTGAAATTGATAATGGAAAAACAAATGCTACCAATGAAAACAAATAAATGGGAAAATATACCAGAGGGACTTTAATTGCCAGGAATATAGGATAAAGGGAAATCCATGCCTCTAATCACAGCAGTTTAGGAGGCTGAGGCAGGAGGATTGCAAGCTCGAAAACCTCAGCAACTTAGCAAGACCCTGTCTCAAAAGAATAAAGAGGGCTAGGGGTGTGCTTAAGGGTAATGTGCCCCTGGGCTCAATCCTCATTATCCCCCACCCCAAGAAAAATCAATTAACATGCGAGAATGTTTTAATATTTATCAGGGAAATAGATGAAAACCGTAGGCAGTACACCGGCCTGCAGAGGGTCACGGCCTCGTAATACTGAGTGTCTCCAGGGCGCCGGGCACAGCCCCTGAAAGAGTTTGTGGGCAGCATCCACGCGAGGAAGCGCACCCAGGAACACCCAATTCACTCCTCGACTGGAAACACTGGAGACATCTCCCAGGTGACTCAAGTGGGGACAGGTAGCCAGAATGCAAACCTGTGGGACCTGCGGGATGTGGCAGGGGCAGAATCACATATATTCAGGAATCTGATTTGTCCATGTCCTCAAGACCACCTTCCTCCACAGCTCCAGTCTCTGGGAGGCAACCAGGGCCTCGCGGGCCTCCACCCCTGAGGTTCAGAGGCACTGGGGCCCCCAGGGTGGGTGGCGACTGCTGGGAAGCCCTCCTGGACGCTGCCCCCCGGGTACCCACAGGACTGGTGTTTACTGGAGAAGCTGGGTTTGTCCTCTGGGAAGAAGTTCTAAGGACTGGCACTTAAGTCGCTCATTGCTTAGGGGTATGTACCCCATGGAAGTCTGCTGGCTCAGGCGCTCCTCACGACACAGGCGACATCGGCGGTGAGGCCCCTGTGGCGGGGCAGACTGCATTTGGCCTGTAGGAAGGCGGGCGCGGACGCTGCTCCCTGCGAGGGTGTGGTGGTGCCCAGCGAGGGCATAAGGCCTGGTGCGCCACAAACCACGTCCGCACATGTCGCTCCTCCAGGTCGAGCCTAGCGGCTAGGGCCACCAGGGCACTGTGGGACAAGCGTCCTTCAGCAAGTGTTTCTCCAGCTCCTGCTGATGCTGCTGCTTACTGAGGATCATAACAGGGCAACTTGGGGCCTCTGAGCTCAATAAATGATGAATTTCTTCCACTGCAGCTGCTGCTCCGTTCAGGGGAATGGCTGGCTACCTCTTTTGTAATAGAAAAGTTTCTAAAGTGTTCTTTAATTTCTTACCATTTTGTTGGTGTCGTTTGTTTGTTTTAATAAACCAATCCAATTGCATATCTACTGCTTATACAAATATTTGATTTTTTTCAGTCTCATTAGCTGGCAAGTTTGAGTGATGGGAAACAATTCAGCTTTTTGAGCTTATTTAACTTGTGGGAGAAGGTTATTCTAATGATAAATTTAGATCGGTGGTAGCACAGAATGTTTGACAAACTTTATATTTTTAAATATGAATCATTAACAAGCAATATTAAATACTTTTTTTTTGACGCTAGAGATTGAACCCAGGGGCATTGTGCCACTGAGCTACAACCACAGCCTTTTTTATTTTTATTTTGAAAGGAGGTTTCACTAAGTTGCAGAGGCTGTCATTCCTACTGCCTCAGCCTACTGAGGTGTGTTTCCAAAATATTTGTAGAGATTGCAAATAGCTCCCTAACACCAAATAATGCTCACTCTCCCTCCCCAGTGAGGGAGGCAGAGTTGCAATAGGAGTTAATGAGAGTTCCTCTATTTCCTGCTGGAACCATGGAGGGTTTGAGGGTGCTGAAGAAATCAACACATATATGAAAAAATGTTCAACATCTCTAGTAATTAGAGAAATGCAAATCAAAACTACTCTAAGATTTCATCTCATGGCAGTCAGAATGGTAGTTTTCAAGAATACAAAGAACAATGAATGTTGATGAGGATGTGGGGGGAAGGCACACTCATTCATTGCTGGTGGGACTGCAAATCGGTGCAACTAACCTGGAAAGTAGTATGGAGATTCCTCAAAAAATTTGGAATGGAACAACCATTTGATCCAGCTATCCCACTCCTCAGTCTATACCCAAGGGACTTAAAATCAGCATACTATAGTAATGCAGCCACATCAATGTTTATAGCAGCATTATTCACAGTAGCTAAACTGTGGAAGAAACCTAGATACCCTTCAATAGATGAATGAATAAAGAAACTGTTTATATATACACAATGACATATTACTCAGCATTAAAAGAGAATAAAATGGATGGAATTGGAGAATATCATGCTAAGTAAAGTAAGCCAATTCCAAAAAACCAAAGACTGAATGTTCTATCTCATAAGTAGATGCTGATCCCTAATAAGGGAGACATGGGAATAATGAAGGAACTTTCATGGGACAAAGGGAAGGGAGAGGTGGGAAGGGACATGGAGGTAGAAAAGATGGTAGAATGAGATGGACATCATTACTCTAGGTACATTGTATGATGCACATATAATGAGATTCTACATCATGTACAACCATGGAAATGTAAAGTTGTGCTGCAATTGTATACATTGAATCAAATTGCATTCTGCTGTCATATAAACCTAATTTTTAAAATTAAAAAAAAAACTCAAAAAAAGTTCCTGCTGTGCCAGAAATCCTTAAGAAAAAGTGATGCAGAATTCAGGTATGACAATGTGAGGGGAAAAAAAAAAAAGTAGGTCACATTACATTGAGTAGAGAGAAGTGATGGGAGGAGAGGGGAGGGGAAGGACAGCAGAATAAAATAGATATTATTATTGCTGTGGGTATATATGTGACTGCATGACCAATGTAATTCTGCAACCTGTACACTCAGAAAAATGAGAAATTATGTCCCATCTGATTCAAAAGTATGATATGTCAAGATCATTGTACTGTCATGTGTAACTAATTAAAACAAATATAAAAAAAAAGAAAAAGTGAAAGCCTGGTTTATTTCACTTAGCATGATATTCTCCAGTTTCATCCATTTACCAGCAAATGCTTTTCTATAGCTGGGTAATATTCCATTGTTATGTGTATATATATATATATATATATATATATATATATATATATATACACACACACAATATTCCATTGTATGTATATGTGAGATAGATAGATAGATAGATAGATAGATAGATAGATATCACATTTTCTTTATCCATTCATCTGTTGTAGGACACCTGTCTAGGTTGGTTCGATAGCTCAGCTGTTGTGAATTGAGCTGAAATAAGTCAGTACCAAAAAAACCACATGCAGAATGTTCTCTCTGATATGAGGATACTAACCCACAACAAAGGAGGTTGAGGAGAGGAAGAATAGAAGTTCATTGGACTAGACAAAGGGGAATAAAGACAGTGGGGATGGGAACAGAAAAGACAGTAAAATGAATCTGAGGTAAACACAATAATGGAGTCCTAATTGGAAGAAGTTTTACTTCTATGTATGTATAGTATGTCAAAATACACTCTTCTGTCATGTATCTCTAGAAAGAACAAAGAAATAAATAAATAAGAAAAGTGAAGGAATTTCACAGTGCTGAGAGCCACAGAGTCTGGATGGCGCCAGAAGGAGTGGTTAAGAGGTGATGCCAGCGAGCCATTAAGATGATGATAATTAAGTTATAATTGCTGTGACTGGATGATGCTGGATTGGGACAGGCTGTGTAATAGGGTGGCTCCAGGAATAGGGTGGTTCCTGCTGCCTCGGGCACCTGCCACTTTGGAGTTCCCCTTGAGTTCTCACGGGGTTTGGAGGGAGAGAGGGCTCGGAGCCCGGTGGAGAGCTGGGAGAGATCCTAGGGGAGAGTTCCCGGGGAGTGTGCGTGGAGTGCTGGTGGAGTTCGGCAATAAAGAGTTGCTGTTTTGAACCTACAAGTGCTTCGTGGGGGCTGGGTTATTTGTGCCCAGCCAGACTGCGGCATCACAGAGCTGAAGGTAAATCATCCAAGAAAGAAGTTTGCCCAAAAGATGTTATAAAAGTCAAGGAGGAAACTTATCTATAATTTAAAAAAAAAAAAAAAAGCCAAGCATTGCCACAAAGATTATAGGCACATGTACAGAATGGAGATTTGAATGGCTAGAAAATCTGGCAACTTCTGTGTACCTGCAGAACCAAAATTGGCATTTGTCATCAAGATCAAGTATCAATGGTATGGGTGCAAAGGTTATTAAGGTGTTGCAAATTCTTCTCCTTCACCAGATCTTCAATGCCACCTTCATTAAGCGCAACAAGGCTTCAATTAACATGCTGAGGAACCATATATTGCATGGGGGTATCCAAATCTGACGTTAATGAATGAACTAATCTACAAGCATGGATATGGCAAAATCAGTAGGAAACAAATTGCCTTGACAGATAACGCTTTGATTGCTTGATCGCTTGGTAAATATGGCATCATCTGCATGGAGGATCTGATTCATGAGATCTACACTATGGAAAACACTTCAAAGAGACAAATAACTTTGTGTGGCCTTTCAGGTTATATTCTCCAAGAGGTAGAATGAAAAAAAAAAGACCACCTATTTTGCAGAAGGTGGAGATGCTTATAACAGGAAGACCAGATCAAGAGGCTTATTAGAAGGATGAACTAAGGTATCTACCATGGTATTTTTGTAATATGGTCATTTAATAAAACAGTACCTGTTCTTAATGTAAAAAAATAAAATAAAAACCTTAATGAGAGCACTAATGCAGGGGCTTTAATTTATCCCTAAAGTATATTATGAATGTCACTAATTGACAACTGATAAAGAATTTTTCTTTTTTAAAATCAATGTATTGACTTATTTTTTCAGTTTTTACAAAAGAGGATCTTTTTAAGTTTATAACTACACAATCATCTTATTATAATTAACCTCAGAAAACCCAATTTTTATTTTGTCAGGTTTCTTTATGTTATTCTGTTTGATATCCAAAAGAATAGTCACAATATGTTTGAATTCTCAAAATTTAGAGTGTCAACAAACCTTAATATTTCTTTTTTAAAAAAATATGATAACATTTTTATATGCCTTTTTTTGTATTTACTTATTTTTATGTGGTGCTGAGGCTTGAACCCAGTGATTCACACATGCTAGACAAGTGCTCTACCACTGAGCTACAACCACATTCCCAAAACCTGAATATTTCTATTATTTTTCCCTTTATAAATTATCAGAGCAAATATTTTTGTCAATGATGGTCATTCCAAGAAACCCAAATAAAAGACATTTTAATGTTTTGATGATTTTGGACTTGGAATCTAGATTTTAGAAAAGAAAATAAAAACTTTTTTTTTATGTTACTTGGGATTGAACTCAGGGCCTCACACTCATCACCTAGCTATACTCTCCCCCACCCCACCCCAAAATAAAAAGGTATGTCTCCGACTAGAGTACTAGTTGGTTAAAATGATAGAAAATGTATAAAACGGAGGTGTATTTTGAAGTTAGAGCCAACAGCAATTTCTGATTTCAAGATTTGGGGCAAGTGTCTCAAAAAATGTTTCTAAAAATTAGATTAAAGACTGAGAACTACCTCAGTTTCTTTCTTCCAGTTCCCTCTGCAGAACCCTGAAGATCAGAAACAGTAGCAATTTGACGCCTCACCTAGGACAACCTCCTGGGAGGTACCCAACTGAGGTAAGCTTCCACCACTCCCATCAAGGGCCAAGTACATTGGACAGCCAGGTGGGACCTGCCGGTGGCCATGGAAAGAATCCTAAATACCCACCCAATCATTTTTCACTGCAGGCTGCTGTGCCAAGAGTGGATGCAGCCAGGGAACACTCTGGTACCTCCTCCCAGTCTTCCCCCGAGGTAAGACAGTGGGAGGAGCCATGTTAGTGGTGACTGTATGCTTGAATCTACCCACAGGATTTTCTTCTCAGAATACTTGGATTTGGGTGATGGGAGACGTAGACCTGAGAAGGGAGCCCCTGATGACCTTTTCTGAAGACACACGTGCACCTCCTGGGAAAGTATTTTGCAAGATTTGAAGCCTGGAGTTTCCCCCTTTCTTTTTTTTTTTTTTTAATATTTATTTTTTTAGTTTTCGGCTGACACAACATCTTTATTTGTATGTGGTGCTGAGGATCGAACCCGGGCCGCACGCATGCCAGGTGAGCGCACTACCGCTTGAGCCACATCCCCAGCCCCTCCCCCTTTCTTCTTGCTATCTATCTCTCCCATCTCTTCTATCTCTCCTCTATCTTCTGCCCCATTCTCATTCAGCTAATTAATCTCTCTCTTTTCCTCCTTTTCTCCCTTCCTCCATCCTAAGCCCAGCACAAGATCCCTTCTTCCTCCTGGAGAAGTTTACCTTTGCTCAGAAGAAAGAAGTAGGGTAAAGAGAAAGATTTATTTCTGCTCAGGAGTAAAAAACAAAATGAATACAACCTCAGAAAATTATAAAGAATTTAAATTGAAAAGGGGAAGTTGATAAGAAGAGATGAGATCCAGACCATCCTGTCAGAAAGCAAGCATCCAGTGTGACTTGATCTTGTTGCCAAAGCCCTGTCTTTCACTCAATTCTTTTAAATGCACAAAAACTAAGCAACAATGCATTCTGCTATCATTTATTTTTAAAAAAATAAATTTAAAAAAACTAAGCAACAATCGAACCCATTTTTTTTTTTTTTTGGTGCCAAGAATTGAATTCAGAGACATTCGACCACTGAGCCACATCCCTAGCCCTATTTTTTGTATTTTATTCAGAGACAGGGTCTCACTGAGTTACTTAGCACCATGCTTTTGCTGAGGCTGGCTTTGAGACTGCAATCCTCCGGCCTTAGCCTTCTAAGCCACTTGGATTATAGGCATGTGCCACCCTGCCTAGTCCAACCTACTTTTAACTACTTAATATTATTGCTTTTATTTATTTATTTGTTTGTTTGTTTATTTATTTATTTATTTGGGGTACTGGGGATTTAACCCAGGGGTACTTTACCACTGAGCCACATCCCCAGCCCTTTTCATTTTTTATTTTGAGACAGAATTTCAAGAAGTTCTTGAGAGCCTCACTGAGTTGTGTAGGAGCTCACTAAATTGCTAAGGCTGACCTTGAACTTATGATCCTCCTGCCTCAGCCTCCCAAGTCACTGAGATTGCAGGTGTGCACAAACACACCTGGCTGCTATTGCTTTTAAGTACCAATCATCTGCCTTTCTGTTTCCATCTGTCCTGTGGAATATTTGATGTTGTATATCAGTGTTAATGACTGAATTTTGAGGTATTTTGTGAATAAAAAAATATTTAGAAATAAAGTATTACTTTTCTAAGTTTCCTTAGTATGGTTTTTATGTTTGGAAGTGAAAAAAAAAAGGTGAAGTTTCAAAATATGTATAAGTTGCACCTATGTTATCAGGAGGCTTAAATTTTTATTCTGAGAACAAATCTAGTTAGTGTACATATTGATATAGAAACTGTCTAACTTTTGTGTTGAAGATAAAAATAATCATATCAATATATAAAAATTATCTTTCAGGAATAAAATCACCTGTCAATTTATTCATGTATAATTATAAAAATGGTATTACCCAAAGTGCCACAATAGGACCAGAAACATAGAATCAAGATAGCGTGCAGTGGGTAACCTAATGCTAATTATGCACAATCTTTGCTACCTCATATTTTAGAAAATAAGGGTTGCAAGCCTAAAATTGGAGTAAGTAAATGTTTTATTTAACATATTCATGTGAATGTGCACTCACACAAAGTGCAGGATTCTTAACAATCTTAGGTTTGCCTGTCTCCTACTGGATATGGACTCATAGCAAGACAGGCACATCTGAAACCAAAAGTATCAATACTTTTCTGATAGCAGGAAAATATGCTAATAAATGTGCACACAAATAAAATATAGTTTCTATTGCCTCCTACATGATATTTAGAAGATTTTTTATACTTGGGCAAAGAAACAGACCATCTGTGAGAAACATCTTCAGATTTACAGGTTTCATTTAGTATGACTTCTCAGATTTTTATCAGAAGTTCAATTCATTTTTTTATTTTTTGACTTGTAGATGGACACAATACCTTTATTTTATTTATTTATTTTTATGTGGTGCTGAACATTAAACCCAGTGCCTCACACATGCTACACAAGTACTCTACCACTGAGCCACAACCTCAGCCCCAGAAGTCCAGTTCTTATTCCATAGCTCTCCCACCCTGTCAGTCTCTGGATGACAGTTAAAAGTTTCAATCTTCAATGCAAAGAACTCAAAAAACTTAACTAGAAAAATAAATAACCCAATCAATAAATGGGCAAAGGAACCAAATAGACACTTCTCAGAAGAAAAAATAAGATTGATCAACAAATGGGGATGGGGATATAACTCAGTTGGTAGAGTGCTTGCTTAGCATGCACAAGATCCTGGGTTCAATCCCCAGCATCACCAAAAAAAAAAAATAGAAAAAAAAAGAATGTCAACAAATATTATTTAAATGTACCACATCTTTGGCAATTAGAGAAATGCAAATTGAAACTACACTGAGATTTACTCTTTAGTCAGAATGGCAATTATCAAGAATACAAGTAACAATAAATGTTGGTGAGGATGTGAAGGAAAAGATACACTCATACATTGCTGGTGGGACTGCAAATTGATGCAACCACTCTGGAAAGCAGTATGGAGATTCCTCAAAAAAGTAGGAATGGAACCATCATTTGACCCAGTTATCCCACCCCTTGATGGGTGTATATCCCAAGGATTTTAAATTAGCATACTACAGTGACACAACCCCATCAATGTTTATGGCAGCACAATTCTTCTTTCATCAGAAAAATGGATAAAGAAAATGTGGTATATCTATCAACCATGGAATATTACTCAGATGTAAAGAAGAATGACTTTATGACATTTGCCTTTAGCATGGAGACTATCATGCTAAGTGAAATAAGCCAATCCCAGAAAAACATAGGTCAAATGTTTTCTATGATATGTGGAAGCTAATCCACACTAAGGGGGCAGGGAGAAGAAGAAGAATAGAAGCTCACAAATTAGACAAACGGAAATAAAGAGAAGGGAGGGGGTATAGGAAAAGAGAGTCAGTGGAATTAATCTGACATAACTTTCATATATATATATATATATATATATATATATAAATACACCACAGTGAATTTCACCATTGTGCACATGCACAAGAAATTAATTTTAAAAAAATAAAATAATATAAAATAAAAAATAACTATGGGTAAATGACAGAAAGATCAACAGAGGGAAGGAAGCAGGAGATGGGGAAAGAGAGGGGACAGGAGAGGTACTGGAATCCTAATTAGAATAAGGTATATGCCATGCTTATATAATTATATCTAAATGAATTCTACCATCATGTATACCTAAAAAGAACTGATAAAAATCTTAAGATAATAATTTAAGACAAAAAAATCTCAATGCTCAGATTGAAAATACAGGGAAAAAGATTCATATACTGGTGATGGAAAGTAACTTCCTATCTCATTTCAACTTCAGATATTAGTTTAGACTGATTATGGTAATCCCATTACCCTTGCCAGGTGCCTGGTTTAGGAAATGGTACTTATTGTGATTTTGAAATGAGACAAAACCTAGAGAAGTCTCCCAGAAGAGGTTATCTCACTTCTGAAAAGAGATTTTAAAAAGAAAGAAAGAATAGAAGAATTTGCCTCTTCTCTTCTCCTGGTAGTTGTGCCAGAATGAGAATTGGTAAACAGCAATAAGCATCTTGCAGCCACCAGCCTGAAAGGGCAGCCAACACAGGTAGAAAAACTGAGAGCCCTTAACAAACCATGCCTGGACTTCCTTCTATTGACAATAGTTCCTCTGTCTTTCTTTTTCTTTTTCTTCCTCTTTTTAAACCCCTGGTACTAGGAATTGAACAGGGGATACTCTACTACTGAGCTACATCCCAGTCATCTTTACTTTTTATTTTGAAACAGGATTTCACTAAGTTGCCCAGGCTATCCTAGAAATGACCATCCTCCTGCCTCAGCCTCTTAGTTGCTGGTATGAGCCATGTGCCACCACACCCAGCAGCAATAATAACTTCCTGACATCCAATTTGACCAATATTTTCTGTTAGTTGCAGTTCAAAATGTGTTACTTAATACCTGTTCCTTTCCTATGCTATTTATTTTGATAATTGGGCTCACCAATATTCTACTTTTTGAAGGAAGGAGAATGAACTATACATAACCAGTATTTTTTCACATAATCTCTTTTTTAAAAAATATATTTTTTAGTTGTAATTGGACACAATACCTTTATTTTATTTGTTTTTATGTGGTGCTGAGAATCAAACCCAGTGCCTCACACGTGCTAGGTGAGCTACCGCTGAGCCACAACCCTAACCCCTCACATAATATCTTAAGATCAAAAAGCACCATGTATGCTCCATTTGTGTGCAATGTGTCAAAGTGTATTCTACTGTCATTAATTAGAACAAATCAAAAAAGAAAAAAGGAAAGCACAGTGTATCTTGATCAGTTTGATTTATAAGCACTTACCAAAATGATATATTGACATCAAATATGTCACAATTGAAATGCATATGTAGTAGTTCTGGCTCTATTGAGCACCAGAAAACTAATGCTGTAGAAAAATTCAATTTATACATTAAATGGTGAAACTGTTTAGTTGGAATTCTTTCATTGTGCATCTTGCTGGGGAGAAACTCTATTAATGCAACTAGAATGAGAAACTTCAGTGTTATTTCTATCAAACCTGTGAACTTATACTGGGACCAGGTGTGGTGGCACTTGACTGTAATCCCAACAACTCTGGAGACTAAGGTGAGAGAGTTGCAAGTTCGAGGCCAGCCTCAGCAACTTAGCAAGACCCCATCTCAAAATAAAAAGTAAAAAGAACTGGGGGTGTGGTTAAGTCCCCAGCATTAAAAGAAAAAGAAAAAAGAACCACTATAGAAATTACACTGGGGATAAGTCCAATAAATGTAATGAAAGTTAAAAAAAAAAAACACTATACTTATTGCTAAATCAGAGAACCTATAGTAGAGAAAATTACTATAGATAATCTATATGGGAAAGCAATTGTTTCTTTTCTAACCTAAACATGTATGGGGGTCGGCAGGGGTGAGGGAGTGACTTTTACATTTAATCCATGGGAAGTTTCAGTCCCATCTGAATTTACTAAATATCACTGAATGCACACTGATAGACCCAACCTGATTTTCTCTTAAAATTGGGAGCCATCTCACCACAAAGCCATGAAAAGATAATTTCGGCTTTATTGCAAATTCTGAACTAGCTTGGAATACCTGCCCGTGCCTTGAACCTACCCATACCTGGGTCTCTCTGACCAGATAGCCCTCTCTGAAACTTTAGTGAGGCCTCATAAATATTGGCCTTCCCTGGCCAGATAACGACCCTCTCTGAGGCTCTAATGACCTTCATAAATTCTGATGCCGGCCTAGCAAAAATGTTATGTTCATCAAAATTTTGTTATCTCTAACCCCACTTTGTGTAACTTTCTGGACTATGAAGCTGAGCTGCAAGAAAGTGTGGGGCTGTCTTGTTCCCATGGTTTTTGTTGAGAGAAGCAGCCCAGCCGGTCGAAATAATAAGCTTGCTTTAATTTGATTTTAATTGGAGTCAGTGGTCTTTTCTTGCATCTTGGTCTAACAACACCAGAAAAAAAATACTCTATAAACATAATCAAAGATAAATGTTTCAAAGTCATTTCATCTTTTTTTAAGTTAGAACTTTTATTTAGCGGAAAATTGCAGTCTCTCTGGTTAGCATTTTAACAAATATTCAGTATTCACTTAAAAACTAATTGCTAGATTGCAAAGACAAGTATTATGATCTTTTTGTAATCATGAGAAAACTTACATTTAAATAAATTGAGTTTATTATCAATATACAGAGAGAAGCCATAAATTCAGATATTTTGCACTCAAGGAAGCACAAACTTTAATAATGAAATTTTTAATTAAGTTACATACATAAGCAATCATTTTGTTAGAATTTTTTTTTACAGATATCAGGTCTGAAGAAGATATCTTAGTTCTTCTTGGTAACTTGGAGCAATAGTCAGGCAAACTTTTCTAAAAAGGACCAGAAATTAAATATTTTATGCTTTATTTTCATGTAGTCTCTTTCAAACTATTCAACTCAGCTATTATAGTACAAAAGTAGTCAAAGATAACTCATAAATGATGGGTACAACTGTGTGCCAAGAAAATTTTATTTATAAAAACAAAGTGAATTTTATATAATTTTATGTGTAATGGAATATTATCCTTCATTGGATTTAAAAAAAACAAACACTTAAACTGGGTATGGTGGCACATGCCCATTATCCCAAAACTCAAGAGGCTGAGGCAGGAGGATCACAAGTTCATGGCCAGCCTGGATAATGTACCAAGACCCTGTCTCAAAATAAAAGTTAATAAATAAATAAAAGGGCTTAGGGTGTAACTCAGTAGTAGAGTACCCTGGGTTCAATCCCCAGTGCCCCCTCAAAAACATTTTAAATATAAAAATTATTCCTATCTCACAAATTGTACAAAAACAGGCATGAAAAAGAATTAGTCCTATCCAGGTACTAAATATTACAAAACTTCAATAAATAAAAGGCTACATTTATTAATGTAGAAATAAAAGAGATATCTCAATGGCATAAAGTAGAAAATCCAAAAACATACTCAAAGTATATATAGAAATTAAATATTTAAAATGGATACAATTCAGACTAATGGAGGAAAGATCACTTAATCAATAATGTTGAGATAAGGAGATAAACCATTAAAAATGAATTTAAGCCATACCTTGCTGCTAAATCATATTACATCTCAGGCATATCAAATATCTAAATGTGGAAAAGAGAACCTAACTATACCAAAAGAAACCAAAAGCAAATATTCTATAGTCATGAAATGAAGAGGTCCTTACCAAGAATGAAAAAATCCAGTGACTATAAGTAAAAAGGATTAATGAATATCAAAAATACTTTCCTCTTACCTCAACATTGTAAAAGCTATTTATGCTAAGCCTCAGGCTAGCATCATTCTAAATGGAGAAAAATTGAAGGCATTCCCTCTAAAATCTGGAACAAAATAGGGATGCCCTCTCTCACCACTTCTATTCAACATAGTTCTCGAAACCCTGGCCAGAGCAATTAGACAGATGATAGAAATTAAAGGCATAAAAATAGGAAAAGAAGAATTGAAATTAGCACTATTTGTGGATGACATGATCCTATACCTAACGGACCCAAAAGGTTCTACCAAAAAACTTCTAAAACTAGTAAATGAGTTCAGCAAAGTGGCAGGATATAAAATCAACACGCATAAATCAAAGGCATTCCTGTATATCAGTGACAAACCCTCTGAAAGGGAAATCAGGACACCTACTCCATTCACAATATCCTCAAAAAAAATAAAATATTTGGGGAATCAACCTAACAAAAGAGGTGAAAGATCTTTACAATGAAAACTACAGAACACTAAAGAGGGAAATAGAAGAAGACCTTAGAAGATGGAAAGATATACCTTGTTCATGGATAGGCAGAATTAATATCATTAAAATGGCCATACTTCCAAAAGTACTCTATAGGTTTAACACAATGGCTATCAAAATCCCAATGGCATTCCTTGAAGAAATAGAAAAAGCAATCATGAAATTCATCTGGAGAAATAAAAGACCCAGAATAGCTAAAGCAATCCTAAGCAGGAAGAGTGAAACAGGTGGTATAGCGATACCAGATTTCAAACTATATTCTAGAGCAATAGTAACAAAAACAGCATGGTACTGGTACCAAAACAGGCAGGTAGATCAATGGTACAGAATAGAGGACACAGAGACTAATCCACAAAATTACAACTACCTTATATTAGACAAAAATGCTAAAAGCATGCAATGGAGAAAGGATAGCATCTTCAACAAATGGTGCTGGGAAAATTGGAAATCAATATGCAACAAAATGAAATTGAATCCCTTTCTCTCACCATGCACAAAAGTTAACTCAAAACGGATCAAGGAGCTAGGAATCAAACCAGAGACCCTACATCTAATAGAAGAAAAAGTTGTCCCTAATCTCCATCTGGTGGGGTCATGCTCCAAATTCCTTAATAGGACACCTATAGCACAAGAGTTAAAATCAAGAATCAACAAATGGGACATATTCAAACCAAAAAAAATTTTTCTCAGCAAGAGAAATAATAAGTGAGGTACATAGGGAGCCTACATCCTGGGAACAAATTTTTACCCCTCAAACTTCAGATAGAGTGCTAATCTCCAGAGTATAAAAAGAACTCAAAAAGTTAAATAACAAAAAAGTAAATAACCCAATCAACAAATGGGCCAAAGATCTAAACAGACACTTCAAAGAGGAGGATATACAATCAATCAACAAGTACATGAAAAAATGCTCACCATCTCTAGCTATCAGAGAAATGCAAATTAAAACCACCCTAAGACACCATCTCACTCCATTAAGATTGGCAGCCATTATGAAGTCAAACAATAACAAGTGCTGGCGAGGATGTGGGGAAAAGGGTACACTTATACATTGCTGGTGGGACTGCAAACTGGTGCAGCCAATTTGGAGGGCAGTATGAAGATTCCTTGGAAATCTGGGAATGGAACCACCATTTGAACCAGCTATTCCCCTTCTCGGACTATACCCAAAAGACCTAAAAAGAGCATACTCCAGGAACACCGCTACATCAGTGTTCATAGCAGCACAATTCACAATAGCTAGACTGTGGAACCAACCCAGATGCCCTTCAACAGATGAATGGATTTAAAAATGTGGCATTTATACACAATGGAATATTACTCAGCATTAAAAAAATAACAAAATCATGGCATTCGCAGGGAAATGGATGGCACTAGAGCAAATTATGCTAAGCAAAATTAGCCAATCCCTAAAAAACAAATGCCGAATGTCTTCTCTGATATAAGGGAGGTGACTCAAAACAGAGAAGGAAGGAAGAGCATGAGAAGAAGATTACCACAAAACAAGGAAAAGAGGAGGGAAGGAAAGGGAGGGAGGAGGGGAATTGCACTGAAGACGGAAGGAGACCCTCATGGGTTCACAAAATACATATATGATGGTGTAAGGAGGAAGGTAAGGAAGAGAGAGAGAGAGAGAGAGAGAGAGAGAGAGAGAGAGAAGTGTCACAGTAGAATGGGTAGAGAACAGTGATGGGAGGGGAGTGGGGGGATAGGGAGGGCAGCAGAATACAACTGACACTAGGATTGCTGTATGTATACACATGGATGTATAACCAATGTGATCCTTTAATCTGTACACGTGGAAAAATGAGAATTCTTACCCTATTTGAATCAAATGTATGATATGTCAAGATCATTGTATTGTCTTGAGCAACCAATAAAAAAAAAAACACATTCCTGACAAATACCACCAAAGTGAGTGAAAAACACACAACAGCCAGGCATGGTGGTGCACACCTGTAATCCCAGCCACTTGGGAGGCTGAGGCAAGAGTATTGCAAGTTTGAGTCCAGCCTGGGCAGTTTAGCAAGATCTTGTCTCAAAATGAAAAATACAAAGGATTGGGGAGGTAGCGCAGTGGTAGAGCACCCTGGATTCAATCCCCAGGATTGAGGGGAAAAAAAGACAAACTGGAAGAAATATGTGGAACTCACATTACAAATAAAGCACTAATTTTCATAATGCATCAAGAGGTACTACAAATCAATTACAACTTAATGCACAACAGCCTCAATAGTAAATTCACAGGGCCACCTCGGGAATTGCTTCTTGAGAATTCACTTCCTGTGTTCAGTTACTGAGGCAAGCAAAGGCCACTGCAGCCACAGTTCAAGGGGCCCCTTACAGCTCGCACAAGCAGCAGACCTTGATGCCATCCACATAATGCTAGTTTAGCCGTCCTGCAGAATGCACGACTTGAGGGGTTATTGGAGACTTCCACTGAGATTTCAAAGGACAGCCTAGGAAGCAGTGTGTCACAGGGTAGGAGACCCTTCAAACAGTCTCTGAGACAAATGCACTGGTACATGACTTTAATCCCAGTGACTCTGGAGGCTGAGGTAGGAAGATAGCAAGTTCAAGGCCAGACTCAGCAACTTAGGGAGGCCCTAAGCAACTTAGTGAGACGCTGTCTAAAAAAAGGGTAGCGGGCTGGGCACAGTGGCGCACACCTGTAATCCCAGTGGCTCAGGAGGCTGAGACAGAGGATTGAGAATTCAAAGCCAGCCTCAGCAATGGTGAGGCACTAAGCAACCCAGTAAGACCCTGTCACTAAATAAAATACAAAATAGGGCTGGGGATGTGGCTTAGAGGGTGAATGCTCCTGAGTTCAATCCCTGCTACCAAAACAAAAAGGGAAGTGGGGAGAGGGGCTGTGGGGATATGGCTCAGTGCTAAAGTGCCCCTGGATTCAATCTCTAGTACCAAAAAACAAACAAACAAATGAAAAGGGGAAGAAAAAAAAAAAGACAGGATGATACCAGGAAGGTGGATTCCTTATTGAGATAAACTGCAGGCAGCAAGCAAAACTAGGACAATATGGCTACATGGGGTGGGGCCGCCCAAGCCCTTCAGAACTCACATACTCCACTTACGTCCCAGATATAGAACATGGAAACTTAGGATCTAAAGTTTGCCCTGCTGGGTTTCCATATTACTTTGGTCTGATCCTTCCATCCTATGTCCCTATGTCTCCCTTTTAGAATGGGAATGTTTCCTCTGTACCATTACATCTTGGGAACATATAACTTACATTTCATTTTGTTTTGTTGTTGTTGTTTTGCAGATTCTCACAGTTGAGTTTGCATTAAGTCTCATAGAAGACTTTGAACTTGGACTCTTGAGCAATGCTAGAACTGTTAAGCTTTGGGAGATTCTTGAAGATGGACTTAATGAAGTTTGAGTTCTGACATGTGTTTTGGGACCCATACGCAGAATGCTATCATTTGGATAAGGGCTCGTGTGTTGAAGGTTTGGTCCCCAACTCATGGAACTATTGAGGAAATGGTGGAAATTTTAAAAGATGAGTCCTAGTGGAAGAACTTTAGGTCATTGGGAGGATTTCTTCAAAGGGTATTGTGGAACCCTGGCCCTTTCCTCTCTTTCTCTCTCACATTGTGGCCAGGAGGTGAGCAGTTTGGCTCCCCGCCACCCCAAACACACACACATTTCCTTATATGCTACTTTCGCTATTAGCACAAAGCAACAGGGTCAATCAATCATAAACGTCTATCCTCTAAAACTGTGAGTCAAAATAAACCTTTTCTCTTTATAAGTTTATTTATCTTGAGTATTTGATATAGTAATAGAATGTTGACTAACACAGAGATAGTATCAATATATCCATCTCATAGTGTTGGGTATTAAATGAGCTAGTATACTTAAAGAGCTTAAAACAGTAACTGCTACATAGTAAATGCATAGAATCTGAAAGCTCAGCTCTTGTCCCTACTGCAATACAAGAACAAGACTAAGGTTTTGTTTTATGGCTTTGTTAGCAAAGGAGAATGAATACACAGAGGACTCCTGTCCAGAGGCTATGATTCTAATTTCCTAGGGGAACAGGGGAATTTTAAAGAGGGGATACAAAAGGCTGTACCTGTCAGGAGTTATAATTCATTTTCGACCTTGATAGATAGCCATTTCCTACATCCCCAGGTGCCAAGTCTGGATTCCTTCATTCCTGTGGCCTGTGAGCCAAAGGACAGATAACTCAGCCTAGGACAAGAATAAGATTAATCTCAATTTCTCAATGTTAAGGGACAAGGAGAGAGAGAATAAGGGGAAAAAATCATGTTAGTTTTAAATGAGTAACAGTGGCAGAGCAGCAAGGGTTAGATTAAGGGCATGCAGTGAACCCCTGTTACACTATGTGTTAACCCTTTCTGTCCTTTCTCTCTGTTCTTCCTTTTCCTTTTTTCCTACTATAGCATTCCTGTCCCCCCACCACAATGGATGTTGAACCAGGGGCTTTACCATTAATCTACATCCCCAGTCCTTTTTATTTTTTTTTTTTATTTTGAGACCGGATCTTGCTACATTGCTTAGGGTCTCACTAAATTGCTGAGCCTGGCTTTGAACTTGTGATCCTCCTGTCTTGGCCTCCCAAGCCACTGGGACTACAGGTGTGTGCCATAGTATCCAGGCAGCATTACTTACTTTTCCTTACTATTTCCTCACTATGCTTCTCTTGAACGTGAGCCCTCCAAGAAACTGCTGACCCAAACCAGTCAGCATTTCATGCCATTATTTTAAATGACTTCAGAAAAATACAAACATAGCAAAACATAATGGCTCACATTTTAAGGCTGGTAGACACATTTTGTCTTGAGATGTGTCCATAGAAACCCATTTTTCTGTTTTGTTGTGTATTTTTTCTTAGTTTGAGATGGCCCCCAAATCAATTAATGACAGAATGGAAGTTAGGGTATCTGGTTTAATTTTTCTCGTTATATAGCTAAGTATCTTGTTTTCACTAGTTTTTCCCCAACTTCTTTGGAGCTCAATTTCCTTATCAGTAAGATATTCTTAGGGATGAACTTAAAAAAAAAATGGGCAAGATGGAATTGAAGACCTACCAGAGAGGATGCTCTCTACAAAACCATAAGTTACTGGCTCAACCAACGGGGAAATTATCACACAAGGCAGATAGCTCAAGGAAGACAGAATTCAGGAATCCAGAACTGAGCATCTCAGTGATGCCAGCCATGTAATAAAGCAATTTTCCCCCAGAAGGTGTTAAAATTATTTCCTCCTCCTCCACCAACTTCTTACCTAACGTTCTCCCACCCCACTTTAACAACCCATTTTTCTGCACAAGATATTCTAAACTATAAAAGAGCCCTCTGTTGTGCCTCCTTTCCTCTGCACAAAGTCATCTGTCTATCTGAAAAGAAAACGCATATGCTGGCCCCAATTATTCCCTTTGATATGAGAAGGCAAAGGAGACCCAGATGGAGGTGCTCTTAGAACAGAATGACAAAAGGGTCTACTGCCTTTTGTCCCACTGTGTCTCTTGTCTTCTTATAAAAACTGCCCAGGAAAAGTCTCCTCTGCCTTCCTCAGAGCCGGCCCAATCTCTGTGGACCGAGCTTTGCTTGAACTTCTAGCAGCTGAACCTTGGACTCCCTAACACTGGGTCCCAGGTTTCACTGGACTCTCTAAAACTAGACACAAAGCAGGGGTCAAGTTATCAAGCTAGGCTTAGAAGTCAGATATAACAGAGCCATCATATGGAAATGAACAAAGGGCTTTAATCACGCTTCTTCCTCAGTAAAAGAAGAAAAACTGGGCGTGGTGGTGCATGCCTGTAATCCCAGCCATTGAGGAGGCTGACACAGTTCAAAGCCAGCCTCAGATATTAGTAGACCCTAAGCAACTTAGTGAGACCCTACCAGGAAGGCCTGGCAATGTGACCCAGTAGTAAGTGCCCCTGGGTTCAATCCCCAGTACCAAAAAAAAGAAAGAAAAAAAAAAAAAAGACTTCGATTCCCCTGGTCAAACTGGTCAGACTTCCTGCTCCTTTCCTTTAAGTTCACCAAGTTATCTTTATCATCCAGGGTGTTCTGCAAGCTTGTTATTGAACCTTAGATTGCTCAGTGCTCCACCAGATGTCCACTAGGGCCAAGAAGTCTGAAAACCTTTATTTTTATCCAAACTTGTGAAACTACCATCCCGCCCCCAAGACTCCTCCTAAGCCCTTTTCCTTTGTATAACTGATAAATTTGCGGGCTCGGTAATACGGGTTCGAGGCTATGCGCCGCCTTCTCGGTTGCTATATTTCCGATTCAACTTTCTGTAAGGCAAGCACCGGTGCTCGGTGGTGATTGGTGTTTGCTGCACCTCGGGCACGCGAATCTGATTTTGGTGATTAGTAACCCCAGAGGAAGGAGGTGGGCGTGGCCGCGGCGGCGGAGGCCCACCAGGAGAATGAGCTGCGCCCCGCATCACCTCTCCGAGGCGCGCCGACCCCTCCCGCTGACCTTGGAGAGGGAGCCCAGGCAGATATAGCCGGGACCCTGCCAAATGCATACGGCTGCAGCGCAGGGAATCACCGGGACCCTTCTGGAGCACGTTATGCGGTTGGAGCCTAGATGCAAGGGCAGCCAGCCCCAGGCCTGCAGAGCCCACTACCCGCGCCGCCGGAGCCCAACTGCCCCTGAGGAATCCGCGGAGAGAAGAGCCTGCGGCGTCCACCCAAACCTGGACGCCCTTGGAAACTAGGTTGGCAGAGCTGCGTGATCAAAGACCTCCTGGCTGCGTCTTGGATTCCAACGATTTCCTGGGCACCCAGTCGAACGAACTGCCCCTCGTCGTCGTGCTTGGTGCTCACTCCAAAATTGGTGAAAGATCCTAAGGTCTCTTGGGAGTCTGACCAGGAACATCGCCTGGGAAAGATGCCTTCAGCACTTCAAGGGGGTTGAGAGGGGACATTATGTCCTCAGGGGACATTAGATGTTCCACATCCAATGAACAGCCTCTTACGCATCCGACAGTTGTCTGTGGAATACCATCTGCCAATTAGGCCAGGGGAAATTCGTATCCTTGGGTTACTGTTATTTCTTCCAATGGGTTTCATTTTATCCCTGTTGGTTAATGGCCTCAAACAAGAATCAGAAGAATTTTTTTTTTCAATAAGAGCATTAATGTAGGCAGGGAATGTTCAAGTCAGTACCAGTGATGAGGGGACACAGACAGCAACTAAAATTTCAACTTTGAGAACTTCTTCAGTATCCTTATCATCCTAAAATATATGGTATATCAGCTACTTCAGAAAAAAAAAAAAGTCTTAAGCCAGAGCATGCTCAAGGAGGCAGATTGCCCACTTGGGCAGAGCTGTGTTTTCCCCATTGATGAAAAAGGCCTATGGGCACCTAGGAACTGCTAGTAGTCTGAGACCTAAAGATATGAAGACTATGACGTGAGTATGGGCAGTGCCTGATAGGTTCTCCAGAACAGGAATAGGTAGCGACTCTAGGAGCATTCCCTTGGCAAACCTAGTCCAGGGTATACAGAGGCAGAAAGTAAGAAAGGGATCCCAGTCCTGGGAAGGAAGCAAGTTACCACAGTGGAACAAGGACCATCCAGGTATAAGGACAGGAAAACCAACATTGACCGGGAAAAGGGCAAAAGCCGAGAATAGTTCTCTTCAAAGATGATGTGGCCTACTGACAAAGGAGGCCAGTGATATCTGGCCTTTGAGTGGGAAGGGTGGATTTTGGAATGAGCCTGCAAGCTCAACTAGACTAAGTCTTGATTAGTCTAGTTTCTGAGACTCCTGGAGGCAGAATCACCAAAGAACTTATAGGGGAATGAATCCCTGTGAATCCAGGCAAAAGCTCATTCTATGGCAAGAGGACCCATTCTTCCCTTACTCTTGGGTATGTGCAAGGTGTAGTATACTTTACATTAAATGGCACAGAACAAATTTCTAAGATCCTTAGGTTAAGTAGAGGTTAAGGCTTGTCAAATAGCAAATTTCTAATAAAGTACCTTTTTAGTTCTGTAGAACTCTGAGATATGGAAAGAAGATAAATTCTCCCCAGGAACTCTAAAACAATTATAATGTAAGGAAAATAAAAAGTACAAACTCTGTACCAAAGAAGGAATTGAATGGGTAAAAAATAAGTAAAAGATCACTGTGAGCTAGGTCTGGGGGAGGTGGGAATGGAGAATAATGATTGTCACTAGATGAGTTTAAATAGACATTTTTCCAGTATCTCAAATCTTTAGCATTCACAACCTAGTCTTAATAACTGGGCTGAGCTGGGCCTGGTGGCACACACCTATAATCCTAGTGACTTGGGAGGCTGAACAGGAGGATCACAAGGTCGAAGTCAGTCTGGGCAACTTAGTAAGAGCCTGTCTCAAATGTTTAAAAAATAAAATGAAAAGTGCTGGGGGTGTAGCTCAGAGGTAAAGCTTTCCTGGATTCAATCCCTAATACTAAAAAATAAAAATAAAAAACTTTAAAGTACTCACTTCATTAGCACATATATTAAAATTGGAATGATACAGAGAAGATTAGCATGACTCCTGCACAAGGATGACATGCAAATTCATGAAGCGTTCCATATTTTAAAAAGGACACTACTCAGAAGGGGCCTGCTCAGATAGAGCCTGCTCACACAGAGGTTCAGAAGGGAACCGTTCAACTGGAGCTGCCTCCTTCCATAGGACCCTCCTCTTTATTATTATTATTATTATTATTATTATTAGTCAATGCACCTTTATTTTATTTATTTATATGCAGTGCTGAGAATCAAACCCAGTGCCTTGCACATGCCAGGCAGGCACTCTCTACCAGTGAGCCACCGCCCCAGCTCCAGATCCTCTTTATAACAAGCCAATTCCCAAAAAGACTCCTCCTTAAAAAGGTAACAGAAAGTAAAAGTCCAACATGCATAATGAAATGGCACAAGCCCTTACTGAAGTTGGCTCAGGGCCTGTTAAAGATGGCCTGCTGCTAAAGGAACATAGAAGCACACAAGAACTTTTGGCACCATCACCAATGCTGCCGAAGGAAAACTTAAGAGGAGGCAAAAGACCAAACATCATTCTCTGAAGATAAGGAAACAAAGACCCTCTTCTACAAGTGGGAGCAGAAGAGGCAGAGAGGAGTGTAGCTGATGCCTGTACCAAGGCGTCTACTAGTGTTTCATTTTCTGGACAAAAGTTGAATATACCAGAGGGTGAAACTTTAGATGATAAGCATCAGACTGATTCAGCTGTGTTTTGTGATATGGAAATGGACACTGATCAGAACCCAACAGAAAATCTCCCAGGTAAAGACTCAGCAGTTGAAGAAGCAGTTTACGAATGGCTTCTTCCCCCACCACAAGAAGAAAACAAAGCGGTTTTCTGCACTGGCTTCACCTTCTGTTACTATGACAGCAAATGAGTCCCAGGAAATTGATTAAGATGAAGGCACCCACAGTCAAGATGGAAGTGACCTAAGCGACAACATGTCAGAGGGAGTGAGGATTGTGGACTGCATGGAACTTTACAAAAGATGCAAAGGACTTCTTGGCAGTCAAAATGACTGAGGGAGATTTTATTTGTATCTTCTTGTGATCATTCTTTTAGAAAGGAAAAAAATTACATCAAACACATCAATTACCACTGGTTAATGTGTACTTCCTTGAAAAGGCAGCTAAATGTCAGGAGTAATTAAACTTTGGACTAGGTTGCAGTTCTTCATTTGTAAGGGCTATGACTTTTTATGTTCATTTATAGTAGTGGAACAACCTTTTATGATTGCTTTAATTAGTGTCCAATGTTGATTGTTAAGAGGCATCCTTTTTCTTAGAACTTCATGTATAACTAACTATTGATTATTGTATAAATTGTAGCAAATCCAAGGTAATTCGTGTAGTAAAACCTGCAGTTATGTAAATCTATTTAGCTTATGTATTCTATTGAAATGAGAAGGCCCTGATGGGATAATAGTATTCAATGGCTTTGTTACAACTTGTCAGTTTTTTTCTCTGTCTTATATATCACTTTAAAAATTGGCTTAATAACAAATTACTTGAACAATTTGAATGCTTTATATAAAGTTATCACTTTAAGATTTTTTTTTCAAATATTTATTTTTTAGTTGTAGTTGGACACAATACCTTTATTTACTTATTTACTTATTTATTTATTTTTATGTGGTGCTGAGGATCAAACCAGGGCCTCCCACATGCTAGGTGAGTGCTCTACTGCTGAGCCACAATCCAGCCCACTTTAAGATTTCTTTAGAAATGAAAAAATACATTTAAATTGAAGAAAAATTCACCCAACAACAGATATCATATTAGTCCATGTATTTACTTTCTGAGTTTTGATCAATATTTTTTGTGTTAATCATCATGATTTTGGTGTATTCTTTTGTTTTGGTGCTTTAATAGCTTAAGATGTTGCACATTTCTTGTAACCTATGCAGTTATACTTTTCTAGAAATAGCATTTGTGGTGATCAGTAACACTTTATACTCATGTTTATTTTGACCTCATTGGAGGGATGCTTTTAGGCTTGTTTGCAAAAGGCAGTTTTCTTTTTTGCAGAATAATAAGTGTATGCAGGTTTGTGAGCAAATGAAACATGCAGGTTCAATCCATTCATTATGATTTTCATATCTTATGTCTTTGTCAGGATCTGTATTTCACATTAAGTTATTTATTTTGAATGAATATAGTAAATTCATAGAGCTCTCTCTCTCAATTTTGCAATAAATGAACCACTGGAATTAAAAAAAAAAGTAAGCTGTCAGTTGGGCATCACCATAACTGCAAAGGAGATCTACCCTCTGAGAGTACACTTGGACAATCAGTCTGAAATGAAACTTTTTTTGGTATAAGGTGGAAGTTTTGTTAGCTTAATTTTACTGTGTGAATTGGGGGTTTAAAAATACATTGTCATCAATAGTTAGTAAAATATTTGTTCTAATAAAATACTTCTAAAATCAGAAAACAGTTTTATGGGCACAAATGCTCATCTCTTTTGTACTCTTAATCAGCTAAGAAGAGCCCATAGAAAAAGTAGTGAGAAAAATATGTCATGTGTGACAATCAAGAATTGTCTTCAAGTATTAAGTGCAATAATCATCATGAGATGCCGCAGGCTGGCTGGCTGGGCAAAATAACCGGGGGTTACGAATAACTTGTGCATGTTGATACAGCAGGAATGGGAGCCGTTTATTGTAGGACAACAGAGCTATTTATACATTTTGCACAGCTTATCTTAATTAGCATAAACTAGATACATCAGTCAACCAATAAGGAATCTCCACACTTAGTGGCTCACTTTTGTTACTTTTCAAACCACTCCCTCTGGCATTTTGCCAGGCACCATCCAAACTTGTTTTTCGAACTCTAACATTCCCCTGGCAAAATACCAGGTGTTATTTTGACTTGTTTACAGACCTTAACAATGAGAAGCAAAACAAACTTTGAAGCAATAGAGAGGATGAATAATCTGTCCTGAGGAAAAATCCAAAGATCAGCTGTGACCAGTGTGAAGTACCTTATTTACTTACAGAGAAACTCCACTAAATGTTAAAATCTTTAGCAAAATAAGAGAAATGTTGGACAGTAATGTCATTTTCAATAATGTAGTAGCCAATGTGAGTTCTTACTACTTGCCATACTTTCTAAATTCTTTATTTTCGTTAGTTCAGTTCATCTTTGCTTATCAAATTATAAGCACTACTGCATAAACATGTGTCATTTGCTATAGGAGCAGTTACCAAGAACCTGACCAATAAGCTGAAGAATCTGAGCTGACTTAAGTTCATCTGTATTTTGACAAGGGTGCCAAAAGCATTTAATGGGGATAAGGACAGTCTTTTCAACAAATGGTGCTAAGAAAACAATATCCACATGCAAAAAAATGAAGTTGGACCTTTACCTTACAAAATATACAAAAAAAAATTTTTTTAGTACTAGGAATTTAATCCAGAGGCACTCTACCACTGAGCTATATCCCCAGCCCTTTTTATATTTTTTATTTTGAGACAAGTTCTCCCTAAACTGCTGAGGATGATCTTGAACTTGCAATTCTCCTACATCAGACTCCTGAGTCACTGGGATTACAGGTGTGCACCACTACACCTGACAATGTTAGCCTTCTTAACCTATTGACATATTTCTTACTACTCTCTCATTTATTTATTTTGATTACTATAATACCACATTATTACAAACTGATCCTTTTGTAAATTGACCTTAGTGGTCAATTAATGAATGATTGCAGTGTTTTTCAAACTGTAGGTTGTTACTCATTAGAGGATGGTGAAGTCAGTTTAGTTGATGACAATCAATGCCCTTTAGGGGCTGGGAATGTAGCTTAGTGGTTAGAGCATGAGCTTATCATGTATGAAGCCCTGAATTCAATCCCCAGCACTACAAAATAAAAATCACTATCCTGTACATCAAATCAAATAGAATAAACGTCTATTATTTTAAGATACCTAACTGTAATTTAAAATATATTTTTAGGGGCTGGGATCATGACCCAGTGGTAGAGTGCTTGCCTGACATGTGTGAAGCACTGGGTTTGATCCTAAGCACCACATAAAAATAAATAAATAAAGATATTGTGTCCATCTACAACTAAAAAAGTATAGAAACTATTTTTTAAAAATAAAATAAAATATATTTTTTACTATGAGTCCAAGTTTTTAAAAAAAACATAAGAAACATATATGGGGTATTCAGATCTTATATTAATAAATAATCATTAAGAAAACTGTCAGGACTGGAGTTGTGGCTCAGTGGTAGAGCACTTGCCTGGCATGTGTGAGGTCCTTGGTTTGACCCTCAGCATATAAATAAATAAATAAATAATCCATTGGTAACTAAAAAATATTTTAAAAAATAAAAATTTTAAAAAAGAAAAGAAAACTACCACCTACCCAGGTCAACCACCTACCCAGGAGGCTTAAGTAGAAGAATCCCAAGTTTGAAGGCAGCCTAGGAAACCTAGCAAGACCCTACCTCAAAATAAAAAATAGAAGGGATTGTAGATGTAGCTCTGTGGTAGAGCACCCCTAGGTTCAATCCCCAATAGAGTAAAGGAGGAGGAGGAGGAAGCCATAACTAAGGTACTTCTTAACTACTGACAGGGATGTTCTTGCTACCACTAAGCTACATCCCCAGCTCTTTTATTTTTTTGAGTCAGGATCTTGCTAATTTGCCTAGACTGACCTTGAACTTGTGATCCTCCTCCCTCAGCCTCTGAGATGCTGGGATTATAGGTTGCCGCAGTCTGGCTGGGCACAAAATCACTCACACCTTGTAGATTCAAACAGCAACTCTTTATTCTCAAACTGTCACCGGCACTCTACACACAGGTTCTGGGGAAAATTCATGTTCTGGGCAAAATCCACGTACTCCACCAGGCTCTAATCAGCAGGATACGCCCTATTCCCAGGGTACACCTTAAACCTGGAACCACCCTAAACCCAAGGAGCAACATGGTGTAGGCTGACAAGAAAATTTCAATGCGTCATTCCTACTTGGCAATGGCTCTCAGCAATAGGTGTGCACCACTATGCCAGCTGTTAACTGGATTTTTTTTTTTTTTTGGTACCAGGAATTGAACCCAAGGGCACTGGACCACATATCCCTAGGGCTTTTTATTTTTCATTGAAATAGAATCTCACTTAGTTGTTCGAGGCCTTGATAAATTGCTGAGGCTGGCTTTGAACTTGTGATTCTCCTGCCTCAATCTCTGGAGTTACTGGGATTAAAGGCATGCACCACCACACTCAGCTTATTAAATGGAATTCTTAAAAAACAAAATCCATTATCAGATATTAGGATAACCTGGGATATAGCTGGGGAAAGTGCTTGGTGCTTTGATCAGCTCTTGGAGTAAGGGGGTGCTCTGTGAGCTCTACCTAGCAGACTGTGCTTCCACTTGGGTAAGCAGAGGCACCCCAAGTTGAGAACAGAGAGTTGTTACCTCTTCCTCAGCAAGCATGGCCACCTTAAACTGCTCTCAGACCCAAACTCACTCACCAACACCAGGACTTGGCTCACTCTCAAGTCTCCAACCAACACAAAGGGTGTGGACAAAGAGAGATTCTGTTGCAGTGCTGGAATGCTATTCTCATCTGGCAAGGAGGAAGTCCTGACCCAGCCAGCTTCTCAGCACCACCTGCCACCCAGCACCAGGCACAAGCATGGAGCTGCCAAGCAATCAAATCTTATAAACAGGGCCTGAAAGTAAAGGGGTCTGGGTAAACAGAACAGTCTTAGGTTGGCAGCATCTCCATGGCCCCACGTGCAGGCACCAGGCTGGTGAGATGTATCCAGACTTGGCCCACATGCTCAGAAGCAGAGATTCCAATTCGGCCTTTACACCCAGACAGACAGCTTTGCACCCTCCACCATAACCCTGGGAACAGCCTTCCCAATCACATCCGAAGAATTCGAATAATCAGAAGCAAGGCATAATACTCCTTTGCTAAAGATCCAAAACCCAAGTCACTTTCAGTCTGAGAGCAGCATCAAGGGAGAATGCTGAGGCCATGGCTTTAACAAACTTGTGACTGTCCACCTGTCTCATGCTGCCATGAGGCAGACACATTCCCACATGCAGTGTGCCAGGCATCCTGGCTTTGAATTCAGGTTCCTCTATAACCTTTAAACCAGCTGACAATGCCACAAGGTGCTCATTTCTGAGTCCACCTCTTGAGTTATAGAAGAGGTTTTTGTTTCTCTGCAAGCACCAAAGCTCTCTTGCACAGACGGAAGAAAGACAGATGGACAAAAGGCAAAGGAGAGAGCCAGGAAAGAAAGAACGTTAAAGTGCACATGAGTGACATTCAGGATGATGGCCAAGTTCCTGGGCTAAAGCAGATGTTGGTGGCTCTGTGTAGCATGCGCTTGGTACACCTCCACAGCATGGGCACCGTGGGAGCAGTTGCTGCAGTCTCTGCCTCTTCTCCCCAAGGCAATTTCCTGGTAGAATTTCTTTGGGGGTTCGTGGAGCTTTGAACTGCTGCTTGGAAAACCAAGCAGCCTTCTTTCCAGGCTCAAGAGCAATGGCCAGTGTAGCTCTTCCTCAAGGCCCAACTCTCCATCAAAGGTGGAACACCCAACAGGCCCTAGGCATCTATACCTCGCCCAACCTGTGAATCCTCTGATGCTGCATGAAGAAGCCAAGGTGATGGAAGCTGTCCCATAGCACTCTCACTCACAGAAGGCCTCTCCCCAGTGTGCACAAGGTAGTGCTGGAGAAGGAAGAACTAATGCTTGGAAGACTTCCTGCAGACTGCACACGCATAGGGCTGTGAACTCTTTATGTGAACTCTGTGAAGCTGTGCTAGACAGTCCTTCAAACTGAAGGCCTGTCCACACAACTCATTGATGAAGGGTTTCTCATTCGTCATTCCTCTGGTGGCACAGGAGTTGGAACACCACTGGAAGGTCAGGCCTCAGTGGAAGCCCTCAAAGGACCTGGTCCCTATGTGCACTGTTTGTCAGTTCAGGGGCATCCTGTATACCTCACAGATAAATGCATGACCTTCCCCAGGGCTTTTGGGCTGATCCCTGAAACTTGGCTATTGCCTGCAGGTTTTGTCTGTTTTCCTCCCTTCAGTGGTCCCAGGAAGCTGCACATTACCCATGGCTGGGAGGAAGCTCTTCTTGAGGCCAACTCCCTTCTGGATTCTTCTCTGCAGGTGAACTTTCTCATGAGCCCAGGCTAGCTGATCACAGCATCTCTTTCAGTCAATCGGCTTCCTTGACCCTGGGAAGGAACCCCTCCATGCTTCCTGAAACTCAGGTCTGTCCCAGTCTTCAACTAAGGCTCATCCCACTGTTCCAGGTGAGAGAGAAGATCTGGTGGGGGCTGCAAAATCCCAAAGCAACCAAGCTCCTAAAGTGGTCCAGGATCATGGCCTGGTATAGGGCCCTCTGGCTGGGGCCAAGACACCTGCAATCTTCTCTAGAGAAGTACATAGTCATGTCCTCAAAGGTCACTGGCACACAAAACACACATGGGCTCCAGAACTATCCACTCTCAGGACACATCCAAGAGGACTGAAGTGGTCTGGGAAAACACTGGTGTCAAGAAGTAGATGGTCTGCAGTCTGAGAGCCTCTCAGCAAGTGGCAAACCTAGAGCCACACCCTCTCTGCAGCAGGACTCATGTACTCATGTATCAGTCCTCTGGGGCAGTGCAGGTGGATCCAGGCTTAAGCTGGTCTGAGCAACAAGGGCTTCTGGATCTGGCTCTAGAAGATACAGCTGTGTCCCACAGGCCTGGAGCATGGATAGTGGTGGGCACCCAACCCAGCATAGGAATCCACTAGTGCTCTGACCCTGCATTGCATGGACTTCAACTTCTATAAAAAGTATTTCTCTCAGGGCCTGGAAGGGAGAGTGGACCACATCTCCTGCCCTATGGTCCTTGAATTGTGAGGCCATCCATTTTCCAGAAGACTCTTGTGGTTTATAGAGTTACCTCAGAGTAATTCCACAGCTTTGAGGATTCAGCTGATGTCGGAAAGGAAAAAAACCCGTAGGCCTCCCAGGAGAATATCTGCAAGGTTAGCCCCATCTTCTGGGATAGAAACAGACTCTATGTTGAAAGAAGAGAAAATCCCTAAGAAGGATGAGACAGTCTGCCGCCTACCTGCATCTATTGTGGAATTGCTTCTCTAACAGTCATCCTCCCTACATCCTCCCTTTCACTAGGGTACAGGATGCTCAGACCTGAAGACGCCATGAATAACATGGTTCTTATTCACTATAGGAGTTTCCCAGCACTATTTAAGGTACAGGGAGGGTGTGGGCCAGGGACCTGAGCCTCGTTTCTGGAACTCTGATGACCCAGATTAGAACCCTGCTCCTGTATGTGAAGTAATCTGACGTAATACTGCTAAGAAATCCAAGTAAGTCCAAAAATATTCTAAATAATTTTAAAAAGAGTTAAAATTTAATATGACTACAAAGGCTATATATGAGAAGGCAGCAGTTGTCAAGACAACTGTAAAATAGTGGGGATTGTTCTTCCTCATAATTCTCCAACCACTTATCTTCCATTTTGACAAAGCAGAAATTTGTCAGAGACCACCAGAGTGCCCCTAATCCAATAGAGAACTTGATGGGATAAGGAGACTCTCCATGGGTGTTTTCTAATTTAAAAGCCATCTCCATGGGTAAGAATGACAGGACTGGGGGAAGGGTGTGGCTTCTGAAGATACAGAATTCACTTGATCTACGTGGGAAAGAGAGGGTGCCCTAGTCAGACCACAAGTTACTCCTTCCTGGAAGAGTAACACCCTAATCTAGAGGCAAAGACGCCTCTAGATTCCCTGTTTGGGAATCCATGGCTAGTATATGATAAGTAATTTTTTGTTTGTCTACAAATGTATAAGAAAACTGAACTCTCTGGTATTCAGATGTGAAGTGGTTGTCACTTTTTTTTTTGAACTGCCATTCAGTTTGTTTTTTGTTTGTTTGTTTGTTCTAATAAACTATGCATGACAGTGGAATGCATTTTGACATATTGTACACAAATGGAGCACAACTTCTCATTCCTCTGGCTGTACATGGTACAGAGTCAATCCAGTATTGTAATCATGTACACATACATAGGGTAATAATGTCTGTCTCATTCTACCATTATCCTTCCCATCCCCACAGCCCTACTCCTCTCTTTACTCCCCTCTACACAAAACAAAGTGAGTTCATTCTTCCCCACCAACCCAGCATTACTATGAATCAGCATCCAATTATCAGAGTAAACATTCAGTTTTTGGTTTTGGGGGGATTGGCTTATTTCACTTAGCCTGATAGTCTCTAGTTCCATCCATTTACTTGCAAATGCCATAACTTCATTCTTCTTTAATGCTTCATAATATTTGATTGTGTATATGTACCAAAGTTGTCACATTTGACTCAGCTATCCAGAAAAGTACTATTCTCATGTATGTGCATGCACATATGCACACACAATTGTTTCCATTAGCTAAAGAAGTTAAATTGTTTTTTTTAACAAAAATAAGCCTTTCGTAGCACATTTGAGGCCTTGAGTTCAGTCCCCAGCACTGCAAAAATAATTTTTTAATTAAAATTAAGTTTATCCAGCTGGGTGTGATAACACATGCCTGTGATTCCAGTACATTCCAGGAGGCTAAGTTCAAAGCCAGCTTCAGCAACTCAGCAAGACCCTATCTCAAAATTAAAAAATTTAAAAAGGACTAGAGATGTATCCCAATGGTAAAGTACCCCTGTATTACATCCTGTACCAAACCAAAAAAAAAAAAAAGTTAAGCCTAGATACTCAAACGTCTTTCTTTCTTCAAAAATGAATATAATAATTATTTTTTTATTTTTAATACCTTTGTTTTTATGTATTTATCTTTATGTGGTGCTGAGAATCAAACCCAGGGCTTTGCACATGCTAGGTGAGCACTCTACTGCTGAGCCACAACCCCAGCCCATAATAATTATTTTAATTAGATAATTTTCTAAAAAAATGATTAAAAGAATCAGAAATAGTTGCAAAGTCATGATAAGATAAAATTTTCATTCTAGAGAGAGTGGGAGACAGCATGAGAGCTAACTACCTCATTGAAGTATTGTTATATAAGAAGCCAGTAATCAGTTTCAAGACAGATTTTGGCTCAAAATGGAGAAGAGCTTTCTAACCATTAGAGCTTTCAACAGTGAATACAGTGTGCTGTGGTTGAGTAAAGTAAAGGATAGAGTGCACTTTTGTAAGGCATTAAGTTCTAAAGACAGTAGCTAAGTGGACCTCTTGATAGTTGTTAAGCCATTAGAAACCAAGACTGACCAAAGGGAAAACAGTCACCTCCCCATTTTGTACTTGGTCACCGAATGTAGTAACAGAAAGAACACTTGCACAGTTCAAATTATTTCTTCTTGAATTACCTCCTTCCCTCCTACCCTTCCTTTCTTTAATCTCTTTTACTTCTTGTAAGTTCGAATATAATTGAATTCTAGTAAATTTGAATGTACATATGATTCGAATTCACTTTATATGCACATAAATATTTATATTATATGCATAGAATCTTTCTGAAAAGACAGACAATAAACTAGCCGTGGTTGCTGGTTGACTGGGAAATGGAATTCTAGAGTGAGAAGATGTAGGATGTTGCACATCTTTTTAAGCTTTTCACCATGCCCTTGTATTTTTTTTTCATATTACTAAGCCTCTTATTTTAATAGCTTCTGTGAAGAGAGTTAAACTTCTTGACTTTTTAAAAGCGTTGAAACTATTGTTGTTATTTTCCAATTTTTCTTTGATGAAAACAGCTTATAAAAGAGTAGAAAGAATATGACAGTAAATATCTACAAACTTTTCATCTTTATTCAACAGTTTTATTACCTTTTTGTTCTATTGTTTTACATTGATTTATATATTTGTAAAAATCTTTACTAAATCTCTTAAAAGTTGCTAACATCATGATATTTCCTGCCTAAACACTGTAGTATGAATCTCCTAAAATTAAAGTGGGGGGGGGAGGGTTATTCCGATAAGACCTCAGGTACTCAAAATCTAATCTTTAGGACCAAGGATGTAGCTTAGTGGTAGAATATTTGCCTGGCATGGATGAGGCCCTAGGTTTGTTAAGGTCTGTAAACAAGTCAAAATAACACCTGGTATTTTGCCAGAAAAATGTTAGAGTTCGTAAACCAGTCTGGATGGTGCCTGACAAAATGCCAGAGGGAGTGGTTTGAGAAGTAACAAAAGTGAGCCATTAAGTGTGGAGATTCCTTATTGGTTGACTGATGTATCTAGTTTATGCTAATTAAGATAAGCTGTGCAAAATGTATAAATAGCTCTGTTGTCCTACAATAAACGGCTTCCATTCCTGCTGCATCAACGTACACAAGTTATTTGGCACCCCTCGGGAAGGTTCAATTGCAGTACTGGAAAAAAAAGAAAAAACTCAAAACAATCTAATCTTCTGACAATGGCTCAGTCTGCTCTACAGTCTGCAGTGGCAGATGGCTCAGGGCTTAGAATTCAGCTGCCCACCCAGGCTTTTGGTTAAACATACAGTAAGATTAAATATTGACATCCATCCATTGCTTAACAGTTTATATTTTCTCCTGTGTTAATTCATTAAACTATACCATATTCTTTTGTAATAAAATATTATCTCCTAGATTTGTGTTTAAATAAACTGAAGCTGAGAGTGGGGAAAATAACTGAGAACATTCAAATATAAGCAATGAAATCAAAGCCAGACTTCAAGTCTCCTGCACTAAATTTAGAGTTTTTTTCTATTAGGGTCGTAGTTGTCCATCTTCCTAATTCTAAAACTACTTTATGTTCTTAAACATTATAGAGAACCCATAAAGAGCTAATATGTATGACTCGAATCTATTGACTTTCACTGTGTTAGAAATTAAATGGCTCAAGAGGCTGAGGCAGGAGGATTGCAAGTTCAAAACCAGCCTCAGAAACTTTGTGAGGTTCTAAATAAGTTAGTGAGACCCTGTCTCAAAATTAAAAATAATAATAATAATAATAATAATAAATAAAACTGACATTTTAAAATATTCATTTCTTAATTCCTATAAAAATAACAGACACTCATGTGGACCTAAATGATATTTTCCATGAATAATAACTGTAATTCTAAGAATTTTGCTGAGAATAGCATCCTTTTATTTTTTTTTCTTTTCATTTTACATTTTTACAAACATGGGTTGCCAACCTACTATTTAGATTCTCATCCCAGTCCCACTATCTCCACTGATTAGCTGGTGAACTGCAGAAAAATCTTCATATTAGTGTGCCCAGGATTGCAAGAAATTTTGAATGTTAGTGAAACTCTGTGCCTTTGATAATTTCTCACTTTTATAACATTTGTTATTAGAGAAACAATGAGACTCAAAGGATTATATTCCAACCCACCTGGGGTGTCTGGAGATTGAAGGTGGGCATTGCTCAGACTCTGTATTAGCTCTGCAGGAGCAAATGAACAAGCATCCGTGGAGCAGGCAGGGCTTACCAAAAGACCTCATCTGGCACTGTGGGCTGGTCCAACAGTCACATCTTGCCTTCGATCCACATGGGATAGTAATCTCAGATCCCAGCCCGGGTGCAGATGATGGCACCCAGTCTGATAATAACCCTGTACTGAGTGCACCAGAGCAGACGGGAATGTTTGCATTCCAGAAAGGGATAACTTTCACGCACTTGTCTCATTGGTGCCGGTTTAGGTACTTTCAGAAAACATCAAATATTCATAGGGAGGCTTGTCTGCATGAAAAGATATTTGGAAAGTGTGCTAGAGTCCTTGCCACCCCTCCCCATCACTGTATCCCAAACTTCATCTTGAGCTACCCACCTTAGGTCTAAGGTAGTGTGCAGTATCCTACTGGCCAGGATCCCAGAGACCTTCTTTCCCTTCTTCCCTATAATCCCCTTATAGCCTCACCCCATTTGGTCACACCTCAGGAACTTTCTTTTCCACATAGGCCCAAGAAGAGCTCTCCTCTATCTAGAACCCCAGGGCAAAATAAGATCCTCAACTCTGGGGAGCACTGGTGCCAGAAGCACACCAAAAGGCTGACGAGGAGACTCCCAAGGAAACAATTTGGAGGTCAGGAGCTTCATGCACCCAGGCTCTGGGTGCTGCAGATCTGGGCTATGCTCTCTTGTACTCTCCTTCACAACCTGGGATGCCAGGACTACTGGGTTTCCCAAATAATCCTGGAAGTATTAGAATAAGGCACTGTGGGAAACAGAAGGAAAATACAAGGAAGGAGGACCTTTGGGGATCTTCTAGCCCAACCCCTTTCCCCCAATCTACTTAGGTAAATCTGTTTTCAGGGATTGGAAGGAATCCACCTGACCTCTACCTTCTGTGAAAAAATTCCAGCCTGGAAGGTCCTGTACTCAATGATTCTCAGATTTAGAATCAGCCCAGGAGCATTGTAAAAACTCAGGCTGCCCAGCATGCCCTCCCTCCCATCCAGGAGTTAAACACACTAGCAAGCTATTTAACCTCTCTGTTCTTTAGTCTTCCCATCCATAAAATGGGATTAGTAGCCAGGCCCAGTGGCTCACTCCTCTAATGCCACCCAGCAGGTTGGGAGGCCAACCTCAGCAACTCAGTGAGTGCTTAGCAATTCAGTGAGACCCTGTCTCTAAATAAAATATAAAATAGGGCTGGGGATGGGGCTCAGTGTTTGAGTGTCCCTGAGTTCAATCCCTGGTATGTACATACATACATACATAAATACATACATACATACATACATACACACATACATAATGGGACTAGTAATAATATCCTACTTACAGTTTCTTCCCAAGGTTTAAAGAATGAATATGTTAAAGCACTTAGTCATATGGAAAGTGCTTGATAAATATTAGCCATCATTATTTTATTAGTATTCTTAGTTGTTCTAATGCAGGTGGTTTTCTCTAGGGTGACAAGCAGGGTAGACTTACCAATGTGCTGGGGTGGGGGTGGGAGTGTAATTTTCTCTTTTTATCCCATAGGTTCTGCAAAGTGTACCTGCTCTGTGCCTTTCTTCCACATATAGGGATGCACAAGCTGGCAGCCACGAAGTCTCTTGAACAGATGATGCTCATTTCATTGGTTTTCTCTCAGCCACAGTGATGGACAGTCTAATACAACCATGTAATCACAGGAAAATAGGTCAAGAGACTTCCCAGGAATCTGTTACCAAAGCAATGTGATCTTTGAGCTCACGACCTCTGTGCAGGGAGGTGACTCTATACTCAGGAGCCTTGACCTCAGAGACCCTGTCTGAATCCCACCTTTCGTGCCGACAGCCAAATAGAAACAAACGTTTTCAGTGCTCTCTCTTGCCACCTTCTGCCTACAGACTTGTTTAAAGATTCAAACATTAGCTCTAATCAAAATAAACTTTAAAAATCTATATTGGGATTAGTATTGATTTGCAAGAAAGTCTTTTTTTGCTTTGTTTCAAGATGGGAAAAGGCTAAAAATTACAAAAGATTGATTTGGCTTTTTATAGTTTGTAGGTATGGCTCAGCTTTTTAATGTCCCAGGAACTTTTGAAAATAGGGAAGAACATTCCTGTTTATTCTTTCATTAATGCTCATTTTGAAAAAAATAAATAAATAAATAAATAAATAAATCAAATTCTTGAGTGTTTAAAAACTGACAAACTGATATGCATTTCCCCCCCTTTTTAACTTTTAGTTAAAAAGAGTAAGTCCAGGTTCTGGGATTGCCTAGCAACGTGTGAGGCCCTGGGTTCAATCCTCAGCACCACATATAAATAAATAGATAGATAGATAGATAGATAGATAGATAGATAGATAGATAGATAGATAGGTGAATGTATTATGTTCAGCTACAACACATTATATATATAACAAGTCCATCATGTTTATCTTTTTTTATAGCTTAAATGGCAAAACATTACCACTATAAAACTTATACAAACTATAGCAAAGGCATTAGTATGCATTTCTTCATCATCTCTATTATGCTGTATAGAATAGAACAGTTCTAGAGTAAATAATTTTGTTATTTTACTCTTTAGAGTATTGCTGTAAATAAAAGAAAAAGGATTCCATCTCAAGACCTATTGAAGATATATGTCCAACTCACCAACCAATTACTTCTAGGTCAGATCCCCAGACCTAAATCAGTCAAATATGCTCCTCCCCTCCTTTTTAAAATTTTTAAAGTATCACTTATTTAGTATGTGCAAGGTTCTCTGCTCAGTGCTTTGCACACATTATTTGACTTGATCTTTGAAATAATCTTATGAAAGTGGATATTCTTATGCCAATTACAAATGGAGAAACAGTGGGAGAAATTCAAATGTGTGTCCTGCCTTTACCACTTTTCTTTCTGTGTGAACACACTCTCTCACAGGAGTCCATAAACTCCTTCTTGGCAGTAGGGATGATTTGTCTATGTTCTCCTACCCCTGAGGCCCTAGATACATAGTTAAACACTGGAAGATTGACTGTTTTAGTAATTGCATATTTTCCATCCAATTGGCCCTACTTAAGGAAACCCTATTAATGAATAAATACCAACCACATAGATATTTGACCATATAGGAATCCCTATATGTGCCATACAGGGTCAAGAAAAAGTCCCTGCTAAAATTGTATGTTAGTTATTGGGAAGACTTGCAAAAACATCTTTCCTATCTTTCTCTCAGTGGTAACATGGGACTCCAGACTCTTTTCAGCCAAAAGAACCAAGTCTTTTTTTTTAATATTTATTTTTTTAGGTATAGATGGACACAACACAATGCCTTTATTTTTATGTGATGCTGAGGATTGAACCTGGGTCCTGCCCATGCTAGGTGAGCACTCTACCGCTGAGCCACAATCCCAGACCAAGAACCAAGTCTTTAAGGAAATCTTTTTTTTTTATTGGTTGTTCAAAACATTACAAAGCTCATGACATATCATCTTTCATACATTTGATTCACGTGGGTTATGAACTCCCATTTTTACCCCAAATACAAATTGCAGAATCACATAGGTTACACATCCACGTTTTTACATAATGCCATATTAGTGACTGTTCTTTAAGGAAATCTTGCCTCTGGGCTTGAAATTCCTTAGGTTGTACATGCCTAGACCCACTCAGACAGATATGAAGAACTGCTAGGGTTGGTCATCAGCCAAAGGAAGAAGAGGAAGAAAAGGCTTCAGGAGGCCCCTAGGGCTTTAGATTAATTGGTGTGAGGAAAGTCATCTAGGAGACACACCCAGGCTTCACTTTTGATTAGGCCTACAAAGCTGGCCACAACCTGCAAATCAGTCCATACAGGCCCACCCATACTCACATAGGACATGTTCTTTCTGTTCCTTCTATACTGGAGCACGGTCCTCTGTCTCCATCTGGAACTCAGCACATCTTCTCTTACAAATACTATGCCCTGCTCCACCACCTCTACTACCCCTAGTGCTAGCTAGGATTAGGAGGAGGCCTATATTCAGCTTGAGCTGCCTGGGTCCCTTTTTATACCCAATATTCGCTTGTAACATACATGAGACTTGTTTTTCTCCTAAATGACTTCAGAAATAAAAACTAAGATAACTGCAGTTTGGTCAAGAAGAGAAAATAAAGTTTCCCTGTGAGCCTCAGAAATCATGTCTGGCAGGTTGCCTTTTGCTTCACAGACACAAGTACCTCAATTTTTAACTTCTAGATAAGGAATGCTGTCTCAAAAGAATGTGCTTGCAAAGACTATAAACTGTGAGAGTTTCCAGTCTTGGACCTTCCACTATCTCAAAAGACTTTATTGCTTCTGATAATCCCTTGAGATAGCCCCCTAGCAACCAGTCAGGTATGACTAAAGTATAGACAAAACCCAACCAATCTCAATTGCCTAAAAACAACTTTTTTTAAAATTTTTATTTATTTATTTTTCGGTGGACACATATTTTTATTTGTATGTGGTGCTGAGGATTGAACCCGGGTCGCTCACATGCCAGGCGAGCACAATACCGCTTGAGCCACATCCTCAGCCCAACAACTTTTGTAACTAACATGACAAATCAAAAATTGTCCAAAACAAGTTACTTCACCTCATTCCATTGTTCCCCGTTTTTCCTTTAAAAACCTAGTCTCCGTACCCTTGAAATCTTATTCAGTTTCTAATTGAAACTGTATATCCCAATATGCAAATCTATTCTGTACCCAAACTAAAACTATCCTTGCATTTATTTTGACCTTGCTTATAATTTCTCGGTTTATATGAAATTTTGTTGGTCAGTGTTCTTGTCATAATATTGTCTTAGTTACTCTTATGTATTGCCCTGATTGTTAATATGATGGAAAACTTAGATCTTAGTTGTATTTAATTTAAATTAGAATGGTCAACTAAAAGATTCTTCTCCAAGAATTATATGAACCAAATTTGCATGGTGGGGGCTGGGGTTTGCTCAGTGGTAGAGTGCTTACCTAGCACATGTGAAGCATTGGGTTTGATCCTCAGCACCACATTAAATAAATAAATAAATAAATAAATAAATAAATAAATAAATAAATAAATAAATAAATAAATAAATAAATGTATTGTGTCCATATAAAAAATATGTTTAAAAATTTTTTTGCATGATTGCTGTTTTCTTTGGACATTTGGCTAATTCATCATTATTGGGAGGTACTATCAGCCCTCTTTCTACTTAGTTCTTTTTTTTTTTTTTTTTAAGAGAGAGTGAGAGAGGAGAGGGAGAGAGAGAGAATTTTTAATACTTATTTCTTGGTTCTCGGCGGACACAACATCTTTGTTGGTATGTGGTGCTGAGGATCGAACCCGGGCCGCACGCATGCCAGGCGAGCGCGCTACCGCTTGAGCCACATCCCCAGCCCTAGATCTTTCATCTATGATCATCATTGTTGCTTGGCTTTTGTTCTTGGTATAGATCCAACTTTTTCTTCATTTTTTGGGACCTATTTAGAGTTTACTAGATCCGCAGAGAAAATGTGGATATCTTTATTTGATAGCCAGGCCAATACTTCAAAAAGAACCTAACACCCAGATAGTTATCTCCCTGCCAATTAAAATTTTAAAAAGTTAAGCATACCCTTTTATTTGTCTTATTTGTGAATTACAATCATTCTTAAACGTATGGGCTTTTGAGATAGAATGAAATTATACACATCTGTCTATCTCCCATTTTCTCCAGAACTCCCTTCTGGGATCTTTGTTCTTTTTCCTAATGTACATCCTTTAAGAGTTCCATTTATGCCAAACACAGTGGTGCATGCCTGTAATCCCAGCAACGCAGGAACTGAGGCATGAGGATCACAAGTTCAAGGCTAACACTAGCAATTTAGTGAGACCACTCCCCACCCACCCCACCCCTGCCTCAAAATAAAAATAACAAAGGGGTGGGGCTGTAGCTCAGTGGTAGAGTGTCCTGCCTTCAGTCCCCAGTACTGGGGGTGGTAGGGGAATCCATTCATGAACATCCATTTATACTGTAAACTCTTTACTTTTTTTAAATTTGTTCTAATTATTTACACATGACAGTAGAATGCATTTTGATGTATTGTACAGAAATGGAGCACAACCTCTCATTCCTCTGGATGTACATGGTGCAGAGTTACTTTGTGTAAACTCTTACTTTTTATACCCTGAAAGTACATTTGTTTCATCAGGTTTTTTAAAATTTTTTTTATTTGTTTTAATTAGTTATATATGGCAGTAGAATGCAACTATGCACTTTGATATATCACACATAGATGGGATATAATTTCTCATTTTTCTGAGTGTACATGTTGTAGAATCATATTGGTCATGGAGTCTCATATGTACATAAAGTAATAATGTCTGTTTCATTCTACTATCTTTCCTATCCCCCCATCCTCTCCCCACTCCCCTTCACTTTCCTCTACCTAATCTAAGGTAACACTATTCTTGTCTAGTGCCCTCTGCATTATTGTGAATTAGCATCCACATATTAGAGAAAATATTCAGCCTTTGGTTTTTTGGAATTGGCTTTTTTCTGCTTACATGATATTCTCCAACTCCATCCATTTACTAGCAAATGCCATAATTTCATTCTTATTTAAAGATTAGTAATATTCCATTGAATATATATACCACATTTTCTTTATCCATTCACCTATTGAAGGACACCTAAGTTGGTTCCATAGTTTAGCTATTATGAATTGAGCTGCTTTAAATATTGTCGATAAACATTGACATGGCTCCATTTCTATAGTATGCCGATTTTAAGTCCTTTGGGTATAAACTGAGGAGAGGGATAGCTGGGTCAAATGGTGGTTCCATTTCAAGTTTTCTGAGGACTCTCCATATTGCTTTCCATAGTGGTTGCACCAATTTGCAGTCCCACCAGCAATGTATGAGTGTATCTTTTTCCCCATATCCTCACCAACATTTATTGTTGCCTGTATTCTTTTTTTAATATTTATTTTTTAGCTATAGGTGGACATAATATATTTATTTTATATTTATGTGGTACTGAGGACCAAACCCAGTGCTAATGTATCCTAGGCGAGTACTCTATCTCTAAGCCACAACCCCAGCCCCTGTTCCTATATTCTTCATGATTGCCATTCTGATAGAAGTGAGATGAAATCTTAGTATAGTTTTGATTTGCTTTTCTCTAATTGTTAGAGATGTTGGATACTTTTTCATGTGTTGAAGAGTTTTGTTGGATACATAATCCTAATTGACTAATATTCTCTCACAGCTCCTTAAATATGTTATAGAACTAAAATCCAATTGCCATTGCTATTAAGATTTCTGTCTGGCTGGGCATGATGGCACATGCCTGTAATCCCAGCAATTTAGGAGGCTAAAGTAGAAGAATTCCAAGTTCAAAGCTAGCCTCAGCAATTTAGCAAGGCCTTTAGTGCCGGGTTTCTATTCTCACAACTAAAAGGCTCAGGGGTCACTCCAGTAAACTGGGCTAACTGGGCTGCGCAAAATAACCACACAAGAGACCTTTTTCGTTGGGGTCACTGTGACGGCTCCTCTGACCTTAAGGATCTGCAGGAAGAGAGAGAGTGACCCCTTTTATTGAGGAGAAGCTATTCAAATGAGGCAAGGGGTCAGGTTTCAGGGGGCGAGTCTATCTTCATGATGTCCACTGTCAGCAGGTTGACTGACACCTGGGTAGGCCATACCCAAGGGCACAGTAAGAGAAGGGGACACACACAAGACACTTCCATGGAAGATTCTATCCTAAACAGGGCAAGAGGTTATATTACAAAGAAACAGGTAAGCATAGCTTCACCCATGGGGCTGTAGCAAGACACACCCAAGCACGAGACACTGTCCCTTGAACCCAAGAAGGGTGGGGAAAGCTCTGCCACATTTCTATGACTGAGCACCTCAGCACCCAGCCGGGGAGTGTGACTCAGTCATATGCAAGGTTGGTCTCCCTCACTTAAGCAACTTAGTGAGACCCTGTCTCAAAATTTAAAAAAAAAAAATAATTAATGTAAGGATGGGGATGTATCTCAGCGGTTAAGTGCTCCTGGATTCAATCCCCAATACCAAAAAAAAAAAAAAAAAAAATCATAGGTTCAAGGCTAGCCTGGAAAGTTAGCAAGATCCTATCTCAAAATAAAAAGTGTTAGAAATGTAGTTCCATGCTAATGTACTTGCCTAGCATGTTCAAGGCCCTGGGCCCCATTCCTAGTACTAGGGGAAAAAAGAATTCTGTCTGGTCTAATTGTATTTTAATCCCTGTTGTACCTGTTATTACTTACCCTTCTTCATTCTATATTTTATCTATATCTTCCATCTTTGTTGCTTAGAAAAGCTTGCCAGAGACCTTTCTTACTAGTTGTTGTGGTTTTAGTATGGATATTGTCCCCCAGAGGTCCATGGTCTTGATCCCCTGGTGGATGGTATTTGGAGGCGCTATAGACCTTTGGGAGGTGGGACCTTTTAGGGAGCCTTTAGGTCATTGGGGAAGTATCCTCAAAGGGGATTCTGAGCACAGTCACTCCCTGACTTGTGATGCTAGAAGTTTCTCTGACACACGCTCCCCACTATCTGGCACCTTCACCAGAGGCCCAAAGTGATCAGCCGCCCACTCTTAGACTGAACCCTCCAGAACCATGAGCTAAACAAACCTTGTGTCTCTCTCTCTCTTTTATGGTGATGGAGATTGAACTGAGGGCCCTGTGCGTACAAGGCAAGCATTCTAACCAACTGAGTTATATCCCCAACCCCAAAACCTTGTCTATAAGTTAACTGACTCAGATATTTGTTGTAGTAACATGAAGCTACTACATTAATCTTTTTTTTATATAGACTTAAATGTTTAGAATAGTTTTCGATTTATAGAAAAATTGGGAATAGTACATAGTACCCAGTTACCCCACACCCAGTTTCCCTTATTATTAACATCTTATATTAGTGTGTTTGTTACAGTTGAAGAAACAATACTGACACATTATTAACTAAAGTCTAGACTTTATTCTGGTTTCCATAGCTTTTACCCAATGTTATTTTTATTTTCTTCTGCTGTAGGAACCTATCCATGACACCACAATATATTAGTCACTGTATCTCCTTAGTCTCCTCTTACATATGACATATGCTCAGATTTTTCTTTTTCTGACAGTGTGGAGGCATATTGGTCAGGTATATTATATTGTAAGATGCCCCTCAAGTGGAGTTTGTCTGATGGGTTCATGATTAGTTGAAGGTCATAGGTTTTGAGAAAGAAGAGCTCAGAGGCAAAGTGCCATTTTCAGCATCCATATCCAAGGTACATATTATCAACATGACTTCGCTTTTTTTTACCAAGTTTTTTTAATGTTTACTTTTTAGCTGTAAGTGGACACAATATCTTCATTTTATTTTTATGTGGTGCTGAGGATCGAACCCAGTGCCTCACACGTGGTAGGCGGGCGCTCTACCTCTGAGCCCCAGCCCCAGCCATGACTTCACTTTTTGATGTTGGCCTTGGTCATCCAGCTGAGGCTGTCTTTGTCAGGTTTCTCCACGGTAAAGTTGCACATCCCTCCCTTTCCATACTGTGCTCTTTTAAAGGAAGCCGCCATATACATCTCACGCTTAATAAAGGAACTAAGTGATGCCTCACCCACAGGAGGACAGAGTAGTTAACCAAATCATCTGGAACTCTTCTACATGGGAAATTTATTTGTTCTTCCTCATTTATTCTATCACTTATGTGTAGCAATATGGATCCACGTTTTACTAATTTTTTTTAAGAACAAACTTTTATTTATGTTCATCCTATTTTGTGTTTCTTATCCCCTTGGCTTCTTCTTTAGTCATCTTATTTCCTTAGTTTATTTAGGATTATTTTATTTTCTCTAAATTTTGTACTTGAATTTTTACCTCATTTGTTTCATTCTTCCTTCTTTTTGACAAATTTAGGACCCAAAGGGGCAATGCTTTCCCATCCACCATTCACTCAGGAATCCTTCTCTGGTGCTTTGGACATTGCTGGGTTGACAACAGCCTCCTCTGCTGGGCTCAGACTTCAAACTCCACATCTACTCTCATAGCTGCCCTTTCTCTCGGAATATCAGGCTGCTTTTCCACCACTCTTGACTTTCTTCTTTTCAAGAACTAAACAATCAAGGATCATTTCTGTAAATCTGCATCTTAAATATGGTCATCCTTCAAAATCTGCAGGGGAATAGATCCAGGATACCAAAATCCCAAGATGTTCAAGTTCCTTATATAAAACAGTATACAATGGAAGGGTAACTGATGTGATATAGCAATTTGTATACGGGGTAAAGTTGGGAGTTCATAACCCACTTGAATCAAACTGTGAAAGATGATGTATTAAGAACTGTGTAATGTTTTGAACAACCAACAATAAAAAAAAAACAGTATAGCATTTGCATATACCTAAGCACATCCTCCCATATACTTTAAATCATCTCTAGATTTATTATAATGCCCAATAGAATGTAAATGTTATGTAAATAGTTGTTATACTGCATGGTTTAGGGAATAATTAAAAGGGAAAAGTCTATACATGTTCCGTATAAAAGCAAACAATGTAGGCCTAACATTTTTTATTAAAGTCAGTTGAATCCATGCATGTGGAACCTATGGATACAGAGGTAGGGTCAATTATAAGCCTTTCTCTAATTTTCCATAGGGTTTGTTTGACCATAGAAAGACATGTTGCTTTTTATTCATCTTTAAAGTCTTGGCAAGAATCCCACCGACCCTGCCAAAGACTGTGTATTAACTCTGGCAGTTTGGCCTCTATGTCTTTTCCATGCTTGTTATGATTTATATGCTATTTTTTATTCAAATTTGTTATACATGATGGCAGAATGCAATTCATTTCATATTACACATATAGAGCACTATATGCTATTCTTTATGAGAACTGAGCTATTTTCAAATCTGGTTGGTTATTAGTTCTAAGAGTTGATCCCAAAGTTAATCACCAGAAGGACCTCAATATTATTGGGGGGCATGAAAGAGGAGAGGCACTGGATATCCAACTGAGAGCCTAGCACAAAATAGGCAAGTACTTTATCACTGATAAGATTGAGCTTCTCAATCTTATCTGAATTCTATTTCTAGTTATTTCTTTAAAAGATAAAATGGAGCCAGGCACTGGCCTGTAATCCCAGAGACTCAAGAGGCTGAGGCAGGAGGATTCAAAGCCAGCCTCAGCAACTTAGTTCAGCCCAAGCAATTTAGCTAGACCCTATCTCTAACTAAAATACAAAAAAAAAAAAAAGACTGGGGGTGTGGCTCAGTAGTTAAGTGTCCCTGAGTTCTATCCCTGGTACCAAAATAAATAAAAAGATAAAATGGACAGGCCTCTTGCCTTCATTTTTAGGCTGATTTCCACAACACTACATTTTTTTTAATTTCCTAAACATAATCATATTCAGGAAAGGAAGGTGCAAATGGAACAACTATTGAGCTTATTTATCCACATAGTTCAGAAAAACTATCTGCTCAAGAAGGCAAGAATTAGAGCCATCTGAGTAGCCAGTAAGAATTCTACATCCACCAGGCAGGTAGAGGAGAGCCTTTAGGGTGTCTATTTTGTATCTAGCAAGTGGAGTCTCTCTTTCTCTCTGCTTCCTGGTGTGATGTCTTAGAGCTGCTCCCCTTCACTCTTCTGCCCTGATGTTCAGCCTCATCTCTGGCCCAAGGAATAGAACCATCTATCCATGGACTCAGACCTCTAAAACTGTGAGCTCTCAAATAAACTTTTCCTCCTCTCAAATTGCTCTTGTCAGGTCTTTTTATTTTGAGACAAGGTTCACTAAATTTTTTTAGGGCTTCCCTAAATTGCTGAAGCTGGCTTTGAAATTGTGACCCTACTGCCTCATCCTCCCCAGCCACTGGGATTACAAATGTGCATCACTGTGCCTCGTGTCAGTATCATAAGATCAACTTTTCATTTATTAAGTAAGCACCGAGAGTCACACCTCTTGTATTCTCTAAAGAAAAAAAAAATTACCAAGATGCATATGCAGGATTTCTCCTGACAGAGAGCAATATGTAAATATTTTGAAGAACCAGATGGTGCTTTTACCTTCCCACTCCCCTCCCCTTGCTTACCGAAACTTGTCTAAACAATCTGTCATGCGTTGCCCATCATAAATCTAGATTTTTCTAGGCTCTGTTGGTGACATCTAATCAAGCTTGTCTTTGTCCCAGATGAAGGAAGTGTATGAACTGTGAAGAGAGCTTGAAACAGAACACCCCCAGCTATAGGAGCCCAGCCTCTACTGAGGACAGCTGCCTCACCAGGACATGCCCCCTTCCCCAGGTACCCACTTCCCCAGGGCTCAGGAAGACCCTGCCACTTAGGAGAAGTCTGTCCACATTAGATCCCCTCTATGCTAAAAGAGGCAGTAGTTAATTTTGATGGAAACAGACACATATTCTAGATATGGGTTTGTCTTTCCTGACACAGGACCTCATTCAGCATCGCTTGTAAAATGCTAGATCCCACATAATATCCCTTCAGACCAGGGAGCCTACTTTATATCAAAATAGAAACAGGGGCTAGGGATAGAGCTCAGTTGGTGGAGTGCTTGCCTGGAATGCACAAGGCTCTGGGTTCAATCCCCAGCAAAAGAGAAACAGGAATGGGCACATAACAGAAGGATCCATTGAAGCTGCCAGCCTCATGAAGTGACAGAACAGCTTTTGGAACACACAGCTGAAGTGTCATCTCAGAGGTGACACCATCCTCCTGGAAGCAGTTGGTTCATAAATCAATTGCATTTATATAGTTCCATATGACCAATAGGTAGAATACAAAGGTTGAAAAAATGAAGGGGCAAAAGGAAGAATGGCCATGCCCTGTCCAAGTGACCCATGAGGGGAATTTGTGCTTCCTATCTCTGCAACTTTGGCTTCTGATCCTGGATTTCAAAGATAAAACACTTCATCCAGAGGACACGGCAAGAGTGCCATTGATCTAAAAGCAGCAGTTGGTACCTGAGCCCTTTGGCTCCTGTGTTCAGCTGTGAGCAGGCAAGAAAAAGAATCAAATTCTTGACAAGGATAATTGTTCCTGACTACTAAGAGTAGGTAGAACTATGTTCATGAGAGTAGGGAAGGATATATTCCAGGGTTCTACTTGTATACCTCTTGGTACTTCCTTGTCCTGTTTTGTTAGCAAATGAAAAAGTACAGCAAGCATGACCATAAAAGGGTATGGTGACCAGGGCATGGACCTCTCATGACAACATTCTGGGTCATACAACCAGGAAAGACCTTGAGGCTAGCAGAGGTGACATGTGAGAGTGATGGGAATCTAAAATGGAAAAGAGGAAGAAGATGAGTGTTAATTGTATCTCATTCTGCTACCCTTTCCTTTCAAACCTAATCCAAGAAATGAGGCCCACAAGAATCCTGGAGGTGCTACTCCCAGAACTTATATTAAAAAGTAGATATTAATAATGACACCTAGGGCTGGGGTTGTGGCTCAAAGGTAGAGCACTCTCCTGGCATGTGTGAGGCACTGGGTTCAATCCTCAGCACCACATAAAAATAAAATAAAGGTATTGTGTCCACATATAACTAAAAAATAAATATTTAAAAAAATAATGACACCTAGATTTCTGCTCAGAATTGAGGGACATATGCTGTCATCTTTTAGAAGTAGAGATGCCAGGCAGCCTTCAGTGACCAATCTCAAGAACTGCCTTGTCTGAAAAGAGCCATCCTACCCAGGTCATATGCACTCCTTGGAGCAACTCACATCCAGCAAATGACTAACATGGGATATAAAGGCATGGCCCTCTCACCTCAACTCTGTTCAGCTCCAAGGGCCCATCCATTCCAGTTCCCAAGATTCTTCATGGGGGTCAGCTGACAACTTCACACAGCCTGCATCATGGTTCAACGTTCCCTCTTCCCAATCCAGCTACATTGATCTCTCCCTCTACAGATGCTGATCTCAAACAGGCATCCTGCAGGTAGATATCCAACTCAGAGTCTGCTTTCCCAGGAAACCGAAACCCATTTCATCAAAATAGAAAGTGGCCCACAGTCTCAGTCTACTGAGGCAAGACTGCCAAAGTTTGCCTGACACCTTCAGCAGCCACTCACAGTTTCAGATCTGCCAGAGAAAATCTAATGATCATGGAGGTGTCACACAATCCCAGCCAAAATGGGGAGAAAACAACAAAACTTGGCATCGTCTTCGACGCCTTTTCATTCCTTACCTCATGATAGAATGTTACAGAACAAAAGACCTGGGAACAGCCACCCTGCCTGTGTCATGCTCCTTCTAGTAAATTAGAAACCAAACCCTGGAGACTAAATGAACTTAAGAATGTTGATGGGGAACAGATTTTAGTGGATGCTCTTGAGCCACTTTCTATGATAAAGCTAGAAAAAAAATAATGTGTGCATTCAATATGTTTCCAATAGAATAAGGTGCCATTGACCCTAAGATTTTAAAACTTCATCAACATGTGGAGAAAGGATGAGAGAAATGCAAACTAGTGACTTCTGTTTCTCAGAGAAGGATGAGGCAAGGACAGTAGCTGAGCATTACAGGAGAAAAGATGAGAAGTTCTGGAGAGAGAAGGTACTAAAACAGCCTTAGGCCAGGCATGGTAGCACATGCCAGCAATCCCAGCAGCTCAGGAGGCTCACAAGTTCAAGGACAGCCTCAGCAACCTAGTGAGGCTCTAAGCAACTTAGTGAGGCTGTGTATCAAAATAAAAATAAAAAGGTCTGGGGATGTGGCTTAGTGGTTAAGTATCCTGGGGTTCAATCCCTGGTACCAAAAAATACAAATAGCTTTAGGCAAACTGGGGTGCATTTGAGATGGATGATCATGCAATACCAATCAAAACACCAACAGGTTCTTTCATGGAAAATGACCAAGCTGATTGTAAAATTCACATGGAGAGTTTGCGAGTGTAGCTTATAGTAGAGTGCATATTTAGCATACACAAGGTCCTGGGTTCAATTTCTAGCCTCAAAAATGAAAAGAAAAAAAAATTTTATGGAAAAAAGGGGCAAAGAATAGCTAAAACATTTCTATAGAAGAAAGATAAGAGAAAGAAACTTTTTCTACTAGATATCAAGACTATTTTTAAAGCTGCAGTAATTAAGACAGTGTGGTATTGATATGAATAAACAAATAAACCAATGAAACAAATCAAAGATTCCATTCTAGATCTATGTGTATGTGAAGAGTTGATTTGCAGTAAAAGTGTCATGTGGAGAAGTGGGGAAAAGATGATATATTCAATAAATAATGCTAGCCAGGTGTGGTGACACATGCCTATAATCCCAGCGACTCAGGAGGCTGAGTGAGGCAGGAAGATTGCAAGTTCAAAGCCAGCCTCAACAATTTAGTCAGGCCCTAAGCAACTTAGCGAGTCCCTGTCTCTAATAAAATATTTTAAAAAGTCTGAAGATATAGGTCCGAAATTGAGTGACCATGGGTTCAACCCCCCAGTACAAAAAAAAATTATATATATATATATGTGTGTGTGTGTGTGTGTGTGTGTGTGTATACACACACATATACACAAATATATATATATATACATACTAAATATATATTTATACAAAATATATATGCATACTAAATATATATATATGCATACTAAATATATATATATGCATACTAAATATATATATATGCATACTAAAAATATATATATGCATACTAAAAATATATATATATATATATATATATATATATATATATATATATATATATATATATCTCCAACCCCAATCCCTGGTGCTTTGAAACCACTTCAGCATTTAGGTTGCTCCAAACTCTTCTGCTTCACCAATTTGGGTAAGGGAATAAATAAATTGGCACCCCTGAGACCACTTATGTTGTGGTCCAAGAACCTGAGCTACAAAAAGTGATAGGACACTGAAGCCCCTGCCTGCATCTCTAAATTTGGTGGCTTCTGCCTGACACATGTAAAGAAAAGAACTGTTCCACATGCTTCAGCAGCCTTCACATTTCATCAGGTACCTGTTGAGAAATAGGAACAAATTAGGGTAGGGAGGTATTATGCAGAATAGTATCAGGCTGGCTTTGGTTAGTCCTGATTTGCCATTACAAGTTGTGTGGTCTTGGGCAATTTATTTATATGAGCCTACATTTTCCAGATACAAGAGAAAAATAGTCATCTTTTCCTTATAAAAATTAAAGAAAATATTTGAAGTATTGAGGGTTATTAGGCATGAATCATTGCTGGTATTATTTTTCCCTCTTAATGTCTCATTGGAAAATGCTCACCACACCCATACTTTACCTCTGTGCTGATCATGAAGGATGGAGGCAGTGACAGTCACTTTCCTCTTAAGGTACCTCCTTTGACACTTTGCATCTATAATAGCTATATTTAGGATAAGAGCATGCCTGAACCAAAGGCACTGAAACATATTTTCTTTTTTATTTTTTTTGGTAGTGGGGATTGGACCCAGGGCCTCACATGATGCTCTATCACTGAACAACACACCAGCCCTTGAACCATATTTTCAAAGACTCATTTTTCTGTTATTACTGTTTGACATTATGTGGATTAATGGGTCTAGGACCCAAAGTTCAGGACAATCATAGAATTTTATATACTCAGGGTTTTTTTTTTTATTAATTTCAAGGTCAGACAATGATGCCAAAGCATAGTAGGGCATACTAACTAAAGCAAGGGATTTATCCTGAGATCCATGCTAGCTTTATGGAGTCTGCACTTGTCAGTCAAGTGTGCTTAGCTTTCTGCTTAGCCTTCAACAAATTCACTAAAATAGCACTGTTTGCAGACTTTTCTACAATGATGGAAATATATATTTGGGTTGTCTAATATGATAGTAGCCACTAGCCACATGAACTGTTGAGCACTTGAAATGTGACTAATAGTAAGGATTTTAATTTTTAATTTTGTGAGCCTACATTTTCCAGATACAAGAGGAAAATAGTCATCTTTTCCTTGTAAGAATTAAATAATTCAAGTATTGAGGGTTACTAGGCATAAACCATTGATGGTAATATTATTTTATTGCTGGTATTTAATTTTAAATAATCTGATTTAAATACTACATATGACTGATGGCTTCTATATTGGAGAGTACAACTCTAAGGAATTCATTTGCAACCCTAATATAATAAGTACAGATTAGAACACAGCAGATTTTGTCAATAACACAGAATAAATCCAAAGCCAAGTATCAAGATATTAAACTGAGTTGGTGACACAGGAAGCTGAGGCAGGAGGATTTCAACTTCAATTTGAACCTAAGCAACTTAGCAAAATTCTTTCTCAAATTTTTTAAATTAAATTAAATAGGCAGTGGTACAGCACCGCTGGATTCAATGCCCAAGATGGAAAAAAATAATAAAAGATGTTAAATTGAAACAGGAATTATTTAAACATTATTACCTACTGAATGAATTATGGATAGGGTCAAGAATAATAAGAAGAAAAGCTGATGAGGGCCAGGCAATGGTATGATCCTGTAATCCCAGAAACTCAGAAGGCTGAAGTGGAAGGATCACATGTCCAATGCCAGCCTGGACAATTTAGCAAGACCCTGCCTCAAAATAAAAAACAAAAAGGGCTGGGGATGTTGCTCAGTGGTTAAGCATCCCTGGATTCAATCTCTGGTATAAAAAAATATATATATTCACTAAAGGGGAATGGGAGAGTTCTGACTAAGTAGCTTTGGAAAAGGAGTCCATAAGATAAAAAGAAACTGCACATAAGCTCTGTACTCATCTTGATAAAGTTGTTTCCCAGGGAGGTACAAGTTAATAATTCTGATACAGCTAAAGATACATACTGGAGTTGATCACTGTTGGAGTCGGAATTTACAAATAAACAATGACCTATGATCTGTTTACACAAAATGGCCTATGTGGTGATAATAGAGTTGGAGATATAAGAAATCATGTTTGGTTTAATACAGACAGTTCATAAAACACACACACACACACACACACACACACACACACAAAAAAAAAATCATGTTTGGTTTAATACAGATGGTTCATATAGAAAACACACACACACACATACACACACAGGATAGTAAACACATACATATTTCTTCATTCTGTCAGCTGAGATGGTCTAAAAGAAACAACATTCCATTAGCAACAAGCACATCTCGTGCCCAGATTCTGGGTTCTAATACCATTCTCCATCAATACGGATCTCTAGAGAAATGATTGCTTCCGGGGCTGAGCAGGAAATTTACAAGATGAACTTAAAAGCACATTTTAGTGTCAGAAAATAAGAATAATACAAAAAAGAATTGATAATGGTATGTTAAAAAAACACAGGATTTAACTGAAAGAGCTCTCAATGGCCAAAGTTCAAATTATGTGAACAACAAAATAAAGAAGTACTGGATCATGGCCACACAAGTCCATACCTGTATAAACAATTGAAAAATTAATAAATGCAGAAAACACAAGTCTGTGCAGAAAAATTCCAAATAAATTATGTGGTTACTGCTGCCTAAAAGAGGGGGAGAATAACTCCTCCTTCCTTAGAAGCAGAGTCTGCCTAGTGACTTCCTTCCAAAGAGCAAAGTATGAAAGTGGGTGGGAAGAGTAATTTTATAGTGGAGAATCATACATTTGTTGACAATGTATATAATACACTTTATAATAAGGGATTTGGGATTTGGGGGTTGTTATGGTTTGGATATGAGGTGTCCCCCAAAAGCTCAGGTGTGAGACAATGCAGGAAATTTCAGAGGAGAAATGATTGGATTGTAAGAATCTTAACTTGATCAGTGAATTAATCCCTGATGGGATTAACTGAGTGGTAGCTAGAGGCAGGGGGGTGTGGCTGGAGGAAATGGTTAATTGGGGGCATGGCTATATTATATCTAGAGCCAGAGTCTCTCTCTCTTTCCTTCTTGATCACAATGATGTGATCTGCTTTCTTCTGCCACTCTCTCCCACCATGATGTTCAGCCTTACTTCAAGCCCTAGGAATGGAGCTGGTCTTCTCTGGACTAAGACTTCTGAAACTGTGAGTCCTCAAAAAAACTTTTCCTCCTCTACAGTACAGCAGCTGAAAAAGCTAAGTCAGGGGTATAGCTCAAGTGATACAGCACTTGCCTAGCATGTATGTGCACAGCCTTGGGTTGGATCCCAGCACTGCAAAAAAAAAAAAAAAAACATATACACATACATATTATATATATATATATATATATATATATACATAGTGTATATACGTGTAATACTTATGTATATATATATATGTACATTACATATGTAGTGTACATATGTAATGTACATATTTATTATAAATTGATGTTAATGAATAGAGGAAACTATGGGTGATACAGAATGGAAATTGACTATCCACTCAATTTTTCTGCAAAACTAAAACCTATAAATAAAAATTGAATAGGAAATATTTACATATGAATGAATGTCTAGAATTTTCTTCAAAATAATCTGGATATGGAACATATGATAAAACAAGATTATTGATCATTGTTGATGCTGGATTATAGGTATATTGAATTTATTATAGTTTACTCTACCTCTGCTTATATTTGCTTTTTGGGGGAAGGGGGTACTTGGAATTGAACTGCGGGGTGCTCTACAACCATTTTTAAAATTTTTTTGAGACGGGTCTCATTAAGTTGCTTAGGCTGACCTCAAACTTGCGATCCTTCTGTCTCAGTCTCCCAAATCATGGAATTACAGACTCGTACCACCACACCTGGCTTACATTTGAAATCTTTCATGATAAAAGCTTCAAGAAAAAAGAATGCACTCAAACTATATGCCCACATATGGGAGGGAAAATAAAAATCTGAGAGTAGGTTAGGAAGAAGAGTGGGTGAAGGGGATTTTACTTGTCATATTCTTCTGCACCGTGTGTGTGTGTGTGTGTGTGTGTGTGTGTGTGTGTGTATGTGTTTTAAAATACAGCATTATTTAAAGAACCTGTACATTTCCTAGAAAGGAGAAAAAGCCTATGTTCAAATTACATCAATTATATTTTCAGTTTATTCTCCAAATCCTAAGGTGTCTTTTTAAATTCTTTAAACTCTGGGCTGGGGGGTGGCTCAGTGGTAAGCACTTACCTAGCAGGTGCCAGGTCCCAGGTTCAGTCTTCAGTACCACAAGGGAGAAATAAAATCCTTAAATCCCATTAACAAAATATAGGCTTCCTATGTAGCCAGCAGACCATAAACCCCATGGCTTCCTGCCTTATATTTTTTTTTTAAAGAGAGAGTGAGAGAGGAGAAGAGAGAGAGAGAGAGAGAGAGAGAGAGAGAGAGAGAGAGAGAGAGAGAGAATTTTAATATTTATTTTTTAGTTCTCGGCAGACACATCTTTGTTGGTATATGGTGCTGAGGATCCAACCCGGGCCACACGCATGCCAGATGAGGGCGCTACCGCTTGAGCAACATCCCCAGCCCCCTGCCTTATATTTTAGCAGTGCAGCTGACATACCCAGCACATGCCTGAAACAGTGTGGAACTCATTTACGGAATGAAAACTAAATAAATAAACCCTTGTTTTTAAACAGGTAAATAAACAGGTTTTGTTTCTTTTTTTAATAGAACACATCATTTTTAGCTGCAAAGGATATATAAATCTTCCTACCTGCCAGCTTAGCTAACTGCTTCATAAATTGAGATCCATGAAGGTTGTGGTGAAATCTTGGAAGACATTTTAATAACTGTAAAAGCCCAACAGATATATATTTAGCAGAGAATAAAACTGCCTAGGATAATAAACATGCCAGTTAGCTGTTCTTCATTGTTGCTAGTTGTTGTTCCTGGTGTTCTTCTTGCTTAATGTCTGTCTGCAGTTATGCAGGCTGCCGTAGTCACTGCTTCTCTCTCACAGAGCTGAGCTTCTGAGTGGCTGTTGAGCCAGGAAGTCTTTGGAGCAGCCAGACATCAAGCTGGCCTGTAGCCATTCCCCATGTGACAATTGTCCATATCAGAAAAAGAATGTGGTAAATGGCAGCTCAGAGATCATGGCACTCAAGTGTTGAGCTGTTCCCTTCTGAAAGAAATTTACACAACTTACAAGCCACAGCACAGAGGGCAAGGGGAGTGAGGAAATTAAGTGTTCTTCACAATCTTTACTTGCCCTATATCATATCACTGACCACTTTGCAATGTTCTCTTAAATGTATGTACAAAGAAAAGTAGTGCATCAATGCCCAGGAAGGAGATAAACTGTTGTTATGACTATCATCATCTCAAGTAAGACAAAGGGAAGCAATCTTCTCATTCCCATGGGATCTCTGACCAGGCTGTGTGCTTGGAACATGACCATCTACCAACCTTCCTTCCTACAGACCTATATGTATGAGGAAGAGACAAGATCTTAAGCTTTTTAAATTCACAGTTCAAGTCAATAAAAAACCTCATCAGCAGAAGGCTGAGAAACCAATGTGAGTAAAACTGAATAGACTTAATAACATCTTTTAAATTTTTTATTGGTGCATAATTATTAATAATAGTGGGACTTATTATACCATATTCATACATACATATAACATAATTTGATCAATTATTTGCTATTACCTTTCCTTTTCCTCCCCTGATTGGCTTGCTCTGCTCTACTGATCTCCCTTCTATTATTATTATTTCAAGAAGTGCATTACAATTACACATTTATGTAGATATGTAAATAAACATTTATATTTCATTGGTATATTTATCCATGGTATATTAATGAACATAGCATAATTTGGTACATTTCATTCCCCTGTACTTCATCATGGCTTCCCCCTCCTCTCTCCCACTTGATGCCCTCCCTCTCTTCTCTTGGTCTCCCTCTAATAACATCTTGAGTAGTCAAAAAAACCTTCACCGGAAATCTTTTTTTTAATAATATCTATCTATAGAGTTTACAATCTTATATTCACCGATATTTCCAAAGAAATGATTACTCAACTACTCAGAAGGCTGAGGTAGGAGGACCACAAATTCTAAACCTGCCTGGACAACTTAGCGAGTCTCTGTCTCAAAAATAAATAAAAAGGACTGGGGATGTGGCTCAGCGGTAGAGCATGCCTGGACTCAATCCTGAGTACCACCAAAAATAAAAATAAAATAAAATAAAGCAATCAATCACTTTGTGCCCTGGTAAAGAAAGAAAAAGAAGTATTCTTAACATTTGGCTGCCAGGTACTCTAAAACATCTTAGACCAACTGCAGAAGGAGAATGCACTCCCAAGTTGCCCAGCTTGTCCTCATGTCAATGATAGTTATGCTGAAAGACAATTGGTACATGAACTCCCCTTTCATCTTTTCCTTTTATGCATATGATGATCTCTGGGGAATTTTATGATGAAGACTGCTTTGAAAACGTGTTCTAAAACTTCTAAGACAAAGTGTTCTTTACCACTTAAAGGGAACATCCATAAATAGCAAGCCTAAGAATCACTATAAATGAGAGTCTAGCTCTACCTAGTGGCCAATAATGGATTAACCTCTGAAACTAGGAATTTGACAAATTCTCAAAAATATGAGGAATCTTAACAGAAAATGGGGAGTGGGGAGGCCCCAAATATTAAGTTCAAAGGGTTACTCACTGTCAAGTGTTCCCTCCTCAGCAGTTCTTATTTTTTTTCAAACAACTATGCTCTTAAAAGAGAACCAAGCAGCAGGTGCTGTGGAACATCCCCCAGACTCAGGAAGCAGAGGCAGGAGTATCAGGATTGCAAGTTCAAAGCCAGCCTCAGCAACTTAGCAAGACCCTCAGCAACTTAGTGACACTCTTTGTCATGATAAAAAGTAAAAAGAGCTAGGGATATGACTTAGTGACTTAGTGGAAAAGCTCCCCTGGACTCAATCCTCAGTACCCACCCCCCTCCCCCCAAAAAAACAAAAAAGAACCAAGGACAATTGACTATTATCTATTTAGTGTAGACTTGGTCCCTCACTAAGAATAAAGAGAAATTTGGGTATTTACAACACATACAAGCATTGTAACAGAAACAATCTTTTATAGGATCTTCAAATTCTTGAAAAGAAGAAGTTATGGAATGGAAGAAAACTTCCTAACCAAGGTTTTCAGATAGAATACAAGATGCCTAATTAAATTTGAATTTTAGACACAAGTGTTGGTATAACTTTGTCTCAAATACCTAAAACTTAAGAATTTCTTTTCAGCAAATGACATCACAAAATTTATATTGATGACAAATTTGAAGATAATTGTTACACCAAAATTTCCTATGAAATATTGATATGTAGATCATTTTCTTATAAATAAAACAAAAATTGATTGGGGGGGCGGGTATATAGCTCAGGTGGTAGAGTGCTTTCCCTGCATGCACAAGGTCCTATGTTCAATCCCAGCACCACACACACCAAAAAATATATATATAATTTAGGGATCCCAATAGAAAAATGGACAAATGAAATGATTAAGCAATTCACAAAAAGGGAAAACAAATGACTTACAAGCATAAGAGATGATCTACCTAATTATAGGTAAATGCATTGTAAAACAATACAAAACAGGACAGACACTGATTGATTTCAAGCCTTTTACAGTACAGCTATCATAATCAAGACTGTTGTATTGGGCTAAGAGTGTAGCTCAGTAATACAGCACATGCTTAGCAGGTGCAAGGCCCTGCATTCAAACCCCAGCACACACACACACAAAGTAGAATACAGTATGAATAAACAAATAGATAAATTAAATGGAATATGGGGTCCAAAAATAGATCCATAAAAATATAAGCATTGATCTTGACAAGAAAACAAAGGCAACATAGTGGAGAAAAGATAATCTTCTTAACAAATGGTGCAGGAACAACTCAATGCCCATATGCAAAACAATCTAACTAGACACAGTTCTTACTCACATCCCTAGAGCACTCGCTGATTCTAGGCCAAGAACAGTAATAAGTGATAGAGCAGGGAAAGTATGTGATGCGCATGTAATTAAGGACACAGGTTCCAGAACAAAATAGTACTAGGATGTAGCTCAGTCAGTAAAGTGTGAGCTTAACACAAGGAAAGCCCTGATTCCATTCCAAGACAGAAAAAAAATTAATTTAAACGGTTTATAGACACAAATGTAAATGTCTATAAACCATTCCATAACCTCTTCAAGATAAAATTTCTAGAAATAACATAGGAAAGAATCTAGACAACTTTGAGTTTGCTCTACCACTGAGCTATACCAGAGTTCCACTAAAATGCTGCGTGCTGGGCTGTAATACTCCCATCTCTTCCCGAGTAGCTGAGATTATAGGCTAAGGCCACCACAGCCAGATGGTAATGACCTTTTACTTATTAGTAGTACCAGGGATTGAACACAGGGCCACTTAACAACCGAGCCATATCCCCAGCCTTTTTATTTTTTTATTTTCCAACATGGTCTTGCTAAATTGCTGAGGTTGGTCTCAAATTTGTGGTCCTCTTGCCTCAGCCTTCCAAGTCACCAGGGCTATAAGTGTGTACCACCCCATCCAGCAGTGATAACTTTTTAGATACAACATCAATGGCATGATCCATAAAAGAAATAAATAATTGATAAACTGGGATTCATTAAAATTTAAAACTTCTGCTCTGTGAATGACATTCTCAAGAAAGTGATAAGTTATAGAGATGGAGCTGGGTGCAGTGGCACAAGCCTATAATCCCAGCAGCTTGGGAGGCTGAGGCAGTAGGATCACAAGTTCAAAGCCAGCCTCACTCAGCAAGTTATGGAGGCACTAAGCAAATCAGTGAGACCCTGTCTCTAAATAGAATACAAAATAGTTCTGGGGGTGTGGCTCAGTGGAGTGTTCCCAAGTTCAATCCCTGGTACACCCTGCCCCACAAAAATAAAAAAATTTTTAAAAAAGCAAAAAAAAGTTATAGATAGGAAGGAAATATTTGCAAAAAGACATATCTTAGACCTTGAAGTTATCTTAAACTCAACAACAAGCATTTCAATTTAAAAATGTCCAAAGTAGCCAATTAATGCTCAAATTGGAAAAGAAGTTCAATAATTCTTTTGCAGGTGACATGTGGCTCAATGGTCCAGTGTCCCTCAGTTCAATCCCTAGTACCTCCTCCCTCCAAAAAACACATACTACTACAAAGCTATAGTAATCAAAGCAGCATTGTACTGGGACTTTTAAAAATCTGCAATATAGGAATGGCTTAATAAATTATGTTACTGCCATATGATGGAATGCTATGCAACTTCAATAAAACAAAAAAGAATAAGTATAATCATTTAACTTGTTAGAGTGATTTCCAGGATGCATTATTAATCTCAAGTAAAAAAAGCATACACACATACATACAGCACTAAAAACCAGATCTATCTATCTAGAACACAGATCTTGGTTTCTAAATACTGTTCTCCATGAAAAGGAAGCAGGAATCCCTAGAGCACTCACTGATTCTAGGCCAAGAGCAGTAATCAGGGATAGGACAGGGATGGGCATGTAATTAAGAACACAGGTTCCAGATCAGAAGATTCCCGTTGCCAAATCTTAATGTCAAAACAAATACCAATAGTAATGAATTCTAAACCCTGGACCAAATTAGGGAACCACAAGGACCAGGTTTTTCCTCATAGTATATGATAAATGTGAACAGACAGGGTGGGGGAAATCACCATTTTGAAAGCATATTATCAAAAATTGGGTTGGGCAAGATCATCAATTGGATTCTAAATCCAAGGAGAACATTTGATGACAAGTAGGATTTTTTTTTTTTTTTGAGAGAGAGAATTTCAATATTTATTTTTTAGTTTTCGGCAGACACAACATCTTTGTTTGTATGTGGTGCTGAGGATCGAACCGGGCCGCATGCATGCTAGACAAGCGTGCTACCACTTGAGCCACATCCCCAGCCCCAAGTAGGATATTTTTGTGGTTATAAAGTTTTTTCGGGGCTGGGGATGTGGCTCAAGTGGTAGCGCGCTCACCTGGTATAGGTGCTCCCCAGGTTCGATCCTCAGCACCACATACAAAGATGTTGTGTCTGCCGAAAACTAAAATGTAAATAAAATATTAAAAAAAAAAGAAATAAAGTTTTTTCCCACAAGTTAATTATTAGTTTCAAGGGGGAAAATAGTAACTATACAATGGAAAAACCAGATCACCAGATCATCAAATTTAATGTCACCAATGAGGGGCAAAAGAACATCAGGATGTAATGTGCTTCCAGATGTACTGACTCGAGAAGGGGACAATATTAAGAAACATTCCCCTGACCCTCCAGAAAAACCTCATTCTTAAAAAAAACGTTTAGGGGCTGGAGTTGTGGCTCAGTGGTAGAGCACTTGCCTAGCATGTATGAGGCCCTAGGTTCAATTCTCAGTATAAATACACATATAAATAAATGAATAAAATAAAGGTCCATCAACATCTAAAAAATTTTTTTGAAAAAAATTTTTTAAAAAAAATGTTCATATCATGAAAACAAAGAAAGTTTGAGAAACTATCTCAGGTCAAAGAAGACTAACAGGACATAACAACTAAACAGTAAATATATGATCCTGAACTCAAGGGAGAAAACACTGTAAATAACAATATTGGGACAGGTAAAAAAAAATTGGAATATAAACTATATATTAAATTAAAATATTCCATCAGTCCCCTCCATGTTTGCCTGCCTGGAGCTTTACTGTTCCTGAAGCCAAGACAGAATGTAGCCTAAGGTGGGCAGCTGGGGCTGCCCCAGGCTTTCATGAAGCATTGGCCAAAAAAACTATGTGTATCTTATTTCCTAAACTCAATAACTTAGCTGTGTTTATGTAAAAGGAGTCCTTGGTCTTATGTAAATGAACATAATACATTCAACACACTACACTTCAAAGTTAATCTTTTTTTAATTGGGTGATTATTTCTTGTATTGATTTTATTATTATTTTATTTTTTTTGCAGTGCTGGGGATCAAAGCAAGGGCCTTGTGCATGCTAGGCAAGTGCTCTACCACTAAGCCACATCCCCAGTCCTACACTCAAATGTCTAAAAAAATAATGTATTACATATACATGTGTGTGTTTGATTCAGAGATGAAATAAAAGTGAGAAAACACATATAAAATCTTTAAAGGGGGACACAGGAGCTCCCTGTATTATTTTATCTGTGAGTTTAAAATTCTTTCAAAATAAAAGTTAAGCCTGGTATGGTGGCACATGTCTGTAATCCCAGTTACTCAGGAGACTGAGGCAAGGTTGCAAGTTCAAGGTCTGCTTCCACAATTTAGCAAGGCTCTGTCTTGAAATGAAAAATAAAAAGGCTTCGCGATGCAGAGCATTCCTGGTTTTAAACCCCAGTATCAGAAAAGCAGTAAAAGAGAGAACTAAAGTGGAGTATGGTATTTTAAAAATATGTGGATTATAATAATATAGAATTTGTTTTATAAAAATGAATGTCATAAACTTAAAATGATATAACTTCATGTTTTTCATAATTTTAAACCTTAAATAACTTAATAACGAATATCTTTTATTATGAAAAATACTTATTTGAAATCCAAGCATTTCTTCAAATTTACCCAGTATGTTTCTGCACTATAAAAGTCAAGTAAAATTAAATTGAATCTTATCTAATGTCAGTGGTGACAATTTCTAGTGGTAATGGGACTTGGGTGCTATTTTTACTTTCATCTCATGCTTTTCTATTCTGCTTGAAATCTTTAAACCAGCATAAATCAACTTTACAAGAATAATTGAGTGATCGTTACATAAAGTGTGGGGGGGGTAAGCAAGAATCAGTGTCACTCTGCTGTCCTTGGTGACCCCACAGATCTCCAACATCCATGGACAGGCAGGGCTTGAAGAAGCTAAAGCAGCAGGTAGCCAGGGGACTCCAGGAGGCAGAGATAGTGCCAGAGCCCCAGCTCAGCAAGTGGTAAATCTAGGTCACAGAGTCCAGACAGAAAGCCATTAGCCAGGTGGCCAAATCCACCCAGGAAATCAGACTGCTAACCAGGCCTCTCAGATCTCAGGGGTAGGGAGGAAGAGGGAACAAATATTTAAATGTATCAAGTTTTAAAAGTTGCTGTTTTTTGATGTTAGAGATGATCTTTATACATAGGGGTATGTCCCTGTCTGTTTTCAATGAAGAAAAAGAAAGTATCGAAAGTATATATACGGTGCTCTAAACAAGCAATGCCTTATTAATCCCCACACTAAAATGTGATCCTCCAGATGGATGTTCTTGTCAATATGGTGACAAAGAATCCTTGGCATGTCCCAGAAAGAGTCTAACCACGCCTCCTCTATGCCTCTCAGAAGCTGCTGCTTTTGCTTTTAGCAAAGTTACTAGCTACCTCTTGTGCCTAGATTGAAATTTCAGGAGCATATCAATCCTTTTCCACATTGAACTGCTATGAATTGAGTCAAATCAACATGGGGCTCCCCAACCCCAGTGGTGTCAGGGAACCAAAAACCAGGGGCATGTAGGAACTAGGCAAGCACTCTATCACTGAACTACATCCTCAACCAACTTGGGACATATTTAGGATATAGAAAAGAATAAAAAAGGTGAATATTCATGTGTTTGGGCTGGGGTGTAACTCAGTGGTAGAGTACATACTTAACTATGAGCGAAGCCCTGTATATGATCCCCAGCACTGCAAAGAAAGAGAGAGAGAGAGAGAGAGAGAGAGAGAGAGAGAGAGAGAGAGAGAGAGAGAGAATATCCGTGAGAACTCTAATGTTAAATAAAAAGTAATATTTCAGTAATAAAGCAGAGCCAGAGCCACAGGACCTTTCCAAGAGACCATGATAATTACATGACAGATCCCTGCAAAACACACACAGCTGACTTCCTAATACCTGACTTTACAATGTTACTCCCTGACTTCAGTACTGTGCTATGTTCACAGATGGCTTTTCTGCCATAGCTTCTGGAGTAGTGATTAGAATGACAGTAACCCTTAAAAAAAAAAAAAAAAGCACTGAGTGAGATGGTGCACACCTGTAATACTAGCAGCTCAGCTCAAGAAGTTGAGGCAGGAGATTGCAAGTCAAAGCCAGCCTCAGCAACTTAGTGAGGCCCTAAGCAACTCAGCAAGACCCCGACTCCACCAAAAAAAAAAAAAAAAAGGGCTAAGGATGGGCCTCAGTGGTTCAATTGAACCAGAGTGCCCCTGGTTCAATCTCGAGTACCAAAACAAAACATTAAAATAGGGTAAAGGAGTTTTGGCTCAGCAGAACAAAATTGAGGATAGTTCTCACAACAAGAAGGCAGATAATATAGAACCTTGCAGGTTACTTGTATAACTTTGCACTAATAAAATATTCCATAACCCCAATCTCCATTTACCTTCCATGACCTTGCTACCCCTTTACAAAACCAGGTTGTCTAAAACAGTGACAAAACACACAGAGCCCACCTCCCTCCTCAAGCTGGTCCCATGGTTTCAGTCTCTTCTGTTCCTTTGTCCACTCTTCTCTCTCCCACCCTGCTCTATGCCCTGAAAGGCTGACCTGCATGTATGTATCAGTGGCCTTCTTTTTTCCATATTTTTTATTGGTGTATTATATTTGTACATAATGGTGGGATTCATTGTTATATATTTACACATGCACGTGACATAATATAATTTGACCAATAGTATGATCCCCCAGCATTTCCACTTACCCTTCTCTCCCCCTCCCCCTAGTCCCTTTACCCTACTGATCTCCCTTTGATTTTCATCTGATCCTTGCCCCCTACCTTTTCCTTTTTCCTCTCTGGCTTCCATATATGAGAGAGAACATCCAAACCTTCTAAGTTTGATTTATTTCACTTAAAATAATGGTCTCTAGTTCCAAGCATTTTCCTGAAAATGATAAAATTTTTCTTTTTTACTGAATAAAATTCTACTGTGTATGCATGTATCACTATGATATGACTTTAATTTTTTAGGAAAAATACTGGGGAGTGGTATTGCTAGGTCATATGGTGGCTCCATTCTGTCTTTTGAGACAACTCCATACTGATTTCCAAAGAGACTATACTAATTTACAATCCCACAACCAGTGTAAAGTGTTCCTTTTTCTTCACATTCTCTCCAGCATTTATTATTATATTCTTTATGACTGCTATTTTGACTGGAGTGAGATAAAATATCAGTGTAGTTTTGATTTGCATTTCTCTAATTGCTAATGATGTTGAACTTTTTTTATATATCTGTTGACAATTTGTATTTCTTTTGAGAAATGTTTTTTTAGTTCATTTGCCTATTTATTAATTGGGTCATTTGGTTTTCTGGTGTTAAGTTTTTTGAGTTCTTTACATATTTTGGAGATTAATCTTCTGTCAGAAGAGTAGCTAGCAAAGATTTTCTCCCATTTGGTAGGCTCTTTCTTTACATTCTTAATTGTTTCCTTTGCCGTGCAGAAGACCTTTAATTTAATGCCATCCCATTTATTAATTCTTGGCATTATTTCCTGAGCCCCGGGGGTCTTATTAAGAAAGGCATTTCCTATGCCTATATGCTGGAGTGTAGACCCTAAATTTTCTTCTAGGAGGTACATATGGTTCTGTTCCTAGGTCTTTGATCCATTTTGAGTTGACTTTTATGCAGGTTAAGAGATAGAGTCTTGTCTCATTTTTCTACATGTTGAAAACCAGCTTTCCCAGCACCATTTGTCTAAAAGGCTATCTTTTCCCCAAATTATGTCTTTGGCACCTTTTTCAAGGATCAGAGAACTGTAGATGTGTGAGTTTGTCTCTGTGTCTTCTGTTCTGTATCATGGGTCTGTGTGTCTGGAATACACCTATTTTCTTCACTAATGTTTGTCTCCCAAATTTTAGTGAAGCCAAATGGTGGAAGTTTGTTCCTGGGTTTTGAGGTCTCAGTCCATAGACAGAAGACCCCATTGCTCTGTCCCCAAGTGAAACAGAACATCATAGCAGAAGGGTATGGTAGAGGAAAGCAGCTTCAACACATGATAATCAGGAAGCAAACTGCTCAGTGGCCTTCATATTCTCTTTCATATTAGGTTCAGTCAATGAGAGGCTCTGACAAGAGATAGAAATCAGGAATAAGAGCAGGGTATTTATTCCCTGGTTCCCTCCCTCTCCATTGAGTCAAACAGGTCACTGGGGAAAAAATATATTTGAAACACACAGAATTGACAAATGATTACAATCTAAAATTCTTTATATCTTATATTCTTTATATTATTTATTTAATTTATATCTTTTATGATATATGAGATATCTCTATTAATTAGGTTTTGAAAGTCATCAAAAAGAAGAGCCCATGGGTCTGGGACTGTAGCTCAGTAGAAGAGCATTTGCCTGACATATGATCCATTGCCTGGATTTGATCCTTAGCACCACATAAAAATAAACAAATAAAATAAAGACATGCTATCCACCTACAACTACAAAAAAATTTTTAAAAGATCATGGTTGCACATACCTTTTAATTCCAGCAACTAAGAAGCCTGAGGCAGGAGAATCACAATGTCAAGGCCAGCTTCAGCAATTTAGTGGGACTTCATCTCAAAAATAATAAAAAGAGTTGGGGAAGCCAGATGTAATAGTACACACCTGTAATCCCAGCAGCTCAGGAATCTGAAGCAGGAAGATCATAAGTCTGAGGCTAGCCTCAGCAATTTAGTAAGGTTCTAGCAACTTATGAAGACCCTATCTCAAAATAAAAAGTAAAAAAAACCTGAGGATATAACTCAGTTGTAAGATGCCCATGGGTTAAATCCCCAATACCACCGGGCATAGTGGCACATGCCAATAATCCCAACAACTCAAGAGGCTGAGACAGGAGGATCATGAGTTCAAAGCCAGCCTCAGCAAAATCAAGGTGCTAAGCAACTCAGTGAGACCCTGTCTCTAAATATAATACAAAAACTAGTGCCCCCAAGTTTAATCCTCGGTACCCCACCACCACCACAAAAAAAAAAAGATTTAAATACCCAGTACCACCTATATACATAAATGCCCTTAATACAATAGAAAATAAGCAAAAGATATATATATAAGCATTTCAAAGAAAAAGAAAGACAGGACAGGCATACACATGCCAGGAAACCCAGCAACTCCAAAGGTTGAGGCAAAAGGATCACAAGTTTAAAGGCAGACTTAGCAACTTAGGGACCCTCAGCAAACTGGCAAAACCACTTCTCAAAATAAAAAACAAAACCAAAAAGAACTGAGGATATAGCTCAGTGGCAAAGCTCCCAGAAATTTAATTCCCAGAACTAAAAAATAAAGATAAAAATAATAATATACCAAATTCTGGCAAGAAACTAAATTAATAGGTTAATAGGTTTATGAAAAGCACAAATAATAGCAACCCCCTCCCTACAAAAAACTCTTCTGAGAGAGTAAATATCCTAGCAATATCTTCCCAGTACAAAATAATTACAGACTTTCCTAGGGGGGGAAAAAAAAAAACCTTTAAAATGATGTCAAAATAGGATTCTATGTAGTTTAGTCTGAGGCCTTAAAGCTGAGGAAAAATAGGTACAAATACACCCGCATTCTATTAGAGAAAGCTAGAGCATCTATGGAGGGCTCATGAGGGGGTTGCTTTGGCAAAAATTAGTTCAACCACCCCATCACCTAACTCCAGGTATATCCTGAAGGCTAAGATTTCAATGAGGATTTTTCTTTTTCTGTGTGTGTGTGTGTGTGTGTATGTGTGTGTGTGTGTGAGTGAGAGAGAGAGAGAGAGAGAGAGAGAGAGAGAGAGACAGAGAGAGAGAGAGAGAGAGAGAGAGAGAGAGAGAGAGAGACCCAGGACTGAAGCCAGGGGTGCTTGACCACTAAGCCACAACCCCAGCCCTTTTCATTTTTTTAAGACAAGGTCTCACAAAGTAACTTAGGGCCTCACTAAGTTGCTGAGTCTGGCCTCAAACTTGCAATCCTCCTGCCCAAAGCCTCCAGAGTCACTGGGAGGCTTCTACCATTGCACCCAGCTGAGGATTTCTTTCTTTTTTTTTTTTTTCTTTTTAGCTACACATGACATTACAATGATCTTGGCAATTCATACATTTGAATCAATCCAGCTGAGGATTTCTTTAGAAAGATTTGGGTCTACTCCCTCTAGGAGTGGGCAACAGATACATACCCAACCCCCTCCCAAACCCAAAGAAGGATCTCTCCAAACACCAAAAATAGATTTTATTTGTCTTCTACAATTGATGGAATACAGAGACTGGTAAGTAATTGACACCTGAAAACCTGGAATAGAACCACCATTTGACCCAGTTACCCCATTCCTGGGTATATGCCCAAAGAACTTAAAATGAGCATATCACAGTGACACAACCACATCAACATTTAGAGCAGCTCAATTCACAATAGCTATATGAAACCAGCCTAGGTACCCTTCAAGAGATGAATGGATAAAGAAAATGTGGTGTATATATATATACACACAATGTAATATTATTCAGCCATAAAGAAGAATGAAATCATGGCATTTGTCTTGTAAAGGGATAGAACTAGAGACTGTCATGCTAAGTGAAATAAGCCAATCCTAAAAAAACAAAAGTCAAATGCTTTCTCTGATATGTGGATACTGACTTAAAATAGGTGAGGGTGGGGAGGTTCACTGGATTGGACAGGGTAGAAATGGGGAGAAGAGAGGGATGGGAATGGGAAAAACAGTAAAATGAATCAGATATAACTTTCTTATGTTCATATATGAATACACAATCAGTGTAACTTCACATCATGTACATCCACAAAAAATGGGAAGTTATACTCCATGTATGTATATCAAAATACATTCTGCTATCATGTGTAACTTAAAAGAACCGACTTTTTTAAAAAAAGAATCCAAGGGCTTATAAACCTCTTTTCAGGGCCCCATACCAGAATATCTAGTTCCGATATCTGAAATGGATCTGAGAGTTTGCATTTCTAAGAGTTTGTAGGTGATGTTTAGAGAATGACTATATTCAGATGCTTAATCTCAACTTCAATTTTCCCATTGGTAAAATGGGCATAATATACTGATGTTGTCTTTCAATGGAGACAAGTAGACATTTTGTTAATTCTACTACACTAGGGAAACACTGTTAGCAATTACTATTGCTACACATTTGACTTCAGGAGTGAATGCTAATGCTGAGTGGTAAGAAGTGTTCATGCGCCAGACGTGGTGGAGCCTCCCTATAATCCCAGTGAGTAGACCCACCGAGGCAGAAAGATCACAAATTCAAGGCTAACCTCAGCAATTTAGAAACCCTCAGCAACCTAGCAAGACCCTGTCTCAAAATAGAAAATTTTTAAAAAGGCCTGGGGATTTGGCTCAGCAATTAAGTGTCCCAGGGTCCAATTCCTGATGTAAAAAAAAAAAAAAAAAAAGAGGAAGTATTTATGTTTGAATCTTTCAGGCTTTACAACTACAGTCCATATTCAAATATAGGAGCATGATAAGAAAATAAATATCAAATGGAATAAAGGGGATAACACCTTCCTATGCTAGACCCATCCAATTTGTCAGGGCAATAAGCTTTCTTACCTGTCCTGCCAAGAATGTTTCACCTGTACACACTCATATACACACTACAGTTGCACTAGCTACCAATTTAATTTATCTAAAGATTAATGAGAATTCCCTTCAGCTACACAAATATCCCACTAGGCTGAGCAGTAAAGATATATATCCCTCCAAAACCATGCACTAATTGCAAGCAAATTAATTCATTTCATGTTCAACTTTTATAGAAATTTCTATCTTGAGTAATATTGGGTACTTTTGTACTCACTGTATTTTTGCCTCAGTACCTTTAAATTAAATCCCCTTTAAAACACAAGTGCATGGTGCCTCCCTTTAATCTTGCACACAAGATCACATTAAACAGTTCAATTAGAAAATTCTTCTCCACATTAAACTAGAGTTGTCTTCCATAAAACTTCCAAATACTGGAACTTGTTGTAGCTTCTAGGATATCACAAAATAAGCCAAATTCATCTGTTGTTAATGATAAGATTTCAAGATCTTAGACAAGCAGGTCTGGTAGCACAAGCCTGTAATCCCAGCTGCTCAGAAGAGTGAGGCAGGAGAATCACCAAGTTGGAGGCCAGCATGGGCAACTTAGTTTAATTGTATAAAAGTAGTGTAAGCAGCTGGAGACATAGCTCAATGAGAGAGTACATGTATACCATGTACCAGGCCCTGGGTTTCATTCCCAACACTTCGGGGACACAGGAGTATTGGGGGGGGGGGATGACCAAAGAATCAATAAATGAATCCAAAGGAACAGTGGGGAGAAAGGGCAAAATGCTTAGAGAAAAACCAGGATCCTGCCTAATAGAAAAGCAGAGAGAACTAAACATTTATTCTGGGTGGTTAGGTAAGTTACCTCCTGTGATGGTTTAGATATGAGAGGTTCCCAAAAAAACCTCAGTGCAAGACTGAGGTAAAATGATTGGGTTATGAATCCCTTAACCTAAACAGTGCACTTATCCATTTGAATGGATTAACTGGGTGGTGACTGTTTGCAGGTAGAGTGACTAGAGGAGGTAGGTCACTGAGCGTGTGACTTTGAGGTTTTCTTTGTTGTTGTTGTTTTGTTTTGTTTTTGTTTTTGTACCAGAAATTTAACCCAGGGGTGCTTTACCTCTGAACCATAACCCCAGCCATTTTTTTTTTATTTTTTATCTTGAGACAGGGTATCACTAATTTGCATAAGGCCTTGCTAAATTGCTGAGGCTGGCCTCAAAAGTGATCCTCCAGTCTCAGCCTCTCTAGCCTCTGGAATCACAGGCATGAGCCACAGAACCCAACTTGGAGCCAAATCTGAGCTGCTTTCCTCCTCCACACCCTTCCACCATGATGTTCTGCCTCACCTTGGTTCTCAGAGCAATCAAGTTGGCATCTATGAACTGAGACCTCTGAAACTGTAAGCACCAAATAAACTTTTCCTCCTGTGATGTTATTATCAAATTTTTTGGTCATAGCTACAAAAAAGGAAAAAAAATCTGACTAAAACAGCTCCTGCTTCAAACTCTTGGATGGCTTCCCACCTTAGTGAGGTCTGTAGGACTGGGTGGTCCTGCCTCCCTCAGGCTCCCATTGCCCCAACCATGCTTCTCTTCCACCAGTCCAGATCTTAAGTTGGCCTTGCTTAGTTTGACCTCTAACTGGTCATTTCTATCTCACCCAGCATTAACTTTCTCAGGAAGCTTCTGTCAGGTTGGTGGCTGTGACTTAGGAACAAAACACCAAGCAGCCTAATTCGGGGAAAGAAACATCAATCGGGCGCCAAAGGAAACGCCTGTCAATCAGCAGTATCTCCTGGCTAACACTTGTCAATCAGCAGGGTCTTCTGGCCAATCCTGGATTTTAGCCAGCTCCCGCCCACCACCAACTCCAGCAGGACAAGGGACTCTAAAAACACCTTTTCCTGTCCCAAGCCCTTCCATTCCTGCTGTAAGCCCCATAAAATTCCAGTCCGGTGGAGCCTCCACTCAGTTTCTCCTCAGACCCTTCTCCTGTCCACAATGTCAGTCTGATCCAGTTCTGCCTGAGAGTGAGACTCCATAAAGCCTCATTCGAGGGTCCTTTTAAATCTGTCTCCTTTGGTCGCTCCTGGTTGCCTGATCTCACAGATTCCTGTATAGGTCCCCCTGATTTTCCTGCCCAGGTCTAGTCTCCCACATTATACCCTCCCAAGCTTCTTGTCCAGTTTAGTACAGTCATCATTTCATGGATTCTTAGATCCACAGAATTCCCAACCAGGCTGGAAGCCCCTGCAGGCTGGAGCCAGCCTGCCTGCCTGCCTACAGAGCCCATCTGAGAATGAGATAGGCATAGGCAACCTGCCAGGCTCTGCCACAGAGCATCCACAGTCAATAGGGAGTTTTCCACTTCCCCAATCCCACTGTGTCAACCCATCCCATGAGTAAAGGTTCCCGATGGCCTTCAAAAATTTACAAATTTTCAAAAAAATTACATAATATTTAGTGCACTTCTATAATCCTAGCAGCTCAGGAGGCTAAGGCAGAAAGATCAAAAGTTCAAAACCAGCCTTAGCAAAAGCAAGGTGCTAACCAACTCGGGGAGACGCTGTCTCTAAATAAAATACGAAATAGGGCTGGGGATATGGCTTGGTGGTCAAGTGCCCCTGAGTTCAATCTCTGGTACCTCTCACCCCCCCCAAAAAAATTACATAATATTTAAATAGAAATATATAAATCCTGGGAAGGTGATATGATTGATGGGGCCTCAAGTTGCTTAACTATACAAAGGAAGTAATACTGCTGTGTTGAGAATGTGCGGAGTTAAATGAAAGGGTGGGCTCTTTCATTATGATTAGCCTCTTTGGGTTTGGAGGATTTCACTTGACTCAATTTTCCTTTATTGGCTTTAAGTTTTCATGGACTTCATCCTTGTTTTATCTTCAAAACTCTTTAGTCACTTTGTCTAACCCTCATTAGCTAGACCCCTTCATCTTCACAACAATGAGGTTTTTTGTTGTTTTTCTCATAATAATCTTTGCATTTAACCTTAGTGGAACAGAGATCAAGAAATTGAAATTCAAAAAAGGAGCCAGGTATGTTGGTACAGTCACATAATCCCAGTTGATTGGGAGGCTAAGGCAGGAAGACCTCAAAGTCCAGGCCAGCCTCTGCAATTTAGTGAGACCTAGTCTCACAATGAAAAATAAACAGGGTGGGCTGGGGATGTGGCTCAAGCGGTAGCGCTAGCCTGGCATGCGTGCGGCCCGGGTTTGATCCTCAGCACCACATACAAACAAAGATGTTGTGTCTGCAGAAACTAAAAAATAAATATTAAAAATTCTCTCTCTAAAAAAAATAAATAAATAAACAGAGTAAGAATATAGCTCAGTGGTAGAGTGCTCCTTGGTCTATACACACACACACACACACACACACACTCTCCAAAACAAATACTGGTTTTAAATTTTCTTTTGAGGGGGTGGTGGGTAACTAGAGATTGAATTTAGGAGCACTCAGCCACTAAGCCACATTTCCAGCCCTATTTTGTATTTGATTTAGAGACAAGGTCTCACTGAGCTGCTTTGCACCTTGCTTTTGCTGAAGCTGGCTTAGAACTCGAATCCTCCTGCCTCAGTCTCCCAAGCCACTAGGATTATAGGCATGCACCACCACCCCTGGCTGGTTTTAACTTTCAAACTATTACTTCTGCAACTTTTCCTTTAATTTTTTTTTTGAGAGAGATAATTTTTAATATTTATTTTTTTTTGTTTTTGTTTTTCGGGGGACACAACATCTTTGTTGGTATGTGGTGCTGAGGATCGTACCTGGGTCGCACGCATGTCAGGCAAGCACGCTACCGCTTGAGCCACATCCCCAGCCCTAAAATATTCTTAAAGTCTTTTGTTGTTTTGTTTTTATTTTTTAGGGTTGAAAAGTCTTCAGTTTGCCATACGCATAAAATTTGTGGCATATTATTAAGTTTCCCACTTTGGCTACCTAACTGACAGATTCTCCTGAAATTGACTTAAAGGGCAAAATTAATTTTTGTTGTTCTGTGGTATTGGGGACTAAACCCAGGCCTCAGACCTCAGCATGCAAGGTCAGCTTTTATGTATTTGATTCACACTGCAGAATTAGAATTCAGAGCTGGGCATGGTGGTGCATGCCTGTAATCCTAGCAATGCAGGAGGCTGAAGCAGGAGGACTGTAAATTCAAGACTAACCTCAGCAATTTAGTAAGAACCTGTCTCAAAATTAAAAATTTAAGCCGGGTATGGTGGTGCACACCTGTAATCCCAGTGGCATGGGAGGCTAAGGCAAAGGACCGTGAGTTTGAGGCCATTGTCAGAAACTTAACAAAGCTCTAAGCAGCTCAGAGAGACCCTCTTTCTAAATAAAGCATTTAAAAAGCTGAAGATGTGGCTTAGTAGTAAAGCATCCCTGGATCCAATCCCTGGTACAAAAATTAATTAATTAAAAAATTAAAAGGACTCAGGATTTAGCTCAGTGGTAAAGAGCCCCTGGGTTCAATTCCCAGTACCACAGATAATAAAAAATAATTGGGCCAGGTGTGGTGGCACGTGCTTGTAATCACAGAAACTCGGGTGACTAAGGTGAGAGGATAGAAAGTTTGAGGCCAGCCTCAGCAACTTAGCGAGGCCCTATGTAATTTAGCACAGCCTTGTCTCAAAAAAGGACTAGGGATGTGGCTCAGGGACTAAGCACTCCTGGGCTCAATCTCCAGTACAAATAAATAAATAGGATTATTGGGTGAGGCAATGGGAAAATAGGCTATCTCATATATTACTGCTTGGAATAAAATCTTTTCAGCCCCTACTGAAGGCAAGTGGGTAATATCTAGCAAAATTATATTTTTGCCCATTGGACCAATAAATAATTCTCCCTCTGGTAATTAATCCTATAGACATACTTAGAAATTCATAAAACAATGTCAACTCAATGTATTCACCACATTTTGTAAAAGCAAAAGGTTGTGAATAATCCCCAAAATCCCTTTGTTTAAAAAAAAAAAGCCAACTAATTAAATGTAATAATATATGACTGTAAGAAAGAAGGACAGTAATCTACATTTATAATTGCTTGTATTTGCATTAAAAACTAATTCTGAGCTGAGTATAGCAGCCTACATCAGTAATCTCAGCTAGTCAGAAGGGTGAAAGATCTCAAGTTCAAGCACAGCCAGGGCAATACAGCAAGACCACCATGGTTTCGAGGAGGGAGGGGGAAGGAAAAACAAAAACTTTAGGATGGCACACAGGAAAATAAAACTATTGTTGGGGAGTAGAAAACACATGAATATGAAATGAGATAGAAGGGAGACTTTTCTATCACTTTAGGATTTTGATTTGTGTGAATGTAGTATTTATTTAAAAAGTAAGTAAAGCCAGGTGATTGATGCATACTGTAATCCCAGCAGCTTGGGAGACTGAAGAGGAAAATGGCGTTCAAGGCCAGCCTCAGTAATTTAGTGAGGCTCTAAGCAACTTAGCAAGACCCTGTCTCAAAATAAAACATAAAAAAATGGCTGGGGATGTGGTTCACTGGTTGAACACTCCTGGGTTCAGTCCCTGGTATCAAAAAATAAAACTAAATGTAAGTAAATTTAAATACTAAAAAGTGGAGGAAAAAAATCAGTTTCACTTTTCCCACATCTCTATAAAATAATTGTATCTTTGATTTTGAAAAACAAGATAGGGCTGGGATTGTGGCTTAGCAGTAGAGCACTGGCCTAGTATGTGTGAGGCCCTGGGTTCAATCCTTAGCACCACATAGAAATAAATAAAATAAAAGTATTGTGTCCAACTACTTCTAAAAAAAACAAATATTTAGGGCTGGGGATGTGGCTCAAGCGGTAACGTGCTCACCTGGCATGCTCGGGGCACTGGGTTTGATCCTCAGCACCACATAAAATAAAATAAAGATGTTGTGTCCACCGAAAACTGAAAAAAAAAATAATAATTCTCTGTCTCTCTTCTCTCTCTAAAAATAAATAAATAAATATTTTTAAAAATTAAAAAAAAAGAAAAAGAAGATAAATGAATTTTTTTCCTATTTCGAGTATCAGGGGCATTTCTTGCTACATAAGGAATGCTTTTCATTCAAGTTTAGCAACAACCAGTGTTCCCCCTTTTCTGCTGTCCCTGTTGTTGACTCATTATATTTGCAACTGACAGATCTCCAGAAATATCCAGCCCAATACTATTCCATTCAAAAATGTGTCCAAAGCCACAGGAGTCCACAGGCAGCCTCTTCCCTAGAAACTGGAATGTCCTTGCCCATAGCCCACCTCTTTGCAACATGACCCAATCTGTGGACCCCGGCATTGCCTCTGGCTCTGGCAACCAGTGAGTGTATCTCAAGAGACCATATGACTTTCCTCCCCAGGAAGAATTTTGCAAGACAGACTAATCTTTTTATCAATTGTAACTTCTTACCACATAGCGCTAAAGCAAGATTTGTTCCTGACACTCCAAATAGAAAGAAATACATTATGTTCTTTCTAGCTATAGATTGTTGGTGCACTCACTCCTGTAATCCCAGCAACTCAGGAAGCTAAGATGGGGATCTCAAGTTTGAGGCCAGCCTCAACAACTTATCGAGGTCTTGTCTCAAAAAAACTAAAATAAAAAAGGCTGGAGATGTAGCTCAACAAGGATGGAATTGTGGGGGGATAGTAGGGGATAGGAAAGGTAGCAGAATACAACAGTCACTTATATGCCATTAGGTAAAAATGTGAGTGTGTAACCAATGTGATTCTGCAATTTGTATTTGGGGTAAAAATGGGAGTTCATAAATCAATTGAGTCAAATGTATGAAAAATGATATATCATGAGCTTTGTAATGTTTTGAACAACCAATAAAAAAAAGGATGGAATTGTTTTGGCAATTATTTTGTGGGGATTTTGGGGGAAATTAAAATGACTTTTTTCCTTCAAAATATGAAATGGCAGCCAGACTATGTGGTCCAGGACCTTCAGGCCAGAATTTTCAAGGATGAGGAAGGAGAGAGGGAAGTGTCAAAAAGCCAGTGTAGTACATGACCAGAATCTTTCCCTCCATTCCAAATGAACCTGAATAGCATGACTAATCTGCCCGTCTCCCCAGTGACTCACAGGTTGTATGGCATCTGGTGACCCCCTAAAAATTACACATGCACCCAGCACTTTCAGCAGGACAGAAAACAATGCCTTACAAAACTTCAATAAGCCAGGTGTGGTGGCACATGTCTGTAATCCCAGAGACTCCTGAGGCTGAAGCAAGAGATACAAATTCAAAGTCAGCCTCAGTAATTTAACAAACCCTATCTCAAAATAAAAAGGACTGGAGATGTGGCTCAGTCATTAAGCACCCTAGGTTCAATGCCTGTTACAAAAAAAAAAAAAAAAAAGACTTTAGTGATAGACACCTTATAGGATAAAGGACTAGAGGCTAGAGTCCTTCCTCTTTCAGACCTCCACAGTCCATGAAGTTTAGCTCCAATCTTGCACTGAAATAAGAATAGCCTGTTATTCATGAATTCAAGAAATATTCATTCAACATCTATTATGTCAGATATCTTTCTAAGACTTTACCAAGGCTTAAGATGATCTTAACTCATTTAATCCTCATTACAACCCCATAAGAAATTTATAGATGGATAACTGAAGCTCAAAGGCTAACACACTCTTCATTAGGCTAACGAGTGATTGAGCCAAGATTCAAACTCAGGCAGCCTAGTAGGTGTTGTCTAATAACACTACTGTTAACTATTCTATATTGCTCCTTTTATTTAAAATTAATATCCAGAACCTGGTGTGGTGGTACACACCTATAATCCCAGCTACTCCTAGGCAAAAGGATCCCAAGTTTGAGATCAGCCTGAAAAATTTAGCAAGACCCTGTCTCAAAAAGAAATAAGAGGGCTGGGTGGTAAAGTGCTGGCCTAGCATGAGTGAGGCCCTGGGTTTGATTTTCAGCACCACATAAAAACAAATAAACAAAAGTTAAATTCTTTTAAAAAATGAAATAAGAATGTCTGTGATGTATCTCAGTGATAGAGCACTAAACTAATGTGCCTGAGGCCCTGGGTTTGATCCCCAGTACCAAAAAAAAAAAAAAAAAAAAAAATTCAATATCCCTGCCTTACTAAATTTATATGCTAGTGAAGGAGAGGCAAGAAAGAACAGCTAATGCTGTCATCAGGTTTACAAATGTCATAAAAATAAAGATCAAACAGAGTCTGTGGAGGAGAGGTTAATATATATTGCCTGAAGGAAAAGAGCAAAACTAATTCAAAAATCTGAGGAAAATAACTATAGTGCTCTAATTAAAAAAAATTTTTTTTTAAATCTAAGGAGGGGCTGGGGTATGGCTCAGTGGTAGAGCACTTGCCTAGCATGTGTGAGGCGCTGGGTTCGATTCTCAGCACCACAAATAAATAAATAAAAGTCCATTGACAACTAAAAAATATTTTTAAAAAAATGTAAGGAAAAGGTGTTCTAAGCAAAAGAACAGCAAAACCAAAAGCCGTGAAGTAACAAACTTTGTGTTTTAAGGGCATCAAGTGGATGAGTTAGAGCAGAGAGCAAAGGGATAAGAGTTTCTATTTGTCAGAGGTCAGATTATCTAGTGCCTTATAAGTCAGGGTAAGGACTGTGGGTTAAGTTGAACAGACAACTATGAAAAGTTCTGAGGTCCCTTTTGGAAGAGGAGCCATGAAATTTACATTTTTAAAAACAAATTCAGCTGATGTAGAACATACTGAGATGAACCAAAGGAAATTATCAAGCCAGGCATGGTAAACAACTCCTGTCATCTCAGCAATTTGGGAGGCTGAGTCAGGATGGCAAGTTCAAGGCCAGCCTGAGCAACTTGGCAAGATCCCGTCTTCAAATTGGAAAAAAAAAAAAAAGCTGGAAATGTAGCTCTGTGTTAGATTTCCCATGGGTTCAATTCTCAATACCCAAAACAACAAAACAAACAAAAAAACCATTATAAATTAGTAGTTGTGACAAATAGTATGGAACTGGAGATGGTGGTTATAGGAAGGACTAAATTCTGGTGTTCAGCCTAGATGTCTGTCAGTGGATGAACAGATAAAGAAAATGTGGTATATAAGTGGGACACAGTGGTGCATGTCTATAATCCCAGTGAGTCCTGAGGCTGAGGCAGGAGGATTGCAAGTTCAAAGCCAACCTCAGCAACTTAGTGAGACCCTGTCTCTAAATAAAAAATATAAAGGGCTGGGGATGTAGCTCAGTAGTTAAGCACCCCTGGTTTTAATCCCTGGTACCAAAAAGGAAAAATAAAGAAAATTTGATTATACAAACACAACACTTTTATCCAGCCATAAAAAGAATGATATTATTATTTGCAGGAACATGGATGGAACTTGAGTACATTATTTATGTTGAGTGAAATAAGCCAAATTCAGAAGGTCAAAGTTCATGTCTCTCATGTGAAAACTAGAAAGGAAAAAGTAGAAGGTAGGAGGAACCTCATGAAAATTGAGGAGCAATCAATAAAGGAAACGGGGAGGGGAGGACAGGAGGTAGAGGAGAAAATTAGGGAATATTAGCCACATTATATTGTTATAGTGTGTGCATGTATGAATATGTAAACAGATCCACATTACGTAAAACTATAATGCATCAATAAAAAATATGGAAATAATCTGGTTTTGCTAGGTGCCATGGCACAGGCCTGTAATCCCAGCTACTTGGGAGGGTGAGGCAGGAGAATAGCAATTTCGAGGCCAGCTTCAGCAGCTTAGTGAGGCTGTCTCAAAAAAAATAAAAAGGGATGGGAATGTGGCTTAAAGGGAAAGCACTCTGGGTTCAATTCCCAGTACCAAAAAGAAAATAAAAATCTGGCTGCTTTTGTTTTTGTTTTGTTTCTTTCAATAAGGCCAAATTGGACATGTTCAAGGATTTCATATTGGGAGTGAGACATCAAGATGACTAATTTTTACCTTAACCACTGGATCAAAATGGTGGTGCCTTCAGTTACTGATTGCTCCCCGCTTTACAATTATTTTTTGGTACCAGGGACTGAACCCAAGGGGCATTGAATCACATCCCCAGCCCTTTGAGACAAAATCTTGCTTAGTTGCTTAAAGCCTCACTAAATTGCTGAGGCTGTCTTTATACCTACCATCCTCCTGCTTTAGCCTTCTGAGTCACTGGGATTACAAGAATGGGTCACCACCACTTATTTAAATTATCTGATAGACATACTAGACTCCTCTTGCAGAAGACCCTTCATCATTATACATGCTGTTATTATCCTCAGAAATTGAGGAACTTGGGGGGTTAAACAACTGGCCTAAGATCATAGGGCCAGAGAACTCCCACAATTAGGATTCATTTTAGTTTGAGTATCAAACTCCTCTCTACCAAAGAAAACTATAGTACCTATTTTGGTTGATCTTCTACCATCCAGAGTGAGCCTCACCTATGGCAACCAGACTTTCCTTTTGGGTGCCTAGTGAAGAACTGAAGTGTCCTTAATAATTCCAATTCCTTTCTCATCTGTATAAAGCTGAATTTTTCACATGCATCAACCTAGGTAAGATTTAATAGACTGAATGAAAATGAAAACCCAGCTGTCTTCTATTAAGAAATGCACAAGGACACAAACCTGCTACACTGAAGTTGGTCCTGGCTCTTCCATAGTTTTGTTTTCCAGAGCGGTTGTTTTTCATTTTATAGGTTATATTAGCCTACCTTAGGTTGTTTTTGAATAAGTCGAGGTCACTGCCTGGTGATATCATACATCCTGTGGGGTTTTGTTTCACAGCTGCATCTCAATTCCTAGACCCTTTTGCCACTTGTCAAGTTGAGCTTGGACCTCATTCCAATTTGGGGGTGGGGTGGGGGGTGTCCATATAAAATAAAGCTTAAGAACCACACTTCCACAGTGCACTGGATATCTAAGGTGTTACTCTCAATCCATGAGCCACAATGTCAAGGAATTTTATTTGAAACTTTATGAGGCTAGAGTTGTAGCTCAGTGGTAGAGCGCTTGCCTCCTATGGGTGAGGTACTGGGTTCCATCCTCAGCACCACATTAAAATAAAAATAAAGATATTGTTTCCATCTACAACTAAAAAACTACTTTTAAAAAAAACTTTATTTCTTCATTAGCAACCTTGGAAAGAGAAATTCACATCAGAACTCAGAGCAAGGCAAATACCCCCAAATATTTGGCTATAGAAGTCAGATTGGCAGAATTTAAACCAAGTCAGACCCACCCTAACTCTGGCCACAGCCTCATCTCTACATCCTGGACCCAATCACATGGGCTGGAAAATGGCTTCACTTCATCCAAGGGCTTAGTTCCAGAGCATTCATTGCTTCCTCAAGTTTGAGCATTCCTAAACCAGAAAGAGCAACAGTGAGATAAGAATGTGAGCGGACTGAGGGAGGGAGAGAGAGAGAGGATAACAGCCCTGACTGTTCTCCAAGTCTTTCAGGGTTGTCTTGTGGACTTTCTGAACCAAGCGTTCTGGACCTGAAATTCTAGGGACCCTCCAAAAACTAGATCCGTTTTCTCACCCTCCTAGAAGTCTAGGGCAGGGGTGGAGTCTGAATTCAGATATGTCAGATAAGAAGACCAAACTCCCAAAGAACTTCCAGGAACAGCCCAGACGCCCTGGGCGCTCCCGGTGATAACAGAGGTTGTTTGGGGCAGCGAAGGAGAGAGAGAGGCAAGAAACAAAAAGGACTGCTGGAGGAAAGGGAAAGTGAGGCTCCCCCCCTCGACTTCCCCGCCTGGAGCACTTTGTCACGGCGTCTCTTACCTCGCTCCTGTCGCTGGCGGTGCCACTCAGCCAAGGACTGAAGCATCCATCTGGTCCGGAGCTTCGACAAGTAGGAGCCATAAACCACGACCTCGGTGAATTCTGAAGATTCCAGAGTCTTCAGCTCGAGCATGGCCTTGCTCACCTGCTCGACGTAAGGGATCCGACATCCGCGCCGGCCTGTTCGGGAGGGAAGTGAGCGCTCCATCCAGGCCGCGGAGACCGCGACGCTGGGGACCGGGCAGCGGGGCCAGGACTCACCGAACAGGGCTTCCAGCAGTCGCGTCGGGACCTGGAACACCTCTGGGTCTTTCAGGTCTTCGGGAACTTTCAGCCAGGGTGGGATATCTCTACGTTCCGCGAGCTCAGCCATCTTGAGTCCTTAAAAATTACTCTCCAGCGGAGATGAGTCCCAACAGTGCTGCCCGGAGCCGCGGCTCCCGCAGGGTCTCAGCCGGGCGGCCCCGCCCCCGGCCTGCGGTCCAATCCCACCCTTCGGCTCTCGGCCCGCCCCGCCCACCTTTTGGCCCCGCGGATTACAAACTCCTGGGCTGGGCACGTGGGTACCACACTCCTCCCGGCTCCCCGACCCAGCTGTCTCCTAGTAAACTAGGGTTTCCACCATCATTGATCGAGTCTTCTGCGCGGAAATAACCGAAAGCTTGAGCTTGAGTAGGAAGAAGATGCTGTCTACTTTCCCCCCGCAGAAAACAAAAGGTTGGACATATTCCCAGAAAGTAAGAATGCAGGCTGGACGGTGCAAGGGCTCCCCAAAAACAGCCGAATCCGTTCCTCCTGCCTCTCAGGTTCCAAATGAGGGTCGTTTCCCCTAGTTCCAAAGGAGCTTGTCCCGGTTCTTCACTGTGCAGGTGACTCCGGCGACGACCAGGAACTAAGCAATAATTCCTACCATTTAACGGAGAGGAAATCGGGATTCGGAAATTCATTATCTTACTTGAAGGGACCAGAAGGTGCTCGAAAATGCTCCCACAGTCCCAGTCTTTGAGGCCTCTGTTACCTGTTGTGGAGCTTTTTGAACTGACTTGTTTCAAAGTTCACTAGGGCCCTACCCGGCCACACAGCCCAAATGGGTGAGGGCTTCCTAAGTGAACTTGATTTACTCGTTTTTTATTTACTTTTGGTATTCGGGATTGAAACAAGGGACATTTCATCACTGAGCTACATTACCAGTCCTTTTTTAAAAAAAATTATATTTATTTACTTATTTATTTTTATTTTGAGACAAGGTCTTGCCTAATAACTTAGGACATCGCTAAATTGCTTGCTGAGGCTGACTTTGAACTTCCAATCCTCCTCCTTCATTGGAATTACAGGCATGCACGCTGCTACTGTAAAAAAGGAATGAACAGGTGGTCACAGAAGCTCATGCCTGAAATCCCAGCAGTCTGGTAGGAACTTGTAACACCTCTGGCAACTTTAGGGAGACCCTGTCTCAAAAGATTAAAAGAGCTGGGGATGAAGCTTAGTCTCTGAGTTCCATCCCCAGTACCAGTGGGAAAAGAAAACAGAAAAACAGTAGGTTGTTTTACAGGCCACTGTGTAATCTATCTAGAAAAGGATCATCAACAGCTGAAACTATCAGATGAAAGTTATTGAAGACTAGATATTTAAAAGATCTGGAAGTCCTAGCCCTCAAATTATGAGTTACAAAGAAGAAAAATCATTCCTTTATAATACCTAGAGAGCACCACCATAACCAAAGTTAACATCATAAGTAATGGGGCAAATGGATGACTGGTCAATGTCATCAAAACAAAAAATCAGAAGACTGCTATTAACAGACTAAAGACAACTAAATGATCTGTATGGTTCAAGTAATCTTGAATCAGAACATTTCAGAACAATGAAGAAAATTTGAACATGGACTAAATTGCAAAGTTGTGTTTTATTAATGTTTAGAAATTTCTAGAGTGTATACAACTTATACAAGATAAAGTCCTTGTTCTCAGGAGACTCATACTGATAAAAAGTAATTTGTTATATCTGCAGTTTATTTATTTATTTGTTTGTTTGTTTTTAGTACTGGGGATTGAATGCAGGGGTGCTTTACCACTGAGTTACTTCCCCAGTGTTTTATTTTTATTTAAGATGGGGACTCACTAAGTTGCTTAAGGTCTGGCCAAGATGCTGGGGCTAGCCTCAAAACAACCTCAAATCCTCCTCCTCAGTCTTCACAGTTGCTGGAATTACAGGCAATCGCCATTGGGCCTGACATATCTGCAGTTAAATGACAAATATTAAACCCCCTTAAAAAAAAACTCCAGAATTTTATATGTATATAGAGAGAGCCAATGTGACAAACATTAACAGTTGGGTCTAGCTGACAATTTTTTTTCTATAGTCTCTCATCTTTTCTGTAATTTTATTAATAAAATTCAGAAGATGAAGTATTATAGTGTGTTGAGTAGCTAATAAAAAGAAACTTTTCCAGGGGAGAAAATGTAATACATCTCTTCAATGAGGACTTCTATTACACTTTCTAAGTTATCTTCATCTCCCATTCCTTTGATTGCAAGTTCAATGTAACATTTTTTTAAATTTTTTTAGTTATACATAAGCACAATATCTTTATTTATTTTTATGTGGTGCTGAAGATCAAACCCAATGCCTCACATGTGTGAGGCAAGTGCTCTGTCACTGAGCCACAATCCCAGCCCTCAATGTAATATTTTTTAAAGCACTTGCAGAAAACTATGGGGTATAGCTCAGTGGTAGAGTGCTTGCCTAGCACATGTAAGGATTGTATTCTTCACAAGCACGGCAGTGGGGTAGGGGATTGTGAGGACATGGGAAAGCATATTAAAAGGTACTGGAAACTGAAACATAGGACGCTGCACCATCTTATCCACCATAGACTCCCTCTCTTCCACGTGGAGTGTTTAGGTTGCTGAGAGGCACTTGGAGAGCCTCTGACGCAGGCCTAAGTGGCTAATCAGGTAAACCCTAGGTAAGCCTAACCAGAGGTGCCAGAGACCTCCAAGACACTCCCGTCTTGCCTCTGGGGGCCCTCTAGGAGGGACTTTTTTGGCTATACCCAGTCTGGGATTCAAAGGCTTCCAGCCACTATAAAGGTAGATGCTGGGCCAAAGAGTTCCAGGATAGGATGGCTTAAACCAACCATCAGGTGGTCAGGCCCTCCAATGTGGAGTGGTCATACATCAGCCTTTGGTCCAGAGCACCAACCAGGAACAACTGCAGAATGCTTCTGCCATGTACGAAATCGTTGAAGACGTTGCCTTAGAAAAAGTTGTTCTGACAACACTCATTACACCCCTCGCCATTTCTTCGGGGAAAAGGCTGCTGATTCCCCATGCCCAGGTCAGTAGAGACATCTCAGACACCACAAGTGGGTCGTTCTTCTTCCCCTGTCCCTCCACCCGCTGTGGGGTAGAGTTCTTCTCCCATCCATTCCAATTTTCCCGTCAACTGGTAACCCAGAAGCGGGTCAAAATCCTGGTGAACTGCGCTCTTGCTCCTAGAAACAAACAAGTAACAAAGCTGAGCTTCCATCAGTCCACTCGCCACTTTGGCTTCCATCTGAAGTCTCCATACGGATCTGGAGAAATTAACTGCTTTCATCAGAACCGTTAAAACTCAATCGCCGCTGGGCGCAGAGACGCATCCCTGTATGCCTCAGTTATGCAGGAGGCAGAGGCAAGTGGATCACTTAAATCCTGGACAACATAGCGTGACCCTGTGTAAAAACAAAACAAAGGGGGGAGTGTGCTGGGGACTGATATTGGCTAAATTGTATTATTATATTGTATGCATTTGACGAATACATAACACCAAATCTCATCATTATGTACAACTATAATGCACCAATAAAAAAAAATATGGGGGAGGAGGGCCATGTGTCCCACGCCTGTGTCCCCAGCGGCTGAGGAGGAGGATGGTGAGTTCAAAGCCAGCCTCAGCAACAGCAAGGCACTAAGCAATTCAGTGAGACCCGGTCTCTAAATAAAATACAGAATAGGCTGGGGATGTGGCTTCCTGGTCGAATGTTCCCCCAGTCTTTTTTTTTGGGGGGGGGGGGACAAAACAGGAGGAGCGCAAATTCATGGCCAGCATGGGCAATTTTAGGAAAACCTGTCTCAAAAATTGTTTTAAAACAGCTGAGGATGTAGCTGAGTGGTGGGGTGCTTGCCTAGCACCCCTGAGGCCCTAGATTCAATGGAGGGGAAGAAAGAGGCAGGGTGAAGAAGGAGAAGAAGACGATCACATCACAGAGAGTGCACATGACTCAATCACGGGAGCGGGAAATCCACGTGTGTCTCCACTGGGGAATAGGGATCAAAGTAAAGGCAATTTCGCTCCAATGCTCCTGGGAGGCGGCACATGGAAGTTCCCCCTGGGTCTAGCCCCTAGGCACGGCCATGGAGAGTACATGAATTGCTGTGTTGAAGATGTTTCCAGGACTCAGAGTTCACCCAGGAAGCAATTACCCTGCGGTTCCACGGTTCCCTCAGGCCACCACCTGCAGCACCAGAACCACTAGACCTGCTTCCCATTGGGCTGTCAATAGAGTAGACTGAGCATCAACCAGGTAGTCTTCTACTTTCAAGTCCAGAAGCCAGAGAAATACAATTCCCAGGCCAGACTAGGGAACGGCAGAGACTGGCCTAGGCTGGCCTCAAATTTGTGATCCACCAAGAGTAGCTGGGATTGAGAGTAGCTGGGATTACAGGCTGCGTCAAGACACCCGGTATAGACTAGATTGCTTTAAAATAAGATTTATATAGCTATAGCTATTGTTAAACTGTGTGATATTAACAAAAGGATAGACACAGATCGATGGAAAAAAACAAAGAACCCAGAACCAACCCCACAAATATTCCTGATTCTTGATAAAGGAGCAAAAGAAATTCAATAGAGGAGAGATAGCCTTTTCATTAAATGATATTGGGGCAATGGAACAGCAATAGACAAAAATAAAAAATATTGAACCTCAATGCATATCTCATTCTCTAAACAAAAATTAACTCAGGTTGATCTCATTGCTTAAATGTTAATTGCATTAATTATAAAGGCATTAGGGTCTAAGAAAAAAATTAGGATTTAGAGCTAACGAAAGAACGAATATATATGTATGATTATATATCTCATGTGTATATCCAGGGGCCCTTAAGCACTGAGCTACATCTTCAACCCCACCCTCTTTTTTGTTTGTTTGGGGGTTTTTTGTTTGTTTGTTTTGTTTTGTTTTGTTTTGTTGTTGCTTGGGGGTTTTTTGTTTGTTTTTTGTTTGTTTTGATGGAGTTTCCCTAAATTGCTGAGGCTTGCTATACTCCTGCCTCAGCCTCTCCAGTGATTACAGGTGTTTGCCACCATGCCCAACAGAATTCCTAGATTTGTCACCAAAAGCATTATCCATTTTTTAAAAATTAATTAATTGGATCGCATCTAAAGTAATAAAAATTAAAAATGCATCCCGGACACTCAGGAGGCTGAGGCGCGTGCGCACACACTCACACACACACACACACACACACACACACACACAAATTGCTTTGTGGAGGTTCTGTTTAAGTAAACGATTATTTTCTTCCGGTAACGGAACTGCCCGTGGAATAGCACTTTTATCCGTGACTGGTCTAGAACGGTCATTTTCCCTCCATAAGGGAGGAAGGCCATGCCCATCATTGAGGCCCGCGTTCAACAGAAAGACCAAGAGTCTGCAACGTTTTCGCTGAGAACTCCCCTACTATGAAAGGAATGTGGGCCCCCGTTTTTCCTTAAAAATGCGCCAACTATCTTCCAGAACAAACTTACGCCCCAGGAGCGGAGCACATTCCGACCCTAGCCTTTCTGGTTGCTTGGGTAAGAGTCCGCTGCAATTTCCCTTCTCTCTTCCTTTCCCTCCCATCCATGTAACTGATGTGATTCAGCAATCTGTATACGGGGTAAAAATGGGAGTTCATAACCCTTTTGAATCAAACTGTGAAATATGATATATCAAGAAAGATGTAATGTTTTGAACGACCAACAATAAAAAAAATAAATTAAAAAAAAAAAAGAGTCCGCTGCAACATGCACCTTCACGCCAGCGAGGTTGTGCGCCCTCGCAACGGTTTTTTCTCTTTTTTCTCACCGGAGTCAGGGACCTCCCGCAGAAGCCCAATTTTGAAGACCCTGGAAGCTATCGGCCTCAATTCACAATTCCTGGCCAGAAGTGGTTCACTATACACTGTCCCTCTTTATGGATTTAGGCTTTTTACAAGCTGCATCTTGTCACTTCCCTCACTCTTCCCGCTAAGGAATATAATGTGCCTTTAGGAAAATTTGCAAATTACAGGGTTCTCCCGGGAGAGGAGCTCAGTCTACAGGGAAGATTCTTCTAAATTCAGGAGCTGTGCATGATGGTGCCAGCTGCTTAGGAGGCTGAGGCAGGAGGATTGCAAGTTCAAACCCAACCTTGGCAATTTAGCAAGGACCTAAGGAATTTAGTGAGACCTTGTATCAAAATAAATAAATAGAAAGTGCTGAGGATGGAACTCAGTGATAAAGCACCTCTGGTATCAATTCCCAGTACCTGCCTCCCCCCAATATATATATGGAGGAATTCTTGCCAGCGGGAAGAGGATTGTTCAGAAATGCTGCACACAGGATACTGTAGCCTTTCCATTTATGTCAAGTGATCCTGGATAAAACCCACTCTCAATCCTCCAAGTATACAGTGTGTCAACTCTCTTCTTGGTTCCCACCACTTAGTGGTTACTGATGCCTGCCTTATTCCCTTTCTACTTCTCCCAGAGCCTGGTTTCTGTTAAATTGGCTGCTTCTCCACATATCTCAATATTTTCCTGCAAAAGGAGATTTTTGTGGGGAAAGCAAGAGGCAGAATTTCAGTTTTAGTTTGAGACATTTAAAAGGTTAACACCTTTTTTTATCCTTTGCAATGTTAGAGATCAAACCCAAGGCCTCACACAAGCTAGGCAAGTGTTCAACCACTGAGCTATATCCCCAACTTCTGAAATCTTTATTACCAATTGTTATGGTGGTTGTAATAGCCACACTACCCAAATCGATCTGCAGAATCTTTAGAATCCAGTTGAAATATTATCCTAGATGACAACCTAGAAATTCTCAACATTTCATGGGCTCTGTTTGCCACCTAACCTCACAGACATTTTTCACTACATTTTTTTCAAAGAAGGAGCACTTAAAAGTATATCTATTAGTTTTGTACAAAAATAAATTGCAAATTTTCTTATTATAATATTAGCAATAAGACTAATGATATATAAATTGGTTCAACCTCAATGGGACACCATTTGGCAACTTTTTTTTTTTTTTTTTGTACCAGGGATTAAACTCAGAGGCACTCAACCACTGAGCCACATCCAGCAGCCCTATTTTGTATTTTATTTATAGACAAGGTCTCCCGACTTGCTTAGATGCCTCGCTGTTACTGAGGCTGGCTTTGAACTCCCAATCCTTCTGCCCCTGGGATTATAGTCATTTGCCACCATACCCATCTTGGCAACCTCTTATCAATAGAAAAGGAACAAAGCCTTTGACCTAGCAAGTCTACATTTAGAATTTTATCCTATAGTTATACCCTCACACATAAGGATATTTACTGAAATAGTATTACTTTTTAAAAGTACAAAATAGAACACAAGGTAAGTATTCATGAAAAATATATATTTTAAAAGCACTGAAGAGGAAGACAAACTGTATAAGACATGAAATTTGTATTTTAGTGGGAGAAATAAAAGTGGTAAGTAAATTTGTAGTATCTTATGAAGTAACTGCCAAATTGAACAATACTTAGATACATTATTGAGGGGAGAAATGGTGGAAACTGTGTATATTGTATGCTATCTTTTATGTTAGAAGTATGTGTTTGTTCTGAAGAAATTGACAAGAACACTGGAAGGAGAAAAAAACCTCCATCTGCATGGATTAGATGAAACATATTGTTAAATTGGCCATACTACCCAAAGTGATCTACAGATGCAATGCAATCCCCATCAAAATTACTAATGACATTGTTTGCAGAACTAGAAAAAAAAATTCTAAAATTCATATGGAAGCACAAAGACCTTGCATATGCAGAGCAATGCTGGAGGCATTACAATACCTGATTTCAAAACATAGCATAGAAGCATGATGTGGTGACCCATGGCTGTAATTCCAGCTTGGGAAAGCTGAGGCAAAAGGATCTCAAGCTCATAGGTCTGCCTGGGCAGTTTAGGGAGACACTGTCTTAAACTACAAATTAAAAGGCGGGGGTAGTAATGTAGTTCGGTTGTAGAGTGTGCCCTGGGGTCAATTCCCAGTACTACCATAAATCAATCGCCATCTTATATTCAATTTTTTTTTTTTTCCAGTGCTGGGAATGGAGCCAGAGTCTCACACTTGCATGCTTTCTACCATTGAGCTGCACTCCAGTACTCTGCTGAGCAGACAGCTTTTTTTTTTTTTTTTCAACTGATATCTTCTATGTTCAGGGAAAATCAGCTCTTCCTCTGCTTCCACCAAAGTCTGGTTTCTGGCCTCCAATCGCTGGGGGTCTCCATTGTCCCCATCTGAAGGGTCAATAAAACCATAGCTAGGATTAGGGAATGGTTGAGGATACAGTCAACAAAGAGGGGAACCAGCCAGGCCTCAGAGTCTGTCCCACTTCTACCTATCCCCAGGTGGAATTGTCTGGGTTTTTTCTGTAAAACACCTGCCGTGATGATCACCTACATTCTGCAACTTATCTTATTCTGCAACCACCATCTTAGAGCCTAGTTGTAAAGTGTCTACCTGGTTTAGGGTGCCCCCACCACTAAGAGTGGGATATACAGGGCTAGGGTTGTGGCTCAGTGGTAGAGTACTTGCCTCGCCACACATGTGAGGTACTGGGATCAATCCTCAGCACCGTATAGAAATAAATAAATAAAGATACTGTATCCATCTACAACTAACATAATTTAAAAAAAAAAAAAAAAGAGGGGAAGGGGCTGGGGATGTGGCTCAAGCGGTAGCGCGCTTGCCTGGCATGCCTGCAGCCCGGTTCTATCCTCAGCACCACATACAAACAAAGATGTTGTGTCTGCCGAAAACTAAAAAAAAAAATAAATAAATATTAAAATTCTCTCTCTCTCTCTCTCTCTCTCTCTCTCTCTCTCTCTAGCTCTCTCTCTCAAAAAAAAGGAGAGGAAGACAAACACTATTTGCTTGTGCAGTACAAAACTTAAAAAAAAAAAAAAAAAGGTTTTCTTCTAACCTCAAATAATGAAGGGAACATGAATAAAATGCTTGTGCCCAAAGACCAGAGTAAGGAAATGGAGGGGCAGTAAGAAAAAACATTGGCCACACTACTGCAGCATTAAGTATCAAGGGAAGGTAGAAACAGTTGATCAGCACACAGCTTCAGCTGGGTCCTGCCTCAGGAGACCAGCTCTGACTACACCTCCAGAGTCTGCTCACAATTGCCAGTCTCAGCACTCTGGCTCCAGGGTCAATCATCAGATTGGTTTCAGGTTGGGTCAACTTTGGACACACCTCTTGTTTAGGACTCACTGTCTCAACAGAAATGGTATGGGAAGAGAGGCATTCCATTCCTCTCCTAAATGGACCATATCCAACTAATGGGATGGGGTGGGGACAGAGGCCTGGGCAGCTGTCCAGAATTTTGGGTGCATCATAAGGACCTAGAACATGGGCCAATTTGGCCCTTTGTGGTACAGGTTGAGTGGAGGGTGGGTGGGATCCAGGTCAATTCCTGTCTTCTCCTTGCTTTACCTTTCATCCTTGAAAGCTGCCATCTGCTCCCTGTGCCCTATACCCTGCTACCTGAGACTGGCTTTGAGGGTATAGTCATGAATAGTCTATGGTGCTTCTTCAGTTTCACCTGGAAAATGGTTTTGGACATCAGCTCCAAGAGAAGCAGAGATCTATCATGAGTGGACAGGAGGATTTCCAGAACCCCCAGGATTATGGGTGGGACTCTACCCACAGTCACTCAAGGAGGGGACTGAAAAGAAGAGCACCTAGATGAAAAGACCTAATGACACTGCATAGGAGCTCTCAAGGAATGGTCCTCTTGTGAATGTAGAGACAGACTAACATGCTCAGAGTTTCCAGTTAGTTTTTGGTTTTGTTTTGTTTTGTTCAACTCCCAAGCCTTCATAATTAGGGGACAATATAAGAGCAAAGAGATGAAAAAGAAGAATATCAGTCAAGAGGAACCAACTGTTCTTTTCTGGATCTAGGGATCGAACTTAGGGGTGCTCTACCACTGAACCACACCCCCAACCCTTTCTATTTTTTGAGATGGGAGCTCTCTAGTAGCCCTGGCTGGCCTCAAACTCAAAATTCTCCTGCCTCTGCCTTTTAAGTGGCTGGAAATTATGCATCATTTTGTAGGCTCAGATAGCCAACTTTTTTTTTTTTTTGCACTAGAGATTGAACAAAGGGGTGCTTAATCACTGAGCCATATCCCCAGCCTTTTTTTTTTTTTTTTTTTTGAGACAGAGGGTCTTGCTAAGTTGCTGAGGCTGGCTTTGAACTTGCCATCCTGCCTCAGCCTCCCCAGCAGCTGGGATTATAAATGTATACTACTGCACCCAGCTAAGAGGGTCAACTTTTGAGTAACAGAATTCTAGAAAGAAAAAAAAAAAAAAAACCAGAATGGCCTAAAATTCTCAAAAGGATTACTGTGAGTTAGGGGAAAATCAAAGCATGACACTTTCTTTTTCTTTTTATTTATTTACTTATTTATTTTTGGTGGTGCTGGGGATTGAACCCAAGGCCTTGTACATGGGAGGTAAGAACTCTACCAACTGAGCTATATCCCCAGCCAAAGCATGAAATTTTGAAGGAATCTTTTCTTTTTGGGGTGGTGGGGGTGTTAGAGATTTAACCCAGGGATAATTTACCACTGAGCTACATCCTCAGCCTTTTTTATTTTGAGATAGGTTCTCACTAAGTTGGTTAGGACCTCGCTAAGTTGCAGAGACAGGCCTCAAACTTGTGGTCCTCCTGTTTTAACCTCCCAAGTCACTGGGATTATAGGCATGCATCACTGTGTCTGGCAATAGAAAATTTTATTTCTAATGAAGAATTCTATGGCTACTTTGATGAATAACTGAAGTACAATAAACTGCTTATATGAAAATGTGTACAATTCATTACTTTTGACACATACAAATACACCAATTACTGTTATCAAGACAATGCACATTTCCATCATCCTTAAGAGTTTTCTACTACTTCTTTCCACTCTATACGTTTCTCCATATCCATTCCCAGGCAGTTGCTCGCTGGTTTCTGCACTATATATTAGTCTCCATCAGTTAGAATTTTTAACACAAACTAGTTATACTACAATTCTAATTCTCTTAAATATTTCAACTCTATTTTGAAGTTTCAGGAAGGAAAGATAATCTACATACACCAAAACACACATGCATGCAAAAGAATAATATGCCTGCAAAAGAATAACATGCCTAGAATTTTAAGTACCCTCTTACAACAACTAAGGAACAATTTATCATTGTGGTATAAGAAATAGATTTTAGACTAGAAATTTTCGTGCAAATGATAGATTAGCTTCTTGTGGGTAACACTGACAGTACATCAAATTTCAATTTTCAGTTGTATGTCAATGTCTCCATCATCTCTAGGTGGGATGATTATGGATGTAGAGCCCAGATCCTTGAGTTTCTGTTATATGATCACCTAATTGTTCTGCCTACCCACAGGAGTTTATTACTCCATCTTTTAATGTTTTGTTTTGTTTTGGTTTGATTTGGTTTTTTAAACAGGATCTTGCTAAGTTGCTGTTGTCTTGAATTTGAAATCTTCACCTCCTGAATAGCTGGGATTACAGGTCACCACACCTGGCCTTTTGACTCTTAATTCATATTCTGTTTAGATTTCAAGACTTTTGATCCTATTAGATAGTTGCAATTTCTTAGGTGTTTCCTAGAATTACAGAGTTCCCACAGAGAATACAAGAAGCAGACTGACAATTCTAGGAATCTCTTCCCTCTGGGTTTGGGCATTACACCCCTCCTACTGACACCAGAATCATAACTTCATCTCTTGAATAACAGTTAATAAACAGTGCTTTAAGTGGAACAGGAAAATAAACAGAAATAATGTTGTTTAGAGAATGGAGACACTAGAAAAGTTTCAAGCACTTCCCCTTCTAGTATCCAAACCACGTGAATCATCTGTTGTCGGGCTGTGTTAAAGGTACGCACGTAACCGTTGCCTGTGCTCTGCTGTCTCAAAAAGATAAGAGAAGAATCTAGAAATGTGGTGGCCAGAAGGAGAGAACTCGGTGGCCAAAGGTCAGAAGGATGTGGAGGTTTGAATTTAGTCCTTTAAGTACATATTAGTCCCACAAGAATCGGTACGTTTTTTCCGTAAGAGATTCTGTGCAGGCGTTGGTTCTCTCCTACGCCACTGGAACTGTCCTCACTTTCCTAAGTCCCAGATTGGATGTCCCAAGTCCAGAGCCCCGCTTTCCCTCCAGGCGCCAGAGAAGAGCGCGGATCCAGAAAGCCCAGATACCAGGGCTTTGGCCTGGGGTGGAAGTGGGAAGCGAGGCCTGGGATCCAATGAGAAGAGCTCGATTGGGAGGGGCTAGCCGAAAGCCCTTGAAATAAGACTCCTGGGAGAGCCGCAGCTCCTTCCAGCTATCTCCAGCACAGATTTAGGATCTCCTCGGACACTTTCGCCCGCCCCTAACTCTTGCGGCATGGCCACTTCCAAGAAGTTCCACACGCTTGTGGAAGTGCAACAAAAAGGAGGGAAAATTTTTGAGGTCCTGGGAGACCCCACCGAGGTACCTAGCTGGTTCCACTCCCAATATCTAAAGTGTCCAAGAGTGGTGTGCCTGGAGGCGTGGCTGGTGGAAGCAATGTTCGGTGAGTGGGCCAGGAAGGGACGGGCGATGGAGCCTCCTTTCCTGCCACTTCTACCTACGCCCCTCACAGTCCCAGCGCGTCCCAGGGAAAGGCTCTCCAGGGGCCCAGATCCCAAGTTCTTGCCCTTCGCCCACCACCTTCCCCTCCCAAGCCCGGTGAGTCATTTGTACCCTCTCGACCTCCCCGCGCAGGCCGGGACGGAGAGAAAATCCCGCACGTCGAGTGTGTGACCCACACTGTGCTTCACGTGAATCAGTGGAATCCTGAAGGCGATGCTAAGATCTTGATATTTGGGAGGCCTAATTTCCAACTGGAGGTATTCGAGATGATCGAACACCTGGCTAACTACTTCCGCCTGCGCCGCGGGGTGCCAAGTACGTGGGGGGGCCCCCCCGGAATCGGGAGGACCATCCCCCACAAAGCCCCTCCACTTGGGAGGGACCCTGAAGTTTTCTGAGAACCCGGGCGGCAGTCTTGCCCTCTCGGTCGGGCCGGGAAAGGGTTTCGTCTTTGCAAGGATTCTAGAAAGCCAAATTCACTCAGCGCTCTGGGACTCTGGCCCCACGTCCTCAGCCAGCGGGAGTGACGATACATTTGTGGGGAGGGTGTGGAACCACAGGTGCAATCCCTTCACATTACTTTTCTTCCAGGCTCAAAGAAAGCCGTTGCCCAGATGGCTGAGACCCCGGAGACTGGGACTCAGAGATCTCCACACGAGATTCCTGAGGCCGGGACCCAGCTGTCTCCGGACCTGAAAGTCCCAGAAGCCGGGACTCAGCAGCCTACCGAGGCAGCCCAGGACCTGGTTACCAGGTTATGAAGGCATCTTTGAGTCGGGAGAGCCAGGAGTTAAAGTGGAAGTCTCCGAAGAAGTCGCATTCCTAATAGTTCTCCTTCTACCCTAAAAGCTGGGGAAAGATTGTGTGATATGGTTTGTTTCCCCCTATGTTAATGTAAACATGAATTTAAAAAGTTCAAATAAAAAAATCAAATTTCTAGATTTTGGTTTTTTTTTTTTGTTTGTTTGTTTTTTAATATTTATTTATTTATTTATTTTTTTAGTTCTCGGTGGACACAACATCTTTGTTGGTATGTGGTGCTGAGGATCGAACCCGGGCCGCATGTATGCCAGGCGAGCACGCTTCCGCTTGAGCCACATCCCCGCCCCGGGCTGAGGATGTGGCTCAAGCGGTAGCGCGCTCGCCTAGCATGCGTGCGGCCCGGGTTCGATCCTCAGCAGTACCACATACCAACAAAGATGTTGTGTCCGCCAAGAACTAAGAAAAAATAAATAAATGTTAAAAATTCTCTCTCTCTCTCTCTCTCTCTCTCTGTCCCCCTCTCTCACTCTCTCTTTAAAAAAAAAAAAAATCAAATTTCCCTAAGGACTGTTCATTGGAAGGTAGAAAGAGAATAACACATTCCTCCCCAAATTCTGTGTGCTGTTCTCTACCCCAAGGCAGTTGAGACCTTTTGGATTGCTAGCTGCCCAGGACCAATAGTCCCCAGCTGAGGTCAGGTTTCTCTTGTGCTCCTTAACGCAGGGCACCTGACTTTGCAAAAGGTAAGAGACTGTACCATTGAGTCAGTCCTTGTATGGAAACCTCTCCAAACCGTAATTCTACTCAAAGTGACTTGGGATTTAGAAACCTAGTAACTGGGATCCAGTGGCTGCTATCCAGCTGAATATGAAAGGCCCCACTTGGGTGTACCCCCACTCTGCCACCCAATGCTTCCCAACTGGGGCAACTGAGAGGAGGGAAACTGCAAGAGTCGGGAGGCAATGCTGAGATCCTTAATCCTTGTCAGGGTCAACCAAGCTTTGGTGAAATTGGACATGAACCAGCCCCAGGCAGAATAAGGTTAATCTCCTTAGTTAAATTAACTAAGCAACTAGAAGATGGGAGACATGGGGGAGACCCCTCTTGATTCCCTCTAGAGTTCTAGAGCCCAACGCGGTACAGGAATGCCAGTCCTGGCTTGTGCGCATTAATCTGGAAGTTTGCACGCTAACGGTTTTGTATCAGGATACCAGGATTTTTTCCTTTATATTGTTTTATTAGGATACTAGGATAAAACTAACACACAGGAATCTTCGTGACATGAAATGTTTCATTTAAAACATTCAAGGAAGCCCAGAGCAGTGGCACACGCCTGTAATCTCATTGGCTCAGGAGGTTGAGGCAGGAGGATCGGAAGTTCAAAGCCAGCCTCGGCATCTTAGCGAGACCCTGTCAGCTCAGTGGGACCCCATCTCTAAATAAAATACAAAATAGGGCTGGTGATGTGGCTCAGTGGTTAAGTGTCCCTGATTTCAATCGCCGGTACAAAATAAAAATAAAACATTCAATGAGGAGAGGAAAGCAGAGCACAGCAGCTGGAAAAGCGTTCTGGATTGAGGGCATAGTGCCAAAGTTAAACATGGAGAGAAAACGGAATTTTCGTGAGGATGCATTTCCTTTTACAATTTCCTCACCTGTGTGGCCCTTTTGCAACTCATTCCTATGTCCTTAAATTGTACAGCATATAAAGCATCACATATAAATATGTAGTACGATGAAGAACTTGGTTGGTTTCTAATCTATTCCTATCTGCAAGTGAATACCCTCAGGATGATGAAAGAGCTCACTGGTAAGCACTTGCCTAGCATGCCCAAGGCCCTGGGTTAAACCCCCAGCAGAGGTTGGAGGGTATCTACTCTTTAAGAACAAGTTTGGCTGGCACGGTGGTGAATGTCTGTAATCCAAGCAACTCTGGAGACTGAGGCAGGAGGACTTCAAGTTTGAGGCCAGCCTCAACAAATTATTGGGGCCCTAAGAAACTTAGCAAGAACTTGTCCCAAAATAAAATTTAAAAACCAAGGATGTATGTAGCTCCGTGATAAAGCACTCCTGGGCTAAATCCCCTACACCAAAAGAAAAAAAAAAAAAGCATGTTTGGCTTTAATAAACTATGGTGCTACATTAAACTTCCTTGATTGGAGGCTGACAGAAGCTAAGGGCAAAAGAAAGCAGAATTTAAATAATATCATGCTTACATGTTTTTTAAAAAAATTTTAATGTATATAGATAAGTTTTTGTAGTACTGGGGATTGAACCCAGGACCTGTAGCTTAGGAGACAAGCACTCTACCAACTGAGCTACACACCTAGACCCTAGATAAGTTTTTTTTTTTTTTTAAAGCAATGCTTTTGGAGCTATGGTGGTGGCTCAGTGGTAGAGAGCACTTTCCTAGCATGTGTGAGGCACTGGGTTTGATCCTCAGCACCACATATAAATAAAGGTATAAAAAACTTTTAAAAAAATTTTTAAAAGCAATATTTATTACAAATCTTGACAAAATAGAAAACATTTAATGGACTGAGGGACAACTTTAGCAAGCCCCTGTCTCAAAAAAAAATGAAAGAATTAGCCAGGCATGGTGGTGCCCACCTGTCTCAGTAGCTCTGGAGGCTGAATCAAGTGGATCACAAAGTTCAAAGCCAGCCTCAGCCTGTATCAGATTATAGAAAGGGCTGGGGATATGACTCAGTGATTAAGCACTCCTGGGTTCAATCTCTGAGAAAGAAAGGAAAGGAAGAAAAGGAAGGAAAGAAAGGAAGAAAGAAAGAAAATTAAAGTTCTGGGGATGTAGCTCGGTAATGCAGTGCCCCTGGATTCAGTCCCCAGTACTGCTGAAAAGAATTTTCACTCAGACCAAAATCTCCAGAGCTTTTCTATTGCCCTCCCAAACTCACTCACTTCCTTACAAGACATCTTTTAATTTTTATTCAACTGTTAATTGTTATACCTTTTTTCTTCTACCACAATTTTCCTAAGAATGGTTATATTCAACTCATCCCTTACTGCCGATTCATATGTTCCCAAATATCTCAATTACAAACTGGTGCATCAAATTTCAATTTTTTCCCTCTGTAACAGGAATTGAACCCAGTGGCGCTTAACCACTAAGCCACATTCCCAGTACTTTCCCCTGATTATGCAGAGTGGGGTCACTGTAGGAGAAGGGGTGGTGGGTCCCTCATAGCTATTGGTACCAGTCCTAGCTTACTGTCTCATAATAAAGGATGGTGGGAGGCACAGGACTCCACAGCACTTCCTGACTTCCTGGAGTTTCTCAATTAGGGGACGGGGTGGGAGTGCACAGCAACAACTAATTACAGTGGGAAAGAAGCAGTCCAGCCTTGCCTGGGTAGAGGAAGAAATCTCCCACACCTATCCCCACTCCAATCAATAGCCAGAAAAGGGTTCATCCACTGGAGGGTAATAACAGTTGGGCCAGTAGTCAGGAAGAACCAGGTCCCCAGCCTCTGATCACGCAGGAAAAAAAAAATCAAGATAATAAACATGAATCCTCACACTAAGAGTAAGGAAAGGGAGGGAAAGGGAGTGAAACGAAGTTCCAACCCCCACTGCCTACAGGCTAGAAAAAGGCAGCCCTTGGCTTATGAAGTGCTGTGACCTCAAGGAAGACAAATCAGGAATAAACCAGGTTTTGTGTTTTAAGGTACTGGTGATTGAACTCAGGAGCGCTTTACCACTGAGCTAAGTCCCCAGCTCTTTTTTATCTTGAGGCAGGGTCTCGCTAAATTGTGAGACAATTTGCAATCATCCTGCCTCAGCCTCCGGAGTCACTGGGATTACTGGCGCGTGCCATTGCACGGGCTCAATTCCTCTCACCAAAACAAGGCTTTTTTAGCTGGTTGCAAATCTGTAATCTCTTTACTGCCGAGGGGGAGAATCACAGGAGTTAAACCGAAGCCAACTTTGAAAACAAAGACCTCTAGGCACCTTCTGACCCAAGAATTCCGCTTCTGGAAAGTGCGGGATACCATGAGAGGGGAATGTCTTGGACAGACTGGTCGTTGCAGTGTGATAGGTAATGAAAAAACAGCTCCCTCATCCTGAAATAAACACCTGTGTGGCATCACATAAAACCTACAGACGACTCAAACAGGACGCCCTCCGCGGACGAAGGACCTGGGACACTGAATCTTGTGGGAATCTCAACCAGCCCAGAATATTAAGGGTGGACCGACTGAGGGTTTGAACGCCACCTGTGCTCAAGCCAGGTTCCAAGAAATCGCACACCTGGTGCTCCGCGGGAGTCAAACTACCAGGTTTAGAGCCCCTCAAACCTAGACCAGGAGCCCTGGGTAGAACCGCTCACCTGTATTCCCAGGTACTCAAGGAGAGGCACGGGAATTGCAGTTCTAGGCCAGCCTCAGCAACTTGGAGACACCGTCTCAAAAATAAAAAGTAGTGGAGATGTGACTCATTGGGAAAGCACTCCTGGGTTAAATTTAAAGTACAAAAATACTCCAGATACTTCACCATTTGTGAAATTAGTGAAATCATCAGCATCCTGCCCTTGAGGACCCAATTCTGACCATAAGATCCAAAAAAAGGATTAGGACTTTCAAAATGATAAGCTAAAATGTAGAAGCAAAACAAATGATCAGCTTCTATCCACCCTTCACATCAAGTAAAGTCAATGTTTTGTAAATTTGCTTTATTTCACGTGAAAAGACTTTATTCCAGACAAAAATTTCATTAGAATAGTTCTACAAATACATTTACCACAAAATAAACCACTATTCAAAAGGCACAGGAAAAAGTGATGTAGAGATTTAAGAATACGTGTCTTCCAGTCTCTTCAGCTGGCTGTCCTCATTGGTCTAATTATTGCCATCTTGTTTGTATTCAACTGGATGCTGGATAGTTTCTGGATACGGTGAACTAGCCTTCAAGAACTCCTCAAGGCGTTTTATCTTCTTAGCTGGAAGGCAAGCAACTGATAAGCATCCACAAGGACTGGGGAGAAGTTCTGCGACAGTTTCTCAGCGGAGTCCTGAAGCTGAGATCTAGCTCTAGTGATCTGCCCCAGCTGAGGTTGAATTGGACAATGTGCGCCTGAATGCATCGGATCTCCGCTGTCTTTCCCAAGGATCCTTCGCTAAAGGGATCACCAGGGCCTCTGCAGCTTCCTGGGAGTTAAGAAACTACAAGAAGTTGTGAGAAAGAGGAGGCTAAGGAGAAGCTGTAAGCCTAACGCCATCACCTGTAGTTCCTCCACACGTAGGTTCACAAAGTCCCTCACCTCGTTGGTCACGAAGTTCTCGGAACCACACTGCCAGGCTCTGGATAATGTTCTTCACCCGAGTCTTCACGCCGGGCTGCCCAAACACGGTGATTTCCACTAGTTCCCCGGTGTCCGTTGGGTCCACCCTCAGCAAGGCCTGGCTCATCCACTCCATTTCCGAGAGGACGGTTCCGTCTCGGCCTAAACAGATAAGGAGAGACTTTCAGGAGGAGCTAGATTTGGAGGGGCTGTGGGCTAGGTAAAGGGCGAGCAGGAGCCGACGGGCAAATCAACGCCGATGACCTGCGAATTTGGGAAAGAGCTTGTGCAGTCACTAGCAGCCTGTCCTACACGGGAGGAGGCGAGCCCGAGGATACCCCGGGTCAGGATGGCTCACCAAAAATTGGTTCTACCAGCCAGGGGTCCAGGTGAAACACCAGAGGTTCGTTCAGTTCCTGCGCGGAAAACCACCACGGCCGGACACGAATCGGTGGTGGCGGAACGTGAAACCCGAGCAGCCTATCCAGGGAGTGAGACGACATCCCTGACATCCCTTCGGCCCCAGCAGCTTCATCTGCACCGGAGTGGCCGAGCATGACAGACCCCAGAGAGTCCGCAGCCCAAAGAACGTGCTCCCAATGGCCGCCTCCGGCTTCCTCCAGTCCCAGGTTCCCCCCCACCCAGCCGCGGGCTCCTTTATATAGTGCTCGACACCCCACCCATCCCGCACCCTCCCGCTGCGCAGGCCCACTAGACACCGAGCTTCCCGCGCTACTCGCGACCCCCAGCTACTTTTGACTTGAGCTGGGTTTTGATCTCAGACGCCCTGGGGTCCTCCTTTCAGCCTTGGAACGCGTCCCGTATTCTCAAAAGGCTCGTGATTCATTAACGTGTGAATTTGATTTGATGACCCTTTGACCCTGAATCACCTGTGCCAAGGTTAAGGTTTGCAGATCACCTTCTAAGCACTAGTGGGTAGATCAGACCTAGGACGGACTCCTCCAATCTGTAAAAACTTCTCAAGTCCTCCTCGCTGCTGTCTTCTGACTGTCCGGGTGGTTACAATTTTAGATTTTTATTCCACTTGAACACTTAAATGTTCAGCCCTCTGTGAATTTACATCCAGAAGTCTTAATATTGCGCTTCAGTTTATAGACGAGCCATTCTCTTATTGCAAATATCCAAAATGATCAGTCTCTTCAGGTGCAATTAAAACGAACATTTCCAGATGGTTCTACGGTACTTCAGAGCTAATGTTTAATCTTGATGGGCATCAAGTTTAGTGCAAATAAAATTCTATTTAGAGACTTAGGAAAGTTTTGACAGGGAGGCTTCCCTAGAGTGAAATCATTCCCGCCTTTCTGTCAGTACCAACGTTGGCCATTCAAACCTACTGAAACTATTAATAACAATTCTGTTTGTTACACAGGGAGTTTCCCTGAAAGACGGTTTCAGTCATTATGCAAACGAGCCGCATGCTTTATACACTGGAAAGTTCTCTTTGGGTTTACACAAAAAAGCCGGTCCTGAACGCCAGTCAGTTCTCTAGGGAGTTGGACCTCACCTGCCTAGTTCTCTTATCAGTGAATAAACCCAAAAGAGGCACTCATTTCTTTGTGCATTAGCCACCACACATTCAACTGAGAATACTCAGGCTCAACTCTGAGAAATTTCTTAAATTCTACTCACCAGTAATAATTTCATCACACTGATTTAATGCCAAAAAACATAAAAAAAAAAAAGAATCAGAATATTTCAAGCCACTCTATCATGTTTTCAACAAAACATCAGAGGTGGTCATTACAGAACAGGAAGCAAGTTAAACAAATTGTGTTTATTTCCACCATCCTAAGTAAACATGTCAATGAATATTTCCTCCATATGTTCTTAATTTTAATTAAATTTTAAATTATAAAAAATTTCACACATTCAAAAAACCATGTAACACACCCAGGTACCCTCCTTCAATTTCACAGATGTTGACATTTCCCCACCTTTGCCTCAGTTCTCTTCTTTAAAATAGTATAGCTTTGAAGGTTGAGGCAGGAGGAGGGCAAGTTCAAAGCCAGCCTCAGCAACTTAACAAGGCCCTAAAACAATTTAGCAAGACCTGGTTTCAAAATGAAAAATAGAAAAGGCTGGGGAATGTGCTCAGTGGCTAAGCATCCCTGGGATCAATCCCTAATATCCCCAGTACAAATATATATACATATGTATAAATACACATACACACACACAAGTTGAAACACTGAATCTTATTTAGTGGCTATTTCTACCTCTAATTTTAAAAATCAACACAATACATATTGTAAAAAGTCTTGAGGATATACAATAAAATATGAAAGTTCTCAGACACAATCTTCCTTAATCTCTTAGTATTCCTTTTTCAATTATGCACATTATGAATTTCCTTTTCCAGTATAAATTGTCTTTTTATCTTTAAGCTGTCTTTTGTGTTTTTGCCAGGTTTAGGTAGTGCATGCCTGTAATCCTAGCTAGTCTGAAGCCTGAAACAGAGGGATCCTGGGTCACATAGCAATACTTCATTTCAAAGAAGAGAAAGAGATTGGGGGCAGGGGGAATGAGAGGAATCCTTCTTTATTATCTGAAGAGATTCCCTCTACTTACTAAGAATATTGAAATTTCTGTCTTAACATTTAAGACAGAATCCTCAAACCATCTGTGTTTTGTTGTTGTTGTTGTTGTTTGTTTGTTTGTTCATTTTAAATAGTGTTGCAGAACTACAGAACCTAGGGCCTGACACAAAGCTAGGCAAGTGTTCTACCACTGAACTACACCCCCAGTTCTGGGGTTAATTCTTTTAAATTAGGGATAAGATAGAGATACAATTTCATCTTTTCATAAAATTAATACTTTTTATTTATTTAGTACTTGGGATTGAATCCAGGGGTCCTTTACCACTGAGCTACATCTCCAATTCTTTTTATTTTGGGACAGTCCTGTTAAATTGGTGAGACTGGCCTTGAATTTTCAATCTTCTTGTCTCAGCCTTCAGCACCACTGGGATTATAAGCATATGCCTCTGCACCTGGTAAATTGGTGTGTTTTTGTTTTGTTTTCGATACTTCGGATGGAACTCAGGAGCACTTGACCACTCAACCATATCCCCAGCCCTATTTTGTATTTTATTTAGATACAGGGTCCCACTGAGTTGCTTGGCAGCCTTGCTGTTGCTGTGGCTGGCTTTGAACTTGAAATCCTCCTGTTTTAGTGCTCCCACACACACACATACACACCCCACCCCCCCCACCCCCGTCTGGGATTATGGGCATGCACCACTGCACCTGGCGCTTTTTTTTTATTGTTTGTTCAAAACATTACAAAGCTCTTGACATATCATATTTCATACATTAGATTCAAGTGGGTTATGAACTCCCAATTTTACCCCAAATACAGATTGCAGAATCACATAGGTTACACATCCACATTTTTACATCATGCCCTATTAGTAACTGTTGTAATCTGCTACTTTTCCTATCCTCTACTATCCCCCCCTCCCCTCCCATCTTCTCTCTCTACCCCACTTACTGTAATTCATTTCTCTCCTTGTTTATTTTCCCATTCCCCTCACAACCTCTTATATGTAATTTTGTATAACAATGAGGGTCTCCCTCCATTTCCATGCAATTTCCCTTTTCTCTCCCTTTCCCTCCCACCTCATGTCTCTGTTTAATGTTAATCTTTTCTTCCTGCTCTTCCTCCCTGCTCTGATCTTAGTTGCTCTCATTATATCAAAGAAGACATTTGGTATTTGTTTTTTAGGGATTGGCTAGCTTCACTAAGCATAATCTGCTCTAGTGCCATCCATTTCCCTGCAAATTCCATGATTTTCTCATTTTTTAGTGCTGTGTAATACTCCATGGTATATAAATGCCACATTTTTTTTATCCATTCATCTATTGAAGGGCATCTAGGTTGCTTCCACAGTCTTGCTATTGTGAATTGTGCTGCTATGAACATCAATGTGCCAGTATCCCTGTAGTACGCTCTTTTAAGGTCTTCAGGGAATAGTCCGAGAAAGGCAATAGCTAGGTCGAATGGTGGTTCCATTCCCAGCTTTCCCAGGAATCTCCATACTGCTTTCCAAATTGGCCACACCAATTTGCAGTCCCACCAGCAATGTACAAGAGTACCCTTTTCTCCACATCCTCGCCAGCACTTGTTGTTGTTTGACTTCATAATGGCTGCCAATCTTACTGGAGTGATATGGTATCTTAGGGTGGTTTTGATTTGCATTTCTCTGACTGCTAGAGATGGTGAGCATTTTTCATGTACTTGTTGATTGATTGTATGTCCTCCTCTGAGAAGTGTCTGTTCAGGTCCTTGGCCCATTTGTTGATTGGGTGATTTGTTATCTTACTGTCTAATTTTTTGAGTTCTTTGTATAGTCTGAATATTAGGGCTCTATCTGAAGTGTGAGGAGTAAAAATTTGTTCCCATGATGTAGGCTCCCTATTTACCTCTCTTATTGTTTCTCTTGCTGAGAAAAAACTTTTCAGTTTAAGTAAGTCCCATTTGTTGATTCTTGTTATTAACTCTTGTGCTATGGGTGTCCTATTAAGGAATTTGGAGCCCGACCCCATAATATGTAGATCGGAGCCAACTTTTTCTTCTAACAGATGCAGAGTCTCTGATTTGATATCTAGCTCCTTGATCCACTTTGAGTTAACTTTTGTGCATGGTGAGAGGAGGGGATTCAGTTTCATTTTGTTGCATATGGATTTCCAGTTTTCCCAACACCATTTGTTGAAGATGCTATCCTTCCTCCATTGCATGCTTTTAGCTCCTTTATCAAATATAAGATAGTTGTAGCTTTGTGGATTAGTCTCTGTGTCCTCTATTCTGTACCATTGGTCCACCCACTTGTTTTGGTACCAGTACCATGCTGTTTTTGTTACTATTGTTCTGTAATATAGTTTGAAATCTGGTATTGCTATACCGCCTAATTCACACTTCCTGCTTAGAATTGCTTTTGCTATTCTGGGTCTTTTATTTTTCCATATGAATTTCATGATTGCTTTATTGCTGCGCCCCTCCCCTGACTCAGGCAATGGCAAGGCCCTACTGAGGTGGATGGCACAAGGCGTCCATCCTCTGGAGGAGCGCAGTATGTTTCTGGGAATGGGCTGATTTGTTTTTGTATTCCTTTAATAAGTATAGTTGCGATTTCTCATATGACCATTAAGTATGAAGGAAAAATCATGACTTTCCCAATTAATGCAACTACTTCTAAAGCATAGATCTGTTTGCTCTAAATGCAATGATTCAGCTGTGGAGTATAAATTGTTAATGTCTAAAGAAAAACTCCCTGTATTCCTGTCAAGAAAGTTTTTGAGAAATTAAATTAAAATCTAGAGAAGAAAAATTAATGTTAAGAAGATAGATTAGTGCTTAGTACTGGGCAACTTGTTCTTGTTCCTGTGCACAATGGTTTGTGCTCTTACTTTTGTTTGATTAAAAGTAATAACAAATCAACTACTTGCCGTAACCATGGCACCGGTTCCAGTCAGTAAGTCAAGAAAGAATAGTTAAGGTATAGGCCAATAGTTTGGGACATTTGTAACTATTATTAAAAGTAAACTAAGTAGAAACAGCTCAAAGCAAAACTCGAACTGAAAGTACAAATGCTTGCTTATGCATAAGCCAAGATACATTCTTCTATTCTAATTGTAGCTACGTAATATTTTGTTTTGTTTGAATAATGATTCCTGTTTTGTAACCACAAAGTACTGTAAGCCTGCCAAAATGAAAAGTATATATGATCAACTTCACAAGTAAAGATTGGGATCAACACCTTCACTTTGGTGTCTGTGTTGTTTCTCCACCCCCTCTTTCCCTGACTCCTCACCATCCGTTCGTCTCCTGAGACCCCCTGTTGGAGCTGGTCTCCGACACTTTATCTATTTCTATAAGAAATGCTGTTGGGATTTTGATTGGCATTGCATTAAACCTATAGAGAGCTTTTGGTAATATCCCATTTTGATGATGTTAGTTCTGCCTATCCATGAACAGGGTATATTTTTCCATCTTCTAAGATCTTCTTCTACTTCTCTTTTTAGGGTTCTGTAGTTTTCATTGTATAAATCTTTCACCTCTTTTGTTAGGTTGATTCCCAAGTATTTTATTTTTTTGAGGATATTGTGAATGGAGTGGTTTTCCTCATTTCTGTTTCAGAAGTTTTGTCACTGATATACAGAAATGCCTTTGATTTATGCGTGTTGATTTTATATCCTGCCACTTTGCTGAATTCATTTATTAGTTCTAGTTTTTTGTAGACCCTTTTGGGTCTTCTAGGTATAGAATCATGTCATCCACAAATAGTGATAATTTAAGTTTTTCTTTTCCTATTTTTTTGCCTTTAATTTCTTTCATCTGTCTAATTGCTCTGGCCAGTGTTTCGAGAACTATATTGAATAGAAGTGGTGATAGAGGGCATCCCTGTCTTGTTCCAGATTTTAGAGGGAATGTCTTCAATTTTTCTCCATTCAGAATGATGCTAGCCTGAGGCTTAGCATAGATAGCTTTTACAATGTCGAGAAAGTTCCTGTTATCCCTAGTTTTTCTAATGTTTTGAATATAAAGGGATGCTGTACTTTGTCGAATGCTTTTTCTGTGTCTATCGAGATGATCATATGGTTCTTATCTTTAAGTCAGGGTTTCATCTAATCACTACACAAACCTATTTTATGTGATATGATGCAGCTTTTTTAATATTTTATTAATAAATATTAAAACATATTAACTTTAAAAATATTTTTCAATTTTAATCACCTACTCTTATAAGAAACTATATTTTTCTGAGAAATATACTTAGTTACCTAAAATGAGGCAAGCCTGGACTGTGGAGGAAGGCTCCAAGGAGAGATCATTGGCTCCCAATCCAGTGGCAGGAATAGTGCAACTAATGGGGTCCAAAACGTGTCTCTGGCCCTTAGCAGAAGTTACAAATGACACAACCTCTACAAACTAGTTTCAACTTAAGTTTCAAGGCAATTATGGGTGATTGCAAAACCTTTGGCTAGCCAAGAACTTTGGTCACAAACACTGTTTGCAGCACGTTCTTAGAACATTATTGGTCAGGTCGGATAGTTTTGTGGCTCCATTGAAAGAAAAGATACCCTGGATCTCTAGATGGATTTGGGAATGTGTTTTCTTGGCCTGGTTTTGATGTGTTTGCAGTGTTTTATTAGGATTCATAGTCATTTAGTTTTTAATAACTATGTAGTTGATCAGTGTGTTTAGTATGCTGAATGCTCCTGTGCAGTTATTGTCTTTTCAGATCATTCAATATCTCATTTTGCAACAAAAGGCCTGAGAGACAACTGTACACCGCTGTAGGCTGGGTTCTCTGAGTAACCTTGTTAATGACTTCTGACAATGGTGTGGATCTAAACCTGGCCAATTCAAACCATAAAGCCTGACTTTGTTGTTTTGGCCAAAAGGGGAGGGTGAAGAGTGAAAAACCAGGCAGGAATTTACAGTCTGAGGCTGATAGATAAAATCTAATCTTCCCTAGTAAATATAAATGTCTCACTTTTTTTTTTTTCAGTACTGGGGATTCAACCCAGGGGAACTTAGTAACCACCCCCCACCCCCACCCCCTGCCCTTTTGATTTTTAAATTTTGAGATGGGGTCTTGCTAAATAGCTTAGGGTCTCACTAAATTGCCAGGGCTAGTCTTGAATTTGCAATCCTGTCTCAGTTTCCCAAGGTGCTGGGATTACAGGCATGTGCCACCAAACCCAGCTACTTTTTTTTTTTTTTTTTTTTTTTTTACTTTGAAATTGGGGCTAAGCTGCTGAGGGTCTGTTTAAGTTTCCCAGGCTGGCCTCAAACTTGGGATTCTTCTGATTTAGCCTCACAAATCGTTGAGGTCACAGGTGTTTGCCATTGCACCTGGCTCTTAAAAAATAGCTTAATCAGTCACGACCACTTAGTCACAGTGATGGAACCTGATAGACAAAGGCCACTCTGAAACTGTTGGAAACTCGGTAAAAATAATACTCTACAATTCAGATTACATCAATCACCCTGCCTCCTAGATGAAGATAATTATCTAATTGTCACATTTTAGAAAATTGGCTTCTGATTCTCTAGTACAGCACACTAAATAAACCCAGCTTTGTTTGTCTGCACATGTACAGTCGTTGATTGACTGCCAAGACCTGTCAAAATTCAGGGAGCCACTCGGAGACTTCCTGTTCTAGCACCTTCCATCCCTCAACCCCTGACCTGGTTGATGCTCAATGAATCTGCTTCAAAATCCTTTGAAATTAGAGATAAGATAATTTTGGATCCCTGGGAATTCCCCGGGCAAGCACTGATTGATAATCTAATTTCGAATGGAGAGATTAAGACCTGAATGGGATATTGCTGGATTGGATCTTCTCCACAGGCTACAGTAACAGGAGATCCTCTCTAGGGTGTGTCAGGGGGTGGGTTGTTTGAGTGCCCATATATAGCACAGGGTCCAGGCCTTTTTCACATTTTCCAGCCAGTTGCTTGGACTTGCTCTACTCTGAATCAAGAAGAGCAGTGCACCATTTGGAAATGAGCACCATTGGCAAGAAGGCGTGGTGGACCTTACCTGAAAACTTTCATTCTCCACTGGTACTTTACATGGAAGAAGACCTAGAGAAGCACATATTTGGTAGGTAGCCCTTGCCCACATCTCCTTCCCCATCCTTCCCTTCCAACCTTTCTCTCTCCTCCTCTGTCCGTCCCAGGTCCCTACTCTCAAGGCCACCTCTTTGTCTCACTCAGTACAGGGCATTTACTTTTCCTCTCTCTCCCCTCCTGTGTTCACAGGTCAAGGAGATGAATACCTTCGTAGTATTGAGGTGCATAGCCACACTCTCATTCAGCTGGAGCCATGGTTCACAGCCACAGGCCAGACTCGAGTTACAGTCGTTGGACCACCTAGAGCAAGAAAGTGGCTGCTGAGTATGATCCGGAGTTTGGGGAGCCGGGATTGGTGGTGTCAGGACCAAGGTAGGTATCCTTACTAAGTTGTGGTTAAGAATGAAGTGATAGTCCTGGTAGAGTTTTGTGGCATTGAAGGATTGCTCAAGTGGTTGGGAATCTAGGTGCTCCCCAGAGTTCATTACAAGTAGAGGGACAAAGTCACACCATTTTTGTGACTTGAAGTCACTGAGGGAGTAAAAGGTAGTGAGGAGGCATGAATGGGTTGTCTGAGGGGGCCTGGGTTAGGATGACTGTCTTTCCCATAATGTTCCTGTGGGGGATCCTCACCTGCACTGCAGCCCCCTAGTAATGAGCTCTACTTTACCATTTCTAATGATTCCCTCCACAGGCCTGAAGATGTTACGGCGTGTCCGGAGCCAGCCCCTGACCGATCATGAGCTAATTGCCACCACCATCGTGGAATCAGATACCTTCTTTCTATCATTGGCTGTCAGAATGATTGGGGCCATCTCAGGGTTCCTATCACAAATTGCATGGTTATTTTAGGTTGTTTTGGAATTAGCTGTATCCATAATAAAGGACTGACTTTCTGGGAAGCTGAGATGTGAGAAGTCTTATTTTAGCCCTGTTGAGAAAAACATGAAAGACTGATAGAAGTTTTGATTTGTGGCTCCTCTCATCTCTCTAGCTTCTAGGTGTGGATCTGAAGGAAGTTTCCTAAGTGTTGGAAAGCTTTCCACTGGCAAAGATACCTAATAAAGCAAGCTACCTAATATGTAATGCTTTTGCCTCTTTTTTATTTGGATAAGCTTATCTAGTCTAGTAGGGTCTAGTCTCAGCCTGGTGCTGAGCTGTGGATGGCATACTTAGCCACTGGGGAGGCCCAGCACAGGGAAAAAGCCAGATACAAGACATCTTTCAATGAACTGGTTTTCTCAGACCAGAAGCTCTTAGATGAATAAAAACGGGAGGGGGGGGAGGGGCAGTGGAGGGAGGGGTGGTGGTGAGGAGGGGGCAGGGAGGGCTTCTGAAAAGAAGGGATCTTCCTAGAAGGCTCAGGATTCTTCTGAATTGAAAATGCAAACCAAAGGGGAGAGTGAGAAGTTGGGAGGTCCAGATGGAAACCAAAGATGTCCTCAGTTTCACTGCCTGGTGGAATAGGCAAGGGGGCAACCCAGCCAAGCCTGATGAACGGGAATTAGCCAGCATTGTCCCTGACTGCCCAGAAGCTTTGAAGGTGGGCTTTGAGGGGGTGGTTTTCCAGGAACAAAAAATTCTGAGGTCCTTCGAAGTATGAATAAGCTGACTAGTAAGTCTTTCTGAATCTCTACTTCAGAACTTTCTCTTGAATGCCAAAATACATTTGGATCTCTCCATCCAAGGTTATGGCAAGCTAAACATGCCTTTTCTTGAACATTTCATTGTCAAACCTGTTCCTTCTCCAGGAGTCTATCTTCTACAAAAGCCATTGCAGTTTCTGAGGAAAGGCAGTGTTGTCCTGGACCAGAGTGGAGTAGTAGAAATGTCAACAAGTGGTGGAATTTTTTGAAATATATTTTGAAGACAACAAGAAGGTTAATTATGGACTGGGGTTGTAGCTCAGTGGGAGAGCACTTGTTTGTTACTTATGAGGCTTGGGTTCCATCCTCAGCACCACATAAAAATAAAAATAAATAAGTAAAGGTATTGTGCCCATCTACAACTAAAAATATGTATTTTTAAAAAATGCTAGCTACATGCTTTATTTTTTATTTAAAAAAAAATTATTTGTTTTTGGTACCGAAGATTAACTCAGAGGCCTTTGCTACAGCTCAAGCCGTTTTTAAAACTTTATTTTGAGATGCTCTTGCTAAGTTGCCCAGGCTGGCTTTAAATTTGTGATCCTCCTGCCTCAGCTCACCAAATTGCTGGGATTATCATCATGTGCCACCAAATCTGGCAAACTATATGATTTTTACATGGCCAGTTGCTAAACAAAAGTTAGATCAGATTCACAGTAAACAACAACAATCACCAATCTAACTGGAGGAAAAGAACAACCAAACCACATTATTCTCAAAGGAAACGTCATATTTACTTCTTAATTGGCAATTTAAAATTTTATGTGTTCACAAAGTAGAGAAAAAACTTCTTAAAAAAAATGCCTGAAGCTGAGTGTGGTGGTGAACTCCTATGACTCCCAGTGACTCAGGAGACCAAAGAAAGAAGATCTCAAGTTCCAGGACAGCCTCAGTAATTTAGCAAAGGTCTAAGCAACTTAGTCAGACCCATCTTAAATAAATAAATAAATAAATAAATAAATAAATAAATAAACAAATAAATAAAAAGGGCTGGGTATGTGGCTCACTGGTAAAGTGCCTCAGCATTCAATCCCTAGTTACAAACAAACAAAAAAGCTTGCAAAAAGAGTATTTGTTCCTTCAATTAAGTTTCAAACCAGTAATTATCAAATTAACATTTATTTTCTCCAGGTTGTAATTCTGACTTCTAATGGTTTCTGAAATGTCAGAGCCTAGGAGTTAACCTAGGATTTGATATCTCCAATACTGGAGTGAGACTACATGCAGTTTAAATCCTAACTCTACTGCTAAATAACTTTATGACTTTTGGAAAGTTACTAATTTCACAGTGCATTGATTTTTCTCATCTATGAAATGACAATAATAATAGTAATTACCTCAGGTAGTTTTAAAATTTTTTGGTACTAGGGAGTTTTAATTTTTTTGGTACTAGGGATTGAACCCAAGGGTGCTTAACTACTAAGCCGCATCCCCAGCACCCCCTTTAAAAAAATTATTTGTTCTAATCACTTATACATGACAACAGAATGCTCTTCGATTCATTGTACACAAATGGAGCACAATTTTTCACTTCTCTGGTTGTGCACAAAGTAGGGTCACACCATTTGTGCAATCATACATGTACCTAGGGTAATGATATCTGTCCCATTCCACCATCTTTCCTATCCCCCTGCTCCCTCCCTATCCCTCCCTCTCCTTTGGGCAATCCAAAATTCCTCCACTCATCCCATGCCTCCTCCATTATGGATCAGCGTCCACTTATCAGAGAAAATATTTGGCCTTTGATTTTTTTGGGATTGGCTTACTTTGCTTAGCAAGCTATTCTCTAATTCCATCCATTTACTGGCAAATGCCATAATTTTATTCTCTTTTATTGATAAACAATATGCCATTATGTATATATGCCACAGTTTCTTTATCCACTCATCTATTGAAGGGTATCTAGGTTGGCTCTACAGTTTGATTTTTGTGAATTGTGCTGCTATAAACACGGATGTGGCTGAGTCACTGTAGTATGCTGATTTTAAGCCCTTTGTGTATAGACCGAGGAGTGGGATAGCTGGGTCGAATGGTTGTTCCATTCCAAGTTTTTAAAGGAATCTCCATATTACTTTCCAGATTGGTTGCACCAATTTTCAGTTCCACCAGCAATGTATGAGTGTGCCTTTTCCCCCCACATCCTGGACAACACTTATTGTTGCTTATAGTCTTGATAACTGCCATTCTAACTGGCATGAGATGAAATCTTAGGGTAGTTTTGATTTGGATTTCTCTAATTACTAGAAATGTTGAACATTTTTTCATATATTTGTTATTGATTATATATCTTCTTCTGAGAAGTGTCTGTTCTGTTCCTTAGCCCTTTTATTGATTGGGTTGTTTGTTTTTTTGATGTTAAGTTTTCCGAGTTCTTTACATATCCTGGAGATTAGTGCTCTATCTGATGTATGGGAGGTAAAAATTTGCTCTCATTCTGTGGGCTCTCTGGTCACTCATTGATTGTTTCTTTTGCCCAGCCCTTTTAAAAATATTTTATTTAGAGACTGAGTCAGCTAAGTTGCTTAGTGCCTTACTAAGTTGCTGAGGATGGCCTTGAAATTTTGATTTTCCTGCAGTGGCCCACTCCTGTAATCCCAGTGGTTTAGGAGGCTTAGACAGGAGGAGTGCAACTTCAAAGCCAGCCTTAGCAATGGTGAGGTGCCAAGCAACTCAGTGAGATCCTGTCTCTAAATTAAAATACAAAATAGGGCTTGGGATGTGGCTAAGTGGTCGAGTTCTCCTGGGTTCAATCCCTAGTATCAACAAAACAAAACAAAACCAAACCAAACCCCACAGCTCTGTGCTATACCAATACTATATTTACTGATAAGGAAACAACATAGACAGAAAGAACCTGGAATCTTGATGATGTAATTGAGCAAACTGTACTCTACTTGGACTCTAGTATAAGAATATAAGAAAGTCCCTAGATAAGAAAAAGACTGTCTGGAAGGTCATCCTTGTAGAACCAAAGACAGAAGGCACCGTCTGCCATATCAAGGCACAAATTTCACCTCCAGAGTAGCATGGGACCACAACCATTCATTAAACATCTTTTTCATACCAGGCGCCAGCATCCTGCTCAAGAGTGCTCCGACCATGTCTTCCTTTTCCTCCAGGTTTCAGTTAAAGTTTGCCTTAGCAACCCGAGGCAGAACCTCTCTAAGTTGCCCAGGCTGGCCTTGAAATTGCAGTTCTCTTGCCTCAGCCTCAGAGTCCCTGGGATTACAGGCATGTGCTACCATATGAAAACATATGCTACCACATGTTTTCAGCCAGGGTTTTTTTTGTTTGTTTGTTTTTAATTTTATACCTATAGCCAAATCCATCCTAACTGGTGCATTAACCTTTGGTAAGATGGATCAAGTGAGAAAATAACTGGGAATCATGTATTGACATAATATAGGGCTGTCACTAGGCATGGGTTGTTACTGTAAGCCAAGACTCCATAGGATGGGCCTGGCCCTGGTAGGAAAGAGCCAAGACAAGGGGGAAGCAGGAATGTAGTGTTCTAGGGCTCAGGGGCAGGGGAAGGGAGAATAGTCTCCCTTTTCCCTTAGAGTCTATAGCAAAGTCTGGGGGGTAATCAGTCTTCGTGATAAATGGGCAGAGTCTAGGTGTGGGTGTCATCTAAGGAGTGTGACAGATTTTTGCTGGCATGGAGATCCGCCTCTGAGTTATTATTCAAGTAAGCAGCTCACAACAATCACTTGGCTGAAGGCCTCTGAATTTAGGAGTTTGGAAGTAGTTGAGCTGAATAAAGAGCCCAGAGCCAACAAGAAACTTTTATTCTTTAACATATAGAGTGCCTTTTGCAGGAGGTGTGAGAAGCCAAAGGCACCTTGTGAGTATAATGTTCCTGCTCTCAAATCATCTTGCCCTAGGATTTTTGAGGTGACACTGTGTTCTAATGAAGCGATGCATGAGCAGGAGGGAACTCTGAGCTGGAGACTCGTGACTAGCTAAGATCATCTCATAGTTGAGGTCATGGGTGAGACCCCTGGGGAGAGCATGAGTGTGAGGAGGAAAGAGAAGACGTTGGAAGGAAATCCACTGAATGCAGACTGTCAGGAGCCCAAGATCAATAAAGAGAAGTCAAAGATGAGCCAGCCAGAGATGTAGGGGACTCTGATATTGTCCAGTGGTCGCCTGACATACAGCTCCTGAAACACTGGAATCTCCACAGTGAGGGTGTTTTATCTTTATTTTTATTTTTATTTTTCAGTACTAGGGATTGAAACCAGGGGTGCTCTATTACTAAGCTGAATCCCCAGCCCCTTTTATTTTTGAGACAGGGTCTCTCTAAATTGCTGAGACAATCTGCCTCAGACTCCTTAGTTGATGGGATTACAGCCCTGTGCCCCTTAGTGTTTTCTGTATACTAATAAGAAGATGAAGATAGGATTAGATAGTTTAGGGTGGGGACTGGTGACAGAAAAGGACAAGAGACATTAGATGGTTGGAATTTTTAATTTCCCTTTCCATCCCCAGGGATGCTAATGGTTAAACTGATCACCAAAGACCAAGCATTCAATCAATCAATCACGTCTACATAATGTAATAAAGCTTCCATAAAAAGCCAAGGATTGGCTGGGCGTTGCAGCTCTGGAGGCTGAGGCAGGAAGATTGCGAGTTTAAAGCCAGTCTCAGCAAAAGCAAGGTGCTAAGCAACTCAGTGACACCTTGTCTCCAAGTAAAATACAGAATAGGGCTGGGGATGTGGCTCAGTGGTTGCATGCCTCTGAGTTCAATCCCTGTTTCTCCCCTCCCCACAAAACAAAAACAAAAACGCCCACAACAATCGAGTTCTGGGAGATGGTGGAGAGCCAAGCATACGGAGATTCTTGGAAGAGTTTTCTTACCTTGCCACATAACCTGGTCCTATGAATCTCTTCTTCTGCATTCTTTGTAATATTCACTAAAATAAACTGGCAGCTGCATTCTTTGGAATATCCACTAAAATAAATTAGCTAATGTAAATAAATTGTTTCTCTGACTTTTGTGAATTAGTGAAACCTAAGTACAGGGTAGCAGGAATTCCAGTCTATAGCAGGTGTAAGTTTTAACCTATGGCACTATTACTTGTGATGAGCGTCTGAAGCGGGGGCAGTCTTGTGGAACTGAGCTGTCAGCTTGTGGGATCTGATGCTATCTCCAGGGTGATTGGAGTTCTACTAAGTAGAACTGGAAGAGGCTCAGCTGGTGTCCGCTGCAGAATGGACTGATTGGTTGTTGGTGGGGAGAAATAGGAGCCTTCTGTGTGAATCGTTGAGTGAGAGAACAGAAAAACATTTTCCCTCCTTTATATTTAGAGACAGACTTTCATTCAGAAAGATGAGAGCGTTTTAAGATAAAGAGTAGTTGTGAATTGTGCTGCTTTTTTTTTTTTTTTTTTTTTTTTGCACTACTGGGAGTTGAACCCAGGGCCTGGCACATGCTAGGAAAGTGTTCTACCTCTGAGCTACATCTCCAGCTCTTGTTATGGTGTCAATTACTATAAAAAGACTTCAAAGGGTGAGTGTCCATGGAATCAACTTGTAGAAGATCATGGATGAATTCATAAAGCAGTTTTTCTGTGGTGAAGGGTGGGGATGAGTCTGACTGCCATGTTTAGTATATGGATGCTGTGGAAATGAAAGTTCCTTCTATCATTTATTTTATAAGCACAGTCATACATACCTTCATGATGGGATTTTTTTTTTTTTTTTGGTACTGGGGTTTGAACCCAGTGGTACTCTACTACTGAGCTACATCCCAGTCCTTTTTATTTTCTATTTTGAGACAAGGTCTCACTAAGTTCCCAGGTTGGCCTTGAACTTGCAATTCTTCTGTCTCAGGCTCCTGAGTTGTTGGGATTATGGGCATGTGCTACCACACCTGGAATGATGGCTTAAGTTTTAAGAAATGGCTGTCGGGTAATTTCATCATGCAAACATCACAGGATGTATTTAGGTCAGTCATTCAATGTGGCCTTTTGATGCAACCAAGAAGCATGGTAAACAGAACATATTTGAGGCTGCTGCATTATCATATATCAGTGTTCTATAGTAAACATTTTTATAAATAGAAGTATACTCCAAAATAATAATAAAAGTTTAATATAGTAAATACAGAATTAGTAATGTAGTTGTTTATTATCATTCTCAAATGTTATGTACTATTCCTCACTGTATGCTCTATACATTTGTACCATTGGCAGTGCATTAGGTTTGTCTATACTGGCATCACCATGAACATGCATTCATTGAGCTACCACATTATCATGGTTATGATGTCAATTGGTGATAGGAATTTTTCAGCTGCATTTAAATATTATGGGTCCACTGTGGTATATGTGGTTCGTCATTAACTGAAATGCTGTTACTAGTTACAGAGCTGTGTGAAGATGAGGTATAGAGCACAATGAAGCGGAAGGGAGGAGACTGGAAAGTTGCTGGTAACCAGAGGCTAAGCATATGAGGGGAAAGAGCGAGAGCTAGATGCTGCAGCAATGGGAATGGGAAAGGCTAATGGGACAACCATGGTCTTGGGAACCCAAGAGCAGAAATAGTCTCTTCTAAAGGCAAAGAGTTCCCATCCTGGAGTAGTGATGGAGGCCTCCCCTGCCACCCAGCAGTGGGATGCCTGGAAACAGGAGAGGGCATCAGAGCATTACCCTGAGGGTTCAGGTGAGGAGTTCCATTGGTTCTCCAAAGCATCTCTGCTTTTGGAGTCTATGTGGCATGCCATTCTCATGACGTATGTTAGGGCAAGTGGCCCTGCCAGCTGCAGCAAGAAGAATGTGAGTGCCTAGTTATTTGGGATTATAAGGATCTGCAGGGATTTTTTTTAGTTCTCGGTGGACACAACATCTTTGTTTGTACGTGGTGCTGAGGATCTAACCCGGGCCACACGCATGCCAGGCGAGCATGCTACCGCTTGAGCCACATCCCCATCCCAGCTGGTAACTTCTTAAAAAAATTAAATTAAATTAAAAATTAAAAAAATTAAAAAGCACCTTCTAGGGGTTAGGGTTGTGGCTCAGAGGAAAAATGCTCATCTAGCATGTGTGAGGCACATCCTCAGCACCACATATAAACTAAATAAAGGTATTATGTCCACGTGTAACTAAAGAATTTTCTTTTTCTTTTTCTTTTTTTAAAGAGGGAGAGAGAGAGAGAGAGAGAGAGAGAGAGAGAGAGAGAGAGAGAGAGAGAAAATTTTTAAATATCCATCTTTTAGTTTTTGGCGGACACAACATCTTTGTTTGTATGTGGTGCCGAGGATCGAACCCGGGCCGCACGCTTGCCAGGCGAGCGCGCTACCGCTTGAGACACATCCCCAGCTCAAGAATTTTCTTTTTTAAAAACACCTTCTATGACAAAAAAATTCTTTAAAATCTTTTTTAAATAAATAAAATAAAGCAAAGGAGCCACGCATGTGTAATCCAGCTACTCAGGAAGCCAAGGTACTTCAGGCCAAGGCCAGAAGTGAGCTATGCCAACCAGGTACCTGCATTACATACCAGTAATGGGGATGTAACTCAGTGATAGACCACCCTGGGCGGGTTCAATCTGCAATATATTAATTAATTGATTGATTGATTGATTGATCGGTTTCATTTCACCTTAGACAAAATTATAAGAAACTAAGTCCCAAGTCACAGTGACATTATTCAGAAACTGAAAATTGTGAATCTTTGGTCTCCAATGACTTTTTTGTTGTTGTTTGTTTTATTACTGGGGATTGAATCAGGGCCACTTAATCACTGAACCATCACCAGCCCTTTTTAGTTTTCCTTCTGAGACAGAGTCTTGCTAATGTTGCTTAGGGCTGCATTTGAACTTAAAATCCTTCTGCCTCAGCCTCCAGAGCCTCTGAGATTACTGGCATGTACTACCACACGTGGCTATTTTTAAAAAGTGACTTTTTAAAAAAAATTACATTCCTACTCTGTCTGCATTCTAATTCATGATTTTCTGAAAATTAATTTACCATATTTTCTTTAATGTACCATATTTTCTTTCTTGGTTTCTGAGTATCCCTCATTTTGTTCTCCTTTATCACCAGTTTTTTTTTTCCTTTAACTATTTTTATTTTGCACTATAAAAAAAACAATAACAACCAGTAACATACCCCTTTTCTTCACATTCACATGGGTTTTAAGAAATTATTGCCTTTTCCCCTGGAGAAATAATCTACAGACAGAAAAGTAGTACCACACTGCAACAATCTGCAAATCCCAGAATTCAGTAGCTTGAAGACAATCCCCAGGGGCTGGGAGGAAAACAAGTGTCACAAGAAAGGAGACAGGAGCACACAGAAGGACAGCAAGCAGAGAAAGGACTGTTTTCAATGCCACTGACCCAGAAGACACAGCAGGTACCCTTTTTCTCCAGGCACCCACTGCCACCTCAAAGGGTGATTTTTGATCTATGGTCTGAAAACCCTTTTCAAATGACACCAGAGTTTTAAGAAAGTGGCAACGAGACTGGTTCAAGTATGATGAAGAATCATGCCAAAGTCCAAGGTCAGGAAAGAACCCACAGTGAAACCCAGAAGAGTCAACATCCTGCAACTTCAACCAAATGTTTCCGTTGGACCCAGAGGGCATCTCACAAACATTTCAGGGTTCAAATCAGCATATCCAGGGTGTCCCTACCAATCCGGCAGGGTAACTTTCCTGACTAGGCGGTGATCAGCTTATACCCGAAGCAACAGAGAGACTGAGACTGTCAAAGTTCAAAAAAATAATATGGAGATTGTGCTTCCTTTCAAATGAATTGGCTTCCTAACTAACTGCCTTTTCTCCTGGTCCAGCAACTTCTCTTTCTTGTTGCTGTAGGTGTTTATTGCCTATGCTTGAAATGAAAAGGCGAACTTTGAGGTGCAAGGACTAGGAGGTCCTGAGAGGGCAGGGGGTCTGGAAGTACAGTAGTCAGCACACACGGTGCTCTCATAATGGCTTGGCCTTCCTTCAGTCCCGAGAACCTGTCTGTGAGGTCAGTCTGAAGTTTGTCTGCAAACCTGATAACCGCTCAGTGTCTTACCGGGGCAGTGAGACAGAGAGAAGTCTTCAGTATTGCACAGGTGAAATGTCCACGAGTTTAAAAAGCAAAATCACAGTTGCTCTGGGGCTGGGCTGGCACCCCACCTCAGTCTTAGCAGGATGTGGCGGTGGCCACAGGGCCCCTGTGGAGCTCTGCAACGGTTGAGTGGGTGGGCACTGGAGCCAGCCCCAGAGGTAGGGAATGTGCAGTAGGTGCCCAGCACGTCAGGGCTCAGTGTCTGCAAATGGTCTATAAATGAGGAGCCTGCTGCCTCCCCTTGGCAGGAGAGAGGCTGCGAGGTTGGGCGTGGAAGGCAGGATCTCAGATTCATACTGCAGGAGCTGGCCCATGAAGCCGAAGTTGGGTGAGATCACAGTCCTCCGCTGCTTGATGTAATCGAAGGCCTCCTTCAGGGGAAACTGCTTGGTCTTCACGAGGTAAGCCATGCAGATGGTGGGCGACGGGGAAACCCCAGCCTCACAGTGGACCAGGACCTTGCCTCCCTTTTCCCTGACACAGTCAATGAAGTCTATTGCTTCTTGAAAGTGGGAGCTGATGTCGGCAGTGTGACTGTCTTCCACTGGGATCCATTTGTAGTGTAGGTGGGTCGTGCAGGCCTCCTAGGTCCGCCGGGAGACATTCAGCAGGGCTGTGATGTGCAGGTTGGCTAGGAACTCGCACTTGGATGCATGGTAGGCACTTCCAAGGCAGAGGAAGGGAAGGATTTCCACAGGGCTGCCCTGGTCATAAGCTGGCCTGTAGTTGATGCTTAGCACTAGTTTCCCACACTGGCTGATGAGGGCTCTCTCGCTTTCGATCTTGTGAAACGGATTTTACGTCTACACAACACTCAGGATATTCCGAATAGAAGGTCTCATATCCCCCTTTGAGGAAGTAGACCCGCGGGCCCGCGGGCAGGCAGGCCAGCAGCGAGTTGAGCACTACGCGTGCGGCGCTCTCCTCCCGCAGCTTCTGCCAGTGGCGGCTGCCCTGGCCCAGCACTACCACTGCCGCCGCCCCGCCGCCGCCTTCCTGCAGCAGCCGCGCGCGAGCCGCCTCGTCGGGCAGCACGTAGCGCGCAGACACCGCGCCGCCCCGGGCCCGCCGCAGCACCCCCGAGTTGAGGTTGACACTGAGCGAGCCGCGCACGCTCGAGGCGGCGAAGGCCAGGTAGGGCCTGCAGTCGAGCACCACGCAGCGCGCCGCCGCCTCCTTGCAGAGCATCTTGCGCAGCTGGCGCCCGTCGAGCGACGTGACCTTCATGCCTCCACTGCCCAGCGGCCCCGCGCCGAGCGCCCCGCCGGTGCCCACGGCCAGGGTCCCCGCGGGCTAGGCACGGGAGGGCCACTGCGGGGCTGAGGCCGGCCGAAGGAGCCCAGCGCCGGAGGGGGGCCGCTCAGTACTCTTTCCTGCCCCGCACGCTCGGCACCCGGCCCGGCCACTTGCTGCCCCAGAAGCCCCATTATCACCAGTTTTGACTTCACTGCTTACCCTTTAAAATGTAGAATTCTGGAGTTCCTCTAGTTCTCTTTCTCCTGTCTACATAATTACTCTTTAGGCAACTTATCAACAACAAAATGTGGCATATCACATATATAATAAATTATTCATGATCCTTTATCTCCTGTCACACCCTTTCTTCCAGGAACTAGCAAATTGGCCAAGTAGGAGGTCCCCAAGACATTAAAACTCTACAGGTTCCAGTGCAAATTCAGCATCTCATTCTTCCCAACTTGCTTTTTAGAATAGATTCTCAAATTAATGATTTTGAAACACTTTCCCTTTTATCAATCCCACATACCTGGCAGCATCTTGAAGTTCCTGACAAGCTTCTCCTGGAGGGTGCTCTTCACCAACCACATTTTTTTAAGTTGCTTAGGCTGGCCAGGAACTTGAGATCCTCCTACCTTAGCCTTCCAAGTATCTGGGATTACAGGCATGTACCACCATGCCTGGCCTCACAACTTTTTTAAAAAAAACATACTTTAAAAAGAAAAAAATAATAATAATTTGGGGCTGGGGATATAGCTCGGTTGGTAGAGTGCCTGGCCCTGGGTTCAATCCCCAGCACGGAGGAGGAGGAGGAGGAGGAGGAAGAGGAGGAGGAGGAGGAGGAGGAGGAATCTGGCCAGAGTGTGGTGGACCCTGCCTATAATCCCAGCCATGGAGAAAGCAGATCGGGAAGACTGCAAGTTTGAGGCTAGCCTCAACAATTTAGGAAGACTCTGTCTCAAAATAAAAATAAATAAATAAAAGGACTAGGGATATAGATCAGTGGTAAAGTGCCCCTAGGTTCAATGCCAAGTACCAAAAATAAAAATAAAAAAAGAACTGGGCTGGTTGTGGTGGTATAGGCCTGTAATCCCAGGGATTCTGGAAGACTGAGGCAGAAGTGTAGCAGGTTTGAGGCCAGCCTCAGCAATTTATCAAGGCCCTAAGCAACTCAGTGAGACTCTGTCTCAACATAAAAATAAAAAGGACTGGAGATGTGGCTCAGCAGTAAAACACCTCGGGGGTTCAATCCCCAGGACCAAAATAACAATATTTATAATAATAATATAGACTGAATGAGCTGACTCCAAATATTTTTTTTAAGATTTTAACAATGTTTATTGTTTATTTCTATCTCCACAGAACCATTTCCCACACACACAATGAAGACGTTACTCGTTACTCGGAAAGGGTCACCAAGTGGAGTGTGCATTCTGAAATCCTAGATGTCCAATTCCCTCATTTTGTGGTTTAGGTGGGGGTATGGTCTAGGCAGAACTGAACAATGCAGAAGGAAGTGGGACCTAGGCATACCCATAAAGGTGACCATAGCGTAAGGGTTAGTTGGCAGACTGGAAGGCAATTCTCCCAGTAAAGTCACTTTTATCTCAATAGGAAGCTAGGAGTTGGTTGGCAGGGAGTGTTGTTGTGGGGTTTTTTACTTCCAAATTGCAGAGAGAAATGAGGGGAGTTCACCTAAATCGGACCATCTGTAGGATAAGTGGAAGCTGCTGTATGTGTTTTGAAAAACCAGCCTCTACCTCAGAGCAAAGCCTGTCCAAGGAAGGGACATGACCTTTGTCCTTGGAAAGACCCACAGAGCACCTGCTAAGTTGTTTATCTACAAATAACAGGAGAGATCTGCTGCGACAGGTGTCTCTGACTCAGTCGGGCTAGGTGGGGATCCATAGCAACCCCCTAGCAGCCACCAATCAGCATAAGACAGAGAAATATCTGAGATGCCAGATGACCCTCCCAGTCGTTTATGGTGGTTGATAACGTGTTGGGAAACCATGTAGTTCAGCATGTACACCCCTCTTGGCTTAAACCAATCAATTCAAATGAATCCCCCTCTTGTAGTAACCAATCACCCCTACCCAACTTGTTCCCGCCAGTGAATGTGCTAACCATGTTTTAGGATTGTTGTTTGATTTTCCCGCGTGTGTGATGATTTTCTAAGAGATGCTATGATGTATGTGGGGGTCCTTGCCTTCTCCAAAGAATGTATAAAACTGCTGCAAACCCTGGGCTCCGGTCCTCTCAGCGACACCAGTTGCTCTGTGTGCCCGGAGTACCGAGCTAGCAAGCAATAATCACCTCTTTGCTGTTTACATCAATCTTGGTCTCTGGTGGTCTTTTGGGGGTCCTGAATTGGAGCATAACAGTTTGTTGCCAAAGAGAGAAGATGAAGTAGGCATCATAGCTAAAAGATGTGTGTAGCCCTCAGTCCCAGTACCCCTTCTGCTCTCAAACAAGGACAAAAATGGAGGTGATCAGGGTCGATGCTATGAAAATTAGCAAGAAATCATTCCAGGGCCAGTTGATGAATGCTGTCTTGGCTTGCAGGCTACTCGTGTAAATAACAAAGAAGACAGCGGCAAGGAGCATCTCAATCATAGAGAGGCATTCCCTGATGTGAAGCCACTGAGTCGCATCAGAATCACCAGGCACAATAGAATCTCAGCAAACAATTCCCTTGCGGGTGCAGAGGACATACCAGCCTGGGGCCAAGATATACTGGGAATCCGCCACTCTGTGGGATGGAGTGCCTGTGAGCGCAGAGAATCCGCTCGCTGGCTCTCGGTTCGAGGACTCTGCCCCGAAAAATTATCTTTGATCAACACTATAAGAAAAGAGCAAGTTACAAATTTGAACAGCATGACCTCAGTTTTGTATGAGTACTCAGTAATACTCTGCGACTAAGGACTCCACGGCGCGGAAAAGACCTGGCAAGAGAGTGGAGCCAAGGACTAGGTTTTGTGAGTGTGGAAAGGGGATACCATAGGAAAAGAGAAGCAGGGTGCCGGGAGCTAGAGTATCCTGGTTGTAGGTGCTGGAAAGTCTAAAGAAATAGAGCGCCTTGCGTGTAGCCCATTCTACCCGACCCAACCTCCCGGGATTCTGTGAACAGAGGCTTCCCTGCGCAAGAAGCTATCTATTGCAGCCATCTCCGAGCCTTCGCTGCACCCAGGACTAGTCATTACGGAACTATTGGGGATGTGGAAGCCCTTCATAAGCTCTGGGGCGCGTTACTGAGGCCGGACCCTTCCCGTAGGGATCCCTGATCACAGAAGACTACATAGAGAAGATGGATCCACGACCTGTTCACTCAAGCACTCCTTATTTGCGCAGGATGAGTCTCCGCCTAGGGGCCGCCGCCCTCAACTTCACGCTGCGCGGATTGGGCGGCCCCGCCTCGCCTGCAGACCAATGAACGGCCAGGGGCGGGGCTCTGGAGGCTGCAGACTTTCCACTGCGGGGTCTCTTTCAGCACTTTTCTGTGTTTAGGTGAGCGGGTCTTTGGTTTCTAGTTTGAATTTCTGATTTAAACTTACTTCCGCGCGTCGACCCAGAAACCCAGAAACCTTGCAAGTGGTGTTCTGCCTGGAAACCAAACTGGACGAAATGGTGAGCAGAGGAGATGATGCTCCGTGAGACTATTTCCTCCATCGCCCAGCAGTATTCCGAGCCTCCACGCTCTCTCCCCGAATTGATCTTCAGGTTGTGGAGTCACCGAATTTCTCTTTGGTATCCAAGTTTTTCCGAACGTAGACCTCAACCTTGAGAGAGTCCTAACGATTGAGAAAGTGACCAAAATTCAGGGATAGGGTTGTAGCTCAGTGGGCGAGCGCTTGCCTAGCAGGTATGAGGCACTGGGTTCCATTCTCAGCACCACATATAAATAAAGAAAGAATGAAAACAAAGTCTGTGAGAGTTCTTCCTTCTGGTCAGTCCACATTAGGTCCTGGAATGGAGAAGAGAATGATTGGGGATCCGGAAGAAATGAATAAAGATTACAATCAAGAATCTAGATCCAAACTCGTGGAAGTCAGCTGCTTTACCTCTGAGCTAATTTCCCAATTCTCTTTCTTTTACAGGGTCTCACTAGGTAGCCCAGGCTGACTTTGAACTTGTGATACTTCTCCCTCCTTGAGTAACTATGATTACAGGCACTTACACATATAGCACAAAGCAAAACTATTTTTTGAGGCTTGCCCTTGTTATGTTGTGCAGGCTACTCTTTTTAAAATTAATTTATTTATTTAGTTTTCGGTGGACACAACATCTTTATTTGTCTGTGGTGCTGAGGATGGAACCCGGGCTGCATGCATGCTACCGCTTGAGCCACATCCCCAGCCCGTGCAGGCTACTGTTGAACTCTGGGCTCAAGAAATACTTCTACGATAGCTTCTGGAGTAGCTTAAACTACAGGCACAGGCCACTGACCCACTCACTGTTTTAAAGTTCTCTTTGGTGTTTGGGACTGTAGCTCAGTGGTAGAGCACTTGCTCAAGGTTCTGAGTTTGATCCTCAAAAATACACATGCCCATTTCACTTAAACAGCTTTCTTTCCCAAAATACTAAGAAAAAGAAAATAATGTTTTTATTGTCGGTGAGATGTCCTTTGGTTTTCTGTTATGCAGTCTCCTCACTGGAATGAGTCAATAAACCTGGTTGTGTCAGACTACAAGTCCCTAATAATCTTTAAGTTGACTTTTTAAGCTAGAATTACTTATTTTATTTGTGTTGGTTTTGGGGATTGAGCTCAGGCACTTTTCCTCTGAGATACATCCCCAGTACTCTTTTATGTTTTAACATGAAACAGGGTCTGGCTAAGTTGCTAAGGTTCTTGCTAAATTGCTGAGGTTGGCTATGAACTTGGGATCCTGCTGTCTCAGCTTCCCTGTCTCTGGGATTGTAGGCATGCATCACCCTGCCTAGCAAGGAGGTTCTATTGAGGTTTGTACAAGACCCTCAATGCAGTAGATGTAGATCAGGCCCCTCAACTTGTTAAAATGTGCTCATCAAATTCAAAAATTCTTTGTTTCTCTTGGATACAATTGCATGGGGGAGGTTGTCTTTCTGTATTTTATTACTTCTTTCTTTCTGTACAAACATGAGTGCTGGGAAATAAACCCAGGGCGTCATGAATACATCTATTCATGAGTTGCATCCCCATTATCAATTGGATGATCAGGGGGTGCTGGAGATGAAACCCAGGGCCTCCTGTATGTGGGGAAGAACTCAAATCTTAGAGATAAAGTGATTACAACTTTAAACCAGCCTTTATAGAAACTTTAAAGGCACATAATAGTTTCTATTGCAATCCTACTTGCTGAACATACAGTTCTGTGAAAACTATAAAGATGTGCTGGGGGTGTAGTTCAGTGATAGAGCACTTGCCAGGCATATACATAATCTGGGTTCCATCTGCAGCATAAAACAACAACAACAACAACACCGCGTCTGTGATCTCAGCTACTCATGAGGCTGAGGCAGGAGAATCACATGTTAGAAGCTAGCCTGGGCAATTTAGGGAGTCCCTATCTCAAAATAAATAATAAAAGCTCAGTGATAAGGTACCCTCTAGGTTCTATTCTCAGTACTACATTAACAAATAAATAAATGAAGCAGAACCTGGAACCTTTGTTTGTTTGTTTATAAGTACTAGGATTGAATCCAGAGGTTCAACTGAGTTACATCACCAGTCCTTTTATGTTTTATTTTAGTTCACAGCCTCTTTAAGTTTCCCAGGCTGACCCTGAATTTGTGAACCTCTTGCCTCAGCTCCCTGAGTAGCTGGAATGACAGACATGCACCACCACATCAGGCAAGATCTCTTTTAAACACACTCAAATAGATCTTATTATGTTTCCCTAAGCAACAGAATTGAATGTGTTTAATCATTATATGTTTATTTTAGGATATATCAAAGTTTTTCTTTTTCTTTTTTTCTTTCTTTCTTTCTTTTTTTTTTAAGTACTAGGGATTGAACCCAGGAGTGCTTTACCACTGAGCTATATCTCCAGCCCTTTTTAAATTTTTTCTTTTGAGACAGGGTCTCTCTAAATTGCTTAGGGCCTCCCTAAATTGCTGAGGCTAGTTTGGAACTGATGATTCTTCTGCTTCAGGCTCCCAAGTAGAGTTGCAGGTATTACAGGTATCAGATATGAGCTATCACACCTGGCTATACCAAAGCTTTTGTTAAAACATAAAACAAAACTTTTCAAGAAAGCACTGGGTATGGTGAGGCACACCTATAATCCCAGGCTGAAGCAGGAAGGTCACCAGGCAGCCTCAGCCCTGAGTTTTCTTTTTCTTTTTTTAAGAGAGAGAGAGAGAGAGAGAGAGAGAGAGAGAGAGAGAGAGAGAGAGAGAGATAGAGAGAGAGTTAGTTTGATACTCGAAGTTTGATACTCCTGCCTCAGTCTCTCCAGTGCCTGGGATAAACAGGCATGAGCCACCACGCCCAATTTGATACTATAGTTCTGAGGCAGAATTTCACCTTCTAGGAAATCTGTTTTTCCTTAAAACTCTTCAAGTGATTGAATGAAGCCCAGCTAGATTATTGAGGGTAATCTCCATTACATAAATTGATAGTACGTGTTAGTTACATCTACAAAATATCTTCATAGCAGGATTTTGATTAGTGTTTGATTAAATAACTGAGTTCTGTCCAGGCGCGATGGCACACTCACGTAATTCCAGCGATGTGGGGAAACTGAGGCAGGAATATGGCAAGTCCAACATCAGCAACTAAGTGAAATCCTAGCTCAAACTAAAAAGAAGTGGGAATGTAGCTCAGTGGTAAAGTGCCCCTGAGTTCGATCTCCAATACAAAAAAAGAAAAAAATGTGGGTGTGGCTTATTAAAATTAACATTAAAAAAAACATTTTCTTGAAAAGAAGTGCCCAGATGGCCAGGAATACGCTCCTCCTGCCTCAGCTTCTAGAGTACCTGAAGATCGTAGGCATGCGCCACCGGCCCAGTTGCGACTTGCCAAAATCACCTTGGAGCCGGGAAACATAGTCTTACTTAGTGGAGGCTGAAAACAGAAAAGGAAAGGTCTCCAGGCATTCCTGAAAAGCAACAGTAACCCTACCACAGAAGTCACTAACCCCGGAGGAGTTGCCTTTTTCTGAAAAAAAAGAAAAAAAAATCCTGAATAGAACAAAGGATTAAGAAAAGGCGAATTTGCTCCCCGCGCAGCTCCCGGGTACTGGCAAATTGAACCCAGGGGTACCACTTAGCTACATCCCCAACCCTTTTTATTTATTTATTTTGCGACAGGGTCTCATTAAAATGCCCAGGCTGGACAGGAACACGATCCTCCTGCCTCAGCCTCTAGAGTACCTGAAGATTGTAGGCATGCGCCTCCAGGCCCAATTGCGACTTGAGCTACGGTATCCGTTTTTTCCTGCCTTTAGACTTTGGAGCCCGGATTTCTCAGTCCTTGGGACTCAGATTGGATCACACCACCAGCTTTCCTGGTTCTCCATTTTACAAAGTACAGCTCATTTATGAGCTGCGCCTGCTGCTTCTTCTCGGGATCCAGAATTTGCCCTTGCAACAAGATTTTGGTCAGTTTCTCCAAGTGCGGCTTGTGGTGTTTTTGTGTGCCTAGTTGGGAGTTCGTGGTCATGAAGGTGGACGCGGGAGGGGAAGACCCTGGCAAATTTTTGTACGGGGATTGGGGGAAGGGTAGAGGGACTGGGCAGTTTTGGCCAAGGGTGGGCTGCATCAGAACATTAAAGACCATTTCCATTCTCTATGGGTAGGGGAAACACTACCGCATTTCCCAAAAGCTCCTCTTATTTTGTGCTTGGGGTTGAATTCCGAGTGTCATGCATGCTAATCAACTGAACTATATCGGTTCAGTAAACGGGTCACAGATCATCCTGGCCAATTCTGACCTGGAGTTCAAGAAAGGGAAAGGAACCAAAGAATTCGCCTCGCAGCAGGCAAAAAGCCGGGCTCACCTTCTGAGATCGAAAAGGTGGAGTGGAAATGTCGCAATTGGGCGGATTAGTCTGCAATCAACCCACTCTGGTTACACCCGAGGCAAAAGTACCAGAGAGTGGAAATTTTTCTGCGTGCTTACTGAAAAAAAAAAAAAAAACCCACAGCCTCAGGGGGCTTTTAGATCAAAATTGGCTGTGAACTCTTAATCCTTTTTGGTGCTGGGCCGTGGTGAGGGGGTGGGACCCGGTGAGCCAAGCAAGGTGGTTGAAGGATCTGAAAATCCTACAGTCGCCAGGATCTGGGATAAGAGATCCTACCGCTTTTTCTAGCAAACGGTTTTGCTATCATAGATCTGGGGTGGGGGTGGGGGGTAAATAGATTTTGCTCTATTTTGTGAAACTTATAAAATATAGAAGAGTACAAATATTCGTATTACCTGGAATTAACGTTTTTTATACTGTTTCTCACTGCTCCTGGCACTTCAGGAAAACAGTAACAAAATGTCATTTACTCATCCTTTTCCCCAGCCCAAGGAATTACCCGATTCAATTAAAAACAAAATGAATCTGGGCGTGGTGTCTCACGCCTGTAATCCCATAGAGAGGAGAGAGACTGAAGCTGGTGAACTGCAAATTCAAAAGCCAGCATTTTAGTGAAACCCGGTTTCAAAATTAAAAAAATAGAAAAGCTTGGGGATGTGGTTCAGGGGTTAAGCACTCCTAGGTTCAAACCCCAGAACAAAAAAGAAAAAGAAAAAAGAAAGATGAAGTTGGTTTTTTTGTTTTTGTTTTTGTTGTTGTTGTTGTTGTTGTTGTTTAGGGGGAGATGGAGGATGTACCGGGGATTGAATTCACGGGCACTGGGGCACTGGACCACAGAGCCACATCCTCAGCCAGCCCTATTTTGTATTTTAAATAGAGATAAGGTCTCACAGAGTTGCTTAGCACCCTCTCGAGCTCTAGGATTACAGTACGGTGCATCCCTAGCCCCATTACTTTGGGATAGGATTTCGCTAAATTGTCCAGGCTGGCCTCAAATTTGCAAACCTCCTGCCTCCGCCTTGGGAGTTGCTGGGATTACAGAATTGCGCTACTTGCCATGGGCTCAAACTAGGACGTTTGTGTTTGGGGGAGTGATGGTGGATGATGGTACCAGGGATTGAACTCAGGAGCGCTTGACCATTGAGTTCTGCGCTCTCATAACAGCCTTTTTTTTTTTTTTTTTTTAACATTGAGACAAGTTTCGCTAAATTGCCTATGGCCATGTTACATTGCTGAAGCTGGCTTTGAACTTGCGATCCTTTTGCCTCCGCCTCCTGAGCCACTGGGATTACGGACGGTAGCCACTGTGCTTGGCTTCAAGACAATAATTTTTAAACTGTGGGTCATTAAATACATTTTTTAAAAATTAGGGCCAGTTTTAAAAACAAAGGTTTTTGTCATAAGTGTTAGATTTTTATAATGTTATTATTTTTAAAAATACATTTAAATATATGAAAGCAGTGGTTACATAGCAAGGATACTTTCCCAACCTTTTGTTTCAAGAGTTTTATTGTTTTTCTAGGGAATGAACCCAGAGGGAACTACCATTGAACTACATCCCCAATCCTTATTTGTTTGCCTCATTTTTGAGACAGAGTCTACTAAATTGCCCAAGCTGACATTGAACTTGCGACCCTCCTGCTATGGCCTCCTTTGTCACTGGGATTATAAGTGTACACCGCTTTTATCCAGCCTTGTTTCCAAGTTTATTTTGTTTTGTTTTTTTCTAGTGCTGGGGATTGAACCCAGGGCCACTGTAACTATTTTGAGACACAGTCTGGCTAAGTAGCCCAGGCTGTGTCTCAAACTTGCTATCCTCTTGCCATAGCCACCCTAAATCCGCTGGGATTATAATCTTATAATTATAATTTTATAATTCCAAGGGGTTTTGTTGTTGTTGTTTTGTACCAGCGATCGAACTCAGGGGCACTCAACCACTGAACCACATCCCCATCCCTATTTTGTATTTTATTTAGAGACAGGGTCCCATTGAGTTGTTTAGCGCCTCGTCCTTGCTGAGATTGGCTTTGAACACGCGATCCTCCTGTCTCAACCTCTCGAGCTGCTGGGATTAGGGGTGTGCACCACCATGCCTGGTCCGTGATTAGCTTTTTGAGGCACGATTAAAAATGTTTCCAAGGATGCTGAGTAGTCAAGGTGGGTGCTAATAGGGCAAGGCGCAAAGAGCGACATTGGGAGAAGTCCCACGCCCCGAAAAAGAACCCACACAGGATCAACGCCATCGACTAGGTCAAGGCACGCTCCCAAGATTAAGAGACCTATTGGATAAAACGGCAAGGTTCCGCCCACAACGCTCACCAGCCAATGACTGTGCGGCAAGGGAAGGGCAGGGCGGGCCAGGGGCGGGGCGAGCCTCGCGCTGACTCCTCAAGTAGCGGCTGCGTGGGTGCCCTAGCTGAGGGCTTCTACGACGGCGCTGTTGGGTGGTGCAGAGCCTGATAGGTCCGGCGCGCAGAATCTTCGCAGAACCATGTCTAGGCAAGAAGCAGGAGCTAACGCTTCCTCTTGGGTCGTTGCTTCGCGGCGAAACTCGACTGCGCCCCGGGCTCCGGAGAGGAGGGGGGCGGAGGAGCTGAATCGACGAGGTCGGGGAAGTAGTAGGGGCGGCAGAGGTGGCGGCTGGAGAGACTCCTCTGGCCTCCCTGAAGCTGTGGCGGCTGGTCGCGGGGAACCGCCGCTCTGCTTTGGATTCAAGAACGACTTGGTCGGAGCGGTGATCGGTGAGAGCAAGAGAATGGATGTGGCGGGCAAGGGTAGGGAGAAATATGGGTGGGGCCCAGGCAAGGGTACCCCTCCGCAATTGCTCTTCTGCCTATCAGCTGCCATCTAATGAGATACAGATCTCTGCCTGGGATAATTTCTAAAACCTTGGGCTAGAATAAGTTAATGCATGTTTTAGTATTTTATAGAAATGGTTTGGGGGAGCAACTCCCAGAAGACGTAGATTATCTTAGGGGAAAAGAGGGATGCTTAAAAGATCAGGCCTGAGCCTGGTGGCTCATGCCTGTAATCCTAGCGGCTGAGGAGGGTGAGATATGGAGGATCACAAGTTCAAAGCCAGCTTCAGCAAAAGCAAGGCACTAAGCAACTTAGTGAAACCCTGTCTCTAAATAAAATACATAGGATTGGGGATGTAGCTCAGTGGCCAAGTACTCCTGAGTTCAATCCTGGGTACCTAAGGAAAAAAAAAAAATCAGGTCTGAGGACAGACAGCTTACTCCCAATCAATTCTCAACACTTAACAAGTAGGTGTTAAGTGAGGCCACTGTGCTACACTGCACTTGCTTTGTTGAATCTGTATCTAATACTGTGTGTGTGTGTGTGTGTGTGTGTGTGTGTGTGTGTATGTATAGATGGATGCATGGATAGATAACGTGTGCTGGGATTGAACCCAGGATTCAATGAATGCTAAGCACACACTGTATCACTGAGCTGCATCCCTATCCAGATCTGATTTTTTAACTGGTGCAAAAGTGTGACAAATTATTATTATTATTATTATTATTAGCAGTGCTGGAGATATAATCCACTGCCTCATGAATGCTAAGCAAATGATCTACTAATCCACAAACCCAGCCCCAACTTAATAAGTGTACAGTACTATATTAACAATAAGAACAAAGTTGCACCCCAGATCTCTAGAACTTGGTATCCCACATTCCCTTTCTTGGCAACCACCATTCTGTTCTGGTTGAGTTTGGTAACTTTAGATATATAAATATGTAAGAGTTATAAAGTAATTGTCTTTTAGTGATTGGCTTATTTTATTTAGTGTAACAATGTTCTCAAGCCTCAATGCACTTTGTAGCATATGACAAGATTTTCCTTTTAAGGCTGAGTGTGATACTCCATTTTATATATGTACCACATTATATTTATCCATTGCTGAATACCTGGGGTTCTTGAGTATTATGAAAATACTTCTATAAACACAGGAGTGTAAATGTCCCACCCTCCTTTTTTTTTTTTTGCCAGGGATACAACTCAGGGTGCACATGACCACTGAGTTACATCCCCAACCCTATTTTGTATTTTATTTAGAGATAGGGTTTCAGAGTTGCTAAGTGCCTCACTTTTTGTTGAGGCTGGCTTTGAACTCTGGTTCTTCTACTTCAGCCTCCCGAGCCACTAGGATTACAAACATGAGCCACTGTGCACACAAATATCCTTTTGACATTTCCAGTTTCAGTTCTTTTGGATGTATACTCTGAAGTGGGAATGCTGGACTACGTCAGGATCCCACAAAACCCCCACTGGGGATTGAACTCAGGGTGTCACCTATGCTAAGCAATTTTTTTTACAGGGCCTCACTAAATTGCTAAGGCTGGCCTTGAACTTGTGATCCTTCTTCCTCAGCCTCCTGGGTCAATGGAATTGTAGGTATGCAGCACCATACCTAGCTTTTTTTTTTTTAACTCCATACTGTTTTTCATAGTGGCTATAATATTTATTTTACAATCCCACCAAAAGTGCACAAGAAGTTCAATGTCCTTACAATATCACTAACACTTGTTATTTTTACTTTTTCATAATCACCATTCTAACAGGTATAAGGTGATGTATCTTGTGGTTTCAATTTCTGTCTCCATTTACCTGATTAGTGATATCAAGCATTTTATTCCTTCCTATTGGTCATTTTGGGAAGTGTCTACTCAACTCCATTATTTATTATTTTTATTTTTTATTTTTATTATTTTTATTATTATTTATTCTTTGCTGGGCTAGGAATTGAACCCAGAAGCTTTACCAGAGCTACATCCAGAGCCCATTTTATTTTATTTTATATTATTTTTTGTACCAGGGATCGAACTCAGGGGCACTCAACCACTGAGCAACATTCCCAGTCCTATTTTGTATTTTATTTAGAGATAGGGTCTCACTGAGTTGCTTTAGTGCCTCACCATTGCTGAGGCTGGCTTTGAACATGATAGTCCTGTCTCAGCCTCCCCAGCTGCTGGGATTATAGGCATGTGCCACTGTGCCCCGCCCTTTTTTTATTTTGAGAAAGGGTTTCACTAAGTTAGAATCTTGCTGAATTGTTGAGGCTGGCCTTGAATTTGCAGTCCCTCCTGCTTCAGTCTCTGTAGTTGCTGGGATTACAGGCATGCTCCACTTTGCCCAGCTACTGACCATTTTTTATCTGAATTTTTGTTGTGGTGGTGAATAGTTGTTTCAGTGTTGATCCATTAGTTTTTTTCATAGGTTGGAGTAGGGTTCTTAGATTCCACTGCTGAGAAAGAAGCCTCCTTCTACCACCCACAAAAATTTGTGATACTTGGAAAATTTGTAATAAAAACCTTCCCTCTTTCTAGACAGAAAGTGTTTACTGCACCCTAGGAACTTTCTTGGAAAAATTTGGGGAAGAGCTAGACAAGGTTCTTTGAGGAAAGTAGGTAAAATCACTTTTGATTTCAACTTGCAATCATATTCCTTCACTCTGTTACTTTTAAAAACAGGTCGTGGAGGGTCAAAAATAAAAGAAATCCAAAATATGACAAATACAAGGATACAGGTAAGTCATCTATTTGTTTTGTTTTTGTTTTCATAGTGGGGATTGAACCCAGTAGTGTTTTTATCAGCAGTACATCTCCAGTTGTTGTTGTTGTTGTTTTAACACAGAACATGCTTTAATTTCATATAAAAAGAAAATAAGCAACTAAATACAATGGCTATTTTAATCAGCTTTTTGGTTTGGTTTTTTTTTTTTTTTGTTTTGTTTTTGTTTTTGAGATAGAGTCTCACTAATTTGAGGGTATCACTAAATTGCTGAAAGTGGCCTCAAACTTGCCATCCTCCTGCCTCAACCTCCTGAGTCACAGGGATTATAGGCCTGCATCATCATGCCCAACTGTCATCTGTGTCCTTAAATCCTAAAAGCATAGTTCATTCCAAAAGGAAGACTTACCTCTGTTTCTGCTCAGTTATTAACATGCTGTCATAAGTTGCCAAAGTTCTTCATGATTGTCAAGATCATTATGATCCTTTTACTTGAGCTATGTTCTGTTCCGTGTATAGGTTTTGAGACTTTCAGAGATATAGATTTTTTTTTTTTTTTTTTTGGTACTAGAGATTGAACCCAGGGGCACTTAACCACTGAGCCACATCCCTGGCCCTTTTTATATTTAGAGACAGGATCTCACTGAGTTGCTTAGAGCCTCACTAAATTGCCAAGGATGGCTTTGAACTCATGATCCTCCTGCCTCAACCTTTTAGGCCATTGGGATTACAGGTATGCATCACAACACTTGGCTAGATCTTTTTTCTTTAAGGGGGAAAGATATATTTTGACTTCTTGTTTCAGAGGTTCCAGACTATAGTTGCTTGGTCCCAGTGCTATGGGCCTGAGGTGAGACAGAACATCTTGGTGGGGCAGGTGTGGTGGAGCAAAGCTGCTCACCACCTAGCAGCCAGGAAGCAGAGGGAGAGGGTGAGCCAGAGGTATAAGTCTTTAGATTTAAATTTTTTTTAGTTGTAGATGGATACTTTATTTTATGTGCTGAGGATGGAACCCAGTGCCTCACACGTGCAAGGCAGGCACTCTACCATTGAACTATAGCCCCAGCTGCAAATATTTAGTTTTGATCTTCACTTAAGAATTATATCTGTGAGGGCTGAGGATGTGGCTCAAGCAGTAGCACGCTCGCCTGGCATGCGTGCAGCCCGGGTTCGATCCTCAACACCACATACAAACAAAGATGTTGTGTCCGCCGAAAACTAAAAAATAAATATTAAAAAATTCTTTCTCTCTCTCTCTCTTTTAAAAAAAAAGAATTAACATTTTTTTAAAAAAAGAATTATATCTTTGAGATATTCATCATGTCCAAAATGACTCCCTGTCTGAACTCCTCCACTCAAACCTTGGCTGCCTCCTGTGTTCACAATATTAGTACAAGAGAATGATATCATTTACTGAGTTCTGAAGCCAGAAATCTGATTATCTTTTGTGGTTCTTCCTTCTTCACCATTGAGTCTTGTCTGTTCACTGTACTTCTCAAGGGGAAATGTCATTGTTAATATTCTCCCTTCATTGTACAGACTGCTTCCATTCTGATCCCCTCTAACAATTATCTAGTGGAGTCTGAGCAGTTTTTCTAAAACACAAATTGTGGTCTGCTTACACCATGTACTTCTGCTATGATGTTCTGCCTCATCTCAGACCCAAAGGAATGGAGCCAGCTAAATGTGCACTAAAACTTCTGAAAGCATGAGCCAAAATCTTTCTTTATCAGTTGACATTCTCAGGCACTAATCATTTTTAACCTCAAATCTGAAAAACAGGCTGAAAAAGAGGCCTTGAAAATACAGAGAAATGATCAAAAATGGGAGAATCAGAAAAATTCTGAATCTGGAGAATCAGGAGAATCAGAAAACTGCCTTTCCCCAGAGCCAGAACAACTAAAGATAAACAGACAGAAAAGTGAACATCACTTGCCGTTAACCAAGATCAACTCTGCAAAAAGGCATGATAATAACTTTTGGCAATATTCTACTTCACCGGATATAATCCACAAACAGGAAAAAAAGCCTTTTAAAGACACTAAGAAGATTAAAAATAGACATTGGAAGAAATCAGCATTTCTAACTGAAGTGAGCCAAAAGGACTATTATGCTGGGGCAAAGTTTAGTAATTCACCACCTCCTAGTATTCTTCCAAAGCCTCCTAATCACTGGCTTGAAAGAAGCACTTTTAAAAATTCCAACCAAAATAGGGAGCTTTTGGAAGCAAATTAAGGCTGCTAAAAATTCAAACTTAGATTTGTATCGTATATGTATTATATGTATGTTGTACTTGAAAGGTACATTGTATTTTTGTTATGAAAGTATGTATTTTGACCTACCAACGTGGTAAGTATTTTGTGTATTCATACAGTGGAGAAATTTCAAGTTGTTCTAGGGCACATGAAAGACTGATTATTTGCATAAGGTACTGAGATTTTTTTCAAGAAACACCTCTCAAATCTCAAAGTGAAGATTTAAATGTGCAGTTTACTAATGCAATACTGAATGTAAATCTGTGGCACAATCATTGTAAACATGGGTTTTGTCTGTTTCTTGAAATTTATTTCTGCCTTCTGATCTGTAATTACTGGAAAAATATTTTTAATATATATTTAAGTTATAGGTGAACACGATACCTTTATTTTAATGTGGTGCTAAGAATCCAACCCAGTGCATCACACATGCTAGGCAAATGCTATACCACTAAGCCACAATCCCAGCTCCTATTCCCATTTTTGCCAAACTCAATTTCTTAATTTTGCTATATAAGCCATTATTCAAATTTAAAATGCTTCTAATTTTAATGCCAACAAATTGGTTGTAATCAAGTTTTTAAAGTAATAATAATTTTGGGCTAGAGTTGTTGGTCACAGTTAAAGTGCTCACTTAGCATGCGTGAGATGCTTGTTTCGATCCTCAGCACCAAATAAAAATAAATTAAAGATTGTGTCTACTTATAGCTAAAAAATAAATTTAAAAAAATAATAATTTCCCCCTCCAATTAAAACATTGTGTTCATGTTCCTTTCCTACATAAAATCTATCATGGCATCTTAGACTTTAAGTCCAGACTCCTCAGCATTGTCCAATGACCTGGTGTGTTTAACTTCCCTTACTGTCTTGAACACTATCCATTTCCAGATGCTCTCCTATGATTGGTATCTTACTAACTCCTACTCATTCAGGTTAGCTTAGTTACCACATTAGGGATGTCTAAGGCTTCCTGCTCCCTGTTCCCCATTCTATGAAGGTGTCCCTTTTCCATTGCAGCATCTATGACTGCCTATTTCGGTACTTACACAAAGTTGTTTCTGTAAACCCTACGGAGGATAAGCACTGATTCACCAGCCCAAGACAACATTTAGTGTATAGTACTTTCTAGATAAATTTTCAATGAGGTTATCTGCTGTTGGACACCTATAAAAGTGTTATAAATTCTATCCTAAATGTCATAACATCAGACTTTGAAAATTTACCTTCAGCTGGGAAGGGTGGCACATACTTGTAATCCCAGAGGCTCAGGAGGCTGAGGCAGTGGGAGTGGAAATTCAAGGCTAGCCTCAGCAACTTAGCGAGGCCCTAAGTAACTTGGTGAAACCCTGTCTGAAAAACAATGGGCTAAGGATTTGGCTCAGTGGTAAGGTGCCACTGGAGTCAATCCCTGGTAAGAAAAAGAAAATCTTGACCTCCATAACAGTATACATGTCTGAGTAGAGAACTGCATGAAATTAAAAATGTACATAAGTAACTTGGAAGTTCAATAAATTTTTATTTATTTTTCTAAGCTGGGACCAGTGGCATATGCCTGTAATCCCAAGGACTCAGGAGGATGAGGCAGGAGGTTCACAAGATTGAGGCCAGTATGGGCAACTTAGACCCTGTCTCAAAATAACAAAACCAAAAAAAAAAAACAAAGAGTCAGGGATGTAGCTTAGTGGTAGAGTGCCCCTGGGTTCAATGTCTAGTACCAATAAAATAATAAAGTAAACTTTTATCCACATAATATAGTGTAATCCACCTCAGCCCTATAATTCTATAAGATAAGCCTAACAAAACAGTCCCGTCTTATAAAAGAAAGAACTCAAAGTATTGTCACCTGTCAGATTGATGTTCTGATTTCCCCCCTAAAACTTGCTGAATTGTTTTGTTTTGGGCCATACTGGGGATGGAACCCAGTGGTCTTCTACCACTGAGCTATATCCCCAGGCCTCTGTATTTTTTATATTGAAATAGGGTCTCACTAAGTTTCTAACACTGCCTTGAACTTGAAATCCTCCTTCCTCAGCCTCCTGAGTTCCTGGAATTAGAGGGCAATGCTACCATACTCCCCTTGAATTAATTTTTCCAGCTGTCAGTTTTTTGTTTTTTTTAATTTACAAATTATCTTGCTTCTCCTCATCCAATCAGGAGGTAAATCCAGAGTATATTAACAAGCCTTCTCTTTAGAAATGTAGATATTGAATTATAGTAATGCTATGTACTATTATATTATTTGAAATTGAGTGGTTGTTTGGGATAGGTGTGAGGGGACTTCATTCTCATCTATTCTTCCTCCTATATTCAGATAATAAAAGGAAATCCTGAGGCAGAAGTCAAAATTTTTGGCAACAAGGCCATGCAAATAAAAGCAAAAGCAGTGATAGAAAATTTTGTTAAAAAACAAGAAAATAATAATTCTGAACGCAAAGTTGGTAAGTAATTTTTACCCACTGAAGCCCTTTAAAAATTTTAAAATTTCTTTGTTATAATCCATTATACTTGAGTCCTTTCTTGAGACATAGGTTTAGATTTTCTTAAATCTAGTAATTTTCTTTTCTACAGAAGCCCAGATTACTTTCATTCCTCAAATTGAAACTGTAGTTTAGTTTTACTTCTAAGTTACACATAATAGAAAATAACCCTTTAATACATCTTCTTCAACATAAATGGTGAGGATTTGTCTTGGGCTTCTGACTCTGGTCTCTTCCCTAGATCAAGGAAGACTTTGAAAACTGCTTAGTATTTGAAATATTAAAAATTTGATATCTATCTAGAGAAAGGGCCATTATTGAACCATACATAGATGTGAGACAAAAGTAAAACAGAAACTTGGGTTCTGATGGCCACATTTCCCCTCCTTAGTGTTTCTTGGAAAGGAACTTCACCTCCAAGGTGACATGATTTTTATCTGTCAAGCTGGGATAATATCTACTTTACGGGAATATTATAAAGATTAGATAATGGGCTGGGGATGTGGCTCAAGTGGTAGTGTGCTCACCTGGCATGCATGGGGCGCTGGATTCGATCCTCAGCACCACATACAAATAAAATAAAGATGTTGTGTCCACCAAAAACTAAAAATAAATAAATAAATTTTTAAAAATTCTCTCTTAAAAAAATTAGATAATGACATGACAGTATTTCAGCACACACTAGACTCTTCATAATATTTTCTTTTATAAGTAAATTTTTTCATAAGTTAATAAATAACAAAACCCATGCAACTAGATCATCATGGTACTATAGTATGATCCTCCCCACCCCATCTTTTTGTGGTGCTGGGGATCTCCTTGCACATGTTAGTTTACAAAAATAAATTTTATATTTCAAGAATTGGTTTTTGTTTTCAATTTTTTGTGTGTTTTATTTTGTGGCACTGGGGATTAGAATTCAAGGTTTGGTACTTGCTAGGCAAGCAGTTTAACACTGAGCTACATCCCTAGCCATTTTTTAAAAATATTTTATTTTGACACAGAGTTTTACTAGTTACCCAGGCCTTTCTTGAACTTGATGCTCCTGTCTCAGCCTCCCGAGTACCTGGGATTACAGGTGTGCACTAACACACTCACTTCCAGTTCTTAAATATAGTATAGAAAAATAGCTTTGAGGATTTTGTGCAGACAGAATTTATTACAAAACTAATTTGGTAAAAAATATTTTTAAAAGACATTGTCGCATTCCAACCTTCTGCTGGAAGAAATGCAAGCACAAATGACAGTGTTACAGAAGATCAGCCATTGATAGACTGGGATCAAATTCGAGAGGATGCTGTGAAATGGGAAAAAAAAAAGTGGGCAGGTCAGTGCTATGTCCTAAGATTTACATATGCTATTGATTATACTAGTTCTTTTCTGTAAGATATCTGCCATATTTTTAGCAATGAAATCCAAATGAAAAAATGGAAAATTTGTCATTGATCTAAATCATAATTATTTTTTTTCTTTTTTTTTTCATTTATTGACTCTTTTTTAAATTTGTTTTAATTAGTTACACGTGACAGTATAAGATCTTGACATATTGTACATTGAGTCAGATGGGATATAATTTCTCATTTTTCTGAGTGTACAGGTTGCAGAATCACATTGTTCATGCAGTCACGTATATACAAACAGCAATAATAATGTCTATTTTATTCTACTATCCTTCCATTCCCCTCTTCCCCTCCCCTCCCCTCCCATCACTTCTTTCTACCCAATCTAATGTGACCCACTTCTTTTTTTTCCCCTGACATCATCATCATACCTGTATTCTGTATAACAAAGGGGGTCTCCTTTCCCCTTCCATGCAATTCCCATTCTCCCTCCCTTTCCCTCCAACCTCTCTTCCCTATCTAGAGGTAATTTTCTTCTCATGCTCTTCCCTACCCCATTTTGTGTCACCTCCCTTATATCAGAGAAGACATTTGGCATTTGTTTTTTTGGGATTGGCTAACTTCACTTAGCATAATCTGCTCTAATGCCATCCATTTCCCTGCAAATGCCATAATATTGTTATATTTTAATGCTGAATAATATTCCATTGTAGTCATAATTATTTCTATAATTCTATTTTATAAATGGAAAACTGAATATTAAGCTTATGCATTATTTGAGGTAACTCACTGTAAAAAGTTTAAGAAAAAGGAAGAAAATCAGCCCCAAGAATTAAGTGTGAAGTGACTAAACATGTCAACCATAAATTGTTGTGGTGGTTTATGAAAAATTTATTTTGGAATGACCTAGCTAACAGTAGTGAGAAAAAGGGAAAACCATTAAATCATAAAAAGCATAACTTATGGAGACGGGTTTTTTTTGGATTTTTTGACCAGGCTGCTCTCCAACTGTGATCCGCCTGCCTCAGCTTCCTGGGTTCACTGGGATTATAGGCATGCACCACCCCATCACACATTTTTTAATTCATTTATTTACTTATTTATTTGGGGATTGAACCCAGGGGTGCTTTAACACTGAGCTAAGTCCTCAGCTATTTTTATTTTTTATAAATTGCTGAGGCTGGCCACGAACTTGTAACACTGCCTCACCCTCCTAAATCATTGGGGATTATAGGCAAGTGCCATGCACTTGGCCATTTTTGAATTTTAAATGAAATTCCACACATGGTATATTAAATCTGGGTATGTTTTAGATAGTAATCTGGGCAATTAGAGTGAGGCAGCAATACTGCATCTTTTATATTAAATTAAAAAGTAATGCACTGGAATAGAATGATCAAATTATAAGTGACTAACATCATTGTTGGTCAGCACATTTGCATGTTAAGTTTCCAGAGCTACCTTGACATTGTGAGATTTGCTATGGGAAGTCAGAGGAAGGATTTAAGTTCGGAAGAGGACTCAGGCATATAAGATATATTGCTCAGAGCAGAAGAATGAAAATTTTTTAATTTCCTAAAAAATAATGGTATGAAATGTTAACTATGTTTGAGGGCAAACCATCATAAACTGGTTTTCTGTCTTGTAAAGCATGCTTTACTTTATTTGAAACTTCAGTGATAAAAGTCTCTTTCTTGGATGAAAACCAAAAGGAAATCGCCTAGTGTGGCAACTCTTGGTTGTAAAGTATAGAACTGTCTAAAATTATCTAAACACATGGTGAACTTAATACATATTTTAGTTTGTTTTTGTGGCTTTGAGTAAATGTTAATGAAATGTAAAATCTTATTACCAAAGTTTGGATTTTCACCTTTATATCCCAGATTTACCTCCAATTAAGAAAAACTTTTACGTTGAATCACCATCAACTAGTTCTATGACAGAAGTGCAAGTAGACAACTGGAGGTATGTAGTTTATTGTTAATTTAAGTATGCTTTTGTATAATTATGTTATTAGTATTAACTCTTTAGGCAAAGATTGAAATGATTGCATATGAAGCCTATGCTTGCTTTCCATATTTATGTTCAAATGAAAATAGACTGTCCATATTTATTCAGATGAAAACTTGGTTGCATCCTACATATTAGAAGACTGGTATCCAATAATGATGGAAAATGGTTTTTGTGTCTAGAGTAGACATATTTCTATTGAACAATAAAATGTGACTAATATAAGCTGAGGAACTGAATACAGTCTTGCTGCTAACAATGGATCAGTCACCAATGGACTACATATATGAAGGGTGGTCCCATATGGTTATAAGATTATAATGGACCTAACCAGGTGCAGTGGTATACACTGACTCAAGACTGAGGAAGGAGACAGGGTATTTAGGACTAAAATGCTGAGGCTGGCCTTAAACTTGTGATTCTCCTCTTTTTAGACAGGATCTTACAAAATTGCTTAGGGCCTCACTAAGTTACTGAGGCTGACCTTAAGTTTAAGATCTCCAGTCTCAGCTTCCTTAGTCACTGGAATTCCAGGCATGAGCCACTGCACCTGGAAAATAGCAACTTCTAAAAAAATTGTTATATAAAAATATATCTGAGTCTAGCATGTGTATGCTCACAATCCTAATTACTGGTGAGGCTGAGGCAGAAGGATCACAAATTGGAGGCCAGTCTGGGCAACTTAGTAAAACTATAAAATGCAAAGAGCTAGGACTATAGATCAATGCCCACCATGTGGGATGCCCTGTGTCCAATTCCTAGTACTGCAAATAAATAATTTTTAAAAATCTGTTATAAAACTAAGAATGGTATAGCAGGAGTGTGGAGGTATGGGGCTCACTTTGGGACAAATGACAAATTTTAGGATCATGTATTAAATTAAGAAAATATGGGGGGCTGGGGATGTGGCTCAAGCGGTAGCGCACTCGCCTGGCATGCATGCGGCCCGGGTTGGATTCTCAGCACCACATATAAATAAAGATGTTGTGTCCGCTGAAAACTAAAAAATAGGGCTGGGGATGTGGCTCAGGCGGTAGAGCGCTCGCCTGGCATGCGTGTGGCCTGGGTTCGATCCTCAGCAAAAAAAAGAAAATATGGAACATCACAGTCCCTCAAATGTTTTCCCATTCTGGTTTTGAATTATGAAACATGATTTTCAGGTTCTATTTATAATTTTGCACATGAAATTTATGGGTCCACTCATAATAGTGATTATCGCCTTTCTTCTGAAACTATCCTCAGATAGGAGGAAGATGGGCTTCTGTTTCTATTTCTTAGTATATTTCACTCTAAATTTTATGGTAGTCTGATTTTAATCATTTACAGTTGAATTTCAAAGTAAAACTTTTTTTTTTTTTAAATTTCTTTCTTGTGAGTAAAGTGACCTAAGCCACTAATCCTCATTTGTTTTTATTTTTCCTGTAAAGGAAGGAAAATTTTAATATAACATGTGATGACTTGAAAGATGGTGCGAAGCGCCCTATCCCCAATCCTACCTGTAAATTTGAAGATGCCTTTCAATGTTACTCTGAAGTTATGGAAAACATTAAAAGGGCAGGTTTCCAGAAGCCAACTCCAATTCAAGTATGCTTTCCTTAATTCTAGTGTTTCACTGAATGTTTTACCTCAGCAATATTGGATATATATTAAATCACCATAGAACAATTATCTCTTATGAACATTCTAGTTCTTCCTACCACTACCACCAATGCCTTGCATTCAAAATTGTTAAATGAAGTGTGGAGCTGGGAGGAAGACAGAAAGACATAACAAGAAGAGATATGCTCTTTTAGTGTTTATTATTCTTTTTCAGTCACAGGCATGGCCAATAATTCTACAAGGAATAGATCTTATTGGAGTCGCACAAACAGGAACAGGGAAGACACTATCATATTTAATGCCTGGATTTATTCATCTGGATTCTCAACCAGTGTAAGAAATCTTTTCGCTGCCTTCTGTAATAGTGTCATAGCTATAGACACCAAATATGTAATGAAGATTTCTTTATCTAGTACATTAATCAAAAAGGAATGCCTTGTCTCCAGCAAGTACATGCTTATACAGTGCTGATGAAAAAGTATAAATTGGCAAATATTTTTAGGAAGCAATAGGTAGTGCTACAAAAGCCTTAATAGAGGAACACTGATTCAAATTATTTAAATTATCATGTTCAATCCAGTTCTCTTTTCAATGAGAACATGTTTCACATTTTAAATGAATGTTAATGAAAAGGCCATATTAAATGAAAATGTTGGTTATTTGGGACACTGGGTTTTTTCTTTTGTTATTTATGTTTTGTAAGGAGGACAATTTATTCCAGGCCAGGTCTAAAATTGCATGCTGTACCATTCCCTATTATAATCCACACCGACAAGAGAACGTGCCTTAACACCAGCTCTGCTGGAAGCTTGCTATTTGTGTAAGAAATCTTTTGGCTGCCTTCTTTAATAGTTTCATAGCTATAGACACCAAATATGTAATATGGTTACTATCGCTATTTGGTTCCTATGAGTTCATTCAGTCTTCTCCATTGGTACACTTAGCAAGGCTCTCCACCTTCATAGTACAAGACCCCTTAAACATAAATTCATTTTGTATAGAGAAGAGAAAAGACTGGTATATTGATTGTTCCTCATTTAAACCATGACTTAAACCCTGTCAGGATTTAACTATGTTATTTGGATTTTTTATTTGTATGACTTCTTATATTTCCCCAATTTATGGTTAATATTGCTTTTGTAATCAGAAAGAATTTACAAAAACTTGTCATACCATTAGCTTATTTTATCTGGTATGTAATAAATAGTAAGCCAAAGTCTATTGAAGGACACTGTAATATCTTTTTTAAAAACTTCTTTAGCTGTAGATGAACACAATACCTTTATTTGATTTATTTATTCTCATGTAGTGCTGAGGATTGAATCCAGTGCTTCACACATGCTAGGCAAACACTCTACCACTTAGTCATAACCCTGGCCCTTGTAATGATATCTTACAAGGTACAAATGTCTCTCTACACACATACATCTTTGACACTCATTGCTATAAATTTCTGAACTAAGTATACCATGCATCTGAGATAGGCAATCTGTTTTTCTTTCCAAAGAGATAGAGAGAAAAGGAATGGACCTGGAATGTTAGTCCTTACACCAACTCGGGAACTGGCTCTTCAGGTTGAAGCTGAATGTTCTAAATATTCATATAAAGGTCTTAGGAGGTAAGTAATTTCTTTGGTCAATTCTGTGCCAGTATAGTATTTATCTATTTGTAGTACTGGGAACCTAACCAAGGTTTTTCATATAATAGGGAATACTTACCACTGGGCTATTTCCCCAGGCCCATGAACTGTATGTTAATGGGGTACCATTGTAAAATTTCAATGCATGAATACATTGTATAACGTTTAAATCAGAGCAAACATCTTTTCTCAAATATTAATTCATTCATTTATACATTTATTTATACTAAGGATTGAACAAGGGCACTTTACCCCAAGGCTAAATTACAAGCACCACCCCTACTTTTTAAAAAATCTACTTAGTTGTAGATGGACACAATACCTGTATTTTATTTATTATGTGGTGCTGAGGATCGAATCCAGTACTTCACACATGCTAGGTGAGTGCTCTACCCTTGAGCCACAACCCAGCCCACAGCCCTTTTTTATTTTAAGACAGGGTCTTACGAAGTTGCAGGCTCTGGTCTGGAACTTGCTATACTCCTGCCTCAGCCTCCTGTGTCACTCAGATTAATAATTTATATATTAGTAAAGTGTATATTTATGCATCTTCTTGCTTTTCACCTATTTAGAAGGTGAAGAGCTTAACAAGGATCCTGCATCTATTCATTGATCCAATCAATAGCAACTGTGTTGTATGATTAAGTTATGATACATGGTTCTTTAATTTTTACCACTGTGAATTGGTGGTTGTGGATAGTTCTTAGTCATCTGACACTTCATCTTATCTATATCCAGAATGCATAGATTAATTGGGATTTTCAGTTATGATGGGATGTCTAACCATGAACCTCTGAATTTTTTTTTTAAGTGTTTGTGTATATGGTGGTGGAGATAGAGATGGACAAATACAAGATGTTTCAAAAGGTGTAGACATCATTATTGCAACTCCCGGAAGACTGAATGATCTGCAAATGAATAACTTTGTGAACTTGAGAAGTGTAACATACTTGGTAATCATGTAGACGTTGGGAATGCTGGGGAGGAAAACGACTCCTTCTTAAAATATTTTTAGGATGGTTTATATAATGGTTTTAGATTCTAGGAATATTTCCCCATTTGTTTAAGAATATTGAAATAAGGATTGAAAATGTAATTAATTACAAAGGAATTATTAAAATCTACTTGGTTGGTTTAGATATTTATTCTCATTAAACAGATTTAGAAGATACGGGAAAGGCAACTAAAACAAATCTTTTTGTTGTGTGTATGTGCAGGGGATTGAACCCAGGACCTTGTGCTTGCAAGGCAGGCATTCTACCAGCCCACAGATCTGTTCTTATGACTTCAAATGGCTTAATTATTTTTATCTCTAGAGAAATGAGGGATTTTTTAATTTTTTTGGGGGGGGGGGTTAGGGATTGAATCCAGGGTGTTTTTTTGTTTTGTTTTGTTTTTTGAGACAAGGTCTCAGTTACTGATTATCTTGCTAAGTTGCTGAAACTGGCATGGAAGTGACAATATTGTTGCAGCCTCCCAAGTTGCTAGGAATACAGGCATGTGCCACCATGCCCAGCAAATGGTTATTATATTTGTAAAGAAAGCATACATATTAGCTAACTCTCATCTAATCAGCCACATTCTTAATTTGTGAATTCAGGTTTTAGATGAAGCAGACAAGATGCTAGACATGGGATTTGAACCTCAGATAATGAAGATTTTGTTAGATGTACGCCCTGACAGACAGACTATTATGACAAGGTAGGTATGCTTAATTTGTGTAAAATAAAAGTCTGTGGATTAGAAACTCACCTTAGTTGATTCTTCAGAATATTTTAGAGCATCAGTAGAAATTATTTTGAGATCCTTTGGTGAAAGAAGATATCATCACTTAGTTTAGCAACTCAGTATAAGCATAAAGATGACTGCTTCACTCCTGACTACTCTTAAATTACAGATAGGGGCTTATGGTCTTTTTGTTTTTGTTTCTGTTTGTTTTGTGGTGCTGAGAATTGAACCCAGGGTCTTGTAAACATTTACTTCTCATGGAAAGAGCTACATTGACTAATGCATCACTTGTCCTTAGACACTCTACATTTATGTAATAGTTTCTATTGATTCTATATATTTTGTCTTTATTTGCATTAAGGATCGTGTAAAATTGAGGAAATACACTAAATCTCACTTTTTTCTACAATCTTGCCATTTCAAGAAAAGTGAAATTCAATTTCATTGTAATTACTCTAAAAGTACAAAATGTGGTCACTTTCATTTTATATATGGTTGAAGAAACATTGAAATTTATACCCTTTGACCACTGTACTTAATGATGTGTTTTTTGTTATTGTTGTTGTTGTTGTTGTTTTGGTACTGGTGATTTAATCCAGAGGTGTTTAACCAATAAGCCACATCTCCAGTCCTTTAAATATTATCAACTATCAAGTTGTTCATATTTACTTGTATTTCCTTATCAACCCTGTTTAGATCACAATCTAACACAAGTCTACATATGTATATATATATGGAAGTCTAGTATTCCCTTTTTATAAAGTTAAAATGATCACTGAATTCAAACATTGTTAGCCCAGCCCACATTAAAAAGGTTTGGATATTATATATACATATATACTTTTTGGGGGGATACTGGGGATTGAACTCAGGGGCACTCAACCACTAAGCCTTATTATCCTCAGCCCTATTTTGTATTTTATTTAGAGACAGTGTCTCACTGAGTTGGTGAGGCTGGCAATCCTCCTGTATCAGCCTCCCAAATTTCTGGGTTTATAAGCATATGCCACCATGTCTGGAAAAATATTTGCATGTGATATCAACAAAAGCCTGACATTGTATGAAAATTACTAGTTTATGTGTGTTGGTTAATGCTAATTCCTTTTTTGTTCCTTCTGATACTAAGGATTCAATGGGGTTTCATGCATGCCAGCCAATCTTTCTACCACTGAACTATATACTACTATATACTCAATCTTTTTTTTCTTTATTTTGAGACAAGGTCTCATTAGGTTGACAAGGCTATCCTTGAACTCTGGATCCACTTACCTCAGCTTCATTAGTAACTGGCATTACAGGCATGTAATTACCATGCCAACCTATAAAAACCTTTTTTTAAACTGGTAATTGAAGCTAGAAATGCTTTACCACTGAGCCACATCCCCAGTCCCACCACTACCTTTTTTTTTTTTTTTTTGAGACAGAGTCTCATGAAGTTGCTTAGGGTCTAAGTTGCTAAGGCTGGCTTTGAACTTGTGATCCTCCTTTCTTAGCCTCTTAAGCTGTTGAGATTACAGGCATGTGCCACCATACTCAGCGTGTAAAAAAATTTTTAGTTGAACCTATATAAGTTTCTAGTAGTTTTACTATAGCTCAGTAATTCATTGTCAATTCTGTAACATCTGCCTTATTGAAAAATAGGAAATAGTAAACTTTTCTTTCACCAGTAACTTGGTTAATATTAAGCTTAATAAATTGTAATTTTAAAATGTATTTATAGTAAATGTTTAATGTTGATGTGTCTTTATTTTCAGTGCTACTTGGCCATATGCTGTCCGTCGACTTGCACAGTCTTATTTGAAAGAACCAATGATTGTCTATGTTGGTACTTTAGATCTCGTTGTAAGTTTGTTTTTTATTACTAATATATTGATATGTTTATTAAGACTTTTCATATGACATTTAAAACACATAGCTAAATGGCTAGTGATATTTCTGTGAACAAGAATGGACAAGGCCCTGAGTTCAATCCCTAATAGCAAAAAGTCCAAAACAAAAGCAAATCATAAAAAATAGCTGATTTTGGCATATCTGCTCTGCCCACTCAATTTCAGAACTGATCCCAGTTGCACATAATCTTACCCATATATCCATATACTTCAGTGTATATGTCTAAGATTCATTTTATTATAACTACAGTACTTAGTATGTGCAAGGCATTCCAAAAAAGGAAAGTGAGTCTTTCCTAGCTCTGTATTTCATTATAGATTTGCAGATGGTGATCAAATACTTTTATAAACCATTAACCATTCAGGAAAGGCTCTATAACTGCTGGATTTCACCACCCTTCATTAAATGCTTAGTAAAATATTATCTATGTAAACAAATATTTTCATTATGGGTAGAATGGTACCAGTAATATTTTTAATTTTTTTATTAAATGGTCAAAATCAAAATACTCACTGAATTGTGAATCCTCGATTGTAATGTGACCACCCTTCATTCTAAGTAGTACCCAGGATTCAGGATGATATTTTTCAAAAGCTTGACATTCATTCAGTTATTTTCCTAAAGGGGTAATCATTGCTTTTAGCATTCTCTGAACACTATTAAAGTGTTGTCAACTTCAATAAATAAGTGAAAGGGTGAACTAAGCGGGAACAGATAATTTTACTAGGATCTTTGCTTTTTGTTGGCAAAAACCTTAACCAACATTGCATTTTGAACTAATGATGTCTCCTTCACACATATGTGCTATGATCTTTGAATCTTTTAGGCTGTAAATACAGTAAAGCAAAATATAATCATCACAACAGAGGAAGAGAAGCGAACTCATATTCAAACTTTTCTTGAGAGTATGTCACCTAAAGATAAAGTCATTGTGTTTGTCAGCAGGAAAGCAGTGTAAGTATTTTCTCATGCTTGCATTAAAACCAAACAAATTGATTTGCTTAAGATATTTCTGTTTGTATATTTTCAAATAGGGGCAACCTGTCCTTTACATTATTATTCAATGTTTTGCTAATAGAAGGAAAGCTAATGAGTTGATGGTGTCATGAGAATAAGCACTTAAGATCACTGCCCTATCTTTTCTTTCAGTGCTGATCATTTATCAAGTGACCTAATTCTCAGACACATATCAGTAGAGTCTCTTCATGGCAACAGGGAACAGAGTGATCGTGAGAAAGCATTAGAGAACTTTAAAACAGGTACATATATAACTGTTTTCTGTTACAGTTTAAAATAAACCCAATACCTGGACTTGGCTGAATGACAGCGTCTTTTCATGGAACTCATTTGTAAGTGCATATACTGCTCCAAAATATACTTACTAGAGCTCTAAATATTAATTTGCTTCTTACAACTAAGTGGCCAAGCCCCCAAAAGACTAATACTTAAACCTGTGTATCAGTGTATTACTTTGTGATGGGAGCTGTGTCGCAATTTACCTAAAGGCATATATCTTTTTGATATTGGCCAGATGGTGGAGTGACCACTGGCTCAAGTATGTTATCTATTGTGTTGTAATTTGCCATCATGTAAAGAAATTCAGTTACCATTTTCAATGAGCTTTTCAATGAAAGTTAATAATAGTTCACCTGATTAAGAATTAATGGGAGGGCTGGGTCTAGTGGCCCATGCTTATAACCCCAGATACTAGGAAGACAGACATCATGATCCCAACTGAAGACCAGCTTGGGCAACCTAGTAAGACCCCATCTCAAAATAAAAATATAAAGGGCTGAGATGTAGTTCAGAACACCTGGGTTCAATTCCCAGTACCAAGAATAATAAAGGAAAAGGCACTTTTCATTTGTCTTGGATTGGTTTATATCAGAATGATTTGATATTTATTTGGGTTCACTCTTTAGGTAAAGTGAGAATATTGATCGCTACTGATTTGGCATCTAGAGGTCTTGATGTACATGATATCACACATGTATATAATTATGATTTTCCACGGAATATTGAAGAATATGTACACAGAGTAGGGAGAACTGGAAGAGCAGGGTAAGTAAGCATAATCTACCCTTGAAAAGGTCAATTCTGGATTCTCATCACAGACTATTCCTCCCCAGAAAACCATACTTTTCTCTTCCTTATAAATTCTGTTCCTCCCCACAATCTGCTTGGCTTCTTCACCTCTATTCATTTGACCTATGCAGATTCAACTATACCATGTCACTACTAGGTTCATGTAATTGTTTCTGATACTTTGGTTTTATGTCTATAATGTCACAATACTGAGCTATAACAAGTGATTACTTCATTTACCAATTATTCAAATTGAGTCAGTGTGGTGGTCCACGTCTGTAATCCCAACAACTCAGGAGGCTGAAGCAGGAGGATTGTAAGTTCAAAGCCAGCCTCAACAATTTAGCAAGGCATTAAGCAACCGTACCTCAAAAATAATGACTAGGGATATAGCTCATGGTAAAGCACTCCTGGATTCCATCCCAGTACCAAAAAAAAAAAAAGTGCTCAAATTGGTAATGGTATGAGAGAGGATTGTTTTTTCCCTACTGTTATACCCTCTTGTGCAATTTGAACAACTATAGATTATAGTCATTTCTTATCATTCTCTAAAACAATGAAGTAAGCCTGGTGTAGTATAGATTAAGCCAGGTGCAATGGCACACGTCTGTAATCACAGTGACTCTACAGGCTGAGGGAGGATTGATTGCAAATTTGAAGCAATCTAGCAAGATCATGTCTCAAAAATGACCAGGGATATAGCTCAACAGTAGATCACCCCTGAACTTAATCCTGTGTAACACCAAATAAAAATATTTAAATTGGAAAATATTACAATAACTAATTGTAGTTCAAAAAAAATTTTTTTCAGTACTGGGGATTTAGCCTAGGGTCTCACACATACTAGCCAGGTGCTCTACCACAGATTACCACATCCCCTGCTATATTAGTACAGCATTTGTATTGTATTAGGTAATATTTAGAATATGTCAGAAAAATTTATGTACTGAATATGTTTTTCTTTAACCAATGGAGTATAATAGCTATTCATGTGATTTACATTGTATTAGGTAATGTAAGTATTCTAGGGATGATTTTAAAGTATACAGGATAATGTAAATGTTATGCAAATGCTATGGTATTTTATATAAGGGATTTTATTATCGTCAGATTTTGGTATCCTCAGAAGTTCCTTGAGCCATCTCCTTTGAATACTGAGGGAATGACTGTTTTTATGTTCTAAAATGCTATTTGCATAACGTATTTTAACACATAATATATATTTGGTCTTTGAGCAAAAAAAGTTGTTGTACCTATTTTTACATTACTTTCTATGTTAACTAAATAATGAATACATACTATAAAAGAAATTACATGAGGTTTTTTTTTCCCTTCCCATTAAAGGAGAACGGGCATGTCAATTACTCTTATCACTAGAAATGATTGGAGGGTTGCCACTGAATTGATTAATATTCTGGAAAGAGCAAATCAGGTGAGAATATGCAAATCATTAGAAATCTATACCTTTGTGTTTTAGTCATTATGCCCGACATTGAATCACACAGTTTATAGGGGCAAACAGTTAAAAACCAGTTTTTATAACATGAGGGCTTGTAAAATGGCAAAGAATAGGAGCTATGGGAAATATAATTGGAATCTACACTAATGTTAATGAGCAATGAAAACCCTGCTGAGGAAGCAACCAGCTGTTGGAGGTGGGAGTTGTACAAGATGGGGTGAGTGTTCCAGGAGTGGAAACAATTAGGAGTAGAGGTAAGGCAACATGTAGGAAGTGGTACCCCAAAAAGGAGTATTAGGACATTGGGAATAAGTTGCAGGACTATTCAAGCAGGGGAATAGCATAATGATGGGTATATTTTAAATCTGTCTAGTTTAGGGGTTAATAGGCAAACATTTCTTTTTGGAAGATGTCATTTAATTTGTAGATTCTTGAAATGATTTGGAGGCATGTTAGTATATTAAAAGAACTCAGAATCCTAATCACACTTTTAATAATTTCAGAGTATTCCAGAGGAGCTTGTCTTAATGGCCGAGAGATACAAGGCAAATAAACTGAAAAGAGAAATGGAAAAAAAAATGGGAAGACCTCAAGGAAAGCCCCAAAAGTTTTATTAATGACTAAATGCTGAAAAGTGGTACTTACCTGCCAGAGGTAAAAATTATGTAACAGACTTTCAAGCTCCTGCCTTTTGAAACTAGATTTTGTTAGTATATTTATCAAAATCAGCATTATTTCCAAGAGCCTCGAATTATTAGGTGTTATTCTTTCACCTATTAGCAAAAGTCTAGTTAATCTATCTACAGTACCTTAATTAAATGTAGAGTTGGGGCACATGCCTGTTAATCCTAGAGACTCCTTAGGCTGAGGCAGGAAGATCAAAAGTTCAAGGCCAGCCTGGAAAACAGCAAGACTTGTCAATAAAATAAAAAGGGCTGGGATGTAGCTCAGTGGTAGAATGTTTGCTTAGCATGTGCAAGGTCCTGGGTTCAATATTTTATGTAAATAAATATACATATTTACTAATTCAATGTTGACAATAAACTAGTTGTTCAGAAAAGTCATTGAGTGTAAAAGATCTGGAGACAGAACCACCTTTGAGATGTATAAATACATACCTTTTTTTAATTAAAGAATTTAACCTTTATTGTTTTTATGTGGTGCTGAGGATCAAATCCAGTGCCTCACCTATGTTTGTTCTGCCACTAATCTACAACCCCAGCCCACATATAACTTTTGATCTAGTAATACTTCTAGGAAAGTATTCTGTTAGTGTGTGTGTGTGTGTGTGTGTGTGTGCGCGTGCATGTTTAAAAAATTCATAAAAATATTTGTAATTGCAAAATCTAATATGTCCTCTAAGGGATTAGATGAATAAGTAATGGTAGATCAAATGCTACACAGCACCACCTTTACTCTCCAGCTGTTCAAAAATATGTGAACCATCCTTAGATGTCTGGTGTTCAAAGCGAAATTTTTCCCTAGGACAATGAACTGAGTTAACACAAGACACCCTTCTTTATTTCAGATTCAATAGAAATATTGGATATATTTTAATACTTTAAAAACTCAAAAGAAGTTAGAACTGACAACAGTTGTTGACAAGATCAGAAGAAATCATGCACTGCCTCTGATATACAGGGAGAAAATAGAGCAAAGTTCAGAAATAATGTTTAAAGTATCCTCATTTTTTTTAACATTTTAATATAGGTTTTGCATAAAATCACAATTACCAGTGTTGGCATCTAGTTTGTTTTTTCGTTTTATCAAACTCACTGTGTACCCAGAGTGGCCTCCCAACTCCAGGGCTCAGGAGCTTCCTGCCTCACCTCCCAAGCCCCTGAAAGTACATGCTTCATATGCCACAGATCCTGGCTTGTACCCAGTTTTACTTTTTTACCCAGAGTGGCCTCCCAACTCCAGGGCTCCAGGGCTTCCTGCCTCACCTCCCAAGCCCCTGAAAGTACATGCTTCATATGCCACAGATCCTGGCTTGTACCCAGTTTTACTTTTGTTTGAAAATATTAACCAAGAATAACCTAAGATTAAATCATTAAAAAATACCAGAACAGAACTATGACTAGTAAGAAGGCTGAATCAGTGTTAAAACTTCCCCACAAAGGAAAACCTAGAATTAGATGGCCTCACTGAATTCTGGCAAACGTTTAAAAATTAACACTAATCCCCTCAACCTCCATTTTCAATCCCCCTCTATGGGGCCCTTATCACCCTGACAATAAGAACAAACACTAACACCACAGAATAATATCCCTGAATACTGAAGACTCAAAATAATAGCTAAATGATTCAGTAGTACTTTAAAAAGGTTAATTCCATAACCAGGTGGGATTTATTCCTGGGATGCACACATTGCTCAGTGTACAGAAATCAAATATTCCAACATTAATAAAAGGGGGGAAACAACATGACAAGTGCCTATTTAAATTGACATAGAAGAATAATTTGATAAATACATTAACAATGATCACGATGAAAACTAAAAACAGAAGGAAACAACCTGAATATAATAAAGCCATAAAAATGGTCCATGGGCGGAAGAATAGAAGTTCACTGGATTAGAAAACCAGGAATGATGGGAAGGGAGTGGGGATGGGAATAGAAAAGATAAAACTTTCTGTATTCACATATGAATATACCACTAATGAAATCCATATCAGGTGCAACTACGAGAATGGGATTCTAGGGCTGGGGATATGGCTCAAGTGATAGCGTGCTCGCCTAGCATGCGTGCGGCCTGGGTTCGATCCTCAACACCACATACAAACAAAGATGTTGTGTCCGCCGAAAACTAAAAAATAAATATTAAAAAATTCTCTCTCTCTCCTCTCTCTTAAAAAAAAAAGAATGGGATTCTAAATGCGAAGTTATACATTATATGTATGATATGTCAAAACAGCTTCTACTGTAATGTATAACTAAAAAAAAATACTAAAAGAATGGGTTCTAATTGGAGTAAGTTATACTCCATGTGTATATAATACATCAAAACACTCTACTGTCATGTACATGTAAACAACAAATTTTTAAGTCTGTGGTAAAAACAAAGGACTATGACAAGCAGGCTGTCATTACTTCCGTTCACCATAGTTCTGGGAATTCTAGCTGGAGCAAGGAGGCAAGAAAATGCAAGGACCTCAACTGGAAAAAGGGGTATCTTTACAGAATACATGAGCTTAGATGTAGAAAGTCCTAAACATTCCACAAAAATCTGGCAAGTTGTAGAATGTAGACTTAATAAATTAGTTGCATTTCTGAAATACACAAATAATAAACCAAGAATTTAAGAAAATGATTCCGTCTTATAGTGGTATTAAAGAATAAAACATTCAAAAATAAACCAAGTACATGTACTCTGAAAACCAGAAGTTAAATAGAATGGTAACCCTGTCTGTAAACCACAGTATTTATTTTAATATGTATAGTATTTCTGGAAACACTACTACTAAGACTATATGTAAATGTAATTTGTAAATTATTTTACAAATAATTTCTTATTTTCCTTTATGTATCAGACATAATCTTAGATCCTGCTCTGCTGTTTATGTAAATGTAATGATCCTGGCAAAATACTTGTCTCACTGGTCAATCAAAAATATTTTACAAATGTTCTGGGGGAAAAATGCTGATAGTCACATAAGAATTATGAAAATTTAGGCAACACTTCAAAGTTGGTAAAAGTTGGTTGTTTTTTTAATTTTTGTAGGGTACTGGGAATTTAACCCAGGCCCTTGCACATGCTAGACTCCTTATAACTCCTCAACTTTTTGAGGATGAAGTATTTTTCTAAGAAGAATTATTTTACAAATAATTTCTTATTTTCCTTTATGTATCAGACATAATCTTAGATCCTGCTCTGCTGTTTATTCTTAAGATGTCAATACTACCCAAAGCAATCTACAGATACAGTACAATTTTTATAAAAACCCCATTGCCTTTTTTTATTTTTTCCCAAAATGGAAAAAGTTGCTGGGCGTGGTTGTGGATGCCTGTAATCCCAGTGACTCTGGAGGCTGAGGCAGGAGGACCATTTCAAGCCCAGCTTCAACAACTTATTGAGGCCCTGAGAAACTCAGTGAGACCCTGTCTCTTAATAAAATACAGCAAAGAACTAAGGATGTGGCTTGACTGATAAACACTGCTGGGTTCAATCCCTGGTACAAAAAACAAAAGAAAAAATTTATCCTAAAATTAATATGGGATCTCAAAGGACCCCTAAGTACCAAAACAATTTTGAGACAATGTAATTGGCCAGGTACACACACCTAGTTCAGGACTTAGGAGGAAGAAGCTGGAGGATTTTGAGTTCAAGAGCAGCCTAGGCAGCAAAGGGAGACACTGTCCCAGAAATTTAAAAATAGACAGTTGGAGTACTCACTTCCTCATGTCATTTTATAAAGCTATAGTAATTAAAACAGTGATATTAGCATAATAGATATATATCAATAATATAAAATATACAACCCAAAAATACACCCTTAAATAATTTAAAACCTTGTATTATCAGTTGATTTTCAACCATGCATCAAGACTACTCAATATGGAGGGGGGATAGGAAGGGCAGCAGAATACAACAAACACTAGTATGGCAGTATGTATAAACGTGGCTGTATAACCAATGTGATCCTGCAATCTGAACACGTGGGAAAAATAAGAATTCATACTCCATTTGAATCAAATATATGATATATGATATGTCAAGATCATTGTAATGTTTTGAGCAACTAATAAAAAAAAAAAAAGGCTACTCAATAGGGCAAGGGCAGTCCCCTCAACAAATGTTGCTGAAAAAAATTGTAGAACCACATTCCAAAAGAAAGAACATGGAGCCTTAAGTTACAACATACAATAATTAACACAAGATGGATTAAAGACCTAAAATGTTAAGACCCAAACTATGAAACTCCTAGGAGAGAAAAACAGGAAAAACTTAACATTGGTTTGTTAGTAATTTCTTGGGTGTAACATTTGTGCACAATAAGACATAAAATGAAAAGGCAGCCTATGCAATTGGAGAAAATATTTTCAGATCACATCTGACTAGGAGTTAACATCCAAAAGAACTGGTATGACTCAACAAAAACATAAAACATCCTAGTGAGAAAATGGGCAAATAAATATGTATTTATCCAAAGATAATATACAAATGGAAAATAACCATATGAAAAAAATGCTCTCTATATCACTAGAGAAAGTTAAAATAATAAAAGAACAATGAGATTTAAAAAAATGACAAGTGTTGGCCAGCAAGTCCAGAAACCAAATGGATGAGCCTTAGAGCTATTATGCTAAGTAAAATAAAACAATCACAAAAAGGTATACCCACTTATGTCTAAAATAGTAGGAACAAAGCAAAATGGTGGTTATCAAAGACTGGTGGGGTTGCAGGAAAAGCAAGAGTTATTATTTAATGGGTAAGAATTTCAGTTTTTTAAGATGAAATGTTCTGGAGATTTGTTGTATACTAACACTACTGAACTGCACACACAAAAATGGTTAAAATGATAAATTTTATGTACATTTCATCACAACCTTAAACTTTAAAAACAATGTTGGGAATAGTGATTGTTTTTCTCTGCTTACTTTTCAGAATTCAAGATATTTTAGAAATATGTTATTCGAGATGAAAAGAAGTATTGAAACGTCCAGTAGTATGAAGAGACAGCTGATTCTTAACATAATAGTGTTTAAAAATGTAGAATCCAAAAACCCCCAGTACTTCAAAAAAAATGTAGATTTCAATATTTTATACTTTCTTTAATAAAATCAAAAGTATTTAAACTTGAGTTGAAATTTTTTTCATGAATATTTATAAAGGATGATGCAGAAGGTTTTCCTTTATTTAAAATATTTTTATTAAAAAGACTTTAAAAATTCTCTGTAATGTTGTAAGGTCAGTCTTTAAAGAGTTCTTGTTCACATGTTATGACAGTAAAAAAGATAACTGTTAACAAAATAAATGTTAATTTCTGTGATAAAAAGGACAAGTTGAACTTTGTCTCTCTGTGTAGTACCTTAGTTTTGTATTTGTAAGTAGTATTTTATTTGTGTGGGTTTTTTTCCTTTTCTTTTTGGTACAAAGGATTAAACCCAGGGGTGCTTAAGTATTGTCACATACCCGGCCCTTTTTATATTTTAATTTTGAGACAACGTCTTGCTAAGTTGCTCTGGACCTTTCTAAGTTGCTGTGGCTGGCTTTGAACTTGAGATCCTCCTGCCTCCGTCTCCCAGGCTTGCTCCACCATGCTTGGCACATATGCTTTTCTTAAATGATTATACTTTACTTATTTGGAAATATGAATCAAGCAAATGAATTGTTTGAGACCAAAAATATGAAACAACCTGTTATCTTTATTTTAGCCCATCGAAGTATGTTAACATCCCAGAAAACCAAATGGCATTTCCATAAACATTCCTTGATCACATTAATTATATTTTTCCCTTATACTTTTATGTTCTTTTCCTCCATACATAAGTTAATATATATTTATTAATTTCTAGAATTTGTGCATTTATAATTATATTTGTATATAATTAGTTTAGGCCTTCATTACAAATTATTCATTCAAGTCATGAGTTTCCTGGTGTTAACAGTAAGATTAACAAGAACTTAAGAGAAAAGGGAATAAAATTAACAAATGAATAACTTAGGAGACAAATTAGTGAAAACATAACAGCTGATTTTTTAAAAATATTTTTTAATTGTACGTGGACACAATATCTTTATTAATTTTTATGTGGGGCTGAGGATCAAACCCAGTGCCTCATCCATGGTAGGGGAGTGCTGTACCACTGAGCCACAATCTCAGCCCCATAATAGCTGATTCTTCAGTAAGACTGATCAAGTACACAAGTTTCTGGTTAAGTCTAGGAATTGGGGGCTTAAAAGCATCAAATGATAAGAACACTGAGCATAATTATTGCCAACAAATATGAAAATTCTTCGAATAGATCATTTTGTGATTTCTTAATTACCACAATTTACTGAGGAAGTTTAACTGAATCAAGACAAAACAAACATGAAAGGCAATCAAGGACCTTCAATAAGAGGATAAATTCCTATGTGCTAGATAGAACATTCAAAAAGATGAGTTTCTCCCAGGCATGGTGGTGCACGCTGTTAACCCCAGCTACTCAGGAGGCTGAGACATAAGGATTGCAAGTTTGAGGTCAGCTTCAGCAACTTAGCAAAAAATAAATAGGACTGGAGGTGTAGCTTAGTGGTAAAGAAACCCTGGGATCAATTTTTAACAAAATTTTTAAAAGTTGAGTTTTCCAATTCATTCTATAAAGCTAAAGTTAAGAATGTTAATTTAACTCCGTAAAATATAAGCATATCCTCAGAATGTGATACAAGAAGGTAATGGTAATTGCCTCTGGATAAATGAGTGGCTGAATAATAACTGGAATTGATACTTTCATTGTGCTTATATATCCTTTGAATTTTGGCATTTGCATGTACCACTTATTTGAAGGGGATGCATCCAAAGACCCTCAGGTAACTACAACCAAATAATACTGAACCCTATATATACCTGTGATTAAGTTTAATCATAGGCACAAGAAGAGATGAGCAACAATAACAAGAAATAGTACTACTAAAGACTTGTTTGGGATGGTTTCCTTTCTTCTTGATCAACTTCAACGCTGTCTGAAATGTGGCAGCATTTTCTTTACTGACAGATTCAGCCTCTCCAGTAATTATTTTTCAGTCCAAATCTATTCCTGAATCTATCTAATAACCCTTTCCTTGCAGTAAATAGCTTGGTGCTGCTTGTTTCAGGGGTCCTTTACTGAGGTCATTTTATAGGAATAATGCTTTCTGTTATAAATGTTGCCATCATTTGAAACACATTTTCTGTTCATGCTTTCCATCACAATTTAATAATGTCTTTCCCATCTTATCTAATCACTTATTATGCACTGTGGCCATACCTTTGCATTTTTAGGTGCAACAGCAAAACCAGCATGATTCTTTTCATGACAATTTCACAGATGATTTGTTCTTACTGTAGATCTTAGCAACCTCCATGTATAATTTTTTTCTTTTCTCATAGAGACCTTTAGGCTTAAAATAGCATTTCATAGCCAGGCAGGGTGGCAGATGCTTGTAATCCCAGCGGCTTGGGAGGCTGGAGGCAGGAAGATTGCAAGTTCAAAGCCAGCCTCAGTAATGGCAAGGCACTAAATAAGCAACTTGGTGAAACCCTGTCTCTAAGTAAAATACAAAATAGGGCCGGGGATATGGCTCAGTGGTTGAATGCCCAAGTTCAGTCCCCAGGACCAAAAAAACAAAACAAAACAAAAAACACTTTACAGCTTCACTTTTGTGTGTCCAAATTACCAGCATCACTATTCTTGCACTTTATAATCATTATTAAATGAGGGTTACTTAAACACAAGTATTGATAACATTACAATTGATGTGATAACTAAAAAAGCTATATGACTATTGGAGGGATGGCATATACTGCGTAGATATTCTAGACAAAGGGATGATTCATGTCCCATGCAGGATGGAGTAGGATGACCCAGGACAGAGCATGATGACACAAGTTTTATCATGCTGCCCAAAATGACAGGCCAATTAAAATTTATGAATCATTTATTAATTATTATATTTATTAATTATTATATTTATTAATCATTTCTTTATTATTTTTTGGACTAGGGATTGAACTCAGGCCTACTTAACGACTAAATTTTATCCCTAGCTCTCTTTATATTTTGAGACAGTCTTGCTAAGATGTCCAGGCTGGCCTTGAACTTGGGATCCTCCTACCTCAGCCTACTGATTACAGGCATGTGCCACCATGCCAGGCAAAGAATAAGAATTGGAAGCTAGAAAAGAATCCAGATTGCAGTACAGAATGACAAAAAAAGTTAGAAACTACAAAGAAGGGGTAAGATAATAGAAAATTTGGTTAGATGATAGCTTTGAAGAATTAAGTTATTATCATGGACTTCCTATGTTGAGAGGCTCAGGTGGTAAGGAACATGGGCAACCTGCAGCTGACAGCAGAAATTAAAGCCCTCAGTCCTACAAATTCTGCCAACATGAGTGGCTCTTTCTCCTGTCTCAGATGCTGCCACAGTCCCAGCTAGTATCCTAATTATAGCTTCATGAGACCCTGAGCAGAGTCACATCCAGAATCCTGACCCATAGAAACTTTGAAATAATGAACATACATTGTTTTAAGCCACTAAACTTGTGGTAACGTGTTACACAACAACAGGAAACTAATACAATCTGTTGTCCATCTACCACATTATCACCTTACAAGCACTCAGCCAGCTGTCCTATCTTCCCCATATAGTGATAATCATAATGTGGAGAAGGTTAATATAGTCAGTAGAAGATGAATAGTCAATTGTCATATGACAATTTTGCAAATAATTGAAACTCAACAATATTCTCAAATCAGACTATGATTTTTTTTTCCTTTCTCCTTCTTTCTCTTTTGTGTTTGTGTATGTGTACTGGAGATTGAACCCAAGGCCACATATACTTTTCTTTTTTTCTGTATATTTTTTATGATGTTAAATATAGCTTGAATTTTTTTGCTTGTTTGCCATTTCTCTTAGTACGTTCAAACACAGTAGGTTGTTAAGAACAAAGCACAAACCATAAACACAACTGATAAATTCAACTACACAAAAATTTAAAGCCTTGTTTACTAAAAGATAAGAAAAAAGATGGGAGACAACCCACATATAGAAGAAGTTATATACATAAACAGCAAAGGATAAGTATCCAAAACACAAAGAACTACAAAACAATGAGAAAAAGATAAACCAGATAATGTGTAAAATGTACCAACAGAAAAAGTTAAACATCAGTGCCTCTAGGTTGAGTGCTACTTGAATATATGTTTTGCCCCACACCCCTTTCTCTGAGTTTGGTAATATATGTATAACCCTTCCAGAAACACAGAAAAGTATTACTGAAAGTAAAAATAAATAAAAGAAAATAAGTTTTATATACTTGGTCACATGTAGTGAAATATCCTACATTTTCCTTCCTATATGGTTATGTACTGAGATACATAGAGACAAAATAAAACTTAGTTTTTCATTTTCTTCTTTCTTATCCTAGCATATAGGACCAGACCAGACATTGCTTCCAAATATAGTAATGTGTGTACACATACACACATACACACACACACACACACGTATTTTTGTGTGTGGTGATAGGGATCAAACTCAGGACCTCCTGCACACAAGGTAAAAACCACCTCCCCAAAGTCCCCAAAATATTTTAAGTTGAACAAAGCCTACCAATTTTATGGAAGCAAAAATCATTTTTACCACTGTTTCACAATCTTCCACATACCTATGCTAGGTAAGAACTGGTATTCAATAAGTGCTTGATGAATTTAATTATGGATGATATATATTTTATTCCTTTTCCACTTTCCAATCTGATAAAGTTTTTATTTCTTCATTTAATTTTATTATTTATTTATAATTTGAGACAGGGTCTCCCAAGTTGCCCAGGCTGGCCCTGAACTCCTGTGCTCCTCCTGCCTCAGTCTCCTAAGTAGCTGGCATTATAAGTATGTATAAGTGCCTAGTCTGGTAAAGACGTTAGACTTTAAATACTTGTTTTGCTTTTCATTTCTTATCTAATCTCTTTTCTAGGATTGGCAATCCTTCACACTTTGTCTACAACCCTTTATATTAGGGTCATTTATGACAAACTGAGAATGAATAATTAATTACATTCATTCTAGTCAATCATTGTTGGGCAATCCCAATTACTATAGTCACTTTGATTCTTATTTTTTTCTTAAAATAAAATTTCAAAATTCATTAAAAATTGGAAATCCATTGTTTCTTTCATATTCAATTTGTTTGCACAAAAATTCTTTACTTATTTTGTCAATGTGGTTTCGAGAGAATAGATTGACTACAGGAATAAAATAATGCTCCAGTTGTTCTGCCCTAAGACACTCAAGAAAGAATGCCACACAGTTATCAAAGCAGACTACTAGATTTTTGGGGTGCCACTGACTATCCTGTGGATCCTTGGTACATACATGCAGGAAGGCAGTTTTCACATGATAAGAACAGAATTTATCCAGTTCTTTTCGGTCTTCAAACTTTTTTTTCAGCTGTTCCAAAAGGTATTTCATTAGTTTTAAACAATCTTTCCTGTCAAATAAAAAAGAAAGCCATTTACTTTTACTTATATACAACTTGTTTATTTCACAAAGGACCTCAGAATCTTACAGAAAAAAAAACCATTTAAACAGTAAAGATATATTAATATAATTAAATATAATATAGTCACCTAAGCCTGATTATATTTTCAAATATATGCTTTGCCAAAAAAAGAGTCAAATATATGTTTTGAAGTTTCAAAAGCACATATTTCTTCTCTCTTTTCCAATCCTAGCTTAGACATTTTCTTCTATCATTGTTAATTCAACTAGGGCTGAGGATGTGGCTCAGTGGTAGAGCATTTGCCTGGCATGTACAAGATTCTAAAGTTCAATCTCCAGTAAAAAAACACACACACACACACACAGAATTAATTCAACTATGTAGAACTGACAGATATTTATATGACTCTTCTATTCCTTTGGTATCTATAAAACTTTTGTTTTGATTTTTATAAAATTATTTTATTTTGCTGGATTGTAAATATTTATCTTTATTTTGTTTATTTATTTTTATGTAGTGCTGAGGATCAAACCCATGGTCTCACACATGCAAGGCGGGCGCTCTACCGCTGAGCCACAACCCCAGCCCCTGATTGTAAATATTTATAAATATTTATTCAATTATTTAGGAGATGACAAAACTTAATATTATAAAATTACTTAGCCACGTCAACAATATACTTTCCCAAATGCTTGCTTCAAAGTCTGCATATAAGGCTTTAAAGAACCTCTGTGCCTGAATGTTGGCCATTCATCATTTGAGGTTTTCTCGTTTATGACCTTTAACTGGTCAGCTTTAGAAACTCACATAAACAATTCTTTTTCCATCTCAGTTTTTTATGGTGTGTATGCTAAAGAGAAATAACTATCTATTTAGCATGATTTCAAGTTTGGCCAGTCAGTTCCTAGCTTTCAATGCAGTCAAACCATTCCAAAGCAAGCACTAGTATCCAATAAGAGTAATAACCCTCTGCCTCCTCCCATTACATGGCATTAATATGCTCACACTTTCCCCAGGTCACCAAGCCCTTCCCTGGCCCCCAACTCAATAATCATTTTTATATGTGAGCTACAGAGTCAACAAAAAACTAAAAATATCACATACAATCTGCCATTTAACAAAATAAGGAAATTACCTGCAACATTTAACTCCATCAGTTTCACAACATGTTTTAGATTGTCCATGGTTGTTCAAAATGTCTTTTTCAATGTGAGAGAAAGAGAGCCGCCATGTCTCTTCTTAATTTCAAAAAGAAAAACAGAAAAGCACTTTATCAAGAGAATTCAAATCTAGACAACATGATATTTAAGTGTTTCTCTATTAAGATATTATTCTGAAGAAATCTAGAGAAAGACAGACCAAAAGAAGTGAACAAACATATAATTTAATTATACATTAAAATAAAGGCAGTGAAGCAAAGAAATGGACCTAAATGGGAAAAAAGTGGGAGAGTCCAGGAGGAAGTAGGGACTTAAAGCCAAGGTAAGATGTATTGCTTATTGATATAATGCCAAATTGAGTTTTGTTAATATTTTGTTTCAATAGTAATTTGAATCAACTGATTCAGTTTTTTGTATCATCCTTGCAAGTTTGGGTATTAATATAAAATGAATTGGGAAATATTTTCTTTCTATTCTTTGTGAGAGTTTGTGTAAGAGTAGAATGACATTCCCTGAGTCTTACCATGGCTTGCTCTTTTATTTAACTACTTTTTGGTACAGGAGAATTGAACCCAGGGGTGCCTAACCACTGAGCAACATCCTCAACCCTTTTAAAATTTGTTTTTAAATTTTAAGACAGTGTCTTGTCAAGTTGTTTGTCTCACTAAGTTACTAAGGCTGGCTTTGTACTTGTAATCCTCCTGCCTTAGCCTCCCAAGCCGCTGAGGTTACAGATGTGTGCCACTGGCTTGCTTTCTTAAACTCTAATCATTCTGGTACCTAGTTGTTTTTGTATCAGTAATGCATGACTGGTTTATAATTAGAAAAATCAATAGATAAAATCTATCATATTAACCGAATAGAGGAGAAACATCACATCATCCTCTCAGGAGATGCAGAAAATATAGCTAATAAAATTCTATATTCGTTCATCATTTAAAACAAAAAATACTTCTCAGCAATTTGAGTTTAGCTGAGAACCTGATCTAATAAAAAGGAGATTTTAGAAAACTAGAGCAACATGATAAAATGAGGTCAAAATTTGAAGGTTTCCCCTTGAAGTTAGAATAAAGGCAAGGATGTCTGCTATTTCTCCCCCCTGGTACTGGGTATGGAACCAGAGCCTTGTACACACTAGCCAAGCACTAAGCCACATCTCTAATGCTTTTGTCACAGTATCTCACTAAGTTGCCCAGGTTGGCCTCAAATTTGCAATTCTCCAGCCTTAGCCTCCTGAGGAACTGGAATTATAGGGGTGTATCACCATTCATGGCCTGCTATCCCTATTTCTGTTCAACATGGATGTCCCAGAAAACAGAAAAATGGAAGGAAAAACAGGGTTATACCACTTGAAAGAGAGAAACAAACTATCATTATTGGTAAATGATACAATTGTACATATAAAAATATAAGAAGGTATAAATAAATTTACAGAATTTAAGAATTACCATCATAGCTGGACATGGTGGTGCACACCTATAATCCCAGCAGCTCAGGAGGCTGAGGGAGGAGGATCAAAAGTTCAAAGTCAGGCCCAGCAACTTAGCAAGGCCCTAAGCAACTGAGCAAGACCATCTCTAATAAAGAAAAAAAGCTTTAAATAGATCAATTACTCTAACAAAAAAAATAACAGTATTTTTGTAGAGAAAACTCAATACTTCAATTAAGAAGTATTAGAGGTAGCAAGTGTGGTGGTGCACCCCTGAAATCCCAGCTACTTCAGAGGCTGAGGCAGGATGTTGGCAAGTTCAAGGCCTTCCTGGGTAATTTAGTGAGACTTTGTCTTAAAAACAAAATAAAAAGGGCTAGGGGTGTGACTTAGTGGTAGAGTCTTAACACCTAGTAGGTATGAGGTCCTCAGTTTGATGTCCGGTACCACCAAAAAAAGAAGCACTTGAGGAAATTCAAATAAATGGAGACATGCACTTGTTCACATGACCAAAGAGTCATTATTTTTAATATATCAAGTCTTGACAATTTTATCTACACATATAATGTTATCTTAATCAAAATACAAAAAATTGTTTTTGTGGGGAACTTGATAAGCTGATTCCAATGTATACATGAAAATGCCAAAGGTCAATAATATCTAAAATACCACTGAAGAACAAATTTGTAGAACTTTCCCTACCAGATATTAAGGTCAATTATAAAGCTATATTATGTATGACAAAATGGTACTAGTGCAAGGATAGATCAAAGTTTTTTCTCTCTTTTTTTGTGGTGGTAAGTGTCAAAGCTAAGACCTGGTGCTCTACCATTAAGCTATACCCCAGCCAAGATGTTAATGGAACAAAATAGTGCGGGCATAGCTACCTAAACATTCAGTCATATGTGCTCCTTGCAAAACAGTAAACAGATCAGTGGTCGCCAGGGGTTTGGAAGGGGAAGGGTGGAAATGATGAAGCACAGGACTTTTTAGGAAAGTAAAACTATTATAGAGGGGCCAATACATATCCAATGTATTTGTCAAACTTTGTGCTGTGTTTGACTCAACACAGAGTCAACCCAAATGTATGCAAATTTTTTTAAAAAGCACTTGACAGCTGAGCACCATGGTACATACTTGTAACTCAGGAGACTAAGGCAGGAGGATCTCAAGTTTGTGGTCAGCCTCAGCAATTTAGCAAGTCCCTAAACAACTTAAAGAGACTCTGTCTCAAATCTTTTTAAAAAGGGGGTACTTTACACTGAGGCTGTAGCTCAGTGGTAAAGTACCCATGTATTCAGTTTCTAGATGAACAACAACAACAAAACAAAACAAAAAACCACTTAGGATGTCAGGATAGGTAATAACATAATTCAGGGTGTGCTCTAATTATAAAGAAAGAAACTCTAATTATATTAGATATATGAAACAACCTGGGGGAAAAGATGCTTTTCTTTATAAATTAACTCAGAGTCTAAGACTAAAGGCAAAAGGCACTACACAAGCTCTATACTGTAATCATAACTGTTTCCCATAGGAGAACTGTTTCACAATTCTGAAACAAGTATATCTGTATATTAGAATCGAAGAATTAAATAATCGAATGGCTCATAGTGTGGGCCAGTGTTTTCAATGTCAGAACGAGAGGTTATAGATAACAGAGAGGGACAGAAAGATCCATGTAGCAATGGATTATAGTTCAGATATCAGTATGATTTCATGTATAACTTAACAATACAGGGGGCTACATATAGAAATATTTATAGATATGTATAAATACAAGGGTTAGTGTGCAAATGTTTCCTTGCTTCACCAAGTGAGGGGGATGACACCCTAGTAGTGATAAGCACACCTATCACCCAGATCTTGGTTTCTACCACATTCTCCAATAAAAAGATCCAGATGTCCTTGGGTTCCAGGACAGAAGCAGGCCATATACAAGATAAGCCTGGATCTCATAGTGCTAGAAAGTGAAGAAGTGTGCAAAAAAGAGTGAGGGGATTACGTCAAAAGGACCCAGAAGTTAACTAAAAGAGCTCCTCACGGCTAAAGCTGGAACACTCTAAGCAACAAACTAAATAAAGTATTATTATATTATAGCCCAAAGTATGAAACAAATATCCCCTTGTCCATCCTGATAAATAAATAAAAAAACTGAAGAGACAAATCTCCATACAGAAAAATCCCAAATAATTCATGTAAATACAGATGCTCCTTGACTTATGATGAGATGATGTCCAGAAAACCCATTGTAAACAGAAAATATCATAAATTCAAAATGCATTTAATAGCTCCAAGTGAATATGATGGCTTAGCCTAGTCTAAGAATACTTACATTAGTCTATTTTTTTAAAAAAAGGTTCAAGGGCTGGGGTTGTGACTCAGTGGTAGAGTGCTAGCCTAGCATGCACGAGGCACTGGGTTCGATCCTCAGCACCATATAAATGTAAAATAAAGATATTGTGTCCACCTAAAACTTAAGAATAAACACTTTTTAAAAAAAGGTTCAAATGAAGCTTACTACAACTGCTTAATAATACGACTATAACTACGCCTTTTCAGTTCTTTCTCTCACTCTCGTCTTGTAACCTATTTATCCTAATGGCTCTTGCAATGCCAACAGCATTAGTTGTCTGTGGGTCTTCTACTGTCCCACCAGAAGACATTTCCAACTCCTTTATAAGTTCATGTTTAACTTCACATTTAAAATACCTTGAAAACCGTTTCCTTTTTTTGCATGCTTGGGTACGAGGTAAAATGGCTGTCGTCTTAGATTGGTCCTAACTTTTGCTCCAAGCCAGTTATTGATGGGCAGACCTTTCTGTGTGTTAGCAGGCCAGCTACTTTTTGATTCCAAAGCCAGAATTATATCCACAAATATTTCTTCAGATTTTCTAATAACAAGTGTTACAGCAGGACTCCCTGGTTTTTTCTTCTCCATAGTGATGTCTATATCTGTTTAAAAATATAGAAGGAAAGAAAAGGCTTATTGATCCAATTTTCCCTGGAAAAATCGGGCAAAGTGATATAATTGTAACTGAAGATGAACATTAGTTCTAAAACATAAAATTACCCCACGAGGCAGGGTGTTTTACTCATTTAATCCATATTTATTAATACCTATGATTGGTAGGTGTTGTCAAGATTCCGTCTAGCACATATGAGGAGGGGCCCCTAAAGACTTGGGATTTGAGAGTGTTGTAATTGAATTTTCATTTAGAATTGTGGATACCAGTTTGTAAGGAAGCCTGAAAAGGAGACATGTGAGTGGCAGGGAAGAGAGAGACCTGAGAGCAGACCACGCCAATAGCCAGGCATAGAGCAGTGAGCATCAAGAAGGGGAGTAGAAATGAGAGCAATTAAAGAGGTTCAAATCAGGGCTGGGATATAGAGCCGTGGTAGAAAGTTCACCTAGCATGTGCAAAGCCCTGGGTTTGACCCCCAGCCTCCCTCAAAAGAATGTTTTTTGAGAGTAGCCTGAGTAAGTAATGAGATCCCACCTCTAAATAAATAGAATAAAGAGGTTTAAATCAACAGAACTAGATGGTAGATACACTGAGTGTGTGAGGTGCGGATGAAAGCAGGAGCCCGGGATTCTATCCTAGATTTTGGCCTGAGAAAGGGCTGATGTTGATTCCATTCCCCAAAACAAAAAGCAGGGGGAAGAAAAATCAGGCCAATATGAAATTCACTTTAGACATCATGAGCTCTAAGTGCCCAATCAGATATAGGCACTGGAAAGGTGGCTGTTGGTGGTCCTGCTTTAGCCTTCCTGAGTCGCTGGAATCATAGTGTGCACCATTGTGAAAATGCTTGTAGTTTGGATCTTTTTTTGGGGGGCGGGGGGTTGCTGGGGATCAAATCCAGGGCCTTGTGCATGCAAGGCAAGCACTCTACCAACTGAGCTATATCCCTAGCCCCTATAGTTTGAATCTTAAGGATCCCCTAAAGATCCATGTGGTAAAGGTTCAGGGTGGTACTATTTGGAGGTGGTGGAAACTTTAGGTGGTGGAGCCTTGTGGATGGTCTTTAAGTCACTGGGCCATCCCCTTCAGGTGGACTGTGGGACCCTGCTACCTTTCTCTTTATCTTTTTTTACTTCCTGGGCAGGAAGTGACTGGTTTTGCTCTACCTCATGTTCCTGCCACATTGTACCACCACAGACCCAAAGCAACAGGGACTGAAGCTCAAATAAATCTTAATCTTTATAAACTGATACTCTCAGGTATTATTATAATACCAGAAAGCTAACCAACAAAATGTTCTTCCTCAGTTCTTCTGGTCCTAGAAAAAAGGTACGATCTAGAAACCTGGGAACCATCTTAATTTAGTCCTCTCTCTCACCCCCTACGATTAATCTAGATGCAAGTACTGCCACAGTTTGGATCTGCTTCCTTTTCTCCATCCCTAGCACCCAATGCCTATACATCTAAGCTACTTCAAGTATTAAAACATTTTCCTATTTGCCTTCTCATATGTCTCCATGGAAGCCTGAGTAAACTTTTTTTAACTTTATTTTTTGTATATATATGTGTGTGTGTGTGTGTGTGTGTGTGTGTGTGTGTGTGTGTGTGTGTGTGTATGTCTTTTACGTGGTGCTAAGGATTGAACCCAGGGCATCAGGTGCTCTACACCTGAGCCACAACCCTAGCCCCCGAGTAAACTTTTAAAGATACAAAGTCAATCATTACTCCTTGATTAAAACCTGGATTCTCAATGAAAACAGAGTAACATCTAAATCCTTTTCCAGGGTTGTCAAGTCTTTCCTGAATGTTGCCCCTGCCTGTCACTCCTCCCCTATTCACACATTTTGTTCCTTGAGGTGGCAGGTTCTTTGCTGCCTCCAGGTCATGCTCCACTCCAGTACACACCTCAGATCACTCACTGCAATTCAGTGTTATGTTATTTATACTGTGGCTCTACTAGATTATGAGCTTCAAAAGGGGATCCCACCAATTTTACTCAGGCACATTTATCCAGTGACACAGTAAGTAAGTACTCAATGGAAACCAAAAGAGAGCCAGTCAACACTTAAGAAGAATACCAAGAAGATGCATCAATGAAAACCAATGGTAAAGAAGCTGTTTCTAGAAGGAAGTAGTAATCAACAGTCTGTGGCAGAGAAGTTAAAAAAAAAAAAACAGTCAGGAGAAGGTAATTTCTGAGTAGTATTAGACCTTTAAGAATCAAAAGCCAAAAATCTTACCTTTAATATTTTTAATTTCATCTTTAATGATTTTCCTAAACTTTAACAGCATCTTAGAAGCTGACAATATTTCCTCTTCTACAAAGTGCTTCAGAGGATTTCCTTTGGGATTTCTTTTGAACTTCACAAAGTAATGAGCACCACTATCACAATATTCTTCTAGCTGAATTCTGGGGACTTCCAGTTTAAACATGACATCAAATTCATTAGGTGCAGAAATCTAAGAAATAAAAATAGAACTGAAATGTATATTTGTGAATATGTTCCAAGTAAATGCAATTTTTTTCTTGAAATTTCCACTTGGAATCCTACTTTGAAAAGCAATATTTTTAATATTTATGCCCTTTGGGAGTGGGACTACTGAAGCTGTCGATAGATGGAAGAGTATTACTGGTTTTAGTATGTAGGTTCTACTCTCAATTTTTTCTTTTTTCTTTTTTTTATCATAAGAAAGCATTATTTTTATAATTAAAATAATTTTAAATGTAAGCTTTTGGAATCTATACCAGGTGAGTTTTTTTACTTTGAAGCTTAATAAAATTACAAACCTTTAATGTGCTACCTTTTATACCATAAGATAGACACTGCAGCCACCCTCCTGTCACAATGTTTTCAAAAATGTGTATAACTACCTCCTGGCCACCTAAGCAAGGGCTGTCTCTTTGGCTGCCAGCCATCAAATGAGTGTGAGCTCCAAGTCATGCACTACCTATGAACTACAGTATTGCAGGAGCCTCAAAGAATCTTCTTTTTCATCCTTATAACAATAATTACAGCAATCATAATAAATATTTTCCTTTGTTAAAAATATCACAAGTATTAATTTAGCTCATGTCTTTAGTTTTAAGTACTGCGATTAGACTGTACTGTTCAATACAGAACAGAGTAACCATGTCAGACCTGGTGGCACATGCCTATAATCCCAGCTACTCAGGAGGCTGAGGCCAGAGGATCACTAGTTAGAGGCCATCCTGGCAACTTAGCGATACTAAAATTAAAAAATTGAAAAGGCATGAGGAAGTATCTCAATTGTAGAGCATCACTGGGTTCAATCTTCTGCACACACAAACACACACAAAATCAAGTAACCAACATGTCTATTAATCACATGAAATGTGGCTGGTCCAAAATGAGATATATTATGTAATGGACTCCCAAAATCCATATGTTGGAGCCCGAACTCTGAATGTGACTCTATTTAAAAATAGAACTTTTAGGAAGTAATTAAGGTTAAATAAAGTCATAAGAGTGGGGCCCTAAACCTGACAGAATTGGTGGCCTCTTCAGAGGAAGATCACATGCACACATATGCACATGCACGGAGACAACCATCTGCACAGCATTAAGAAAGTCCCCACTGGAACCTGACCAGGCCAGCATGCCGATCTCAGACTTTCAGTGTCTAGAACTGTGAGAAATTTATATTTCTGTTGTTTAAGCCATCCAGTCCATGGTATTTTGTCATGGGCAAAAAGCTGAGACATACTGTGAGGTGAAACAAACACTTGGAGAACATGAGTAGGCATGGTGAACAGCCTCCCCAAATCTGCTCTTCCATAAGAACACAGGAAGAAATCATAAAATTCATCTTTTTCAGAACTCTACAAATTAACTAAAGGGTTACAACAAACCAAGGAGGATATATTCAAGAAAAAGAATCCTGAGCTTCGAAGCATTCTAACTTGCCTGTGTCTATCCCCAGCACCACAAACCTTCCCTCCTCATTCCTACTTCCTGTCAGTTACTTTCCACCAAGGGTTATTCTGACTTCTAGAAGGGTACATTCTATATGATTCCTTTCTTATGACTTTGCCTCCTTGGGAAAGTCATAAGAAAGGAATAAAACAGTATGTACCCTTCCAAATCTGATTTCATTCAACATTGTGAAATTCAATGTTTTGTTGTGTTTATTGGTAATTTGTTTTTTTTCACTCCATATAGTATTCCGTTGAAGTAATATCAAATATGTTCACTCATTCTTTTGACAGATATTTGGGTCATTTTCACTTTTGTTTTGGTGTTAGGGATCAAATCCAGGGCCTGTCACCTGCTAGGCAAGTGCTCTACCATTGAGCTACACTCCCAGCCAATCCAGTTTTTAATTATTACAAATAATACTTTTCTGAGCATTCTCTTATATATCTTTTGTGGACATGACACTCGTTTCTATTGAATGTATGCTCAGGAGTGAAACTGTTGGACCAGAGAGTAGACATTACTTTAACTTCAGAAGAAATTACCAATTTTCTAAAGAGGTAGTACCAAAATCCCCTCCCATCAGTGTTAAGAGAATTTCTGTTTCCCCCATATATTCTCCAACACTGGAATTGTCAAGTTTTTGTTGTTGCTGTTGTTTTTAATTTTAACCATCATTATGGCTTTAATTTGCATTTTCCTAACAATTACTGATGTTATATACCTTTCACGTTTATTGCTATTTGTATACTAACCTATCTGTTCAACTCGTTTGCCAATCTTAAATTGATTAATCTTTTTTTTTTTTTTTTGTATGGGGCACTTTACCACTGAGCTACATTCCCAGCGGGCCCTACCCCTTCACCCCCACCGATTTCCCTCCCCCCCCTTTTGGAGACAGAGTCTTGCTAAGTTGCTCAGGGCTTCACCAAGTTGCTGAGACTGACCTTGAACTTGAGATCCTACTGTCTCAGCCTCCTAAATTGCTGGAGATTATAAGCATAAGCCACCGTGCCCAGCCTGGTTAATCTTTTTTTGTTGATTTGTATAAATCCTTTGTCAAATATATGTATTATAAATATCTTCTTCCCAGTTGTGTGAGTTTTCACTTTCTCAGTGGTCTTTTTGATGAAAAGTTCTTTAATTCTAATGAAGTCCAAAATATTTATCATTTATGGGTAGCAGCCTTAGTGTCCTGTTTAAGAAATATCTTCACATCCCATAGCTAAGAAGGTATTTTCTATGCTTTCTTTTAAAAGCTTTATTGTCCTTATTTTTCACTTTTAGATCTATGTTACATTTCAAATTAATTCTAGTGTGTGATGTGCAATAGGGGTCAATGTTCATGGATGTTCCATTTGGATATCCAGCTGACCCAGAACCACTTTTTGAAAGGTCACCCTTTTCCCTATCGAATTCCTTGATGTATATTTTGTGTGCTATACTCAATTACATGTGTAGGTCTATTTCTGGACTTTCTTTTCAATTGGCTTTCTGTTTATTATTGCACCAATTAACACCTGGTTATTTTTTTATTATTTTTAATATTTATTTCTTAGTTCTCGGCGGACACAACATCTTTGTTGGTATGTGGTGCTGAGGATCGAACCCGGGCCGCACGCATGCCAGGCGAACGCGCTACCGCCTGAGCCACATTCCCAGCCCAACACCTGTTTAATTAGGATAGTTTTGACTGTAGTAACTTGTACTCTTTAGAAGGTAAATCCTCCAACATTTTCTCCTTTCGGTTGCCTTGCACACTAAGTCCTTTGCATTTCCATATAAATCTTTTAATCAGGTTGTCAATTTAAACAGAACAGTGAGTGGATTTTGACTGAAATTGTACTGAATCTATAGATCAATCTAAGGAAACGTGAACATGATATAACTTTCCATTATTTAATTCCTTCTCAAATGGTTTAAGTTTTGAGTATCTTCAGATAAAGCATTAATTTGCAGAATACACAGAGAACTCAAAAACCTTAACAGCAGAAAAATAAATAACCCAATCAATAAATGGGGAAAGGAAATAAACAAGCACTTCACAGAAGAAGAAATACGAAATGGTCAACAAATATATGAAAAAAATTCAACATCTCTAGCAATTAAAGAAATGCAAATTGAAACTACACTAAGATCCCATCGCACTCCAGTCAGAATGGCAGTCATAAAGAATACAAGGAACAGGGCTGGGGATGTGGCTCAAGTGGTAGCGCGATCGCCTGGCATGCGTGCGGCCGGGGTTCGATCCTCAGCACCACATACAAACAAAGATGTTGTGTCCGCCGAAAACTAGAAAACAAATATTAAAAATTCTCTCTCTCTCTCTTAAAAAAAAAAAGATACAGGCTTTTTTTTAAAGAAGAAGATGAATACAAGGAACAGTAAATGTTGGCGAGGATGTGGGAAAAGGGTGTACTCATACATTGTTGGTGGAACTGCAAATTGGTGCAGCCACTATGGAAAGCAATATGGAGGTTCCTTAGAAAACTTGGAATGGAACCACCATTTGACCCAGTTATCCCATACCTTGATCTAAACCCAAAGGACTTAAAAATAGCACACTACAGTGATGTTTATAGCAGCTCAATTCATAATAGCCAAGCTATGAAAACAACCTATGTGTCCTTCAACAGAAGAATGGATAAAGAAAATGTGAGATATATATAATATATATATGATGGAATATTACTCAGCCATAAAGAAGAATGAAATTATGGCATTTGCCAGTAAATGGATGGAACTGGAGAGTATCATACTAAGTGCAATAAGTCAATCCCAAAACACCAAAGGCTGAATGTTCTCTCTGATTTGTGGATGCTTACCCAAAATGAGGGAGATTGGGGAGGGAATAATAGAAATAGACTAGACTAGACAAAGGGAAACAAAGGGAAGGGAGAGGGGAGGAGAATAGGACAGACAGTAGAATTAATTGGTCATAACTTTCCTAGCCTTGTATTTGTATACACAATCAGGATAACTCCACACCATATACGACCACAAGAGTTAAAACCCAATAGACTAAGTTACATTTTATGTATGTATATTCTGCCAAAATATATTCTACTGTCATGTATAACTAAGAATAATTTTTTAAAAAAATTTGAGTGTCTTTAGGAAGATATTCAAAGATGAGTATGGATCCTGAAAGATCCTGGCGCCTAAGCCTCAACTTCTCCAGCACAGCCAGGGGCTCCCATCCTTTCTTCTGGAGCCCATTTATTTATTCATTGCCATGAAATGCTTGTGTTAAGCCTTAGAAATAAAATATGCATAATATTAACCTGTTCTTTCTTGTGTGCTTTTTATAAAAACACCAAAGAGGAAAGGAAAGAGTTTAAAATCCTAAAACTGTAAATCTAGCTTTTATAATCATCCACCTACTGGAAGAGAACATCAGTTGCACAAAGCTAATATATAACTTTAAAATAAATTATGATTACTTAATGAACATATATTATCTCTGTTTCTGTACATGATTTTACTGAGTTCAAGGAGATACATAGGGGCTGGGGCTGTAGCTCAGTGGTAGAGTGCGTGTCTAGCATGTGTGAGGTACTGGGTTCCATCCTCAGCACCGCATAAAAATAAATAAATAAAACAAAGGTATTGTGTCCATCTACAACTAAAAATATTAAGAGAAGAGAGAGAGAGAGAGAGAGAGAGAGAGAGAGAACTTACTGGCCAGACCAAAAACACAATCAAAGGAATCTGACACTGGTCAGGAAACAAACTTCTGGCAGGAGCTTGCTCCCAAACCTTCAATTTATAGCAACATGTTACTCTAGTAACTCAACTATCCACCAACAAATGGAGTTGTCGAAAACACACTTAAAAGCAATTATATCAGATATGTGTTTAGAAATTATGCTTTCTAGTAGATGTAGAACATTTTTTCTTCTTTTTTCTTTTTTTTATTGTTGGTTGTTCAAAACATTACATAGTTCTTGATATATCATATTTCACACTTTGATTCAAGTGGGTTATGAACTCCCATTTTTACCCCGTATACAGCTTGCAGAATCTCATCAGTTACACTTCCATTAATTTTAAAAAAATATCACTCACTATGAGCTTTCTACGACATCTGTACAAGATTTTGGAAAGAGGCGCTAAGCCCTGGGTTCAATCCCCTGAAGCGGCAGTGAAATAAAATTGAAGAGAGAAGGAGGGGTTGCTTGGAGTGGGAGTCTGTAGGGATGAGGGAAGACTGAAGATATTTTTCCACCTCATAGGAAAAAGTTTCTTAAGTTAATTTGGTGAGATTTTTTTACAGACAACTTCAAATGATTCAAGTCGGACTTTGACTTGGGACCTCAGATCAACACCAACCACACATGGAATTATTAAAGGAACTAACTCAGTATGTATCTGTTGGCATGAATGAATCTATAAATTTGAATTCCTTCAAAGCAGTGTCTTGAGAGTAGCTGGCAATCAGTATCTGTGGGTTGCATGGGAATGTAGAGATGAATAAATGAACCGATAATGGCTTGTGGTTCTAATTAGAGCTGTGTCACAAGCCACCGAAGAGCAAGAGTCTGAGTTACCTCCGAAGAGAGGTAAGGGATCCCGAGTCAGGGGGAGTGGGGAATAGAGACTGGGGGAACGGGTGAGGAAGTCGCACCCCGAAAGCTGTGTAGCTCACCTTCACGCGCTCGTAGTAGCTCCCCGTGCGCAGCAACTCGACACCTTTGAACTCGGAATCGAAGTCCTGCAATCTCCGAAGCAGGTGGTCCATGACCTTGTTCACCACCTCGGCTGCGGCTGAGATTTCCTGGCGCCTGAGCCTCAACTTCTCCAGCACAGCCCGGGGCTTCCAGCCGCCAGGCGCCCCTTCCTTCCCTCCCAGACTCGGGGCCCGGAGCGGCGGGACGGAGCAAGGCACTTCCGCGGGTTCAGGCTGGGGTCTCTGTTCCCGAGCCGAACGCGCGCCTCCCTCGCGGCGAGACCCTGCCCTGGGAAGGGGCGGCCCCAGGGCCGGGGGAAGCTCCATTGCCTGGGCTGGAACCGTGCGCGACTCGGCTCGGTCCGTGCTACTAAAGCCCGAGGGCGGCGCACCCTTCGCGCGCAGAGATGGCTTTTTCGATCGGGCTCCGGGAGCACGTTCCAGCAGCTTCTCCTGGGAATCCCGAGCGCTCTGGGTCTGCAAGGATCGGGACTCCCGGACAGGGCCGCCCTTTCCCACGGGTCGGGCGGCCCGGGAAGCAGCGGGAGACTCGCCAGGCCGGGTCAGGGCTACCCTCGTACCCGGCTCCGAAGCCTTGCGGGTGGCAGCTCCGGCTTTCGAAGTTATCGGAGTCGCCTTTCTGCGTCCGGGGTCCATGGCTGGTGCTCTCTGTGGCTCGAAAGAAGAGTCGACTTCGGGAAAAGGCCACGGAAGGAGGAACTTGCAATGACTGGTAGAAATGAAACTTAAAAATGTGGCGCGAACGCAGCGTCTGCGGCCTGGAAGCTGGCACTGGGAGGAAAACCACACCGGGAGGTCACGCGGAGCCACGCCCCCGCCGGGAAGTGGCGGGCTCTCCATCGCCAGGTCGCCTGGCAAGTGCAGGCAGTGCCGAAGGCTTAGGGAACGCAGGTAACTTCCTCAAGGACTTTGATGACCAAACACTTTTGCTGGCACACAGTTCAAAACTATTTTGAAAAACTGCATATTTTTTAACATTTTAAGTTGACAGAGAAACTTTTTCAATGTAAGTTTAAATAAAAGTATCTTGTTATTTTTAGTGGGAAATAGAAAATATTAAAACTTTACAAGATAGAATAAGGATTGAAGTATTTCACTTTTATTTGACTTTGTTTTACGACATACTTTTTGTAATATTTTCTTTTTAGTTGTAGATGAACGTGCTATCTTTATTAATTTTTTTTAATGTGGTGCTGAGGATAGAACACAGTGCCTCACATGTGTGAGGCAGGCACTTTACCACTGAGCTACAGCCCCAGCCCAACTTTTTTTTTTTTTTAAGCATACAAAATCTTAAAGTTTCTACCCACAAGTCCTGGCTTTTTTGATTGATTGGTTGATTTTATATGAGGTTTAACCCAGGGCCTGGCACCTTCTTGGGCAAGTGCTGTATCCCTGAACTACATCTCCACCTCAGACTCTCTGAAGCCCATCAAAACAACCTCCAGGCTGGGTTGGGGCCCAGTGACTGGGGTTGTGCCTCACGTGTGAGGCACTGGGTTTGATCCTCAGCACCACATAAAAAATAAATAAAATAAAGGTATGTATCCATCTACAACTAAAAATAAATATTTTTTAAACCATCCAGACTGCTTCTGCTATTTTGATTCCAGAGTATCTCATTGTAGGCTTTCAAATATCTATTTACAAAACTAAGCTTCCTCCTTTATAGAAATACGTTTTAGACAGGAACCTCCTGGGTTTAGAAAGCCTTGATTACTTTGTAAAAACTATCTTAACCACTTTTAAGTGTACAACTCAGTGGCAAGTAGATTTACATCATTGTGAACCATCTCTATCAATCCATATCCAGTTGGAATCCATCTGAGTCCAATTCTGTCTTGAAAGACTGAAATTCTATAATCTTAAACAACTCCCCCTCCCCCAAATTCTTGGAAAACACCACTCTTTCTGTGATTTTACTACCCTTAGTACTTTAAGTCAGTGGAATCATACAGTATTTCTCTTAAACAAAATTATTCTATATTGTAGGATATATGAGAATATGCTTCCTTTTTATGGCTGAATAATATTTCATTGTATATACATATCACATTGTGTTTATCTCTTTATCTGACAATGGACAAAAATGCCTTGATTTCTTTTCTTTTCTCTCCTTCTTTCCTCTTTTTTTTTCTGCTTCCCTCTCCTCTCTCCAAGTCCCACAATGGGATCCCTGTGGATCAAGCCCGTTTAAGTTACCTATTGACAAGAAGGCAGTACCAGGTACTGTGGTACAGGCCAGTAACCCCAGTGACTAGGGAGGCTGAGGAAGATGGATAGCAAGTTCCAAGCCAGCTTTAGCAACTTAACCAGGCCCCCTGCAAATTAGCAAGACACTCCCTCTCAAAAAAAAGAAGAAAAAAAAAAAAAAGGAGGCAGCCATGCATCCTCTAGAGATGAAAAAAAGGAGATCTGGAGCAGGTGGTTAGTCATCGTGGAAGGTGGCAGTGTCAGGGTGCCCCCATCCTACAGCCTGTTCCTACTTTCCCAGAAGAGATGAACACCTCCAATGCCATGACCCAGGCTGGAACAAGGCCCAACTTCCCATTTTGCCCAAACTCCAAACCCAGAAGGTGGAACCCATGGGGAAGGGCTGCTTTCATGGAATCCTGTAAATGATTTCACCACCAGTTTAAAGCTCTCTTCCAACAATCTCTAAAATCCTCTTCAGTCCATTAGTATTTGCTCAACCAAAAATGTGTAAGCAACAATTCACCAGACCAGATCAAATAATAATTCTACTGCTGGTCTGTCAAAAGAGGAAAACTCCAGGGAAAAAAAGGAAAACTTTTTTTCAAATATTCTTAGTTGTTAATGGACCTTTACTTTATTTATTTGTATGTGGTGCTGAGAATCGAACCCAGTACCTCATGCATGCTAGGCAAGCACTTTACCACTGAGCCACAACCCCAGCCCAGGAAAACTTTCTTTGCTCAATCTTGCCACAGAAACCAGTGTCCAAATCACAGTGGGAATGACTTTTTTAATTGAGTCTTGATGTGGAGCTTGGATTTTATCTAGCAAGAAAATCCATGAAATTAGTTTATGTGTAATATAATTTATTTGATGTTTACATCTTTATTCTGTGTGAGGAGGCGAGTGCTACTTAGAATTGAACCCAAGGGCACTTCACCACTGAGTTACATCTCCAGCCCTTTTTATTTCTGAGACAGGGTCTTGCTAAATTGCCCAAGCTGGCCTCTAATTTGCAATCCTCCTGCCTCAGGAGTCTCTGGGATTGCAGGTTTCAGGCAAGTTATGGGTTCTTTAGCTCTTCAAGTTTTGAGGTGGGTGCCTGTGGCCCATGCCTGTAATCCCAGCAACTCAGGAGGCTGAGGCAGAAGGATCTCAAGTTCCAGTTCAATCTTGGCAACATAGAGAGAGCCTCAGCAACTTTAGCGAGACCCTGCCCCAATAGAAAAAATAAAAAGGACTAGAGATGTTGCTCAGTGCTGAAGTGTCTCTTGGTTCAATCCTCATTACCACCCTCAAAATAAAGTGACATTTAACTCTACACTCTTTTGTATTTCTGTAAGGTTTAAACTGCACATAAAGAATGTTTATTTTCAATAAGATTACAAAACGATATATTTGAGAGGTTTTTTTTTCCTGGTACTGGGGAATAAGTTGGTTTTTGTTGTTATTGTTGTTTTAAGACTTTTGCTAGATTGCCAGAGCTGAATCCTGCCTCAGCCTCAGGATCAGCTGGGATACAGGCATGAGCCACCGTGCCTGGCTTTATATTTGATAATTTTAATAATCAGAGCAGTAAAACTGCAACATGGATTGCTTCTCTGCCTAGTCAAATTTCCTATCTGAGGAAGATTTTTAAGAATATTACATTTCAAGCCGGATCCCAAGGACTGTAACTCCAGCGGCTCTTATGTCTTAGGCCAGCCTCAGCCACAGGGAGGCGCTAAGCAACTCAGCGTGACCCTGTCTCTAAATAAAATACAAAATAGGGCTGGAGATGTGGCTCAGTGGTCAAGTGCCCCTGTGTTCAATTGTCGGTATGGCCCACCCCACCACTCCCAAAAAAATTACATTTCATAAGCAGGACATTTAGTCTCCAACCATTTAATCCACTAATTGGCCACTATGAGTCTTTCATCCATCAATACATTTGAACTCCTTTCGAATCTATTCGTATTTTCAGGCTCTAGTTTTTATAGACAAACTGAAGTCAAGACGATAATGTATCAGAAAATTCAAAGAACATGGTAAGTCAAACCGATCAAATTTATTGTGCGAGGGTGGCCATCTAGTAATAATGACTGCAACTCCCGGAAAAGCCAAAAAGGGAACTTCCGTGGGAACCCCCAACTCTGAGCTGTAAGTAATCATAAAGACTGGAGTTGACGGGAAAAGAATGCACCCACCCGCTGGGTCACGTCCGTCGTTAGGCAGTGTCTCTGATCTTACAGTCGCGCCAAACAGCCAGTCAGTGGTGACGCTGGACGTAGAGTGCTACGCCGTGACGCCAGAGGGAAGATGGCTGCGCCCTGTAGATCGTCTGTCCCCTAGATTTTTTTGCGTCTCGCTCGTGTTTGCTTGAAAGTCTGGATTTTTGTGGTCTTCTCTCAGCATGTTCTCCTTCCGGCGCTGTGGCCACAGGGTCGCAACTTCTCTCACCAAACAACACCTTCCGTTTGCCGGGTTAAGCCGAGACAGCGCCGCGCCTTCCCCTCACTTCGATGTGGTAGTTATAGGTGGAGGACATGCTGGGACCGAGGCAGCCGCTGCCGCCGCTCGGTGCGGCTCCCGGACCCTACTTCTCACGCACCGCGTGGACACGATAGGTGAGGAGCGTGAGTGGTGTGGAGCCTGGAGTAGGACGCAGTAGTCAATACCCGCTTCTCTCCACACCCCCGTGGGCGAGCTGTCTCTTCTCCCAAAGCTATTGAGAATCCCAACTCCTGTGGTTTTAGCTTTTTTTTTTTTTTTAATTGTATGAGAGATTGAACCGAGAGGTGCTTAATTGCTGAGCCACATACCCGGCCGTTTTTATTTCTTATTTTGAGGTAGAATCTTGCAAAAGTGGCTTAAGGGCTTGGCTAAATTGCAGAGACTGATCCTGAGCTTGCGATCACTACTGCCTCAACCTACTGAGCCGCCGCGATTGTGGCGTGCCCTACCGCGCCCGGCGGTATTAGCTTTTATTAATGTGTCACAGGGATCACGCTGGCCCGCCCTAGAACTCTGTATTAACCTATTCTTCGGACCCGCGGAGTGTTGCTGTTGACCAAAGTATTCATTTGCGGGGATGATGGAGAGAGGGAGAGCGTGGTGCGTCCAGGAAAGGAGAAACTTCAGAAATATTGATGGCAGCTTCTTAGTTCATTGTTGAGTTTACCCTCTACTGTCTTTGTTACTTCAGATCAAGGGTGGACTGACATTATTCACAATCGTTTATTAAAGAACAGTTAATTTTTTATTGAAATTTTATGAAGCCCTTTGGATAACAATGCTATTTACTGCATCATGTATTTCTAATGGATGTGTATTTCTCAGTTTTGCGCTTAGGACCTGAATACTACTACCCTCTCCCCTTGTAACGGGTATTGGATGGTCAGGCCATCTTTTACAACAGGACTACTATTCTAGCATCATGGTAGATGCTTGCTGAAACATCATCTTATAAATTATGCGTGCCTATGCCTTTCCTCCTGCCTTTTGCAGGAGGAAATGAGGAGTAATTTAAATATTTACTGTTTTTGTAAAAGTTGTGAATTTAATCCCACCTACTCAGAAGACTGAGGCAGGTTTGAGGTCAGCTTGGGCAATTTAGTGAGGCTCAGTCTCAAAATAGAAAATAAAAAGGGCTGGGGATTTGGCTCAGTGAGGGAGTGCTTGCCTAGCGTATGCAAGGTCTGGGTTCAACCACCAATACTGCAAATATAATAAATAAAATTGTGAACGAATCCCATATTTTGTATGTGCTAAAATACTTTTTAGAAATTATTACTCAACTCATAACTGGAGAAATATACACCTTTCACAGGGATTCTTTTAGGGGAGAAGAGGCTTTATGATTTCCAAAAAGATTTTACTTTGATTATTACACATTCTAATGTTGTTTGCATTTTTTAAAGCAACTTTAGTAAGACCCTGTCTTCAAAGAAAAAAATTAAAAAGGTGGGGATGTGGCTCAGTACTGAAGTGCCCCTGGGTTCAATCCCTAGTACAACAACAACAAAATTAAATGGTGTATAATAAGAGTTAAAAGCTCTCATTCTGATAAGTAACAATATCTAAAACAGAGACCACAACTTCAGTGTTCTCGGAGCCAAACATGTAATTTAAATGTGTGAAGATGAGTGGATATAAAACAACATGGAATAATGGTAACAGTGGAGAGCTAGAAAGTAACGTTTCCATTCACCAGTTTTATTTATATTTAATAAAATTTATGTTTTCCAAGCAGAATTTCACAGGTAAACCACTGGATCTAAAAGTATCTAAAATGTGTCTTTTCTAAAGCTGGGAAGATTATTGCTTGAAAGTGGTACAGAGTAATAGGGGAAAAAAACCTTCACAATATCTTTCCATATTTCTAGTTTTTATTTTGTTACTAATTCATTAGCAAACAGTTCAGAATTTTGTGTGTGATTAAATTATTTTTGTATGTGTATTTTGTTTATTCTAAGCAAAAAGTGCTTGTCTGATATATATACAGTTAATATGTTGTCTGGGAGTAGGGAGGGAGTAGAGTGGTAAATGGTGTAAGATTGCATCTGAATTGATAATTGGGAATTAATTATTCTCTCTAGTTTTTCATTTTCATGTTTGTATAATAAAATATTAAACATTTTAATGTGAAATAATATATTGACTTGAGCACTTGGGGGTACAAATTGATTGCAATTTATTTATCTACCTGGCAGTACTGGGGATCAAACCCACGACACAATAGGCAAGTGCTCTACCACTGAGTTATACTCCAGCCCTTTTTCTTTTATTTTGAGTAGGGTCTCCCCAAATTGCTGAGGTTGGCCTGGAAATTTACAATCTTCCTCAACCTCCAGAGTAGCTAGGATTATGTGCCTGGCAAATTGGTTACTTATACAAAAACTCAATACTATGAAAAATGTTCACTGTGCTTATTAATTTTATGCAAAGTGTGTGTAACACCTTTCTAATGTTCATATAAGGGCATAAATTGTAAATATTTGTATACATTTTGAGAAAATGGTCAGTATAGAGGATTCTTTAATGTAACTGGTAATGAAAATTATCTTAGAGTAAAAATAATTGTAAAAAAATTGATTATAAGGGCTAGGGATGTAGCTCATTAGTAGAGCACAAGCTTAACTTGCACACGTCCCTGGATTTAATCTCCAGCCCCACAAAAAAAAAAAAAAGTGAAATTATGTGAATTTTTTTAAAAGTGAAGAATGATAGGCTAAGAATATTTTACACTGATCTGAGAAATAAAATTAGTAAATTGTTATTGCTTAATCTGCAGTAGACACTGTATTAAATGTATTGTGTACATTTTCTTATTTTGAAAGTAGCAAAATCCTTTTTCAGTTGATGGGTAAAAAGAAGAATTTGTGCTGTGGCTCCGGAGGCTGAGGCAGGAGGATGGATGGACAGTTCAAAGCCAGCCTCAGCAAAAGCAAAGTGCTAAACAACTAAATGAGACCCTGTCTATAAATACAATACAAAACTATGGTTGAGGATGAGCCTCAGGGGTTAAGAGCCCCTGAGTTCAATCCCTGGTACCAAAAAAAGTGGGGAGGAGAAGCTTTGTAATTTAACAAGTTTGCACATTGATTACCTCTAAGGTTGTTAATTCAGCAAACCAAAAATGTCCAAGGATTCAAATTTTTTCCTTTTCTCCATTACACCACATCTGGCTCGTCTTCAGGATAGCTATCCTCATGGTTACAAAATGGCTGCCAAATAGTTCCAGATATCACATTTAGATATAGTCATATCTATATTGAGGGGGTGGAGGGTAACAGGGATTGAACCCAAGGGTGCTTAATCATTAAGCTACACTCCCAGCCCTTTTTATTTTTTTATTCTGAGATAGGGTCTTGCTAAGTTCCTGAGGCTGACTTTGAACTTGTGATCCTCCTCTCTCAGCTTCTCAAGCCCCTGGGATTACCAGCATGTGCCATCATGCCTGGCACCACATTGACAACTTTTAGAAGGGTATTTTTTCCCCTTTTTATGTCTTCAAAGAGGGGTGGGGGCTAGGGGTGTAGCTCAGTAGTAGAAATTAGGTATGTTTAGCTTGTGTGAGGCCCTGGGTTTGATCCCCATTACTGCAGGAAAAAGGAGAGAAAAGAGAAAGAGATAGCCCTTTCCTAGAGACCTGAACAGCTCCCACTTCATGACTTATTACCCTTTATCTGGCAAAGCAGGTATTGCCATGATTATACTAATAAAGACTTACTCCTAAACTCAGATGGGTCATACTCCCTGAGCACAGAGTCTCATGGATGATGGGGAGAGGAGTTACCTAAACAAAATTATTATTCTATTTCAGAGGAAAATGGTCTACTACCACTATCATTCCTGTTTTTACAGTAGGAAAACAGAAGTATAGAAAAATAGGTATCTTGCCAAAATCACATTGCTAATAAGTGGTAGATCTAGAAATTGAGCCAGATCTCTTTAACATATTTCTCCTAGATACACTCAAAATGCTCCTAACCACAGCACTATTCAGCCTCCCCACAGAGACCATTAAAATTTTTTGAAAGCTTAATGGTGACTCCAATTAATGTACAGATGTTGTGAAACTTTCCCATCCCTGAACTTCCCATAAAAATCTTTGAGGTAATCATATACGTTTAGACTTCCAAATAAGACTGAGTAGATTTAAAGGGAAGGCATAAGATATGGTCTCTACTTATGATTTAATTGTTTCTAAGAAATAAAAGGAAAGCAGTAGATGGCATTTATGAGACATAATTGATGATAACAATGAGCCAGTGCCATGGAACTTCTTAAAAGTGTGATTGATTTAGGAAGATTTTATGAGATTCCATGTTTTATTGGAAAAGAAAACCTAATGAAACAGTAAAAATGTGTATCAAAGAAAAAGATTTTAAAAAAAGTTCAGGTAGTTGTTTGTTTTTGTGGATACCCTAGATAACTGTTGCATCCCATTGGGACTTCGGAATTTTCTTTATAGCATGTTTCAGATTTTCTTTTTGTGTGTGTGTGTGTAAGGTGATTTAGTCACTTATATGAACATGTCCTTATTAAACACTCATTATATGCAAGGTGCTCATGTGTGTTTTGTTTGTTCTGTTTAGGTCAGATGTCCTGTAATCCTTCCTTTGGTGGCATTGGAAAGGGGCATTTAATGAGGGAAGTAGATGCCTTGGATGGCCTGTGTTCTCGAATCTGTGACCAGTCTGGTGTGCATTACAAAGTTTTAAACCGGCGTAAGGGACCAGCTGTTTGGGGACTGAGAGCTCAAATTGATAGGAAACTCTATAAACAAAACATGCAGGTAAGAATAGGACATGAAAACAGGAAAGAGTACAGTGATTATTTAACCACTGTGTTTCAATTGGCATTCTCTTTTTACAGAAAGAAATCCTGAACACACCACAGCTTACTGTTCGGGAGGGAGCTGTAGAAGATCTTATTCTTGAGGAACCAGAACCTGAACATGCTGGGAAATGCCGTGTCAGTGGTGTTGTTTTGGGTAGGTATTGTACTAGTTAGAGATGGTAATAACATTGTATCAAACTCCATGTGAGAACTTTATTATAGAGCAAAATATGGAAATATTTCTTTCATTGTTGTGTTTTCTCTGTTTGGATTTAAAAAACTACATAAATGATCATATTTCTCTTTTAATTTTGAACATAATGAAGCTCAGTCAAGTTCAAGTGCTATGTTAGCATAGAACTTCATAGCCTGCTTAATTGTCTTTTTTCTCCTGGTTTTTTTTTTTCTTTTTTTTTTTTAATTAAATATAATTCTTGGGGCTGGGGATGTGGCTCAAGCGGTAGCGCGCTCACCTGGCATGTGTGCAGCCCAGGTTCGATCCTCAGCACTACATACAAACAAAGATGTTGTGTCCACCGAAAACTAAAAAATAAATATTAAAAAAAATTCTCCCCCTCTCTCTCTCCCTCCCTCCCCCCCCCTCTCTGTGTATATATATATATATATATATATATATATATATATATATTTCTTTGGAAAAGTAATGAAAACCACTACCTCCCTCTCTATAGAGAGCTACTTCAACTTTTTTTTTGTCACTTCTGGAATATATACACCCATATTTATTTTCTTTTGATATTTTTCATTTTCTTTTTGGTGACCAAGGATTGAACTGAGGGGCACTTTGCCACTAAACTATATACCAATCCTTTTGTTCTCTTCTCTTTTTTTGGTGCTGAGGATTAAACCAGGGTATTATGCACACTACGCATGCATGAATTCTACCACTCCTCATAGCTCCAGTTATGCCACAATTTTTGATAAATAAATGGTATTTACACTGTTGTGATTATTTAAATATTTTTCACTACCCAAATGGCATAATATTGTTTACCTTCCTTTATGTTTCTTCCTCCTTTTTTTTTTTTTTTTTTGGTTGTTTTCCAAGACAGGGTCTCACTCACTGTGTGGCCCAGGCTGACCTCATATTCAAGTGATCTTATTATTTCATCTCCTCAGGTATCTGGGATTATAAGCATGAACTATCATGTCCAAATATCATTTTGTTAATACTTAAATATCAAGTAATCTTCCCATTCTAATTTTCTTTTTTGATGCTTCGCTCCCAGAGAAATCTATTTCTTTAGAAATCTATTTCTTTAGCCCCTGAACCCTCTTTTCTATAATCAGGACTATTGCTCCTGAGGCCTGCGCAGATATATTTTGAGATTTCCTTTCACTACTTTGCTGTTATATCCCTTGTTTCTTAGAGCTCCTGTCTCTTCCTTACTACCTCATTTTTACTGGAGCACATCTTCTAGGAGCTTCCTAAGAAAAGATGCATGGGAGGTAATTTTTTTTTGTCTTTATATAGTCTAAAAATATGTTATTCTTCTCTCAGGTATGACTCTTAATTTGGAGCTAGTAGAGAATTCAAGGTTAGTCCTTTTTTCAAGTTTGTTTGTTTGTTTGATAACTTTGATTTGTTTATTTTTTTATTTGGTGCTGAGACTCAAATCCAATGCTTCACATGTGCTAGGCAAGCTCTCTACCCCTGATCCACAACCCCAGCCCTCTCTTCAGAGTTTTGACAGTCTGGCTCCACTGTCTTCTAGCTTCTGGTTTTGCTTATTGAGAAGCTTAATGCTATATTGATTTAAATTTTTTTCACGTGTAGGTCTTTTTTTCTCTCCCTGAAAGCTTTAGTGTCTTATTTGTCTCTGGTGTTCTGATATTTAAAGATGTTGTCCCTCAGTGTACTCTGTTTATTCATTGTGATAGGGGTACTTAGTGTTTCCTTTTAATGTATAAGTCTATGCCCTTGTTGGGGTATTTCTTCTCTGTTTTTTTCTTTTTCTATTGATTCTCTGGGGGTTTCATTTAATATATAATTCTATTTTCCTTTTTTTGTCATTTTCTTTTTTATTTTATTTTATTTTATTTTGGCAGTACTAGGGATTAAACCAAAGGCGTTTTATCACTGAATACATCTCTAGCCCTTTTTATTTTTTATTTTGGGAAGGGTCTCCCTGAGTTTCTTAGGGCCTTGCTAAGTTGCTGAGGCTGTCTGAACGTCTGATTCTTCTGCTTTAGCCTCCTGAGCTGCTGGGATTATAAGCATGTGCTACCATGCCTGGCTAGCCAACTAGTTCTCTATCTCAAGAGCATCTGCTGCTATTAGTTTCCTGTGTGGTTTTTTTTTTTTTTTTTTTTTTTTTAAGTTGTAGTTGGACACAATACCTTTATTTTATTTGTTTATTTTTACATGGTGCTGAGGATCAAACCCAGGGCCTTGCATGTGCTACTCGAGTGCTCTACCACTGAGTCACAACCCCAGCCCTTCTGTGGTCTTTTTGTCTGCTTATACACAATTGACCCTTGAACAACCCTTTCTAACTCCTAAGCAGTCAAAAATTCTCAAATAGCTTTGGACTCTCAAAGTTTTATTGGTAACTAGTAACCAAAAGCTTTACCAATAAGTAAGCAGTTATTAACACATACACACGTATTTTTTCTGTTACATATATTTTGCATATGGTGAAAAATAGAGAACTACAAGATATCACTTTTTATTGCCAGATACAATTACTAAAAAGATGAACTACTCATATGAATTGATTAGCCTCACCAAGTTCACTTCAATAAATAGCAATAGGAGGTAGCTAAAAATTAATTTTTCTCAATTATGATTTAATACTGCATCTTTGTTTACATTTTTCTTTACTAAGAATGATGCTGTGTATGCTGTGTAAAGGTTTGTGTGTATGTGTGTGTGTGTGTGTGTTGCTAGCAGTTGAACCCAGAGCCTTACACATGCCAGGCAAGAACTCTACTCATGAACTGTACCCCCATCTGTGTGTGGGTATGTTTGGATAAATTTTAACTTTTTATTTATATATATATATATAATTTTATGGTAGTAAATGATAAAATAGACTATTATATACATTATATTCGTGGATAACTTTTTCTTGGTTTGTTTTAATTTCTAAGCTATAAGGTTCATCTGGTATATTTTTCAAACCAATTTTTTTTCACTTGATTTATATTTGTTTTGCTTTTGAAGACTATATTGTTTCTAAAATTTGTGGTTTTGTTTGTTATAGGGATTACATTAATTACTATGATTTATTTTTTTCCTTTGTGGTGCCAGGGATAGAATCCAGGGTCTTAGGCATGCTAGGCAAGTGCTCTATCACTGAGCTGTATCCTCATCCCAGTAACTATGGTTTTACATAGTTTGCATAAATTTCTTTTTCAATTAGTGTTTACTGAATTCTCGCTGTGAATAATTACTAAATTAGCTTTATATCCTTTCATTTATTTCCTTTTCTTACCCCCACTTCCTTTCTCCTCTGGATTTAATGATTACTTGTATTATTATAGAACAATCTACCTGTAAGTCATTTGTACTCCTGTTATTTAATTTTTATATATATTATTTTTGTCTATATTTTATAGGCCTAACAATACAGGGGTTTTGTTTTTGTGGTATTAGCGCCCAGCTAATACAGTTTTTCTTTATACTGTCTAAATTAACATAAAATTTACCATTTTAACGATGTACAGTGCTGCATGCCTTTAATCCCAGCTGCAGAGAGACTGAGGCAGGAAAATTGCAAGTTGTAGGCCATTCTGGCAATTTAGCAAGACTCAGAGTCATTAAGTACATTTACAATGTTGTGCAACTTTCACCACTGTCCATCTTTTTCATCATCCCAAGTTAAATCTCTGTACCCATTAAATAATAACTCCTGACTAGCTTAAGTCTCATTTCCTGAAAGAGAAATCTGGAGACAAATCTTCAGTGTGTAGATTTGAAACTATTTTTTATTTTAGCCTCAAGAATTATTACTACATTCTTAAGTTCTCATTCTTAGTTCTGCAATTTCTGAGCCTTTGCAGGGCAATTAGTTCATTCTTACTGGTATCTTCTATCAGCTGCTTGAATTATAGCTTTCTTCCCTCTACTAAGTCAGTTACCATTCTTCCAACTAATTTCTTTGGGGGTTTTGTTGTTGTTGTTTGTTCGGGTTTTTTTTTTTTTTGGTACCAGGGATTAAACTCAGGGTTTTTAACCACTGAGCCACATACCCAACCCCTTTTTTTTTTTTGAGACAGGGTTTTGCTAAGTTGCTGAGGTTGGTTTTAGGAACGTATGAGTTGGGATAACACATTGTCGTTTCCCTACCAGATCGCAACCTGGTATTGAAATGGCTTCAGGAATAATGCACCCCGCTTAGAGGATGTTAAAAATAAGTTGGGGTTATAGCTCAGTGGTAGAGTGCTTGCCTATCATGTGTGAGGCACTGGATTCAATTCTGAGCACCACATCGAAAGAGAGAAAGGGAGGAAGGGGAAGGGAAAGGAAAGGAAGAGAAGGAGAGAAGGAAAGACAGACCCATCAACAACTAAAATATTTAAAAAATAATAATAAGTTAAATCTAGGTGTGGTAGCACTTGCCTGTCTTCCCAGTTACTTAAGAGGTTGAGGCAGAGGATCAAAGTTCAAGGCCAGCCTGGGGACAACATGGCCAGACAGTCTTTAAAAAAAAAAAAAAAAGATAAATATTCTATAGAGATCTAATGTCCAATACATGATAACTATATAATTAATAATACTATATTTTATACATAAAATTTTCTAAGGGACTGGATTTTAAATGATCTTATCACACACTCAAAAATTTATAACTCTGAGGTAGTAAGTATATTAATTAGCTTGATTATGGGAATGGTGACACAGACATAGCATAAAACACCATGTTGTAGACATTAAATATGTAGTTTTTTATTTATTAATCATACCTTAATAAAACTTGGAAAAGAAACAGAAGAAAAGCAAATATTAAAAAACTAGTAGCAGTGGTGCACACCTGTAATCCCAATGGCTCAAAGGCTGAGGCAGGAGGAATGCAAGTTCTAGGCCAAGCTATTCAACAAAGCGACACCCTGTCTCAAATTAAAAAGTAAAAAGGACTGAGGGTGTTGCTCATTGGTAGAGTACTTGCCAACATTTGTGAGGTTCTGGGTTCAAACCCTAGCACCACACACATACACATACGCACATAATTCTCAAGTGTCTAAATTGAGAAATTTTTTCTGTAGTTCCAATGTAAAATAATCACATTCCATTTGATCTGTGGTAATTCAAAAACAATTTTACTCTTTCTTTTCTGTCATTTAGTGGATGGAAGCATAGTATATGCAGAGAGTGTGATTCTGACTACTGGAACATTTCTGAGAGGCATGATTGTAATTGGATTGGAGATGCATCCAGCAGGACGTTTGGGGGATCAGCCTTCTATAGGGTTGGCTCAGACTCTAGAGAAGTTGGGTTTTGTGATGGGAAGGTTAAAGACTGGGACTCCACCCCGAATTGCCAAAGAGACCATTAATTTCAGCATTCTAAATAAGCAGACACCAGATAATCCATCTATCCCATTCAGCTTTGTCAACAAGGCAGTGTGGATTAAGGTAAGATGATTTATGAAAAATTCACTTAATTGATATTGGCTATTTGCAGCAGGAAGTATACTAACTTATTTTCTTTTTTGACAACAATTTGCATCACTATTATTACGGTATAAAGAAGCAATCTTATTTATTTATTTATTTATTTTTATGATGCTTTTTATTTTGCAACAATAAAGTAAAGAATAAATTCCAGTTAGTGAAAACTCAGGTCTTTGATTTCTGTTTCTCAAGAAAGTTGCTCATACACACGTTATTCTTGCTCAAAGTGTCTACAGCATGAGTCATCCATCGAGGGTGCTATCACTACTGTATGAAAAGCAGAAAACACAAATCTGTTGAAGAATCACTGGCATCTCTCAAAAGCTAGTGGTTATTTTTAGGAATAAAGAAGCGATTTTTAAAAGTATTAGCTAATTTGGCTAACTGGTATTTCCCTGTAAATTTTTAAATTTTATTACTTCTATAACTTTACATATTTTGTAAATTAAACTTTTTGAAGCCATTTCAGACTTACAGAAAAATAGTAAAATGATTATAACAAACTCTTATAAATCATTAAAGTTGCCCATTGGGAATATTTTGCTATATTAATCTCTGTACGTATAGAGGTAGACATGTAGATATTAATGCACATATTTAATGTATAAGACAGTAATATACACATATATTTTCCTCCTAGAGAACATTTGAGATTAAGCTACAGAGATTATGAGCCTTGGCCTCTACTTCAGTCCATATCTGAACTAAACACAAAAAACATCCTTTTATAACCTCAGTGTAATTTTGAAATATGAGGATTTTTTTAACACTGATATAGTACTGCTATCTAATATAAAATCCATAGTCAAATTTTGATGATTTTTCCAATATACTCCAGTGACCTTTTTATTTTTTCCAATCTAGGATCATGCATTGTTTTTAATTGTCATTTCTCTCTATAATCTCTTCAATGTGACCAGTTCGCCAATCTTTATGAAACTGACATTTTTGAAGAATACAGGCTGCTTTTGCTTATCTTTTGAGTTTTGGAAAAAAGTAAGCTGTTTGAGGTGATATATGCCTGTAATCTCAGCTATTCGGGAGGCTGGATTAGGAGGATTGCATATTTTAGGCCACTGTTTGCAATTTAGTAATACCTTGTCTCAAAATAAACTTTTTAACTGGGTGTAGTTATACCCACATGTAATCCCAGCAACTTGGAGCCTCAGACAGGAGGATTACAAGTTCCCACTCCACACCTTAGCAAGTTAGCCAGTTCCTAAGCAATTTAACAAGACCTTGTCTCAAAATAAAAAGGGCTAGGGATGTGGCTCAGTGACAAAGTGCCCCTGAGTTTAATCCCTCAATATCAATATTTATCTATTTATTTATTTATTGGTACTAAGATTGAACCCCAGGGCACTTTACCCAGCCCTTTTTTTTTTTTTATATTGAGACAGGGTCTTGCAAAATTGCATAGGACCTTGCTCGGGCTGGCCTCAAACTTTTCTTTTTCTTTTTTTTTTTTTTCTTTCTTTCTTTCTTTTTTTTTTTTCTTTCTTTCTTTCTTTTTTTTTTTTTTTTTAAAGAGAGAGAGAATTTTAATATTTATTTTTGGTTTTCCACGGACACAACATTTTTGTTTGTATGTGGTGCTGAGGATCGAACCCGGGCCTCACGCATGCCAGGCAAGCACGCTACCACTTGAGTCACATCCCCAGCCTCATCTTTTTCTTTCTTTTTTTAAATTTTTTATTTGTTTTAATTAGTTATACATGGCCTCAAATTTTTGATCCCCCTGCCTCAGCCTCCCAGATTGCTGGTATTACAACCAGGTGCCACCATCTGTGGCAAAAATATTTTAAAAGGGATGGCAATGTATCTCAGGGGAAGAGCTCTTGCTTAGCATATAGTAGGCCCTAGGTTCAATACCTAGTACTGCCTCCCCTACAAAGTGTATATTGTGAGTTTGGAATTGAGGATTAACAATTGATTGTCCCAGTTTCTGGTGATGTCCTGATGAGTGGCTTCAAATATTCTATTATTTTAACCAAGTCACTTTTTATATTTTTGCTTTGGTAAAGTACAATATATACTTTCTTAGAATGTGTATCCCCAGCCCCTTTTATTTAAAAAAAAAAAGAGAGAGGTGTAGGGGGATGCCAGGGATTGAATTTGGGTAGGATACTCAGCCACTGAGCCACACCCCCAGCTCTATTTTGTATTTTACTTAGAGACAGGGTCTCACTGAGTTGCTTAGCATCTTACTTTTCCTGAGGCTGGCTTTGAACTTGCAATCATCTTGTATCAGCCTCCCCAGCCACTGGGATTACAGGCATGCTCCACCATGCCTGGCTATTTTTTAAATTTTGAGACAGGTTATCACTAAGTTGCCCAGGTTGGCCTCGAACTAATGATCTTCCTGCCTCCCAAGTTGGTATGATTATAACATGTACCACTGTACCCAGCCTCTGAAATAATTTTTACAGTTATTTTATTTGAACCAGGTCCACACATGCATTGAAGGATGTTTTATTTTATTTTTTAAAAAATTTTTTAGTTATAGATGGACCCAAAGTCTTTATTGTATTATTTATTTTTATGTGGTGCTGAGAATCAAACCCAGTGCTTCACATGTGCAAGGCAAGCAATGTACCACTGAGCCACAACCCCAGCCTAGGATGTTTTATAATTACTTCCTTGTTTTCTTTTTTTTAGTTGTAGATGAATACATGGTATCTTTATTTTTATGTGGTGCTGGGGATCGAACCCAGCAGCTCACACATGCAAGGAAAGTGCTTTACCACTGAGCTACAGCCCCAGCCCCTCCCTGTTTTCTTTATAACATTTATGTACAGAGAAAATTTGCTCTCTAGAAGCTCCCATCTTCTTGATGTATCTGATTGCATCCCTCTGCTGCTTCTGTCTTTCCTATAAACTGGTAGTTAGATCTAGAAGTTTGCCTAGATTTCGGTTTATCTTTTGGGTTATTTATTTATTTTGGGCAAGAATACTATATAAGTAGTACTGGTCATCATGCATAAATTTAATAAATTTAATGCTTAAAGTGAGTAAATATCAAGTAGAATTTATTTGGATAAGAGGCAAACTAGTAGAGAAATAAAACAGTATTCTGATTATTGTTTTTTAGCCAGAAGATCAGCTGCCATGTTATTTGACTCACACAAACCCAAAAGTGGATAAGATTGTGCTTGAGAACCTTCACCTTAATAGTCATGTTAAGGAAACTACAAGAGGACCCCGGTAAGGACAAAAAATCAGTGCTCAATTACTTTAAGGAATGATGTCACCACTTTTATGTTCATTTTATTATATATATATATATATATATGTAATTTCTAGATACTGTCCCTCCATTGAATCAAAGGTTTTGCGTTTTCCGAATCGTCTGCATCAGGTTTGGTTAGAACCTGAAGGAATGGATTCTGACCTCATCTATCCTCAAGGTTTATCTGTGACGCTACCAGCTGAGTTACAAGAGAAAATGATTACATGCATCAGAGGCCTAGAGAAAGCTAAAATGATTCAGCCAGGTAAGAGGGCTACAGCCACCATTCAGTGTTTACTCAGCATTGCTTTAGTGATTAGTGAGGAGGTCTTTGCTGCTCTCATTGTTAATTAGAGCTTCAGAGAATGAAGCGCAACATGTACAGATGTTAAGTAGTCTTTAGTTTTTGAGGGACATTTAATAGTAATCTTTATATCTCTACTTTGAGGGCAGTTCATCTGTTTTTACTTATTTTATACCATTTATTCTTTGAACAGGGTATGGTGTTCAGTATGATTACTTAGATCCTCGTCAAATCACTCCTTCCCTTGAGACTCATTTGGTTCAACGGCTCTTCTTTGCTGGACAGATAAATGGCACCACTGGTTATGAGGAAGCTGCAGCTCAAGTAAGAGCTTTATTCAGATGTTACTGGAAACCCAAAGGGACTATTTAACTGGTGTTTCTCTTTGTCATGTTAACTATATAAATCTTAGGTACAATTCATAATTATAGAAGTCTATCTTTGTTTCAGGTTACACGTAGATGGCTATTGTATATGATAGGATTTTTAAAACACTTGTGGGTTATTATTCTTTTTTGAGTTCTTAGATCTGATGTGTTTTGATTAGATGAATTAGATTGCTTCTAGAGTTTAAAAAAAAGAAAATCTAGTTCCTTTAAGATAACTTTATTGAAAATTGTTATTATTCCTTATTAGTGGAAAATTGTTACTTTTAAGTGAGAAAGGCTAAAAAGTTCTCACAGGTGAGTTTAAAAAAAAAAAGAGTAGCCCCTCCCCCACCCCAGGCTTTTCAGAAATATTAGGCACTTCTGGGTTGGGGATATAGCTCAGCTGGTAGAGTGCTTGCCTCATATGCACAGGGCGCTGGGTTCAATCCCCAGGATCAAAAAAATAATTAAGTATTAGATATTTCTGAAAACAATAACCATGGCATTCTAAAATGGTACATTATACATATTCTGTTCCTAAATGTGGATCACATTTTGTACCTCTAATATATCCTTTAGGGGCCTGCTTTCTTCCTGTCCCATACTACTCTTTCCAAGTATTGTTTTGAATAGGATAGCTCTTCATTCAGTTCATAATGGCCTTTTAAACATTTTAGTCCTCTTGTAGGGTGTGATAGCTGGAATCAACGCCAGTCTTCGAGTCAGTGGCAAACCACCCTTTATTATTAGCCGAACAGAAGGCTACATAGGAGTTTTGATTGATGACCTTACCACACTGGGCACTTGTGAACCGTACCGCATGTTTACCAGCCGAGTGGAGTTCCGTTTATCACTGCGTCCTGATAATGCTGACAGTCGGCTTACGTTCCGAGGTAACTCTTCACTAAGAACTGTAATCTAGTTTACTGTTTTTTAAAACCTCTCTCATTATAGTCTCTCTTTCTCCCTAGGATATAAGGAAGCTGGCTGTGTGTCCCAACAACGATATGAAAGAGCTTCCTGGATGAAGTCATCTTTAAAAGAAGGCATTTCTGTGTTGAAATCCATTGAATTTTCAAGCTCCAAATGGAAAAAGTTAATCCCACAGGCTTCTATAAGTATTGTAAAAAGTCTGCCCATCAGGTATGCTTTTTTTTTTTTTTCTTTTCTTTTGTGGTGCTGGGGATTGAACCTAGGGCCTTGTGCATGAATGGAAGCACTCTACCACCTGAGCTATATCCCCAGCCCCCAGGTATGCATTTTTAATATAGACCTCTCTCACCACTTTTTACAGAAAAATGTCATTATTTTAGAGAGATATTACCTACAGGTATCCTACTTGTACATTTTAAGTGAATATAGTTTGCTGGTGACTTTTTTTCAAAATCCTTAGATATAACATCTATTTAGTCAGTATTAAAAAGACATATGGCTAAAGGGGTCACTTGGTACTAGAACACATGCTTAGCATGTCTAAGGATCTGGATTCTATTCCCAGCACCAAAAAATAAATATGTGTGTGTATATATATATGTATGTTTATATATGAGTTTCTAAATTATTTCTTCTGTTTTGTATATAATTTCTCTGTGGTCCCTATTGAATTCTTTTGATTTTCCTAAGATTTAGAGGACCAAAGAAAAAATTATGATTACTTACTTTATTCACTAGGCTTGGAGCAATTGAAGTGGCCTTACATTATCCATGAGCTATAGCAAGAAAACCACTTTAATAAAACAAATAAGAGGGGACTGGGGTATATATTTCAGTGGGTAGAGTACTTGCCTTGCATGCACAAGGCCCTGGATTCAATCCCCAGCACCACCAAAGAAAATTTCTAAATTAAAAAAATAAAACAAATTAGAGTGTTATAAATTATTTGGATGTGAAAAGACCCTTGCAGTATTTCTAATTATATAGACTCTGAGTCTAAAGGTCATGTGTTGAGCATTTTTGTTTCAGAGATATATTCCTAAGGACCTTACATAATATATACTCTGTATATCTCATCATTGGTTTTTTTCCCATTTTGGGGGGAAAAAAAAGTATAATTAGCGTGGGAAAAGATGCCAAAGGGCCACAAATCAACAGTCTTTTTAATTTAGAAGCACATTGTAGAATCATAATGGCATTGATCTTTTTTTATATCTTTTTAATTATAGTTCGACACAATAAAATTTTATTTATTTATTTATTTAATGTGGTGCTGAGAATCAAACTCAGTGCCTCACACATGCTAGACAAGTGCTCTACCACTGAGCCCACAGCCCCAGCCTGGCATTTATCTTATATCTGTGTTTCCAGTATATTTTTTCTCTTTTCAACCCCAAGTTTGCTTGTGATAGTTTTTGTGAACTTTAAGGTATACCATTTTAACACAGCTCTATATCACCTCTAATCTTTCCAGTTTTCTTTCCTTATTTACAAATAGGTTGTTGTTTAGTTTACATTTCATCAGGGTGTTTTATTTTTTCCAACTTATGTTCCCAAGCTTTCATTTTTATGGGAATTTCCCAGAGCACTAGCTCCACTATTATAAGATATTAAGCAGATTTTGTAAAAATTAGATCTTGCTGGTGCAGTGGTGTAGGACTGTAATCCCAATGGCTTGGGAGGTTGAGGCAGGAGGATTGCAAGTTCAAAGCCAGCCTCAGCAATTTAGTGAGGCCATAAATAACTCAGTGAGACCCTGTCAAAATAAAATGTAGGAGGGGCTGGGGATATGGTTCAGTGGTTAATCACCCCTGGGTTCAATCCCTGGCACCATAATTAATTAATTAATTGATTAAAAAATGAAAACTTAGAGCTTAGAGTATAGCTCAGTGGTAGAGCTCTTATCTATTGTGCATGAGGCCCTGGGTTTGAACCCTAGAACTGCAGGAAAAAAGGAAAGAAAAATCTTTGAATAACTTATAAACAACAAATTTATTGTTCACAGTTCTAAAGGCTGGTAACTCCAGTATTTGGTATCAGATTTGATATTGGTGAGGGTTTGCTCCTTGTTTCTAAAATGATATCTTCTCTAGAGAGGAAAAAAGAAATGAAAGGTGGGGGGCAGGGATCTTATGAGAATCAAAGGGAGATCCCTACAGGAAAGCGACCAAGGGGTTGGGGGCAGGAAAGGAAGGAGAAAGTGCTAAGGAGTGATATTGGCCAAATTATATTGTTATATTGTGTGTATATACAAATATATAACAGCAAACTCCATCATTATGTACAACTATAATGCACCAATAAAATATGTGGAAAGAGAAAAAAAAATGACACCTTTCTGCTGCATCCTCATGTGGCAGAAGGACAAACAAGCTCCCTGATGCCTCTTTTGTAAGGGCACTGATCCCATTCATCAGGGCTGACTCTGCTCTTAATAATATCACATTGGTGATACTATATTTATTAGGTTCCAAAGTATAAATTTTGTGGGAGACATCAACATTCAGGCTATAGCAGTTAATATATTTGCTTACCAACTATATTAGTCAGTTTTTAGTACAATAATAAAATACCTCATGTAGGATACTTTATATAAGAAAAGAGATTTATCTATTTCACCATTTTGAAAGCTGAAAGATTGGGCAGCTCTATCTTTCTGGCCTATGGTGAGGGTGTCATGGAAGTATATGGTTTCACATTGATGATTGGATGTGCTAAGATCACACATTAAAGCTGAAAGCCAGAGCTTCAGGACCCACCTTTATTCTTAACAACTCTCTTATGAGAACAAGTTTCATGAGACCAGCATTAATCTCTTCTGAGGACAACACTCCCAGTGACCTCTTTACCTCTCCTTCAGTTCCTCTTCTTAAAAAGGTTTTACCACTACAGCACTGCAACACTAGGGACCAAACTTCCAGCACAGGAATTTTTGGAGGACACACTGAAACCATATCTAAACCATAGAACTAGCTAGTGGCTCTGGAAAATGGTAATAGTGTGAGCAGTTTACAATGTATTCAGCTACTTATCTTTTGTTTAAATTTTAAGTTTTTTTTTTTTTTAATATGTCTTTGGGAGATCTGTGGGAAGAACTGTGTTTTTTTTTTTTTAAGAGAGAGAGAGAATTTTTAATATTTATTTTTTAGTTCTCGGCGGACAAAACATCTTTGTTGGTATGTGGTGCTGAGGATTGAACCCGGGCCGCACGCATGCCAGGCGAGCGCGCTACCGTTTGAGCCACATCCCCAGCCCAAATTTTAAGTTTTTTAAGTTATTTGAAAAGTTGGACAAAGAATTTTTAACACCATACTTCATTTTTTAAAATCAATTATTGCTCTATTTCAGTATTTTATAATTGGAACCTAGATTGAATGTGATTAGTGTGAATTGAAGAATACTGAATAGGGAAAGAGATCATTTTCAACACAGTCTAAAATGCTAATTAATTAATAAAAATGCAAAAGGAAACTATCAGCTTTGTATGTTTAACAAACTAAAAATGTGAGTAGCCATTTTGTTTAAGTGATTTTTTTTTTAAGTAGTTCAACCAATGATTTCTTTTTTTAACTCAGGTATCTTTCCCTTCAGAAGGATATATTTCACATATTTGATTTCTGGGGAATATTTATAGTTTAGGATTCAGCCTCCCCAAATGGACACACTTTCTCAATATTTAGATAAAACTGAAAAAGATAGAAAATTTATTCAAAATGCATTTTTTTTTTATTTACTACATGTGTCAGACTCTGTGCTAAATACAGAAAAACTGAACCAGACTCCAAATAGTCCTTTTAACAGAAAAAGTACATAAATGTACATACACATTTTTTGTTGACACTGTAGGTACGTTATGTTAGGCAGCTCAAAAATTCTCTCAGATTCTTCTGCAGTGTGCTGACTTATCCTTTCTGTACCAGAGTTCTGGAATCCGAGGCTTAGACTTGATTCAAAGCAGGTCTTGAAGTTTGGGATTGAGATTAGTTTAAAATCTTGTAAATGTGTTATTTTTAAAAGGATTTATTGGGGCTGGGATTGTGGCTCAGTGGTAGAGCACTTGCCTAGCATGTGTGAGGCACTGGGTTCAATCCTCAGCACCACATAAAAATAAACAAAATAAAGGTATTATGTCCATCTACAACTAAAAAGATTTTTTAAAATAAATAAATAAATGAAAGATTTGTCAAGGATATTGCAGATGTTGCTTTTGGGCTTCATCCTGCATAGATTCCAAGATACCTTTTTTTTTTTTTTTTTTTTTTTTTTTTGGTTACTCATTAGGAAGAGTGCTCCAAATTTCTGTTTTTAATTTTTTATTAGTTATTGATGGATCTTTATTTATTTATTTATATGTGATGCTGAGAATCTAACCCAATTCCTCACATATGCTAGGCAAGTGCTCTACCACTGAGCCACAACCCCAGCCCTATGTTCTATAATTTCTGAAAAGACAATCATTTCTGCTTTCAGTTATATGGTTGGTTTGTTTATAGTTTATCTGATAAGGCCTCTGCAATGAGTTGACTTGTTTCATCTACTAGAGTACGACAAAACTGACCATTTTCTGTGGTGAGAGAATTCTGAGACCTTCTTAGAGTAGACCCAATTGAGAAATAGATGAGGAATCAAGTATTTGCATAGGGTAATAATACATGATTGTGATAATAGATTTGTCTATAGGTATGGTTGGATAGAAGGCCTAGGAAGACTTGGGAGGGCAGTATTGACATTCTTTTGACTTTGTAATTAATTTAATTGGTTATGGGTGGACAAAATTTATCAAATAATAGTTTTTTAAAAGAGATAAAAATACCAAAATTGGTAAACATATATAAAATGAATTAAGGCAATAAATTCATGGGAACTATATAGGTCAGTGAAGCCTGTGGAGAACCAAACAAAATTAGGATATTCTGCAATCTTGAGACCATAGGAATGAGGTAAGCCAAGGGTAATTGTCAGGGCTCAACCAAATAGAACGAAAGTCTTGGCAAACGTTGAACTTATTATGTACCACTCTTAGTCAACCTTTTATTTTATTTTATTCTATTTTGGCAAAAAACAAAGTATACCTTCTTTTTTTGTGTGTGGTACCAGGGATTGAACCCAAAGGTGCCTTATCACTGAACCACATGCCCAATCCTTAAGTGTGCAGAACAATTGTGTTAACTATATTCACATTGTTGTTCAACAGGTTTCCAGAACTTTATTTTTCTTTTTTGAGTCAGGATATCATAAAGTTGCTAAGAGTCTCACTAAATTGCTCAAGGTGTCTTGAACTTTTCAGTTTTCCGGCCTCAGTTTCCCAAGTTGCTAGGATTATACGTGGTTTCCACCATGCCTGGCACCAGTACCACAATGTTTTGATTACTGTCCTTTTATAATATGTTTTGACATTAGAAAGTATGAGTCCTTCAACCATGTTCTTTTTTCAAAATTATTTTGATTATGTGGGCCCTTGAGATTCCATATAAATTTTAACTTGAAAGTTCTTTTTCTGCTAGGCACAGTGGCATGCACGTGTTATACCAGCAGCTTGGGAGGCTGAGGCAGGAGAATCACAAGTTCAGAGTCAGTCTTAGCAACTTAGCAAGGCCCTAAATAACTTAGCAAGACATCTCTTTAAAAAAAAAAAAAAAAAGGGCTAGGAATGTGGCTCAGTGGTTAAGTACCCCTGGGATCCAACAATATGCTGCCTACAAGAGACGAATTTGGTAGGAAAAGACATTCATAGACTGAAGGTGAAAGGTTGGGAAAAATCATATCATTCATATGGACTTCGGAAACAAGCAGGAGTGTCCATACTCATATCAAATAAAATAGATTTCAAGCCAGAGTTAATCAAAAGGGATCAAGAGGGACACTACATACTGCTCAAGGGAACCATACACCAACAAGACCTAGCAATCATAAATATATATGCTCCAAACAATGGTGCAGCTATGTTCATCAAACAAACTCTTCTCAAGTTCCAGAGTCTAATAGATCACCATACAATAATTATGGGAGACTCCAACACACCTCTCTCACCACTGGACAGATCTTCCAAACAAAAGTTGAATAAGGAAACTATAGAACTCAACACAATTAATAACCTAGACTTAATTGACATATATAGAATATACCACCCAACATCAAGCAATTACACTTTTTTCTCAGCAGCACATGAATCCTTCTCAAAAATAGATCATATATTATGTCACAAGGCAACTCTTAGACATTATAAAGGAGTAGAGATAATACTATGCATCTTATCTGATCATAATGGAATGAAACTGGAAATCAACGATAAAAGAAGGAAGGAAAAATCATGCATCACTTGGAGAATGAACAGTAGGTTACTGAATGATCAATGGGTCATAGAATACATCAAGGAGGAAATTAAAAAATTGTTAGAGATAAGTGAAAACACAGACACAACATATCAGATCTGTGGGACACAATGAAAGCAGTTCTAAGAGGAAAATTCATTGCCTGGAGTTCATTCCTTAAAAAAAAGGAAAAACCAACAAATAAATGATCTCACACTTCATCTCAAAATCCTAGAAAAAGAAGAGCAAAACAACAGCAAAAGAAGTAGAAGGCAAGAAATAATTAAAATCAGAGCTGAAATTAATGAAATCGAAACAGTTGAAAAAATTGACAAAACTAAAAGTTGGTTCTTCGAAAAAATAAATAAGATCGACAGACCCTTAGCCATGCTAACGAAGAGAAGAAGAGAGAGAACTCAAATTACTAGCATACGGGATGAAAAAGGCAATATCACAACAGACACTTCAGAAATACAAAAGATAATTAAAAATTATTTTGAATCCTTATACTCCAATAAAATAGAAGACAGTGAAGGCATCGATAAATTTCTTAAGTCATATGATCTACCCAGATTGAGTCAGGAGGATATAGACAACCTAAACAGACCAATATCAATTGAGGAAATAGAAGAAGCCATCAAAAGACTACCAACTAAGAAAAGCCCAGGACTGGATGGGTATACAGCAGAGTTTTACAAAACCTTTAAAGAAGAACTAATACCAATACTTTTCAAGCTATTCCAGGAAATAGAAAAAGAAGGAGAACTTCCAAATTCATTCTACGAGGCCAACATCACCCTGATTCCTAAACCAGACAAAGATATTTCAAAGAAAGAAAACTACAGACCAATATCTCTAATGAACCTAGATGCAAAAATCCTCAATAAAATTCTGGCGAATCGGATACAAAAACATATCAAAAAAATTGTGCACCAAAAAAGAAAAAAGAAAAGTTCTATTTTTGTAAAAAAAAAAAAAAAATGCCATTGGCCTTAACTTTTTAATCAAATTATAACCAAAAAAAGGCTACATGTAAATGAAGTAAGAAAATAATAGAGCAAGAAGTGATCTAGTTAGCTCCACCTTGGGGTAGTATCTGGAGTCAAATTAGAGTTAAAGGTGGGTGATACCAAAAGGGAAGGCCCAAGATCAGTATAAAGGTGATTAAACTGACCAGAGAAGCATCAGTATTTCTCATGACTAAATGCACCTGAACTTTCTCCCACTAATTTGATATCAGCAAGTGCTAGTAAATCAAGTTAATGGAAATCTCACCTGATCTACCTGTAGCATTAGTGTTTAGGCATATTGTTTTGGTCATGTGTGTAAACTAATTAGAAGAAAATATCAGATTAGAAGAATACTTTTTAAACTCTTATATCATTTTTGTCCGTTTGTTTTGCAGAGATTTAAACATACAGTGTCTTCTTGTTCTTCCTTAAGGAGTTTTGTCAAGAAGCAGGAGCTGGGCTCTGTGGTGCACGCCTATAATCCCTGCGGCTAGAGAAGCTGATAAAGGAGAATCTGTTCAAAGAGTTCAAAGCCAGCCTCAGCAATGGCGAGGCACTAAGCAACTCAGTCAGACCCTGTCTCTAAATACAAAATAGGGCTGGGGAGGTGGCTCTATGGTCAAGTGCCCCTAAGTTTGATCCCCAGTACCCAAAAAAAGTGGGAGGCATGGTTGGGGGTGAAGCTCAATTGGTAGAGTGCTTGCCTCACATGCATAAGGCCCTGGGTTCGATACCCAGCACCACACAAAAAAAAGGCAGAAGATTTTCTTTGTGCTTCCCAGCATGCAAAAAGATAACTCACAGGATACTAGGACTTAGCATAGCTTAGATGTGAAGCACTTTCCTTATTCTTTAGAATTCTTGAAACCCTTGTTATTAGAAGATATTCTGTTATTACACAAAAGGAAGGACAAATGAATTATAACCATGCTACTCTTATCAACATCTTAATTCTCATGATAAGGATTTAAGGCAAATCAAATAGTAAATCCTACTGAAGTTATATTGTTCTACAGATAGTGCTGTGTTTGCTCAATGTACATAGAAAGAATTAAGGTATTTTTTGGTTATTCTGAGATTTGGTATTATTGCAAGGAATCTTGTTCTTATAATAGATACTTATGTTAATGATCTTTTTGTATATTTGCAGAGCTCTAGATGTTCTAAAATATGAGGAAGTTGACATGGAATTACTAGCTAAGGCTGTTCCAGAATCCTTGAAGAAGTATACTCAATGTAGAGAACTGGCTGAAAGACTGAAAATAGAAGGTAGAAAATAATTTGTTGGCTGGGGATGTGGCTCAATCGGTAGCGCGCTTGCCTGGCATGCGTGCAGCCCGGGTTCGATCCTCAGCACCACATACCAACAAAGATGTTGTGTCCGCCGAGAACTAAAAAAAATAAATAGTAAAAATTCTCTCTCTCTCTCTCTCTCTCTCTCTCTCTCTCTCTCTCTCTCTCTCTCTCTCTCTCTCACTCTCCTCTCTCACTCTCTCTTTAAAAAAAAAAAAAAGAAAAAGAAAATAATTTGTTACTTAAGATATCTGTATATTCTTCCATTTGTGCAAATTATGAATGAACAACAGATCAATTAAGAGCTATTGCCAGGTACAATGATGTACACCTGTAATCCCAGTGGCTCGGGAAGCTGACACAGGAGGATCATGAGTTCAAAGCCAGCCTCAACAAAACTAAGGTGCCAAACAATTCACTGAGACCCTGTCTCTAAATAAAATATAAAATAGAGCTGGAGTGTGGCTCAATGGTCTAATGCCCCTAAATTCAGTCCTTGGTACACAAAACAAAACAAGGCTGGACGTGGTGGCATACATGTGTAATCCCAGTGACTTAGGCTGAAGCAGGAGGATTATATGTTCAAGACCAACCTCAGCAACTTAGTGAGGCTTTGACCAATTTATCAAGACTCTGCCACAAATTAAGAAAAAGAAAATTAAAAGAGCCAAGAATGTAGCTCAATGATAAAGCACCCCCGAGTTAAATCCCCAGTACCAGAACAAAACAGACAAAAAAAAACTTTATCAGGCAAAGAAATTCAGAGTCTGCCCCTATATATTGTAACACATGATATGCTGTCCTATTTTTTTGTTCAATTTGTTGACCATGAAAGACACAATGTCTTTGGATTTCTTTTAAAGTTTTTTAACACAAAAATACAGAGAATTTGCTTCTGCATTTTGATAGATTTTTCCTGGAAAATTATGTAATTAAAAAGTACAGAAAAGAAAAAAGAAAAAATACATAACAGGATAATATGGGGAGAAGGGTAGGAAAAGCTGGATGATGTATGATGGTGTGGTATTTACATCAAATTCTAGAATCATTTTTCCAAATGATCCAATACAAGTAATAATATATTAGGGCTGGGGATGTGGCTCAAGGGGTAGTGCGCTCACCTGGCATGCGTGCGGCCCGGGTTCAATCCTCAGCACCACATATCAACAAAGATGTTGTGTCCGCCGAGAAATAAAAAATAAATATTAAAAAAAAATAAATAAATAAAATAAATGGACAAGAAGTAATGTTGGATGGACACTGAGGTACATTCCTGTAATACCAATGACTTGGCAGGCTAAGGCAGAAGGATCACAAGTTTGAGGCCAGCCTCAGCAGCTTAAAGAGGCCCTTAGCAACTTACTGAGATTCTGTCTCAAAATTAGAAATAAAAAGGACTGGGGATGTAACTCACTGCTAAGCACCTCTGGGTTCAATCCCCAGTACCCAAAAAAAAAAAAAAAAAATTTAATAAAAAGTACAGGAATATAGCACAGTATACATGGCCCTAGGTTCAATCTCCAGTTCTGCTAAATAAGTTAAGTGTTGTCAACTAAGAAGCTGTACTTTAAAAATTATAGTTTTGGAGGCAGGCATGGTGGCATATACCTGGCTCATAATCCCAAGTACTTAGGAGGTTGACTCAGGAGGTTTACAAGTTTGAAGCTAGCCTGGGCAACTTAGGGAGACTTTGTATCAAAATAAAATTAAAAGGCTAGGGATACAGCTCAATGATAAAGCACTTCCCTAGCATGTGTTATACTCTGAATTCAATCCCTTCAGTATTGCAAGAAAATATAATTAATCTATTATAGTTTTATATGGAGGTCATTCAGAGAACCATTTGTAGAAAAATATCTTACCATTAGGACTTAGAATTTGAACCCATAGCCTATTGAGGTAAATGCTTCAACCAAGATTTGCACTGACAGGAAAACATTTTTTTTTCCTTTCTTTTTTTGTACTGGATTAAACCTAGGGCTACTTTGCCACTGAGTTACATCTCCAGCCCTTTTTATTTTTATATTGGGACAGGGTCTTGTAGGGTTCCTTAGGGCTTTGCTAAGTTGCTGAGGCTGGCTTCAAACAGTGATTGTGCTGCGTCAGCTTTCCTGGTCACTGTGGTTACAGGCATGTGCCACCACTACTGGCACAAATTATTTCTTAACTTAATTTTCCATCTTTGAGGGCTGGAATTGTGGCTCAGTTGGATAGCACTTGACTAACATGTATGAGGCACTAGATTCAGTTCCCAGCACTGCATATAAATAAATGAATGAAAAAATAAAGGTCTATCTAAAAAAATAAAAATAAATTTTTTTCCATATTTGAAATAAAAAGATATCCATTAAACTGCTAGACAGAATTTTGTTGTTAGCACACAAGACGCTCCCTTTATCTTGGCCTCAGTTTCTTCATCTGCTCCACCTCTCTCTCAGTGTTGTGATGTATTGAATGAGATGATACTGCAAAAGCTCTTTACAAAAGGTAAAAGGCTATATAAATGTAGGTTATTAGTATAATCTGAGTACATAACATAATTCTTTTTTTTAAATATAATTCTAATTTTGTTCCCCAGCCACTTATGAATCAGTATTGAACCATCAGCTACAAGAAATAAAGGAAGTTCAACGAGAAGAAGCTCTCCAGCTGCCAAAAGACCTAGACTATTTGACTCTCAGGGATGTGTCTTTGTCCCATGAAGTTCGAGAGAAACTACATTTCAGCCGCCCACAGACGGTAAGAAAGCAAGCAGTGGAATAGGAAAAAGTTATAAAGAGCTAGTATTTTAATCTTTTTAAAATATGTGTAAGTGTGTGTGTGTGTGTGTGTGTGTGTGTGTGTGTGCATGACTTAAAGGAAACTACCATGTTAAAATGTAATACGTTTTAGTGGTTCTCAAATTACTACTTGATCCGTCCCTTGGAGTTCCATAGTGTTGCCTTAGAAGCAAATAGGAGAAAGGGGAGTCAGCCGTTTCCCTGCCCTGTGCTTCAGCTTTACTGGGTGTGTGTGTGTGTGTGTGTGTGTGTGTGTGTGTGTGTGTGTGTGTGTGTAAAATGGAGAACAGAAGCAAAGTTTAAAAAAAAAAAGCTACTTTGTTATGGTATAAGGATTCTAATGTTTAAAGACATCTGAGATGCCCTTTTTTTCACATATTATCATCTCTAGATTAGGTTATGTCTTAAAAAATTGATAGTGTGTCATAGTTTCCTGGGCAGTATATTTTTTCATAATGGTTCACAAAATAAAAAGGCTCTTTACTGAACTATGATGTATATAAACAAATGGGGTGGGGCTGTTTTTTACTGGGAGGAGTGATTTCATCAATGTAATATGATATTCTTAGCAATAGACTTCATGGAAACTTGATAAATGGGCTTTAAATTCCAGAACTCTCCCTTCTCATTGATTTTAGGTTATGGGTATTCATAGGTTACAGTGTCCAGCATGATAGCCGCTAGCCAAATGTGGCCATTTATGTTAATTTAATTAAATTTAAAATTTAGCTCTTCAGTCTTTTTTTTTTTTTTTTTTTTTCCTTATTTTTTATTTTTCGGCGGACACAACATCTTTGTTGGTATGTGGTGCTGAGGATCGAACCTGGGCCGCACGCATGCCAGGCAAGCGTGCTACAGCTTGAGCCACATCACCAGCCCTAGCTCTTCAGTCTTATGAGCCACATTTCAAGAGCCCAGGAGCCATGTTATTAATTTGTACCATATTACACAGTTCATTACTACACTGCAAATGTTGCAGAAGAGTTCCATCATCACAGAAAGTTCAACCGGGCAGCACTTACCATAGGAGTTTACAGCTCCTTAGTCTCAGTTCCAGAATACAAAAAGCTCTGACAAAAGTTTGCCACAGGTGCAGAGTGTACCTTAATGATGGAGCACTTGCCTAGAATACTTGAAGCCCTGGGTTCCATCTCCGGTACAAAAACAAAACAAGGGCTGGGGATGTGGCTCAAGCGGTAGCTCGCTTGCCTGGCATGCATGCGTGCGGCCCGGGTTTGATCCTCAGCACCACATACAAACAAAGATGTTGTGTCCGAGAAATAAAAAATAAATAAATATTAAACAATTCTCTCTCTCTCTCTCTCTCTCTCTCTCTCTCTCTCTCAAAAAAAAAAAAAACAAAAAAAAAACACTTTGCTCCACACTTATTTAATAAGTGAGATGAAGCTACTTGGTCTTTTCACCACTTAGAATGAATAGTCATACATTTTCTATTAAAATATACTGTTGAGGGGGCTGGGGATGTGGCTCAAGCGGTAGCGCGCTTGCCTGTCATGCTTGCGGCCCGGGTTCAATCCTCAGCACTACATACCAACAAAGATGTTGTGTCTGCCGAGAACTAAAAATAAATATTAAAAATTCTCTCTCTCTCTCTCTCTCTCTCTCTCTCTCTCTCTCTCTCTCTCTCTCTCTCTCTCCTTCTCACTCTCTCTTTAAAAAAAAAAAAAATATATATATATAAAGTGTTGATCTAAATGAGATCTTGTCTCAAAATAAAATAAAAAGGGCTACATTTGTAGTGTTAGCCTAGCTTGTGCAAGGCCACAGATTCAATCCCCAGTACTGCAAAAGAAGAACTAAAAAAAACACTACCAAAGTATTAATGGGACTAAAATTCTAGGGTGTTACCTACATTCACCATTGAGGATATTACCTTATATATAATATTACATTTTAGTACCAAAACCTATGGCCTCCAGCATTTCAGTTAAGGAACTATGGACCTGTATTTGAAGAAAGGAACTCTATTGCAATTTTTCTTAATTTAATGAATAGAAAAAGTAGATAATCTAACATGTTAGTTTTATGAACTTGTACAAATCATTTTAATTTCTCTGAGGTGAAAACAAATAATAATCATATTTCTTAACTTTACAAGCTTGTTTTGCAGATCTATTAAGATAATGATTATTACCAGGTGTAGTTATATATGCATATAATCCCAACTATTCAGGAGGCCAAGGCAAGAGGATCACAAGTTCAAGGCCATCCTGAGCAAAAAAGACCCTGCCTCAAAGTAAAATAATAAAAAAGGGTTGTAGTCGGATATTGTGGCACACAACTGTAATCCCAGTGTCTTGGTATGCTGAGGCAGGACAATTCCAAGTTCAAAGCCAATCTCAGCAAATTATCTAGACTCTGTCCCAAAAATGAAAAATAAAAAGGGCTGGGGATATAACACAGTAGTAGGGTGCTTGCCTGGCATGTATGAGGCCCTGGGTTCAATCCCACTACCAAAAGGAAAGAAAAGAAAAAAACAATGATTATTTAAAAAAGGAACTGGGCATGGTGGTACATGCCTGCAGTCCCAGCTACTTTGGAAGCTAGACAGGAGGATTACTTCAGCCCAGGAGTTTTAACATAGCCAGACCCCATTTCAATCCCTAAATTTTTTATAGACTACACTTTAAGGTTGTTAGGAGGAAGATAATTTGATTTGATATAATTAACTTATAGTTCTCTTGTTTTCTTTCCTAGATTGGGGCTGCTAGTCGCATACCTGGAGTGACACCTGCTGCTATCATCAATCTGCTCAGATTTGTGAAGACCACTCAGCAAAGACAGGGAGCTATGAATAAACTGCCTCAAACAGATGAATACTTACATGATACAGACAAACTTCAAGAAACAGAATTATAGCTTTCAATTCATAGAAGACTTTTAAAGAGTATGTAAATAATTTAACCTATACAAGATCATAAATAGTAAATAAGAATGATTTTAATACCCATGAAAATAGCCTTAGTAGGTTTTTATGGGTTTGTCATTAATTTATGAAGAGGACAGAGATTATAATTGTGTTTTTGTTGTTGTTGTTTCTAAAAGAAAAATGGTCAACAACAGTTCACACTCTCTCAGGAGCTATAATACAGTCAGCCTACTCATATAACTATTAAAATTATGCATCAGAAACTTCAACTTGCAGATCTGTCTGCTCATAAGGACTTTAACTGTGAAGAATCCAAATGAAAGGTTTATTTTTAACTTGTTTTGAAAGTTAGTAAACTTTTGCCTAATTATATTAGGTTAGGAAGCAATAATAAAGCCCTCTATTTGTTAGAGCTAAAAATTGAGACTACATAAAATATTCAGACTTGTATGGTGATGCACACCTATATTCCCAGTGGCTCAAGAGGCTGAGATGGGAGGATTGTGAGTTCAAAGCCAGCCTCAGTACAAGCAACGCACTGAGCAACTCAGTGAGACCCTGTCTCTAAATAAAATACAAAATAGGACTGGGGATGTGGCTTGGTGGTGGAGTGCACCTGAGTTCAATCCCCAGTACTGCGTCCCCTCCCAAAAAAAAAAAAAAAAATCCAGAATCAGTTAATTTCTAAGATTTATGTATTTCTTCAGGAAATTTTCATCAGTAATAGTTTTTGAGCATTGATTAGAAATCATCATTGGTTCCTATCATCCACAGTGTGGAAACTTATTTGGTAACCTGGCTAAGGAAGACTAGCCAGGCACAGTGGCACACACCTGTAATCCCAGTGGGTTTGGAGGCTGAGGCAAGAGGATCACAAGTTCAAAGCAAATCAGTAACCATTAAAAAATATTTGCAATCCTCAATCATTTACAAATGGTGAATTCTTTTTGATCCTTGATTAATAATTTCAAAAGGTTATAAGTTTTCTTTTAGTCATTTTAGCTACTTTGGGGAAAAATTATAATTACTGAGACAATATTAATTCAATACCATATTGTGTGTATATATACACTAAAAATATCTTGTGGTGCCTGTTTAGCTCAGAAGTAAAATCACTGTTTTAAACTTTTCTAAGAAGTTAAATATAGGTGTAAAAGTAGTGAACGGATGCCTATTAAATGGAATATAAAGGGCTGGGGGTGTAACTCAGTGCTAGAGCATGTGAGAGGCCCTAGGTCTAATCCCCAGTACCATGGGGAGTGAGGCAAAATTAAACAATATAATAACAGCTTTGGGAACTCTTTGACAGCCATAATCCAGGCCTAGTGACACTATGGGTATAAAGGAACTTCAGAGTTGTAGTGACATCCATTACAATATTAACTCATTGAAAAAATATTTGATGGAAAATGTTTGTTTTAGGTTATTGGTTATGCCATTTGCTTTATTTTTTTATTATTATTTTTTAAAAATATATTTATTTTTTATTTTTTAGTTTTCGGCAGACACAACATCTTTGTTTGTATGTGGTGCTGAGGATCGAACCCGGGCCGCACGCGTGCCAGGCGAGTGCGCTACCACTTGAGCCACATCCCCAGCCCATGCCATTTGCTTTAGAATGTAAAACCTCTTTCAGTAGTAGACTATGTCCTATTATGAAAAAAAAAAAATGAAGTCTCTTTAAAATTATAAAACAGTCTACATTCTGGTGCTAATAGCCAAAAAGTGCTACTATGAAAAAATAGGCTGGGGCTGGGGTTGTGGCTCAGTGGAGGAACACTCACCTAACATGTGCGAGACCCTGGGTTCAATCCTCAGTACTACATAAAAATAAAGTTATTGTGCACAACTATAATCAAAAAATAAATATTTTAAAAAATGAGCTAACATAATTTTAGTCAATCCATTTACTTCATAAAAATCCCCCATTATTGACAATAGTCAGCTTACAACAAAAGTTGGTCACACTTGTGATTTCCTGTATTTACTACAGGCCATGCATGCTGCCTGCTAGTTGGAAAAGCCTGGTACTGGAGTTCATTTCAACAGGAGCAAGGAAAAAAATAAAAATTTTGTACTAGGGATTGGATCTAGGGGTGCATAACCAGTGACATACATCCTTATCCCTTTTTATTTTTCATTCTTGGGACAGGGTCTCACTAATTTGCTGAGGCTGGCTTTGAGGGATCCTCTTGCCTCAGTCTATCAAGACATTGACATTATAGGGGTTCATCCCCACGTACAGTTTGATTTCACTTATATGAGTTACCTGGAATAGTTGAGTTCATAGAGACAAAATACAATGGTAGTTGCTAGAGTCTTTGGGGAAAGGAAATGGGGAATTAATGTTTAATGGATACAGTGTCAGTTTTACAAATTGAATAGTTCTGGAGATTGTTGATACTGATATTTCTACAAATTGAATATATTTAATGCCACTGAACCTGTTTCATTTATTTATTTGGTAATTTATCCCTTTCTTTTTTCATAGAACATAATTAAGACATTTTGAAGTAAATCAGAACAGTTCAAGAGTAAACATCAGCTTAGGAAAAGGCAAATTACACTTATATATTAACAGCTCTGAAGTTCCTGGCAGTAATATAGTTCCCTCTATTTCAAGGGAACTGGGGAAAAATTTTTTCTAATTACTGAAATCTAAGAAATTTATCACATAAACTGTACCTTCCTTAGTAATTAAGTAGCTCCTGCCAGCTAGACGTGGTGGAACACACCTGAAATCGCAGCTACCCAGGGGGCAGAGGCAAGAGGATTTAAAGTTCCAGGACCACCAGGCAATTTAGCAAGACCCTGTTTCAAAAATAAAAGGGCCTTGGTGCAATGGCACATTCCTATAATCCCAGTGGCTCTAGAAGCTGAGGCAGGAGGATCACAAGTTCAAAAGGCCAGCCTCAGCAAAAGTGGGGTGCTAAGCAATTCAGTGAGATCCTATCTGTCTCTAAATAAAATACAAGGGGCTGGAGATGTGGCTCAAGCCGTAGCGCGCTCGCCTGGCATGTGTGCAGCCCGGGTTCGATCCTCAGCATCACATACAAACAAAGATGTTGTGTCCACCGAAAACTGAAAAAAATAAATATTATAAATAAATAAATAAAATACAAAATAGGACTGGGGATGTGGCTTAATGGTTCAATGCCTCTGAGTTCAATTCCCAGTACTTAAAATAATAATAATAATAGAATGTATGGTTGGCAGACTCTTGAGCAATGATTCTCAATCCTGGTTGCACATCAGACATCAAAATTCACAATTGTTTGCAAAAAAAAAGTAGATGGTCAAGCTTTATCCCAACAATTCTGATTCAGCTGGCCTGGGAAGGACTTGGAATCTATGTTTAACAAGCTGTATAAATTATTCTGATGTCCAGCCAACTGTAAGAATCACTAGCTTACTTCCTTAAATATCCATTTATGCCAAAAGCAAAAACTAGATTGCAATTAATTTAACAGTGTGTGCTGGCTCAACAACCTAGAATATAAATAATCTGTGTTATTGATTGATGTACTAGAGCTTCAGTTGTACAGAAAGTCAAATTCACATTGTTATAAAAATTCAGGTCTAGATCAGGCTTGGTGGCACATAACTGTAATTCCAGTGATGTAGGAAGTTAAGACAGGAGGACTGCAAGTTTGAAGCCATCCTCAACAATTTAGTGAAACCCTGCCTCAACATGAAAAATAAAAAGGACCACAGTATTGCTCATGGTAAAGTGTCCCAAGGTTTAATCCGCATTTCAAAAAAAGAAAGAAAAGAAAAAAATTATTTCTAAAAGAAAGCCATTTATTTCATCTTCCAACAAAAGGTGGGCTGTGACAGTTTATGGGCAACACCAATTTTTTTTTTTCAAATGTAAGCTTTGGGACTGCTTGAATGCCTAAATAGGTGTTGAGACCCTATGTTTCATGCCAAAGGAAAAATGTGCAGTTATTTTGACCTAGAATCTCATTTGAGTTTTTTAAAATTTTTTAAAGATATTTTTTCATGTGTAGATGGACCTTTATTTTATTTACTTATACATGGTGCTGAGAATTGAACCCAGTGCCTCACACTTACTAGGCAAGCACTCTGCCACTAAGCCGCAACTCCAGACTTTATTTGACTTTAACTGACCCAAATCAATATTTTCCAAACTGCAGGCTACTGTTCATTAGTAGATCATGAAATTTTTTTTGTCACAGGTGTAAGTACTATCGTCTGACATTTTTATTTAGTAATTCAAACACAAATTATATTTACAAATTTTCCTCTGTTTTGATGTGTCCTAGCTGAGATAAAGGTGATGTCCCTGATAACATCATTTGCCTGGCCTGGTCTGAATCTTTTTATTGAAAAAGATAACATATTCATGACAGTTCCTGGAAAACTATCACGGTACTCTAGAGAATAGATGCCCATGCCTGATGTGGTGGTGCCCACCTGTAATCCCAGCAGCTCCAGAGGCTGCGATAGGAGGATCACAAGTTCAAAGCCAGCCTCAGCAACAGCATTGCGCTAAGCAACTCAGTGAGACCCTGTCTCTAAATAAAATACAAAAAGGCTGGGGGTGTGTTCTGTGGTTAAGCATCCCCTGTAGACTGCCCCTCCCCCGCCACCAAAAAAAAGAGAATAGATGACTACCCAACCCCATTCCATAGCAAGCATGAGAATTCAGAACTTTTTGTTTTTAATCTCTAATACTTTTAAAATATGAAATATTTTAAACAAAAAAAAAGAATAAAGAAATATAATGAACATACACGAACAAATATTAACATTTGCTGAGCACAGTGATGCACACCTGTAATCCCAGTGGTTCGGAGGTGGAGGCAGGAGGAATGCAGGTTTGAGGTCAGCCTCAACAATGTAGCAAGGCTTAAACAATTTAGTAAAAGCCTGTCTCAAAATACAAAATTAAAAAAGGGTTGAGGAGGGGCTATGAATATAGCTCAGTTGGTACAGTGCTTGCCTCGGATGTACAATGCCCTGGGTTCAATTCCCAGCAACAACAAAAAAAAGGGGGTGGGAAGCGGGTTTGGGGATGTGGCTCATATGGTTAAGTACCCTTGGGTTAAATCCACAGTATTCCCCCAAATAATTTTTCTTAACATTTTGTTCAATATGCTTTAAATGTTTTGTTTCACTTTAAGGGGTTAAATATAGAAGAAGTTGAAAAAAATAAATGGTGTGTTCTATAATCGATGGCATCTTATATTATAATTGGCAGTATTTGCAATTTGGAAAACACACTGCAATGAAATAGTTTGTGTGACTAGGTTGCAGTAATAATTGTTATCGTGGATCATAATCAAATGTTTGAAAAACACTAATCTGAATAGCATATACTCTCATGGGAAAAATCCAATACATTGGGATTTCTTTTACATCTAGGTATTCCTCAAACTAAGAATTTTTTTTAATATGTATTTTTTAGTTGTAGTTGGACACAATATCTTTATTTTACTTTTATGTGGTGCTGAGGATCAGATTGTGGCTATTGTGGCTCAGGGCCTCGAAAGTGCTAGGCAAGTGCTCTACTGATGAGCCCCAATCCCAGTCCCCAAGAATTTTTTATAATAATTTTTTTAAAACTTAAAAGTCTTGGGCTGGAGATGTAATTCAGTGGTAGAGGACTTGCCTAGCATGCAGGAGGTCTGTGTTCATTCCCCAGCACTGAAAAAAACAAATATTTTATTGCATCTACAGCTACATATGTTTATATTGGTGAAAATGCATTAGAAACTGTAAACTCTGGAAAGAAAAACAGCAAGGGAAGAATTTAGAAGCCATGTGACCTAAGATTAAGAAACAGCTATAGGAACTGAAAGTATTTAACACAGATCTAAGGATATCAGTTAGTGACACTGTGGAAAAGGAAATGAAGTCATTTGAAGAAAATAGCCTAGGTAAAATGATTGGAAGTGACCAGAAGACAAAATTACCTGTTAAGGGAAAAAATCCATTTATTGATGCGATGTTTTAGGAGAAGGTAACTCCTCATACTTAACCTCTCCATGCTTCAGTGTGACACCTGTACCATGGGTATACCTGCCCCCAACAAAGGTGGTTGTGAGGATAAAATGAGATATATGTGCCCTTCAATGTATGACATAAACATCTAAGAAGAAATTTAAGAAAAAAAGATTTCAGTGAATATATTCAAGGTTGATTTGAATAGATTAAAACATTTTAGTTTTCTTCTAATCAAATTTTCTGATTCTGTTTGTCATGAGGCCAAAGAATACCTCATGCATTCTGAGATGCGATGTGTTTAAAAAATAGTATAACTAGGCATGATGATGGATGCCTATAATCCCAGCCACCCAGGAGGCTAATGCAAGAAGATTGCAATTTCAAAGCCAGCCTCAGCAATTTAGCAAGGCCTTAAAGCAACTCAGCGAGACCCTGTCTCTGAATAAAATATTAAAAAGGGCTGGGGATGTGGCTCAGTTGTTAAGCGTCCCTGGGTTCAATCCCTGGTACCCCTCCTCCAAAAAAAAAAAAAATAGTTAAAGTACAAATTGGGCATGGTGGTGCACACCATCAGCTTAGGAGGCTGAGATAGGAGGATCACAAGTTTGAGACCAGCCTGGGCAATTTAGCAAGGCTCTGCCTCAAAATAAAAAAAGATAAAAAGGGCTAGAGATGTAGCTCAGTGGTAAAATTCTTGCCAAGCATACACTTGGAGGCTTCAGAAGTAAAGCACCCTTCAATTCAGTGCCCAGTACTATATATATATATATATATATATATATATATATATATAATAGTACAGTGTTTTCACATTCTTCAGTACTGACTTCTCCTCCAAGTCTCAGCTATTCCTGACAAATAACCTTATCTGGCCAATCTAAATTATGTCCCTTTTACTCTTTTTCCTCAGAGTCTCTTTTCCTTTATAGCATCATCACAAGTCTATCTCCCCTACCAACTAGAAACTCAGGGCAAGAACTGTGTAGACTTTATTCACAGCTCTATCCTCTATGCCTAGAATGATGTCTGGCAACATAGTAGGCACAGTACTTTCAAACAAAATATTGCTTCACTGTCCTATAGAACTTCAGTGTAACACTCATTTAGTTTTATTGTTTCTCTTCTTTAAACAGTTAATCTCGGGCTGGGGATGTGGCTCAAGCAGTAGCGCGCTCGCCTGGCATGTGTGCGGCCCGGGTTCGATCCTCAGCACCGCATACAAATAAAGATGTTGTGTCCGCCGAAAACTAAAAAATAAATATTAAAAAATTCTCTCTTAAAAAAAAAAATTAATCTCTTAGCGGGGCCTGCCCTGTGACACACACCTGTAATCCAAGCTACTCAGGAGGCTGAGATTGGAGAATGGTAGAACTCAAGACCAATCTGAGCAATTAAGCAAGACCTGTCAAAAAAGAAAGAGAAACAGAAAGGAGGGAGGGAGAGGGAAGGAAAAGGAAGGAAGAAAGGGAAGGAAAGAAAAGGGGAAAAAGAGGATGGAGGGCATGTAGTTCAGTGGTAGAGCACTTGCCTGGCATGTGAGAGGCCCTGGATTCAATTCCTAGTACCACACATACACATTAATCTCTTTACTAAATGGTTTAACCACTTTGGAAAAATAGTTGGGCAGTTTTTATAAAGATAAATAACATTTGCCATACAACCCAGCAATCCCATTTCTAGGAATTCATGCAAGTAAAATGAAAATGTATGTTACACATAAACCTATAGCAGCTTTATTCATAATTATCCCAAACAGAAAGAAAACCAGATGTCCCTCAGCTGAAAACAGACACACAAACTGACACACATCCATTAAAAAGCAACAGATTTCTGATATATGCAAAATGGATAAATCTTAAGTGTATCCTACTAAATGAAAGAAGCCAGTCTCAAAGCCTATATTACTTAGATGTCCAGTTTTAGGACATCCCTGTAAAACAGTTACAAGGACAAAAAATATATCAGTGGTTACAAAGAGCTGATAATGGGGGGTTGACTACAAATGGATATAGGAATTTTGTAGTGGTGACATGATTTCTGTATTTTGTGGTTAACTATATTCATTTGTGAGAATTTACAGAACTATATATTTTTATTATTTTATTAATTTATTTATTTTGGTACCAAGGATTGAAACCAAGGATGTTTAACCAGAGTCACATCCTTACCCCTTTTTATATTTTGAGACAGGGCCTCCCTGGAATGCTGAGGCTGCCTTTAAATTTGGGATCCTCCTGCCTTAGCCTTTCAAGGCACTGAGATTATAGGCATATATTGCCATGCCCAGTAGAACTACATATTTTTAAAGGATGAATTTTAGGCAGGTACAGTGGTGCATGCATGCCTGTAATATTACAGCTCTTCAGGATACTGAGGCAAAAAGATGGCAAGTTCAAGGCCTTCTTGGGCAATTTAGCAAGCTCCTATCTCAAAAGGCACAGGCCTGTAATCTCAGAGTCTCAGAACACTGATGTAGGAGGATCGAGAGTTCAAATCCAGCCTCTGCAAAAGTGAGGCGCTAAGACCCTGTCTCTAAATAAAATACAAAATAGGGCTGGGAATATGGCTTAGTGGTCAAGTGCCCCTGAGTTTAATCCCTGGTTCCCTCCCCCAAATAAATAAATAAATTTTAAAAAAGAAAAAGGGCTGGGGATGTAGCTAATGGTAGAGAACTTACATGCAAGGCCTTGCATTCAACTTCCAGTATAAAAAAAGAAATTCAGTACATAGAACTATCTTAATGAAAATTGGGGAAAATTTGAATCTCTTGCTTATTTAAATTTTCTAGTATTCTTTTGTATACTTAGGGACAGAATTACTACAACATTAAAATTCTTTGTTGTCATATCTCCCATAGAGACCACAAACTGAACTCTAAACGCTTAACTATCCATGAAGTGCTAAAAACAGTCCAAAGTAGATGTCAGTTTTCCTTCTATTCATTTTATCTTGCTTATAACTAGGGGTAAACATTGGGTTAAAGCACAACTACTTTTTAGGAAACAATAAAATATATATTGTTTCTCTGAGATTCCCATTTGATAAGAAGTTAAACAATTCAATAGTCAGGTAGCAGTTTCCTAAAGTTAAATCATTTTCCACTTATAAATTGGTACTCAGAGCAATATATTTGAGTTATACTTCAATTCTAGTTTGCAAGTCTCATGGAAATTCCCAGAGACTTGCAAATTATGGAAATGACTTTGATGCCACCTAAACAATGTTAGGTAAAAGATCACATATGGTTTTGGAAGTAAAAAGGGAATGGAACAGAGTTATGAAAAAAACAGATAAAATATTTCAGGAAGAAATTATTTCTGAGAACATCTCAAACTGGTATGAGACTTTTAGAACAAAGGTGTTTTGTTTTGGATGTGAGGTGTCCCCCAAAAGTTCACGTGAGACAATGGAAGAAGGTTCAGAGGAGAAATTATTGTGTTGTAAGAGTCTTAACCCAATCAGTGATTTAATCCTCTGATAGGGATTAACTGAGTGGTAACTGAAATGATAGGGTGTGGCCTGAGGAGGTGGGAATGAGGGTGTGGCTTTAGGTATATTTTTGTATCTGATGAGTGGAGTCTCTGCTTTCTGATCATGATGTGAGCTGCTTCCCTCTGCCACTCTTCTGCCATGTTGTTCTGCCTCACCTGAAGCCCTGAGGAATGGAGCCAGCCTTCTGTGGACTTAGACCTCTGAAACTGTGAGCCCTCAAACTTTTCCTCCTCTATAAAAATAAAAAAGAAGAAAATCTTCAGGAAAATAAAAGGCTGGGTGAGGGGTGTTATTCTTCCCTCTTCTCTGATATGAGAGCATCCTCTCTACTACCCATCATAGAAACTCATGCTGTTCACTCCCATCAGGATACTGGTTATAACTGCAGAATGCAAGTGTAATTCTCAGAGGGATTTATTTCTGCAGCTTTCCATGATGACAAAGGAACCAATACTACCAATCTAAAATATCTGGAAGGTCATCTTTTGACACTCAGGTTGTTGACCCTTGTTCTGAAGAGTTCCCCATTTCAAGAATTATAACTCTGGCCAGAAGCTTGCTTTGGCATCACCTCAGTGCTCAGTTCAGCAGAAAAGGTTACTAATGTAAATAATTTTATTTTGAAACTGAGTCTCATTCAGGCTGGCCTTAAACTGGGCTCAATTGATCCTCCTGCATCAGTAGGTAGGACCATCAGCAAGTGCCACCACACCCAGCTAATAATTTTAATGAAACTAAAACCAAAATATTTGTAATATTCTCTAGGATTTTTATATACTGAAACCAGAATTAGGCAGATAGGCAAGAGTCAGATCCAGAGAATGGAGAAATTGAAATGTTAATTCCTTCAGAGGCCTTCCCTCACCCTTATCTAGATAACTTGCCCCTGCTCAAACCTGTTGCTAGGTCAACCTGTCCCAGGAATTGTTCCTCCCTATAAAGTTATTAATTAAATGTGTCCTGGGCTGCTCCATCCAGCCCTTCCCCCGTCCATCTGCTTCTCATCTTTTGGCCATCCCTCCAAGCATCTTCTGGGCCTAGTCACATATGTATGCAGGAAGGAGAGAGATAAGGGAAAGAGAGCAGGAGAACAAAGGAAGCCTAATACCTATAAAAAGGCAGAAGAGCCTCGCTTCTTGGGATACCAGGATACCAGCTATGGCCCCCTTCTCCCTCCTGGGAGAAGTCTATGTTACCCCTTTTTAAATCAACACTGCTTTATATGCTTGGCTCAGCATGCTTCTCTAATTCTCTAATGTTATACTTTCAACATTTGAGGAGCAGAACTCGTCACCAGTAATCAGCAGTATTGTACCATACGGAAAATCATTGAAAAAATCACAAACTCTTTACCATTTAAGCAGTCAATTGCTTTTGTTGGGTAAAATCAGTGCCCAGATAATGTGCAAAATTGATATTTTTTGTGCTTGTGAAAAAGTTTTTGCTTCTATAATCGCAATGCCACATCAAACTTAGCCTTCTATTTTGACAACTGATCATCTTCGAGATGCTTTCCTACAACAAATGCTGTGGACAACTTACAATTTTTGTCATATAAAAGGAAAATTTAGGTATCAAATACTCAAAAAAACCTAAGGTGAGTTTAGCTGTGTGTGTGTGTGCGAACCTAGGAGTAATTTAATACTGAGCTACATTCCTAGCAAAAAAAAAAAAAAATTGAGACAGGGAATTTTTTTTTTTTTTTAGAGGAGGGACGGGGATCAGTAACCAGGGATTAAACCCAAGGGCACTTGATCACCGAGCTACATCTGCAGCCCCTTTTTTAAATTTTTGAGACAGGGTCTCTTAAGTTGCTTTAGGGCCTCACTAAATTGCTGAGGCTAGTTTTGAACTTGTAGTCCTCCTGCCTCAGCCTTCCAAGCCATTGGAATTATAGGCATGTGGCAAACTTGATTTTAGTAATGTTCTAGAACTGTGGGGAACTTGAGTTTTTGAAGCTGCAAATAATCAGAATAAGGGACAAAACATTTTAGAATTACCACAGTGAAAGTAGTAATACTCCCTTAAAATCTTGTTTGAAACATTAAAATCATGTTAACAAGTCAGGAACAGTGGTGCAAGCCTCTAATCCCAGCAACTAGGGAGGCTGAGGCAGGAGGATCATGAGTTCAAAGGTAGCCTCAGCAGATTAGCAAGGCACTGAACATCTCTAAATAAATTAAAAAGGGCTGGACAAAGGAAAAAAAAAAAAAACATTAAAAACCTCCTTCAGGGGCTGGGGATGTGGCTCAAGTGGTAGCGCGCTCGCCTGGCATGCGTGCGGCCCGGGTTCGATCCTCAGCATCACATACAAAGACGTTGTGACTGCCGATAACTAAAAAATAAATATTAAAATTCTAAAAAAAAAAAAAAAAAAACTCCTTCAGCACTACCAAACCCAGCCCCCTTCAGTGCTTTATATTCTGACATAAGCTGTCAATGTTCTTTGCAGAAAGACTGGGCTGATGTTAATTCAGAACAAATTGTGTCCCAGAGAACAAGCAGAGTTCTTTGGTCATGAGACCTGATGCACATATTTATAAGGCAGTATTAGTGTGGGAATAGTTTTTTTTTTTTTTGAGTTCTGACCTGGCAAAACCCAAGTAATTTTGATCTCCTACTATAGCAGAAGGATCAAGTTCAAGCCTGGGCAACTTTCCTGAAACTGTCTCAAACTTTTTTTTTTTTTTTTTTTTTTTTGGTGCTGGGAATTGAATCAAACTTAAGGGTTGGTAGGGCATGTAGGAAAAAGTGGTAAGGCACACGTACAGCCATAGTACTGCCAAAAAAAAATAATTACATAAACAAAGGAGGTGTGCCTTAATGGCAATCTGTTTAACTCCCAAACCAGAACATCCTCACATTTCATGTTCTAAAATCATACCAAATTCTCTGGGGGAAAATTTCAGTGAAGTTACTAAACAGCTGATCAACCTAATTTTTGTCTATTCTCAAATATTTTAATGTAGAAAAAGTATGCTACTTTATCGCTAGCCAAAATTTCATTTACTGCTTTAAGCCAATTTATCAACTGCCAGTAGATGGTGCTCAAACCAAGTAATTATCTTACACATTCACATAGAGGGTGTTTCAGAGGAAGTGAACCTCAGTATACAACTGGCTAAACCAAAGCTGACTGGTTTACTTCTCTCCTGTCTCTATGGTGGCAGACTTTCCAGGTGGCTAAGTCTTGGGGAGTGGAAGTCATCACTTGATGAATCTCATTTTATTGGTTGTCACTTATTGGTCAAACATCTATAAACCGGCAAATCAATCCCTATGAAACTGAAGACAACTTTCAGTGTTCAAAGCCTATCTCACTGTACCAAGTTGACATTTTACTCACCTTCTAACTTATTCCCTTTCTACCAGACTAGGATGTTTATAGTCCTGGCACCTCAACAGGGTAATAATCCTTTGAACTGACCTAAAACAGTTTACCAGACACTTGAATCAGAATTTAAAACCCACTCGCCATAGATGAGCCTTATGAAATTTACATCTTATGTAATTTTGTCCATCTTCCCAGGCTGGAACCAAAACTTTCTGGACATGGTGGCTGTTTTTCAATAACTAGCTACTTAGGAGGCTTAAGAATGATCACCAACTTGTCTTCAATAGGGGTAGGGTTATTTAGCCCAAAGGTCGCCCACCATGTGCAGTAGCTTGGAGTTTACAATCCCAATTCATAATTTTGCAGTCCTGATATTACTTAGGGCCTCATATATGCCAAGCTCATGTTGTACTGCAACTAAGTAATCCCCAGCCCAAGAATATTTTAGGAGATACTCTGCCATTTTCAGGGTTACTGTTAAAAACTACATGTACTGTTAAAAATTATATGTACAGGTTCATGGCAAGTGTTTCAACTATTCAAATGCTCACATTTGCCAATTGATCAAAACTAGAAATTTAAATTAAGAGGCTTTCTTCCTACCTAACCATTTGCACTGCCAGTATTACCAATTACCCTGCCCAAGCCCGGATCACCTTATTGAAGGAAGCTCACCCTACTCAGATTTGTAACCGTGCCTCTTCAATCTGTGGGTTAGTCTCTGACCTGTTAATGTTACCCAGCCTTGCTCAGATAAAATTTCCTATTGAAAATCCAGTTCTTCATACTATTTAATAATCCTCACTTAACTACTCCAATGCTTACAAATGTAAAGCACATTTCAATAGAAAACTTAAAGATTATCAGTACATTATTTAGTATTAATGGAGCTACACAAAATTTCAGAAGTAACAGCCTTTAATATTACAGGATTTGGTCCTCTAAAGTAAATTACAAAGTTATTTTTCTACCCTAACCAAGTGTTGTAATCAATACACCCCTCCCAGATATTCACTAAGTACTTGAAGATCCCTCCCAGTTTCCCTTAACTAAATTCCCAACCAGAAAACTTAATCATACTTAAAGTTAACAGATTCTCAACACCACAAATAGGTTGAGGAACTCTTGCCTAACATTTGTATTATGTTCATGTTGACCAAAGAAGACACAGGTTTCTCATTAAACTTTGTTTTAATGGGTCTCAAAATTCTGTGACAGATTTTTGGTCAAGTTGTTTCCATTAAAAAGTACTGATTTTAAAAACTAATAACTTAAAACTGCCACACACAAAAAAACAAAATGGTCCACAAAACATTTTCCTTTCCTTCTGAAGGTTTTACGATGCATTGTTATCATTAACCAGTCTTTTACTATTAAACTTAAATGGCCAATTGAGACAAACAGTTCTGAGACCGTTCTTCCACCACTGATTAAGACTGGGGTGGCAGGTATTAGGGGTAATATTCATTTAGCCTTCTGAGCTTTCTGGGCAGACTTGGTGACCTTGCCAGCTCCAGCAGCCTTCTTGTCCACTGCTTTGATGACACCCACAGCAACCGTCTGCCTCATATCACGAACAGCAAAACGACCTATAAAAGAAATTTGGTATTACCATGAGAAACACAAAGGAGAAATTTGTGTTTTCTAATGCAATTTTTCTAATTGTACTTAGGTCTTTCTTACCCAGAGGAGGATAGTCAGAGAAGCTCTCAACACACATGGGCTTTCCTGGAACCATGTCAACGATGGCAGCATCACCAGATTTCAAGAATTTAGGGCCATCTTCCAGCTTCTTACCAGAGCGGCGATCAATCTTTTCTTTCAGCTCGGCAAACTTGCAAGCAATGTGAGCTGTGTGACAATCCAGTACAGGAGCATAGCCAGCACTGATTTGGCCTGGATGGTTCAGGATAATCACCTTGGGGAAAAGATAATGTAATTTAATGCATCTCAAAAGACTTCAGGCTCTAATCAGGATAGAAATGCCACATTTTTATCTTTGTTACCTGAGCAGTGAAACCAGCTGCTTCCATTGGTGGGTCATTTTTGCTGTCACCAGCAACATTGCCACGGCGAACATCTTTGACAGACACGTTCTTGACATTGAAGCCCACGTTGTCTCCAGGAAGAGCTTCACTCAGAGCTTCATGGTGCATTTCAACAGACTTTACTTCAGTTGTGACATTGACTGGAGCAAAGGTGACCACCATGCCAGGCTTGAGAACACCAGTCTCCACTCGGCCCACAGGGACAGTACCAATACCTAAAGTTATAGCATAGTATCAAACACATTCTGCCGGAAAAGGCAAAGGTATTGTGCCTATCAGAAACTAAGGCTATGACATTGTATTAATATCCAACTTACCACCAATTTTGTAGACATCCTGGAGGGGCAGACGCAAAGGCTTGTCAGTTGGACGAGTTGGTGGCAGGATGCAATCTAAAGCTTCAAGCAATGTGGTTCCACTGGCACTGCCATCTTTACGGGTGACTTTCCATCCCTTGAACCAAGGCATCTAAAGCACAAAATTGCCTATTAATGTTACTATCAACTTACCACTAAGTTTTCTTTTAAGAAATGTCTTGGAAAAAAATCACTTACATTAGCACTTGGCTCCAACATGTTGTCACCGTTCCAACCAGAAATTGGCACAAATGCTACTGTGTCAGGGTTGTAGCCAATTTTCTTAATGTAGGTGCTGACTTCCTTGACGATTTCCTCGTATCTCTTCTGACTGTAGGGTGGCTCAGTGGAATCCATTTTGTTAACACCAACGATTAGTTGTTTCACACCCAGTGTGTAGGCCAGAAGGGCATGCTCACGGGTCTGCCCATTCTTGGAGATACCAGCTTCAAATTCACCAACACCAGCAGCAACAATCAGGACAGCACAGTCAGCCTTTGGGGGGAAAAAAATGTTAACAAAAAATTTGTCCTCACAATCTAAGACCCCAGTTCTAGTTGTTTTTTAGTCATTTAGTCGTTTCATCCCACATACCTGAGATGTGCCTGTAATCATGTTTTTGATAAAGTCTCTGTGTCCTGGGGCATCAATGATAGTCACATAATACTTGCTGGTCTCAAATTTCCACAGGGAGATGTCAATGGTGATACCACGCTCACGTTCAGCTTTCAGTTTATCCAAGACCCAGGCATACTTGAAGGAGCCCTTTCCCATCTGTAATGATTTAGAAGAATTACAGTTAGGAAAACCAACTAAGTTGAAATTCCATGCCCCCACTATTTTGCACAAATGGTTCCGTTTTCCAATCTATAGCCTTTGTTGACTCTACACTGTCAGAGCAGAGCTAAGCAATTAAGAACTTTAACAAAAAAATAACTCCACTTCTAAATCACTTCTAACAGTATTTTAACATTTTCCCTTCTTGCCATTGTACTTGCCTCAGCAGCTTCCTTCTCAAATTTTTCAATGGTTCTTTTGTCGATCCCACCACATTTGTAGATCAGATGACCAGTAGTGGTAGACTTGCCCGAATCTACGTGTCCAATGACAACGATGTTGATGTGAGTCTTTTCCTTTCCCATTTTGGCTTTGATTTAGCGGTGGTTTTCACGACACCTAAAATGATATTTAAGGATTAAAAACAGCACCTTTGAACTACTGTTCGAGAAGGTTGAGGGTAACCCTTGGTCCAAACTCAAAAGGGCAAATTCCAGGGAGAATTACATCCAGTGCCAGGCTGGCCTAACTCTTCAGTCTCCACCCACCAAGTGTGAGGAAACTCCATCGCGCAGAAGTCCCCTCCCCCAGCCGAAAGAAGCTGAGTTCCAAAGGCTGGGAGACAAAATAGAGGTGCCTGGACGGCACCCGGTACGCCGCGGGGTCACAGGAAGCAGCGGCCAAGGAGGGAAAAGCCCTTTTCCTTTGTGTGGGTGACTCACCCGCCCGCTCTCCCGGGCGGCCGCGTCCTCCATTTTGAGCTCCCTGCAACAGGGCCGGAGCGGCCATCTTTCCGCGCACGCAACTGGTGCGGAGCGGGCCGGCCTCGCCACCCAGGGTGGGGCGACCTGAGCCAGAAGCCAGGCACCCGGCCCGACCGGCCCGCTCCTCCGAGCCCACGACCGCCGCCTCGCAGGGCCCCGCCTCGCCTCCCCGAGGCCGGGCTGGACATGTGCGCCCGACGGGCGGGCCCCGCCGCCGCCCCACGACCAAGAACCGGACGACGAGCCCGTGGAGACTCGAACCCACACAGGACCGGCAGGACACTCTCGGCAGACAAAAAGGCCCCAACGACTCACGTGGAAACTTAAGCCTTAAAACTGGGCAGCTGGTGGGCGCTGGGCGCTAAGGTGCGACCGCATTCGCACGCGGCGGCCCGGGCGCCCCAGCCAGGCCTCAACCCAAGCACGAGGCGAAGGGATTCTTGAAAAAAATCTCAAGACCTCGAACTCTCCCAACCCCCAAATAACCCGAAATTCGGGGTAAGAACCTCGTAAAGTGGCCCAGTAGCATGGCGGTAGAGAAAGCACGCGAGGGCCTCAACCCACTCAAGGCGGCCAGGCCCGCGGAAGCCACACCCGGAGCTCACCTGTGTTCTGGCGGCAAACCCGTTGCGAAAAAGAACGTTCAGGGCGACTACGGCACTTATATACCGTTCTCCCCCACCCTCGAGGAAAAGGGCGGAGTCAGCACACGACACCACTTTCCCAGCTTACCCCGCGCCACCTCCACTAGGCACCGGTTCAATTGCCATCCCCTCCCCCCACCACTTCTCGGGGACTGTGGGCGAGGTGCACTCAGCCCACTCACCGCACACAGCTCCCCGCGCATGCTCCTCTCGATCCCGCTGATGCTGAGAACCAGAGGCTGGGGGCGGGGACGAGGCGATCGGTCTTGCATCTAGGTTAATGGGAGTTTAACGACGGTCCCTGGGATTCCCTTAGGCAGAGGCGAATCCCCCTTTTGTATGAATTACTCTCCGCTTCAGCCGGCGGGTGGGGCAGAGAGGAGGCAGTCAGGAGGGGATGTCCAGAATCTTCCCTGTACCATTCCTGGCTTAACCTCAAAGGTCATATGGAGATTGGGCTATCCCCCATCCAGCGTACTCAGCCTCGCCTTCTTGCTCGCCTGGGACAACCCTCTAGAGCCGCTTCCCCTGCGGGTCGCTCCGGGGTCCGGGACTGGCTCCTCCTCCGCCCCCGCCTTTCGTGCTCCTACTCCCTGGAGACGAGTACGAGGTCCCTGGACCCGAGGGACTTGGGGCGGAGGGCCAGGGTTGGGGGCTGCCTTCACGGCTCAGGAATCCTGGAGGGCTTTCAGCTCGGTGGCCCTGAGCGCAATCAGTCTGCTCCCTAACTGGCTTCTTGGTTTGTGCCATTCAGAACCAGCTGTTTTTACCGAAGCCTGTAATGTACTTCACCTCCCGGGGCACTCCTGATGTCCACTATTTCAGTTTAGAGTAGACTTTAATCCTACAATTAGCTTTACTTGTAAATCTAGTCTTGTTGCAATAAGAAGATCCTAAAAGAGAGTGAGTGTGTGTGTGTGTGTGTGTGTGTGTGTGTACTCCCGTGGTACATTTTTTAAAGTGTACAGGTATTTGATTGCAAACATGAGAAACTTTAAAGAATCTTTCAAATTCAGTCTTTCCTCATGATCTCACGTACGTACAGACTAAGATCTACAGCATCAGCAAATTTATCCACCCAGTATTCTGTTATTAACACTTGCTGTGAAACCACTGCTTTTCAAAAATGACCTAGCCTTTATTTTCTACTTTTCTATCCTATTGATTGTATCTGCATTTTAGCATTAAATATAGTATGAGATTGGATGAGATTTGGCCCTTGGGAATGTGTGTGTGTGTGTGTGTGTGTGTGTGTGTGTGTGTGTGTGTGCGCGCCCACATATGTGTTATTTTGGTCATTGTTTTTTTATTTAAGATCTGCCCAAGCAGGCCCCCAACTCCTGGGCTCAAGTGATCATTCTGTTTCACAGCTTCTCTAGTAGCTGGGACTAAACGTGGGCATCAGCTGTTCAGCTTTGGCATTTGCCAATGGCAAGCCCTGGGAAATATTTCTTTAAGAAAAGAAACACTTTTTGCTGCTGTTTTGTTTTCTGATGCTGGGGATTGAAAAAAGCATTTGCCTATTTGTTTTGAGGGTGGTGCTGAGGATTGAACCCAGGGCCTCCCTCACATATGCTAGGCAAGCATTCTACCGCTGAGCTAAAACAAAAAAAATTTTTTTTCTTTGTACTGGGAATTAAACCCAGAGGCACTTTACTGATGAGCTCCAACACCGGTGGGTACTTTATTTTTCAAGATGAGATCTCTCTAAATTGCTGAGGCTGGCCTCCAATTTGCCATATTCCTGCTCAAGCCTCCCTTCCAAGTCACTGGGATTACAAGGATATGCCAAAATGCCAGTCTAAAAAACGTTTATTAACTGTAGATATTTACATCTCTCAAGTTAGAATTCACTCCTCAGCTTCTTAAACCAATCTATTAATGAGTATTTGAAAAATTACTACACATCTAGTTCTAAATGAAGCACTGTGGAGTATGCACAATCCAGCTACTCTGGAGGCTGAGACTGGAAGATGGCAAATTCAAGGCCATCTTGGAGAACTTAGCAAGACCATCTCAAATGAAAAGAAAAGTGGGGGAGGGGGTGTGGTTGTAGCTCTTTGGTAGACAGCTTGCCTAACATGCACAGGCCTTGGGTTCAGTCCCTAGTACCACAAAAATAAATAAACAAACAAATAAAACAACTGGGAAGCAATTAAAGGTAAACTTATATAATGATTGTTTGTCTTTTACTTCATTGTAAAACATAGTTCTAAGGACTGGGGTTATAGCTCAGTTGGTGGAGTGTTTGCCTCGCATGTGTAAGGCCCTGGTTCAATTCTTAGCACCACATATAAATAAATAAATAAAATAAAGGCCCATTGACAACTAAAAAAAAATACATATACTTTAAAAAAAAAAAGTTCTAGCTTTTAGTTACTCGTCACAATCCAACACTTTTATTTTTAAGTGAAAAAAAGTCTTCTGGATTTGCCTTTCTAAATCTTGTTTTACTACTCCTTGTAGATACAACTTTCTAAAAAAAAAAAAAAAGATTTCTTTATTCCTTCATTAAGAGTTTTCTAGTTGTCTCATTTTCAGCTTTGATAATTTTAATCAAAAAATCTAGAACACGGGCTGGGGATGTGGCTCAAGCGGTAGTACGCTCGCCCAACGTGCAGTGCGGCCCGGGTTCGATCCTCAGCACCACATATAAACAAAGATGTTGTGTCCACCAAATACTAAAAAATAAATATTAAAATTCTCTCTCTCTCTCCCACTTTCTCCCTCTCTCTCTTTCTTTAAAAAAAAAAAAAAATCTAGACCAACCAAAATTTTCCTAGAAAAAAAATCTCTGTCCACAAAAGCCTTTTCTATAATGTTTTTATTACTAGCATCTCCTTTCACAAATTCTTTTGTCTCATCAAATTTTCCTAGCACTGTTAGCCAGTGATATACATGTGAAAAAAAAAATTATCTTGATATCCTACCCCTGTTTGTAACCAACAAGGTAAGAAGTGCTAATGAAAATCAATCACATACAATAGAGCAATGCAAATACCTTGCTTTCTTATTTATTAGAAACATTCATTAATACTGATGAATTAAATTAAATTAAATTAAACTTGCAATCCTCCTGTCTCAGTGCCAGCCTCAGCAACTTAGTGAGGCCCTAAGCAGTTTAGTGAAACCCTGTCCTTAAATCAAAAATAAAAAGTGTTTGGAGATGTGGCTCAGTAGTGAAACACCCCTGGGGTTAATCCCTAGTACCAAAAGAAATAAACTCATTAGAAAAAGAAATATTCATTGATGATTTTTCTCCTTGGCATTAGACTTTCACAGTCACATGTTAATAGATCACACGAATGTTAACTATACAGTTATTTCAGATTAAGATTAGAATACTACACTAGATTTATTATTTTTCATTACTAATTTACAATGTATACCTCACATGGTTTTGGTTTATATGTTGTTAGAGATAATACTAAGGCACATATTTTAGCAGGAATGGTGAAATTTATTTTATTTATTTATTTACTGAACCAAGAATTGAACCCAGGGACACTTAACCATTGAGCACATCCTCAATACTTTTTAGGTGGACACAATATCTTTATTTTACATTTATGTGGTGCTGAGGATTGAACCCAGTGCCTTATGCATGCTAGGCAAGCACTCTACCACTGAGCCACGACCCAGCCTGAGTACTTTTTATTTTTGATTTTTGAGTTGCTTAGGGCCTCTCCAAGTTGCTGAGACTGGCTTTCCACTTATAATCCTTCTGTCTCAGCCTCCCAAGCTGCTGGGATTATAGGCAAGCACCACTGTGCCTGGTACAGGAATGGTAAATTTTTGAAAATGTAAAGAAATGGTTATTTTAAAGAAAGACTGGAAGTTGAATATTTGACAGTTGGACATAGGACCCAGAAAAACCACTAACATCTAAGAAAGAAATGAAAAGTCAAAAGATATTGGAAAAAGAGAAAAGATGATAATTTCAATTTAGAAAAATAAAAGTGGGAAAAGTGATCTCTGAACTTGCACAATTCATTGCAAATGTACTATTATATAATCCTAAAATTATAATAACTGCAGATGTGGGCTTTCACTTGAATTATTCTGTTTGAAAATATGGATCTACTATAGTTTAAACTGATATGTATATTCGGTGCTTTTTGGAATATTTTTTTGGGGAAGGGGTAACTGGGGATTTAACCCAGGGGCAATTTACCACTGAGCTACATCCCCCAGCCCTTTTTATTTTTTATTTTGAAACAGAGTCTAACTTAGTTGCTTAGGGCCTGGCTAAATTGCTGAGGCATTTTGATCCTCCTGCTTCAGCCTCCCTAGCAGCTGGGATTACAGGGGCATGTTGGAATTCTTTAAGAGATGACTGCCAACAGTTTTCACAATTTATACAAACTACAGCTCCTGATCTGGGGATGTAGCTTAATACTTGCCTAGCTTGCCTTAACATGCCTAGCATGTGTGAAACCCTGGGTCAATCCCCAATCCTGCAAAAACAAAGAAAAATAAAACAAAGAACTAAAGCTCTGGATTCAAATGCAACCCAAAGTTTTTCCTACTACTTCAACCTTACCACTTTGGGTGGTGAAAATAACCCAATAGGGTTAAGGAATTAACTCAGTTGGTAGAGTGCTTGCCTCACATGCACAAGGCCTTGGGTTCAAACCGCAACACCATATAAACACACCAAAAAAAAAAAAAAAAAAAAGAAGAAAAAATAACCCAACATTCTAAATATAATTAACGAAACGGTCCAAAGTGTTCCTTAAACATAGATAAGGAAGTCAGATTTTCATTATTACGTACAGATTGAAAAAGGAAAAATTTTTTAAATGACGCCAAAATTCTCAAAATGTAGGTAAATTTTCTCAAGCCCCTTAACTACATACAAAAGTATAGACTTTATAAATACCTTATAATCTTTTTTAAATATCCCCTAAAGAACAATAAAATTACAAGAGTCCTTGATTATATGTAAGTAACCTACTGCGCACCACCTCTGGGGGCTCTTAATATTGACATATTGGCCAGGACTTTCCCTGGGGAAAGGAAGATCTCGATTCATATTATGCTTAAGAGCCTAACATTGACCCATCGAGGTCAGAATATCTTCGTTTGTTCTCAGGAGCGAGCTCACACAGCTACCCTCGATCGAGACCTGGGGGGATTGAGCAGGATCGGAAGGCGGGTCAATAGGACAGCGCCCTGTGGCTCCGGGGACGCGGCGGGGCTGGCGGTCCTTCTGGGCGCCAGCTACCGGGGAGGCGCAGCCAGCAGAGTCTGTGCGCAAACACCTGTGCGCCTGGCGGGTTCCACGGAGAGCGATAGGTTCTGCCAGCTCAGATCGCCAAAGAGGAAGACCGCCCCTTGACACTCCCCCACCTTGAGGTCACTTGACTCCGTCCCAAAACTGCGGAAGAAGGGGCCCTGGAGGAGGCCATAGACTCCCCATAAGGGCCTCGCCTCTAAAAGACTGAAGCAAATATTGGACTTTTTTTCAGTCTCCAAACCCTCTGTCCTTATTATAACCGGAACAATTTTACAGCGATACAGTATGTTTTTTACTAATTTAAATGTTAAAACAGTAACATTGTTGAGACTCACAAATGTGTTTGGGGGTTATACTCTAAAGTCATTATTTTGCTTGATATTTTATTTAAACTTCCTCGTATCATTTAGAGTGTCAAACTTAAATTTTAACTAAGCATCAGTATGTGTTTTAAGAGAAAAAAAAACAATTTTTTTAGTTATTTTCATGATAAAAGTGTGAACAGTAATGATTCTTTGAGTTATATAATTGAGATTTGCCAAACATCTTTCAATATTGGCTCACCATTTTGCTATTGAGCATAATTTAAAGCAGTTTTAAGTAATTTAAATTTTGCTGTGGCTTGCCACGTTTTCATCTTGCTTGTGCCAATTGAAAATTATTTTTAAAGGGTATTTTAGAATATGATTAAGCCAAGGAATTATTTGGACCAAGAAGCCAAATAAAATGGCACTTCTGATGGCAGACGCTGTCCTAATATTTATAGTATTTAATGTAATTCTACTACCCATATTTTATAGATGGAGAAGTTATATGCAGCAGTTTATGCACAAAAAGCAAAAACAGGCACTCTTTTTTAAAGTTTTTCTGTTTCCTTTCCTTTCCTTTTTTTTTTTTTTTTTTTTGGCATAAAATGGTAAAATGCAATGTACCACATTGCTTTTTTCACTTAATACATATTGGCAATCTTGTGAGTCTTTTAGAGCCTCACAAAGAATATGAACCCGGAAAATCTAACTGGAGAGCTAGTCCTCACCCTTACCAACAGCTGTAGGTAGCCTGCTGTAATGAAAATAGCAATGGCATAAGAGTTAGATAATCAACAATTCATTCCACCCTCTCCCACTTATAGATCTTGTGACAGCCACCAGTTCTGGATTCCTCTGTGTGCATCTGTGAAGTGGGTCTGCTCATCATTTATGCTTAGAACCCACCTCATAATTCTAATATGCAATGACATGCAAAGACATGGAGGCACTTTATTAAAGAAGACAGTGTGTCTAAGGCTATTTGGAGAATGCCTGCCTTGTTTTTATGCCTTGTAACATTAACTTGAGTCAGTAGAGAAAATAAACTCATAAATATCTTGTTAATTATAAACTTTTAAAAATAGGTGCTACAATCAGGCAAGAGAAGGAAATTAAAGGGATACAAATAGGGAAAAAAAAAAGTACAAATTAGGGCTGGAGATATATAGCTCAGTTGGTAGAGTGCTTGCCTTCCATTACTAGGCCCTGGGTTCAATTCTCAGCACCACATACACACACACACACACACACACACACACACACACACACAAAGTGCAAATTATCTCTGCTGATGAAATGATCCTATATTTAGAAGACCCAAAACACTCTACCAGAATACTTCTAGAGCTCATAAATGAATTCTGCAAAGTATCAGGACACAAGATCAACATCCATAAATCAATCATTTTTTTTTAATCTCCAATGACCAAATTCACAATATCCTCAAAAACAAACAAACAAACCAAAAAACTTGGGAATCAATCTAACAAAAAAAGGTGAAGCAACTCTACAATGAAAACTATAGACCAGTAAAGAAAGAAATTGAAGAAAACCTTAGAAGATGGAAAAACCCCTCGTATTGTTTGATAGGCAGAATTAATATTGTCAAAATGGCCATACTACTAAAAATACTATACAGATTCAGTGCAATCCCCACCAAAATTTCAACAACCTTCTTCATAAATCTAGAAAAAGCAGTTTTGAAATTCATTTGGAAAAATAAGAGACCAGAATAGCCAAAACGGTCCTTAGCAAGAAAAGCATAGCAGGCATCACAATACTGGTCCCCAAGTTATACTATAGAGCTATAGTAACATAAACAGCATGGTACTGGCACAAAACAGGCACGAAGACCAATGGAACAAAATAGCAGACAAACTCACATACATTGTTATCTGATAACAATTGTTATCTGTAATCCCAGGAGGATCCAGAGTTCAAGGCTAGCTTCACTAATGGTGAGGCACTAAGCAACTCAGTGAGACACTGTCTCAGAATAAAATATAAAATAGGGCTGGGGATGTGGCTCAGTGGTTGAATGCTCCTGGATTCAATCCCCATACAAAAACAAAAATAAAAACAAAAAACCCACCACATAGGAGAAAGATAGCCTTTTTTGTTTGCTTGTTTTGGTACCAAGGATTGAACCCTGGGGGACTTAACTACTGAGAAACATCTGCAGATCATTTTTAAATTTTTTTTTAAATGTTTATTCATTTATTTTTTAGTTTTCCGCGGACACAACATCTTTGTTTGTATGTGGTGCTGAGGATTGAACCCGGGCCGCACGCATGCCAGGCAAGCGCGCTACCGCTTGAGCCACATCCCCAGCCCTCATTTTTAAATTTTGAGACAAGGTCCCTCTAAGTTGCTTTGGGCCTCACTAAATTGCTGAGGCTGGCTTTGGACTTGGGATCCTCCTGCCTTAGTCTCCCAAGCCACTGGGATTACAGGCAGTTACCATTGTACCCAGCAAAAGATAGCCTTTTTAACAAACGACTCTGGGAAAATTGGAAATTTATATGTAGTAGAATGAAATTTAACCCCCATCTCTCACCATGAACAAAACTCAATTCAAAGTGGATCAAAGACCTTGGAATTAGATCAGGAAACCTGTACCCACTAGAAGATGGAGAACCAACACTCAAACATGTTGGCTCAGGAACTGACTTCCTTAACAAGATTTCTAAAGTGCAAGAAGTAAAATTAAAAGGTTATGAAGAGATTGCAATAAATCACTGAGTCAATCTTAAAGCAGGAGACAGAACCATCTTTATTTACCAGCGCGTGGAATAGCAGCTGGAGGGACAGGGCAAACTGTAAGTTGACACTACTCGACCCCCTCCAGGGGTTAGAGCATACCTTTTATATGGTAAGTAAAGCATGTCAGTACATTAATCATAAATGTCTAATGCTATGATAACCATAAACAAAAATCATGATATCTGAAATTATAAGCAGAAGAGGAAGTGGGTCAAAACAACCCTATTTGAGTACAATTTGAAGAATGGTTACTAACGCCTAGACAAACGTTAACATTCTATGCAGTTAGGGTACATTGCTCAAGTACAGTGTATAATAATGGAAGAAATAATTTTGCCAATATGCTATGCTAAGCAATTGTTGATAGGTACACAGGTGCGGTGTTCCCATGGGGAAAGCATTTCTCACATGACATAGAGTCTCAGGGCAAAATGGAGTCTGTTTGTTCATTAGTAATTGTACAGGACTTCAGAGGTCAGTCTTTCTATCTACAAACATTTGTTGAGGAACTGGGTTAGCTCAGTGGTAGAGTGTGAGGCACTGGGTGTTCCATCCCCAGTATCAGGAAAAGGGTAAAAAAAAAAAAAAAAAAATTTATTGGGCATGTGCTATGTGCCAAGAACTAGCTAGGCAGTGGGGGACAAACTTAATCCCTTCTGGATGATGTACATGATGTGGCAGAGCCCTGGAGAGATAGAGAAGGGAATATTAGGAAGAAACAGAGGCTGGTTGCAGTGGTGTATGCTCAAGGCCACTCTCAGCAACTTAGTGAGGCCCTAAGCAACTTGGTGAGACCCTGTCTCAAAATAAAAAGTAAAAAAGGCTGGGGATGTGCCTCAGTGTTTAAGCACCACTAGGTTCTATTCCAAGCCCCATTCCCATCCCCTCCAAAAGAAAACAGAAGACAGCAGGAGAGTATGAGCAAATTGGATCAAGTAAGCCTATGGTTTCTTGGAAGAGAGCAGCAGGGAAAGCTCAAAAGAAGAGAGCTGGGAGGAACAGTGGGAGTCAGCCAGAGAATGAGGCCATAGAGGTGAGTGCTTTGGGTGATTGCCCTAGGAAGAAATTGTTCTGCACAGACAGGAACAGAGAGCAACATATGTCTGTCTGGGGTATTCATGGAAACCCCCTAAGAAGCTTGTGAAGAACACTGGAACACTGTTGACCAACTGGCACTGGCCTGGGTCCAAGTCCTGCATGCACCACATCTTACTGAAAGGGTTGCCAAGTATTTGGTGTCTTTACAAAAGGAAGACAATAATACCTGCCCCATAAGATTACTATGAAATTTAAGAAGAGTATCTCAGGTACAGAGCATGGTTTTTGTTTCTTTGTTTATTTTGCTTTTTTGCACCAGGTTAGAACAATAATTTGCAGGGAATTATTTGTTTCTTTTTCATTTGTTTTAAACCATGATGTATATTGTATACTGCTTAAAGAATGAGACAGTTCTGAAGCTGGAATATCTTCAACTGGAATCCCTCCTGTTGGCTATAGCACAACTAGCCACAGGATGTTTAACAAGTGATTTAGCCTCTCTAAGCCTCGGTTTTCATATTTATAAAGTGAGGATAATAGTAAATAAATATCTATCGCTTTAGCATGTGTTGAGGATTAAATGAAACAACGTAAAGTACTTAACACAGAGCCAAGCACTAGGGTAAGCATTCAATAACTTTTATTTATTTTTTCTTTTTTGGTGCTGGGGTGTGAACCAGGGCCTCACATATACACATGCTATACCACAGAGCTAGCTACATACTTAGCCCTAATAACTCTTAATGGTTGCTTGTTATTTCTTTTTTTTTTTTTTGTTATTTGAGATTCCTCATTAACCGAGTGTTGATATAAAATGAAGAAATGAAGTTTCCGTCTTTCTTTCTTTTTTGGTGCCAGGGATTGAACCCTGGGGGACTTAACTACTGAGAAACATCTGCAGATCATTTTTAAATTTTGAGACAGGGTCCCTCTAAGTTGCTTAGGGCCTCACTAAATTGTTGAGGCTGGCTTTGGACTTGGGATCCTCCTGCCTTAACCTCCCAAACCACTAAGATTACAGGTGTACACTACCACACCTGGCAAAATGAAGTTTCTTTATTAAGAATAATGGCATAGCTGGGTGTGGTGGTTATGGGGCACACCTATAATCCCTGTGGATCCAGAGGCTGACACAGGAGGATTGGGAATTTGAAGTCAGCCTCAGCAATTTAGCAAGGCCCTAAGCAACTTACTGAGAGTCTGTCTCAAAACAAATAATAAAAAGGAATGGGGATGTGTCTCAGTGGTTAAGCCTTCCTGTGTTAAATCCTCCCCCCAAAATGATTGGCATAATGACCGTTTGCTTTGAGTTCTATGTTTCACATTCCTGCTTTTCTCTTTTCTTATTGATTTTCCGCTCAGCTTCACTTTCAAGATCTTTCTTTTGTGGAGGATGGATGGGTACTGAGGCTTGAACCTAGAGACGCTTTACCACTGAGCTACATACCTGCCCCTTTTTTCTTTTGAGACAGGGTCTTACCTAAGGTGCTGAGGCTGGTCTTAAATTTAAAACCCTCCTGCCTCAGCCTCCTTATAACACTCCTTAGGCAGGTGTGCCCCACCATACCCAGTTAAAGAAAAAAAAAAATTAACTAGGAGTGTTTTAAAAATCAAAGGTAATAAATAAGTCGGGCATGGTGGCACATACCTGTAACCCCAGTGGCCTGGGAGGCTCCGGCAAGAGGATTGCAAGTTCCAGGTCAGCCTCAGCAATTTAGCAAGGCCTTAAGAAGTTTAGGGAGACCTTGTCTCAAAATAAAAAATAAAAATGGTTGGGAATGTAGCTCAGTGGTTAAGCACCCCTGGGTTAAATCCCCACTACTAAAGAAAAAGGCAACTGAACAGTTAACCTTGAATGTCCTTTATCCCTTTTTCATTTTTAGTACAGTATCTTTTGAATTGTTGCTGTGTCATCTTTGTTTTTCTAGTACCATCTGTTTCCAGTATGTCTATTGGCAAGCCATTCCTGTTGCCAAAGGAACTTTGCAGACTTAGTTTTAAAAAAAACACCCAATCATTCTGTATTTCACACAATCATCAACGAGAAGGGGAAACCAGGTCTCAATAACTGGGCAACCACTGAGGTAAATTCTTAGATCTTCATCTTCTTTCTCTTCCTTTCGTGTGATTCTGGAGATTAAACACAGGGCCTTGCCAATGTCAGGCGAGTACTCCACCACTGCGCTACATACCCAGCCCTGTTTTTACCATTTTTTTTTTTTTTTTTTTGAGACAAAGTCTGATTTAGTTTCCCAGGCTGGCCTCAAAGTTCTGATCCTCCTGCCTCAGCCTTCTGAGTCTCTAAGATTACAGTTTTGTCTTCCTTTTTGTTGCGAGCCATTCATGGGCTCTGTGTGTGAGCTATTCACATTTGAGCATATGAGGGGACTGGTCTGGCGTTGCACATTGATTGGGCTGTGTGATGCAAGTGTGCCTTTCCTCTCACTCTGCCTGTGATCCCACACAACATCTGAGACGTGTGTGACTTGCCAAGATGCCAATCAATCTGCTGACCACAAGAAATCACCAAGCAAGACTCCACCCTTCAAAACCCTACCCCTTGCCTTATTTGGGTGGAATATTCTATCGAATGTCTTTTCCCCAATAAATAAGGGGGTTCTGGATATGTTCTCTCTCTTGCTCCTTCCAGCGCTATTTGGCATGGAGCTGGCCCTTGAGGTCACTGAGCAGTCCCACCCTTGAAACTCATGTTCGTGTTTTGCATGATTTCTTCACCGTTTTCTCAGTTTATTGTTGCAGTCAGCTCCTTTGAACCCAGCTCATCCCACTGGCCTGGCCAGCTGGTGACACATTTTTTTCTTTTCTTTTTTTTAGAACAGACTCATTCAAATAGACCAATGAATCTGAATGCCATCTTGTACAGAAAGATTATTGACAGTGGTGGCGCACTCCTGTAATTCCAGTGGCTCAGAAGCAGGAAGGTCACAAATTCTAGGCCAATCTCAGCAATTTAGTGAGGCCATAAGCAACTCAGTGAGACCCTGTCTCTAAATAGAATATAAAAAAGGGCTGGGGATGTAGCTTAGTGGTTAAGCACCTCTGGTTGTATCCCTGGTACAAAAAAAAAAAAAAAGACATTGACAGTGTTTTTCCATTAATTCGTTTATATATATACCATTTGTGGATTCACTGCAAAATAACTACCATGATCCTTTTTTGTATAGCACTTAATTATCTCCGTATTTAATTTAATTAATTCCACATAACTATACCAACCTTTGCTCTCTAGAGTAATAGACTCTCATGCTGCAAGAGACTTTATTCTTTTTTTAGTTGTAAACACCTTTATTTTTTTTTAAGAGAGACAGAGAAAGAGAAAGAATTTTAATATTTATTTTTTAATTTTCGATGGACACAACATCTTTGTTTATATGTGGTGCTGAGGATCGAACCCGGGCCACATGCATGCCAGGCGAGCGCGCTACCGCTTGAGCCACATCCCCAGCCCAAGAGACTTTATTCTTCATCTAGTGAAAACAACTGGTTTTATAGTTGAGGTAAAATAGAATGACTGAGGGATGTGCCCATTGCTAATGTAGCTAAAGATCAATCCTGCCCATCCTTAGATTTCCATTTTTTCCCTCCATTAGATAAAGCAATAGGGATTAAAAGTACATATTCTAGAAGTGGGCATATTCTAGAAGCGGGCATGATGGCACATACCTATAATCCTAGCTACTTGGGAGGCTGAGGCAGGAGGATCACTTGAGCCCTAAAGTTAAAAGCCAGCTTGGGCAACATAGGTAGGCCCCATACCGCCCCCCCCAAAATGCAGTTGGGTATGGGGGCACATGCCTTTAGACCTAGTTGTGTAGGAGGCTAAGGCAGGAGGACCAAGGATTCAAGGTCAGCCTTGGAAATCTCAAAATAAAAATTAAAAAGGGCTGGGGATATGGGGCTGGGGTTGTGGCTCAGTGGTAGAGCCCTCGCCTAGCATGCATGAGGCACTGGGTTCAATCCTCAGCACATAAATGTAAAATAAAGATATTGTGTCCACCTAAAGCTAAAGAATAAATATTTAAAAAAAAAAAAAAGGACTGGGGATATAGCTCAGTGATAGAGCCCTCTTGGGTCTGCTCCCTAGTACCACAAGGGGGAAAAGTACACATACTACAGCCAGATTAACTGGGTTCAAAGCCCAGTTCTGACATTTAGTAACTATGTGACCTTAGAGATATTACTTAACCTCTTCTTCATTTCTAAAATGGGGATAATAGTACTTATTTTAGAGAGGTTGAAGATTACATAAATTAGTATGCATATTTTAATGTTCTTTATATTCTCAAACTATTTATTATTATTTTGTGTTTTGTTCATTATTCTATCCTCAGTACTTAAAACAGTACCTGTACAATAAATATTTATTAAATGAATAGCTAAATAGAGAGTAAGCTGCCTCTCTGTGCCAAAATTAACTAATTGACTCAAGAAATTTTTAAAAACAGCACATTATATACAGGGAAGCAATGATTGAAGTGATTGTATAATCTCAGCAGCTCAGGAGACTGAGGTAGGAGGATAGCAAGTTCAAGGCCAGCCTCAGCAACTAGGCAAAATCTTTTCCAAAAAAAAACATAAAAAGGACTTGGGGTATAGCTTTTTTTTCTTTTTAATTTTTTTTTATTATTAGTTGTTCAAAACATTACAAAGCTCTTGACATATCATATTTCATACATTTGATTCACTCGGATTATGAACTCCCATTTTTACCCTGTTTACAAATTGCAGATTCACATCGGTTACACATCCACTTTTTTACATACTGCTATACTAGTGTGTGTTGTATTCTGCTGCCTTTCCTATCCTCTACTATCCCCACTCCCCTCCCTTCCCCTCCCCTCCCCTCCCATCTTCTCTCTCTACCCCATCTACTGTAATTCATTTCTCTCTTGTTTTTTTTCCCTTTTCCCCTCACTTCCTCTTACAAGTAATTTTGTATAACAATGAGGGTTTCCTTCCATTTCCATGCAATTTCCCTTCTCTCTCTTGGGGTATAGCTTAATAGTAGAATTTTAAATTATTAAAATTAAGTTACAAATTTTCATAGCAGCTTTATTGTAATCTCCAAAAACTGGAAACAATGCAGATATCCATCAACAGGTGAATGGATAAGTAAATTATGATTTATTCATGCACTAGAAAGCTGTTTAGCAATAAAGAGAAATGAACTACTGACTTGATGATATAAATACTTTCAGAATAACTGTGTTGATTGAAGAGGACATACAAAATCAAACAGAATACAAATTGTATGATTCTTTACACATATAAAATTCTAGAAAATGCAAACTGATCTGTGATGACAGAAGGATATTAATAATTGCTAGAGGATGGGGAAGGGGGCTAGGCAGGAGATAGAAGAGATCACAAAGAGATATGATAAGTCTTTTGGGGAAGATGAATATGTTCATCATCTTGACCGTGATGATAGTTAATGGGTGTACATATGTGAAAACTTATCAAACAGGTGCAGTTTAATCATATGACAACCATACTTCAAAAACTTGAAAAAAATAGAGAGAAAAAAAAGAAGACAAAATAGATACATTTTTGTATGGGAAGTGCTACAAGGGCGGGGGGCAGGGGGGCAGGGGGTGGTGGGCAAAGCTCAGTGGTAGAACATTTACTTAGCATGTACCTGATTTTTAAATTCTCAATACCACCAAAATACATAAAGGAAGGAAGGAAAAGAAAGAAAGAAATGCTTTAGGATGTTCTTTGGGCAGAAGAGAAATAACATCAAGTGAAACCTCAAATCTTCTGGAAGGAATAAAATAGAGAAGATAAATATCTAGGTAAATAAAAAAGACTTTTTTCAGTCATCGTTGTATGACTATAATCCCAGTAACTCAGGAGGCTAAGGCGGGAGAATTGTAAGTTTGAAGCCAGCCTCAGCAAGTTAGCAAGGCCCTAAGCAATTTATGAAGACCTTGTCTCAAAATAAAAAATAAATAAATAAATAAAAAGGGCTAAGGATGTAGCCCAGATGTAAAGCACCCCTGGGTTCAATCCCCAGTACCAAAATAATAATAATAATAATAATAATAACAACAACAACAATAATAATAATGTATTTTACTCTCATTTACTTGTTGAGCTTGGTTTAAACCTCTAATGCCATCAGTATAAGGGATTTGCAATTTTTTTTCTATAAAGATCAGATTATAAATGTCTTATGTCTTGCTGGCTGTATGGTGTCTGTTGCAATTACTCACTTCTCCTGGCTCCTTAGTAGTGAGAAATAATACATGAATGGGTGTGGCTAAATTCCAATACGATTTGGGGGGGTGGGGTACTGAAGATTGAATCAGGAGCACTCTACCCCTAGCTACATCCACTGTCCTTTTTATTTTTATTTATTTTGAGACAGATTTTCACTAAGTTGCTGGGGGCTCACTAAATTGCTGAGGCTAGTCTCCAGCTTTTGTGTGTGTGTTGCTGGGGGAATCAAACATAGGGTCTCTTGCATGCTAGGCAAACTCTATATTCTCACTCCTTTAACCAGCCTTCCTTCCTTCCTTCCTTCTTTCCTTCCTTCCTTCCTTCCTTCCTTCCTTCCTTCCTTCCTTCCTTCCTTCCTTCCTTCCTTCCTTCCTTTCTTCCTACCAGGGATTGAACTCAGGGACACTTAATCACTGAGCTATATCTCCAACCCTTTTTATTTTTTACTTTGAGACAGGGTCTAAGTTGCTTAAGGCCTCACTAAGTTGCTGATGCTGACTTTGAACTTATGATATTCCAGACTTAACCTCCCAAACCGCTTGGATTACAGGCCTGGGCCATGCATCCTGTTTAACATTTCTTTAATATCAAGCCTCACTCATGTCTGAACAGTGAAAGTACTAATCAAAAAACAAGACCTTACTCAGGCTAACAAATTATTATTCTCTATGACAGAACTACAAACTGCACCTTAATTAACAGCCTTGCTAATTACTCCTTCCTAATGGCTCTTTTTAAAATCATGCTGATCATACATGATCTAATCCTCTGCACTTGACATTTGACCCCTCGCCCCCTGCCCCAAAGTTCATTCACAGTTTGTCTTTCTTGGTCACTTTTCAACTTTATCTTCGTCAGTGTTAAGCTATTACAGTCCAGGAAGAACAGTTTTGCAAGAACCTCATTAAATAGCTAAGGCTTTTAATGGTTTGTTTGTTAGTTTGTTTAAACTGAAACATTACTCAATGTGTGGCATGCTTTGCAACTGTGTGAGTGTAGTGAGTTAATATCAGCTTGTGAGTACCATTCATTAAAATTCAACCTCATTGTTAACTTGGAGAATGATGATAATGCAGTAATACTGCCAATTGGAGCTTCCTCCCTCTTTATTACCGTGCTAAGTTCCCAGAGGATAAAAAAAGAATATCACTACTTTTAAGGAACTTGAGCTTCAGTATAAGAGACAAGATGAATGTACAGAAACCGTAATGGATTCATTAAGTCCAGAACTTTCAGTAACTGTAAATTACTGTATTATACATCATTTAGCCCTTACATATTAAATGAGATATATGTTATAAGCATTTAACAGATGAAGAAACTGAGACTTTGAGAAATGAAGAAACCTGACCAAGGTGGCAATTCGCAACTCACTGCCACAGTCTGGCTGGGCACAAAATAACAGAGCCACCACACAGCCTTGTAGGCTCAAACAGCAACTCTTTATTTCCCAACTCTCACCGGCACTCTACACACACTTCCCGGGAATACACTCCCTCCGCGTAAAGAGTCTTTACTATAGCCTCTATTCCTTATAAATGCCCCAGGTCTTAGAAAATGTGATAATATAAGGTTCAAGGGCAACCATGAACTCCAGTTTATCAGAGAAGCAAAAGTTTGTAGGGTAGAAATGAAATTATCAATCATAGGACTTAGGAATTACAAATCACATCTTAAAAGCAAATAGATATAACTCCTTAGTCTTCACCTACCAGATTGCTTCAGATGGTTCCTCTGAGAGATGAATGTTCTTGGCCTTCCTATATAGATAGCACCAAGCTTTCAACTCTTAAGTGCTAAAGTGGTGTAAATGTTAACTTTCTGGGCTGGGGATGTGGCTCAAGCGGTATCACGCTCGCCTGGCATGTGTTCAATCCTCAGCACCACATACAAACAAAGATGTTGTGTCTGCCGAGAACTAAAAAATAAATATTAAAAAAATTCTCTCTCTCACTCTCTCTTTAAAAAAAAAAAAGTTAACTTTCTTTCTTTTTTGGAAAGGGAGGTACTGGAGATTTAATCCAGGGGCAATTTACCACTGAGCTGCATTCCCAGTTCCTCCTTTATTTTATTTTTTAAAAATTATTTATTTTAAATTTTTATTGTAATATTTATTTTTTAGTTGTAGTTGGACACAATACCTTTATTTAATTTATTCATTTATTTTTATGTGCTGCTGGGGATCGAACCCAGGGCCTTACACATGCTAGGCCATAGCTCTACCGCTGAGCCACAACCCCAACCTTCCTTTTTTATTTTTTTTATTTTTTTTTTAATTTAGGGCCTCAATTTGAATTGGCTTTGAATTTTCTATCCTCCCGTCTTAGCCCTATGAGTCGCTGGGATTACAGGAATGCACCACCAGGCCAGATTAAATGTTTTTCATCCTTTCTCTCCCCTTTCATTTTTCTTTCTTTCTTTTCCTTTTCTTTTATACTCTATAGTATAAAAATACTGGAAAGTGATTTTCACTAATATTTCTTTTTTTTTAAAAAGAGAGAGAGAGAGAATGAGAGAGAGTTTTTTTTAATATTTATTTTTTAGTTTTCAGCGGACACAACATCTTTGTTTGTATGTGGTGCTGAGGATCGAACCCAGGCCACACGCATGCCAGGCAAGCGTGCTACCGCTTGAGCCACATCCCTAGCCCATCACTAATATTTCTATATTAGTGAAATATTAACAATAGGTGTCTCTAGTTAGTGGGGCTATGGATGGGTGGATGGGGGACCTCCACTTTCTACTTTCAGGTTTGCCAATGCTACATCAGTCAGCAAAGTTAAAACACTTCTGTATGAGAAGGGAGCCACCTTAAGATGAGGGTCTACTTTGAATCTTCATCAGTAGGTGTACTTTTTGAAAATACTAAAGAGAAATTAGAACTGTTTCTCTGGCCCCTCCCCCTCCCCTCCCCCTCCTCCTCCCCCTCCTCCTCCCCCTCCCCTCCCCTCCTCCCCCCTCCCCCTCCTCCTCCCCCCCTCCTCCCCCTCCTCCTCCTCCCCCCCCCCTCCTCCTTCTCCTTCTCCTTTCTTGCTGACCCTGTCTTCTCACCCTCTCCAAATGTGAATTCTGTATTAGGAAAGGAGCTGGATGGCACTTGCTGGAATGAAGGAATCACTGTCCTGTTCTTGCTATGTAAGTTTAAGCCACACACTGCATTTCTGTATGGCCTCTTTCTCCTGCAGGCTTGAGATGCCTCTTTGTAATTCCCCTGCTATTTTTAAACGTCCCTACAGGGTAAGGAGAAAGCCATCTTTTTCATCTCTGAGCTGGTCAGACTTCCCTCTCACTGTTCCTGTGACAAATAATACAGAGCTGAAAGCTTCTCCAGGATTTAGAAAGCGATCTTGGATAATGACTTCTTCCATATTCCCAAAGAAGCCAACCTCTTAATCTCTTAATGCTTTTTTTTTTTTTTTTTTTACACTGGGTCTAAATTGCTTAAGACCTCACTAAATTGCTCAAGCTGGCTTTGAACTTCTGATCCTCCTGTCCTCAGCCTCCTCCTTCCAAAAAAAAAAAAAAAAAAAAAAACCTGGAGTCTCATCTGTACTCTCTACCACTGAGCTGCACCCCCAGGCCCAGACTTCTCAGTTATTAAAAGACCACAGGAAAGTCAGAGAATTTGTTTTGCATTTTTGAAAGACTCTTACAATCATTTATACCCTTAAGTTTGTATGAGAGAAGAAATCCTTAATCAAGGAACAGCCCGGTGCATACAGCAAAGGCAAAAGAAATCCGGGTCCTTGCACTCCAGACTCAGTCCCCGGGCCATGTGGCCTTAATAATTTCCCTGATTGCTCAGGAGACTGTTAATTTTTCAGTGTGTACTTGAAACAGAGCTATAATTGTCCACCGAGCGCAGAGGGAGAAGGTAAAGCAGTCCCCGGAGAAGGCGCCGCTGAGCACGGCGGGTTGCCATGGCTGTGCGGGTAGGCGCTCGGCTGCGCTTGGCTGCTCACGCCTGCGGAGGACGCGGGTCGCTGGTCTGATAATAGGGAAATGAATCATGAGTCCAGACACAGCTATCATTTTTTAGCTTTGGGGATTATTTAGAAATCTACAGTCTCAGTTTTCTTCGAATTGTGAAGATCCCACTTAAATATTTCAGATAGCACTAAAAGTAGAAGTCCCTTGACTTTTCAGAAAGACAAAAAGTTTTAGTTATTTGCATCACCATAGATGGTTATGTTGGTACAATTACATTGAAACTTGTCATTAACCACGAGTAGGGGTGCAGGTCTATATTCCTAGCTGCTTTGAAGGCTCAGGCAGGATTGCAAGTTTGAGGCCCGCCTGGGCAATTGAGGGATACTTTGTTTTAAAAAATAAAAAGACTAGGTATGCAGCTCAGTCTTACAGAGCTCCTGGGTTCAATCCCCAGTACTGGAAAGACAAACAAAAACTCAAATAGTTCTCCGTACTGGTTGGGAGTTCATCTTTAATAAAGCTTCTCATGGTAGACTTTGACTACACTTGTTCTCAAATTTTCTTTGGAATTGTGTTGGTTACTCTTTTACATAGAGAATAAATGAGACTTCAGTGAGATGAAGAAAACAACAAGTTTTAATCAGGGGTTTAAACTGATAGGAATAATAATTTACATTTATTTGCCAAGTGTACAGATACATAGATAAACCAAAAACAAGTAAATTTGGAAACTCATTATTTGCTTCATTTATACAAGAAAAACAAAACAAAACAAAACCCTAGGTAAAACCAGATTCATAAAATTAAGTTATTTATATGCTGACTCTTTCCCATGAAAGCAGTTAAACAAATTTAAGAACCTAGTGAACATGCCAGTGAGTGTTGCAGTAGATGACCATTCAGCCATATTAATTAATGTATGTATCCCAGTGTCCTTAGTAATCCAGAGACATAAAAGATAGGTCATTCACCCTCAGGAGGGCTGGTGTGGATGGTCTGGGCATGAATAAGAAATGAGAAGCTCAGTATGGCATTAAAAGTCTTCAAATCCTTCCACCCTTGAGATATGAAGTTTCTGAGTGGCTCAGGGAAAAGATGTCATAGAGGGTTGGGGGTGTCTAGGACTAAACTCAGCAATTGTCTTACTTTGCCCAGGGTAGCTGCAGGGTGAAGGAGATGAAGCGCCTCATCTCTATTGAAGATAGAAGCTGATTGGTCCTCTTCCCCCCCTCTTTCTTCACTAATTTGATCTCTATTATTGTCAGTTTTGTTGTTTCTGTACCCACTTTCCCCACCCTGCAGCTTCCTGTCTTCTCACTGAACAAAAATCACAAAGGTGCACTGGCTTAAGCTCTAAACTCAAGTATGCAGCAGGCAGTTGACTTGGTTAATTAAGGAGCTAGGTCTAGTCTACAGCTGCTGCACTTGGGCCTCCGGTTTTCTTGCTTTTGTCTGATCAGGAAACCTTAGGGCAAAAACATTATTTTTTTCTCCTGGTCCTGGGGTTTGAACCCAGGGGTGCTTTACCACTGAGCTGCTGCATTCTTACCCACACTTTAAAAAAATTTTTTTAGATTCCCAGCACCACAAGGAAAAAAAAAAAAAACACTTCAAATATCTATAATAGAAACTAGAGAGTTCACACTCCCTCCCACACACACTCTCAAAGGAATCTCACTTCTACTTTCAAACTCCCTTTCCAAATCCAGTTTCTAAGATACAAATCATTGAGCAAATCCTCCTTCCATACCATTTTTAATCCTATTTCCACCATTAAAATAGGCAGAGTCGAATTTTATGTATGACAATTATAGTACCATAATCCTCTTTGCAAAGTTGAAAGTGACTTACTTACATAACTGGGCATGTTGGCGGTGGCAGTGGTACACACTTGTGATCCCAGCATTGAAGAGACTGAGGTGGGAGGAGCTCTTGAGCCCAGGAGTTCGGGATCAGCATGGCAATTTAGCCAGATCCCATCTCAAATAAATAAATACATTAAACAAAAAGTTAATTTAGCATTAGCACTCAGTGGTAGGGCACTTGCTTGATTACCGGACATGTGAGGCCTTGGATTCCATCCCTGGTACCACAAAATAGCAACAACAGAAACAAAACAACACGGAGGGGCTGGGGATGTGGCTCAAGCGGTAGCGCGCTAGCCTGGCATGCATGCGTGCGGCCCGGGTGGGATCCTCAGCACCACATACAAACAAAAAGATGTTGTGTTCGCTGATAAAATATTAAAATTCTCTCTCTATCTCTCTCTCGCTCTTTCTTAAAAAAAAAAAAGAAAAAAAACACGGAAAAAAAGTGGGGGGAAAGAAAAAAAGAAGTTAACGTCAAATAGTTCAAATAGTTAGGAATCAAATTTAGGTGTGGTGTCTGTAATTCCAGCAATTTGGGAGGCTGAGACAGGATGATCACAAGTTCAAAGAGAGCTTTGGCAACTTCCGCAAGGCACTGTCTCAAAAAGTAAATAAATAAAAAATAACAGCCAGGTGTAGTTGCACAAACCTATAATCCCAGTGGCTCAGAAGCCTGAGATAGGAGGATCATGAGTTCAAAGCCAGCTTTCAGCAAAAGCGAGGTGCTAAGCAACTTAGTTAGACCCTGTCTCTAAATAAAATACAAAATAGGTCTGGGGGGGCTGGGGATGTGGCTCAAGCCGTAGTGCGCTCGCCTGGCATGTGTGCGGCCCGGGTTCGATCCTCAGCACCACATACAAAGATGTTGTGTCTGCCGAAAACGAAAAAAATAAATATTAAAATTCATTCTCTCTCTCTCTCTCTTAAAAAAAAAAATAGGTCTGGGGATGTGGCTCAGTTGTGGAGTGCCCCTGAGTTCAATCCCTGGTATCAACAACAACAAACAAAACAAAAACAAAAAAAGACCCAGGGACTAGGGTGTAGTTCCATGCTCAAGGCCTTGTGTTCAATTTCTGACACCAAAAAAAAAAAAAAAAAAAAAGTCAAAGAAAATAAAAGCCAAATAAAAATAAAATTCTCAAAAACACATTCTAATCCCATCACTTCATTTCTTTAACTTTCCTATGGTTTTCTTTTTCCCCTCTGATTCTCATACATTCGATTGCTTATTTCTTGCAATGCAGAGGATTGAACTCAGGACATTGTACATAATAAGTGAGCACTCTACACCACTGAACTACACCCCCAGTCAGTTTCTATATTTTCAAAGGTATCGGAAACTGGGTGTGGTGGTTCCTTTCGGTAATCCCAGCAACTCAGGAGGCTAAATCAGGAGGATTAAATGTTTGAGGCCAGCCTCAGCAATCTAGCCAGATCTGATCTCAACATAAAATAAAAGGGTGGGGGTGCTAAGGAATGAATTTGATCAAATTACAATGTCATATTTTATGCATATACAGTTTTGTTTTTGTTTTTGGTGCTGGAGATTGAACCCAGGGTCTTGTGCATGCAAGGCAAGCACTCTACCAACTGAACTGTATCCCCAGCCTGCATGTACAAATATGTACAAATGTGTGACAACAAATCCCATATATGAACAATTACAATGAACCAATAAAAAATGTATTAAAAATGGTCTGGTGCTTTATATGTGTAATATGAAATGAACTGATTCTGTCATCAAATTAGAATGAATAAATAATTTAATAAACAAATCAATAAACAAATAAAGGTATTGTGTAAAACATGAATAAATAGATTCTAGATGGACATCTAGAAATAGAGCTTAAACTATACCATATTTCATACCTGAATAATAGCTTTGCACAGTGGCAGTATCGTAGCCAATGAGGTTTATCCGAGGCGCAATTATTGCTAATTGAAAACTTTTCATACCTGAATGAGTTGCTAGTGATTAAAAATTCAAATGTTAAAACAATTCACTTAGTGGGAATGGTGGCACATACCTGTAATCCCAGCTACTTAGCAGGCTAAAGCAGGAGGATTATAAATTTTAGGCCAGTGTGGGCAGCTTGGCAAGACTATCACAAAAGCTCAGTGGTGGAGCACATGCCTAGCATGTGTGAGGCCCTGGCCCTGGGTACCATGCCCAGTTCTGCAAGAGAAAGAGAGAAAGAGGGAGGGAAAGAACCATAAAGTTCCAGATAAAAGCTTTCATATTCTTGGTGTGGAGGATACTTTTTAACAATGACACAACAGTAGAAGACATTAAAGTAAAGAAAGATGGTGGAATGAGATGGACATCATGACCCTAGGTATATGTATGATTGCCCTACATTATGTACAACCAGAGAATTGAACTGTTGTGCTCCATTTGTGTACAATAAATTGAAATGCATTCCACATCATATACAACAAAGTAGAATGAGGGAGGCCAACCTTATGGGTGACTGAGTTACACTCCCCAGCTGGGTGCTGAGGCGCTCAGTCACAGAAATGGGTGTGTCTTGCTACAGCCCCATGGGTGAAGAAGCTATGCTCACCTGTTCCTTTGTAATATAACCCCTTGCCCTGTTTAGGATAGAATCTTTCATGGAAGTGCCTTGTGTGTGTCCCCTCCTCTTACTGTGCCCTTGGGTGTGGCCTTACCCAGGTGTCAGTCAACCTGCTGACAGTGGACATTATGAAGATAGACTCAGCCCCATGAAACCTGACCCCTTGCCTCATTTGAATAGCTTCTCCTCAATAAAAGGGGTCAGCACATGTGTGCTCTCTCTCTCTCTCTTTCTTCGGACCCTTAAGCTCAGAGGAGCCATCACAGCAACCCCAAAGAAAAAGGTATTTGTGTCTCTTGTGTGGTTATTTCGTGCAGCCCAGTTAGCCCAGTTTAACTAGAGTGACCCCTGAGCCTTTTAGTCGCGAGAACAGATACCCGACAGTAGAACATTAAAAAAAAAAAAAAAAAAAGAACAAAAAGTAAAGGGAAAAAAATGACCTGGTGCTAGAGCACCCCTGGGTTCAATCCCCAGTACCAAAAAAAAAAAAAGGGGGGGGGCAGTGTTATAGCTCATTGGTAGAGTGGTTAATCTAGCATGTGTGAGGCCCTGAATTTGATTCCTGGAACTGAAAAAAAAAAAAAAATAAAGTTAAAAAATAAAAGATAAAAAAGGAATAATTTCCTGACATGAAAATTCTATAAAATTCACATTTCAAGGTTCATCCATAATGGTCTATGCAGACATAGTCATGCCCGTTCATTTACATGTCATTTGTGGACTTTCATGCTACAACAGCACAATTGTTCAATTGGAAAGAGACAGTATGGCCCATCAAGTCTAAATTTTTACTATCTGGCCAGTATGGCCCATCAAGTCTAAATTTTTACTATCTGGCCCTTTATAGAAAAAAGTCTGCTAATTCCTGCTATACAGAGCTTTCAACTCAAAGTGTCATCTGTGGACCAGAAACAAGGGGCAATCTCTGGGAATTTATCAGAAAGGCAAAATCTTAGACCCATCCCAGACCTGCTGAATTCAAGTCTGAATTTTAGCAAGTTTCCAAATGATTTGTGTGCACACTTCGGTATAAGAAGCACTGCTAAAGTACTGTGCTGTTTTAGTTGAAGGGTTTGGAGAAAAGCAAGACTAGCAACTAGGAAACTTAGGCGGTTTAAGAATAAGAGACAGAGGGCTAGGGCTGTAGCTTAATGGCAGAGCGCTTGCCTAGGCACTGGGTTCTATCCTTAGCACCATATAAAAATAAATAAAATACAGGCATTCTGTCCATCTACAACTACAAATTAAAAAAAAAAAAAAAAAAAAGAGAGACAGAGGTAGAAGGGACAAGGTCCAAAGACATTAAAAGAATGTCTGCCATTGGGTGTGCACAGATAGCAACACATTCTTGCCTCTAGGCCTCTGAGATTCCTGCATATTTAGTGCAAGTTAACATACAAATCTGCATTCCCCCACCCCCACTATGGGCTCTAACTCAGGGTCTTGAGCAGGCCTTATACTACTCCCTACCAGAGAGCTACATCCCCACCCCCCTATTGCATTTCTTATGATTAAAGTGTGTTTTGCTATGGCATCTTTTTTTTTTTTTTTTTTTTTTTTGGTAAAGGAGATTGAACCTGTGGGTTCTTAACCATTTGAACCACATCCCAAACCTTTTTATTTTGAGACAGGGTCTCACCAAGTTGCTTGGGCCACTGAAAACTCCCTCACTAAATTGCTTAGGGACTGGCCTTGAATTTGCAATCTTTCTGCCTCAACCTCCTAAACCAATGAGATTACAGGTTTGTGTCACCATGCCTGACTGCCATGGCTTCTTGAATTAGCAGAAAGATACTCAAATTAGACAATACTCAATATTCTCATCTCTGTAACAGGCAATAGCTTCCATTCTGCCAGAAACTGGCCTGAAGCAACTGCTATAGTAAAGTGTTTTTGTTTTGGTTCAGGAAATTGAACCCAAGGGTACTTACCACTGGGCTATATCCCCAGCCCTTTTTTATTTTGAGACAGAGTGTCACTAAATTGTTGAGGCTAGTCTCAAATTTGCGATCCTCTTGTCTCAACCTCTGGGAATACTGGGATTACAGGCATGTGCCTCCATATCCGACAGCAAACTATATATATATATATATATATATATATATATATATTTTTTTTTTTTTTACTATTTTTTGGGGGTAGTAGGGATTGAATTTAGGGGCACTCGACCACTGAGCCACATCCCCAGCTCTATTTTGTATTTAGAGACAGGGTCTCACTGAGTTGCTTAGCGCCCAGACTTTGCTGAAGCTGGCTTTGAACTCACAATCCTACTGTTTCAGCCTCTCAGCCACTAGGATTACAGGTGTGTGCCACCGTGTCTGACTAGATGTTTTAGTTGTAGATAGACACAATGCCTTTATTTTTATTTTTATGTGGTGCTGAGGATTGAATGAAGAGCCTCACACATGCTACCACTGAGCCCCAGCCCCAGCCTGCAAACTATATTTTTAAGGATGATTTTACATTCATCTAACTAAAGAATGTGCTAGACTTCAAAGATGTACACTTATATATGTGTGTGTGTGTATGTGCGTGTGCATGTGTGTAACAGGACAAAATGGGTCTGGATTAAAGAGAAGATAGTATGTGAAATAGTAAATAACAAAACATTTTGAGCAAGCACAGGGAATGAAACAGTGATTCTAACTTGAAATTCTTGAAATGCTGGTAAGTGCATACACATACATTTTTATATATTTACATATAATGTTAACTGTAATATGCATTTATATATGTATATAATATCTCTTAAATTTTTAAAATCACTGATATAAATTCTTTATTTAAACATTAACTTTGCATTATTATTGTAGGGTATAATGATTTTCATATACACTGGACAATGTACTATGTATCTCATCATCAACTATTTTTTTAAAATTTTTGTAGTTGTAGTTGGACACAATAAATTTATTTTATTTATTTTTATGTGGTATTGAGAGCTGAACCCAGCACCTCGCACATGCTAGGCAAGTGCTCTACCGCTGAGCCACAACCCCAACCCCCATCAACTACTTTTTATTTAAAAATACTTAATATTATATTTATTTAGGCACAGTCACTTTTTTTTTTTGTACCAGGGTTGAATACAGGAGCATTTGCCCTCTGAGCCACATCCCCATTCCTTTTTCTATTTTACTTAGAGAAAGGGTCTCACTGAGTTGTTTAGGGCCTTGCTAAATTGCTAAGGCTGGCTTTGAAATCTTGGTCCATTTGTCTCAGCCTCCCAACCACTGGGATTACAGGTGTGCACCAACACTTCGGGTGGCACATATACTTGTTTTTTTTTTTTTTTTTTTTTAATTGTAGATGAACAGAATGCCTTTATTTTATTTGTTTATTTTTATAGTGTCAAGCCCAGTGCCTCACACATTCTAGGCAAGCACTCTGCCATTGAGCTACAGCACCAGTCCAGCACATGTACCTTTTTTTTTTTTAAAGAGAGAGAGAGAGAGAGAGAGAATTTTTCAATATTTATCTTTTTTTAGTATTTCGGCGGACACAACATCTTTGTTCGTATGCGGTGCTGAGGATTGAACCCGGCTGCAAGCATGCCAGGCGAGTGCGCTACCGCTTGAGCCACATCCCCAGCCCTTAGGTCAGATTTTAAAGGACATATAGGCTCTGTCTATACCAGGAAGAGAGTAAGAAGCCTCCAAGGGAAGGGTCAGGTTTGAACCCCAGTAGGAGGGCAGGAAAATGCAAGTCCAGACCATTTGGCTCATGGAAAGAATTCTATAGTTATTTGTGGGAAGTAAGTTTGAAAGGATGGTTCAGCTGGAATGAGGGTAACAACCATGCTTATCTTTGTGGTTTTGGTACACCTTGAGGGAGAGTAGTGCTCTGTTAGGACAAATATTACAGGAGATCATTGTTTTGTACTAAGCTCCTTTGTAGACCAGACTAAAAATCAAAATGGAGTCTCTCACACTACAGTTCCAGGTCACCAAACTGGAACTGAGCTGTTTATCTGATCTTCACAGAAGTCAGGATTAAAGGGATAAACAGCCAAACTCCAAATCAGCCAATTTCAATTGGCATGATAATGAAGTTCCTTGTGCTTTAATCCTTCCACAAGAGAAGTAACCTGAGGGTAATTAATCAGTTATTTCCCCATGGTACTATCCCCCTATACAAGGAAAATAACTGAAGCCAGGTGCTGTGACACATACCTGTTACCCAGATACTTAAGCCTGAGAGAGGAGTATAGCAATTTCAAATTTGAGACCAGACCAGGTAATTTAGCAAGACACAATCTCAAAAGAAAATAAAGAGTGCATTGGCACAGACCTGTAATCTTGGTTGAGACAGGAGGATCACAAATTTAAGGTCAGTCTTAGCAATTTGGTTAGATCCTCAACAACTTAGTGAGACCCCTGTCTCAAATTTAAAAATTAAAACAAACAGACAAACAAAACGCTGGGAAAGATAGCTTACCTCAGAGGTACAGTGCTTGCTTGGCATGTGTAAGGCCTTGACTTCAATACCCAGCACTGTAAAAGAAAGGCAGGGGAGAAGAGAGAGAAAGAAAGAAATAAAGAAATATAATATGTCATACACATGCCAAGTCCTCCCTGGGAATTGGTTTGTTTTTTTTTTTTTTTTTTAGAGAGAGAGGGGAATTTTTTAATATTTATTTTTTAGTTTTCGGCGGACACAACATCTTTTGTTTGTATGTGGTGCTGGCCGCACGTATGCCAGGCAAGCTCGCTACCACTTGAGCCACATCCCCAGCCCAGGGAATTGGTCTTGTAGGGTCTCGGAAATAACCATCTGTTTTAATGCAGCTTCCTGCCCTGAGTCTCTGGTAATTGTAGACCTCACTGAGTTTCTTTCTCTTATATTTTATTATCATATCATTATCATTTTGGTAAATAATAACGTTGGACCCATGGGTGCTTTACTACTGAGTTACATCCCCCAAGCTGTCTTAATTTTTTTTTTAAAATGTCTCAATAAGTTGCTTAGGGTCTCCCCAAATTGCTAGGCTAGTCTCAGCTTTAGCTTCAGTCTCCTGCCTCATCCTGCTGAGCTACTGGAATTACAGGCAAGCGCCAACATGCCTGGCATGAAAAATATTTTTAAAATATCTTTTTAGATGTAGATAGGCAAAATACCTCTATTTTATTTTTATGGTGCTGAGGATGGAACTAGGTGCCTCCCACATGCTAGGCGAGTACTTTACCGCAGACCCACAAATCCAGCCTCAGTGAAGAATATTTTTAACATGTCATATACATGGAGCAAACAGCAATTTTATTTGTTTATTTACTGGTACTATAATAGTGATCAACTACAGCCCTTGCTCCTCAGCCACTGCAACTCTTTTTAAAATTTATTTTTTAGTTATAGGTGGACACAATACCTTTTTTTTTTTTTTGTGGTATTTTGAGGATCAAACTAGTGCCTCATGCTAGGTGATCACTCTACCTCTGAGCCACAACCCCAGCAACCACCAACACACGTGCAACTTATTTTTATTTTCTTTAGATCTTATTAAGTCATAAATGTACAACAGCTTAAGTCTACACATGCACTTAATTTTTTTAAAGGAAAACATTATGTCTTATTACATCATGATCCTGGCTAATAGCTTTTCAAAACTTTGAGAAAAATCTTAAAGTTTTCACATGACACCTGAAACTTTACAAATTTAACATTATCAAAGAAGGAATGCTTCTACACTTACAAAGAACCACTAGAAAGTAACAACAATTAAAAAGCTAAGAAACTGTCTCAAAGGCTTTTATTATTTTTTACAAACCTTCCCCCACAGTAAGGCAATGTTATTAAATAATCTAATCTATCCCCAAAATGGCTCTCTGCCATCTGCTCTGGTGTCTTCTGCCATATCATTGCATATTTATGCATGACTGAGATAAGAGTTTCCTTAACATTGTTATTTCAATAACCTGAAGCTGTTCAGTTACCTTTGAGCTCTCATCCTCTCCTATTTACACAGTGAAGCTCAAGGCAAATAGGACGAAGCTCAAAATCGGCTCCTCCCACCAGAACCCTCACTTCCTCCAGGACCATAATGGTCGCCCCATGTTCCTGCTACCCAAGTTTCCACTCTTCAATAGATTTTAGAAGGTTGCTGGTTACCTTCTTTTTTTTTTTTTTTTAAAGAGAGAGTGAGAGAGGGAGAGAGAGATAGAGAGAATTTTAATATTTATTTTTTAGTTATTGACGGACACAACATCTTTGTATGTGGTGCTGAGGATCAAACCCCCGGGTAGCACGCGTGCCAGGCGAGCGCGCTACCGCTTGAGCTACATCCCCAGCCCGGTTACAATTTCCAAAATCATTATGACTTCCACTTCCACAATTTCCTCCTCCAGAGTTGTCATAACCACCTCCATAGCCCTCACCCCGGTTTCCATAGCCAGATCCTCTACCACCATGGCCTCCTCTTCCTCCTCCATTACCAAGGCTACCTCCAAAATTGCCACGTCCAGGTCCTCCTCCAGATCCATTAGAGCCATCCCCAAATCCACGTCCACTTCCATATCTGTCAGATCTTCCTCTAAAGTTGCCTCCTCTTCCACTCCTGGAACTTTGGACTTTTTGCATTTCTTGTCTGGACAAAGCCTTTCGTACTTCTGCATTATGACCATTGATGGTGTGATATTTTTGCAATACAATTTTGTCCACAGGATCAGGGTCATCAAAAGTAACAAAACCAAAGCCTCTTTTCTTTCCAGACTGCCTATCGGTAATTATCTCAATGGTGTCAATTTTTCCATATTCTTTAAAGTAATCTCTGAGGTGGCGTTCCTCGGTATCTTCTTTGATTCCGCCAACAAACAGCTTCCTCACAGTCACACGGGCCCCTGGTTTTCCAGATTCCTCTCTTGCTATAGCTGGTTTTGGCTCGACCACTCTCCCATCAATTGAATGCGGTCTTGCAGCGATGGCAGCATCAACCTCAGCCTTGGATGAGAAAGTTACAAAACCAAATCCTCTTGATCTTTTGCTTGCAGGATCCCTCACAATCACACAATCTGTAACTTTCCCCCATTGCTTGTAGTAGTTTCTTAAAGTTTCTTCTGTGGTTTTAAAACTTAAGCCACCAATAAAGAGTTTACGGAAGTGTACCTTTTCTCTCTCCATCGCGGACTCAGTCGCTTCAGCCCGATTTCCCGCAGGCAAGTGAGATAAGAGAGATCTCTGCAGACAAACCGGACTGTCCTGGCGCTGTAGTGAGAACTGCTGCTGAAGAGCACCTCCGCACAGGACCTTCGCTGCTGCTGCTACTGCTAGAGTGGCTGCGGCTCTTTTTCTAGAGCCTTCCTCCAACTCACTCCAATTTATAGTTAAAATGGACTTGCTCCTCCCTAATCTCTCCCCTCCCTAATCTCAGGGAAATGGGATTACCCTTTTTTCCCCCTTGTTAGGCAGATTTATTTTGTCCTTGAGTTCACACCCACCATAGGAATGAAGTAATCCAGATTTTGGGGAGGGTATCAGAAGATCTCAGAAATGACTCTCTCCCAAATTAACAAGTGAATTATATATAACTCCAGGCAGAAAAACCTGTGGAATGTAGCCTTTGAATAACCTCTTTAAAAGTCCCTTGTTCCTGCTGATGGACAGAATCACAGCCTTTAGGACACGTGTCCCCTGTGTTTCTCCTTTGCTAGTAAAGCAAAAAAATCCTCTCTTTTTCCTTTTTTCTCAAAACCGTGTCCTCATTATTGATTGGCATCAGGGACAAGGACCAAGCTTTTAGCAACAAAAGGAAGCTTGCTGCTGTGTTTTCGGCGTTTCCCTGGCGTGTTCTCAGCCCACAGGCAGAGTCAATTTTCCTTTGCTCAGCCAGTTTCATGGCAAATTGGTTGTGCAAAAGAGCTGGGTACAAAGTATCCATACTTCAGTTTGTGTCCACTTGGCCTGTTGTGTATATTTTCTAGAAAATGCTGGGGTGGTAATGACTGTACATTTTGAAGAAGAGTAAGTGAGGGGCCAGGACAGTGACACATGCCTGTAATCCCATGGGCTCAGGAGGTTGAGACAGGAGGATTGTGAGTTCAAAGCCAGCTTCAGCAGAAGTGAGGCACTAAGGAACTCAGTAAGATGCTGTCTTTAAACAAAATACGAAATAGGGCTGAGGATGTGGCTCAGAGGGCAATTGCTCCTGAGTTCAATCCCTGGTACCCTCTTACCCTTCCAAAAAAAAAAAAAAGAGTAAGTGAGGGAAGCTGAGCAAAGGTGGTTGAGGGAATAGACTAGCAACCAAGGATTTGGATTTAGACTGCCAAGGATTATTAAATTGATATATAAATAAAGTGAGCTCTTGGCATGGCCATGGATTCAACAAACCATTGGGGATGCTCAGTTTCATACACCATGCAAGTCAGAATGAGAAACAATGGGTTCAAGGTTTTCACCCTAGAGCTACTGCAAGAGCCCCTGATACTTTAGAATAGTGTTTGTCACACTTCAGGATTCATTCACATTTCCTGGAGTCCAGGTTAGAACAGAATCCCATCACAGAATTTGTGAATTATTAAGTCCCACCCAGAATCAATACTTTGCATTTTAAAATAAAATAAAAAAGGTCCGAGGATGTAGTTCAGTGGTAGAGTAGCCCTGGGTTCAACCCCAGTACCACAAAAAGAAAAACGAACTAGTGACTTGTTACCATCATGGAGGAGCACCAGAGCTACTTCAGCACACTTCCAAGCCTCATCCTGTCAGCTACAAAACCAGTTCAGAAGTGTGGTTTTCCCTGGTCATTCTGCCCTGTGTTATGAATATCCAAGTTCGTTTATGTGCATAGTTGTAATAGTTGACCAAGTATACTTTTTGATATAATAATGTCTTTCTAAATCAAGAACACCACCTAGCATGCACAACGTCCAGGGTTCAATCCCTAGCACCTGGAAGCGGGGGGAAAAAAAATCAAATACCACTACATAGACTATAGGATAGTTTCAAAGAATTCATGTTTATAAAATGGATGCTCTCTAAGTTGGCCTCTCTTTGGAAAGATGGTCAAACCCTATGGGCCCCCAGAGTTCTAGGGCAGCCAATCTTGTTGGTGCTACTTTACTACATAACTTACTTTTTTTTTTTTTTTTTTTCTGACTCCCTTGGTGTTGCCATTTTCCCCTCAGCTCATGTGAATGTACACACTGGCCACAGCATCTGGAAAAATTGTGGTAATACAGCAGTTTGGGAACGGAACAGCAGGATTAGGGCAAGTCATGATGAGTAAGTATACTTTCAACCAGGAATATCCTAAACATCGTTGGAAAAATTACTACCTCTGCACTGAGATTGCTCCAGATTGCAGAGGCACACAGCTGTAGGGACTCAGATGAACCAAGAACCCATTGTGGAAGCTCAGTTGTGTTCCGCACACATAATCAGGAGTCTCTCTGTTTATCTAAATGCATACTTATTAAGTGCTTCCTCTTTGGGTATGTTTATCGTGCTTCACCATTTTCTATATTTTCCCTAATGGCACACAAAGATTAAATTATTTTTAAGTACAGCTTTCTTCTGCCACATCCATTTATTCACTCATTTGTCTCTTAATTCTCAGTCACTTGTCTACTAAACATTAATTCAATCTCTGGCACCATACTTGACATTAGAAGTACAAAGATGGGCCAGGCATGGTGGTACAGGACTGTAATCCCAGCTGCTCCAGAGGCTGAGGCAAGAAGATCACAAGTTCAAGGCCAGTTTCATCACTTAGTGAGGCCCTAAGTATTTAGTGAGACCCTGTCTCAAAATCAAAATTAAAAAGGATTAGGGATGTGGCTTACTGGTTAAGAGCCCCTGAGTTCCAAAAAAAAAAAAAAAAAAGAACAAAGATGAGTAGATTATAGTGTCAGATCATCAGGGCTCTCAGGGTTCTAGAGGAGACAAATGTGAAAGCAGATAATTCCTAAAAAGCTATAAGGAGTGACAGGCAGGTATATACCAAATACCCGACTGATGGAGCCAAAAAAAATTACCCGGAGGAGATGATAATGGACCTGGGTTTTGGGTAGGGACCCCAGTAGGGAGACTCTAATCTAGATCGAGGAAACAATGTGTATAAAGACAAGGAGGTAAGAAAGCAACTGAAGGGCTGGGGATGTGGCTCAAGCGGTAGCGCGCTCGCCTAGCATGCCTGCGGCCCGGGTTCGATCCTCAGCAGCACCACATACCAACAAAGATGTTGTGTCCGCCGAGAACTAAGAAAAAATAAATAAATGTTAAAATTCTCTCTCTCTCTCTGTCCCCCTCTCTCTCTCATTCTCTCTTAAAAAAAAAAAAAGCAACTGACTTGCTCACGGCTGCCTGTGGCCAAGGATTGGCAGCAGATGGAACTGGAAAGGTAAGCAAAGACATCAAGTAAAGCAATTGCCCACAGAACTAGATATACCTGCTTTCGCCCTGGATAATATCATTCAGAATAGATTGGTTAAATATGCAGTAGGAAAATTTCAGAAAGTATGACACAAATAACTGGGGGTTTTAGTATATTAATTTTAACTTTAAAGTTTATTAACCTAAAAACAGTCATATTGTTTGAATATTATCACTGTCATAGGAAAAAGGTTAAGACTCATCAGAAGGAGACTGTTCCCATTAGACCAAACAATATAAATTTTCTCCAAGTTTGTACAACTTTCTTTTGGGTGCACTCTACAAATAGACTACATCTTAAGCCCTTTTTATTATTATAAGACAGGGTCATGCTAAGTTACCTAGGCTGGATTTGAACCTGTCATTCTCCTTCCTCAGCCTCCCAGATTGCTGGGATTACTGACATGAACCACTTTTACCTGATTTGGGACTGATTAGTTAGCTTATCAATGTTAGTTTTTAGCATTTATTTTTTAGTTGTAGCTCAACACAATATCTTTATTTTATTTATTTCTTATTTTTATGTGGTGCTGAGGATCAAACCCACGGCCCTGCACGTGCTAGGTGTGCATTCTATCAATGAGCCACAACCTCAGCCCAGCCCAGATTATCAATGTTAAAATTTCTCATTTCAAATTTATACTTTTAGTCTTGACTGTCTATAGAAAGAGGGATGTTCTCATCAAAATTTCCTTTCCTTTTACAATTTTAGTATAAATTAAGTTTATTTTAAGCATAGTCATACAGTTATTCTCTGATATGTAGCTATCAAAAAAAATTTTTTTTCATACTATTGAGTGAACCCAGGAGTGCTTTACTGCTGAGGTACGTTTCCATCCCCATCCTTTTTTTTTTTTTTTTGGTATCAGGGATTGACTGAAGGGTACCTAACCACTGAACCACATCCCCAGCTCTTATTATTATTTGTTGTTGTTGTTATTCTATTTTTGAGACAGGGTCTTGCTAAATTGCTTAAGTCCTAGTTAAATACCTAAGGCTGGCTTTGAACTTTGAATCCTCCTGCCTCAGTCTCCTGAGTTACTGGGATTACAGATACGTGCCATTGAGACAGGCTTAGATTCTTTTTTTTTTTTTTTTGTAAAATATTTTTAGTTGAAGATAGACACAATACCGTTTATTTGTTTATTTTTATGTGATGCTGAAGATTGAACTCATTGCCTCACACATGCTAGGCAAGCGCTCTACCACTGAGCTACATCTCCAGCCCTCAGATTCTTTTTAAGCAGATTTCCTTACAACATTCAGATGCATTTGTGTTTAGTACAAAAGAGAAAAGGAGCTAGGCTCGGTTGTTCACACTTGTAATCCCAGCAGTTTGGGAGGCTGAGGCAGGAGGATCACAAGTTTGAAGCCAGCCTCAGCAATAGCAAGGCATTAAGCAACTCAGTGAGACCCCATCTCTATAAATAAAATACAAAATAGGCCTGGGGATGTGGCTCAGTGGTCAAGTGCCCCTGAGTTCAAAGTTCAGTCCTTCCCCTCCTGCCCCTTCCCCTCAAAAGAGACAGGAGATGCAGTCTTTTTTTTTTTTTTTTGGGGGGGGGGAGGGTGGTACTGGAGATTGAACCCAGGGGTACTTAAACACTGAGTCACATCCACACCCCTTTTTATTTTTCATTTTGAGACAGGGTCTCGCTAAGTCACTTAGGGCCTCACTAAATTGCTGAGGCTGGCTTTGAACTTGCAATCCTCTTGTCTCAGCCTCTCAAATTGTGGGAATTACAGGTGTCTGCCACAAAGCCCAGTAGAATATTTCAAACATTTAAAAGTACAGCAACTAATATGTTACTAATATAACTAGCCTCTAGGTTTAACAGATGGTAATTTTTATTTTTTTAAAATTGAGCCCTCAAAGTTGAGAGCAAGCTAGGTATGGTAGTGCCTTTTCCTACAATCGCAACTACTCCTGAAGCTAAGGCAGGAAGATTGCTTGAGTCCAAGAGTTGCCAGCTTGGGCAATACAGCAAGATCTCAAAAAAAAAAAAAAAAAAAAAAAAGGAAAGGAAAGGAAAAAAAGTAAACAAAAAGAAACAAACCCATGAGCACTTTTTTCCTTATAAAAGGAAGTCATAACCCAGGCATGGTGGTGCATGTAATCCCAGGGTCTCAGGAGGCTGAGACAGGGGGATCATGAGTTCAAAAACAATCTCAGCAATTTATAGAGGCCCTAAGCAACTCGGTGAGACCCTGTGTCTAAATAAAATACAAGGGGGCTGGGGATGTGGCTCAAGCGGTAGCGCGCTCGCCTGGCATGCTTGCGGCCCGGGTTCGATCCTCAGCACCACATACCAACAAAGATGTTGTGTCCGCCAAGAACTGAAAAATGAATATTAAAAAATCCTCTCTCTTTCTCTCTCTCTCTCTCTCTCTCTCTCTCTCTCTCCTTTCTCACTCTCTCTTAAAAAAAAAATAAATAAATAAAATACAAAAAAGGGCTGAGGATGTGGCTCAGTGGTTAAGCACCCCTGGGTTTAATCCCTAATATCTGCCCCCCTCCCCCAAAAATTACAATGTTAAACACTTACAGGGCTGGGGATGTGGCTCAAGCGGTAGCGCACTCACCTGGCATGTGTGCGGCCTGGGTTCGCTCCTCAGCACCACATACAAACAAAGATGTTGTGTCCGCTGAAAAAAACTTAAAAATAAATAAATAAATAAATAAATAAATAAATAAAAAACCCACAGAATTTAATGGCTTACAAAGAATTTTACATTGTAGAAAACCACCCTTCCAAAGCTGAGGAATATTAAGAAGGCATTTTAAAGACTAGAAAACAGAGTCTTAAGGAAGCCTGTGACTTGCCCACTGTACCAGCACTGAGTGACAGATCTTTGGCTAGAAGTCACATTGATTTTCACTATACCATGTAGTCTTTTTTTTTTTTTTTTTTTTTTTTTTTTTAGCACTGGGGATTGAACCCAGGACCCACACATGCTAGGAAGTGCTCGATCACTGGGGTGACCTTTCTAGACCTCCACATTACTACTTTTGACTGACTGGTGCATGGTGTATTTATTCTCTGAGTCAGATTGGAAGAGTGTCTTTGTTAATTGTGGCTCTGCCTTCCCTTCTAGTTTTGGAGCTATAAGACCTGTACATTTTAAGTGAACCATAAAGTATGTTTGCCTTAGAGCAGGTTTGTACATGCACTGTAGCTGCTTCTAAGTAACACGTGCTGAATTGAGCTTATAAGCATGTTTCTTTTTTTAAAATAAAATTGTTTTAGTTGTAGATGGACACAATACTTTTATTTTATTCATTTTTATGTAGGGCTGAGGCTTGAACCCAGGGCCTTACATGTGCTAGGAGATCACTCTACCACTGAGCCACAACCCCAGCCCTTAGGAGCATTTTTCTATCACTCACATAGTGGCATTTCTTTAGTCCATTTTCTTATTGCTGCTCCTCTTTAATCTATGGCCCAGTGTTTGTCAATTCTGTCATCAGACTTTCTGGCTTTTCTTTCAAATGACTCATACAAGCAGTAGGTCTAGGCCTCTGCCAGAAAACACTGTCCTATCAACAGCAGAAAATTTGGCTTTATGGGCTGTCTCCTGGCAAAGGGCTCCTGCTTGTTCAGCTTTGGGCCAGCCCCAGGGTCAGTCCAATCTAAGAGAGGTATTTCAGGGATGTGACAAATGTCTGCTGTGGGAGATTGTGCAAGCTCTGGCTACCTTGAGAGTACATTGCAATAGCAGCTGCTGGGGAAGGGACTTCTGTGCTCCAAGATGACATCTGCAGCTATGCTGGTGCACCTGGTGAATAAGGGATCTTTACTTCTAATTCACTGGCAGTTAACACCACTGAGCCACAGAAAGATCCTAAGAGGGATCCAAAAGAATTAGCTAGGGCTGGGGTTGTGGCTCAGCGATAGAGTACTCGCCTAGCACGTGCAAGGCCCAGGGTTCGATCCTCAGCACCACATAAAAAAACAAATAAACAAAATAAAGGTATTGTGTACAACTAAGAAATAAATATCAAAAAAAAAAGAATTAGCTAAATATCTTTCTTGTGAGGAATGCTGGTGGAGGAACCTGGGCATAGGAGATTGTAGATCTAGATTTAAGAGTTAGCTCTCACTTGATGCTCTGAAAACTCTTACTCAGTCTGGTTTAAATGAAAGGAAAATATATATTTTTTTCTAACCAGAAGTAGAGTGAGCTGCAGGCCCTATATGATTCGTGATGTTAATACAGAAGCAGGCGCGATGATGCACACCTGTAATTCCAGAAGCTTGGGAGGCTGAGGCAGGAGGATTGCGAGTTCAAAGCCAGTCTCAGCAAAATTGAGGCGATAAACAACTCAGTGAGTGAGACCTTGTCTATAAATGAAATACAAAATAGGGCTGGGGATATGGCTCAGTGGCCGAGTACCCTCGCCTCTCTGGTGCCAAGCCGAGACATTTGGCCCTTGGCACCTCCCAAAAAGGAAGCAGGGGTCCTTTTGTCCTCCTACTCCTTCTATCCTGAGAGTTGGCATCATCCTAATGCTAGTCCTGACTAATTTCCTCATGGTTTCAAGATAATTTTCACTAAGACTGCCAGTGGCAATCAGAGCAACGGGCTCCCTCGGTCTCTACCAACAGGTGGAAACCTCTCCAAAACAGGGACAATAAATCAGGTGCTTTGGTCTGACTGGCCCAATTTAGGTCTCCAGCCAACCACACTACTGGACCGATAATGGCTACCATGGGAATGTTGTGCTGATGGGCTCAAACCTGCCCTGTCCAGTATGCCAGTTACTAGACATTGGTGGCAATTGAGCTCCTGAACTGTGGCTGATCTGAAATAATACATGTTGTAAGTGTGTAAAATACATTGCAGATGTAAAAGAATTTTTTTTTTTTTTGGAGAGAGAGAATTTTAATATTTATTTTTTAGTTTTCAGCAGACACAGCATCTTTGTTTGTATGTGGTGCTGAGAATAGAACCCGGGTTGCACGCATGCCAGGCGAGCGCGCTACCGCTTGAGCCACATCCCCAGCTCCGTGTAAGAGAATTTTACACACATACACGTAAGTAAAGCCTCTAATGTTTTTTATATGTATTATACATAGAATTTGTTTTGCTTTGGGGAGTACAAGATGTTGAACCCAGGGGCACTTTACAGCTGAGCTATATCCCTAGTCATTTTTACATTTTTATTTTGAGATAGTATCTCCCTAAATTAATTAGGGCCTCACTAAGTTGCCAAGGCTGGTCTTGAATTTTCGATCCTCCTGCTTCAGCTTCCTGAGTAGTTGTGATTACAGGTGTGCACCTTTGCGCCCAGCCTGATTACATGTTTAAAAGATGTTTTGGATATACTAGGCTTCTCTCTCTCTCTCTCCCTTTTTTCTTCTTTTTTACACTTCTGAGGATCAAGCCCAATGTGTTAAGCATGTTAGGCAAGTGTTTTACCACTGTGCTATCTTCCCCACTTCTGTTTTGGAAATATTGGGTTAAATAAATACATTTTACTAAAATTAATTTCACCAGTTTGTTTTACTTTTCTTAATGTGGCCACTGGAGCTTTTCAGAACTTGATGGGAATAGATTCCTGAACAAAGTCACGGTTTTCTTGCTGTGATGGTATACATTTTTAATTCCAGCAACTTTGGAGGCTGAGACAGGAGAATTGCAAATTTAAGGCCAACCTGAGCATTTTAGGGAAAACTTGTCTCAAAATTAAGATTTAAAATAAAAAGAGGGGCTGGGGATGTGGCTCAAGCGGTAGCGCACTCACCTGGCATGCTTGCGGCCCAGGTTCGATCCTCAGCATCACATACAAACAACAATGTTGTGTCTGCCGAAAACTAAAAAATAAATATTAAAATTCTCTCTCTCTCCCTCTTAAAAAAAATAGATCCCTTTATCCTTTGTCCTTTAAATAAGAAATAAAATAAAATAAAAATAACTGGCAAGAGCAGGGGAAAGGGGAAATAGCTCAGTTGGTAGAGTGCTTACCTTGCATGCATAAGACCCTGGGTTCAATTCTCAGCACCACACACACACACACACACACAAAAAGACTGGCAAGAGCTAGGTGTGGGTGTACACATATAATCCCAGCCACTTGGGAGGTTGAGGCAGGAGGATCCCAAGTTCAAAGCCCTCTTAGCAATTTAGCAAGGCCCTAAGCAACTTACTGAGACCCTGTCTCAAAATAAAATACAAAAAAGGCTGGAGATGAGGCTCAGTGGTTAAGTGTCCCTGGGTTCAATCTCTGGTACCCTCCCTCCAAAAAAAATTTTTAAAAGGATTGGCAGGGTGGTTCAGGGAGTAATGGGGATATAGCTCAGTGGTACAGCACTTATCTAGCATATGCAAGGCCCCTGGTTCAATTCCCAGTACAAAGAAGAAAAATAAAAAAGAGAGAGGGAGAGAGAAGAAAGAAAAAGAAAATTGGGCTTAGTGACTCATGCCTATAATCCAAGCAACTCAGGAAGCTGAGGCAGGAGGATAATAAGTTAGAAAGGCCAGCCCTTCGCAACTTAGTAAAACCCAGTCTCAAAATATAAATAAATAATCAAATAAATAAATTAAATAAGGGCCAGGGATGTAGTTCAGTGGAAGAATGACCATGGGTTCCAATTCCCAGTAATAAAAGAAAAAGGCTTTTTTTTTTTTTAAAGTCTTTTTATGATCAATGCTTCATATTTTTTTGCAGATATTTAGCAGAGAAGATGGATGAAGGGCAAACAATGTAGTGCTATACATTCACTGAGAACTATTTATGTGGAAATGTGCTGTGCTAAGTATTGTGTGGAAAAGAAATTGCTGACTGAGTAGAGGAGATAAGATATGTGGGCCTGTGAGTGGTGCAGATAAAGGCTGTAGGATTTCAGACTTTGGAGAGATTCTGTCTTGTGTGACAATGGAATGCCAGTTTGATCTGGGCCTTGAAAGTAAATGGAATTTCAATAAAAGAAGTTGTGTAGAGAGGGATGGCTTGGGAGACTTTCTAGGTAGAGGGAAAAGCCTAGAGAAAATGCTGAGGCAGGAAAACATGGAGTTTCAGTTTAGCTTCAGCTAAGGATTACAGGGAAAGAAGATGGGGTCACACTGGCTGATAGTCTTAAAGCACTGGGGTGAGTTCTTGTAACAGCTTTTATTTGGGGATGGCTAATGGGAGCATTTATTAGAGGTATGGGCAGCAATAAAATGTATCTTTAAGTACTTTAGCAAATAAGTGTACTCAAGCTTATTTTCAGCTCTCCTTTTGCCCTTAGGAAGCATTCACAGATGAGGTCAGTGCAAGTTTTAGGATTTAGCAGCACAGACTCTATAGAGTTTTGTTTGTTTGTTTGTTTGATACTGGGGATTAAACCCAGGGGCACTTTGTCACTTACCTACCTTCCCAGCCTTTTTTATTTTTCTCTAAGTTGCTTAGGCCTCACTAAGTTGCTGAGGCTGACCTCTACCTCTGATCCTCCTGACAAGCCTCCTGAGCCGCTGGGATTATAGGCATACACTACTGTACCCACTGAATTTTGATAAATTGCTCAAGTTTCCCAAGGTGAAATACTAGTACCCTATTTAGGCTGGGACAAGTTTTCTGCTGTTATGTAAGTATTAATGTAACAGGACTTCTCTTGATGCTTTGACTATATCCCTTGTGGCTTTGAAACTTACGTAGCATTTTTTTTTCTTTTTCTCAATCCTCTTTTCCCTAAACTTCTCCTCCCTGATCTCTCCTCCCTAATCTCATTTTCTCTGAATCACCTCTGTAAAAGCCCCCCAGCCTTTGGGACAGGAGTTCCCTGTGTTTCTCCTTTGCTAGCAAAGCATTTTCCTTTTTCTCAAGACCTTGTCTTCGTTATTGGATTGGTGAGGACGAGGACTGAGCTTTCGGTTACATTAATAGCATCCATTTCCCTCCGCTGCCCCCCATTCCAGTACTGGGGATTGAACTCAGGGGCACTTTACTGCCCTGTTACATTCATGGCCCTTTTTATTTTTATTTTGGAGGGAGGGTCTTGTTAAGTTGCCCAGTCTGGGCTCCACCTTGTGATTCTCCTGCCTTAGCCTCCTTGTAAATAGAATTACATACGGCCCTACACCACTGTGGTAGGCTCCTTTCCCTTTTAAAAGTATTGGTTTGGATGGTGAACTATATGGTTATCTCATCTATAGGAAAAGAAGAGAGTGAAGAGGACTTAGCATGTATTAATTAGCATGTCAGTGACCGTGAGTACTAGTGTATCCCTGGAAAGAATTAGAGAGGCAATTTTTGAATTTTGATGATACTCTGGACTTGGGCACAGGCCAGGAGCTATTATGGGCAGGTCCTGGGTAAACCAGATGCTATGGGCAGGAGTGCTGCAAGTGGAAGTTTGTCAGTCCCCAATGCCTCTTTTTCTCAGCAGGACTATGCTTCAGAGTGGCCTGCAAAGCCCGGGCTTCAAGGAGGTTCCACAGTGCCTTGGGCTTGAGGGCAGACTTCCTGAGGGCATTGGTGGAACTTTCCAACTCACCTCAGACCTCAGTTCATCCCAGCAAATACACTGCAGATGAAAAAAAAATACTTGTCCACAACATAGTCTATTGATGATTTATTTATTTATTTATTTTTGTTTGGGTAACTTTTACTTTCCATTGACAAGATATAATTTCATAATTCACAAGTATAATTAAAGTCAGAGATTAAATTGTTCTTTGGGGCTAGTACATAAAAAAAATCACAAGTTTTTATGAAAATTAAGTTTTATACATTGCATTGTTACTGGGTGTTTTAAGTTTAATATTCTCTCATTATGTACTGATATTTTGAAGTTTAACTTTATTCTTCCTTTTGATTATTGCCTGCATCAACCCTAGTCACCCTTACATCAGTTGAGCACTGCAGGCATAATTGTATCATTATAATTTTTATGGGAATTAATAAGTTCTGATTTCCCATCTCCAAATCTTCTTCATATACTTTATTATTATTTTTTTCTGGTTATATGCAAAGTATATTCACACCAATTCGTGTCTTCATACCTGTACTTTGGATAATAATGATCATCACATCCACCATTATTAATAACCCCATGCCCACTCCCTTCCCCTCCAACCCCTCTGCCCTCTCTAGAGTTAGAAAAATATGGAAGGCTTCATGAATTTGCGTGTCATCCTTGTACAGGGGCCATGCTAATCTTCTCTGTCGTTCCAATTTTAGTATATATGATGCTGAAGGGAGTGCTCTATTGATGTTTTAAATGTTAGCTTCACCTCTAGATTCCTCGACAGTAACTGAATCCTACAGATGAAACCCAAGCTCAATAGATTCTGTATGAGGTGATTGCCTTTTCAGTTCTTCTAACCACCCAGGCCTCAGGCCAATTTCCTCCACTTCTGCCATAAAGGGCCAATTCTTTCCAGTGAAGTCCAAGCTGGCCTCCTCCCATGGTAGTGAATCCCTCATCCCTCCCTGGCCTGGAAGCAATGGTTTAGAGGATGTGGGGTTCTCAAACTTTTTATTTTATTTTTCCTGAGGGCGGAATCCAGGGCCTCACACATGCTAGGCAAGCACTCTGACACTCCCCCAGCCTTTCACCCTCTTTTTTTCAGCACAGTTTTCTCTCTCTTGCTTCTCCTCCCAATCCCCCCCATAACTCCTTCCCCTCCTGTTTCCCTTCTCCCTTCTGGGTACTGAAGACCGAGGCGCTTTACTATGAGCTGCATCCCCAGCCCTTTTTATTTTGGGACAAGGGCTTACAAATTTGCTGAGGCTGGTCTCCATCTTGTGATCTCCCTACCTCAGTCTCTCGAGTCCCTGGGATTACAGGCATAGTCCACTGTGCCTGCCTAACCATGTTTTCTTAATTTACCAGAAAACTATCCTGCAGGGCGCAGGGGTGTCCACCTGTAATTTCCAACAACTGGAGAGACTGAGGAAGGAGGATGGAGAATTCACAGCTAGCCTAAGGGATTTAACCTGTCCCTGATCTCAAAATAAAAAACCAAAAGGGCTGGGGATGTAGATCAGTCATTAGATGCCCCTGTGTTCAATACCCTACTAATAAATAAACAAACAGATAAACAATTGTAGTCTTAAAAGCTAATTTTGCATTTTAGTCTAAAAATCAAGAAATCAGGGGTTTAAAAGGTCATTTTTTGCCTAGCATCCCTGCTGCCCCCCAGCGGTCGGGGCGGGTGTAGACGCGGGTTCCGAGACCTCGCAGTGACTTTCCATTCAGCTGGAGGCCGGCTCCCACCCCGGGCTGGGCTGAGTCATTCCAAATTCCTTTGTGTTCTCTCCCCGAGCGAGTGCGCGGAGATGGTTGCTTTAATAGTCACTTTCTTTCCTGAGACAAAAGAAATCTCGTCTTTGAGAGTTCTGATTCACGAGTTAGCCAAACTGTGAGTCAAACTCAGGCTTCCTGAGAGCTATAAATATTTGCCCTCCCCGCCTTGAAGTGAAACGCCCACCCATCGTTTCGCCACGGAAAGGCTCGACTCTGGAGGATTCCAGCGTAAAACGATCCGCGCCTCGAGAGGTGTTTTTTAGGCAGTGAAAAATGCGGTGTATTCCAAGCGCTTGAAGAGAGAAGAACGTGTTTGTAGGATTTAAAAATCTGTTCTTAATTTAAAAGAGTCTTTAAAAGTATAAAATTATCGACATTTAAACTGTGATCGGGAGCAGAAAGTAGGAGAGCTGAATGTCAGCCTCCAGGGATGTCAGTTTGGTTTTTTGGCAAGTAAATATGGGTCATTTGGCATGGCTTGTGGGCTGACATTAATATCGACAAGAGCCACTTTGTAGGCCGCGGAAACCTCTTCATCTGCCCTCCCTGCAGTGTGAAATTTGAGGAGGCTGAAGCCGGGAGGGGCAGGGCACTCCAGCCTGGAGCTCCAAGCCAGAGATCCTGGACTGAGTGTAGGGTGGAGTTCAGGGGCTGACCCTGAGTTTTTCCTACTGATTAAATGATTTTTTTTTTTTTAAAAACTTAAATAAAAAGACCAAGACAGAAAAAATTAAATTATCTTTTATCCATTATCCAGAAATAATCGCTGTTAACATTTTGATGTGTGTTCAGTTTTTTTTTTTCTAGGCCTTTTGTTTAAACAAAAATGGTATCTTTAACTAAAGTAAAAAGAAATGGAAGACATAAGCCCATACAAAATATCTGTAAGCAAATGTTCATAGAAGCATTATTTTCACAGCCAAAAATTAGAAACAATTCAATATGTCCATCAACAGATAAAGTGTTCCCATCTGACACGACTCCAGCCTGCCCCAGCCCCCCCCCCCCCAAACCCCCCAAAAACAAAACCAAAAACAGATGAATGGTCAAACAAAAAATGGTATAAAAAATGTATTTGGGGCTGGGGATGTGGCTCAAGCGGTAGCGCACTCGCCTGGCATGCGTGCTGCTGGTTGGAGCCTCAGCACTACATACAAACAAAGATGTTGTGTCCACCGAAAACTAAAAAATAAATATTAAAAAAAATTCTCTCTCTCTCTCTTTAAAAAAAAAAATGTATTTGCCCTGGGAGGTGATATACGCCTGTAATCCTAGAGGTTGAAGCAGTATGAAGATAGCAAGTTCCAGGCCAGACTGGGCAATTTAGCAAGATTCTATCTCAAAGTAAAAAATAAAGAGGCTTGAGATGTAGCTCAGTAATAGAGCACATGTGAGGGCCTGGGTTCAATCACCAGTACCACACACACAAGAAGAAATGATATACTTATATTGCTTACAACAGGACACCTTGAAAACATGCTAAGAGAATGAAGCCAATCACAATGGACCATTTATTATACGATTCCATTTACTTAAAGTCCAGAATCAGAATATCTATAGAAAATGAAAATTAGGGGTTGGGGTTGTGGCTCTGTGGTAGGGCATTCACCTAGCATGGGTGAGGCACTGGGTTTGATCCTCAGCACCACATAGAGATAAATAAACAAAGCTATTGTGTCCATCTACAACTAAAGCATATTAAAAAGAAAGAAAGAGAAAAAGAAAATGGAATTAGAACCAGTGAGTTTGAGCCAAGGAGGAGGTCATAGACTCTAGAGGCTGAGGCAGATAGACAGCAGTCTCAGCAACTTAGTGAGACCTTAACCTACTTAGCTAGATCCAGTCTCAAAAAAAAAAAAAAAAAAAAGGTGGGGAGAAGGTTTAGGGTTATAGCTCAGTGGTAAAGTACCCCTGGGTTATTCCTTGATACAAAAAAATAAATAAGAGATGAAAAGTTAGATTAGTGGTTGAGGGGAATAGCAAGTGACTGCTAAAGGATCTAGCATTTCTTTTTTTGCTGGGAAAATGTTCTTATTAGATATTTGTTAGCTGTGTAATTCTGTGAATATATTAAAAGTCACTGGCCAGTTGCAGTGGTGCATACCTGAAATCCCAGCCATTCAAAAAGCTGAGGCAGGAGGATCACAATTTAGTGAGACTGTCTCAAAATTAAAAAAAAAAAAAAAAAAAAAGGGCTGGGAATGTAGCTTATTGGTAGAGCAGCCCTGTGTTCACGCGCGAGTGCACACACACACACACACACAGAGTCATTGAATTGCACACTTATTTATTTTATTGTGGGACAGGGTCCTGTTAGACAATTACCCTACCACTGAATTAAATCCCCAGCCCTGAGCTATACTCTTTTATTTTTGTCTCAGTACTAAGGATTGAACCCAAGGCCTGGGGCATCCTAGGCAAGCACTCTACAACTGAGTTACACCCTCAGCGCTATTTTTAAAATTTTGTTCTGAGACAGCAGTCTCATTAAATTACCCAAGCTTCTGCCAGGCATGGTGGTACATGCCTGTGATCCCAGGGGCTTGGAAGGCTGAAGTAGGAGGATCGTGAATTTAAAGCCAGCCTCAGTGACATAGTGAGGCCCTAAAGCAACTTAGAGAAACCCTATCTCTAAATAAAGTATTTTAAAACACTGGGGTTGATGGGTATATGGCTAATTGCACAAGCAAGCTACGCTTGATTTTGTGATCTTTTTGTCTCAGCCTCCTGGGAAACTGGGTTTACAGGTATGTGCCATTGGACCTAGCTGAATTGTGCACTTAAAAATATTATTATTTTTAGTTGTTGATGGATCTTTATTTATTTAAATGTGGTGCTGAGAATTGAACCCAGTGCCTTACACATGCTAGGCAAGTGTTCTACCACTGAGCTACAACCCCAAACCCTGAATCGTACACTTTTTAAAAGTGAATTTTATGGTAAGTGAATTATAACTCAATAAATCCCTAATTAAAAAAAAATAAAGACACTTTGGTGATACCTGCCTATCATCCCTGCAATTTGGGAGGCAGGAGGATCACAAGCCTCAGCAATTTAGTGAGATCCTGTCTCTAAATTTAAAATAAAAGGGTTTAGGGGATGTAGTTCATTGGTAAAGTGCACCCAAGTATTCATGCTGTAGGAGTTGGGGATATAACTAGTGGCCTCGTATGTATAATGCCATGGCACTGCAAAAAAGAAAAAAAAAAAGAAATCAATCAATCACTATAAGATATATTATGAACATTAGTCCAACATTCCCAATAACTATTCTTCTGCAGCATTTTTAATTTAATTTTCAAAATTTTTATTACTTTTATTTTTAATTACTAAAAGAATGCACATTCCTTATAATTTTTAAAAAATATATTTATTTGTTTATTTTTAAATTTTTTTAAAAAAATATTTATTTATTTTAGTTCTCGGTGGGCAAACACAATATCTTTGTTTGTATGTGGTGCTGAGGTTCGAACCCGGGCCACACGCATGCCAGGCGAGCGCGCTACCACTTGAGCCACATCCCCAGCCCTATTTTTTAATTTTTTATGTGGTGCTGAGGATGGAACCCCGGGTCTCATGCATGCGAGGCAAGCGCCCTACCACTGAGCTACAACCCTGGCCTAAATTTTTTTTAAATACAGAAGAATAAAAATTAGAAAATATCCTTCTCGGACTATTCCCTGAAGACCTTAAAAGAGCGTACTACAGGGATACTGCCACATCGATGTTCATAGCAGCACAATTCACAATTGCTAGACTGTGGAACCAACCCAGATGCCCTTCAATAGATGAATGGATAAAAAAAATGTGGCATTTATACACCATGGAGTATTACGCAGCACTAAAAAATGACAAAATCATGGAATTTGCAGGGAAATGGATGGCATTAGAGCAGATTATGCTTAGTGAAGCTAGCCAATCCCTAAAAAACAAATACCAAATGTCTTCTTTGATATAATGAGAGCAACTAAGAACAGAGCAGGGAGGAAGAGCAGGAAGAAAAGATTAACATTAAACAGAGACATGAAGTGGGAGGAAAAGGGAGAGAAAAGGGAAATTGCATGGAAATGGAGGGAGACCCTCATTGTTTTACAAAATTACATATAAGAGGTTGTGAGGGGAATGGGAAAATAAACTAGGAGAGAAATGAATTACAGTAGATGGGGTAGAGAGAGAAGATGGGAGGGGAGGGAGGGAGGATAGTAGAGGATAGGAAAGGTAGCAGAATACAACAGTTACTAATAGGGCATTATGTAAAAATGTGGATGTGTAACCGATGTGATTCTGCAATCTGTATTTGGGGTCAAAATGGGAGTTCATAACCCACTTGAATCTAATGTATGAAATATGATATGTCAAGAGCTTTGTAATGTTTTGAACAACCAATAAAAAAAATAGAAAATATTTTCTCCATGACCAACTTTAACATACTTAGAGTACTGACTTAAAAATTATTTTTATCTCATAGCCTTCTCTTTATAGAGCCTTATGTTCAGTGCAAGCCCACAGTCTTTATTTTTACTTCCCTCCTTCATCCCTCATCTCTACTCATTCTCCTCCCCTGCATTACTACCCACTCTATTGTGTTTATTATACTCTAAATCCTGAAGTATCCTTGGAAAAACACCACTTTTTTTTTTTTTTTTGTATTTTTGGTTAGTTTTTGGAAGTAGTGTTAACTATAAGTCTTCTTGCTAAATACTTCTTGAGGTTTCTGTACGTTATTACTATATTATGTCATTCCTTAATAAACATCCATTACATTTAACTTTTATTTCCCTAATGATAAACACCTGGGTTGCCTCCAGCTGTGTCACAATAAACAGTGTGGTACATATGTTCTTTTATGGACTTGAGCAAGAATTATTCTGGAACATAAATTCAGTTGTGTGGCATATATATAGGGACAAGAGGCATAATCCCTTTTGGTTTCTGAATGGATTTACCAGTTTATAATCCTCCCCACTTCTCTGGTGGAAAAGAATTTATATTTCACTACATCCTTTGCTAACACTTAATGGTATCAAATTTACTTTCTTTCTTTATATTGTGGTATGGAGGATTGAACTGAAGGCCTCTCAGTGTTAGGCAAGTGCTCTACCACTGAACTGCTTTTTTTTTTTAGTGGTAGGTGGACAAAATGCCTTTATTTTATTCATTCATTCGATGGCCCTTTATTTTACTCATTTATTTATATGCAATGCTGAAAATTGAACCCAGTGCCTCACACATGTAAGGCAAACACTCTACCACTGAGCCACAACCCCAGCCCTTATTCATTTATTTTATTTATTTTATTTTTTTTTTAAAGAGAGAGTGAGAGGGAGAGAGAGAGAATTTTATTATTTATTTTTTAGTTATCGGCGGACACAACATCTTTGTTGGTATGTGGTGCTGAGGATCGAACCCGGGCCGCACGCATGCCAGGCGAGCGCACTACCGCTTGAGCCACATCCCCAGCCCTTATTCATTTATTTTTATGTGGTACTGAGGATGGCACCCAGTGCCTCACATGTGCTAGGCAAGCGCTGTACCGTTGAGCTACAACCTCAGCCCCACTGAAAGGCATTTTCATCATCATAATAAAATTATTATTTTATGCTGGGCATGTTGGCGCCCTCCTGTAATCCCAGCGACTCAGGAAGCTGAGGCAGGTGGATTTCGAGACCCTGTCTCATTTAAAAAAACAAACAAAAAAATTAACAAGGGGGCTGGGTATGTCGCTCAGTGGTGAAGTGTCCCTGGGTTCAATCCTGGTACCAAAAAAAAAAAAAAAAAAAAAAAATTTGTGACAGGTTCTCGAATTTGTGATCCTCCAGGTAGCTAGAATTACAGGGACATACACTGGGCTTTCTTTTTCTTTTGTTTTGTACTGAGGATTGAAGCCAGGGCACTTTACACTGGGATATACCCCAGGTTCTTTTATTTCTTATTTTCAGACAGTCTCAGCTTCCTGAGTCACTGGGATTACAGGTGTGGGCCATCACGCCTGCTGTAGTTTTTTTTTTTTTTTTTTTTTTTTTTTTTAGATGTTATCTCAGTATGTTTTGAACTCCTAGTTTTTGAACTAGGAGTTCAAAACATAAGGTTTTGAACTCCTAGGCTCAACTGTTCCTTTTCCCTCAACCTCCCAAGTAGCTGGGGCTACAGGTAGGTGCCATTACATCTGTTGCATTCAATTGTTTATCATACCACAGGATGCTACTACATTCAATTTTGAACACATCTGTTCACTATATCCTCGTCTACTTTAATTTTTACTCACTTGATCATCTCAGATAGTCCTAGTATAATCCATTCTACCTTCTTTGTTCATATTCTCCTCAGATTTGGAGTAGAGGAACTGGGACTCTGAAGAGTTAATATAACATAGCCCAAGACTGCCTGCCCTGGAGAGAAGCTTACTCATCAGCATCCATAGACTCCATTTTAGAGTAGGACTATTGTCTGAGGAAGCTGCCCAGAAAAAACAGAGGTAATGTATGTGAGAGTGGTATACAAATGCTGTTAGCATATGCTTTCTTCTCTGATGGTCAAGCAGGATTTGGGTATGTCCCATGATAAACCTTGTATCACTGAACAGCACTATTGGCATCTATTTCTTTTTTTTTCTTTTTTTTTTTTGTACTGGTGATTGAACTTAGGGGTGCTTGACCACTTAGCTCTATCTCTAGACATTTTTGTTTTTATTTTGAGACAGGGTCTCAATAAATTGTCCAGATTGGCCTCCAACTTGTGATCCTCCTGCCTCAGCCTCCCAAATACCTGGGATTACAGGTGTGTGCCACCATGCCCAGCTGAAATTTTTTTAACGTTAAAAAACCCAAGTGCATTATAGTAGGTATTGTATGGGTGATTTATACAATATACAGACTCTAACAACATCACAATACTTCACACAAAACAGTCCTTGAACATTAAAAAGACCAGACTATTTACCCTTCCCACATTGCTTTCAATCTCAACCAGATTGCTGTGGAAAGCTAAAGTTTCAGACTGTGGAGGGAAACTGTAAAATGCTTACAACAAGCAGCTATTTGTGGTATGCTGAAAGAAGACTGGGACCAATATGCACAGTTGATCCTGAGAGGTGACGGCACAGTCGAAAATACGAGCATATTTCAGTTGTTCAGCCAGCCAAGAGTGGTTAAGAAAAAGATTTCATGCTGTATATGTGTGTGTATGTATATTTAATAATACCTATATATCTATATCTATATCTCCCCTGTCCCCATGAAAGTCTAGACTATTTTGGCTGAGGATGTGGCTGGCAGGGAGAGAGAGTTCAAGCGCTTTTTCAGCTCAGTAGGGCAATAATGGCTACTCCATTATCAGCACACGACTGGCAGTGACTAGGAACTTCTGTTTCCTCCTCCCCCAACATCAAGATAAAGTGAAAGTAAACAGGCACTCTGGAAAATTACTAGTGTTCTTCCTCCTGAAGGCACATGAGAAGAGAGGACAGAAAATTCATTACCTACCTATCTTTCTTTCTTTCTTTCTTTTTTTTTCAGTTTTGCTTAGACTTAGCTTTCTGTTGCAGAACTCTTGGAAACAAATTTCTCTATTATCCTTTATCAGTAAGAACTTTTATGTTTGGCTTTTCTACTATGGTTGTTCTAAAAAGCAGAGGCATCCGAAAAGATTTTGTAATCTATCTTAATTTATATTTCCACAAGAAAATTATATTATTATTTTTAAATAGAAATTACATATTTACCCATGTTTATTTATCTGAGGCAGGAACATGCTTTTACTGAGAGGAACCAGGCCATTTCCTGGTGCTCTTCCTGTCTTCAAACTTAAATACTACATAAATATTTCTGTTTGGGGCAATTTTATTTTGAACAGTAATGTGCCACCCTTAGAGAGGAGGCTAGGCAATCCACTTTGCAACAGGAGCCAAACTCAAATTCAAGCAAAATTCTCTGCTTTCTTTAAAAATGAAACAAATACTGAAGTAAGATTGACATTATAGTGACTGATTTTAGCATTTGTCTTAATTTTTTTTTTTTTTTTTTTTTTTTTTTGGTACCAGGAATTGAACTCAGGGGCACTTGAGATCACTGAGCCACATCCCCAGACCTATTTTGTATTTTATTTTGAGACAGGGTCTCACTGAGTTGCTTAGTGCCTCATTTTTGCTGAGGCTGGCTTTGAACTTGCCATCCTCTTGCCTCAGCCTCCCAAACTGCTGGGATTACAGGTGTGTGCCACCCCCATCTCTTTTATAAACCTGATTTTCAAGGTCAGTTGGCATACTCATTCCCACAAGATTTGATTGTTGGGTGAAGTTTTGCATGGAAGTTTTTAAAGATTGGAACTTATGAAGCAGAAAAAGGTTTGATAAATAAGAATGTGAACCCTATGAGAAAAGGGGTATCCTCCTGCCCCCACCACTACCTTATCCCTGTGTAAAGAACAATACCTGGCACCTAGTGAATGCTTAATAAATATGTAAGTAAATGGAAGAAGTGTTTTGCCTATACAGAATTTAGCTATCCTCAAATACTTTTGAAGTCATTTACAAATAATTGCTTCTTATAACTTATTTTTTTGCAATTTTTTTATACCTTTATTTTTATGTGCTGCTGAAGATCAAGCCCAGTGCCTTGCATGTGCTAGAACCCAGGAATACTTTACCACTGACCTGCATTCCCAACTCTCTCTCCCCCTTTCTTTTTTGAGACAAAGTTTTGCTTAATTGCTTAACTTGGGATCCTCCTGCCTCAGGCCTCATAAATTGTGAAGGCCCTATATCCAAATAAAAGATAAAAAGGGGCTGGGTGTGGTGGCGCACCTGTAATCTCAGCAGTTCAGGAGCCTGAGACAGGAGGATTGTGAGTTCAAAGCCAGCCTCAGCAATGGCAAGGAGCTAAGCAACTCAGTGGACCCTATCTCTAAATAAAATACAAAATATGGCTGGGGATGTGGCCAGTGGTTGAGTGCCCCTGAGTTCTATCCCTGGTACAAAAAAAAAAAAAAAAAAAAAAAGTTTGGGTATGTATCACAGTGGTAAAGTACCCCTGGGTTCAATCCCCAGTATCAAAAAAAGAAAAAGAAAAAACAATGTGAAATGAAAACTTTTAATTTATAGTTCATTTAAAGAGTTCCTTACAAAATATTTATTGAACACCTAAAACTGACTAAGCACATGTTGTGAGGCAGGCCATTGTGTGAGAATCAAATGGAGCTTGCCCTTAAGATGCTTGTGAAGGAGCTGGGTTCAGTGGCACATGCCTGTAATCCCAGTGGCTCAGGAGAGATGCTGAGGGAGGAGGATCCCCAGTTCAAAGCCAGCTTCAACAACTAAGTGAGGCCCTAAGCAATTTAGAAAGACCCTGTCTCAAAATAAATAAAAATGGCTGGAGATGTGGCTCAGTGGAAGTGCCCCTGTGTTCAATCTCTGGTATTAAAAAAAAAAGAAAATGTTTGCGAAGAATCTAACAGGACACAGACATGTGTTCTTAAGTATGAGAAAGGAGGAGAAAGGTGATCAGGAACCAGACTGAGCCCCAGGGAGGGAAAACAATGGCACATCAATGGCCTATTGGTATTATCATTATTAATTAGCAAAAAGAGGAAATACTTAATATTTGTTAAATGAATAATTTATCTCTTCCTCATAACTGAGCTTAAATCCTTGAGCCAAACCTAAAGAACCCCAAATAAATAAATAATATAGTGTTTTAATGGATCAAAGGAAGAGATTGTCTCTCCTTCAGGGAGGGTGGGAAAAATCCGGGGTCATGAAGGAGGTGGAATTGAAGAGCAACCTTCTAGGACCAAAGGATAAACTCCTGAACCACATTCCAAGCCCTTTTTATTTTAAGACAGGGTTTTGCTAAGTTGATTAGGACCTTGAACTTGGGATCCTTCTGCCTCGGCCTTTGGAGTTGCTGGTATTGCAGGTATGCACCACCATGCATGGCACTGGGACCATTTATCTTTCCTACTCCAGGGGGAAACAAAAGCTTTGTAGCCTATATTTTTTAGGAGATAGCAGAAGGATTAAAAAAAAATTCTATAGACATAAAAAAACTGTTATTGAAAAAAAAGATAGGCAGTTGATTAGATGTGTGGTTGGGGATGGGAGTCCAGGAAAGAACAAAACATGATTCCAGGTGCAAGCCTACATGACTGGGGAAATCTTAACAGGAATAAGGAAGATGGCAGGTATAGCTGGTTTTATTTGAGGAGGTGAGGGGTGTGAGGTTGAATTTAAATAGTCTCAGTTGCAAAAGGGATAGCCAGTTGGGGATGTTTAGTAGGTAGCTGAAAACCTGGTGGTATTATACAGCAATTTGAGCAAAAGGTAATTTTATTTATTATTTATTTGGTGAGACTGGGGATTGAACCCAGAATCCCTATACAACTGAGCTATGTACCTAGCCCTTCTTCTTCTTCTTTTTTTTTTTTTTTTCAGTATTGGGGATTTAAAACAGAAGCACTTAACCACGAGTCACATTCCCACTCCTTTCTTCCTTCCTTCCTTCCTTCCTTCCTTCCTTCCTTCCTTCCTTCCTTCCTCCCTCCCTCCCTCCCTCTCTCTCTCCTTTCCTTCCTTCCTTTTTTATCTATTTATTTATTTATTTTGGGACAGAGCCTCACTATATTGCTAAGACTGGCTTTGAACTTTTGATTCTCCTGCCTCAGCCTCGTGCTGCTAGGATTACAGGCATGTGCCACTGAAATCAGCCTCCTTTTTATTTTTTGAGACAGGGTCTCCCTAAGTTGCTCAGGCTGGCCTTGAATTTGCCATCCTCTTGCCTCAGTCTCCCAGAGTTGCCAGGATTATAGGTATGCGCCATTATGCCTGGTGGTGTTTTGCTTTAAAATAATATAGTTGAATAGATAATACTGCTGCATTTGGTAAAGTAAAAATTAATTCCCCTTCTTATTCCTGGTGGCCTGTTTTCTCACCCCAGAGGTAACCACCAATTCCAGTTTCTTGAGTATTATTCTAGAGATATTATGGATACATATGCTTTTTATGTCCCTGGGAGATTTTTGTATACTTGTTTAAAGGATAGAGAAGACTTGTGTATCTTTGAGAAAGAAGGGAAAGGGTCAGAGAAACAGATGGAAGAAGCAAATTAGAAGAATTACTGAAGCAAGTTCTTAGAGGAGGTAGGAGGAGACAGAATCAATGATGTCCTTATGTACTTTAAAAAGCAGAGTGCGGGGCTGGGAATATAGCTCAGTTGGTAGAGTGCTTTCCTCACGTGCACAAAGCCCTGGTTCAATCCCCAGCACCACACACACACACACACACACACACACACACACACACACACACACTAATAATAGTAATAATAAATAAACTAAAAAAAATAAAAAATAAATAAAAAGCAGGGTGGACCCTTTTAGAACTATGAAGGGAAAATGGATGGCAATAAAGATTTCCGATGCTGTATCACTTTGATGGTCTGTTTCCTCAGTTTGGTGGTGGTAGAGATGCATTTTGAAGTAGATGGATTGCTTCAGGAGAATACAGAGAAGATATAAAAATCGTCACTGTGGACATGAGAAAATACCATGGAACTGTCAGATTGAAAAATCAAAAAGGTTTATTTTGATGATTTATAAAAGAAATATCACCATAGCAACTTAATTTATATTTACACATTAAAAATTAATTTACATAAATATATTCACATCATCTTACATTAAACATTTTCAGTTAAAACATTACAGGTAATCATAAACAAAACATAAACCAAATTTTAAACATAAATGCCCTCAAAGTATGCTCAATAACCACCATAGATGAATCAGGAAAAATAAGATTTCAGGAACAAACAGTACAGATGATTCCATAGGCCACAGGCCCTGTGGTCCTTAAAAAGCCACTTTCACTTATTTATTTTTATGGTGCTGGAAATTAAACCCAGGGTCTTATGAGTACTAGGCAAGCACTCTACCACTGAGCTATATTCCCAGCCCTAAAAGTCACTTTAAACTCTAACCAGAAGCTTACATGAAGCCGGCTGAAGAAAAAGAGATTTAAAATTTTTTTGTCTTATTTTAATGTAGTTAAAAAAACATAATTTCAGAATTTATACTGTAATTCACATGAAATTAGTTTTAGTAAAGGATGCTATTATTTGTGGGATAGATTGGGCATCTCATTTTTTTTTTCCAGATTCTATGAGAGTAGATAGTCCAAAGTATTGGGAAGGGGAAGTTTGAGGCTGCATCAAGACCATAATTGTGGATCTCACTGCTCTTGTCTATTCAGGGCTTCATATACACATTAATAGCCCCAGAAGGAGAACACCATACAAAGACTTTGGCATTGGCTCTGACTTGGGTGCTGCCTCTGATAAATGCTGGGCATTCTGTCCCTGATGCCAGGGAGAGAATGCTTGGCAGCTGCCTGGGCATGCTTTGCTCAATTTAGGTGCCAGGTGTAATTATACAGTGGCTAGCAGCTCTATGGAGATGCTGAAGTTTGAGACTAAGTGTCACAGAGAGCTAATAACAAATAGTTTTCATGAGAAAAGTGAACAAAAACAGGTATTTACCAAAACCTGAGGTTATTATCTAGTTTGATAAGCAGTATAAGAGGGTCATTTCATTTCATTCCCTTAAATGTGGCCCTTAACAATAAATAGAGTTCTCCTATTTCATGTCACCTGACTTGCAGCCAGGTATCTGAACCTAAAGTTTAAAGTCCTGCATATATATTATTAATTATTAAAAAGAGCAAATTTTCCTAATCTGGCAACTAGTGACACTTCATGATTACAAGCCTTAAAATTTAATACAAGTACATTTTTTAATATATAGAATGCTTACACATTAAAACATCAAAGGCACTTTTCAGGTTACATGATAAATAAAAGTACATTAATAGAAAGAGGATTATTTATTGTTTTCTTCAGTTTTTGTGTCCATGGTAATCACTGACAGCCCACTTCTGCACTTCGCCTTTGGCCAATAGTACAAAGAAAATGGCACCAAATACATTAATAGCAGCAGCGATACAAAAAACAATTTGCCATTCTCTAACAGTGTTCTATAAAGAAAAAAAGAAAAAATGAAATGAAAAAATTTTGTGTCTAGTTTATAAAAAAGGTTGTATCACAAAATTGTTATGACAGCAACATTATTCATCAAAGATATGCTTGAAATAAATGTTCATCAGCAGTAGGATTGTGGTGTATAAGTTCAATGAAATATTATATAGCAATGAGAATGAATGAGCTACAATATGGATACATCTCACAAAGTGTTAAGCAAAAGAAGACAGAGTATATATGAAGTGATTCCATTTATATAAAACTAAAAATCAGACAAAACTAATTTATGGTTAAAAGTCAGGAATAGTTCCTCTTGAAGGGGTGAGGGAGGAGTGGTAGGAATATCAAAGAGGCAAAATTCCCTTGCTGAGGGACCAATGATCTATTTATTGATTGGGGAATGGCTACACAGATATGTTAATGTTTTGAATAATGGTTCAGCTGTACAATTATGACTTGTGTATTTTAAAAATACATGTTATACTTCAATAAAAAAATAAAAAAAAGCTTACATGGCATGCTCTTGAATCATGTGTTATTAGGCAAGTTATATTCTGCGTTCATCTCCCAAATTCTTAGGTGGGAGGTGTCTGGTAGATCAATCAAGTGGATCAATCAAGTCCTTCTTATCATAAGTTCAGAAGGACTCTGAAGTTCAGGTTTAAGGATTTGGGATGTTGCAGGGAGGCCCAACCAGTGTAAAAAGTTTTGACTGGCACAAAGTAGGGCATTCATGGGATTTGTCTATAAGAAATCAACAATTGTTCAATGTATAACCTAAAAAGTAGTATAAAAACATCAAAGTTACATAACTTTCTGGGTTATAGGACTACCTTTAACAACCAATTATAAAATTTTGATATTTTTAATCTAATCAGAGTGCTACTTTGCAGCATTGTAACAAACAAAAACTAAATAGTAGTACTGGCAATGTGGAAGAAAAGGTAAGGCATAACTATGGAAGTCATTTTATTTAGGAAAAAAGGAGAAACATGGAGAAAGAAAGGAGCTACCTGTGGCTATTATACTTGTGTGAGGTAAAAAATATTAGAAATACATCATAAATTTTAGCAACTAAACTCAGTAACTAAAATTTAGCAACTAATTTTAGTACTAAAATTTAGATACGCTAATGATGTGTCGGCATTCTAGGGGAGAATCTAGTCAATAATTATATCTTGTACCAGAAAGAAATATTTAAGACAGTTTCTTAGGATTACCTAAGACAAATCTCTATGTGAGCTACCATGATTTGTGATTTAAAATTGATCAACTGTACCAGAAATCTCATTTTTTTTTCTTTTCCTGTACTGGGGATTGAACCCAGGGTGCTCTGCACTAAGCTATATCCTCAGCCCTTTTCCATTTTGAGACAGAGTCCTTCTTGCTGGCCTGGTACTTGCAATCCTGCTGCCCCAGCCTCATGAGTTGCTGAGATTACAGATGTGTGTTTTGTTTTATGGATCTTGAACTCCTGAGCTCAATTAATCCCCTGCCTCAGTCTCCCAAGGAGCTGATACTATATAGTGTGTGCCACTACATCCAGCTACATCATCTTCAAAATCCAGCTCAGTTCCTACTTTACAAACACTCAGGATTTCAGTTCAGGAATCCATATTTCTCTAGCAGAAGTGCTAGAATTATCAACAATAATACATGGTATTATACATTGATAACTAAAACATGGTAGTGTGTAGATCTAAGTTCTTGGGTTGCCATATTGCTCTAAGAAGACAACATAAAACAGTTCTGGCATGTCCATATTGAGACAGAACTTTAGAAAAAACTACTGCAACATGCAACATTCCTTTTTATTGAGAGGAAATAGTGATGTGAGGCACCAATTCACTTAAGTAAGGAATTAGAAATGGTAAAGAGTGGAGAACAGTGGTGAACACATATGTGTCTGAAATCAAGATATTTGGTAAGAAGGTTTTATGTACTGAAATTCAACAAATTAGATATGATATTGACTGGATCATAAAACCAAACAGAAAGTTAGGTTTTCTTGAGAGGTTTAAGTTAGCCTATTGAAGAACTTATTCCACCAGCCTTAAGATACTTTTTTTTTTTTTTTGTATCAGGGATTGAACCCTGTGGCATTCAACCATTGGGCCACATCTCCAGCCCCCACCTCCCACGTGCCCCACTTTTAAATACTTTTTACTTGTAGTTGGACACAGTACCTTTATTTATTTATTTTTTACTTGGTGCTAAGGATAGAACCCAGTGCCTCACACATGCTAGGTGAGCGCTCTACCTCTGAGTACAACCCCAGCCTGCCAGCCCTTTTTTATATTTTATGTAGAGATAGGGTCTCACTGAGTTGCTCAGCACCTTGCTAAATTGCTGAGACTGACTTTGAATTCCCCAAATACTGGGATTATAGGCATATGCCACCGTGCCTGGCTTGAGATACGTTTAAACTTTAGAAAGTAGAGTTGGAAAGAGTAATGTTTCAAAAGGCTCTGTTGACTGACTTGGCCTCATGCTGCCCTCCAGCTTTAAGACCTAACCAACCCTGGCCCACCTTGCCTCTCTGCACTTGGTGCCCTTGCCCAGGCCTATGTGTCAGACCCTTAACACCCACATGGCTTACTCCTGAGGGGCTCTTTCCCCACTGCTCCCCTCCTCTCTTGCAGTAGCATGCCACACAATCTTTTTTTCTGTAGCACCTGTCAAACTGCACTTTAACTCTATGATTACATATAATCTATAAATGTTGAATTTTTCAGAAGTATAGGAGAAGCTTGTCATTTTGCCTTTGAATCTTCAATATCTAACATGCTGATAAACACTCCAGAACTGCCTTTTGAGTAAATGTTCCACTGCTTCAGGGCTTACTGACTGACTCATAAGGCAGCACATTTTATAAAGTAATAGCTCTGAACAGAAAAATTTCCTAATGTCTCCTATAACTTCTCTCCATCTGTTTTGTAGAACTACTGAGAATAAGTCACCATCTAGCCCTTCAAATATGTGAAGACACCCATCAGGTCTTCCCAAGTCTTTTGGCCCTTCAAACACTGTTGACTATTTCAACTGTTCCTCCTTCATTCTCACATTATTTCATGACACCTCACTCACCCTGATGGGTCCCTTTTTTGAATCATTTTATATTGCCAATTTTTATTTGTTTTATTTTATACACAAATTACTTATATGGTAAACTACCACAGCTTTTAATACTGTGTGGTTTTGACCGCAGGATTATCATTTAACTTAGTTATACTGTTCTAAAACCCAAAGAGTATCCTTTAAAAATATATACTTTCTCATTCATTAAGGCTTGTTGCCATAAAGAATTTCTTAAGAATACATATTCAAGAGCTGGAGCTGGGGCTGGGGATGTGGCTCAAGCTGTAGCGCGCTCGCCTGGCATGTGTGTGGTTCGATCCTCAGCACCACATACAAACAAAGATGTTGTGTCCGCCGATAACTAAAAAATAAATAATTCTCTCTCTCTCTCTCTCTCTCTCTCTCTCTCTCACACACACACACACACACACACACACACACACACACACACTCTCTTTAAAAAAAAAAAAAAAGAGCTGGAGCTGTAGATCAGTGGTAAAACACCTGCTTAGAACACATGAGGCCTGAGTTCAATCACTAACACCACAAAGAAAAGAAATAAAATAAACATTCAGAACTCTACCATTAAAATATACTCAACTCTGACACAAAGGCATAATTCCCAAATCTTTTCAGTTTATAAGCAAAATGTCTACTTACATCAGGGGTCAGGCTTTTAGCAATGACAGGCCCCACCATTCCTGGAATAGTGGCAAATGTATTCGTGATGCCCAGGAGGATACCAGCATACCTGGGGACACATTTTCATAAAGGTTTATTACTATGTTACACATTGAAGCAGCTTTCAACAGATTGCTATTCTACTGTCAGGTTGCTTTCTTATGAAATTTTATGTATCAAAGAAATGATTTACTAAACTGGGATTTTATATTCAGCTGATGGAAAACTTGCATTTCAATAGTTAATTAACATTCTAACATTACATAGAGGAATACAACCAGTGAAATTATCCTTTTTATCCTGATGCAGAATAGTGCTGACATATGATTTCTATAATCACTGTATCTAGATAGGAAGTTTTGTGTGTCTAGCTTATTATTACTATTTTTTTTTTTTTGGTACTGGGGATTAAACTCTGGGCCTCATTTGATATTATGCCAACTCTCCACCATGGAGCTACATCTGCAGGCACTGTTTTTTGGTTCTGAGGATTGAACCCAGGGGCACTTTACCACTGAGCCAAATCTCCACCCTTTTTATTTTGAGACAGGGTCTTGCTAAGTTGCTGAGGCTGGCCTTGAATTTGTGATCCTTCTGCCTCAACCCCCTAAATTGCTGCGGTTACATGTGTGTGCCAATATACCTGGCTTAGATAGAAATCTAAAGAATTTCTGCTTGTATTTGAAAAATGGTAATGTCCTGTTGATTTTTTCAATTTATAATATATAAGGAATGTATGTAAACTAAAAAAAGTCTATTATGGCCAAGATATTCAGGAAGTACCATCTTAAGAAGAATGAAGTACTTATCATTTTCTATAAAGAAATCTTGTTAAACTGATTATCAGAAATCTAAAGGTTTTTTTGGGGGGGATACTGGGGATTGAAGATTGAACCCAGGGTTGCTATACCACTGGGGCACAATCCCAGCCCTTTTAATTTTTTAATTTTGAGATAGGTCTTGCTAAGTTGCTTAGAACCTCACTAAATTGTTGATACTGGCCTAGAATTTGTAATCCTCCTGCCTCAGGCTCCTGAGCTACTAGGATTGCAGGCATGCACCACCACACTGGGCTAGGAACCTAAATACTTCTAACTTAGATCTACTAGGTGTGAGCTCATGCAAGTATGTAATAACAATCTGAGTTCACAAATATGTACATGTAATATGTCCAGTGGTCCCAATGGAGCACTCTCACACCCTATTAGGTGTGGTATTAGGGATTGAAACCAGGGGTGCTCTACCATTGAGCTACATCCCCAGCCCTTTTTATTTTTTATTTTGAGACAGTTGCTGAGACTGGCCTTGAATTTGTGATCCTCCTGCCTCAGCCTTTCAGGCCACTGGAATTATAGGCATGTGGCATGGCACCTGGCAAGGAAATCTTTTTCAATGTAACATACATATGAAAAAATACACAAGCCACTTGTGTACAGTTTGCTGAATTTTCACAAAGCAAAGACAACAATGTCACTAACACCTAATCAAGAAATAGAACCTCAGAGAATAAACATTCTTAAGGACATTTTGCATATAGTTGATCAGCCTCTCAGATTATATAAAATTTAATTTGAATAGTCATGATTTTGTCAGGTCACTCCTCTTCTACTCAGGTACCTACAAGGATGGTCTAACATTTACTTTAAGAAGACTGCGGGCCAGGTGTGGTGACACATGCCTGTGATCAAAGTGGCTCAGGAGGCTGAGGCAAGAGGCTCATGAGTTCAAAGCCAGCCTCAGCAAAAGTGAGGTGCTAAGCAATTCAGTGAGACATGGTCTCTAAATAAAATACAAAATAGGGCTGGGGATGTGGCTCAATGGTAGAGCACCCCTGGGTTCAATCCCCAGACCAAAAGAGAGAAAAGGCAAAAAAAGAAAAAAAAAAAAAAAAGAGGATTACAGTCTTTTGCCTGGATTTACCATGACTTGGCCCTGGCCCATCTATACAACCTTATCCCCAGTACCGCACAATCACACCTTCAGATCATATCTGCCATGTTCATCTCTGCTATCTATTTTTGCTCATACTATAAATATGCTACCTAAAATCCACACTCCTTCCATCCTAACCCCTTGCTTGGTACTTCTCATACTGACCAGTCATATCAATATCTTTATGGCTTTAAAGTAATTGTCCTAATTTGAGTTTGCTGATTCTGACTCCAGTCTCACTTCAAACTCATGCATTATTTCCCTTAATTATATCTAGTGCCCAGTACAATGCAAGTGCTTATTCAATACATGTTACTAATGAATGGTGGCATGTGACCTACAGCAGAGTCATGGGGCCCGGACAACACTGAATGTGGGAGCTTTGATCCATGCAGAGTAGTCCTCCTTTCCCCCTGGGAATGGGCTCCATGGGTGCAAATTTCTGATCAGGAATTTTATATGACTAGAAGACCCTGTCTCAAAATAAAAATAAAAGGGGCTGGAGTTGAATGTGGTATATGCCTATAATTCCAGTGGCTTGGGAGGCTGAGGCAGGAGGTTCACAAATTCAGAGACAACCTCAGTAATTCAGTAAGGCCCTAAGCAACATAGGAAGACCCTGTCTCAAAATTAAAAATATAAAAGGGCTGGGGATGTTTCTCAGTAGTTAAGTTCCCCTGTATTCAATCCCTCCTATGAAAAAAAAAAAAAAAAGGTGGAGGGAGGGTGGCCAGGATGCAGTTTAGTGGCAGAGCACCCAGATAATCCTCAGTACTGCAAGTAACAACAATAACAAAACCAATCTGTGGGTATCATCTAGTTCATTTAAAAAAGTTGCTGTCATTACCCTCTCTCTCTTTTGGTACATGGGATTGAACCCAGGGGTGCTATACTACTGAACTACTTTTCTAGTCCATTTTAATTTTTTATTTTGAGACAGGGTCTTGCTCTGGGCTTGAACTTGTGATCTTCCTGCCTTAGCCTCCCAAGTAGCTGGGATTACTGATGTGCACCATTCCTGACTTGCTGTCTTTTTTTGATTGAAGATACTGAGATGTTTGTCTTGTACATATTCCTAAAGTTTGGATTTTATAGGTTACATCCCTGAAGTATCATTTAACATAATCCTCTCCCCTTTTATTTTGATATTGGGGATTGAATTCAGAGGCACTCAACCACTGAGCCACATCCCCAGCCCTTTTTTATAATTAATTAATTAATTAATTATTTTTCCTTTTTGTATTTAATTTAGAGACAGGGTCTCACTGAGTTGCTTAGCGCCTCGATAAATTACTGAGGCTGGCTTTGAACTTGTGATCCTCCTGCCTCAGCCTCCTGAGTCACTGGGATTATAGGTGTGCAACATTTAAAATAATTTTTTTATGTCCCCTGTGTTTCAGCACACTGGACGGATGTAGCTAGAGGACTCCTTAGATTTAGGTTTGATATTCTGACAAAGTGATAGAGGAGTTTGGTTAAAAAAATTACTTAAGGGGTTGGGGTTGTAGTTCAATGGTAGAACGCTTGCCTAGTACATATGAGGCACTGGGTTTGATTCTCAGCACCACACAAAATAGATAAATAAAACAAAGGTATATAAAAAAAGTACTTAAGCACATAAATGGCATTTATTAATTTATTTTTCTTAATGGTTACCTAGACACATACAAAGTCTAATCACAGCTTTCAATTTCTTTTGAAAGAATAAGTGTTATTATAAAATAAAATTTTGGTTGAAAGTAGTTTGTTGTTTTATTCACTCATATAGTCCTTTTTTAAAAAAATATATTTTTTTACTTGTAGATGGACACAATACCTTTATTTTATTTGTTTATTTTATGTGGTGCTAGGGATCGAACCCAATGCCTCATACATGCTAGGGAAGTGTAGTCTTATTGTGGGATAAAGCAATTTCTATTAGGGATTTGGATCTTCAATACCTAGGCTACAGACTATTATCTGAAATCCCTTTCCACATTTTGAATGGGAAGGTGCCTAAATTAAAAAATCCTAGCCAGGCATGGTGGTGCATGCCTGTAATCCCAGCAATTTGGGAAGCTGATGTAAGAGGATCACAAGTTCAAGGCCAGCCTTAGTAACTTAGCAACCCTGTCACAAAATAAGAAATAAAATGGCTGAGGATGGGTCTCAATGGTAGAATGACCCTTGGTTCAATTTCTAGGACAAAAAAAGATTCCTACTGAACCAAATTAAGTTATCTGTACACATCACAATTTTTTTTAAAACCATATATCCATACATAATATAATAACAAAACTACGAGGCACAGATTTTTTTTGGCTTATCCCCTTTAGGGATCTTAAATTAACCAAGCTTGGCAGGCCCTGTCTCCTTCTCTCTTTTTAAAAAAAACTATTAGCACCTTGGCAGTAGGAGGAATCTGTGATGTTGCCAGGTCTTTTTGGTGACAGATATTAAGTGCAGATGAATGCTGTGAAATTCTAAATGTCAGCACCAAGAAGCTCATTCAAGTATTTATATTACACTTGGCCAGGAAGGGCCATGAAAGATTGATGACTGCTTGGAAGAGAGCATTGTTGTATGAACTCAGTCTGGATTCTGTGATGTTGGAGTACTAGAATTCTGTGTCAATAACTGTTCAAAATCCTATCCTATAGGGTAGGTAACTTGGATATTTTTTTCTTTTCTGGCATCCACTTCCATTTTCTTTTGACAATAGCTCTAATTTTTATTTGATGATCTGATTTTCTTTCATTTCTAGTTCAAGAGAGCAGGGTTTTCACCTGATTCTAAAATTTTGAATAGACTTCAGGAACCTGATGAATCCTAAACTATACTTCTGCTCCATGAAATAGAGTAGGTCGATTATTACCTTCCTTTAGGCTGGGTGGCTGCTAAAGTAACTTTATATTCTCTATAATTTTTACTTCTTATATTTATTTACTTAGTTTTATGATACACTTACATCAACTGAAGCAACCATGTATGTGTCTCTGCAATGAGTTCTTTCCCCTGAGTTTTCAAAACAACTACGAGGATCTCTAAACAACCAGTTCTTTAAGATTTTCCCATCTGTAGATTCAACCAAACACAAATCAAAAATATTTATCTTTTTTGCTCTTTCTGATGGATTATTCAGGAGAAATTTTTAGAATTAGTTTATTTGTATGTGTATTTTAAAAGTTTTTAGTGATGCTTCCCAGATTTTCCTTGAGGAAGAATTACCAAATTATCCTTCAACAAGTCTGTGACTGGTTATTTTCTTTAATTTTTGTCCAAACTGGACTCAAGCACCCTTTAGGCTTTTTAAATTTAATTTAATTTAATTTTAGTTGTAGTTGGACACAATACCTTTATATATTTATTTTTATGGGGTGCTGAGGATTGAACCCAGCGCCTTGCACGTATCTGTGAGCACTCTATTGCTGAGCCACAACACCAACCCCTCAAAAATATTTTAAAAAATTCTGAACATGTATTTTTTTTCTTGTCATTATTCCCTAAATAATACAGTATTAAAGCAATTACGTAGCATTTACATTATATTAAGTATGATAAGTTATCTAGAGGTGATTTAAAGTATATGGGAGGGTGTAGGTTATATGCAAATACTATGCAGTTTTTTTTTATTTTTTAAAATATTGTTGTTTTAGTTGTAGTTGGACACAATACCTTTATTTTATTTATTTACTTTTATGTGGTGCTGAGGATTGAACCCAGGGCCTTGCACATGCTAGGTGAGCGCTCTACTGCTGAGCCACAACCCCAGCCCTATATAAGGGATTCTTTATTTCAGTTTTTTGGTCCGGGGGATTGAACCCAGGGGCACTTAACCGGTGAACCATATCCTAGTCCTCTTTTTTTATATTTTTTTGAGACAGGATCTCACTAAGTTGCTTAGACTCTCACTAAGTTGCTGAGGCTGGCTTAAACTTTTGTCCTCCTGCCTCAGCCTCTGAAGCAGCTGGGATTAGAGGCATGCACCATAGTGCCCAGCTCTATATAAGAAATTTGAACTTCCTTGGATCTTAGCTGCCATGGGAGACCTGGAACCAATCCCTTATAGATATTGAGGGACAACTGTAAGTGAGAGGCAACTTGAAAGATCCTTGGACTCTGGAGATAGAAGACCTGATTTTAAGTCTTAAGTCTACCACTGAGTTATATCCTTCTCCCTTTATGTTTTTGATTTTGAGACAGGGTCTGACTAAGTTTCCTAGGTTGGCCCTGGACTTGTAATCATCTTGCCTCAGCCTCCTGAGCAGCTGGAATTATAGGTATATGCCACCATACCTGGAAGTATGGATTCTAGTTTAGTAGGTCCATGTTGGGGCCTGAGATTCTACATTTCTTCTGATTCTCAGGTGATGTTGAGGCCTCTGGTCCATGGACAAGACTGATAGGATGAGATTACTCGATATCCTCCTGATTCTAACTTTCTATAATTCTAAGAGCTACATAATTGAACAGTATAATTTGTTTAAGAGAAATATTTTCAAGATTTGTTTCTTTGACTTAGTAGCATAAAAGAATCTATTTCAATTCTTTATTTACTATTTCCTTGAATCAACTTTGGGTAATTAGGTTTAGTTCCTATTTTATAAATTTCAAATACATGCCCTTAGTCACTGTGCATCCACATTAGGAAAGTAGACATCTATCTGCCCTTTCTCCTATAGAGGTGGCTTCTTGTGCTTTTAGTCCTTAACTTGAAGGTTTGTTTATTATTTCAAATTATCTGATTTTTCATATGTCACTAAATTTAGAAAAGTTGCCTTGAAATTACTTTGCTTTCCAAATATTCTTTTCCTTCATTGTTATCTATCTATTTATTTAGTTGGATACAATACCTTTATTTAATTTATTTATTTTTATGTGGTGTTGAGGATTGAACCCAGGGCCTTGCACTTGCTAGGCAAGTGCTCTATACTGAGCCACAACCCCAGCCCCTCCTTATTATTTTAAGCTTCTTGAGCTCATATTTCATCTACATGTACACTCAATAAATAACAAACATTTATCTGTGGACAGAGGTGATGGTAGTTAAAAGTTTAAATTTAAAAACAACTGTATAGCCCCTGATTGAACCCAGGGGCACTTAACCACTAAGACAAACCCCCCCAGACCTTTTTTGCATTTTATTTAGATACAGGGTCTCACTGATTTGCTCAGTGCCTTGCTAAATTGCTGAAGTTGGCTTTGAACTCGTGATCCTCCTGCCTCAGCTTCCTGAGCCGATAGGATTACAGACGTGTGCCACCATGCCTGGCTTACAACGGTAAATCTTATGTTATTTATGTTTTACCATGATTTAAAAAAAGAATTTAAAGTCAATCACAGCAATTCTTTATACTTGTACTCACGAAGGTGCAATATCCAGATGGTTGATGCTAAATCCAGAAGAGCAAAAGCCTCCCAGTGTTGTTGATATAGTTAAGAATGCAACAGCCAAGGAATAATCACAGCCTATAAATCCAGCAGCTACCAGGAATACTGCAGGTCCAATCATTCCTGGAGTTAAAAAGTTATAAAAGAAAAAGCTCCCGCATTAATATTTGCTCTACCTTAAAATAGTGTAAATCTGAAATTCGACACTGCTGCCACCTAATGTAGAAACATTGAATTGCCTATAACACATGAGTGATGTATGAGTTTCATCAAAGAACAAAACTCCAAAACTGTTAGAAAACTATGGGCAGAGCTGGGGATGCAGCTCAGTGGTACAGCACTAGAAGCATGCATGAGGGCCTGGGTTCAATCCATAGTACTGAAAAAAAAAAGAAAGAAAAGAAAAAACATATGGGCATAATACAACTAATACAATAGTTAACCATAATGAGGTTAACCAAAATCTCATTATACAATCTGCATGTGATCAGAACTCATCAGCTGAAGGATTATAGAGTTAAAAAAAAAGATAAAAAAGAGAATGACTGAAAAGTATGAGTGCAGAGAGAAGCCATATTTAACAAGAGTATGATGACTTAAAATTAGAATAACAAAAGAAGATAAATTAAATAATAAACTGTATTGCATAAAGTTAGAAAAATCTGTTTTTATTTTTTATTTTTATTTATTTATTTATTTATTTTTGTGGTGCTGGGGTTTGAACCCAGGGTCTTGTGCATACTAGGTAAGCACTCTACCAACTGAGCTATATCCCCAGCCCTCTGTTTTTAATAAGTAAAAACTGTTATGTATAGGTCATTACAGGCAATTAGGCATAAAGTACAAATAGTGGTTGTCAGTTTTTTGGTGTCTACAACAATGCTATGTAGTAACTCTGTGATAATGGAAATGTTGCATTTGTATATACTACAACTGAGGAACTTATTTTAAAATTTCAGGGCTGGGGATGTGGCTCAAGCGGTGGCACGCTCGCCTGGCATGCGTGTGGCCCGGGTTCGATCCTCAGCACCACATACAAACAAAGATGTTGTATCTGCCGAGAACTAAAAAATAAATATTAAAAATTCTCTCTCTCTCTCTCCACCTCTCTCACTCTCTTTAAAAAAAAATTTTCAATTAAATTTAAACAGCCCCCTTAAATTTAAATGGCTAGTGGCTACTGTAAATGGCTAGTAGCTATTGTATTGTATAGAATGGAGCAGGTTCATCCATAGAAAACTAAAAAAGAGAAATCAGGTTAAATCCAAGGGATTTATGTCATTTGTAGATATGGAGTCAAAGGAAGTAAGCAGTGGAACAAGACAGCATGTTCCAATGGTTAGATGGCAGATGTTTGCAGAATTAATATAAATAGGATCCTTTCACAATGTAATTACTGAAGTATAGCCATCAATAACTTCCAGGGTCTCTAATTACTACAGACCTTTAAAAAGATAAATAACTCTCTCAGATAGTTCTAAAATTTAACTTTCTGAAAAGAGTCTCAAACACATGAGTACTTAAGATTCCTTGGAGATCTTTGATTTAGAATTCATTTGTATAATGATATTAGTAAATATTTTGAAATTGAAAGTGCATTTACTTAGAAAAACTATTTTCATTGCCAATTATAGATGAAACAAAGTGATTATAAAATCCTGGAGATGATGTTTAGCAAAATAAGTCATTTTTTATGACCATGAACTATGACAGAGACAACAGAAATTATAAATCTTAATCCTTAAAATGTATGGTTCAAAAAAACCCATCATGTACTAAATGCACTAAATGCATCAGAGTGTTTTAATATGTGAACAAAATAAATGACAGATTATTGTTTTTATTTTGCCTTGTATTGTTTTGATATTATAAGAAGAAATATATATTTGGTCTCTGCACATAGCTCCTAAGAATTCTGGAGTGATAAGATTGTCTTTTGTTTGCTAATAAGATGACTGGTGCTACTGGGACTAGTGCCTGTTGCTTCTGGATGGGGGCTGGTGACCAGAAAGACCAGGGCATAATTAGGAGATTGGGACTTTTAGCTCTAGCCGCCTCCAATATTTGGGGGGAAAGGGGGCCTAACGAGAGTTGATCATCAATGTCCAATTATTTTACTCAACCATGTCTGCATTATGAAGCCTACATAAGAGTTCAAAAGGACAAGGCTCCGATAAGCTTCCAAAAAGCAGAAAATGTGAAGGTTCCTAGAAGGTAGTGCTCCTGAAAAGGGCATGGAATCTCATTGCCCCTTTCCACATACCTTGCCCTCAGCCGCTCTTCCATCTGGCCATTCAACTATTGGCTTTGCAATAGCCTTTATAATAAACAAGTAAACATAAATAGTGTTTAACTGAGTTCTGTGGGCTGCTCTAGGAAGTTAATTGAACTTAACATGGGGTCATGGGAATACCCCCATTTCAATAACTTATAGCTGGTTACTCAAAAGTACAGTGTACAAGCTGTGTGCAATGGTCCATGCCTATAATCCCAGTGGCTCAGGAGGATCACGAGTTCACAGCCAGCCTCAGCAATTTAGTGAGGCCCTAACAACTTAGTGAGACCATGTCTTAATAAATAAATAAATAAACAAACAAACAAACAAATAAATAAATAAAAAGGGCTAGGATGTAGCTCAGTGGCAAAGCATCCTGGGTTCAATCCCCAGTACAAAAAAAATTTATATATATGTATATATAAATGACTTGAGATTAGCATCTGAAGTGTGTGTGTGTGTGTGTGTGTGTGTGTGTGGTCTTATTGGACTCAGCTCTCAACTTGTGGGACCTACAGTATACATAGGTAGGTAGTGTTGGAATTGAAATAAAGAACACTCAGCTGGTATCCACTGCAGGAACTGGCTGTGTGCGAGAAATCCCCACACACATATTGGTAACCAGAGGTAAAATGTTTTGGTGTGGAATATTGTATTAATTATGTGTGAGAGTAGAAAAATACTTTGTTCTCACTGGCCCTCCATTTCAATAACTGTAACCCCAAACAGGGCTGGGGTTGTGGCTCAGTGGTAGAATGCTCGCCTAGCACGTGTGAGGCACTGAGTTCGATCCTCAGCATCACATAAAAGTAAATAAAATTAAGAAAAAAAAAAGAACTCTTTGTAACCCCAAACAAAACTTGATTCGCTTCACTCACCAATAAGGGTAAAAATTCTGCGAACACATATAGTTGAAACATTCCACTTTGCCCTTAAATTGTCAGCAGCTTGACCAGACAGAATCATACATAACCAACAACCAAAATAAGGCAATGCAGACAAAAATCCATTCTGGAAGAAATAAGAAGATACAGATTAATTATGGTGGAAGGAAAAAATGAAGTGTGTGCGTGTGTGTGCATGTGCGCACACACACACACAAATACATGCATATCAAAGCCAACTATCAACAATGATAACAAAAGAAATAGGTAGCAATATTCTGTTAATGTTGATATAGTTACAGTAAATACATTTGGCTTTTGGAAGGGATTTAGTTCAATGTAGCTCCCTAAGAATCTGTTTTAGAGGGAAACCAGCCTCATCATAGTCCTGTCTGCTTAAGATAATCTTGGCTGTTACTCTGGAATATGGGTTGTGGGAGAAGATAAGTCTTTTTATTAGCCTGTTGATTCTCTCCACTAACCATTTTTTGTCTTTGATTTTTGCTTTTTTAATTTATTTGGTACTGGGAATTGAATCCAGGGCCACTGAACTACACACCAATCCTTTTTATTGTTTTAGTTTTAGACAGGGTATCCCTAAGTTGGTTAGGGCCTAGCTAAGTTGCTGAGGCTGCTCTTGAATTTGAGTCCTCATGCTTCAGCCTCTCCAGTTGCTGGGATTATAGGCATGTGCCACCATTCCTGGCGATTTTTACTTATTTATTTCAAAATGTATATTTTTACTACAAAATAAAATGCACATAAAGAAAACCAAATGAATTAAATGTAAAGCTTAATGAATTATTCTAAGAACTACCTAGGTCAAGAAATAATTCTCTTTAAGAAACAGAACTTTGCTGGTCACTACAGAGTCCTTCCATGGTTCTGGCCCAATCATAACCATCTTCCTTTTCCCATAAGAAAAGCATCATCTTGTTAAGAGCAGACAGTAATCATACTCACAAGTATCTGTAGATGTGCATTCCTAGACACCCTAGTTTTAGTTTCTTTATTCTGAGACAGGGTCTTGCAACTGCCAAGGCTGGACTCAAAACTTGTGATTACAGGCTTGTGACCCTATACCTAGCTCAAACTATTTTAGAGCTGAAAATGCATTTTATGTTCACATACAAGCATACAGTTTTTTTCTTTTCCCAGAATCTGGTAGTATATTTTCCCACATGTTTTGCCTCTAGTTGTCAAGCACTGTCTGTTCTACTTCCTTTACAAAAAGATGAGTCTTTCTGCTTCTTTGCCTACCCTTCTTCTACCCATATGAGGCACTGCTCATCTATTGCCTGGACTATGGCTCCAGTCTCCTACTTTCTGCATGGATGTTCCTATTACTAATAACTTCAACCTTTTGATTATCTTAGTTTCAAGCTTCCCATTGATTACTACCTATCTCTCCAGCTCACTCCTTCTAATACCTAACCCTAATCCATTGACTCTGCCACATTTTTACTGTCCTTTGACTCTTTTGGTACCAGGGATTGACTCTGTCCACCTTTTTTTTTTTTTTTTTTAATAGAGAGAGAGAGAGTTTTTTTTAAATATTTATTTTTAGTTTTCAGTGGACACTACATCTTTTATTTTTATTTTATTTTTATGTGGTGCTGAGGATCGAATCCAGGTCCTGCCCATGCTAGGCGAGCGCTCTACCACTGAGCCACAATCCCAGCCCCGTATCCCCTTTTTTAAACCAATTTTTGAGATAGGTTGCTTATAGTATTGTTGAATTGCTGAGGTGCAGGAGGCTTGAGAGTTCAAAGCCAGCCTCAGCAAAAGCAAGGTGAAAAGCAACTCAGTGAGACCCTGTCTTTAAAGAAAATACAAAATGGGGCTGGGAATGTGGCTCAATGGTCAAGTTCCCCTGAGTTCAATCCCTAGTTACCACCCTCCCCCCCCCAAAAAAAGGCTTCTATATGATAGAAATATTTTCAAATCCTATTCACATATCTTTTAAATACACAATATATTCCCCCTTCCCCAGACCCCAGGGCTGCAGATGGAACCCAGGGTTTCAATGCTCTACCACTGAGTCACACCTGCAAGAGGATCTATGTTTTTAGTTTTCTTGAGTACAGACCTAGGAATAGAATTGCTGGGTCATATGATAACTTTTTAACTTTTTGAAGAAGTATCAAACTATTTTTTATTTTTAAATTACTTATTTTTATGTGATGCTGAAGATCGAACTCAAGGCCTTGCACATGCTAGGCGAGTGCTCTACCACTAAGCAACATCCTCAGCCTCCAAACTATTTTTTATAGCAGATGTTTTACATTCCTACTACCAATGTAGGAGGTTCCAATTCTTCCACATCCTCATCAACACTTGTTATTTGTGTGTGCGTGTGTGTTTTAACAGCCATTGTAATAGGTATGAAGTGGTATCTAATTATGAATTCGATTTGCATTTCCCTAAAAACTAATAATGTTGAACATCTTTGTATGTACCTACTGGTCATCTGTAATTATTGGAGAATTGTCTATTTTAATGTCTACCTAAGATATAAGGCTGGACATGGGTAAAGCCCCACTATCATTCTTTTTAGAAGAAAGTATTGTTTAAATTTGTCATCTGATATCCTAGCATATTGCCAGGAACTAATAAAAAATATATTTATTTATTTATTTATTTTAGAGAGAGGGGAGAGAGAGAGAGAGAGGGAGAGAGAGGGAGAGAGAGAGAGAGAGAGAGAGAGAGAGAGAGAGAGAGAGAGAATTTTAGTATTTATTTATTTATTTTTAGTTTTCCACGGACACAACATCTTTTTTTTTTGTTTGTGGTGCTGAGGATCGAACCCAGGCCGCACGCATGCCAGGCTAGCGCGCTACCGCTTAAGCCACATACCCAGCCCAATATATATATATATATATATATATTTATTTATTTTTTAATTTAATTTAATTAATTTATTTTTTAAAGAGAGAGTGAGAGAGGAGAGAGAGAGAGAGAGAGAGAATTTTTAATATTTATTTATTTTTTAGTTCTCGGCGGACACAACATCTTCGTTGGTATGTGATGCTGAGGAACGAACCTGGGCCCCGCACGCATGCCAGGCGAGCGCGCTACTGCTTGAGCTAAATCCCCAGCCCTATTTTTTCAAATATATAACAGTTATTATTGCATAATTGATTACATGCAATAATAACTGTTATATATATATATTTTTTTTTTTTTAGAGAAAGAGAGAGAGAATTTTAATATTTTATATTTTAGTTATTGGCAGACACAACATCTTTGTTTGTATGTGGTGCTGAGGATCCAATCGGGCCGCACACATGCCAGGCGAGCGCGATACCGCTTGAGCCACATCCCCAGCCCTATATATATATTTTTAATACTAGGTATTTAACTCAGGGGTACTTGACCACTGAGCCAGTATCCCCAGCCCTATTTTGTATTTTATTTAGAGAGTCTTACTCAGTTGCTTAGTACCTCAGTTTTGCTGAGGCTGGCTTTGGATTCGTGATCCTCCTGCCTCAGCCTCTAGAGCTGCTGGGATTACAGGTGTGCACCACCATGCTGGCCTAATAATATTTTTTTTAAAAAAATATTTTTTAGTTGTAGATGGGCACAATACCTTTATTTAACATATTTATTTATATGTGGTGCTGAGGATCAAACCCAAATGTGCTAGGCAAGTGCTCTATCACTGAGCCACAACCCCAGTCCCCTAATAATATCTTACAGATAAAAGGATTCTAGGCAAAATATATCATGAATTAAGAATTAAGACAGGACTAATATATCATGAATTAAGAATTAACACAGGGATGTAGCTTACTGGCAGAGCATGTGCTTAGCATGTGTGAGATCCTTGGTTCAATCCTCAATACAAAAAAAAAAAAAAGTTAACATAAAGAGAAGGTTTAACAGTAGAGACAAAAAAGAAAAGTTCCTAAAATTTAGGACAGCAGAGTAAAAGGGAAGACACAAATAACTTGAGTTTCAAAATATATAAAAATAAATTCTGGGGCTGGGGATGTGGCTCAAGCAGTAGTGCGCTTGCCTGGCATGCATGCGTGCGGCCCGGGTTCGAGCCTCAGCACCACATACCAACAAAGATGTTGTGTCCGCCAAGAACTAAAAAATAAATAAATATTAAACAATTCTCTCTCTCTCTCTCTCCCTCCCTCCCTCTCTCTCTCTCTCTCTCTCACTCTCTCACTCTCTTTAAAAAAAATAAATTCTGCATGTAATTGTAAAATGTATATTCTATTTAAGAAACAGATAATTATTATTTCTTACCTCTTGAACATTGAACCTTAGGATCTCCTTCATGTAAGTAGGCAATAATGTCAATAAAGTATAAAAAGTCCAGTTGTACGAAAAATGAGCAACTACAATAGCCCAAAGTGGTAGTGATTTTAAAATGGGTATCCATGGCACTGACTTCTGTGAAGAAAGCTAAAGAAAACAGACAAAGCTAGAATAAGCTATAGCTGTGTTAATGTTGAGACCTGTATCTTATCAGCTGAGACTCAATCTAGACCACATAGAGAACATCAGCCCTGATTAGTAAATTCTACATTTAAAAATCAACTCCTTTGAGATATTAAATAGAAGAATACATTATAAATGTTTGTTTCATTAAATATATACACATACATATATAAACATATAAGTTCATATATATATAAATATGTGTACATACATATATCAATATACATAAATATATACATACACACATATATAAATATATAAATTTATATATACAAATATATATATGTATTTATATATATTAACTAGAAAGTTCAGGATTTGGATTACAGGAAAAAAATGGCAATATAATTGTAGAGTTATAATGTCAACGCTAAGAACTCCTTATGATGTTAGAAGTCACCCTTCAACATCAATATCTCCATGAAATAGAGAATAGTTTCAAAATCACAGTAAAAAGTTCACAAAAGGATAAATAAAAGAGATCAGAAGATCAAGTTAGAATTCATATTTTATTATTCAATTTTTATTCAATGTAAATGATTCATAAGAGTTGTGTAAGCTGGACATGGTGGCTTACATTGCTAGTACTGGCTACTTGGAAGGCTAAGGTGGGAAGATTGTTTGAGCTTACAAGTTCAAGACCAGCCATGGCAACACAGTCTGACCCCATCTCAAAAAGAAAAATAAATTATGTAATAGAAAGGATTTGTATATAGCCATATCTAGTAGTGGTCTTCAAAGTAAGGTGTAAGCACCCCAGAGATATATAAGATGACCCACTGGGGTGAAGAAAGACTTATTAGAATTTCTATTTACACTAAATTTTTTTTTCTGAAAAAGAAACTAAACTCTATCAATATTTAATAAATAGGCTGGCTCTAGATATATTGGACGATCATGTATGGAATGATTTCCCTAATTCAGAGGAGTTAATAATGGCATCCTCACTTGTCTATTTGCCCTCAGTGTTTTATGACATATTTTGAAGTTTACAATTTAAGTAATGTAAGTGGATTTATGATTTGAGTTTTAATTAAAACAAACCTCAAATAATGGACCATGTCTTCAAAAGATTCCTACAGAGCAACAGAGGAGAATCATAGTAATATAAGCATGGTGAACATTAAGAAAGTATCTAAACTGCCATTTTTCCTCCTGATTATTTTGTTATTAACTCATCAAGCAAAACAACAGGAAATCATAAAAGACAGCATATTCAAACACATGGCCTTCATTAGACAGCAGTATTATGTTAACTAATTAGTACTATTTTTAAAGTGACAGCAAAAAGGTTATTCCTATTAAAAACTTTAAAAATATACATGTATACTTTTAATTTCATTTTATTCACCCTTTAAAAGGTCTATTTTTTGGGCTGGTGATGTAGCTCAGTGATAGAGTGCTTGCCTAACATGTGCAAGGCTCTGGGTTTAATCCCCAGTACAACACAAAAAAGTCTATTTTTGTATATACTTATGATGAATGCAAGTACAATAATATATTTGGGTAACTTCTGAGTAAATATAAATACATTCAGATTGTGAGCCCCCTACCTGTTTATGGATGGGTTGCATGATCAAGAAAGCTTGGAGATCACTAGTCTGGGGTATTGGATTTTTATATTTCTATACACTGAGGTTCTCTGGTTCCTTTCTCAAAAACAAGAACAATTTGTTTCTGTTTCCAGGGTTCACTGTTATTTCAAAAAGAGGAAAAATCAGCATTAACCTTCTTCTGGCCTTTTTCATATGGACTTTTTATTGGATATCTTAGTAGATATACTCTTTTATTTCCTATCTTATAACAGAGATATAAGGGGTATGCCAGGTGCAATGGTGCATTTCTATGATCCCAGTGACTTGGGAAGCTGAGCAAGGAGGCTTAAGAGTTTGAGGCCAGCCTCAGGCTGAGAGTCCGAGATGTATAGTAAGACCCTATTGCAATATAAAATTTAAAAAAGGATAGGTATATAGCTCAGTGGTTTCCCTGTTAAATCCCCAGTACAATGAAGAGGGGTGGGAGAGATAAGGGATAGAAGGGAAGAGGGGAATTTATTCTTTTATAGCAGTGATTTTTTTTTTTTGTACTAGGGATTAAACCCAAGGACACTTAACCACTGAGCCATATTTACAGCTCTTTTTTATTTTTCATTTTGAGACAGGGTCTCACTGAGTTGCTTAGGGCCTCACTAGGTTGCTGAGGCTAGCTTCAAACCAGTACTCCTGCTGCCTCAGACTCCCAAGCTGCTGGGATTACTGTGCCAGGCTTACAAAAGTGATTCTTAATTCCAGCTGTACTTCAGAATAACTTCTAGCACTTAAAAATTGCAGATGCCTGTACTTTACCCCTGACCTTCTGAACAAATGAAAACAAGCAAAACAACAACAAAAATCATCTGAATGTAGTACCAAGGAATCTAAAATTTAGAAGGCTTTTACAGCTGGTTCTATAGAGAAATGGTTCCTAAACTTTGCTGCCATATTAAAGTCAACCAGGGAGACCAATATCATTCTCCACACCAATTACATAGTTTCGGGATGAATGAGAGGTAGGCATCTCTCCCACCCACCTCTCACCTATCTACTGTGGTCCATCTATGAGAGAGAAAAATCTATCCATCCAGACAGCCATCTACATTTTTGAAGATGAGATCCATGTTGCCCAGGCTGAACTCAAATTCTTGGACTCAAGTGATCTTCTTACCTCAGTCTCCTGAGTAGCTGGGATTACAGGCACAAGCCATTGTACCTTGCTGGCATCTATAGTTTTTTAAAGATCCCAGAGGAATTCATGTGCAGCAAGTTTAGGGATCAATCTTGCTGTAAAGATTAGATTAAAAGAAAGTCCACTTCCTCTCATCCCCTTGATTGAAGAGCTCAGGGAAGAGGATTTTAGAGACTGAATGAATTAAGAACATTTTAATATGGTTTTAAAATCCATAAAGGAAGTGAAATATTTCAAAGATTGTATGGTCTGTATGTGTCTTTTATAGTTTTCTGCCAGTATTTAGTAGTAATCTTATTTACACAAATGAAACAATTTTAGCCAGACTGGCATATTTTCACATCCTATAAATATCAATTTTATTTTTTTTAAAGAGAGAGAGAGAGAGAATTTTAAAGAGAATTTTTTTTTAATATTTATTTTTTAATTTTCAGCAGACACAACATCTTTGTTTGTATGTGGTACTGAGGATCGAACACGGGCCGCACGCATGCCAGGCGAGCACGCTTCAGCTTGAGCCACATCCCCAGCCCTCAATTTAATTTTTGATAATCTGATGGAGTTTTTGGGGAGAATCATCCAATCAAAATCAGTTATGTCCAACATATGAGCCTGACAAAAAGTAGGTTTTCTCTTTTTTTGGTACTGGGGATTGAACCTAGGGGTGCTTTAACATTAAGCTACATCACAAATTCGATTTATTTATTTATGGTACTGGAGATTTAACCCAGGGGATATTCTATAATTGAGCTACATCCCTAGCCCTTTTTTATTTTGAGACAAGGTCTCGTGCTAAGTTGCCAAGGCTGGCCTTAAACTTGTGATCATCCTGCCTCAGTCTCCCTAGTAGCTGGGATTATAGGCACGTGCTACTGTATCTAGGAAAGATAAATTTTTACTTATTTAATTTATTTTTAAATTTTTATTGATTTATTTTTTAAATATTTATCTATTTTTTTTAGTTTTTCGGCGGACACAACATCTATGTTTGTATGTGGTGCTGAGGATCAAACCCGGGCCGCACACATGCCAGGTGAGCGTGCTACCACTCCAGCCACATCCCCAGCCCCAAGATAAATTTTTAAATGTTATTAGGATAAACTACCCAAGTATTTAGAGACATTAAAAAAAATTCTTCAAGGCTTTTTTTGGGAGAATCATCCAATTTCCCAAAGGTAGCATTGTCCCAGGTAGCACTGTCTAATAGAACCTTCTATGATAATGCAAATGTTCTTCTGTATTTGTGTTTTTCAATGCTAACCAACAGACATGTAGCTATGACAATGAAAATGTTATTTTATACTTGTGTTGTTCAATATGGTAACCAATAGACATGTGGCTATTAAGTCCTTGCAATTTGGCTACTGTAACTGATAACATGGAATTTTTAATTAAATTACTATTTATTAACAGTGCTAGGGATTTAAATGAGGGTCTCATGCATGCTGAGCATGTGCTCTACTACTGAGCTACACCTTCTACCCTTAATTATATCAGTTTCAATTAAAATTTAATGCCCACTTGGGGCTGGTGGCTACCATACCGGACAGCACAGGTTATCATAGACCTTAATGAAGTACAAACAGCTTTTTCTGATTTTCTAAATCCAGAGATTATTTTCTTGTTATTATTTCCAAGACATTATTATCAGAGATGATTTGCCAATGAAGCAATATAAACATATATTCTCCATGGCTTCATTATAGCCAACTGTTGGCCAAAAAATCTTATGAAAGCTTTTATTAGAGCTCTACATTCTTCTAAAATGCAACTGCTGATAAATGAAAATACATACAGGTAGGAAATTTAAAAATTGCTCAGATCATTTGTCAAGGCAATAGTTTGAAAGCAAACTTTCCTTAGAGATCTGAGTGATAAAATAGGCATTGTGGCTTATGTCTGTAATCCCAGCTACTCAGGAGGCTAAGGCAGGATGATCATAAATTGAAGGCTAGCAATAGCAATACAGAGATTATGTCTCAAAAGTTAAAAAATTGAAAGGTCTGAGGAGTCAAGTCAGTGGTAGAGTTCTTGCACAGAATGTGCAAGGCCTTGGGTTCAATCCACATTACTGTCAAAAAAAAAAAAGCAGTTTTGAGTGATAATGAAATTCATGGAAGAAAAATTGATGAAGTACTGAAGTTTAGGTAGAGAATTTATCATTAAACTTATAACAATAGCTCAAGCAGCATTTTTTTTCATACAAATTGAAATGGAAAAGAACAAACTATAAAAATTATTTGTTGCCAAATGTGTAAAATCTTGAATATAAGGAGAGTAAGGTCATTCAACAAATACTTGAATATATTCTAGTGTGACATTGCATAGAAAAATATTTTCTTATAAAATGCAAACAACAGCAGTTGATTTACAAAAGTTGCATGCAATAATTTTTTTTTTGTACCAGGGATTGAATTCAGGGGCACTTGGCCTCTGAACCCCATCCCCAGCCCTATTTTGTATTTTTTTTAGAGACAGGGTCTCACTGAGTTGCTTAGCGCCTCACCATTATTGAGGTTGGCTTTGAACTTGTGATCCTCCTGTTTTAGCTTTCGAGCTGCTGGGATTATAGGCATGCACCACTGCGCTCAGCATCTAATGTTCTTAATTTACAGCAACTAAATATTTAAGCTCAGTTTCCCATTTTATTTCCTTCATAATGCTGCAAAATTGTACATTATTTTTAAAAGATAAAAGGAAAAACAAAACAGTTGTAAAACATCCTATCCTCAATAGTTAAGAAAAGAACAAAAACCAAACAATACCAGGTATACAGAAAATAAAAACTCAGTGGTTGAAATGGCAATGTCTTCCTATAGTTCTTTAAAAAAAAAAAAGATCTTTTAAAACAGCAGTAGTTGATGATCTTAAAGTAGTAGTACAAGTGGTCTATAAGCTAGTCATGAGACAGCCTTTTGAATTAATTTGCCCTAAAGTTTTGATTCCTCTTTTGTAGCAATTTCTAAATCAGAATTAGAACTACATATGCTATATAGTAAAGGAGACGATTAAAAGCATGAGGAGAAAACCTACAGAATGGGAGAAACTCTTGGCCAGCTACTCCTCTTGATAGGTGACTAATATCCAGAATATACAAAGAACTCAAAAAACACCAAAAACCCAAATAACCCAATCAATAAATGGGCAAAAAGAACTAAACAGAAACTCCTCAAAAGAAGAAAGACAAATGGCCAACAAATATATGAAAAAAATATTCAACATCTCTAGCAATCAGGGGAAACACAAATCAAAACTACACTAAGATCTCACATCACTCCAATCAGAATGGAAATGATCAAGAATATGAACAACAGCTGGGCGCAGTGGCACACACCTGTAATCCTAGCAGCTCCAGAGGCTGAGGCAAGAAGATGGTGAGTTCAAAGTCAGCCTCAGCAATGGCGGGGCACTAAGCAACTCAGTGAGACATTATCTCTAAGTAAAATACAAAATAGGGCTAGAGATGTGGCTCAGTGGTCAAGAGACCCCGAGTTCAATCCCCAGAACCCCTCCCACAAAAAAAAAAAAAAAAGAATGACCATAAATGCTCCCACTCCTTGGTATATAACCACAGGACTTCAAAACAGCATACTACAGGACACAGCCACATCAATGTTTATAGCAGCACAACTCACAATAGCTAAACTGTGACGCCAACCTAGATGCCCTTCAATAGATGAATGGATAAAAAAAAATGTGGCATATATACACAATGGAATATTACTCAGTAATAGAAGAGAATAAAATCATGGCATTTGCAGGTAAATGGATGGAGTTGGAGAATATAATGCTAAGTGAAGTTAGCCAATTCCCCCAAAAAACTTATGTCAAATGTTTTCTCTGATATAAGAATGCTGATTCATAATGGGGAGTTGGGGGAGGGAGCATGGGTGGATTAGACTAACTCTAGATAGAGCAAAGAGGAGGAAGGGGAAGGGAGAGGGCATGGGAGTAGGAAAGACTGTGGAATGAGATGGACATCATTACCCTATGTACATGTATGAAAAGAATGGTGTGAAAATACTTTGTATACAACCACAGATAGGAAAAATTGTGCTCTATATGTGTAATATAAATTGTATTGCATTCTGCTGTCATACATAACAAAATAGAATTTAAAAAAATCGCAAAATAAAGATCAACCAAGACATTAAAAAAAGAAGAAAAACAAACTTAATACTTACTCAGTTGATAATAATTACTTTAAAAGGTTTAAAATGAATTTTTTTTATTATTTTATTTTTGGTATTGGGGATTAAACCAGGGTCTTATGCATGCTAGGCAAGTGCTCTACAACTGAGCCATACTCTCAGCCCCTAGAATGACTTCAAAAAGTAATTTTTTTTCATGGTTTTAATCTAGAAAAAATTGGAATTTTTTCAAACAATTTATTATAATAATAATAATGTTTTTTGTGGTTCTGGGGATTAAACCCAGGCCTTGTGCATGCGAGGCAAGCACTCTACCAACTGAGCTATATCCCCAGCCCTGACAATTTATTATTTTTGTAGCACTGGGGATTGAATTCAGGTGTGCGCTACCACCAAGCTATATCTCCCAGCCTATTTTTAGTGTTTTTTAAAAAAAATCTGTTCTAATTAATCATACATGACAGTAGAATGCATTTTGACACTGACACAATGCACACAAATGTAGCACAACTAATTTTTTTAAAATAAATTTTAAAAAATAACTTTATTTATTTATTCATTTGTATGTGGTGCTGAGGATCAAACCCAGGGCCTCACATGTACTAGGCAAGCACTCTACCGCTGAGCTATCACTCCAGCCCCTAGCACAACTTCTTCTTCCTCTGGTTGAACATGGTGCAAAGTTGTACCAGTTGTGTAATCATACATATATATAGGGTAATAATATCCATCTCATTCCACCATTCCCATGCCCCCTCCCTTCCCCTCACTCCCTTCATTCTCTTTCCCCCTGCCATTGTGGATCAGCATCCATTTTTCAGAGAAAACATTTGACCTTTGGTTTTTTGGATTTGGCTTATTTCTCTTAGCGTGACATCTCCAGCTCCATCCATTACCTGCAAATGCCACAAATTCATTCTTCTTTAAGGCAGAATAATATTCCAGCCTTATGTGAAATATCACCACATTTTCCTTATCCATTCATCTGTTAAAGGGCATCTAGGCTGGTTCCATAGTTTAGCTACTGTGCTATTTTTAGATGTTGAGGCAGGATCTCAGTAAGTTGCTGAGGCTGGCCTTAAATCTGTAATCCTCCTGCCTCAGCCTCCTGAGTTACAGGGATTACAGTCAGGTACCACCAAGCCCAGATGATGCCTTAGCCTCCTGAGTAGGTGGGATTTTAGGATGTACCACAATACTTGGCAGGTTAAATTTTAAACTTACAAAAAAGGTAGAAAACATAACAAAACATATATATTTCATTTGCCCAGGCTGCTTTGCTTAAGGAATGCACAGTAGAAATATCTATTTTAAACAATTGGTATCTTACTTTAGAAAAAAGAAGTGTTTAAAATTATTTTTAAAATTTGCCAAAGTCCATACCTGATTTTTTAAGGATGAAAGAATGTATTCCTTTTCATTATTGGAGATTGTCTTGTGAGTTTCTGGTGTATCACTAACTAGCCACATCCATAAAACAAACCAAAATATTCCAACTATACCTTAAAACAGAAAAATAATAAATTAAATAAAATTAGAATGGACCAACATCAATTTCTACATGTCTTAAAAATTATGTGACTGTAGGTTCGATGTAAAATTAGTTTCAATTCTTTAATAAAACAAATGTTATAATTATATTATTTCCTACACATTTTGAAGAAAACTTTTAAATACATGACTCTGCCTATAAGGGTATATCAGACAATCTTTTGGAAAATAAATTTCCATAATCTACATATTTCTGTAGGTGTCTGTTTTGTTTGATTTTTTGTTTTGATGTACATATGCCTTCTGCATGAAATGTCTAATCTATTTATAAAAAAATTGTGATATCCAGACAATGAATCTAAGAAATGAAACATACCTTGGGACTACACAAAATTTTAAAAAAGATTAAAATTACCAAGTGAGAGCATCTTATTTTGCTTAAGAATAAATACTTTTAAAACATACATTTTTATAATAACCAAGAGAGTAACTTTTGAAAGTGTGACATTTAAGTCCAGGATTCAACAGCAGTTTCTTTTTTTTTTTTTTTTTTTTAAAGGAATTCTTTTTTTTTTTTTTTAAGAGAGAGTGAGAGAGAGAATTTTTTTTTTTTTTAATATTTATTTTTTAGTTCTCGGCAGACACAACATCTTTGTTGGTATGTGGTGCTGAGGATCGAACCCGGGCCGCACGCATGCCAGGCGAGCGCGCTACCGCTTGAGCCACATCCCCAGCCCTCAACAGCAGTTTCTATTAAGAAATATTTGAAAACTAACATCAGGTCATAACTCAGATCCTTTTAACCACATAAAGAGGATACTAGTGTTTTAGAACTTTGTGGATTAGGAGATGATTATTTTAGTGAGTCAGAATATATATTTTTAATAATTAGGCTACAATTACATTTAAAACAATTTTTTTTGGTACTGGGGACTGAACATAGAGCCTCATGCATGCTAGGTAAGTGTTCTATCACTGAGATATTAATCCACCCCCTGACTTGTTTATTTTTTATTTTAAACGTATTGACAACTTGCTGAAGATGGCCTTAAACTTGTTATCCTCCTGCATTAGCCTCCTGAGTAGGTAGGATTATAGGATGCACCACAATACTTGGCAGGTTAAATTTTAAACTTACCAAAGAGGTAGAAAACATAAGTCCAATTCATATAGTAGCAGATTATTCCACAAAGAGGAAGTGAAATTACTGTCCCAAGCTGTGCTCCTAAAAAACATGTAAGACTTCATAAACTTTGGAGAGAGAGAGGAACACAGAAAGGCAAGAGCTACTGCTTCAAGAGGATGGGGAATAGATAATAAAGAACAGAAAGAATGACTAAAATCTGAAGGAACTGAATTAGTCTCATGTAAATATAAATAATCTACTTTCTTAAGGGAGCAATTTCTACAAAATCTGCAATATGTAAAACATGTACATTAATATGTAGTTATATAAACTGCAACTATGTAATTATTGATGAATTAGGAGCCATCAACCAAGAGAAGATTCATTACAATATGACAAAGTAAAGGCTACATTTTTTAGAAATCCAGGTGTCTGGGTGCCAGTTCAATGATGGTTTCTAAGGCTGAAAAAAATAGCCTACTACAGCATACTTGTTGAAATAAGAATAACATTTACATTATAAACAATTATTTCAGATAAATGTTATAAAATATATTTTAACCATTAAATGTGAGACATCTTAGTAAATGCAATGAATCAGATATTATTTGTAGTCCGAAACATCCCTCTTAGATAGACGATAAATAAATGGTTGTTAAGTTTCACAGAGCAATGTGGAGTTCAAACATGGTAGATATATATATATATTTTTTTTTTAGAGAGAGAGAGAGAGAGAGAGAGAGAGAGAATTTTAATATTTATTTTTTAGTTTCCAGCGGACACAACATCTTTGTTGGTATGTGGTGCTGAAGATCGAACCCGGGCCGCACGCATGCCAGGCGAGCGCGCTACCGCTTGAGCCACATCCCCAGCCCCATGGTAGATATTATTCCCAAGCTCCAGAGGTGAAAAGTTGTATGTAGCAGGCAATAAGACTTTGAAAAGGGATTTAAAATTTGGTCCCATAGAAACATAAGAAAGAAGATATGCGCTAATGTTACAGAATCAGAAAAGGAGTGGAAGTAGGTGAGCAGAGAGTAGTTTTGGGAACATTACTTAGAAAAATAAGTTGAATGCTTACTGAGTACATAATTCCATACAGGTACTATGTATGTACCAGGGCGTAGGCTGGCTGTAATGAAGTGATAGAAATTGTAAAAAAATCTTCACCCCCTATGTCTTCAGACTTTATTCAATAGGTAAAGAGGAAACATAGTATCTATCATTGACTTTATCACCAGATTTCTCATGTCAATCTCCTTATAACTACAAGAATGATTTTTAAAAAAGTAAACTGGATCTTGTCTCTAACTTGATTAAAAACCTCTAATGTCTCCCCACTGTATATTAGGGGAAAATCTATATTCCTTCCTGCATCCTGCAAGGTCTGATATGATCTGGTTCTTGTCTATTTCTCTAACCTCATTTTCTGCCATTATCTTCTTTATTCATTTTGTTTTAGCCGCCCACAGTGGTTTTTCACTTCTTTGAACTCATTATTTTCTGCCTGAGAGCCCTTGTACATGCTGTTCTGATTGGCTGGAATGCTCTTCTCTCTGTTCTTTGCATGGCTGGTTTCTTCTTATCCTGCAGATTTTTGCTTAAAAGTTATCACAGACAGGCCTTTCTACCACATATTTAAAATCAGTCAGGTGGAAAATTTTCCGTTCAGTCAATGGAAGAAAGGCTAGGAGTTCTTATGTAATCTAGTTGAATAAAAATTCACATATATAAAGCTCATGCTATCTCACCTGTAGCTCTAAATTGTGAACGTAAGTGCATAGGAAAAAGATATGTGAAGAGAGTGGTTGAGAGCCATGATATGTTCATTACACAGTCAAATTAGAAATCACAATTAAAGAACAAAAATGCTCAATTTTCCAGCTCATGGGTTTTTCTTCTTAAAATACATAGCATTTTCTATACCAACATTTCAAAAGAAAATACACTTTGAAATAAATGGTAGCAGAGGGGAAAATATTAGGTAGTTAACATACACTGCAATATGCTCTGAGCTAAAGATAAAAATGAATAATACAGTTATACCCCCAAAAGTTTTATTTTCCCCCAGAAGAGGTACCCAGTATTGCATGATTCTGGCATGCAGGCACTTTCTCCCCCAGATTGGTATAAACCTAATAATGAATCATAGTAAACTTTTTATAAGAGTAGTTATCTTACCTGCATATGAAATACTAAGAAGCTTGCTTCTTTCTAGAGGGGGAGCCCAGGAAGACCACATGGCATGCATTGCTGGAAACGTAACACCCTGAGGAGTGGGGAAAGTATTTCTTATGAAATATAAGGTGGCTTTGTTAATGTTTTTAATTGAGTACTTTGTTACAAAAGAAATTTTCAGAGTTAGATTTCATTAAGTGAGATGTTTTTACAGTATTAAGTGAACATATCTTATAATGAAGCATTTTCAAAATATAGACACTGATTTATGGATTTGGGGACTTCAAGCCAAGAGTTATGATAAATCTGTACTACTAAGTGGTGACATAAAGGAATCTTCTCAAGGTTTATTTTACTCATTTACTTTATTGACTTGGATGACATAGGAATATTACTAATTTATTAATTTTAATAAATATTACTAATTTATTACTTTTTAAAAAAACACTGATTTAATACTTTGGGTACTAGAGGATATTGAAATTGACCTAAATCAAAAAGAAAAATGGTCTTATTAGAAAAAGGATAAATTCAATGAGAGTGTTTATAGTCTTTTATTCCCCAGTGATAATGTATCAGTATATGCCAATTACTGATAATAGAGAGGTAATGGGACATGGAGGCAGGGAGGCAACAAATTTCTCCCATGGATGAAAAGACACCACAGGAGCATATGAAATGATAGGTTTGGGCACACACAAATCAACAGATTTGAGGGCTTGGAGTACAGCTCAGTGGTAGAGCAAACCCAGTGCTTATTCTCTAGGAGAGAAAACAAAAACAAAACAAAACAGAAAACCTAAAACAAACTCTGCCTCCTCAAAAATCATATCAATGAATTTTCAGTTCTTGGCCACTCATGAGCTGTGTAACCTTAGAAAGACTAATTAACCATCCTGAACTTCCATTCTTCAACTTTAAAACAGTGGTAACATGCCCTATCTTGCATAATTGTAAATATTAATGGTTGCTCATATTATTAACAGAGAGAAAAATAAATGTTAATAGTTTGTGCTTTCTGCTGAGTTCTTCAAAAACAAAAAAGGAGGAACTACCAAGAAAAGACTAAGATCATTTAGGCTACATGGTAAATCAACAGGAATCTATATGCATGGGACAAATCACTATAGAATAAAACTTGAGATGTCTAGAAATGCCCACAGAGATTATGTTGTGGAAAACTTTAATATAAATTTTCTTAGGGATAATGAAGTATATTTATGGTAAATCAAATAGTAAGGATGAAAGATACTGACCTAAGTTTATGGATGAGGCACGGAAGAACAGAGAAAGATTAGAGAACCTAAGTATACACAACTTAAATTCTATTTAGAAATAAAATGGTTACCTAGATAGCAGTAATAATATATGCAACATGCTATGATATTAAATTAGAGGCATAAATAGGAAGCTAAAATATGAGAATACATTGAACAAGCAGATTTAGTACTTGGATCAGAGAAAATATACAAATAAATATATTTTATCTTGATAAACAGAAGAAAAATCTGGTAATAGAGGGGCAATTTTAATTCTATAATTAGAAAGGTTTTATTTAATATATCTCTATTGATAAGGACAAAATAAGAACATTCAAATGAGTGATAAATGTTAAATTAATTTGGGGGGGTACTGGGGATTGGACTCAGGGGCACTTAACCATTAAACCACATCCCTGCCCCCGCCCCCTCCTTTTGTATTTTATTTAGAGATCTCACTGATTTGCTTAACACCTCGCTTTTGCTGAGGCTGGCTCTGAACTCACAATCCCCCTGCCTCAGCCTCCCAAGCTGTTGGGATTACAGGCGTGTACCACTGGGCCTGGTTGATAAAATGTTAAATTTAAATAATACTTGACAAATTTTCTAAGTACTCTAGCATATATAAGCTTTATATCTATCCTGTGATTGACAATGGGAAGGTATTTTAGTGTCAATTTGGTCTAATGGTTAGGACTTAACTCAAGGTTTTAGTCTTAGAAATTGTTAGTAGATTTTTTAAAACTTTTTTTCTTTTTCTTTTTTTTTTCAGTTTTGGGGATCAAATCCAGGGGTCCCCTACCACTGAGATATAATCCCAGCTCTAAAACATTTTTTATTTTAAGATAAGGTCTCAATATGTTGCTAAAGCAGACCTCAAACTTGAGATCCTTCTGCCTTAGACTCCCAAATTACTGGGATTAGAGGAGTAATCCACTATGCCTGACCAAACTCTGATTTTCTGACTTTAGTCAAGTGTTCTTTCCAACATAGTATGACAAAATATTACTTGACATGACATTCATGGTATAAGCCAGATCCAGAGGGCCACTATTTTGCCTGAATTGAAAAAATGCAATACAGAAAAGTAAATCTATGCCTGGGTTACAAAAGTGAAAGTTCAAAGTTACAAAGAAGAGATAATAAAAGATAGCAGTATAGGGACTGGGTTGTGGCTCAGTAGTAGAGCGCTTGCCTAACTTGCTTGAGGCACTGGGTTTGATCCCCGGCACCACATAAAAATAAACAAATAAAATAAAGGTATTGTGTCTATCTACAACTGAAAAGATAAAAAAAAGACAGTAGTATACAAAAGAGAAATAAAGAGGAAGATAGGAAGTAATTTTAAAAATGGGGTTGGGATATAGCTCAGTGGTAGAGTACATGCTCAGCATGCTCAAGGCTCTGGGTTTGATCTCTAGCACTAAAACAAAAACAAACAAAAATTTAAATAAATAATAAACATCTTGAGAGGGAAAAAAGAGATAAAAATTTGATGATGACAATGCTTATAGCATGAAAGTCCAGAAGAATCATAGAACTAAATTGGTATAGTGACATATAATTATAAATGATTTATCACTAAGCTAGAAGACCAGAAAAAAGAAAAAAAAAAGACAAAGAGGAAGTTTCATGAACAACAACAAATTGAAAAATAAAGTAAAGCATTTCAACAGTCTATCTTGTAAAAATTGGCAAAAGTATAAGAGGAAATAGATGAGGGAAAGGAAGTCTAGTAGAATAGAGGAAGGAAAACAAGGCTGGATGGGAGGGGAAAAGGAGAGGGATAAGGAGGTCCTGAATTGAATACCATGCATGTATGAGTTTGCTGGGATAAACCCAAATACTATGTGTAACTATAAAGCTCTAAAAAAATGTAGCAGAGATAAAGATGACCTATCATAACCATTTTTTTTTTTTGGTACCAGGAATTGAACTCAGAGGTACTCAACCATGAAGCCACATCGCCAACCCTATTTTGTATTTTATTTAGAAAGAGGGTCTCACTGAGTTGCTTAGCGCCTCACTTTTGCTGAGGCTGGCTTTGAACCTGCAATCCTCTTGCCTTAGCCTCCTGAGCCACTGGGATAATAGGCATGCACCACTGCGCCCAGTCATAACAATTTTAACAGTAGTTATTTTTCTTATCTTTTTAAGATTGAGCTATAAAGTCTCCCTTGGAAAATGTTTTCTCCAGTCTTTCAGTAAAGCCATAACTTTGGACTGCTCCTACTCAATGACTTCATAACTACACAGGTTCTTTAATAATTAATTTTTTTCTAATTTGTTATTGTCCAGTGTTACTTCTTGGTTCATATTCACACCAAAGAATGGGATCCTTCAAAGGAGGCGAAAGAGATTTAGGCTAAGAAGTAAAACAAGAGACAAAATAAGGAATAAAGAAAAATTAAAAAAAATTAAATCACCTCTCCTAGTCCTTCCAGTGCTCTGAGTACAATGAGAGCTGCAACTCCTAAATCTGCAGCGATGGGAGTGAACAGGGTAAAGACAGAGGTGCCAAGGATCCCAAATCCTAGCAGCAGTTTTCCCCCTATTTTGCTGGCAACATATCCTCCAGGAATCTGTGTGATAATGTAACCATAAAAAAAAGAACCAAGAATCCATCCTTGAGTTTCTGCATCCCACTGGTACCTTTTGCCCTGTAAAAAGTAGAAGGGAAAAAAATCAATCCTTTAAGACTTGATTAAATTGCACTTTTCTCTTATTGAATATAAGTCCATACAAATAAAATTGTGAATCACTCCCCTGGATTGCAGAACATGCAAATGTTTTAGCAGGTGGGTGAGTGACCACAATATAAACATGCAGTTTCTAGAAAACTGGAAAATAATTAAAGTGAGAGCAAAAGAAGTAAAAGCCATAAACTTAAAGAAGGCTTGCTATTTTATGAAAGAAGACAAGAGGATGAGCTCTAGAGGTTTTCTAATATTCCTGACCAAAAAGTCCTCCAAAAGAGCTATTGGCTTAATCTAGAAAACTAATAAACAGAATACTGGAGTGATTGAGTCAAGTTTTGGAGCCAGGCCTGGGTTAAAACCTAGCTCTATCACTTACTGGGTATGTGATCTAGGAATATTAAATTTAATATTAATTAAATTTTCACTTAATGTTGGTTATTAGGATGCACAAATATAGATAATAATATCTCTCCATTTCAGACCAAGCACTTGAACAAGCTCATAGTACACTAAAAAAGAACAAGAATTTAAACTAAGCCATAAACTTAATATGAGTAGGATCTGTCTTAATTAGGAGCAACACATAGTAAGACACTAATGAAGATTTAGTGATGATCTGAATAGCTGAACTTTTTTTTTTTTTTTGGTGGTGCTGGGGATCAAACCCAGGGCCTTATGCATGTGAGGCAAGCAGTCTACCAACTGAGCCATGTCCCCAGCCTAATAGCTAACATTTTTTAATACGTGAAGCCGTATAACCAAGTCATTGTGTTAACAACCATTCCAGGATTTTTTTTTTTTTACTACCTATATAAGGCAGATAGGTCAACAAATGTACTTACCAAAGGGAAAGATACAAAACAAATCTCTATAAAACTTGTATTTTATTTGTGAAACCCTAGATTTTGTGAACTGCCCAACAGTTCATAGAGGTCACTGAGGTTGGAATGGAGACATAGGGTACTGTGTACCCAAATACATATTCAGTAGTATTATTAACATTAAATAAAGCAAAGTAAAATAATTAAAGTGTGTAAAACTCAATATAAACAAATTAAGAATATATTTATCAATTATTATAACACAAAGCAGGAAAAATGACTTAAGTAGCTTAGGTTAGGCATGTATAAATTTTCACAAAGAAACTGATCTAAGAAATTGACCAATTTATTTTTCCCAACTTGCAGCTGAAATTATCTATGGTCCCATGCAACTGTTTTAAGTGAAACAGCTATTAAATAATAGTTCTGTCACAACTATTTAGTAATATTTAAAACAAGCTTATTTTCTGGTAGATCAAACAAGTTTCTGCAAATTCTCTTCAAGGAAGGCATGTTTATAGAGGAAACTGAAGAGCTACTTTTCATACAGATCAAGGTATATGATAGTGCAATAGCAGTAGCTAGAGTTCTAAGTTACTGTTCAACCAGTTCCTGGGAAAACACAAAAAGGAAGCAATTCAGAGTACATATAAAATCAACTGTTTTGGCTTCTTTCAGATGAAGAAATATTTTTCAGTATTTTTACTTGGAAGTATTTTAGGATTATTTGCTTAGAAAACAGTACCTACCGTTTGATTTCGAAGAACTTTTATGGGAGCAGAATGATCTGCACACTCCTTGGAAGTTCTATTTTCTGCTAAAGTTGTATTTGAATCTACCATATCCACTAATGCAACACTCAGATTTACACGTAATGCATAGAGAACGAAGAAACCAAAGAAGGCCAACATTGCTAAGTTGTAACGAGCAGAGCAGCATGCTGGAGCTGAAATACAGATCCAGAGAAAACTAATTAAAAGGGTAAATTAGATACTGTTGCCTAAATCATGAAAACGGTTATTTTTTAGAAGTCCCCAAAGATTAATAATCATCAATATTTTCTAAGAATAACCTCAGTTCAAACATATCTAAGAAGATCTATCAGAGGGAATTTGTTCCCCTTATTTAAAGAAATTTAACATGTGAGAGTCTGACCTGTAAGAGCTCATTGAAATACGGAGGTGACAGCTTTATCAATTTTGCCTAGAAAAATCTGTTCTACAGTTAAACTGAACCCCTAATCCCAGTCAGCTGGCAAAGACTGGCATGAGAAAAATAGGTAAAGTTATTTAAGGGCATCATAATTCCTAAAAAACTATCTCAAGCAGTGTCAATAAGTACTTGAATACTTTGATATCACATAAAAGCTACTGGGTTAGTAGCCATCTCACTTAAATGCAGCCCAGAAATAAAATTATTGTATAGGCACAGAACCCCTCTTGATCAATTTCTTACCTGGGAGAATATCCTCAGAAGCTGGGTTTAAATAAGAAGCCATGATTAATATACTTAAGGCTCTCCTAAACTAAAGGTACTTAAGAATCCAGAAACAAACTTGGAGAATCTTTTACAGTTGTAGTATCTATGACTCAATAGGTATTATGCTTAAAGGGCCCAAAGTAGAAAGGAAAGTAAGTGAATATACCAGACAGCAGAGTAAGTTGAAGGAAACAATGAAAGAAGGATCATGTGAGAGGAGGAGTTTGACCTAATCTATACTCTAATTGTAGAGTTCCTTTTTCTTCATTTACTGAGTTGCAGAATTGGAGAGAAAATACAGGAAACTAATAAGGGTGTTCTATCTCTTAGTGACAAGGAGAAACTGGCTAATTAATGGTCTTACATCTTTAAGTTTGGTAAATGTTGAGTGTTTAGATAAATACCTGTTTAAAAGCTAGGTGTAGTGGTGTGCACCTGTTGTCCCAGCTACCTAGGAGGCTGATACAAGCGGCATACTTGAGCTCAGGAGTTTAGGGCAATAATGAGATAATATAATGAGATCCTGCCACTTAAAAAAAAATCCTGGGCTGGGAATGTAGCTCAGTGGTATAACATGTGTCTAGCATGCATAAGAATCTGGGTTTGATCTCTAGCAACAAAGATATAAACACTGATTTCATTAGGCTATACAAATTAAGTTATATATGTATATATGAAAATGTGTTCTTTTATTTGGTAATGATGCATTAACATCTCTCTGTGTGTGTGTGTGTGTGTGTGTGTGTGTGTGTGTGTGTGTGTATGTATGTATGTATGTATGTATGTTTTCCCCTTACTCAGGACTCCTCTTGTTTTCATTGACCTGACCTCATACAAAAATATATTGTATAAAGGTCTTGGTATTGATTCAGAATGATTGTTTCAGACTGAAACATTAATGAATATGGCACAATTATACAACTAGATAGGTACTGGGAATTGAATGTAGGGTCTCATGCTTGCTAGACAAGCACTCTATAACTAAACTACATTCCCATCCCTACGTGGGTGGGTATATATTAATACATTATGATTCCACTCACTTTTCTATAAGCCTTCATACACTTAACTATGATCAATTTTTTTCTTTGTTCAAATTAACAGAAAACTTGTCATTTGATACCCTTAAATCCTTTTTTTAGGGGTATAGCTATTAGAATTATAGTGCTACTACCATAGTTAGATCTAGATCTGTGAGAACTATGTTTCTAAGGCTCAATTTATGCTGTCATTGTTACATGAATTTATACAAATTTGCTCTCTGTTCTAATCAAGTGGTACCTTTCCAGTAAGGACACCATTTGGATGCTGTCAGTTATGTTCTATAACAGAATACTTTATCATCACTTTGTTGGGCAATATTACATGGAAGTCTGGATGGAAGAATTGTGATCTCATCAAATATAGGCAACAAAAACACATTACTTTAAATAATTTTGAGCAAGAAAAATCTGGATTCATGTGCTATGTCTGTTTCATCATGGTCTCTATTTTAAAAGTTCATTACATCAGCAGAATGCCAGGATGTGAGTTTTGGTTTAAGAGCTTATCTGGCTGCCGTGTGAAGATTGCTAAGGGAAGAAGTGTGGATGGGTGTGGGGGATATAGATTCAGGGACTGTTATTGCAGCTTTCCAGGTTGAGATGAGGACAGCTTAACCTGTGATGAAAGCTGAGGCAATGGAGAGAAATGGGCAGATCTGAGGTGTGGTTAAAGTCTTGCCAAAATGCTTTATGTGGGAGAAAGTAAAAGGGAAGAATGAATTTATCAGTAATTCTTACTCTAAACAACTTTATTTTATGCTACTCTTGCTTGTAATGTCATTATTTTGTTCTATCCTTATTTGCTGTTACCTTATTTTATTGTTTGTCATTAGTTTTTCCTCAAGTGATGTTTGTTTTGGACTATGATTTTCCTTATCATGTGAGGAAGTTGTAGGGGTAGAAGCTTGGGAAGTGAAAGAAAGGTGAGTAAAGTGATTTTATTTTTTTTAAATTTTAATATTTATTTTTTAGTTATTGGCGGACACAACATCTTTGTTTGTATGTGGTGCTGAGGATTGAACCCAGGCCGCACGCATGCCAGGCGAGTGCGCTACCGCTTGAGCCACATCCCCAGCCCAAGTAAAGTGATTTTAAATGACTAGTGGCATTACTGTTTTAGTTATCCTTTGGTCACTGTGACCAAAACCTGATAAGAATAATTTAAAGGAGGAAAAGTTTATTTTGGCTCACAGTTTCAGAGGTTCAGTCCACAGTTGGCTGACTTCATAGCTCTAGGCCTGAGGTAAGGCAGAACATCATGATGAGAGTAAGTGAAGGGAAAGCAGCTCTTAACATGGCAACCACGAAGCAAAGAGATTGAGCCCTGATTACCAGGGATAAAATATAAACTCCAAAGACATACCTTCTGTGACCTACTTCCTTCAGCTACACCCTATCAGTTTACTGTTACTACTCAGTTAATCCATATCTGTTGGGTTAATCCAATAATTAGATCACACCTTTCATAATCTGATCATTTTACCTGTGAACCTTCTTGCACTGTCTCACGAAAGAGCTTTTAGGGGACACCTCATATCTAAACCATAATACTGACTCAAAATCTGATCTAAAAGTTATGGGTCAGACAACTTTATATTTTGGGGGTAGTCAGAAAATAGAGCCTACAAAGATGCCACAAAATATATAACTATGAAATTTTTAGGAATATTAAAACTACATGGTTGTTTTATAAAAATTGTTATAATTATAAATCTATTCAGTCAAAACAAAAAGAAAATATAGTGGTAGGGCAAAACATGCCAATGAATTTAGATAACCTCTGAAGTTGATCCAACAGAAGAAAGGCTGCATGAAAGAGGACATCCATGGAGCAACGACCACACTGAAATCAAGTTCAAAGCAAAATAATGCTTGCATAACGAACAAAGAAACCATCAAAATAAACATGAGCTTCTAAAATGTGCTTTAAACTTAGGAATGTAGAGTGGGTGTAAGGGAAAGAACATAGGCTAATTTAGAATGAAGCAGACCTGGGAATGAATTTCAGTTCTGACTTTCACTGGCTGAGTGGTTTGGTAGAATTTATTAATACCCTCATTGCTATACAAAATTACATATAAGAGGTTGTGAGGGGAATGGGAAAATAAACAAGGAGAGAAATGAATTACAGTAGATGGGGTAGAGAGAGAAGATGTGAGGGAAGGAGAGGGGGGATAGTAGGGGATAGGAAAGGTAGCAGAATACAACAGTTACTAATAGGGCATTATGTAAAATTGTGGATGTGTAACTGAGGTGATTCTGCAATCTGCATTTGGGGTAAAAATTGGGAGTTCATAACCCACTTCAATCTAATGTATGAAATATGATATCAAGAGCTTTGTAATGTTGTGAACAACCAATAAAAAATAAATAAAAAAAGAAGTTATTAATAGTTTTAATTCTCAGGTTTCTCAGCTCTAAAATGAGGAGACCAACATTCACCTCACTGGAGTACATGAGGATTATATGAAAAACCACAGGACATTATACTATATCCTCAGTAAAAGTGAGTTCTTTCTTTTTTGCCTCACAGAAAGTTATACAAATAAAATAAAGTGCTATGCACATAAGTGTAACAAGGGAAAAGGAGGCCCATCAGTCTGCCTGGGGTCAGGGTTGGTCAGGGAAGGTCATTCAAAGAAACAATATTTGACTGAGTCTTCCTTAATGAACCAGAAAAGAGAGAGCAACCCAAAGGCAGCAGCATTCTCAGAAGTATGGAAATGAGAAAGGCAAGCACAGGGAGAATAGGAAATTCTAAATGATCTGAGGCTACTGGACAAGGGACTGTAGCAACTCTAAGAACTAACATTAGTTATGGCGATGCACGTCTGTAATTCCAGCAAATTGGGAGGCTGAGGCAGAATTGCAATTTTGAGGCTAGCCTCAGGAACTTAGCAAGGCCCCTAAACTAGTAAGACCCTGTCTCAAAAGGGCTGGAGATACAGCTTCATGGTAAAGCACCCTAGGTTCAATTCCCAGTATGAGAGAGAGAGAGAGAGAGAGAGAGAGAGAGAGAGAGAGAGAGAGAGAGAACACTAATACTATTGAGAGGGATGATAGCAGGTATTGAGTTTAATAATATAATAACTAATATTTATTGAGCACTTACTATGTGCTTGGTATAAGACTGTTTCATATGTATTAGGGTTAATATAACAATTGGCTGAATTAGTATGTGTAAAACACTTAGGGTACTGCTTAGTACATAGTATTCCTCTGGTAAATGAATTGTTGATAATATTGTTTTTCTAGATATTAGAAATTGAAGTCATATGTTAGGAATCATTTGATTCTAACTCAAAAAGAAGGTAAAATGGAAAAGGCTAATAGTTTAGGAGTATAACATTTCTGTGAGGGCAGGAACTTTTGCTCTGTTTTGTTAATCTCCAGTGCCTAGACCATCATCTGCTAGAACTGGCATACAGATGTTTTTTTGTGGCTGAAAAGTAGAGTGGAGTCTCCTGATAGTAGTACACAATTCTACCTATGAAGACCTTTTGACAGTAGATAAGGCAGACAGAAATCATAATCTGATCAAATCTCTATATCCACTAATTATCAATTTATAGTAAACATGGGAGTGCAGAAGAATATGTTAAATGATCACCCAGGGATATAAACTGCAAGAAAGAAATGGGGCAAGGAACACAAAAGGATGAAAAAGATATAAGAAACATTTCAATCATTTGGAAGGGATGGACATTATTGGGATCTTGATTTGAATAAACTACAAAATTATGACAAATATGAGGAAATATGAGCACTAAGTAGGAATTATTTTTATTGTGATAATGATACTGAAATTATGTTAAAAAGTATCATCTTTTAGGGATATATATGGAAATGTTTACTCTTAAAATGACATGATATCTGGGATTTGCTTCAAAAAATCATGTATGAAGTTAAAAATAAGTGGAACTACATCGGCCATAAAGTATTGGTTATGTGGGGGTTCGTTATACACTTTTCTTCTTATTGTATATGGGCATATGTGTGAACTTAAATTTTTTTTTTGTTATAGATGGAAACAATACCTTTATTTATTTATTTTTTATATGGTATTGAGGATCGAACTCAGTGTCTCACACATGCTAGGCAAGTGCTCTACCACTCGCTACAACCTCAGTCCCTATATGGGTGAACTTTTCCAAATGTCACTGGGGAGGCTGAGGGAGGAGGATCACAACTTCAAGGCTAGCCTTAGTAACTTAGTGTGACCCTGTCTCAAAAAGAAAAAAAAAAAAAAAGAAGGTCCAGAGGAAATTAGACAGTAGTCAAAGTAGCGTGATTACACAGGCAAGTAGGAAGGATGTCTAGCTGTGGTCAAAGCAGTTGTGGGAGATGACATGGTATAATGATGACCAGAGGAGGGAAAAAGTCATAAGACATGTAGGAGCACAGAGAACTGAGGGAAAGGAGTTGGATAGAAAGTCACTAAGGATAATGGCAGAAACTATAGAGTGTGGAGATGGATGCGAGTCAGGTGGCAAAGCCTGTGTTGAATGAAGCAAAATGTGGCAGGAGGGTAGATGATAGCAACGATGTAATAAAAAGGTGATTTAGCCCCAAAACAATGGGGTTGGGGGTAATTGTCTGGAAGCATCATTGTGCAACAAGGAGTCCTCAGCTCTATCAATTAGTATGAACATGAAAAAAAAAATCACCTCTTGAAAGATCAGTGGGGAACAGATGGTAGATCCCCTAGAAAGCCAGGCTGCTACTTCTGTTTTGAGATGGGGTTATCACCAGGACTTCATTTTCTTTCCTTGTGGTGCTAGGGATTGAACCCAGGGCCTCCCACATGCTAGGCAAGCACTCTACCACTGAGCCACAGTCTGGCCCTGAGATGGGGTTCTCAATGTTGTCCAGGTTCATCTCAGTCTCCAGAGTAGCTGGGACTCTAAGTGTGTGCCAATGTGCTAGCTAAAGCCAGGGTTCTGGTGAATAAAGAGATACCACTGGTAAGGGAGGCTAGTAAAAAATTTAAGGACGTCTTAGTATTTATTCTTTGGAGAAAGATTTCACAGTGGAGAGGGGGCCTGTGCCAGGAGCAAAAAAACGCAGGGTCCTTTGGCATCCATCCATAGGGGATTGGCTCCAGAATCCCAAAGGGTACCAAACTCTGCAGATGCTCAAGTCATTTATAAAAGATGGTGATCTTGCAGATAACTACACAATCCTCCTGTAGAATTTAAAATTATTTCTAGATTGCACAAAATGCATATAGTTGTTATATGGTATTGCATAGGGAATGATGACAGGGAAAAAAGTCTGTACATGTTCAGTACAGATGCAACCATCATAGGCCTAACTATATAGGACACCTCTATAAAACCTCTATCATATATATTATTTTAAATCACGTGTGTGTGTGTGTGTGTGTGTGTGTGTGTATCCCCCCGCCCCCGGTACTTGGAATCGATCCTAGGGACACTTTACCCCAAACTACCTCTCCAGCATTTTTATTTTTATTTTGAAACAGTCTCTCACTAAGTTTTCAAGGCTGGCCTCAAACTTGGAATCCTCCTCCTTCAGCCTCCCAAGTAGCTTGGATTATAGGTATTCCCAACCACTCTTGGCCCTTTATCATATTTTAAATAGCAAAAATAATGTGTTGCTATTATTTTTTCCTTGTTCTTTTTAGATATATGTGAAGATAGAGTGTATTTTGACATATTATACATACATGGATTATAACTTATTCTAATTAGGATCCCATTCTTGTGATTGTACATGACATGGAGTTCCACTGGTGGTGTATTCATATATGAACATAAGGAAGTTATATCTAATTCATTGTGTTTTTCCTATTCCCATCCCTTTGTTCCTCTTTGTCTAATTCACTGAATTTCTATTCTTCCCTGCCCCCACCCCTGTTGTGTGTTAGCATCGGCATATCAGAATATTTGGTGTTTGGATTTTGGGGATTGGCTTATTCACTTAGCATGATAGTCTCCATATCCATCCATTTGCTGGCAAACATCATAAAGTGATTCTTTTTTATGACTAAGTAATACTTTGTGTGTGTTGCTACTAATTCTACTTCACTTGTTTTCCAGAGGGTAAGTAAAAAAAAAAGCAGAAATAAAAACGGAAATGGTGTAATGAAGGGAGTCACCTGAAGTCAGGAAGAACAGAGCATATATACATTAAGAACTATATATTCGGGCTGGGGATGTGGCTCAAGTGGTAGCGCGCTCGACTGGCATGCGTGCAGCCCGGGTTCGATCCTCAGCACCACATACAAACAAAGATGTTGTGTCCGCCGAAAACTAAAAATAAATATTAAAAATTCTCTCTCTCTCTCTCTCTCAAAATAACATAAATATATATTTTTTAAAAAAAGAACTATATATTCAACCTATGAGTCAAGTGAGGGATGTTCTGAAAAGTGACAACAGGAACTAATCTTTTTCCGATTAGTTTTATCAAAGTCTAATTTATGTGACAAATGTATACATCTGTCCAACCCAACTAAGATCAAGATGTAGAACAAAATCTGCTTTATATATTACCTTTACTAGTCCTAGAACTTCATATTGATGGGATCATATATTAATATAGTGTTTATTTTGCTCAGCATGTTTTTGAGATTTACCCGTGTGTTACGTACACAAATATTTTGTCCCTTTTCGAACATAGTTTGTATATTCATCCACTAAATTGATCTATCTCCAGGTTTGACTATTTTATGAATAAAAATATACATATACCACAGGTATATACATTATGTGGTCATGTGGTAATATAAAAATTTAAGATTTCCCAAAGTAGTTATACTATTTTACACAGTTACTAGGAATGTGCAAGAGTTCTAGTTATTCCATATCTCTGCCAATATCCGGTATTCCTATCTCTCCATTTATCTACCTAGGGATTGAATTTAGGGGTACTCTTCCACTGAGCTATATTCCCAATACTGCTTATTTTTTTGAGGGAGGGGTACTGGAGATTGAAATCAGGGGCACTCAATCACTGAGCCACATCCCCAACCCTATTTTGTATTTTATTTAGAGACAGGGTTTCACTGAGTTGCTTAGTGCCTTGCTTTTGCTGAGGCTGGCTTTGAACTCTCAGTCCTCCTGTCTATCCATCCTCCTGTCTCAGCCTCCCAAGCTGCTAGGATTACAGGCCTGTGCCACTGCACCTAGCTAGTACTGCTTATTTTCTGAAACAGGTTCTCACTAAATAACCCAGGCTGGCCTCATACCTGCAATCATCCTGTCTCAGCCTCCTGACTGCTGGGACTACAGGCTTGCAACACTGTGCCAGGCTCTCAGCCTTTGAATTTTATCTATTTTAGTAAGCATTGAGGTTTGAATCTTCATTTTCCTGAATATTAAAGATGGCTGACATTTGAGCTAAATTTTCATATATGTATATATTTATGTACATACACACATATATTCCAATTACAGCAGAATACAGTAGTGCATTATATAGCCATTTGTTTCTGCATTTCTATGAGATTATTTTACAGAGGAAGATTATATAATTATAATGATATAAGCCAAGGGAAAAGATCAGCTTATGGAATTAAATACAACTTTCAGGTAAAATACTACTTTGGTACAGTTATTTACACTTAGCATTGACTAAAATAAGCTCCAAGATGCAGGACGGAGCTACAATGTTGCCATCTCTACTGCCACCATCTGGTAATGTTAAAAACAAATAAAAAGAACATACTATGCTTGGTCAACAAAAGTCAGATTTCCAATTCTACTCTAATACTTTGAATCTTTGAAACTACAGAACGCATGCAAACTTATTTGTTTTTTAGTTTTCATTACTTCTTAAGAAGCTGCATTATAAAAGTGGAAAATAGCAAAGTATTGCTATTTTCCTAAATTCAGAGACCATGCTTTTTGAAATACCTCCTTTTCGATTTGTTGCAAGGTCTCTGGCAAATTATCTTACAGCTCTGTAGATAGCTTATCTTGAGGACAACCAAACTGTTTCCTAACTTAAATTGTAGACTGCTAGACGGGAAAAAAAATGAAATGTGTGCAATATTTTTAGTCTCTTACAGCACAATATCAAGATGTTTGCTGGATTATGCAACACTTGCTCTCTGCATACTCAGAAATATTATATCTCCTAGCCTTTTGTCTCCTCTCCCTGCCCGAGGAGCTATAGGCTCACTTGCAGGCTGATACGCAGCTGTGGAAACCAGGAGGTCACAAGGCAGGAGACGAATCAGCCTGGCCATTTGCTCACCGATTTGCAAGTTTCTCCCCCAGTTCGCCCTTTCTTCTTTTTGTACCGGGGATGAAACCCCAGGGCCCTCAGTTCACCCTCCGCCTGGCCCTTGCCCATTGATTTGAAGGCGCTCCCCAAGTTGGGTTTTTCACCGGATTCCCGGCTCTGCACTACTGAAAACAGTGAGCAGCTCAAGCACCTGCCGCGCAGAGCCGCTCCCTGCTCCCGGGCCCGCCTAGAGGCACTAGCGGAGGCCAAGCTGGAGCTCGGCATAGCCGTTCCCGCCTGCCCGTCAGACCCTAGGGCGTCGGAGGGGCTTCCGGGCACCGGGACAGGCGGGGCTAAGAGGGGCCTGAATGAGCTTTCTCTCTTCGTGTCCCCTCGGCGCCTGTCAACTCTGGACCAGACGGCGGGGGTGCCAGTACCCTTGGCACTTCTGACCAGTACCACCGCCCGCCCCGGGAATGTTGCCGGCCTAAAGCCCCTAGACGACCCGGCTGCTCACCGGCTTCGGCCTGCCGGGCGCCCTGAAGGAGCGGGGTGCTGTCGGTGCTGTCCTCGCCATCGTTCACCACCGGACCTCGAACCGAGGACCTCATGATGCCTACAGGGAGCTGGCTGCTCTGAGGAGAGGAGCTCTCCAGCCCGACAGCCGAAGCCCCCGGCTGCTGTGGCTGGGCGGGCCGGGGCGGTGGCGTGGACTCTGGTACCTCCCCCATCCTGGCACCACCTCCTGGCCACGTAGTGTCACCGATGCCCCGCCCAGAGGCAGCCGCGCCGGTTCCTCCCTGTCGCCATCTTAGGTTTGGGCAACCCTGGCGTAGGTTGGGCGGGGAAGGCTGAGTTCCGGGACTTCCGCCCGGCGGAGGGAGGTCGGTGTGGAGCTGCCCAGCTCCGACGGCTTTGCGCGTGCCAGGTGGCCAGAGCTGTTGAGAACGTGTCCTTCCAGGAGACCTTCCGTAAAGCTCCCGTGCGGCCCTTCCAGAGCAGGATAAGTGGAAGTCTGGAGTCGCCTGCGGGGACTTTAAGCGTGTCTAATTAAGGGGAGGACTTAAGTCGAGGTGGTGTGTACGGTTGTCATGACTGTTGGCAACCTTTACTGTCTACCGCGTGACAGCATACGGTCCCTAAATTGCTTTTGAGGTGACGAAACAGCAAATGGAAATATATTAACGTTCAATAGGGTTGCCAGTTTTTTTTTGGGGGGGGGGTGGGGCGTCGGGTGGAGTACCAAGGGTTGAACCCAGGGGCTTTTAACCAATGAGGCACATCCCCACATCCCCAGCCCCTTTTTAATGTTTTGTTTTGAGAGTCTCGTTAAATCGCTGAGGCTGGCTTTGAACTTTTGAGCCTTCTGCTTCACCCTCCCAGGACAGGGCCGCCAGGGATTACCTGCGTGTGCCCAGAGACTGCCGATTTTATAGAAAAAATAACCCAATATAAACAATTTCATATGGTTCAAGGTATCAACTCTTCTGATGCATCTCTCTGCGTGTGTTTTTTCTTCGCACTTCTAATTCAGAGAGATTGTTGTAGTTACTGACTCAACAGTAAGAGGAAACTAGGAAAGAGGAAACTAGGAAAACGCTTGCCTAGGCTGGACAGACCTGGAGCTGCTGTTCTAGCCATAGGCTTGAGTTCAACAATTTTCCTGGGTAATAGAGGCTATCTTTGTGGAGATAGACGGGAAAATAAGATGTGTCAATGCCCTCGAAGTGTTCAGGGCAAATCCGGAAGACTCACAAACCAATAATTCAGTAAACCAGGTAAAAGGATTGGTGAGGTCTACATGGGAACAAAGACGACGCTCCTTTATCAGAGAAGGAGGTGCGGATTTTTGAAGGCATCCCTAATTTCCAGATTAGTAAATTCTAGACCAGTTTTCAAGTTAGGATAACAAATTAGACCTTATTTCTGAGTGACAGAAATAACCATGTAGATTTCAAACTAGGTTGTTGAGATGACACTCTTATTTGAGTATGCATGTAATCACTTGGTGGATCCTTGTAATATAGCTTCAGATTCAGCAGGTCTGGTGTGGTGTTTATTTTATGTGTCAAATTGGGGGGTGTTTTTGGATGAAGTTAACATTTAAATTGGTGAAACTGGTTGTCCTCCATAATGTGGGTGGGCCTCATTCAATCAGTTGAAGGCTAACTAGAACAGTGTCCCTCTCCCTCTCCCTACCCCAAGCAAAGGGAATCCTCCAGAAGACTATTTCATATTTCTTTCTTTCTTTTTTTATGGTATTGAGGATTGAACCCAGGGGGTCTCTAGCTACATCCTCAGTTCTTATTTTTTTAAATTTTGAGTTAGGGTCTCATTAAGTTGCTGAGGCTGGCCTTCAAGATGTGATCCTCCTGCCTCAAGTTCTGGACTAGCTGGGGCTACAGGCCTGCTCTACAAGGTTTGGCCCTCTCTTCAGATTTCATCTGCACCATCAGTCTCCTTGAACCTCCAGGCTTCTGTACAATTTCTCTCCGGATATAGATCCTCCAGGCCTATACTGCGTGAGCCTCTACTTTGTATATATATATCTTCTCTTTTTCTCTCTCTTATTGGTTCTGTTTCTCTGAGAACCCCAGTATATCTGGGATGGGCCTGAGATTTCATATTGTTAACAAGCTTCTAGGTCAATAGCAAGGTTGTAAAGATTTTGGGCCAGGGAATAGATTCTAATAGTCTTGAAAGGTTTTAAACTAGAGGAGGGCCTTGCTTTTTTTCTTTCTTTCCTCCTCCTCCTCGCCCTCCTCCTCCTTCTTTTTAATATACCTTTTATTTAAAAAAATAAGTTACTACCTAAGCTTACTGAAAAGTTGTGAAGATAGTGAGTTCTCCATCTTTTACCTAATTTGACCTGTTGTCAAGATCTTATGTAAGTATGTTAGTATGATATATTTATAACAACTAATGAACCAATATTGATATATGTAATTAACTGAAGTTCATACTTTTTTTTAGATTTCTTTAGATTTTACGTCCCCCCCTCCAGGATTCCAAGTAGCCTGCTGTTACATATAGTCATTGTGTCTCCTTAGGCTCCTTTTAGCTGTGACAGTTTCTCAGATTTTCCTTGTTTTTGCTGACCTCGACAGTTTTGTAGAGTACTGGTAAGCTTTATACAAAGTCTCTCAATTTTAGTTTCTTATAATTAAACTGTGTATATGGGATTGTTTAGAGAAAGACCAGAGAGGCAAAGTGCCATTCTCATCATATAATTTCAAGGGAATGTGCTGGCAGCACAATTTATCACTGATAATTATCGCTGACGATGTTAAGCTTCATTACATGCTTGATTTAGTGTTAGTCAGGTTTTTCCACCACAAAATTACTGTTTTAACCCCCCACCCCTTTGCATAACCTTTCTCTTTGGAGGGAAGTCAGTATGTACGGCCTACACTTGAAGTGTGTGTGGGGGGGCAGTTATGCTCTACCACTTTCAGGGGCAAAATTATTTTGTATGTGAGATTTGGCTATTCTCCCCTATTTATTTACTTATTCAGTCATTTATACTTACAGAGTTCTTATTATTTTATACTTGGATTGTAATTTGCCACTATGTTCTTTTATTTTGTCAATAAACTTGTTTCAGTTTTGGCAACTGGGAGCTCTTTCTATTGGCCCCTCTCTTTTAGTGTTTCTTTTAAATGCTCCCCTTGTAATGTTTTCTGAGCAATATCTCACTTTCTGGTACAATGAAATGTTCCAGGTTCACTTGTATGTTCTTTGCTCTTGCCATTTCTCCAAGGAGAATGATATTAGAAATCAAGATCTAGGAACTGGGTTTTCTTCTTTATACTGAGGTGTCATGATTTTAGGCCCAGAGAAGATACTTTTGTTATTGCATTTAAAAAAAAAATGATTATCCCAAGAGGAGTTTTAATTTTTTAATGTTTATTTATTTTAGTTATAAGTGGACACAATACCATTATTTTATTTTTATGTGGTGCTGAGAATCAAACCCAGTGCCTCATGCATGCTAGGCAAGCAAGCCACAACCCCAGCCCCCAAGAGGAGTTTTTAAAAAGTATAAGATGACATCTTTTTCTTCCTTAAAATCTGGCATTTACTTCCTGATTTCATATTACCATAGAAGATTGTTATGTTAATATTATTTATTTTTTGATTGGTAATTCCTTCCTTTGCTAGTACTCTAGACAACCACTATTCAGTAAAGTATAATGCAAACCACATATGTAATTTAAAAATTTCTAGTAGCCACATTAAAAAGTATAAAAACAAAAAAAGTGACATTAATTTTATAACCTACACTTTTTAATCCGTTATATCCAAAAATTATCAATTCAACATCTAACCAATATAAACTTATTGAAAAATGCTCTTTTTTTGGTACTAAATCTTTGAAACCCCGTGAATGTTTTATACTTACAACACATCTCCATTAGGACCAGCAACATTCCGTGTACTCAGTAGTCCCACTGTGGCTCAGGCTGTCATACTGGACAACACAGACGGATACTGTGTGGGAGCTTATTCTCTCTGTCTCTTCTCTACCCTCCAAATTCTGTTCTTCATTGGGAAAGGAACATCTTTTGGGCAGGGTACCTAATTCAAAAGTCTCTACCTGCTTTCCTCAGTTTCCTCTTTAAAATAATGTGATATACACTTTACCTCCCTCCCCCACTATTTTCTTCTCTCTCTAATCTAGTTAAATTTCCTAGATTTTCACAAAAAAGCTGGGAAGGAATCATTAAGGGCTTTGCTTCTCTTTTAGAATTGAACTAGCTTGAGTCAATTTCTGTGCCTGCAACCAAAAGAAAATTAATATAGTGAATTGAGTCAAAGGGAGCTTTCTCTGTTGTTCTATTGATAGCTTTATATTTTTTAAGGCAATGTCACTTTGTTTTGTTTACAAATATATTTAATATCTGTCCAGATTACTAGTTTATTATTATTATTGTATGAATTTCCTTGTGTATTTTGCTTACTTGTTCTTGCAGATGGAATTTATTATTTTATTAATGTTGCCAAAAATTTTAAGTAAAATAGCAATTATAATAATAAAATGATTTGTGAAAGAAAAAAAAATGTGATATAAAGCTCAGGGTTATTTTAAGGATTAAATATTTAAATAAGATGATGCATGTCAATTACAGTAGCTGGTGGGTAGTAAGTCTCAATAAATTAGCAGTTAGCATTTTATTTTGGCCAAATTTGCTTAAAAAATTAGCTTACACATCTAAGGAACACCTATTTGATTTTCATTGTATTTCTTTTAAGATACATACTACATTACATGTGGAAGTATGGAGTTGGTGGTTGGTTATATAACTGTTAAGTTCCCTTTTATGACTGTAGGTTGCCTAGGAGCTGGGACCAAATATTATTCATTTTTGTACCTGAGCAGTTCCTAACACTGGTTCTCCTTTTTTTTTTAAAATATAGGTGGACACATATTTTTATGTGGTGTTGAGGATCAAACCCAGTGCCTCACACATGGTAGGCGAGCGCTCTACCTCTGAGCCACAACCCTACCCCTGGTTCTCCTTTCACTGTGCTTGTTATATTTCACAGGATCTCATCATGTTGGCCTTGGATAGCCTAATATGAGAATTTCAAGTAAACAGGAACATACGGGGAGTAGAAAGTTGAATGGAGGACAAATACTCTAACCATTAATTTAGAAGTGATAAAGTTGGTAAAGGAATGTTTTGATGACCAATGTTGTCTTATAAAAATCATTCCTTTTGTGCTAGGGATGTAGCTCAGTTGGTAGAGTGCTCGCCTCACATGTACAAAGCCTGGATTCAATCCCTAGCACCACCAAAAAAAAAAAAAAAAAGAAAGAAGAAAAATTCTCTCTTTTTTTTTTTTAATCCCAGCTTTTCCTTTAAAATGATAGTCTCCAGTTTCATCCATTTACTAGCAAATGTCATAATTTCACTTTCCTGCCCATTTTTACTTTTAAATTTTGAGACAGGACCTTGCCAAATTGCTGAGATTAGCCTCAAACTTGAAATCCTCCTGCCTTAAGTTACCTAATTTCTGGGATTGCAGGCAGGTGCCACTGCACCAGATATTGCAACTTTTATGGAAGTGTTAATAAAAAAAACAAAATCCTCAGAATATTTACTCAGAAAATAGATTTATGCAAAAGAGACACACTAAAACTTTAAGTACCACACATGTCAGCTTAACTAAAACAATGACCTAATGTAATTATTTAAGGTGGAACGTTAAAAATATTTTTAAAAGATATCTTGATAAGTAACTTTCCAGTAAGTCTAAGATTTCCCTCCACTCTAGTATATTCATTTTGCAATACTTTTTCCTGTGAAAATGCTCTCTTAGTAATGTGGGTAGGGTACTATTGTCTCTTTTAAAAATTTCTTTAATGTAGTAGTTCATTGTTTAGGTATTCAAATTTTATGGTTTTTTGTGCCATCAATAAAAGTTTGTTTTTCATTTTATTTTAGAGCTTAATAGTTATATGGAGTGGTTGGATTCATCCTGACAAACTCATACATGCATGGAAATTGATTTCAGTTCCATCAATAAAAATTTTGAAGATACACCCAACATGTGTTTATTTCTTTATATGCACACACACCCTAAGGCAATCAAAATTAAAATATAAAAATAAACATAAGTTCTGATTTTTCCTGGGATCATTTTGCAGATGTTCTTGGATGAGGGCACCCTACTTTGGAGACCCATTTTTTAGAGAATAAAATCCAAATTCTTTGGTATAGAATCTGAGGCCTTTGCCATCTGCCCCAGTTTATGTTTTCAATCCCATCTTCCACCATTTCTGCCACCTTCTCTGTACTCTATGCTTTGTTCTACTCATTGAATCTTATACATATCATGTCCTCTTTATCTTGTTCCCTCCACCTATTTGAAGCCTTGGTTTATGGTGAATTCTAAATTGTCCTTGAGTCTAATGTTGCCTTCAACTTAATGATTCCTTGATAATCTCTCCCTTACTCTGCTCTTATGTGTGTTGCAATACCTTTATTGTAGCACATTGTGTTAGTTATCTAAGATAGTTTAATAAAGAGCCATTCCTTGAGAGTAGGAATCTTGTCTTTTTATCTTCCATTCCTAGCTCTAAGCACAGAACAAATATTTATGGAGCTCCATATTTTGTCTTAGTCAGTGTACCGGTTACCATGGGGGCATCCAAGATATATAAATACAGTTTCTGCCTTTAGGGAGTTTAAAAGTGAAATGTACTTTGAAGGAAATATTTCTTAATACTGTCCAAGGGAAATGTATTTTCCTAACAGTTATAAAAGTTAGAAGGCATATTTTAATTTCCATTTTCTAGAGAGCAGGTATTGTGTGATTAATATATTCCAGAGGAAGAAACCACATATTTTTAAGGAGAAGCCTCAAAAATGGATAGTCAGATGTGCTTTTCCATATCCTATTTTATTTAGGCAGCTGTATGGTTAGGTGTTCTCAGACAGTGATCAAAATAAAAACAAATAAGACAGGAAAATATAAACAGTTTTCTGTCACATTGATATGATATCACATGTTAATCATTTTCACAGCTGAGTTTGAATTTCCTCACTGCTTTACAACTTCAAAATTGGGTAATTCTTGCAACATAGAAACATGTGAGTTTTAATTATAACTCTTTCAAAGAGGAGACCTAATAGATGGCAAATGAATTAAGTGATTTGTCCAAGGTCAGTGGGAGCCACTATTACAATTAAGATTTTATTGCTTCTACTTATATTAAATCATAGGATGGTGCTTCTTCATAATTCCCTTAATTTTCTATACTCTGTATGTTACCTTTGCATCATAAAAATTGTTTTGTTGTTGTAGTCCTGGGGATCTAATGCAGGGCCTTGTGCATGCTAGGCAAATGCTCTGCCACTGAGATACAACCCCAACCCTGCAAAATTTCACTTAGACTTAGTGAAATTTCACTAAGTCATCTTGATGGTAAGTATATAATAAATGGGGTTGTCAATTATTGCTTATGAATTATATGGAATTTTATTTGCCAATTTCCTTTCATTTACCTGATGTAGGGGAACCATAAAAGTGGCCACATTAAAACAAAAAAAAAAGACATAAATAATACTGCCTCAATAAGAGCCTGGTAGAGACTGATATCTGAAACTTAAACATACTGAAACATTTAAGAAGACACACCATAGCTTTATCTCTTCAACTTGAGGGAGATAAAATTTGCAAATGTTGTGAAATACCAGTGGAACAGATAATAAATCAGCTGGGAGAATCACACAAGAAGCACGAGAAACAATGACCTTCACAAATGAGCTATAAGTGCCTGCAAAGCAACTCAAAATTGAATGACTCAGGTAGATTAGAAGATTAAGGTTCAAATCTATTCTGGTAAGTAGTATGTGAAGTCATAGTGCTATTGAGTCAGCCTTTCCTGACAATCCCTTTTGGTCAAATTTTTTCTACATATATATTCATATTTTCTGACTACTGAAAAGTGTAGTGGCTCAAAAACTAATTGTTATCATTTTAGAACAAAAGAAAATCTGAAATCAATGTAATTAAAACAACTATTGAGACACAATTATTATACAAAAACTACACATATTTTATGTATACAATTTGATGAGGTTGGACAGATCCTTGCACCCATGAAACCATCACTACAGTTGAGGTGATAGACACAGTTCACCACCTCTAAAAGTTTCCTTGTGCCTCTTTTTATTTTGTGAAAACACTTAATGTGAGGTTTGCTTTCTTTTTAAGTGCACAGGACAGTATTCTTAACTAGGGACACTATGTTACATAGCAGATCTCTAGGATTTATGCATCTTGCATGACCAAAAAAAAATTTTTTTTGGTACTGGGGATTGAACTCGGGGGCACTCAACCACTGAGCCACATCCCCAGCCCTATTTTATATTTTATTTAGAGACAAGGTTTCACTGAGTTGCTTAGTGCCTTGATTTTTGCTGAGGATAACTTTGAATTTGCAATCTTCCTGCCTTAGTCTCCTAAGCTACTGGGATTGTAGGCATATGCTACTGCACCAACTGACCAAAATTTTATACCTCTTGAACAACTCTCCCTTTCACCCTGCCCCCAATCCCTGGAAACTTCTATTCTTCTCTGCTTCTATAAATCTGATTTTTTAAAACATATACTTTGGGTCCTAAATACTGTCCCTGAGAGATGCATGGTTTGAAGGCTTGGTACCCAACCCATAATTCTACTGGGAGGTTGTGGAACATTTTGGAGGTGAGATCTAGTAGAAGAAATATGCCCTTAGTGGAGCTATGAGGAACCAGGTGGCTCTTTTTTCATCCCAGCCACCATGAGGATGAGTACATTCTCTCCCATGTACTCCTTCCACGATGTACTGTGCTGCCATATGCCCAAAGCAACAAGGTCAACTGACCATGGCTGAAATCTCTGAAACCATGAGCCAAAATATTTTCTCCTTAAAAGTTTATTATCGAGGCTGGGGTTGTAGTTCAGTGGTAAAGCGCTTGCCTAGCACATGTGAGGCCCTGGATTTGATCCTCAGCACCACATATAAATAAAAAATAAAGGCATTGTGTCCAACTACAACTAAAAAATACATTTTAAAAAAGTTTATTATCTCAGGCATTTTGTCACAGTGACAGAAAGCTAACAAACCTCATACAGGCAGAATTTTACAGCATTTGTTCTTTTGTGCCTGACTTATCTCAGTAAACGGTGTCCTGGGGGCTGGGGTTATGGCTCAACCGTAGAGCGCTCATCTCGCATGTGCAAGGCCCTGGGTTCGATCCTCAGCACCACATAAAAATGAAAATAAAAAATAAAATGGTGTCCTGTAGGTTCATCCATGTTGTCATAAATGGCAAGATTTCCTTCTTCTTTGAGACCAAGTAATATTTCATAGTATGAATATGCTGTGTTTTCTTTACTCATTCATCTTTCAATGGACATTTGGGTTTTCATATCTTGGCTACTATGAATAATGCCACAATGAACATGGAAGTACATATATATTGTCAAGATCCTAATTTCTTTCTTTTTAAAAATTTTTTTAATATTTATTTTTTTAGTTTTAGGTGGACACTATATCTTTATTTCTACGTGGTGCTGAGGATCGAACCCAGTACCTCATGCATGCTAGGCGAGTACTCTACCACTGAGCCACAATCCCAGCCCCAAGATCGTAATTTCAATGATTTTGGATATGTATTTATAGAAGTGAAATTGCTGGATCATATGCTAGTTCTATTTTTAATTGAGGAAGTATCAGACTGTCTTTCATTGTGACTGTATCACTTTACCTTCTTACCAACAGTGTATAAGGGGTCCTTTTCTCCACATCTTTACCAATAACTGTTAACTTTTGTTTTTTGATGGTAGCCATTTTAACAAGTGAGACATGATATCTCCTTGTAGTTTAAATTTGCATTTCTCTGATGATTGATGTTGAACACCTGTTCATTTTCTTGCTGGCCTTTTATACATTCATATGTCTTCCTTTGAGAAATGTCTGTTCAGGTCCTTTGCCCAGTTTTTAATTAAGCTATTTGTTTTCATGCTGTTGAATTGCTTGAGTTTCTTGTATTTTGAATTTTAACCTCTTATCAGTTATACAGTTTGCAAACATTTCTCCAAATGCATGTGTCTCTTTATTCTGATGACTCTTTGCTATGCAGAAACTTTTTAGTTTGAAGCATTTGTATTTGCTTTTATTATGTGAGCTTTTGATCTCATGCACAAAGAAATAACTGCTAAGGTCACTGTTAAAAGCTTTGTAAGCTTTTTCTTCTAGCAGTTTTATAGAACCAATGTCCTGGACTTTTAGGGCATTATCCTAGGAAAGAGGGCTAAATGGTTTATAGAGCCACATGACTCTGTGAGATGGAAGAAGATACCCTGAAACTTCTCCCCCAGGAGAAGGAAGGAATGAATATGCACATTCATAATAAAGATTTGAAAGTCTCCTAGAATTTCTACCAAGGCCAACTGGTAAAAGTCTTTCTCTATTGAAGTCAGTCCTCAAATCAAGGAAATTTTGGTATTGAGGAACTTAACTCAGGGTCTCACATGTGCTAGCCAATAGCTCTGCCACTGAGCTACTGCCTAACACAGCCCTGTTTACTTTTTTTATTTTGAGACAGGTCTTGCTAAATTGCCGAGTCTGGCCTTGAATTTGTGATCCTCCTGCCTCAGCCTCCCTAGTCACTGGGATTAGGGGTGTGTGCACCACGCTCAGCTCTGATAATGTATTCTTAAATTTTTACATAAATTGAATTTGAAGATAACACATGAGAATTTGCTATCTAGAGAGAAGCTATGATTAATCATTTTGAAAAAGTTTAACTGAATTTTCAGTTTTTGTGTTCTTTTAGTAGGATACAGTTATACTGGATTTTCTCTTCTAACAATTTAAGTAAAAAGAGAAATACAAGTCATATCTGGGTTATCTTTTTTTTTTTTTTAAATGTGGTGCTGGGGATCGAACCCAGGGCCTCTTGCGTGCTAGGCAAGCACTCTGCCACTGAGCCCCAGCTTCAGCCCTCTGGGTTATCTTCTTAATTGAAATTTTTAGGAATAAAATTTGTAAACTTATAAATCTAATAAATAATATTATAATGCTAATGATCAGAATATTGAACTTCCATTATTTCTGTTTTTAAAAAGTCTGCTAGAAATGGTTAAGTGGTTATATCAATTGTGAAATAACGCCAGTCCCTATCAATAGTTCCCCTTTTGTGGAAACAAACAAAACCATTGAACAAAAATGTGACAACAGTAAAACCCAAGACTTATTCATAGAATATGGTTAATTGATCACCTTTTCCAACCCCAGTAAAAACCAACAACAGTAAAGCACATAATTAATAATGCATATGTAAGGGTAAAATTTCTAAGCTGATTCTAAACTGCAAAGCCTGAGTTAAAGTGTAAAAGACCGGGCATTGTAAAGTTTCTAAGCTGCAAGGCCTGAGTTAAAAAGTGAAGGACCAGGTATTGTTAAAATCCTCTGTTAGGACAATACCCGAACTGCCCAGTAAATATTTCTCCTGACTCCCTGGTTGTCTAATAACCTGGGACTCTGTGTAGTATGTCACGTAGTCCTTTAGGCCTTAAAACCAATCAGTTTGAATGTGTACCCTGCTTAGAAGTGACCAATCACCCCCATCCAGCCTGTTCCCGCCAATGAATGTGCTAATCACGTCTCAGAGTTGTTGTTCAATTTTCCCGCGCCTCATGATGATTTGTTCTGATGTATGCAAAGCCCCCCCCCCCTCCCCAAAAAGTGTACTTAAGCTCTGCTTGACCTCTGCTCTGGGCTCTGGGCTGTTTTCCCTTCCTGAGTGAGCCTAGAGCCTCAGCGTGCTGAATTAGGATCCTCTTCAATAAAAATTCCTCCTGCTTATTGCATGAAGCTGGTCTCTTGTGGTCTCTTCCTCCGACTTTTCGCCGGACCCTTACACATATATTAGCATTCTTTCAAATAAAGGAGAGCACTTCAGGTAGTTTCAGTTTTAATTTATAAAATATGGATGTAAAATAGGTGTGTGAGGGAGAGAGATTCAGGTACTAGCTCTTAAAATGGTTCTAGGAAGAAAGAAAGTTCCAAAAGTATTTTGAAGGATACAGCAATCAGAAAAGGGTATTTAATCTGTTAAAATTTGTATTCTCTTTGACCTTAATTTGTGTTTACTAGGGAAAAAAAATCCCAACAGTCGTATTGCTTTATTTTTGCACTATTTTTTCTCATGTAACTAAACTGCCAGCTTCATTATAGTGATGTCAACAGAGACAGACCCTATACAATACTTTTCAAGAAGAGCATCAGCTAGATAAGGAAAAATGTATCTTTTTTGGAGGGAGATCAAAGAAGGCAGATTAGAGGAAAGGGTGCAGTTTCCAAGTGCTCCAATGGCTCAAGATTCAAATAGTGGGGAATACTACTCCTCATCAAGGAGGATGACAGAGGAAACTCCCTGATACTCAATAATAGAGAGTGAGAGAATCATAGAGACCCAGAATTCAGGTGCTTTGAACAAGAAAGAACACATTGGAGTCAATCTGGTGGGGCAGCCTTGCTAGTTCACTGCAGAGGGGAGGGGTAACACAGAGAGAGAGAAACACATTGAACTGATTTGGCACAGGAAAACTTGTAGAACAGAAAACTAGTCTTAGCTGAATCAGAGGCTGCACAGTCAGCTGGTGTTTGAAAGGTGCTCCATGTTTCCTAACTGGCATGTGTAGAGTTGGGGCCAGAACCATCTTGAGGAGGCCATGCTGTAACTTGCTGCTGTGGGAATTTAGGAGATCATAGAGTCTGGCAAGTGTCTACCATGTGGCCTAGTGTGTGCCTAGCAGAATGCAATTGAAATGGGCACAGAAAGGATTGTATTTAGGGTGATTCAGATTCAACATATGGAAGGGAACGCAACTTGTTTTCCTTTTGTGTCTGATGGCTCACGTGATCAGCCAAAGAGGGTAGAAGAATCTGGACAGGTGGGTTGCAATTGCCCTAGGGAACTGAGTCTGGGAAGGTCACATTTGTAAGTGCCTGACACTTGTGGAGGGTTAATTTGTAGAACAAATGGAGTTCTTGTAAGGCCCCTAGATCTGCGTTCCCAGCAGAAACCAGCATCTGTATCTGCACAGCTCCAGGAGTATTACCTGACAAAGTTCCAAAGGTCTGATGAGAGATAAATCCTAGTTGCTGGAACTTCTCATTTAGAACTCTGTATCAGCCCCACTCAGGGAGTACATTGATTTAGTCTGTCTGGACAAAACTCCAATTGACAGTGCTTTCCAATCTGTCCTACTTTATATTGGTAAGACAGGAAGCTTTCCAGGCCACTCCAGCTGGCAGCTTGGCGAATAACATAAAAAGAGGAAGGATTTAACAACCCCCGACCTTTGTTCTCTCTCTGAGGAATACATAGCCCAAGAAGAAATGGAGAGAAGGCCAATCTGACATAGGCAGTGAACACCCATCCTTGTGGACAGTTTTGATCACCTAGTGGAGACAATCCTTTCATTTTTCATCAAGAATTTTTTTTTCTTTCTTTCTTTCTTTTTCTTCCCTTTTTTATTTGTGTGTATTCTTGCTGTGGTGATTGGATCATGGAAACAAACACAAACACACATATTTGTTTCTTTTTCCTTTCATTTTTATCATTTTTCTATGTGTTTGTTATTTCACTGTGTTTTGATCATTAGGGATTTTTGTTTCTCTTGTTACTCTTTTTTTTTTTAAAAAAAACTTTTTATGGTTATAGATGAACAGAATGCCTTTAAAAATGTTTTTGGTTGTAAATAGACATAATACCTTTATTTATTTATTTATTTATTTGGTTCTGAGAATCGAACCTAGAACCTCACATGTGCTAAGCAAGTGCTCTACCACCAAGCCACAACCCCAGCCTAGAATGCCTTTATTTTACTTATGTATTTTTATGTGGTGTTGAGAATCAAACCCAGTGTCTCACATATGCTAAGCAAGCGCTCTGCCACTGACCTACAGCCCCATCCCTCTCTTGTTACTCTTTTTTCATTTGTTTGTTTGGTACTCAGGACAGACCCTGTGGTATTCTTGCACTGAGTTATATTCCTGACCCTTTAAAATTTTTATTTTGATATAGGGTCTTGCTGAGTTGCTGAGGCTGGCCTACGAATTTGTAATCTTCCTGTCTCAGACTCTTGAGTTTCTGAGATAACTGGTGTGTGTCACTGTGCCTGGCTCTTGTTTGTCTTTTCTTCCTTTCTTCTACCTGTAATAACCAGGTTATCTTGTTCTTTTTTTTAAAAAGAGAGAGAGAGAGAGAGAGAGAGAGAGAGAGAGAGAGAGAGAGAGAGAGAGAGAAAGTTAGTTTTCTTAATATTTATTTTTTAGTTTTCAGTGGACACAACATCTTTATTTTATTTTATTTTTTATGTGGTGCTGAGGATCAAACCCAGCACCCAGTGCATGCCAGGCAAGCGCATTACCGCTTGAGCCACCTCCCCAGCCCAGTTTTCTTGTTCTTTTTCTCTCTCCTTTTATTTATTTTATTTCTTCCCCCTTTCCTTCCTTCCTTCCTTCCTTTCTTCTGTCTTTCTTTCATTCACCCCCTTCCCCTTTTTCTTTCTTTCTTGGTACTGGGGATAGAACTTAGGGGCACTCTACCACTCAACCAGCCCTATTTTGTATTTTATTTAGAGACAGGGTCTCACTGAATTGCTTACTGCCTTGCTTTTGCTGAGGCTGGTTTTAAACTTGCGATTCTCCTGCCTCAGCCTCCCAAGCCAATGGGATTACAGGCGTGCACCACCACGCCCAGCTCCTCTCTTCTTTCTTGATGACCATTATTTACTATTTCTCTTCTGCTTTTTCTCTGTTCACATTTTGAATATTCTAAACTTTCTTTGGATTTTCTACCCCATTTTCTTTTATCTTAATGAACTGTAATTTTATCATCTTTTAGAACAAGTTTATATAATTCCTGCCCCACCATTCATATTGTCATAGTTATTAGTACTGTGGGTAATGTGGTTGACACCTGTCATTTACTTTAATATTAGTTAGTGGCTACTTATTGTTGTTAATTGCTGACCCTCACAATATCTCTTTTTGTGATAATTAGCATTTTAAATGTCATAGTAGGTACTGGGTATTTATTTTGTGCTGTATATTGTTTGTTACTATTATTTGTTGCCTCCTTTTGTGAGAGGTGCTGGGAATCTGCTGGAAAACTATGAGTTCACAGGGTAGAGACTCTGCTGCTGTGTTACACCCACAACCCAGCCAAGAGACAGCACAAAACCCCAAACTGATGACAAAGCCCAGATAGGAATAGGTAGGAGAACTCTCAGGTCCCATTCATGGATACTTTTTCCTATAGCAATAAGAGTGAAGTTCCAATTTGGCAGCTCAAAGGAATCTACAATGTTGCAGTGGTGAGTTAAATCAGCAGTTCTGTAGTGGCATACTGAGAGGCTTTAGGGGTGATTACACTGAGCCTATGTGTTGACTCTAGGATATACCAACAGCACAGCACTTACTACAAAAGATATAACTACCCACCAAACGACCCTGTTATAAAGGAGGAAGAGAAGTCTATCTCAGCAAATATACAAGCGTAAGAACTCTGAACACACGAGTAAACAGGCAAAGAAGCACCTCTTCATCCCCCAACAAAGGAACCACAGATATTGACGGGAATAAAATTCAAGAGAAAGACCACAAAATTTTGATTATTGAGCTAAAGACCCTATAAAAGCATAAACAAACTAATTCCACTGCTCTTATTATTGGGCATTGCTTTGGCTATTCTGGGTCTAATTTTAAAGCTAAGGGAGCTCTATCTTGAGAATCTCTCCTAATAGGTCCCTGTTTTTTTTTTTTTTTTTGCAAGGGGAATACTGGGGATTGAACTCAGGGGCACTCAACCACTAAGAAACATCCTCAACCCTATTTTGTATTTTATTTAGAGACAGGGTCTCACTGTGGCTTAGTGCATCACTTTTGATGAGGCTGGCTTTGAACTTGTGATCCTCCTGTCTCAGCCTCCCGAGCTGCTAGGATTACAGGTAAGCACCACTATGCTCGACTTGGGTCCTTGTTTAAGAGGTGGATGTCAGGGACAGATTTGGGGTAGAAGCATTTATGAATAGGGAGAGACTGCTTGGCTCATACTCTGGGGAGTAACGGGTCACCTCTTTCCTATTTCTTTCCCTCAGATCAGACTATGACTTCATCTCAGGATTCAAGATTCATTGGGTGAGGGTGCTTCCCACCATCAGATCAAGTCAATCTGAAACAGAGAGGTAGATAGTGGTCAATACTTGGTACCCCTGAGGGCTGTCGGGGTCAGACTAGGGACATGAGACCCTCATGCAGCACCTGGGAGTGACCCCAAATAGCTGTCTTTAGTTGTCTCAAGTTTTCCTCTGTTCCATGCACCACCTTTCTCCCACAGAAAAGAAACTGAAGCAAGTCAGGACTAACATTCCCAGTACCTGATTCTTAGGCATGAGACTGTATAAATAGAATACTATGATGCAGGTTTAGGGAAAATACCCATTTTTATTTATTTATTTATTTTTTATTATCTACACATGACATTACAATGATCTTGGCAATTCATACATTTGTATCATTGGGGAAATTACCCTCTCTTTAGATTGGATTACCTAAATAACATAAAACTTGAAAAAGAATTTCAATTTTACTTAGTTAAAGCCTAATCATCCCTACCCTTTCCCCTCTCATCACTGTACAACAGGGGTGTGATTTGAAAATCTAAATTACATTCTGTTTCAGTTTTTTATGTAGTCATGAGGGAATCAGCTCAAAATAATCCTTTAAAAATATTTCAGAGCACATGCCTTAATTTTTTTTATTATGAAAAATTTAAAATGCGCACAAAATAGAGTATGGAATAATAAACTGCTATTGACTATCCAACATCAATGATCACTAATATTTTGCCAAATTTGTTTCAGCTATCTCTTATTCTACCTTGTAGCTCTCTGCTTTCCTCTTCCCCCACACCTTCCAATCCCCCAAAGTGATTTCTAGGCATCATTTCGTTATTTCATCAAACAAATTGCACAATAATTCCCTAGTATCTATCACCATTCATATCCGAAGTTCTCCAATTGTCTCCAAGATTTTTTCTTTTTAATATTTATTTTTTAGTTCTCAGCGGACACAACATCTTTGTTGATATGTGGTGCTGAGGATCTAACCCGGGCCGCACGCATGCCAGGCGAGCGCGCTACCACTTGAGCCACATCCCCAGCCCCTCCAAGATTTTTTCTTAGAGTTACTTGGTTAGAATCAGGATCCAAAATACGCTCAATCAAAAATGGTTGATATGTCTGTAAGTCTCTCTCTCTTTTTAATTAGTAGAAAACATAGAAAGTTCCTAAATTTCCCTCTCTTGCCATTATGATTAACTAAAGTCTATAGTTTACTTTGGAGTTCACCCTTGTATTGTACAGCTTTCTGAGTTTTACCAAATGTGTAACTTCATATTACCATCCTTAGATATCATACAGAACAGTTTCTCTGCCTTAAATCCCCCAGGCTCCATCCTTTCCCTCTGTCCCCCAACTCTTGATCTTTCTAATGTCTCTATAGTTTTGTCTTTTTCAGACATCATGTGGTTGGAATTATACAGTATATCACCTTTTCAGATTAGCTTCTTTCAATTAACAGTTATAAGCATGGAAGGTTCCTTCCTAAGTCTTTGTTGCTTAAAAATGCATACATTTTTATTGCTGAATACTATCCCATTGTATGGATATTCCATAGTTTATCGATTTAGATATTTAGGACATCTTGGTTGCTTCTAACTATTGGCAATTATGAATAAAGCTCCTGTAAATATTTGTGTGTAGATTTTTATATGGACGTCAATTCATTTGGGCAAATACTAGGTGTTTTTGCTAAAGTGTATGATAAGAGAATGTTTACTTTTGTAAGAAACTGGCAAATCATCTTCCAAAGGCTGTGTATTTTGCATTCCCACCAGGAATGAATGAGGGTTCTTAGTAACTCCATATTCTCACCAGCATTTGGTGTTGCCAGTGCTTTTTTTTTTTTTAAGAGAGAGTGAGAGAGAGAATTTTAATATTTATTTTTTAGTTATCGGCGGACACAACATCTTTGTTTGTATGTGGTGTTGAGGATCGAACCCAGGCTGCACGCATGCCAGGTGAGTGCGCTACCGCTTGAGTCACATCCCCAGCCCCAATTGTCAGTGCTTTTGAATTAACTACTGTATTGATATCTCATTATTTTTTTTTCAGAGTGGAAATTAGAAGTTTATTAAAGGACAGCAGAAAAGACTTCTCCCAGAGGAAGAAGGGGACCCAAGAGGTGGATTCCCATCTCATTATTTTTTAACATTTAATTCCTAATGACTTATGATATAGAACATTCTAAGTCTCTTTTAGCCTATAAATGTTATATAAATGTTTTCTTCCCTTTTCTGCCATTTCTTTGGTAAAGAATCAGGCTATTTGATTTTTAGGATTTTTTTTCTTACATTCTGACAGAATCATGTGTAAAATTGCCTCTTTGGCTGAGAGTTAATATTGTCATCTTCATGTTAAAAAAAATTTTTTTGTAGTTGTATATGGACAGAATGCCTTTATTTTGTTTGTTTTTATGCAGTGCTAAGGATCAAACCTAGTGCCTAACACATGCTAGGCAAATGCTCTGCCATCAGCTACAATCCTAGCCCCATCTTGATGTTTGAAATATACAGAAATGCTGTGTATCATTGTACATGCCTATAATTCTAGAAACTCAGGAGGGTGAGGCAGGAGGATTGCAAGTTCAAGGTTAGCTTCAGCAACTTACTGAGACCCTGTCTCAAGATAAAAATTAAAAAGAATTGAGATGTAGTTCAGTGGTAGAGCATCCCTGTGTTCAATCCCAAGAAACACAAAACCAACTAACCACAGACAAGAGATCCTATTGTATTAAAAGACCTTAAGATTCTATGGCGATTTAAGTTTAATGTTTTGAAATGATTTGCTTACATACGGATAGAGAAACATCATGTTATTTTGGAATACTTCATACATTTTAGATGAGTTTTCTTTTTGTATACTTTTTCTGGTCTTCTGTCAACCAATAGGATTAAAAATAAAAACTCTGGCCAATACAAGTTAAAGCCCCTCAAGGTCTGCTCAATGAGACTTATTTCTAGGAATTTAGGTGCACATTAAAAGGCATTTTGACCTTGGGAGGCTGAGGCAGGAGGATCGTGAGTTCAAAGCCAGCCTCAGCAAAAAATGATTTTTTTTTTTTTTGGTGCTAATCAACTCAGTGAGACCCTGTTTCTAAATAAAATGCAAAATAGGGCTGGGGGATGTGGCTCAGTGGTTGAGTGCCCCTGAGTTCAAACCCCAGTACCAAAACAATGCAAAAATTAAAAAAAAATAGGGCTTCGGTTGTGGCTCAGAGGTAGAGTGCTGGCCTAGCATGCGTGAGGCACTAGGTTCAATCCTCATCACCACATAAAAATAAAATAAAGGTGTTGTGTCCACCTACAACTAAAAAATAAATATTAAAAAATAAATGAAGCACTTGAAAATATAATTTTCTAAAATTGCCATAGGCTAATTATATTTTTTGGAAAAGTGATATTCTAGCTCTCTTTTGGAGTAATCAGAACTCAAGTGTTTGATTTAAAATGGATTCAAAGGACTACCATTAGAGTTTTACTTTCCAAGTTCTAGTGTGCAGTCGGTCATGATGTTCCTGCCTCATGAGGTAAGGATTTCTCTTGAAAAACAGCATTTTTTTCTTTTAAAAAGGATCTACCACTTTATGGTTCATTACTCTTTTAATTCCTATGTCTTAAACAACAGTGTGGAAAAAATTGTTAGTATTGTTGGTAATCTATGAACTGATGAACATAACAGAAAGTTGAAAAGAAGCACATTTTCTATGTTTAAAAAAATACACATTTTATTTGTTTAGAAGCAACACATGATTTTAAAAATAAAGATTTGATTTAGTGAAAACCATGAACTATAATGCTCAGTTTTACTACTATACTTCCCATGTCATACATATTTTGGGGGACTGACAAATTTTTATCCAGATGTCTTAATATTTCTATGGAAACTGTTCTTAAGTCTAGACTAAGCTGTTTGTGCTATTCAGATTCATTCCTGTTCATAAGGGGTCTCTTAAATTCTTTATCCCGTTGTAAATGATGGAACTAGTGCATTCTGTTCCAGAAATAAACTCAGAACTTCAATGTTGCCTAAGGAAACTCTGCATGTCTATAATTATATTCTTACTTGGGAATTAATGGAATTGCTGGACGTTAGTGTTGGTTATTTTGAAGGAATAATATTGAACTAGCAATTATTTCCTCAAATTTTAGCAACCTCTAAACCTTTCTGACAGACTAGGGAAAGGTAGAGAATGGCAAACTTTTCTTCTTCTCCTTCTTATTTTGTGATGCTGGGAATCAAACCCAGGGTCTCATGCATGCTAGGCAAGCACTTAATGTCTCAGCTACATTCTCAGTCCCAAATATTTTCTAATAGTTACAAATCCCATATGTGTAAAAACAAAACAACAACAAAAAAATCCATACAAACAAACCTAGGCTTAAAGAAAAGTAGATTTTAAAACATAATAGCATTTCATTTTCTGGCACAAAGCCAAGACATGAAGACCAATGGAGCAGAATAGCGACACAGAGACATACCCACACAATACAGTTACCTCATACTAAACAAGGTGCCATACACATACACTGGAGAAATGATCGCTTCTTCAACAAATCATGCTGGGAAAACTGGAAACCTATATGTAGCTTGTTTGGAGGTTCTAGCAGGGGAGCGCAGCTACTCCTATACCCTTGACCGAAGACGGGTCCTCCTCTATCGGGGAAGGTCGTCCTCTTTGACCGAGCGCGCAGCTTCGGGAGGGACGCACATGGAGGGGTGAGGGAGGAAGGGGACACCCGCCTAGCCAGCCAGATCAGCCGAATCAACCCTGGCGATCAATGGGGTGACAGATGTCGCAGCCAGATCGCCCTCACATCCAGAAACCTATATGTAGTACAATAAAATTGAACCCCTATCTGTCTCTCACCCTGTACAAAACTCAACTGGAAAGGTCAATCAAGGGCCTAGGCATTAGATCAGAGACCCTGTGCATACTAGAAGAAGTAGTAGGGCAAATCTCCATCTTGTCAGCTTAGAAACTGACTTCCTTAACACTCCTGAAGTGTAAGAAGTAAAATCAAGAATTAATAAATGAGGGGCTGGGGATGTGGCTCAAGCGGTAGCGCACTCGCCTGGCATGCGTGCGGCCCGAGTTGGATCCTCACCACCACATACCAACAAAGATGTTGTGTCCGCCGAGAACTAAAAATAAATATTAAAAAAAAAAAAGAATTAATAAATGTGATGGGAGTGCTGGGGCTGTAGCTCAGTGGTAGAGCGCCTGCCTCGCATGTGTGAGGCACTGGGTTCAATCCTCAGCACCACATAAAAATAAAAAAAAAATAAAGATATTGTGTCCATCTACAACTAAAAAAAATAAAAAAATAAATGTGATGGTATCAAACTAAATAAAAAGCTTTTTCACAGTTAAGGAACTAATCAAGAACTTGAAGAGAGAGCCTACAGAATGAGAGAAAATCTTTGCCACCTGCATCTAAGATATAGCATTAATCTCCAGTGTTAAGGTCTGTAAACAAGTCAAAATAACACCTGGTATTTTGCCAGAAAAATGTTAGAGTTCGTAAACAAGTCTGGATGGTGCCTGGCAAAATGCCAGAGGGAGTGGTTTGAAAAGTAACAAAAGTGAGCCATTAAGTGTTGAGATTCCTTATTGGTTGACTGATGTATCTAGTTTATGCTAATTAGATAAGCTGTGCAAAATGTATAAATAGCTCTGTTGTTCTACAATAAACGGCTTCCATTCCTGCTGCATCAATCTACAGAAGTTATTCGTCACCCCCCCCCCCCTTTATTCTGCTGCAGCCGGACTGCGGCACTCCAGGATATACAGAGAACTCAAAAAACACCAAAACAAAACAAAACAAAACAAAAAACAAATAACTGAATCAGCAAATGGGCAAAGGAACTGAACATACACTTCACAGAAGAAAAAATACAAACGGTCAACAAATACATGAAAAAATGTTCAACATCTCTAGCAATTAGAGAAATGCAAATTAAAACTATACTGAGATTTAATTTCACTCCGGTCAGAATGGCAATTATCAAGAATACAAGTAACAAAAAATGTTGGTGAAGATGTGGGGGAAAAGGTATACTCATATACTGCTGGTAGGAACGCAAATTGGTGCAACCATTATGGAAAGCAGTATGGATATTCCTCAGAAAACTAGGAATGGAAGCATCACTTGACCCTGTTATTCTATTCCTCAGTATATACCCAAAGGACTTAAATCAGCATACTATAGTGACACAGCCAATCAATATTTCAACCAGCTCAATTCACAATAACTAATCTATAGAACCAACCTATGTGCCCTTCAACAGATGAATGGATAAAGAAAATGTGGTACATACACACAATGGAATATACTCAGCCATAAAGAAGAATGAAATTATGGCATTTTTCAGTAAATGGATGGAACTGGAGACTACACGCTGAGTGAAATAAGCCAGTCCCCCCCCAAAACCAAAGGCTGAATGTTCTTTCTGATATGTGGATGCTGATACACAATAATGGAGGGGGAGGGCAAAATAGAAGTTCAGTGATTTAGACAAAGGGGAATGAAGGGAAGGGATGGGGCACAGGAATAGGAAAGAAAGTAGAATGAATCAGACATAACTTTCCTATGTTCATATATGAATATACCACTAGTATAACTCCACATTATGTACAACTGCAGGAATGGGATCTTAATTAGAATAAGTTATATTCCATGTATGTATAATATGTCAAAATATACTCTATTGTCATGTATATCTAAAAAGAACAAATAAAAAAATTAAAAAGTAAATACAGGAAAATAATGGAAAAAAAACCCCACACTAGCATTTTATTATCTTGAGTCTTTTTCTGTGGTAATCAATGGAGTGATTGCTGATATGGTTTCTGGATGTGGCTCTAATTGTATACTTTAATATTTCTCTCTATTTTAAGTTGTAGTATGTTTAAAACAATTTAGAACTGATGTTTTGTCATCTATAAATTAATGCCTTGCTTTAGTTTAACAGTGACCTGGATGAATGCCTTGCTTTAGTTTAACAGTGACCTCATTTATCATGTGGATCTCTGTTTGCCAGACTCTATCTCATTTCATCTTTGTGGCTCCCTCTTTCGGACAAAGACCTTGAGGCTTGGAAATGGTAGGCGATTTGCTTCTGGACACAGATGGTAAACAGTAGAGAAAGGATCTACTCTAGGTGCAGTATTATCTTCTCAAATTCCTAAGTTTGAAAGTTTAAGTGACGGGGCTGGGGAATTGGCTCAAGCAGTAGTGCACTCGCCTGGCATGCGTGCGGCCCAGGTTCGATCCTCAGCACCACATACAAACAAAGATGTTGTGTCTGCCGATAACTAAAAAATAAATATTAAAATTTTAGTTAGTTTATAACTAAAAAATAAATATTAAAATTCTCTCTCTCTCTCTCTCTCTCTCAAAAAAAAAAAAAAAAGAAAAGAAAGTTTAAACGATGCACAAGTTGATACAATGCCTAGAGCACTGTAGACTTCCATGAACCTGTATTTGTTTCTTTTTCCCTTAGACCATGGAGAAGAAATACCCTCCTTCTTATGTATTCTCTTCTTTCTACTCTTTTGCCCTTAAATATGTAAGATCCATTTGTCATTGAGTATATCCTACACTGGATCTGTATTAATATATGATTTCTAGTCAACAAGAGATGAAAACTTTTTCTGGCCTAAAACCAACCAACCAAACAAACAAAAAGACCAACACGTTAAAACACTGATTAATTTCAAATTAGAGATTAGCATTATTGTGGAATTCTGGGTGAGTGATACCTTTAAAGTACGTGTCGACTAGAGGTGAAGCTCTGAATGATCCATGAATAGTCCCTACAGAGGATGGCTTTGCATGTTTAGGGCTCTAAGTTGGGAATAGTCTTGACATTTATAGTACCTCTCTAGAGGCTGCCTCATGGCTTGCTGTCCTCCACAGCTACTACTTTGGAGATACCTAGGATTGTGAGATCATTCAGACTTACCCTGAAAATCTCTGGAGTTGGCTCAGAGTCACTCAGAGTAACTCCTTTTCATAGCAAAGGTACTAGAAAAACCTATTCTCCAGGAAGTATGCGTGAAAGATATCTCTAGGGTGGTGGCTTTGTTCTAAAGTTGAGTTTGGCACTGAGTTGAGGCCATCTTCATGTTTTTTTGAAGGGAGTTAACATTCTTTTGTCCACAGTGATGTCTACAGTGACAAATATAAGGTCTCCTATGATTATGATGGTAATCCTGAAGTCCCTTGGATCCTTCTCTTTATTCCTTCCTAGATCTTTATAGGGCTGAGATGACCATTGAACTGTGGTGTAAATTGAGGTTATTTATGGAGTTTCACTGATGTTTAAGTAAGTGACATTATACAATCATCTCAGGTAGACTCCTAATTACACAACAAATAGGAATTACATTTCTGTATCATTAGCAGCATATTATTTATTTATTTATTTTTATTGATTTCATTTTTTAAATACATAACAGTGGAATGCATTAAATTATTATTACACATATAGTGCATAATTTTTCATATCTTTGTATATAAAGTACGTTCACATCAATTCATGTCTTTATACATGTACTTTGTATTTTTTTAGGAGCATCTTCTTGTATGAAGCTTTTCAACTATTATTGCTGTCACACTGTGCTCTGTTCTGTTTTTCCCCACCTTCATTCATGCTAAAATCTAATCACTCATGTGATGGGATTCTGAAATGGGTCTTTTGGGTGGGCTGATTGCCCTTAAAAAAGAGTCCCCAGAGAGCTGCCCTGCCCCTTTCACCATGTAAGGTCTTGGAGAACAGGTACCATCTGTGAACCAGGAAAGAGGTCTTCAAAAGACAACGAAAGCACCAATACCTTGACCTTGGACATCCTGCCTCCAGAACTGTGAGAAATGAATTACTGTTTTTAAGATTGCCAGTCTGTTATAGCATCTCAACTGGGCTAAGCTACAGTGTAACAGGAAGTTCTACTCTCCTCTCCACCTTGATTTTACAGAATAACCATTGATTCTGAGTCGCCTAGAAAAGGATAAGGTTATCCTTTTACAGTTTGTCTGGTGACCCCGGTAATGTGATGCATCAACTTCTGTGACCACTAGGTGTCAGACTGGCTGCTGTGGGGGAAACGAGTGTCCCATGTCTGGCAGGTCTTGTGGCACTGGCATGATGGTGACTGTTTTCAGCATGCTTTTCCTGGATCCAGAATTTAAGATCTGAATAAATTCAAGCTTCTGTCACTTTATGGTCCTATAAATTCAATTATTGTCCCTTCTCATTTCTGCTTAGGACCTTCAAACACAAAAAAGACTGAGGATCCTACTTCAGATAATAGAAATGATAATGTTATCCCAGTTGAACCCTAGACAGATATCTAGGACTTATAGAGGTCACAATCTACAATTTTGAGTCATTCCTGGAAGCTCATATAACCATATAACCAATATTTAGAAAACAAAATCCAAAGAACCCAGAAGAGGTGATAGAAATCGTAATGAAGGAGTCTATTTATTTATTTTTTAAAAAAACTTTTTAGAAGTTGATGGACCTTTATTTTATTCTTTATTTATATGCAGTGCTGAGAATCAAACTCAGTGCATCACACATGCTAAGCAGGTGTTATACCACTGAGCCACAACTCCAGTCCCAAGAAGGATTTATTAGCTACAGTTTCTGGATAGTTGCTGCAGCCCCACAAAATTGTATCCCTTTTTTATGAGAAGTCAAAAGGGTTTCAATCTAAATTGGTTTCCAGTGGCAAATCCCTGGTACTGATCCAGTTCTTTTCTCTTCACTTTACTCTTCTCTACTTTGTTTCTCCAGTAGTGAGGTTTAGTGTCCCAGCCAAAATAAAGCAACTTTAAATTTTTTTCCCCATGGTACTGGGGATTGAACTCAGGGATGCTCTACCACTGAGCTACATCCCTGGCTGTTTATATATATATATATATATATATGAATGACAGAGTCTCACTAAGTTGCCAAGGCTGACCTTGAACTTTCTATCCTCTTGCCTCAGCCTCCTAAGTGACTGGAAATACAATTGTACACCACTGTGCCTGGCTATAAAGCAGAAAGTCTACTTTTATCCCAAACTGAACTGACCTAAATGACCCCTGTGGGTGATGTTGTTGTATGGTTCAGTTAATGCCTTTGATGCCTGAATCTTCCTGGATTCTTCCCTCCTACCACCACGATCTTTTCTTTTATAACCTTACCTGTGGTTCCAGTTCAGTGCATTCCTCCACGGTGCACTAGCTTGTATTCTTGCTCACAATTCCAGCCCTGCCTTGATAGTCTTGTTGCCATGTTACTGACCAGGCTCCACTGCTAGCTCCTGAACTTCTTACCTCTGCTGCTCCTGTTTCAAGACTCTTGTTGCTGTTCACCATTTGTATTTTTCATTTTCTTATGGTTGCTTTATAGAAATGAAGTAACAGAAAATCCAAGAGACACTATGGCCAAGTTCTTAAAACCAGTAAGAATTCAGCAAATTGCTGAATATAAAATGGATATGTAAAAATTAATGATATTTTTGATAACTCATTAGGTAATAGAACAGAAAACTATATCATTTACAATAGCATCAAGGTCTATAAAGTTGACATGAGATATGCAGAACTTTTATGGAGAAAAAGTACAAGATGTTATTATAGTACATAAAAAACATAAAGATAGGGCTGGGGATGTGGCTCAGTGGTAGAGAGCTTGCCTGGAAAGCCTGAGACCATGGGTTCAATTCACCACACTATACACAAACACACACACACACAAAAAAAAAAAAAAGAGAAAAAAAAGACCATAGAATTATGCCATATCCAATTATAGGAATACTGAATACATAAAGATGTTGATTCTCTGTAAGTTAATCTATAAATTAAGTAAAGATTAAGTAGAAGTATTTTTATTGCTGTCATGTTATTCCCTCAGGCACTAAAATCTAAAGTTTATAAGAAGGAGGAGTAATCTAGGAATAGCTCCCCTCAAAAAATTTCTGAAAAAGAACTTAGGAGGGTATATTTGCCTATAAGACATCAAAACTTCACAAAATTATATTAATTAAAATGTGGTATTTGGCCTAGTGATAGATAAATGTAACAATAGAAGAGAAATGAGAGCTTAGAAACAAACTGAAGCATAAATGCAAATTGACATAAATGTGGTATATTAGTTAGAATTTTTTTCTGTGAGGGGTAGAAAACTTAAAATATTTTCTGAAAGGTGACCACACTACTTTCACAAACAACTCTTTTGCCAGAACATGACCACCCCAAGTTGCAAGTGAGAATGGGAAATATAGTCAGTTCTGAACACCCTTTATGGAGAAAGGAGAAGCAGGATACTCAAGAACAACTAGGTGATCCTGTTACACATGTCAGTATAAACCAATGGAAGATAGACTTATTCAATACATGTGTTGGAGCAGTAGATTCACATGAAAAATAAAATCAGATACCTTCCTCACTCTGTATGTAAAAAAATCTTAGGTGGATGAAAAACCTAAATGAGAAAAAAAAAACACCCAAAACCTTTATGACTACTTGAAGCAAATATGGCTGTGTGTGGTGATACACTCCTGTAATCCCAGTGACTCAGCTGGCTGAGGCAGGAAGATGACAAATTCCAGGCAGGTCTCAGTAACTTATGAGACCCTGTCTCAGAATAAAAAATAAGAAGGGCTGTTGATGTAGCTCAGTGGTAAAGTGCCCCTGGGTTCAAACCCAGTACCAGAAAAATACATATTCACACATATATATGGATATACATATGTATATATCTCTTTGCAATACAAAGAAAGTTTTTTAAAGCAGGAGACATAAAGTACAAATCTTTAAGTAAAAATTTGATCAATTTGTCTAAGTCCTAATTAAAAGCTTCTGTACTACAAAGGACAGAATAAACAAAAAACTGAGAAAGACATTTGGAACATATATTAAGATAACATTTTAGAATCCAGAATATATAAATTTCCCTCGAATCCATAAAGAAAAGACAATATAAACTGGACAAAAATCTTATTGAGGGTTGGTGCTGTAGCTTAGAGGTAGAGCAGTTGTCTTGCCTACGTGGGACCCTGGGTTTGATCCTCGGCACCACATAAAGATAAATATATAAAATAAAGGTATTGTGTCCATCTATAATTAAAAAAAATAAAAATCTTACTGAGGCAATTTATGGAAGATGACAACAGAATGGCAATTGATACATGGAAATATATTCAGCTTTACTAGTTTCGGCATTGACTGGAAGGATGCCTACCAAATTCCAGTGATGGTTGCTTCTGACTGACAATACCAAATATCTAGTGAGGGAGAAGAAAAGCAATGGAGAAAACAATAAAGATGAATTTAATTTCTTAGATAACTGCTGGTCTTTAAGTTAAAGAAAGAAAAAGAAAAGAAAGGAACAAATCCAAACTTTAAACCTTATTGGTTTTCCTCAGCTTTACTTGTACACTCTTGGATGGGGCTCACTGAGGTCTGCCCATGCACTTCTCCTGGCTGCATGCCAAGTGGAGAAGGGACAGCCTGAAGTGTTAAAGCGCTTTCCCTCCCTGATGACTGTGTTTGTCCTGATCTTTACCAAGGCCTGGTGAGGAAGGTGGCCTCTCATTTTTGCTGACACCCTCTGCCTCTAGTTCTCTTGGCTTTCATATCTCTATGAAGGGAAACACGGGGATCCTGTCTTGGCTTTTGAATAGAATACTTGCTCATTTCCTAATCTTGCAAGAAGCTTCTGCTGTTCTCTGATTCCAGGAGGCATATAGGCTACTTAAATAAATTTGTTCTTTCTTTGTTGGCAGGATATCATCCTGGGACTAGAATTCTTAACAAAGTCCCTCATGGTCCCTGACCATGGGTTAGACCTAGATAATTAAAAGCCAAAAATAAAAAGGCAGTGTGCAATAAATTCTTTTGATAATTGAAAGAAACATCTGAAAAGAGGTCCTCATTAATATCTGATTTCTTAACATATTTCTTAACATATCTAAAATGGCTGGGGGTATGGCTCAGTGGCATAGTCCTTTTCTAGCATACAAGAGTCTGGGTTCAATCCCTAGTGCACGCGCACACTCACACACACACACACACACAATTAACCTATCTAAAGTAGAAATGTCATGTTTCTGTCAGAGACCATTTTGATGGTGGTATGATAGCTGTAGTGTTCTTTAGGAGTCTGAAGTACATCCATAGCACCTGTGAAAGCAAGGGATTGAGAACATCCACTGCCCATCTTTGGAACAGAGATGAGCCCCAGAAGCAGAAGCCAAAAGGAGTTAAATGTGCATGAAGGAACACAGACTGGGGTGAGCCTATAGAGCAGGGACTGCATGGCAAAGCAAATCAAGCCTACATGGGTAAGAAAATATCAGACAGAATTAAGACTAACAGAGCATATATTTCTGGTAGAAGATCATGTTGAATTTAAACAAATCACCATTAAAAGAAAATTTTAGAGAAGAATGTATTTAACTACTGTAAGTTTCTCAAGCTCACATTTGAAAGTTTCTGCAGTAAGGGACCTCATGAAAACAGAAGGGAGATCAGTAGAGTAGAGGAAGGGAATCGGGAGAAGAAGCAGGGAAGAGAAAGGGGAGGCACTGGGGATAAAATTGATGAAATTATGTTATGTGCAAGTACAAATGTGTCACAATGAGCTCTACTATTATGTACAATCATAATGAACCAATAAAGAAAATCAATTAATCAAAAAATAAAAGTTTCTGTAGTTTATGGTTAAAATTCTGCAAATTCTTTACCCTTGGGTAATTAAAAAAAAAAGCTTAGTATTTTATCAAACAGGGAAAGGCAGCATTTTATATTTCAATACTAACAACAGTAAGGAAGACATGAGAAAAACATTGTAAATGTTTTTTAGGTATATTTTTCTTTTTCATTACAGGAGATTGATTAGCAGGCTTCATGCCTGCTAGGCAAACACTTTACCATTGAGCTACATCCCCAGCATCCCCTCCCCCTGTTCTTAATTTTAAGATAGAATTTCACTAAGTTGCCTCTGCTCACTTTGAATTTGCAATACTCCTGACTCTGCCTCCCAAGTACCTGGGATCATAGGTGTGTGGCACATTGCTTGGCTTAGCTGTATTCTTGGGAGCCATGTTGTACTTGAAAAATTTAAGATAGTGCTTTCTCAGAAGAAAATAAAACTATATTTATTTATTTATTTTTATGTGGTGCTGAGGATTGAACCCATGGCCTCACACATGCTAGGCAAGCGCTCTACCACGGAGCTACAACCTCAGTCCCAGAAAATAAAACTGTATATGGCTGAAAAAGAGTCCAAAATCTACAGGCAGGTAATCAAAAAGAGTGAAGCTGAGACAACAAACCCAGTGATTTGAGTGGATTCATAATTTCTCTCTTATTTTTCTTATTTGTTTCCAATTGAAGCCTTTTTATTTTTGTACACTATTTTCTAAATATATTAGGTACAGATTTATGTAATTGTTTTATATTATTTTTGTTCTTTTTCTTATAATTCCTTTTTGAAAAAGATCTGTGATTTGCTAGAAGTGTAACAGGAAAATGCATTTTAGCAAAAGAAAGTAAATATAATCTTTTTTTTTTTTTTGTACCAGGGATTGAACTCAGGGCACTCAACCACTGAGCCGCATTCCCAGCCCTATTTTGTATTTTATTTAGAGACAGGGTCTCACTGAGGTGCCATTGCTGAGGCTGGCGTTGAACTAGTGATTCTGCCTCAGCCTCCCTAGCCTGGGATTACAGGAAGGCATAGGCAAGAAAGTAAATATAATCTTATAGCAATCACTGCAGTATAATTGGGTGATACTCATGACTTAAACATGATTGTGGAAGGGTATGCCATATTCAAGAGAAAAAATATTTATGAATGAGTGGATAGCTGTGTGATGTGGGGCATGTTTGTAATCCCAGCTACATGGGAGACAGAAGCAGGAGCATCCCAAGTTCAAGACCAGCCTCAACAACTTAGTTAGACTCTCTTTCAAAATAAAAATAAAAAGGACTGGAGATGTAGCTCAGTGGTAGAGTGCCCCTGGGTTCAATCCCCAGAAAACACACACACACACACACACACACACACACACAATAGTGGAGACTTTGCTCTATGCCAAGAAAGTTTAAACCTGGTTGAAATCATTGCCCTCAATAGTCCATTGTATTTTGTGTGAGCTGACAGGATGCAAGGGATTACTTTCATATTTGGGACAAGTCCTGAAAGGGAAATAAATACCTGCATATAGCTTTGAGGTATCAGCAGGTTCACTGTGCGGCTGGACAAGCTTGCCCCCAGGGAGAGTCCTGGGGGAAAGGCTCGGTCTGAAAGTCAGGCACTAACTCAGAAGCTCCGCCAAAAGCAGGTAGACTGAGGGGAAAGTGGACATTTGGAGCAAGCCAGGGCTGCTGTAACTGCTTAACTGTACATTCAGTAATCCATTGTTCTCTCTCTCTCTCTCTCTCTCTCTCTCTCTCTCTCTCTCTCTCTCTCTCCCTCTCTCTTTTAAATTCTTCCTGGCTTTTGTCTTGTGAGTTGCAAAGTATAATGCTTGTTCTCTGAGTAGGATGAGTGGAAGAGTGAAAGATCAAGGCTCCCTTCAGGAGGAAAGACTTCCTCTGTAGTCTTTTTTTTTTTTTTTTTTTTTTACATCTTATTGTCTGGAATTATGTCTCATGGTCATGCATGGCTGAATTGAGCCTAGAAAGTTTTCTATTATAGCTTCCAACCACTCTGGCAAAGGAATACAAACTAGAGTGAGGCAATGCATAGCTTTTCAGAAGCCATTCTGTAGTGCTTATTTTGAGGTAAGTTTACATAGAAGGCGTTCCAAACCCAAGAATGAACAATAAAATGAAAAATAGATGTCAAGTGATATTGGCCAAATTAAATTGTTATATTGTGTGCATGTATGATTATGTAACAATAAATCCAATCATTATGTACAACTGTAATGCACCAATAAAAAAATTGGGCAGGTGGTGGGGAGAGAAAAGTAGGAGATGCCAAGAAGTTAAAACGTGGCTAACAGAGCAAAGCAAAAGTATTAGGTCAATGTGACACAATTTTTTATGTATGGGTAATGTTGACCTGGTTGAAAAATCTAGACACAGAGTCCTGGTTCTGCCTCCTTTGAAAAATACGTACATTTAACTTTTTTCTTTTTGCACTACCAAAGATTGAACCCAAAGTACTCTCTACTGAACTATATCCACAGCTCTTTTTATTTTTTATTTTGAGGCATGATCTCATTAAGTTGCCCAGGCTGCTCTCAAAGTCTCTATCTTCTTGCCTTAGCCTCCCGAATCACTGGGATTACAGGTTTGTGCCACCACACCTGACCTTTTTTTTAAAAAATAATAATAGTCATCCTAATGGATTTAGAGTAGTTTCTGTTATTTTGAAGCAAATCCCACTTCTTATGTGGTACTGTGTTGTTCTATTGGAGGACATATGGTATCTGGATGTTTCCCTTGTGATACTAGCAGGTACTTGTGATCTTTGTTAAGCTCTTTGCAATCCAATATGGTAGTTATCAGTCATATGTGACTATTTAAATGTAAAATATCTTAAATAAAATTTAGAGTTAAATTTCTCAAATACACTAGTCACATTTCAAATGCGCAATAAACTCAGGTTGTTCATAGATACTGTACTAAGAAATTTTCCATAATCAGAGTATTTCCATAATCACAGAAAGTTGTACTGCACAGCACTATTCTAGACACATTAATTCATGAATAGTTGTGATATTGTATTATTCTTACATCCATTTTACATTAACAAGCTGGAAAACTTTTAAGGGAAATTTTCCCAAATAAACTATTTGGTATCCAGTGATATAGTTCATAAAGAAAAGTCAGGATAGAGCTTAATTCTTTCCCTTTAATGAATTCATGATATAGCATTCTCTAGAAATACTAATTTAAAAAATCATTACCAATCCATGAATTTAAAAATTTCTTTCTTTCTTTCCTCTTCCTCTTCTTTCTCTCTTCCTTCTTCCTTCTTTCCTTGATAGGCTGACTGGTCTTCATGGGAATATTTTTCTGACAAACAGAACATGGCTTTGGTCAAACTTTGGTAACTGTTTTGGTAGACTGAATTATCATTTCCAATTTTCTACCATCCATATCCTTAGCATATAATAAAATTTATTCTTCTAAAAGAAATGTAGAACATGCCACCTATTCTCGACTCTGTCCTTGACCATGGAGAATGAGAAACATGGAGTTATAAGCTGCCTCAGCTGGCTACAGAATTGTGGATCTGAAATAAAAGTTTATTGTTCATATTATTCCAAGATTGTTTCTTTGCTTATTAATCAGTCAATTAGTTTGTTTATAAATCATTCTATTGGGTGACATCTATCAATTTCCAAGCTAGCACTGGTGGAGGTCATCTTCCCCAGGTATTATGTTGTTAAAAATTTTATAATGGAAACCATGCACTAGTATGCTTGGGACTTTGTAAGAACTCAAATTAGCTGTGATTCTGTGTTTTCTGGTAATTTTTTTTTTTTTTGGAAAATACTCTTTAGTTTTATTGTGATTTTTATGGTAATTACATCAATATTTTAATTCCTAACTTGTGGACTAATACTAAGTATACAAATTAGTTTCTGCCAGAGTTCTTAAAGTCCTTGTAATTTCCTGAAGATAAGCGTGCTACTGTGTTATAATATTTGGTCTTTGAACTGGTTCCTGGCACAGAGCTCCTAAGAATATAAGTGTTTGACATAGAACTCCTAAACCCTTTCGAATTTTCTGGGTGATAGGATTGTCTTTTGTTCTAATGAAATGACTCTTGTGGGCTTCTGCATTGAGAGTGGCCACTAGAAAGGCCAACTATGATTGTGAGCTTGAAGCTTTCAGCACCACTTTTTGAAGAAAGGAGAGGGGCTGGAAATAGAGTTAATAATCAGTCATTCCTGCATGTTGAAGCCTCCATAAAAATCCCTCAATTACTGGGTTCTGAGAGCTTCTGGGTTGTTGAACACATCTGCATGCTAGGAGCATGGTGTATATGAACTCTTATAGGAGCAGGAACTCCTGTGCTTTGGAACCTTCCTGACCTTGCCCTATGTATCTCTTCATCTAGATGTTCATCTGTATTCTTTATTATATCCTTTCTTAATAAATAGGTAAGCATAAGTAAAGTGTTTCTTTTATCGTTTGAATCTGAAATGTTTTCCAAGGGCTTATGTGTTGAAGACTTGGTCTTTAATGCAGCAATTATCAAAGGTAGAGCTTTTGGGAAGTAATTGGATCATGAGGGCTCTAACCCTATGGATCAATCTACTAATGAATTTATAATTTGATGGACCTTTGGGAGGTGATGAAAACTTAGGAAGTGGGACCTAGTTGAAGGATTTGGGTCTTTGGAGGCATGACTTTGGGGACTGTGTCTTTTCCCCCAGTCCCTTCCTGCCTCACTTTCTTTCTCTCTCTTCTACAAGGTGAGCAGTTTTCCTCTGCCATGCCCTTCAGCCACGATGTTCTGCCTCACAGACAGACAGAAAACAATGGAGCCAGCAGATCATGGATTGAAACCTCTGAAACCATGAGGCAAAATAAATCTTTTCTCCTCTAAATTGTTTTTCTCAGGTATTTTGGTCATAGCAATGAAAAGCTGACCTACACAGTTTCCTTGAGTTCTGTGAGCTACTCTAGCAAATTAACCGAATCCAAGGAGAGGATTATGAGACTGCAATTTATGGTGGATGTGTCAGTATCGCAGATCACAACCTGTGTTTTCCATTGGCATCTGAAGTGAAGAAACAGTCTTGTGAATCTGTTGGGATCTGATGCTATTTCCAGCTCGTGTCAGAATTGAGTTGATTCAGAGAACAACTGACTGTTGTCCACTGGCATATCTGCTGGAGATTGATTGCTTGGTTGGTTTGAGGAGGAAACCCCACACATTTCATTGAACAGAGGTGAAGTGTGTAGAGGTGAGTGTATGGGAATAGGAATATACTTTGGTTTGGTTTTTCCTATATTTTCATAATACCTTTACCTTTAATATGCTTATGCCTTATTTCTTGATCCAAAAACAGTAGGCACATAATTTTTTACTTTATAAGTTTCTTACCTTCTTGGTCATCCCTTGAATTCTCCATCCCAGTTTGTCATCTTAAATTTTGTCATCTGTACTTTTTCCATGTTTTTTCTTTCCACAAATTTTTGTACATAGTGATGGGATTTACTGTGTACATGCACATAATAGAACAATATTATTTGGCCAATATCACTCCCCAGCACTTCCTCCCTCCCTTTCCTTCCCCCCCGCCCCTCCCTGTTCTTTTCCTCTACAGATCTTCCTTTGATTTTTTTGAGATCCTCATCCCCCACCCTTCTTTTCCTTTTTTCTCTATAACTTCCACATATGAGAGAAAACATATGACCCCTGACCTTCTGAGTTTGGCTTATTTTGCTTCACATAATGTTCTCAAGTTCCATCCATTTTCCTGCAAATTATGTAATTACATTTTTTAATGGCTGAATAAAACTCCATTGTGTATATATACCACATTTTCTTTATCTGTTCATCTGTTGATGAACATCTGGGCAAGTTCCATAGTTTGGCTTTTGTGAATTGTGTTGCTGTAAACAGGGCATATATGTATCACTATAGTATGATGATTTTAATTCTTTAGGATAAATACTTAGGAGTTGTATAGCTCGGATGGGTGGCGGTTCCATGCCTAGTCTTTTGAACTTTTTCCATTTTAAAATGTTAATGCAATTCACATTTTGTTCTGTAAACACAGTATATTTCACATATTTCATCAATCTAAGATACCATCAGTTCTAAGATACATCATTTTCTCTACGTATTATTACCAAAAAATAAATTTCTAGTTATAATTATAAAGTACCATTGATTATAAGTTCAGAAATGTTAAAAATGTGTATTTTACTCATGTTTTACTATGTTGCCCAGGCCAGTCTCAAACTTATGGGCTCAAGTGATCCTTCTGCTTCAGCCTCTTGAGCAGCTGGGACTAGAGCCATCACATCTGACTCCTCACTCTTCTTTATCAGTGTTTTGTCCTATAAGTTATAAATAAGTAAGTAAACAACACTTTCAATGATATGATTATATAATTTTTTTTGCTGCAAAACCAACTATGAATCATGCTTACATTTTTTTTTCAATTCCGTGTTTTGTTTCCCATTGAGGTTCTAAATTCCCTTCCCTTTTATTGCACTATTTTACTTTATCACAGTCTCAATTTTCCATTGTGCATATCTATACTATTAGGATTTCTTTTATTTCCCTCAGGACCTTACTATCAGGGTTCTTCCTAGTAGAAATTCTTTCTTCATTACTATCAGGGATTATACATACTTTTACCTTTTTCTTGGCTTATTTCTTTGGTTTGTTCACTATGTCCTCCTAAAGTAATTTCTTGAAAACATAGAAAGCAAAGTTTCTGAGCCATTCCATTTCTGAAAATGTTTTTATCTCATCTTTGTTTTTGCTTGATATTTTAGTTGGGTACAGAATTCTAATTTCAAATTCTGAACCCTCATATAGAAAGTTAAGGCCATGTACCACTGTTATTATCACTTATTAATTTCAAAATCATTCCTTGTCTTCCAGTGGACAGGAACTTCCTTCTGCCCCTAGATAAAAAAAATCTATATAAATAGTTCCCAACTGGATCTCAAATACATGATGAATATAAGTAGACATTAATTCCATATATAATATTTCTGAAATTTTAAAAATTTGAACTGCAAAAATAAAAAAAAAATAGATTCTAGAATGTGGCATGTGCTCAAAATCAGCAATGAATATTTTCCTCCTAAAGCCAACTTCTCTGGTCTGAGAAGAAAGGGATGGAAGTAAGTGGTTCCCCTATTACCTCTAGTGATCCACTTGTGAAACTTTTGCTTCTCATTCCTGCAGTATGGGGCTCTTAAGAGATCTCAGCACCAAGACAGGAATGCTTCTACTATGGGACACCATGATGGTTCTGTCAAATTCAAAAGTTAAGACTGCCACCTGGCTACTTGGGGTTCCTCTTGACAGTGCCTCAACAGCCAGAGAAGGGGTTACTCTACTGACTGGAGTGATTAAATGACCCTTATCATAAGGGGTTGCCACTAGTCACTGAGATAGAATTTCTGGAATATACAGGAAAGCCCTGGGGGCATTTCTTGGTACACAGAGGGCCTGTGATTAAATAGAAACAACAACACAATTGAGAGAAAAGGGATATTTGTATCACATTAGGTGAAAGTATGATTTTTCTATTTTTTAAAGTTAAATCGTTAAGGGGGTCTATGTGGATGCCAAGTGCCATTGATTATAAGTTCAGAAATGTTAAAAATGTGTGTTTTACTCATGATGAAACATTGTAATTAAAAATTTAAAATTTGAGATGAGGCATGGACTTTGGTGGCTTTGTATTGTGCCATCTTCTCTAAGACAGAGCTGAACTTCTCAGATTTCCCTTTGCTTGTGCTTCTAGATCATGTTGGCCATAGGACATTTTGCATGAATTTGGAAGCCAAAAGTGAAGGAGAGCTATATATCTTTTTACCCTCTAAAGATCAAGGTAGGAAGAGAGCAAGGCAGGTACGAACACTTGCTGTAGCAAGTGCTAGCTCACTTTTTGGTTGTGAGGTGGTGTTCAGCCCTGCAGCTGCTAAAGTTCTCTGAGGATCTCCTCCTTCAGTTTGTCTGAATTGTGACCCAAACACATATGCAGCTTCTCTGCAGGTTACCCATGACACTGAAGTTGGAAGTGGTAAGAGGGGCTTGAGTTTCAGTTCTCTATAAGTTTTTTTTAAATTTTTTTAGTTGTAGTTATTTTTATGTGGTGCTGAGGATTGAATCCAGTGCCTCACACATGCTAGGCAAGTACTCCACCACTGAGCCACAACCCTAGCCCCCTCTATCAGTTTTTCTTTGTTGTTATCTATATTTAGCTTTCATCCCTTGGCTGATGAATGGTGACTTTAGGAAATTATCTATATGGTCTGTATTACCAGCTCCAAGGATTTCTTAGTATATGTCTGTCTCATTTCAAACAGTCTGCCATTGTCCCTGAGCCACAAACTAAAGACAGTTCTGAAGGGACATGGGAACAGTGTGGGGTTGTTATCTTGAAGACTATTCAGTTTTCATGGGAGAACACACATAATATTTTTGATTTAAAAATTAATGAACTTGTCAGGCATGATAGTGCATGCCTGTAATCCCAGTGACTTGAGAAGCTGAGGCAGGGGTATTGCAAGTTCAAGATCAGTCTCAGTAACTTAGTGAGGCCCTGAGCAACTTAGCAAGACCCTGCTCAAAATCAAATAATAAAAAGGGCTGGGGATGTGGCTAGTGGTTAAGCATCCCTGGGTTTGATCTCTAATACCAAAAAAAAAAAAAAAAAAAAAAAAAGGAATTTTACTCAAGAGTTTCTAGGATACATCCTCAAAGACTGTTTACTAAGGCAGCATCATTTTGTTTTCTTCTTCCTACAGGAAAAATAATACATATTCATCATCAGAAATATGGCAGATACAGGAATCACAAGGATTCTGATAAGATTTTGGTGAACACCTTTCAAATCTTCAATATGTATAACTATAATGAGAATGTACACTTTATTTTTATGAAAATGAAATCCTACTTAAATTCTATTTTATTAAACAGACTTTTCCAGGACTGGGGATGTGGCTCAAGCGGTAGCGCGCTTACCTGGCATGCGTGGGGTGCTGGGTTCGATCCTCAGCACCACATTAAAAAAAATAATAAAAGAGGTTGTGTCCACTGAAAACTAAAATATAAATATTAAAAATTTTCTCTCTCTCTCTCTTTAAAAAACAAACAACAGACTTTTCCCACTCAATAATATATCATAAATATTTATAATTCAACACCATGATTTTTAATTACTTCAGAGTATAGTATGACATGGATACATAGTCATTTATTTAACTCAATCTCTTATTGTTAGATGTTCAGGCTATTTTAAGTTTTTTTTAAATTAATTAAGAAAACCAAAATTCTGAGATGAACATTTTTAATTAACCTTTTTTTTAAAAATTGTGTAGCTATTCTGTACCAAGTTTGAAATAGCATCATCTTTATGTGAACCCAGACATCTAAATTTTTGTAAGTTTAAAACTTTCAACAAATGTGCATTGTGGGGGGGTTGGGGTTGTAGCTCAGTGGTGGAGTGTTTGCTTGGCGTGTGTGAGACACTGGGTTTGATTCTCAGTACCACATAAAAATAAGTAAATAAAATAGTATTTTGTCCATCTATAACTAAAGAAAAATTTTAAAAAATGTGCATTGTGAGAAGGAAGGCATAAACTGGGAGGGTGCATCAGTTCAAAATCTACACAGATTTAATTTCATAAAATAAGTAGGTGGTTCTGAATCTTTCTGTAGGTCCTCTTGTAATGCAACATTATCAACTAGTCTTTTGGAGTCCTGCTTATATTTGCTTGCCTGAATTTACTGTCTACTGCTCTGAATTGAAAGCTTGAGGGGCGGGGGATATATCTCAGTTGATAGAGTGCTGGCCTTAGACGCACAAGGCCCTGGGTTCAATCCCCAGCACCACAAAAGGTGTGTGGGGGGAAGCTTGAGAATTATCTTAATGATCTCAACTTCATTTGCTCATCTGAGTGCCCCCAAATTGTCCCTATGTGTAGAATCTCCATGATCCACTGTCTGCTGATGTGAAGCAGGAATCTCTGTCCACATCCTGTACGGCTGAATCAACATCTGCATTTTAATGTGATTCTCATACACATCAGAGAGTGAGAAGCACTATTTAGACCATGGCACTTTGCCCACACTTGAACTTGATCTTCCTCTCTGAACAACATAGGTGAGGCCAGCCCTACAGTAACAGCTATATCAGGAACAGGCAGCTTCTGACACTTCTGGCCATACCCAAGTCCGGCATGCACAGGAGGTCAGTCACTAAAGATAGGCTGCCCTGGGAGAGGAATGAGGGATGCTTGCAGGCTGTTCAGCTGGGTGAGAAAGGGTGGAACAGGAAAGGGAGGAAAGCAAGTTCCTGGACTCCAAAAACCACAGTTGGTCTAGGTGCTACTTTCTCCTTTATTTAGCACATAACTGTGCCATGAGACATTCTTTTGCTGACCTCTTTTCCGTTTGCATTTTGCCCCATATTAAAATGTCACCATCTAAAACTTTTCCATGAATTAGAAAGTTTAAGTTGTGAGGGACTGAATGTGCTGTTTTCCAACAGTTTCTGGCAGTTCCTTGCTTTTATGGTGTAGTCATGGTGAAACCTGAGTCATCTGAAGATGGTGGCAGTGCCAAAGAGGGTGGCTGGGGAGGAACTACAGACAAGTAGGAGAAGAGATGGGGATCAATAACGGTTGAGTACCGCCACCACTGGCCACTGGCCTTTATTCCAACAGGCCCTAATTGTGATTAGACAAATTACCGTAGGCTTTACAGTTCTAATGAATACTTTCTGAAGTAAATGTTCAGTGAGAGTTGTAAGTATAAAAGCTTCTTCCCAGATAATTGTTTCTCAGAGTTGCACGAGGCAGGGGACCACTCCCCTTAACCCCCATGGCACCCAGGGCCGCGCGCATGCTAGGCAAGTGCTCTACCACTGAGCAACACTGCCCCCTCCTCCTTTAAAGTGGAGAAACCAAAACGCGTTCTCGGCGAGGAAAGCAATATACTTCAGTTTTTGTTTTAAGGAGAAAATGTTTTTCTCTGTTCCCAGTCCTATACATCAAACAGCCACCCTCCAAATATACCCATTTGGCGTGCATACCCGCGCCCGCGCGCACGTCTGCGTTTCTCTAAAATTCTGACTCATAGTCTGGAGGACAATGATTGATTTTTTTCCACTTCACATAGTTGCTATGAATTTTTCCTCACAAGGGATGGGCTTGTTTATTCACTCCGGGCACCGTTGGTAGAGCGCTAGTGTAAACAGCCCTGGGAACCCGGTGGCCGGGGAAGTGGGCGCCCTCAGGTCTACGCGGGGAGCAGGGATGGCGGGGTCAGGTTGGGCTGACCGCATTTAGAGACCGCTTTCTAACCCCCTGGATGGGAGAAGTTTGCCAAAGCTGAGAGAAGCGCCATTGTAATGCGGGTGGGAAGGGTGGAGCCACCTAGTCCCGTCTCAATTTAGATCTCTCACTCCGCTTTTAGGCGCGCCCATTTCAGATTGCTAAACTCGAGTCAGGGGATAAAATTCGAGAGGAGGTGACAAGCCACACCCCGCAGTGCCTGCGAATTTGCCCAGGAGCCGACCTTCCCACGAGCAGACGCTGCCGAGATGCCAGGCCCGCCGCTCCTGACCGCTGCCCACCTTCTCTGCGTGTGCACGGCCGCGCTGGCCGCGGGCCCCGGGTAGGAGCGCGGGCGCGCGGGGAGGGTGCGCGGCGCGGATGGGCCTGGGCCGGGGCTTCGGGAAGTGGCAGCGGCTGCGCGGTCGCAGTCCCCAGCCCGACCTTGGCCTGGATGTTTGATCCTGTCGCTGCAGGGTGGCTGTCTCTGGGACAATTGCATTCTCCACCCATAATGTTTAATCGTCTTTATGGCTATAACAACTTTATAAAGAAAATAATTTTATTTTTAGCCCATGTTGCCTCTGCCTTTTGCTTCTCAATCTTTTGCTTCCAACTAATGTGCTGCCTTCTCTCAAAGACAGGATAATTATTTTTTTTTCCTAAGCAAGATGTCTCAACTTTGGCATTGTCAAAGTGGGGCTCAAGTACCTGAAGTATGTGTTCCTAAGAAAGATCAGAACTTTAAGATAATAGTGCCCCATTCCTGAAGATTTTCGTAGTTGATCCCTAAACTGTAGATTTAGCAAATTAGCAGATAATGAACTACCTTAGTGAGGTGTTTTTTTTTTCCCCTCTGTTTCACCCGGAAATTTCACCACTTGTAGTTTATTTTCAGATGGTATATTTCAATCAATGTTTTCTTTTCTTTTTTTTTTTCTTGGCTGGATGCCCAAGTATAAAGGTTTGAATAAGAAACGGGCAAAATCCTAATCATTTTTTTTTAAGCCAAGAAAAGCAATCACACTGGGATGAAGTTAATCTGTAAAGTAGAAACTTGGAGGCTTCTACTTTGCTTATAAGTTCTGCATGCTCCAGTGTAAGCCTTTCACATCTCAGCTCCTCTTGTGCTCTTTGTGGTTTATAAAATGGAAATAATAACAAGCCTTCCTTTAATAGTAATGCATGGATTACTGCATTATCATAGTGTTTTGGGAATTACTGTTGTTTCATAGAATTTAACTGCATTGCTAAATGGAGCGGTGGGGCAACGTCAATTGTAAAACTGCAATAAGGACAGTATGGAGAGTCTGTCTCCCTCTTTATGATATTGTAGGGTCACAAAAGAATGAAGATGTGAGGATAAAAACTTGTCTTTTCCCTTGTTGGGAATGCTTTAGGCCTCGTTTTCTGGTGACAGCCCCAGGGATCATCAGGCCTGGAGGAAATATGACTGTTGGGGTGGAGCTTCTGGAACATAGCCCCTCACAGGTCACTGTCAAGGCGGAGGTGTTCAAGACCATGTCAAACCTAACTGTCTCTGTTCTGGAAGCAGAAGGAATCTTTGAAAAAGGTGCGTGGATTCTTACCCTTCTGCAGTAAAAATTGGAATATGTTAATAAAGCCATGGATTAGGTAGTGTAACAAAGGAACTCAAATTCACAGTGACTTTCATAACACATTTTTTATTTTTTAAAATTTTTTAGATGTTAATGGACCTTTTTATTTTATTCATTTATTTATATGCGGTGCTGAGAATCGAACCCAGTGCCTCAAACATGCTAGGCAAGGGCTCTACCACTGAGCCACAACCCCAGCACCCCCATAACACACATTTAATTTTTATTTATGTAAAGTCCAAAATGGCATTCCTGAATGCTCTTCCTAGTGGGATTCAGACACCCAGGTTCCTTCCATATTTAGCTCAATCATCATCAAAACATGGTTCCCCAATTTGTAGGGGAAGAGCACAGAGTCTCTCATATAAGAGGATTTTCTGGAGTAGGCCTAGAAATGGGTCATGCTACCACTGTCCATTTTCAGTCAGCAAAGGAGGCTGGGGCCCATGATTATATTGGCTCAGTGAATGTTTTCTTTTTTAAGAAAAAGGGAAATAATAAGTATAAGGGAAAAATAATTTTAGGGTGTCAATACTTAAATACTTAAAATGGACACTTACTGTATTTTTTCCTTAGTTGTAAGAGCAATATATTCTCGGTGCTTACAACTTGATTAATACTGGAAGTAAAAGAAAGAAACCTAAATCACCCATGATTCTGCCACCCAAATATAAACACAACTAACTAAATTCCTATGAAGTTAAGAACTATCTTTAAAAAGTCATTTAAGGGAACATAGTGAAGAATGGATGGGATTCTACAGTATTTTCTTTCTTTCTTTCTTTCTTTCTTTCTTTCTTTCTTTCTTTCTTTCTTTCTTTCTTTCTTTCTTTCTTTCTTTCTTTCTTTCTTTCTTTCTTTCTTTCTCTTTTCCCCTCCCTCCCTCCCTCCCTCCCTCCCTCCCTTCCTTCCTTCCTTCCTTCCTTCCTTCCTTCCTTCCTTCCTCCCTCCCTCCCTCCCTCCCTCCCTCCTTTCCGGAGATTGATTTCAGGGGTGCTTAAACACTGAGCCAAATCCCTAGGCCTTTTTATGTTTTATTTTGAGATACAGTTTTGCCACATTGTTTAGGGACTGCTGAGTTGCTGAGGATTGTCCTGCCTCAACCTCCGGAGTCCCTGGGATTTCAGGGGTGTGCCATTGTATCCAGCTACAATAGTTCTTTATATAAACATTTATCCTCTACCAGCATAGAGAAATTAGCACTATCATCAAATGAGATAAAAGTTTATCTACATCTGTGGATCTCTTCTCCAATGAAAGGTGACCCAATGGGTGGGTAAATTTGGTCTAAGAATCAAGGAGAGGAGTGTGTGTGTGTTGGGGGGGCAGGTCACTTTGTTTCTTAGAAGAGCAATTCAGGGAGGTGGTAGGCTTTGTTTTTCTGGAGAGGAAGTGTAGGTTAGGTCTTAACATCTGAGTTTGAGTTCTAGAACTATTCTGACACTAGTTTTGTGATCCTGGGCAATTTATTTAACTGCTCTGAGCATCCATTTGCTTATCGTTAAAATGGAGATAATGAAGCCAACTTCCCCAGGCAGTTATGAAATTGAAATCAGTATGTAATATACCTATTATGTACTCAATACAGAACAACTGCTAATATTATTAGAAATAATACTGAAGAAGAAGATGCAGAAAGCATCATTTCCTTCTTCACTGGAAGCAGATCTCATTTTTGATTACTGAACTGTTGTTTCTGAAAATGAATGAAACCTGGTCTTATACTAGGGCTAAAGAAAATATTGAAGTATTAAATCACAGGGGTGATACTGAAGATAGTTCCACATTTGCTATTTATTCATTAAAAAATTATAATTTGGGCAGTTTTACTGCAGTGCAGAGGTACAAAATAACAGATGATTTTGAGAAACGTTTGGTCTTTGCTTGGACTTTGGTCTAGAATTTCTCTCAGTGTTATCTTTTCTGCAGTGACCTTTATCAGTCTCTCTTTAAAAAAAAAATTTCTAGGTGCAGTTGGCCATAATGCCTTTATTTATTTATTTCTTATGTGTGGCGCTGAGGATCGAACCCAGTGCCTCACACGTGCTGGCAAGTGCTCTGCCACTGAGCTACAACCCCGGCCTTATCAGTCTTTCTTTTACAACAAACAGTACCTGCACTGGGAGTACATGATACTGTGGCTTGGTTTTAAACTTTATTCTTAGATTTTTTTTCTTTTGGGAAAAGTGCTCCTCATATATTCCTGGGAAGCACAAGTGCTCAAGACTATGTCCGGAAAACCCTGTCCAGGGAAGAGAATGGATCTCTGAAAAGGAAAGAAGGAAAATGCTACTTCTTTCTTGGGCAGTTTTTGACTCTGTCAACATAGAGTTTCATTGAAACTCCCCTTGCTAGGAGCATTCTCTCACTTTCAAAAGAGAGTGTTATTCTTTTATCAGAGCTGTGAGTATTGTTCTCAGAACAGGTGCTTCCTGTAAATGTCAGCACTTAAGGATCAAGTCATTTCTCCCTCCTTGTCCTTAACATCCTTTACTTTATCTAACTTCTTACATCCTTTGTTTATGTAACAATTTGTAGATAAATGAGGACTTTTAAGTCTTCTGGGTCTGGATCTTCATAAAATTCATATTTTGTAATCCCCTCCCAATTACTGTAAACACAAACAAATGCATTTCAGATCTGATTGCTTCATCAGCTTTCTCTGCAGGCCTCCAAGCAAAGACTGGTTTTAATGGAGATTTATCTTCTAGCAGAGTTAAGGAGAGGGACTGATTTTGAGTGCCTCAATTCCAATGGTGCTGGACAGCTTTAGAAATCCCTGGGGTGGGTTTTTTTTTTTTTTCCCATTAGCAAAATGTATTTTGGGTTTAATTTGTATTAGAAATAGTAATGGATTCAGATTGTTGAATGTACTTTAATAAAGGCAGAAAAATATGGCTTTTCTTCAGGGGAGAGTTCATTATTTGATGGATAGACATAGGGGAAATTTAATTTACATTTCCATGCTTGAGGCCAGCAGTATTGATTGCATTACAATTATTCATTTAAAAAAATAGATTACTCCTACATTTATTGGGGAGTGGTTACTGGTTATGTTTTTCTTTCTTTCTTTCTTCTAATTTTTTTTTGTGTGTGAAAAATAGCCTAAAGAAAAAAATGTTTCTACTAAACTTTATGGAATTCTGTAAAGGTGTATTAATGTCTTTTTTTTTTTTTTTGTACTAGAAATTGAACCCAGGGTGCTTAACCACTGAACCACATCCCCAGCTCTTTTTTATATGTTATTTAGAGACAGAGTCTTGCTGAGTTTCTTAGGGCCTCATTAAATTGCTGAGGCTGGCTTTGAACTTGTGATCCTCCTGTTTTAGCCTCCTGAGCTGCTGGGATTATAGGTGTGTGCCAGGCTTTTTTTTTTTTTTTTTTATTTATGTGGTGCTGAGGATCAAACTCAGTGCCTCCCTCACATGTGATCGACAAATACTCTACCACTGAGCCACAACCCCAGCCCCCAATGTCTCTTTAAAGATTTAGATTCTCAAGAGTACTTGTACCATCCCCATGTCACTGCCACCACTATCATCATCAGTAGCACCATCACCATCATCTCTCAGTTAAAACAACTATAGAGCTATTTTTAGTAATAAACATAATTGATAAAGCATTTGGAAAAGTTCAGCAGGTAATAAATACCAGAGGAGTGAAGATGGAGCAGCTCTTGGCTTAGAATCAGTCTATAATATTGGGTGGAGAGTGAGTCTGGCCCCTTTTCTCTTCCTTAGTCTGTGGTTTATCTCTTTCCCCCTGCAGAGTTGCCCTGGAGTTCCATGCCAAATCAGGAGAAAAAATTCAGAACATTGGGATTCACCAGTTGTAAATGAGAACTCTTAAGGCATATGAAAGCATTGAATTATTCTGATGTCATTGAAATAATCTCCATTTTATTTCCCTTCTCTTTCTATAATATGAAAATTTCATTTATACACTTTCACTAGTTTTCTGGAGCAAGATTTACTTCAAATAAGAAAGAGTATAGTCTTTCTCCCCATTAATGAATTAATTTTCACTGGTTTTGGAAATTTGATTTAAATAAAAAAAACTCAACTAAAATGTTAGCTGAAAATGGGGGGACTCTGCGTGGGCCTCTCCTGGTGAGTGCCTTTTGGCTGGAGGCACCGTTAGATTTTAATGTTGCCAGTCCCACTCCTATTTAATGTCGCCAGTACCACTTTCCATTAAGGTATTAAGATGAGGTACTCTCTATGTCTATGTCCTCTGATAACTTGCTTTTAGTTTTTGCCTTAAACTTTGGAAAGTTAATGGAGCATCTTCACTTTCTATTTTTTCAGAATTTAAAATCTATTTTTTTCAGAATTTGAAATCTATTTTGTCTTTTATTATCTTTCTTTCTTTGACGATGGGGTATTTTATTTTTTTATCATGTTCTGGTAAGGGTGAGAAAATTTTAAAATTTGAGATATCAGCTGAAGAACTTAGGAAAAAAAAAACCCATCTAGTTCATTTAGAATGGCTTTCTGGTGAAAACCATGCTACGGAACATACATTTCACGCTGCACAGCTCAAAATCAGTCCCATGGTTTTTATGAAAGTAGATTAATTAGTGTGGTGTGTGGGCAGATCTCCCAGGGCAGGTTTTCACAGGCAGCTTTGCCAGTGGAACTCTGTCTGAACCTGTAGTTCTGTGAGAATTATTTTTGAAGGGTGTAGGCTCTTCATTCACATATCTTTGGTATTGTGTGGGATATATATTAACAGGTAGGCGGATCCTGAGGATAAAGGACCATAGTGTAATAGATGTGCTTGGGCTTTGGAGTCAGGCTACCTGGATGTAGGTGCTGATCTTTTCACTTAATGGTTGTGTGGCTGTGGGCAGTTATGGTTTCAGTTTTATCATCTGAAAAATAGTGGTTTCTGCCTCATACAATGTCATGCTTAGTGTGAGGATTAAATGAGGTAACATTTAAAGTACTGAACACCTAGGAATTGTTTAAGAAATTGGTAGCTACTGTTATTATAAGAAAATAGCAACGATTCATGTCAAAGGCAATTTTATTAATCACCTATTGGGATGATCTCAAACTGAGAACTCTATATAAAGACACATCACTAGGAAAGAATGGGAAGGTATTTAGCACATTAAATATTGTGTTTTCCCACAGTGCCAGGGACTTTATGTGAGGTATTTAATTTCTATAACCTTTTGAAGTAGGCACTATTATTTTCATTTTGGAGATGAGGAAACCTGAGAGAGAACAGTTTATTTTCCCGAGTTAACCAGGTTAGTAAATAGTGAAGCCTGAAGTTAGTTTGAGGTCTAGAGACCAGAAGGTTTTCTATTACCTGGAGAAGAGTGAAAGATTTTGGTTTGCTTCATTTTGGGATATTGATGGAATGCTATATAGTCATCTTTCTCGAAAATCATTTTCACATTTGCTTACAGTTTAGACTGGGAACTAATGAAATCTGATTTGGATCTGAAAAACTTCAAGGTAAAATACCAGCTCTCCTTTTAGTTTATCATGAGCTTTATAGAGTTTTGGAGTGGAAGGGACCTCAAAGATAAGCCAACTTAAACATCTTATTTATGGAGGAGGAGACGGAGGAGAGGTATGGTGTTTGAGGACTTAGTCAAAGTTAAATCACTTATTGGTGGCAAAGCTGGAAACATATTGTAGGTCTTCAAATTTTCAGTCCACTGCTATTTTCATTATCCTTCAAGAAACTTTCCTAATATATGGAGAACTCTGGGTAAGGCCTATAATATATTTGCAAATGTTAATTCTTCTGATGTGGAAGAAAATAAAGCTTGGAGTTTGAAAATGATTACTTGCATATTTGTGCAAGTGTCTTGTTTCATTTCAAGGTAGGGCTGCTTTTATGGGGTGGAGACTAGGTTGGGAGCATCATAGATCTTTAAAACATTAAATTCTATAGCCGTGTTTCTCAAAGTATGAATTGTACTTTCTAAAGATGCAGATTAATGGCCACTCTCAAGAAATGGGTAAGGTATAGAAGTGTAAGTTTTAGGTTCAGCCATCACAACAGGCGATTCTTAGCCATAATAAAATGAGACCAACTATCTTTAGTGTCTCACAAATTGTACTTGACCAAATACTGGAAATCCTGGGAGTGAGTGGCATGCCCTTGCAAGCCTGAAATGACTCATGGCAGCTGAGAGGGCCCCTCCTGGACTTCCGTGTTTGCCCTTGGAGCAGCCCCCAATCCACTGGTGTCAATTTTCAGCAACAGAGAAATGTGTCTTGGGGCTTGATTGTGAATTAATGATTGGGTAAAGTTGAAAGTAAACACATTAATTCTTTAAAGCTTAAGTTAAACATGTGCTGCTCCTTTTCTAACACTCAATGAGTCACTGTCTTTGTGACTCACTGAAGGGTTGTGGTGGAAATAGAAATCAGATCCTGTAAAACTTTGGGCTGGGTTTCTGTTGATCTCTTATGTTCAGTTAAGATGACTTTATAATACTTTATAATACATGACCTTCATTAATTTATTATTTATGGATTATTTCTTGTGTGTGAAGCATGAATGAATGGATTGTGGGACAAAAGGAAGGATTTCACTGGAGATTCCGGAAGAATAATGTACAATATTTAAATCGCACATTGATAAGCACAGTGAGACTTATCAATTGGTACTAAGTTACAGTTGCATGTAAGGCATTCTGGTGTGCTATTGCATTGTAGGGTGACTATAGATAACAATAATATACTGCATGTCAAAAAGCTAGAAGAAAGGATTTTGAAAATTTTTGCCATAAGGAAATGAGAAATGTTTGAGGGGATATGTTTAACTTGATTTAAAAATTACATTAGGTATACATCACATGGTTCTCCATGAATAGGAACACTTTTAATGTTTTTGTATATCAGTTAAAGTAACTTAAAAAAAGATTTCTGACTTGAGGGATTGGATAAATGCTAGTAACACACATAAAATGCAGAAGACTGGAGAAATTTTCATTTTTTGTTTGTATAAAAAAATTCAATGTGGTTTGCAAATAGTGCTTCTCGTGTCTGACTCTGTGCATGGTAGTTACCTTTTACTTCCAGAGGGATAAAGATGTCCATTCATACATGTCCCATGGTTATTCACAGACTAGAGAAGGGAAGGGTGTGCCAGAGGAAAGAGCAGATGGCTGGGAGTTGTGTCATGGAGGTGGTAGGGGTTTCTATGTGTTTTCTGAAGAGACATTTTGTTCTGCTCTGGGTGTGAGTTTGATGATGCGTTCAGGTGGAGATGCTCAGCTGACAGTTTTGAAATTGTAGTGGGGGAGAGAATTTAAAGCATTGTTTCCATAAAGACACTATTTGGAACACATGAATGGAAGAGAAAGACTGAGGGCAGAAGCTTTGGAGGAGGAAAATAAGCCAATGAGCTGTCAGAGAAGGGTAGATTGAAGGGGGTGAGGTGTCTCAGAAACTAAGGGAGGAGAAAATTCTGAGAAGGAAGCTTTGACAGCGCCAAGGAGTCCCTAAAACCAGAGAGAGACGAAAAGGTAAGGGCAGAGGAAAGGACATCTGTGTCCTATACATGAATGGCTCTAAGTTGCATGTTGGAAGCAAAGACAAGTTTTTAGCAATGAACAGGAGGTAAGAAAATAAATCAGAAAGTGATTTCTTTCTAGAAGTTTGGAGGTTGAAAGGACAGAGGCAGATAGTCTTTTAAAAGGCACACTAGCGAGATAAATGTGACCAAAGGTGGGGATGGATAATTCATGGGTCAGGAGAGGTGGGATCAGGATCAGGATCAGGGGCACGGGGGATTGGATTATCTTTAAAGTTGTACTTTTCATTTGATGAGAGAAAGAAATAGAGAATATGTAAGGAAAGAATCATTTTGACATATAATTGAGATGAAAAAATAAAATTGAAATGCAGTTTTAGGAAAACTTTGCTACAGTTATCTACCTGTCTCTAAATTATACAGATCCTGCCTGTACAGAAATTCCTCTCTGTAGGAAGTAGGGATAAATGTAGTGGCACATCAGAAAAAGAAACAAAGAATTGGAAAAATTCTCTGGTAGTGCCCTAAACTGCTGGACTGTGAGAAATTGGAATGCAATTTGGACTTGTGTTAAGTGTCTAGAGGACAGCATGGGGAGAATAAAAAGGAAAGGGTTGTTTGTGCTGATGGGGTGCCTCACCTGAAGAGTGAAAGGATGGGTAGAGTTATTTTATTACTTTGTCAGTGTATGGAGTGGCATTATAACTATTTCTTGGGCAGGGCTAAGCTGACCATCATACCAAAGGTATAGTAACAAAATTCAAGGAGGAGGATTTTAGTGGATCCTGGCCTTGATTTATCTCTTTTACTCTTTACTTCCCTCAGGAAAAGTCTGAATTGACTTGTTATCCCTTGCCAGGCTCATGGTGAAGTTGGTCAAAGAAGATTTAGTGGGGGGAATGTATGTAGCTCTGTGAGACTTTACTTCTGAGGAAATGATTCATGAATTAAAATCTAAAAACCAGAGTGGTAAAGAGGTTGGAAATAAATGGGGAGTTTTTTTTTTTTTTAAAGACCACCCGGAAGCTTCCATTTGGTGGGGCAATGTTAGGAATTTACATTTGTGTGGATGTAACTGGCAGAAATGATTTTGTATTAAAAACTTAAATTTTGCTAAAATATGTATGATGTCTCCTCAGGCATATAAAGATAGGCCGTTTATTACTTTAAGCATTTAAAGCATTATTACGCACCAAATTGTACATGGCACGATGCTAGGTGACATAATTTGTGACCACACATAATTCTTGTCCCTGTGCTCTTCCCAGGGAAGCAGAGTAGGCGTCATTTCATGTGCCAACTGGAGTTGATAGTAAAGGCTGGTTGGAGTGCTGTCTGGACAGTTTCAAAGTCAAGTTGGGTTTACTGGATTGAAAGTTAGATAAATTTGCTGTGTGTGCTAGTGGGAGGGGAGAGTATGGAGTGAATGTTGCAGATGATTCTGTTGGGTTGGAGAGGCATGGTTATCTCTGTGGCTGAGTTTGAGTTAATAATATGGGCAAGAGGAAAGATAAAAGATGGGATTTATTAAAATACTTATGTGAGAGTGTAATAAAACTATGGAGGGAAGATGGGAATATGTTTGGACTTCTTTGGAAGGAATAGCTCCCTCCTTTGGAGGGAGCCCAGTAGTATGTTTGGAAGGCACATGTGTCAGAATGAAAGTTTTAGAGCTACACTGAAAACTAATCCTTACATCATCTGATAATCATAGTGCCTACCTCACAGATTTGTTGTGAAGGTTAAATAAGATAATGCTTTAAAGCTGTACCATCCAATATGGTAGACACTCGTTAGGTGGTTTTTAAGTACTTGAACTGTGGCTTATATGAATTGAGATGAGCTATGAATATAAAACACACTGGATTTTGAATACTTGGTAACAAAATTTTAACAATACTCACAATTTTTTGTATCCATTATATGTTTGATGATAATATTTCAGACATATTGAGTTAAATACAATATGCAATTAAAATTAATTCGACCCATTTCCTTTTTCTTTTTTTAGGCATTGCTTAGAATGTTTATTACAGTGCCTGGCATGTAATAAACAGTGAATGTCACTTAGTTGGCATTTCCTAGTATTGGGTATTAATACTAATGCTTCCCTTTGGAGGGAGCACAAGCTTGTGGCGCGAGTCCATGGCTCTCTGTTCATGGCTGATGTTAGGCCTTCAACCTTATTCCTTGAGAAAGGAGGTGGTGTCTCTAAAAAGTGCACCATACCACATCGGGTAACAACCTTTTTCTGTAAAGGGTAAATACTGTAGGTTGTGCTGACCTCTTGGTCTTTATTGCAGCTACTCAGTGCTGCCTTTTAGCTTGAAAGCAGCTATAGACTCTTCATGAACAAGTGAGTGTGACTGTGTACCAACAGAACTTTACTTATGGATGCTGAAATTGGGAGTGTATATAATTTTCAATTATCATGAAATATCATTCTTCTTTTGATTTTTCCCCATCTGTTTAAAAATGGAAAAAACAGGCCTAGTTCATGGACTATATAAAAAAATAGTTGTGGGCCAGATTTACTCTGTAGGATATAGCTTGCCAACCTTGCCATTTAACAGCCAAGACATTTGCCTCTTAGTTTTTCATTTGTAGCTAACCTAACATTGAGTTTATACTGTGCATTTTGTTTATGTTTAGTGGTTTTTTGTTTGATCTGATTTCGCTGAACTGCCTAAATGGAATAAAACATTATGTATGAAACTCTTATTTATTGAGGTGTTTGTAAGCAAGGGGAGGCAGTTGAGAACAAACAAAGAAACAAACATCAAAAGGAGGATCTAAGAGACCGCAGGAGATTTTGTTCTGTTTTGATGACTTGTAATTTCTACATAAATTCAATTTACTGGATGATTATTTAACCTCTGAGTGACAATAAACTATAAAGCAGAAACATTGTATTTTAAGATTTGTCTTCCACAGATTTGAGGTGGAAATCCTTCCTTCTCATTTTGTCCATTTGTAGAGCAAAGAATATGCTGTCTAGTGAGATAAAATTTAATATGTTGATAAAGGGGTAAAAAATTTCAGCTAATAATAAAGTTTGTTACTGCTTATGACTAAAAAGCAAGAGCAACCAATGAGAATTAAGAGGTAAACTCTAAGTGAGACTATATATAGTGGAAAATCCATTTTTTTTTTGGTAGAGTATTTTTGGACCTAGATGGATTTCCAATTACACACTCTGCCTTCAATGATTCTTCAGGACAGATGTCAGAAGAGGCAACATATGGTATTACAGAGTGTGTTTAAAAAGTTAAGGGAAGGTTAGTTTTTGTGTATGCTTATTATACAACTTAAAAATAGCTTTGACTCTATTTGTAAATCAAATGGCCAGTTCTCAGGCTGTGCCAAGCGTGAAGTCTTAAAACAAGGTCTCTTTTGAGTTGCTTAGGTGACGTGGGGAAGGAGAAACCATCTGAGAGGGTTTTCAGATTGACTATCTCTGGTCATACACAAAAATAGTCAGTTTTGCAGAGTGATCCAGAATAACACTAAGAAGAACTGTAAGTAAATTGTATCTTTGGTTAGTGATTTCCAAGATTGCCCTGCCCCCTTTTAAGAGATAGTGACTAGTTCCCATGTCTCAGTGGAGCCTTGCCAAAAGGGAAAAAATATTCACAACAGTTTGCAAATACTATCCATTTAAATTCTCAACCTAGCAACAGCAGAGAAAGAGATTATTATTCCTCATCTAACACTGCCCCAACCCCCAGTACTCCTAGTTTTTATGTTTTGGTGGCATAAATTATTGCTAAAATGTTAGGACTTTCAGATATTAATTCGGACTCAATAAACACCTAGGAAATTCCAAGCTGTGTTTGTAAATTTAAAGGGAAGACAGAAAGTTAAAAAAATTATTATTTAAAGTTGACCTTTAAATAAGAATACAGGAAACCAGTAACTATTCCATCAGTCCGATTTCTCTTTGCATTGTCTGAGCTACTCCTGGGATCCAGCAAGAATGAGAGGTGGGTGAGACATTCTAGTTTTTGGATGGAGCTTCTCCCTCTCTTTTTTTAAATTGATTTTATTTTTTAAATACATGACAACGGAATGCATTACAATTCTTATTACACATCTAGAGCACAATTTTTCATATCTCTGTTTGTATATAAAGTATGTTCACACCAATTCATGTCTTCATACGTGTACTTTGGATAATGATGTCCATCACATTCCACCATCATTGCTAATCCCCTGCCCCCTCTCTTCCCCTCCCACCCGTCTCTGCCCTATCTCAAGTTCATCTGTTCCTTCCATGCTCCCCCTCCCTACCCCACTATGAGTCAGTCACCTTATATCAGAGAAAACATTTGTATTTTTGGGATTGGCTAACTTCACTTAGCATTATCTTCTCCGACTTGGATGGAGCTTCTCTTTCTAGCCATGTATCTTTCTTGGTTTTGTGAACAGATGTGGTCAAGTGTCTGCATGGGACCTAAGCATGCAGTCAGTCAGTCAACTTCTCTCTAATGAGCAAACCCTTCCAAGGTTTGACTAAACTAAAAACCACATTAAAAAAAAAAAGTTATATGAAATGAGATTTCTTGCCCTTCAAATCTGGTGAACTTGTTTTGAATTGCTAAAATGCTTGCCCTCCACTTGATCAACCTACGAGATTTATTTGAATGGATTGTAGATTCCCATCCCTTTCCCACTTTCTCCTTGCTTGATGTCACTTGGACAAAAATAAATTCCTGCCCCCCCACAACCCTCCTTATCTTTGCAAATTTGCTGGCAGTTGGAGGCAGACTGTCGGTCAGACCAGGGGAGAAAGGAAGCATATTGTTTCCTCCAATCACTAAGCTGACAAAATAGTCAACCCCTGATGATTTATCCCACAATAAAGAAAAATAAGTACCCCTCAGTAATGGAGGGCACTGTTTTATTGGTGGAGCTCATTACAGTTTATTTTTTTTATGTTTTATTCTAATGTGGGACACTAGTAGACGTTGTGCTGGACTATTCAGATCCCCTGCAGGCATGAAGGACTTCTTCCTGCAAGCTGCTGAGGGTCCTGCTGTCTACTGCTCTCAGAGCTTTGCCCTTTTCCCACCTTTTGGAAAGGGCAGCATAGGCTCCTGAATCCACAGGTTCTGATGACTGATTAACATAGAGTTGAGGAGAGAAAGGAGTTTAGGATGACTGAGATTCTTAACCTCTGTGATCAAGGAAGTGAGGGCTGACTGCATTCACATAGGCTATCCAGGCTGTGGACTTTTGACAGTAGATGAAGGTATGTACGAGAGTGTAACTGCTTCTTGTACTGAGAGTCAGGGCAGAGCGGTGACAGCTCAGACCCAGGAGCCTGGCTGCCTTGTCAGAGCCCTGACCCCATCACTCTAGTCTGTGTGATCCCAAGTGAGTTTCTTCACATTTCTGTGGCTCAAGGCTCTCATTTGTAAAATATAATCGTTGTGAGGATTAAACCAGTTCATGTAGGCAAAGCTTTTAGAACTCTATAAATAATATTATTATTTTATTCACAAAATTAAAAAATTGTATTCTATCAGCTCTGCTTCTAAGTAAAGATTTAAGTGTTATATCCTTTAGGCTAGGGCTGTCTAATAGAAGTATAATAACTACATAAGTCTTGCTGAAAGCTCGGGCCTTGTTCTTGATGCCAATTCAATAATGAGGACACGGTTTTGAGAAAAAGGAAAATGATTTATTGCTTTGCTAGCAAAGGAGAAACATGCGACTCCTGTCTCAGAGGCTGTGATTCTATCCATCAGGGTAACAAGGGGGCCTTTAAAAGAGCCATTCAAAAGCTACATTTCACGTGGTCTCTGTTGGAGTTGTAATTTACTTGTTAATTTAGGAAGTAGTCATTTCTGAGATCTTCTGGTACCATCCCCCAAGTCTGGATTATTTCCTTGCTATGATGAGTGTGTACTCAAGAACAGATAAATCTGCCTAAAATGGGAAAGAAAGGTAATCCTGTGTCCCCTGAGATTAGGGAGGGGAGAGATTAGGGAGGAACAGGGAAGGAGGAAGAGAAGGAAACGCCTAAAAGCACAAAGTGGACACTGTTAACATAAATAATTGAAAAATTTCTAGTAGCTCTATTTAAAACGGTAAAAAGAAACAAGTAAAATTAATTTTAATAATATACTTTAACCCAATAATTTACAAATAACAGTTCAACATAGATGAAATTATTGATGAGGCATTTTATACTCTTGTTCTAAGTCTTAAAAATATGGGGTGTATTTTATAAGTGCTGTGTATTTCAATGGCTCAATAGCCACATGTGGCCAGAGGGTACCACATAGGACCTCCCAGCTTTAGAGGTTGCTAGTTAATCTTGTTTCACAAGTGTTCCAGTTACCTATCTTCATGAAATAAGCCACCCCCAAATTTATTAGTTTAAAACAATAGTGGTTTATTATTTCTTATAATTCTTTTTTTTACTTTTCATCTTTTATTCTGTCACCATTTGATTATTATTATTATTATTATTTTGAATCAAATGGGGTATATTCTTACTCAGCTTATTTGTACTTACTAGATTGATGATTATTGCCTGATCAAATATTTCTGTGATAGTTGTGAAATTTTCTAATTCCAGGATTCTGTCTGTATTTGTTAGATGAGATTTTATGATAAGTAAGAACTTCTGTTCTCCCTTGTTTAACCATTTATTTAATTACATAGCAGCATGCTCATTGAATCTTGAATCTTGTTACCCATTATTTATGTCCATGGCCAGGTTGTCTGGCCATAATATTTTTAATTGAGAAAACATTTTCTCCAAAATGTAATGAGATACCTATTAAGAATTTTATTTTTCCTGCTATATTGAAATGTTCAATTGTTTCAGCCCAAATCTTTCACAGGGCATGTCCTTTCGCTTGCAGAGCACCATACTTCTCTCATGGAAGGGCCTTGTGTATGCTGGGCAAGCACTCTACTACTCAGCCGTACACTTAACCTAACAAATATTTTGTAAGACAGAATTTGTTAAGTAAATTGGCTGTATTTTTTTCCAAGGATATACAAAGTTTAGTTGCTACAGCACCCTAGGGCTTTCTAATTTGATTTCAATTCATTGTGGAATATATTTATTCTATTAAAAATAAAACCTTAATGCACAGAGCACCCTACCCCATTGAGATATTCTCAAAGCACAACTGAGTATATATACAAAGGATTTGAAATCAGCATGTCAAAGACATCTGCACTCCCTTGTTCATGGGAACATTTTTTTTTGAGAGAGAGAGAATTTTTAATATTTAATTTTTTTTGTTCTCAGCGGACACAACATCTTTGTTGGTATATGGTGCTGAAGATCGAACCCTGGCCGCACGCATGCCAGGCGAGCGCGCTACCGCTTGGGCCACATCCCCAGCCCCGATGGGAACATTTCTTGTAGTGATTATGACATTGAATCAACCTGTCTGTCATCTGTAGGTAAAGGGATAAAGGAAATGCGGTGTATATTCACAATGGAATACAGTTCAGCCTTAGAAAGGGAGATTCTGTCATTTGTGACAACATGAATAAATCTGAGGGTATTATATTAAATGAAATAAGCCAGGCACAGAAAAACAAATACTACATGATCTCATTATATGTGGAATCTAAAATATTGAACTTAGAGAATCAGAGAGTAAAATGATGTTTATAAAAGGCTGGGCTGGGGTCTTCGGGAGATGTTGGTCAAAGAACACAAAATTTCCATTTGACAGGAGGAGTAAGTTCAGGAGATCTATTGTACGTCATGGTTATGGTGATTAATGACAGTATTTTATATACTTGAAACCTGCTAAAAAAGTAGATTTTAAGTTTTGTTACTACAAACAAATGAGAAATGTGTGAGGTAATGCATATATTAATCAGCTTTTTAGCCTTTGCACAAATTATATGTATCAAAACATCTGTACACCATAAATATATGCAATTTTACCTATCAAAAAGAATACAAATATTTCAAATATGCAGATTAAACCTATCACACAATAACATTTTACTAACAACAACAACAACAACAACAACAACAAATCCAGGACAAATGCTATATCAGGATGTGGATAACAGGGTCACTTGGGATTCTGGTATAAGGGCTCACCCTGTGCAGAGAGCCAGCCTCACCTCTGCTGCCCTCTCCTGGCCAGTGGCTTGGCCCAACCAGGTCTTTGCTTCTGTAGACCTCTGCTGCTGTGGATTTGCTGCTCCTCTGCCTGGAGCAGGCTTCCTGTCCTTCCTCACCTTGCTGATTTCTCCTATCTTAGAATGGTAGATGCTGGCATCTTTTTCTCTAGGTGTTCTCCCTCCATTCCTTCTAAATGCTCCCCATTCACCCCCTCTCTATCTGTTCATTGTGGAATATATTTATATTTTTCACTTTCCTAAAACATGTTTTGTCCAGCGTTCTCCACCAACTGTCAATGGTGACAGTTAGATAAACTGATTTATGCTGAGTGACAAATGATGGTGATAACTTTCTTGCCTGCTCCTGAAAATGTGTTTGTGTTTCCTTGAGTTCCACGGAGGCTGTGGTCTTTTGTGGTGGTGTGCGACCATCTGTACAAGATTATTTATAAGAGTTAAGGTAGAAAATGTACTTTCATTTTTAAAGTTGAGAAAAACTATGAAATTAAGGTTTTCTAATATTTGATAGTTTGAGAAAACACATGTACATAACTTTGTGAATCTAGTTTGACATGGGTAATGTGTATTAAATGTTTTTATTTATGGAGTGCTTCATTATAAAGGTTTGAAGAACATTGTTGTAGAGGCATGCTGACATTCCCAGTGGAAAACTCTTCAAGCTTTCTAACATACATCAGCTGTTGCCTATGCGTCAGGATCTGTTCTGTGCACTTTGCAGGCATCAATTACCACCTCACTACCACCTTATGAGGTTGGTGTGATTACCAACATCCTCATTTTATGGATGAAAACACTGGGCTAGAGAACCAGGTAACTTGTTCAAAGATAGGGTTGGCTTATGGCAGATTCATGATAGAACCTGTGAGATCTGACTTCAGAAGCCATTTTTAAACTTTTGCTCTGTACTGTGCCACATTTTAGTGCCTCTCTGATCCCACATGATAAACCCATGTGGCTTCCAGGAGGAGAGGGATCATATCTGTCTTGTTAATTTTGGTATCTTTAAGATATAGTTTTTAAATTAATCAAGGAAAAGAGGTCCTATTATCACCTCTGATTGGGAACCTCAGATAAATACTTTTTAATTTCTAACTTGAAACCATTTTTACCTCAAAATAAATGGATATGATGAGAAATTGGTATGAATTAAAGTAGCAGTCCTATGTTTAGAAACTCTATGCAAAAACATCTGTACCACCTAATACTCGTGAGTCAGTGGTGAGTTTCAGCTCCTCCTTGACATGACTAATGTCTTCCTTTTCTTTCTTTATCACGAGATTGAGAACATAAAAAGTAAACATTGCTGGGGCTAGGGCTGTAGCAGTAGAGCACTCATCTGGCATGTCTGAGGCACTGGGTTTGATCCTCAGCGCCACATTAAAAAAAAAAAAAGGTATGTGTCCACCTACAACTAAAAAAATATTATAAAAACCCACATTGCTGGGAGTGTAGATCAGTGGTAGAGTACATGTTTAGCATGCGTTAGACTGTGTTTAATTCCCTGCACCACATATAACAAACAAGAAACAAAACAAAAAGTCCCTCAACAGCAAAATACCCTCTTCTTGAACTCCCCAACCGCAGGTTCCCCTGTATGTTCTATGAAGTGTCCCTCAGAAGCATACTACCTTAGGACAGCGATGAGAGCCTAGCAGCAATGAGAACAAATAATAATGGCAAGAGAATCAGATCTTCTGTTTTGGGGGCTCATTCACTGATGTCTTTTTAATTGAGATCCTTAGGTCTTTGGCACAAGGATATATGATAATTTCTAGTATATTCTGGGCATGAATAAAATTGTTTTGGTTTGACCAAATGCATTTATAATCCCATCTACATCTAAGAGTGTTATGAATTTTGTGTTGTAGTATCACATTCACATTATGACAAATCTCCTTTCTTTCCTGTTCTTCTTTTAGGTTCTTTCAGGACACTTACTCTTCCAGCAGTAAGTATTCATTTGCAACTTTTGGTTTCAGAAACACATTGCCTCAGTGAGCTGAATAAATTAATATTTAATTGGCTTTTGTGTTTATATACATTTCTTGGAAGTTTGCCGTGAGTCAAGATTAGCCTTTGGATTGTTTAAGAATACTGTTATTTTAGTGCTATTGGTTGTTAGGTTCTTCAGACTCTTAGCAGGGATTTTCCTTTTGTGAAATAGAAAAGTTCACTGTATTTTGTTCCCTGATGCCTTAATGAGCCTTACAGTCTTGAATGTGTAATAAATACTCTTCTCTTTAGTTTTTTTTGTCTTTGAAGAGGGTAGTGCCATGGGAACCATTTTGGAATCTGAGGCAAAAGAAGCCAGTAATACTGGTCCTATCTTTGTTAAAGTTTTGACTTTTTGGGGTTATAATATTTTCTTTGTATTAATTTTGATATTTTAAAATATTATATTACATATTATTTTCTTGGTTATTGAGTCATTTGGTACCCCTCAAATTTTGCCTCTGAGCTAAGTGCCTGACTCACCTCACTCTATTCCTGGCCCTAGAAAAGGGATCAAGATAGTCTGTGGCTCATAGGGATGCCTTGGAGTGAAATAAGATGTGAAAGCATCGTAAAATTTACTACAGAAATGGAAAGGGGTTATTATTTTGTTGAGAGAGCCATCAGACCTTATTATTATATGTTGTTTATGAACTCATCCTATTTCCCATGGCTTTGATTTTGAAGTCTGTGTTTTAATAACTGTGCTTTGTTCCAGATTTTCAGGCAGTTAATGTACAGTGGACTAGACCTCATCATTCAATAAGAGGCACAATTTGATGATTTTCTGAGACTAGATGACTAATGACTTTGGCCCTGACATATTATATACTTGAGTAGGATCAGTATTACCTCATTAGCTGGCTCACTTATTACTTCTTGATGGCTATTTGTTTAGCACATTTCGGAAACCACGTTCATTTTGGGGGATTCCTAGAGAATACTGTGTCCCAAACAGTATTTATAAAAATTACTTAATATGTCTTATCAACTAAGTTTCTAACATATTTGTGTTTGTACTTTTCTTACTGAGAAATATGCAGTTGCTTGCTGGGCACTGTGGCATGTACCTGTAATCCTAACTACTCAGGAGGCTGAGGCAGGAGGATTTCAAGTTCCAGGCCAGCCTGGACAATTTAACAAGATGCTTTCATGCATGAAGAAAAAGAAAAATAAACAAGCAAACAAAGAACAACAACAAAACCAATGAACAAAGGAAATGCTTAACTAGTTTGGGCTAGAACCCCTGGGTTCAATTAACAGCACCATAACACACACACACACACACATACACACACACACACACACACACACACACACACACTTCTGCTAACAATAGAGAGTAGAGGGAGGGTGAGGAAAAGGCATGAACAGGCAGAAGTGGGATGCCCCGCCCCACCATAATCTTTGTGACAATTGATCATTAGCTGGCATTAATAGAACCTAAAACAGTAGATTCTGTGTGCACAACTGCTGAAAAGGGAGGCTGGTGGTGAAATTAAAATAAATTCTGTGTATCATAATTGCTCTGTAGCAGAAGGAGAGAGAGATTTAAGTTCAGGAATCATAGCTTGATGCCCAGTAAACTATTTGGTTTCCTCAAGAGTCTGCATTTTCACAGGCTGGAAGTGTAGAAAAGCAGGAAACAGGAGGAAGCAGGGCAAGTAGTACCACGTGGTTTAAACCGTGCTTGTCTGGAGTGTCCCTAGCTAGAAATTTGACTACTAGAGTTATTTTTTAAATCTTAAGTTTATGAAATACTAACTACAAACCCTACGTTTTTAATATTAAATATGCCATTTCCATTCTATGTAGCTATAGCAACTATTTATTAAAAGCTTTACTAGAGATTATATTTAGGAGTATTTCCCTTTTTAGTAGAACAGATTTTTAAAGACTTAGTCATAAAATGTCTGGGCAACTTTGATAATACATGGCAAAAATAGAAGAGTCTGTATTTTCATGGGTGTTCAGTTAAAGTGGACCCAACTTTTAAAATGTACCTGCATTTGGATGTTTGTAAATGTAATATTTTAAATTATTTTTTTAAAGGTCTTTATGACTTTTTACTGCAAAATGTATATTTTAAGAGTGCATTAAAATAAACGTGTCTTATCTGATTTAGTCATTGTTTCTCTTTTGATATATAGCCCTCAATAAGAAGAAAGTAAAAACATAATTGGTGCTTAATATAAAGATTATTTTTTTGTTTAAAATATGGCAGAGGGCTAGGGATGTGGCTCAAGTGGTAGCGCGTTCGCCTGGCATGCGTGTGGCCTGGGTTCAATCCTCAGCACCACATACAGACAAAGATGTTGTGTCCGCCAAATACTGAAAAATAAATATTAAAAATTCTCTTTCTCCCTCTTTCTCACTCTCTCTCACTCTTTCAAAAAAAAATAAAATATGGCAGAAAGATTTCTCTTATTCTCATGGTAATGAATCCAACTTAAAATGAGGGAGTGTTTTTAAAATTTATTTTAAATAAAGTTGATTAAAAACTATCATCTTAAATTTATCAATTTTGCGGAGGGTTACCTGGGATTGAATTCAGGGGCACTCAACCACTGAGCCACATCCCCAGCCCTATTGTATATTTTATTTAGAGACAGGGTCTCACGGAGTTGCTTAGTGCCTCCCAGTTGCTGAAGCTGGCTTTGAATTCTTGATCCTCCTGCCTCAGCCTCCTAAGCCAATGGGACTAAAGGAGTGTACCACCATGCCCAACCTTAAATTTGTCAATTTTACCTAAAAATTTGTCTTCTAATTCTTTAGTAACTGGCATGTGTAAATAAAGATAAACACTGTTGTGTCATTTCAGGTTTCCTTAGTGCAATGAATCTGTCAGTGGAGGGAAAGAGCTCAGATTAGAATGAGTTGTGCTTATTTTCTGTCCACCAAGGATCTTTTGAGCTTGCTTTTCTTATGTACCCTGGGCAGAAAGTTATCATTGACTCAGACAGATTGCATTTAAGGATGCACAGAATAGGCTTAGCATAATTGAGAATCAACCACTCAACTCAGAGGCTGATATTTTGTCAATAAGAGCCTCTTGATACTGTCAACTCCTACACTTTGGCTGCCATACAGTTTCCAGCTTTGGCAACCTCTCTCTACCTTCCTCCAGCTCTGTTCCCTCAGGTCAAGGAACAGGAGTCCCAAATATCCATGGGAAAATACGGATTCCCTTATAAGAGATATGGACGTCTTTTATCAGGGGACTGCACTATTACCCATTCTGGAAACCCTTTTTTAGTCAGTGGCCCCAAGAAAGCAGAAGGCAATTGACCAGCACAGATGCATGAACTTCTGTGCCCCAGAGTGTCCAGTCTGCTGTGGAAAGCAGGTTACAACCCATCCCAGGTCTGGCAGAAAGAGAGTCTATTCATGTGCCAAGGCCCATGTCATAATTCTGACTTTCTAGCACTGGGATTAGCACTTAGTCTTTGAGGCTGCCAAATTACCTAAGTCTTATGTATGGTCAAGTGGGGTTTATAATGGGGGAAAAGTGAAAAAGTGAACTAGTTATGATAGCCAAAAGGAGCAAAATAGATGGGCAGTAACATCTCCCTTGGAGTCAGCGTCAGCTCCCTGAAGGAGGAGGGAGAAGGGAGCACAGGAAAATGTTTTGGGGGCACATTTGTGTTAATTCTAATTCTCTGACTCTTTGGCTTCCTTGTGGTTAAGAAGCCTCTGCACTTCTGCATCATTAATTTAACATTAGTATTTAATCTACCATCTGTTCTGGGGCTCTGTGCCACTAAAGTAATCAAACTATACCCAAATTATAAAGAGCAATGTCATCAAATATCTTTTGTTTTTTTGTACTGGGGACTGAACACAGAGGTGATTTACTACTGAGTTGCATCCCTAGTCTTTTATTTTATTTTGAGAAAGGGTCTCTCTGAGTTGCTAAGGGTCTTGTGAAGTTGCTGAGGCTTGCAATTGAAATTGAACTTACAATCCTCCTCCATCAGCCTCCTGTGCCACTGGGATTACAGGTTTGCATGGCATGCCTGGCTCAAGTATTTCATTTTTGCATAAGAAATATTTATAAAAATTTATAATGTATATTTTCTTGCTTATAGTATTAAGGAATCTGACTAAAATAATCAGAGGACTGAAATATCACTTCAGAAAATAGAATATAAAAATGCAAGACTAGACTCTCAATTCCTCGAAGGCACGGGCCTTTGGTTCAAGTTGTATTCCAATGCCTAGGACAACCTGGTACATAGGAGATGCTCAATAAATATTTATTTATTGAAAAAAAGCAAAAATTAGTACCAGAGGTTACTTGAAAGCAGCATTATTATTATTATTTTTTTTTGAGAGAGAGAGAGAGAGAAAGAGAGAGTCTTTTTTGTAGATGGACACAACACAATGCCTTTATTTTTATGTGGTGCTGAGAATTGAACCTGGGTCCCGCCCGTGCTAGGCGAGCGCTCTACCGCCGAGCCACAATCCCAGCCCCTATTTTTTTTTTTTGGTAACATTTTATTATGAAATTTTCAAATGTACAAAAAACCTTAAAGAATTTCATAGTGAATTCTGGAGAATAAGTCTCACATTTTTTTCCCTGTATTGTGGATTGAATCCAGGGCTGTGCTCATGCTAGATTGGCTCTATATCACTAAGCTACATCCTGAGCCCTAGACTCCACCTTTTGAAGGGAGAAAGGTTAAAGACTCTTGAACATATTTTAAAATCACTACATGAAGTTTTCTTTTCAGTACTGGATATTTGAACCAAGAGGTGCTCTACCACTGAGCTACATCCCTTCCCTCTTTATTTTTTGAGATGGGATCTCACTAGGTTGCCTAAGCTGTCTTTGAACTTGTGATCCTCTTGTATTAGCTTCCTGAGTGGCTGGAATTACAGGTGTGTACCACCACCCTCAGCAATGAAGGTTCTTTTTAGAATAGTATAGCTCATGTTGGGTTTGTGTCTGGGCTAGCGACCTGGAGAAACCTCTTTATCTCATCCAAGCCCTAGTTTCCTTGTTTGTGGAATGGTTTTAGTCTAAGCATCTACTAAAGGATTGAAGTAGAATGATATAGTAAACTGTTTAGTATGGTTTCTCGTCTGTTAATGGTAGAAAGTAGGGTTTCTGTTATTAATAATAGTAATGCAATTAGCAGCACCATCATCCTTACTGAGACTGACACATAATGAACAAGATGCAGGAAGACAATGCAAATGTGCCTTTCATGGGTGGACTGTCTTGAATAGGGCAAGCGCAGAAAGGATGTTGGGGATGTTGAGGGATTTTGACCCCTAATAACTGATGGGGAGAATAATTTGCAAGTGGAGTTGGAAGCAGCAAATTGTCTCTTGCTGAGAGGGAGCGAGCTGTGGGGTGTGTGTCCTGTCTTCCTGAAACCCTTTGATATAATCGGAGAGCAGATGTTATTTATCAGATGTTAAAAAAGGAAAACAAATTGTTTGGTGCCCAGGAGGAGCAAATTGTTCAACATTGCAGTTACTTCTGATAATACTGTGTATTTAAATTTTCTATCCTAGACTATAATTAAGACATTTTTGAGGTAAAATATGAGACCTTGATATATCTTATCTCCTCTCCACCACAGCTACCTTTGAACAGTGCAGAGGAGATTTATGAGCTACGTGTAACTGGACATGCCCAGAATGAGATTTTATTCTCTGATAGTACGCGCTTATCATTTGAGACCAAGAGAATATCTGTCTTTATTCAAACAGACAAGATGCTCTATAAGCCAAAGCAAGAAGTGAAGTTTCGGGTTGTTACACTCTTCTCGGATTTCAAGCCTTATAAAACCTCTTTGAACATTCTAATTAAGGTAAGTGGCAAACAGAAATAAAGCAAGGAGTTCAAACCGCCTTACCAAAGCTCTCTTGAAGTTCTGTTCACGTTCAGCAATGATGTAGGATTTGGTACATGACTGTTTTGTGGTGCTGCGGATGGAACCCAGGGCCTCATGCATGCTAGGCAAATGCTCTGCCAGAGAGCTACATCCCAAGCCAGTTCTGCTCACCTGACGGACACTGTAATATCTTAGAATTTCACCTAAGATGAGCTTTGTTCTCAAGATGGGATCCTCTGTCTAGGAAGGGAGGTGGTAGAGGCCCGAATTCAGAGCTCAGGCTTCAAAGTCAGCCTGTTTAGGTTTGAGTTGTGGATTTTTCATTGATTTTTTTTTCATTTGTCACACATTTAATGGACTTCTGTATTCTAGGTATTGACACAGGGCAGTGAAGAAAACAGATTAATTCCCTGATCACATCAAGTCAAATTTATTCTTTTTTAAGTTTTTTTTTTTTTTTTTTTTTTTTTTAGTTCTGTATGGACTCAATGCCTTTATTTGTTTTTATGAGGTGCTAGGATTGAACCCAGTGCCTCACACTTTCAAGGCAAGTGCTCAACCACTGAGCCACAACTCCAGCCCCAAGTCAAGTTTATTCTTGGTATTGTATCAAGTTTATGGGTAGTGAAGAAACTGATAGTGAGTAGCATATATAAATATATACATATATATGGTATTTACATATATGTATTATATACATACATATATGTATGTGTATATGTATATATAATTTATACATACACTTATATGTATATGTGTGTGTGTATACACACACACACACACACACCACAGATATGTAGGTGTTCTTGTGTGTGTGTTTGGGAGAGAGGAGAGCAAATTAGTTTGTGTTTGCTATTTTCCATAAAGTCGTCAATGGAGACAATTTGAGCAGAGAAAATAAAAGGAAAATAAAAAAAATGAGCCTATACAAAGGAAATAAAAGAATGAGCACATGCAAACTGAGGGAACAATATGTGCAAAGGCCCTGAGGTGGGAGCTTATTTGGCACATTGAAAGAACTGGTGATGCACTGGAGCCCAGGGAGTGAGGGGACGAGTATTAGGAGATGAGATCAGACACATTAGTGGGTTGGGAGTTGGGCCCATGTGGGGTGTTTTTGGCCATCACATGGACTTTGGATTTTACACTGAGTGAAATGAGAATTCACTGGAGAATTCAAGGAGAGGCATGACTTGATCTGACTTAACATCTTAAAAGCTCACCGTCAACTGTAAAAGAATAGATGTTAGTGTGTGACCTTGAGAAAATTAACTTCTCTGAGCCTCAGTTTCCCTGTCTATAAAATGTGTAGTAATAATACCTCACGATGTTTTTGGGAGGATTAATGAGATAATTCGAGTGAACCATTTAGAACCGTGGCTGGGGCCTAGTACGTGACCACCAGTGATTAGCTGTTACTATTATCATAGGAACCTTTTTTTTTTTTTTTATGGTGCTGAAGATGGAACCCAGGCTTTGTACATGCAAGGCAAACACCCTACCAACTGAGCTATATCCCCAGCCCAAAACCCTTTTTGAGAGAATTTATTTGGTATCTGCTGCTTGAGCACTCTGATATCAGGGGGTAGCATGGCTGCAGATTGGGTATTTCCCCTTTGAGAGTGAAACTGAGGTCCAAGTGGGCTTGGTTTTCTACATTTAAGTGGAGGAACATGCTAAACGTTTGACCATCACGTGAACAGCTTATTCCAGTTGGCCTGGGAAGCCCCTGATTTTAAAATCATGGGTTTCCGGAGTCCCTCGGTCATGTGACATCGGTCACTCTAAAAGTTTTAATAAATAACAGGGTGGAAGATAAACCCAGGCTTTTTATTTTTATTTTTATTTATTTATTTATTTATTTTTGAGAGAGACAGAGAGAGAGAGAGAGAGAGAGAGAGAGAGAGAGAGAGAGAGAGAGTTTTAATATTTATTTTTTAGTTCTCGGCTGACACAACATCTTCGTTTGTATGTGGTGCTGAGGGTGGAACCCGGGCTGCACGCATGCCAGGCGAGCGCGCTACCGCTTGAGCCACATCCCCAACCTGGCTTTTTATTTTTTAAACATTTATTTTCTAGTTGTAGTTGAACAAAATACCTTTATTTATTTATTTATTTTTACGTGGTGCTGAAGATTGAACTCAGGGCCTCGAATGTGCTAGGTGAGTGCACTACCGCTGAGCCACAGCCCCAGCCACAAACCCAGGCTTTTTAGTTTGGTATTTTCCGATTCTTTTTAGTTTTTTCTTTTTACAAATTAAAACCACCACTACCACCAACCAAAAGAGCAAGTACATAAATAAAATTCAAGCCAAGATATATCTGTAGCAAAAATCATGTTGGTTGTCATGGTGCCCAATGCATATTTCTTGAATTGAAATATGAAATCTTTTGAGTCTTCAGTTCTGTGAATTTCTGCCTTTGCTAGCTAGGTATGGAGATGTCCATAAAGCATGTTGAAACTGTGAATAGCGTTTCTAAGTTCACGGGGCTCTGAGCAGGGTTGAACTGACTCCATTCATACCATCTGTCATTATTCACGTACCCTGAGGACTTGGTATTGATGTAAAATGATGGTTCAGAGGTGAGTGCTAAACAGCTCTCTGGCTGTTTTCAGCTGTTTCCTTCCATCTACCTCAGGCAGAAAAAAAGACAGCACCAGAGAAATAGCTTGTTCTAGGCTTTAAATCAGAACTACCACTGCTGATTCTGGACAGCTGTCCTCTTTTTCCTTTTCTCCTTCCTTCCTTTCCTTTTTATTTTTATATTTTGTGGTACTGGGGAATGAACTTGGGGCCTCATACGTGCTCAGCTATCGCCGTGCCTTTGAACTACACCCCCAGAACTGGCCTCTGTATTTTTTGTGGTTCTGCCTCTCCACTCTAGAATCTGTCTTTGAAACCTTAGATCTATAGATTCTTTGGACTCTTCTGTTCAGTTTTGGACCAGGCCCCTCACATTTGGCTTTCCTAGAAGAGCTTAGCGAGACCTTCCTCTGTTAGCTCTGTGTTAGCTCTAGGATGTGTCCCTCTTAAAAGCTTGTGCATTAGGTAATGTGGCAATGATCAAAGGTGCAATGGTTAAATTATGACTTCATCCGTGGATTTGATGAATTAGTAATTTAAATGGACTACAAGGAGGTAACCGTAGCATAGTGGGAGGAAGCAGGTCACTGGGGAAGTGACCTTAGGGATTACATCTTGTCCCTGGCACCTCACTTTCTCTCTCTGCTTTCTGACTGTCATGAGCTGAGCAGCTTTTCTTTGGATGACCTTCTGCCATGATGCTCTGCCTCATGTCAGGCACAGAGATATGGGGTTGGCTCACCATGGACTGAACCTCTGAAACTATGAGCCCAGATAAACTTTTCTTCCTCTAAGTTGTTCTTGTCAGGTATTTTTGGTCACAGTGACAAAAAGCTGACTAACATACTCTAGTTCTAAGGGATCCTACTGGCCTGGCTAGTGTGTGACCCTTTTGCCCAGGGGATAGGAATTTAGGCAGAAATGCAGTGTTTGAGGTCAGTTTATGAGGGTGGCCATATCCTCTCTGTACCTGGAGAGTGAGGTTGGCTAAGGACTCAGATCTAGCTATCTCCCTCTTGTAACTTGTAGAGGCCAGGTTGAGCATTGATATAAATGCCTACACTGTTATATTCCTTCTGCTGAAAGCAGTCACTTGGGACAGGACCTTGTGATGTTTTCTGTATTTTTTTTTTGAGAGAATTTTTAATATTTATTTTTTAGTTCTCGGTGGACACAACATCTTTGTTGGTATGTGGTGCTGAGGATCGAACCCGGGCCGCACGCATGCCAGGCGAGCGCGCTACCGCTTGAGCCACATCCCCAGCCCTTTTTTTTTTTTTTTTTTTTTTTAGTGTAGAATAATTGGTTTCTGGGCAAAAATTCCAAGAAAAAAGTTGCAATTTTTGAAGCTGAGCCCCTGACAAGATTGGTTATTATACTCCTAGCAATACCACCCGCAGGCTGATGTGCAGAAGCACTCCTGGCAAGTCAGCAGGCTGACTTTTTGGGAATTATTTTACCCAGCCAAGAATGGCTGTAAGACCTAACTAAGATACGGACCATCACTGCCTATTCAGGGACCTTCAGTGATTTTTTGTGGAGATTGCTGGTGTTATCCATTTTGCCTGCCCCTGTCATTGGCCTCAGGAAACAAAGGGGCTTCAGAGGCTTTCTGACAATGAGTAACATGCCTTAGCTTGAACATCCTCTGTCAGTTTGGCCTAATGTTATAGACATCAGGGTCTCTGACACTGTGAAGGCAGCCGGCTTGGCTGGCTTCTACTCTGACCTTTCTCTTTAAGAAGTTGTTACTCCTGGTGTAGGTGAACAATCTTGTGTGGGAACAGGTATATTTGGCGAGGGGTCTATCCTCTGACTGTGCCCTGACACTCCGCAGCAGCTATGGCAACCTCAGAAACGTAGCTCTGGTCAGGTGAGGGGGCCATGAAATCCTGAGTGATTGGACTTCTCTGATTTTAGATGTCAAACAGACATAGACCTTGCATATGATCCTGCATTCCAGAAACAGTCCTTACAGACATATTCTCCAGTCACGGAATTGACTGCTTGAGACAGTCTGGTGCAGGCAGCAGGTACTGTGCTGTGCTGAGGCAGCTGATGGAGATCCCAAGTCATCCAGAGGTGACTTGAAGGGCCACCGTTCCAGTATCTCTGGCACACAGCTGTTATGGCAACGCAGAGGGCACAGTTCCACTCTAAGTGCCCTCCTGTGTGGGTACAGCAGGAGCTGACCAGGCACAAATGCTGGACTCTGCTACGATGGTGCCATGCATGGCCTGTTCAAATCCCGCTGTGTTCGGTAATCATTTCTGGTGGTGCTATATCGCCTGTGTCTTCCTTACTGGTGAGGGTTAGATGCAGGTCCAAGATGGGCTTGGGAAACTAGAGGGATTGTCTCATGCACGGAGATCTTCCAGGTGCAAAGTCATCAAAGATGTCAGTTCATGATGTCCTCTGTTTAGAGGGACATGACACCTTCACCACGATAAGACATTGGCAGAATATGGGTGTTCCCTCCCCTCCCCTTTAAGTAACATTGAGAATTATTGTTCATTTTTAAAGTCTTTGTCAATCTGCAAAAAGAAAAATAGTACTTTATTGTTTTCATTTTCATTCCCTTAATTACTAAACAGCACATATTTATTAGCTATTTGTATTTCTTCCTGGGCCTTTAAAGTGCACAGCTTTCCCATGCCTCATGCTGTGACAGGCCCAGTAGAGCCAGCTGCCAGTTACCATACTTGTCTCAGGAGTTGGCCAAGGGTACAGTGACCTGCTTCTTTTTGATCTGCCTTTGGTCACTGGTTTTAACAATTAGTTTCTAGCTTACTGCTTGATTCTCAATTGATTAAACTACTGCCTACTCAGTTTTCAGCACTGTGCTTACCCTAACTTTCATCTCCGTACTCTGGTAGAGAGGTTTCTTCTGGTTTCTAATAACAGAGCCAGCTCTTTAATTTTAATCAAAGGACAGAGAATAAGAATCAGAGAAAATATTTGCTCCTTGCTATCAGGAGTTCAAATCCAGTTGGGAACAAAAAAAATTTTTTGTAAAATAAAATATATACAATAAACATTGTGTTTTTTTTTCTGCCTATACTAGTAGGATACATTCAAGAGGAGTAAACTCCAGAGGTATTGAAGGTTCAGTGGTGCCCACATAGTCATTTTTGCCTGTTGGAGGTGTGTATGGAGGGTAAGAAGCTGGAGCTCATTTCACTAGTAGTGATCAAAGAAGGAAGAACATTCCTTATAGCAACTGCAGAGGTCTAGATGTATGGACTTCCTGGGTGAACTGCAAACAAATCTCTGTTTGGAAGAAGATGCGCGTAGAAATATAGATGGGGACAGATTGATAAGGGCCTTGTAAACCATATAAAAGCACCGAGAGTCATTCTGTAGACTAAAGCCATCAGTATCCTCTGGTCTATTAGAATGATCATTCCAGTGTTTACTCATTGCTTGCTGCATTCCAAGAATTATGCTCAACATTTCAACCATGTGCCTCATTCTCAGATCTATGTTTCAGATGGATCACACTGTGCAGTGGGGAAGCTGTATCAGAGTGGGCAAGATTGGAGGGAGGAGATTAGTTGCAGTTGTTAGAAAACAGGATATGGTGGTGGACTGTGAGGATGAAAAGGAGAGAGATAGAGAAAGAGAGAGAGGGAACGAGACAGAATCAATGGGGCTGGGAATGTGAGAGGAACCTGGGATAGCTGCTGGAGTGCCTGGGGTGAGTACTCCATGAAGAGACACTGTCTGGGAGATTATAGGAAGACTCAAGTGATTTTCATCTGTGTCCTTAGTTAAACATCTCTCTGATATGCTGTGGTTGAATTGAAAGAGACCTGGATTTGAATGCTCAATTCCATCATGTGTTTGGTGCTAGAATATCGGGCCAGGTATCAGTTTTCTCAACTACAAGGTGAAGACAATGCAGTCCTGCAGAATTAGAGTTATTTGAGACAAGGCAGAGTGCCTGATGTAGTGCGACTCTAATAATTGGGGTCTGTTATTTCTACAGTAGACTTTTCTTTTGGCATCACCTTAAGTTTGGTGATGTCCAGTTGTAGAAGGAAACACGATGCCAGGAATTAAAAGTTGGAGCAGAATCAAGATGTTTTCGGGGGGAAATAGAAGAAAAATTTTGATTTGTTTTCTTTAGTAATATAGACGTGACATTTCCCCAAACCTATTTATTTTGGGGAATGTTCTGGATGTGTCTCAGGGTACTACAAACATCATTCCTAACCTAATAGGATACATGTGTACAGGGGCCACCTTTATATAGTTAACATGTGTGGTTTTTGTTTTAGGACCCCAAATCCAATTTGATCCAACAGTGGTTGTCACAACAAAGTGAGCTTGGAGTCATTTCCAAAACTTTTCAAGTATCTTCACATCCAATATTTGGTGACTGGTCCATTCAAGTTCAAGTGAATGTAAGTATAAATATGTTTTGGGGGGATATTAAAATGATTTAAATCATTCAGGTGGGAAAGTATATCCCAAGTCGCTTATTTAACAAATAGGAAAAAAATTAATACGACCATCAAGACAATATAAGTGGTTTATTTTTAATTTACCATGTTTATCAGTGGGTTATCTATCATCAAAACATTTTAATCATTGTTATCTTTTTTCTATAATAAAATGTTTGAAACCTAAAACCTTTTAGCATTTGGGTATAAAACTGATTAAATAACTGTCTGCTTACTTATTACATGCACTGAGTATTTTAAAACTAAGAAATGACTACGTAGCTATTTATTTGGCAAATTTTAGGTCTTAGAACAGTTCCTGGCAAGTGATTGAACAAACCCTTGGTCTTTGTTTTAAGAAATAATGACTTTAAACAGTCATGTTGACCTCTGTTTCTTAAACCTTCTCTCTCCCCAGTGACTTTACCTGTTTCCTTTATTTGCTGCCAACTTGTGTAGCTCTGAGATCTAACAGGGCAGGGGCATTAAAATGCCTTCATCTCTCTGCCTCAGGTTTTCTCCTGTGCATCACTGTATGATACTTGAAATTCCATTCAGTGTTTTCCCCATTTTTCTTTGGAACTTAAAAAATATATATTTATGAGTAAGAGCTGTAAACAATAATTCTATTAGTACAGGGCTTCTCACTATTGATGTTTGGACAAAAATTCCTTCTTGTGGGCACTGTCCTATGAACTGTAGGACATTGAGTTGCATGTGTGGCCTTTACCTTCTAGATGCCAGTAGCAGCTTCCTCTCCCTTAAGTTGTGAAACAAAAATATCTCTAGTCATTGCCAAAGTTTCCTGTGAAGGAAATACCCTCCTCCTGTACCACTGAAAGCTACCGTATTAGAAAGAGTAATCACTCATTAACCTAAGATCCGAGGTAAGATAAGAGTACCCAGTATTTAATAGGTGCCTCAATTTTAGGTATCATTATTTGGTGTTGGGGATGGAATCCAGGGTCTCAAACATGCTAGGCAAGTGCATTACAACTGAGTTACAACTCCAGGTGTGCCCCACTTTTAATTTGTATTATCACAATCATTAATTAATAATTCTGAGAACCGATTTTATTAAACTCAATTTCTAGATGAGGAAAATAAAGTTTGGAGGAGTTTGCCAATTTGCCAGGAAGCCTGGAGCCAAAAGCCTGTGCTCCAAATTAATCCTATAATTCCATAACCAAAACATCATGGTAAAAATACCTTGAATCTGGGCCCTGATTAGTAGATGTAAGAGGTAGTACACCTTTCTTCACATTCAAAGCAGTATCTTTTAGATGAGTTTAAAAGAAAAATGATAAATTATCAGTTTGGACATAAAATTATCCTTTTTTTCAAGGTCAAAAGTGTCTAATAGCAGCAATTTTATATGGTTTAACCTAACAGATAACCTACCTCAGGCAAACTTGTTATTGATAAGAGGAACCTCAGCAAACAAATGGAAATACATGATTTTTTATCATGTCTTAGAATTGTGATTCTATTTCTAGGAATTTCCATTCCCAAAAGAAGCAACCCAGGGAAAGAGCTTAACTTAGTTTTTGAAATTTCAATTAAAATATTTAGTATTCTTAATTCTTTTTAAAATACCTTTATTTAATTAATTCATTTTTTTATGGTTCTGAGGATCGAACCCAGGGCCTTGTATGTGCTAGGTGAGTATTCTACCGCTGAGCCACATCCCCAGCCCCTAGTATTCTTTTTTTTTTTTTTTTAGTATTCTTAATCCTTTCTTCAAAATTATGTTCTTACTTTTGCTCTATTTAAAAATAATGGGCTCTTCTTAACCCTTAAAAAGGAAGGCCACTCTGACACCTGATGAACCTTGGATATTATTTTGAGTGAAACAAACCAGTCACAAAGGGACAAATGCTGTGTGACATTTAGAGCAGTCAAAATCATGGAAACAGAAAGTAGAATAGTGGTTTCCGGGTGGGGGGGGCAACTGGGGGTTGTTTCATGGTAGAGTTTCAGTTTTCTAAAATGCAGAGTTCTGGGGATTTGCTGCACAGAAATGTGAACATATTTAAACAGTACACTTAAAAATGGCTAAGATGGGAAATTTTATGTTATGTATAATTTACCATAATCAAAAATAAAGAAATTAAAAGTAATGGGATATAAATTGGTCATTAAGTGTATAGTTGATATTTATTTTTTTATAATATGTATATTTTATAACCTACAAATATGTTTTTCCTTATATCAAATAAAGAAAATATATTATCAGTTTTTCTTTATGTAAAAACTAGGTGATATGTAAAATGATCTGCATGAAATTACAGCTTGCTTGATGCACTGTAGTTTGGAGTCTCTTGTAGGACTCAGTTGCGGGAACTGACCTAGATGAAAGAGGACTGTGTTAGGGTCATAATAGGACTCTTTTCCCCCTCTCACCATGAACATTTAAAAAAATTTTTTTTGGTCTTTTTTCCATATTTTTTATTGGTACATTATAATTTTAAACAATAGTGGGATTGTTACATACTCATTTGTGCACACAGTATAATGAAATAATTTGACCAATATCATTCCCCAGTAATTTCTCTTTCCTTCTTCTCCTCCCACCTGCTGGTCCATTTCCTCTACTCTGTTGATCTCCCTTCTATTTTCATGATATGCCCCACCTTTCTTTTCCTTTTTCCTCTCTTATTTCCACATAAGACAAAACGTACAACCTTGACTTTCTGAGTTTGGTGTATTTTGTTCAACATAATATCCTCAAGATGATCCATTTTCCTGCAAATGACATAATTCTATTCCTCATTCTGGCTGAATAAAACTCTTTTGTGTATGTATTCCATGTCTTTTTTATTACATAATGGGGCTTTTGATACTTTCTTGATAGCCAGACTTCATATTTATGGATGTTTACATGATGTGTTTACCAATTTTATCCTTTTTAATTTAGCAGAAGTTCTATTGAGCGCATGATATGGTTTTAAAGAATATTGGAGGCCATGTTATAAAAAGTTTCAAACTTGTAGAGAAAAATGTTATGGGTAATTATTAAAAGCATGATTGGAGATGGGGATATAGCTCAGTTGGTAGACTGCTTTCCTAGCATGCACACAATGCCAAGGAACACACACACACACACACACACATGCACATACACACACACAGCATAATTGTAGGATTGGCATCTGAGGTCTTAAGTTATTTTACTTATTTATAATATAGCTAAGTAATAGCCAAAACAAAATGTTAGATAAATACAAAATTAGAGAAGACTTATAGGGGCACTGTTTTACAGAGAGAGAAGGGCTGGTGTTTAGGGGTTGCTTATAATGTAAACACTGGGCCTTCATACTCTTTGGTTTTATGAGCTAGTCCTCTCTGTAGTGTCATGTAATTATAATAAGTTTTAAGAAGGTTGGCCAGGCACAGCCAAGGTATTTTAGATATGTTCTCGTATTTATTCTGCATACTGTGTAATTCTGTAAGGTGGGCATGATTGTGCCCATTTTATAATGAGAATATCTTGGCCCAGCCACATAGAGGTACTTCCCAGGTACGCTCAGCTAGTAAGCACGAGTTGTTTGACTTCTCATTTGATCTTTAGTTCAGTTTGGAGTAAAAGGCTGCTTTCTATTAATTTTATTGCTTTAAGATTCTCAAGCTCTCCGCCTGGGGTTGTGGCTCAGCGGTAGAGCGCTCGCTTAGCACATGTGAAGCCCTGGGTTTGATCCTCAGCACTACATAAAAATAAATAAATAAAAGTAAAAGTATTGTGTCCAACTATAACTAAAAATAACAAATATTAAAAAGGATTCTTAAGTTCTGTATATTAGAGCAATAAACTTCATAATGTCCACAATCTATAGATATATAAGTATTCTGTAGACTCAGTTCTTTTCTTAAACTGAGGAACAAAATTCTTTCTTTTTTTTTTTCTCCCATAGTTGACACTGTGTGGGACCACATGCTAAAAACAGCAAACCAAGTATTCTTTAACTCTTTTAGCTGCCTAAAGCTGAAGAGCACACTTGGCCTGTGGAGAGGTTGTGGTATGGAGTGAGGGTGGGGGTGGGGAGGCAGATGCAAAGTGAGGAAGCATAGAGACAAGACACTGGAGCTTGTAGAGAAGGAGGAAAGTGTCCGCATTTGTGAGACTAAGGGGAGAGGGAAGGATTTGTGTAGAGGCAGGGAAAATGGAAGAGATTCGGGAGAAGTTTAGCATTACTGGAGCATGTAGAGAATGATGGAAATTGGAGACGAGGAAGCATACTATAAATTTTAAGGAGTTTGGATTTTATTTTCAGTTCTCCATGAGTCAGTTGTTTATCCATCCATTCATCCATCCATCCATCCATCCATCCATCCATCCATCCATCCGTCTGTCCGTCCAATGTGTGTTGAGGGATTATAGTGCTCTAATGAATATAAGAAAGCTAAACATGTGATATCTATTTTCAAATATCATAGCTGTGGTGATATGAATAATATTATTCAATGTCACAAGGGTGACAGAAGAATACAAGGCACTGGGGCTGGGGATGTGGCTCAAAGCAGTAGCGCGCTCGCCTGGCATGCTTGCGGCCCAGGTTGGATCCTCAGCACCACATACAAACAAAGATGTTGTGTCCGCCAATAACTAAAAAATAAATATTAAAAAATTCTCTCTCTCTCTCTTAAAAAAAAAAAGAATACAAGGCACTGTAATAATAGCAAAGGATTCCATAAGATGGTTGAGCTACCTTGGTGATAAAGAGTGTTTATTGTAAAGATGAGCGCCAGTGCTTTTGGGGCTAACTGTTTTCCCACCTTATGGTCCTTCATTTTTTTTTTCACTTTTCCACCCACCTTTGAGATGTTCTCATCTAGATATGAATGGGGCTGGTTACACTGGCCCAGAACCCCAGAAGCAAACCTCTTTTTGAATGGCTGGCTGTCTCCTGATGGGCTGCCCTTGGGTCAGCATGTCCTTTGCTGGTCCATTCAGAAACCACCTCTGCACAGTGAACAACAAGGGTAGTTTTAGCTGGAAGAAAGGTCCTAAGTGATTAATTTGTTCAATAAGTGGTGGATAGAATAAGGACCAGTGATAAGAAGAGTAAGAGAGTGGAGGAAATTTGTGGGAGAGATCTTTCTGTTCAAAGATCAACAAAATTTCTTATGTAGCAGTTATGGACTTGAACTCTCATATTGCTTTGGTATGGGAGAAAAACACTCTTAAGGAAATTTAGTTGCTTAACAAATTTAAAAAATATTCACAAGATCTAACCTTTTCTCACCTCTTTGGTCTTAACGTCCACCTTACCTTAAGCTCTGTGCTTTAGAATACTATATTCTTTTTAAAAAATATTTATTTTTTACTTTTTAGGTGGACACAATATCTTTATTTTACATTTATGTGGTGCTGAGACTCGAACCCAGTGCCTCAAACATGCTAGGCGAGCGCACTACCACTTAAGCCACATTCCCAGCCCTAGAATATTATATTCTTTATATCTCTTGAACTCACAGTCTGTCTCATCCTAGAGCTTTTCCTCATTCCATTCCCTCTGCCTGGGATGCTATTTTTTTTTCTCCTGGTATTCTAGCTACTTACTTTTACAGGTATTCTCTAATGTGGCCAAACCCCTCCAAACATTCCCCTAGCATTCTGTGCCCCTCTCGTTGCATTCATGTCCTTTTATTTGGTGGTCACTAATTGACTGTGCTCCTTATAAGGGTAGCTACTCTTGTTCACCCCTCCATTCCTGGGACCTCGCACAGTGGTTTACATATAAGCAGCAGTCAACAGTTATTAAATGTCCTGAACTAAATACAGTGCCCCTTTCTACATTTTATTAAATATCTGTTTCCTTTTGAAGGCAAGCATATTGATAATGTACTTCTTATTGTTGATGAAATATTAACTTGTGTCCCACAACTATGAAAACAAAACAAAACAAACAAACAAAAAACCAAAAAACAAAAAAACAAGCCACCCTTAAAAAAACTTTTTAATGGCCACCAGAGGTCAGTAGAGTCAAAGAGATATTTGGAAATGCCACCCAGACCATCTTTATCTCTGGTTTTTGTCCTCCGTTGACTCCTGAGCATCACTAAGGACTATATATTGCCTATTATCAGATTTTCTTATTAGCAGTGAATAATGACTATGGGGGAAATATATTTATTATAAAATAGTCCACCATCATAGATTACGTTTTTACTTTCTTGAGGCAGTGACCATTCTCAGTATAAAACTCAGTGAGGGGAAACTTATTTTCAGTACAATATTTTGAAATCCTATTTGTCTGTAGAAAAGGTATGCAATGATGTTAGCATCACCACCGAAGGCCAACGTATTAAAAACACAGGACTTATCAGATTATTTGATTCATAGTGACTGTGTGGATAATCAGAAAGTGGCTTTCTTTAAATACACTTTCTTTTAGGTCAGAAAAGGGTCCTTTAGTGAAACACATTTGATGGACTCCGTGGCTTTTATCCAATTACTACAAGTTAATTGTAGAAGATTAAGATAATGTGCCATTTATTTTACTGTTAACCTTTCTGGAATAATTTAAATTGCATTTGACCTTCACGTATTGCTTTCATCTTCAGTATTTTTAATGATGAATTATGAAATAATGAGTACTTATTTTGATCTAGGTTTTACTCTTGTCTTTTTTATGTCCTTCATTGTATGGTATATAGTGGAAGGACAAGGACAGTTTATATATTAATGAACGTATGATTTTTTTACAATGCTTTTTTAAAATATCTATTTTTTAGTTGTAGTTGGACACAATACCTTTAGTTTATTTATTTATTTTTATGTGGTACTGAGAATCGAACCCAGTGCCTTGCATGTGCTAGATGAGCGCTCTACTGCTGAGCCACAACCCCACCCCTCAAAGGCTATTTTAATTGTAGAGGAACTCTTGATTATTATTTTGAAGTCTTCTTAAAGTCCTTTGCTAATTTAAAATTAGTAAAATTTCATAACAACACTGACACATTTTGGTGTTATTTATGCATATGCTTAATTTGCATAATTACATTGAATGTGCAATTTTTTTTTTCTGCTTTGGGGACTATACTTCTCTTTGAAATTTTTTTTTAATTGTAGATGGACATAATATTTTTAGCTATTTCTTTTTATCTGCTGCTGAGGATTGAACCAAGTGACTCACATGTGCGAGGCAAGTGCTTTACCACTGAGCTATGGCCCCGGCCCTGTACTTTAGAAGAATCTTTAGAAGAATCGCCGTCTCTTCTACCTCTCCCATACTTTGATTGCTCAGTTCTCTTCTGTCATTTCTCCCTCAGCTTCCTTGAACACCAGGCCTCCTCTCAAAGGGAAGAGGTTTATTTTTAGCTATGACATTTCAGCATTGAAGTATGTTTTATGGGGCTGTCATACTTTAGCTACATTTTAGGTTAAGTGGGGAAATGTGTTCTGGTTTGAATTAATGTGCAAATACACTATGCAAAGATAACTTGTTTTAAAAGTTAGACCTTGCTTGTTTTTTTTTTTTTTTTTTTTTTAGTTTTTTGCTTTGCTTCTCTGGGCATTTTATCTTTTTGGTGGTATTGATGTCTTTCCCAAATAGTTGCAGTTTTCCTCTGTTTTTTTAAGTTGCAATAAAATACACATAAAGTTCACTGTCTTAATCATTTCCAAGTGTATACTCAGTGGAATTAAGTATATTCATATTATTGTGCAACCATAACCACCATCCATCTCCAGAGCTCTTTTTGTCATGCAAATCTGGAACTCTGTACCTATTAGACAGTCACTCCCAATGTCCCTCTTTGTTCTACTCTGGCAACCACCTTTCTGCTTTCTGTCTCTGATTTGACAAATTCTAAGTACTTTGTATCAAGGAAATTCTAGGAAATTATATTTGTTTTTTTGGACCACATTTTGAGAAGTACTGACAAATGACCAGAGAGTGAGGCATCTTTAGTATTTATTCTATTGAGAGACATTGTTGTGTAATAGACACTGTATGGAACTGGGGACAGGTTATCTGATTTATTTGAATTTCCTAGTGGTGACACTCTCAGCTATTTACTTTATCTCTCTAGGTGACTAGCTCGGTAGATCTCCCTGCATCTTAGACATACTAAATGAGAATTTTTGGGACAATCTATATTTTTACAATAGCATCTCTGGTGCTTCTGATACACAGCCAGCTTGGGAACTATTAAGCCCGATAATCTTGTAGTCTCTTGTAGCCATCACTGAAGTTCTCAGCCTTTGTCCTAATCTTCAGTGTTGAGAACGGGGACAAGAAATAGAATGCTCATATAGAATGCTCATAATAGAAAACTCAAATAGATTCAAAGCTTGAAATTTCTCTTTTGGGGGACTGTATAATAAATTGTGAGTGTCAAATTATTTGTAATTAATAAACAATTTTCATTGAATTGTTCCTTTTCTCATAACAGTGGCATCTACTTTCTCTAGAGTTAGTTGTAGAGGGCTGCAAAGATCTTACTACTTTTCAAAGCTTTTCAGAATACACCTTATCTTTCCCAGTCTTGCTGCCCTGCTGTTGCCTACTAGGTCAACTTGTATTCACTGTCAGGAGCTGTTTTTCCTTTGCAAATGAGCACATCTTTGTTTGGACAAATCTTGTCCCTGAAGCACTCTACAAATAGCATCTGGTAACCCCTCTGGCTTGTGATGACAACTTAACAGGAAGCACGAAGGGTAGAAAACAGTGGCATCTTCTCTGGAATGTTGATGAGGCTTCCAAAATACTGTTGCTGGCCTCTGCTTATAAGAAGAATGCTTTTTTTTTGCAGGGAAAGATCTCCAGTTCTTACTTGCATGTGCAGTGAGAAAGGGAGAGAGGAATTGGTTTTAGAATGCTGATTTCTTGGTAAAAGTGTCATACTTTGTTCTCCATTCCTCAGAGCCTTTAGAGACAGCACTATGACAGCACTTACTGATCAGTGTCTTTTTTTTTTTCATTTAACAAATATTGTGAAAAGATACACATAACATTGGATTTGCCATTTAATCAGTTCAGTGGTATCAAATATCTTCACATTGTGATGCCACCATGACCACCGATCAACTCCAGAATTTGTTTTATTTTCTCAAGTTGTGACCAGTGTAGTTAAAAAAAATGTCTCACTCATTAGACTGTGAGATCCTTGAAGACAGGAGTCCTGTTTTATTAATTTTTATATTTATTCTGATATGGCATTTGACCTGTTATAGGAGCTCGTTTATGTTTGTGGGTTGAAAGAATGTGAGAATGGAGTGAAGGAACAGTTTCTCCTGAGCTCCTGCTATCAGTTATTATCATCTGTGATGTTCTTTGACTTATATTCATTCTATGCTGTATGTTTCTGCAATTTAGTAAGAATATTTTGTTCTTATTTTATTTTTTTTCATTTTGAGAACTTCAGTCAGTGGGGAATATGACTTTTGGATTAATTTTCTGGACTTTCTGATTTATAAAATTAAAAAAGAGCTGTTTTTCCTTTGCAAATGACCACATCTTTGTTTGGACAGATCTTGTCTTGATGGTTCTAATTCCTCATAAAATTTAAACTGTCCTTACAGTTTTCATTGCAGATTATTCCTATGACTTTATTGAGCCATTTGATCTATTACTGCCAGTTCTTTGATGGTGTGCATTTTAATTTCTGAGAACCCTGTGACATTTTTTTTAAAATATTTATTTATTTTTTAGTTTTTGGCGGACATAACATCTTTGTTTGTATGTGGTGCTGGAGGATCGAACCCGGGCTGTACGCATGCCAGCTGAGCGCGCTACCACTTGAGCCACATCCCCAAACCCCATTTTTTTGTTTTTCTTTGATACTGGAGGTTGAGCCCATGGGCATTTTACCAGTGATCTATATACCCCAGCTCCTTTAATTTTTTTTTTTTTTTTGTATTTTGTGATGGGGTCTTGCTAAGTTGCTGAGGCCTTGGACTTGTGATCCTCCTGCCTTAGACTCCTGAGTTGCTGGGATTCCAGGCCTATACCATTGCACCCGGCTGATGTGAATTTTTGTGAGGAATTCTTGTGTTGCTCTTTCTCTCTAGGAACCACCCTTAGGAGTGCCTTACTTTCAAATGTCTTGTCCCTATCCCTCATCTTTTTAGCATCAGTTAGAAAACTTTAGGATCAGACCTAAGAATATCATTATCATCAGATAAACCCCAGCACATACTGTGGGGTTTTGGAACTGAGAGATTAGACATTGCTTGGGTCCATCTCCTCATTTTATGGAGGAAGAATCTGAATGAAGGGTGGTGATATGGTAAGATTCACATAATGTATTATAGTAGGGTTTGGGTGAGAAGCTAGATTTCCTGATACTTTCAGCCCTATAAAATTAAAATGTACAGCTATTGCTGTTTTAAAATGATGACTTTTTTTTGGTGTGAATTTAGATGTCTTCAGAACCTGCTCTACCCATTGATGGAGAAGATGCTGTTGTGTGGTTTGAGGGTGTCACATGGATCACCTCGCCACACATTAGATTGTTCCTATGTGTCTCAGATCTTGGCCACAACAGCCATGCCTTCTGAGTGAGCATGTGAGACTAGGAGACTTGGATTTTAGCACATAGCTTATCTGGTAACCATTATCCATTACTGTATTATTAGAGATTAGCTAGCATTTAGCCAGCAATATAATCTTGGTCATATAAGGCATAAAAAGATTAATCTTCAAAATAACTTTATTTTGAAGTAGATTCACAGGAAGTTGCAAAGGCAATACAGAGAGGTCTTGGGTATCTTTTATGTAGTATACCCAATGGTGATATCTTCATGACTATAGTACCACATCAAAACCAAGAATTTGACATTTGTGTAAGATATGTTTATAGTTCTATACGATGCTTAATTTTCAGTGGCATAGAGGGAATTTTGGAATATTATAACTTGCTGGTGCTGACTGGAGGTGACAGTACCAGAGTGGGGTGCTAAAAAGGATTATTAGTCTTCCTCTGGATGAATTGAGGAGTAAAGGATAAGAAACAGAATTCTGTTACTGCAGGGACAACTTTCTCATTAAATATGAAGCTATGTTACTGCTTTTTCCAAGCCTTGCTTTCCAGAGTTTCCAAAAAAGGTAGTCATGTTATATGTTTTTACAAACCTTAATTCTTTGGAAAAGAGAGGGCTATGTGAGTGATTTTTGTTTATATGTTTCTAGTTAGTACTGTTCCATCAGGGAAAGCCAGTGTTTTTTCTTGTATGGTGCAATGTACTTGAATTGCAAATGGGAAAACTTTTTAGGAATGAGTGTGCCTATGCCACTGGATGCCTGACCACTGTCCTTCTCACTGGAGCCTTGTACAATTCATGTCTGACATCTGAGGTAGCTCCATTTCCCCCCAGTCCTATCATTATGATTGACTGTCAGATATACAATGACTTCAGCTCTTCAGATGGTTAGTTCCAGTCTTCATGAGCAACAGAATATTTACAATATTTTCTGAGGAGGGACTCAGGAAAAGTCTGTCTCATAGGAAATTCTGGTTCCTCCCTCTTCATCCCAGGTAGATTCTCTCCTGCTCTGCTTCACAGAGGAACAGAACTCATCAGATGGGTCTTTCTTCAACTCCTATCTGCCTCTGTGTCCATCTCATGCTTACTCTCCTACAGAAAAGATGTTATTCTTCAGATCTAAGACCAATACTTCTACTCTGCCTTGGCTTCTCCCTTCTACTGCTCTCTCACAAAATTTACAGTACTAATAACCTCTTATTTCCCTAGATCATCAACCTGGATCCCTTTCTCTCCCAGATCAATCCACAAAATCTATTATATTTAAGTCTTTCACATAAACAAACAGAAATAGAGCACTTTGACCTTATATACCTCTATAATGATTTCATACTCCCTAACTAGCCAGTCTTCTAAACAGAATCACTCTGCCTCCATTTCTCCAACTCACTCAGTTTTGTTTTCCAGCTTACTGACTTATTCTGCATTCATCTAGCTGTACAAGTGGGTGGCCTTGGAGTTCTCCTTGACAGCTCACTCTTTTCCTACTCATACACAGACCATTACCCATTCCCATAATGTTTATCCTTTAAGATTCTTTAGATATTTAGATTATGAGACACATGATTAGGTAGCTCTGGGGTGGGAACTAGGATCTCTCTATATTAAGCCCACCATAATTGATCCTGCTGCTCAGTTGGGTTAAAACCCCTACAAAAGTAGATGGCACCTATAGTGCCAAGGTCTCGGCTTGGCACAGAATCACGAGTCACCACACACTTGTAGATTCAAACAGCAATTCTTTATTCCTGAACTCACACCGGCCTCTACACAAACAGGTTCTGGGGAAATCCCAGTTCTGCCAGCCCAATTCACCTACTCCACAAGGCTTTTTTCAAATCCCATTTTTATCTCACGAGAACTCAACGGGAACAAGCAGCAGGAACATCCTAATCCCAGCAGCAATAATCTTCAACCTCCAACTTCCCTAAAACCCCTATTGTTTTAAACCGGGAACGCCTTAAACTCAAGGAGCGGGAAACTTCCTCAAACCTGATCAGCTCTAAACCCGGATCCGCCCTGGTCTTTGAGCAAGGTCACCTTACTAAAGCATACATGCAATGTCCCATTGAATGTCCTCTAAGCAGCATGGAGTACGCTGGCAAGGAGATTTCGATTCGCCATTCCTACTTGGCAATGGCCCTCAGCACTATAGTTTAGACCACAGATGTTTATGCCCTAAACAGGAAAGGAAAGGATAATGTAAGTGCTAATAAGTGAGTTAATCCACTGAAATGGATTAACTGGTGGTAAACATAAGCAGGTAGATTGTAGCTGAAGGAAGTAGATCACTGGGTGTGTGCCTTAGGGGTTTGCATTTTGTCCTTGGTGAGCAGAGCTCTCTCTTTGTTTCCTGGTTGCCGTGTCCTGAGCTGCTTCTCTCTAAGTTTTTACTTTCCCCCCTCGCAGCCAATTCTTCACTCAGCAGTAAAAGGAATCTAAACATTTGTTGGATCTTGTTATTCTCTAGGTTAAAACTCTCCAAAGACTTTCCATTGCTCTCAGAATAAAATTCATATGTTTTACTATGGCCTACATAAGGCCCTACCTGATCTGGCTCTTCTTTCTCCATCTCATCTCCAGATGTCTTAATTCTTGTAGGTTTAATTCACAGACTTTATCATAGTTTGTAATGATGTACTTATATGTGTGATTATTTGATAAATATCTTTCTACTTAGGAGAAAATCTCCATTTAGGGAAGATATATCCCCACCCCCCGAGCACAGTGCTGTTGAAGGAGTAGATGGATGAATGCATTGCTATGTTTGGGCCTCAGCCTTGATGGTTCTGATTCGGTAGCTCTGGGGTGGGAACTAGGATCTCTATATACTAAACCCACCATAGTTGATCCTGCTGCTCAGTTGGGTTAAAACCCCTACAGAAGTAGATGGCAACTATAGTTTAGACAACAGATGTTTAGGCCCTAAACAGGAAAGGAAAGGGTAATGTAAGTGCTAATAAACACTTATAGTCATTTTGTGAATACTGTTGACTCCATCATTCCTCTAGGTAGGCAAATATACATCTAATGGGGCTGGTGTTGTAGCTCAGTGGTAGAGTACTTAGAATGCTTGCCTAGTATATGTGGCGCACTGGGTTTGATCCTCAGCATTACACAAAAAATAAATAAATAGACAAATAAATAAATGAATAAAACAAAGGTATTTAAAAATATACATCTACTGACACTTGTATAGGATGATATTTTCATTGTGATTTCTTATTTATTTTTAAACTCTTTGCCAATTTTATGGTAAAGATAAAAGAGAAGAAAAGACAGGCTGTTATGTGATTACTGTTATGCTGGCAATAGATTTTAAACACATCCAAGTTAGTAAGAATCTAAATAAAGCTAAAACTATGTAACTTTTTTCTCATGTGCTAGATCAGAGGAAACACCAGCCAGGAAACATCTGAAGATGATAAAGACACCCTATTTTCAATGAGCTTAAAATTGGGAGGCTTCATGTAGTAAATGCAAAGAGTATTATTGGATTGGAAGTTATGAAATCCTGGGCCCCCGATGAGGGGTTGTGGGCAAGTTGCTTCAGCTCTGAATCTTAGTTTCCTCAACTGTACAATATAAGACTTGGATCAGAGAGCTTCACAGCTTTCCAAGTCCTTGTAAATAGATGGGGCAAGAGGGACCTTAGGACCTGAATGGGGATGAGTGGAGGTGGCAGTGAATGGGGCTCTGAGTTAGGTGACAGAGTCCTAATGTCGGGAGCAGAAATGTGCCTGGAATGAGGGCTTGTAGATAGTAGCAGTCAAAGAGAAAGTTGGAAGAGTTTGTGAGCTGACCTGTGGAGGGTATTGGATACCAGGTTTAAGTTTTATTAGATTTCCTTTTATAGAAAGTGGAAAGCTCTAAATAGTTTTATTTCTCTTTCCTTTCCATGCTAATCAGCGTTACAATTTCATATAAACTTCTGAGGACAAAGAAAGCACACACACACAAAGTGTGTGAATGAGCCTCTTGAATTATAAATGATAAAATCTTACCTTTTCAATTTTTCTGATTATTAAAGCAATGCATAATTAAGATAAAAATATTTAAACATTACACATTGGAAAGTATAATACCCTTATGATAAACTCCCAAACAGAAAAAACATTAACATTTGTTGTCTTCTTGTTGATTTTTGTAGAAGTTTTTAGGTAACAATCAAAAAAAATTTAATACCTCTGTTTTTATTTATTTTTATGCCATGCTGAGGATTGAACCCAGTGTGCCTCGTGCGTGCTGGGCAAGTGTTCTACTTCTGAGCTATGCTCCCAGCCCTAGGTAACAGTTTGACATAATTGAAGCAGCATTTTAGGAAGCTCATTTTGGTAGCAATGTGTGGTTTTGATAAAGAGGGGAGAAACTGAAGTCCGAGGATCAGGGTCATTGTTTAACAAATATCTGTATATCTTCTGTGTTAGTGTGTAATAGTCCAGTCTGAAGGTCATAAGGGACTATATGAGGGGTGCAGAAAATATTAAAGAGGAATGGATGAATTCAAGAGACAGTTTAAAGGAAGAATCATCCAGTGACTGAGTGGGTCATGATTAGGGCAAAAGAGAAAGAGGAGCAGAAGAAGGTGATTGAAATTTCAGATGTGAGTCTTTGTGAGTCATTTGTTAAAGCTATGGGGAGGAAGCCCAGTTTAGGGAGGGAGATAAGCAAAAGATATTTGGACTGAATTATCAGAAATCACCACATTTAGAATCTCAGAAGAGGAGACACTCAGAGCATTGGAGAAAAGACAGCCAGACCCTGGAAGAGAGAGCCAAGAGAGTGCAGGCACAGAGCAGCAGGACAGAGGTTCAGAAAGAGTGGCTACAGTGTTAGGAGCTGAGGAGGCCTTACGGAGAACAAGCAGAGAGAAGGGATGGGCCATTAGAGGCCAGCTGTGCTGTTTCCTGGACATCCTCTGTGCTGTGAAATGGTAGAGGTAGTATTCAGATTACAGGTGTCATGAAGAGTGGCTCGTTTAAAACTTTTGTTCTAAGGAAAGAGTGAATATGAAGAGGATAGCACCAAAAGACTGTGTAATTTCCTTCATGTTGTGGTATTCTCAGGATATTCATATTCCTGCCTGACATGCTGATGTTAGGCAAACCTTTGTGAATTGGCCTAGAACTGATTGCTGTGGAAAAACATCTTACAAGTTGGAAATTTGGCTATCTTCTTCATCCTCAGCCTTTCATAGAAGAGCAGCTGCCCAGTTCTGTGTGCCCAGTTATTTTGTGTAACTGTGAGGTTGGTAAGATTGAAAATTTGTTACTCAACAGGTATAATAGTAATAATAAAAAGCCCCACAATGTTATTCTTTTGCCATTTAGTCCTGTTCTTTACTACTAATTAATAGTTTTTGGTTATATTCAACCTCTTCCTGCTTACCAATCTACGTTCAGTAACTCATGTGTTCTACTCCATAAAACATAGCGCTCCCTTCTCCCAGCTTGGGTCTTCTTTGGTATGGCTCCCTGTCTCCAACTTACTGGGCTGCCTTCAGTTCTTCCTGGTTGAATTGGGAGAAGAAAAGAGAGAGGAACTATAAAAAATTCTTGTTATTGGGCTGGGGATGTGGCTCAAGCGGTAGCACGCTCGCCTGGCATGCATGGGGCACTGGGTTCGATCCTCAGAACCACATAAAAGTAAAATAAAGATGTTGTGTCCACCAAAAACTAAAAAACAAATATTAAAAAATTCTCTCTCTTTAAAAAAAATTCTTGTTATGTATAAAGATGAAATATATGAGTTTGCAAATATTTATCCTACAAAATGTGGTTCACAGTAACAGTGTTGTCATGGGGCATAAGAACTCTCTGGGCTTAGAAGGCATTTAAAACTAGCACTTTTTCTTTTTCAAATTGATATGTGAGTTATTATTTTTTCTTTTCTTTTTTTTTTTGTGGGAATGGTACTGGGATTTGAACTCAGGGGCACTGACCACTGAGCCACATCCTCAGCCTTATTTTGTATTTTATTTAGAGACAGGGTCTCACTGAGTTACTTAGTGCCTCACCATTGCCAAGGCTGGTTTGAACTTGAGGTCTTCCTGCTTTAGTCTCCAGAGCAGCTGGGATTACAGGCATGTGCCATGCCTGGCTCCTTAGTTCTAAGCATTTGTTTTTGAATCTAGACGCCAAAGTTGAAAGAAACTGACTTGCATTTATGAATATTTGTAAAATGGTCATGTAGTGTGCCATATTCCTTCAAATTTATTAAAAATAGAAACTCTGAAGAGTTGGGTGACTTCATGATTAGAGAAGGAAAACTTTGTAACTGGAATAGATGGTTTCAATAATTCACACGTCTGCAATTTGTACCCTAGTCATAGCATGACTTCTTAGAAGTCCTTCCTAGAAGGCAGTAAAAATAATGTTTTCTCTCTTTCCCTTTCATTTGACTTATTTACATAACACAAAACCTCATAAAAAGTTATTAATTCAGGATCAATGTTTAGAGAAAGAAGTTACAGAGATTGCTGCAGGAGTTACAGAAAATACCCACTGGTTCTTCTTTTCTATTTTTGCCTTAGAAGTTGTTTAGAAAATCTAATTGAGGAAGGCTTGCATCTGATGCAAGCAGTGAATATATTTACTTCTAAAGCAGAGGTTTCTCTATGGAATGATGACTATATTGGGTAAGAAGAGCTCAGAGGGCGTTGATGAGTTATGTATTCTCTTGCCAGGAAAGGTGCTTGTTTAAAAGACAGGCTGTCCATATATTTAGCCTTCAGGTCATACTGCTTTCTCCAGTTTCTGGCAGAGTGAATGAGCATAGCCATATTTGATGACCAAAATTGACATACCAAATCATTTGGAAGTAGGTTCAGTTCCTTTGAAACTGAATGAAAATCATTTAGTAAAGCAAACTGGTACTTCAAACAAAAGATCAGGTTTTTTTTTTTCCTCCATGGTTTTAGATAAATTCAGTCAGGTTTTATTTAGTTCAGCTAAAAGTAACAGAAAGATTTCAAAATAAATTTATTTCCTTTTATTAGATCAAAAGGCAGCAAAGCCTAGCATGAAGACAAAGTTCAGCCTGATACCTGTTTATTTTTAATGTATATTTTTAGTTGTTGATAGATCTTTATTTTATTTATTTATATGCAGTGCTGAGAATCCAACCCATTGCCTCACACATGCCAGGCAAGTGTACTAACTCTGAGCTCCAGCCCCAGCCCCTGATACCTGTTGTTGTAATTAAGGTTTTATTGGAACACAGTCACCCCCACCCAACCCCCCAAACATATTATTTCTAGTTGCTTTTGCATCACAGTGGAATTATTGAGTAGTTGTGACAGAGACCATATAAACTGCACAGCCTAAAATATTTACTGCCTGCTCTTTGCAGATCCCTGTTCTAGACTAATGAAAATACTTAATATCAATATTGTTTGGTTATGTATGGCACGAATGGCTACTCTTTTTATGAATTGTTATTAATTTAAAGTATTTTGGTATCTTTTACCATTCTGGATTACATTTTTTATAAAAATAACTAACTCATTGTGAAGATTAGTATCCTGAGTGCCTAGTAGACAATACATTGAATATTGCAAAACTCAATTTTGTTTTTGACCAAATCCTTTGGACAGTGTTTTAGTTATCTTTTTCACTGGTGTGACTAAAAGACTGATCTGCACAATTATAGAGGAGGAAGAATTTATTTGAGTGCTCCTGGTTTCAGAGGTCTCAGTTCATAGAAGGCCAGCTCCATTCCTCAAAGCTTGAGGTGAGGCTGAACATCATGGCAGGAGAGGGTGGTGGAGGGAAGCAGCTCACATTACAGCGATCAGGAAACAGAGAGAGTCTACTTTCCAGATACAAAATATATACCCATAGCCATGCCTCCAATTAGCCACATCCTCCAGCCATACCCTACCTGCCTCCAGTTACCACTCAGTTAACCCCACTCAGGGATTAATTTGCTGATTAAGTTAAGGTTCTAACCCAACCATTTCTCCTCTGAACCTTCTTGCATTGCCTCATACATGAGCTTTTTGGGGACATCTCACATCAAACCATAACAGACAGTAAAATAACTTATTTCTTAGTGTGCATTTAACCATTTGTAAATACTCTGGGAAGATATGGTATGATACAAAGTATGCTGTCAGCCCTTGATTGCAAGATGATTTCTTGATTTATGGAAGTAATTAAAATGACAATGAAAAGAAATATTTTCCTTTTTCTTTTTCTTCAGTTTTTTTGTTGGTGGCCTCGTCTACTCCTTAGCATTTATTTTCCTTCCAAATAAAGGGCAGAAGTAAGGTTATTCCGAGGGTCATTTGCCTCCTTGGTATAGCCTGGTTCTTCTCAAGAGTTATTTTAATGTCTTGCAGGAGATACTGTTTGATAACTGAGGCTAATCTCATGAGCACCATCAGAATCAGCCTGGGGACAAGAATCAGTTTTCAGTCATTTATAGATACATGAATTCAACAAACGTTGACAGTTTGCTGGCCAGGTGCTATGCCCACAGGATTTCATAGTCATTTATAGGACATGATGTAGAGCAGATAATTAAAATATATTGTGTTAAATAAAATGGTTGAATAATTCACAGGGCAGTATGGGAGAGAAGGGGATTCAGCATGACACAGAGGAGCACATCATGAAAATCTACTTGGAAGGGGTAAATCTAGATAAAGAAATCTGGGACATTTGGTAGAACATTGGGTGGAGATATCCAGCAGGTGGATTTGAACCTGAATTCCTGGGTTGAGGTATGAGCTAGAGATAAATATTTAAGAGTCTCTAGGATAAAAATAATGGTTAAAAACACGAGACTTGATGAGCTCACCTACAAGTTGGAGTGGGGAGAGCATTGGGTTCATATGTGAAGGGCCAGAAGTTAAGAGTCAGAAAGAGAGCACACAAAAGAAACAGGAGTCAGAAAGGTATTTAGGAGTACAAAGAGAACAAAAGACTTGAGGGGAAGAGACAGACTAAAGAAAGATGGAAAACCCAGGGGGTCATCAGGAATGATTGGCAAGGTAGGGGGCAGTAGGAGAGAGAGAACTTACTTAAAATATTATCTTCTATAATTATGTGGTAAGCAAATAATTGCCTAAAACTTGGCTTTAAGCCTTTTGTTTAAAGTAGGCCCAAATAAATGTGATGATTTTCTACATTTGTAGAAGCTAATAATTTTTTTAAAAACTAACATATTTATCCAGCACCTTTCTTTTTTCTTTTTTTTTTTGCATAAGACGTGGGGTAGGTTAGCAACCCTAGGGATAAACTATGAACAATACAGAAACCATCCAACATGAATCTAGACCTCACAGAACTTGCAGCAAGATAAGGCATGAATCTAAATACTTACAGTACAGGTAAAAAGTGATGGGAAGTAAAGGAAGGACTAAAATTCATGAAGGCTTAGAGGGCAGAGAGGTTGCTTTTCGTTTGGGGATTCAGGAAAACAATTTTGAACTAAGCCTTGGAAGATAGGTAGAGATGGAAGTATCAGTAAGTCAAACATAGGAAAAAGTATGAGCAGAAGTGCCGTGCAGAAATCCTGAGACACTATCAATCATGTACAGTGATGCTTCACTTAATGGAAGGAACACAGTGTGAGAAATGCATCATTAGGCGATTGTTTTTGTATGAACATTGTGGAATACACTTTTGACACTGAGATGGTATATCTTCCTACACACTAGGCTGTATGGTGTGGCCACCACAGTTCTGTGCCCATTGTTACACAGTACATGACTGTTATAGCCCTTGACTATGTCCTTCTCCACAGCTGCTGATGCTGAGGTCTGAATTCATTTTTATAGAACCTCATGTGGTGTTTTGCATGTACTACTTAATTAGTGTTTGCTATGTAAATTTAATTACTTATCCACAGCCTTACTTGTGCTGGCCTCAGTAATAAAGCAAAAACCATTTTGAAGACTAGAATTCTTTGCCAGTAAAATGATAATACAGATACTTGAGTACTTTACCTTCTTGATTTGATTTTTAAGGTGACAAATTAAAACTAACAAATGAATTAAATACATGAAATTTTATAATATTTCTGTATTTGACAAGAACAATTTAAGTCACACATCACAGATATGATTAAGTTTGATCAGAACAGCACAACTTATTTAGGATACTATTTAAATGACCATATTAAAATCAACTTTCAGACGGCAATTTATTTATTTATTTTTGGAGGACTGGGGATTGAACTCAGGGGTGCTTAACCACTTAGCCACATCCCCAGCCCTATTTTTTTGTGGGGGAGACAGGGCCTTACTAAGTTGCTGAAGCTGTCTTTTGAGCTTGCTATCCTCCTACCTCAGGCTCCCAAGCTTGTTAGGATTATAGATGTGCGCCACAGCGCCTGGCTGGACAACTATTTTGTTACATATAAGTACTTATATTTGTTTTATATTTTGAAATGCACTATATCCTTACTTTTTTTGTTTTCTAAATAAATCCATACAATTTTATCATTAATGTTTGTGTTCTTTATCTTCCGGCATAGAAGGACTATTAATAAGGAGCCTTTAAAAAATAATGGAATAGCTAAATGTCAGAGGAACACTTTCATGCATGACTGTTTTAATGAAAAAATATTGGCTTTAAAAAATTATATTATTTTTAACTCACATTAATTGTACTAACAGGTTTGACTGTGACATTTTTATAAATGCATATATTGTACTTTAGTTATATCCACCTTCTCACTGCCTTCTCTTGCCATACTTTCTCTGTCCCCCATGGTCCCTTTCTCTTCCCTAAAATCCCTCTCTACTTTCAGATAATCTTATTTATTCATTTATTCTATTGTCTCAACACATGACAGAAAATAAGTGATACTTATTTTTCTGTGTTTGCCTTTTTTTTGTCCTCCAGTTCCATCCATTTTCCTGCAAATGACATGATTTCATTCTTTATGTTTGCATGATACTCCAGTGTATGTGGGCGTTTTTTTTTTCTTTTTTTTAATTGGTTGTTCAAAACATTACAGAGCTCTTGACATATCATATTTCATACATTAGATTCAAGTGGGTTATGAACTCCCATTTTTACCCCAAATACAGATTGCAGAATCACATGGGTTACACATCCACATTTTTACATAATGCCATATTAGTAACTGTTGTATTCTGCTACCTTTCCTATTGCATGTGTGCGTTTTACCTTTTCTTTATCCATTCATCTGTTGATGTGAACCTAGGCTGATTCCACATTTTGGTATTGTGAATACTACTGCAATAAATATGGGTAAGGAGATGTTCCTTTTGTATGCTGACTTCATTTTCTTTGGATATGTACCAAAGAGTGGGATACTTGGATCATATGGCAGTTCTGTTTTTTAGTGTTTTGAGGAACCTCAACACTGTTTTCTATAGTGGCTGTACAAATTTACTGTTCCACTGAGAGTGTATGAAGAATTCCTTTTCCCCACCTCCTTGCTAGCATTTGTCATTTTTTACTTTGTTGATAATGGGAATTCTAACTGGGGTGACATATAATCTCAGTGTAGTTTTGTTTTACATTTCCCTGGTGGCTAAAGATATTGAGCATTTTTCATACACTTACTGGACATTTGTACCTCTCTTGGGGAAGTATCTGTCAGGTCATTCATCCAGTTTTTTTTAAAAATTGGATTAATTTTGGGGGTTTGTTGGTAAGTTTTTTGAGTTCTTTATAATATATTCTGGATATTTAATTTCTATCGGCTATTCATGTATATAATCTGGATATTAAATTTCTTTCAGATGAATAGCTGGCAAAGATTTTCTCCCATTCTATAAGTTGTTTTTTTATTCTGTTGATTGTTTCCTTTACTCTGTAGTATTTTTTAAAATTTTTTTTGAGAGAGAGAGAGAGAGAGAGAGAGAGAGAGAGAGAGAGAGAGAGAGAGAATATTTTAATATTTATTTTTTAGTTTTCGGTGGACACAACATCTTTGTTTGTATGTGGTGCTGAGGATCGAACCCGGGCCATACGCATGCCAGGTGAGCACGCTACCACTTGAGCCACATCCCCAGCCCTCTATAGTATTTTTTAATTTGGTGAAACCCCATTTATCAATTTTTGCTTTTGTTTCCTGAGCTATTAGAGTCCTATTTAGGAAATTGTTGCCTATGCTAATATATCAAAGTGTTTCTTTTGTTTTCTTCTAGTAGTGTCAGAGTTTCAGGACTTATATTCAAGTCTTTGATCCATTTTTTTATGGTACTGGGGATTGAACCCAAGGGTGCTTAATCACTGAGTCACATTCCCAGTCCTTTTTGCATTCTATTTAGAGAGAAGGTCTTGCTGAGTTTCTTTTTTTTTTTTTATTTTTTTATTTTTTTATTTTTATTTTTTTTATTGATTGTTCAAAACATTACAGAGCTCAAGACATATCATCTTTCATACATTTGACTCAATTGGGTTTTGAACTCCTCAAATACATAATACAGACTCACTTCTGTTACATACTCACGTTTTTACATAATGGCATATTAGTGACTGTTGTATTCTGCTACCTTTCCTATCCCCTACTATCCCCCCTCCCCTCCCCTCCCCTCCCATCTTCCCTCTCTACCTCCTCTGCTGTTGTTCAGTTCTCTCCCCTTTTTTTCCCCCCACCCCCTTGCCCCTCATAACCTCTTATAATTTTGTGTATCACTGAAGGTCTCCTACCATTTCCATATGTTTTCCCTTCTCTCTTCCTTTCTCTCCCCCCATTCGTCTTAGTTTACTGGTAGTCTTTTCCTCATGCTCTTCCTTCCTGTTCTATTCTTAGTGGCTCTCTTTATATCAAAGAAGACATTTGACATTTGTTTTTTAGGGTTTGGCTAGCTTCACTTAGCATAATCTGCTCTAATGCCATCCATTTCCCTGCAAATTCTATGATTTTGTCGTTTCTTAGTGCTGCATAATACTCCATTGTGTATAGCTGCCACAATTTTTTTATCCACTCATCTATTGAAGGGCATCTAGGTTGGTTCCACAGTCTAGCTATTGTGAATTGTGCTTCTATAATCATTGATGTGGCCGTATCCGTATAGTGTGCTCTTTTAAGGTCCTCAGGGAATAGTCCAAGAAGGGCAATAGCTGGGTCAAATGGTGGATCCATTCCCAGCTTTCCCAGGAATCTCCATACTGCTTTCCAAATTGGCCTCACCATTTTGCAGTCCCACCAGCAGTGAACAAGTGCGCCCTTTTCCCCACATCCTCGCCAACACTTATTGTTGTTTGACTTCATAATGGCTGCCAATCTTACAGGAGTGAAATGGTATCTTAGGGTGGTTTTGATTTGCATTTCTCTGATTGCTAGAGATGGTGAGCATTTTCTCATGTGCTTGTGGATTGATTGTATGTCCTCCTCTGAGAAGTGTCTGTTCAGGTCCTTGGCCCATTTGTTGATTGGATTATTTGTTATCTTATTGTTTAATTTTTTGAGTTCTTTGTACATTCTGGATATTAGGGCTCTATCTGAGGTGTGAGGGGTAAAAATTTGTTCCCAGGATGTAGGCTCTCTATTTACCTCTTTTACTGTTTCTCTTGCTGAGAAAAAACTTTTTAGTTTAAGTAGGTCCCATTTGTTTATTCTTGTTATTAACTCTTGGGCTACGGGCGTTCTATTAAGGAATTTGGAGCCCGACCCCACAATATGTAGATCATAGCCAACTTTTCCTTCTATCAGACACAGTGTCTCTGTTTTTATATCTAGCTCCTTGATCCATTTTGAGTTAACTTTTGTGGCTGGCGAGAGAAAGGGATTCAATTTCATTTTGTTGCATATGGATTTCCAATTTTCCCAACACCATTTGTTGAAGATGCTATCCTTCCTCCATTGCATGTTTTTAGCCCCTTTATCAAATATAAGATAGTTGTAACTTTGTGGATTAGTCTCTGTGTCCTCTATTCTGTACCATTGGTCCACCTGCCTGTTTTGGTACCAGTACCATGCTGTTTTTGTTACTATTGCTTTATAGTACAGTTTGAGCTCTGGTATCGCTATACCTCCAGATTCACACTTCCTGCTTAGAATTGCTTTTGCTATTCTGGGTCTTTTGTTTTTCCATATGAATTTCATGATTGCTTTATCTATTTCTACAAGAAATGTCTTTGGGATTCTGATTGGCATCGCATTAAACCTGTAGAGAACTTTGGGTAATATCGCCATTTTGATGATGTTAGTTCTGCCTATCCATGAACAGGGTACATTTTTCCATCTTCTGAGATCTTCTTCTATCTCTCTCTTTAGGGTTCTGTAGTTTTCATTGTATAAATCTTTCACCTCTTTTGTTAGGTTGATTCCCAAGTATCTTATTTTCTTTGAGGATATTGTGAATGGAGTGGTTTTCCTTATTTGCATTTCAGAGGTTTTGTTGCTGATATACAGGAATGCCTTTGATTTGTGCGTGTTGATTTTATATCCTGCCACTTTGCTGAATTCATTTATTAACTCTAGCAGCTTCTTTGTAGATCCTTTTGGGTCTGTTAAGTAAATTATCATGTCATCTGCAAATAGCGATAATTTAATTTCTTCTTTTCCTATTTTTATGCCTTTAATTTCTTTTGTCTGTCTAATTGCTCTGGCTAGTACTTCGAGAACTAAATTGAATAGAAGTGGTGATAGAGGACATCCCTGTCTTGTTCCAGATTTTAGAGGGAATGCCTTCAGTTTTTCTCCATTTAGGATGATGCTAGCCTGAGGTTTAGCATATATAGCTTTTACAATGTTGAGGTAAGTTCCTGATATCCCTAGTTTTTCTAATGTTTTGAACATAAAGGGATGTTGTATTTTGTCAAATGCTTTTTCTGCATCTATCGAGATGATCATATGGTTCTTGTCTTTGAGCCTATTGATGTGGTGAATAGCATGTATTGATTTCCGTATATTGAACCAGCCTTGCATCCCAGGGATGAATCCTACTTGATCATGGTGCACAAGTTTTCTGATATGTTTTTGTATTCGATTCGCCAGAATTTTATTGAGAATTTTTGCATCCAAGTTCATTAGAGATATTGGTCTGTAGTTTTCTTTCTTTGAAGTGTCTTTGTCTGGTTTTGGGATCAGGGTGATGTTGGCCTCATAGAATGAATTTGGAAGAGCTCCTTCTTTTTCTATTTCTTGAAATAGTTTGAAAAGTATTGGTATTAGTTCTTCTTTGAAGGTTTTGTAGAACTCCGCTGTATACCCATCAGGTCCAGGGCTTTTCTTGGTTGGTAGTCTTTTGATGGCTTCTTCTATTTCTTCCTTTGTTATTGGTCTGTTTAAATTGTGTGTGTCTTCTTGTCTCAATCTGGGCAAATCATATGCCTTAAGAAATTTATCGATATCTTCGCTATCTTCTATTTTATTAGAATATAGGGTTTCAAAATAGTTTCTAATTATCTTCTGTATTTCTGTAGTGTCTGTTGTGATATTGCCTTTTTCATCCCGTATATTAGTAATTTGAGTTCTCTCTCTTCTTCTTTTTGTTAGCATAGCTAAGGGCTTGTCTATCTTATTTATTTTTTCAAAGAACCAACTTTTAGTTTTATCAATTTTTTCAATGGTTTTTTTTGTTTCAATTTCGTTTATTTCTGCTCTAATTTTAATTATTTCTTGTCTTCTACTACAATTGCTGTTGTTTTGTTCTTCCTTTTCTAGGTTTTTGAGGTGTAGTGTGAGTTCATTTATTTGTTTTTTTTTTATTGGTTGTTCAAAACATTACAGAGCTCAAGACATATCATCTTTCATACATTCGACTCAATTGGGTTTTGAACTCCCCAAATACATAATACAGACTCACTTCTGTTACATACTCACATTTTTACATAATGGCATATTAGTGACTGTTGTATTCTGCTACCTTTCCTATCCCCTACTATCCCCCCTCCCCTCCCCTCCCCTCCCAACATCCCTCTCTACCTCCTCTGCTGTTGTTCAATTCTCTCCCCTTTTTTTCCCCCCCTCATTTATTTGTTGGTTTTTTCTTTTTTTGATGAAAGAACTCCAGGATATGAATTTCCCTCTTAAAACTGCTTTCATTGTGTCCCATAGATTCCGGTATGTTGTGTCTGTATTATCATTTGACTCTAAGAATTTTTTTATCTCTTCCTTTATGTCTTCTGTAACCCATTGATCATTCAATAACATATTGTTCATTTTCCATGTGGTGTAGGATTTTTCCTTCCTTTTTTTATCATTGATTTCCAATTTCATTCCATTATGGTCAGATATGGTGCATGGTATTATCTCCACACTTTTATATTTACTAAGATTTGCCTTATGGCATAATATATGGTCTATTTTTGAGTAGGATCCATGTGCTGCTGAGAAGAACGTGTATCCACTTGATGATGGTTGGTATATTCTATATATGTCAGTTAGGTCTAGGTTATTGATTGTGCTGTTGAGTTCTATAGTTTCTTTATTCAGTTTTTGTCTAGAGGATCTGTCTAATGGCGAGAGCGGTGTGTTGAAGTCTCCCGTAATTATTGTGTTATGGTCTATTTGACTCTTGAACTTGAGGAGCGTTTGTTTTATGTAGATTGCAGCTCCATTGTTTGGTGCATACAAATTGATAATTGTTATGTCTTGTTGGTGGATGGTCCCTTTTAACAGTATATAGTGTCCTTCTTTATCCTTCTTAATTAACTTAGGTTTGAAGTTGATTTTATTTGATATGAGTATGGCCACTCCTGCTTGCTTCCGAGGGCCATGTGAGTGGTATGATTTTTCCCAACCCTTTACCTTCAGCCTGTGTATGTCTTTTCCTATCATATGAGTCTCCTGAAGGCAGCATATTGTTGGATTTGTTTTTTTGATCCAGGTTGCTAGCCTATGTCTCTTGATTGGTGAGTTTAGGCCATTAACATTTAAAGTTACAATTGAGAAATGATTTGTACTTCCAGTCATGCTTCTTTATTTATTTATTTTAGTTTGGCTAGTTTTACTTTTTTGGTTATTTTCTTCCTCCTTTACTGAGATACCTCTTGTTGTTAGTTTTGGGCACTATTTTTCAATTCCTCTTCTTGTAGTATATTGCTCAGAATGCTTTGCAGTGCTGGTTTTCTTGCTGCAAATTCTTTTAGCTTTTGTTTATCGTGAAAGATTTTAATTTCGTTGTCAAATCTGAAGCTCAATTTTGCTGGATACAGTATTCTTGGTTGAAATCCATTATTTTTCAGCGTTTGAAATACATTGTTCCAGGATCTTCTCGCTTTCAAAGTCTGTGCTGAGAAATCAGTCGTTAACCTAATTGGTTTACCCCTGAATGTAATCTGTCTCTTTTCTCTGGTAGCTTTTAATATTCTCTCCTTGTATGTTGGCTATCTTCATAATTATGTGTCTTGGAGTTGGTCTATTATAGTTTTGAATGTTTGGGGTCCTGTAGGCTTCCAGGATTTGGCAATCCATTCCATCTTTCATCTCTGGGAAGTTTTCTACAATTATTTCATTTAATATGCTGTCCATTCCTTTGGTTTGAATCTCTGTGCCTTCTTCTATCCCGATGACTCTCAAATTTGGTTTTTTAATGACATCCCATATCTCTTGAATAGATTGCTCATGGTATTTAAGCATCTTTTCTGTGTTGACTATACTCTTTTCAAGTTGATAAACCTTGTCTTCATTATCTGATGTTCTGACTTCTACTTGATCAAGTCTATTTGTAATATTCTCGTTTGAGTTTTTAATTTGGTTTATAGTTTCCTGCAATTCTAGGATTATAGTTTGATTCTTTTTTAAGATCTCTATCTCCTGGTAGAGCTCGTTCTTTGCCATTTGAATTTGTTTGTTTAACTCATTTTCAAAATATATTTTTATTGCTTGGACTTGCTGTCTCATGTCTTCTCTAATATTCCTTTCCATTTGAGTTAGGTATGCCTTGAGTTCTTTCCCTATCCCTGCTTCTGATGTTTCTATGTCCTCTTGTAGAATTAAGTTGTTTTGCATTGTTTGTACTCCTTTTTTCCTTTGTTTTCTCATGTTGTCCCTGTTGCTTTCCAGCTCTATTTGATTGTCGAGTTTCTGTTCTCTTCTATAGATTTGTTTCGGTTCTGTATTACTCTGATGCCTCTCCTTAGTGTTGTTAAACTATGCCTGCTGACGTGGGTTCCACTGTGAAGGAAGATCCGACGTCCGAGCTCCAGTGACGACACTACTTTGCTATGACCGGCCCCAGTTCCTTGCCGGGGTGTCCTGATGAGGTGGTGTGACTGGACTGTCTCTGTTTGATTTCAGCTCCCAGTCGCGGCAGGCAGGCGGTCTCCAGCCGCCCAGTATCACAGGCCGCAGGCGGGTGATCGGTCACCTGCGGCTGGGTGTTCTCCTACCGCCCAGCTATGCGGCAGTGGGTGAACTGTTGCCGGCGGGCCTGCAATTTCCAGCTGCCCAGTCTCGAGGGCCTTGCCTCTAGCCTCCTGGTTTCTCCTGCTAGCCTTCTGTAGCCGCAGGGCAGGCCGCACGAATCAGTCGGCCTGGATCTCCGGGGTCCCACAGTTGGCGATTGGGATCCCAGGCACTCTGTCCTTTGGATTTTTCCTGCTTGCCCCTCCCCCAGCTCTAGCTAGACAGGTTTCGTTTTGGCTGCAGATGGGTAGGGGGGGTTGCAGGTCAGGTGCCTCTAGTTCCCCCCTAGTCTTTATGCAGGCTCACTCTGATTCTCCCTCCCCCGGCAAGCCTAGGAGAGATTTTATGCGAGTTCCCGATGTATGGGGGATGGGCTGAGTGCCACACACCTGTTTTGTTGTTGAGATCTGTCGGAGAATGGCGGTGGAAATTTCAGCTGTTCAAGATGCTGACTGCTGATTGCCTTGGCGGAGTGTCCGCTGTGGGGGATCTCTTGCTGAGTTTCTAAGTGCCTCATTAAGTTGCTGAAGCTGGCTTTGAACATATGAGCCTCCCAGAGCCGCTGGGATTACAGGCATGTGCCACTGCACCCAGCCTTTTATCTATTCTAAGTTGATTTTTGTGTGGGTGATAGATAGGGATACACTTTCAGTCTTCTACATGTGGACATCCAGGTTTCCCGGCATCATTTGTCAAGATGCTGTTTTTTTTTTTTTCTCCAATGTTTTTGACTCCTTTGTTGAGAATCAGATGATTGTAAGAGTGTGGATTATTTTTGGATCCTCTGTTTTATTACGGTCTATGGGTCTGATTTTATACCAGCATTATGCTATGTCGTTACTGTGGCTATGTAGTATGTTTTTAAATCAAGTCTTGTGATGTTTCCATTGTTGCCCTTTTTGCATAGGATTACTTTGGCTATTAGGGCTTCTTATAGCCTTCCTTTAAGATTAAAAAAATAACTTCTTCCATAGTGGGACAGGGGCATAGGGAAGAATGAAAGAATTTTGGCTTGTGTAGAGGGGAAGAAAGGGAGGGGTGGGGCTGTGGGGATGGCAAGGATGGTAGAATGAGACAGACATTATTACCTTATATGCATGTGTGATTATGAGAGTGACTCTGTACCATGCACAGCCAGAGGAATGAGAAGTTGTACTCCATTGTGTACAACATGTGTACAATATGACAAAATGCATTCTACTGTTATGTGTAACTAATTAGAACAAATTAAAAAAAATAAATTCCCAGTAGACAGTAAAAAAAATAACTTCTTGATATGCAGATGTTTTAGATTTAACTTTAGGAAACATTAATATTTCATAGTCATATCAGTGTGTTTGCTTTGATGAGTTTAGGGAATCAGATTTAGAATACAAATTTTAATGTTGGAATTACTTAGCTATTTTGAAAAGGTTCTATTTAATGTGTTATAATTTAGAATGGACAGTTTGAAATATGAGTTAGAAAAATGATATAATAAACCACGTTTTCTTCTTGATATTAGAAAAGGAAATAATTACGGTATCTATTAAAATAGGATAAACTGTATTGATTTAATGGTTAACTAGATAATAATTCAAGGAATTAGAAAGGTGGAGCATGTTGGTTCATGATGATTTTGTATCCTAGATTACATATAAGAATTTGGAACTCATTATGATGTCTCATGCCTGTGATCCCAGCAACATGGGAGGCTGAGGCAGGAGTATTACAAGTTTTGTAAGGGTCTGGCGAAACGTTGGAGGGAGAGACCACCCAAGAGACTGGCTCCATGCAATTGGCAAAAGGGGATATTTATTGGGGATCCATTCCAGCGCGCTGGGGCTCTGTGCTCACTCAAGGAGGGAGAGCAGCCCAGAGCCCAGAGCAAAGGTCAAGCAGAGCTTAAGTACACTTTTTGGAGAGGGCGGTGGGCTTTGCATACATCAGAACAAATCATCATGAGGCGTGGGGAAATTGAACAACAACTCTGAGACGTGATTGGCACATTCGGGCGGGGGTGATTGGTCATTCGTAAGCGGGTTACACATTCAAACTGATTGGTTCGGGTCCTGTGAGGAACTGCACAGGGCCCTAGGCTAAATGGCCAGTAGGGCGTTGTCTTAACTATCTCAGGAATTTCAGGTTCTGGGTGTAACAGAGGAACTTAATAATACCTAATCTTTTACATTCAAGCTTTCCAGCTTAGAAACTTTACCCTTTCAGTTTGAGGTCAGCTTCATCAATTTAGGGAGAACCTGAGCAATTTAGTAAGACTGTCTCAAAATAAAAAAAAATCAATTATGTTTAACATCATTTTAACTATTGTTTATTTTATAGTGATACCAAAACAAAATTGAAGTCATTCCTATTTAATTGATATGGTTTATCCTTACTTTATAAAATTTGTTGATTATCAAATTTAATCTTATTTTGCAAATGATGGAAACCATATTAAACAGTTTTATTTAAATGACCTATCTCAAGAGATAGGTCATCTGTTTATGTAAGCAAAGTTGAGAAGTAAAACTCTGAAATTTCATAAGCTTATTATTGCATTTGTCTAAAAATAAACTTTTACAAATTAAGATAAACTGTTTTGTTCATTAAATCATAAATGTAACAAAGTTAATTTTCTAAACGTTTATATGCAGGTAAGTAAGCAAGCAAAATGATTGAATAAGAGCTCATATGCTTTGTCTTTTTTCTTTTTCCTCCCAATAGGACCAGACATATTATCAATCATTTCAAGTCTCAGAATATGGTGAGTTCCTCAGTTTATTTTGAAGGAAAACAACAACAACAACAACAAATTTATTACTTTCTACAGAGATAAGAGAAATTGTCAAGAGATAGGCTACTTAAAGTAAAAATTCCAGTGGAGATAAAATTCTGGTGTTCCTTATAGGTCTAAACAAGTATTTTCCTTTATAAAGTTCTAAAATCTCACTAAAAGAATAAAGTAGGAAAAACTATTACCTAAATTCTCATTATGCTAGTCTTTTCCTTTTATATAGTTTTTCTTTTTTTCTATTTGTTGTGACCATAAAATATTTAAAAATTTTTGAGTTTTTAAAAGTCAAAACATTGGGGTTAGTCATGTGTAGTGCAAAGATACATGCCTCTAATCCTAGCAACTCAGGAGGCTGAGGTAGGAGGATCCCAAGTTCAAGGCTGGCCTGAGCAACTTGTTAAGGCTTGTCTCAAAATAGGAAAAAAAAAAAAAAAAAAAGAAAAAAAGAACTAGGAATGTGGCTTGGTGGTAAGGCACCCTGGTACCAAAAAGCAAAATAAATAAATAAATAAATAAATAAAAATAAAAACATTGGGGTTCAGTGGTAGAGCATGCAAAAGGCCCTGGGTTTCATCATCACACCACAAAATCAAATTTAAAAAACCCCATCTTACTGTCAATTATTTTCCACATTTTTATTTGGTCAACATTGCTGAAGACCACCCATTTAAATCAGGTTAATCATATTCTTATAAGTGCAGCACTTATAATATTGTGTTAAAAACAGATGAAAACTGTGGATTCAGCTAGTTGGTTTATGAATGGAGGAGAGATGAAGGTAGAAGCATGGGATCTCCATCTTAGTTTACCATTTAAGTAGATACTTTGAGTTTGTATATTGAGTTTTTTCATTTAATTTGTGCCACTTTTTGAGACTGTGTTTCATTCAGGCAGCTGAAATTCTGGAAAGTAGTGTGCTTATTTATCCCTTTGTGGCTCAGGCTTAGGATCTCAGCACACACTGTTTCTAGTGGGTGGAGTACAGCATATAATTGCCAACCTACAATGTGTGAGGAGAAGGTATTTGAATTTCCCTTTTGGCCTCCTGTCTTAGATTGGTCCAGGGTATAGGAGGACTTTGAGCATGAAGAGGGCCTGTAGCATTATTTGAGCTGAAAGTCTTCCCTCCATGGGACCCAGAGGTCTTTTTGATATTTGTCTTCTGTTAATTGAATGGTGAGGTTCCTTGTTATGAGACTTAGATCTGTCTTTGATCAGTGAAACTATAGAAAAAAATTTCAGTAGATCAGAAAAAAGCAAACAAACATTTTTTGCTCTGGTGGGGTGCTTTATGTCAAATAGTATTAATTAAAACATAATGTAAGGGGGGTCCGGCGGATCATCGGAGGGAGAGACCACACAAGAGACTTACTCCATGCAATTGGCAAAAGTGGATTTATTGGGGATCCATTCCAGCGCGCTGGGGCTCTGTGCTTACTCAAGAAGGGAGAGCAGCCCAGAGCCCAGAGCAAAAGTCAAGCAGAGCTTAAGTACACTTTTTGGGGAGGGGGGCTTTGCATACATCAGAACAAATCATCATGAGGCGTGGGGAAATTGAACAACAACTCTGAGACGTGATTGGCAAATTCATTGGCGGGAACAGCTCGGGCAGGGGTGATTGGTCATTCCTAGGCGGGGTACACATTCAAACTGATTGGTTCTGGCCCTGTGACAAACTGCACAGGGCCCTTGGCTAAATGGCTAGTAGGGTGTTGTTTTAACTATCTCAGGAATCTGGGTGTAACAGAGGAACTCAATAATACCTAATCTTTTACATTTTAATTCAAGCCTTCCAGCTTAGAAACTTTACCCTTTCAATATTTCATACTTAATTACATAAAGCTGACCTAAGTAAGGATTTCTAATTTGAATAAAGGTGTTTTAATGTATGTTTGGATTCTAATGATTCTAAGTTTAAGTAATAAAAATTATCAACTATTTCAGAAAAATTTAATTTTTTATTTTGCTCAGCTGAAGATAATGGTAAAACATATTCTTTAAAAGATTGCTTTTTTCCCCCCAGTGTTACCAAAATTTGAAGTTGCTTTGCAGACACCATTATATTGTTCTTTGACGTCTAAGAATTTAAATGGTACCATCACCGCAAAGTAAGTATTACTTTTCTTTTGATAAGACTCTCAATCATTATAAAACTGTAAATCAAAAAGCTTATTATATATTCCAGAATATTAGCACTATGCTTTGCTTATCCAAATATCCTACTGGGTGATAAACAACTATTTATAATAAGTAATCAAGCATGAGACAGGTCTTTATATCCATGTCTCTGTTTCCAAGCCAATCTAGTCCTAAAATATTTCCCAAAACCAAGACTACTTTAAGGATATACATTATAAGTTGCCATATTAAAAAAAATTATGTGTATTTCCTTATTCTCCATTCAGATGATGAAGAGTTGAGGCAACTAACTTAGCTTTTCTTAAATCCTATGCTGTTTTTCTCATTGATAATGGAGGTGGGAGAGGAAGTGGTTGTCTTATTGAAATTGGCAGATATGTGAATAATCAACATTCATTCATTTCACCATATGTACACAGAGATCTTCAATTTACCCTGTCTCATATATGTCTGGTGGCTGTCATGATTTGGACCCCCTAGCTTGAACAGCACAGCATTTTGTATTGCTGAGGCAAAAAGCGTACTCAGAGTTCTAGACTAGTGGTTCAGGCTGGGATGGGCCTCAAGTAATTCAAGGATTGGTCTTTTGTAGCTTTTATTTTTTGATGTGTCTGTATCTGTGCTTCAGCTTCTGAAATTTATTTCTAAGAGCTAAGAAAAACTGGACTCCCCTACTGCTGTCTCACCACTGTATCTCCACTGGTGAGGATCTATGTCAGTGTAAGCAATGGGCAGTGAGTCTCCTGGCAGAAGCACTTCACAATCCAAAATGTTCTAAAAATTCCTGCTTTAAAGTGTGCAACAATAACAAAAAAAGTTACATGAAACACACAATACAGAAACAAAATCATGTCTATGATTTATACCAAATTAATATCTGCTTGTGTTCAAGAAACAACGTCCAATATGAATTTGGAGGCTGTGGATGGATTTGTGGTTTAGAAAACACACAAATGCCTGCATTTTACATCATTATTATACTGTACTTGATTTTAGTCAAAGGTTCAGCATCCTGTTTGGGGTTTCTTTGGTAAATGTTTTTAAAACTTGGAACAACTCTGGTACAAACCCCAAATGTATGTAGATCAGCACAATCCATGTCCACATAGGTTGGCTTGAGCCTGGATCTCTTCTTTGATTCTGTTTTTGGTTTCCAGAGGTGTGCCAGAAAATTTAGTAGAAACAGTCAAAACAGTGGTTGTTAAAGTTGGGTAACCTCCAGAAAATTTTACATGTAATTTTAGGGCGCCGTGGACCCTCTGAGCTCTCACCACTAATATCCTTACCTCAAGCCCAATAGGGAACCTTATAGTTTCACCACAGTTTGTAATGCTTGAATTTCTAACTAACAGTTGAGAATGACATATTTGTGATAGTCTCCTGGCATTTCTGTAGAGCTCGCTGTATTGCAATCTTAGTATGTGTATAGAGGTTGGCCAGAGAAGTAGAAGCAGTAAGAAACATATAGTAATATATGTTTAGTACAAGAGGATATAGTACAAGAGGTAGGCTTAGTGATTGCGGCACTGGTTAGGTAGTGCAAGATCCATAGGGCAGGCTGCCAGGAATGGAGGATGAAGCTATAATTCTCAGGCAGAGGCCTAAGTTGCTTCCACAGGCAGAATTTAGGGAAATCCTAGCGCTGCTTTTAAGATCTGTGAATTGATTGAATCAGGCCCACTCAGATATCTAGGAAAATCTCTTTTACTTAGAGCGAACCAATTATGAATTCTAACAACATCTATAAAATACCATTACCTCAATACCGAGATTAGTGTTTGATTTTTGTAATAGGGTGATCTAGTGTGGCGAAGTTGACACACCTACAGGACCATCACAGTGTGCTTGGTATTTCAGGTGTGGATTGTGAGCCTCTTTGCTGCTTTCAGACCTGGCTAGCTCTGGTGATGATCTATTCTGTCCTTCCTTTCTATTAAAATCTCCTTCAGGCTTCAGTTGCCTGTAGGTGACGTCCATGGGGGTGACAGATAGTTCTATTCCAGAGCAGTGCAAACTTGGGTCTTTTGTGTGACTTCAGAAGAATTGCAACTAACATGGCGTGAACCCTTCCCTTTCCCTGCCAAGGCCTGTGAATAAATCATGAACATTCCCTCTATACCAAAATAGAGTGCTGGGCCTACCAGTGAATTTCAGAAGAGTCTGCTTTTGCCTTGAGAATCCGACTGAGAATGTAGTTTACCACACTGCAGTAGAGTAAGGAAATACTTGGGCCAGTGAGATCTTTTTATCAGGTTTCTGTTTTGGTACTTGGGATTGACCCTAGGGGTGCTTTAACCATTGAGCTACACCCTCAGCCATTTTTTAATTTTTTTTTTATTTTGAGAGAGGGTCTCACTAAGTTGCTTAGGGACTCTCTAAATTGCTGAGGCTGGCCTTGAACTTGTGATCCTCCTGCCTCAGCCTGATGGGATTACAGGCATACACCACCATGCCAGGCTTTTTTTTTTTTTTTAAATCAGCTTATAGCTGAGCCTACACATACTCTATAAATACTGTGTCCCAGTAGAGGTGGAGATGATCGTAACCATCATTCTCCCTGTCTGCATCTCCATCATCCTGTCTGTCATGATGAAAGCTGCAGTTCTTTTCCTTCTAAAGGCTAATTCTTCCACTTGGTCCTTGTCAGGCTGCTATCAGGAGAGTTCCAATCCCACTTCCTCTTCCTGAGTCGGGACTTTTCCGTTCAGTATCTTTAACATTTTGTTCTTTAGAGGCATCTTCACTCTTAATCATCTCTATCATTAAAGAAACAAACCCTCCCCTGTCCTTCCATCCAGGGCCCTATCTCTGGCTTCTTCACAGCCAGTCACAGTGCATTTTCCACTTCTTCACATTCCATTCATTCCTCAACCACCTACAATCAGTCAGAATTGCTTTCACCATGATCACAAAGGCCTCCTTCCTGCTCAGTCTCATGGGCACATTTTTTAAAAAATATTTTTTATATTTTTTTCCCCTTTTGTAGCATTTGGCATTGCTATCCACTCTAATTTCCTTTCTGGGTTTGCTCTTTGCCTTTAACTACTCCTTTAAGACTCTTTGCAGTCTCTTCTTTCCTGTCCATCTTTGAAAAGTTCTTGTTCCTCAAAGTTCCATCTTTGACACTCTTCTTTCTGTACATGTTTATTTCATGTCCTTCCCCACGGCTTGGGATTCGGCTATGGTGTATAATTTGATGACTCTTAAATCCTTGTCTTCAGCCCCAATGTCTGTCTTGAGGTTTAGACGCTCATATCTTGCTGTACACTAGACATCTCCCCTCAGGTATCTTATAGGCTCTTAACTAAGCATATCACCTCTCTGAAACCTGATGCTTCTTCTGTGACACCCCTCCTGCCATCTTGGTGGACTGAACCTTCATTGGTTTAGCTGCTCCAGTCAGCCATGCTCTTCCTTGTCTTTTAACAATTCCCATATCCAATCAACCACCAGTGCTGTTGATTCTGTCTCCTTCATATCTCTCAAATCCATCCACTTTTCTCCACGGCTACTTCCTTGATTCAGACCTACATCATCTCTTCTTAATTACTGTTGCAGTTTCCATTAAATGTATTTCCTGACACCATGCAGCCCCTTCTCCTCTCTCTCAAACTCTACTCCCCAAATTTCACTTGTGTTTTCAAGAAGGAAAAATGCTTTCTATGATCTTTATTTAGGTAATTTCAAGGCGTGGCTACTCCCCTGGACCCTCTTTCATCACAGAACTAGTTGCACAGCTTTGCTGTTTGCCGGTCCACTTCTTTGAAAATGAGTCTGTCTTACTACTGAACCTTGGTGCTTAGTACATGTCAGCTATGGAATAGGCATCCAATAAATACTGCTGAAAGAACATTGCATGAACACACAGCTCCTAAGATTTCAGTTGCAAGCTGTATGTAGCACAGCCAAGGTCTTCATACCAAATTTAAAAGTTGTGATTTGGAGTGAACCAGGTTGAGTTGGATGGGCAATAGGTTTGGTCTTATCAAATTAGGGAGTAGAGAGTAGAACCCGAAATCAAGTTCCTCAAGTGTATTTTGAAAGATGGGTTCTGTTGTCTTACTTTTCATGTGATTGTTTTAAATTATAGAAAGATCTTGTAAATATCTATTTTATAATAGCTGTCATAGTCATCTCTATGGATGCATGATAAGCAATTTAGCTTACTCTTTTTTGCTAGTAGACATCTGTTCCATCAAGGTTATTTTAAATGTTCAGGGCATTGCTAGAAATTTCTTGGAGAAGGTTAAAAGGTTCTATTTGATACAATACCCTATGTGCATATATTACTACATGATTGGTGTGATCCTATATCACATACAACCAGAAGAATGAGAAGTTATTCTCCATTTATGTATGATGTGTCAAAATGCATTATACCATCATATATAACTAATTAGAATGAATTTAAAAAAGATTTCATTTGGTTTTGAGATCTTTAAATGAGGTGACCAAAAAAATAAAAGTTTTTAGTGTATTTGTCTGTTACCTTTGATGCGAATATCTGCTTATTAACTACCTCATTAAAAATAAATAATAGATTCTTTCTTCCTAACCACAGTGAGCTTTAGAGGATTCTAAATCAAATGACACAGCATATATCTAGTTTGCTCCTACAACTCCTGGGAACAGTAGAATTAAAATAGATTATTTAATCTAAGGTTTATTAAAATGTATTTATTTGATGAATTGAGACATTTGTATCTTGGAAATAACATGAAGGAAAAAAAAAGGTAGGTGGAGAGAAACATGAATTATAGGGTTCATTTTTTAAGGTGTTATTTTATAAATTTTTGTACTATGGATGTTTTTAGAAAAAAAATTCTTGTCTTCTTAATGATACTATCCCAGATTATCTTTGATTTGCTTTGTCAAATGTTGTCAAGTTATTTTATGAATAATTAAGGCATTCTAAATACATTCAGATTTTATTTAGGATACTAATTTTAAGTATTCCTGTTTCACAGTGATTATTATCAGCTTGGTAGAAAGCTAAGTCTGCCTCACATTCAAGCCAAAATTAAAAATTTGCATGTGAGAGTAAATTATTATTTTAAAATTCTTTACTAGCATGTGATACAGCTTTGTAAAATACAATATGCTGGTATTATAGCTTGCTTTTATTTAATCTTTAACAAGATACAAACAATGTTAGGTTTGGAAGACTTTAGAGTAAGTGATTTTGATGCTAAGGTTTCTAACGTGGGTTTCTACTACCTTTACTATTTTTGTTTGGAAGGGTGATACATTGAAGGTTGAAATTTTTTTTTGAGATTTGCAATGTTTGCTTTTGAGCTGAGTTTACCCAGATGAGGGGCTATTTCTGTGTCTAATCACTGGATTCAGGAAGCTGTAGTTTACTATACAATTTATAGAATGCAAAGCAAAATTACTTTTACATTTAGACTCGAATTTCATAATAGAGATGGAAGAAATCTAGAAAACACATTTTAAAAAGACTTCCTGGCAGTAAAATGACTCATCAGAGTGCCTCTCCTTTGCATGAGGACAATTTCCCATGATGAGAGTGGATACTAATAATACATAGACTGCTAACATCAGAGAAGGAGATTTGATCCAAGAAGATAAGTTTGATACTATAGATTTAAAAAATCACTATTTTTGATTTTTCTTGCAAAAAAATAATTTTTTTGGCAGCTGTGAGTTCATTCAGTGCTTCAGAATCTAAGATCAAAAATCCCTCCTGACTAATATTGGAACATGCAAGTCATTGGCCATGGTGATTGCAAGTTCAACTGACATTTAAAAATCTTCAAATTGGGTGTGGTTCATACTTGTAATCCCAGCTACTCAGGAGGCTGAGGGAGGAGAATTGAAAGTTTGAGGCCAGCTGGAGCAATTCTGTCTCAAAATAAAATAAAAATAGTAGGAGATGTAGTTCAGTGGTAGAGCATTTGACTCGCATGTGGGAGGCCCTGGGTTAGTTTTTAAAAATTTGCTGTAGGAGCATGTATTTAATATAATTCTTCTACATTAGATTGCTAGTGTATGCTATTGAAAGTAATATTTTTTATTTTGTTCTTCTGATAATGTTAAGTTTTTTGGGAAAAAAAAAACCCTGTTTATTGTTTTTCAGGTATACATATGGGAAGCCAGTGAAAGGAGATGTAGTGCTTACATTTTTACCTCTATCTTTTTGGGGAGAAAAGAAAAATATTACAAAAAAATTTAAGGTAATTTTTTCAGTTTATAACTTGTGGTGGGAAAATATGTGTATTTTTCCTAAAAATAAGATTTTGTACTATATTAGCAAAAAAATTGAATGTAAGAAAATCAAGAACTTTGTGGCATTGGAAAAGTGAGAATTTACCCACTTACAACACTGATTAATATGGAGCCATTGTGGTGTTGTGACTTAGTGTGAGTTTTATTTCTAGAATTTGAATTGCTAAAGTGAGAATAAAACTGAACTTTTAAACAAAACAGATAAATGGATCTGCAAACTTCTCTTTTAATGATGAAGAGATGAAAAAGGTGATGGACTTTTCAGATGGGCATTCTGAACACTCGGATCTCTCTACTCCTGGGCCAATAGAAATTCTAGCCACAGTGACAGAATCACTTACAGGTTTGTGGACATTGACTTGAAGGTAAAACTACTTATGTGTTGTTGCTCTGAAATCTCTTTTTATAACTTGCACTTTCACTTGGGGGCATTAGTTGCTTTTTTAAAGATGCTATTTAATGTTGAAGTTTTCAAGACTATAAAATAGTCTAACTTGTGAGATGTTTTCATAATAGAAGTGAAACTTATTTTCTGTGAAAGTTTGTGCTTCAATCACATGTGATAGCTATTTGCATTTTTCAATTTTTAGTCTCTTTTTAGCTTGAAAACCCACCCAGAAAGGCCTACATTTTCAGCTATTATTTCTTCTTCCTCTTTCTTCTCCTTCTTTTTTTTTTAGTTGTTGATAGACCTTTATTTTATTTATTTATATTCGATGCTGAGAATCAAACTCAGAGCCTCATACATGCAAGGCAAATGTGCTACTGCTGAGCCACAACCCCAGTCACCTTCTCCTTTTTTTAAAAAAAAATTACTTAACATAATCTGATATCTCACCTGGTTCTAGATGATTTTCTCCTTTAATAAAAAAAAATGTTAGTTATTTGTACGTTTCTGTTGTTATTTCAACAGCTTTAACCAATCACTGGAAGAGCAAAAGACTATTCTGTCACTGGCCCTAATCTGCTTTTGTGTGTCTATGTCACTGAGGGAGAATGGTGGTAGTAGTGTTTAATTAAAAGCAGTCCACAGAGAACATAATAGACCATGTGGTTCTCTTATTGTGTGTTAAGCCAGTATAGAAATGAGGCTTATGTGTCCTGATATCTTCAACCTCTTTTATAAGTAGCTTAGATGGAAAGATTTGGTGGATAGAAGCTGTTGGTGAATTATTTCTTTTTAATTCTAAATGATGCAATTTCCAAAATAGGCATCTCAAGAAATGCAAGCTCCAATGTGTTTTTCAAGCAACATGATTACATCATTGAATTTTTTGATTATGCTACTGTCTTGAAGCCAACTCTGAACTTCACAGCCACTGTAAGTTGGTATATTTATTACTAGTCCATAGCAGTAAATTCAGTTGAATGAAACAGAATGGGAAAGAGTATACTCAGTGTTTCTTCAAAAATTTTAGTCAAAAATTCGATATATTACCTTTTCTCTTTAGATATGTGAGGTATGTAGAATTGTTTCTAAGTGATCTGGGCCTACTTTTTCTAAAAGAGTCATTTCTAACAACAACAAAATATCTTCCTAGAGATTCATTTAGCAAACAGTTTAAGTTAGATTTGTTACACTGAAGCTTTTATTAATTGAAGGGGTTTGATAGTGGTCAAAATTTTAATGTAAATCACTTTTCTTTTTTCTTTTTTTGTACTGGGGAATTGAACTCAGGGGAACTCGACCACTGAGCCGTACATCCCTAGCCCTGTTTCCTTATTTTGTATTTTGTTTAGAGATAAGGTCTCACTGAGTTGCACCTCACCTTAGAACTCTTAGATCCTCTTCTCTCATCCTCCCAAGCCATTGGGATTACAAGTGTTGTGCCACCACACCGGGCTTAAATCTGATTTTTATGATGCTAATTTTATTTCTAGAAAAGATTCAACTTTAAAATTTAACATCAAATCTCTTTTTCAAAAAAAATGTTGAATTAACACTTGTTACTTTAATACGTTTTGACAGAGTGCAAGGTGTGGTGCAAGGCAGGGCTTATGGAGCTAGAAAGACCCAGTGCTACCTAGTTCGAGGTTTTTCTGATGGTGACAAGAAAATATGCACAGAACTATAATTCAAGGAAGTATAAGATTCACTCATGAGTTAGTTTCTGTAGGGATTTAAAGCAGGTGTTGCAAACTTTTCCTGTAGAGATTAGATAGTAAATATTTTTAGCTTTCTGGGCCATATGGTCTTTGTCACATCTACTCAACTCTGTCATTGTAATATGTAAGTAGCCACAGCCGATTTGTAAACAAACGAGAGTGACTATATTCCAGTAAGCCTATATTTACAAAAATACTGGATGGGCATGCCTGCTTTCCAGTTAGCTAACCCTTGTTTAAAAGAAAGGAGGGGCAGATCCTTGTTGAATGCGTGAGGAGAAGTTTTAGATAGTTACTGATTTCAGTTATCTCAATAATTTAGACAATTTGAAAGATAAAAATCACAAGGCTGCTGATATTTGTTTCCAGATGAGGGAAACAATGGAGTTCAGGAAGGAAGGTTTGGGTTTGGGATAGGAATGGGGGTTAAGGAATACTATATGGAAGAGGAAGTTCTGAACGCTTTGTTAAAAGATTAGTAGAGTTTTAAGTGTTTGGGCATGGGGGTGGGAGGTGGGGAGCAAGATGAGTTGAGACAAAAAACAAATAAACAATAGTGAGAGGCTGGTTGGCAAATTCAGAGGTATTCAGAAGGCAGTGACTGGACAATTGCAGTCCCAGCTGAGCATTGTTTCTGGGAGTGATAAAACAGGAGGGTCCTGAATGTCTCCCAAATGGATTTGAACTTTATACCCTAGGGATATGGTGGAAACTGTTTGAGTAGGACTGATGGGGTTATGTGCTGGAGGATGGAAGCAGCCTCAGCGTGGGGTGATGGGGAGCCTCGTGATGGTGGCTGGGAGAGTGGCAGGTGGAGCAGAGAAATATATGTCTTGGTGTGCATTAGATTTTGGAGGTAGGGTGAGGGAGGGAACTTTTGGAAAGTAAGTTTTGAAGAATTGTGGTATCAGTGAAAAAAGCAAGGCAAGATGGTTGTTCTGTGTTAGACATGCTGAGTTCCTGGTGACTGGGAGCCAAGTGAAAATTTCTTGGAGGGAACTGGAGGTATTTTGTTGTGAGATGCAGTGCAAGGTAAAAACAGGGTTTTTGAATTTGCTGTACAATCCCAAGGAAACAACAAGCTAAGCCCTAGGAACACTGAGACCTTTGGGGAAGAGTTTACTGATTATTTGGCCTTGACAAATTCCCATATTTTGTGAGAGGAAAGGGGAACCATAAAGGACACTGAGAGGGTGCACAAGGAGAGGTATGAAATGAAGGAGACTGCTGTGGAGCCATGGAAGTCAAGGAAGCCATAATGTTCAGAAAGCAGGATCGTGGGCCTCTAGATGCCTCCTACAGAGAGGCCAATGAATCTGAAGATGAGGGTGCCATCAATAACTGTTGAGACTTAGTGTCATGGGATATTACAGATGGAAACTGCAGCCAGCTGAACTTAAATCTTTTTTTTTTTTTTTAAATTACCTGTTTTAAAAATATCTTGTTTTGACAATTAGGTGAAGGTAAGCCGTTCTGATGGCAACCAACTGACTCTTGAAGAAAGAAGAAATAATGTAGTCATAACAGTGACACAGAGAAACAAAACCGATTTCTGGAGCAGACAGAACCGTGGCAATCAGGACATGGACACTGTCCAGATCGTGAATTATACGGTCCCCCCAAATGGAATCTTTAAGATTGAATTCCCAATCCTGGACAACTCCAGTGAGCTACAGCTGAAGGTGACCTCTGTTTCCCACAATTATGGTTCCGGGACACCATCATCTCAATTGTAACTATGTAGATACTCAACCTATCAGAGCTCAAAGGGCAAAGGAAGTGGACATGTTTTTGTTTTTTAAAGTGGGAGAAAGTGTTAGAAGTAATTTAATGACAGTGACTAAGGATTGGCCTGAATGTTTCCTTGTAAGTTCATTTTGAAGAGCAGAGTAAAATATAACAATGTGAAGATATGATGGAGAAGCTCCACAAAACCGGGGTCTAGGTTGATTTTTAGTCATTTGAAATTTTATTTTTAGTGTGTGATGCACATCTGTAATGGCAGTTACTCAGGAGGCAGAGGGAGGAGGATCACAAGTTGGAGGACAGCCTGGGTAACTTAGAGAGCCATATAAAAATATAACATAGGAAAGAGGTAGGGATATAGCTCAGCAGCAGAGCAATTGCCTAGCATGAGTGAGGCCTTAATTAAACATGGGTTTAATCCCTAGTACTGGAAAATAAAAATAAAAGTGAATTTATTTTAGCAGGAGATGGAATCAAAGAGGTTTATGTATTTGTAAAACCTTTGCTGAGCTTTCTTTCCCAGAGTGGTTTGTCTGAGAATCCTCAGCCATCCCTGCTGCCTGCCTTCTGGTTACTCTGTCCTCCTCCATTCAGGGCCCTGGCTGAGCAGGGTGCCCCACAGATGTGGCTTCTTTGATTTACACTCTGAACCTTGGTGGATTGAGTGAGGTGTTTGTGAGCTGTGTGTTGTGGAAAAGGAAAGGGTTCCTTTTCCATTTCATTTTCAGAATGTTTCTTGATAAAATAACTTTTGTTTCTGAAAAAGAGCTGTGACACCCCCCATTCCAGCCCAGGTTATTATAGTAAAGACTCTTATGTTTTTCAAATTGGCAGATTCTTGATGGTATGGCTATAAAATGATGAAGATGAGTATCTGGTAAATGTATTTTTACTGCTCAAAAAAAGAAAGCGAATTTGGCTTTTAGTAATTATTCATCAGACAGCATCTTTTCTCAAGGTTACCCAAGGTGAAAATTTATGGCTTTCTTTCTTTTGCTCTAGGCTTATTTTCTTGCTAGTGTAAGTAGCATGGCAGTTCATGGCATGTTTACATCTCCCAGTAAGACATACATCCAGCTAAAAGCAAGAGATGAAAATATAAAGGTAATATGTATAATTCACCTGGTAATTACAGTACAATTGGACTCTCTTGCCATTGATATGTGCATATTAACTGAGTTTTTTTTTTTTTAAGGTGGGATCACCTTTTGAATTGGTGGTCAATGGCAACAAGCAATTGAAGGAATTTAGCTATATGGTAATCTCTTATAGAATTTAAATTTATGATTTATTATAGAATTATCTTAAATGGTATCTATATTCTGTCTACACTGAATTTATTTTAAAATTAGGCTGTCCCTTTTATATTGCAATCAAAATATTTTTAAAAATTTTTTCATCTGTGTTTCCATTTCTAATGTAAACTGGACGATTAATTTTAGCACTGTGTTTAAAATTCAAATTTCTATTAGATTAATAATATACATCCTTGGGTAGAAATTTGTAAAATATAAGAGAAAATAAAAATGGCATGATGGCTTTGTAATATTTTAAACCCAACTTTCCCAGTGGAGTCCTGTATTTCTCTAATCAAAAATAGATTCTTTACCAAGATGAAGAAATGATAATTGTTTGAGGGGATAGATATGCCAGTTACCTTAATCTGATCATTACATGCTGTATTGAAATATCATACCATGACCCACAAGTATGCACAAATGTTACATGACAAATAAAAATAAAAAATGCCAATAAATTGAGAATTAAAAATATTGATTTTTGACTGCAAAGCTGTTACTCCAGTCAGCATTGTTTTAATCTTCAATTTCTATTTCTTAGGTTATATTATCTGTCAAGTAGGTTTTCTTGTATTTGAAAAGGTGTCAAGACTGGTTTAAGTCAAGATTTATGGATTTGCTTAAAATTATGATAAATATAACTTCAATTGAGCTCCTACTAGCTTTAGTAAAAAATTAAATTTATCTATTTTTTTTTAGGTAATATCCAAGGGACAGTTGGTGGCTGTAGGCAAACAAAATACAACAACCTTCTCTTTAATACCAGAAAGTTCTTGGGCACCAAAGGCTTGTATAATTGTGTATTATGTTGAAGATGATGGAGAAATTATAAATGATGTCTTAAAAATTCCTGTTCAGCTTATTTTTAAAAATAAGGTAAGATTTAAGATGATAATATTTAAAAGAAACCCTTATATTAGTGAAGTCTGAGACATATACTATTTCTTTAGAAAAGTATCACTAAGCTGAATTGGTTGGGAGGATATATTATTCCCTTTAAAACTATGGTAAAACCTCTTCTGTATTTAGTTACTATGTATATATTTAAAAAAATTATTTTTAGTTGTAGGTGAACATAATGCCTTTATTTTATTTTATTAAAAAAATTTTTTTTAGTTGTAGTTGGACATAATACCTTTATTTTATTTATTCTTATGTGGTGCTGAGGATCGAACCCAGCGTCTCACACATGCTAGGCAAGCGCTATACCACTGAGCCACAACCCCAACCCCCCATAATTCCTTTATTTTTAAGGGTTGCTGAGGATCGAACCCAGTGACTCACCTGTGCTAGGTGAGCACTCTACCACTGAGCCACAACCCCAGCCCCTATATATGTGTTTTTGCATGTGGAATTGTTTGGCTCTATGGGTCTTATTTGTGACACAATGTTCTTGGCTGTAAGACTTCAACTTAAAAACATGAAACCATTCAGGACTTTTCAAATAGTTGAGTTGACGTTGCTTGGTTGTGAAATTCAGTGGCACCGTAGTATCTGTGTGGTTTGACATTGCCATGGATTGAGGAAGTGAGGCCATCTGCCATGAATTTAAGAAGCAGACCTGGGCTTGGTTTATCTATTACATCAGCTGGAAACTAACCTGGGACAGATTTTTTTAATATACTTGGTCACCTTGCACATGAGGACCTGTGTGAAGCCTGGCCTCCAGATGCATCAGTGCTTTTTATAGCCTGAGTAATCAGCTTGTGTAGAAAGCTGCCTTGGCCCCTAACTGAAAAGAAACATGATTGAATCATCTCACATGGATCAGCCATAGTTTACTAAATATTACTGTCTTTCTAGTCCTCATTGTTTTAAAGCAGTGGTTTACAGAGTATGGTTCTTCCATGCTTTCTTTTGTTGAGACTTGTTAACCCTAACTTTGATTATCAGAATATAAACTTCTACTTTTGTCTGATGAAAAGACACGAGATATTTTTCTTTTTTAAGAAAGAAAACACAGGGGCTGGGGTTGTGGCTCAACGGCAGAGCACTCACCTAGCATGTGTGAGGCCCTGGGTTTGATCCTCAGCCCCACATAAAAACAAATAAATAAAATAAAGGTATTGTGTCCAAGTACATATTAAAAATTGTTAAAAAAAAAGAAAGAAAACACAATGGGGTTGTGGCTGGGGCTCATGGCAGAGTGCTTGCCTAGCACATATGAGGCACTGAGTTAGATTCTTAGCACTGCATACAAAATGAGCACATAAAAAAAAGCCATGCTGTCCATTTACAACTACAAAAAAAAAAAATAAAGAAAAGAAAAGACTATATTTTGTTAGCTTCAGAGCCCAATTTTTATTTCTAGTAATAGTAGTCACTTGACAAAAGTGAATTTTAAAGTAGGAGTCATGGAGGCTTAACCAAGGAGACACATTTCTGAAAGTGAGATCAAGCTCTAAAAGTAGTAACAGTGTACAAGATCATGGATGTTGAGGAAGCAGAGTTTTTGAGAGCATATTTCAAGAAATTTCTTAGACATATGAGATAGGAAATTAGTTTCAGTTCCATTTGCAAAGATGTATCTTAAACTTTTATGCAACAATTATTGCACTATGCAGAAACTGCATGAATCATAATAGAAAGTGTTTAGGAGAAAATTTGTGAATCTTTGTTGATGTTCAACGATGACAATGGAATGAATGAATGAGATATAGAAAGGGATAAGAAGATGTAGGTTTAGAAATTATCCACATAGAAGTGTAAGTTGAAGCCATGGGGTGTCTGAGGTTCAGAGAATAGAGTGAACTACAAGGTCTAAGACAGCCTAGAATACACTACTTCCCACCCTATAACCCCTCTCTCTTTTAGAGTGTAGGTGAAGAAAGTAAACTAGATATGAAGGCTTGAGGAGTGTATTGCACCAGATCAGATAGGCAGGAGGGGAATACTTTAACTCAAGACTCTACAATGGACTAGAGATTGAATTCAAGTTTATTGAAACAAAATGCAGGAGACGGGGCTGGGGATGTGGCTCAAGCAGTAGCGCACTTGCCTGGCATGCGTGCGGCCCGGGTTCGATCCTCAGCACCACATACAAACTACGATGTTGTGTCCGCCAAAAACTAAAAAATAAATAAATATTTAAAAAAAAATGCAGGAGAGTGTTAAAGCATTTGGTGAATTAAAATAAAAGTACTGGAGGTTGTTGTGGGGATATTGGTAAGTGTTTAGACCCTCAGTTTTTGCTAATCAGCACTTATTGAAGTTGGCTCCCACTTTCCCATTGAGACTAAGAAAATAGCTGGGACTCTGCCATTCTTTATGATTACACTTTGAGAGGATGGCTCCCACCAGGATATTTAAGTTTTAAAGAGTCAGAGAAAGACTTTGAATTGCCAGTTGTCTAAAGCAGATGTTCTAAGGAAAGGAACGTTGGGGGCTACAGTCAGGAAGAAGCCTATCCAAAGTTTAATGAAGCCTAAGGTGGCATTAAGGCCATCTTGGACAGATGGTGTCATCATTGATACAGGGGAATGTAGAGATGCTAGATGAAATGAGAGTCCCCAGTGGGAAGGGGCCTCATGACAAAGCCCTCTGTTCAGCAGTCATGCAATGACTGACAGTTTCTAAGAAGTAGTAGGACCACACTTCGTTGTGTGTAATGACAAGAAGTTCAGGTAGCTATGGAGACATAGGGCACAGAGGTCTTGGACAGAACCCCCATATCTCACAGCCCAGCTAGTTCTGTGAGTCCTCTGGGAGCTCTCTGTGTTTATTCCCAAGTTCAGGTTACTTTAGGTTTCTTTCCTCTTTTGTGTGCCCCCTCTAGGATGTTGTCCTTCCCAGGTGTGCTAGACACTGCTATCTTATGTCAAGCATTGGCTGGGGGATGAAGAATGGGAGAGGGAGAGAGACAGGGAAGAGAGATGGGAAGGATAATTCAGATTTATAACTACTGTGAGAAGTTGACTTGCAAGTATGAGGGAATAGTTTTCTTTTTGTTATTTTCTTATGTATGGTTTTAGAATTATCCCTGGACCAAGGCAAGTAAAGAAATTTTTAGATTTTGAGTCCTTGATCTGTTATTGGTAGAGTATGTAAGTAATGATTTTTAAAAAGTGAAATCAATCAATCCTATTTTCTCCCTTTCTTAGATAAAGCTGTTTTGGAGCAAAGCTCATGCTGAACCTTCTGAGAAAGTCTCTCTCAGGGTCTCTGTAACACAGCCGGACTCAGTAGTTGGGATTGTAGCTGTTGACAAAAGTGTGAATCTGATGAATGCCTCAAATGATATTACAATGGAAAATGTGAGTTTAGCTTTTTAAAAATTATACACTTTTTTAAAAAATGTGTTCTTTTTAGCTATACACGACAGAGTGTATTTTGACACATTATACATTCTAATTAGGATCCCAACTTGTGGTTGAACATGATGTGGAGTTTCACTGGTGGTATATTCATATATGAACATAGGAAAGTGATGTCCCATTCATTCTACTGTCTTTCCTGTTCCCATTCCTCCCCTTCCCTTCATTCTCATATCCTTTTTGTCTCCATGGCATTTCCTTCTCCTCCCCTGCCCTGACCAGATGATGGTGTCATTTAATTCTGTATGATTATGGATTGCCCTCTATGTTCTTTTTTTCAGTTTTTAATCCTGCAAATTTGTATCCACTCTTTTTTTCTTCCCATTTTATTTTTTTTATCTCTTTCTGGGACTCCTATTATTCAGAAATTTGGCATTTCTACTTTTATCCTTTGTATCTCTCCATTTTTTGTTTCATGTTTTCTGTCTCTTTTTCTGTAGTTCTTTGAGAGTTCTTCCATTGATTCTTCCAGCTCTGAGATTATTTATCATCTTATCTATCCTACTTTGATAAATTTTCTTTTTTTCTTTATGCTGGCTGTGATTTTCATTTTTGTTTTTAACTTATTTTTATTTTGTTAGCTATTATATTTTTAGTACCTGTTTTTCATTTGGGTCATATTTTTTGTTCCTTTTTTCTTTTTCTTGGTAACAGGGATTGAGCCCAGAGGTGATTAACTACTGAGCAACATCCCAGCCCCTTTTTGTACTTTATTTAGAGACAGGGTCTCACTGAGTTGCTGAGTCTGGCTTTGAATTTATGATCTTCCTGCCTCAGCCTCCATAGTCAATGGGATTATAGGTGTATGCCACTGCACCTGGCTTTTTCCTTTTTCATATTGCTAATATTTCTCTTATATCTCTTTATACATGTTTACTAGGCTTATTTTAAATTCTTGAGTTGATCTTTTCAACAATTATGCTTCACATGCCATATGTTGTCCAGTTGGATATTTTTCTTTGGTAGTTATAACCTTTGGGTGTCTTTTGGGTGTCTCTCTCCTCTGATAACATCTATTGGGGGAAAACTGAATACCAGGCTCCAATTTTTGGTGTAGGTCCTGGGATTTTAAAGATAAAGAATGGGTTGAAACTCATTACTCTTGTTCCTTTATTTTTGCTATGTGCTTCTATTTAAGAGTTTCACTTAAACTCTTAGGGAAATGAAGCACTAGGAAGAGATTATGATCCAAGCTCTGAGGGTTTGGAAGAGTTGGGGAGGAGGGTCTGGCCATGTTTTTCTCACATCAGAAATGCCCACCTGCTATTATCTTTGGGGCATCTACAAGGGCAGTCAGCTGCTTTTGATCTTGACAGGGAAATTGAAAAGAATGATTTTCCTAATGCTGTCTCCTGGAAAGAAGCAACAGCAGAATTATAAAAACTTTCCTCCATCCTGTCTCCTGGTTTCTCTTTAGTTATCTTCTGCCTCATACTGAAGCCATTTGCTTCCTTCCAGCACCAGTTCAATATATCCTCCACTCTTTTGGGGATTTTCGTTTCTCACTCATCCAAATTTTCTCTTTGCTTTTATTATTTCTCCAGAGTTGACTCTGAAGGTGGGAGTTAGGAGCCTGTGATACCAGTCTGTCCTGGCTTCCCTGTTTCTTGTTGAGTATTTAGAGTACTTTAATTGTTCTAGATCTTCCAGGAACAATTCTTAGGCATTTAGCCTTCCCATTGTTAGCTTGTGCTGCAGCTTTGCAGTGCTTTTTATTGAGGCAGTGAGAAAAGGAGGATTGCTTTATGAGATACATGCTGCTTCTTGATTAGTTAACATCTGTTCCTACTTGAGTGAGAGCAGAAGCAGATCTTCAAGTATTTGTATTTTGTGGCAGAGCTAGAGTCATGAAATTAAAACCTTTTCTCTCATTACGTCTGACTCTGGCCCTGGCTCCATCATCTATGGGTTGGCCTAACTACATTTGCTAGCTTTTTGAGACATGATGAAACTTTTTGTTTTCTCATTTGATCATTTTCTTATTGGTGACTGTTATGGTTTGGATTGGAAGTGTCCCCTAAATGTTACTGTGTTAATGTAGGAATGTTCAGAGGTGAAAAAATTAGGTTATGAGAGTTATAACCCAGTCACTTCATGGGTTAATACTTTGAAAGGATTACTATCCTAGGGGGTAACTGTAGCCAGATGGGACATGGCTGGAAGACGTGGGTCACTAGGAGCATGCCTTGGGGATTATAGCTTGTCCTCCTGAATCCTCCTTCTCTCCCTCTTTGCTTCCTGGCCACTATGTCTTAAGCTGCATTCTTCTGCCATGCTCTTCCCCATGATGCTTTGCTTCACCTTTGGCCCACAGCAATGAAGTCGGCTGACCACGGACTGAACCTCTGAAACTGTGAGCTCAGAATAAACTTTTTCTCCTCTAAATTGTTCTTGTCAGGAATTTCAGTCACAGCCACAAAAAACTAACACAGTGCCAGATCATCATGTTCGCTTAATGTGGGTGTAACCATGGTTATTAGCTGAAACAGAGGTTGCAGGTGTTTAACTCTATCCTAGAATGAGTTTTTTCAACTTAGATGCTTTCATGGTTTTTACCTTTATCTCAGTTTGTCTTGGTCAATGCTAATGTACATAGGGAGAAGTATCAAAACTGACCTAAAAAGATATAATACTTTAATTTTGTTATTATAGTAAAACATATATACCATAAAATTTACCACTTTTACCATTTTAACGTACAATTCAGTGGCATTGATTTCTTTGCAAAGTTATATAGCCGCCATTAGTATTTCCAAAACTTTCATTGCTCCAGAGATGCTGTAACATTCAGGCAGTAATTCCCCATTTTCCCCTGGCCCTGACCCCTGGCAACCTCTAATCCACTTCTGTCTTTTATGAATTTGATTGGTTTACCTATTTATTTATTCTAGACATTTACTTATTACTTCTACCTTTTGGCCATTGTGAGTAATGCTGTAATGAACATTGATAGAAGTATCTTTGAGTGTTTGATTTTGGTTCTTTTTAGTATGCATCTAGGAGTGGAACTGCTGAGTCATATTCTAAATTACATATTTAAATTTTTGAGGAAAAAGAATGAGAGTTTTACTCACTCTTTTAGCCTATTTATCTATTATTGTTAGCAATGAGTACTATTCTTAAAAAATAATAATATTTCTAATGTTATTATTATTGGTATAATTTGGAAATATTATCTTATAGGTATAATTTGTATTGCTTTGATCATCAATGAGGTTGAATATTTTTTCTTCCTATTAATAATTTATATTTCCTCTTTTCTGAATTGTCTGCTTAGGTTATTGAAAAAATTAGGTAAATGATATTTTATAGATATATTCATTGCCATCCAGTTTAAATATCTCTGCCAGATAATTTTTAATACTGACCTTTATATGTTGATCTGTCAATCAGTGACATTTAAATTCCTTCTGGGCAAAACTCAATTTTGTACTTGAAGGAGTTCTGGATAGCTAAGCAGAATAAAAATAAGTTTATTAAAATTGGTTGGAAGAACTATAATTCCAACCAATTGAATCATGAGCAGAACATTCACATATTTATTACTCCTTGATTTGAATCATTTTCAAGTTTAATAAGCCTGGGGGCTATGACTAATCTAAGTTACTTGTAAGAAATGATGTGGAAGACAGAAAGTATTGATATGAAACTAATCATTCTGTGTATTTTATCTTCTTTGTAGGTGGTCCATGACTTGGAACTTTATAACACAGGATATTATTTAGGCATGTTTATGAATTCTTTTGCTGTCTTTAAGGTATGTTCAGTTTTTTCTATAATTTGGGGGGCTGGAGATGTAGCTTAGTTGGTAGAGAGCTTGCCTCACATGCACAAGGCCCTGGGTTCAATCCCTAGCACCGCAAAAGAAAAAAAAAAGTATTAGATTTGTTCTATAATTTGAAGACCATAGTATGTTTTACTATATCAAACACTATCAGAATTAAAGATCATTGTGAAATGTTAACCTTTTATTATATGTGTCACTAAAGTGCACTATTACATAAGTATAATTGGAGATGGAAAGATAATCATCCTTTCAGTTTTAAAAGTAAATGGAAAAATTCACCATTAGAGAGAGAAATGGAATTATCACTAAACAAATAGTTTATTTCCTTCATATTACTTTCTTTGACTTTGAAATGGCTGTTCATGCATATAAGAGAGAGAGAGAGAGAGAGAGAGAGAGAGAGAGAGAGAGAGAGAGAGAGAAACTATCTAAGCTCTCAAGAATGGGCAAGAGTGAGTCTAGAGTGTTGGAGACTTCTGTGATTAGAGAACATGTAAATGTTTATTTTAAAAGAAAATTAAAATTATTTTTTCTAGGAATGTGGTCTCTGGGTATTGACGGATGCAAACCTTGTGAAGGATTATGTTGATATTGTTTGTAAGTAAAAACTGACAGTATGCTTGCAAGATATTTGTCTTTTACATCAGACCTTTAGTATTACTTTATACAGGTATGGATATTTTCTGGTTGAACATGAATATTGTATCTTAAAATGTTTGGAATTTATCATACTTGGAAGTACATCTGGGCCATGACATAAAATGTTCTTCTGAGCTCCTGTCTTTGAAATGTATGCTTTTCATTTGTTTTGTGTAATCCTTTGAGGTGGTTATATTTTGAACATATTGGTTCCAATTTGTATTGAAAGCTGTGCTATTATTTTGGAACTACTTCAAAGGAGAAACACAAATGTTTTGAAACATTTGTGTTTTCTAGCTTTTTGATGTTCACTCAGAAATAGCCCAGATGCCAAAAGTAGATATTCTCTCTCTCTCTCTCTCTCTCTCTCTCTCTCTCTCTCTCTCTCACACACACACACACACACACACACACACACACACACACACACACACACACACACTTCATCCATGGAGTTGACCACTGAAAAATAAAAAAAAAGTATACTCTTACAAAGAAATCATAAAATATTTTGACTGGAGGAAATGTATACATAAGGGTGGTTAACTGTAGAAGCTATTCCCTCTTTTTTTCAGGTAAAATTTACTAATATCATCTTGAAAGTGTTCCAGAACTATCACAGTTCCTCTGTCTGAATTTCCTATCAGGTGTTCTCAGTTACTCTGCACTCAGCCCCAGGCTATCTGGCTTTCTGTTGGTTCTTGTCACACCATGAGCCTCTGTTCTGAAACTTAAAAAATATTTCATAGTTTTAAAGATTTATGAGTTTTTATGATATTTATTTATTAAAAACATGTGCTACACTTAATTTTCCTCATACAATTCTCTATCCTACGAGCCTTCCAAGAATCTGTCTTTATCCATTTTCCAGTCTCTGTTTTTATGCATCTTTTTTCATCTCTACTTATCAAATCCTGCCCAGCGCCTGCTATAGTCTTTATTTTATTGTCAGCACTAAGGAGGTAGAAAGAGAGGAGTAGAAATGTTATAAATGGTTTTAAAATGATACTTTTAAATACTTAAAAAAATCAAGTTAAAAATTTAAGCATTTGAACTGTAAGTATTTTTTTTTATTATTATTGGTCATTAGTGACAGGAAACAGTTTAAAAAAATTATTTCTGGCTCTGAGGTCACTGTCCATGTGGTGTTTGGTAAATCACTTGACTTCTCTATCAGATTTCTCATCTGAGAAAATGAGAGGGTTGGACAAGACAGACTAAGATCTCCTGCAGCAGAGAGGGGCTATGAGTCCATGCACCAAGTTTACAATTCATTTTCTCCCATGACTGTTTTTCTAACCACTATCAATATTTGTTTTTAGATGATACTGCGGAGTATGCTGAGATGTTTGTGGAGGAAACTCAGGGGTATCCAGTAGATATTAATGATTTTTCTTCATTTAGCAACCCACGTGTAAGAAAGCATTTTCCAGAGACTTGGATTTGGCTAGACACTGATATGGGGTAAACATTTATAAAGTTCTTTGTTCACACATATTTCACTTAGTATATGTTTTAAATAAGATTTGCTCTTTTTCTAGAGGGCATAGTACATAGTTGATGAAGAACTAAGTAGACCAAGAGGATTTTGTTTTAGGATGTTCATCAAATCTACCTGTAGTATTTAATAAAGCCACATGGAAATTATGGCAGGAGATTATTAACAAGAAGATGATAGGTCTTTTTATTTTTAATCCCCCAATGAAGTGTGATTTTAACTTTGAAGTCTCATAATTCTCACTGGAGAAAAATTGCCAGACATACATTTGTTGCCATTAGGTGAGAAGCACTAGTGATCACCTCCTGGACCACTGGCAGTGCTGCTACTGATACTCATAGAACATCCTTAGGGGAAGGAGGGACATGGGGGTGGAAGGAATTCAGCCTCACTGCTAAACAGTGTGCTACCTGATGAGATAAATTTTGTTCTACACAGTAATATATAGATAGCTATTTAGGAATATTCTAAATAATCTCAGAAAAAAATAAATAACAGTATTTACAGGGATATAGAAAAGTAACTCTTCTTCAAACTGAGAAAAAATTGGAGTTTGAAAATATGTATTTATTCTTTATATAAAATTTATGAAACTACAGTGGGAATTCTGAAGATATAAATATTATAGAAAGAATTTATTAGAATTTGAATTAGTATGAAATATTATGACCTCTTTTTTGAGAACTTGGGATCTGCTTTTTTATGCTAAATGGTTTTAAATTTAGATATATAAGTGATATATAAAATTAAAATTCTCCCAAAAATAGTTGTTGACTTATTTTGAAATATGTCAGTTCTTGGTTTTGTGATTTCTATGTTTGTCTTGATTTCAGATCCAAGATTCACCAGGAATTTGAAGTTACAGTACCTGACTCTATCACTTCTTGGGTGGCTACTGCTTTTGTGATCTCCGAAGACTTAGGTCTTGGATTAACGACTGCCCCAGTGGAGGTAACCTATGGAGGGGCTGCTTATTACTGTTACAGTACCGTGAAGCTAAGGAAGTTCCAGCTACTCAATAGATTTTTAAAAAATGATTGCTTATAATGTTTATCATAGTTTAGAGATTTTTTTTTGATTTTTCCTTTCTGCTTTTCATCTGTTTTAAATTTTAGAAAGAGAGCTATATTAGAGTGTTAAGTGGTAAGTGTCCATATTAAGATTAGGATAGAAAAGTTTATTATGGATGTGCTCTAACAACTTCCAATGGCCAGAATAGAGGAGAGAGAATTTTCATGTGTCCTTCATGGATGAGCACAACTTCTCAAGACGTCCCCTAGTAGATATGCCATCACATCTCGTTTCTAGTTACTAAGAGGCATAACATGACTATGAATGGCCAAAGACCAATACTTCTTGCTTCTGTTATTCTTTTTCTTTTTGATTCTTTTTAGATGTTAATGGACCTTTATTTTATTCATTTATTTATATGCGGTGCTGAGAATCAAACCCAGTGCCTCACACATGTGAGGCAAGCACTCTACCACTGAGTTACAACCCCAGCCCCTCACTTCTGTTATTCTTTATAACATATTTGTTTTGCCTCCTTAGCATCCCAAAATGAAATTAGTAGAAAGCATAACATACCTATGTATACAATTTCAAAAAAGTTAACATGATGCCTTAAGTGAGATACTAAGAGAAATAAAAAGAAAGTAACACATGATAACATGATATGTATTTCAATATGTTCATGACCAGACATTATTGCACTAAAGATACAGCGAAATTTTAAATGCTTATGCCATGCCTGGAATAACCCTGTGTGCAATACTACAGGCGTGTTTTGATGTACATGTATTATTTCAGCATCTCAAAATCCTTGAGTGGTGCTGCCTGTAAATTTCTGAAATGGTGAACAACTTTTGGTAAAGTTACAAACAAACCAAAATGCATTCTTCTCTTACAAAATAGTTGTATTCAGAAAAATTTAGTGTCGTCATATTTAAATTGGAATTATGTAGTAAGCTTAAGTCATTTTAAATAGGTACTTTAGCTATGTGCATATCTAAAGAAACATTCAAGAGTCCTGAGGAATATGAAACAGTCCTTCATTGTTTGCGTTGGTCCTGAATATTGCAGACCTTCACCCACCAAGTAGCATCCTCCAATCATTGTGATGACCTAAGACACCTTCACAAATGTCCAAAGAAACCTCTAGAAGGAGTTACTGTTGCCAGTGTGACCATGGCTTAAACTAAACCTCAGAGTCAGGGGAGGGCCTCAGCCTCCCCTGCAGGACTTAGCCAACATTTTCAGAGTTGGACCACCTGGAGGAAACACACATGGATGTGTGTGTAGAAGTAAACTGTCACCAGGCCGGCTGTGTTGAGGTTTACCACACTAGTCTAAAACAGAGACTGTTGATTTGGGCAATGGCTTTCAAAGCAGATGATGGAGTCAATATAGCATAAAATAAGAGCAACTTGCTTCAGTATTAGACAGCAACTTGCTTCTGGTTTCTCCGCTTGCCTCTAACTTGAGGTTCTACTAGTGACAGATCCCATGAACGTTACTTTGCTATTTAATAGGAGCATAGAGTCTTTATAGATTTACAATGATTAAATGGAATAATTTGTGAAGTGCCTTATTCCTCTTAGGCATTTAATAAAGTATAGGATTAATAATGTTGAATAACACAAATCAAGACAATTTGATATAATTTATTTGGGAAAAGTTGTTATTTGCCTTCTGTTGGTAGGAAAGCGGAAAATTCTAAGAGGACTTGTAAACTTCACAGGCTTTGTGAGGATTGTTTTTAATTGTATATAGTGTGAAACATTTGACCTGAATAAAAATATATACCCACTGTGTTCTTTCCAGCTACAAGCCTTCCAACCATTTTTCATTTTTTTGAATCTTCCCTACTCTGTTATCAGAGGTGAAGAATTTGCTTTGGAAGTAACCATATTCAATTATTTGAAAGAGGCCACTGAGGTAATGTGTTTAAGGTTTTGTTGCTTGTTTATGTTTCAGGAGAAAACATGTGGATTAGCATAGGTAGTGTTTGCACATCTGTGCTTCTAGGCATGCTGTACCTTTCTGGGAGATTAATATGGATGTACTTAGTTAGTTACTTCTTCTGTAATAACGTCTAGGGAATCATTAGCAGGTCTGTGTACTTCCTCCTTGATTCCCAGCACAGGTTCTCCCCTTCAGCCACAGTCCTTCCTTATGGTTTTGGAGGCATGCCTTTCTCCCTCCTGTCTACCCTGACCCATGTTTCCCCATGGTCCCCCACATCTAGAATGTGTTGTCACATCTCACTGACGTTCTGTGCCCAGTGCATTTGGCAAATTTATCCCCTTCAGGACTTGGCTTGGAACCAAGATGCCTTTCCTGAGGAATCTAACCTGTTCTGCTGTGTTTACAGTCCCCATAGTTATACAGTATATTACACTTTCAAGGATTTATTTTTTGAGTCATGTGCTTTGTGTCTCCTTAGCTAGTCAATTCCTTGGATGGCCTGGATGAGGGCCATTGCTTGTACCGTGCCCACAGTAGTGTTAACCAAATGGTTGATATTTCCCCCCCGAGTAATTAGGGATATGCAATTAACTTTATTGTATGGAAAGATATTTCTTATTTTTTTGGGTACTGGGGATTGAACCCAGAGGTCTTTAACCACTGAGCCACATCCTCAGCCCTTTTATATATTTTATTTATTTAAAGATACGGTCTTGCTACATTGCTTAGGGCCTTGCTAAGTTGCTGAGGCTGATTTTGAATTTGCAATCCTCTTGCCTCAGCCTTCTGAGCCGCTGGTATTACAGTCATGCGCCACCACACCTGGCTGGAAATGACATACTTTAAAAATATATAATAAAATGTTTAAAAGTATTATTATAATTACTACTACTACTTTTGGTGCTGAGGATTAAACCCAGAGCTTTGTTCATGGTAAGCACACACTCTACCAGTGAGTCTTTAAAATTTTTAATTGTATTTTTTTAATGTAGTCAGCATGGTACAGTGTAACAAAAGATTTGCAGTCAGAAGGCTCAGTGTCCAGTCTGCCACGTACTAGCAACTAACTTAATTGTAGTTTCCTCATCTATAAAATGGGAATCATAACTATTATCTACACAAAAGTATTTTGAAAAGCAATTGAGAAAATAGATTAGAAAATAATCTGTAAAATGTAAGGCTTAGAGAAATGCTATTCTTGATGAGACTAGCAACTTTGGCATAATTTACAAAAGTTTATAACCAAGATACACTTTAGGATTGATTTCTGAGTCACACTTTCCTTGGAATAATTTTCACGGAGATTCTCAAGGGATGTAATAGCATCTCATCTTGTTTGTCTCATTGTTTTCTGATGGAATGACACAGTTAAATCAGGCTGGTGGTGGTACCTACACCACGTTCTGTGTATAGCCTTATCATTCAATGGCTTTGCATAATGACAGAATTTAATGTAAGGGATAGGACTAGAAATGGAGGTGAAGCGTGCCTTTTCCCCAAATATCTTGAGGTAGAAAGGAAAGCATATGAAATGAATGAGGATTTTCCTTTTCATTCTCTCATTGGCTGAATTTTGGCCTCATCTTTCTCTTGTTTTGAGCTGCAAGTTATAACAGCACTTATGGTGGTGGTAATACACTTTGCTAAAGAGCACTTATTATACAAAACCTCAGGCATTTTTTTTTCTTCCAGGTTAAGGTAATCATTAAGAAAAGTGATGGATATGATATTCTATTGACTTCGAATGAAATCAATGCCACAGGACACCAACAGACCATTCTGGTTCCCAGTGAGGATGGGGCAACTGTAGTTTTTCCTGTCAGGCCAACACATCTGGGAGAAATTCCTATCACAGTTATGGCTATTTCACCCACTGCTTCTGATGCTATCACCCAGAGGATTTTAGTAAAGGTAAATATTGGGAGTCCAAAATAAATGAAAATATGTATGTGGAATTGGAAAGGACAAAGAAGATGATTTTTCTTTTAGTTAAGTTTGTTGGCAAACATAGTACATCTTTTCCTCAATCCTCCTGATAATGCCCAGTTGTTTTCTCATCTCTATGTAAAAATATAACATATATGCTTAGAAATAATTGCCAGTATACTCTTTAAATTTAATCAGGACAGTGAGTTTCAAGATCACAAAGTCTCTTTTATAGTCATTTACATCTTTAGTCTTTGTTACATTGGGATCCTATTAAATCATGGTCAGATTGATAAGTAGATTTGAAATTTTGGAATTCTCAGTGCCTGTAGAAGACATTCTGCAGAAAAAGACAAGTCAGCATAGCACATGTGCATTTAGATTCTGGGGTGAGAGAGCCCTCATTTTGTATCTCTGCCCTGCTGAATGTGATTTTGGATGAAATATTTACTCCCTCTCTTTCGATAATAAATAGAACCTACCCTATACATTTTTTTTCTCATCACATTTCACCTTTGTCATTTCTACCAAACTCTGTGAAACTTTTTTCTAATTCAATTAGAAGGTAAACACTTAACAGATTTAAGTCAGAATTAAGAAATGGTAATTAATTATCTAGCTATATAGAAACTGTAGAACAACAGGCCTGGTGTTTGTGTTCATATCTGCATATAGTCCTCTGTAAATAGATGTGCAGAGACCATATTAATTGTGTTCCTTTTTTTTCAATAGGCTGAAGGAATAGAAAAATCATATTCACAGTCCATCCTACTAGACTTGACTGACAACAAACTGCAAACCACCATGAAATCTTTCAGTTTCTCATTTCCTCCTCATACAGTCAGTGGCAGTGAAAGAATTCAGATCACTGCAGTTGGTAAGAATATATTCCCTTCTTCTGATTAATTTGTATGTAATAATATATATTATTCATTTATTTATATATGCATTTTCTTATTTATTTATGAGAATTTTTAATTGGTCCCAACTGATGATTATATTAGAAAGGTTAGCAAATTATGTGTCCTAGAATAATAGCTCTTCTCAGTCTTATGTGCATATGAATCAACTGGGGATCTTGTTTGAAAGCCCTGTTGGTGGGAGCTGGGATTTTACGTTTCTAATCAGCTCTCAGGTATATTATCGTGAAGCTTCTGGCATATCACACCATGAATAGCAAGGTGCTACCCTGCTGTGGTTGGATGAAAGGGTTGTTCCTAAAAGCACAGCTTCTTAGCTCTTTTCCACTGGTGAGTATCAGAATCTTCTGTGAAGCTTGGTAAAGACACAGATATCTATGCTTTACTCTAAACCAACTATAGTAGAATTTCTTGGGCTATGGGTAAGGCAGGTACAGTGATTGTAATAACCAAGAGCTGGGAGCTACTGCCTAGAGCAGTTAGTTCTCTGCAGGACACAGGTTACCTTGAGGATAAGAAACTATGCACTGACTCTAATTATGTCTCTTAGTAACTTTAGTGCCTTGCAATCTAAAATACTTTAGAATTAAACATAACCTTTGCACACTGGTGTCTTAGGGTTCTCTAGAGAAACAAAATCTCACATTAATCTCATCCAGAAACACCCTCACCAGATACACCCAGGAATAATGTTTAGTCAGGGCACATCTGTTCTACTTAAGTTGACACATAAAATTAACTACCACATCTAATAGGTCCTTCTAAATGACATAGATGAATACTCTTATAAATTATATTTGACAAATAACTGTAGAAAATGTATTAATTAAAGACATCTAAATAGTTTGTTAGGCCTTTAAGACACCAGGATTTCAGGCCTTCAGACTTTTAAAAAAATCTTACCTACAGATGTAATATTTGTAAGCACAAAGAACTAATCACTGTGCAGAGGACTTTATTTGAAGCCTGAGATATAATTTTTTAAAAGAATGAAAGAAGCTCTCTGTTTAAGAACATTCTGCCTATGCTTCTCTCACAGTGTTGATATTCTGGGAGATGCAGAAGAAATACAGTGCAGGTACAATACACATCTGCATAAGCACATATAGAAGAATCCCTGAATTAAAAAAAATATTCTTGTTAGTTGTAGATGGACACAATACCTTTATTTTATTTTTATGTAGTGATAAGGATTGAACCCAGTGCCTTCCATGTGCATGGCAAGCACTCTACCACTGAGCTACAATTCCAGCCCAGAATCCCTGAATTTTAAATGTATACTACCACTCTCTAAATAGGGATGAGTCTGTCCTATCTAGGGTCACAAAAATACTCAGAGGTTTAACTTTTTTTGCTGAATGCAAAGAGTGGATTTTCAAATCTTATTTTTATATGATTAAAAAAACCTTTGAGGTCCAAAATGTATGAATTCTAGCTTGTTACTTTGGATTTTGAAATTGTAAATTTATGTTCATTTTGAATATTAAAAATGTAAATTTTCAGGGGTAATAATAAGAACTGTATTTTTTTTTTGTGTTAACATCTAAAGCTTGAGACATTTTGGCATGCCTGCATCTTGTTCATATGAAAGAGATCTCTTTTTTTGTATTCATTTTTTGTTAGGATCAGATTTTCACTAGTTATTTGAACTTGGCATGGTGTAAGTTTTCTAAGTAAATTACATAGCCGAATACTCTTCTTCATACAGCTAACAACAGTAGGGGTCAAAATTAAAAACTCAAGCTGTATCTGAATTTTTACTTATTTCCCAAGGGTGTTTGAATGTGGGTAGAAGAGTCTGTTAAGTATCTGTTTTGTCTTATTTTTAGATTCCTACCTTTGAAGAATATTCCCCATATTTTTTGATCCTAAAGGTCATTGGAAACTTATTCTTGTTATTTCACTTTGTTGCTGCCAAATAGAGGACAGTGAAAAACACTACCACCCCTGTTTTAAGAAATAACATTTGCCAAGCATTTGTATTATGTTAGTAAGAAATAAAGAGTTCTAGTCATGTAAAGAATACTAATAATAAAACATTTTGTTCATGTTTAAGAATGATGGGTCCTCATGGTCCATTTCTTACATTTTTATTCAAGATTTAAAGAAGAAATATTTTTTGCCTAATTTATGTCACTTTTTTCATATTTTATTAACATGTTAACTTTATGATTTTATAAGTCACTGTGACATTTCCATATGTGCATATATTGTGCACTGATCATGTCCAACCTCCCTTATATATTCCCTCACTCTTTCCTCTCATTTCCCTTCCCCAAGTTCCCTTCTCAGTCTTTAGTAGGTCCTTCTTACTTTAAAGCTATTTTTTTTTAAGTTTCTACATACAAAAGAAAACATGTGATACTGTCTTTCTGTATCTGGCTTATTTTGCTTACATGATGACCTTACATGTTTATCCATTTTCCTGCAAATGGCATGATGTCATTCTTTATAGCTGAATAATATTCCATTTTTTGTGTGTATATATATCTATATATATCAGTTTCTTTATTCATTCATCTGTTGACACAAATAGGCTGATTCTATATTTTGGCTATTGAGGTAAGTGCTGCAATAAACATGGGTAAGGAGGTATCTCTTCTGTATGCTGACTTCATTTTTTCTGGATATATACTCAGGAGTGGGATAGTTGAATCATATGGAAGTTCTGCTTTTAGTTTTTTTGAGGAATGTCCATATTGTCTTCCATAATGGCTGTACTAATTTATATTTCCACTAATGGCATATTAAGGGTTCCTTTTTCTTCATATCCTTCCCATCATTTAGTTTTTTAATTGTTTGTTTACTTTTTGATAATAGTCACTCTAACTGGGGTGAGAATTAATCTCAGTGTACTTCTGACATGCATTTTCCTGATGGCTAAAAATATTGATCATTTCTTTCCATATATTTATTAGCTGTTTCTATTTATTTATTAGTTGCTTGTACTTCTTTTAAGAAGTGGTTATTTAGGTAATTTGCCCATTTACAAATTGGATTATTCATTTTTTTTTGTTCAGTTTTTTGAGCTCTTTTTATATTCAGGATTTTAAAACTCTTTTAGGTGAACAAATGATAATGATTTTCTCACACTCTGTACGTTGTCTCTTTACTTTATTGATTATATACTTAGTAGTACAGAAGCTTTTAAATTTGATGTTATCCCATATATCATTGTTTCCGGAGCGATTAGAGTCCTATTCAGGAAATCATTGCCTGCAATGGTGTTTCCTCTGTGTTTTCTTCTAGTAGTTTCATAGTTTCAGATCTTAGATTAAGGTCTTTGATTCATTGTGAGCTGATGTTTGTACAGGGTGAGAAATAATGTGTCAAGTTTCAATATCCTGCCTATGAATATCTAGTTGGCCCAGCACCATTTATAGAAGAGAATGTCCTTTCTCCAGTTAATGTTATGTTTTGGGCACCATTGTTGAGAATAAGTTGCCTGAAGGTGTGTGGATTTAGTTCTGGGTCCTCTCTTCTTTTTGTTCCTTGTTCTATGTGTTTATTTTTATGCCAATATGCTGTTTTTGTTACTGTGAATGTCACGTTTCACTGAGCTAAAAGTCTCCTAATTTATCATCTAATTTACAAGTTCAGTACCATTGCATTATTATTTTTCTGGTCAGGTGATTTATGTAAAGATTCCACTCTGTTCTAATTGCTTCAGTGACAAATACCTTCTGTTTTCAGTGGAAGACTTGCCGCCCGCAGATAACTGTGAATGACTACTGAATGGATTGCATGTCTTGTGCTTTCAGGAGATGTTCTCGGGCCTTCCATCAATGGCTTAGCCTCGCTGATTCGGATGCCTTATGGCTGCGGTGAACAGAACATGATCAATTTCGCTCCAAATATCTACATTTTGGATTATCTGACAAAGAAGAAACAACTGACAGATAATATAAAAGAAAAATCACTTTCATTTATGAGGCAAGGTAAACATTTTAGAAATATACTTTTATTTGTAATAAAAAGTTTGACCTTTTTTTTTTTCCAGGCAGAGTTTGCCCTAGACTATATTTCAGCCTAGATGGGTATTGTACTGGTGTGCAATGGTGGGACCAGATGGTGTTGAATGTGTTAGAAGCTGTCACCATCCTTCATGCAGCTAACTGTTCAGTAACTGCTGCTAAGGTGTTCTCAGTGGCTTAAGCAGGTAGTTTCTAGAGGGTTTGTATTATAATAAGGGATCTGAAATTTAAAACTCTTTTAAAAATCTAAAAGAATGAGTGTTCCTTTATTCAGTACACATTTATGGAGATCTCTTAGTGCCAGGGTCAATTCTAGTGCTGAGGGAACAGAGGAAGTTGGGGCCTTTCTTGAAGAATCACTGTCATTGGAGAAGACAGTGTCCTATGATGGGGACCTTCTCACTGCATTTAAAATATCCATCAGATGGAATTTAGGAGAGGAGTGTTTGTATGGAGAGGACCTTCCAGCTTCTCAGAAAATGCCATATTGGTGATGACTCTGCCCTGACTCTCTGAGAGGTGGCATTGTTTATTTTTTTATTTTTTCATTTTATTTTTTTTAGTTCTATTGATTTTATTTTTTAAATACATGACAGTGGAATGCATTACAATTCTTATTACACATATATATGTATATGAAGAATGTTTATACCCAATTCGAGTCTATATACATGTCCTTAGGATAATGATGTCTATCACATTCCACCATCCTTGCTAACCCCCTTTCTTTCCCTCCCTCCCCTCTGCCCTATCTAGAATTCATCTATACCTCTCATGCTCCCCCTCCCTACTCCACTATGAGTCAGCCTCCTTATATCAGAGAAAACATTCGGCATTTATTTTTGGGGGGTTGGCTAACTTCACTTAGCATTATCTTCTCCAATGCCATCCATTTACCTGCAAATGCCATGATTTTATTGTCTTTTATTGCTGTGTAAAATTCCATTGTGTATATGTGCCACATTTTTTTTATCCATCCATCCACTGAAGGACATCTAGGTTGGCTCCACAGTTTAGCTATTGTGAATTGTGCTGCTATAAACATTGATGTGGCTGTGTCCCTATAGAATGCTGTTTTTAAGTCCTTTGGGTATAGTCCAAGGAGAGGGATAGCTGTCAAGTGGTGGTTCCATTCCCAGATTTCCAAGGAATCTCCATACTGCTTTCCATATTGGCTGTATCAATTTGCAGTTGGTGGCACTGTTTAGATACCAGATGGCTTGGCCACTTGCTAATATCCACAGTTACCAGGATTGAGAGCTTATTATGTAGAAGGCAGCATTCTAAGCAATTTATATCTAATATCTCATTGAATGCTCATAATGAATATTAGCATGACCCCATTTTTACAGATGAAGAAGTGGAGGCATTACATGACACCTTCACCAGGGTCATGTAGCAAGTCAGTAGCAGAGCTGAAATTTGGACCCATCTGGCTCCAGAGTCTGTGCTCTTAGTATTTACATCTAGGAGCAAAATGAAGAATTCTGAGATATTTTCAATAATAATAATAATAATATAAATCTGATTTTCTGGAATATTCCAAAAATTATCCTGAAGCTACAGTTTCAGTTTTTGCATTTCCTTATTAGAGGAAGATCACTGTGTGACTGAGTTTTTCCTGTCTGTGTGATTTGTATGCTGTCCTTCAGATTCATGAAGATTTGAATGTTTTATACAAGATGATTGGAAAATGCTTGTTCAGTATAATCTAAGTAAAGTATAGTTCAGTGTTTTCCAATTCTTAAGTTCTTGTTTTTCTTTCTTATAGTGAATAGGTTAAATGCAAAGAGAGGCAAGCTGTTAGCCCTTTTGTTAAATTTCGAATAAAAGAATTGGAAAACTCAGTAAAGACTGCTTTCATGTGAGCTCTTCTTGCATGTTCCCTTATAATTTAGAGACCTGTTTAACCTAAAGTCTGTGTAGTAATGATAATAGCAGCTAACCCTGTTGGAAAGCCCTGTACATGTTTCAGTTAATTCTAGGAGGTAAATGGACTGCTATTTCTATTTTATAGACGAGGAAATTGAGGCACAGAGAGGTTAACTAACTTACCTATGTTTACTCCCAGGTCATCTGGTTCCGTCCATGATCTTCCTCAGAACACTGCAGGATAATTCTAGTTTGCAATGCTGTTAGGGTGTTAGAAGCAGTGGGATAGAATAGAAGAAGACCAGGAATTGGACCAAGATGCTGGAGTACCATTAATGTACTGAGGTCTTGGTGAATGTTCAGATAAAATGGTGAGAGAGAAACATGGGGTCCTGTGGGGAAGGAGACACCACAGGTTAGAATCTGTAATGTCAGATTACAACAATGTGAACGATTAGGTGTTGGATTCAAGTAAATGAATTACTGTCTGTGGGACTGGATGGTACACACAAAGACTGAGTGGGAGTCAAGGGGTTACATCAGGAGCAATGCATGCAGTTTATGACAAACTAGGGTGACCAGGATTTGGAATTAGGGCTAAATGTGTTCTGAGTGAGGATGGAGATACTGGTATATTTTCCTTCAGATTATGGAAAGGTCCTGTAGACACTGACTGGTTCTCAAACCCAGGAGGTGGTTTGGCCCTTTAAGGACTCAAAGATCTAGCATTTTATTTGTAGAGTTTTCCACTTAAAATTGCCATTTGTTATACATATATTTGTGGATTAGTTATATTTTAAATGCACACATATAAGAGCTGTTTATTTTTCAAATTCTATCATAATTTTGTTACTATCATAATTTTGTTTAAGAAGTGCTATTAGAGCTCTCTATGACATATTGTGTGCCATGCTTAAAAATATGAGATCTTTATACATTGGTGTATTAGTTATATTTAAGAAGATGAGTAAAATTTATTAGAGATTATCCTAAGTTAACTCGGCACATTTAAAAACAAGATCTGGTGTGTAGTCAAGATTTAGTTTGTTTGGTTTCAAGAAAAGAGTGCATTTAAGAAGTACACTGGTGTTTTTTAATTTGTTATATTCACTCTTTGTGATATTTTAATACAGTGAAGTGAAATATTTCAGGAAATGTCTTAATTTCATATCTATATATGCTTTATGAACTTTGGCTAATCTAATACTAATGCTTTTGAAAGATGGAACCTTAAAGGAATAGTTTGAAACATTTAAGGAATGATAACTTGTCCTTTAAAGATAATTTGAGGGGCTGGGGCTGTGGCTCAGTGGTAGCGCACTTGCCTGGCATGTGTGAGGCCCTGGATTCAATTCTCAGCACCCCATATAAATAAAATAAAGGTCTATCACCAACTTAAAAAAGAAAATAGTTAAAAAAAAAAAGATGATTCGAGATTGTGACATAGATCCTTGGCTCTGGGTCAGAAAAGATTTTTTAAAAAAATGACTGGTCCAATTCTTTTCCAAAGAGCCCTTGCTCCAAAAGCAGTGCTAGTTCCTTCAGGCCAATCCTGACTAGGCCGGTGCCAAACTGTAAGTTTTTCTAAGCAGTCCTCTGAACATCTCACTGATTACTTGGAAGCTTTCTTCACTTTTGTTGGTTGTTAGAAGGTGCATAGCAGCCAGAGGGCAAAGAAATGTTTGGTCTCTAAGTGCCAAATGGTCCTCCAAATTGTTCAGACTGTCCAGCACTACTGCTGTAAAGAAAGCCTGTCTTCTCTTAGAGAAACTGGAGTCTAGGTGTTGTAGCACCCGCTAAGGAGGCAGTCAGAACTGGGCTCTAAATCCTGGCTCCTACCTTGGGATTTTCTAGCCCTCTTGGAGCCTCAGTTTTCCCACCTGATACAGTTGACTTGCGAATGAAATATTTCAGCACTGTATTCAACCGTTAAGTATGTCAGTTATGAGAGTGGTTTCTTCTAACTCTGGAGTTAGGGTTGAAAGTCAGCAAACAAATCCTGTCCATTCTACCTCTAGAAACAAATAAGAAATCCTTCCACCTCTCTCCATCTCAGGGCTCACCGTTCCAATTCTAATAGCATAGTTACTCATCTGGACTAACCCGTTGGTTGTCTAATTAGTCTTTCTGCTTCTGTGGTCCCTCCTCTTCAGTATATGATCTCCATATATTATAAAAGGGATCTTTTGAAAATTTCTAGATTATGTAATTTTCTAGCTTAAAGTCCTCCAATGGGCTACTGACTTGGGCCCGCCAGGTCCTGAGTGAACTGGCTTCATCCTCTATTTTTCTCCCCAACTGCCACCACTCTCTTCTTCCCTTTACTGCGCTGTCTGGAGCATTCTCAGCTTCTAGCTACTTCCTCTTCCTTCTCCTGGAGTGCTCTTCTCTCAGATCTTTCCCTGACTGTCTTCCTTAGTTAGCTGTGTTTTCCTCAGAGTGACCTTCTCTGACCATTTAGTGACTCTGATTTACATTACTCCATATTGTTTTCTTTCACTTAACATTCTTTAAAATTATCCTATTCGTCATCTGTCTCCTACACTTGGAGAATGAACTCTGTGACAGGGTTTAACTGCGTCTTCGTTTTATGACTTTAGAGGTATCTCAGTAAATAGCCAATGGATGAATGAATTATCCATATTCACTTCTTTCTATGGGCTTTAGAGTCACCATCTTCATGTGGAGATGGGCCTAGAAGATTTTTGAAGCACTTCCACAATATAGTGATTATCTGTAGACACTCAAGATTCCCCCTGGTCTCAGCGAGGTCTTATCAGCCGGGAAATGTGACCCGTGGTTTCAACATGTTCCCCTTTGATCTGGTGAAGTGACTGATGAAAGTTAGCAAAACTGAGCTCCCCAAAGACATCATCTCACATGCTAGTCCAAATTACATTTCAAAGTGCTAGACAAAAGTTTCCTGGTATAATACTTTTCATTATGAAATCAGACACTGATTTCATAATGAAATCAGAGACTGTCTTTTCTTTTGCCATCATATTTGCCCAAGTCCTTTAAATATAGTGTAGTTGTTTTTCTTTTTTAAGAAATTGAAGTGGCTTTGGTGTGAGTCATGATTACATTATTTAAATGTCATTTATGGACAGCGCATTGTTTTACTTAAATCATGCTTGGCCCAGGAAACCTGTAACCTAACCCATTGATTTTTTGGGTCAAAACAACAGCTACATCATTGAATGAAGTGTGTGTATTTTGCTGTTTAAAAAAGCAAAAAGCAGAATCATAAAATGAAAACTGTTTCTGATAAGGACTGGAAATCCTGTTAACTGAAGATTTAAACCTTATTTTCCTCAGAGATATTCAAATCGTAGCATTTGTGGCTTAAGTTTTTCAAGTGAGAATCATACCAAGTCTGGTGGAAAACACTATATTTTTGTCTATTGAAATAAATACAGGAAAAAAAAGGGGTTCAGAATTCTGCTGCTGCCTTTGGCCATCACCAGTATAGCTGGAGGTAATAGTGAAGAACCTAGAGGAGAAAAACCCATAAACTTCTCTATCTATATCTCATGTCAGAGAAAGAAAGGAAGTGAATAATGATTATTTTTCTTTTTAGTACAGAAAATATCTTTATCAGCTTTTGCTAGAGAAAGTGCTTCAATAGTAAAAAAAAAGCTGATTTTACTTCTTTTATTTACATATAATTTTTATATTTAAGGTAAATCAAGCCAAACTGTATTCAGAATGTTACTTTCTTTTTTTTCTTCTTCTTTTTTTTTTTTTTTGGTCTGGGGACCAAACCCAAAGCCCTCTTGTATGTGAGGCAAGTGTTCTACCACTGAACTACATCTGAAGCCCTGGAATGTTACTTTTTGATGTGTTTCTGTAAACAGTACTTTTATCTTTACTATGGTAAATTCTGAAGATTTTTTTAATTCATACTTAGTCTAAAGAAAATTCATGACCCTGAAATGTATGTGTCCTATTTTGTCATTTATAAACAGTGCTTCCTGGGTCATTATCTTAAAAAAGTCTCTTGACTTCTTCTGTATTTCAGTTTTCAGAAGTGTCTGACAATTCTGTTTATGTTATTAATTTCAAACTCAAGAGCTGGTCATAAAACTATTAATTTAAAAGCAATAGTCTTGTTTTTTTCATAAACTTTTGGAGAAAACCATGTTTTTGACATTCTCACTTATTGTGATGAAAAGTCATCAACTCAGGCGATTGCTCTGGAATGTTGAATTGTTTTATTAAGAACAAAAGCTGTAGCTCCATCAACAGTGTCCTTTTCTGCTCATGGAGTGGAAATGAGGCCTGATGCACTAGGATGCGCTGGAGGACAAACAGCTGAGGGTTCTCCAACAATTCGTGGCTGGTGTAACAGGAGGAGGGAAACCTCTCAGGGGACGCCCACAAAGACAGTCATGTAAGTTCTTCTCGCTGGGTTCTGCTTGTTTCCTTTATTTTTTCCTGGGAGCAGAGCTGGAGGTTTAGACTCTCAGGTTTATCTAAGTCAGTTTAAGAAATTCACTCCACAACTGGCTCTACATGTGGCTCCTCTTTTCCTCTGGGCTGGTTGCCCCTGGTGGAAGAATGGTGCTAGTTGTTGATATTAACAGGGAATGTTGGAGGTCAGCCACCTGAGGGGTAATTTCCATAAGCACTGATCTCATCTCCATGATCTCAGCTCTCTGACCGGTTTTACAAGATCTCATACTTGGAACTGCAGTTGTTGATGTGTGGGGGCTTGGAAGTACATGGCTCTCTCCCCCAGAAGAACCTCCTGTAATGATGGAGGGTTCCAAAGGTCTCCTCTCCCCTCCACTTCCCTGTTAGATTGAGTTCACAGTTGAGCTCTGGCTATCTAGTGGATTTCGTCCTGAGACTGTCTCAGACTCTTTTGCTAATATTGTTTGTGAAGATTAAGAAATTATTCTGCTTCTCTGTGATCTCTGATTGCTTCTGATAAATTAAGAGCTTATATGCTTTTTTTTTTTCAGGGTTGTATAAAAACTAAAACATGATGAAATGAACTAAGTAGTGTTCATAATAAAGCTGATGATTTATTTTTTTCCTATTTTTATTTGTTTTTTTGAATATGCAGAACATTAACATGGTTCTAAAAGTGAATTTTATTATTTTTTTGGGGGTACCAGGGATTGAACTCAGGGGCACTTAACCACTGAGCCATATCCCCAGCCCTATTTTGTGTTTTATTCAGAGACAGGTCTCACTGAGTAGCTTCCACCTTGCTTTTGCTGTGGCCGTCTTTGAACTTGTAATCCACTAAGATAACAGGCATATGCCACCGTGCCCATCCTGTGAATCTCATTTTTAAAAGTATATTTAAAGAGATCTCTTTCCCTCTCCTTTCTCTTCTTCCTACTCCCTGTGAGTAACTGACTTTATTAGTTTCGGGTTTATCTTCTCTTTTTGAAAAAAATAAACATATACTTGTATGCTTTATATTTCCTCTTTTTTCTTGTACAAAAAGTAGCATATAAGATATGCTATTTTAGATTTTGGCCTTTTAATTTAAAGGTATGTCCAACAAATGACCCTACATCAGTTTATTGAGATATTCCTCTGTCGTTTTTCACAGTCACATAGTACTTTGTTCTACATAGATGTAATTGTTTATTCAACCAATTTCTGACTTGGGTACTATTTAGGTAGTTTTCAATATTTTATAATTACAAATAATGCTAAAATGAATAATCTGCATATATAGTTTTATGTTATTGGGGGTGTGTCTCCAGGGTAGATTCCCAGAAGTGGGGTTACTGGCTCAAAAGGGGAGAGACACTCTCCTAAATAGTTATATCACTTTGAATCTCCTTTAGTGATGGACAAATACTATCTTCCTTACATAATGAGTAGTCAAGCTTTTGAATCTTTGCTAATCTGATAAATAAGATATGGTAACTCACTGTAATTTTAATTTGTATTTTTCCTATGATGACGTTGAGCATTTTTCATATATTTAAGTTCATCTTATTTTTTTTTATGACTTGTCTATTCTTGTCTTTTTGTTCACTTTTTTTCCTATAGGACTTAAAAAAATCTTTCCCCTGAAGTTTAAAATTTTTTTATATATGTATATATAATGTCAACATATAAATATACAAATACATTTATTGATTAATATTATTTATGTTAGCTATTTATCCATTTTATATGTTGCAATATGTCCTTTTATTTTTTCAACTTATAGTGGTTTATTTTTCATTGAGGAATTTAAAATCTTTTTTAATAGTCAAACTTTTCAATTTTTATTTTGTCTTATTTGGTGCTTAGAAAACCTTTCCCACATCCCAGAGACCAATTCCTACCATTTGTTGAGAGCTTAATGTGCTAAGGACTTTTCATGCAGTGTCATGTTTAATCATTGAAAGAATTCTTTGAATTATTTGGAGCTGGTTAGACCTTGGCTAATCCCACATTCTCTATCTACCAGTTGTGACTGTGTACGTAGTATTTTTATACTCTGAGTTTCAGCCTCATTATCGGTATAAAGAGGATAATAATAGCATCTATGCCACAGGGTAGATGTTGTGAGAATTACCTGAGTTAATACTTGCAAAGGACCCTGAGCAGTTCTTGATATCTAGTCAGTGTTGAATGAAAGTGGATTATTTAATTACCATACTATAATATTTCGGTTGTATAAAAAGATCATAATCTAATGTTCCCTTCTTCAAACTAAGCAAAATCGTTATCACTTTAAACGTTCATATTCCTTTTTCGGTTAAGTCTTAAAGATTACTATGAAACATAGTAGTTTCTTTTCTTCACTATGTGTTTGGCCTATGATTTCTCAGTCATTGGACTTGGTCCTGTATGTATTGCTTTGCAAATATGAAACAACTGCATCTGATTTGAAATAATTTGTTTGCAAATATGAAACATCTGCATTTATGAAGACAAATATTCGAGCCTTAATATCCCTCTCCAATTTTTACTTTTAAAACTAATCCTTCAGTTTTATGACCAAGTACTTTTTTGAGTGGAAATGTAGAATTGCTGTGGTATGCTGACCATTGATGTTTTGTTTTGCCTCAGTTGGCCATGACCAAAATATTTGAGATGTTATCTCAGATTAATAGCATTTCCTCTTATCTATTGCTGGTATATGAGTAGAAAGTATTTTTACTGTTTGAGGTCTTGTAAACTTTAATTATGATACCATAGGAAATACTATTTTTTTTGGCATCAAATAATTTTAGATGACTAAGCATAAAAAACATCTTGGTGAACACTGGAGCATTAAATAAAACTCTGCCTTTAATTTGCTTGCTTTTGAAGGTCTCCAAGTGTTGTCCAAAATTTAAAGTCTTTTGCATTTAGTTTGGGGTATTACAGTTCTTATTTTCTGCATTCTGCTTTAAAAGTCCTAGTATTTAAAATTTCCTGTAACACTTAACATAGGGAGTACTCATTATTAGGTGTGGGTTTATGTTTTCTTCTTTCCACTTCTCTGCTCTATTTCCTCAACATGGAGTCATTATTAGAAACTTTTATTATGGCGAGGTGATTACATTGAATACTAGTCCATTTCTGTTTCTTCAGGTTACCAGAGGGAACTTCTGTACCAGAGGGATGATGGCTCCTTCAGTGCTTTTGGGAATAACGACCCTTCTGGGAGCACTTGGTAAGTGATTTTTCCAGTCCAACACATGTGTCATGGCATGGGCTTTTACTAGGTCACACTGGCCATGGAATCGATAGACATGTCTCTATGTATAGACTTGGCAGCTGCTTTTCTTACAGTCCCATAAAAGGGATTATCTTTTAAAGCATGGTTTAAAACATTAATAAATCAAATACTTTTTACTTAGAAAAGATAAATTACAATTTCTCTTTTTGTTTGTTTTTCTCTTATTTTTTGCACTAAAAATATCTTGTGATAATTATGCAGCTGACAAGGAAAATTCATCATTGTAACCTTGTTCTTTCTATAAGCTGATCTGATTAGTGCAAGTGTTTTGTTAATACAGTCTATGTGGTTTATTTAAGGTTGTTTTATTTAAAAAAACACAATGATTAGATTAAGTAATGAGCATTTGGAGTTTCCTCTTGAATGAATCTCTATGTGGCTGATTTTGGATAATTAATCTCTCTCTTTGTACTATCTTCAATTTCATATTTCAGAATAAAATTGACTATGTTAGTCAGTTTTTTGTTACTATAACAAAATACCTGAGATAATCTACTTATAAAGAGAAAAGATTGAACTGGTATATAAACTCAGTGGCAGAGCATTTGCCTAGCATGTGCAAGGCCCTGGTTTGATCCTCATTTCTGAAAAAAAAAATGTTAAAAGAATGTATCTACAAAACTTTTTTTTTTAAAGAGAGAAAGAGAGAGAGAGAGAGAGAGAGAGAGAGAGAGAGAGAGAAAGAGAGAGAGAGAGAGAGAAAGAGAGAGAGAGAGAGAGAGAGAGAGAGAGAGAGAGAGAGAGAGAGAGAGAGAGAGGATTTTTTAATATTTATTTTCTAGTTTTTGGCAGACACAACATCTTTGTATGTGGTGCTGAGGATCGAACCCAGGCTACACGCATGCCGCTTGAGCCACAACCCCAGCCCCCCCCTTTTTTTTTGAGGGAGGGAGGAAGAGAGGGAGAAAGAGAGACAGAGAAAAAAGATTTTGGATATTTTTGCATATTGTAGTCCATGGTTGACCTTATTGTTTTGAGTCTGTGCTGAGGCAGCACTTCATGGCAGAAGATGTGGCCGAACAAAGGCACTGACCTCATGTCTAGGAAGCAAACAAGCAAGCAAGCAAGCAAACAAACAACAAAACAAAACAAAACAAATTAAAACAACAACAACAACAAAACAAACAAGAAGGGGCCAGGTTTCCACAATCCCATTGATCCATGCCCTAAATGCCCCAAATGATCTAAGGACTTCCCCATAGTCCCTCACCTCTCACTAATGGTTCTAACACTTCTCAATAGTACCCTCATGGGGATCAAGCCATTAGCAAATGTGACTTTGGGGGAACACATCTTGGAACACAAGATCCAAACTATAAATGCTAAATCTCAAAAGCATATTAACAATGGTCTCTCTTTCGTTTGCTGCATTTCCACTGTGGGTCAGCAGGGGACTCTGCTCTCTGTGCTTTGGCAGCCAGCATCTCACCATCAGAACAGGAGGCTCCAAGTTTGCCACAGCCCTAAAAGAGAAGGCTGCAGTATCTGGCACTGGCAATTGGATGCTTTAGTCTAAGTGTAATATTTCTACTCACTTTATCATTATCAGAGCTGGTACCAAGAGGGCAGGGAAGTGAATCCCTTTGCAAACTCAAAGTAAAGGAAAACTGGATATTATCGAACATTAATACTTAAAGGAAAACTGCATATTATTGAATATTAGTGATATTTATCATGCTAAAACTTTTATAAGATGAAATGGATTCTGCTTCAAATTTTCTCTTATCACGAGTCAGATATAGATCCATAAATAGACGATTTTGTATATTCTTTTTACTTTAATATAGTTTTCCATATCAAGGTTGGAAAACTTTTTCTTTTAAATTTTTTAATTGTCATACATGACAGTAGAATTGAATGCATTAATGCACTTTGATATATCATACGTAGATGGGATATAATTTCTCATTTTTTCTGAATGTACGTGTTGTAGAATCACATTGCTCATGCAGTCATATATATATATATATATATGCATAAAGTTTCATTCTACTATCCTTCCTATTCACATGTCTCCTTCCCTTCTTTTCCCTTTACCTAATCTAAGGTAACTCTATTCTTCTCTAGTGCCCCCTTCCTTATAAATTAGCATCCACATATTAGAGAAAACATTCAGCTTTTGTTTTTTTGGGGGGTTGGCTTATTTTGCTTAGAATAGTATTCTCCAATTCCATCCATTTATTGGCAAATGCCATGATTTCATTCTTTTTAAAGCTGAGTAATATTCCATTGAATGAATATATATATATATGTATATATATATATCACATTTTCTTTATCTATTCATCTATTGAATTCATCCATTCATCTAGGTTGGTTCCATAGTTTAGCTATTGTGAACTGAGCTGCTGTAAACATTGAGTGGCTGCATTACTATAGTATGCTGATTTTAAGTGCTTTGGGTATAAACCGAGGAGTGGAATACCTGGGTCAAACTGTGGTTCCATTCCAAGTTTTCTAAGGAATCTCCATACTGTTTTCCATAGTGGTTGCACCAATTTGCAGTCCCATCAGCTAAGTATGAGTGAAGCTTTTACCCCGTGTCCTTGCTGACATTTATTGTTGCCTGTATTCTTGATGAATGCCGTTCTGACTGGAGTGAGATGAAATCTTAGTGTAGTTTGGATTTGCATTTCTTTAATTGCTAGAGATGTTGAACACATCATATATTTGTTGATCAACTGTATTTCTTCTTCTATGAAGTGTCTGTTCAGTTTCTTAGCCCATTTATTGATTGGGTTATTTGTGTTTTTTTTTTTTTTGTGTTAAGTTTTTTGAGTTCTTTATATATCCTAGAGATTAATGCTTTATTGGAGGTGCATGTGGTAAAGATTTTCTCCTAATTTGTAGGCTCTCCCCTCACATTATTGATTGTTTCCTTTGCTGAGAAGAAGCTTTTTAAATTTGAATCCATCCCATTTATTGATTCTTGATTTTACTTTCTGTGCTTTAGGGATCATGTTAAGGAAGTCAGATCCTAGGTGAAGATCTGAGCCTACTTTTTCTTTTATTAGGTACAGGGTCTCTGTTTTAGTGTTTAAGTCTTTGATCCACTTTGAATTGATTTTTGTGCAAAGTGAGAGATAGAGGTTTAATTTAATTTTGCTACGTATGGATTTCCAGTTTTGCCAGCACAATTTGTTGAATAGGGTATCTTTTCTCCAGTGAATGTTTTTAGCACCTTTGTCTAGTATGAGATAACTGTATTTATGTGGGTTTGTCTCTGTGTCTTCTATTCTGTGCTTTGGTCTGTTTCTATTTTGGTGCCAATACCATGCTATTTTTGTTACTATTGCTCTGTAGTATAGTTTAAGGTCTGGTATTGTGCTGCTTCCTCCTTCACTTTTCTTGCTAAAGATTGCTTTGGCAATTCTAGGTCTCTTATTTTTCCAAATAAATTTCATGATTGCACTTTCTATTTCTATAAAGAGTGTCATTGGGATTTTTATAGGAATTGCATCAAATCTGTATTCACTTTTGGTACAATGGCCATTTTGACAATATTAATTCTGCTTATCTAGGAGCATGGGAGATCTTTTCTTCTTCTGAGGGTTTCTTCAATTTCTTTTTTTAGTGTTCTGTAGAGGTCTTTCGCCTCTTTTGTTAGATTGATTTCCAGGTTTTTTTGTTTGTTTGTTTTTTTTTTTTAGGCTATTGTGAATGGGGTAGTTTTCCTGATTTCTCTTTCAGTGGATTCATTGCTGTTGTATTGGAATGTGTTTGATGGAAAACTTTTTCTATACAGAGTCAGACAGTAAACACTTCAGACATTTTGAGGCACATGTCTCTGTTGGATAAGCCTCACCTCCTTCCCTCCCTCACTCCCTCCATCTTTGCATTCCTTCCTCTCTCCCTCCTTCTCTCTCTTCCTTTCCTCACTCCCTCCCTTCCTTTCTTCTTCTCTTCTTCCTTCCCCTCTCTTCTCTTCTGCTTCTCCCTTTTAGAATCATGTTTAGGTTTTGGCATTGTTGACAGGTGTATGTGTGGGGTGCAGACAGAAACATATCCTGAGTTGTTTGGCCTCAGGGCCAGATTTGGATCAAGCAGATGGGGTCTGTGGGCTGCAGTACTATAAGAGAGAAAAATGCCCAATCCTCTCACTTGGAGGACTACAGTTAGCTTGTGAGCTAACTGTAACTAAAGTATATACTTCATCCACAGCTTTAGGCTGAGCCACACGTTTAAGATCTTCTTTGGTACATGTGTAGAAGAATACAAAGATGATCTTGGGCAATTTATTTAGCTCTTTCAGAGTTCCAAAGTCTCAATCTATAAAATGAAGAGGCTAGATTAGGTGGTTTCTAAATTCCTTTCCAAATCTGATGTTTTGTGACTCAATCTGGAATTTCTTGGCCGCGCTCAAGTAGAAACCAGATCTGTCTGCTAGGCAGTTGTTCATTCATGCTGTCTCTCTTCTGTCTTTCTTCCTTGTTTTTCTTTTTCAGAGAAATTCACCTTTGGTGAATATTTTGATGGGGAAAAGAGTTGTTGTTTTGCTTGCTCAGTGTTACTTGGAGGACTTTGTAAAGTGTGTTTTATGTCTTTTTCCCCTTTTCACCAAGGTTGTCAGCTTTTGTTTTAAGATGTTTCCTTGAAGCTGATCCTTACATAGATATTGATCCGAATGTGTTACACAGAACATATACTTGGCTCAAAGGACATCAGAAATCCAATGGTGAATTTTGGGAGCCAGGAAGAGTGATCCATAGTGAACTTCAAGGTAGCAATAAAAGTCCAGTAACACTTACAGCTTATATTGTGACTTCTCTCCTGGGATACAAGAAGTATCAGGTACTTAATCTATAATAAATGACAAGTGGGAAATCCTAGGAAAGTAGATTTTGGTGGGTCAAATCTATGTCTGGAAGCTTAAAGAATTTTGCAATTTTACATTGAGTTTAAAACTGAATTTGGGTGACCTTTGCTTTCAATTTGTGGTCACATCCCAAAATCTGAGTATAAAATTAATTCACTTTTCAGAATAAGAGAATTATAAAATATTTTCTAATATAGGTATTGAACTTGCTATTAGTAAGAGAAGTCAATACATATCTTATTATTTTTTCCTGGACACTGTGCTGATTTTCTTTTCTTTTTTTTTACACAACACCTTTATTTCACTTTTTTTTTTTTTTAATGTGGTGCTGAGGATCGAATCCAGGGTCTCACACATGTGAGGCGAATGCTCTACCGCTGAGCCACAACCCCAGCCCCTATCTCATTATTGTTAGGGAAAAGAATATTCTTAAATATTGGGAATGTGTTCTAGCAAGATGAGATTGTGAAGGATTTTTATTTATAAAATACCATGGAACAATTGCAGTGTTGGTTAATCTAGTGGAAAGCACACCCACACTCTGAATGGGCATGGGTGCTTGCATGAGAATGAGAGTGCACAGAAAGTTACACTCATGAGCTTAATTTTGCTCCAGATGTTTGACATCTTGGTGTTTGACACCTTACTGCTAACTGTCAATTACATTTTATAAGATCAGCACTATTCTTTTTATTAAGCTCCTACTATTTTCCTAGCCCAGCACTAGTCATAAACTTTCCCTTAAATTTAGAGATTCAGTATCTGAAATTAAATCAGAGAAATATTTTTCTTAAGCTGTATTTTCTTTTTTTAAATCTAAGATTATGATAATCAGTTGCAAAAGCTCTACTTTTTATTTCTTATTCCTTCAAAAATAATGGTGCTTATTTAATTATAACAACTAAAAGCAGTATTATTTTCAAAATACATAGCAAATCTTTAAATGTCAATGAGCATTGTTGATTCCTATTGCCTAGGTCAAGATCATAAGAAATGTTGAAAAATTTTTTGAATAAATGTTTCAAAGTACTTTTTGTTTTACTGTGTGGTTATGGGTTGAGTAGTAAAATCTGTATTTTTCTTTCAAGCCTAATATTGATGTTCAAGACTCTGTCACATTTTTGGAGTCTGAATTCAGTAGAGGAATTTCAGACAATTACACTCTAGCTCTTATAACTTATGCGTTGTCATCAGTGAAAAGTCCTAAAGCAAAGGAAGCTTTGAATTTGCTGACTGAGCATGCAGAACAAGAAGGTAACATATGAACTGGATTGAATTTTTTTGGACTATTTAGCATTATGGAAGATGTAAATTAAGTGAGAAGATTTTATAAGCTGGGTATGAAGTTGGTTACATTTACAAAAATGAAATACAGAATGAGTTCAGGATGGGCCTGACATGGTGACGATGCCTCTAGCCCCTCTGGGAGTTACCTATAGAATTTTGGGGCTCACGTGTCTCCTTTTAGATATGTTCTGCTGTACATCACTTGCCATTTTTTGATTTGAAATGTTCTTTAAAATCTTGGGTTCTGGAGAGACTTGGATTCAAATTCTAATTCTGTAACTTAACTTTAAGAGTTCCAGTTTCTCTACTTTACAAGTGGGACTAACACCTATATTAGGATTAAATGAGAATTAAATGAGATTATGAGTGAGAATTAAATGAAATCATGTGCAGAGCCTGCCTTATTGCAAGTGCTCAAAAATATGATCTAAATGCAGGTATCAAAAAAAAATGCTGCCAAAGCACAAGTCACAATAGTCAAATTATGGAACCAACCTAGGTATATGTTGACAGATACCTAGGTTGGTTCATATATATATATATATATATATACACACACACACATATGTGTATATATATATACACAATGGAGTTTTATTCAGCTATAAAGAAGAACAAAATTTTGTCATTTGCAGGAAAATGGGTGGACAGTGCATTGTGACAGAGCATTGCATTAAGTGAAATAAGTTAGAAAATCAAGGGTCATATACTTTTTCTCATATAGTGGAAATTAGAGAGAATAAAGAAAAAAAAGGGGAGGATCTAGTGAAAATAGAAGAGAGACCAATAGAGTAGAGGAAAAACACTAGAGGGAGGGAGAAGGGAGAGGGAAGGTATTAGGGAATGAAATCGACCAATTCATGTTATGTGCAAGTGTGAATATTGTAATAATGAATCCCACTATTATGTAATTATAATGTACAATTATAAAAATGTAAAATAAATATAATAAAGTGATTATAAAAATAGTAAAAGAGGTGCTATTAGTAGTAAGTGGGTTGTATTTAGGACTTTTTTTTTTTTTGACTGGGGACTGCCTTTTGGCTACAAAAGCACAAGTGTAGTTACTACCCAAATGGACTATGTAGTCAGTTGTACATATATGTGTGTAAGAGGGAAAGAGAGAGGGGTGGGTGGGCAGAAATAACTTTAAATGATGCCCACCGATTCAAATTTCTGTTCATTCAAGAAGTGATAAATGTAGAAATTGTTTAGAGACTTCAGAAACTATAAAAGATCTTATGAAAAAGGGAGAGGTTTCCCAGAATGTGAGATCTGGTTAGTGGCTGATTTCCAGAACAGGATTCTTTCCCATGTGTCCTAAACTATTTTGGGGATGTCCTGGTCAGATAAATTATATACATTATTTTCCTGGAATATAGTATGTTTTTTCTTTTATTTATAGTCATTTAGTCTTAAGCCAAACATATGGAATTTCTCTTGGGAAAAATAGTTCCTCAAAACATCCTCAAATAGAGGCAATAGAAAAAGGATGAAAATTTCTAAGTAATCATTTAAAAAGTGACATATGTAAGTGTGTGTGTGTGTGTGTGTGTGTGTGTGTGTGTGTGTGTGTATGTTTCTGCATAAACATATACATAGATTAAAATATATATATTTTTTAGATTAAAATATTTTTATGCTAATGAAGCAGAACTTGGATCAGTGTAGGTTTAGTGGAATTAAATGTAATTTTTGATAGTTAATTGAAACATTAGTCCTTTCCTTTTTCAGGAGGCATGCAATTCTGGGTGTCATCAGTATCCACGCTTTCTGAGTCCTGGCAACCACGCTCTCTGGATATTGAAGTTGCAGCTTATGCACTACTTTCACACTTTCTGCAGTTTCAGATTTCCGAGGGAATCCCAATTATGAGGTGGCTAAGCAGGCAGAGAAATAGCTTGGGAGGCTTTGCATCTACCCAGGTGAGAGATGGTAGTTTTCCCCCTTTAAATTAGGAGCATATGATTCCTTTTTTTCACTATGACTTCATAAACTTACTCATTTTAAAAAGCTTAGTAGCTTAACTCCAAGACTTAAGAGACTCATTTTATTTTTTAATATAAACTTCATATCTGACATTTATATGGAATAAATTAGTTCCCCATCTGTATTGGCTATTTTGTATCTGTAGTAACTGATAAAAGGGTAGATGCTTAGTTTGAAAATTTCTAAGTTATAATAGTTTAAAAAGTGACATATGTAAGTATGTGTGTATGTTTTCTGAGCAATGTTCCTGGGCAAATGTTTTCTAAGCTTCTGCTATTCTCTGAGCCAAGAGATTCAAAGATGAGTTAGAAAGGCTTCCATTTTCAAGGAGGGTAGATGAATGTACAGTAGGTTTCCTAAATCTGACTACTCTTTGAGGACCTTGATATATACTTATATGGACAATCATTTTTTTTTTCTCTCAACAGGATACTATTGTGGCCTTAAAGGCCCTGTCTGAATTTGCAGCTCTAATGAATACAGAAAGGACAAATGTCCAAGTGACTGTGCTGCAGCCTAGCTCACCGAGTCCTGTAAAGTTTCTGATCGATACACAGAACCGCTTTCTCCTTCAGACAGCAGAGGTGTGAACCAGGGGTAGTTATTTAAAATTCTGTGCAGTTGGTTATTTGTACTGGAATACTGCTTTACTTTTAATCTGCAGACATGAGCAATGACTTCTTCCCAGAGCCCTGCAGAGAGATGGTGGTGGTGTCCTTTCGGTTGAATTTTCTGATCTCAGGAAGGATGGAGGAGACGGGAACTTTGGAAATATTGGTAGAAAAGGAGAGAATACGGGGACTTCCACATTGGAAAGGGAATAACCATGCCTTCCATTCCTGCCTATTTCTCAGGACATCTTTCTTTTTTAAGTTATATTTATTTGAGAGGAAGTGTGTGTTATTTATTTATCTTTTTAAAGAACAAACTCTTAATTTCATTATCCTTTGTATTCTGTGTCTTCTTATAACACGGTATCTTTCAGTTCCATCTATTGTTCCTGCACAAGACAGGATTTTGTTCTTCTCTAAGGCTGAATAATACTCTATTATGTATATTTTATATATTCCTCATCAGTTCTTCTGTTGATGGGCACTTAGGCTGATTCCTTATCTGGGTTAAATATGAGTATGGGGAGGTGCCTCTTTTGTATGCTGACTTCATTTTTCTTTTCTTTTTGTTTTTGGCTACATAGCCAGGAGTGGAATAGCTGGATCATAGAGGGTTCTATTTGGAGTATTTTGAGGAACTTCTATACTGTTTTCCATAGTGACTGTACTAATTTACATTTTTACCAACCATGTATAAGGCTTTCTTTTTCTTCTTCTTCACATCCTCACCAGAATTTATTTATATATTTATTTATTATTTATTTTCTTTCTTTCTTTCTTTCTTTCTTTTTCTTTTTTTTGATAACCGGTGTGGTAAATGGGATGAGATGTAATCTCAATGAAGTTTTGATTTACATTTCCCTGATGGCTAGAAATGTGGGGCACTTTTTCATATATTCATTAGCCATTTGTACTTTTTCTTTTTTGAAGGGTCTATTTAGGTGATTTACTCACTTATTAATCAGAATATTTTATTGAGGATTTTTGCATTGATGTTTATTAGGGTGTTGGTCCTTACTGTTCTTTCTTGTTGTGTCCTTATCAGGTTTTGATAGCAGGGAAATACTAGCTTTGCAGAAGAGTTTGGAAGTGTTCCTTCTTTTTATTTTTATGTAATAGCTTGAGAAGCATTAGTGTTAGTCTGTCTAAAAGTCTGGTAAAATTCAGTGATGAGTCCATTTGGTCCTGAAGTTATTTTTTTTGGAGACTTTTTTTTTTATTACAACTCTAATTTCATTTTCATTATTTTTGATTGATCCTTTTAGAATTTTTATCCCCTTGATTCAATTTTGGTAGGTCATGTGTATATTTCTTTCAGATTTTTCTAATTTATTGGTATATAGTTTTTAAAAAAATATTCCCTTTGAATTTCAGTGCTTTCTCTTGTATTGTGTCCCTTTTACCTCAATGTAAAAATTTGCATCTTCTGTCTTTTTCTGATGGTTAGTTTAGGTAAGGGTTTGTCAGTTTTATTTATCTTTTTAAAGAACCAACTCTTAATTTCATTATCCTTTGTATTGTTATTTTAGACTTTATTTCATTTATTTCTTCTCTGATCTTCATAATTTCTTTTCTTCTACTAATTTTTGGTTTGGTTTGTTCTTAATTTTTCAAAGACCTTGAGATGCAATCATTAGGTTACTTATTTGAGATCTCATTTTTTTGAATGATCTTATTGCTATACATTTTCTTCTTTGTACTGATTTTTCTATATTCCACAGATTTTGTATGTTTTGTTTCCTTTTTTGATTCAAGAATTCTTTAATTTCCCCTGTGACTTCTTCCATGATCCACTGTTCAGTAGTGTTTTTTTTTCAGTCTCCATGCATTTGTATAATTTCTGTAGCTTCTTTTGCTGTTGATTTCTAGTTTCATTCCATTGTGATCACAAAAGATACAATAAATTATTTCAGTTTTTTGAATTTGTTAAGGCTTGCTTTGTGGCCTAATATATGACCTCTTCTGGAAAAAATTCCATGTGCTAATGAAAAAAAAATGTGTATACCACAGCTGTTGGCTGGAATATTCTGTAGATGTCTGTTAAATCTGTTTGATCTATAGTATAATCCAACTCTGATTTTTTTTGTTTATTTTTTTGTCTGGATGATACGTCTATTGGTGAGAGAAGGGTAGGAAGTTCCCCACTATCGTTGTATTAGGGCATCTCTCTCCCTTTATGTCTAGTAGCATTTGTTTTATAAAACTGGGTGCCCAACATTCAGTGAATTTATATTTATAATTGTTACATCTTCTTGATGTATTGTTCCCTTGAATGATAGAAGCTATGTTAGTCAGCTTTTAGTTGCTGTGACCCAAATACTTGACATGAACAACTTAGAAGGAAACATATTTCTTTTGGCTCATGGTTCCAAAGGATTCAGTCCATGCTTGACTGCTTTCAAGGCAGAAACATCATGGTAGGACATGATAGAGCTGCTCTGCTCATTGCAACTTTGAAGAAGAGAGAGATATAGGAAAGGACCAGGGACAGATGTAGTCCCCTAGGCTGTGCCCCCAGGGAATTACTTCTTAAAGCCATGCCCTATCTTCCTACAATTACCATCCTGTGGTCCATTCAAGTTATTAAGCCATCAAATGGGTTAATCTACTGATGAGGCTATAGCCCACATAACACAATCATTTCCTAAAAGCTCCACCTCTGAACCTTACCATACTGGGGATCATACTTTGAATAGATGAACCTTTTGTGGAGACATTTCCAATCCAAACCATGACTGTGTCCTTCTTTGTCTCCTTTTTGTCTCTCTCTCTTTTGATTTTTCTTAAGTCTATTTTGTTGCGTACAATTATAGCTTCACTGCTTTTTGGATTCTATTTGTTTGGAATACTTTTTCCATCTTTTCACGTTCTGTCTCTATTTGTCTTTGTAGGTGAGGTCAGTTTCTTGTGTGCAACATATTTTTGAGTCTTATTTCTTAATCCTTTCAGCCCACCTGTGTCTTTTAATTGGAGAGTTAAGACCATTTATATTCAGAGTTATTATTGAAAAGGATATACTTGTCCCCCGCCATTTTGTTAACTTTCTTCTAGTTGTTTTGACTATCCTATGTTTCTTCCTCTATTAGTCATCTTAGATGTTTGATGGCTTATTGCATTGGTAATGTCTGATTCTTTCCTGTTTCTCATTTGTGTGTCTACTCTTTTAGTGGGATTTATTTTTTTATGTTCTCTCATAATTGTGTTTATCTTTCTTCTTGTGGGTATAATATTTTCTTTTATAATTCTGATCCTAGTGGTCATGAATTCTCTTTGTTTATGATTATCTTGGAAGGTCTTTGTTTTTTCTTTGATTCTGAAGGATAACCTTGATGGGTTTAGTAATCTTGGTTGGCAGTTATTTTCTTTTAGGACTTGAAATATATTTTTCTATGTCCTCCTGGCTTTTTGAGTGTCAGATGAGAAATCTGATGTTAGTTTACTGGTTTTGCCTTTAAATGTAACTTGGCTCTTCTCTGTTTTAGATTGTAATATTCTTTCTTCATTCTGTACATTTGGCCATTTAACTATAATATGTTGTTGCAAGGGTTCTTTTCTGATCATGTCTATTTGTAATTCTAAATTCCCCCTGTACCTGAATTTCTATATCTTTCCAAGACTTGGGAAATTTTATGTAATTATTTCATTGACTAGGTTTTCTGTGCCCTCTGTATGTCACTTTTTCCCTTGGGTATACCAATTATGTGGATGTTTTATTTTTTAATTGTGTTTCAGAGATCTTGTATGTTCTCTTCATTCTTTTAAACTTTTTTCTTTATTGCTATATGAATGGAATATTTTGGTAGAGTTGTTTTCAAAATCCAGTATTCTTTTTTTTTCTAATTGATCTACTCTGCTGTTGAGGCTTTCAACTGAGTATTTTATCTGACTTATTGAGCTTTTAATTTCTAAGATTTCTGTTTGGTTGTTTTTCAGATTCCATATATTTATTGACTTGCTCATTCATATTCTGCATTGTCTTCTTCAGTTCCTTCACTTGTTAATTTATATTTGCTTGGATCTTATTGAGTTTTTAAAAAACTAATTCTTGTGAATTCTTGGCATTTCATCCACTTCAGTTTCCTTGAAATCTGTTACTATGGAGGTAGAAGTTATTGAAATATTACCTTATTTTTTCATGTCTCTTGTTTTTTTTACATTGAGATTCATGCATTTGTTGTGATGGGTATCTCTTCCACATTTATGTTGTGTCCTTGTTGTTATGCAGCTTTCCTCTGAGAATATGACTTAGGGTGTTGGCTTGTTGCATATTGTTGAGTTTATTTCCAGTGGACTATGTAGTGTAACTTTCCTGTAGCTTCTTTGGTTGTGATTTAACAGTTTGGGCCTAGAGTGTTCCATGTTGGAGTCAGAGAAGCCCCCACTCTCTCTGCAAGTCTTTAAGAGTGGAAACATTCAGGCAGATGTGGTATAGGAAGCAGGGTAGATGGAATGTGCCCTCTGTAGCCACTTCCATTATGAGAGTGGAAGTCCCCATCAGGAGCTGGGGTTTTCCACAGGTATTATTGATGGTAGCTTTGTTATGTGAAATCGATTCTGATGCTGGTTGCTCCAGTTGTGTTGAAGGGCCTCCTGAATCACTTGTCCTCTGATAAAAGATGGGGTGCAGATCTAGGTAATTCAAGAGGAGAGGGAAGGGACGGGCCTGAAATCACAGCTCCTTGCTGTGGCACTCACCTTAGTCTTATCAATCCTACATGATGAGACCAGTGCAGATGCAGCTTGTTAAAATTTTTCTCAGCTCTAATCAAACTAGTTGGGGCAGAACGCAGGTGGCATCAGGTGGCATCAGGTGGCATCACTTTCCAAACCTGTTTTCTTTCTGGAAGTTTTTAGCTTACACACGTGGGGCTATGGCAAGCACCAAACTAACAGGGGCTTGAACAAGTTACTAGCCTTGAAGAGGTTGGGCAGACAGTGGAATAGTGACACCCCACACTGGCTTGCTCCTCCAGAGGACAGATGCAAAGCCTCATTGTGTAACTGCTTGAGGAGGTGAGCTTTGGCTTGTAAGACCATGCAAAGCTCTCAGAATTCTCCATGGATTGCTTCTACCCATACTGAGGATGACACTGATTTCTTTGGCTACTTGGAAGGAACTAGATATGGAAAATTACACTCATTCTTCATTCATTCCCCCCACCCTTTCTTCAGATTGCTGTGGAACAGCCAACTACAGTTAATATTTCTGCAAGTGGTTTTGGATTTGCTATTTGTCAGGTATGTAATAATGTTTATTTTTAAGCTAAGTATGACTTTTAATAATAATTCTTTGGGAATATTGCTAAATTTTATCTTAGATGATTTGTATAAAATTCTTAATTATTTATTTCTATGACATAGGTAAGATATACTACTCTTATTTAGTAAAAGGTATTAGAGGTGTTATGCACCAGTGAGTAGACAAGAGTCATGTATTGATAATCAATTTGAAAAATGAGTTTGGGGGATTATTTGCCTTTTGATGTGAGAGTTAAAATCCTTTAATATGATTTAAGTGAATAGTTGGGAACTCCCACTTTTTTGGTTTTTACAATTCAGGAATTGTACTGTTGGTATAGTTTCTATTATTACCTGATGAACAAATACACATTTTACTTACATATTCTGAATATTTATCCAAGAATATAAAGGTCAGTGTGTCATTATAAGTTTTTGTCTTGAAAATAGGAAATGCATTCCTTTAATGTAAATCCTTATATAATAGTAAATAAAAAATTAGAGCATTATTATGTTCAATGCTGTGGTACAGGAAGAAAACTTGAAGAAGCCTACTTTTTGTGATACAGCAAGAGCTACAGTAAATTGGAAGTAATATGAAAATACTGACTAGAATACATATTACACTGAAAATACATGAAAATAATACAGACTTTAAAATCATCTCATTGGAACCCCAAATAATATCTGATAGACTGAAAATGATTATACATATGGGTAAAAGACCAAACCAACCTCAAAACACTTTCTAAGAAAGTAATGCAGTAGCCATTACTGAAAAATAGTACTTTCAAAAAAAATCAGTGTACTAATTCTAATTGAGAAAACTGGTATGCTGCCAAGGGCAGGTATACCTTGCTTATTAGCAGGTATGATTTAGAAATTTCCTGATAATTTTTAAAGATTATTTAGATTATTATTTACATTATTAAGAGAATGAGTACATAATCTCTGTTGTTTTTTACCAACAAAGGCCATGGGAAAATTCTCATTCCTGAACTGTCTTAAAGCAAAGAGTAAATGCCAATGTAAATATTGCAGTATATTTTAGACAATATAAAAATCATGTATGCTTAAATCAACAAATTGTTGGGATTCATTTTTGATAAGCCAAATATAGATAAATCACTGAAACCAAATGCTTGTTACTTGAGGTTTGAAGGACAGAGGGGTAACTGTGGTACATAATATTTAGAATGTTCATTGTCCCATGTCTATGTAAATATGTGGAAAACAAATAGAAATGACCAATAGCCTCTTCTTATACTGGAGGGAAATAATTGGAAAAACGTTGGACACCCAGAAATGGATATTGAGATTCTTGTGTTCTGGAAGAAGAAGAGCACAGAAAACTATTATATTTGTAGTAGCTGTTAAATTCTTTTGGGTAATAAGATGCTAAGTTGTTGGAAATCAACTGCAAGATCTGTTGGAGTTCTATGTGAAGTGTAGAGCTTCACTGTGATCCATACATAAGTCCTAACACTTAGTTGTAGATGGGTATTAATTATGACACAGAGGAAAAATCTAATAGTCCTTGTTTGATGACATTGATCTCTGAAGGGAAAATTGCATGCCACTGAAGGATCATGATGAAAATAACAAAGACCATCTCTCCAGTTTTATGAAACCATCAACTTCTTCTCCAGAAGTAATTAAAATACAATAATTAAAATCAATAATTAAAATTATTCTTAAAATTAATAATTAATTATTGTAGTTTAGAAAGCACTGGAGAATGTCCAGAGTAAGATAATCAGGATGATCAAAGAGATGGAAGATTACATGATTATATGATGGAAGATTATTGGGTTGTGATAGAATAAAAGACTACAACTCTTAGATTTGAAAAGTGAAGTTTAGTGAGAAGATTTTTTTCAAAGTATCTAAATATAGGAAGGACACTAATGTTTACTTCTGAGGGGTGTGTGTATGTGTGTAGAAATAAAAGAAAATATAATGTTGCATATCAATATTCAACTTTATGAACCTTGGTAGTAAAAAGAGTGGATGAAATAAAACAATTAAGTAGATTCTGTTTCATCTTGGGATGAGAATGGCCTAGGAAATTTTGAGTACATTCCTAACCTTCTGATTTAGGATCACTTTGAGGAAGATACTGGCCCTCACACTGCCCCAGTATTCCCGTAGCACTTTTCACATCAGTGGTGGGCACTGATTGTGTTCTGGAAAAGACCCATTTGACTTCAAGTCCATCATTTTATCATCTTTGAAAAACATTGTATCATGAAAAAGAATCCCCAGCAGCTGAACAGGCGATGTTTTAGTTTTCATTTATCTTACTGAGAGATTTTTTGGTTCCAGTTTGTGAAAAACATTTCATTTGGTGTTAAAGTTAGAAATTAGATAAAACTCTCAAGAAGATAGCTCCACCCTTTCCTCTCAAGGGTGTGCTTTATATTCTTTATAAAAACAATATCCCATGAATATTATACTCTGTTTTATGGTGCTTGCTTTGGAATATTACCTAAAATTTTTGATATAGATTTTTTTCCCTTTCTTTTGGTACTAGGAATAGAATCCAGGTTCTTGTGCATGATAGGCAGATGCTCTAACACTGACCTACAATCCCACCCTTACCTACAATTTAAAAAATAATTTTAAAATAATATTTTGTAATAATATTTGTTGCTAATGACACATTATTAACCAGTGAAATGAGTTTTTTCTAGTTGTGAAGGTTACAAATCTAGTTTGGTTTATCCCAAAGAGAATCATTAGCTAATATTTAGAATGTAAAGTGATGGCAATTGATTGTTAATAAATATATTGCTAATTTGTTATTTCTGCTAATTTGTTATTTATTGCAGTTCAATGTTATTTATAATGTGAAAAATTCAGGGTCTTTTAGAAGAAAAAAGTCTATCCAAAATCAAGAAGGCTTTGATTTAGATGTTGAAGTAAAAGATAATAAAGATGATATCAATCATGTGAATTTGAATGTGTGTACAAGGTAGGTATCTGTTTAGGTCCTTCCTCTTCTTTATTTTTCTTCTTTAAAAAATAGATTTGAAGATTTAATTATGTATAATTATCAAACTATATGTAGGGACTTTTATTTCATGAAGAATTCAGTTATGTAATTATGACTTCAGATTACAGACTAAAAGTACTATTGATTGTTTTCAACATTTCTTAGACATGTCCAGAAATTGTTCACAAGTTTTTGTTGTATTTTATAACATACTAGAATATAAAAAAATATATAAATTCAATAAAATTCAAATCTAATTTAGGAAAACTTTAACCAATCATGTTTAACATTCCAAAATAGTTATTTATGGCTGTTAAGTCATTTTTCTGTCAAAATAATTTCATTTCAGGTTCAGATTTAACCTTAACTTTTTATGTCTGTTTTTTTATTAGTGCATTATATATATACTATGTCATTCTGACATTTCATAAATGCATATAACATACTTTGCTCCATTTATTTATACATTTGACCCTGAACTTTATAAGAGCATGCACATTCAATGAAGAAAAGTTTTTTTTAGATGCACTGAAAATATTCCAGTTTAGATTTGCATCTTGGATAATTAGAACCTGTCTGGAAGTACTTAATTGAGGTAATTCTTAGATGGGTTTGTATCCAGAGCATCTGAGGATCTTAAATCATAAGGAAAAGAGATTCTACCTCAGAACTGCTGACTTCACAGTAAGGCTGTGAAGCTGCCTCTTCAGCTTCTTGGTCATACTAATGAACACACAAGTTTGAGAACAACTCTGAGAAAGTTCTTGAATCAAGAGGCTTTGTAGTTTCTTCCTTCTCAGTCTTTCCTGTTACATCTGCATTTTTTGGCATGAGCTGGGAGCTACTATGAAAGGATGCACTAACACCAAGGAATTGCTGTCTGCACTTTTCAAATATCCCATACCATTATGATTGAACTTATCTTGTTGGGCTGAAGGTCACTGGTGTGGTTCAGAGCTTCCAGATGTTCCTCAAAGTCATCTCTAAGTGTTCATCCTGATGTTCAACCACTGCCTAAATCACCTGCATTATCACTACTATCTATGTACTATCTTTGGGCCTTCTTATTCATGACTTTGGGACACAGTGTTACATATTTGCACCTTGCATTACCTTCTTGGACATTCTGTACTAGGAAAATAGCAGCATCTCTGCAGTGGCTTCCTTTTCAGCTAAGAAGGAAGTGGGGCTTTTATTATTATTATTGTTATTTACTAGGTTTGCAATTGTCTGTGTTCAAGAATGACAACATCAAATTGTTATTATTGTCAACAATCAACCTACATTTATCACAAATATATATGACAGGCAACTATACAAAACGCTTTTACATGCATTTCATTTAGGCCTTTCAATAACTCCGTGCACTAAATGCTATTATTTTCCCTGTTTTTCTCTTTCCCTCATTCATTCACTCAATAAATATTGGTGAAGTCTCTTCTGTGTGTCAGCAGTCAGGCATGAGAATATAATGCTGAGCTAGACACCAGGCTGCCTTCATGGAATTTACTGTTTGGAAGGGGAGGCAGAAATGAATACAAAGTATCCTCAAAGCAAGTCTAAAATTGTGGTTTTGAAAAAGTCAGAGAAGACCTTTGCAGACCTGTGAGAGGGGGATTTGACCTCTCAGGGGCATCAAGTGAAGAAACAGAGGAGGAAATGAAGTAGAACCATGATTCAGACCATGAAGAGACCTATCTATCTATCTATCTATCTATCTATCTATCTATCTATCTATCTATCTATCTATCTATATTTTGGTGCTGGGGATTGAACCTAGGGCCTTGAACATACTGTAGCCAAGCTGAACTACCTCCTCTGAACTGTATCCCTGGCCAGAGGTCTCCTTATTTGTATGGGGGTTTATGTAAGGAAGCAGGATTTTAAATCTTAATCCAGTATGAGGAATAAAATGGGCATCAGATATTGCTTGGTAATTATATCCTGAAGAAGGAAATGTCTTCATGTGAAAGTGGAGGCTTTATAGAAGGTCAGCTGGTCCGTCCGTCCTTCTTTTCTCCTTTTTTTTTTTCTTTCTTCTTTCTTACACAACAGTGGATCAAACCCAGGGCATCATGTATGCTAGGCAAGTGTTCTATCTCTGAACTACATTTCCAGTCCTTTTATTTTATTTTGAGACAGGGTCTCACTCAGTTGCCCAGGCTGTCCTTGAACTTGAGATACTCCTGCCTCAGCCTCACAAGTAGCTGGGATTACACAGGCATATGCCACTGTTCTGGCTAGGAACAGTTTTAAATGCAACTGCTAGTTTTCTGAGAAAAACTATTACATCAAACACAAACAACATAAAAATAATTGAATTTAATAATAATTTTCAGTAATAAAAAGCACTGAATTTTATTTTTAGTGATACTTTATAAAAAGATTGCCTGATAATTCAGGCATTTTATTCCTATCAACAGGGTCTAAGACGTGACCTCAGACAAGGTTTTCTGTGGGGCAGGATAATTTAGCAAATTCTTCATTGGCTAGTAAACTAGTCTTTCAAAATGCTTTTGGTCAACCAAGGTGCTTTGACAAGGTAGTGAAAGTATAATCTGCATTATACTTTTAGGCATTTAAAAAGATTAACTGTTCTTCTCATCTTTAATTTTTGCTCACATGCAAACTCCTCTGGTTTCAATCCACTTACTCAGTTTTCAATAGCACCTACTTTGGCTAAGTGCATTGCCCAGCAGATGGATTTAGTTGCTTCAGAGTGTTGAGCCAGCAGAGGTTAGAAGTTGCATTGAGTGGCTTTTCAATCAGTCATGTTTGGCAGGCATCCGTTTGCTGCTCTAAAAAGCAAACTTTTCTAAACAGACTTCTTGCTTTTGCCATCAAACGGGACAGCAGGAAGTAACTTAACAATACTATGATCCTTTTGTGTTGGAGGCAAACTTCTTTCTATAACCACACTCTACTCCTGTTCCAGATGAAAAACTTCTGCCACCTATTTGTTTTCAAAAAATATGTATCTTGAAGGAGACAACATGTTGTTGGTGCCCAGATTCTTTGATGCTCACACTGTGGTGTTGAGCTGGGAGTTACCATAAGGGTGAGGTGGGAGGTGTGACAGGGTGAAAGAATGCAGTGCAATAAAGCTTTCCAAGGCTTGCAGATCTCTCAGGGTGGCTCAAGAAAACATGTACTGTGCTCAGTGTGTGCATGAAAACAGAGGAGGAAAGCCTCTCCCTGCTAGATTTCTTTTTCTAAAACCAGATGAAGAAAACCTACAGGCTTGGCTGGCATCTGCCACTAAGTGGTCAAGCAATGGTACTCTAAAGGTCTTGGGCTTTCAGCTGGAAAGTTTGATGCTGTTAACTTTTGAGAAAGTGAAAATGACATACAGTTTGGAATCACCACTGAAAGTACCACTAGAATCGGTCGAAAGGATATGCGTTGTACTTGTGACAACCTCAAAGCACAAGCCTGTTGGATTATAGACATTTCATCCTATCTGTCCAGTGACCTCATTGTTATATTAGCATTACTCATATGGTTGAAAGAATATTACACATGTAGGAAAAGGGTAACCTGTTCAGAAATATTCTAGAGTCATTTTTTTTAAACTTAAATGATATTAGAGTAATATTTTACAGTTTTAATTTTTTGTCTGAAAATCATTTGCTAACAATTTATAGCTTTTCCTAAAGGATTTTCTCCTTTTTTCTTTCTTTCTTTTTTTTTTTTTTGATGTAGGTTTTTGGGCCCAGATAGGAGTGGCATGGCCCTTATGGAAGTTAACCTTCTTAGTGGCTTTACTGTGCCTTCAGATGCAATTCCTTTAAGTGAGACAGTGAAGAAGGTGGAACATGATCATGGGAAGCTCAACCTCTATTTAGATTCTGTAAGTAGTAAAACCTAAGTTTCAAAAGGTAATTATTGATAAAGTCACCATTTTTTTTTGTGCTCAAAAGTCTACCTTAGGGATTGAGGATGTAACTCAGTGGTAGAGTGCTTGCCTAGCAGGTGTGAAGCCTTAGGTTTAATCCCCAGCAATACATACACAGACAGACACACATGCACACACACACACACGCACACACATACACAGTCTTTCTTACTTACATTTTCTTTAAGTCATTGTTCTTTCAGCTTTTTGTGTCCCTGAATGATTTTAACATGATGACCATGTTAAAAGACATTAAAAAGACATCACCATATAATTAGTTTAGAGTTATTATTAATCATGAGCCTGAGGACAATCTTGATAATGAAATCATTATTTCATATTAGATGCAAAATGTGTAGAGATTGCCATCTTACCAGTTCAGAAATGCAGTCCAGACCTCAATTTGAGAACCCCTCTACCTTCAGGAATTGCTAAACATACTTGCTCAGATGCAAAAGATGAAAGCTTTAATTACATGTTCTAAAATGCTCTTGTGAAGCTTTTAACAAATCTCTAAGTGATTATTATTCCTGTCTTAAAAGGTTATGTGCTGAGGTTTGGGGATGTGGCCCAAGGCCAGAGCACTTGCCTGGCACGTGTGAGGCTCTACATTCTATACCCAACATAAAGAAGAAACAAAAAGGTGCTTAAATTATAGAAAAATATTGTCAGAGGTTTGGTCTATACCAAGAATTATATGCTACCCTTTCCATTGCTGTCTGAGTAGTACTGATCCAAGGATAAGAGTAAAAATCATGGCAGGAAGAGGTCAGGGAGGAATTCCAGCCTTGACTCGTTAGGTTTCAACATTGTTGGTATGTGAATTTTTTCTCTTCTTCTAGCATCTATATGAAACTCAGAGGTTGAACTGAAACTGATTTCTAAGCATTCTTGGGATTGCATGTTACATGGGAGGAACCCATGTGTTTCTTATTCCAGTTTTGCTAAGTATGAGTCAGAAATATACTAAATATTGCTAAATATTTACCTTTAAAAAGCTAAATCCTGAATGTTCTTCTTTGTTTCAGCACTTCAGAAATCACTCTGATTAAAGTCCCGTTAAAGCTAATTTAGCCTTTAAATTACCTTGCTGTTAAGGAATTTTCTTATATTAAATTATGCTTGAAAGCCATGGACCTGATTTGGAACTTGAAAAAAAAAGTTTAAAGTTTTTATTTAGTTATTGTTTCTGGAGTTTGTCTTGCATCTTTGATGTGCTTGTTAATGTTTTAATTTGAGTGCCCAATAATCTCTGATTGATTTAATTTTTTTTCATTTACTGCTGTTGGTGTATAATGAATGTTTGAAGGAATTTATTAATTTTTGATTTCTTAACTGACATTGTTTGTCAGATTGGCATGAACTGCTCCTCCTGGAGTGAGGGAGGCTGGCCTTTTGTATGTGTGTGGTCCTGGGGATTGAACTCAGGGGTGCTCTACCATTGAGCTACATCTCCAGCTCTTTTCATTATTTTGAGAAAAGGTCTTGTTTAGTTGTCCAGGCTGGCCTCGAGCTGGTGTCCCTCCTAAGTATCTGTGATTATAGACATGCACCACTGCACCCGGTTGAGGTAGGCCTTTGGTACCCCACATTGAGCAGGGGTATACCTAATTGTGGGGTGCACCCTCACTTCAGGGCTTCACTTACTGCATGAGGTGGCCCACATAAGCTGAGGGTAATTCTCTGGAGGAGGGGGCTTCTGTGAATCATTACAGGACAGGTGCACTCTCTGAAAGAGAGGATTTGGATAAGGAACCATGTCCCCATAAGCATGCACCCTTGGGCTGAATGTTTGCTTAACAACTCTAATTCTCAATATCCATTTCAGCAAAATAGAACTAAGAACAATACCTGACTTGTAAGGGTTGCTTTACAAGGTAGAAAAGATAATTAATAGAAAGTATTTATTGCAGTACATGGTAAGTACAAGTCTTCCCTAAATATCAGTTTCTGTTTCCTAAAATGGTAAGAAAAAGATCTCTCTTACTTTTTTATGAACACAGGGTGTGCCAACCCATAACCCCTTAAAAGTATTTTTTTTTGTATTTTTCAAGGTAAATGAAACCCAATTTTGTATTGATATTCCTGCTGTGAGAAACTTTAAGGTTTCAAATACTCAAGATGCTTCTGTATCCATAGTGGATTACTATGAACCAAGTAAGTTGTGGTCTGGAGTTTGTAATACTTTACAAGTGAAGCCAGGCATTCAGTTATCATTCTTCTATTCACAAGAAGTGGGAGCAAGTGTAGGAGGTGGCCTCTGGAGGTGAGCTTTCTATTTGAATGAAGACGATTGATAATTTACAATCAGTGCTAAAGACAACATTTAGCATACAAATGTTATAGAGTGACATTTTTGCTAATTTTTTTTTTGTTTTTTTGATACCAGGATTGAACTCAGGGGCACTCAACCAATGAGTCACACTCTAGTCCTATTCTGTATTTTATTCACTATGTTGCTTAGTACCTCCCTTTTGCTGAGGCTGGCTTTGAACTCATGATGCTCCTGCCTCAACCTCCCAAACCACTGGGATTATAGGTATGCACCACAGTGCCCAGCATGTTTTAGGTTTTTAATTCATAATCACAAACTTCAGAGGAGAAGGTGATGAAAGAATCCAGTTGTGTGTGTGTTTTTTTTTTTTTTTTTGGCTTTTATTCCAAGCTTCTATTCCATCAGGCTCCTGCTGTCAAGTTGGAGCTTTTCAGGAAAGAACATTTGCAGTTGTTTCTTCATTGGGAAGGACTGATGTTTTGCTAAAACTTTTATGCATTATATCAGGATTTTTCTTAGTGTATCGAGAAAAATATAGACTGGAAGATAACTTCTTTGATTTGACTAGTAATGTTTTATTTTATAAAATGATAGGAATTTAGGATATGAAAATAGCTGGCCTAGAGATAGCCCAAGTTAATTGTGAATGATCTACTCTCATCACAGAGTGACTTTCTGTGAGTGTGGGATCTCTGGGCTAATGTTTCTAATTGTAATGAGTCTTATCCTGAATAAGACTCAATCATTAGAATGCCTGAGAAGGATAAACCTTCTCTTATGGTAGGTAGTTTCAGATAATTACATGTTAAAAAAATGAACTTGATCACTATATACTTAAGTTTTGATAGTGCTTGACAGAGTATTCAAGACTCTCTTTCTGAGTTGTTCTCTTGCCGTATTCCTCCTGTTGGGATTGAGGACGAGAAAACCCTTGGGGGGATATTTTGCAAAAACAGGAGTAGCACCCTTTTTCCTGGTAGAGAGATGAGATCCACCACAGAGACCCAATGACTGTACCTTGCTAGCCAACTTTGTTATTTAACCTGGTTGCAAAATCCCCCAATTAATGTTTCTTAGGTGCACAGGAAACATTTTAAGCATTTAAGAAATGAAAAAGATTCCGTTTATATAAATTTTTTTGGTGTGTGTAAAACACCTATTTATGAGGATGCCATTTAAAAATGAGATTATGAGAAAGATAAGAATAATTAAACCCACCAATTCATTTTTTTCCCACCAATTCATTTTTAAAAATTCCAAAACAGGTTTGTGATTTACAAAACAATTACACAGAAACTAGAAAATAATGTTTTTTGTTATTAAAAATCATAAAATAAAACTCAGTTTTGTTTTGCAGTGAGCTCATTATAGTGCTCTATATAGCACTATAAATAGAACTAATAGACTTTATATTAGTTTATAAAATATTTGTTTGTGCTATAAATTATACTCAGATTGAATAGTTTTTAACCCTGTGTGCTCAAAGTTTTAAAACACTGAAACAAGGCATTGCATAGACAGACTTCACTACATACTTAAGTATTATTACCTTTTTTTGTTCACTTTTATTGGTGAATTGTAATTATACATCATAGTGGAATTTATTGTTATATATTAGTACATGCACACAAGGTAACCATATAATTTGATCAATTTTGTTCCTCAGTATCTTTCCTTTCTATTTATGTATTTTAAAATAAAGCCAGGGCCAATCTTTTTTTCAGTTGTTATAATGATTAGAATTTTATTTGAATGCATAGAAAATGTCATCCTAAAATAAACTGTTGAGGAGGCTAAACAATCCTCAATTTAAAACATTTCCTGTTCCAGAAAGAGATTAAAGTCCTGCTTGTGACCATAGTGTGCAGCTGTGGTCCATTTGCTCTCTTTTAATGCCGGCCAACTGCTGGTGGTAGATAGATTGGACTGAATGCCTTGTTTCTTTCTTGGATTTGGTTTGCAGTTTGGGCCTTTCTTGAGCATTTCAGTTGTTTCTTGTAAAGAAAAAGAAAATGATGTGAAGAGTGGAAAACTCACAAAAGTGTATTGAAATGCTCTTATGTTCTGGCAAATTCACTGTTTCTAAACAAGGGAGACGTGTAATCTGATGTTTGCCTCTCTGAACAGGGAGACAGGCGGTGAGAAGTTACAACTCCAGAGTGAAGCTGTCCTCTTGTGACCTTTGTGGAGACGTCCAGGGCTGCCATCCTTGTGAGGATGGAGCTTTAGGCTCCCTTCATCACTCTTCAATCCTTGTTATTTCCTGTGTCATGCTTCTGTTCTCTCTGCAATGTTGGTTGTAACTTATTTTTAAAGGACTCCATGTAAAATGAACATTTCCAAAAGTCATATGTGATTGTTTTCATAATCCAATATTGCCTCTGACATATTTGAAAAACATTTTTTTTTCCTACCTTCTGTGGGACTTGGGAGATGGTCATCAGGTCTTAGTATGTAGACTTGCAAAGATTTCTTCACCTGACCTTGGTGGGGAAGGTCAAAATGATTGCAGTTGTGTATCTTTTTTTCTCCCTCTTGAAATCTTTTAGGATTGTTTTGAGAAGTGTTTGTTTTCTCCACAATAGAAGCGTTATTTTAGATTATCATTATTAACCTAGGTTCTTCAGCATTATCACATTAAGAGTTTGCTTTAGTATTCAAGATGGGTTTCCCTGGGAAACTGCAGGAAGAGCTTATTCTCTGTCCTTCCTACCCTAACCTTATTGCCCATCTCATGCCCCATGGTCTCAGTACATTTTTTTTTTTAAGTGGACACTACTTTCTTTTTAGAATGTAGGTAGTGAATTTTTAAGAGTTAAATGATCTTTTCCCACTCCAAAACTTTTTACCTGTGCTCTCCTTTTTGTCTAGAGAGAATGAGAAAGGTTAAGCTCAGGGGTGAGGAACATACTGAAAACTGTTCTTAAGGGTGCTGCTGCTGAGCTCTGCCCTCAGGCCTCAGCCCCACACCTTGGCTGTGACAAGACAGAGTTCATTACTGCAATGTGTGCCTTAGGTGACTCAGACCAGAGTATCTTAGGACAGGAGATGATCTGAGCCAGGTCACAGCTACTCTGCACATCAGCCACAGCAGACTGACCTACCTCGCTGTGGTCTGGGGAAGGGTCAGGGTTTGTGGGGACCACAGAGTCTTGACATGACTGTTGATCTGAAGTTCCATAATGTTGGCCAGGGATCCTTAAAAACTTTTTCAGGCTCAGAGGTCTAAGCATCAGACTTCCAGCTGTCAAGTGACATTTGATACTTGCTGTGGATCTTTAAGAATATTCCTGAATTCTGAGTACCTAGTTCATTGGTTACCCTGTTTTCTGAGGGTTGCATTTCTTTTTTCTGGGTGAGAATTTTAAAGAAAAATCCTTTTCCTGTTTCTTCCCTCCTTTTCCTTTCTCTCTTCTTTCTTTTCTTCCTTTCAAATTTATTGAAATATTTTAGACATATAAAAAAATTAGGCATTTTAAAAAGTAAATCTGAGAAGTGGTTTAATTTTGCTCCTGACTCCATGGCTTTTTTCTTGAGTGCTGTGAAATTCTTGCCATGGGCTCCAGAGGGTGCTTTATAATATTTTCAGCTATTTAAAAATAAATTTATCAAAATCAAAGTATGCAAAGATATGTTTTAAAGTTAATTTTAAAAGAATGCTTATATTTAAAGAAATTATATTGGAGGGGATGTGTGTATATTACTCATGGATATTTTGGATATCATTATTTTAGTGCTTGCATCCTATTTGTAGAAAGTAGACCTTCAGAGAGTAGTAGTAAATATTAAATATCTAATTTTCTTGACTTTCTTTTCAAGTGGAAAATTTTTAAAATCTGTTCTACAGTCTGTTCTGAAAGTGGTACTTTTAATATTTGAGCCTCCATGTGATGATATCTGGCCTTTATACCCTGGGACTTTTTCTTAGGATGAAGTTAGGGAAGGGTGCTGGCAAAGGAAGTCCACCTCTCCTGCTCTTCCCAGGAACCTTGGACTATCCAAGGTTACATTCAGCAGTAAATAATATACATTGAACTTCTAGTGTCATATAGTAGGAATGGAAAGGCCACTGAAAGACAGGTTCATTTAAAAACTAGAACTCAGATACTTTTTATGTGAAGTACTTCAGATTTTCAGGTTAAAAGTTACCTTGTAACTCATCTCATTTTATATAAATATATTAAAAGTGAGGAGGAGAAAGGATGAGTTAGAACAGCCTCAAAGCGTGTGGGCTGTGGAGGTGTCCTGGCCTCTTCTACTACAGGCAATGGAGCTGGATCTTCAGTGTTTCAAGGCTGCAGACATAAGGAGAGAGGGTGTGAACATAGTTATGGTAATTAACCAATAGCCCAGGCTATTTTCTTCACATGTTGTGAGTAGTAATATAAAAAAAAAAAATACTCATTTTACCTTTAAGTTTGCTTGTGCCGAAGCTCGTCAATTGAGAATACTGTCAGTTTCGCTTACTCATATGAACTAATCTCATCTTTTCCACTGCCTGGGAATCTTATTAAGAATATCTCACTTGTTAAGAATATCTCACTTGCATTTTTTTTCTGGCCAGTGGTTGCACAGACTGAATGTTGGGAATAACCAATAGCCAAAAAGTCCTAGGATACGACCACCATCTTACTGCCTTTAGTTACTGTTCCAAAAAAGAAATGAAAGCCCATTACAGTATGCTCAATCATTAAAAGGCTTCCTCTTTTTATGTTGTCTGCTGCACCATGCTTTTCAAAATATTCTAAAAGAAATATCTTGGGCTTAGTATTTCAGTTATGTTATAATATGGGGAGCAGTTTGCTTATATAGAAAGCAGGTATAAAGCAGGTATACAGTTTGTTCTTATCTATGCAACGTCATGTCCTAAACATAGGATTTTTCAGAATTGAAGGCACAACTTTCCCTGTGTCAGTTCTGTTGAATCTGAGTATAGTTGTTTTTTTTTTTTTGTGGACTGATGATATGGAAATAAAAAACATATTTAGTCTTTATTTCTGCTTTTGCTAAATATGGTTATAAATAGATTGGCAATATAATGTCAATTAACTTTGTTTTGACTTAATTCAGCTATGTAATTTGACATTTTTAGGTGTCCCATGACATTAAAAAATTGGAACTATGATTTTTCTTTATTTTTTTAAAATTTTTATTTTTTAAAGAGAGCTCTTATTAGACTGCTCGCATAATCTGGAGTTCCCTTATAACAACCTAACTTTTTGTAATTTGCTTTATCGAACTATTGAATACTCATTTCTATAAAAATATGTTGTAAATACCTCTTTGGCAAGATTTCTCAGCACCAGGTTAGCAATTGTTTTGAGTCTGCCAAGTGACTACCATGGGTCAAGTTACTGTTGATGGGTGCATAATTTCTTTCACGTTGTAAATTTAAGACAAGTGGACTCACTCTTGAGTAAACCACCAGAACCTTTTACATTCTCGGAAGACGGCTCTGTTCAGCAGAAGAGTATATTTAACATTTCCCCATATTTTCACTCTTTAGTAAGGCTTAGCAGTTTTACAAACTTAACATTTTCTTGTTGCCTCTTCAGATATTTATGTTAATATTAAGCATCTTAAATCACATTGGGAGGAATTTGAAGTTCAGTTATATATTTTTTTATCATTACTTTGAGTCAGGGACCATTATTCTTCTTTCTTCAAGAAACTAAACAGCAAAGGTCATTTTTAAATTAAGTATATACCAGTAAGAATTGGCTTTCATTAAAACTGTTTCTAGGCAGTGAGGTCTGTTTATATGTGCCTCATCAAAACCCAGTGTCATGTTGCATCATTCCTTAAATATATTGTCATTTTCATTCCAATTATAACACAGGAAAATACACATTTCTTAGATGATTTCCAAGTTTCTCATGTCAGAGGACACTTATATTGGTATGTGTGTGTCTCTATTATGGGAATTATATTGGCACATGTGTTGCTATGTTTAAGAATCTTTCTATGTCATATTGTCATGAGGTCAACACTTACCATCTTCTGCCCAGGGTATTGAATTGGTGGTAGAGGGTAGTTCCATGCTCCATTGGGAGATTTTTAGGATTTATCTTTGATAACGTCAGTAGGATGTGGCTTGATTTTAGTCCTTCAAGCCTTTGTGTTTTGGACTTTTGGTAGGGTGCAGTTGATATGGTGAAGTAGATCCTTTTGTACAAAGGAAGCTATATAAAGTTTCATTTGTAAATCCCTCACTTTGAGAAGCTGTTTTACATATGAGAAGAGTACTGTTGCAATAAAACATTATTTTTCCAGGAAGTAAAGCTTTATATATTGATCAAGGTGATTAAAAAAGTTTTTATTTTAAATGTTGGAATGCTGTGTTATTGTTACTTGCACCCTTTTATGTATACTTAATAGGAAATCATGATTTATCAATAAAAATCAAAATTACCACCTATTTGTTATTTGTGTTCTTTTAATTTTAGCTCAAAACATGTTTATAGCACATCTTCCTTACTTAAATCTATTAATTATGCCATCTGGAATGTATGAGGGCAGGTTAGAGTAAGCATTAATTTTACAAGGGGTTAACACGAGTGAGGTTTGAGACATTTGATCACCAGTTTCTTCCACCTTTCTCCTCATTATTTGCTTTATGTGCTGGGGTGGGGTCTGTGGAAAAGGGGGTGATATACAAAATGTGGACTGATTATATGGAAATAAAGTAGTTTATGTACACATAGGAAAACAGGGGCATGGACTATCACATCCAGAGTACAACACTCTAAGTACACATTCTTGATTCCTACTCAACCTTATTTATTGCCACAAATTTTCAGGGCTCCTGTAAAATGACGAAGGATAGTGGTTCTTGGGGTGATTTTGCTCTCAGATGACAATGTCTATAGATAGTTTTGTTTTTCAGAACTAGTGGTATTGGCTTCTAGTGGGTAGAGGCCAAGGATGCTGATAAACATCCTACAATGTACAGAACAGCCCCCTTCAATAAAGAATTGTTTGGTCCCCAAAATCAAAAGTGTTGAGATTGAAAAACCTTCTAGCTAAGTGTTACTGGGTACTTCTAGCTTACCTGCTAATGCCAATTAAATGACTAATATGATTAATGCATCCTTCCTGCTATGGTTTGATTATGGATTGTCCCCACCAACACGGAGGGTTAATCCTCAATTGCTGAGGGCCATTACCAAGTAGGAATGACGCATCGAAATTTCCTTGCCAAGCGTACCCCATGCTGCTTAGAGGACATTTGATGGAACATTGCATGCATGCTTTAATAAGGTGACCTTGCTCAAGGACCAAGGCGGATTTGGGTTTAGAGCTGATCAGGTTTGAGGAAGTAACCAGCTCCTTGAGTTTAAGGCGTTGCCAGTTTAAGATAATGGGTTTTAGGGAAGTTGGAAGTTGAAGATTATTGCTGGGATTAGGGTGTTCCTGCTGCTTGTTCCCGTTGAGTTCTCGTGAGATTAAAATGGGATTTGGAGATAGCCTCGTGGAGTAGGTGGTTTGTGTGGGAGACAGCAGAACGCGTTTGCCCCTGGACCTGTGTGGAGGCGGTGTGAGAGCTGGAATAAAGAATTGCTGTTTGAACCTACAAAGCTGTGAGTGCCTCGTGATTCTGGTGCCAAGCCGAGACATTGGCCTTTGGCACTCAATGAAACAGTGTTGAGAGGTTGTGGGGCCTTTAAGAAGGAATTAGGTTTTGGGGTCTCCGTCCTTATGAAGGGATTAGTGCAATTCTTCTCTGAGAGCAGGTTGTTGTCCCTCTGTTCCCTCCCTCTCTTCTGCATGTGCCTTTTTCACATGCCGTGATTCCTGGCACTTCCTTGGGATTCTGTAGAGTTCCCCACCAGAACAGGACCTCATCGGATGAGTTCCTGATCTTGAACTTCCAGCCTTTGGAACCATGCCAAATAAACTAATCTTTCTTATAAATTATGCAGCTTCGGGTATAGCAACAGAAAATAGACGAAGGTACTTACACAACAAAGAGTCATTAGAATCACTAGACTGATACTTAGGTTAACACTAAGTCTGTATTCCAAGCTGAGGAAGCATAGCTTGGAGACTAGGGAAAAGATATAGTGATTTTTTAATAAATGTCTGTGATGATAGTTTCTAAACTTGATTGATCATAAGACTTCCCCATAGAGCTTAATTTCACAAAAAATTCTGGTCTTAATTATAGAAGCTGTAGTTCAGCAAGTCTAGATTTAGGTTCTAAGTCTAAATTGTTGAGCCAATGATCTGGGAATCACTGATATATAACGAGTTTTCCAGACCACACTGGCTTGGATAAAATGGAATGCTGAATATAACATTACCCATCCAATCTAAATAGTGTAGGACCTGCAGCCTGCAGAATACTACTTCCCAGTCTTTCCCAGGAGCATCCAGGAATATTTAATGCTCCCCCCAAAGATGCTGAGGGCTGTCACAAGAGATCCTCTTTTTTTTCTTTCTTATCTGGCACAATTTGTTTGTGTCTAGTGTAGCAGAGACTGCCACTTCTCTATCCTACTCTGTCTCCTCCATCTCTTTAGTTTTGGAGTTCAGAGTTTACTCAGCATGGCAGCTATATTTCCCAGATTACTTTGTGGCTAAATGGAGTCCTGAACTCTTATTCTATCCAGTGGGATGTCATCTGAGACATGAGTGATACTTCCAAGATGTATCATAACAAAAAGAAGGGAGTAAGCCCCCCATTTCATTTTTTGCAGGGAGCAGGGGCTTTGCTTCCTCTTGCTACCTGGATTGTGAATAGCTCTCTGGAGCTCTGACACAACCTTTTGGTTTGTTGGAGGAAGGCCAACCCCTGAGGATTATGAGGGAGCTGAAGATTTTGAAGAAATTGGGTCCCTGATCATGATGGAGCAACCCTAAACTGTCTACCTTCAGATTTCCTTTAGACAAGAGAAAACTTTTATCTTGGTTAAAGCAGTTGAGGTGGACAATTTAGGGTGGTTCTCATGAACCTGACTGCTAATATTCATGCTGATGTGTATCTCCTCCCCTCAAGTTATCTACAACTTGCCTCTAACCAATAGAACATGGCAAAAATTGCCAAATCTGGACTTGGCACAAGATTCAGGAGGCACTCACAGCTTTGTAGGTTCAAACAGCAATTCTTTATTCCCGCTCTCACACCGCCTCCACACAGGTCCAGGGGCCAACACGTTCTGCCGTCTCCCGCACAATCCACCTACTCCACGAGGCTCTCTCCAAATCCCATTTTAATCTCACGAGAACTCAACGGGAACAAGCAGCAGGAACACCCTAATCCCAGCAATAATCTTCAACTTCCAACTTCCCTAAAACCCATTATCTTAAACTGGCAACGCCTTAAACTCAAGGAGCCGGTTACTTCCTCAAACCTGATCAGCTCTAAACCCGAATCCGCCTTGGTCCTTGAGCAAGGTCACCTTATTAAAGCATGCATGCAATGTTCCATCAAATGTCCTCTAAGCAGCATGGGGTACGCTTGGCAAGGAAATTTCGATGCGTCATTCCTACTTGGTAATGGCCCTCAGCAAAAAATAACTCTGTGTACGTTAGATTGCCATGCCCCTCTTGTTGGATTTTCTGATTTTGAAGAAATGAGTGTCATGCTTTGGGTTCCCTATGTTGGAGGCCCATGTGGCAAGAAACTGAGAACAGCTTTTAGGAGCTGAGAGCAAACTCCAGCAAGAATCTGAAAATCCTACAGCTGTACAAAATTGAGTTCTGTCTACAAATTTAGATTTTTTCCCTTTGAGCATCCTAGTGCCGCCTTTGGAGACTGCAGCTCCAGCTGATACCTTATTTTGTTTCCCTGACTCTGCTATATTATATCCTTTGGATTCAGGAGTGGGGTTGCTTATGCCTCATGTTCAGAGTTTTTAATGGAACCACTTTTAAAATTTCTCCTTTTACTGTAGTTTCCCCTCTCTCCCCACCATCTATTTATCTCTCCCCTTTCTCTCTTTTTCTCTCCTTCCTTCTCTCTTTCTCTCTGGCACAAACCTAAGTCTAGGAGACTGGGCTACATGCCACAAGGTATAGATACTATATGGTCATCCAAATCTGCCTTCTTTCTGACACACTCAATCCCTGCCCCATCACAACTCAGGCAAAATTGACCCCTGGTTGCCCATCCTGCCAATAGTTCCCTGGACTCATTCTTATACAGATACTGCAGTAGGTAAGAGTGTGGGCTTTAGTCTTAGGCAGGAGCATATGAGTCCGCCCTGTCCAGACCTTTACAGTGTCTCCACAAGGACATTTCCTGATAGAAGAGAGATTTATTTACTCTCACTGCTTTCTTTAGGCCCAATCCCACCCCCAGCAACCCTGTATTTCATCTCTGCTCTTGATTCTGAAATTCTCACTTTTCTCTCTTTTCCTGTCATTTACTTCCTTTCAGAAACCAGCAAGTTCCAAGTCTTATCTTTTGCCTTTTTTCCTTTGTCTCTTGTGAGCCGCAAGTCAGAGCTTTCTCTCTTCTGTCTGTGATAATGCTAGTTTATATCCCTAGGGTGAAGGAGTGATGAGAGAACTTTGGATGATGCTTTCCTCTGATTGGTAGTTGGCTTTTATTCCCTTTTATGTTATCCCAATTATGTAAAAGTTCAAACATACACCTGAGTTCAGGATGAGGGCAGCAGTAACTAGCAACAAAGTGTGCATTGGTAACAAAAGCAAATGTCTCCAATTTCTAGTCATGTTGTAATATAGTCTCTGTGTTTCAGGGCCTTAGGACAAGTTACCAGTATTGCAATTAAGAAGGTGCACCAATAGGAATCCATGTGGGGTAAAATGGCCATAATAGTGTCAGGTTGAATGATCAAAGGATGGGTAACACTCAGCAGGTAAAAGAGGCAGTGTGGATTTTAATGCTTGTCTTCAAATATCTGAAAGGATGCTGTGAGCAAGCTCAAGTTGCCAAATCATTACTAATGGGTAGATTTGGACAATATTAGGAATCAAATAGAACCCCCTTACTTCAGAAGGTGGTGATTACACGGTGCCTGGAATTGGTTATCAGAGGCTGATGATAGCTAGTGACTGGCATTTTAAAAACTGGTTATCTTATCCATTATTATTATTATTTTTGAATTATGTGTTAAAAATGATAAAGGTTAAGAAGTTTTCTAATTTAGTTCTTATGAAAAATTGAATGTGTCCTCTCTGAAAACATAAAGTCCTAACTGCTAGCACCTCAGATTATGGCCTTATTTGGAAATAAGATCATTGCTGATGTAATAAGATGAGGTCCTACTGGTGAAGGATTGCCCCCAATACAATAAAACTGGTGTCCTTTTAGATCATGTGAACATGGCTACATTAAGACAGACACATAGCAATGACTAATGCAAGATTGGAGTTATGAAAACTGCAAACCAAAAAAAGTCTAAGGTTACCAGCAAATCACTAGATATTAGGAGAGGAAAAGAAGCGTACCTTACCTCTTTCACAGGGAATGGCTCTGCTGAAACCCAGATTTCAGACCCAGACTCCAGAACCGTGACGGGACAAATTTCTGTTGTTTTTAAGCCACTAATGTGTGGTACTTTGTTACAGGGCTAATAGAAAACTGATATCTGCCATATTTATTATTCCAAGTGATACTAAGATATAGGGAAATTAAGTGCCTTGAATAAGCTGTACAACTGCTTTTTCCCTGTATAACATCATAAGAGCAAAATTCTGACTTTTGCATGGCAGGTAGCAGATAGTCAAAAACCATCAGAGTGAAGAGCCCCTTGTTTTACCTTGTATTTGAATTTTAGTCTGTTGATGACTTTCCTGTTCCTGCTTCCTGCCCTGTGAGGCCATTGCTAATGGCTAAGTCTCCAATACTCACCTCTGCTCTTGGCATTCTGCCTTCCCTCATCAGTGGGAAAAGTGGAATTGCTATCTGTTCTAAGCTAGTGCATTGTATTTTAAAATATGCTTAAAACTGTGACACCAATAGATTTCCTCTGGTGTTCCAGCTGAAACCAATGGGAAATGACTATTTGAGTGGGAGGTGGGGGAAAGGTTCTGCCAGAGATTTAAAGGCCATTTCCAGATCCAATGGCAATAAGATTGGAATCAGGATGTCTTCATGGGCAAGCCAGGATCAGATGATGGCGTTTGAACTGGGACTTTTTCATTCCTTCTTCAGGGTGTATGGTATATAACTTAGTAGTCAAGTAAGTTGCATTTCAATGTGGACTGATGGTTTTTATTCCTGTTGGTCTTGATTCACTTACCATATTGTAAGCTTGCATTTTTGAATTTTCTCCCCTACATATAGACTTTTTCTTTCTCTCTTTATATATAGATATATAGAGAAAAACTATAAAATACTATATTTATAGATAAATGCTATCTATATGATATATTCAATGACTCTGGGGACTCTGAAATATGGAATTGGTGAGTAATAGTAATGTTATCATAATAAAGTTATGCACTAAAAGTCCTGACATCTCAAACAAGTAAAAACAGACAACTGCCTTTCCTTCTAAAGCCTTTCATTTGCTAGTTTGTGTGTTTTCTCCTAACTCCTTACTACAAGTTACCATATATTTTGTTTTCTGAGGAATCAGGCTGACAGATATTGAAGAACAGGAGAAGTTATTTAGGAATATAAGATAAGAACATAAATCAGCAAGAAAAATTTGTGGTTTGAAGGATTTTATTTTTCTTTTTGATTTTACAGAAGCACACTGAAAAGGATTTTCCCTGTTTTTAGGAAATTCAATCCAGGTTAATGTTATTTCTCTTGGCAGTTTATGAGAGTCCTTTGCCCCCCTTTTTTCCTTCTACCTTTCTCTCCTATACATCTCAGGTGCAATTAAAAACAAATTTCTGGAGGGCAGAGATATTGCCTTGCTCAGTTTTGAATCTTCAGTATCTGCAGCTTGGCATAGTGGATCCTCAACCTGGTGGATATCAAACATTTACTTTTTGGAATGAATAAAGGTAATATCTATTTTTTAGGTCTTATTCCCTTCAGAACCTTGGCTAATTTGTTTAGATACTAACCACAAGGAAGTATAAAGTATTATACCCACGCTAGGTACCTCACAGTACCTGACATTACCTTCTATATTGTGGATGTTCAGAAATGCATAAGTGAATATAGTAAGAACCAGTGATTAATAACTTCCTTGCTATTTTAGTCAGCTTTTTTGCTGCTGTGACTAAAGGAACTGACCACTACAGCTGTAGGGAAGGAAAAGGTTATTTGAGGGCTCATGGTTTCAGAGGTCTGAATCCATGGAAGGCTGGCTGGGGCTCCAGGTGAGGCTGAACATCATGGTGGCAAGGGTGGCAGAGGGAAACAGTTCACATGAGGAAGGAGAGGGGGGAGAGGGAGGGAGGGAGGGAGGGAGAGGGAGAGAGGGAGAGAGGGAGAGAGAGACTCCAGCTCCAGATACAAAAATATATATCCCATAGCCAAACCCCTAATTAACCACTTCATCCAGCCACACCTCACCTGCCTCTAGTTAATGCTCAGTTAATCCCATCAGGGATCAATGCACTGATTGGATTAAGATTCTCACAATCACATCATTTCTCCTCTGAGCTTTCTTGCATTATCTCACATGTGTGCTTTTGGGGGATGCCTCACATCCAAACCACAACATTTGTGTACATAAATGAAAGATTTAGGAGTAGCAGTAGAGGAAGTGAAGGGGGCAAATCATGGAAAGAAAGAAATGTAGATGGAGAGAAATAAGGACTAATTTTGAGCACCCGCAGTAGCCAACTGGTTAGATTTCCGTTGTAGGGATTAGTGGAGGATCTTAGTGGATTTCATTTGAACACTTTATAAACACTGAAGATGTTTTAGTCCTGTATTCTAAGTGCTCAATTTTAAGTGCTCCTTCACTGGAATCCTCAATATGGAGTATCACCTCACCAGCCTTTTATAAAGTTTATAAAAAGTTAACTTTATAAAGTTATGAACAAATGTGGCTCTGTGTGTTCATATTAAATTATATAATTTCTTGTTGACCTTGCTTGAGAATGCAGGGATAATGCAAAAGATTTTGATTTTTAGTTTTAACTAATTTTAATAATTAACATAATAATTACTTATTACTAAATATACTTTTGGATATCATAACAATTGTGGTGGTTGGTCTAAAGGCTTGAAAGCATGGAATATCATCACCTTCTCTTAGAATGCAAGACATACATTACCATGTCAATGGTAAATTCACAGCAATAACATTTGCTTTTATTTTCTATACTTTGTCATTAAACAGGTTTTTTTTTTTCACATTAGACCCATTGGCATCCTGTATAATACACTTTAGGCACGTAGGTATTGTTTCCAACCCCAACCCCAACCCCGTTTTCTTTCTCCTTAGAATAGTTAAGACTTTCTTTCTTTGTTATTCTTCTTCCTTTGTCACATCTGTTATTCCTCATTATAACAATTTCAGTTATTTCATGTGAACACTTTATAAAAGGCTGGTGAGGTGATACTCCATATTGAGGATTCCAGTGAAGGAGCAAGACCAAGTAATTGAAATGCCACTCCATTAAAGGAACATGGATAATATAACAACTTGCATGATAGTTTTTTTTGGGGGGAAGAGGGATACCAGGGATTGAACTCAGGGGTTCTCAGCCTCTGAGCCACATCCCCAGCCCTATTTTTTTTTTAAATTTTATTTTGAGACAGGGTCTCACTGAGTTGCTTAGCGCCTCACCATTGTTAAGGCTGGCTTTGAACTCACAATCCTCCTGTTTTAGCCACTTGAGCCACTGGGATTACAACTGTGTGCCACCTTACCCAGCTTGGATGTTTGTAAGGGCGTTTGCTTTTCAATGGAAAAAAAAATCTTCCAAAGGTTATATAGTATGCTTTCATTTATATGACATTCTCAAAATGACAATGATTATTTTGATGAACAGCAGATAGATAGTTGCCAGGGATCAGGAAGGAGACAGGGAGTGGGTACGAGAGGCATGAGGGAGTTCCTTAGTGAAGAGATAAATTTGTATCTTGATTAGATGGTAGGTAAATAAATCTACATATGTATTAAAATTGCCTCAAGTTTTGAAAAATATATACAAATAAATGCATGTAAAAAAGATAAAAATATAGAGTAAGGTTTGAAGTCTAGTTAATTGTACCATGCCAATCAATACCATGGCTTTAGTAATGCCTATCGTTATTTAAGATGTCACCATTGGAGGATGCTGGGTGACAGGTATAAAGGACCTCTATGTACTATTTTAAATTTTTTGCAAGTCTATAATATTTTCAAAGTTTAAATTTGTTAATGAGATCTTGTGTCTTGAATTCTAAGAGAAGGATATGATATTCTATGCTTTCCAAGCTTTTAGACCACCACATGAATGCCGTTTTTTCCAGATTATTTCTCTCTTGGAGTTTTCCAGGGAAGATATTTTAAGTAAAGTTGCTGTAAGTTACTATGAAATTTTAAGTACTAAAATGATCATGAAGTTTTATCACATTATCAAGTGTGTTTATTGACTTTAAGATTTATAATAGGCATAAAGTACAATAGAGGTACTCTAATGGTGGAAATACAACCAAATATGTGTTGGGCATCTCATTTTACTGCCACGAGGGGGCAGTGGAGGATTAAGAAAAGAAAACTCCCAAATTTGTTGCCAAATTAAAAATTCCTGTTGTATACTAAAGATGAAGAGAGATCTGAGTTGTTATTAAAGCAGTCTGCTTGCTTCTATTGCCATACAACTTTTTAGGATGCATTTTTATCTTGAAATATAATTGATGCATAGTAATTTGTTATTCTTAGAGTAAAAAAATATTGCCTAGAGTAAGAGTTGCTTTTTGACTTTATGAAAGTAACTCCTGATGTTGAAACTAAAGAGATCATTAACCTTTGGACAGTATAGAAAGAGGCAGTATTGCCAAATTCTGCTATCATTACTCTAGCCTGTTTTGGTTAGTGAATAAGTCATGGCAAGTAAAGTTTGACCTAGAATTTATGGAATTTTAATCTCCTAATAGAATCAAAGAGTCTTGATTAATCATCTCACAAGTACTTATTACTATCACTTTCCACCTACTTTCCTTGGCTCTTGAAATATCTCCCCTGCCCCCTTTCTTCTCCTTTTTACTCACAGCTGGAGAAGAATAAATGCAACTAAAAAAGAAAAAATAGCAAAATAGGTGCTTGTTAGTGGAGGTTTGGTTGCCCCTTGAGCTTCTCAAGGTGTGTCTTTTTGTACAACTCTAGACTCCCACAGGTTCCTTTTCTTTTTGAACTAGCTTGTCTATATAAAAATATTTTGTGAGAATTGGGAGACCTTTTTTATTCGGGGGATTGGTCTATAAATTCTCGAATAGGAAAATCCATTATTTGGCTTCACAGGATAAGGAAGGGACCTCTCTCCCACAGGGCCCCATGGGCTCTTTTGACCTCAAGTGAACACTTGTTAGTGATATGATTGTCCTGGTGAGGGAACGACAGTCCTGGGGTTGGGGTACAGCTCTCATAAGGGGCAGTCATTCCTGATGCGGTGATCTGGGAAGCTTTGGGTCCTCGGGAAGCTGGGACTCAGGGATGGGACCACTTCTCCTTCACTGAGCATTTAGACACATGCTCCCAGGTAGGAGGAGTTTATGTGGCCTCTCCTGTGTGTGTGGAGGTGGGTGACAGACCGAGGTTGAAGATAAGCAAATCATACCCTCTAAATCCAATTATCTAGTTGATCATGTTTTTCTCCTTTTGTTTTCTCCTAGCATCAGTGATTTCTAAACATTTTGGTACTGTTTCAACTGTACTGAGGGAATTTAAGGAAGAATTTAAAGTTGTGAGAGTTATGCCTCCATGTGAGCCCAGTATGGAAGTGGCAGCTTGAATAGAGAGACCTTGAAAGCAGGAATTTGAATGTGAGGGTCAAAGGTTATAGTCAAGGTCACAGGGCCCAGCCCTCCCTTGCCACGAGAACCATTTTTCATGGCCCCCTGAAAGGGTGGGTTTGTCTTAGATACCCAGAGTAGGACAGGTGGAATGAGGGGACAGTGGGGGATTTCTTCTTACATAAAATGCTACAGAGAGCTAGCTCCACTCCTGACAAATTTCTTTTAAATCTCTCAATTACTAGGATAAGAAAGTCAAGCAGGGAATTTTTCTGTATTTATTAACAACTTAGAATGGACTCCCTTGTTCAATTGTTTTCAAGTGAGGAAAGCAAAAACAACTTCAGAGAACTTAGTTGATGTTTCCAAAAGTCACCAGGTTAAAGTTGGGGCTGGGGCTAAAACTCAAATTTCCTGAATCCAAGTTCTTTTACATTGCCCCAAACAAGGTTATTTCCGTTCCCTTTGCTGGGTCTTATTTTGTAATGAGACAAAGATTTCAAAATATCAGAAGATGGAAAGCAGTCAAAAAATTTTTTTCCTACAGATTCTTTATTTTTCATCAAAGATAGTGGTAAAATGATATTAGATATTAATTGCCCAGTCTTCAACTTTGTTGAAGTGGGGTTCTGGGTCCCCAGGATGTGAGGCTTATTGATCAAAGGAGCAAACATAGAAGAATTTTTCCTGTAATCCATAGCCTACCCTTGAGGGTATGACAAAGTGAGTGTTTCAGAAGGGTGTGTGCGTCCTCTTATTGCCTATTTGGGAAAGAAATGTAGGACCAGAGCAACATCAAATCATTGTCCTCTTCATTAATAGAAATAAAATGGCAAAATCCATGAAAGAAACAAGACATAACAAGGAACATTTCTCAGGAGATTTGGGGTGTTTCTTTTTCTTCTCTACAGTGCTTTCCTTGAAAAGCAATACTATGTTGATGACAACTGCAATTGCCTAATAATTATAAAGTATTGACCCCATGTGTTTCTATGAGGAAAGAAAATCATTGTAGAGCCTTGTCAGAAGCTCTTTAACACTCATCCTTCTCCAAAATGCCCACCACATTATTCACAGTGATTGCTTGACTCCAACATGTTCAGCATTGTTCTATGTTCTTTACTAGATTTTTGCCAGACAGTTCTTCCAAATGACTTACAAGGTAAGTGCATTATTACAGATGAAGATGTCAGCAAAATGAGGTGAAGTATGTATCAATAATAGTAGGTGGAGAGTCTCATCTCAAATCCTGGCTGTCTGGTTCCAGAGCAAGTACTCCCAAGCCCTGCATCACCTTGCTATACCCATAGCATTTACCTGGCTTCCATTGTCCAAGATTAAATTGTGCGGAATATATCTACAATTCCTTGGGTTTTGGAGTGATCACAGATATGGATGATTTATGTTTTGTTTGGGGAAAGCAATCCAGAGGAAAAACTAGAGTTGAATGATAAAATCAGTTCAGTACCATATCAGTGACCTGACGTGTCATTCCCTATATTGGACTCTATAGTATTTTCAAAGGATGAGACTAATATTTATTGAAATATTTGGTACTTAACCAAATGTCTCACATAATGCTTTACAGTTATTACTTTTTAGTCCACCTGAAAAAATGGAGTACGTATTATTATTGCCTCTTGTTTAAAGATGAGTTATTGAATTATTCCCCAACATTATGTAGCTTCTTAAGAGACAGAAATGAGACCGGAGACCAATTCTGTGACTCGATGCCGACATTCTTCATCACAGAGTTTTATTGACATTCTAATTTTCTGTCTTGCAATTCAGAACAAACATCTTTCTAATCAGTTAGATTTCCTGAAAAATTGGGAGCAGTTCAGACTTCATCTCTGTGTTCCTGAATTTTGTTTTGCTGATTCTGTTCTGCTCCTGAGCCATCTGTGTGCCATTCTTTCTTTCTTTAGTATTCAACATTTATCATCTGGTTTTCATTTGCTCCAACTTTTTTCTCTATGCAATTTGTACTGTTTTAGTTTCTTTTTCTATGGAAACCATGTTTTAAGTTAATTTAATAATACATATTTTTACCACTTTGAACACTTATTCTTTAATTATGATAAAGGAATTTATATAGCACAAGGACACATTTTTTAAAAATAAAAATCATATATGATGACATATATATGTACTTTTAAGTTTACAAATTTTGGCCTTTATTATCTGAGTTATTTGAGTATCTTTGTGAATTGTCTGTCAAATACCACAACTGATCCAAACTCACTTGCCAATGTCACTATTTCCACTATTTCCCTAAAATATTTGTTAACGACAAAGAGAAATAAAGTAATATATCCAGAAAATCCTGTGAAAATGCAAATAGGGTCACCCCGAAAGGACTTATGTATTAACTTAAGAGCCAAATGAGTTGTTTCGAGCGCAGAGAGTGGAGCAGAATTCTTGGTGAAAGGGTTGATGACAGGTAAATTCCTTCCAAGTATAGAACCTTTTACCCAAATCATGTCTAGGTGGACCAGTGAGTTCAGTGACACTAAGAACCTTGGAGAAGTGGGTGGCAGTAGGAGAAAAAGAGAAAATTTAGAAGGATGAAAAGCTAAAAATATGTGGGAGGGCTCATAGCAGCCATCCATGCCACTGCTGGCCAGCTTGCGGTGGTTTTCCCTTCACTGACAACTTCTTGTCCCCATATGGGATTACAGTGGGCGTGGACAGGTTTGCACATGCCTCTGCCGTCGTGATTGACTGGAAAATGTAGGCCAGTATGTCCCTTTTCTAATTCAGCTCTTGAGAACAAGACATTCTAGACAGTGGACATTCTTCCAAACAGGGGACACAGAGCAAGACGTCAGTGAGAAAGAGTGAGGCAGACACTAGGCAGTGGCAGAGACGAGAAATTGCTTCTCCACAGTGTTCTAGTCTCTGCTTTTTATGACCATTCCCTAGTACCATTTGTAACTCTGCCTTTGGCATTGACAGATACTTCTGCCTTATAATACATTTTCCTTTGGCTTAAACTTTCTTAACTTCCTATCATGTATAACTAGTCACTTTTTATTGTGGTAAAAAATATATATAATGTAAAAATTTTATCATTTAAATGTTTCTAAGTGTACATTTTGGTGGAATTGTGTATATTCACGTGGCTGTGCAAACATCACCGCTATTTCCATAACTTTTTTCATCTCCCCAAAGGGAGACAACATATTTATTAAAGAACTCCCCACTGTTTCTCTCCCCTGCTCCTGCCATGTTATTTACATATTCTGGATACTAATCTCTTATGGAATATGTGGTTTGTAAATATTTTCTCCCATTACAGAGATGGTTTTCCAAACTGTGGTGTTCTTTGATGCCTAAAAGTCTTTAATTTTCATGTAGTCACACACAAAAAAGTAGCAGCCATTCTACTTTCTGTCTCTACATACCTTGTGTAAGTGGAATTATGCAGTAACTGTGTAAATAGTGACTGGCTTATTTCACTTAGTGCAATGGTTTCAAGGTTCATTCATGTTGTAGATGTGTCAGAATTTCTTTCCTTTTTGTGGAGAGAGAGGTATTCCATGAAAAGAGAGAGTGGATTAGAGGAAGGGAATTGAGGGGGAGGGAGCAAGGACGGCAAAAGGAAGAATGGTGAAATGAATTTGACCAAACTTACTTTTGTACATATATGAATATACCAAGGGAATTTTACATTTATGTGTATCTACCAGACACTAATTAAAAAAAAAACCAAATAATAGAAAATCAATAGAGTAGAGGGAAGCGAACAGGCAAAGGGAAGAGGTGAGGGAAAAGGAAAGGACTGGAGATGGAATTAGAATAAATTATATTCCATGCTTGTATAATTATGACAAAATGAACTGTAATATTATATATAAATACAATGATCTAATAAAAATGTTTTTATTTTTATTTTTATTTCTTCTTTTTTCTTTTTTTATTGGTTGTTCACATTACAAAGCTCTTGACATATCATATTTCATACATTAGATTGAAGTGGGTTATGAACTCCCATTTTTACCCCAAATGCAGATTGCAGAATCACATCAGTTACACATCCACATTTTTACATAATGCCCTATTAGTAACTGTTGTATTCTGCTACCTTTCCTATCCTCTACTATCCCCCCTCCTCTCCCCTCCCATCTTCTCTCTCTACCCCATCTACTGTAATTCATTTCTCTCCTTGTTTATTTTCCCATTCCCCTCACAACCTCTTATATGTAATTTTGTATAACAATGAGGGTCTCCCTCCATTTCCATGCAATTTCCCTTTTCTCTCCCTTTCCCTCCCACCTCATGTCTCTATTTAAAGTTAATCTTTTCCTCCTGCTCTTCCTCCCTGCTCTGTTCTTAGCTGCTCTCATTATACCAAAGAAGACATTTGGTATTTGTTTTTTAGGGATTGGCTAGTTTCACTAAGCATAATCTGCTCTAGTGCCATCCATTTCCCTGCAAATTCCATGATTTTGTCATTTTTTGAAGGGCATCTGGGTTGGTTCCACAGTCTAGCAATTGTGAATTGTGCTGCTATGAACATCGATGTGGCAGTATCCCTGTAGTATGCTCTTTTAAGGTCTTCAGGGAATAGTCCGAGAAGGGTAATAGCTGGGTCAAATGGTGGCTCCATTTCCAGCTTTCCCAGGAATCTCCATACTGCTTTCCAAATTGACCGCACCAGTTTGTAGTCCCACCAGCAATGTACAAGAGTACCCTTTTCCCCACATCCTCACCAGCACTTGTTGTTGTTTGACTTCATAATGGCTGCCAATCTTACTGGAGTGAGATGGTATCTTAGGGTGGTTTTGATTTGCATTTCTCTGACTGCTAGAGATGGTGAGCATTTTTTCATGTACTTGTTGATTGATTGTATGTCCTCCTCTGAGAAGTGTCTGTTCAGGTCCTTGGCCCATTTGTTGATTGAGTTATTTGTTATCTTATTGTCTAATTTTTCGAGTTCTTTGTATACTCTGGATATTAGGGCTCTATCTGAAGTGTGAGAAGTAAAAATTTGTTCCCAGGATGTAGGCTCCCTATTTACCTCTCTTATTGTTTCTCTTGCTGAGAAAAAACTTTTCAGTTTAAGTAAGTCCCATTTGTTGATTCTTGTTATTAACTCTTGTGCTATGGGTGTCCTATTAAGGAATTTGGAGCCTGACCCCACAATATGTAGATCAGAGCCAACTTTTTCTTCTATCAGATGCAGAGTCTCTGATTTGATATCTAGCTCCTTGATCCACTTTGAGTTAACTTTTGTGCATGGCAAGAGGAGGGGATTCAGTTTCATTTTGTTGCATATAGATTTCCAGTTTTCCCAACACCATTTGTTGAAGATGCTATCCTTCCTCCATTGCATGCTTTTAGCTCCTTTATCAAATATAAGATAGTTGTAGCTTTGTGGATTAGTCTCTGTGTCCTCTATTCTGTACCATTGGTCCACCTACCTGTTTTGGTACCAGTACCATACTGTTTTTGTTACTATTGCTCTGTAATATAGTTTGAAATCTGGTATTGCTATACCGCCTGATTCACACTTCCTGCTTAGAATTGCTTTTGCTATTCTGGGTCCTTTATTTTTCCATATGAATTTCATGATTGCTTTATCTATTTCTACAAGAAATGCCACTGGGATTTTGATTGGCATTGCATTAAACCTATAGAGAACTTTTGGTAATATCGCCATTTTGATGATGTTAGTTCTGCCTATCCATGAACAGGGTATATTTTTCCATCTTCTAAGATCTTCTTATACTTCTCTTTTTAGGGTTCTGTAGTTTTCATTGTATAAATCTTTCACCTCTTTTGTTAGGTTGATTCCCAAGTATTTTATTTTCTTTGAGGATATTGTGAATGGAGTGGTTTTCCTCATTTCCATTTCAGAAGTTTTGTTGCTGATATACAGGAATGCCTTTGATTTATGCATGTTCATTTTATATCCTGCCACTTTTCTGAATTCATTTATTAACTCTAGCAGTTTCTTTGTAGACCCTTTTGGGTCTGTTAAATATATTATCATGTCATCCGCAAATATCGATAATTTAAGTTCTTCTTTTCCTATTTTTATGCCTTTAATTTCTTTTGTCTGTCTAATTGCTATGGCTAGTATTTCAAGAACTAAATTGAATAGAAGTGATGATAGAGGGCATGTCTGTCTGGTTCCAGATTTTAGAGGGAATGCCTTCAATTTTTCTCCATTTAGGATGATGCTAGCCTGAGGTTTAGCATATATAGCTTTCACCTCTTTTGTTAGGTTGATTCCCAAGTATTTTAATTTTTTTGAGGATATTGTGAATGGAGTGTTTTTCCTCATTTCCGTTTCAGAAGTTTTGTCGCTGATATACAGAAATGCCTTTGATTTATGCGTGTTGATTTTATATCCTGCCACTTTGCTGAATTCATTTATTAGTTCTAGTAGTTTTTTTGTAGATCCTTTTGGGTCTTCTAGGTATAGAATCATGTCATCTGCAAGGAGTGATAATTTAAGTTCTTCTTTTCCTATTTTTATGCCTTTAATTTCTTTCATCTGTCTAATTGCTCTGGCCAGTGTTTGGAGGACTATATTGAATAGAAGTGGTGATAGAGGGCATCCCTGTCTGGTTCCAGATTTTAGAGGGAATGCATTCAATTTTTCTCCATTCAGAATGATGCTAGCCTGAAGCTTAGCATAGATAGCTTTTACAATGTCGAGGAAAGTTATTGTTATCCCTGGTTTTTCTAATGTTTTGAACATAAAGGGATGCTGTACTTTGTCGAATGCTTTTTCTGCGTCTATTGATATGATCATATGGTTCTTGTGTTTAAGTCTATTGATGTGGTGAATAACATTTATTGATTTCCGTATATTGAACCATCCTTGCATCCCAAGGATGAATCCTACTTGATCATGCTGCACAATTTTTTTGATGTGCCTTTGTATCCGATTCACCAGAATTTTATTGAGGATTTTTGCATCTAGGTTCATCAGAGATATTGGTCTGTAGTTTTCTTTCTTTGAGGTGTCTTTGTCTGGTTTCGGAATCAGGGTGATGTTGGCCTCATAGAATGAATTTGGAAGAGCTCCCTCTTTTTCTATTTCTTGAAATAACTTGAAAAGTATTGGTATTAATTCTTCTTTAAAGGTTTTGTAAAACTCCGCTGTATACCCATCCGGTCCTGGGCTTTTCTTGGTTGGTAGTCTTTTGATTGCTTCTTCAATTTTATCCATTGATATTGCTCTGATTAAATTGTGTGTATCCTCCTGACTCTGTCTGGGCAAATCATATGACTTAAGAAATTTATCGATGTCTTCACTATCTTCTATTTTATTGGAATATAGGTTTTCAAAATAATTTCTAATTGTCTTCTGTATTTCTGTAGCATCTGTTGTGATATTGCCTTTTTCATCCTGTATGTTAGTAATTTGAGTTCTGTCTCTTCTTCTCTTTGTTATCATGGCTAAGGGTCTGTCGATCTTATTTATTTTTTCAAAGAACCAACTTTTAGTTTTGTTAATTTTTTCAATAGTTTCTTTTGTTTCAATTTCATTGATTTCCGCTCTGATTTTAATTATTTCTTGCCTTCTGCTACATTTGCTGTTGTTTTGCTCTTCTTTTTCTAGGGCTTTGAGATGAAGTGTGAGCTCATTTATTTGTTGGTTTTTCCTCTTTTTGAGGAATGACCTCCAGCCGATGAATTTGCCTCTTAAAACTGCTTTCATTGTGTCCCATAGATTCCAATATGTTGTGTCTGTATTTTCATTTATCACTAAGAATTTTTTGATTTCCTCCTTTATGTCTTCTGTAACCCATTGATCATTCAGTAACATATTGTTCCTTTTCCATGTGATGTAGGATTTTTCCTTCCTTCTTTTATCATTGATTTCCAGTTTCATTCCATTTTGATCAGATAAAATGCATGATATTATCTCCACCCCTTTATATTTACTGAGGGTTGCCCTATGGCATAATATATGGTCTATTTTTGAGAAGGAACCATGTGCTGCTGAGAAAAAAGTATGTCCACTTGATGATGGTTGATATATTCTATATATATCAGTTAAGTCTAGGTTATTGATTGTGATATTGAGTTCTATAGTTTCTTTATTCAACTTTTGTTTGGAGGATCTGTTTAATGGTGAGACAGGTGTGTTAAAGTCACCCATATTTATTGTGTTGTGGTCTATTTGATTCTTGAACTTGAGGAGAATTTGTTTTATGAATGTCGCACACCATTATTTGGTGCATAAATATTGATAATTGTTATGTCTTATTGGTGAGTGGTTCCTTTTAACAGTATATAATGTCCTTCCTTATCCCTTTTGATTAACTTAGTCTTGAAGTCGATTTTATTCGATATGAGGATGGCCACCCCTGCTTGCTTACAAGGACCGTGTGCGTGGTATATTTTTTCCCAACCTTTCACCTTCAGCCTGTGTATGTATTTTCCAATCGGATGTGTCTCCTGGAGGCAACATATTGTTGGATTTGTTTTTTTAATCCATGTTACCAGCCTATCTCGCTTTATTGGAGAGTTTAAGCCATTAACGTTTAGAGTTACTATTGATGTATGATTTGTACTGCCAACCATGTTTGATTATTTATCTTTTTTTTTTTTTAAATTTAGTTTGTTTCTCCATGATTAGCTTTCCCCCCCGCCCTCTGTCATTACTAAGGCACTTCCCACTGATGGTTTTGGTTGTTGTTTTTCATTTCTTCCTTGTGTAGTGTTTTGCTCAAGACGCTTTGCAATGCTGGTTTTCTGGCTGCAAATTCTTTTAGCTTTTTTTTTTTTATCATGAATGATTTTTATTTTGTTGTCATACCTGAAGCTTAATTTTGCTGGATACAGAATTCTTGGTTGGCATCCATTGTCTTTCAGTGTTTGAAATACGTTGTTCCAGGATCTTCTCGATTTCAGCGTCTGTGATGAAAAATCCGTTGTTAACCTTATTCATTTACCCCTGAATATAATCTTCCTCCTTTCTCTTGTAGCTTTTAATATTTTCTCTTTGTTCTGTATATTGGCTATCTTCATAACAATGTGTCTTGGCGTTGGTCTTCTGTGATTTTGTGTGCTCGGTGTCCTGTATGCATCTACAATTTGTATATACGTTTCCTTTTTTATTTCTGGAAAGTTTTCTGTAATTATTTCATTCAGCAGGTTACTCATTCCTTTGGTTTGAACCTTTGTACCTTCCTCTCTCCTGATGAGTCGTAAGTTTGGTTTTTTTATGTTATCCCATATCTCTTGGATGTTTTTCTCGTGATTTTTTACCAGCCTTTCTTTGTTGGCTAGACTCTTTTCAAGATGATATATTTTGTCTTCATTATCTGACGTTCTGGCTTCTACTTGCTCCACTCTGTTAGTGATACTCTCAATTTAGGTTTTAATTTGGTTTATCGTTTCCTTCATTTCTAGAATTATTGTTTGATTTTTTTTTTATAATCTCTATCTCCTGATAAAGATGCTTAACTTCTTCTTTTATCTGTTTATGTAATTCATTTTCAATGTGTTCTTTCACTGTTTGGATTTGCTGTCTTGTATCATCTTTAAGGTTCCCTTCCATCTGTCTAAGGTATTCCTTGAGTTCTTTATATGACCATTTTTCTGATGACTTTAGATCCTCCTGAATATTTAGTCTGTCTTTCATTGTTTGTACTCCTTTTCTTCCTTGCTTTTTTATGCTGCTCATGTTACTTCTTGTTCTGTTTGACTGCTGAGTTACTGTTTATTCTTATAAATTTATTTGATGCTTGGGAGGAAAGATATTAGAAGAGAAGGGAAGAAGTCACTAAAGAGAATGAGAGTAGGCAGGTAGAATTCAAGGAAGGGGGAATACGAAAATTGAAAAGAAATGAAAAGACAAAAGAAAAAAATAAAAAATAAAAAAAGAAAGAATTTTTTTTAAAAAATAATAATGATAATAAAAAATGAAAATGAAAATTAAAATTAAAAAATAATAATAAAATAAAAAACTAAAAAAATTAAAAACATTAAAAAAGTTAAAGAACAACAACAACAACAAAAAAATGAAAATGAAAGAAAAAAAACCCAAATAAAAAAAAAGAAAATAATAATAATATAAATGCAGTCATAGAGTTCGATTAACTTCTATTCCAGTAGGTGGAGCTGTGCCCACTGGGCCAAGCTTCTCCTCTCAATAGGTGGGAACCAATCACTGTGCAGCAGCTCTTCCTCCCAGACTGGGTGAGTCTCCATTCCTGAGTGTCTAGGGCCTTGTCTTGTGTTTCCTCAAGCCATGCCCCACTCACCTGTGATGCTCACCACAATACTGGCTACACACAAGGTCTACTGCTCCTGGGAGCCCTGTTTTCATGAACGCCTGGGGACACTCTCCCAGTTTGCCTCCCTCAGACCCTAAGTTTGTAGAGTTTGGGGCTGAGAACCTCCAGCGAATTTGCTTGCCCTCCGGTAGCCACGTCCCTGGTACCTGGTGCAAGAGACCTCAGTTGTCAGCACTGGTGGGAGCGGAAGCTACGATTTCCGCGCCACTCCTGATTCCCTCGGTCTGGCTATCAAGCTCACGGGAGAGCTGGGAGGGGCTCTTACAGGAGAGCTGGGAGGGGCCCTTACAGGAGAGCTGGGAGGGGCCCTTAAGGTTTCCCTGCTGTGTGGAGAGGGAAGGCTGGGGTTTACACACCTGTCGCCGCTGGTTTCAATGAAGTTATCTCCTCCGCCCGTGACATCAGTTCTCTGCCATGGTGGTATCCCATGCAAATGGTGACAGTTCGTTTCCTTTTGCCGGGTGACCAATGCAACGGGTGGGTCCTGACTGTCTTTCCCAAGCCCCGTTTCAATCCTGTGGCCACTGCCTATGAAGGCTCGGTTGGTTTTTACCTTTGTAAGTTCAGAAGGGCCGACCAGTTATTTCAGTGGGATCGTTAGTGCTGAGTCACGAGAAGCAGGCGAACCAGAGCTTGAATGCAGCCGATCTGGGCTCGGTGTGTGTTCTGAGAGGCCCAAACTGTTCTCCCCAGATCCATGTCAGCTTAGCATTGCCTAGTGATCCTGAGCAAACAGCATTTAGACAGTTTACGACTCCCTATGCCCGTGCAGCTGAAGAGGTCAGAGACTTGATCTCTCCACGCCCGCTGCCATGTTGGATCTCCGGTGCTGGCGTTTTTCTAAAAATGTTTTAAAAAATTTCCTGGGCTGGGGATGTTGCTCAAGCAATAGTGCACTTGCCTGGCATGTGCAGGGTGCTGGGTTTGATCCTCAGCATCACATAAAAATAAAATAAAGATGTTGTGTCCACCAAAAACTAAAAAATAAATATTAAAAAAATTCTCTCTCAAAAGAAAAATTTCCTTCTGGTAAAGGCTGAATAAAATTCTATTGAATACATATACCATATTTTATTTATCCATTTAATCCACAATGTGCACTTGAATGGCGTCCACTCTTTGGTTATTGTGAACAATACTGCTACAAACATGGATGTACAGATAACTAATCAAGTACCTGCTTTCAGTTATTTTGGGTGTGTCCTAGAAGAGATTGCTGGAACATATGATAATTTTGTGTTTAATTTTTTGAGACATCATCATCCTTTGATAGCAATGTCACTATTTTACACTACTATTTGCAGTATACAAATTTTATGATTTCTTCAAATCCTTGCCTATATTTTTTATTTTCTATAATTTTGATTAAAAAAAGCCATCTGAGTGGTTGTGAAGTGTTTTAGTCAGTTTTTTTTCCTGATGCAACTAAAAGACCTGACTAGCATAATTGTAGAGGACAATAGTTTATTTGGGAGCTCACAGTTTGAGAGGTCTCAATCAATAGACAGTAGGCTCCATTCCTCAGGGCTTGAGGTGAGGCTGAACATAATGGTGGAAGAGTGTAGTGAAGGGAAGCAGCTCACATGATGATCACAGAGCAGAGAGAGAAGGAGATCTCCACTTGCCAGATAAAAATATATACCCCAAAGCCACACCTCCAATGCCGGTACCTCCTCCAGCCATACTCCATCTGCCTTCAATTACCACTCAATTAGTCTCATCAGGTGATTAATTCACTGATTGGGTTAAGGTTCTCACAATCTAGTTATTTCCCCTCTGAACCCTCTTGCATTGTCTCACACATGTGCTTTTGGGAAGCAATTCACATCCAAACCATTACATGAAGTGCTATCTCATTGTGGTTTTGATTGGCACTTCCTTAATGACTAGTGGTGTTGAGTATCTTTTCATCTGCTTATTGGCTATTCATAACTCTTCTTTAGGGGAATGTCAATTCAAGTATTCATTTTTATATTGGGTTGTTTATTTTTGTATTGCTGAGTTGTAAGAGATATTTATATTCTGGATATTAATCTCTTATGAAATACATGGCTTGTAAATATTTTTTCCCATTACATGGGTTGTTATGATTTAGATGTGGTGTCCCCCAAAAGCTCACATATGAAACAATGCAAGAAAGTTTGGAGGATATATGATTGGGTTATAGCCTTAACCTTATTGGTGAATCAATCCTTGATGGGATTAACTGAGTGGTAACTGGAGGCAGGTGGGGTGTGGCTGGAGGAAATGGTTCATTGGGGGTGTGGCCTTGGGATACATATTTGTATCTGTTAAGTGGAGTCTCTCTCTGCATTCTGATCACCATGTGAGCTGTTTCCCTCTGCCACACTCTTTTGCCATGTTGTTCTGCCTCACCTCTAACCCCCAGGAATGGAGCCTGCTGTCTATGGATTGAGACCTCTGAAACTGTGAACCCCTAAATAAACTTTTCCTCCTTTATAATTGTTCTGGTCAGAACTTTTAGTCACAGCAGTGAAAAAGTTACTAAAACATGTCTTTTTTTTTTCACATTGTTGATTGTGTTCTTTGGTGCACAAAATTATTTAATTTTAATGTAGTCACACTTACCTGCTTTGTCTTTTGCCTGTACTTTTGGTATAATGTATAACAAACAACTGCCAAATTTAACACCATGAAGCTTTCCTCTGATATTCTTCGAAGACTTTTATTTCTTATATTTAGGTCTTTGATCCATTTCATTTTTCATAGATGATATAAAGTGAAGGTCTAACTTCATTATTTTTTATGTGGATACCTATGTTTCCCAATGCCACTTTATGAAGATTTTTTTTCCACTAAATGTTCTTGAAACAATGGTCAAAAATCATTTCACCATATATGTAAGGATTTATTTCTGGGCTTTCTATTCAATTACATTGGTCTATATGTTGATCTTTGTCTCAGTAGCACACTATTTTAATTATCATAGCTTTACGGTAAATTTTGAAATCAGAAAGCAGGACACTTCCAATATTGTTCTTCTTTTTCAATATTGTTTTGTCTATTCAGTGTTTCTTGATATTCTGTATGAACTTTAGGATGGATTTTTTTATTTCTACAAAAAATGTCATTGGGATTTGGATAGGATTGTCTTGCTTGAACTTTCATTTTTCTTTATGCTCCTGTTTTACAGAAGTAATTAGTTAATTAAATTTTGAAGTATTTTTAATCTTCTCTGCAAAAATATTTTTCTTAAATTTTGTTTGCCATTTGTTTTTCTTGTTATTGTCTCTGCTTCCCCTCCCCCATATTCCTCCTTCCTCTCTCCCTCTTGTCTTACATCTGAGCCCCATCTCTCTCTCTGGTGGTATTTTGGTGAGGTTTATCCCATGGCTCCTTTATTGTTTATTCACCCATTCTTGAGTGGAGAATGAATAGAGTTCTTTCTGCACCATATATTACAGGAAGTTCATGTAAAAGAAGGGTTAGGAAAATTTCCAGGCTTATAGAAAAATTCCATTACAAGTAAAATTATTTATGATACAAGATCATGTGGGCAAATTCTTCTAGCTTTCATTTTCCCCCCAACCACCTGAGATTGGCAGCCACAATACTATTCATTAGGTATGTATGATTAATCACTCCTACCTACCTTGATCCAGCCTATACAGTGTCCCAGGTCATCATACCAGCCTTGGTGACTTAGGTTTTGATGACTTTGAGATCTTTGGCTAAATATTTCCTCTATGGGTGTCTTTCTACACTTCTCTTTGACCTTCAATATATTTGGCAATTCATCCTCATGTATTAGGTTTTGAGATTATAAATGTCTCTGAATTTTATTAAAAATAGAGCTAAGCTTTCTGTTTCTTATTCTCCTAGTTGTTTTTGGGTGATTTCCTGAAGGAAAATAAACTAGCCTTATAGTTTCCAACAATGAATCTGGGAAGCAAGAACCTTAGCTAGTTGAAATAACAATCATAGAAAGTTGACTTTCATAAGCAAGAAATGTGAGGAGAATGGATAATATCAGAATACCAAACAATTTCTTTATGGTGAATTCTAGCTAAGTAAAGACACCTGCATGTCTGGGAGAACTCGTAGATGATCTGCATGAATGACAACATGTGGAATGCAGAACTGATGTGAATTAGCTGCCATTGCCCTTAACAGTCAAATTTAGGGTGTTCTGGAGAGCTCTGCTTTAGACTATGTGTATTTCTTAGATTTTGTTTTTGAATCTAGTACTGAATTGTGATTTGATGTTTACATCTATATCCTGGTTCAAATATTTTCACAATCTTCCCTGTGGCCTTGACTTGGACATACCTAGTCTGTCATCTTTGCTGTCCTTTCTTCCTTCCACTCATCCCAGTCAACAAGTATCTGCTTAGAATACTAGGTAAATGTCCAGATTTTGAGGTAATGTGAATGTGACAGGGGAATAGTTAGTCTTTGTTTCCATTAAAGATGCCGTAACTGAACTTATGAAGAGGAGATGAGACATCTGTGGTTGTACCTTACATTCAGGATATGATCAGAAATTGTAATCAGGTCTGAATAGAAAGAATTATGCATACCATGTGAGATCAGAAATGCCCCAATATCATCACTGTTTGGCAGCCAAGAAATGGAAGTGGAATGCCCTAAGGAGGTGTTGTAGAAGAGAGATTTAGATGAGGATTTATTTTCTTAGCACCTGCAAGATAAGTGTGCCATAAAATGTATTAATGGGTAATGTCAGAGTGGTATGGTGAAGAGGAGTGGCTGAGTAGTGAATTCTTCCAGGTGGGAGGCATACAATTGTCTTTAAAACATTCTCTCAGACAATGGGAGGGATTTCCCCTTTCCTTTTTCAAAACTATTATTTTTGCATCTTCTTGTGATTGCTTTTTCTCTTCAGGTCAGTCTTAGATGATAGCTTTGCCATATGTCAAATTGTGAGAAAAGGCAGATGATTCAAGTGATTGATAAGCTCAGTCCTATAAAGGTGACCCTAGCTTAACCCATATGAGATCCCTTATTATTACAATAGAGAAAAGAAGAGTTACTCAATTAAGGTTATAAGCTATACAAATTCAAGAAACAGAACATTTACCTTTTAAAGTTATGCTTTATACAAGGATACAGTTTCTCTTAGGTTAAAACATTCTGCTTCTGGATAGATGTTGCTTCTAGAAGGACATAACATGCTTCCTGATCGACATATTAAGGAAGAAGTAGAGGTATATAGATGGTTAACAAGGTAAACATAATAAATGCATATGTTCCAAGTTATATAATTATTCAAATATTTTTAAAAAGACAATGTACATATCAGTTTCTAGGTAGTTTAGGGTAATAACCATTATGCACTTTTCAAATGAAGAAATCAGTTATATCAGAAACATTGAAAGAGAGTATCTACTTGTTGCTTAAATGAAAGAATATGTTGTCCAATTCTTTTAAAGTTATCTAGAACTTGTAAGTGATATATTTTGAATTGATTTCATTCTTTCCAATTATGTCTCTTTTCATTACATGGAATATGTGTTTTTCAAGTTCTAGGAAAGATTCTTTGTCAAATTTATATTTGGCACCTTTAGTTCCTGGAGCATGTGAATGATATCAGAATAAGAAATGCTACAGACTATTCCAAATAATTGGAACTTTGGAAATGGAATTAGTACTCTACACAAGTAAAATAAAGTTTTTTCCTGGAGTACATTTTAATTCAAATTTTATTACCCATTTAATTTGTACAGTTTCCATACTTTTTATATGGAAAAAGTAAAAAATAGAATGATTACACACATTTCAATTACAAGAAACTCTATAGTAAAGTCAAAATTTAAAAACTATCTTTTAGAGCAAATGTTTCCATTTCTATTATATAGGAAAGAGAATCTTTCATTACTGTTTCTCAAATAAGTATCCTTTTAAAAGTAGCACATGCCGAATTCATTTGAATGATAAATCCAGAATCTAATGGATTGATTCACTTTTTCAGATGTAAACATCCAGAGTTCCAAACAAGCTCTTTTGCTCCAAAGAAAAAATGGAATCTCAATGTTTTCCATTCATTAATATGGAATCTTGTTGGAAAATCTACTTTACATTTGAAATTCTTAAAGGTTACTTTTTCTAAGCTAGTTGATCTAAGAATGATGAAGTTCTTCCTGTATAATTTGTTTCCTAAATCAGACTGTCCAAAACTGAAAAGTTGCTAAGCTGTAATATTAAGGAATTAAGATTAGTTCAGAAATAAGAACTATGCATTCTGATTGGGTGCTATACTTGGTAAATATCTTTATGCAGTTTCCTTCAGTCTATGAAGTTGGGTTAATACATCTCTAGGAAATGATGCATGCAGGTTTTATGTATTGATTAAATGTGTTCCTAGTTCAATGACTGACATTTTCATTAAGCATTTGTGATGTTAGTAATAATACTGAAAATCTGGAGAGAGACTAGGGGAGGGTGAATATAACATAATTAATTTCTATTGTTAAATGTTATATGATCACTAGAAAATTTAGAGTCTAATATGAGAATTTTCTTTTATTTGCATATTATAGTATATTTGTGATTTTATACAACACACTATTTTCATATACAAAATATTTTACTAGATGCTATGGGAGATACAAGAAGATAAAGGTATAATTTCTCCATTCAATGAATTTAAAATCTAGCAGAAGGGGGTGATATTGGTACACATACAAAAATAAATGCAATGTAAGGCAATATGGTAAGAGAGAAAGATAAGGCTATTAACTGAGCAATTAAGAATAAAAAAATACACAGTTTACTAGTAATGCTCAATCCTATTACATTTGAAAATTTAAAGCTTTGTTTTTCTTTTGTCTGTAAACCCAACTTATAAATCTTGATGTTTTTCTAAGAAATTTGATTTTTTTTTTTGCATTATGATCCCTTTACACTTGTTCTTTGGGTAATGTTTAATTAGCCTTGCAATGTTGATATATAAATCTTTTAAACACTACCATTTGCACACTTCTAAACACTTAATATGCAGTCATTTCAAACTACATTTGTAAATTTAAAATAATTGATCCTTTCAAGCATAAAATATTTAAGAAGTAATGCTATATATTTAACAATCTATCTTATAAATATTATAAATCAAGCTCATAAATGTCACATACTTGATATCAAATCGTATTTAACATTTTAAAAAGTCACTAAAAATGAAATATATTCAAGGTAAACAATGATTATAAAACTTATGCACACCAGTACTTAATCCAGTCCTTCCCAATTAATGCTATGTGATTGATTAATTTCCTCATTATCTCTTTTTAAAAATTTTATTTTACTTTATTTAACTTTTGGTGCCGGGGATTGAACCCATGGCCTCACACATGCAAAGGTCATGCTTTCCCATGTATCCCCATCCTCATCATCTCTCTAATTATTTTTATCTCTTGTTGGGGTTGCAAGGCTACTCTTACAACTGAGAGGAACAGAACTACAACTTCATGCTGCAAAATTATCTGTTTATATATTTGGAAGTGGAATGTAGCCTTTAAGTGTACTTTATAGAATTATTTTGACCCAAGCAGGTATTTTTTTAGGGTTAGCTTAGAAAGGTAGGATGGTGTGAAAATGTATTGAGTCTCAGATGCAAGAGTAGGAATTTGAACTTGCTGTGGTAAGAACTCTTTTAAACTTTTGAATAGAAGTATATAATCAGGGTTGGGCTTTAGGGAGATGGATAAAGCTTCAAATTGCTTTCATTTACTTAAGTGTGCAAATTCTACTTTGAATAATTGTAGAGAATGGACTTTTGTTCTGAAACTTAAAAAAAGCCCACAAAATATTTGACAGATAAATCCAAGAAAACCGTAGAGAATTAATGTGTATTCCTCCCTCCACCCATTTCTTACTGTCATTCTAATCAGTGGTTCTCAAATACAGGCAACCATTTTTTTTTTCTTTTTGCCTTCCTTCTCAGAGGACATTTGGTAAAGTCTGGAGACACTTTTGGTTTTCATTTTGAGCGCAGGGGGCAGGGAGGGGGGAAATAAAGAATATATACTACTGGCATTATTGTTTAGCAGAAGCCAAGGGATCTGGGAAACATCCTACAACACATTGGACCATCCTCCACAACAAAGAATTATTTGGTTCGAAATGTCAGTAGTGCTGAGGCTGAGAAACCCTGCTTTACACCTACTGAGTTCACACTCTTTGCAAAGCCCTGAACGAGAGGCCTGAGTTTTCAGTCTACTTTGAGGAATACAGTCTTTCTAGAAAAACTTGGGTGATTATTTGTATTTTTTGACATATATTTTTTTTGATTATGTATTATTTGACCTCACCAATAATGTTGCAATTTTTTTCAAGGAACACTTTTGTAATTTAAAAAAATCACAAGAACTGGTGAGTATATATATTTTAGATGTTCTTAGAAAGTCAATCTAAAAATACATTTGATTTGGGGGTCATTTAACTTTTAGAAATGAGAAACCTAAGAATCTTGTATCAAGAGCTGTGCTTTTCAAGACTTAATAACAAGAATCAACAAATGGGACTTACTCAAACTAAAAAGTTTTTTTTTTTTCTCAGCAAGAGAAACAATAAGAGAGGTAAATAGGGAGCCTACATCCTGGGAACAAATCTTTATTCCTCACACTTCAGATAGAGTCCTAATATCCAGAGTATACAAAGAACTCAAAAAATTAAACAATAAGATAACAAATAATCCAATCGACAAATGGGCCAAGGACATGAACAGACACTTCTCAGAGGAGGACATACAATCAATCAACAAGTACATGAAAAAATGCTCACCATCTCTAGCAGTCAGAGAAATGCAAATCAAAACCACCCTAAGATACCATCTCACTCCAGTAAGATTGGCAGCCATTATGAAGTCAAACAACAACAAGTGCTGGTGAGGATGTGGGGAAAAGGGTACACTTGTACATTGCTAGTGAGACTGCAAATTGGTGTGGCAAATTTGGAAAGTAGTATGGAGATTCCTGGGAAAGATGGGAATGGAGCCACCATTTGACCCAGCTATTCCCCTTCTCCGTCTATTCCCTAAAGACCTAAAAAGAGCATACTACAGGGATACTGCTACATCGATGTGCATATCAGCACAGTTCACAATAGCTAGACTGTGGAACCGACCCAGATGCCCTTCAATAGATGAATGGATAAAAAAATGTGGCATTTATACACAATGGAATATTACTCTGCTCAAAAAAATGACAAAATCATGGAATTTGCAGGGAAATGGATGGCATTAGAGCAGATTATGCTAAGTGAAGCTAGCCAATCCCTAAAAAATAAATGCCAAATGTCTTCTTTGATATAAGGAGAACAACTAAGAACAGAGCAGGGAGGAAGAGGATGAGAAGAAGATTAACATTAAACAGGGACAAGAGGTGGGAGGGAAAGGGAGAGAGAAGGGAAATTGCATGGAAATGGAAGGAGATCCTCATTGTTATATAAAATTACATAGAAGAGGAAGTGAGGAGAAAGGGAAAAAAACAAGAGGGAGAAATGAATTATAGTAGATGAGGTAGAGAGAGAAGATGGGAGGGGAGAGGAGGGAAGGAGAGGGGAGGGGGATAGTAGAGGATAGGAAAGGCAGCAGAACACATCAGACACTATTATGGCAATATGTAAAACAGTGGATGTGTAACCGATGTGATTCTGCAATCTGTATATGGGGTAAAAATGGGAATTCATAACCCACTTGAATCAAAAGTATGAAATATGATATGTCAAGAACTATGTAATGTTTTGAACAACCAATAATAAAAATTTAAAAAAGAGCTGTGCTTTTTGTTATCATATTTTAGACTTGTAAACTTTTAAAAGTTGAAAAAAATTTAAACTTGCAGGAATAGAATATTAATTTTATGCATGTTCTTCACTTAAATTCATCAATTGTGTTTTAGTCAGCTTTTTCATTGCTGTGACCAAAGGACCCAACATGAACAATTTTAGAGGAAGAAAAATTTATTTGGTGCTCATAGTTTCAGAAGTCTCAGTCCGTAGATGACTGACTTCATTCTCTGGAAGGGAGACAGAATATCATGGTGGAAGGGTGTGAAGTACAAAGTAGCTAGGATAGGTCATGGGATGGGTGAAAGAAGGAGAGAAAGAGAGAAGAAGGGCAGAAGCAGGGTGTTGAGAGCCACAGCCAAAGGGGCCCCAGCAAACTTCCAGCTGCCAGCTGATGATCCAGCTGCCAGCAAACTTCCAGCTGCCGGCTGATGATTGGCTCACAGTGGCCCCAGCAACATCTAGCTGATTGGCTCCTCTGCGGTGATGTTCATTGGGCTGTTTCCCTGCCCTTCAGACTGCCAGCTGATGATTGGCTCACAGTGGCCCCAGCAACATCTAGCTGATTGGCTCCTCTGCGGTGATGTTCATTGGGCTGTTTCCCTGCCCTTCAGACTGCCAGCTGATGATTGGCTCACAGCGGCCCCAGCAACATCTAGCTGATTGGCTCCTCCACGGAGCTGCTCATTGGGGGACTTCTTTGGCTCTGCCCACACAACCCAGCCAATCGGCTTCAAGAGCAGGAGGATTGTGGGAGGTGGAGAGGCTGGTGTGGGGGAGAGAGGCGTGTGGAAGCCGGTGGTGGCAGTTGGGCTCTGAGGGTTTTTCCCCTGAGGAGCTGTTTTGTTTGGCGTTTGTAGTTCTAAAAATAAAGTTAGTTTCTTTTGACAAGTGGCTCCTGATTTGTGCCAAGCCAGACTTCAGCAGCAGGGAATGCTTCTCTCACCATGGATAAAATATATACCCCAAAGGTATGCCCCCAATGACCTCCAGTCATTCCCTGCCTGCCAATAGTTACCATCTATTTTATCCCTATCTGGGGGTTAATGAACTGATTAGGTGAGACTCTCATAATCCAATCACTCCACCTATAAACTTGCATTGTTTCACACGTGAGCTTTTTCGGGACACCTAACACCTAAACCATAACATTTTATTTTTCTTTCCTTCTCTTAATGTGGTTGTGTGTTTACATATGTTCCCATATTTCCTGTGCCTCCTAAGAACAAGGAATTCTGTTGTAAACCATAGCTACACTGTAATGATTACATTAACAAACTTTAAAATTGATATAATACTACCTAATACATAGTCCCTATTATGTACATTCTATGTATGTATTATATATCAAAATGCATTCTACTGTCATGAATGACTAAAAAAAATAAATAAAAATTAAAAAAAAAGAAAAAAATTTTCCAACTGTACCAATATTCTCATAGAATTCTACTTGTCTCTTATCTCTTTAATCCAGATTAAAGAATTTGCCTCAGGGCTTTATTTATTTTTATTTAAGGGTTTTATTTTTTAATTAAAAATTTTTAAATAAAAATTAAAATACAGAACAGAAAATATAGAACAGTTATTTTGTAGTCTGAATGTTCTGTGTTTTCCCAGATTAACATGGTGGCCGAGCTTTTAGTGGTTGTGTCTTTCTCCCTGCATCATACCAGGTAGTATATGGTGTCAGTTGGTTCCATTATTGATGGAAGCTTTGATTACTAGGTTAGGGTGTATCTTTCAGATTTCTCCACTATTATGGTATCAATAGCCACCTTTTCCCCCATATTTTTTATTTATTTTTATTAAATTACTTATTTATTCTAATTTGTTATACACAATGGCAGGATGCAATTCATTTCATATTACACATATAGAGCACAATTTTTCAAGTCATTGATTGTTCACAAAATATGAAGACACACCATTCATGTCTTCATAGATGTACTTAGGGTGATGATGTCTAACTCATTCCACCATTATTCCTACCCTTTTGCCCCCTCCCTTTCCCTCTCTCCCTGCTTCCCTATCTAAAGTTCCTCCATTCCTCCCGTGGTTCTCCAACCCCCATCGCTATCATGAGTCAGCATCTTCATATCAAAAACAACAACAACAACAACAACAAAAAACATTCGGTCTTTGGTTTTTTGGGATTCATTTACTTCACTTAGCGTTATATTCTCCAACTCCATCCATTTACCTGCAAATGCCATGATTTTATTCTCTTTTAATGCTGAGTAATATTCCATTGTGTATGCCAGAGTTTTCCTATCCATTCATCTACTAAAGGACATCCAGTTTGGTGCCACAATTTAGCTATTGTGAATTGTGCTGCTATAAACATTGATGTGGCTGTAGCATGCTGTTTTTAAGTCCTTTGGGTATAAATTGAGGAGTGGCATAGCTGGGTCAAATGGTCCTTCCATTCCAAGCTTTCCAAGGAATCTCCTTTCTGCTTTCTATATTGGCTGCACCAATTTGCAGTCCCATCAGCAGTGGATGAGTGTGCCTTCCCCCCACATCCTCGCCAACACTTATTGTTGTTTGTTTTCATAATAGTTGCCATTCAGACTGGAGTGAAATGAAATCTTAGAATAGTTTTGATTTGCATTTCTCTAATTGCTAGAGATGTTGAACATTTTTTTCATATGTTTGTTGATTGATTGTATATTATCTTCTGAGAAGTGTCTGTTCAGTTCCTTGGCCCATTTATTGATTGGGTTATTTGTTTTATTGGTATTAAGATTTTTGAGTGCTTTATATATACTAGAGATTACTGCTCTATTGGATGTGCTTGTGGTAAAGATTTGCTCCCGTTCTGTAGGTGCTCTATTCACCTCACTGATTGTTTCTTTTGCCGAGAAGAAGCTTTTCAGTTTGAATCCATCTCATTTATTGATTTTTGGCTTCAATTCTTGTTCTATAGGAGTCTTATTAAGGAAGATGGGGCCTAGATCAACATGATGGAGATTTGGACCTACTTTTTCTTCCATTAGGCTCAAGGTCTCTGGTTTAATTCCTAGGTCCTTGATTCACTTTGAGTGGAGTTTTATGCATGGTGAAAGATAGAGGAACTTATTTTGTTGCATGTGGATTTCCAGTTTTCCCAGCACCATTCTTTTCTCCAGTGTACATTTTTGGCACCTTTGTCTAATATAACTGTAATTATATGGGTTAGTCTCTTTGTCCTCTATTCTGTATCATTGGTCTACAGGTCTATTTTCGTGCTAATACCAGGCTATTTTTGTTATTATTGCTCTGTAGTATAGCTTAAGGTCTGGAATAATAATACCACCAGCTTCACTCTTCTTGCTAAGGATTGCCTTGCCTATTCTGGGTCTCTTATTTTTTCTGATGATTTTCATGATAGCTTTTTCTAAATCTATGAAGAATGTCATTGGGATTTTGATTGGTATTGCATTGAATTTGTATAGTGCTTGTGGTAGTATGGTCATTTTGACAATATTGATTCTGCCTATCCAAGAACAAGGTAGATCTTTCCATCTTCTAATATCTTTCTTTAGCATGCTATAGTTTTGATTGTAGAGGTCTTTCACCTTCTTTGTTAAGTTTATTCCCAAGTATTTTATTTTTTTTAAGGCTATTGTAAATGGGGTGATTTTCCTAGTTTCTCTTTCAGAGGATTTGTTACTGATGTACAGAAATGCCTTTGATTTATGGGTGTTGATTTTATATCCTGCTAGTTTGCTGAATTCATTTATTAGTTCTAGGAGATTCCTGGTGGAATGTTTTGGGTCTTTTAGATGTAGAATCACATCATCTGCAAATAGTGCTAATTTGACTTCTTCTTTTCCTATCCATATCCTTTTAATTTCTTTCATGTGTCTGACTGTTCTGGCTAGAGTTTCAAGAACTATGTGAAATAGAAGTGGTGAAAGAAGGCATCCCTGTCTTGTTCCAGTTTTTAGAGGGGAATGCTTTCAATTTTTCTCAATTTAGAATGATGTTGGCTGGAGCTTAGCATAGATAGCCTTTTCAATGTTGAGATATGTTCACGTTATCTCTAGTTTTTCTAGTGTTTTGAACATGAGGGGGTGCTGTATTTTTTCAAATGCTTTTTCTGCATCTATTGGGATGATCAGATGATTCTTATCTTTGAGTCTATTGATGTGATGAATTACATTTATTGATTTTCTTATGTTGAACCGATTCCATCCATTTTCACGGTTCCATTCATTTTCCTGAAAATGCAATATTTCATTTTGTAACTGGATAAAACCCCATCGTAAATATATATACATTTTCTTTATCCATTCATCCATTGATGAACACCTAGAGTGGTTCCATAGTCTGATAAATAGCCCTCTTTTAAGATTAATTAATAAATCATCTGTGGGGAGATATTTTAAGATAATATAACGTGTCTGTTCCCTACAAACTTTCATTCAGTGATTTTAGCCTCTGGTTCTTTCTGAACCAGTTATTGTTATAATAGTTGCAATGGAGTAATTTACTAGCCTCTGTTATTTCTTTTATATTTGTTAGTGAGATTTCTACTTTAAAAACATTTTTACCTTGATTATAGTCATTTGTTGTGTGACATCAGTATGAACTCATGGATTATTTTATTAAAGATGCTTTATGATCCATGACTTTTAATATTCATTCATGCTCTAAAGGCTGCAAGTTTGGGCACTGGGAACCCTATCAGGCTGACTCAGAAGTCCATTTACTATGTCTCCACCATTTCTTGAGCCCTACCTTACTTGGCACAATAAGATATTTAGATTATATATATATATATATATATATATATATATATATATATATATTTTTTTTTTTTTTTTTTTTTTTCTGGAATCTGCTTTTATCCCTTTAGTTGGAAGTGACATTTAAAAAATAAGAAAATAAGATCTGGATGTCATGTACTCATAGCTCCTAGTATATCTTTGTCTTTAGGCTCTTTCAGCTGTCAGAGCTAGAAATAGATTTCTTTCAAAAAATTAAATTTTTATTGTGATAAAATATATAGAATATAAAATTTATAGATTTCTTTTAAAAATTTTAAATTTTTATTGTGATAAAATACTCAGAATATAAAATTAATTTTCTTAACTGTTTTTAATGTACAGTTCGGTAATGTTAGTTACATTCACAGTATTTTACAGCCAATTTCCAAATCTTTTCTCACCTACCCAAACTAAAACTTAATATCTACTAAATTAGAACTTCCCATTCATCTATTCTCCCAGCTCCTGGAAATCACTGTCTCTGTGATTTTTGACTGCAATGGATACCTCATGTAGGTGAAGTCATATAGTATTTGTCTTTTGTAACTGGCTTATTTCATTTTAGATTTGTTTTCTTTATTTCTCTTCTTTTTGTTGGTGCATTACAATTATACACAACAGTGGGATTCATTATGCCATATTCATATATGTATATAACAAAATTTGATCAATCTTATTTGCCAGTACCTGGATTCCTTTTTAATCATGAACTGAACAAGGGTAATTTTGAAGCATTATGATTGGGTTTTATTAAAGTTGATGAAACATTTTTTTTTGACAAATGCCATTTTAGCAATAAGTGAAGTTTCCAAATACATGTACTATAGGCAAGGATGCTGATCAAGTATTTGGTATCAAACAACTTGAAAACTTGGCTTTGGTAGTTTATAAATCTCATCTACTTTTCCTGAAGACACATTATTATTACTTGAATTTTATGAGTGCTTATGAAAGAGACTATGACTGAAGAGCTATCCTAAGATGGAAAGGGATAAATGAATTTATAAGCAGTAAAACTATCACTGATGAGCATACATTTACATTTTTCTAGCTGGAAAACTGAAAAGTCACTTAATCACTTTTTTAAGATATTTTTATCTCCATATCTATCTATATGCATGATAGATTAAAATATGAAGTATTTGATTTTCTAAGGAAGTGTTTTACATATATGAGATGATGCTTTAAAAAACTGACCAGAGAAGCCAAAAACTACTAAAGGCTGTAAAAGAAGGACCCTTTGGAATTGCATGTGATTCAGATTTTTGGATGTGTGCTGAGTTAGGATATTTAAACAAATTTGGTTTTAATTTATGAAGGATTGTCTCAACACGTTGCCAGTTATGTATTTACCATCTAATACTGAAAGTAGCTTGAACGCTATTTAAACGTTCTAACAAACCTCCTCCCCTTTTTGTGGTACTGGGGATGAAAGTCAATGGGTCCTACATGCCTAGCAAGTGCTCTACCACTGAGCTACATCCCAGTCCTTTTCATTTTATTTTGACACTGGGTCTCTCTAAATTGCCCCGTCAAAGGAAAGGCGGTAGAATGAACTGGATATAACTTTCCTGTGTTCATATGTGAATACACAGCCAGTATAACTTCACATGGTGTACAATCACAAGAATGGGAAATTACATTCCATGTGTGTATAAAATGTCAAAATACATTTTATGGTCAGGTATAACTAAAAAGAACAAATTTAAAAAATTGCCCAGTCTAGCCTCAAAATCACCGTCATACTGTCTCAGTCTCTCATATTGCTGAGACTATAGGTGTGTGCCCCTTGGCTCTCTGTCTCTTTAAACAGCTAATCTTTTCAGTTCTACTCTTTAAGCTGATATAAATTAGAGGATCTTTTGAATCTGGAGTAAAGAGCTCTAATAAAATTCATTGTGAAATAAGGGTCTGGGGATTGGGGATGGGGAGTGGGAATTTATTTCTACAAGTAAGCTTTTCATTAGGGCCACTTAGTTACTGGGCTGGCATCGTAAAATCCATCTAGTCCCAAACTCTCTCTTACAGAGATTGCTAAATCTCTTTCCCACGGCTTATTAATCCATCATTAGAAAGCTCTGGATACTAGACAATTGTCTCCTTACAGCTTTCACGCACATGTCCTGTTCAATACACTGGTGCCATAGAGAAATGTCTAATCTGTTGTACCCATGACTAACCTCCAAATGTTTAAACTATATGATTTTATTTTCATAGACTGGGATCTTTCATCAATATAGCCTAGGGCACAATTTAAAGGGGCAGAACAGATGCAGAAGAGGAAAACAAAGAACTAACACAATTTCCTTCACAATTTTGTCCACCTCTTCCCACCTCCTCTGATGCCCCATAAATTAGAACAAGATTAGCTAGTTTTACCAGCCAGATGTGTCTCCCTCACTCTGCCTCCTCCATGCAGCCCCTGCTGTCATCAGCAGACTGCAGGTGTGCTCCAAATTCCACAGTCAACCCTTATAGCATCTTGTTACTTTTAATAGGAAAAAGAGTCTTCCTGGCTAGCTAAAACACATGCTTATCCTTGAAGTTATTTAGGGATGAGCGCACTTTGCTGTTTCACAGCTAAGAGTAAATCAGGGCACTTTAGTTGTCAAAATTGTAGGGACTAGTAGGAAGGGTATTACTTCCATCCCTTTGTTCGACTAGAATATTGAATTTATATGTATCACATCTGAAGTGTTGAGTGTTATAAATTCATGTAAAAACATTGTAAGATTTATGATGTGTTAATCTCAGAGTCCAGGAAGAAAGAGCACGTGGAATTTGTCTTCCGCAGTCTCACTCTTTCAATGATCTTGCCAGTTTGCACTCCATGGCAAGCACTGGACTATGCGCTACATTGGTCCCTGTCCAATCCCAAGGGCTGATGCTGGTGATTGTCAAAGTTATGTGTGTGTAGGGAAGAAAGAGGATATTTTATTTTATTTTATTATTTTTTTCTTTTCTTTTTTTTTATTGGATGTTCAAAACATTACAAAGCTCTTGACATATCATATTTCATACATTAGATTCAAGTGGGTTATGAACTCCTATTTTTACCCCATATACTGATTGCAGAATCACATCGGTTAAGACATCCACATTTTTACATAATGCCATATTAGTAACTGTTGTATTCTGCTACCTTTCCTATCCTCTACTATCTCCCCTCCTCTCCCCTCCCATCTTCTCTCGCTACCCCATCTACTGTAATTCATTTCCCTCCTTGTTTATTATCGAATTCCCCTCACAACCTCTTATATGTAATTTTGTATAACAATGAGGGTCTCCCTCCATTTCCATGCAATTTCCCTTTTCTCTCCCTTTCCCTCCCACCTCATGTCTCTGTTTAATGTTAATCTTTCTTCCTGCTCTTCCTCCCTGCTCTGTTCTTTATTGCTCTCATTATATTAAAGAAGACATTTGGTATTTGTTTTTTAGGGATTGGCTAGCTTCACTAAGCATAATCTGCTCTAGTGCCATCCATTTCCCTGCAAATTCCATGATTTTGTCATTTTTTAGTGCTGTGTAATACTCCATGGTGTATAAATGCCACATTTTTTTTTTATCCATTCATCTATCGAAGGACATCTGGGTCGGTTCCACAGTCTAGCTATTGTGAATTGTGCTGCTATGAACATCAATGTAGCAGTATCCCTGTAGTACACTCTTTTAAGGTCTTCAGGGAATAGTCCGAGAAGGGCAATAGCTGGGTCAAATGGTGGTTCCATTCCCAGCTTTCCCAGGAATCTTCATACTGCTTTCCAAATTGGCCGCACCAGTTTGCAGTCCCACCAGCAATGTACAAGAGTACCCTTTTCCCCACATCCTCACCAGCACTTGTTGTTGTTTAACTTCATAATGGCTGCCAATCTTACTGGAGTGAGATGGTATCTTAGGGTAGTTTTGATTTGCATTTCTCTGACTGCTAGAGATGATGAGCATTTTTTCATGTACTTGTTGATTGATTGTATGTCCTCCTCTGAGAAGTGTCTGTTCATGTCCTTGGCCCATTTGTTGATTGGGTTATTTGTTATCTTATTATCTAATTTTTTGAGTTCTTTGTATACTCTGGATATTAGGGCTCTATCTGAAGTGTGAGGAGTAAAGATTTGTTCCCATGAGGCAGGCTCCCTATTTACCTCTCTTATTGTTTCTCTTGCTGAGAAAAAACTTTTCAGTTTAAGTAAGTCCCATTTGTTGATTCTTGTTATTAACTCTTGTGCTATGGGTGTCCTATTAAGGAATTTGGAGCCTGACCCCACAATATGTAGATCGGAGCCAACTTTTTCTTCTATCAGACGCAGAGTCTCTGATTTGATATCTAGTTCCTTGATCCACTTTGAGTTAACTTTTGTGCATGGCAAGAGGAGGGGATTCTGTTTCATTTTGTTGCATATGGATTTCCAGTTTTCCCAACACCATTTGTTGAAGATGCTATCCTTCCTCCATTGTGTGTTTTTAGCCCCTTTATCAAATATAAGATAGTTGTAACTTTGTGGATTAGTCTCTGTGTCCTCTATTCTGTACCATTGGTCCACCTGCCTGTTTTGGTACCAGTACCATGCTGTTTTTGTTACTATTGCTCTGTAATATAGTTTGAAATCTGGTATCGCTATACCACCTGATTCACACTTCCTGCTTAGAATTGCTTTTGCTATTCTGGGTCTTTTATTTTTCCATATGAATTTCATGATTGCTTTATCTATTTCTACAAGAAATGCCACTGGGATTTTGATTGGCATTGCATTAAACCTATAGAGAACTTTTGGTAATATCGCCATTTTGATAATGTTAGTTCTGCCTATCCCTGAACAGGGTATATTTTTCCATCTTCTAAGATCTTCTTCTATTTCTCTGAAAGAGGATATTTCAGAGATTAGGTTAATTCTTTGTTTTGTGGAATTGTTTTATGTATTTGAGGACATATAACATCCTTGATCCTGATCTCTATTATCTAAATTCCCAAAGCATCTCCCGTCACCGTGACAACTAAAAATATTTCCAACATTTTTAGGTGCCCATGTGAGCAGAGTGTGGGGTGATACAAAGTATAGGAGGGCATGTTGGGGTGTGGGGGCTCCTAGTTACACCGAAAGCATCAGCATAGGGCAATTGTGGAGACCCCTTTTCTCTTGACAGTGATTGGTGTAGGCATGGGATTCTGATGTAATTCTGGCCAATGAGATGAGAGTTGTTCTGGGAATGCTTTGACACAATCAGACACATGAGAAGAAACAGTTTATTGTGGATAAACAAAACATTTATTTATCCAAGAAACAGTTTCTCTGTCATGTCTCATTGTCATGAAGATATGATGTGTAGAAACTGTGCTGCCACCATTATGAAGCCAAACAACAACAAGTGCTGGCGAGGATGTGGGGGAAAGGGTACACTTGTACATTGCTGGTGAGACTGCAAATTGGTGCTGCCAATTTGGAAAGCAGTATGGAGATTCCTGGGAAAGTTGGGAATGGAACCACCATTTGACCCAGCTATTGCCCTTCTCGGACTATTCCCTGAAGACCTTAAAAGAGTGTACTACAGGGATACTGCTACATTGATGTTCATAGCAGCACAATTCACAATAGCTAGACTGTGGAACCGACCCAGATGTCCTTCGATAGATGAATGGATAAAAAAAATGTGGCATTTATACACCATGGAGTATTACTCAGCACTAAGAAATGACAAAATCATGGAATTTGCAGGGAAATGGATGGCATTAGAGCAGATTATGCTTAGTGAAACTAGCCAATCCCTAAAAAACAAATGCCAAATGTCTTCTTTGATATAATGAGAGCAACTAAGAACAGAGCAGGGAGGAAGAGCAGGAGGAAAAGATTAACATTAAACAGAGTCATGAGGTGGGAGAGAAAAAGGAAATTGCATGGAAATGGAAGGAGACCCTCATTGTTATACAAAATTACTTATAAGAGGTTGTGAGGGGAATGGGAAAAAATAAGGAAAGAAATGAATTACAGTAGATGGGGTAGAGAGAGAAGATGGGAGGGGAGGGGAGGGGGGATAGTAGAGGATAGGAAAGGTAGCAGAATACAACAGTTACTTTTATGGCATTATGTAAAAATGTGGATGTGTAACTGATGTGATTCTGCAATCTTTGTAATGTTTTGAATAACCAATAAAAAAAAGAAACTGTGCTGCCATTTGTTTGAGGAGGAAGTGAATTTGCTGAAGACAGCTAAGCAAAAAAGGGAAAGAATTTAGTCCTTTAGTGGTGCCCATGAGCTGCTAAGTCAGCCTGTCCTAGAACAATTTTGTGCTTGATTCTTACTATGTGAGATAATAAATTCTTTATTGATTGAGTCAGTGAGCCAAAGTTTTTGGTTTGTTAAGTTAAAAGCATATTAAATGATATGCTCTATCCTGCTTTCTTCCTCCTACGTTTTCTATTTTAAAGATCACTTTATTGATACATGTTAGTATTAAACACCAATGCTCCTTGACACATCTGAATATGTCTTCTACACTAGTCAGAAATAAGTCATAAAAATAAAGGCTGAGTCTTAATTCCAATCGATGGTTCCAAAACCAGAACTAATTCTATGAGTATCTAAACATTTTCCTTTAAAAAGTTTACTGGTATTTAAATACAATTCAAATGACATCATGCTATGTCACAATATTCAATCATGGTGGCCTTTTCTTTTTATCTTTTTATTCTTACTTGAATCATAACAATTTCTGAATGTTTTTTTTCCAGCTGGCATTTCCCAATTTGACCATGGCTTTTGCCTGAAAATAAACACCTACTTAGAAACTAAGGGCAATGTCTCATAGATGAATCAATTAATTAGTGGTGAACTTTGATCTCATTTTAACAAGTTTAAAATATTTTCACAGATTTGTGGAATTTTTGTTAGAATAATTACAGGAGCAGAAGTGGGTAGTATAATGTGTTTTAAAGTTGATATACAGTCCTTAAGAAAAAACCTGTCATGGTGATATAAAAGAGACCAGTGCTGGGATGAGATCATGTTAGTTCTTGGTTTTACCTTTGACATTTCCCAGGAACATGACAAGATTAAATTACTTACCCCAGTTTCTTGATCTATAAAATATATTTAAAAATATCAGTTCTGCTGGTCTTGGAAGGTTGTTATGAGAATTAAACAGAACAGTGTGTTATCCAGAGAAAAGGTGCTAAAAAAACACCACCATAACCACACTACACAACACACTGTTGGGAGAATTTATTTTGAGTAGGAACCATGGCAGACACAAGTTAAAAACCAGAACTCCACTGCTTTCTGGGACTACTTTTCCCCTTTCACCATCAGGCTCACTCTTCCTTCATCATCAATCTCTGCCTGGATATCACTTCCCTTGAGAAACTCTTCTGGTCTCCCAAGAGTACCCTAGACCGGGTGCCCTTCCTGGCACATCTTTACTGTCCTATTCAGATGTCACAGCCTTTACTTGTCTCTGAATTTCTCATCAGCAGAGGTTCTTTATGCATAAGAACCACCAGGGAAGTCATTATATATGAGATCACTGGGCCTACTTCAGGAGATTGAGATTCAGGAGGTCTGAGACCGGGGAGTCTGGATATTAGCAAATCATTGCTGGTGATGCTGACGAAGTGGTCTTAAGGCTTTACTTTTGAGGTTTTGATCATCTCCAAAGTGATCTCCAAAAGAGCCAGGCTTTTATCTTCTTCTTTGGATCCCCTGTATTTAGAATATAGTATACATATCTATACTAGATGCTCATTGAACAAATATGTACTGATTGCCAAGTGTTTCCTAAGGTACGGTACAGAGAGATGGATAATTCCTTTAGTTTCCTACACAATAATTTATACATATTGGAAAAAGCAATACACACCTGAGAAGTTTTGACTTTTTGGTTTAAACATTCATATTTATGAAATTATTATCATTGTGTTAAAAGAGAAACCTTTCAGCATTTTCCAGATTTTACAGAAAGGTAGAGAAAATCTTTGTCTATCAGAAGGTAATTAGTCAATTACTTTCAACATACATACACTGTGTTGGATGCCACAGGATTGGGTATTACAAATAAATGTTAAGAGTTCATTTACTCATGAACTGGACATCCTGGGTAAGTATAAAAGTCATGTAAAATAACTCTGCGTAAGTATAAATGAGAAAGTTGAGATTATTTAGGATGGAATTGGTACAGTTGTTGAGTCTTAAGGAAATGAGAGGGACATACTTCTGAAGAAGGTAGAACACCTAATGAAAGGCTTAGAATCAACAACAATATGCCTTACATTAGTATAAAAATATATAATACGTGAGATGATGGATATTATAATTTGCTTCACTTATAGTAACTATTTTACTATCAATATGTGACTCATAACATCATGTTGTGTACCTTAAATACACAAAATTTATTTATAAAAATAATGCAGGTGAGAAAGATGCACCAATGGGGTCAACAAGAAGTGATGACCACCAGGTCATCTTATTCATCTGATTATTGTCTTCATGTCTGATGAAGGCTAAATCTGAGATTCTGGTTTTGTGTGAGAGCCAAAGACATGATAACTGATCACTGGAGAAGTAGCACAATGAATAGTGTATATAGTTGGTTTTCTTCTAAAAGAAGGAAAGACGGAGAGGAGCAGTCTCCCTACATTTTCTGATCATATAAGTCACTGCTCTGCATCTTACATACTCTGAGAGAGACAGAAGTGGCAGTGTGAGGTCTCCAGTGCCACTTTCATTAAACTCCCTCTACCTGTAAGGAAACAACAGGAGTAAGAAGGAAATGTTCCATTTAACAGTCCCTGCTTTGTGCTGTCTTTCCCAATGGGCTTACCATTAAGCTCAAGGTAAACTGGAAACACAGCTACCCCAAGATAATATAAGCTGCTGTCTTTAGGACAGTCTTGATCCACCAACATGTAGTCACCCTTCAATACTAACCATGGCTCCTTTGGGTCTCATTGTGGGAACACTGGTGGACAGTGTATATTTCCACCCAGAAGACAGTGAAGTGGATAAAATGAATATTATCTAAATAAGTTCAATGATCACTTCATGCCCAGGGGTGAAAAATATTTCCATTTTTCAAATTCATATTTATCCCAATTTATGTTTAGCCATGAAGTCCAATATCATTTCTCAAGGTTTCAGTGAGATTATATGTAATTGATAAATAAATGTAATAATAAAATCTGGCATAAATTCTTTGCCTTTTAAGCAAGTATTGTTTATTCTTTCCACAGAAATATAGAGCTACCCAAAATCTAAATTCAAACTCCTGTATTTATAAAAAATTAAGAGAATTGAAAAATCTATGTAAAAAAATTAAGGTCCAAAATCATATTCTATAACCTTTGTGAGTTAGAGCATACATTCTGCTCAGTCTTGGCTAAAGGTTCTTTGTTTCTGCAACGACAGCTAGTCCCTGTGTGTCACTCATACAGAGGATTGCAATTGGTTCAGGGCTTCAGAATCTCTGATGCCAATTTTCTGACAAAATTTTTTAAAAGAATCTAAAGAGTCAACAGAGCCCCACAGTATTAGTCCCATGCTCACCAACTTTAGTGAGCAACCTAGGCAAAATTATATTTCCAGAACCTAAGACATAGTGTTGACAAAAGTTATGGAAGAAAGCCAATGGCATCTGATGTGAGGAGTGTAGATGACACAAAATAAAGCAATAACAACCAACTGACCAGAAAATCAACAACAACAACAGCACTTGGTTTTAGTTTCTTTAGAATGCCAATCAATGCCAGTTGTCCACAAACCACAACAAATTAATTTAAAATCAAGTGGGGGAAATGTCTCATTGGTTTCTTTTTTTTTCTTGTCGTGTTAGGTATTGAACCTAGGACCTTGTACATGCTAAAAAAGTTGTCTAACACTGATCTACACCCCAAGTCCAACTTTTCCCTTTTCTCTCTCAAAAAGTATTTGAGACATTGATACTTTCTTACAAAGTTTAGAGATTGGGAGCCCTATACCTTCATTGTGTGCAGCCATTTTGGTCCTGTATCCAGTGGCTGTTTCCACTGCTTCTTCCGGGGGGATTTGTTAAGTCTATAGTATCTACCTCCTGAGGAAGGTTTCTTTCTCATGTGTGATTAAATTCAGAACACACTTGATAGCCTTTCTTAGTGAGTGACGGTAGAAGTAGTGAAAAACAGTGAGGCTGATGGTGGTTAACAGTGTTACCCTTGGAGATGCAAAATGAAATCCAGTGCTGCCAGGCTAGAGCTGCCTAACCTAGTCCTGGCTATGAAGAGCTAAATCTAGAACTTGGAGAGTGTTCTGTTGCATGGGTAGAACTCATCCACCTTGCAGACCTGGCTGAGAAACACAGTAGGTTATAAAACTGGTAAATAATCAATTCTACCTTCAACTGAATCCTCACCTAAGCCCACCTTTGTTGCCCACTGGCTTAGGTCAGGACTCCTAAGGAAAACCCTCTTCTTCTTCTGAGGTTCCCTCAGGTGTGCAAGTACAAGGTTAAGCCCTGCAGCTGGGTCTTGACGCTGCCTCTAAGGTGCTCACCTACCATTTGGCTCAGCCTACCACATATATCACTCCCAAATGAGACATTACAGTTTGAAGCCCCACGTCTTTGACAGCTTCACTCATGTCGATTCCTCTACCACTCTCATTTTCACTTAAGACAAGGCTTGCTCAAGCCCCTCAGTTTTGCTGAGCCCTCATAGCTTACCAATACTTGGTTCTATTCCACTTCAGGTCATCCAGGCTAAACTGTCTATGTTTAGTTGCATTGACATGAAATCTACCTAGTGAGCCAACCAATAACTGTGGGCAAGAATTTAAAATAGAAAGTGTGGGCCAGACTGGATAGTATGGTGCCAAATGGAGCCATTTGGATATTTGCAAGAGTTAGAATAGAACAGGGTCGGTGGGATGCAAAGTCTTGCAAGCTGTCCTGACTGCAGACTCTACCTTACTCATTCTTTCTTCTCTGCCCTATCTCTTGAGAGGAAGGGTGTAACATCTAGGAGATTTCAAAGGGAACATTTATTAGGTGACAACGAAGTGGTTGTAACGTATGTCATGGAAGAGTCTTGGCAAGCCTCAAGTTATTCAAGTTACGCTGATGTACAGCATTGGAATGTGTGTCTGTTTTCCCCTTTCAGGTACTTGAAAGATGCCCTCCCGGCCTGGATATCTTCCATCCTGATGGTAAGTCTCAGACATCTGGTACTAAGACAGTGCTCCTGATGAATGGCTAACATTTTAAATAAAGGAAAATGTTGCAAATGGCACTGGAGTCACTAGATGTGTCATTGTTAAAAAGTCTCCTGGACTCTAGGGAGCTGGGAGTAATGAAAAGAATTTTGCTATTTCTCCAAATTTCTAGGCCTTAATTTAAAGAGCGTTGCCTGAAAGATTCATCTTCTTTACTCTTGTAAAGGGAGAGAGATTACTTTTTACCCAATAATTGTTCAGCTATCATGGTAATAATGTCCACCTGCTTTCTACTAACACAGATGTTTTTCTCCATTCCGGAAGAACCGGGCATAAAGTGTCTCACCCACTATCAGCACTTAGCTTCTAGGGCCTGACTAGAATCCAGATTGACATCAATTCCAGCGATCTCCTAATGAAACACAGCCTTACAATCCGTAAGTGAGGTAAGGCATCCTTGCTGGGGCTGGGCTCCATGCAGTGCACCCCAGAAAAAATGGGGATAAGATGTTTTTGTTCCAGGAAATTTTCCCACTTATGTCCCTGGGGCCATTTGGAACCCATCAGTAAGATATTTTAGTTAATAAAATGTTTTACTTTTAGTCAGAAGGGAAACATCTGGAGGAAAACAAGAATCTGTTTCTGTGTTATTTAAAGGAAAAATGCCACTTGATAGTCACCACCAAAATAAGTCTGAGGAAGAATTGAGCATTGCTTATGCATAAGACAGTGAGCTTAATGCTGAACAATACGTGTGTGTGTGTGTGTGTGTGTGTGTGTTTATGTGTGTGTGTGTGGTGCTGAGGTTGAACCTGGGTCCTTGCACATGTTAAATGAGTTCTTTACCATTGAGTTATATCCCCAGCCCCCTGAACAAGTTTTTAAAATGAAGAAGATCTAATTTCTACTAATAGGAAATTTATAACGTAAGTGTACTGATGGCCACTGACTGACTTTTAGAATGTGGAGTTCTTGATGAGTTGCTGTCTCCTATTTCCACCCACAGACTTCAGAGGGGACCTTTCATGGACGACCTGTGCCTTAGTCCCTTCCAAACCAACAAACAAGCTACTCAGGTGTTTGCAACTTTCTTTACTGAGGGGCCCAGATGATTCAAAATCAGAGGAATTTATACAAAGGAAATGGAAAGTAAGAGAATGTACTTTGACTTTCTTCAAAGTCCAAAGGGCAAGTAGTTAAGCAACAAGCAAGCCCTTCTCCCTGAGAGGTGTTTAGGGGCACAAATCTCTTAGTGGGTTCAGCAGGGTGAGAGTCCTTCTCTTCAGCCTGTGCACCCTCTTGTGATGCCCACCAGTGAGGGAGTTGCAGGCTTTACATCAGGTATTCCTCCTGGTGAACTTGGCAAGTGCTCACATATATCCCAAGGTAAAGCCTTTATTCTCAGGCACTGGGCAGTCTCAACTCCTGAAGAAAACCGTCTTTTTTTTTTTCTTCCTGTTTTGTAATTTGTAAGCTCTTTTTTTCATGCAAAGTAGTGTTCTTTTTATTCTTGTTTTCTGATCATGCACCTTAGGGACATGGGACAGGAATGGGTCTACATTTCATCTTCTATTTCTTTGCATATAAGAAGGCAATCTGTGGGGCTGGGGCTGGGGCTCAGTGGTATTGCACTTGCCTGGCATGTGTGAGGCACTGGGTTCGATTCTCAGCACTGCATATAAATAAATAAAATAAAGGTCTCTCAACAACTATAAAAAATTAAAAGAAAAAAAAGGAAGGCAATCTGGGAGATGAGAGTTCTAGCAAGGATTTTCTTAATCAAGGAGTTATTGTTTTGTGGGGGAAAGCAAGAGAAAGGGTCACTGGTCTGGCATATCATTTCTGATCTTGATGGTAAGCCATATATCTTAATTATTGAATTAGCATCTTTAGGTTACTAATAAAACCAAACACTTTCCTATGCATTTATCTGCTCATTTGTATCTCTTCAGAAAATTGCTTGTTCTTGTTTCCCCAGGCATGTCATATTTTTCTTACTGATTTGTAACAATGTAAGCATCAAATCTGAGAGTGCATACCATCATGCAAAATCAATGTGTTTATTCTATTTTCACATAGAGTAACTATTGTGTTCTGAAAAACTTAGGCTAGATAAACTCTTTCGAGTTCTGTCTGTGGTAGACTATCTTAATTTCAAGCAACAGGATGGATGATATGCACTGATGATATAAGATCTTATATATTGTTTTGCGTCCTTAAAAACTCTTTTATATGCACACTTTTGGAACCCAGTGAGGTGTACCTAAGTTCTAAGACCATATAGGATGAAGTCTCTTCGTATATCTCACAACTATATGAACTAGCTTGTTATTGTTTATGTTCAGGGGACTTCAGGCTCCTGGGCACTGAGTCTCATATTACAGTTGACAGCTGTAACTACCCCTGGCTAATGCTAAGAACTGGAGGAGAAGGGAACCTGTATCTTGGCTTTGATGTTCACTTTGGCTGACCCAAGATTTGATTTGGATTCAATGGAGATACCATTGCTTCTTTAAAAATTATTTTAAATTGTGACAAATAAATTATAAAAGTCACCATCTTAACTATTTGTAGGTATACAGTTCAATGATACATTGTATGATTGTTACCACTTTACATCTCTAGAACTCTTTTGTCTTGTAAACATAAAACAGTAGCTTCTGGTCCCATTGGCATTCCTTGGCAATCCCCATTCTACTTTTTATCTCTATGAATTTGACTATTCTAGGTAACTCATGTAAATGGAATCAGAAGTATTTGTCTTTTTGTTACTGACTTATTGTACTTAGACCATTGGCATTTTGGGCAGGACAGTTCCCGGTTGTGTGTGGCTGTCTGTCCCTTGCATGATATTTGGCTTCTTGGGTTACTCTCAGACATTCGATGCCTGTGGAAATACCACAGCATTGTGACAGTCAAGACTGGAGGATGGTATTGCTCCCAGTTGAGGATTCAGCCTTTGGCTAGGTCTCCAAATAAAATCTCCAGACCATCTGAAGTTGATTCTTTCAAAAGCAAATATGTATTTGAAATGTAAATAGCTTCTTATCCCAATCTGTGTAAACAAGCCCCAGATGCCACTCTTAGACCTGAGAAAGCCAAGCCAAGTTTCATCAAAAGCTCTTTCAAAGTTCAGTCCTTAACCAGGCACTTGTAAACAAGTTTAAATGCTGTGCTTGGAGTGTGCGGTTTGCATTTAGGCTGTAAGAATCCAGAGCCCTTGACTTCTTCCAGCAGGGATAGACTGCTCAGCTTCTTCACTTCCAATTTCCTCCACAAACCACTTTTGATAGTTCCACTTAATGCTCTCCACATAAACAGTTTACTGCCATGTTTATTAGTATTGATTTTTTCCATATATTTTTATTTTAGCAGAAATACCACAAATAACAAATGCTTCAAGTAGCCAGCGTGAAGTGCCAGTGGAGATGAGCAGCCTTCCTGGTAGAAATGGTTCCTCCATGGCTCTGGACTTTCACAGATGTGAAGAACAGGTAATACAGAGGGTTGTTATTACCACACACACTCATCACATAGGACTTTATTATTTTTTTAAGTTATTTTCGTATCATAAAAGTAATAAAAACATAGGAAAACATAGGAAATATAGAAAGTAAAATTATGAAGCAAAAGAACAGGAAGAACAAGAAGAAAATGATCACATGTAATTCCACCATCTATAGGAACCTATGGTTCACCTGTTGGTTCGTCAACTTCTGGTACATTTAATGCATTTAAAAAACTCAGTTTCATCTATGGCCATACTACCCCTAATGAGCTTGATCTTGCCCCAAAAACCTAGTTCCCACCTATCTTCCCAAATACTAGGTAGTAGTTCTATTTTCAAAAGGAACACGTCTTGCTTTCATTTGTGCTAAATTGATTGACCATACATTGTGGGGCTAAAATTGAATCTAGTGGTTGGCCAGTTCCCCCTCATTTTATAATGAAACACTTTGGACCATTATATAAATATTGTGCTGGTGGTCACATGACTCTCTGTAGCTATTTTTGGTAACTCTTCCATTCATGCAGTGGATAATTCCAATGACACTTTAAGTTTGGAAAATTATAAAACCCACCTAGAAAGGCTGTATCATGAACCGTGAGTGCTGTCTGTTAGTCCTGTGGCTGTGCCTCTGTTTTTGAAGCTCATGCTAGTTCTTCTTGGTTAGGGCTTATAATGCATTTCCTCCTATCCACCCGTAACAGTTGCTTTGTAAGGTTACCTGGTGTTTTGCCAGCTCTGCATATATCCCACCTAGAGACGTAGAGAGGTAGGTTGCTATCAATCACACGTCAATCTGGTGGAAAAGAACTAATTCAAAACAAGAAAGCTTGATTTCACCTTTACTTTGGGCAGTTACAGGATTTCTTTAAACTTCCCTTCTCCGTTAAATGGTATAGTAATGACAACCGACAAGCTTCTCTAAGGGTCAATGAGGTAATTATAATTAAATGAAGGCTAAAGTGAGTATATTATGCCCAGATCACTGAAATTATACAGAAACATTAGATATATTTCTCATTTTTGAGGAAAGATGGCCAAACTGAAAACATATGGTCAAAGTAATGTGCCCAGGTTAATACAGCCATTTACATACCCCTGGTGATGTTTCCTTTTGAATTTCTTTTAATGTGAATTAAGCAAGCAATTGGTCTTTGCCACACGATCAGTACACTTCTTCCTAAGGATCCTTTTGATGGTCATTTGTGCATTTAATCTTCATAATCAGTCTATATATTCCTGGAGGGTCTGTCCTTTAACTTCTATTTTCCACATCTTCCTTATAGCATGGAATGCAGATCAGGCACAGACCAGGCTTCCCTGGGCTTCCCTGTTCATGCCCCCTGCAGAGGGGTTCTCAGTGGAAGAGTGATCAGCACAACTCATGGTGTCACTTTGCATGCGTGGCTAGCTGGGTGGTGGGAAGAGGAAGAAGATGATGGGTGGTATCGGGATACAGGGATAGGAATTAATAAATAGAAGAGAAGGAGCAAAAGGATGGATTTGAGACTCCCAGGACACATTTTACCCACATTCGATTTTGCTCTGAAACAGGCTTGATGGTAGAGTTTGCTTCATGTCCCATCATTTGGGAAAAGAGTGACTTGGAGAGAGGGATGTGTATACTATCTCACAGATGAAACCCTGCAGGGCAGCCTCTGCCGAAATGTTCTTCCTGCCTCCATCCTGTCATTCAGATCTGGCTTCAGAGATCATTTCTCTAAAAGGCTTTCCCCCTGTCACTCAACTTAAGGCTATCCTGTCTTTTGTCCCCCTGAAACAATCACTTTCTGTGTAGCACTGCTGATTTATTTCTGTATGGTCTTTGTCATTACTTGAAATGATACCCTTTTATAAATTCACCTTTTTGTTACTTTCCTTTCCAGTAGATAATAAGTTTTCATACCTCTCTCTTGTCTGTTCTCAAAACAATACCTGGTCCTGAAAAAGTGGTGGGCGAATAAACAAAAAATTTCCATATAGTCACAATTAACTATAAGGAGACATCCAATTATTTTGATGAGTTAAAATTTTTTTTATTAAATATTTTTTTAAGAGTCTACCATTTGAATAAGAATTGAAACTAAGTGTGTTTTGTATGGTAATGAAACCTGAACTATTATTATTACATTACCACTAGATGGCCACAAAATATTATGGTTAGTTATGAGAATGGGAAAAAAGTCAAAATAACACAGGGGAGTGAACAGTAGTCCAGGTATAAAGCTCTTAATCTCAATGTTTTCATCTGCCTGAGGACAGAATTGGAATATTGACCATCTCAAGGGACCTCTGTAATTCGGTGTGCTTTTTGTAAGAAGAAGAAAAAGCAAAGTCTTTAATATGTGTATATAAACCGACAGGTTAAAACATTTCTTTAGAGGAACATAGGACACCCTTTTAAGCCATTGTGAAGCGTGCCCATTAATGAACTGATTATGGTTCAGTCTTGTAGGAAGAGCTTAGAGGAAAATGATGTAGGAAATAATTTCCAACAGCTTTCATTATTAAACAGATAGCTGTCTGGTCACTACAGGAATTTTCCTTTAATTTAGACCCCAGTTGATGACATAAATTGGCTTGTCCAAGCATACTGGGAAATCTGTAGCCAAACTTGGAGTTCTTTTTTTAATCACTAGTTTTAATCAAAACTTACTTTCCAACTCCAAGAATAAGTTGCTGCTGCTCTTCTTTCCAGCTGCAGCCTACTGCTTTCAGTCTGATTATCTTGGGACTAGGTTTCCAATATGAGCTAACAGAAACATTTGAAGTAGAAGATGGTAGAAGGTCAAAGCTTCACTTACAGAGAATTTGGACCAGTCCACCTTTCCCTTTAAAAATCCACTGCAAATGAGTAATTAGAGTGTCGGCAATGTCTCATGAATGCAGGAGCTGAAAAAGCACTTATAGTGACTTCCCTGTGGATTGTGACAGCAGATGCCAAGTAACACTGACCTTAGATGGAGGGTCTGTGGCCAGGTGAACTCACTTTATTTATTAGATCCTTCATACATATCTGTAACATACTTCATTCACCATTTAAGAAAATGAATTCTTATTTTTCTTTTGTTTCTAAATGTTAATGAGCATTAAGGTGACCCTCTCCCCACAAATTGACCTGTGTAATACAAATCTCAGCAGAAAATCTTAATTATCATTTGTTCTTGTGGTGCTTATTTAAGTAAAGCTATAAACATCATTGATACTTTTACAGGGAAATACAAATGTGTTCTGATTGTTCAGCAAAATTACTTGGTTGTTAATCAAATCATGGTGACTTTAATGAGATTTCCTTTAAAAATTAATCTTAAAACATGTGTATGAGACATTATCAGAAAAGCAACATAGTAGAGTGGAAAGAATTCTGGATTGGTGGTCAGAGTACCTGGGTTTAAGTCTTGGTTCTGCCTCAAACAGAGAACTTTTATAATCTTTCTGCAACTTCTTTGCAACTTTTTTGTTTATAAAATGTCCCAGTTTGGATTTCTTCCTGGCATATGATCCTAGGGATTTAAAGATTTATGTAAAAATTCTATCAAATCTTTGAAAAAATGATTTTGAGGAAATCAGAATGAAATTGATACTAAAAGGTTTTAAAATTGCTGTTGATCGTTTTTATTGGGATTTTCTATTTCTTGTCCCATTTTCTCTTTGTAAGGGAACACAAACTCCCTATAAGTTTTAGGGAAGAGTTTTTTTTTTTCCTACCCAGATGTGAGGGAAGAGTTTTTTCTCCTGGCAACAGTACTCCTTGTAGGAAACATCATTCAACTAAAGATGGCTCTTCTCTTGGCCTCCACCTGAAAGGCAGAAATAAATGGGGGAATAAACTGGGAAATCCAGAGATGCCATCTGGTAGCCCCAAACTTCCTGGACTCTCTGGGTTGTGTGGCATGGAGCTTGTGCCTAGGATCAGCCTGTGCACTCTGGAGTGTGTCTATCTGCGTGTGCATGTGCCTGTGAGATAGGTGAAGGAGGGAGGTTAAGAAATTCATTTTTCTTAACCTGGCAGGATAAATTGATGTGAGCCTTTTAATTGAAGAATCAGCTTCACTAAATGTTTTAAATGCCTACTTCTGAAAAAAGACAAAGAAAGAAGACTCTTTCCCAGAAAGTTACTATTTTGTGCCAGCAATCAGTCATTACTTGATACGTGCTGCAGGGTGTGATCTGATATTTAGCCTAAGCACATGCTCCATTTATTTTCTGGATACAGAGAAGGCATTATAATAATTCTTTTGTTATGGTAGGACTTGTTATAAAAGTGTTTCCTCCCTTCCTTCGAAACTGGAATTACTCAGAGAGTCTAGAATTTAAAAAAAAAAAAAAATTGGGACTGGCATTTAAGAGTTTCTTGGGCCCCTGCAGCCATGTTCCTAGAAGATGATGAACGTGTTTTAGTGGTTCACCATTTCTGGAACGTGGGCAGGGCCAGTCTCCAGGGATCCAGTGCAGGCCTGCTGACCTTGTGGCAGCCTCCAGTCTTGCTGGGAACAAAGCATACATCTTTCAATTTCTCTTGTATATTTCATTTCCTTGAATCCTACTCATTAAACAATGAATAATATTGAGATATGTGGAATGAGTATAATAAAACCAATCTTTTTACTTACACGTGTTAGCTGTATGTTATCCTCCTATGTAACAAAACGCCTTAAGTTAGTTTTTATAATTATCTAGAATTTCAGAAGTGATGGGGAGATATTTCTTACATAACTACAATGCTCAATGCTCAATAAATCAAAGCAATATAGTTGTATGATTTTCTACAGATATGAATGGCCATTGGTATTTTCATTATTTAGTTTTCCTTAAAAATGAGTAAAAGTATCATTAAATAAAAGCTTTTATATGGCCTTTAAACTTTCTAGGGCACTGTAGTTTTTTCCTCTCTGTATTATTTTAGTTACTTCTGATATCTATAACTAAGCTCATGTGATATGATACTCTATTTTTATTTACTTGCACTCTCCTTGCATAGTTAAGAAATTCATTTTTCTTAACCTGGCAGGATAAATTGATTTGGCCCCTTTTTTATTGAAAAAAAAAAGTCTGACTCGATATTTAACTGTTTTCTAGAATGACTGATATTAATATAGAATTTAATGGATAGAGTTTGATATAATTCACATACATTATTTGTTTCTTTTTTCTTTTAATTGGGAAGGGATATCTTTACCTTTTTAGATTCTTTAATGCTTATTGGTTTATTCAAGTTTTCTATTTCTTTCTGCACTAACTTTAGCTTTTAAAAATCTTCTAGCAATTTAACCTTTTCATGTAGGTTTTCAAAATTGTTCATATGTAATTCTTCATAAAACTTTTTATTATTTTTAAATTTTCAAATATTTATATTTAGACTCTAGTTTCTCATTCTGCATTTTTCTTCTTCTTTTATTTGTTATTTTTAGTTATACATGACAGTAGAATCTCTTTTGATATATTTATACATGCATAGAATATATCTTATTCTAATTAGGACCAAACTCTTGTGGATATAACTGATGATGAGATTCACTGTGGAGTATTCATATATATTTACATAGAAAAGTTATGTCATATTTATTCTACTGTTTCCTATTCCTAACTCTTATTTCTTCCCTTCATTCCCCTTTGTAGACAAACCCAATGAACATCTGTTCTCCCTCCCTCCCCTCTTGTTGTATGTAGCATCCACATATCAGAGAGAATATTTGGGCGTTGGTTTTGAGATTGGCTTAGTTCATTTACCATAACAGTCTCCAGATCCTTCCATTCACTGGGGAATATTCACTTTATATGTTGTTTATTTGTCTTTTTTCTTTAGTTTTCTTGAGTTTTGATAAAAGTTGGTTGGTATTATTAGTCTTCTGTTCAAGGAACCAGTTTTCAGTTTTATTACTTTTCTCATTATTGGATTTCTAATTATTAGATAATTGTTCTCTTTTTATTCCTTTTTCTCAATGTTTTTATTATTTCTTTTATTTTTGTGTCTTCAAGTTTTCTCTTTTCATATGCCTTGAATTGAATGATTCACTAATTAGTTTTAAATCTTTCTTGTTTCTTCATAAATGTATTTAAAGTTAAATTTTCCACCTGATTATTGTTTTAGTTATTAAGCACAAGTTTGAAAACAAGTTTTATGTCTTCAGTCAGTTCTAAATATCTCTTGATTTTCTCTTTAGCACAAGAATAATTTGGTAACACATATTTCCAAACACACACACAAACACACACACTCTCTCTCTCTCTCTCTCTCTCTCTCTCACACACACACACACACACACACACACACACACACACACACACGTTTATATACATTTTTTTTAATGTACTGTGGATTTAACTCAGAGTTGCTTTACTACTGAACTACGTCCTCTAACCCTTTTTTGTTTTTTTATGTTGAGACAGAGTCTTGCTAAGTTGCTTAGGGCTTTGCTAAGTTGATGAGGCTCACCTCAAATTTGTGATCTTCTTGCCTGAACCTCTGATCTTCTGGTATTACAAGCATGGACCACTGGCTAAAAGAGATATTTTAAAAACGACTTGATTGTTGTTAGTCATAAATTTTATTTTATTATGCTAGAAGAATGCAATACATAGAACATTGGTGCTATGAAATGTAATGAATGTTCCCTTATGCCTAATATAAGATTTGTCTTTTAAAATATTATATAGTGTATTTGTGCAGAACGAATCCTTTCTGTTAGGTGGAAAGTTCTTTCAGTATTTAATAGTTGTAGCTTATTATTTATATTATTAAGATAATTGATATCACTACTTTTTTTCCTGGTTGGAAAGAAGATATCTAAGAGGATAGTTAAAAGCTCTAGATAACATTGTTGATTTATCTGTACACTGATTGATATAGCTCTCAAGTGTTCCTACTTTTAAATTTTAATATATATTTTAGTTTTAGGTGGACACAATATCTTTATTTATTTATACGTGGTGCTGAAGATTGAACTCGGGGCTTTACACATGCTAGGCAAGCGCTCTACTGCTGGGTCACAGCCCCAGCCACCAGGTGTTCCTACCTTTTTTATAAGTGTCATTCTTCTCCATTCCTTATGGCAGTTTTTATATTGAATTTAATTTTTTTCAGATATTATGATTACCATCCCATATTTCTCATATTCATCCCTGTATCTTCATTTTTTCTGTATCTTTTTGTTCTTCATATATTTTTTTTGTAGACAACAAAGAATGATTTAAAAAATTTAGTCTGAGAATCTTGACTTTTCATTTGCTAAGTTTAACAAGCTGTAAAATTTTAAAATTATTATGTGATTTCCTTCTTTCTCATGATGTTGATATTTTCTAGGGCTTTAGCCTATTGCTTTTATGCTTATACTTTCTCTCTTTCTTTTCTTGATGATATATATATATATATATATATATATATATATATATATAATTAAATTAGTTCATCCTTACTTTCCATATTTTTTGAAGCACTTTCTGATTTTTTTGCCCCTTCTTTCATTTGAATACTTCTTCCAAAACAGAACAGTCTGAAATGTCAATTCTTGGGTGGCAAACCTTTCCAGGATATTATTGAGGATTTTTTAGTATTTTGACTGTATATAAAATTTAAGTTCAGTTCTTTGCTTAAATATCTCAAAAATAGCTTTATTATTTTTTTCATTTATTCTGCTGTTGAGAATCCGATGACAATCCTTGTTTCTTTATAGGTGACCTGCTTCTTATCTCTGGAATCTTTAAATGTTTGTCTGATTTTAACATTTGAACTTCACTTTAATATATTTGTGTGTGTGTGTGTGTGTGTTTTGGTCTCTTCTGTTTGGCACGAATTGGATCTTTTTTACTATGTGGTTTTTCATCAATCTTTAATTCTATGACAATAATGTGTGTGTGTGTGTGTGTGTGTGTGTGTGTGTGTGTGTGTGTGTATTAGAATCCATGCATAGAGGGCTAGGAGACACATTTCCAGGAACAATTACATAAATAGAAAGACTCTTTCTATCTGGATGTCATTTCTTGCACTACTGCCCTCTAACTCTCTAAGTTTTCTAATACTTGCTGCCTTTCTGGGAGAACTCCTTGACCTTGTTATCTAACAATTCATTTTCAAAGTACCTGCTTCCTTTACTCTAATCTTCTGTGTTCTATGTTTTGATGATTTTCATATCTAATATTTCCATGTGGGCTTTTTATTTTTAATTTCTTGTGTTGATTTCATTTTGTTCTTTTTATTTCCTAAAAATATCTATGATGCTTAATTTAAAATCTTGATTTGTCTGTTCCAGTAATTACATTTCAAATGGTGTTATTATAATTCACTGATAAATAGTATAAAAAATGATGTACAATTTTCAGTTTGTTGACCTTTTTTTTTTTTTTAAAAAAAAAATAGAAGTTACAGTCTTCAGATGTCTTTTCGAATTTAAGTCTGTGAATTCACATCCTTCTGGGGTCACCAACTATTTGGTTTGTATTGTGTATTGGGGAGGGATATGGATAGTCCTTAGTATTGGCAAGTTAGGGGAGAGGGGTAAGGAGAAGCCCAAGTCACAGACTCCTGTTGATAATTGTTTACTGATCATACGTTCAATTACTCTCTGGTAGGGAATTGATCTTGCCATCCCCGTGGAGAAGCATTAATGCAGGAGATAGCTTCGTGGGTTATAAGACACAGCCCTGGGGTTTGGAGGGTTGAGGATGGGTAGTCAGTCACTGTATTTTCTAAAACTCTTTACCCTAGATGAACTTGTGCATAGTCCTCATATTTCCTCCCTGCCATCACAAATGGCCCAGGTGATTGTTACTGGTACCTGTGATATAGATTCAGGAACAAATATTCTAAGACAAACTGGAATGAAGCAAGAGCAGAATTTTTAAAAAGTCTTCTTCTGACCCAGACTCTCACTGCTAATTCCTGGGCTTCATCCACCCAACAGTTTATGGCAGGCTTCAGTCTCAGGGGATTTCTTATCTTTTTATTTGTTTTTAATTGCTATGATCTGTATTTTCTTCGAGCCTCTTTGGTTTTTCTAGAGTTGATTTTGGGAGAGGAAGCCAGAGGCTTGTCCTAGATTAACTCTTGGCAGGAGCTGGAGCTGTCTTCCTCTCTCTCCTCCCACAGTCCTGCCTTTATTAAAAACCGTTCAGAGAGGGTGAAGCAAATATTTGGTAGTAAATTTAAGAAATTCATTTGTTTTCATTCAGTAAAAAGTAAATCACGTAGACAATTGGGGACCTGTGTACATTCTCTTAGTAGAAACAAGAAGCCTCAGTTGGGCAATGGCATTTAGTAGCAAACCTCCCCGTTCTTTTTTATTATCCCAAAGATATCCAGAAAACATATTTAAAATGGATGAAAGCTCAGTTGGCGTGGGGAAAGGAGACTGTAGTAGTGGGTGCTCAGTTCACCAACCTCATATTGTAGCACATGGGAAGGCTCCTAACTCAGCACTACAAAACCTCAGTCCTTCATCAATTAAAAAATTAGCTTGCCTAGGGTTTAGAATATTTTCCTTAACTGTTCTACTTAATACCATCTAAGGATAAATTAAGTAAACTGGGGGTCATTGGCCAGAGTGGTCTCTAGACTGATTTCTTGTTCAACAAACTTCAACAACTTAGTATGTAAACAAGCTGAAATTTAAGAGCATAACAAATAAATCTCAGCCAATCACAAGCAGTTAACGGATCAGACCATAACTAAATAAAGAAAATACTTTATCACATCATATCCAAAATAAGACTAATGACTATCCATAGCCAAACAGATGCTTCCATCTTTGGCCTATAAAAAGCTCACTGCTCATGCTGTTGGGTGAAGCATTCTGAACCTCTTCTGGTTTTGGGTGCTGCCCAATTCATGAATTATTCTTTGCTCAGATCAACTCTGTTAAATTTAATTTGTGTAAAGTTTTTTTTTTAACACTAGTTATTTGCTACCTTGCATTCTGTATTTTGTTCTTTTTATAATTTTCTCAAATAAGAGAACTCTATCCAGATACCTCACTATGACATAGACAGAACTGTTTTTGTGGGAGAATGTTTTGGGCCAGTGTTTTGGAATCTCTTCCTCAAAATATTATGTCAGAATAGTTTTACAGGGGTTCTGGGTGTAGCTCAGTGGTACAGCATTTGCCTAGCACATGGTAGGCCCTGGTTTTAATCCCATAACCTCACCTACACACAAAAAAATATCTCATTTTTGTTACACAAAAATTGCTAATATAAACAAAAGACAATGTTCAAACAATAAAACATTCTCATTTATATCATTGTCCTTTTTTAATAGAGGAGTTCTTACCTTATTAACATAGTTTCATAAGTTGGTATGTTGTTTCTCTTGCTTTTTCTTAGTCTGCCATGAGGTGGTGGTTTTATTGTCCATGCTGCAGGGATCTAGAGTCACTGGTTTTGAGTTCTATGATTGGTGAGCCTTTAACTTCAAAACTATTTGAGTGTTAGAGCATTTGGTGGGAGGAAGAAGACTAGAGTCTGAGAAATAAAATTTTGAACTAAAAAAATAAGAGATCTGGTGGGTTGAGGATTTGGGTGGTGGATTTCATGGACCAAGAGATAGTATAGATGCTCAGAATCAATATTTATTACTGGGTACAAGAAAATATAGATCATATAAGTATACTTAGAAGGTTAACTTTCTGTTCATTTAATTCTGTTATCTTTCCTATCATTCTCTTTTTTATGTTACTCCACATGTCCTCGGCCTCAAGATGATTCATTTGCTTCAAGTATTTAAATTTATGCCAAAGTTAAGATTCAGTATTTCTTTAAATAAAAATGTAAAAAAATTAATATTCTCCCCATTTTCTACTTTGTGTATCCTAATTCTCTGAAAATATTATTCCAAATTATATTTTAGACAAAGAGAACACCAGCCTAATGATAGATATTCCATATAATTTTGAACAACTGAAACTGTTAGTTTTCAGAAACATTTTGAACACCTACTTGAATTTGTGACTTCTGATGCCATTTTTACACTGTTTATACATTTAAAATAAAATACTACCAAGGCCGTAAAACTTTCAGGGTACATGTAAATGTATTTTAATATATTTCATTGCTTTTCATGGGATCCATGCAAGATTCAATTTATACTATGCAACATTCCCCAGCCATATGAACATATTGATCAATAGACATATACTGATCATGTATAAGTAAAACAAATGCTCTATATTCCTTACTTGTGTTGTCTTCATCAAAAAATCCCATTCAGTAGAGGTTGGATGTTCTTGACCTGCCTTACATGTCCATTGTGTCCTGACTCATTATTTTTACATTTCCATTACTTTCTCTATACTCAGAAGAGAAACTTTAGATGATGTCAAAGCAGACTTCTAAGATGATCCTTAATGACCCTTACCCTGTATAATTCCCTTCTAAGATGACCTTACCCTGTATAATTGTGGGTAGAAATGAGCTATGATATAATGTCATAATTATGTTTTATGACAAAAAGAAGATTGTTTTGGTTGGCCTAACCTAATCACATAAGACCTTTAAAAACAGAATTTACTTTGGCTGGTTGACAAAGAAGTCATCAGAGAAATATAGTTTGGATAATTTAGAGAAAGGTCAACAGCTGTGCTGAGAACTGCCTATGATAGCCACATGGCAAAGATCTGCAGGTGGCATCTGGATGCTGGTTGAGAGTTATTAGGAAAATCAGACCTTAGTCCTACAACCACATGGAAATTAACTACCAACTACTGAGTTCAGAAGAGATCCTGTGCTGCAGATGAGAACCGTTGCTCTGATTTCAACCTTGTGAGAGCTGGAGCAGAGAATAACACTGTGCCATTCCTGGATTCCTGGCCTGCAGAAGCTATGAGATGATAAACTTGTGTTATTTTAAGCCACTAAGTTTATGGTAATTTTTTATGCAGCAAAAGAAAGCTAATACATGGGAAAAGTGCTCAGAGCTGAAGGTCAGTGACAGGTCTATATTTGCCTGTGGGAATGATGCCCATTCTGATGTTCTGTGTTCATGGGGTTCAATTCAGTCATGTTGCTCAGGACGTACATAACTACATCTTGAGACTAAGCATAAAGTCACAGGTTTAGAAAGCTGTTCAGAGTTTTCTGCTCAATTTGGATCCTTACTGAGGCTTTGCAGCACAAACCTTACCATTAATCAGGTACTGACTGTAATTAATAAGATGCTTATTTAGGTGCATAGCAAAAGCAAAGACATCCCAGAGCTTTTCTTGCCTTATGTATCTTCCCAAACTTCTAGATGGAGTAAATCAGTGTGGAAATCCTGCGTTGCTTCATTGCTCAATAAACAAAAAGATAACAGCAAACCAATGTGTAGCATGGATGAAGTGATATAGCTACAAGCCATGAGCCCCAATGATTGCCACCAAACCACCAGATGCTAGCTCTCAGTGGAAGCATGGCTATGATGGCACCTTAGTTTTAGACTTCTGGTCTCCAGAACAGCAGGACAATAATTTCTGTTGTTCTGGCCCACCCAGTTTTGGTCTTTTGTCACAGTAGCCCTAAGAAACTAAAATAGCCAGCAAGGCTTTACCTGAAGTAAGGAAGTCTGAACCACTTGCATCTGCTGCTGAGTGGCCTGAAGGAATTTTGCGCAAGGGGTCAGTGACGGCACTTGGTATTTGCTCCTTGCAGAGTGGAAGGCAGCAAGACTGTCTCTTGAAATTTTTTCCTCCTTCTGCACCAATCCCTCAGTGTCAGGAAAGTGTGATCTCAATTAGTAGTCTAATACTTTGCCAAGGGATCTACTGAAGACCCTTTCACTTGATTAGCATTGACTTTGAATCACAAAATATTGGTGTAAATATTTCCATTTGTGTTTGAGGCAGCTTTTTTTTTGTGCTGCTGTGACTATAATACCTAACAACAATAATTTATTTGTTGTTTTCATATATACATGATAGTAGAGTGTATTTTGACATATTATACATATATGGAGTACGACTCATTCCAATTAGGATTCCATCCTTGTGGTCGTATGTAATGTGGAGCTATACTGGTTGTGTATTCATTTATGAGCAAAGGAAAGTTATGTCTTATTCATTCTACTGTCTTTCCTATACACTGCCCCCTTCATTCCCTTTTGTCTAATCCTCTGAATTTCCATTCTCCCCCTTCCCATCTTCTCTTGTTGTGTTTAGTATCCACATATCAGAGAGAACATTTGGCCTTTGGCTTTTGGGGATTGGCTTATTTCACTTAGCATGATTTATTCTCCAGTTCTACCCATTTATTGGCAAAAGCCATAATTTCATTCTTCTTTAAGGCTGAGTAATATTCCATTGTGTATATATACCACATTTTCTTTATTCTTTCATCTGTTGAAGGATACCTAGGTTGTTCCCATAGCTTAGCTATTTTGAGTTGAGCTGCTATAAACATTGATGTGGCTATATCACTGTAATATGCTGTTTTCAAGTTGTTGGGATATTAACTGAGGAATGGGATATCTGGGTCAAATGGTGGTTCCATTCCAAGTTTTCTGAGGACTCTCCATACTGCTTTCCACCAGCAACGTATGAGTGAAACTTTCCCCCTGACACTCTCATCAACACTTATTGTTACTTGTATTCTTTTTTTAAAAAAAATCATTTATTTACTCTAATTTGTTATACATGACAGCAGAATGTATTTCAATTCATAGCACACATACAAAGCACAATTTTTCATTTCTCTGGTTGTACACAAAATATTTTCACACCATTCGTGTCCTCATACATGTTCATCTCATTCCACCATTTTTCCTACCACTATACCCCTCTCTTTATCTCCCTCCCCTTTGCCCTATCTAAAGTTCCTTCATTCCTCCCCTGCTCCACCACCCTCATTTCCATTATGGATCAGCATCCACATTTCAGGAAAAACATTTGGCCTTTTGTTTTTTGGGATTGGCTTACTTCACTTAGCATAATATTCTCCAACTCCATCCATTTGCCTGCAAATGCCATGATTTTATTCTCTTTTAATGCCGAGTAATATTCCATTGTGTATATATGCCACAGTTTCTTCATCTACTCATCTACTGGAGGGCATAAGGTTGGTTCCACAATTTAGCTATTGTGAATTGTGCTGCTATAAACATTGATGTGTCTGCATCACTATATTATGCTGTTTTTAAGTCCTTTGTGAGATGGAATCTCAGTGTAGTTTTAATTTGACAAGAACAGTTTTAGAGGAGGAAATGTATTTTTAGGGGCTCACAGTTTCAGAGGTTTCTGTCATACATAGCCATCTCCATTCCTTGGGGCTCAAGGTGAGTCAAAACATCAGGGCAGAAGAGTATGGCAGAGGGAAGTGGCTCACATGATGATCAAAAAGTAGAGAGAGAGACTAAGCTCAGTTCACCAAATATATACCTAAAGGCACATCCCCAGTGACTGTTCCTCCAGTTATACCCTATAAGCTTTCAGTTACCACTCAGTTAATTCCTGTCAGGGAATTAATACACTAATTGGGTTAAGGCTCTTATAACCCAATCATTTTATCTCTGAGCCCTTTTGAATTGTTTCACAGATGAGCATTTGGGGGATATCTCTCATCTAAACTATAACAATACCTTACTAGAAATTTTTATTTTCTTGAGAGTGATTACCAACCACCAACATTTTTTGCTAGTGTGGTAAACAATATCTCTCAAAGCATGAAAGGTTTTTGAGGCCAAATGCACTTAGTGGTGAATTAAACAAAACTGAATGCTTCTTCTTCTTTGATACTTCCTTGTAGAATTTCTCATAGTCTTCAATATGTTCATATATTGGGAATCTCTAAGGCATAAAAAAAAAAAAACACCTGGGGAGACATTTTCAGGGACACCCATAGTTATTTGCCTACATGCACTTTTTATTTTGAAGGAACAAATTGAGGACCAATGTTTCTCAAAATATAATTTGAGAAATGCCAAAGCAAAATAATAGGATTTTTAGAGCTGGAATATGAGTTGGTGATTTATCCCAATCTTGAGGTTTTAAATTATTGAGAGTCACACGAAGAATTAGTGGCAGAGCTGAACTTACAGCTCAGCCCTCTTATGCCCTCCATACTTACCGTTACCATTTTATATAACCTATACATAAAAATAGAGCTTTTAAAATTGTATAAATTTATTGGGTCAAAACAAAGAAATTAAAACTGGGTGTTCAAGTTCAAATTAACTATGAAACTGATGCTCTATCTTTCTATTATCTGAATAGCACTCATGAGAATTGTTAGCATACCCTGTTTGATCAGAACCATGCCTGCTTTTCATGAGAGGAAAGTGTTACCATCAGATTTTGGCATTGTCTGTTGAAGCAGAAGGCAACTTAGAAACAGATGGAGACCAGGAGGTCTACAGATGGGTGTGAGGAACTGGAGGAGTGGGAGACAGAGGAGGAGCCATCCAAATAAATGATGCAGGGACAGCTGAGTCAAACCCCAGCTTCACTAAGCTTTTCGGTTTCTATCCTGAAATTTGGAAATATTAACATTCCTCAGGGTTTCACTTGCCTTTTCACAGACAGGGGAAGGCAATGGCAAGCCGCCTGTTCCACCATCATTCCCAGGAGCTCTTGCCTCCTCAGCCCTCACATCTGTGTGCATGCCAGCATTGCTAACTCCAAGACACTGACCTCATCTCAGGCACTTGGGGGGAAAGTATGTGTCCTAGGACTGGGAAAATCTTTGTCAGCTCATTCTACTGGACAACATCAGAGATAACTGTGGCAGTCTCCTCAAATTGCTTTTCATCCATCTGATCTTTCTTACCTGATATGGGAAAACACACAAAATGCAACAAGTAGATGGTCCTTTGGAGATGTCCAGGATCTAGTTCAGGGCCTCAGAACATCAGTCATCTATGGACTTTTTTTTTTTTTTTTTTCAGTCTCTGGATCTTTTTGAGGACCATGGCTAAAGTTCAAAGGGTCTGGGAATCCCTGAAATGGTATGCCATATTTGTGACCGAAACCTTTTCTGGAGGGCTGAGATTGTGGCTCAGTGGTAGAGTGGTTGCCTAGAATGTGCGGGGCCCTGGGTTTGATCCTCAGCACCACGTAAAATTAAAAGAAAACAAAATAAATATAATTGTCCATCTACAAGTAAAAAAAAAACAAAAAACAAAACAAAATAAACCTTTTCTGGAAAATAAAGCCCATGGCTTCCAATAAGCTGATATCCCAAGAAAGTTTAAAAATCATCAATGCAGTCTAACACTACTTACTAGCTTATATACTTGAGTAACTGAATCTCCGAGAAGCCAAGGGATATTATTTAGGAATAAAATTATATGGCTTTCAGTGGAGATTAGGCCTGTAGTACTCTTTCAATCCAATTTGAACTCATTATCTAGCAAATGTGAATGGCTTTTAAAGAAATAAACATAAATTATCTAAATATGTTCTCCACCGGTAAGTTCTAGATAATGTAAATATTTTCTCTATTATGATATATTCTATATTATACATATTTTCTATATTTGAGCAATCATTGTTTGAAAAGGATGTGGGTTCCATATGGGATTAGCTATCATCCCAAGATGAGGCTCTTAATCCTCCCTTGTGAGACATTTAGAAGTGAGAGGATAGAGCTCCTCCCTCTGCTGTTATTGCACATATTTTTCTTCCATTCTTTCACTAAGTATATCTTCTTTCCTAGACACTTTCAAATACTCATGATGATGAACAGAAATTGCAGAGATGTCTCATATTGTACATGGCTTAGGTTTTATGTTGGTTAAAGTCCAGCCAGAAAACAGTACAATGACTCTGGGATTTTTAGTAGAAGGAATTTAATGAAAGGATTGATGAAACAAGTGATAAGAAAGCTCAGCAGTCAGACAGGGGATGGCGAGGCAATCCAGAGAACAGCAAAAAACAGCAACACGTTGCTCCCTCCATCATGCCAGAGGGACAATGGGGAAAACGATATTTCCAGACTTTAAAATTTGGGGCTATATGGAAAGAACTAAAACCATGGTAGAGGCTGTCTAGAGGGAGTGGACTACAGAGGCAGTACAGTGGCACCACTGGTAATAGCACAGAGGGGAAGTGGCTTCACTACTCCTCCGCTCAGTCTTCTGCTTCTGTCTGGTTAGAGCTACCTGAAAGGCAGAGGGCAAGAAACCCTGGAAACCATAATTCTCAAAAGCACAGAACATAATTGGAAATGGGGTATGATGGATATGAGAGTTAAAAAGGAAGCCACCTGGCATAGATACTAAAGGTAATATTAAGAGCAATGTTGTATAAACTCAAAAATGTGTTTAAAAGGTCCTTAAGAAAATGCCACTTTGGGGGACTGGGGTTGTGGCTCAGTGGTAGAGCACTTGCCTAGTGCAGGTGAGGCACTGGGTTCGATCCTCACCACCACATAAAAATAAATAAATAAAGGCATTGTGTCCACCTACAATTAAAAAAAAATATTAAAAAAAGTAAGAGGGCTAGGATTGTGGCTCAGCGGCAGATGGCTCCCCTAGCACGTGTGAGGCCCTGAGTTCGATCCTCAGCACCACATAAAAATAAAATAAAGATATTATGTCCATCATAAAATATTTAAAAAAAATAAGAATGTATATGGAGCCTCTAGATACTAAAAAAAAAAAGCTACTTTGGATACAAACTCACATCGCTTATGAAGTTTGGTACACCTTCTTTTTCTTCTTTTTTATTTTTTTGATTGAGCTATAGATGAATCTGAAAAGAACAGAGGTAAACACAGATTTACACCTTTCATTTCACACTCAGAAATTTATCTTTCTCAAAAAAGAGCATAGATACATAGCTAGTTAGCTATAGATGTAGATATAGACATGTATTGGAATGCATGGAAGAGTTATCTATACCTTATAATTGCTATTTCTCTATTTTCTACTTCTCTTTTCTATTCTTTCTCTTTTTTTCCAGAGACCAAGTGCTTGAAACTCTTGTTAGTTAAATGCTGCTATAATGTTGCTCAGTTCTACTATGTGCCAAATATTTTGCTTAGGGATAGAAATAAAAGATGAGTAAGACATGGTTTCTGAATTTAAAGGTCCTCTTTGTAATCTATACTTTATGCAGACTACTGAGAAATAATTCAAGAAGACTATATATTTTGTATATTAGACTATTTTTTGGGGAAATTATTTTAAGAAATCCATTATTTGAAGTGTGTTAACACAGACCTGGTGACACATCACCAATCAAATACCGTAACCAAAACAATACCCAGGTAAAGAAATACTTTTGTTGACTCCTTGCCCACATAAAAATTATGATTTATTCCTCATGTCTTGCTTGTTGTGATATGTGATATGAATACATTTAGTGTTCATCCCAGTTTTCTGGCATATAATTTCCTTAGGATCTCTGAAACTCTTGTTAGTTAAATGCTGCTATAATGTTGCTCAATTCTATTGAATTCTACTATGTGCCAAATATTTTGCACATAGTAAAAAAATAAGCATCTTTTGCCTGCTGATGAGGTAGATGATGGATGGCTGAGTACTCTAGAAAAGTCCCTAAGGACGGGGACTGATTATCAAGGAAAACCACCATATGTTTAGAAGATTGGAAATTTCAGTCCCACCTCCATGCTTCTAGAGAGAAGAGAGGGCTTGAAAGTGATGTCTAATGATTTAATCATCATAACTATATAATAATGCCTCCATAAAACTCCAAAAGAACAGAGTTCAGAGAGCTTTGGGATTGCTGAACATGTGCTGGGAGAGTGGTTCACCCAGAGAGAACAGGGAAACTCCATAACCTTTGCTCCACACTTTGGTTTCTCTCCTCATCTGGTGGTTCATTTGTGTCCTTTAAATTATCATTTTTTTCCAGATAAAATATTATAGGTTTTTTTTTTAAAAAAACTTAAATTATAATTCTTAAAAAATATTTTAGCTGATGCATAAAAATGTACAAATTGTACACACTAATTTTTCAATGCATGCATACATTGCACAATGATTAATTTATTAAGCTATTTATCTCTGTTTTAGTTAGCTCTTTTGCAGCTGTGACCAAAATACCTGACAAGAACAATTTTAGAGGAGGAAAAGGGTATTTGGCACTCACAGTTTCAAAGGTCTCAGTCTACAGAGAGACTTCTCCATTCCTTGAGACTTGAGGTGAGGCAGAACATCATGGTGAAGGGTGTGGCAGAGAAAAGCAGCATAAGTCATTGCACCAGGAATTAGAGAGAGGGAGAGGGAGGGTGGGAGAGAGAAAGATATATATAGAGAGGGAGAGACAGACTGACTTTCCCCTTATCACAGACAAAACATGCACCTCAAAGGCATGCCCCCAGGGACTTACCTCCTCCAGCAATACCCTACCTGTTTACAGTCACTACCTAGTTAATCCTTATCAGAGGATTAATGCACTGATTAGATTAAGGCTCTCATAACCCAATAATTTCATTTCTAAGCTTTCTTGAATTGTTTTAAACATGAGCTTTTGGGGACATCTCATATGTAACCATAACAATTTCCTCAAACATTTATCACTTATTTATGGTGACAACTTTTCAATTCTATTGAAACATGCAGTTTATTAATGCTATCTATACTTATACTACTGAGCAATTTAGTACATCAGACCTTCTTACTCATAAATATAACTAGGTACCCCTTGATCAAAATTTCCCCATTCCTCCCACCATTTTGATGTCCACCATTCTACTTTCAATTTCTATGAGATCATTTTTTTTTTTTTTCAGATTCCACATACAGGTGAGTTCGAGCAGCACTTGTCTTTCTGTTTCTGGTTTATTTCCCTTAACATAATGACTTCATTTCACCCAAGTTGTCTTAAATAAAATACAAGTGTCTTAAATAAAAATATTTAATTCTGGTTTTTGGTTGAATAGTATTCCATTGTCATGAGCTGATGGACATTTAGAATCTTTCCATTTTGTGGTTATTGTGATTAGTGATGTAAGGAACATGGGTATGCAGATATCTCTTTGACATACTGATTTTATTTCCTTTGGAAATACACACAGTAATGAAATTTCTGGATCCTACAGTAGTTTTATTTTTAGTTTTTTTGAGGAACTTCATGTTGTTTTCCATAATGACTTTATGTTTTCAACAGTGTGCAAGGATTGATTCCCTTTTCTCCACACCTCACCAACATTTGTTCATCTCTTTAATAATAGCTATTCCCTCCCTCCCTCTCTTTCTTTCTTTCTACCAGGAATTGAACCCAGGGTCACTTAGCCACTGAATCACATCCACAGCCTTGTTTTTATCCTTTTATTTCTTATTTTGAGACAGGGTGTCGCTAAATTGCTTAGGGCCTCACCAAGTTGTTGAGGATGGTCTCAAACTTGCAATTCTCCTGCCTCAGCTTCCAGAGCCACTGGGTTTATAGCACCTGCCTAATGTAAGTCATTCCATACCCTAGAGATTAGTGCTCTGTCTGATGCGCAAATGGTAAAAATTTGCTCTTTTTTTTTTTTTCTGAGAAGAAGCTTTTCAGTTTGAATCCATTCCATTTGCTGATTCTTAGCTTTGATTCTTGCTCTATAGGAGTCTTATTAAGGAGTAGAGACCTAATTTGATATGACAGAGATTTGGGCCTACTTTTTCTTCTACTAGGCAGAAGGTCTCTAGTTTTGATTCCTAGGTCCTTGAACAATTTTAAGTTAAGTTTTGTGCATGGTGAGAGATAGGGGTTTAATTTCATTTTGTTGCGTATGAATTTCCAGTTTTCCCAGCACCATTTGTTGAAGAGGGTGTTGTTTCTCCAATGTATGTTTTTAGCACCATTGTCTAGTATATCATAATTGTAATTATGTGGGTTAGTCTTTGTGTCCTATATTCTGTACCATTGGTCACCCAGTCTATTTTGGTGCCGATACCATGCTGTTTTTGTTGCTCTGTAGTATAGTTTAAGTTCTATAGTGATGCCACCTGCTTCACTCTTCTGGCTAAGAATTGCTTTGGATATTCTGTGTCTCTTATTTTTCCAGATGAATTTCATGACTGCTTTTTCTAATTCTATGAGGAATGTCATTGGAATTTTGATTGGAATTGCATTAAATCAGTATAATGCTTTTGGTAGTATGGCCATTTTGACAATATTAATTCTGCCTATTGCTAAGAGTTGCTTTGTGGCATAATACACCGTCTGTTTTAGAGAAGGACCCATATGCTGCTGAGAAGAATGTGTATTCATTCATTGAAGGATTCTTTTCAGGATTATATATTCTGTCTTCATTATCTGAGGTCCTGTTTTCCAAGTGGTCTAATCTGTTGGTGATGCTTTCAATTGAACTTTTAATTTGATTTATTGTTTCTTTCATTTCAAGGATTTCTGTCTGGTTTTTCTTTAGAACCTCTATCTCCCCATTGAAGTAATATTTTACTTCTTGTATTTGCTTATGTAGCTCTTTGTCTAAATGATTTTTGCTGCCTGTATTTGCTCTCTTATATCATCCTTTAATTCACAGAACTCCTGAATTCCTTTGCTGTCATTTCATCTGCTGTGATGACCATGGATTCTAAAAATGTGGTATCTGATCTGTTTGCAGCACTTTCTTCCCTTGTCTTTTCATGTGGCTCGTATGTCTTCCTTTCTAGCTCTGTGGATCCAAGGTGTTACCGTTTTTACCTTATAGGCTATAGTTCCCCTGTAGGGAACCAATACCTCTCCTTTGAGGTGAAAGACAATGTTAACAGATCCCAATATAAACAATATACACCCTAAAAAACGAATGTTTGCTATTAAGACATTTACAGTTTGGTCACAATATAAGGAGGGTGATTCATAGTGGGGTTGGGAGGAGATGCAAGAGTAGATTAGAGGAACTCTAGTTAGGGAAAAGGGGCTACAGGGGAAGGGAGGGAGCATGGGGATAGGAAAGATGGTGGAATGAGATGGACATCATTACCCTAAGTACATGTATGGAGACATGAATGGTGTGAATATACTTTGTATACAACCAGGGATATGAAAAATTGTGTTCTTTATATGTTATATGAACTGTAGTGCAATCTGCTGTCACATATAACAAATAATAATAATAAAAAAGATTTGTGGTATATATGCACAATGGAGTATTACTTAGCCATAAAGAAGAACATAATTATGTAGAATTATGTGATTTACAGGGAAATGTATGAAACTGAAGAACATCATGCTAAGTGAGATAAGCCAGGTTCAAAAAGTCAAAGGTTATATGTTTTCTCTCATATGCAGAAGAGAGAAATCAAATGATAGGAAAGCAACCTCATAAAAATAGAAGTGAAACCAGTAGAGTAGAGAAAGAAGATGGGTGGAGGGAGGAAGGAAGGGAAAAGAGAGTTATGGAGGAATGAAATAGACCAGTTTATACTATGTGCATGTATGATTATATTTGGCTCATGGTTTCAGAGGTTCATTCAATGGTGGAATAACTCCATTGCTCTGGGTCCAAGATGAGGCAGAACATCATGGTGGAAGCTTGTGGTGGAGGAGATCTGCTCTTTTAATGGTGACTAGGAAGCAGAAAGAGAAAGGGAAAGGGGCTGCAGGGCAGATGAACCTTTCTAAGACATGTGACCCACCCCTCTAGCCATGCCCCACCTGCCTGTAGTTACCACCCACTCAGTCCATTTACACTAGGATGGACTAATTAGATTTCAGCTCTCACAATCCAATCATTTCACCTCCAAATATTCCTGCATTAACACAGAAGGTTTTGGGATGCTCCCATGTCATTATCATAATGAATCCCACTATTATTTGTAGTTATAATGCACCAATTAAAAAAAAAGAAAGCATTGTCTTTTCTCCTACATGTGTTCTTAACACCTTTGTCAAAAACCAGTTGGTGTCCACAGAGAAATGGAGAATACTTAGTATGAGAAACTCCCCTCCCCATATCTGGCCATGGAAGTGTTTTATGTTGAGAGTGAGTACAAAGAAAAACAGTCATCAGTTGGTAAAATAATGCATTAAGGGAGAGGCAGAATGCTACTTGGACTAAGTCAAAAGGAATTGGCCAGCAGTCTTTTCCAGACTCATTAAAAAACAAAACAAAGGAACAAACAAACAAACAACAACAAAAAACCCCAAACAATCTTAATTGGCTCTTATTAACAATCTTAATAATCTCCATTGATAAATGGACTTCATTATTAACCAGTTAGTAGCAGTAAGTCCTGATTGTTATTTAATGTGACATAATTTGATCTGATACAATTTCTCACTGATCATCTCCATTGATATTATAGGTGGACATTTCCTCTATTTTCAGGAAGGAAAACCAAGGTTCAAAGGAATTGAGTTGCTAAGTATCATACAGTTACTTGTGTCAGACCAGTAACCTTCTTCTTCTGTCTGTACATCACATAGTTCTGTGGAAACAACTTCTGGTCAGAGGCAAAAGGATTCATAGACTGTTATATAATTAATTATTTTTACTAAAGAAATAATAACATCAAGAGCTTTGTAATGTTGTGAACAACCAATAAAAAAAGAAATAATAACAGGGATTTGGTAATACAAGTAATTTTATAAAATTTTTGATAAAATGTTTTATATTGGATCCACTGATCACTTTTTTACTAATTTTTTATTGGCAAGATTCATTTGATTTCTTAAAATGAAATGACTGATGTGACTTTCAGTCATTAATGGTTAGAGTGAGAATTCAGGGAAAGCATAATTCCTTACAAATAGTTTTATACAAAAATCTTAAAAGTAGTTTAGAAAATCTAACTCTCAGAACAAGTGAAATGTCAAAGGGGAATGAAGGGAAGGGAGGGGGAATAGAAATAGGAAAGACCGTAGAATGAATTGGATATAACTTTCCTATGTTCATATATGATTACACAACCAGTGAAACTCCACATCATGTACAACCACAAGAATGGAATCTTAATTAAAATAAGTTTTACTCCATGTATGTATAATATGTCAAAATAGACTCTACTGTCATGTGCAGCTAAGAAGAACTAATAAAAAAATTAACAAAAAAATCAGAACATGAAAAACAAAATATCAAGTGGAATGTAATTTTACCAGCAGAACAGATTTCAAATTTTGTTATGCCACTCACTGGTAGGTAGTGTGATCTTACATGTACCATTTTACCCTTTTAAATTCTTTAGAAATTGTGTGGTACAATAGAACGTGCATGACTTCAGAGTTAGTAAAACTGGGTTCAGTTTTTTGCTCCATATTTATCCAGCTGCTTGACCTTAGCCTAGGCATATCATCTACTAGGGCTTCTTTTTCTCATATGAAATGAGAATTGATAGTACCTACTGTGCACAGTTGTAGGAAATCAAAATAATTACTAAAAAGTACCTGCCATTAAAGTTGTGTTTAAGAAATACTGGCTACTTTTATGGATTTATAGTTTCCTCATATTGGCTCTTTTAGACTTGATTGCTGTAGAAAGATTCATTACTTCTCAAAAAAGTGTTTTTTTTTTTTCGGGTCAAATTTCAAATCAAGAAATTAATTTTCTTCTAAGAGGTTCTATGATGGGGTAGCCAGCAGCCTGACAGGGTAAGTTCCTGCTCAGGAGATGTGAGCTGCCTGGGAAATAAAAAGTCTAAAATAATCAGTAAGAAATAAAGACAGAGCCAGAAAGTAAAGAGGAGCATTTGATGGCTCTTCCAGTCCCAATGGGAGTCAGAATTGAACAAGTGAAAAAAGGCCCTAATTCTTTATTTACAGGGAAGTACATCAGAAGCAGGGATAAGGTTTCAGTAGGAGGAGTCTTGTTTAGGTGCTTGCTTCTGGGTGTGGCAGAGATCTTGCAGTAAACAGGTTGATTGGCATTTTGGCAAACCACACCCATCTCTGGGAGGCTGTGCTAGAACCTGAGTGGTGAGCTAGGTAGGATGCGGCAAGAACCAGGTATTCTCAAACCAGTAGGTTCCTACTGGGAGATCCTGATACCAGGTTTTCCTGCCTAATGGCTCCAGGATCACTTTAGTCCACACATGGTTCATGGATGGCTCCCCATGAGGTCTTTTTTTGTTGTTGTTGCAATTTTCTATAAAGGTTCTTTTTGTTGTTTTCAAAGTCTTCTATGAATTTGATGGAACTCTATTATTCATTTTAAAGCAGCTTTGTAGAGTTCTACGATTGCATTTAATGTACCTCCAGTAGATTTGTACTAATTGTCTACTTTCTTAAAAGGTTTTGTGCATTTGTCAAAGTAAAATGAATGTTTCTTAATTATTTTGAACATCCCAAATATGTTTAGTTTCCAAATTTAAACATATTTGACATGTTCTAGGAGTATCTAGGTCTACTTATTTCTTCAAAGTCAGTTTGATGAGTTTTAAAGAAAGTTCATTATAACTATTACCTGTTATATGCATAGGTGCAGCAAAATTTTTGATGTTTCCAAGCTTTTTAGTATGGCGTTGTTGGCCTTTCTGAAGCTATAGAACTTGAAAAATTCCAAATAATAAGCGATAGGTAGAGATACTGAGTTTGGTGCTAATAGCATTTTTTTTTTCTCACGAGCAAGAGCAGGACTAGTGCTTGAGGCTGAGACTGTAATTGCAGAAAGAGAAGAAAAAATAATCTAAACTTAGAGCACCTGTTCCCAAGCACATGCAGCCTTCTTCCTGTACTCTACCATTTCTTGATTTCCAATTCTACATCTCCAACTGTGAATTTGTTACCTTTCCTGTAAGATATCAACTTTATCAAACTTACAAGCTTTATCAACTTTATCAAAACTAATTCTCATGCTTTTCCCAAGCAATCTTGGAAACAATTTTGCCTGACTTATCACTGAAACTCCATTTGCCAAATCTGCTTAAGCACAAGACACTGAGCCAGTTCCTAACGCTTCTAACTATTTGTATTCTAGCTTCTAACTATTTGTATTCTAGCTTCTAACTATTTGTATTCTAGCTTCTAACTATTTGTATTCTATCTTCAGGATGTAGGCTTGTGTCACTAGGGAAGAAAAAAATAGCTACTGCAGTGGTATATATATATTTTTTTATTAATAAGTACTCTGAACTGAAAAAAAAATGATACTTTCCTGGAGTGCTATAAAATTCTTATGTATTATTTGTACAAGGTCAGGTGTGGGATCACACAATAATGTCAGATCAATAAAGCTATCTATGCCATTTTCAATTCCCATGATGGTGAATGATAACATTAACATCATGGTATAAACAAGCTAAGTCAGGGAAACTCTTAAGTAATGTTCTCATTAGTTTCTTGTGGGTGACTGACTGCCTTGTGGGTTTGTTTCCACTACCGAAACATGAAAAGCAGCACATGGTAATTTTGGAACTAAAACATCTATTTATGTATACTGCCTCATTCTCTAAAAAAGAAATTTAAGCCTCAAACAAGAAATCATTTGGGTTTAGAAATGTCAAAACCTTAACTAAAAACCTTTATCATATTATCATTAGATAAAATACATAAAAATGACTCAAATTTCAAAACAAATAAGGAGAAGGTTGGGAAACAGAATTCAAGCATCCAAACTCTCAGCTTAAGTAACAAGGCAGGGCCTCTTCACCATACCTGCACTTCCATGTGGAGGCTAAAGAGTATAATCAACAAACATGCTGATAGTCCCAGAAGTTTGGTTGAATCAGTAGCTCTCTTTGGCACACAGCCTACCGCAAATGTTTAAAAATGTTCTTGGAAGGAAAGATGAAAGTAAATGGAGGATAGAGGGAGAGAGTGAGAGAGGGAAAGAGGAAACGATGAGAGAAAGGGAAGAAAGGGAGAGAACAGGTAATATTGCACAATGCCCTAGAAACAGAAGAAAGTAAAAAAAAAACAAACAAACAAACCCACCTCCAGGTGAGAACCTCAGTCTTATCTCTGTTTATCAGTCTCCCTCTAATCTCTTCCAAAATGGTATTTCTAACATACTGACATTTCATTGTTCATAGACAGGCTCAGGAACACAGCATCTAAAGTTCATTTAAATTCTTCTTCCAACCTTTCTTTCTTATTGCATTTTTTCAATTTACATTCTATGCCAATTTGACTAAACTTCCAGGTGTCTCCTAGAAACACATTCTCTTTCTATCAGCATTTCAGCTGCAAGCAACAAAATCCTGAACTAAAAATGGCTTAAACAACATGGAAAGTTGTTACTCAGATAATAGGAAGTCTGATAGCAGACAGAGTTGATGATTCAGCTGCATAATTCATGAAGCACACAGGTGGTTTCATGTCTAATTTGCATTCCAGTGACACCAGATGAAGCCTTGTGTTCAATCCCAGCTCCAGGTTTCATATGATCTCACATAAAAGAAGAAATGGATTTGTTCTTGTATAGTAGTTTTATTTATTTTTATTTTTTAAATTTAATTTAATTTAATATTTTTATCAGAGAGGAAGACTGTTGGGGATGCAAATCAAGTCAAGATGGCACCTGGCAGTTTGCCAGGAGGAGTGGTTTGTGAAGCAACGCCAGCGAGCCATTAAGATGGTGAGGATTCCTTATTGGCTGACTGCTGTATCTAGATGATGTTAATTGAGTCAAGCTGTGTGTAATCAGTTAGGTATATATACCTCTGCTGTCCCACAATAGAGCAGCTCCTGCTACCTTGAGTTCCCGCTGAGTTTCCCTGCAATAAAGCAGTTCCCGTTTCAACCTTCAAGTCGATTGTCACCTCCTGGTTATTGTTCCCAGCCAGACTTCTTTTCCAATAAGGTTCCTATGGTTGACTTACCTATAGGTTCTATTTCCTAAATGTGAATCACATGTTTGTCCTTAAACAGTTCTTGGCAAAATCACAATTGTGTTAATCCTGTGTGGTTAGGTAAGAATGTATCAACTACAAGGTGTTGACTTTTAATTTTTCAAAACTCAGGTGTCTGTTAGCAAGGATGTCACAGAATTGCCACTACTTTTGTGCACTCTCATTTGCACGAGTTGTTCTACTGGTCTTGAATGACCTCTCTTCTCTTTAACTTATCTTCTTGCTTATCAAACCCTTGCTCAAAAATTACTTCTACATAGAATTTCCCCTAACTCACCCTACCATGTAACACTGATTTATCTAAACCCACATTGTTTAGAAATAGAAGACACAGAGACAAATTCACATAAATACAGTTATCTGATACTAGACAAAGATGCCAAAAACATACATTGGAGAAAAGATAGCTTCTTTAATAAATGGTGTTGGGAAAACTCAAAATCCATATGTAGCAAAATAAAATTTAACCCCTATGTCTCACCCTGCATAAAGCTCAACTCAAAGTAGAAAAGACTAGGAATTCAACCAGAAACCCTTGCAACAGCTAGAAGAATATTTAGGCCCAACCCTCCACCATGTAGCTATTGGAAGTGACTTCCTTAACAAGACTCCTAAAGAGAAATAAATAAAATAAAATGTCAATAAGTGGAATGGCATCCAGTTAAAAAGCTCTGCCCACCAAAGAAAACAAGAGTGGGAAGAGAGAGCCTACAAAATGGGAGAAACTCTTTGCCACGAATTCCTCAGATAGGACATTAATATGCAGTTTATATGAAGAACTCAGAAACCTTAACACCAAAAAAAAAAAAATAACTGAATCAATACTTGGGCAAAGGAAATAAAGAAACCCTTCTCAAAAGAAGAAATGCAAGTGGTCAACAAACATACAAAAAAATATTCAACATCCCTAGCAATTAGAGAAATACAAATTGAAACTACATTTGAGATTTCATCTATCTACAGTCAGAATGACAATTATCAGGGATACAAATAGCAAAAAAAAAAAAAAAAAAAAGTTGCAGGTGGGACTGCAAATTGGTGCAGCCACTCTGGAAAGCAGTATGGTGACTTCTCAAAACTCTAGGAATGAAACCACCTTATGACCTAACTATCCCACTCCTTGCTATATATCCAAAAGATATAAAATCAGCATACTATAGTGATATGGCCATATCAATATTTATAGCAGCACAATTCACAACAGCCAAGCTAAGTACTTTTTAACAGATGAATAGATAAAGAAAATGTGGTATACACACATAATGGAATACTTCTCAGCTATAAAAGAGAATGAAATTATAGCATTCGCTGGTAAATGGATAGAACTGGAGAATGTTATGCTAAGTGAAATAAGCCAGTGCCAAAAAGTCAAAGATCTGTTGTTTTCTTTCATAGGTAGTAGTCCAAGGGGGGGGGTGATAAAAAAAAAACAGAAGAAAGATCAGTAGATGAAGGAGATTGAAGGGAGGGAGAAGGGATGGGATACGGAAAGAACAGTGGAATAAATTTTACCTAATTTTCCTTTGTACATATATGAATACACAATCGTGAAGCTCATGTACATTATGTACATCAACAAGACACTAAAGTACCAAACCAAACCAAGAAACCCTACAAGTAAGTAGCAGAAAGATCAGTAGAGTAGAGGGAAGGAACAGGGAAAGGGTGGAGGAAAGGGAAAGGGGAAATAAGGGGGACTGAATTAGAACAAATTATATTCCATGCTTTTATAATTTTGTTAAAATGAATTCTAATATTATGTATAAATAAAAAGAATCAATAAAAAGAAAAAATAAAAGAAGAAACTGACAAAAACACAATATAGTATAAAACTTGAACATGGCTCTCTCAGAATTTGGCCTATCAAATAGACAACAAAGAGTATAAGAATTTTGAAAAATAAAATTAACAATCTTTCTCTTTCTCTGCCTACAATATAAAGAATATTTAATGTATTAAAATTCCAGTGAATTTTACTTGAAAGAATCAAGTAAAAATTAAAATAATTGTCCATTAGGAATAAATGAAAATTATACCATTTGATATTACAAGAAGTCTATAAAATACTGCCTAGAAAGCAATAAATATTTTAATCTAATGATATTTATTAGTAAATTAATATTTTTGTGATTTTGATATGAGGAAGACCTATGAAAGCTAGATAACTGGATAACTTCAGAAAAAAATATGGACAGATTTTAATTACATAAAAACTTAAAGCTTTGAAATGACAAATAACACTATGATTAAAATAAATAAATGTTTTATATATTTATAACATAAAATAAAAGTGTAATATTTAAAAATACAAAGACGTGTCATAATATTAATAAAGGAAGAAGACATCAATGTAAGTAAAGAGGAGGTAAAAGATATGAACAGATAATTCAGATGAAATACAAATGGTCAATAAATTTGAAAATACATAAATTAAAAGAAAATCAGGTAATGCTTTTTGCTTATAAAAGTGGTAAGCATTTTGAAGTTTGATAATACTGGCATGGGGTGAGCCTATGAAGGAGTATATACTCTTATGAATAACTGCAGGGAAAAAATTTATACCACATTTTTGATGAGCAAATTAGCAGTGCCAATTTACATTAAAAATGCACAAGCCCTTGAAACTAGTAACTTCAAGTATAGATATTTATTCTATAGTATTTGTACAAGGATGTTCATTTTAGTCACATTTAATCATCAAAACAAACAATAAAAGAAATACCTTATATCTTCATAAATTTGGAAATTGTTGAGTGAATATATCCACTTTTTATAAAGCCATTTTAGAAAGGGAGTGTAAATCTACGTTGCCTTACAGAAAGATGACTGTGTTGTATTAAGAGAGAGAGGAAGTTGCAGAATGATGCTGTAATGTGTTTGTATCTGGGTAAAAAGTATATGTTGACATCAAATCCCCACATTTCTAAGATGTGCATTTCCTTCTTAGTGTATCTGGAGTGCAGAGTGGAAAAAATTGCCCGCCAGGCATAGGAAAAACTTATGACATGGTTTTCATTGTACATGCAAAAACCATGCTATGTACAGATGTCATCAGTTCATATAATTGCCACGTCAGTTTACTCATAGTATTATTATCTCCACACATGGTTGAGTTTTAAATCTGGATTCTTAATAGTCACATAAGCCATCTTCAAAAAAGATTATACTATAACAGCATTAAAATAAAAGTTTTTTCTGCTTAAGAATGCATCCTTTGTACAGACAATGTAATGAAATAGTAGCAATTACCATGTTATTTCAGAATAGATTGTAGTATTTTCAAAGGTAGACAATTATGCCCTTTTTATGTATTCTAAGAGGTTATTGCACAGATAGCAGATCCATCTCAATCAAAAAACTTGTTTGTCTTTCAGGAAAGACTTTTAACTTCTTTGATATGGAAGTCAATTTAAGGGGAAAAAAAAGAACAGGAAATGGAATTAATGGCTTCAATAAATCTTGAGATTCTATTGTCAGTTGTAAAGATGTTGAAAAACGAAAATCAGGACCTGGGTAATAAAAAGTGGAAGTCACCCATGTGTTATATACAACTAATGATGGCCAAAAATTATTCAGAAGAGTCTTGAAGAAGCCTTAAGCTCGGACCTTTGTTCTGACACTGCGGAAGAGGGTGACGTTTAATTATGTGGACACATGCCTGATCATTGTGAATTTATGCTGTTAGGAATACATTCTTCTCTAAGTTACAGAAGACCTCACTGTTCAGTGGCTCATATGAATGGGGTTTAATTTATATCTTCCCAACACTGAGTTGTCAGAGATGCTGTCAAAGGCTGCACAGAAATTCTAGATTCCTCCTAGCTTTCTGCTAGAGCAATTCCTAGGGAGATGCTTTTGTTTTCAAGGATACAAGATGGTTGGTTGCTCTGTCTCTTAATATTCCATTCATACTTTAGGCAGGAAGAGGGGAGGGATATAAAGGGAATATGTGAATATGCTGAATCTTCTCACTTTGGATGATCTTTCCTAGAAATTCCATCTGGAAACTCATTAATCAGAAGGGTATTAAAGCAATTCCCATGTGCAAGGGAAGCTGGAAATAAGTTTTGGATGGGTATACTTTGCCTAATGTCCTAGGTTGAGTTCTAGGGGGAAATAGATTCTGAGATTGTAGGGAATTTACTGGGGAGAATTCTCAGAGTCAACAACTGTGGGGAAATAAGGGAAGTTATGCGGGACAGAGGGAAGATTTGAATTAAGATGTGTTTGCAACAATGTCATCTCCCTCCATTTTGGAGATGATGCAGACATTAAGAGTTTAGCCATTGAAAGTCAGGAAAGTCCAGATTTTACATTGTCTGTTGACCAGTCAAGGCTGCAGAATGTCATTGGTGAAGAGATGTGAACTTGGGCCAGGTGGCTTTTTTTGGCTGGGAACAATTTCTCAGGAATGGCTAAGCTGAAGAATGGCAACTGCCAGTACTCCCAAGAGCAGGGGGAAGAAACGCCTCGGTTCTGGAGGGGGCATCTGGGTGTGCAGTACAGCATTCATAGCTGAAAATACTATGAAGAACACGGGTTCTGAAGGGAAGTACGCTTTGGTTCTGAATGATGTAAATACTTTTTCTTATAAAATATTTACAAAGGATACTTTATTCGGTTTGCTATATCCCCCTTAAAATTTGTTTTTAAATACATGGAATTTGAAATGACATATCAGTGTTTCCTTTGTAATTTCTTTTTTTTTCTGTTTTGCTTAGGAAGTTCTTCAATGTAATAATTTTAAAACTTTTACAGATCTTTCTAAAAACATTCACAAACTTAGAATAGAGACTACTTATTCCCTTGAAACATTTGAGTAAGTTGCTTGTCTTATGCTCCATTACCCCTAAAATCTTTAGTGGGCACTAATTTAACTTATCTTAGTCACAGGGATATTCTCCTACATAACCACAATGCAACTTTCAAAACTGAAAAATCTAATTGAGTAGTAACTGTAGGTAGGTAGGGTGTGGATGGATGAGATATGTTATTGGGGTTGTGCTATTGTAGTTTGTATTTTGTCCCTGGTGAGTAGAACCCTCTCACTTCCGAGTGCCACGTCCTGTGCTGCTTTCCTTTGCTATGCCCTTCCTATAGGATGTTTTTGCCTCACCCTGGGACCAGAGCTATGGAGTCAGCTGTCTGTGGACTGAGACCTCTGAAACTGTGAGCCAAAATACTCCCCTTTGCATTGTTCTTGTCAGGTCCTTTGATCATAGCAACAAAAAATCTGACTGAAACACTCTGAACCACAAGCACATTATTTTCTCACTTTGTTGAGGTTCTGATTTCCTAGGCTTGGCTTGACTGATATCCCTCCCCATGTAAATGTCCTTACCTTGCTCAATCTTTGAGATTCCATAGAGAACAGAGATACTCTCCTCATCCAACCTGGTCCCTGACACCTGACTTTGGATAACTATGTGTCCTCTGTCTCTGTTGTGGATACTTTAACCTTGTTTAGCCTCAGGTAATGTCTGTAGGACTGAACTATTAAATAAAGAAGGGAAGCAAAAGAAAAGAAAGAGAAAGTGAAATATTATGGGCTAAATCCTTCCTCCAAATTCATATGTTGAAATTCTAAATCCCAGTACCTCAGAATATGATGATATGGATTTTAAAGAGGTAGATAAGTTGAAGTGAGGTCATTAAGTTGAGCCTTAATTCAATATAAGTGGTGTACTTAAAAGAAGAGGCAATTAGGACACACTTAGACACAGAGGAAAGATGATGTAAAACCATCTACAAGTCAAGGAGAAAGGTCTCAGAAGAAACCACTTCTGCCAACAGTTTGATTTTGGACTTCTAGCCTCTGGGACCAAGAGAAAATAGATTTCTGATATTTAAGTCCTACAGTAGGCAGTACTTGGTGATCGAAACCCTGGCAAGTAAATATAGGAGGTATTTAATCGTTACATGTAACTTTAATCTATGTTAGTACATGGTTTGAAGTAGAACTGTACCTTAATTCAACCTATTCCTAACTCTAATGAGTTAGACAATTGTCTCAGAACTATTTGGTACTTAATCTTTCTTTCCCTCACACATTGTATTTTCTCACAAAATCATACTTTTAAAAATACATATTAGGGTCTATTTTGGGCTTTTTGCTTTGTTTATATACCTACTTTTGCTCCTCTTCTAAATTATTTAAATCAGTACATTCTTAAAATATGTTATAGTATCAGTAACACAAGTGACATCTCCTCTCTCTTTCTCTCTTTTTTTTTTCATAAAATGCACCCACTGTCTTCAGACATAGAATCATTTTACAAAACAGAATGATAATCCTGTTTAAATTTTCAGTTTAAATTGACACATGCCTTAATTTAGGAAAACTGGCACCTTTAAAAATAGTCTTCTCATTCAGGAGCATAGAATATCTCTTTATTAAATTTTTTTTCTTAAAAACTATGTTTTATTAATGAATCATAATTTTCTTCAAGAATGTCCTATGCACTTTAAAATAAACTTATTTTTGTTACTAGAGACTACCAAAGTGGACTGGGCATTGATTACTCTGCTGAATATCATGAGACTAGCCTGCTTTTTGATTCCTAGTTTCTAATTTAATAGTTTCTCTACTTTCTATTCTTGCCGTCATGGTATGCTGTTCATATCCACTGTTAATCAAAGGTCTCATTGCTAATACTCTGTTTCTAATGTGCAAGGGACTGTGAAATGAATTAGTAATGGTGACCAACATTTATTGAATATTTATTAGGTGATGAGCATTATTCAAGGTACTCTAAATGAATTATTTCATTTAATCTTTGGAACAACCTAAAAGATGGGTAGTGTCATTTTTCCTATTGTCCAAATGGGCCCTGGAGGAGCTAAGTGATGTGGCCAAGTTTACATAGCTAATATTCACTGGGAATGGAATTCAAACCCAAATAGTGTGACTCTAGTGTTTTCTTATGCCACTTCATTTTCTAAGACATTTGTCTGAAAAAAGTAATAAGTGTGAATAAAGTTGTTTGTTTGCTGCAGGTTGAGTCTATTTAGAGCTTTTAAATGTTTGTTCTTGGTTCCCATTTTGTTCTAGCTTTGGGGGAAAAGACTATAATCAGGTGATTGAAGTGATACCCAAGAAGTAATGTTTAATTTTTGCTGATCCTCCATAAATCCTCTTCATATTTATTTGTTTTTTGTTTTTTTTTTTTAGAATTTTAATATTTACTTTTAGTTTTTCGGCAGACAAACATCTTTGTTTGTATGTGGTGCTGAGGATCGAACCCGGGCCACATGCATGCCAGGCGAGCACGCTACCGCTTGAGCCACATCCCTAGCCCCCTCTTCGTATTTATCATGATTAGTTTCTAAAAAACTATTAGTTTTAATCTCAGTATTAGATGTGCCAAAATCAAATTCAGTCATGGTGACCTTGATCTGATATTTAAGTTTTCTGATAATTTCAGGGTAACTAAATCTTAAAAGCATTTATGAAGAAAACGAACAATATTAGTGTTGCACCATAGTATTTTGTTTTCAAGGCATTTATGTGCTTAATAAAAATATCTCAGCATTCTAAATCATCGCCAATTTCTTCATTATGAGAAAATTAATGAGTATCTTGATTTTTATGATCATTTAAAAATGCACAATTGGTTTCTTTCATTGCAATAAACATACCTAAGGTTTGGGGGGGTCAGAAGACATTGAAAATTCTACCTGAAAATCCTCCTTTTTATCTGCTAGGTGAAATAGTCCCCATTTATGGTCACTTGCCATTTTTTTTTTTTAACAATCTCTTTATAAACATTCAGTTGGCAATTCTGTGCCTGTGGGTACCTTGGTTGTCTTTCCCAGTAGACTCTAGATAAATATGTTGTGGGTGGGAAAAAGGTCTTCTTTGATTTTAATCTGTGCACAGTCCTTGCAAAAGATTAATAAATATAGATTCTAATACACATTGTCCTTCTGTCCTTTATGTGAATTCATCTGCTTTGTCTTTGGTAAACATTGTCATTTGGGCTTTGATACTCCAGAATCCTGTCATTCCCACCAAAATATAGTATATCTTTTATCATGATACATGGCCCTCAGAGAGCAGTGACAGAGCTTTGGTTGTTAGTGTTTTTTTCCACTAATGTATTTCTCAATGCCTTGGTAAAGGAAATGTCCTTTGGGCACCCTCAGGAATATAGCAGGACTGGGTGGGATCATGAGTCTCCTGATAAATCCACCTCAGAATTCCTATCTCCCTTAAACTTTGATTTCCTTTCTCTGCATTATTAAGGAGATTCCAAAACCAACTTTCTTAAATGGCGACAAGTGTTAAGTCCAAATTTTCACCAACAAACAAGTAAACTGTAGGAGCCACTTTCATCTTGTGTATGTGCTATTGCATTAAACCCCAAATCTCTGGTAAGTATAGCCATAGCAATAAATTTAGCCCAACCTGGATCATAGTTTTTTCTTTTTCTTTGTTCTTGGGTTTCTGTCTGTTAAATGAGTAAAATATCACAATTTTTTTGGTATGTAAGCAGTTTCTTCCTAGGTCAAACTTTCACTTTCTCTTCCTGGAACACAATAAGATGTGACCCTGGTAATGGGTCTAATGGCAACAAAGGGTAGTTTGGGTGAGTCTTGAGGATGAACATTCCTTTCGAGGCATCTGTTGTGAGTGAAGCATTATGTGATCTTTAAGCAAGGGATGGCTAGTCTCTTGGAACCTGGGAGGATGACTTGTTTCCATTATCAAGGATGGCTAGTCCTCACCTGGATGTTTCTCACCTAAGGGAGTGGCAGGAATCGGAGGTGATTTAAGGTCATATAATAAAATACTGGTCTATTATACATGATAGGCAATAATTACAAGATGAATTATGCTTCATAAGTAACATTGCTGTACTTTTCTGGGAAAGTAGAAAGTAAAGGAACAAACAAAACAAACAAAAATCCAGCCAAACAAAACCCCCTGATATTTTAGTTGCTTTCAAAATGGTAAGTGCTGTAGTATCCATTGAGCCTTTTCCTATTCAGTTTTAGAATGGCTTCTGCTGCTAGAGTGCTATCATTAGAATAATTCAATCATGGATATACTTGTATGGGCTAGGTTCAATTACAAAAAGACCAACTTTCTTTTTCTTTTTGTATCATGTCTATTTACAAACATACTTTAGAACTTTCACTTTCTTTTAAGTTCACTTATCTGGAGATTTATTGACAATGGAAGCATTCCATGTATTTTTTGTTTTGTTTTGTTTTCTACATTCTTCATGGCTTAATCTTTATCAAATACTGTGCATCACTTCAAACCTGATCCCAACTGAACTAAATCAGAACTGCTTTTGAATAGTTCCACTTTTTCCTTTTCCAGGCAAAAAGAATATATATTAGAAGTACAGCCTCTTTCATTAGAACATGATTCTCCCTTGTTCACATTTCAAATTCAGTTAAATTCTAAGAGAATTATTTAGAAGCTACTTTGATATCTCTCTCTCTCTCTCTTTCTCTCTCTCTCTCTGTCTTTTACAGCAGGAGGGGCCTGCTTATATTTTACAGTTTGTTTAAAAATGATTCACTAGCTTCACAGACTCATCAGTGTAGATAAGGGAAGGACCCACCATTAGATAATCTAGTTTCATATTCCAGTCTAATACCAAAGCCACCCCCACAATGCATTTGTCAGTGATAACTTCTGTTTATCTAAAAGGTTTCAAAAAGCGCCAGTACTTATAATATCTACCCAAGGTGTGATACATAGGATAAGAGGTCATGTAAGAAAATGTTCTTCTAAAAGGGAAATTGCATGGAAATGAAGGGAGACCCTCATTGCTATACGAAATTACATATAAGAGGTTGTGAGGGGAATGGGAAAATAAACAGAGAGAAATGAATTACAGTAGATGGGGTAGAGAGAGAAGATGTGAGGGAAGGGGAGGGGGGATAGTAGGGGATAGGAAAGGAAAGGTAGCAGAATACAACAGTTACTAATAGGGCATTATGTAAAATTGTGGATGTGTAACCGATGTGATTCTGCAATCTGCATTTGGGGTAAAAATTGGGAGTTCATAACCCACTTCAATCTAATGTATGAAATATGATATGTCAAGAGCTTTGTAATGTTGTGAACAACCAATAAAAAAAAATAAGAAGAAAAAAAAAGAAAATGTTCTTCTTTTCCCACTCTAGGTTTACTTAAGTGCCACAAAAAATTTAAGAATCAATTGTCACATGAGTAATATTTTAACTTAATTCCTACAGTAAGAATTTTCATATTCTAGAAATTGAAGTTTAGTAAACCTCCATCTGGAAATTCTCTTAAGTTAAAGCTTCTCTGTCTTACATGTAGGTATCTTACTTTTTATCTTTTTTTTTTAATTTCATATTATACATCTACAGAGTCATGGTAGGTAGTAGTATTTCAAGTATTCTGAGTAGCATTTATTATTTTTCACTTATGTACATGGAAATTGCTCCACATGTTAAAGTTAAAAGTAGCTAGATAATAACTTTAATTTCATTTCTTTCTCTGTCATGTGTTGACTGTCTCAGAATTTTCTTGAGCCTCTTGTTCAAGAATCAGTGTAGTTCCTGTGTGCAGTATATGCTCTACTTTGCTAATCTGACCTTCTAAATCTCTCCCTGGTCTGTGCCTTTTACTTCCCTAACTTTGGTAGTAGGTATTGTCATCTGCAATTTCCATACACACTTGTGTAAATGTGGAAAATAATCTCCTTGAGTTTAGGGACTTCGTCTTACCCATCCCTATCAATGAACAATATGGTATATCAACTCAGTAAATGTGCTGAATGGGTAGGTGGATTAATTATTTTAATTAATTAGTTAATTAATTCTATTTTATTCTTATAATTTGATATTTATATGATAACTTATGAAAATTTTAATAATGTAAGTGTGATTTAATTTAATACATTTAGATTTATAGTCACATACTTGAGGAACTGTAACTCCATTACAGCATTATGGTAGAGTCATAGCTTTTGATTTATCTCTTCAATCTCTGCTCTAAGGAATTTTTAATTTGACACATAATTTTCATATTTAATGGATATAAATTTACTTGTGAACTATGTTCAACATCAGCATAAAAATTATAGAATGCAATTATCTAGATGCTGACCTAAATTTTCACTAATCATGGAAAACTTACCCAGTCCAATCCAGTGACTTCTCCCACAAATTCAGGATTATTTTCTTAGTTACATTCCAATTTACAAGATATGTTTAGGTTGTTCTCTCCCTTGTCCTGGCCCTTCCTGCTGACCGATGGGCATATGTCTGTATGGCATGCTACAAGAAAGGAGAGAGAAAGCTAGTGAGAGAGCACTATGCTCAAACACCACAAAATGTATACTCCAAAGGCATGCCTGCAGGGACCCACCTCCTCCAGCCACACCGTACTTGCCTATAGATACCACCCAGTTAATCCCTAGCAAGGATTAATGCACTGATTAGATTAACATTCTCATAACCCAATCATTTCACCTCTAAATTTTCTTGCATGGTCTTACACATGAGCCTTTGGGGGACACCTAATCTTTAACCTACAAGAGTAAGTAAAGTTTTGTTTAAAGCAAATTGATCAGGAAATTCTCTCCCCCCCAACTCTCCCAAGATCAAATATAGAGAAATTTAATCTTTTAATTTTCAAAGGCAGTTTGGGAATTCTAATTCCCACATCACTAGGTTCCTTAGGTACCCTTCTGGTAAAAACAAAAACAAACAAACAAACAAAAGCAAAAAACAAACAAACAAACAAAAAACTACAATAATTTGTGGGCTTCAAAACTCACAGGACCCAGGTGTTCATGTTCTAGGTCACTGTAGGGTTTCTGTGGGTTAGACTGCTGCTTGAACTCCTATACACATAGGACAGGCACTTCTTTGCTAAGCTAAATTATTGAAATAAGACCCCAGCAGTAAGTAAGTAGGTAAGTAAGACTATATTTCAAGGACATTATTAAACAGAGACATCAAGGAAGAGAAATCACCAGATCATTTCTACTATATGATGGCTGATTGCCCAATATATGAGGATGGAAGAATTTGATTTGGTGTAAGAACTTTAAATCACTGTGTGTGTGTGTTTGTGTGTGTGTGTGTGTAGGGGTAGTGGTGGCAGGAAGTGAAGGATAGGCTGACTCTTAGGGTGGTAGAATATACTGTCAACACTTCAAGCTACAAATAAAGTATAACCTTTAAATTTTTTAGTATAAAGCATTGTTTCTTAAAGCAGAATTCTAGAGATGTTTGTTAAAATTCAGATTCCCAGGACTTATATCACATTTCTCAAATCAGAGATTCTGAGGATCAGGATTGGGAATCTGTATTTTTTTTTTTTTGGCAATTTGGGATGAATTCGGCTGGGAATTGAACCCAGGGCTCTATGCATGTTAGGCAAGCACTCTGTCACTGAGCTACATCCCAATCCCCAACCTTTTCTTGGTTTTATTTTGAAACAGGGTCTTGCTAAGTTATCCAGGTTGGCCTCAAACTTAAGGTTCTTCTGCCTCAGCCTCCTCGGTAGCTGGGATTACAGGTGTGCACCACTATGTCCAGTGGGAATCTATATTTTGACAGATTCCCTTAATGACTCTTATGTGTTCAGAACAACTGTGACTGTAAGCAAACAAGATCTTGTCTGCTTTCTGTCACTTGAACCACTAAAGTCCATATGCTTCCTTTTACAGTCAAGATAGATTTTAGCATGGCACTCTAGAACCACAGCTCACTGGGTTGCTATAATAAAGCACTTGCAAATTTTATTTCAAGCAAAATGCAAGGATTTCAGAGTCCTAAAATTCCTACTGTCTGATAACAATCTCATTATTTTGGGCATCAATACTTTTTGATCTCTTTATGTGAAATACCTCATTTGGAGAAGCTCTTGAGTGTTTCTTGTCTGTGAAGTAAAATGAAAATATGAGAGTGCAGAATAGCACAGTAAAAAAACAAAGGGAGGTAGTTGTATATTTTATAATAATGCTGTTTGTATTCCAAAATTATTTAGAATATTATTTTTTATAATATATTATTTTTTAAATAACAAAGTTAATACATTAGAAATGGATTTCAACTTGCTAAAACATGGAATTCTAAAGTTTTGTTTAGTACTATACCTATTATATAAACAACTTTTTAGACTAAAAATGACTTTGTGTTATAGAGATCCTGAAAAGGTCAGGAGTCTCCTGTGGGAAAATATGTAGATAGGTTTAAACTACCTGGGAAACAACTGGTTTCACCATCTCTGCCAAAACCATGTTTTGTGTATTATTGCTCATGGGTTGTTGAGTAGCCACTGACTAACATTGCTGAGAATTTGGGGCATGTGATTTCTGTAGGAACTGACAAAATTAATTACTTGTACCTCCTTGAACCTAACACAGATGATGTTCAACTCAGTGCAAATCTAGAATCCTCAGTTTTTTTTTTTTGCCCCTAAAACTCTGAAAAATCTGAAAAAATTTTCCCTAAGCAGTAGAGATTTCAGCTCAAGAGCCCTGTTTCAGTGTCTGCCATAAATGATCCCCTGGTGGATGTCTTGCATATACCTTTTACCTCTGTGGATCTGCTTTTGTTTTGAGTTCTTTGCTTCTCTGCCCTGACATGCATTTCATTCAATAAGTTTATAGCAGCAACAGAAAAGAATAAGTTTGCCTCAGGCAGTTTGACATTATCAATGGGCCAAAACAAAGGAGCTTTTGTGTTGTCCTTATGGCATTTTCAGGATTTCATTATTTGATCTAGTAAGAGATTCTTGCAAATTTAAATATTTTATGAGTTTAAATCAATTTTCCATTTTATCTTTTCAAAACTGCTTTTACTTTAATGTTATCCTGGACATAATCTTTGAAAAACAAAACGCTCCTGCTCTCAACACTTGATTTTTCCTAGGAAAAGTGCCAAGAATTCAACTTCAGTAGTTTATATCTGTTGATTGAAAGCTTGATTTCATTTTGAAGAAAACCCTTTTACTTTAAAGTAGTATCACAGTTGGCATGTGTAGAACTTTTACTTCTAATTAAGAAATAAAGGTTTTATTTTTTCTCTTAAAGTGAATTTAGGTATCAGGTGGGTGAGGAGATGGAAGGTAAGCAGTGCCTCAAGGTTACAGCTGAAATGGTGTCTATAAGAGTAAGTAAGGGGCTGGGGATGTGGCTCAAGTGGTATCGCGTTCACCTGGCATGCTCGGGGCGCTGGGTTTGATCCTCAGCACCACATAAAAATAAAATAAAGATGTTGTGTCCACCGAAAACTAAAAAATAAATATTAAAAAATGCTAGGAGCCACTGCAAAAGTATTACATTCATATGGAAATTGGGCTCCTACTGTTCACCTAGGCCCATTTGGGGACTCAAGTTACAAGACTCCCGGAGAGTTCCCATTGGTTGGGGAAGGATGGTAGGAGGGTGTTCCGGGGGAAGTGGAGCCCCCCGGGTCCGGGAGAGACACACGTGGGTGTGGACCGGCTTGTTAGGGGGACGCACACGGCCTCTCACAAAATAAAACTTTGTTTCAGTTCGATCTGGCTTGTGTTTTTGTGCTCAGCCGGGTTGCAGGATCGCAAGCCGGCGTGCACTGACAGCGACCCGCGAAAGCGCCCAGCAGGAAGGCGGCAGGTGAAAACAGCAGCGGGCAGGAGCGGAGCGGGCTCACGCGGCCCCCGCCGTCCAGCCTGCAGCAAAAAAATTCTCTCTCTCTCTCTCAAAAAAAAAAAAAAAAAAAAAAAAAAAAGTAAGGCTGGAATTGAGATACAGTGAAACTAGAGGTAGCCCCAGAGAATCTTTCCAGAGTGTTCCTTGCACCCTAGGGGTGGAAAAGCTCACCTAGGGGTAGTTTCCTGAAGGATGTTGGAGTTTTTAATTTGTCATCATATTCCACCAGAGCTCTGAGCTATTTGGCTATCAGTAACAAAGACCCCAATAATGGCAGCTTAACCAAGTTAGAATTTTTCCCTTACATAAATTTTAAAAATAAGTAATTATGGTGGGTTTAATTGTGGCCCCCCAAAAATATGTCCTACCCTATTTCCCCTTACCTGTGAATGTGAATAGACAGAAATAGGGTCTTTGTGGATATTAAGTGGAAAAATGAAGTCAAATTGGATTAGGGTATGCCTTAGTGCTATGACTGTGTCCTCTTTTTTTAAAATTGGAATGCATTACAATTCTTATTACATATATAGAAAACAAATTTTCATATCTCTGGTTGTATACATAGTATATTCACACCAATTCATGTCTTAATACCTGTACTTTGGATAATAATGATCATCACATTCCACCATCATTAATAACCCCATGCCCCCTCACATCCCCTCCAACCCCTCTGCCCTATCTAGAGTTTATCTATCCCTCCCATGCTCCCTCTCCCTATCCCACTATGAATCAGCCTCCTCATATCAAAGAAAGCATTTGGCATTTGGTTTTTTGGGATTAGTAACTTTACTTAGCATTATCTTCTCTAACGCCATCCATTTACCTGCAAATGCCATGATTTTATTCTCTTTTATTGTTGAGTAATATTCCACTGTGTTTATATGCCACATTTTTTTTATCCATTCATCTATTAAGGGCATCTAGATTGGTTCCACAGCTATTGTGAATTGTGCTGCCATAAACATTGATGTGGCTGTGTCCCTGTAGTATGCTGTTTTTAAGTCCTTTGGGTGTAGACGGTGGAGAGGGATAGCTGGGTCAAATGGTGGTTCCATGCCCAATTTCCAAGAAATCTCCATACTGCTTTCCATATTGGCTGCACAAATTTGAAGTACCACCAGCAGTGTATGAGTATACCTTTTTCCCCACATCCTCATCAATACTTGTTTGTATGCATAATAGCTTCCATTCTGACTGGAGTGAGATGAAATCTTAGAGTGGTTTTGATTTGCATTTCTCTAATTGCTAGTGATGATGAACATTTTTTCATGAACTTGTTGATTAATTGTACATCATCTTCTGAGAAGTATCTCTTCATGTCCTTGGCTCATTTGTTGATTGGGTTATTTGTTTTTTTTTTTTTTTTTTGGTGTATAGCTTTTTGAGTTCTTTATATACCCTAGAGATTAGTGCTCTATCTGATGTGTGAGAGATAAAGATTTGTTCCCAAGATGTAGGCTCTCTGTTCACCTCACAGATTGTTTCTTTTGCTGAGAAGAAACTTTTTAGCTTGAGTCCATCTCATTTATTGATTCTTGATTTTAATTCTTGCACCGGAAGAGTCTTATTAAGGAAGTTGGGTGCTGAGGGCCATTACCAAGTAGGAATGACGCATCGAAATTTCCTTGCCAAGCGTACCCCATGCTGCTTAGAGGACATTTGATGGAACATTGCATGCATGCTTTAATAAGGTGACCTTGCTCAAGGACCAAGGCGGATTCGGGTTTAGAGCTGATCAGGTTTGAGGAAGTAACCGGCTCCTTGAGTTTAAGGCGTTGCCAGTTTAAGATAATGGGTTTTAGGGAAGTTGGAAGTTGAAGATTATTGCTGGGATTAGGGTGTTCCTGCTGCTTGTTCCCGTTGAGTTCTCGTGAGATTAAAATGGGATTTGGAGATAGCCTTGTGGAGTAGGTGAATTGTGCGGGAGACAGAACGTGTTTGCCCCTGGACCTGTGTGGAGGTGGTGTGAGAGCGGGAATAAAGAATTGCTGTTTGAACCTACAAAGCTGTGAGTGCCTCGTGATTCTGGTGCCAAGCCGAGACATTGGCTTTGGCATTTTGGTGGCCCGTACGAGGGATGTCTGAAGCTTGAGGGTAAGTGAATTTGCTCGATCCTGAAGGAGAGAAAAAAAATGGGTGATCATTTCAAAAAACAACGTGTTCTTGTTTTGATTTATTTTGTTTTTATTTCAAGTTGCCTGTTCCTAGAACTTTCTCAGGCAAACTGGGGAAAATGGTTGACTCAAGGTTTGAATTTGTTCGCCTCTGAGGAAGAGAAATTGTTAGAGGAAGGAGGCACCCCAGTAAGACCAAGAACAGCTAGGGCATATGTTGATACAATACAAAAATGTAGCCCATGGCTTTTTAGAGATGAGTTATTAAGTATATCAATGGGACCATCATGGTATCCTGTAGAAGGATTTTTCTTCAACAAGAAAAAGATGGCTAGTTCTGTTTACTACATTTGTCTAAGATCTTGGTTTTTACAGATATCTGATTAATTTACAAAGCTAAAGTGTTAAAATATCAACCACTAAATATGAAATCTAGTACTCTTTACTTATTAAGTTCCATAAGATAATATATTTAAATATTATGTGTGTTTTCATAAATTGGTAAATGGAAAAAAAGTTTAATATTGTTTTGGTCTGTGTCTTTGCTAAACAAGGTTACTAAGAGTTAAGATTCTATCATGTGTAATTTATATACAGAGAGTATAAGAAGTTTCAGTTGGGTTTCAATTACAGCATAATAGTACCTTAAAAAACATGAAAGTATTTCATCTTATTAAAGTGGAGTAATTTTATAAGGGTTGTTTCAGAATGAGATTTTATAAAAAGCGTTAACGGTTAAAAAAGAGATATAAAAGGTTCAAGATGTGGAAATATATTTTAATATTAAAGGTTAAAGAAATGTTTCTAGATGAGATAATCTCTGTGTGGTAAAAAGTTGTAAAATGCCATTTAAAAAGATTTTGAGGAAACTAGACTTACTTTAAAAGCTTGAGAAAGGAAGAAAGAAGAAAAAGGTATTTGTACATGGCAGATTGAGACAAAGCTTCTCAATGGAGTTAAAAAAAAAAAAAGCCTTTGGTTGAAGAGCAGCCATGTAAACTAATATTAAAGCGATTTATACAGAATCTAAGCCTCGCTTTAAAGAGTGAAGCTGTAGGTGGAGAAAAAGTACATTTAAAAGTACAGTATAAATGATAATTGAACGGCTTTAAAAGGTTAAATTGAAGGTGGTCGAGATACCTTCATGGCGGATAAAAGATTGCTTTACTCATCAAACTACTTATTAAACTAAAAAGAGGGAGATGAGATAATCTTTGTGTGGTAAAGTAAAAAGTTGTAAAATGTCTAAATAAGTTGCAAAAGGGTTTAAAAGGTCAAATTGAAGGTGGTTAAGATGCCTTCATGACGGAGAAAAAAAATATAACCCATGAAAATGGGAAGATAATAAGATAAAAGATTTAGATAAAGAAGATTAAAAATTTGAAGTGGAAAACTTCAAAAACAGAAGTACAGAAAGGTAAAAAAAAAGAGAAGATGTAGACAGATAAAAAAGATATAGGAAGATAAAAAAGATGTAGAAAGACAAGAATTTTAAACCCACAAAATAGGAAACAAAAGAAAACTAGGAGAGAAAAAAGCTACTAAGGGTAAATATAAAAACCTTAGTAGAAAACTAGAAGATAGAAATAAGATAGAAAAGGTTGAAAATGTCAAGTAAAGGTATTTCAGATAGAAAATGCAAAAGGCTAAGACAACTATGGTTTAAAACCACATCTAAAAATTATAAGGACTAAAATAATTCTAAAAAGTAAGGCAGAATGCTTTTGAAAGACTTAAATTTAAAAGGATCTTAAAGGGGTATATATCCCCCAAAGATAAACTTAAAATAACCCTTTTTTTACTCTAAACTTTCTAAATTTGGATTCATCAGGACTTAGTGCTGCGGAAAGACATATGTATCCGAAAAATGTACATAAGCCTAAGGTACTTTGGAAAGATATTCTAACAGGACAATGGAAAGGTCCCGACCCAGTTATTGTCTGGAGTCGGGGTTCCGTTTGTGTGTTCCCACAGGGAGAACAGCAGCCGATTTGGATTCCAGAGAGGTTAACCAAAACAATTTCTACAGACCAAAAAGAAGATAATTTGACTCAAATCCATAACAGCTGATATCCAGAGCTCCAGCTTGGCTATTCTTACATCTGCGACAGTGATTAACCACGGTGCCCTTTTTTCAATATCTATTTTATTATTGCTTTTTCCCACATCATAAAGTTCTATTTTATTTTTTGAGCTCATACAAACCTAGGTTAATGTTTTTCTGATCAGTTTTGTTTTTTGACTGTTTTTAATTTTTTGACTGTGGAGTTTTTAAACATTGCAATGGAGATTTTACCTAGGTAAAGCTACAAGGCCGTTATTGTCTTATGTGTTGTATGTTATGTCTGCACTGTTTTGTGTTGCATGTCAGTATGTGTGTATGTCCATATTTTTATACGAGGAGCGCTCATGAAAAAATGGATCCGAATTTTTTTTTTATTCACGTGATTTAAGTGGTCTAATCTAAATTAGGTAAACAGCTGTTAATGATTGTTTTCAAAGGTGGTTAATAGATCTGTTTGCTTACTATTGTTTTTAAAGGTGATTAACAGATCTGTTTGTTTACTTTCACTTTTCCTTTTCATTATATTTAATAATTCTGTTCAGGATAATGTCTCTTTAACATCATTGCCAGAATTCCCATCTCCATCCCAGTGCCGGTGAAGACTAAGAAAACCAAACTACAGCTTCTATGATAGCTACCACAGTAAACTGTATAAACTGATGCATCAATGAATATAACTCAACAAGTAATGCTCAATCAAGGACTTGATTTACTTTGGGAGGAAATGGATATATTGATAGACTCTTCCACTTTGAACTGCCTGCAGAACTTGCCTGGACTATATATCAGTTGCATGCATCGTGAACTATCGTCTGGTGCAGCGAATTGTGGTACTGCTGGCATATTTTTGCTGATGGTGTCACCAGTGATGCAATTTCCTTGCCAGCGCACCCCATGTTAATTGTGGTAATGCTGGCATCTTTGCTGATGGTGTCACCAGTGATGCAATTTTTTCAAAGGAGCCGTCAATTGGCTTGGTGTCGTGGCATTTCTGTATCTTCCTCCCTTCTACTAGTGATGGTCTAAAATTTGGGGGCCAACAGAGGTGAGGCAAGAACCTCACCCCCCCACTGGCACCAAGGTTAAATTTGGGGGCCAACAGAGGTGAGGCAAGAACCTCACCCCCCCACTGGTGCTTAGGCCTATCCACAAGCATGGCTGAATGCTGGACCGGTAGTCAGCGACGGGTTGATCTGATTGCAGTGGATTCAACCTAAGACAGGGGACTGACGCCTAGAGGTCAGTTCATCCGATGACGGGTAAGAACCATATGTTGAATTGGACAACCTACCAGGCACGGTCCTAAGCCGTATTGCTTGTTGTTTAATTAATCAGAAGGGGGGAGATGCTGAGGGCCATTACCAAGTAGGAATGACGCATCGAAATTTCCTTGCCAAGCGTACCCCATGCTGCTTAGAGGACATTTGATGGAACATTGCATGCATGCTTTAATAAGGTGACCTTGCTCAAGGACCAAGGCGGATTCGGGTTTAGAGCTGATCAGGTTTGAGGAAGTAACCGGCTCCTTGAGTTTAAGGCGTTGCCAGTTTAAGATAATGGGTTTTAGGGAAGTTGGAAGTTGAAGATTATTGCTGGGATTAGGGTGTTCCTGCTGCTTGTTCCCGTTGAGTTCTCGTGAGATTAAAATGGGATTTGGAGATAGCCTTGTGGAGTAGGTGAATTGTGCGGGAGACAGAACGTGTTTGCCCCTGGACCTGTGTGGAGGTGGTGTGAGAGCGGGAATAAAGAATTGCTGTTTGAACCTACAAAGCTGTGAGTGCCTCGTGATTCTGGTGCCAAGCCAGAGCATTGACCTTGGCAGTTGGGGCCTAATCCTACATGATGGAGATTAGGGCCTACTTTTTCTTCTATTAGACACAGGGTCTCTGGTTGTATTCCTAAGTTTTTGATCCATTTTGTGTTGAGTTTTGTGCATGGTGAGAGATAGGGGTTCAATTTCATTTTGTTGCCTATGGATTTCCAGTTTTCCCAGCACCATTTATTGAAGAGTCTATCTTTTCTCCAATGCATGTACTTGGCATCTTTGTCTAATATAAGATAATTGTAGTTTTGTGGGTTAGACTCTGTGTCCTCTATTCTCTACCATTTGTCTACCTGACTGTGTCCTTGGATATAATGATACACAAAGAATGGATCATAAGACTTGGAGATTAGAGTGGAGATTAGCGTGATTCCTCTACCAAACAAGGATTGCTAGTGTAAATAGTAAGAGGTAAATACGAATTAAAAATAAAAGACTTACTTCTCCCAATGAGCACTTAATTTAGAAAGCTTTTTATTTCTTTTTCTCTTTGAATGTATATATTTTAAAAGCAGAAAAAAAAAGCCTCTTTCAGCCTTATGCTCTCCAGGAATGTCTTTCTCAAGTACCCGTGAGTCATCTCTTTGAAAAGCAATCATTAAGGAAAATGGAGCTCCTATTTCCCATTTTCTCTGAGAGTAAGAGCTTAACTTCAGCAGGAACCTCTCTGCAAAACTACCTTCTATTATGAGAATATGAGTATATTTTTCTTTTGGATAAATCAAGTTAGCAAACATAGATGACCATTTCAGTTACCAGGTAAATCTAGCATGTGTGACAAATGGTGTTGTCAGGTCCACTTAGTTGAGGACTAGTTATTGTTTATCTTGACAGCATGAGTGAAATGGATTGTACTGGTTTAGCTGCCTCAAGGAGTATAATTTTTTCCCCCTGACTTTTAAGTTTCTTTGTGGGTTTCCAGTGATGAACATCACATTCTAAGTTAATACTTACTGGATAATAAAATTGTTTTCCTTCTCTTCTTCCTTTGTTGAAAGATTTTCTAGGATTGGAGATTTCATTTTTAATTATATTTCCTCAACACTAGCAACCATCAGAAGTCAGAGATGCAAGGGGATATTCACAACTTAGAGGCTTCAGAGGGAACATGGACCGGCCTACATACTGATTTTGAACTCGTAGCCTCCAGAACTGTCAGAGAATCATTTTTGGTTGTTTTAAGCCACTCTAGAAAATTATTATGGCTGCCTTAGGAAATTAACACAATAATTTAGGCCTGATGTCGTATCTGCATCTTAGCAGCAGGATGGAGGGAGGGGCCAAGGGCCAACATCAGTTGTTTCCTAGGGAAGTTTCCTGAAAGCTATTATTATAGAAACTTCTACTTATTTGCCTTTGGATAGTGCTGAAAGGTCACAAAGCCACAGCTAACTTCTTGGAAATGTGTTTATTCTAAGTGGCCATGTATGCTGCTAAAAAGTCTATAAACTGTGGAGAACAGGGACATCAAGGACAGTTTACAGTGTCTAAATGTTCCCATCTGTCCTTTTCCTATGTTCTTTTCCTGAATACATTATAAATTCTTTCTCTCATTCTTAACTGAATTTACAGCCTCTCATACCTTTTTTTTCTCCCTGGGATTGTGAGAGTCATATTTTGTAATTTGCATTAGGTCTGAGATGTTATTTAGTAAAAAATATTTTCATAGATTGTACTGAAGCCCCCCCCCCTAAAATTTGATGTCTGAAAATGTACTGAAAAATGAGGTCTGTCTCAAGTAGTAAGATTTCTGATGCAGCAGGCTGAAATTGGGAGTTCTTCACTATAGTTGGACTGTTAGCAGGAACATAAATTCAAGAAGAGACAGAAAATAAAACTGCCCTTAATACTGCATACATGACCTAATTATTATATTACAACATGTGGCACTGATTTTAAAATAACCCTCTGTCTTCACGCAGGCCTGGATATTCTAGAAAATATAAGTGGAAGTAACCTCAGTAAATAGTCTAAAATTCATGTGAGAATTTACAGAAAAATCTTAAGAATCATTTTAATTTTCAGCTTTTATCATACTCTGAAATTAAATGATGGGGTCTTTTAAAAAGGTCTCAATTTAGTTTTATATTGAATATTAATTTGGGGATGTGAAGGAAGTGATGGTGGTGGGGTTTCTGGGTTGTAAGCTTTTTTTCTTCAATATCTCCAAATCTTATGACAAATGAAGTTCCCATCAGCTTCACAAAACATTGAAAGACATTTAATTAGTTTTCATGTCTTTGAATAAAGAGAGATTTTTCATCTTTTTTCATGATTGAGTCTTCAGTTTAGCTGCTCCCCTGCTTTGTTCTTGGCATGTTCCTGCTTCATTTCAGCAATGTGTACAGCCCATTCTTGTTTGCACTAAAGGTTGTCATATGGATTGTTTTGACTGTTTCCATGACATGTAAATGGACAAGGATTTTAAAAAATGTTCTCGGCCCTAAAACAAACCATATTTATTTACACATCTAGGTAACCAGAACTCCTCTTAAACTTTATCACTTGTTCTTCTTCTGGATGAAAAGAGAATATTTTTGTACTTATTTATGAGAGATTGGCAAAATGCCTGTTAGCTCTCTAACCTCCTGTTAAACATTGCTATGGACCTTCACCTGCCCTTTCAGTTACTCATAGTGCTCTTGAACAAAGGCTTCCACTTGTCTGTCCACAGCTAGTTGGACAGAACTTCCATCTAGTAGGGCATATTGGCAAATGAGGCTAGAGTCTGAGCAGGGCCTGAGGAGAGCCTTCAGCTTTTCAGGAAGCGGAGTTCCCTAAGGTAGGCATCCCTAACAGCTGAGCTCGCAGTAGCAGGAAGGGGAAAATGCCAGGAGAGACCATTCAAAGTTAGTATCACACAGTAAATGTTCCTATCATTTATGTCTGAAGGTTAGAGCTGGTTATGCAGATGTAGCATCCATTTGTATAGAGGGGATAAGCTGAAGTTTTCTAGGAAAAAGGCAATTTCAACAAAATCTCAGGCCAACCTTGGGGAGAAGGAAACGGAGTCAGAGATTCGGTAGTGGAGGTCAGTGATGACAGTGACTGAGTCAAAGCCCTTAGGTTAAGAAGTCAGTTTCAGTAGCATGTAGGAAACCAAGTCTGATTGTAGTGGGATAAAGAAACAAGCAAATGAATTGCAAACAGCCCCTTTGAGAAGTTGTGTGGAAAAGGTGAAGGAGGAGGATGGAATAGTTGGTGGAGGTTACCTGGTGGCAGAAAAGTATTTTTCCAGGCTGAGAGGCCTCGAGAGGGAGAGATCAACAATGAGTAAAAGATAAGAGAAAACCATTGCTAATAGGGGAAGAAGCACACACAGGCTTTAGACTCTGATGGTGCTTTCTAGAATCCTGTAACCATATGTGTGCTGCTCAGGTTAACTGACCTTCCTGAATGATATTCTTCATCAGTACGATAAAGACAAAGTCGAGTACAATAGACTGACTCCTACTATGACAGCAGCAAAAGGCAAGATGGCAGTATGTTAGCGAGGGAGAGAATTGTAGGGATTGTCAATGCAGCACATTCATTTTACAAAGAAACACCACCCTGAGAGGTGGAGTGACCTGCTTCAAGTTATGCAGGTGGTTGGAGAACTAGAATTTGCACCTGGAATTTCTGATTCTTAGTCTTCTGTTCTATTGCAGCACTGACTGAGAAGAGAAGCCTGTAAAAAAAATTCTATCAGTAAAGTTCTTTGCTTGGCTTAAAAATTAAACAGTGTAAGTTTGGTTAGGAAGGTATAAAGGAGAACTGGCTCCAATCCAGTTCATCTGGGAAAGACTCTGGGGATTTTAGCTTTCCATGAGTATAACATAAGCCAACAGTACAACCTTCTAAGAAAGGGTGATGTGGGGATGGCTCAAACCAAGAAGGTTGGCCCTCACTGGAAGTGCTCTGCCCAGTGCTGCACATCACTTCTATGGGGCCACTCACAACTCCCTGTGGAGGCTGGGATCAGTGAGCAGGGTGATGAGGCCGAGGTTTTCCTTTGGTGAAGAAAGTTAGGGTGAAAATCATGATACTTAGAGTACTGTCAGTGCTATTTAGACTTTCAGAGAAGTTGAAGGGATAGTACTGAGTTCCTGGCTACCCCAAGTGAAGATTTTAGGGCCCACTGAAAAGTAGAAACCTACCTAGGACTGAAAGAGTAAAAATTGCCTGAAACTAAGAAGGAAAAAGCAGCCTTTCCTTCCTCAGTTGAGAGGACAGATATAAATAAGTCAGCTGCAACATTAACAGGACATTATTTCTCCCAAAGTCAAGTAGTAGCTCTGTAAGTCTTAATGGGTCCAGTGTTTGAGAGACTAATGCTTTCCTATGAATGATGCACCAAGGTCTCCTTTTTAATTCCTACCTATTCCTGGGGACATCAAATTGCCAAACTAACTTTGCTTAATGATAGTATACAATTCCTGGTAATCCTTGTTTTTCTTAATCTTGCCACAAAAAACAGCAGCCAATCCAGAACTGGTTCCTGCTTCCTTTCGATCCTCCTCAGAATCTTTTATAGAACTGCACCTTTATTTATTTTTTTTATTGGTTGTTCAAAACATTACAAAGCTCTTGACATATCATATTTCATACATTAGATTCAAGTGGGTTATGAACTCCCATTTTTACCCCAAATGCAGATTGCAGAATCACATCAGTTACACATCCGCATTTTAACATAATGCCCTATTAGTAACTGTTGTATTCTGCTACCTTTCCTATCCTCTACTATTCCCCCTCCCCTACCCTCCCATCTTCTCTCTCTACCCCATCTACAGTAATTCATTTCCCTCCTTGTTTATTATCCCATTCCCCTCAGACCCAGAGCAATAGTAACAAAAGAACTGCACCTTTAGGAAGGATGCCACCTTCCTAGGCTCTAGCGGAGCTCCTTGTGCTGGAACATCCTCCCTTGCTGTATCTGGGTTTGTTGGGCTTGTGCTTGGTGGTCTTTGGTGGATTAGCCTTAATAAATTGTTGATGTCGTGGGTCTTATGCACTCTTCCATATCTTTCAGAGACTCTACATGAATGTATTAGGATGGCCTATTTGACATGATTCTGGGGGCAATGAATGATCAAGACATCGAGCAGCCTTTTGGAGTACCTGCTAAAGGTTGGTAATGATGGAGTAGGGCTCTGTTACACTAGCTTAAAATTTTTAGATAATGCTTCTGTTTTGTTAGTGGACAATTAGTAATATTCACAATGTTAGCAGCCCCTTTTATTTCTGAAAAGTCCACTTAGAGGGGACATAGTTCAGACAATGTGCCAAGTGTTTCCAGGTACTATTTAATTTAATCTTCATAATGTTCCAAATTTCAGATTGGGAAAGTAAAGTTCTAAGGAATTCAAATTATCTAGGTGGTAAGTGGCAGAGTTAGGATTTGAACTTAGTGCTGTTAGCTACTGTTAAGCTTTTCTTTATAGATTTTCAGTAGCTTCCAGCATGGTAAGTTTCAACTGTGGGTTTCCCCACCTCATTTTTGCCTCTCGCACCAGTTAAGTTTCAGACAAATCTTTTAACTTTTGTTAATTGAAAAATGGATCTTCAGTAGGGGAGGTACTTGGTGTTCTTGGGCATCCCTTGCATGGATGGATGCATTTCCAACTCTGACGGAAGCCATTGCTTTCTGAATCTGGCTTCAGTTTTTCAAGATCTTCTCTGCTACCTCCATATAGACAGAGTCACCAAAGTAGACCTAGAATTCCTTTGAAGTTTAAGAGATCATTGAACATTATTGCAAGTTTTTATAAAGTTTTCTAAATCTTTATTGCCTTTTTTGTAAATGTCTTGGTTAATTAGAAAAGTGCAGTGGCAGATTGACTTTGGTTTTGTTTCCTTGAAGAGCCTTGAGATTCCAGGCTTCTCAGCTTGGTAGAGCTTAGTTGGCATCAAGTGCAGTTTGTTCTCAGTGAAATTCATGTGGTTATGGCCAGAGAAATAATTTCTTTCATGCTTGTGAGACCCCCGAAATAACCAGAACTTTCTTCTCTCTAGGAAATTTTCGTTGACTGTGTCAAAAGGCCAGCCAATTACTAATCTATGAGGACTAGGGGATTCATATGGGGTCTTTGCCTATACCTCTTCCTTTAGGAGCAAGTACTTACTAGAAATGTAACCACCAAGATGGGGCTCCAGCCTTTCCATCAGGTTTGGAATCAGGTCACCTTGATCTTTGCCAAAATCTCTTGCCAGTAGTAAAAAGTCTCTGATTAACCTTGTTCTGTCACTGGAATTGAGTGAAAGCTTACCCACTGAAGAAATGATTCCTTTGTGTGGAAATGGAAGAATGTTATCATTTGATAAGTTGAAAAGTTGGAGGGTGGAAAACTAGCTGAGGGGGCCTGAGGGGGAGATGGGACACATTTGATAGCATTTACAATGGCAATATTGAATATTGTGTGATGATTTCATAGGCGTAACAGGAAAATGTGATATTTATTATATGTTTGGAGTAATAAATGTTTTACAGGAAAACATCCTATTCTTGGCAGGAAGTTGTACTTCCTGATCTAAAAGTTCTTTTCTATATCTAATTTATTTGATTGAATCGATGTTTCTGAGTTGTGGGGAAATGTATCTAGACACTACAGCTACAGAAGAAGGGCAAAAGAAGACAAAATATTTCTTTGAAATATATTTCTTAGGAGAAAGCAGCAGAGTCCAGTACAAACAAACAACATATACACATATATACAAGATTTGAAATCGGAAAGATAAAAAAATCAAGCCTCTGCCTTGCTACTGTTGGATAATTTAGATGTTGGATAATTTGCCTACTCTCTGAACATTGATTTTCTTATCTATAAAAGTGAGAAAATAATCCTCACTTTATAGGGTTTTTATTAAGATTAAATAAAAGAACAGAAGAAAAGGGCCTGTGACATACAACAAATGATACTTTAAATTATGATTTAGGTCTTACAAACAGATGGGTCCTCAAAGCCAAAGAATTGGCAGATGAGAACAGAAAAAAATTAACTCTACAACCAAGAATTGCTTTAAAATATAAAACACATTAAAGTTCATGTTAAAGTAAGATGAACTTTAGTTTAAGCTTTGAACTAACAAAAGGCTGTTTGGAGGGAAATGAAAGGAGAACAAAAGGGAGTCCACACGCTGAGGGAGACTCCCAAGGGCCCTTTGGCTCCACCCTTTGGCAAGAGGAAATACCTGGAGGGATAAGTGAGGAATTCACTAATGCACCTGGCTCTGGAGACTCCTTGTTTCCTTTCCCGGACTTTTTAAGAGTCTGGCAATCAAAAGTTTTTCTCTCTTTTTCATAGAGAGGCTTACAAGAGGGTATTCTTAGAGTCCAATTACAGGAATTTGTTTCCATTTACAATTAGCCAGTGATTGCTCAACCAAAGGCAAATAAAGGAGGTTCTAGGAACTCAAAGGGTAATAGCTATGTAACTATGTAACTCTTTCATAAAGATCTTCTCCATGCTCTAGACCTCATTCTAGACCTCCTTCAGGTGATAGTTGATGAGACTGCAATACAGTTCAGATTCATCTAGCCTGTCTACTCTTTAGACTATTTCATTATTGATGCATTTTCCCTCCCTCTCCTATAAAAAAAAAAAACTATCTCCACTGACTTCAGGCTCAGGGATTTGATCACTTACATCCAAATTATATATAAAACATAGTTAAAGCATCTCTTTAAACATTCTTTGGCTACTCCCTTTTCATGGAACTCTCCTTCCTTTGGATTATGTAAGTTAGGATGATTGCTAATTATTGTGTATGGATTATTATATTTCTCCATGACTGCATTGTTAAATTTAAGGGCTGAGCTATATCTCTTACTTTTTTGTGTGTTTCCCTTAGCATCTATTATTAAAGGTGCTTAATATTAATACAAAAATATTAAAATTATAATATTAAATTATATTATTATTAAATTATAATATTAAAATTATAATATTTATAGTATGCTGAAGTGAAATAAATTGATTTTTTGAACAATTATGGAAATGATATGCAGAGAGAACAGAAAGTGGCAATTCTCTTTTGATTTCCTCTTGCTTGGATTTAAGGGGAAATTGGTTTTAAATTAGTCAAGTATAAAAATGATCTGTTTTTCAAAAGTCTTGTCAAGGAAAGACTACACCATGAAACTTTTGAAGTCCTCATTCCATATGGTTTATTTTGTTACATGTGTTGCAGCATAAGCTCCTGCTATTTTTTTTTTTTAGTGGTACTGGAGATTGAACCCATGGCTTTGTGCATTTGAGGCACGCACTCTACCAACTAGGCTAAATCCCCAGCCCACCCTGCTATTCTTATTCCAAAGAAATTATTGCATTATTCAATGAGTGTTGTTGATTTTTTTTTTGTTAAGCAACTCATGCTAGACTGCAATACATCCACTAGATGGCAGTCAATTGTTGGATGATGAGAAAACCCGAACATCAGTTATTTTTTGGGATTGGTATATTTCCACTGAGCTGTCTCAGTCAACAGGCCTTGCCAATAACTCCTTAATTTCTATAAAGGTTTTCAACATTAGCTTTCCAGAGATTTTAAAAGTGATTGCAAAACATTCTGTGAAATATACCAGCCAGAAAGTTTTCCACTACCACATCTAACCCTAGACTGACCTTTTATTTCTCCTAATTTTCTTAAGCCATAAATGGTGTCCTGACTTAACATGGGAATTAAATTACAACAAGAAAAGAAAATGCACTATTCAGAGTAATGGATAAAATCACACAAATTCTTCTTTTATATGAAAACTTCACTTCAATTTTTTTTTTTTACAAATTATTATTATTTTTTAAACAAAGGAGTGAGATATAATCGTGCCCATCTGTAAGGACTTTCTAAAAGAGCCACATGAACATTGTCTCATTTTGGAATGAGTGTTAGCACGTGCACTTGACATGTCCTGTGGATATTTGATATGATTGCAAACCCGTCAGCAATCTTCATGCACTTACTTCCACAAGCAACCAGACACATGGGTTGGTGTCTATACATCTCAAGGGGCCTTGCTTGGCTCCCTCCACCCCAGTTATGCATACTTTTGTCTTTTTGCTACATTTTTCATATGTGGTTTGTTCTCTCGGGATGCTAATAAGATTCGTGGGAGAAATGAAGAGCTCTACTTACATCCTTAAACAAAATAAAGGAGACTATCAATGGGAACTGTGCTGGTCTTGGGCCTCTTTAGAGTCCTATATTTTCCCATCACTGTGAATGAGACCTGAGGTGAATACCACCCAATTAATTTATGATATTCAGACATGTATCTTAGAATGATTATAGGTCAATTAAAAACAGATTTTATGTCATATCTGTTGATTACAAGCTTTATATTCATTGCCATCAACATTAGTATCCATACTTGGTTTAATTGAAAATGAGAGTCCAGACAACAGCTATGAAGTTTAAGACTTTAGTGTGACATGAGTATCAAAGTTTTCTTGTCAGATAAATCTTGAATATCCAAAGGATAAATTAATAACACATTCAGTGCATATCTGTGACCTAAGGTTTCTTCCTGGCATGCTGTTGAGTAATAAATGAGGAGTGGTGGCTGGGGTTGAGAGAACTGCTTGCTAAAGACACCCATACCCTACCATCTCAGCCGTGGGAGATTTAAAATCTATCATCTAAAGATAAAAGCCCAGGATCTTTGAATTAGACTTTCTATCCTTCCACCCTATACATTAAAAAAGTGCTATTTGATTATATTTTGTGCATTTAATATTTAATTTAATTTCCATGTTTCCAGTGAATAATTGTTCTTAATTATCCCTGAAATCTATGCTGTAATATGTAATAGGATAAAAAAAAAGGGCGATTGCAACTCCTATGCATTTATATATAGACCTAATAAAGAGGCTTTGTCTCATCAGCAACTAATGGTTGTCTTTGGCAGAAACTATTAATTTAGCCTAAGGAATCACTGGGAGAAAAGACATTGAATCAAACTTAATTAATTCTTTAATCAATATTTACCTTGTGCTAATATTGCCCAAACAAAATAGTACCTTGAAGGAAATGAAGAGTTCTACTTGTAGAAATGGAAGGCAGGGAACTCTTGCAACAGATTTCTGTCCTTGCCTTTAAGACTTTTTTGACACTATTAGAAATAATCTCACTTTTAAAACTAGCTAGCTTGGTCTCTGCATGTCTTGCAAAGATTGTCTGGTTTGCAACAACACTATTTGTTCATGCTGTTCATTCAAAATGTGTATTGCTTGCATTTTAGCATAATACCTGATGCTTTACAAGTACTAAATGAATCAACAGAAGCGCTAATCGGTCTTTAAAATGGGTCTTGATCCTTTTGCTTATATTTTGATTTTCATTTAAAGTACGTTTTGTTGGGCTGGGGATGTGGCTCAAGTGGTAGCGCGCTCCCCTGCCATGCATGCATGCGGCCCAGGTTCGATCTTCAGCACTACATACAAAGATGTGTCTGCCAAGAACTAAAAAATGAATATTAAAAAAAAATTCTCTCTCTCTTAAAAAAAATAAAGTACGTTTTGCTTTGTTTATTTTGTTTATAATTTGAAAACCAATTTTAACTTGGCTAGCAGACTTTTCTGGATGCTCTTCAACCTAATTTAAAATTCTTTTAAAGATAGTTACTTGTGTGATTTTCAGTTTGTTTTTCTGTTTTGCCCTAGGAAGAAATTGTACCTCCTTAGTTGGCTAAGAGTGTAGTGACTGTGACCATATAATTGGCTGTTTCCAAATCAGGACACTTTTGAGAGTGAAAGGGCATTTAATTAATACTTTTTCTAGAAATGATAGGTGTAAGCTGAAACTGTCCCAGACAATTGGGATATATGATCACTCTACTTAATAGCTCACTTTTGGCCTGGCTTTTTCTTGCACTGTTTGTTCATCTTTGGGGGTAAATAAATGTGGATAACCAGTTCCAGAGTGAGTGATGATCTTGTGAAGGATTATTTTTCTTGCCACCTCATCAGCACGGTGGGTCATTGATGTTTTTCTTCCATTTTAGATTTTTAATTGGTTTATTGACGTACAAAAACTGCGCACTTTAAGGTGTACATATTGAAAAGGTTTGACATGTGAACCTGTAAAACTTTCATCATACTCAGGATAATTAACATATATATCTCCCACTCCCTGAAGTCATCTCCCTTCTTATGTCTTCCCCATTCTCACTGATACTTTTTGTCAGTGTATATTATTTTGTATTTTCTAGATTGTGCATGAATGGAATCATATAGTATATATTTTTTTGGAGTGGGGGTCTGGCTTTTTGGAGGTCTTCCTTGTTGCTTGTATCAGTAGTTCATTTTTGGTGTTGTTGTTGAGCAGTATTCCACTGTATGGAAATGTCAAAGTTTGTTTACCTACATGCCTTTTGATGGTCATATGTTGTTTGCAATTTTTAGTTATTAGAAATAAAGATGCTATGAACATTTGTGTATAGGTTTTTTTTTTTTTTTAACAAAAAGGTACTTTTCATTACTTTTGGATAAATACCTGTGACTGGAATGGCTGGATTGTATGGTAGGTTTATGTTTAACTTTTAAGAAACTGCCAAACTATTTTCCAAAGGAGTGGAACTAGTCTATAGTCCTGCCAGTAATGTCTGTAAGTTCCGTTGCTCCACATTCTTGCCAGTACTTGGTACAGTTCAGTCCTTTAAAAAAACATTATAGACATTATAATAAAATGTGTAGTTATTTTAATTTCTGGTTTTAATTTGCATTTCCCTTACAACTAATGATGTTAAACATCTTTTTGGATGCTCATTTTTCATTCATGTATTACTCTTTGTGAAATGCTTGTTCATTTTTTGTACTTTTATTGGATTGTTTGTTTTTCTTATTATTGTTTTTTAGGAATTTTTAAAAATATATATACTTGGACATTAGTTTTTAACCAGACATGTGAATAGGAAAATATTTCTCCCTGTTTGTGGCTTCTTGTTATTTGCTTAACAATGTCTTTTTAAAAGTAGAAGTTCTTAATTTTGATGAAATGTAACATATCAACTTTTTCTTTCATTTAATATATATATATATATATATATATATATATATATATATATATATATTTAGTTTTGGATGAACACAATACCTCTATTTATTTATTTTTATGTGGTGCTGAAGATCAAATCCAGTGCCTTACATGTGTTAGGCAAGTGCTCTACCACTGAGCTACAACTCCAGATCTTTTCTTTTATTTTTTAAAGACTTTTTTCTTGTTATTACATCGAAGAAATCTTCATTATGTAAAGTGAGTGAATAACAGACTTATAACTAAGGTGAAATTAAATGAAATAAAAAATGACAATAGAGAACTGGGATATCCAGTCAACCCTATCTATCTATCTATCTATCTATCTATCTATCTATCTCTATATCTATATATTTATTTATTTTGGTATCAAATTTCTTAAAGAGTTCATTAGTTAGTATTTTCAATATGTAGCATGATGGATTTTTATTTTCAATATGTAACAAGATGGAGTCTCACTTATTTAAAATGTAAGCTGGTTCAAGGCTCCTTAACTGAAGGCATAACCATGAATGAACTGCCAGATTCTGAAAGCAAACTAAGTTGAAAGCACCTTCATGATAGCTCTCTTTCCAGCCCAGTTATGTTTCTGTGGCTCTTAGGTAAACTGTGACTCCTTGAATTAATCTATGACTCTCTTTTAGGCACTTTCTCTTTTCAAGTAGATATTGTATTTTGCTGAATGACTGGAACATTTTTTCAACTGCTGTCTTTTCTTCTCAGATGCCAGAATTATCTAACATATAAATGTGATCACACCGTGTTTTTATTGACAATTCTCTCACGGATTCTTCTATACCTTTAAAATAAAGTCCAATCTCCTTAATGTGGACAATTAAAGTGACCAAACTATTTTTGTTCCAATGCTTTTATTAATAGCAACTCCATTCTGTTTCTAGAATGTTTGGTTGATAAATCGTATGGTTGCTCCAGTTATTATAAGACCTCACTCTTCTGTACCTCATTTATACCAAATTCATTTCAGTTCTATTTTTTTTTAATATAAATCACTCACCACTGAGCTTTGGGGCACTCAGCTCTTTCCTCCTGAAACACTCACCCTTTTGCCTGACTAGTTCCATTTATTCCGGTATATATCCTTCAGATGTCAGACTGCATTGAACTTGTTCTGCACAGCTTTCCCTGGTATTCCATATTCACTGGTTTATGTGCACAACCACTAAATGCTTTTTGTGAGCAGGAGAATTGTCAGACCCCTTTTCTATTATATCCAGCACTTAGAACAAATAGTCGTCAAGTGCTTACTGATCACAGCATCTGCATATTAAGATCCGGAGGCAATAAAAAGCACCCTTCCTTAATTAAAGAACCTAGAAACCTCTGATCTAGAACAAAAAACGATAGGGCACCCACTATATTCTAAATAAATGAACATACAGCCCTTCCAAAGACTGAGTAAAGTGCTCCTCTAATGATCAATGCCCCTGTGTGAGATTTAAGTGTTCCGCAGTGTCTTTTGTGAATCCTTTGTGGCATTTGTCACTTTGATTCTCACTGCACATCTTGACTCTCAGAATTCAGTTTTTTTTCTGTTTAGCCCTAAATATGAAAAAATTCTTTTATTAACTGAGCTGAAAGAGACTGGAATTATTTTCTAATAGATATGCAAAGACCAATGACAGCCCAAAGAAAGGAAAAATCAGGAGAAAATAGCAATACTACAAAAATTAAGCATGTCAAAAGTAAAGATGTCCTTAAAACATAATTTTTATCTTAAGTATTTGGTAAAGAGAGCAGTAAACTGGACTGTGCCTCACATTTCCTTATTCCCTTATCATAATACAATGACAATATTAAAATCTCAATTTGGTTTCCAAAGTATCTTATCTGTTCTTATAGAAGCCCCGTTTTTTATTTCGTTTCCTCAGTATCTGGAAATATTCAGTTTGGAATCCTACCTAATTAAGGGCAAATATCAACTTCCTTAAGCTAGGAGTTTTTCAACTTTTCTTGAGGGTCTTTCTTTTAGACTTGATCTTAGTGTGAGATGAAAGCTACCGATTGCCAGCTGCTGATTGCCAGCACAGGACAAGTTGCTGATTGCCAGCACAGGACACTATAAAGCACCATAGGATTGTGCTGACTTTTAAATTCTAGGCTTTGGTTCTGTACTCCTGAAATCTGGAGTGCCAGCTCATTGAGTCCATAGCATATTTATTTATGAAATGATAACATGCATATACAGTGTCATTCAAATTTACCCACTGCATTTAAAAATTATAATAGTGCTTTTGCCATAGCCATCACTTGCATAAAACAAGATTGAAACTAATAATTACACATGACATAATATCTAGATTTTCATTTATTTGATTTGGTTTGTATAACCTGCAGAGGCTGGTAGGCTATTATGAAAGGTTGATCTCAAAATGTGATCTCATTTGCTTCATTCCAGATTTGCAGAATCAGAACTGTGGAGGTGGGACCCACATATCTATGTCTTAGCAAGCCCTTCAGGTGAAGTCTTAAACAGTTTTAAATATAAGAAGCACTGTTTTAGAAGAATCATCTCCATTTTAGAATGATATGTAGAGAATTGATTGCATTCGACTATTAACTGCTTTGGTAAAAGGAAGAACTTTAAATAGCAACCAGCGAAACTTCACCTCTTCCAGCAAATTTCTGTGGGCCCATTAAACATTTTTCCACTGCCAATAAATTTGGAAGGAATGGAGTGAAGCTCAAGGAGGCAGATTACAATCTCTGAACTAGTGAAAAGTTAAAATTATCCTTGTTGCGATTACAGGGAGGAAAAAAAAATATCTTTAAAGCCTGAGCCAAAACTGTAAATGGACAGTGGCAGGGTGCTCCTTGGAATGAAAGGTAGAACAGGCCTTGGCTGTGGGATTGGAGAAAACCTTCCAAGATAGGTTGCAAATGGTGTTAATTCTGTCCATATCTGTCTTTCATTTATGTGGCTTTCATTTGTCACTGGGTCTGCCTTACAGGTGCCCTGTGTTCCAGAGACTGAAGATCAAAAGAATTCATAGGAAGACACTTCTCAGTAAATCAGCAATATATAGCCAAGATATGAAATTCTCCTTTGGTATTGTCATTTTTTTTCCTACTAATGAGGCATCTAGATTTCTCAGAGAAAGAGAAGATAAGGGAAGATACTTTAGGGCAGGTATCTTTAAGGGAAGATATTCTCTTAAAACAACAACAATAACAACTCCTGTGTAAAGGCTTCAACATGCCTTCAAATTATCACTGTTCCCATTATCACTGTTTTTCCATAATTGTTGCAGGGCGCTTGAGTTATAATAAACCCAGGGAGAGTTTCAGCATTGTCTCACTCGCCAAGAGCTTTTAATGGGTTCTTGTTGTATGTATTTTACATAGTCCCACCCTGGTCAAGCCGTTGGCATGTGATGGAGACTCCTCAGAGGCAGCAGATTCCTGAGAAAGTGTAGTGGGTGTCCTGACACAGAATGACCTGGCAGGGGAAAGAGAAACAGACATTTTTTCCACCCTCTGCCTATGGAATCTCGCCATATCCTGTCTGGGAGAGAGTCATTTTGGCTTCCAAACTTGGTGTTTCATCTGGAAACCAAGTTTTTTTTTTTTTTTGGTCTGACTACTTATGTTAGGATTGGTGTGAGGAGTCATCTGGGATCCTATTTTATTGACTTGACTATATTATGTCCATTCCAACATATGTTGCTAGTACCTATTTTTTTTCCCCCTCAAATCTTGGCATTACATTTGGGAATTAGAAAAATGTTAGCTAGTTTTAGAAACAAATCTTTATGATTGCTATATATGAAAAATGCCTGTGGATGTGGGTTTTTAAAATGGTGCCCTTGAAGCTCCAGACTCATTCTAAGGACATGCTTGGTCAACATATTATCTCTAACATATCAGCCTGGGCTTCTTCTTGGACTTCTTTATTTTTTTGGCGGGGGATCGTAATGGGAATTGTACCCAGGGCCTCATGTATGCAAGTGCTCTACCACTGAGATACACTCCCAGTCCTCTTTTGTTTTCTATTTTGAGATGAGGTGTTCCTAAGTTGTTCTTGGGTTTTACATTTCATTCTAGGATTAAACCATTTTCCTCTTGGAGGGCACTATAGGTCTAGCAGATCTAAATTTACCCTTTATGTATTTATTTTTGTTTCTATATTTCAACAGTATAGATAAAATGCACAGTTTAGACCTGTTTTTAAAGTAAAATTTGTTAATTTTTTAAAATTGAAAAATAAAAAAATTGCCTATATATTGTATAATGATGTTTTGAAAGAGATATACATTGTAAATAGCTAAATCAAGTTAACAGATTTATTGTCTCACATGTTTATTATTGTGTTATGATAAGAACACTTAGAATCTTCTCTCTTTGAAAACTTTTGTTTTTATGTCAGTACCATTCAGGTTTGATTACTATAGCTTTGTGGTATAATTTAAAGTCAGTGTGATGCCCTCCAGCTTTGTGTTTTTGGCTTTGTTTTCTCAAAATGGCTTTCATTTAGGGTCATTGTGGTTTCTTTTGAATTATTTTTCTATCTCTACGAAAAATGTTACTGAAATTTATATAGGGAATGAATTGACACTGTATATTGCTATGGATAGTATGGATATTTTAATAATATGAATTATCCAGTCTGTGAACATGGGGTACCTTTCCATTTATAATTATCACTTAGTATTCATGGGGAACAGGTTTCAGGACTCCCCATGACACCAAAATCTCTAGATGATGCCCACCTCTTTGATGTAAAATGGCATATAACTTATGCATATTTTAAATGGTTTCTAGATTACTTATAATACCTAATACAATGTAATGCTATATAAACTGTAATTATACTAAGGATAATGTTTAGGGAGTAACAACAAGAAATTAGTCTGTACATATTCAATACAAACACTAATTTTTTTCCTGAATATTTTTGATGCTTCATTGGTTACCTCAGAATATATGGAAACTGAATATGTCTTCTTCACTTTCTTTCATCAGTGTTTTATAGTTTTCAGTATATATATATTTTACTTCCTTGGTTAAATTTATTCCTAAGCATTTCTTGTTTTCAGTAGCTATTGTCAATGAGCTTGTTGCTGTTGTTATCATTTTTTAAAATTTGTTTTTCAGATAGTTGTTGTTAAAGTATAGAAAGGTTACTGATTTTTGTATGTTGATTGTGTATCCTAAAAATTATTGAATTTATTTATTAGTTTGAGTGATTTTTTTGGTGGAATTTTTAGGGTTTTCTATATATGAAACCATGTAATTTGCAAACAAGAACAATTTAACTTCTTCTTTACTAATTCAAATGCTTTTTATTTTTTCTTTTGCCTAATTGATCTGGCTGATACCTCCAGTATTACATTGAATAGAAGTAATGAGAGGTGGGCATCCCTGTCATGTTTTTGATTTTAGAGGAAAAGTTTCAGTGGTAGGGCTGTCATCCATAGCCTGTAATGCGAGATACATTTCTTGTGTACTTAATTAGTTAATTTTTTATCATGAAAATATATTGATTTTTATCAAGTGCTTTTCTTTATCTCTTGAGACAATCATGTTTTTTTCCTACATTATGTTGTGTCAATATGATTTATATCAGACTTAATGATTTGTGTCTGTTGAACCATCTTGGCATTCATGATAAATTCCACTTAAACAGTGAATGATCCTTATAACAGTGAATGATCCTTGTAATAATGAATGATCCTTATGCTACTGAGTTCATTTGGCTAGTTTTTTTTTTTTGAGAATTTTTGCATCTATGTTTCTCAAGAGTATTGGCCTTTATAAACCTGATACACTTTAAATAAATCAAATGTTCTGGCACACCAATAAGTAGAAAACAATAGAATCATCTCCAAGTAAATTTGGTGTCAAGTGGGACAAATAGCTATGGTTTCCTGGAATTCTTACCATTCCCAGAACTCCATTTTAAGACCATCAGGTATGATGCAAAATCTTATAGAGCTGTGTATATTGGATTAAGAGGCAGGAGACCTGGTTTCTTCTTGTGGTTGTGTGACCAGTAAGCGAATGTCAACATGAGCGAGGCAAGTGCCTCTCTGTGCTTTGGTTTAGTCATTTGGAAACTGATGATTGAATCTCTTAATTTTAACACTCACACTCAAACGGTCTAGGAATCTTACTAATGCTTTTCAAGGATTGTTAATAAGTTCCACCTCTATGTTACTTTGTCCTTCCCCACTTGAATCCCTCTTTCCAACTCATCAGAGGAACTTGATTGAGGGAAAAGGCAAACCATAAATTAAAGAGAAAGGAAGATCTTGTTAATAGGCTATTCACAAACAGCATCAGTTCCTGCCTCCTCACTGCCGTATTATCAAGAGCTTTACCATCTAGGATCAGATCTATGGAGTTCAGAGGCAATGGGAACCAAGCCAGGTATCTCCAAGAGCTCCACCCCCTCCATCAGAGGTGGGGAGGGGAAAGATGTGTGGAGTCTCTAAATCTAGAATGTGCTGGTCTTGAGGGAGGCTCTTGCTTTATCAAGGCACAGCTTTAAATTCTTTGCCTTTCACTCTATTACTTGAGTGTGCCTAGTTATCTGCTCATGAACCAAAAGGTCCTGACCTTCTATTAAGTTGTTATTAGTTCCCTTTTTTTTTAACTACAATAAATGTTAATTTCCAGTCCTTACCCCTTTAGTCACTGATGGAAATCTGATTTCATGGGAAATGGGCCTCAGTAGAACCATGATGTTTTCTTCCAACAGACTAAAATTACTGAATGCACCATGATGACTTCTGCTGTCAGCTTCCTTTTACCATACTGACCCTTGGAATTTGGACACAAGTCTTGATTGATCACAAAGTTTCCATATGTTCTTCTTGTGCACTTTGGACTCTAGATCACCCTTGACTCATAATTCAGGCCCTAGTTTAGTCTTTCAAATGAATGACCATTGAAATTTTTAATTTTCTGCCAATAAACTATATGGAGTTTGACTAACATGAAAATGAACTCCCATGTTAATGACATTTTAGGTTGTTCAGAGAAGTCTTAGTTTTATTTCTTTTCTTTTTTTTTGGCATATATTTCCCCTGGAAATCTGAGAATATGAGCATTCTATAAGCAAAATATTTTAAAACTAGAGTTGATCATATCAACAAAAATGCGTATATATTTTTCTTGTGTTTAAGAGGTAATGACCGAATAGCAAATTACCCTGTCAGAGCTAGTAGAGAAATTAATTAGTTGTCCGTTTGTAACACTTGGACTTATTCCTGAGTATCTTCATTTGTCCAAAAATAACCCTAAAGATGAATTGCACATTAGAATTAGTACCTACTCTTTTGTATTTTGTAAGTACAATGATAGAAAGCACTACTAATTTATTAATTTAGAAAAAAAATAGGTATAGTTGAGTGGAAATCAAAGTATTAAGAATCTGTTTTAGGGGCTGAGGTTGTGGCTCAGCAGTAGAGCACTTGCCTCGCATGTATGAGGCACTGGGCTCGATCATTGTGCACATAAAAATAAATTAACAAAATAAAGATATTGTGTCCATTAATAGATTATTAATTAAAATTAAAAAAATAAAAAAAAATTAAAAAGAAAAGAATCTGTTTTAGCTGGCAGGGTAATCTGCACATGCCTATAATCCCAGTGGCTCAGGAGGCTGAGTCAGGAGGACTTAGACTCAGCAATTTAGTGTAGACCCTAAGAAACTTACCGAACCCCTAACTCAAAATAAAATATTAAAAAAGAGCTGGAATGTGGCTTAGTGGATAAGTGCTCCTGTGTTCAATCCCTGTTACCAAAAAAGAAAAAGAAAAAAAAAAAAAAGAAAAAATGTACTCAAGTTATAGTGAGAAAAAAAATTGTGTACTCAACTTTTAGGAAATATTTATGAATTTGATCAGAAAAAATTCTCATTTTGTGGTTACTGCTGCTCACTGAAAACATGGCAAGTTTGCTACATTGCAATACTGCTGCCTAACAGCTTAGTTGTCAGGTCAAAAGGTATGAGGCAAAAATCACAAGATGTTTTTGAGTATTTGAAAATTCTTAGGGAAGTCATTCTTATTTAAAAGGGGGTAAGTTTTTTAAAAAATAAATATTTCTTTTTTTTTTCTATTTGAAAGAATTCTTGGGACATTATTATTTATAATTGCTGTAGCTCTCTGACCCAATGTGGAGGAAACCCAACTTGAGACAGAGACCCCATGTGGTGTGCCAATAGGACTGTTCCAGAACATGAAGGCTCGCTGGACTTTCAGGACTTGGTCTGCAGTAGAATTGATTCAGAGGTTATAGAAGATTGAAGCTGCAAGTGTCCTTTCATTTAAACCAGACCCGAATTTTAAAGTTGAAGAAATTGAGACTCGGCAGGTTAAAGGAGTTGATCAGGTCCCACATCTTTTTAGCAGAAGTGGTTGTAGAATTTAGGACTTCTAAGTTTCATTTTGATTGTCCTTGTACCAGATGCTGGAAAGGATTAGGACTAAATGAGAAAAACATGGGCTAAAGCATTGCTTTCATTGGTGCCTTCGTACAGACTTCTGGTGATGCAGCTGAGCAATGACATTTTAAAGGGATTTTTAACTCAGCCACCTTTCAGTTTATTGCCCTTTTCTGAGATAGGTCTATAGTTAGCCTGTTCCTTGTATTCCCAGTTTAGTATTTTGACCTCCTTTGAATTTTGCACATAATTAAAATAGATTGTTCCTTTGGATTTAGGGGTTGGCTTTTGTTTTCTGTCAGTTTATGGAGACAAAGTCAGATAAAGGAGTTCAAATGAATTATGTAAAGTTTCTGTGAAGAGAGGGATAACTGTCCCACATGCTGAGAAAATGTGCCTCTGTGTTCTGGTTTGGGACTGTGTGTATTTAATTATGCACAGAATGTGCTGCTGGGAGAAACTCTGAATGGATGGACTAGGCTGTCAGTATCAGCAATAGTGGTGCTTTGAATCTGAGGCCTAGCAAGAGGCTCAGGAAGGCAGCCAGAGGGAAGTGAGCCACCTCATGGGCCTCTAGAGGGCAGTGAAAACGTAGAAGTCAGAGGTCAAGATCTGCGTGTGAGGCCACAAGGAATGAGCAGTACTGAACGTCCTCTTATCCACTCTTCTTGGAGTTCTCTACGTGCATAAGAATAACTCATTGTGTTATGTGCTGGTATTTTTTTTCAAGCCTGGATGTCTTGGATTCATTTTGGAGTTCTAATCTTTGTGATGTAGAGAAAAGGACACCGAAGTATTAGCTGGTCTGGAATCTTCTTCTCTGTCTGCCAGGGTTGTTTACTTCAGAGGTTTAAAGAGGTTTAACAAGAGGTCTTGAGAAACCTCTTCTGCCATGGCCACCAGGTCAGAATCCTCTTACAGGATTGCTTCCTGACAATGTCACCCTGCCTAGCTAGTCACCAATATACCTGGTTAGCAGAAATTCTTAGTGAGGGTATAACTGGTTGGCAACGTCAGTAATTCTTGATTTGGATTATTGACCCTTGTTATGGGTTGTATTGTGCCATTCTTCAAATGTACATGTTGAATTTCTAGTTTGCACTATCTTGGAATGTGGTCTTATTTACAAATAGGGTCATTACAGATGCCATAAGAAGAAGTTAGGATGAGGTTTTAATGGAGTAGGTAGGCTCCTAACTCAAAATGACTCAACTGGTGTCTTGATGAAAAGTAGACATTTAGTCATATACTTGCACACAGGGAGAATGTTATGTGAAGACTGGGGTTATGCTGCCATAAGCCAAGAAATTGCCAGAAAACAGGAGAGGTTCCAGGGAGAGATCCTTCCCTAGTGTCTTAAGAAGGAACACAGCCCAGCTGACCCCTTGTCTGTCCTTAAGCTTTTATTCTCTAGAATGCAAATCAATAAATTTTTGTTGTTTTAGCCACTTAGTTTGTGGTACTTCATAACAGCAGTCCTAGAAAATGAATATAACCATAATAGAACCTGTGGATCTTTGCACTATGTGTTAAATGTAGTTTTTCCTGGATGGCTAGGAAATCACAATGACTTGATCTTGTTTCCTGTAATGCACTGTCAATATCAAAGTCAATATCACTAAGGTTGTTCAAAATGACAGAAATTTTTCTATTGCATAGGCTATGTGATGATTTTAGTAGGAAGAATGCACCTCTTTGAGGGTTATAGAATTTATTTCTTTAATATTTTGTAACATTTATGTGCTCCCAACTTAAATTGCCTTCTGAAGTCAATAAAATGGATTGGTTGGTCAGTGATTAAAATTTTCAACTTTAAATAGTATTGAAATTCAGGAATTTTCATTTGCCAAATAAATAAGGACAAAATTTGAACTTTAGCTTCTCCTAACAGAATAGGTCAATTCGCAACTCCAGTTTTTTGATCATAGCAATGAAGAGAGGGATTAACTATAGTCACTTATGTTACTGGAACCTGTCATCTTAGTCTGTCTCCAAGGATACCACCAAACCAAAATATACTGAGAAAACTAGGGCAAAGGAGGTATGCCAGGGAGTGGGAGGTGAGGGTGTGAGGAGAAGAGCTTGGGGAGAAAGGCACGTTTTGTCACACTCTAGGTTCCTGCAGGAAGCTCATTAACACTCATTAAAAGTTCTTTCACTAGGTATTCTCTATTTTCCAAACGAGGCAATATTTCCTTTAAATCAACATGTGCTGCCCAGAAAAGTCTGGGAATTTAAGATATTTTGGAAATCATTTGGAAATTCTATAGCTTTGAGTTACATTATGTTGGTGTTGTTTGATAGTCCCTGAAGCAGATGTTGACTCTGATTTCATGCTGTCAGTTAAATTCATCCCTGATTTCTGTACTATTTGCATCCCCTTTCCATCATTGGATACTGTCCAAGGCCCAGATAACTACAGCCTGGGAGACAAACCAGCAGACTAAAGTCTCATGGTCATGGTTGTGAGTAAATATAATTCTCCAATTATACTTTTGATTTTGATGGACATTTTTCATGAGTTCCTTTACCTTACAAGCAGGGAACAAAAGGTTAGCATTATATATATAATTAATTAATATAATATTTATATTAATATAATCATCTATCTATCTTTCTATCTATCTACAGGGAGACCTTAAATTATATATCTTTAGCCCTAGGCAGGGTATAGATCATCAACTACTTATCCTGCTTTAGAGATACAAGGATATAGATTTTTGTTTTTCTTGTTTTTCCAAGTTAACTTAAACTCTAAATTTCCTACCAGAAAAAGAAAATAAATATATCATGATTATGAGTATTAATATTTTTAATGAAATAAAGCATACCATTCATTTCATGAATAAAGGATTAAGTAACTAGACTTGGTTGATTGGAAAGAACTTGGCATTTTGGTGACATGTACCAAGTTGGCAGAAGTCTTGGCAAGATTTATAGAAGGGTCTGCACTAAGTGAAAAGATACTCTAAAGATACTGTTTTAAAAATGAGGTGCAGATTTATGAATAACTGTGTATAAAATAAGTTGATAATAAAATTTCTTTGACAAAAGCAGGGTGCCTCATTTAGAGTCTGTTTCATGGAGCTCTGTTTACTTTTGGGCTTCTGTGGGCCATAGATCCTCAATATCACCTGAAAATTGTTAATTAATTATAAGCCATCGGTTGCAGTCACTGAAATGTCTTTATTCACCATTTTATTCCACAGACAAAGCTAATTATGGGTTGTATGAGTTCTATATAACCCCATAACAAGTTATCCCAAAACCTTGTGGTTTAAAGTACAAATTTTTGTTACCCTTCAGTTTTTGTGGGTCAAGAATCTAGGCACAACTCAGGATCTTTCTCTGGTTGTGATCAAGGTATTGGTTGGGGCTGCCTCATCTCTAGCTTGACCGGAGAAGGATCTGCCTTCAAGATCTTTCTTGTGGGTGTTGGCAGAATTCAGTTGCTTGCTGGCTGTTGGCTAAAGGCCTCCCTTTTCCATAAGGAGCTCTTTTCCATAGGGCCACTTTCAACATGGCAACTGGCTTCCATCAGAGCAAGTGAGAGTGTGAGAGAAGGTAAATTAGATAGAAGCCATAACTTAATCTTGGAAGTGACATTTCATCACTTTTGTAATATTTTTTTTTTTATCTTTACTAGGTCTAGGCCTACTACTCCTACTAGGTCCAGAGGGAGCTACACATAAAAAGCAGGACATGGGCTCCAGTGAGAGCCACTTAAAGGCTGCTGACCACATGGACAGTAGGTTTTGTTGAATGAAGTAGCTGTTTTAATTGAATAATTTTCAAGGGTTGTGTCATCACTTTTCTACTTAAAAGTAGTCTATTCCACAGGACTACATAGAAAAGCATATAATCAATGATCTATTTTTCTCTACCGTTTGATAAGGTGAAATGATATTTGCATAGTATTTTACAATTTTCCAAGCATACAAGTACTAATATCCTCAAAAATATCCTCTGTGAAGGACAAATTGCTACAATCATTTTGAAGGTGAGATACATATTGGAGAGATAAGTGGACTTTTTACAGATCCTATGGCTAAAATATGACTTTCATGGTTATTTTTAAATGTATTATTTATGAGGACTTTTTGTCAAAAATTCTTCATGACCCTAGGGAAAAACTGTTTTAATTGTTTCTTTTGACTGCCTTTTGGTCCTCTATCAATATAGGTAGCAAACAACACGCGTGGACACTAAAACTAAATTATGTTATTTGGAATCTCTTCAGCCTTTCCTCATGATCCTGGACCAGAATTCGGTTGCAGTAGATTGGGGCTATTTCTGTTTTTCTTCCACATATTTTAACCGGTACATTATAGTGGTACATAATGGTGGGATTTGTTGTTACATAATCTAACAATATAATTTGGCCAATATTGGGGATATTTCTGCTATGATTTTTTAGGGAATATTCGAGTACATAGATCAGTGGAGCATAGTTCTATCTGGGGATGACTGAAAAAAATTTAAGGTATTTTCCCCCAATAGTATGAATTTTTGATCCACTCAAAAAAGAATCTTGGTTTTTATCTTTTCACTTACTTTAGAAACTTAGAGGATAGGGGCTATAACTTGATAGAAAATAAAATAAAAGAGAGGTTGAAAAAAATTCAGATATGGTAGACAACAGGGCAGGGCACATTCTGGATCTCTAGCTATGCACTCAGATTTAGCCAGGCTGGAAGAGCCACTGCCTCCGTTGTGGTATGCTGCATGGGGAGTGGCTGCTCAACATGGGTCTGGCTAACACATACAAAAATAACAACCTGGTTGTGTCAGTTGTAAAAAACTATGCAAAACAGATAGAAGACAATGGATTGTTTGACAGACTGAGATGGTTTTATATGGATTTTTGATGACCATAATGACTAAACCAGTTGTGCATGTAGAAACTGTCATGTTTATGGTCAACTTGAGAAAAAATAGTAGAGTATGCCTCAGAAATTGTGAAGAAACATCTGAACTTTATAGCCTCCTTAAGGTCATAGACAGAAAAGAATTTCAATTTCTTGCTAGTGTTCTCAGTTTGAACTGTGTTTCTGTGGGAAATAGGTTCAAAGCTCCGAACTGAGGTGGATGACCTCAGTTTCCTCCGAATGGGCTGCCCCACCCCAGCCTGTGTTGGCTTCTTTCAAACTTATACCCTGCAGTCTTATTAACTTCTCTAAAACACCTATGTCGCTATGTGCACAGAAACGTTTATTGGCTTCTTTTCCAGATTAAAGGCCATATTATTAACATTTATTCCAGGCTTTCACAACCTGCATAAACTTTCTTGTACCTTTGTAACATTGCTTAATGAATATGGGACCTTACCATATGTCACCCAATCTTCATCTCCAACTGGCTACTTGATATCTTGACTTAGATACAGATAAACCTTCTATGTTTTGTGTCTGAGACAAAGACCTCTGATTCCCTTACCTGTCCCTCTGCCAGGGTTTCCCATCTCTGTACAGATGGTTTTTAACTAATGGTAGTTGGACTTAAAATTTTTCAAATTTATTATGGTGCAAACGTGATACGCATTCAGTGGAAACTTCAAATTTTGAATTTTGATCTTCTCTCTGGCTAGCAATATGCAGTGTGATAAGCTCCTGTCATGCTGGGAGCAACAGCAGCAAGCTGCAGCTCATAGTCAGCCTTGCAATCACAATGGTAAACAAAAGATGCTCTGCAATGTACTATGTTGCTATGCTATGATCTCCAGCAAGTTAGGTGTATTCAGTGAACTTTTGACTTATACTAGGTTCAAATTATGATGGGCTTAAGTGAACATAACCCTACTGTAAGTTGAGGGGCCTATGTATAAATATATCTCCATCTATCATGAGATAGAAAGGTTGGAAGTCATCCTGGATTCCTGTGCTCCCCTCGTGACTCTGCCATAATCAACCTGCCATAATTTTCTATTAGATCACCTGTTGAATAGTTCAAATTGTAATATTTCATATCACACCCAGTGTGGCCACTGAGTCCACATTACCATCCTCTTTTACTTGATGATTCTTATAGTTTCCTAAATGTGCTCATGGAAACAAGAGCACATATTAAAATCTAAACTTCCATACATAAAGAAGAATCATAAGATTTAAACATATATATTTTTAATTGATGCATAGTAATTATACATATCTATGGGTTACAGTGTGATAGTTCAGTGCATATATACTATGTGGAATGCGAAGATAAGGGTAATTGGATTCTTTATCACTTCAAATATTTATCATTTCTTTGGTTAGGAACATTAAAAATCTTCTATACTAGCTAGTTTGAAATGTACAGTGAATTATTGTTAATCAGAGCTACCTACTGGGCTATAGAACATTGGAATTTATTTTTTCTTTCCAACTGCTCTTCTGTACTCATTAAACATACTCTCTCCATCCCCTACTTCCTTCTCAGGCTTTGGTTACCACTGTTCTCTATTTCCACGAGATGAATTTTAATTTTTTTTTCTTTCATGTATATATGGGAACAGTTGGTGTATGTTTTTCTGTGCCTTACTTATTTCACTTAAGATAATGTCCTTCAGTTTCATTCATTTTGCTGGAAATGGCAGTGTTTCATTATGTTTATGACTAAATAATATTCCTCTGTGTGTGTGTGTGTGTGTGTGTGTGTGTGTGTGTGTGTATTGCATTCTCTGTATCCATTCTTCCCATAATGGACCCCTAGCTTGATTCTATATCCTGTGTACTGTGAATAATGCTATAATAAGCATGGAGCACGGTTATCTCTCTGACATACTGATTTCCTTTTCTTTGGATATATACCCAAGAATGGGATGGTAGAATCATATGCTAGTTCTGTTTTTAATTTTTAAAGGAATCTCCATGCTGTTTACCATAATGACTGATCTAATCTATATCCCCACCAACAGTGTATGATAGTTCCCCTTCTGCCAGATCTTTTGTTATATTTTTCCATAGCACTTGTAATTTTTGTCTTTCGAAATAGACATCCTAATGGGGGTAAAGTGATCTCTCATTATGATTTTGGTTTGTATTTATCTGATGACTACTGATGTTGAGCATTTTTTCCATAGATGTGTTGGCCATTTGTATATATTCTTTTGAGATATACTTAGATCATTTGCCCATTAAAAAACTGGATTGTTGGGGCTTTTTGTTGTTGTTGAGTTTTTTAGTTTTGTTTATTCTGGATATTCATCCCTTTGGATGACTAATTTGCAAATATATTCCTACATTCTGTAAGTTTATCTCTTTACTCTGCTGTTTTTGTTGCTGTGTAGAAGCTTTTTCATTTGATGTAATTCTATTTTCCAATTTTTGCTTTTGTTGCCTGTGCTAACCCCAAACTTAGTCTATTCCAATGTCATGAAAATGTTCTTCTCCTAGTAGCTTCATGTTTTCAGTTCTTAAATTTAAATCCATCTTGAGGCAGTTTTGATAAGAATGAAGTATATCTCCATCTCTCACCATTTAAAAGAGGAATATTTAAAACAACACATAGTCATATATTGCTTAATTCCAAGAACACATTCTGAGAATTTTATCTTTTATCTTTTTGTCATTATGTGAGTGCCATGGTATATGCACACAAACTAAAATGGCTATACATTTAGGTAGATATTATAATCTCATGGGACCACTGTCGTATTTGTGGTCAATCACTGACCAAAACATTGTTATGTGGCCCATGATTGTATATATCACTCCCCTATTTAAAACTTTGCAGTGACTTCCCATAATATACACTCGCCATTCTATTTTCCTGTTTTATACTCTTTGCAGAATTTAACCACTATCTCAAATTATTTTTGTTCACTTATTTATCATGTACCTTTACCCACAAGACTTAAGTTCCCTGAGAAATGGAGCTCTTGGCAAACTCTAACTTTTTCACCTTCTGAAAATTGTTCACATTTTTCAAATCCCCATTCAAAGCCTGACTCAGAGACAGTGCTTTAATCATTACACTGCACTGAGTGTATAAATCTTAGGTAGAAATGGTACTCTTCTGGTTTTGCATTACACAGTGTTGTTATGGAAGACTGGCTTATAGGAAAACTTTATCACAAAAGCAGAGTGGTCTTCTGCTACCTGGAATAAAGAGAATGGGTGAATGAATGACTGCAGTTCATTAGTTTCCTATTGCTGCTGTAACAAGTCACTACTCGCTTACTGGCTTAAAATACCAACAACTTATTATTTTACAGTTCTGGAAGTTAGAAGTCCAAAGTTAGTCTTATTGGGACAAATCCGAAGTATTGACAGGGCTGGTTCCTTCTAAAGATTCTGAGGGGAACATCCCTTTCCAGGCCTTTTTCAGTTTGTAAAGGCTGCTCACCTTCTTTGGGTCATTACCTCTTCCTAGCATTCTTTCATCTTCTTTCTTCCATTGTTGCATCTCTTACATGACCCTAGAGGGTCTTTGATCCTCCAGCTTTGCTCATCTTTATATCATTGTGTGTGTGTGTGTGTGTATTGGTGGAGAACTGGATAATCCAGGAAAACTCCACATCTTCAGATCCTTAACTTAATTAAGGATCTGAGAGTCCTTTTTGTAATTATAGTAACAAATTGATATTATGGACATCTTTGAAGGTTCTTTATTCAGCCACCACATCTACATGTACAGATACCTTTGAAGGTAACTTGTATACTGATGGAGTCAATGTTTTAACAAGACCCCTGAAACTCAAGAAATAAAACCTAGACTTAATAAATGGGATGGTATAAAATTAAAAAGCTGTGTGACAAAGGAATAAGATTGTGGAGAGCTTACAGAATAGGAGAAAATCTTTTTCAGCTACTCCTCTAATAGGGGATCAAGATTCAGAACATATAAAGAACTAAAAAAAACCCTTAACACCAAACAACAACAACAACAACAAAACAAAACACCCAAACCCAAACCCAAACTCGAACCAAAGCCAAATAACCCTATCAATACATGGGCAAAAGATCTAAACAGACATTTCTCAAAAGAAGAAATACAAATGGCCAAGAAAGAGGATCTCAGGTGGGTGGAGTAATATGTAGCAAGATCATGTTAAGGAACCATAGTGTGTGGTATGAATGGGGAAAAGTATCTTTCTCTGGAATTACTCAGTGAGTCACGTGTGGATGTTGTGTAAGAGGCAAGTTGATTTACTCAGTGTCTTAGACAATTTGGGCTACTGTAACAGAATACTAGACTGGGTTGCTTATACATATGAATACATATTTATAATCCATAGTTCCTGAGGCTGAAAGAGATTAAGATGCTATCCCAGTCAGATTTTGGAAAGGGCTGTCTTCTGGATTGGAGACCATATACCCATGGTAGGAAGAGAGGGAGAAAGCTCTTTTTTTATAACATCACTAATTCCATTCATGGGGAGCTCTACCCTCATGATCTAATTGTCTCCCAAGTACCTTCCCTCCTAATATCATAATATTGTCTGTTAAGATTTTTAACATGTAAATTTTGGTGGGGAGGGAAACACAAAAATTCAATTCATAGCACCAAGGTTTAGAGTTCTGCTGTGATGTTGGGACAGCAGGTCAAGGGGGTTTAGGATGGTGGTAAAGGCACATTTGGAATAATGGATCTAGTAGACTGTGCAAAGAAATGCTGCAGGAAGTGAGGCGAAATCTGGGAGAAAAAATATGGTAGAGACCTTCCTGAGGTTCTTTCCAGGTGTGGAACAAAAGAGCTCGCATGTTCAGGAAGTCAAGCCTCAGAACTGAAGGCTATAGAGGTGGAGCCCTTCACAGTGTGATTCTGGGAAGATAAAAAAAAAATTAATCTGACCTTGAGGAATGAGACTGGGTACAATCTGGACTGACCAAAAGGAGGGTAACAGGTTGATCATAATGCAGTTGGTTAGGTTTGGCTATTTTATCCCAGAATTTGAAAAAAACTTAATTTATAGGAACCAATTTGTGGAAAGAAGATCTTGTGGAAAGTAAAATACAATTTGGAGATTTCCTTCTTTTATTTCCTTTAAGAGTACATCCATTGGAATCTATAATTAAAAACATTGTTTTACAATATACACTGAATCGATAAACATGAGGATGAAAACACTTTGCTTTCTGTTTATAGTTAGAAGACTTTTTATTTCTCTTGGAAGGAAATGCCTGATAACTACTGCATAGAGGTCTACCTTTTGGAAATGACTGCCTCTGGCTATGGTGAACCTCTGGGGAGAGGCCACCCCTATCTCCCACTGGGGCTATCCCCTGTATTGGAGATGACAGAATGTCAGGCTTCTTCCAGTGAGACATGTGATATGAACATTTTAAAATATGTTTCTCTGTGAAATATGTTGAAACCACCTCTAATCATTCCAACTCACACACTGTTAGCTTCATTTGGAAGCAGTTTGTGTTCCCTAATTAATCATAATTATAGGGAACACTATAAAGAAAATAAAAATGTTTAATGAAAAATTGACAACAAATTGTAGTTCCAGGGACATAATATGTAATATTATCATTTATAGTCCCTTCAGAGATTCGGTTCTGACAAAGAGCTGCTGGTTATTAGTCTCAAGTTATTTAACATCTGTTAAAGCAACAATGCTGTGCTATGGTGACTACACACTGAACAGGCCTGAAAAAGAGAGATGGACTTCTTAAAACAGCATTCAAAGAGGACCCTGTTATTTCAGTCTTGCCTCATGAATCCAGTTGCATGTGTGTTTTAAACAGTCCAGAGTACATTTTCTTCATTTTCCATTCTTGATACTGTGATTTTTTTTGGTGCAAATATTAAGCAGAACTGAATCAGTTCTTCGTAATTCCTGAGGATCTTCAAAGGAGTTTTCCAAATGATTCATACATTGATAGCTGATTGACTCAGCTTGGCGGGGCATTTGTTTGTTGTGTCTTATAGTCTGGATCCTTCTGCTTATAAACAAATTCCTTTTGAATAATAAGGGACATAAAACCTCATGCTTGTGGCCCAGAAGCTGGAACTCTTTTAGCAGTTAAGCTCTGCTCTCCAGATTTATGGGGAACTGCTGATTGTAATTACCTGAAAACATTCAGAAGTCTAACTTTAAATAAAGACTAGAAATTCTCAGAGTAGTTATTTATTTATGACTGTGGTGGTGGGGAAATTTCAAACCAATAAATCTAATACATCAAGTCAGGGAATGAAAGAATTCTCGTGGTCGAAATAAGTATGTAAAACATTTGGCTTGATAAATCTGTCTTTGCTTTAAGAACAAATAAATATTTGGACCCTTTTGATTTATCTAATAGGGTGGAAAACAGATTTCCCCTTAAAATGTGTCATCATTATTAGCCTGGATTGTGATAACTAGGCAGTGAGTTGAGTATCCTATTTTTGTTTTTATATAAAAATTCTTTTTTAAAAAAAACTCTTTAAAGGTTTATATACTGATTATAGAAAACCCAGAAAATAAAAAAAAAATAAAAAACAAAGCAAAACAACAAAACAAAACCCAGTAAACAAAAGCAGCCTAAAATATCCTCATATTTGAATCCAAATACCTTGTCTTCTATCTTGTCTGTCAGTTTTCATTCTCTTTACCCATGACTTTAACTGGCAGCCAATTTAATGTGGGGGATCACATTCTAAGAGAAACTTGGGGTGATGATAAACTTTAGAACAGTTATGAGTGGCCAATGAAAGACAATGAACATTACCTGTGTGGAACATGAGATAATCACGTTCCATATCATTCATAAATCTTTAAAAAATTGTATACAAGTTGGGCACAGTGGCGCATGCCTGGAATCCCAGTGACTTGGGTAAATAAGATATAAAGAAGGGCTGGGGATGTGGCTCAGTGATTAAGTTCAACCCCTGATACCAAAAAAAAAAAAAAAAAAAAAGAAAAAGAAAAAGAAAAAATCTAGACAAATAGGTTTAGTGTACATTTATCATGATTTAGTGTACATTTAACTATCTTTTCTCGGTAAACTGTTCACTTTTCATACCTTTTATCTTTTGTCTGTGGTTAATATAAACTATGTATTTTCTATTCTGGTTAGAATATCTTATATTTTAAATTGTAGAGATTATGCTAGATGTGTCTAATAATGGTCGTAGGTTATAGGTTCATTGCACACAGCTGTTGGAAACTAAACTGGACCAAGACAATGATAGCAGTTTTGCTCCATGACCACTAATCCTGAGGCTGCAATGGCCCCTTCCAGGTCTACCTGGAGAGATCAGTATTGACCATTTTGCAATAGTGAGCCTAGAGCTAGGAATATTGAATACATTTTGACTTACTTTTTTGTGTTAGGGGTACAAATGGCACTGGAGCACAGGAACTTCCATGGCTCTATAGATCTGTGCCCAATTAATTTGCTTTAAGAAATGTAAGTAGTTTTGGAAGCTAAAGGCATGATGTTAATACATTTAATCAATTAAATTCATTTGGGAATTCCAAATAGGGAGTAAAAAGGAAAATGAGGTAAAGACGTATTTTTCCTCCTCATACATCTAACTCTTATTTAAATTAAGGAAATTGAAGAGATAGTGCTGAAAGTAGTCACTGCTGCCATGGCTAAGATAGAATTGGCATGGAATTCAGTAGTAGAAGGGAACGTCTCCTCTAGTAAACATACTGTATTGCCTAATCTTGGAGTGACCCTGAAAGCCAGCATCAGAACAGTTGCCTGATTGGCAAATGATCTGAATGATTGAGATGACTTCAGTGAGAACCATCAACTTTTTCCCTGGGAGTCTGTAATACACTTGTGTGGGCAATGTCAGGACGGGGTTGGGCCGTCAGGGGCTCAGGAGAGAGCCAGACAGATGTCTGAATTAAGTCAGAAATTTGGGAGCCAGAGAATGAAGACCAGGCAGTTAGTAGCTTATTGTAGCCAAGAACAAGATGGAGGTCAGAAAACGAGGACAGACAGGGTGAGGGAGGAGTAATCAGGCCTGGGCCACGAAGGATGAAAGAATAAGAGGTTCAGAAGTTCATGTCATTTGCAGATCTGGTATAGAACAGGCAAGGAATGAATCCAAAAGAGAATTAAAGCAGACTCTGTCTGGCAAGGTTAGGCTTGGAGTATTTTATCAAGTAACTCTGGAGATTTGGGAGATGTGGTCTTTTTTAAATTTCTACATCCTCTAATTACCAGCAGCATACCCTTGGTCAAGTTATATAATATCCCTAAGCTTTAATTTCTTCACCCATTAAAAGGAGATACTATTGCCCACATTCCATGAGTCTTCTGAAAGTGTGTTTGTTTTGTGATAATTTGTCTGAAAACTTAAAATACATGTACTTTTCTGGTGATGTGGCATGTATAAATGACATATTTATTTAAAAATCTGCCTGGTAAATAGTGGAAACTATTATTATTAGTGATTTAAAATTTGATGCAGGGAGCGGCAGTTATAAATAGATTCATGAAAAAAGTCACATTTGAGATAATTCTTCAAACCTGGTTGTATTATCAAGAAAGCAATCCCATTTTCAATAGCTACCAAAAAAGTACCTGGAAATAAATTTAACTGAATGAACTTTATAATTAAGGATATAAGATATTGATGAACTAAATTGAGGAGGAATAATAAACTTTAAAAACATCCTTTGTTCATGGATTAATTGAATCAATATTGTTAAAATGTCCACACTACTCAAAGCAATCTACAGATTCAACTCAATCCCTATTAAAACACCAATGAAATTGTTCAAGGAACTAGAGAAAACAACCCTAAGATTTATATGGAATTTCCAAACACCTCAACAACCAGACCCATCTTGAACAACAACAACAAACAACAAAACACAAACCAAACTAAATTGAGATAATTGAATAAAAATTTTAAAATATAGGGTTCACAAAATAGAAAAAAATATTCTTTAGATTTAAAGCTTTTTAACCTCTGAGAATTCATTCTTTCATGAATATTTATTACTAGCCTACTATGTTCAATATTCTGGAATACATGAATGTTAATAATTTTATTTATGAACAAATAACTATGACCAATATTTTTGATATTAGCTCAATGAAAATTGAAATATTTGTTATAGTCTGGACTTACCTCTGACATTGGGGTGTGTGTGTGTGTGTGGGTGGGTGTGTGGTGATGCAATGTTGGAGCTTAAGCACTGAAGTGCTAACTTGTATAGAAAAACACTTAAAGATGTTGTTATTTCACTCTTCAATGTTCCTTTTGATTTGATACTTTTTTTTCCCCTTTTTCATCTTCTCAACATTAATGTCTCTAGCAGACTTAAATAATGGTCATACTCTAAAGCCAGTTTAACTCAAATTAATTTTAAAATGAAAGATGACATATTTAATCAAGGTGAATACATAGGTGGTCATTTGAAACAATATTTTTAAAGGTGACTTCACCAACCAGACGGTGCCTTGAAGAAACACTCTGGATAAAGTAAGCATGGATTGGCTTTGAGCAGTAGATTACTATCCTTACGCCACTAAGTATGGCTCAGAATAGTGCACTTGAACCCAACCCAAAATAAAGGCTCCTGCACCGGGTATATGATGGTGGTGATACTGGTCTTTGAAAATTAGAATAGGATCCTCATTCCCTTGGTGTTGAAGATGGAACACCTGAGAAACGCTTAGGCAAGAGCAAAAAGTTAATTTTATTTAAGAAACAGGAGGGGATGGGGTGGAGGAACAGACAGACACAGACCTCCAGAGAGGAGGGAGCCCAGAGCTGGTGCCCAAGGAACTGGGGGTGTCTTGACCCTTTTATATATTTCAGGTTTCCTTTCTTTTCATGACTCCTCCTCCTCCTCTTATCTTCCTATGTGGTGACCTAAAGGTAGGAAGAGAGCTGTCTGGGGGTGATTGCTTTGCTGGAAAGCCTCCCCTAGAGGCAGTTAGCAACTGCCTGATGGGGAGTGCTGTCTACCCATTTCCTTTTCTTTGGCAATCACCTTCCTGTCCTTTGCCCTAGCCTTAGTGGCAAGGCCAACAATACAGGTGTAGTTTGCCTCTGTCCGAGGGTCCCACTCACCTGGGGGACTCCAGATCATAGCTGTCCAGTAGCTAGCGTCTTTCCCAAGATCAGTTCCAGGCTCATAGTGTTAGATGGGCTCACTGCTCTGAGCCGAGGAAGATCCCCTACTTTTCTAACACCCCCAACCCCACCATGCCCTGCCATTTTCAATATTAGTCTTCTTTACTTGGGAGTGGGAGGACCTCATATTTGGTTGAGGGTATGGGAGAAAAATGGGCAAGAAGACCATTTTTGTTGTTTTAGTTTTAGGTTACATATGCTTTCTTAACTTTGATATGGAGTCTACCACAGCTCAGGGTGCTGGTCTACCACAGCTCAGAGTGCTGGTCCAGACCCAGAGCAGTGAAATGTTTACTTAATGGCCATTGCCTTCTGTGCATGTATTTTCTGTGTATATATGTAGTTCTCAGAGAAGCAGGAAGGAGACAGTGTAAGGACAGGATTTTGAATCAAGTTCCAATGTCTGAGCTATGTTTTCCTTCATTTTCATAACTGTAAGTCTGTACCATTGTTGAAATCCTTCAGATATACTTTGCAGGAAACTAGACCTTCAAATATAATAGGGAGAAAAGTTGGATTTTATTTGTTTACTTATAATGAAAAATGAAATATGATAAAAATCAAACAAAAATAAGTTCAAAATAATTACACCATCCATAACCTTGAGTTCCACTCACCAGAGGTAGTTCCTTTCAACAATTTCTAATGTATGTCTCCAGAAATTTTCCATTCATGTATACTAATGGATAATTTTGAAATATGTGAATAAAATTAAAATAGCATTTAAAAAACACATGTTCCTAAATGGAATTGAACCACTGTGCAATTTACTTCTTAAAAGTTAGCAATATCTTAAAGATTGTTTTATAATAGTGCCTGGGGACATACCTCATTCTTTTATGGCTGCATAGTTTTTCTCATCAGGGGACATATAATAATTTATTCAATTGCTTTAATGATAATAATTATTCCACTGAACAGAGTGTTTTGGATTGAAGATATTTCTCCCAAAGTAAAGATCTCCTTTTATTTTTCCCTGGAAAATAAAAATTCAATTGTATACATATTGTTGGAACTGTGAGTTTTGGAGATTTTAATGTTAGCATCAGTTAAGATAATAGCAACAAAAAGAAATACACAGCAACAAAAACCTTAACTGTATAGTACCCAAGGCATTGATCTGTGTTTTGAATATTTCTTTCCTTTGAGTACCTTGACAACTCTTCCTTCTCGATTGTTGTATAGACAACAGCCACCAGCATCTGAAGCATTTCCCAAGACAGGGAAATTTGTACAGAGAGGCTAAGAGGCTAAAATGTCAGGCCAGGGGATTCAAAAACATTCTCTTTGGTCTCAGAAACTATATAATACTTGGATTGGGATAAAGAATCAAGGAACTACTCAGAGAGAGGAAGGAGTGGGGGAAAACCTGGGAGAGGAATAGAAAAGAACCATTCTGGGAAGTGGAAATTTCCTTTCCTGTGTAGTTCTCATTCTCCCCTCACCTCCTCTAGTTTACCACCTGTGATCAATCCTGGATAGGAAAATTTTTTATTGTTGACCAAGGCATGACTGGACGAAGTAGTTGGGAATGTCCTTGTGTGCTACCTCAATGGTAGACACAAGTCTTATGGCCAGCACTGAAGCCAAAGCTTGGGGAATGCAGAAGTGAGCAAAGACCCTTTGAGAAATAAAGTCAGTGTATGTGGACAATTCTTTGGAAGAGTTTGACTATAAAATTGAGCAGAGAAATGAGACAGTTGGGTTGAAGAAAGGTAGTAATTAAAATGTAAATCAAAACACATACATTCATATCTTTAAAGGCTTTTTATGTACACATGTTGGGTTGAGAACTTCACCTGTATTATCTCAATGAATCATATCAACAACTGTAGAGCATACTTCTATCTCTATCTCTTTATATCTACATAAATCAGGTAAGAGATACAACTGTACATATTTGGTTAAAGTCATGATAAATCCCTAAAAAGTAACATATAGAGAATTTGCAGCCTATTAATAGCGTTGAGTTATAAACTATTTTGTAGAACAACTGGTTCCATTTTTAGTTTCAGTTCAATATTCATGTTATGTGAATTATTCCAAGAGATATGCTCAACAGTGATTTTCCATGGTTTAAAAATTTGGAAATATATTATTTGGAAATATAACAGCCATTAGTCAATCTTCCATTTGTCAAATGTAAATAATTTAAAGTGAAAGATAAAATGAATAAATGATTTTTTTAAAGAAAATAAATTTTATATTTTATTTATTTCAAAATATTTATATGTACTGTTTTTACATGTATTTATATTGTTCGAAAACAATTGTTGCAATTTGTCAAGTTTTTATTTTGACTTTTTATCCACATAGAATAATACTTTGAAATTCATAAAATTCCAAAAACATTAATTTTCCTTTGAACAACTTATCCTATGTCAACATTTCATGCTTAGAAAATTATGGAAAATGTACTATAATAGAGAAAAATTGAAAAGGGTTTCTAATGGTAATTATTTTGTAACTAGGTAAAAATTATTAAATTTGTTTTAAAAGCATTTGACTCCTTCTATCTGGAGAACAGAATCTTAAGCTTCTAAATTTCTCATGATATTTTGGAGTAAACTATGGAGTTATTACCTTAAGATAATCAAGGATGGGCTTATTATTGGAAAAATGAGTATCTTTTTAATTTCATTAGATACATTTTTATTAAAGTTATATCCATTTTGTATATTAAATCGGTAAGTTTATTTTTTCTCTTCATAATAACTTTAAGTATATTTTGTTTTTATAAAAAATGAAGATGTTTAGTTTTTAATAGGAAAACCAGCAAAAAAGGATTGATGCCAGAAAGCACTGAAGATATCACCTTTTGGCTTCCTGCATTCCCAATATTCTCTACCATGAGTGAATAATTTTTAAGAGCTTCTTCAAAAGCATGTATTCATAAACTCAAACTCTTTTCTTCCATAGTATCCTTCTAAAATACTAGCATAGAAGGGAATGACCATAGCAAAACTCTTTGTATTTTATTACTAGCTTTGTCTCTTTCTATATTTCAGAAGGTTAAAATCTTAAAAGAAGATTCTGCATTTTTCTGTGTGGACTTAAATCATTATATGGTGAGAATGATAGGAATATAATTTTTTTATATGGTATTTAAAAGAAAGCACAAGTTTGCCTAGATTTTAGCAAACATTTTTTATAGAAGACATTCATTTGTCTGGAATCCAAGTGTCTGGAAATCTGATATAAACACCCCTCCATCCCCCCACTGACTCCCCAGGAGAAGAGGAACTGGAGCAGTCCTCTCCTGGTGGGTGTTTATCTCCCAACAGTGGCAAGTGCTGGGAACTTGGTGATATGGAGACAGAGAAGGAGGGGAAATCTAGTTTTTGTGAGAACCAGCATATTCACATTTTTATGAGGATTGTAAACTCCTTGAAAGTAAGGGGATGGGTTTAGTTTGTTTCTGTGATCTCTCTAATATACTCTTTGTACATAGTAGGTACTTAATACACTGGTATTAAATAAAAAGGACAGAGACCCAATCTTCTCTTGGGGCACCCGTGAAATGATTAATTTACTAAGAATCTGAATGTACATGAAGGACTTAGTGGTGATATAGGATTCAAAGAAGAAAACTGAGCTTTGGCTGATGGGAGGATAATGTATCAAGACACAAGTGATAACCATGAATTCATTCACCAAGAAATATTTATTGAACAATAACTCTGTTTTGTACATGCACTAGACTTTTGGGACAGAGGCATGAATAACATGGATGAAGTTTCTCTGGTAGCACTTAGTCTCTATCAGGAAGATTTAACATTTGACAAGTCATACAATATTAGTGATATATGCTCAGAAGACATGCATGGTTCTATAAGAACATGGGGATGCCTAATAAGGTGAGAGAAAGATCTCCTTAGATGACACTTAATCTGATTTCTAAAAAAAGCAGTGGTCAGGTGAAGAGGAGGTCTGTTTAGGTAAGGAGTGCACCATTTGCAAAGATGCTGAAGTAGATAGGAACTTTGTTCTTGTGACAAACTGAGAAAAACCAGTGTGGCCAGCAAGAGACATTAGAATGGAATAGAACTAGAAAGTGGTTAGGAACCAGATTTTGCCAAACCATGCAAGACACTTTAAGGATTGTTTTGCTTCCAAGCAATGGAAACATTTGGCTGACTTGAAAGGAAAGAGACGGGGTTAGTTATTGCAAGTATGATATTGGGTTGGCTTATAGATGGAAGGAAAGCTGAACAATCAGCACTGTGCAAAGCAGAGACTGGGCAGCTCCAGAGATCTTGGAGGGGGGATGTTGTATGGCAAGTACTGTTCTTAAACCTGAGCCAAAGCTGTCTCTGTCACAGGTCCTATCCTTTGGAGGGTCTTGCTTTGGTCTCCCTAGCTATGCCCCTCTGCATGGAACAAGGGGTTCTCAGGCCCAAGGGTAAATGCCTACACTATGGCTACACCCACTCTCTAGCCTATATAGTTTGTACCTGTGATTCAGTCTTCTGTCCAAAGGTTTCATACCTACTTTTGTAATTTTTGGGGATCTTTTCCTCCAGAGGGTAAAAGATTCACTGAAGGTAAGGCCCTGGAAATAGTCATTAAGAGGTGCTTATGTTTGAAGATAAGATGTGAAGGCTGAGATAAGCTGGTTCTCTAATATATTGAAGCATTGCAGGTACTCAATACATTGCCAATCCATGAATGGACAGTATTAAGCTGAAGGGGTATACTGGCATGCATATAGGATCTTTCAGAGCCAGAAGATGCCAAAGCTGAAAGAGAAGGGCATTTGTTTCAGAACTTTTAGGAATTGAAAAAGTGAACTTGAATTGACCTTCCAGATTTTTATGAAAGACTTAATATATCTTACTTAATGCATTGTAAGCTCAATTTATGACTTTTAAACATTTTGAAGTATGGTATATTGGCCTCCATTTGTATTTTTCTCCCTGGGTCCTGCAAATATTAGGGGTGGGTCTCAGTGTGGAGTTTTTCTAAGACTCTTTCTTATATTGTGTAGATTCAGGAACTAACTACAGTTCTTGGCATCTTTGAGACTCAGGCTTCATATATCCAGGAAAGAAAAATCAGATGAGGACAAGGCCACATGAAATATATACTGTTTTAGTCAGTTTCTACATCATCACTGTGACTAAAATGCACAATGAGAAAACTTAGAGAAGGGAAAGTTTATTTGGGGCTCCTGGTTTCAGAGGTCTCAGTCCGTAGACAGCTGGGTTCATTGCTCTGTGCCCAAAGTGAGGCAGAGTATCAAAGGGGAAGGGCATGACAGAGGGGAGCTGCTCAGCTCATGGTGGGGTCAGGAAGTATGGGGGAGAGGGGGCCAGAAGGAAGAGGATTCCTTCTAGGGTCTATCCCCAGTGAACTACTTCCTCCAGCCATACCCCACCTGCCTACAGTTACCATCCAGTAAGTCTATTCAAACTAAGATGGACTGATTAGGTTATAGCTCTCGTAATCGAATCACTTCCCATCTGAGTACTCCTGCATCAACAGGAGCTTTTGGGGAAACCTCATACCCAAACCACAACAGACACCAAGATTAGGAGAAAATTCTGAGTATTGAATAGCTCTAGGTATGTGTTTTAAGAATTTTGAAGTTTATTCTGAAACCGGCACAAACTATTAAAACGTTTTGAAGGGGAAGGTGACATGGTTCCATCTGAGTTTTGAAAGGATCCCATTAGTTTCTTTTGGAGAATAGACTGGAAGGCACCAGCAGTGGTTGTTGTGGGCCTCCTAGGAAGTTATTGAAGTAGTGCAGGTAAGTTGGCTTGGACAAGAGTCTTGGGTGGTGGCAGTGGACGTGGAAAGAAATTGACAGAGACATGTTCAGAAATAGAATCAACAGAAATTGCTGAATCATTGATTGTAGAAGGAGAATAAGAGGGTGATGTCAAGTATTTATCCTAAATTTCCAGCTTAGGTAAGAAGACTGACACAAAGCTAACATGAAGAGCTACATTCTTTTTTGAACCCACCTCAATTAAAGTTTTGTCTTTACCATTTCTGCCAAACTCTCCTTACCCAGGCCATCAGGGAATTCCATATAGTCAAATTAGTAGTTCATTCTCATCTGTCTTCTTACCTTTCTATTAGGAGAACTGGACTGAGCTGGTCACTCTCTTTAAATCACTTTCTTAGGCTGCAATGGAATCTTCCCTTCAGGTTTTTTCATCTCATCAGCTGTTCCTTCTTAGGCTAATTTGCTAGAGCTTTCTCATTTTTGCAACATTCAAAGACTAGATGAACTTCCTGAGTCCTTGGACCATTTTTTTTTTCTTTGTTTTTGTCCATAGGTAAGTTTATTGAGTCCTGGCTTTAAATTCAACCAGCTACTTGCAAATTTATTATTCCCTTCCTCATTTCTGTGAATTGTAGACTTATAGCCCAAGCTGCTGCCTAAATCTACTACTTCCAGAGTTTTCCCACTCCTTCCATATTTGATAACTTCCTTCTCAGGCCAAAAACTATGAAGTCATCCTTGATCCCTTTCTTTCATGCCCCCATGTAATTCATCAGAAAATCCCGACAGCATGCTCTTTGAAACATATTCAGAATACTCCTGGGACCCACAACCTGCTCTGTCCCAGCCACCACCACCTCTCACCTGGAAAAGCTCAGCAGCTTCCAAGTAGCAGGTACACTTATTCCAGTCCAGCCAATCCCCTCCACGGTGGTCTTTCCAAAGAAGAAAAGAAGCCAGTCATCTTTCTATTAAAAATCTGCTGCCATTTTATGTTGGATAAAAATCAAAGCCCTTATCAATGCCTACCTGACTCCATATTATTTGACTGTCTGCTACCTCACTATTGTCCTCTCTCATCGCCTGTATGTTTCTCTGCAGTACAAAGGCCTCAACAGATATTCCTCAAAGACCCGCATCTGCTTCCACTTCAGGATATTTCAATTACTGTTTTGTGTGTCAGAAATAACAGTTGCTTCAGGTATCCACATTGCTTTCTCTTTCACATTTGTTCAGATCTTTGCTACCAAACCATTTTATTAGTAGGGCTTTCCAGACTCCCCTTTAACAATCAAAAACTCACGACCCTCTGACCATCACCATCACCATCTTCTTATTCTGGTTTATTTCTCTTCACAGCACTTACCACCATCAGACCTGTTGATGATCTCTCTCCTTTCCCTAGAATGCAAGCTGTAAGTTCACTGGGATTTTGTCTCTGTTTTACCCCAGCAGCAGTGCCCAAGTTGCCTGCTACAAGTGTAAGAGTACTGACTAGTTTTGAAAACAAGAAAGTTCAGACATTAATGCAAAGGTGACGAAGGCAGAACTGAAAGAAGGATTTGGGGTAAGATGAGGAAACTGCAAGGCTGGAAAAGTGAGACTAAATTTTTATGTGGGGGATTCTTGGAAAAAAAAAAAACAGAATAAAGCAAAGTTTAATAGGAAAAATGTGCTATTTTCCAAATTTTGCCCAGGGCAGACTCAGCCTGACTCATACTCAGATTTTTGACTTCCAGAACATGTCCTTTGACCACTGACCACTCACTGAAGACATAAAGCAGCTGGGTCTGATGTTTAGAAGTTTTGTGGCCTGGAAATTTCAAATGATAAATGGCTAATCTTACCATAAAATAAACAAGATGCATCTTAAAATAGCTTTTAAATACATAGAATCTCATATGCTCTCTGATTAGGCTTGATAAGGTCTTGGGAAAATAATTTCAGTCCAACAGAGAAAAGAACTACAAGGTTGGGTCATTCAAGATTGATTTGTTGGTCTGCATAATTCAAGCACTTTATTAAAAAATAAATATTTTTGGTGACTAAATTGAAAGATTTATGAGACAATGATATCAGTATTGGCGTACAAATGAAAAATGCTGTAAGAGGAAATGGAGATTAAGAACTTGATAAAGTTTGGCATTATTTTATTCTTTCCACATAAATATGGGGATTCAGGGCTTGTAGTGTGTACCATCCTGTTACTGTGTCCATCATGTGCTATACAGATATTTCTGGGTATGATAAAGACCCAACAAGGGTTGATTGGAGCTGATGGTAGTTTTCTCCATGAGAAAAGAGAAGTTTCTTGAAGTTCTGTGGTTGTTGAGCTTGCCTTATTCGCTTGAACATTATTGTCTTGTTTATTTATCCTGTCCCCATGCCTCTAATCAGTTAACAATTTCTTTTTCAATCTTTCCATCCTCTCTCACATCATTCCTCTTCTTCCATCCTCACTGCTGCTGCCTGTTTAGGTCAACTTCTAGGGGTTCTGCAACCACATCTCCTTGCATCTAAGCTCTCCTGGTGCTTCATGTCTTGGTTAACATAAAGACTTTTCATTCACTTTATTTTAGCTAGTCTGGTAAGTATGAAATGGTATTTCTTTTTCCTTTTTTAAAATTTTTTTAGTTGTTGGTATACTTTATTTTTTATTTGTGTGTGGTGCTGAGGATTGAACTCAGTGCCTCACACATGCTAGGCAAGTACTCTGCCACTGAGTCACAACCCCAGCCCGTGAAATGCTATTTCACTGTGCTATTAATTTGAGTTTCTTGAGTGATTGGTGATTGTTAGCTTTTTTTTTTTTTGCCATTTGGATATCCTTTTGTAAAATACCTTTGAAATCTCTTGCTCATTTTTCTACTAGGTTGTCTGTCTGATAACCTTTTTGTATATTATGGATCAAAGCTCTTTGTTGATTGCATGTATGGTAAAGATCCTCTCCCAGTCTGTGGCTTATTTGTTCACTCTCTTAATGAAGTCTTTTGCAAAACAAAAATTTACTACTGTTAATGTTGTTTAATTTATCAATTTTATCCTTTGTAATTGGTATGTTCTATGACATGGTTAGGAAATAAAATAATGTCCTCTGCTGTATTCCAGAATCTTTGTCATTATTTTTGTCACCTTTAGATTCATAATAAATCTGAATAGATTGTCATGTATGGTGTGAGATTATTTTATATTGTTACTAAATTACAAATGATACTATTAATAAAAGGGCTTTATGTACTGACTACTTTTCAGTATCAACTTTAACAAACAGATATCATGTTCCCATGTACATGCTTGTCTTTTTCTTGACTTTCTGTTGTTCCATTGGTCAGCTTGTTAAAATGTGCAAAGTCATGCTGGTTTTGTTGTTTTCTTGGAGAGAAAAGAAGTACTTTGAGTCTAGATTTATGTCAAGAAAATACAAGTGAAATAAAATATGTGAAAAATTTGTGTAAATATGTCATGATATATATGTATCACATTTATAAAAAGGTATAATGTATTGTGAATATACAATTATATATATGAACTTTATATATGTCATATATATTGAGGTATAATTTACATATAGTAAAATTTACTTCTAGCTATTTAGTTTAGTGAATTTAGACAAATGCCTACAGCTTTGTATCTACACCATAATCAAGATTTCTATCTCCAACATCTCTAAATTTTTCTCAGTCCCCTTCCCGCCAATTTTCTCCCTACTCTCAGTCCTTGACAAGCACTGATTGCCTCTGTCCCTATAGTTTTCATTCTCTTAACAATGTCTTTTTCAGGACAGATAATTTTAATTTGGATGAAGTCCAATTTAACAATTTTTCTTATAGATCATGACTTCGGTGTTGTATCTAAGAAATTTTTGTCCAATGTAAATTTTTTCTCCTATTTTTTTTTATAATTTTAGGTTTTATGTTTAAGTATACGATCAGTTTTCTTTTTCTTTCTTGTACTGGGGATTGAATCTAGGGGCTCTCAATAGTGAGCCACATCCCCAGCTTTTTATATGTTTTAATTGGGGACAGGGTCTTGCTCATTTGCTTAGGCCCTTGCTAAGTTGCTGAGGCTAGCTTTGAACTCACAATCCTCTTTGCCTCAGCTTCCCTAGCCGCTGAGATTATAGGCCTGTACCACCACAGACAGCATATGATCGGTTTCAAGTTAATTTTATGTATGATATGAAGTAAGTCAAGTATTTTTTCTTTGCATATGGGTACTCATTTGTTCAAGTACCATTTGTAGAATGCGTATATAGGTCTTTCCCATATACTTTTTATTTCTTTAAGTCAAATAATATAATCATTATTCCAAAAATTAAATGGTAGTACAGGTATGTATAGTATAATTTAGGTACAATGTGTGGTTCTGTTTCTATTATATAACCATATAAAAGTTTTCCTCCTATTTAATATACATTTAGTTGTGTGTTAATTGAACACAAGACCATCCTTGTATCACCACTGATAATTGACAATAGCTCTTTCCCCTATATTTTTAAAAGTCAGCATGCCATTTTGTGCAAAAAATGTCCTCCTGGGATTTTAGTGGAATTGCACTGATTCTATAGACCAGTTTAGGGAAGGTTAACATCTTCACACTATTGAATTGTTCAAACCACAAGGCCACTGTACCTCTCCATTCATTTATAGTTTTAATTTATCAGTTTTATAGTTTTCAACATATAGATTATGTATACATTTTGTAAGATTAATATCTAAATATTTCAAATGCTTTTTGGTGGTGCTTCAGATGTTACTTTTTCAAGTTTTATGTCCAGTAATTCTTTCTAGCATGTAGAAATTCAATTAATTTTCTTTTAATACTGGCCTTAAATATTTCCCAAAGATAGAGGAGGGGAGGAGTAGGGAGGATTGGAAGGGCAGCAGAATAGACAATATGATTGATGTATGTACATTCCGTGTATGTATTATATGTCAAAATTCATTCTGCTGTCATGTATGACTAAAAAAAAATTGTATGGTTAAAAAAAAAATCCCAAAGAGACTTATTTCATTGCTTTTAAACATTCTTTAGGATTTTTCTTTACAGACAATTGTGATACTTTGGATCTGAAGTGTCACCCAAGGGCTCATTTAATGAAAGTTTGGTCCTCACTGGAGTAATTTTCATAGGTAGGACCTACTTGAAGGGAAGGGGGTCCTTGGGAGTGTGTCTTTAGGGACCATATCTTGTTCCTGGCCTCTTTCTTTCCCTGCTCTCTAGCCATCATGAGGTGAGCCGCCCTGCTCCACCTTGCCCTCCTGCCCTGGTATTTTGCCTCACTGCAGGTCCACAGTAATGGAACCAGTTGGCCGTAGACTGGGACCTCTGACACCATAAACCAAAACCAATCTTTCCTTCTTTAAATTGTTTTTCTGAGGTATTTTATCACAACAATGAAAAGCTGATAAATATAATAATCAGCCTGTGAATAGAGACAGTGTGATTTCTTCTTTTCCAGTTTGTTGGCTTTTATTTCTTTTCCTTGCCTTATTTGCATTGCCTAATACCTCTGTGTGATGTCGAATATAATTGGTGAGAACAGACATCCTTGCCTTATTCCTGGTCTTAGGGAGAAAGAGTTATCTTTCACCATTAAGTATGTTACCACAGGAAGTATTTTTATAGATACTTTTTATTGTGTTAAGAAAGTTTTCTTCTTTACCAAGTTTTCTGTTTTGCTAGGTGTTTTTTTGTGTTTGTTTGTTTTAAATCAAGAAAATGTGTTGGATTTTGCCAAATGCATTTCCTGTAACAATTGAAATGATTATATGACTGCCTTCATCAGTTGATATGGTAAATTATTTTTGAAAAATTTGGAGTTTTTCAATATTGAATTAGTTTTGCTATTCCTAGATAAAATTCTCTTGTTCATAATGTTTGTGTTTTTAAAAGTAATATTTCTGGATTAAATCACTAGCATTTTATTGAGAATCTTTGTGTCTTTGAGAAATAGCCATTTTTTAAGTTTAATTTTTTTTAGTCATACATGACAGCAGAATGTATTTTGACATATAATACATACATGGAATGTACATACATCAATCATATTGTCTATTCTATTCTGCTGCCCTTCCTATCCTCCCTACTCCTCCCCTCCTCTCCCATCCTTTCTCTCTATCCAATCTAATGTGACACACTTTTTTTTTCTTTTTCTCATTACAACATCATATATGTATTCTGTATAACAATGAGGTTCTCCTTCCATCTTCTGTGCAGCTCCCCTTCTCCCTCTTTTTCCCTCCTACCTCTCTTCCATATTTAGTGGTAGTCTTCTTCTCATGCTCTTCCTCCCTATCTCATTTTGAGTCACCCCCCTTATATCAGAGAAGACATTCGGCATTTGTTTTTTAGGGATTGGCTAACTTCACTTAGCATAATCTGCTCTAATGCCATCCATTTGCCTGCAAATGCCATGATTTTATTATTTTTTAGTGCTGAGTAATATTCCATTGTGTATAAATGCCACATTTTTTAAATCCATTCATCTATTGAAGGGCATATAGGTTGGTTCCACAGTCTAGCTATTGTGAATTGTGCTGCCATAAACATTGATGTGGCTGTGTCCCTGTAGTATGCTCTTCTTAGGTCTTTTGGATATAGTCCGAGAAGAGGAATAGCTCGGTCAAATTGGTGGTTCCATTCCCAGCTTTCCAAGGAATCTCCATACTGCTTTCCAAATTGGCTACACCAATTTGCAGTCCCACCTGCAATGTACAAGTGTACCCTTTTCCCCACATCCTCACCAGCACTTGTTGTTGTTTGACTTCATAGTGGCTGCCATTCTTACTGGAATGAGATGGTATCTTAGAGTGGTTTTAATTTGCATTTCTCTGACTGCTAGAGATGGTGAGCATTTTTTCATGTATTTGTTGATTGATTGTATATCCTCTTCTGAGAAGTGTCTGTTCAAGTCCTTGACCCATTTGTTGATTGGGTTATTTGCTTTTTTGTTGTTTAACTTTTTGAGTTCTTTGTATACTCTGGAGATTAGAGTTCTATTTGATGTTTGAGGGGTAAAAATTTGTTCCCAGGATGTAGGCTCCCTATTCACCTCACATATTATTTCTCTTGCTGAGAAAAAACTTTTTAGGTTGAATTAGTCCCATTTGTTGATTCTTGGTTTTAACTTTTGTGCTATAGGTGTCTTATTAAGAGATTTGGGGCCTGCCCCCATGTGATGAAGATTAGGACCAACTTTACTTCTATTAGACACAGAGTCTCTGGTCTGATTCTTAGCTCCTTGATCCATTTTGAGTTGACTTTTGTGCATGGTGAGAGAAAGGGGTTCAATTTCATTTTGTTGCATATGGATTTCCATTTTTCCCAGCACCATTTGTTGAAGATGCCATCCTTTCTCCAGTGCATGCTTTTAGCACCTTTGTCTAATATAAGGTAGTTGTAATTTTGTGGATTTGTCTCTGTGTCCTCTATTTTGTATCATTGGTCTACCAGCCTGTTTTGGTGCCAGTACCATGCATGCTGTTTTTGTTACTATTGCTCTATAGTATAGTTTAAAATCTGGAATCACGATACCACCAATTTCACTCTTCCTGCTTAGAATTACTTCAGCTATTCTGGGTCTCTTATTTTTCCAGATGAATTTCATGATTGCTTTTTCTATTTCTGCAAGGAATGTCATTGGGATTTTGATGGGAATTGCATTGAATCTGTAAAGTGCTTTTGCAAGTATGGCCATCTTAATAATATTAATTCTACCAATCCATGAGCAAGGTAAATCCTTCCATCTTCTAAGGTCTTCTTCTATTTCTTTCTTCAGGGTTCTGTAGTTTTCATTGTATAGCTCTTTCACCTCTTTTGTTAAGTTGATTCCCAGGTATTTTACTTTTTTTGAGGATATTGTGAAATAAGTAGTTGTCCTCATTTCCATTTCCATTTAGTTTTCTTTTTTATTTATATATATATATATATATATATATATATATATATATATATATATATATTTTATTTATTCTGAGTTGTTATACATGATGGGAGAATGCAAATCATTTTATATTATACATATAGAGCACAATTTTTCAAGACACTGATTGTACACAGATATTTTTACACCACTCATGTCTTACACATATATTTAGGGTAATGATGTCTAACTCATTCCATCATCATTCCTACCCCCTTGCCCCCTCTTTCCCCTCCCTCCCCTTTGCCCTATCTAAAGTTCCTCCACTGCTCCCTAGCTCCCCTCCTCCAATTGCCATATGCTGTCTGTGTCCTCATTAAAAACAAAACAAAACAAAACAACAACAACAAAACACTGGACTTTGTTTTTTGCAGATTGGCTTCCTTCACTTAGCATTATATTCTCCAACTTATCCATTTCCTTCCAAATGCCATGATTGTATTCTCTTTTAATGTTGAGTAATGTTCCATTGTGTATATATACCAAAGTTTCTTTATGCATGCATCTACTGAAGGGCATCTAGGTTGGTTCCATAAATAAGCTACTGTAAATTGTGCTGCTATAAACATTGATATGGCTGTGTCCCTGTAGTATGCTGCTTTTAAGTCCTTTGGGTATAGACTGAGAAGAAGGATAGCTGGGTCAAATGGTGGTTTTATTCCCAGTTTTTCAAGGAATCTCCATACTGCTTTCCATATTGGCTGCACCAATTTGCAGTCCCCTCAGCAATGTATGAGTATACCTTTCCCCACATCCTTGCCAACATTTAATGCTGTTTGTATTCTTTTTTTATTGGTTGTTAAAAACATTACAAAGCTCTTGACATATTATATTTCATACATTAGATTCAAGTGGGTTATGAACTCCCATTTTTACCCCAAATACAGATTGCAGAATCACATTGGTTACACATCCACATTTTTACATAATGCCCTATTAGTAACTGTTGTATTCTGCTACCTTTCCTATCCTCTACTATCCCCCCTCCCCTTCCCTCCCATCTTCTCTCCCTACCCCATCTACTGTAATTCATTTCTCTTCTTGTTTATTTTCCCATTCCCCTCACAACCTCTTATATGTAATTTTGTATAACAATGAGGATCTCCTTCCATTTCCATGCAATTTCCCTTTTCTCTCCCTTTCCCTCCCACCTCATATCTCTGTTTAATGTTAATCTTTTCCTCCAGCTCTTCCTCCCTGCTCTGTTTTAGTTGCTCTCATTATATCAAAGAAGACATTTGGCATTTGTTTTTTAAGGATTGGCTAGCTTCACTTAGCATAATCTGCTCTAGTGCCAACCATTTCCCTGCAAATTCCATGATTTTGTCATTTTTTAGTGCTGTGTAATACTCCATGGTGTATAAATGCCACATTTTTTTTTATCCATTCATCTATTGAAGGGCATCTGGGTTGGTTCCACAGTCTAGCTATTGTGAATTGTGCTGCTATGAACATCGATGTGGCAGTATCCCTGCAGTACGCTCTTTTAAGGTCATCAGGGAATAGTCTGAGAAGGGTAATAGCTGGGTCAAATGGTAGTTCCATTCCCATATTTCCCAGGAATCTCCATACTGCTTTCCAAATTGGCTGCACCAATTTGCAGTCCCACCAGCAATGTACAAGAGTACCCTTTTCCCCACATCCTCGCCAGCACTTGTTGTTTGACTTCAGAATAGTTGCCAATCTTACTGGTTTGAGATGATATCTTAGGGTGCATTTCTCTGATTGCTAGAGATGGTGAGCATTTTTTCATGTATTTGTTGATTGATTGTATGTCCTCCTCTGAGAAGTGTCTGTTCAGGTCCTTGGCCCATTTGTTGATTGGGTTATTTGTTAACTTATTGTCTAATTTTTTTGAGTTCTTTGTATAGTCTGGATATTAGGGCTCTATCTGAAGTGTGAGGAGTAAAGATTTGTTCCCAGGATGTAGGCTCCCTATTTACCTCTCTTATTGTTTCTCTTGCTGAGAAAAAAACTTTTTAGTTTAAGTAAGTCCCATTTGTTGATTCTTGTTATTAACTCTTGTGCTATGGGCGTCCTATTAAGGAATTTGGAGCCCGACCCCACAATATGTAGGTCGGAGCCAACTTTCTCTTCTATCAGATGCAGAGTCTCTGATTTAATATCTAGCTCCTTGATCCACTTTGAGTTAACTTTTGTGCATGGCGAGAGGAGGGGATTCAGTTTCATTTTGTTGCATATGGATTTCCAGTTTTCCCAACACCATTTGTTGAAGATGCTATCCTTCCTCCATTGCATGCTTTTAGACCCTTTATCAAATATAAGTTAGTTGTAACTTTGTGGATTTGTCTCTGTGTCCTCTATTCTATACCATTGGTCCACTCGCCTGTTTTGGTACCAGTACCATGCTGTTTTTGTTACTATTGCTCTGTAATATAGTTTGAAATCTGGTATTGCTATACCACCTGATTCACACTTCCTGCTTAGAATTGCTTTTGCTATTCTGGGTCTTTTGTTTTTCCAAATGAATTTCATGATTGCTTTATGTATTTCTATAAGAAATGCCGTTGGGATTTTGATTGGTATTGCATTAAACCTATAGAGAACTTTTGGTAATATCACCATTTTGACGATGTTAGTTCTGCCTATCCATGAGCAGGGTATATTTTTCCATCTTCTAAGATCTTCTATTTCTCTCTTTAGGGTTCTGTAGTTTTCATTGTATAAATCTTTCACCTCTTTTGTTAGGTTGATTCCTAAGTATTTTATTTTTTTTTTTGAGGATATTGTGAATGGAGTGTTTTTCCTCATTTCTGTTTCAGAAGTTTTGTTGCTGATATACAGAAATGCCTTTGATTTGTGCGTGTTGATTGTATATCCTGCTACTTTGCTGAATTCATTTATTAGTTCTAGTAGTTTTTTTGTAGACCCTTTTGGGTCTTCTAGGTATAGAATCTTGTCATCCACAAATAGTGATAATTTAAGTTCTTCTTTTCCTATTTTTATGCCTTTAATTTCTTTCGTCTGTCTAATTGCTCTGGCCAGTGTTTTGAGAACTATATTGAATAGAAGTGGTGATAGAGGGCATACCTGTCCTGTTCCAGGTTTTAGATGGAATGCCTCAATTTTTCTCCATTCAGAATGATGCTAGCCTGAGGCTTAGCATAGATAGCTTTTACAATGTTGAGGAAAGTTCCTGTTATCCCTAGTTTTTCTAATGTTTTGAACATAAAGGGATGCTGTACTTTGTTGAATGCTTTTTCTGCATCTATCGAGATGATTATATAGTTCTTATCTTTAAGTCTATTGATGTGGTGAATAACATTTATTGATTTCCATATATTGAACCATCCTTGCATCCCAGGGATGAATTCTATTTGATCATGGTGCACAATTTATATGATAACATGAAAATTTTAATAATTTAAGTATGATTTAATTTAATACATTTAGATTTATAGTCACATACTTGCTTTTTCATGCTGGTCATGTTAACTTCTTGTTCTGTTTGACTGCTGAGTTACTGTTTACTCCTATAAATTTATTTGATGCTTGGGAGGAAAGGTATTAGAAGGGAAGGGAAGAAGTCACTAAAGAGAATGAGAGTAGGCAGGTAGAATTCAAGGAAGGGGGAATAAGAAAATTGAAAAGAAATGAAAAGAGAAAAGAAAAAAAATAGAAAATAAAAAATAAAAATATAAAAAAATTAAAATTAAAATAAAATAAAAAAATTTTTAAAAATTTAAAAAACAACAAAAAATGAAAATAAAAAAACCCTAAATTAAAAAAAAATTAATAAATGCAGTCTTAGAGTTTGATTAACTTTTCTTCCAGTAGGTGGAGCTGTGCCCACCGGGCCAAGCTGCTCCTCTCAATATGCGGGAACCAATCACTGTGCAGCAGCTCTTCCTCCCAGACTGGGCGGCTGCAATCCTGAGTGCCTAGGGCCTTCTCTTCTGTCTAGTCACTTCCCCACTTTTCCTCTAGCCAGGCCCCGCTCACTGTTGACGCTCACCACAATACTGGCTACATGCCAGGTCTGTTGCTCCCAGGAGCCCTGTTGTCATGAACGCCTGGGCACACTCTCCCTGTTTGCCATTCCCTCAGACACTAAGTTTGTAGAGCTTGGGGCTGAGAATCCTCAGCGAATTTGCTTGCCCTCCGGTAGCCACGCCCCCCGTAGCTGGTGCAAGAGACCTCAGTTGTCAGCACTGGTGGGAGCGGTAGCCAGGAGTTCCGTGCCGCGGGTCCTGGGCCACTCCTGATTCCCTCGGTCTGGCTATCGTGCTTACGGGAGAGCTGGGAGGGGCCCTTACAGGAGAGCTGGGAGGGGCCCTGAAGGTTTCACCACTGTGTGGAGAGGGAAGGCTAGGGGTTTACACACCTGTCGCCGCCGGTTTCAATGAAATTATCTCCTCTGCCGCATTCTGGTGATGTCAGTTCTCTGCCATGGTGGTATCCCATGCAAATGGCGACAATTCGTTCCCTTTGCCGGGTGACCAATGCAACGGGTGGGTCCTGACTGGCTCTCCCAAGCCCTGTTTCAATCCTGTGGCCACTACCTATGAAGGCTCGGTTGGTTTTTACCTCCGTAGGTTCAGAAGGGCTGACCAGTTGTTTCAGCAGGATCATTTAGTGCTGAGTCACAGCTGTTTGTCTGCAAGAAGCAGGCGAACCGGAGCTTGAATTCAGCCGATCTGGGCTCAATGTGTGTTCTGAGAGGCCCAGACTGTTTGCCCCAGATCCACGTCAGTTCAGCATTGCCTAGTGATCCTGAGCAAACAGCATTTAGACTGTTTACGACTCCCTATGCCCGTGCAGCTGAAGAGGTCAGAGACTTGATCTCTCCGAGCCCACCGCCATGTTGGATTGCCTCTGCTGTTTGTATTCTTAATAGCTGCCATTGTGACTCGAGTGAGATGAAATCTTAGAGTGGTTTTGATTTGCATTTCTCTAATTGCTAGAGATGTTGAACATTTTTTCATGTGTTTGTTGATCGATTGTATAACCTCTTCTGAGAAGTGTCTGTTCAGTTCCTTGGCCCATTTATTGATTGGGTTATTATTATTTTTTTGTGTTAAGGTTTTTGAGTGCTTTATATACCTTAGAGATTAGTGCTCTATCTGATGTACTTGTGGTAAAGATTTACTCCCATTCTGTAGGCTCTCTATTCACCTCACTGATTGTTTCTTTTGCCGAAAAGAAGCTTTTCAGTGTGAATTTATTGACTCTTGGCTTTAATTATAGTGCTTTAGGAGTCTTATTAAGAAAGTTGGGGCCTAATCCAACATAATGGAGATTTGGGCCTACTTTTTCTTCCATTAGGCACAAGGTCTCTGGTTTAATTCCTTGGTCCTTGATCCACTTTGAGTTGAATTTTGTGCATGGTGAGAGATAGAGGTTTAAATTTACTTTGTTACATGTGGATTTCAGTTTTCTCAGCACCATTTATTTTTTCTCCAATGTACGTTTTTGATGCTTTTGTCTAATATAACTGTAGCTATGTGGGTTAGTCTCTGTGTTTTCTATTCTGTACCATTGGTCCATATGTCTATTTTGTGCCAATACCAGGCTGTTTTTGTTACTATTGCTCTGAAGTATAGTTTAAGGTCTGGAATAGTAATACCACCAGCTTCACTCTTCTTGCTAAGGATTGCCGTGGCTATTCTGGGTCTCTTATTTTTCCTGATGAATTCCATGATTGCTTTTTCTAAATCTATGAAGAATATCATTGGGATTTTGATTGGTATTGCATTGAATTTGTATAGTGCTTGTGGTTGTATGGTCATTTTGACAATATTAATTTTGCCTATCCAAGAACAAGGTAGATCTTTCCATCTTCTAAGGTCTTCTTTAATATCTTTCTTTAGCATGCTAAAGTTTTGATTGTAGAAGTCTTTCACCTCCTTTGTTAAGTTTATTCCCAAGTATTTTATTTTTTTTATTTTTAAGGCTATTGAAAACGGGGTGATTTTCCTAGTTTCTCTTTCAGAGGATTTGTTACTGATGTACAGAAATGCCTTTGATTTACGGGTGTTGATTTTATATCCTGATAGTTTGCTGAATTCATTTATTAGTTCTAGTAGATTCCTGGTGGGATGTTTTGGGTCTTTTAGATATAGAATCACATCCTCTGCAAGTAGGGTTTGCTAATTTGACTTCTTCTTTCCTATCCATATCCTTTTAATTTCATCTGTCTGAATGTTCTGGCTAGAGTTTCAAGAACTATGTGAAATAGAAGTGGTGAAAGAGGGCATCCTTGTCTTGTTCCAGTTTTTAGAGGGAATGCTTTCAATTTTTCTTCATTTAGAATGATGTTGGCCTAGAGCTTAGCATAGATAGCCTTTTCAATGTTGAGATATGTTCCTGTTATCTCTAGTTTTTCTAGCATTTTGAACATAGAGGGATGCTGTATTTTATCAAATGTTTTCTCTACATCTATTGAGATGATCATATGATTTTTATCTTTGAGTCCGTTAATGTAATAAATTACATTTATTGTTTTCCTTATGTTGAACCAACCTTGCATCTTTGGGATTAACCCTACTTGATCATGGTACACTATTTTTTTAATATGTTTTTGTATTTAACTTGCCAGAATTTTATTGAGAGTTTTTGCCTCTATATTTATTAGAGATATTGGTCTGAAGTTTTCTTTCTTTGATGTGTCTTTGTCTGGTTTTGGAATCAGAGTGATATTGGCCTCATAGAATGTGCTTGGAAGTGTTCCCTCTTTTTCTATTTCATGAAATAGTTTGAGAAGTATTGGTGTTAGGTCTTCTTTAAAGGTCTTGTAGAACTCAGCTGTGTATCCATCCAGTCCTGGGCTTTTCTTGGTTGGTAGGCTTATGATAGTGTCCTCTATTTCCTTGCTTGAAATTGATCTGTTTAAATTGTGTATGTCATCCTGATTTAGTTTGGGCATATCATATATGCCTCTTAGAAATTTGTCAATGCCTTCAATATTTTCTATTTTATTGGAGTACAGGTTTTCAAAATAATTTCTAATTATCTTCTGTATTTCTGAAGTATTTGTCATAATGTTTCCTTTTTCATCACAGATGTTAGTAATTTGAATTTTCTTTCTCATTTACTTCATTAGCATGGCTAATAGTTTATCAATTTTATTTATTTTTCCGAAGACCCAACTTTTTGTTTTGTCAATTTTTCCAGTTGTTTTTTGTTTCAATTTCATTGATTTCAGCTCTGATTTAAATTATTTCCTGTCTTCTACTGCTTTTGGTGTTGATTTGTTATTGTTTTTCTAGGGCTTTGAGAGCTAATGTTAAGTCATTTATTTATTGACTTTTTCTTCTTTTAAGGAAGGAACTCCATGCAATGAGCTTTTCTCTTAGAACTGCCTTTATAATGTCCCAGAGATTTGGATACATTGTATTAGTGTTCTCATTTACCTCTGAGAATTTTTTAATCTCCTCCTTGATATCTTTTCCAACCTATTTTTTATTAGCATATTATGTAGTCTCCAGATGTTGGAGTAGCTTTTATTTTTTATTTTATCATTGATTTCTAATTTCATTCCATTGTGGTCTGATAGAGTGCAGGGTAGTAGCTCTACTTTTTTGTATTTACTAAGATTTTCTTTGTGGCATAATATATAGTCTATTTTAAAGAAGGATCCATGTGCTGCTGAGAAGAAAGTGTATTTGCTTGTTGATGGTAATATACTCTATATATGTCAGTTAAGCCTAAATTATTGATTGTGTTATTGAGTTCTATAGTTTCTTTGTTTAGCTTTTGTTTGGAAGATCTATCCAGTGGTGAAAAAGGTGTGTTAAAGTCACCCTGAATTATTGTGTTGTGATCTATTTGACTTATGAATTTGAGAAGAGTTTGATTGATGAATGTAGATGCTCCACTGTTTGTGGCATATATATTTATAACTGTTATGTCTTGTTGATGTATAGTTCAGTTAAGCAGTATGAAATGTCTGTCTTTATCCCTTTTGACTAACTTTGGCTTGAAGTCTGCTTTTTTTTTGATATGAGAATGGAAACCCCTGCTTGTTTACATAGACCATGTGAATGGTATATTGTATCCCAACCTTTCACACTCAATCTGTGGGCATCTTTTCCTATCAGGTGAGTATCTTGAGACAGCATATTGTGTTTTTTTTTTTAATCCAATGTATCAGCCTATGTCTCTTGCTTTGTGAGTTTAGGCCATTAACATTTAGGATTATTATTGAGATATGAATTGTATTATTGGTCATTTTTGTTTATTTTTGGTATTTCACTTGTTTGGTTTCTCCTTTGGTTGGCTTTTACTTTATTGTAGTTCTTCCCTTTGCAGATTTTCATTGTTGCTTTTTGTTTCCTCCTTGTGGAATATTTTACCAAGAATGTTTTGTAGCACAGACTTTCTTGCTGTAAATTCTTCTAGCTTTTGTTTATCATGGGAGGTTTTGATTTTATTATCAAATTTGAAGCTTAATTTTGCTGGATAGAAGATTATTGGTTGGCATCCATAATCTTTTAGAGCTTGGTATATGTTGTTCCAAGATCTCCTGGCATTGTAATTTTGTACATTTGGTGTCTTATAGGCCTCTTGTGTTTGATTTTACAATTCATTCTTCATGCTTAGGAAATTTTCTGATATTATTTCATTGAAGAAATTGTGCATTCCTTTGGTTTCAATCTCTGAAGTTTCCTCTATCCAAATAAATCTTAAGTTTGGCCTTTTGATGGTATCCCAGAATTCTTGGATGTTCTGTTCGTGGTTTCTTACCATCTTCACTTTGAGGTCAACTTTATTTTCAAGATTGTATATTTTGTTTTCCTGTCTGAGGTCTAGTATGTTGGTAATGCTATCTATTGAATATTTTAATTGGCTTATTGTTTCTTTTATTTCGAGGATTTCTGTTTTTTTTTTCAGTATCACTATCTCTTTTTTGGAGTAATCTCTTGCAACCTGTATTTGCTCTCTTATCTCTTTGTTGGTATGATTGATTTTTGCCTATATCTGCTAACTTGGGTCATTTTTAAATTCCCAAATCATTTTAGTTATGTATATTCTGAACTCCTTCTCTGACATTTCACCTACTTCACTATCTATGGTTTCTATTTTTGTAGTGTCTTGCTTTGTTTGGGGCACTTTCCTCCCTTGTTTTTTCATGATGTCTATGTGTCTTCCTCTCTTGCAGTGTAGGTCTGAGGTATTACAGCTTCTGCCCTATTGTCTTATAGCATGCCTACAGGTTACCAATACCTCAATTTTAAGGGCAAGATCAATATTATAGCACTCAATGTATCCATCATGCAGCCATATATCAGTTAGCTTCCATTTTTACATTTATAGTTTTGTCAATATAAACAGAAATGATGAGTTTGGTTATCTTCTACCATACAGTCAATAGGTTTTTTTTTTTTTTTAATGGTTTACAGTTTCTGATGGTGGAAGTGGGGGCTGGGAGTTTGGCTACGATGTTTATGAGTTGGGATGTGAGAATACAGATGTATTAGATTATATGATGAGTGGGAGAATAATCATAGGAAGTTGGCTGTTAGTAGGAGAAACAAGAGATAGGCAACCCCATGCAAGACTCCCTGTTACCTTAGCAACAGGATAACTATTAGCATCCCTTGTAGAGAAATCTCTGGTACAGCCAGTCCACAGGGACCTTGGTGACATCTTACTAGGTCTTTATTGTTGTCTCTTGATAGAGAGATATCCCAGTTTTGTAGTGGTGGCAGCCTCAAGCCTGTATGTTTCCTGATGTTGGGCTGTGGAGCCATGCTTAGATGAATAAGGAACCCCAGTGCAGGGTAGCTTTTCATACGTGGGTGCAGGGGTGGCTCTGATGTGGGTGTGGGATGGGTGGGTGAACTCTGCCTCTGGAACTCGGGGCCTGGGTTTGGGTTTTGTTGTTGATACACTTCTCTTCAGCATGCCGCACACAATTTTGATTGATGAACAGGGATAGAACAGAGTTAATGTAGGATGTGATGATTATGAAAGAGGGGGAGAGAAAATGGAAGTAAAAAATTAATGGAAGAGTGAAAGAACAATAGAGATTGACTGTTAGCAGAATAAAATAGAGAAAGAGAAGAGAAATAGATAAGTGAGAGAAAAAATATGTAAAATAAATTTTTTTAAATTAAAAATAAAATAAAACAAAACTGAAACATACTAATTAAACATCCTAATCATCAAATACTGACCCATGAAAAATAAGTGCCTTCAAAAAATGATAGAAATGAGAAAAAAAAATAACAAATATGAATATGTATAAGTGTCCAGGAACCATTCTGGTTACAATTTAACAGAGAACAGAAAAAGAAAACAGATGAAGAAACATTAAAAAAAAATCTTGGTGAAAAACTAAAGAAGTGTTTCCATTGGCATTCAAAAGATTCTTGGCTTCCCTTCTCAGCAGTGTTAGTTGGTGTTCTTGGAGTGTGAGAAGAGGTCCTATAGGTGGAGTTCCTGGAGGCAGGGTTTAGGCTTAGGTTGGCTCCAGGACTTGCTTTTTTTTTTTTTTGTGAATAGTGATCAGTCTAAAGATTTTAAATCAGCATACCTGCAGGTCCCAGCAGGTGCTGGTTCGTGCTGGGAAATAGCACCTAGGGATCTTCTCTAGGTTCCACGGTGCGGCAGAGAAGCCAATCCTTAGGCTCCTCTATTACCCATGGAAACTGCATTTCAGTCTCCAATCACTTCTGCCCCTTCCCTTTTGAATTCCTGGATGAAAGCATCTCTCCCAAGCAGTTGGTTTGGAGGGGAAGCAGGGAGCCTGGTGGATTTTCCCCTTTTCCATGTTTGATTTTCCCCTGTCCATTTAGGCACACTCTATGTCTTATGGTGTGGCTTTGCCAGGCCTGTATTTTGGGCCAAGCTCGGGTTTGTGGAAATTGGCTCCCTTAGCTGCTGCTCCAACACCTCAACTGCAAAATTGTTCCTCCTTCTTTTCTCTGCAGGCTGCTGGGGAGATGAGGTTTCTCGAACAGTGCAATGCCTTTCAGGTTAGTCCTACAGGGTCTTTGATCTCTGATCTCTCCATAACCAGGTGTGCTTCATGCCTCCTAAAAAAATAAGGGTTTCTTTAATCCCCTTATCCTTCTATTTTGTGTAACCCACTCTTCACTGTCATATAGGTGTCAAATGAGATCCCCACAAACATTCCTTTCAGAGTGGGGAGAGATATTCAAAACTACCTAGTGTGTGAGTTTCAATCACAGGAGTAGAACTGCTCACATTCATACCATTGAAAGGCTGATCTGGATTAAATCTCAGGGTTCGTCACATCTTCCCTTCTTTAAGAAGAAAAAAATCATAGAACATATTCCCATATATGCCAAAAGAGCCTTTGACAAAATTCAGGTTTTGTTTTGAATTTAATGTCCAAGAGGAATTCTAGGTATACTTTTTTAGCATACCTTTTTGTATGTGTACCTTAGTTCTAAATTCAGCTCCTTACATAATGCTAGAGTAATATCCATGTGATTAGCAACAAGGCAAGAATGCTTATTATTTTTACTATTTACTAGACATGAGACTTTAACCAATTTGATTAAATATGAGAAACTAAAGTCATGAAAACAGGTGAAGAAGAAATCATGAGTTTTGATTTGTAGAATATATGATGAAATATCTGGAAAATCCTAGAGATTCAAGGGTTTTGAGCACAAATAATAATTTAGAAAGTTAGCAGTATATAAAACTCACATCCAGAAGTAAATCACCCTTCTAAATCCAATAGTAAACAGAAGACATAATGATAGAAATGATAGCTTAACATGAGATGAATGAAACCTCTAAAAGACAATTATTGAATGTTTCTGTTTTAACCTGTTGCATGGCTGTGACCAAAACACCAAACAAGAACAACTTAGAGGAAAAAAGTTTATTTGGGGATCATGGTTTCAGAAGTCCATAGATGGCTGGCTTCATTGCTATGGGCCCAAGGTGGGGGAAGGGTCAGAAGGAAAGCTGCTCAGCTCATCGTGGGGTCAGGAAGCAGAGAAAGTGAGGTATCAATGACAAAACATAAACCCCAAAGGCACAGGCCCAGTGACCCACTTCCTCCAACCCACACCCTACCAGCCACCTATCATTAACCACTTAATCCATTCATAATTTAATAATCTAATCATTTCACTTGTGAACAATCTTTCCTAGTCTTACACAGAGGTTTTGGGGGATATCCAAACCATAACATATCCAAGCCATACCAACTTCTCAAAAACACAAAGGTAAACTTGAACAAATGAAAAGGCATTTCTTATTCTGGCGTAAGATTGTTCAACATCACGATAATGTCATTTTCCCCAGTTAATAAATTTAACACAAATTTAATAAAAATGCAATCTTTTAAAATTGAAAACATTCAGTTTATACCAAAGTCCATATTTAATAATGAATGCACAAGAATGATGAAAAGAGAAGCTGTGAGGGGGAAACTACTCCCATAAGTTGTCAAGACACACTATAGAACTTCTATTGTTAAACAGTGTGGTGGATGGATGGCACATGAATAGATAGATCAGTGAATAGAATAGACAGTCCAGAAGATGACAAAAGTGCATGTGAAAATTGATAATGAGATAAAGATGATATCTCAAATTACTGGGAAAAAAGATGAACTTATAGATAAATGGTCTTATGAGAAATGGACGATCTTTGAAAAAAAATAAAGAAATCTAATTAGATCCACAGGTCACAACATACCCAAGAATAAATCAAATGGGTCAGTGATTAAACAAATACCAGAATTTCATACAATATTTTTAAGGGGGAAAAGACTTCTTTAAGGGATTCCTAGGTTTCGAATGTACCAGCTGTTGACAAGGAAAATGTCCGAGCCTTGGTGAATGTCTTCTGAATGTCTCTGGGTGTGGAGGAGGTAATTAACTCTAAGGGCACATACTGGCTAGCTGACTTATTGCAGCTATCAGTCTCTCCCACCTACTGTGAGTGCCTTGAGTACGAATTTGTCTTGATCCATAGGAATTTGTCTTTCGGTTCAATCTTTTAAACAACCAAGAGGTGGCAACTTCAGGCCTGAATAATCCACACTTTGCTGGGGTCAGTAGACCTATTCCTGGCTTCACTCACCTGCCCTATTAAATTCTGCTCTGTTGTTAATGGGAGCTATCTTCAACTCCATTAATGCCAACTAGCCCTAGCTAAGCTTGAAGGCAGAAAAATACTATCATTATAAAAATTGCATAATATGCTATGGCCATGTTAAAATTCCACTCCTCATTTGAAATTAAAACTATTTTTTTTCTGATGTTGCCTCTGAATATTGGTCAAATGTTACTAATATAGTTTTTAAAATGTTTTTAAAATCACAGAGTAAATGTGATTAGGCCAGTGTAGTACATAAAATATTGGCTTCTCACAAAGATATTCACATCCTAATCTCCAAAACCTGTGATAATATTACCTGTCTTGGCAAAAAGGACTTTGTCAGTGTATAAAAAGAATTTGAGATTGGGAGATTATCCTGGATTATATAGGTGGGCTCTATCTAATCAGGTAGGTCTTTTCCTAGGTGTGGGTAGAAGCTAGAAAAAGGTAAGGAAGTGAATTATCTGGTAGAGACCTCAGAAAGTAATGTAGCTTGGGAATCACTTAATTTTGGTTCAAGAGATACACATTGGACTGTAAGATAACAAATTAATGTTGTTTTAATTTAATGGCAACTAGAAAGCCATAGAAGTGAATCCAGCCGGTGTTTCTCTAAGATGGCCCCTCAAGGACCTACATTGCAATCAAGTTGCCTTCAGGGCAAGGAAAATCATGGATAAAGGGAACATTACATAATGATAAAGAACTTAATTTTTCAAGAAGACTTAACAATTCTTAATATGTATATTACTAACAATAGAGCATTAAAATATGTGAGGTAAAAGCTGATAGAGTTGTAGGGAGAAATAGATGAATTCGTTATTATAGTTTGAGACTTCAACACTCTTCTTTTAGAAATGGACCAATCAAGAAGACAGAAAATCAGGGATGTATTTGAACTTGAGAATACCATCAATCAACTGGATATAATGGGCATCTCTGGGCTACTTCATCCCCAAAACAGAAGAATCCTTGTTTTCTTTAGCTCACATGGAACTTTCACAAAGACAAACCACATTCTGGGCCATAAAACACATCTTAACAAGTTTAAAAGAGTAGAAATTATACAATGTCCGCTCTTGACCATGACAGAATTAAACTAGGAATCAATAACAGAAAACTGACTGGAAAATCTTCAAATACATGGAGATTACACAACATACTTCTAAATAACACATGGGCCAAGGAATCAGTCTCAAGAGAAATTACAAATAATTTTGAACTAAATGAAAATGAAAATACAATTTATCAACATTTGTGGGTTGCAGTGCAAGTAATGTGGGGAGGGACATTTATACCATTGAAGGATTAAGTTGTCAAAAGTACAGATTCTGGTTTGTTGCCACAGATCCTTTGAATTGGGTCTCTGGGGTAGGGTGGAGCTAAGAAAACTGCAATTTAGTTACAGCCCTAGGGGACTTTAATATACTCTGAAAGTTTAGGATTTCTTGATTAAACTTTATTTTTCTAATTTGTTCATCATGTAAATAAAGACAAATCATTAGCACATTTTTTGAGGAGACTAATTGAATTGTTATAACACTTCTGCTTTTATTTCCAAGATAGCCGCCTGTCATTCTTGCTATTCCCTACTGGCTAGAAACTCTCTTAATACATCTTAAACCGCACACTGTGATTTCTCAGCAACTTTTAGACATTATTAGAATGTCTTTGTTCTGATGTTTATTATTCACACCTTTAAGAACTCTGATCAGTTATTTGCTTAAAAGATCTTCTCTTCTTGAACTCATTGCAAGCTAGGGCAGGGCTGGGAAGGAAAAGACTCAGAGGAGGGCAGAGGAAAAGGTGGGTGTCTTCTGACGAGAGGTTGGGTCCTCCTCTGTGTTCCATGTGCTTCTTGGCTTGTTCCAGTGTCAAACTCCAAGCAGCACCCCTGGATCAGTACTGATGATTTCAGTGAGCAGATGGATCTCAGTGGATGGTACCATAGGCATCCTTCTTTTCTTCCCACAGTCAGTGGTCCCAATAGGAAGGAAGTTGTCAATCTCACCTACCCTCCTAGGTTAGCATTCTGATCTGGGGGCACAGGGAATCCCTAACATTCAGTTGTCTGTCTGGAATGGAGACTTGAGGTCCCCACTCTCCCTTGACAGTGCATATTGTTTTGTCTTTGTCTTTCACTTACTTGCAAAACTTCCAGCCAAACATTCCACTGAAGTTCCCGCCTTTACATCAGAGCTCTTTCCCCTGGAGCTCAGCAGGGAATGCACTTGGCTTTCCTCCGCCACAGGACAGAAGGAATGGGCCCTCAAAATTTAGGCAGCTCTGCTTCCCATACTCCTTGCCAAGCTTACTTCCTTTACCTCTCCGTCATCTTACTCCTGATGGGCATGTGTGGGAAGTTGGGGTTTATTTTAAAGCCAAAAATAATAAATTGATCTCTCACAGTTAACCCTGAGAGAGATCATCGTTTCCTAGAACTTACAAGATGGAGTAGCCAGCATTTGTTGTCTGTAGCTATGGGCCTTGGTGTTGGCTCCAGGAAAATAAGAAAAAGCTCACTCGACATCTTATTACATTCCCTGATGGGAGAGTTGTATCCATTTCAGAGCCAAGAAATATCAATTGTCATCAAAGCTGTTTATACAATATACTAACCTATTTTATGTTTTAGCAATATAAACTATTGTAAATGAATGGATCCTCTCCAAGACTCTGAATCATAATCAAAATTTTACCCTCTACAGATTCAGATACCTTTATAAAGCTATCTTAACATGAAGTTTCTGGGTATGGTCCTGTCCAGTACTTCTTTTTTTTAAAATATTTTTTAGATGTTGATGAAAATTTATTTTATTCATTTATTTATATGTGGTGCTGAGAATTGAACCCAGTGCTATCTACATGCTAGGTAAGTGCTCTACCACTGAGCTGCAACCCAGCCCCTGTCCAGTATGTCTCTTTTTGTTTTAAATTTACAAATCATGTTTTTTTTTTGGAAATTTTTATTTGTTTTAATTAGTTAAACATGACAGTAGAATGCGTTTATGCACTTTGATATATCGTACATAGATGGGATATAATTTCTCATTTTTCTGAGTGTACATGTTGCAGAAGTGTACATGTCATGCAGTCACATATATACATACAGTAATAATGTCTGTTTCATTCTACTATGTTTCCTGTCCCCCCATCCTCTCCCCTCCCCTTCCATCACTTCCCTCTACCTAATCTAAGGTAACACTATTCTTCCCTAGTGCCCCCCCCTCTTATTGTGAATTAGCATCTGCATATTAGAGAAAACATTCGGCCTTTGGTTTTGTGGGATTGGCTTATTTTGCTTAGCATGATATTCTCCAACTCCAACCATTTACTGGCAAATTATATAATTATATTCTTCTTTAAAGCTGAGTAATATTTCATTGAGTATATATGCCACATTTTCTTTATCCACTCATTTATTGGGGGACACCTAGGTTGGTTCCATAGTCTAGCTATTGTGAATTGAACTGCTGTAAAAATTGATGTGGCACTATAGTATGCTGATTTTAAGTCCTCTGGGTATAAACCAAGGAGTGGGATACCTGGGTCAAATGGTGTTTCCATTCCCAATTTTCTGAGGAATCTCCATACTGCTTTCCTTAGTGGTTGCGCTAATTTGCAATCCCACTAGCAATGTATGAATGTACCCTTTTCACCTCATCCTCGCCAGCATTTATTGTTGCCTGTATTCTTTATGATTGCCATTCTGACAGGAGTGAGATGAAATCTTAGAGTAGTTTTGATTAAAGTTGATAAATTTGAGTGTGGCACTAGCTGGTTAGGTCTTAGGAGAGTTGTATTATGTGGATAAAGCTTCATATTTGCAAAACTGGCCAATTATTATAAGACTGCTAGGGAAACATGGGGTGTGGTGAGCATATTATAAAGCTTGGGTCTTGGTGTAATGAAATCAGCCATTAGGGTAAGTTATGCCTTTTGGTTCCTTCATGCAGTCAAAACTCTTTGCAAGCCAAAGCATGCTTTTTGTTGCCAGTCAGTTTCGTTTTAGTAGCACTTTCTACTGTAATGAATTTTCTAATTCTTAGCTACTAAAATGGGGAAAGTAACTGAGTTTCAAATTTATAGCAATATAGCCAAATTGGAAAACATGAGTGAATTAAAAATTTATAAAACTGTTTGTATAAGGCTTAAATCAAGTAGAAATTATTGAGATTGAAAAAAATAAAATAATTTGAATATGTATGGGAATATTAACAAAGTATTTCTTAATGAGTACACAACCTTTTAAGTTTACAAATATCACAAATTAGGTTAAAATATTTGACATTTAGTAAAGTCCAAGCTCATTGTACCCAGTATTTTCTCCCCTTACTTATTTATTTTTACACCATATGTAATTTTTTAAGGCAAATTTAATTCACATGTTTTGAACTCATTTGGCTATGTCATCAAAATTCTGTTTTGTAAGAACTACATTGGATCCAAGTAGTCCTTGAGTGTATTTGAAAGTAAGCTTTTTATTTTTATTTTATTATGTTGTTTTTTACTTTGTTAAATAGGACCATATTTTTTCCTCTGGTAGATGTATTCAAACACAAAAATATTTGTTTTATTGACAATCCATAAATCTGGACACTAGATTATTTGTTATACTGAAAAATTAAGTTCATAGTATTACAAAATTAATCAGTTTAGTTTACTGTCTGCATTTAGAGAGCATTTCATTAGTGATAATGATAGACAGGACTTGGTAATTAGGAATATAATCAGGGAGGTTTACATAGTTATTTGGTAAATATAAACCAAAAGTCCCAAATCTAATCTCACTTTCAACACATGCAGCAAGTTCCAACTAGTATTATTGATTATAATATATATGGGGTAATAGACTTGAAATTTCACATATAATTTAAAAGCATTTATTTTTACGTTTTTCTGAAGTGGCCATTTCATAAAAGAGACAGCCAACATTCAGTCAGATTAGATAATTGTCCAAGGCCATACACAGAGTAAACGGTAAAATCAGGATTTGGACTAAGGTAGTCCAATTCCAAAATAGGTTCTTTGTTTGCAGAAAATAATTCATCATATCTGTTTTAATTGTTTAAAATAATATTATGAAATGATTTACAGTAGAGGGGGTAGAGAGAGAAAAGGGGAGGGGAGGGGAGGGGAGGGGAGGGGAGGGGGGATAGTAGAGAATAGGATAGACAGCAGAATACATCAGACACTAGAATGGCAATATGTAAATCAATGGAAGGGTAACTGATGTGATACAGCAATCTGTATACGGGGTAAAATTGGGAGTTCATAACCCACTTGAATCAAACTGAAATATGATATATTAAGAACTATGTAATGTTTTGAACGACCAACAATAGAAAAAAAGAAAAAAATAATAATATTATGAATTTTCCTAGAGATTAAATCAATTCAAGTACAACAAGTTATACTCTATAAATGTTACAATGTAAGGATTCAGGTTACTTAAGAACGTGATCATATCATTGTTCTTCAGTTAGACAACTTCTTAAATTCAGTAATTACATACTGAGTGCTTACTGTGAGCAGATAAATTAGTATTGAAAAAATAATTATTGATTTATCAATATTTGTCACAAAAACTCTGCTTAAAGATTACCAATTAGTTTTAAAAGAGGAATAATCTTAGAACATTAAACAGCAATAGTAACTATTACTACAATCTCTAAAGTAGAGGTTTTGTTGATATGCTACAAAGAAAATTTTCTTACCTAGTTTTGTCTTCCTGTCAAATTGGTAAAGTCCATGTTATAAATAAGAAATATCTCTCAAATCTCAATAGCTTAAAATAATGAAAGTTTTTTTTCTTGTTTATATTTTATTTCCAAAAGTCTACGGTGAGAGCAGATAGGAGGACTTATTTTAGCTATTTAGGAACACATATTGATGGAGTTTCGATTTTAACAGTGAGAAAAACTTCTATTAATAATTTACTTTTCAGTGTTAGTCTCATAGGATGCTAAACTTCAGAGATGGCAGGAAATAAAATTATGGAAGCAGAGGGAAACCAGAAATCAATGAACAAGATAATATCTGCTCTGGTGCTTAACCAGTCTTTGCTTTTAATGAATGAACTAACTTATCCAGAATATGTGTTGATTTAGAATTTATTTTGGAAATGAACAGTAACTAGAATTATTATGTCCAGTATAGATAAAATTCATTTAATGTATAATTACATTACTTTCTCTGTGTATCAACTATACAATTATTAGTAAGTAAAAGTACAAACTCAGATGTGATTTATACATTAATTGATTCCACATGTGTATGTGAGTTAGCTTCTGCCAGGATTATCATATTATTTTGGTGATCTTCCATTGGTTGTGTTACTTAGATATTTGATGTGTCAGGTAGTAGTTAGATGATCCTCATCTCTAGGATCTGATTCCATCTTTTCTCTATTACTTTTCTCCGTGTTTTACTGTATTACATGGATTTGTAAACTCTGAATTTTCCCTTCTTAAGGGATTATAAATTAACTCTAGGGTCAAGAGAGGACCACTTTGGGCAGTGCAGCAGGGGAGACAGAAAAGTTTTAAACTGAGTACATTTTCTCCTGCAAAATGCAACATGCTTTCTTTTTCCTTGTGGCCTCACCATCTGTAGCAAAGCTGTATGGAAGGAGGCCAGAAAGTTAAAAAAAAGAGGAAGGTGTTGGAAATGTAGGGAAGATTTTTGTATTAGTTCTCATAATTGTGCTGTGGTATTTAAACAAAATTTTTCTTTTCTCACACATTCTTAGTTATCATTAAAATTAATATTAAATGGAATAGTATAAATAGTATAGTGTTAGAATTACAATGTCATTAGCTGAAAAAATTCTTTTGTTTTCCAATAATAATGACATGTGACATGCTTAAGGAAATTATTTATTTATTAGTTCTAATAATCACTTATACATGACAGTAGAAAACTCTTTGGTTCATTGTACACAAAAAGAGCATAATTTTTCACTTCTCTAGTTGTGCATGAAGTAGAGTTACATCATTGTGCAATCATGTATGTACCTAGGGTAATGTTGTCCATCTCATTCCACTGACTTTTCTACCCCTTTGCCCCATCCAAAGTTCTTCCACTTATCTCATGCATTCTCCCTATATGGATTAGCATCCAAACTACCCCATTCACAATAGCCTCAAAAACTCCCCCAAACTAAAAACCAAAAAACATAAAACAAAAACTTGGAAATGTGTTTCTTGATATAAAATATTTTATGTCTTGGATATAAGTTTCTTTCTCTGCCCCTGTGGGAAGGCATCTCTAATGTGATGATGTGAGTCAATGAGACACCACCAACAATTCATAATTATTATATTTGAAAAATGTTTGTAACTTTTTTTTAAAAAAAGAAAATCAAGGTGAAGTGCCTTTAAGATAAGTCACCTTATTGTTTATTGTTTATGTGTTGGCAAAGGAGCAGATGTTTGTATAAATATTTATGAAAATATAAAACACGTGAAGAGAAATTATAATATCTGGTATTTTTCTGTTTCTTTATTAAGTAGTTATTACCTTGTTTTTTTTTTCTCTAAATTTATGCACTAAAATAATTACAAGCACCTTAAGAGATTTAAGAAAATTATGAAAAACAATAATCTAAAAAATTATAAATAACAAAAACTAAACTGACTCCTTAAGACTGTTCAGTTTAATTAAGAATTTTCCATGGAAAGTAAGCGTTGGCATGTGGCTTGGTGATCATGCTCGTTTGTGTTGTTTATTTGCTGCTCTATGGCAACCAGACCTCATACCAGATTAATAGTGAGGTGTTTGGCAATTGTTTACTTGTGAGAGTCATTCTGAAAATTCTTGTACTAAAATAACTTTTGGTCATTACATTCAATTAAAAATTTTGAAAAAAACCTAAGTTTTTGTACTAGTCAGATAGATGACAAATGCAATTTTATTATCACTACATTTTCCATACTTATCAATACTGTGGGAGCTTAAGGAAAGTTACAAAACTCAGTTAATTTCCCAGTGGCCCTAGATAGCTGGAGTAGTGGGTAAACCCTCACTTCTCTTTTTCCTCTTACAGCTTTGCTTTGAGATCTACGATGGTTAAAATCTTTTGAACATTAGCTGTGAAATGATTACTTTCAGGTTTACAATTTTGCCACTGTCAACTCTTTCCATATTATGGTGGTGACTAGAAGATATCACTGACACCGGAAGCAATGACGTTTTATGTTTAGGAGATGTGGGCAGTTGCATACATAATTATCATTTGTAGACTTTCAGAGTGTTCACTTCTCTACAGATCTCTGTTTTTGATTGGTTAGGGCTTAGCCTTCTATTATTTGTCCTGTATCTTTCCTGTTAAGAGACCAATAGCTTACAAGCACAGTAGCATGGGTCAGTACTGCCTCTCAGTGAAAGAGTTGATAAAATCTTTTCCCATGTTTTGGACAAATGGGAGAAGAATGTAAGGGATGGCATGGGAGGAGTCTGGGGAAGAAAGGAGAAGGAACCTAGAAAAATAGGATAGAGAAGGGCTATATTAAAATGTCATCTTTCTTCCGAATCTTGTTGAGAAATAATTCTCATTATTAGTTAATAGCTTTGCAGAAATAATGAGAAAGCCAGTCGGAAGTGCTTTCTGCATCTAACCTAGGCCTCCGCTGTCATTTTCCTGGATAGAGTTAAACATGTGGGACAGTGTTGATCTAACTTCTTTCCAAATCAGTAAAATGTGTTTTTCAAACACTTCAGGGACTTGCGTTTTGTTTCCCTTTGGCTACACAGTAACTAAATCATTTTTAAGTCAATAGACTTTCAGAAAACTGAACGTTCACATAAAGTTTGTGAGAGACCGGCTTGAAGAATGTCACAAGTCACTAAGTTCATGGGGGCAGGCTGGATATTTTATGTTTTATAGTTTATGTTTATAATTCTACTGCTACCCACATTATTTGCTAGTTTCTTAAAGGAAATGTTGCCCTTGAACCTTTCTTCTCAGACTAGGGTTGGCATTTTTTAAAAGCTGCTTAAAGATGTGGTAAGCAGGATTGCTGCTTGTCACCTGCCACTTAAGTCCTGGAGCAGGCGTTTCCCAGGCACACCCTCAGAACAGGTGAAGCACAGGATGGAGAGAGATCCTGGATGCTCATTCTGTTGCTATCCTTAGCTGCTGCCAGGAAGCACATGCGACCCTGGGAAGTGACGGCAATATTAAGCAGACTTTCCAGATGCTCTCGAATACTCTCACTCCTGTGCTCCAGGGAAAAGAGCTCTTTGGACTGGGGCCACTTTCTGCAGCTTTGGCAGCTGCTGAGCCTGAGGGGTGGGGGATAGAGCCAGGAATGATTCTAGTTCCAGCAGCTATAAGAGAAACATTTCCTTTCACAGGGCTTAAAGTAATTTTGTGAGGGGGAAAAAAAGAAGAATTCTAATTTTACTTTATTTAAAGAATTCTAAAAATTATAGAATTAGACAATTGTGGAATTAGAAGATTCCTTAGATATCCAACTCTCTAGTTTTGTGGATAAGAGAATTAAAATCCAAAGAGGATAAGGAATTGCTGGAGACTCAAGCCTAGTTCTTGCAGGGCCTGATGATTTTGTCTTTGGTGACTTTTGAATGCTCTTCTCCATAAGTGTCTTGATTTGGCTAATGCAGGAATTTTGGTTCTTACTGTGTTATATTGTTATCGTGTTATGTTTATACTATGTCAGTGTTCTACTTGTTGGATGCAAATAAAATATTATCTTTGGAGTTGTATTCACAGTCTGCGGTCTACAGAGCTATTTGTTCAGTGCTACCATTTCTGAAAATGGAACTACTTTCTTCTTTTTCTCTTTCATAGAAACTTCTTGTGACCCTAAATATTAAGTAGAGCGTGAATGGGAAACAGAATGTTTCTTATAGTCCCTCAAATATGGTTTTCTCTTTGTCACTAATGTCCCAGATGCAGACTTAGGGCCTCCCAGAGAGTCTCCTGCCAGATTCTGATGCAAATGGAAGATTGAACTGTGGTGTGTTTTGATTCTTTGTTCCACACGCAAAAATCATGTGCTTTGGGCCCTTGGTTTTCTATTAGAACTCAAAGAATGACCTCACAACTTGTAGCCTTAAGTCCTGCATGTTTGATCTGCTTGCTTTTCCTGTTCTGTCTCTTGGGTTCCTCACCACTCAGCCTGCTCTGCTCTTTGCTATTCCCATGTACTGAGAAGGGAGAATGTATTTTTTTCCTGTCTGAATCTCTGTGCAAGTTATACTTTAAAAGTGCTTCACCCCGATAGACTGTTTAATGTCTTTGCAATAAAACGAATGAATCTCACAGTTCCCATTATCTTGCTAACATTATCAAAATTACATTAGTTAGAATTGCTAAAGTAATCTCAACTGCTTAGTGTATAAATCCACAGGAGTTTTGCATTTTTCTTTTTAACATGAATCAACTTAATTACAGGTTAAATTATTGACTTTGCCTTTATTTAAGTATATTAACTACTTGTACAAATGACAACTAATTTAAAATTCACAGTTCAAATGTCAGACACCTTTATAAAAATTTTTATTTTACCTTAAAATCCTGGTAATGTGGTACTCTTTTGAGAACTATTTGTCAGATAGTGAATGAGAGCAATAATTAACTTTATTCTTTGGTACTTTGAGTAAAGATATTTTTAGCCAAACTTTTGATCACCGTTAGTAAATTTTGCTCAGAACCAAGCTCATATAAATGATTTAAAGCAGAATCCCATCACATTTCAAATCTTTAGGCAGAAAAAAATCAATTCTCCCTTCCTCCCTTCTGTTTATCCTCTGCAGCCTCCTCCTCCAGGTCTTTGGTTCTTGAGATAAAAAATCGGAACACAGTTTTAAAAGCAAATTTTAAACAACTAAAACAATCATACAAGCAGTCTTAAAATTGAGGATGAGTTATATTTTTTAAAAAGTTTAACTAAGTTGTTTAAAACTCAGAATTCATTTCCCTTTAAAAGCATTGGATTGGAGAACAAATTGGTGTAGTATTTTGGGAGACAAGTTTGGCAATGTAAATCAAAATTATTTTTCTGCTCCAATAATATTCAGTATCCTCACTCTTACAAATGTATCCATTATAAATAAACTGAAATATTTAAAATGTATATATAAGTATATTAATAGCAATGTTGCATGAAATAGTAAAACACTAAGAACAACCTAAATGCTAGCATTTATATAAATCTTGATACATTAATTAAGATAAATAATAAGCAGCTTTAAAAATAGTGATATAGTTATACCCTTTTAAAATTTATGTTCAAAATGGAAATGTCTGTAATATGTTAAGTAACAAACAAAATTGAAGGCAGTGTGTATACCTTAATTCTGTTTTGGAAACTACATGTATGTACATATATAAAGTCTGGATGAATGTTAACTGAACAATTCAATGATGATTTCTGTGGGACAGAATTAGAGATAATTTTCAAATTATTTTGTTACCTTTATGCAGTTCTTAACGTAATGAATGTGATGCTTTTGTAGTTTGTGATGATGTTATTTTAGGTATTTTCCACTTTTTGCTCTATTACCAGCTTTCATACTCAATTATTTCACATCGAGAATGGGGAAAGGGTAAGTAATAGAACTCTTGTCCACAAAGTGTATGCTTCTTCTTCTTTGCATCCTGAGATTACATTTTGATTCTTTTGAGTTTTAATACTTACTATAGGTCTATAAGTAGTGTGAGGCTGAAGGACTGTGTGGGTGTCTCATGATGACAGCTACCTCAGTGGCTTGCAGTGGGCATGGTCATTGAAGAGTTGCATGCTTTTAAGACAAAGGTTGTATGTATTAAACATCACCATGAGCGATAGCAATGTGAAATTAAATAGAAACTATTTGTTTCTCATCTAAGCCTCTAAGGCTTCCTCTGTGAAGTCAGCAAAGGACTACACCAAAGAGCACTTCTTAGTACAACTCTCCCTGGCTCAAAAGATGAAACTCTCCTCCATCATTCCATGGAGTATTATTACAGTCCAGATGTATAGTTCACCTCTTCCAGCATATGTCTGTGGGAATTGTTCCCCTCAGAGGTATTAGAGTATGTGTTTCCAAATTGACTCTTCCTGGCTGCACTCAAAACTCTTTAGTGCTATGGTGTAACTAATAAGAGGTAAAACTCTGAAATTCAAATGTGAGTGATTATTTAAGGAATAGAAACAAGAGGCCAAATTTTCACCCAATCTTCCAGCCAAAGGACTTAGAAAGCATCATATTTAAATTAAAAGACAATGTTTTGTGTTCACAGAAATGTATCTCAATCTATATTCTCTGTATCTATATTTATATCCATCTCAGCAGACATGGAAATGCACATGAGAACATACATGGCAAAATTATCTCATTAGAGTCAAGTAAGAAAGTCTAACATGACCACAATCTTGATAAAAAATGTTCAGCAGTAGTTAATCAAGCAGATTTCCTGTAGGCATATTACCTCGGACTAGATATGATAAGGGAAGAAACTGAGGATGGAATTATTGAAAGACAAATTAAACAATAAGATAAAAAATAACACAATCAACAAATGGGCCAAGAACCTGAACAGACACTTCTCAGAGGAGGACATACAATCAATCAACAAGTACATGAAAAAATGCTCACCATCTCTAGCAGTCAGAGAAATGCAAATCAAAACCACCCTAAGATACCATCTCATTCCAATGAGATTGGCAGCCACTATGAAGTCAAACAACAACAAGTGCTGGCGAGGATGTGGGGAAAAGGGTACACTTGTACATTGCTGGTGGGACTGCAAATTGGTGCTGCCAATTTGGAAAGCAGTCTGGAGATTCCTTGGAAAGTTGGGAATGGAACCACCATTTGACCCAGCTATTCCCCTTCTTGGACTATTCCCTAAAGACCTTAAAAGAGCGTGCTATAGGGACATTGCTACAACAATGTTCATAGCAGCACAATTCACAATAGCTAGACTGTGGAACCAACTCAAATGCCCTTCAATAGATGAATGGATAAAAAAATGTGGCATTTATACACAATGGAGTATTATTCTGCACTAAAAAATGTCAAAATCATGGAATTTGCAGGGAAATGGATGGCACTAGAGCAGATTATGCTAACCAAAGCTAGCCAATCCCTAAAAAATAAATGCCAAATGTCTTCTTTGATATAAGGAGAGCAAGTAAAAACAGAATAGAGAGGAAGAACATGAGAAGAAGATCACCACTAAATAGGAATGAGAGGGGACAGGGAAAGAGAGAGAGAAGGGAAATTGCATGGTAAAGGAAGGAGACCCTCATTGTTATACAAAATTGCATATAAGAGGAAGTGAGGGGAAAGGGGAAAAAACAAGAGAGAGAAATGAATTACAGTAGATGGGGAAGGGAGAGAAGACGGGAAGGGAGGGGAGGGGAGAGGAGGGAAGGGGAAGGGAGGGGGGAGAGTAGAGGATAGGAAAGGCAGCAGAATACAACATACACTAGTATGGCAGTAGGTAAAAACGTGGATGTGGAACCGATGTGAATGTGCATTATGTATATAGGGTAAAAATGGGAGTTCATAATCCGCTTGAATCAAATGTATGAAATATGATATGTCAAGAGCTTTGTAATGTTTTGAACAACTAATAAAAAAAAATAAAAAATAAAAAAAGATAAAAAGCTCACTCTGGAAGTTCCTTGAGGGCTGACTTGAGGTAGAGAAGAGTCTTTCTGTAAGAAAATGTAGTTGTGGATTATTGAAGAGGAGAGACAAGGAATTCTAATAGGAGAATAGTAGAGGAGCTGAAAGCAGAGTGTTGGGATGTAGGAGGGACAATAGGAAGGTTGGTAGACTGGAACGCGGGGATGGGGACGGGGTGGAGAGTCTGGTGGGGGCACCATTGCTTCAAGGTGAACATTTCCTTATGTTCTGGGGATTTCAGGATGTTAATCACCCTTGGCTACTGTGTAATGAAAGCTAGTAGCTCTGCCCAGTCATTGTGATAACCAAAAAAATATCCCACAAGTTTCCAAACATTCTGGCTGGGTGATTGATCATCCTGTCTCCAGAACCGCTTGGCTAGATAATGAGAGCCTCTGATGCCAGGATGAAGTGTCAGGAAGTGTCAGGTTTTCGTGGGTGAAGTTGTTGTTTCGATTCCCCTACTTCCTTTATGTAGGCATGCTGTAAAACTATACTTCTCTATGGTTGACAACACATCCACATCCTCTATAATCTGTGGGGTAATTCAGTTCCTAGTGAATTCTTGTTGCTATAGCATCCATTACATACTGCTGAATTTCACTCTATTGCTGTTTATAATTATCTTTATTTATAGCAGGCTTGGGTGAAACTTAGGGACACCAGGGGGTTCATCAAACATCTGGAACAATTTTTCAAAAATTTTGGATTTACTAAAACCCAAACATTTTGCCAACCACCTCTTCTCACCCTCTTTCTCTAAATTTTTTTAAAAAAACATATATTTTGGAGAACATCGATTCCATGTGTTTTTAATTCACTTTAGCCTGTACCATCAAAAAAAATTTTTTAAAGTGATTTGGCATCTAAGAAGTCCATTGAGCCTTTAAAATAAACCCTTAAAAATTGTCACATAAATATATTGCAACAGCAGAAGAATGAAGTTTTGATGGAGGCTTGATTGGGATTGAAATTTGGCAAAATTATTTTTCCACATTGACATATAGTGTTCCATCCAACTTCCAATCCACAATCTGGAGAGGAGAAATTGGGTTGGTTAATCTAAAAAAAAATATTGTATCGAATTTTCTACATCAAGACATAATATCGTCAGAGAAAAATATTAAAAGAACCAACTTAAATCAAATATTTTATTAATCCTTAATACTGGGGATTTTTACCATATAGTTGGCAATAATGATATAAGAGACTCTTAGGAAACACTGGAAAATGTTAGAAATAATAAGAATAATAGTAATTTGAAAAGGTAAATAAATTTGGTTAACTTATGATTGTGGTATAAGTTAATAATTCTCATGATCTGGAAGAAGACTAAAGATTCACCAGTGTTCACCAATGAAAAGTATATAAGAACACATACCATTGCACATACCCAGAGCTATATACACATTCTTGTTCATACATTTATGTAAAATTCACCACAGCAACTGAGGCAAATGAACTGAGTGATGTAAAATGGCTAAAAACCTTATTTAAATCTGACGTAACCTAAGAGCATCTTCAGGACCACCATGGAAATGACTTTTGATGGCCACAAAGTAAGAAATCTGAAGTTACATCAAAGACTAGAAATATAGATTATTTGACAAACTTGGGAAAATGTTCAATATTTATTGTTAGTGTGAAAATGCAAATTTAAATTAGTTACCACTTTTCCTTTTGCATCAGAAAAGATGTTTAAACTAGGAATATCTTATAAATCTTTACCTTCAATATTATTCAAGATCTCAAATGAGCAAATCCATGTATTGATGATGAAAATGTAAGATAAACATGAAGGTGCATATCAAGAATCTAAAAATATTAATGATGTGAAGCCCAGCAATTCTATCTTAAAAATGATCCTAAGCATACACACGTATATGTTAAACTGAAGCCAAAAATTTGAAGCAATGTAAATGTCCCAAAACAGAGAAGACAAACATATTGATAGCCATACAATGGAAAACTATAAAATGTTTAAAATGATGTCGATAAAAGGCTTATCATAAATTAGGGAAATGTTCATGTTAGGTGAAATACAAAATATTGTGATGCTAATATTTCAAATTGCACAGAAGGAGTGTGATATACAAAAACTGATAATGATTTTACTTTATCCATTATATAGCATTAGGTCGGTTTCTGTTGCAGAGACTCAAGAGTCCCAGAGTTTCTGACTTTATTTTAGCATACGGTAAATGCTTGATAAATGAAGACTATTTTTCTTTTTAAAACTGTCAAGTTAATTGCATACAAATTTTCTTCTCTAATGAAAAGGAAATTATTAGAAAAAGCAATTTTTTTTCCACATAGTGTTTGAGAACAAAAGTAATGTTATAAAAGTAGTTATAAAAAATAAAGAGGTTTGAGTGGAAAAATTCTGTACTTTAAATCACAACTAGAATTAGGTTCAATCATTGTGAAAATTAATTTTTCCATTAGAAATAAATGTTGCCATTAACATTTTACTGTGTATTTCAGGGGCATTGAATTTGAGGGGTAAGTAGAAAGTCCTAATCAGGCCAGAGTGTACTATCATTGCCACTAAGAGAAAAAAGTCCAGTATTTTCCACTCCAAGTTCTCATTATTCCTCTTTTATACGTCTATGACTCTCTATTTTTCAGTGGTTTGGAAAGCAAAAGAGAATTGATGGCTATAAGGAGTTTTCTGCTCTCTGAGTAGAAACTGCCTTTGAGAATGTATGGGAAAGACAGATGATAAAGCAGAGTTCCTTGTGCTACAGTCATTTTAGGTTCTGAATGGATCCTGCTTATTTATAAAAAGGTGGGGATTTCCCATTTACTAGGTTACCTCTGATTAAAAAAAAAAAATCCCCACAAACGGGTCGCTTCAAGGTCAAAGTTCAAATGATTCCTGAACCAAGTGATTTCTATGAGGGTAAAAGTTGCCTATGCAAAGTGGATGGAGACTTAATGCCCATTTCATGACAGATGAGTGATGATGAAGGACTTGGCTCAGTGGAAATGGGCCTGTGCACAAGGCTGATTAAGAACAACCAAGTTGTCTTTGGGAGGAAGCATGGGCAACAGAAAGGAACCAATTTTCTGGGTAAAATTTTCCTGAATTTAAGAGATTAGACTACCTTCCTCAGTAACAGTCCTCCCAAGAATGAGAGGGAGAAGTCCTATTCCAGGTTCAAGGAAATGCCAGGCCTCCAATGTTGAACCTCCAACGTTTCAGCTCTGTCAATACTTCACGCTGCTGAAATCAAACCATATGAATTTATCGTTTTGGTGAGTCATAAATGGTTGGTATTGGCAATTCCATGAGGTTCTACCTAACAATAGCTCCTTGGACACAAGTGGCTCCAGGAAGAGTAGGTCAAGATGGCTTCAGCACTTGGATCTTGCATGTTAGTCCGAGTCCCCCAAGAAACAGATGCTAAAATGGAATTAAATATGTAAAGATTATTAGGAGAAAGTCGAGTGTGATGCCTGTATTCCCAGTGATTTGGGAGGCTCAGACAGGAGGATTGCAAGTTGGAGGCCAGGTTTAGCAAGGCCCTAAGCAACTTAGTACGGGTCCTGTCTCAAATTAAAAAAAAAAAAAATGAAAAAGAAGGACTGGGGATGTGGTTCAATGGTAAAGTGCCTCTGGGTTCAATCCTCAGTACCAAAAAGGAGAAAGGAAGGAAGGAAGGAAGAAGGAAGGAAAAGAAGGAGGGAGGGAGGTAGAGAGGGAAGAAGGAAGGAAAATATTAGAGGGAAATGCCTAGGCGAAAAGTAGAAAGAGCTCAAAGCATTATCAGATTGTGATGCTGGTCTGATCACAAGTGAAGGAGAGAGGGAGACAAGGCTGGGTGCAAGCCTTCTAGATTGCAATATGGCCTAAGGAAAGTTTGGCAAACCTTGCGGGAGTTCTTGAGCCAAAGTCAGAGAACAAAGGACTTTTATTTCTCTCCAGGTCCTTGGCAGGCAGCAGCCTTAGGGAGATGTGACCTTGGTGCAAACAGAGGGATGGGTTTCAGGGTGTGGCATTTGGGGATCAGACCAAAACAGCTCCTATGAGTGAAGGGCCACCAGGCACATGTTCATGACTGCCATACCTTGAGACTCAAAGGCTCAGAGGATACCCCGATTCAGTTCGGATCTTGCTTGTTGTCCCTTTACTTCCTGTGCTTGCTTCAACTCTATTTCAGGAGTTTTGGTCTTTATCTCTTCATGCCTTACAGTCTACATTGACTTTTTTGGAGAGGAAGGGAAGGGGACTGTGGTCTTTTGTATTCCAGAAAATCATTGGCTCCTCATGCAAATGGGCCCACCTCTTCCAAAATCTCTGAACATCAGAGGAATAACTGCTTTGATAATTATTTGATAAGTAAAATAAAAGTCCCTTATTTCATATTTTCAAGGTGAAGGTTCAGTGTGACAAAAGTCTGCAAAACTGATAGAGCTCTTAAAATAATCCTTGGATGACTTTTGAGTGCCTACAGAGAGCACCTAGGTGCTTTTTGTCCCCATTGAAAGGGAAATGGCCTCTGATGGGGCTTCCAGCTCTATAGCTAATGGCCTATTAAGAGAAAACCCAAAACAACAACAAAATTAACACTTACCAAAAGTGGAAATAAAACCTTATATTATAAAATATACTTTCTCAATAGAATTTGATTTTCATGTGATAAAAATGTGAAATTTGCCAATAAATAAAATATAGATGTGCTAAAGAGCTGGATATAGGAGAAGATTCATATAAGAGCTAACTTTTTTTTTTTAATTTTCATTTTTTTATTGATTGTTCAAAACATTACAGAGCTCATGATACATCATCTTTCATACATTTGACTCAATTGGGTTTTGAACTCCCCAAATACAAATTGCAGACTAAGGGCTAACTTTTAATAAAAAGTAAAGTTAAAATAGAACTTGAATAATTATCCAGATAAACCAAACAGAAGGTTATTTAGATTTTTGGGGTGATGCCTCATTTATTTGTGTGATTTTCATTTCTGTTTAGCCCCCTGTTTAAGAAAGTTTTGTTCCAACATTATATCAAAATCTGTTCTGGAAGTAGTATTTATCCATATTACTTTCCTAGTATGGCTCTTTTGTGGGGAGTTTAAACTACTATCTTAAGAATAGGCACATGTAAATAAAAAATTACATACAAGGAAAAAAACAACAATGTGAAAATCAATGTCAAAAGGAAGGGTGAAAACAGAACTTGAATTGTTCTGTTTGGAGAAGAGACTAAAACTGTCCACACAAAGCATCCAGGAGATCTGGCAAACATGTCCCTGCACGTTCCTTACATAAGACGCAGTCTTACACAATTCTTCCATTCACTCATGGGCTCATGTCTGTTGGCCACCCATGCTCCCTGAAGAAAACTTATGGCCCTGGATTGCATCAGCAAGGCATGATGGATGAGTGGGGACATCTCACCAGGGAGGGAGTATTCTGCATTTGGCTTGGTTTAGAGTCAGATGTGAAGCAAAGAAGAGCTGTAAATTTGGAAGTGATGCTGGAAGAAGCTAAAATTTATTTTTAATCTCTCTAAGTTCCAGAAAAGGAATAAAACCTGCAAATATAATGGTGAGATGATTGGGATAATTTGTAAGATAATCCATCAAAATATAGGGACTGGGAGTTCAGCTCTTCAGGCATGGGGAGGTGCATAGAGAGGTCTGCGTTTTAACTTTCCCACTTGGGAGTTCTTATATAGACCTCAAACTCTGGTTCTACAAATGCAGTTAGAAAGGCAGAGAAAGTAGAATCTCCTATAAAATCTGCTTTTTGATCCAGCTAGATTTTGAAAAAATGTTGGAACAAAACATGTTTAAACAGAGGGTTGAACAGAAAAGAAAAGGACTTAACATATAAGCACATACATTTAATTAAGAAGAGTAAAACCGAATAGCATTGTGGAAAGTTTACATCAGTAAGCTTCAGAGAGATTTGTCTGTTTCTTCCCCTGTGCCACCAATTAATGAAGCTGCATTTAAAGTCAAGAGCTTTGAAGGAGAGAATTTTGTAAAGGTGTTTGTGGGATTTCCTTGATTCTTGTGTTATCTTGCTACCAAGTTTGTGCTTGTGTTTACTGGTTTTGTTGACCACTTTTTATGGCAATATTTCTGTGCTTATTTTAAAGGAATTCTTAGGAGACTTTGCAATGGCCATATAATACTCCAATGATGCCCTACTCTCCATCTAGGTAAATAGGATCCTGAACTAGCAATTAAATCTATGTTTACTGAATCAAAGTCAAGAAGGGCATTTCATGGTTTTTTTTTGACAACTAAAAGAAATTGTTGAGGATGTATATGCCAAGCCATCTTTTGTGTATAATTATGGATACAAAAATTGAATCATTTACAGATTGTGCTCTTATTAACTTATTAAGTTAGACAGGTAACCAAATGATTAGATTACAAAGCACAGAATGAAAATGATCACAAAAGAATTTTAGGTGGTTTGAGAAATTCAGAAGAGGTGAGAACTTGCGTATGTTGTAAAGTGAGATCCTCATTAGAGGTGAGGGAGGGAATTCAAGGCAGAAGTTTTGGTGAACAAACTGTGATGATAACAATTTCAGAGTGTGGGTTGAAATGATCCAGTGATTCCATTGGGCTAGAGTAGAGGAATTGTTGACAAGAGTAGGCGGTAAATCATGTTGGAAAGAGAGGCTACAGGCCATGCCATGGGAGCATGAGAAAGGGAAAAGAAGTTGGAGGCAATGGAAAGCTACCCAAATGTTTAGGAATCAAACTAGCTTATTCATAATTATGATCATGAAGAGCATATTGTAAAAGGGATTAGGATTGCCATATATTCTGAGGGCTGAGAGACTCGTAAGTCATTTCAATGTTATGGGTGATAAGGACTGAGCAAGAGGGGAAAAGTGCTGACAGAGATGAATAATTATTTAGAAAAATATTGCAGAGGTAGGATTTATAGAATCTAGCTACAATTGGGAGATTGGGAATAAGAGGAAATAAGAGTTGAAGACGATGACAAAATCAGAAATCTCAATGTCTGGAAAGATGGGGATACTGTTAGTAGGAATGGAGAGTCGAGAGGAATTGCTGGCCGAGCAGGCAAGGGGACAAGGACACTGAGCATGAAAGGCTCATAGAACAGGTGGAGAGCTTCCGGAAACAGCAGAAAAGACCGGACTGAGACTCCAAAGACAGAACTTGGATTGTGTTTCAGATCTGGAGGTCATAGAAGTGTCAGCTAAAGACAGAGGATTGAATAAATTATTCAAAAGAAAGAGGCAGTTAAGAAAGAGGAGTGAAAGTGTTTAGCGCAAAATCTTGGATCATAAAAACCTGCATTTCAAAAAAGAGAAGTCACCAGAGTGGTGGGAGGAGTCCCAGGGAACATTCTGTTATTGGAAGCCAAGGGGAAAGAAGACAAAAGATCCACAGATGAGAATGGAAATACAGGGGAAAGACCACTGGGGCTTTGTCTACCTAGGATTCAAGTCATCTGGATTTTCATTTGAAAGACTTTTTTTTTTTTTGTCTTGATCATTCTTACTTTTATTCTTTATTGACCTGTATTAATGACACATGTTAATTGATTTCAGTGTGATTATTCCACACATGCACACAACATGCACTAGATCAACTTCAACCTCCTTTTTCTTTTTTCTTTTTTTGGCAATGCTGGAGATTGAACCCAGGTTCTTCTATATCCTAGGCAATTATACCACTGAGCTAAATTCCTGGCTCAAATCCAACTTCCCATTTTCCAACATCCTCACCACATCTTTCCCAACCTTTATTAATCACTATTCTACTATAAGGTCAACTTTTTTTTAGCTTCCATATATGAAACAGAACATGTATTTGTCTTTCTGTGTCTGGCTTATTTCACTTAATGTAGCATTCTCCAGTTACATCCATTTTGCTATATAACCAGACTTCATTTCTCTTTATGGCTAAATAATATTCCATTGTGTATATATGCCGCATTTTCTTTATCAATTCCTTTGTTGGTGGACACCTAGGCTGATTCCATGTCTTAGCTCTTTTGAATATTACCATAATAAACAAAGGTGTGCAGGTATCTCTTTGGTATTCTGATTGCATTTCCTGTGAGTGTACCCAGAAGTGGGATAGCTGGATCTATTTTTAGTTTTTGAGGAACTTATACTGTCCTCTATACTGACTATGCTAATTTACATTCCCACCACTAGTATCTAAGAGTTCCCTTCTCTTCACATTCTTGCCAGTATTTATAATTATTTGTTTCCTTTACTTTTTTCATTTTTTTTGAAAGCAGTCATACTAACTGTGGTGAGATGGTATCTCATGGTAGTTTTCCTGATAGCTGATTTGCATTTTCCTGATAGCTGATGATGTTGAGCATTTTAAAATATATTCATTGTATATTCATTTGCATTTCTTCTTTTAGGAAGTGTATATTCAGAATATTTTCTCTCTCTGTGTGTATATGTTGTGTGTGTACACATGGGGGTGCTTGCAATCAGCCCAAGTCCTCATGCAAATGCTCTATCGCTGAGCTACGTTCCCAAATGCCCATTTTAAAAAATATTTATTTATTTTTATTTGTAGTTGGACCCAATACCTTTATTTCATTGACTTATTTTTATACAGTGCTGAGGATGGAACCCAGGGTCCCAAGCATGCTAGGCAAGCGCTCTACCGATGAACTGCTGTCCCAGCCCCAGCAAATGCCCATTTTTAATTCAGATTATTTTTTTTTTGGTTAAGTTGTTGAAGTTCCTTATATATTTTGAATATTAACCCTTCATCAGATGAATAGTCGACAAATATTTTCTCTCCTTCTGTAGGTCATCTCTTCACTCTGTTGATGGTTTCCTTTGTTGTGCAGAAGCTTTTTAGTTTGCAGAAATCCCATTGGTCAATATTTGCTATTGTTTCTTGTGTGTTTTGGGTCCTATCCAAAAAATCATGACCTGTACGAATATTTTGAAGTGTTTCCCTTATGTTTTCTTCTAGTAGATTTAGAGTTTCGGGTATTTCATTAAAGCTTTTGGTCCATTTTTAGTGGACTTTTGTAGAGGGTGAGAGATAGGGGTCGAGTTTCAGAGTTCTGCATGTGGATATCAAGTTTTCCAAGCGGTATTTATTGAACAGGCAGTCCTTTCCCCAGTGTGCGATTCTGGCACCTCTGTCAAGAGCCTCTTGGCTGTAGAAGTATGGATTTATTTCTGGGATCCCATTCTGTTCCAGTGGTCTATGTGTCTGTTTTTATGCCAGCACTGTACTGTTTTGTTACTATGGATCTGTAGGATGTCTTGAAATCAGGAATTGTGCTGCCTACAGCTTTGTTCTTTTTATTCAAGGTTGCTTTGGCTATTTGTTTTTTTTTATGCTTCCATATGAATTTTAGGATTTTTTTCTAGTTCTGTGAAGAATGTCACTAGTATTTTGATAAGTACTGCATTGCATCTGTAAATTGTTTTCGGTAGTGTGGATATTTCAACAATATTTATTCTTCCAATCTATGTAATGGTGGTTCTTACCATATTTTTGTGCCTGCTTCCATTTTTCACTTGTATTTTGTAATTTTAATTTAGAAGTCTTTTACTTCCTTGGCTATTTGTAGGCTTTAGTGTGTGTGTGTGTGTGTTAACTATCATGAGTAGGTTTTGTTTTCATCATTTCTTTCTCAGTAAATTTGTTATTTGTGGGGCTGGGGTTGTAGCTCAGTGGTAGAGCACTGGCCTAGCATGTGTGAGGCTCTGGGTTCGATCCTCAGCACCCCATAAAAACAAGTAAAGGACAGGTATTGTGTTCATCTACAGCTAAAAAAAAATTTGTTATTGGCATATAGAAAAGCTACTGATTTTTGTATGTTCATATTGTATCTTGCAACTTTGCTGAGTTAGATGCATGTAGATTTATAATTGTTATACCTTCTTGTTAAATGGATCCCTGGTCACTATGTATTGATCTTCTTACATTTTTTTTTTTGAGAGAGAGAGAGAGAGAGAGAGAGAGAGAGAGAGAGAGAGAGAGAGAGAGAATTTTAATATTTATTCTTTAGTTTTCGGCGGACACAACATCTTTGTTTGTATGTGGTGCTGAGGATCGAACCCCAGCCGCACACATGCCAGGGGAGCGCGCCACCACTTCAGCCACATCCCCAGCCCAGATCTTCTTACAATTTTAAAAGACTGTTTCGTCAGATATAAGTAAAGTTATGCCTGCCTGATTTAGGCTTCCATTTGCTTGGAATATTATTTTCCATCCTATCATTTAAAGTCTGTGTTTTTACTAGTAAAGTGAGTTTCTTGTAGGCAGCAAATTTTGGGATTTTTAAAAAAATTCATTCAGCCAATCTGCACCATTTAACTGAAGAATTTAGTTCATTTACATTCAAGGTTATTATTGATAGGTAAGGACTTACTCCTGTTATTTTGTTGATTTTCTTCTCATTGTTTTGAATATTTGTTATTTTTCTCCTCTCATGGTTTGGTGGTTTGCTGAATTGATAATTTTTTTTATTCATTTTGGTTTCTCTTGTGTGTACCTGCCCTTCTAGTAAGATTTTTATTTTCACCTGCTTTCAGGATGGTAAGTTAACTCTATTAAACTTGACCTGCATCATTATTAATACATATTATGTTTGTTTTAACCTAGGCAGTTTGATTTAAAATAGTACCCCCAATGCAATTGTTTTAATAATGTTTAAAGGCTCATTTTTTAACTTCTTGAATAATAAATATTAACTACATGGTCATATTGCTGAAGAACAGACACTGTAATTTGTTCTTTGTATGTATGATTTTATTTAATCCTCTTATTGAAGTGTGTAGTTTTATTCTTCCATTTAACAGATGAAGAAATACCAAAAAGAGATTAAGTAATTTGTTCAAGATCATGTGATGAGTTAGTGGACAGGGCTCTCTAACTCCATGTCCTTACCTTTAACTACTAGTGTATATTTTTTCCCTATTTTCATACATATCAAAGTACCAAAAATCTGAAGTGTATTTCTGTGACACTGGTAAGTAGAGTATTTCGGGTCAAGGTGGTTTGTAATAGACGGCTAACCTGCTTCACTGGTAATGTTTTGTATATATTTTCTTTCATTATGAAGTATTTTTTTTTGACTCTTTCTTATTTTCCCTTATTCATGCTATAAGAACCAAATGTTCATTTAATAATGAAAATCTTAGATTCATGGTGTCTTTATAACATTGAGATCTACAAATAGCCAAAGGAATTTGGGTATAATATGACACGAGGGATAGTAAAAGAAAAAAAAATCAGTTTGATACTTTAATCATTCAGAAATGTGACAGCTAGTCCTCATTCACGATCTATAAAGCCCAGACAAAAAAAAGGTCAGAAACAATCTTAGTAAGCTTGAAATATACAAAGGAACAGAAAATGTATATAGTTATAAAGGACTGGAGAGTGAAATAGGAAGCAAACTGATTTCTCATTTTTAGAAGCAATAAAATATTTTTAGAAATACCACACCTTGTTTGAATCTCTCGATAGAGCTCACGTATGACTAAACTGTTATTTAAATCTTAGGGTGTGTGTGTGTGTGTGTGTGTGTGTGTGTGTGTGTGTGTGTATATATATATATAAAATCCTGCTTCCCTATTCCTGCACCAATGGATTTGATCTTTCTGCATGTTGAATTGGTTTGTTATTTGGGCAAATGCTCATATTCAACCAGAAATATATTATGTAGAATATGAGTGTTTCTATCCCACTCCCGGTTCATGATGACTCCCCCTTTTTTACTTCAGTGCCCTTTATAATCCCCATTAGAGGAAAAACCCAAGAAGGGAATGGAGGGTGATCTTGTTTGGGTCATCACCTCTTAAATAGGGGGATTTTAAAAATGTGTCATTTCTCTTCTCCTTGGCATAAGTGTATGAAGAATTGGCCATTCTACTGTTTTGATAGAGTTCATATGCAACAAGCAGCCCTTGTAGCTACAATTCAGATTTAAACAATATGACCTTCCATTTAATAAAAATTATGTTTCTGTCCTACTTTGAAGATGGGATAAGAGACTTAGCTACTTGGTATGTTTGGGAAGGGTGGAGACTTTAGCTAAGTTATTCACTGACAGAACATTTATCAAGTGATACTAAATGCCCAACACTGAATTCAAAGACATTGACCTTGTTTTATTTGACTTTGGATGTCCCCATCTTAGGTATTGTTGGGAGTTGCCCCAGCTCCAAAGACTAACTTTCTCATCCCCCAAGAAGATCCATCCAATGGTGAGCCCTGCTGGCTCACAGGATCCTTACCCACCAATCAGAAAGCACCCCATGCCAACTGTCAAACCCTTCAACCATTAAACTGTCATAACTGTCAAATCACCCCTGGCTCTTTAAATATGCAGAGCTGTTCCTCAATAAACAGGCATTTTTCTCCTACGAAGAGCCTTGTTTGTACTTTCAGGTATGAACACACATAAATGTAATTCCATGTTCTTATGCTAACATCACATATTAACCAAGCTTCACTTTGTTTTGTCTCCTGTGTGTTTGGCCTCAAAGCTGCATAGAGGAATCTCCAGTACAGGTGTGAGGGGACATGTATAAATACTTGTGGAAAATCTCTTTTGGAAGGGATTGTTTATTATTCTATCCATCTTTATTTTTAAAAAGATAAAAATACATTCTTAGCTATAATTGGGCTGTCTTAATAGGCTTTGACAAATGTTGGTCCATTTTCCTCAGTGATTGAAGGAGTTTGATTTATACTTTAGTGTTTTGTTAAAATTGATTTTGAGCACTTAAAAATTAATATCTTTATATCCTCAACACTTGGCAAAGTACTTGTTCATTAAATGAGTAGAACATATATATAGTCCTTTAATATAGATAAGACCAGGAATAATGAATTGATGTGATTTTTATTTTCTTCTGTGGGAGAAACATTTAATATACTGGAAAGAATTATTTATTTTGTGTGTGTGTGTGTGATGTTGGAAATTGAACCCAATGGCCCTATGTGTCCTATGCAAGTGTTCTAGCACTGAACTACTTTCCCAACCTGAGAACTATCATTTTAAAGATCCTAAGACCATTCAAAAATACTCCCTTTATTTATACACAAGTAATCTTTTTATTTTATGAAAGCACATGTCTATGAACTACTCTTTGGAAACAGTTTTTCAGGCTGAAATGGAATTATATGATATAAATAATAAAAATTTCTTCAGAAACTATATTCATAGTCTGATCTTGCTTCTCAAAGTCACTTCATTAATTTGAATTATCTATGTGTATATTTTTCATATATATATATATATATATATATGTAGTTTGTGTAATTTTTTTTATTGGTTGTTCAAAACATTACAAAGCTCATGACATATCATCTTTCATACATTTGATTCAATTGGGTTATGAACTCCAATTTTTACCCCAAATACAAATTACAGAATCACATTGGTTACACATTCACATTTTTACATACTGCCATATTAGTGACTGTTGTATTCTGCTACCTTTCCTATCCCCTACTATCCCCCATCCCCTCCCCTCCCATCTTCTACCCCATCTGCTGTTGTTCAATTCTCTCCCTTGTTTTTTTTCCCCCTCTTTCCCCTCACAACCTCTTATATGTAATTTTGTGTAACAATGAGGGTCTCCTTCCATTTACATGCAATTTCCCTTCTCTCTCCCTTTCCCTCCTACCACTCATCTCTGTTTAATGTTAATCTTTTCCTCATGCTCTTCCTCCCTGCTCTGTTCTTAGTTGCTCTCCTTATATCAAAGAAGACATTTGGCATTTGTTTTTTAAGGATTGGCTAGCTTCACTTAGCATAATCTGCTCTAATGCCATCCATTACCCTGCAAATTCCACGATTTTGTCATTTTTCAGTGCTGTGTAATACTCCATGGTGTATAAATGCCACATTTTTTTTTATCCATTCATCTATTGAAGGGCATCTGAGTTGGTTCCACAGTCTAGATATTGTGAATTGTGCTGCTATGATCATTGATGTGGCAGTATCTCTATAGTACACTCTTTTAAGGTCCTCAGGGAATAGTCCAAGAAGGGCGATTGCCAGCTTTCCCAGGAATCTCCATACTGTTTTCCAAATTGGCCACACCAATTTGCATTCCCACCAGCAATGTAAAAGAGTACCCCTTTCCCCACATCCTTACCAGGAATTATTGTTGTTTGACTTCATAATGGCTGCCAATCTTACTGGAGTGAGATGGTATCTTAGGGTGGTTTTGATTTGCATTTCTCTGACTGCTAGAGATGGTGAGCATTTTTTCAAGTACTTGTTGATTGATTGTATGTCCTCCTCTGAGAAGTGTCTGTTCAGGTCCTTGGCCCATTTGTTGATTGGGTTATTTGTTATCTTATTGTTTAATTTTTTGAGTTCTTTGTATATTCTGGATATTAGGGCTCTATCTGAAGTGTGAGGAGTAAAAATTTGTTCCCAGGTTGTAGACTCGCTATTTACTTCTCTTATTGTTTCTCTTGCTGTGAAAAAACTTTTTAGTTTAAGTAAGTCCCATTTGTTGATTCTTGTTATTAACTCTTGTGCTATGGGCATCCTGTTAAGGAATTTGGAGCCTGACCCCACAATATGTAGATCGGAGCCAACTTTTTCTTCTATCAGATGCAGAGTCTCTGATTTGATATCAAGCTCCTTGATCCATTTTGAGTTAACTTTTGTGCATGGCAAGAGAAAGGGGTTCAGATTCATTTTGTTGCATATGAATTTCCAGTTTTCCCAGCACCATTTGTTGAAGATGCTATCCTTCCTCCATTGCATGCTTTTAGCCCCTTTATCAAATATAAGAAAGTTGTAATTTTGTGGATTGGTCTCTGTGTCCTGTATTCTGTACCATTGGTCCACCCGCCTGTTTTGGTACCAGTACCATGCTGTTTTTGTTACTATTGCTCTGTAATATAGTTTGAAATCTGGTATTGCTATACCTCCAGATTCACACTTCCTGCTTAGAATTACTTTTGCTATTCTGGGTCTTTTGTTTTTTCATATGAATTTCATGATTGCTTTATCTATTTCTATAAGAAATGCCATTGGGATTTTAATTGGCATTGCATTAAACCTGTAGAGAACTTTTGGTAATATCGCCATTTTGATGATGTTAGTTCTGCCTATCCATGAGCAAGGTATATTTTTCCATCTTCTAAGATCTTCTTCTATTTCTCTCTTCAGGGTTCTGTAGTTTTCATTGTATAAATCTTTCACCTCTTTTGTTAGGTTGATTCCCAAGCATTTTATTTTATTTTTTTGAGGATATTGTGAATGGAGTGGTTTTCCTCATTTCCATTAAAAAAGTTTTGTTGCTGATATACAGGAATGCCTTTGATTTATGCATGTTGATTTTATATCCTGCCACTTTGCAAATTTATTAGTTCAAGTAGTTTCTTTGTAGACCCTTTTGGGTCTTCTAGGTATAGAATCATATCATCTGCAAATAGTGATAATTTAAGTTCTTCTTTTCCTATTTTTATGCCTTTAATTTCTTTTGTCTGTTTAATTGCTCTGGCTAGTATTTCAAGGACTAAATTTAATAGAAGTGGTGAGAGAGGGCATCCCTGTCTTGTTCCAGATTTTAGAGGGAATGCCTTCAGTTTTTCTCCATTCAGAATGATGCTAGCCTGAGGCTTAGCATAGATTGCTTTTACAATGTTGAGGTAAGTTTCTGTTATCCCTAATTTTTCTAGTGTTTTGAACATAAAGGGATGCTGTACTTTGTCACATGCTTTTTCTGCATCTATTGAGATGATCTTATGGTTCTTATCTTTAAGTCTATAGATGTGGTGAATAACATTTATTGATTTCCGTATATTGAACCAGCCTTGCATACCAGGGATGAATCCTACTTGATCATGGTGCACAATTTTTTTGATATGCTTTTGTATTCAATTCGCCAGGATTTTATTGAGGATTTTTGTGTCTAAGTTCATTAGAGATATTGGTCTGTAGTTTTCTTTCTTTGAAGTGTCTTTGTCTGGTTTCAGGATCAGGGTGATGTTGGCCTCATAGAATGAATTTGGAAGAGCTCCTTCTTTTTCTATTTCTTGAAATAGCTTGAAAAGTATTGGTATTAATTCTTCTTTGAAGGTTTTGTAAAACTCCGCTGTAAACCCATCCGGTCCAGGGCTTTTCTTGGTTGGTAGTCTTTTGATGGCTTCTTCTATTTCTTCCTTTGTTATTGGTCTGTTTAGATTGTGTGTGTCTTCGTGACTCAATCTGGGCAGATCATATGACTTAAGAAATTTATAGATATCTTTACTATCTTCTATTTTATTGGAATATAGGTTTTCAGAATACTTTCTAATTATCTTCTGTATTTCTGTAGTGTCCGTTGTGATATTGCCTTTTTCATTCCATATGTTAGTAATTTGAGTTCTCTCTCTTCTTCTCTTCATTAGCATTGCTAAGGGTTTGTCGATCTTATTTATTTTTTCAAAGAACCAACTTTTAGTTTTATCAATTTTTTCAATGGTTTTTTTGTTTCAATTTCATTGATTTCTGCTCTGATTTTAATTATTTCTTGTCTTCTACTACATTTGCTGTTTTTTTGCTCTTCCTTTTCTAGGGTTTTGAGATGAAGTGTGAATTCATTTATTTGTTGTTTTTTTTATTTTTTTGAGGAATGAACTCCAGGAAATGAATTTCCCTCTTAAAACTGCTTTCATTGTGTCCCATAGATTCTGGTATGTTTGTCTGTATTGTTGTTTATCTCTAAGAATTTTTTGATTTCCTCCTTTATGCCCTCTGTAACCCATTGATCATTCAGTAACATATTGTTCATTTTCCAGGTGATGTAGGATTTTTCCTTCCTTCCTTTATCATTGATTTCCAGTTTCATTCCATTATGATCAGATATGGTGCATGGTATTATATCCACACCTTTATATTTACTAAGAGTTGCCCTATGGCATAATATATGGTCTATCTTTGAGTAAAATCCATGTGCTGCTGAGAAGAACGTGTATCCACTTGATGATGGTTGATATATTCTATATATGTCAGTTAAGTCTAGATTATTGATTGTGTTATTGAGTTCTATAGTTTCTTTATTCAGCTTTTGTCTGGAGGATCTGTCTAATGGCGAGAGCGGTGTGTTGAAATCACCCATAATTATTGTGTTGTGGTCTATTTGACTCTTGAACTTGAGGAGAGTTTGTTTTATGAACGTTGAAGCACCATTGTTTGGTGCATACATATTGATAATTGTTATGTCTTGTTGGTGGATGGTTCCTTTTAACAGTATATAGTGTCCTTCTTTGTCCATTTTGATTAACTTAGGTTTGAAGTTGATTTTATTCGATATGAGTATGGCCACTCCTGCTTGCTTCTGAGGGCCATGTGAGTGGTATGATTTTCCCCAACCTTTCCCCTTCAGCCTGTGTATGTCTTTACCTATCATATAAGTCTCCTGAAGGCAGCATATTGTTGGATCTGTTTTTTTAATCCAGGTTACTAGCCTATGTCTCTTGATTAGTGAATTTAAGCCATTAACATTTAAGGTTGCTATTGAAATATGGTTTGTACTTCCAGTCATGTTTATTTATTTATTTATTTTAGTTTGGCTAGTTTTTCCTCTTTGGTCATTTTTCTCCCCCTTTACTGAGATACCTCCCACTGTTAGTTTTGGGTGCTATTTTTCAATTCCTCTTCTTGTAGTATTTTGCTCAAAATGCTTTGCAGTGCTGGTTTTCTGGCTGTGAATTCTTTTAACTTTTGTTTATCGTGAAATATTTTAATTTCATTGTCAAATCTGAAGCTTAATGTTGCTGGATACAGTATTCTTGGTTGGAATCCATCATTTTTATAGTTTGAAATACGTTGTTCCAGGATCTTCTTGTTTTCAAAGTCTGTGATGAAAAATCAGTGGTTAACCTAATTGGTTTACCCCTGAATGTAATCTGCCTCCTTTCTCTCATACCTTTTAATATTCTCTCCTTGTTCTGTATGTTGGATATCTTCATAATTATGTGTCTTGGAGTTGGTCTTTTACAGTTTTGTAGGCTTCTAGGATTTGGCAATCAATTCCATCTTTCATATCTGGGAAGTTTTCTAAGATTATTTCATTCAACAGATTGTTCATTCCTTTGGTTTGAACCTCTATACCTTCTTCTATCCCAATGACTCTCAAGTTTGTTTTTTTTATGACATCCCATATCTCTTGCATGGATTGCTCATGATTTTTTAACATCTTTTCTGAGTTGACTATATTCTTTTCGAGTTGATAAACATTTTCTTCATTATCTGATGTTCTGACTTCTATTTGATCTAGTCTATTTGTAATATTCTCGTTTGAGTTTTTAATTTGGTTTATGGTTTCCTTCATTTCTAGGATTACTGTTTGATTTTTTTTAGTATCTCTATCTTCTGGTAGAGTTTCTTCTTTGCAATTTGAATTTGCTTATGCAATTCGTTTTCAAAGTATTCCTTCATTGTTTCAACTTGCTGTGTCATGACTTCTGTAATATTCCATTCCATCTGAGTCAGGTATGCCTTGAGTTCTTTCTCTGTCCATTTTTCTGATGCCTCTAGGTTCTCCTGTAGATTTAAGTTGTCCTGCATTGTTTGTAATCCTTTTTCCCTTGTTTTTTTTCATGTTGTTCATGTTGCTTTCCAACTCTGTTTAACTGCTGTGTTTCTGTTTTCTCCTATAAATTTGTTTTGGTTTTGTATATCTCTGTGGTCTTTCCTTTGTGGTGGGAGACTATGCCTAGAAATGTTAGGCTTTATTGTACTTTAAAGCTGATTCATTCAATTCATAAAAGGCTTATAGTTATTTGTTGTTTGTTCTTAGGACTTTAGGTTAGGTGCTTTGATGGTATGAGGGTTAGTATGTCTTGGCTACTTTAGAAGATTGCTCTACTGAAAGGGGATATTAACAGGCGATTGGATCAGGGTGTTTGGTAGTAGCTAGGTATTTAGGAGCCCTATAGACAGCCTCGAAACATTCACCTATTTGCATTTAGACAATTACACATAATGGAAGACATAATTCTGGGATGAAAGTTGGGGGTAGGGGAAGGAAGGTGCTCTTAAAAAGAAAGAAGGAGAGAGATAGATAGATTGGAGGAGAATGGAAAGAACAATAAAACTTGAAATGGGAAAGAAAGAAAGAAGGAAAAGGGGAGAAAAGAAAATAGAGAAAAAAAATTGAAGTCTTAGAGATCCATTTTCTTCTCTTCCAGTAGGCGGCGCTCTGCCCTCCGAGCCTAGCTTCTGCCCTCTATGTGCCGACAGCAGTCCCTGTAAGGCGGCTCCTGGGAGTCTCTCAATCCTGTTAGTCCAGCGCCGTTTCACTTCTCTGGCCCCTCTCCCCCTTCCTCCTGCCAGCCAGTCAGGTCCTGTTCACTGGAGGTGGTTCCCCAAGGATCTGGTTACAGTTGCAGCCCCACTGCGTGCCCTATTTCCTGAACGACTGAGCACTCTCTCTGTCATTCATCTAAGCCCCAGTGCTGTGGAGTGGTGATCTGGGAACCAACAGTTTACTTTTTCCGGACCCTTTTGGTGGGCACTACCCAGGAAACTGGTGGCTAAGATCTTGGGTGTCACCACTGGTGGTAAGGGAAGTTGGGGATCGGGAATCCCCTCTGCTTCCCTCAGCCCCTACCTTCACATCCACTCCGCTGGCGGTAGAAGGAGTTTGGGGTTGGGAGTGCCCTCTGCTTCCCTCCAACCCTACAGTCACACCCACGCCGCTGGCGGTAGGGGGATTTGGGGGTTGGGAGTCCCTCAGCCCCTACAGTCACGCCCCTGGAGAGATTCCCGAGGTTTCCCGGTTGCTTGTATCTGGTGGGGATGGGAGTCACACACCTGCTAAAGTGGATTCCTCTGGGAAGGAATTCCGTCGCCCGAACTCCGGTGACATCATCTCTCTGCTATGGCAGGCCCTAGGCTCCTTGCCGGAGTGACCAAAGGGAGAGGTGGGACTGGTCTGTCCCTGGTGTGACCCAATCTCGGTTGGTTTCAGTTCCCGGTTTGCTATTTCATGAAGGCTTGGCTAGAGACCTCTTCCTAGAGTCCCTGCGCCACTCCTGCTGAGCTGCGCCTCGGAGGCTGGTTGCCGGGTAGCGCAGGCCGCGGCTGGCGGGTCTGGACCTCCGTGATGCGTGGCAGAGATTCACTTGTCTGGGGCAAACTGTCACCTCCAAAAATCCTACTAATTCCCGGCTGGTCTCTCTTCAGTGGAATTTTGCTAGAAGTTTCTCAGCAGGTAGAATCTAAGCGTATCAATGAATCTCTCTGACCCCGTTATTGAGGAGGTACTGAAAGCGCTGTTTCCCCGCCCGATGCCATGTTGGATCCTAGTTTGTGTAATTTATCTATGAAAGATCAATTGAATTGGGGCTGGAGATGTGGCTCAAGTGGTAGCGCGCTCGCCTACCATGCGTAAGACACTGGGTTAGATTCTCAGCACCGCATAAAAATAAAGATATTATGTCCACCTAAAACTAAAAAATAAATATTTTAAAAAAATAAAAAAAGGAAGATCAATTGAGAATTGTTTTTTATATATTGAAGTATCAATGCTTCTAAGTAGTTAATCTGATTAGTAAATGGTAAAGAAAAAATGAGAGGATGTAATTCAAATTAACTCAAGTTATAAAATTTAATAAAAATAATTTCAAATAGATATCAGGTAAACTTTCTAGTAAGCAATTCTATTGGAAAGAGATATGGTTTTCCTAGTGTGATGATGAGAACACAGTTGTCTTCAGACACTTAGGAGGTAATGAAGTACTGAAATGGATGGAATAAAAGACACTAGACTGAAGAACCTTGGTAAATAATCCATCATGTCTTTACTATTTTTTTATTTTGTGCACATTTCTCCCACATAAAATCATTCAGCCACTGGAGGTCTCTGTTGGTACAATTTTTAGTAAGATGTGTGTGTGTGTGTTTGTCATTATTTATGAGAAGAACCATTCTTTTAAAAAACCATTCCTATTGAATAAGGGAGGTTAATGAGTTATATTTCTGTTTTTATTAATACATATTAATCACACAGAATAAGGGGCTCATTGTGGTCTATTTGTACTTTTACATACATACTGTATGTAGCTTCTAGATGAAGTCATTAACTTTAGTTCATGCAGCACAAGGTTCATTCTAGTGTGTATGAGATTACATGGTTATCCACCTTCTAGAATATTCAAGTAGTTTTGTCTTCACTATTGTTTTTACTTAAGTGACAAAGTACCAAATATAAGTAGTGAACTGATTTTATTAAAGCTTTCTCATTTTGCATATGGATAAATTTATCCATTTGTTTTTAAAATAAAATAAATTGAGCATAAATAGAGAATTTGAAGGGATTATGAGAGTATTTGTCTATAAAATGCCTTTAAAATATATTTGCAGACCAATAAAAATTCAGGTTAATATATTGATTTGATATAACATTTGAAAATGTTACCATTTCTGGAGCAATGCCTCATAACCATAGACATAAATGTCTATGAAGATTCATTTTAATGCAAAATTTATTTGGTGAAAACTCCTATTATCTAAGTCAGTATGCATCTCTATGGTGCACACAGGTGAGGAAGTGCTAGTCTGTTTCAAAAGAAGTTCTAGCAGGTAGGGAGTGAGGACAAAATCAAGAGAAAATATAACAGCTCAAATAAGGTGCTGTGGAAACCCAAAGATGAAATAGATCACATCTGCTCCATGGGAATCAGAAAAAAAATTGTGTATTGACATTGAAGTGGGTGAGACATTGATAGGCAACTCTTGAGAGGACAAAACTGGGGAAGTGTGGGGTAGATTTGGGAAACAGCAGATGGTACAGGTTGATTAAAGGACAGGGTATGTGACATGCAGTGATGTGATTAGGACCTTAAATATGAGTCCAATAATTTTGAATTTAATTTAGAGAGGCAGAGGAAAGAGTGGGTTTATATTTAATGAATGCCTATTATAAGCTAGGCTCTATGCTAGAACTTTTTTCATAATAACATTTGTAATTATTATCACCATTTTATCAATGAAGATGCATTAGGAGATGAAGTTGTCTGCCCAAGGTAACAATTTTAAAGTTAAATTGTTTGAGGGAAGAAGAGATAGTCACCTAGTGTATTTCACCAAATCTAAGATACCATTATTCTAAGACACACCATTATTTTAGGTACCAGTCAAATGCACTAAGTTAAACCGATGGGCTATTCTAATCTTGGATTCAGAAAGGTTAAAAAAATATTTCTTAAAGATTACCTTTGAGTTGAGGCAAAAGAGTACTTTTAAGCAACTAAGGCAGAATAGGAAAGCTGATCATCCCCAAAACTATACAGGAGGAGTAAGTTATGAGGAAAAAGTCCCCGATAATAATAAATGATACCCTAATTATAATTATAATATCATACTTTTGCATAATATGATTATCAATTTATTTTCACATACATTATTTCATTTGAATCTCACAAAAGTTTATTTCTATTATGTTTTCAACTTGAAGAATATTATGTTTAGTGTGTCTAATTTTTAAGAAATTGACATACATTATATGTATTTTTATTTGAAATAATCATGTACTTATTACTGTATATACTAATATAGAAAAAAGTGTAAAGATGGCAACTCTAAGTAGTATCATTGATAAAGGAGGAACAAGAAATTTCCCTTTATATAATTTTATATCATTTAGGCTTTATCTAATAAGCACATGTTAATTAAAATCCAAATGTTTTTTTTTTTTTTAAATAAAGACTTGGATCCCAGAGAGTTTCTGAGATTTTTTTGAAGGTCACATTGATAGTAGCTGGGAAAGAAAAGAAGCACTCTGACCTAAAGACACGTCTCATGAACTTAACACTCCTTACTGTTCTGTGGATATTGGCAGAGGCCAACAACTGCTTACTCATTCAACAAAACACAGGAAAGAAAGAATGGAAAGAAATTTTATTAGAAATCTGTCCTTAAAAGGAAATTGATTCCAGGGGAATTATGCTGGATAATCTGTTGGCTTCTTCAAGTAGTCATTTTAATGCAGCTGAAATAAAACAAATATGGATGCAAGAGGGAGCTTTGAAAGAGAACCTCATTTTACAGTGTTCCATATAAAGATGCATAAGGCTCAGGGTGTTGAGAAAAGATAAACTGTCATATCAACATAGCTCAGTTTATAGTAATGGATGTTCATTGACCAAGTGTGTGCGAAAGATAAAGAAAGAAGTACTCTGTGGGACAATCTCAGCAAGGTGTCCTGTTCAAAAGAAACGCCACTTATGTTCCAGACATCTTTGAAAAGCCATAGGTGTGTACTGGAGTCTGGAGTGAAGAGACTCCACTAAGCACCCAGAAAACTAGGCTAATAAGCTTCATCCATCTCAGTATCTTAAACATTACTCTTTGACCTCTGTTTCAGTCTCCCACAATACTTTCTCAAAACTCCCTAGAATTCATTTGCTGAACTTAGTCCACACAGGCCCTTCCCTTTCTTTTCATGAGACATCTGCCTTCTTTCTGCTCTGGTTGTTTCCTCCTACTAAAGTGGTTACTCATTAGTTACAACACACCAAAGGCTGAGGAAGCTTATAGTGAAACGTCCTTGGAAAGGATACCTCCTCGGAAGGAAGGCTTTGTACAAACTTATATAATCAGAGTGTAAATGGGGTCCCATGTGGCACAGGGTCTGGGTCCTATCACTGTCAAAGAAATAGCAATCTGACTCCAAAAGCCAAGATAAATTGTGTTGATCTCTGAATGTTTTGAAAGACTACTGCAGGGGTTTGATATAGCACCCTATGCAGAAAACTTCCTAAAAACTTCCCTCGCTCTCTCTTTTCCCAATCAGAGTATCCCATTTAGGCAAATATTAGGAATCCCCAGGTAAGAAATTCATTGGATTACTACTAAGTGGAATGTGAGAGTAGTTTATCATATTTTACATGAAGAGTTCATTGATAGCTTCTTTCATTCAGTCAATCAGCAATGTTCAATAAGCCACCACAAGGGGCTTGACACTGGTATAGAAACTGGGGAGACCAAAGTGAATCTGACACCTAGCATGGGTCAGAAAATTAAGCATCACACATTTAAATTGTGAGGAGTATAATATAACATCGTGCACATACTCAATAACTCTGTGCCAAGTATTGTGTAAAAAGCTGTATATTTAATCTCATTTATTGTCTGATCTTTTTAAGAAACCAATGTGATAAAGACCATTTTTACTTTCATTCTTCAGATAAAACAACTGGGTGTAAATTAACCCAGTGTCACACATTAAATAAATGTTAGATCCAGGATTTAAAACAAAGTTTAACTTCTGACTGGAAGATTTTAGCCAATGTTCAAGTAATATTGCTTTCTAGGAGGGAGGGAAGACATAGAACATAAAATGGTTGTTATGGTTTGAATATGAGGTATCCCCCAAAAGTTCATGTGAGACAATGCAAGGAGGTTCAGAGGAGAAATGATTGAGTTGTGAGAGTCTTAACCTAATCAGTGAATTGATCCCTGATGGGATTAACTGAGTGGTAACTGGAGGCAGGTGGAGTGTGGTGGGAGGAAGTGGTTCATTGGGGGCGTGGCTATGTGGTCTATATTTCGTATCTGGAGAATAGAGTCTCTCTCTCTCTCTCTTTCTCTCTCCCTTTCCCCTCTCCCACTCTCTCCCTCTCTCTCCCTCTTCCCTCTCCCCCTCGCTCCCTCTCTCTCCCTCCCTCCTCCCTTCCCTCTCCTCCTCTCTATCTCTCTATCTTCCTCTCTCCTTCTCCCGTCTCTCTCCCTCTTCCCCTCTCCCTCTCTCCCCTCTCACTCCCTCTCTCTCCCTCTCTCCTTCCTTCCCTCCCTCTCTCTCCCTCCTTCCCTCCCTCTTTTCCTCTCTCTTTCCCTCTCTCTCCCTCCTTCCTTCCCTCCCTCTCTTCCTCTCTCTCTCCTTTCCTCTATCCCTCCTTTCTGATCATGATATGAGCTGCTTCCCTCCGCCACCCTCTCTTGCCATGTTGTTCTGCCTCACTTTGAGCCCTGAGGAATGGAGCCGGCCTTCTATGGATAAAGACCTCTGAAACTGTAAGCCCTCAAATAAACTTTTCCTCCTTTAAACTTTTTTTGTTCAGACCTTTTAGTCACAGCAGTGAAAAAACTGACTAAAACAATGGTGCCATCATGGAAAGGAACCCAAAAGATTCCACCACCCCCACCATTAGAAGTTGAGCTGCTGACCTCAGAGAAACAAGAATGTCCAGAGAGGATCCTTTGGGGTTGGGTGCCATGGTATTCAGTTGAGGACCTGGTAGAGGTTGTAAAACAAAAAGGCAGATTGGTTCACATCTCCAATCTAGGAAAGGGGCACAGCTTCAGGGAGGGGAGGAATAGTCTGATGACAGATCATGTCGTCACTACATGAAGGGATACTTAAAAGATTGGCAATTGATAGGGTTCTCAATTTCTCTATGAAATGCCTTAAATCATACAAAGCATCAGCTGTGACATCAAATAGTTCTGGGGTAATGATGTAACTCACAAGCTATGTAGCTTTGGGGAAGTATTTAACTTCAGTGCCTCAGTTTATTTATATGTAAACATTAGCTAATGTTTAGGAAGCACTTCCTATAACAAGATAGTATGCTAAGCAGTTTACACAAATCATAGCATTATACAAATCTACAAGGTGGAAATTATTATTCATCCTATCTTAAAGATAAGCTTACTTAGTTCAAAAAACTAGGTAACTTCCCAAGGCTACATATAAATAAATCTTGGTGCCAGGTTTTGAACCCAGTTCTGTCTCCTAAATTTGAAGGAAAGTGACTGGTCTCTCAAGTGGGCCAGCATGGCAGTCAGAGCTTTTGTTCTGTCTGCACAGGATGCTCCTTTCCTGATTCACCCTGATTCTTAGCTTTTTCTTGATGCATTTCTAGGTCACTGTGGAGAAACAGGATCACACACACTGGAGAGAGGAGGGGAGCTGCCTCCAGGAGGCTTGTGTTCCTACTTCGTCTGTGACATCTGAGTCTGTGACCTGTGAACAACTTTTATAGGGGGTTTGAATTAATGTGGCTCCCCATGGTTGACAGGAATGGGCATGGGGCAGCAGTTCAGGCTGTGAAGTAGCTGCTGCTGGGACTACATAATCCATAGGCTAGGGCTTTTAATATCAGTAATGCATTTCATGCTCAGTGGCTCATCTGAAATCTTTAAAAATGTCCTTGGGTATCTGAGCTCCGGAGGTGAAGTATTAGGAAAGGATGAATGTCCAGGGAGCAGTGAGGATTAGGGCCATTTGAAGCTTTCCATGTACGGAGGGCTTCCAGCCACTCAGGCTCCATTTCTTCCTGGAAAGTTTTCTTTCTTTTTTCTTTTGGATATTCTATCTGACTGGGATTATCACATTTTGATTTTCTTGGAATGGCTTGGAGCTCAGAACTGTGGAAAATGGAAAGCTAGTGTGAACGTTCTTTCTCTTCTCAGGGATTTGGAGTCTTATTACTTTATAGTTGCAGCTTTCCATGTTTTTTTTTTTAATATTGTGGTCTACATGGAACTAAGAAATGTGTAACACTATCATTTTGCTTCCCTGAGATTTCCTTCAGAGCTGTTATTGTTTATAGTTTATAACTTATTCTATTTCCAAAGAAGCATTTAAGGTGGTTTCCAATATGAAATAAATGAAATACAGTATGATTATAACAAATACAGTACCATTATTAATTAAAAGGAGATAGATATAGTGATTACTATTGCATCTGAGATTTAAATTTAGCTTTGAACTTATCAGAAAACAAGGGAAGAGTGATATGATAGATTTTTATAGTCTTTTTGAACAGAGGAAAAAGTATACAAATTGTTCCTGTACAGAGAAAATTCTTCCTGGAACAAAATTCTAGTAGAAAAAATGTGTAAATTATTTTGTGTTATAGAAATATTTGATATATGAGGGAATAGGTACTTATCTTTGTATACAGATACATACACACACACACACACACACAGATGTAAAAACATAAACATATGCAGTTTAGTCCTGGTGTGTACATACATACATACATACATACATACACACATACATACCTGTTGTAATAAGCAGACTAATGATCACCCAAAGATGTACACATCCTATTTCCTGGAGTTTGTTAAATGAGCTAGGGAACTAGTTTGCTAATTAAAGATATTAATCATTAGACTTTAAAATAGGAAAATTATCCTGGATTATCTGGGTTGCCACGTGTAATCACAAGGGTCCTTAAAATTGGAAGAAGAGAACAAGAGAGGTCAGTAATGTGATGGGAGGTGCTGGATTTGAAGATAGAAAGAAAGGACCACAAATCAAGGAATGAGAGAAATCTCTAGAAAGTGAAAAAGCAAGTAAGCAAATATTCTTCTAGAGTCTCCAGAAAGAATGCTCTCCTGGTCCCTTGATTTTGGTTTTAAGAAATCCATGTTTGTTAGGCTTCTAAATTATAGACCTGTAAGAAAATAAACATGTATTTGTGGTAATTTATTATAGCAGCATTAAAAAGTTACAATACACACACACACACACACACATACATATACATACTATTTACACACAGACACAAATAAACCAAGGATGATAGAAAAAGAACACAAAGAAAAAGACAAGAGATCAATGAAGATTTTTTTTCTGTAGGGAATTAAGATAATGCAGTCTAGATATCTTGACTGCAAACATGCAATTTATTTCTCATATACAACTATATAATAGTATGTAATTGCATGAAAAACTACAACTTATTGACTAATGAATACTCAACAGGGTTTTAAAATTTAGTCCATACTGAAATAAGAATTCTTGGCTTTATTCCCTCCTCAAAGCTTATTACTAACAATAATATGCTGAAGCTTATTTCTATCAGGTCCTGAAAGCATTAGTGATCATCACTCATTCAAGGATGTCATGCCTATTGACTGAATTAGGCAGTGGTGAGAGTATTCACCCGATATACTGAACATTACCAAAGAAGGATTTTTCCTCCTGAGACTTGGTTGTTAAACATTTACTGGCATACCATACTGCTTGCATAGATTTACCCATCTCGGTAAGTTGTATGACCAGCCTCCCAGATGCCCAAAGCCTAGAAGTCACCTTTTATTCCTCTTTCTCTCATGGCCTATATCTGTTCAGTTAGCTCATTCTGCCACAGCATATCCATTTTTTGTTTTAATCTTCATGGTTACCACTCTAAGCTAACAATACATCTGGCCTGAATTATTACAAAGAACCTATAATGGACTACCCCAGTCCTCTTGTTCTCAATTTGCTATCTTTTATAATGTAAATCATGTTACATTATTTCACTGATTAAAATCCTCTACCACCCTTAGAATAAAACCTAAGCTCTTTAACTCCAATCCATAATACTCTTCCTTCCTTGCTTCTCCTGTTTTACTCTCCAATTTCATCTTCTCTATATCTGGTGCCTGTGTTCTTGCCACACTGGTCTTTCTGTTCTTATGTTCACTGAAAGTTCACTGAAGCTGCCAAAGCAGCTTCCTTTGCCTAGAATACTCCTCTCCCTCCCCTCAGATCTTTGCATGGCTGCCTCCTTCATATCAATCAGGGCTTAGCTTAAATGTCCTACTTCTGTAAGGCCTTCCTGACCACCCAATTTAAAGTAGTCTATAACATTCCTAGAATATTCCCCTGTGTGATTTTCATCTTAGCACTTGCACCTACTTGCCATTTCCTTGTTCATTTATAGTGCCTGGCACAGAGTAGGCTCCTAAGAAGTGCTTGTTGAAAGAAGGAACACTTACAGTTGTTTAAACATTGGCTGGAATATGTTCCATAGACAGCTTCTTTCCTGTCTGGGTCTTAGTGGTAGGGGGTGGCTGGTAAAAACTCTCAACCCTGGCCTGGCATTAGAAAGTGGAAAATGGTTGAGGTGGTAGAAATGTGAATTAGAAGGTCAATCAGTTCAAAGAGCTGGATGAAATATTGCAGCCTCCGTAAAAGGTATCAGTCAGATATTAGGATGGGGAGGGTGACTAAGAAATGCTGAACTGTGAGCTAGAAAAGAACTAAGCACATATTCAGTGCGGGGACCAGACCTGACAAGGGGGGGTGCTAGTGCCTGGGCTCAGACTAGGCTCCCCAGTGCTATTGGATGGTGCTTACCTACCCTAGATTCTCAAAGCCTCCTCCAGGCCTGACCTTGCCCATTCTAAAAGTTTGACTTATATACCAGATGTCACAACTAAATTTTCTCTTCTGAGGAGTTTCAGGAGACAGAAATACTCCACTTCTAGAGTTGATTGTTTTTCCCACAATTGACTGGCACTTGTTCCCATTCATTACTTTTTGGACTCTCTAGATATAGAGATATATAGATATATTTGTTACATTGAGGATTTTCTTAAGCAGAACTTTCTAAGAATGACTTTTCTTATCATAGATTCTCATTGAGAAAGGGCCTTAAATTATTTCAATGGGATCTCAAAGAGAGTTTTTACTGTTCAAGATCCACAAAGGTAGAGGCAGACTCCAGGCAAGAATCCATATTTATTGACTTCAGGACTGGTAATCAGAAGTGGGAACTGGCATTAAACTGTCATCTGCAAAGGAAAAAAAGAAAAAGAGAGACAGAGAGAGAGAGAGAGAGAGAGAGAGAGAGAGAGAGAGGAGAGAAAGAGAGAGAGAGAGAGAGAGAGAGAGAGAGAGAGAGAGAGAGAGAGAGAGAGAATAGTAAGTCATCATTGAGATTAGGGGTTTATTAAAAGACAGCAAACTCTTCAAATGTTTTATGAGTTAGTTCAGTTTAACTCCTTTTCTTATTCTTTTTGACCTGTAAAAGGCATAATGACATTCTGAATACTGGTTGGGTGGGATATCCTGAGGGAGTTTGGATCAAATGTGGATTAAAAAATATTAGATAGAATTTCATTATAACATGTTATATTCTGACTCCTTAGAAATTTGTAATACCTGGCTACTGTGTAGGATTTCACAAGACAATTATTCAGAGGCCCTCATTCATTGACCACTTCAGATTGATAGGGGACAGGCAGATGTGACTGGTGGGAACATGAGTTAAAGGTAATTCTATAAAATAGACCCACTGTGCTGACTTCCAGATGCTTTCTTTTCTAAGAAGAAATTTACCTGCAGCCCTACCTGGCTTCAGTGGACAGGTTATGTCACATTTCTCAGCAGACTACTGGTTCTCTGCAGGAGAAATGCAGGTCCAAAATAATGTCCATAAGAGGAACCCAAGTTACCCTGAAGGGAAAGACTTTTGTGACCCTTTTCACAGACTGGATCCTGGAATTTGGGCAGATAAGGATAATTCCTCCTAATGATAAAATCTGTAAGAATTTATGGTTAAGATCTAATTAGAACTGGTCAGCATGGGCCATAGTGACCCATAGTTGTCTTGGCAGTGGGGACTTGAAAGTCCACCTCTTGACCTTTAACTGACAGTGGGAGGACATCAGACTTTCTTATAGATGTTCTTTTCCTAGCCCTTCAATAAATTCATGCCTGGTACCCTGATTGACATATCTGAAATATTTCTGACTTGATTGTAAGAATTGGGGCTTAAAGTGGGGGTGGGTTGTACTGCCTTGGTTTCCCAGGAGGCCCCAGCCCTGTAACAAGATGAAGAAATTTGCATTTTGAACAACTTTTTTTGAACCCTTACTTTTAGGGTCTTCTACTATAACCTGAAGATTATGGTTTATTCTCAGTTCCCTTGAAAAGGAGTGGTTTTTAGCATACATGGTTTATAGCAGATATTGGGGCATGAGAGAGTAAAACTGAACTCATGTATATAAAACAACTAGAGACAGACATATAATAAAGACTCAATTATAGGAAGATAGTAGCAATATGGTAAAATAACTTTTTTCTGATCTCTAAGTCTTAAAGAATTTGGTAAAAAAAAATCTTATTTTCTTTAGAATTTCTCTTCAAGTTTTCCTTTTTTATTTTTATTATTTTTATACCTTTATTTAATTTACTTATTGTTATGTGTCACTGAAGATTGAACCCAGTGCCTTGCATGTGCTAGGAGAGTGCTCTACTGCTGAGTCACAACCCCAGCCCAAGTTTTTTTTTTTAAGTACTTTAATAACCTTTGTTAAAGAATTAAAATTCTATGTGTTCTTTATTATTTAGATGGGCTCAGAACATGAAAGTGTTTTAGTAAATCAGAGAAATGCTTCCTGAGTCTAAATTTTTAAAATTTTGCCAATTAAAAAAAAATCATTGAATTTCTATTATTCATAAAGCACTATGGGACGTGGGCTCTATCTTCCAGCTTAGATTCCAATGTTTTCCTAGTGTGATAGGAACCTTTTTAAACATATAAATAGAGAAAGCTTTTTTTTTCTTTGCTAATGCTCTCTAAAGCTGGCAATGTTCCTTGACAAGGAGAAAATTACATGAAAATGGAAATAAAAAATTGGGCATTTTGCCTTATCTGGAGGGAAGATACTTCAAATCTCATTAAAATCTGAATCATTGTTTTAGTTGTTTGAATAGCAACAAAAGCTGAATTATAGCAGGGGGGACCCCTTTCAGGATAGAAGGAAGAAAATATGTCTTTTTAGCATAAATCTTGGCATATTAAAAATACAGAATGCTTTAATTTTATAACTTCTTAATTTTAAAAATAATCTGACTTGTAGATAATTAGGAGAGAAAAAATGGAAGCTAGATTATACCAACCATTATTTAGTTTTGGATAATAATGGGTGAGGACTACTCATATTGATTATAAATAAAAAGCAGTCAATCCTGGGTAGGTGAAGCCGAGTGGAGGTTATTATGTACCTCCAAAAGCCAGAACTGCTGGGAGTCATGTATTTGTATTTGCATGGTGGGATCCTCTCCTAGGAGCAAATTTTGGGGGAAGTGTTAGGGCCTAAAGATTATTTAATCACTAACACTCTATATTCTGGGACCTCACTAAATTATATAATAAACATATTTTTTAGTATGCCTATTACATTTCAAGTCATTGGATTAGGGACTGTGCTATAATTCCAGAAATCATACAAAGACAGAACTCATGATCTAGTGGGAAGACAGCTATTGCATAAGTGATTATGAATGTGAAGTATCATGAAATTCCTAGTGTTATGGAATCACATAGCCAGGCAACTTCATTTAGTCTGGTAAAAGAGAAAAAGTTTATGTAATGACGTGTTATTCAAATGGAGAAGGAACGATGATGAGTGGAAGTTATCCAAATGAAGCCCTGTATACGGAGGGAGTACTGAATAGTGTGGATGAGGAAGATGAAGAGATGAGGTGCTGGGTCAGGGAGGTATGTATGAGTTAGACAACTGACAGTCATGTGAACAGAAGTAGATGTGGCTAGTGTGCAGGGAATGAGGGTTGGGGTAGGACAAGGATCTGGAGACAGAGGTATGAACCAAATCACTCAGAAGCAGGCTGGACTTCTTCTCTGTGTTGTCATGAGAGTAACAAGGAATAGGACAGTACTTAAGGAGGGGATTTTGTTGGTTAAAAAAGATCCCTCTGGCATCCTCAAGGCAAGGGTGAAAATAAATCAATGACCTGCCGTGGAAATCTAGGTAAGCAGGCATTTTGGAGACCTTCTCCAGTTAACTCACTATTGCACCATCTGTGCTGATATTTCTTTCATCCCTGTTCTCCCTTTTCATTTCTATCATCATTAGCATGTGCCATTTTGTTATTTCTAAGATTTCCCCCTTATCTAGTCTGTTGAGTACACCAAGAGAAAATTATTATTCTTAAAACACCTAAGACAACTAAATGCCTTGATTTAGTAAACTTTGTGTTGTTGTGACAAAAATACCTGATGAGGCCAACCTAGAGGAGGAAAAGTTTATTTTGGCTCATGATTTCAGAGGTTCAGTCCACAGTTTATCGTGAAACATGACAAAATGAGTCAGGGTCATTCCAGGTGAAATGGGTTGGCACGAAATAATCACACAAAGACAGAGAAAATTCCTTTTTCTTTGAGTTCTGTGATGGCTCCTCTGACCCAGCTCCTACAAAGGGGGCGAGGCAGGCAAGAGAGAGTGGCACTCCTCAAACCCTCGTTTTATTGGGGGAGGCTGTTTGAAAGAACATTACATCCATATAAGATAGAGGGGTAATGTTACAGCGGGCAGCCCACTCCCATTGGATAATGCCTACTCCCAAAGCTATGCTCCTCTACTGAGCAGAGATGGGGATCCCCCTGCTTCCCAGTCAGGGAAGCCAGTCTCTACATTTCCATCACTCAAATTGAGGGGGTGCTCAGGTCTTATGTGGCAGCCCCTGACAATGGTTGGCTCTGAGCCCTAGGTGAGTCAGAACATCTTGGCAGAGGGGCATGGAGGAGGAAAGAAACTCTGGACATGATAACCAGGAAGCAGAGACAAAATAGGGACAAAATATAACTCCCAAAGATATGTCCTCAGTGACTTACTTTCTACAGCCTCTCCCTCCTTGCCTACAGTTATCACCCAGTTAATCCATATTAATAGATTAATCCACTGATTTAGTTACAGCTCTCCTAATCTAACCATTTTACCACTGAACATTCTTGCATTACCTCACACACGAGCTTTTAGGAGATACCTCATACCAAAACCATAACATTTACCAAGACTCCTGGATGAACTCTACTCCCCAATTGCACATGTATTGTTTGTTTCTTTCTGCTTATGCATGCTCTAGTACTCTGGTCTCAATGCTAATCTCCTCATGGCCTCAAAGAGCACCATAAACACTGCAGGGCTTTTTCTACCCTCACCACCTCTGTTGCCTGCAATGACTTTCCACTTGTCTGAATCTCACCTAATCTACAAGTCCCAACTCGCTGTGAAGCTGTCTTGGATTTTGTCTTCCTTTATAATTACTTATTGCAGGGAACACACTGTAAACAATTGTCTCAATAGCAATCCCCTTCTCTTACAATTAATTGTTTCAAGTACAGTAATGTGCTCCATAGCATTTTAGAAAAATTCCTATTGCCTAGTGACATCATACCTATGACAATATCATAATTCAATGCATTGTTCACATGTTGGTGCTGCAGAAGCTTCTGTGGTATAAAAGTATATAGCAAATACCACTGTGTTATTACACAATACCTGATAATGATAATAAATGGCTATGCTATAGATTATCTATGACTGGCTTATCTATTTACCACTTTTTTCCTTCCTTCCTTCTTTATTATTATTATTATTTGTGATTAAATACAAGTCCTCATGCACACTAAGCAGGTGCTTTAGCATTGAACTACATCCTCAGCCCTGAGCATACTCTTTCTACTTATAAAAACAGTTAGCTATATATCAACTCAGGCAGAATATTCAGAAGGTATACCAGAAGGTGTTGTTTTCATCCGAGAGGCCAGCTCCATTTGTTATTGCCTTGAAGACTTTCTAGTAAGACAAAGTGTGGAGGAGGATGACAGTAATGGTGTTGACATGAACTTGCGTAGTCCTAGGCTATTGTGTGAGTTTGTGTCTTAATTTGTTACAAAAAAGTTTAAAAGATTAAAAAAATTTAAATGGAAAAAGAGCCTATAGAATAAGGATGCAAAGAAATTATTTATTTTTTGGTAGAGCTGTACAATGTGTGTTTTAAGTGTTACAAGCCAAGAAATCAAGAAAGTAAAAAGTTTATATAGTAAAAATGTTATAGTAAATTAGAGTTATTTTATTATTAAAGGGAGAATTGTTTAAATAAATTTTATATAGCCTAAATGTGTATCATTTGAAAGTCTACAGTAGTGGACAGTAATGTGCCAGGCCTTCTTGTTCACTCACCAGTCTCTGATTGACACCTAGAGCAACCTCCTTCAAGTTTTATTTATGCTATTACCCTATACAGGTATACTATTTTAAAATATTTTAAACTATATATATAGTTTAAAATTATGTATTAAACTATATATATTTATATATAGTTTAAAATTATTTATTATAGTTGAAAATTTATTATATTTTAAAAATTATTATAGTTTAAAATTATTTATTAAACTATATATATTTATTAAATATATATATTTATTTTTTTTTTACTTTTTGTAGGTTCACATATCTTTAGATACACAAACACTGACCATTGTGTTTTGATTGCCTCAAATATACAGTGTAGTAACATGCTGTATAGGTTTGTACCTTAGAAGCAAATAGGTCATACCACAGGTATGTAGTAGGTCATATTATCTAGGTGTGTGTAAGTATACCATATGATGTTCACACAATGATGAAAACACCTAATGAAAAGTTTCTTGGAATGTATCCCTATCATAAATTAATGCATGACTATGTATTTCTTGGCTCAACAATTGGATTGATGGTTTCTTCTACAATCACAAAATATACATAAATGATAAGACATATTGCTGTCACCAAAAGTAATATTTCAGAATCATAACAAATAATATCATTTAAACAATTTATGGCTTCTAAATATTTTATTATTTTATGTTAAAATTGATAAAGTTCTTTTCTAAAATGTAATTGCACTTTTAAATGCATTGTTTACATACATTTAGTTAAGTATATGCTTTTGGTGCTTGCCTTGCATGCACAAGGCCCTGGGTTCAATCCCCAGCACCACACACACACACACACACACACACACACACACAAAGAAGTATATGCTTTTGTATGAAGGGTCACTATTTTCCTAAATGCAAAGACATTATGTATATTACATGTAATATAATAATACTATAATAAAACATAAATTCTTTTATACTTTAGAAAAACAGAGTTCATGTCTAATGAATTTTACTATATAGAAATATTTTAAACTGTTTTGTGTTTATACACAAATTAAATTTCTTTCCCTTCAGCATAAATAATTTTGCCAAAGAGAAAGAATATTCTGTACTGAGGTGCTCCTATCTGCTTTTCTATACTGTGTTGAAACTAGACAAGCATCTGCTTTATCAAATCAAAGTAGCCCTTACTTACATTGATTGATAATGACCTTTTGAGTTACATAGCGATTCTTCATTGAAGAAAAGAAAGGCCATGTTATGACCAATTTTGTAGCTCTTCAAATCCTAAATAAAACAGCACTTGACAGAGTATAAGCAGGATTTATTTTGTTTGACTTAACAAAACTAGAGAATGTTTAACTTCATTCAGCTTTGTCTAAAAAGAAATTAGGGAATGTAAACTAGCAAGTACAGCACACAACACATACATATTATGATAGAGTGAGACAGCTACCATGTATTCTGTCATCAGGGAAAACTTCTAGAACATACCCTTTAATCGGAAGTGCTATTCAGGGGAAATAACATGTGCTAAGGTCCTGTGGTGAGAAAAGAGTGTTGGAATTCAGAGGGGAGAAGGTGGGCGCAGGGAAGGAGAGGAAGGCAAAGTTGGAGACGCATAGGTATCAAGGTGTTCTGTGTTGGAGCCATGTTGGAGAAGTTTGGAACTCTGAAGAGAAAGTCTTCCTCAGATAAATTTTCTTGTTGATTCTTTTCAAATATTTTCTGTCTTAAAAAAAAGATTTTAGAAGAGGATGTTCAAGTTAACCAGCCTAGAGTTTTAGAATGCTTATTTATTCTTTAGATTAGTAATGTAAAAGTCCTTTTTTTATCCATAGGGTTTTATAAAGCACAGAGGCATGAGCTCCAACTGCAGTAGAAGGTTACTGAATCAAATTGCTGGAAGGACTTCTTCTGCAGTAAGACTCTGTCCTTGAAAACTATATGCCTGTCCATATGATGGAACCTGATAACTGTGGAAATATTGCTTTTTGGGGGCTTCATATTTCTTCAAGAAGAGAAGAAATGTAATTTTCTGAGGAAAATTGGAAGCAATGTATGTCATAATGTAAGAAGAATCTAAAATCTAGTTAGCTGCTTTAAAAAAGAGTCTCCAAGTCAATTGCTGGTAATCATGACTATAATTAGATATTTTATATGCTATTTTTTCCATCTGTGACTCAAATCCCTTACACTGAATTTCATAATTGACATCTGTAGAGAAAGAGGACACTGAAGAAGAAACTGAACTATCCCCAGGAGCTGTGCCTTATTTCTCATCCCAATGGCTGTAATTTGAGGAACACCTGTTTGATTCGAGAAGCTCTGTAACTGGTTTCAAAGAACAATCAGTCCAGTTAGTATGGAGACGGAGTTACTGAGACACATTCCAAACGCCTAGGGGTTTAGAATATAGAATGCTTATTTTAGGGAAAAATCTGCCAAGTTTTCTTTTTTCTTCCTTTTTTGTGTGTTGATGTAGACTTAAGCTTTGTCTTTTCAATATATATTTGAAGTGACTATCCATATGCAATACCATCCAGTAGAAGAAAAAAGTATTTCCAGATGCTGTTCCTTTGTAAGCAAATGTTAGACTTGGAAGAAGTCAGAAACATTTTGCCACCTAACATTGCAGCTCCCTGGAGTGACTACCTGCCTCTGCCATTGTGGCAAAAAAACAGATGGTAGGTGGTCCTTCCACATCCTCTCCCTCCATCTTCTATCTCGGATAATCTGAGCCTTAAGGATGGGCAGTGAGAGTCCTGATGTTGGGGTGGTCCTCTGTCTTCCTTCCTCACTGTTAACAGGAACCTACATTCATGAATACAAAGAACGACTCCTGAGTGAGCTGCATAGTTTGGAGGCAAAATAATAGATGTTTCTTTCTTGCCTTTAGAAAGCTATGTCCCTCAGCACCACACAGTTAAAACCAAGGGAGCACCATGTAAGATGTGTCATAGAAACTCCTGTAAATCTTTGTCCTGATATGTTACCAGACCTTGCTCAAGTTTTTCTGCTCTGTATTTAATTTGAGATTATATCTTTTAAATTTTATTTCATATAGTCTACATTTTTGCATGTAAAGATTATGAAAGAAGATGATAGAAATGTTAATTTTTAAAAACTTTATTGGGAAACAAATAGTTGTCAATTATACTGGCCAGTATCTCTAAAAACTATCAAGAATTGTGAATGGTCTACTTATAGACCAATAATCATATATAGAGTGGGAGAAGACACAAGATTTCTGGTCAGATACAAAGGACTTTACCTCTTGTGGCACAACAGAAAGCATGAACACCAGCATACTTACATCAGGTTTCTGGGTCCCAAAGGCAATGCAGAGGGTCAGATGATACCTGCACAGGCAGTAAGTTTCCTTAGAGGAGAGGAACCCTGAGTTTAAGGAAACTGACTCTTTTGTAATGGACTGTAAGCATCTTTCCCTTTGACCGGGAGAAAAATGTCATCTCTCTCTACAAGGTAGTTTGTGAAAGGTACACTTTTTGGAAATATGGTCTAGAATAAAAAGCAATTAGAACCATAATTAGAAGCACATGTTTCCTGTTAAACAAAAAATAATTTTTTAATTTACCAAATCTCTAAAACTACTAAATTGGATATAATTACAGAAAATAGGAGAAAGGCAAGAAAGAGAAAAAAGAGTTAATTTGTTCAAGTGTGTGGACCAAAGAATAGTTTTCCTAAGATTTTTATATCTAACTTAATAGTTTTTCCTAAGATTTTTATATCTAACTTACTCCTTATTTTAAGTAATTAATCAGCTCTTAAACTTAGTATTTACTCTAAGTGCTAGTATTATGAATACTGGCTTTCAACAATTGATTTATTGTCATGATGATTCTGAAGTGTAGTTGATTCTATAGCAAACAATGGGACTGTGTCATTTGTATTAGTTGGTGGCTTTGCATGACTAAAATTTAATCCACATGAACAATATGAATGTTAGCATTTTTTGGGGGGTGAAAAACAGACGATAATCTTGTACTTTTGTGAAGGGCTCACTGTTGTTTTCAAAATGATTAATTTTTCTCTAAAAGAATAATGGATATCTTTTGGGGGAGAAAAAAGTATAAACATTTACAAAAAGCATCTTACATGAAGTCTTTCTCTAAATAACTACCCTGATGTTTTTATATTAAGAATTTGGTTTTGTTAGGATTGTATCCAGTCAGAAAGTTGTGTGTTTCCAAAGAACACAAGCTAAGGAAGGCTGTGGGTCCTGACTACGTGTCAGACCTACTTGCTTGAAGAAAAAGGAAACTTCTGTAGAAGCTGAAGAAAAAAAAATCAGGTTTTTGTGGCAAGAGTTATTTTAAAATATGGATTTCGAGGAAGCATTTTCATCAAAGATATTAGAATACATACTCTGAAGACTTGCATAAGCTTTGAATACCTAGTTTCTCTGTCAAGATTTTGAGATTTCTATATTACTTTGGTAAATGTGTACTGCTGAGGGCTATTGCCAAGTAGGAATGATGCATCGAAATCCTTGCCAGCGTACCCCATGTTAAATGGACTTGCCTTGGAAATTTGATGTGACCTTGCATGTGTGTTTGAGAAAGGTGACCCTGCTCAATGACCAGGGTGGATCCAGGTTTAAGGTGTATCCTGCAGGTTTTAGGAAGTATCCCGGTCCTTGGGTTTAGGGCGTTCCCAGTTTAAGACAATAGGAGTTTTAGGGAAGTTGGAGGTTGAAGATTATTGCTGCTGGGAGTAGGGCGTGCCTGCTGCCTGAGTTCCTGCTGAGTTCTCGTGGAGAGAAAGTATTTTGGACTTGAATTGTGCGGGAGATTGGGATTTCCCCTGAGCGTGTGTGGAGGCTGGTGTGAGTTCGGGAATAAAGAATTGCTGTTTGAACCTACAAAACTGTGTAGTGGCTCGTGATCTTGTGCTAAGCCCAGACGTTGGCATTTGGTGGCCCGTACGGGAGCAATCTGCTCGTCCCTAGGCAGATAGGGCGAGAGGAAAAATGGCCATTTTGAGAAAATGGAGAAGATTGATACAGTATGTTTGTGTCTTGTCTCAGTGTATTGTATTGTCTTTATGATGAAAATATGGAAGGGGTGAGAAGTAAATTACTAAGGGAAAGAGACACCGCAATGGAACCAAGAATAGTTAGGGCATGTGTTGAAAAGAGCTCAGGAACTCTAATCAGAAAGAAAAAGAAAGTTCAGAAGAAGGATTATCAGGAAAAAAGTTGCAGCAAAAGGCTATTACTGAATACTTTTCGTTACTGGAGGGTGCGTGAATCTGTGCAGCGGCTGCTATGTGTGCAAGCGGGTCATGGTGCAGCAAGTGCTTTCCAAGCGGCGGCAACCGGCTCTTCCCCGCCCCCTGCCCAGGGAGCGGGAGGCCACTGCCAGGAGCCCAAATCTAGACCTGACCTGGAGGCACAGTCTCCCAGGATCTTGCTCCTTGTGCCCGGTGGCAGTTTGAGTCCTGGACTCTCCCGAACTCACACCGGCCGTCTACAAACACGTTCTGCGGAAATCCAAGTTCTGCCCGCCCCCTTCACCTACTCCAGGAGGCTTTTTTCCAAATCCCATTTGAATCTCCCTCTCCTGCCGTATCAACGTACACAAGTTATTCGTCACCCCCTGGTTATTCTGCTGCAGCCGGACTGCGGCAGATGGTGGCCCATACCGGGAGCCCCAGGACACTCAGGGGTAAGACGTTGGCAGTGTACAAATTATATTTTCAATGATAAGGTTATTAAAGGTCTTTCATGAATTCCTTGCAATATGGATAAGACATACAAATGGCATTGTTTTCATTCCTTTGGGAACAATGGTCATCATCTGTGAGTCAAAAATAATAATTGAAAATTTCATATCTTTTGCTGCAAATAGTGGAGATACAAAGTAGTCTAAAGAGAAATAAAAAGAAGAAAAAACAAAACAATGAAAAACAAGTGGGTTTTCCAACAGGAATAATTCTGCTGATGGCTGACTACCAAACCACACAAACCAAGTATATCTTTCTCTCAAATAGGGAGACCAGACATGTGGGCATTTCTTTTCTTTCTTTCTTTATTAATTAATTAATTAATTTTAATTAGGTATATATGACAGCAGAATGCAATTTGGTTCATTGTGCTCAATTACAGCACAACTTTTCATTTCTCTGGTTGTACATGATGTAGCATCACACCATATGTGCTGTCATGCATGTACCTAGGGTAATGATGTACATACATATCATTCCACCATTTTTCTTGCCCCCATGTCCCCTCCCCTCCTCTCCCTCCCCTTTGCCCAATCAAAGTTCCTCCATTTTTCCCATGGATCCGCCTTCCAAGCCATTATGGATCATCATCCACTCCTCAGAGAGAACATTTGGCCTTTGGTTTTTGGGATTGGCTTACTTACTATCATGATATTTTCCGATTCCATCTATTTACCTGCAAATGCCATAATTTTATTCTCTTTTAATTATGAGTAATATTCTGTTGTGTATATATGCTACATTTTTTAATCCATTCATCTACTGAAGGGCATCTAGGTTGGTTCCACAGTTTAGCTATTGTAAATTGGGCTGCTATAAATATTGTTGTGGTGGTATCATTATATTATGCTGATTTTAAGTCCTTTGGGTATGGACTGAGGAGTGGGATAGCTGGGTCAAATGGTTGTTCCATTCCAAGTTTTCAAAGGAATCTCCATACTGCTTTACAGATTTGTTGCACCAATTTGCAGTCTTTATGGGCATTTTTTGTTGGTTATAGCACTAGGTGAAGAAGATTTAATTTTAAAAAATGTAAGAAGCATTGATTACAAGATATTATAGGACTAGTGGCATTGTGGCTAGTAGGGCAAGAGACAGGTAAAGATGAAGCATGTGAGAAAAATCAGACTAAAAGATTCTGTCTAACACCAAAGTCTGGTTATGAGAAAGTTGAAAATATATTAGCATATTCAATGCAATCTCCCTCAAAATACCAGTGACATTATTCACAGAATTAGGAAGAAGCAGTCCTGAAATTCATTTGGAAGAATAAGAGGCTCATAATAGCCAAGGCAATCCTGAGCAAGAAGAGTGATGCTGGAGGAATTGTAATATTGGACCTCAAATTATTTACTACAGAATTATACTAACAAAAACAGCATGATATTGGCACCAAAGTAGACATGGTGACCATGTCTAGAATAGAAGACCATGAATAGAATAGAAGACATAGACAAATCCATATACATTCATTCAGTCATTTAATACTTGACAAAGTTACCAAAAACATACGTTGGAGAAAAGAAAACTTTTTAAACAAATGGTGCTGGTAAAACTGTAGTAGAATGAAACTAGATCCCTCTTATCTTGCAAAAAAGTCAACTCAAAGTGAATCAAAGACCTAGGAATTAGACCAAAAACTTTGCAACTGCTAGAAGAAAATATAGGTTTAGTATCCCAACATATTGGTACAGAGACTGAATTGCTTAACAAAACCCCTAAGCTTAAGAAATAAAATAAAAAAAATATGTGAGATAGCATCAAATTTAAAAGTTTCTGCACAGAAAAGGAAACAAAAGCATGAAGAGAGCTTACAGAATGGAGATCTTTGCCATCTGCACCTCAGACAGGGAATTAATATCCAGAATATATAAAGAACTCAAAAAACTGAACACCCTCTCAAAACCACCTAAAACAAATAACCCAGTTAATCAATGGGCAAAAGAACTCAATAGACACTTCTCAAAAGAAGAAATACAAATGGCCAACAGATATACAAAAAAATGTTCAACATTTCTAGCAATTAGGGAATTCCAAATCAAAACTACACTAAGATTTCATCTCACTTTAATCAAAATGGCAATTATCAAAAATACAAATAATAAATGCTGGTGAGGATGTAGGGGAAAGAATACATATCTGATGGGATTGCAAATTGGTGCAACCACTCTGGAAAGCAGTACAGAGATTCTTCAGAAGACCAGGAATGAAGCCACTATATGACCCAGTTCTTCCACTGCTTGACATTTATTCAAAAGAACTAAATTTAGATACAGCCACGTCAATATTTATAGCATTGCAATCCCCAATAGCCAAACTATGGAACTATCCCAGATTCCCATTCAACAGATGAATGGATTAAAAAAAGGTGTTATATATACACAATGGAGTTTTATTCAGCCATTAAGAAGAATGAAATTATGGCATTTGCTGGTAAGTGGAACTGGAGACTATCACACTAAATAAAATAGGGTCAAATGTTTTCTCTCATATGTGAAAGTTGATCCTTCCCCCTGAAAGGGCAGGGGATCCCATGAAAATAGAAATCAGTGGGGTAGAAAAGGATAGAGAAAGAGGAATAGTGGAATGAAATTGACCAAATTATGCTATGTACATAAATGAATATACCACAGTGAATTTCTTCTTTATGTATAGCCATAAAGCACTAATTTAAAAAAGATCTATAAGTAAGTATAAAGAAGACCTGTAGAGTAGAGGAAAAGAGAAGGAGGGAAGGAGGGAAAGAGGGAAGTACTGGGGATTGCTTTGGAGCAAATTATATTCCATGCTTGTATAATTATGTCAAAATGAATCCCAACATTAAGTATATAATGCACTGATAAAAAATAAAAAAGTAAGAAATAAAAATAAGAACATATTATCTATATAGACTAATTGCCATTCCCTTAATGGAAAATCTGACAACAGAAGTAAATTGTGATAGTGGTGACACTAAAATAAAATTCCATCAGAAAGGGATGGTAGGGAAAAGCATAGCATACTTTACATTTTTAAGGCAATATTGACCAACTTCAGCCAAAGGGGGCCATCACAGGACTTGGCTGTGGAAAGACTGAGGAAAGAGTGTTGGGCCTATTCTTCAGTGTCTTCAGGGTGTGGGTGGTTGGAGTGGATAAGCTCAGTTTCCTCTTTTTCTTTATTCTTGTTCTCAGAAAGGAATTATACTGAAATTATCTGTGAAATACTGAGAGCAGTATTTGGTGGTAGGAGAAAGGAATTATCATTGAAGACTTTTTATAGAAACTTTCTGGTGCGGGGCATGCTTTCTTTCTGTTCTCTGCAATCATGCTGGTGGATAAATATCAGATGTTAGGGCTTTTCACAGGGGATAATCTAAACCTTGTAAGTCTTAATCAGCATCAAGTTTGGACCAATGGAAAAAGATACCAGTTACTTAAACATGTTTAACTCTTTGGTCTGGTTCTTTGTTGGCTTTCTGCCAGCATAAGAGAAGAAGAACTGAGGGCAGGTTGCTTGCCTACTTCTGTTCAGGTGTTGTGCTGGAAAAAAAATGGTAGTCTAAAAGTCCAGTAGGCTCTCTATTAAAACATTAGGAGTTCCTTGGAACCACTACTTGACCCATTGAAATATAAATAATGCATAAGATGTATAGACAATTTTTTCAAAAGAAAATTTGGTTTCTTCTATTGAGGAATTAAGTTACTTTTAAATGTGTTTAATCTTTTTGATATCAGAATACATTTACTTTGAGGGAGTTAATAATTTGTAGGAAATATGAGATAACAGGAGAAACTATTCTTATAAAAACACATTATTTTTTTGTTTAGCAAGTTGTGTTTACTAGTAATTAGAACATTAGACCCTATAATTAATTATTTCTTAATTGCTCAATTCCAGGTAGAATCCAATCATTTTCTGTAGAAGCCAAATATGTAAATTGCTTTCTGTCAAGTACATAATGCTTTCCATGCAAAGAATGAACTAGAAATATATATATATTTTTAAAGGCAGTTTTGTTGGAAACTGATTGCTGGCTTGGAGACAGAGCATTTTGATAACTGTTTGAACATTCTGAAAAGTGAGGATGCATTTATTCACTTACCTTGCAGATACTGCCTGTGGAGTTTAAAGGTTACAGGTCTGGTTCCTTTTTCCTGAAATTCTGGAATTTTCAGACAGTTCTATGATAAAGGCAATTTCCCTCAGAAAGTCCCATAACCCTTCAATGAAAAGACTCTTTTTGACCAAATGCTCTCAGGAAAACATGCTGACCCTTCTACATGTTGCTTTTGGGCTTCCTTGCCTGAAATTATTCTTGGAGCCATTATTCATGCATAGCTATGAGGCTCATCTGCTTAGGGGCTACTGTTGCCAGAAAAGCTTATTCTGTTTTAAAAATAAAATGTGCACTAGTGTGCACTACTGTGCAGACAAGAAAGTGTTTCACAGGATATAACTTACAAGTTTCTGTGATGGACCTAAGAGAAGAGGACCAATGCACTTGGCCAGGGAACAAATGATAATATTGGCAACATTCAAGATGCAGGACATTGATCAGAAATCATCAAATAATCCATTTTAAGAAAAGGGAAGATGATTCATTTTAAGAGACAACTGAGAGCAGTTTAAGGGAAAAAGTACGTATTCAAATATTTTTATCTGAATTTGACTTTCATTGGAAACTAGATGATTGCTGGCTGGAAGGCAATGCCTTTTGGTAAGTGTTTGGTATCTTAAAACTGAGAATGCATTTATTCACATCCTCATTTTTCATATAGCCCATTAAGTTAAAAACCATACATAAATAGAAGTTTAAAATGTTAGTAAAAAATAATTACTGATACATCAATGGCTTCAATTCCTGGAACTCTGTTAGGGAGCACTTCTACTTGGAAGTAAGACATGACTTTTAGAAATAAATCTTAAGGAATAAAACTGGAGTACTTCTTGATTTCCGAAGTCATTTGTTTCCCTGAGCATTCACTAATCTGTCAGGTATTTTTGATGCCTACTATGTGTCAGGCAATCGCCCTAGGTACATAAAAAATAGGTCTAAGCAAAGAGGCTTACATTCTTCTTTAATCACAAGGAAATCAATATATATATATATATATATATACACACACACATACTTATGTATTGATATACTGAGAAGTTTTGTGAAGAAAAAGAATAGTAGTTCAGGAATTAATAGGGAAAGGTCAGGTCTGACAAGATACAACTGAATACCCTGATGGGGGTCCAGAGTGTTAGAAGGAAAACAATTAGGGAAGAAAGAGTTTGGATAAATGAGAGGTATTTGTTATGGGATGAAGAACACTGAGGGAGGAACAGGATTTTAGAGGGAGCAGAAGTGTTAGTGGTTATGTTAAGTTGGAAATACCTATTGAATATTCAAATTAATTTATTGAGTTGGCAGTTGGATAGCAAGCTTATTGCTCTGGGAGAAGTCAGGTTTTCACATAAAAATTTGGGAGTCACATGTACATTAATGATATTTGAAGCTACGGGATTGGAAAAGATAGCCTGGGGAGTGAGAATAAATGCAATTAAAGGAAGTACTGAGGATTGAGGTCAAGGTTACTCTAACAGTTAAGGATCAAGCAGAGTAGGAACAGCTAAGAATAGGAATAGAGAAGGTATAGCCAGTGTGGTACGAAGAGAATCTAGTGTCCTAAAGCCAAGTGGTTAAAGAAACTATGAACTATCATCTGTGACAAGTGCTGCGGAGAAGAAAAAGAGTCCTGGGAAATGACTTAATTTTGTCTAAATGGAAATAAAATACTTCAGGAAGAAAACATATAATAAAGAATACAGAAGAGAAACATTAATATTATAGTTGGCCATTAACTCTCTCCATGTCTGTAATGCAACTTCCCTTTGGAATATTATCTATCATGATTTAAGCCTCAAAAAGAGATGTTTACCTTAGAATCTCAAAAGGAGCTTTATTCTGTGACACAAGAGGCAGTTATATTTAAAGTTTCCAAAGGCTGTAGTCCAATGCCATTTGATACAACTTAAAATCCCTGCCTTCCACCTCAACCCACAGCAGGCATTATTTGGTATAAAACATGTCAATACCTGTCAGATTAGCCAATGTCCTCCTAGTTCTGCCCCTTGCTGGGACTACTACAGCTACTCCTGTGTTAGTTCATTAGAGAAACAGCCACCGAGATGAGATTCAGTGTACAAGAGACTTTCTGGGAGGAATACATGCAAAGGACAAAAGGAAGAGGTGGGTAAGAGTAGGCAGAAGAGCCTTCTGGCCCCATTACCTTTCCTCTTGCTCTTCATTTCTTTTACTGAGGCCCTACCTCCCTCAACATTAGCAGTCTTCCAACTCCTTAGGGAGGGTTTGATCACCCCTTTATGAGGGGTCTCCCTCAGCTATTCTGGCCACTTTGGGGTTCTCTAGTTTATTTCCACAAAAGCACTAATGGCATGCAGTTCATTCCTGCATTTTCCTCAAGACACTGCAGATTATAGATGTTCATTAAATATTCTTGAACTGATGGAATTGGCTCAACAGCCTTGGATCATGGGATGTTTGTACAGAGAGGTCATTTGCTGTAGGGATCCACCAATCCCATTGAGAACTTCCTTTCAAATGTCCAGATGGTAAATACTTTAGATTTTGCAGGCCTAGAGGCAAGATCAAGGATCTTAAGGAAGTGCTTATATCAGAGTAGCCAAATAAAGCATTATTTGATGTAAGCACACCCATAACAGCATTTGGGAGACATGTAGAAATGATTTGTTGTTTATCTGAAGTTCAAATTTAACTTTGCATCTTGTATTTATTGAGCAAATTTGGCAATTCATATAATATTTTAAAATGTGGTCATTTAAGAATGTGAAAACCATTCTTAGCTCACAGGCCATAAAAAATAGGAAGCTGACTTCAATACTGTAAAAGCTAAATATGACAAACCCAAGGCTAACATCATTATGAATGGAGGAAAACTGAAAGCATTTCTCTAAGAACTGGAACAATACAGGGATGCTTTCTTTCACCACTTCTATTCAATACAGTCCTTGAAACTCTAGCCAAAGCAATTAGGCAAAAGATAGAACTTAGAGGGATACAAATAGGAAAAAGCTCAAACTATTTATGTTTGCTGTTGACACGATGCCATATTTAGAAGAATCAAAAAACTCCACCAGAAAACTTCTAGAATTCATAAACAAATTCAGCAAAGTAGCAGGATATAAGATTAACATGAGTTGTGTTCCTATACACCATTGATAAATTAGCTGAAAGAGAAATTAGGAAAACTATTCCATTCACAATAGCCTCAACAAAACAAAACAACTTGGGAATCAAGCCAACAAAAAGAGATGAAAGGCCTCTACAATGAAAACTAGAAAACGTTAATAAAAGAAATCGAAGAAGACCTCAGAAGATGAAAGGATCGTCCATGTTCTTGGATAGGCAGAATTAATATTTGTCAAAACTTTGCCATACTATCAAAAATGCCATACAGATTTAATGCCATTCCTATTAAATTTTCAATGATGTTATATATAGAAATAGAAAAAGCAGTCATGAAATTCATTTGGAAAAATAAGTGGCCCAGAATAGCCAAAGCAGTCCTTGATGAGAAAAGTAAAGCAGGAGGCATCACAACTTCAGACCTTAAGTGATACTACAGAGCTATAGTAAGAAAAACAGCATGGTATTGGCATCAAAACAGGCATGAAGACCAGTGGAATAGAAAACACAGAGACAAATCTACATAAATACAGTTATCTCATACTAGACAACCAGAAGCCCTGAACCTACTGGAAGTAAATGTAGGCTCAAATCTCCATCATGTCAGCTTAGGAACCAAATTCCTTAACAAGAATCCTAAAGGGCAAGAAATTAAATAAAAAAATCAATAAATGGGATGGTATCAAACTAAACAGCTTCTTCACAGTAAAGAAAATAATCAAGAGCATGAAAGGAGCGCCTACAGAATGGGAGAAAATCTATGCCTCCTGCACCTTAGATAAGGTGTCAAATTCTAGGATATACAAAGAACTCAAAACAACTTACCACCAAAAAAATCCCCAAGTAACCCAATCAATAAATGGGCAAGGGAACTAAACAGACACTTCTCAAAGGAAAAAATATGAATGGCCAACAAATATATGAAAAAATGTTCAATGGTTCTAGCAATTAGAGAAATGCAAATTAAAACTACCCTGAGATTTCATTTCACAAGAATACAAGTAACAATAAATGTTGGTTATTATGTGGGAAAAAGGTATACTCATACATTGCTGGTAGAATAGGAAATTCCTGCAACCACTCTGGAAAGCAGTATGGAGATTCCTCAGAAGACTAGGAATGGAAACATCATTTGACCCAGTTCTCCCACTCCTTGGTATCTATCCAAAGGAGTTAAAATTGGCATACTACAATGATGCAGCCACATCAGTGTTTTTAGCAGCACAATTCACAACAGCTAAGCTATGGAACCAACCTAGGTAGCCATCAACAGATGATAAATAAATTATGGTACATCTACAAAAGGGAATTTTACTTAGCCATAAAGAGAAATGACTTCGTGACACTCACTGGTGAATGGGTGAATCTGGAGACTATGATGCTAAGTGAAATAAGCCAATATCAAGAAACCAAAGGTTGAATATTGTCCTTGATATGTGTATGCTAACCCACAAGCAGGGTGGGGAGAATAGAGTTCAGTGGATTAGACAAAGAAGACTGAAGGATATGGAGAGGGGAAAGGAATAGGAAATACAGTGGAATTAAACTGACATGACTTCAATATATACAGTGAATCTCCAAACTCTGCACATCCTCAAGACTGTATCCTAAATAGAATAAGATGTATTCCATGCTTGTATAAATATATAAAAATGGATTCTACTGTCATATGTAACTAAAAAGAACAAATAAAATATATATATATATATATATAAAATAGGAAGCTGGAAGTTTGGGCCCAGGATTGTAGTTTGCTAATCCCCTACTGTATAATTCAGAGTTCAATTTTAGGAGGCAGAGCCACTTTCAGAAAAGGATATAGTATAGAGACTTAAGTGCTTACAAATGATGGGAATAGTTGGAAGAGGAATTTTACACTGTTCCTCCAGGAATAAGCCCCAGGAAAACCTGCTGGAATTGGCCTGCCAAGGACACAGCTGTTCTGGTCTCTATCTCTAGTACTATGGCCTTTAGCCTCTGGGAGCTCTGTTGGCTCTCAGAAAGTACTGTACCATCTCGCCTCTGATGGAAGAATCAGAATCTACTACCAGTACTGTTGATTTCAAAGCCACAATGTCTTCTCATCAGTGCCAGCTAACTATGTTTCAAGTGCTTCTTCCTTTTTTACCAGTTAATTCAAATTGAAATTTAAATTTAGTGCACATACATCTGATTGGCAGTCACACATAGAACAGTAGCTGCAAGGTGTCTGAGAAATTTAGCTTTTAGTTTTCCAGTCTCTGAGAATATGGAAAGCTCATGAGGAGAAGAGCAGATGCGATATGGAACAAACCTGTTTACCATGTCTGTCTTCCTTTTTCCTGTCTTCTCGTATTTTCTCACTACCTGATTGTGACTTGCATCTCCGAAAATATGGATCAGGTCTGTAGTGCTATACCAATGAATATAAATGTTTGCCTCTCCATTCTGAATCCTCATCAGTTATTTCTTTTTTTGTCTTTTATTTCTTGGTACCAAAGATTGAACTCAGAGGTGTTTTTTTTTTTTTTAAAGAGAGAGACAGAGAGAATTTTTTAATATTTATTTTTCAGTTTTTTCTGCGGACACAACATCTTTGTTTTTGTATGTGGTACTGAGGATCGAACCCGGGCCGCACACACGTCAGGCGAGCGTGCTACCGCTTGAGCCACATCCCCAGCCCTGAACTCAGAGGTGTTTAACCACTGAGCAACACCCCCAGCTTTTTTTACTTTCTTAATTTGAGACAGGGTCTTGCTAAATTGCTTTAGTCCTCACTAAATTGCTGAGGCTGGCTTTGAACTCATGATCCTACTGCCTCAGCCTATCAAGCTGCTGGGATTACAGATGTATGCTACCATGCTTGGTTCTCTTTTATTTCTTCTAGGTCTTTGTTACTTTTAGCTTTGTTTACTGTAGTTGGTATTTCCCTAAATCTTGTGATTTGTATTTCTTTGTTATAATTATGACTCCAGCCTCTCCATTTAAATTGTTAATGAGTATTCTTTCTCAATCTGAGGTAAATAGAGCATAAAGACAAGGTACCAGATACAAAGCTAAATTCAAGCAAAACTAAATGAAAAATTCACATGAAACATAAGCTTGTTATGCATGATTTATCCTTAACATAGTTTATTTGTAATGACAACCATTCATAAAGACATTTGGAGAATTTGGACTGAATTTGAAGTTACTCCCTTTCTCAAAACATCTCCACAAAAGTCATCTTCTCCTCCCTCTCCTTCCCTGGGCTCCTTCTTCTTCCTCTTCTTCCTCCCTTTCCCATTCCCTTCCCTTTCCTTATCTCCACTCCTTGTTCTCCTTTTTTTTTTTATCCTCCCTCCTGGTAAGTCTTCATACTATGCTCTACATTCAATTTTTTTTTCAATTTCTTTTTGGCTTACACCAGCAATTATTCTCTTTCTTTTTATACCTTTCTTCTTCTTCTCCTCCTTCTCCTTCTCCTTCTCCTTCTCCTTGACCTTCTTCTTCTTCTTCCAGAATCTTCCTCTTCCTTGCACACAGACCCAGTTTCCTCCTGGCTTATATGCATTCTTCAATTCTGCAGTCTCTAGAATTACAACCTGTTCTTTTCAGTTTCTTCACAACAGTTCTCAAAAGACTGCTTCATATTTATTGCCTCTCCTTTCTACCTTTCCCTTCTATCATTCTGCTTTCTTGCTTCTGTTCCTAATAATCTGTTAGGGATGCTCCCTTCAATAGCCCAATTTGATCTCTTTAAAAAAAATAACCAGTGGCCTTTCTCAGGTTCCCTTCTTCATCTTTGCCCAGAATTTGAAGCTGTTAATACCCCACAACCATGTTCTCCTTCCACTTCCCTGATGTGGCATTACCCGATTTCCTTCTAACCTAAATATTTTCTATTTCTTCTCCTTTTGTCAACCTGGTGATATTCTTTCTTCCTTCTCTCTTATCTTTATATTTCCATTTCTGTGCCTACATTATTTGTCGGCACTTCAGCTTCAGCTCTCTATATATAGGAAAGAAAAATCCTTCTTTTGAGCCTGATCCCCCACATTGTTTACACTTCCAAAATTCTTAAAAGTTTGTTTTTGTACTCTCCACTGTTTTACAACTTACTCTATTGTCTGAGATTTTCACAACTTCTGTACTTTACTCCTTGAAATCCTTTCCTTTCTTGGACCCCATAGCCTGCCATATACTGGTCATTTTAATCCTTTTATCTATCTATCTATCTGCCTGCCTGTCTGTCTATCTATCTATCTATCTATCTATCTATCTATCTATCTATCTATCTATCTATCTATCTATCTATCTATCTATCTACCTACCTATCTATCTATCGTGCTCATAATTGAACCCACATACCAGGAAAATGTTCTACCACTGAGCCATCTCTCTGGCCCTTTACTCTCTTTTGATGGCTATTTTTTTTGTGCCCACTTTGTTCTATTTTTTTCTTCTTGCTCCTAAAAGTAGATATTTCCTATAGACGTGATCATTTTATTGCTCTGCCATCTCATCCCTGGTAGTCTTGTTTATGCCTTTAGTTATGGTCCTTGAATGACTCCTAAGTTGCCATCTCCAGCTCTTTCTAAATTCCTTCATGATAGTTGTCTGGATGAACTGTTTGAGTGCTGGAAAATGGGCCAGGATGGAAGCTGGCCTTGGAGAAGCCACCTGGTGCAGACTGTGTGGAGCAGCAAGAACTGTGAGGGGTTATTTCATATTAAGTTCTTCAAGGGAAGTTGAATCTATCTGGGAACACCAAAAATCAATAAAAAGTGCTTATGTTAGGACTTGGATTATAAAGAGAGAGTTAAGACTTGGAGTCAGCAAAAACAAACACATATAGAGTACAATTTTTCATGTCTCTGGTTATACACAAAATAGAATCACACCATTCATGTCTTTATACATGCACTTAGGATAATGATGTCCATCACCTTCCACCATTTCATCTTTTCTACCTCATGCCCTATCCCTTCCCCTCCCTCCATTTTGCCTTATCTAAAGTTCCTTCATTCCTCCCATGCTCCCCTGCAATCTTCATTATGGATCTGCATCCACATATTAGAGAAAACATTCGGCCTTTGGTTTTCTGGGATTGGCTTACTTCACTTAGCTTGATATCCTCCAACTCTATCCATTTACCTTCAAATGCCATGGTTTTATTCTCTTTTAATGCTGAGTAATATTCCATTGTGTATATATACCACATTTTCTTTATCCATTCATCTATTGAAGGGCATTTAGGTTGGTTCCAAAATTTAGCTATTGTGAATTAAGCTGCTATGAACATTGATGTGGTTGCATCACTGTAATATGCTGTTTTTAAGACTTTTGTGTATATATTGAGGAGTAGGATAGCTGGGTCAAATGGTGCTTCCATTCTAAATTTTCTAAGGAATTTCCATACTGCTTTCCAGATCGATTGCATCAATTTGCATTTCTACCAGCAATGTATGAATGTGCCTTTTCCCCCACATTCTTGCCAACACTTATTGTTGTTTGTATTCTTAAGAGCTGCCATTCTGACTGAAATGAAATGATATCTTAGAGTTCTGTTTTGATTTGCCTTTCTATAATTGCTAGAGATGTTGAATATTTTTAATATATTTGTTGATTGATTGTATATCATTTTCTGAGAAGTGTCTGTTCAGTTCCTTGGACCATTTATTGATTGGGTTATTTATTTGGTGTTAAGTTTTTTGTTCTTTATATATCTTAGAGATTAGTGCTATATCTGATGTGCTTGTGGTAAAAATTTGCTCCCATTCTGTAGGCTCTCTCTTTAACTCACTGATTTTTTTTTTCTGAGAAGAAACTTTTCAGTTTGAATCCACCCCATTTATTGATTCTTGATTTTATTTCTTGCACTAAAGGATTCTTGTTAAGGAAGTGAGGCCTAATCTGACATGATAAAGATTTGGACCTACTTTTTTTTCCTATTGGGCACAGGATCTCTGGCTAAATCCTAGGTTTTTAATCCACTTTGAATTGAGTTTTGTGCATGGTGAGAGATAGGGGCTAATTTCATTTTACTGCATATGGATTTCCAGTTTTTTCAGCACCATTTGTTGAAGAGGCTGTCTTTTCTCCAATATATATTTTTGGTGCCTTTGTGTAGTATAGATAACTGTATTTATTTAGTGTGAGGTGTTATGGATATGGCAGTCTCCAGACCCTGTCCCATGTCCCCAGGTGCAGGATCCCACATATAGGAAACTATGGCAGTGGTTTTGGTATCCCAACATGGAAGCAACTGGGGGGAGCTCCATGTTGGTGAATGGGTGTCCACATGGGAGTGATGGCAGAAGGTCCTGGGTGTGGGCAGTGAAGGGGTATCCTGCATGGGAACAGTGGCCATGATTCCTTCGAGGATGGGTGGCCAGGGGTCCTGCACAGATGCTGATGCCTGTGGTCCTGCTCAGGCATGGCCACTGGAGGTCCTGCAGGGCAAGTGGCTAGGAGTCCTGTGTCGATACTGAGGCCTAGAGATCTGTGCCAGCAGGGTGGCTGGGATTCCTGCATGGGAGCTGTTGTTAGGGGTCCTCTAATAACTCACAGAGAAACAGTATTGCCACTACTAGAATCCCAAGTCACAGAGCAACACAGAATGCAGCCTCCCTCTAACCCGCCATCTTGGATCCCTCTCACTCAATCTATATCCCTTTATGATACAAACATTCAAAATCATTTTTTCTTGCTTTTGAAGTATTCAATATATTATCATTAATGATAGTTACCCTTTAATACAAAAGCACACCTGACTTCTTGCTCCTAACCTCAATTTTGTGCCCATTGGCCAACATTTATTTCCCTATCAATCCTTCCTTTATAATGCCCCAGCCTCTGCAAACTGTCATTCTACTCTCAATTTCTATGACATCAACTTTGTAATATTTTGCATAAAAGTAAGAAAAAGTGGTACTTGTACTTCTGTGCTTATCTTATTTAATTTAATGTAATGATCTCCATTTGTTTGGGGTAAATGATAGGATTTTACCCTCTTCTGGTTGGTGTAGTATTCCATTGTGTATATTTACCACATTTTATGTACTATTCACAAGTGTATATAGATACCACAGTTGTTTCCATTCTAGGTTCTTGTAAATAGTGCTATGATGAACATTGGAGTTCAGGTGTTTCTTCAACATACTCATTTCATTTCCTTTGGATTTATTACCCAGTAATGAGATTCCAGGATCATATAGTAGTTCTATTTTTATTTTTTGAGGGATCCTAGACTGTTTCCTTTAAAGCCTGTATTAATTTATATTCCCAACAATAGTGTGCATGGGTTCCCTTGTATCCACATCTTTTCCAGTGTTTGTACCTATAAGGTCCTTGCTTAGCATATGGATGACCATCTTAAGGGACAGCTGCCATTTTAAGGAGAGAAAAATTTTTGCTTTCCCCCTGAAGAGCATTCCTGAGAATGACTCACCACTCCCATGTACTAACTCAATCCGTAATGACCAGCATTAGGATTCCTGAGCCTGCCCTATAAAAATTCCAGAACCCAAGTCTGTTTTGCCTCTCTCTCCTAAAGAGAGATGGTCTTTATTTGTCAGCTCTGACAAATAAACTCTCATATGTATCTCTGCTTGGTCTCTGTATTTCACTTCTCACTTACCTGTCTCTCATTTCTCACTTTCCCTTCAGTACCTTTACTCATTTTTTTTTCTTTTTTTATTGGTTGTTCAAAACATTACAAAGCTCTTGACATATCATATTTCATACATTTGATTCAAGTGGGTTATGAACTCCCATTTTTACCCCGTATACAGATTGCAGAATCACAATATGTAAAAACGTGGATGTGCAGTTACACATCCACGTTTTTACATATTACCATACTAGTGACTGTTGTATTCTGCTGTCTTTCCTATCCTCTACTATCCCCCCTCCCCTCCTATCTTCTCTCTCTACCCCATCTGCTGTAATTCAATTCTCTCTCTTTTTCCCCCCCTTTCCCCTCAGGGTGAGGTAATATCTCATCTTGGGTTTGATTTGCATTTTCTTGATGATAGTGATGTTAAGCATTCTTCACATACCTCTTGCCCAGTTGTGTAGCTTCTTTTGAAAATTGTCTAATTTGCAAATATCTCCCATCATTCTGTAGTTTGTCTCTTCATTCTGTTGATTGTTTTCTTTGTTGTGAATGAAGCGACAATTAAAGAGAGGCAGTCATTGTAGATAGGCAATTGGGTTGGACTGAGAAAATGGAGGCCAGTTTGGGTTCAGGAAGTTCAGATTACCCCTGGGAGGAATGTTAATGCCTCCAGATCACTTTGATTACCAAGATTATGTGCCTATACTGCCTCTCCCAGAAGGGTGTGAATGAAGCACTCCTAAATGGTCCAGGAACTGCTAATTAATGCCCCCTAGGCTGCTGCTTCCTTCCTGTCCCAATCACTCCACCTTGGCCCTTCTAGCCCACCTGCTTCTCACCTTTTGGCCATTCCACTGGTATCTCCTGGACCTAATCACATACACAGAAAGGAGAGCCATAAGAAGGAAGAGGGTAGGAGAACAAACAAAGTCTAAAACGTATAAAAAGGGCAGAGCTCTCTCACTTCTTGGGATACCAGGATACAATCTATGGCCCCTTTCCCCCTCTGGGGAAAAGACTGTTAATATATAAATATATATTTTAATAAAACCTGATTTATACTCTTGCCTCAGCACCTCTCTAATGTTCAACCTTCAACATTTGAGGAAGCAGAACTCATCACCAATAACTGATGGGAATATGAAGAAACCTTTGAGTTTGATGTAATCCCATTTATCCCTTTTTGTTTTCATTTTCTATGCTTTGGGGGTCTTATAAAAAGACAGTGGAATGAATCGAACATAATTTTCCTATGCTCATGTATGAATACACAACCAGCATAATTCCATATTATGTACAACAAGAATGGGAAGTTATACTCCACATATGTATGATATGTCAAAATACTTTCCACTGTCATGTATAACTAAAAAGAACAACAACAAAGATTCTTTGCTCATTTCAAAGTTTTTAAGTGATTCTCTTATGTTTTCTTCTAGTAGTTTAACAGTTTCTGGTCTTACATTTCAGTTTTTAATCTATTTTGAGTTGATTTTTGTAACTGGAGGGAGATAAGGTTCTACTTTCATCCTCCTGCCAGTTGATATCCAGTTTTTCTGGCACCATTTATTGAAAAGATTGCTCTTTCTCCAACATGTGTCCTTAATATCTTAGTTGAAAGTCAGTTGGTGCAACCCTTCTTTTGGTCACAATGTCCCTCTGCAAAGCTCATCTTGTCATCTTCTTCAGATGCCTTTAAGAACTAGGTTCTACCTCACCTCTTTCTTTAACCATTTTCTTTCTTTCATTCTGTCTTTCTCCCTGCCCCCCATACCTACCTCTCTCTCTCTCTCTCTCTTTTGTTACAGGGAATAAACTCATGTGCACTTAACCACTGAGACACATCCTCAGCCCCTTTTTAAAATACTTTTTTATGTAGAGACAGGGTCTCACTAGATTGATTAGGCCTTGCTAAGTTGCTAAGGCTGGTTTTGAACTGCAATCCTCCTGCCTCAGACTTCCAATCCACTGGGATTACAACGTGTGCCACCATGCCCAGTTCAACATTTTCTGACCATCCCAGCCCATAAACATAATGTCCTGAATTTTTATACTGAGTATTACCTTTGTTTCTTTACCTCTGTTTCCTGTCTCTCCCCAAGTTTCAATGAGTCCTTTGTCACTGGGTCCAGGGATTGCTGGGCTCTTAGGAGATTTATTTATTTATTTTTGACCAAGAGGGCCAGAAATGTGTGAGTTAATGGTACATTCTCAATATTACCTTTCATCACCGTGTTAAGGTCTGAGTCAACCCAAACTATGGCAGGTCAGCAAAACAACTAGCCATCATAGTTTCATTCCACTGTTCTCCATTATCCTGAAGCTTTCTCCCCCAGAGAGGTACCCATTATAGGGCTCAGACTTGCTGTATCAATCTCATGGCTGCCATTGATCAGTACAATCATCCAACAGAAAATATTAATAATAGGATTATATCGTGGAAAGAAGTCATATACAGATATCACTTGGCTAAATCAAATAGGCTTAATGATATAAAACAAATTAAGGAAATCAGCTCAATCAGAGTACACAACAGAGAAAGTGCAATGTAGTTTAGTGATAGATGGAAGTATAAGCTTATGTAATCTTCAGAAGCGGCTAACTTATGCATGCACCATTGCATATATTAAGCATGACTGGATGAGTGTCACATGAGATCTCATAAATAAATTTCAGACTTGCACAATGTAAAATCTGATTGCAAAGGTACAGAGCACTGTACACTCGGTACACTGAGCCTTGAACATCTTATCTACCATTCCCAACTGCCTAAGCTATTCCAGTTTGGGCCAAACACATTCCTAGGTTAATTTCTGTGGAGTTATAACAGGAATCCTCTATCCAGATGTTTCAGGGAATCTGGAATTTGGCAGGCTTTTCTAATTGGAACCACTCTGTGTAAGATTTAGAGTCTTATAGCAATTTCTGGTTGCACTTTTTTGTTTATCATCCACTTTTTTTAAACCTAACAGTATCATTTATTTTCACAAGATCAATATTATTAAATCAGTGATGTTTTTATACATTTTATATCTATAATGCCTAACTCACCATATTGCACTTAAAATGCAATTTCATTAAGCATTGAGTTATGTACCCACAGAGTCTTAGGTACTGTAGTGAATGCTGGAAATAGACTTGGTCTCCACTTGGAGGAATTCATCATGAGCTAATCTGGGGAAGCCACCAAGGTGCACTTCTTAGGTCACCCTTCAAGAAAGAACCTCCTGCTTGTTGCTGTTCTCTGACTACTCTCATGCTGCCCCAGGAAGCTCCCATCCAATGACTGCAAGTGGCCAAGGTGCCAGGCTCAACCATTTTTTACCCAAAGCAGCACTGTGCCCTTTGTGCTGGATTCCCCATTTGTCTGGCCAAGACATTTGTAGTCCTGGCCTGAAGTCTGAAGCTCATCTAGCCAATCTCACCTTCTTTACCTCTCACAGGTGTATCCTGGGGTAAAGACCTTCTCTGTCTACTTTTGTCCCTGCTTTTGTTGTGTTTTGTAAACTCTACCCCTAATAAAGTTCTTGTATTCCTCTTCAGCATCTGCTTGTCAGACCATCTCAACTGACGGCACACAGATATACAATATCATAATTTAACAATATGGTAAAGGTTATAATTAGAAGTATGTGGAAAATGATATGGGAAACTTCTCTTACTTTCCACAAAGAGATTTGAATAACTTTTTTTTTGTGTTTTCATCTTTACCATGTACAAGCTCTACCTCTAATACATCACATCTCCTATTATAACTGTTGTCACTGTGAGCTCTTTGAGAGACAATGGTATTCATCTTTATATAAAGGTCTTTTATCATGCTTAGTGGTGCCCTAAATGCTTGTTGAGGAATGGAGGAAACTGTGAAAATAACCCAAGGAAGAATCAGTGATCTGGGTTTTGAAAAAAGTAGGTATCTTCCAGGTGAACAAAGAGAAGGTTGGACATTTGATAGAAGGCCCATCATCTAGAATCATGTGCTAGGTACAGACATATGGATGAGTATTCGAGAAGGGGCAAGTTACTTGGGTAGATGAGAGCTTACTGTGCTTGGAGGTGTTGGAGATGGGTGACAGTGATGAAAAGACAAGTTAATTTTGTACAACATAAATTCTTGCTGAATGCTTGTGTTTAAAAATTATATAATCACTTCTCAAAATGTTTGAAGAATTGTGTGTGTGTGTGTGTGTATGTGTGTGTGTGTGTGTGTGTGTGTGTGTGTGTGTGTATGTGTGTATTAAGATGAGGTAAAGTATCTGAATCAAAAAGGTTCTGGTTGTATTTCATTCTACGTGAAAAAGGAAGAAAATTGTGGTAGAAAAATGACCTGTGATCATGCATGTTTCAATTTTCTGTAAAGAGACCAAGAGAAAAATCAATGTATAATGGTTTGTTCATAATAACTACAGCAGTGCAAGTACATTCTCTCATCTCAAAAACCTCAGAGCTATTTTTAACTATTCTCCTTTGGCACATAATATGCCAAATATTTCTGGGTTTTCCTTTGGAATTATTTAGGAGTCACAGCTTTATTTCCATATCCACAGCATTGTGTCCAGGTAGATACCACAGTCTTAAATCTTTATATTGAGTCTCAATGTCTCTACTTCTGACCGGGAAGATCTTTATTCACTACTTTAAGAAAAAAACATCCTACAAGAACTATTTTTATTATGTTGCTTCCTTGGAAATTTATGGTGGTTTTCTTGTTATTAGTTATGACAAATTTGAAGTTCTGAACCTGGTTTTTAAGACCTTCTAATTTCTCCTTCCATGTGTTACCATCTAACCACCCTCTCTTTGTGATACTTCCCAACATGGCAAGAATATTCCCTCAGTTATTTTTTCATCCAGTTTATTTCTTTGAGCACTTCTTATAATATTGTCTCTTATCTGGGAAATTCTTTTATTTGTACCAGTCTACTTCCTATTTACACATTTTTATTCTGAGTAAGCTCAAGCAATGTGTGAGCGTGCATGTCTATGTGTAAATATACATAAAAGATTAAGGCATATATAAAACATGTTTCATGTTTATTGTCTCTTTTTCATTCATGTGTATTTTCTTATTTTTATAAAAGTATCTGTTGTATATTCCACAGGTTCTTAAATAATGAATAAATGATAAATAAATATGTACCTCTCTGATAATATATCTTTAGACATCAATTTCCTTGAACTCTTTAACTTCAATTGCATTCTGTTCATATTTCAGTCTTTGTAAATCTTTCAAAGGCACCAATACTTAACTGAGGATTGGAGGATCAGGAAGAGAGGTGGCCTAGTGGATAGTTATGAATAGATAGCACACCCCAGGGGACTATATGATACTCAAAGAATGGCAAATTTAGTTTGAAGACATTTTATCTGTATTATGATTTGCTCTCTCCTCTAAGTTGCCAAAATCACTAATCACCAAACTATAATATTCTTCAGACTCTACAACTAGATTTCAGAATTGGTTTCATTATGGTTATCATATTTTCACATATAGAGAGTTAGATTCAATTGATTTTTAAAAATTTGTTCTAATTAGTTATACATGACAGTAGAATGCCCTTATGCACTTTGATGCATCATGCATGAATGGAGTATACTTTCTAATTTTTCTGATTGTACATAATGTAGGATCATACTGGTCATGCAGTCATATATATTATATAGGGTAATAATGTCTGATTTATTCCACTATTCCTTCTACCTTCATATCTCCTCCCCTCTCTTCATTCCCCACTACCCAATCTAAAGCAACTCTATTCTTTATTACCCGCCATTTATTGTGAATTTGCATCCACATATCACAGAAAACATTTGGCCTTTGGTTTTTTGGTGTTGACTTATTTCACTTAGTATGATATTCTCCAGCTCCATCCATTTACTAGAAAATGACATAATTTCATTCTTCTTTAAGGCTGAGTAATATTCCATTATGTATTTCTTTAAGGCTGAGAAATATTCTATTATGTATATATACCACATTTTCTTTTCCATTCATCTGTTGAAAGGCACCTGGTTGGTTCTCTAGTTTAGCTATTGTGAATTGTGCTGCTATAAACATTGATGGGTTTGCATCACTGTAGTATGCTGATTTTAAGTCCTTTGGGTATAAACTGAGGAGTGGAATAGCTGGGTTAAATGGTGGTTCCATTCTAAGTTTTCTAAGGAATCTTCATACCATTTTCCATAATGGTTGCACCAAGTTACAGTTCCATGAGCAATGTTTGTGTATACCTTTTTCCCCTACATGCTCACCAACATCTATTGTTGCTTGTATTTGTGATAATTACCATTCTAACTGGAGTGAGATAAAATCTTAGAGTAGTAAATTGCTAGAGATGTTGGACATTTTTTCATATATTTGTTGATTGATTGTATTTCTTCTTTTATGAAGTATCTGCTCAGTTCCTTATCCCATTTATTGATTATGTTATTTATTTTTTTGGTGTTAAGTTATTTGAGTTCTTTTTATATCCTAGAGATTAATGCTGGTGTGTATGTGCTAAAGATTGCTTCTTTTGCTAAGAAGAAACATTTTAGTTTGAATCCATCCCATTTATTGATTCTTGATTTTTACTTCTTGCACTATAGGGGTCTTGTTAAGGAAGTCAGATCCTAGGCCAACATGATGAAGATTTGGGCCTACTTTTTCTTATATTAGGTGTTGGGTTTTTTAGTGGTGAAATAGAACTAATAATTGCAAGCAAACAAATAAACATCAAAGAAGCATTTTAAAAAAATTATCATAAGACTGGCAGCTAATATTGAACAATTAGATTTGTAGAGCACCATGTCATATCAAATACTATAAAGGTATGGCACTAAGAGGAAGGACTCTGCTCCTCTCAGTTCTGCCACCATCTTCATGGCCTTTAGGCCACGTCCCCTTCTCTCTTGCAGTTCTAATGCCCTCTTTAAATTTCTGCTGGGTGCCCACCATGGGGCGGCATGATATTAAGTATGGTTTTTTTTTTTTTTTTTGGACTTCTTCTTTGAGTTCAGTAGAGACTGTTAGAGAAATAGCACCATGGGTACAAACATCTGCCTTGGAAGTTGTTATCTATAAAAAGTTTTACAAATTTACAAAGAATGTAAATCTACTGTCAACAGCTCTGGGAAGAAAATATATTTTTAAAAACAGCCAGACATATCATCAAACCTTCAAAAATTCACAAAATCAGTTATGCAGTAAAACACAAGTTATAGCTTCATTTGTAACAGAGCAAATATTTTAAAAATTTCATCAAGAAGGGAAATAAAATCCTAACCCCATTATCTTTAAGAAATCTGTACTCCCTTTTCCTCCTTCCAAGTCAAGAATATTGGCAATTCCATGTCTTTGAAGAAGTCAAAGAGGACAGTGAAAGAAAGACTGTTGGGTGTCTCTGGAGTCAGTTTCCTTCCGTGACTGCTGTATGGCACACCTCAGTTCCCAGAGGACAGGATTTCTACTTTATTCATTTTTATTACCTTGGAGATCCAGGTAAAGGCTGTTTACTATGGTCAATAATTATTTGTTATCGACTAGACAAATTGAAATGATTTGAAAATTGTATCTCCCATTAAGTCCTCAACTTCTTATGTAATACTGTGTTTTTAGATAATCACTTCCTTCAGTTCTTTTATGTATCTCTCTTCCCAGAAATCCTCACTTTGTACTTTTTCTATGTTAAATTACACTGTATAAACAAAGAAGTTAAAAAAAATGGTGGCTGAAGGACAATGGCTTATTTCTGTCCATTTTCTCTGAGACAGTTGTTCTAGGTTGACAGCTGGCTATATTCCACTTAAGAATTTTGGAGCCAGGTGAGTAGGGCATTGCCACAGTCAACAAGTTATTTTCTAGGTCCTTCAGCCAGGAGAAAGGGGAAAGAGCAAAATTCCTGGAGCCAAAGACTTCTACTTAAGCAAGCGATATAGAAGTTGAATATATGTTTTTTTTACTTCCATTCCTGCAGTCAAGTTTTAATGATAGATCACACTTAGGGTATGGACCTTGATAGCTCCGTCCTGGGCTGCGCAGCCATGTTACAACCAGAACTCTATCACAATAGAAGATTGACAGCTAGTTGCCTGTGCCATATGTTCTTTACCTTCCAGCAATATGCCTTATTTTCCTATTAAACTATGTTTTAGTCAGAATTTTTATTGCTCTGATCAAAAGACCTGACAAGAACAGCATAGAGGAGGAAAAGTTTACTTTGACTGACAGTTTCAGAGGTCTTAGTCCAAAGACAGCTGACTCCATTGCTTTGGGCCTAAGGTGAGGCAGAACATTATGGCACAAGGGCATGGTGGAAGAAAAAAGCTTGGGACATGACAGCTAGAAAGCAGACTGAGAACTCTGCCCATGAAGAACAAAATATAATCCCCAAAGACATGTATCCCAGGATCTATGTTCTCTAGCTACTTCCCACATACCTACAGTTACCACCTATTTAATTCATATCAATGAATTAATCCACTGATTAGATTGCAACAATCCAATCATCGCACCACTGAGCAATTCCTTCATTGTCTCACACAAAATGTTTGGGGGACACCTCATGCCTAAACCACAAGAGATTCTAGTTTTCATATTCTTGCTGTGGTTTCATTTTAATGCGATACTTACCATGGGTAGTGATATCACTCAGGTAAAAGATATTTATATCCTGTTTTATATCCTATTAGTTTGGCTAATCTCATATTTATTTTTAAGATCTTGGCATTTATCAGTTTTAAAAGAAAAATTTCAGAAAATTTTAATTAAATTTTCAGAAATTCCCACATTGGTGTCTAAACAAACAAACAAAACAAAACAAAACAAAAAAAACAAAAACAAAACAAAACAAAACAAAACCCAAAACAAAGTATTTAAAATGATGGGAAAGTGCCCAGGTCTCAGATTTAAAGCAAATATAATTCCTGGGTACACAATTACAGTCTGGTTTGAAACATTTTTTTCAAGCAGTTTGCTTTTGTATAATAACTGTACTAAGCTATTGCATTGCCTTTTAGAATGTAGTAAGGAAGAGTCTCTCCCAGTTTTGTAATTCTAAATTACAATCTATAAATATATATTCTTGAATAACTCTAAAACAAGTTAGATTTACAAATGATCAGTTCTGGGTATTCATATAATTTTGCTTCAGGAGAATGAATACAGGAGAAAGAAATCTATAACAAATAATTTTTCTATTTATTTTTATGCTTTCTTCCTTATGTCCTTCCAGATAAACTTTAAGGATATTACAACTGCATTTCTTTGGCAAAATAATTTTAAGGAAAGCTGGAATGAAGATCACTCAGATTTTAATGGCTCTGCCTGTCAACAGCTGACTTTCTGTCAGTAGTGAGCACATTATACTTGCATAGGGATGGGAGTACAGAACATATCCTTTATTTGTATACAGTTAGGGTCATCTGAGTTATTACTGGTTTTGGAGATGCTGACAAGTATAGACAGAGTTGCAGAAGGTTTCTATGTTTTTTTTTTTAATTGTAGATGAAAACTGTGATGTCTGCATAATAGGTAGAAAAATGTTGTCAGTGGCCAGGCTGGCAAGATGACCTGGGTTCAAAGGAAGTGGCTGAGTTAGTAACTAAGAAAACATCAAAGAAACCATGCAGCACAGGAACATGAGTTTCTAAGATTGAGGGCAGGACTGCTCAGTGACCCCCAAGGGTCAGCCCCATGCTAGAGAGCACTGGAAACAGAGAATGCACCCAGATTCCTTTTATTTTATACCTGTGTGTTGGGGGGCACACACACAAGGAAGATTCAATGGAATGTTCTTCACCAAGTAAAGCAGGAAATAGGGTTTCTAAGGTGGAGTCTTGCTTGGTGATGTCTTGTGGTCAGCAGATTGATTGACATCTTGGCAAGTCACACCTATCTCAGGTGCTGTGTGGGATCTCAGGCAGAGTGAGAGGAACGGCACATTTGCATTGCACTGCCCAGCCAGCTTGCAATGCCAGATCAGTCCCCTCAGATGCTCAAATGCATATAGTTTGCCCACACAGCTCATGACAAGAAAGATTCGTATTTACTTTTCTTCACACAGTTTTTTTGTCTTTTCTTCACACAGAAAAATTGTCTTTCATTTTAAAATTATAGAAAAAGATGCCATGGTATTATCTATTAATTACCAAAAGGTCATGACTCAAAAACTGAGGAGTTTTAGAGTGGAGAGTTTGATAGGACTGGTATATTTGAACTTAAGGAAATATTTACAGTAATTATTGTGAAGAAATAATAACATTCAATAAGAGTGCTTATGTTTTGGGTATTATGCTTAGTACTTTATATCCACTATAGTTTATGGAAACATGGCTACAATCCTTAACTATATGTTTACATTAAGGACAGCAGAGTGATGACAATGATCTGAATACTCTTTATGGGAGCCATCTAAATGCTCCTGATTTCCTTTTAAGAGAGGTAGAAAAGTGCAGCAATTTAAATACTTAGTTCTTGGGATTTTAGTCCTTGTGATTTTTCACTTTGGAGTTTGCCTTTCACTGTTTTCATTCTGTTACAGTCTAGGTGAAATTTTTTTTCCTCCCTTCAAGCTCTCTATTTAAGAGATTTTTTAAAAAATAAATAATGGTAAGTTAGCTAAACAGTTCTGTTATCTAATATTTACATCTTTGTATAAGGAGATCTGCAGTGGGATGGTGGGGCTTCTATAAGAAGAATGTCCTGGGGAAACAGCCAGCTGTGTTCCCTGGGGAGGTGTCTATGAGGAAAACAAGGAAGAGTGCTTTCCCCAAAGCATGAGGAGAATGCACTATCTTCCATTTCCACAGTTGGGCTCCATCTCATCCCTGTGGCCACAGGGATTTGGTTTCATCTCCATGTGTTGAGCCACACGGATTCCAGCCCAAGTAGGGATTTTGCAGGGTGTTGTATCATGTTGTATGTATGGACAGTGTTCAGAAGGAGAAATGAGTGAGTACATTTTATGAGAGGATGTTATTTTCAAAAAGAGCTATTTCTTAATGGTTCTTTGTCACAACAGAAGATGCTGTGTAGGAAATTCTTCAGTGGCAGGGGAAGTGGAAAGGACTGACACCTGTAGTCAGATGCTCAGTCTGTAATCTGGACATCTGCCACAGGGCCTGGGAGCAGGAGATGCTGCTCCTGGAGGAATAGTGGAGTGGGCACAGGGATGTCTATTTATGACATTTTTACTTTCAGAATGCAAAATTTATTTAATGAAATAAAAAGTACACGAACAAAATGCACCATGATGTCATCTTCAGGCAAAGAAGATGACATAAGGTGGATTTCTTTTAAAAAAAGGTCTGTCTATTGAGAGTTGAGGTGTGGATAAAGTGACCTGTAGATCTATTTGCTCTATTTGCTCAGCTCCAGTGTCCTTGACATTTCAGAGAAAATATAAAATAGGCTGATTTTTCCTTTAAAAATGAGGTTTTATTCTTTCCTGATGTGATAGGATAAGGTGTATATTTGTTTCCATATTTTGATAGTGTGACTGCAGTGATGTTTTGTAAGATCTAGGAATTCTTTTGGTGTCAGAAACCATAAGCTGATGAAAGGCAGAACTCTTTATTTACAACTCTAGGAAGAATCCAGAGAGAAAGAAAGGTTCCAGATAGGACGACACCAGGGGTTTGGACTAAGGGATAAGGTGTCAGCAATCTGGAGCTGTAGGGTGCTTATGGGACAAGCAGGGTGGGGTTAGCTAGATTTCTGGGGCTCCCTGTGAATTGACTTATTTGAATAGTTGAATAGTTGGTTCCTAGAGCTTTGGGGCTAATTTTTCTTTCCTGGTGCAATATCTGGCCCTAGAACAATTAGGGATAGTACACAATGGGCTTCTGAGTGATTTGGATGTGGACTTGACCAGCTAAGGACTCAAGACTGGGTCAAGAGAGAGCATTAAAAAACGTCTCCCCTCCATATTGGCCAGAGAGGACAGACTCCCATTTGAAGTTTTTTGAGTATTGATAGTAGTTCAATATAAAGAGATAACATTCAATGCCTAGCAAACACCCTACTCTTTTTTTCCTTCATGTAAATGAGGAGGTAAAAGTCAGTATTTGTCATTCATGGCAACAGCAACAAAGATTATCCTGCTTTCACATTTATTCATTTTGCCATTTGTTTTCTGTTGTTTGGGTTTTACTTTTCTGATAAAGCTGGGGAGGGAATGGAAGGTGGAAGGATTTGTATGTGGGGATGTGAGGGTCAGTAGCTTAGAGAGCAAAGCTACTGAGTTAAAGGTGGAAGATCAGCTCTCCTCTGGGACACCCTTCTTCTGCTTTGATTGTGGGGATTGGATTAATCCTCCAGGTTTGTAGGAGAGAGGAGAAGGTAAAAGCCTAGGAAGTAAGCTGTAGGAAAATTGCATATCTGTGACCAGGTGAAAACAGGTGGGGTTTTCTCCTCTGTGTCTGGTCCTACATGTGACTTTAGTTGAGTTTGTTCCTAGAACATACATGAAAGCTCTGGATGGGTCTCAAAAGACCTCTGCTTGTACTGTGGGTAGGCATTTTATTTACAATAAACTTTCAGTGTGCTTATTCAAACTCATGAACCCTATTCCAGTGTCTAGATAATAGAAAAGACCTGAGATAAACCAATTAAAATCAACCATGTCTGCTTGGGCTATTTTAAAAATGGAAAGGAGTATTAGAACTAGTATAATCCTGATTGGTTTTCAATATTCTGTGCTGAATTTGCTTTATAAGGAAAATATAGTGCTGTAAGGATCATAGAAGGCCTTATCTCTTGAATTCAGGCTCAGAGCCCCTGAGATTAATCTTTGGATGTAAAAGATTTCCTTGGATTAGTATGAAAGAAATATTGGAAATTGGAAAACCTCCATATTTGACTTCATTCTGCTTTTCCATGTGCATTATTAGTTTAGTTAGGGCCTATATGATCTTAATATCACTTGGTACCCCTAACAAATGACTGAGTTATTGCAGAAAATGAGGTGGTAGTATAAAGTTTCATTCCAATGAGTACACATACTTTTTGTCACATACTTTAAATTTTAAAGTACACATACTTTAAATTTTAATGTTTCACTCCATTGAATCTTAAAATTAAGATCACCTTACAAACAAACAGTAGAAATGGCATGTTAGACCTTTAAGGAGAGTAATTTATAAGAACTTATTGGTCTGAGAGTACTTTGGAATCTCTAAAAATTGTTGTTTTTCAAATGGGTTTTAATAACTACAGTCTATTATCTAGATAGAGAAAATATGGACACATTTTGAATATAATGATGATCTACTGGAAATGCTTCACTGGAGCTATTGAAATCTTTGCCAGAAGTTCAGAGTGATAATGACTAGATATCCTTATCAACTTGTCATGATGAATTAGGAATGTCTCTGGTCTGAATGTGTTTGTCTCTTCCCCTCATTTAATGTGTTGAAATCCTAACCCCCAAAGTGATGATATCAGGAGGTAGGTAATTACGTTTTGGCATCACCTTAGGTATTAAGTGTGGTACTCTCATGAATGAGATTAGCACTCTCATAAAATAAGCTCCAGGCATGTGAGGATGCAATGAAAATGTGCCATCTATAAGGAACAGCCCTCACTAGACACCGGGTCTACTCATGTCTTGATCTTGGATTATCCAGCCTCCAGAGCTATCAGAAATAAATTACTGTTATTTATAATCCCAGTTCTTGGGATTTTGTTATAACAGCCTAAACAGACAAAGAAAGAACTTCAGTGATCTAATTGCAGAAAAGTTATTGGAGGGTTTTTCCCACCCTAATTTAAGTCTGGAGCAAGGGCAAAATATGTAAGGAACAGACATTTCATCAATAGGGAAGATGCAAGAGTTCTGCTTTATAGGGGCTCAGTGATGCACTGGATCTGGGAGATCTGAAGGACACAAGAGCAGCACCCAAGTTGTATCCAATATGACACTTGTTGTTTGCCAGTTTACATTGTCTCAGACTCATATTGGTCCCACCTAGGTTGTGGTGTCCAGTTCTGAATGGCTTTGACTAGTTTTGAGCAGATGTATCCTGACATAGGCTCATAGTGTAAGCCTTTCTTTCTGCTCTGACCTTTGGTAGCCTGTAGGAACCATCCAGCACTCAGGCATGCACAACTGCTAGGACGTGGAGGATAGTTCGCACAGATCAAGACCCATGGTGTACAGGAGCTCTGACATAAGTGTTTCTGTCTTGCTTATATCCTATAAAGTTTCTCAGACAAAATATGTTGGTTTCTCACAGTTGAAACTAAAAAAACTCATCTTTGTATAAACTTTCTCTTCTTCCACATGTACTTCTTTCTCCCATATTTGCTTTCTGGGGTCATGTTCCTCACTAAAACATATAGAAATGGGTTTTTCTCAAGACTGCTTTTAGATGACCTTAGGGAAGGATTATAAAAAAATTCTATAGACCAATACTGAATGACAATTTACATACTAAAAAAGGTGGGCAAAGGTTATAATCTGACAGCTTAATTAAAATAAAAAAACAAAATTTTAAATAAGAAGTATGAATTAAACAAAAATGAGATTAAAATTCTAACTTTTGCAAATTAAAATAAAGCTGATAAATATATTTAGTAAATGAGGAAGTAGTTTATACCTTAGAGGTAGGGATGTCAAATTGGAAATTAAGTTGATAATTTCCTTTGGAAGATAATTCTTCATGAAATTTCCCACATTTCTGTTTTGCCTGGGATTTCTGAGCAATGGACATGCTTAAATAAAAATGTTCTCAGAAGCTAAAGATTTGTGAATTGTTCTAATGTTATAGAAGCTTATTTTCCCAGAAATATCTAAAGGTTTCTTTCACTCTCCCATTCTTCTTCTTCACCCTCTCCCTTCCACTCTCCTCCTCCCCCTCTTCCTCCTCCTTCTCATTTTCCTCCTCTTCCTCCCTCTTTCTTCTCTCTTTCTCTCTCTCTCTCCTGCTGCCCTATATAAATTGTGAATCTCACAATTTCAGGGATTCAAACCCTGCCACACATGTTCATTCAAACCATGCCACATATTGCTCCCTCAATCTGTGACCTTGTGGGGACTTTTGGCAGGGGGGAACTGACACAAGATACTGTGCTGGCTGTAGTTTTGCTGTGAATAATCAATGATCTGTTTTCCAATCCAGAGGTCTGGCTGCAGCAGGCTAATTTGTAAGTGAAGGTAGAGTAAAAATCTTTATTTGTGGTTGTGAATTTAACATATTTCTCAAAGTTAAAGGAGAACATACACTTTAAAATTTCTCAAAATTGGTTTTTATTAGTTATACAGGACAGTAGAATGCACTTTGATACATCATATATAATGGAGTATAATTTCTCATTCTTCTGGTTTTACATGATGTAGAATCACACCAGTCTTATAGTTACTTATGTACAAAACACAAACTTTTAACTTAGTTTTAAACTTCTAGATTTTTATGTGCTACATATGGTCATTTATATATATTACATACATATGTAAATGAGCATATCAGTTGTAGAATTATGCATAATAAGAAATATTGGAAATAATCTAAATGTCTATTAGTAAAGTTGAATAAAAATATTGTGATATACAAAATCAATTTAATACTGTGTCATCATTAAGAAGAATGAAACAAATATACATGCCATGAAGTTATCTTTGGGACATATACAGTAAGAAAAGAAACATGCATTTAAATGTATTTGCATATGTTTTAAAATATATTTTGAAAGATACACAGATGATTACATGAATTATCTCTGGGGATGATAACAATGTAATGGATAGAGATGGAAAGGACTTTTCCCTTACTTTTTACTATATACATTTTTGTACATTTTATATTTATACACTATTATATATAAAGTTGTTACATAAAATATAATTCAAGGATTAACTGTATGGGTTATTACCATTTTAATGTCTACATTGTATGTATTCCATGTATTTAATGCTTGATTAATCCATATCTTGTTGAATGTCAGTATTTACTTAGTGTATCTATCTATATTACAATCTTGTAGATTTCCCTGTAGTCTTTAATAATTATTTTCTGAGTGAAAATTATCTAGATGTGTGTATGACATAGGATTTAGTCCAGGAAATAGAAAACATACTAGGCATTTTAAACAGAAAAGATTTACTACAGGGACTTTGGTGCTTACAGATGTCAAGGGAAAGGCGAAAGAATGGAAGTGATGGGAGTTACCACCACTATTAGTTTCAAGGTCAAACTTAGGAGGATGAAATACAGAAATAGGAAGCTGCTGCTGCTTCAGGTATCACCATTCCCAAACCAAACTGTTCCATGGCCCAAATACCCTGATGCACACTGGAATGTGCCCTTTGACCCACACAGAAGCTCATGGGTCAGAAATTGCTGGTTAATTATTCTAGCCACAGAAAAATGGCTCTGCCTCATGTCTTGCCTTCCAAATATTATGGCCACATATTGCACTTGCAGAACCCAAATCTCATCTAGAATCTTTGCTGTGAGGAAGTATGTAAATTGTGGTTTAGACTTTGTGCTTCTTTAGTGTGTTAATGTGTGTGTGTGTGTGTGTGTGTGTGTGTGTGTGTGTGTATGAGTGTACAGGGACACACAGAGGAAGGTAGGAAGGACTTCCCAGCATAAACAGATGTCTGACAAAAGAGGACACTGATGCAGAGAAAACTAAGAAACTTTCTCAAGGGTACAAGTTGGTGGCGTTGCAACGTTTTGAAGTCAGGCAACCTGACTTCAATCAATTATCTTTTAAATCTATTTTGTTCTTTCCTTAAGTCAAAATTATAAACTCCTTCTTAATATTTTAAATATTTAATTTATTCAGAAGTTATTTTTTTTTGCAAGGTAAAATTTCATGTGTAAATGTATAATATATAAACGTATTTCTTCCTAGATAGTTGGCCAGCATCCCAATAGCACTTGTTGAATAATATATTCTTGTTTTTTTAACATTGATTTGGGATGCAGTCTATTTCTTATGATCACTGGGAAGCTTTTTATAATTCTTCATGTAGGTACAATTCATTTCCTAGCATAACCATTATTATTCTATCATCATAATAATTAACATTTATTTTATGATTACTGTGTTCCAAGGACTTTTTAAAGTTCTGTATATTCATTATACTACTTAATTCTAGAAATGATTTTTTATAAGTCCTATGTTACAAATGAGAACACTTTGATGTAGAAGGTTTAATTACTTACCTAAGGCCATAAGGGAGTTAAATGGTAGCATTTGGATATGTAGTTTTTCTATTATCCTGAATGTAATATTTATTTCATTTTATTTTCTAATTGATTATGGTTGATATTTTAAAAAACTATCGTCTTCAGTTAATTTATTTTGAAATCTGATTATTTTATTCTGCAATTATAAGCTGTTTATAGGTAGAAACATGTCTTAAGAAAAGTATTACAAGGAAAACACACATAAATCCCTCAAACAAAGAGGAAAGCTTAAAATGTATCACTTGTGGCTTTCAGCTGGAACAGCAGATGAAAGGGATCATGGGATTAAAATGCACTATGGCGATCATTTGGAGTTATCAGACAAACTATAGCAGGACGCTGCACACAAAGCTGGCCCTTTGCTGAGGGTGTACCCAGCATTCATATTCACTCTTCCCCTTTCTAATAGCACAGAATTTCTTTTGGAGAACTACCTTCCTCTATTGCAAATTAATCAAACAGAGTTTTGCAGGGAATGATTGAATTCAACCCAGTTTCCACAGTGAGTCCTAACAGGTCTAAGTAAATCAACTCACTGATACAACTTCCCTGGTGATCAAATCAGTGATCAAACCTGTGACTATTAGTTCATTTTATTTACCTGGAAATTGTTGTCATTTAAAGCAAAGTGAGATAAAGAGCTTTCATCCTAAGATAGAATGGAGAAAATATCCTCTTTCTCTAAATGTGATGGGTACAGATGTGAAGGCTGAAACTGCTGAAGTCATTTTTTTAAAAAATTCAAATGTGCTTTGTATTGTCAAAGCTTTTTTTAAAAAAATAATATTGAGTTATATGCAAAAATTTACAAAAATTACTTATAATTTGTGAAAGATTCCTCAGGTTTTATAGATATTAGAAAACATAATATTAAACTCAGTTTAGATACAAGAATGGGTGTTATGCAGATATTTATGTAACTTAGTTTAATTTAGGAAGAGAACACTAAATAAAAATTATGAATTACGTGATTTTAAATGGAGCAATTTCATACACAGGAAAATTAGGGTTTTGGGGATTCTAATTAGTTATACATGATAGCAGAATTCATTTCAGTTCATTGTACACAAATAGAGTACATTTTTAATTTTTGTTCTTTTCAGTTGAACATGAGAGTAGAGTATATTTGACTTATTTATACAAACATGGATTACATCTTATTTTAATTAGGATTCCAGTTTTGTGGTTGTTCATGCTGTAGAGATTCACTGTGGTGTATTCATATATATTCATAGGAAACTTATGTCCAAATCATTCAACTGTCTTTCCTATTCCCGTCTCCCTCCCGTCATTCCCTATGTCTTGTCTATTCATCTTTTATTCTGCCCCTCTTCCCTTGTTGTGTGTTAACATACATATATCAGAGAGAATATTTGACCTTTGTTTTTTGGGGATTGGCTTATTTCACTTAGCATGTTAGTCTCCAGATCCATCCATTTTCCCGCAAATGTCAAATTCTGTTGTTTTAGTTCAGTAATATTCCATTCTCTATCTATACAACATTCTCTTTATCCATTCATCCATTGTGAGGCACCTAAGTTGGTTCCATAGTTCAGCTATTGTAAGTTGTGCTGCTATAAACATTGATGTGGTTACATCATTATAGTATGCTGATTTTAAGTCCTTTGAGTATAGACCAAGGAGTGAGATAACTGGGTAAAGTGGTATTTCCATTCCAAGTTTTTTGAGGAATCTTCATACTGGTTTTCAGATTGGTTGCTCCGATTTGCAGTCCCACCAGCAATGTATGAGTGAAAATTTCTCCCCACATCCACGCCAACATTTATTGTTGCTTGTATTCTTGATAATTGCCATTCTGACTGGAGTGAGACAAAATCTTAGAGTAGTTTTGATTTGCATTTCTGTAATTACTAGAGATGTTGAACATTTTTTCATATATTTGTTGATAGATTCTATTTCTTCTTCTGTGAAGTGTCTGTTCAGTTCCTTTGCCAATTTATTAAGTGGGTCATTTGTTTTTATGGTGTAAAGTTTTTTGAATTCTTTATATATCCTGGATATTAATTTTTGCTGTCTCTGAGGTACAGGTGGCAAAGATTTTCTCCCATTCTGTAGATTCTCTATTTAGGTTCTTGAGTGTTTCCTTTGCTGTGAAGAAGATTTTTAGTTTGATATCATTTATTGATTCTTGATTTTACTTCTTCAGCTTTAGGAGTCTTATTGAGGAATTCAATTCCTAAACTGACATGATGAAGATTTGGGCCTATGCTTTTTTCTAGTAGATGTAGGGTCTCTGATTGTCTAGGTCTTTGATGCACTTTTAGTTGAGTTTTGCACAGGGTAAAAGGTAGGGGTTCAGTTTCATTCTGCTACATATGAATTTCCAGTTTTCCCAGCATCACTTGATGAAGATGCTGTGTCTTCTCCAATATATATTTAGGGTGCCTTTGTCTAGTATGAAATAACTGCATTTATGTGGGTTCATCTCTTTGTCTTCTATATTCTATTGGTCTTCGTGTCTGTTTTTGTGTCAAAATTATGCCATTTTTAATACCATAGCTCTGTAGTATCATTTAAAGTCTGGTATTGTGGTGACTCCTGCTTCACTGTTTCACAAAAGATTGCTTTGGCTCTTCTGGGTCACTTATTTTTCCAAATGAATTTCATGACTGCTTTTACTATTTCTATGTAGAACATCATTGGAATCTATCGGGAATGGCAAATCTGTATAGCACTTTTGGTACTATGGTCATTTTGATAATGTTACTTCTGCCTATCTGGAAACATGGGAAATATTTCCATATTCTAAGTTCTTCTTCAATGTCTTTCTTCAATGTTTTGTAGTTTTCATTATAGAAGTCTTTCACCTCTTTTGTTAGATTGATTCCCAAGTATTTTTTTTTTTTTGAGGCTATTGTGAATGGTGTATAGGTACACAGTTGATTTATGGGTGATAATTTTGTATCCTGCTGATTTGCTGAATTCATTTATGAGTTCTAGAAGTTTTCTGATGGAGTTTTTGTAGATCATGTCCTGGGCAAATAGAGATAGTTTGAGATCTTCTTTTCCTATTCATATGCCTTTAATTTCTTTCTTTTGCCTAATTGCTCTGACTAGATTTTCAAGGACTATGTTGAATAGAATATCCCTCTTGTTCCAGTTTTTAGAGGGAATGCTTTCTGTTTTTATCCACTTATAATGATGTTGGCCTTGGGTTTAGCATATATAGCTTTTACAATGTTGAGGTGAATTCCTATTATTCCTGGTTTTTATAGTGTTTTGAAGATAAGTTAATGCTGTATTTTGTCAAATGCTTTTTCTGCATCTATTGAGATAATCATATGATTCTTGTTTTTAAGTCTATTAATGTGATGAATTACATTTATTGATTTCTTTATGTTGAACCAACCTTGCATCTCTGGGATAAACCCTACTTGATTATGATGCACTGTCTTATTAATATTTTTGTATGCAATTTGCCAGTGTTTTATTAAGAATATTTGTATCTATGTTCTTTAGGGATATTGGTCTGAAGTTTTCTTGATGTTTCCTTCTCTGGTTTTGGAATCAGGGTGATATTGGGTAATAGAATGAGTTTGAAAGGGTTCCCTCCTTTTCTATTTCATGGAATAATTTGCAGAGTATTGGGTATGTTACTTCTGGAAGTCTCTACTTAAGTTCAGAAAACCCAACATGTCTGACTGCTCCTAGTACCTATTTACTAAGTGAAAACCTGGCTGTCCTTGACAACATAATTTGCAACTTCCCCCCTCCAGGGATGTTTAAAATTCATGATATATAAAACATGTAGAAAAAGTCACAAGGCAAATCTTCCATAAGTGCTATTAGCATCGTCATCATCTTTATTTTTCCTGCTTGTATCAGAGCAAGCAAACATTGCTGGGGCAGATCGATCTACACAACAGATAATTGGTTTCTTTGAATTCAGGATTTCAGCCCTCAAACCCCCTTGACCCTGCCTGTCAATCAGTACTGGTCCCAGTGAAGCTTGCTTCCTACTTAGCGAGATGACATGCTACACTCTCTCTTCCTATCTACTACCCCCTTCACTCTAACTCTCAGCTGATGATCTCAGCTCACACTTAGTTGAAACAAAACAGATCAGCTTGCATTTCTCTAGTGCAGCTCACTCCTCTTTCTTCCTTTCTGTTTCCGTGATGGACATGGTCTTCTTTTGATCATAGCCAGTCCTATTTGCTCTTTGCACTCCTTTTATGATTCTTTCTGAGGACTCTACTCATCCCATGAATCCACTGTCCTATTAAATCATACTACCAATCAAATACCAAGAAGCTTCAATCACAACTCCCAACAAACACTCCCTCTATTCCTACTGTTCCAAGCCATGGTAAAGTTCTAACATAGCATGATGCTATTTCCTTACCACCTTCTCACTTTCAGTCCTTTCCTGTCTGATATTTGACCCCACACCTCTGCAGAGACCAGGATCATTCCTGATGAAGTCGATGTGTCCATATAGTCAGATTCAATGGTCCCTGTTTGGTTCATCTTATCTCTTTCACAATTAGCATTTGACCTAAGTGAACAATTCCCCCTTCTGGAAGAATTCTCCTATTTCACTTGTATGAACCCACAGTTCCTTGGTTTCATTTCTGATTTTTATATTCAGACGTCATCATTACATCTTAAAGTCTTAAATACTTGTAGAAAGTAGAAAATATGAGCATGCACTATAGCGCCAGACTTCTTACATACAAATCCTGGCTCCACAACTTATTAGCTGTGTGACTTATTAGAAGATTACTTGACCTCTCTGTGTCTGTTTCTTTATGCATATTTTGAGGATAATAATGCACTAGTTATAGGGTTATTATGAGAATTATAATAACAGAGAGTGGCACATATTAGGTACCTAAAAAACGTTAGCTATTGTTGTATCCTGGAGACTCTCAAATTGCTATCTTCTGCCAAGACCTTTCAACAAAGTTTTAGATGTATATGCAGATGCCTAACTAATAACTCACATGGATGATTGGTGGGATCTTCAAATTAAACTACTCATAACAAAATTCAGAATCCCTGATTAATCCTGTCACTCTCCTCAGTCTTCACACTCTCACCGAATGGCATTGTCATCATTCAGAAAAAGATTATTTTTGAAGTTGGAAGTGTCTGTCAATACTTCTTAACAATCTGAAAGTAGAAAATTAAATTATGACTGGGCTGGAAAAATAAAAAAAAATTGTAGTCTCTTAGACCAAGTAATTTTACCATCAACCAAAAAACTTGTTAAACTCTTATGAGCAAAACTGTACATGACGTGTGTGTGTGTATATATGGTGTGTGTGTATCTGGGTGTATGTTGGCATAAGTATGTTTGTGAGAAATTAGGAAAAAAGTAACATGTAGCACAGAAGTAAAAGATCTAGTCTCGTGACTTCTAGAGGAATGTTTTAAATTATGTGGGCCACTAAAACACATAGCACCATGGAATCATACCTATCTTTCAAATACTTACAAAACAACCAAGTAATAGGTAAATATTTGTCATGTTTCATGACTGTTTATGTCTTTATTTTATTTCAAGTATTTCTTATACATGTTTTTGTAATATTTTCTCTTAAGTGTTCATTTGTTTCCTGCAAAATTTAATTCTGGCCAGGTATAGTGACACATGCCTATAATTCCAGCAGCTCAGGAGTCTGAGGCTAAAGGATCACAAGTTGAAAGCCAGCCTCAGCAACATGGTGAGATCCTAAAAAAAATAGAAAAGGGATGGGGATATGGCTCAGTGGTTGAGCACCCCTAGGTTCAATCCTTAGTTAAAAAAATTCAGTTCTGGTGACCTATGCTTTAATGACTAGTTTTGCTTGCTTTCAGACTGACTTCAAATATAAATACATGTTCTATTACAGAATAGTTATTGGAGGGATGTTTTTGGTTCAAAACGAAAATAAATACCCTGGAATTTCTTGATAATCTTTTTTGTTTTTGTTTCAGCTACCAAGGATTGAACTCAGGAGCACTCAACCACTCAGCCACACCCACTGAGTTGCTTAGCACTTTGCCATTGCTGAGGCTGGCTTTGAACTTGTGATCCTCCTGTCTCAGCATCCTGAGCTGCTGGGATTACAGGTGTGTGTCACCGCACCTGGCTTCTTGAAAATCTTTTAGTGATTACTACAGCTACTTTAAAGTCTCGTTGTTAAGCACATATGACATCTAGCTACTGGACTGAACAATTTTCATACATTCTGTCATTCAAGCACCACATCAACTCTACCAGGTAGAAGTATGATTAAGTTCAAATATCAGATGCAGAAACTGGACTAAATGAGGCTAAGTCATTTTCTCAAGGTCACAGAACTAGTAAATGACAGAGCCCACATTCAGATTCATGTCCTCCTATCCCCAGTGGGCCCTTCATCATTAGTTTAACTTAAATAGTGATTACAGAAGAAGTTTATTTGGCAGCATATTCTAATGGTTTATTAAATGGCCTATTCTATTTATATTTTGTCTTTTTCCACTTGATGAGAAAAAAATTTTCAAAGATATTTTTGCATGAATAGCTTTATTAATTTTTTGCTGGCTGGATAAGAAACTTTATTACCTCATTCTCCATTATTTACCCAACTGTAACATTCAGCTTCCAAGTTCCAGCTTAAGGGTTTATAAATCAGTTTTTGTTGTATTCACCATTTCTCTTAGTACTATGGTTTCATTGTGTGATGATCATTTGAAGGCTGCATTTACTGCAAAGGTAAGACTTTCCACATATTAGCTCTTTAAAAAATTTAGTTCGATTCGCAGATCATGCTTTTGGGCTGCCAAAACAGCTCTGTGGCAACACTGAAAACGGATGATAAATAGGGAATGTTTAGATTGAGACTTGTGAAGCTGGACTGAAGCACTTATCTTTAGATCCAATTTTGGTGATATATGTATTACGATTCTTGGCAAGAAAAAGCAGTTTCTAGTTGTTGAAAACTATTTTTTTTTCTGAAGTAGATTCTCAAAGAGGTTCCCTAGGCAGCAATGAAGGAAGAACATTGAATTCTCTGACTGTGTCCCTGAAGAACTAACGAGCAGTGTCTTCAATAGCAGCTTTACTGATGATGCAGAAAATGTCATCATAGGGCTATTTCCACAATATCTACTCTCAATGGACATTTAAAGAATCATTTTACAATGCATTCATAAAGATATTCTTACAGGGAATGGATAAGATGTAGTTTAAGGAAGCAACTTTCTTACGACCAGATTGGGTCCAGAAGAGGACTGAGGCTATGGGGTTACAGGGATTTAACTAGAATATTTATTAGATTTTTTTCTTTTGTCAGTCCTGATTAGTCAACATCCCAGTTCATATTGTAAAAGATTTTAAACACAACTCAAAAAAACAAACACTTTAAATAAACCATTGTCAGTATCTATGTCCAGAAAGAGTGGCTAGAGGTGACTGGGAATTAGTCTCTAAATTTCCTATAGCCAAAAAAGAAATGAGAGATAAGTACAATGATCAATGTATTATAATCAATGTGTGTTTTACAAAAAATCCTATTATGCATACTATTTTGCAAATTGCCTTTTTTTCTAGTTAAAATTGTTAGTTAAAATATATTTTTATATCAAATTTTATTTAATCTCCTGATCAGTAACTATTTAATATAATCCAACTATCTCTAAATATTCTCTATATAACTGGTTTGCTGAAACCCAGAATCCAATCTGGGTCTACACATTGAATATTGTCATCATGTTGGTTAAGTATCTGTTATCTGTTGTGTGGTGACTCAACGTGTAATCCCAGCAACTAGGGAGGTTGAGGCAGGACGATCCCAAGTTCATGTCAGACTGGGCAATTTAGTGAGACCCTGACTCAAAGGAAAAAAAGAATTAAAGAAAGCCTGGGGATGTAGCTCAGGGATAGAGTGCCCTCAGGGATAGAAAAGGGAAAAGAACAAAATGTACGACAGAAGTGTCTGTTAACCCAAACAGTATTTTTTATCATATCCTTGACTTGCCGAAGAGACTGTGCCACTTGTCTTATGAAATATCTTACTTTCTTTGTTTATCTGATGCTTTATTATGGAAAATCATCTGCATTTCCTGATAAATACATTGTTTCCTTTATATTGCATTATTAGGAGACACATTTTATCTGGTTGCACTACAATTAGTGACGCTCAGTCTGACCAGTGGATTAGGATGATAAAACTGGATACCCCTCTGTACAGACATGTTTTCTCACTGAATCATGAAAATAGTCTGTTGGGATTATTTTGTCACTACATAAATGCTTATAGATGAAGTAATATTTTCTATCATATGATATTTACTTTTTGGCATTCTTCTGGAAAATAGATGAATAGTTCCAATTGGCTTATTTGGTTACCTTGAAGTACAGTTTTTGTTGGAAAATCAAGATAAATTTAAAACTATTTTGCTGTTCTCTAATAACTGAGAAAGATACAGAATCTAGAATATTCAAAGAACATAATTAGTTTTGACCAGTATAAAATCAAAATTAGTTAATATATGAAGAAACAGGAAAATGTGATCCATATAGAAAATAAAACTGATAAATGCTTAACAAGATTGAGTTAAAAAATAAAAGCAAAACCGAGAGATTATTTAAGTATCAATATCAAGAATGAAGGGATCCTGCAGACTTTTAAAAGATGAAAAGGGAAAATTATAAGCAAATTTATATCAAGAAACACAGTAGTATAGAAGAAATGAACAAATTCCTTAAAAAAGCATGAATACCCAAACTGGCATAAGAAATCTTACTAGCCCTATTTGTTATTACAACCTCCCACAAAGAAAACCTCACGCTAGATGTACCAAGATTGTATCAAGTTCTATATACACAGATTGTACCAAGTGCTATATACCAATCTTATATAGCTCTTTCATAAAAGAGAATCACTTTGCTATTTGTTTTGGGGGTTAACATAACTCTGACATCAAAATATAAAGAAATACCACACTCTGGAAAATTGCTATCTACTGTTCCTAAAGAACATAGATGCAGGGGTTGGGATTATGGCTCAGTGGTAGAGCACTTGCCTTGCATATGTGAGGCACTGGGTTTGATCCTCAGCACCACATAAAAATAAATAAATAAATAATAAAGGTATAGTATCCATCAACAACTAAAAAAATATTAAAAAAGAACATAGATGTAAAAATCATTAATAAAATATTAGCAAACAAAAGAATATTGCATCATGACTAAGTAAGACTTATCCATGGACACTTAAGTTTGATTTAACATTTAAAAACCAGTGTAATTAATCATGCTGCCAGAAGTAAGGAGAAGCACCATGTGATTATGTTAATAAAACAAGTATTTGCAAAACTCAACACTCATTAATTATAAAACTTTCAGCAATTATGAGACAAGAGCTTTGTCAGTCCAATAAAGAGTATCTATGGAACAAAGACTATAACTAGCATTATATTTAATGGTAGAAAACTCTGTTTTATCCTAGGATGAAAAATGAAGCAAGATTATTCATGCTTACCACTTCCATTCAACCTCATCCTAGAGGTTCCATTCATTACAATAAGGCAAGAAGAAGAAATTAGAAAGCCAAAAGATTGTAACTGAAGATGTAAATTATCAGTATTTGTGGAGGACATGATTATCTTTGTACTTATTTTTAAGAAGTTTCAAAGCAGTTGTAAGAAATAATGGTGAGTTTAGTAATTTCATAGATACAAATTGATTTATAAAAATAAAAAATTATGAGCCAGGTGCCATGGTGCACACCTATAATCTCAGTGATTTGGAAAACTGAAGCAGGAGGATTTCAAGTTTAAAGCTAGCCTCAGCAACTTAGTGAGGCCCTAAGTAACTCAACAAGACCCTGTCTCTAATAAAATACAAAAAGGGACTAAGGATGTGGCTCAGTGGTTAAATGCTTCTGGATTTAATACCCAGTGCCCCCCTCCCCTCAAAAAACTCTATTTACTAGGTATAAATAGAACAAAATTATAACAAAATTTTTACATTTAAATGATTATAAAATCTTAAAATATTTTGGTATAAATTTGATAAAATATACATAGTCTTCTGTACTAAAATCCACAAAATGATGCTGAAAGACAGAGTCATTTGTACTCTATTCACAGGTTAGAAGACTTAATTTGTTAATTTTTTCCAATTTACTCTGTTAGTTCCATGTAATACCAGTCATAGTAGCAATAGAGATTTTTATACAAATTAAGAATCTCATTATAAAATTCAATAATTTTTAGAAATAATGAAGGTGGAGGATTTAAACTGCCTCATGTATATATTCAATAAAGAGCCATTGTTTGAGAGAATCAGGTATTGACATAATGATAGACCAATAGGTTAATGAAAAATAGTCTGAAAATAGATGCACACATATATAGTCAGTCAATGGTTGATAAAAGTGCTAAAGCAATTGGGGAATGGATGGTATACCATTCATTCGTATAAAATCCACACCTGTGAAATTTTTAGAAGAAAACATTGGAGATTACTTTTTGAAATTTGAGTTTGGTTAATAATTATTAGAGATTATTATGGTTTGGATGTGTGGTGTCTCCCTAAAACTCATATGTGACACAATACAAGAACTATCAGAGGAGAAATGATTGGGTTAGGAGAGCCTTAACCTAATAAGTCAATTAATCCCCTGGTAGGATTAACTGATGAGTTACAACTGAGGGTGGGTAGGGTGTGGCTGAGAGGTGGGTCCCTGGGATGTATATGTGTTGGGGTATATATTTTGTATCTGGTAAGTGGAGTCTCTCTCTGCTTCCTGATCACCATGTGAGCCATTTCCCTCTTGCATAATCTTCCCCCAAGCTGTTCAGCTTCACCTAGTGTTTTAAGTAATGAAGCTGGCGGTTTATGGACTGAGACTTCTGAAACTATGAGCCCCCAAATAAACTTTTCCTTCACTAAAATTGTTATCGTCAGGTCTTTTCATCATAGCAGCAAAAAAAGCTGACCAAAACAGAGATTATATATAGAATAATAAAGATAATGTTAAGATGATTAATTGTATTTCTTCAAAATTAAAAGCATCCTCTCATCAAAGTACACTTAAGAAAATAAAAAGACAAATTAGATCAGTAGAAAGTATTTAAAAAATATGTAACTGACAAAGAACTTCTTTCCAAAATGTTTAATGAAATAATACATCATAGTAATAAAACTACAACAAAAATGGGAAATTTTTTGAATAATTCATCAAGAGAGACTTATCAAATGGCCACTAAGCTTATTGGAAAATGTGTTTGAAATCTTGGTCATTAGCAAAATGTAAACTAAAACTACAATAATGTAGTATAAAAGTATACAATTATAAAATATCCCATTTCACTTTGGTGAAGTCCTATGATAAAATCTAGCCAGTGGAGTTGGGAGCAAAAGTGACCTGTGTCACATCTGGTCTGACATAGACCATATACCTTTCTTTTTTCTTGTGATGTGAGGACTTGTAACCTTTGAGATGGTGGCCAACAGTCATTCAACAGATTCCCTGAATGACCATGATGTTCAGAGCCTCCCCTCCAATCTATAACTGGGCATGGAAAGAAAGAAACTTTTGTTATTTTAATCTACTACAAGTTTGGGATTATTCACTATAGCAGCCTAATCTAACCTGATATAATAGAATGGTTACAAAACATATTTTTTTGATATCTACATTCCCTGGATTAAAAGTTCCAACTCAGTGCGTATTATGATTTATTTGTTTATTTTGGTAGGTATTCTGCTACATTGTTGATAGTTTGCATAATTACCACCACATCCTCTTGAATAATGATCTTTCAATTGTAAATTTTGAATGTAGTCATAGATATGCAACCTGTGTATACATTGCAATTTTGAAATGTTGACTGTTGTGTGACTGGGCCCATCAATTGTGACCTCAATGCCAGCCCTGACTTCTTACTTCTTATTGTGAAAATAGGTTACTGCTCATGTTATATGTTCTGATAATATTATTTCACTAACTCTGAGAACTTCTCAAATAAATAATGAACTTCAAAGGTTATGATCTTTTAAAAAGAAATCATACATCAATTTTGTATATTATTTCCCAAGATTGCAATATTTCTCTATTTTATGTATTTCCCTTTTTTATTCTCTAGGGTAGTCATTTCTCACTAACATAATAAATATTAACCTAAAAAAAGAAGAGCTACATCTTTCTAAGTTCTTAAATTATTGGCAAAAATTTATGTAAGTGGGAGCAAGTAGAGTCTAGTTTGTGAGTTGCCATATTTAGTGTAAAACAGAATGGAGAATTTTTGAATTTTAGATGTTTTGTATGTTTCATATGTAGTCTATTTGTCTGAAAAATTGTTCAAAGTTGTTAAATTGTCCATAACAACTGAAATTTCCACTTTGACTTGCCAGAAATTAGGGGGGGGGGAATGTTTTCCACTGAAGCCAAAGCTCATACCACTAAAAGAATCCTCAATAAAAAACTCTTTTTACATTTATCATATGACTTAATATGACAGAACATAATTACATGTAATTCCATTTCTCTTATTTATTCTGCCATGTCATAATATGTCATTTTGGGAGGAAAAGCCAACTTCTGATGTATTTGCGGTGCAGACCAATAGTTATTATGTAGCATCACAAGACTACTTCTTTTCTAAGAATTTAGTAGTTTGAATCACCTATCTCTTAACTCCATAGCAGTCTAGACAGAATTCTGTCACAAAGCAGGATGTGAAACATGCCATGATCAGCCCCCCGACGGGAGCTCATGCTATATCTGTAGCTAAGCTGAGTGGCAAAATAATTGCATATGTGCTAGGAAAGTTCATGTGCATGTCAAGGCATCTCGTGCAATCTGTTTTGGTTCTCAGATTCAACATCTTAGCTGGAGAGATTGAAGATACCTTTTGAACAAAATCACAAGGAGGTTCCTGGCAGGAGCATTTCCCCTCTTAACATCAAAGACATGCTCTTGAAAACTTTGGTGTCACTGTCCTTTAGATCACTGAAGTGTTAACGCTATTTGGAACTTTGGGGAATGACAAGGGGATACTATTATTAATTATGCCAAGATATGTGCATAAACCTGGACTTTAAAAATCAAACTGGGATGTATGTGCACATTATCATATTGAGTTTTAGAGGAATTACAGAGACACTTAAGCTTAATTTAACTCTACACCCTAATTTAATGTTTGGCACATCCAGAAAGTTTCATAAAGATTAGGTTAGCTGTGTGAAAAACTAAAGCAAGAAGAGGATTATAATCTGTCACCTTTCTTGTTGAACACTAAAGGTTCCTGCTCTAAAACAAAATGAAACAAAACCCATGGCTTAAAAATAAGCAGGGCCATTTTAAGAAATATTTTGTGTCCTACTTAAGAAATCCAGTGCATAATTAAAAAAAACAAGACTATTTAAAGTAATTATTATTTTTATTTATTTTTCTATTTTTTGTTATCAATGGACCTTTATTTTATTTATTTATTTATGCGCATGCTGAGGATCGAACCCAGTGCCTCATCAGGGCTAGGCAAGTTCTCTACCACTGAGCTACAATCCTAGCTCAAGTAATTATTATTTTTTTAAACAGAAGCAAGAGTGATTCTTGACTAACCAGGATATTGATGGTAAAGAACATTATGAATACCCAACCAATGGGTGGACTAAAACTAGTCAATCATGACATATAATAGGATGATTGTGAATTATTTGGTTAAAATTGTATTTGATTTTTGAAATTATATTCACTATTCTATAGGTATTATTCATGTATGAAAATAATTGATATATAATAGTTCAGAAGCTTGAAGTATTATATAAAATCTTTGTTAAAAAAGGTCCAAAAATCTTTTGAGAATGTCTGTTATCTAATTTTCCCACATGATTTCTACATTTTCCTTCCTTCCTTCCTTCCTTCCTTCCTTCCTTCCTTCCTTCCTTCCTTCCTTCCTTCCTTCCTTCCTTCTTTCCTTCCTTCCTTCCTTCCTTTCTTTTTTGGCCCAACCCCACAACAAAATAAGAGAGGAGTTGAGCAGAGGTGCACAGATCTGTGCATGTTCTCTTCTCCCTTTCAGCTCTCCCCAGACATCCCTAGATTTGCAATCACCAACCTCGGAGTCAATTACAGTCTGCTGTACTTCTGTTAAAAAAGGTCTCCCATTTGGTAGAGGATGAGTCCTTTTATCTTGGCAGTGAATACAATTGCTTTCTTTCACTGTAATCAATATAGAGCCTGACCTTAAAGGCGAATATTTCCCAAAGAGTAGGAAGAACTGCTGTACGTGCAAAAATGTGTTTGTGGTAGCAAGTATTCAACTAAAAATCAAGGGCAATGTCTCTATTTTCCTTATCGCTTGAAGTTGAGAAATTCCTTTTTTTTTTAATTCAGAGCTTCCTATAAATGAACCTTTCCCAAGATCCAGCTTTTCTGGAGAAACTGCTCTGTGCAACTCTTTGGATATGCAGTTTGCTCTGTTGACAAATCATTTCTTCTAAAATTTTTTCCTAACAGGTCTGAGCTGTTAGAAGAGAAACAGAATTGAAAGCATCTTATCTCTTTTCTCATGATCCCAAATGCATTTAAAAACAACACAACAAAAAATCAGATCAAAGCAAAATAAATCCAAAAATGTGTTCTGCTTCTACATCTGAATCTTACTTTGATTTGAATTAAAAAAAAAAAACCTCAATAGAGAGAGGAGTGTTAAAACAAGAAAACAATTCACACAAAACAACCACAGTCTCACATACTTGAATCTCACCCCAGTGATTCAAAACATGTTTTTGGTGTCCTAAAGTAGTAAATGATTTCAGTGGTTTTTTTTTTTTAATTTAAAAACAGGCTGGTTTCTAAAAGATATAATTGAGAAAAGGATTACAATTTGCTCCTTGATCTTCATAGCTACATATGCACATAAATACTACTACAAGCAGAGTCATGTTTGCATGAAAAGACATTATTATAATGTATTTAAATCTAGGAGAGCTAATCAGTAACAGAGAAATTTATTGTAGTTGACCAATTTTATTATTCTTTTTCTTGTGTCAGTGAAAATGGGGAACATTTTTATTGAAATAATAACCTCAAGTAAAATAACATAGCAGGATGATGACTGTAGGAAGAAAAGATTAAGCAGGAGATTAGAGGTATTTAGGGGAAAAGGTAGGAAAAATGGAAGACAAGACCATACATACAAAGTTATTTTAGATATAATTTAGAGTTGGAATTGAAATAGTAACAATTACTTATTGATTATCTGATTTAATGCTCAGTTTTATGTAGTCTTCCATATTATCTCAGTTTTATAAATTAGATACTATTTATTTTTATAGACAAGAAGCAAAGATTCAGAAAGAACAAATAGTCATAAGTTACATGGCTGATTTGTGGCAGTATTTGAGTCTAGGTACTTAACTTTATGATCCATGTCTTTCTACTTTGCCAAAAAAAGGGGAAGATTGAACCAGGAGCTAAAGGGCTGCCATACCAAGTGACCTCTAAGTTCCCTTCCAGTTTTTACTTTCTACTCAAAACTTACATGTATATTTTCTTTTATTTTTTGAGATTATTTAATTAATAATCACATCAATTTAAAGCTGTAAGAGACAATAGTATAAGCACTGACAGTATTTTAAGGAATCTCATTCAAAGAGAAAACCAATACTATAATAAAATTCTATTGCAAATATAATTTAATGTCATGTTTAACATGATAAATTGAGAATTGCAAGATTTAAAAACTTGCAATTTTCATGAGTTACAGATAGATTTAAAAATATTTCCTTTGTATGTTTGCTTGCTGTTGGAATGAAAATTAGTACAGCCATTATGAAAAACTATATGGACTTTCCTCAGAAAATTAAAAATAGAACTAACACATAATCCAGTAATTTCATTCCTGAGTATATATCTAAAGGAAATGAAATCTGTATGTTGAAGAGACATTGGCAGTTCCATTTCCATGTTCATTGCTGCCAATTTCACAATAGTCAAGAAGTGGAAATAACCTAAGTGTCCATCAACTGATGAATAGATGAAAAAATGTGGCACAAATACACAATGGAAAACTATTCAGTTGAATAAAAGAATGAAATTCTGCCATTTGTGGTAACACGGATGGAACCAGAAATCATTATGTTAAGTGAAATAAGTCAGGCAGAGAAAGATAAGCATTTCATGATACCACCCATATGTGGAAGCTGGGGGTGGACTGGTGGTTACCTGAAGCCAGGAAGAGCAGGGGAGGGATGGAAGGAGAAAGGTTGATCAATGGGTATTAAGTTGTAGTTATATAGAATCATCAAGCCAGATGTGCTATTGCATTGTAGGGTGACTGTGATCAACCGTAATGTACTATTCATTTAAAAAAACTAGAAGAAATGATTTATTTATAAAATTTTTTAATTATAAAGAAATGATAAAAGTTAGAGAAAATAAATATGTTTAACCTGATTTAAACATCACAATACATACATGTGTGGAAATATTATGTTATGACATTAATATGCACCACTTTTATATTTTTATGTATCAGTTTAAAGTAAATTTAATTTTAAAAATTCTCCTTTTTAATAATTTTAATGCTGTTTCTCAAACTTGATGATAATAATTATTATTTTTTTTTTGCTATGCATTGAGAACTGGTTTAAAATTTTGAAACATTTTTGAGAGCCTGGAAATTACTTTTCAAATACAAAACACTAAGTCACATTTTTGTTGAAAGAAGGCTTGTGTAAGCACATGTGATTTCACTTAGCCAGCCCTTCTACAGTGTTACTGGTGGGAGAGGGCAGGGAGACCCTTATGTGTAATATGAATGCTTGTGGCTAAGGCAGGGTGCATTGTTAGCATGGTTCTGGGTAGAAAATGGACACTGAACCCATGAGAACTTGTCCAAACTTCCCATTGCTTAAGTAAGGTCTGTGATTTCTAATAACTGGTTTCTGCTTTAATCTATCATTTCAGCAGGAGTACATCCTGACTTTGTTGATTTATTGATTCACTTATCGCTGAGTTTATATATTGTGCCTTTTCCCCAAAGTCTTTTAGACCCTGGAAAAGCTTCAGAAAAAGATTAGTCTTAAAACCACTCTTTGAACAACAAGCTTCATATAAAATGACGTAAAAAAAGGTTCATGTCATTTAGTTAACCACAGTCATCTGAAGATCAATTATGTGGTTCATTTTTGTGGAATTACATATGAGCATAAATACATTTATTTTAGCCCATATATGTATATGATGAAAAATTGCAAGTCCATTGCTGTGGATGCTGGAGGGCTGGAGGATTAATGCTCTTTAAACCACGAAATGGGTGTGTGCTCTTAGGCAATTTAATGAAACTCTCTGAGCCTTAAAATTTTCCTCTTGGGTTGCTTGAAAGTATGTGGAGTTGCAGCAGCACCAATCTCTTGTCCTCCCTCCTCTTTAACCCTCTTTAAATGCTGTGTACTTTTCCATTTCTCTTGTTTTTGATATCCCTGATATTTCTCTTTCTAGAATTCTTTCTTCTATTACCAGAATCCTACACAAAATTCTTTTAAGAAAAGAAATATCCCCATGAGAAAACTGTAGTTGTATATGCATTATTGGAAGATGATAACAGAAATGCCTTCATTCAGTTCTCATATACTTATTGAATAATTGCCCTGTACCATACAGTGAGATGAAGACACAGTGGGAAATAAATCAAATGTAATCTGAAGGTTTACAACAAAAAGAAATGATAAGTGTTTAAGGAGACAAACACTAACATCCTGATTTTATCATTACATGTTGTATTCATATATTGAATTATTACACTGTAACTCCTAAGTTTGTGAAATTATTATGTCAATAAAAATTGAAATAAAACCAATACAGGAAAAAGTATTTCAGTAAATACAAAACCATGAATATAGAGGAACAAACCACTAATATCTATATATGGTATCAGAGTGATTTGAGAAAGGAGAAGGAAGATAACAAGATTTTGTTGATTCAGAGAACTGGAATTCTACTGTTATAGTCAGATACTTGCTGGAAAGCTTCAGGGGCAATTCTGAGGACAGAACAGAAACTGGGAGAAAACTGTCAATCTTAAGTTAGTGCAGAGGTCTTTAGGAAATTCTAATGATGGTGGCAATTTGGCAGCATAATTTTAGGCAGAGAAGCTATTAGAAATCACTCTGTAGCACAGTGTTTTGATTGCATGTTTCTAAAATTTTAAGGACAGAAGAGCTGCTGATTATCCTAACTTTATAGTATTCATATGGTTGATGGTAGTATTAGTATTGTTGTTCTTTTTTAATTTTTATTGGTTGTTCACAACATTACAAAGCTCTTGACATATCATATTTCATACATTAGATTGAAGTGGGTTATGAACTCCCAATTTTACCCCAAATGCAGATTGCAGAATCACGTCGGTTACACATCCACAATTTTACATAATGCCCTATTAGTAATTCTTGTATTCTGCTACCTTTCCTATCCCCTACTATCCCCCATCCCCTTCCCTCACATCTTCTCTCTCTACCCCATTTACTGTAATTCATTTCTCTCCTTGTTTATTTGGACAACTTTATTTGCATGTGTGATTAAAAAAATAATTATGTTAGTGTCATGGAGAATAGATTTGTTGTTAAGAGGGAAAGGAGGCATAGATATAAAATTGGTAGGGCTAAGTAAAAACCATATAATGTGTTGAATTTTAATTTGAAGTATCAATGATATATCATGATATGACATGACCTATTTCGTCTTGAAAAGGATTATATATTTACTGGCTTTGTCAACTGAAAGAATTTAGAAACAATATGCTTCCACATATCAATTCACTCATCTAATATTCAGAAAGATCCTTAGATGGAATACTTTACTTACTGGACAATAAAGAAGCTGTCAGAACTACTGGTTTATGTCAGATGGGCTCAGAACCAATGTAAATGGGCTTATGCTGGCCAAAGATGGCACAATTTGTGCATCAACAAGGATAATAACCTCAATGGATTGAAATACATGAATACATCAAATACACTAAAATTCATAGCTTCAATGAAATGAAAAATCATTGATAACCATTGGAGGATGTCAGGAAAATAATGTATTATTTTGAAAATTAATAAATAAGGGACGACAATCAAGAACTTATCCTTCTCCTTGTAGGATCCATGTCAAGTAACTAAACAGAGGACATTTCTTTCTTTTTGTGAGTATCCTAATCAATAAATTAGGAAAGAAAGAAATCAGAGTAGTAGTGTTTTGCTGTTGCAATAAACAATCTATGAACTAGGCAATACTCATAATGGCTACTTATATCATCATTATGTTCCTTATAAATAAAGCATAAAACATGGTCTATGAAGTTATGTGTTAGTTGGCTTTCCATCACTATAACAAAATACCCAAGATATCCAACTTATGAAGAGAAAAGGTTTATTCTGCCTCACAGTTTTGTAGGTTTCAGTACCTGGTCAGTTAGCTCCATTGCTTTTGGACCTGTAGAAAGGCAAAGAAGTCCCTTACATGATAATGCCTACACCATTACAGAGAGATGCGTCAAAGCAAAGCTGCTCATCTTATAATGACTGCAGAGTGAAAGAGAAAAAGCCAAGCATCCTACAATCTGCTCCAAAGGTATTCCTCCAATGGCATAAAACCTCCCACTAGGCCCCACTCTTAAAGGTTTCTATCACCTTCAAATAGTGTCACGCTGAGGACCAAGCCTTCAGAACAAAGGAACTTTGAGGGATATTCTAGATCTGAAGCATGTGGTCTAGCTAAATAAACCACTTGAACCTGAATCTGTTCAAGCTTCAGTGTCTAACTATCAATTTGCAGGAAAAACAATGGAAAGAGAATCTCTAAATTATACCATAGAGAGGCAATTTAAAAATTCAGAAAGTGGGAAACTTGAAAGAAATAAGTACTTAGTTTCTTTAGCAAAAGTTTTACAAGGAATAAAAGAGAGATAGGGAGAGAAGTTATAAAAAAGCAATTAGAGACATATTAACAATGGCAATGTATAAATCTTATTTGGGTCTGGATTTGAACCTTTCAAAAAATAAATAAAAAGAAAAAATTTAGAAGATAACTACAGAAATGTGAATGCTGAATTGGTTCATATTGAAGAATTTTGGATAATCATCTTGGATGGGATGATAGTACTGTGGCTATGTTTTAAGTTGGTTGTTCTTATTTTTTAGATAGCACAAATGGCATTATTTGTCTAGATTTTCTTCAAAATACTCAGGGGTGAGGGAAAATAGTTGAGCATAAAAAGAAGCAGGTTTGGCCAGGAGTAGGTAGTTGCTGAGCTGGGTAATAGGTGCATCAAGATTCCCTCTATTGTTCTATTTTGTATAGACTTGAAATTTTTCATAGAAGTTAAGGACATATCTGTAACCATCTTCTAATTTTGAACAATGCCATTCAGTTTTCACACCATTCTTACCATCAGTACTTTGGGTACAACCTTTATTGTTTCTTCACAAGCAGTTACCTGCATAGTGTTATTAAATTTCACAAAGAGGAGTTTGGTTTGGATCTTTGTTTAAACTTTGTGCTGAGAACGTGGTACAGATACTTCATTCTTGAAATTTAAATCTGGAGAATTTTCTTTTGTTATTTATCTGACAACTTCTTGCCTGTTTTCCCTGTTACCTATATTTGCATATGAATTTCCTATAGCGAGTCTCCTTTATTTGTCTTATTCTTTTAAATAATTCTAATCTCTTATTCTTTTAAATAATTTTTTTTTCTGGGGGAATTTAATTCTCCTGTCCTGCTATTGGATATTTTTCTTTCTCCATTTATATTTGTAATTTCTAAGACCTTTTCCTCACTTTTAGTCTTGTTCCATTTGCTCCTCAACAAATGTGGTAGTTCTCTTACGTTTCAAAGATTATTTTTTCAATTTCGTTTTGCTTTTAATTATATCTACTTTTTTGGAGTATTTTTTTTAGGGTGACTGAGGCCACTATTTCACATTGGAGGTTTTCCAGTCAATCTCTGTCCACTCATGTTTGACAGTAAGGAACTAAAATACAGGAAATTCATTGGATCAAGAATATGGTTATTTCATTGTGAGACCTTTGAGTATCAGTTTTTGTAGGCATTTTCTTTTGAATCCACCAATCTCCTCCTTAAGAGTATAACCCTAATCTTTACATTCTAAGAGCCAAAGAGTGGGAAGCAAGGGAGAAAAACAAACATCTCTGTTCCCAATATTAATTTTCATTAAATCCACCTGATTTTTGCATGCATATTTCCCTACATTTCCTTCTGGAACTTTCAAATACATAGTCCCCATGTTGCACAATCCCCAGAGATCAGTTCTCCCACTAGGTTAGATAAAATAATACAGAACCTTGATAATATCTTTGTGACTTTTAACCAGTCCTAAGATTACTAATCCAACACTCTCTATCTTAAGATGTACCCTAGATCCTCTAACTCCTGAACTTTCCAGACCAGGAATAGGAAATAACTTTCAACATTGGATTCAATTGATAATGTCTCTTTCCACAACTATGTTGATGTAAATATTTGGGCCAGCTTCATGATATGATAGTTTAGGAATTGTGGACATGGTAAAATGTTGAGACAGGGTTTCAAAAATTCCTGGAAAGTAAACCGTGATTCTATGATACCAATTGAAAAGCTGAGCAATTTGATGTTAATTTAAATGGATTGTCAAGAATTTTATGAAATGAAATACATGAATACGATTATTTGCGACTTTCCCCCTCTTGGGCAAAGGTTTCCTGGAGTATTAAAATCATGTGCATAAGAGATTTGAAGAATAATGTTATATTATTAAAGATAGCAAGCCAAGTGGGCTTAAATATTTCAGTATTACTAATAATATTAAAATGAGAAGAATTCAAAGGCTATTCCAGGAATCTGTCAAAAAACATTGATTCTTACTGTCATGTATAACTAAAAAGAACAAGTAAAAAAATATTGATTCTTGCTTGGATTAGGCAGGATTGTTTTGGTTATGCTGCAGCAAGCATTCTCAGATCTCAGCAGTTTAACATGTCTTATCTATGCTGCATTCCCTTGGTGGCTGTGGGAGGCCCAGCTTGGCTGTCAGAGGAGTCACCATCTTTCAGTTGTATCCTCTGACACTCATGATGGTTAATGAGTGAGAAATTTTGTACCTACAATTTAATGTCAAGGCTGAAGGACACCATTTCTGTTTTTTGTCTTTCAGTTGGATCTAGCCTGCCTGATCATTAGGTGCAGGGAAATGTGTTTTTCCACATACTGAGGATGTATAGGTAAGTCAGTGAGTCTATCATATATCTTCAGAAACAGCTGAAGTTTAACAGCACCACAATAGAATAAACTTTTAAAAGCATTTTTACATTTCTTAAGTATTGGGCTCTGTTTTTTATTGGTGTTCTATTCCATGGATTGCTGTTCATATTAAAATTCCAGTTTTGGATTTTATAGGCAACATTCTAAGAACAATTTGCTTTCTTTTGATCTCACATTGAAGAAGACACAAGGATGATGAAGTTGTTATTTGTTTTTAGCAATGTTGCCCTTATTAGGTTTAGGACTGAAATATTTTGCATTACCTAGCAAGGTAAGACCTGAAAAGAAACTTTATATAATGAAACTTTATATATCATGGAGTATCTGAACTTGGTTGAGTATCAGCAGATCTCCTATCTCCCATCTCTCACACTAAATGTGTTTCTCTCATGGCATTTCCTGTATGGGGCTAGTAAATGTTTTTGCTTGCATCTGGACCTAATTCTGAGCTATGTCACTGATGACACTGTCCAGACTATAATGCAGATGGAATTAGAGAAAAGGAATGTCTATAATCACACACACAGGCGAGCTTACACAACAGAAAGCTTCTAATCCAGTATAGTCCTAAGTAATATGCTCCATGTGTGTGAGTGGACTCAGTGTGATACAGACATTATTGAAGATTTACCTACTTGTTTTTAGAACAGTATGAACTTTGCATACTGTCTTTTAACAGTGTATACTTTTAGAATTTTATTATATTGAAAGTTTTAGTGTCTATTCTCCTAGACAAACATATGAAAACATTTACCTTTTAAAGCAGAGCTAACAACTACACTTTTGGAGCTCTTATGTGCTGGAGAGAATACTAAGTACTTTATTTGAATAACTCATTAATTCTCAAAATAGTCATGATTTTGGTACTGTTATTATTTACCCATATGGGATGGAAAATAGCCTTAGGGAAGCTAAGTAACCTGCCCTGGCTGCATAGTTACAGTTGAACTCTGACTCAGGTATCTGACTCCAGAGTAGTGCTTGCTAAGGTTCCCCACAAGAATTACTTCATGTATATCCTTGGTAGCTAGGTGTTCAACTGGAGTTTTATTTAAAAAAATGGAGTTAGTATAATCCATGATATTTAATATAACTGTGAATGAATATTTCATAATATTTCCCCCAAATTGCGGAATTTTAAGTTCTCACTGGAAGCCTAAAGTGAATTTTATAACCTCAACTCTGATTCACAGCAAGAAGATTTTTTAAAAAAAGGAGATGGGGTTGATGTTGTTAGGCTAGAAATTCTACGTTAGGATTGATGTTTTAGGTCCAAACACTATTTTTAAAAACTCTGGCATTACCTCTTAAAATTCTGACTTTGCCATTGTTTTCCCGAATAGTCTTTCTTAAGTAATATTCATCAATTAGCTAAAATAAATTTGGAGAAATTGAATTAAAAAAACTTACCAAATATATTTAGTTTTAGTTTTCCCATCTGAAAAATAAGGTTACTTGTACCTAAACTACCTAATGGATTGATTAGAATAATCCAACATGGGCAACACAGTTACCAAGAAAACATACCTTTAATGATTCTCTTACCCCATCCTCACCTTTTCTTTCCCTCTTTTTTCCTTTTCTTTATCATTATTCTTATGTACTTTTTGCAAGCAGTTGTTAGCACCAGAACTTAGAAAAAAAATGCCTTTTTACTGAATTTATGCTGTCTGAAAGTGAACATTTGGGAGTATCTTTGGAATTCCTACATGTTATTAAAATTATCTATGAATTAACTTGACAATTTTTTTCAGAATTGAGCAATTAGTTGTTTCATTGCTATGTCTAGATGTTTTGACTCTAGATAAGTATAGTCTAAAAGAATTGAGGTAAAATTAAGGTTTTTAAAAATGATTAAGTCTCTGTATTAAATTCTTAGAGCAGCAAGTGCTAGATTAATAAGGTGAAAATCAATTAGCTAAAATAAATTTGGAGAAATTGAATTAAAAAATCTTACCAAATATATTCAACTTAGTAAAGCTGTTTCCTTTAAACTATTTTGAAAGTTTGTTAATTATATAATGATATTAACAACTCATAATTATTTCTGTAAAATTTAATTGATCAATGCTTTTATAGTAGCACTGGAGTAACTTTGAACTTACCAAGACAGCATCATTTACAAAAAGTCAATGAACAAAATTTCAAAGTGTATCATGGGTTTTTTCATCATAATGATTTTGTTTAGGTCATATTTTAAATTTCAAATTTTAATTCTGACCAAATTTTAGTGTTTTTATGATTTTAGTTTATGACTTATAACAGTGAATAAGCAAAACTTATTATTAACTCCTTGTGTATTTATTTTGTCATTTTGGAGAATTCATAAGCAACTTATTTTCTTGAAAATTCATTTGTTATTTTGTTTATGACTGTTGAATACAAAACGTTAGATATTGTTATGGTTTGGATATGAGATGTCCCCTCAAAGCACCTGTACTAATGCAGCTATGTGAAATGATTAGATTCTGAGAGCTGTAACCTAATCTGTCCACCTTATTTTGAATGAACTGATTGGGTAGTATTATAGGCAGCTGGGGCATGGCTAGAGAAGTTGGGTCACGGGGGGCATGCCCTGGAAGAGTGCATCTTTCCTGTGATGCCTTCTTCTTCTGATCTCTGCTTCTTGTCTGCTAAGAGCAGAGCAGCTTCCCTTATCCACACCCATCCCTCATTATATCCTCCCTCAAGGTTGGGCCCAGACCAAAGGAGTCAACCATCTTTGGATGGAGCTCTCTGAAATCATGAGCCCCAAATAAAATTTTCCTCCTCTAAATTGTCCTTTTTGGGTATTTTGGTCATACCAATGCAAAGCTGACTAACACAGAAATCGATCATATGATTAATTCTAATAATCCCTTCTGGCTTTCTTTTCCTCACACCTCTGATTGCATGCAATCATTTATACTTTCATGCTATCAACCTAACTGCTTCTTGTAAGGAAAAGAAAAATTAGTTATTTTACTCTATGGGTACTGTTTTAGATATTTCTGATTTATTTCTGCTTTTGAATGCCATTTTTTATGGCTTCAAATTTTAACCACTTTTAGTTGTTTTCATCAATTCTTCATATGACATGTGTATCAGTCAGAAAGGGTAAAGGTAGGCTTAAACATAAGTATTTTACAAAAGTTTGTTAAGTTAGTCCCATTTGAAGCCCAAATTGAAAGTCATTAGTTAGGATGTCCAATTTTCAATGTCCTTTCTCAGTGGAATCTGTTCTCTTCATTCAAGGGACTGCATGAACTGGTTCTAGGTTGGTAACTATATATAACTATTTATAGCCTGAACACTTTGATTAGAGTACCTGAAGTCAGGTTCCTGCCTTCTAGGTCTAGAATTTTCTCACTTGTAAACATTAATCCACCCTTATAATGACATTAACTTAGTTACCCTGAGATCAGTCAGCCATTGCCACAGAACTTTGTAGGTAAAAACATTCTCACTACAGCCACTGTCTCTACAGCTGATATAGCTTTGACTGTTAATCACATCTACCTGGCTTATACCATGTAAAAATACCGTGATTGCCACTAAATCAAAATCCTGATTCCTTCATAGCATATTTCTCCAACATCAATGGTACAAGGAAGACAGATTTCACAGAACTCTCCAAGAACATTGTAACCTCCTTCACCAATGCATTTCTTAGTGTTCTTGTGCAAGTGTGTATGCTTCTCCTCCCAGGGCTTATGATTTTGGAGAGTTTGAACATTCTGTGCAAAATAGATACATCCCAGATTTTTCCTCTTCATGGGATTTGAGACTCCTTTCTCTATGGAATTTCAGGGATTTAAGTTCTAGCACTTAAATGTAACTGATTATAAGCCATGGTTCAGTCCAAACTTCAATGAATCTTCTTAACAGACTGTTACTGGAGTTGCCTGTGGCAACACATTAAACCCTGATTTTCTGATTATAAACTATTAGTTTGTTTACTCCATTCCAATGTAATATTAGGATTATCCATCTTTATGCATGCTCCCCAGACTCCTGTTGATTCACATTGCCAAAAATCCTGAAATAATTTTTAGGTATGTAGGTCATTTCCTTCTGGGTAAGACTTTATTCTTCTCCAACTGGTATACGCTGGGATTCATCTTTCTTTGTGGACGTGGAGATGATGAAGTATGGTAGAGAGAGATATTCATGGAATAGGCATTTTCTTGTTAGCCAACTGTCCCTGGTGGTAGGTGAAGGTTGGTATTAATAGGATCTTGATCCCATGGAATGCCATGGATTACCAATGTCCTATCTCCTCTCCTCACCAAGTCAAGAGAAGAGTGACTGCTTCTGCTGGTAGGAAATGTTCAGGAACTCAAAGTTCTCAGCCTGTCTTTTCTGCCCACATTCCCATCTCATGTCTCAGACTTCTGTTACTTTCCCAGTGATGCCCTTTCTTTGACATAAGAGACATATCAAGGTTACACATTTACTTGATGTTACAACTCCCAAACCTTACATTCAGGCCCTGGGCTTGGCTGTGGCTCTATCTTCCATGAGGAAATTGATGATGAGGTACTCTTTCAAAGCTGCTGTAGAAACTTTCTGATTTTCAACTTAGGTCCTGTGATGGCCTCTAGGATTATCAGAAGCAGTCCTGATCTGATACAATTATATAGTCACCATTATCATCATAGCAACTAAATGGCATGTCCACTTGATTTCTTAATGTCTTACTCTCCAGCTGGGCTCCCTTTCATACCATGCTGAGGGATCATGATGCCATGGAATGCCATGGATTACCAACGTCCCATCTCCTCTCCTCATCAAGTAAGAAGGTTATTCAAGTGCTTATTAACTATATAAGCAAACCTGTCCCAGAACATAATTTTGAGGTCTCTTCTGTTTCTGAGGGCCTGATCTGGTACCAATTACTATTGTTTCTTGGGTCCTGACAGAAAATAGGTGCTGCATGCAGAGAGGGATATATACAGCATGTGATTTTGGGACTAGAATTTTTTATAGGGGTCATTATTAGGACAGTTGGAAAATTGGAATACGATCTGTAGGTTAGATAATAGTATTGAATTAATGTTAATTTTTCTTATTTTCAAATCATTCCATGGATGTTTAAGAGAATGTCCTTGGCCCTTATATTTAGAAAAAACACACTGAACTAGGTAGCAGAGGCGTCCAGGAAACTTATTCTCAAATAATTAAGGAAAAACTACTCATAATACAGAAGGAGGGAGGAGAGAGAGAAAAATATATATATATATAATGTTAAACAATGTAGAATCTGAGGGAAAGTTTTAGAAGAGTTCTTTATAATATTTGTATTTATTTTTATATTTATTTATAATATTTTAAAATAAAAAATTACAAAAGGAAGGAGTGATGTGTAAAAGAGTTAAATAAGTGACTGAGACATGACAAGGTTAAAGGTAATTAGTAAGGAATGGTGTTAAAGGTGTTAAAGGTCCACAGAACTGGAAATAGAAGGGAGTTGCTATCAATTCTAGGTTTGAAAGATTAAACTGAATAATTCTTAGAACTCAGCAAGAACTGTCCCTATTAGAGAAGGTAAACTCATAGGAACTATAGAAACTATGACCATAAGGAGAGGAACTCAGCCCTTGCCAACTTGTGGAGGAACTCACAGAAATAAATAATTTGACCTTTTTCTCTTATTTGTATGTTCCTCCCTATGGCTGGAACCAAGTGGATACAAGATGAAAGTAGATACATGGTATAATTACTGCAGTAATGTGAGAAGAAATGGGGAGGGAAACATATAGATTATGTGAATCATCAGACCATCATCTAATGTCTATGGAGGGAGGGAAGAAGGAAGACTTGCAGAACAGGCTTGATTGTGATACAGCTCTAATAGAGTTTTGAAAAAGTCATTAGGAAGTTTTCAAATCAAAGTCATCCTAGTTCTTTTAGATTTTTTTTTTTTTTAGCTTCTTTGCAGCACTCAATAACTGCCTGAGAGTAGCCCAGGGGATACGTGGCATTGACACAGATGTGGTGATGGATTTCAGAATGAACCAAGTGGAGAGAGAAAAGAAAAGAAGAAAGAACCTGTGATAGTGTTTCCAAATTCCAAAGACTGCCTTCTTTACAGGGAAGAAAATAAATATATATGAAGAAAGCCAGTTGTCTGATATATGCATTTTCATGGCTGCTATAACCTCCATTGGCTAATCAGCTAAGAGTTAGAGGGCAACTGAGTCATGTTGATACAGTTCATAAAGCTCCAATTTCCTAGAGAAAAAGCTGGAGCAGGATGAAGCAAGGTAAATCTGCAGAGTTCCACAGAGAATCTCCAGCCTGTTAAGTCAGGAAAAAAAAAAAAAAAAGGAAAATAAAACCCTTGCAGACAATTTGGGCAACTGTTCTTAGAAGTTGGGTGTAATCATGAGGTCAGACAAGATACAACCAATAATTTGCAATTGAAATTTGAAAAGGAAAGAAGGAAAATTGCTCAATACCTGGCAATGACATATTCGAGTGGGGGGGAATGGGAGGGAAAAAGGGGACAAAGATTCCAAGTGTGGTATGGCTGGAACCCAGGGGAATGACTGCATGCAAAAATGAAAAGATAATGAGAAAGCCAAGATTTGTGGCAGTAGGAATCCAGGTGAAGTCAGCTTCCTTGAGTAAGCCAGATGGCCAAAAAACAGATTGTCCTAAAACAGATTGTCCTCTCTCAGAGAACTGTGAAAGTCCCCAAGGAAGATGAAGCAGTGAGCCTGCACAATAAGTCATAGTCTAAACCTATTTGCATCTATTTTTGCCAAGGGGACAAGCTTAGAACTTTGGGACCATGAGGACAATGAGTAGAGATGACAGCAGTACATTGGTTAGAATCCAAGCTCTCCTTTCCTGACTGTGAGAGATACTGAGAGCCCTTCATCAATTGTGTACAGTCTATAGGGTTGGGACAATCTAGCCCAGTGCTGAGAACCTCAAAATTTCTCTAAAAGAAGTCTGAAAGGGATCCTCAATTTTGAGTGCAAAAATGTTTATGTCTTACATAATTACCAATTACAAACAGCAGACTCAATTCTAATGACAGACTGACAGGGACTTTTAAAGATATTTTCTGTTTTTCATATGAAGAATCTGAAGGAGAAGGAAAATGACTAAGCAAATGACAAAGCTAGATGATAAACTAAATTTCTTGATTCTCATCACTGACTTATTTAAAAGGGTCCTGAAGGATCATAAGAGAACAAAGTGGTTAGCAGGAGAAAGACTCAAGGAAAGGAAGAAGAGTAATTAGTTTTTTTCCAATAAGGTATAATTAAATGGCAAGAGATGCAGGGTGAAAGAGGGAGAGGGAGAAAGAGAAGGAGAAGGAGAAAAAGAAGAGGAAAAGGAGGAGGATGAGGAGGACAATGACAACTACAAAGATGACTACCACGAGGAGGAGGAGGAGAGAAAAGAAAAGAGAAGAAAGAAGCTGTGATAGTTTTTCCAAATTCAGACTGCCTTCTTTACAGGAAATAAAATAAATATATAGAAAGAAAGAGATAGAGAAAGATAAATATAAATATCCTCTAGTCACTTCAGTCTTACTACCACGATAGTGACTTATCAACTACTTTCTAAAGTTTCTACTTGTGATTTTGGGAAAAATGTAGGAAAGCAAGAATTTCTTTTGTAACAATTTTTGTATTTTAATAATTGATACCATTTTGAGAGTTAAAACCACTTTGGCAGCTCTTTCATTAATGAACAAAGAATTATCTGGTAAATTTTCTAAGATTTATTAACAGATGGGAGTTGCAAAATATTAAAGTAATTTAGTGTCCTAACAAAAATACCTATGAAAATTTATAGCTTTGATGTTCTGTGACACTTTTCTGGAGGACAGGGTGTAATGTTACACACATGCTTCTGATTATAATACTTTTTTTAAAATAGATTTGTTTAGTAAAATTCCTAACCATGATTTTTCCTCGCCCAGGACTTCACTTAATTCAATTATACATACAGATGGCTTTTCTAACAGGATTGCCTTTATAATTCTGTCACAAATATTTTTGTTGCTGCCATCTGTTTTTCAAATCAAAGTTTTCTGATGGTGATGCTCATCCATTTAGTAGACTTAATACAAAACATCGTGTCTGGAAAGTAAGGATTCTTATTGAATGAGTGACTGTTAGCAATCAGAGAGGACAAATAATAAGCTAGAATCTAATCAGACCATTAAAAAAAGAAAACATTTAGAGATATTTTATACATCTGAATTGTACTCCCTTTAAGTCATTCATTGAATACAGTTTTTCCACTGGCAATACTTATGTTTTATTTATAGATTTATTGTTATATTGCTTTTTATTATTTATAAGTTGAAGAATTGCAGTGTTAACTGGAATACTTCATATGATTAAAATTAAGACTGAAATGTCCAGAACAAAAACATGCATTTGAAGTTCTATTTAATTATTAACAATGCTGTTTTAACTGCAATTGCAAGTTTATATAATTGGGGATATCACATCAAATAAGGCATCTGGTATTTCATAGGAAAAAGAGTCATGCTAGTTATCATCTGACACAATGAAATATTAAGTCTTTCCCTTTAGGATATTGAATCAGTCAAATTAATTTTCTCAGCCAAACAATTGCTCTAATCTGTAAAAAAAAAAGTTCAAATTTATTCTTTGAGCTTACTAAAGAGATAATCATCAGCTGATTCAATAGTTGAACTTTATAGTTCTCTGTGGGCTTAAAACCTCCATCTCAGATAAAATTCAGTGGGTAAATTTTATTGAATTTTTGGATATAGAACATTCTTCTCTTTGGAGCTATTATATTAAAATGTAAGTAAAATATTACATATTAATTTAGCAATATGATCATTATAACTTCAGGCAGTATTTAATATTGACATTGTCATGACTGTCATAAAAATATCATGTATTAGCAATTCTTAAGCTTTGTAAGAATGCTGACATTTACACAAACTATTTTAAGAAAATGTAATACTATCCTCCATGTTTATTGATTCAAAACTGATGGTATTTACTAACAAACCAAGATAAAATATTTGAAGCCATTGTCTTGGAAGAATAGGGTATACTGATATATGAAAAACAATAAATAATAAAATAAATTACAGAAAAAAATTGGTGTGGATTTAAAAAGAAAAGGTGTGAATGAATTAAGTTTCTGATGAAGTTGGAAGCAGAGGTGAAATGAGTCATTACTTCCATTTACAAAAAGCCCTGTAAGCTTGCCGATACATCCTTGACTTGAAGGAAATTAACCTTTATTTAGCTCTTGCTTTATGGGTATTGGTATTGTACTGCGTTTTTTTTTTTTTTTTGGTCTACTTTATGGAATCTTCTAGTTAAATTCAGTTTTGGTGAGCATTTGTGTACGATTTAGAACTCTAAGACATTGCCCTGAGATTTTATCCACTGCTTTGTACAGATAAGAATATCGTTTTAAGCTTAGCTATAACTCATAAACTGAATTTAGCATCTTAGTAGTTGAACAAATAATTCTATGTAATGCTGAAAATTTTTAAAGTAACTTTTCCTTTTTTCCTCCTTCCCTTCCTCTCTCCTCTTTTTTTCTCTCTCCCTTCCTTCCTTTCTCTTTCTTTTTGCATATGTGAAAATTAAAAGACCACAGATAGTTTTGTGATTACCTTTCTTATATGTGTTTAAGATTAAGTCTATTAGGTTCTGAATAGTGAATATGAAGAGCCAATTGCTCAGTTTTCATAATATGACATATAACTACATGAATATGGTAAAAATCAGAGAACATTTTGCTAATTAATGTAAAGAAAATCATTTGAAACTTGTTGTGTCAAAACGTTTCCTTGATCTATCTATTATTGGTTGTCAAGAAAACATACATTTATTTTTAGGTAAATTTACTTTTACTAATCAAAGTCTCTTGGGATTAATCTCTTCAACACGGGTTTAATCTTATAATACAAGTATGTACTTTTCACAGAGCTTAGCCCATAATAGGCAACCATGTTTGTTCATTTTTTTTAACCACAGTTCTATTTGGCAGTTATTGCATCTTTTTATAAAGAATATGCAGTTATTTCCATGTTTACATTTTCTGTTATCTTGCTCTAGCCATGATTCATCTTCAGCACTGTAAACTATTCACTTTCTCTCATCCTAGTTTAAAAATGTCCTCTCTCTCCCCAATTCTCAGCAAACATACAAACTGTAACCTTCCTCTAATTCTACCTTTCTCTCAAGTTTACATTTTTTTTCCTGGAATTTTCAATCTTTTGGTCTTATTCTTCATTATGCTTTTCTCTTCGGACACCTAGTTAGGTTGTGACCATTAGCACTCTATTGAAAAAGCTCTCTAGTGGCCAGCCATGCCCTCTAGCAGACGTTTTCCTTCCATGTTTTCTTGACCTGGAGACCTTTGAAACTCATAGGTAATTGCTCCTTCTGTACGCTTGGTGTTGTCTCAGTCTTTGTGACCCTGTGATCCACAATGTAGCTTCCCCATTTCTCCTTTTCCCTCTCTTTTGCTGTCTCTAGCTTCACCAGTTGTAGGATACTCAAGCATCCTAGCTTGCAGGAGACTCTTGCATGCCTAGCAACAAAAGTCCTTTATTAGGAAGCTCCTCAGTCCTGTGCAAACCAAGAAGGTTGATCAATCTTAGCTTGGTATTTATTTATTTACTTGGTACAGGGATTTGAACTCAGGGGTGCTTACCCACTGAGCCACATCCTCAGGCCTTTTATTTTTTATTTTATTTTTATTTTTTATTTTTTAAATAAGGGAGAGAGAGGGAGGGAGGGAGGGAGGGAGAGAGAGAGAGAGAGAGAGAGAGAGAGAGAGAGAGAGAGAGAGAGAGAATTTTAATATTTATTTTTTTTAATTTTTGGCGGACACAACATCTTTTTTTGTATGTGGTGCTGAGGATCGAACCCGGGCCGCACGCATGCCAGGCGAGCGCGCTACTGCTTGAGCCACATCCTCAGCCCTTTTTTAAAAATTTTTCAGACAAGATTTCACTAAGTTGCTGAGGGCCCTGTTAAATTGTCAAGGCTAGCCTTGAATTTGCACACCTTATGTCTCAGCCTCTCAAGTTGCTGGGTTTACAAGCATGTGCCACAATGTCTGGCTTAAGCTTGGTCTTCACTTTTAAATTTTGTTGTTGTTGTTTGGTACTGGGAATTGAAACCAGGGGTGCTTTACCGAGCCCCTTTTTAAAAATGTTTTTATTTTGAGACAGGGTCTTGCTAAGTTGTTTAGGGCTCAATAAGTTGCTGAGGCCAGCTTTGAATTTGTGATCCTCCTGCCTTTGCCTTTAATATTATCATTCTTTAGACTTCTGTCCTCAGTTCTCAATAAGAATTTTGGGATTCTGCAGACTTCAACTATTTATTTCTGATGACCAGTATTACATCTGCCATAAGTGCTCCACTAAACCCCAAACACTGTTTCTGAGAAAAGGACTCGAATTTGGGGCTAAGCTTGAAAAAGTCTTGTGATCACATACATGCTATATCAGTTACTATGTGAGAAGTCTTACGTAATTACTTAACTCTCCAAACTATAATTTACTAACTTGTTAATGGGGATATGACCTAACTTTAGAGGTCTGAAGTGAAAATTAAAGCTAAAACTTGTAACATCCTCAGTTCAGTGCTGGTACAAAGTAGGTATTCAATAATTTGAAGTTATTTTTATTTATAGTTATTGGTGTTATATTTGAATCTACTGTATTTGTGCATTTTTTTCCACCTGAACTCATCTGAAGGGTATATAAGTACATCAATAAAAATAATGGCTTACTATGGCAGAAATTTCCAGTGGGGAAGACGAGAGAGAGGTGACTAACTTAGAAACAGGGCCCTAATCCTCCTTGTGTGCAAGTTCTGGAAGGCCAGTCTCTTGAACTCTTCCCTCCTTTTGCTCTTGTTCCAACAAGTTCAAAAGACTGTTACTTATAGATATAAATTTAAAGAACACAACTCACAATAAAATAACAATAATTTTCTTGAATCTTCTTACATTTCTAAATGTTTCCTTATCCCATTCTAACAACGTGCTTATTCAGTTACCTAGCATTCATTAATTAAATATCACCTCTTTTTTTTTGTTAAAACAAAATATCTTAAAGTTCTGCATGTCAGAATCACATGGATGTTGTGTTAAAACATATTCTGGTCCCATAATCAGAGTTTCTGATTTTGCTGTTCTAGAGTGAGGCCTGAAGACTCACATTTCAACAAACTCCCAGGTGATGCTTGTCCAGGGACTATGCTTTGAAAACTGCTATTCTAGGATACTTCAATGATATTGTAGTTTAACTTAACTTTAGCAACAAATATTTATTCCGTTTTCTCTCCCTTTTCCTATGTTGCTCTTTCTTCCCTTATTTTTTGTGTTTTTTTTTTAATAAACCTGCAAACATGATATTTCTTCTGGCTTTTTGACATCTTAAATGAATGATATTGGAATTCTACTTATTATTTTATCTAACCTTTACTTCTAATGCAATACATTACAGCAATCTAATGGAGTATGTGAATTAATTATCTCTAGGTATTTTCCTTTAAGATATATGAAGCATGATAGTCAAGAGCTTCCATAAATGTAGTTAGTTATATTTAAATAGTTTTAGGAGCTAGGATTGTGGCTCATTGGTACAGCGCTTGTCTAGCAGTGTGAGGCCCTGGGTTTGATCCTCAGCACCACATAAAAATAAATAAATAAAATAAAGGTATTGTGTCCAACTACTTCTAAAAAATAAATATTTAAAAAACACAAATAGTTTTAATTTTAGCTTTTCTTCTACCTACTTTACTTGATTACTTACAAGATTTTCTTTGAGTGAAAACAGTAGAAGGTATATAATGAAATTGGAGAAACATTAAATCAACTTGTTTTTTTGCTTTGTAAACCTAAGCACAAAGAATGTGAACGATGTTCTGGGTCACAATCGCATCTCCAGGAAGGACACCCAGAGTTTCTAAGTTTAATATATTTCTCACACAATCACACCTTCTGTTAATACTGATAACAATTCAATTTATGGATGGGAGTAATATTGAGGTCACTGTTAGTGTAAGGACATGGCTATCTATGGATTTCCATATTTCCAGAGTTGTCGACTCTGCTTTCTTTGTAAAGAGACATTCAACTAAGTAAAAATAAAATGAACCATTATAAAACATTACAAAATTCCCTTTTTCAAATGGGGAATTTTCAGAACCTCACTCTTGCTAATGGGGATTTTTGCTTTACTGCTTTACTCCTTGCTTTTCTGCCTGGGCATGTAACCATTGTTTTGTTTTGTTTTGTTTTGTTTCTTTTTAAAAATAGAGTAATGCAGAGCAGCGTGTGGAACGTGTGTGATCATCAAATGGGGAACACAGAACATTTTAGCCTAATGAGAGCTTTCACTTCCCAGGGTGACCTGTTTGTATTCTGTGCCAAGAGCCCTCTAAGAGGCCTACAGCTGCTTTCATTTTTGTCATTTCATACATGAAGTGCAACCCCTACAGCAGCTGCAGAGCCTCCCTCCCTGCTCTGCATATACCCTGGGAACAGATTCTTAATCTTTGGGCTTGAGAAAATAGTTTATTAAGGAAAGAAGTGGGGCCCTGGGATTCCTAGGGTGAGCCTCAGGAACATAGACACCATGATAAAATCAAGGGAAAGGGTTCAGTTTCTTTTTGAGGCTATGCATAATTAGCAAAGGACATGTGGATTACAGCTGTCCCTTAGAGAAGACCACATTTTGCATTTCCAAGAATGAAGGACGGCTTTCCATCTAATGAACTTGGATGGCTCTCTTGGCAGGTTGTTTTGTTATAAGCTAGATATTTCCAGTTATACTTTATTTTTATTCTTTCCTAAAAGCAGTTCCATACAGTCTAGCAATTCTGAAAACACTCCTAAAGTTTACAATAGGAAATGAGATTTCTTGTCTTTCCTTTTACTTCTTTTTCTTATTTTTACTTTGTTAAATGTGGTCTTTATTAATTCTTGGACAAGACGGCTCCCTGTGTTACATCAATCTGAAGGAGACCTGTTGGTGGTGATGGCTGTCTGTCATCCTGCTTCCAAAGTAAACTGAGTGTTCAAGCAGAGGCCAAGGGCCAGTACCAAAGACAAATGGCAACAGCAGTAGCAGGCTTTTAAAAGAGTTTTTAAAACAACTACCCTCCTGGAAATTTTTAGGGATGATTGACCATAGAGAAGGCAACCAACAGGTTCATTTCAGTACACAATTATTCTTGATCTCCTGCAAGCATAACATCACCAATGATGTGCATAACTTCCAAATTGTCAAATCTAATGAGATATTAGGGGAACTTGATTTTTATCCCCTAAATCATAGTACTTTTTTCTGTTGCCTGTGGTCAGTCAGTATGTTACTTCCTGTATATATTATCTCCTGGGACACCAGGTAATGAAAGTGCAATAAAAACACAAGAGTTTACTAATTTGCAAATATTTATCATGCTATGTATTTTATGATAATTACTCACTGAATATTGTGTCCAGACATTCTTGATATTATCTACCAATAAAATAAATTTGATAATAAGGTTATTTATTCATTTTATTTCTTTCTTTTAGCAAATGAAGGTAGAGATCAAAGTAATTTTCTCCATTATGCTTTCCAAAAGTTAAAAAAAAGAACAAAAAGCTAAACAAAATCTAAACTGGCTTTTGTGGAGACCTTTATATTGTTTGCTATGTCTGTGCCCAGAATGACAAGAAGATACATAGGAATCATAAGTGTTTGTGACTGATGCATTAAAAATTTGGTCAGATATGAGATCCTTTTTCAAGGTAATATATTTATAGTCAGCACCAAAAGCCTCCAAGGAGGTGTCACTCCTTGCATTTTGTTATTTTAGATACAAAGTATAAATGCTAAAACAGCTGTGAACCCCCTTATAGTCTGCATGCCACCTCCCTCCCTGTTAGGGATTTCCCTTTCTTCTTTCCAATGACCAGCAGTTTCTCAAACCCACTATGCCAATAAGTTGGATGGACCCTTGACCTAAAATGCCCTTTCTCTCTTTCTTCTTTTGTTTTTTATTGATTCTTCAAAATGCAGATTAAGCTTCACTCACTCTAAGAAGCTTTGATCCATAACCTTCTCACCCACAGTCTTTATGGGATTTTCATGTGCTTGCATAACATCATGTGATAAACTTTGTCTAAATTATTTGTTTCCTTGTCTCCTTTTCCAAGGAGGTGGAGAATTCTTTGGGAACAAAAAGTATGTTTTACTGTTTTCCCTTTTCTTTGTGACTATAGAAACTGGGAGCTGAAAAAAACAAAAACAAAAACAAAAAAAGGCTGTCAAGTGAAAAGCTATAAAATGACTCCAGGCACATATTCAGGATGTATTTAATGAGTGATATATTATGCTAGTGTTAAGTGCTGTTTCAAAAAGCCTCCAAAAGGCACATAGCTCAAACACAATAGAAGTCTGGCTCTTCCTCACATAATCATTTGAAGCAGAGTTTCTGATCTATGGGACCAGAACTTTGTGGAAACAACTAGTAATTGTCAGAGGTTGACAGAGGCCTGCCATCTTTGAAACATGACTTCCAAGGAATGTAGTCTGTGAGTCCCAGGTAGCTAGTAAAGTGAAAGGGCTAGGAAGTGCCATCCCAAGAGCAGAGGGCATGCATGTGACAGACTCTTTCTGGCCAAGCTAGTAGGGGCACCCTTCACTTTCACATTCACACTGGAGCTCTGTCATATGGGAGCGAGGACTAACATTCAGGTACCTGAAAGTTTGCAAAAATGTCTCTGTAGTTGTACATTCTCTGTGGAAGGAACTACTGAGCTAGAACCAGTCCTTAGTAATGATGGTAGAATGTGATGGACATCATTATCTAAAGTTCATGTATGAAGACATGAATTGGTGTGAACATACTTTAATTACAAACAGAGATATTAAAAATTGTGCTCTACATGTGTAATAAGAATTGTAATGGGACTGGGGTTGTGGCTCAGAGGTAGAGCACTTGCCTACCATTCATGAGGCGCTGGGTTCAATCCTCAGCACCACGAAAAAATTAAAAAAAAATAAAGATATTTTGTTCACCTATAACTAAAAAAAAAATTGTAATGCATTTTGCTGTCATGTATTTAAAAAATAAAATCAATTAAAAATGTCACTGTGATTCCTTTTCACACTGATCCAAGCATTAATTTTATTCTTAAAAAGGAAGAAAATGGCTTAGTTTTGAATGTTTAACTTTACATTGCCAAAAATACAACTGCTTTTGCTCTATTACAAAATACTTTTAAAAAGCTAAAATCATAATAAAAGATAACTCAAAATATATTTTATTTGCCTAAACGTCACCACATGTCTCCCTCTTCTGTTCTGGATTTTGTTTTCCAACTTGTGTGTGTGTGTGTGTGTGTGTGTGTGTGTGTGTGAGAGAGAGAGAGAGAGAGAGAGAGAGAGAGAGAGAGAAAGGGTGGAGGGAGAGTTTCATTAATCTACCTCTTATTTCTTATTACATACCAGATGCCATTTTCAGAGCTATGAATACAAAATGATAAAACCCAGTATCTGCTTTCAAGGTTCATTGACATTCACATAAAGGAAATTATGAATCTGTGTGGTGGGTTTGCTTCTGTTTTTTCCCATTATTGATTTTTAATCCATTCCTGAGCTTTATTTCTCCTATCCATGTTTTCCTCAAAGTTGAGCTTCAAAACCTCCAGTCTTGCATAGTTATAGATCTTTATAAATTCTGTTAATATCCTGTCTGGAAGAATTTTTATTTTTTCTTCAAACCAATGATAGTGAACTGTAAGAGCTCCACTGGACCACAAGTATTTTTATTTATGTGTTATTTGGGGGAGGAAAATAAATTTATTCATAAGACATTTTAGAAAAATTCCTATTCATCACATTTATACACATACGTACATAGGATTCTCAAATAATTTTGAGAAGTTCTAAAATTTATCATTTATTTTATGATACTTAAATTTGGAAGGAATTAATTTAAAAAGAAATTTCAGGGCTGGGTTGTGGCTCAGCAATTGAACACTCACCTAGTATGTGCAAGGCTCTGGGTTTGATCCTCAGCACCACATAAAAATAAATAAATAAAATAAAGGTATTGTGTCCAACTACAACTAATTTTTTTTAAAAGAAATATCACTATTCATTTTATATTATTTTTTGTATAATGTTTTCTTATAAGAGGGTAATTCTTTTAGAAAACTGCTCTATACATATCTTTTTCTGTAAAAGTTTTCAGTTGAATGATTTAGGTGGAAAAGGAACTGATTTTGAACAAGTTCTGGAAAAGAACACTTGATACATTTTTTTCTACATGGATTCATATAAAGTAGAGTCAATCCTTATAATGCAAAATAAAACATTGTACTAAATGTTGAAAAATGTTTTATGTGGATGTGCTTCATCATTGAGGTTGCAAACTTCTTAAGGATTGAAATCAACATCTTGTTTTTTGTTAACTTCTTCATAGTGGTAGTATGTCTCATAATTGCTAGTTATTGAATCATGTATAATTCTCTTATGCATAATATACTACTAACAATTTTTCTTTTTACTTTCTGTCTATACGTACATTTTTAAAAATTTTGTTAATAATAACAATTTATTATTTATTGATAAAATCATTTTGACCTTATGTTAAAAATAATCATTTGATAGTAAATAAACTCAGGTAAATTAAAAACAATACTTTCCAAGAGTAACTATCAAAGTAATGGATAAATCATTTAAATATAGTAAAAACTCAAATATGTAAAAGAAATAAAACATTTTTAAGTTTCATAAATATAAAAGAATAGAAGGAAAGTCAGTCTTTGCAATGGGACTGTGACTCAGAAGTTCCACACTTCATCAAAGACTTAGAAAACAAAACAAGAAGAAGACAAAGAAAGAAACCAGATGCACATTTGGGGCCCATTTATGGAAAGTATTATATTTTTTATGGTTTCAACAAAGGTACTAGAATAATAAAATGATCATTATATTTCAGTAGACCTCACAGTGAAAGTGAGAAAGTACAGAACCACTTAACCAAGTACTTGTTGGACTTAAAACCATGAGCTGATGGTTATTTTATATTTCCTATTGAATTCAATAAGATATCCTTAAAAAGTTGTATTTTGCCAGGTTGAGCATAGATACTAATTTAACAGCTGGAAATATAAAGTAGACACTATGGTGATGATATTAGGAGGAAAGAAAAACAAAAGTCTTTAAATTTGAGCAAGCTACAACCAGTGAGTTACAGCAGTATTAGGAATACTTTAAGCGTCATTGTGGCTGGTTTCCTTGGTCTGTCTTCTTTTTATCTGTCTGTCTGTCTGTCTATCTATCTATCATCTATCTATCTATCTATCAATCATCTACTCACCTAAATTGATGTATAATTTAAATGAATAGTTGGCTGAATTTTGTTAATGGTATATAGTTGTCTAAATACCACCAAAAAACCTGGAAAATTTTTTTGTTAACCTCTAGAGTGATCTTTTCTTTTGACTCTTGGCCACAGGCATTCACTAAAATGCTTTCTGTCACTTCAATTTTTCCTATTCATGAGTTTGATATTAAGGGAATTGTGTTATATGTAATTTTTTTGAGTTTTGCTCCTTTGATTTAACATAAAAGTTTTACAATTCATATTGTCATGTACGTTAATATTTTGTTTATTTTATTGATAAGTAGTATTTTACTAAATGAATGTATCACAAATTGCTTTATCCATTAACTTGTTGGTGGGCATTTAGATTGTTTTACTTTTTTTCTAGTAAGAATAGCATCAAGGGGCTAGGGTAATGGCTCAGCGGTAGAGCCCTCGCCTTACATGTGCAAGCCCCTGGGTTCAACTCTCAGCACCACATAAAAATAAATAAATAAAATAAATAGTCATAAAATTTTTTTTTTTAAAGAGAATAACATCAAAAATGAATACTGGTATGTTTCTGTGTGGACATAAGTTTTCATTGGCCTTGGAGAAAATTTGCTGGGTCCTATGATAATTGTATGTACAATTTTGTGGGGTGCTCCCATCCTATGTTCCAAAAATGGGAATACTGTTTTCTATTCCTACAACAATGTATTAGGAATCTAGTGACTCCATACTCTGACCAACACTTTTTTAAAAATTTTTATTGTTAAGTTGAAGGTGGACACACAATATCTTTATTTCATTTTTATGTGGTGCTGAGGATCAAACCCAGTGCCTCATGCATGCTAAGTGAGCGCTCTACCACTGAGCCACAACCTCAGCCCCCTAACCAACACTTTATAATGACAAATCTTCTAAAATTTTAGCTATTTATGTGGATGTGATGATATATCCTTGTGGTTTTAATATGCATTTCCCTGATGGGTAATAATGTTGATCATCTTATGCTGATTTCATATTTGAGTATATTTTTTGTGCATATTTTTGTGAATTGACCATTTTATAATTGTTTCTCTTATAATTATGTTGCAAGAGTTCTTTATGTATTCTTTTCCCCTGTGTATTCATTTTTAAAGTATATTTTTCAAAAGATAAAAAGTCTTAATTTTGTTGTTAATATGTTTTATAATATTTGATATTATAAATTCTAGTTTTAAAATTTTGAATTCAAACTACTCATTACTAGTATGTAGAAATGTTATTGCCTTTTTGTATATTGATCTTTTTCCTGAAAAAATGATTAATTTAAATTAGTAGGTCTTCAAGTAACTATGTATAAATCATTAGAGTTTCTACATAGATAATCATGTTTCCAATAAGTAAGCACAGATTTAGTTTTCTTTCCAATCTGTATTCTTGTTCCTTTTTCTTATTTTATTAATCTAGTGCAATGTGGAATAGAAATGGCCAGAGCAAGCATCATTGTGTTGCTTCTGGTATTAATGGTTACCATTTGGGTTTCACCATTAAGCATGATTTTCATACATTTCTTTTGTCATATTGAGGAGGTTTCCTTCTATTTCTAGTTTTATTTTTTTCCTCATAATTGAATATTAGATTTTGTCAGTTTGTCTTTTTCTGCATCTGTTGAGATGATAATTTAGTTCTTGTTTGCATATGACCAATTTTTAAATGTTGAACCAACTTTGTATTTCCAGGATAATACTCAATTGGTCATGCCACACTTATATACATATATGAATTTTGATAAATTTGATATCTAAGTTTTGATAAGAATTTCTAATTGTTTGTATTTATGAGAAATAATTTTCTGTAGTTTTCTTTTCTTATGATGGCTTTCTATGCTTTTGGTATCAGTATAAATCTTATCTCATAAAATAATTATGTTCTCCTTTCCAACTTCCTTAGAGATTGGGCTGAATTGTTATTATTTCTTTGTTGAAGACTGTTAGAATTCCTTAGTGAAGAAATCAGATTTGAAGCCTTCATTATAAAAAAAGTGTTAACCACAAATTCAATTTCTTCAATAGTTACAGCATTCTTGAGGTTATCTGTTTCCTCTTAAGTGAATTTTATGTTGTGTCTTTCAGGAAGTTTATACATTCCATCTAACTGTCCAATTTATTGGCATAAAATTGGTCATAATATTTCATCCTTATCTTTTTTACTTGCCAGGCAAGTGCTTTATCACTGAGAGATACCTACAGTCTCTTATCTTTTAAAAATAAAATGGCTTTGTAAATAATTGTATATTTACATGCACTTATAAGAAATAATACAGACAGATCCCATGTACTATTTACCTTACTTTCTCTACTGGTGGTATGTTATAAAATTGTAGTACAATATCACAACCAGATATGAACATTGACACATTCAAGATACAGAACATTTTCATCACAGAAGGATCCCTCTTATTGCTCTCTTCCATCACCTGCTTTCCATTCCCCCTTCTACAACCCTTGGAAACCACTGATCTGTTCTCCATTTGTATAATTTCGACATTTCAAGATGTTGTACAAGTGATATCATACAAGATGTAACCTATAGGGATTGCCTTTTTTCACTCAGCATAATTCCTTGGACATTCACACAGGTTATTGTATATTTCAGTAGTTTGTTCTTTTTTATTGTTAAGTATTCTATGGCATGCAAGTCCCATAGTTTGTTCAACTATTCTTTCTTTGAAGGTACTCATTGTTGCCAGTATTTGTCTATTATGAATAAAGTTGCTATAAAAACGTGTGCACAAGTTTTCATGTGGATTTGCATTTTAATTTCTCTTGAGATTGATTACAGGGTTGCATGATAGTTGCATGTTTAGTTGTCTGAAGAATGTTGAACTGTTCTCCAGACTGACTGAAACCTTTTCACTTTCCCAACAGCATTGTATGAATGATCTAATTTCTCTACATCATTGCCAATATTTGGTATAGTCATTGTTTTTTATTTTGGCATTTTAATAGGCATATAGTGACATATAATTGTAGTTTTAATCTTCATTTCTTAATGTCCAATGATATTGAACATATTCTCATGTGCTTATTTGCCATCTGTATATCATTTTCAGTGAAATGTCTGTTTAATCTTTTGCCCATTGCTAATTTGATTGTTTTTAAAAATTAAGTTTTAAAGTTTATTTTCTATTCTAGATATTGGTCTTTTTAGTGGTCATTTTTTTGGATCTGAGGTTTGCAAATATTTTCTTTCTATTAATAGTTTTCATTTTATCCTATTTCTAGGGCGTTTTGAAGAACAAAAGCATGATTCTTGATACAGTTCAATTTATCAGATATTTCTTTTATAGGTTGTGCTTTTGGCATCAAATCTAAGAAATCTTTGCCTAACTTTTTATCTCAAAGTATTTTTTCCTATTTTAAGTACATTTCATGATTATTTTACTGGTAAGTCAGTGATTCATTTTGACTTAATTTTTGTCTTTCGTATGAGACATAGTTTAAAGTTTGCTTTTTGCTTAATTATTGGCTCCAGTCCTATTGATTGAAAAGGCCCTTCTTCATTAAGGAAGATGTGTTTGCAGAGGCTAGTGTTCTCTATTCTAGTCTCTTGATACATGTGTCTATCCCCTTACTTTAGCTATAGTTCCTCTGTCTTATCATATAAATTTTAGAATTATTTTGTCTGCATGTATAAAAAATTTGCTGTTATTTTAATAGCTATTGTTTAAAAGCTTTGTTTACGTTAAAAGAACTAAGAATCTTTATATACTGTCTTCCAATCAATGAATATAGTGTAGCTTTCTATTTACTTAGATCTTTGATTTATTTAACAGAATTTTGTAGTTTTACTACATGTGCATATCCTTATATATGTCTTGTTAGAGTTTTACATGAGTATTTCCTTTCTTGAGCAATTTTGTTTTGTTTTGTTTTCAGTGTTGCAAATTGAATCCAGGACTTCTCACTTGCTAAGCAAGTGCTCTACCACTGAGCTATATACCTTGGCTTAATGTTTTTGAGAAATTCTAAATGATATTGTGCGTTCATGCATTCATTCTTAAAATGTGCAAATGAAATACATTTTTATGCTTGATCTGTATTTGTAAACTTCTGAATTCACCACTAGTGTTTGGTAGATTATTGGGATTTTTAATAACGAACTTCACACTATCTGCAAATACACTGACTAAAACTTTCAGTATTATTATATTGAGCAAAAATAATGGGAGCATGAATGGTTGTCTTGTATTTAGGGGAAATGCTCAGGAGGATAGTTTTAAGTCTTTTATCATTTATGTATAATTAGCTATATATTTTGACTGATACTATTTATAAAACTGTGAAGTTTAAGAGTTTTACTATGAATGGTTGATGAATTTTCTGCAACAATTTTAGTATGTTGTATGATTATTTTTCTAGTCAAGACACCCCAATATAACCACCATACTTTGTATCTCTTTTTATAGCTTTTCTAGTTGTTTTAAGGTATCACATTGAATATACACATGTGTGTGTATATGTGAATGATATAGATATCTTGTCTCCTTTTCTGTCTCTTTACCTTCTCTCATTTATTTATAATATAATTACATTAAATATTTTCTTTTCATGCAGTTTAAACCACACTTGTCAGGGTTACAATGTTGCTTCTACTGTCAAACAAATATAACTTAGGACACTTAAGGGGAGAAGAGAAATGTATTTATTCATATTTTTAATCTTGATTCTTTTTACCTTCTTGAAGTTTCAAAATTTCTTCTATTATTTCCTATTTAGATAATAGGCATAATGACATATTTTATTTGTTTAATTTCATTTGAGAATGTCTTGATTTCCACCATCATTTCTGAGGAATATAGTCACTGGATATAGGATTTTAGTTGGACACTTTTTTTTTTTTTTAGCACTTAAGAAATTATTGTGCCTCTCCCACTTTGCCTCCAAGGTTTCTGAGGAGAAATTGCCTGCTATTTAAGCTAGGTGTGGTTGTGCATGCCTAACCTCCCAGCTTTTTCAGAGGTTGAAGCAGGAGGATTTTAACTTTGAGGTTAGCCTGGGCAACTTAGGAAGATAATGTATCAAAATAAAATTTTAAAAAGGCTCAGTGATAGAACACTTGTCTAGCATTGCATGAGGCCCTGAATTTGATACCCTCACGTGACTATCATTTTGAATTGCTTTCTCTTTTATAAATGAGATGTTGTTTTACTTCCTGCTTTCAATTTTTTATTATTTATTTATTTTTAGCTTGTACAAGTCCAATTATAATGTGACTTGGTGAAAACTTGTTGGTTTTATTTTGTTGGGTTTTTTTAGCTTTTTGAATCTGATCTTATAGGCATTTAGCTTCTTGAATCTAATCAGTAGGTTTATGTCTTTCACCAGGCTAGTAAGTTTTCAGCCATTTTTTCTTTTTTCCCCCACATTTTTTTCATTAGTGCATTATAGTTGTGCACATGGTGAGATTTGTATTACATATTTGTCTCATGCACACAATATAATTTGGCCAGTATTACTCCCCTGCACTTTCCTCCCCATTCCTGCCCTGCTTCCCTTCTTCTATTCTACTTTGAATTTCATGAGAGTTTCCTCACCCACTTTAGCTTCCACATATGAGAAAAAACATAAGGCCTTGATATTCTGGGTTTGGCTTATTTCCTTATCATAATGATCTCAGGTTTCATTCATTTTTCCTGAAAATTATGTTATTTCATTTTTCTATATGACTGAATAAAACTCCATTGTATATATATTCCACATATCATTTATCCGTCCATCTACTGATGCACACCTAGGTTGTTTCCATAGTTTGGCTATTGTGAATTATACTAATATAAACATGAGTATGCATGTATCACTATAGTACGACAACTATAATTCTTTAGGATAAATACTGAGGCATGGTATAATTGGCTCTTTATTTATTCTAGATATTAATCTTCTGTCAGAAGAGTAGCTCTCATTCTATAGGTTCTCTCTTCACATTTTTAATTGTTTCTTTTGCCATGCAGAGATTTTTAATTTTATGCCATCCTATTTATTAAATCTTGGCATTATTTCCTGAGCTTTATGGGTAGTACTGAGAGATTTTTGTGCATGGGCCCATATGCTGGAATGTTGACCCTATGTTTTCTTCTAGGAATTGCATAGTTTCTGGTCTACTTCCTGGGTCTTTGATCCATTTTGCATTGATTTTTGTTCAGGGTGAAAGATAAGGGTATATAGTCTCATTCTTCTATACATGGATAACTAGTTTTCCCAGCACCATCGTTAAAAGCCTGTCTTTTCCCTAATGTATATTTTTGGCACCTTTGTGAAGGATCAAATGACCATATCTGTGTGGGTTTATCTCTGTGTCTTCTATTCTGCACCATATTCTACATGTCTGTTTCTATGCCAGGACCATGTAGTTTTTGTTACTGCAGCTCTGTAGTATAATTTGAAGTCAGGCATATTATGATATTCCCTTGTGAAGTGACTTGGTGCAAACTTCTTGGTTTTATTTTGTTGGGGTTCATTTAGCTTCTTGAATTTGATCTGTAGGTTTATGTCTTATTGATTTTTTGTTAGCCATTATTTTTTTTTGAGAATTTTTCAGCCTGCCACCAGACAGGAGTCCTCAGATGTCCTACCAAGGGGGTGTGAAATCTCAACTAGACTTATACCCCAGAAAAGAATCTCAGAATATGTCAAAAGCAAGACATAAACAAAGATTTATTGAAGGACAAAAAAGGAATACATACTCTAAAAGCAGGATGTGACACCCTTCACCTCTCAGAAACACACACACATACATATATATACTTTTACTGGAAAGAAAAGTTCAGGCAAGCTTTTTGAAAAATCAAATTTCATGTCAATCATCTGATATTTTAGGATCAGTATATTTCTTCTTAGTTAGGCAGTCCAGCCATAAACCAGTAATTTGCACATTGTATAGGTATTTAAATCTGGTGAAATTTAAATTGATTGGTTTTTTATTCTAATTATTCTGGTATAAGCATATTTTGGAGGTTTTTTTTTGTTTTGTTTTGTTTGTTTTTAATCTAACTAAACATACAAGCATGGCTGGTCATGCTCATAGATTTGTGTCTTCATGTACTAAGGGCCTCTTTTTCTCTCTGAGAGCCCACCTATCTCAAGTTCCTCTCTGAGACTACAATAGCATGAATATCACTAGAGTTCTATATCTCTAAGAAAGCTTTTTTTCTTCCAAATTGTACCATCTCTATTGTTGCGATTGAAATCATCTGTTGTTCTGTATTCAAGTGTACTGTGTTCACCATGCTACTATTAAGCTGGATTTCTCAGACTCTTTTCTAGCAGGAGTTGGGGTACCTCTTTATTACTTCCAAACAGGGGTAGAAATCCATGTTTTCCACTTGGTCTCTGTGGACACCTGAGTGAAAATACCTCCTTACTATTGGGGGACAGTGGGAACTGTGGGTCCCCACTAGGTGACCATTGATATCTCCCTGGCCAGGAGGGGTGAGAGCGCCTGTGTCTACTCTCCCCACATGCCCTGTACTGAAACTGTAGATGAGCTGGTCCCATTACCAACTCAAAGTGTTTCAAGTGCTGGCTCTTAACAGGGCCTCCTGGAATGACACCCTGGGAGTGCTACTGTCAAAAGAGGGTGTACATCTAGGTTCTCTGCTCAGCCTTTCTGTGTCTACTCTGTTGGAGAGGTTGGAGTTCTTCATTTAGGTCTGGAGAGGTTCGAAATCTAGACTCCTCTGCCTTTGCTGGCTTGGGTAAATGTGGGGCCATATATATATATATTTTTCCTGTGAAGTTTCTCTAGAGTCAGGTAGACATTGTCTAAAAGACCTCTATCTTTCTAGGTTGCCAATCTCCTCATGCTTTTACTAGTGGATGCCAGAATTTCATCAGGGATTTTGTTGACTGTGCCTAGTGTCATTTCCTCATTTATATTTCCATGTCTTTGAAATTACTAATATTTTTTTCTTCCAATTCTAGTCTATCTTCATTCTATCCAGTATATTTTCCTTCAAGAAATGTCATTATCCACAGAATACTTTGGCACTAAGGCTGAAACTCATCTACAGTAGAACCCAGTTTGACATGGCACACCATACCATATATTTATCTCAAATGCATCAGAATAATTTTATAATCTGAGTAAAATATCTAAAAACCATTCTTAGATCATATATCCTCTAGTTTATGGCTTCACCTACTGTTTTAGTGTCAGGTTATGTGTTGTACAAATTTAAAGTTATATTTCCATATGATCTAATGACCTCAAAAATTAAGATTGCTCAAAAATTAAGTGCAACTAAGATTGTACTTTTATTTGGTAAGCACACCATTTTATTTCCAGTAACAAATATAAAATAAAATTAACATGCTCTTCTCACACATGTATAAATTAAACCATGATAATGAAAGCAAATGATTTTTCCATCCCTGAGTACTTAGAATAATGATCTATATTATTATACTAAAGCAAAAAAATATTGATAGTGTAAATAGAAAAATGCATTTTATGATTTTTAATTGACTGTAGTAATTCTGCTTTTTTAAAAACTCAGTTTGTATTTAAGGTTATTGCATTAAAATTAATTATGAGTAACTGCCCCATGCTCCAGGATAAGGAACGAATCAATTAGTGTAATCTTCCATAGTACATGTGGAGACTGGTAGCATTCTATGCTGTAGTTGATCAAAAATTGATATCATTTCATTTTCCAGAGAATTTGTTCACTTTCTAATGGCCATCTCTCTTTCTTTTTAGTTTTCCTGACATAAGCCACCTTTCATAATGAAAAATGATAATGCAGATACTTGATTTTTCAAGAAAACTCATATCTTGGGAATGAGCTTATGATTCAATTCTGCACAAAATAAGCAGAGGGTCAAAATATTAGAGGTTGTGACAAAAGATAAAGACACATGAAAATATAATCTCTGTGTTGGAAATGTGACAATTAGATTCTTGGAGTTTCTGTGGTTCATATGTTATCTTGAAGGGAAGACCAAAAGTGTTGTGGACAAGGAACCCCTGAACCCTAATGTTCTGGAGACCTTAATGTTATCATTTTCCTTCAGACTTCTGTCTGGGTAAGGAAAACAAACCACAATTATTTTAGTTTCTATAAATATGAGTCACCTGGAGATCTTACTAAAATGAGGATCTGGGTTCAGTCGTGCTGGGGTAGGTTTGCATTTATAACAATTTTCAGGTGATTCTGATAGTGTTATTTTATGGGTTTTATTTTGTGCAATAAGGGATTAAGCTATTTTGATCAGAATCATTCATAGCTGCCTATGAAAACTACTGAGCTAACTATAGTAGAAGACTTCTGGCAAAGAACAATACTAAATAACTTTTAATTAATTTAATAATAAAATGAAGGTATAAAAGTATTTAGGGCCATACACAATAGTCACACTAATGTGACGGTAAATGTTGAACAATTAGCTCTGTTGAAAAAGAGAAGTCTAAATTTAGAAAGAAACTTTTTTTGAAAAAAGACAGTTGCTAGTTTTCATGATGCAAATACTCCCATCATGTCTGATTTCACATTTCCAATGTAACTTCACAGAAAATGGAGTTGGGAAGAAAAGTTTGACATTGACTCTTGTGATCTGATACTAGTTAGCTCTTCTACTCTCTTGGCTATATAAACCATATTTCATTAAATCAACTAATGAAACCTCAAAGAAAGCTCTGGTTAAAAAAAAACAATATTCCTTACTTTGATTAGAATAAAACATATGCTTACATGGACCATAAACTTGTGACAAGGAAACCAAAATCAAGTTATTAACATTTCAGATGATTTAACACTTTGATAAATAGTATTCTAAGTTAGAATTCTTGATTGCAGGCAATAGATGTGATTCTCATTTAAGTAAGAAGGAAAATAATTTATTAAGTGAATACTGAGTAGCTTAGAGAATTGGAGGAAACCAGGAGAGTCATATTTTTTAAAGCACCAGGGAAAATAACCCAAATCCAAACAGGTTCTATAGGAGGAAACCTTACTGATGTCCCCAGATAGAATACTGCTCCTCTTCTACCACTCTGGACAGTAGCTCTTGAGCCAAAGTCTGTGACAGTAGCACAGGCCAATTTATAAGTCTATGGCTTAACTTCAAAGAAATCTGGGAAAAAAAAGAGTATTGGCTTCTAGATTCTGGAGACCACTCTTGACTCCCAGAAGATTGAAAGATTGTTGAACAGTCAAAGAATTACATATTTTCACTGCTGTATGAAAATTGAAATTATATAAAAGGGTTATGTATTTTGATTTTAAATTGGTTAGCATTTTATCATAAAAATTTTCTTGTTAATAAATGTTCTTTGAGAGCATGGTTTTAGCAATTGTATAATTTCCCAACATACACTACCTCCCAATTACACAAATTTTATTTTTTCCTGAAAAAAATTAAACTCTGTAAACTATTTTACAACATTTAATTTCAATGATAAATATTTGATTTCATAACATTCATGAAATCTGAGAATCTACTTTCTTTGTTTGCTTAGCCTTATGTCTAATCTTTTGTAATTTAAAAAATTTCAACCATTTAAAATTTTTGGCATATGATTTGCAGGAGTGTCTGTTTCCAAGGAGCAAATACCTTTGTGGCATCTACCATACAAATGATGCTGCAATGTCATTTTATAGGTATGTATTAGAGTTGGCCCAAAGCAAAGTTCTGCTAAACTCTATAGTTTTTTTCATCAATTATTGAGGAGCCTCTCTTGAATATCTCTCAGTTCACTTGAGTTTTTGATCCTGAATAGTTGGAAAGCAATACTTATTTTTCTTCATAATATTTCTCAGAACTGTGATCCTAGGTATTCTTTAATTTTAATTTTATATACATGTATTGTGCAAGCAGGAATCACATATATTCAGAGATCTTCATTCCATCAAAAATATGGCATTTGACTGCTACCAAACTCCTTTTTTCTAACTTGCTTATTCATAATTTCATCAAGGAAAAAAAACTAATAGCTTAACCTTTTACAATCCTATCATTTCTGTGCCCTCAACTGCTCACAAAAGATGACTATTGAATGGCTTGAATTAATGTTGAATGATCAGTGAGGAAAAGTGTTAATTACCATGTGACTTTTGTTGAAATTCAGCAAGTATATTTTATGCATATTAAGAAGTTGAATTTATGCAAATACATGGTTAGTTTACTCTTGTACACTGTACTTCAGTCTGATTTTGGTAAAAATGTCTTTTTTAGTTTGGAGATTTTGATTTTTCCAATAAAACAGTTTTGTTTATTTATTACATAAATCTTTCCCTTATTGTTAAAATTTGTATCACTTTCTATAATACATTTTATATAGTATGCAATACATACTGATAAATGGTAAATTTTTTTGAAGAACATAGAAAATAAAATATTTTATTTATGGGAGAGAGTTATGAAATATTATATTTTTTCTGAGATTTTGCTATTTTGTTGATAACCATTATTGGCTTGGAGTCTAACTAAAGTGCTAAAATGCTTAGGCATTTTATCTTAAGTAAAACTAATTTTAAATTTTATTGCCACTGCTAAATTTAGCATAAGAAAAAATACATAAAAATATAGGCCCAATTATCAAGGAAGTAAAATTATTCTATTTTTAGAAAGGAGAAATTTTCAGAGAAGCTAATAATAACATTTCAGCAATTTATTTAATTCAGATCTTAAATTTTAATATTTAGATGCTTTAAAAGTACAATATTTTTATAGTAATCATGTTATTATTAACATTCAACTTCTTGAATGAAAAAAATGAGTGAACTGATATAACAAAGATTAAGATATATTTAAAGTTTTCCTTCGATTAATTCCACGAGTCATTTTTTATTGACACTATGGAAGTCCATAGAATCTATTTCTCCTGCTAGTAACTGTGCTTGAATGATGGGTGACATTAATTGATATATATGGTATGAAAACTGCATTATCTCTTCTATAGATCCAGCTCTCTGTAAGCAAAAGAGATAACTTTAAATGTTCTGTTTTCTTTGTGAAAGTGGTACTGACCCTCCATCTGCGGGGCATGTGTTCTGAGATTTGCTGATAGTGGGGATGAATTAACAATGATTCAGACACATTTTGTGCCAAGATCCCACTCACATTCAACAAGTTGGCCAGGTTTAGGAGCTGCTGGCTACATACATAGATCACAGAAAAACTAACTGCCTTCCCTTAGTCTGCTATTATAACCAATCAGAATCTTTGTATATGGCTTCTTTTGAATGTAGAGTCTGTATGGAAAACTTCAGTTATGGCCAGGTTCACCATGCCTGAAGCCAGGCCTAGCCCTCTAGCATAACTTCTGAGGGTGGAAAGATACAGCATAGGAGATCTCAGCACTAAAATATTTCAAGTCTATCGAGGAGCTATTCCAGGAATTAATAATGCCTATCAGCCTATCAACAACACAAATACCTTTGGAAGAGTTTGACAAGATTTTTAAAACTTTTCTTAAAAGAAAAACAACTGAATACAATTGATAAGAAAATACAGGTAGAATACACACACACACAACATATATATATATATTCTATATATATGTACAACACATAAATGATGTAGGCATTTATTAAATATGCAGCTGAAAATAACAGCTAGATATGGAAATTACTTAAATTGCTATGACTCTATACCAGAAGTTCTTCTCAGTAATGAATTTTATTAGCTATTATTAATCAAATAAAAACAATGCAAATTTTAAAAACTATTTCAGATAGAGAATTTTAAAGTAGACTATAATGAAAAATATTTTAAAAATAAATCACTAAACAGATAAGCTCTGTTTCATGGAAGTTGTGCAAGATGTCCTTCTTCCCAGCTGTTGATGTTTAATGTTTTTATTGTTTTTTTATTTCTTTGTGTGTTTTTTTTAATGTTTTTAGATTCTATATGTAAAAATGTGTGTGTGTGTGTGTGTGTGTGTGTGTGTGTGTGTACAGTACATTCTCTTTATTAACTCATCTGTTATTGGACACTTGGTTAATTCCATAACTTGGCTACTATGAATTTTGGCAGCAACGAACATGGGAAGATAGATTTGTCAACATACGGATTTTATTTCATTTGGATGTATACTCAGTGGTGGAATTACTGGGTCATATGGTTATTCTAGATCTAATTTTTTGAGGTACCTTCATACTGTTTTATATGATGGATATATACTAATGCACATTACCACCAATTCTAAAGTGGTTTCCTTTTTTTTTAACACCCTGACCAGCACTTCTTATCTCGTAATCCTCTGAGGCAGAAACAACATAATTCATAGCGTAAAATCGTCAATAATTTTCTCACACAATAACTAGTACTTAATAAAAAATAGCTAAACAGACAATCTAAGGAATAACTGAAGCCAAAGAAAAACCATAAAAATTGAAAGCGACTCAGAGAATTTAGATAAGGCTGTTATTAGACTCAAATTTTAAAAAGCAAGATTGATAATTCGTCAGAGAAGTGTAAATAATTAACAAATACTTTGTAAATCCTAGAACTAAAAAATAGAATAATAACAATTTAAAATAACACAGGGAATGAAATGTCTATAAATCATAAACCATTGAAAAGAAAATATATGATCTGGAAGATTAGTTAGAAATAGAGTCAAGGTTAGAGATACTAAAAAATGGAAAGTAAGAAAATGAATATGGAAGATATAAAGATCTAACATAGGTATAATCTGGGTATTCGCCAAAGTAAAGAGAATAAAGCATAGTCAATTTAATTTTATATTATTTATTTTTTATCCAGTTGTTATAGAGGAGAAAATTCAAATATCTTATCATGGCATGTCTGTCCCTGACCTGTAGTTTTCTCTCTCAACTCTAGCCTCTAATCTGTCCATTGTTTACCTTTACATATGCTACTTTTTTCTTCATGGAAGATCTTTCACTTTTCCTTTATAATTACTTCCCTTTACTCAAACTTTAACTCAAAAAACCCTTCCTTAAATATTAGAATCTTGTTAGATACCTTTCTTATATTACTTTATCAAAGCACTTTCACATGGCTCACATGTCCCCTGCTAGAAAGTGAGCACCTAAAAAAAGCTTTTTCCTTAATATCTGCCAGAATCAATAGACATTATGAACTGAATAGAGAGTTTTCCAAATTTTACCTGAGATATCAACTATACACAACAAAGCAGTTTAAAACCATAGAAAACATTTAAAAATCAGGCAGAGAAAACACAATAATTCAAAAGGAGTGACATCACAGTTAATGGCTAACATATTCATTGAAATTATGGAAGTAAGAAGACAGTGGGTTTAAAAATCTTTGAAGTGCTTAAGGAATGCAATTATCTTTCTAATGAAATTAATCGAATAACTCCACCAGACTGGTATTTCATGGGAAGGGGGAATGAATTACTCTGTAGAGATAATTCTAGTCTAAGGACCCAGACACTAGTAGTAGAAAAAAATTAATGCCAACCTATAATTTTACATACAGTAAAAATATCTTCAAAACCTAATAAAAATTAAGACACCAATAAGAAAATTTCCATACAACCAAAAATGGAGAGTTTGTCGCTAGTAGAAATGTACTAAAGGATCTCATATTTGCTTTCTGCCAGGCAGATATGAAATAGTTGTCATGTAAAGATATAATAAAACTTATTCATAGCTATTTATAGCTATACAATACTTCTTTTTATGTTTTGATGTTCTGCTAAAAGTGTTATTGCACAATGGGTATCAGCATTTTGGAAAAAATACCTTGACATAAGAGTGGAACATTTTTATAAGAAATGATTCTTCACTAATTTACTTGATGATGCTGAGGACTAAAGTGTGGAAAAGATGGATACTAATGACTCTGGGTTAAAAAATAATTAAATCAATGCAGGAAATTCTATTGGATAGTGTAAGAAAATAAGAAAGGATCCATAAAAATAAAAATACAGTGATGGGGTTATGGCAAAGAGACAGAGAAGCCAACTGAAAGAGTATATAATGGTCAAAGCTGTAACGATTTGAGCAACAAAGTACACAAAATAGAATTAGTTTATAATCTAAAGTGTAAAATAAATATCTTGAGTTCATCCTGATATTAATAAATGTTTGAGCAAGTAGGTAAATGTGAGAGGTGAGACAAGTCTCTCCTGTGTCAGAATAACAAAAATATTTGTATAGATATTGCACCCTCAAGCAGGGGGAGCATAATTCTGCATTTGTAAGTGTAGGACATGCATAGTGACTTTCTTCTAAAGAGTACAGTGTGCAAAGAGTAACTTTATGATGGAGATACCTAAAAAACCCAAGTTCAGCCAAGTGATCAAACTTAACAGCAAATTCACAAGTTTTCTTGATAATACCTGTACGTAATATGATGGTATGAAACTAGTACTTTATCTCTGTGGTATCTCTCTACAGAACCCATATCCCAGTCTAATCATGAAAGAAACATCAGAAAAGTCCTAATAGAGGGACAGTCTATGTAATACCTTCCCCAAATTGTCAGTGTCATCAAAAGCAAGGAAACTGAGAAATTGTCATAGTCAAAAGGAATCAAAGGAATGACTGCCAAGGGGAATATGTTATACTGGATGAAATTTTGAAACAGAAAAAGAAAGTTAGGTAAGAGAATGAAGGAAATCTGAACAAACAGTGGACTTTAGTTAATAGATAATTGATACGGATTTATTTACTGTGACAGTTATACTATGCTAATATAAGTATATTAATAACAGGAGAAATTGTGTGTGAAATACTTGAAAACTCTATACTGTCTTTGCAGCTATTCTGAAAATCTACTTTTATTATAAAATAAGTAGTTTATTTAAAAATATGATTTAGAAGTGTTTGGCTATGAGTGAGAAGAAGTTTTAAAAATAATTTAACAAATTTTATGTATATTTAATACATTATAATATAACATATAATAAAACTCAAATATAAATCAGTCTAAAAAGTTTAGAAATATTTCTCTTATAAAACTTTTAAAACATGTCCAGTAGAGAGAATAATATAATAGACCCAAATATGTCTGTTATCAATCTTTCAAAGTTACCATTTTTTGGTCATTTAATAAAAACTATTCAAAATCAAATTGCAGATATCATGTTATTCTTAAATTCCTGTTTATCTATAATATATAAGGAATTTTAAAAATTAACCATCCTAATACTATTTCAGTCAGTATTATTAATGGTTATTCATTAATAGAAGCTAATCCCCTGCCCACATTTAGTTTTTTTTTATTTTCTGAAAAATTGTTTTTTATAACTGGTCTCTTGGAGTTAAGTTTTAAATTAGACCTATATACTGCATTTGGTTTATATGTTTTAAGTTTCTTTTAATTTATAATAGTTAATTTTTTCTCAATACCACCTTTTTTGTTTAAAGTATTTTGATTTTATAATAGAATTTCTGTAGCAAAATTCTAAGTAATAAAAAATTTGCTATAATTTAATAATATGTCATTTTCTTTCTTAGTGATCTATTTATAAAAGTGTATCTCACAGTGACACTAAGATCTAATAGAACAGACTAGAAATGAGTTCATTTCTCTGTGTTCCAGGTTCCTCTTCTGCACAGGCAGAAAATCAGATAAGAATTTTTGAAGATCCGGATTGGGTCTGTGGCTCAGTGGTAGAGCACTTGCCTAGCATGTGTGAGGCACTGGGTTTGAACCTCAGCACCACATAAATAAATAAAATAAAGGTATTGTGTCCACTTAAAACTAGAAAATGTATTTAAATTTTTTTTTGAGGATCTTTTCTCATTCTAATAGTCTCTGAACTTGCAAGGACAAGATCTTAACATCAAGTTAATAGAAACAGTTCTAATAACTTCTTTTCCTTTCTTAAAGTAGAGAATTTCTTTAACACATCTCACAGACAAATCAAGTATGACACTGTTAGGTCATAAGCGTCATTTTACCAAAGATTTTGTTGGAGACACAGAGTATAGCATCATAGATCATAAGGCAAACCTTAAAAGAAAAAAAGCTACTAGAAGTTCTTGTTCATACAATAAGCTCCAAGTTCTTTCTCAGCCTCTGGCTGCTTTCTCTATTGAAAAATTATCATTACAGTTTATGTAGTTTCATTTTTATCTTTCTCTACTCCCTGAAATACTTATAAGATATCTATGTCTTTGGCTTTTTTTTTTTCTTTTCAAGAGGATACATTTGCCTTTCTTTGTTGTCTCTGAATCCTCATACCTACCACACTGATTGTCAATCTACCTCTTTTAGAAAACAGAAAAGTGGGAGATTTTCTTCATAATGCTTAACGTCTTACACAGACTTGCATACTGAATCCATGTTCTCATGAAGCATCTACGTGCCAGCAATTAGGCTATATGCTGGGAACAATAACTAGCAACGCCAGTTCCCTTTCCTTGTGAATTTATGATGAAATTGCTTACATGAATTAGTAAGAAGTCAAGGCTATGTGTGGAATGAAAGTCAGTGTGGTATGATGATAAAAATAAACAGATAGCGATTCACAATTTAGTTCTCTTTTGCAGCCTGGATCTCCATGGAGCATTTGCATATTCCCTGAGGGCTTCTGGGTGACAGGAAGCTGTAGAGAAGCCAGGACTCCCCAGCCAGGATTCCATCAGGAGTTACATGCTGGCTGTGTTTCAGTCTGTTCTCAGAGCCAGGGCAAGAAGCTTTGCCACAGGAAATGAGATAATGCATCTACTAACTCATTTATCTTCCCAGGAAAATATATTATCCCCAGATATATATTTATGACCTAGACATTTTAGCAGACATACAACAGTTACACTTGGTTTTTCTTTTTCTTTGGTGTTACTGATTCATAATCCTAATTAAGACTGCTAAGCATACTTTAATGTAAAACAAAATAATACTTTCCCTAGTTTGTTGTGCAAAACAGTTCAAAACAACAATTTTTTTATTTTATTTTTTTTAAATTTATTTTTTATTTATTTTTATAGCATATACCCAGAAAAGTTTATGAATCATAAGTATATATAAATTAGTACCACAAATTAGTATTTGTAATATACCTATAAGTACTAATTTATACTCCAATTAATTAAAAAGTGACCACATTTTGGTGTAATCATCTTTCAAGTTAATAATATTTGGACTCTTTTGTTAATATTTTGTATAAGATTCTGCACCAGTATTCTTTACTGGCTTGTCATGTATTTTTTTGCCAAGTTCAAAATTAAGATTACAATATTAATATTATATTTGCCTTACAGTGGTGTTAGGAGGTTTTTTCTTTTCTTTTTTTTTTATTATTTGTTGTTCACAACATTACAAAGCTCTTGACATATCATATTTCATACATTAGATTGAAGTGGGTTATAAACTCCCAATTTTTTATCCCAAATGCAGATTGCAGAATCACATCGGTTACACATACACATTTTTACATAATGCCCTATTAGTAACTGTTGTATTCTGCTACCTTTCCTATCCCCTACTATCCCCCCTCCCCTTCCCTCACATCTTCTCTCTCTACCCCATTTACTGTAATTCATTTCTCTCCTTGTTTATTTTCCCATTCCCCTCACAACCTCTTATATGTAATTTTGTATAGCAATGAGTGTCTCCCTTCATTTCCATGCAATTTCCCTTTTCTCTCCCTTTCCCTCCCATCTCATGTCTCTGTTTAATGTTAATCTTTTCTTCCTGCTCTTCCTCCCTGCTCTGTTCATAGTTGTTCTCATTATATCAAAGAAGACATTTGGTATTTGTTTTTTAGGGATTGGCTAGCTTCACTAAGCATAATCTGCTCTAGTGCCATCCATTTCCCTGCAAATTCCATGATTTTGTCATTTTTTAAAAGTGCTGCGTAATATTCCATGGTGTATAAATGCCACATTTTTTTTATCCATTCTTCTATTGAAAGGCATCTGGGTTGGTTCCACAGTTTAGCTATTGTGAATTGTGCTGCTATGAACATCGATGTGGCAGTATCCCTGTAGCATGCTCTTTTAAGGTCTTCAGGGAATAGTTCAAGAAGGGCAATAGCAGGGTCAAATGGTGGTTCCATTCCCAGCTTTCCCAGGAATCTCCAAACTGCTTTCCAAATTGGCTGCACCAATTTGCAGTTCCACCAGCAATGTACAAGTGTACCCTTTTCTCCACATCCTCGCCAGCACTTGTTGTTTGACTTCATAGTGGCTGCCAATCTTAGTGGAGTGAGATGGTATCTTAGGGTGGTTTTGATTTGCATTTCTCTGACTGTTAGAGATGGTGAGCATTTTTTCATGTACTTGTTGATTGATTGTAAATCCTCCTCTGAGAAGTGTCTGTTCAGGTCTTTGGCCCATTTGTTGATTGGGTTGTTTGTTATCTTATTGTCTAATTTTTTGAGTTCTTTGTATACTCTGTATATTAGGGCTCTATCTGAAGTGTGAGGAGTAAAAATTTGTTCCCAGAATGTAGGCTCCCTATTTACCTCTCTTATTGTTTCTCTTGCTGAGAAAAAACTTTTTAGTTTAAGTACGTCCCATTTGTTGATTCTTGTTATTAACTCTTGTGCTATGGGTGTCCTATTAAGGAATTTGGAGCCCGACCCCACAATATGTAGATCGGAGCCAACTTTCTCTTCTATCAGACGCAGAGTCTCTGATTTGATATCAAGCTAGGTGAAAGATTTATACAATGAAAACTACAGAATCCTAAAGAGAGAAGTAGAAGAAGATCTTAGAAGATGGAAAAATATACCCTGTTCATGGATAGGCAGAACTAACATTATCAAAATGGCGATATTACCAAAAGTTCTCTATAGGTTTAATGCAATGCTAATCAAAATCCCAATGGCATTTCTTGTAGAAATAGATAAAGCAATCATGAAATTCATTTGGAAAAATAAAAGACCCAGAATAGCAAAAGCAATTCTAAGCAGGAAGTGTGAATCAGGCGGTATAGCAATACCAGATTTCAAACTATATTACAGAGCAATAGTGACAAAAACAGCATGGTACTGGTACCAAAACAGGCGGGTGGACCAATGGTACAGAATAGAGAACACAGAGAATCCACAAAGTTACAACTATCTTATATTTGATAAAGTGGCTAAAAGCATGCAATGGAGGAAGGATAGCATCTTCAACAAATGGTGTTGGGAAAACTGGAAATCCATATGCAACAAAATGAAACTGAACTCCTTTCTCTCGCCATGCACTCAAAACAACAATTTTTCTATAAACAAGGCAGCAAGGTGGTGCTATAGGGTTTGAAGACCTGGATTTATCATTTTAAAGCCATGTTACTTTAACCAAGCCACTTAGATCTGCTTACTCATCTGTTAGATGGAAAAAAAATTTTGAGAATGTTAAATTAGATAATGTTAAAGAAAAGACATCTGAAATTACAAAGCACATGAAAAGAGAGAATCTATTAGACAACTGGAAGCAGATCGATTCTTTAAGCCCACTCTTACTGGTTTCTATGCAGAAAGCAAATATTTAAAAGTTAAAAGAGGTAGTGACATCACTGGCTGATTTGAGTCAGAATTCAAAGTTTCAATTCAAATCCGTCCATCTGTGTATTTAGGGGACAATTTCCCTTCAAATGGAAAGATTCTGTTAGTCTATCAGCAGCCTTGGTTGGATATGATTTCCTGTTTACCTTGTGGTTTGTTCTTAATGATTGGAGGAAGTTCCAGTTCCTGGTTAAATGATCTCATTTAAACATAGAGCAGGATATGAGAAAGAACAATTAATCTGTGGTTTTGATTGATGCTGTATAATTTATATACAACTGGATAGATATCTGAATGTAATAATTAAGGATTATTTTCATTAATTTTTTTCATAAGTCTTAATATTATGTCCCAAGCATTGTTGTAGGAACTAGTCATGACAACAGTAAGACTTAGTCCTTGATTTTGAGGAGCTGATAATCTGGTTTAGAAAATAGAAAAAGGAATTTGCAATTATGGTAAAACGTGGCAATATTCTCCAGAAGGTGGTATAATCTGTTTGGTATTAGATGCTTCTCAGCTACTTCCTCTGGAGTCTTTTTTAACAATGCTGCATAAGAATTCCAGTGTTCATAAAGGTATAAATGGAAGGTCTCTTTTTCAGCTCAGATTCATTTATTTGTTCCCTCCCTTCTCCTTTCAAGAAAGTACTTACTGAGTGTCCTGAAGTGACAAAGAGCACCTTACTTTTTCCATTATAAGGTTTTTACCACCCCTTGTTTCTTGTCTAATATTCACAAATTTCTGCTGGAACAGAGAGAACGTAGTCCCCAGAAACAAAAACACAGATGATTTAAGTGTCTGAAGTTCAATAGGAGAACTATAACATTGTATACTCACAACCAAATTTTATTAAGTTGGAAGGAAACCAAACCTTTCATAGAAATCAGCTCATAAATGATTCAAACTTTGAAAAGGTACACGGGAAAGATCATTGCTTAGGAATGAAAGCCCAGAAGCAGTCATACCAGCACTGACAGCAGGGAACAAGAGGGACACAGAGAACAGGACAGGTTCTTTGTCCTGGTCACTCTGAGTCAGAGTTATCACCTATTTTTGTGTGTGTGAGGAAGAATTTGAGAATGAAGTTACTGAGTATACCATATATGTCTTTGTGTAGTGGGTGCTATTTTCACAGAGGAATGTGAAAATGGAATTCCTTTCATCTAGACATTTCCAGATGAGCTCCATCATTTTCTGATGTTTAACTAACCCAGGACTTTCTGCATTCCTATCCTTCAATTCAGAAGTCAACTCCATCTCCAGCATTGGGGAGCTGTCTGAATCTATGCTGGTGCATCAAGATGCCACAGTTTGCTTGCATCAATCTGGGTTCTGTTCCTTTGGACTTCCTATCTTCTCCAGAGCTACAGATTGTCTCCTCAGCTAACATCCAGACTCTTTAGCTATTTTACTTTTATACTTACAGATGGGACTACTGAAGCTGTCTTGGACTTTAAGCCCACTGGGGTCTAGGCTGCCCTGCGACCCTTCCTCCCTGACTACATCATGGAAACAGAAGGTTGGGCAATTGGCATGTCCTGAGTTTCAGAGAGGCAGACTGTATACTCCCCTTTACTCTGGGAATTCTCAAAATGTATCTTTCTCTGGAGCTCTGCCTATAGAGTAGTGGGTATGGATATTCCCTCCTCGTTATGGGCTCTGAGGGTCTTTAGCTAGTTTGTGATAGAAGGGTGGGATAAAATCTCCTATGACAACAGCTTTGTTCAAATATGACTGTCATACTTGTAGACTGTTTGAAAATTAAAACCTAAGAATTTTATGTCTTATCTGTGATCTGATTCTGCTTTTCTGAGGTGAACTTATTTCTAGCTTGTTATAGAGTTTGGAAAACCACTTTTGTCTTATCCCACTATTGGATATTAATATGTACTATAAACTGAAGAGGTTTTAATGATGATAAGCAAAGTCATTCTTGAGAAATTTTACTATTATCTCCATAAATACTAGGTTCAGTAATGCCTCTGCCTGTCTTCACAGGGAAGTAAGAGCACTAGGTTTCTTTTCTGGGTATAATTTTAATGGTTAGAGGGAATAAATATAAAAAGCGGTTTTGTGAAGAACTCTATTTAACCATTTATTTCTGTCTGGAGTAGCAACAGTTGTTAATGTGAAGTGACAAAGAATCATGAAAGAGAGATATATTAACATTTTAACTGAGGATAGCAAAATATGATATTTAGTTAATCCATTTTACTACTTGGGCTCCTTTAGATATATTTTATAGCTGAAAGATCTAAATCATCAACCACTTTATAGGAAACTCATTAAAGAAAAGTCATGCATTATATGTATTATAGCATTACATCCTTATTTGGAGAGGAACACTGAATGGGACCTTAAATTGTATTAAATAAGTAGAGTTTCAGGATATTGAGTACCTAGTTGTTTAAAATTTTATCAGGTATTTGTTGGTGTTTTCCAAGCATCTTCTTTAGGACTCTCAAACAAAATTGGCCGCATGGAAGTTAAAGTGATGAAGATGAATTTAATTTAGGACTATTGAAATAGGGGAAGACAGATCCCTGTATAGTAATGAGCAACATTTCAGATATATGAGGGATAAATGGGGATTCATGGGCAAAGAAAAGAAAGTTGATAGTTGGAAAATTGTTAAGAGAAGGCATCAAGTCTTGGGGGAATTCTGGCTGAGCCAACCTAATAGGATTTCTGCTGAAGGCAGGCTAGGTGATCAGATACCCAGTGCCGGGAGAGAAGAATTTTGAGACACGAGAATAATGAGGCATGAGGTTGGGGGATTCTTGTTAAGCTGCACTGGCAATGTTAGCTAAAACTGGATTTTGCATGGAAGTGCACAGGGAGGCCCAGGAGAAAATCTAGAGGCCTGAGTAAAGTTTGGCCAAGCATCAAGTCCTTGTGAGGATATAGCCTACAGGAAGCCAAATCACAAAAACAAAAACAAAACAAAAAAGCAAAACAACAGAGAGTTTCTTGGCAAGAAGAGTTTGAGAAAAATTTGAATGCACCTTTGGGACAGTATTTTAGATAATCTGTACCCAAGTTGCTATTTTTTCCCATAGGTTTCCAAAGTTCCATTGGAATGAAGTGAAAAGGATAGATCATTTGGATAGAAGATTTAAATTTATTAATGTGTATATAGGTAATTACAAAGGGTGATTACCTACTAGACCAACATGATTCAGAAACTTAACTACACCTCTCCTTAGAGGAGGTGAGGGAATGGGAAATATATGATTTTAAGGGGAATAGTAAATGATTTTAGGAGAATTTGATGGACTTGGAGAATATACAACAGTCTGGGACAAAGTCTGTTGGGCCTGCAGAACAGACAACAGTTTGTAAATGATTCCCTCTGAGCCATTGAATGGGACCAAAATAGAAGACAATGGGGTGTGCTAAGTCTTCCAGGTGTGCTGATAGACTTCTGTTTTTCTTCTTGTGATATGAATTTAGTTAATGAAAACTCAGGGAAGGTACCAGAATTTAGTTGGGTGCAGACTTCAGGCAAGTAAGTGGGTGTCAGGTTAAAGCCTCTTTTACCATCTTAGTTTGTTTGATTTAAAATAATCAATATACCAGAATACCATATTTTGGGGTTATAGTCCTTTTCTTATTTATTAAATATTAGAACTTAATATACTGACTTTTTATTTTCTACAACTGATCGTAATATTTAGGATTTATTAAATGTCTGATTTCATAGGAATGGCTTTGAGGAAATATGGAAAAGACAAAGTAGGCTTTGTTTATCTTTAGGTTTATTTTAATTATACTGCTTGTTGACATTTTTAGTCAGTATTCAAGGTTAAAAAGACACATTGGAAATTCATTCTTAGGAGAAGTTTATAATATATAATAAAATTATTAACAATTAAGGAGGCGGAATTTTCTTCTTGCCTTCTTAAAATTAAAATAGAAATTAGCCTTCCTAATTTCTTCAAGGATATGCTGGACTCTATGAAGACGCTTTTACCTGGCCATCTGCAAAAATGTTATTTTTCATTTGGTGGTGCTAGATTAAAGGAAGGCAGCTGTTATAAATTGCTAAAAATAATATACTGAACTGTAAATATGAATCATCACTTAGATTCCAACATATTTATTTCTTCTATTTACATACGATCCTATTGCTAAAATAATTTGAAGGGGTTTATGATTTCATGTAAAGAATTTTTTTATGAAGACCATAATAAGTAGAGTGAACACAGCTGTAATTACTATTCCAGTCCTGAAAGCCACTGTGATGAAGTCATGGAATTATGATCTCTTCTAAGCTTATAATTGTGTGTGACCATATGTACAAGTTTATATTATTACAGTGGGATCCTCAGAAGGAATCATACTCTGGAAACATTTAAGACAAAATAAGCCTTTCTGATCTGTTAATAAAGTAAACCATCTTGATTTTAAAAGAATAAATCATATGTTAGGGACAAAAATGTCAAGTTGTTTGTGTGGGGTCACAGCTCAGTGTTCTCTTCACAAACAGCACACACAGACAAAAAAAAAAAAGTTCTGCAGTTGTTTTTATGGTTTAAACATAAATAACTCACATTCCAAAAATGTCTCTTCAGGCTAAGTTAGCATCATTTCAAGGTGGTTTTTTTTTTTTTTTTTTTTTTTTTTTTTTTTTTCCCCTCTCTGGGTTTATGCTGGGCCTGGAGAACGTCTCTTACAGGAGTAGGATTTGTTCTGTAGAATAATTGGGACATCAGTGACCAGTCAACCCTGGGGCACAGGGAGGAAAGGAAACACTCAGGGCTGTTATATACCTAACACTGACTTCATAAGAGGCTGGGCCTGGTGAGAAAAAGGCCTGGGCATCCAAATGTCTGCATTTGGAGGTTCTGCAAAAGAGTTTCCCTCACAATGATTCCTTTATGTAGCTCACATTTTTCTGCCAGAAGTACAGGACAGAAATGAAAATTGTGAGTTGATCTACCTGCTCAGGATATCAAACTTATTTAAAAAAAAAACACAAACAAACCATAATTCCCTCAACCCTTCTGACCTCATTACCTTGTCTGAGAGAACAAAAGGAACTTGACCTTTTTTTCTACCTTTTTTTCCCTCCTGCTTCTGGAACTTGGCATGAGTTGTGAATTTGGAAAAGTTAAAAACATATTTTGCTGTTAGACCTATTCAGAAAGAAAAAATACATTGTATAATTTTCAATTTTCAAGGAAAAATATACTAAATTCTACAAGCAATGCATTTTTAAGCAAATAAAAAAGCATAATTTACATTAAATTGCCGATGAGTTTTAAAACACTAAAAAATTATCTATTGAAAAAAATTGCATTTTACTTGCTTATTTCAGAAAACTTAAAAACTGTAGAAAATATGACATAAAAATGATATTCTCATAATTTTATTGCCCAGAGGAATGTCCTGTTGATCTTTTAGCATATTTTCTAAACATACATTAGGCAATAAATAGCAATACAATCTGCATGCATTCAATAGTTTTGTTTGTGATCATGATGATCTTATCAGTTAATATCACAAAGAGTCAACACATTTTGACATCCCTAACTGTCTATTATCATAAAAGACAAATGACATCAAACAACACCTTGGCTTTGGGAATATCTGGATCTTCACCCAGTTCTTTGAACAGTCAAGCTAGTGAGTTCAGAAGCTGATTCCTTCCTTCAGTTAAGCCTTCAGATAGGACCTCATCCCTGGCAAACTGCTTGACTACATATGACACTATACTGCTTATGAAGAACCCTCAACCAGAGGCATCAAGTTAAGTTTTAGGTGAATTCCCAGCACATAGAAACTGTGACATATGTTATTTCAAATCTCTGGATTTTAGAGTAATTTGGAGCCATAGATAGCTAAGACACTGCATAAAGCAGTTAAAAAAAAAACCCTTTGGTATTATACGACCTGGCACTCTGGTTACTATATAAACTGCCTCTCAGTTTGTAGTGTAATGTTGGTTAAGTCACTTAAGCTCTCTGGTTGTTAGGTTCTTTGTTCATAGAGTTTGATCAGATTAATATTTCCCAAGCGTTTGTGATTAATTGAAGACTTTCTAATACTTTTCTATATCTACTTATAATCTCTAATGTTGTTTAATGGATTCTTTACATAGCAACACAATGCAAAATTATCTTAAGCCAATTAGGCTATTCAACAAAATCCATTTGTTAAAAAATTGGTAGTCCTATAATAGTTACAAACTGGTGCATAATATTTTTCTCCTCTGACACCTTGGTTATCAGGTGATATGTTATAGTGAGTGAAAGTCTCAGATTAAAGTTGGTTAAATATACAAACATTGTAAGAATTCCATATTATGTAGTATAAGATGCACTGATAATCATAATTACAAAATATCATTGATTATAAGATACATCTAATTCTAGGCATACTATAATGTCCAAAAAATGCACATCTTAAAGAAATAAGGTATTAGCACCTGAACACTAAATGATGTCGTTCATTTTATTCAGTACCTTTGAAGTCCCACTTCTGCCCTAAGAACAGTAGGCCTACAAAGAAAGACTTACTCCAAAAGGGAAATCTTGATTTTCTGACACCAGAATCAGTCATCCTTGTAACAAGATTACCATATAGGGTTCCCCATGTAGTGGAATGATGGAGGATCATTATGGCTTCCAATCCTGAGTGCTCCTGATATTGTGTGGCTTTGCAGGGACTGTTTAGTATTCTTAACTCATCACCAATCTTGAAGAGCAAGCATGTAACCTAATAAAGATAATTTCCAACATATCTTACTTTAAGTAACAAAGCCTATGGTGCAGGTTTTGCTGTTTGGTGTTAACCTTAAATAGTAATTGACCATTCATGGAATGCAAAATAGAAATAACTAGTTCAAAATACACATCCCACTGTTTGTACTAAAGCATTTTAAAATAAATAACCACATCACAGTATATAACACTTCGTTTTTACTAAACTAAATTTATCTGTTACTACTCTAAATGGAAAATGAGGAAGGATGTTACAAATAGAACTTATCTTTAAAAATGAACACATACATGAAATAAACACTAGGTGCCATTGTCTAGTTAAGGTTTTAAGCTTGAGGTCTGCTCACATTTGTTAAAAAAAGATTAATAATTGAGATTATTTTACTTGAATTATTAAAAGGAGAAAAACTAAATTAGACCATTATTTGAAAATATTTAATGCTCAGAAAGTGTACCACCAGAGTTTGGTCCTATACTTGGAAGAAACTAACTTTGAATCAGAGTCAAAGTCTGCAATAGATCTAATACTTTCTGAGATGCAATTTTTCTTGTTCTTATTTTGTAAAGTTGTGGTTGGAAATATATGTCATCTCAGAAAACAGTACATAGGTCATTGGCATCTTACACAGTTTAATTGCTGCACATGCTTGAACCAGGGAAGTATTTATTTTTCTAATGAGTTCATCAGTAAATGAGAATATTGTAGGCAATTATGTATTTTTTTTCCTTATAATGTTCATATTATTTACTTGTAATGTTTATATTAAGGAATTTTATGCTTATTAAAAAGCAGGTTCAAGTTTTTTGGTTTTAGAAAAAAAAACAACAAAAGTTTATTTGTCTCAGAGCCTTTAAAATTTAATAAGCAATCCCCTCTCTCCATTTTACCTACCAATAATGATGTTTCCATATCTGGTATTTCATTTTTGGCACACCTCATCTTAACTTCTCAGATATAGGGTTCACACTCTTTGTTGGATAAATATTTACAAGTGGCCCCTATAAAATTAATCACAATGTCAGATAAACTAAAGACGCTTGTATTGATCACCAGAAGCTTGATTTTCTATCTTCTTTGTAACATAATTTGGTGGAATCATGGAACATCTACATTGCTTTTGAACTTGCTGCAGAAAGAACTCTTCTCTATGTAGGTCTTAGAGAAAAAAAGGGAAAAGTTTTTTTTGTCTTCAAAGAGTGAAATAGGTTCTGGTGTCTGGAATCAATCACCTGTTGACAACTGACACTCTTACATTTCTAATCATGGGGTGGGGAGTTCAAGGACAAACATTTATAGTTTCTTATAATTTTCCCTATTCATTTTAAAACTTGTTCTCTAATATGTATTATATTAGCCTGACAAATTATTTGAGAGAAATTTTATTCGTATACTTAAAAAAAATTCTTCAACAATCTCTCTGAATTTCTTTCATGCAATTTTATGAAGAACAAAAACATCCAAGCACTGGTAATTCTGTTTCAGAGCTGTATCATAAAGTGCTTATCTCTTGCTTCCATTCTCTAATAGTTATTCATTTAATTTTAATTTTAATACAATAAATATTTGATAGTTCTAAAGTTTAATATAGAAAGTAGATTTTTGTTTATTCTTAATATTATAATAATTATTCCAAAAATATTTTTCCCTAGCACCCTAACTAAATATTAATAACTAAAAGTGACTTATATTACGATGAGAAATAAAAGTACAATGGCAACTGAAAGTAAAATTAGCGATTAGTTGTTGGAGCTTTCTTCGATGGTCTTTTAATCTCTACTAGTATTCAGTTGTTTCTGTTTACTGATTCTTTATCTTCCAAAGTTCACTTTCATCCATCAATAGTCAAAAATACTATGTCTCCCTCCCATGTGGGATAACATGATAGCTTAGTCATCTCTAAGGTATTAGTTACTGACTGTTTCTATTTTCCTTAAAGGCACAAAGCCATTTGACAGCTTCCTTTTATCCAATCCAGAGTAATGACAGACAGTGATACTTTGGCACTGAAGCTGAAATGTCACAAAGAACTTTTTGTTATATTTTGCAAGTGCTAGTTTTTTTCTTTTTTATATGCATCAAAGTACACCAAGCAGATGGCTATAATTTGGCACAAGCTCTGAAGGATAACATAATTTTTCATTATTGTTATACTTTTTGTTCACTCTGTTAACAGAGTGTTTCCTTGCAAAAGAATGTGTTTCTTATTGAGGTACAGGAATGCCAAGCCTGAAATTTAAAATCTAAAATATATGCTATTATCTGAGAGAAAATAAAACTTTGGAAAAAAGTGCCTGATGGAAAATTACTGGACTGTCTTTTTCCTGGTACCCAAATATATTTTCCTATAAATATTTATCATCAAATCATTTTGTAGCTGAAAAGAAATAAATATGTATTTGGGAAAAACATAGAAGCTATTAAAACCAATAATGGCAGGGTTCATAACCCTGGAAGTTTATATGCATACTTTACTCCAGTAGCTTTAATGTTGCCATGGATGTTTTATTCTCTGGATCCAGGTGATTTATTTAGCTCATTTTTTTAAGCATAGTATTAATCCTGCACAAATTGTGCCAACTCGACAACTATGTGGTCTGATGTGAAAATAATAATAACTATATTATTAATAATAATAATACTGCTGGGTGTTTCAGGTTGTATATCATGTATGCAGTTACATTTGTCAGGAAACAGTTGTTGCATTTTTGACAAAATATTCTCTAAAATGGTTCTTGCCTTCTATTTCACTTATCTCATGACTTATGCTGATTTTGAACTATCACAAGTACTCACTCAAGATATAGAAGCCTTGGTGTGGGTAAGAACAGACTTGAAAGAGTGTGAGTAACAGCATGGATTCCACATTCAGATATTTGGACTCTCCATGACTACAGTTCAGCATTTAACTTCAGCAACCTCCTCTACAAACAAGGAGTAAAATATGTCCAACCATGACAATCAAATAATACTGTGTTTGTTATTTAGAAGTTGCACAACTAATGCATATACATTTTTTAATCTTAGAGAATTAAAATTGTTCAACAGATGTTCAGGGTAGGAGGAGTGGTAACCAGGGGAGTAGTAAATATCATCAATGATAATAATTATAATTTATTGACATGAATAATATAATTTTTTTCTTTTTTCTCAGACTGATTTATTCTTTCACATTTTAGCAAGATCAATTTAAGGAATGGTGACCTTGTAGTCATTGGGCCTGGAATCAAGGTAGCTGGCCTAGTTAGCTTATCTATTTGCCTTCTTTTCTCATTTTTTCCTGGTCTGTATCTTCCATAGTCAGGAAAATACAGTGGCACAACTCTTTTCAGTATAGTACATTTGATCAGTGAGTCTCTCCTGTTAAAATTTTACTAAATTAATGATTGTTGTTGTTTTAGGACTGCTTCTTTCCGGTTGCCATAGGGGGGTTGTAGCAAAGCTTGGGGCTAGTGGCCACTCAGGTATTTCAGAGCGCTTTCCAGATTTTTAAATATAATAAATAACATATAATATCATTCTGCTCTTTTAAAACACCATTCGAGTTTTACTCAGACACCACAGCAGCCATTCAAGGTTAGAGACTCACAAATGTTGTTGAAATTATATGGTTTTCAAAAAGCAAAATGAAACCAATTTTAAAATGAGCAAACCATTTTCCATTTATCCACTTACCCCAAACAATTCTGAAAGCCATGTTAAAATATGTTCCTTAAGTCTTAGCTTAAGCCTGAGTCCTTTAGTTATACCTTGGGCAGAAGAGCTCTATCAGGGAGTCTGGTCTCAGCATGGAAATCTTGTCATGAGTCTGTTATTCAATTATCTCCTTTTGAGGAGTGAACTCTGATGCTGCGTTCTGAGTTTCTGCCTATTTCCCATTGTCACATCCTTTACCTCTTGATGCAGTGTGTGCTTGCCTACCAGAGCCTTATTAGAGTTCCAATGGATCCCTAGTTGACTGACCTTCCTCTGGAACTTCACCAGTTACACTTTGAGAAGTGTTATGTGATTTGTGCTAACATCCTAATAGGCTAACAATATTTGCTCGCATTTTGGTATGTGTGGTTTTTGCCTGTGACCTTTTTTTTGGAACAGTGCCATTGTTTTTGCTTGTATTTTTTTTCTTTCCTCCCTTCCTCCCTCCCTTCCTTCCTTCTTCAAGCCAACCTACCTACTTCCCCTGCCTCTTCTCTATCTGTACATTGTAATACCACGGTGTTTATTTTTAAACTTTTAGTTGAAGTGCATCATAAAACACATGAGGAAAGCACATAGCTTGATGAATGAAGTCACATCCTTGTTACCATTACCTTAATCAACAGCTAGACTCCTCCTTTATCAAATTTTCACTTTTAACATACACTTTCTGTATAATATATATATATATATATATATATATATATATATATATATATATATATATATACAGTGTATGTATGTAATATTTCACAGAAATACAATTAGATCCTTCCCTGATTGAACAGTTGAATATACATTATCTTGACTGAGAGTTTCTAGTGTTGTAACTTGTGGCCCTGCCCATGGCCTTGTGTTGTTAAACCTGCTTGTTGTTGACTTGGATGAGGCCTTTAGAGTCAAGCTTATCCATTAATGGCTGAGGTCAGGGGGAAAAGGAAGCCTGCCTTTGCTTTGCAAATGCAGAGACTGTCCCTCTTCTCCCCCACTCAACCTTTTTTTCTTTTCTTTTCTTTTTCTTTTTCTTTTTTTTTTTAGTTCAAGGGGAAAGGCAGGTGGAGCAAATAAGATATGGATGGCATTTTTCCTAATGGTCTGTTGGAAGCTTGCTCAGCTTTAAAGCCACTTTGTGTCTTTTACTTTTTTGTATGATCATGGGATTCTTTGTGAGGTTAGCTTTATTATAATTCTCAGAGGGCAGAACATTGTGTACATTGTTTCCTAATTTGAGAGAACTCCTAGGGCGGTTCTGTTTACTAATACCTGGATTCCCTGCTTGTAGTAAATTTAGCATACTCTGGCTTAGCTTGCCCTTATTCCCTTGCTTTCAGTGTCTCCCAAACAGATGATGCTCCCAAACAGATGTTCTGGCTCTGTGCTCCAGTTTCAACCTAGAAACTTTTGGCAACTACAGTCACTTCTCAACACAAATTTCTCTTGCAGTAGAGGAAAACCAGATCCCAACACGTGGAAAAGTCTTTTTATGACCTTTGTCTTGCTATTTTCTGCTTAATCACTACCGTATAATTGCTGCTACATCTCTCACTTTCCTTCTGTTCCAGGATACAAACCCATCTTTTCTATAAATGTAAGATTTTCATTCTGCTGCTGAGTGTAGTTCAGAAACTTTATTTTATTAGTTTTTAAATTTCAAGTCTTCAAAAGTAATTGATACACAATGAGTAAATAAGCTAACAAGAATCTCAATTTTGTTGACTGCACATTTCAGAAACCACCTAATTCTTCCAAAACAACAACAAAAAATGGAGCTTCATTTGTCCATCCATTTCCTTACATTCACATTCATTTTATATGACCTACTTTTAGTTGTCCTCACTAATGGATGAGAACAGAAACCATAAATTCATTAATATGCAATTGAATCCCCTACCCATTTGGTTTTGGAATACATTTGACTTTGGAAGGCAAATTTATATGTCTAAAGCCTGGAGGAGATATTGCCAATAAATCAAGAAGTCTTGCTATCTCACAATTTAAGAGGAACTGGCAAGATTTCCAATTCAATTCTCTTTTCTATTTCCCCTCCCTCCCTTTTCCCACATTATACATGGACATCTTGGCTGAAGACAAGAATGAACAGAAATGCCCTCTCACATCTTTCCTGGGGGGAAAAAGCTGTCATCTAAATGTCTAGAGTTAAAGGTCTTCTTTGTATAAGATGTTCAAAATTAGTCTCAAATCCTTTTAGAAAATCATGGTATAGAGTGATTAGGCATTGGGGAGAAGCAGATAGAGCCTAATCTTAAAGTAGGGGTGGCAAACCATTTTACAAATAAAAAAAAATTCATGCAAGGCAGTAATAATAATCACCTGCATGGTACAGATAAATAAAATCTATGTGCTTTTAAAGGAAGAATAAATCATTTCACCGGGAATCAAAGAGGAACAAGAAATGAAGGGAGTAAATTTTATCTAGGCTTGGCATGACAAATTCATTTGTAGTGGTAGAGTAAGTTAAAGGTTTGAGATTGAGAGATTGGCCTGAATAAAGGTGTAGAGGCAGAGCACAGCCAGTTGCATTAGGAAAGCAGGGCAAATATATGACAGCAATGACATAAGAGAGGAAAATGCATAGTGGGCTTAAGGTGTGTTTATTTGTGTTGAATGAACAAAAAAAGTATGACATGATAGAATCACCAAAATGAAAGAAGATTATATGGCAAATCGCTGGTATAAGCAAAAACCAACTAGGAAGTACTTCCAGTAAGAGAAAAAATATGCAGTAAAATGTCCTTGAATATGATGCTAATCATGCCAGTTTCATGGACATAGAAGCTGTGGAGTGTATGGAATCCCATAGTATGAGGGCCATATAGTTGATTTAATGCTCCACTCTGCAGTGGCCTTGAAATTATTAATAATTTTTGAATAAGGAACTCCATATTTTCATTTTGTACTGAGCTCTGCAAATTATGTCATTGGATTTTCTGGTAACATGGAAATTAACAAAAGGGACATGAACAAGCATGAGAAGAAAGAAGAGGAGTAACTTGGAGACCAAAGTGTAAGATTCTATAGTCATAAATTGGAATCTCCATATTATAGGCAATATAAGAAGAATAGGATTGGGATTGAAGCAGGCAATTGTTTGGAACCATTGTGTTTAAGTTATTGAAGAGAAGAGGCCTGTAATAGGGCCTAAGGTAGACTTGAAAAAATGTCAAGAACAGTAATAAGTTAGAAGCTAGAGAGAACGTCAAAGAAAGCATATATTCTATACTCAGTACAGGTAAAAATGGGGTGCCCCAAACCAAGCCACAACAAAAGTGCCCTGTAGAAGGAGGAAAAGAGAGTAGACTGGAGAAGCCCTATTGAAGAATACAATGCCAATCTAGATGACTACGGTTCTTGTGGTTTCACACAAAAATTGGTGAGCAAGTCTATCTTGCATAGAAAGAGGAAAATCATGTTTCAGTTTGTGTGATGGATGGACTCAAGGAGGTCCTAGAGATGGGAACCTGGAGTTGCTAGGATAGTGCAGGCATAGAAACAGTTTTAATAACAAGAGCTAACATTTTAACAAACCCTCTGCTAAGCTTTTTCTGTGTATCCTTTCTTGGGGTAGAAGGACCATCAGATGGTGTGTAATAGTCTTCTTAGAGGGAAAATTAGCATCTTATAAGGGAAGAAGGACCTGTGAAAGCTAGATTTAGAAGAAATCTCATTATTACATTTTGTTTCTGTATTTAAGACACTTCCCTTACTCATAAAAAATATTTGCTTCAAGACATTATTAACCCTTTGGATCATGAGATTTATTTTTGATATTACATTTTTGTATAATAATTGGAATATCAAGATAATTAAGAGATATCAAAACACTGTGTAGTTGTCATAAACTTTAGAAATAAACAAAATAGGTTAACTACATTTGCACATTTGCTTCTGAGTTTCAGAAACTCAAGCTAAGCTTAAGGACAGGTAGGTTAATCAAAATATACTGGTGTCTAGTAGATATTTTTCAGTTAGAGTTAATCAAAATTCCATCTTTTATATATGTTGTTAAATATATGAATCCCAACTTCTCAATGTAGAAAACAAGAAAATTAAACATCCCAGCTTTTTTTAGAAGTCGATGTGGCCATATGTTCAGGTGGGAGTACCTGGAAACCTCCTTTTCTCAAATAAAATATCAAAGAGGGAAGGATTTTGCACCTTTCTTTTTACCTGTTGTTCATCCTATCTGAAATTAGGATAAGTACCTGGCAGAGTCTCTAAGAGTGTAGGTCTTTTTTATTATGATAAATGCTTTAATGTAATTATGATGGATCAGGGAAGGTGGATAGTACCTGGGTCCTTGATGGCATCTTGAATTCAACCCTGGACTTCTTGTAATCCAAGAAAAATTATTTTTTAAAGAAACTGAAGCCACTTTTGATTGAATTTACTATTCCTTATAGTCAGTGGATAATTTTTGGCTTAATGCTCTGAGTATTTCAGAGAATCCAAAGGTAACCATGTGATTAGTTTTTAAGAACACAAAGGCACAAATGAAATCATGATACTATTTCTGTTTTCTTTCAACTTTGGCTTCATTCTCTACTTGCAGAAGAGTAGCATTGGTGGTGAAGAGCATGGAAATTCCTACCTCCCAGGTTTATATTTCATAGCTCCTGACACCAGGAGACTTTGATTTAAGGTCTCCAAATCCTGAAGATCTGTTTTCTTGTCTGGGCTGAGGTCAGATTCCATTTCTGTATCAGTAAATTTTGGCAGTTCCCAGGAAAGCCATATAGATGAAGAATAGATGAGAGGCATCTTGGGCACGTAAAACAATCAGTCTCCATTGTGATTTGCATCAGTTACAGTAGAAAACTATATTATGTATCTGATTGCCCACTATGAGCTACATATTTTATGTGGTTAAGGAAAAGAATAATTGTTTCATCCTTTTAATTTTATTTTTTACTTTTTATGGATTAATTTCAATACTCGGATTTAATAAAATTGTCAAAATAGATGAAATTTCCATGATATAATGAATATTGGTAATTTTAGAAAGTCCAAAAAACTAGAATCTTTTTAGCCCAAATGGTTCCTTTGAATATAGCAGCTCATAACATAAGAATCTCTAATAAACCCCTCCCCAGCATTTGAAGATATAGCCATCACTTTTGTGATTGGTAACAGAAACTTTTATCATTCCACATCCCTTCAGTGATCTCACTGTTTACTGTTCATGCTGTATAGTGGCAGATGTTTATTTGCTCTGTATACAATGGTTTATTGGAATGTTCTCTTCAAATTGGAATTATTTGTGTTTTAAATTTTGAACTTACTTACTATCTATGTGTAAAACTCTGCATACTTTTTTTTTTGCTGTGGATACAGTATCCATAATATTTAAAATAACAAGAAAGATGTTTCTCTTTTTAATATATGTTTATCATATTTTTACCCTAAGCCTATTGATATTAGTTAAATATTGTTGTTTCCTAGCAATGATATCCTTTGATGTATGATACATTCTTATTGGAATCCAGTTTCTGTAGTGGACTGCATTTTAATGAAGAAGTTAAATCAACTTACAGATCATTTTACATGTCCTTTTTACAATGTGACAATGACACTCTCATGATTAATTGGGGATTCTGGTTTCTCTCTTTGAATCTGGATGTTTCATCAATGTCTGGTGCAATAGAACATGACAGAAATAATGCTGTGTAATTTATAAGAGTAGTCATAAAAGATGAACTTGCTCTCTCTCGCTCTTTGGTGGTTTGTCTTGGGGACCTAGCTATTGTGTTGTAAGGAAGTCTAGGCAACATGAAAGGCTGTATGTAACTATTCCAGGCCATGGCTGCATCTAAATTCTCAGCTGAGAGCCAAAGTCAACTGTTAGACGTGTGAGTAAATGATTCTTCATTTGATTCTACACCTCAGCCTTCTATTCCTCTAGCTGAGGCTTGGTTATTTTATGGCACTATGTCCTGGGGATAAGTTTTTATGGCACTAGGTCCTGGGGATAAGTTTATTCTGTTTCTGAAAGGCATTTATGGGTCAAAAGATTAAAAATAAAATCTTTTTTAATTGGTGCTGGGGGACTGATCTCACGATCACATGCATACTAAGCATGCATTCTACCACTGAATTACACACAAAACATCTTTATTGATTGATTGAAACAGGGTCATGCTATGTTACCCAGGCTATCCTCAAATTCCCGGATTCATATATCCTTCCATCTCAGCCTCCCAAGCATGTCTCTTTCTAGTAACCCTATACACTATATAATATAAAAAGCCTTTACTTGTTCACAATTAGATATTCTAAGGAAGCTGTTCAGTTGTAGATTATTTTTGCTATTAAATTACTTAAAAAAATCACAGTAGGCCTGGGTTCATCCCACTACTGGCAGACACCAGCTGGAGTCCACCCTCCTGCACTAGACTGCTCCTTCTGACCAGCAGGCTACCACAGGAGGTCAGGCCTGGACCAGATCTTCTCACTGACTTGTGCAGGACCCAGGTTCAAGGTAGATCCAAGTTTATCACCCCTCTCCCCCCACCTAGGAGCCCGAGCCTAACCCACTTTCATCTTGGGACACTGCAGTCATCACCATAGACTTCCCCATGCAGTAGCCCCTACCTTTTTGACAACAGGCAGGACCTAGAAGCAGCTGCATCTCAGAGCAGGTGTCCCAAAGACAGTGTAAGGCCCACCCTTTCAGCCTCATCTCTGTAAGACATTGCATTGCATCGCCACTATTATCTTGAGTTACCTCGGCTCTTGCTGCCTTTAGTTGCAGTAGCATACATTGAGGGACACCAGCAGGGTCTGTAAGCCCAACATCAAGGTGAGGCACAACAATCTGTATGGGCACTACAAAAATATAGGATAGAAACTGTAATATCTCAGGTCCACACTGCGAGAAAGGAAGACACATAGATAACATGAAAAAACAAGGGAGAAAAGTACCTCAAACAAACCAGGATACTATAATAACAGAACCCATGGGCAGCAAAGTTGATGAAATGTCAGAGAAGGAGTTCAGAAGGTTTATAATTAAAATGGTCTGTGAATTAAAAAATGACCTAAATGAGCAAATACAGGCAAAAATTGATCACTCCAATAATGAGATAAAAAAGCAAATACAGGTAGAAAGAGATTACGTCAAGAAAGAGATAGGGATTCTGAAAAAAAGTCAGAAATCCTTGAAATGAAGGATACAATAAACCAAATAAAAACTCAATAGAAAGTATAACCAACAGACTAGACCACTTGGAAGAATGAACGTCAGATAAATAAGACAAAGTATACAATCTGGAAAATAAAGTTGACCACACAGTGAAGATAGAAAGAAACCATGAAAAGAACATCCAAGAATTATGGGACAGCATCAAAAGATCAAATCTAAGAGTTATTGAGATAGAGGAAGGCACGGAGTTTCAAACCAAAGGAATGCACAATTTCTTCAATGAGATAATTTCAGAAAATTTCCCAAGCATGAAGAACTTCTTGGAAACCAAATACAAGAGGCTTACATAACATCAAAGGTACAAAATTACAACAGATCTACACTAAGGCACATTACAATGAAAATGCCTAGCATACAGAATAAAGATAGAATCTTAAAAGCTGCAAGAGAGAGGAATCAGATCACATATAGGGGGAGACCAATTCATATCTCAGAAGATTTTTCATCCCAGATCCTCAAAGCCAGGAGATCGTGGAACAACATATACCAAGCTCTGAAGGAAATGGATACCAATCAAGAATCTTATATCCAGCAAAACTAAGCTTTAGATTTGACGATGAAATAAAAACCTTCCATGATAAACAAAAGTTAAAAGAATTTACAACTAGAAAGCCTGCACTACAGAACATCCTCAGCAAAATATTCCATGAAGAGGAAATGAAAAACAATGATGAAAATAAGGAAAGGGAGGGATTACATTAAAGGAACATCTAATCAGAGGAGAAACAAAGTCACATTAAATGCCAAAAATAAACAAAAATACCTGGGAATACAAATCATGTCTCAATAATAACCCTGAATGTTAATGGCCAATCAAAAGACACAGACTAGCAGATAGGATTAAAAAAAAATCCCAACAATATGTTGCCTCCAAGAGACTCATCTCATAGGAAAAGATCCACAGACTGAAGTTGAAGGGTTGGGAAAAATCATACTATCACAAGGAATGCAGAAGAAGCAAGCAGGGGTTTCCAACCTCGTATCAAATAAAGTAGACTTCAAGCTAAAGTCAATCAAAAAGGATAAAGAAGGACACTACATACTGCTCAAGGGAACCAAACACCAACAAGACTTAACAATTATAAATGCCTCTACCAATGGAGCATCTACCTTCATCAAACAAGCTCTTCTCAAATTTAAGAGTCAAATAGACAACAACACAATAATTTTTGATGACTTTAACATACCTCTTTCACCACTGAATAGATCTTCCAAACATAAGCTGAACAAAGAAACTATAAAACTCAATAATACAATGAATAACTTATACTTTACTGACATATATAGAATATAGATGCAGAAAAAGCATCTGACAAAATACTTCACTCCTTCATGTTCAAAACACTAGAAAAATTAACGATAACAGGAACATATCTCAACATCATAAAGGCTATCTATGCTAAGCCCCAGGCTAACATCTTTCAAAATGGAAAAAAATAAAAGCATTCTCTCTGAAAACTGGAACAAGATAGGGATACCCTCTTTCAATACTTTTATTTAAACATAGTTCTTGAAACACTGGCCAGAGTAATTAGACAAAAGAAATTAAAGGGATACACATGGGAAAGGAAGAACTCTAATTGGCAATATTTGCTGATGATATGATTCTATACCTATAAGACCCTAAAAGCTCCACCAGAAAACTTCTAGAACAAGTAAATGAATTCAGCAAAGTAGCAGGATATAAAATCAACACTCATTACTCAAAGGTATTTCTGTAAAAAAATAAAATAAAATACTTGGGAATCAATTTAATGAAAGAGGTGAAAGATTTATACAATGAAAACTAAAGAATCCTAAGGAAAGAAATCAAAGACCTTAGAAGATGGAAAGATCTACCTTGCTCTTGGATAGGCAGAATTAATATTATCAAAATGACCATACTAACAAAAGCACTGTACAGATTTAATGCAATTCTGATCAAAATCCCAATGACATTCCTCATAGACATAGAAAAAGCAATCATGAAATTCATCTGGAAAAATAAGAGATCCAGAATAGCTAAAGCAATTCTTAGTAGGAAGAGTGAATCAGGTGGCATCACAATGCCAGACTTTAAACTATACTACAGAGCAATAGTAGCAAAAACAGCATGGTACTGGCACCAAAACAGACTGGTAGACTAATGGTACAGAATAGAGGCACAGACTAACTCACAAAATTATAATTTTCTTATATTAGACAAAGGTGCCAAAAACATGCTTTGGAGAAAAGATAGCCTCTTCAACAAATGGTGCTGGGAAAACTGGAAATCCATATGCAACAAAATGAAATTAAACCCCTCTCTCTCACTATGCAGAAATCTCAACTCAAAATGGATCAAGGGGCTGGGGATGTGGCTCAAGCGGTAGTGCGCTCGCCTGGCATGAGTGCGACCCGGGTTTGATCCTCAGCACCACATACAAACAATGATGTTGTGTCCGCCGAGAACTAAAAAATAAATATTAAAAAATTCTCTCTCACTCTCTCTCTCCCCCCCTCCTCCCTCTCTCTCTCTCTCTCTCTCTCTCTCTAAAAAAAAAATGGATCAAGGACCTGGGAATAAAACCAGAGACCCTGTGTCTAATAGAAGAAAAAGTAGGCCTACTCTCCATCATGTGGGATTAGGCCCTAACTTCCTTAGTAAGACTCCTATAGCACAGGAATTAAAATCAAGAATCAAGAAATGGGATGGATTTAGACTACAAAGTTTCTTCTCAGCAAAAGAAATAATCTGTGAGGTCAACAGAGAGCCTACATCCTGGGAGCAAATTTTTACCCCTCACACATCAGATAGAGCACTAATCTCTAGGGTATATAAAGAACTCAAAAAGCTAAAAACCAAAAAAAAAAAAAACCACAATCAATAAATGGGCAAGGACCTGAACAGACACTTCTCAGAAGATGATATTCAATCAATCAACAAATATCTGAAAAAATGTTCACCATCACTAGCAATTGGAGAAACGCAAATAAAAAACACTCTTGAGATTTCATCTCACTCCAGTCAGAATGGCACCTATTATGAATACAAACAACAATAAGTGTTGGTGAGGATATGGGGGAAAAGTTATACTCATGCACTTCTGGTGGGACTGCAAATTGGTGCAGCCAATATGGAAAGCAGTATGAAAATTCCTTGAAAAATTTGGAATGGAACCACCATTTGACCCAGCTATTCCTCTCCTTGGACTATACCCAAAGGACTTAAAAACAGCATACTACAGGGGACATAGCCAATCAATGTTTATAGCAGCACAATTCATAATAGCTAAACTGTGGAACCAATCTAGATGCCCTTCGGTAAATGAATAGATTAAAAAAATGTGGCCTATATACACAATGGAATAGTAAGTCAGCAATAAAAAGAGAATAAAATCGTGCCATTTGCAGTTAAATGGATGGAGTTAGAGAAGATAATGCTAAGTGAAGTTAGCCAATCCCCAAAAATCAAATGCTGAATGTTTTCTCCGATATAAGAAGGATGATTCATAGTGGGGTTGGGAGGAGGAGCATTGGAGGGATAGACAAACTCTAGATAAGGCAGAGGGGTGGAAGGAGTAAGGAGGGGGCATGAGGTTAGAAATGATGGTGGAATGTGATGGACATACAGTAAATTTATGAAGAAATGAATTGGTGTGAATATACTTTGTATACAACCAGAGGTATAAAAAATTTGTGCTCCATATGTATAATACGAATTGTTAATGCATTTTGCTGTCATATATAAATAAAAAAAACTAAATAAAAATCACATCAGGGTGATTATTTCTCACTAAAATGAAATACTAAAGTTCAAATAAGCCAGAAAAATTATTGAAGAAACAAGACCCATGATATTCTTGTGATAAAATGTTGGAATGGACTATTGATGGAGGCAGAATAATTTTAATTTCTAAAAATATTTGAAAACAACCAAAGATTTATCAGACTTCATTTGAGAGTAGTCATATAGAGTAGAACCAGGTTCTGAGGTTTTTTATTGTCTTGTTGGTTCTTGAACTTCTTCAACTTATCCATTTAGTATGAGGAGAAAATTATGCATTAAAGACAAAACATGTAATTTTTCATTTTTATTTTTGTTCATGAAAAGGAAGTTAGGATCTTACACCAAGAACTTTAATATCTGACATATAAAATAAAGCCATACAATATGGGTTTCTATGAAATGGATCCAACTTTATTTTCTGCTTTTTAAATCTTTTAGATTGTGAACTTAAGAGTTTCAGAAAACTAATAACATGTGGATTTTATTTGTAAGATATTTAGGTTTTATTTTTCTAAATAAGATCTTAATTATCATAGCATGTTATATATAACATCTTAATATCCCTGAGATTGAAATTAAGTTTTGCTTTTGCATTCTTATCCAACCATATTTTGGTTTTGATTATATTCGTATTTAACTTTATATCTTCGAGTATTTGTTGCAACATATGCCAAATTATTATAGTCCTTTATCCATTTGGTAGCCTATTATAAATAAAGACTCCAAACCAACCATTAAACAATAGCAGTATATCCTGAAAATGACAAGTACTATTAAGTAGAAGCTCTATCTTCTAGAATAAACTTGTACACTAAGAGAAAATTTATAGCCACTCTACAATATATCTAATATATCCCCCCTTATGAATAAGGTGGGATATATTAGATATATTGTAGAGTGTATGATAAATATGTGTATGATAAATATAAACAAATATACAATACTTAGGCTTCTTTTTTGTACATTCGACATTGAATGATATTATGGATTGTTAATGTCTCATGAAAAACCTGTGTTTTGAAAGCATAGTCTCCAATAAAGCAGGGTGCAGAGGTGGGAATTTTAGGCAATAATAAGGTCATGGGGGCTGTAACCTCACCAGTGGATTACTTCATCTAATGGTTCAATAAATCGAATTAACTACTTGGCAGTAACTGTAGGCAGGTGGGGCATAACTGAAAGAAGTATATCACTTGGAGGTAGGGCAATGGCCTTGGGCTATATTTTGTCTCTGACTTTCTCTTGTCCTCTCTACTTCCTAGTTACCATGAGCTGAGCAGTTTCTCTGCTATACCCTTCTGCCAAGATGTTCTGCCTTACCTCATACCCACAGCAATGGAGTCAACTGACCATGAATTGAACCTGTGAAACCATGAACCCCAAATAAACTTTTCTTCCTCTAATTGTTTTTGCCAGGTATTTTGGTCATAATGATGAAAAGCTGGCAAACAGATATTCCACTTAGAAATAGAAAATTGTATAGGCAAGCTGTTTAAAACATTTCATTAACTCTTTCAAAATTATAAACAAAAATTGCAGGCAATAAAAGAAAAACAAACAAAATTCTTATGAAAAAATCCTTAAAAAAACAACCAAACAGACAGACAAAAACAAACAAACAAAAACCATGGCCACCCTGTTGGGTTGGGGAGGGTTCTCTTTCATCACAATGGCTCAGTTAAAGACTTTTTCTTTCTATCTATCCCTTCAGATAACAAAGCTGCACTCTTCCTGACACTTGATAAGTCTCACATAAAACTCATGTATTCTCTGAACCATTCCTGATCCTGTATTTCTTGTTTCAATTATGACCCAACCAACTATTCAAATTCCCAACCCAGAAAAGGTAGAATAGTTCTAGGCCCTTCCTTTGTTCTCAACTATCAATTAATCCAGTTCTTTTCCATATCCTGAAAATCTACTTCTGCAATCATTGATAAAATCTGCTTTCTTCACATAGCTACTTACCATTGCTCTAGCTTTGATCCAGATAATTTTGGCATCTACTATAGTAGTCTGTGTTTCTGATTCCAGTCACATTCTTATAGCTATGTCTCTCCTCTGGCTTGAAATAACACAGATTTATCATTGTATAGCTCTTAAGATTAGAAGTTAAAAATAAAAGAGTCAGCAGAGCCATGCTCCTTTCAGAATAATTTATTCTTGCCTTTTCTAGCTTGGAGAGGTCATCTCATTCTTTGTCTTGTATTCATGTTGCCTTTTCTAACTCTGACTTTTCCTATTTCTCTCTTTTCTCTAAGGATCCTTGTGATTACACTGACCTCACCTGGGCAATACAGAAGCATCTTTTCATTTAATGACCCTTAGCATATTCACATCAGCAAAATCCACTTTTCCACATACAATAACACATTACTAGGTTCTGGGTATTTGATATCTTGGATAAGACAGTGTTCTACTACTACATCATCTATTTACATTGCTATTCATGGCAGCTTTTATTTTTCAACTGGGAAAATGTATGGGTTTGGGATGAGAAACTGAGGGATTTAGAAAGAAAGTAGGAATGGAATGTTTGCTTCTCATTAGGTCCAGGGAATAAATTGAACTCCTCATTTTGGCAAAGAATGGTTTTGAAATGTGGATATTGTTGATTGTTAGTTGGTTGTTTGGTCCCTTCTCTTTATCTATAGTAGGATCACCAAAATGTGAGCTGTCATGATCTCCTGTCTAAATGACATAATTGTCTCATGGGACTTCTCCATAGCCTCTTCTCTCTCAAATCAGTTATTCACATTATAGACAGAGCACATGCCCATAATTATCTGAAAATTTCTTAGGCTTTCCGTGTAATTACACAAACTGGTATAGCTGTCTTGGAAAACAGTTGATAATACTTTATAAAGTTCAAGATACTCATGTCCTATGACCCAAGAATATTGTTCTTAAACTGTTAAATATGCTTTTTTTCTTTATTATTTATTTATTCTAATTTGTTATACATGATGGCAGAATGGAGTTCATATCATATTACCCATATAGAGGACAATTTTTAAGTCACTGGTTGTACACAAAGTATTTTCATACCATTTGTGTCTTCATACATGTACTTAGGGTAATGATGTCCAAATTATTCCACCATCATTCCAGAGACCACACCTGAGACCATTCAGGTCTCATGAAAACCAGAAGGAATGCAATGTCTATCGATAGAAGAGTTGAATAAAATTCTGGTGTATTTACACAATGGAATAGGGTGCAGAGGTAAAACTGAATTAACTATAGCTACACATGTTGATATTTGTGACTCTCAAAATAATACAATGCTAAACATAAGAATGTGACAGATGAACATATTTGAAATTATTTCATTTTTTATAAACCGAAAACAGGCAACACTAAACAATAACAAGTATGTCTGTGTCTATGTGTGGCAAAGATCAAGATGTGGGATGCTACAATGGAGAGAGGGGGCTACTATTTGAGATAGAAGACTTTTTAAGACCATATAAGCAACATTCTGTTTTTAAGCATGATGTTGCGGATACATGGATGTTTATCTTACTTTTCTAACATTGAATATACATGACTTATATATATTTTAAAAAGAAAAAAACACTAGAAAAAAGGCATTAGGAACACAGACCTAAGTCTCAGGCACATAACTAATGGCTATTTACTTCAGCAAATGTTTGAGTCTGAGTCTTCTTATTGTAAATATAGGATTTGAAATAGATGATCTTGAAGGAGTCCTCAAACTCAAGTTCTTGACTGTTAGGAGATATTCAGTCGTTGAAAACTTGGCTATAGTGATTTTCAATAAGGCAGAACAAAATTCCTCTTAGAAAGGCTACATTGTGTTCTGACTATCATAGAGGAACATAATGAACTTGAAGGTCCTGAAGTGGTCCATCATGGTTGACCTGACTCTAAATAGAGTGAAGCATTTGTGAATGGCTAAAGAGTATATTGAACACTTTATTCCTGGCATAGGAGGAATTGTGGGAGCAGCTACTTAGGATTAATAAAAGGAATAAAAAATTATAAAATCAAAAGAGAGAATATATACCTGTCATATCAAAAGTGTTTTTGCTTTAATAGAAAATTAATTCCTAGAACCATGTGTAAATTACAAAGCTTTTTTATGCATGTTATCTGAACACAAACTGTACATTAAAAAGTTATTTAATATGCTATTTGGTCTTTGCATAGCGAGATTGGAGTTTGGCTTCAAAATTAGTTGAGGACTTAATTATTTCAATTAAGAAAAGCATTTTATCCTATGATTTTAGAAAACAAAGGAAATATCTTAAATGCATAATTTAGAAGTTAACTATATGTTTATTAAATACAACACATATGACAAAACATATCTTTCCTACAACTTTTTTTAAGAGAGAGTGAGAAAGGGAGAGAGACAGAGAGAGAGAGAGAGAGAGAGAGAGAGAGAGAGAGAGAGAGAGAGAGAATTTTTTTAATATTTTATTTTTTAGTTATCCGCAGACACAACATCTTTGTTTGTATGTGGTGCTGAGGATCGAACCCGGACCGAACGCATGCCAGGCAAGCGCACTACGGCTTGAGTCACATCCCCAGCCCCTCTTTCCTTCAACTTTAAATTCTAATAAAACATGGAATATGCATAGGAAAGTAATGGTAAGTTAAGTATATAATTTAGGTTTGCAGGCAGTAAATAAATATCTTTAAAATTTTTTATAAAATCTGAACTCCTGTCAAGCTGCTAAGACAGATTCTCTATTGTGGAACACTTTCAATTACCAAAATCATATTTGAAATTTTTTTCAAGTGAAATAAAGCAATGTTCTAGACAGGTTATATATCAGTTGAATTGTTAGCATTCTGTTCTAATTTCCTCCATAAACCAAAAGTATTAAGTATCATGCTCACATCTGTGGCCTGAGCATAAAGTTGACAAAAAAAAATCAACCCTAATGGCTTTTCTCAATCTAAAATAATGTCTAGTTTCAACCTGTGGTTTTAAAAGTAAGTCTGGAGTGTCAAAGTAATATATGTCTCATGTTCTAACCATTTTGAGTTTTCACACTGAATGTGCTTTCACTGGATCTGTTTTTTTTAAATTTGGTTTATGATGACATTTTATTTTTGTGTGGTCTCAAATGTTCTTTATATCGAAAGCTCAAAGCCATGAGGACTTTAGTAATCAATGAATATAACATTTTTGTTTTAGATATGCAGAAAAGTGTCCTTTTTATTCCATGGGGTCCAACTCAATAGGAAATGGAAAACTGACTCCAAAACCAGGTTCAAAGGCAGTGTCAGCTGGTATGTGTAAATCCTGGATGAGTTGCTGATAGGAGTTGGCTACAGCCTGTACGGATGTAGCCTTATAAAACTTATGAAAACATATAACAAGATGTATCTATATCTATATATATTTGTTTAGAGTTCCCTAACCTTGAAGGAAGTTAATTCACAAGTCCATCTTCTTTTCTGTGCTTACAGCAAAAGCTATAATCTGTGACATCTCTGATTTCTGATTCCCAGCATAGTCTGTCTTTAGCTTTTCCTTTTGCTTCCAGTAGAGAATGGATGTCCTTTGTTTCAGCTCGTTGAAGTAGATCTATTTTTTTCTGATTGTCTTTTTTTTTCTGACCATAGTCCTTTGACTGTTCATTTGAACTGCTTCAGGATTCAGCGATCAGCTCTCTGTCACATACACAAAACTCCGATCAACCAAGTGCTAACAGGCTGTATTTCAGGACTGGCACACTCCAGGAATCTGGCTTTATTCCTTGGGAAAAATTTTGTCCTGTTATTTGTTGTTGATGTGGCTCCTAGGTGACCCTAGTGAAAATATCCAGAAAGTTGAGTGTGATGTTGTTGACAGTTCCAACTCTAGCAGCTGCTTGTTACGATGGACATTTAACTTTATCTGGTGGCTGATGATTTTGTTATGGTTTAGTATTCCACTGACTGGATTGTGTTAGGTGCTATTCATAACACATGACTTGATCTCTGTGTCTTGGGAGCTGACACTGTCTAATTCATAGAACTTGAGAGAGAATAGGGCCACCCACTACATATCTAGAAGGCCAGAGGACTTTCCTTTAGCACTCTAAGCTTTTGAATTTATTTCACTTTTTTCTTCTTGGCAACTAACACCCTGATTTCACACCCTTCATTCATCTGAAAAGAATAATTTACCCAAAACAACACGAAAGACTATCTCTAAATAAATTGTTTGAATCTCAACACTGAGCTGATCTCAGACAAAAGTAAGTTATAGCTTCTGAATTTCAAACATCAATGTTAGAGGAATAATGTTGCACAATGAGTTCTTTTCTTCATTGCCTACTAATGCACATGACCATGGACCTCAGTTTGAGTCTGTAATTAACAGATTCACATAATATTAATCCATGTATGTCCATCTAAATAACTCCTGTTAGAACAAGTAATTTCCTCAAACACAGGGGAGAATATCAGCTGACCCATTGGTGCATCAGTAATTCTCTTAAGCCTGCAGCCAGCTGTTCACCAGGGTGCATTCATCTGAAGGCTTAACTGGGGCCCAGATGCCTCCTTTACATGGTTCTCTTTTGTGCAGTACTGGGGACTGAATCCAGGGTGCTCTAACCGTGAGCTATATCAGAAGCACTTTTTAAAATTTTTGTTTTGAGACATTGTCTGGCCAAATAGCTGAGGGTGGCATTGACTTTCAATTCTCCTGCCTCAGCTTCTCAGTAATCTCTGGGATCATGGACATGTGTCACCACACCTGGCTTTATTCACATGGTTGTTTATATGAGATGTCTATTTATTGTCACCTGTGCCTCGTTGTAGGGATCCTTGAGTGTCCTTCAAACAAGACAGCTGGCTTCCCTCAGAGCCAGTGATCCAAGAGAAAGAGCAAGGATGACACTTAATAACTATATATATAATTGCTATAGGATTATTCTTTTTTATTACTTCTTAGTTACACATGACAGAATCCATTTTGATAAAATTATTCAAGCAAGGATTATTCTTAATAAAGCCTAATAAACTGCTGGAGAAGTGTTACAGAAATTATATATTTGTTCTCCTTTCATTTTTTTAATCATATGTTAATTATGACTCTCTTGTTGTCCCAGAATGTCAGTGGTCTTCAAGCTGGAAAAAATGCATTTTAAGTGCTCTCTTGTCCTGAAGGCCAGTTCTTACATTTCTCTAGGACTTGCCAAGAAGGGGAAACAAGAATGGTCTCATGAACCTTAGCCAAAATTGTATGAGATGATAACATTTGGAGAAGGGGGATCTGAAATAGGAGGAAGATCCTTTGAGAAAGATTGCTGACCTATGTAGAAGGAAGCTTTGTCATTGTGATGAAAAGACATGATGTGAATATCTTAAAGGAAGAAAGATTTATTTTGGCCCTTGGTTTCAGAGATTTTAGTTGATGGCCAGCCTGCTCCATTGCTTGGGCCTCAGATGAGGCAGAACATCATGGTGGAAGGGCAGGGCAGAAGCCAACTGTTCAACTCATGGCAACAAAGAAGGAGTGGAGGGGGAGGCAGAGGGAGAGGGAGAGGGAGAGGGAGAGGGAGAGAGAGAGAGAGAAGGAAAGGGGTCAGGGACAAGACTTCCATATTCAACTATTTCCTCCATCCTTGCCCCACCTGACTATAGTTTCTACCACCTGATGATCCAATCACTTCCCTCAAGTCCCACCTCTGGATAGTGCTGCATTGGGTACCAAACCTGTAACACATGAGGTTTTGAGGGGCATTCCATATCCAAACCATAATAGATGCCCTCTTTCAGAGAATCACTGATGAGGAGGGGAAAATGACATATTGTTCCTGTTGTTTGGTGGCTAAACTATGAAAATAAGTAGGCCCCTTCTGTATTCAGAGTGAAGTGGATTAGCAAATTCTTGGGTGATCCTAATCTGTTTATCTTGGCTTCAGTAATTACCAGCAATATTTTTCACTTTTACTTAGAAGACTATAAAATGTGAGAGGCTGTCTAGGGTCAATGTTGAAGGCCGCATAAGGAGAGAAGGCTTTAACTAACTCCATTACTGGAAGGGAAAATGTCCATTTCCTTGAACCAGAGAGGGCACTCTGAAAGGAAGAAAAATAGAGACCCTTAGAAAGCATGTCTAACAGGACAAGGACACCCAGCAAATGGAGGTTTAAAGGACCATTAAAAACGGGGAGTAAGGATGCCATATGAAATCATCCAGAAAAAAATCTTGTCCAAGTTGGTAAATGTGTAATGTTGAAGGTTCTGAGAGGAGGCTCCAGTTAGCCCCCAAAATCAGATGCAAGGGAGAGCCAATGTTTAGACATCTCCTATGACTGTTTTTTTACCAACCAAGAGAGAGAGAGAGAGATAGTTGATGCCTATTAATTTAACCTACATTTTTCCTTTTAGCATCCATTCTTTTGCCCAAATATCAGACTTGAGGAAAGAAATGGAAGCCCAGTGAGTCATGGATGAAGATGGAAAAGCAGGTAGAGTGAAATCTAAAGATGTGCCCTTGCTTCCAAGGACTATGGTGTTGAGGTCTGAGGGAGGTTAGAAGAGAAGCTTGACAGTTTAACATAACTGAAAAGGAGATGGAAAAGAGACTGTTCTAATGCCTGAAATAATCATAAAGCTAAGGAATGTGTCTTAGATATGGCTAAGAGGCAAGGAAAGGAAAATATGACTAAATAGTTTTGAAGACAGATATGAAAAAAATGTTTTTAAATGTTTCTATTTATCCTCTACAGCCATTCAATAAATTGGTTACACAAGAGCTCATTGGGCACAATGACTTTAAATTGATATCCTGGCATGCTGGATGCCTTGTTCATCACTTGTAATAAAGAGGAACAGTGTGTCTCTGTTCTCCCTGAGTGCTCATCCTGTTAAGGAATGAAATGGTGAACTTGAGAGGTTCATTCAAATGGCACTGAGGGTTATGCTGGTCTTGAGCAAGAGGGAAGAGGGCTAGTGTCAAGTGTAAGTGCTACTAAGGAGCCGCATGCACACTGGAGTGTATACAAGGTCGACTGACCAGTCAAAAGAAGTGAGCAGATGTGAGTAGACAGGAAAACAGATGGTGACCAGTGAGTAAGCAATACTGTGGATGTTTCTCTAGACTGTAAGCAGAATAATTGCACTGTAGCCTTCTCTGATTCATTTAGAAATTATTTGAGATCTTTTAATTTCTTCATTTTTTATGGAACCAGTTTTGTAGATAATAAATGGACTGAAGTCAAAGGACATCTGAGAGAAAAGTATAGTTAAAATAATAACCAGAATAAAAAAAAAATAGTTGTTCCTCATTGCTCTAACTATTTTATATAGGTTACTCATTTTTTTGGATATGTTTGCCTTGCCATAGCATTGGCAAAGATTTCCTTAATCTTTTAAACATACCTGAGTTTATTTAAACATTTAAAATTTTATTCTGTGCATAGACATTGGAACATAAATAGTTAGATTGCTTTAGTTATCATTAAAGAATGATGTTACTTTTAGAAGTGTCATATGAACTCTTTAAACTGTATTTTTAAGCCAGGCTTAACTGTTACCATTCATGTTTAAAAGACAAGTGACATCTAGTCTCACCCCTCAGGGAAAAAGATTAAGTATTCATTTATTTTTTCTTGCTTAGTATAATTTTACACAAAGAGCTCCTTTTAAATACTTGAGAGACTTTTCACCCAAAGGAGCTGTTGTTTAAGTTGGGATTTGCCTTACATGTTTATTGAAAAATACTGTATCAGTGTTAAAAGCGCTCCTTAATGATATGGTCTTTACTGTCATACGTGTTAGTTTACTGTATGTATTAGATATTTAAAACAAGCATAAGTGAAACAAGATTGGTTAGGGTTTTTCCAGAGTAAAGAATACAGAGAACAAATGGAAAGATGCTTGATTCCTTGCACGTGTTTTCTATACTTGACTCAGCTGGCTTCCCATTTTATGGTTATCAGATTTATGTGCTTTGAAATTATGAACATTGGATCAAATTTTATGTTGGAAAACACTCAGAGGTGACATGAAGTGAGCATGTGATTTGAACAACCTATAATTTTTACACAATTTTGGATGACCAAAGTAAAAATATTTCCCATAAAAGGCTGTAAATTTGGTAAAATTGAACACAAATTACCTATAGTATAGTAACACAAAGAAACTGTTTACTGAAATATTCTGAAATTTCTTTTTTTTGAGTTTCATTTTAAACAATTTCTAGGGAGAGATATTTCATAGTTACCAAGGAAATATATCATCTGTTCAATTTACAAAGTTAATTTTAAACAAGCTTCTGTGACTGATCTAACATGAACCATTACCAGGGAACCTTGTTATTGACGTGACAAAATTATCAGTTGGAATTCTCTTAGAAGATCTGAAGTCAGTGTGGTAAGGACTTTTAGTCATAAGTGATTCAGCACATTGAGTTATCAATTTGTATTCATTTTTCTGATGCTGAGTGACAAATCACAATAAATTTAAAACAACTCCTGTTTATCCTCTCACAGTTGTGTAGGTCTGAAGTCTCAGCATAGTGTAACTAGATTCTCCACTTAGAGTTTCACTGAGCTAAATTCAAGGTATCATCTAGTGCTGTAGTTCTTTTTTAGGTTTGAGAATCACTTCCAAATTTATTGGCAGTATGCAGGATTAACTCCTTGAGGGTGTAGGAGGAACCCCTCATTATCTGTTAGGTGTAAAACTTCTGACTTCCTCTTCTGCAACCAGTTGTACTGTCTTCTTTTTTAGGGATCCTGTGATTAGGTCAGGCCTATTTGAATAATGGTTTTGCAATATAACATAACATAATACAATCATGGCAGTGATGTCTCAAGATGTTTACAGGTTCTGCTTACTCTCAAGGACAGGAAATTTTACAGGAATGTGGGTCACGGAGGGCCTGTGACCTTGGAATTTTGTCTGCTACATACTTCTATATATACACCAGTGACTGCAACTTTGCATTCTGTATTATGAATATTGAAGATGATAGGAATCAAGAAAATCTTCTTTCTGAACAGTGATCAGGAGCTCTGGCTTGTTTGGTAATTAACTCCATTTCTACTTCATTTTATTCAGGTTTTGTTTTTTTGTTTTTGTTTTTTGGCAGTGCTGGGGATTGAACCCAGGGCCTTTTGCATGTGAGGCAAGCATTCTACCAGCTGAGCTATATCCCTAGCCCCCATATACTTCATTTTATTCATACACCTGGATTTAACATACTTTTTGGAAAGTAGACAATACTTCCTCTTGCTTACCTTTGGCTTTTTGATGCCAATATTCCAGCCTTAATCTTATCTCTTGCATTCCCACAGTGAAGACTACTTCAAGGTCTGTGGCAGATATGCAGGTAATAGTTTTGCAGCACTTAAAATAGAATGTTCATATTTTTTACTTATAAGGAGATTATTGGCTCAGATTCTTTTACAGAAATATACTCTTCTAGAATTCTCAGGCACAGGTTAAAACACTTACTAAATTGGTTCCTTCCCAGTTTTTTTTTTTTGTAATAAATAATAATATATGTCCCTTGATCTTTGAGGTTTCCAAGAAGAGCACATGGCTGACATTTTGTGAAATGAACTCGCTTAGCAACAGCACATACTTTTTCCTTCTTGTTAATGCTCTCATATTTCAGTGGAAGGTAAAATTTTATTTACTTGTTGAATTTGCTTCAATCTTGCACACACATTTTTTAAGCACATGCATGCTGAAGTTGGTAGATTATAAAAGGGATTAAAACTTAAGTTCCTTTTTTGTTCTATGTTCTTTGTAAGATCAAGTAGCCAAGGGCCTTTGAAGAATTCAGACAAATGTATCTGAATACTTTCCACCAAACGGAGGTAGAGGATCAAGCATGGATTTTCTCTTCATAGCACTTCTGGCAAGAGGCTTCTGGAATAAAATTCACATATTCCTCCTCCAACTTGGTTAACCACAACATCTGTTTGTCTCCATTGGCTTTCGGCCATTGACCTACTGTCTCCTGTAGAAGACACCCACCATCCCTCTTAAGACCAAATGTCCTTGAGAAACAAGCCTTTCTGAAGTGATTTCAGTCAGGGAACTAGTCACAAGCCAAAAGCAAGGCCTGGTTACATCATCTAAACTCACTGAAAAGGGGATTAATTTTATGTTTTTCTCTGAATTTCGAGATTGAATTATTAATAGTACCAATTTATTTGGAAGGGAAAAGGTCAAAAGATTTAAACAGGAACATTACAAACATACTCCCTTTTTACTAATATAGTACTGGATGTGTAGATTTACTTTTTTGGGCTAAAAGAACCATCAAAGGAGTTTAGTTACCTTTCAAAAATGTAGGGAATAAAAGTTTAACTAAAACTTCATGCATATGTATGTGCATTTATGCATATGCATATATGTACATATACATATATTTTTATAGCCATTTTGAAATCCAAGTACGTTTACCAACTTTTTTTTAAAATTATTTTTTTGATATATAAAAAGAGCTCATAATTTTCTGCAGTTATTGCTGCTTCTAAAACTGTAATTTGCTCTGCTGGCACAACTAGGAAAGGCTCAGTACAGGTCAGTGCCTGTGAGATTCTGGTGTCAAATATTTCAACAACAGCTCTACTTTGATCAGAGAGTCTCTCAGAGTTGCTACCTCTCTTCAAATTACTATCTGGCTTTGTCCTGGCCAGACACTTTTGCTCTTTTTACATTTTCAGATTGTTAGAATTTACCTGAAATTGTTTAAGTTGTAATACAGTGAAAGCAAGCCTGACCCATTTAAAAAAGCAGAAAAAAACTGGACTGGCAACCCAGGTTTGTTCTGTAGAACTCCTCTTTAGATTCCCACACCAAGGCAGTTTTCCTTGGATTTCTTAGGTAAAGTGCTCAGATGTGAATTTTTTTTTCTTTTTCCTCTCTCTCTCTCTCTCTCTCTCTCTCTCTCTCTCTCTCTCTCTCTCTGTGTGTGTGTGTGTGTGTGTGCTTGGTCTTCTCTGTTTTGGTATCAAAATGAATATTTTCTGGTACCCCTCAGGTACTCTCAGTTTCTGATTATCTTTATCTTATGGTTCTCTCATATGACCTTGGTTTGTCTCTGGCCCAATTCAGGCCTCTTGCCCTCAAATCTCTTATCTCTGCTCCAGCTGAAGTTGAAGCCCAGTGTGATGAGCTAGAACAGAGGAAACCTGGGGGAACAAATAGAGTGGTACTCACCCTAGAGGAACCCATAGACTGGTAAGAATGTCAGACTCTCATTAGTTAATTTGATCTTCAGTCCTTCACACTTTAATCTAAATACTTTATTGTTAAAACCACTGTTTATCTGAGTTTTCAGGAAGTCCTAACCTTGTTGCTGGGTATTGCCTTGATGTTGATGGCTGTGGACTGATCATGATAGTGGTGGCTGAAAGCCAGGCTGGCTCCGGAAATTTCTTAAAAAAAATGATAATAGATAATGATACTTTTAAGCATTGATTGTCTCTTCAACTAATGAAAGATTCTTCTGTAGCATGTGATGCTGTTTGGCAGTATCTTACCCAAAGTAGAACTTCTTTCAAAATTTGAGTAAGTTCTTTCAAACCTTATCACTACATTAACTAAATTTAGGAAATATTATAAATAATTAGTTATTATTTTAATAATGTTCAAGCATGTTCACTAGAAGTAGATTTTATTATAAGAAACCAATTTCTTTGCTCATCCATAAGAAGCAACTCCTTTGCTCATCCATAAGAAGCAACTCCTTATCCAGTAAGATTTTATCATGAGGTTGCAGCAATACAGTCCCTTCAAACTCCACTTCTAATTCTAGTTCTCTTGATATTTCCACCACATCTGTAGTTATTTTCTCCACTGGAGTCTTGAAAAAAGTCATTTGTAAAGGTTGGAATCCAGTTCTTCCAAACTCCTGTTAATGTTGATATTTTGACCTCTTCCCATGAATAATGAATGTTCTTAATGGCATGCAGGACAGTGAGTCCTTTCCAGAAGGTTTTCAACTTACTTTGTCCAGATCCATCAGAAAAACAACTATCTGTGTCAGCTTTAGCCTTATAAAATGTATTTCTTAAAAAAAAAAAAAAGAAGAGTCAAAATTACTCCTTGATGCATAGGCTACAGAATGAAGGTTAGGTTAGCAGGCACAAAAACAATGTTCACCAATTGTGCATCTCCATGAGACTTCTGGGTGACCAGGTGTACTTTCTTTTCTCTCTTTAAAAATATTTTTATTAGTTATTGATGGACCTTTATTTATTTGTTTATATGTGGTGCTGAGAATCGAACCCAATGCCTCACACATGCTATTCAATTGCTCTACCACTGAGCCACAACCCCAGCCCACCAGGTGTATTTTCAACAGCAGTATTTTGAAATATTCTGGGCTGTATGTTTCAACAGAGAACCTAAAATATTCAGTAGACCATGTTGTAAACAGATGTGCCATCATTCAGGCCTTGCTATTCCATTTGTAGAGCACATGCAAGATAGATCTAAGTGTAATTCTTAAGGGCCCTGGGAATTTTGGAATGGTAAACAAGTGTTGTCTTCAACTTAATGTCACCAGTTGCATCAGACCTTAACAAGAGTATTGGCCTGTCCTTTGAAGCTTTTAAGCCAGGCATTGGCTTCTCTTCTCTAGCTATGAAAGTCTTTGGGTGACAGTGAGGCTGCTGAATCTACAGTGAAAGTCTGTTTAGTGTGTGCACATTCATCATGTCAAGCAGAGTCTAGCTAGATCTGCATCTGCATCAGCTCTTGTTGCTTCATCTCACACTTTGATGCAATAGAGATGGCTCTTTTCTTAAACCTCACAAATCAATCTCTGCTACCTTCAAACTTTTATAATTCCCACACTTCTCTAAGCCTCCCCTAGAACTGAAGAGAACTACAGTATACTTATGGCTTAGGCTCGGGAAGTGTTGACCCTGGTTTGGTTTAATATCTAAATCACTAAGTGCCGCAGTCTGGCTGGGCACAAATCACTAGCCACTCAAGCAGGAACAGACAATGAATTTTTGAAAAATAAAATTTCTCTTCAACTTCAGAAGATACTTCTGTGCTACTGAAGTGATATAGAAATCAAATAACCTGAAGTTCAAATGAGACCAAAATATTAATTCTCAAGTATTAGAATACATAGCAAAGAGATATCAGGTTATAACCATCAAAACACCCTTCAAGCCAGACTCGGTAGCACATGCCTGTAATCCCAATGTATCAGGAGGCTGAGACAGAGGAATTGCGAGATCAAAGCCAGTATCAGCAATGGGGAGGTGCTAAGCAACTCAGTGAGATCCTGTCAAGCTTATGAATTGCATTTATTGTGTTCAAGTATTAGAAAACAAAGTATTAACAAAGAGATCATAGGAAAATAAATAAACAAATCAAAACATGAACATTTACTAGTTAGTGAAAATTACTTTGTATATTTTGTAGAGCTTCACAAGGGAAATGATTTAATGGGAAAATTAATGATTTAATGAATGAATGACAAGTGAGTTGTTTGGGAAAATGGTTACATTTTGAAGAAAGGGCTTGCGGCATTGTGTTAACAGCATGAAGCTATTTACTTTTAAAATATAAAAAATTAAAAAATTATTTTTTCTGAGTATAGCCAAGTGACTCGAATGAAGAAACTGCCTGAGCCTTCTTCAAATTAAAACTCTGTCCCCAGACTCAGTCTGAAAACTTTTCTTTTCCTTTATTGCTCAAGGTAGATTTTCTAAATATCTAATGGAAAAAGCAACTAAATATTAAAACATCTGCTATTATTTATTTAAAAATATTTTTTAAAAACCATTGCCCCACTCCACACAGAAATAACGTATTTAATTTATGTCATTTCCGAAGTTGTGCTCCAAGGTAGACAACAAGAGGACATGGATAAAAGTACTCATTTGGGCTGACAAGTATCTCTAAGAAAACTTTAAAAGATGCTTAAATTTGTGTAAGTTTCCTTAATCTTGTTACTTGACATTTAGATGTGAAAAATTCTGCCATTCAGACATGTCTCACTTCTCAAATAAATAACTTTGAAGGATTTAAAAATATTTATACTTGGGATTGTGGAAATATCAGTCCCTTGAAAGATCTATTCATTTACAAAATATTTCTGTTATTAGTGTCAGACATAGTAAATCTATGACTGAAAATGTGGGAAATTAGTTGTTCAAATATGAATTTCCACTCAGCAATTTTGGCTGCCCTCATTGAAAGCTTTCACTGAAAGTATTGTCAATTTTCACCTTTCCTTCATTCCCATGCTGTCTTGCAAAAACAAAAGGAGGGAGGAAAAATAAATCTAAAGATTAAACGACTCTCCCAGAAATTCACATCCAAAATTAAAACAAGAATATTTCAGACTACTTAATACAGTCACTCCCCAACCAGCCCTCCAGCCCCCACCCTCACCCCCACCAAAAGAGAAGAAACAACTTATGAAAATTTCTTATACCTTTCTGAAACACATTTGGTCTTGTAAGAGAATGGAAATAAACAAGACATTTATAGTACTATAGTCTCTTGGGTAGTAACAGCTGTGGTTGTTTTAGTGGCAATGGATTGGCAAGTTTTTATTAATCCACGTGGGACTTTCCCATCCGAGGCTGGAAAGCTTCAGCTGCCTCTCCACTTTCCTTGGTAGATATTTACAATCACACTGTATTTTCTCTGGTGAAGGCTTCTAGATCTCTGTGATAGAAAATAGCATCAAGATCTTTGTAATGTTCAACCAATAAAAAAAAAAAAAGAGAGAGTTCTCATTATAGTCTTAGAGAGGAGTAGCTCCTACAAATACCGAAGTATCCTTGAAGAAAAAGTCCTTGCTAAGGAGAGACCAGTTGCAAAAGTAAAGTTTTAATAGTTCACTTCCTTCATTGGTTACTTTAAAACGTCTGTTTTACTTTACTAGAAATATTGCTGTAATGTTGATTTTAACATTTAATATTCAACTTTCACCAAGATCAAAACAGTATCCTAGAGTTCAATGGAAAAAGAGACATTCAGCAGCACAGTTATAGCATAAAAGTAAGTTACTAGTGGCATAGAGTCTAATGTATGTTTTTATTAGTTCTATGTAATTTGCTTTATGTCAGTAGGTTTAAGAAAAGAACTTCCAAGGAGACCATGGATAAATTTATATCCTGTCTCTCAGGAGTCATTAAAATTTTTTTTAAGAACAGTAGGCTTTTATTTATTTAGACAACTACCAATATTTTTAATTTTTCCAGGTAGCTAGTAGAAGTGTTCAAATATTTAAAGTTAGCACCAAAGAAGAGTTTATTGTTTAAGAAGTAAAAGAGTATTTTTATGGATATATTGTAGCAAAAACAGTTACAATTTATAGTGAAGCCAGTTACCAGGACCTGAAAAATTATATTCTAAGAAGAGTAAATTTTGAAAAATTTAAAATCCTTTACTTTAATAAAAATATGTGTAGCTCCTTTAGGCCATTTCTGTGGCAGCACTTTAGTTTGTGTGCTAAGCTGTTCTTACAAGCGTAAGGAGTCTTTAAATGATCTGTTTCAGTCATAAAAAGAGGAAATATGTCAGTCTACAGCAATTAAAACAAAGAATTAGCTCTTTTCCACTTAGAAATTAAAGGTCTCTTGAAATATTATTTGATAATTATTTAAAACTTAAAGCAGTATCTTTAAGTTAGCAGGGCACATCCTTGGAGTTGTTATTCCACTGGGATATTCTATGATTTTCAAGTCATTCTTTATCGGTATCATGTATCTGCATAATGTACCATTGTTTAAAATAGATGATCTTTGTATCTTGCAATGATGATATTTCATAGTTTGGGGTTTATTTAATAAAAATGTGATTATTTAAAATTAACAAAATATATGAAATGCAACTACTAGCTCTTTAGTAATTAAAAAAACTCTTTTGGGACTCTGAATTTCTCAATCATAAAATAGTAACATTAAAAATCCACATATAAGATCATTATTAAAATTATGACCCATTTATCAAGTATACTACTCACTATTTGATTTATTGCTATAGTTATTATTCTAACATTTTGACAATAGAGATAAAATTTTGCATACCATTTCATTAATTTGACTAAGACATATTTTACAGACAAACTCCCTGAGTGTAGATAACTCAAACTTACAAAGAAGCTGTTGTAAAAGTTGAAAGACGTATGACGTATCATAATGAGACTACATTTTATTTCAAGAATAGTTAAAAAAAAAACCATGCCAGGCAAAAGAATGTTCTTTTTGTTTTCTTTTCTTTATATATATATATATTTTTAAGTCTGGTGTTGTCTTGCTTAGAAGGGAAGTACTTTTCAAACATCTGAAAATATTCAAAAATAGCTGAAGTTAGGAGAAATATATATTTTTATATGTGTATTTTTACATTTTTACATGTGTAAATATAGACCAATGAAATAATCTGTGCATTGAGGTAATTATATGAACATTTTAAAAAGTAAAATTAAAACAAAAGTAAAAATGAAACTCTAGTTATCTAGATATTTCAGCTAAAAGAATACCATAGAAATAAATTATCTAATACAATCTACCTAATACAATTTATTTCCTTGTCTTTATTAATATAGTTTTGTTTGTTGTTTGTTATAACTGTTGAATTAATCTTGAGATAATAGATAATACAAGCCTTAACCCAAATGATTTCAAAGAAAAACTTACGAAAACTTAAATCCAACTTTCTCCATGTAGTTTCATAATTTTGCCTATTTTCTAAAGAAAATATGATTAAAAAATACATCTATGATTTTCAGTTTCTATTTTTTATTTTGCCCCTTCTTTATTTAGAACTGACCCTGATAAAAACTACAAAGGAGTGGTTTTTTTTCTTTTTCTCCTAATTTCCTTCTCTGTTGATGGCACTGTTTATCCAGAGGTGATGACAGGGCACATCCTTGGAGTTGTTTTTCAAAGTGGTAGCCTTGCTCTTTTGTGGTCAGAATCCTGCACTTGCTTCACTCCTGGTCAGCATTAGTTGTTCTGATTTTGCCTGAGAACAGAAGAAAATTAAATGACCTGGAGACTGCAGTTGGCTGTTATCAACTAAAATGGAAATTGGTGGCCCCTTCCCAACCATCCTTCCTAACTCTTCCAATCAACCACAACTGCATCTGAGGGCTAAGAATTCTGGGAGGATTTTTGTACTTAATTCTTTTTTCTTCTCTATAGGCAGGTCTAGGGGGATACAACATAAGAGGAAAAACCTATAAGTTATGTGTATTTTCAAAAGATGTCTTAGGAATTATGAACTCCCTGCAAGTAAGGAACTCTGTATTTTAAATATTTTCTAGCTGTATATTGCCCTATTAAAGGAATTGTATGCAATACTATGCCAGAACTTCCCTAACTTCACATTGGCCCATGTCTTTTGCCTTTAAAATATCCTTAATTCTTTCATTGAGTTGTTTAACTTTTACATTTCCAGACAATCTAGTCATCTGAGAGCTCTTATATTTCTGAATTCCTCAATTAAACAATATTTAGCCAGCTGAAGAGTTTAATTAACAGACTTTACATTAGTCTCAGGTCAAGAATTCTTAAGAAACAAGGAAAACATTGTCAAATAATCTAATTATGCAGAAGATATTAATTGTTCTTCCTAAAAACATGAGATTGCTGTAACATGTCAATTTTCATGTTTTCCTAATGCACACATTTAGCCCACTCTTCACATTTCAGAGGATAAAATGTCTTGGTCCACAATTAAGGAATATATTTTTTCTGAAGTATATTTTTGCACTTTATATGTTAATGCTGTTTGTAGGAAAGAAAGATCTATTTTAATTTTAACCTGTAAAACAAAGAAAAAAGAGACAATAATTAAATAAGCACACACCATGCCATGAGAAATATAACACTGTAGAATTGCCACAGCAGCCTATGGTCTAGCCTCATGTTTAATTTCATAGTGAGGAGACACCACAAAAGTAGAATGATATAGATATATTTCATCTTATAATTTTACTTTTTTATTTACTTTACTGGTAATATTATAACTCTAATTCTAAATCATTAAAATATATTTCATTTTTTTTGTATTTAAATTGCCATGTTTTCTAATCTCTTAGTTTACTGGTACAAACATTGAAATTAGCTAAAGAGAAAATTAAGAGAATCCATTTAACAATTTTTACAAATTTTTGAAACAATCTTGCAGTTAAAATAAATTTGCAAGAATAAAAAATAGAAAGGCTTTTGCTTTTTATTATGTATCTTAGTATCTGATATGATATTTCATCACTACTCTCAAACTCCAAATATTTTGGTGTGTATTTCTTACAAACAGGGATATTTTCTAACATGATCGCAATAATCAGAAAATTGACACGGATACTTTATTGCCATTCATAAATTCCACTTGTTTCCAAATTGTCCCAATATTCCTCATTTTAAAAGGTATAGTTGAGAGCACATTATATAAGCAACTGTATCTCCTGATTTCCTCCAAGTTGAAAGTCTTTACCTTGCTTTTATGACTTTGTTAGTGTTTTGTTGTTACTCTGTAGAATGTCCCTTTATTTGGATTTATCTTTTGTCTCTTCCTGTTTATATTGAAGTTATGCATATTTGGCAGGAATATGACAAAAGTTGTATTCTTTTAACTGTATCCTATTAGGTGGCATGCATTTTAAAATTTTTCCTATTAATAATAATGATTACTTTTATTACTTGACTATTGTAGTATCTTCTTAGTTGCTCTACTATAAAGTTATTCCTTTTGCCTTTGGTAACTAGTAAATATTTTATAAGAAGGTGGCTTGAAACGATGTAAATATCCTGTTCCTCATAAAGCTTTCAATTTATTTGGTTATATCAATATGAATTCATAGTTTCCTATTTTGCTCAATAAGTTAAGATCCATTACTATATTTACTTTGATGCTCACATTGTGTCCAATTTAGCCAATGATTTCTATGAAATTAGGCTTGTTTCTGGATTCTTTAAGAAAGTCCTGTTCGTTAGTTGAATGCTTTCTTACTATTTGAACAATTTCTTACCTTTTTTCCCCCCGCAATAACATGTTTGCTCTTAAGTTTTCTCAAATAGCAGTAAGTTCTATTTGGTATTTTCCTACCCCAGCCATGAAGTCAGCTAATTCTCCAAGTCTCCTTTTGTTGAAGAATGGTAATTAGAAATAGAACCACTGATGAATTCCATCAAAATAGAATAAAGATCAGTGGAGTAGAAGAAGGGAATTGAGGAGGAGAGAGGAGGGACAAGATAAGGGAAGAACAGTAGAACGAATCTGACCTCACTTTCCTAAGTGCATATATGAATATACCACAATGAATCTCACTATCATGTACATTCATAAGACTTTAATAATATATATATTTACATATATATATATATATGTAAATAGCAGAAAGATCAATAGTGTAGAGGGAAGGTAACAGGGGGGAGAAGGAGGGGAAGGAAAAGGGAAGTACTAGGGACTGAATTAGAACAAATTATATTCCATGCTTTTAAAATTTTGTGAGAATGAATCTTAATTTTAGGTATAACTAAAAAGAACTAATAAAAAATAAATAAATAATCAGAAAGATTATGAAATAAAAAAGAAGTGTTAGTAGATATCATAGTTTTGTTCTCAATAGAAGGAAAATATTTTAAATGTTTCACAAGCACTTTCTGCAAGTTTTAAGATATATCCTTTATAAGATTAAAGAAAATCTTTTATTCTTAAAAATAAGAAGAGAAAGAAAGAAATGGAGCCCTGAGGGTTAGACTTGCATATTCCTATTAGCTGTTGCTGTTCCCAGGAGATTTTGGTGAGTTCACAGGATACAAGCCGTTCTAGCCCAACACCACAGGGTTAATCCCGTTTTTCTCCTTTTATACATTTTAAATCATCATCTCCCACAGTGAGAAATCTGTCATTATCCTTATATACTTACTTGAGCAATTCCCTGCACGCAACACATCTCTCACTGCTGCTGCTGACCCCTTTCCTTCCTAGGTATCCTGCTCTTGGCTCTACTACTCCTCAATAAGGGTACTTTCCTCAAGCCTCTTGGGTCCCCAAACCTCACCCTGGGCAGGCCTCCATCTTGGAGCCTTCAAAGCTCCCCTCCCTTGCCTGGCATTACCTAAAAGTTCTGAAATGAATCCCTTGGAAAGGAGGACAACAGAAAAAATTAGGAGCCATCTTTATGTTTTAAAGATTCTAGTTAATTCAAAAGTACCTACTGTTTGACATTCATGGCATGTTTATCTTGATCTCTCTGAGCAGCATCCAATGGTTTAGTCATGTTTTCCTTTTACCTCTGTCTTGAAAAACTTTTCTCTTTTGTTTTTTAATGTTGTCCTGATTAGTTTTTTTTTTAAACTAAACTATTAATCATTTTCCCTAGTCTTCTGCATTGGTTCCTTTTCTTGAGTTCATCCATTTAAAGATTAATCTTCTTCCGAGCCTTTCCTTTAGACATTTTATCTATGATAGAGCAACTTGATAGGATTCAGCAATGACCTACATGCTATTGCCTTGAAAAATCTAACTGATGGGTCAGATTTACTTGTTTCACAGCCTGGAACAAAAGCCAGATTCCTCCTTCAGCAGCATAACCAAAAAAATCTGTGAGCCCTGAACACTAAGGGTATCCTATGAATATAGGCTGCAAGTTTATCTGTGATTCAGTGGATTGACCCAGGTTCTCACAAGCATACCAGTGGGTATCAAGTCCAGGGAGAAAGTTAGGGCATCATCAAGCTAAACTAGGAACTTATCATATAAGCATTGAGTTCCAAATTTGTTATCTGTAGCCCATGAGATGAGATGTCTATTTCCGTAGGTTACCTGGTTAAGAGAGTGGGTATAATCAAAATTCTGTGAAAAGGGTGTGGGACTCAGAACATAAGAACCAAAGGCAAACCTAAGGGTATAGAATAAGTGAATGTTGGAGCAGTTTCCAAAAAATGCCTAGAAGAACTACACTGGCATCTAGGTAGTTGAAACATCAGGCCTGGACATGTATGAATGGCAGGAGCCAGAGAAAGTGATTATCTCTATTCCATTCTGGCAATGGGAGTTCACAATACATTTCTGGTCATGCCCTTGTCTCTGTTTCTCTTTATTAATTGGTGAAGCTTTCTTTACTTTTCATTAAGAGAAAATAATACAGAATTTTCCCAAATTAACTTTTTAGAAATATTTGTGCAAAGAATAAAACTGAGCTGAAAGTAAGGAATTATAGCAGTATAACAAATTGACATGTTTATCTCAACACAAGCAAAAACAATAAAATAGGAAATTTCTATTTCTTACCTAGTCTATATCACAATTTTTGATTAATCAATGTTAGATTGTCTATTTGTTTTCAAAAGAATTGCATATTATCTAATTCTTTTTTGTTTGTTGGCTTGTTTTAATGAAAGCCAGTTTTAGGAGGACTAACAATTTTAGAATTCCTGTGCAGTAATGGAAAGTAATTTATAACATTATGAGGTAATTTACCTAGAAATTTAAAACAATAATACTAATGGGACTGAATTACATATTTCAAAAGAAATTGAGTCAACCAAAGAAAGAACTTGAAAATAATGTTCACATTGTCCTCATTTCATCTCCTTTTGGATATCATATCATTGATAGAAGAATAAAGACAGAGCGAAAGGCAAAATATGGAGAAAATAAAAAGAAAAACAGAAAAGACTGAGCTCATGTCCAGCCTCGGCTGCGTCTCAGCACAGTTGGTATTTATCAGAGGTCCCAAGTGTGGTGGTGACAAATCCTTTTTCCTGGCTTCTTGCCTTCCACAGGATTAATAAATAACTAGCTCAATATTTTAGGAAAGAATTATTTCATTATCATATCTTTCTAAAATATTTACTTTGGTTAATAGCCACTATTAATTCATATTTGAAACATGAAATGCTATGATCTATATCTATCTATAAATCTCTGCTTGAAGACAGCATAGTACAGCATATATACATATGTGTGTATGTATGTGTGTGTGTGAATATTTCATATATGTATGAAATTTTGTGTCCATTCATTATTCTAACACTAATTATCATCATTTTCTCAGGCTGGCTTACAATTTTATTCTAAAAACTTGTATTTTGATTTCATGGCTAGGTTTGGAAAAGGTGCTTTGAAGAAGAATAATTGCAGAGAGCTCTTCAGGATTTTAAATCTCTAGCATCTCATAACCAATCCCAGAGAACATTAGTGATGGGGCACAGGGAATGAATGTCAGCAAGTGACAGCTGAAAGCTGCTGGCACACACAGGCTGACTACAACACTGAGCTTGCCCAAGAAGGGCAAATCACAGAAGGGACCCTTGATTTGACAGTCATCTGTTCAAATCTGCCTTTTCATGGAAAATCACCACTATTTAGAAAGTAGTTATCTCTTTGCTGATTTATTATCTGGCATAAAATGATTACAACTCTCTTCCTAATGAGCAGAAGTGTTTTATATTATCTTGATGTCAAAGGAACAGAAGTAGCCAAAAGCATAGATGAATGCAATTGTGTAATATCTAGTAAATGCCACTGTGTATCATAAACATTAAGTTCATAATTTTCATCCAAAAATGGGATTAATTTGATTCAAACCAGATGAATGAGGAAAGTAGCTACTGTGTAAATAGTTCACTAGTTACTTTTCCAGACAGAAAACAAACTTTCTATAAATCATTATTGGACTATTTAAAAGGCTTTCATAGTTTGGTCAGGATAACATTAATTTTTGAAATTTTTAGAATGTAATATTTTCCAGAGATAAACTCTAAAAGCACAGATGAATAAATAGACACATAAAAATTTTAAGTGATGCAACAGCAGATTTTTTTTTTTCAGTTTTAGAATGGGATAGACTTTTCTAGGTAGTGCTCTTAAGGCCTTATATTGAGACAGGTATAAAGAAGGCAATTTGGTTTTTGTAGACCTAGTATAATGACAGATCTACAAAGAAAATCTTTGTGATATTTGCTTCAGATCTTGGTTATTGATTCATTATCTACTTTAGCAAAAAACAAGCAGTAAAATTTTCAATGAAGAATGTCTTTGTCCTAGCTATCAGGATGTAAAGGATCACAATGTTCCATCACGTTCTGGTACCATTACCCTGGCCCTAAGTCCTTCTTAACATCCCATTCCTATATACTTGGGATGGTTAACAGTGAAAGGAAGAGAGGAAAGAAGAACAACTCTCTAGACAAAGATGGAATCCCTTCTTCTCCAAAAGGAGAATTTCTTTGTGAAATACTTATCCCATTACCTCATTTCCTCTTTCCCTCTCTCCTCCTCCCTGCCTCCCTCCTCTTCCTTCCTCTCTCTCCCCCTCCTTCCCTCCCTTCCTCCTTTCCTCCCTCCTCCTCCCTCCCTTCCTTCCTTTTATTGTCTCTCTCTCTCCCTCCCTCACTCTCTTCATCTTTCTTTCTTTTCCTCCCTCCTTCCCTCCCTCCCTTCTCTCTCTCTCTCTCTCTCTCTCTCTCTCTCTCTCTCTCTCTCTCTCTCTCTCTCTCTCTCTTTCTCTTTCTCTAATTTTCCCAGAACTAATCCTCTTCTCTTTTAGGTTCAGAACCTGTGATTAATTTTCAACTTCCTCTACTTTTTCTACCTGTGTCTCCTTGAATTCTAAAGCCTAAGGTCCTTTCAGTAAATGACTTTGAATTTGTTCTGTTTTTCATCCCAAGTGTTCATATTCATATGCCTCAGGATACAGGTAATCCATAGAATACAGTATTTTATTGAATATTAAAGTGAGATATTATCTGGAGGCCAGGTTCTGTTTTATTCATTTTTCTACTTCCCTCTTGGACAAATGGAGAAGCTAACACTGTGCTTGGCACATGGCCAAAGACACTTAATAATTAACTGCTGAAAAATAGAACAAGACAACTTGAGTTCTAGCTCTGGTCCAAGTAACTGGGCCACAGGGAAATTTGTTTTCTCTCTTACAAAATAAGAGTAATGTGGCTTTCAAGACTTATCTTAACTAAATGAGACAGCTTACTTTAAAAATGCCTTGTACAATTTTGAGAATATCATAGATCCTCCATAAATATTAGTTCCCTTTTCTTAGGCTAGGTAATATATTTCTTGGAACTTCTGTACAGAATAATTCTGAAAATGACAAGATTAGGTATTTAAAAGACCTTTTCTAATATCAAAAAATGGTATAGAATGTTGTTAAGGTATTGAAAATCTTTGTCACACAAAATTACTGGGGAATAAGATTAATCAAATTATGTTATATGCATGTACAAATATGTCACTATTATGTTTAATAATTATAATACAACAATAAAAAAAGAAGAAAGTAAAAAAAATCCTAATGGTCTAAGGAATTTAAAACAAGGCTGAAGTAGAGAGACTTTTTCTTTTGAAAGATAAAAGTACTTACTTTTTGAGGGTGTTTATGATTTTTTATTGCCTGTTAATGTACAACTTGGTGGTCATGACCAAATTTCTGAGATATCATCTCTGCCTGGGTTAAATTCTGGCTTTAGTACTTTCCAGCTGTGTAATCGTGGGCAACTTTTCAATATCTCTGATTTCCCCTTTGTGCAATGGTGATAGAGATCTGAACCTGTGGGGTCCAGATGCTGTGTTACTGCTGAAGACAATGTGCGCAACATATTTGCAGCAGAGCCTGATATGTCCCAGGTGCTTAGTATGTGCTTCAAATAGAATCAGCCTGTGTTCTTTATTTGTGTTTTCATTTATTGACAACTTCAAATTTTTAGTCAATCCCTTTTTATGCTTCTTTACAAATAAACGGCTACACCATATTTTGATCTAAACAAAAAGGACATGAAATTAAGAAAATTAAAGAGTTAGCTTGGCATCCTTCAACCAATTAAAAAACTTTTTTTTTTTTTTAAATTTTGGTACTGGAGATTGAACCTAAGGGTGCTCTACCACTTTTTATTTTTTGCTTTGAAACATGGTTATACCAAGTTGTTGAGGGTCTCACTAAGTTGCCAAGGCTGGTCTCTAACTTGCAATCCTCCTGATTCAGCCTCCTGAGTTGCTGGAATTATAGGCATGTGCCACTGTACCCTGCAATAAGTTGATATTTTATATCAAAGATTGAATGAGGTTTTTTTAAATAGTTAAGTCCTTTCCTTTAAATGATTGATACCTATGATAAAATTGTGTATTATTCTGTTAAGAAAAAATATTATGTCTTGGTCAATATTCTTTTTATTGAATAGAAATATACACTAGCCCACTCCTTGGTATATATCCAAAAGATTTAAAATCAGCATACTAGAGGGATGCCACCACATTAGTGTTTATAGCAGCAAATTCACAATAGCCAAGCTATGGGACTCACTTAGGTGCTCCTCAACAAATGAATGGATAAAGAATGTGGTATATATAACCAATGGAGTATAACTCAGCCATAAATGGATGAAACTGAAGACTATCATGATAAGTGAAATAAGCCAGTCCCTAACAGTCAAAGGTCAAAAATTTTCTCTGATATATGAAGCTAACTCAAAATAAGGGAGAAAGAAAGAGAGGCAGTGGGAGAGGAAAAAGGGGAGAGAATTCCATTAAAATAGAGGAAAGATCAGTAGAGTAGATGAAGGGGAGTAGAAGGAAGAAGAAGGACAAGATAGGGGAAGAACAGTGGAATGAATTACATGTATGAAGACTTGAATTGGGTGTCAACATACCTTATATACCAACAGAGATATGAAAAATTGTGGTATATATGTGTATTAAGAATTATAATGCAAAAAAGTACATGTATAATGGCATAAATTGAGGTGAGCATACTTTATATACACAGATATGAAAAATTGTGCTCTATATGTGTAATAAGGACTGTAATGCATCCCACTGTTGTTGTGTATTTAAAAAAATAATAAAATCAATAAAAAACCATAGTGAATCTCACCATCAAGTATATCTACAAGATTCTAATTAAAAAAAAATAAAAGTCTCTAAGTAAATACCAGAAAGATCAATAGAGTAGAGGGAGGAGAGCAGGGGGATATGCTGGGGACGAAATTAGAGAAAATTATATTCCATGCTTTTCTGATTATGTAAAAATGAATCCTAAATGTTGTATATTAAATATACATCAAAATAGTGCAAGCTAGAAGGAACTTTTACAGATGAGGGCAAGGCATTTCACAGAATTCTATATGAGCTGGGTCACAGGAGAACTTTTTCTATGAGTAGCTATACTCTTAGTCCTTTTTTCTATTTTTCCACTGCTTGGCTTATGAGTGGCCCACCCTTCCTGGCTAGGGCATAAAACTGTAAAGTGAGATATGACTCTTGAGGGACCCCTACTATGTGTGGGGCAGATCTTAGAGACAGAAGCTAACTGAGCAATACCCAGAGGTCTCTAGTACAGATTTCTTGTAAAAAATAAATTTAAAGTATAATGTCAGAGTAGAAATCTTTCAATGTCATATCTTAAAAGAACATCATATTTTATTTAGTAATGGGAAAATAAAATCACATGTATTGTATACAACTTGATGATTTGAAATGTGTATACATAATATAGAATGGCTCAAATAAGCTAATTAGCATATGCATTCCTGCACATTTTTGATAAAACAGCAACAATAACAAAACAAAACCCATAACAGTGATGATAAAATCACGTTGCATTCCGTTGCCTGTATTGTTTCAATTTAAAAAGCCTCATTGTTTACTGACTGAAAATGTATTAGATTCAATGTTTTTGACAAGTTTATTTTGAATGGAACATTCACCACTTTTTAATACTCATTTTTTAAGCTGAATTGCACAAAAATGACTTGAATTTTAACAGTGGGCAGGAGAATCATGAATGGCAAACTTCCTATAGACCTAAAAACCCTCTATATTTCAAGTTGATCCTTTGGACTTCCAAGTAGAATATGTGCTCATAGAATAACTATAATAATTCACTCATGTCAATTACTGGCTGGCCACATTTGTAGTCTGCCCCCAAATTGTTTTTGGAAGCTTCTTAATCTCTTCTGGCTTGATGGGAGTTGGCAGACAAGCCAGCAGGGAGCTATTACAGATTTGTCTGCTGATTTAGGGCCAGAGCTTCTGCTCCTGTCCTGAATTAGGTTCATTGACAACTTTTCCTTCACGCCACCTCACTCTTTCCCAGACTTTATTTTAGAATTTTTTAAAAAAATATTTATTTTTTAGTTATAATCATAATACAATATCTTTAATTAATTAATGTATTTTTTTTTAAGTGGTGCTGAGGATTGAACCCAGGGCCTTGCCCCTGTTAGGAGAGCCCTCTACCACTGAGCCACAACCCCAACCCCAACCCCTATTTTAGAATTTTTAAGGTTCTGTTGGATGCAAAGATAATAGATTTGTGGGTAGAACTGGTGGGATGAACAAGAAAAAGTACTAGGGAAAAGATACTTGAAGTTCAGGAATGTAATATATTTTCATCATCTTGATAATTCTGAGCAGCACTTTTAGTTCACAAGCCAAAAATAAGTATAGGTGTATATTTTGCAATGATACGTGTGTGTGTGTGTGTGTGTGTGTGCACGCGCACTGCATATCATAGTGCATACGATTTTGCTTTGAAATTTTGTAGTAGCATTTGCAGTAAACAAGAAAACAATAATGTATTGTGTCTCTGGCTAGAATTTTTTATTTTAATTTTGAAGGGTTATTAGAACACATAGTTCTTTGGCAATTCAGACATTAAATGAATTAGCAGACAGGGACTTTACAATTGCTTATTTTACAATTGTAAAGTAAATAAATTATTTTGCATTTAAGTTAATTGATGGTTCATGTCAAATAGCACAAACTGTGAAGATGATGTTGATGCTGATGATGACAAAATCAGTACCTATTTCAGGAAGAATTTTTTTTTAACCAGGGATTTTAAGAGAGATGATTATTTAGAAGTATCCAGGCAGCCTTCGAGGAATCTTGCATTGAATAATTAGGATGACAGTTTCTTTATAACGGAGCTTGTTTTCAGAAGAACAAGGAATTCCATAGTTTATCCCAGGCTACCATTATTTTCATGGATACTACACATGACCTTTCAGAACTGTACAGGATTGGTTTCTTTAATTAAGTGTCTCATTCCTCCTGGAGGAAAGCTGAGCTTTTGTGAGACTTCATTTATAAAATGAGCTTTTAAAATAAGATATCTATAATCTTAAAAGGTTTCGGTCTAGATGTAAGAACATTTGAAAAACTGTGAATAGTAACCAAGCTTATCTTCAAAGATCCATGGACAGGGCAATAACTTTTGATTTTGAAAGTCAGTTTGGTATTTCATTGGGAAGTGCTGAATACAGTAGAGTCTGAGACGGGGATCCTGGTGTGGGAAGTAAGGAAACCAAAGCAGAACAAGGCTCTCAAAATTAAAAGCATTATGTTTGCTCGTTTCCCACACGTTTACTTTTATTCATTGTCTTTAAGATTTTCTACTCTTCAGACTAAGTCCAAATGTGAGTCTTTATCTCTCAGTCTGGTTTTAGGATATCTTGGAGATTGAGTTTATACCTGAATCTTATTAATACTTACCAAGGCCAATGGGGGGATTTTCTTAGAAAGTGTGCATAATGGAAAATATTATAATCACAGCTATTTCCCCATAAAGTTGCTTTCACCAGATCCATTTCTCTGGTACATATCAAGTACTTTTAAAAGTTTAGGTCCAAAAACACAATTAGAACAGAGAAATAAATCCTACTGTTCTATAGCACAGTAGTTACCAAAAATTTATTGTGCATTTCAAAATAGCTAGAAGGGAGAATTTTGAATACTTTCAACATAAAAAATGATCAATATTTGAGCTGATTAATATGCTGATTATTCTGACTAGATGATTATGTTATATACATGTATTAAATACCGCACTGTACTCCACAAATATGTACAATTAATATATGTCAACTAAAAATTGAAAAAGAGAATTTACTGAGTAAACTAATTCTATTTGAAAATAATTTTTATGGTACTTGAATACAAAATAATTTTTTAAAGTTCTGAAAACTGAGTATGAACTTATATGATGACTACTGCCCAAGTGAACAATTAGATTTCTTGATTTATTTATAGTAAACAAGACAAATCTGCCCTGAATTAACTTTATTTAAGAAATATTAACTTTTCTTTGTTTTACCCCTGGTCACCCTCCTTCCTTTCATTTCCTGTTCCTCCCTTTTCCCTGAGGTCCTTCTTTGTCTTCCAGCATTTCTACTTGTTTCGTCTCCTTTTCTTAATATTGTCTCCTGTTTTTAAAGTAGTCATATAAGTCATATAATATAGCAAATATTAAATTTGTTTTACATTTTGCAAATGGAGTATGCTTATGAAACTTCCTGAATCTTAAAAAGCTTTTTGTTAAAAAAATTTTAAATAATTTTCTCCTTCAATCTTTTAAAGTTTTCCAAAGACACAAATATCTTGTTATTTGTTTTATAGGGAAATACTGTATGACTTTATACATTTAAAATTCCTATTCAGAAAGGGATCATAGAGAGGATCCTAAACTCTAGGAAGGTATTAATATTATATCAGAATAAGCCTAAACTAAGAGGTTCCTAAGGTACTTTATAAATAGAACAGTGCTGAGGGCCATTACCAAGTAGGAATGACGCATCGAAATTTCCTTGCCAAGCGTACCCCATGCTGCTTAGAGGACATTTGATGGAACATTGCATGCATGCTTTAATAAGGTGACCTTGCTCAAGGACCAAGGCGGATCCAGGTTTAGAGCTGATCAGGTTTGAGGAAGTAACCGGCTCCTTGAGTTTAAGGCGTTGCCAGTTTAAGATAATGGGTTTTAGGGAAGTTGGAAGTTGAAGATTATTGCTGGGATTAGGGTGTTCCTGCTGCTTGTTCCCATTGAGTTCTCGTGAGATTAAAAGGGGATTTGGAGAGAGCCTCATGGAGTAGGTGAATTGGGCGGGAGACGGTAGAACGCCATTGCCCCTGGACCTGTGTGGAGGTGGTGTGAGAGCTGGAATAAAGAATTGCTGTTTGAATCTACAAAGCTGTGTGGTGGCTCGTGATTCTGGTGCCAAGCCGAGACATTGGCCTTGGCAGAACAGTATTAAGTACTTTTCTTGGCACAACTCACTACTCCTCTAATAAATCAATTCTAAAGGAGTAAATCCATCAATGGTTGGAAAGAAAGATTATCATTTCACATTCATAGTTCTTTTCAGGAACTGGGTGGCTGACATGCCACCAGAGAAAGAAAGAAATAGAGTTGGAGATAAGAAATGATGGTTTCCCAGAGATGACAGAAGAAATATGATGTGTGTCCTTAGGTGTAGTTAAGACTTCGGCTTAGCCAAGTTCCTCTTCTCACAGTAGTGTCACATGTGCATGATCAACCACATTCCCAAGAGCTCAATGACCACCTGCATCCCATTTTAGCTGTAGGATTTAGAACAGAATCTAATTTCATCAGCAGGATAATGTGTTGTTATTGAGTTGATCTGCTAAAGAGTAAAAAAATGTTACCACATATTACTATTGGTACATTTTAGATATGCTCCAAATGGAATTTTCCTCATTCGAGATGAAATCCAGACCCCATAACTCTAATGAGAAGGAACTTCTCTGGAGGGATATACCATAACTCTTTTTTCCCCCCATACTGCTCCCTGTGGTTGGTGGTGAAATAATCATTTGCTCTCTGAGCAAAAATTTTACCTTAACAGTTCATTTATCTAAATGCTTTTCCTTTGGTTTACACAGAAACACATTCCTTTCATTTTCTTTTACTCTTCTTTGTATTTTATAAATAAGTTCATAACTAGTTTGTATGAATTATGTATGGTTGAATGATCGTTTTTTAAGATAAATTTCTCCTCATTTTATATAGATTGAACTTTGTTAATCATAGAAAAGTTTCTTACCATCTGACATTTGATTATTTTTTCAAATATTAAATTAATGCAAAGGTGCAGAAGATAATGAGGGGAAGTGAATGAAAATAGTGGTGTGATGTGGTGTGGGAGTGGTTCAAATTGATGCTGTGTTTATTAGAGCTGATAAAACTCAGCTGTTTAAATATTTCAGTGAAATAGAAATTTAAGCTCTATTTAAATGTCTGAAATGCTGCTTGATGTATTGCTTACTCCTTTTTCAAGAGAAAAGATTCTGAAGGGAAGATATTTAGGCAGAAAACATTGCATTTTTTTAATATGCTGATGCAATCCTATAAAAGTAAAACACAAATGATCATAAAGAATTATAATCTGAATACCAGGCCCAGCACTTATCTGTTTGGACTAGATAAGCAAGAGCCAAAGAGCAATATTTCTACAACTTTGCCTGGAAGTGATTAGGGTGGAATATTTTGAAATTTTACTTTTAGGGCCTGTATTTGTGTGTGAAGAGGGCCAATTGCTATTCTCTTTCTTGGTGATTCCCTTGAATTCCCCGAAATCTACCTGAACCTCTTCCTTGCTCATAACTGTTGCTCTTACACAAAATTATAGCTTGAAGGAATAGATATCAGGTGATAGAGGAAATGGAAACACCCTAGCTTGCAGAAGAGATACATATTTCATTGTAGGTTGGAAGACTAATTTATAATCTTGTTAGCATTAATTATTTGATCATTGTGTGTCCAAAACTGTGTTTAGTGCTTCCACATACACTGTTCCTTTTAAGTTCAATTGGACGTTTTGATGCAGACACCATCAATTTTATCATTACAGTACTTCTGCTTTCCAGTTGGAGAAATTAAGACATAAAAGAGTTCAGGAATTTTCCTGAGGACTACATGACGGAGGTAGGATCTGAATCTTGTTATACTGATCTCCTAGCACTGACAATTAAATACTACAGCTGAAGAGTGGTCATTCAGCTTGTTAAAACTTAACAACTGAGGGAGTAACAACCCTCAGAAAGAAGCTGTCTCACTTTTAGTTCTGCAGAGATGTGAACATTTCTTATGAAGTCTCTAAACAACCATGGGGCTTGTTATTCTCAACCTCTCCTTACCTCCTGCTCTCCCTCCTCTCTTCTCCTGTTCTCTCTTGTCCTATCCTGTTCTCTCCTTCCTTCCTTCCTTCTTTTTCTTCTTCATATATTCTTTTTCTTTCTAGCTCACATACTCTCTATTGATATTTCTTTCTTTGATTTTCTCTCAGCTGTGCTCCCTCATTTTTCTCTTATATTCTTGTTTTCCTCTTTCTTTTCTTGAATTAACAAGAAATACATAATTCTTTCTGCAATGTTTTGCTTTAGCAGCCTAACATTTAGTATTTGACACTTAGAGAATAAGTATGTGGAAGTTACTCAGACTAAGTTGCTCCTGTTTTGAATCAGATGTTATTAACTATATTTTACAATTGGAAAAAAAGTGAAATGTAAGCAATAATTAATTAAAAGTTTGTAATTAATTTTTCATCTTTATCCTGTTTCTTGGGAAGGAGATAGGATATAATTTTATACTATTAAATAAATTCTAGCAGGAGCTAGACTTGATATGGATGGACAACTACCAAAATTGATCAAGTGAAACTTTGCAAGCTCCTCTCTCTAGGTTACTTAACTACACTGCTGACTTACAGAGCCCTTTGCTGTATCATGACGGCTCCTTACTTAGTTTCACCTGCCTGATGTTAATGGCAAAAGAGAGACTTCATTGATGATTAACTACATAATTTCATAAAATAAATTTCTTTCTCTGAAGTGATAGAAATGATTTCTGCTGACAGGATGTCAATCCATCAAAATAGAAAGAAAGAAAATATGTGTAGGTTTTTATGTAGCCCAACTGTAATCAAAGTAAATTCTGGTATTTCCCACCAGATGGCAGCCCTCTTTTGAATTTTAGAACAATGCTGAGACTTAGAAAAGTCACTCTCAATTTAGAAATGGGACTGGTTCTGGAAAAAATATCCAGCTAATGGAATTGAATCAGTAGAAAAAGAATACACTCAAACTATTTTAAGATGCTTCCAAAGTAAAATTCATAATAAACTAATACATTTAAATTAGGAAAAATTAAGTCTGTATAAACAAAGCCAATCACAATTTAGCTTGAATTTTCCAGAATAAATTCCACTAAGTCTTCATTTTCATTTGATCTTTCCAGTCAGCTCTCATTTTGAGAATCTCCCTAATTTTCAAGCAAGCACAGCAACCAGTATGTACTTAGCAATTGAGTGTCTTACATGATGACCTGATTTAATTCATAAATCAGTCATCAACTTGCCAATCAAATAGTCCTAGGTAAACTCTTTAATATTTTTTTTCTAAACCATGGGATTGACATCGTGGATCTTCCAAGTTATACAAAACTAGGGCATCTCTGCTGGCCACATGTTTCTTGTCCATAATGTGGCTCTTTCTAAATGGAAACTGTCACATATCCTTGCTGCTCTACTTAGTGGACTTTTTTGTGAGGATCAGGGCATAACATTCTTTACTAGTGTCACCCCAACAGAGCCAGGGGAAAAGCAGCCAGTGTCACAGTCCTGTATCACTAAGGACATCAGGTTTTATGGAATAGGATCCAAATAGGATGATGCATTTTACCGTCCTTGGGGTTTAATTCACTGATGATAAACAGCCATGCTGAAAACTCAGGAGCAGATCTTTGTCAGTTAGAAATAATGGGAACAAGTGAGTGACATCATGTAACAATATTAATTTGAGGCAGCAGGGTAGGGCTTCCTGGACTTCTGTGATATACAGCTTGTACTCTGAGATTGACAAATAAAGTCAAATTACTGAAGAATGTGGAAGGGAGGGAGGGAGCCAATATACAAACGACTGACTTAGCTGGAAACAAGAGTATTCAGAGTGGCTTCTGTGGCCCTTGTATTCTTGCTTAAAAATGAGATAGTCCCCAGAGATGGCCTGGGAAGCTGCATCTACAGCCTCAGTCCTCACTCTGGCTCTGCCTTTGAAACAGCTTCAGCGCTTGGCGGCCCAGCTGCAGTTGCTTCTGATTGGAGTGCGGGGTGAGCTGACGCTGTGGGGAGTGGCGAGGTCAGTGGTGACCTTGGGGTAGAGAAAAGCCCAGGCAGGTCAAAGCGGGCAGGACCCCAGCGCAGGAGCTGGCTCCGCTCTCTTCAGTTTTTCCTTTTGTGGCGGTTCGGACCACCACACTACACCTGTCAGCGAACCCGGGGAGACCCCGGAGGAGTTTAATCAGGAGAGGTTCTGGAGAAGACTCAATGAGGCAGCAGTTTAAGTGGGGAAGCCACCATTCTGATCACAGGATCACTGTGACCACAGGAAACCCAAAAGATCCGTGAACAAGTCTGTGCTGCCATTAGGCAATTATTGCAGTGCACTAGTCACTTTCCAAGGAACAGGGGAACCTTGAGAAAGATGGTAAAAAGCGTCACTTTGGACATGGTGGAAGGCATGGCTCAGCTTGAGGAAGTGCTTCTCATCACTCCACCTCAGAGCCCTGAAAACAGTGACCTTATTTCCTGCAACAGTGTCTGGGTTGCATGCCAGCAAGTTCCTCAGATACCAAGAGATAATAAAGTTGCGGCCCTATTAAAGCTGACAAAGAATGTGGATTTTGTGAAGGATGCACATGAAGAAATGGAACAGGTTGTGGAAGAATGTGACCCTAACTGTGGCCTCTTGAATGATTCTGAGGAGGACAACCACAATGATGAAGTGAGACTTATGTTGGTCTGAGGAAGATCAAGAGCTCATAATCCCATGCCTTGCACTGGTGAGAGCATCCAAAGCCTGCCTGACGAAAATCCGGATCTTAGTGACAGAGAATGGGAAGGATCAGCTGGCTCAACTGCATGACATTGTGGATATTTCTGAGATCTGCCCTAGTGTGGATGATTTGGCTCTGACCATATATCCACCTATGTGCCACCTGACTTTGCAAATCAATTCTGCAAAACTTGTAACTGTTTTAAGAAAGGCACTTGAAATTACAAAAGCAAGGCATGTGACCCCTCAACCAGAAGAGAGTTGGATCCCTTTACTCATTAACGCTGTTGATCATTGCATGAGCAGAATTAAGGAACTCACTCAGAGTGAAATTTAATTATAAGTTTTCAGGCTCATTCATATTCTCTTTTCTCTCTCTGACTGTCCCAACCAGATCTATGATATATGCTTTTAAAAATGAAGCTAGAATACTTAATGGATGGAAAGAGAATTCCTGTCTATATTTAACAAGAGACTCTATTACAAAAGATTGTTGATTAGGCCAGATTGGCAATTATTTATAAACAGTATGTGTGTGATATATTTTTCTGCTAGATGCAAAAGATAATTGCATGAATTATGTTCCTGAGTGGCCTCTCAGAGACTCTTAGGGAAGCTGCCTTATTTCCTATTTGTAATAAAGTATGTTGTCTCTGTTACAGATAAAAAAAAAATGAGATGGTCCCTTCTTTCCACAATATCCTATAAATAAATGTTGGATTTGATAGCAATTTTTTTTCTCATTTCTGAATTTACTCTAGTTCAAGGTAATCATGATCTCAGTTTATGGGATGAAATGGTAAAGAGTAGAGAAATTTATTTTTTTTGTAGTGTTCTCTTATTTTCTTCCAATGCAGCTCACGGTTTGTCAAATGTCAATTTATTTGATTTATAGAGGGAAAATATCAATTATAATACTTGATAGACTTGTAAAAGTTATGTTTCTGATGAAGTACCTAAAAATGTTCTATAGAAAATGCTATTATTCCCTTCTTCTATAGTAAAAGCATTTTAACCATCTGTTCACATGGTTGCTAGACTTTGACAATTGGATGACCAGTTTAATTTTAGATAAGTAGTTGTAGATTTTTTATTTAAGTATCTCTTATGAAATATCTGGAATGTATATGTTAAAAAAAACTATTCATGATTTATATGAAATTTTCATTTAACTGAGCGCCCCTTATTTTTTCTGGAAGACAATTCTGGGTATAACCCTCCTCCATAGTTGTCTCAGTAATGGTGGTGGAAAATCTTCTGTAAGACAAGCCATGTAAGAACTCTCAGCTCTTCTGTCAACATATTACTCTCCAAGTATGAGCTCCGAGTATCAAATTGATCATTGTAGCTTGCCATCAGTGGGAAAAGTGCACAGCAACTTCAGCTGGAATTTCAGAGCCAGTGTGATGGAAAGCCGTCAGAGGGGTATCTGGACTTCTGAAGAGAGACTCCTGGGAAGAGCAACTCTAGAATTGCCTCCTAAACATCAGTTCATGGGACTAAATTGCATAAATGACCTGAGGAACATGGTTTGTGAGTATTCAGAATAAATTTTATTTTTGTCATACGTAGCAGGAAATAGACCAGGAAGGAATTTATCTAGCATAGGATTATGTCTTGTCTTCTCCCCTGCCCTCCATGCTGCCTTTTCCTGCAATGAGGAATGGCTACAGAGAATATAAATTTATTATGCTAGTCACAGAGTTGTCTGAAAGGGTTATGAAATCAACCCTGTAATGCCTCTTTTCCTTATTAGTGGAGGAATATCTCGGGCCCTAGGCATGCATTCAAAAATAAGTCCTGCTTCTCACATGTGTTTGTCTTACCCAAGGTAACCCATAAGGCTTATTTCAGAAATATTGCAAGATAAAAATTTATTAAGAAAGAAGAAAATGGAAAATTGCAGCTTTCAAAAACTCCTTTATAACATACTTATAAATAATTAACTTTGCTTTAGTATATGCTTTTTAAAAAAATACCAGAGGCAGGGGATAGGGTTGTGGCTCACTAGTAAAGTGCTTGCCTAACATGTGCGAGGCACTGGGTTTGATTCTCAGTAGCACATATAAATAAATAATATAAAGGTCCATTAACAACTAAAAAAATATATAAAAAATAAATTCCAGAGGTACTATGTGCATAATACTTTTTTTTGCCAATAGTAGTTACAAATAAGTATATAAGGATAGAACAAAAACCAGAGTTCTTACCATGCCTGAGATTGCATTCTGACAGGGGATGGTGCTCTTTGCATATGAATCAGTTGAGTGATATGAGTTTTGCAAAATAGTATATGAAGAAGTGCCAAAATTGACCACAGAAAGGATAACTGTATTATATATCAAAGTAGTGAGAAATCCATGTAGGCTTATGTGAACCTTGAGGGATGAGTTCCATGTGGACTGATGAAGGGTAAAGGAAAGAACACGAAGAAAGCTGAGAAAGAGCAGAGCACTTGAGGATCAACCAGGACCTTATCTAGATGGGGAAAAAGATCTCTGATGAGGCAAATGTGGGGATAAATTTGCACGGGGAGAATGATGCAATATTGTGACAAACTCTGGAGCTTAAACTCAGTCCTGTAGACCATGGGAGCTGTTGAAGATTTTTGAATCATGGAGACATGATGAAGGCAATAACCCTGTAAACTGGATGAAAGATAAAGGAGAATTTTCATCACTATTAGTGTGAATTGGTTGCACACATACACTCCAAGTCTGAAAGATTCCTCTTTGCATACCAGTGAATATAAAATATGCACTAATATACACAAGAATCTGTAGAACATGTGTACACAGCATAGTCTCTGCTCTTGGCTTCTTTCCTGAGGAATTACTTTCAACTATGCTATGCAGTCCCCAAGAGAAACTCACTGAGAGTTGAGTGAGTTTCTTATATTTCCTCTGATCTTTGGTATAACCACATTTAGATTGAACTAAACATTATGTACATTATATTCGCAGTGTTCAATGGAACCCTGTCATCATTATTTTTGTAAGTGAGGTAGGCAGGCAGGGAACAACAGCCCTTCTTATCCAGAAAGAAGTTTTTAAAAATAAAGGTTCTATAAGATTTCATTATTATTAATGAATTAAAACCAGGAAGAGTGGTTTCTCTTTGCTACATAATTAAAAATAGTCTTTTAAGTGACATGGTTAGTTGTCAAAGGGAACCACAACTGCTGTCAATTCCAGAACAGTTCCCACAGATCTCAGGAATGAAACTCATTTGATATATGTAAGTGGAAAATAGGTTTTAAAAATACACATTTTAAGGGAAAAGTAAATAAATAAACCATGGCAAGGTCTCTGATACTTTTCAATGTAAAAAGAAAGCACATTGTAAATAACACTTTACATTTGAAGCTTTATTCTAATTTTCTTTGTGATGCTAAACGTGTTCCAGAATCATGAGAGAAACAAAATGGGAACAAGCTATTCTAAAAAATATTTGATTTTCCAAAGAAGACCTCCTGTTACTCGGTTAACTGTAACTTTTTGCAAGTTAATCTCAATTTTTATTTTCAATTACAAAGTCCTTTTGGCTGTGTTTCCAGAATGAAAATCAGAAGTGGAGGATGAAAACTGGATTAATTTACTTACGTGCTTCAAGTCTTTGATGGTCTTTGACTAATCAAGAAGTTAATTTCCATGGCTTGAGCATATTGGTAGATAATTCAAATATGCCTCCACTAGGGATCTCTCAGAAGAGATTTAATGCTTCCTCTCTTCCCCAATTCTGTTTAAATTTATATTTGTGAATGGGGAGAAATACATTAAAGAAGCAAACAATTATTTTTGAACTTACTATTCTGAAAAATACTTTTAAGGAAAATTGTAAAATGTTATTAGAAAATCAAATACATGGATAATTTTGCTGGAGAACATGGCTATGTGCAAAAGCGAGGCACAAAACAACAAACGCTCAATGTTCTCATTCATACGTGGAAGATATGTTTGCTGGCGGTTAGGAAGTGCAGGCAGGAGGGAGGACACAGCGATAATGGATGGCAAGTCTTGAAATACAGTTATACAGGAGGAGTAAGTTCTAGTGTTCTACAGGAAAGTAGGTTTACAGCAATTTACTATATACTTAATAGGGAAATTGAAGGGAGGTGTTTGGAGGCTTCCAACGAAAAATTTGCTACTGCAAATATATATATATAAATTTTTATCTATCTAATACAAATAATATATTTATTTTTTTCCCACAGTGATTTATTCCATTTCTGTCCTCAGATGCCTCCCTGTTCTATTGACTTTGGGTTCTGCTATATTATATTGTTTGAATGGTAGGGGATGAATGGACATATCAATTTTCAGGTATGAGCTAAATCTTTGAACATAATGGCATGACTTTTATGGACCTTCTTTTTCCTATTCTTTGCCTTAATAGAAAGCATGCATCCTATAGAGACTGATCCTTTGGCCTTCATACCCAAATGTGAAGAAAATCACATTTCCCCTCACGGTCTGAAGAAGAGTCTCAGAGATTCAGCTGACCCAGAATTGCTTTGTAATGTGAGTGATAAATCAATCTTTGGGTTACCATCTTTGGAGATTTTTGGAAGTTGATTTTAGACATTATTAATTCAAAAATAACTCAGTGATGTTGAAGAAAATTACCCAGAAATGTAGACAAAGGCCAGGCCATACAGGGACATGTAGGCAGTACTAAAGATTTTGATTCATCACAAGAATAATAGAAAGGGTTGAACAATATATTGACACAATCAGAATTTTATTAAAAGATAAAAAAATATTTTTGCTGTACTGAAAACAAAACAAAACAATAACTAAAAAATACAAGAATGTATATAACATTGATAGGTTATTGCAACACGGAAGGCTTTCTGAAATTTATTGAGTACTTATTTCCAGACTCTCTTCTAAGTACCTTCCCTATAGTAGCTAATTAAATACTCAAAATGAGGTAGACCACTTTATTTTCACAATTTTACATGGGAGGAAACTGAAGAACATTAGTCCATCTGGGCTGCTATTAGCAAAACACAATAAAGTAGGTGACTTATAAACATCAGAAATTTTTTTTCACAATTTTGGAAACTGAGAAGTTCGACATTAAGGTATCTGTTGAGGGCTAATTTTCTGGCTCATAAATAGTGCCCCTTTCATCATGTAAGAACACAGAAGTCACTAACTCATTCATGAAGCTCCACCCATGACCTAATAACTTCCCTAAACCCTACATCTTAATACTATCATATTGGTGATTTGGTTTTAACATGAATTTTGAGTAATGTAAATATTCAAACTATAGCAGAAGATAGGCAATTTTCCAAGGTTGCTCATCATCAAAGAGCAAAGCCAAGAATCAAATTCCAACTATCTGGTTTCTCTGCCAGGGTTCTTAGCCTGAAGGCTGCAGAGGAAAGATTATGGGGACTTAAACTAAGGTTGAGGAATGAGAGATGAAGAGCCTTTGATGATGTTGACAGATTTTTGCAAAGCCGAAACATTAGAACTTTTTTTTTTTTTTATTGGCTGTGGGAGATGAGAAGGAAATTTCAAAGATGACTTTCAGATACGTGCAATGGAAACAGGAGATATTAGAGAAGATGAGTTGAGAGGTGGGATTCTGAATTCATGTTGTAAGCTGCTTCAGGGTAGGAACTATGTAATATCAAACCTTTGCTTTGTGTGCTATAGAGGCTCACTAATAATAATATATCAACAAATGAATAATCAATTTACAAAACCCATTTTAAAATAGTGTAGGACTTTGGTATAACATTTTTCATGCATGAAGAATGATTTTTCTCAAGTGTTCCTGTTCATAGAGTTAAAATAGTTGAATCAGAAAAAATACTGATGCTTGACATAAATATTTCCTCTAAGCAGGAGATGGGTTCTTGTACTGTAATTTTGTACTTGATTTCTACTTCTTTTTATTATTGGAAAATGCTAATTCCTGAGATGTATCCATATAGTTTGTCAAATTTATTGCCATATTAGCACAAATCTAATGTGATTCTTAGTTTCAACATAGAACAGCATTTATTTTGTAAATGCAGTAGTGAAAGAATCAGCATTTATTTGGGACTGTCCTGGGGCCAACATCATGTTAACAGGTTATAACAAGGTCATGTTATTTAGTACAACTATTCTTTTAAAAAATTGCAAGTGTTTTTTGTCTTGACCACAGTTTCCTCCTGTGGTCTTATATTTCTGCATTATGTCATTGGATTGTACTATTTTTGGAGAAAATTTTGATTTTATAGTACTTATTATTAAATATTAATAATAAATGTAAACTTCCCATAATTCACAGAAATGAATCTGATTATATTAGATAGTTGTCCTTTAAAGTGACTGTTCAGAAAAACTGGAGACTTTTAGAATCAATGCTACTGAATTACTGCATACATTATAGGGATCCAAAATAGCTTGCAGTTTTTCTGTTTTAAGAACACATATTATTACTTTGTATTCTTTTCCTCCTTCTTGGCCGAGTTTAGTGATGTCTCATTGTCTTCCGCTGAGATACTTAAGTGAAATATTGAGGTTACGTAAAAACTTTGTGTGCAGAGATCCCCCGGACTGTCAAAAATAGCAATCATAGTGGCTTAACTATTTATAATCAGGACAGATCCACTCATTAGAACAGAAATCAATCATCGATCATAATGCATAGCCATCACAAATATTTTTCAGGTCTAGAGATGCCTTTAGGCTAAACATCAGGATTCTAGGTAATTTCCAAGTTTCAAAGTATGAGTTTTAAGAAAGCCAGGGATGTCTACATTATATAATTTATGCACTTATTCATCTCCATAATAGGAGATAACTGATCTGTGAAGAAATAATAGTGTCATGTTTTAATAGTCAAAAATCTCACCTTTAATGAAGATGTTTGCTAATAAAATTAATAATGGTATTATTGTAAAATCTTGTGAATATTTATTTAGCATTCTATAATTTAGGGAGCACTTCCATATCAGTAGTCTCTCTGAATTCACACTGGAGTCCTAAAAGGTAGACAGGATTAGAAAGGTTAAGTAATTTGTCCAAAGCCACATGAGTAGTCATGATGTGACAAGAATTGTTTTTAAAAGATGTGAAATCCACACATAAGTCTCAATTAATGTTATTCACTTTTATTAAACACAGGTTTTACCATTAAAAAAGATGTGAAATCATGAAAAGAAACTCAATTTTTTTCATAAACATGTCAAATGGCTTCACAACAACATAGGGAGGTTTAAAATTATACTGAAAAATAAATACTATCTTTTTCCAAAGGAAATAAGCAAAGTAAGGTAAATTCTAATATTTTTATGTTTGTGCTTATGAAAATAAATAAAACAGCACGTGTTTGTTGGTTCCACAAGATAATTGATACTAATTTTGCTAAAAATATATTTATTCCTGCCCATTGTCCAAGTCTTGACTTTTAAATACCATTCTCCAATATAATGAATCTGGAGTCCTCAGAGAAATGACTCATTCTCCGGCAAGTGCAAGAAACATAAAGGTGGATCCAGATGGTTTTGCATTGTTGGAAAATAAATAACTATAAAAACAAACAAAAAAAAGAAACAAAAGAATGTGTGTGCTAAAAGGATAGGTGCCAACCTGAAAGAGTTACCTGTTGTGAAATCTGGAATAATTTGAGGAACAAAATAAATAATGTAGCATTGAATTATAACCTAAAATATAAAATAAATACTCATGAGTTTAAAGTGTTATATTTGAATGATTGACAAACGAGGGCAAAGATACAAATTGTCCTTACAGAAAATTTCCAAATAATATATGTTTGATTGGGCTAGATGCAGTGACTTTCTTCTAAGGAAAAGTGTATGAAAAGGGTAAAACAGTAACTCACTAGTGAAGAAACATGGCAAACACCACCTTAATCAAGGGATCAATGTTAACATCATTAGAGATATTGTGATCATTATACTTTGTAATCCTGATATGATTTGATGGGAAGGAAATTTTACCTTTGATGCAATCTTTCCAAAAAACTATACTTTCAATCTAATCATGATAAAAGCATAAGATGAACCCAAATTGAATGACATATTATGAAATATCTGATCAATACCTCTCAAGGCTTTAAGATCATGAAAAACTGCAAAACTGTCAGACCAGAGGAGCCTAAGTAGTTAATAAGTAACTGTAATGTGGGATCCTGGATTGAATACTGGAACATAGATCTGATTTTAATGGAAAAGCTGTTGAGATAAGGATAAAGTCTGAAGCTTCTTTGATAGTAATATGGGAATGTTTGTTTCTTAGTTTTGAAAATATATCATCACAAAATGTAGCATGGCAAAATCAAGTACAATAGGGGCAACTGAAACCTGCTGTGTAAGAACTCTCTGTACTATATTCCTACTCTTCTGCAAATCTAAATTTTCCAAAATAAAAATTTACTAAAACAATTAGTTTCAAAGAATGTCCTTGTGTGTGGGAAAGTCATTGTATTTGACTGTCTATATGTTTGTTCATGAATGTCAATCAGTAGAGTTTAGCATATTATCCACAATTCTGAGCAATAGTGACAACAGTTTTTACTTTAAGGTTTCCATTATACTTTGGCTATTTTTCGATGTGTTCACAAACCCACATCTTATATGTGTATATTGTTATAATTCACATGATCTTCACTTTTATGTTTATGTTCATAAATATAAAACTCAGTGCTTTAATTGACAACTTGTTTGAGCATTAAAGACACTTCTATCTAGGGATATGAGCCAATGGGAAGTCAGAGTGTATACATAGTTGCTTCTATTTCTTAAAGTTATTAGGAACCATTGTTTCAATCTCTATCCCAGAGGCTGTAGTGCTCAATGTTACTTCTGCTGGGAGCAGCACAGGATAGGTCAGGTGTTGTCTTTCAGCAGCAGCAAAGGAACATTAGATCCAAGGACTCAGATCTCTCTAGAGACTCCAGACCTCACAGTTTTTTGGGGGGCGGGTGGGGGGGAGGTCTCTGGTGATCATCAAATCATAAAGTCACCTAAATGGCATATCTCTTTCTTGATGACAAACAGCTTGGCATCATTTTTCTGTAGTGACATGAATAGAAAGAATAAGAAGATTTGTGAAAGCAGAAGTGGCTATTTAGTAAAATGAGGAATGTGCTTACTGCAAAGCTTTGCTGCTCAGCAAGTTCATTTTGGTGTTTCTTGCAGGGAGGAACAAGAACAAAGGTATTAAATTTCCAAATGTTGAACTTATTTATTTATCAATAACATCATCCACACATAGTTTTTATATCTCTACACTAATCTGGCCTGATAGGAAGAAGCTACCGATCTGTTTTTCATGTCTAAATAATTCCAAAATGACTCGCTATTTTCTGTTTGTATTCCCAGATTTTCTCAGTCAATTCCCCTGTCTTTTAGACTGTGTATATAAGATAGAAAGCCAACTAGTAAATTCAGAGAAAAAAATATTCATCAGCTTTATTATTGGGTGTTGTTTTGATAAAATGACTCTCTGATTGATGATGGTTCTTGTTCCAAACTATTGAGAAGCTGCATAGACACAGCCTTTTATTCTGCCAAAGAGCACTTTGGGGAACTTTTTTTTTAAATTGACTTGAATGATTTGCCAATGTTGACAATGTTGAAAATTTGCTCATCATGTGAAGCTTCCAGATAATGATGGAAAAATTCACTCCAATCATCCTAATATTTAGAAACACCCTGACAATATATTGACTTTTAAACCTTATATTCAATAATTTTACATTGGTTGTATATTCACATCTTCTTATATAAATGCTTAGACAAAATATAGCTGTGAAGTAAACTAATTTTTTAAGCTGAATAATCAAACATTGTCAATATGTAGAAATTAAAGTAAAAATAAAATCCACCATCACATATTAAATTCTAGTCAAGTGATAAAAGCAATCACTATACCAGGAAAGGATAGTTATTCCTAATTGTTAGTCATCAGATCTAAATAGATTACTAACAAAAATATTAAGATTAGCAGCTTTTCATTTCTGATTTTATACACATATTTCTTCAGAAGATAATAAAATCAAAGATAGTAAGATTTATCTTCATTTACTTTTTAAGGAAAAGTAATTCTTTCATGAAAAACATCTCTGAAGAAATATTAACTTATTTCCTGAGGATATGTGAGGCAGTTTTTATTATTGCTTTTTTCATTTCCTCCTCTTGGCTTATGGGCTCTAGAATCTGATCCTTACCACTTACAGTCTTGAAATTTGAGACTGGCGAGATATTATTTCTTATCTACATTCCCTGAAGGTACTAACTGCTGAATTTTGTGGGACAATGCTTTACCAATGGGGTCTTCCACAGGGTGCTCTGTGGGAACTGCCTACTCTCCTAATTTAATGGAGCAACTGCAATAAAACTTTTGGGAATAGAAATAAAAGAGAAGAGAGAGAATGGAAATTTCCTAGACTTTGCTAGCTGTAGAATATTTTAACCAGGACATTTTTTCAGGGTTATCTGGTTCTTGGGGATATAAATTCTCTGGTAGGAGTCTGTGGAAAATGTTTCTACAGTAGCAAAGATTTGTGTTAACAGGGTCTGGAACAGAGGCAACAAAATGTTCTCTCTTTCTCACTCTCTCTTTTTTGTTTGTCCCAAGTGTAATCTTTGGTTAGAATTCTTGCTCCCAACTACACCCCACTGTTTGTTTTGAGAATGGGTTTAGTGAAAATCTAATGTTTTTGCTTGCCTGTTTTACTAATGAAGAGGCTTTTGTAGGATAATGTATTTGGGGAAGAAACTTAAAATATAAACTATTAGTTTCATGTAAGCAAGGCAAATTTTTTTTATTATCTGCAAGTATTAATCTTTGCCATCTCAAAGTCCATAATGATTTTTGCCAGAAATTGTTCTCTGCAAATAAAAATGCATCATACCAAAGACCTTGTACAGTCATGCCTGAGGAGCTCAAATGCAACTGTCTCAGTTCTGGCTCCTTGGGAATATGAGTAAGAGGTGAAACAAAGGATGATTCACTTTGTTAACCAAAGACTGAAACTATACTGAGTGTTTTGAAAAATACCAAATGCCATTAAAATTTCTGAGAATATACAATGGGAATTTATATACTCTTGTTTTCAAAGTAATGTACATTTTCTGCATGTATTTAGAAAATATAGAAAGGGAAAAAGAAGAAACCAGTAAAAATCTCCCAGAGATAATATTAACATTTTTGACCTTAATATTTTTTAAAAAATGAAGTTCTTTAGTAGTTTTTATATGTATATCTTTAAGACCCCAGAAAAAAAATCTTTGGCTAACTTTTTATTTTTGAAGTAAATCAAATATTCTTGTTTGTTCCATTATTTCTGGGTTGTTACTATTTTGAGAAAGGTATCTTATTTGTTTCTCTTAAAGGTGAATTTTTAGAGAAGAAACAATACTTAATTTTTCAAATACATTATTTCTTTGAAATTGGAATTTTGAATCTCTCCAATCATAACCAGAGCTGAGAAGACAGAGGTCTCTGATATTTATCTTCTTAATAGGAAGACAAATGATGAAGCAAATTAACAATTATTGAATGAAATACAAACATTGCCTAAATATTCTTTATTTAAAAATTATTCCATAAGCTTTAATAGTTTTTTTAAAATACCATTAAAAATCTGAGACTTAGCTGGCTGATCCAAGACATCAGCTTATTTACCAACAATATCTTGATAGACTTGACCCAAGACTTCTACTCCCTTTTCTCTTGGGACAGGTGAAAGGGATGCAGGAGGAGAGGCAAAGGGAGTGAAGTCCAGCACTTTGGTCTAGTTATCATCAGCTTTCTCACTGACCACAGATTGAACTTCTAATGCAGCCAACTCTCTCAAAAGGACTTGTTTTTGGTCACAAAGGGAAATGAAGTGAGGGTGCATGAGTCACCGCACATTTTTTAAAGTTATAAGCAAAACAATTTTCCAAAGGGATGAGCAGTAGTGTCATCTTCATCTTGGAAGAACATACCTTAAATAATTGAAAGAGATGAAGAACTATAAGAGATGATGCAGCATTTAAATTTAACCAAGTGTTCTAGCTGAATCCTCTTTTAGTTAGGACTATTGCAGCAAAGCAGCAGAAGTTTTGGAGTTTACTGGAAACATCTTGAGAAATCCAGCTGTCAAGGGCTGCTTGAAGCTTTTGTACCCAGAGCACAGCTGCTAGCTGTCACCTTGAAGCAGTAGTTTCTACTGTGGAATTAGTTGAAAGAAGATATTGCTTTGAGACTAGGGCCAGAAAGTTCCCCTCAAAAAATGTGCAAAATTTGAGTCAAAGAGAAATAGAATTTATTGGAAATGCTTCATCAAAGTGCTTGGTGAACTAAGCCAAGCTGCTCCCTTCATTTCTCTGAACAAATAGCCCCAAGGGAGAGGTGGTCTTGTAGAGTTTAAGAAGGTATTTTTCTTATTAGGATCAGAATATGCTGCTCACTGCAGTTAATGATTAATAGCTTCCTATTAATAAACTGATTATCTGCCTTAGTTTGTGGAATTATTTGTGCATTATTATTGTATATAACAAACTACTAAAAAGTAATGAAATTGTCAGTGTTATGAATTGACTAGTAAAAAGTGGATTAGAAAAATGAAGATTGTTTCTGTATAAAAGAAAATAATGTAACCAAAAGAAAATTGAGCTCAAAAGTGTCTTGTTCAAGAAAATGTGGAATGTTTCCTAAATTAGCAAAAAATACAATGTCATTTTTCATTTTCCATTGACCTAGAAAAATGAAAGAGACCATATCACAAGAAAGGAAAGTTTGACCTTGAAATAGACTAGAACCCTTGGTAATATAAACATTTTTATTTTAATACCACTAAATTTTTTAAAAGGGAGGAAAACAAAGCTGATTTTTCCATCCTATCAAATAGGATCCCCAGACTATTGTTTATATTTTTGAAAAATTGAAAACTATTTTTCTAATATATTTAGTAAAATTATACTTAAATTTAATAATGAGGATGCATCTTTTCCCCTACAAGACAGCTGTTAGCTATTACAATAATTGACTTTGAACTTCAATCTTTAAAACATGTGCAAGTATTTATATATCTGCAACTTGAGAAAAATGTTTTCCTAACACTATTTAACAAAAATTCTTAATCTCTCCTTTATTTTCATATTATTGTAACATTTCAGTACTTCTTAACTGGTCAGCTTCTAATAATATTGACTGTGTCCAGCCATATCTGACGTAGCCTAGTGGTTAGATTATTTAGTCAAAGCTGAACACTAAGCATTCACCTGTTTATTTTGAGGGGCACTTTTTTTGTATAGTTTTAATTATTCACAAATAATTATGAAGTATTATGTTATCAATTGAAATTTGGCTTTTTATATGAAACAAATTCTTTAAATTTCATAATAATCTTAATTTGACTAGAATGTCAACAGAAATCATCCATTAGAATTGTTCTTTGTATCATGTATGGTTTATGTTTATTATTTTACGCTTTTTTTTTTTTTATACTGGGGATTGAGCAACTTAGGACACTTGACCACTGAGCGGCATCTCCACAGCTAGTCCCTATTTTGAATTTTACTTAGAGACAGAGTCTCACTAAGTTGCTTAGCACCTTGCTTTTGCTGAGGCTGGCTTTGAACTCGTGATCCTCCTGTCTCAGCCTCCCACCTGCTGGGATTACAGGCATGTGCCACTGTGCCTGGCTATTTTACTCGTTTCTTAAGCATTCTAGTATGTGGAGTAAGAGCATGGCAGGAGGCAGGCTCACAGAGGCACCAAGAAACAGTGCTTGTCCCTGAGCAGTTAGAAATAAATCATAGTGATACTGCATGATATACAATAAGTATTTGTAGAGGGTGTCAGAAGAGGGATATAGCAAGGTTTAGTGGAGTTTGGATAAAGAAGTGAGAACACATTTCTGAGAGGAGGTGACATAGTCTGATATTTAAAGGTTGAGTACAACTACTTGTCTTGTGGTTAAAGGTCAAACAAGTTAATCTTTCTTTGATAGAAGAGGCATTTATTTACACATGTGTTCTGACTAGATCTGGCTGCCCTTTCTTAGATTCTCCTATGGATTAATCTTCTTACTAATCTTTGATCACACAATTGCAAATTTGACAGTATTTTGTCCCTCACCTATCCCTGTAGTTCTCCAGTTGAGTGTATCTCTGGATTACAAGAATGAATTGTAAATACAGACTGCTGTTTTTCACCCCACAGTTTCTGATTCAGTAGGTCAGGAGTGGAGACCAACAATTGCAGGTTTAATAGGTCTTCAGATAATATGGATGGTACTGGCTTGTCTTAATTTGGGCTGCTATCCCAAATGCCATAAACTTTTGGCTTATACACGACCAAAATTGATTTATAATAGCTCTGGAAGTTGAGGCTTGAGATCAGGGTGCCAGCTGGATTGAGTTCTTGCTGAGTACCCACTTTCTAGCTTATAGATACCCATAATCTGCTGTTTCCTTACATGGTAAAAAAAAGAACTGGTAAGTTCTCTGGCCTCCTCTTATTAGAATACTCATTGCATATGTGAGGCTCCACTCTCATGACCTAATTACCCCAAAATGCCCGCATCCCAATACCATCACACCATGATTAGGGTTTCAATATATGAATTTGAGGGGATACAAACATTTAGTCCATAATATTGTTCATAGGCTGTATTTGATTATCAAAATCAGCTGGGAATTTATTTAAAACTATGGACTTATGGTGCTCATTCTTGAATATTCAAATTTAGTAGAACCTGAATGAGAACATTGTGTATTTTATTTATCTCCCCAATTGATTCTGATTATCAGTGAGGTTTTGGATTAATTGATATTGTCTAGTTCTCTTTTCACAAATAAAACTGAGATGTAGAAAAGTTAAGAGAATTCATAAAAAAATACCACTCACAAGGAGAAAGGCAAGTTCTCTTTCCCATCTTTTACCTTCAGTAAACAATGATAATTCATTCTCTGCTGACTCAATTCTCTCATCCTAACATTTAATAATCTTTTAAATTTCTTCTTGTATCCTCTTCAGTGTTGTACATAACTATGCCAGCCACAGATCAATGAACATGAAAAAAATATCTACTATATAACATGGGGGATGGGTGGGTTCAGATGAGACTAAAACTCAGTTTCTCTCTTTCAAGGATCTTCCAGATTTGGAGCAGATATCATATTCCCACACATGCAGAAATATACATCCCCACACAATTGTAATAGGAGACAGATTTATACTAAGTGCTATTGAAATAGTACAAAATATCAGAGGAGCTTGAGCATGATGAAATAAATATTTATATGACCTATTTGCCAGACAATGTGCTTAATTTTAGGGATGCAAAAGCAGTATTAACATTTAATTTTCCAGCTAAGGAAAGCACAACATGCTATGCAATACACAACTGTCTATATGGTAACATCACCAAATCTATGAAAATGACATGAGCAAAATGCTAGCAAAGGATTGAAGTGGGAGTGATTGATTCAGCTGGAATGTGTGAAAATGGTGATTCATTTGTGGGGTTTGTTTACATTTGAATACTGTTTTCCCTTTCCTCTCCTCTTGATTTGCCTTTATGTTGCCAATTTGAGGAGGAGGCCAAGAAAAAACACAAAGATAAACCTGTAGGATGAACGTTTTCAGAAATAGGTAACAGACTCATATGGCTAGAATACATAGCATATGAAATCAGAATAGTATTCATGGATGTTAATGTGAACTGGGCTTTGTAGTATGCATGGAATGTGGTAAATAATATTCAATTTTTAGTATGTTATTGATTATAATAACTCTTTAAAATTCTTATTTCCTAACTAGAGAAGTTTTGTCTATTCTCCAGATTCAAATGAAGGCCCTTAAAATTTCCTACATTAGTGTTTGTCTCTTTTTCTGAGCATCAGTTACCACTTATGTTAAAAAAAAAAATACAGAAGCCCTGTACACTCTTGGAAGGTTTTGATTTTGGAGATGTCTATTTCAAGAGGTGCAATGGTAGGATTTGTAACTGGTGATGTTCTTGGCTTATTCAAGCCCCCCAAATACTGAGAGCTAGGATATGAAATTGCTGAATTGAATGTTTATCTGCAATCTAAGTGCCTGAGGTCTCTTCATAAATTTTCTTTTCTTTATATGAGAAATATATAAATAGTTCAAATTAGAAAATAATTTCCTACAAAAACACTTCAGGGATAAGGAAACCCAATTTGTCTATTTATCCACTCAAGTTCATGCACATGCTTTTATCAAGAAATGCCATCTTGGGCTGGGATTGTGGCTCAGTTGCAGAGTGTATGCCTCACATGTGTGAGGCACTGGGTTCAATCCTCAGCACCACATAAAAACAAACAAACAAACAAACAAACAAACAAATAAAAATATTGGACAAAAAAGAAATGCCATCTTAAGCACCAGAGGTGGAAAAACATGCTAAGATACAGTACTTGTTTGAACTGTAACAAAACGGGACTTTCAAATGCATGCATGACTTTTCTGTCAATATTATCCTTACATAGCTTTAAGATGAATTTTAGCTCATCAATTAAATTGAACTGCATTGTTCAAATTGCATAGATGTTATTAAAAACCTCAGGGAATCATTTTTGAATGTATTCCTGTTGGATAACGAAAAGTTAGTGATCACTGAGTATTGCTACAGTTCCTAATTCTGTCTTTTGGTAGTCACACAGCTTTGTCATACAGCTTTGTGTGGGTGTGTAATGTGGTTAGACCAGTTGATGACTTGTTTTTCTTTGACCATTTAGTAAGCATTTTTAATGAATAAGGTTTGAATTATTTGTAGGCACTCACAGGCCATAATGAATTCATCATTTCAAAATACAAATAAAATATTTTTATTTCTGAGACATGATGTTCTGAAGAGTCAAATCCCATAGCTGTCTTTTTAATTACATTTTACTGGATTGGAACTTTATTATTAGGCATTCCATTAGCTCAAGACTCAAGCTCACTGCAGATGTGACTAAGAAACTGTGTTTTCTCATGGATAAAAGATGTGACCTTGGAGAGAAAAGCAGAAGATAGCCATGATACAATGACATTTAAAAATATTTCACAATTAATTTTTTTCTGAGCACTACAGATTTACTCCCCACCTCTCCAGTCCTTTTTTCTTAAATATTTTTTAGTTAATGGACCTTTATTTAATTTACTTATATGCAATGCTGAGAATTGAACCCAGTGCCTCACACATACTAGGCAGGCACTCTACCCCCGAACCACAACCCCAGCCTCCCTTCCAGTCCTTTGATGAGAGAATTTTGAACAAAGATAATACATAGGTCTAATATTTTGGGATTCTAGTATAGAAAATAGAGTAAAAAATGTGATTCTAAAGCTTAGTGTTCATATTCTGTATCATGTGTGAGAATCATTTCCTTTCTGTTTGTTTTCCAATGTGAAAAGATTATAATATGTATATCAGATATCATAATCCAATATCATGTTTTAAAATTAGGTTTAGGTTATCATTTACACTTTAAAATGAACAGGTAGCTAGGCATGGAGGTACATACTGATAATTGGTGACTCAGGAGGCTGTGGCAGGAGGATCACAAGTTCGGGGTCAGTGTCAGCAACTTGATGAATTCCTAAGAATATACCCTTGGTGAGACAAAAATATTGTCTCACTAAACAACTTAGTGAGACCCTGTCTAAAAGTAAAAAATAAAAAAGGCTGAGGATGTAATTCAGTGATTAATAGCCCCTGGGTTCTATCCCCAGTGCCAATAATAATACTAATAATAAATTAAAAATAAAATTAACAGGTAAAACGTAGAGACCCTAAGATGTTTTATAGAGTAATAATAATGACAATATTGTCATGTAAACTTGAAATGCTACCTAATAAGTGCATGTTGATAGATTGGAAAATAATGAAAAAATCCTATTCCAGTAATCCTATTCAAGTAATTTATTAAGAAGACCTAATTTGATTCTTGTCATTACTCTAAAGTAAATATCTCTTTGTTTTACAAATTAAGGATTTGAAGTAAAGATTAGATAATTTATCATAACAAAATTGGTATTTGAACCTAAGCCATAGATTCCAGGATCTGAGCTCAAACGTCATACTATACTGAGAGAAGAATTGGCATATACAATTCTTAACAATATAATTTAGGCCAAGAGTAAGGAAGCTCCCCATAACACGAAAAATGTCAATGCTGCCACTATGTAACACTGAGTGAATTATTTTAATTCTTTGTGTTTGTAGGTATTTTACTTGTTCCCAAGACAATTAATTTGCTCAAGTATAAAAATAAATGTGTTTAAATAGAAAGAAATAAAATATATTACCTCTGAATTTTGAATATAGTGAAAAAAGCATTGAACTTAGAATCTTAACAATTCCAAACTCCAGACCCATCCTCGGTTAGGCCTGTGGTTCTCTAACTCTGCACCCCAGCACCCTTGGACAAAGCAGCACCACAAAGGAACTGGCACTTCAACATTTTTTGAGAATGAACCTTGAAGTTCTTTGGATTTGCACAAACTTCTAGCTCAAGATAATACATTGTTTTCACATTAGCTCACCCTACATTCTCTTCAATTACATCATATATTTTTAAAATTTTATATACTTTTAAAATTTGTTTTTATTAGTTATACATGACAATAGAATACATTTTGATATATTATATATTTTTGTGGAGCTGTTTTCAGTAGTTGTAATAAAAGCAAGTAACATTTGATAAAGGAGAAACAGGAAATTAGGGATGCAATCATTTCAACATTTGGGAAATCTTGCAGAGCCTAGCAAGAGCATGTAATTCTGTTACGAAGTAATTTTAGGCTGAGTATGGTGACCCTTGTCTGTATCCCAGCAATTTGAAAGGCTGAGGCAGGAGGATCACAAGCTTGAGGCCAGCCTTAGGAACTTAGCAAGACCTTCTCTCAAAGTAAAAAATAAAAAAAGTGGGTATGTAGTTCAGTGGTAAAGTGCCCCTGGGTTCAATCCTCAGTAGCCCCCCACCAAAAGTAACTGGGGCTAAGAATGTGGTAAAGATATTATTATTATTATTATTATTATTATTATTATTATTTAGCAGGGATTGAACTCAGGGCACTCGATTACTGAGCCACATCCCCAGTCCTATTTTGTGCTTTATTTAGGACAGGGTCTCATTGAGTTGCTTAGTACCTTGCCTTTGCTGAGTCTGACTTTGAATTTGCGATCCTCCTGTCTCAACCTCTAGAGCCACTAGGATTACAGGTGTGCGCCACTGCACCTGGCGATACTGTTGTTTTTAACTTAAATGTGTAATTTTACTTAAATGATTATCAAGTTGTAGAACATAAATAATTTTAAATGAATTTTTAAAAACTTGGTGTTATTTGGATGCAACTATTTAATGAATGTTTTTATAAAGGCATTTTGTATGTTAATAAAGGCATCCCCCCACTTTTTTTTTTTTTTGTACCAGGAACATCACTAAAAACTTACTGAGAACCCAAGGATTCTGTGAACAGAGAAAGTTCAGGAACCTCTGGAACAGAAATTTGGCTTTGGGGTATATTGAGGCATTATTTTCTTAGCTTCAGATTTCACAACTGAGAAATAAATGGGCCAGAGGAGATAGTCTTGAATTCTAATTTAATTTTACAAGTTAGTGATTCTATGACAAAGCAGAGGATGATTTAGGGAGCTACCAAATTTGTATCCCACTCAGCTATTACACTTAAGCACAATCTTACCTTGGGAAAACATAAAATGTGGCTGACCTATTTAATAATCTTCAACTATATTTTAAGCCAAAGATTTGAACAAATTAACTGTTACATTTAAATGAGCTACTCATTTAAAAATATGTCTTACCTGTATCCTCATATGGCTTCTGGTTTTTTGGTTTTTGTCTGTTTGGTTTTATTTTTGATATTTAGGTGTTTCCTCCACTTGTAAATACATTCAATTAGAAAACTCCTAGAGTAAATGTAAATCTGCACTTCTGAAATATTGGAAAATCTAGAGTGTCTAAACTACCTTAAAAATTGACACTGACACGTGAAAGTTTCAAGTAAAAAACAAGTAGCATACTGTTTTCAATAAAAATTCTGGCTAATAACTATACCACAATTGCATTCTTATTTATTGCCAACTTACACAGGAACATGCTCATTTAGAAAATCTTGGAATATGCGCTTATAAAAATAATAGTTGTTATGTGGAAAGGTAGTAGGATCTAATTAAGGATCTACCTAGTAATCGCCAATAGATTCTTTATTTGAGGCACAAAAGTGTTTGCCTCGTTGGTATTTTTGGGGAGCATTTTTGGCTAAAAATACAGGACAAAAATAGGAGTTACACTACATCTAGATGATTAGCACATCCGATGTTATTGGCAATACATAAAAGAAAGAAAATTGCAAAGTAGTCATGAGATATTCATACCCTTAGGTTAGTGGGTTTAGAAATACAGAAAGGAACTTTGCATTTTAGATAACTGAGGAAGAGCAAATGGCTCTGTGAATGGACTGTGAGCTCTTGCATTAGAATAAACTGGATGTTTGTCAAATTAAAACTACAATAACAACAACAAACCCCAAAAGTGCCAACTATCAATTTAATTCTGTAGTAAAGGGCATGCATGGAAACAAGTAATTCACATCTTTTTAGGTTTTGCCTTTTACAGCATCTGAAGCCATCCTCACTCCTTGGCTTGTGACCCTCTTCCCTTTTGAAAACTATCTGCCTGTCATTCCAACCTCAGCTCCCATAGTCACATCTACTTTTCTGATTCTTCTGCCTCCCTCTTTTATGTATAAGAACCCCTGTGATTTCCTTGGCCCTACTGACACCCGCACAGTCCCTTTTTCCATATAAAGTAACACCTTGGTGGGGGGTATTAGTTTGCCTATCATATTAAGGTATGCTCTGTTTCACAAATAATGGATTTTAGAAAGTTTTATGAATACTTAATGAAAGACTAAAATTCAGTAGACTATCTTCCTTTATTTGACAAAGAATTCAGGTTTATCTTTGGAAGAATAATTGTATACCATTCACTAATCAATGCTTAGCATAAGTTTATTTAAATTTGGTTATCAGCCACAGCAAGAAAATGAACTTAGAGATATATAGTGTAAAATTTGAAAATTGTTTTTAAATATAAAGTTTGTGTTAGATGAGGGAGACTCCTTGAAGAATTTTTAGGAGCCAGTTTATGGCCCCTTTTGGGCTATAATGTTAGGAAGTTTGGATCTTATTCTAAATTTGATGGGAACATACTCCAAGCATAAAACAGAAACAGATTAATGACTGTGAATCAATGGATTCCTGTTGTTTGACGCCCTTTCTCCCTGTTCCTCATCACTTTATTTCCTAGTTGTTTATTTCATGGCCTAACCCAATACAGAATGCAAGGTCCTTGAATTTCTTATTGTTCATCTCTGTGTTTTCTGTTCCTGGATCCCTTCTGACCTGATCCTGGATCCCTATTGACATGGGCGTGGTTCTTAGTAGATTTTTCTTTTTCTTTTTAAGGTGTAAGTGGACAGGACTTGTTGATTAGTAGGTTTGAGTAGAAGAGATTAAGAAAGAAGAGTTCAAAAAACAGGCATTTTTCCCTCCAGGGAAAAGTGTGTAGAAAATGGTAAATACACCATAGTTGAAGAAAATATTTAAGGCAGCTAAATGCAATTTGGGGTGACAGAAAAAATAAGTTTGTCTTGAAATATGCAGATTAGGATGGCTGGGAAACACCCAAGGTGGAAATGTCAGATTGCCCTTAGAAGAGGAGAGACTCCTGTAGGGAATCTTACCCCACACAACTCCAGTTCCATAGATTTAATATGTATACTGCCAAAGAAATCATAGAGGCGACACACACTTACAGGATCCTGCTTTCACCCTGTTTCTAGCCTTGGTACTACTCCAAGGGCTTCATTTTAATCTGTATTAACTGTCTTTTTTGGCATGTCCTTAAACTTTTCTTTATTAGAATGATGATTTAATGTTACATTTATCTTATCTCAGAACTTTATGCATTTTATGTGACATTTTAGTTAATTGTTTGTATTTCAATTTCCAGCTTGTTCTTCTCATTTTCTGCTTGTTAAAAACTTGTATTTTCTCTTTTATTGTTATTCTAGAAAAAGTAAATAGCATGCAAGTGTATGGCAGGCACCAGAGAGGAATACTGTAGAAATTCCCACCCCCTGAAAAACTTGGCCTTTCCCATCACCACTACCACCAATTGGCCTTATTCAGTGCTCTTGGCCTCCAAGTTCTCGTCCTGGTCACACAGAATATAAACTATCATGCCAATGTTGCATTTTGTGTCTCAAGTTTTCTAAATAACAGCAGATGTTTTGCTGAATTGTCTGCCCCTAACCCCACCAAATGCATATGTCGAAGCCCTAACCCCTACTGTCCTTGTGTTTGGACATAGGGCCTTTAAAGATATAATTAAGGTTAAATAAGGTTAAATTAAGGCCCTAATGCACCATAACTGCTGGCCTTGAAGGAGGTATCAGGGAAGTGCACATACTGAACAAAGGCCATTCGAAGACACAGTGAGAAGTTGGCCATCTGCAAGCCAAGGACAGGACCTCAGGAGAAGACAAACTTGCTGACACCTTAGTCAGCAAGAGACTTCCAGACTCCAGGATTTCGAGAAAATAATCTTTGTTGTTTAAGCCACCTGGTCTGTGGGATTTTGTTACAAAATGAGTGGACTAATGTCCTGGATTTCTCAACTATCACTGATATCCATCAGGCTTGCTGTCATGCACACACACACACACACACACACACACACACACACACACACACACAGCTTCCTTTCCTAACCTAATGGGCAGAATTAGACATGGGGTTCTGTCTCCTAGTAGACAAAATAGGGTAGTATACTCAAAGGAGCTGAAAAGGGTTTGGGTAGCACTGTTCACATATACCACATGTCCCTTTCTGGTTGAGTCTCTTAACAGATTACACTGCTCTTTTTCATATTGCCTCTCTAATACTTGGTGCTGGAGTTGACTTGCCCCACATTTAGTTTCACTTTGTCTCTTTCTAGAGGGTGAGTTGTTCAAAACTGGCTATTCAGTACTATTTTATACAGGTGACAATCTAGTAAGCCTATTGTATTTCTCATGAGTTCATATTCAGAAGATTAAAATTATAATTACTACAAGAAGAAATTACACTTAATAAAGATATGGATAGCTTCATATAGAAATGTATACACACACATTGAAACACACACACACACACACACACACACACACACACACACTTATATTTCCTTGTTCTGAGAGCTGAAACAGACTAAAATAAATGACCCTTCAGTAGCAACAAGGACAACAAGTGCCAAGTTCTTGGATTTTAATACCATCTTCTAATAAGTCAAATCTCCCTGGAGAAGTGACAGATTCCAGGACTGGAGCAGGAAACCTACAAGATGAGCATGGAGCATACTGAAGTGTCAGAAATTAAGAAAGCGCTAAAAAAGAGAAAAAGAGAAGGAGGGGAGAAAGGAGGGCAGAAGGAAGAAGAGAACTGACAGTCATTAGAGAATGTCAAAGGAACACAAGTGAAAGAGATATTGCTAGCCAAGCTGGAACAAGCTGAGTTACAAAAAGAGAATAGTATTGGATTATGCTCAAAGTATACCATGAAGAACCATGGCTCTTTGGTGATATAAATAAATGAACAAATTAATACATGGCTGAAAAATAGAAATCTTCAATTCCAACAAACTTCAATAAATTATGTTGGTCAGTACTCCACCCTAAAGGAAGAGGAGCATAAGTCCCCCATCCTTAAGTGTGGGGTGCACATATTGACTTTATTACAAAGAATACAGTATGGGGAAAGGGAAAAAAAAATACTGTCTTTGTGGTGGAGTAACCTGACAAATACAACTTCAGGCAGGAAAACAAGGTTGTTGTCAACAGTTGCAAATTATATTGATGGTATGTGGCTTTTTGTGGAGGGGGAGCCGGATGTTGAACTCAGGGCCACTAAGCCATATTCCAAGTCTATTTTATATTTTATTTAGAGACAGAGTCTCACTGAGTTGCTTAGCTCCTCACTTTTGCTGAGGTTGGCTTTGAACTTTCAATCCTCCTGCCTCAGTCTCCTGAGCCTCTGGGATTACAGGCATGGCATGTGGCTTTGATGTGATGTGAAGAAAATGACAGTCTACTTCTGTGATTAGACTACTTAAAACCCATAACGACAGTCTAATCATGAGAGAAAAATGAGGAGCGTCTTATAATATATCTGTTCAGAACTCCTCAAAACTGTTAAGACCATCAAAAACAAGGAAAGTCTATGAAACTGTCAGGCCAAGGGGAAACTAAGGAAACATAACAACCAGACCTAATGTGTAATTCTGAATAGGATCCTGGAACAGAAAAAAGTCACTAGGTGAAAATTAAGGAAATCTAAGTAATCAATAGATTTTAGTTAACAATAATCTAACATTACTGGAATACTGATTGTAACAAAAATAATATCTTTTTTTAAAGAGAGAGAGAGAGAGAGAGAATTTTTTAAAATATTTATTTATTTATTTTTTAGTTTTCAGCAGACACAGCATCTTTCTTTGTATGTGGTGCTGAGGATCGAGCCTGGGCCGCACTCATGCTAGGCAAGTGTGCTACCGCTTGAGCCACATCCCTAGCCCAAAATTAATATCTTAATATAAGATGTTAATAATGGGGGAAATTGGACTTTCTGTATTATCTGCTCACATTTTTTTCTTTGCGTGGAATTTATTCTTTACCCTGTTCATTAATAGTAAAATCGTAATTGAGAGAGAAGTTTTCTGTGATTGATTAACTTCAGTGAAAGGTGTTTTTAAAAATCTTAGCTTAGGTTATATCTGCCTATCTTAAGTGAATAATAATCTTCTAGAATGTTGCTAAACATTGTTGTAAAACAAAATTCCATATATTCAAAGCTTTAAAACCATTTTTTTTTCTTGTCATATAGCAAACTAATGTTGGCATAGATAAGAATGGATGACATACCTAAATCTTGTAGAATGTTAGAAGTATGATTTTCAGATACCTGGCACATATAAGAGGAGCTTTTTTCTTTTAATGCTGATTTAGCAAACTTTAAGGTGAATGTGATGTGTCATAGAAATTTTGTGGGATGTGTGTGTGTGTGTGTGTGTGTGTGTGTGTGCGTTTATGTTTTTTTTTTTTTTTTTTTGCCAAGGTGCATGCAAAGTTTTTAGATATCTGGTGTCGGTTTGATGTCTTCTGAATTTTATATATATTCTATACACCATCAGTTTACGTAATTTTTGGAGATCTGATACTAATATTGGCAATGTTTCTACTATAGCTTACTCATAAAAAATAAATCTCAACAAGCAATGAATGTATTCACTGGGGTCACTTAGGAGCTAGTTGTGTAACTTAAATGGGGAAAACAAAAACACCTGGCTAAAGTAATCTATGAGCAGAATCTACTGTCAAAAAGCAGCCAAGCATTCTCAATGTCCCTCAGATCATGTAATTTAAAAGGCATTTTGCCAGAAACTGTGGTCATATATATTTGGAAAAATATAGACTTAACTAAATTATATGAGAAATTATTATGGTTTGGATCTCAAATATACTCCCCAAAGTATCATGTGTTGGAGGCTTTGTCCCCAATACAGCAATGTTCAGAGGTGAGGCTCTTACTTCATCAGTGAATTAATCTGATTTAATAATTTTAATGGACCATTAGTAGATGATGGAAACTGAGGGAAGGTGGGACCTGGTTTGAGGGAGTAGGTCTCTGGGTGTGTGTCCTGCAAGGGTATTTCTTGTGCCAACCCCTTCCTTCCCATTACCCTCTTCCTGGCTGCCGTGAACTAAGCAGCTTTTCTCAATCACCCTCTTTTGCTATGGGGTTCTGCTTCACCTCAGGCCTAAGGCAATGGAGCCAGCTGACCATGGACTGACCTCTTAAACTGTAAGGCAAAATAAACTTTTCCTCCTTTAAGTTGTTTATGACTTACATTTTAGTCACAGCAATGAAAAACCAAATAACAGATTTCCAAAACTTCTCATAAAATACTTATATATTTTGTGATTCCTCAAGTTTTCATAATTTCACTAGATCGTCTAAAGTATAAAACTCATGTTCAATGAAGACTTATACTAATAAACAAGTTTCTGTGGAATTCCACCTAGGAACCTTGGATAGGTAAATATTTCTCACAGTCTGATTTTGTGACTGATACCATTGGCATTACTTGGGAAATTGTTAGTAATATAAATTCCTAGACCTCCTGTGTTGAAACTCTTGGATTGAGGCCCAGAGATCTGTTTTAACAAGTGTTCCAGGTGTTTCTGATGCTTGCTAAAGCTGGGATACCATTAGTGTAGGAGGGCCTCAAGTCTCGAAATTAGAGACTGCTGTTATTGATTGCTTAATATATTACAATGATTATTCTCCTTTCAGGAACTGGTATCTTCAAATAAGTTTAGAGCCATTCATCTTGACCTTAAAAGTAGCTAGAAGTGGCTTGTTAGTAGTTGAATTTGGATCATTTTGATACATTGGTTAATAAGTCTGAGTTGAAGCAGAAGAGTTGTTTGATATGAGTATCTGAAATCTGTTCAGTGTAGAATGAGGAGGAGTTTCTGTTTCTTTAGGTAGGACACGAGAATAAAATGCCATTATGAAAATAGAAATAGAAATATGTTATTACAGAAACAGTTTCATTGTAAGGCCTCAATTTACTCAATTACTATCATAAAAATGTAATAGATTGGTGGTGTGAAGTCCTTGCAATTAGGCAACACATATAGAACACAGTTTGCATCTCAGATTTCTTTTGAGAAAGTTATTCTCTGTGCTTCAGTTTCCTATCTGTAAAGTGGAGATAATATTAGTACCTATCTCATAGAGTGCTATAAAGGTGAAATAAATGAGTTGATATTTTAAAAACCTAAAAACAGTGTGTAAGTTCTGTGTAAATATTAATGAAAACCAAATATGAATAATTTTGATTTCAATCTTATATCTGTGATCATATGAGTGTTATTATTGGCTATTATAATAAAAGTTAAATTTTTGTATCTTATAATATTTTAATGTATATTATACTAAAACTGCTGAGGAAATAATACAAGTGCATGTTTTAATCTGAGGGCCTCCTTCATTCACTTATTTATTCATTTTTACATAAACTTATATTAAATGCTAACCATTTAAAATCAGTTTTCTTGATTTCAAAATAGCACTTGGTTGGCTTTTTAAAAAAATATTTAATTTGGTGTAAATAATGCAACAACTTGATTTTCTACTAGTTATGTTAGTTTATTATTACATAACCTGCTTTGCTATTTTTCCATTATTTCCTAGATAGCTATGTTTCAATATTTACTAATGACAAGTGTCTATTGATTTTTAAGAAATGGAGTTGAAAAAAAATGGAGTAGAATGATGATGAATTATAATTTAATTACAAATAAGTTTGTTAAATACTAATTTGAGAGAAAACACATTCTTATCAGAAGTTAAACTTTAAAAGATGCTTGGAGATGTAAAATGAATTTATTAATGGATTTCATTTAAAAATTGTTTGTACATTCAATACTTAGCCAATCATCTCTTAAAATCTGTTTTTAGAAGCAGGACTGAAAAATGATCTTAAATTGAAGTTGAAGGAAGAACTAAACAAAACACAGAATTTGTATATATTTTTAATTTAATTTCAGTCTTAATAATATTAAATTTGAATATACAGATTTGCATATAAATGAACTAACTTTATATTCAATGTCAAATACATTTACTCAATGAATGGTTAAATCAGAGTAATACAGCTATAACACCAAAGAAAGAATGAAGTATAGTACCTTTAAATTTCTGTTTTTATTTTTGGAGCGTGACTAATGAGTAATTAATTATGCATTGCCTAGAATAATCAATCTATTCATATTACTTATTTTGACTATTTTACATTTACTTTTCCATGCCACTTAATCAGCATTCCTTTCTTCTTTCTTTAAATGAGTTTTTATTTTCTAAGCACATATTTTGGTTCCCCCACTGTCCATCAGCAGCAATATACTCTTATTTTTTTAGAATTCAAAAGTAAAGCAGCTTTTCTTTTTATAATTTCTTTTTGGAGTTCTATTTCTGTTCATTGGTATAAATGTGACTTGGATAGGTAAATGTTTCTCACAGTCTGGTTTTGTGACTGATACCATTGGCATTACTTGGGAAATTGTTAGTAATATAACAATTGTTAGTAACATAACAACAGTTTTGTCCAGTTTTGACTTTTGTGTTTATATATATATATTTTTTTAAATGTTTGCTACTTGTGATCAGATCTGGAGAGTTCTATGTTAATTTTTCATGTCTGGATGCTGTGTTCTCAACAATCTCTAAAAATATCAGAGTGATTAGCATTTCTCAGAATAATGTCTTACAGTGTTACCTAGTTATTTCAGGGGTGCTTGCCTTACCTCCAACTGTGGTGTTAGGCTTCAAGGTAAGCTGTAGAATTTTGCAGAATGAATGAACTACTTAGTTTTTTTTTTTTTAACCACAGATGAAATATAAGAGAATAGATTTTGGCAGTCAGCATATTTTTGTTAAACTAATAAAGTGTTGAACAATGTCAACTATGTACCAACTAACTGCTTTGTACATACTAACTCATTTGATTTTTATAAACAATCATCTATGATTTTGAAATCCTAGTTTTTGGTATAACCTTATGCAAATGCTCCTCAGAACATCAATATTTTGTAATATGGTGATAACAATAGTCTTATTAAGGTGTATTTTTTGCACATAATAATTATTTTCCTCTATATTATAGATTTTTCTACAAACTATTAGATATATAAGTGGGTATTATGTATCTTTTTAACACCTCTAAATCTTTCATTTATGCAAGGTCTGAGAAAGACTGCTGATTGGCTTAATGGATCTCAGGGATGATTAGGGCAAGGAACAGAACAATCTAGTTTTAAAATTCCAAAAATATTGGTGAGATAATGAGAAATCCAAAAGTGGTTTTGCAAAGGAAGCACTGCCAGCACTTGTGTTAGGGAAAAGGCCAAAATGTCTTTAAAAATTTCAGAATTTTAAGGTTAATTGTGTAATGTGAATATTGATTTTATTCTATAAATTAAAAAATGATTTTGCTTCTGAAACAACTTAATACCTGCTCTCTGAACTGTGATGCCTCTGTGCTTCTGGAGGACCCTGCAAGAATATGGGGGTTGAATCTTAGGTAAAGGAGGGGTCTGGTTCTTGGTCATCATCTCTTGGTATTGACATTTGCAAAGACTGCTACATTTTCATCTGGTCTTTGCTCAGTTGCTGTTATTCCCATTTTTTCTGCAAGAAAGGCTATTAAATTAATAGCCTTTAATTAATATTAACTGCCATGTGCATACTGTTCTTGGTGACTGAAGAAACTACACTTTGCTGCTTCTGTGAAGCACAGTACCATGCATTAGGGATGCTCAAGACTGTATTCAAAGGGGTTTATACAAAACACAAAACACATTCAAATTAGTACACTTTGGGGGAAATTTTATTTTACAGAGACTAATAACGAACATATGGGTAAATGTAAGGACACCACAGTGGATGATGCAGATACGTGAATTCAGCAGCAGACCCACAACATGAGAGAGAGAAGTGGCCTAAATGACCTAGAAGAACAGACAATTTAGAACTGAGACCTGACTTGGGAGAAGTCTTGACCATTCAAGGAATACAGTCAACCTAAGATGACTTTTCAGGGTGGATTTTAGAGAAATAACCAGTTGTTATGGTGTGGATATGAGGTGTCCCCCAAAAGCTTCAGAGGAGAAATCTTAATCCAATCAGTGAATTAATCCCTAATGGGATTAACAGAGTGGTAACTAGAGGCAGGTGAGCTGTGGCTGGAGGAGGTGATTAATTGGAGGCGTGGCTATGGGTTTTTTATTTTGTATCTGGAGCTAGAGTCTCTCTCTCTTTGCTTCTTGATCACCATGATGTGAGCTGCTTTCCTCTGCCACCCTCTTCTGCCATGATGTTCAGCCACAGCTTGAGCCTCAAAGAAGAGAGCTAGCCTTTTCTGCACTAAGACCTCTGAAACTGTGAGTCCTCAAGTAAACTTTTTCTCCCCTAAAGTTGTGCTGGTCAGATGCTTTAGTCACAATAGAGAAAAAACTGACTAAAACACCACTTTTTTACTCTACCTTGTTTTTGTGGTTCCAATTGGCCAAACCCCACTGGAGCTAGCAAGAAAGGAGCAGAGTGGAAAGAGGAGGTTAGTGAATCTGCAGGGATGAAGATTTCTGGCAAGAGAACAAATGTATCCGGTCATTTCTTTTTCGCTGAATGCAAGGTTTTTTTCTTTTTGTTTGCTTGTTTGTTTTGCTATATTTAACTATTTTTTCCTGGAAAAATTATCATTTGTCTCTTTTTAGATTCTTTTTTAAAAAAATTATTGGTTGTTTAAAACATTACAAAGCTCTTGACATATCATATTTCATACATTTGATTCAAATGGGTTATGAACTCCCATTTTTCCCCGTATACAGATTGCAGAATCATATCGGTTACACATCCACATTTTTACATACTGCCATACTAGTGTATGTTGTATTGTGCTGCCTTTCCTATCCTCTACTATCCCCCTCCCCTCCCTTCCCATCTTCTCTCTCTACCCCAACTACTGTAATTCATTTCTCTCCCTTGTTTTTTTCCCCCTTTCCCCTCACTTCCTCTTGTATGTAATTTTGTATAAGGATGACTATCTGAGGTTTGCCCTCTGGTATTAGCATGTCAATAGTGATTCCTATTATCTCTAGGACCAACAAATATCTAAAGCACTTCCACTTTGCTCTTCTGACTTTCTTCACTCCCTCTCTTTAAATGTTTTCATTTTTAATAATTACTGGTTATTCACATCTGATGATCATTAAGCAAACTTCTAGATTCTCCAGATGAATATATTAAAATGACACCTTAGGACAAGACAGGGTTGGACAAAACAAACCCAGAGTGGTGACAGAGGTGGGGATGCTAATAGAAGCTTTGTGGGAAGCAGGGCCTTGAAATTAAAACATCTGAGGACCATCAGTCTTTGGTCTGGTGTTTATATAACTATCTGAATTTAGGATTCACATACTACCTACATAGAATCTGCAATGAGTTTAAGCAAGTATGGTTTTCTTCATTCTTGTTTTCTATCAATCTTTTTCTCCAAATGACCTCTTCTTTGGGGGCCAAATCATATGTTGTCTATGTGTAGAACTCAGAAAAAAATTTGTGGAAACCTTTCAGTACTTCAATGTATAATAGTAAAAAGCAAATGAAATCTCTAGCAATCAACAACAGAGGAACATGACTACTGAAAATTCAAACAATTCAAGAATGAAGGTTCACACTATTTCGCTGATTAAAGAAATTATTCCAGCTTATTTCCTGCTGCAGAATGAAAGACATGTGCATGAGTAGAGGAAGAGGAAAATAACAAACATTATCTGCAGCTTTGCCTTGTTGCAAACTGGTTACAATGTGCTTCATAGCGCACATCAGGGAAATGCAAGTGGTGACTGCTGTATTCTTTGTCTCTCTTTCCTGATCCCAGGGAAAAACTTTAATATTTTTCCATCAAATATATTTTCTGTAGGTTGTTTGAAGAAAGTCTGTATCAGGTTAAGTAAGTTCCCTTTTAATGCTAGTTTTCTAAGAGTTTTTGCAATGAATGGGCATGAAGTCTTATTGAATACTTTTGCTTGTGAATAATAGGATGATCATACACCTTTCATTTTAAAAAATGTTTATGTGGTGAATTATATTGAGTAATTTTTGAGTGTCAATCCCATCCTGCATTCTTGCATTGCTGAGCTAATTCTTACAGAGAATAATTCTGACCAGAGAATATGTTCTTTTTATATATATCACTGTTTTTAATTTGCTAACCTTTTGTTAGCATTTCAGTGTTTATCTTCATATGAGATATGGGTTGGAGATTTTTCTTTCTAACCAGGACCTTATCATTTTGGGGCATCAATGCTATGATAGTTTCATAAGAAAATATGGGAATTGTTGTATTTTTTTCTATTTTTGAAGATATTATACAAGAGTGTTGTTAGGTTTTCCCTTACCTGAAATAATTATATGCCCAAATTCATAATTGATACCATCTAGGTCTATGGCTTTTTTGTGTATGTTTTTTGTATATGTTTTTGTATTCTTTTTGTAAATGCTTATGTGTCTTTATATTTAAGATCTGTCACTTGCACATAGCATATAGTTTTATCTTAATCTAGTCTGAAAATATTGACATTCCATGTTAGACATTTAGTCCATTTGCATTTAACATAATTATTGATATGGATGAGTTTTTATTTATATAGCAGAATGCATTATATATCTTATTATACATATACAGCACAATTTTTCATATCTCTGGGTATATACACAGTATATTCACACCAATTCCTGTCTTTATACCTGTATTTTGGATAATGATGATCATCACATTCTACCATCATTAATAACCCCATGGCCCCTCCCTTTCCCTACAACTCCTCTGCCCTATCTAGAGTTTGTCTATTCCTCCCATGCTCCTGCTCCCTATCCCACTATGAAATCAGCCTCCTTATATCAAAAATAACATTCAGCATTTGTTTTTTGGGGATTGGCTAACTTTACTTAGCATTATATTCTCTAACTCCATCCATTTACCTGCACATACCATGATTTTATTCTCTTTTATTGCTGAGTAATATTCCACTGTGTATATATGCCAAAGTTTGCTTATCCATTCATCTACTGAAGGGTATATAGGTTGGTTCCACAATTTAGCTATTGTGAATTGTGCTGCTATAAACACTGATGTGGCTGTGTCCATGTAGTATGCTGTTTTTAAGTCCTTTGGGTATGAACCAAGGAGAGGGGATAGCTGGGTCAAATGGTGGTTCCATTCCCAATTTTCCAAGAAATCTCTATACTGCTTTCCATATTGACTTCAGTTTTTATCTAATCATTTTTATTCTTTTTCCTTCTATTTGACCCACCTGTTTTGTGGTGTTTTCTCTGCTTTGTTTCTTTTCTTTGTACTAATGAAATATAATTCATTTTTCTTACTATATTAATATAACATAATAAACATCTATCTTTGCCTTACAGAAGTCTAATATAAACATTTCAATTTCTACAGTTGTTAAAACTCAAGAATACCTTAAATATTTTTTACTTCCATTCTGTTCTTTGCACCATCAAAGGCACACAGTTTATCTCTACAAATATTTTAGAGTCCATGTAGTATGGACTTTATTACTCTTACATTTTATTAATCAGTCAGTTTGTTAACCCACACATTTATGCCTCTCACTTTATCATTTCTTCTTACAACTATGTGTTTCTCTTTGCCATGATTTTACTTCTTCCTGATGAACTTCTTTTAATATATCTTTTAATGTATATCAACAGCAGACAAATTTTGTTAGCTTTATTCTTCTGAAAATGTCTGTTTTCATTTCTCAGTTTTTTATACTGGATACATATAATTCAATATGTCACTAATTTTGTTTCTGAACACAAAGGGGGGATTTCATTGATTCTTTTTAGAAGTCATTTGTAATCTCCCATCCCCCCTTATAAGTCCTTTTCTTTGCTTGCTTTTATCCCCCAGTATTACTAGGATACCATTTTATTGGTTCTCCATGATGCAAATTGGGTATATTCCATTCATCTATTTTCTGGTTAACTAATCTTTTTGTTTCTTTGTCATCTAATCTACTGTTAAATTAAAAACACAAGATATGCATTTATTTTTTCATTGCAGAAAATTTACTATTTTAAATATTGTGCAATTATTAATATTTTGCCTTTCCCATTGTTTTTCACTTTTAAAATCAAATTAACTACAAATGTTTTGAAAGTTGAATAAGTACAGTTTTATTTATCTATTGGTACTAAGAATTGAACCCAGGGGCACTTTGACACTGAGCCACAACTTCACCCCTTTTTATTTTTTATATTGAGACAGGGTCTCACTAAGTTGCTGAGGCTGGCTTTGAATAAGTACAATTTTAACAAAGAACATGAAATTCATAATTTCATAACCTAGCAATAATCAGGAAATCACTGTTCATATTCTAATCATCAGGAGAAAGATCATTTATAAGAGTGAACGTATTTTATACATCCATATCTTGGACATATTGCCTGTACAGATTTGTGTGAAATTTATACTCTTCCATTTTCCCCACTAAAATAAAAAATTATTCATATGTAAAAATAGTTATGTGTATAAATATATGTATATATATATAATTATATAAAACACACACACACACATACACACGCCATCATAGAGCAAAGGAAATCACAGAAAACCTCTGGTAAAATTTAGGAAAATAACTTGCTTTCTTTAAAGAGTGTTTTTATAAGTGCATTATAGTTGTACATATTAGTGCAGTTCATTATGACATATTCATAAATACATATAACAGCTTTCTCCACTTTTATTACAACTTTTAAAAACAGTCGTTGACAGCTGTCCCCAATATCTTAAGTAACTATAAGTCTGGTTTTATTACATGACTTATTTTCTTGATGTTTAGTCCTGTGATCCTGCTTTTTTTGATATAATTATCATTATTTATTAGATACAACATTACATATGAAGAAAATGCAGGTGATATTAAGTCAATAGTGAGGAACCATCACTTCCACTGGGCACTTGGTGGATACTAAAGTCACCTCTAGTTCCTCTCTTCTTATAGGGCATACTGTCTAGAACCTGCACCTGAGATTGTAGTTAATCTTTGTTTCCTCAACACCAAGAGACTTCAAGAAATTCTGATCTTTATTGTCAAGATTTTCTGCTTTGATTTCAACTTCCTATTTTGTGCAGATTCATAATTCACTAAATATCTTTAAGGAGACACTGGCCATGTGTTGGAGACATTGGAAGTGTCCAATTCTGTTATTCCCATTTCAAATGTCTCACACGTCTATTTCCCTAGGCCTTGCACAGCAACCTCCTCCTCTCAGGGAATAAGTCTAGATTTTCAGACTCTAGCTGCACCCAGAAACTGCAGGTGTCTCTAGAGAAAAAGTAGATGCAATGGTCAATTTACCCCAGAACTATTATTTATATTGTTCTGTTGTTCTGTTCAAAGTGGCCTTTACCCCAAAAGTATCTTTGCCTTTTCATAATGGGGAAAAAATAAAACTCTGAAATTTGTTTGATTATCAGATGTTTTATGTTAACTCTTTATCTTTCCATCCTGTACCACTTCAATTCTGGCAAATATTTTGTAGGGGAAAAATACCTTACCATGGAGATCCATTAAATCCCTAATTTTGTAACTTGGTATTTTTCAGGAACATCAAAAGTTTTTCTGTTTATTCTCCATCTTTCTCTTTAAGGGGCTAAATTTATATGCTCAGATAGTAACTGTGCCCCAAATTGACATGTGTTCTCATTTGATCATCTAAGTATGCTCTACTCTCTGAATTAATTATTAATTCCTCCACTGTTCAAAGCTTTTACTGCTTTAAGCTGTTTGGAAATACATGAATTTTCCTTTTCATCCAGCTTTCTTTCAGTTGTTATCTGTTGCTAGTATGACTCTTCAACAAACTACTCCATTGAACTGAGCAGTAGCATTTTTCTTAATTGGATTTACATTTTCCCCAAAGTAGGAAAACTTAGCATCTGTGTATCCGGAATTTTCTGAAATTAATGTTTTCTATTGCTGGGCATGATAATCTTTGTGATCTTATTATTTCATCAGTCTCTATGTGCCCTCTGGTTCTCAAAGAGTCACATCAGTTCCACATGGAAACAGCATTCATTCCATTCCAAGACCCCAAAAGTATCAATACACTACCTTATAAATGATAAGTTACAGTATAAGTTCAAAATCTCACTCAAATATCATCATTTCTAATGAACCAAGTCTCATCCTCTATATCATATAAATTGAGTGTGGGTGAAGCTCTAGTTATAATCCTTTCTAGGGTAAAGTTTTCTGCATTTGAAGACCTATGAACAAGAAAGCATTAACTTTTCCCAAAGGACAATGATGAGACATGCATAGCTAACAGTTCTAGAACTCATGTTGAATACCCTTCCAATCACATGCAGCACAACTAGAAATCAATAATAAGAAAAACTTTGGGAATCACAACAACAGGTGAAAATCAAACATCTTAATTTCAAAGGACCAGTGGATCAAGAAAAAAAATCAAGCAGGAGGTGGCTGAGGGGATCTATGAGTCTTTGTGTGGATGAATATACTGATCTTCTGAGCTTTCTGAGTCAGCAGAAAGAGGCTTCATATTTTTTGGTTTCTCTTCAGAGAAACAACACATTACCTGTTCTTAGCATCTTTTGCAATCTGGATGGGTTAAGAATTTTTCCAAATTATCGAGTTCAGTTTCCTTTTTGCTTAAGTTGTTCCCCAAATCTGTCTCTTTCCTCTAGTATTTTATTACTTGCAGCAAGAAAAACCTAAGCTGGTACTTCAACTTGGAATCTCTTCAGTGAAATAGACACATTCATCCATTCCATGTTCTGATTCCCACATGACTGTGAGAAATAATTCAGTTAAATTTTCTTGTCAGTACATAGCAAAGATCCCCTTTCCACCAGTTCTAATAACCTGTTCTTTATTTTCTTCTCAGCTTTCACCAGCTGTATTTTTAATGTTCATATTTTTACTGACAGTTTGATTGTTTGTTCTCTAAAATGATATAGGTTTTCTCTACCACACTCCTCACTTCATTTTCTGAGTCTTCACCAGAAATGTCAGTGTGTTCAAAGCAACTAGTTTATCCCACATGTCCTTCAAAATTTTCTCAGACTACACCCATTACCCATTTCCAAAGCTACATCTACATATTAAAGTATTTGTGACAATAGAACCCCACTTTTAGTACTAAAATCTACATTAATTTTCTGCTGCTTTGGCAAAAAATTATGACAAATTTAGTGGCTTATTATCTACAGGTCAGAAGTCGAAAACAAAACAAAACAAAACAAAAAAACACAAAACCAGCACAGGTTTATTATTCATAGGTGAGCAGAGTTTGATTCCTTTTGAAAGGTTTTGGAGAGAATGTTTCCAGGTCCTTTCCAAATTCCAGGGGGCCAACTGCATTTATTGCCTCCCAACACCTTCCTCTGTCTTCAAACCTGGAATCCTGGACTGTTTTAATCTCAGGGCTCTGGCTTTTCTTTCTTATCTCCTTTTCTGATTCTAATTGTCCCTCTTATTCACAAGGGCTTCTGTGGTTACATTATGCCTATAAGAATAGTCCAAGATGATCCTCCCATCTCAAGATCCTTAACTGAGTCCCATCTGCTTTTTGCCATGTTAGATAACATTCACAGGTTCTGGGGATTAGGATGTGGACATCTTTGAATGGCCTTTATTCTGTCTAATACATGTATCTATTTTGAGTCCTAAATTTCAAACCCTGAATTGCTTAGGATTTTGCATTTTTAAATTTAAAATTCTTTTTTTAATCACTTAAATTATTATTTATGTTTGGAAGCATTAAATTCTATATTAACCCTTTTTTTCTTAGCATTTCTGCTGTAGCCCCCCTTCCTTTATGCAGAAGTGGTAGAATGTCCTATATGTTGGGAGGGTCATAATGGGAATGGGGATTGGACACAACTTTTTGATTCCTCAACTTATCTCACCACATTTTCATTTATTGATGGTATAGTTTCCTAATCTTCTGTCTAAAATACTCTTTTCCTTTTATAATGAATAAGTTAAAAAACTTCTTTAGGACATTGTTAGTTAAATTAATAGAATAACATAGCAGGAGACTTCTATTGCATTAAATAAACCAGAAAGAAAAATGTTTTCATTAAAAGATAATATCAGTACCTGAGAATAATAAACTGTCAGGGCAATAAAAACCTCATTGCATAATCTTTTTTTGAGGACATCTCTAAGCAGCTTTATATTTGAAGAATAAAATTTTTAGTTGAAGTTTCCTCCAACTTGTGGTGGCCCCAACATTTTCCTTGTTTTTTAGCACGAACAATTGGTAAAGATGCAGTGACATTCATGCATAGTCTGATTATTTCTGGACCTCCCCCTTTTCAACAGACAAATTTGCTTTTTTTTCCTAAAGTAAACTCCCTGGCAGCAAAATGAAAATAGAATTTTTACTTCTTTCCACAATCAAATGATCTAGAGAGATTGTTTTTGAATAACTTTAAGGAGAAATCAACCACGTAAGCCCGTGTAGGAAAACAGAAACAAAAACAAATGTATTTTAAGCCTTATAGACCTTATGGAATTTGTCAAAGATGAGGAAACAGATATGTAAAGCCTGTGGTGTTTTTGACCATGGAACTCTGGGGGATTTTGTGGATGGTCCCAGAGACTGCTACAAAGAAAAGAGCCAAACAGGCAAGTGTTCAATGAGTGCTCTGTTTTATCTGATTTATGTGTTAGTTCTGGATACCCTTTGTTTGAATAAGAATTTTTTTTTATCAAAAACAGTTGGATAGATATTGCATCAAATAATTTGACCCAAGTCCTAGTAAGTGAGGCCAGGATAAGGACTGGATCCTAGACGTTTCATTCCTTTGCTTAAATCCCTTCAGTGGCTCCCTGCACATTATTGGTGACCTGACCCTTGCCCATCTCTTCAGTTTATTTCTTGCTCTAGAGTCTTCTTAATTCCCCAAGTTGTGTATCTGGAGAGTTCCTCTCTGTCCTGTCACTTGGCAATCTTCATAACTTCTCTGTGATAGTATTCACCCTAAACATATTCTATCCATTGTCACTTAAATCACCTTAAACCCTCTAAATTTACCTCTGCTGCTATCTTAATTGGAGATTGATATTATTTTGGTAGGCAAAATGATGCAGCAACCTTGATCTATGTAACAAAATACAAAATATTTGTCATTGTAGGGTTTTTCTATTTGAATAAGTTTGTACAACATCATACTCCATCTGAAGCAATGCATCTTGACACTGAGGTTCTATACCTAGGCTTTTTTTTTGGTACTGGGGATTGAACTCAGGGGCACTCCACCACTAAGCCACATCCCAGCCCTATTTTGTATTTTATTTAGAGACAAGGTCTTCACTGAAGTGTTTAGTGCCTCACTGTTACTGAGGATGGCTTTGAGCTTATCAGAAATTGCATGTTATCAATACTTGTAAAACCTTATTGACTATGATTCATTTGAATGAAGAAAACAATTGGTTACTTCCTTTCCGTTGTCTTATTTTCCAGGCAAAAAGAACTTGATGACACAGAATTGAATACAATAAAAAAAATGACACAAGGCAAATGATAAATGAACGAGTAACCTAACAGTAATTTTACAATAGGTAACAGCAATTGATAACTTCCAGCAATGGAAAAAAAGAAGTAATAATTCACTGAGAGTTATCCATGATGCAGGCGGTCAGCAGCCCCAAAGGTTCATAATAAGCATTCAGCTTTAACTCCACAATGGGACAAAGCACATTGCTAAGGTGTGCTCCACTTGGCTTTGAGGACTGGGAAGATCAACACAGTCCCTGCTTCACACTCTAAATTAAACCCACCTACTTATCAATTTACATTTTAACATTGACTGAATAAAGTCCAAGAATGTTTACCTGCTCATTTTATTTATAAGAAAAAATGCTGTATAAATATTTATAGATATTTATAATTAACATACATATATAAATTAAATTTTGTAATTTAAAAATTACACATATTGCAACATAGTATGTATAGATCAAACTATTGAATAGACTTAATAATACTTTATTCCCTTAACACTAGAAAACTGTCTAGATGTATTATTAAATTTTCTTTCCTTCTTCATCCTTTCTTTTTCTTCCTTTTCCTTATCTTTACTTCATTTCCTAGTTTTTTTTAAAGAAAATGACACTGCTTGATTTTGTCCACTACACATTATTTTAATTTGCCATAATTCATGTGAGCAACACGTAGAATGCTACTCTTAAGGGTGAGGAAAAGCAGCTTCTGAATGTGGTTCATAAAACTGGTGAAAACCCTTTGCCAAGACACATTCCTTAGAGAAATTGTCTGTTCTTTTTCCTCAAGAATTCCTCCCAAAGAATGCTAATCTTAATGTATGCCAAGACACACTGACAAGTTCATACCTGGGCTCAGAAGAATAAATCTAATTAGTGTGCATGAAGAATATCCCAATGCAGGAATTATCATAACTAAATAAACATAGTAAAACAAATTTATTGGCTTCCCTTTTGAAAAGCTTTTCAAACAATTGACTTGTGTGGAAACTTGTTTTATAATGTATTAAAATTTCATAAGGGAATACTTTGTTTAGATCCTAAATAAAGAATTTCATAAAATTTAGAAGTTTGCATGTTAACATAATGCTATAATAAATAGAAAATATGCATCTCATAGCAATGTCTTAAGTAAACTATTATCTTGGTATTTAGAAATTTTTTCATAGTTGTATTTAAAATATTTAGCTTAATTTTCCATGAATATTTGTATGCTTTTTGTACTATTTAATTTAATGTTTTTATTGTTTGTGAACTTTAGTACTGAAAAAATCTAAACTAAATTAGAATGTATAAGCAAATATTTTCCGTAAAGCTTGTATTCAGTGAATTAAATCATATCAAGTTTTTTTTTCAGCTATCTTCTTCAAACTCTGTACATAAAGAATCTAAAAAATTGAAGAGTTTTCCAAAACTGGAGAGTTTTCAGTTTTTTCTCCAGTTATTTTAAGAGCTTCAATATTTTTTGGGAAAGGTAACTTAAATTGTACATTATATTATTATATATATTAACAATTATATAAAACTACTATATACTAATAAAACAAATTTTAAAATACTAAAAAATTTTTTAAAGAAAAAGAGCATTGTTGATTTTTGAATATGTCATATGCAAAAAGTTGAATGGAAAATCAGATGGCATAAGTAATTGAACATGAAGCAAAAGCTAAATGACTAAAACAGGTTATTCTTCTATTCTTCAGCTTGTCTTCACCATCTGTTGGACTATTGGCAGCTATGGTTCTGCTTCATAGTTAATAATCTTAACCAACAAGGCATTAACTGCCATTTGATGAAGATTGTACGGATAGAAATAACCTATGATAATCTATAATAATCTTGTCTTACAGGGTCAGTCTGGGCCAGACATCTTGAAGAATAGTCAAGGTAGGTAGAAACATGGGACTTCTTATTTACTTCCTCACCTGACTTTACAGAGCAATATTACTTCTTATTTCAATTTCATGACAGTGTCTTTCATGTTAAAATAACAATAACATAAACAATAACAAACAATAAACAATAACAAAACTCTACCCCTCTTTTCATCTTTTCCTGTAGAACACTTTTCAAAGAGATCCTGTTCCAATGCAATGTCTTACACATTGCAGAGGCTAAATAATACATGTGGTATGAATGATTTGGATTAGGGTTAATTAGGGATGAGGAAGTTTTCTGAGCATAGAAACTACTGTGGAGGGAAGGTCTAGAGATAAATATCAAGAGCTCTGAGTCCTGGGTCTGACCTGCCACTAACCCTCCTTGTGTACAGAGACATGCACATAAATTTCTGTGTCTAAATGGTTTAAAAAATTCTAAGTGTCTCATTTTTGAGGTTCTAAATTTTTTAGAAAACAAATTTTATATCTATTAGAATATTTGTAATGTGCAAATCAATGGGATTTATAGAAACAACTTCTTTCCTGTATTGAATAATTTCTGTGGTTACAATGGTGAGAGTTGGGGTGGATGATACCGGAAAATTGCTGAAGTGACTTCCTTTGAAGCAGTTTGGCAAATATCTTAATGATACAAGGCACAAAACCCCATAAAACTAATAACAGAGGGCTTAAAGTTTAATCATAGACTTTTAAACTCAAATGCCAAAATATTCCTTTAAAGTAAATAGTAGAAGGGATAATTGGAGATAGTGACAATGTCAAAATCAACTTTAAATACTAACCAATTGGATGGAAACTATCCTTGGAAATATCCAACTTGTTTACTGGAACTAAGAGAAGGTTGATGTATTTGATAATATTTACTTTCAGATAAATATTTGAATAGTTATTTAAGAATTCATATGTTAATAAAAAAAAACCACAGGATGTTTGCTCAATTATTGTATTTTCCGAGATTATATTAAGATTTCCAAGATTTTGTCTTTGATATTTCCATTTTTTTTGCTGTAATTTCTAAATCTGACACGAAGAGTAATATAATAGAAGACTAGATAAAACATTACATACCCCAGAGGCCATGAGTCTGAGAAGAAGCATAGCTGTGAATATATCTATAAAACTCACATTTGTTGTTACTAAGAGAAAATAATTAAAATACATTTTATTGCCTTGGTTATATATACTTATTTTTTCACTATTTTCTTCTTATGGAATTAGTTATCAAAAATGAAACCATCATACAAATGTTTGTGATAAAATGAGAGAGCCTCCTCTAACTCCAACAGTTGGAGAAGATCTAAGCACATTAGCAGATTCATGTACATTCCTCTTGATATTTCCTTCTGTGTATATATCAATAATGCAGTGCATGACTTGATCATTGAAATTCTGGGTCATGGGCAGAGATGATAGAAAATAATTCTGGGTAGCTGAAAATCTGTGTAGTGCATAAAATTAACTGCTTATAAAAACGAAACACAAAACTCAGCTAATATATTCTATCTTTGAAATATTTTAATGGTTTTCATAATAGTAAATGCTCAGTTCACATGGACTATTATGTGAAGTTATTATTGCTAAATGCCTAATCTTTTTAACCATTACCATTACTCTGTGAAAAAGATACTGGTAATTATCTCCTCTTTTATTTGCATTTCATGTCCAGAGGGAAAGATAACCTAGTCCATGGTAGCTAGAGGGCACAGAGCATAGAATCTGCCTGCACATTCACCAGTCACAGAGTTCAGAGCTTCTTTGCTCTCAGGCTGTAGATCCTTTTGTCAATCTACAGAGTTCATTAGTTCATCATTCTGTTTCCTGGAGAATGGATTCAAAATTCATTTTATTATCCATCATGTCTCTGATTATTTTCCAACCATATTTGCTCACTTGAATCTCTGATGCTTTATTGTGCTCCAAATAAACCAAACTGCTCAGTGATTTAATATATTCCCAGGTCCGCTAGCTTTTGTTTCTCATGTGTTTCATATGTGTATATATGAAACACATGAGAAACAAAGTTTCATACTGTATCAATCTACAGTAAATGTACTGACCCTAGAGGGGCAGCCCAGTTACCAACCAATTACTAAGCATTCTTTGGTCATCTTCATGGAAATGCACTTTCCTCTCATACTACTATAGTACTTTTTCTTTTTTATCGTACTTACCACATATACCTAATTTCAGGTTAACTTTTAGAAGCTTCATCCATATGCTAGTTCAGATTCAAGCTTTTTGCAAATTCATCTCCAAAATCATCTGTTGTTCTACTTTACATATAATGTGCTTGATAGAATCTTGTTGAATTCAATTTCCTGCCTGTATGATGGTGAGTACATTAGGAGCAGAGGATTTGAAATTATTATTATTATTATTAAGATTATTCAATCTTGCATTATAGTGTATTTTGTAACATATGAGGAAAATTGAGTACAGGCAGAATTAAAGTTAGATTAGGAACATTTTTTCTGTAGATGTTTATGACCATGAATAAGACCGTATTAGCCTGAGACACAATTTTTATTAGAGCTTTATAGTTATACATACTTGTTGGGTTCATCCCAACAAACTAAAACATACTTGGAATTTGATTTCTGGGAAAATTTTTATGGTCACTAGTATCATAATTAAAAAATTAGGGAGAAATATGAGATGGCATTGTTGCCCTGTAATAATGTAGCAATGGAAGTAAGCAGGATACAGAAGCTGAATGCTGATTGCTTCAGCTAGATAACAAGGCAGGTTGCACAGAGATCAGGAGCACTGTCCTAGCCATTTTGAATCAGAATAACACATGTACTCTTAACAGTATAACATGTGGCCTGATTAACTTGGGAAGGTCCAGGATGGTCTCATATCAGGTAACATCAATAGCATAAAACACTTCCAAATGTAGGGCTTGAATTTTAAGATCATAGCATTTAGAGTCGGCTAGGGCCTTGGGCAACAGCTCTGATTTTATGTTAAGACCAAGAGGAAATTTAGTACAATCAGGTTAATCCAGTTTGATGTCTGTTCTATGAGATACAGTTCTAGAAATGGAGCATATAAAAGTGATACAGATTTTATCCTTGCCCTTAATTTGAGTCAGGAATATGAACTGATAAATTTAAAGCAAAAGAGTCTGATAAAGGCAGGCACATCTTATTATAGGATTTAATAGCTGAAATATGGTGCCAGCTTTGGGACAGTGGGAGGCAGTTCTCAAGAAAGACCCCCTGGGGGAGCTGGCACATGAACTGGATCTTGAAGTATTCACAGAAAGCAAAGAAGGCAAGTAGGGAAGGACAGGAAGAATAAGGAAGGGGTGTGGGCCACATAAAGACATGACACAGAATCATGCTTTGGGAAAGTAGAATAAATTCTGTGTGGCGCAAATATAACATGTAGTATAGGGAGGATTTAATGGATGGTCTGAGTGTGGTGATGGCTATGGTAGACTAGTTTGATATGCTGATAGACCCATTTGACACACTTGTGGTAGTGGGGAAAACTTAAAATTTTTTAGCTCTTTACATTATTCATCTGCTTTTTAAAGGCATCTAGAAGTTTGTCCCCTGTTTTATTTAAGACTTAGAATGTCTATTAAACCTTTCCCCTAAACAAGCAATACTACTTGACCTATATTTGCCTTTCTAAAGAATGCTATTCTTAATATTTTGAAGTTTTTAACTCTTTAAACAAGGACATTTTTTGTGGTTTGAATATACAGTGTCTCATAAAAGCTCAAGTGTGAGACAACACAAAAATGTTCTGAAGTAAAATTTTTTAATTAAAAGAACTGCAACCTAATCAGTGGATTAATCCACTTGAATGGATTAATTGGGTGGTAACTGTAGGCACACAGGGTTATGGCAAGAAAAAGTACATCCCTGGGCACATGCCTTTAGGGTTTATATTTTGTCCTTGGTTAGTGGAGTTCTCTCTGCTTTGTAGATAATCGTGAACTAGCAAATTTCCTCTGTCTCACATCATTTCACCATGTGGTATGATGTTCTGTCTCACATCAGGCTTAGAGTTATGGAGCTGGTAAATTCTGAAAAAATGAGCCAAAGTGAATTTATCCTCCTCTAATTTGTTCTTCTGAGTTATATTGGTCACAGTGACACAAAAGTAGACTAATGCAGAAATTGGTACTGGGAATGGGGCAATTACTGTGACTAACTTGATCATCTAGTTTAGAAGCATTTAGAACTGGTTTGTATTAATATTTTGGGAAAAAAATGGAGATACAGACCAGTGAATTCTACAGGACTTATAATGTTGTAAGCAGAGCTGGATGGGTTATTCTAGGGGGAATTAAGAAGAGCAGAATGCCAACAGGACTGTAGACTGAGCTCATGAGGAAAAGGAGACTCTATTGGAAATAGGATGAGAGGCCATTCACACTACATTTTTGCAAGGAAGTGGTCTAAATTTTACCCATGTCCTAAGACTTTCTTTGAAGCTGAATTTTAAGATGATGAACTAAATAATCTGGCAGAGGAAGTTTCAAGGAAGCATTGTATTCAGGCAGTTGCATGGCTATTGCTGGAAGCTTTTAGCCAATCAGGAGAAGATATCAAAGTGGAAAGATTTTAATAGCTTGAAATTTGGCTAAAAAGGTGAATGTAAAACTGTGGTTGAGGACATTGTGGTTATTGAAGAGATTGTAGCCACCAAAGATATGCTAAGTACTTTATACAGAGACACTATGGAAGATGACTTGAAAGCATCTAAGGAATTGGCAGGAAGTCATTCATTTCAAGCTCAAGGGTGTAAAAGTAAAGATCCCTTGGAGAAGGAACTATGGGGTACCCCACTTACACTGAGGGTATTGGAAAGTTGTTTCACTATGTCAGCTGCTCTGGCACTCAGAGGCTGCTGCAGCCATAGCCTCAAAAAACCTGGGTACTGTTTCAAATGGCAGCAGACCTTGGCATCATTTATATGGTGCTGACTTTATAGGAATGCAGAATCCTAAAGTTAGCAGGAACATTGAGATATCCACCAAGATTTCAAAGGAAGGCCTGGAAAGGCCAGGTGAAATGTAGCAAGATTAGAATATGTGCAGGCAACCCCTGAGTGGACAATATGTGAACTTGGGAAAAGAAAGCTGAAGTTTCAGTAGAGATCCTTGAGATTAAAACATGCCAGTAACATAGAAGGTCTGCCAAGGAAATCTGCAGAAACAAGCCAAGAGAGAGGCTGTGTGGGCTACAACCAGCAAGGCCATAGGGGCAGAGCTACATAAGCCCTTTGGAGAGAAAAATCACATTGATGTGTGTCCCAGATGGTGAATGTGGAACTACATAACTTGTTTGCCCAGCTGGGTTTTAGTCTTTGGTTTTATGCCTTCTTTCTATGCCTCTATTTCTCCCTTTTGTAACTAAAATTTTTGCTCTGTACCATTATACATTGAATATATATGTAACTTGCTATTGATCTTTACATGGGAAAACATACCAGAGTTAAAGTAGGTAAAACTATCTTATTAGCAACTTTTGTGACTTTTATGCATACAAACTTCCAAAGACTCCATTGAATGTTTTGTTCATATAATATGATATACTAAAAATTGCCTGGCTAAAAGGTAATATATGAAAAGTCAATAGCCATCATGTTTATAAACACCAATAAATTACAAAATGCAACAGGGAGTTTCCATTCACATTAATACTAAAAAAATGTACCTGGAACAAACTTGGCAAGATATATGGAGAACATATTTGAAGAAAGCTTTAAAATCCTTTCAGGCCTATAAAAAATGGAACTGAATAAATGAAAGACATACCCAGTAGTTACCTAGAAAAAACTTCATGCCATAAATATATTACTTCTTTCTAAAAATGTATGCATGAGTCTCTTTGTCACACCATCACAGATATTAACCCAACACCATTTTCAAATGTCTTCTGTTTTTATTGTGTCTTAGAGGCTGGGAAAGCTAACCATCTCTTTTTTTATCCTTTCTGGAAGTGAGCAGGTGACACTTGTATGTTGATATCTAAACAATAGTTAGATAGGATGCCTGTGCTGTGGGCTTATGTTGCAGGCATGAGGAAAGGGTTATGGGACTTGAGAGCCATTGGCTTAACATCTAAGGGCTGTTGAACCAGGCCAGCAGCCATCTTCCAGACTTGAAAGCAAAGGAAACAAACTTTGAGTACCACAAATGCTCTTCTGTTATGTTAAATACAAATTTTCCTAACTGAATTAATGCCAATAGGAGCTTTTTAAAACCAAATGCAAACCATAAAATTAACATATGAAAATAACATGTAAAAATTTTGAGGGAAATTTTGAAAAACAAGAAATACTATTTCTACAAGATAAGTAGAACATAAAGCTATAGAAATTAACACTGTTAAGAGTATACAGACCTTTAACATGGTAGAAAAAAAAGAAGTAATTAAAAAATTACAATACATGGAAATATGTACATGGAAATATGCTTAAGTACATGGAAAATATGCTTCATTCATCACTTGAAAAAATAAAATTAATAAGATTGTAATTTTACCCATCAGTTTATAAAAAATTATGATGTGTATATATATACACACATCCTTAGGGGCAGAAGAATATATATATAAATTTGTTGTTTTTTGTTTGTCTGTTTTTTGGTGAACATATAAAATAGCACAGTATCTACAAGAGAAAAATTTTGGCAATATTTACCAGGAGTAAAATTTAATTATATATCTTCCTCAAATATATGCTTTCAACCCATAAAATAACATACACACAACTGTGAATATATATGCACATATGTACATATATATACACACATACACACATATTTATAGTGTAACAAAGTGTCACAGATTGTTCAGAATGGCTTGGTTTTTCTCTGGGTTATGCAAGAGGCAGTAGATTTTTCAGACTGGATTTGAACCCAAGAAGATCCAATTAAAAACCAGTAGTTTTCTGGAAGAAAGGCAATCCTCAGCATCCCCTCAAGTCAGCATTTATTCTAATGTAAACTATTTGAGATTAAATGTTTCTGATTATTATGGTCACATGAATTTTATGAGATTTTTCTAATATGATTGTTGAAAAGATTGAGGAAAAATCCATTTTGAAAGAAGGCTCCCAGACAAATATATAAATAAATATCTAAAAATTGAGGCATCAGAAATGAACACCCTTAAAATCATCTCTGCCTAAACATTCCTTAGAAAACATTCAGGTATCCTGGGACTACATATAGTTCAGTTTCAATACTTTTAAATAAAATAACATTTTTGTATGTATATCTTTCTCTACTGAATATCACAAGTAGGAAAAGGCTATTTACGTCTTATTTTCTGGAAAACTTTAATTTTTTATTGTGTTTTGTTAAATGCCCCCCTCTTCTAAATTCTTCATATTTCTTTCCTTCAGGATTGTCTTTACTATTTACTCATACAATGGCACATAGGCACGGATGGATGAAGAAATAAATACTATTTTCTAATCAACCATCTCTCAGCAGGAATGCGGCCATGACAACAGTGCTTCGAAGGAACAGTTCCCTTTATCAGCAAAGTAGGAGGACCTCTTTGGTCTTTATGGTGACCCTATCCTAGAGGTATCATGTTTCAATTCCAAATTTCTCAGTTTTAAAATTGAAATCTGATTGTTTTGCTAGTTTTAAAATAAAGATCACCAAGGCACTATGAATGTGTATAGAAAAGCATATATGTCTGCCTGTGTGATGGAGAGATCCAGGACTTCCTTTTAAAGATAAAAAACCACTGCTGGTTGAACACCAAGCACTGTAGATGTTGACATAAATTATGATATTAATGTAATTTGCTAGAAATAACTTGGCAACAAGTTTGGGAGAAAGCACATTTTTAAGAAAAGCTAAGAATAAATATATCATTTTATACTCATCATTTTGGAATGTGTAGAAATTCAGAAAGTGAATAATTTATAGTCATCTTTCATATGAAGAAGTAGAACAAAAAATGGATTCTTTATGTTCCTTAATATGAGAGAAATAAGATAAAAATAATATAGCTATTCTCTTCAGAAATACTTGTGCATTTAAGAATAACTAATATATTTTCTATCCAGTAGAGAGCAGTCAAAGTCCATGATGCTGGATTTATTAATCCAGGTCTCAGAGTTACAGGCTCTAGACTGTTAACATTGAACCATTTCATCAGGTCATAGCTGGGTAATAAAATTGGCTCTGTATACTGTCTTCTGTATGGTATTCCTGCTCATACCTGTAATTTATATTAAATGAGGTATTTATAATAAATTTATGTGAAAGCTTATTTGGATACAAAGGTATATGACCATCTTGTACTCAATTACCATGCTTTAAGAAATCTGCAGAAATACAAACTATGGTATTAGATGGAGTTGTTAATATAGTGATGAATGCAAAGCATGGCAGCAGGAAAATTTCACTTCCATGGAAAAGAATAACCTAAATGCCACAAGATAGGCAAGATTTATAACTACCAGTAGCTAATGTGTGACATGGGAATGTTAGCAAAATACAATAATTGTTGACTGATAGAAAAATCAAGGAGAAATTAAATTAGGAATAACTAAGAGAATATGGTCTAAAAGAATATATATGAAGGCACCAAACTCCAAATTGCATCTTCATGATCTTTTTTCTTTGTTTTAAATGGCAACAATATTTGTATGTATATGTGTACTGTATGATATATATTTATATATGTATCACTTTGTAAATTTTCATATCTATATATAGTATGATAATCAAGTCAGAGTAAAAGCACTTCTATCTCTTCAAACAATAATAATTTTTTATGTTCTGAGAACTTTAGTGCTTTTCTTTTTTCATAGATTGTTATAGATAATAGCTTTCCTACTATTCTACAGAAAACCAGAATTAATCTGTCCTTTGTCCCTCCCCTAACTTGTTTTAGTCCACCAATCCCTCTCCCCTTTCTATTTTCCACAAATTACTGTTCTACTCTGTCCTTTTATGAGATTAACTTTTTATTTTTCTCAAATGAGTGAGAGCACGAGGCACTTATTTGTCTTTCTGTGCTTATTTCACTTGACATGATGAGCTTTAGTTCCACCATGTTGCTTCAAAGATTTTTTCTTTTTATGTCCAATTAATATTCCACTGTTTAATATATATATATATACATATATGTATATATGTATATATATATAAAATCTCACAATTTTATGTATATATAAAATCATATTTTTTTGGAAATTCAGCCGTTGATGGACAACTGGGTTGATTCCATATCTTGCAAATAGTGCTGCAGTGAACATGGGCATACAGGTATCTGTTTGATTAAACTATTTCATTTCATTTGGATATATATTCAATTGTGAGCACTGAATCATATGATAGATCTACCCTTAGTTTTTAAGGGACACTCCATACTGTTTTCCATAGCAGCTATATTAATTTACATTTCTACCAATAGTAGATGGTAGAAAGCCAAGACTTCCCTTTGATTCACATCTTTGCTAGTACTTGTTATATTTAGTTTTTTTTAAAATAGACATTCTTACTGAGGTGAAATAATATCTAATTGTGGTTTTTATCAGCAACATTTTTGTGTCAGTTAAATGTAATAGTGGGGCTCAATAGAGTATATTCATAAATGCATATAACATAATTTGCTCCGTTTTGTTCCCCAGCACTTCTCATTTCCCTCTTTTCATCCCTTCCCATGATTCCCTTCCTCTATTCAATTGGTTTTCCTTCTATTTATTTGTTTTTAATTGATACATTATAAATATACATAAAAGTGAGATTCATTGATATATTCATACATGCACATAACAGTTTGGTTGATTTCATTCCACAACTCCTGCCCTTTCCTACTTCTCCTCCCTCCCTGCTCAGTCTCCTGACTTTACTCTATTATTCCTCCTTCTATTTTCACAAGATCCCCTAGTTTTTATTCCTGATTTCTTTCTTGCTTCTGCACATGAGAGAAAGCATTTGACCTTGACTTTTTTGTGTCTGGCTTGTTTTAGTTAGTGTGATGTTTTCCAGTTCCATCCATTTACCACAAATGACATAATTTCATTATTTTTTATAGCTGAGTAGAGCTCCACTGTGACTATATTCTTTATCTATACGTCTGTTGATAAACAAGTAGGCTAGTTCCATAACTTGGCTTTTATGAATTGTGCTGTTATAACACTGGAATGCAGGTTTCACTATTGTGTGCTGATTTTAACTCTTTTGTATAAATATGAAGAAATGGGATAGCTGAGTCAATTGGAGATTCCATTCCTAGTTTTGTGAGGAATCTCATATTGATTTCCACAGTGATTGTACTAATTTTCAGTCCCACCAACAGTGGATAAGTATTTCCTTTTCTCCTCATCCTCACCAACATTTATCATTATATATATTCTTGATGCTGCTTGCCATTCTAATTGTGGTGAGCTGAAATACCAGTATAGTTTTGATTTGCATTTTCCTGATTATTATGGATTTTGAATACAAGCTCACATATTTATTGACCATTTTCATTTTTTGTTTTGAGAAATACTGTTTTAGTTCATTTGCCTACTTACTCATTGTAGTTTTAATTTTAATTTTTCTGATAATTATTGATATTGAGCATTTTTTAGATATATTTGTGGACCACTGATATGTTTAGAGAAATGTCTATACAGAGCTTTAATCAGTTTTTGTATAGAATTATTTGGCATGCTGAGTTTGAGTTCCTTATGTATTCTATAAAATTAATTTCTCATCAGATATATAATTTACAAATATTTTCTCTCATTCTGCAGGTTCTTCCTTTACTGTTGATGGTATCCTTTGCTGTGCATGAGCTTCTTAGTTTAATATGATCCCATTTGTATGTTTTTACTTTTACTGCCTATGCTTTTGGAATTCTAGCCAAAAAATCATTGCCCATAGCAATGCCCTGAATTTTTCCCCTATATTTTCCTATAGTAATTTTATGGTTTCAGGTCTTTCATTTAAGTTTTTGATCTATTTTATGTTGACTTTTGTGTATGGCAGGAGAAGGGATCTATTTTCATTTTTCTGCATGTGTGTATTCAGTTTTGCTTTCTTTTGTTCTTTCAATGTGCCAGAGGAGATTAAAATATGGAAAGCTATTATTAGTTATACAACCAGAGGGCATATCTTCTTCTTCTTCTCCTTCTCCTCCTCCTCCTTCTTCTTCTTCTTCTTCTTCTTCTTCTTCTTCTTCTTCTTCTTCTTCTTCTTCTTCTTCTTCTTCTTCTTCTTCTCCTTCTTCTTCTTCTTCTTCTTCTTCTTCTTCTTCTTCTTTTTTTAGATATCTATGTTTTGATTCATATAGCATGGAATTTTTGAGGGCAGATCACTTCTTTTCTGGTACAGCATGTTATCAGAAAATGCTGTGTACTGCACAAATGAGAAACTATGATTAGTACCTAGAAATAGGGCAAATCTGGTCCTAAGAGCCAGGATCAGAATCAGTGGCAAAAAAGGTGTTTTGAGTGATTTTTAGCTCTTTATCTCTCTAGAAATCTCCATTAGCTCTTCAACCTACCACTTGATTTGGATAATGAATTTCCCTCTGATTTTATTTAAAATATTATGCATACGCAGCCTCAAAACAACTCAGCTAGCCACTCTTTTCATTCTGACCGCTTCTCTAAGCTTTTTCTAGAGATAAATATGTATGAGGATAGAAGTGATGACAGAGTTCAATAGGCAAGACCGTGTTCTGAAACTCAAGTTGGAGATTAGATTTGGGCTTGGGGGAGATCACCCTATCTAAAAGGAGAACAAATACAAGGTTTTGATATGAGATAATTTATTTCTAGGTCAGGTGAGGGACCTGAGGAACTATTCTCAGATGAGGCCTGGAGCCAAAAGAAATTTCAAGGAGGCTAAGTTATAGGCTTTGGTATATGAGAATATGTGCCATGATGAGAGGAAACTATGAAAAATGACTTCACATTTTCTGGTCTATAAAGGAAGTCATTTGTGGAAGACAAAGGAGAATCCAACTATAAACATGTAGAGGTCTCAGTGGTCTTCTCTTATTTTAGATGGATATTGTTTAGATAGTTTTAAATGTGGGTTGAAATTTATGTCAGAGATTATAGTTGGAGGCACATATTTAAATATAGTTGAAAGGTAATACTCTTGTCTTTATCTTCTTTCCTACAACCATATTTCCAATTATTTGTTCCTTTGACAAACACAATGTGGGTTGGGATTTTTGCCATTACTTTTAGTTCAAACTAGTGTAGCATCTTAACATTAACGATGCATCTCTTTCCTAAGTCTTGTACACCTGGACAGGCATATGCCCGCAGATGATTCAAGGAAGCATAGGCTACAGTATTCTTTCTGCCCCAATAAGTTCTTTCAAAACCTCATGGCAAGTTTGACTAGTTCTAGAAATTTGAGGGCAAAATACCTGGAAAAAAACTTTCTTTTTTCTTTCAAAGGAAAAAAAACAAATCAAAATAAATATTTTTTTGTACATTGTATGTACAAAAAAGCAACCACATAAATAAAATGTTTTTATGATTTTTTTTAGCAGGAATGTATGCTGTCATCCAGAATATATTTAATATTTTCTGGGAGTCTATATATAAATGGTAAAAACCATTTGTTTATTTTTTTCCAGAAAATATTTGATGACCTTTATTTTGATCTCTAGAAAAAGAATGGTAGGGAAATCATTAAAAAATAGATAAAAATCCAAATATACAGCAAAATACATACTAACCAATAAATTTAAGGTGATTTTTAGGTAGAGTGCGGAACATAACATGTAAGGTGGAGTAACCTAGTAGAGGGTTTCAGGATGGTGGGTTTGAGTTGGAAGGGGTAGTCAATAAATGAGTGAATTTAAATTGAGAACTGAAAGACAAGAATGCACTAGCAATGTGAGGACATGGTGTCAGCATTCCAGGGACAGAGAAAAGAAAGTACTAAGACTCCAAGGTAGAGACACATTTGTCAATTCAAGGAACATAAAGAAGGACAATGTGGCTAAAGTTTAGAAGGAGGAAAAAAAAGGACGGAGATGTGGTTGGACAAGTAGCTGGAGAAAAGACAGATAGGATCTGTGGGCTATGAAAGCCATGATTATATTCCCAATGCAGTGGGAATTTATGTAGAAGAGTAAGATATTATGGTAATTCTCATTAATTACCCTTTTAGCAACAATGTTGTTTTCATCATGCATGAATCTATGTTTCCATTTGAAAAAGTTAAATAGCTTTTATGTTCTAGGATTTTTGTGTTAGAATATCCTAACATATGGTCAAAAATATATACACTGTAGTGTATTAATAGTATGTAAAAAATATAATAGGTTCACATTGTTCCTCATAGTCAATACAAGCTTGTGCTTCATTTCATGTTTTGTTGACCCAGTGAGATTGTGTGGGAGATTGTTCACCTTTGCCAGGCAGAGCCGTAACATAAAGACAGAGACAGGTCAAGATAAACATGCTATCATTGAGTGATGTGTTCTTGACTAATCTCTCTCACACATACAAAGTCATAAAATGGGTGTTTTAAAAACTATGACCTGCACCCCAATGTGAATTAAAATATGCTTTTTAAAACTGGCACTGGAAACCTGTAGGACTATTTTAAGGGTTGGGAAAATAGTTCAGTATTTTCATTTGATTTCCCTTCAGTTAAATGGACTTTAAAATGATTTCCACAAATGATTTGGCAAGGCCTTCTATTTAACAATCAAAAACATTCTGCCCATAGCAAAACAGTTTTTCCTTCTATGTTGGATTGGAGCTGACATCTTCCAATGTGAATTTTGGGACTAATGCTTTTCCATTCAAAAAACAAACTGTGCTGAGACTGTGTTCTGTTTGGAAGCATAGAGGATTTTGCATGTTTGGGGCTATGATGGGGGCATATGGGGTTCTTGATTCTTGAAGGTTCTACACCAAAGCCTCTTTGAACGGGAAGGTGTTTGAGTGGGAAAACTGATCTTCTCAGAGACAGGAAATTATGCAGCTCAAATCCCAGGAGCTGTGTTTCTGGAGGTTCCCTGCTTGAACCTGAGATGAAAGGGTTAAAAGAAAAAAATGACCATGTTTTAGCATCTTACTCTATTCCCAGAAATGAACTCTAAATGGAACTCTGACCATTGAGAATACAATTAGTCAAGAAATACATTGTAAGTAATGCTTCTTAAACTTGATCTTCTAAATTAGTTGTTTTATATATATTTGTACATGTATATCTTCATACATATGCATATGTATAGTCAATTCCTGTTATTTGTGATAGTTATGTTCTATAAAATTGCCAGAAATACTGGATTAGTGAATGTTGAACCATTGTGCTGGGGAGGTTCTAACCCGTTTCTGATTAAGACGTGTTCATCAAATGATCAATACCGGACCTTGTTTTACATGCTTTTCTGTTTAGATAGCATATTTAATATTATTTAGTGATTCATTATTACTGAATTCAGAGCCAGCAGCATTAAATTCATGATTGAATGAAACATGTCTGGCACATGTAGTTCTCTCTAAGGTACTTCACAGCCTTCTTGCCCCTAGGAACTGTACCTAGCACTTCAGAACTATTTTTGGAGCCTATTTTAAAAAGCAGAATCACCAAAAAGAGTCCCTAAATGAACAAAAAATGTAGCACTAAAAAGACCATGATAAAAGACACTTATTTACACCAGGAGGGCTAAAACTAGAAGGCAAAGCATGGTATTGTTCAACATTTGCTGAAAACACACCTGTGGGGACAGACAATTTTTTTGACTCTGCACATGTCTATAAATGATGGTGTAAGTCCTCCTCATGTTGCTTTTCCAGTTAAATTATATATTAGGGAGTAGGTAAATTCACAAATACTGATTCTAGGAGTAGTGAGAATTGATTGTGTATACGAATACATATACATACAAATATAAGTTTCACTACTGTATTCAGTTTACCATTAGTTCTAGTAGGAAAAAATACTCATTTTATGCTTTCTCTGAATTATTTTCTAAGAGTGATATAATGAGAAAGATTGTTGTAAAAGTATGTTCTGAATACATTTTTATTTTTTGCTTTGAAACTGACATTTTATTCTTTATAATCAAAGTAAAAAGCATCAAATGATCTATGGAAGAATAGCCATAAAGTGTCAGTTCCCATCTGCAAATGTACAAAGCAAGCCAGCCTTTTTTTCCCCCCTGATAACCTGGGAGAATAATTCAGAAATATATCAAGTAGATTTTTCAGCAGAAACTTGGAACATATTGATTTTCAACCCCACTCATATAATTGAAATATAACACCATTGAAGACAGCTTGTTTTTTAACTTAGTGGTTATTTTCCCTCTTAAAATACGAATATGATTTCATTCTCTATAAATCAATAAAAACTTGAGTTGTTTTTTTAAATGTTTTTTATAAAGGAAATTACATCATAATAGTAGTCTTCAGATAAATAAGAACTACCCATTCCCTAATGTCAGCATATAAACCACAAATTGAATATCGAGATCTTAAACTGTTATTTTCATTTAATTTAAGTTATGGAAAAAGTTTAGAATGATCTAACACCCCGCACAAAAAAATAATAATAATAATAAAAATAAACCCAGAAAATGATATGCTTAATTATGTCTTATCAGTACAACTCATGAGAAAATTCTTAGGTAGAAATACGTTTGTAGAAATGTGATTTTTGACTTGAATATTTGTAAATTAACATCAACAAAGACAACCATATAATTATCACAGTATGGAGTATTTTTAGAATAAAAGGGGATCCTAAAATAATTAAACATATATTAGCTTTATATTAATTGACAAATTGTGTTATTTTGGTGAATCTATATAGTAATTCTTTAAAAAATTGTGCTGAAAACAAATTTTTAAATAATATTTATGCATGAAGGCAATGCAAAATAATTTTCATATAGCTTATCTTAATTTTAGAAATAACAGAGTAGAAAATTTATTCTTGGTCCATATTGAAGAACTTGAATCATTTTTAAAAAATCATATTCCTCTTTAACATCGTGTCACTGGTATTTTTCCAAAGAATATATTTCTTATTGCAGTATGGCATTATTAGTATTAGTTTTCCATGAAATTATGTTCAGTATTATTTTTCTAAAAATATTTGACTCTGCTCTAGATAGTCTTAATGGAGAAAATATTTTCTCTGTAGATGTTGGTTACCTGGAAAGTTCAGGGCACATTCTTGCTAATTAGAAAACACTTTCATTTGTAATTTTTAAAATGAAAATTTGAAAATAGTCCAGTCCAAATATTTTCATTGGTACTGATTTTTTAAATTTTAAATGTTTACTGAGCAACTTTGACAAATATTCTTATAAGAAAAATAAATTGGTTATTATTTATATTTCTTTTAACTTTTGCCAAATTTAGATGCTACAAAATTATAAAAGTATACATGTGTCCAGTTGAATATAGAAATTGTATTTTAATGACTCCTCTTTCATGCCAAGATACTTCTAAGAGAACTATAAAATTTCAGATTTTTGTAAACTTTGAGTTGTCATGATATATTTGCTGCAGTTTGTCCAATGTTTTTGTAGGAATAAATGTTGATGTCTTTCCCACTGAAAACTCAATTCTCAACAAATGCAGTAGATTGAAAGCTTTAACTGCTATATTTTAATACTCCTCTATAATTTGATTAAATTAATGCATAATAATAAATAATTTGATTAAAGATTTTCAACTAATTTTGAAACCAATGTATTAGAGATATAAAGGACTCATTTATAAGATATTTCATCTGAGTTATATGATAATTATGCTGATTTCCAAGATAATTCTTCAAAGTTACAAACATTTTAAAGTCTGATTGATGACAAGTAACATTGAGTGGAAGTGATTCTTTGCCACTCTGAAGAAATTATTTTAAATTCATCAACTGCTTTGTCACAAAATTTTGAGGCACACTCTTTGAAAATATACTAAAAACTGTAAATTTTGACAACTGGAACTTCTATTTAGATAGGATATTTCAACTTGTTTGAGCACAATTGTGAATTTTATGTGTACTGCAATTAACTCCAAGTATATTTCTGCTATTTTAAAAAAGAGTATTCTTCACCAAAAGTGTCCACAAAGTTACCTATTTTCAATGGAACTGGTGGCTTCTATCTATTTTGTCAAGTCCACTGGTCATACTCTGTCCTCCTCCTGCTTGAGTGTTCAAGTGTTTGAACACAACTGAACAACCTGTCCACTTTCACCTCATACTACCTGTGCAAATTATGAAAACCTTATATTCCTCAGCATGTTCATTTGCAAAATAAAGATAACACTAATTTTTTGCTCAGATGTTGTGGTTATCCTCTTTAATTCTCACACTAATATTCTTTTAGAAATGATTTTGCTTATACTCTTGCCTCTCTAAAATCTATTTTATGAAAAGTAGAAGGCATATGTTTTTTAAAGTGTGTATCATGTCAGAACCACACTCCATCCTCCATTGCGTCATTTACTTGCCCCAAGAATGAAATATCTAGCCCCATTTCAGACTGTGGTCTCCTTCATTCATTATGCTACCATCACACTGATCTTTTTCTGCTAGGAATGTTTGCATTTTTTGCTGTATAACACACTTCTCCAAAATTTAGGGATTTAAAACAAAAAATTATCTTATGTTTGCAAGTTGGGATTTCCAGTAGAGCTTGGCTGAATGCTCCTTTTGTTGTGTATGGCATATTCAAATGGCCACTGCACTGGGGGCTCCAAAGTACCTTTTATGTTCAGGTCCCCCAGTGGATTGGCAGAAGGGCTGTAGTCACTGGGGCTTCTCTTTACTTGTCTCCCATATTCTCAGGCCCTCTTCTTATGGTCTCTCCAGAAGGAGTAATGAAGGTTACTTGTTAGAAAACCAAGCAGAAACTGCCAGTCCTCTGAGAGATTAACCTGGAACTGGCCCAGCCTCATCTCTAATATACTTTATTGGTCAAAGCAGTTGCAAGCCCATTTAGACTAAAGGGGAGGGTAAATAGATATCACCTCACAATGGGAACAAGGTCTAACAATTTGCCACCTTCTTTAATTTACAATAGAAGTATTCCAAGATCATTCCTGCTAAGTACGTTTCAGACTTGTCCCTGACTCCAGGACTCATGACCCCAAATCTTTCCGTGGCTGAATTCTCCAAATCTCAGCTCAATAATCACCTCCTCATTACAGAAAAAATTTTCTAACTTCCATGTCTAACTGTACTTCCCCTCAACATTATATGTTATACATAATCTGTTTTCTTTTCTTCTGAAAATACCTTATGATCTGCTGCCTTCCACTGGAACGTCAACCTCGTAAGAGCAGAAACTCTGTATTGCCAATCCTGTGGTTCTAGAGCCCAGAATGGTGCTTGACAGAATTTGTTCTGTAAAACTTTTCTGAGTGAATAAATTATTTATGAATATATAATCTGTCTATAGAAACAAAGAAATGTATAATTATCTTAAATACAGTTTTGTTATTATAGTGTATGCAAATTTTCTGAGTATAAGATGCTTATATATACATATATACCCATATTATATATGACATTCTTTTTATTTAAATCTATTTCCTATTGATTAAAGATAAAATGGACATAATAGGTGGGAAGGTAATACTTTTACAGTTATATAATAGTACATTTTTCTCTATTAACATATTGACATGAGATGGCTAGGATTGTGGCTCAGTGTCGTAGAGCGTTTGCTTGGCACTTGTGAGGCAGTGGGTTTGATTCTCAGCGCCACATAAAAATAAGTAAAATAAATTTATTAAACAATATTGACAGGAATTTATTTGGATGACACTTGTGTCCAAAATTACTTCTTGCTTGTAAGGAAAGGAAGAGCTTTTGGGAAAATTATACAAATTTTAAGTGTCTTTTCAGAAGTAATGCTATAAATTTTAAAGTGTCTTAAAATTAATGTCACCTATACATACTGGTTTTCAAATTTTTCCTTGCTGTGTTAAAGAATACTTACTAGTATCAGGGAAAAAGCTAAGTTATTTAGTACAATAAGTAGTTCTAAAAAAGCAGTATGTACTAAATAAAAGACATGGGAAATGTGGCTTCATGTTTCTTCAATATTAACAAGCATCTGATGTTTTCTGAGAAAATAAATTTAGATTTTACAGAAATAATAAAATGCCGGGAAGGTGTTTTGAATTGCTTATTTTGTTATGCATTTGATTTCACCTTCCTTTTTTACACCCAACACATTCAAGACTTTCTAAACAACCAAGTAATAACTTTAAGTTTATAAATAGGAATGTATTCAAGACCAAAGACTAGTGAGTAGAGGATAAATCATCTTTTATTTTATAATATAGCCAAAGCTGTGGCAAATCACTAATCATTTATTAAAGAAATGAACTTGTTTTTTTTTTAATGATTTCCTCTAGAGGCTATTACAGCTCTTATTCAACACTTATTCAATTTAAATGCTAATAATACACTGCCTTGCAAATGAGACTCTTAAACTTAGTTCAACTTACTAGATATTAATTTAGTTGAATAATTATTTACTACATCATTTTGTTCACAGTGTTTTCTTTCACAGGTTTATGCTGGCTTATTAAAGTGAGATACTAAACCAGCCTTGATTGGAATCATATGCACAATTACATTAATGTATTTGAAGCTTTAATTAACTCTTAACCTCCAATTTTGTGAATTTTTTGATTCATATCATTTTTATTGTGACCTTCTCATTCAGCTCTTTTTCTTCCTTTATCTCCCCTTTTTACTTCATTGATAACTTGTCTTTTTGAGTAAGTTATCTTGATGTTTAACTTTAGAGTTAACATTAAACCTTCCATTTTTGGTGAGTCGGTCAGACAGATTTGAAATATGACATAAAACATTCCCCCAAAAGAGATGAGCTCATTAGTGTCATTCAAGTACATGCTAGACATATAGTCAGGAAACAGTTTCTTTTGGCTTAATGAGAAAAACAACCTGGCACTTGGTTTTAAGTAAAGTAAAATTTGCAGGATAACATCTCCATAAATGCTGTACTAGTTGGCTGAGGAAAATATAACGTGTGTTAAAACATTTCTGTTTTTAGATCCAGGTTAGCAAAATGTTTTTGCAATTAGACATAAATGGGCTCCATTTTTCTATAATTAATTTGCTTGCACATTATAAAATTATTGAAACTAATAGTCATTTCTAGTAAAATCATAAATTTAATAGAAAGTGTGACCACAATGGTGCAAAATTCTTATTGCCTGGGAAAGAGGAAAGAAAGAACTAATATTTTGAGCACATACTATGAACAAACACTGAGATAAATAATTTCTAACATATCAATAATATTATTTTATTTACTACAACATTGGAATTAGCAGTTCATAGTTCATATAAAGAAATGTCAAGTAACTTGCCTAAACCCCAGAAGTGGGAATTAGCCAAGGGAAATCTTAAGCTTTAGTCTCCTCAGTTCTAAAGTTGGGGAATTTTCTTATAAAACCAGATACTTCCTATTTACTTTATATATGATGCACTCTTTTATTATACTGTGCATGATTGTTCATGCAATTACTTATCATGGATTATATCAGAAATTCAGGTGAGTTTCATGTAAGAATAAATTATGAATTTTTTTTAAAGATAAGAGAGAATTTTTAATATTTAATTTTCAGTTTTTGGTGGACACAACATCTTGATTTTATGTGCTGCTGAGGATTGAACCTAGTGCCCTATGCATGCCAGGTAAGCCCGTTACCGCTTGAGCCGTATCCCCAGCCCATGAATTTTTTAATGCAGGTATGATAGTATTCTTCAAAGTTATTTCTATAGTGCTCAGAAATTAAGGGCAATTTTACAATGGTACTGAAAAAACTGTAAAAATGATACTAAATTGCAGAGAAACAATTATCAATTTGCATGTTGTAGTATTGTACAGAGAACCTGAAATTAGTTTTTAAGCTGAAGGAAACTATTTCTCTTAATATAGAAAATAACATAGCTCATGTCTAAGTAGCATTTGCTAAATCATGAGCTTAGGCAAGATGATTCAAGAAAAGTATAAAATTCTGCAAAAGATTCTTCTAGCTAAAGCTGAGTTCTTCTAAGTACTGGGTCAGCCAGGTCTTGGACAGACTTTTCTGCTCTTGAGTTAATTGATATGAGGTAATTGATTTCCTAGCCAGAAGCCAAGATTATTTCCAAGATAGAACAAAGGCTTATGGTCTCTTTCAAACTAATTTAAATCAGGGTTATAACTTTCCAGTGCACTAAAGATTGCAAGCTTTGTGTTTTTAAGCTAGGTCTGTAACTATCCTCATATATATACCTAAAATACTCACATCTTTCCTGTATCTCAGTATCATCATCTCTAAAACACTACATTTCTCTAAGCAACATCTTTCTGATCTTTAAAACTATTGAATGTAAAATTGCTGAGGAAGCCATTTGGGATAATTGCATAAAAATGAAAAATAGGGAGGAGAAGAGGAGAGAGGGGGAAGAGAGAAGGGGAGAATGTAACAGGTATGTATCAAGAGAGATTTAAATATGAAACTAGGGATTTTTCTATCAAACAAGGATTTACATATTGCACAAAAAATGTTGTCTTTCTATGAATTTAGAATATTTTGCTGTTTTTCGCAGTCATCATCAGAATACAAATTAATTGGATTACATGGCTTAAAATTCATTAAAAATATTGGGAGCAGGAGGCAGGGAATGTGGAATTCTGTTATAGGAGTAGGACCTGGTATTAATCAAAACCCTGATTTTTTTCAACTCAACTTCACAGACAAGTCCTAAATAATTCTCTTTATTCTCTAGGTTAGATTGAACCCTGACCCAGAGAGTTGCCCTAATCCAATTGGGATAAAATATAAATGCAACCTGGGCTTTGAAGGACACTTTGTAAGCACAAAGGCATGTTGTGTTTGAAGCATCAGGACCAGAAATTACTTGAATCTGATTTTCAGGTGTACAAGAGGCCAATGTAATATGAGGATTACAAGAAATGGAAAATGTGAGATGTGCTGCAGAATCTTGGATGGACTTGAGCATGTGATGGATGTATGGAGAAGAACAGCCAAGGAGCTGTTAAGTGAGGACTGGAGCCACAGCCCAAATCTTGGCAGTCAAGGGAAAACATCAGCAGATTTGGAAAAGATTAAACAAATCACAATAAAAAGGTAACTCTGGGGATGAGGTTTCACAGATAACCAGTGATAAGCTGGATTACACAGGTTCTGAAGATCTAAAGAATATAAAGGAAAATATCAGAAAATCTGTTATTTAAATATAATATAAATAATAAATTTGTCTTTCAAAATTATAATTTTCTATTTAGAAGAGACTTCACCATTTTCCTACTAAGAATCATTTTTCTTGGTTCATGCTTGTCTACTAAAATAAAATGAACTCTTTCATAAGCACTATAAGCCTTCTAGGTATACTCTGTTTAACTACTACTCCACCCATTCTTTATTTTTCTTGAGAGAGAGATTTTTAATATTTATTTTCTTTTAGTTTTTGGCAGACACAACATCTTTGTTTGTATGTGGTGCTGAGGATTGAACCCTGGCCGAACGCATGCCAGGCGAGCGCGCTACCGCTTTAGCCACATCCCCAGCCCCTCCACCCACTCTCCATCATCTTTCACAATATTTTCTGTAAAAAACCTGCCTTTGTCAATCACCTCCCTGTCCTCCCTTGCTTACAGAATTTCCTTTATTTTTAATTTTGCTTTATTTTTGTCTAAATACTACTCCCTACTTGAGATTTCTTGCATAAACTCTTCCTTGATTCTTGCAAAAGATATCACCTTACCTCTTTTGTTCAATTGCAAGACTATAGTTTCTGATTGTAGCAGCTTAGGAGTGATCTCCTTACATTTCCTACTGACAGACTTGTACAGCTGTCAGTTTCTCCAAATGGCCTATATTTTGCTTAAAACATAAATTGTCTTGTTTATCTCTGCATTCTCAAATGCTTAACAAGCATGTCTCTCTAATTCTGCTTCAGTTGATGTGGAAGGCTTTTGGTTTAGGAGATGACAATTTAAATTAAAAAAACAAGAGCCTCTGGTTACTATTATGGCTTTGATTTGTCATCCTGTAATCTCAGCATGTGGTAAGGTATTAAGCATGCATGGTGATACCAATGTTTCCAAAACCTTAGAAGACAGAATGAGGCATATGTGTAATTTAAAAAACTTATCTCAGTCTTTTTCTTGATATTTTCTTTAATAAAAATGGTCATTCTAAACATCAAAAGAGCTGAAAATACAGGTTGACAGTGTTATACCTGTGTCCATTTCTACCTTGATCATGAATTTTGAAAAGATATTAATCTTTTCAAGATTCAATTTCCTAAGCTAATGATTAAAGGTGTCACAGCTCAGTTTTACACTCCCATGATTCTATTGCATTCAAACTAATATAAATAGTAATTTAAGATTTATATTTATCTTCTTGGTTTTTATGTTGTATATGTATTCATGTTTAACAGACATCCCAGTTCAAAGGGGCTTGGTGAGGAAGAGTCATGGCCTAGACACTGGAGGCTGACAGTTAGGCACCACCTAATAATCAAAGAACAATGATCATCTCTCAACCCTCAAAGCACTGACTAAAATGATGTTTGAGGTACCCAAGGTGGGTGAGGGAAAATGCTTTGGGCTGGCATTGAGGGAAGCCTAGTTGTTCCATATCTTAGCTCAGGCTGCAGTAACAAATACCGTCGAATGGGTGGCCTAAATGACAGATATTTACTTATCACAATTCTAGAGGCCTGGAGTCCCAAGATCAAGGTTCTAGTGAGTTAGGTTCCTGATAGAGCCTCTCCTCTTGACATGGCTTCCCTCTTGTTGTGTCCTCACAGGGAGGGGGCACATTCAAGACCTCATCTAAACCTAGTTTATTAATCAGCTTTGTGTGCTATGACTAAAATACAGAAAAAAAAAAAAACTTAAAGGAAGAAAAGTTTATTTTGGCTCATGATTTCAGAGGTCATGGTCAGCGAGTTCCACTGTTCTGGGCCTGAGGAAAGGAAGAACATCATGGCAGAAGGGCATGCAACAAACAAACAAAACAAATACTCTCTGCTCATGGCAGCCAGAAAGGAGGCAAATACACAGTGACCTCTTTCTTCCAGCCATACCCCGCCTGCCTGGTTATCACCCAATAGTCCATTTACATCATTAATCTATCAAATGGATTATTTCACTGATGAGGTTATAGCCTTCCCAACCCTATCATTTCCTAAAAACCTCACTTCTAGACCTTGCTTCATTGAAGACGGTGCTTTTGATACATGAACTTTTGGGGGAAACTCTCCATATTCAAATCATAAAACCCAATGACTTCCCAGACTCCCAATTTACACTGAGTTACCATTACATTGAGGGTAAGGGCTTCAACATATGAATTTGGGAAAAAGCACAAACATTCCATCATAATATTCCATGATTACTTCCTTCAGATGAATGTAATAATCCTAGGCTATAATTAAGACAAATAAAAGCCAAGCCACTGAAGATGTTTCCTGGGAAGTGTAGAGCTGCTGTCTGTCACATAGACACAGTGAAGATGGCTAAAGCAAGTACATTCTTTACTGGGCCAGTCCCTAACTATACTGGAGTTGGTTGCTTGAGGATAGGAATCAGTGAGTCAACACACTAGGTAGGAACATGAAGGCAAACCGTGATCCTAAAATTCCCGATTCACCTTCTCCACTTGAACCAGAAAGGGACAAGAAGAAAGTGGCCCATGTCTTAAACAGGTGTGCAGCATCAGTGAGCAAAGCAAAAAAATAAAAACAAACAAAAAACCCTTATTTTGTTAATTTTTTAATCTACTCATTGGACTTTTCCTCTAGCTTCATTAATTTTTTGTTAGTGTTTAGAGAAAATGAATGATAAAACACCATAAAGATGATTTTAAAGATGCTTCCAGCTTTAATTTTCTTTATTTTCAAAATACAAATATAACAATAGGAGTGAAAATAGAACAGGTAGACTTCTGTTAAAATAATTAAATTTTCTACAGCTCTGAAATTTGTCTTTAGGAAAGGGAAGATTAATGAAAGGTGAAGTTAAAGTCAGGCTGTGTGCAAAAGAGAAATCCTTTATAAATTTCATTCTTATAGCTTATAGTACTTTATTTTTATATTCAGCAATATATTTGTATTTAGAATATGAATTTTAAAAAGCTATTTTTTCAAAAAAGAAAATCTCTGATTTATGTCTTTGGAACATGAAAGACAACTCTGGAGGAGAAAAGCCTGAATGATATACCTTGCTTATGGTGTGGATGCTCCTAAAACTTAAGAAAAATAATCAGACTTCTAGGAGATTAAAGACTTAAGAAATGCCCACTTCCCCCCATAACAATATAATGTCATTGTTTTTATTCCTGGTCCCAAGTTTAGCTTGATTTATGACTTACCATTTGTTAAAGACTTTGGATGTCCTGCCTGGACTCCCAGAAGTTGTTTCCGTTTTTCTATAGTCAGCATGTAAAATGTTATTTAAAGCCTATATTTTGCTGTTAAATATTACCCAGTGGTTTCTGTTCTACTAAGGTCAAATTTCAACCCAACTCCTTAGTCTTCCAGACCTGGAAACCTTTTAGCAAGCTCTATTTCTGTTTCCTCCTCCTGAAAAAGTTGTTCTGCAGACAGAGGTTTGGCATCTGTCTACCTTCCTCACATATTATATATTACTTATGGAACCTCTGGAAACCTGAAGTGCCTGGTAGATGGAAAGCAAGGGATGGATGAGAACCCCTGCATGTCTGCACTGGATATTTAATGTTTCTCTGTTCATGAAGTGAAAATGTAGAAATGGAGGCTTGAAATCAGATATTTTAAAAGGGGTTAATATAATGCATTTTAAATGTTCAGTGAATTCATTGCTGAACTTCAGAATCAACTTTGAAACTTGTTCTATAGTGCATTTCAATGCATTTTTGGAATGATCAGATTTATTTTCTGGTGATCCTAATTATTTTTTCTAGTTATGATATGATCCTTTATTTTTAGTCACATTAGGTCAAAATTCAGTTAATTATTGCTTATGTTGGCCATGTCCACTTCAGTGTGTGATTATATCATGTTCTGTGTACTGCATTGCTGACATGGTTTGGTAACCTGAGGGTAGGCACTGGAAAAACCAATCATGTCTATAATTGAAAGAAATATTAAAAATTATTTCAAAGGTTATATGCAGTTTTAAAAAGTACAATACTATTTTAATGCTTCCTATTTTCAATAAGCTTTGCTATACTTACATTTTATTTATCTTCAGAATCCTCTACATGAAAAAATAACTTAATGTTGCTATGAGTCTTATTTTAGGGGGAAGAAAAAATTTACAGATAAGTAATTCTGTTTTTCTGTTTCCTTTTTCTCCAGGCCACTACCTACTCAAGAGTATAGGTAATACTGAAATCTTCACCTCTTTTTCTGATTTATTATGATTATTTACACTGTTACAGTAGAAACATGGTTAGTAATATGACTAAATAAAAAACATTTCTGGCTTAATTTTCACATGTATAAAAATAATACCAGTGGATTGTGTGAATATGTGTACCATTTTGTAATAATCTTAAACTGTAATTTATACCCAATTTTAGTACTGTTTTCTTATTTTTCTCTTGTTTCAATTGTGCCAATTCAAGCTTGTGTGAATTACTGTAAACCTTATTTGGGGTCACTCAGATTTGCTGTTTTCAAATTTATATATTCCAACTATTTTGTTTTAGATTTGTTTATTCAGTTATCTTATTATATCTTCTTCCTTTCCTCATATATGTTCTATAGCTTCCTGCATTTTTCTTAATAATAACAACAATATGGGTATGGATTTGATTCTGAGAAAAACTTTGACCCTATATCCCTATTATATATAAAGCTTTTAAGTTGTTTTTTTTTCTAAATAACCTAAAACTGCAGCATTATTTCTTATTTCTTCCAAAACTCCTTTGGATAAATTTATCTTTATTTTTGAAAATTTATTTTGTTAGTACTTCATAGTTCATTGTACTTTTTAAAAAAATTGTTCTCTATACTGTCATTCCATTTTTACTGATATTTCTTGTATTTCTGAATTTTTTTCCCAATTTTAATACTATGTTGTAAGCAAATTAATAGATTTTATGTGTAACACTATTTTGAAAACTTCATCCTTCTTTTTCTTTTTTTTATTAGCTACACATGACATTACAATGATCTTGGCAATTCATATATTTGAATCAATTGGGGTATAATTTCTCATTTTTCTGATCATCCTTATTTTTCTAAATTATTATTATTAGCTATTCTTCTTGAGGTTATTTTGTTCATTGCATATTTTCTTCCTGGTTAGCCTCATTTTCAAACAACTTACTTTACATATGGCTATTTTTTAATTTATTTTTTAAATACATGACAGTGGAATGCATTATTCTTATTACACATATAGAGCACAATATTTTCATATCTCTCTTTGTATATTAAGTATGTTCACACCATTTCATGTCTTCATACATGTACCTTGGATAATGATATCTATCAAATTCCACGATCATTTCTAACCCCCTGCTTCTCTCTTCCCCTCCCACCCCTCTGTTCTATCTAGAGTTCCTCTATTCCTCCAAAAAAACCCCACCAAATGCCTAATGTATTCTCTGATATAAGGTGATTGACCCATAATGGGAGAGGGAGGGGGAGCATAGAAGGAATAAATGTGGCTATTTTAAAAACCTTATTTTAAGATTTTGTTTTGTTTTTGATTTTGTTTTGTTCTGGTGGATTCAAGGAAAGAGTCTTTGTGTTTTGGTAGAAAAATTAAAACGTTTGTTCATGATGTGCTAACAGATTTATTGTTTTTTTTTTATTTTTTAAATTACAAATAATAATTGTGTATATTTATGAGGTGCAATGTGATGTTTCACTACCTGAAGATCTTTGAGGAATATTTTCAGCATGTGTCCATTGGTAGAATATTTCCTTAATTCTTACATATCTGATGTTTCTCTTTTGCTTTAGAAATGAAAAATAGAATTTCTTAGTAAAAAAGAAAAAAAGATTATTCATTAATAAAATTTTCCACTGAAAACTCTAGTCTTTGGTATATCAATTTCAATTTTTATGAAATGAAGAAAAAACATGAAGCAGGCTTTATTTTTTAAAAAATTTAATTATTTTTACTGGCTCATAAAAATATAAAATTATACATATTAGTGGGGTACTATTTAATATGTTGATAAAGATATGCATTATATAATGTTTAGATCAGATTTAAAAATATCTGTCACCTTAAACATTATTTTTTTATGGGGAAAACATTCAAAATCTCTTCCAATGCATGTTCTTAGCATTTTTGTCAAAGATCAGTTGATGATTACAGCTTTCTAGTATATCTATGTATATCTTGTGTGTGTGTATATGTGCATTTCATGTGTATGTATTTAAATTGTTGTAGATGGACACAATACATTTATTTTATTTATTTATTTTTATGTGGTGCAGTGCTGAGGATTGAAATATGTGCCTCACATGTGCTAGGCAAGTACTTTACCACTAAGCTACAGCCCCAGCCCCTTCACAGTATATTTTGGAGTTAGGTAGTGTTATGTCTACTACTTTGCTCTTCTTTCTCAATATTGCCTTGGTTAGTTAGGATGCTTCTGTTCCATACAATTTTTAGGATTATTTTTTCTAGTATCTTGAAGAATGTCATTGGTATTTTGATATTTCATTGAATCTGTGAATTGCTTTAGGTAATATGGACATTTTAATGGTATTGATTCTTCTAGTCCATGAACATGAGATATGTTTTCATTTTTTGTATTTTTAAATTTTCTTTCATCATTATTTTATAATTTTCATTGTAGAGATCTCTCACCTCATTAAAGTTTCCTTTTGTTATCATTTTTACAGCCGTTATAAATGGGATTGTTTTCTTGATTCCTATTCCATATCATTTGCTTTTGGTATTAAGTAAAACTACTGATTTTGTATTGTGCAACTTTGATGAATTCATTTATTATTTCTAATAAGTTTTTTTGGTGGATTCTTCAGGGTTTTATATACATAAGATCAGCTCATCTGCAAACAGTGATAATAAAACTTCATTTTTGCTAATTTGGATAAAATTCCCCCCAAATAACTAACAGTTTGCATTTTTCTGGTGACTGAATTTCTTATGTTCCTAGAAGTAATAAAATTCACTGGATTAAAAGACCTAAAACCTTTGAGTCCTAACTCTATGTTAGTGAATCAAATCATTCTCCTCTCATTTTATACTAAAGAAAACAAACACAAGTCAAAAGGGAGGAAAATGCATAATTAAGCCAAATTACATATAGTCAGGTGATATTTAGTACAAGCCTAAAAGTGTATTAATTTAGACCAATAAGAGTGATAACAGAGAAGAAGAAAGAAGCAAAACGTGAATTTTGGTACATGACTTATTTGTACGATATTGAGTACAAAAGGTATTAAATCTCATGTGTTGAGATGTATGCCTGGTACCAAATATATAAACTTTTCCTCTTGAAATTAATGCAGTCAAAAGAGAAACACCCACAATACTCAAAACAATTTTTTTTTAAAAAAAATGTCTTGTCAGAATGATAACCAGGGTTATTCCCCAAAGGAAAGACCATGGTCAGTTCTGAACTGGAAGGTCATTGGTCTCAAGGACACTTCCAATATATCTGAAGTTTATGCAGAAGTTTCACTCCTTAAATGAAATATTGCTCTGATGAAGTTCAAAACTTCAAAAATGAAACCAGGAATGTTTGTTCTTTACTGATTTAATTAATACAATACCATCACTGAGGAATTGGGTTACACAAATAGAGAATATGTTTTCTTTTTTTGTTGAAAACAAATTGTACCCAAGTTTCAAAAGGCAGAGAGAGCACTAGTGTTCACCATATGAAACCACAAATAAAATAATGAAAAAGTTTGTTTTGCAGTAACTTTTTGCTGGATTTATTTTTATTATAAAAATTTGACAATTATAAGAAAACATTTATTGGAACTATTGGTACAAGGAGAAAATGTCTCAGTTATGTGTTTAGCAGTGAAAAAGAGCTCAACTGAATGTGAATTGTATGAACTTGTATAAACCAAAAGATGGGAATACTGATTGACACATTCCATCCTCTTCAAAGTGTGGATGGAATTATATAAATGATGGTCAAATTAAAACTTTAAGTTTGTGTTATTCAGTTTTTCATTGCTGTGTCTATAGTAACTGACAAGAACAATTTAAAAGAGAAGGAGTTTATTTTGACTCATGGTTTCAGTGCATTGACTACATGGGGCTGAGGCAGAACATCATGGCAGAAGGGTTTGACAGAAGAAATCTTATCAGCCAGGGCAGCTGGCAAACAGAGAGGCAGTGGGAAGAAGGGTCCAGGGGCAGATATAGTCCCCAAAGACATGCCCCCCAGGACCTACTTCCTCAAGCCATGCCTCACCCCTTGATAATTTTCACCATGATCCAGTAAATCCATTCACATTATAAATCCATCAGATAGATTAATCCACTAATGAAGTCAGAGTCCTCATGGTTATATCATTGCCTAAAAGATCCATCTCTGAATCTTTCTGCCTTGGGGACCATATTTCAACAAATGAGCTTTTTGTGGGGGGCATTCTAGATCCAAAAGATAATTAAGTTACTCTTTTTTTTCCTCATAAGTATCATGCCCAATTAATTTTTAGTGCTGAGTAATATTCCATTGTGTACAAATGCCACTTTTTTTTAATCCATTCATTTATTGATGGACATCTAGGTTGGTTCCACATTCTAGCTATTGTGAATTGTGCTGCTATGAACACTAATATAGCTCTATCCCTATAGTATTCTCTTTTTAAGTCTTTTGGGAATATTCTGAGAAGGGGAATAGCTGGGTCAAATGGTAGTTTCATTCCCAGCTTTCCAAGGAATCTCCATATTGCTTTCCAAATTGACTGCACCAATTTGCAGTCCCACCAGCAATGTACAAGTGTACCCTTTTCCCCACATCCTGGCCAGCACTTGTTGTTTGACTTCATAATGGCTGCCAATCTTACTGGAGTGAGATGGTATCCTAGGGTGGTTTTAATTTGCATTTCTCTGACTGCTAGAGATGGTGAACATTTTTTCGTGTTTTTGTTGATTGATTGTATGTCCTTCTCTGAGAAGTGTCTGTTCAGATCCTGGGCCCATTTGTTGATTGGGTTATTTGTTTTCTTATTGTTTAATTTTTTGAGTTCTTTGTATACTCTGGATATTAGGGCTCTATCTGAAGTGTGAGGAGTAAAAATTTGTTCCCAGGATGTAGGCTCCCTATTTACCTCTCTTATTGTTTCTTTTGATGAGAAAAAACTTTTTAGTTTGAGTAAGTCCCATTTGTTAATTCTTGATTTTAACTCTTGTGCTATGGGTGTCCTATTAAGGAATTTGGAGCCTGACCCCACGAGATGGAGATTAGAGCCAACTTTTTCTTCTATCAGACGCAGAGTTTCTGGTTTGATCCCTAGCTCCTTGATCCATTTTGAGTTAACTTTTGTGCATGGCGAAAAAAAGGGATTCAGTTTCACTTTATTGCATATGAATTTCCAGTTTTCCCAGCACCATTTGTTGAAGGTGCTATCCTTTCTCCATTGCATGCTTTTAGCACCTTTGTCTAATATAAGGTAGTTTTAATTTTGTGGATTGGTCTCTGTGTCCTCTATTCTGTACTATTGATCCACTCAAACTGCTCGCTTAGGTACCACCTCAGCCCAACATTGCTAGGTGTTCCTGAGCAGACAGCATCCAGACATTCTGAAGTCTCTCTTTGCCAACATAGCTGACGAGGTCATGGGATTGCTCCTTCCGCACACACCGCCATGTTCCAACTGCGAACATTTATTTTTAATTAGAAAGTTACAGATTCTGTTATTCTGTGCTGTGATAGTAACATATCACAGGAACTTATATTTTACTGTTCAGGAAGCTGAGAGTCCAAGATCCATGAGACAGCATTTGGTGATAACATTCTTGCCGGGTCATCCCATGGCAGAGGGTATAAAAGGGTAAGGGGGCACTAACTTACCCTGTTATGAAATCCTATTCCCACCGTAACAGCATAATCCACTTATGAGGGCAGAGCCTCATCACCTCAACAAACTTACCTCATAATATTCTTTCAGTGACATTAAATTCCAACGTGACTTTTGGAAAGGACACAGAATCAAATCATAACAGCCTTATTGACATGAAATAAAGATTATAGTTTTATATCATCTACATTTGGCCTACTGTAAAAAGAATCATAAACAGAGATAACATGTTACCACATTTTGCATGGTGAAAACATTAGATGAAGAGAGGCACTTTGAAGAGAAGGGAGACCTATAAAAATACTTGGCTAAAATATATACACATTTTTAAATAAAAATTTGAATTTAAGATAGTCTTTATACTAATTCTCACTGAGTTTAACAGGTATATCACTAATTGTAGAAAGATTGTTTTCCTGATTAAAAATATAATATGCTGAAAAGAGTCAACTGAGAAAATCAATATAGGCAAATATTAATTATAAAATTTAAGCATGACCAGGATTGTGGGAAATGCACTGAAATTTTTAAATGAGATCTTCTTTAAAAATATATTCTTCAGAAAAAAAACATCTCTGACATGAGATTAAGGAACACATGAGGTTAAGAATCTGATTAAAGAACATGGATGTATACAAAGAGCTATCATTCTTCCTCCAAGAGTTTATAGCCAATATAAAGATTTTATCTTTTTTAAAGACACTTTGGTACTCATGAACTTGTGGAATTTTAATTGGCATAAAATATTTTATCTAAAATGAGTTTTTGACTAGAACCATTGTAGTAAATAAAACCATTACTTGTTTTAAGTGAAACTGTTGTTTTACTAGAATCATTACTTTTTAACTATACCATTGTATAGGCATAGTGAGAAAATAAAGCTAATCATCAGCCCATATAAAATGTTCCAAATAATATATAATTTTATTGTTGACTACTTCTTATGCCCCCCTTTTTTAATTCTCAAAATGTTTCACTTTAAATCTTAAATTATATGGTCACAACATAAAATTTAGACAAATAGTCTAAGTTTTTCAGTGGGTGTTTAATACTAAACCACAAATCCAAAAAAAAACCAAACCAAAACAAAACAATGTGTCAGACCTCTATTGAGAGCTGATGGAAGCTAATGGAAGGCCCATAAGGCTTGAAATCTTACATTTATTGATGTTGATAGAGGTGAACATGAGTCACTGAGAACAGGTTAAAGTATTCACAGTATCAGCCACTTAATGGGGGAGAATATTTAATAGTTATTGTACAAATCTGGTAGACTCAAGTGATACCTGTCTACTAATTGCAAATAGTATGTATTTTGAATTTGTTGTAGCATCTTGATATGGTTGAAGCTCGGTCCAATAAGGAGGACACGGTTTTGAGAAAAAAGAAAATGAAGGCTTATTGCTTTGCCAACAAAGGAGAAACACAGGAGACTTCTGTCCCAAAGGCTGTGATTCTGCCTATCAGCAGGAACAGGGGGCTTACAAAGAGGTGATTCAAAGGCTACATTCTACATGTTCTCTGTGTGGAGTTGTAAGTCACTTGTTAATTTGGGAGAATCATTTCTGAGATCTTCTGGTACCATCCCCAAAGTCTAGATTACTTCCTTCCTTTGGTGGGTGTGAACTCTGAGAGAAATCTGCCTGTAATGGGGAAAAAAAGATAATCCTGTTCCCCCTGAAATTAGGAAGGAGCAATGAGAGAAGAAGAGAAAAAACATATCTACTTAAAAAAGGATATACAGGGGCAGAGCACCAAGAGCTCTATTCAAAACACAAGGTGGACCACTGTTACATTGACACCAGTTGTGTGTAGCACTATTAGAATAAAATGTGTGAAAGCACTCAATATGGACAAGAAGACTGCTATTAACAAGGAAATACTGCATTGATGTGCACGTGCCCACACACACATACACACACAGACACACATACACACACACACACACACACACACACACACACTCTTCTGGTAATTAAGAATACAAAGCAATGGTAGACCATTTATTCCACAAGTATTTGATGAGTACAAACCGTATGCCATGCCCATTTTTGAATATTTTGTATTTGTTCAAAAAATGACTTAATTTCCCAAAATCATACCATAGGGTAAGATATAAAATTTCAGCAGATGGAGTGCGGCTGCACTTGAAATTGCATCCGGGTTTATTTTGAGAATGACTTGTAAGTCTTAAGTGGCCACATGTGTGATGCACTTTATTTTGTTTCTTTACTGATATTAAAAAGCCTACATGTTCAATACCGGAAGTAAATTAATAATCTCCTTGAAAGATACAGGTATTTGGCAGAAATGCAAGACAACTTTTACAAAGAAGAGAGGTGAAGCTAGTATTTGCATATTGCGGCCCCTACAATGATTGAATAAAGGAGTTTTGAAGACTTTTGGAAGACACTAGGGAAAAAAAGCAGATGAGCAATTCACAAGAGCCTGGGTCCCTGACCTGTTACCAAACACCTTGGGCCTTGTGCCTGATGGCCATGCAATAATGAGGAGAAGGTTTTGAGATGGAGGTAAAAGGAGGTTTGTTGCTTTGCCAGCAAAGGGGAAACACAGGGGACTCCTGTGCCAGAAGATTTGATTCTGCCCATCAGGGAAAACAGAGGGTTTTTAAGGAGACTATTCAAAGGCTCCACTCCAGGTGTGCCCTGACCAGGGGTTCCCAGGTGCATCCTGATGGTGTGTTAGGATTAACTAGTTTATCTGGGAGATCATCACTTCCTAGTTCTTCTGGTGACTTCTCCTTCCTGTGGAGAACAGATAACTCAAGGTAATCTTGTTCCCTGCCCCCAGGTTAGGGAGGGAGAAAGGGAGAAGAGGAAAAGAAAAACATTTCCCTTTTAAAATAAGCAGCCAGGGTTATATTCCAAAGGTAAAGTGGACCACTCTTACATCCCTAGTGCTTCCACCAATCAACTTCACCATCCAAATTGAATTGTCAAGTGTGTTTATGTCCAGCTGAATATTTCTGGAAAAAAAATAGTTTTTTTTTCATCAGGCCTTGACCCACAAACTGTCAAGTTCCATAGACAGACTAAGCGCCTGGGTCCTTGGTCCACTTAGGGTGCATATGACCCCTCTTTATGCAGTCAGTACCTTTATGACTGCATTGGTTGCCTAGGAGATAACAGAATGAGAATCCTAGAAATGAGTGGACCTAGAACCACTCCTCATTTGCCTTTTGGCCTTTGGTGTTCCCAGAGCGAGTTTTTGAACTGGGCACGCTATTTGTTGGTAAAAGGCAGTTGTGGCTATTTTTTTTCCCCAACCCATCTCCAACTCTCTCCTTGTTTCCCCCCACCCCCTGTCCTTGCTTAGCCCTCACCTATCCTAAATTTTCCAGTGACACCCAGACCCACCGATCATCAACATGGGTCAAACCATGCAGCCATGGCATGGAGCTAGACGGGCAGAAGACACCTCCCAGACCGGGCACTCTGGAGCACAGCGCCCGAAATCCACAGCTCCCTCTGCAGGCAAAAAGAATCGCATTGGAGATTATAGAGTCGTGAAAACCCTGGGCAAGGGGACCTTCGCCAAAGTCATGCTGGCCCGTCACGTCGTCACAGGTAGAGAAGTGGCAATCAAGATCATCGATAAGAGACATCTGAAGCCACTAGTCCTCCAAAAGATGTACAGAGAGGTGAGAATCCTCAAGATGTTAGACCACCCACACATCGTGAAGCTCTATGAAGCTCTGGACTGCGAAAAAGCACTCTGTTTGGTCCTGGAGTACGCCAGTGGAGGGGGACTTTTGGAATATCTGGCCAAGAAAAAAAGACTGCAGGAAGAGGAGGCAAGATCTATATTCCGGCAGATCGTGTCTGCAGTGCAATATTGTCACCAAATGCAGGTCGCCCACCGAGACCTGAAGGCGGACAATCTGTTATTAGACGCCCACATGAACATCAAGCTAGCCGATTTTGGACTCAGCAACGAGTTTACACTTGGGCGTAAACTCGACACGTTTTGCGGCAGTCCGTCCTATGCAGCTCCAGAGCTCTTCCAGCAAATAGAGTACGATGGCCCCAAAATCGATGTGTGGAGTCTTGGCGTGGTTCTCTACACCCTAGTCACCGGGTCGCATCCTTTTGTTGGGCGCAATGTGAGACAACTTAGAGACAGAGTGCTACAGGGTAGATACCGAATCCCTCTGTACATTTCAACAGACTGTGAAAATCTGCTGAAACGCTTGCTGGTGCTCAATCCAACTAAGCGAAGCACCCTAGCCGAAATTATGGGAGACAGGTGGATCAACAGAGGCCTTGATGTCCTCCAACCCTTTGTTGGTCCAGAGGTGGCCGTCTCCCACAGAAACATCTCTTTGGCTAAGGTGCAGCCAAGCAGGGTCCTGAGAAAGAGCACCAGCTGGCCTCCTCAACGCAAAGTGCAGCGAAGCGTTTCCACTCGCAAGCAGACACAGTCCCTGGACCATGCTGGAACTGGGCCATATCCGACCAGCACTGCCCACAGTCACCTCAGAGAACATCCAATGGCCTCCCAGAAATCCGGCGGCAGTGCTGTGGGAGGAAAGGGAATTTCTCCAGCCAGGCCCGTACCTGGGATCACCACCAGTCCCAAGGAGCTGGAGACTCCCGAATTCAAGAAAATGCCTGCTGCCTACCAGAGCAGCACACCATCTGGAGGGAGGACACTGTGGAGTAAGTACATTTGCCGCAAAACAAGCAAAGCAGACACACGTTCAGTGAGCCGGAATGGTCAGAACAACAGCACCTCCCCTCCTCAGAGCCCTCCAGCGACCTCAACCCACAGTGTCCCAAGTACCTCCACCCGGGGCTGCCTCTGCTTCCCCAGAGCCAGTGCCCTTCGTCGAATGTTCCACCGCTAGCCCCGGGAATGCCAAACTGCAACACACGAAGGTCCTCTTGCCTCACCCAGCTGCTTCCATCCAGCTGAAGAATTGCCCCAGACTCAAAGAGGCACCACTGGAGCTTTCACTGAGTTAACATCAAAACTCACAAGAAGGCCTCCAGCTGAGTCTGAGAAGACCCTGAGATATAAGGGCTCAAGTCATCATGTCTCTGCTGAGCAGAGAAAGGAGAACCAACAAGCAAAACCTCGCTCCCTGCACTTCACCTGGAGAATGAACATCACTAGTGCCATGGATCCCAGTGACATCATGAGGGAAATCCGCAAGGTGCTGGATGCCAACAACTGCCACTACATGCACAAGACGCCCTTTCTGCTCTTCTGCATGCATGGAGATGGGTACACCGAGAAAGTGGTGCAGTGGGAGATGGAGGTATGTAAACTTCCCAGACTATCTCTCAATAGGGTCCACTTCAAGCCAATTTCAGGGAAATCAAAGGCATACAAAAACATGGCTTCCAAAATTGCCAGTGAGCTCCAACTGGAACCCAGTCATTAGAGCCAAAATGAAGCAGCAACTTGAAGTCTTTTCCTCAACACTGATGGACATATAGAACAACATTTTGGCAATTTTGGGGAGCAGTGACTAAATTAGGGTTTTCTTTCATTGTCCCAGGAGGTGATGCCCCTCCTGGGAATTCTTGATGCAAGGCGCTGGTCAAGACTGCCCAGTTACTTGGGTTAAGACCTGTTCCACATAGGGAGGTATTCAGTTCTTGAACTTGTGGTTCAGGTGGCAGGGCTCAGCGGTGGAACGTTATGGGCACAAGCTGCTACTCATAATTGGACTGGTCATACATATGACCTTGGTTTTGATGGCTTTGCCCAAATTTTCTCACAAAAAAATCGTTTAAGTATGAAACTTATATAACAAACGTGTTGAGCTGGCTCGTAGTCATTGCACTCTACTGGAGTGCAATATACACCCAGTTCCAGCTTTTTCTCCCCTTGGATTTCTGTCCTTTCTCATCCCCCATGGCCCCTCATCTGGTTTCCTCAATCAACCACCCTGCAGGTGGCAGCAGATGGGACCCAAACAGGCTATTACCCTGTGGAGTGCAAAAATGATCACAAGCCTTCTCAGTGTGATCAATGAAAGGGGTCTTGGGAGAAAGTCTGTGCAAAGCAAGCCAAACAGGGTCATAAATAGGGGCAACCTGATTATGATGACCAGCTTGCTTTGATAAACTTCTAACTCCCACACCTGGCATCCAAACCTCATGGTCAAGAAGTGAAGAACTCCATGAGTGTCACAGAACCTCTGTTTGAACAGATGGTTCCCATAGCAACTGGGACGTCTCAAGGGGCGCTTTCCCACTGAGAGTTCCCAAGACAGCCTTTGGCTTTGTCACAGAACATTTCAAAAACACTAATCTGCTGCTTCCGACAGGCATTGTCATTTCCATCTTCCATCTTCCACATTATGACCTGAAAATCTGAGGTGACGAACGCCACACCTGGGAGTGGAAGCGGGTCTTTACTATGAATGCCCTAAAGTCATGAGACACTGAAAAAGAAAAAAAAGAGAGAAAGTCGCATTTGAGACATGCCAATTCCTAACAGTACAGTGCTCCATCAATGGCTTTCATTTCAGAGGTACTCCATCTCTCCTTACATGCTCTCCATTGAATGTTCTCAAGACAGCCATTGCCTCTGTCACAGAACCTGTCAAGAACCCTAATGCAGTTGCTGCTTCAGACAGTCATTGTCATTTCCATCTTCCATCTTGTACATCATGACAGTGAAATCTGAGGGAAAGAACACCACGACTGGGAGGGGAAGCTGCACTTTACTATGAATGCCCTAAAATCATGGGACACCAGAAAAGTAAGAAATAAAGAGCCATTTAAGACCTGCAAATTCCTAACGCTACAGTGATGCACTAAAGGCTTTCATTTCAGAGGTAATTCATCTCTCCTAACAGATTTTCCATCGAATATTTCCAAGACAACCATCGCCTCTGTCAGATCATTCAAGAACCCTAATCCATTGCTGCTTCCTACTAGCATGGTTGTTTCCATCTTCCATCTTCTACATCCTGATAGTGAAATCTGAAAAAAAAGAATACCATGACTGGGAGTGGAAACTGCCTCTACTATGAAAGACCTAAATTCATGGAACCCCGAAATAGAAAGAAAGATGCACTTGAGACCTGCAAATACTTAACAGCTCAGTGCTCCATCAATGGGTTTCAGTTCAGAGGTAATCCCTCTCTCTTCACATGCTCTCCATGGGATGTGCCCAAGACAGCCATTGCTTCTGTCACAGAACATTTCAAGAACCCTAATCCATTACTGCTTCAGACAGGCATTTATTTTCATTTCCGTCTTCCAACTTCTACATTATGAGAGTAAACTCTGAGGAATAGAATACCTCCACTGGAAGTAGAAGCTTCCCATACTATGAATGCCCTAAAGTCATGGAAAACTGAAAAAGATAGAAACACCCTCTTGAGACATGCAAATTCCTAACAGATCAGTGCTCCATAAGTGGCTTTCAGTTCAGAGGTAATCCATCTCTCTTGAAACACTCTCCAGTTAATGTGCTCAAAAGAGCCATTGCCTCTGTCAGAGAACATTTCAAGAACCCTAATCCAGTTGCTGCTTCAGAAGTCATTGTCGATCCCGCCTTCCATCTTCTACTTCATCACTGTAAAATCTGAGGAATAGAACACCACGCCTGGAAGTGGGAACTGCCTCTACTATGAAAGACCTAAATTCATGGAACCCCGAAATAGAAAGAAAGATGCACTTGAGACCTGCAAATACTTAACAGTTCAGTGCTCCATTACTGTATTTCTGTTCAGAGGTAATCCATCTCTCTTCACATGCTCTCCATGGGATGTGCCCAAGACAGCCATTGTCTCTCTCACAACATTTCAAGAACCCTAATCCAGTTGCTGCTTCACACAGTCATTGTCATTTCCATCTTCCATCTTCTACATCATGACCTGAAAATCTGAGAACACCACAACACCTGGGAGAGGAAGCTGGCGTTTACTATGAATGCCCTAAAGTCATGGGACACCAAAAAAGAAAGACCCATTTGAGACCTGCAAATTCCTAACACTACAGTGCTCCATCAATGGCTTGCAGTTCAGAGGTAATCCATCTCTCTTCACATGCTCTCCATGGGATGTGCCCAGGACAGCCATTGCCTCTGTCACAGAACATTTCTAGAACTCTAATGCCATTGCTGCTTCAGACAGGCATTGTTGTTTCCATCTTCCATCTTCCACATCATGACAATAATATCTGAGGAAAAGAACACCACGACTGGGAGTGGAAGCTGCACTTTATTATGAAAGCCCTAAAATCATGGGACACCAGAAAAGTAAGAAATAAAGAGCCATTTAAGACCTGCAAATTCCTAACACTACATTGCTGCATTAAACGCTTTCATTTCAGAGGTAATCCATCTCTCCTAACATGCTCTCCATTGAATGTGCCCAAGACAGCCATTGCCTCTGTCACAGAACATTTCTAGAACTCTAATGCAATCGCTGCTTCAGACAGGCATTGTCGTTTCCATCTTCCATCTTCTACATTATGACAGTGAAATCTGAGGAAAAGAACACCAAGACTGGGAGTGGAAGCTGGCCTGTACTGTGAATGCCCTAAAGAATGGGATACCGAAAAAGAAAGACCCATTTGAGACCTGCAAATTCCTAACACTACAGTGCTCCATCAATGGCTTACAGTTCAGAGGTAATCCATCTCTCCTAACATGCTCTCCATGGGATGTGCCCAGGACAGCCATTGCCTCTGTCACTGAACATTTCAAGAACCCTAATCCATTACTGCTTCAGACAGGCATTGTCACTTCCATCTTCCAACTTCTACATTATGACAGTAAAATCTGAGGAATAGAATAACTCCACTGGAAGTGGAAGCTTCCCAAACTATGAATGCCCTAAAATCATGGAACACTGAAAAAGAAAGAAAGACCCACTTGAGACATGCAAATTCTTAACAGGTCAGTGCTCCATAAGTGGCTTTCAGTTCAGAGGTAATCCATCTCTCCGGATACACTCTCCATTTAATGTGCTCAAGAGAGCCATTGCCTCTGTCACAGAACTTTTCAAGAACCCCAATCCAGTTGCTGCTTCAGAAGTCATTGCCGATTCCGCCTTCCATCTTCTACTTCATCACTGTAAAATCTGAGGAATAGAACACCACACCTTGGAGTGAAGCTGGACTCTCCTATGAATGCCCTAAAGTTATGCGACCCGGAAAACAAAAGAAAGAAAGACCTGCTTGAGACATGTAATTTTCTACAGTTCAACGCTCCATCAATGGCTTTCACATCAGAGGTAATCCGTCTCTCCTAACTTGCTCTCCCTTTAATGTGCCCCAGACAGCCATTGCCTCTGTCACAGAACATTTCTAGAACTCTAATGCAATTGCTGCTTCAGACAGGCATTGTTGTTTCCATCTTCCATCTTCTACATCATGACAGTAACATCTGGGAAAAAGAACACCACACCTGGGAGTGGAAGCTGGCCTCTACTCTGAATGCCCTAAAGTCATGGGACACCGAAAAAGAAAGAAAGATAGACCCATTTGAGACCTGCAAATTCCTAACACTACAGTCTTCCATCAATGGCTTTCAGTTCAGGGGTAATCCATCTCTATTCACATGCTCTCCGTGGGATGTGCTCAAGACAGCCATTGCCTCTGTCACAGAACATTTCAAGAACCCTAATCCAGTTGCTGTTTCAGAAGTCATTGTCGTTTCCATCTTGTATCTTCTACATTATGACCTGAAAATCTGAGGAAAAGAACACCACACCTGGGAGTGGAAGCTGGCCTTTACCTAAAAGTCATGGGATCCTGAAAAAGAAAGTAGGACCCATTTGAGACCTGAAAATACCTAACAGTTCAGTGCTCCATCAGTGGCTTTCAGTTTAGAGGTAATATGTCTCTTCTAACATTCCCTCCATTTCATGTTCCCAAGATAGCCATTGCCTCTGTCACAGAAGATTTCAAGAACACTAACCCAGCTGCTGCTTCAAACAGTCATTGTCATTTCCATCTTGCATCTTCTAGAGCATGACAGTGAAATTTGGGGGAAAATACTCCCAACCTGGGAGTGCATGCTGGCCTGTACTCTGAATGCCCTGAAGTCATGGAACCCCTAGAAGAAAGAAAGACCCATTGGAGACCTGCCAATTCCTAACAGTTCAGTGCACCTTCATTGGCTGTCACTTCTGAGGTCATACATCTCTACAAACATGCTCTTCATTTAATGTTCCCAAGACAACCATTGACTCTGTCACAGAACTTCTCAGAACGCTAATCCAGTTGCTGCTCCACACAGGCATTGTCCTTTCCTTCTTCCCCTTCTACATCATGACGCTGAAATCTGAGGAAAAGAACACCAGAGGAATCTGAGGAGGAAAGGAACACCATGCCTGAGTGGATGCTGGCCTTTACTATGAAAGACCTAAGTCAGAGAAGAAAAAAAAAGACCTACTTGCAGACTTGCCAATTCCTAACTCTCAGTGCTCTGTAATTGGCTATCACTTCTAAGGTAATCTGTCTCTCTTAACATGCTCTCCATTTCCTGTTCCCAAGATAGCATTGCCTCTGTCACCGAACATTTCAAGAACCCTAATCCACTTGCTCCTTCAGACAGGCATTGTTGTTTCCATCTTGCATCTCCTACATCATGACAGTGAATCTGAGGAAAAGAACACCAAGCCTGGAGTGGAAGCTGGCCTGTACTGTGAATGCCCCTAAAGAACCTAGAGTGAAGACCCCCTGTGAGACATACAATTCCCAACCGTTCATTGCTGCAAAAATGGCTTTCAGTTCAGAGGTAATCCTTCTCTCTTAATATGCTCTCATTTACTATTCCCAAGACAGCCATTGCCTCTGTAAGAGAACATTTCAAGACATACTTATACTGGCATTGTCTTTTCCTTCTTTCCCCATCTTTTACAACATGACAGTGAAATCTGAGGTAAATAACTCCACACCTGGGAGTGGAAGCTGGCCTGTACTATAAATGCCCTAAAGTCATGGACCGGAAAAAGAAAGAAAGTCCTACTTGAGCCATGCAAATTCCTAACAGTTCCGTGCTCCATCAATGGTTTTCAGTTCAGAGGTAATCCATCTCTCCTAACATGTTCTCCATTTAATGTTTCAAGACAGCCATTGCCTCTGTAACAGAACATATCAAGAACCCCAATCCACAACACATGGAGTGCATGTGACCTTCAGCGATGTTTCTCACTCAATGTATTTTGAGTGATCCTTTCACAAGTGTACCGGTCTCCCTTGATTTCGTTAGGAACACAATAGTGCATCTTAAAGGTATGTTCTTTCTGATTGACACAATCTCTGTTCACACACATTCATACCATTGTCATGACTGCAGCCAAGCACTGTGATGATTTGGTAGGTATATTTTAAACTTTAGGTGACATAGCATACAAGATTTGTATCATTTTGTTCCTAAGTTCTTATATTTGAACATTAAATAGTACTCATAATTTTATTTTTTGTTCCAACAATCATAAACACTCATTTTTTAATTCTCTGCTTTATAACATACAGATATTAGCACTTTTGACTCTTCCTCTGAGTTCTTTCAACTTCTGTTATTTGTATTTTATTTTTTACATTGTCAAGATTGGACAATTATCTAGTATATATTACATGGAAAGGGAAATCCATTAAATCTTAAATTAAGAATATTTCCATTCTGTGTATGTCATGATGGGTTAAAAAAATAGACCAACAAAGTTTCATGCATAATAACGATAGTCTTTCAGAACCGGAACATTTCGTCACTAAAACTCTCCTGTGAAGAAACCTCAGAATATTCAATATGAGATGTACATATGTCCCTAAGAGATGCACACTGACACTGAGGCCAATCAGGTCAATCAAGTCAAGACAGCCAATCTTATTGGCTACCCATGTCAGGTAGGTGGTCTGACTTATTTTCTATTAAACTCATGTTTCCACTGACTTCTTCGTGTACACACAGGTGTTCATGCTCTGCCTACGTGAATTTATAGAGCCCACATGCAATTCAGGTGTTGCTTGCTTCTTTAATCTTGTAAATGAGGAAAACTACTCACAATACTTATGATACTCTGATTTTGTAATTCCATTTCACTGAGTAGTGTCTTTTTCCCCTTTCTTTTCTTTCCCTTTTGGTACTGGAGATTGATCCAGGTGTGATTTACCACAGGACTATTTCCTCAGCCTTTTACTTTTTATTTTTCAGACAGGGTCTCACTAAGTTGTGAAGGTTAGCTTTGAACTTGTGATCCTTCTGTCTTGGTCTCCCAAGTGGCTGGGATTACAGGTGTGAGCCGCTGTACCTGGCATTTCATTTTATTTCACTGGCTCAGTGGTTTGTTTTACAATTACTCCCTTTTCCTCATCCATATTTGCCTTCAGTATATAATCTTTCCTTCACTTTGTCCCATTTCATCTAATGCAGTTTCATTGAACAAAGTAGGATCATGATAAGAACAAAAGTTCCAAGAGGTGTGTGGTGCACAACTATCCTAACAGCTACTCAGGAGACTGAAGCAGGAGGATCAGAAGTTGGAGGCCAGCCTCAGCAATTTAAAGAGACCCTGACTCAGAAAATGAAAAAGGTTGGTGATGTAGCTCAGTGGTAGAGTGCTCCTGAGTTTCACCCCTAGAACCTAAAAAGTAAAAAAATAATAGGGAAAACACAAGAATTTCTCTTGGGAAATCACAGAAACCCTAAGTTCCACATGTTAAAAACTAAATTCATCAAGGAGAATCCAGCCTGTCTTCCCTATTTGAGGACACCCAATGCCAAGACCAAAAACCAAGAAGGCTTCCTACTTCCCTTCTTTTGGTCTCTGTCCTTCCTGCTGCAAAGTCTTATCTGCTGGGCCTCATAAAGACCAGTTGGATTGGGGCAGTTTGGTCTGTCCTCACTTCTGGTACCTCTCTTTGGTCCCAATGAAATTTTGAATTCTCTTACTGAAGAACTGTTTTCTCTTCACTGTTCTCCTTGCATACAGTCTTGCTCACCTTCACACCCTTCTCCACCTGCAGTCAGAACCGTCTGTTTTATATTCAGATCCAGCAAAAATCAGTTTTTTGCTTGAAAGCCTTATTGCCTTCTCATTATGTATGTAGACGATAATGCCTCAAATCCCTGACATGCTTTTTGTGGCCTTTCATTGTCTAGATTCTGTTTATGTCGTCAGCATAGTATCATAACACCCCTTCTCTAACTCTTACTTCAGTCACACTGAATGATTCCTGAGCCTCTAACATGACCTTTGTATTTGGCCCTTAGGTTTTTGCGTAATGCGTCCCCCTTTCTGGAACATCTTTTCATCACTCTCCTCTCCTGGCCAACTTGTATATCTAGGTTCCCTACAGATGACAAACCCTTCCTGAACATCCTCTTAATTATCTTTCCAAAGATAATGTTGTAGTTACTCTCAGAACACCTATATCATGCTGACATGATCTCTATATCTATTTTACCTTGAACTGTGCATTTCTCACAGAGATTATATCTTATTTGCTGCTTATCCTCAACACCTGTTACAGATAGGGACATTGCCTTGTATCTGTTTGCTAAGTGGATGGACAAGTCCTTTGTCATAGATTCCTTGATTCTCAGAATAATTGCAGTAGAGCAGATGACTATCTCATAGGATGATATAAGTATCATTTTTTTAAAAAGGAATGATAAAATACATAACATCTTTGAGCTGCTCTTAGGGTTTGGAGAGAAGTACATTCACTGCCATTGAGCCTTTGGAAGTAGACATTATGACATCAGCTTGGTCTAACCCTTTTCAAGCTACCAGTCTTCATCTATCACTTTCAAGAATTTCCACATGACTAAAAAAAAAACTCTTTTCTATATGCTTTAATTCTCCAGTTGCCTTAATTGGAGAAAAAAATATTGTTTCTTGTATTTTGGGCAGTATATATGATGATCTTCATAGTTATTCTAAGGCATGTTACATTAGGATAAACTTGTTTCAACTAAATTTAAATCCAAAAACTCACTTCTTTTCTCTCAGAAATCTATTTGAAATGTTTCTGCTATCCAGTTATTAAAAAAAATCTTTCCAAATGGGAATATTGTCCTCTAATGCCCTAATTAACCTCTACAAACTGTATTTGTATTCCTTCTGCAGTGATTTCAAAATCTCCATGGTTTCTGGAATGTTTATATATCACTGGGAGAGCTGGGTTCTACTGAAAGGTTTGGATTTATTGTCTAAGTTTTGCTTATCCAATTCTTCCATGGTACTATATCCATTGTTAAAAGCAAATATTTTCTTTTCTGTACTTTATTCTTTGTTCTTTAAGATTTGTTCTACTTGTTTTCTAATAGCAAATCATTACTGTTTGAGGGAATTTTGGTTGAATTTCCCACATTCAAAAATTACTCTGAAAATCATATTGTCAGAGTAAAATTTGGCATAGAAATCAGCACAATAAGACTTTTAACATCTATAAGTCCTGCTCCTTCATTGGTTACATCAACTCTGACTGACCACAAGAATAATGGATGTCCAATTGCTTTCTCTTGAAACCCCAGCTACACACACCAGCCTCAGGTCTAGTGGCAGGAAGAAGCTGGGCCTGGGCAAACTCCCTTCCCAAACCCACACTCAACCTAAATCGTTTTACTTTTATTTGCTGTATATGTTGAACAGCTGAGTAAAGACTTCATTTGGGAAAAAAACTTAATGGAAAACTTTGCTACGAAGTATTTTAAGATCTTCTACCTTAGAGCCTGGGTAAGTCTTAGAGAAGATAGATAGAATATAAAGCTCCCTAAGGGCACCAATCCTTTTGGTTTTATCTCCAATAGGGCCTATTGGATGTATACTTGGCTAGCTTATCAACATTGTGCATCATACTCAGAATCTCTAGGACAATTCCCATATATTATAAATGGACCCAAGGCTCATGCATTGCAGTAATTGTCCAGTGTGTGCCTTTGAAACCTCTGTCAAACCTAAGGCTGAGGAAGGCTGGTTTTCTTCATTGAGCATTCTGAATGATTGTGTGTGTGTGTGTGTGTGTGTGTGTGTGTGTGTGTGTGTGTGTGTGTGAGAGAGAGAGAGAGAGAGAGAGAGAGAGAGAGAGAGAGAGAGAGAGAGAGAGAAGCTCAAAGAAGCCTGACTTGGAGATTATTCTGTTTATCTGTACATTTTTAATATCCACTAAAATTTTTAGTTATCTAAAATATGCAAGTACATGGCAGAAGCTAATCAGACCTTTTGTATTTCTGTTTCTTTCCAACAGTGCTCCTGCAGTGTTGTCACTTGAGGAGGACATTGCTTCGATTGCATATGACCATCATCTCTTCTCCAGTCTAGAATTAGTGGTACTATTTCTTTTGGCGAAATGTCCTTGCTGTACTGTATGGATTCTAGGGAAAGGGTATCAATACAGCCCTCTGGAAACTCATGGACACTGAGTCACATGACCCTGTTAGCCAAACAAAACTACTACTATGGGATTTGTACTTCATTTAGAAAGAAATAAGTGCTCTTCTCTTAGACTAGTGAAATGAGGTGAGCCTGAATAATTGCAGACCCTTCTTCGTCACCTGTAGGCTTGCTCAGCTTTCATCTGTGTGATAGAAGGATTGATTTATATATGCTCATGCTAGTATGCTTAGGTGGCAAGGAGTCTATCTCCCTGGCAGGATGCCTGTAGCACGACTCTACCCAGGAAAAAGGCAGTTTCTACAGAGAATTTTATTTTGAGATGTTTTCAGTTTTAGTTTTCACATTTCCAAACACTGTCATCTCTTCTTGCTTAAGGAAAAGTTTGGAAACTAAAAGTAAAGTTTTATGACAGATTGCTCAGCAATCTGTCCTGTGGTTGGGATAAAAACAAACATGTATTTAGTAGTTTTTTTTACCTTTTAACACTCTCTTGTTTGCAATATACAAATTATTCCAGTATGCAGTCTGCAAATGTTCACTGTAAAATATATGCTTTTCCTGTAACCTGTTTTCTTGTACTGATGACATGGTCTATCTTATCAGCTTCTGCATTAAAAAGAATTAAACCAATGATCCATTTAAGTCATTATTAATTATGCTACCTCCATATTTCTCCTCCTGTGAAAATATGAGCATGACTATCCTTAAAGTGGAATTCATTTTCTTTTGTAATTCTATAAGTTAGTTTCTATCTTCACAAATAATGTGTACTAGACAGACTCCTTTTCACTCCCTGACAAGTAGAGTGGAAAAGATAAACTGGAATTAAGGATCACAATAAAGTCTCTGCTATCACTTTGGTCCTTATTGCTCAACTGAGTCCTACTCCTCTTAGTACTTAAAAGAGTTCTATGGTTGAAAACAAAGCATCATTTTATCAGAGGACATTTCACTAATAATACAAATGAGCAAAGTTTGAAAATTTCTTTATTCTAATTTATTTTTATTCTTAGTACTTTGAATTGAACACAGAGCCTTTTCCTGGGTAGGCAAGCATTTTACCGGCCAGCTACATACATCCCAAGTCCTGAGAGTTTCTTTATTCTAAAGACACAATGGAAATACATAATTCCAATGTATAACTTCCCTAAATTTTATTTGCTTCTCTGTTGTTACAAGGGTAAACTTTCATAACCACACTACCTGTGGCTACAAAACCTGGATTGCACTTTATTCTGAATTGCTCCACCCCTGCAATAATTGTCTACCTGCCAGCCCAAGGGATACTACTGAAAGCTGGAGCTAAAATGCGTATTTAAGTCATATGTCAAAGGATTTTAGATTTATATGTGACATTGAAATCTATATTTCAGCTTTTGCCTGTGATCTAGATTGAGAATTTGAAACATTTCTCTCCTATTGGCAAAGATTTCCCTGGGGAATTTATTTATTTTTTGCTTGTTTGTATTAGGTGTATCAATCACAAACAATTATGCTTATAGTTTAGCAAATAATTTATCTTCTTATTATAAGTTGATGTAACACATGTTTGGAACAGAGTTCTGAAGGTATTGTAATGTCCAAAAATGCTTGTAAATTATTTCCCTTGTTAATTTTTCCATGCAAATATTTATTAAGTATACTTATGTAAGAGAAACAACAATCAAAAAAAAAAAAAGTACACATTCATAAATACCGTGTTCAACCCCATGGGCTGCAGGGGTTTTTCAGTCCCAAAGAAAGAACTTTGAGGATTCAACAGACAGGGGTTGGATATTTTATGACTCACGTGCTCCTTGGTGGTGGCAAGGCAGGATACAATAGAGGGCTGCACGGCATGTACAAGCAGGGGAATATATGGGATAGGCTGCTTGCTCACTGCAGAGGTGAAGTTTTTCAGAAGTTTCATGAGTACATTCTTCTACTTTATAACCAAGGTCACTCTGCTTTATTCCTCACCTGAAGATTAGAGAGAAAGGAAGCAGCCAGTTGCTCCTCTCCATTTTCTTCCTTCCTTTGGTGGGTGTGAACTCTGAGAGAAATCTGCCTGTAATGGGGAAAAAAAGATAATCCTGTTCCCCCTGAAATTAGGAAGGAGCAATGAGAGAAGAAGAGAAAAAACATATCTACTTAAAAAAGGATATACAGGGGCAGAGCACCAAGAGCTCTATTCAAAACACAAGGTGGACCACTGTTACATTGACACCAGTTGTGTGTAGCACTATTAGAATAAAATGTGTGAAAGCACTCAATATGGACAAGAAGACTGCTATTAACAAGGAAATACTGCATTGATGTGCACGTGCCCACACACACATACACACACAGACACACATACACACACACACACACACACACACACACACTCTTCTGGTAATTAAGAATACAAAGCAATGGTAGACCATTTATTCCACAAGTATTTGATGAGTACAAACCGTATGCCATGCCCATTTTTGAATATTTTGTATTTGTTCAAAAAATGACTTAATTTCCCAAAATCATACCATAGGGTAAGATATAAAATTTCAGCAGATGGAGTGCGGCTGCACTTGAAATTGCATCCGGGTTTATTTTGAGAATGACTTGTAAGTCTTAAGTGGCCACATGTGTGATGCACTTTATTTTGTTTCTTTACTGATATTAAAAAGCCTACATGTTCAATACCGGAAGTAAATTAATAATCTCCTTGAAAGATACAGGTATTTGGCAGAAATGCAAGACAACTTTTACAAAGAAGAGAGGTGAAGCTAGTATTTGCATATTGCGGCCCCTACAATGATTGAATAAAGGAGTTTTGAAGACTTTTGGAAGACACTAGGGAAAAAAAGCAGATGAGCAATTCACAAGAGCCTGGGTCCCTGACCTGTTACCAAACACCTTGGGCCTTGTGCCTGATGGCCATGCAATAATGAGGAGAAGGTTTTGAGATGGAGGTAAAAGGAGGTTTGTTGCTTTGCCAGCAAAGGGGAAACACAGGGGACTCCTGTGCCAGAAGATTTGATTCTGCCCATCAGGGAAAACAGAGGGTTTTTAAGGAGACTATTCAAAGGCTCCACTCCAGGTGTGCCCTGACCAGGGGTTCCCAGGTGCATCCTGATGGTGTGTTAGGATTAACTAGTTTATCTGGGAGATCATCACTTCCTAGTTCTTCTGGTGACTTCTCCTTCCTGTGGAGAACAGATAACTCAAGGTAATCTTGTTCCCTGCCCCCAGGTTAGGGAGGGAGAAAGGGAGAAGAGGAAAAGAAAAACATTTCCCTTTTAAAATAAGCAGCCAGGGTTATATTCCAAAGGTAAAGTGGACCACTCTTACATCCCTAGTGCTTCCACCAATCAACTTCACCATCCAAATTGAATTGTCAAGTGTGTTTATGTCCAGCTGAATATTTCTGGAAAAAAAATAGTTTTCTTTTTCATCAGGCCTTGACCCACAAACTGTCAAGTTCCATAGACAGACTAAGCGCCTGGGTCCTTGGTCCACTTAGGGTGCATATGACCCCTCTTTATGCAGTCAGTACCTTTATGACTGCATTGGTTGCCTAGGAGATAACAGAATGAGAATCCTAGAAATGAGTGGACCTAGAACCACTCCTCATTTGCCTTTTGGCCTTTGGTGTTCCCAGAGCGAGTTTTTGAACTGGGCACGCTATTTGTTGGTAAAAGGCAGTTGTGGCTATTTTTTTTCCCCAACCCATCTCCAACTCTCTCCTTGTTTCCCCCCACCCCCTGTCCTTGCTTAGCCCTCACCTATCCTAAATTTTCCAGTGACACCCAGACCCACCGATCATCAACATGGGTCAAACCATGCAGCCATGGCATGGAGCTAGACGGGCAGAAGACACCTCCCAGACCGGGCACTCTGGAGCACAGCGCCCGAAATCCACAGCTCCCTCTGCAGGCAAAAAGAATCGCATTGGAGATTATAGAGTCGTGAAAACCCTGGGCAAGGGGACCTTCGCCAAAGTCATGCTGGCCCGTCACGTCGTCACAGGTAGAGAAGTGGCAATCAAGATCATCGATAAGAGACATCTGAAGCCACTAGTCCTCCAAAAGATGTACAGAGAGGTGAGAATCCTCAAGATGTTAGACCACCCACACATCGTGAAGCTCTATGAAGCTCTGGACTGCGAAAAAGCACTCTGTTTGGTCCTGGAGTACGCCAGTGGAGGGGGACTTTTGGAATATCTGGCCAAGAAAAAAAGACTGCAGGAAGAGGAGGCAAGATCTATATTCCGGCAGATCGTGTCTGCAGTGCAATATTGTCACCAAATGCAGGTCGCCCACCGAGACCTGAAGGCGGACAATCTGTTATTAGACGCCCACATGAACATCAAGCTAGCCGATTTTGGACTCAGCAACGAGTTTACACTTGGGCGTAAACTCGACACGTTTTGCGGCAGTCCGTCCTATGCAGCTCCAGAGCTCTTCCAGCAAATAGAGTACGATGGCCCCAAAATCGATGTGTGGAGTCTTGGCGTGGTTCTCTACACCCTAGTCACCGGGTCGCATCCTTTTGTTGGGCGCAATGTGAGACAACTTAGAGACAGAGTGCTACAGGGTAGATACCGAATCCCTCTGTACATTTCAACAGACTGTGAAAATCTGCTGAAACGCTTGCTGGTGCTCAATCCAACTAAGCGAAGCACCCTAGCCGAAATTATGGGAGACAGGTGGATCAACAGAGGCCTTGATGTCCTCCAACCCTTTGTTGGTCCAGAGGTGGCCGTCTCCCACAGAAACATCTCTTTGGCTAAGGTGCAGCCAAGCAGGGTCCTGAGAAAGAGCACCAGCTGGCCTCCTCAACGCAAAGTGCAGCGAAGCGTTTCCACTCGCAAGCAGACACAGTCCCTGGACCATGCTGGAACTGGGCCATATCCGACCAGCACTGCCCACAGTCACCTCAGAGAACATCCAATGGCCTCCCAGAAATCCGGCGGCAGTGCTGTGGGAGGAAAGGGAATTTCTCCAGCCAGGCCCGTACCTGGGATCACCACCAGTCCCAAGGAGCTGGAGACTCCCGAATTCAAGAAAATGCCTGCTGCCTACCAGAGCAGCACACCATCTGGAGGGAGGACACTGTGGAGTAAGTACATTTGCCGCAAAACAAGCAAAGCAGACACACGTTCAGTGAGCCGGAATGGTCAGAACAACAGCACCTCCCCTCCTCAGAGCCCTCCAGCGACCTCAACCCACAGTGTCCCAAGTACCTCCACCCGGGGCTGCCTCTGCTTCCCCAGAGCCAGTGCCCTTCGTCGAATGTTCCACCGCTAGCCCCGGGAATGCCAAACTGCAACACACGAAGGTCCTCTTGCCTCACCCAGCTGCTTCCATCCAGCTGAAGAATTGCCCCAGACTCAAAGAGGCACCACTGGAGCTTTCACTGAGTTAACATCAAAACTCACAAGAAGGCCTCCAGCTGAGTCTGAGAAGACCCTGAGATATAAGGGCTCAAGTCATCATGTCTCTGCTGAGCAGAGAAAGGAGAACCAACAAGCAAAACCTCGCTCCCTGCACTTCACCTGGAGAATGAACATCACTAGTGCCATGGATCCCAGTGACATCATGAGGGAAATCCGCAAGGTGCTGGATGCCAACAACTGCCACTACATGCACAAGACGCCCTTTCTGCTCTTCTGCATGCATGGAGATGGGTACACCGAGAAAGTGGTGCAGTGGGAGATGGAGGTATGTAAACTTCCCAGACTATCTCTCAATAGGGTCCACTTCAAGCCAATTTCAGGGAAATCAAAGGCATACAAAAACATGGCTTCCAAAATTGCCAGTGAGCTCCAACTGGAACCCAGTCATTAGAGCCAAAATGAAGCAGCAACTTGAAGTCTTTTCCTCAACACTGATGGACATATAGAACAACATTTTGGCAATTTTGGGGAGCAGTGACTAAATTAGGGTTTTCTTTCATTGTCCCAGGAGGTGATGCCCCTCCTGGGAATTCTTGATGCAAGGCGCTGGTCAAGACTGCCCAGTTACTTGGGTTAAGACCTGTTCCACATAGGGAGGTATTCAGTTCTTGAACTTGTGGTTCAGGTGGCAGGGCTCAGCGGTGGAACGTTATGGGCACAAGCTGCTACTCATAATTGGACTGGTCATACATATGACCTTGGTTTTGATGGCTTTGCCCAAATTTTCTCACAAAAAAATCGTTTAAGTATGAAACTTATATAACAAACGTGTTGAGCTGGCTCGTAGTCATTGCACTCTACTGGAGTGCAATATACACCCAGTTCCAGCTTTTTCTCCCCTTGGATTTCTGTCCTTTCTCATCCCCCATGGCCCCTCATCTGGTTTCCTCAATCAACCACCCTGCAGGTGGCAGCAGATGGGACCCAAACAGGCTATTACCCTGTGGAGTGCAAAAATGATCACAAGCCTTCTCAGTGTGATCAATGAAAGGGGTCTTGGGAGAAAGTCTGTGCAAAGCAAGCCAAACAGGGTCATAAATAGGGGCAACCTGATTATGATGACCAGCTTGCTTTGATAAACTTCTAACTCCCACACCTGGCATCCAAACCTCATGGTCAAGAAGTGAAGAACTCCATGAGTGTCACAGAACCTCTGTTTGAACAGATGGTTCCCATAGCAACTGGGACGTCTCAAGGGGCGCTTTCCCACTGAGAGTTCCCAAGACAGCCTTTGGCTTTGTCACAGAACATTTCAAAAACACTAATCTGCTGCTTCCGACAGGCATTGTCATTTCCATCTTCCATCTTCCACATTATGACCTGAAAATCTGAGGTGACGAACGCCACACCTGGGAGTGGAAGCGGGTCTTTACTATGAATGCCCTAAAGTCATGAGACACTGAAAAAGAAAAAAAAGAGAGAAAGTCGCATTTGAGACATGCCAATTCCTAACAGTACAGTGCTCCATCAATGGCTTTCATTTCAGAGGTACTCCATCTCTCCTTACATGCTCTCCATTGAATGTTCTCAAGACAGCCATTGCCTCTGTCACAGAACCTGTCAAGAACCCTAATGCAGTTGCTGCTTCAGACAGTCATTGTCATTTCCATCTTCCATCTTGTACATCATGACAGTGAAATCTGAGGGAAAGAACACCACGACTGGGAGGGGAAGCTGCACTTTACTATGAATGCCCTAAAATCATGGGACACCAGAAAAGTAAGAAATAAAGAGCCATTTAAGACCTGCAAATTCCTAACGCTACAGTGATGCACTAAAGGCTTTCATTTCAGAGGTAATTCATCTCTCCTAACAGATTTTCCATCGAATATTTCCAAGACAACCATCGCCTCTGTCAGATCATTCAAGAACCCTAATCCATTGCTGCTTCCTACTAGCATGGTTGTTTCCATCTTCCATCTTCTACATCCTGATAGTGAAATCTGAAAAAAAAGAATACCATGACTGGGAGTGGAAACTGCCTCTACTATGAAAGACCTAAATTCATGGAACCCCGAAATAGAAAGAAAGATGCACTTGAGACCTGCAAATACTTAACAGCTCAGTGCTCCATCAATGGGTTTCAGTTCAGAGGTAATCCCTCTCTCTTCACATGCTCTCCATGGGATGTGCCCAAGACAGCCATTGCTTCTGTCACAGAACATTTCAAGAACCCTAATCCATTACTGCTTCAGACAGGCATTTATTTTCATTTCCGTCTTCCAACTTCTACATTATGAGAGTAAACTCTGAGGAATAGAATACCTCCACTGGAAGTAGAAGCTTTCCATACTATGAATGCCCTAAAGTCATGGAAAACTGAAAAAGATAGAAACACCCTCTTGAGACATGCAAATTCCTAACAGATCAGTGCTCCATAAGTGGCTTTCAGTTCAGAGGTAATCCATCTCTCTTGAAACACTCTCCAGTTAATGTGCTCAAAAGAGCCATTGCCTCTGTCAGAGAACATTTCAAGAACCCTAATCCAGTTGCTGCTTCAGAAGTCATTGTCGATCCCGCCTTCCATCTTCTACTTCATCACTGTAAAATCTGAGGAATAGAACACCACGCCTGGAAGTGGGAACTGCCTCTACTATGAAAGACCTAAATTCATGGAACCCCGAAATAGAAAGAAAGATGCACTTGAGACCTGCAAATACTTAACAGTTCAGTGCTCCATTACTGTATTTCTGTTCAGAGGTAATCCATCTCTCTTCACATGCTCTCCATGGGATGTGCCCAAGACAGCCATTGTCTCTCTCACAACATTTCAAGAACCCTAATCCAGTTGCTGCTTCACACAGTCATTGTCATTTCCATCTTCCATCTTCTACATCATGACCTGAAAATCTGAGAACACCACAACACCTGGGAGAGGAAGCTGGCGTTTACTATGAATGCCCTAAAGTCATGGGACACCAAAAAAGAAAGACCCATTTGAGACCTGCAAATTCCTAACACTACAGTGCTCCATCAATGGCTTGCAGTTCAGAGGTAATCCATCTCTCTTCACATGCTCTCCATGGGATGTGCCCAGGACAGCCATTGCCTCTGTCACAGAACATTTCTAGAACTCTAATGCCATTGCTGCTTCAGACAGGCATTGTTGTTTCCATCTTCCATCTTCCACATCATGACAATAATATCTGAGGAAAAGAACACCACGACTGGGAGTGGAAGCTGCACTTTATTATGAAAGCCCTAAAATCATGGGACACCAGAAAAGTAAGAAATAAAGAGCCATTTAAGACCTGCAAATTCCTAACACTACATTGCTGCATTAAACGCTTTCATTTCAGAGGTAATCCATCTCTCCTAACATGCTCTCCATTGAATGTGCCCAAGACAGCCATTGCCTCTGTCACAGAACATTTCTAGAACTCTAATGCAATCGCTGCTTCAGACAGGCATTGTCGTTTCCATCTTCCATCTTCTACATTATGACAGTGAAATCTGAGGAAAAGAACACCAAGACTGGGAGTGGAAGCTGGCCTGTACTGTGAATGCCCTAAAGAATGGGATACCGAAAAAGAAAGACCCATTTGAGACCTGCAAATTCCTAACACTACAGTGCTCCATCAATGGCTTACAGTTCAGAGGTAATCCATCTCTCCTAACATGCTCTCCATGGGATGTGCCCAGGACAGCCATTGCCTCTGTCACTGAACATTTCAAGAACCCTAATCCATTACTGCTTCAGACAGGCATTGTCACTTCCATCTTCCAACTTCTACATTATGACAGTAAAATCTGAGGAATAGAATAACTCCACTGGAAGTGGAAGCTTCCCAAACTATGAATGCCCTAAAATCATGGAACACTGAAAAAGAAAGAAAGACCCACTTGAGACATGCAAATTCTTAACAGGTCAGTGCTCCATAAGTGGCTTTCAGTTCAGAGGTAATCCATCTCTCCGGATACACTCTCCATTTAATGTGCTCAAGAGAGCCATTGCCTCTGTCACAGAACTTTTCAAGAACCCCAATCCAGTTGCTGCTTCAGAAGTCATTGCCGATTCCGCCTTCCATCTTCTACTTCATCACTGTAAAATCTGAGGAATAGAACACCACACCTTGGAGTGAAGCTGGACTCTCCTATGAATGCCCTAAAGTTATGCGACCCGGAAAACAAAAGAAAGAAAGACCTGCTTGAGACATGTAATTTTCTACAGTTCAACGCTCCATCAATGGCTTTCACATCAGAGGTAATCCGTCTCTCCTAACTTGCTCTCCCTTTAATGTGCCCCAGACAGCCATTGCCTCTGTCACAGAACATTTCTAGAACTCTAATGCAATTGCTGCTTCAGACAGGCATTGTTGTTTCCATCTTCCATCTTCTACATCATGACAGTAACATCTGGGAAAAAGAACACCACACCTGGGAGTGGAAGCTGGCCTCTACTCTGAATGCCCTAAAGTCATGGGACACCGAAAAAGAAAGAAAGATAGACCCATTTGAGACCTGCAAATTCCTAACACTACAGTCTTCCATCAATGGCTTTCAGTTCAGGGGTAATCCATCTCTATTCACATGCTCTCCGTGGGATGTGCTCAAGACAGCCATTGCCTCTGTCACAGAACATTTCAAGAACCCTAATCCAGTTGCTGTTTCAGAAGTCATTGTCGTTTCCATCTTGTATCTTCTACATTATGACCTGAAAATCTGAGGAAAAGAACACCACACCTGGGAGTGGAAGCTGGCCTTTACCTAAAAGTCATGGGATCCTGAAAAAGAAAGTAGGACCCATTTGAGACCTGAAAATACCTAACAGTTCAGTGCTCCATCAGTGGCTTTCAGTTTAGAGGTAATATGTCTCTTCTAACATTCCCTCCATTTCATGTTCCCAAGATAGCCATTGCCTCTGTCACAGAAGATTTCAAGAACACTAACCCAGCTGCTGCTTCAAACAGTCATTGTCATTTCCATCTTGCATCTTCTAGAGCATGACAGTGAAATTTGGGGGAAAATACTCCCAACCTGGGAGTGCATGCTGGCCTGTACTCTGAATGCCCTGAAGTCATGGAACCCCTAGAAGAAAGAAAGACCCATTGGAGACCTGCCAATTCCTAACAGTTCAGTGCACCTTCATTGGCTGTCACTTCTGAGGTCATACATCTCTACAAACATGCTCTTCATTTAATGTTCCCAAGACAACCATTGACTCTGTCACAGAACTTCTCAGAACGCTAATCCAGTTGCTGCTCCACACAGGCATTGTCCTTTCCTTCTTCCCCTTCTACATCATGACGCTGAAATCTGAGGAAAAGAACACCATGCCTGGGAGTGGATGCTGGCCTTTACTATGAAAGACCTAAGTCAGAGAAGAAAAAAAAAGACCTACTTGAGACTTGCCAATTCCTAACTCTCAGTGCTCTGTAATTGGCTATCACTTCTAAGGTAATCTGTCTCTCTTAACATGCTCTCCATTTCCTGTTCCCAAGATAGCATTGCCTCTGTCACCGAACATTTCAAGAACCCTAATCCACTTGCTCCTTCAGACAGGCATTGTTGTTTCCATCTTGCATCTCCTACATCATGACAGTGAAATCTGAGGAAAAGAACACCAAGCCTGGGAGTGGAAGCTGGCCTGTACTGTGAATGCCCTAAACTCATGAGACCCTGAAAAAGAGTGAAGGACCCCTGTGAGACATACAATTCCCAACCGTTCATTGCTGCAAAAATGGCTTTCAGTTCAGAGGTAATCCTTCTCTCTTAATATGCTCTCATTTACTATTCCCAAGACAGCCATTGCCTCTGTAAGAGAACATTTCAAGGACACTAATCTGGTTTCTATTTCAGACTGGCATTGTCTTTTCCTTCTTCCCCATCTTTTACAACATGACAGTGAAATCTGAGGTAAATAACTCCACACCTGGGAGTGGAAGCTGGCCTGTACTATAAATGCCCTAAAGTCATGGGACCGGAAAAAGAAAGAAAGTCCTACTTGAGCCATGCAAATTCCTAACAGTTCCGTGCTCCATCAATGGTTTTCAGTTCAGAGGTAATCCATCTCTCCTAACATGTTCTCCATTTAATGTTTCCAAGACAGCCATTGCCTCTGTAACAGAACATATCAAGAACCCCAATCCACAACACATGGAGTGCATGTGACCTTCAGCGATGTTTCTCACTCAATGTATTTTGAGTGATCCTTTCACAAGTGTACCGGTCTCCCTTGATTTCGTTAGGAACACAATAGTGCATCTTAAAGGTATGTTCTTTCTGATTGACACAATCTCTGTTCACACACATTCATACCATTGTCATGACTGCAGCCAAGCACTGTGATGATTTGGTAGGTATATTTTAAACTTTAGGTGACATAGCATACAAGATTTGTATCATTTTGTTCCTAAGTTCTTATATTTGAACATTAAATAGTACTCATAATTTTATTTTTTGTTCCAACAATCATAAACACTCATTTTTTAATTCTCTGCTTTATAACATACAGATATTAGCACTTTTGACTCTTCCTCTGAGTTCTTTCAACTTCTGTTATTTGTATTTTATTTTTTACATTGTCAAGATTGGACAATTATCTAGTATATATTACATGGAAAGGGAAATCCATTAAATCTTAAATTAAGAATATTTCCATTCTGTGTATGTCATGATGGTTAAAAAAATAGACCAACAAAGTTTCATGCATAATAACGATAGTCTTTCAGAACCGGAACATTTCGTCACTAAAACTCTCCTGTGAAGAAACCTCAGAATATTCAATATGAGATGTACATATGTCCCTAAGAGATGCACACTGACACTGAGGCCAATCAGGTCAATCAAGTCAAGACAGCCAATCTTATTGGCTACCCATGTCAGGTAGGTGGTCTGACCTTATTTTCTATTAAACTCATGTTTCCACTGACTTCTTCGTGTACACACAGGTGTTCATGCTCTGCCTACGTGAATTTATAGAGCCCACATGCAATTCAGGTGTTGCTTGCTTCTTTAATCTTGTAAATGAGGAAAACTACTCACAATACTTATGATACTCTGATTTTGTAATTCCATTTCACTGAGTAGTGTCTTTTTCCCCTTTCTTTTCTTTCCCTTTTGGTACTGGAGATTGATCCCAGGTGTGATTTACCACAGGACTATTTCCTCAGCCTTTTACTTTTTATTTTTCAGACAGGGTCTCACTAAGTTGTGAAGGTTAGCTTTGAACTTGTGATCCTTCTGTCTTGGTCTCCCAAGTGGCTGGGATTACAGGTGTGAGCCGCTGTACCTGGCATTTCATTTTATTTCACTGGCTCAGTGGTTTGTTTTACAATTACTCCCCTTTTCCTCATCCATATTTGCCTTCAGTATATAATCTTTCCTTCACTTTGTCCCATTTCATCTAATGCAGTTTCATTGAACAAAGTAGGATCATGATAAGAACAAAAGTTCCAAGAGGTGTGTGGTGCACAACTATCCTAACAGCTACTCAGGAGACTGAAGCAGGAGGATCAGAAGTTGGAGGCCAGCCTCAGCAATTTAAAGAGACCCTGACTCAGAAAATGAAAAAGGTTGGTGATGTAGCTCAGTGGTAGAGTGCTCCTGAGTTTCACCCCTAGAACCTAAAAAGTAAAAAAAATAATAGGGAAAACACAAGAATTTCTCTTGGGAAATCACAGAAACCCTAAGTTCCACATGTTAAAAACTAAATTCATCAAGGAGAATCCAGCCTGTCTTCCCTATTTGAGGACACCCAATGCCAAGACCAAAAACCCAGAAGGCTTCCTACTTCCCTTCTTTTGGTCTCTGTCCTTCCTGCTGCAAAGTCTTATCTGCTGGGCCTCATAAAGACCAGTTGGATTGGGGCAGTTTGGTCTGTCCTCACTTCTGGTACCTCTCTTTGGTCCCAATGAAATTTTGAATTCTCTTACTGAAGAACTGTTTTCTCTTCACTGTTCTCCTTGCATACAGTCTTGCTCACCTTCACACCCTTCTCCACCTGCAGTCAGAACCGTCTGTTTTATATTCAGATCCAGCAAAAATCAGTTTTTTGCTTGAAAGCCTTATTGCCTTCTCATTATGTATGTAGACGATAATGCCTCAAATCCCTGACATGCTTTTTGTGGCCTTTCATTGTCTAGATTCTGTTTATGTCGTCAGCATAGTATCATAACACCCCTTCTCTAACTCTTACTTCAGTCACACTGAATGATTCCTGAGCCTCTAACATGACCTTTGTATTTGGCCCTTAGGTTTTTGCGTAATGCGTCCCCCTTTCTGGAACATCTTTTCATCACTCTCCTCTCCTGGCCAACTTGTATATCTAGGTTCCCTACAGATGACAAACCCTTCCTGAACATCCTCTTAATTATCTTTCCAAAGATAATGTTGTAGTTACTCTCAGAACACCTATATCATGCTGACATGATCTCTATATCTATTTTACCTTGAACTGTGCATTTCTCACAGAGATTATATCTTATTTGCTGCTTATCCTCAACACCTGTTACAGATAGGGACATTGCCTTGTATCTGTTTGCTAAGTGGATGGACAAGTCCTTTGTCATAGATTCCTTGATTCTCAGAATAATTGCAGTAGAGCAGATGACTATCTCATAGGATGATATAAGTATCATTTTTTTAAAAAGGAATGATAAAATACATAACATCTTTGAGCTGCTCTTAGGGTTTGGAGAGAAGTACATTCACTGCCATTGAGCCTTTGGAAGTAGACATTATGACATCAGCTTGGTCTAACCCTTTTCAAGCTACCAGTCTTCATCTATCACTTTCAAGAATTTCCACATGACTAAAAAAAAAACTCTTTTCTATATGCTTTAATTCTCCAGTTGCCTTAATTGGAGAAAAAAATATTGTTTCTTGTATTTTGGGCAGTATATATGATGATCTTCATAGTTATTCTAAGGCATGTTACATTAGGATAAACTTGTTTCAACTAAATTTAAATCCAAAAACTCACTTCTTTTCTCTCAGAAATCTATTTGAAATGTTTCTGCTATCCAGTTATTAAAAAAAAATCTTTCCAAATGGGAATATTGTCCTCTAATGCCCTAATTAACCTCTACAAACTGTATTTGTATTCCTTCTGCAGTGATTTCAAAATCTCCATGGTTTCTGGAATGTTTATATATCACTGGGAGAGCTGGGTTCTACTGAAAGGTTTGGATTTATTGTCTAAGTTTTGCTTATCCAATTCTTCCATGGTACTATATCCATTGTTAAAAGCAAATATTTTCTTTTCTGTACTTTATTCTTTGTTCTTTAAGATTTGTTCTACTTGTTTTCTAATAGCAAATCATTACTGTTTGAGGGAATTTTGGTTGAATTTCCCACATTCAAAAATTACTCTGAAAATCATATTGTCAGAGTAAAATTTGGCATAGAAATCAGCACAATAAGACTTTTAACATCTATAAGTCCTGCTCCTTCATTGGTTACATCAACTCTGACTGACCACAAGAATAATGGATGTCCAATTGCTTTCTCTTGAAACCCCAGCTACACACACCAGCCTCAGGTCTAGTGGCAGGAAGAAGCTGGGCCTGGGCAAACTCCCTTCCCAAACCCACACTCAACCTAAATCGTTTTACTTTTATTTGCTGTATATGTTGAACAGCTGAGTAAAGACTTCATTTGGGAAAAAAACTTAATGGAAAACTTTGCTACGAAGTATTTTAAGATCTTCTACCTTAGAGCCTGGGTAAGTCTTAGAGAAGATAGATAGAATATAAAGCTCCCTAAGGGCACCAATCCTTTTGGTTTTATCTCCAATAGGGCCTATTGGATGTATACTTGGCTAGCTTATCAACATTGTGCATCATACTCAGAATCTCTAGGACAATTCCCATATATTATAAATGGACCCAAGGCTCATGCATTGCAGTAATTGTCCAGTGTGTGCCTTTGAAACCTCTGTCAAACCTAAGGCTGAGGAAGGCTGGTTTTCTTCATTGAGCATTCTGAATGATTGTGTGTGTGTGTGTGTGTGTGTGTGTGTGTGTGTGTGTGAGAGAGAGAGAGAGAGAGAGAGAGAGAGAGAGAGAGAGAGAGAGAGAGAGAGATAAGCTCAAAGAAGCCTGACTTGGAGATTATTCTGTTTATCTGTACATTTTTAATATCCACTAAAATTTTTAGTTATCTAAAATATGCAAGTACATGGCAGAAGCTAATCAGACCTTTTGTATTTCTGTTTCTTTCCAACAGTGCTCCTGCAGTGTTGTCACTTGAGGAGGACATTGCTTCGATTGCATATGACCATCATCTCTTCTCCAGTCTAGAATTAGTGGTACTATTTCTTTTGGCGAAATGTCCTTGCTGTACTGTATGGATTCTAGGGAAAGGGTATCAATACAGCCCTCTGGAAACTCATGGACACTGAGTCACATGACCCTGTTAGCCAAACAAAACTACTACTATGGGATTTGTACTTCATTTAGAAAGAAATAAGTGCTCTTCTCTTAGACTAGTGAAATGAGGTGAGCCTGAATAATTGCAGACCCTTCTTCGTCACCTGTAGGCTTGCTCAGCTTTCATCTGTGTGATAGAAGGATTGATTTATATATGCTCATGCTAGTATGCTTAGGTGGCAAGGAGTCTATCTCCCTGGCAGGATGCCTGTAGCACGACTCTACCCAGGAAAAAGGCAGTTTCTACAGAGAATTTTATTTTGAGATGTTTTCAGTTTTAGTTTTCACATTTCCAAACACTGTCATCTCTTCTTGCTTAAGGAAAAGTTTGGAAACTAAAAGTAAAGTTTTATGACAGATTGCTCAGCAATCTGTCCTGTGGTTGGGATAAAAACAAACATGTATTTAGTAGTTTTTTTTACCTTTTAACACTCTCTTGTTTGCAATATACACATTATTCCAGTATGCAATCTGCAAATGTTCACTGTAAAATATATGCTTTTCCTGTAACCTGTTTTCTTGTACTGATGACATGGTCTATCTTATCAGCTTCTGCATTAAAAAGAATTAAACCAATGATCCATTTAAGTCATTATTAATTATGCTACCTCCATATTTCTCCTCCTGTGAAAATATGAGCATGACTATCCTTAAAGTGGAATTCATTTTCTTTTGTAATTCTATAAGTTAGTTTCTATCTTCACAAATAATGTGTACTAGACAGACTCCTTTTCACTCCCTGACAAGTAGAGTGGAAAAGATAAACTGGAATTAAGGATCACAATAAAGTCTCTGCTATCACTTTGGTCCTTATTGCTCAACTGAGTCCTACTCCTCTTAGTACTTAAAAGAGTTCTATGGTTGAAAACAAAGCATCATTTTATCAGAGGACATTTCACTAATAATACAAATGAGCAAAGTTTGAAAATTTCTTTATTCTAATTTATTTTTATTCTTAGTACTTTGAATTGAACACAGAGCCTTTTCCTGGGTAGGCAAGCATTTTACCGGCCAGCTACATACATCCCAAGTCCTGAGAGTTTCTTTATTCTAAAGACACAATGGAAATACATAATTCCAATGTATAACTTCCCTAAATTTTATTTGCTTCTCTGTTGTTACAAGGGTAAACTTTCATAACCACACTACCTGTGGCTACAAAACCTGGATTGCACTTTATTCTGAATTGCTCCACCCCTGCAATAATTGTCTACCTGCCAGCCCAAGGGATACTACTGAAAGCTGGAGCTAAAATGCGTATTTAAGTCATATGTCAAAGGATTTTAGATTTATATGTGACATTGAAATCTATATTTCAGCTTTTGCCTGTGATCTAGATTGAGAATTTGAAACATTTCTCTCCTATTGGCAAAGATTTCCCTGGGGAATTTATTTATTTTTTGCTTGTTTGTATTAGGTGTATCAATCACAAACAATTATGCTTATAGTTTAGCAAATAATTTATCTTCTTATTATAAGTTGATGTAACACATGTTTGGAACAGAGTTCTGAAGGTATTGTAATGTCCAAAAATGCTTGTAAATTATTTCCCTTGTTAATTTTTCCATGCAAATATTTATTAAGTATACTTATGTAAGAGAAACAACAATCAAAAAAAAAAAAAGTACACATTCATAAATACCGTGTTCAACCCCATGGGCTGCAGGGGTTTTTCAGTCCCAAAGAAAGAACTTTGAGGATTCAACAGACAGGGGTTGGATATTTTATGACTCACGTGCTCCTTGGTGGTGGCAAGGCAGGATACAATAGAGGGCTGCACGGCATGTACAAGCAGGGGAATATATGGGATAGGCTGCTTGCTCACTGCAGAGGTGAAGTTTTTCAGAAGTTTCATAAGTACATTCTTCTACTTTATAACCAAGGTCACTCTGCTTTATTCCTCACCTGAAGATTAGAGAGAAAGGAAGCAGCCAGTTGCTCCTCTCCATTTTCTTCCTTCCTTTGGTGGGTGTGAACTCTGAGAGAAATCTGCCTGTAATGGGGAAAAAAAGATAATCCTGTTCCCCCTGAAATTAGGAAGGAGCAATGAGAGAAGAAGAGAAAAAACATATCTACTTAAAAAAGGATATACAGGGGCAGAGCACCAAGAGCTCTATTCAAAACACAAGGTGGACCACTGTTACATTGACACCAGTTGTGTGTAGCACTATTAGAATAAAATGTGTGAAAGCACTCAATATGGACAAGAAGACTGCTATTAACAAGGAAATACTGCATTGATGTGCACGTGCCCACACACACATACACACACAGACACACATACACACACACACACACACACACACACACACTCTTCTGGTAATTAAGAATACAAAGCAATGGTAGACCATTTATTCCACAAGTATTTGATGAGTACAAACCGTATGCCATGCCCATTTTTGAATATTTTGTATTTGTTCAAAAAATGACTTAATTTCCCAAAATCATACCATAGGGTAAGATATAAAATTTCAGCAGATGGAGTGCGGCTGCACTTGAAATTGCATCCGGGTTTATTTTGAGAATGACTTGTAAGTCTTAAGTGGCCACATGTGTGATGCACTTTATTTTGTTTCTTTACTGATATTAAAAAGCCTACATGTTCAATACCGGAAGTAAATTAATAATCTCCTTGAAAGATACAGGTATTTGGCAGAAATGCAAGACAACTTTTACAAAGAAGAGAGGTGAAGCTAGTATTTGCATATTGCGGCCCCTACAATGATTGAATAAAGGAGTTTTGAAGACTTTTGGAAGACACTAGGGAAAAAAAGCAGATGAGCAATTCACAAGAGCCTGGGTCCCTGACCTGTTACCAAACACCTTGGGCCTTGTGCCTGATGGCCATGCAATAATGAGGAGAAGGTTTTGAGATGGAGGTAAAAGGAGGTTTGTTGCTTTGCCAGCAAAGGGGAAACACAGGGGACTCCTGTGCCAGAAGATTTGATTCTGCCCATCAGGGAAAACAGAGGGTTTTTAAGGAGACTATTCAAAGGCTCCACTCCAGGTGTGCCCTGACCAGGGGTTCCCAGGTGCATCCTGATGGTGTGTTAGGATTAACTAGTTTATCTGGGAGATCATCACTTCCTAGTTCTTCTGGTGACTTCTCCTTCCTGTGGAGAACAGATAACTCAAGGTAATCTTGTTCCCTGCCCCCAGGTTAGGGAGGGAGAAAGGGAGAAGAGGAAAAGAAAAACATTTCCCTTTTAAAATAAGCAGCCAGGGTTATATTCCAAAGGTAAAGTGGACCACTCTTACATCCCTAGTGCTTCCACCAATCAACTTCACCATCCAAATTGAATTGTCAAGTGTGTTTATGTCCAGCTGAATATTTCTGGAAAAAAAATAGTTTTTTTTTCATCAGGCCTTGACCCACAAACTGTCAAGTTCCATAGACAGACTAAGCGCCTGGGTCCTTGGTCCACTTAGGGTGCATATGACCCCTCTTTATGCAGTCAGTACCTTTATGACTGCATTGGTTGCCTAGGAGATAACAGAATGAGAATCCTAGAAATGAGTGGACCTAGAACCACTCCTCATTTGCCTTTTGGCCTTTGGTGTTCCCAGAGCGAGTTTTTGAACTGGGCACGCTATTTGTTGGTAAAAGGCAGTTGTGGCTATTTTTTTTCCCCAACCCATCTCCAACTCTCTCCTTGTTTCCCCCCACCCCCTGTCCTTGCTTAGCCCTCACCTATCCTAAATTTTCCAGTGACACCCAGACCCACCGATCATCAACATGGGTCAAACCATGCAGCCATGGCATGGAGCTAGACGGGCAGAAGACACCTCCCAGACCGGGCACTCTGGAGCACAGCGCCCGAAATCCACAGCTCCCTCTGCAGGCAAAAAGAATCGCATTGGAGATTATAGAGTCGTGAAAACCCTGGGCAAGGGGACCTTCGCCAAAGTCATGCTGGCCCGTCACGTCGTCACAGGTAGAGAAGTGGCAATCAAGATCATCGATAAGAGACATCTGAAGCCACTAGTCCTCCAAAAGATGTACAGAGAGGTGAGAATCCTCAAGATGTTAGACCACCCACACATCGTGAAGCTCTATGAAGCTCTGGACTGCGAAAAAGCACTCTGTTTGGTCCTGGAGTACGCCAGTGGAGGGGGACTTTTGGAATATCTGGCCAAGAAAAAAAGACTGCAGGAAGAGGAGGCAAGATCTATATTCCGGCAGATCGTGTCTGCAGTGCAATATTGTCACCAAATGCAGGTCGCCCACCGAGACCTGAAGGCGGACAATCTGTTATTAGACGCCCACATGAACATCAAGCTAGCCGATTTTGGACTCAGCAACGAGTTTACACTTGGGCGTAAACTCGACACGTTTTGCGGCAGTCCGTCCTATGCAGCTCCAGAGCTCTTCCAGCAAATAGAGTACGATGGCCCCAAAATCGATGTGTGGAGTCTTGGCGTGGTTCTCTACACCCTAGTCACCGGGTCGCATCCTTTTGTTGGGCGCAATGTGAGACAACTTAGAGACAGAGTGCTACAGGGTAGATACCGAATCCCTCTGTACATTTCAACAGACTGTGAAAATCTGCTGAAACGCTTGCTGGTGCTCAATCCAACTAAGCGAAGCACCCTAGCCGAAATTATGGGAGACAGGTGGATCAACAGAGGCCTTGATGTCCTCCAACCCTTTGTTGGTCCAGAGGTGGCCGTCTCCCACAGAAACATCTCTTTGGCTAAGGTGCAGCCAAGCAGGGTCCTGAGAAAGAGCACCAGCTGGCCTCCTCAACGCAAAGTGCAGCGAAGCGTTTCCACTCGCAAGCAGACACAGTCCCTGGACCATGCTGGAACTGGGCCATATCCGACCAGCACTGCCCACAGTCACCTCAGAGAACATCCAATGGCCTCCCAGAAATCCGGCGGCAGTGCTGTGGGAGGAAAGGGAATTTCTCCAGCCAGGCCCGTACCTGGGATCACCACCAGTCCCAAGGAGCTGGAGACTCCCGAATTCAAGAAAATGCCTGCTGCCTACCAGAGCAGCACACCATCTGGAGGGAGGACACTGTGGAGTAAGTACATTTGCCGCAAAACAAGCAAAGCAGACACACGTTCAGTGAGCCGGAATGGTCAGAACAACAGCACCTCCCCTCCTCAGAGCCCTCCAGCGACCTCAACCCACAGTGTCCCAAGTACCTCCACCCGGGGCTGCCTCTGCTTCCCCAGAGCCAGTGCCCTTCGTCGAATGTTCCACCGCTAGCCCCGGGAATGCCAAACTGCAACACACGAAGGTCCTCTTGCCTCACCCAGCTGCTTCCATCCAGCTGAAGAATTGCCCCAGACTCAAAGAGGCACCACTGGAGCTTTCACTGAGTTAACATCAAAACTCACAAGAAGGCCTCCAGCTGAGTCTGAGAAGACCCTGAGATATAAGGGCTCAAGTCATCATGTCTCTGCTGAGCAGAGAAAGGAGAACCAACAAGCAAAACCTCGCTCCCTGCACTTCACCTGGAGAATGAACATCACTAGTGCCATGGATCCCAGTGACATCATGAGGGAAATCCGCAAGGTGCTGGATGCCAACAACTGCCACTACATGCACAAGACGCCCTTTCTGCTCTTCTGCATGCATGGAGATGGGTACACCGAGAAAGTGGTGCAGTGGGAGATGGAGGTATGTAAACTTCCCAGACTATCTCTCAATAGGGTCCACTTCAAGCCAATTTCAGGGAAATCAAAGGCATACAAAAACATGGCTTCCAAAATTGCCAGTGAGCTCCAACTGGAACCCAGTCATTAGAGCCAAAATGAAGCAGCAACTTGAAGTCTTTTCCTCAACACTGATGGACATATAGAACAACATTTTGGCAATTTTGGGGAGCAGTGACTAAATTAGGGTTTTCTTTCATTGTCCCAGGAGGTGATGCCCCTCCTGGGAATTCTTGATGCAAGGCGCTGGTCAAGACTGCCCAGTTACTTGGGTTAAGACCTGTTCCACATAGGGAGGTATTCAGTTCTTGAACTTGTGGTTCAGGTGGCAGGGCTCAGCGGTGGAACGTTATGGGCACAAGCTGCTACTCATAATTGGACTGGTCATACATATGACCTTGGTTTTGATGGCTTTGCCCAAATTTTCTCACAAAAAAATCGTTTAAGTATGAAACTTATATAACAAACGTGTTGAGCTGGCTCGTAGTCATTGCACTCTACTGGAGTGCAATATACACCCAGTTCCAGCTTTTTCTCCCCTTGGATTTCTGTCCTTTCTCATCCCCCATGGCCCCTCATCTGGTTTCCTCAATCAACCACCCTGCAGGTGGCAGCAGATGGGACCCAAACAGGCTATTACCCTGTGGAGTGCAAAAATGATCACAAGCCTTCTCAGTGTGATCAATGAAAGGGGTCTTGGGAGAAAGTCTGTGCAAAGCAAGCCAAACAGGGTCATAAATAGGGGCAACCTGATTATGATGACCAGCTTGCTTTGATAAACTTCTAACTCCCACACCTGGCATCCAAACCTCATGGTCAAGAAGTGAAGAACTCCATGAGTGTCACAGAACCTCTGTTTGAACAGATGGTTCCCATAGCAACTGGGACGTCTCAAGGGGCGCTTTCCCACTGAGAGTTCCCAAGACAGCCTTTGGCTTTGTCACAGAACATTTCAAAAACACTAATCTGCTGCTTCCGACAGGCATTGTCATTTCCATCTTCCATCTTCCACATTATGACCTGAAAATCTGAGGTGACGAACGCCACACCTGGGAGTGGAAGCGGGTCTTTACTATGAATGCCCTAAAGTCATGAGACACTGAAAAAGAAAAAAAAGAGAGAAAGTCGCATTTGAGACATGCCAATTCCTAACAGTACAGTGCTCCATCAATGGCTTTCATTTCAGAGGTACTCCATCTCTCCTTACATGCTCTCCATTGAATGTTCTCAAGACAGCCATTGCCTCTGTCACAGAACCTGTCAAGAACCCTAATGCAGTTGCTGCTTCAGACAGTCATTGTCATTTCCATCTTCCATCTTGTACATCATGACAGTGAAATCTGAGGGAAAGAACACCACGACTGGGAGGGGAAGCTGCACTTTACTATGAATGCCCTAAAATCATGGGACACCAGAAAAGTAAGAAATAAAGAGCCATTTAAGACCTGCAAATTCCTAACGCTACAGTGATGCACTAAAGGCTTTCATTTCAGAGGTAATTCATCTCTCCTAACAGATTTTCCATCGAATATTTCCAAGACAACCATCGCCTCTGTCAGATCATTCAAGAACCCTAATCCATTGCTGCTTCCTACTAGCATGGTTGTTTCCATCTTCCATCTTCTACATCCTGATAGTGAAATCTGAAAAAAAAGAATACCATGACTGGGAGTGGAAACTGCCTCTACTATGAAAGACCTAAATTCATGGAACCCCGAAATAGAAAGAAAGATGCACTTGAGACCTGCAAATACTTAACAGCTCAGTGCTCCATCAATGGGTTTCAGTTCAGAGGTAATCCCTCTCTCTTCACATGCTCTCCATGGGATGTGCCCAAGACAGCCATTGCTTCTGTCACAGAACATTTCAAGAACCCTAATCCATTACTGCTTCAGACAGGCATTTATTTTCATTTCCGTCTTCCAACTTCTACATTATGAGAGTAAACTCTGAGGAATAGAATACCTCCACTGGAAGTAGAAGCTTCCCATACTATGAATGCCCTAAAGTCATGGAAAACTGAAAAAGATAGAAACACCCTCTTGAGACATGCAAATTCCTAACAGATCAGTGCTCCATAAGTGGCTTTCAGTTCAGAGGTAATCCATCTCTCTTGAAACACTCTCCAGTTAATGTGCTCAAAAGAGCCATTGCCTCTGTCAGAGAACATTTCAAGAACCCTAATCCAGTTGCTGCTTCAGAAGTCATTGTCGATCCCGCCTTCCATCTTCTACTTCATCACTGTAAAATCTGAGGAATAGAACACCACGCCTGGAAGTGGGAACTGCCTCTACTATGAAAGACCTAAATTCATGGAACCCCGAAATAGAAAGAAAGATGCACTTGAGACCTGCAAATACTTAACAGTTCAGTGCTCCATTACTGTATTTCTGTTCAGAGGTAATCCATCTCTCTTCACATGCTCTCCATGGGATGTGCCCAAGACAGCCATTGTCTCTCTCACAACATTTCAAGAACCCTAATCCAGTTGCTGCTTCACACAGTCATTGTCATTTCCATCTTCCATCTTCTACATCATGACCTGAAAATCTGAGAACACCACAACACCTGGGAGAGGAAGCTGGCGTTTACTATGAATGCCCTAAAGTCATGGGACACCAAAAAAGAAAGACCCATTTGAGACCTGCAAATTCCTAACACTACAGTGCTCCATCAATGGCTTGCAGTTCAGAGGTAATCCATCTCTCTTCACATGCTCTCCATGGGATGTGCCCAGGACAGCCATTGCCTCTGTCACAGAACATTTCTAGAACTCTAATGCCATTGCTGCTTCAGACAGGCATTGTTGTTTCCATCTTCCATCTTCCACATCATGACAATAATATCTGAGGAAAAGAACACCACGACTGGGAGTGGAAGCTGCACTTTATTATGAAAGCCCTAAAATCATGGGACACCAGAAAAGTAAGAAATAAAGAGCCATTTAAGACCTGCAAATTCCTAACACTACATTGCTGCATTAAACGCTTTCATTTCAGAGGTAATCCATCTCTCCTAACATGCTCTCCATTGAATGTGCCCAAGACAGCCATTGCCTCTGTCACAGAACATTTCTAGAACTCTAATGCAATCGCTGCTTCAGACAGGCATTGTCGTTTCCATCTTCCATCTTCTACATTATGACAGTGAAATCTGAGGAAAAGAACACCAAGACTGGGAGTGGAAGCTGGCCTGTACTGTGAATGCCCTAAAGAATGGGATACCGAAAAAGAAAGACCCATTTGAGACCTGCAAATTCCTAACACTACAGTGCTCCATCAATGGCTTACAGTTCAGAGGTAATCCATCTCTCCTAACATGCTCTCCATGGGATGTGCCCAGGACAGCCATTGCCTCTGTCACTGAACATTTCAAGAACCCTAATCCATTACTGCTTCAGACAGGCATTGTCACTTCCATCTTCCAACTTCTACATTATGACAGTAAAATCTGAGGAATAGAATAACTCCACTGGAAGTGGAAGCTTCCCAAACTATGAATGCCCTAAAATCATGGAACACTGAAAAAGAAAGAAAGACCCACTTGAGACATGCAAATTCTTAACAGGTCAGTGCTCCATAAGTGGCTTTCAGTTCAGAGGTAATCCATCTCTCCGGATACACTCTCCATTTAATGTGCTCAAGAGAGCCATTGCCTCTGTCACAGAACTTTTCAAGAACCCCAATCCAGTTGCTGCTTCAGAAGTCATTGCCGATTCCGCCTTCCATCTTCTACTTCATCACTGTAAAATCTGAGGAATAGAACACCACACCTTGGAGTGAAGCTGGACTCTCCTATGAATGCCCTAAAGTTATGCGACCCGGAAAACAAAAGAAAGAAAGACCTGCTTGAGACATGTAATTTTCTACAGTTCAACGCTCCATCAATGGCTTTCACATCAGAGGTAATCCGTCTCTCCTAACTTGCTCTCCCTTTAATGTGCCCCAGACAGCCATTGCCTCTGTCACAGAACATTTCTAGAACTCTAATGCAATTGCTGCTTCAGACAGGCATTGTTGTTTCCATCTTCCATCTTCTACATCATGACAGTAACATCTGGGAAAAAGAACACCACACCTGGGAGTGGAAGCTGGCCTCTACTCTGAATGCCCTAAAGTCATGGGACACCGAAAAAGAAAGAAAGATAGACCCATTTGAGACCTGCAAATTCCTAACACTACAGTCTTCCATCAATGGCTTTCAGTTCAGGGGTAATCCATCTCTATTCACATGCTCTCCGTGGGATGTGCTCAAGACAGCCATTGCCTCTGTCACAGAACATTTCAAGAACCCTAATCCAGTTGCTGTTTCAGAAGTCATTGTCGTTTCCATCTTGTATCTTCTACATTATGACCTGAAAATCTGAGGAAAAGAACACCACACCTGGGAGTGGAAGCTGGCCTTTACCTAAAAGTCATGGGATCCTGAAAAAGAAAGTAGGACCCATTTGAGACCTGAAAATACCTAACAGTTCAGTGCTCCATCAGTGGCTTTCAGTTTAGAGGTAATATGTCTCTTCTAACATTCCCTCCATTTCATGTTCCCAAGATAGCCATTGCCTCTGTCACAGAAGATTTCAAGAACACTAACCCAGCTGCTGCTTCAAACAGTCATTGTCATTTCCATCTTGCATCTTCTAGAGCATGACAGTGAAATTTGGGGGAAAATACTCCCAACCTGGGAGTGCATGCTGGCCTGTACTCTGAATGCCCTGAAGTCATGGAACCCCTAGAAGAAAGAAAGACCCATTGGAGACCTGCCAATTCCTAACAGTTCAGTGCACCTTCATTGGCTGTCACTTCTGAGGTCATACATCTCTACAAACATGCTCTTCATTTAATGTTCCCAAGACAACCATTGACTCTGTCACAGAACTTCTCAGAACGCTAATCCAGTTGCTGCTCCACACAGGCATTGTCCTTTCCTTCTTCCCCTTCTACATCATGACGCTGAAATCTGAGGAAAAGAACACCATGCCTGGGAGTGGATGCTGGCCTTTACTATGAAAGACCTAAGTCAGAGAAGAAAAAAAAAGACCTACTTGAGACTTGCCAATTCCTAACTCTCAGTGCTCTGTAATTGGCTATCACTTCTAAGGTAATCTGTCTCTCTTAACATGCTCTCCATTTCCTGTTCCCAAGATAGCATTGCCTCTGTCACCGAACATTTCAAGAACCCTAATCCACTTGCTCCTTCAGACAGGCATTGTTGTTTCCATCTTGCATCTCCTACATCATGACAGTGAAATCTGAGGAAAAGAACACCAAGCCTGGGAGTGGAAGCTGGCCTGTACTGTGAATGCCCTAAACTCATGAGACCCTGAAAAAGAGTGAAGGACCCCTGTGAGACATACAATTCCCAACCGTTCATTGCTGCAAAAATGGCTTTCAGTTCAGAGGTAATCCTTCTCTCTTAATATGCTCTCATTTACTATTCCCAAGACAGCCATTGCCTCTGTAAGAGAACATTTCAAGGACACTAATCTGGTTTCTATTTCAGACTGGCATTGTCTTTTCCTTCTTCCCCATCTTTTACAACATGACAGTGAAATCTGAGGTAAATAACTCCACACCTGGGAGTGGAAGCTGGCCTGTACTATAAATGCCCTAAAGTCATGGGACTGGAAAAAGAAAGAAAGTCCTACTTGAGCCATGCAAATTCCTAACAGTTCCGTGCTCCATCAATGGTTTTCAGTTCAGAGGTAATCCATCTCTCCTAACATGTTCTCCATTTAATGTTTCCAAGACAGCCATTGCCTCTGTAACAGAACATATCAAGAACCCCAATCCACAACACATGGAGTGCATGTGACCTTCAGCGATGTTTCTCACTCAATGTATTTTGAGTGATCCTTTCACAAGTGTACCGGTCTCCCTTGATTTCGTTAGGAACACAATAGTGCATCTTAAAGGTATGTTCTTTCTGATTGACACAATCTCTGTTCACACACATTCATACCATTGTCATGACTGCAGCCAAGCACTGTGATGATTTGGTAGGTATATTTTAAACTTTAGGTGACATAGCATACAAGATTTGTATCATTTTGTTCCTAAGTTCTTATATTTGAACATTAAATAGTACTCATAATTTTATTTTTTGTTCCAACAATCATAAACACTCATTTTTTAATTCTCTGCTTTATAACATACAGATATTAGCACTTTTGACTCTTCCTCTGAGTTCTTTCAACTTCTGTTATTTGTATTTTATTTTTTACATTGTCAAGATTGGACAATTATCTAGTATATATTACATGGAAAGGGAAATCCATTAAATCTTAAATTAAGAATATTTCCATTCTGTGTATGTCATGATGGTTAAAAAAATAGACCAACAAAGTTTCATGCATAATAACGATAGTCTTTCAGAACCGGAACATTTCGTCACTAAAACTCTCCTGTGAAGAAACCTCAGAATATTCAATATGAGATGTACATATGTCCCTAAGAGATGCACACTGACACTGAGGCCAATCAGGTCAATCAAGTCAAGACAGCCAATCTTATTGGCTACCCATGTCAGGTAGGTGGTCTGACCTTATTTTCTATTAAACTCATGTTTCCACTGACTTCTTCGTGTACACACAGGTGTTCATGCTCTGCCTACGTGAATTTATAGAGCCCACATGCAATTCAGGTGTTGCTTGCTTCTTTAATCTTGTAAATGAGGAAAACTACTCACAATACTTATGATACTCTGATTTTGTAATTCCATTTCACTGAGTAGTGTCTTTTTCCCCTTTCTTTTCTTTCCCTTTTGGTACTGGAGATTGATCCCAGGTGTGATTTACCACAGGACTATTTCCTCAGCCTTTTACTTTTTATTTTTCAGACAGGGTCTCACTAAGTTGTGAAGGTTAGCTTTGAACTTGTGATCCTTCTGTCTTGGTCTCCCAAGTGGCTGGGATTACAGGTGTGAGCCGCTGTACCTGGCATTTCATTTTATTTCACTGGCTCAGTGGTTTGTTTTACAATTACTCCCCTTTTCCTCATCCATATTTGCCTTCAGTATATAATCTTTCCTTCACTTTGTCCCATTTCATCTAATGCAGTTTCATTGAACAAAGTAGGATCATGATAAGAACAAAAGTTCCAAGAGGTGTGTGGTGCACAACTATCCTAACAGCTACTCAGGAGACTGAAGCAGGAGGATCAGAAGTTGGAGGCCAGCCTCAGCAATTTAAAGAGACCCTGACTCAGAAAATGAAAAAGGTTGGTGATGTAGCTCAGTGGTAGAGTGCTCCTGAGTTTCACCCCTAGAACCTAAAAAGTAAAAAAAATAATAGGGAAAACACAAGAATTTCTCTTGGGAAATCACAGAAACCCTAAGTTCCACATGTTAAAAACTAAATTCATCAAGGAGAATCCAGCCTGTCTTCCCTATTTGAGGACACCCAATGCCAAGACCAAAAACCCAGAAGGCTTCCTACTTCCCTTCTTTTGGTCTCTGTCCTTCCTGCTGCAAAGTCTTATCTGCTGGGCCTCATAAAGACCAGTTGGATTGGGGCAGTTTGGTCTGTCCTCACTTCTGGTACCTCTCTTTGGTCCCAATGAAATTTTGAATTCTCTTACTGAAGAACTGTTTTCTCTTCACTGTTCTCCTTGCATACAGTCTTGCTCACCTTCACACCCTTCTCCACCTGCAGTCAGAACCGTCTGTTTTATATTCAGATCCAGCAAAAATCAGTTTTTTGCTTGAAAGCCTTATTGCCTTCTCATTATGTATGTAGACGATAATGCCTCAAATCCCTGACATGCTTTTTGTGGCCTTTCATTGTCTAGATTCTGTTTATGTCGTCAGCATAGTATCATAACACCCCTTCTCTAACTCTTACTTCAGTCACACTGAATGATTCCTGAGCCTCTAACATGACCTTTGTATTTGGCCCTTAGGTTTTTGCGTAATGCGTCCCCCTTTCTGGAACATCTTTTCATCACTCTCCTCTCCTGGCCAACTTGTATATCTAGGTTCCCTACAGATGACAAACCCTTCCTGAACATCCTCTTAATTATCTTTCCAAAGATAATGTTGTAGTTACTCTCAGAACACCTATATCATGCTGACATGATCTCTATATCTATTTTACCTTGAACTGTGCATTTCTCACAGAGATTATATCTTATTTGCTGCTTATCCTCAACACCTGTTACAGATAGGGACATTGCCTTGTATCTGTTTGCTAAGTGGATGAAGGACAAGTCCTTTGTCATAGATTCCTTGATTCTCAGAATAATTGCAGTAGAGCAGATGACTATCTCATAGGATGATATAAGTATCATTTTTTTAAAAAGGAATGATAAAATACATAACATCTTTGAGCTGCTCTTAGGGTTTGGAGAGAAGTACATTCACTGCCATTGAGCCTTTGGAAGTAGACATTATGACATCAGCTTGGTCTAACCCTTTTCAAGCTACCAGTCTTCATCTATCACTTTCAAGAATTTCCACATGACTAAAAAAAAAAACTCTTTTCTATATGCTTTAATTCTCCAGTTGCCTCAATTGGAGAAAAAAATATTGTTTCTTGTATTTTGGGCAGTATATATGATGATCTTCATAGTTATTCTAAGGCATGTTACATTAGGATAAACTTGTTTCAACTAAATTTAAATCCAAAAACTCACTTCTTTTCTCTCAGAAATCTATTTGAAATGTTTCTGCTATCCAGTTATTAAAAAAAATCTTTCCAAATGGGAATATTGTCCTCTAATGCCCTAATTAACCTCTACAAACTGTATTTGTATTCCTTCTGCAGTGATTTCAAAATCTCCATGGTTTCTGGAATGTTTATATATCACTGGGAGAGCTGGGTTCTACTGAAAGGTTTGGATTTATTGTCTAAGTTTTGCTTATCCAATTCTTCCATGGTACTATATCCATTGTTAAAAGCAAATATTTTCTTTTCTGTACTTTATTCTTTGTTCTTTAAGATTTGTTCTACTTGTTTTCTAATAGCAAATCATTACTGTTTGAGGGAATTTTGGTTGAATTTCCCACATTCAAAAATTACTCTGAAAATCATATTGTCAGAGTAAAATTTGGCATAGAAATCAGCACAATAAGACTTTTAACATCTATAAGTCCTGCTCCTTCATTGGTTACATCAACTCTGACTGACCACAAGAATAATGGATGTCCAATTGCTTTCTCTTGAAACCCCAGCTACACACACCAGCCTCAGGTCTAGTGGCAGGAAGAAGCTGGGCCTGGGCAAACTCCCTTCCCAAACCCACACTCAACCTAAATCGTTTTACTTTTATTTGCTGTATATGTTGAACAGCTGAGTAAAGACTTCATTTGGGAAAAAAACTTAATGGAAAACTTTGCTATGAAGTATTTTAAGATCTTCTACCTTAGAGCCTGGGTAAGTCTTAGAGAAGATAGATAGAATATAAAGCTCCCTAAGGGCACCAATCCTTTTGGTTTTATCTCCAATAGGGCCTATTGGATGTATACTTGGCTAGCTTATCAACATTGTGCATCATACTCAGAATCTCTAGGACAATTCCCATATATTATAAATGGACCCAAGGCTCATGCATTGCAGTAATTGTCCAGTGTGTGCCTTTGAAACCTCTGTCAAACCTAAGGCTGAGGAAGGCTGGTTTTCTTCATTGAGCATTCTGAATGATTGTGTGTGTGTGTGTGTGTGTGTGTGTGTGTGTGTGTGTGTGAGAGAGAGAGAGAGAGAGAGAGAGAGAGAGAGAGAGAGAGAGAGAGAGATAAGCTCAAAGAAGCCTGACTTGGAGATTATTCTGTTTATCTGTACATTTTTAATATCCACTAAAATTTTTAGTTATCTAAAATATGCAAGTACATGGCAGAAGCTAATCAGACCTTTTGTATTTCTGTTTCTTTCCAACAGTGCTCCTGCAGTGTTGTCACTTGAGGAGGACATTGCTTCGATTGCATATGACCATCATCTCTTCTCCAGTCTAGAATTAGTGGTACTATTTCTTTTGGCGAAATGTCCTTGCTGTACTGTATGGATTCTAGGGAAAGGGTATCAATACAGCCCTCTGGAAACTCATGGACACTGAGTCACATGACCCTGTTAGCCAAACAAAACTACTACTATGGGATTTGTACTTCATTTAGAAAGAAATAAGTGCTCTTCTCTTAGACTAGTGAAATGAGGTGAGCCTGAATAATTGCAGACCCTTCTTCGTCACCTGTAGGCTTGCTCAGCTTTCATCTGTGTGATAGAAGGATTGATTTATATATGCTCATGCTAGTATGCTTAGGTGGCAAGGAGTCTATCTCCCTGGCAGGATGCCTGTAGCACGACTCTACCCAGGAAAAAGGCAGTTTCTACAGAGAATTTTATTTTGAGATGTTTTCAGTTTTAGTTTTCACATTTCCAAACACTGTCATCTCTTCTTGCTTAAGGAAAAGTTTGGAAACTAAAAGTAAAGTTTTATGACAGATTGCTCAGCAATCTGTCCTGTGGTTGGGATAAAAACAAACATGTATTTAGTAGTTTTTTTACCTTTTAACACTCTCTTGTTTGCAATATACAAATTATTCCAGTATGCAGTCTGCAAATGTTCACTGTAAAATATATGCTTTTCCTGTAACCTGTTTTCTTGTACTGATGACATGGTCTATCTTATCAGCTTCTGCATTAAAAAGAATTAAACCAATGATCCATTTAAGTCATTATTAATTATGCTACCTCCATATTTCTCCTCCTGTGAAAATATGAGCATGACTATCCTTAAAGTGGAATTCATTTTCTTTTGTAATTCTATAAGTTAGTTTCTATCTTCACAAATAATGTGTACTAGACAGACTCCTTTTCACTCCCTGACAAGTAGAGTGGAAAAGATAAACTGGAATTAAGGATCACAATAAAGTCTCTGCTATCACTTTGGTCCTTATTGCTCAACTGAGTCCTACTCCTCTTAGTACTTAAAAGAGTTCTATGGTTGAAAACAAAGCATCATTTTATCAGAGGACATTTCACTAATAATACAAATGAGCAAAGTTTGAAAATTTCTTTATTCTAATTTATTTTTATTCTTAGTACTTTGAATTGAACACAGAGCCTTTTCCTGGGTAGGCAAGCATTTTACCGGCCAGCTACATACATCCCAAGTCCTGAGAGTTTCTTTATTCTAAAGACACAATGGAAATACATAATTCCAATGTATAACTTCCCTAAATTTTATTTGCTTCTCTGTTGTTACAAGGGTAAACTTTCATAACCACACTACCTGTGGCTACAAAACCTGGATTGCACTTTATTCTGAATTGCTCCACCCCTGCAATAATTGTCTACCTGCCAGCCCAAGGGATACTACTGAAAGCTGGAGCTAAAATGCGTATTTAAGTCATATGTCAAAGGATTTTAGATTTATATGTGACATTGAAATCTATATTTCAGCTTTTGCCTGTGATCTAGATTGAGAATTTGAAACATTTCTCTCCTATTGGCAAAGATTTCCCTGGGGAATTTATTTATCTTTTGCTTGTTTGTATTAGGTGTATCAATCACAAACAATTATGCTTATAGTTTAGCAAATAATTTATCTTCTTATTATAAGTTGATGTAACACATGTTTGGAACAGAGTTCTGAAGGTATTGTAATGTCCAAAAATGCTTGTAAATTATTTCCCTTGTTAATTTTTCCATGCAAATATTTATTAAGTATACTTATGTAAGAGAAACAACAATCAAAAAAAAAAAAAGTACACATTCATAAATACCGTGTTCAACCCCATGGGCTGCAGGGGTTTTTCAGTCCCAAAGAAAGAACTTTGAGGATTCAACAGACAGGGGTTGGATATTTTATGACTCACGTGCTCCTTGGTGGTGGCAAGGCAGGATACAATAGAGGGCTGCACGGCATGTACAAGCAGGGGAATATATGGGATAGGCTGCTTGCTCACTGCAGAGGTGAAGTTTTTCAGAAGTTTCATGAGTACATTCTTCTACTTTATAACCAAGGTCACTCTGCTTTATTCCTCACCTGAAGATTAGAGAGAAAGGAAGCAGCCAGTTGCTCCTCTCCATTTTCTTCCTTCCTTTGGTGGGTGTGAACTCTGAGAGAAATCTGCCTGTAATGGGGAAAAAAAGATAATCCTGTTCCCCCTGAAATTAGGAAGGAGCAATGAGAGAAGAAGAGAAAAAACATATCTACTTAAAAAAGGATATACAGGGGCAGAGCACCAAGAGCTCTATTCAAAACACAAGGTGGACCACTGTTACATTGACACCAGTTGTGTGTAGCACTATTAGAATAAAATGTGTGAAAGCACTCAATATGGACAAGAAGACTGCTATTAACAAGGAAATACTGCATTGATGTGCACGTGCCCACACACACATACACACACAGACACACATACACACACACACACACACACACACACACACTCTTCTGGTAATTAAGAATACAAAGCAATGGTAGACCATTTATTCCACAAGTATTTGATGAGTACAAACCGTATGCCATGCCCATTTTTGAATATTTTGTATTTGTTCAAAAAATGACTTAATTTCCCAAAATCATACCATAGGGTAAGATATAAAATTTCAGCAGATGGAGTGCGGCTGCACTTGAAATTGCATCCGGGTTTATTTTGAGAATGACTTGTAAGTCTTAAGTGGCCACATGTGTGATGCACTTTATTTTGTTTCTTTACTGATATTAAAAAGCCTACATGTTCAATACCGGAAGTAAATTAATAATCTCCTTGAAAGATACAGGTATTTGGCAGAAATGCAAGACAACTTTTACAAAGAAGAGAGGTGAAGCTAGTATTTGCATATTGCGGCCCCTACAATGATTGAATAAAGGAGTTTTGAAGACTTTTGGAAGACACTAGGGAAAAAAAGCAGATGAGCAATTCACAAGAGCCTGGGTCCCTGACCTGTTACCAAACACCTTGGGCCTTGTGCCTGATGGCCATGCAATAATGAGGAGAAGGTTTTGAGATGGAGGTAAAAGGAGGTTTGTTGCTTTGCCAGCAAAGGGGAAACACAGGGGACTCCTGTGCCAGAAGATTTGATTCTGCCCATCAGGGAAAACAGAGGGTTTTTAAGGAGACTATTCAAAGGCTCCACTCCAGGTGTGCCCTGACCAGGGGTTCCCAGGTGCATCCTGATGGTGTGTTAGGATTAACTAGTTTATCTGGGAGATCATCACTTCCTAGTTCTTCTGGTGACTTCTCCTTCCTGTGGAGAACAGATAACTCAAGGTAATCTTGTTCCCTGCCCCCAGGTTAGGGAGGGAGAAAGGGAGAAGAGGAAAAGAAAAACATTTCCCTTTTAAAATAAGCAGCCAGGGTTATATTCCAAAGGTAAAGTGGACCACTCTTACATCCCTAGTGCTTCCACCAATCAACTTCACCATCCAAATTGAATTGTCAAGTGTGTTTATGTCCAGCTGAATATTTCTGGAAAAAAAATAGTTTTCTTTTTCATCAGGCCTTGACCCACAAACTGTCAAGTTCCATAGACAGACTAAGCGCCTGGGTCCTTGGTCCACTTAGGGTGCATATGACCCCTCTTTATGCAGTCAGTACCTTTATGACTGCATTGGTTGCCTAGGAGATAACAGAATGAGAATCCTAGAAATGAGTGGACCTAGAACCACTCCTCATTTGCCTTTTGGCCTTTGGTGTTCCCAGAGCGAGTTTTTGAACTGGGCACGCTATTTGTTGGTAAAAGGCAGTTGTGGCTATTTTTTTTCCCCAACCCATCTCCAACTCTCTCCTTGTTTCCCCCCACCCCCTGTCCTTGCTTAGCCCTCACCTATCCTAAATTTTCCAGTGACACCCAGACCCACCGATCATCAACATGGGTCAAACCATGCAGCCATGGCATGGAGCTAGACGGGCAGAAGACACCTCCCAGACCGGGCACTCTGGAGCACAGCGCCCGAAATCCACAGCTCCCTCTGCAGGCAAAAAGAATCGCATTGGAGATTATAGAGTCGTGAAAACCCTGGGCAAGGGGACCTTCGCCAAAGTCATGCTGGCCCGTCACGTCGTCACAGGTAGAGAAGTGGCAATCAAGATCATCGATAAGAGACATCTGAAGCCACTAGTCCTCCAAAAGATGTACAGAGAGGTGAGAATCCTCAAGATGTTAGACCACCCACACATCGTGAAGCTCTATGAAGCTCTGGACTGCGAAAAAGCACTCTGTTTGGTCCTGGAGTACGCCAGTGGAGGGGGACTTTTGGAATATCTGGCCAAGAAAAAAAGACTGCAGGAAGAGGAGGCAAGATCTATATTCCGGCAGATCGTGTCTGCAGTGCAATATTGTCACCAAATGCAGGTCGCCCACCGAGACCTGAAGGCGGACAATCTGTTATTAGACGCCCACATGAACATCAAGCTAGCCGATTTTGGACTCAGCAACGAGTTTACACTTGGGCGTAAACTCGACACGTTTTGCGGCAGTCCGTCCTACGCAGCTCCAGAGCTCTTCCAGCAAATAGAGTACGATGGCCCCAAAATCGATGTGTGGAGTCTTGGCGTGGTTCTCTACACCCTAGTCACCGGGTCGCATCCTTTTGTTGGGCGCAATGTGAGACAACTTAGAGACAGAGTGCTACAGGGTAGATACCGAATCCCTCTGTACATTTCAACAGACTGTGAAAATCTGCTGAAACGCTTGCTGGTGCTCAATCCAACTAAGCGAAGCACCCTAGCCGAAATTATGGGAGACAGGTGGATCAACAGAGGCCTTGATGTCCTCCAACCCTTTGTTGGTCCAGAGGTGGCCGTCTCCCACAGAAACATCTCTTTGGCTAAGGTGCAGCCAAGCAGGGTCCTGAGAAAGAGCACCAGCTGGCCTCCTCAACGCAAAGTGCAGCGAAGCGTTTCCACTCGCAAGCAGACACAGTCCCTGGACCATGCTGGAACTGGGCCATATCCGACCAGCACTGCCCACAGTCACCTCAGAGAACATCCAATGGCCTCCCAGAAATCCGGCGGCAGTGCTGTGGGAGGAAAGGGAATTTCTCCAGCCAGGCCCGTACCTGGGATCACCACCAGTCCCAAGGAGCTGGAGACTCCCGAATTCAAGAAAATGCCTGCTGCCTACCAGAGCAGCACACCATCTGGAGGGAGGACACTGTGGAGTAAGTACATTTGCCGCAAAACAAGCAAAGCAGACACACGTTCAGTGAGCCGGAATGGTCAGAACAACAGCACCTCCCCTCCTCAGAGCCCTCCAGCGACCTCAACCCACAGTGTCCCAAGTACCTCCACCCGGGGCTGCCTCTGCTTCCCCAGAGCCAGTGCCCTTCGTCGAATGTTCCACCGCTAGCCCCGGGAATGCCAAACTGCAACACACGAAGGTCCTCTTGCCTCACCCAGCTGCTTCCATCCAGCTGAAGAATTGCCCCAGACTCAAAGAGGCACCACTGGAGCTTTCACTGAGTTAACATCAAAACTCACAAGAAGGCCTCCAGCTGAGTCTGAGAAGACCCTGAGATATAAGGGCTCAAGTCATCATGTCTCTGCTGAGCAGAGAAAGGAGAACCAACAAGCAAAACCTCGCTCCCTGCACTTCACCTGGAGAATGAACATCACTAGTGCCATGGATCCCAGTGACATCATGAGGGAAATCCGCAAGGTGCTGGATGCCAACAACTGCCACTACATGCACAAGACGCCCTTTCTGCTCTTCTGCATGCATGGAGATGGGTACACCGAGAAAGTGGTGCAGTGGGAGATGGAGGTATGTAAACTTCCCAGACTATCTCTCAATAGGGTCCACTTCAAGCCAATTTCAGGGAAATCAAAGGCATACAAAAACATGGCTTCCAAAATTGCCAGTGAGCTCCAACTGGAACCCAGTCATTAGAGCCAAAATGAAGCAGCAACTTGAAGTCTTTTCCTCAACACTGATGGACATATAGAACAACATTTTGGCAATTTTGGGGAGCAGTGACTAAATTAGGGTTTTCTTTCATTGTCCCAGGAGGTGATGCCCCTCCTGGGAATTCTTGATGCAAGGCGCTGGTCAAGACTGCCCAGTTACTTGGGTTAAGACCTGTTCCACATAGGGAGGTATTCAGTTCTTGAACTTGTGGTTCAGGTGGCAGGGCTCAGCGGTGGAACGTTATGGGCACAAGCTGCTACTCATAATTGGACTGGTCATACATATGACCTTGGTTTTGATGGCTTTGCCCAAATTTTCTCACAAAAAAATCGTTTAAGTATGAAACTTATATAACAAACGTGTTGAGCTGGCTCGTAGTCATTGCACTCTACTGGAGTGCAATATACACCCAGTTCCAGCTTTTTCTCCCCTTGGATTTCTGTCCTTTCTCATCCCCCATGGCCCCTCATCTGGTTTCCTCAATCAACCACCCTGCAGGTGGCAGCAGATGGGACCCAAACAGGCTATTACCCTGTGGAGTGCAAAAATGATCACAAGCCTTCTCAGTGTGATCAATGAAAGGGGTCTTGGGAGAAAGTCTGTGCAAAGCAAGCCAAACAGGGTCATAAATAGGGGCAACCTGATTATGATGACCAGCTTGCTTTGATAAACTTCTAACTCCCACACCTGGCATCCAAACCTCATGGTCAAGAAGTGAAGAACTCCATGAGTGTCACAGAACCTCTGTTTGAACAGATGGTTCCCATAGCAACTGGGACGTCTCAAGGGGCGCTTTCCCACTGAGAGTTCCCAAGACAGCCTTTGGCTTTGTCACAGAACATTTCAAAAACACTAATCTGCTGCTTCCGACAGGCATTGTCATTTCCATCTTCCATCTTCCACATTATGACCTGAAAATCTGAGGTGACGAACGCCACACCTGGGAGTGGAAGCGGGTCTTTACTATGAATGCCCTAAAGTCATGAGACACTGAAAAAGAAAAAAAAGAGAGAAAGTCGCATTTGAGACATGCCAATTCCTAACAGTACAGTGCTCCATCAATGGCTTTCATTTCAGAGGTACTCCATCTCTCCTTACATGCTCTCCATTGAATGTTCTCAAGACAGCCATTGCCTCTGTCACAGAACCTGTCAAGAACCCTAATGCAGTTGCTGCTTCAGACAGTCATTGTCATTTCCATCTTCCATCTTGTACATCATGACAGTGAAATCTGAGGGAAAGAACACCACGACTGGGAGGGGAAGCTGCACTTTACTATGAATGCCCTAAAATCATGGGACACCAGAAAAGTAAGAAATAAAGAGCCATTTAAGACCTGCAAATTCCTAACGCTACAGTGATGCACTAAAGGCTTTCATTTCAGAGGTAATTCATCTCTCCTAACAGATTTTCCATCGAATATTTCCAAGACAACCATCGCCTCTGTCAGATCATTCAAGAACCCTAATCCATTGCTGCTTCCTACTAGCATGGTTGTTTCCATCTTCCATCTTCTACATCCTGATAGTGAAATCTGAAAAAAAAGAATACCATGACTGGGAGTGGAAACTGCCTCTACTATGAAAGACCTAAATTCATGGAACCCCGAAATAGAAAGAAAGATGCACTTGAGACCTGCAAATACTTAACAGCTCAGTGCTCCATCAATGGGTTTCAGTTCAGAGGTAATCCCTCTCTCTTCACATGCTCTCCATGGGATGTGCCCAAGACAGCCATTGCTTCTGTCACAGAACATTTCAAGAACCCTAATCCATTACTGCTTCAGACAGGCATTTATTTTCATTTCCGTCTTCCAACTTCTACATTATGAGAGTAAACTCTGAGGAATAGAATACCTCCACTGGAAGTAGAAGCTTCCCATACTATGAATGCCCTAAAGTCATGGAAAACTGAAAAAGATAGAAACACCCTCTTGAGACATGCAAATTCCTAACAGATCAGTGCTCCATAAGTGGCTTTCAGTTCAGAGGTAATCCATCTCTCTTGAAACACTCTCCAGTTAATGTGCTCAAAAGAGCCATTGCCTCTGTCAGAGAACATTTCAAGAACCCTAATCCAGTTGCTGCTTCAGAAGTCATTGTCGATCCCGCCTTCCATCTTCTACTTCATCACTGTAAAATCTGAGGAATAGAACACCACGCCTGGAAGTGGGAACTGCCTCTACTATGAAAGACCTAAATTCATGGAACCCCGAAATAGAAAGAAAGATGCACTTGAGACCTGCAAATACTTAACAGTTCAGTGCTCCATTACTGTATTTCTGTTCAGAGGTAATCCATCTCTCTTCACATGCTCTCCATGGGATGTGCCCAAGACAGCCATTGTCTCTCTCACAACATTTCAAGAACCCTAATCCAGTTGCTGCTTCACACAGTCATTGTCATTTCCATCTTCCATCTTCTACATCATGACCTGAAAATCTGAGAACACCACAACACCTGGGAGAGGAAGCTGGCGTTTACTATGAATGCCCTAAAGTCATGGGACACCAAAAAAGAAAGACCCATTTGAGACCTGCAAATTCCTAACACTACAGTGCTCCATCAATGGCTTGCAGTTCAGAGGTAATCCATCTCTCTTCACATGCTCTCCATGGGATGTGCCCAGGACAGCCATTGCCTCTGTCACAGAACATTTCTAGAACTCTAATGCCATTGCTGCTTCAGACAGGCATTGTTGTTTCCATCTTCCATCTTCCACATCATGACAATAATATCTGAGGAAAAGAACACCACGACTGGGAGTGGAAGCTGCACTTTATTATGAAAGCCCTAAAATCATGGGACACCAGAAAAGTAAGAAATAAAGAGCCATTTAAGACCTGCAAATTCCTAACACTACATTGCTGCATTAAACGCTTTCATTTCAGAGGTAATCCATCTCTCCTAACATGCTCTCCATTGAATGTGCCCAAGACAGCCATTGCCTCTGTCACAGAACATTTCTAGAACTCTAATGCAATCGCTGCTTCAGACAGGCATTGTCGTTTCCATCTTCCATCTTCTACATTATGACAGTGAAATCTGAGGAAAAGAACACCAAGACTGGGAGTGGAAGCTGGCCTGTACTGTGAATGCCCTAAAGAATGGGATACCGAAAAAGAAAGACCCATTTGAGACCTGCAAATTCCTAACACTACAGTGCTCCATCAATGGCTTACAGTTCAGAGGTAATCCATCTCTCCTAACATGCTCTCCATGGGATGTGCCCAGGACAGCCATTGCCTCTGTCACTGAACATTTCAAGAACCCTAATCCATTACTGCTTCAGACAGGCATTGTCACTTCCATCTTCCAACTTCTACATTATGACAGTAAAATCTGAGGAATAGAATAACTCCACTGGAAGTGGAAGCTTCCCAAACTATGAATGCCCTAAAATCATGGAACACTGAAAAAGAAAGAAAGACCCACTTGAGACATGCAAATTCTTAACAGGTCAGTGCTCCATAAGTGGCTTTCAGTTCAGAGGTAATCCATCTCTCCGGATACACTCTCCATTTAATGTGCTCAAGAGAGCCATTGCCTCTGTCACAGAACTTTTCAAGAACCCCAATCCAGTTGCTGCTTCAGAAGTCATTGCCGATTCCGCCTTCCATCTTCTACTTCATCACTGTAAAATCTGAGGAATAGAACACCACACCTTGGAGTGAAGCTGGACTCTCCTATGAATGCCCTAAAGTTATGCGACCCGGAAAACAAAAGAAAGAAAGACCTGCTTGAGACATGTAATTTTCTACAGTTCAACGCTCCATCAATGGCTTTCACATCAGAGGTAATCCGTCTCTCCTAACTTGCTCTCCCTTTAATGTGCCCCAGACAGCCATTGCCTCTGTCACAGAACATTTCTAGAACTCTAATGCAATTGCTGCTTCAGACAGGCATTGTTGTTTCCATCTTCCATCTTCTACATCATGACAGTAACATCTGGGAAAAAGAACACCACACCTGGGAGTGGAAGCTGGCCTCTACTCTGAATGCCCTAAAGTCATGGGACACCGAAAAAGAAAGAAAGATAGACCCATTTGAGACCTGCAAATTCCTAACACTACAGTCTTCCATCAATGGCTTTCAGTTCAGGGGTAATCCATCTCTATTCACATGCTCTCCGTGGGATGTGCTCAAGACAGCCATTGCCTCTGTCACAGAACATTTCAAGAACCCTAATCCAGTTGCTGTTTCAGAAGTCATTGTCGTTTCCATCTTGTATCTTCTACATTATGACCTGAAAATCTGAGGAAAAGAACACCACACCTGGGAGTGGAAGCTGGCCTTTACCTAAAAGTCATGGGATCCTGAAAAAGAAAGTAGGACCCATTTGAGACCTGAAAATACCTAACAGTTCAGTGCTCCATCAGTGGCTTTCAGTTTAGAGGTAATATGTCTCTTCTAACATTCCCTCCATTTCATGTTCCCAAGATAGCCATTGCCTCTGTCACAGAAGATTTCAAGAACACTAACCCAGCTGCTGCTTCAAACAGTCATTGTCATTTCCATCTTGCATCTTCTAGAGCATGACAGTGAAATTTGGGGGAAAATACTCCCAACCTGGGAGTGCATGCTGGCCTGTACTCTGAATGCCCTGAAGTCATGGAACCCCTAGAAGAAAGAAAGACCCATTGGAGACCTGCCAATTCCTAACAGTTCAGTGCACCTTCATTGGCTGTCACTTCTGAGGTCATACATCTCTACAAACATGCTCTTCATTTAATGTTCCCAAGACAACCATTGACTCTGTCACAGAACTTCTCAGAACGCTAATCCAGTTGCTGCTCCACACAGGCATTGTCCTTTCCTTCTTCCCCTTCTACATCATGACGCTGAAATCTGAGGAAAAGAACACCATGCCTGGGAGTGGATGCTGGCCTTTACTATGAAAGACCTAAGTCAGAGAAGAAAAAAAAAGACCTACTTGAGACTTGCCAATTCCTAACTCTCAGTGCTCTGTAATTGGCTATCACTTCTAAGGTAATCTGTCTCTCTTAACATGCTCTCCATTTCCTGTTCCCAAGATAGCATTGCCTCTGTCACCGAACATTTCAAGAACCCTAATCCACTTGCTCCTTCAGACAGGCATTGTTGTTTCCATCTTGCATCTCCTACATCATGACAGTGAAATCTGAGGAAAAGAACACCAAGCCTGGGAGTGGAAGCTGGCCTGTACTGTGAATGCCCTAAACTCATGAGACCCTGAAAAAGAGTGAAGGACCCCTGTGAGACATACAATTCCCAACCGTTCATTGCTGCAAAAATGGCTTTCAGTTCAGAGGTAATCCTTCTCTCTTAATATGCTCTCATTTACTATTCCCAAGACAGCCATTGCCTCTGTAAGAGAACATTTCAAGGACACTAATCTGGTTTCTATTTCAGACTGGCATTGTCTTTTCCTTCTTCCCCATCTTTTACAACATGACAGTGAAATCTGAGGTAAATAACTCCACACCTGGGAGTGGAAGCTGGCCTGTACTATAAATGCCCTAAAGTCATGGGACTGGAAAAAGAAAGAAAGTCCTACTTGAGCCATGCAAATTCCTAACAGTTCCGTGCTCCATCAATGGTTTTCAGTTCAGAGGTAATCCATCTCTCCTAACATGTTCTCCATTTAATGTTTCCAAGACAGCCATTGCCTCTGTAACAGAACATATCAAGAACCCCAATCCACAACACATGGAGTGCATGTGACCTTCAGCGATGTTTCTCACTCAATGTATTTTGAGTGATCCTTTCACAAGTGTACCGGTCTCCCTTGATTTCGTTAGGAACACAATAGTGCATCTTAAAGGTATGTTCTTTCTGATTGACACAATCTCTGTTCACACACATTCATACCATTGTCATGACTGCAGCCAAGCACTGTGATGATTTGGTAGGTATATTTTAAACTTTAGGTGACATAGCATACAAGATTTGTATCATTTTGTTCCTAAGTTCTTATATTTGAACATTAAATAGTACTCATAATTTTATTTTTTGTTCCAACAATCATAAACACTCATTTTTTAATTCTCTGCTTTATAACATACAGATATTAGCACTTTTGACTCTTCCTCTGAGTTCTTTCAACTTCTGTTATTTGTATTTTATTTTTTACATTGTCAAGATTGGACAATTATCTAGTATATATTACATGGAAAGGGAAATCCATTAAATCTTAAATTAAGAATATTTCCATTCTGTGTATGTCATGATGGTTAAAAAAATAGACCAACAAAGTTTCATGCATAATAACGATAGTCTTTCAGAACCGGAACATTTCGTCACTAAAACTCTCCTGTGAAGAAACCTCAGAATATTCAATATGAGATGTACATATGTCCCTAAGAGATGCACACTGACACTGAGGCCAATCAGGTCAATCAAGTCAAGACAGCCAATCTTATTGGCTACCCATGTCAGGTAGGTGGTCTGACCTTATTTTCTATTAAACTCATGTTTCCACTGACTTCTTCGTGTACACACAGGTGTTCATGCTCTGCCTACGTGAATTTATAGAGCCCACATGCAATTCAGGTGTTGCTTGCTTCTTTAATCTTGTAAATGAGGAAAACTACTCACAATACTTATGATACTCTGATTTTGTAATTCCATTTCACTGAGTAGTGTCTTTTTCCCCTTTCTTTTCTTTCCCTTTTGGTACTGGAGATTGATCCCAGGTGTGATTTACCACAGGACTATTTCCTCAGCCTTTTACTTTTTATTTTTCAGACAGGGTCTCACTAAGTTGTGAAGGTTAGCTTTGAACTTGTGATCCTTCTGTCTTGGTCTCCCAAGTGGCTGGGATTACAGGTGTGAGCCGCTGTACCTGGCATTTCATTTTATTTCACTGGCTCAGTGGTTTGTTTTACAATTACTCCCCTTTTCCTCATCCATATTTGCCTTCAGTATATAATCTTTCCTTCACTTTGTCCCATTTCATCTAATGCAGTTTCATTGAACAAAGTAGGATCATGATAAGAACAAAAGTTCCAAGAGGTGTGTGGTGCACAACTATCCTAACAGCTACTCAGGAGACTGAAGCAGGAGGATCAGAAGTTGGAGGCCAGCCTCAGCAATTTAAAGAGACCCTGACTCAGAAAATGAAAAAGGTTGGTGATGTAGCTCAGTGGTAGAGTGCTCCTGAGTTTCACCCCTAGAACCTAAAAAGTAAAAAAAATAATAGGGAAAACACAAGAATTTCTCTTGGGAAATCACAGAAACCCTAAGTTCCACATGTTAAAAACTAAATTCATCAAGGAGAATCCAGCCTGTCTTCCCTATTTGAGGACACCCAATGCCAAGACCAAAAACCCAGAAGGCTTCCTACTTCCCTTCTTTTGGTCTCTGTCCTTCCTGCTGCAAAGTCTTATCTGCTGGGCCTCATAAGGACCAGTTGGATTGGGGCAGTTTGGTCTGTCCTCACTTCTGGTACCTCTCTTTGGTCCCAATGAAATTTTGAATTCTCTTACTGAAGAACTGTTTTCTCTTCACTGTTCTCCTTGCATACAGTCTTGCTCACCTTCACACCCTTCTCCACCTGCAGTCAGAACCGTCTGTTTTATATTCAGATCCAGCAAAAATCAGTTTTTTGCTTGAAAGCCTTATTGCCTTCTCATTATGTATGTAGACGATAATGCCTCAAATCCCTGACATGCTTTTTGTGGCCTTTCATTGTCTAGATTCTGTTTATGTCGTCAGCATAGTATCATAACACCCCTTCTCTAACTCTTACTTCAGTCACACTGAATGATTCCTGAGCCTCTAACATGACCTTTGTATTTGGCCCTTAGGTTTTTGCGTAATGCGTCCCCCTTTCTGGAACATCTTTTCATCACTCTCCTCTCCTGGCCAACTTGTATATCTAGGTTCCCTACAGATGACAAACCCTTCCTGAACATCCTCTTAATTATCTTTCCAAAGATAATGTTGTAGTTACTCTCAGAACACCTATATCATGCTGACATGATCTCTATATCTATTTTACCTTGAACTGTGCATTTCTCACAGAGATTATATCTTATTTGCTGCTTATCCTCAACACCTGTTACAGATAGGGACATTGCCTTGTATCTGTTTGCTAAGTGGATGAAGGACAAGTCCTTTGTCATAGATTCCTTGATTCTCAGAATAATTGCAGTAGAGCAGATGACTATCTCATAGGATGATATAAGTATCATTTTTTTAAAAAGGAATGATAAAATACATAACATCTTTGAGCTGCTCTTAGGGTTTGGAGAGAAGTACATTCACTGCCATTGAGCCTTTGGAAGTAGACATTATGACATCAGCTTGGTCTAACCCTTTTCAAGCTACCAGTCTTCATCTATCACTTTCAAGAATTTCCACATGACTAAAAAAAAAAACTCTTTTCTATATGCTTTAATTCTCCAGTTGCCTCAATTGGAGAAAAAAATATTGTTTCTTGTATTTTGGGCAGTATATATGATGATCTTCATAGTTATTCTAAGGCATGTTACATTAGGATAAACTTGTTTCAACTAAATTTAAATCCAAAAACTCACTTCTTTTCTCTCAGAAATCTATTTGAAATGTTTCTGCTATCCAGTTATTAAAAAAAATCTTTCCAAATGGGAATATTGTCCTCTAATGCCCTAATTAACCTCTACAAACTGTATTTGTATTCCTTCTGCAGTGATTTCAAAATCTCCATGGTTTCTGGAATGTTTATATATCACTGGGAGAGCTGGGTTCTACTGAAAGGTTTGGATTTATTGTCTAAGTTTTGCTTATCCAATTCTTCCATGGTACTATATCCATTGTTAAAAGCAAATATTTTCTTTTCTGTACTTTATTCTTTGTTCTTTAAGATTTGTTCTACTTGTTTTCTAATAGCAAATCATTACTGTTTGAGGGAATTTTGGTTGAATTTCCCACATTCAAAAATTACTCTGAAAATCATATTGTCAGAGTAAAATTTGGCATAGAAATCAGCACAATAAGACTTTTAACATCTATAAGTCCTGCTCCTTCATTGGTTACATCAACTCTGACTGACCACAAGAATAATGGATGTCCAATTGCTTTCTCTTGAAACCCCAGCTACACACACCAGCCTCAGGTCTAGTGGCAGGAAGAAGCTGGGCCTGGGCAAACTCCCTTCCCAAACCCACACTCAACCTAAATCGTTTTACTTTTATTTGCTGTATATGTTGAACAGCTGAGTAAAGACTTCATTTGGGAAAAAAACTTAATGGAAAACTTTGCTATGAAGTATTTTAAGATCTTCTACCTTAGAGCCTGGGTAAGTCTTAGAGAAGATAGATAGAATATAAAGCTCCCTAAGGGCACCAATCCTTTTGGTTTTATCTCCAATAGGGCCTATTGGATGTATACTTGGCTAGCTTATCAACATTGTGCATCATACTCAGAATCTCTAGGACAATTCCCATATATTATAAATGGACCCAAGGCTCATGCATTGCAGTAATTGTCCAGTGTGTGCCTTTGAAACCTCTGTCAAACCTAAGGCTGAGGAAGGCTGGTTTTCTTCATTGAGCATTCTGAATGATTGTGTGTGTGTGTGTGTGTGTGTGTGTGTGTGTGTGAGAGAGAGAGAGAGAGAGAGAGAGAGAGAGAGAGAGAGAGAGAGAGAGATAAGCTCAAAGAAGCCTGACTTGGAGATTATTCTGTTTATCTGTACATTTTTAATATCCACTAAAATTTTTAGTTATCTAAAATATGCAAGTACATGGCAGAAGCTAATCAGACCTTTTGTATTTCTGTTTCTTTCCAACAGTGCTCCTGCAGTGTTGTCACTTGAGGAGGACATTGCTTCGATTGCATATGACCATCATCTCTTCTCCAGTCTAGAATTAGTGGTACTATTTCTTTTGGCGAAATGTCCTTGCTGTACTGTATGGATTCTAGGGAAAGGGTATCAATACAGCCCTCTGGAAACTCATGGACACTGAGTCACATGACCCTGTTAGCCAAACAAAACTACTACTATGGGATTTGTACTTCATTTAGAAAGAAATAAGTGCTCTTCTCTTAGACTAGTGAAATGAGGTGAGCCTGAATAATTGCAGACCCTTCTTCGTCACCTGTAGGCTTGCTCAGCTTTCATCTGTGTGATAGAAGGATTGATTTATATATGCTCATGCTAGTATGCTTAGGTGGCAAGGAGTCTATCTCCCTGGCAGGATGCCTGTAGCACGACTCTACCCAGGAAAAAGGCAGTTTCTACAGAGAATTTTATTTTGAGATGTTTTCAGTTTTAGTTTTCACATTTCCAAACACTGTCATCTCTTCTTGCTTAAGGAAAAGTTTGGAAACTAAAAGTAAAGTTTTATGACAGATTGCTCAGCAATCTGTCCTGTGGTTGGGATAAAAACAAACATGTATTTAGTAGTTTTTTTACCTTTTAACACTCTCTTGTTTGCAATATACAAATTATTCCAGTATGCAGTCTGCAAATGTTCACTGTAAAATATATGCTTTTCCTGTAACCTGTTTTCTTGTACTGATGACATGGTCTATCTTATCAGCTTCTGCATTAAAAAGAATTAAACCAATGATCCATTTAAGTCATTATTAATTATGCTACCTCCATATTTCTCCTCCTGTGAAAATATGAGCATGACTATCCTTAAAGTGGAATTCATTTTCTTTTGTAATTCTATAAGTTAGTTTCTATCTTCACAAATAATGTGTACTAGACAGACTCCTTTTCACTCCCTGACAAGTAGAGTGGAAAAGATAAACTGGAATTAAGGATCACAATAAAGTCTCTGCTATCACTTTGGTCCTTATTGCTCAACTGAGTCCTACTCCTCTTAGTACTTAAAAGAGTTCTATGGTTGAAAACAAAGCATCATTTTATCAGAGGACATTTCACTAATAATACAAATGAGCAAAGTTTGAAAATTTCTTTATTCTAATTTATTTTTATTCTTAGTACTTTGAATTGAACACAGAGCCTTTTCCTGGGTAGGCAAGCATTTTACCGGCCAGCTACATACATCCCAAGTCCTGAGAGTTTCTTTATTCTAAAGACACAATGGAAATACATAATTCCAATGTATAACTTCCCTAAATTTTATTTGCTTCTCTGTTGTTACAAGGGTAAACTTTCATAACCACACTACCTGTGGCTACAAAACCTGGATTGCACTTTATTCTGAATTGCTCCACCCCTGCAATAATTGTCTACCTGCCAGCCCAAGGGATACTACTGAAAGCTGGAGCTAAAATGCGTATTTAAGTCATATGTCAAAGGATTTTAGATTTATATGTGACATTGAAATCTATATTTCAGCTTTTGCCTGTGATCTAGATTGAGAATTTGAAACATTTCTCTCCTATTGGCAAAGATTTCCCTGGGGAATTTATTTATCTTTTGCTTGTTTGTATTAGGTGTATCAATCACAAACAATTATGCTTATAGTTTAGCAAATAATTTATCTTCTTATTATAAGTTGATGTAACACATGTTTGGAACAGAGTTCTGAAGGTATTGTAATGTCCAAAAATGCTTGTAAATTATTTCCCTTGTTAATTTTTCCATGCAAATATTTATTAAGTATACTTATGTAAGAGAAACAACAATCAAAAAAAAAAAAAAGTACACATTCATAAATACCGTGTTCAACCCCATGGGCTGCAGGGGTTTTTCAGTCCCAAAGAAAGAACTTTGAGGATTCAACAGACAGGGGTTGGATATTTTATGACTCACGTGCTCCTTGGTGGTGGCAAGGCAGGATACAATAGAGGGCTGCACGGCATGTACAAGCAGGGGAATATATGGGATAGGCTGCTTGCTCACTGCAGAGGTGAAGTTTTTCAGAAGTTTCATGAGTACATTCTTCTACTTTATAACCAAGGTCACTCTGCTTTATTCCTCACCTGAAGATTAGAGAGAAAGGAAGCAGCCAGTTGCTCCTCTCCATTTTCTTCCTTCTCACATTCTTTGGAGTCCTTACCTCACTGCCAGGAACAATACCTTCCCAGGTACTGACTAGTGTTTACCCCACACAGAGATAGGAACTACAGGTAAAGGAAGAGCTGGCTCCTCACAATAAGAATAAGGATTCTTGCCAGATGTGGTGGCCTATACCTGTAATGTCAGCAATTGAGGTTAAAGCAGGAGGATCTCAAGTTCAAGGCCAGACTAGGAAGGAGGTCCTGTCTCAAAATCTAAAAAACCAAAAAACAACAAGAACAACAACAAAAACTGGGAATACAGCTCAGTGGCCATTTGCCCCTGGGTTCACCCACAGGACTAGGGAAAAAAAATTAGGGATGCTCACAAATCATGTAATTAAACGAAGAAATAATAAATCTTTTTTAAAAAGTATATATTTTGATTTTCAATTGACACAGCTAATTGTACATACTTATGAGACACAGGTGATATTTCAAGGTGTGTATAAAAATGTGTCATAATCAATTTAATTGGCATAGCACCTCAGATATTTATCTGTTTCTGTGCTTGGAATATTCAAAATTTTCTATTAGTTTTTTTAAATATTTAATTGCTGTCAAACATAGTTATTTCACTATGCTGTAGAACATTAGAAGATACTCTTCTCATCCAACTGCACCCCTATACTTCTCATCAACCCTTCTTCTTCTACTTTCTTCCCAGGCTCTGATTACCACAGTTCTAATCTCCAAGGAAGTAAACATCTTATCTTTGACGCCCAATATTAGAATGAGGTTGTGGTTATTGAAAACTTAACTGCTGTATATTTTGAGGTACTCACATGTTACGGCAATGTAAATATCCACAAATTCATTAAATACTTCAAGGTTAAATGGAGTGGCTACAGAAGAATTCCTCCCCCACACAAACACACACCCAACAAGATGCCTAGTTTTCATTAACAAATAAGAACTACTCAAATATCATTATCAAATACTCTTACCAGTACTATACATTGCTTATTTAAAAGTCATTGCAGTCCTATAATTATCATTATGATCACATACATTGTGTTCAAAGTGTATAGATTTTTCTAGCTCTCTAGACAAATATGCAGAGCAGCATTTAGGTTACACGATGAAAATCTCTTGAATGTACAAAACACAGTAAAATGTGAACAAATACCAAGAATATTTTTAGCTTTGGATAAGAAAATTTTGAATTGAGAGAAAAAGGCAATAGTATTAAACTCTATATTATTTTCTGAAGTGAAGACATCTCTGTGTTCTAAATGCATCTTACTAGGCAAAAAAAAAAAAAAAAGGTTTGATCTAGTCCATTAACTACATTAATAATAATAAAAAAACTCTGCTTATCAGATAACCTATCTGATAACTTCATGGTTCATTAAAATTATGTGAGAAGCTTATCTGCAATATGGTTTTGAGGTTCTTTAACATATTCTTTATGGGGAAAAATGCAACATTTTTTCCCAGTGAATTCAAAACCATTTATTCTATGTAATTCCACATCAGGTTTTACCTTTGGCTTTTGCTGAGAGGACTTATTGTGCCTGGGGGCGTGGACAATTTACAGAGGTCAAATTTACCTTTGTTCATTCAAACTGTCCTTCCCAATCTCTTTCCAGTTTTGGGGTGTTATGGTTGTGAAGATGGAAAATGCATCTCCACTTCTCCACTTCCTTGAGTCAGGAGCTGAATACCCTTATTTATATCTTCCATCCACTTTTCTCCTAAAACTCAAAACTCCCATTTCATTGGTATATTGGCTTTAAGGAGTTTTTGAGGAAACATGGTGATAAACAGTGAATGTTTGAAAGTTTCACTTTCCATGGTTGTTTTCAGCATATGAGAATATATGTAATCTCAAGTCAGCCTCTAAATAGAGCCATCAGAATGAGAAGTACAGAGACTCCATGGTTAAAGGGAGCATGGGAGAAGGGTTCTTGGTTTGTCCTGATATTTGCCTGTGTGTGTGTGTCTGTCTGTGTGTGTGTATTGGAGACAGTTTGGTAGGTGACTCCAGAGTTGTGGTACTCTGTTCCAAGGTGATGGTGGGTAGGTGTCCACTTGGTAGGGAACATGGATGCTCAACCTCCTGAGATTGAGACTTGGAAGCATTCCCCTTAGAGAGGGGTGGGCAGGGCCTGCTGTAACTCTCAATCTTAGCTTTTTCCCCTCTTTTAGTTTTCTCTCCTGATGCAGTTACAAAGATGCCCACTCACATACTGATGTTGCTACTCCCAGAGCTGGAAATGCTGCAGTGGTTTTCTTTGGAGTGTGAGATATTCTAGGTTACTTAGTGTTTCTTCCATACCATGTTTTATAGCTTTATTTGATAAAACTAATTTAAATCCTCTTATACTTAGATAAAAGTAACTTAGATAAAAGCAAGTCTGTGATAAGAATTTGAATAATAAAAGATAAATTTTATATTTACAATGTCTCTTGATCAAATTACCTATGGGTAGATATCAATGAGGATTTGTTACACATTTCCTTTCTGTCTCTCTCTTATTAACTTAGTCCTATTTTTCTTTCTTATTTTATCTTTCTATTTTTCTTCTTCAACTTTCTTTATGACAAGTCTATAGATATTTCACTTCTCATCCTGAGTCAAAATTTTAGAGATGTGCTGAAATTGAAGGTGGTTAGAAGAAACACAAAAGCTGGAGTAAATGGGAAGTTATTAGCCATGACAAGATGCACCCACCGCTGGTTTTAGAGCTGGACTAGATTTAGCTTTACCATGAGGTTACCTATATCTGGAGTACATGTAACTCCAGTCTGAAAGTTAGTTTAGTCTCTTCATTTATAGAATCAGCTGTGATGACCTGAAGAAAACTTGTAGGACATACACAAGGAAGCTGGAAGGAAGATGCCTTCAGGCCCCAGGGTGGTCTCAGGAGGTGGTGGGAGAAATCTTCCTGTTGTCCCTGCTGGCCATTTGGTGTACTAGTCACTGTGCCTGGGCTTGACATCATCAATTCTCAAGTTGACAACATGTGGGAAATGATAGGTGAGTTGAACTGAAATGTGTTTCTGAGCAGAAGCTTATTTCAGAAATTAAAGACTGGGATTTGTTCTCTACAACAGAGCGCAGCTGAGCATGCTTCCTACTATGGTTTTTTTCAGTCACCATAAGCTACTACTTACTCTTTCTCTATGGCAACGTAAATCACCACTACACATCACTGGAGATTGAACCCAGGGGCACTTGTACCATTAAGCTACATCCTCAGCCCTTTTTTATTTTGAGACAGCTTCTCATTAAGTTCCTTAGGGCCTCACTAATTTGTTGAGGCTGTCCTCAAATTTGTGATACTCCTGCTTCAACTTTCAAAGTTGTGGGGATTAAAGTATGTCCCATTACACTGGCTTATAAAATTCATTATATTACTTGATAAATATTTTATTTTCAGTATGTCCTTGAGCACAAATACATTGAAAAAAATGCATGTGGATTTTAAAAGTTAAGGGCTAAATTTCTGGAAGTCAAGAAAATTGATGATTGTGTAGCTTGTCTACCAGTATTTATATTCACCGTGGGGCTTGAATTGATGATACTCCTGATCACATGACAACCAGAAAACATGGATACTCTAAACAAACATTGGTACCTACTCAAAATGTTAGACATTTTTAAACATAAAGGTATTGGTTTAATGCACGCAGTTCCAGAATGTGAATTTATGCATTCATTCTTGAGATATGTCATTTCATTGAGCTCTAATAAGTTGTCCTGTACTAATCTCATTTTTGTTTCTGAATTTTTATGACCACATGTATTCCTGTTATTGCATTTGATTTCATCAATAAAAGAATAGCTTCATGTTTAAAAGATGTTTGAAATGTGATGGTTTCGTAACAATGGCATTCAACTAAGGATCAGTCAAAACAGAAGAAATCAAATTTAGAAATTGTCTCATAATGATTTATATTTTTACTTTCAAGACATGAACACAAATACATCTAGAATTTCACTCTGTTAAGATGAGACATGTATTATTAATTATAGTCTTCAAAATTGGCATGCTGAGTGGAGTGAGATGAAATCTTGATTTGCATTTCTCTAATTGCTAGAGATGTTGAACAGTTATATATTTGTTGATCGATTGCATTTCTTTTTCTGTAAAGTGTCTGTTCAGTTCCTTTGCCCATTTACTGATTGGATGATGATGATGATGATGATGATGATGATGATTTTTGGTGTTAAATTTTTTGAGATCTTGTTATGTCCTGGAGAGTAATGCTGTATCTGAGGCACATGTGGTGAAGATAGTCTCTCATTCTATAGGCTCTCTTTTCACTTTATTGATTGTTTCCTTTGTTGAGAAGAAGCTTTCTAGTTTGAATCCATCCCATTTATTGATTCTTGATTTTACTTCTTACACTTTAGGAGTTTTGTTAAGGAAATCAATTCCTAATTCTACGTGGTAAAGATGTAGGGCTACTTTTTCTTCTTTTAGGCATAGGGTCTCTGTTCTAGTGCCTGAGTCTTTGATCCACTTTGAGTTGAATTTTGTGCAGGGTGAGATATAGGTGTTTACATATGGAGTTCCAGTTTTCCAAGCATCATTTGTTGAACAGGCTATCTTTTCTCCAATGAATGTTTTTGGTGCCTTTGTCTAGAACAAGATAACTCTATTTATGTGAGTTTTTCTCTGTGTCTTCTATTCTGTACCGCTGGTCTCCATGTCTGTTTTGGTGCCAATACCATGCCACTTTTGTTACTATGGCTCTGTAGTACAGTTTAAGTTCTGGTATTGTGGTGCCTCCTACTTCAATTTTCTTGCTAAGGATTGCTTTGTCTATTCTGGGTCTCTTATTTTTCTAAACAAATTTCACAATTTTTTTTCTATTTTATAAGAAATGTCATTGGGATTTTAATAGAAAGTGCATTAAATCTGTGTAATGCTTTTGGTAGTGTGGCCATTTTGATAGTATTAATTCTGCCTATCCCAAAGCATGGGAGATCTTTTCTTCTTCTAAAGTCTTCTTCAATTTTTTTCTTTAGCAGTCTATAGTTTTTATTGTAGAAGTCTTGGCAAGGATGTGGGGGGAAAGGTACACTCATATATTGCTGGTGGAACTGTGAATTAGTGCAGCCATTAGGGAAAGCAGTATGGAGATTTCTCAGAAAACTTGGAGTGGAAGCACCATTTGACCCAGCTATCCCATTCCTTGGTTTATACCCAGAGGACTTAAAATTAGCATACTACAGTGACACAGCCACATCAATGTTGATAGTAGCTCAATTCACAATAGCCAAACTGTGGAACCTAGATTCCCTTCAGCAGATGAATGGATGAAGAAAATGTGTAGTAATGATGGTGGAATGAGTTAGATATCATTACCTTAAGTACACATTTGAGGACATGAAATGTGTGCAAATACTTTGTGTACAATCAGTGACTTGAAAAATTGTGTTTCATATGTGTAATATGAAATGAAATGCATTCTGCCATCATGTGTAACCAATTAGAATAAATAAATAATTTAATAAAAAATAACATGTGTATATATACAATAAAATATTACTCAGCCTTAGAGGAATGAAATGATGTCATTTGCAGGTAAATGGATGGAGCTGCAGAATAAATAAGCCAATCCAAAAAACCAAAGGCTGAAGGTTTTCTCTGACATGTGAATGCTAACTCACAATAAAGAGATGGGGGCTAGGGAAGAATAGATGTACTTGAGTTTACACAGAGGGAAGGGAAGGGAAAGGAGTGGACATGGTGTAAGAAGGGTAATAGAATGAATTGGATATAATTACTGTATGTGCATATATGATTACATGAATGTCATGATACTATTTTGTGTACAAGGAGAAGAGTAAGAAGTTGTACTCCATTTATGTAGGATGGATCAAAATTTATTCTACAGTCATGTATAACTATTAGAGCAAATAAGAAAAGAGGAGATGTTTGAGAATATTATGATTGCTTTATAAATTTGGTGAAAACATTTAAGATTTCAGATAAATTTAGTTGTTATTGTGATAATAATAAGGAGGCCCATTTTGGTGGGCTGTGGCATAATGGTAAAAGCAATTTTCTTGCTAAATGAAGAAATCGATTATCAGACATGAACTTGACATTGGCATTTCTGAACACGTAGCTCATAACTGCATCCAAATAAATTGCAATAGTCAACCCATGAAATTAATAGATGTGAAAAATATCAAATACTTTGATATTTAAATAAAGTACTTAAAGTATTAAAAATTCTTCAGCACAGCAGAACTATGCCTTTTATTTTCATTTTGATTTTGTCAGATTTTAGTAATATTTGAGACTTACAAAAACTTTGTGAATCCTCTTTGAAAATAGTATCAAATATTTTGGAACTGAGCCTGTAAGTCATTATTACGTTTTGCCTAAAACCAGTTGAAAATCTTAAATCAAAATATTTAATCAGTTGAATGTTTAAAAAGGTCATCTTTTGAATCTTTTTAGCAAATTTGAATTATTGAACACTAAGCTTACAAACAAAATCTCTACCTACAAAATTCAAGGGACCAATTCAACTAATGAATGATATGTGCCTAGGAACTCTAGTCTTAATTTGGAAATTCTGAAATTGTTGTTTGGAATCTTGATTGTGAAAAAACTTGTAATGGACATTATTTATTTATTTATTTATTTATTTATTTATTTATTTATTTATTTATTGGTTTCTCAAAACATTACAATGATCTTGACACATCATATTTCATACATTTGATTCAAGTGGGGTATGAATTCTTATTTTTACCACGTATACAGATTGCAGAATCGCATTTGTTATACATCCATATTTATGCATACTGCCATACTAGTGTCTGTTTTATTCTTCTACCTTTCCTATCCCTATCCCCCTCCCGTCCCCTCCCGTCCCCTCCTCTCCCATCTTCTCTCTCTACCCCATCTACTGTAATTCATTTCTCTCTCTTTTTATTTTTTCCCCTTTCTCCTCACATCCTCTTCTATATAATTTTGTATAACAATGAGGGCCTCCTTCCATCTTCCATGAAATTCCCCTTCTCTCTCCCTTTCCCTCTCACCTCTTGTCCCTGCTTAATGGTGATCTTCTTCTCATGTTCTTCCTCCCTGCTCTGTTTTGAGTTGCCCTCCTTATATCAAAGAAGACTTTCGGCATTTGTTTTTTAGGGATTGGCTAACTTCACTCAGCATAATCTGCTCTAATGCCATCCATTTCCCTGAAAATGTCATGATTTTGTTATTTTTTTTTAGTGCTGAGTAATATTCCATTGTGTACAAATGCCACATTTTTTTTTATCCATCTATTGACGGACATCTAGGTTGGTTCCACATTCTAGCTATTGTGAATTTTCTTGCTATGAACATTGATGTATCTGTATCCCTATAGTATGCTCTTTTTAGGTCTTTGGGGAATAGTCCGAGAAGGGCAATAGCTGGGTCGAATGGTGGTTCTATTCCCAGCTTTCCAAGGAATGTCCATACTGCTTTCCAAATTGGCCACACCAATTTGCAGTCTCACCAGCAATGTACAAGTGTACCCTTTTCCCCACAGCCTTGCCAGCACTTGTTGTTTGACTTCATAATGGCTGCCAATCTTACTGGAGTGAGATGGTATCTTAGAGCGGTTTTAATTTGCATTTCTCTGATTTCTAGAGATGGTGAGCATTTTTTCATGTACTTGTTGATTGATTAAATATCCTTCTCTGAGAAGTGTCTGTTCAGATCCTTGGCCCGTTGGTTAATTGGGTTATTTGTTGTCTTATTGTTTAATTTTTTGAGTTCTTTGTATACTGTGGATATTAGGGCTCTATCTGAAGTGTGAGGAGTAAAAATTTGTTCCCAGGATGTAGGCTCCCTATTTACCTCTCTTATTGTTTCTCTTGATGAGAAAAAACTTTTTAGTTTGAGTAAGTCCCATTTGTTGATTCTTGATTTTAACTCTTGTGCTATGGGTGTCCTATTAAGGAATTTGGAGCCCAACCCCACGAGATGGAGATTAGAGCCAACTTTTCCTGTACCATTTTATCTTACAGTTGTGGTCTGCTTAAGGAAGGGCCACAATGACACTTCTTTACCTGTGACTCACCAAGTTGAGATTCATAATCAAAACACTGGCAAAACATCTTTTAGGTTTGGTTTGCACTCTGGAAGTGTTGCTCATGCAAGTTCTCTCTGTGCTGGTCATTAATATCATGGCTACAATTTTAAGTTATAGTCAAGTTCAAACATACACTTAAACCCATCTCTAAAATAGTGATTTAATTTATGACATTATTATAAATACAACAGAATACATTCATACAACATGACTGATCCATTTTATAGAACCAATAAGTATGCATTAATTACTATTAAATTTTAGGTATAATTATAGATAGAGTAACAAATATGTTTAAAATATGTTTATAAAAAATAAACATAGAGTGAGGTTCTGATATAAATTTATAACTCTTCCATTTCAGAATTGGCAAAATCTCTGTTTCAGTATAATGGTGAATTTTGTTTTCTTTCTTGAATGATTGCAGCTTTGCTTCTTTGTTCTTCTCAGTTTGGTCAATACTCTAGTTTGTATCTCACAATATTTTTTCCTTCTCATGGCTGTGCTGACATCATTTCTTTCTTCCTTTTTTTTTTTTTTTTTTGTACCAGGAATTGAGCTCAGGGATGCTTAACCACTGAAATACATCCCCAGGCTTTTTTTTTTTTTTTTTTTTTTACTTTGAGACAAGGCCTCACTAAGTTGCTGAGGCTGCTTTGAACTTGCAATCCTCCAGCCTCACCCTCCCCAGTCATTAGGATTTCAGGCACGCACCACCACATCTAACTCTTTTTATTTTTTTTTTCTAGTTTTATTGAGGTATACTTGACTCCCAAAAGTTATGTATATTTTTACATGGTGCTGGGATGGAATTCAGAGTATTGTACATGCTAAGCACACAGTCTACCCCTGAGTTCCACTTAGAACCACTTATTTATCTTGCATAAGTGAAATTTTGTACCCTGTGATTATCTCCCTATTTTCTCTTTTTCCTGTCCTTTAGTTTTTCTCCTCCCCCCCTTTTTTTTATTTATCTAGCTCTCATAGTCTGGTAAGTCATTGAGTATCCATTTTGTGACCACTGTTTATAGAGTTCACCCACAGTAAAGGAAAGATTCTAAAGGTCTGAGGGAGAGAAAAGGTGAGAAAAGAATGAAATATTTATTTCAGACATGCCCAATAGATGAACAAATTTAATTATACATGATTACCTAATTATGAATCTTTTAATGGCTGTTTTTGTCACATTTTGGATTAATCTCAACTAAAATTTTGTTTTAAAAAATAGGAAATATATAGAAAAAATAAAACCAAAGTTTTGGGAAATTCTCGTATTTTTAAAAGTTATCTACATAAATATTTGTTTTCTTACAATGTAAATAAAATAGATTTTTGTTTTGTACACACTATGATTTTGTTTATTGAACAAACATAGCAATGAAAACGTTTATACATCAGAAGGTTGTATTTATTTCCCTAAATTGACTCCATCAAGCCCTGTCCTGTATTTATGTGGAGGCAAATAACTCTTGAAATATGTAAAGTTCAATCAATAGGGAATTTAAAAATACCCAAGGTAGATAAATGCTAACATTTATTATATATCTGACATGCACATGGTTAACATTTTTAAAACATGAATTTATTAAAACAAATCCTCAGGGCTGGGATTGTGGCTCAGTGGTAGAGCATGCGCCTAGCATGTGCGGGGCCCTGTGTTCTATTCTCAGCACCACATAAAAATAAATGAATGGAATAAAGGTATTGTGTCCAACTACAACTAAAAAAATAAATATTAAAAAAGGAAAAGAACAACACTTATTAGCCCAAAGCAAAGTTAGAAATATTTTTAAGATCTTTAGAGATGATGAAAATCATGCTTTGTTCTTTGTGATACACATTGTCTTTAGAAAAACAAGCAAATACAGTGTTATTTATGCAGGAAAGAGGAGGTGACAGGAACAGCACAACTACCTAGCTGGTATTTTTCTTAGAGTTGATCCTAGAAATAGACAAAAAATTCAGTTTCCATCAGAGGAAATGGTGCAACTTTATACAAAATACAATGTTACATTGGTTTCCATTTTCTACCAGTTCTACCATTTCTGGTTTTCTATACTATACTCCATTCATGATATATATTAAGGATACTAAAAACACAATCTTGTATTTCACTTATGGGTTATCTCATTTACACAAAAAATACTAATTCCTTAATCTGATATTTTAAATGCCAAATCAGTCCTTACTGATAGAATCCTTGGCTAATGTAAAAAAGTTGCTTCATAAATTCATACAAAGTACTTTTATTTTCCATTGCAATGTAATTTTACACAAAAAGGATGATGTATTTAATCTTTTGTGCATTCCACTGGTCATTACGCAGCTATGTGTCTGTTTTCATCTTATTTTGATTCTCAATTATTAAATATCTACAAGATTAAAATTTTAAAACATGCTTTGTTTTTTGTCTACACAAAATATGCTTTTTTTGCTTTAAAATTAGCCATGTATTTTTAATAATAATCAATTTTTAAAAGAATATTTTGTTCATATTTAAGTCATGTACCATAACTTTTTTATGTTCAGAGAATAATCAGCTGCAAAATGAACCATTGAAATGAGAATAAAGTATACCCCCAATTTTTAAATTTATGCATTATAATTATACACAGTAGTGGAATTATTATATATTGGCTTATGCACATAAAATAATTTGGTCACTTTCATTGCCCATTACATCCTCTTTTCCTTCTCTTATCCCTCCCTATATTCCCCAAACTCTATTGGTTTCCTACTAAATAAAATAAGCCAGACTTAGAAAGTAAAGTGTCATGTTATTTTGGAAGATAGAAAAAAGAGGGAAAAAATGAATTTTCATGAAAAAAAGCATACCAAATATTTTAAGGCAAATTCTAATATCACATATGCTAAAATGTGAAAAACCTGCATTTTAAAAATTTAGCAAATATTCTATATTTATGCTTAAGGAATTTTAACAATTGAGTTGTATTGAGTAGGCAAAATCTCTGGAGACGGACTTTCATTTTTTTAGGTGTGTTGATTCTGCAATTCTAATGGCAGTCACCAAATATCTTTAAACTCAATAGTTTGAGTGCCTCTTGTGAAAAGATCAGCAAATAATCTAGACTGCTGCTTTTACTTTTCTAACATAACAAATATTTTTGTTGCTAACCAAAAGAAATTTCAAGCCAAATTGAGTGCTCTGCAGGGCCCTCTATTTCCTCTCCACGGTAAAGGGAATATTACACTTGCAATCTTGATTTTGTGCAACTGTTGAATCTTCCAAGTCATTGACTACCCCCCCTCCCAAAAAAAATCTGTTAAACATTTTAAACATGGCTTTTAGGATTTTACTAATTCTGAGAATTCTGAATATTGGAAAGTACCCTTGCTCTCTATCTCAGTCTACCAAACAAGGGACATGAAAACCTTTTCACAATCTTTTTAAGTCCTATTTCCTTCTTGATAAAGAATAAATATAAAATAGGATGCAGACCTTTCTGCCTCCCAGCTCAAAGACTTGGTACCTTCTAAGAAAATCATGTATTTATCAGTTGTCTTCCTTAATCTTTAATTTCTACAATTCTATAATAGAATATGATTCCAAATATTATATTACCCTGAATATTACCTTAGAATCAAATATCTGTGAAGGATGGGCTCTGGGGTAACAACTCTCTTGCCAGTATCTAATGCTATTCTGGTAACTAGAAAAAGCTTAATAAATATTTGTAGAATCAATGAATGAAAAAAATTTTTTTCCATGACTCAAGCCCTTTTAATATTTTGAATGTAAGCAGAAAAGCATGTGAGAAAGAAGAAATGATGGCAAATAGTGGTAGTAATTTATAACTTAGAAATCTTCTCAGTAACTCATTCTGTGACATTATGACACTGTCATTGCTATCATTTTCATATTTCAAATGCTGATTTTATTTCTTTTAGTATCTAATGACACTTTATATTTTCCACATGGTTTGTAGATATTTTCTTCTCATCCTTATCCCTCTGGACTTTGTTTAACAAAGCAATCTCATCAGGACGAATACAAATTAGGATGGGTCTTGTACAAGTTTCCCTCTCTCTACAGGTAGAATTAGAAGCAAGTTCATTTTCCTCTGTAACTATAACAGGGTGCAATGTTCTAACAGTGCTTCTTAGCCTGTGAAACTTAGTGGCCCTTTACTCCCATTTCTTTTCCACTATCTCCCTTCAGTCCCGACTCAGTTTTGAGGCTTAGTGTTAAAAAGAATCATCTGAACCACTTTGAATGCCTGCTGCATATCTGCAAGAATTTGGCTCCTTCTCTTCTGGTAATAGAAGATCCAGTTCTTCTGTCAGCACCTACTGTTCTTTAGACAGTATGCTAAGTAGAAGAATTAGCAAAGCTCCTTCTTATAAGGAGCTCTAAAGAGATTTCTAAACAACCATAACATACAGTGGAAAGTGGTATCACAAAAGAGTCAGAAAAAAATGCTATGGGAGTTCCCAGATGGAAGAAAGGATGCTTTGCTAGGTGATTATTGGTATGATGGTGTTGAACTAAAAGTATGGAAAAGATGCAGATGCTTAAAATGGAAGAGGAAGAGAATTTCAGCCTTCATAATGTAGTATGAGGAAAAAGATCAACTCTTCCATTTTGTTGGAGTCTATTAAGTTAATTAAGTATAACTATTTTAAATATTGTCAGTATTAGGTGACTTAGGCCACTAATTAAACTATTTTCTCAACTTCAATCTCACTGTCTGTACTTGCTTTCTGATACTGGAAGTCTGTCCCTAAATTCTGCCAATAGTGGGTGCAAGGTCAGTCTCTAAGCCTGGAGGAGGGAGAAGGAACTTTCCTGGGTGCTTACTTTCTAGCTACTTGCCATTCCTAAGAGCCACATCCTAGTATGTGGCAATTCCTTCAGAGGCTATAGCAGAATCTAGTTTGCAATTTGTTCCATACCCCAGAACTGGTCTTATCCTTTTATCTTAGAGTTAGGAGATAGTTGATGTTCAACTCTGAGTTCCCAGTCACAGGCACATAGGCTCTTCTCTGGCCTTAGAGACATAACTTTGCCTAAGCTTGTCAGCTGACTTCACATACACTGCCAGGTGTCCCAGGGCCACTCCTTAGACCTGTTACCTTTGTTCCCCCAGGGAGTAGTAGGTACGACCTACTCCTAGTTGCTACCTCTATGACTTTTTGCTGTTCTTTCTTTTAATCTCTCAGCTAACTAAATAATAGCCTAATTATAAGTTATGTCAATAATGATGTAGTTTCTGTCTTCTGACTAAATACTGTCTGATGCAATGAATGAATTATATATAAACTGCAATATTGGTGAAAATCCCTGCATCGTAAAAATGTTCTTCAAAGTTCCAACACTATGAATAAATTTTTATTTATTTCTGTAATTTAAAAATGTTAGAACATATCAAGGAAATGAAAGCACAGGTCCTTATAATGGTTCAATATTTATTAAAATTCATAGTTTATAAAATTTATTCCTTCTATCATTCTTCTGGAATTGGAAATGTATTAATTTTCCAAAGAAGAATATTAGAAAAGAGCACAGTGGGCTCTGATTAATCATTTTAAATTGTGTTCAATTTTTTTTTCACAAATCTTCCTCTATCCTCCTTCAACTTTACCACCACATCCCTTGTTTAAGTTATTGCTTGAATCTTGTTGTCTTTGGGTGGACATATGCATTCATCTAGCAATAGACCAAATGGAGGAGAGTCACCCTTATCTCATGTTCCCAACTCTATCACTGCACTGGAGGTGTCTAGGTGGTGAGCAGATCTGCCCATAGGACTGCCTAGAACAGAAAGTACACATATGCTTTGGAGATTTTTTTTCTGGGTCAAAGTTTTTCCCACATAATTTACATATGTATTCTTGATTATACATTTCAATTGCTATGTGCTGTTAACTCTAGCTTGATCTAGACTGAAAAAAAATTGAACTCAACAAAGAACTCATTTGCTATATTTCAGTCTTTCAAAATGATCTAAATAAATGTTTTCAAAGCTGGAAAAACTTATGATGATTTACTTATGCATTCTTTATTTTGTTTAGTCTCCTTAGACAAGCCAAAGACACTGACATTTGTGTTGCTAAAAGCTCTCAATGTTTAACAAGTTGCTTCTAATTGTTTCTCTGAACAGAAGCAGGGAAAGGCATGCCATTCATAGGTATTTAGGCTAATTAAAAAACAGGAATAATTTCTGAAAATGCTGCATAATTAAATATGATGGAACATTTTTATTTCTGTTTTTAGAAGAAATGCTTTCAGTTTTTCTCTTTAGTATGATGTTGGCCTTGGATTTGTCATATATAGACTTTAGAATGTTGAGGTAAGTTCCTTTGGAAGTGCTTGATTGGAAAATATACTCATTGATTCAGGAGACAGATGAGAAAAAATGTAAAAGCATTAATAACCTGTCTTATTAAATAAGATTCTTTTATCAATCTGAAAGTATTAATATCATCTAATAATTCTGTCCTTCTAACAAAAGCACTTTATATCTTTAAATAAAGTACTAATTTCGAGATAACTTAAGCCTTATGATATGGGGGCAGAGATATTTGCAGAAAAATTTCCATTACAGAGAGTTTCAGAGAGATAGAAAAGAGGCCATTTGTATAGAACAAACAGGTAGGTTAACAACTATTAAATTAGTACACCCAGTCTTGAAATTCCATTAACTGTTATTTATTGGGATGATGCTTCTTGGCCAACACTATCTTTGTAAAGGAATATAGTCTCTAATGGTGATGCTCTGTGACACGAAGCTGTTCCAGGAAGTCTGCAGTGAATGGTTTGGAATGAATTAATGAATTTATGTGTATGTTATCCATTTCTCCTGAGGCAAAAATTAAGTTTCATAAATCTTATTTTCCTGATGACACCTCTCTGATATAATTTAGCATTGATGCTTGAAACTTTTTGTAGACTTCACAGATTAGTCTTCCAATTTTCAAATAAGTTTATACAAACATAGAAATAATCATGCCAAATGAGAAACACTAATGATTCTTTGCTTTCAGAAGAAAATATTTTAAATTATTTACGTAATCATGATGGATTCAAGTTATATTTTTGTGGTTAAAACTTTCAAGAGATTTTTCCAAAAAGAATAGCCAAAACATGATTAGCAATATTCCAGAAAATTATCTTAAAACATTTATGTGTTTTAAAATATACAGTTATATGTTTTAAAATACCATTTAACTATGAGAACATGTTCTAGTAAATTTGTCTCCAGGTGATTTTGTATGGTGACCTCATGGAATATATTTACAAAAACTAAAATGGCTACAATGTTACTAGGCAATATAACCTTATGGAAGCACTGCTGCAAATGTGGACTACCATTGACTATAATGATGCTATATGGTGCATGACTGTATAAAAAATGCTGTTATTATAATTTTCCATGGTTTGCTGAAATCCAAGAACATACTAATTATTAGTAATATAGTCTATGCTATATAATTTTCTTCAGTTAATAAAAAAATAATACAAGAACCAGACTTTATTTTACCTTTAGAGGTTTTATGATGAAAAAAAGTAAAAGTAATCATTTTCATACAGGTTTTCCTTGAAATGTTTTTGTTAAAGGAGGCAAATAGATCCCATAAACTATGATTTCTGGCATATTAAGGTCAACAAAAGAAATGACAGATTCTGGATATGTTGATAATTGCTAAGCTTTTAAAACTTTAACTTTGTAGATAATCTAGAAATAAACAAATTATTCCAGTAGTGTCTGGTAAAATGTTTGCTTGGCACAGCCAACGGGTAACAACAACACTGCAAACAGAGATTGTTGCATGGGTACAAAAAATAGGAGCCATGGCACAGTCACTCATGGAAAGCATATGGAAATGCGGAGAAAGGTTTATCCTCAAATAAACAAATCACAGCAAAAGAAAAAGAGGATGCCTTTAGAAAAATGTATCGGTGGTAAAGCTTTATTAAGTACAAGAAAAGACTGAAGATTTAAGTGTTAATCTAAAACAGTCTTTAGTGTTAAGTGGACAGAAATATCCCTCATGAAAAGTGCCTCATATATGTTCACTCTTTGCCAAATATTGTTTTAAATGCTTTACGTTGAAGCCTCATAACTTCTTTTTAAAATTTTTTCTTTTCCTTTTTTCTTTGTATTTAAAAGTGACAGTAGAATCTATTTTGATATATTTATATAAACATGGAACATATCTTATTCTAATTAGGGTCCTATTCTTGCAAATGTATACAATGTTGAGATTTACCGTGGTGTATATATACACAGGAAATATGTCAGATTCATTCTAATGCCTTTCCTATTCCTATCCTCCCCCCCCTTTCCTTCATTCCCCTTTGTCTAGTCTACTGAATTTGATCTCCCACCCCCGCCCCTTTGAGGGTTAGCATCCACATATGAGAGAGGACATTCGATATTTGTTTTTTTGGGGATTGGCTTATTTGGGGGGATTGGCTTAGTGTGATAGTCTACAGATTCATCTACTTACCAGCAAATGTCATAAGGTCACTCTTCTTTATGGCTGAGTAAAATTCCATTTTGTATACATACCACAAATACCACAATTTCTTTGTTTATCCATCTGTTGATGGGTATCTAGGTTAGTTCCATAGCTTAGCTATTGTGAATTGTGCTGCTATGAACATTGATGTCCCTGTAATATGCTGGTTTTAACTCCTTTGGATATATACCAAGGAGTGGTCTAACTGGTTGAATGGTGGTTCCATTCCAATTTTTTGAAGAATCTCCATACTACTTTCAAGTGTGGTTGCACTAATTTGCAGTCCCACTAACAAGTATGAGTGTACGCTTTTCCCCACATCCTTACCAACATGGATTGTTACTTATTTTCTTGATAATTGCCATACTGATTGGAATGAGGTGATTGTGAGTGTAGTTTTAATTTGCATTTCTCTCACAGCTAGAGATGTTGAACATTTTTTCATATATTTGTTGACTGTTCATATTTCTTCTCTTGAGAAGTGTCTGTTTAGTTCCTCTGCCTATTTATTGATTGAGCTGTTTTCTTGTTAATTTTTTTTTAGTTCTTTCCATATCCTGGAAATTAATGTCTTAACGTGTGGGTAGCAAAGATTTTCTCCCATTCCATAGGCTCTCTCATCACACTCTTGACTATGAAGAAGTTTTTTAGTTTGATGCCATCCTATTTATTAATTATTGATTTTTACTTCTTTTTCTTCTGGTAGGTGCTGGGTTTCTGGTCTAATACTTAGATCTTTGACCCACTTTGAGTTGAGTTTTGTGCAGGTTGAGAGGGGTTATATTCATTCCACCACATGTGAATTTCCAGTTTTCCCATACACCACCATTTGTGTATGTTTTGGCGCCTTTGTCTAGTATGAGATAACTGTATTTGTGCGGGTTTGTCTCAGTGTCTTCTATTCTATTCCATTTATCTTCATGCCTGTTCTGGTGCCAATCCTATGCTGTTTTGGTTACTATAGCTCTGTTTCATCTATCTATCTATCTATCTATCTATCTATCTATCTATCTATCATCTATCTATATGTGGTGCTGTGAATCTAACCCAGGGCCTCATACATGCCAGGCAAGCCCTCTACTACTGAGCCACAACTCTAGCCCCATGGTATAATTTAAGTCTTACAAAGTCAGTGCACTCTTCCAATGACACTTGGCCTGCTGAATTATTTGTACTTCAGATATTTTACATTTATTACTGGTCAAACTAGGTCCCATTTGAGTCTTTAGTGAACAAAACCACTGATGTTATAAAATCAATACTAAGTTACTGCTATTTAAAAATCCTTAACATTTTAATATGGAAATTTATTGATCCTCACATCTTCAATTAAAAAAAATTTTAAAAACAAGCAAATTCCAATGACACATTGTGTCCAGAAGGATTGGCAAGTTTTGACAACCAACATTAAAGTTGCCCACAATTCATAAGTTTGGCATTTTGCAGAAAATATAAAATTTCTACTGTTTTATTCCACTTCTTTTGGCAAAATGCAGCTTCCATTCTTTAAAGCAATTATCTTTGCAAATGTTGCTTGCAAAAGGCATGTAGAAATTAATAGCAATGACACACAGGCTACATTGTTCACATAACTGAAGTGACTGTGGTGGAATTGTTACTATTAACAAGTATATTTTTAAAAAGTTTAACCACATGCAGGCAGCTAGATTTTTCAACTTTATCCTTTCATGCCTGTCAAAGTTCACTTTACAAAAATCTACAAAGAAATAGACCTGAATTAAATAATTTTTAAAGACACTCTAGTACCATCAAAGTATGAATATATTCTTTACAAGAGAACTATAAATATATTAAAGAAAAATTATTTTGAAAGTGAATTTACATCTGTGTGAGCACCTTTTTCTTAATTATTTTATTGCAATAAATATATTTAACATGAATTTTTATTTTAATCCTTTGTAACTGTCTAGTTAAGTGGCATTAATTACATTCAAATGTTTTATAACCAACATCACTATATATACCTAAAAGTGTTTTTATCATCCCCACCAAAGCATCCATACCCATTGAACAATAAGTTCCCTCCCTATACCAAGTCCTGGGAATCCTTTCTCTACTTTCTGACTCTATAAATTTGCCTATTCTAGTTTCCTCATGTAAGTGGGATCATCTAAGAATTGTGCTTCTCTTTTACTATGAACAGTGATAAACAAATAAATTAGTTCTTGCTTTTCAATTGCTTTGGGTATATACCTAGGAGTAGAACTGCTAAACAGATGACAATTTTTGTTCAATTTTGAGAGAGCCTCTTACTATTTTTCTTAGCAGCTACACCATGTTACATTCCCATTCACAATGCTCAGGGATCCAAGATTTTTTATACTCTCATCAGCACTTGTCATTTTCCATTTTTTAAAAAACATTATTGTTATTCTAGTAGGTCTGAAGCGGTATCTTATGGGTTTTATTTGCATTTCACTAATTACTGATAATGTTGAGCATCTTTTCATGTGCATATTGGCCATTTGTAATCTTCTTTGAAGAAAGGTGTATCAAGTCTGCTGCCCATTTTTCAGCTGGATTGTTTGGTATTTTATTGCTCTGATGGTTGTAGTTGTTGAGTACATAAGTTCTCTATATATTATGAATTTCAATTTTTATTAGATATATATTTTGCAAATATTTTCTTGCATTCAATAAGCTGACATTTTGCCTTCTTGATAGTATCCTTTGATGTACAAAAGTTTTTAATTTTGAAAAAGTCCAATTTATTTATTTTTGCTCTCTGTGCAATTGGTGTTATATCCATGAAGATTTTGCAAAATTCGAAGTCATGTTGTTATTCTCCAGTGATTTCTTCTAAGAGTTCACTAGTAATTTTTGTATATGGTATAAATTTTTGCATATGGGTATCTGATTCCCCCAATATCATCTGTTGAAAAGACAATCGTTTCCCCATTGAGTAGACTTAGCACCTTGTCAAAATCAATTTACCATATGTATGAGGGTTAGCATAAAGCTAGGCTCGCTATTCTATTCCACTGGTTTATGTGCATGCTCGTATGTTATATCATACTATTTTACTAGCTGTAGCTTTATAGCAATTTTCAAAGTTAAGAAATGTAAGTCCTCCAGTTTCCTTTTTCTTTTTTAAGATGTGGTCTGGGGCACACTTTGCAAATTCATATCAACTTGAGGATTGGCTGGCTTTCCATTTCTACGAAAAAAAAGAATTTTGGTAGGCCTTGGATTCAATCTGTACATCACTGTGGACAATATTGACTTCTTAACTCTGTATTTTTTCCTATCCATGCACATAGATGTCTTTCTATACATTTTATTCTTCAGATTCTTCAGCAATTATTTTGTAGTTTTCAGTGTACCCATCTTTTATCTCCTTGGTTAGATTTATTCCTAAGTGTTTAATCCTTTTAGGTGCTGTTGTAAATACAGTTGCTTTTTCTGATTTGCTTTTTAGATTGTTCATTGGTGCTATAAAGAAAAAAATTTTTTTTTGTGTTAATCTTGTACCCTGCAACTTTGATGAATTCATTTGTTAGCTCTAATGTGTGCATGTAAGCACACACATGTTCACATGTGTAAATTCTTTAAGGTTGTTTCTATATAAGATCTTATCCTTTGTAATCACTGATCTGTTCTGCAAGCCTGGGGTTTCTTCATTTCTGGAATATCATATAAATGGAATAATAGCATATAATCTTTTGTGATTGGATTTTTTATTTCACATAATGTCCTTGAAATCTAAGTTCTTGTAAATGTTGGTGGTTCATTCCTTTTAATTAGTGAATTTTTATTGCATGATTATACCACAGTCTATTTACTCATTCATATATGGAAGAATATTTTCCTTGTTTTCAGTGTTTTGATATTACAGGTAAACCTGAAATATTTAATCAAGTGTAGGTTTTCATATGAATATAAGTATAATTGCTAGGTTATATGAGATGTGTATGTTTAGCCATATAAGAAACTGCAAAACAGATGTCCAGAGTATATGTATTATTTTATATCCTCAGTAGCAATGTATGCAAGATCCAGTTGCCCCTTTGTACTTCCTATAGCTATTATTTCTATTTTAGCTACTGTAGTTGGGGAGCATTAGAACCTCAAACTGGCTTGAATTTATAGTTCTCTATGGCTAATGATATTGATCATCTTTTCATGTGCTGATTTGTCATTATTTTTTTCTCTTTGATGAAGGGTCTGTTAAAGTATTTTGACATTTTCTAATTGGATTGTTTAGTTTTCTACCATTTAATTTAAAGAGTTCCTCATATAAGCCCTTTGTCAGATATACAAATTTGTAGATATTTTCTCTATGACTTGTCTTTTAATAGTTTTTAGAGATCTTTCAGAAAGAAAAAAAGGTTTTAATTCTTTTGTTTGGATAAAGTTTATTTTTTTTTCTTTTCTTGTGTATAATTCTTTAGTTGTTTAAGGACAGTGATGTTTATATCTAAGAACACTGTCTAGTCCCAAGTCATGAATATTTTCATCTGTGGGTTTTTTTCTATGTTTTATAGCTTTAATTTTTAAAGTGAGATCTATGCTCCATTTTAGGTTAATTTTTTACAGGGTATGAGATATACATCTAGTTTTATTTGTTTATTTTCATTTGGTTTTGCTTGTGGCATTCCAGTTGTTCTGACATGATTTGTTGGTAAGACTATCCTTTCTTCATTGAACTATTCTTGCATCTGTGTTAAAAATCAAAATTGGAGTACCTTTTCTGTTCCATTGATCTTTGTATCTATTCCATCCCGTATCTCACATTGTTTGTTACTGTAACCAAATATAAATGGTATTGTTTTTACTTTGGGTCCCCAATTATTCCTTCATAGTATGTAGAAATACAATTAACCTTTGTGGACTGACTTTTATATCATGTGACCTGGATAAAATCACTCATTAGTTCTAGGAGGATTTTATATGTTTTGCATATTTTTTATAGCTTCCTTGGAATTTTACACATAATTATATCACCTGCATATCGGAGGTTTTCATTCTTTATTTCTAATCTTTATGTATTGGATTTCCTTTTTTTTTTGCCATACTAAACATATAAGGATTTCTAGTACTATGTTGAGTTGCAGTGGTGACAATGAATGTCTTCTCTTTCACCAGATTTTAGGGGAAAATATTCAGTTTTACACCATTAAGTGTGATACTAGCTGTAGGTTGTGTTTTTAGATTCCCTTTATCTGATTAAAAATTTCCTTTAATTCCTGTTTAATTGAGGGTTTTTACTATGTATGAGTGTTGAATTTTGTCACGTTTTTCCTCCATCAGTTGCTTTTATTCTTTGGAAATTTATTTTTTAAAAATTTAGTGGTGATTACATTGATAGATTTTCAATTATCGAAGCAGCCTTATATTCTGCAATAATCGCCACTTAGTCATGTTGTATTATTTATTTAATATTTAGTGTGATTTACTAATGTTTTGTTTAGGATTTTGTGTTTACGCTCAAGAGAGATATGTTTATAGTTCTCTTTACTTGCTCTCTTTTAATTTAGTATTAGTATTAGGATAATGCTGACCACATAAATGTGTTGGGAAATGTTCTACCTTCTATTTTTTGGGGAAATGATTGTATAGAATTAATTTTATTTTTCTCTTAAATAAAATTTTTGTAGAATGCACCAGTACAACAATATGGACCTGGAGTTTTCTGATTTTGAAGGTTTTAACTAAAATTTGAATTTAATGTATACAGGATGAGTGTGTTTGGGTACTTTGCATTTTTTAAGAAATTGATCTTTTTAATCTCAATTGTTGAATTTGTGGGTATCGAGTTGTTTGCAGTACTTCCTAATTTCTAATATTTGCAGGGTCTAAAGAGATACTTCCTATTTATTTCCTGATATTACTGATTTTTGTCTTTCCCTTTTTTCTTTCCTTCTTTTTTGCTATTTATTCTTTTTTTAAAAGCAAACTTTTAGTTTATTGGTTTCTCTGTTGTTTTTTCTGGTTTCAATTTAACTGATTTAATTCTTACATTATCTTTCCCTCTGCTTTAAATTGATTTTGTTCTTCAGTTTTTAGTTTAATGAGGAGAAAGTCTACATTACATATTAGAAACATCCTTTTTGTGATCTAAGCACGTAGTTTCATAAATTTTTTTCAGTTTCCTACTTTAGCTTCATTTCATAGATTTTGATAGATTGAATTTTAATTTTTTATTCAGTTGAAAAAAAAATCTAGTTTTCTTTCAGATTTCCTCTTTGGCCCATGTATTGTTTAGAAGTATGTTCACTTATAAGTCTTCAGAAATTTTTTCTCATGCTTTTGTTCCACAGGCCTTTGAAACACTACTTCTTTTTACCCATTCTTTTTCTCTTTAAAATAAAGAGAGAAATTAAAAATGAATTATAAATGATTCTGTTAATAGACTGGATCACTTTGATTGGTTGATATTAAATTTGTATCATCTTTATTTTGCTCGTGAGACTATACCAGTAATTATTTTTATTTATTTATCTTTTATCTCAACATTTGCCATTTTGTTTATCCATCTTCCATGTATTTGATTAGACTCTCTTTTTTAATATGTCTTATATGGTTTTGATAGCTTATTAGAGGATTTTTATGAAAGCTGTTTTAACATCATTGTTATATAATTCCAACATCTGTGCCATCTCAGTATGAGTGTCCATTCATTGTCTTTCATTCTAGTTGAGATTTTTCTGGTTCTTGATACAATAGGTATTACATTTAGGATATATTGAATATTTTGTTATGATTCTCTGAATCTTATTTAGTTTTTATGTTTTATCAAGCAGTCAACCAGTTCTAAATCAGAGTACACTTTGTAGCCCATTTTGAGAGGTATTATGATTGGAGTGTCAATTTAGTTTTCTGGGTCTTTTCTGTGCTTTAGTGTCGTTGCTCTGTTTCTGTGCTACTGGGAATCCAATTTGAAATGTAAGTAATATTACACAGCATGGTTCAATTCTCAAATCATTTGATACGTTGATTTTGGTTAATTCCTTGCTCAGATTCTTCTCCCAATATTTCAAATGCACAGATTTAAAAGATCTGCTTCTTTATCTTTCTGTTCTCCATGATTCTGTTCCATTCTCTAGTTCAGAGGAGCTAGTGTATTGTGCCATCTGTTTGCTCTTGTTCATTCAACTACAGCTGAGATGTGAGACCTCCATGTCACTGTCCTCACAGAGGCCAGAGGATTGGCATGGCATGTGGTCACAGTACTGTAGGGTAGATGTGGTCAGAAGGCTGCACCCTAAGGGCTTTCCAGCACCAGATGGTGAAGAGAGTTATCTCTACTGTCAATACCGCAGGATGGGGATGGTTGACCAGATGTCACCTCCCATCTCCATGGCACCTAGAGGTAATGGGCATATTTGCAGAGCAGATTTCTGCAGAGCTGACTTCTTCCTGGTCCTTTGGCCAGAGAAAGAAAGAGGGCTTTTGCGTTTCTTAGGTCTTTCTGAAATGTGCCCATTGGTATTTCTGACTGTAGGATGCTCCAGTATTGTTCTTTGTTTTCTGAAATCTAATTAGTCAGCCTTGTTTCTTTCTATCTTTCACTGCTTTCTCATAGCTACTGTATATATTTTGTTATAATTAATGAGAGCAATAGGGTAGAAGGTGCTTATTCCATCTTGTTTGAACCATGAAACTATGTCTTTTTCCTACTTGTATTACTTTTCCTTTCACTGTCCAGTGCTTCTTTTTTTGACTAGTTGCTATTTTTCTTTAAGATTAAGTTGAAGTTCATATCCTAATAATGGCTTCCTGATGCTCCTAGGCCACTGCCTATGCTTGGTCTTGCCAGCAATATTATTCTTCTCTCTCATTTTATTTACCTCATTATTTGTTTGTGTGTCTGTTTTTCTGATAATTCTGTGAGTTCCTTCAGGGAGCTGTACACTGTAACCTTAGTAACTAAGTTTCTGGCATTTGGTAGAAATTTAATAAAAACATTTTTGAATAAATGAATAGGAAGAAGAAAAATCTATGCATCCATAGTTCCTCCAATTCAATAATTCAAATATTTCTAATTTTCTGACTGTTATATTCCAGATATCCTTCCTGGTACTGGGTAGATACAAAGGTGATGGTCACAAGAAATTCTCACTTTTATACAGCATAAATTTCTGGAGGGGAGATGAAAAATTACATTAAGTAGATCTATGAGCTTTATAATTCATAATGAAAGTTATCTGAACTAAAGAAATGAAGACAGGAAGGTAGGCTGGGAGAGGAGGTCACTTTAGATTGAATGTTGGGAAAATCCTACTGAGAAGGAGACATTTGAGTTGAGACAGGAATTTTTAAAAGGTACAACTAAAAACATTTTGGGATACAGTTCCAGGCAGAGGAAACAGTAAGTGCTAAGGATTGCATGACTTAGTTTAATTAGAGTTTGTCACACAGTTCCTGCTATCAGGCATATTGCCTTGATAGAATAAATTAATACTCTCTAAAGGTGTCAACATGTAGCTCCCAGGGCCACCAGAATAGTGTCTTCATACAGTAGGTGCTCATACCATAAGAAATTGCAAATGGAATTTTTTTAAACTAATTTAGAAACTCGTGTATTATTAGCTGTTTATTTCTTATGCCAAATTTGCTTAAATTATCTTGTTTCTGAATTTCATTACTATTATGAGATTATTTTACTGTTGTAATTTATGTACCCATCAGTATCCAGTGGTGCCTAAGCACACATTTTGGTCAGAGAGTTTTTTTAATATTTCACTTATGCTTGGATATCTAACATCTAGGAAAATGATAACCCAATACAAGGTTTTTACTGAAGATAAGATGGCTGGACCATATAGCTTAATTTTACTGAACTGTATGTCCCTACAATTATAGGAAAATTAGTCCTTTCTACATTTTATATGTTCACAAATCCTCAAATACATGTGTAAGGCTTATTTCTACATATAAAATATTAACTCTGCTTTAACATGGTACTTTTAATGTTAAAGTTACTTTGAAGATGTGTTGACTTTCTTCAGAGCATATAATACTTTCTATGTTAATAAAATTGAAATTATTTCTACTCTCCTCCAAAATTTCTATTATTCTGATATTGATTTTTTAATTGTTTTCTTTATTTTTAAAAAGCTGCTTAACAAATAACTGAAATAATACTGTCCTAAATGTCATTTTTATAACAAAGAAAAGATTGTTACCACACTTAGTATTGTTAAGTTTTATTTTTTGAAATCTTCATTGTTTATCAGAATTTAAAATAAATTTCCCTCTTTTTCTTCTACTTAAAGTCTTTTCTATTGTTTATAATCACATAGACAGTGCATTATGCACTGACATTCCATTATGTAAGTGGAATACTCAGAACATTTTTGGCATGAGAGTGAGGTACAGTAGATCATGGACTTTGGAGTTGAAAATACTTGTGGTTGACTCCTAGATCTAGTTAACCTCTTACAGACTCACTGTATAGGGACTGTTTACTGTTCACCTGCAGAGTTGTTGAAAAAAGTATATTCCCCTGGATTGTTGAGATTGAAACATGATAATACTTTCCTGGTGGTGGTGGCCAGAGAGAGATAGACCAGACAAAAATGGCACCTCAGCTTCAACCAATCTCAAAACACAATTCCTGCTTAATATTTATTCCTTGTCCCTCTTTAAACATGAGAAAGAGTAGGGAAGAAGGCAGTACACACCAGACTGATTCCTATTCCATACCATTTTTTCCACTCTATTTTCTCATCTCCAAAAACAAAACAAAACAAAACAAACAAACAAACAAACCTAATCAGGAAGTGGGGATAGCAGATGTTCAGTCAGATGTGACATTGGCATTCTAAAGTTGGATGTAGTTTCATTAAAGTGACTAGGAAATTCAAGAGTGAAAACTCAGTTTTGGTGTAATGATGGACTAGAAATAAAGCCCTTTCATGTTTGTAGAGTGGTATGATCTTTAAGAGTGAGGGCCCCTGGAGGTGGAATGATGATAATGGGATTCTGACTCCATCACCTCCAAACTATGTTGCTTTGAGTCTTAGTTTTCTTCATTTGTAAAGATTGTTTCTTTACAGACATGCTGTGACTATTATAGAAACAGCATTGACAAATGTTAAGAACAGTGTAAGGCACACAGTCAGTCCTCAGTAAATCACAGGTCTGTCTAGCCATCTTCATTACCATCACCATCATCATCACTATCACCATTTTCATTCTGCTGAGTTCAGAATAGTTAATATAACTGTTTTATTTGTTGGGTGAGTCTAGAATTTAAGAAACTCTGGTATACAGCATTATAGATACTTTAAGCCCATAAAATGATAAAGTAAAATTTAAAAGATTTGGAAGATCCTGAAAAACCTTTATAATTACAATAGCTAGTAACTTTGGACTTAGGAAAAAATCATAAGAGCAAGGAAAACTGTGGTGAAGAGCAACTGAAGATAATATTTAAAAATACAGAGCCCTGAATAAGGACTATGCCATTGAGAAACTGGCTTTTGCTAGAGTACAAAGTCTCATCCATACGAATATGCAGTGTAAAAGAATGTCAGATGGAATTTTTGTGTTCTTAAGTGAGCCAACAGTTGGAATTAGCCACCTCCTCCTGGATGTGGTAACAGAAGAACCAGCCCTGCTATGATAGACTTTGTCACAGGTCTCTCTTCCCAGTCCTGACAAGGAGAGTAAATCTTGTAACAAAGGCATCTTTTCAGGTGTGAGTTTTTGGTGAGTGAGACTTACCCTAGCTTCCCTCTCACTCCTTATAGGAGAGGGAGTCATGGTGCAAGAGAAACTCTCACAGACTCTGGGGATGTGCTCTTGAAGCCCACTCCTCATACCCAAACATTCTAGAACTCTGTTTGGAGCTAAGAGATACATGAGGAGGAACTTTTTGAGAGAAGTTACAGGAGTCTCTCGAGATGACTGCATAAGTGAACCTAGAGAATGGATATTTTTGAGGGCAGAAGGCTTAAATAGCAGTAGAGAAACAGGGTGGGCAGAGAGTAGAGATATTTGTTCCTGGGAAGAAGAGTTGAAATACCACCTTGGGATTTCTGCAGGCTCAGAGCCTATTTGTGGTTCCATTTAAAGGAGAAAGGAAGGCAGAAAAGGCAGAAACATGGGAGCCTGCCCAGAGCAGAAAAGTGGGAGCCACTCCGTCCAATGAGGCAGCTATGGGCGTAGTTCTTCTTCCTTAAGACTTTAACACTATATTCATTAAGACCCCAGCTCTGGACACACTCGCTCTCTTTCTGAATCTTGAATGTTCCATTATCTACCAAGACTTAGGGATTTTTTACTTGATATTTTTTTCTTTCTGGATTGATCTGGGTTTCAAACTTTCACAAGGCTTCCTGTTACTCAGAATATCTAAGATAGCCTCCTCCGCTAGCATCACTTTTTAGCGAACTCCCTAATATATTGTCTTTATTACATATATCACTATCTGTATTTATTTCTGGAGATTTTCTTGTCTGTCTACCTCTTGTGCTATGTTTCACAAAGTAGGCACATTACTTATCTCATTCACATATGTAACACTAATTTTGGCAGTAACAGTTTTTTGACATATATTTTTGAAATAAATCACGATCATCTATCTTTTAGGATTAACTGCTGTTAATTTGTTGATCACTTATATAATCTAGTAAACTCAGACAAACATAAATCATTTTGCATACATTTGAATTTGACTTTTCCAACATTTCTGTTAAATTTTATAAAATGTTCATCATTTTCAGCCTCAGTTCTGAAATTTGAATCTTGAAGGGATTATTTAGTACTTCCAATAAATACTCTAAAACTCCATCTTATAGCAAGACATAATTAAAATATCAGATATTTAAATTTAGTCTCTTTAATGGCAACCTGTTCATTTGCAACATTTGTGGCTTATTTGCAAGTAGAGAATTTAATAAAACTGGATATTTCAACATTCCATTTATAAAAGAACAGCTATATTGTATTAAATGACTATTTTGATTCATCAGTTTAGTGAAACTTTTCAATTATACTTTTAAAAAGTCATTATGTGATCCAAATTAGTATAGTAATAAGTAATTTAGTTCATATATACACCTATATACATATATATACATACACACACATATGTACATATGTAATTCCATAGGTTTGGAGGTGACAACAGAGTACAGTTGATTCTTATTATTCATGATAGTTATGCTCTGTAAAGCTGCTTTGAAAACTGAATTACCAGATATTGAACCATTGCTTCTAGTGGAAATACAGGGTTAGCTTCCCCTCATAAAAACATTTTTGTAAACCAATTAATTAATACATAGGCTGGTTTTGTGGATGTTTTTGTTTAAAGACACTTGTAATATATATTGTTAATTCATTAACATTGAATACATGCCCAGCAGCACTATGACTCATGCCTGAACAATATCACCTAACACTTTTATTTTCACGTCAGTCTTCTTGTGCTTGTGTTCACTAAACTTTAACCCTATACTTTGAGTCTATTTTAAATAGAGAAATCACAAACAAAAATGCAAAACTGAGGAAAACATGGCACTAAATAGAAGGAAAAGGACATAGTTGCCTACAGTAAGAGAGCTAAAAAGAGAAGGCAAAGTGTTACCTTGTTCACAATCTACAACTGGGAAAGTATGAGTCAGGTGACTCAAACTTTTCAAACTCTGCCATGTCTATGAGTGACTGTGCAAGTACTGAGCATATTGGTTTGTGGGTTAAAGATAAATTTTAGCAAGTAGGTAAAGTGGCTAATATGAAATCCATAAATAATGAAGACTATTTTTGAGCTAAGTGTAGGATCCTGGATACTATTGAGAAATGAAGGGAAACATGAGAAAGTTAAAAGGCAAAGTTACTTTTTCCCTTTTAAATAAAATGATTTTAAATGAAATGCTCATAACTTGACTGTTACTCTTGACATGAGTGATCACATTTATAAAACAAATATTAAAATAATTTCAATAAGTAAAAACTAGAAAGTTTCTGTGAATTCTACATAAAGACTTCTCTTTAAAGAGATCCTTTAACTCATTCAGTAAATACATGGAAGAGAGCCTTAGGAAACCACAAACAAGGTGAGGGTACTGTTATGGTTGAATGTGAAGTGTCCCCCTAAGAGTTCACATGTGAGATGATACAAGAAGGTTCAGTGGAGAAGTGATTGGGTTGTGAGAGTCTTAACCCAATCAGTGAATTAATCCCCTGATAGGGATTAACTGAATGGTAATTGAAGTGGTAGTGTGCGGCTTTTGAGGTGTATATTTGTACCTGGCAAGTGGAGCCTCTTTTTCTGCTTTCTGATTAGCTCGTGAGCTGTTTCCCTCTGCTACTCTCTCTTCTGCCATGATGTCCTGCCTCATCTTGAGCTCCAAGGGATAAAGCCTGCTGTCTATGGCTTAAGACCACTGAAACTGTAAGCCTCCATATTAACTTTTTTTTCCTCTATATTTGTTCTGGTTGGTTCTTTTAGTCACAGCAGTGAAATAGCTGACTAAAACAGGTACCATGTCAACTTTAGTGTGTGAGGAAAAATATTCTTATGACAGTAGTGTTGGGGAAGGAAGTTCTGAGTTACTTGAGATTTCTACTGAATAATTATTATCGGTCAGTATCAATGAGAAAAGATGAAACAGATCCTTTTTCCTTTTAAATAAAATGTTTTTAAAATAAAATATAAACTACAAATCAGAAAGAACAAATGTTCGGGAAGAAACTGTACAAACCAATAATGCAAGCCTAAAGCCATCACTAAATAAAGAGACAAAAGTCACAATTTGTGGGTACAGAAATTAACAAAAAGAGGCTCTGTTTGCTGATGACGAGAGAGCTTGGCATTCAATGTTAAATGTCATAACCTCTGTTTCTTTTTTCTTTTTGTGCTGGTTTCAGTTGGTACAGAATGCCATCTGTAGGAAATACCAATACACTTGACTAAAAATAGGACTCTGAAAAATGTTTTCTCTTGAATATGAACCTAAAATCAGCCCGTTATTTAGTAAACTAGTCAGGCTCTTAGTTACCTTCATTAGAGTTTCCTGCACAGTCTCTTCAAATGAAATGCTAATTTTAAAATTATTTATGAGAATAGCAAAAACAATAAGTCATCTTTGAAAAAATAGACCCCAAAAAATGACTTGTGAAAGGAATCAAAGCACTGTTGGGTCTCACAAACTACTTTGCTCGCCTAGAAATGAGGGAGGAAATAACAAACACTCATGTTTACTGAATAATTAACAAAATGCCAGGAACTGTTTCAGTTCCTATGACAGAGATGCCATTATTATTCCTATTCCAGGATGAGGAAACACATGCAGAAAGGGTAACCATCCTGTCCTATCTTACACCTGTTAGGTGGCAGAGTTGGGATGGTAACTTCAACTCCAGAGCCCAAGCAACACGCCTCCATGCAGTGTGAAGTGCTCTTTGCAGGGATAGAAGGAGGAAAGCAGTTTTACAAAGATGAGCACTACATGAGAGCTGTAAAACACAATGGTAGCAGTTGTGGGCCCTGTTGAATTTGAGGAGAATATAGACATGTTCAAGTCTTAGAAGGATGAATAACCAGGGAGACATGATCAAATTGAGATTTGAAAGATGAATACTGCCCAGCAAGGTGAAGTGGTGTGTGTGTGTGTGTGTGTGTGTGTGTGTGTGTGTGTGTGTGTGTGTGTTTTACTCCTGACAAAGTAAACCACTTGTGAAAATTTACTGGGGTGGTAAAGAATTGAAAGGAAGCTGGTTTAGCCAAGTTCTAATGTGTAGGTCTCTGCTGTCAGGGACAGTGGTCTTTAATTTTCTTTGCTTACAGTGTCTTTGGTTTTGGTATTAGAGTCATGCTGGTCTCATAGAGTGAGTTAGGAAGTATTCCTTCTGCTTCTATCATCTGAAAGGTTATTTTAGAGAATTTGTAACATTTCATTCTTAAACTTTTGGTAGATTACTGGCAAATCCACATAGGCTTGGTGTTTTATGTCTTGAAAGACTATTAATTATTGAGTCAATTTCACTAGGAGATATAGGCCTATTCAGGTTATCTATTTCTTCTTATGAGTTTTAGTAGGATATATCTTGTAATAATTCATTTATTTCCAACTATGATTGTAGATTCATCTATTTCACCTGGCATTTCTATCAGTTTTGATTCCCATAACTGGAAACTGTACTGTGAGCCTCATACACATTAAAGATTATTTTGGTGGGAAGGCATGGGGGCACATACCTGTAATTCCAAGGGTTCAGGAGGCTGAGGGAGGAGACTCTCAAATTCGAAGCTATCCTTAGCAACTTAGCAGGGTTTTGAGAGAGTGAGACCCTGTCTCAAAGTAAAATACAAAAAGGGCTGGGAATGTGGTTAAGTGATTAAACCCCTCTGGGTTCCATTCCCAATACCAAAAAAAATAATGTTATATCTTCTTGGATAATTGGCCTCTTTATCACTATGTAATATCCCCTTTCATTCCTGATAAATTTCTCCTGCTTTGCAGTTTGTTCTTTACAATTAGTATAGCTACTCTTGTTTATTCTTGATTTGTGTTATCCTGGCATAGTTTCCTCATTAATTATCTTTTAATGTATATTTGTGTTTACATTTAAAGTAATTTTCTTGCTGGGGATAGAAATCAGTGGTAGAATGTTTACCTAGCATGTGCCAGATTTTGGGTTTGATCCCCAATACAAATAAATAAATAAATAAATAATGTGGGTTTCTTTCAGTTAGCATATAAGTGGATCTTTTTTTTTTTTACCATCTACTGTGACAATCTGTCTTTTAAATGGTACACTTGGACAATTGGTATTGAAGGTGATTATTGATAAAGTTGGATTAATAACTTGCATATTTCTTACTGTCTTCTATTCATTGTCCTTAATCTTTCTGTTTTTGTCTTCTACTATTTCCCTGATTTTTACAATTTTAAACATTTTATATGATTCCATGTTTTCTCCTTTCTTAGAAAATCAGTTATGCTTTTTTCTTAAGTTTTTTAGTGGTTGTCCTAGAGTTTGCAGCACACATTGAAAATTAATTCAAGTCTATTTGCAAATAACTATATAGCTTATCTCCTCACGAGAGTCATGAGTGCCTTATAATAGGAAAATAACTCCCAGCTTCCCCTTTGTATCATTGGTGTCATTCATGTCATTCATACTGGTTCCTATAGTGGTTCCACTCTGCTCTGATAAGCCAGAACTTCCTGTGTTTGCCTGTTTGTCTCTGATCTTGGGACTAGCTGTTTTCCCTATATCCTTACCTCTTGTACAGATCCATGAAGGATTGCTAATTTTTTTTTTCACAGATCCATGAAGGATTGCTAATCTTTTTTTCAATCTGTTAAGTTTTTAACTTGATGATAGGCAAGAATGCTAATTTTCAAGTTCCTTATATTTTCAGAAACTAGAAGGATCTACTATGGGTTTTTCATGTTGGAACTGGACAGGCACAGTAACAATGCTGCTTGAATCTTGCAATCTCTTTATTTCTAAAACAAATGCACAGGACACTCTACATACTTTATAATTACCAAATATTTTATGCTCACATTCCAACTTGAATGAACTGGATGGCATTTGAGCCTTAAAAACAAAGCAAAAAAGAGCTGTATGCCATTCAACTTAAAGCTAGTTCAAAGGTGTTCTTTTTTGTTTGTTTGTTTGTTTATTTTACTTTTCCCTCTTGATTTCTATTTTTCAAATTCTAGTAATTATATAACTCACATACATGGAATTGTATTAAGGACATATGAAAGCTTAGGAAAAGAAGTTCTAAGTTTTCATACACTGAAATGTTACATTAATTTCATTCAGAAGGAAACACCTGCAGAATTATACTGATTCATATTGACCTATCTCATATTTATTCATGAATATCCACCAAATAAGTTTTATGCCCTGCTTAATTAGAGATTTACTATTTGTTTGTGAGGACACTTTCAGGTTTAGCTAAATAGTTATCTTGTTTTCTATTCTTTGCTTCTGTCAATCCATCTACTATTAGAGTAAGAAAAAAAACAAGTTAATGTATTTATGAGAATAGACAATAGCTATATGCATGAGTTCAGGAAGGATTATACAGATACATTACCAGAAAACAAGATTGTCACTCAATAAATCAGTAATTGTTTTCTTTTTTCTCTTTTTTTACTTTTAATTACATGCACACATATTTTCTTCTACAAATGAGTTTAATTTCCAGCCATAGTATTTTTCATCAGCATGTTTATAAGCATGATTAATGCTGGGAGTTTCCTGATGAGATAAAAATAAAAATTCTGAATACTTTCTGCTTGTGATTTGGGGTTGTTGTTCACTGATAGCTTTAAGATGTAGTCTTTATAAATTTATGGTTTCAATTGGGAGTGTGGCTCAGTAACTCAAAACAGGAAGTTTGTACATAACTTTGAAATCAGTAAAATATGTGACCAAGTAAAGATTCATCTGAATTTTGGAGGGCTATAGCTGGTGTAGGATCCTGTAATGGTAAATGTTCCAAAATGAACTTGGAGACAGGTTTTTGCCACCTTACTAGATAAATTGGTAGTAAGCAATAAAAGCCAATACAAAAGTCTATCATGTTTGTAAATGTTATTTTATTGTTTTCTTTCTGTTATTGTAGAGTTATGTCTTAATTTTGCCACCTGCTTAAAGAAAAACAATAATACATAAAACCATCATTCTTTCAAATGACACTGAAATATCATTCATGCAAATTTGGAGAAAACTCACCAGAAATTTTTAAAAGAAAAAAAAAAAAGATTAGTAAGAAATAGGACAAGAAGTAAAATTCAATAAGAAACTTAAAATGCTTGAACTGTTTTTTTGGAGTAATTGTAGCTTAGAATTATCATGGACAGTAAAAATAAAGAAAGAATTTCAAAATTGACAAAGCCCTTAATATAAATATGAACAAATGTGATTTTTGACAAGTGACTTATTCAGTGTTTAAAAGATATGTTCAAAAAACTGCTTAAGAGATTTAATTATATCTCTCAATTTCAAACTGTTTACTCTTCCTATTAAATAGTTGTAATGCTTAATATAAAAATGAAATAATATAGAGCACAACAGTTGAACAATAAACTATAATTTTGTGTTCATCTTATAATTCAATTATCTATTATATACACTAATATAAATATTCATATGTAAGCATATGATAGATAAATAGATGCACAAATTACAATCTTAAGCGGAGAGCCTAATTCATTAACCCAGGTAAAGTGAACTTACTCATATTACTTCTTCACTGATGGTCAAATAATAAATATCTACTATATCAGAAGATCTCTCTCATGTTTCCCAATAGGTACTATTTTCCTTTCTTCCAAAGATTATATGTTGCTTACTTTTAACATCACTGAAAACATACATTAGTTTAGCTTTACTCAGAATTTAGAAATATAATAATGCTAGGTACAGTGTTGCACATCTAGAATCCCAGCAGCTCTGGAGGCTGAGTCAGAAGGATTATGAGTTAAAAGCCAGACTCAGCAACTTAGTGAGGCCCAAGCAACTCAGAGAGTCCCTGTCTCAAAAAAAAAAAAAAAAAAATATATATATATATATATATAAAGAGGCTGGGGATGTGGCTCAGTAGATAAGTGCCATGTTATATCCCTGGTACCAAAAAAATAAAAAACAAAAATTTTAAAAAGTAAAAGGGAATATAATCATATCATCTATAGTCTTCTGTTTGGCCTTTGCTCAACATTATGTTTGAGAAATTAACCCATGTTGCTGATGTAGTTTTAATTCTTTTGGTCTGTATAATTCTATTTTATAGATATGCTGTATTTTTAAAACACCACTCTCCCTGCCGTGTATTTCTTTTGTTGTTTTTTTATTTTGTTTTTAGCAAATTACTATTTTAATTTTGTGTGTGTATTCTACTAGGGATGTAACCCACAACATGCCAAATGTTAGATATACTCCAGTCCCAGTTGCTCTATTTTATAAGTATCTTTAGATGAACCTGTATCTGTGTTTTTTCTTTTTTTGTATATACATATTTAGAAATAGAATTGCTTTGCCATATATTTGTTCACCTTAAGGAGTTTTTTCCAAATGTTTTTTTCTATAATGTTGGTATTAATTTATTTCTCCACTACCAGTGTATGAGTGGACAATTGTTTCACATCCTCAACAATGTTTCATATTGTTAGTCTCTTTAATTTTAGTCATTCCTTGGTTATTTAGTGGAATTGAATGGTTTTAATTTTCATTTTCTTAATATTATGATATTTATTTTTATGGTATTTTCTATTTTACATCCTTATCCATTTACTATTTAGTTTGAATATTTCTACTGATGTTTGTTTCATTCAGGAATAAAGTTCTTTTTAGCATGATCTCATCTCCCATTAAAACCATACATTGAGTCCTAATCTCATTTTTTCTTTTTAGTTCAAGTATTTACAATTAATGTAGTAAATCACCTTATATGTATATTAAACAAGGCATATATATATATATATATATATATATATATATATATATATATGTGTGTGTGTGTGTGTGTGTGTATACACACATAGCACACACATTGTAGTTCTTTATTTCCCAAGTGAATATTTTTCATTGCTGAGGATCAAACCCAGGGTCTCATACATGCTAGGCATGTACCTGACCATTGAGTCATATGGTTCCTGCACCTCCAGGTAAAATTCTGAAAGTCTCTTCTCCTTGGAAAGTCATTAAATTTAATTTGAGCTCTGGTTTCCTATTGAATTATTTAAAGTTCTTTTCAGCATCACAAACTTTAGGTTTCTATTGATGAATTATTAAAGCATGAGGACAAAACCAGCATAGAATGTTGAGTTTACTGACTTCTCCCTATCGTCTTGCCACCTCAAGTACTGTCTTAATGATTCTTTAACACTGTCAAACATATTTCAAAAATCTTATTATAGTGTTCTTTAGTCATTCTCAGGTAAAGGTTTGATTTGACAGAAGCAATTCTACCATCCAGAAACAGAGGTGGTGTTTTTATTTGAAAACACAACTTCTATATTGCTTTCTTTACTTCTGTGCCATACTTCTTCTTTGTCTTTTAAGATTACTTTTCTGGCTGGGGCTGTAGCTCAGTGGTAGAGTACTGGCCTTGCATATGTGAAGCACTGGATTCAATCCTCAGCACCACATAAAAGTAAATAAAGATATTATGTCCATCTACAACTAAAGAAATATTTTTTAAAAAGATAACTTTTTTATCTCAAAGACAAATGAGAAAAACCTAAAACAACCAGAGTGATAATACAGATTATATTAAAAGGCATAAGATTAAAAAGGTTTTGCAACAACAGAAATAGATCAAAAGATGGTTCATTCCATCTTTTGTAGTAGCGACGACAGTTGCATAACCAATTACCACAAGAGTCTTAAAATGCTCTTTTATTATGCTAACGGAGTCTGTGGGCCAGGAATTTGGACACCACCCAGTGGAAACTGCTTGTTTCTGCTCCAAAATGTCTGGATCCTCAACTGGGACAAAGAAACAACTGAGGATTCTGGGCAGCTAAGAACTGGAGTAGTTTAGAGGTGACTTCACTCACGTAGGCATTGGTTAGCTTCCGCTGTTAACTGGGGCCTTGGTCAAGGATCTGAAAAGAGTATGAAGTATATCCTTGTAACCTATATTTCTCAAGATCTCTCCTGATAGTCAGGCTCCTTAACTGATCACTCAGAGCTTGAAAGTTTGTATGTCTAGGAACAAGTTAGAAGTTGCCCATGCTTTTTTTTTTTTTTAATAAAAGTCACAGTCAATTTGTTTTATGCACACAAACCTGAAAAATTTGGTGTGGGGAGGAGGGCAACATATATTCCACGTTACAGGGTGGGAAGGTAAGGACATATTGTAGAAGAGATTGGGAGATGGAAGAAATTTTTATGGCAACCTTTGGGAAAACATTGTTTGCCCCAAGTAATAATTCTAAGAGACAGAAGTATAACAATAGCAACCTAAAATTATTTTTTAAAAGCCTTTAATTCTTAAAAGTGAATATAAAGATATTTTATTCAAATTAAATCTGAAAAGCTTATATAAAACCCATCTTGAAGGATATTTATAAGATCTACTTTAGGAAATTGGATCTAATATGAAGTGAGTTACAGGAAGCATGTTGAATACAGAAATCAATAACTGTATGAGTAAACCTAAAGAGTGTGCAGTATAATTACAGAAGCTAATTATAGTAACGAGGGTGAAAAGCAATGAAGCATTAACATAGTAGATAATACACTGAAGGAAACATGGTAATCAGAGTTAAACTGTGCTCATTATTACACATGAGGAGAGAAGTGACATTGTTGTGTCTAAATTAGTGTTTTAAGAGGCAAAGGAAAAGCACAGCATAGAAAAGGATAATATATGGCAAAAACTGCAAGATATCAGTTTTTAGGACAAATGCAAAGGAATTAATTTTATCAGGTAAAATGCAGCAAAATAAATTACAAAATAAAATTTATAAGTGACATTATCTGAACATTAATGATATAGGAAAATATTTTAAAATAAGGTAGAAAAGATAAACCATGCAAATATTCACCAAAAGACAAGGTTTAATTTTTTTTTTTTTAAGTAAGAAGAGAACCTGGTTAGAACGATAATAGGAACAATTCACAATAAAAGTAAAGCAGTTCTGAAAATGCAAATTATTGTGTTGAAAATAATAAATTCTCACTAAATAGGAACTTAATATAAGTTGATACAGATGGTAGGAAAAGGCAGACCTGGGGTTACTCAGAGTAGGGAAGCAGGAGAATAATAAGAATAGTAACACAAAAGACTTTAAAACAATTGTATGATGATAAATATTCATTATCTTAAAATTCTGTTTTCTCTATTTGGTCTTAGCTCATGGTTTAAAAAGTTAAAAGATTAAAGATATCTGTTTCCTATAATGACCTTGCTATTTTTCTTATACTAGGAGGACTTTCCCTGTATTATGTGTCAACAATACCTGAAGTAATTTTAACCACTGTGAGGAGGTGGGAATGGAGAGATCAGGTTTCTTTATGATCCTGTTGAACTCATTGAAACTATATTAATATGTGATCAAATTAGAATGACCTGAAAGTCCTGTAATGCATTAGTGCATAAGAAAAAAGAGATAGTCACAGATGACATGTAATTTCCATTGGATTGATACATTGCCCAGATTCACCATGGCTTTACAGTTCTGGAAGGGTGAACAATGGTTTCTCTTTCAACCAGCAAATGGCTTTTAAAGGAAAACTTCTAAATACAGCCTGTTTTTCATAAATTAAAAGATGTTAACAACCCTTCTAATCCCAACGTTGCAGGGATATTCTTGAATAAATTTCTGTTGTATTCTTCCTTCCTTTGAGAACCAACAGACATCCTAAAAATACAAATGGTAGTAAAGATATAGACTATTACCTTGAATCATGCAAGAAAAGTCCAGCCTCTTTCTAGGAACTTTGTCCTCTTAATTCCAATCACTCTGAATAATATCTATTTCATCATGAGCGTTCTGCAAACATTCATTTAGCTTACAATATTTTACTTCCAATTTTTTTCTAATTGCTCACAACAAATGTCAGCAGTATCAGATTCTTTTGACTCAACAATTTATTTAAATAGATATTTATCACACTGCAATATTCTCAATATTCTTAATATTTTTAAAGATTAACACAAGATACTAGCAGCTTAAAATCATTTGTGTTCATTCGCTGGCTTTGTTTTCTTTAACATGTCTACTATCTCTTTTTCCCAGGCAGCAGTATAATTTTACTTCATTTTTATTTTTAGTAAAATCAATGCTTGCTGGATGTGTATTACCTTTTAATACAATTAATTTATTCTAGTAGACAGTACATATGCATAATACTAATAAAACTAAAATCAGTGAAATTGAATTCAGTAAAAGGTGATTCTACACCAATTTGTACACCAGTGGATCTATTTAATCATATATGATATTGAGTATATTACTGATTTCTTATGTATCTTTTGAGAGATATGTTAAGTGATTATAAGTTCATACATGCATTTCAATTTTAGCAAACAATTGTGTACTTTACATGCTATTATAAAAATCTAGCTTTTTTCTTTCGATGGCATATCTTGTTGAGTATTCCAAATCAGGACATAGCTGTCTTAGACTTTTTAACTTTGTCATAACTCTACGGTTTCTTAAAACACCTTCGATTATTAAATTGCAGTCTATCAATGGGCATTTGGTTTGTTTTCTATCTTTTGCTATTATAAACATTGATGAAGGAAATACTTTTATACATAAATCTCTGCAAAATTGTTGAAATACAGCTGCAGGGTAAATTCTTAAACATAAAATCTCTGGGTAGAAAAATGAGCATTTGTGATAGATGGATAATGGATAGGTAGATGGATAGATAAATATTATGAAATTATACTCCATAGTGATTGATCACATCACTTTTGAAAGAAAAATGTTTCCTTTCAAGGACCAAAGATCTGAATAATTTACATCTGAATAGGAATATACTGTTTAAGAATATCATATGCAGGAAATCTGAAGATGGCAGAAAGGAGCCAGGCAGTGATCCTTGATGTCCCCACAAAACAGAAAGGAAGCAGTGAGGAAGCAGCATATCTGAGAGATGGATGACAAGATAAATGCTTTGAGACCCAATATCACAAAGTCTGTGAACTGAAGAGGCTTGAAGATTGTTTACCACAATGGAAAATAAGCACTAGTTTCCAGACCAGGGTGAGGAAAGGGGGAAGGATAAGAGAGAGAGAGAGAGAAGAGAGAGAGAGAGAGAGAGAGAGAGAGAGAGAGAGAGAGAGAGAGAGAGAGAGAGAAGCACAAAGAAGCACATAAGCTCACTTCTTTAATAACATTTTGGAAAGAAAGGCAGAGAAATTCAAGTATGATGGTAAGCGTAGTTTCCTTGAAGCGGATCCAGAGTATAAAACAAATTGTGCATAGATAGCCTTTCTAGGTTCTGCAGCCATTTTGTGGAGCCTGTAGCTGAACAGTCACCCTTAAATCAACCCACCTCCAGATAGCAAATTAAACTGGAGGGAGTACCCCTGCCAATGGATTCTCTTAAGAATCTACTGGAAAGAATATATAGAGGGATCACTACTAGCCAAGAGACACTGAAACCCCCTTCCCTTCACTGCAATCAAGAGGAACAGGGTGGAGCAACCTTACCAAGGAAATGCTGGCAGAACTGAGCACCTGTCACAGGAAACCCAGGCAGAGAAGGAGCAGATTTACGGCAGGGAAAATGAGAACTTAGATTCAAATAGCAAGACAGATTTGGCCATAAGCAGATACAAAATTGCTGCCACTTGCGGACACTGGGAGGAGGCATAGCAGAAAGTTGCCTGAGTCCTAATGAAGCCCAGAGGGGTGTCCCCATAATTGCCACTGGCCACAGTCTGCAAGGGGCCATCCCATAGAAAAGGTGCCTGAATATCCAGTGGTATAGAGAGATGGTCAACCAGATTGTGGTAGCAGCTGGTGGAAGGCCATGATGAGATGGTGCCTGAGTCCCCAGGAAGCTTAAAGGGAAGGTATCCAGACCTTTGTTATAGCCAATGGGAGTTCAGTTGGAGCAGAAAGTTGCCTGGTTCCCAGGCTGTAGAGAGCAACAGCCCCAACCTGACTTAGCCACAGACTGGCCCAACTCCCAAACTGACCCTTGCCACAATGCCTGAGTGACAGGGCACTGTTTAGATACTGATTGGACCCTGCCTAAGTATAGTCAGCAGAGGAACTTGGTACCTGCTATTCAGAACCTGGGGCAGTGGAAACTGGAACCCAGGTGAACCATCTGAGTCCCTTTATTGAGTAATAAGGATGGTACCACCCTCTGTGTGCTGTGTATGTATGGGTAACTGTTCTGCATTGTAAATCACCCATGGAGAATCTACAACCCCAGGACCTGTGCTTGCAGACAGCCCCAGGCTCTATACCACAATGAAAAAAAAAAATCTGTAGAGAAAAGTGGGTACAGGGTGACCCACAGCAATCACAGAAAAAGCCCAGAGCCCTGCATCTTGAATTCTTGCACATAATAGAAACAACCAATAAACATAACACTGCACCCTCTGAGCAGTCAGCCTCAGGCCCTTGGACTGACAAACAAGAACTGTAGGATGGGAGGTACCATAGCCAGTAGGGGAGTGGCTCCTGTGCCCCAGAAGCTCTGGAGGGATCCAAAGCCAAAAAATTAAAGACATCTTCTAAATGTTCCAAATCCAAATGAAATCCAAACCAAGATTCAATAAGAATATTCTCCACCTTGGCCTGGTTTACCATAAATAAATCTAGCATCCATTTTGATCATATATATGACTCTAATTTATTATAAGTATTGGTTGTTACCCTAATAACCTACCTGTACCCTCAACCCATTTGAATGTATTTCTTCTAATGGTTTAAAGCATAAATTGAAATCATTCTCCCTACATTTGTTTTCCTAGCCTAGTATATACTTACTCCTCTTACCCCTTATTTTCCCTTTTACATATCTGCTACTACCTCTGATCCCTCCATCCATTTTTATATCTGGTACATATTATTTTTTCTATCTTTTCTTTTTTCTCTATTTTACCAATCTTTCTTCTTCCCTCTTTCAGTCCTCACATAATGTTTAAGCAAACTTGGTATATTTAATAACTAATTTTTCAGCCTGTTCCAGAACTTTAACAAAGTTTATACATGGACTAGAGAACTGTGGAGAATGATATCAGCAAGTATTTTTTTTTTGTTTTGTTTTACCTTTTCATAAGGTCACTAGTACATGGATTGATTCTAAAGTGATTGTATTTAATAGGATTCAGTGGTTTCTCTCAAACTGGTGTTAATACTGGGATCAGCAGAGTTCACATATTGAATTAAAGTATCAATACTGGGATATTCACCCACCCCCACAGTTCTTAACAGAAAGAAGCTCATGAAAAGTTCTTTCTTTAAAAGAAGAAGAAATAGCCATCCCAGTAGATTAACTAATCTAATTTCACTCCTTATGTCTTTATGTCTTAATTTCACTCATTATGTCTTTATGTCTTCTTTTAATTCATTGAATATTTTAATTATAAACTCTATTAACTTTTTCTCTTACTTTTCTTTCACTACAGTGTTATGTAGTTGTTGAAGTATTATTAGCTGTTCTGGGTGATTTTTTTCCCCTGGATTTTTCATAGTGTTTATACAAACACTATATAAAATTTTCTAGATCTTAGGAATAAAATATAATAAATAAATAAATAAATAAAATTTCCAATATATAGAATCACATTAGCTCTACTCCAAGATCTAATATAAATATAGATCATATTTATTTATTTATATATATAATTATAAAGAAAATGCCTAACATACAGAATAAAGATGGAATTTTTAAAGCTGCAAGAGGAAAATGGCTGGGCACATGTAGAGGTAAACCAATTTAAATTTCAGCTGATTTCTCAACCCAGACACTAAAAGCCAGGAAGCCTTTGAGTAATGTATACAAAGCTCTGACAAAAACGGGGGGAGTGTGCCAACCAAGATTACTACACCCAGCAAGATTATCCTTCAGAATCAAAATGAAATGAAAACCTTTCATGATAAACAGAAACTAAGAGAATTCATAACCACAAGTCTGCACTACAAAACATACTCAATATATTTTTTCATGCAAATGAAATGGAAAAAAGCATAAGGATGTATTACACTAGAAGAATAGTCAGTTAAAAAATGAAGACTGAATTAAACATTAGAAATAAATCAAATGCCAAGAAACAGATATCATCTCTCTATAATAAAATAGAAATTAAACAGTCTAAACTTTTCTACTGAAAGACACAGATTGGCAGATTGGATAAAAATGAGACCCAACAATATTTTGTTTGCAAGAGATACATCTTACAAAGACACTCACAGACTGAAGGTGATAGAATGAAAAAATATATACCATAAAAATTATACCCATGAACAAATAGAGGTAGTTATTCTCATATCAAAAAAGTGTACTTCAAGACAAAATTAATCAGTAGAGACTAAGAAGATCACTTCATATTGGTTAAGGGAATCATTCAACAAGAAGATTTAACAATGGTAAATATTTATGCCCCAAACAATGATGCATCTTTGTACATAAAATAAACATTTCTCAATATTAAGAATCAAATAGACCACAATACAATAATACTGTGTAATTTCAACATACCTCTCTTACCACTAGATAGATCATCCAGACACAAACTAAGTGGAGATTCTTCAAATCTAAAAATACCACTAACCAAATGGACCTAACAGACATCTTTAGACTATTTCATCCATCAACGACTGAATTCACTTTCTTCTCAACAGCACATGAAACACTTAATAAAATAGATCATTTTAGGAAAACAAACAAATCTTAACAAATACAAAGAGAGGAATAATTCCTTGCATTGTTTTGAATTTTGAATGGATAGGAGAAGAAATCATAGTAGAAAAAATTCTAAGAAACAAATGAGGATAGAGATACAACATATGAAAATCTCTGGGATAGTATGAAAGAAGTTCTAAGATGAAAGTTTATAGCACTGAGTTCATACATTAAAACAATAGAAAGATAACAAACAACTAATATAATATTACACCTCAAGGCCTTAGAAAAAGAAGAACAAACAAACAAAATCAGTAGAAGACATGAAAAGATAAAATAAGAGCCAAAATCAATGAAACTGAGAACACCAAGGAACAATGAAACAGTTGGTTTTTGAAAGGATAAACAAGATTGATATACCCTTAGCCAAACCAAAATAAAGAAAGAAGTCTCAAATACATAAAATTAGTGATAAAAATGAAAACATCACTACAGACACTACTGAAATCCAGAGGATCATCTGAAACTTTTGAAAATGTATATTCCATTAAGCTAGAAAATCATTAGGATATGGGAAAATTTCTAATGTCATATGATCTGTTTCTAAAGACATAGAATTATGAGGATATAAAAATTTAAACAGATCAATATTAAGTAATTAAATTGATATAGCTATCAAAAGCCTTTCAACAAAGAAAAGCCCAGGACCAAATGGATTCCCAATTGACTTATACCAGTCAATTGAGTTCTACCACGTTAACAGTTATACCACATGATAGTATGCCATGATCCAGAGTATTTCATCCCAGGGATGCAATATTAGTTCAATACACATAAATAAATAAATAAATGTAAGTTCCCACAAGAGTAGAATTACGGACAAGAATCACATGATTACCTTAATAGGTGAAGAAAAAGCATTTGACAAAGTACAGAATCTATTCATGTTTAAAACACTGGAGAAACTAGGGATAGAAAGAATTTACCTCAACACTGTAAAGGCAATAAATGACAAAACCAAGGTCAACATCATACTGAATGGAGAAAAACTGAAAGCATTTTCTCTCAAAACAGGAACAAGAAATGTATGTCCACTCTCACCACTACTATTCAACAAAGTCCTCAAAATCTTAGCCAGAGCAATCAGGCAAGAGAGGAAATTTAAAGGGATAAAAATATGAAAATAAGAGCTCAAATTATCTGTTTAATGATGAAATAATCCTATATATGGGAAACCCCCCCAAAAAAACTCTACAAAAAGACTTCTAAAGCTGATAAACAAATTTAGCACAGTAACAAGATACATGATCAACATACACAAATCAATCTCTTTCCTATACTTTGATAATGGATCTTCCGAAAAATAAATTAGAAAAACTATTCTATTTACAATAATGTCAAATAAATTAAAATACTTGGGAATAAACCTAGCCAAAGATGTTAAAGACCTGTATAATGAAAACTACAGAGTTGATTTTTCATTTGGGTTAGTTTTTTGTCATGATGGTGATGTAAGGGCTAAGTTCATTTCTTAAATTTATTTTGGCACATAGATATTGTTTCAGCACTCCTTGTTGAAAAGATTATCTTTTCCCCAAGTGAATTTTGTTTGCACCTATAATGAAAACCATCTGACTATATATGTACATTTTCTGGAGAGGATGTAGCTAAATTGTCACATTAGCAGAAGACATAACATAATATGTAGGAAATCCTAAAGGATCCACCAAAGGGCTGTTACAACTAATAAATGAATTCAACAAATTTGCAAGATACAAAATCAACATACAAAAATCAGTAGTATTTCTATATACTAATAATGAACTTTTTGAAAAGGCAATCAATAAAACAATCTACAATAGTTTAAAAATAAATAAAGTAGATAAGTTTAACCTAGGAAATGAAAGACCTGAATAATAAAAAGTATAAAACAATAAAAGAAGTTGAAGACAAAAAATGGAAAGATAACCTATGTTCTTGGATTGGAAGAATTACTATTGTTAAAATGTCTATATTTCTCAAATGATTCCTATATTCAATGCAATTCCTATAAAAATTCCACAAATGTTTCTTTATGTTATTGATAACCTTTGCTGAGAAGTTTTAAGTTGAATCCATTCTATTTATTCTTGATTTTACTTCTTGTGCTTTAGGGGTCTTGTTAAGAAAGTCAGGTCCTAAGCTAACATGGTGAAGATTTGGGCCTACTTTTTTTTCTGTTAGGTTCAGGGTTTCTGTTCTAATGCCTAAGTCTTTGATCCACTTTGAGTTCAGTTTTGTGCAAGGTGATGGGGATTTAATTTCATTTTGTTACACATGGATTTCCAATTTTCCCAGCACCATTTGTTGAAGAGGCTATTTTTTCTCCAATGAATGTTTTTGGCGCCTTTACTAGTTTGAGATAACTAGAAAAAAAGGTGTTTGTATGTAGACACAAATATGTATTCCTTAAATAAAATCTAAGTAATGGAAATTTAGAACATCAGATCTAGAAACGTTACAAAGTTTGTTGGGTATGGGAAAAAGAGTATTTCAGTGTATATGTTTTGTCTTGAAATCTAAAGATTTAACATTCAGTTCTTTTCCCAATAAAACCTAGGAGCATAGTTATGCATTTGGGTTTTCCTTGACAGCCGAATCTGGGTTAATTTCTGTATCTTGTGGATGAACACTATTGCGTGTTCTGAAGCTTCCATGTAAACACCAGCTATATAAACAGGAGGCTCAGCATCAATGGCACATGAAGATTTATATCCTCAGAAGGTCAGTGTTCTGAAAAACTATAAATTTAGCTTCCAAAACCCTAAGACCCAAATTTTGTAACACTAATACATTTTTACCAAAATTTCTTAACAAAGGGTAGAAGAGAAGAAACAAGAGAGTTTCCTACTTCATTCCCAGGTTTCAAAGCATGTTTTTGGTATGATCCACAAATCTCTGAAGGCTCCTCAGAGGTCACAGACTGCCTGGTCAGAAAACCGCTGGGGAATTCTACTGGGGGATTTCATTGTTTCTGAGAAGAAACTTGTTTTTAAGTTGCAAATAGTTTGCATTGTTGGGCCCATTTTCCAGGATATCCTTTATAGTTGTGCTTTCTGAATGACTTGAGTGTTCGCGTATGGAAGTCCATCTTGACTTCCTTATTTTTGGGGGATAAGGTTGCTGAGAGACATTGCAATATTCCGCAGTCTCAGTGGCTTGTTGATGAATGGAGTTGGGCTTACTTGACTCATACTCATTATTCAGTTAACACGGTAGGACTGAACTATTACCAGGGAAAGGTTTAGCTCTGTATGACTCTGGTAAAGATTATTGCTTTGGACCACTTTCCACCTCAAAAGGGGTACGAGGAGTTTGAAAAAATCTCTTAACATTCTTTTCATTTCCAAAATTATATTTTACTACGAACTGGGTAAATTTTAACATTCAGTTTAAAAATATAGAGACTTTATTTACATGAAGTATAAACATATTGAAATGTACCATAAATTTTAAATGTTAGTTTTGATTTAGATGCCATATATAGTCTCTGATTCTTTTTCATTGTTCCTACACTCTGAAACATTTAGTAGCTAAAATGAGAATTGTTACCACTGTTTGTTTAGTCTACATGTCCAACTAGATTGATATATATTTTGCTATTTTTTTTGGAAGTTGACTAATGAGGAGGTCACCCTTGTGAGGATATTTCCAGAAATTTTTATGAAATGATAGTTCAAATATAATTATGGAAAATTCCATGTTTTACCGGAAAAAAACTAAGAAAATAAAGATAAATCTAAAATGTTTGCAACTGTCATAAACACACAATCTGCTGTGCATCTTTATCTTAATTTACCCAAAGAAATAGAGAATTTTATAAATCTTTAACTTCTTGAATTCTTTTGGTAAAGTTGTTTTCATGGTGAAAACCCATTTTCCCACAAAATTATATTTTCAGATTTTTTATTTTAATGTTTTTCAGCGCATGTTCCTTATCATATAACAGTTATTCAGAAATTTTAAGAAGGAGCCTATATTTTAAAACTTTTAAACACTGATTTCAACAAAATTGAACAGGTTATGACAACACTCTTCAGGGCCTTTACACACTAAGGTATGTTGTAACTATACACTGATATACATTATAAATATCAAAATAGGTGAAATAGCAAGTAGTGATATTCAGACATCCTTGGACCATGGGCTCTGTTGGTGAAAAGATATACCTTTGAATGACACCTCTTATGTATTTAAATATTTGATCAAGAGAAGTGCAAGTGGTTAAGAAGTTTCCTCACTACTTAAACAATACATGTTCCTTCTACATTATGCATATATTTATACAATATACACCATGTGCAGTATAGTAAGCTTCTTGTCATCAGTAAAGATCAAATCTTATTTCTTCTTTTTGAGAGATATTAATTTTCAGGTATATTAAAGATCTTTAGTATTTTGACAGCAACTAGTTTCATGTGTATATAAAACTTCTCTTTCTTTATGTTCTGCTAAAATCATGTCATGCTGTGAATTGTGTTTCAGCAGATAAATCTATGATGCTGGCACTTACATAATTTTGTCTAGTAAATTTTAATCTGAATTCCAAGTCTCTTTTTAAAGATTAATTTGGTTATGGTGATATATCTGTATGTATGATTTTAAACCTTGGACATCAATATGTTTCATTGTACAGTACTCAGATTTTTGGTTCAATCCTAAGTGGAGATGAAAGATTTGTAAGTTAACTTTCTTTAAAAAAATGGGTTTTCACCATGAAAACAACTTTACCAAATTTAAAGGAATTATTTTTATTTTAAAAATGTATTGGTTACTACCTTTTTAAAGAACCTTCTAAATTTTGATATATGTAGTGTCAGACATCCAGGTCAGTCTAGGTCTAGTAAATGACATGAACTAGTGGTTCACAAATCTTAGGATCATAAGATTACTTAAGAAATTTTTTAAAATTTTGAATGTTTTCAAACATTTTTGCTTATTACATCCTGTGTGTTATATGTTCCCAGCCTAATTCTAATGCACTGAAGACCTGAAAATACTGTATTATACTTGATATTTTAAATTTAAATTTTAAATATTTTATTGTGTCTCATAGTTGTACATAATATTGGGTTCCTTCTGACATGATTATATAAGCATGGAATATAATTTGTTCCATTCAGTCCTGAGTATCCTTTTCCTTTTCTTTTTCCTGCCCCTGTTTCCTTTCCTCTACTTTTCTGGTCATCCTTAAATTTATAGTTTTTTTTAAAACAGTGCATTATAGATATACATAAAGGCAAAATTCACTGTGGTATCTTCATATATTTACATAAGATCATTTAGCCAGTTTAATTCCAACCTTCCTCCTTCCCACCCCAAATCCCCTTCCTGCTTTCCACTGATCTCTGCTCTATTTTCATGGCACCTCTTCCTCACTTTTTCCACCCTTATATTTGTCTAGCTTATGCATATGAGACACAACATTTAACTGCTGATTTTTTGGGTTTTGCTTATTTTGCTGCTTATCATGATATTCTTCAGATCCATCCATTTTCCAGCAAATGCCATAATTTCATTCTTCTTTAGAGCTGAGTAAAACTCCATTGTGTATGTATACCACATTTTCTTTATCCATCATCTGTTGATGGGCATCTGTGCTGTTTCCATAATTTGGCTGTTGTGAATTGTGGTACAAACATTGATGTGGCTGTATCCCTATAATATAATGATTTTAGATCTTTTGGATATATACCAAGGAATGGGATTTTTGGTGGTTCCAAATATGCTGTATGGTGGTTCCATTCTATTTTATTTTGAGGCATCTCCACACAGTTTTCAAGAGATGTTTTACTAATTTGTAGTCCCATCAACAAAGTATGAATGACCCTTTCCCCCACACCCTTACCAGCACTTATTATTATTTGTATTCTGAATAATTGCTGTTCTGACTGCAGTGAGAAGAAATCTAAATGCAGTTTTGATTTGCCTTTCCTTAATTACTAGATATATTGAACAGGATTTGATATATTTGGTGGCCATTTTTATTTGTTCTTTTGAGAAGTGATTGTTAAGTTCTTTTGTCTATTTATTAATTGGTATTCTTTGATATTGTTTTTTTGGGGTATTTTATATGTTCTGTATATTATTCCTTATTTGAGGAGCAGGTGGTAAAGATCTTCTCTAATTTTTGTGCTCTCTTTTGATGTCCTTGCTTCCTTTGCTGTGCAGAGCTTTTTAATTTGAAGTTATCCCCTTTGACTCTTTGTTTTATTTCTTGAACTTTAGAAGACTTTTAAAGGAAGTCAGTGCCTATAATAATATGTTTAAGTGTGAAACCTATGTTTTCTCCTATGCTCCAGTTACAGTGTTTCTTCACTAATTCTTAGGTCTTTGACCCATTATGAGTTGCCTTTTGTACAGAGTGAAATTTGGGGATTGAGTTTCATCTTTCATATAAAAAAGCTGATTCATAATGGTATAGGGAGAGGGAGCATGGGAAGAATAGACAAACTCTAGATAGGGCAGAGGGGTGGAGGGGAAAGGAGGGGGAATAGGGTAATTAAAGATTGAATGTGATGAAGACATGTATGAAGACACAAATTGGTGTGAGTATACTATATATACAATCAGCAATATGAAAAATTGAGCTCTATATATGTAATAAGAATTGTAATACATCCTGCTGTTATATATAAATAAAAATAAATAAAGAAAATAGAATCATAAAAAATAATAAAAATAAAAGAACATAAAACAAAATTAAAATATACTAATAAAACATCCTGGTCCTTAAAAAAAAAAAACTAATCCATGAAAAATAGCTGGCTTCAGAAATGTTAGGAATGAGAAAAAAAATGAGTATGTATAAATGTCCATGTACAATTAAGGTCACAATTAAACAGAGAAAAGAACAAAAAAACTTGAGGAAAAGGTAAAGAATTCTTTACATTGGAGTTCAAAAGACTCTCAGTTTCTCTTCTTAGCAGTTATAGGTGGGGTCCTCTGGAACATGATCTTGTTTATTTGATTTTTTATATTGAAAGAATTTATTTTATGTTTATGTATACACCTTTGTTTGGAGAATAAATATATACAATCATTTTTTATTGCTGTTGGATTTTCTCCTTAACCAAATGGAGTGAACTTCTTTGTCTCTTCTGATTAATTTTGGCTTGAAGTCGTCTTTCATCTGAGAGTAGCTGCCCCTGTTTGCTGTTGTTTTCCTCTTGCTTGGTATATCTTTTCCCAATCTTTCACCCTTACTCTATGGATTCTTTGTCAATCAGGTGAGTCTCTTGTAAATATATGTAGTTGGTTCTTGCTTTTAAAACAAGTCTACCAATTTTTATCTTTTGATTCAAGAGTTTAGATCATTTATATTAAGTGATTTTATAGAGAGATGACTTTTATTTTCTACCTTGTCATTTATTTCTAATGATTAATTCAGACTTGATTTTCCTTTAATTGAGAATTCTAGTATGATTTACTCTATGGTGGTTTTCATTTTTATTTTATTTCTTCTTTGTGAAATATATTACTGAGTATGATTTGTAGGACAGGTTTTGTAGTTATGAATTCTTTTAGTTTTTGCTTACCATGGAAAGTTTTTATTGAATTTTCAATTCTCATGGATAGTTCTGTTGGATAAAGGAATTTTGTTGGTGTCCCCGTTTTCTTTCAGGAAATGATATATACTCCAAGCACACCTGGATTTTAGGGCCTGGGTCAAGAAGTCAGTTGAAATCTGATTTGGTTTACCTTTAAGCATGAAAAGCTGTTTTTCTCTTGTGGGTTTTCAAATTCTATCCTTATTAAGTATATAAGGTATTTTCTTTATAAAGTGTCTCAGGATCATTTCTAATTCTGCCTATTTAGGGGTTTATATGCATTTTACATTTGGGTTTCCATTTATAGTGGGATTTTCCATAAGATTTAGAAAATTTTCTTGTTTTATTTCATTGAAAAGGTTATTTATTCTTTATTTTGTATTTAAGAGTCTTCTACCTCAATGACTTTTAAATTTTGTCTCTCAATGTTATTTGAGATTTCTTGAATATTCTGGTCATGGTCTTCTAACATATTTTCTTTAGTGTTGACTTTATTTTTAGGATTATATATTTTGTCTTTGGGGCCTGATCATCTGTCTTCAAAGTGCTGTTATCTATTGGTGATGCTTTCCATTGAATTTTAAATTTGAGTCTTTTATTTCCTGGATTTCTGTTTGGTTGTTTTTTAGAAACTCTATTTCTTTATTGAAATGATTTTCCACTTCCTATATTTTTCTCTCTTAATTCATTCCTTAGTTCTTCTTTTAGATTATTAAGCATTTTAACTATGATTATTTTAAATTCTATGACATTTCTTCCTCTGTGTTTTCAATGGGATCAGTTGTTGAAGTGTTATAAGCTCGTTGGACTAGTTTTTCCCCTTGCCTTTTCATATTTCTTGCATGTCTACCCATGTATCAAGGTGATTACCACTTCTTTTTTTATGCAAGGGACAAAATAGTGGGCTTATTTCTCTTAGAAGTCCTAGGGTAGAAGAATATACAGGTATCCCCAGGACCGCCTCCACCCACAGGTAGACATCCACCAGAGTCAGGCTTGGCTCAGGCCCACCTCGCTGGCCTGTGCAGGAGCCAGTGCCCAGGGTAAGCTTGGGTCCTCCCCACCACCAACACTACCTGGGAGTCCAGGTCTAATCCACCTTGATCTTGAGACACTGCAGTCATCCCCATAGACTTCCCCATGCAGTAGCCTCTAACATGGTTCACCAGACAGGGCCTAGAAGAAGCTGCATCTTGGAACAAGTATCCCAAATCCAGGGTAAGACCCACCTTTTCAGCCCCATCTCTGAAATATATTGTATCCATCTTGGTGCACCTCCACTGCTATCTCAAATTATCTCCTGCTATTGATACCACCTCCTATAGTTGCAGTAGCATCCATCCGGGAATACCAGCAGGATCTGGAAGCCCATCATCAAGGTGAGGTACATATAATCTGCACAGATACTACAAGATTATAGGGTAGAAACTGTAATACTTCAGATCCACACTGCAAGAAAGGAAATCACATAGGCAACATGAAAAAACAAGGGAAGAAAGTGTCTCATACAAACCAGGATATTACAATCACAGAACCCATGCACCACACAGTTGATAAAATGTCAGAGAAGGAGTTCAGAAGGTTTATAATTAAAATGATCTGTGAATTAAAGAATAACCTAAATGAGCAAATACAGGCAAAAATTGATCACTCCAACAAAGATATAAGAGAGAAAATACAGGCAATAATTGATGGCACCAATAAACATATAAGGAAGCAAATATAGGGATCCATTGATCAAACATACAAAGAGACAAGGGAGCAAATACTGGTAGCAAAAAATTACTCCAAGAAAGAGATTGTTTAAAAAACATTATCAGAAATTCTTGAAATGAAGGAAACAATAAACCAAATAAAAAGCCCAATAGAAAGCATCACCAACAGACTAGATCACTTGGAACACAGAATGTCAGATGATGAAGACAAATTGTACAATCTGGAAAATAAAGTTGACCACACAGTGAAGATAGTAAGGAACCATGAGCAGAACATCCAAGAATTATGGGATAGCTTCAATATCCAAGTTTAAGAGTTATTGGGATAGAGGAAGGCACAGAGTTTCAAACCAAAGGAATGCACAATTTCTTCAATGAGATAATATCAGAAAATTTTCCAAGCATGAAGAACTTATTGGAAAACCAAATACAAAAGGCTTACGGGACACCAAATGTACAAAATTACAACAGATCTACACCAAGGCACATTATAATGAAAATGCCTAACATACAGAATAAGAATAGAATCTTAAAAGCTGCAAGAGAGAGGAATCAAATGACATATAGGGGGAGACCAATTTGTATCTCAGCAGATTTTTCAACCCTGACCCTCAAAACCAGGAGATCATAGAACAACATATTCCAAGCTCTGAAAGAAAATGGATGCTAATCAGGAATCTTATATCCAGCAAAATTATCTCTCATCATGCACAAAACTCACTCAAAGTGTATAAAGGACCTAGAAACTAAACCAGAGACACTGTGTCTTTTAGAATAAAAAGTAGGCCCAAATCTCCATCATGTTGGATTAGGCCCTAATTTTGTTAATGAGATTCCTATAGTGCAAGAATTAATATCAAGAATCAATAAATTAGATGGATTCAAACTAAAAACTTTTCTCAGCAAAAGAAACAATCAGTGAGGTGCATAGAGAGCCTAAAGTTTGGGAACAAATTTATACCACACATACATTAGGTAGAGCACTAATCTCTAGGATATATAAAGAACTAAAAAATCTACACCACCAACAAACAAACAAACAAACAAATAACCTAATCAATAAATGGGCCAAGGAACTGAACAGACAATTCTCAGAAGAGGATATACAGTCAATCAACAACTATATGAAAAAATGCTCAAACTTTCTAGCAATTAGAGAAATACAAATCAAAACTACTCTAAGATTTCATCTCACTCCAGTCAGAATAGCAGGTATTAAGAATATAAACAACAGTAAATGTTGGCAAGGATGTGGAGAAAAAGGTACACTCATACATTCCTGGTGGGACTGCAAATTGGTGCAGCCAATATGGAAATCAGTATGGAGATTCCTTGGAAAACTGGGAATGGAAACCACCTTTTGACCCAGCTATCCCACTCCTCGGTCTATACCCAAAGGACTTAAAGGCAGCATACTACAGGGACACAGCCACATCAATGTTTATAGCGGCACAATTCACAACAGCTGAATGTGGAACCAACCTAGATGCCCTTCAGTAGATGAATGGATAAAGAAACTGTGGTATATATACACAATGGAATATTTTTCTGGATTAAAAGAGAATTAAATTTTGGCATCTGCAGGTAAATGGATGGAGTTGGAGAGTATAATGCTAAGTGAAGTCAGCCAATCCCCCAAAACCAAATGCCAAATGTTTTCTCTGAGTTAAGGCTGCTGATTCATAATGTGGTGTGGGTGAGGCATGAGAGGATTAGTTGAACTCTAGATAGTGAGAAGTAGAAAAGGGGAGGGAGGGGAAGAAAGGGGGCATAGGTGTAAGAAAGACAGTGGAAGAAGATGGACATCCTTACCCTAAGTACATGTACAAAGACACAAATGGTGTGACTACTTTGTGTACAACCAGAGATATGTAAAATTGTGTTCTACATATGTAATATGAGTTGTAATGTATTCTGTTGTGATATATCAAATTAAAAATTTAAAAATGAAAAACAAGAATATCTGGGTATTGATATTTTCACTCAGTGTGTTTCCTCTGATGCTCCAAGTATCAGTGCCACTTTGAGAGAAGTCATTAATCTCTACTTACTGCAATCACTTTTAGAGTAAATTCACATTCTAGTCAACCTTGAAAAAACAAAAACTTGTTGATTGTGATCTCCATAGTTCTTCTAATCCAGGTATATACTTGTAATTTTTGTTTTAGGTACCATAATAACTACTTTAAATGATGTTAAACCTGTTACCCCGTGGATTGTATAAGAAGGGGAAAAAGTTAGACGCTAAATTTTAAGTTGTTTTAAACTAATTTCTATTATTGCTCCAGAGATTATGGTATCAAGTAATATTGATGGCATATATGCATATCTTAATCAGAATTTTTCGTATCTCATACATTGTATGAGACTCAAAGGATAGAAATTTTGAGAATACCAAGTCACAACTACAGTTAATTTATCTTCACTAGGTTTTGACATAAAAAAATTCAGAAATGTTGTCTATCTAAGTATGTTCCCTGTCATTATAAAAAATTAGAACTAGAAACTTTCCTTTATTCATAATCGAGATTAGGAATTCTCTCATTCATTGTTTTATATTCATGTGGTACCTCAGTTTCTTCATTAGTATTGGAGATAATAATACCTAATTTATTAGGGTTGTTACTTAAATGAGCCAATATATGACAGTTAGACCAATGTATGTCACCTTATAAGGTTTCAATAAAATACTGTTATTAGGGGCTGGGGATGTGGCTCAAGTGGTAGCGCGCTTGCCTGGGATGCGTGCGGCCCGGGTTCGATCCTCAGCACCACATACCAACAAAGATGTTGTGTCCGCCGAGAACTAAAAAATAAATATTAAAAACTCTCTCTCTCTCTCTCTCTCTCTCTCTCTCTCTCTCCTCTCTCACTCTCTCTAAAAAAAATACTGTTATTATTATCTGGTCATAATTTTAGTGATCTTGTCTCAAGTCAGAAGCAAGAATAAATGAGTTTCCAGTCTTACTTCAATTGTCAGGGGTGATATTTTCTTGTGTAAATCTACATAGAACACTCCTAACATCATTATATAATATATAAGAAATATATTTCTATAGGAAATATTCTTTTTGGAATGAAAAGTTTCTACAGTTTGCAATGGAACAGCATATTTGAGTATCTGTTATTTTCCAAATCGTCCATACAAAATCCTCATGAAAAACTCTTAGGTAAGATGATCACCTCATTTTGAATGCTACATGGATTTATAGTCTACTATCCTTCTTTGTGTGGAAAAATTTACCTTGGCTTCTAGCACCTTGTGATTATGGCAGATTTTATTTGCTGCATCTCAACATTATTTTTCATACTTTGGATTTTGTAATACTTACATGCTCTAATGTAGCCTGTAATGAAAGGCCCCTCACATCTGCTGTTACTAATTATTAACTTGCTCCAACTTCTCTGTCAATAGCGTTTTTATAAATGAATCTTCCACATGATGACTTTACTTGTTACACTAGGAATTACCTTATTTCTTGGGTCATAGTGAAGTCATCAGTGAAATTAATGTGAACACACTTTTATATTAAATGTGTATGTGTGTTTGTGTTTTTAAAAGTTAGTTTGTGTTATTTTATATTTTATTTCAATCAGATCCCATTCAGTAAGAATGCCTTAAAACTCTATGCTTAATTGCAAAAAATTTTGTTATATTCCTATAGTCTATACCTAGTCATATTACTGATTTGTTTCTTATATCACAATTGTTAGTAGGTAAGAATTTAAGTCTTTCAGGTCTACACTTGCCTATTTTACAGTTTATATTGCACAACTCATTTATTTTTTCAAAATATTCACTTCACTATTCATTAAAATAGACATGGGTATTATTCTCTTAGATCTTTTAATTTAGTTACAAATGTTATTTTATGGTATTATGAAATGGGTTTGACATTAATCTTAATGTTTCTTGGGTTTAACATAATTCAAAAAATGCTTAACTGACTACACAGAGATATGTCTTATTCCATTATGAAAATTTATTTTTAAATTTTTACTGAAAAATTGAAGACTTGTACATTTTCATCCAGATTTCCAGTTACCTAGTACCTGCCATGGGCAAGCTGTAGACTATAGAGATAAGGATTTTATCCACTGACTTCTGTCTAGTAGATAACCTTATTTTAAACATTTCTGTATTTCTGTTATCTTTTCTTCTTTAAAATGTGCTCATAGAAATAATAAGATAATGACATTAGAGGATGTTAACCTATTCAAGGTTTGAACTATATACTCTGGGAGAGCTATACTCTTCTGCTCTTCTTTAAAAAAACCAAATATATGTATTTGTTTGTGTATATATATATATATTATATATATTTCATTTGCAATGCTATAATACGATGGGTTTTTAGTCATTTTACCTAATAAGGTAAACCATTCAGATTGGAATCATTTAAACTCAGCTTGGAGAATGAGCCAAGATTAGGTTCATAGTGCTAGAAGACTCTCAAACCATAAAGACTGGCAATCATCAATAATATGTTACAAATCCAAGATGAAATGTGATGAAGATATGTTTATCACTCTTAAAAAATATGCACTAGGACTGAAATTATAGTGTTTCATCAGAACTATCAACTGCCAAAGACTACGTAACTGTAATGTAATTGCTCTTCTGGTCAGCTAATCATGGGTATATATCTTTGAATATTCAATTTCCTTTTTGAGTATAGAGGTGAAATTTGAACACAGTTTTAAGAATAAGCTGTGAGTTTAGTTTTTCCTCACTAGAAATGTCTATTTTCAGTGAGTTTTGTCTTTTGACACTTTATAGGACACACCTTGCTTCAACTATTATTTTATTTCATTTTCTTTTCAAACAGGCATTATTAAGGTGTGTATTTCAGGGAATTACATCTTCTAACCAGATAATCTTATTTTAATGTTGGAGTTATGCTACAAGTTCCTCTATCAAGGTATGTGAAACCTTATATATATATGAAAAAAAACTTTATATATATGAAAAATATGTATGTGCATAAACATATATGTATGCTAATTGCTAAGATTTTCAAATAAAATTTATGATTTAATATTTTAGAATATCCAAAGTCTAGTGTCAAATGCATAGTAGAATGTTATTTCTACAAATAAAACAAGTTATAGAAGGAAAACCTCATAAATAATGACTAGAAATAAAGTGCTAAAAATATAACAATTTTCAATAGTTTGTTAATTATGAGGTTTGATGGACAGACATGTGAGTACATAGATACACATGTATATTCCCAACATGAGGATTTATAGTTATAGGAAATTTTGCTGAATTGATGATATTTTTGGTCTTGGTGAAGAAGAGACAACTTACCTTCAAACAAAAGTAGAGATGGTACATGTTTGCCTCTCTTCAAGTTCTATCAAGGTATTTTATAGAAGCTTTAAATAGTCAAATAAGGTTTCATTCTTTTTCTATGCAATTACTGGCTTTCTACATTTGATTCTCTTGCCTGATTAACTGTAAATTTGGGTTAACAACAGTCCACTGTTACCTGGAGTCTTTACTGATAAAGTTGTTGCTTAATCAACTTCTGAAACTGCCCTTTCAATTTACACACACACACACACAAATTTTAATTGAGCAAAATTGTCCCTCATATTATAATAACATCATTACTGAGATAACTGAGATATAATTCATAGCCCACATTTGATCTCATCTTTTACAATTCACATTACACAATTCAATGATTTTAAATGTATTCACAAAGTAATGCAAACTTCATCAATATCAATTTTAGAACATTTTCATCATCTACAAAAAAACCCTGTAGCCATTGATAGTCACTCTAATTCCTTTTACTCTACTTTTCCCATCCTTAGTCCTAGGCAACTGCCAGTCTATTTTTTTTTCTTTGTGTATTTGCCTATTCTGGATATTTTTGTGTTTCAGTAAGGCTTTATTGATGGACACAAATTTGAATTTCGTGTAATTTTCACATATCATGTAAAATCATTGATTTTTAGTGCATATTAATTATACAGAATAATGGGTTTCATTGTGGCTTATTCAAACAAGCATATAGCATACTTCCATCAAATCCATCTCCTTATTTACTTTTTGAATACTCCCCTCCTCTGTTGGATACCCTTCTTCTCTAATAGCTTCCCTCTTATTTTGTTGTTTGTCTTTATTTCTTGTTTTGATTCCACATGAGAGAAAACATGATACTTGTGTTTCTGGACATTTTATATTTATGCAATATATAATCCTTTGCTACTGTTCTTTCATTTAGCATAGTGTTTTCAAGGTTTGCCCACTTTTTTGATATGTGTAAGAGGTAGTTAATTTCTTTTCATTGATAAATAATATTGTATCTTTTTTAAAGAGAGATAGAATATTTTAATATTTATTTTTCAGTTTTCAGTGGACACAACATCTTTATTTTATTTGTATGTGGTGCTGAGGATCGAACCAAGTGCCCTGCGCATGCCAGGCAAGCTCCCTACTGCTTGAGTCACATCCCCAGCCCAAATTAAATTGTATCTTATGAATATATCACATTTTATTTATCCACCTATTATAGACATTTAGATTGTTTCCACTTTTTGTTGATTATGAATAACATTATTATCAACACTTAAGAAAATTTTTATGTGGGCATATTTTCATTTATCTTTGATATATGTTTACTATATTATTATTGAGTTGTTGGTATTCTTTCCATATTCTGTCTATGAGTTTCATATCACATATATGATTTGCACATAATTTCTACTATTTTGTGGTTTGTATTTTAACTTTTTTGCTGATGTCTTTTGAAAGCCCAGAGTTTAAACATTTGATTATATCCCATTTACGAATTAATTTTACTTGGATTTTTTGTGTTATGTCTGAAAACAAATTGCCTAATTGAAGGACATACTTAATGTTTTCTAAAAGTTTTATAATTTTAGCTTTTATACATTGACATAATTTATTACTTTATATAATTTTATATTTGTCAAATAATATGAAAAATAAGGGAAAGCATATAAATATATTTCTATGATTTTTCATATTGATTGTAATTATTATTTCTGGTTCTGCTTATTTGTCCTATGGATTTTACTTACCATTCAATATCATTTTCATACTACTTTGCAATTTTGCTCTCATCTACATCTTTTGTGATATCATTGCTGAATATATTACATGTCTGAATGATACAGTCCCTTTGGTACAATATATACATCTGTTTTATACAATTGACTTTTTAAATCAGTTAAGAGGAGCAAGGAGAAGAAATATTCATTTATCCTTTTTTTATAATTACATAATTGATATTGCCAGTGCTTTGGACCGGAACCATAATCTGGAATTAGTTGCTCACTTGATTATAGTCTGAAGAACAAATTCATTCACTTTTTATCTTTGAAAGTCTTTATGTTGGTTTTAATGTTGTCTTTATTTTCCATTTGTGTTCTGTGTGAAATTCTTAATTGACAGCTTTTTTTCCCCTACCCTTCTGCACTAAACATATGATCCTCTTGGCTCTATTATGTCTGATGTAAAGTTAGCTGTTAAATTTATTAGTATATTCTCATAAATGATGAATCATTTTTCTTTTCCTTCTTTTAAAACTTTCCTGTCCTGCAGCATGTTTACCATAATGTACCTTAGGATGGATCTCTGAGTTTATTCCTCTTGCAGTTCATCGAGATTTTTGAAAGCCTCTATTGACATTTTTCATTAAATTTGGAAAGTGCTCCACCATTATTTCTTCAAATATATTTTCTCTCTTTTCCTTTGATACTTTCTGGTGCCCTATATTCTTTGAATTCTGGGCCAAAATTTTCTGTCTTATTTAACGTCATAATTCATAGTTGAAAAGTGCATATTTTAACTAATGTATTTTAGCAACTCTAAATAATCTTGCTACTTCTTTGGGACTTCTCTGTTGTTGTTTGCTTCTTTAATTGTTAATGACTTTTCTATAATATTTTATTGAAGTCTATTTTCTATACAATTTTAAGCCTTTGCTGTTTCTACTAAGAGGGTGTGTTCTTAGGTATGCACCCAGTCACCTTTAGTGATAGTGGTTTTAGCAGAGCTCTGATTTTCCTTCTCTCACCTCTCTATTAACCTGTCTTATTTAGTGTCACACCCTACTATTGCGCTCTACAGATTGTCAGTTAATTGCTCTATTATTTTTAATAACACTGTATCATAAACTGTTTCACAGACTTAATCTATTAATTTTGAGGAGAAGTAATTTTGAAGCCAGACTTTGAGGTTTGTTTTGACCACAGGAGGGCTCTTCCTAGCTTTCTCTTTCCCTCGTTCTCTCTGGTGAATTTGCTGGCCTATGGTTTGTCCATGATCCTAAGTAAGTTAAGCTAAGCTTCCTCTGAGTTGCTTGCCACCAAAGTCTCCAACATTTAGGAAAGTCCTCCTTAAGCTAAAATTTTTCACAATCTTTTTCAAATTAATCGAGGGAAGTTTTTGGGTTCTCTGTCTTTATGGACTGTCTCTCCCCCTTAGAAAAAAATTCTGAGCCACTATGCTCTTCTTTATTTTTTTACTTAGCAGATATAAAATTATTTAAAGTAATAAATTATGACAATATATGATTGACTTTATAACATATAGAGAAGCACTATTTAAAACAATAACAGTCAAAAAAAAGGGGGGAAGAGAAAACCAAACTTTGTGCATATATATAATCTCACTGGGAACTGGGCCTGGGAAGGATGATAGAACCTAGTTTTTCTCTACTGGCATAGAACCAAAAGAGGCAGTGACTACTGGGGTCCTGACATTTACATCCTATTATGGCTGGGATAAAGCCTCTGCTCTGAGAGTCTGGATGGCAGGGTAGGGAGAAGGAAGGAAGCCCTGACCTCTTGGCTGCACTTACTAGGAATTTCCCATCTATTGGGGGAAATGAGAAATTCTGATGATGTGCTCTTCATGGTGAAATCCCATGTCCTTGACTGGAATTCTGTCTGCTTGGCCATACCTTCCTGGACTTGTGCTTCCATCAAGCTGGTTAAGAGTGAAGGAAAAGTTGAAGTTGTGACTTAAGTTCCAGAGACTCACCGTTCTTTTGTATATTTTATTGCATAAATATTTATTTCCTTCCTGCATATTTTTAAGGTAATTTGAACAATTTAAGTGGTTGATATTTTAAAGTCTTTACTATGCTTATTTCACGAGGAAGTATATGTCCACAAATCTCCTCATCCTGCTATCCTAACAGAGGAACCCCTTATTGGATTTTTACCCATATATCTTACATTCAAATTAGAACATTATTTCAGTGGAATATGGACACTAGGTTTTTAGATGTGTCAAACCAAATCAGTGATTTTTTTTTAAATGCATCATGTAGTGGGAAATATTTGATTCCCCAAACTGTTTAAAGCAATTGAATCCTTTCAAAATAGCTTGATTTTAGGCAAAATAAAATTACCATGGAGAGAGTGTATTATCCATTCTCCAGAAAAACACAAGTAACAAGATGGACGGATGGATAAAGAGATAGATAGATGATAGATAACAAATACAGAAGGGACTTATTAGGGGAACCATCTAATGTGATTATGAAGCTTGAAAAGTTTTATGTTAGGTTATCATTAAACTGGAGAAGTGAGAAAGCTGGTATTGTGGCTTAGTCCAAGTTCAAGAGCCTAAAGAATCAGAGATACTGGTGGGCAAACTCTCAGGCCAAGGCAAAGACCTGAGAAACCAGAGGTGGTGTGGAGGAGTTGCCAGTGTAAATCCCAGAGTTCAAGTGCTGGAGAACCTGGAGTTCTGATGTCCAAGGACAGAAAAATGTTATCCCTGCTCCAGAAGCAAGAGCATTCACCTTTCCTCTGGCTTTTGTTTTATCTAGGCCTTCAGCCAATTGGAAGGTGCCTGCTCACATTCAGGGAAGATCTTCTTACTTTGCTCAACTTACTGATTCAAATGTCAATCTTCTCCACAAACTCCTTAATAGCATATTTAGTTATGCAAAGGAGGTTGACATATATAAATAAGCAGTCATGACACTGGAAACTTTTCTATTAAATGTTGTTTATCAAGTTCTGGTCTGGAGTTTATCCATACTCTATGATTGGATCTATTTATAAGATAGCGGCAGCATGGTCTGTAAAAGTCTTCATGCTACTTCCTGACAAATCATTTTGTAAGTCACTTGAAAAACCATCATTATAAACCTATTCTGGGTAAACAAAATTATTCTTATCATGTAGTTTTTAAAAGTATGTTTTTTATATGTTATTTTCATCACCATATTAAAATGCCCCCCACATGCCATTTAAGAGCATATATTCTCAAAGCACTATCATTTCGCTGTTTTTAATAATATTTTCATGAAAACAAATTTTTGATGAAAGTTCTTTAAAAGACTAATATCACTAGAAGTTATAACTAAATCCTTTCATTTATTATAAACATCAGAATTAGCATTTGAATTTTGGCAGAGAGATACTATAACATCCTGGGCAGACAGTGTTTACTGCATGCCTGTGAGCACAGGATTGCTAAAAATCTTCCCATGAAACCCATATCCTGCCCCAAAGGTTTACAAGTCTTTCTCCTTTGAAATTCTGATGGAGTCAGCAGTCAATCAACTTTAAATAACACTTTTAAATGTTACTTTCATGGACTAAGAACTCAGACACACAGGTATTCTCGAGGATGAATCTCATTTTAATGAAAGGGTTTGAACCTGACATTTTGATCACATACCAGTTATACAAATAATATTTTAGTAAAAATGTTCAGAACAAATTTTATGATGGATTAAAAAAAATCCTGTGGCAAATCCTTCCCAGCTCACCTCCATCTGGAGAAGAAATGCCTTTCATTCTATGAGAATAACTAATTCAGCTTCTTAATCTTTATTATTGCATGCTAAATTTCCCTTTAATCCTGCTTTTTAATAGGCACAAGAACATTCCCAGCTCCATTCCATCCCCAACAGGAATGTATAACTTTGGAGTCCTGCTATTGTGACCTTACTTTGGCTTTAACAAATACATGTTTTAGATCTAATAATCTGGAAAAAAAATCTTTAGTAATGCTTGATTGTGATTATTTGTGAAAATCTGTAGTAATAAAATATAATAAGTCTTAAGTATTCTAAATCAATGTTGATTAAAACTAAAAGAAGTGACAAATGACAATGGTATTTAATATAAAATCTGTTATTTAATATATAAAGTCTGAGGCTGTTGTTTTTGAAGGATTATACTGTGATATAAAGTAAAGGAAGAAAACTGGAGAATATATTCATAGTGCAGGCCTCAAGAACACAAGACAGAGATGGACAGGTGGTATATGCCTGCAATCCCAGCAACACGGGAGGCTGAGGCAGGAGGATCACAATTTCACGGCCAGTGTCAGCAACTTATCCAGGCCCTGTTTCAAAAACAAAAGTTCTGGGGATGTATCTCAGTAGTAAAACAGTTCTAGCCTTAGTACTAAAAAAAATAAAAATAAAAGAACACCAGATAGTTGGGACAAGAGGTTTCTTTTTTGTTGTTGTTTGTTTGTTTGTTTTAAATATATACACTGAATCTACCCAATTTTCTATGTAGTTCACATGTTATAGTCCAGTGGTACTTTGGTCTCATCTAAAGAGGCAACATCACTATTACACATTTAATTCAGATTTTGCTAGTCCTCCCTAATGGCTCTCTTTGTTCCAGAGTACTGTTGTGCACCACATCATGTCTAGTCATCAGGTCTCCAAAGCCTCCTGATCTCGGTGTTTTGTGACTGATCTCCGTGTTTTTGATGATGGATTATTTTGATAAGTGCTTTTCAAGAATTTTATCCCTCCATCTGGGATTTTCCTATGATTAGACCTGGGTTATAGGCTTGGATAGGAAGACCACAGAGAGGAAAGTCTACTCGGGTCACATCAGAATGGAAGGTCCACAGTGTCAACCTAACTCAGTTATCACTGGAGGTACTGGCCTTCTTTGCCTGGCTGATGTATTTGCCAGGATTCTCTACTGTAAAGTTGAAATATCTTGGATTTTTTTTTTTTGTTCAATCTATTCATGTTCTGTGTGGCCATTATTTGTTACTCTTTTTGGCAGCCCCATTCTTTGAGCACCTTTTTTTTTTGTCATAAAACTCTTCAGCTTGAGTTCTTGGTTTGCTGAGGCTCAAGGTCAACACAATTTCCCAGCCTTCTTGTGGTGAGAGTGAGGAGCTCTTACTCCAGACACTGAGACAGATCTGAATGGAATCTACGCGGGTCAACAAACTGCAGAGACAGCTAACCCAAGAGGCAGCAATGACAGGAATTCACTTATTTGTCAAAAAGCCTTAGTATACTGGTCTTGGCTTTCTCTCAAGACCCAGAAACATACTCTACCAGATTCTCTCCAACCACAGTCAAAGTCAGAGTTCCTTTACAGCACATTACAACTTATTTTTCAACAATAGGAAAATCCCAAAGTTGACAAATGATTTATGTTAAAAAGCAAATCAAAGCCAAGTTAAGATTGAACAAATGATTATGTTGTTTTTATGCCCTTGCATCCTATTATTTTCTTGACAAAGGAAAGAATGAATTTGCAGCTGGTACACATGGGAGTGTGTCATACATGAGAGCATTATTTGGTGTGAATTGAAATGGAAAATGTTTGAAAATCACTGGCCTGTTATTCTTTCCTTTATTTGTTTAACTTCTAGCTTTTCATGAAGCTGACTAAATAGAACTTTATACTTTTAGACCATATCACATTAGATCATCATCAAATCATTGTTCCAAATACCGTTTCAACTGTTATTACCTTCCAGCTTTTAGAGAAACTTGCTACAGGAATTAGATGTATGATTTCTATTTTGTCTTTTCCTATGTTGTACATATATTTTTTGTAATATAAGGACCTAATAAAATGCCTATCAAATTTGTTTTTTCCAGAACATTTAATAGAAATTTTTTCCTGTCTATTCAAGGAAAGTTTTAAAGCTTTTTGTTTTGAAATAATTACAGAAATGCAGGAAGTTGCAAAAAGATGTGTAGGAAGATACCATGTACTTGTTACCTAGGCTCCCCAGAAGTTGATATCTCATTTAACTATAGCAGGATAAGGATAACAGGAAACTGATATTGGTAGAATCCACGGAGTTTTCTAAGACTTCACCAGTTATATATAAGCACAGATGTGAGTATATTGAAAGAAAATTCTCAAATTTTTAATGTTTTCTTCTGCCTCATTTTATTTATTATAATAAATAATGCTACTTATTGTGAAAAAACTTGAAAACTTCATTGGTTTAACACAATTCGTTATTTTTCATTTGGATAAAAGTCAGTGTGGGTGCTTTGGGAAGTGGATAACTATCTGTGGTCATTTGATAACTCAGACTCCTAATTTTCAGGTCTATTTTCCTTTAGGTTCAGTCGACTACAACACAGGGAACAGAAGAGAGAGAGGAGGATGCTTTGAGGCCTCCTCGGAGGAGACCTGGACATCTCTGTGGTTCACATTTCATTGGTTGGGGCTCAGGCCCCTGATTTCTCTAATTGTAAGGGGCATATAAAATACTTAACTGTGCACCCAGAGGAGAACACGGAATACTATGTGTCCAGGAGGAAAAGGAAATTGGTGCCGGATTTTTATGCCTTATTATGTCTTGTTGACAATACTAGTTACCACTTTTAATATATCTTTTAATCTATTTTCAAATTCTCTTTCTCAGTTTAGTTATTTTAAATTCTATATATCTGTATTCCTGGAGTCTTTATGTTTATTTTTTGGTGAATAAATGGGAAATGAATGATTCTTAATATATTTTATAGGAATCAAATAATTTATGCAACAATTCAACTACAAAAATTGATTTTTTGTTTTGGCTGAATTTAATCCCTAGCAATGAAAAAAAAAAGTTGGCCTTTTAAAAATCTTTCAATATCTCATCCTTGTTCCCTAACATTCTAAAAATTAATAATTAATAAAATTTATGTTGTAACAATAAGATAAATAATATTTGAATTAAAAAGAAAAAAATTAGTTGATAGTCTGTATGTTAAGTATGTAAAGCCAAATGTAACATTTAGAAATATAAAAATAATGTCATATCCTTTCATGGCCATAAACTCTACCCAAGTAGTTTAAAACTGAAATATAATTCACAATAAAAATCATTTTCTGTTAATTTTTAAAGAAAATATACTTTTATTTACATAGATTGTCTTAAAATTTTATTTCTCACCTAGATTTAATGATAATATTGAAAAAAGATGAAAGTCTTGTGCTATTTGATTTTTCACAATAGCAAGTCAATAACCTAATTTCACTGAATTCTGCCACTGTGTGAGTTTAATTAGCCAATCTTCTACCTTATGCACATAGGCCCCAATGAAGATCTTTTAGTTTATCTCTTCATAAGTCTGTGAAAGATATTTTACTACCCCTATGGTTGCAGCATGCTGCAGTGAAGGATCGATTTCATTCATAAGGAGGCTACTTTCCCAGCAGCAATTCTCCCATGAAAATTTTATAATAGGAGATAAGATCTTAATTTGAAAATCATTTTTCCATGGAAAGTTCTTAAATGAACAGGATAGTCAGTTCTGCTCTTTAATAATTTTTAATTCTCAAATCATTTCCACTGTAAATTATTACCATTTTTATTATTTAAGTGATTATTAAGAAATCAAGGCACAAATATAAGTAGCTAGAAACCAGTGAATAGATGGAAAATAGGGCACTTCTTTTAGAAGCATTTCCAGTTGCAATTTTATATCAGTTGTGGATTTGTCAAATATCCTGAAGAAATACTGGAGAAAACATTGAGTTTAACTCTGCAAGTTTTTCCATGATAGTGAATATATGTAATTAAGGGGGACACTTGATGATCTGTCTTTGGTGTGAGTTAACATCTTGAATATGTATGATGTAAAACCCGAATCCCTAAAGCACATCAGGGTTTCCTGTTCTTTCCCAGACGCTGACATTCCTTTCCTTCCTCCCTTTCATCCTTTTCTGGCATGACAAATATAGACGTGAATATGGAAATCATCTATGGAGTTTTAAGGGACAAGTATTTCAAGCTGTTTTCCAGAACAAAATTTTACCCCATGCAATTTTTCTATAGTCTAATACTTTTCCAAGTTTTATTAACATTTATTAATATTCTCCAACTTATTTTCCAATTGCATGCCAGAAGCTTGATCTCAAGGATGCTTTAAAGGAAACATAGGTATTTCCCTTCCAGACACATGATATGAATTTGCCATGAGTTAATTTTCAATTAGTAGCTGGCAATGGGTATAAAACTGTCATCTGGTCAATTGTCTCCTTCAAGCTATGGAAGGTATGAGTCCCCAAGTATAACAATTTGCTATTTGAGTGAAAGAGTAACATTATAGAATTAAAGTATTACACTTTACACTGGTGTGGTGGCACATATCTCTAATCTCAGCTACTTGGGAGGCTGAGGCAGAAGGATCATAAGTTCGAGGCCAGCCTTGGTAATTTAGGGATATCCTATCTCAAAAGCAAAAGTAAAAAGGGGTAGGGGTATATTTTAGTGTGCTTTCTTAGCATGTGTGAGGCCCTGGGTTTTCTCTACTACTGAAAAAATAAAAATAAAAAACAAAAAGCATTTTTGCTTCAAAATGGACAGTTTTTATTTTGTCGGTTACAGAGTTTTACCTTCCTACCATGCTTTCTCCCTGCAAGTCGAGAATTCTGCTTCCCGTGTTAGCTGACATGTGCCAGTAGTTCCAGACTGTGGCTCATTTGAGCCCGAGGACATAATAATTAAGAAAAGAAATATTCTGCTTTAAAAATAGCACACATTATAAAACCAAAAACTAATGATTTTTGTATTTTTCAATATCCCAGGCCTTCATTACCCTTTATTTGCAACAAGTTGTTCATTAGCTATGGTTTCCTTATTTAGCATATTCACCAGCTTGTCACATCCAAAGAATTGAAAAATAAAGTCATGTCTTTCCTCAAATCTACAAGTTAAATCTGTTACCTACCCTCTAATAAAAATAGGGAAGTATCAAAAGAAATTCCCAGCTCCCCATAAAAGGCTATAGAATATTTATATTCAGGTTCCTATTATCTGCATTAATCATATATAAGCAATAGAGCTAGCATAAATGAAGAGATGGTTAACTTAATTAGGATTCAGGGTAGGTTTCTGAGAGGAAACTATGGGAGTTACATTTTGATGGGAAAATTGGAGACTGTAGTTGGACAAAGATAAAAGACATTCCAAGTTGGGGGGGCATTCATGCAAAAGCCTTGGTGGCATGAAACAGCAGGGTATGATCTAGGATTGTGATTGTATATTGTTAGGCAAGGTGTGTGTGGGGGGAGGTAGAGATACAGGTAAGTGAGGGGAAGGGCATGTTTATTCTCTACTGTGCCCAGGCAGTACTGGCCCATCCTGTTAGCCTAGCATAATTATTAAGAAACTTCTCTCACTTTTACAAGTGTCCTACTTGGGATGACAAATGACATCATCACATAAGTGTGGGGGACTAATGGCAATTAGTCCTAATGGCTAATGGAAGAAAACTACAACGTTTTCTTAGAAACATTTTAAAGAATATGTTGAGTAAATGGGGAGTTGCATATAACAGAGCTGGATAGGAGAACTATTCATGATAAATATTCTACTTTTCAACTTTAAATTAAATCTTATTAAATTTAAAATTTAAATTTAATTTTAAAAATAAAATTTTATTTTATTGTTCTTTAAAAAGAATAGCATTTTGTATAGATGACATAAAATGTATAAGTATGTATAAAAATACTGAAAAAGGAAAATAAACAGCAGAAGTATATCATCTCAGGTACTAAGGAATTTTTTAAAAGCCAAAATAATTACATTTACGTATAAACTAAAGAACAGAACAGAATAGAAAGCCCAGGAACAGACCTACAGACCTGTATATTCATGCTTGTTTGGGTAAATCAGTACTTGTTATATAATGAGTCTAAAATCACAAGTCATATTTAAAGTTTCTTTCTGTTAAAAAAAATGTCTTTACCTCACACATACATCCAAATACACTTCCTTAGTATTAATGAGATAAGTATTTGTAATTAAACCTAGGTATTAATTTTGTTTGACATAGAGAACAACTTTCTTAGTAAATGAACAGACTTTAAAGGGAAAAAATATTGATGTTTCAATAAAAATAAAAATATATATAAATGCTCTATGTTATTAAAACAAACATAATAGAGAAATAGTTACGTTGCAGAGAAAAAAATTAAATACTTTATGTATACAATTACAAAGGAATAGTTATGTTTGGCCTTAAAGAACATTTTGAAATCTGTATTATTAAAAAAATGTAAAATACAAAAACCAAGTGGGAAAAATACCTGTAATGAATGTTACAATCCTTAATGTATCTAATGAATCACTAAGAGAGATGTTTTCCAACAAACAATAAGATAATATAAATAAGCAATATACAAAAGAAAAATTAAAATGCTGAAGAAACTTATGAAAATATGTTCATCTCACCAAAAGTTACATAAATGAAAATTAAGTCAGAAATACCATTTACCATTAACCAAATAATTAATTTTAAAAACTCACTAGTGCCTATTATGAGTTACATTCAGATGAGTGGGGCACATATTCAGGAGTCACAATCCAAATATTTTACAATTAGCACATCATGAAACTGACCAATCCAAGTAGCACCCAACCAGTCAGCTCTGAGTATATTCTCTCAACATACTTCCTGGTGGATAATATGTCAAAGTGCATCATACTGTTTGATACAGAAATTCTCTCAAACATGTGTTAAACATTTATTTAACATTTTTTCAGTTATCAACAGAACTTTATTTTGCTTATTTATATGTGGTGCTGAGGATCGAACCCAGTGCCTCACACATGCTAGGCAAGCACTCTACCACTGAGCTACAACCCTGTTAAATATTTTTGTTAAAATTTCAAGTTGCTTTCTAAAAATATTTCATGAGTTTACATGTTGCTTGTCAGTTATTTAAACCCTTATTGCACATCTTAACAGCACCGAGTTTTACAGTTTATTTTCAATTAATTTAAAATTTTTACCCATCAAATGTGAAAAATATTGTCCAATTGAAAATTTGATTTGAATTTGAGCTATTAATAGAGCTGGTTGTTTGTATTTCTTCCTTTGTGCACTGGCTTCTTGTTTTCTTACTTTTTCATGCTAAGGATTTGAATCCTGTTAGTGTAAAAGCAGAAGAAAAGAGATATAAATGATTTCTGCTCTATTCACATACCCATACCAATATTTTTTTCATGGTGGAAACCAGTTTGTTTGGAACACAGTGTTCTGAATGGAAAACTCAAGAATGAAAGAACATACTATGTTGCATTTTGGCCAAGAACAAATCACTAAATTTAAGAGAATGCATTACAACAGAAAGGGGTGGATGTGAACTGATGAGTTGGTGTCTCAGTTGCGTTGAGTTCTGTAGACTGGTCTCTGATGCCTCATGTATTGCTTCGGTTTTCCTAGGGCCCCTGCCAATAAGGGACCACACAAGCGCCTGAATGCAGCTCTTTCTGTAGGACCTTGAGTTGAAGCCCAAATTGCAGGGTGGAAGGTCTTTAGTTTGTTTGAGGCATGAATAACTTCTCTGCCATCTCTTGCTTGGTACTCCAGTTACCATGTGGAATGCCATTCTGGGTGGCCTGGAAACAGTTCTCTGCTTGTATTATGAAGAGAAACAGATATTTTGTGCATGTGTGGACTCCATGATAGCAGAGAGAACATAAGAAATGGATGCAGGATTCGTCTAGCCATATCATCCGAGTTGGTTTGGCTCTGGATTTCTTTAATTGTTATCATGCCAAGGGGAGACTTGGAAGTGGGTTAGTAATGAAGCATTTTGAAAGATGTTGATTTGGAGAAATGAATCAAATTATCTTGGGTAGATAACAGCCCATCTGCTTTGCACTCCTTTTTTTTTTTTTTTTTTTTTTTGGTACTGGAGATTGAACTCAAGGGCACTGAATTAATGAGCCATTTCCCCAGCTGTATTTTATTTAGAGACCAGGGTTTCCACTGAGTTGCTTAGTGCTTTGCCATTGCTAAGGCTGTCTTTGAACTCGAGATCATCCTGTCTCAGCCTCCTGACACCCTGGGATTACAGGTGTGAGCCACCGCGCCCAGCCTGCACTCCATCTTTCATTTAAAGGATAAACCTGGTGTTGTGAAATTGTTGGCTCTCAAAGAAAAAGGTCTTGGAGAAATTGTACAGCTACATTTTGATCAGGAAAAAGAGGATGATGATTATATTTTTCTAAGAAGAATCAACTCTTGAGTTTTTCCCACAATTTTTTCAATAGTTAAAAAACTTTTTGTTGTATTTGTTGTCATAGAAAGAAGATGCTTTAGAATTCAGCTTTTGCCCTATGTATTCTTGGGGCAATTACTTATCTTCTCCACACTAATCTCCCCATATAAAAGGAAGATACATTATGTCTAACTCATAGAACTGTGGTCTGTGAATGAAGATTAAAGTACTAGGAAACAAAATATTATGTGAACACAAGGTATTATCAACTGACAAATTGGATGCTATTGGTGACATAGACTTTTGTAAATATTTTCCATGGAACAAACACTATGACAAGTTATGAGAGACACCAAAATATCATGTGATACCCATAATCCTTGAGAAGGTAAATTTGCATCAAAATATTTACATATTTTTTTGCTTTTTATTTGTGAATTGCATTTATTAAATCTCTTGGATAATTTTATCTATTGTTTACCCTGATAATAAAAAATTCATCTTAATTTCTAACTTTTACAATGTTTATGTTTTATTTTTTTAAGGTAATAAACCTATTGACTTAAATTCATTAATGCTTGAAAAGATCTGTATGTCAGTAAATCTAAATGGTGGTATAAAAAGTATATGTATCAGTCTTGATTCAAGCATAATAGCCACAAAACACACCCAGTTTTAATGTCATTGTCTGGTTTAGCATTTCAATTTAAAGGGATTACTTTATATTCTGGTCTTTCATGACTAGTTCAGATTTTAGATTACTGAAGGATTCAGACTAAATAGGTACTTAGTTCAGTTTCTTATTAAATCATGTCAAATGTTTTAATACTGGCTTTACAACTCTGTCTCAGTTCATTTTATCCATGCTGTTCTTTGTAGAAAATTCATAGTATACTAATACTGAGACACATAATATGAATACTTTTATTCTAGAATCTCAAAACTGGCTATTGCACAAAATAATTTACCAGATGTAACTGAGAAATACTGTACTTCATATTTTATAAATTGAAAAACCAGTTCACCAAAAAGACATTAAAATAAGCTAGTAGGAGATTAATGTTACTGACTTTATAAACTCAGAACTGAGATCATCAGTGAGTCTTAAAAAATGCAACAAAGAAAACCTTATGTACCCAGATGATGCCAATATCGTCAGGTGATATAGTCACACAGGCCAAAACACCTGGTCAATTCGGTAAATAAAAATGTTTAACCAATTTGTATTTCAATCAGGAGAGCATACTCTGAATCTCAAATATTTCTAGACTTAGTTTCTAGTTCTGAATTATTAAATTTGAGAATTTAGTAAAATATTAGAAAAGTTAGAAAATGATTATACCCCCCCCCCCATCTCACACAGTGCTCTTACCTTTAGTCTTTCTACACTGAATTATTTTTGGCAAAGCCTGTCCTCATCACTTCTGTATCCCTCAGTCTGGATCAGACGAATATTCTGTATATTGTTCAGTAAATGAAATGTTAATTTGTATTGAAATATGAGGAATGTATAACTATGATGTATATTTATATCATATGTGAATCACTTGATTTATGAACAAAAAGGGCAAGAAAAAGGAAAGGGAAAAACCAGAAAAGCATAGTTGCTATCTGGGTCCATCTCTATTAAGGGCTTTTTTTTTCCCCCAAATTCTGGCATCTTTCACATATCATTGCATCTTATTGGTTACATAAATGTCATGGAGGTCAGAAAATTTGTATGCCTAACCAAGTACATTTTTCATTTTGTGAATACAGAGGAGAATGGAGAATGATATTGAGTAAGCAACAAGCAAACTCTAACAAGAGAAAGCAAAATAAACAAACAACAAACAAAATCCTCCCAGGGCATTTATGTGTCTTAACAGTGTACAGTCAATTCAAGCTCAGCATGTCCCACATTTATATTCAGCTTCTTCTCCCTTTTGCCTTTTTTTTTCCCCCTAAGTACTGGGATTGAACCCAGGGTTGCTTTACTAAGGAGCCACAGCCACAACTGTGGAACTTTTTTTTTTTTTGAGATGGGACTAATTTGTCAAGTGTGTGCCATCATCACGCCTCAGTCTCCCAAGTTGCGGGATTACAAGTGTTTGACACTGCACCTGACAACGCTCCCTTCTTTTGCAGTGGTTCCATTTCCATGATTAGCATCACCTTGTCAGAATTGCTGGAGACATCTTGATTCCAATCTTTCACATACAATCTGAGTTAATACATTTTATGTAGCTTCAGTTTCTATCTCTAATATCTGTTCCTTTTCACAATGTTCATTTATCTATATTTTGGAGAGATATCTTGATTTCTGGAAAACAGTCTTTTCTAATTTTATTACTTTCTTAGTTTTCATGTTCATCTCATCTCCACTCTTCCCCATCCCTGACTCCTTGACCATTCCTTCTCAGTAACTTCTCTGGATTCCACAGAAACCAGCCCTGCTCAAAATTTTAAAGATAAAGCACACAACATATACTTAGCCAATCCCATCTTAATGGATGCAAAGAATGTTTCAAAAATAACCAGATAGACTTGAATATCAGCCCTGTACATATACTTTTTCTGTGAATGCTGAGATAATTGACACCTTGCTTCTTATAGCCAAAACAATCCTACTGATTCAGTCAGGCAATTTCTTGTTTAATTCACGAGTCCCTAAAATATTGAAAGTCAGAATTTGAAATAATCATGAGACTGGAGCATTTGAAAATGAAGAAGATGGCATAGTGCAGTGGTTTGCTTATCAAGGGACTGATTCCTTAAGAAGGGTGACCATAAATCCTGATTTGATTGGGAAGATTACCAGTTTATGCCTCTTGCACCAACATAATTATTAATAGTTCCACATTGTATAATTGAGTATCCCAGTTTGGACAAAAAAAATCATATAGTCACTGAACAAATAAGGTATTCAGAACTCAATCATTGTCTTTGTTACCAACCACCAACTACCTTTGGTAGCTTTGGTACCAACTACCAGGTGAAATGTAATAAGAACTATCTCTGTGCATAATAACTAGGAAAAAATCTTTATCCTAAAGAAGTAAATATTAACTTTTGCATAGTTTTTCTGGTTGTCTGAGCTATCTTAACACTCACTGTTTACTCAGCTGACATCTCAACAACAAGCACTATGGGCACTTAAGATCATAATTGTTACCTACTAAAGTAATTGAGTGGATGCAAAAATAACTTGTCACCTTCCTGCTGAGACATTACTATACAGGATTTTAAGCATTCCAAGATATTCTTTGTATCTTGGAAACTTCTTTTCTGATGTGATATCAGATATTATCTAGATATTTAGAGAAATACTCATAATCAATATGTATGTTTCCACCAATTCTCTATACAAGTGTAACAAAACCTGGAATGAAATTTGGAAATTATAGTTTATACTTAAGGCTATTTAAAAAATTATGGGGCTGGATTTGTGGCTCAGTGGTAGAGTGCTTACCTGGCATATGTGAGGCACTGGGTTTGATCCTCAGCATCATATAAAATAAATAAATAAATAAATAAATAATTATTTTGCCAGAGTAAGGAGCCCATGTGATCCATTTGACAAGGAATTGAAATAAGAATTTAGAGATGTAGCTTTAAAAACATGTTCTATCTTATTCATTGCCATTGTCTCCCTGTTTAGACAGGACGATCACTGTAGGGTGACTATTCATTGAATCAATGAATGGTGTCATTTTACCTAACTTAAAAACGTTAATCCAAAGCCATATAGACATTTTAGTCCCAGTTGCCTCATCTGCAAAATGAAACTAAAATTATGTACCCCACCTACCCTATAAATTTGGTAGGAGGATCAAATAAGTAAATTGTATAAGAAGGTAACAGAGATACAAAATTGTATACAAATACTAAGTGTAATTATATACAAAAGAATGTAAATGTTACAGCATCTTTCAACTTCTATCCAAGTAATAGATATAACTGATTTACAATCACCAATAATATGTTTCATCATATATATATTATAATATATTGTAATCAATGTTAACATAATACCAATATGTTAATATAATGTTGTTTTTTCCTTTTAAAAACATATTGAAACAGATTAAATTATTCATCAGAGAAATCATATATATACATACATATCTGAATTTTACCCCCAAATTTATAATTATCTCTATTATTTCTTGATTTGAAATTCTATGTATTATCACACAAGGCAAGTAGTTGCATAAGTCTATTTTTATTATGTATCAAAACCAGAAAATATTTATTTTTCAGACTCATATACTTAATCTTACAAAAACAACTTATAAATTCCCTTAGAAAATAGACTTCAACATACGGGAAGCAGAAACTTGAACAAACAAACCGCCTTTCTGCTTGCTTTTTTGGACTAAAATCAAAGTGCTTTCTAGTGGCAGAATATTTCATTTAAAATTTCCCTTTCTGGAGTCTTTAATATTAAAGAGAAATTTCAGGCAAAATGGACATATTTATAGAACCAGAAAACATATTATATTGAATAAAAAATTATGACTAGCAATGTAGTTTTGCCTTATTTCAACAGCTTTACAAAAGCCAGCTTCTCCCATGGTGCCTCATTTGTGGTTACCTTTTACTTTATACCTAACCACTCTTTTAAAGCCATGTTGCAGAAACTGTTAGCAAACTCTCTTGAGGAACTGATTTAACAAAAAGCAAAGGATTTCTCTAGACCACCCAGGTGTCAGTCAAAGCAACATAGGGAGTTGGAAATTTTTCCTTAGACTGAGCAAACGAACATCCCATAGGACTAAAGGACTATCAAGCAGCTGAGATACATGGAAATTTTGAAACTCAAAGAGCAACACAAGAGTCTTTGAGAGAATGAAGTATCTAGGAAAAGGGTTTCAGGACAAGACATCTCTGCTATACCCACTGTCCCGGACCTAGATCATTTCACATCAGAAAGGAAGAAAAATAAAATAATGTATAAAGTAAAAGAAGTTCAGTGATTGTTAAGGTATGGATAGGAACAAAAATAAACCTATGTCTGTAGAAAGAGCAGTTGTGGGAGAAGGATAAAGATATTTTTATTAAGAGCTTAAGTTCAGTATTGAAATGGAAGCTAGCAATTAAATTATGTTTTGATTAATTTATTTATTTTAATTAGGTGTATATGACAGCAGGTGCATTTTGATTTGTTTTACACAATTGCAGCACAACTTGATATTCTATGGTTGTATACTATGTAAGGTCATACCATATGTGTAGTCATACATGTACCTAGGGTAATGATGTCCATCTCATTCCACCATATTTCCTGCCCCCATGCACCCTTCTTACCCTCCCTCCCCTTTGCCCAATCAAAGTTACTCCATTTTTCCCATGCCTCTTCCTTTCCCCTTATGGATCAGCATCCACTTACCAGAGAGAACATTTGGCCTTTGACTTTTTGGAATTGGCTTATTTGGTTTAGCATGATATTCTCCAACTCCATCCATTTACATGCAAATGCCATAATTTTATTTTAATGCTGACTAATAATCCATTGTGTATATATACCACATTTTCTTTATCCATTCATCTATGGAAGATCATCTAGGCTACTTCCACAGTTTAACTATTGTGAATTGAGTTGCTATGAACATTGATGTGGCTGCATTACTATAGATGCCGATTTTAAGTCCTTTGGGTATAAACGGAGGATTGGGATAGCTGGGTCAAATGGTGGTTCAATTCCAAGTTCTCCAAGGAATCTCCATACTGCCTTCCAGATTGGTTGCAATAATTTACAGTCCCACCAGCAATGTATGAGTGTGCCTTTTCCCCTGTGTGCTTGCCAACATTTATTATTGTCTGTATTCTTGATAGCTGCTATTCTGACTGGAGTGAGATGAAATCTTAGAGTAGTTCTGATTTGCATTTTTCTAATTACTAGAGATGTTGAATAATTTTTATTATTTTTTGTGAGTTTGGTACTATGATCAAGCATGGGCATAATTTTTATAAAATAATTTTATATTGTCTTAAATAAGAACAATTTATTGCATGTACCAGTAAAGAATAGAAGATATTAAAGCCCTATAGGAATACTGTCCATCTCTTTTTCAGTCACTGGATAATCATTTATATTAAGAGGCCCAGAGGGTGGGTTGGGGTTGTGGCTCAGAGGGAGAGTGCTCATCTAACATGTGTGGAGCACTGGGTTCGATTCTCAGCACTACATAAAAAAATATGAAATAAAGATATTGTGTTCACCTAAAACTACATAAATATTAAAAAATAAAAAAGAGGCCCAGAGGCTAAATGACACTGGACCCTGCATATATGGCTGGAGCCTGTGTTGTGGTTTAAATCCCCAGGGAGATCATCAATACCACTTTCCTGCAACCAGAGAGACCACAGGTCTAAGACCAGGAATACCACCTACAGAGGAAGCCATGGTTTCACACAGAGGGGCTGTGTAACAAGAAGAAGAGAGTGCTAATTATCTATGCGTTAGAAAGGGAGACAGAGTGGGTAGCCAAGGGGAGCAGGAAGCACAGCTGGAAATGCCTCTGAAAACCAGGTGAACATCCTGGAATGAGGATGAGGCAAGCAGTGTGGATAACGGCCCAAGGACTTGGACCATTTGATGTTGGCTTTGAGGCCATACATGCAGATGTGGTGCAGCACCACAGGGCTCTGGAGGAATTGGTTATTTTATTAAGCAAGAAAATATATCACTTGAACAATGAACAGTTCTTTGTATTACTTCAGTTTAAAATGCAATTGGTAGGTAACAATATAGAAATTCCATGGATCTTTACTGACTAGTTTCTGTATAAAGTTTGACTGTTTTGTCAGATGAGAATATGTAATTTTATTGGCATAAGTTTAGAGAAAAAACTAAAATATGAGCCCATTTTGTCCCCCTGCCCTGAAAAAAAAAAAAAGCAAAGTCTCTAGGGAACTAGGAAGAATCTGTTATTCCCCTTAATCCTCTAGTACCAAGGTTTAACAGGCTCTTCGACATTGATCAGAACCATCTGACAGTGGTAAGTGGGTCAAGTCTTAACTCTCCCAATTTGCAGTCTATCCACACAATGGAGCATGTGGGTAAGGAAGCCTGTTAAGGAGCTCAATTTCATCTCTCTAAAAGGAATTACATATGGGCATTGATGGAAGAACAGTTAGGCTTTTAATACATAAAGGATCTGTTCCACCCAGATACAAAAATGTAGGCACTGTCTGTCATCTCTGAAGAGCAGTTATATCAAGCAGGAAGAAATTCCTCCCTTCTGTGAAATATGTCATTGATACACCACTAGATAGTTTAGTTAATTCCTTAGATTGTGATTCAGGGGTTTTCTGGTGTTTTATTTAGAAATACCAGATGTTAGAACATAAGCAACTATGGAAGATTGTGGGTGACTTTCACAGTGGAAAAAGTAGAATTCTTTTTTCAAGGAAAGGAATAAGCACTTGCTTAATAAAATAAGATAATCAAAAGCAGAAATATTTTAAAACCTTAGTAGAATGGAAATGAGGTCACACAGGAGAAATTGTTTATTTGGTTAGTGTATAAAATTCCAAGTAGAAATGGGCTAACAACAATCTTTCCATATCCATGTTAGACATTTTGGGGAGCTCAAATTGTCACCAGAGGAATTTTGGCCAAATAAAAATGATAGATATGTTCTTTTTGAGGTTCTTTTTAGCAGAATAGATCTGAATCCAGGTAAGCATACCTTATTTTAAATAACTATTAATATTGAACTCCTTAAGGTAATTTTCACCCTAAATGTATATTTTATTATAGTTTCTGGACTTTGTCTGACATATATGTAAAATATAGTCATATATATGTAAATATATGTAAAATATAGCTACTCCAACTATATAAACCCATGTAATATTTTGAATCAGTAGCAAGAAGGGTAATGGAAATATTATTATTGCCAGCATACAGGGCTTTCAAATCATGTATTGCCAGTTTACATGCAGTGCCCTTTACAGTTCTAAAAACCCACAAGGAAATTCTAATCTACAATTGGCTGCAGCACTTAATACCCATTAGGTAGCATCATGCTACTAGTATATTCATCTTGATAGCTAGGGTCGGAAGGAGGCAGCCTGGTATAGTAGTAAACTGATCTTGGGTTTGAAGTCAAAGACTTCAGAGTAGTTTACCCGGAATACACATTCAGCTGCTTACCAGCTGTTGGAATTGGCCTAGTTGCTTAACCTTTTCATCTCATATTCTTTATCTGTAATGTGAATAACAAGGTGTCTCTTGAATAATTTTTGTGAGCTCATTTAAAAAATGTGCTGTCTGGGCCATATAGCCTGCTTAATAACTTTTTCCTTTACACATTTTCTATGTTGCTTAGCTATAAAATGTCCTGAAAGAATGTTCTTTGGTTTCAGTTTATCCTTTAGGAAAAGAAAACTATGAACCACTTACTGAGGAAACTGGAAAAACTACATCTAAACACCACTAAATAATGTTAATTTTCTAGCATGTTTCAAATCAGTACATTTACTCAAATACAAGAGAATTACATGCAGAGTAATTAGTACCCATTAAAAAGAATACAGGCGTGACATCTTCTCACAATAACTTTGTGACTTTAACTCAGTTGTTTAAATGTGATATTAAAGAAGCTGAAGCTGATGTGAGAACTCAAGTGACCTTTGCCATTAAATAAGACCTCAATCTGAAAAGACAAACGTTGTATTCTCTCATACGTGGAATATAAAAAAGTCAGTCATAGAAACAGTAAAATGGGGTTTTCCAGGGGCCAAGAAGTGGGGAAAATGGTCAAATGATACTAACTTTAACTTACAAGATGAATAAGTTCTGGGAAATGTACAGCCTAGTCCTGTGGAACTATTGCCTAAAGCATAGAGTTTTACATGTGCTAAAGCTATACAGGATGAAGTCATCTCAGTCATAATACATGGAAATATTTAAGACTGTCAATATAGGTATTAATCATATATTTGTCTATGTTAACTAAGATAATGGCAAAGAAGAATTTTAGCTAAATATGTTAGGCATATTATAAGGGCTAAGAGAATATCAGACTGGCCTTAGGTAAAAAAAAAAAAAAAAAAAAAAGTGAAATCCAATATTCTGAGCTCTATCAAATAAGGAGTGTGAGTAGTCTCAAGAAAGAGAAGTCTCAAGGAACAATTCCTCATTGCTCTTGTCCAAGGAACTTGCCTGTTGATCTGTTTATCTCAGATTCTAGGAAAGTAACTTGAACTATCATAGGTGAGGCCTTTATTCTTTAACTCTGAAAAACCATATGAGCACCAGAGCAAAGTGAGGAAAACCTATTTTGTCCTATACTCTTCTCCTCTGCGATCCCCAGGCAAATAACATTAGTGGAGGAACAAATAGCCTTTGAAGTAAATCACACTCCTGTGCTTTTTTTCCCCCTGGAACCTGAGCTTCTTCCATGTTCCAAACATCCTTATAGAATCTTTAAGAGCTATGTCATTTGATTTTTTCTACAACCTTAACAAGAAAGTTTTTTATTATTATTATCCAAGTTTTACAGAGAAGAAAATGAAGCATGGAACTAAGTCATAGAACTATTGTTCTGATTAATAGGCCACAGAGCCACTGTTCAGTAGATAGGTTTCAATATCCATGTTCTTAATCACCAAATAAATGATAAAGTATCCTAATTATGACTTAAGAACCCAAATACATGCTCTACTTCTTCAAAAATACCTGCTTGTTCAAGTACACCAGATATAAAGGTGCTTAAGGGCTATGTCAACTCCCCTATAGGAAAGTTCATTATAGTTTAATTTCATGCCTAATTTGATCCTGTGATTGACAGAACTATGTCCTCTCTTTGATTTTTTCAACAACCTTAACAACCTTTCCAAGATGACTACATCCTACTTCAAAGAACCTGTGACTATGTCAGGCCACATGACAAAGGGAAATGAAGGTTGCACGTGAAAGTAAGGTCATTAATCAGTTAATTTAGACAGGAAGATTATTTTAGATTATGCTAGTGAGCTCTATGTAATCATAAGGCCCTTAAAAGTAGAAGAGGGAAGGAGAGATCAAATTGATGCAATGTGAGAAATGCTTTAACCCTCTGTTGCTGACTTTGAGGATGGAAGAAAGTGGTCACAAATCAAGGAATACAGGCATCTTTAGGAAGCTAGTAGAGACAAACAGTTCCTAATAAAAAATCGGAGCCAACATAAGGATTGCAGTCCTGCCAACTCCTTGGCTTGGCCCAATAAGACCCATTTCTGACTTCCAACTAGCATAAATGTAAGGTAGTAAATTTCTTCTGTTCTAAGTCACTAAATTTGTGATAATTTGCTACAACAGCAATTGAAAACAAACATTTCTAAAATAAAGATATAACAATAAAATAAGATTAAATACCCCAACTTGTTCTCTTTAATGGGATTGTCTAAAGGGATTTACCAAGTAATTAAGAGTATGCTTTCAGAGGCCCAATTCAAACCCAGTGAATTTAGGGGTGTCTTAACTTTCTCTTACAGTTATAGCTCTGGACCTTAACGTACCTGTTAAGCAAACAAAAAGTACATGACTGAACTGAATGTGACCTCATCATAATCTTTACTTAATTTTAAACCTTCCTTCTTATTAACAACAGTACAGATTGTTTCCCTTATAAATGGGCATCATCATGCCAATAATCATTCCTTTCAGAATAAAGATTAATTGAATACAATAATTAGGGAAAACTGACTGTTCTCATTGATGATTTCAATAGGAAATATCATGTGCCTCTTGTCTATCATCATTCCACTAAAAAGCTCTGAATCAATACATTGTAACTGAACGATTTAAACTCCAAAGATTATAATCAATTTTTGGTTTTAAGTCTTACACACAGGACTAACATCTGAAAATGTTGTTAAATTATGGGTAATTAAAAATATTCTTGTGGTTCATGCCATCTGCAGAAACTCCATAATAAACTCTGATCGATGATGATTTCATTTTAATCACAATACTGTAACAGTTTATAGGAAGGGTCAGAAAAATACTGCCAGTGGAACAAAATCTGGCATGTCACCCGATGTTGAAAAAGCTTTATTGGACACAGCCACATCCATTGTTTACATATTGTCTGTAGCAGCTTTCACAAGGTGACAGCATAATTGACTCATATTATCAGCAGAGACTGTATGTCCCAGAAAGCTTAAAATACACTCTGACCCTTTAAAGTTTTACCACCTTTGCAATGTAAGCAGCAACCTTAGAGATGTTATCTTACTTTTGATGAGATGCTGTCTTATTTTTTATCTTAAGTATTTAATTATAATTTCTATTGTGGATGAAACTAATCCCTCCGATTTCTGATATTTAAGTCATTTAAAAATTCACAAATTGCAAAAAAGTTAAAAACACAAGGTAAGAACACATAATTTGTCAATTTTCATGAGACAGTATCCAAACCATGGAACTAATATGCTAGAATAAGCAATGATCTCTCTTGAGTCGTAAGCCTTTGGAGCATCAAAAAGTAACCAGGAAGAAAGGAGGTAGATGGATTCCTTCCCACTCCAAGAAAAATCCCATTGCCTTTTCCATATCACAAAGAATAGTCTCTTTGGATAAAAGGATGGGTGGAAGAAGTAATCTGACAGGGAAAGCATTATTGAAATTTTAGGTAAGATCACTGGCATTAGTAATACAATAATATAATTAAATACACAAAAATATTTAAAAAAATATATTAGTGAAATAATCCAATGATGATCTCAGTTTGAAATTAGATTAGCAAGTAGGGAGATGGGAAAAGTAATAGAAGTAATAGAATGTAGTTAAACTATATTTCAGGGCTGGGGCTGTAGCTCAGTGGTAGAGTGCTTGCCTAGCATGCATGAGGCACTGGGTTTGATCCTCAGCACCACATAAAAATAAACAAATAAAATAAAGGCATTCTGTCCATCTACAATGACAAAATTTTTTTAAAAAACTGATTTTAGGTATAGTCCAAGAAGAAGAATACCTGGGTCAAATGGTGGTTCCATTCCCAGCTTACCAAGGAATCTCTATACTGTTTTCCATATTGGCTGCACTAATTTGCAGTTCCACCAGCAGTGCACGAGTGTACCTCGCCCCCCCCCCCCACCTCGCCAACACTTGTTGTTGTTTGTCTTCATAATGGCTGCCATTCTTACTGGGGTGAGATGGTATCTTAGTTTTGATTTGCATTTCTCTGATTACTAGAGATGATGAACATTTTTTCGTATATTTGTTGATTGATTGTATATCCTCTTCTGAGAAGTGTCTGTTCATGTCCTTGGCCCATTTATTGATTGGATTATTTGTTTTTTGGGTGCTTATCTTGTTGAGCTCTTTACATACCCTAGAGATTAGAGCTCTATCTGATGTGTGAGGGGTAAAAATTTGTTCCCAGGATGTAGGCTTTCTGTTCACCTAACAGATTATTTATTTTGCTGAGAAGACACTTTTTAGTTTGAATCCATCCCATTTGTTGATTCTTTGTTTTAATTCTTGTGCTATAGGCATCTTATTAAGGAAGTTGGGGCCTAATCCCACATGATGAAGATTAGGGCCTACTGTTTCCTGTGTTAGATGCAGAGTCTCTAGTCTAATTCCTAGGTCCTTGATCTATTACAAACCGAGATTTGATAAATTGTGGTATAAAGGTATGCTAAGAATTGTAATGTTGGGCTGGGATTGTGGCTCATCAGTAGAGCACTTGCCTAGCATGGGCAGGACCCAGGTTCAATCCTCAGCACCACATAAAAATAAAGGCATTGTGTTGTGTCTATCTAAAAAAAAAAAAAGAAAGAAAGAAAGAAAGAAAGAAAGGAAGAAAGAAAGAAAGTGGATGAAAATAAAAGCATAAAATGAAGAGAGGCTTTTAAAAAAAGAATTGTAATGCAAAAAAATTATGAATGTAATGCAGTCCACTATTGTCATATGTGTAAGAAATTTTAAAAACTGTATTTTACTTGATTTCAATAATTAGAAAAATATAGATTAATGCTTGTTATGGTTTAGATCTAAAATGTTCTTCAAAGGCCATATGTTAAAGGCTTGGTTACCAGCCTGTGGCACTATTGGAAGGTTGTAGAAACTTTAAGAAGTGGAGTCAGTTATAGGAATCAGGTCACTGGAGGGTGTGTCATTGGGGGTGTATCTTGTCCCAAGCCCCTTCCTCACTTGCTTTGTTGCCTGCTTAACAGGAGATAAGCAGCTTTCTTCTACCATAGCCTCCCCTCCATGATGCTCCATCTTCTTTTAGGCCCAAAGATATGGGGTCAAATGATCATGAACTGAAACTGAAACCATGAGCCGAAATCAATTGTTCTTTCTTTAAATAATTGAAGCAGATTAAAATAACTAAATACAGGTAATACAGCAAAAATTAGAAACCAAGCAAAGTAGCAAGTGAATTTAAAATTTATATTGCCCTAAAAATGTGCTAGGCATTTGCTGCTACAATTATAAGTCCTTAATATACTTAAATAAATTAAAACAAAGAAGTATTTCACATTTAAATTAGCAAACACAAAAAAATGATTCCTAAGCCTAAAATATGGTTATCCGAAAACAAAAAAACAAAAACAAAAACACCAGAAAGATACAAAAACTAAAGGACAAATGCAAAGTATAATGAAATTAAGAAAGCAATAAAAGAAAAAGAGATTAAAAAGTAGAAATAATAATATAAAACAACTAAAGATTTATTAGAGGGTATTGAAAACCACTTAATAATTTTTCTCATTAATTTGATATCTGCAAAACAAACAGAATTATTGAAAATGAATCAACATGCAGAAAAATCAGTAAATAACAAATGTCCAATACACGATTGCTACTGCTGGTCACCTTACAGTGCAATAGAATATCCGAGCTTCTTACCATTATCTAACTGTAATATACATCTATTAAATAACATTTCCCCATCCTCCCTTCTCTCTACAATCCCTAGCACCTGGTAACCACCATTATAATGTCAACTTCTATGAGATCAACTTCTTTAGATTCTACTTGTGTGTGAGATCCTACAGTCTTTTCTGTGCCTGGATCATTTCACTTAACATAGTCATCCTAGTTCCATCTGTGTTATCACAAATGGTGAGATTTCATTCTTTCTCTGGATGAATACTATTCAATGGTTCATATGTACCACATTTTTTTATCTATTTTTCAGTCAATGGATACTTAGGTTGTGACTATTTGTTGGCTATTGTGGACAGTAATGCAATAAACAAAGAAGGGCAAATGTCTCTTTGACCTATTGATTTCATTTCCTTAGGATAAATATCCAGTAGTGTGATTTCTGAGTTTATGTGATGGTTCTCTTTTAATTTATAAGGATGCTCCATGCCATTTTTCCATAATGGCTACATTCCCACCAACCCAGTCTATAAGTCTTCACATCCTCTCCGCATTTGTTATCTTTAGTCTTTTTAGCAATAGCCATTCTTTTTTTTTTTTTTTTTGACGGTGCTGGGGATTGAACCCAGGGTTTATGTGCATACAAGGCAAGCACTCTACCAACTGAACTATACCTCCAGCCCAATAGCCATTCTTATTGGAGAGAGATGGTATCTCATCATAGTTTTTATTTGCACTTTGCTACTGATTAATTATGTTGAGCATTTTTTTCATTTATTGGTTGGTAACTTGTATATCTTCCTTTAAAACTTATCTATTTCAATTGCCCATTTTTAATCAGGTTATTTAGTTTTTGCTATTAAGTATTTGGAGTTCTTATATATTATGAATATAAACACCTTATGAGGTACAGTTTATAAACATTTACTTCTATTCTGTGGGTTGTCTCTTCATTCTCATGAGTGTTTCCTTTGATTGACAAGGACATTTTAATTAGATGCAATCCCATTTGTTTATTTTTGCTTTTGTTTCCTGTGCTTTTGGGGTTTTTCTCCAAAAAATTTTTGCCACTCCAATGTTCTGAAAAGTTTCCCATAAGTTTCCTTCTAGCAGTCTAACAGTATTTTAAACGCTCCAAGAAGTCTATTAGTAAACCAACCAGAGAAACTTGCTTAAACCAATATTTTTTAATTAATGAAACACAGAATTTATTTATTCAACCACTTATTAGTATTTCAGGAATTATATTTCACAGAACAGATTTGGGGGAATATTGTACTAGATGTATACTCATTAACTAATAACAAGGCAGGGATTCCAGTTTGTACAATTTTTGTGCAGTATTGTTTAGGAAGTTTGAGCCAAAGTCCCCTTCTTGCTTTTTGAAAGCTAGAAGCAATGATCAAGAGGCATTTGTGGTTGTCAGTCAAAAGATGAAAGCACCTCATCTCTGGATCATCACGGAAGGACTGCATCCTACTGACATAAACAAAATCCTCATTTAATTGATAACCAGTGAGAAATAAAGCTTTCCTGTGCTCGAGTCCACAAGCATGTGCATGCTCACACCAACACACAAGCTATTTGATGCTGAAGATTAACCCACTATAAATCATACATTTATTACAAGGAAGAGGTGTTTGTTGGCTCTACCACCTCTATATGTATCCCTAATCTGTATACTACCTTCCCTTTTAAACTACCACCATTGTTCAAGGCTCTACCGTCCTATCTGAGCTACTATAAATATTTCCCAACTCAACCTCCTTGCTTCCATGCCTGTTTCCCTGCAATGCATTTTCCAAATGGAATATTTGTTTTTCTAGTTTGAACTCACATCATATCTGTCATGGCTAAATTGTGTACCTCTCAAATTCACATGTTAAAGTTGTGACTCTCAACACCTTAGAATGTGACTGCATATTGGAAATTGGACCTTTAAAGAAAAATTAAGGTAAAATTGAGTCATATGGGTGGGCCCTCGTCCAATATGACTGGTGTTCTTGATAGAATAGAAGATCAGACACAGATACTCACAGAGGTATTGTAAGATACCAGAAAATAGCCATGCAACAGCCAAGGACAGTGGACTCAGGAAATCAACACGTGATTTTCCAGCCTCCAGAACTGTGAGGAAATAAGTTCCTTTAGTTCAAGCCATTCAATCTGTGGTAATTTATTATAGCTGCCCTATGAGATTACTACAATATCCCTGCCCTGTTTAAACATTTTCAATAACTAAATAAAATCTAGATTTCTTCTCTTGACAGAGAAACTATTGCATCATCTGACCCTTGCTTACCTTTTCTTCTTATGTCCTCCTACTCTCTACCTTGTTCATGTATCTTCAGCAACACAGGCTTTCTTTCCTTTCTTAAATATAGTAAGACACTTCCTGCTTCAGGTCACTTTAGAGTGGCCGTTCCCTCAGTCTAGAAAGTTCTTCCCATTGATCTTTATGTGGCAGATCCTTCTTATTATTTTATCATTCAGGACTCAGCTTAAATAACACTCCCTTGGAGCTGTCTTCCTGGCTACGCTATCTAAAGTTCTCTACTGTTGCATGGCAGTAACTTGCAATTTTCTTTCCCTGATTAATTTTCTTCACAGTATGTCTCAGCTCTGAAATACTCTTGTATATTCGGAATTTAAGCTCCATACTAGCAGCTATGTCTGTTTACTACTGTATCTCTGGAGACTAAATGATTGTTGTAAGCATAAAAATTTTTCTTAAATGTATCACAAAGTGCTTTTTAGAGCTCCTTTAATCACTGTTAGTCATAGTACAAATTAAGTAGCACCTTGGGGAAAGTAATTTTCTATTTTATCTCAAAACTCAATGATTTCCATACCTGTTTATCCAGTAGTGCAATTTCTAGGGAAACAATATTAAAAATAAGAAATATTGCTAAATTACATAGAGTTACAGATAAGCCATATGTATGACATATAATCTGACATGGTGTGTTTTATAGAATAGCAAAATTATAAATATCTTACATGTCCAAGAAAGGTACAAAGTTTAAATAAATTATATCCTCTGCATAAATAATACCATTCATTCCACCCTGTTGGTAACTACACTTGTATAAACCTCTCCCCCATTGAATACAATATGTGAAATTAAGTGTCACATGTTTCCTTAGCCATGAGATAGACATTGGACCCAAGACAGTCCAATAAAATCTTCTTGAAACTTAAATAATTACAGAGTGATAGAAAGGAAGAGTGACAACAGTTGTAGTTTATTTATTCCATTGTTGGTGTCTACACAAAAATCAGTTTCTTCTAATAAGTTACCTTAGGGGCTGCCTGGCTGCTTCCATGGCTAATGTGTCATTGGGATATACTGTTCTGCCTTTCTGGTTGTCAAAATATAAAATTAATTCTATAATTATTTGTAACTGACCATTGCCCTCTAACCTGGTGCTCCCCCAGTGCTCTGTGGACAGTCCAACCATAAGCAAAGAATGGGGCAATGCTTAGTTGACATTTTTGTGTCTGGCATCAGTCTGAAAGGTAGTGTACCATTCCATTCAGCATGTTTTAAATATCACTCCTGCGTCCTAACCTTACCAAGTCCTTTGATCTTGTATGCTCACTCATATTTTTTCTTAAATTTTCCATTTACTATGTTAGCTCAGTTCAGCAGTTGTGGCTACCCAAGGAAAAAAATATATTTGATGTACTCTAATTCTTGTTTTCAAGTAAATCGTTTCGGAAAATGTTTGAAAATTCTTAATGTCAAGTTAAAAAAATAAGTATGCAATACTATGTGAAGCCTACATTTATTTAAAATAAATTTAACATTGGCAATTACCAAAAAAAAATAACATACATGTATACATAAGACACATGCAAATAATAACAAAAATCTTACAGTGGTCATTTTTTGGTATTAAAGTTCATAGAAATTATTTAATTTCTTCATAATTTTCTTTTCAAAAAATCTCATTTGTTCATAAGTATGTGTATGTGTATAAATTTTAATATAATTAGAATAGATCAAAAAGTCCATCTAGGGTCTCTGTGTAACAGGTACTGTTAGAGGTTAATTTATAACCTTATGATTAATGATTACCTTGTGCATAGATATTTTATACTTTTAGTTGAAGAGCAATTAAATAACTGCTAACTAACTGCCTTAAGTTCACAGGGTATAAATATTTTTGAATATTTAGTTTTAGTCTACTTTTTTGTTGCTGTGACCAAAAGACCTGATAAGAACTATTTTAGAGCAGGAAAAGTTTATGTTCATGGTTTCAGAAGTATCAATCAATAGACAGCTGACTCCATCACTCTCCACCAGTGGTGAGGCAGAACATCATTGTAGAAAACGGTGGAGGAGGAAAATGGCTCAGGACATGGCAATCAGGAAGAAGAAAAAGAGGGAAGGAGGAACAGAGGAGGGGAGAGAGAAAGAGAAAGAGAGAAAGGGAGAGAGAGTGCTCCGTTCTTAAGGGACAAAATATGTATATCCCCAAAACACATTTCCAGTGACCAACCACCTCCAGGTACATCCAGCCTGCCTACAGTTACCTCCCAGTTAATCCCTATCAGTGTATTAATGCACTAATTAGGTTCAGTTCTCATAACCCAATCACTTTATCTCTGAAATTTTTTGCATGTCTCACACATGACCTTTTGGGATACATCTCATATCTAAATCACAATAGTAACTGAAAGCCTTTTTTCCCAAAATCCAATTTTTGAAAATAAAAAAAACATTAAACCATGGTACCTAAAAAATTAATGAAATGTCCTAGATTAAAGGTGCAAATATTTCCTGCTATGATTTTTAATTGCATATGTTGATCATCACCTCATATGTCAATGTCATACACATAAGCTTCACCATGTATAATTCTTGCTGTGTTGGTAAGCTGACTCCATGCTAATTTGTATAGCGTCTTACTTTCAAGGTGGTAAATTATGTGATCACCTAATTTTAGATGTTATGCCCATTTTCAATTGACTCAATTGTCTAGGAAAATATTAGTCATTCAGTTATCATTTCTTTTCACTGTGTTGTTGAAATATAGCTGGGAACAATTTCTACTCTGGGACATGCCTGATAAGACAAATGCATTTGGTTCTTAAGGGTAAAAATTGGAAAACATGGTCCATAGGTAAAATATTTAGCCTGATCTTTTCTTAGATGAATTCTTTGAAAAATAAAATGTTTCCATTGAAAAATATAAAAATAAAATTCCATGTTAAAATGCTGAATTCATGTTTATAAGGCAGAAGACAGAAAGTGTTATGGTCAGCAGCCAAACCTTGTGGTGACCCATAGCAGCTCTGGAGTTCTGCATCAGACTGCACATTTAACTTAAGGAGAAGTGCTTCTACAGATGCCTTGTTCCCCAGAAAGAAATGTTACTGAGCACTATCTTTTTCAGATGTGTGGATTCAATGCCACACAAGAACATTATTGAAAATTATGTTATGAAACTTTCTATTTTTTTCTAGAGAAAAAGAATGTTATTTTGAGGTATATTAGAAATTAATAGCATTATTGAGTTCACATTTCATAATAGGCACAAGTTAATTAGGGCCAGCTGCCTACCTTTGACCATTTGAATGTATTTGTATTGTAAGTGGCCCCAGCAATTGTCCCTGAGAGTTTTTCCTCCATTTATCTCCTGTCCAGACTCAGAGGAGCCAATGTAGCAGGTGAAGTAACCACTACCTGGAAGGAGGCTGGGTCCCTGAATCATGTGGTTAGCCACCTGCTAAATAATTCATTGATGTGTGAAAAACAAAGTTGATTGTATTAACAAATGAAAACAAGTGTAAACATATTCATGATATATAAAAATACATACATATATCAAATATAAACTTTTGATGATATTTACTTCCATCTTTACTGTATGTACGACTGTTAGCATTTATATATAAATTGAAATAAAAAGCCCAGAGAACATTCTATAATAACAATCTGTGGCAGATAGTGTTAACAGTTTTGAAATAACAATGATAGCTACATGTAGAAAAGCAAGCTCATATGGCAGCTATAGTAGAAAACAAAACTGGTGAACATTTCAGCAACATTAACTCTCTACTTTGATAAATAAAACAGAAAAAGAAAGATAGTATTGAAATATCAAAATCAGTATTGAGATATCAAAATAATTTTTTAAAGAGAGAGAGAGAGAATTTTAATATTTACTTTTTAGTTTTTGGCAGACACAACATCTTTGTTTGTATGTGGTGCTGAGGATCGAACCCCGGGCCGCACACATGCTAGGCGAGTGCAATATCCCTTGAGCCACATCCCCAGCCCTATCAAAATAATTTGCCAATAAAATTGAGCCCTTTGTTAAGTAGCTTGCTTTTTACTAATATATCATAAATAAACTTATTTATTTAAAATGTTTTTTATTAAGTGTCTGGTACTGTTTTGTGTACTAGTACTAGGAATAAAATAAAGTTTTGGCCCTATTTTGAGATTGTTATCTGGTGGGATAGACAATTAAGTAAATAAATAAAGCATGTGAGGTGAAATGATTGGGTTATGAGAGCCTAAACCTAATTAGTACATTGATCCCCTGATAGAAGTTAACTGTGTGGTAACTATAGGCAAGTAGGGTGTGGCTGGAGAAAATGGATCATTGGAGGTGTGCCTTTGGGATATATATTTTGTCCTTCAAGAATGGAGGTTCTCTCTGTCTCTCCTACCCTCCCCCCCTCTCTCTTTGTAGTTCTTTTGTGTGTGTGTAGGGCGGGGGGAGGACGATCTTCTGAGATGCTTTTCTCTATCGAACCCTTCTGCCATGATGTTCTACCTCACCTTGAGCCTCCAAGGAATGGAGCCTGAGAACTCTAAAACTGTGACTCCCCCACAAATAAACTTTTCCTCCTCTAAAAGTGTTCTGGTTAAGTATTCTGGTCACAGTAACAAAAATAAAACTGATTAAAACATCATTTATCCCAGATATTGATCAGAGTTTGGGCCCAACCTTTCATCTTTTACCAAATAGTTACCTTGTAATTAAATCACAGTGCTCAGTGCTGAAAGAGAAAGATGGATTGAGCTTAAAGTCATGGAAGAGTTATAATTTTGAAATTGCTACTGGCAACATTTTCCTGGTGCTGATGCCTACTGGTTTGTTTAGAGCTGCTAGTTAAATAAGTGGGTAGTTAAACAGTTAATAGCTTGGAATCAGCCATGGCAAGAGTGTTTACACTAGAATAATTGACAATCATTATAAATCAGAGTTTTCCCTCTCACCTATTTGGCTAAATATTTATAAATTGCATAAATCATATAGCTGGTTCTGAGTAAAGCTAACTTGAAAACTGGAACTACTTCTTGACTTTAAGATCTGCTATATTCTATCAATGATTCAGAGGAATATGATTTTAAAAGAACAACAACAAAAAAAGGCTTATGTTAAATTGCCACCTCAATATTGGGTAACACAAACAGCTGTCCATAGCATTTAGGGTTGGAGGCTTTAGACTAGAAACCTGATAAAATCACAGACAATGTGACTCTTATTCCACACTATACCATACTTGTGACCATTGCTTTTTTTTTAGAACACTCTTCCCATCACAATCCCCATCTATCCAAACCTGCTACCTGGCAGTGTGATATAATATCTCCCATCATAGAAAAATCTTCCTTTACCACATACTCCCCCATCAATGGCTTCATCTCTTTATTCCCTTTTCTCCATATAATACTTGACCCTCTGCATCAAAGCCTTTACTTCATTCTTTTGTGAATCCTGGATAGGCTGGCGTTGGTCTCCATCCATCTACTAAACCTTTCCTCAAAAGGCCTCAAATACCAAGGGTGATGTTCAGTCCTCCTCTTTCCATCTTGCAGTGACTTTTGACACAGATGATCACCTATCTTTCTTCAAACACTTGCTTATGTGAGGCCCATCTTCCAATTTTCCTCAGACCTCACCAGCTCCTTCTCATGAGTCTTCTTAGCAGTACAATAACAAATTCCAAATATAGGGATTGCTTAGGTTTAGTCCCTGAAGATTTCTTTCTCTTTTACTTTCATTTTTATTTATTGTTTCAGTCAGCTTTTTCATTGCTGTGCCAAAAAAAGAAAAAAAAAAACATGGCAAAAACAATTAGACAAGGAAAATTTTATTTGGGGGCTCATGCTTTCAGAGGTCTCAGTCCTCAGAAGGCCAGTTTCCCATCTCAAGGCTTGAGGTAAGGCAGGACACCATGGCGGAAGAGGGTGGTGGAGGAAAGCAGTTACCTGCAGTTGTCATCCAGTTCATCCCTATCAGGAACTGAATGCACTGATTAAGTTAAGACTCTCATAACCCAATCATTTCACTTCTAAGCTTTCTTGAATTGTCTTACACATGACCTTTTGGTGGACACCTATTACTTAAACCATAATATTTACATAAAGATAAATCTCAAATACTTATCGCTAGACTGACCTATTCTCTGAATTCCAAGTCCTTAATACAGCATAAAAAGACTTTCTAGAATCTAGCCTTTGGCTCTCTCTTCCATTAATGCTTCCCCAAGCTCATCATACTTGCTCACACAGAACTTCTTTTATCTTGAAGAAATAAACTAAGTCTTTCCTTAGGACCTCCCATTTCAGGTTTCCCTTGCTTGGAATATTCTATCCCATTACATGACTTATTGTCATACTTCATTCAGGGCTCTCTGAATGTTACCTCCCCAACCGCCTCATCTGGAATGGTTGGTACTGTTGCCGGCAATATTTTTTTTTCATACTAATTATAATGCACATCACTGTTTGATATAGTATGTGTCAATCTATTTTTCAAAATATCAACACAATTTGTCTACTATATTGTGTACTATATAGCAGAGTCAGAATGAAAAGATGTACAAAATGTAACACTGTGCTATCACTAGAACATAAGCTCACTGAGAACAGAAAGCATTCCTTCTATAGTTCTATCACTTATAAACAGGGCCTGACATGTAGTAAGATCTTAAAATATATTTTTAAATTACTAAAAAAAAATTACCTAAAAATTGGTGATTCCTTGTAGTCTTCTTAAGTGGTTATTTTTTTTATCCTTATTTACCATCCCCCTATTTTTCCATTGAAGGTACAAGAGTCAGCTCCAGGACACAAAGCAGAAACTTATGGGAATCAAAACTTGAATCTACATCTTTTCATTATTTTTTATTTCTAATAATATGTTTCCATTATATTGTCATCTTTAATTGTAATATATTCCCTAAGCCCCTTAGTTTGTAACATGATTCGTCACTGGCAGTTTTTAGCCACAAGATTTATTCATTTGGAAGATCTATTGTGTTTCTGTTATGAGTTAGCCATTCTTGGTTTTTCAATTCAAAGACAAATAAAACATCCTCTTGCATTCAGTGACTGTGTCTTACACAAGTTAACACACATAGAAAAAAATAGTACAATGATTTCTTGAAAAATGATGTATAATTTGTACAATAAAAATCTCATATTTGAACTCTTAAAAATTCTGTTTGCAGAATATTCTACACACACACAATCACATTTTATAACAATGTTAAGTATATGGGTGTTTAACCTTGTCTTTTTTCTCTCTGAATATGTTTGTACCTCAAGGTCAGATACAACCACAGAAACAAATGACCTCAGCACAAAATTCTATTTTCTTAATTTTTGAGCCTTGAGCATCAAATCAGACTCTATACTAGGAAATAGAGCTTTACTTGGAGGTTTCTCCACATAGTTCTTGCCTACAAGAGAGTCAATGGAAAAGAGAAAGCAAAGGCCTTTTTAGTTATTCATATTTTCCAACTTGGAAAATTTTAAAAATTTATTCTTCTCTTTGGATATCAGCTATTCTTTTCACTGACTTGCATTATCTTTCCATATACGCATTTTTTCCAGGATCACATTTGGCCTGTGAATAACCTCACAGGTAATTTATTTTGCAAATCATTCATGTTTGATCTATGTGGCATGACAAATAGCTTACATACTATTTAGCTGACTGGGATGGAAGGTTGAAAAGGAAATTCTATCTGACAGTCCTCATTGGTGAGCTGCAAGTATGTTTAATGTGTCAGAGTGCTGAGAGCAGAAACTGTTTGTATAAGTAACTACAAATTCAAATTCTACTGGCTACCAAGTTCTTTCATTCAGTAATGATGCTAACTAACTCTTAATAATGACCATGTTGGTAAACCTGTGTTTTAATATATCAGAATGTGTATATTGATTAATCTCAAGTAGTGTTGCTCTTTGTAAAAATTTACCTCGAACATAATGTGGACTTGAATTTGTTTCCATTCAAAAAGCACTAAAATACTTTATAAGTTCTTATCTAGTCCCTGTCTTATCTGATACATTTAAAAAAAATTTTTTTTGATTGTTGATAGACATTTATTTATTTTACATGGTGCTGAAAATAGAACCCAGTGCGTCACACATGCCAGGCAAGTGCGCTACCCCTGAGCCACAGCCCCAGTCCTCTAATCTGATATATTGATATTGACTATTTTTATTAACATTCTCAATGCCAGAATTAAACTGAAGAGTAAAGGCTGAACACATTAGAACAATCAAAAATAATACTAAAATAATAATGATAACAAAACATATTTATACCACATATCAACACTGTTTTGCAATGTAAATTGTCTGGGGATTTTAAGATTCTTTGATCAAGGATATCAGTTAATATAAAATTTAACATAAATAACTAATATTTCTTAAGTCATACTGGCCTGTAAATTTAAAGAAGAATCATACTTAATATTCCTGTGTCTTTTCACAAACATAAGCTTTGAAAAACAAAAACTGCTTTCACCTTCATCCCCAGTGGTCTGGGGAGTCTATGGTTTAGCCTAAGATGACTAAACTGGCTGTTGGTTAGCACCTACCATTTCCCAGTTGCAATTTCTGCTTGCTTTCACCAATAATGCCAAAGCAATAAATGTGCCAACAGAGCTCATGTTTCAGGGAAGGAGAAAACCCAAATCTCTAATTGCCAAGGAAAATTGTTGACATCGAGGCAGTGTACAGTGTGAGCCACTAAATTCCCACAGATATTTTATTCAGACTGTCAATTTTTATCTGCTTTTTTTTTTGCCATATAAGTTAAACACAAAAGCTGGGCCAAACTCAGAGCTAGCCCTTCAATCTCACATTGAGGTAACCTTTAGCCCTTAAAATTCACAAGGGGAAAGGCCATCACAACAATGTTAGATATCATAATTTTCTAAGAAAGTAAAAAATAAGGATGTTTTTATGCAATATACTGATTTTTAAATCTTGACAGTCAATTTAAACTTAGTAATATTCTTACTATAACATAGAAATATATCTTAATTACTCTTCGTTTTGGGTAGAAAAAGAAGAGTTCAGATTTCTGTGGAGACTATTAATTTTTAAACAATTTAAAAATTTACTCAGTTCCAGAGTATTATTTACTAGTTGGAGGGGAGGGGAGGGAATAGCATGAAAAGTTGCAAGAAAATCAACTCAAGTTCACAGCACTAGTTAAGTAGACTACAGACTGAATTGCCTCTTCTCCATTTTTAGTAAATATTCCTGAATACTGTTGGGGATCATCTAGATCACCCATAGAGGAAAGCTTCCAGAAAGATTCATTTGTGGGATAGAACTTTAGCCTGTTCTCCTTTTTAAACAAGTTTTGCCATATTTAGAAAATAAGCAGCATGCAGAAAAATATCAATACCTATGTGTGCCAGTGTAATGTGGCACACAAAGGTCTAATCTATGTGAAAGACTGAAGGTGGTAAAAGAACTTTGAGCAAATGAAGGGGCTGGAAGGAGTCGTGGTAAAGACAAGTAATAACTTGGGGACTATGATCTCCATAGTTCCTCACTAAGGCACCTCAAAGAAAATGTTTTGTTTGCTATGCAAATGTAGCTTTGAGGAAAATCTCTTTAACCCTGCCAAAAAACAAGCAGGTTGCACATAAAGTTCCCCAGTAGCCAGCAGAGTGGGAGGGCAAAGCAGCAGAAAAGTGATGTCAATGCTGACATCACTGCAATCTATAATCTATTAGAAAGGTTTTCTTCTCTCCATTTATTGTGACTAACATTTCTCTGCAGAGGAAAGTAATGCAATGTAAGTCCTGGTCTCAGAAGTCTTGCACTAATATGAGGATAATAATAAAGAAAATCTACAAAACTTCCAGATCATGAAGTAAAAGAGAGAAAGGGAGATTTTTACAAAGTTTTTGAAGTGGCAATTAAGTCTATGGTTAACCAGAGAGAATATTTTATTTTTATTGATCTGGGAATAGTTTGCTGGCCAGAAAGTTCAGTAATACCAGGCTCAAACAAATTCTCTGCTCCAGGAGCAGAGACACAAATTTATCTCTCTAAAATAGAGAAAATTCCTTAATGACTGGCTCAACAGCACAATTTCCACTCATTGAAGTTTACATTTGAGGACTAAATACAAATTTGATAAAGCTGTTAAATATGTTAATGATATATCAGTTTATTTTAATTTCTTATTTATTGTTTGCCATAGGAAAAAAATGCATATTTTAATTATTTAAACTTATTTTAACTGACATGTAACAATATACAAATTGTACACATTAATGAGGTAACATGATATTGCATGCATGCATTTATACATTGGGAGTAATATATAAATCAGGTTAAACATATCTATGTCAAAAATTTATCATTTTTTTTGTTTAAAATTTTCAATCTACTTTCTTATAGCTTTTTAAAATGTACAGTATATTTGACATTATTTATTTATTTATTGGTACTGGGTGTGCTTTACAACTGATCTACATCCCCAGTCCTTTTTAATTTTTATTTTTGAGACAGGGTTTCACTAAGTTTCTGAGGAGTCTTGCTAAATTGCTGAGGCTGCCCTCAAACTTGGAATCCTCCTGCCTTAGCCTCCCAAGTTTCTGGAATTCAGGTGTATACCACCATGCCTGGTTCTTTTGAACTGGGTAGGGGGTACCAGAGATTAAACTCAGGGGTACTCGACCACTGAGCCAGATCCCCAGCTCTATTTTGTATTTTATATTTAGAGACAGTCTTGCTGAATTGCTTAGTGCCTCATTTTTGTTGAGGCTGGCTTTGAATTCATGATCCTCCTGCCCCAGCCTGCCAAGCTGCTGGGATTACAGGCCTGCATCACCATGCCTGGCTTGAGAATATTTTTGAATGCTCTGTTTATTATTGTTATCTATAGTCACCCTACTGCAGCAGCATCTCAGTCATTTCATTTTTAACTTTTATTAGATCTCTCTCTATATATAGATTTATAGTAAAAACTTTTTTATTAATCTCTGTTTCTTACTGCTTCAACAGAATTAAGTCTGATCATAGCAAATTATAATTGATAGCACAAAAACTTCCCATAAAAATAATGGTTGGGGCTGTAGCTCAGTGGCAGACAGTCACCTAGCAGAGTGAAGAACTAAGTTGGATCCTTAGCATTACATAAAAATAAAATAAAATAATGATTAAAAATGAAAATAAGGGCTGTGGATGTGGCTCAAGTGGTAGTGCGCTCCCCTAGCATGCGTGAGGCACTGGGTTCGATTCTCAGCACCACATAAAAATAAAATAAATATATTGTGTCCACCTAAAACTAAAAAATAAATATTTTTTTTTTAAAAAATGAAAATAAAATGCATACCAAAAAATAAAAAAAATATTAAAATGCACAAAAACTCAGAAAAATTATTATAACTTTATTAGTTATACTTCATTGTTCAATGTTAAATATGAATACATATTCAACCAAAGCAAACCCTGACAAATTTTACATATAACAAGAGAACTTCACATCCTCAAAGACTCTTTGAGGAAAATGTGTATGACATTTCAGCAGTGAATTTCAGTTTATTGTGAATGCCATGTAAAATTGATCTGAATCCCATTTTTTTCTGATATCACCTACCATGCCATGTGAATAACAGCTGATTCTACTTGCATCTTAATCATCAGAAGTGATTAGCAGACTAAACAGTAAAATGGTAAATGTCATTCCACACAAGAGATAACTTATGAGAAATTGATTTTGAATTCATGAGATTTGTCTACTAGACTGGACATTTGAAAATTGCTAGTGGAGATAAATTTACTATGAACTTCTACTCTGGTTATAATTTATTTAAAGACTATTAAATATATATATTTATACTGTGATATTTATTTTCTTAAAAATAATCTGTCATTGTAGCCTGTGGTTGAGTAAATTATACCCCTGAGCTCGATCTGGCCTACTTCCAGTTTTTGTAAATAAAGTTTTATTGGAAAACAGACATCCTACTTTTGTGCAACAACAACAAACGTAAGTAGTTATTACAGAATGATATGGTCTGAAGAAAACTGAAAATGTTTACAATCTTGTCCTTTGTAGAAAAAGTTTGTCAATCCCTTTTAGTCTATATTATTTGTTAGACAAACAGGCTTAACAATATCATGTGAGAGTTACCATCATTTATTATCTTCCAGCTCTGTGGTAAACCCTTCCTGTGTTTATCTCAGTGCTGTGAAGTACTATTATTCCCATTAAATGTACCAGGAATGAAAAGCTTAGGAAGCATAAGTAGCTTGTTCATGTAAACAGTGGAGCAGGAATTCAGACTCTGGTATGACTCTAAACCTATGCAGTTCCTCTTTAATTTATCTCTTTCCTAATAACTTCATGGTCTTCTTCCTCTAGGCAAGTTGCATGATTTGAACCTATGGGAAAGAGTGCCAATGGATTAAGTAAGTGTCTTAGTTGCCTGTTAGGTGCCTGGCTGTGAAGTCACACTTAATATAGAGCAAATAACTTTTAAGTTCTTGTCAAAGTATAAAGAGTTCAAACTGAGTGCTCAGATTAGTCCTGCTACAGTCTGCTTTAAAGCTTTGAAAAAGCCTCTGTCTGGGAGTCGCACTTTTCTCATTAATTAGAGCTTTTTTGGCAAACCACATACAGTCATGAACTTCCCCTTGTCGTCTTCCAAAAAGGAATGAGAGGTATTGCTTTCATTTTCACAGGGACAGGGGGCTATCACTGGAACATCTGTGTGCTGGATCCTGTGTGGCCAGTTTGATCCTGTAAGTGTTCTGAAAAAATAAGTTTTCACTAAAAACAGATAAGCAAAGCAGGGTCTGCTGTAGCTTTTGCTAGACTATTTTTGTTTTCTTCAGGGGTACTGGGCTGCAGAATGATCTAGAAAAATGGATCACATATGACCCATTCATTGTGCTTCCTGACAAGCCTGCCCCTGTGGACTGCTTATTGTTTTCTCTTTAAACCAACATGCTTCAGTCTTTCTCCAAGTCATTTCATATATTCCCTGGGAACTATCAGCAAAGTATCTAGACGTGCTCTTTCTCTTCCATTCAAGGATTACAGGAGTAACCCAGAATTTTCACCCTCCTGGGAAAGTGTCAAAGACTGTCTTATTTGTTTATTTTAGTTTTTAAACTCCACATCTATCTACAAAGAATTTGAGACAGATCCAAGAATATACATATCCAATTAACAAGCTGTTCCATCTGAGAATAGCAATTTGATTCTATTCTGGCAACTTTCAAAGAATGAATATTTCCATACATCCTCTGGTGTGGAAGAGGAAAGAAAGAAAATGGGTTAAGGACTTGCTACTATAGTTCCAGAAAACCATGGGATTTAAAAGAAAGAGTAATCTTGAAAAAAAAAAAACATCTGGTTGAAATCCCTAATTTTGAGAAAAAAATAAACTGAGGAATTCATTTGGATGTACAGTAACCAGAGGTAGGATTCCCCTTCACTGCACCTCACCCCTGAATCTGCCAGGGAGCATGGTTCAACTGGGCACATGTCCCTAGCAGGACATCAGGATACACTGTAGACCCCCTATTCATTCTAGAGATATTCTCTTTAAGTTTTTGACATTGTTCAACTTAATAAAATATTTCTGATTTAAAAATGATAAGATTGTCAATAACAAAATGACTTTGAAAAAGTTAAAAATTATTATATAATCAAAGGTGATATTATTAGGCATGAATGATATACTCCCCTCCTCCCACCACAATATAATCTTAGGATTTATGACAAAAAATTAAATTGTGAAATTTTGGCATAAAATTACTTAATAAATATTAAATGAAATGCATAAATATATTAATGAAATTATATTACATAAGAATTAATAATTAAATTGTATTTTTTTTCTAGCTGTGGAGTCATTCTCATTGTATAGTGATTTTTTTCCTTTTTCCCAGTGAAAAGCCTAGTCAAAACAAAACCTATGCATGAAAACTTTTATTTTCTTCATCTTTTCTTCTTTCTTCAACCCTCCTCCCACCCTCAACCCTTGCTGTCCCTCCCTGTTCTAGGCCCTTTTGTGTCTCCACCCAAAAGGGAAATGTTGTTTCTGAAGCATAAAAAGGGGAGACTGAGATCAAGGGATTTCTGGAATTGTTCAGTTTCCATGCCTGAGTGTTCTTTGCAACAGTGGCAAAAGTTCAAATACTCAATGATACATGCAAAATTACGTTGACAGAACTCAAGGGCATATTTTCACTAATGAAAAGCACAGGTCTCTTAAGTACATATTTCCTCATTTGGTTTCATTCCTTAGACCAAGTTCACATTTTTTTTTTCTGTGTCTAAATATGCACAGAGCTTCCAACCAGATTGTGACACCCACTTCCATGTTCCTTCCACAAATTATGCCATTAAGGACATTTTCATGCACATATTTATCATTTACATATCCTCCTGGTATTGTGTTTAATAGTGGAAAATATTATCAGCACAATATTCCGGTTACTTTGGCAAAATGAGCTCTCCTTAATAGTATTCTATTACATACACTGTGTGAGACCAAGAGACTTGCAGACTCTTTTCCCCAGTCTCCCTGAGTCATCTTGTTTGGCATTTCACAATACATTCCAAAAAGCAGGATGGGGAGATTAGCCACAACAGTAGCAGGGACAATTTTTGAGAGGAAACACCTTTGTTTGAGGGAAGGAAGTGAAAAAGGGGTGGAAGAAAGTGGTGAAGAGAAGGAAATCAATACCATGAGGAATTGAGAAAATAAGGAATACAAGTTATTCATCATTTACCTCCTTGTATTGCTCTGACAACTCAAGAAACAAAACACAGGAAGATAAGGATAAAGAGACTCAAGGAGGAAAAAAAAGGAAACAGTAGCAAAAACTTAGGTCTTGATCTTGATCTTGTCATCTCGCATATGATTACAAATGTTTATCTAACATGTATTAAGTGCCAGCTTTCTCTTCTAGGTCATGAAGATACTTGAGTGCCTGCTTTCAGGACATATTTATGTTTGTGCCTTTGAAAATAATGTTGCTGCCATCTGTGCCTTACCACAGGGTCTACATGTGTACATACTCAGTATATCTTGAATGAACCAGTGAATGCAAGGTGAGGAACAGGATGAAGTTATATTGCCAATGTCACTTTTCATTTCTCTCTCTTCATAGCAATGCTACACAAGAAAACGATACCAAACCTCACATAACAATACCATTTATTTATATCTAATCTGTCAGGCTGATTGGCTCTGCTTGTCTTTGTTTGGCTGACTCATACCGCTTGGATATAGATCACTGTCCACTGATCAGTTCAGGCTTCTGCTGGGTTAAATGGGGTGACTCAGCCCTAGTCCATGTGTCTCTCATACCCCAGCAAGCCACAGCCTGGCATGTCCTTAGGGGCATGGCCAAAAATCCAGGAGAAAGTTGAACCACATAGTCTACTTGAGGTCTAGACTTGAATCAGGGTGATGGGAAGGGTAGGTCTTTGAACTTTCAGTCTTATATAATCTCCACCAGCTCCCACCACCATATCCCAGGCTTTGTTCATCAGAGTGAGTGCCAAGCAGACCACAGATTCCATTCCGTTTGGGGCCAGTTGGTGTCAACATAAAACAAGGTATAATTTGTTCTACAAGCACCAGTAAGTATACTAAGAAGTTTTTGTACTTACACCAGTAATTCTAGTTGTTGGTCAAGAAGAAGGCTGGTTCTGGATCACAAAGTAAGTGTGAGAATTTCATTCACACTGTTGCAAAAGCACTGATTTCCTACAGCAGCACCTTGATGTGGACCAACAGGTTAAGCTGAGCAAGGAAATAAATGGCAGTTCATCTAAAAGTCTAGCTGTGGAAAGACAGGAATTTCCCCATAAGAAGATTACCTACCTAATCCCCAGCCTCTATAAGTCAGAAAATCACCTCCTTCCTCACCTCCATTGTTTTAGTCAGCTTTTCATCACTATGACCAAAGCACCTGACCCAAACAACTTAGAGAAGGAAACATTTATTCTGAGCTCAGCTTTTCAGAGGTTCAGTGCATGTTCAGCAAAGGCATATTGCTCTGGGCCTGTGGAGAAGACAAGGCTTCATGGCAAGGAAAGCTGCTCACCTTACAGTAGCCAGGAAGCAAAGTGCTTATGGAGCTATTTAAATGGCAAATAGGATAGGTGTGTGGCAACATAAGCAAGATAGTGTGGGTAGCATCAAATAGAAAGATAATCTCAAGCAGCTCTGTGCTCTCCCCAACATATATGAGATTCATACATACTGGTCAAAATGTTTTTGAGACTGCTAATCTGACATCTTGTTGATCTTAGTTTCACAAAGATAGCATAGAAAGAATTTTACCTCATTTCTATTAGATATGCTTTGTGGTAAAAATAATATTATCTTGTGGACAAAAACTTAGAATGAGCTCTATAAGTTGCCATAAGCTGCCATAAGTTAATGTTGGACCTGGATCACTAGATTAGGCTTAGAGAAGAAATTACGTCAGCTATTGACTGCTTTACTTGAAGCATGCAGGATGGCAGCTACACTGCACTCAGTTTAACAGAAAAAGAATTAGTCATTACCAGATATATATATATATATATATATATATATATATATATATATATATATATATATGGAAAAATGGAATCCAGTAACAAATGAATGTACTCTCATGATTGGGATATGCTCCAATATTTCTAAAGTTTACATCTGCTTATCAAGTCATGTGCTGTGTAATGCTTTTGCATCAGTGACAAATGGCATATACAACAGTGGTTCCATAAGATTATAAAGAGGTGAAAAATTGTTACTGCATAGGACATTATAGGCATAGAGCAACATTACTCCCATGTATGGTGATGCTGGTGTAAACCTATAGTGCTGCCAGGTACATAGACATATAGTTTGTACAATTATGTATAGTACATAGTGCTTGATTTAGTTAAATAAGTATGCTACTTGTTTATATACTTACTCTGCTATACTTTTATTCTTATTTTAGAATGTATGCCTTCTGTTCATATAAAAAGTTTACTATAAAACAGTAAGCTGTATTAGTCTAGCAGCAGCCTTATACACCTTACATTTATCTGGTCTCTTGGTGGCATGATGTTCTCTAGTATCTAGTACTTGATTTAATCCTGTGTTATTTTGTTCATTGTATCCTTGGGAGCAATTGGCTATGCTGTGTGTATCTCATATGGCCTAAGTATCTGATAAGCTATTCCATCTAGCTTATGTTTACACAATGACAAAATCATGTAATAAGGCGTTTGCCAAAAAGTACCCCATCTCACCATGGATGGTGCTGTGCAGCTGTAAACCCAGAGATCCATGAGGTTGAGGAAGAAGGATTATAAGTTCAAAGCCAGCCTCAACAACTTATTAAGTCCCTAAGCAAATTAGCAAGACCATGTCTAAAAGTAAAAATAAAATAAAATAAAATAGAAAGAATCAGGGATGGGACTCAGTGGTAAAGTACCCTGGGTCAAATACCAAAAAAAAAAAAAAAAAGACCCCACAAAATGCAATATGACTGTATGGCAGAGGGCAGAGTTAAAGAAGGGCTGGTTAATGACGTTAAAACAGGAGTATGCCATGCTCTGTCATTCCACCACAAAGTGCTGTCAAAACACTTAAGTTTTTAAGTCTAACATTCAATCTACATGGAATTGGAGAAAAAGCAAAAATATATGGTATGCGAATGAACATTAGGCTGAACTAATTTTCCTCCAGCCACCGAGGGGGAAAGCATCAGAGGAGAAGAGTATCAAAGCATCAAGGAACCACTATATAAAATTGAGGCCCCACAGACATGTTTTAGACTTCCTAAGAGCCCATGTTCTTCCAGAGCTGAGCACAACTAAGAGTTTTTAATGGAAAAATTATAGCAAATTTTCTCAGTAAAAGGCAAGAATAGCTTCTGCAGGACCAGTCTGGTAGTCGATAAGATGTTCAGCTTTAATAGAGTTGATCGTTATTTATAGCCAAAATGGTGTTGAAAAACAAACCCTTCCTAACTCAGTGGCTTAGAATAATACACATTTAGTTAGCTTACAGGTTTGTGGGTTAGCAATTCAGATGGGGCTTCAACAGGACATCTTCAGTGAGGACATGTTGAGGGCATTGCTCCTTCAACAGGCTGTCCTCTGTATGTTCTCACAGTAGTAACAGAGGTATAACAGGGTCAAGGTGACAACAATAAGAACTTTTACGCCTATTCTAATGGCAACTCTGCTAACGTTATCATTAGCAAAGGCAGTGCTACTTGGGTAGTCCACTAAGAGTGGAGGAGACAAGTCATCCCATCCTCGGTGAAAACCATGGATTAAAGAGGGTAAGAATCAGAGCCACCAAGCAGCCTTCTGCTCTAAACAAATACCTTTAGGTCTCCAGTGGGCCCTCAGCCTTCCCAGGGTAATAAGATGCTGGCATGAGAGACAGAGCAACAAGAGAGGAATATGTTTGAAAAGGAAAATACCTTCTAGTAGAATTAGGGGAGCTCTTGGCCAAGTAGAACAAACCACTACGATCTTTGTGAAATCACCTGGTATGTTGGTTGGCAAGGCACCAGCACTTTGGCTGAAAGTTTAAGGAAGGAAGGAAAAAATATGCTTTTTTTTTTTCCTTAGCAGCTACTCTTTATAGAGAGTTATGTTATGCTATTAGTATTTATCATTTCAGTTACTCCTGGCAACATTTCTAAAGTTTTGGTGTAATTATCTTCATTTTACAGATGAAAAATCCATACTGATTAGTTTCTTGAAATAACAGTACAAGCGAATGGTAGACTTGTCTCTTCCAATTCCAAAGCTCATACTCTCCACACCACTGCACTTTGTACCCATATTGGCTTCTTAAGGAATGAATCATCTCCCTGTCAACTTTTTTCCTAAATAATTCCCCCAGGAACAATGAGTTGTGAAAGTAAGCACCAGTTAGGAAAAAAAAGTCAGAACTTTTAGGACTTGAAATAATTCACTTTCCTGGCCTTCCCATCCCCAGACAGTTGTGAATGATTTTCCTTTGTAGGAGATGAAGAACATATGCCCAAGACCAGTCCAGAGCACAAAAGACAGATTTTTTAGGTGAAGCAGAATTTATGTTAAGCCAACAGAGGGCAAGACAACTTGACTCACTCAAGTTGGCTTACGAGCCTCATTAGCTGACGGACAGTAGTAACCCCATCTGGGATACCCTTTGTACCCCATTCAGACTACACATGAGTCAAAATGGCTATTAGCAGTCTTTCTTATAGAAATCTCTCTCTTTCTACATGGAGAGGTTGATTTGATGCTTGGGTATTTGTGCATGTCCTCTGGCCCAAGGGGTTGGTCTCAACAAGCTCCAAAGCAATGAAAAGCAAACGTAGGAGAAGACAGGTTATTTTTAGAATACGCTAAGGTGTACACATTTTCAATAATAGAAAATTAGGCATTTTCTACTTCAAACTAGAAAACAGGAAGTAAAAAAAGTTTTCACTTAAAATGGTTACTTTTAAAAATTTGCCAGTGCCCACACATTGTATAGAGCTTTATGTACCATTTAAAAAGGAATACATAAGAAACACTTAGCTATTAGCATATGACAGCAATGATGAGTCACTAAATGTAAGTTAAAAACTCACTCTACTCAGAGCCCCTTTATCAGAGAAAATACTTTTGAATACTATAGAAATTAGGTTGCTTCTTTGAAGTCCTCTGGAACATCCCTTCTCTTTGCATTTATCTACCACCCACTCCAATACTAATAATTTTGTTGTGTGCTGTAGAATTAGACATTCATACAGTAAAGATTTCATGTAAAATGAAAAGATAAGGTCTCTTGTCTGTAGAGAGCTAGGGGAGAGGCAGACTTACATATACAAGGAGTTAAATATCATTTGTGTACATTTTGCCAAATTTTAAAGGAATAAGATCATTTAGAAAAAGGAATTATTCTTTAAAAAGGAATAGCTTTGGGTTGGGTATGTGGCTCAAGTGGTAGCACACTCGCCTGGCATGCATACGGCCTGGGTTCGATCCTCAGCACCACATACAAACAAAGATGTTGTGTCTGCCGAAAACTAAAAAATAAATACTAAAAAATTCTCTCTCCCTCTCTCTCTCTCTCTCTCTCTCTCTCTCTCTCTCTCTCTCTCTCTCTCTCTTAAAAGGAGTAGCTTCAAGGACGATTTTAGAGTCAAGGAAAAACTGGTGCATGCATTCACTTTCTAAAAGGTGATGGTATTTGGTTGTCAGAGATCCAAGCAAGGTTATATTATGCAATACTAATTTTGGGGTTGTTTCATTTTGCTTTCTGGGGAAGAAACATGGAATTTGAAGTGGACATCTGGGTCCTGATATTGTCTATTATATTAGTTTATTCTTCATTAGTAAAATGCAAGGTCACCTTGAGGGTTGAAAACACTGACACATCTGTAAGAGCAGATGTGTAAGTTAGTTACCCAGAATGTGTAAGTTAGTTCTCACGTACTTTCTTCATGACTAATTCTCTTTCATCTCATCTTGATTCTGTAGTAACATCTTGAAATCTCATACCCTCTGTTCTCTTCTCTTTATCTTACACATCTTTGATCTTTTCTCCCCCTTAGTACTCTTCCTGTATCTTACAAACATCTTCAAATGTTAATCAATCTAAAAAAATTTTTAAAAGTTTCCTTTGATCCTGCCATAACTATAATTCTGTCTGAGTTTTCTTTTATTTTAAATATTTTACAGAGATATATGCATTTGTTGCCTATACTTGCTTATTTCTCTTATATCAAAGAACAGAAGAACGTGGCCATTCATAAGTTCTGAGCACAGATGGGGTAGAGAAAGTCCTGATTCTGCTACTTTTCATAAGCTGTGTGATCTTGAGTAAATTACTCTTTTCTCAGTGGTTCATTTCCTTCCTCAGAAAAATGAGGATGAAGATGATGATAGTAAAACCCACTTCATTATAAGTTCTAATAATCAAATGTAGTTATACTCAGAGATGTAGAAAAGAATCTGACAATCAGACTTATTTAGAAAATGATAACTGCTATTATAATTCTTCAACCAAGTGAAATTTGGATTCTGTCCTTGACTATTTATTGAAGTGTTCTTAACCAGTGTTCACAGGATTGTCAGATACAGTAGGATCTTTTTATTATGCATCCTGCTTGGTTTCTCTGTATCACTAAACTTGATTTCTCACTTTAGCTTATGAAGTTATCAACAATTTTTTTTCTTGCACATTCATTAGTGGTGTTTGTTTCTCTGAAAAATGCACATCCATATATCCAACTTCCTATGCCTTTACAGTCACCTCAAATTCAGTATGTCCAAAACTGAACCCACCATACTTACTATTAGAACTCCCTTTCCACTTTCTGCTTTCCCTGTCTTGTTATACTGTCCATCTCTGCCTCCAGAACACAAGTTTGGGAGTATTACAGGCCATGTCCCTCTATTTTGCTCAATCTTACACAAAATATTTTAGAGTTTTCTCTCACTGTCAGTCAAAGTCTCAATCAACAGTTTTCTCTCAATATAACTGCCATTTATGTAGTTAAGGTCTTAATAATTTCTCACTTGAATTCTTGTCATGGGTCATGGGTCATGGGTCATGGGTCTTCTTTCCTGCACTCTCATCTATTCCAAATCCATTCTCTACACTGAAGAAAAAGTTCTCTTTCAAAAATGTCAGTTGCTATAAATAATTCAATATCAACCTAAACCCTCTTATACAGCCATATGTCATAAGTAACCCATTTTTCTAGCCATATGCCCGCTACCCCTATAATCTTAACAAAAGAAAAGAATAGAGGAAGAATTGGTTAGTCTGGAAATATAGGAGAAAGAAATCAGTTAAATTGATTAATGTGTTCTCCATGGCACAAAAATCATGGATTTATCTTCTCTTTGTTGATTTACTCATTTATCAATAAACAGTGAAAACAAAGTACACTAAGATACCATACACCAACAGTAAAACAAAGCAAAAAAACTCTCTCACAGAAGGATAAAAACAAATAAAAATGTAAACAAACACATATGCAAACCTATTACACACGGGACAGTGACACACATCATAGAAAAGAGCAATAAGATAAAGGGTACATGAAGTGCTGAGGAAAAGGTGGTTGGAATTAGCAGTTTTCCATAGAGCAGTTAGACAAACTTGCTTAGAATATTATGTTCCAGCCATGATGATGTGCGTGGAGATAACAAGTGCAAAGCTTCTGAACCAATACGGGGCTAAGGATATTTGAGGAACAGAACTTAGGTCATTGTGACTAGAGCAGAGAGAATGAGGGAAGAATAGCAGGAGGTGAAATCAGAGTATCAGTCTGGGGCTGGATCATGATATTTTCAAGGTCATTCTAAGGATTTAAGCTTGCATTAAGAGGGAAATGGGAGCTCTTGCAGGGATTTGAACAGAGGGGCAATATAGCATTTCTGGGTTTCTCCCTTCATATCTTTTTTTTTTTTTTTGCCTCCCCTGGAACACTAATTATTTGCAGTTCCTCATTCTTACTCTTTGTCTGAATCTTTCTGTGTGCTGCTGCCTCTACCTGGAACATCCTTCCCACTCACATCTGGCTCTTCTTGGATGGTCAGTCTCCTGGTAGATCTTTAGATTCCATCAGATGTAGTAGAAGTATCTATTCATCTTTTCTAAGAATTCATAAGTAGATGCTGTTCCTAAGATCCTTCATGACATTTTCTCAGTCAGGACTCTTTAAAAACTAATTAACAGTTGCTTAAACCATAAGAATAAGAAATAGTTGCTAGTGAGATGTCCAGAGGTATGCAGTAGTGTTGTTAGCTAAGCATTTCAGGGATGTTTGCAAGGACCCGGACTCTTTGTGTTCTTCTGCTTCAGCACAACCAACAGGTTGACTTTAGCCCTCCATTAGTTTGGCCCTATTGGTACAAGATAGCTACCATCTTGGCCTTACAGGCATCTGACTTCAAATGATACAACAAAAACAGTGACTGAGGAAAGGATTTCTAAGAGCTTTCCTTTTGCCTTGTCTTTGCCTCTTGTCAAGAGAGAACATCTTTCCCAAAATCTTACTGGTTGTCTCTCTATGTCTAATTAGCCAGATCTAATTTATATTTGTTATAAGTGCCTGTTTACCTGGGTCTTCTAATCATTGTTTACTGACTCCTAGCACAGACTGTGACACTAGTCTGTGTTGAATACATAATTGCTGGATAAAAATCAATGTCAGTGGATTTTATTCTCTTTGTAAAATAGAATGTGAGATTGAGGGGTGGAAGTTTCATGAAAATGCCACACTTTGCAGAAAAGAAAAGAACTGCTGACTAGAAATAAGCAAAAGAATTGCCAAAACATATTGTGGCTTCCCCTATGTCAGAGGAGAGCAAAATAATAATGTTCTAGTTTTTACTTTAGAGTTTCCAAATAAAAATTTTCAAATCCCCAGTGGGTTGAAATTAAGTTCAGATTATCTAAAACCAAGGAATTTAAACATGTTTTGAATATTTCCTCCACCCTGGTTTTGGTTCATTGATAATGATCTTTTCAAAAATCTTTCTGAATTCTACTGAACTGTATCTGAACCTCACTGGTCAACTGCAGACCATGAGTCTTGTAATATAGGACAAGCACAAATACAAAGTCACACACGCAGAGAACCCTGAGACCTCTGTTAAGTTTTAAGTTAAGGATTTTGAGTGGATGAACTGGAGATTGAACCCAGGGTATCACACATGCTAGGCAAACACTCTACTACTGAGCTACCAGCTCAAGACCCCTCTTGATAATGCCACAAATAAATTTTAACTTGGTAGATATACAAGGGAATATGATAGTTCAACAAAAACAGTGACATAGCATCAGTGACTTTGGTTCAATGAAAGTAAACTTTTGTAAGCATTCCTAGCCTAAAACTTGTGTCCAAGTATGTTCAGTTCCCTTGACAGCTCCTTCCCATCCATGAACAGGCCTGCAGGTTCCTCTAGTAGGTACTAGAATCTCCAGTTCCTTAGAGGACCTCCCCTCTAATTTCCACTTCAAATCCTCTTGTTCTGTGTTAGTGTCCACATTTCCTGTCTTACTCTGTTTATCTCCCAGGCCTTTCAGTGTCTTGTTATAGCAGAAAAGACCACTAGGCTTGATCCATGATTTAGCTCTATATGTCCTGTAGCTCCATGCTCTGCAACCCCTAGCCAGAGCAGCTCCTCTTCTGAGACAAACAAAGATTCTAAAAACTGCAGCCCAAGTATAGTATTTACTTTTCATTTCAATGTTTTTGAGTTATTCCTCTTATATATTTTATTGAGTTTTTAAAATAAATGACAACAGAATGCATTACAATTCATATTACACACATAGAGCACAACTTTTTGTACCTCTGGTTGTATATAAAGTATATTCATACCAATTCATGTCTTCATACATGTGTTTTGGATAATGATGTCCATCACATTCCACCATCACTGCTAACCCCATGCCCCCTCCCATTTCCTCCCACCCTTCTGCCCTATTTAGAGTTTATCTACTCCTCCCAAAACCATATGATCATCTCAATAGACAGAGAAAAAGCATTTGACAAAATACAGCACCTCTTCATGTTCAAAACACTAGAAAAGTTAGTGATAACAGGAACATATCTCAACATCATAAAGGTTATCTATGCTAAGCCCCAAGCCAACATAATTTTAAATGGAGAAAAATTGAAGGCATTTTCTCTAAAAACTGGAATAAGACAAGGATGCCCCTTTCACCACTTTTATTTAACATAGTTTTTGAAACAATGGCCAGAGCAATTAGACAAAAGAAATTAAAAGGATAAAAATAGAAAAATAAGAACTTAAATTAGCACTATTTTCTGATGAAATGATTCTATTCCTAGAAGATGCAAAAAGTTCCACCAGAAAAATTCTAGAACCAGTAAATGAATTCAGCAAAGTAGCATGATACAAAATCAACATCCATAAATCAAAGGCACTTCTGTATATTAGTGACAAATCCTCTGAAAGAGAAATGAGGAAAAGTACCCCATTTACAGTAGCCTAAAAAAAAAAAATTGGGAACCAACCTAATGAAAGATGAGAAAGATCTATACAATGAAAAGTATAGAACCCTAAAGAAAGAAATCAAAGAAGACCTTAGAAGATGGAAAGATCTACCTTGCTCTTGGATAGGCAAAATTAATATTATCAAAATGACCATACTACCAAAAGCACTGTACAGATTTAATGCAATTCCGTTCAAAATCTCCAATGGCATTCTGCATAAAAATAGAGAAAGCAATCATGAAATTCATCTGGAAAAAATAAGAGACCCGGAATAGCTAAAGCAATCCTTAGCAGGAAGAGTGAAGTAGGTGGCATCACTATACCAGAACTTTAACTATACTATAGAGCAATCAAAACAAAAACAGCATGGTTGGCACCAAAACAGAATGGTAGACCAATGATACAGAATAGGAAACACAGAGACTAACCTACAAAGCTACAATTATCTTATATTAGACAAAGGTGCCAAAATATGCATTGGAGAAAAGATAGCATCTTCAACAAATGTGTGCTGAGAAAACTGGAAATCCATAAGCAGCAAAATGCATACAATCTCACACTATCTCATGCCACACACAAAACTAAACTCAAAATGGATCAAGAACCTAGGAAATCAACCAGAGACCCTGTGTCTAAGAGAAAAAAAAGTAGGCCCAAATCTCCATCATGTGGAATTAGGCCCTGACTTCCTTAATAAGACTCCTATAGCGTAAGAATTAAAATCAAGATTCAATAAATGGGATGGATTCAAACAAAAAGTCTCTTATCTTTTTAAAGAACAATTTAGGATCCTGTAGAAAAGACTATTAAAGGTCCTTAGGCCAAGAAAGGAAGAGACAGAGACACACAAAGAATGAATGATGGACTTCATTGGACAGCTAAGGCAGTCATGTGCTACTCCAGCAATGACATAGGAAGAGAAGCTGTTTGAAGTCAGGGAATTTTACAGTAAGTACTGAAAAAAGGTAAATCTTCTCAAATGCCAGCATTTTCAGGATATGTATAGTATCTAGCTAGGAAGATCAACAATTAAAACTGTCTAAACAAAGTGGTGAGCAACCATTTAAATGATAAATTTGTAGAATTATGGGCTGACAGAAATATATTTAATTATTATAATATAAGAAAGTATTTATAATGTTCATGTGAACACATATGGAGACAGAGAAACACAATAAAATACACAGATGAAAGTTCTGGGCCTATATATAGGATGAAAACATGTCTCATACCAAACTAAGAGCTTCACCATATATTCTAGTAGTATAATTTTTGGTTTTATTCTAGAAGTATTCTGTACAATACTTAAACTTTTCACTGATTATGAGCTGTCTGGGAATGTGTGTGTACCTACATGGTGTTTAATGAGTTGTAGATGATGCATTTATTCTCTGCTACTCCTTCGTTTGATTCCTTACTGAAAAAACAACACATACACCTGTCTTTGGACGTTTTTAAAGAGTGATGTCTGAATCCAGCAAGACTCTCAAAACCACTGAGCAAAGATTCCCAAGCCAGAGTAGGCTACTGTAAAAACAGTTTCTCTTTTAGAACTTTATTCACTGTTTTGGTGGACCATACAGAAAACTGAAAGCATCATACTTAATTTTCTGAAATGTAGGATATTTGTAATAGTCCAAGATGGTTTATAAAGTCTATTCTAATTTACAAATTAGACTGGAAATTATTTAATCAAGTAATTCTTGCTTGGGACTTGTTTATATCATCTTATTAGTAATTAAACATAATGCTTAAAATTATATATATATATATATATATATATATATATTTTTTTTTTTTTTGCTTATTTTAACAGGCACACAGAGCTTATATATACCTTGGATATGGGAGTTATTTTTAATCACCTTACCTCTTATTGCAATAGAAAGATTATATACTAACTCTAATAGATTTTGACTACAGATTAACTTAAAGTTAAAATCCAGATGATATGCTCTAGCAGTCATAAAAGACAAATAAATAAAGTTTATTTAATAAAGTTAATTGAAAATTTTAAAAATAAGTTTAATATAATTTAGGCTTCTGAAAGAAAGGAATTAGGTTTTGACTTGATACATGAAAATATTTACTCTTTTGTCTTATGAAGTGATATAGTTTCAAATTTAACCATTAATATTAAAATCAAGAAACATTTTGCTTACCATCTTTGTAACAGCCTAAAGAGGTGATAATAATAAAGTCATCATTTGCTTTTATGTTCCCTAAATACATTGGTCTCTGAGAACCTATACATAAAACAAAAATCTAGCCAACTCAAAAAAACTAAAAGTACTTGGCTTCCTGATTCAATAATTTGATAATTTTTAGATTTTTAAAATGAAAACTACTTGTATAATTAAAACTATGTTAATACAATTTCTGTATCAGTTTTATAGATACTTTATATTAAAATATCTAATGACTAATTTCTCACTTAGAATGTATTTTTACATACAATTAAAAATTTCTCTGTCAAAATATGGCATAAATAATGCCATAAAGCAACAGACTTCAATACATTACTCTGATAGTACATAAGACCTGTTTTTAATCTTCTTGCTAAATTTAGCCAAGATCTTTAACAATGTAAGTTAGTAATATTTATCTTATTTCCTTTTTGTTTTAACTTAACGACATACTTCATTTAGTATTCTTTCTTTATAACTTATTCTTCTTAACTTTAAAATACTTAATTTGGGGAAAATAATTTTATAGTTAATTCTAGATAATATAAATTTTGTCATGGAGTAGATAATTCTCTGCATATTCAGAAAGAAACAACATTTTGTTAATTATACTGTTAAGGACATAATGTGTTCTAGGTAATTTTATTCTCTATTTACATAGGATTAATCAAGAAAATTGTTTGAAAATGCTATCACACCAAATAAAATACTTTGCACTTTTGTATATTTTATTAATATACACATTTTATTGATTGAAAATTTTCATTGTTGTTTTACACATATCCCACATATCTTCATAGTGAAGGAAGTGTACAATATTGGTTTAAAAGATATTTTGTGATTTTTTAAATAAAACTTTTCTCTCTTATTTTTCACTGCCTTCTATTTTTCTCCTTCCTTCTTTTCTTTCTTTTTTAATTTTTTAAAAATTTTTGGTACTGGTGATTGAACCTGGGCCCTATGCATGCTAGGCAAGTGTTCTGACACTGAGCTATATCCTCAGTCTTTTTCTTTTATTTTGTTTTGAGACAGTCTTGCTAAATTTTCCAGGCTGACCTCTAACTTGCAATCCTCCTTCCTCAGCCCTCCAAGTAGCTGGGAATATAGATGCATACTACTGAGCTGGGCCATCTTTTCAATTTAAATTTAAACAAATAATTCTGTTGATTTGGAATATTTTGCTGATGTTATCGAGTTTGTAAATATTTTACTATGGAATGGATCATTAGAAGAGATTTCATTTCAGGAAAAATACCAAATTCAAATAACATGACATGACTGAAATTATCAACTATCACTGGATATGAAGCTTCCTATTTAATTAAATGGACATCAAAGAAAGGAGTAACACTCATTTACCTATTCACTTTTCCAATACTTCTGTGTGTATTTTCCCCAAAATGTTATTACTCAGATATTTTTTGAAAACAAAAATCAATGATGGAGTGTAGGAGGAAGTGAAAATTAAATTTCCCAGCTAGTGTTACTTATAGAATAGTAAAACCACTGCAGTAAATTTTGAAGAAAGAATTATTTTGTTGGGCAAGGAGAGTTAAATACCTCAAGCTTGAGTCACCAATATCAGATCACTGTTGGTGACAAAGCACTGCAGTTCAGACAGATGCAGTACTGCCATCACTTGTGTTTGGAGCCCATCTACCAGAAGGTCATGCTCAAACATCTGAATAAGTGGGATTAACTCTGAGAATGCATGTATAGTACAAGAGTAATAAATTTGGGGAAAGAAATGTGTACCCACAATTTGGGAATGGCAGGGGAAAGAGAAACAACCAAATGGGCAGAAAAAAGTCAGAGATATTGGAGGACAAAGACATGATGCAATGTTAATGAATCTAAGGAAAGACAGGATTTTTTTTAAAAAAAATAAAATGTCCAAACCAATGATTTAGTGGTCTTCAAAATTTCTGCTGACATTCCTCCTAAAATAATTTTGAAAACTGTCCCATCACACATGTTTAACATTTAAAGATTTTCAACAAAAATGTAAATAATTGTGGATAACATAACTTAAAGCATGTCATAAAGGTTGATATAAAATAGTAGCATATGATTTGTCTCAAGCCATTCAATGAAGCATAAAAACCCAGCAATTTGATATTCACCATTATCTTCATAGATGAAATAACTCTTCTTTAACAGAAAATTTATATCTCCTTAAAATTTTCCTGAGTTTCCATTTCTAGTCCAATTTCACAAAATTTAATTTTAATGAATATACTTTTATAACTTCACAACCCTTTTATTGATTTCCTTTTTTATAATTTTTATAGCACACATAAATACATATACAAGCTGAAAAATTATTTTTAACTATCTGTGACACATTTTCAGGATTAAATAAACCCTGCTTTTATCATTATCATAAAATTAATCAAAACTAAAAACATTCATAACTTTTTACAATTACTAAGTACAAATAGTAAAATTCAGGATGTAGTAATGTATTTTTCAGTCATTTATGTATGTGAAAATTATTATTTCTAGCATAAAATAATATTCAACATACCTATTTGTAAGGTAGATTCATAGACACATAGGTGATAGATACATGGAGATGTATGAAGCTTTGATCATATTAATGAATAAATAAGAATGGAAAGACTTTTGTTATGGTGATTCTGCTCAATGATTTGAACTTCTGAGCTATATGACACAAACTGGTTAAGTGTTCTATCAAAACTTATATTGTCTTATAAGATAGCTATTCAGTTTAGTTTTCCCTTTCAGTTGTTTTAAAACTGAAAGCTACTGATTTTCAAAAGGCTGTATTACACAGTGAAGTATTCATCTTCTGGGAATTATATGAAGAAAGAAGTAATATTACTTTGTGAGTGATGATGAATTATGACCGTAGTCTTCACTTAGAGGCACTGTATTTGATAGAATATATTCAGAAAAAATTGGGGAAATGTAAGTGTTATTAATTTCATAGCATTTTTATCAAAATGATATTCTAAATAAATAGTTTATATATCAAATCATCTGAAGGGGGCCTATGATTTTATTTACTTTTTAAATTCCCTCACAGTCTGTATACCCAATCTATCTTTACCCTACACCAATTTTTGTCTACCTCCCACTTATTACTTTCTAATAAACATACTAATAAATATACTTATGGGGTTTTTAATCTCTCTTCTTTTGCTAAAATACAAGTTCCATGTGAAGGGAGTAATATCTTTTTTCCCCTTAATTAATATATTCCAAACTCTTAAAGTAATGTTTGGTATATCATATAAGTTCCCTAATTATTTTTAATAAAATAATTGGAACTTCAGATACACTTCATTCAACTTATGGAAAAAAGTTCCATAAAAATATAATGGTTCAAGCAGTAGCAATTATCAACTTCACCTAAATGTGACTTAAGTACTTTTCAAAAATGTCTGATTTCACCTTTCCATTGTAACATAGTAATTATATTGGTACTTAACCTCAAGGCAAGCATCTGAATTCTGAATTGGAATTCTAAAATGCTTCACAAGAAGGCTGGTGGGAGGGGTGGGGTGGATGGACAAGGCTTAGAGCTCTACCCAGAGCTGGTGACCTGGATGGAATTAGGTGCTCTTCCCTTGAGTACTATTGGCTTTGCCCATAAGAGGCCCTCCCCGCAGAGCACTACATTACTTAAAGACAGTGCAGGGATGAAATCAGTGAGGGAGAGAGTACAAATCTTGTTGCTCTAGGAATTCAGAACATTTACTTAAATGGCACAACCCCAGATTCTAAAATCAAATTTTAATCTTGAAGAACAATACATTAAAAAAAGAGAAAAACACTGTTCTACTGAGGCTTTAATCAATATTTTGAATTGTCCCTTTATTTGCAGCCAGAAGTTTTGACATCCTTCACTTCTTCCTTCTTCCAGGACAATGTGTTTTAGAAAGACTGACACATGAAAGGTAAGGCTTCTTTGGTAAATTGGGAAATGAGCTATTGGGAAAAGGAGTGGTGGTAAAGCAGAACCAGAGTGATGCTTGAAAACAGGATCAGCTCCATAATTTGTGGGGCTCGCTCATTGAAAAATGAAAAATGCTGTGACCTTTGTTAAAAAGGTTATTAAGAATCTCAAGACAGTGACAGGGAGTGTTAGGTCAAGAACAGGCACCTATGCTGCCACATAGATCCCATGCCCATGAAGTCGGCTGTGGCAGAAACCTTCAACTCAGACACTGCCAGGACAAGTCAGTTTGGGGAGAAAGTACCTAAAAAAAGTGAGGACTCAAAAATTAATTCCATTTTTACTCTCAATCACTTGTCCCCTGGAAAGCCTGTGTACCTCCAGAGAGATGTGAACCCCAGCTTACAAACCTCAGGTTTTAACCAGTCTGAGGCTCCCCACCAACTAAATCAATTAAGTTCATTCTTGAATGATACCTTAAGAAAGTTTAAATTAGAAAATTTCTGAAATCAAAACTATTTTGAGAAAATGTGTTTTCAGTTCATCATGTCACAATTATTTTCTGACAGCAAAAAATTCAAAGATGGGGCTGGGTTTGTAACCCAGTGGTGGAGTACTTGTCTTGCATGTGGAAGGCACTGGGTTCCATCCTCAGCACCACATAAAAATAAAACAAAGGCATCGTATCCATCTACAACTAAAAAATATTTTTAAAAATTCAAAGATGATTTACCTCTTTTTTTGAGTTATTCCTATTGCCTGTATGGAAAAATTATAGCTTTGGGCAACCCAGCATACATTCCTTGTTTGAGCTCTATGAAGTCTACAAGGTGGCCAAATAAATCTTAGCAGATACCAAAGAAAATAGAAAAGAATGGACCCCCTGTAAAAAGCCTATACATGCGGTATATTCGTGATTGTGGATTTAAAATTTATGACCATTATCAAAAACTTCCAACATTGAGCATGCATTAATCAGAAATGTTGTTTGAAAGAATCCACAGTAAAAAAGTAAAACTGAAAAATAAAATAAAACTAGAATTATATGAGACTGAGATCACGGCATTAAGATGCAATTCCAAATGATCACTTTGATTGTGACTCAGGTTTGCTTAAAAAAAAAAAACAGTTTGTTAATTGCTGAAGAATTATTGGACATCTTTCTGCAAGTTGACCCCACCAAAGTCTTAAAACATGGGCACTAGTGACACTGGATAATTGCTTGCTGCTCTATGGTCTCGAAGGCTGTAGACTGTGGAATTAATTTTGTTGTATAGTTGTTTTACAAAATGACTATTTGGAAGTAATTACAGAGTTTTTCAAAATGTTATTTTCAACCGTCTACCTCCTTCGCATTAGATCTCCAGACAGGAGGCCCAGGAAGCTGAATTTCTAAAAAATAAAGATTCAGAAAGATGACCTATAATTCTTCAGCAGTTGGATAATCCAGATGATTCTTGAGCACCTTCTAGTTCTCAGACCTTTGTCTTATCATGAGGTATAGTGAACTAAGTCCTGAGTACCAAAACTGACCCCATTCCTGTTTTTGTAAATAAAGCTTTATTGAAATACAGGAATTGTACTCATTTGCCCATAGTCTATGACTGCTTTAGGATTACGGGCAGAGCTAAGTGACTGAGACAGAAGCTCTGTGACCTGCAAAGTCTAAAATGTTGCATATATCCCATAATAGGAAAAGTTGACAGGCCTCTTCTCTGCCCTTTAAAGCAATCTTTGACTCATTAATGCCCATAATTACTTTATTAGTAGAAAAGATGGATTCTGAAACTCTGAAATGATTTCTACTTTTTGCCCTTGGTAGACAAGTAGTGCTAAAGTGCATGTTTACAGTGTGTGGTGCGTTTAGTTTGGTACAGAATATAGGCCTTGGTGTGAAGATTTAGATTTAAAGACTCAGTTCTGAGAATAAGTTCTGTAAATCTCAAAAGATTATGGAAAACTTCATAAAAATGCTACTGCAAAAACTGAATTAGATGATTGTATTATAACACTTTGTAAAATGGGAGTTTCTACACATATAAGTTGCTATTGTCACTTATACTTTAAGCCCATAAGGGTAAAAGCTGGTTCTATTCATCTGCATATTTATGAGAGTAAAGATCTTGCTATATTTTCCTGAAGCTGCTATTATCCTGTGCAATATCTGGGACATTTAATTTTTAATAAACATTCCTGCCCAACTGATTAAATAGATGGGCTGATGAATTAATAAATGAGTAAATGATTTAATCAACTGATAAAATGTTTTTAATAAATACAAAAATATTTTCTTTCCTCTGTACCATTCTTGGCCCTTTTAAAGAAATGATGCTTTTTTTTCTGGAAAATTTATAATGCATTCATCTCTATTCCCATGATATTTTGGAAAAATATGGCTAGATATCATTTTAGACATTATAATTTTTCTTAGCATTATTGGTTATGACATAATATTGAATAGTATTTGTATTATATTCATGTCAGAAGAAGATCATTTCATTGTTAGTCCCAGCATCCTCACTGGATCAGGGACAAAGTAGGTTTTCAATAATTCTTTTTATGCATTGGATCAAATTGAATGTACTTCTGGGCTCCTCTGACTTCTCTCCCTGATGTGAGGAGTCCACTTAATCCCTCTGCTATTCTTTAGATTTGCCACCTAAGCCTTCATGAAGGGGTGAGTGGCAGAGGGAAGGAATTGGAATTCTTATTCACTGCTTCTAAAGCAGATCACCACACAGGGACATATGAGGTGTACAAATGGGAGTGAGGTCAAATCAGAGAACAAGAATGAACCCCTCTTCTGCCACTTCCTGTACTCTGTTCTGTGATATCAGTTTAACATAAATATTGTTTTTACCACATTTGCAGTTAAGACCCATTTGAATAAGTTGACTTTCTAAATATCTGGTATTGGAAAGTTCCAGGAATGTAGTCCTCTGATTAAAACCCTTTATACGGCTCTGAGAACAAAGTCCAAACCCATTAGCAAGACTGCAAACCCTCTCTCTAAGCTTGAGCCACCAGGGGCCACTTGCAGGTCTCAAACCCACTGTTTTCTCTTACCTGTCTCTGCCTAGGACACTCCATCTGCACCTTTCCCTTGCATACTTCTTCCTGCCCTTCAGAAGTTCCACTGGTTTCCAGTGGAAGACTTAGAAGGGAGCTGAGGTGAGAGCCAGAGGGCCGAATAGAGATTTCAGGGCAAGATGATTAGTTACAGAAAATAAGGTAACCCAAATTCCTCACAGCCTGAGCATTATGACAATCATCCCTCAGATACTGACATAACATCAATGCCTTCAGCAAACTAATAAACTTGAGAAATGTTTTTGTTTAGGTGTGAAGTTTTCATTGGAAGAGTTCTTAACTAAAAGATCATTTTCCTCCTAAGTTTATCCTTAATTTAATTTTTTTGTTAACCTCTTTGTTTCACATATAACACACAAGAAACCTAGACTAGTTGGAAAAATTCATTCATCAGAATCAAAATATGGACACTAAACATTAATTTTGCTTTCATAAATATTTTTTCAGATCTTAAAACCACTGAAATATGCAAAAAAAAAAAAAGTGAGACTCATAGATGAAACCTTATGACTGTTTTTCAGTCCCTTCTATCCAGGCCTGCTCCAGACACAAGTTCTTTCACTTCTAACTCCACTCCTAGTCACCCAGGGGACCACTTCTCTTTTAATCTGCTTGCCATTTTCTCATTAAGATTTGGCAGTAAGGATGTGGTTTTCCTGGATACCACAGGAAAAGGCAAGACCACCATTTAGAGTCCATGTAGGAATGTGAAAAGAGACTTGGGTTAATCTCTGGTCATTCTAAGTGCAACCCTTTCAAATATTAGAAGGTCCCTCGCCGGGAAGATAGAGAGAAACATGAACACATTGATATCTGCTAAAACTTAATGTCTACTAGACGTTGATCTTGTAAATGATCTGCCTCCTACTGAAAAGAGAACTCCCTCCTTTACATCACGAATGGGTTAGAAAGAATTCACATGGTAATAACAATAATTTTCACTTTGTGTGTGTGTGTGAGTGTGTGTATAAAACTTTCTAGGATACAAAGAGAAAGCACATTTTCTTCACAATTTCCACCTTCAGTATGGTATTAAAATTGAATTTTCATCCAAATGAACTTAATAATTTCCCTTAAAGAAACTATTCATTTGCAACAACTGTCCACTTAAAAACTCCCGCCTTAAGAAAATAAACCACTAGACTAAGCCAAGTGAAGTAAAACAAAAGTAGAATACATTCCGCCTTGAAACCTCTTAGGGAAGATCAGATTATTTCACTTTATGCTACTCAAACATACAGACTTTTCCAAAGCTAAAAGCACGGGATTATTTTTTAAAGAAAAACAAGGGAAAAAATAAAGGAATTAAAATAAATTTACCCAGATATTTATTTGTATGAAACTATCAAATATAGATTAGAAGTATATGCACTCATATACCAGTAATGGGTAAGCAAACACAGTTGTTGAGCCTTGTCTACATTGTTATGGAAGTACAAAAACTTCTGTGATTTTTTTGTTTCATACTAACACACATCATTTCTGTAATCCTTTCAACTCAGAAGAGTTTTATCCTGTTGTATCTCATTTGAGTATATAACAAAGTCGTCTTTAGAATCAAAAGCAGAAGCCCTATTAGTATAAGGTTTTATTAAAAATTTTTAGTATTCTATTTTGATTTTATTATTTATATTTTCATATCATAGCTTAGTTTTATTTTGCTTTTGGAAATAGACGTAGTTAACAAATTGTCATTTACTTGACACGTTTTAGGGTTCTGAAGTAAAAATGTACAAAGTGCAGGCTTATCTACAGGCTGTGTTTTTAGGTATATTTTAGATTTAAAGAAGTCCACATGTTGAACAGAACAAAGAAATAATCTGATCATCTCTGGGAGGTTTCAAGACAGAGTTTATTTTAGTTCCCTTTTGCTACATATTCTGTATTCTATTTGGGTAAAGAAGAAAAATTAAATACTGTAAAACTATCACTTATTTTAATCAAAGTTTATAATGCTCATATAGTGAATGTCAAACACTGAAAGCATCACATATGTGCTAGTTCATCAAATGAGTCACTAAAGAAGGGGCACGAGATGTGCAATGCATGTACTTGATAGTTAAAATTAGCTGCCACCACCTATAAATTTTTAAATTTCTTGTTAAAATTGCAAAATTCTTTCCCTTAGGAGAGTAATGAATTACAGTAGATGGGGTAGAGAGAGAAGATGGGAGGGGAGGGGAGGGGGGATAGTTGGGGATAAGAAAGGTAGCAGAATACAACAATTACTAATTGGGCATTATGTAAAATTGTGGATGTGTAACCGATGTGATTCTGCAATCTGTATTTGGGGTAAAAATGGGAGTTCACAACCCACTTGAATCTAATGTATGAAATATGATATGTCAAGAGCTTTGTAATGTTGTGAACAACCAATAAAAATAAATTTTAAAAAAATTGCAAAATTCTTGTAGAAATCAGGATTTATGGCAACACTTGGCTCACATTCCCATATGGCACACATGAGTGAGTTGGAGGGGATGCAGCTTCATTCAGAGAACAGGAGGGTGTAAGGTGTGCCCAGTACTGAGGCTCTGGAAGGGGGTCTCTTGTTACAACCAGCCCAGCCATTACAATGTTGACCTCCATATGTAGTTATGTTCGCAACCTCTGCCTTCCACTAATCACTGCTGTGGATATTTGGAAGGGAGACACCACTGGCTCAGGTTCTCAAGTCCTAAAAAGATAGAAAGCAAGGTGTTGGGTTTCAAGGAATAGGTGACAAGATAGAATAAACAAAAGACAAGAAACCAGGAAGTGCATGTAATGAGAATTGTGGAATCTGGTTTGCTTTATTCTAGTGTTATATATAGCTCTTGAAGAATCTTGAGGAGGCTAGCAACATTTACATTCCCTTTTATCCATTCCAATCTGTCCCTAATTGTCACAATTTGACTCTTCCTACTCAGGACTTGCTTTTCTTGTGATCTGGCTAACCATAAAATGGGTGTCCTTGGTGGGTTTCCCTCCCAGCATGATCCATCCACAGCAGACATGACCTTCCCGACGTGGTTGGTGACTGGCGGCCAGAGCCACTACTTGAGTAATGTGCACAGGCTCCTACAGGGGACAAATAAAATAATGATATATTTTCATGTGTCCACTCTCATAAACACTTCTGATAAATAGTTATCAAAGACTGCTGTTCTAAAATTTAAAAAGTATGTTTTCGGATTGTACTAAAGTTGAGAATATCATAACTCAAACAAATATCTTTTTGTTTGTTTACAGAATGTGTTGGGATGATAGAGCACATAAAATGAAATACATAATAAAATAATTTTAAATGAGCCTGTTTGCACGTTTTAGATTTATTTTGTTAACTTAATGTCAGTTTTTCATAAAACTAAAGGATTAATAAAAAGCAAAACAAAATACAAAGGGACTACCTTTCAATATGAAGAAGCAGTCCTTGTAGACCAGAACATGTAAAAAAATGTGAAAAAATACCTATAAAGTCACCGATCAGTATTAATTTTCCAAAATTCAGAATGATGTCAGTCAATAAAAATGAATTGCTTCATTTTCAAGGTAATTCGCTTGCCATGTGTAATTGCAGTGACTATAATGTCTTACTAATTGACATTAGTCTTTGCGGAAAAAAGTTCAGTGTGCACTTTGGAATGTCCTGCATCTCCTCCCTCCGAAACTTCATCTGGTCCCAATTACCATCTGCTCCTAATTTGATTCAGTGGCAGAGAACAAGCTGGGCTTCTGTACTCAAGATGAAGCAGGCATAGTTCATTAGGCCTGGTTCTTGTGTTGTTCTTTATATATCAACCAAAGTTTATAGAAAACTTTATATAGACCTAACAACTTTATGAAGTTCTATCTAAAATGCATAGAGCTGAATTTAAGTAATGCATTTTTTACCTCTTTGTGAGCTTTCAAGTTCACTTGAAGCTTTTAAGCCTGTTAAATAAACAAGAGTTTCTCCTATAACTCATATTTTATATGATATTATTTTACTTTATCTCTCTCCTTCAGAATTGTTATTGTAAAGCAACCACATTTGCTCATTCTGAATAGATTGCATATATTTTTCCTAGTGTTCCTTGAGCTCTAACATGCACTAGCCTATTCAGTTCAGTTTATCTGTATAAAAATTGCTACTACATGTCAGGCATTGTGCTAAGCACTGGCATCATACAGTGAATATGACTGCAATTGACTGCATTCCCTCAATTTTCAGACTTTTGGAGAAGACAGGCACTAACTCTGAAGACCCCAAAACCAAATAGTCTTCAAGGTTTAAACAAGTCTTTTTCTTTTCTCTTTTCTCCCTCCCTCCCTTCCTTCCACTTCTCCCTTCCCTTCCCTTCTCTTTTTTCTCTCTCTTCCTTCCTTTCTTTCCTCTCTGTATTGCTATCCTGTACCCAGTGTCCTTGGGCGCTGGTCAAAACAGAACTGGGTGTGATCGGCTCTGGCCATATTCACCACAGACATCTAGATGTGGCATGTGGATGCTCCTAAGCAAATACTCTGGTTCTTAGTCTAGTTTTTCCATCCCAACAAAAAAGCCATCCATCCATCCAAGGCAGGGTTGGCAACCCATGGCCTGTGGGGTCAAATGTGGCTTGTTTTTATATGGTCTGTGAGCTAAGAATGAGTGCTTTTACATTTTTCAAATAGTTCAGAACAAATCAAAAGAAGAAAAATTTCAACACATGAAATTGTATGGAAAAAACATACATAAATTTATATTAGAATACAGCCATGTTTACTCATTTATGTATTGTCCAAGCCTGCTTTCATGCTGTAGTGGCAGAATTGAGTACTTATAGTAGAAACTATTTGGCCTGCAAAGTTGAAAACATTTAATATCTGATTCTTCAGAGAAAAGTTTGCAAAACTTTTATTTAAGGTGCCATATTACCTTTTTTTCTGATTTTTTTCATCCATCCTTTCACCACATAATGGAAACCATCAAAGATATTATTCATCTGCTCTTCTAGTTCTTGAATCTTTTCTCTAATAAGTGCATGTCAACTTAACCTAACAAAAGCTTTAACTCCTTATTCAAACTAGGGAAAGGATAGGCCTCTAAGAAGACAGAAATACATCACCCTTGTGAATTTGACTTAGGTTCTTTGAGCCTCATCTGATTAAAGTGTCTTCATTCTAAGGACAAAAACGGCATTCTTCCAACTTCTTGTTCCATACTACCATTTTTAATAGGCAAATTCTAGAACATAGTTTAGTAAGACATTTTGGTTCCTTAACATTCTAAAATCATCAAGAGTTAAATTACAAAATTTTAAAATAAATTTGGCTACCAATTATAATTTATAATATTCTTTTTTTCTAAAATTTCTATACATATTCCTAGAGAGCTTATACAGTTGCCAAATGTCAAAGTTTTACTATAATAGTTTGTTTTAGTATTAACTAAATTACTTAGTTATATGCGCTTTCTAAAACTCCTCACTATATGACATTGATAACTGATCTAAGGGAGTGCATTAAGCATAATCCATAATTAATTCATACTTTAGAATCCTTAAGTTTAGAATCCTTAATGCATTTCTTTGTCTGCCATATTTATAATAACAAGCATGGCTAATTATCTAGTATTTTCCATTTTGATATTTTTCTTATCCAGAAAACCACTGGCAATATTTTTCTCATAACACAGTCTCAGATGTTATTAAAATGCTGATTTTTAAGATATAATGAAAATTTCATTTAAGTCTCTTAATCCCAGATAATATTACAGCAAGTTAAATGTTTTTAAACCATTTTATTAGATATTTAATTCTGAAAAATAATGTTTGATCATGAAGTAATACACTTTTGGGCCAAGATAAAATAATTATGTTTAACCTAATTCTTTGAAGAATTTCCAAATTCTTTCATTACCTTTCAAAGATACTTCTCCAATTGTTATTTCGGAGTACAATCATATATTTAAATAATATATGTAAGCAAAAGGCATCTAAAATTTGGCTGATGTGGAAAAGAAAAAAAGAGCTATAAAATTGTTTTTTTCAAAAAGGTAAAGAAGCAGAGTCACAGGGCTTGTGTCTTTTATAGTGTAGACACTTAGCTGGGGCTGGGGAGAGACTTGCTGAAATTGAAGTAGAAGCTCTGACTCAAACTGGAGGCAGTGACAGTCATGCAAACTTGGGCAAATTCTTCAATCTTTCTCGTATGTATTTAAGTGTAGAGTGGAGATAATTAGATTATACATTTATTAAATATGTAAAATGTGGATTAAGCCACTTACAATACTGAAAGTTTCTGACTCATCTGACATATAGTAAGCAATCTATTTTATCTAATCTCTCTAACTTTCCCCTGTCCTCTCTTCTATTTTTTCTTCTTTATGGTTTGCTATACTCTTTTTCATTTCATTCTTCCTTGTTTGCTATTCCTATTAACTATAGGTACTGTTAGCTTCCCTGAAAGAATCAGTGTATAAATCAGAAAAAAAAATACTAAACATGCCAAAACTCTATTTCAGTCCTTTTAAAGCTTTTTTCATAATTGTACTTGTGTTTATGCTTAAAATGAAAGAACAGTAAGACTGTTAGAGGGAAAGAGTCTTCTGTCTCAACAGTGAGCTCCCTGCATTGTGAGCCATTTGCACTTTTCTGCTTAATGAAATGAGTTTTTTTCCTATGGCATAAATTAGAATGAGGAGGTTATGTGTGAAAAATAATTTCCTAAATATTTGAAGGCCAAGGAAGTCATATATGTAACCAACTTATTAAGCATGTCATTGGGAAACTCATTCTAACTCAGAAAAAGGCCCTGTTAAGACAATGGTCATATGTAAAGACTAATGGCATTATAGAGCACATGTATTCTAGGTTACATAACTGAACTCAGGATGAAGAAGCCAGGAGGAACTAGCTGACACAGAGACTGAGAATCACAAGCTGTGAACTCACAGAAGGATGTTTGGGACTGATACTATTATTCCTACTGGAAAAAACTACCAAGATGGGTCTGATTTCTGACAAGTATCTTAGAAGACCAGTAACAACATGCTAACTTGCAGAGCACTGTGAGCTGTGTTTGTGCCCGGTAGCTTCTGAGATTGTAGTGAGCAGTGAAAACAGTAGTCCATCCATGCGCTGACACAACTGACCTCTTCTCTTGAGCAAGATTGATGCTGGCATGTCACAGAGGAGGAAATGGAAACCCAAGGGTTTATTTGCTTTTCCCAGAGATTGTGGTTAATCAGCATTCAAACCTGGATCTCAGGGATCTTCTTGTGCTGGGCCTGGGGCTAGGCCAGCAGGATACACGGCACAATGCTTTTGACCATCTTGACCAGAACCACAAAATACAGGAAATTTCTCAGAAATGGATGTTCTCTACTGATTTCCAAACCTTAGGTATGTCCTCTTAGGTAAGTGTTAGGAAAAATACGATGCCTCAGAAAGAAGCTTCCAAGCCACAGTAAACTGCATAGCACTGAGATGGTGTTTGACACTGCGCCCACTTAGTCCATGAAATATTATAGTTACTTACTTCTTTGATCTGAAGCTTTGAAGAAGAACACATTTTCTTTGTGTCATATTTCTAAGGAACGTCAATATAGAATTTCTCTAGGGTTGAAAAAAATAAACATCAAAAAATAAGTTTCTTGAGATTTTTATATCATACCAAATAAGCCATAAAACTTCCCAATTCCAGTACTAAACTTCCATTTAACTGGTTCTTAATTCACTCCAACATTCACTTCCTAAGCCACGACACTGAATCTAAATGTATTTGTTTCAGAGGTCTAAGTTCAGTTTGATTCAATAGGCATTCATTCCATGTCTTCTATATCCCACACACATTCTCTAAGTACTATGAATGATGCATTAAACACAGGCTCAGTTTTCAAAACGTTGTAGTGGTAGTGGAAGAAACAAATGCCTAATTCAGTATTATGTAATATGGGTTAATTGAGAAGCATCAGGGTAATGGAGAGATACTCAGCCCACTTCAGAAAGTCTGTAGTTTCTCCTTGTTGTCCTGAATTCTCCAATAGAAGAAGCTACCTTATTTGTAAATTATGATTGGCATAAATTTTTTTTCAGGGTATACTGGGTAGAGTAGTAGCTAGCCTGGATCTACCTATAAAAACAACATTGCTAATGTATACATTTTATAGCACATGGTAAATATGTGGAAAGGGCAAGATGAAACTTATAAGGAAGGTCAAGGAAGGACTATTTTATGCCACATTAAGGAACTTGATTCTATGGCCAATATAACATAAATTAAAGAGAGGTACCTGGTCAGAACTTCACTTGAAATTAATTTCCTAGGTTATTTCATGGAGGATGGTTGTAAAGGAGACAACTAGAGATAAGGAGACAAGGTAGGAGGTTGTTAAACAACCTGGACAAGGGATGGTTATCCTGATTTAGGGTAATGATATGAGATAATGAAGAATAAAATATGAGAAATATTTAGAAATTACAATTCTTGGTTTAAATTTAATGATTATACTTGCAATTGTTGAGGAAAATGGGAAGTTTAGGGCATGCTTCTGACTAGAGGAGAAGTTGGATAGATGACCTGTAGGGAAAAAGTAATAAAGGAGTGCAAATCAAATTATACCAAGATTTCACCTGACTCCAGTTAGAATGGCAATCATAAAGAATATAAATAATAAATGTTAGCCAGGATGTGGGGAGAAAGGAACATTTATACATTGCTGGTGGAACTGGAAATTAGTAAATCACTTTGGAAAGCAGTAAAGTAATTCCTCAAAAGACCAGGAATGGCTCCACTTATGACCCAACTATTCCTTCATTTCTTCACCCAAAAGAACTAGAGTCAGCTTACTGCAGTGATATGTGCACACTGTTTATAGCAGCACAAATTATAATAGCCCAGTTATAGAAACAGTGTAGTTGTCCATCAACAAATGCATGGATAAAGAAAATGTGGTATATACACACAATGGAGATTTACTCAGTCATGAAGAAGAATGAATTTATGGCATCTTGAGGGTTAATGAATGAAATTAGAGATCATCATGCTAAGTGAAATAGCTAGATTCAGGAAGCCAAGGGCCAAATGTTTTATATGTGGAAGGGAGAAAAACAGGATTTAAAAAGGGTATCTCATGAAAATGGAAGAGAGAACAGTAGACTAGAGGAAGGGTATGGAGGAAAAGGGAAGAGGGGATGGAAAGGGAAAGTACCAGGGAATGAAATGAACTAAATTACATTATGTGCATGTATGACTACGTCACAATGAACCCCACTATTATGTATAATTATAATGTAATAATAAATGACATAACAAAAATAATAGGAGAAGAAGATTTGAGGCTACATAAATAAAAACAGAAAAGAAATTTTCAAAGTCCTTCATGTATAGTAAGCTGTATTCATATTTTGAAATACTTCTTTTATATTATTCATACATTTTGTATGTAATTAAGTTCACATTACATTTAAAAATATCCTCCTATATTTTATTTGACAACATTATTTCCTTAAAAAACATTATTTTAGAACATTGAAAATTCATTTGAAACATACTTTTCAATGCCTGCTTAATATTTTTGTTGGTGGGTTTACCATGATTTTCTTAATATGCTATGCACCCATGTAATGAAACACTCTCCTAGAAATCATAGAGAACTCCTTGTAAAGGTGGTACCTATAAATCTGTGTATGACTACTACATTGAATGCTTTCTAAAGATTTGGTGAGTCCAGTTTCTCATTAAAGTATGCAACCAGAAATGAGATCAATATTTTTTAGCAACAAGTAATTCACAGAAGTCAAATGAATATAACATCTTGAGACAAAAACATAAAAGGTCTTCCTATTCTTTCATTTAAAAGATCAAATTTGCCACTTTTATTGACAGTATAAAAACATTGTGTTCCAGGTAGAAGATGGCCTTGGAGTTAAAAGAGATACATATTCATGAATAAAAACTGATATTGGATTCTTTTTATTCTTTTTCTTTTTTTCCCCCTTTCTCTAAAGGTAATGGTTCAGAGGAAGAAAGTCAGCAGATAATTTTTTTTTCACTAGAGCTGACCTTTTTTAAGCAAATCCACATTGTCAATCACATGGCTAAAATATAAGCCAGGCTGCCCAGTGTTTTTAAAAGTAGGCAATAAATGAAATACAAGAAGTGAATATGACTGAGTATTTATAATTCTCACTCCTTGGTTGGCAGAGTCAAAAATTATTAAATTTGCAGACTTAATATTTCCATTATTGTCGGGTTTCTTCTCTCTTTTTTTCCATCTTCTCAACAGGGAATTTCAGTATACATTTTTGCCCTTTGGCTTCATCTTTTGAGAGCTCATGAAAAATGATACGTAGGTGGTTTACAATCAATGCCAGAATCAACACTCTTTCTGTTCCGAAAAGCTGAAGACTTGAAAACGGTTCTTCTTCTCATAAGGATTTACTCAAGTATTTATATATCCTGTAATATTTGGCATCAGTAATATTATTCCTTCTTATTTTTGGATATTTTTACTTAAAATAACATGCTCCACAACCAAAGGAGCAAACTACCACTAAAGGAATGAATACAACTTTATTTTCAATTATTTTTCTTCATGTCACTGTGGAAGTCACATTTAAATATATTTCATGCATAAATCCTATTTTCCACAAGTGGAAATCCTAGAAATTCAAGGAAAACATTATGATGTATTTGGTACTGTGCACCCCTTTACTGACAGATGAGGACCCAATTCTAACAAAGAACAATTTTCACATAAAAAAATGTTGGTTCATTTTAAGTTTGGATTTAAGAGATTTTTAGTGAAAAATCATTTGCCACAAGGAGATATATCAGGTAATGTTTCTGCAAAATAAAGAGAAAGAGAATCCCTAGTTGCTCAAAGACTTATGAATACATCTATACTACAGAGTACATAGTATTTCTGTGTTTCGGTTAATTTCCAGAGATTTTATGATCAAGAACAAAAACAAAAAAACACTAAGATCCTCAATAAATTATTTTTTGTTAGACAATGTTTTCTGAGCACCAAATTAGTACACATAAAATAATAAAAATATAAATGCTTTTATGGAACAAACAACACAGAATATGTGAAATGGAACCATCATAGGAAATTTTAATATAAAACATTCTGCAGGATCAGAGCAGAGCATATCTGATATGTGGGGGGGGGGGGGGCTGCACTTCTTCTACAGGTTAGTAATAGGCTACCAAAATAAGTAATTTCTTTAACACTTGTGAATCAAGTATCTTAAGATGAACCATTCAGAAATTTACAAGAAAAAACATGGGGTTTGCACAAATTGGGTTGTTGTGTTTCATTAGATCATGTACTGTTGACATGCGTGGTTGATCCTTAAAACCTGAAAACATGTATTAACAATCCACATGGATATACTCCTACCAGTGTAAAGAAAACACTACAAGGAGATCCAACATGGCGGCGGGCACGGAGAGATCAAGTCTCTGACCTCTTCAGCTGCACGGGCATAGGGAGTTGTAAACTGTCTAAATGCTGTTTGCCCAGGATCATTAGGCAATGCTGAGCTGACGTGGATCTGGAGCAAACAGTTTGGGCCTCTCAGAACATACACCGAGCCCGGATCGGCTGCATTCAAGCTCCGATTAGCCTGCTTCTCGTGACTCAGCACTAACAATCCCGCTGAAATAATTGGTCAGCCCTTCTGAACTTACAGAGGTAAAAGCCACCCGAGCCTTCATAGGCAGTGGCCACAGGATTGAAACGGGGCTTGGGAGAGACAGTCAGGACCCACCCGTTGCATTGGTCACCCAGCAAAGGGAACAAACGGTCACCATTTGCATGGGATACCACCATGGCAGAGAACTGACGTCATGGGTGGAGGAGATAACTTCATTGAAACCAGCGGCGACAGGTGTGTAATCCCCTAGCCATCCCTCTCCACACAGTGGGGAAACCTTAAGGGCCCCTCCCAGCTCTCCCGTGAGCGCGATAGCCAGACTGAGGGAATCAGGAGTGGCGCAGGACTCATGGCTCAGAACTCCCAGCTACCGCTCCCACCAGTGCTGACAACTAAGGTCTCTTGCACCAGCTACCAGGATCGTGGCTACTGGAGGGCAAGCAAATTAGCTGGGGATTCTCAGCCCCAAGCTCTACAAACTGAGGGTCTGAAGGAGGCAAACAGGGAGAGTGTGACCAGGCGTTCATGAAAACAGGGCTCCCAGGAGGAGCAGACCTGGCGTGTAGCCAGTATTGTGGGGAGCATTACAGGTGAACAGGGCCTGGCTTGAGGAAACACAAGAGAAGGCCCTAGACACTCAGGATTGGAGACCCACCCAATCTGGGAGGAAGAGCTGCTGCACAGTGATTGGTTCCCACCTATTGAGAGGAGAAGCTTGGCCCAGTGGGCACAGCTCCACCTACTGGAAGAGAAGTTAATCAAACTCTATGACTGCATTTATTATTCTTATTATTATTTTTAATTTGGGTTTTTTCTTTCATTTTAATTTTTTTTGTTGTTGTTCTTTAACTTTTTTTAATGTTTTTAATTTTTTTAAATTTTTAATTTTATTATTATTTTTAAATTTTAATTTTCATTTTTATTATCATTATTTTTTTTAATTTTCTTTCTTTCTTTTCTATTTTTTCTCTTTTGTCTTTTCATTTCTTTTCAATTTTCCTATTCCCCCTTCCTTGAATTCTACCTGCCTACTCTCATTCTCTTTAGTGACTTCTTCCCTGCCCTTCTAATATCTTTCCTCCCAAGCATCAAATAAATTTATAAGAGTAAACAGTAACTGAGCAGTCAAACAGAACAAGAAGTAACATGAGCAGCATAAAAAAGCAAGGAAGAAAAGGAGTACAAACCATGAAGGACAGCCTAAATATTCAGGAGGACCTAGAGTCATCAGAAAAAAATGGTCCTATAAAGAACTCAAGGATTACCTTAGACAGATGGAAGGGAACCTTAAAGAGGATAAGAGACAGCAATCCAAACAGTGAAAGAACACATTGAAAATGAATTACATAAACAGATAAAAGAAGAAGTTAAGCATCTTTATCAGGAGATAGAGATTATAAAAAAAATCAAACAATAATTCTAGAAATGAAGGAAACGATAAACCAAATTAAAAAGTCAATTGAGAGTATCACTAACAGAGTGGAGCAAGTAGAAACCAGAACATCAGATAATGAAGACAAAATATATCATCTTGAAAAGAGTCTAATCATGAGAAAAACATCCAAGAGATATGGATAACATAAAAACCAAACTTACGAGTCATCGGGATAGAGGAAGGTTCAGAGATTCAAACCAAGGGAATGAGTAACCTGCTGAATGAAATAATTACAGAAAACTTTCCAGAAATAAAAAAGGAAACGGATATACAAATTGTAGATACATACAGGACACTGAGCACACAAAATCACAGTAGACCAACGCCAAGACACATTGTTATGAAGATATCCAATATACAGAACAAAGAGAAAATATTAAAAACTACAAAAGAAAGGAGGCAGATTACATTCAGGGGTAAACCAATAAGGTTAACAACGGATTTTTCATCATAGACACTGAAAGCGAGAAGACCCTGGAACAACGTATTTCAAACACTGAAAGACAATGGATGCCAACCAAGAATTCTGTATCCAGCAAAATTAAGCTTCAGGTACAACAACGAAATAAAAATCTTTCATGATAAACAAAAGTTAAAAGAATTTGCAGCCAGAAAACCAGCACTGCAAAGCGTCTTGAGCAAAACACTACACAAGGAAGAAATGAAAAACAACAACCAAAACCATCAGTGGGAAGTGCCTCAGTAATGATAGACGGCGGGGGGAAAGCTAATCATGGAGAAACAAACTAAATTAAAAAAAAAAGATAAATAATCAAACATGGCTGGCATTACAAACCATATTCCAATAGTAACTCTAAACTTTAATGGCTTAAACTCTCCAATATAGGCTGGTAATATGGATTAAAAAAACAAATCCAACAATATATTGCCTCCAGGAGACACATCTGATTGGAAAAGACATACACAGGCTAAAGGTGAAAGGTTGGGAAAAAATATACCACACACACGGTCCTCGTAAGCAAGCAGGGATGGCCATCCTCATGTCGAATAAAATCGACTTCAAGACTAAGTTAATCAAAAGGGATAAGGAAGGACATTATATACTGTTAAAAGGAACCATTCACCAACAAGACATAACAATTATCAATATTTATGCACCAAATAATGGTGCTGAGACGTTCATAAAACAAATTCTCCTCAAGTTCAAGAATAAAATAGACCACAACACAATAATTATGGGTGACTTCAACACACCTCTCTCACTATTGGACAGATCCTTCAAACAAAAGTTGAATAAAAAAACTATAGGAAAGGCAATATGTCAATCAATGGAAGGGTAACTGATGTGATACAGCAATCTGTGTATGGGGTAAAGTTGGGAGTTCATAACCCGCTTGAATCAAACTGTGAAATATGATGTATTAAGAACTGTGTAAGGTTTTGAACGACCAACAATAAAAAAATAAATAAATAAAATAAAATAAAATAAATTAAAAAAAGAAACTATAGAACTCAGTATCACAATCAATAACCTAGACTTAACTGACATATATAGAATATATCAACCATCATCAAGTGGATATACTTTTTTCTCAGCAGCACATGGATCCTTCTCAAAAATAGACCATATATTATGCCATAGGGCAACCCTCAGTAAATATAAAGGGATGGAGATAATACCATGCATTTTATCTGATCATAATGGAATGAAACTGGAAATCAATCATAAAAGAAGGAAGGAAAAATCCTACATCACATGGAAAATGAACAATATGTTACTGAATGATCAATGGGTTACAAAAGACATAAAGGAGGAAATCAAAAAATTCTTAGAGATAAATGAAAATACAGACACAACATATAGGAATCTATGGGACACAATGAAAGCAATTTTAAGAAGGAAATTCATTGCCTGGAGGTCATTCCTCAAAAAAAGGAAAAATCAACAAATAAATAAGCTCACACTTCATCTCAAAGCCCTAGAAAAAGAAGAGCAAAACAACAGCAAATGTAGCAGAAGGCAAGAAATAATTAAAATCAGAGCAGAAATCAACGAAATAGAAACAAAAGAAACTATTGAAAAAATTAACAAAACTAAAAGTTGGTTCTTCAAAAAAATAAATAAGATCGACAGACCCTTAGCCATACTAATGAAGAGAAGAAGAGAGAGAACTCAAATTACTAACATACGGGATGAAAAAGGCAATATCACAACAAATGCTACAGAAATACAGAAAATGATTAGAAATTATTTTGAAAACCTATATTCCAATAAAATAGAAGATAGTGAAGACATCTATAAATTTCTTAAGTCATATGATTTGCCCAGACTGAGTCAGGAGGATACACATAATTTAAACAGACCAATATCAATGGATGAAATAGAAGAAGCAATCAAAAGACTACCAACCAAGAAAATCCCAGGACCGGATGGATATACAGCAGAGTTTTACAAAACCTTTAAAGAAGAATTAATACCAATACTTTTCAAGTTATTTCAGGAAATAGAAAAAGAGGGAGCTCTGCCAAATTTGTTCTATGAGGCCAACATCACCCTGATTCCAAAACCAGACAAAGACACCTCAAAGAAAGAAAACTACAGACCAATATCTCTGATGAACCTAGATGCAAAAATCCTCAATAAAATTCTGGCGAATCAGATACAAAAACACATCAAAAAAATTGTGCACCATGATCAAGTAGGATTCATCCCTGGGATGCAAGGATGGTTCAATATACGGAAATCAATAAATGTTATTCACCACATCAATAGACTGAAAGATAAGAACCATATGATCATCTCGATAGACGCAGAAAAAGCATTCAACAAAGTACAGCATCCCTTTATGTTCAAAACATTAGAAAAGCTAGGGATAACAGGAACTTTCCTCAACATTGTAAAAGCTATCTATGCTAAGCCTCAGGCTAGCATCATTCTGAATGGAGAAAAATTGAAGGCATTCCCTCTAAAATCTGGAACAAGACAGGGATGCCCTCTATCACCACCTCTATTCAATATAGTTCTCGAAACACTGGCCAGAGCAATTAGACAGGCGAAAGAAATTAAAGGCATAAAAATAGGAAAAGAAGAACTTAAATGATCACTATTTGCAGATGACATGATTCTATATCTAGAAGACCCAAAAGGGTCTACAAAAAAACAACTAGAACTAATAAATGAATTCAGCAAAGTGGCAGGATATAAAATTAACACGCATAAATCAAAGGCATTTCTGTATATCAGCGACAAAACTTCTGAAACAGAAATGAGGAAAAACACTTCATTCACAATATCCTCAAAGAAAACAAGATACTTGGGAATCAACCTAACAAAAGAGGTGAAAGATTTATACAATGAAAACTACAGAACCCTAAAGAGAGAGATAGAAGAATATCTTAGAAGATGGAAAAATGTACCCTGTTCATGGATAGGCAGAACTAACATCATCAAAATGGCAATATTACCCAAAGTTCTCTACAGGTTTGATTCAATGCCAATCAAAATCCCAATGGCATTTCTTATAGAAATAGATAAAGCAATCATGAAATTCATATGGAAAAATAAAAGACCCAGAATAGCAAAAGCAATTCTAAGCAGGAAGTGTGAATCAGGCAGTATAGCGATACCAGATGTCAAACTATATTACAGAGCAATAGTAACAAAAGCAGCATGGTACTGGTACCAAAACAGGCGGGTGGACCAATGGTACAGAATAGAGGCCACAGAGACTAATTCACAAAGCTACAACTATCTTATATTTGATAAAGGAGCTAAAAGCATGCAATGGAGGAAGGATAGCATCTTCAACAAGTGGTGTTGGGAAAACTGGAAATCCATATGCAACAAAATGAAACTGAATCCCCTCCTCTCACCATGCACAAAAGTTAACTCAAAGTGGATCAAGGAACTTGATATCAAATCAAAGACTCTGCATCTGATAGAAGAAAAAGTTGTCTCCGATCTACATATTGTGGGGTCGGGCTCCAAATTCCTTAATAGGACACCCATAGCACAAGAGGTAATAACAAGAATAAATAAATGGGACTTACTTAAACTGAAAAGTTTTTTCTCAGCAAGAGAAACAATAAGAGAGGCAAATAGGGAGCCTACATCCTGGGAACAAATTTTTACTCCTCACACTTCAGATGGAGCCCTAATATCCAGAGTATACAAAGAACTCAAAAAATTAGACAATAAGACAACAAATAACCCAATCAACAAATGGGCCAAGGACCTGAACAGACACTTCTCAGAGGAGGACATACAATCAATCAACAAGTACATGAAAAAATGCTCACCATCTCTAGCAGTCAGAGAAATGCAAATCAAAACCACCCTAAGATATCATCTCACTCCAGTAAGATTGGCAGCCATTATGAAGTCAAACAACAACAAGTGCTGGTGAGGATGTGGGGAAAAGGGTACTCTTGTACATTGCTGGTGGGACTGCAAACTGGTGCGGCCAATTTGGAAAGCAGTATGGAGATTCCTGGGAAAGCTGGGAATGGAACCACCATTTGACCCAGCTATTGCCCTTCTCGGACTATTCCCTGAAGACTTTAAAAGAGTGTACTACAGGGATACTGCCACATCGATGTTCATAGCAGCACAATTCACAATTGCTAGACTGTGGAACCAACCCAGATGCCCTTCAATAGATGAATGGATAAAAAAATGTGGCATTTATACACCATGGAGTATTATGCAGTACTAAAAAATGACAAAATCATGGAATTTGCAGGGAAATGGATGGCACTAGAGCAGATTATGCTTAGTGAAGCTAGCCAATCCCTAAAAAACAAATACCAAATGTCTTCTTTGATATAATGAGAGCAACTAAGAACAGAGCAGGGAGGAAGAGCAGGAAGAAAAGATTAACATTAAACAGAGACATGAGGTGGGAGATAAAGGGAGAGAAAACGGAAATTGCATGGAAATGAAGGGAGACCCTCATTGTTATACAAAAATACATATAAGACGTTGCGAGGGGAATGGGAAAATAAACAAGGAGAGAAATGAATTACAGTAGATGGGGTAGAGAGAGAAGATGGGAGGGGAGGGGAGGGAGGATAGCAGAGGATAGGAAACATAGCAGAATACAACAGTTACTAATAGGGCATTATGTAAAAATGTGGATGTGTAACCGATGTGATTCTGTATTTGGGGTAAAAATGGGAGTTCATAACCCACTTGAATCTAATGTATGAAATATGATATGTCAAGAGATTTGTAATGTTTTGAAAAACCAATAAAAAAAGAAAAAAAAGAAAATACTACAAGACCTACTTAGTTAGAAAATGAGAGAAATTATGGGAAGTTACCAACTGGGTGAGCCTTCAGCATAAGGAAATTCTGTGATGTTTTTGGCTTACCTAGTGATATTAATATTTAAAAGATTAACATTAAATGTATATTATTGCTTAAGCTTTTTATCATAATATGAATCTGAAAAAAGCCATAGTATTTACAACATTGTACATATGTTTACAAGAGCCACCATTAGTCTATGGCCTGGGCTTAGTGCCACAGCTGCTCTATTGTGGCAAAATCACATTGAAAACTATGGAAGGAGAATTTAAGTTTCTTGCTTAATTAGCCTCCAATCCATACAATAATCCTTACCATACCTTACTTATCTGCAGGAAATATGTCCTCAGACTCTCAGTAAATGCCTGAAAACATGGGTAATACTGAACTGTTTATATGCAAATCTAGTTCTTTATCCATTTAAATTTAGCACTTATCACACTCTGTGGTTGCTATTTTTACTTCTTTTGTGGTACTGTGTATTTAATGTAGGGGTGCTCTACCACTGAGCTACCCCTTTTTTATATTTATTTTGAGACAGGCAGGGTCTCAATAACTGCCCTAGGATGGTCTGAAACTTGTTATCATCCTGCCTCAGATTCCCACATTGCTGGGATTACAGGTATGTGCCACCACAGCCAGTTTGTGGTCATAACTTTTGAAGTTGAAGGTGTGACAACAAAATTAGCACACATTTACTTTTCCTTCCTTACAATTTCAGAAATAAAAAAAAAAAATTGTTCCTGCTGTAGATTTTAGTCTAGACGTACATTTTTTTTTTTTCTCTTCTTATATAGAAAACAGCCAGGCCCAGGGATACACACCTATCATCCCAGCAACTTGGGACACTGAGGCAGGAGGAGTGCAAATTCAAGGCCAGCCTCAGCAATTTGGTAAGATCTGTCTTAAAATAAACGATAAAAAGGGCTGGGGATGTAGGTCAGTAGTAAGGAGCTCCCAGGTTCAATTCTCGTTACTGCAAAAAGAGAGCTTACATTTTTTCACTTAAAGAAGCATTTTCTGGCTTCTTATTGACAACCCAGTTGCCTGCGTGGCTCCTCTTGTACTTTGGGGCCATTATTAAGCAAAACAAGGGTTACTTGAACAGGAGCACTGAGATACCATGTCAATTAATCTGGTGAACAGGGTGGCTACTAAGTGACCCATAGAGTCATCTAGAGTGTGAATGCACTGGACAAAGGGATGAGTCACATCCAGAGTCAGACTTCGTCGTGCTACTCAATATAACATGTAATTTAAAACTTATGGATTGCTTATTTCTGGAATTTTCCATTAAATATTTTTAGATTCTGGTTGACTGCTGGTTGACTGAAACAGTGGAAAGTAAAACCACAAACATGGAGTGACTATTTTACCTTAAAATGCTTTGTTCTTTTCAGGAATAAGGCATACATTCTCTTTTCAGTCCGGATTATACAAGCACCATATTGAAGACATATTTATTAAAGAAAAATAGTTACATTTTTAAATTCCTGGCAGATCTGAAATTTATGCTGGTCCACAAATGTCAAAAGACCTAGTGTTCCCTTAAGGAGTAATGAAATGTATGTAAAGGCCCTGTGATGGCACATTTGACTTCATGCAGCATGGAAGAATGAAGGTTGACTTTCAGCACTGTCTGATGTAAACAGGATTCTCTTAGGCCTGAGAGTCCTGGAAAAATACCTCAGCACCCCGTGGGCTATCATCCACAATAGCGTTATCAGTAAGAGCAATAATGTTCTGCTCTCTCCATTTGCAGGCACTGCCTATGAAGCTACTATGCTAAGAAATACATTTTCAATTATTTTGTTTCAAGAAAAGTGAGGTGCCCTTCATCCAAACCAAAGAAAAGCCACAAGACTGAGGCACAAATCTGAAAATGGTCAATTGAATTAGCATGCGTTCTGTACATGTGATAGAAATACTATGTCGGTAGCTACATAGCCTGTGGGTATTTGAACCTGATAATTAAAGGAAAAATTCCTTGTATCTGTGAGCAGAGATCAATTGCCAAAAGTGCTTTTGAGAAGCAAGATTGTGTAAACCTTTTTAAGAAAAGGAAGTAAGAAACTTACATGGTGTTTGGAACATGTTAATCTCTGTTACTGTTATAAAAGTAACTATTGTATATGGTGAATGTTGAAATGAAAGGGTGCACACTGCTCCAAAACCATCTCTCATTCTCTAGGCTTGACATTAGAATATTCATTTTTAATCACTGGATCATAGTTCATGTATTATTTTGAACATTGTTATATTTCATTTAGCATTTTTGAACAGTTTTCCTCATGTACCCATATTGTCACATTTTTACATATGCACTATTTCAGTTTGGATGTGAGGTATTTCCCAAAAGCTCACATATGATACAACACAAGAAGGTTCAGAGGAGAAATGATTGGGTTGTAAGAGTCTTAACCCAATCAATGAATTAAGTCCTTGACAGGGATTAACCAAGTGGTAACAGGTGTGGCTGGAGGGAATGGGGGATCGGGGGAATGGCTTTGTGGTACATATTTTGTATCTGGAAAGTTAAATCTCTCTGTTTTCTGATCCTTGTGTGAACTGGTTGTTTCTGCCATACTCTTCCGCCATGATGGAGCTGGCTGTATATGGACTAAAACCTCTGAAACTCTGAGCCCACAAATAAACTTTTCCTTCTCTACAATTGTTCTGGTAGGGTCTTTTAGTCACAGCAGTGAAAAAGCTAACTAAAACATACAGTTATTTCATTCTTTTAAATTAGACTCTATCACTCTTGTCTACTGCAAGGCTAAGCCACAGGTAATTTCTAGTTTTCAGCTAATAAACATTAGGGTTGCTCCCTGTTCTTTTTCAAAAAAGCAATTACAGATGGGCTGGGGATATAGCTCAGTTGGTTGAGTGCTTGCCTTGCATGCATAAGGCCTGGGTTCAATCCCCAATACCAAAAAAAAAAAAAAGTAATTACAAATAATGCTGAAATGAATATCTCTACATATATTTTGTGTTATTATATTAGAATATATGCAGAAAAAATTATTAGAATTAAAGTAAATGAGTTTTAATTAATTAAAATAGATCAAATGAATAGATACTTTTAAGACCTTTAAACTCCAAATACATTTGCCTTTAAGTTGGCAGAAAATTTAAAGTCAATTATTCTTAAGTCTCATTCCTATTACTAAAGTAGAATAAAATTTCTTTTAGGATCTTACAAAGTATCAAGGTTTTGGAGGGAGGAAACCTCTTTTCCATCATCTCTGCTGTTTAAAGGCTCCCAGACCACTTACTATTCAGCACTCTACTAACATTTTCCTCAGAGGTTTTGCTACATCTTAGATTATTCCAGAGCACAGAGTGTTAGTCCCTCATGTTGGGGAATTATATATCTCTCCTCCTTCCCCTGTAGTTTGGTACAGAAGGGGGCATTCTTATTTTCTTCCCTTAAAGTAAAAATTGATGCCCACCATGAAATGCTTAATGTAATCTATTCAATGATTTTTTTTTATTTTTTTGAAAAAAGGGAGAGGATCAGTTTTTAAAATCTTTGAGAATAATTACTTGTGAATTCTAACAGCTTGAGGCTGAGTCAGGGAGAAATGGATATAGAGAACATAAATATAATAAATACAGAGGCAACTGACAACATTTCCCAATGTTTTGATGCTTTATACAAGTTTAGACAGCACAAAAATATCATTTTTTAAAATCAAAGAATTTCTTAAAACCATATGAACTTCAAGCCTTTTCAGAGAATGTGAATACACCATTAACAATGTTAGAAATGAGAACATACATATTTAATTCCGAAAGCCAAGGCTAGGTTGCATTCCACCAATGATGTATAAGAATGCTTCCTTCTCTACATCTTTGTAAAACTGGTCAACAACATATTTTTAATCTTGCTAATCTGACTTTAAAAATACTTATTCCTTCTCTTAATTTAAATTTCTCTAATTAATTCAAGATGAGTATTTTATATTTATTAAAAGACTGTATTTCTTGTTCTGTGGTTGCCCAGAAATGATTTTTTTAAAAGATATCAGATACTCATCTGTGGTACATATGTGATGAAATGCTACAGCTGAGAAGAAAAGCACCTTCAAAACCCAAATTAAAATACTGTCTTCTTTGCTTTGTACAAATATATAACTTCAAAGAGTTCCATCTCAAAGCTACCAAGACATAGACTGTGGATCTTCTCCAATATGACTTAAAATCAACTATTAAAAGGGAACTCTCTATTCACTGGAAATTTCTTTGCTATTTATGATCCCACCAGGATGAAATTCCCACAAAGAACATTAACAGTGGCCTATGTCACTCATTTTCATTTATTCATTAACTTTTAGCTACTGATGCCTTATTACAACAAAATCATTGAAATAGGAGATTGAAAGTCGTAAACCAAATAAAACAAAACAAGATAATGAATTAGACATACTCTTTCCTCTATAGGCATTTACACTGTTTTCGAAAACAACAGGAAAACACAATAAATAGCAAGTTAGGAACCTTATTTGAGTTCAAACGAGTTTGGAGTTCACTCAGAGCAGTAGAAAGTGAGCGCCTATTTATTATAATTGACAATATTTCAGAAGGAAAGGACAAGGGGTGGAAAAACTAATCAGGAAGCTATTACCTTTTACAGGTGATAGAAAGGAAAGATCAAGACTGCCACCATGGCAATGGGAATGGAAACATGGGAGCTACCCGTGGGGCTGCCGAAAGGATGCACAATTGTCCGAAGCAGAAACCAAATGGCACAGAATCATCAATATCAAGGAAGGGTCAGTCTCAAGAAGGAGAGGCCATCAAGAGCATGAGTGCTGCAGAGTAATGAAAGTCTTACCATAACCCATCTTTATTCATCTGACTAGAAATAAAGCTTGTCATCACTATCTTCAATTACATTGAACTATGACTTTATCCCAGAGACCAGGCTATGTGTATTGATAAAATGGTAAGAAAATTTTGTAAGACCCTTGCTTTTATGTAGCTTAAAACTTACCCAGATAGAGCCTCAAATCAGAAACAACAAAGACACTTCCAGCTTGCTTTGGAAGAATGGCACCTCATCAGGTTAGATCACATGATTTAGGTAAAACTAACCCACTGCTGGCCCCATAATGGGATGTGTTTGCTCAAAGCCCAGGTTATAACTGTGCATTTCTCTGCCTGGCCATATGATTTGTCTAAGGATAGTACAGGAATCCACATGGGCCAATCACAGCTGCTGACACTCCATTCTGGGTCTTTTATTTCAGCTTCCAGGAAGCAGACTCTCTTTCCCACATAGTGGGAACCTGGAAGCCTGAAGCACTGAAGATGTGGCAGCCAACTTACAACCACGACGTCAACCTTGTCTGAAAATAGAATAATAATTCTGTGCCTTGAGTAAAAGACAGAGCCAAGAGTTACAGAGAAAACCCATGTCTTGATGATATCATTTGAACCTGGTCAAGCTTTTGACCAAAGCTAGATTTGTTCTTAAGTTTCTTGGTTAGGTGAGGCAATAAATTCTATTTTGGTTTCAGCCAGTTTGGTTTGGATTTTCATTCATTTGTAATCAAAAGAATTCTAACCATTGCAACTGAGCTATAAAAAATGTACTGTTCTTTTTTACCCCAGACGGCAGAAAATTTTGAAATAACGTTCCTCTAAATATTTTATTGCAAAACTATGGTGTATTACAAAATTTAAGACATTTGAAACCTAAGAAGAATGATATTTCTTTGGAAATATTAAATGACTATCTATGGAAAATTGTAGTATCTTCCAGTCTGTTTTAAATTATGATATAAAGTTCACAGCTGTATATTCTTCAGAAATCTGAGAAGTCTACTATTTAGGCCATTACAAACCTATGTTTATTTCATTTTTTGAGATAGCAAGAATGTTACTGAGTAATTGTTTTGTTAAAAAAAATAATCGGGGTTTACTGTTTATTTTCAGTGGAAAATATTTCCAAAATTAAGTAGTTCTTATTTTTTAAAACCTCACATTTTTGTGGAGAAGACGAACATATGAACCAGAAAAATCAGTACACGTATCTCCTTGATCTTTATCTTGACATTTTAAGTATTGTTCATTGGAATGCATTTCTGTGATTTGTGTCTGGATACAATGACAACACTGATCAAATATTGTGAACAATTTTTTCATGCTGGGTAATGGACATCATTCAGAGTCAGTGTGAAAACGCCATATTAGGCATAAATCAGACTTTTAGACATGAATTGCTTATTTGATGCTTTCCTAAGCTGGGGTTTCCCTCCCAAGGAATTATGACTCACACAATCTTACCTGTCTATGTATTTTGAGCAATCATAAGGACATCAATTCACTATTCTGCATTCTTTCCTTTTGGAGATGGTTACAGAGAGATGGTTCTGGCACTTGGCCGTAAAGGAACCATAAAGTTGTAAAGTTCTCTCTTTTTCTCCCTAATGAAGATTATGGAAGGGAAAGAAAAGTGAAAATAATTCTTCAAGCTTCTCTTAAATGTATTTTTTATATCTTGCCTATATATTTACATAAAGCTTTTAAGCAGTAACTTAGCCTTCCCAATTGAGCAGAAATTGCAATATTCAATAACCCTTCAAATTATGTTAACAAAACTACTGCTTACATTACACTTAGTATATGCCAGGCACTATTATAGGTGATTTATATACTTTATTTCATATAATTATAATAACCACCTGGTGAAGCATCTTATCCATGTCACACAGCTGCTTAGGGGCAGAGGAAGCTAGCAACACAGATGGCTGAGTCTGGGATCTGTCTTAACCTGGCACTGCATCACCTCTCTGCACTCTAGGCCTATGCTGGAAAGGAGACCATCAAATCATTAGAATTCTGCTACACCCTCTCACTAGTATTTTTCAGGTAAAATAATTTTGCCATTCAAATTGAATTATATAGCTAGAGTCTCATTATCAATAGCTGAATGTGTCTATATGGATTTGATTACAGAAACTAATAAAGTGTTCTATAAATAATTTTGAAAAAGAGCTAAACTTGCTGCTCAGCAGAGTGCCCTTTTGCATCTTGCATGAATGTGAAATGTTCAATCCTGACTTTGAAATTAGTTTCCTTCCTTCTTGGTGCCATTTAAAATATCTGTTAATCAAATATGCTTGATATTTTGTTCTAACTTACATTCAAAACTATGCAGGCAAAGTTGTAAAGTAATATTCAAACATATTTTATAGAAGAATCATTAGCTTCTTAACTCAGTGAAAAGTAGAGAATGTAAAATATGTTACACATTCTCATGTGTTATAGCTATATTAACACATTTATATTTAATTAATTAAGAATGTAGAATATTATTGGTAATTGGGATTTAATTTCTTCTTTTTTTTTTTTTTTTTTTTTTTTTTTTGAGAATTTTAATATTTATTTACTTTTTCTTAGTTCTCGGCGGACACAACATCTTTGTTGGTATGTGGTGCTGAGGATCGAACCCGGGCCGCACGCATGCCAGGCGAGCGCGCTACCGCTTGAGCCACATCCTCAGCCCCAAATTTCTTCTTTATATCTATGTTAAAGGCATGTGCAGGACAAGAAATACAGATTAAATCATTGAAATATGGCTTGGGTTTTAAATATGAGGAAAACAATAGTCTTTTTTAACCAGAAAGAGCCAAGTTTATTTCCTGTTCCCACAGTCAAGGACTATCTGGCAGACTAGTATTCTATGAAAGTTCCTAAATTTGATTTTCTGGCTTCAAAAAAGGAAAAGTCACTGACTTTTACCCACCCTACTCCACCCAATTTATGTTGCCAAGTGCTTGGTAAACTTATTAAGAAATGTACATATTTTATATTTTGAGATTTTACCTTCTGTGGTTTTATAGGCAACAAGGAGCTGACAAAGGATAATGTTTGGAGGTTAAGATAACAGTACTGAGACTGTCCCCAACTGTAGCAATAGGCAAGTCACTTGACTTTGGTGAGGCCTAAGTTTTTCAGCCATAAAATGAGGGTAAAAATACCACCTGTTCTAACTACCTCACAGAATTATCAGGAAAAATAAATGAAATAATGTTTGCAAAAGGGGCTTATAAATTTTAAGTGCCCTACAGAGTTAGACATGATTATTTTTTGAGTTTCTTAGAAATAGTATGTGGTCAGGGCCAATTGGGGAGGCTGTGACCTGGACAAGTATGTCACATCATATCACATAGATTTCAATATCCATGTCAATAAGTCTCTGGCAAATGGCAATAGAGAGTCTTATTCAAATGAACTCTATACATTACAACAATTTTCCAACAGGAAGGGACTTATTTTTTCCAGTTTTCACAAATACCCTTTACATTGTGATAGAAGCAGCATTGTTCTAGCCTCCTGTCTCCCTTTCTCCAATTCAATAACCACATTCTAATATGACAATCTCTGCTAAAATTAAAATTAGATAGTGTTATACCTCTGCCAACACCCTGATGACTTCTCATTTTGCTTTCAGAATAATGAATAATGCCTGCACTTTTTATTTGATAAGACTTGAGGCTCTTGGTCAGCAGCCCAGTCTCATCTCTCCCTACTCCCTGCCCAGCTTGTGGAGGTGCCTAGTTTCCTGCACACATGCACTTCTGAGCCTAAGGAAATACTTCAGCAAGCAACACTGATTCACCCCTCTTCTTTTATGAATAGCTTAGATGTCTCTTCCTGCAAGGAGCCATCCTTAAGCTACCCCTTTTACTCAAATCTACAGCAGTCTTTGTCCATCTAGATGTTATCTTTGTTTAGTCATTTGATACGTAGGTAGGTACTGAGCCACTGAAGGCAAGGTGTTACCTTTGTACTTGAAGCCAATTAGACCCCACAAGAAACGGCGCCTGACTCTTAGTATTAGATCTGCTACTTAATTGTTTGAGATGCTAAGAAAATCATTTAATCTCTTCATACCTCCTTTTCCTTCTAGAAAAAAAATATAATATTGAATTAACAAATGCATAAAGAATTTTTACAGTTCTAAATTTCTTTAAATTAAAAATATGGTTTATCTTAAAAATTAAAGAAACAATGAATTAAATGTGACTCAAATCCAGGCAATAATTTGACATACCAGGACCTACCAAAGTTGCTTATGTATGATACACAATGACTTAAATATTGTTCTTGTTTAGTTTTTGCCAGGAATGCTTTTGTTATTCTTTTCAATCTATAAAATGAGTACATGTAGAAATAGGTTGCATATTCCACAAACATTTTCACTTTAACTAAAATATTTAAACCAACTTTTATTTGCCCAGTCTGAGCTATTACTGTGTCCAGGATGATTATTAAATTGGAGTACAAAACACAATAACAATAAAAGAGCACTTAACATCTTCATCTCTCTTTGCTAAGATCAAAAACCAAGATATCAGTCATCATGGCAGTTGTTTGCTATTATAATGGAAAGCTGTATTTATGTGTATCTATTATCATCACTCAATATTCAGTTCATATTTGCCATCCCACAGCATATCACAGGTAAAGTTGCCATTCTAGGAATGATGTCACAAGGCATCAAGAAATACACCAGAATGAAAATCTAAGTGATATCAGAGAAATCCTAATGTTTCAAATCATTACAGAAGTTAGCAATTCAATATTCATTTTCATAATGATCAACATTTTCATCCCCACAAAAAAATTGTGATCCTTTTTTTTTTAGATACTGGAGGTATTTGACTTGGTTCTAATGAATATGAAGTTAAACAAGAATTTACTGCACTGTATTTAAGCCTTCAGTGAAACTGATGTTGTACTAGCAAGAACAGACAACCAGGTGTACTCACCTTCCCCTTTCATGAGCTCTTTCATCAAGTCATCTCTGACCTTGTCTGTTGGATCTGGTTTAGAAACTGGGAAGGAATCTGGCTCTATGGACTTAGAGAGGGTAATGGGTTCCTTGGTTTGGTTTTGCTCTCCATAGGAACAGGTCTTATAATCATCCATCAGTATATTAAAGAAGAGCATTTAGACTTGAAAATGTGCCATACATTTCTTTCTCATCTATATCCAGACTCCTTTATCTTTGCTGCTGAAATAGAAAATAAAAAGGAAAGGGATATTTTGTTGGATGAAACTCAAATATATATGAAATATGTGTATATGTATGTGTGCATGTGTATTTCTTTTTTAAAATGTAATTTTCCTGATCAGCTCCTAGAAATTTTTAATCAAATGATCATGGTCATGAAAATGCTTGGCAAACAAAAATCAGTTATTTTACAGTGGTTAAACACTTTCCAAATGCCAAACTTAATAGGTGTTGGACATTGCACATCATTCACTGGATCTCCATTTCATTTTTATAAGTTTATGGATTAAGCTTCAGGGTAAATGGCTCCACACACAGTCTGTGACTATCCTGGAAATGTGGAATGGAGAATCTGAACAATTATCTTATTAATTTGAAAGTCAATATGCAGAAGTGAAGTAACAATTCCCCTTGGGCAGCACTGTCTTAATCTTAATCATCCCAAGGATTTTTGGACTGTAGGCAGAACAGAGTATCATTACACTCTGGTTGAAAGTTGCAGAAAAGGGAAGGGCTACTGGAGTTGGGAAATGGTGGTAGAAAAGGGAGGAATGAGTCACAGGTAGCAGTTGTGAAAGATGCTAATGCCTCTGGTGCCTTAAGATTCAAAAGACTGAGCAGTAACATCCCATAACCAATGTCGACTAATGGTTATTAACATGTCTCTTCTGATGAGTGCAGAACATGAATACTTCTACACCCCTCAATTTGATATATGATTCTGGAGTAGGGTTCCCAGAGTAATTGATTATCTTCTGTGCATTCCTATGACACAGAATTTTGTTGAGCTTTTCTATTTGTTTGTTATATTATGAAAACAATAGTCTTTTACCAAATAAAAAATATGGTTTCTCAAAGTGTAATGTGTACTTCCCACAATAAGGAGATTAAAATAACCCCCATGCAGGATGTGGCTCCTAGGTTAAGATTCATAGATTAGTTGGATGGTGATGAGGTAATATTTGCAATAGAGAAAGACAACTAAAATGAAAATACAACCAAATAACATTCTAGAACTGTTTATGAATACAACTCTTGAATCACCAAGAAGTTCATCTTAGTGAAATGAATAAAAGACAACTGGTCGCACAAAGTGAATACTGGAAAAGATATCACTTTTTCTGCATGTAACAGTAACAGCCGTAACTTCATCTACTTTAGTGCAGAGAAAAAAAACATGTTTTACTACCTTGTCATCCTTTCTGGAATCACACAAACAGGAACCTGCCACATAACTCAGCTGAATAAATCAGCAATTTTTTAAAGGCCTGTCAGTACATCCGTGCCAGACTGGTACAGTGGAAGCACCTGAGTTACTTGGTCTAAACTACTTAACCTGAATCTCTTCCTAATCCTCCTGCATTAGAATCTTTGTGTTGGACATTGTTACTTAAACCGTCTGGGTGGTTTAATTTAATAAAAATCATATTTCATATGTTGGTAGCTATGCCACTGACTCTCTCCTCATCATTGCATGGTATATACCTAATACCCTATTCTGGGAAAATAATGGAGAAGTCTGATAATGGAAATTATTTGAAAGAAAAACATTTTGGTGGACAATAAAACACTCTATCAGATTTTGAGCATCACTGTTGTCTGTTACCTACAGAGGAGGCCAACTCATCATTAGAGAGGCTGCCTTTTATCTCTGGAATATTAATGCGTCTCTTGGCTCAGTAAGGAAACTGGGATCTTCTTGAAGTAAAGGTGCATTAGTAGACTTTTACTCACTTTCTGGAATGAAATTGAGAAGTCTGTATCCATTCATACCAGGAAAAAAAAAAGAAACAAGTTCTATTAAGTCATCATGTCTTAACAGGTCAAAGTAAGCCAGACTTAATGACTGTACAACATAAAGCATTTTAAAAGATGTCGTTATGACTTAACAGTAGCTCACACATTGACAAAGATTCAACTGAGCACCTATGTTTTTAGTAATTAAGTGCAAGTACTTTGCCATGAATATAACACATGTTCATTGAAGTGGGATTTTTACACAATTTCTTCATCCCAAAGTAATGGCATGAAGAAAAGCTGGAATGCCAAACTCTTAATCTAGATTAGAAAAACTCTACTAGACATGAAGTTTCACAAATGCACTTGAAAATGACCAGAAAAAGTAAATGTTAGCAGGGATGACTTTCTCTTCCCTTCATAAGAATGTGAGCTTTACCAGACAGATTATGCATTCATTTGTTAAACAAACCTGTAGTTGAGTATTGACCATGAGCCAACCATCCCAAAGAATCTGAGCACACAAATGGAGTAGTTCACATATGATTGATCTTTCCTTTCCACTGAAAAATTATTTACAAGCATTATAAATGATAATATATCTTCATTTTTTTAAAGAGAGAGAGAGAGAGAGAGAGAGAGATGAGAGAGAGAGAGAGAGAGAGAGAGAGAGAGAGAGAGAGAGAGAATGAATATTTTTTTAATATTTATTTTTTAGTTCTCGGCGGACACAACATCTTTCTTTGTATGTGGTGCTGAGGATCGAACCTGGGCCGCACATGCCAGGCGAGTGCGCTACTGCTTGAGCCACATCCCCAGCCCAATATCTCTTCATTTTTATTAAAAAAAATAATAACTTTTAACTTATTATCTTTCACAGCCTTATGCAAAAGGACTTTAAAAACTTACCTACAGGGATTCTCTTCTAACAGTTTATAATCCATAATAATCTATAAAGCTGACTGCATAATGTGTTCTTCAAATAATTGATAACAAATGCTTTACTTTCAGGTTCTTTGTATTCTTAAAAGAAAGATGAGGATGATTGTTAAGGAAGCAAAGAAACACAGGAAAAAAATGATTTCCCAGTGAAATTCTGCATGGATTGATAGAGTGTGTTATTTATTTTAAATCAGCAGAGGAGCAGTTTAAAAATATAAGATTTGTTTGTTCTTTAGATGGAGTTCCATGATCTTTCATCATAATACCTCCTCGAATACTTTCAATTACATTTCATTCACTTTACCATAGTCACCTGTCAAAAAATCCACTCAGGAGCCAGGTGTGGTGGTATATGCCTGTAGTCCCAGTCACTCCAGAGGGTAAGGCAGGAGGATCACTTGAGCCCAGGAATTTGAATCCAGCCTGTGATCAAGATAAAGACAACCCATCCCAAAACAAAACAAATCAAAACAAAATGAAATACACACATACACACACACACCACACACACACACCATCCAACCCATGAGAAATCCAACTATTCCTAGCTCTGAGCCTACATGGTAAAGTGCATCTGAATGTGGCTAGAGAAAAACTCCCTTTGCACATCCCAACATATTATTTTCCCTCTATGTATCCTATACTCTGAAAAGAAAACAAAAGAGATCTCATGTCTCTTTCTTGTCCCTCAAACTTCTAAAAACTTCTTTATCCCTGTTTTCAAGTCCAATGTAGTTTAAAAATATTCACTGAGCCAAGTGTGGTGGTGTGCACCTAGTCTCAGCTCTTTGGAGCCTGAGGCAGAAGGATGTTTGAGTTCGAGAGTTGGAAGCCAGCCTGGGCAACAACATAATAAGAACCTGTCTCAAACAATAACAACAAAAGAAAATCTCACTGATACGTCAGTTAACGATGACTGCCTAACAAAAATCCTTAAGTGTAATGTCTTAAAACAACAAGATTTATTTATTTATTTTCTTCTCACTTTGGATAGATCAGGAATTTGGGCTCGGTGGGGGCAGTTATTCCATACTGTATGTAGCAGCCAGTGCCATGGGTGTCCCAGGGAGGGCCTTTCATAGTCTGTGAATCTGCATCTGCCTCCTGAGCATTCAGGGGCTTGGATGCCTCAGAGCATGGCAGTGGGGCTCTGAGAAGGAAGAAGAACCCCCCCACCCCACCCTCCCTTGTGCTGCTGCCCCACCCCCACTTCCCTTGTTCCTGCTACTGATGAGTGGCCTCACAACTAACAAAGTTCAGCCCTCTTACCCTGGAACCCACTTACTTTCACCTACTTGAGGTCATGGTTTTATTCAATTTTCTTCTTTCCCCTGTATCTTGATTTCTCCGCCCCCCCCCCCCGCCCTCTTCATTATGTAATTACCACTGGGAATATATGGCAATTTCTCCACACTTAAAAAAACCAATCAAACAAAAATCTCTCTCCTAAATCCACATGTTCCTCCAGATACTTTTCACTTCTCTGTTCCCCTTTATAGTCGAGCTCCTTGAAAACATTGATGTGTACTGTTTTTAAGACTATCCTCTCCTAAACCCACTTCACTGAGGTTCTGGCTCCAGTCATTCCTCAGAATGTCCCTTGGCTGTTACCTTACCCTCCATTCTTTCCTCAGTGCAGAACACAATTCTCTTCTCCTCTCACTGGACCTGCTAGCAGCAGGGCTCCAGGAACCCCTCCTCCCCCACACTTCTATTTAACTCTTGGCTTCCCAGGCAGGACAGTTTTCCTTCCCAGGAGGCAAGTTTGCTGGGATTTCCTCCTGCTTCGTTGGCTGCTCCTCTTCAGTCTTTGCCAATTTCTCATTTCCTCCAACTCTGCCCTGAGGTTCAGTCCTTCCTTCTATCCTCACCTGTATTTATGCTTACATTTCACAGCCTTAAATAGCATCTATGTTCTGGAAACTTATGTCTCCAACTCAGAACTCCTTCCCAAACTCCAAACTACATCTAACAGCCGCCTCAAAATCTCAACTTGTGTATTTAATCAGAATCCCAAACTAACACATCAGAAAGTGAACTGCTGATCAACCCAAAGTTCCTCCCACAGAATTTCCATCTCAATATTGACAACTCTGTTTTTCCATTTGCTCCGACCAAATATATGACATTTTCTTAGGGTCACTTTTGTTTCCCCCAGATCCTCAGTGAGTTCATCCTCAAATCCCATTGGCTCTTCCTTTAAAATGTACCCATAACTTGAACGCTTCTTATCCACATTTCTCACCTCCATTACTCTGAACAATATCAACTCTCGTTCAGAGTAATGGAGGTGAGAAATGTGGTCTGTTCTCACTATATAGACAGAGGGACGGAGGGATATTTTCTTTTTAAATATAAGTCAAGTGATTCCACTACTCTGCTTCAAATCCTCAAGTGACTTCCTGTTTCACTTAAAATGAAAACTTGTCTTCCTGCAGTGGCCTCCAGAGGCTATAGTCTGCCCTGGCCAATGTGGTTCTGGGCCTGTCATCTCCTATCTCATCCACCTGTGTTTACTCCAGACACCCTGAAGACCTGTCTGACCCTGATTTACCAAGGAAACTCTCATCACAGGGCCTTTGCAATATGCTATGCCTCTCTCATGCTCTTTCACCCTGCCCCTGGATGGGTGTTGATTTTACTGTTCATTGTTTGCTACATTTGTCTCCTATCTCTATATATATTCCATGAAGTGGAGGCTTTTGAAATTTTTGTTTGCTACCACATCTCTAACATCAGGAATAGCATACACAGTAAGGAATATAAATGAGTATTGAATAAATTCCCATTTTCTTTATTTCCTTTGATTTTAAACAGTTAATTCTTATTTCTTTGAACTGATTTTATTTTTTTTATTTTTTATTTTTTTATTAGTTCTAATCAGTTATACCTGACAGCAGGAAGCTTTTTGATTCATTGTACATAAAGGGAGCACAACTTTTCATTTCTCTGCTTGTACACTATTTTTCAGTGAAGTGTGAGAACCAAGTATGTTTGTTAAATAAACTGCTGGTAATTTTTCAACAACAGCTTTGAATGAAACTAAATTATTTTGTTCTATTCATAAACTACTTGGTACTAGATTCTGTGCCTTAGCAATGTCACGCTGTTAAAATTGTTGAAGCTATTCTTTAACACAGGATACAGTAGTTACCCTGTTATGGTTTGGGTGTGATGTGTCCCCCAAAAGCTCACATGTGAGACAATTAGAGAGGGTTCAGAGGAGAAAGGATTGGGTTGCGAGAGTCTTAACTCAATCAGTGAATTAATCCCCTGATAGGGATTAATTGAATGGCAAATAAGTGGTAGGGGGTGGCTGGCAGAGTTAGGAAGTGGGGGCACAGCTTGGGGGTATATATTTTGTGCCGGGGGAATAGAGACTCTCTCTGCTTCCAGATCATGATGTGAACTTCTTCCCTCCCCACACTCTCCCACCATGATGTGCAGCCTCACCTCGAGCCAGCTTTCTATGAACTAAGATCTCTGAAACTGAGAGCCCTCAAATAAACTTTTCCTCCTTTAAAATTATTCTGAGTTATTTTCAGAAAAAGCTGGCTAAAATATATCCTTTCTTCTCAGTCCCTAATTTCTCATTCTTTCTGGTTTGTTGTTGGACCCAAAGCCCACACACTCCCATGCTACATCCTTGCAAGCCCATTGGCTGGAAGCAGTGTCTTAGGAAGATTTCCCCAGACCCTTTTCAATGCACTATTTCCCACTAAGATTGGCTCCTGGCATTGTGGGATTTCTGGCATGATGGTTCGGACTCAGTGAGTTCATCCTCAAATCCCATTGGCTTTTCCTTTAAAATGTACCCATAACCTGAATGTTTTTTATCCACATTTCTCACCTAGATTACTCTGAATAATATCCAGTCTTGCTTCCTTATGGTCTGTTCCCACTATATAAACAAAGGGATGGAGGGATATTTTCTTTTTAAATGTAAGTCTTTCCCACCACTTCACCATCAGTGCAGTCTGCATTTCTCCTGTTTAACTTTGCTTTCTCACACACATTTGACTTCTGTTCCATTTTGTGCCTTTGCTGTTTCCCAGTGTCTGAGGTGGGGCATTCTCCTGTTTTAACAGCACCTAGACACCCTCCACCACATGCCCAGCACTTGAGCAATGCAGAAAGCCTTTGAACATATTCTTGAAGAATTGGAGAAGATTTGGTCTTTCCAGATGAATTTATGGTTTTTTAATTTTTTTTAAAATTTTTGCTTAACATGTTTCATTGGAATTTTGTTAGAGTTAGATCATCTTACAATTTTGGACAAATTATTGACATCTTTTAAAATAAGAACTTTTTTGCCATTCTAATTTTCTTATAAATGCTTTATTAAAGTGTAGCTTTTTTTCTTTAACTCGGCAATATGTTTTTCATAAGAAGTAAACTTAGGAATTTGTACATTCATTACTATTGTAAGTTAAACCTCTTATTTATTGTATTTATATGTGATATTTTGGATAGTATGTTTTGTGTTTGAGGGGATTTTTGAGGTAAATTAGTTTGATATCATAACATCTTTTATAATTTTTCACTCTAAAAGTATTTTAACTATTTTCCAGTAATATATGTAATAGTTTGATTTCTGCCTACATTTAAATTACTAGTTTATGTTGGCTACATAAGATCTTCTGCATAACAAAGAATTTTACAAACAAGAATAACATTGACTCAGTAAGATTTAATATATGTTTTAATAAATGTGTTCTTGGATTTTATGTTTTCCATGTATATTTGTCAGCCTGCCTAAACTGTAGGACACACACATACTATTCAAGTTATCCCCTCATGTAAGCACCACATGTTATTTCTAAGTACAATGCATATCTTAAATTAGAAATTTAAAAAGTAAATGACTTCATGGGAATAGAACTTGATATAATAAGTTTTTTTTTACATTAGTGCTGCATTTTATTTCATCACTGTGTGAAGACGTACAAGAGTCCAAGGTGCACTTTTTTCATGGAGCAATGGGTTCCATACTCTGAGTGAGAAAACCTTGAGAAGAGTGAAGAAGAGAAAGAAGGAGCAAGAATATGCTGCTCTGCAGCTGAGAATTTTTCTTAACTTACATGACACTCAAGATAGAAGCAATAAGGGCTGGGCTTGTGTCTCAGAGGTAGCGTACTTGTGTGAGGCACTGGGTTCGATTCTTAGCACCACATGTAAATAAATAAACAAACAAACAAACAAACAAACAAAATGAAATGACCAGACTCTTTACCCAAGATTAATGAAGAAGGATTGGTGTTGCTAAAAACCTCATAGGCAAAATACCCAAAGTAGAAATGGGGTTACAAAGAGAGTAAATACTGTTTTTCTTCACTAAAAATTTCCTATAGTTCTATGATCATGATATGCTAAGTATGGGTCTAAGGGATGAAATGGGGATCCATAACGCTGCTTTTTATTTCCCAGGAAATATCCCTGGCTAGGGCAATACACAGGTACAGACACACAAACATACCTTTGTAATTCTGCTTGAGATAAATTAGAAAAATTACATTTTTAACAACAGATAATACTTAATGATGGAGCCAGATGTCAACAAGCTTATAGGCTTGGTGATGTTTACAACCCTGAGATTGAAGATTTGCCAAGGAAAATACAAATATTAAAAAAAAAAGAAATTTAAGTAAAACTTTTAATGGAATAGTGTTTGAATTCTATTTAGGAAGTGAAAATAGTTCTTGATCTGAAAGTAGGATTGATTATACAACTCCTATCTTTCTCATCTTCTCCTATTTAAAATAATCAATTGGCTGCACTGTCATTCATATGTATAAAATCCATCTCCTCTCTGTAGCTACAATAGATGTCACTAAGTCTACTTTCTCTAAAGGCTGTATAATATAAAAACTTAGGCTGAGACATTGGTCAGTCTTAGTTCAGTTACTTTGCTAACACAAAAATGCTTACTTTACATCTTTGAATACAACTTTGGTTTGGGGAAGACATATGGAGGTTTTTGAGAAGGGTGTGTATAAGGAACGGATTTTACAAACAGTTCATTTTAAGATTTTAAGGAAAGCGATCCAAAAATTACAACACAATGATAAGCTGACACATTGTTTTGTCTAAATAATTCCATGTGCTGCAGCACCAATTCTAGGATATCTTCCAAAGCTCCAGATCTTGGGTGCTGCCCTCCTTGTGTGCATGTGCAGCTGCTGAGCCAGCATGCTATGCTCCTCTGACTCAAAAGAATCCTCCATATCCAGGCATTAAGTCACTATACTGGACATGCACCACTGGAATGCTGTGACCTACATATGGTGTATGTGGTTTACATTTTCAGTAACTGGGAGGCAATTTAATTGTCTGACTCAATTACAGTAAGTGAGAGCCAGACTGCCAACTGTTCATTCACCTCACTGAAAACGGACCCCTCCAAGTCAAGCCAAATTCTCGAAGGAGAAGCTGGGTCAGCAGAGCTGCTGCTGAAGCATGTGGGTTCCAGTCTGTATTTTGAGAAAGCTGTTGGTTTTCCTTGATCCTATATTTCCAGCTCTGGCTTTCTGAAACTGGTCAAACTCTAGGATCAATGGTACAATTGAGTTTGACTCACAGCAGAATGGGGATCCTATTTTGGGCAACTGTTTCTTAGAGCAAAGCCAAAAGAAATATTTCCTAGTAGGAGGAACTATAATAAAGCTGGTTTTTGATTAAGTTGGAAAGTACATTTTCTATGCAGCACTGATATCCTTGAATTCTACCCCAGTCTTAATCTCTGTTAGAGAGGGATAGCCTGGACTCTTGAGACTGGACATGTCCTTTGCAGTCAACTGCCTGAAGATCAGTTTGCCAAGTGACTCTTTATTTGACCTGTCAAAACTGGCTTCCCACCAAAAAGTGCAGAATATATTTAGCCAGAGAACTGCCACTTATCAGAAAACAGCCCCAAGTGTCCACCAAGAAAAAACTGGCCTAACTTCTAGTGCCTAATGAGCCAAGGGAATCTGTTCAAGCCTCTTCCTTTGGGAATTGCCAAGCAGTAGGCGCTAAATTTTAAGTGTTCTCCTCTTTGGAAAGAATGGTAAGAGATAGTGGAAGGAATTCTCAGCAGGGCTGATGACCAACCCTTCTAATAACTATGATAAGTCCTAGAGAAATGTAGAAAAATTCTAGCAAGAAAAGGAAAATCACTGTGAAAGGACTTTTTTTTTTCCTTTTTTTCTAACCCACTGGAACTGAAAGTAAATAATTCTTCCATATTTATAGTAACTATGAAAACCCCTACAACTTGATAACGGACAGGCAGCGCACTGACACTTTTCAAAAAACTTGTAATAATTGTGATAGAAACTCGTTCTTCTTTCTCCCGTACGCTCAGTTTAATTCAGTAACGGGAAGGCTCAGATTGGGCCAGAAAACACCATAGGAGAAAGCTGTGTCCTGAAACTAGGGCTATTTTTGTTTTAACTTTTAATTTGATTTCATTTGATAAAAGACATATAACATAAAATTTACTATCTTAATTATTTTTAACTGTGCAGATGAGTATTGTTAAATACATTTACAATTGTGCAATGGATCTTCAGATTTCTTTTTATTTTGAAAAAGTAAACTTCGAATCAATTAAATTGCAACTCCCTGCTGTTTATTCTCAAATCTGTTATAAATCATCAGGCTTGTGAATACAGAACAGAAAACTTTTATTTTTTTTAAAGTAGGTACCTTTTATTTTTTTTAAGTAGAAGGCTTTTTGTTTATTAACTGCTCAAATCTCTTGAAGAAATTAAAATACTTAACAAATGTAAGCTCATATGGCACATTTTTTTTGTTTATATGTTATCAATGCCTTTAGGATTGTATATACGGCTAAGTTTGAATGGTAAGTGAATCAGGAATTACCATACTTTTGGTTCTATTTAAAATATGATAAAAAGATGATGTAATAAAATTTTAAACCAGATATGTTATTAAACATCACCACTAAATAGTAGAAAGTAATTCAATTATGATGATAACATTAATCAACACCACTGGATCTTTTAGAGTCTTTACTGCTTTCTATAGAGTATATTTTTAAAATAATATTTAATAATTAATTAGTGTTAATATTTTTGGAAATCTTGTCTTTAAAATATTCTTAAAACAATCGGGCCCACACACTTGTTGGTGGAGAGTGTTAAGGAGTGGGGAAAAATAATGAGGTATTGAAGCTCTAGCACTGTGTCACTTGGTTTTGATCTCATTTTGTAACTGTTAGCTTCACCTTTTCTTCTGCAAATTCTTTATCTTTAAGATTTTGGGAAGGATTAATGAAATAATGCAGGTAAAACTCTTAGCACAGTTCATGGCATGTAGGAAGCAACACAAATTACTCATTATTACTAGGGACTATCAATAAGATACAATTTGGGGTTCCTGGGTCTAGACTTCAATCTCCCCCCTGATGAGGAATGGTATTCTAAAATTATCATCTTGTTAATTATCATTTTATTAGTTATTCTCCTTTCTGTCCCCATCCCCTTTTCCCTTTTCCAGAGAGAATACTGATTGGAATACCTTGTTGGGCTTTCCAGTGTCTCCATAGGAAAGGCTGACACAAGCTGACCATGGCCTACATGGTGCAGGGCTGAAAACTCAATACTACCATTTCATTCTGTAATTTAATGTTAAGATTAAAATGTTTGTAGAGGGACATACTTTAAGCTCTGAGTGGTAGAATTATCTTTTTTTTTTCATTATTTGTGTTTCCAGGTTTTTTTTATAGCAAATTTTTACCACTATCATACAGAAAAAAAATATTTAAAAAGAAAGAGAGGAAGGAAGAAAGAAAGGAAGGGAGAAAGGTAGCAAAGAATTTGACAACATGATTCAGAGAGTGCTAATCCAGAGCAAGAATCATTGATTCCCTTTTTGCTTCTTAACTGCAAATCCCTAAGATCTTATGTGTACGGGGAAAGTGATGATTTGGACATCTGGGTCTGTATTGTGTTGTTCTTGTCATTAATCATGACATTTCTGACAACTTTTCTAGGGTATAATAAAAGTCTGTGAAGTACACTGGCTGGCACATGAGATATGCATACTTTTCCTTCTTGGGGTTTTTACAGCTTGTAAATTAAATTGAGAATGTGAAAATTATTTGCCATCTTTTTTCTGCCCCTTAGCCTCAGAGGTTTTCTCACCCATCTACTTTTTTCCTTCTCTAAATATGATATTCTAGAATGCTACATGCTGTGGCTTTTACCTTGTTTTCTATGGAAGACTTTTGTACAAAATTTTCTTGTTCCTATGAAGTACATTTCAGTAGAATGACACATTGATTTACTCAATTAGTAAGTTATATTGCTACTAAAGACATTTTCTTAAAAAAATATATAAAAATAATATTTGCAGATATATCCTTAGAAACTTAACTTAGAGGAACAATTTCTCTAGTACTTAGACATATTTCTCTTCCTTGAAAGTTTTTCCTAAGTTTATGTTTATCCATTTGAAGACGGTGACTGAACATTTATGATTTTCCTAGTGAGGAAAAAAGAAATCACGTATCCTAGTTGTTCCATATGCCTGTGTCATGTCAAAATTTTTGACATTTTATTGATTCTGTCTGGTCATATGGCTCAGGAAACACATCAGCTTATGACATACAGGAACACTACTTGAGCCCATTTTCTGAGAGCATCTTCTGAGATTCCCACCCAACACCCACAGAGCCTCAGCTTCCTGGGCCACTTCCTCCCCAGAGATTCCTTATGACAAATTTATTCTGACCTACAAGAGAAAAATCATTACCACAAAAACCTATTCACGTGTGGGAAGTTTATCTCAAAGTCTTTTTATTAAGTGAATAAATAACTTCACTTATAAATTTGAGTAACAACTTTCTCAATTTCTAGAAATTTGGAAAAATACAAAAGAGAAAGAAGGGTGTGTTTCAGTAGGAAAAAAATCATAAGTAGTTACTAAAGTAAGTAGTGAAGAGTCTGTCCCTTCTACAGATAACTTTTTTAATTCACAGAGGCACATATTGAATATACTATGGACCATTTTCTTTCTTTAACACATAAGATGATACTATTCCTTCCTTTGATTCTCTGAATCCCTTAGTGTGCTGATTGCTTGCCCTTTGACCACACATATGCACAAAATCTGGGCTTCTCGGGATTCTTTTCCAAGGTAACTCTCTTTAATTTTAACTTGTATAAGACATATGTCATTTTGTTGATTATCCCCCATGGCATATGAACAGATTAGACACCACGCACTTCAATAATCTATTTGGGGAACTATCAGAATCGGATAATGAATTAATAAAATGCAAAATAAATTAAAATTAAAATGTGTCAATTATTTAAACTTCCATAGGTATATCATGTCATATTTGTCTAGCAAAATAAAATACTATGACAATTTACCACATTCTATCAGTTAATATGGTATAGATATCCATAATTATTCTCCTCTCCAAATTAGTTTCTTGTGCTATAATTTTTTAATGATATCTGTCTTATCATACCATAACACTTCTTGACAAGTCTCACTGATTTGAGATTATCTCCAAAGCAATTTCTGGGTCTTATTATTCCTTGATTTTGGAAGGCTTTATATGGTTCTTGACACACAGTATTCAGCCAATACACATTATTGAGTGGATAAAAATAAGACAGATGAATGAAGGAATGAATGAATCGATGGATGGATGAACCCTCATATTTGTATATTTGATATTATAATCTTCCTATAAAGCAAATGTAGGAGGACTTACTGGATTTTTTCCTAGAGAGCTCTTTAGGATTAAGCATGATATAAACAGGATGGTGATGTAATATTACACAGCAGTGGCAATACAAACAGTTTGGGTGGGGTGATTTTCTGTTGAGAGCTGTTCTGTGAATTGTTAGGATATTATGTAGCATGTTTGACCCCTAGCAAATAGATGCCAAAAAAACCTCCCTCTCACCCCCGCCCTGCCCCCAGATCCCAAAATGACTCCAGACATTGCTAACTATATTGAGGGGGAGTGAGGGACAAAATCAACTTCAGCAGAGAACCTCTGCTATGTAGTGTCTAATTTCATGAGGGCGGTATACATTTGCATTGCACCTCTTTTTTTCTTTTTCAGAAAATAAGCACATAATTGAATTGGATAATAAAGGGAACAACAGTGAGATTTTCCTGTCCAGATTGAGTTAGATACAAAAGAAGCTTTGGAGGGTGTGGTGGTGGTGCATGCCTGTTATCCCAGTGACTCCAGAGCCTGAAGCAGAAGGATCACAAATTCAAGATCAGCTTCAGCAACTCAGTGAGACCCTGTCTCAAATAAAAAATGAATTAAATTAATAAAAATTAATTGTTCTTAATAAAGAGCCAGGTAAGGTATACGCTATGTAGTGAATGAGGATGAAATAGAGACCTAGAAATTTAGGGAATTGTATAAGGTCACAGAGCATATTACTGGTAGAGCAAAGAACAAATTTGAAATCTTCAGTCCCACTCTCAAACTCCAAATTCACATGTGAAAGAGTGGCCTTGGGAGCTTGTTGAAATTCAGATTCTTGTTCTGCTATCAGCACATTTACTTGTTGAGACAGACACTTAAATTATTTTTCTCTATCAGTGACTATATGCAAAGTAATGCACATCAAATTCCTTAACCTGCCAGAAATGTTCTCTTCTGAGGAATGGTTTAACTACTTTTAGAATAATCTCAGAAGAGAATGCATTCATTGATGCTCCTACAGTTTTCAGCTCCCACCCTGCTCCTTCCCACTAATACTGGACACTATCTTACTTCAGTCTTTGCCAGTACTGATACTTGTTTTGGAACTCAGGATTGGGTGTTCCTGGTTCCCTTGGTGTTGAAGCAACACCGAGAAATAAGGAGACAAGCGTAGAATGCAAGTTTTATTTAGAAAAGATTCAGAACAGAGATAGCAGACTTCTCTGGAGGGAAGTGGGGTCTCAGAGCTGGGTGCCCAAGAAAGGGGGTGTGTCTTGCCTTTTTACAGATTTCACATTTCCTCTCCTCCTCCCCACCTCCTCTTTCTACCCTGCGGGGTGTGTCAAAGGATAGGAAAAAGCAGCTCAAGGGATATTTGCTAGCCACTCCCTAGAGTTAGGAGGAGTGATTCCCTTGGAGGTGTTAGCCACCCATTTCCTTTTCTTTGATAACTAGTCCTCATCTTTTAGACCCAGTCATTTACTATCTATGCTGATCTCCTGTCCTTCTCCCTTTCTCAGTACCAGTAGTATAAATTTGTCTTTTGCCCTGATTGTTATTGTGAACATCATTCTGTGATTATTTAGTTGTAACAACTATCCATATTTTTCTGGGATATTTATATCTACACTTTTGTTAACTGCCTCTTCTTTTCCCAATTCTTACATTGTTTTTATTTATTTTCTTGTTTCTCCTATGTTATCAAAAACCTCTGCCAATTTCAGACATTGTGAATGATTTTTGGACATTGTCACAAGATTATTCATTTTGCTCATGGAAAAAAATCTTAATTTTATGGACATGAAATATATTGATTCATTTATATCTCTTATCTATCTGGTGTCTAGTTTTATAGATAGTGCAATGGAGAGTTTCAAGTGTATATTTTCTTTTCCAAAGTTTGCTGATTTGTGGAGCCCCATATATGATAAAATTTCCATATATTTATGAACACTCATCTTAGATTCTGTTCCAATGATCTATTGATCTGTTCCTGTGTCATTATGACAAAGACCTATTTTCCTTTCCTCCCTTTCCTTCCGGTCTCCCTCCCTTTCTTCTTTTGTTTCTCTTCTTCTTTATCTCTCCCCCTCTCTTCTTCATTCTCTCCTTTCTCTCCCTCTCATTCTTCCTTCTTGTGTCCCTGTTCTATTTTCTCCATGTCCTTTTAACAAATGTAATTGCTGAGTTTTTGTAGCATGTCTATTGTGCCAGTACTTAAGTTAGTCAGTTAGGTATATAAGTTACATATAATTATGTGCATATGCAAACAGAGAAGGAGAAAGAATGAAAAAGAAATAAAAAAGAAAGATATATTTTGAGAAATGAACACATGTTATTTTGAGGAGTACAACTCTGAGATCAGTGGGATAAACCAGCAAAATAAAAATCCAGGCAGAATTTCTCTGTAACAATTTTGAGACATAATTCTCTCTTCTTGGGAAGCCTAGTGTTGTTCTTCAAATCTTCAATTGATTGAATGAAGCCCACCCATATTATCAAGGGTAATCTTTTTTACTTAAAGTTGTCCAGTGATAGATTTTAACCACATCTACAAAATACCTTCTTGGCAAAGCTAGTCTTTGGTGAAACAATTGAATGCAATAGCCTGACAAGTTTAAATGAAATTAACCATTATAACTAGGTGGGACATTCATCCATATTTGCTCTCCCACCAACAAATTACTTAGGTGATTTTTTTTTTTGTAGGAGAGGAAATGCCTAAAAAATCCGTGCTGTAATGGAGAATTGAAATGGTAATGGATTCACTAGTTAAAGTCACAAAGACTGATATCTTAAAAATATTAGATCATCTAGTCATGTTCACAGTACACATTCTTTTGTTCTAATTGGTTAGACATGACAGCAGAATGCATATTCTTTAGTTGTTCAGGGCTTCTCTGATACCAAGATGCAAATCAATGTAAAATTATCTGACAAGAATTTTAAAGTAGCTGCAATAAAAATAATTTAATGTTAGTCATTACAAACATGCTACAAATGAAAGAAAATAGCAAAGGCATACAAGTTATGGAGAAGAACCAAATGGAAATCTTTGAACTGAAAAATGCTCTAGCCAAATTCAAATCTTAATAGATAGACCTTGCTGCAGGATGAAGACAGAAGAAAGGATTAGTAAACTTGAAGCTAAAACAGTAAAATTTATTCAATATGAACAACAAAAACAAAGCACTGCTAAAATGTGTGTGTGTGTAATGCTGTAATAAATGTTTTAACATTAATATTTGTTGTCAAAGTTTCAGAAGAAGAGGAGAGACAGAGAGTAGCTGAAAGGTATTCAAAGAAATAATCGTTGAAAATTTCCTAAGCATGACCAAAAATCTACAGATTCAAGAAACTGAGCAGATCAAACATGATATACTGAATAAAATTCATGGGAAAATGCATTATAATGAATCTTCTGAAAAATAAAAACAAAGACAAATCTTGAAGTCAGTGAGGGAAAATAACATTTTACCTAAAGAGGGAAATAAATTGAATAACAGATGATTTCTCATCATAAATTATGGCGGTCAAAGGAAGTGTCATAATATTTTTCAAAGACAGATGCTCCTCAGTGTTACCTACCAACATATGCTTTTTAAGTTGAAGATATTGTTGAAAATCTATTTAACACACCTAATCTATCAAAAATCATAGCTCAGGGTAACAACAGTATACTGTAGGTTACTAGTGTTAACTCTCATGATCATCTATCTGGCTGATTGCGAGCTGTCAAGTGGCTGACCCTGAGCACTGTAAGAGAGCATCATATTGCATATTGCTAGCTAAGGAAAAAATGAAAATTCAAAATTTTATGCACAGTTTCTACTGCAAGCGTATTGCTTTTGTGCCACTGTAAACTTAAAGAATTAAGTTGAACCAGTGTAAGTCAGGAAATTTATTTAGGAAATTTAGGAATTCTGCCTGAATATTTTATTTTGCTGGTTTATCCCACTGATCTCAGAATTGTAATCTTCACAATAACATGTGTCCAGTATGTTCTGTAAGACAAGAACACTCAAACAAGAATCCAAAATCCAGTGAAGACATCCTTCATTAAGGGAAATCAGAACATTCTCGGATGAATGGAGGCCAATGTAATCTGTCACTCTGATAGAATGTCTGAAGGAAATGTACTAACTAAATTTCCTAAATTTCCTAATTAAAATACAATGACATAAAAATGATAAGAGAAGGAATCTTAGACTATCAGGAAGCAGGGAAGAAAACCCCAAAAAGTAAATATATGGGTAAATATAATAGACTTACTTTTTTCTTGAGTTTTCTAATTGTATTTGACCATTGCAGCAAAAATTATAGCACTAAAATGTTATAAATGGAAATATTTAAAATAAATTTATTTTTGAGGATTAATGACATAAGTGCAGGGAAGATTTCTCTACTTCAACTTTAAAAGTGTTGAGAACAATTGACTGTAATAAGCTATATATGATAACGTCGTGATGTTATGATATATATTTTTTTCATTTACATCATATTCTTGAAATGACAAAATCATAGAGAGGTTGAACATATTAGTGGTTAGGGATTGTAAGAGGAAAATATAGGTATGACTAAAAAGGAGGATCAGGAATGATATATTGTTGGAATAATTTTGCATTTTGATTGCAAAAGTGGCTACACAAATCTGGAAGTGAAATATGGACTATAACTTTACATATATATTGCACCAATGTCAGTGTCTTGGTTTTCATTCTGTATTATTGTAATATAAGCTAGAACTACTTGGGAAAAATTGATGAACTGGTACTCAGGACTTTCCCATCCTATCTTGGCAACAACTTATGAATTTATAATTGTTTCAATATAACATTATCCATCAACATGGTAATAAATTAGCTACCTTTTGAAATTGATTTAAAATGAAGATATATACAAAGTACATGTATGAAGACTTGAATTGGGTATCAATATACCTTATATACAAATAGAGATATGAAAAAAATTGTGGTATATATGTGAATTAAGAATTGTAATGCAAAAAAAGTAAATGTATAATGGCATAAATTGACATGAACATACTTTATATACAAAGATACAAAAAAATTGTGTATTAAGGATCGTAATGCATTCCACTGTTGTCGTGTATTTAAAAAATGATAAAATCAATTTTAAAAACATACATGCATTATCCCCTTTTGATATTTACGATGTCTTTAAAGCTTAGAAAGATGAAGTCATACCTGGGGGCACCATTCCCATGTAGAACTATGGAAGACTATTGTTAGAGTCTGTAAACAAGTCAGGATGGCGCCTGGAATTTTGCCAGAGAAATGTTAGAGTTCGTAAACAAGTCTGGATGGTGCCTGGCATTTTGCCAGAGGGAGTGGTTTGTGAAGTAATGCCAAGGAGCTATTAAGTGTGGAGATTCCTTATTGGTTTACTGCTGTATCTAGTTTATGCTAATTAAGATAAGCTGTGTGTAATGTATAAATACCTCTGTTGTCCTACAATAAATGGCTTCCACTCCTGCTGTATCAATGTACACAAGTTGTTTGTCACCCCCCCCCCCCGTTATTTTGCTGCAGCCAGACTGCAGCAGACTATGACCTTATTCATTCTATCATGAATTCAAAGAAATAATGTATCTATTTTCTGATAAACACAAAGAAGATCAAAATCAAATAAAACAAGGTCCACATTTCTTGGAAGCCTAGTAGACTACCAGGGATGTATAAGTATATAAGTGAATCAGGGTCTTAATGTGCTATTTATTGTGTAGTTTCTTTTTCAAGGTGCACTTGTAACACTAGCAAGAATATCCAGGGACCTCAAAGAATGCTATTTTAAAAGAAATTATCTTTCAACTGAGAGTTGAAGGATGGGAAACAGAGCAAAGAGCTAGTTTATTTATTATGTATTATTATAAATCCAACACCTAAAACTGATTACTATTGTTCAGGAGGTACTCCACAAATGTGGGAATCTCTTCCTCTCACATTCAGAGCTATGTGAGAGGAAGAGATGCACTACAAACATGCAAGCAGGGAAAGAATAAATTTTTATTTTTTTTCCCTGAGCAGAACTTTACAAGATGACAAGATGATTTATTGAACCAATCCAGAAGAAACCATCCAAACTCTTAGATATTCTATCTTTTCATTCATACATAAATATGGAGGCTTCCTTAAGATCACTGCACATTTCATATTCTTCTTATGCCTTCTCCCAATCCATTACATGGAAGTTCAGACTTATCATAATTCCTAATGGAAATACAACCAATTGTGGTAGGAATTTATTATTTTTTAATGTAAATAAAAATTTATAAGTCAAACTTTCAGGACACATCCAATGTTTACCTTTTGCATTCTAACTTAAAAAAAGAAATTTTAACATTAGTCAAATATTTTATTTTTATATCATATTTAACATAAACATGATTATGAAATTTGTCAATCTTATATTTGCCTTATTATTTGTTTTTACTCTAAACAATTTCCTATCCTTTCTCAACTTTTAAAATATCTTCCCTTTTATTATTCTAAACTCCCATTACATTTGGCGGGGGTCCCCTCTAATTTTCTGTTGACTTAGTTTACTCCTTCATTCACAGAGAAATCCAACAGTTTGAAGACAGAATGAAGATATCTAAAATCTACATGGGTTGGGCCAGAAGAAAATTTACTTTTCTATTATGTAGATCTAAATAAGACAAATCAAACAATATAATATTTAAAAGCAACTTTTTGTGTGTTTTTTAAATATTTGTAAGATAAAATTTATTTAAAGAATAATTTTAGTAAATTATTTGAGTTTGAAAGTCATAAAGTTTAATGTTACTTTTTATGTAAGCTTCTAAGAATGCTAACATTATCAATGGAACTAAACAGATTTGTGCTGTCAATATGAAACTTGTTAATCAACATATGATATTAAAATAGATCTTAAATTTATTACACACTGGAATTTATATATCATCTCTCATTATTGAGTTGTTATTAAAATGGCAATTATGAACTGTTCACTTCTATGTATAAATTAATGACTTGGAAGTTAGCCTATTCTCCAGTGGTTTCTAAGCATTGCAGCAGAAAATCAGAAAAAGAAAATGAGTTAAATGTGATCTCCATAGGCTGACTGGGTTGATATAAACTTTTTATTTTTCAATGTTACCATCCATCATAAGATAGTATTTTTTTAACTCCTTGCAATATTTGAATGACATTTTAGCAAGAAAAAAATATCTTAGTACTTACTGCCATTCAGAGGTGCAATGTAAAAATATATACTCTGCTTTTGGCAGATTTGTGCATCCTGTAGAACATCATTCACTTTTAAATTTGCCATTATCCTTGGAACATTCACTCAGGTGTTATGTGAACAAACCAATGTTTAGAGCTTGATCTCTATGTTGTTTTCCTCACAGTAAGCCATTAGATACTCACTTTGGAAATTATTCAGTTATTATAATCCATTTTATTTTTATTTTTTTAAAGAGAGAAAGAGAGAATTTTTTAATATTTACTTTTTAGTTTCCAGTGGACACAACATCTTTTTTATTTTATTTTTATGTGGTACTGAGGATCGAACCCAGTGCCCTGCGCATGCCAGGCGAGCATGCTACCACTTGAGCCACATCCCCAGGCCCTATTATAATCCATTTTAAATGGACAATTCAAATAATTTACATTGCAAAACAATACAGTCCACTTCTGAATTTTCATTTTTTTAAAATTATGTATGTGAAATAATAATGGAGAAATACTAGGGAACACAGTCAATGTTCAACAGACAAAAATGACAAATAAGTACATGCAAAATAGATGTATGTGTACATGTATATGGTAAATATGATATATGTATGTATACATATATAAAAATACATCTAATAATATAATATTATAACTAGGCATTTTTTGTTTGTGTGCTAATGAGTATGCCCTAAATACCAGGTGCTTTACTCAGTATTTTATTTATTATTTTATTTTGTTTTATTTGGCAGTACTAGAGATTGAACCCAGGGCTTCCTGCATGTGAAGCGAGCACTGAACTACATCCCCAATCCTTTTTATTTTTTAATTCTTTCCAAGTTACCTAGGTTGATTTAAAACTCATGATCCTCCTACCTCAGCTTCCCACATTGCTGGTATTATAAACATGTACTAGGACCAGCAATAATTTATTTTTACTTTCTTATTTCATCCTTGTAAGAACTCTAAGAAGTATGTAATATTATAATTTTCATTTTATAGAAGAGAACATTAAATTAAAATTAATTAAATTTTTAAATTTAATTAACTTTTTCAAATTTTCCCAGCTAGTGAGAGTGTTGAGTTAAAAAAAAATAAAATAAGAATAGGGAGTAAACTGTAGAGCCCATGTTACTCACACACCAGTTTCCCATTTAGCCCCAAATACCTGAGTACACACACATATCCTAAGCTTGTTTATTTAATTTTTAAAGAACATCATATAAAGTGAAATAAGCCAGACACAGAAAGAAAAATATTGCATAATCTCATTTAAAAGAGGAATTTTAAAAGGAGGAGGGCTAAAATACATAAAGATTAAGAACCAAAAAATGGTAACTCTAAGTGGGGAGGGAAAGGAAATAGGGAGGTGAAGACAAGGATACAAAACAGTAGATATGTAAGCAGAGCAAGGTTAGAGATCTAATGCCCAAAGAGAGAACTAAATTTTATTAATAAGTATATTTTAACTGCTCTTGTCACAAGATAATTACCATATGAAATGATAGTTATTTTAATCCATTTCACTATAGCAACCATCTTATGACTTACACATTCCACAACATCATTTTGTAAACCTCAAATACATACTAATAAAAATTTCTTACAAACAAAAAGTCAACATGTCCCAACTTGAGTATTTAAATTAACTCACTATTTGGAATTTTTCAAGTCATTCCATAGCAATTGTCCAACATAGGGGAAAATATGTGACATTTTCAAGGAATAGAAATTAAGCGATCCATATGGCTATGTTTCCCCTAGAAACAACATGTTTTGGCTCATTGCTAGAGCATGCATCAGAACTGGGCAGACTTTAGCTCATGTCCCAGAGCCACTTGATGATTGTTTTAGCAGGAAGCACCAATGCTTGAGCAGAATTAAAGCCAGGACTTGTGCAAATGTGTCCCGACTCCTCCTCTGTGAACAGCTGATGGAAGACAGACTTCATGTGTTCTAGTCTGGGAGAACTTCAGGGATGTCGTGGTCTCTTTAGTCATATGCCCATATATGAGCTGCTTCATAGAATGATAAAACTAGAAGGGTACCAGAAAGAATGCCTCATCAGAGTCCTACATTTGGTAGCCAGATCTGAAGAGTAAAGTAACTAACTCAAAGCCACACAGATGATCAAAGGCACAGTTAGGAGAAAAACTGAGATCTCCTGATTCAATACAGTGACGTTTTTTAGCCCCATCTAACATTAACCGACAAGTATTCTCTTCATTGCAAATGTGAAACTGGTTAATTCAAAGAGTCTAGAGTTTAAAGGAATTTATTGTTGGTTCTGTAACTGAAACAGCCACAACAACAACAAAAAAACTAGCTTTTCTCTTCATCTTTTACCAATATTTCTTCTATATTGATTCCATTCTCACGCTTCACAGTGTAGCAAGATAGTTAAAGCAGCTCTAGCTTTAGTACCCTCTTAAGTTCAAGGACACAGGAAAAGAGAACATAGTTTATTTTCTGATTCTATAACTGAGCACCACACACTGGTTAATTTATGAAGAATGGAGGTTTATCTAGCTTATCATTCTGGAGGTTGAGAAACCTAAGAGTGTGGCACTGGCTCATGCCCAACATCTGCTGAGGGCCCTCTGGCAGGTGGGGACTCTGCAGAGTCTTAAGGCTGTGCAATAGCAAGGCAGAGCAAGCTTGCTTATTTGGGTGTCGCTTCATGTTCTCCTGGAGTCACTAGTGTAACCATAAGGGTCCCACACTAATGGCCTCATCTAATCCTAATGACCTCCCAAAGGCCCCACCTTAACAAGGGGCACAATTAACAAGTGACTTTGTTCAAAGTGGGTTCAACAGGTGTGGACAAATCTTCATATCAAAGCAGAAAACTTTCCTTCTCTAAAAAACTTCAAACTAAAATCTTTGGCCTGACTTAACCTATCTGGAACTGTGTTTATCCCTCTGTTCCCCATGAAGCATGAATGCTGGGGCCGTGAATACACCGATTCAGGCAGAATTTCAACCACAAGTCCACTCCTCCACAACCATGATACTAAGAGTGGGCAGGCATTTGGGATATTTTCAACAAGAGAAGGTACATGAATGGAAAGTGCCAGAACAACATATGCCCATTATACAAATGTAAATGCCACCTATAAAGTATGGAAATAGCTGGGGATATTTAAAGAAAGGAACAGAAGTCTCTGTATCAGTGAAAGAAGACATATCAAAATTTGTCATTAAATATTCTTCAAATTAGTTACATTTTTATAAATCAATTTAAATGAAGAAGAATAAAACAATTTTAATAAAGATAACTAAAAAAGTGAAAGGATATCGCAAGTTTTTGTGAGGAAGGGTAATGTGGAAAAGTGTTATCCCACCTGCAGGAAGCAGAAATGGTCATATCATGAAATATTTGTTAATTAAAAATAAAATACCAACTTTAAAAGAGTTGTCAGAGGAAAGCAGAAAAAAAAAAGAGTGGGCATAGCTTCAAGAGATAATCTAGAAAATTCAACTACAAGGAATTCTATTTCTTCTATCAAAGAAATAATCAAGGAAATTTCCCAGAACCAAATAGTTCATTAATATGAAAGGAAATGTAAACTCTATTTATAAATGACACAACAATAATGGTCAATAATTCGTATCTGTAAAATCACAATAACCAATCTAAAATGTGATATAACAACATTGGGCAGTACGAGGAAGGAAGGAATAGACATAAGAGAGTTTTAAAAAAATCTTATCTACCAAAAGAAGAAATCAATATAAAATCTAAAATTGATCATTTAAAAAAACAGAGCTTTACATTATTTGGAATTATAACAAATCTTTTAAAAGTTCAAGTTAATTGGTATATGAATATTTGATTGTTTGATACTTAAAAAAGGCTTTATATAAGATTTTATAGTACCACTTGCCCTTAAAACTCTCTGCATATAGAGCTTACATTTTTAAAAAAGGGAAAAGAAAACCCAGTAAACACTAAACATATAAGCCTATCATTACTCAAGAGCTTGAGACACTATTCTTTTTATTTTTAGCTTTCTTTATAAAAAGACATGAGTATTATTTGCTTGAGCTTCTCTGTTCCATAAGGACAGGAACCACAGCTTTGTACTTTTATCAATATTAGGGTTGTATGTCGCGACCCCCCTTGCCCGCAAGGAAGACGCGACTCAGGAATCTTCTTTCAGCAGTTTATTCAGGCCCTTGATATTCTTCTAATAATTCTTCTACTACTACCTCGGATGCCCCTCCCAGCCTTAATAAAGCACCGCGAACCCCAATGCAAAGCTGCCACGTGTACCCTTCTCACAGGGTGCTAGAAAATGACACGCCAACTTTCTCTGATAAGGAGCTGGGAACACGCCAACTCTCTTTGATATGGAGTTGTCCTTCACAGACCACAACGGAGCCAGCGCCATCATGTAATGGCGACCACAGTCCGCAGGAACGGCTCACCACAGTTGTAGATCCATTTAAGTGCTTTTTTGTTTTTGTTTTTGTTTTGTTTTTTGAACACTTATTTCTAGGGAGCTTTGATAATTATAGGCCTTACATTAGAAGAAGATATACAATCATATCAGTTCACAGGTATACCTGATTATAGTAGACTCTTCTGTATTACTCTTCTCTAATTTGCATATAATTTTCTGTTGTCCCAATAGTTTTCTACACTAACAAAAAGCAAGCTTCCCAACTTAACAAAAATAAGCAAAAACCCACACATACACATTTGGATTATAATACTATTCCTACTTACTGATTAGGAGAAACTTCTTTCTCTGTGTAAAGCTTTGGAACACAATTTTACTTTCCCCTAACCCCAATTTTGAGCCACATCTTATGCTGCACAGTTGTCAGGTCTTTGCAGTATCCTTGGTATGTCTCTGTGTATTCCCTCAGGAAATACTTACCAAGAACTCACTAGACCTGCATAATTTGTTGGTAGTTTTCTCAAGGATCTCACTGGAATTTAAACTCCAAAAGAGCAGGGGTTTTGTCTACCTTATTCAACACCCCCTCCCTCATGTAGAAAACAGTATCTGGCCTGCAGCATGTGCTGTGCAGATGTTTGAGTTAGTTGACTGACTCACAGAGGAAACAGTACTTTGTGTTTCAGAGTCAGATGATCCTGGATTAAAGTCTTCGTTCTGACACTTTCTGTATCTGTGATCTTGCAAATATTTTAAACATTCTTTCCATGCATTTCCTCATCTATAAAATGGAAATAAAAATGTTATAGCTCTTGTGAGAATTACATATAAATGATGTGTAAATTTTGTAACAGAGTAGCTGAGTAAACTCTTAGAAAATGGTATCTAAAACTATTGAGAGATTTTTTTAAAAAATGAGAATTTATTCATAACCACAGTAAAAGTGAAGTTGAGTACAACAAAGACTCTTGCCAGTAAATTCAGAAATGGGATTCCTTAGAATTTCCTGTTTGAGGTCATTATCAGAGATAAAATTGTCTAGTGAAAGGAGCCTCCTAATTCCTGCTTTCTCTTTGGCTATAGAAGAATAGTCAACAAATTAATATTAATGATATTTTAAATGTTAAATTTTATAAATATAAAATGTATCATCTGATGATTTCATATAATTAACATCTATCCCTTTAATCTCAACAGAATCAATTAGGAAGTTTGTTCAAGTAGGTAAAAGATAGTTTCAGAACAATAATTAAAAATGCTTCCTTCTGGGGCTGGGGATGTGGCTCAAGTGGTAGCGCGCTCGCCTGGCATGCGTGCGGCCCGGGTTCGATCCTCAGCACCACATACCAACAAAGATGTTGTGTCCGCCGAGAACTAAAAAAAAATAATAAATATTTTAAAAAAAAATTCTCTCTCTCTCTCTCTCTCTCTCTCTCACTCTCTCTTTAAAAAAAAAAAATGCTTCCTTCTCAACACCTCCCCCACTGCAAGTAGCCTCTGTAAAATAAGCATCTGGCCTGTGTCCCTTTATTTGTTCTGGTAGATGTCCCTTCATCTCTGTAAGATATCATCTGAAAGCTTAAATGGAAGCATTATTTCACACAGTTCAAGTATGATCCTCCCAAGATTATACTTGAATAGTTCATATGCAACAATAATATTTGGTTAAAAATGAAATAATATTTGGTTAAAAATCCCACCCACCTTTATGTCAAAAGACTTGAAAAATTACATGCTTTTCCTAGTTGTAGTAGAAATGATAGGCTGGGAGATGCAAAAAAATAATTCTACTGAGAAAATCTGGTTAACTAGAGAATTCACCATATTCTAAGTGACCACTTAATTTTTTAAAAATTTTTAAATTTGTTTTTATTAGTTATACATGACAGTAGAATGCATTTATGCACTTTGATATATCAGACATAAATGAGGTATAATTACTAATTTTTCTGATTGTACATGTTGTAGAATCACATTGGTCATGCAGTCACATATGTTCATAAGGTAATAATACATGTTTCATTCTACTATTCTTCCTAACCCAAATCCCCTCCCCTCCCTTCACTCTCCTCTACCTAATCTAAAATAACTCTATTCTTCTCTATTGCCCTGTTCCCTTTATTGTGAATTAGCATACGCATATCAGAGAAAACATTTGGCCTTTGGTTTTGGGGGATTGGCTTATTTCACTTAGAATAATGTTCTCCAACTCCATCCAATTACTGGCAAGTGTCATAATTTTATCCTTCTTTAAAGCTGAGTAATATTCCATTGAGTATATATACCATATTTTCTTTATCCATTCATCTACTGAAAGGCACCGAGGATTAGTCCATAGTTTAGCTATTGTGAATTGAGCTGCTATAAACATTGACATGGCCATGTTACTATAGTATGCTGATTTTAAGTCCTTGGTTATAAACTGAGAATGGATAGCTGGGTCAAAGGGTGGTTCTATTCGAGTTTTCTGAGGAATCTCCATACTGATTTCCATAATGGTTGCACCAATTTGCAGTCCCACAAACAATGTAGGAGTGTGCCTTTTCCCCACATCCTCACTACTTCTTTTTTCATTTGAACCTTCATACAAGTAATATTCTTGCAACCATTAAAAAACTAAAAATCCTAAAAGAATTTATGAAGAAATTATTACTCTATAAATTATAAATGTTTTTATATTGTGAGGTTTATATAATATCAATGAAAAATATAAAATAATAAAAAGCAGTAACTGCTGACGACAGTTTGTAATTTGGCCAAAGGACTTTATGTCTAAAGGAATTTTTATAAAAAGAGCATAGCAATATAAAAACCATCCACAATCCAACACAGAAACATTGCTTAAAAATAAAAGAAAATTCTCCATGTAGTTTTTCTAAAGAAAATATAATAATCATATGAATTCTATAACACAAGAAGACATAAAACCACAGAATGATGAGCCACAATTACATTGAAAAACTCCAAGGGGCAAGACATCATTCAAAATTCATGATAAACTTCTAAATGAATTAGAAATAACAATGCACATAATAGAACTGAAATGAAATTGCTTCTATAGAAAAAAAGGATCAAGATAACCAGAGTTAATGCAGAGGAAAAATGATATTTATGAAGACATGACCTGAAATGAAACAAGAATTGCATCTACAGAGGAGAAAGGACATTTTGTTCCAAGCAAAAATAATATGAAGAATGAACTCTCATGCTTATCCTGGGTGAGTTTTATTACTTCCAAGTTCATAATTCTGCAGGCATCCAAATAGAAAAACAACTCATTTATAAGAAGAGAGGGTAGAAAAACAGTCTAACCTCAGACTTTGTCCCAACTCTATTTAATGCCAGAACACAGCGGAGCAAAGTACACAGAGCATGTGAAGACCCCAAATGAGTGCGCACTGTTGTCATGCTGTCATTCAAGCATCAAGGCAAGAGGCAGACACTTTCACATTGAAAGAATGCAGGGACTAGAACTTTCCTGAACCCTTCATAGAAAAAAGAAAAAAATGTACCATATAAGTAAATCAAGCCAATAGAATCATGAATAGGGAAGAGGCAGTGAGAGAAACACAGAGCACTCAGTATCGGGGACCATAGAGCAATATCTATAAAACTCCCAACGACAAAATATAGTGACCAAATTCTGTACTTGGTCATATGATTCTTTCATTATGAAGACAGTAAGTGGGTAATCTCAAATCTATAAGGACTCAGGAAATCAATAAACTCTTCAACAAAAGTTGAGGAAATTCAATCAAAAAATTCTTTGAGACAAGAAACAGAAAAGCCCAGAAAAAATAAGTGCAACAGAAATCATCAACACATAATTAAAACATTAAAACATCATTTATCAACTTAAAAAATGTAAATATCAAAATATAGTACTAGAACACAGGGGTAGGTCAAAATGGAAATGGACTCATTTTCTCATGTTGGTTTCTGAGAGCTAATTGTTACTAAACAAAATACTGCTTGAAGTTTACAAATATGACTCTAATTATGTTTTATAATTTGTTAAACTTTGAGGGAACTTTGGAAATTGATATCACTTCTATGGAAATATTTATCTGAAGTTCTTTTGTTACTTCAATTCTTTCCTATTAACTATAAATTTAAATGTACTTCTTTATAATTTTTAAAAGTATAATAGTGTGAGACTATTTTCATAAATATATTTATCTTTCGGGCATATACATATGCGTAGATATATGCATAGCTATCTAGGATTATGTTGGTCTAGTGTTAATGCCTTTCTAGATGGTGCAGTTTTTAAATTTCTTCTTTTTTTGTCTTTTCTGTATCAGTTGAAGTACTTGTAATAAAATGCATCATCCTTAGAAAAGTAATAACATTGTGTGTGTGTGTGTGTGTGTGTGTATGTGTGTGTGTATGTTTGTGTGTATGAACAAAGAGAAAGAATCAAGGGAGTTCAGTGGCAGCATTAGAACATTAGAACAAATGTTCCTGGGTCTGCAGCTGTCATTTGAGGTTAATCCTATTTCATTTGCTTAGGACTTTATTTATTAGAGTACAAAACTACCAGCAAAATCATTTCTAATTCTGGTAAAAATGATTCACATTCACCTCTGGAATCCAGAGAAATGCTGTGGTGTAAAGACATCAATATCAGTTCTGCACTGTTTATCATGTGTGTCAATGAAATGTTTAGCACTGTTAATATTTTATTTGATATTTTGCACTCAGAAAATAAGGATTCATTTTTGCAGCAAGCATCTATCAAACACTTACAAATATGAAGTCCTAAAAAGTAATGTGAATCTCATAAGCTCACAATCCACTCTGGGAGACAAAACACGTGGATAAGCCATGAGGAACGTTAATAATTTGCCAGGCAACTGAGAAACTGCCTTTTCTCGACTTAGACTACCATATTCTTAGTCCTAGAGATTTGTTCCCTCAAATACATTGAGTTCAATGCCAGCTGGATAGGATGTGATTTTTTTTAAAAATATTGCTTTTGAATGTTTCTATTTAGAAATGTGTTGGGAGTATGTGAATACGTTTTACATTATGCATTATTTATATTCTTTTTTGGCAAAACAAAATTAACTTTTTAAAATAACAAATGCTGCAGTTTACCATATGGTATTTTAAAGTCCTTGTTACTATTTGTGTTCAGTGCCATTCAGTTTACTTTTAAATGGATTTTCCATTGAAAGCTTAAGCTAGTGTCTGATGGAATTAATGCATGAAGTTAAGGTCAGACACCATGAATTATTCATTGAGTTCTCACACTTGCCTTTATGGTTAAGTCATCATAATATATCATAGTTGTCATAGAGAATATTAACTCTCTAAAGCTAAAAATTATTAATCTTTTAAAAGTTCCTTTTATATTTCATGTTATAAGAGCCCTTTATCAGAGACAAAGAATTACTACTTGAATAATAAATTTTGATATTGTGTTTAAACAAAATGATCTTTATCTTTAATAAACTCAGACTTGTACATGTACAATTTCTTAAGTATTTTAAAGCTTTCACTTTTGAACAAATACTGTTTACATTAAACATAGTTGTTTTAGTACATTAGTCTAGAATTGATTCTGAATTTTTATGTCCTTTAAGATTTTGTATGAACACAAAATGAGGAAAAACTGTAGTACAGATGCTACTCTTGTTCTTCAGGTATTTCTTTTTTATTTTAACTTAATTGTTTTAGCTTGAATTCATATCTTAGAATAGTGGCACACTATTAATTAATTTCTTTTTGTTTAAATATTTTCTTAGTTGTCAATGGACTTTATTTATTTATATATGGTGCTGAGAATTGAACCCAGTGCCTCACACATGCTAGGCAAGTGCTCTACCACTGAGCCAAAATCCCAACCCCGCTATTAATTCATTTTTAAGGGTGTGCCCCCAAAAGGAGAGTGCAGTCTAGAAGTACCATTGTACTTGGAGTAAAATTTAAAATTCCCCTCAATGACTTGCACAGCTGCTTGTAGGATTTGCTCTTTGTGCACAACTGCTCAAGCTCTCCCCCTTCTCTCTCTTCTTCAGTCACATTTGGCCTCTCTGAAGACTTCATGCTCATTCCTGACCTTGTCTTAGCTCTTCCCTGGATCTAGCAGGTTCTCCCCCAAATCTTCACACTTTGATCTACATGGGTACCCAGGGTTTAAAATATCAACTTGCAGAAGATATTTCCTTATTATATTTTCTCTATAATGCATCATTATTTCAAATTACCTCATTGGTACATTTGTGAGCTCACAAATGGTAAAGTTGGTTGCTGTTCCACCTCTGGGTTATTACCCACAAGAGACCAGACACCGGCTTCCACTTTTCTTGGTTTCTATGTCCCTTATCATCAGGGCCAGATAACAAATATTTTAAGTTTTGTGAGTCATAGTCTTGTTTGATCCTCCCCCGTCTCCACTCCTTTTGATAAAAGAAAATTATGTCTTAAATTTAATGACAAAGTACAGAGAGCAGAGGGAGTAAGAGATAAGGGAAGTAAATCAGTTAAAAGCTACAGGCTAAAACCAATAAAAGACTATCACACATTCCTGAATGCATATTAAAACCTGGACTTACCCCCTGGTGACTGACCTCCAGGTTCCACTGCTTCCTGTTTACACATAAGCTACTAACCCCAATGAATTCAAAGTCAACAAGCACTACTCCTTATGGACGGCCTGCCTATCCCAAAACATTTCCTGCTTCCCAGGTTAATATAAACATTTTCTGCTTTCCTTCCTTTCATTATAAAAAATGCTCTTAGCTCTTGGCTTTAGTGGTGTATCCTCAACTACTCTCTAGCCTTGTTGCTGTTTTTAGTAAAACTTGTCCCAGGATACAGTCCTTTTCTTGCTAACATCCCTAATGGCTCAATCAATCCTTTTCATTAAGAGGAATAGAATTTTTGTTTAACTATTCCTTTTGTCTTCTTCTTTGTCTTCATTTTCACCTACTACTTTTCTTTCTTTGAGTCTTTCTCTCTTCATTAAATGTGTGAAAAGGACTCAAGCAGGTTATATACAAAGAAGTCCATGAAAAGAAATGCCCATGGACTGGATTTTGCCCATGATACCTGGGTCAGTGTTTCCTGGCTGCTGCTGTAGGTTTTGTCTTCAACTATATATTGCTGCTCCAGATCTCTGAATCAAAGTCTCTAGAGAAAGGCCCTGGACATTATTTTCTCAAGGATCTCAATTAATTCTTAGACATTGATAAATTTGAGAACAAACACACTGAGTAAATTTAGGAAGCTACTCAGGTAAGAGAATAAGAAAAATGAAATTCCACCAATGTCTTTTTTAGTAAAATGCTGAAGTATTTAATGTTTGTGAGGATTAACACATTGATTTACCTTAAATTGCCACATGAAATGAACAGTAGCAATTTATCTACTTTATGAAGATGTCAGGAACTAGAATTTATCTATGTCATTATAGAAGTGATAAAATTTATTTATTTATTTTTGTTTTAATTAGTTACACATGACAGTACAATGACATTGACATATCATACATTTGAATCAGATGGGATATAATTTCTAATTTTTCTGAGTATATAGGTTGCAGAATCACATTGGTCATGCAGTCACATATATACACACAGTAATAATAATGTCTGTTTCATTCTACTATCCTTTCTATCTCCTCATCCCCTTCCCTCTCCTCCCCTCCCATCACTTTTCTCTACCTAATCTAAGGTAATGCTATTCTTTTTTTTTCTCACATCTTCATACATGTATTTTGAAATTGAATCCCTATTTCTCACCATGCACAAAAGTTAACTTCTTAAAATGGATCAAGGATTTAGGAATTAAACCAGAGACTCTGTTTCTAATAGAAGAAAAAGTAGGCCCCTAATCTCCATCACATGGGGCTAGGCCGCAATTTCCTTAATAAGACACCAATAGCACAAGAATTAAAACCAAGAATCAACAAATGGGGTAAATTCAAACTAAAAAGTTTTTTTCTCAGCAAAAGAAATAATATGTGAGGTGAATAGGAAGCCTATATCCTGGGAACAAATTTTTATCCCTCACACATCAGATAGAGCTCTAATCTCTAGAGTATACAAAGAACTCAAAAAGCTAAACACCAAAAAAACCCAAATAACCCAATAAACAAATGGGCCAAGGACCTGAACAGACACTTCTCAGAAGAGGATATACAATCAATCAACAAATATAGGGAAAAAATTCTCATCATCTCTAGTAATCAGAGAAATGCAAATTAAAACTGCTCTAAGATACCATCTCACTCCAGTAAGATTGGTAGCCATGATGAAGACAAACAACAAAATAAAATAAATACCATGCCCAGCTGCTTATTTTCAATGCTTATTTTAAACTTTAACTCTGCTCCAGGCATTACACTGAGCACCTGCCTATTTAACAGGCGCTTGCGCTCTCTCACCCTCTCTCTCTCTCTCTCTCTCTCTCTCTCTCTCTCTCTCTCTCTCTCTTTCTCTCTCTCTCTCTCTCTCTTTCTCTCTCTCTCTCTCTCCCCCCCCCTACTGCCATCATTGTTTGGTGTATAAAGAAGCCAGGGCTCAGAAAAGATTAGGAAGTCAACATAGGTGACAACCCTAGTAAGTGATGGAGCTGGGAGAATTATTTGGGGGGCAGGTCTGAAAAATGACATCAGAAAAGAAAAAGGAAAAAATAAAGGATATGAACAAAACTAAAGAAAGAGTACAAATTAGGGGAGGAAAGCTAGAGAGCAAAGAGTTAGCTAGGGTTATTTTAACTTGATTAGGCCTCTCATGACAATGACAAGTAATAGAGGACAGTACTTCTGTCTTGAGTCTTAACATTTTTTTTAGTGTTTTAACTTCTCTGTGAAAGGTTATTATGTTGCTGCATAATATGAGGTGCATCATATTTTTCATAAATTTTAAGTATTTTGAAGACCCATTATTTTCAAAAACTAAAAGGAAACAATTTTTAACCAAATAGTATGTATTAAACTTCTATTCATTCAAAATAACTTACATGCTATAAAAGTACAACTATGGGTCACATGGAACATAACCAACCTGGACTAAAAGTTTATATTTGCTTGTATATTTGATGTTGATTGATTCAACATTTTCTCTTCAATGGAAAGTTTTCTCAGAAAACAAGCAATTCATAATAGATTCCAAAACATAAAGTCATGGAGTGCTAAGTGGCCAGAACACCATGTAAAAATTAGATTAAAATATGGATAGTCACATAATATACATGTGTCTGTTTACACATGCACACGCACAAACATACCCAGATTCTTCTACAGAAAAATGTGTTACGTGTTGATTGTCCCGTTACCATATAAACACACAGAAACATTTCTGTGCTTATGTCAATTCCTTTAAGAAGCTATTATTTTATAGTCAATGCCAATTTTCTCAAATCATGAGGATTTTATTATATCTTAACAACTGAAGATCTACACTTTTGTGATCTGCTTTTCCAGTTAGGAAGAATTTTTACATGATAAGAAAGTGGTCGAGCTGGGGATGTTGCTCAAGAGGTAGCATGCTCACCTGGCATGCGTGCGGCCCGGGTTCGATCCTCAGCACCACATACAAACAAAGATGTTGTGTCTGCCAAAAACTAAAAAATAAATATTAAAAAAAATTCTCTCTCTCTCTAAAAGTAAATAAATAAATAAATAAACACAGAAAGAAAGTGGTGACTCATGCCTAATAAATCATGGCCTACCATTATGAAGTAAAAGCATTTGGATATGTGATAATCTTACAAGACAAGATATATGTGAACACCATAGTATCCCCTTAAAAGTCATAGTATTATACATTTTCACATGCATCCCAGGGAATCTTGATAAGGACACATGAAAAGAACCATGTGGTTCCATGATAACTTTCTTTCATTTAGCTGTCATAGTTAGTGAGCCCAAAGTTTTGTCAGCTCAAAATGTTATAATGCAACTAAGGATCAAAGGGTAAAACCATGATCCCAATCACAATATTATTTAGTATTATTTAATATAGCATTATTTCAAGGACTGAAGTGGAACATCTGTTTTTTCTTGGTACAAGTAAGGGATTACTAAGTTAAAAAAAACTAGAGATTCAAAAATAATTTCACAGCAGCTATTCTTTAAATTTCATAGTTATTTGTTTCATTATTATTAATATCCTTAAAAAATGCAAAGTATTTAAATTATAAATGTCTTCTTAGAAAAAAGATAATCAACTCATAATTGTAACTATAAATGATATAGAACAAAGATAAGACTTGCATTTCTGATGGTACAATAAAGTATAAATCTTGAGATTTTTGTTTTTATAAAATCCTCACAATATTCAAATATATTTTAAAATGCAGAGTCAAGCCCACAAGAAAATAAATCTCCAAAAATCAAGATTAAAGTGAGAAAACCAATCCACAGTACAAAGCCAATCACTTACATTGGAGACACTTGCTCATCTTCTGTGGAGTTTTAAGTCTTCACAGGGAACTCAAACAATACCAGATACAAAGAGGGGAGGGCATGATGGTAAAAAAAAAAAAAAAAAAAAAAAAAAGGAGCCATCATCTTCCTCAGGCCCAAGGTGGAATCCTGATTTCAAATGAGAATCATTTGTCAAGAGCTTTGTAATGTTTTGAACAACTAATAATAATAATAAAAAAGAGAACCAGAAAAATTTAGGGAAATATTTATAAACTCTTTTAATCACAAACAGAATCTTCATCCATCTAACCTTAAACTAAGGATAAATAAACTTGCATATACTTTAAGCCTGGTAGCTTTGTTTCTCTTTGTTACAGTAGCCTGACATATAGTCAATGCCCATACAGTACTGTCCATTGAAACATTCTCTGTCTCTTTAGTTGGAGAATTGCTGAATCCCCCCAAAGCTCCTCCAGCACAACACTCATCTTGAAAAGCCTCAGCCAATGAGCATATGCCCTCTTCAGCACCTAAAACATGGCTTATAATTTATTTAGGCTCCCAATGATCTTATAAAACCATAGCATTGGCCACATCTTATTTGTTGTTAGTAGCCCATCATCCCTTTCTCAAATAGATTCCCCTCAAGGTTATTAATTTATCATCACATGGTATCAATGTGCTGAATGAACAAATAAATACTCTGGCCCTCCCCATGCAAACTCTTTCATCTCAAGCACTTGACCACTTTCTCCTTCTAAGAGAAAGAGTTGCTAATCCAGTTGCTAAGAAAGTGAAACATTAATTGAGCTACTTCCAGTTGCATTATCAGCTCACTCTACCTTACTGGTAGCATTCCCTTCAAATCTCCTCTTCCACTACTCATGCATCAGTATCTCTTCTCCTTTCTCTTTTCATCTGAATAGGGCTTCCATCTGGTGGGAGAAGTCTGTCCTTTTCTCTTTCTGATCCAGCTCTTAGAATAAAAAACTGTTTGGATAGTAGATTTGATATCTTCCCCATAATTACATCTGTATCACTATGTGAGCACGAGGGTTCCTATATTTAGATTCAGAATATTTGAGAGGAAATTCTAATTTAGGATAATTCCTAAGCCACACTTAAAAACCCAGTCTTTTCCATAGCATTTTTTTGTTTTGTTTTTGGTCATAGTAAGGATTTTCCAAGGTACAAATAAAATTGATAATCTGTTTCACAAGTGACTTTTATCTCCCCTTGGTTAACTCCAAAAGTGGAAAAATGTTAGTGATATTAGCATTAGTGTATTCAAACCTTAAAAGTTGTGTTTGTTTGTTTGGTTTTTGGCACCAGGGATTGAGTCCAGGACTCACACATGCTAAACTTACACTAAACTGTAACATCAACCCCAAGGCCTACTTTCTTATATACCCCTCCATACTCAAATAAGTGCTCTATGTATTACATGTCTTATTTTTAAAATCTGTTGAATGGTCAGTAAATATAGGAAAGCAGAAAAAGTTGGTTTCAGACTATGGTTAAGGCAGCAGCCCTATGAGGACTGACATGAAATTGTAAACTTGTTAGTAAAGGACATGAAAGGAGAAAAGGACAGTGAACAGTGAGGAAGACAATGGACAGGAGGTGTTGGGAGGACTGCTGGACTGTGAGTATGGAGTTCTGGAGGGAGTTAGCCTGAAAGATCAACGTACTGAGATGAATAGTGTGGAGGTGCTGCAGTGAGTGGCAGTGATGAGGTCAAGGGAACTGCTGGGGAGTGAGGAGCTAAGGACATGCAGAGGATGGGAGATCTGGATGTTCAGAAGGGTCTTAACACTTGTGTGATGAGACAAGAGAATATCAGAACAAGGATAATCAGGAAATGATATACAATTACCCAGGGGTAGGAGAGCAGTGGCAGGGAATTCAAACAAAGCAGATCATAGAGAAGTGGGGGGGATGATCTTGAATAGGTAGAAAATTTTTAAAAAGATACCAAGACAATAGTTAAGCCTAGTAGTACAAGAGCTATGAGGGGGAAATCACCTCCTAATATGAGATTGGTAGAAGTAATAGAGTCTGGAGAGAGCCAGGTTTCCATGAAGGTAAGACCATGAAAGGTGAATTCAGAATAGAAGCTGAGCAAATAGAGTGTTCTCACCTAAAATGAACTGAGGAATCCAGAGTTTTAGGAATTCACAGAAGGAGAAGGACATAGAATAGGATTGGGAGAGGAGGACAGGTCCCAGAAGCCAGGACATGTCATGAAGGCTGACAACAGAGGAAAGGGGCAGAAGGATGCTTGGTCTAGTGGCTGAGGGTTGATAAAGATGGCCAGGCTGTCAGTGCTATGAGGTGGGCAGCACTGGCGTTCTGTGGCGCTCTCCTGACCAGGAGAGTCTCAGTCCCAGTGTACAGTTCACCTTCACCTTAGATGAGAGAGAGGTGAAGCCACTGAGTGTCTACTTTCAACTGTGCCCACCAATATAGATAAAACTTCTGGAGAAGAGTTAAGCCCTCTCCACCCTTGATGATGCTGCATCCAAGGATACTGAATCACTCTTCACCCTTTATGTGACCTTCACATGACCCTGAAGCACTGTTTCCTCATCTCCAATGTTAATGGTAACTATGATAATTAAATGCTGTTACATAGAAATTGTCTAATTAAGAGCCTGGTTCTTAGGAGACACTCAGTATATGTTATCTGTTGTTTGTTTCCCCAAAGCTTAAGTTAATCAAAGCCTATTGCCTTGTTGTTCTGACTAAATTAATTTATTGTACAGAAATTCACCTACTGATTTCTAGAAACTATGTAACCTTTATCAAATGTAGCTTGAAGATAAATCATGTTTATTAGCACCACTTCAGCACATTGGTTGGAGAGACTGATTCTACAGAGAGATGTGTTATTTGAAACTGTTTCATATTCATTGTTATGTCTGTGATATTCTTGAGTACATTATATGTTGTGTCTAAACACTTTATTCTTCTAACAAATGATACTGAACAGACTTCCTGGCTTGTGGTGTTCACAATGAAGCTAAGCACTGTGATGCAAAAGTTGTGATTAAAACAAAACAATAAAAACTGCAATTTGTTCTTTTCTTACTGAGATATAAATTCTTAGAAAATGAAAAAAAATATATATAACACAGACCACACTGACTCAGACTTTTTATTGAGAACAGGGAAATCATGATAGTGACATCATGATGTGACCAAATTGTCATTTTCAATGGAATTTTTTGACCAATGGAGCATACTTGTAAAGCAGCTGACTTCATTTGGAGTTAAGGATGCAAACTTTGACAAGGGAAGAGAAATTAATTTAATCACAGATAAGGCTTAAAACTACTTTGTCAGTGTTACGCCTCAGAAACAATTGAGCTAAATCATTACAACTTAAGTGATATGGTCATTATTGATACACAAAATATTCTCTTCTGAGTATTAACATGTTTGTCCAAAATAGAAAACATCCAGCATAGTTAAAATTAATTTAACACTAAATGACAGGTGTTGGATTTTTTTGTGCATTTGACTTCACATATGCATTCATTGCTGAGTGTTCAATATGAAACAATTTTCATGTATAGAATTATTTACATCATTTAAATCATGGTGCAAAATTATGCAAGGTAATGTGATAATAGAAAAATGGAATTATAAGATCAATAAATGATATTGATCTTCATATTCAAAAAGAACATATGAAATTAATTTGAAAGCCCAGAGTAATATCCATAAAGAGACAAAATTTTTGAAAGCCCAGAGTAATATCTATAAAGAGCCAAAATTTAAAGTACCAAATTGCATGAATATAATAGTGGAAAAAGCATTAAATCTTCCTTTTGTCAATCTATTATTTGATTATAGCCAATTTTGCCTGAAATTTAGAGTGTTGTTAAAGAAAAAATTATACCAAACATAGTTAAACAGGCAAAGTAGATTCTATTTGAGAGTATCATAGTAAGGAGGAGATAATGAACTCAACTTCCCTGGAACCAAGGCAGGAGGATTTGATAAGTCCTTGGTGAGGTAGCAAAATCATACTAGAGGAGGAAGTTGGTCAGTGTAATTAAGCCATCTGTATTTTGTAATTTATGTTTATTGAATTCAGGCACCTATCTTGCTACAGGGGCCCCATGATAGGGCCGTCTCTTTTTTTTTTTTTTTTTTTTTAAGAGAGAGAGAGAGAGAATTTTTTAATACTTATTTTTCAGTTTTTGGTGGACACAACATCTTTATTTTATTTTTATGTGGTGCTGATGATCGAACCCAGAGCCCCATGCATACCAGGCAAGCGTGCTACCACTTGAGCCACATCCCCAGCCCCAATAGGGCCGTTTCTTGATGACTACATTTCAAAAAGGTATCTCCCACATCCTCGAGAAAGTCAGTTTTGGATACAAAACTAGCAAAAGGCTTATTAAAAAGCCTCATTCTAATTGGGAGTATCTCATGTAATTTTGATTTGAATTTTCCTGTTAGGATATTAAACATTTTTTCTTATTGTATACTTGTTGGCCATTTCTAGTTCTTCTTTTGAGAAGTATCTATTTTTGTCTACTTATTGATTTTTTTCTTTCTTTTTTGGTGTTAAGATTTTTGAGTTCTTTATATATTCTGTATATTAATCCCCTGTCAGAAGAGCAGCTGGCAAAGATCTTCCCCTTTTCTGTAGGCTGTCTCTTCATGTTATTGTTTCCTCTGCTATGCAGAAGCATTTTAATTTGATGCTGTCTCACTAATTGATGCTTGGTTTTATTTCTTGAGCTTTAAGGGTCTTGTTAAGAAACTCAATGTCTACACCAATATGTTGGTGAGTTGAAACTATGTTTTTTTCTAGCAGAAGTTTCTAATCTAATCCCTAAGTCTTCCATCCACTTTGAGTTCACTTTTGTGCAAGATGACAGACAGGGATCTAGTTTCAGTCTTCTATATATGAATATCCAGCATTCTCAGCACCATTTGTTTAAAAGGCTATCTTTTCCCCAATGTATATGTTTGGTACCTTTGTCGAGTTTCAGATGAATGTCTCTGTAGTGGTTTATCTCTGGGTCTTCTGTTGTATTCCATAGGACTTCAAGTCTGTTTTGATTTCAATATCCATGCTGTTTTTCTTACTATAGCTCCATAGTCTAATTTGAGATCAGGTATTGTGAGTCCACAATCATTCTTCTTGCTCAGGATTCTTTGACTGTTCTGGGTCTTTATTCTTCCAAACGAATTTTAAGACTGTTTTTTCTAGTTCTGTGAAGAATGTAATTGGTATTTTGATGGGGATTGCATTGAATCTGTATAATGTTTTGGTATTATGACTATCTTGACAATATTAATATATAAGACCATGGGAGGTCTTTCCATCTTCTAAGGTCTTCAATTTCTTTCTTTGGTGATCTATAGTATACCTTATAGAGGTCTTTCATCTCCTTGGTTAAATTTATTCCTAAGGATTTTCTCTTAGTTTTTTGGATATATCTCCTCATTTCTTAGCAGATTTATTATTGAAATATAAAAAAATGATTGATTTGTGTGTGTTGATCTTCCATTCTGCTACTTTGCTGAGTCTGTTTTTCAAATCTAGAAGTCTTCAGGTGGAGGGGGTTGGGTCCTCTAAATATAAGATCATGACATCAGCAAAAGTTTTTACTTCTTATTTTCCTGTTTCCCTTTAATTTACTTGTCTTACATAACTGCTTTGGCTTAGAGTTTCAAGAACTACATCAAATAGGAGCAGTGAGAGTGGCCATCCTTGTTTTGTTCCTGATTTTCGAGGAAATGCTTTCAGTTCTTCTATGTTCAGTATGATGTTGGCCTTGTGTTTGCCATTAGAATGGCAATCATCAATAATACAAAATAGCAGTAAATGCTAGTGAGGATGTGGGGGGAATTGTACACTTATACATTGTGGGTGGGATGGCAAATTAGTTTAACTTTGGAAAGCAGTATGGAAATTCCTCAAAAGACTAGGAATGGAACCATCATGTAACCAGCTATTCCACTGCTTGATATTTATCCAAAAGAATTATAATCAGCATAGTATAGGGATACAGGCACAATAATATTTGTAACAGCACAATTTACAAAAGTCAACTTATGGAACTAGCCCAAGTGCCCATCAGAAGATAGGTGGATAAGGAAAATGTGATACACACACACACACACACACACACACACACACACACACACACACAATGGAGTTTTACTCAGCCTTAAAGATGAATGAAATTATGGCATTTGCTGGTAAATGGATGGAACTGGAGACTATCATGCTAAGTGAAATAAGTCAGAAAGTCAAAGGTTAAGTGTTTTATATGCAGGAGTAGAGCAAGAAAAGGAATAAGAAAAAATGCAGGGGTATTATGAGAAGAGAAGGAAGTCAGTGAAGTAGAAGAATGGGATACAAGGTTAGGGTGGAGGGACAGGAAAAGGGAGACACTATGGAATGAAATTGACCAAATGATGCTATATATATATGAATATACCACAGTGAATTACATTTCTATGTATATCTGTAGAGCACTAACTTTAAAAAACTATAAATAAATAGGAGGAAGACCAGTAAAGGGAAATAGTGGGAGGAAGGACAACGGTAAAGAAGAAATATTAAGACTAAAGTGGAGCATATTATAATCCATACATGTATGATTATATTAAAATGAATTCCAATATTATGCATAACTATAATGCAGTAATAAAAACATTTAAAATCAAAAATTTTAAAAATCCCCTAAATTGAAAACCAAACAAAAGAATCTAATAATACCAAAAAAATTACATCTCAAAGAGGCAGAAAAAGATTTCACAATTATAAGTTTCCTTAAATAGATGCTTGAAGAAAAGAGAGGTTAAGGCCCAGACTTAGGAAAAAAAAATTTCAATATTGAGTAAACTAAGGGGAGCCTTAAAGCTATCTTGATCAGAATTCATTATTGGAAAAGTCAGAATGATAGAATAAATGATTTTGTTAATGAAGGCAAAGACAATAAATCTTAGGTTAAGAGGGAAATGGAAAAGACCCACATTTAATTGTTTTTTAAAACAGATGCTTTTTATTACTCTATTTTATTGCACTTACTTCCAAGGGTGTGTGTAAGGTTTCTACATGGTATACTAATAATCTGAATATCCATAGTCACTCATGGGAGATGTGGTACTGAGTCAATCTATACCAAGTTAGGCTGATTATGAGTTTTGTTAGTATTACTTAATCAGATTTGGTTCACTTATAATTCAAATGAGAATTGATTCAGAACCATAATTTCAACAGAACTTGGAGCCCAAGCACCCTTGTGACTCTGAATTTCTCTTTGTGACTGGCAGCCTGGTCTCAAGCTGTCTAAAGTATGGGAGATCACTCCCTCTGATTTTTATTTTGAAAGTGTAATTGCCAATGTTTTGAGTTTCTGGTGAGTTTTATCTGCTTGTCCTCCATGGCCCTATCTTCTTATATGCCACAGGGTCCACTTGGCAGCCCTATCTGTAGCCTGCTGAGGGATTCTGCTATCTGTGTGGTGTTGGAGGGCTCTTCTCAGTGCCCCCTCTTCCCCCCACAGCCCTACCATCAGCAGTTGGTAGGTGCACTACTTCCTAAACAAATATAAATGACTATTGTGTAAAAATTGAAACTTCAGTGTCATTGCAAATTATGGTAACAGATCATGGATATATATTTTTCAAGAAAAGTCATGATCTTTTAAATTGTTTTTCAATGAATAAAATACTAGCTAAAAATAATTTTTTGAAATGACTTTAATAATTTCTTTTCACCATTTATTCTTCAAGTTTTATGTGTTTTGTTTTGTTTTTTACTTTTTTCTCTGATTTATGCCTTTGCTCGTTGTAAATGGATCTGATCAAAATGCCTGAAGATCCATCTTTCAATATAAATAGCTAAACTGTAGAACCAACCTAGATGCCCTTCAATACATTAATAAATAAAAAAGTTGCATATATGCACAATGGAATATTACTCAGTAATAAAAGAGAATAAAAACATGGCATTTGCAGGTAAATGGATGGAGTTAGAGAAGATAATGCTAAGTGAAGTTACCAATCCTAAAAACACAGATGCCAAATGTTTTCTTTGATTTGAGGAGGTTTGTTCAAAGTGGGATAGGGAGAGGGAGTATGGGAGGAATAGACAAACTCTAGATAGGGCAGAGAGTTTGGAGGGGAAGGGAGGGGGCATGGGGTTATTCATGATGGTGGAATGTGATGATCATTATTATCCAAAGTATAGGTATGAAGACATGAATTGGTGTGAATATACTTTGTATACAACCAGGAAAAAAAGAGAGAATAGGGTACTGAGCTTAAATAAAGTACAAATGACAACTGTATGTCAATTTTTTAAAAATTAGTTGATTTATCTATTCTAATTAGGTATAAATGACAGAACAATGCATTTTGATTCATTTTACACAATTGTTGCATGACATCTCTTTATTTCTCTGGTTGTACAAGATGTAGCATCGCACTATATGTGCACTCATACATGTACCTATGGTAATGATGTCCATCACATTCCACCATCTTACCTGCCCCTATGCCCCCTCCTCTCCTCTTCTTCACCTTTGCCCAATCAAAGTTCCTCCATTTTTTCCATGCCTCTCTCCCCACTTATGGATCAGCATCCACTTATCAGAGAGAACATTCAGCCTTTGGTTTGGGGGGATTGGCTTACTTTGCAAGCATGATATCCTCCAACTCCATCCATTTATCTGCAAATGCCATAATTTTATTCTCTTTTAATGCTGAATAATATTTAATTGTGTATATATACCACACTTTCCTCATCCATTTATCTATTGAAGGACATCTAGGTTACTTCTATAGTTTAGCTATTGTGAATGAAAATTCTATGAACATTGATGTAGCTATGTTACTATAGTGTACTGTTTTTAAATCTTTTGGGTATAGACCAAGCAGTGGAATAGCTGAGACAAATGGTGGTTCCATTCCAAGTTTTCTAAAGAATCTCCATAATGCTTTCCAGACTGGTTGCACCAATTTGCACTCCCACCAGTGATTTTGAGTGTGCCTTTTCCCCCACATCCTCACCAACACTTATTATTGTTTGTATTCTTGATAGCTGCCATTCTGACTGGAATGAGATGAAATCTTAGAGTAGTTTTGATTTGCATTTCTCTAATTGCGAGAGATATTGAACTTTTTTTCATATATTGGTTGGTTGATTGTGTATGTCTTCTGAGAAGTGTCTGTTCAGTTCCTTAACCCAATTGTTGATTGAGTTGTTAATTTTTTTGGTGTTATGTTTCTTGAGTTCTTTATATATTCTGGAGATTAGTGCTCTATCTGATGTGCATGTGGCAAAAATTTGCTCTGAAAATGTAGGCTCTTTTCTTACCTCATTGATTGTCCCTTTTGCTGAGAAGCTTTTTAGTTTGAATTCATCCTACTTATTAATTCCTGATTTTATTTCTTACACGTTAGGAGTCTTGTTAAGGAAGTAAGGTCCTAATCTGACATGATGAAGATTTGGGCCTACTTTTTCCATTATGAGCAACAGAGTCTCTGGTCTAATTCCTAGGTCCTAAATCCACTTTGAGTTGAGTTTTATGCATGGTGAGAAATAGAGATTTGATTTCATTTTACTGCATATGGATTTCCAGTTTTCCTAGCACATTTGTTGAAGAGGCTACCTTTTTTCCAATGTATGTTATCAGTCTTTGTCTAGTATGAGATAACTGTATTTATGTGAGTTTGTCTCTGTGTCTTCTATTCTGTACCATTGCTATACATGTCTATTTTGGTGCCAATACCATGCCATTTTTGTTAGTATAACTTTGTAGTATAGTTTAAGGTCTGGTATTATGATGCCTTCTGCTTCACTCTTCTTGCTAATGAATGTTTTGGCTATTTTGGGTCTCCTATTTTTCCAAATGAATTTCATGATTTCTTTTTCTACTTCTATAAGGAATGTCATTGGGATTTTATTGGAATCATATTGGATCTGTATAATGCTTTGGGTAGTATGGCCATTTTGGCAATATTAGTTCTACCTATCCAAGAGCAAGGGAGATATTTCCATCTTCTCAAGTCTTCTTCAATTTCTTTCTTTAGTGTTCTGTAGTTTTCATTGTAGAGGTCTTTCATCTCTCTTGTTAAATTGATTCCCAAGTTTTGTTTGTTTGTTTGTTTTGACGCTATTGTGAATTAGGTAGTTTTCCTAATTTCTTTTCCAGAAGATCCATCACTGATATATAGAAATACATTTGATTTGGGGGTATTGATTTTAAATCCTACTACTTTGCTGAATTCATTTATTAAATCTAGAAGTTTTCTAGTGAAGTTTTTTTTTTTTTTTTGGATCCTCTAAGTATAGAATCATGTCATCAACAAATAATGATAGTTTGAGTTCTTTTCCTATCCACATCCCTTTAATTTCTTTCATCTGTCTAATTGCTCTGGCTAAAGTTTCAAGGACTATGTTGAATAGAAGTGGTGAAAGAGAGCATCCCTGTCTTGTTCCAGTGTTTAGAGGGAATGCTTCCAGTTTTTATCCAATTAGAATGAGGTTGGCCTTGGGTTTAGCATAGATAGCTTTTAAAATGTTGAGGTATGTTCCTACTATCCCTGCTTTTTGTAGGGTTTTGAACATGAAAGAATGATATATTTTGTCAAATGCTTTCTCTACATCAATTGATATAATCATATGATTCTTATCTTTAAGTCTATTGATGTGATGAATCATATTTTTTTGATTTCTGCATGTTGAACCAAACTTGCATCATTGAATTGAACCTCACTTGATCATGGTGCACTATTTCTTTAATGTACTTTTGTATGCGATTTGCCAGAATTTAAACGAGAATTTTTGCATCAATGTTTATCAGAGATATTGGTCTCAAATTTTCTTTCCTTGATGTGTCTTTGCCTGATTTTGGTATCAGGATGATTCTTGTTTTGTAGAATGAGTTTGGAAAGGTTCCTTCTTTCTCTATTTCATGGAATAATTTGAGGAGTATTGGTATTAATTCTTCTTTGTAGGTTTTCTAGAATTCAGATGTGAATCCATCTGGTTCCAGACTTTCCTTGGTTTAGGCTTTTGATGACATCTTCTATTTTCTTGCTTGAAATTGATCTGTTTAAATTGTGTATGTCCCCTTGACTCAGTTTGGGTTTATTACATGCCTCTAGAAATATGCTGGTGTCTTCAAGGTGTTCTATTTCACTGGAGTAAAAATTTTTAAAATAATTTCTAACTTTCTTCTGTATTTCAGTAATGTCTGTCGTGATATTTCCTTTTTCATCACAAATTTAATAACTTGAATTTTCTTCTTTTTGTTAGGGTGGCTAAGGGTTTGTCAATTTTATTTATTTTTTCAAAGAACAATCTTTTTGTTTTGTCAATTTTTGAATTGTTTCTTCTGTTTCAATTTCATTGCTTTCCACCTTGATTTTCATTATTTCCTGTCTTCTACCAATTTTGGTGTTGGTTTGTTCTTCTTTTTAGGGCTTTGAGATGTAATGTTAGGTCATTTATTTGTTGAGTTTCTCTTCTTTTAATGAATGAGCTTAATGCAATGAATTTTTCTCTTAGAATTCTCTTCATAGTTTCCCAGAGATTTTTATAAGTTGTATGGGAGCTCTCATTTACTTCCAAGAATTTTTTTTATCTCTGATGTCTTCCATTATCCATGTGTCATTCAATCGTATATTTAATCTCCAGTGGAGTAGCTTCTATTTTTTTTTAATCACTGATTTTTAATTTAATTTCATGAGGTCAGTTAGAATGCATTGTAGAATCTCTATTGTTTGGTTTTGCTGACTTGCTTTGTGGCATAACATATGGTCTATTTTGGAGAAGGATCAATGTGCTGCTGAGAAGAAAGAATATTCTCTCATTGATGGTTGGAATATTCTATATATGTCTGTTAAATCTAAATTATTGATTGTTTTATTAATTTCTATAGTTTATTTGTTTTGTTTTTGTTTGGAAGATCTACCCAGTGGTGAGAGAGGTGTATTAAAGTCACTCAGCAATCTATTCAAGAGATATGGGATGTCATAAAAAAACCAAATTTGAGAGTCATCGGGATAGAAGAAGGCACAGAGATTCAAACCAAAGGAATGGACAGCATATTAAATGAAATAATTGTAGAAAACTTCCCAGAGATGAAAGACGGAATGGATTGCCAAATCCTGGAAGCCTACAGGACCCCAAACATTCAAAACCATAATAGACCAACTTCAAGACACATAATTATGAAGATACCCAACATACAGGACAAGGAGAGAATATTAAAAGCTACGAGAGAAAAGAGGTAGCTTACATTCAGGGGTAAACCAATTAGGTTAACGACTGATTTCTTATCACAGACTTTGAAAGCGAGAAGATCCTGAAACAATGTATTTCAAATGCTGAAAAATAATGGATTCCAACCAAGAATACTGTATCCAGCAAAATTGACCTTCAGATTTGACAACGAAATTAAAATCTTTCACGATAAACAAAAGCTAAAAGAATTCGCAGCAAGAAAACCAGCACTGCAAAGCATTCTGAGCAAAATACTACAAGAAGAGGAATTGAAAAATAGTGACCAAAACTAACAGCAAGAGGTATCTTAGTAAAGGAGGAAGAAAATAACCAAAAAGTAAAACTAGCCAAACTAAAATAAATAAATAAAGAAGCATGACTGGAAGTACAAATCATATCTCAATTATAACCTTAAATGTTAATGGCCTAAACTAACCAATCAAGAGATATAGGCTAGTAACCTGGATCAAAAAAACAAATCCAACAATATGCTGCATTTAGGAGACTCATATGATAGGAAAAGACATACACAGGCTGAAGGTAAAAGGTTGGTAAAATCATACCACTCACATGGCCCTCGGAAGCAAGCAGGAGTGGCCATACTCATATAGAATAAAATCAACTTCAAACCTAAGTTAATCAAGAAGGATAAATAAGGACACTATATACTGTTAAAAGGAACCATCCACCAACAAGACATAACAATTATCAATTTGTATGCACCAAACAATGGAGTTGCAACGTTCATAAAACAAATGCTCCTCAAGTTCAAGAGTCAAATAGACCATAACACAATAATTATGGGTGACTTCAACACACCGCTCTCGCCATTAGACAGATCCTCTAGACAAAAACTGAATAAAGAAACTATAGAACTCAACAGCACAATCAGTAACCTAGACTTAACCGACATATATAGAATATATCAACCATCATCAAGTGGATACACGTTCTTCTCAGCAGCACATGGATCCTACTCAAAGATAGACCATATATTATGCCATAAGGCAACTCTTAGTAAATATAAAGGAGTGGAGATAATACCATGCACCATATCTGATCATAATGGAATGAAATTGGAAATCAATGATAAAAAAAGGAAGGAAAAATCCTACACCACATGGAAAATGAACAATATGTTATTGAATGATCAATGGGTTACAGAAGACATAAAGGAAGAGATAAAAAAATTCTTAGAGTCAAATGATAATACAGACACAACATACCAGAATCTATGGGACACAATGAAAGCAGTTTTAAGAGGGAAATTCATTTCCTGGAGTTCTTTCCTCAAAAAAAGAAAAAACCAACAAATAAATGAACTAACACTACACCTCAAAAACCTAGAAAAGGAAGAGCAAAACAACAGCAAATGTAGTAGAAGACAAGAAATAATTAAAATTAGAGCAGAAATCAATGAAATTGAAACAAAAAAACATTGAAAAAATTGATAAAACTAAAAGTTGTTTCTTTGAAAAAATAAATAAGATAGACAAGCCCTTAGCCATGCTAACGAAGAGAAGAAGAGAGAGAACTCAAATTACTAACATACGGGATGAAAAAGGCAATATCACAACAGACACTACAGAAATACAGAAGATAATTAGAAAGTATTTTGAAACCCTATATTCCAATAAAATAGAAGATAGTGAAGATATCGATAAATTTCTTAAGGCATGTGATTTGCCCAGATTGAGACAGGAAGACACACACAATTTGAACAGACCAATAACAAAGGAAGAAATAGAAGAAGCCATCAAAAGACTACCAACCAAGAAAAGCCCTGGACCGGATGGGTATACAGCGGAGTTCTACAAAACCTTCAAAGAAGAATTAATACCAATACTTTTCAAGCTATTTCAAGAAATAGAAAAAGAAGGAGCTCTTCCAAATTCATTCTATGAGGCCAACATCACCCTGATCCCAAAAGCAGACAAAGACACTTCAAAGAAAGAAAACTACAGACCAATATCTCTAATGAACTTGGATGCAAAAATTCTCAATAAAATTCTGGCGAATCGAATACAAAAACATATCAGAAAACTTGTGCACCATGATCAAGTAGGATTCATCCCTGGGATGCAAGGCTGGTTCAATATACAGAAATCAATAAATGCTATTCACCACATCAATAGACTTAAAGACAAGAACCATATGATCATCTTGATAGATGCAGAAAAAGCATTTGACAAAGTACAGCATCCCTTTATGTTCAAAACACTAGAAAAACTAGGGATAACAGGAACTTACCTCAACATTGTAAAAGCTATATATGCTAAACCTCAGGCTAGCATCATCCTAAATGGAGAAAAACTGAAGGCATTCCCTCTAAAATCTGGAACAAGACAGGGATGCCCTCTATCACCACTTCTATTCAATTTAGTTCTCGAAGTACTAGCCAGAGCAATTAGACAGACAAAAGAAATTAAAGGCATAAAAAAAGGAAAAGAAGAAATTAAATTATCGCTATTTGCAGATAACATGATAATATACTTAACAGACCCAAAAGGGTCTACAAAGAAGCTGCTAGAGTTAATAAATGAATTCAGCAAAGTGGCAGGTTATAAAATCAACACGCATAAATCAAAGGCATTCCTGTATATCAGCAACAAAACCTCTGAAATGAAAATAAGGAAAACCACTCCACTCACAATATCCTCAAAGAAAATAAGATACTTGGGAATCAACCTAACAAAAGAGGTGAAAGAGTTATACAATGAAAACTACAGAACCCTAAAGAGAGAGATAGAAGAAGATCTGAGAAGATGGAAAAATGTACCCTGTTCATGGATAGGCAGAACTAACATCATCAAAATGGCGATATTACCCAAAGTTCTCTACAGGTTTAATGCGATGCCAATCAAAATCCCAACGGCATTTCTTGTAGAAATAGATAAAGCAATCATGAAATTCATATGGAAAAACAAAAGACCCAGAATAGCAAAAGCAATTCTAAGTAGGAAGTGTGAATCTGGAGGTATAGTGATACCAGAGCTCAAACTGTACTACAAAGCAATAGTAACAAAAACAGCATGGTACTGGTACCAAAATAGGCAGGTGGACCAATGGTACAGAATAGAGGACACAGAGACTAATCCACAAAGTTACAACTATCTTATATTTGATAAAGGGGCTAAAAACATGCAATGGAGGAAGGATAGCATCTTCAACAAATGGTGCTGGGAAAATTGGAAATCCATATGCAACAAAATGAAATTGAATCCCTTTCTCTCGCCAGCCACAAAAGTTAACTCAAAATGGATCAAGGAGCTACATATCAAATCAGAGACACTGCGTCTGATAGAAGAAAAAGTTGGCTACGATCTTCATATTGTGGGGTCGGGCTCCAAATTCCTTAATAGGACGCCCATAGCCCAAAAGTTAATAGCAAGATTAAATAAATGGGACTTACTTAAACTAAAAATTTTTTCTCAGCAAGAGAAACAATAAAAGAGGTAAATAGAGAGCCTATATCCTGGGAACAAATTTTTACCCCTCACTCCTCAGAAAGAGCCCTAATATCCAGAATGTACAAAGAACTCAAAAAATTAAACAATAAGATAACAAATAATCCAATCAACAAATGGGCCAAGGACCTGAACAGACACTTCTCAGAGGAGGACATACAATCAATCAATAAGTACATGAGAAAATGCTCACCATCTCTAGCAATCAGAGAAATGCAAATCAAAACCACCCTAAGATACCATCTCACTCCAGTAAGATTGGCAGCCATTATGAAGTCAAACAACAATAAGTGTTGGCAAGGATGTGGGGAAAAGGGTACACTTGTACACTGCTGGTGGGACTGCAAAATGGTGCAGCCAATTTGGAAAGCAGTATGGAGATTCCTGGGAAAGCTGGGAATGGATCTACCATTTGACCCAGCTATTGCCCTTCTTGGACTATTCACTGAGGACCTGAAAAGAGCGCACTATAGGGATACGGCCACATCAATGATTATAGCAGCACAATTCACAATAGCTAGACTGTGGAACCAACCTATATGCCCTTCAATAGATGAGTGGATTAAAAAAAAATGTGGCAGCTATACACAATGGAGTATTATGCAGCACTAAGAAATGACAAAATTATAGAATTTGCAGGGAAATGGATGGCATTAGAGAAGATTATGCTAAGTAAAGCTAGCCAAGCCCTAAAAAACAAATGCCAAATGTCTTCTTTGATATAAAGAGAGCCACTAAGAATAGAACAGGAAGGAAGAGCATGAGGAAAAGACTAACAGTAAACTAAGACGAATGGGGGGAGAGAAAGGGAGAGAGAAGAGAAAGCATATGGAAATGGTAGGAGACCTTCAATGATACACAAAATTATAAGAGATTATGAGGGGCAAGGGGGAGGGGAAAAAAAGGGAGAGAATTGAACAACAGCAGAAGAGGTAGAGAGGGAAGATGGGAGGGGAGGGGAAGGGAGGAGGGATAGTAGGGGATAGGAAAGGTAGCAGAATACAATAGTCACTAATATGCCATTATGTAAAATTGTGAGTATGTAACAGATGTGATTCTGCAATTTGTAGTTGGTGTTAAAAACGGGAGTTCAAAACCCAATTGAATCAAATGTATGAAAGATGATAAATCATGAGCTCTGTAATGTTTTGAACAATCAATAAAAAAAATTAAAAAAATAAATAAATAAAAAATAAAGTCACTCGGTACTATTGTGTTATGGTCTATTTGGTTCTTGTAGTTGAGAAGGGTTTGTTTAATACACATAGATGCCCCATTGTTTGGGGCATAGATATTGATTGCTGTATCTTGTTGATGTATGAATCTTAAGCAATATGAAATGTCCTTCTTTATCCCTTTTAACTAGCTTTGGTTTGAAGTCCACTTTATCTGATATGAGTATAGAAACTTCTGCTTGTTTATGTGCTCCATGTGAGGGGTCCATTTTTTCCCACACTTTCACCTTCAATCTGTGGATATCTTTTTTTCTGTGAGATGAGTCTCTTGAAAGCAGCATGTTGTTGGGTCTTTTTTTTTTTTTTAAAAAAGAAATCCAATCTGTCAGTCTATGTCTTTTAATTGATGAGTTTAGGCCATTCACATTCAGGGTTATTATTTGAAATGATTTGTATTCCCAGACATTTTGGGTTATTTTTTATTTTATTTTAGAGAGAGAGAGAGAATTTTTTAATATTTATTTTTTAGTTTTCATGGAAACAACATCTTTATTATTTTTTTATTTTTATGTGGTGCTGAGGATCAAACCCAGCACCCTACACATGCCAGGCGAGCACACTACCACTTTAGCCACATCCCCAGCCCTATTTTTGGTTTTTAACTTGACTTGGTTTCTCCTTTGATTGAATTTTCCTTTAGTGTAGTGTGAATTAGGAAAACTACCTAATTCACAATCTGCTGAGAACCAAATTGGTCTCCCCCTATATGTGATCTGATTCCTCTCTCTTGAAGTCTTTAAGATTCTATCCTTATTCTGTATGCAAGGTATTTTCATTATAATGTGCCTTAGTGTAGATCTGTTATAATATCATACATTTGTGATCCTGTAAGCCTCTTGTATTTGATTTTCCAGTTAATTCTTCATGTTTGGGAACTTTTGTAATATTATTTTATTGAAGAGATTGTGCATTCCTTTGGTTTGAATCTCTGTGCTTTCCTCTAGCCCAATAAATCTTAAATTTGGTCTTTTGATGCTATCCTATAATTCTTGGATGTTCTATTTATGATTTTTACCATCTTTCTATTTGGTCAACTTTATTTTCAAGATTAAATTTTTTTGTGCTCATTATCTGACATTCTGTCTTCCAAGCGTTCTTGTGTGTTGGGAATTCTTTCTATTGAGTTTTTTAAATTTGGTTTATTGTTTCCTTCATTTCAAGGATTTCTGATTTTTTTTGTCCTCTGAATCTCTATCTGTTCCTTGAAGTAATATTTTGATACCGGTATTTGCTCCCTTATCTCTATTGGTGTGATCAATGGTTGCCTTTATTTGCTCTCTTATCTCTTGGTTGGAGTGATCAACTTTTGCCTGTATTTGCTACCTTATGTCATTCTTTAATTCACAGATCATTAAATTATGAACATTCTGAACTCCTCCTCTGACATTTCATCAACTGTGCTGTCCATGGATTCTATTATTGTAGTATTTTGGTTTCTTAGGGGGCACTTTTTCCCCTTATTTTTTCACATTATCTGTGTGTCTTCCTTTCTTGAAGTGCAGATCTGAGGTTTTACAGTTTCTACCCTATAATCTTGTAGTGTCCCTTAAGATTACCTGTACCTCACCTTGGTGTTGGGCTTCCTTTCACCAGCCGGTGTCCCATGATGGATGCTACTGCAACTGAAAGTGGTGGTCGCAATAGCAGAGGTAACTCAAGATAGCAGTGGTGGTGTCCCAAGATGGGGGCAACCACTTTCAGAGATGGGGCTGAAAGGGTGGACCTTACACTGGCTTTGTGTTGCTTGATCAGCCATGCAGCTGCCTCCAGGCTCTGTCTGTTGTCCTAAGGGAGAAGCATGGGGAGGGTTATGGCAATGACTGCAGTATCTCATGATGGAGCTGGGCTAGGTCTGGGCTCCCAGGTGGGTCCATGGAGGAGTTCTTGGCCTAACCTGGACCTGGGCTCCTGCCTAGGTTCAATTTTTTTTTTTAAGGAAATGGTTTTTTTAATGTTGAGACTTTGTAGGTAAAGGAATTTGTGACTAGACACAAAAATATTTCAATATTTACAATTAATAAAACTAAAACTTACTTAAAAACTAATGCATTCTGCTGTCATATATAAATAATAAAAAACTAAAATGAATCAAAAAAGCCCAGGAAAAATTATTAATTATGATTTAGCAATTCTGATCTTTAAAATCATATTTTTGAGGTTACCTGGTCTTTTTAAAAATAATATTGGCATCATAATTATTTTAAAATGTATAGCATGTCATCTCTTCTAACTTTTATCACCAGTGAAACAAAGTAAAGGATCATGTTCTCATGTTAAGAACTAATACATGGTCTTATTTTAAATCCAACCAAGAAATCTAGTTCTAAATAGATGATTCTGTCCTTTTTCCAGAAGTTATACATTTCCCTAAAAGAATTTGTAACAACAAAGTTTGTTGCTGTGGCCCCATCTCTGCTGTCAGCTGTGGCCCTTAATTCAGGGATAGACACCAGAGGAGGGATGTTAGGGGATGAATATGTTAGACACACATAGAGAAAAAGCTGGGGCCAGGTGGATAGTCAAACTGATGCAGTTTGACTGACCTAAAGCTATCTCAGAACATTTATTATATAGGTTTTGTCATGAAAAGGTTATTTGTGAGAAAGTTTCAGCAAAGCAGGCAATCTGACATTAGGGTTATCTTGTTATGTTCAGAATTCTCTATCCCAAATCAGTCTGATGGCACATGTGTGTAATCCCAGCTGCTTTGGAGGCAGATACAGGGGGATTGGGAGTTCAAAGCTAGCTTCAGCAAAAGTGGGCACTAAGCAACTCAATGAGACCCTGATTCTAAATAATACAAAAATAAAAATAGGGCTGAGGATGTGGCTCAGTGGTTGAGTGCTCTTGAGTTTAATCCCTAATACTCCCTACCCCCCCCCATAAAAGAATTCTCTATCCCTATGAGCTGGTGCCTGAGCTCAAGGTTTTGTTTTGTTCTGAGAGAGAGAGAGACAGAGAGAGAGAGAGAGAGAGAGAGAGAGAGAAAGAGAGAGAGAGAGAGAGAGAATTTTTAATATTTATTTTTTAGTTTTCGGCAGACACAACATGAGGATCGAACCCGGGCCACAGGCATGCCAGGCGAGCGCGCTACCGCTTGAGCCACATTCCCAGCCCTGAGCTCAAGGTTTAAACTGATATAATTCTGTGTTTTTACAGAGTTTTCTTGGGCCAGCATCACTATAGTAACTGGACCATCTTTACCTGTACCTTTACACAGGAGGTTCCCAGTTGCAAATGTAGCCACAAGGCAATCCAAAAGACCATGATTCAAATCATCAATATCCACAGTTTCTGCTTTAACAATCTACTTTGTTATTAAATAGAATCATTTTTTAATTTCATGAATTATAATACTACTGTAGGTAATTAAATATTAAACACAAAAAATAATTTATAGCAATACTAGAAGTTTTACCAAATGAATTTGGAAAATATATCTTGGATTAAAAGATTATCTTATGATAATATAGATAATATTACCTTTATTCCATTTTTCTGATTAAGTATGAAGAATATTTTTCTAAATGTTATAGGAAAATAGTCATCTTTGATTTTATTTTCCAGTAAAAAGACAGCCAATTCTGTTGAAAATGGAAAAGCATATTTGAAATGTATTTTATTTCCAGGCCATCGTACCCACAAAAATATTTTTTTTCATTTATATTGTTTCAATGTTTTAGTTTTTAACTACTACCTCACAGTGAAAAATTTTATTATAATTTAAATTATATATTTTGACTATTGAAATAAACTTTTTAAGTGAGAATTTACTTTAGGGAAATAAATACTTCTGTACCACCACACCTGGCCTACATTTTCTTTAAAAAATAATGTTTTCTAATGATCTTGAATAGTGTTTTGATGGGTTATGAATCATATTTTATCAACATAAAATATCAGTTTACCATTACTTACCAGGTAAAGGTGAAATACAGGCATACTGTTATTAAAAGAAAGGAATCCTCACATGGTAAAGTTCTTGAAGCCAAGTTTGCCCATCAGCTTCATGGTATAATTCTCATTAAAAAAAAAAAACTGAGATCTGGAAACTCATAAACTTTGTTCTTACAGTAAAACCTTTTTCATATTGTGCTATAGCACATTCTTTAACTGGGGGACGGGAGTAAGTTGTCCTATACATTTTTTTGGGGGTAAGTTGTCCTATACATTTTTTCCAGCCATGCTTTATATAACATGGTTACTGATTATTGGCTATGAAGACAATCAATCTCCAGAGGGAAAGGAAAAATAGAGAAGCTGCTATGACATCTTCAAATAAACTGTGGTCCACTCTTTTTAATATTTTCCTCAGTACAGTACATTTGGTTGGGCTGTTGAATTGAAAATTGTATAATTTGGTTAATTTATTATATTCACAAGTAATTATTTATTTGTTGCTCAAGACAATACAATGATCTTGACATATCATACATTTGATTCAAATGGATTATGAATTCTTATTAAATAGTTCAGTTACCAATGTATTTGATCCTGAATATATTATATTCCATAAAGTAACGTTAATTCCATACTGCGTTAATACTGTCAATTGAAATTTGTACACAGTTGGTTTAATGTCTCTTAATCTGTAGCTAATCTATTGGATGAAGAACATACAAACCTCATACATTTGTAAGGATTAATGCTATAAAATATACAACGTTTCTATTAAACTATTTGAATCAGAATAAGTCTTTTAAGTATAGTCCATTATTACTAATGTTGTTATTACTATAATAATACTTTTATTTTTTCTTAATTGAAGGTTAATAAGAAATACATGAATACACTTTTTCAATATTTAAGCAAATATCATTCGATTGTCTTAAAAATTTAAATACACATGAATTTTTGTAGCAAAGTCATTCACTTTAAATTTTGAGAATCAAAATATATCATAAGTTGGACTCAAGTAAAAAGTATTATTATTAAATCATTTTGTTACATGCTTGCTGTGGAAATTCTGGCATGTTCCTTTTAAAAAATAGATGGTATATGTGAACTGTGTTAATAACATATTATTCAAACAAGTATCAATATTATGAGAAATAATCTTAACAAGGACATTTTGGTTCAAACACTAGGTTCTAAAGCAAATATAGTGTCTGAGCAACTAGATAAATTACATAGTTCATAAAATGCAAACAAAGCACTTCAAGAATGGTTTTCTATAACTTTCTGATGACAAGTAATTTACTTTCAATTCTTGACACTCCATGTCCTCAGTCCCTTGTCCAAAATTTTAAAATTCAGAGTTCTAAAAACAGAAAAAGTTTCCTAACCAATATGTTGGCAAAACCTGAAATGGCCTAAATTCAATCACCAGAAAAACTAAAAAGAACTAATTTGAGGCTATTATATAGTCTCAATTTTCCCCATTTACTATTAATTTAAAACAATTTAGACAGAAATAATAGCAAGTTTAATTACAGGATGCTACCTTTCTATATCTGGTATTAGCTATCTTTTTAAAATCTGAAACACTCTAATTTTAAAACCATCTGTCACTTGGGACCAAATGTGAGATAAGACACTATAATGTAAAATTAATATTAATGCAATATTATTAGTTTGTTTTCATGTGACAAAAGGCATTGTGATTAATACAAAAGCCAAAAGCACTATTTTAAATGTCTTAAATATATTACCTAATAAAAATATCGCATTATTTCAGAATAAATAAAATGTGATATTTTATGAATTTTAAAATTATTAAATAGTATTTAAAGCAATATTTTCTAAAATCAGGAAAAATTATTCCAGAACTTAAGATTCTACATTTATAATGTCAATTTCAGTTGGTATTTTTCATACTTGTAAGAAGCTGCTGATTAATTTCCCATATGTTTTAGCTTTTTTTTTAGGACTACCTAGTAAAACAATAAAAGCATCATAAAATTTAGCAACCTTAAAATAGTAAATTGAACATCAGTTTTCCAACTAAAGCATCCAACTAGAATTAAAATCTATATACATATATATGAATATGTACTGAGCTTCAAGCCTAAATTTCAGGTTGCTACTATTAGAAATACTAAAGATATATGTATATGTGTCTCCTATCTTATTACAAATTAATCACTTGACATAATTTTGTATATTTCAGATCAGATATTTATCAGGCATAATGTCCTTCATTATTAATTTGCCTATAGTAAAAAGACAAACTTAAAGTTTTTGGCTCACTGTGATACTTATGATTTGATTATATCAAAATGGCATCTATATACCAGTAATCTCAGATACTTGAGAGGTTTGAGAAGAGGATCTTTAGTTCAAGGTCAGCACGGGCAACTCAGACCTTGTCTCAAAAATAAAATTGAGAAGGGCTGAGGATATAGCTTAGTGGTTGAGCACTTGCCTAGCATGCACAATGACCTGGGTTCAATCCCAAATACTGCAAAATAAAATAAAACTTAAAAAAAGAGAACAACACAGATTGTTTTATTTTTGCATTTCATTCTTAATTTTTCTACTTAGCATTCACTTATTTTATTTATTCTACAGAAATAAAATAATATCAGGAGATTCACAATTAATTTAATCAGTCTCTCATTTCTGATTTATTCTACTCACTATTCTTTTGCTCTCCAGGACATCTTTTAAATCTTGTAGGGTCTTTTTGTAATATTTTTTTTCTGGTTACAGAAAAAATCACATATGCAAAATATAGATGCATTACATATATGTACAACCTATATGATAGATGTATATACACATACACTCTTTTTTTTTTTTTTTTTTGCTGATTTTATTTTTGTCCGGATAGCACTTGCTCATAGTATAAAAATAAAATAGGTCACTCCGGAGCCAAGTGGTATACATAGTTATGAATCATCTCTTTATAACTTACTTCAATTTTCCTGGAATTGATCATTGCTTTATTGCTTAGTACTTTTGTTTTTCCATCAGATTTCTCTCTAAATCTTGCAACCAAAATCACCAAGTTGTTGCATTAAATTGTTTTTCCTACATTTTCCTAGTCTGGGTTCATCCCTCATTTTGCTAGCTTTGGATATTAACGGTTGCTTTTGAAATCCTTGTGTTTGAAAATAGCTTTAGTCTTAGTCTACTTTCACACTTGCTTGGTGAATTGGCAGAGTTTAGAATTTTGGGTTTCCAGACATTTTCTCTGAATTTTGCAGGCATACGTTTATCTGCCAACTCCCTGTAACTCAGAGTGTACTCAGGGAACCAGCATCATGAACGTCATTTGAGAGCCTGTCAGTAAAGAAGACCTCTGGGTCCACTTCAGACTCACTGAATCACATGCTGCATTTTTATAAGATCCTCAAGCAATTCTCAAGCCCATTATCATTTAAGAAACACAAATCTACAAGTCTACAATGTTGCCTTTTTTTGTGCGGATAACGGTTGTGGTTTTTTAATTCTTTATTGGGGATTTTCGTGATCTTCTCTTTATGTTGATGATCAGAAATCTCATACTGATGTGACTGGTGTGGGTCTTGCTTCATTGGACTGGAGATCTTGTGTTCTTTATTGGGGGCAAGTCCATTTCCATGACTGGGAAACATCCTTGTATTATTTCTTCAAAATTGCTTTTCTGCTATTTTGTTTCCTAATTGGAATATCTCCTAAATGAATGTTGAATCTTGTGGATTGATCTAAGTCTGCATCTTTTTTTAATCCACTTTCTCTCTTTTCATCTTTTATTTTTCTTTCCAGGAAATTCATTCTGTCATCTTCCAACTCCATTGTTGAACTTTGAGTATATTCTGTCATAATTAAAATTTCAGTGAGTTCTTACTTATCTTCTAATAGTTGCTTTTACATCTCACTGCCCAGAATCTAGGAAAAGGGCATACCTATTTCATATGGAATACTAAAAAAATGTAGGTTTTATTCGAGAAAGTAGTGTGAAACGCTTTAAAAAAATCAACATTCTTTACTAAGGAATGGGAGAGAATATGATGTGATTGGCAACTAGGTTCTTCTAAAAGTTCCAAATAACTAACTTAATACCAGATAAAATGATAGTACAAATATAGCATATCTTATTGCTTAAATATCTATATCTTTATGTCTATAAGAATTCTTGTCATTGAAAAAAATATCATTTCAATTTTTTTTTCGTTTTTGGATAATTGGGTTTAAACTCAGGCATTTTGCCACTGCACTTGAGACAAGGTCGCACTAAGTGTCCCAGGCTGGCCTCAAATTTAAGCTCCTCCTGCTTTAACCTCAGGAGTCACTGGGATTACAGGTGTGCACAACATGCCTGCTCATTTCAGCATTTAAATTCAGAATACAATTTCAATTTAAAGTTAACCAACCCCCATACTTTCTAAAATTTTTTAAATCTGTTAATATAATTAAATTATACTTATAAGAAGTCTGATTTCAATTTAGATACCTCAGCAGATTGTACCAGTTATTTTTATTCCCTTGACCAAATCCTGACTTATGTATTATTGAAAGAATCATACCCTTTGACTGCTCAGACTTCAGAGGCCATTTTTAGGGCTGCTGAAGGAAGGATAAGTTGCCAATAGATTTTATCAGCCAACTTCCCTCTTCTAAATGGTACTGAATGTCATCATCCTTTCATTCACATTACATTTCTATCCTGCTTGGTCAACTCTTGACAAAAGCAACAGAAATTTCAGAATAATTTGGATTTAAATTTAAAAATCTTCCATATGGCAAGAAAAAAATTCTATGGCCCTAAAAATTTAACTTCTAACTGGAAAAAAGTATCAGCTAAAGATGCAAATCTAGCCATCATTTGAAATTTCTTTTATCCCTGAATATAAAACCCTCATTGTATTAGATGTTAGATGGAGAATATTTTTTAAATATTTAAAGAACTTGAACTATTTTGACCTAATTCTGATATTTCTAACTATTAAAATATATAGGTTTTTTATATAAAAAATTATGGTCAACAAATAGCAAACACAAAAGAACTTGAAAGGCTGGGCATGTAACTTGATGGTGGTGTGCTTGCCCAGCATGCTGAAGGTCATGGGTTTAATCCTCAGTGCTGAAAAAAATCTGAAGATAACTAGAAATTTCAAAAAACTTAAAAGGAAGTTGATTTATATATATTCTCAATATGCTTAATTTATATGTCATTTTTATAGCTAAACCTATGTATTCTTTTTCTCAAAATATGCTCAAATGCCACAGGTTAGCTATTGTGTTTAAAAGTTTAGTTTTACTTCCTTTTTATGCACAATATATTTCACTTATATATGCTATATTTCTGTATAGCAGATATTTATTGTTCATTATGTATTTTATCCATCACATATTTTTGTTGCAGAAAGAATGATGTCAATATAAAAATTGATTAACATATGGATCTTTAGTCCTGTCTTCTCTTTTTGAGACATTAAAATATTTTCTTCAACTAAGAGGAACAGAAAGTTTTAACTGGGTTCATCCATATTACTGGAAACTATTGCTTCTGGCATAGCAATTAAAACTAATATTTGCAACTGCCAGAAATAATGAAGTTTTGGATTTATGACGAGGAACTGAGAGTTATGCCCTATTTTATTTTTAAAGGTGAAAGATTTATAGTCGATGAGGCTTGAACTGATGTGGCTCATTCATTCCAGAAATATGGGAATGAAGGAATGTGAGCCCAAGGCCAAGAAATGCTATTGCATCCATGTGGAAGTGGAACAATAGAAAGGAAGCTACTAATTGGACGATTTTATTTAAAGCACTTTCTGTAAAATGCTTAAAACCCTCAGCTCTTCAGTAACAAAATTAGAAAACTTATCAGAGTTACATATTTACATCATTAAATTCTTTAACCCCACAGATATTAAATCTCTCAGCATGGTATTCTTCTTTATTAATCTCTAGAAAGCATTCATTTCCCCCAGTGAAGCCAATTTACATTTAAAATAAGGTTTAGAAAAACTGCCTCCGTCTCTCTCTTCTCTTCTACACACTTCTTGTTCTCCTACCACTCCTATCATTTTTATTTGCAGGACAATTTGTACTTTAATATTCTCCTTCCCAAAAACACTGCCTTGTCCTCTGAGGAAAACAAAACAGAACAAACAACAATCAAAACAAAAACACAAGAGAACTGTCATAGCTATTACTTTGGTTTTGTCTCATATGTTTTCAAACTTTGGCTTTTAGCTTCTTTTGCATTGAGGAAATGGATTTGTTTTCTAGTTTCCTGAAAAATAATCAGGAATTATTCTCTATCTGCCTCAGGTGCAGCCTGTGTTTTCTGAGCTGGTAACCATTATGAGTAGCTGCTACTGTGCTAAAAGCTAAAATTAACAGAAAGTATCATAATCTACTTTGCAAGCCTTCCCCTGGGAATGGCTAGCCTTCAATTAGACTACATAGTTCCAAAATAGTTGCAATTCCACAAATTAGGCCAGTGCAATTGTTTCCTAGATGGGAAAATTCCTGATCCTCTTTTCTCTGCCATCTTCTCTAGGATCCTCTTAGGAATTTTTAATGTATAAAAATATGCTTTTCATAAAACATCTGAAATATATCCAAGTACTTCTAGAGGTTTCAAGTAAGTTGAGGTAACCATGATAAGAAACCTCACCAACTTTGCACAGGGCATACTGGACTGAAGGCCCAACTGCTGAACTATGAAGGTATTGCCAAGGTGATGCATCCTATTGCTCCCCACCAATCAATGAACGCCTCGGGGAAATTAAAGTAGGCCTGTTTCAAAGAGACATGACACTCCTTTATAATTCTACCTGGGCTTGAGGACACCTATGGACTTTGCCAAATCTTTCTTATACTTCATGACAATCTAAGATGTGCTCACCCCATCATCTCTGCACTCCCCTTCACTTGGGGTCATGTTTGAATCTTAATCTCACATCATTTCAGCCTCTTCCAGCTCCATCCTTATTTCCTTTAATGCAAGCATTTCCTCTACTAAACTATTTGCACTTTTAATCAAGTCCTGGTATCTTCTTCTCAGAATACCCAGCCAGACCCAGAGTATATATGTGTGTTGCATATTTTATGTCTATGCTAGTCCCTGACTTGATGCTTCCATAGCAGCTGGCTTCTGGGAGCTTGAGATGAAACTGCCCAACATGGTACTGGAGTGATGTGGCTATATATCATTGACAAATTTCCTAGAACTGTACCTCACTGTATCAATTTTAATGTATGTATTAAAAAATTCAGGATGTTGGGAATCTCATGATGCAATGCAGACTGCAACAAATAAATCTAAGTATTACCAATAGAAACATAATCTCACTAAAGAGGTGGGGGGAAAGGAGCTAATTTGTATAACTTGGTATAAAGGTAATTTGACTTGAAACTAAGGATAAAATTAAGGAAATGAACCTCAACACATACACTCTGGTAAATTTGTCTTTCACTGGGGTTTGTGGTAACAAATTATTATTTTTTATTTTTTATGTATCTATGACTGCAGAATGCATTACAATTCTTATTACACAAATAGAGCACAATTTTTCATATCTCTGGTTTTATATAAAGTACATTCACACCAATTTGTGTCTTTATACATGTACTTTGGAGGATAATGTCCATCACATTCTACCATCATTTCTAACCCCATACCCTCTCTCTTCCTCTCCCACCCCTCTGCCCTATCTAGAGTTCGTCTATTCTTCCCGTGCTCCCCCTCCCTTCCCCACTATGAATCAGCCTCCTTATATCAGAGAAAACATTCAGTATTTGGTTTTTTGGGATTGGCTAACTTTACTTAGCATTATCTTCTCCATTTACTTGCAAATGCCATGATTTTATTCTCTTTTATTGCTGAGTAATATTCCATTGTGTATATATACCACATTTAAAAAAATTCATTCATCTATTGAAGGACATCTAGGTTGGTTCCACAATTCAGCTATTGTGAATTGGGCTGCTATAAACATTGATGTGGCTGTGTCCTTGTAGTATGCTGTTTTTAAGTCCCTTGGGTATAGCCTAGGAGAGGGATAGCTGGGTCAAATGGTGGTTCCATTCCCAGATTTCCAAGGAATCTCCATACTGCTTTCCATATTGGTTGCACCAATTTGCAGTCCCAACAGCAATGTATGAGTGTGCCTTTCCCCCCACATTCTTGCAAACACTTATTATTGTTTGTATTCATAATAACTGTCATTCTGACAGGAATGAGATGAAATCTTAAAATAGTTTTGATTTGCATTTCTCTAATTTCTAGTGATGATGATCTTTTTTTCATATATTTGTTGATTGATTGTATATCATCATCTAATAGAAGAAATCTCCATCATATGGGATTGGGTCCTAACTTCCTTAATAAGACTCCTTTGGTGAAAGAATTAAAATCAAGAATCAGTAAGTGGGATGGACTGATACTAAAAAGTTTCTTCTCAGCAAAAGAAACAATCTGTGAGGTGAATAGAAAGCCTACATCTTGGGAGCATATTTTACCCCTCACATATCAGATAAAGCACTAATCTCTAGGGTATAAAAAGAACTCAACAAGCTTAGCACCAACAAACAAATAACCCAATCAGTAAATGGGCCAAGGACCTGAACAGACACCTCTCAGAAGAGGATATACAATCAATCAACACATATGTGGTAACAAATTATAAACTTATTTTATGTATATAATAAATAGTTAATGTTGGGAGCCAAGTCCCCCACTGTAGGGGAAGAAGTAAAACATTACAAAGTTTTATTAAATTCAAAGGAACTAAATTGTAGTAGATACAATATGAACTTTATTTAATTTATGTCAAAATAAATAGATGTAACATAATTAAACATAATTATAGATATGGATATCTCTAAACACACATATATTTTCTTTCTCTGCCCACTTTGAAAGCTTAGCATTGATATTACTGCAATAATGATGAAAATTCTCTGCTGATTTCCAAATACCATTCTCCAATGAAAAAGGCCAGGACTCCTTGGAGAAATTACTTGATTCCAAAACTGGTGCAGTTTGTAATATACACAGTATGGCTGTCATAGCTCATAAGGCCTGAAGGAGAAAAAAAGGAAGTGATCAAAAAAAATTTAATGATAAGGTTATGCCAAAGAGTTGAAGAAGGCAACCAGAAAGAACTCCCAATGGCCAAAGCTAGAAGAAATGGAGTAACCAAATGAATTCAGAGTAAAAATTATTTTATATTTTATGCAAAATATAAAATAAGTATAAATGACTCCATACTGATATAAATGAATGAATGGCTAAATGTTTTAGTCAACTTTTTTGTCATTGTGACCAAAAGATCTGACAAGAACAATGTAGACAAGGAAAAGTTCATTGTGGCTCCTGACTTCAGAGGCTGAGTCCATGGTCACCTGATTCCATACCTCTGGGCCTATGGTGAAGCACAACATCATGGCAGAACATCATGGCAAAGGGTGTGGTAGAGGAAAGCAGCTCTGTATATGGCAACCAGGAAGCAGAGAGAAAACGGTGATCATCATCAACAAAGTATAAACCCCCAAAGCACACCCCCAGTGATCTATTTTCTCCAGCCACACCCTGCCTGCCTACAATTTTGACCCAGTAGGTTAATTCACTGATGAGATTACACCTCTCATAATCTACTCATTTTATCTTGAAAATCTATGCATTGGCACACATGAGCTTTTAGGGGACATTTCATATCAAAACTAAAACAATGAATAAAATAAGTGGGAGTGATGGGACAAATCATTCTTATAGAATTCCAAATAATGTAAGTAGAAACTAATCCCTCAAGGAGATGGAATTTTCCTCTCAGATATGGATGGAACTTAATGATTTGCATTTTTCAAAAGAGTATAAAATGGTGAGCCTTTCTATGAATGTATCTTGGCAAAAGAGAACTGCTAATGTTATCAGTTACAATCCCTGCCCCCCACCACCACCTATACCCATTGCTGGGAGCCATCTGGCAAACACGTGTGAACTAAAATGATGTTGAAGCCATTAGGCAGGAAAGTCTGGTATCAGGAACTCCCAACAGCAAACCTGCTGGTTTGAGAAGGTCTGCTTCATGTGGCTTCCTACCTAGCTCCATCACAAGTTCAGCACAGCTTCAGAGATGGGGTGACGCGGTGCAGCCACACAACCTCTCGAAGAGGGGTATAGCTTACCAAAATGCCAATCAACCTATTTACTTTAAGATGGAGAAGCAAGCAAGCACTTAACCAAGACTACCAAGACTCCTCTCACTGAAACTCTATCCCTGCCTTTGATGTTCTCCTCTTAAATAAAGAATCAGAGCCTTTTTTTTGGGGGGGGGGTTGGTCAATTCCAGCTCTTATCAGGACTGGAGGACCTATCAGGAGCTCTCCTTTTTATATCTGATTTCTGTCTCTGTCTCTACTTCTTACTAATTATTTCAGATTTTAATTTCACAGGAGGCTCACACCTCCTGAGCAGGAAGCCATCCTGGAGGGGTGCTGGTCATCCCGCAATAACCCAGAAATGACTGGTTGATACAGAGAATGGGCCAGAATACAAAAACTTGACCTTCTTCCTTAAAGAGGACAAGAGTGAAGATAAAGCCAGCTCCAGAGTGTCCTGGGAGATTTTCTGGAATCTCTCTTGCAACTGTCTCAGAGTCCATCCTCTCCTTCAGCATAACATTGTGTGCTTAAGCTCAAATCTCAACCTGCTGCTTTCTTTCCTTTATGCATGGTGTTTTAGAGAGGACTTCCCAGAACACCTCCTACACACAGATCCCCATCTCAGAGTCATCTTCTCAGTGACCTGACCTAAGACACTCTGTGTTATAGAAAGTGGGAGGCAGATAAAAGCTGAGAAAGAAGGTGTAAAATTATGGAGAATGTACACTGATGAAAGGGACAACTGCTTGGATGATGAGTGGGGTAGTGTACAGGGGTAAGTGTGGTAGGAGATGGAAGCAGGGGGCAGAATGAAGATAGACTATCTCTTGAAAGACCACAACCAAGAGCTGATCCCGACTATGAGGGAGCCTCATCTCTCACAGTACACAACGAGATTTCTCGCTACACTTTGATTGAGTGTCAAGTATTCCCCTCTCCTGCGCAACTTCTGCCACTATTCCTGTATCACTGAAATGATCTGTCCCTGTCATTATTTAACAAGTCACTTTGACCTAGCTCGAACTGTCCCATTTAGCAGGAATACGTACATTAAAGCCAGTTTCCATCAGGTCTAATACTGTCTTTGGGATCTAAACTGACTCAGAAAATAAAAATATTATTTATCCTCTTGGAAAAGAAATGAAAAAAAAAATGAGAAGTTACTAGAAAGTATATAAACAATTTACTTATTCTATTGCCAGAGATACTTTAAAGGCTACAAAATAGAAATGAGTGTAATATAAAACACTGAATAGATTTTATTAGACCCATGTTCCAACACAGGAATAGGCTGGCTGAGACTTCCCAGGGGGCCCTGGAAGGTAATGAGAGTCATTGGGATAGAGGGCCCTGAGGCAGTAGAAGTATAATATTGGACCCAGTTAGTAAACACGGACAATTCCAGTTTTGCTGGGTGAACCTTGTTACCTAAGAAACAATCTTCTCGTAATAGGTATTTCACCTTCTCAAAGGCTTACGCTGTGTAATTCCATTGCACTCTAACCTCAATTGAACTCTAAATTCAATCCTTATTTTTCTCATGAGTGGATGATTTTTCAGCCACAATAAAAAAGATTCAAAAGAAAAGTATCCTATTTTAGACTCTTATTAAATTTTGTGTTTTGGTTGTTGTTGTTGTATGTCATCCAATTATTGAAGTCTGTAGCTGGAGAAAGGATGAACTAAAAATATCATTCTATTGAAACAAAGTAGATAGCTTTACCTGTAGGTAAAATTAACCAAGCATCCTACATGCCCATGTTGAAAATGGACTCAGAAACTACAAAAATAATCTAGAAAGAAACTTGAAAGTCCTGGAGTCTTCAAGGCATCAATAATTGGCAAAACAGATAATTTTGTATGTTCTAAAGTTTCTCATTTGAAACACATATTTCAATAAAATTTCAAGGAATACTTTTGTTTGTGGGGGCGGGGGGTGATAGCAAAGTAGCGGTGGTATGGGGACTTCTATGAAATAAAATCAAGGTGTCTTAATAGTATATGTTTTCTTTCTCCTTTCCCTTTGTTTCCATTAATCAGTTAGTTATTTTAAGGAAATCGGTTATACAATCATTCATATATTTGAAAAGTTATCCATTCCTGTTGCAGAAAGTTTTTCCAAACCTAATCCTTAGTTTTAAGACTTGTACCTGTCATTATGTACTCATCATCAACATTAAGATTTTGGAAATTTAAAAAAAAATCTGGAAAATAATTTACATTTGTATGCATGCATTTGAGTTAATTTATATATTCATATAGTCACAGTATTTTCTTTATTCATTTTCTAAGAAATTTGAATAATATGAATAAAAATACATAGAAAATACTACCATAGAAAAAAAGTATAACTAGGATTTTGTACCAGAGCTTTCAGGATGTTATAAATGTGACCAACCTGTTTTCATAATCAACCCTGTTAATTTTCCTTGAAATTGTTGCAAATATGGATAACTCATATAAACAATATTTCTTTTCAACCACACCAAATGTTTTTATAATAATAAATGATTCGCATAAGAGATAGCTATTTCCAAACATGCAAAAACAATTCCTAGAATATGTACCATATGGTAACCACCTATTATGGCATTTCCTTTTCTTATTACATTTAATTCATTTTCCTCCCTCTACTTCATCCATTTTACATTTTATCAGATGCACAGTCTTATATTAGAAAAGAATGTTTACATAATTAAGAAAATGTGAATTAACTTATCACATCTGATTTTCCAGAATTCAAAATTAGGAACAGAAAATGGTGAATTGGGGCTGTATCTTAAAAGCTCAGAATTATCTTGCCAAGTTTTATGAATTATGTTAAAACAGGGTTTAATTTTACAACCCACAAGATGATTTCTCAATTCTTTACAATTCATCTGGATACATACAGGAGTCTGAAATAAGATTTAAACAACCTCATATCAAAAATTGCATTCTGGAAAAATAAGCAGAAGATACAGGGACAAGTTGCTATAAAGTTAATCCTGTGGATTTTTGTTTATTGGAGAAACTTTCTCCAAAGTAGTTGAACTAGGTACAATTTTCACTGAATGTCCTGTACTATTCTGCCAATATGCATACGCAAATGCATCTTCGTATTCAAATTCTACCCTGAGCTAAATGCTATCATGGGGAAAAGATGGCTTCTTGATTCTGAGAATGATCCAGAAAACACAAACTATGATGTAAAATGTAAGTCTAATACTTCCAAATGAAAATATACATTTTTTTTCTCCGTGTCTAAGAGAACAATGACTAGTCATTGCAAGAACTTCTGCATGTTACATGTGAACAGAGAAAAGAGGTAAGCTATAGGAATAAATCTGTAATAGTGGGACTTTAGACTTCAGTCAGTGTGATGTGGTAGGCCTTTCTTGGAAAGGCAAAGCAGGCTGGAAAGAGCTTACCTTCAGACAGATTTGATTTGAATCCCAGTGTTGCAGCTTACCACGCCTGAACAAGAACAGGTTTTCAGCCTTTTTCTGAGACTTAGTTTCAAAGACTTGGTTTCCTAAGACTTTTTTTTTATTAGTAATAAAAATGGAAAAAAGATAAAAATAACTGCCTTATGTGGTTATTAATACTATCAAATAAAGCAAGTAGGTACTCAATGGTAATCTCTATGTGAGCCTGCTGAGGGCACCACCAAAACCTTTCTCTGGCTGAAGAGTCAAATATATATAACTCAAAGCAACCTACATATTCTAGCAAATGATATTTTAAGGGGATTAAGGGAATTAAAGGATTAATAATTGTATGTTTGTTGAGTTCCTGCCAAATAGATGCTATATCTACAGGTATATTTGATATTTAATCCTGAAAAGTAATTGTATGTGAAAATTTTATTTTTAACTCTTTATTTTCTATTTTTCTAATACTGGTGTGTGTGTGTGTGTGTGTGTGTGTGTGTGTGTGTGTGTGTGTCCCATTTTAAAGCTAAAAAGCAGCCAACTGCACACCTTTTTTTCTGGCTTGCATTTTCCCCCACCTTAGGATGGATATATTAACAGTGATTCCACTTGTCGCCTATTGATAGATACCTAGGTTGCATCCAGTTTTTTATATTACAAATAACTTTGTTTTGAATAGTCTATGCAAACAAAAATGCATATTTTGAGTACATATTTTGAGTTATATTGCTAGAAATAGAATTTCTAAGTCAAAACATAAATGGATATATAATATTTCTAGATATTTCCAAATTTCTATATTTATTAGAAATAAGAAATTTCTTTTTAGAGAGAGAGAGAGAATTTTAATATTTATTTTTTAGTTTTCAACGGACACAACATCTTTGTTTGTATGTGGTGCTGAGGATCAAACCCAGGCCACACGCATGCCAGGCGAGCGCGCTATCGCTTGAGCCACATCCCCAGCCCAAGAAATAAGAAATTTCTTATTAGAGTATGTATAAGCTCACTAACAATGTACAAAGGTGTTGTGACTCCACAGTTTCTTCAACAAAGTGTGAGTATGCTGTGGAACTTTGTTTCTAACTTTTTTAGAGTGAGAAACAGTATTTTGATGCAGTTTTCCTCTTTGTTTGAGTATCTTTCCAAATGATTAAGAGATATTTCTATTTATATGAAATGACTAGTTTTCTTCTCTTTCCAACTTTCTGTATTTTTCTGTTGGGTTGGTTTTTTCCTTTCTTTAGTTTTAGAAGTAAAAACATTTTCATAAAGAAATATTTTCATTTGTTTGATCTTGTTATTGCATGCTTAGTTTGTATCAGTAATTACATGACAGTGGGACTTTTCTTTGTTCAGTGTTTTAATTTCACTTATTATTTGAAGCTATATTCAGATTACCTTCAGTGGAAAATGGGAAGAAGTTCAAGGTTATTTATCAATCATTACTGAAAGCACATATCTGGATAAGAAAATCAGCTTATATAATTGAATTACAAGGCAGTGTCTATGTCCAGACAAACTCAGCTCTGTAATAGATAAGCACCTATAGCTTGTTGACTTAACACACTGATGGTTTGCTTCTCACCCACGTGACGATATATGTAGTTATACTCCTTGGCAGTTCACCTTAGCAGCAGGTACTCATGGGCCCAGGTTCCCTCCATGCTGAGACACTGCTATCTTCAACTTGCAGTCTCTAATTTTACCACAGAAGAAGGGTGAATATGGCAATTGTGAAGAATGGCTACAGCAAGGCATAAAAGGAATGTACAGACATCATTTTCATCACATTCCAAGTCCAGAAGGCTGCCAAAGAGGCCAGAAACAATCTTCTTTTATGCCCAGATAAAGTAAATGAAATGTGACTTCATAAATATACAATATTGTCTCTCAATAAGCAGTCTTAATGGATTAGAACAAGCTGTGTGTGTGTGTGTGTGTGTGTGTGTGAGAGAGAGAGAGAGAGAGAGAGAGAGAGAGAGAGAGAGAGAGAGAGAAGAGAGAGATTATATTATTATACACTTCCTTTGCCTTTTACTATTGAAGGAGGGAAAGGAAATATATGAAACATCACTACAAAAAAAAAGAGAATATGGCGTCCACATTTTATTACAATTGCTTCATTTTGAAGGAGTGAATGTCAAACTATTTCTATATAATTGAGCAATGGCATGTGGCATAAAACTCTCTGCTTCAACTGGCCATGTGGTTTTTCAGTCAATATATGATACAGGCATTATACAATGAGTGGTCCTTAGTTGAATCAACTATGCCTATTTAAAAATATTACTAAAATCTATTTTCATTTTTAAATCAGAATTTCTTCTTTGTGAAAATATATGAATCATTTGCTTTTTATATATTGCTGCACTCTTCCTAAATTATGTGACTATGTACACAAAGAGAATGTTAATAGGCTTACAGTGTTTAAAATACTTCCATCAGAGCAGATGTCAAGGTGCTGCTAGTGAGGAGGCTACCTTTCAGGTTTTTAAGAAAACCCTGGTTGACTGACAAATGGAGGCAGCAGAATAATCACTACTCTTTATATATTCCTGATTCCTACACTCACAATTCACAAGTCTGTACATTACAGTTTTACATTATTATTGTTATGTTTTGGATGTGAGGTGGCTCATAAAAGCTCTTGTGTTAATGCAGGAGGTGAGATAGATAATTACCCTATGAGAGCTCCTCCTCTCACTCTGCTTCCCTGCCATAAAAACTGAGTAGCTTTCCTCCTTCACACTCTTCCTACCATGATGTTCTGCCTTACCTTGGACTCCTAGAGATGGAGCCATTCAACTAGGCTAAACCTGTGAGAATGTGAGCCCAAATAGACTTTTCCTTCTCTAGGTTCTTCTTGTTGGGTGTTTTGGTCACAGCAATGGAAAGTTAACACAATTATCAAGGCCACTAAAAGGTTTTCTCAAATTTACATTGAATTCATTCCATTCAGAATAGAGATGAAATCTTATCTGAGATTACAGAGAACAAGAACATATTTTCTTCTGTATTTATTTACTTAGCTTTTTCAAAAGGAAAAATATGCCCCATGTGTCTCCTTAGATTTTGAATTGGGTGCATTTCTTTTGTCCTCTTGGAGTACTCTGTGCTTCCTCCATCACAACAATTGTCATCTTAGATGACAACTGGTTTCCCATTGAAATTTTCCTACATAATCAAGGACATGGACTATATCTTTCTGAACAATCTCCAGCACCCCGCCCTGTGACTCACAGAGAAAAGCTGATGTGGATATGAACAAATTAGTAAATAACAAATCAAAAATGATGCTTTTTAATTCTTGTTTTGTTGTGATGAATTCGTGTCAGCTGCTGAGGTGGAGTTAGACTATGATACTATGTTTTTCCATCATTGTTGCCTAATGATGCTTTCCCAAACTTCAAACTGACTGTAAGAAGTAATCCATCAAGTTGTTTACACAAAGTAGAGTGGAGTCATTTTCTGCCTCAAATATGTAGGTTTTCTAAAATTCATGTTTGACATATTTGTCTTCTCCCTCTTCCCTCCCCACTCTCTCCTCTCTTCTTATCTTTCCTTTCCTAGTCCCTCTTCTCTCCTTGTCCTTCTTCTTTCTTTTTTCTCTATCTATTGTGGATATAAAACCAGGCTAGTAAAACTTGATCCTAATTCCAGTATACTAATAATCAAAGATTTATCAACTGTGGACACATTTCCATTGAATAGCCAGATTCTTTGGGAACTCTAATATATGCAGGTAAATCTTCAGTTTACACTGTAACATCAAAACCAAGCAGATCCATGGACCAAGAGCACAATTTGATACAACCAGGACTAACCTATGTGTAAAAGTGCAGATAAAGCCAGTGTTTTGGCAAAGAAGAACACAAAATGCAGAAAGCAGCAGAAAAAAAAAAATGCCATGTGCCCCAGATGAATGGAAGAAGTCACTTTCTATGAAATGCAATTTCTATCTTGGGCTCCTCTGTATACTGATGTTACAAAACATCTATTCAAGATCTAGTAAACTCATCTGTGAATACTTGATCTATTCCGTTTTAACTTTTATAAATTAAGGATTTAAAGTTTTCTGCTCCCCTCTCCTGAGGTCCTAGGGAGCATGTAGTGGTTCCTGGCATTGGTGACAAGTAATATCTGGTCCTTGATCATCTCTTCATCTCTTCAAACCAGCTTTGACTGAGATATAATGCTTCCTGTTTGATTATTATCAGCATGTACTATTCGTGCTGGGGTCTCTAAGTTTACCATGACACCTGTTATCCAAGTTCACATACCTTTCTTCCCATTTGAACTTCGAGGCCCTTTTCAGTCTCTAGTTGCCTTCTTCCATGCCTGCTACATGCTGAGGGGCTTTCCTCCAGTCCCTACAGCCTAAATGTTCTGCCCTCACTGCCCCATAGCTATGCTTCATTATGGATACAGGCCTTCTTACATAGCTGGTGGATTCCTGGACCACAACTAGAAACAAAGCACAGACATGCTTGCTTTAGGATCCCCTCAAATTTACCTTTTTGGTCTCATTTCCTCCCCAGAGACAAGACTCTATGTTCTTTAGAAACTTAGGATGTTCTGGTCCACTGTAATGGTTAAAACATCTGTCCTACTATCCAAATTGGGGGGGGGGCAGATCTTTTGGTTCATCCCAGAAAAGGCACTAATTTCCTTTTTTTTTTGGTACTGGGGATTCAACTCAGGGGCATTCAACCACTGTGCCACCTCCCCAGCCCTATTTCATATTTTATTTAGAGACAGGGGCTCACTGAGTTGCTTGGCACGTTGGTTTTGCTGAGGCTGGCTTTGAACTCTTGATCCTTGTGCCTCAGCCTCCTGAAGCCACGGAGATTACAGATGTGTGCCACTGTGCCCAGATTTATTTCCTATCTTTATATGGGAAAAACTAAGCACATCTTCTTTCAAAAAAAATTCATTATTATAGGCCACTGAAGCAGAGAATAGTAAGACTATTTCTCCTGATTGCTTTTCTCCCTTTCTAAAGGAAAGCACAGATGGACTCAGTGGGCTAAAGGGAAAGGGCTTGGTGCACAGTTACACATCTAGTCAGCTGATCCACTGTTCATCAAATCAATCAAATCCAATCTATGAATGCAGGTGACAGAGGTTGTGTTTTCCCAGCTGCTACGCATATACTTGAACTTCTAAACTGGGATCTTGTGTTTAGAAATAGCATATAAAAATAGACCATGTCATGGATGGATGGATTCTAAAGGAAAAGGAAATTCATGTTGTGTGCCTGTCAGAGATGTCAGACAGGCACATGGTAGGATTTCTCACATATCTCATTTAAGTCTCATAACCACTGAGAAGAGGATGTTAGCAGCTTTATCTTGAGGGTTAAGAAACAAGATTGAGTTATTCAAGTAATACGACTCCTGTCATCGGTTGAATTGTATTTCTTTCAAAAGATAAAGTCCTGCACAATTCGTTACTGTGAATATGACCTTATTTGGAAATAAAATCTCTGCAGATGTAATTGAATTTAAATTAGGTCACACTCAATTAGGACAGACCCCAACTTCAATGGCTGCTGTCCTATTAGGGGAAAAAATCTTTAGAGATGCTCAGATACAAATAGAGAGAAACAGCCATATGAAGTCAGAGATAGAGATTGGAGTGATGCAGCTACTGTCAAAGAACACCAAGGATTGCCGGGAACCTCTAGATGCTAGGAAGAAGCAAAGAGCGAGTCTTCCTTAGAGGCTTCAGAGGGAGCCTGAGCTTGCCGACACCAAACCTCTATCCTCTAGAACCTTGAGAGAGTAGGTTTCTGTTGGTTTAAGTTACCAAGGCAGCTCTAGGAAACTAATAAAACCCTCTATCCTTTTTGTTGTTGTTTTAGTACCAGGGATTGAATCCAGGGGTGCTTAACCTCTGAGCCACATCCCCTCCCCTATTTATTTTTTTATTTTGTGACAGGGTCTCAATAAGTTGCTTAGGGCCTTGCTAAGTTGCTGAGCCTGGCTTTGAACTTGTGATTCTTCTGCTTCAGCCTCCTGAGCTACAGGTGCCATCATGCCCGACAGAACACTCTATTCATTGAATGCCTATAGTGTTTCAGACATTTTTTTTCTTAACATCTGTTATGTGCTAATTAACTTAATCCTCACACCAACCATCACTTTTGGGGACATTTTGTTTATGTCCCAAAAATGTATATGTTGAAACCTAATTCCTCATTTAATGGTATTTGGAAGTAGGGCCTTTGGGAGATGTGTTAGTGGGATTCTTATCTTTAAAAAGGAGACTCAAACAAGCTCCCTTGACCATTTTGTTATATGAAGACACAATGAAAATCATCCAGCTATGAACCAGGAACCAGGAAATGGGCCCTTATCAGACATAGTCACAGTACTTTGACCTTGGACTTCCAGCCTCCAGAACCATGAGAAATAAATTGTCTGTTGTTTATATATTACATGGTCTACTGTGTTTTGTTATAGCAGCAGGAATAGAGTAAGACAAACTTCAATTACAAATAGAACACCAAAGTTTAGACAGGTTAAGCTTACCAATGTTTAAACAATAGAGCCAGGACTTCAAAGTTGCAAGAGTCTGTTTTAAACTGATAGAGTCAGGACTTTGAAGATGCAAAGATTCTGCTACAGTATAAATGCCTTTCTAGGTTTACACAGTTAGAAAATGAATTTCAAATTAAGCTTTCAGATTATAGCTTTTATTGATAAACAGAATCAAAAGCTGAAGTACTCCATTCAACTGATAATCAAGGCTAAATTTAACAAATGAAGGCTTATGGGGATGTCATTACAAAATTCAGGACATGAAGTACTAGATAGAGATTTATTTAAAGAAGACTCCAGCACAGATATATACTAGATAGATATACTAGATAGATAATTAAGTTATTTTGGTTTACTGCAGTTTTCTTGCATTAAATACTGTTTATTATATAAGAGGGAGTTAATAGAGGTTTTTGGAAATTTTTCATTATAAAACATTTTAAACATACACTAACATAGAATAATATGAGACACTCAAATATATAACATGGCATAATTATCAACTCATGGACCATCATCTTTCATTTATATCTATATCCTTTACACTCAATGCAGGTTATTCTAAAGCAAATCTCTTATATATCATTCACACACATTCATGTTTATATATGTATATATCTATACACATACATGCAGATATACACATATAGGTGCAATATTAAATAATTATATCCATATATACAGGTTTATAAGTATAAATATGTGTAATTATAAATATTCATGTAAGCAGGTAATATTACCTAATCCAGGCACTTCTTTATAGAGAACTACTGTGAAAAAGAGCAGGAAAAAAAATGATTTTAAGTGAAAGATAAATTGATACCACTTGCTTTCTACCCTGGCCAGACCAAAGGCTCTGCTTATAGTGTACAACTCAGGATAACTTGATTGATCTTAATTTCTCAATAAAAGATGATAAATCTCTCATCCAAGTGTTTTCAGAAGAAAACATTTAAAACTGACTTAGAACTTCTAAAACCTGGAATTTGGGCATATCCTTCTACTGGAAGCCTCTGGAGCCCTGTGTTTTAGACATCTGTTCCTGGGGGGTAGTGGCTTATGAGGGGAGTCTAGCCATTCATTTCCAGCAATATTTCTCTAACTTTTCTGATAATAATAATAATACTACACAGGATTCTAACTAAAAATAGGGTTCATTCTCTGCATTTTGCTAGGTTTAGAAAATAAAAATTTTAAAATGCAATTATTTATTGTTTATTTAAATAAAATATAAGGCTGCTTTTATTTATTGCTTATTTGAAATTCAAATTTATTGGTATCCTGTATTTAGTCTGGCACTCCTACTGAGTGATGTTTAGGAATCATGCTTTTAACATATACTTCAAGTGGTTTTTATTACAATTTCTTGAGTAGAGAGTCAGAGCAGTAACTTTCAGCCAATCACCATTTCAAGTGACCCCCCAAAATGTTCAAAATATCTGTGAAAATGTCACCAATATCATTGGTAGTTATTATTTATTGCTGCCTACTATGATGTGTAATCAAAATTATCTAGACTATTCAGCACATGTTAGAGGAACTTAATTCTTTTCTTTGTTGATTAGAACACTAAATTCTTGATTTATATAGTTGGTCTTCCAATTTTGTACTTCATAATAGTTTCCTGAATCTTTAAAATTAGAAGAAAAATTTTACAGAATATCCAAGAAGCTGTAAAGGGGTTCTCTGGAGGTGGGATTTAAATATTCTTCTTGACCTTGAGTCTATGACATCACATGATTCAGACTGATTAATGACAGCATGTGGTGAACCTTGACTCACAGCTTTGTCCTCAGAGAATCCTCTTCTCTGGAATGTGCTTATTCTCTTAGTCCAATGAAACCTGAGCTTCCTGGCTCAATGGATATCTTCAAGGGCCAATTGTTTACGAAAACATTTGCCTGAGTACTTGAAAGTAGGGGTCCAGATGATAGATGGTATTTTAAATGTATTTGCCATGTATGAATCCCTGGAGGATCCGTAATGGAAGCATTTCAAAAAGTAATACCTGTAATTAGGCATGTTGATGTATAAAAAATAAACCTTGTATACTTTGAAGGTCGGACACTCAATGATTCCCAGATTTTTAAAGTCAAGGTGTAAGAAACTAATTGCCAAAAATACAGAGATGGATTTAATAAACATAACTCAGTCCAGCTTCAATAGCCCAGAAGCCCAAGAAAATTTCAGGACTTAATTTTTCAGAACTACCATGAACTTTGGGAGTCTTCCATTAAAGAAAAACCAAGCAAATTTGCTTTAAGTAATTCCAACCTTCAATGATAAATAAAAGAAATCCTTTACAAACATCAGAGATCTTTTAAAGTTTTTATTTTTAAAGGCCCAAATGTTCTGTAGTGTTCTTAAATTATTTTCATAGATTTGGAGAAGGTTTTGGCTTCCAATTGTTAATATTCTGGGAACAATGAAAGATATATTGCAAGGCTAAGCCTCAAGAGCCTTCCATTAAGAGGAAATATGATGTAATCTCAAGGTGGTCTCTTTGCTTTGGTGAGACTAATACTTGAAATCTACCCAGATTCCATGAGGTCAGACAGAATGACTAGACGCTGAAATTCTCACTATATTTTTACCTTTACGACTTTGTTAAAAATTTGGATGATAATGGCTCCTTCCAATTATTCCCCACCCCAAATGGTTTAACTCTTCCAAGAGAGAACATTATATTACTTTCCTAGAAAAATGACTCAGGGTTATTTTCAAGCTACAGAGTACACTAGGGATTTGAATTCTCCTGAATGCATTAGAACTCGGGAGTTCAGAGTGGAAGCATTTTCTAGGAATATAAACTAGAACATTCATTTATTAGAAAAATGACACATTTCTCAAAGAGATTATTGTGATATCTTGGGCAAACTTCCTAATATCATTGAGTTTTTTTCTATATACATCTGGATTATGCAATCTCTAAAAATTCTTTCCAGCTCTAAATTATTCCTCCTAAACAATGGTAGAGTTGTAATGCAGCCTTGGTGAATCTCTATTTGAAAATTTCAATTGGAATTCTTTTAAACTATGAGAACTTTTCAAAAATATTTTAATATAATAAGGAATGATACAAAACTATTAAGGAATAAATACAATTAGCTTGATTCTAAAACATAATATGTATGTTAGAAAGAGGCCAGAGAAAATAGTTTTCCACAATATATTCCCAGAGAATATACTGTAACTTCATGTAAAGCAAAATAAATTGTCTTAATTTTTTTCTTTTCTAACTGCAAATATAACTAATATTCATTGATTCATGTATAATTTCAACTAAATTCCTCTTTTATTATTAAGTTTCTATTAGGTTTTTTTTCTCTCAATGCATAAATTTCTGGAAATCCAAATCATGGGTAGTAGACCTAGAAACACCCACCACCACCACAACCTGCTGATAACCAGGAAAGCTATGAAGCTCTTGGAGACACTAATTTTATTTTTTCAACATAAGAAAGACATCCTGTCTTTAAGGCTTTTTTTTAAAGCTCTTAATTAGTAAACATGTGAACATGGTTTTTAGCTGTAATTTACCAAAGTAGTATATTTATGTTGTGGGAGCCCTAGAATAGAGGACATTCCACCAGAGAACAAGTAATGAATATATTTTCCCTATTTACTTGTGTGGAAGAGAGTCTACTGGAATCAAGAGATTGATAAACCTCCGTGACAATAGTCTGTACTTTGTAGAGAGAAAAGGACACATGGCTCAATTCAGTTTTGCAAGATGTGACAGCAATGGCATCATTAATAAGCCATGAAATGCAGCTCTTCCTCGAAAGGGGAACAAGGTTTTAAAAATGTAGATTTTCTTTCATCACTTCAGTTCAACAAAGTCCTTGAAACTCTAGTCAGAGCAATTAGGCAAAAGAAAGAGATTAAGGTGATATTGATAGAACAAGAAGAGTTCAAACTATTCCTATTTGATGATGACATGATCCTATATTTGGAAGACCAAAAAACTATACCAGAAAACTTCTCGAACTCATAAACAAATTCAGCGAAGTAGCAAGATATAAAATCAACAACTATAAATCAATTGTGTCCCTATACACTAATAATGAATCAACTAAAAGAGGAATTAGAAAAACCATCCTATTCACAAAATAACCTCAAAAAAAAAGCTTGTAAATCAATCTAACAAAAGAGGTGAAAGACCTCTATAATGGAAACTACAGAACACTAAAGAAAGATATTGAAGAAGACCCTAGAAGATGGAAAGATCTCCCATTTTCTTGGATAGGCAGAACTAATATCGTCAAAATGGCCATACTACCAAAAGTGCCATGCAGATTTAATCCAATTACCATCAAAATTCCAATGATGTTCTTCATAGAAATAGAAAAATCAGTCATGAAATTCTTTTGGAGAAATAAGAGACCTAGAATAAGTGAAGCAATTCTTAGCAAGAAAAGCAAAGCAGTAGGCATCACAGTACCAGAACTAAAATTATACTGCATAGCTATAGGTACAAAACAGCATGGTATTGGTACCATAACAGATGTGAAGTCCAATAGGAGAGAGTAGAAGACACAGAGATAAACCCACAAAAAGACAGTTACCTAATTCTAAATAAAGGCACCAAAAACATACATTGGAGGAAAGATAGCCTCTTCAACAAATGGTTCTGGAAAACTGGAAATCTATATGTAGTAGCATGAAATTTACACCCCTTTCTCTCACCTGCACAAAACTTAACTCAAAGCAAATCAAAGACTAGTTGATAAATCAGAGATCCTGTGCATACTAGAAGAAAATGTAGGCCCAACTCTACATCATCTCAGCTTAGAAACTGACTTCCTCAACAAGACCTCTAAAGCATAAGAAGTAAAATCAAGAATCAGTAAATGGGACAGTATCAAACTAAAAAAGCTTCTTCACAACAAAGGAAACAATCAAAAACACAAAGAGAGAACTTATAGAATGGGAGAAAATCTTTGCCACCTGCACCTCAGATGGAGCATTATTCTACAGGATATATAAAGAACTTAAAATCTAACACCAAAAAAACCCAAATAACTCAATCAATAAATGAGCTAAGGAACTGAACAGACATTTTATAGAAGAATAAATACAATCAATCAACAAATATATGAAAAAGTGTTCAACAACTCTAGCAATTAGACAAATGCAAATTAAAACAACACTGAGATTTCATCTCGCTCCATTTAGAATGGCAATTATCAAGAATAGAGGTAGCAATAAATATTGGCAAAGATGTGAGGAAAAGGGTACACATTGTTGGTAGGACTGAAAATTGATGCAACAACTCTGGAAAGCAGTATGGAGATTCCTCAAAAAGCTAGGAATGGAATCACCATTTGACCCAATTATACCACTCCACAGTTAAAATCAGCATACTACATTGATGTGGCCACATCAATGTTTATAGAAACTGAATTCATAATATCTAAAGCTATGGAACCAAACCTGGAGTCCTTCAATAGATGAATGGATAAATAAAACGTGGTACATGTATATAATGGAGTATTACTCAGCCATAAAAAGATGAAATTATGGCATTTTCTGGTAAATGGATGGATCTGGAGATTATCATGCTAAGTGAAGTAAGCTAGTCCCCCCCAAAAAAAGGGTCAAATATTCTTTCTAATGTGCAGATGCTAGCACACAAGAAAAGGAGGAGGGGAAGAAAAGTTCAGTGAATTAGACAAAGGAGAATTAAGGAAGGGGAGTGATAGGAAAGGAAAGACAATGGAATGCATTTGACATATCTTTCTTATGTACATATATTAACACACCACCATGAATCTCCACATCATGTACAACCACAAGACTGGGATCCTAATTAGAATACTATATATTCCATGTATGTATAAACATGCCAAAATATACTCTATTGTCATGTATATAAAAAAAGAACAAATGAAATTTTTAAAAAGCAGATTTTATTGTTTTTCAGGTTTAGTAAGGCCAATAGATGAGAATTGAAAAGATAATTTTCTAGAGGGATTTATGCTTAGTTCCCTAGAGGCCAGAGCAGGCCACACTACAGGGTATCACAGAGACAGCTAGCTGCTGAGTAGGTCAGGAATCATGGATTGGGAAGGGGATGTGGTAGGGGACATATACAAGAATCTTTATTGTGGTTTTCATAGGAAGGAACAGGTCAGTAAGGTGTGCAGGTTTAGAATTGTCTAATATGGTCATTTTAGGAGTTGTGGGGGAATTAAGGGTGTTTCCAATGGCCATTAGGGCAGGGATTAATAGTTCTGTGTGAGAACCCAATAGAGGAGCTTCTGAGGGTACAGGGTCTGGATTGGCTAGCTTGTGTATGAAAGAAACTCTCCAGCCTTTACCATCCCTAGAAATTGACCAACCTTGGGAAGGGCAATCTCTCTAAGGTCAATATGGCCCCAGGTGTCAAAGCATCAGAAATACAGAAAATAAAAAAGAGAGATTAATGTGGAGAAGAATAATACATTTGAAAAAAAATCAAGAATTTTATCTAGCACAAACTTGCTACTATTCATGGTTCTTCTGCACAAGAAAATTCAAGTATGATTATTTAAGAAAATAAATCACATTGGATGAAAGCTTTCAGGATTTCTCACTTAGTGTGTTAACTATCAAAGTTCCAAGGACCTTTGAATGGTATTCTACGTGTATGTGTCTTCTGTATTTTTGTGCATATGTAGTATATATATATGTAATATAGATCTGTTTTTGTTGTATGGAACAGTATCATGGTGAATATCTGGAAAGTAATTTATAATACCATCAGAGTGTACGCTGCTGATGGGCTCTCTCAGTCATGAATCTCTTTTTTTTTTTTTTCACCACAGTGGTTATCTACTATACCTTGAAGACTGCTTTCTATGAAAGTTGAGGGAATGCTTACTAAATTATCTTAAAGTAACATCCAACAAGCATTAGATAGTATGAATCCAGTTAGGAGCATAATGACAGTTTGAGATAACTAAGATGGCCAGAGGGAGACATTGTTGAACAGCTATCTATGTGAAGCTTGGAGCTTACAAGATAGGTGTCCTGAAAATGAAAACCAGGAGATATCACAGAGAATAAGGTTGAGGACAGACTCCAGGGGATTACCTCACTTGACAAGCACACTGTCTCAAATGCACCATGATGGGAACAGTGCTTTCTGGAAGTGTGCATGACTCTCCTGAGCACTGTGCAGCACAGAGTAAGTGGTCCATGAAATTAAGTGTTCCTCCTCTCTAAGAAGAAAATAATATCAATACTCTGACTTAAAGAAAAAAAAATCTGTAAAAAGTGATAGAAAATGATAGTGTGGAAATGAAAAAGAAAGAAGTCAAGTTATGCTAGTTGCAAAATTAAGAGTTAAGGATTAAATTAATATTTAAAAACCTTAAAATGAGTTTTTAAAAATAATCATATGAATTAAAAAGATCAGTATGGTAGACTAATCATGAGAAAGACAATATTTGCTCATGGAAAAGAAAGTAAGAAATATCTATTTTGAATATTAACCAATTCAAATAACATATGTAGACTGTTTCAACACATCATTTCAACTGTCCATGTCCACTATCCCTACATGTTTAATTTCCTTCCATATGTGTATAATAATATACCTATAGAGTCTGTATTTGGTAAACAAAGGCTTTTGTCATTTTACTTTTTTTTCCAAAAATAATTTTTTCTTAAGATTCAACCACTAATTTCCAATTTTCCTTTGTGTCTTATGTACATTGAGGTTTGCCATTTTCCAAAAATCTTTAACATTGTATTTAATCCCCTTAGCTTTTATTAAGGTATAATTGATATTTTCCAAATTTTGATTCAAATTTCATGATTATGGTGACTTTTATGTTCTCTTAGTTTCCCTGATCCTACTATATTCTTTCAAAGCACCCTGTACCATAAAATCATTCATCTTAGCATTTTTTAATTGACTTTTTAAATTTGTCTTTGTCTTCCACTAGACTGCACTCTCTGATGTCAAGAGCTCTAATTTCTTCCCTATTGTATGCCCAGCACCCAGCAGACTATCTGGTAAAAGTAGATGCTCAGTAGAGTGAATTAACTTTTCAAAAAATAAGCAAATAAAGGTATCTTCAGTGAAGGGCCACCTGCTGGATAGTGGATGACATCACTGATACAAGTTTTTCATATTAACAAGGGTGCAATCACATAAGGAATGGTGATGTGGAAAGTAACATATTTTCCTAACTGCATCATTGCCGTGTAAAAGTAATAACAATTCTCAAGAAAATCTTTCTGAGCAAATACTCTGGTTGTCCAGAATGGGGGGAGCTGCCCACCCGAGCCCGAGCGTTTTACACGTGAACGGTGACCGTCTTTTTCCACAAGGAGCGGGCCAATTCTGAGAAGACCTATGAGTTGTGTCACTGATTTTATGCGATTCTTGTTCTCATAATGTTATTTTCATTACAAGTGTCTGATATGATATAAATCAAAGGAGGGTAAAAACCTAAACTATTCCAGCAATGGACTCCAAACCATATATTTAAGTTTTAATCTGACTTTAAATCTTTCAAAAATCTCAGCTTTCTTAACACACTTGATGTTTAGTTCCTTTTTGCAATTTTAGTGCATGTCAGTTTACTTGGCACTTTTTCAAGGCTTTGTCTGAGTGTGAGTAGAATTTTCCTTGTTTGACATTAATTCAAGAAACTTTATTTACTGCAATCTGTTGTTTGATTTTACTATCAAGTTGTTTCTCTTTTAAGAGTCGTGAACTTGAAATTTGACCAAGCTGTCTCAAGTATTGGAGACTTTCTCTAGCCTAAAATTTAAACACCTTATTTATACTTGGTTTATTGAAGTAAAATTAACATACAATGAGATCCACCAATTTCAAGTATATAATTAAACAACTTTTTAAAAATTTATACTTTCATGTGGTTGTATTTCCTTATACAACTTCATAGTCAGTCGTGTTCTCCAGACCCAGTACCTGGCTGTCCCAGAATTTCTTTCAGTTAGTAAGGCTTTGCTTTTCTAGTAATATCTTATAAACGTCTGTATCTGTCTCATTTCACTTAACATGATTTTGAGATTCACACGTGCATATTGTATATGTCAATAATTTTCTCCTTTTTATTAGTGAGCAGAATTCCATTATACATATCACAATCTATTTGCCCACTCACATGCCGATGATCATTTGAGCACTAGTATTATTAGGAACATTCATGTGAAAAGTTATTCATGGACATAATTTTTAATTCTCTTGGTTCAATACTTTAAATTATGATGGCTGAATCTTCAGATAAGCTTATGTATAAGTTTATATATAACTTTTTAATATATAACTCTATGTATAATGTTTTCATTTGGACCCTCCACATATTTTCTTAAGACTTGTTAGGTACAGACAGTACTCTAACATAAATTGGTTTAGAGGACAATTGCCTGGGTTGCCTCTCAAAAGGATATTTTTGTAGATTTTGATTCAAGAAGTAAGAGTGTGCTCAATGCTTCACTAAGTTTTCATCACCATGTATATAATGGAATGGATCCCTTGAGTGGGAGGTTTGATTAGTGGATAATGTGAGTTTGTGACTCTAAAGGACTTGCATTAATCTCAGTACAAGTAAGGTAATTAGGGGGTAAATAGTTGGAAGCTCTAGCTTCTACAATGCATTCATTTCTACTCTCTTAGAATCTGAGAATTTTTTACACAGTATAACAAAAATAAATTCCCAGGTCTATTAAAAAGCATAATAACGAAAACCTTAAAAGATTTTTAAGAACTAGAAAGTAACTTTATGATATAAGGATGCAGAAGAATTAAGAAAATAAAGCCCCTACCCCAAACACACAACAAACACACATACACAAAGCATAATGCATAAAGGAAAGTTTTCAATTTATTCTACACTAAATTACACTTTTAAAATAACCTATGAACAAACAAACAAAAAAACATCAGGAATAGACAAGAGATAAAGAAGAAGATGGATAAACCTAAGAAAAGATGTGTAACCTTACTTGGAGTAAGAAAAAGAAAGAAAAAGAAAATCAGTTTAAAGTAAACAAGCTACCATTTTGCAAACACTAAATTCATAGAAATCAAGAAACTTAACAGCACAAAATTCTGTCAAAGATATATACAAATAGAAACTTCTTAATACTCTTGTTGGAAATGTATATTAGAATAATCAATCATCTGAGCTATCAATGTAACAACATACAACAAATTTAAGATATGAACGCACTATGATTCAGCAATTCCACTTCTTGGTATACCCTGAAAAATCTTTACATGATATACTAAAAAACAACAAAAAAGCATATTTTATGGCCTCATTATAAGCAATACTGTTTGTAATAACAAAGAATGAAAGCAATCCAAATTTTCATTAAAAATAATAAATTGTGGATTATTAATAAGGTAAAATACTAAATGAATTAATTTTTAAATATATTAATTTTAACATCTTTAAAATGTTTTAATTGAGTCTAAGAAGTTGTAGAAAGGTAAAAAAAAGTATTAACATTTTTGAGTTTTTTAAAAATACAAAGTGTTAAATATAAACCATGAGTACATATGAGAATGATTAATGGAAAACTCAAAATACTATTTAATTCAAGATAGAGATAATAAAGGAATTGTGGATGTTACACAGGAGGTTTGAACAGAATTTATCATGTTTTTTAAGACAGATAGTAGCTACAATATTTATTGATTTAACAATAATAATACTGATTATCCATGAATGTATGAAAGAGAGAAAAGTAAGACCCGTTTTTAAATGGGAATGTGAGCACCTGTATCAAGTGCTACAGGAAGTCAAATATGATACAGATTCATTTAATGCATGTCACAAGGTGAAAGGTGGTCCTCTTTACCTCCATTCTACAATAAAACACATGATAAACATCTTGTTAAAAGTTGTTAAACAAAAATTGTTCACAACAAGGATCTGAACCCACGTTTGCATAATTCTGAAGCCAACTCTGCTGTCTCCTGAAATACTTCTGATGTCATCTTCAGTCATTTGCAACCACCAAAGTCCTGCTTTAGAAATAGATCTGAGTATTAATAGGGCTAGAAATTGAAATAGGTGCTTCTGATGTAACCATAATTTAAAATGGAAGAATACATTTACAACACATTTATCGCTGAATATCATGTATAAATGTAATTGTAGGCTTTAAAACATATAAGCTTGGGAAAGAAAATCATGTTATTTTGTGAGTGCTCATTATCAGAAAACACCTTGACCCCATAAATATTATCATCTGACCCTTGTCAAAGTCATAATGGTAATTCAGTGAAGAATCATCTTTTTTTTGAAAAGTGAAATGATAATTAGATATTGTTACATGGGAAAAAAAGGAATCATGACAGAGACATAATACCTTATATAAAAATTCACTAAGAATGTATCATCACCAATCTAAAAGATACAAAACTATAAAAATTCATGGAGAAACATAGAAGAAAAGTTGCCTGATCTTGAATCTTGATAGATTTTAGGGTATAATATGAAGAGCACTGTTATGAAAGAAAAAATTTGATAAATTAAACTTTATTGAAATTAAAAATATTTTCTCTGTTAAAGGCATTGTTAAGAAAAAAAATTTAAATGAACCACAGCTTGAGAAAATACAATTACAAATAAGTATCTGACAAAGGACTTATATCCAGAATATACAAATAATATTTAAAACTCAAATATAAGAAAATAAAAATACTAATTTAAAAATGTTCAAAAATATGAATAGACTTTTCACCAAAGAAGATGTATAGATATAAAATATACATATGAAAAGATGCTCAACATCATTAGTCATTAGTAAATGCAAATGTAAATTACTACACACATATTAGGATGGTGGTAATCCAAAACACTTCCAACACCAATTACTAGTGAGAATTTGGAGTAATAGCACCCTCAGGATTGCCACTGGAATGCAAAATGTTGCAGCCAGTTTGGTAGAAAGTTTATCACTTTGATATAAAGCCACATGAAGATTTAACATATGATCCCAGCAATTGCACTTCCAGGTATTTCATCGGATTATTTGAAAACTTAGGTTCACACACAAAAAAGCCTGTTCACAAATGTTTACAGTGATTTTTCATCATTTCCCCAAACTGGAAGCACCCAAGATTTTCTCATAAGGAACAATTGTTGGTAAAATATTCAATAAAATATCATACCACAATAACCAAGATTGAGCTACTAATTCACAAAACAGCATGAATAGATATCAAATACATATTTTCAAGTGAATAAAACTACTCCAAAAAGACTATGTCTGATATCATTGCACTCCTTTAATATTGTGGAAAAGGAAAACTATAAAGATAGGAAAAATATCAGTACATGTCAGGAATTGCATGGGGAAGATGTTGACTAGGTAAAGCAAACAGGATTTTTCAAGGGTGATGAGATTATCCTGCATAGTACTGTGGAGTGCATATATAATAGTAAGAATTTGTCAGAACAACTAATGAACTTTTATGTATGCAAATCAAAATATAGTCAACTAAAAAGTTAAGTGATTCCAGATTGGGATGCAGACTGTTACACAAGACTCTGTTATAAAATGTATGACAGAAACTCACTTAAAGGGTGAAGGAAGATACTGCTGAGGTAACTTTGGAAATGACTGCAAAATGTTAAACTAAAGACAAAAGAAACTATACATAAGCACTGTATTTTGATAGTTCTTTTTTTCTTGGAAGTATACCTTTTAAATTCTGAAACTGTTATGCACAAACAATGGGATTAAACAATAAGTAAGTGAATGGTGAATAGTGAAATTCCTGGTATTTCTTATTGGAGAAAAAAAATTCGGAGAGGTAGGTAGAAAAGTCTAGAATGAACCATGAGGTACTGGATTAGAGACACAGACATCAAGATTGGTATAAAGTCTGGACACATATGGAAATACATGCACATATTAATTTATAATACATTAATAATTACAGACATGTGTATATACACAGGTTACTAGGGACACATGTATTTCCTAGCTTTAACTAGAGTGTCTAAAAGCAATGGCATCCTAGTAACAATGAGTATACCAGGCATCCAGATTTTAGATTCTAATAACATGCTTTCATAAAAGTAATTAGGTCTTCTTAAAGAAATGGTGCATTCTAAGTCTGAGACAGGAAAAATATAAGATAAATCTGGAACATCTGGTAGTATCAGGAAGAAGGATTTACTGAAAACTCAAAATAATGGAGTAGTCAATGTGACACAAGAGCAGATAAAAAGCTCCCGGTGGCCAAAGCTAAAAAATTTTGAGAAAAAAAAAAAGAAAGATAAATTAGTATCTATACTCCAAAGTACAAAATAAACATTATTCCATACTGACATATATAAATACTTAAATAAATTAATTATTGGTGGAGAAGAGACAAATATGAAAGGAGAATAATTTTTGTAGATCTTCCTCCTGGAAGAAGTGGAGTTTAATTCCCTGTCTCTTCTGTGTGGATTGTACTCAGTGTCTTCTCTTCCTTTACAGTAAGGAAAGCTAGAAAGTAGGGCTAGGGAGTGAACGAAGGAGAGGATAGCTTCATAGTGGAAAAATTTGGCAAACACCACTCGACTGAGGTGACCCGTGTTTACATCATCAATGACAAACCATGTTGAGAGAATTTATCCATGATATGATGTGCTGAAAATGCACTTGGCCTCCACAACTGAGAAACACGTAATGCTAATCTGATTATGGAGGAAACACCAGACAAATCTGAGGGACATTCTACAAAATACCCATCAAAGCTCTCAAAGTCATCAAAAAGAAATTCTAAGAAATTATCGCAGTCAAAAGGAGCCTAGGGTGATATGATAACAAAGTGCAATGTGACATTCTGGATGGGTAAATGGGCGGGGGGGGGGGGAAGAAAAGGACATTATGAAAACACTAATAAAATCCAAATCAATTATGGAATTTAGTTAATCGTGATATGCCAACACTATTTCATTCATTTGACAAATATATTAAAGATGTTAACTGCAGCTGATATTTTCTCCCGTTCTGTAGGCTCTCTCTTCACACTCTTGACTGCTTCCTCTGTTGTGAAGAAGGTTTTAAGTTTGATGTCATCTCATTTATTGATCACTGACTTTACTTTTTGCACTTTGGGGGTCTTTTAAGGAAGTCTGTTCCTAAGCCAATATGTTGGAGTTTGGGGCCTACATTTTTTCTAGTATGTGTAGGGTTTTCTAGTATAATGCGTAGGTCTTTAAGCTAAGTATTGTGTGGGATAAGAGTAGTTACATATCATTCCACTACATATAGATTTCTAGTTTTCCCAGACCATTTGTTAAAAAGGCTATCTTTTCTCCAAAGTATGTAATTGGTGCCTTTGTCTAGTATCAGGTAACTATATTTTTGTGGTTTTTGTCTCTGTGTCTTCTGTTCCATTGGTCTTCATGTCTATTTTGGTGCCAGTACCATGCTGTTATTATTATTATAGCTCCATAGTATATTTTTAGGTCTGGTATTGGGATACCTTCTGCTTAGCTTTTCTTGCTAAGTATTGCTGTGGCTCTTCTAGGTCTCTTACTTTTCCAAAAGAATGTAATGACTGCTTTTTCTATTTCTATGAAGAACATCACTGGTATTTTGATGGGAATTGCATTGAATCTGTATGGGACCTTTGGTAATATGGCCGTTTTGACAATATTAATTCTTCCTATGTAAAAGTATGGGGAATGTTTCCATATTCCACGGTCTTCCTCAATTTATTTCCTTAGTGTCTCTAATTTTCATTGTAGATGTCTTTCACTTCTTTTGTTAGATTGATTCCTAAGTATTTTTTAGGTTATTGTGATGGGATAGTTTTCCTAATTTCTTGTTCAGATGATTTGTCACTTAAGTATAGAAACACAATTGATTTATGATTGTCAATTTGTATCCTGCTATTTTGCTAAATTTATTAATGAATTCCAGAAGTTTTTTGGAGTCTTCTAACTATAGAATAATGTCCTCAGCAAACAAAACTAGTATTAACTTTTTTTCCCCTATTTATAGCTCTTTTATATCATTCATTTGACTAATTGCTCTGGCTAGAGATTCATGTACTATATTGAATAAAAGTGGTTAAAATGGGTATTTTTGTCTTGTTCTTGTTTTTGTAGAGAATACTTTCAGTTTTTTCAATGATGTTGGTCTTGGGTTTGTCATATATAGTTTTACAGTGTTGGGTTATGAGGATATATCTGTATTTTTTTCTAGTGTTTTAATTCTGAATTTAATGCTGTATTCTGTCAAATTCTTTTTCTACATCTATTAAGATAATCATCACTCACACTTCAGATACAGCATTAATTTCCTGGATATATAAAGAACTCAAAAAAACAACACAAAAAAATAAAACAATAAATGGGCAAAGGAATTAAACAGACACTTCACAGAAGAAGAAATATTAATGGTCAACAAGTACATGAAAAAAAAGCTCAACATCTCTAGCAATTAGATAAATTCAGATTAAAACTACACTAAGATTCCATCTCACTTCAGTCAGAATGGCAATTATCAAGAATACAAGGAACAATAAATATTGGCAAAGATGTGGGGGAAAAGGTACACTCATACATTGCTGGTAGGACTGAAAATTGATGCAACCACTATGAAAAGCAGTTTTGAGATTATTCAGAAAATTTAGAAGGGAACCACCATTTGACCTAGTTTTCCTACTCCTTGGTATATACTCAAAGGACTTAAAATCAGCATACTATACTGATGCAGTCACATCAATTAAGTCATAATAGCTAAGCTATGAAATCAAGCTAGGTGCTCTTCAATAGATGAGCAGATAAAGAAATGTGGTATATATACATAATGGAAAATTACTCAACCATAAAGAATTACTTTATGTAATTTGCCAGCAAATGGATAGATCTGAAGACTGTCATGCTAAGTGAAGTAAAACAGTCCCCAATAAACAAAGGTCAAATGTGGAAGCTAACCCACAATAAAGAGGGGTAGAATAGACATGTGAAAGCTAACCCACAATAAAGAGGGGTAGAATAGAAGCACAGTGGATTAGATTATAGAGAATGGCAGAAAGGGAGAAAGGATAGGCAAAGGAAAGACAGTGGAATGAATGTGGTATAAATTTCCCATATACAGAAATGAAAACAGCACAGTGAATTCCACCATCATGTATATCCATGAGACTTTAACTACGAAAATATATATTCCATGTTTGTATAAAAATATCAAAATGGATTCTGCTACAATGTGTGACTAAAAAGTACTAATAAATTAAACGAAAACCAATAGCTAAAGCTACATATAGAGTATATGTTGACTGTATTATCCTGCCAAGTTTTCTGTAAAACTAAAAGCATTCTAAAATAGGAAGTTTATGAAAGCAAAAAAAGGACATTTTTTTTCTTTTTTGTTCATAGGCCAAATGAATATGTCTTCTTTAATCATGGTGTAAACATTTCTTAATTATTAAGGTATAATTAATACTGTCATTAAATCTTAACTATGCCACATATATATTCTTCAATACTCTTATTTGAAGATCTTCAACATTATTAAGGGAACTAAAGAAATTTTAGTAAAGTCATGATTATCTGATCTTTAGGTGCCTCTAATTTAGGTGCCTATATAGTGCAAAGTAATTAAAACAAGGGATAAATAATATTAGCACCTTTTGAATAAAGGATATGAAATTTCTTTCTCTCCATTCTTTTTAGCAGCAACACTTTTTATTCTTTCTTTTCTTTCTTTTTTTTTTTTTTTTGTGTGTGTGTATTTCTGGGGATTGAACTCAGGGCCTTATACATGCCAGGCAAGCACTCTATCAACTCAGCTATATGTCCAGCCTAGTAGCAACACTTTTTAAAAAATATTTTTTGTTTAGTTGTAGATGGATACAATACCTTTATTTTATTTATTTATCTTCAGGTAGTACTGAGGATCAAACCCAGGGCCTCACATGGACTAGGCAAGCACTCTACCACTGAGCTACAACCCTAGTCCAGTAGCAACACTTTTAATATTTCAAATATTTCAAACAGATTTGAAGCAACACGTGAAGGGTAGACAAAAACAGAGGAGGAATACAGGAAAGATAAGGACAAGATCCTAATGTAGGAAGACATTATTTACTTAATTAATAGGACTGTATTATTGACCTAGGGAACACTGACCTAGGGAACACAGATAGATCAAAGATGATCTATTCTCTGGGGGAAAAATAAAATAAAATGAGTACCAGGGGAGGATGCAGCCAGGAATGTTAATCTTTTGCTTCTCTGAGGCATCTAAAGGATAGCGATGGAAGATGGACATTTGTAGAGCCATCCTGGACCAGCTGCCTGCAGGTGATTAATGTAATTGCTGCTACTCCCAGGAGATCCTGTGGGACCCACTTCCCACCGTCTGCTGGACTTCAGTTTTGTTTAGTTCAGTATTAAGGACCGTGCTGTATGTTTCAAGGGCCATAAAAATGGAAAGTCAGAGAATGTGCCAATAATACCAAGTGAAATTTATAATCTTCCCATGATTCTGCTGACCTGCTTTAACTTGTGCTATCCTTTCTTAATGCCCTTCCATTTTAATCATCCAACTGAAAAAAACAAACTAATTATTTCCTATTGAATGGCCTGACACATAAAATTAATTCCTGGTGGTGGTATTTTTTCTAAACTTTTAATTACACACCTTGCCAATGCCAGAATTTATTATGTTTTCTATGAAAACTAATGTTTTTATAATATGTTCTTTGCCTGGTCAATATAAATCTTGAGAAGTTTATGATACATTGTTGTCTAAATCGGACCTTTCAAAATGGAATTCAGTTCATAATAAATTTTAAAAGTCAAATGTATCAATTTTCTCTCCTTACAATGGTATGTTTTACCTTAGAATGAGCCAAATACATTTTAACAGTAAAATTGAGATGCAGTATAACTTGTGATGTAGTGTTGTGTACTCTATGATGTTCTTTTCTTTTTCTTTTTTTTTTTTTTGGCAATTTGACTAAGAGCACAAATAAAGGGAACATAAAGCAAACTTTCTGCCGATTTTTTAAGAACACCCTTTACTGAGGTATAATTAATGGTCAATAAAATGTAGATATTTAATGTGTGAAATTGATTAAATTTGGATATACGAATGAATCTATGAAATCATGACTATAGGGAACATGATGTATATGCCTATGACAAAAATTTCATCAAGCACTAATGTTATCCTTCCTACCTCCTATCTTCCTATTTTTCCAGGCAACCATTTTTCTGTTTTCATGCAATAGAGATTAGCTTGAATTTTCTAGAATTTTCCATAAATATAACCATAACTTGTGTTCAAATTAGGTCTGATTTATTTCACTTGACATAATTATTTTGAGAATCGTCCATATTATTACCTACATAAAAAAATTATTGCTGTATATTGTAATAAATATCGGTCATCACAATTTATCTTCTCATTTGTTGATGTATATTTGGGTTGTTTCCACATTTTGACCACTATAGATAAAGCCTCTATGAAAATATGTGTCTAAGTATTCAAAATACCTTTTTAAGAAAATGAAAAGATGTCACAGACTGGGAGAAAATATTTATAAAACCTGTATCTGTCAAAGAACTTTTATCCTGTGTATATAAAGAGCTCTTCAAAATAAGAATACAGACAGCCCAATAAAAACAATGGGCAAAAGACTCTAACAGGCATTTCACCAAAATACACAAAGATATATTTATATAAACATAAATGCTAAGGCCTGGAATGAGGTGTCCCCCCAACAGCTCCTGTGTTAATGTAGGAATGTTCCCGGGTAAGGTGATTAGATTTTGAGTCATCACCTAATTAGTACAGCCTAGTTTGAATGAACTGACTTGGTGGTAACTGTAGGCAGGTGGGGCAGCTCTGAAGGAGGTAGGTCACACCTGGAAGGGTGCAAAGATGCATCTTCCACGTGCTCCTTTACCCTTCTACTGCCTGATCCTGCCATGATCGGAGAAGCTTTCCTCTGCTGGGCCCTTCCCCTATGATGTGCTGTCTCATCTTGGGCCCAATACAATGGAGTCAGCCATCTATGGATGGAGGTCTCTGAACCCAGGAATCCCAAATAAACTTTTCCTCTTCAAGTTGTTCTTGTCTCGGATTTTGGTCACAGTGATGCAAAAGCTTGACAAAATAGAACTGGTTGCTGAGAAGAAGGGCTGTTACTGTGAGTAACCTTACCTTGTGGCTCAGAATCATTTTGAGCTGGTTTGAGGGAGGAATTTTTGAAAAGTTTAGAAATGCAAGCTGGAAAAACTTTAGACTGTTGTACATAGAACTTAATGGGCAATGCTGTTGGGAGTTCAGAAGACAAGAATGGCAATAGACCAATGTGGATATTGCTCTTGAGGTTTCAGAGGGAAATGAGGACGCTGTGGGGAATTAGACTAGATACCACTCATGTTATATTCCGATAAATAACTTGTCTACGTTTTTCCCACAACCTGAGATTTTGTATGAGGCTAAATTTTAAAGTGATGGACTAATTAATGTGGTGGCAGAAATTTCAAAGCAACAAGGCATTCAGTCAGTGTCACAGATATAGCTGGCAGTTTTAGGCAGGTTTACTGTAAGAATTGGGCGAGCATAAAGCAGAGCTAAAGAATCTTGAAAACTTGCAGTTTGGCTAGAAAAGTGCATGTAAAGCTGGGGCCAAGGAAGATGTGCTTGTTGAAAAGATGACAGCTGCTAAAGAGATGAACACTAAGTACACTGCACAGAAACAACCAGACAAGTGCCTCCAGGGCATATCAAGAATTTGAAAGACCACACCCACTGCAGGCTCAAAGGTTTTTTTTGTTTTGTTTTGTTTTTAATTTTTTATTGTTGGTTGTTCAAAACATTACGTAGTTCTTGACAAATCATATTTCACACTTTGATTCAAGTGGGTTATGAACTCCCATTTTTACCCCGTATACAGATTGCAGCATCACATCGGTTACACATCCACTGTTTTACATATTGCTATACTAGTGTCTGTTGTATTCTGCTGCCTTTCCTATCCTCTACTATCCCCCATCCCCTCCCCTCCCATCTTCTCTCTCTACCCCCATCTACTGTAATTCATTTCTCCCCCTTGTTTCCCCCCCCCTTCCCCTCACTTCCTCTTGTATGTAATTTTGTATAACCATGAGGGTCTCCTTCCATTTCCATGCAATTTCCCTTCTCTTTCCTTTTCCCTCCCACCTCTCACCCCTGTTTAATATTAATCTTTTTCTAATGCTCTTCCTCCCAACTCTGTTCTTAGTTACTCTCCTTATATCAAAGAAAACATTTGGCATTTGTTTTTTAGGCATTGGCTAGCTTCACTTAGCATAATCTGTTCTAATGCCATCCATTTCCCTGCAAATTCTATGATTTTGTCATTTTTTAATGCAGAGTAATACTCCATTGTGTATAACTGCCACATTTTTTTTTATCCATTCGTCTGTTGAAGGGTATCTAGGTTGGTTCCACAGTCTTGCTATTGTGAATTGTGCTGCTATGAACATCGATGAAGGGGAAATTCCATTGAGAAGGATACCCTGGGGTACAAAATAATTCTCTATTTATGAAAGGTAGCAAAACACATTTGAAGCAGATAACTTGCAAGCTTCCTAACATACATATTTCCAATCTTATGTTAAAATATCAGATTAATGCTACACTCAAATATGGATACTTTATGCCTTAAACAAAAGAAAGAATAAGGATCAGCATATATGAAAATTATCTGTAATTGCACAGAAATCATATTAGTTTCCAAGCCTCCATTTTTCATCTATAAAGAGGGGGCTTCATTTTATAAGATATTTAAATATCACATGAGATACAGGATGTAAAACCTGACAAGGGCCCATCTCATGGCCAATGCTCATTGAAAGTTTTCTTTTGAGATTGTCCATCATCCTTTGTTTAATTAAATAAAATTTACATAATAAACTTATGATAAAATTAACTGAGCTAATATTTTCTAGGTGTGAATGAGAAATCTGAGTTCTGCTAAATGCATAAAACTTCAGACACATTTTCATTGGAAAAGTATCAATAGACACTAATAATTCTAAGGAAAGACCCTCAAATACACAAGTTTATGTTGTCAACATATGTGCTAAAGAGCTGTAGAATATAAACCATGAATAATTGCCTCTTCTGTCTTCAGTTTATTTGTTAGCAATGACAGAATCACTCTTGCAGATTAATGACATTTCCAGTGAAAATCTTAAGAAGCACAGGCAATGAGATACATATTATGCAAATATATATGCATTTCAGTTTACTGGTTTTAGTATCATTCTTGTATCATTATTTAAAGTGCCTACTTTTAAGGACACAAATAAACTGATTTTACCATTAAAAAAAGCAGTTTCATTTTAAATTGACCCAGTTTGGCACAAATGGTTTCATCTTCCCAGAATATTTCTATGCCCTACAATTATGGTAGTGCATTGTGAGTCCAAGATCATATTTCATAAAGTTTATTTCTGACTCTAAAATAGAATGTTGCTATTGTGTTCAGGCATTTAATGTTTTTGACAGGCTTACTATATCTCTGAAGTGGAGCAACCTTTCTCAGGAGTATTTTTTAGGAATGGTTAGCTAATTTTTAAAAAAATTCCCCAGGGAATTGAAGAAGGTAACACTTACCTAGTGCATGCTTCAGTCTAAATGAGGCTGAAAAAATATCTTACATTATTACCACTAAGTCTAACCACAAGAATAAAATTATGAATATCAACAGCCAATAGTCTTTTAATTGAAAATCTATGAAATATTTATTTTCATTTTAAGGTTATATTTTTAATTGACATGTAAAGATTTCACAATTTTAATCTGAATAAAAATGAAATACACTTATAGAATTTATAGAATCTTATAAACACATTAATATTATTACAGAACTTACAAGTTACAAAGTTTAAGTGTGATTGCTTGAAAAACATATTGCCACATTTAATCAAATATTACTTTCAATTCTTTTTCATTTCTTTCTTGCTAAAAGGTTGTAGTACTTTATTCTATTGGTGTTATTTCCTTTTGCTTATGTTAAATTTTAAGTTTCTATTTTTTAAGGATTTTGTTATACAACTTACACCAAGCATGGACCCTTTTAAATGACTGAAGGTCTCCAAGATTTCAAATCCATACCTAATTCAAAAAACCCATCCTGTCAAGAGAAATAAGTCAGACAGAAAGTCAAGGGTCATATGTTTTCTTTAATATGTTGAAGTTAGAGACTTATAAAAAGGGGGTGAAGGAATCTCATAAAAATAGAGAGGGGTTGGAAGGAGTAGTGGAGGGCAAGAGGGTACTGGAAAATGAAATTGACCAAATCATGTTATGTGAATGTATGAATATGTCAAAAATGACTCCCTCTATTATATGTAATTATTATGAATCAATAAAATTGTTTAAAGGGCACACAGGTTGGATTTTATCAAAATTTTAAATTTTCTTCAAAATATATTATTCAATAAAAAAATAAGTCACAGAATGAGAGAAGATATAATACATAGCAAAACAACTTGTATTCAAGATACAAAAAGAAAACTTGCTTATCACGAGAACAACAACAAATTTGTTTCATTGGCAAGAGACTGAACACTTCACAAAATAAGATATTAGAAGGGTGTAGTAGGCTAGAGGCAAGGGATCAGAAAGAGTGCAGATGGAGAGTGAGAGAGTTATTGGGGAGTGGAAATTGATCAAACTATATTTTTATGTATGCACAGATATGACAAATGTAGTGTACCACTCTGTTTATTTAATATGCACTACTATAAATAAATAAATCATCAATCAATCCAGGTTCTAACATACTAGCCACAAAGGTAAAATCAGGGGTACCCCACAGCAGATCACTGTTGCTGACATCCCTCCAAAGCACACAGTCATCAGATTTAAGGAATACCTAGGAGTCATTTATTTATAACATTTTGATTGTATTTGAAACAAAAAGGTAAACTGTGTAGGATGGAAAATATTATAAGACAACAGACTTTGAACTTAGAAGGACAGGGTCAAATCATGCCTCCAAATGCTTACTAACTGTGCAACATTGTACAAGTTTAACTTCTCTGAGCCTTCTTCACATGTAAGACAGGAGTATCAATGCTAGAATTACAGGCTTGTTAGAAAGCCTAAAATAGTTTAAAATTTCCATAGAGCAATTAGGACAATGGCCAGTATCATTCTTTAAAATATGCCTTAAAGAATTTGATTCTTTAAAGTGTTTTTTGGTAAATATTTAAGAATTGTTCCATAGGCACACAAATTTACTTTTGGAAACATACTACGAGAAATTTTCTTTTGCTAAGTAATAGTGTTCATTTACTAAGCATTTATTGAGTACCTATTATATGCCAGGCACTGCTTGAGGGGAACTAATTGAAAAGTGCTTCAACAGTAAAATTTTAAATTACCTTTAAATTCAAATGACAATTAAAAGGATTACCAGTTTAAGAGTGCTGTCAGAGAAGATACATATTCCTTGTATATTTAAGAGAAGAATTGAAAGTTATTACCTTATAACTGGAGAAGACAACCACATAGATGCATGTTCTCGGGAGTAGCACATACTATGCCACTTCTTCACAAGGCTGCATGGTATTGACCCCCCAGGTGAGAGGTTTAAAATGCTGGACAGACAGCAAGAAATCTAGAGGACCACAGGGCAAAGGTCTCTCTATTCTCCTTTTTTTTTTTTTTTTTTTTTTTTTTAGTGGTAAAGGGGAAAGATGAAGAACCATAGTACACAATACAATGTCAAATGACAAAGCACAGAGCACTAAAGTATCTCTGATTTGGTTACAACAAAGTTTATGTATGGATAAACCAGTGAATAAGTGAAAACAGTTGATGTGTCAGCATAGGGCATCATGGGTAACATTTTCTCCTATTTAACATCTTGTGTTGTTAGTTTAATCTTGTTTAGCCAATGAGTACAAGTTAATAGAAAGCAAAAAATAAAGTCTAAAAAGCACAGAAATATTGAAGTGAAGAATATCAAGTTAGAGTGAAGTTATTTATCTAAAACATCATCCTTAAATGCCATCCAAAATAGTCCTTAATACACGAAAATTTAATCTATAGATCAAAATGGCATTCATTCATTTAAAAGACATTCCTCACTGCTCACCTCTCCTTCAGGTGGTGATGAAACTTCTTCACTCCATAATGAGATCCAGGATGTCTGAGGCTCTGATGCCCTTTCCTTCCTCCCCCCAGGGGTCCCCCTCCTGCTTCCATGGCTCTGCATCACCTCTGGAGCCCCAGCTGCCCAACGAATCAGTATGTTGCAAAACCTTTGGCACAAAGTTCAGTCTAATGAAATCCAGTTTTTTTCAGTTAAGACATCTGTGGTCTAGCCTAGACAACCTATCATTTGTGACTTTATTTTATGGAAAAGGATACAGAGTGGGTAAATTTTTCTGTGAAATCCAAACTCTTAACTTTCAAAGGAAATTTAAAAATAAAACCTAGTCTGGGTTTTGCTTATACAACATAATGCTTATATTCAGACATTTCACTCAAATGTCATGTAATTGAAATCAATCAAGAAGTAAATCAGCCTCATTAGCTGTACTTATAAAATCCCACAGAATGATAGGATTAGTACTACTAAATTTGGTTGGATTTTTTTCTAAATTTAAAGAATGATGACTATCACAGAGCATCACATAAGGTGTGCCATCTGTGTACCTGAGAGATGGTGAACAACATGGTGCATGTGTTTCACCAGAATACTGACTTCTGGAGGAAAAGGACTGAAACTCAGTTCTCACAACACAGAAATGATACCCAGTGTTTTTGTGTCTTTTTATGGTAGGTATAGAGGTAGGTAACTATCTGGGAAATTACTTAATCCAAATGATAACCAAAGTTAAATGTAACGTGCTTTAAATGAGGTTTCACTGGACCAAGCAAGGAAACTAAAATTTATCTCTCTGTTCCATTTGTTCTTTTATAACTTTTGATAACCTAGGTACTGACAAAAAAGAAATGAAAACATAGTGAGAAAATGTAAAGAGAAAAAGCTTCATCTGATACTTTTATTAAAGATGCTTCTCTATCAATACAGACATCAAACCACTCTGGCAACTTCCCCTACCTATGATTTTTAGCATTGTCATTCCCACATTCTTATATGGCTTGTCCTTTATGTACAACTTCCAGGGAGTGAATATTACTTTTCTTTTGCACATCACTTATTATCTGATTGCTTGACATAGTTCTGAAATAGATACATGAATAGCTTGAGAACGGATAAAAATGTTCACTGAGTTTATATAATTAATTACTAAGCACAAAATATGTATATTCAGGGAAACTAAATTGCATTAATTTGGATAGTTGACCCTCATGAAATTGAATGATGATTTGATTATTAATAGCATATGTGCAAAACTGCATCAGCTTTGTGCTTTGCTACAGGCTCTGTGTGCACAGGCTGGGTGCTACCATGAAGCACCCAGATTACCCCTGCTAGACTAAGGCACTCACTGCCCCAGAAGTTGGCAGTGCTACCTGCCAATGGTACCTATTCAAAGCCCTTTCCCAAAATTGCTCTGGCCTGTATGGTTGCCTACCTGAAGGTTGTTTCCCCTCTCCGTGAGCACCCCATTTTATTCCCTGCCTCAAATGGGAACAATTGTGAAGGGCTGCCCCTGCTTCTGAGAGTCCATGGCATCAGGAAGGCTTCTGTTATATTAGCCTCACAGTTCAACTTCTCCCATGCCCAGTCCTGGCTTTCTTACTCCTTATGGGGGTGTTCCTAAGGAATTACTTGCTGAAACCCCCTGCACACAAACCTGTATCTGCCTCCTGGAAAACCAACCTGTAACAATCCAAGCGTATAGTCCAAGAGAAAATATAATATGGGAAAGAAAAATAATTTGTCCACAGGCAAAGTTTGTTTCCAAAATATCTACATCTGGTATTCTGTGTTTCCTAAGTGGAAAAAAACAGCAGCTAGGATGTTTTAATCCTTTTATTTTTCTTGTGGTTGCTCAGTCTGGGCACTCCCTTGTCAGGTATTAAAACTATGTAAATCAATTAAACATGACTTGAGAAACTCCTTACCCATAATGTATGTGCCAAAACAAATATACTGCTATTCATCAAACAGAGCTAATGAGTATCTATTGAGACACTTAAAGGATGAAAAAACCCACAGATCTATAGTAAATAGAATTGGTTATACTTCCCTTTACTCCTTGTACAGCACAACTCAGAATTTGGGATGAAACCACATATCTATTCATTTTTCCAGTTAATTCCTCAAACCCCAAATTGCCCTTATTAAATAAGCAGTAAGTCCACTGTCCCAATTTTGAGGCTGTGAAACAATTCAGAGAAGTTAAGCTGCATCTTCAACATTTTACTTTGTAAAAGACTATGAAGCAAATAGTACAAAATGCAAGTCCATATTAATTCTGAATATGTATATATATAAAGCTATATACATATACATTATATACGTGTTTATATGTATATATATATAAAGCAATACAAGAACATATATATATGTATATTGCTTTAAGTACTTTTATGTATTTATGAAGGTTTCTATTAAAAATGGAGGAATCCTTACAGTCAGTAGAATAAGTAAAATCTTGATTCATTGGGTACCCACTGACATGGAAGAAAATTTTTTTGGATTCTAAGTTGATTTATTTTAGAATCAGTTTGGCCTACATTCCTTTTAGGATGCTGCACTGGTTGCTCTCTTGTATGTATTATCAGGTATCACTATGTCATTGACCAGTGTCAGTGTCTCTCCTGATGATAGGTACCTTCAGTGCAGATACGCAGATACCTATCTTATGCCTCTGACATGCCCAGCTCACTTCTCAGTAGGAGGGGCTCACTCAGGAGGGGCTCCTACTCGTAATGAAGTTTAGATTCTGCATGGAGTTACCCTCTTTACTTTTTTTTTTTTTTGTAGTTGTAGATGGATAGAATGCCTTTATTTTATTTATTTATATGCAGTGCTGAGGTTCAAACCGAGTGCCTCACACACGCTAGGCAAGTGCTCTACCACTGAGCCACAGCCCCAACCCCGCTCCTCACCTTCTCTTTCCTTTGTCTTTTCCTTTGTCTTGATCTTGAGCAGTCTTCAATTTGCATGTCGGGGTCAAATATTTCCCTTTTTAGAATCTACTCAAATCTCTCAAGTTCCACGTAGCACATTTCAAAGTGTGTGAACATTCTAATGAATAAAACGTTACCATGTCTTTATAAAGAGTGGCTGTCAAAACACCAGGGTAGCTTACAGTCATGCTTTCCTCCTCCAGTGCTAAATGGTTTGGTATTTAAATTTATCTTTAATATATTTCACACTTCAAAAATTTAGGGGATCATTTGATATAAAGAACCTCAGTGTTTAAAACCTCTGAAGATCTCCCCATATTGCTGTATAATATAATAATAATATCATAAAAGACAAGGTGTAGTACTAAGATAGTAACTAATAAATCAAAGAAGCATGAAGTATATATCTGAAAGGTTTCTATCCAACCAAAGATAAAATTAAAATTTTACTTAAAGCTAAAAACTTTGCTGTACAACAGTTCCTTCAATTGAAGTTTAAATGTGTCACTTCTGTGCTTCATACCTTTCCATGTTTTCCAGTTTTCATAACCATTTTCTCCAAATTGTAGTGCATGTGCCCCAGGAGGGTGAGACAAACTTTTGCAGGTTAAAAAAAAAGATTAAAATATTTACTTTTATGACACATTTCTCACCTTTAAAAAGGAATGCATTAAGTGGTATTGATGGTTAATATGTAGTAGGTAGAGCCTAGTTCTCTCCTTAAGTTCTGCTGACATAAGGTCAATTAGAAAAGAATGATTCAAAAAAGTCAAAGACAGGAGTCAGGCAACACTGTATAGTTTGATGTTAACACCCTAGCTATTTCATTTACTTTCAGTGTAATGCAATGTACTGGAGCTAATAAATATTGTCTGGAATTATAAATTATATTGCTTATATTTTACTACACTAAGTCTCAGAAAAAGCAAGTTGCTTAAGAAGATTCCTCCAGATAATCAAAGGCAGTGCTGAAAGTGTAAGCCCAAAAGAGAAATTAAAAAATTGTAAAACACCTTCTTTTTTCCTTAATACCAGTTTTCTCCCAGCTACACCTCAAGATAAAGAAAAGGATAACTTATTAAGATTTGAGAATATGCTAAACTAACAAATTTAAATTTAAAAAGAAATCTATTGTAAATAATGTTATATACCTGCTTTTAGGATAGATGAGCTTCAAAGTATATACTGAACTTTGAGATATCAGCTAATGACAATAGATAGCCATCCTAACTAGAAGAACCCTGAAAACTACATTTTGTTTCATCTTTACTACATGCTTTTGCAATTTCTGATTGTATTTAGTAATGTACATCATTCATACAAAAACTATTTAATGAGAATCCTTTTGTGCCAGGAACTTCTATGGACACAAGAAATATCAATAAATGAAACAATTTTTTAAAAAATTACCTTGTGACGTTTATATATATCCACATAAATAAGCAAACCTACATATATTTAAGAAGTGCTCTTGTTAATATATCTTATTTTCATTATTAATTAATTAATTTTGAATTGTGCATGTACTGCATAAAGTCTGAATTCTATTGGCCTATTTGTAGAAATCTAAGGTTCTTACAAGCTGTGTACTTAAGTCATTCTTTCCTACCCACATGACTTTAGTTCTTCTTATTGAAATTTCAAACTTCACTCCCTTGTAACTGTGGCATTTTTGCATTTATTCTAACATTTCAATATACTATGCTTTTCTCAGTGCTTTCTGAGCCTCTCTTCCCTCTGTCTGCAGTGTTTCACCTTCCCATATTGCCCTAACCTTCTTATTTCTCTCTCTCCTTTTCTATCCTTCGATGCCCAGCTTAGTTCTCCACCATGCAACCTCATGAAATTGCTCCCCAGAATGAATCAGCTCTTTCTCTGTGCCCTACATCAAAGTCCACGCTGGACTACAGTACTCTCTGACATCACTGGTTGATCCAACTCAATCTTCTATTTTGTGTACATACAGTGCTAGCACTCTGTTCAGCACATAATAAGCCCTAAGAACATTGTAAAGGGATTGTACTAAACTAATTTACAAGTGGTTTTCAGATAAGTAAAGTGGGTTTTTCTTTGTTTCATGAAGAATGAGGAGGAGGAGGAAGAGGAAGAGTAGTGGTGGAAGTAGTAGTAGTAGTAGTAGTAGTAGTAATAGTAGTAATTAAGGGACTGGCCTTTCTAGCTTTCCAAGAAAATGTGTGTCTAATCACCTTGAAATTAATCACGTGCTACTTTGATTTTTTTAAATGTCTGAAAGCATTAACCATGTTCTTTTTTAACAATGCTTATTTCATAAACAAAATGATTATAATTTTTGTGATGTAGACTAATATGCTAATATTATATGAAGCACAATTATTAGAAGCCATGTGCAATTTTTTTAACTTCCAGGAAGCAAGTTGAATGAGAATCAAGATTCCTGATGGCATCACACTTTCTCATTAATTTTATTTAAAAGTCATTTTGAAAGGGCTGGGGATGTGGCTCAAGTGGTAGCGCGCTCGCCTGGCATGTGTGCGGCCCGGGTTCAATCCTCAGCACCACATACCAACAAAGATGTTGTGTCCGCCAAGAACTAAAAAATAAATATTAAAAAATTCTCTCTCTCTCTCTCTCTCTCTCCTCTCTCACTCTTTCTAAAAAAAAAAAAGTCATTTTGAAAGAGATGCTTAAAGATACATGATTAATAGCTATGAATACTGATGGTTCATGTAGAGCTGTAGGAACTCTAAGTTGTGCAGCCACAAAACACCAAATAAATTTAAAATAACAAGGCTTTCATTTGGTATTTTGAGTAGCTGTTTCTTGCTTGCTCCTAAAATTGTTCATTTTATGGACTTTTGCTGTTACAGAACATCTTGAGCTCCATGCCAATGTGGATTTCAAAAGACGTCAATGATCTATCCACCAAGGAAGAAAACATGGTGGGTGTAAGAATTTAGGGATGAATTTTACCTGGTAATTTTTTGTCATTTCCTTCCATATACATAAAGAAAAGAATTGAGAGAGAGAGAGAGAGAGAGAGAGAGAGAGAGAGAGAGAGAGAGAGGGAGAAAGAGAGAGAGAGAGAGAAAGAGAGAGAGAATATGTTGATGAGATTCAGCTGCAACCATTATGGCACTAAAAAGCATGCAGAAAGCAACAGGAAATCCCCAACAGAATATATGCCAGGGACAACTTCTTTTGTTCTCATTGCTTGACAATAAATCTTAATATTTTCCAGAAATTTGGATGGATATGATAAGCAACTATGCTTAAAGTAATTTGATTTCACTTGTTAAATTAAAAACAGCGAGAAGGTCATGTAGTTTTTGCTAGTTGGCGAACAATGGGCAACTAAAGACACTGGCATCTATAGAAATTCCAGATTACTCTTGTTCCCATTTAGTTTTTATTAGAGTTGAAATGAGGGAAAGCTTACAAGTTCTATGACATCATCTTATACGAACTATCTTTCTCAATTATTCTCTTCCTGGTGTTGAGTTAGTTTCATTGGCTCCTTAAGGAAAAAAAAAGAGAGAGAGAGAGAGAAATGAGTTACAGTAGATGGGGTAGAGAGAGATGATGGAGGAGAGGGGAGAGAAGGGGGGATAAGAAGGGGATAGGAAGGGCAGCAGAATACAACAGACACTAGTATGGCAGTATGTATAAACGTGGCTGTATAACCAATGTGATCCTGCAATCTGTACATGTGGGGAAAATAAGAATTCATACCACATTTGAATCAAATGTATGATATATGATATGTCAAGATCATTGTAATGTTTTGAGCAACCAATAAAAATAATAGATAAAAAACTATATTTGTTAATACATCATTTGTTATGACTTTATGCACATCTAAAATATGAGTCTTCCACTTGGTACTTCAGTGTTCAGCACTTTGGTTTAATTGAAGACATGTCATTTTAATAATTTATCATGTTGTATTCACCATACCATCAACCTTCCTAGTATTATTTCTACAAATTGGCCTTATATTGTTGTCCAAGTTCAGAATATGAAATTGTTTTTTAAATAGAGAAAATTTAAAGTTGATACTATAAATAATGATATAAGAAAATTACATGCTTTCATAGTGAATTATGTACATGTTAAAGGAAAATCACAGTTGTGGCCATCAGCATGCCTTAAACCAGTGGCTTTGGGGCATTTGTTTCTGCAATGGAGTGCTTTTATTGTATGTCAAAAGTGATTTCATCTCATGTCAAAAGTCACTAAAAAAATGGATGAAAAATTCCTCTAGTAGAAGGTAGCTTTATGGAACTGGAGTCCTTTCCCTTGAGCTCTTTCAGTTATTCCAACCATGTCCTTTGAGGAGCTACAATTAAGCTCTGTGCTCCTAGACACTCAATGAGAAAACACTTTTAAGGACTGGAGCTAAGATTTACCATATATAAGTTATTTTACATGTGTATTTGTATTTGATTTTCAAGTCAACTCTGCATATGTGATATGTATCCTCATTTTGCATCTAGAAAACCTGAAATTCAACATGACAACCCAGTATACCTGAACACACTGTACACAAATACTATAATTGATTTCCATACACATCAGTCCATGCATAAGGTTCAACTTTTGTTGTTGTTGTTGTTGTTTATCACATGAGTTTCCTAGAAAAAATAAAGGGGCAACAGGGTTGCAGCAGTGGTTAGACTCATTCAAGAAATGTGTCTCTACATACTTAAAAAAAAAATGCTGTTCTTTAGGTTAAGGAAATTAAGTAGGTAATTGAGTTGAGGGTTTTGCCCTCTTAGGATCTATTGAGAGTTTATATGATAAATGGTTTCTTTTAAACCAAAACTCACCCATGCCTTAAAATTTATGTAGCTCTAGATAGGGATGGGGTGCCTGGGAACAATGTTTCCATGATAAACTGTAAGGGAAATGTTAAACAGTGGTTTTCATGCCTGGTTGCCCATTGAGATAGCCTAGGGAATTTTAAAATATAATGATGGCCCCAGGGATTTTTACTTATTTGGTGGTACTTTTTACAATGATGTATTGGGAAGTAGGAGCTAATATCAAAAAAGAGCTCAGTTGGAGAAAGCAACTAAACAAGAACAATTTTAGATGGGCTGTGATGGAACAGAAATTTGAAGACTTGGGTGTATAAGGGGATTTAAAACACCTTTATTTCCTTGTTAATAAAAGGCTAGAAAACTGATTAACCTGTTAAAACATTTTTAGAAGATCCTTTTAAAGATGAATTTAATACCCAAAATTTTGATAAAGTTTCTACCTTAAATGACTATATGATCGAGATTTTAAACAGAAGAAGAAAGATTAGAAAACTTACCTATAAGCAAAAGCAATTACATGATAAATTACTATTGTAGATTTCCATCCTGGTTTCAACTGAGTTTCAGTTTTTCTAATGTGAGAATATTTTGCAACAGGAGAAAAATGCTTTATTAACCAAATTATTTCATAGGAAAATTTAAAGTTTAAAATTTATTTAGTGCTCTGAGCAGCTGTTATTCTATATCATAAAAAAATAATTATTCTGATATTAATCATCCAGTAACAATATTAGATAACAATAAAGTATTTCTTTTCATTAGAAATGTCTAAAAAACAGACTAATAAATATAATGAGTTATTAATGGATTATATAAAAAATTTAGAACATTACTCCATCTAAACCAAAACCATCTAAATCATTTTTTTTCAGGAATAATCTCCTTGAAAACCTTAGAAGAATAGCAAAAATATTTATTATGTTTGAACCTGCTATTTATTAGAATATGAAAAAATAATGTGGAATGCAAATAACTGGAACAAACACTTGAAAATCAAAAAACCCAAGGCTCTATTTTGGTAAAATATACAAGTATATGAGGAAGACCACAACCAGCAAAAACTATGCCAGTCAGAAAGTACTGACTTGCCATATGATTCCTGAGCCCAATAATGAGCACAATGACATAAGACAATATTTCCCAGATTTCTAAATGTGTGCTCCTATATATACCACAGATAAAAATGAGGTCCGATTAATTTTTTCTTTAATTTATTCTTTTCCCCACTCTTTCTTCATTTTGCCATGTGCTATGGTTTGTTTAACCCCAACTGTGAAGAAGAGACTTGCTTGAGAAAGAGCATCCAGATTATATTGTTAAAAATATAATTTATATTTTATATCATCTTTTAAACTAGTTTTTAACAACTCACATTTAGAATTACCCCCAAATTAAGCCTGAATTTTAAGGTAAAAGTACAGGTGATAATGTTTTTCACGTTGGGCGCTACATATATTTATTTAGTTTTTGAGTTTGCTTGTCAAGTTTTGGAGACGCCTAGCATCTAAGGCTGATAAATTTCTTTCCATTTTGTAGGTGAGCAAACTAAGGTGCAGAGGAGCTATGTTGACTATCAAGAGGCAGCATGGGAGGCAAAGGCTGTGTATGGAGTGCCAGCCCTCGCCCTGCCTTCACAGTCCAGCAAACCCAGCAGGGCCCTTCCAGCTGGACCTAGCCCCCACCTGATCCTTAACCAGGCTGCCCTTTGCTGACCTACCCTGCAAACACATGTGTTTCCTGTTTGTACTTGGATGTCAATTCACCTACTACTGGAACATTTTGTCTGCTGTTATATAATTAAACTGGAAGAAACCCTCTGTGGGATGTGGAATGGCAGTATGACCCAAAGATCATTGAATCCATGCATTCTTTAATGATGCTGTTGTATATTTAGTTAATCACACAAAAATAGCATCTTGAATTTGTTTATATTAAAATTGATATTCAGGAAAGAATATCTGTATTTTATTTTACAACTCTTCTATCTTGTCTAGCGTATATCAATACCTAACAACATTGTGTAGAATATGTGTTGCCTAAAAAGGACAACGCTAGTCATTTTCGTTGTTATAATTTTCAAGATGTTGGCTGAAAACCTATTCATTTGTAAATTTGTCTCATTTCAGGCAGAATAAATCAAACTGCAATTTATCACTATGAATAGCAGTGACACTTCTGTTCACAGAGTCAGTAAAGTTTAAATGGGATAAAATTCCCTGGAAATTTTCCCATCCCTTAATTTTGAAAGAATGTCAGAATGTTCTCTATTCCATTCCATCGAGTCATGAGCTTTCCAGTAAAACACCAATGCAAGAGGGAACAAAAAGAGAAAAATGAGTTAGCAAAGGAGTATCCATGAGTCTGTTCTCTTAAAGATTCTGGTGAACTTTTTGCTTCAGCTACACCCAGATCCTCTTTATTTTAAGACAAGAAAGGAATTTTTCATAATTAATATGGTCCACATTTATTCTGAGAAAATAGAGTTCTGTATTTAAAGTCACTCCCTAAGACAAATACTAATTCTATCAAAAATAGTAGATTCAAGATTCACTATTACTAAGTTACTCACTGAAGTACACTAAAGCTTGACTTTGCTGATTTTCACATGTACTTTATCCTGCAGAATTCACTAGTTTAGGCCAGTAGACATTTCATACCACACGCCTGTGGTTGATTGAGGAGTCTTGATTTGAATTCTTCTTAGCAAAATATGATTGTTTATTCTAAGATTTTCTCTTCTTGCTCTTCTAAATTTTATTTTAGTCTACTTTAAGAAAAAGATGATTTTACATTAATTTTTTTTTAAGTTTGGTTGTGCAGTGCTATGAAATTCTCAACTTTATTTTCCCACACAGATGATGAACCATAAAACTAATTACCAAATATGCACATTTAAATAAATTTAAATGTTTCTTATATTATTATGTAGACCATTCCTGTAAAATTCATAAAAATAGGAAATATCTACTCTTGACCATGATTGTTTCCTAGGGAAGACAATGACACCAAAATATTTAAAGTTATCATAAAGAAAATCTATAGAATTATGACACCCATTATTTTTCCCTTGCACTGCAACTGGAAGTGTCTTTTTTCCTTTAAAATAAATTTTTAAAAAGAAATAGAAAGGAAGAATTACAAAATAAATGCTAAAAGTAGACAATTGCCTCAGCCAAGAAAAAACCAACCCAGATTCCTGCCAGATCATTCAGTCAATTCAAAGTTGCCATGGAATACATAGAAATAATGGTGCTTATAAGAAATGGATTATTGTAATGGTGGTCATCCTATATCCAGGATAAATTTTTTTTTAAATTTTATAGTTTATCTCTCCAATTGCTTATTGAAGTTGCATGGGCATGATTTATATTCCAAATTGAATGGGTTTATTTTTGTGAGATTTTAGTGTTTGGCTAAACATATAGAATTTCTAATAATTATAATTGATCCATCATATCTATATAATGATTTATAAATTTCTATGTAGATAGCCCCCAGAGAGATAGATGATAGGCACATATGCCAAAGAAAGTTAACAGTTGGTGATTTAGTGTTACATGTGTGTGTGTGCGTGTATGCACTGTATACACCTGCACATACACTGCCCTCCTCTAGCTAGGAATGCAAACAAAACCCTAAACTACTGATTAAAAAGTGATGAAATCAAACTTCCCATTCTAGATAACAAGGCTAAAAACAAATTTCTCCAATTCTTGCTTGATTATTTAGATTTTATAGCAGAGAGATATGACATATGATGAGATCAGGCAAAAAAAAATCCAAAGAATTGCATTTTTTAATTTTAAAAATATCTCTGGATTTAACAGAACTGAAAAGGAAAAATGTATTGATAAACTAATATATACTTCACTCTGTCAGACATACAGGAAGTCTGGCTTGTGTTCCCAAAGAAGAAACTGAGTCCTATATGATATAAGATCAAAAAAAATGTTTCAATTAAAATGGCTGCTCAACCCTAATTCATTCTTTATTGGTGACATGTAGTTGAAGGAAATTCTCTGTGTCTGAAAGAGATATCCCTTAAAATGTCCACAAAAATGGTATTTTTCAGGTGACAGCTCAGAAGGCCACCCAATCTTTAGCCCAGAGTGAGGACTAGGAGTCCTCCAATGCGGTATGGGGAACTGTGAGCATTCATGAAGCTCCAGTCCTGTTGTGGATTGCAGCAATCACAGAGGTTATAACAGAATCAGAGCCTGCTCCAGAGGGGTTGAGCCTGGTGGCAGCAAGGAGCTCATTCAACAATGAATGTGACAGCAGAGCAGCAGAGCTATGTGAAACTACTTTTGTGAGACATGTTAGGCCCTCACTATGAAAGCCACTTTGGCTTGGGTCTCAGAATAACAATAAAAGTGTTACCCTGAGATAACATTGATCCTTAAAGACATCATTAAGGATCAATCTGAGGGGTTCGGGTATGGTAGATGTACAACTTCAGGAAGCCATTAGCATGAATCTTTCTGAGAAAGAGTATAGGGACCATGGAGGCTGCTGGGTACCTTGGAAAAACGAATTAGCCTTGTTGGAAAGGAGTCATCATCTTTCTCCCACTAAGGGTTAGAACCCAAGAACTCAGACTGAGGTCCAAATCTGAAAGATGACAATATGCTGACGTTTTATTCTACCTGAGAGTACAGTATTTCTGAGTAGAGGTTCCCTTTGGTACTTCACATCATATGGTGCATGCCAGTCCATACACCACATGGTACAATGCCAGGTTGGATGGTCGTCAGAACTGGTTTTTCATTTGCATCCAAGTTTTTACATTATTATTGCTTGAGTTTCCCAGATGAATATGAGACTATATCAGAACACATTTCTCCTATGTGTATCATTAGCCATATGGTTATATTTTATGTTTGATTTCCTCAAGCAAATTTGAATTTATAGATTTAAATTCATCTTAACACAACTTTTTGAGAATGTACTGTGTTGACATCATCTGAGGCCATTTGGCAATAATAAAATGTTCCATTGGTCCTGTTATGGTTCAAGAATAAAATATCTACATAAATAATTATAATATAAAGCAGAATGCCCACTGGTTTAAATAGGGAATATGCTATTTTCCCTTTGCCACCTGACAACTGAAATTAACTTTATTGAAGTTCTATGTTAATAATGCACGTTTCAGCCTTTAGCATCTGTGTATGCTTGGAGCAATCTAGGTTGCTATCCCTTCAAAGAAAAATATTTGCTTGCACTTTCTAATAGTTTGACATTTGAAGTGCTGAGTTTTTGCTACTGAAAAAGAAAAAGTGAAATTGCTCACCAGTCCTTGATGTTACTTCTCAGTTTCATAAAAACAGACTCCTGTGCCCTTAGTAATTGAAAGTAGAGGTGAAATGTTTATAGAGGATGATAACTACTAAGACGGCTTTAGTTTTATTTTTGCTATATGACCTTGTTCTCTGATGGTTTCATTTCAAGCCAGATACCATGACCTTTCCCAATTTCAGAAAAGTTTTCTCCATGATTGCTTCATCTTAGAACTTTAGTTTTTTAAGCACATGTTTCCATCTGGAAATGAATCACCCAATGATGTTCATGTACCATACCAACTAAAATCAGTCTGAGGCCTGTATCCAGTGGTACTGCCAAGTCCAAAGATAGTCCAAGCCACAGGATACTGGCTTTCCTACTTGGTTAATGGGGACAATATTAAATTTGATATCACATTTTAAGATCAATGTTAAAGACAAAAGGCCTTCATTTATCCTACACTTAATGAAATAATCAAATGTACATTAAAATTGAGTACTGCTTCATTTGAGAAATGGATTTCTTTCTCCCTTTTTCTGATGAAAATATATTTTAATTTTATTTATTTTTACATGATGTGTCTTTATCCTCTCAAATAAGTATAAGAAATAGTTGAAAAAATTAGAATATCTGTACTTGAACATTTTATAAATATTTAATCTTCTATTAGCTTACATATCTGAGAAGGTTTTGAAATCCAATAAATACTTTATGTTATGTATATAAATCACTGTTTTGTGAGTTTTATGTGTATTAATGTATTTAACTTTTATAACTGCATAAGAAATAAATATTATTTTCCCCATTTTATAACAGTAGGAATTTAGGCATACATACACATAAAAATGCACTGTGCAAAATTTTCCTTAGAGCTTTTAAAGATGATTCAAGACAGATAAGTGATTCATATGAGTTTGAAGATGTGTTAGCACACTTATTTTCCAAACCTCAAATTATATTCAAATTCCAAGGATCTGTACTTCTCGTTCATTTTCAATAATATTTTGTACATTATAAATTTGAAATATACTTTTAATGTATCAATGAGTATATTAATAAAATGTTCCCTGACTTTTCCTTTATCCAGTTGTCTTTTGGTCTTCTGAAATCATTTTTAATTCTGTGGGTCATTTTAAATTATTATTTACTGTAAAGAAACATCTTATTGTAGTAACTGACACTTTTAATCATTTTTTATTTAAATGCAGTTATGTGTGTAAACTAAGAGTTAAACCCATGAAATTCTCAGGGTATAGTATTTTAAGGAAATATTGATACTTTGAAATTTTTAATTAATGGAATTCTCCACCATAAAATAAAATTGAGTAAATATTTCATAATACCAAATTGAAAGAAAATCTCAACCTCAATTAAAGTTAGTTTAGATATGAACTTTGGTAAAACTCCATTATGTTTGTCATTTTTCTACAAATTTTGCCATCTGGCTGCTGCCATTCCATTCCCATAATAATCTCCTTTGCTCTTTATCTGTGGCAATAAATTCTATAGATAATTATTCATGAAATAGTAGATGAAGGAATATTTCATAAGTATTGGGTAAATTAATAACATTTCAAACTTTTGTGTCTTGTACAGTGCGTAACTCGAATTCTTTCCATCCACCCACTCTCACTATACACCAAATATTTATTCAATGTCTCCATCCTGACACTGTGTTCTGGAATTGCATGTTCAATTCCAATTTCCTCTCCTTCTCAACAGGAATATTGATGGCACAAAAAAATAGAGATGGTTTATAAGCTGTAGTCTCAAAAATCAGAAGTCAGTAAATTATAGCCCATGGATAAAATAAGGCTCACCTATTTTTGTAAATAAAGTTTTATTGGTTATTCTGAAGGATAGTTTTTATTTCTTCATGAAGATATAGAAAATTTCATCCAAGATGGTGAGATTTATTTGTTTCCTATTTGGGGAGAAGTAACAAATTGAACCTGGTTGACTGGAAATTATTTTGGTAAGAAGGTGCCATAAGGCCATAGTGTGGCTACTACTTGGTTAGTCAGTCTTCCTACCCGGACAACATTTTTAGCAGATGTTTGATGATAGTGGATTTTCTAGCAACTCTAGGAAACATACAGATAAAAGAAACTCCGCATACATTGAGGCCTGCCTTGGAACTTTTGTACACACACTCTGTCTTAACCTTACAACAACTTCCCTAAGTTTTTTTATTTTTTATTCTAATTTGTTATATATGACAGCAGAATGCATTGCAGTTCATATTACACATATAGAGCACAATCTTTCATATCTCTGGTTGTACACAAAGTAGAGTCACACCATTTGTGTCTTCATACGTGTACTTAGTGTAATGATGTCCATCTCATTCCACCATCTTTTTTACACCCCTTGCCCTCTCCCTTCCCTTCCCTCCTCTTTGCCCTATCTAGAGCTCATATATTCTTCCCATGCTTTCCCTCCCAACCTCACCATGAATCAGCCTTCTTATATCAGAGAAAACATTCAGCATTTAGTTTTTTGGGATTGGCTAACCTCACTTAGCATTATATTCTCCAACTCCATCCATTTATTTGCAATTGTCATGATTTTATTCTCTTTTATTGCTGAGTGATATTCCATTGTGTATACATACCACATTTTCTTCATTCACTCATCTACTGATGTGCATCTAGGTTAGTTCCACAGTTCAGCTTTGTGAATTGTGCTGCAATAAACATTGATGTTCACTGGATACTTCCCTGCACCTTCCAATGAACTCACAACTGGTAATAGAAAGAACTTAGATGCCTTCTTCACATTTTTTTCCATAATGTTTTTTTTTTAATTTATAACCTTTCAACTATATAAGGGTTAATTTAATCCAGAAATAGTCATTTTGTCTTCTGAGAGACAGGATGGACTAAGTATGAAAAACCTGGGAAAACTGACTCCTAATTAAGAAAGAATTTTCTTGGCAGTGGATTCAACTAACACACTCAACTTTCTCTCCGTCTTAAGCAATGCCCGATCAAGCTGTGGTTTTCTTTATTTTTCCATTTAAAAATTTAACATCTACCAAGATATGTTTTTAGTTTTTGAAGACCCTGTCTTCTTTCCTCTCTGAATATTTTCACGTCATTTAAACTAATAGAAATAGAGTGGTTTTACCACTCAATCAAGGTATTTAATCATACCTCATGTGTGTTTACCCTGAGACTCTCAAATACTTATTAAACAATTCCATATAATTTTCCAGATTTCATATCTATATAATCTCTGACATACTTTATAGAGATACTAGTGTATATATAAGAAATCTTTGTGTGTGTGTGTGTGTGTGTGAGAGAGAGAGAGAGAGAGAGAGAGAGAGAGAGAAAGAGAAGAGAGAGAGAGAGAGAGAAAGAGAAGAGAGAGAGAGAGAGAGAGAGAGAGAGAGAGAGAGAGAGAGAGAAGGTTTCCTTGTGTTGCATAGGCTGATCTTAAACTCATGGTCTCCTAAGAGAGAGAGAGACTTGGTGAGCCCCTGATTGATACCTCTCCCCCTTTCAGTTTTAGTCCTGTCTCACCTGAGTGCAACTGTTTGATGGACCTCAATCCAAATCCTCCAACCACATCATATCCAAATTCTTAACTCACAGACACTGAGAGATAGTAAACTGTTTTTAAGTCACAAATTTTGAGTAATTTATTTCACAGAAATAAGCTACTGAAACACTTAGATGAATTTTTGCTTTTTATTTCCTCTAGCTATATAAAACACTTTGGAGTCCAAGAATTCCTTTGTCTTTAGTATAAATTAGCATTAGCTACTGGCAGCAATATTGTAAAGTTTTTAGACATAAAGGATTTTAGAGAGTAATTAGAATGATGCTGAAGATTGATAATGCCTTCCACCAAATTCTTCTATGTACAGAATTTTTATAGACCTTCAAGGGAATTCTGGATACAGGACTAAATTAATCTCCGCATCTACCCTTCAAAAAAATAAGGTTGATGTATAACTGTACACAGTTGATGTATAACTAGCAGAATGAGATCCAGTCACTCAGGCTTTTGACGAACTTGGCTTAAAATTCTGGCTCAACCTCTGATTAGTTATTTGACCATGAACATGATGTTAAGAAGTAATTTCATCCAAATGTTCAAAATGAAGTTTGAAGAACCAAGGGTTAGTGTAGAAACAGGAGTTTTTTGACCGAGTAGTAAGCATAAGGTTTAAGCTGGAGGCTAGACTAGACTTTTGTATAGGTTGAGCTGGGAGATGATAGGAAGCTAATGAGTATAATTAAGCAATTAAGCAGCAGTTAACACACAATTGTGCATTTAGTTTATTTAATTATAACTCTTGCTTGTGTTTTACTATCATTTATACTAAAATTTTTTCAGGATATACTTAATGGGCTATTATAATAGTTATAATATTATAACCTTCTTGTGTGGAGGGCTCCTATATAGATTATAGGAGCCCTCCACACAAGAAGAAATCTAAGTGGTCTCTTCACAATAACCAACTGGCCTGCAAAGAGCTGGGTTTGTGCTGAATCATCAAATAATTTATAGTTATTTAATCAGTGTTTATAAAAGTTTAGCATCTGCACCACCTGGAATACTTGTTCAAAATTTTATTCCTAGTCCCTATCACAAACATGCAAAATCAGAATTTCTAGAAAAGAGGTTTGGGATATGCATTTTCAGATGTTCTCTGGATGATTGTAAGAAACACTATTGGAAAACTCATGGAGGCCAAGGGGATGAGCAGTAAAAATTTGTGTCATCTTGGTTTCATCAGTAATGCTTGCTATTTTATGTTTGTCTCTGTGGTGTCCCCCCTTTATGGGATGTCCTTTTCCCCTTAAGTCTCCTGGCCCTCTTCCTTCTTACCTCCTATCCTACCCACTAGAAACCTTCCTTTCTACTCTATGAAGAGGGTGGAAGTCATTGGAATGATCTTTTTCTTAAAATATTTTCATTTTAATATATTCTCAGCTTAACTGAAAATGAGGTGTCAGTTTTCTTCACGTGATTCTGCTACTACATGTCTGTGGCTGAGGTCAATGACTTCAATTCTCTCCAGTTTTCATTTTCCTCTGCTGTAAAACATGGGAGTCTACCATGGATTTTGTAACCAAAGTTAGAGTTATTTATCTTGTCATCATAAATTCTTAGTGACTAATCCCTATAGTTTCCCCTTTTATTTCCCTTACACAGGTCACAGGTAACACTGTACCTTACTCATAGCTCCAGACTTGGACTTTGCACACTTTTCATGTATAATTGCTGATTATTGGACCATGAACACTATACTTCAATTTCTCTTTTACTTAAGCTTATCTTCTGTCTCATTATTTCTATGTCTAGTGAACAAAGAACCATTTGCAACACCACAAAGCATAGAACCCCATATATAACTCTTCTAGAGCATTTAACCATGTCATTTCATAATCTGATTTAAGATACCTGCCTCCATAAGTGCAGGGGTTTTGGTTTTGGTTTTTGTCTGATGTCTACCCTAATTAGAACAGTGAACATTTGCTGAGGGTAGATATTCTGCAGGATTCAGATGGTCTTATCCAAACATAACATTTTATAAATGTTGACTAGATAGAAGAAATCAAAATTGTAGATATAATAACAAGCTTCTGTTTTGTAAATCCTAACTCCTAAGTGTCAATTACCAAACTCCTGTCATGGACCTGAGTTTGAGTATCAGCTTCCAAGTTATGTGAGTTTGAGCAAAATGCTTAAACAATCTGATCCTTAAACAATCTGATCCTCAATTCCCTCAGCTTTAAAACAGATCTTATGGCTAGTCCATATACCATAAGAAATATATGTCAAATACTTAGCATAATGTCTAGCAAATGATTGTCATGTCATTGAATCTAAGCTATTACCAATTAAATGATACAAATTAAACTTCAGTACAATGTTTTTATTAAGTTTTTACTCACATTTTATATTATTAATGATAAAATAATTAACAATTAATAGTTAATTAATCAAAATTTCATTTTATACATGTTTTATGGGTCCTCAGGATGTCCAGAGATTTGGTATATGTACTTAGCTACTTTAATAAGAAGATTTGAATTTAATGTTGTACAGAGTGTTAGAAAGGGCTCCTACCATTCAATTGGTTGCAGAAATATAAACCAAAAGCTGTTCACAGAAAATTGTATATGCCAGACCTGCCTTGGTTTAATAGGGAAGAACAGACTCTATATGTTTATTGAGATTGGAATGTTAGGGTAGGTTTGTCATTTAAGACTTACTCTCATCAGACATGGTGGTGCACACTTGTAACCCTAGCAACTCAAGAGGCTGAAGCAGAAGGATTACAAGTTCAAGGCCAGCCTCAGCAAGTTAGTGAGACCCTGTCTCAATAAATAAAAATGGCTGAGGATGTTGCTCAATGACAAAGCACCTCTGGGTTTAATCCCTTTAAAAAAGGCCCCCAGTAAGCTGCCAGAATTTCATATTATTAGTCTTTCTCCAACTTTTCTCCAAAGAAACATATGACTTCTTCCTAGGGCAACTTATACTGAGAAAAAGGAAATAATCGCATCTTATAGGGACTCCCGAACATTAGCTCTGAACAGAACTAACTCCAAGAGTGTTCCAAAAGTCAGTGTAGGAGCTTAGTGAAGTAAGATGATCAACAGAGTTTTAGCTCATGTCCATCTCATAGTGGGTCTAGTGGGTTTCCAAACCTTTCTTTTAGTTATTTCCTCAGTTCCAAAATTCATAATTAAAATACTTAGCAACTGGCAGAACTCCCACCCAGGTCCCCTGACCAATGTTGGTTAATAATGATTATTATGGGAAAGGCCAAGTGAAAGTTAATAGAATTGCCTAAAAATAAAATACAATAGTAAACCAGGGGCTGAGATTTTGGCTCAGTGGTAGAGTGTTTGCTGGGCATGTGTGAGGCATATGGTTTGATTCTCAGCACCACGTATAAATAAATAAATACATACATACATACATGATAAAGTTTCATTGACAACTAAAAAAAATTTCTTTAAAATAGTAAGCCAAAAATAATATTGCATTTCTGGAGAGATTTCAGAAATTAGCGTCACTATCAAGGGCTTGAAACATACAGGGGTAGTGATTTCTACCACATCCCCAACAACTTGCCTACTTGGCCTATGAAAAAGATAGATGGATCTTGGAGAATGACAATGGATATTCATTAGTTTAATCAAGTTGTGACTCCATTTGCAGCTGTTCTGCTGGATGTGTTTTTTTGTTGTTGTTGTTGTTGTTTTATATAGATGTGGTTTTATTGCTTGAGGAAATCAACATATCCCATGTTACTTGATGTAAAGCAACAGATCTAGACAGATATTCTTTTCATCATATTTATAAAGTCCACCAGAAGCTGGCTAGGTGGCTATAGACCTTCACTAAATTGCCTCAGGTATATATCAACTCTTTAGTACTATGTCATAATTTAGTTGACAGGAATCTTATCTTGACCATTCAAAAGATATAACACAGGTCCATTGCACTGATGACATTAAGCTGATTAGACATTGATAGTAAGAATTAGCAACTACTCTAGAATTAACGGTAAGGTATTTGACTGTCAGAGGATGAAAAACATTTTAGTTCAACGTTAAGTTCAGGGACCTTCTATCTCAGTGAAATTTCTATGGTTCTAGTAGTAATGGTCATACAAAGATATCCCTGCTGTGCTGAGGAATAAATTGTTGTACCTGGGTCCTCCTACAACCAAGAAATAGGCATTATGCCTAATGGGTCTCTTTCCACTTTGGAATCAACATATTCCTTATTTGGGTATGTTACTTTGGCCTATTTATCAAGTCACTGGAAATGTCACTGGTTTTGAGTGAGATCTAGAATAAGAAAACGTTCTAAGAAAGTCCAGGCCTCCCTGCAAACTACTCTACACCTTGGCCATCCAATCTAGCAGTTCCAATGGTGCAAAATTTGTCAGCAGCAGAAAGAGATGCCACGGGGAAATTTTGTCAAGCTGTTATAGTGAATCATAGCACAGGCTCTTAGGGTTTGGGAGCAAATTCCTACCATCCTTTTCAAATAACTACTGTCATTTTGAAAAACAACTTTTGGCCTGTTTTAAGACCTTAGTAGAAACTGAATGCTTAATCATGAGTCACCACATTATCTTGCAACATGATCTTTTTGTCATGAACTGGGTATCACCTAACCCACCAAGCCATGAAACTGGGTTTGAACAGCAGCATTCCAACATCAAATGAAAGTGGCCTACATACAAGTGAACCTCTGAAGACAAAGTAAGTTACATGAAGAAATGGACCAAGTGCCCATGATTCCTGCTTCTACTACACTGCTATTTCTCACGCAGATTGCATTTATGGTCTTATGAGACATTCCCTATAATTAATTGACAGGAAAAGAAATGATTTCATCCTGATTTATGGATGGTTCTGCATGATATGCTAGTACCACCCACAAATAGACAGCTCTACAACTATATCCCCTTGTTGAGGTATTCTTGAAAGACAGTGGTGAAGAGAAATCTCCTGCAGAGAATAATTCCAAGCAATGAACCTGGTTATTCCCTTTTTGGGGAACAAGATATAGCCAAAAGTGCAATGATGAACTGACTCAAGGATTGTGGCCAGTGGTTTGGAAGAAGTCTGACGGAAAATTAGTGATGAAGAAGTTTCTGGAAAAGATATGTAGATAGATCTCTCTTGGCAAAAAAGCATGAAGATATTTGTGTCCCTGTTACCAAAAAGTTACTTCAGCAAAGCAGAATTTTAATAGTCAAGTAAGCAGGATGGCCCATTCTAGAGATGCTAGTCAACCTCTTTTATTGGCCACCCCTGTCATTGCCCAATGGGCTCATAAACAGAAGTTTTTTATGGCCAGAATGAAAATTATGCATGAATTCAGCAACATTGACTTTTGCTCACCCAGGCTGAAACTATTTTCAGCCTGTAGAGTGCCCAGTCTTCCAGCAACAGATACCAATACTTCTCCAACACGGCAAGATCTCCAATGTGATAATTCAGCCTAGCTACTGGCAGGTCGACTATACTGGACCACTTCATCATAGAAAGGGAAGTGTTACATACTAATTGAAACAAACATTTACTCTATATAAAGAATTATCTTCCCCATGCACAAAACTTCTGTCCAAAATACTATCTATGGATTTACAGAATGCCTTATAAACTGTGATAGTATTCCAGTGTTACTTCTGATCAAGGAATTCACTTCAGAGCAAAAAACTGAGGTATTGGGTCTACACTCTGGGAATTCTCTGGTCTTTCCATGTCCCAGACCATCCAAAAGCAAGTGGCTTGATAGAACTGTAGAAGAAACTTTGGTGGGGGGGAAACAGTTACAGTGACAGCTAGGTGGCAATTCATTGCAAAGCTGGAACAAGATCCTCCAGAAGGCTCTATATGCTTTATTTAGTATCTGCTGTATGGTGGTGTTTCTCCTGTAGCTAGAATTCATAGGTTTAAGAACTAAAAAGTGGAATTAGGCATGGCATCATTCACTAAGAGCCTTAGTATCTCTCTAGCAAAGTGTTGTGTCATGTTCTCATGATGTTATGCTCTGCTGGCCTAAAATAACTTAGTTCTAAAGAAAGGAGTGCTTCCACCAGGGGACATAACATTGATTCCATTTCATTGGCGGTTAAGACGGACACCTGGCCACTCTGGGCGCCTTATGCTACTTAACACACAAAGAAAGAAATTCCTATGCTTGTTAGAGTGACTGCTTCTTATTACCAAGGGGTAATCAGAACAAATGTAAGGAAGAGTATGTTTGAAATACAGGAGATTCATTAGGAAATATCTTAGCATTATCATGCCCTGTGATTAAAGTCAATGAGAAACCACAAGAACCCAATCCAACCAGAACTATAAATGGCTTGTCCCTTCTGAAATGAAGATTTGGGTCACCCAGCAGGTAAAGAATAATAACAGCTGAGGTACTTATTGGTAAAAGAATGATAGATTGTTTAGTAAAAGAAGGCCTGATAAAGCATGTGTTTATGTACCTGGGGTGTATGCCTGACATTTGTTGTATTGTCTAGAGGCTAAAAAGGCTAATGAAAGCCATTCAACATGAAAGCCATTCGTCTGAGTTGCTATCTGACAATTTTAGTTTGATAGTGACCATCTTTTTTAATTAGAGCATTATAATTATACATAGTAGTTTGGTTCATTTTTACACAAACATGTAAGGAATTTGATTTCAATCCTTATCCCTCCTTTATCACTTCTAATTAGAGCATTATAATTATACATAGTAGTTTGGTTCATTTTTACACAAACATGTAAGGAATTTGATTTCAATCCTTATCCCTCCTTTATCACTTCTACTCTATTGATCTTCCTTTTGCTTCTTTATTTATTTTTAATTGGTTCTGTCTACACATACATATAAAGGTTAAATTCCCTTTGGTCCATTTACATATGCACGTAACAGGGTTTTGTTAAATTCGTTCAATATTTCCTCCCCTTTCCTTTCCTTTCTCCTATTATTCTCATTCTTCTACTCTATTGATCTTCCCTGTATTAGGATATCCAATTCCCACACTGCCATCTTCTTTCTCTTATTTTTCTCAATCTTCCAACATAAGAGAGAACACATTCAACTCTTAGTTTTCTGAGTCTGGCTTATTTCATTTAACATGATGTGCTCCATTTTCATTCATGGACTGGCAAATGCTAAAATTCTATTTTTCTTTATAGCTGAGTAAACTTCATTGTGTGTGTGTGTATACACACACACACACACACACACTCACACACACACACACACAACATTTTCTTGATCCATTCATCTGCTGTTGGGCATCTAGGTTGGTTCTATAAATTTGGCTATTATGAATTGTCCTCTTATAAACATTGAAGTGACTGTATCACTATAATATGATAACTTTAGTTCTTTGGATAAATACTAGGGAGTGGGATAGTGTCTCGTTGGGCAAAGGTAGAACAAATGCAGTTGAGGGGAGAAATAAAGAATATCCACATGCTTATGTCCTTTTTAATGCTTTATTCACTCAAAGTCACTCAATACAATTTCATTCAATAGATTCTTAATCAAGAAATGACAATCCTTAATGCTAGGCACCACAAACACAATAATAGACACAATTAATTCAAGATAAACCCCTTAAATCAACTCTAAGCACTGAAAACATACTTAATCATGACAAACTTATTACAGACATTCACTCTGTATTCTAAGCTCAAGAGCCAGGTCTAAAGTCCTAAGTCTTAGGCCTTAAGTCCAACAGATGCACACTCATTCAGACTACAGTGATCAGGTCAGGAACTAGCAGAAGCTTCTTCTGAAGTGGAGTTGATGGCTGGTTAAGGATACAGTCTTAAGGAGATGTTGCCATTCTCATCAGAGTCAAGAAGCTGCTGTAGAGTTTGAAAGTGATGAGGATAATGCAGAGGATCAGGCAGATGCTGAGAAGAGCTGGGATGTCAGTCCAGGTCCTCATCAGGCTCTCCGGCAAGTGTGTATCAGTATCGGCTGGCTTGAATGTCTGTTCATTTGCCCCATTATTTGTATTAATTTTGGAGGCTTCTGCTTGCCCTTTGGGTCCATATCAGCTGTTACTAGGTTTCTTAGTGACATTTTAGAGCCAAGACATATGGTTTGGTCTTTCCGCCCTGATTTTACACTTCTGACTCTTACCAGAATTGTGGCAAATGACATGTTTATACCAAAAGACTTCACTCTGACTCTTTTCAGGATTGTGACAAGTGACTTGCTTTCATCAGACTATGCCTCATGACATATTTGAGGGCTCTGTGGGCTTGTGCCTGGGGAGACTGCAGGTTTTTAAAAATGGAGTTTTTAAAATTATCATATGACCCTGCTACCTGTAAGGCCATTCTTACAGGTAGCAGGGTCATATGATAATTCCATTTTTAGATTTTGTAAGAATCTCAACACTGCTTTCCAGAATAGTTGAACTAATTTGCAGTCCCACCAATAATTTATCAATGTACATATTCCCCACATCCTTATCAGTATTAACTATTATTTGTGCTCATAATAGTTGCCTTTCTGGCTGAAAACAAAACCCTACTTACTTTCAAATTGCATTTTCCTGATTGCTAGAAATATTGAAAATTTTATCATGTATTTGTTGGTTATTTATGTTTCTTCTTTTGATAAATTTCTATTTACTTTTATTGGGACAGGAGGTGTTTGAGGGGTTGGACTCAGTGGCACTCAACCACTGAGCCACATCCCCAGCCCTATTGTGTATGTTTTAGCAACAAGGTCTCACTTAAGTTGTTTAATGCCTTGCCATTGCTGAGGCTGGCTTTAAACTCATGATCCTCCTGCCTCAGTCTCCTGAGCCACTGGGATTACAGGTATCACCACTGTTCCTAGCATCTATTTACTTGTCTTACCATTTTTTTTTTTTGGTATTGAGTTTCTTGAGTACTTTGTATAGTCTGGATATTAATCAGAGGACGAGCTGACAATATATTTTTTGTCCCATTCTGTAGGGTCTCCCTTTATGTACTTAATCATTTCCTTTGCTGTGCAAAAGTTTTAAAATTTGATGGCATCCCACTTTTTGATTCCTATTTTTACTTCCTGAGCTTTAGGAGTTTTGTTGAGGAAGAAGTCAGTACCTACAAATACATGATAGAGTGTTGACCCTATATTTATTTCTGGCAGTTTTAAGTTCTCTGTTCTAATTTTTAAGTCTTTCATCCATTTTGATTTGACTTTTGTGCAGAGTAAGAGATAGGGATATAATTTTATTTTTATACATATGTATATCCAGATTTGCCAGCACTATATGTTTAAAAAGGCTGTTTTTTTCCCAACATATATTTTAGCACCTTTGTCAAGTATCATATAGCTATGTGGGTTTGTCTCTGTATTTTCTATTCTTTTCCATTGGTCTTCATGTCGGTTTAATGCAAATATCATGCTGGTTTTATTACTATAGTTTTGCAGTATAATTTAAGATTTGGTATTGTGATGCCTTCTTCATCACTTTTCTTGCTCAGAATTGTTTTTGCTATTATGGATATATTATTCTTCCAAGTGAATTTAAAGGCTGTCATGTGTTTTTGTTGTTGTTGTTGTTTGTTTGTTTGTTTGTTGTTATTTTTCTGGTTCTGTGCAGAATGTCATTTTATAGGGATTGCATTGAAATTGCATTTCTTTTTTAGTGGAATGGCCATTTTGATGATATTAGTTTTGCCTACCCAAGAACACAGGGTATTCTTTTATTTTCTAAGTTTTTCAATTTCTCTGTTCAAATTAATTCCAAAGTTTTTTATTCTGAGATTATTTTGAAAGTGATGGTTTTCCTGATTTCTTTCTCAGCTGAATTGCTCTTTGAGTATAGGAAAGATATTTATTTCTGAGTGCTGATCTTATATCCTGCTACTTGGCTGAATTCATTTATCAGATATAGAAGTCTTCTAATAGAATTTACTGAAAAAAATATATATATATAAATCATCTCTCAACAAACACATAGTTTGACTTCTTTTTTACCTAATTGTATTCCTTTCATTTTCTTCACTTGCCTGATTACTCTGGCTAGAGTTTAAAAAATTATATTGAATGGAAGTGATAAGAGTTGACATACTTGTCTTATTGCTGATTTTTAGAAGAAAAGCTTTCAGTTTCTCTACTTGGTATGATATTGACTTTGGGTTTATCATGTACACCCTTTAAAATTTGAGGTAATTTCTTTATGCCCATATTTTCTCCAGCATTTTTATCATGAATTGTTTTGTTTTATCCAAAGGCCTTTTTGCATCTATTGAGATGATCCTATGATTCTTGTTCTTAATTCTATTTAAGTGTTTTTTATTGATTTTTAAAAAATAATAGCGTAATGCATTACAATTCTTATTACACATATATACCACAATTTCTCATATCTTGTTTGTATATAAATTTTGTTGACATTCAATTTTTGTCTTCATACATGTACTTTGGATAATGATGTCCATCACATTCCACCATCCTTGTTAATCCCCTGGCCCTTCCCTTTCCCTCCCATCCCTCTTCCCTATCTAGAATTCATCTATTCCTCCCATGCTCCCCCTCCCAATTTGAGTATGTTGGAACAGCCTTGCATCTCTGAGATAAAGCCCACAGTATATAATCTTCTTAATGTGTTTTTTAATGTAATTTTTTATATTTTACTAAGGATTATTGCACTGAAGTGGATCAGGCATATAAATCTGTAAGTTTTCTTTTCTAGATGTGTCTTTGTCTGGTTTTAATATCAAGGTTACTCGTTTGATAGAATGTATTTGGGAGTGTTCCCTCCATTTCAATTACATGGAATAATTTCAGAAAGAGTCATGTTAATTCTTCTTTAGATGTCTAGTATAACTTTCTATCTGGTTCTGGGCTTTTCTTTTTGGTAGACTTTGAATTGGTATTTCAATTTCATCACTTGATATTGGTCTGTTTAGATTTTATATATCTCCCTTGTCAATTTATTTGGTCATATGCATCTAGAAATTTGTCTATGTCTTCTAGATTTTTCATTTAATTGGAGCATAAATTTTCAAAAATTTCTAGTATGTCTTTGTATTTCTGAAATGTCACTGGTGATATCTCCTTTTTCATCTCTAATTTTGTTGATTTGGTTCTATTCTCTCTTTTTGTTAGTTTGGCTAAGGGTTTATCAATCTTGTTTATGTTTTCAAAGAACCAACTCTTTGTTGCATTGATCCTGTGTTTGGGGGGTTTTTTATTCTTAGTTTTATTAATTTTGTGATTTTTATTATTTACTGTGTTCTATGATTTTGGAAATATTTTGTTCTTCCTTTTCTAAGGTCTTGAAGTGGAGTATAAGCTTATTTATTTGTGATCTCTCTATTTTTTTAATGTAGGCACTCAAAGCTATACATTTTCCTCTTAGTAAAGCTGCTTTCATATGGTATCAGAGATCCTAAGATGATGCATTTTTGTTCTATTTATTTCTAAGAATTTCTTCTCTCATTTCTTCTTTGTTCCATCTTCATTTAAGTGCATTGTTCAATCTCCATTTGTTAATGGGGTCTCTATTTTTTCTCTTAATTTCTAGTTTCATTCCATTATGGTTCAATATGATGCATGGGATTATATCATGTTTTGTATATTTGTTAAGACTTACATGGTGGGCTGGGTATATAGCTCAGTTGGTAGAGTGCTTGCTTTTCTTGGACAAAGACCTGTGTTCAATTCCCAGCACAACAACAACAAAAAAAAAAAAAAGGAAGAAGAAGAATACTTACATTTTGACCTATAATATGATACATTTTGGAGAATTCATGAACTGCTGAGAAGAAGCTGTTTTGAAGTGAATTATTCTTTAGATATTTGTTAGATCCATTTGATTTATAGTACAATTCAAATTGGCTACATCTTTATTGATTTTATACTTTGATGATGATCTATCAGTAATAAGAGCATGTTGAAATCATCTAGGATTATTATATTTGGGTCAGTCTGATATTGGATGTCAAGGAGTATTTTTTATGTAATTCAATGCTCTAATATTTAAAGTATAAATATTTCCTATTGTTATATTTTGTTGCTGGATTTTTCCCTTTACCTGGATGTAGTGGCATTCCTTATCTCCTCTGATTAATTTTTGCTTGAAATTTGCTTTGTCAGATAGGAAAATAGCTACTTCAGCTAATTTTCAGATTACATTTGCATAGAATATTTTTTCCATCCTTTTAGCTTTCTCCTGTTGGTCTCTTTGCCTATGGGTCCCTTACAAACAACATAAAGTAGAAAGATTTGGTTGTTAGTGGGAGACCAGAGTGAGGAAGGGAAGATAAGAGGGACAAGAACCAAGGTTTGAAACAAACCAGCAACTGAAAGATCAAAACAACTCAAACTCATTTATAATTGAACTCCACATATGTCAAAAGGTGTAATAGTAAACAAGTACAGAATAAGTTAATATTGAAGTAAAATATATAAATATATTTTTCAAACTTATCCACTAGGTACAAATGTATACACATGCGCACGCGCGCACGCGCGCACACACACACACACACACACACACACACACACACACACACACACTCTAAATGATGCACAATAGAAAAAAGTAAAAAGTAATACAATATGATGAAATGATGTTTGAAAAATACTTTTTAAAGTTAAAAATTTTTAAAGGAGAATATTAAGTATATTATAACTGGGAATACAGAGAATAAATAAAAAAAAATTTAAAACAGGAAAAAAGAGAATGGAAATCTACTGAGAAATTAAGGGCTGTTTTCCACTGAGGTAGTGAAAACTGTTGGCAAGGATATATTTTCATTCCTTGTATTTATTTTTGGCTTTGTAACCCTTGAGTCATGGGCTGAGAGTTGTTATATCCAATGCCTTTTTGTTCTTCATTTAGGTGCTAGCCATTGTGGCAAGGAGGCAAGATTGGTTATAGTAGATCTCAGCATCCAGGCTCCCAGTTAAGGGTGGGATAGCACAATATGGATGCTGACAAATTATATTGTTTCTGTAGCACGAGTAACACAGAATTCTAAATTCAAATCTTCAGTACTTGAGGTTTAGTCCTGACCAATCTATGGACTTCGGGGGTGGGTGTTCTAGATTTGATCCACACCTCCCATTGCTATAATTGTATCAGTCTCTGCAGGATTCCTAGAACTCTAGGACTTCTGGTAAAATCTGCTTTTAGGGCATAGGGACTTAATCTCTACAGGTTTCACCTACATCACTATGGATATGAAATACCTGCTATCAGCTCAGGTGTGCAAACACTCAGGTATGGCTGCTTCAACTGTCTTCCCAATAGCTCTTAAGTAGTGCCAGCAACAAAGGGAGTTTTCTCCTCTGGTATTGGAAACTATTCTCTCTTATTCAATTACCCTCTGAATTTTTTTTTATTCAGCTATTGGTATCCTCTTTTATGAGTGCTCAATCACCTGTGGCTGTTTTCAGCTGTAGAGCACTTATAGATGTGTCCTATGCTGGATGGTGGCCACTTTACACACCCAGGAGCATTTTTCATGCCTGTGGAATGCTTTCATCCCCTGGGGCAAGCAATTTTGGTGTTCATTTACACTAAACTGCTTTCCTGACCAATTCTCTGTTTATTAAAACTAGACTTCCTCTCTTTTTTATTTTTTAAATTTATTTATCCACAAGTCATGCTGTGTCCTTTGTCTGTGTTGATAGTCAATGGTCAGCAATCCAAAGATATGGGCCCCAACTGAGGTCATGTTCAAATGCAGAGACCACACAAGTGGCCTAACTAGTAGAAATATCGATGGGCACGGTCAAGGCTTATTCCAAATGTAGACGACCTGGAGTCCTGTCTGTAAGAAGTCCTGTAACCAACTCTTTTCTCCAACACTGGTGAGAAAATGGAAGGTAGAAGTGAACCCAGATGGGATTTACACAAAGGATTAAAACTCAAGATAAAGGATACAACCAATAGTATTGCTACTTTCTCAGTGTCTGCTTAACAAGATTTTGTTCATGCTCCACCCAAAACCATATAAGCCCCTAAAATAGGTTTTCCTGCTATCTGGCCCCTCCTGTTTGATGGGGGTTTTATCTCTTCTCACTTAAATACATCCTGTTGCATTTACTCTTCCTTTCCATTATTGTCCATTGATTTTATTTTTCAAATTTGTTAGACAAGAAGGACATTGTCAAAGCAGGGAATCTAGTCTCATCTAAGAACTCTAGTTTCACTGCCTGCTCTCTGGTCTGCTGTTGGCAGTCAAGCAGGCGCATCTCTAACATTTTATTTGTTATATTATGTTCACGTTTCTGACTTTTCTGTGACTGTATGACTTCTTTTACAGTTCAGTATTAAGTTTCAGTAAGTTCCCTCAGTTACCCACCTCACCGAGAAGCAGTCTTCCCATTGTGCAGGTCTGGCCTGCGGGACTGCTGGGAAGTGCACTGTTTCTCCAATATGCTATCTTCTCTTTAATTATCACCTCTCAAGACATAAAGTCACTGAAGTTTTCTGTTCTGATACCATGTAAGTTAAACATTTCACTGTCAATACTAACACTGAAATGAGTTCATACATTTGTTGGTTGCTTACAACAGAATTCTCATGGGAAAATTCTCTTTTAAAAAATGTTTTTATTTGGGCATTGTAATTATGCATAACATTGGGGTTCACTTTTACAAAATCATACATGCATGAAGTATAATTTGCTCCCCTTCAGTCTCCAGGAAATCCTCTTTCCCTTCCTTTGTTCTTCCTTCCACTCCCCTTCCCCTACTCTACTGGTCTTCCTTGTGTTTATTTACAGTTATTTTTAATTGGTGCTTTATAGACACACATAAAGGTGGAATTTACTGTGATTGATATATATATGTGTGTGTGTATCTATATGTATATATAAAAAATGATTTGAACAACTCCATCCCACTGTTCTTCCTTTGTACTGTCCTTCCTCCCTTTCTCCCTCATCCTCCAACCCCTTTCTCTATTTCATATGAGAGAAAACATTTGACCCTTGACTTTATGAGTATGACTTATTTTACTTAGCATATTCTCCAGTTTCATTCATTTCCCAACAAATGGCATACTTTTATTCTTCTTTATGCTGAGCAAAACTCCATTGTGCATATATCTTTATCTATTCACCTTTTGATGGGCACTTGAGCTGGTTCCAGAACTTGGCTATTGTGAATTTTGCTGTTATAAACATTGCTGTGGCTGTATCGCTGTAGTATGTTTATTTTAGTTCTTTTGTATAAATATCAAGAAGTGAAATAGCTGGGTCAGATGGTGGTACCATTCCTAGTCTCTTGAGAAATCTCCAAATTGTTTTCCAAAGTGATTGGACTAATTTGTAACCCCAGCAACAATGTATGAGTTTAGCTTTATTCTCACAAGCATTGATTATCATTTATATTTATTATCATTATTACTTGTATTCTTGATGATTGTCATTCTAATGGGAGTAAGATAAAATCTCATTACTTTGATTTCTCTTTCCCTGATTGCTAGGGATGTTGAAATTTTTTAAATATATTTGTTGATCCTTTATATTTCTTCTTTTGAGAAGTGTCCACTTAGTTGTTTTGTTCATATATTGATTGAGTCATTTGTTTTTTGGGTGTTAACTTTTATGAGTTCTTTATATGTTCTGGATATTAATACCCTGCTGGAGGAGCATCTGGCAAAGATCTTCTCCCATTCTGTAGGCTCATATCACACTCCTCTTCTCTTTACTTTGCAAAAACTTTTTAATTTGATGCCATCCCACTTACCAAGTCAAGGTTTCATTTGTTGAACCTTAGGGGTCTTGTTAAACAAATCAGTGCCTGCATCAATATTTTGGAGTATTGAGGCTGTGTTTTCTTCTAGCAGTTTCAGAGTTTCAGGGCTAATTCCTTAAAACTTTGACCCACTTTGAATTGACTTTTGTGCATGAAAGATAGGGAACTCGTTTTATTCTTCTACATATGCATATACAAGTTTTCTAAGCACTATTTGTTTAAAGGGCCATTTTTTCCTCCAATGTACTTTTTCTTTCTTTATATCTTTCTTTCTTTTATTAAGTATTGGATGAACTGTATCTATAAGAATTTGTCTCTGTCTCGGATGAACTGTATCTATATGGATTTGCCTCTGTCTTCTATTCTATTCCATTTTTCTATTTGTCTGTTTTGATGCCAATAACATGCTGTTTTTCTTTTGATAGCTCTTATTATGGATTGGATATGAGATATTCTCCACAAAGCTCATGTGAGACAATGTATTTAGGGGAGAAATAATTGTGTCATGAGAGACATAACCCAATCAGTTAATCAATTCCTGATGGGATTAACTGAGTGGTAACTAAAGGCAGATACGGTGTGGCTGGAGGAGGTGGGTCCCTTGGGCCACAACATTTGGGTATATATTTTGTGTCTAGCAAGTAGAATCTATCTGTTTGCTGTCTGATCATTATGTGAGCTGCTTCCCTCTCCCACGCTCTTCTGCCATGATGTTCTGCCTCAACTTGAGCTCCTAGGAATGGAGCCTACTGTCTACAGATTGAGACCTCTAAAACCATGAGCCCCCAAATAAAGTTTTCCTCCTCTACAGTTGTTCTGATCAGGTATTTTGATCACAACAACAAAAAAAGCTTGCTAAAGCAGTTAAGTAATACAATTTGAGATCAGGTACTGCGATGCATCCAGTGTTACTCTTCTTAAGAGTTTTGGATATTTTTGATATTTTATTCTTTCAAATTAATTTTAGGACCACTTTTTTTTCTAGTTCAGTGAAGGATGTCATTGGTATTTTGGTGGAAATTGCATATAATATGTATATGCTTTTGAGAGTATATCCATTTGACAATATTAATTCTGCCTACATAAGAACATGGGAGGTCCTTCTATTTTCTAAGTTCTTCAATTTCTTTCTTCTGTGCTCTATAGTTTTCATTGTGAAGGTCTTTTACCTTCTTAATTAGATTTATTTCCAAGGATTTTTTTTTAGATTACTGTAAATGGGATAGATTTCCTGATTTCTTTCTCAGTAGATTCATTATTGAAGTATAGGAAAGTGATTGCTTTATATATGTTGATTTTGTTTCCTACTACTTTGCTGAATTTGTTTATTGAATCTTAAAGTTATCTGGTGGAGTTTTTTGGGTTCTAGATAAAGGTATTGTATCCCTGACAAAAAGAGATAATTTGAATTCTTTCCCTATTTATATTCATTTAATTTCCTTCTCTTACTTCATTGCTTGAAGTAGAGATTCAAGAACATGTTGAATATGAGTGGTGAGAGTGAACATCCCTTTCTTATTCCTGATTTTAGAGGAAATGCTGCCAGTCTTTCTCAATTCACTATGGTGCTGTCCTTATGTCTGTCATAGATAGCCTTTACAATTTTGAGGTAAGATCCTTCTATCCCTAGTTTCTAAAGTGTTTGACCTGAATGGGTTGTTGATTTTGCTGAATGCTTTTTCTGTATCTATTGAGATTATCATATAATTTTTGTCCTTAATTGTATTTATAAGGTGAAATACACTTATTGATTTGCATATGTTGAACCAACCTCACATTCTTCAGATGAAACCTACTTGATTATGGTGTACTATCTTCTCAATGTATTTTCAAATATGCAGTTGGCCAACATTTTGTTAAGGATTTTTGTTTCTAAGTTCATCAAGGACATTGGTCTGAAATTTTCTCTCTTTCTTCTGTCTTTGATTTTGGTACCAAAGTGATACTGGCTTCATAACATGAATTTGGCAGTGTTCACTCCCTTTCAATCATTTGGAATAATCTAAACAGGATTGACATTAGTTCTTCTTTAATGTCTGGTAAAACTTGGCTGAGAATTTATCTGTTCCTGAGCTTTTTTTTTGTTTGAAGAGTTTGAATTATTGAAATCTCCTTGTTTGATATTGATCTGTTTATGCTTTCTATAAGCTCATGATTCACTTTGGGTAGGTCAGTTGTATCTAGAAATTTGTCAATATTTTCTAAATGTTCTGGTTCATTAGAGTATAAATTTTAAATAGTTTCTAATGATAATCTTGATTTCAGATGTGTCTATTGTAGTATCTCCTTTTTCAACTCTAATTTTGTTGATTGGGGCTTTTCTGTTTTTTTCTTTTTTCTTTTTTTTTTGCTAAGGGTTTATCAATATTATCTATCTTTTCAAAGAACTAACTCCTTTTCATGTTGATCCTTTCCATTGTTTTTCTCCATTTCAGTTTTGATTTAATTACTTTTTGTCTTCTTATTATTTTGGAATTACTTTCTCCCTCTTTTTCTAGGGCCTTGAGATGTAATATTAGTTTATTTGAGATTTTCCTATTTCTTAATGTAGGAACTCAATACTATAAACTTTCTTCTTTGGTCTGCACTCATACTGTCCTAGAGATTTTTTTTTTTCTGTCCTAGAGATTTTGATATATTGCTTCTCTATTTTCATTTGTTCCTAAGAATTTTTAATTTATTCCCTGATTTTTTTCTATGATACATTCTTCATTCAAAAAAAAAAGGCTAATTTATTCTCCAGGTGTTGAGATAGTTTGTTTTTATATGTTACTTTTTAGAATTTTACTCTATTATGATCTGGTAGGATACAAGTAATTATTTCTATTTTTTTATATTTGCTAACCCTTGCTTTTGTCCTACAATATTATCTATTTTAGAGAACATTCCGTATGCCACTGAGAAGAAAGTGAATTTGGTTGTTGAATAAAATATTCTACAGATGTCAGCTAAGGTCATTTGATTATTAAATATGTTTTAATTCTGAAGAGTCTTTACTTACTTTATGTCTGGATGACTTGTCTTATGGTGGAAGAGGTATGTTGAAACCACAGTATTGTTGTATTTTGATCTATATGATGATTTGATTCTATATAAAGAACAGGGGTTTTTTATTAATTTATATAGGTGCACAAATTGTGGGGCATAAATATTTACAATCATTATAATTTGGTGTTGAATGATTCCTTTAACATGTATGAAGTTACTTTTCTATATGCTTTTTACTAATTTTGGCTTAAAATCTACTTTGTCTGATATGAGAATAGCTATCTCTACTTACACTTAGTCTCCATTTTCATGGCATATATTTTCCCATTCTTTACTCTCAGCTCATGATGTCTTTGCTTCTAAGACAAGTCTCCTGTAAATAATATATGATTTTTTCTTGTTTTTTAAATCCATTATTTCAACCTATGTTTTTTTGGAGAGTTTAGATCATTTTATATTCACTGTTATTTTAGAGAAATGATTTGTATTTCCTGACATTTTCATTTATTTCTAATATTTAATCTAGACTTGATTCTCCTCTAATTGACTATTCTTCTAGTGAGATTCATTTCTACTTTGGCTTTGATTTTTATTTTTTATTTAATCTAAATGAAATATGTCATTGAGTGTGTTTTGTCGTGGAGCCTTAGTGATTATTAATTCCTTTATATTCTGCTTATCATGCAAGTTTTTATTTCATCTTAAATTCTGAAGGATAGTTTTGCTGGATATAGTAGTCTAGCTTGGCAAACATTTTCTTTCAGGGCCTAATATATATCATTTCAAGTCCTCCTGACTTTTAGGATCTGGGCTGAGAAATAAGTTGAAATCCTAATACTTATCTCTGAATGTGACCTTCCATTTTCCTCCTTTGGCTTTTAAAATTCTATTCTGTATATGAGGCATTTTAATTATAAGGCATCTTGAGGAAGATTTTTTTTAAAAAATTTTGTCTGTTTGGGGTTCTGAATTCCACCTGTATTTGTATTTCCATCTCATACCTATAGTTTGGAAATTTTATGATATTAATTCATTGAAAAGCTTATGCATTCCTTCAATTTTTTTTGTGTGTGTATGCTTTCATCTGCACCAATGATTCTTAGATTTGATCTCTTAATGTTACCCTAGATTTCTTGATTATTCTGGTCATGGCCTCTTATCATCTTTTCTTTATTATTGACTTTATTTTTAAGATTATATACTGTGTCTTCAGGATCTGAGAATATTCTTCTACATGATATAATCTATTGGTGATGTTTTAATTTTGAAATACTGAATATTATTCTATATGATATAATCTATTTGTGATACTTTGAATTATCAAGTCTTTCCTTTCTGTTTCTGTTTGGTTCTTTTCAGATTTCTGTTTGGTTCTTTTTCAGAATCTCTCTTTATTGAAATGATCTTTCCTTTCTTTTATTTCCTCTAAAAGTTGATTTCTTACATATTTTTTAGCTCATTGACATCTTAATTATAAACTTCCTGAATACTCTGACATTTCCTCCACTGTAGTGTCAATGAGATCAATTGTTAAAGTGTTATAAACTGTTTGGTATGGTTTATTCCCTTAATTTTTCATATTGTTTGCATGCCTGCCAGTCTGATGGGATAACTATCTCTTCTACTTTTGTGCAAGGAACTATTTAGTGAGCTTCTTTCTCTTAGGTACAATGGACTGGGCAAAAATCATGTTACTGGTACTCCCTTTCAATGTTGTATCCTCCACTGTTCCTATTATCAGCACCCCTTTAAGAGAAAAAAACTAAACTGTATTAATTGTAAAAACTTCAGAGAAATGTCACATATAATAATACTTACTAAAAAAAATTCTTGTAAATGTTCACCATATATCCTCTACTCTGGTTATAAAATGGTCCTAATATTCTGGCATAGGTTGAGACATTATTTATTAAAGATAATGAGATTACTATTTTAGGATATAAGGGCTTAAAGAGGTAAAATAGAAAAATTGGACAAAAAGAAAAAAGAAAGAGAAAATAAAAGAATAATAAAAACCAAGGTAAAAAGAAGGAAAAGGCGGGGGGAGTGAGGCTGGATTAGTAATATAAGAGTGAAAGTGAGACTAAGAGGAACAAGTGCAAGTTGAGCTAAGAAAGAAAAATTCCAGTCAATGCTTTAAAACATCAGAAGAAATACAATCAAGTGCATTGATGGTGCATTATAATAGGGGGATATCTATCAATTTGAAATGAAAAGTAATATATGTAAGAAGGAAATTAACATTAGAGATTTTTGTAATAAACCATGCTGAGCTGGAGAAATTTCTTGAGTCTTTTTTATTTGGATGTCATTAGAATTTGGGACCTTTACATGATGCCCACCACTCTTCAGCTTTACTAAAGAGTGTCAGCAACACTCTTTGTGTCGCTGGATGTCTAAGTTGTGATCCCACCAGCTCACCTCTAATACAACTCTAGAAGGCCCCCTCTAATCTTTGATGTGTCTAGCTTTCTGTGGGGTCATAGGAGACAGTCCCTAATTGTCTGTGAGTTAGCAACCCAATTATTCCCTGTTAGTAAATGAAGCCTTGTATACCCCCCTAAAGAAAGACTCCATGTGTCTAGCACTGTCAAATACAGTGTGTGCTATCCCATGTATATTTTATAATTAATCTTTTTGATGTGTCACTGGATGCCTAGGAAGCATTTAGGTCTGCTGCCCTCTCTGGAGTATAGTAATAGGCTTGTATCTGGGCACATAGAAAGTGGCTTGTGTCTATATGGTGTTCAATAAGCTCTTTTGTAGGATGCACTGCCATTGTGTATGTGCAAGGTTCTCTGTTGTCTAGTTAGGGTTATCCTCAGGAATCGCCTTCTTGGGCAATTCAGAATTAGAATTAGGTTAACTGGCAACTCTGGGACCCATAGTTGTGAGTTCTCCTAGAGATTCTGGGGCACAGTAACTACTTGGATTTCTCAATAGTGGTCCTTGTTCATCAACCCAAGGGCCTAAGCCTGCATGCATGGGTATTGTGCAGTGTCTGCTGACCATTTCTATTGGGTGCAAGGACACAGAATGAAGGGCTAAGAGCTTTCATTGACTGCTGTAGAACCCTGTGAATGCTTCCCTCCATAGGACCTTTTTTTAAAAGTGGCATAGAACTTTTTGGCTGTCTATAAGCATGGGACCTACCCATAACTGTGGACTCTCCATGGGTGACAAAGATCACCAGGGTACTCTCCCTGTAATCATCTAGTCAGCTATTCTTTCAGTGCTTCCTTTCTGAGCTGTGGAGGGTTAAAATGTTGCTACCTAGGTCTACTCCACCATCTTTCTCTACTCAAAGATTTTTTAAAGTGGAGTTCCAGGTGACCCATTCTCTGCTTTCTTCATTTCCTGGCTTGAATGAGGAGTCCCAACAATTCTCCTGGAGGGATCTTATAACACATTTAATACTTCGATAGGTAGAACAACATTATCCATCCTGTTCAGAAGACAAAGCTGTCATTTAATTACCATTTCCAATATAAAGAATGTTTCTGTAAATAATTATCCCATGTGAACACCTCTAGGAGTTGCCAAGTCCTGTCTCATAGGATTTAGGATTGAACTTTGATGTGCAGTTAACAGGACAAAGAGCAGAGTCATCTGTCACCACAAACATACTGTTTCTGATTTCCAGAATGACCTGCATGCTCCCTAGGAATGTCCCAGGACCTGCAGCTCATGAGGCAACACAGTTTGTGGCAGAACCACCTAGGACTCTGAAGCAGAGGACACTGGAGCCTGGAAGGGAATAGTCAAAATTCTTCACACACAAAAAAAAAATCAATTCCTCAAGTTCCAGCATTTTCATATTCCCATATTTCCATGTTTCTTCTGAATATATTTTGCATTTTATGTGCCCTATTCTTCTTCTTTTTACTCACCACGTTGAAAAATAAGTAATTCTACCCTCAAAATAAAACAGACTGAAACAGAGTGTTCAGACCTTCAAGATGAAAGCCATTTAGACCTATTCACTTTTCAGCAACTGGTTAGCATTCCTGTACAAATATTCTGTATTTATTTTGAAGCTTGTTCAGTTAATATCATTGTTCTTCTATTTCCTACATATGATGTACTTGTGCCAATACAATTGAATCATGCTTTTTCCAGATGGCAAAACTTTTTGAAGAAAGTATTGTGGTGGCAGACCTGGCCAGAAGGCTCCACCAACTCTTCATTGTGCAGTTCCACTGGGAATAAATTAGATTAGGCATGGCCTCCAGGAATGCAGTCAAGGTCATATTTCTCCTTTAATTCTACAAAAACAACAGCCCTGAAAAGAAGGAGCTGCACAAACTTAACTGCTCTTCATTGGAAATTTTCAAATGGTCTCAAGAATGTAATGTGGCTAATAGGAACCCAGAAGGAAACTCTAATTTTATTTTGTTTCAAAAGCTCCAATATGTTCTTAAAGTGTTTTATTAGAGGTACATAATTGAATTTATTCTAACCATCATTCCTGGATTAAGATCTCACTACTACCTTTGTTCTCCTACTCTAAGTATAGTCTTGTAGCCAAAATAGATAGCATCTGATTTTATTATTTGCTAGTCCAGAAATTGGTGTATAAGTGTAGTATATAAGATGGTAGGTAGAATTTCTTAAAACATCACAATAATGTAAAAATAACATTTAATTTTCCCCTTAGATTGTCTATAATCTTTATATCTGACTATTTAAAACTAACTTGGACTATGAAAAAAGGAAATCCCTGGGAGCCAAAGCCATAGATCTGATTAGTTCCTGACAGGAGTACAGCTTCAATTGATGATTGCATTTCATCTCCAAAGGGAACCTCAGGCCAGCTGTTCAATTGCTTCATTCACTCATTCAACCATTTAAGGGGAAGAACTCGTGATCATCAAACTTAATGCAAAGACAAGCATATCACAGTGCTGATCATGAAGGGGGTTACTCTCTAATAAAAAAATTTAAGATGAAATATAGAAGAAAATGAAATATTTTAAAGACTAAGAGAGAAGAAACAGAAAATCTGGAGGAACAGTAAAGAAAATAGCCATTTTTTTTTTCATGAGGAGTCGTGAAGTCCTGCTATCTTATAAAGTGAGCCTATATTTCCCAAGTACCTCATCTAGAAAACCCATGTAAGAGCAGATGGGGTGTGGGTGGGAGTGAGAGCTGGGGTCAGAGAGTTAGAGCATATGTCCAAAGGCATGAAAGCTTCTGCTGGCTCCCAGCATCGTAAACATCTGACAGTTCAGCTATAAAGGCAGAACAAAGGTGCAACAAGGGCAGTAAGGGTCGATCACCAGGAACCTTATTTGCCATTCTAAAATATTCTCTATCAGAAGTTCTAGAATTTGTTTGAAATTTGTGATACACCTATCAATATTTAGGTTTAAGGTTTAATTTCAATGCTATTTTTAAAAATTTAATGTTTCTACCTTTGAAATATAGCATTGCACAAATACATTGCTATAACTATCGGTGTTTGTAGAAAAAATGACTCAAGTGAAGAAGGATTTAATACAAGGAATTAAGTCATTTTTCTTGTTAACTAATACTTATTTTTAAAGTTGTATAATTAACTACATTAGGATCATTTACAGTGCTTTTCTTATTTTGATTTATATTTAAGGTTTACAACAGGATTTTTTTTCAGCATGATGTTTTGTACATTGTGGAGTGGTTACTATAGTGAAGCATGTTATCTATCATCTCACATAGTCACCCTTTGTGTGTGCATGTATGTTGTAAGAGCACCTAAAACTTACTCTCTCTGCATAATTCTAATGGACAATACAGTATCAGAGGTACAGTCCTCTTGCTGGACCTGAGATATCTAGTATTATTAATTCTGCATATCTGTACCTTTGTAACCTTTAACCTACATTTTGCTCATGTCCTCCCTTCCCCCCCCCCTGATGACTACCATTTTTTTCTTCTGTATCAATGCATTCAGCTTTTACAATATATTTTAGATCTAGGGGAGATCATGTAGCATTTTTCTTTCCCTGTCTGGATTATTTCACTTAGCACAATGTCCCTCATTTTCAACCACCTTGTTGTAGATGGCAGGATCTTCTTCTTAAAAGCTGAATAAAATTCTTTATATGTTTATATCTTAATTTCTTTATCATTCACCCTTTGACAGACACTAAAATTATTTCCATACCTTGGTTACTCTTAATATACCATAAGGAACAGGAAAGTGCAGATATCCCTATGAGGTGCTGATTTCAGTTCTTTGGGTATATGCCCAGAAGATGGATTGCTAGATCATATGTAGTTCTAGTTTCTTGGAGAAACTTCTGTACTATTTTCCATGATCAGCTGAACTGACTTGCATTCCCACCACAACCTCACCTACACATGTATCTCTTGTCTTTTCTTAATAATCATCTTAACAACTAGGAGATGATGTCTCTGGGTTTTAAATTGTAATTTTTCTGATGCTTAATAATATCAATCACCTTTTCATATGACTATCAGTCATTTTTATGGCCACTTTTAATTCTTCTATGCTTATTTTGGTATAAGAATTTGCTTCTCTACCCAAACTGTTAAGATTTTTTTTTCTTTTTTAATCAAGAAAGGATGTTGGAGCTGGGAATGTAGCTCATTGGTAAAGTACCTGCTTAGCATACACAATGCTTTGGGTTTAATCCCCAATGCTGCTAAATGAAGAACAAGAAGCAGGAGGAAGAAGGAGAATGAGAAGAAAGAAAGAAAAAGGGAAAAAAATGTGGAACTGTCAAATACTTTTTCTGCATCATTTGAAATAGTGTGTGCTTTTAATCTTTCCTTCTGTTAATGTAATATATCATATTGATTGATTTGTATATGTTAAACAAACTTTCATCCTGAGGATAAATTCCACATGAGTGTTGTTGAATTTGTTTGCCAGTATTTTTTGAGAGTTTTTCCATCTACGTTCATCAGAGATATTGGCCTGTAGCTTTCTCTCCTTAGTCTGGGATTGGTATCAGGGTGATGCTAGCCCCATAAAATGAGTCAGCAAGTATTCCCTATTGGTTCCACTTCTTGGAAGAATTTAAGAAAGATCTGTACTAATTCTTCTTTGAGTGATGGGTAGAATTCACCAGTGAAGCCATCGGGTTCAGAACATCTCTTTGTTGTGAGATTTTAAATTTCTACTTAGATCTTTTTTATTTGTTGTGGTCTGTTTGGGCTTTATTTCTTCATGACACAGTGAAATTTTGTGTGTTTGTGGTGTTAGGGATAGAAACCAGGGCCTTGTACATGCTAGGCAAGTGCTCTACCACTGAGTTGCACCCCCAGACCTGACATGATGGATTTTAATGTCATAAGCTATGTTCTAAAATAAGGTTACTGAATATGAGAAGTGCTGAAGGATTAATAACTTTTAATTTTCTCAGCTATCTAGAATATATATGCAGATGAAGAGTATTCATCTGACAAATATTTATTAAATTTCTACTTCATGTGCTACTAACCTCAGAAGATGTGATTTCATATATTATTTCATTTTTAAATCAGAAGGAAATGTATTTTAAAATCTTTCATTGTGCACATTAAATTTTGATACTCCCTTGCTTTTCTTCACCAGAAAAAAAAATAACTATATTGGAATGGATTAGAAATATGTGTTTCTGACCTTTCTATTTCTTCCCATCTCTACAGTTCTTAAACCATATATGAGCCATTCTACATAACGGAGGCCTTCAGAGGTTCATATATAACATGTGAGGACAATGAACTTTAAATGCTTACAATATGATTAAGCATGCATAAAATGTACACTCTCTTTTCATTAAATCAATGTCCTGGAATTTGGATAGAACTTCTTCCTTGCTAAACTGACATAATTCTCCAAAGATTATGATGAGCCTCAGAAACTTGACGAAAATTTCCATCTCTTAACATCCACTTATAGAGCGGTGTGTACCAAATGCCTAGTCCCCAAACAAAGATTTACATCCTAAATAATCCACAGGTAAACTACAGAGTTAGAAGGGACATAATGTACTGTACCAAGAAAGTTATTCCTTCTTGCTTTCCAGCTAGCCAAATTAATCCTAGCATGCACTCATGTTTTTCCAGATTCTAAATTAAGGGATCATGGTTCTTGACAATTTCTTGGGTAAATATATTTATTTTGTTCCTAGTGAAAAAGAAACAACCCAGGCTTTGGAGTCAGGGAGATATGTGTTTGAATACAGACTCTGACATTTACTAGCAGATTACATAATCTCAGTTTAGCTTTGATAGCATCATAATAAAATATGAGTGAATCAAGTGTCTGTCTGACAGGGCTGTCATGAGTAGCATTAAGCAACAGCCTTGGATTACCGTGGACGTTTGATAATTCAGTAGCTTCAGTGGCAATGGCAGCAGGAGCAGGAGCAGTAGTGGTAGCAAGTGTTGGTGCTGGTTGCACAGTAGAAGTAGTAGTGAGCACCAAGATTAGTAGCATGTGTTGAAAAAACAAGTGAAACAGAGTTGGTTATTTTCTTGTGTTGAAACAAGGTAGGAAATCTCATAGATAAATCTACCTAAAAGGGGGAACTCAGCTTTTTAGAGCAGTCATTAGGAAAATGATCAGCTGGACAGATGTATAGAACACTAAAGTGTTTAGTGGGTGGTATTTACACTGGGGAAATCAGAAGAAGTTCTAGGTGTTGGTAACTATGTTGGGACTCATGTCTGTCATGATACTTTTAATTTTTTTTTCCTATGGTGATAGTAGAAAACCCTGGGGTACTCTACTACTAAGTTACATCCCCAGTCTTTTTTTTTTTTCTTATTTTGAGAAAGGGTTTCATTAAATTTCAGAGACTGTACTAGAACTTGTAATCCTCCTCCTTCAACTGCCTGAGTCCTAAGTAGTTGGGATCATAGGCCTGCACCACCAAGCTCAGCATTCCAATGGCATTTTAATATCTATTAAGTTCATAAATAAAGGAATAAAGGAAATCTTCATCAACCAGTAATGAGCATTTAAAGAAATACTTTACCTAAAACTAAATGAGAATTTCAGAAACAGTGTTGGTTGACATTAAAAACCTCATATTTATATTTGCAGGTATAACATCTAGAAATATACCTACCTGCATCCCTGAAATAATGTTAAGAAGAATGCCAGATCTAGCCAGCTCATTGATAAAGACAGAAAGAAAACTCAATCAAATTCAACTGAGGTTAATAATATGCCTATATACAAGGCATTCTCAACACAAATTATTATCCATAATTCCAAGGAGTTTGTTAGGAAACTCAGAAGGACTAGATTATTGGTTGAATTTGTTGCTAATGAGTGTACTTCTCTACATTGTTTCTTACTTTCCTTCAGTATTGTAAATTATCTGTTTTGGACAATATCAAGCAGTCAAGTAAGTTGAAAGCTATGCTTTTTAATCCTGTTTTCATGTATTTTCAGACAATACAATTTTAAGCTGTTTTATGTTTTTGTTACCATTCTCTTTATACTAATTGAAAAGAAAACAAAAAGTATACAATTTTTTTGTAAAACTTATAGTCTGCACTTTCCGTTACCTTCCCACTTGTTTTGCTTCCAATCTTTCCTCTCTGCAGACAACACGGCTAAACACACATAAACACCCATATGAACAGACCTTTCTATATTTACCTGCCTTCATTCCTCCCTTTGTCTCTTCTTGATATACTCAATCTCCATTTCTTGAGTCCTCACCATTGAAATTTAATCCGTGTCCTCACTTCTATTTTATCTGTAAATCCACTTCAATTTGATTTAGAACATACTACTTCTTTGGGTCTGTTTTCATTGAAGCCATTATATATCATTTATTAATTTAGCGAACACACTGAGTGTAACTTTTACATGTTAGATACAATAGACACAAAAATGAATTGATATTGTCTTTGACCTTCACCCATTTGTAGTGTGGTAAGTAAGGAAAACTGCTTTCTCTTAGGCTCTCAGTGGATTCTCTTCCACCATCCATGCCTGAGCTCTGTCCTTAACTTTTTGTTATTCTAGTTAGGTTAACACATATATATTAAGCGTCTACTGTAGTTCTGAGTATGTTGAATAATGGACAGATTAGATCTGTGAGTTTGTATAGTGAGTCTTCTCACCCATACTTCTGCTCTGAGTCTACTCTGGCTTCCTACTTGCTGATCCCTGCCTTCTGTGTTTTTCTAAAAGTGTTGCTCAGAGCAGGCCTGGGAAACCTGATGCTTCTTTTATGATTCCTAAGAAACAATTTCTCAGGTCTGCTGAGGACACTGGGACTCCTGTTGACAAGTAAGCAAATATTGTGCAACAAATTTAAAAGCACGTGGAAAGGGTGGTTGTTCTGTGTATTGTCCTCAGAGCTCAAATAACGTCAAATTCAAGCAGAAGTTTTTGTTATAAAAAATGTCTCTGGCCACAACATGTACCAATTCAGAAACTCTTTAACAAAGGCGAAAGGAGAATTAGAAGATATTGCTGGGTTCATAAAGTAATTTAATGTAAATTGAACAGATTAGAGAATTAATACCTGTACTTCTCATTACTGTATCATCAGATTTTAAACACAAACAGCAATTACAAATACCTTAAAAAATTACGTTAAAATACCTTAAAGTTTGTTACCAAATTACTACACTGTATTGTTACCAGATTACTACACTGTATTGAAGATATTCATAATAATCAACTGACTTCAGAAAAAAATGTAGGAGGAATGTTAACAGTAGTAAAAAAAAGAGAGATTCTTCTATAGATTGATACTGTTATAAAACTAATATATCCTTTAATTTAATAGATTAATCATTTTTTGCAAAAATTTTAGAGCAAAATTGCCTAGTCTAAGTCCTCCTGCCAAATATTAGTTCTAAGACTCTGGCTTCCGTCAGGTTTTTCATCAAACCTGAATTGGTAAATAATGCCTTAGAGTGTGGGGAGATTTTTACCAAGTTATCATATTGCAATGCTTGGGTATTGAAATGTTGCTAGTAATTAATAATTTTGAGTTTATAACAACACTGTGATTAAACATTATAGTAAAAGGTATTCAACCATTTCTGCATTATGGAATTGTGCCTCAGACTTATACATGTTACTTCTCTAGTCTAAAAACCAAAAGAGACACAGCTTCTCTGAAAATATTCATGTCTATCTATTTTTAAATTTCCAACATATCATGAAGGAATCATTTTGTCACATGCAATGAAAGTGAATTACTAGAGAAATTTTTAAAAAAGCAAACAAAATTCAAGTCATTTAAAGAATTAGTAAATTGTGCAGGCACATAATGAATCTCAAAATTCTATGAGTCTATCTACACACTCCTACTTTTTTACATTGAGTTGGCAAAATATAGTAATAGTCCATGAATAGGTGCTGGTTCAAAACAATAGAATAAATGATGCTTTCAAAGATAAAAGTCTTATGATGTTTTAATATTAACTTACAAACAAGTGTAATTAAGTAACTAATCAACAGTGATTTTTAATTTTAAAAGCAATATTGTTTTTATGTTAAAACATTGTTTCTGTAGAGTTTTTACATATTAAATTGTGGGAAAACAGATGTTTTGCAGAAAGGGGAGGGAAAGAATCTGCATCAGATTCTGTTATCAGTTTATACAACCTCCACTCTTGTGATCTTAAGTAACAAAAACATGCTTTTATTCAAAATGTAAATAACATTTCTTGCAGTTAGTATGACTGATAATATCAAAATGGAAGTCACTAAGTAAGGTTTCTGGTATTTTTAAAGACATTTTATAGAAGTTTATATAAATGGTAGAAATGCTTTTTTGCTCACTACTTTTTGTCTATGTTTCTACTGGAAAATAAAGAAGATGGCTGGAGTCTTAGCAGCCATCTTGTAGTCATGGAACAATCTCAAAGATAGCAAGACAAAAATCAAAAGCAACTTATGAGGCCTGATGTAGTTAACTTCCCACCTCTCTGAACTATATGCTAACACTCACTTCAACCCCCATTCATTACTTTTCAGCAAAAGAAGAAAAAAAAAGTCTTCTCTCTGCCACTGCCAATCTTCAAAGTTTATTTTCCCTTCTATCACAGGGTCTATGAAATGGTCTTTTTTTAATGTTTTTCTGTTTCTCTTTCCTGTGATTTTTTTTTTTTAACCAATTCCATGGGACTGGCTTCTATCACTACAGCCTCAGCTCAGGCGTCATTTCCAAGGAGAAACTACCTAACCCCCACACTCAAAACGGCTCACAGCCTGCCAGTGCCATTGTCCTGTTTGCTCCCTCCCAACACACATCTCAAAATAAACATAAAATGCCTGTATTTGCCTTTATATTTACAGCCGATTGTGAGGTTTGCAAGGGCAAGAGCATCTTCTGTGTAGTTTACTCCATTTCCTCAGTGCGTGGTATATAATAGGAGCTCAATATTAAAATGCTGAGTAAATGAATACAAGGAAGCAGCTGCAAACCAACTGTTCAGTACAGCTGAGTTTCCTTCAAATATAAAGACAGCAGAAGATATTCAGAAGCATCAAGAATTCAAGGGGAAAAGTACCCAGGAGTACTTCCCAGGAATATCAAAACAAGGAAGCAAACAAGTAAAATTAACAATGATAGGAAACCAAACAAAATATAATTTTTGCAAGGAACTCTGAAATGGAAACATTATAGCAAATTATGAAATCCAAAGAAATTTCAGCCCAACTTTTCTGAGATTGTGCAGGCAATCAAATCAAACATCTCTTTTTTAATTCTTTCTAATTTTTCATTCTTTCTAATAGTGTATTTTAGGGTAGTACAAAGCTAAACAATTGCACAAATTATGGTTAAAGCATAGAATACAACCACTCTATGTCTCAATGCTATAAAGTTTTAAATATATCAAAATCAAAGAAAATAGGTGGTAAAGGACAGGGAATGGCAGGAAACTTATATGGGGTATTTTCTCATCTTTTTAGAAGGGTAGTTAACCTATTCTACTGTTGAAACCTGTAGCTTAAAGAAAAATTACCAGCTTTCAAGTGTTTCATTATGCTTTTTTTTTATTGTTGGTCGTTCAAAACATTACATCTAATTTGATATATTTTACAGTTTGATTCAACAGGGTTATGAACTCCCATTTTTACCCCGTATACAGATTGCTGAATCACATCAGTTACATCAATTACATTTCCATTGATTTACATATTGCCATTCTAGTGTCTGATGAATTCTGCTCTCTATCCTATTCTCTACTATCCCCCCTCCCCTCCCCTCCCCTCCCCTCTTCTCTCTCAACCCCCTCTACTGTAAAACACTTCTTCCACTTGTATTATTCTTTCCTTACCCCTCACTTCCTCTTGTATGTTCATTATGTTTTTAATTAGTTTTATTTTCTTGGATCAATTTTGGTTTGTTGGAAGGAAACATTACCTGAAATTTAGCAGTTCCTTTAGGAGGCTTTCTTTGGTTGAACTCAAGAAAAAATCAGTATTATTTACTGAAACAATGTATCTTGCAGTCTTGTTTTCTTCAAAATATACATTTTATATTGCTTAATATTTTTATACATCCTATGTATAACAAATCTGTATATATAAATTATATATACAGATTTGTATATATATAAATATATGTGTACATATATAGTTCTTGAATATTTATCATAAGCTTATATTATTTTCATAAATTAACCATTAATCCAAAGAAATTTCAGCCCAACTTTTCTGATATTGTGCAGGCAATCAAATCAAACATCTCTTTTAAAAAGCCAGATGTTTTTGCTTAAAGAATTTCATAGCATTTTCATTTTTTCTAATGGTCTTTAACTGATTTGATGATATTCTAAAAACACTACCAAATTAGTTGGGAATGTACAAAAGTGTTCATAAAATTGCATGTTTCATTGATATTGTTGGCTCTGCAGAATAGTAATATAACCATAATGAATTATATTTAATCTAAATTTTTCCTTCCAAAATGAAATGAACTTGATTGTCTGCCCTATCAATTGCCTCCTTATGCGCCTTCAGGAAAAGAAATTTTATCATCTACTGAAAAATAATTAAAAGAGAAGAAAATTGAAATAAAAGAAAATATAGCTTATAGTAGGTCTGTTTCATTTGCCTTTTGCATAAAATACGTGATTTCCACGTCAGAGAAGATTTGTGTTATTAATGTTTTTTTTTTCCACAGTGATACCAAATGTTACTGATTAAACAATATACTGACTGAAAAAACAATGTAGGAAATTATATCAAGAGCGAAAGAGAGAGATCATTCTTTCTGTACTCTGCAGTCCATGGATAGGAGAACATTTTGTTCCTGATATGCATTTTAGACTCCTCTTGGCACTCCTTCTCCTATGGCAGTGCACCAATATTCAAACATATTATGGTCTTCAATACTCTCCAAAAGAAACAGATTCCTTTAAACCATTACGTTTTTCAGAAGAGGTTAGCCCTCTCACAGTCGCCTGCCTGGTTCTGGATATAGTTATAAAAAGATAAAAAAGGAACAGCGTTGAGGACCACTGGTCTGACATGCGTAGGAAAGCCCAACCAGATGGTCCCCTGCCCGTGTGGTTCACCATCAGATTATGTTCTTCTCGTGCCTAAGATCTTCTCTTTGCTTCTCATGACTTTCAGGATCAAGCCAAATCCCTTAGCAGACTCCTGCACACCCGCTCCAGCCCCTGCCCACATCATCCCTCACAGCCTGTTTTACTAACCCAGAAGCTTCCTTCCTCTTTCACAAGTGCCTGACTGAGATCCCAGCTCTGGGTGTTCACACTGGGTGTTCCTGACCTTGGGCGTTCACACTCTGCTCGGAGCAGTCCCCAACCCACCTTTTTCACGTGTCTAGCTGCCTTTCATGGCTCAGGTATTTGGCATGAAATATATTTTCACAAGGAAACTTTTCTTATCCTTATATCTAAATCATTATCTCCTCCAGTTGTTCTCTTTACATATCCCACTTTATTTTCTTTATAAACCTGAAATCTATTTGAAATAATCTTTAATATTTATCAACTTGTTTTTATTCTTTCATCCCCCACTAAAATAGCCTCTCCATGAGAATAGGGAATTGGTTTGTACTTACTTGACATAGTAAGTGCTCAACGAAGATGTAAATGAATTTAAAAAATACAGGAAAGTCAAACAACCTGTCTCTCAATCTCAAACTCAAGAGTAGTTTCTGAAAGTCAGAGGAGTCATCACACTGAGATGTTGTGTATTCATAAAATGGTGCCTTCTAAATACATTGAAGAAATGTATTTGCCCTAATATAGAATTCATCTATTTATAGTTACTTTTATTTAATGCCCTTTAATTTACCATGAAAATTCTTTAATCACTCTACATATTTCTTATTTATCAAATTTTAATACATAGTACATAATGTTTCTACAATTATATTACATGTCAATGACATTAAAAAATAAAAATGCTATCCCAATTAACAAGCATTCAAGATTAAGAAATGATTGTAAGCAAACGTTAAGAGAATAAAAAAGAAAAGGGACCAAACACAGTAACATTTCTATTCTTGTCTTAGTATGTTTATATGGGATATAAATAAATGTATGCAGTTGTCCCTCTACTGGCAGGGATTGGTTCCAAGACACTCCTCCCCTCAAGGAATACCAAATTCTGCAGATGCTCAAGTCCCTTACAAAAAATGGCATAATACTTGCATATCACTTAAGCACAACTCTAGATTTTTATAACACCTAAGACAATGTAAAGGCAGTGGAAATAGTTGTCCTATTGTATTATTTAGGGAATAAACAAAAAAAACCAACTCTGTGCATGTTCAATTCAAATATAATTTTTTAGAAATATTCAATGTATGGTTGATTGAATCCAAGAATACAGAATGCACAAATATGGAAAGCCAACTGTATTGACCATAAAAACTATACAAACTTCATTAAGTAAAATCAACCAATTTAGAAAAACATATGTAGTAACATCATGATAGTTAGAATTAAAAAATGTTCAAAAAAATACATAAAAACAATTTAAAAGTTTTATCTTAATATGTTCAGAAAATTTTAAATGACACTCAAACAATTTTGGAAGAAAGAAAGCAAATCACCTCTTTTCCTTACATGAAAATGTTCTGCACATTAATTTAAAAATAACTATTAAATATCTTTTAATGTTATTAGTACACTAAAGTTGTTAAGAGCTTATAGTTTTCAGTAACTCAAATCTAAAATGAAAGAGAGAAGCATTAAATTTACTCTGATTTTTGCCATTAACAGAGCACAAAACAGTTTCTTATTTTTTCCTTCCACAGCATAATGCTTGGGGAGCTCAGAACACTCAGAATGAAGGAAGACTTTGGAGAACCAAACTGAGGTCAAAGATGGTCTCACTAGGAGTGAGCTAAGAAAAGCAAGCTACCACCCTTTGGAGTTAGTCATTTGGGTTTTCTTATTCTTTTTAATAAGAATAAGAGAAATTTAATGTAGCATGTACAATTCTATTGCCCTGTCACTCTACCTCTAACAGAGGCTCCATCCATGGACAGTCCTGCCTCCTCTTCAAAGTAGGGCTTCTTGTCCAGATGCAAGCCCTGGTTCCCCTCTTTTACTCAGAACTTACTCTCTTCTGTTGTGCTTGATTTCTTCGTGACTGTTTCTATTGAATTTGGACTCTCTGCCCTGTCAGAGTGGCACCTGACAACAACTGTCACCTGGATTTTGATCTCCACATTGCTCTGAGACACATCTTTGGACTGTAGTTATCTCCATGCATGCCCTGCTGTCTCCCCATAGGTTCGGCTGACAGGCCCAGCAAGAGTTTCCAGCTAATCAGGGAAAGAAATCAGTCATAGTTAAACACTAAGGTGATGAAATGAGAAACTTTAAAACTAAGCAACCATTATTATTGTTTGGGGGAACAGTAGCATGCAGCTTCATTCTTCCTTCTGACTATTGTGGGCCAAATTAGGTAGAGTCCTAAAATGGAGAAGGTGAAATGTGAGTTAGGCCTTAAGGAAGGGTAGGATGAAATCAAGCATAAAGAAAAAATAATGCATGTCAGATGGAGGCAAATAAGTTGGCCAAAGCATAGCATGAGCAAAACAAGTCCAACGGTCAATCTTCAGAGACAGCAACCACTTTAAAGGTTGCAAATGTAGATTTGACCAATTTATGAGGCATTTTGAATGTCAGTTTTTGCATGACCTTGTAAATTGTTCTTTTCTTTTTCCAAATGGTTGTGAGAAGATCACCTGCTCCATACTCACCATATAAACCTATCATATAAGAATCCTTGAGCCAGGCATGGTGGTGTACACCTGTAATCCCAGAGGCTCGGCAGGCTGAAGCAAGAGGATTGCAAGTTCAAATCCAGCCTCAGCAACTTAGCAAGGCCCTAAGCAACTTAACAAGACCCTACCTAATAGAAAGAAAGAAAGAAAGAAAGAAAGAAAGAAAGAAAGAAAGAAAGAAAGAAAGAAAGAAAGAAAGAAAGAAAGAAAGAAAGAAATAGAGCTGGGGATGTGGGTTACTTAAGCACCTCTAGGTTCAATCCGTGGTACAAAAAAAAAAAAAAAATCCTTGAGGTTGAAGCTAAGGGATTTGGCTTTACATCAAATTTGCCAGCTCATTCTTGCTGAGAACAAGAACTACATATAATTATTTTGGAACTTTTCTCTTAGCAGTCAACCATCATATGTTAAACCCCTGTATTAAAAAATAAATAAATAAAAGATCTATTTGTGTGTGTGTGTGTGTGTGTGTTCATGCAGGGGAGTCTTGGAATGTCTGAAGCACTGGGTTGTACCAAAATCTTTGCTAGAGTTAATGGAGGAATCACAAAGGGGTACTACAACAACAGTGGAATTGTCAGATGTTAACCAATTATTAAGGTATAGAATAGATGTGAACAGGAAGAGACATAGATGCAACACCAGTTGGAAACTAGTATAACAGATATTAATTTACCAGCTCAAAAACAAATGTACAAGAAATTCCATGTGATTTTAATTTCTTCAAATCAACTAAATCTAACTTTGAGGGCCATAGAGTATTAAATTCAATCTCAATCAACATTGGACTTCTTTTTCTAAATCCATCCAGCACATGTGGGAAGTTCCTAGAATCAAAAGCAGAGTGATAAAAAGAAATAAAACAAAACAAACAAATGAACTCTCTAGTTGTTGTCCACCATGTCTCCATCAGTAAGCTCACTGGGCAAATCCATATAATCCTATAAGTCCAGGGGTCTGGGTGTCAGTAAAAATGAATGAATGAGGACTTATGAAACTTCTCTCCCCATAAAAGCAAGGAGAAAACTAGAAAAAGAAAAAAAGAAAAAAAATGACTTCTTCAGAACTCTGGATACTAATCAAAGGCTTGTGGCAACTCAGGAAGCATTTAGAAAGAAATAAGGGGAAAAAAAGAACAGAAAATGAAGAAGAAGAAGGAGGAGGAGAAAGAGGAGGAGGAGGGGGGGAGGAGGAAGGAGGAAGGAGGGAGGAGGAAGGAGAAGGAGAAGAAGAAGTGGAGGAGGAGGAGGAGGAGGAGGAGGAGGAGGAGGAGGAAGGAGCCACCCTGCTCATTTAAGGAGTGGAAAGTACATGCCATTTTCTTGGAGACAGAGTTTCCACATAAATTATTTAGGACTCTTTCAAAGAGATTTATTTCTTCATCTCCATTTACTTATTTATTTAGTCATTTATTTGTATTTGTATGAACTCTTAGAATTTATTTTATTCTCAAGGTTATAATTTAGTACTATTTTGTTTGTTCACTCAAATTGTTCCCCCTTAACCCTTGAGAGTTCTTTCAGATGGCTCCTGTGTCTCTTTGATATACCCCCGATAAGGTGGAAGTGTTTTAAAATTTTTTTCCAGTTTTGCTTTTTCTTTATCTCTTTGTTTTGAGCACTTTCTTACTTTATGACATAATGACTGCAGGCTTATGTTGCATATTTCTTACTTTAGTCCTAAAATCAGCCATTTTTCTAAGAAATCCTAACCCTGGTTCTTATTATTCAATAGTATTATTTGACACCAAAATCGTGATTGTTGATGTGTTGCTTGATGCTGTTATTTCTTCCAGGTTGTCTTAACTGACAAGACAAGGTACTACATCTGTGTGTACTAACCCAGGTACATACACATATCTGTAAGTAATCATCTGTATTAAGCAAAACATGACCTCATACTGATGTCTGTTATGCTTACATGTTATAATATTTGTGAATATCTTGAGATATAAATGGACACAGAGGAAACAGAAAGGAGCATTCAGATGCTTAATCCCCAGGCGAGTACTAATGAGTAGAAACATAAACCATGAATGCAAGACACATGGGTAATTTTAGGTATTGCAGCCACATTTGAAAAGGTGAAAGGAAGCAACTTAAATTGATTATAGGAATAATTTAGTTAAAGCAGTATGTCAAAATAATTAGCATTTCATTGTAAAATACAGTGCTAAATAATTAGCATGAAACATGGTACTCAATGGTCACTTGTAGCTAACAACTACTGTAATGGACAGAATAGCTCTAGAGAAAAGTGCATGTCAAGATCACTTTTTAAGAGCATTTAAGGTAAATATTATTGTTGAGTAGTGTGGGAGAGTTTCAGTACTTTCTTTAAATTTAAATTTTTTTCCCTAGAGTTCTACTCACAGGGCAAATGGAATTTTTAAAATATCAAAAACCTTTTAACTCTAACTGAAGAGAAATCTCTGTATTTTGCATTATTGGTGGTGTCCCCTTGTAATCCCAGCTACTTGGGAGGTTGAGGCAGGAGAATGAAAAGATTGAAGCCATCCTGGGAAATTTAGGAAGACCTTGACTCAAAATTTAAAATAAAAGGGTTGGGATGTAGCTCAGTGGTGGAGTGTTCCTGGATTCAATCTTTGGTACTGCCAAAAACAAAGAACTTCAGCTCAAATCAATAAGTTTCTCTCTCTCTCTCTCTCTCTCTCTCTCTCTCTCTCTCTCTCTCTCTCTCTCTCTCTTCTCTCTCTCTCTCTCATAGGTTTTTATTTATTCATTTATTTTATTTTAAAAGTACTGAAGAAGATTCTGAGCAAGACACTGTTGGTGATATAGTTTTTGAATCTCCTCAAATAGCCCTTCACAAAAGGTGAAACCAATTAGAACAGTAAGACTAAAACACACAACAATATCTACAGACAAAATCAGAAGGCCACATAACCTTAATGACTCCATGACACAAAAGGATAAGGGCATGAAGACCTGTTTGCTGCATTGACTATATAGGAGGAAATAGGGAAGACAAAGACTTCTGTAGAGTTGAAAAGACATGAGAACTCCAAAATGAGCACACTATCTTGAGAATGGCAGCTGAAACAAAAGTAGACCTTTTTTGGGGGGAATCCAATTCAAAAGCAAATCCACAGAGGCTCAGAATTGGTGGAGCTAGATGGACCTCATCTCTCACAGGTAGCCAATACAAACAATCCTGAATCCAGGAGAAACTACTAAAAGCATAAACCAAATTGAGTAAGACAAAAATAGAAAAATGAAAAGAGAAGGTCCAGATGAAGATAAGAGATGGGAATCACATTTGTGAACTTCTGATAATACCAAAAGGATGAGTCCTGGAGTCCTGAAACTGCTGTACTAGTCTAACTTTGCCTCCTGCAAAGTCAGTTTAAATAGAAATCCCTTGTAGATGAGCCATAGGAAGGAACTCAAGTTAAGTCTCATAGAAAATTATTGTAGAAAAAAAAATAGTTAAAGAATTAAGAGAATAAGTTCCCTAGATAAAATAAATGTAAGTTAAAAAGATATACCCATAAACCAGATGAAAACCCTAACCAAGCCATTTTGAAATAAGCTGAAAGAACCTGAGAACACATTAGAGCAAGAATAGATTTTCATAATCAAAGGCATGATTCCTACTTCTCCCTGAAGTTGCCTGTTTCTCTTAGGATTTCAGGTGAATTGTCTGTCTTACAAATTTAGTTCTCTGATGAATGCAAGAAAAATGATTAACTTTTAGTTTTCCTAGGTTTTTATTTTGTTGTGGGATAGGAATGATGATTTTTGGCTCCATAAGTCTCTGAGGCAAAACCAGAATCCCCGTATTAGATTCTCTTTATTTCTGAGTTTAGTGAGAGCAGGGATTAGATTTGTAAATCTGACAATGCATGCTTCTGTTTACTCAGGGGGAAAGACACTGGAAGTCAGTAAAAGTATTCTTTCTTCGAGATCATCACCAGAATGCAGACAGGCTCACAAGAAGATTATCCAGCACCTCTGTGTCGTAATCTACATTCGAACTATTTTAAAAGCAGAAAAAAAAAACTTCCCCAGATGTTTTTGGGCCCAGTATCCTTCCCCCATCTGGAAATGTGGCTGTCTGTACCCTCTACCCCTCCATGACTTGGTGGCAAAGGACTTATGATATGGGAGGTGCCTGATCTTTTCATAATTTCCTGTCCATCTTTACCCCTCTTTCATTTGCACATAGAGATTCTGGAAAATTCTTTCTGCTCACAAATTGCCAAATATAGTTATAATATTTGAATCTAGGAGAAAGCACAGAAATAAGGTGATCCAACTCTTCATTTTTAGGTAAGAAAAAGAGCATAGAGAATTAAAATGACCTTAGATTTACCAAAAAAAAAAAAAAAGAAGAAGAAGAAGAAGAAGAATCATATTGCTTATGACCAGCTGCCTTCCTTTAAGGGTATACATAATTAGATGGAAGAAATCTCACAAACTCCTATTTAGCATTTATATTTTAAAACATATGATCAGTGAAGTGAATGAGCAGAATTGGGGAGAAAAAGTATGTGGCATAGCTAACTTAAACCACTCTGATCTGTTGACAGTCTGTTGTTCAAGTGTTACCAAAATCTTCTATGATTTTATAAATCTCATCTCATTGTAGCATGATTTCTTCATTCTGAAAACATCTCCTTTTATTCAAACTTCCTTTCTATTTACAGGCATATTGTTTTTTAAAAATACACCATAGATGGTTGTGCACATCTTTTTCACAGTACAAAATGCTGAAATAGCCAAACCTCATTTTCTTTAGAATCTTAAAATGCTCTTTTTTGAATCTGCCAATGTGGTCTCAAGGTGGTTACATGATATCATAAGTTAATGGTTATTCTAGCATTTCTCTAATTTTTCGAGGCTTCTACATATGTATTTATTTTGTCCTGGGATTTTCATGCACAGTGTGGAGACTCAATTTTTAAAATAAGATGAATGAAAATGATTCCACCTCCTAAGATTTGTACTTATGTTTTTAGTTACACCAAAATACATAACTAATAAAAGTTTTACCCAGCTAACCCCAAAATAAAGAAACTACAAAGTTTATATAAATAATCATTATTTCAGAGACTCATTATTGCACTATGAATAAACACTATGAGATTCCTTTGTTTTATTGCTAGATTTCATAACACCATGGCTGGAAAATACCAAACTAATCAGAAGACAAAAGAAGCATTAGATAATTAGCTATCATGGGATTAAAGTGGGATTAAGTTGTAATGACACAATTTAATGACAGACCTCAAATTCTTGAACATTCAGTTGGCTCCTCTTTTTTCTATCAAGCACCAACAACATTCTTGTCATTTAAATGATACAAGATGTGAATAAATGTGTTGATTTGAGAGTTCATGCCATAAAACAAAAGATTTTGATTTGTCTGTACACCATTATTTTAAGAGAATCCTTTCATAAAAGATTTTGCTTTTCAGTTATGGGAGGGCTTGGGTAAATCCTTGAGTATGTATTACACAAAAAGTATTTAAACAAATATTACACAGTGTCAAAAAGTAGATCTTTTGAAACTTAGATGATTATATGAAATTTTCATCCAAATGTTTGGCAGTGTATAAATTAAAATTTGGTTAGCTTTGACTTTATATTAAATATAATTAACATAAATGACAAAGTTTCCACTGAACATTATAATTAAATATTTGTGTTTTATAAAAATCAGAATTGCTTAGCTTTGGCAGTTCAAGAGAAATGTGGGAATTATTGGTCACTTTTACTGAATTTCTGAAATGTGTAAGAGTTTTGATTTGCATTTCCCTGATTGCTAAGGATGCGGAACATTTTTTTCATATGCTTATTGGCCATTTATATTTCTTCTTTTGAGAGATATCTGCTTAGTTCATTTGCCATTTATTGATTAGTTTTTTAAGGGGGAGCGTTGTTTTTTGAGTTTTTTTTTAATATATTCTGGATATTAATCTCCTACCAGAAGAGTAGCTGGCAAAGGTTTTCTCTCATTCTGTAGGTTCTCTTTTCACTTTTACTTTTGCTGTTGTTGTCGATGATGTTTTTTTTTTGTTGTTTTTGTTTTGTTTTGTTCTTGCAGAAATTCTTTAATTTGATGCCATCCCACTTATTGATTCTTGGTTTTATTTCTTGAGTTTTAAGAGTCTTATTAAGGAAACGGATGCTTGCACCAATATGTTGTAATGTTGACCCTATATTTTTGCATAGCAGTTGCAGTGTTTCTGGTCTAATTCCCAGGTCTTTGGTCTTCTGAGTTTATTTTTGTATAGGATGAGAGACAAGGATCTAGTTTCATTCTTCAACATATGGATATCCATTTTTCTCAATACCATTTGTTTAAATGGCTATCTTTTCTCCAGTGTGTGTGTTGGGAGCCAGCGACCGCACCCTGAATATGGCGCTGGTCTGGGCTTCCGCTTCGTTAGCGGTTAGAATTGTTAGAAGTAAACAACTCCTTGTAAGGCTGTGGGGCTGGGCTCTGGCCTGCTTCCGCTGCACTGTACCTATTAGACTTTTCCACGTGGTGCTAGTTCATTGGCGGGGCTGGGTACTTAAGCTAGGGTAGACCAACCGCTCGCTCTCTTGTTCCTGTTTTCTCATCATGATTCAAAGGTCCTGAGTAAACTGCTGAAAGAAGAATCCTGTGTCGTGTTTCCCTTGCTGGCGAGGGATCGCGACATGTGTGTTTTGGGGATCTTCTTCAAAGATCAGGTGACTGTATCTATGTATATTTGTCCCTATGTCTTTTATTTTACTCCACTGGTCTTTGGGTCATTCCAGCTAGGATGGCAAGCATCAAGAACACAAATAACAATAATTGCTGGTAAGAATGTGGAAGAGAAATTACATTTATACATTTTGGGTTGGACATCAAATTAGTAAAACCACATTGTAAAGCAGTATGGAGATTTTTCAAAAGACTAGTAATGGAACAAGCATATGGCCCAACTATCCCACTCCTTGGTATTTATCCAAAAGAACTAAAATCTGCATACTACAAGGATACAATCACATCAATGTTTATAGCAGCACAATTCACAATACCTAAGTTATGAAGCCAAACTTAATGTTTGACAATAGACAGATAAAGAAAATGTGATATATATACACAGTGAAGTTTTACTCAACCATAAAGACTGAAATTATGTCATTTTCTGGTAAATTGATGAAACAGGATAACATCATGCTAAGTTAAATAAGCCAAACTCCAAACATCAAGGATGGAATGTTTTCTTCCATATGTGGAAGCTAGATAGAAAAAAATAATTTAGAAAAAGGAATTTTACAAAAAAAAAAAAAAAGAAGAAGAAGGAGAAGGAGAAAAAGGAGGAGGAGGAGGAGGAAGGTCAATAGAATAGAGGAAGGAGATCATGGAGAAGGGAGGAGGGAAAGGTATAGGAAGATTCTAGGGAATGAAGTCTACCAAATTATGCTATGTTCACGTACAAATATACCACAATGAATACTGCTTTTATATATAATTATAATACACTAATTAAAATCATAACAATAAAACTAAAAGAAGCATCAGTAGAGTACCCCAAGCAAATCAGGGGGAGAATGGTGGAAAATGAATGGTATCAGAAATTGACCAAAATTATGTTATGTATGTATACAAATATGGCATAATGAATCCCATTATTATGTATAATTATAATGCACCAATAATAAAAGAAATGTGTAAAAATAAATGAAAAAGCACCTAGTGTTAATGCTTCCCCATAATACTGATCAATATTTTTTCCTTTGGTCAACTATTTTTTTTGTATTTTTGTTTGTTTTTGTACCAGGGATTGAATTCAGGGCACTTAACCACTGAGCCATATCTCCAGTCCTTTTTTATTTTTATTTTGAGACAGGGTGTCTCTAAGTTGCTTAGGACCCTGGTAAGTTGCTGAGTCTAGCTTTGAACCTGCAATCCACTTGCCTCAGCCACCAGACTGGGACATGAACTGGTTTTATTTTAGATTTATTTTTTCTGATGCAGAAGAAATATAAAAGCCTCAGAAAATATCACTACATGTCATTCATGTCTTAGCTCAACATACCTAGAAGAGTCAGGCAGTGTGGTGAGAGAGAGAATACAGTTCAGATTTCTAAACCTACTCATTTTCCTAAGTGCTTTGCAGACTAATAGAAGAGCCAGCAGGCTGCCAATGGACCGATGGAAAGGACTAATAGCTTGGAAGACTAGTAACTAATGACATGAAGTAATTAATGACAAATTATAGCTTTATTAAGTCAGCCAATGGAGACTCAAGGACATTGAGCCATAGTTTCTTTACATTATTTATTTACTCATACACATTTATTGAGCATTTGGCACTATTCTAGGTTCTTGATTGGAAAATAACAAAGACTACCAGGTGCAGTCCTCAGGGCATCCCGGCACCCTTAATAGATATGTTCAAGGTCTGTGAATGAGTCTGTCTAGATTTAACTAGAGACAGTAATATTTTATGAAAATGAAAGGATGAAACTACCTATCAGAGATAGATACTGTACCAGAGTCTACACTGAAATCCAAATACTTCTATGCATTTTGAATATGATCATATGATCTTTTAATTAACCAGTTCAAACTGCTTTCAGCTCTTTTTTTCTGTCAGAAACCAGGTATAAGCAAAGTTATCATGTAATGACTTAACTCACTGAATTTGAATATTGATTTCAAGCAGTTCACAATATAACCATTTTTAAATTATCTATTTTCTATTACCAAGCCAAATGATGTCTCCAGGTATTAAACTCTTTTTTTAATTTTTATTATTGGTTGTTCAAAACATTACATAGTTCTTGACATATCATATTTCATACATTTGATTCAAGTGGGTTATGAACTCCCATTTTTACCCCGTATACAGATTGCAGAATCACATCAGTTACACATCCACTGTTTTACATATTGCCATACTAGTGTCTGATTTGTTCTGCTGCCTTTCCTATCCAGGTATTAAACTCTTATGAAAACATTATAGCATGTTTTACTGGGGGTGCAAACCATCCCTTTAAGTCTATATTTTTTCAAACCACTTACGATCATACATGAGTCACTTTTAAATTTAGAGATCTGTGTGTGTGTGTGTGTGTGTGTGTGTGTGTGTGTGTGTGTTAGACACTGGGATAAAATATCTTATGTATGGGTCAAGGGAAAAAATTCAAATCCTCTGTATTTATGGATTTTTCAATGATGCCAGAGGGCTGGAGACACAGTCTGTAAGTCTTACATAAGAAATCTTAACAAAAAAATGACATGTCTTTCTTCAAGAATCAGAAAAGGCTTTTTGAAGGAGAAGAGGTTTAAACAGAGTTCTGAAAGTTACATATAAGAATTCTAATAGATAAATAACTCCAGTGTTCAGAACTGAAGAATGGCTAGAGAAATGTGGTTCATACACATAGTAGAATACTATTCAGTCATAAAAAGGATGAAATATGACATGTTATTTGTGACAACACAGATGAAAACGGAGATCATTATGTTAAGAGAAATAAACCCAACACAGAAAGACAAGTACTATGTCATCACTACACAATTGATCTCAACGAAGATGAGAGTGTAATGGTAGTTAACAGAGATCATGGTAGATGGGGATTGGGATTGGGGAAGATTGGCCCATGTGTATTAAGTTACAGTTAAGAGCAAGAAGTTCTCAAGCCTACTACGGTGGGGTATGCTTATAATCCCAAAGATGTGGGCAAGCTAAGGTAGAAAAATCCCAAATTCAAGACTATCCTGGGCAACTTAGCAAGACCTTGTCTCAAAATAAAAATAAAAAGAACTAGGGATGGATTTCAGTGGTAGAGAGACCTTGAGTTCAATCCCCAGTGTACTATTATACTTATAGTGAAATAATTATAGATAATGCACTGTAAATTAAAAAAAACTAGAAGAAATTATTTTGAAAGTTTTCACTATAAATAAATAGCCAGTTGAGGACATATGTATTTTAGCCTGATTTATACATTAGGCAATGTATATGTGTATCAAAATATTATGATACCTCACTAATATATATAATTTTTGTTTTATGCATCAGTTAAAAAAATGTTTTAAAAAGCATTCCAATAAGCAGACATGCTAGATAATGGTATTACATGCTTAAAATTATTTATAGGCCTGAACCTGAATATTCTAATTTAATCCATCTGGAATATGACTAAGAAATCTACATTTTTAACAAGCAACTGTTGCACACAAACATCAGTCCTCACTGTGATTCTACTACATGGGATCCAGTTACCTTCAAGCTGAGAGGAAAGAAAAATCTGAAGACATTTAGGAGAAGTCAAGTAGGCCAGTTTGACAGGGATAAATAAGGAGCCATAAAGGAAAATTTTAGAAAAACATGCTCAAAAGTTAGATTGACCAGGTTGTGAAGCACTTGGAATCTTAATTTAAAGATCATATATTTTATCTTAAAGCAATAAGAAGTTACAGGCAAATTATATAAAATAGAGTAATGGCACTAACATTATGTCAGCTCATTAATAAGATGTCAATATTAAAAGAATGATAAGCTGAGAGTGAAATATTCTTTACAAGAGTGAATATTTAGGTTTGAATTTAAAGACCTGGCTTATTTTAGAGGAAGAATAATTTTTGCAAATTGAGAGTGTTTGGGTTTTTACATAAAATATCATGTTGAGTAGCATAATAAATTTTCAGACTCTGAATGTAATAAAAATAATTAGCTATATATCAGGCATACCCATGATCACAAAAATAATTGCGTTATTTTGTTCTGGTCAAAATTGAGCTTGCCATAAACTGTGGAACCAACCGAGATGCCCTTCCCTTAGGTGAATGGATAAAGAAACTGTGGTATATATACACAATGGATTATTACTCAGCATTAAAAGAGAATAAAATTATGGCATTTGCAGGTAAATAGATGGAGCTGGAGAATATCATGTTAAGTGAAGTAAGCCAATCTCCCAAAACCAAAGACCAAATGTTCTTTCTGATAAGTGGATGCAGCTCCTTAATGGGGGGCTGGAGCATAGTAAGAATGGAGGAACTTTGGGTAAAGGAGAAGGAGGGGAGGGAAGGGGGCATGAGGGCAGGAAAAATGGTGGAATGAGATGGACAGACATCATTACTCTAGATAAATTATGACTGCATGTGTGGTGCTACTCTACATCATATGCAACCAGAGAAATAAAAAGTTGTGCTCCATTTGTGTACAATGAATCAAAATGCATTTTGCTGTTATATATATATATATATATAGTTAGAATAAATAAATAAATAAATAAAATTTGCTTGCCATGATGTCCCTGAGATTTAATGAAAATGTTTTCTCCTAGTAATCTTCATGCTGTCCTTTGAAGAAAATGATCCATTTTATTCCCCCACAAAGTGCAAGAGCATTCAGCAATCTCTGATGTATTGTTTCAGTGGAATTAACACCATTTTTCAATGTGAAATCATTTTTTACATTAATTAGAGAATAATAATTTATTTGTCTTTACATCCATGTTTTCTTTTCTTCTTTCTTTTTCCTTTTTTTCTGAACACTTTTTTATTCTAATTTGTTATGTATAGCAGCAGAATGCATTACAATTCATATGACACATATAGAGCACAATTTTTCATATTTCTGGTTGTACACAAAGTAGAGTCACACCATTTGTGTCTTCATATATGTACTTAGGATAATGATGTTCTTCTCATCCATGGTTTTATTTGGCTTAAATATGCAGAGATACTATCTCTATTTTTTTCTTAAATTTTCTAAATTATGTTTCTGTTAATATATCTTGCCAGTTTGAAAATGAAAATAAATTAACATTAATTTTCATATCCTTGAAACCTGCTATAAATTTCATAAAGTCACCATTAATCAATCTATTAAAATTATTCTGTGCTTACTTCATAGAATATAAACATCTTTCTCCCACAACGTTAATAACTCAAAAAATTCAATAATGGAAACGAACGCCACAAGAACTACAGAGTGGGATGGATAATTATTTTTAATTCTATTTTTCACAAAGAAAATTGCATTGGGATTTATGGATGCCAGAGATGTCTTTCTACAGAAATATAATATTAAGGAAAAACACATTTGACCCCAAACTACATGCACATACTTGGAAGTTGGCAAACTTTCCCACAGTCTAAGGATTCCAGGAGAGAGCAGTGATGCATGCATCCAAACCAGATGACACTGTAGGGTCAAAGTAGAAAAGGACTGTACTCTATTGCTTAAACCTAACAGCTATTAATTAGTTGAGTAAAACAATAAATTTTTAAAGTATGGACCTAATTAAGATACTAATGATGATAGAGCAGATATATCCACTACCACTAACATGATTGCTAATACTTTCTTCCAAGTCTACACTGTGAGTTTACTTCTCTGAAAGATTATTTTGATCATTAAAATCATTAGGTCTAAATTTGATCAATAAATCTTAAAGGACTTGAGAATCACAGCCTTTCAGACAGAAGTATCCTGTGTTTCCCCTTTGCTAGCAAAACAATAAACCTTCTTTTTCCTTTTTCTCAAAACCATGTCTTCATTATTGGATTGGCACTGGAGACAAGGAATGAACTTTCAGCAACAAATTTTGTGACTCAGATGAGACCTGAGAGAAGTCTCCACTCCAGCTTTCTTGAGCAGGCCTGGTCTCCAAGGAACTCCACTTCCATGCTGAGGATGCAAGGTGGCTGGTGAATTTGTTGAGAGCCAACTGCTGAAGAGTTAGCAGACCAGGTGAGTTTTCCTCCCGTCGAATGGAGGAGCTATACTTGTGAGTAAAGGGAGGGACTGAGGGACCATCCCAGTAGCTGCTGAATCTCCTTTTGCTTTGGGGAACTCACACCTTCTCTTCCTGAATGCTACAGGTTGCTCCATCATGGTCTACTTTGGAGAAAAAGGAAACTGAACTCAATAAAGTCATAATACCATTGGTCACCTTGTAGGTCCTCTGGTGTGCACATTGAGATCCTTGATTCTACACATCTGGTTCCTCTTCATGAGAACCTCTGGTCCCTCTTTAAGGGACATCTGTGGTGCCACTGGAATAGAAGACATGATTAAATGGGACTCAAGAACCTAGGGATATTTCTATTCTAAGTTCTCATCTATTTGTTGGCCTTGGGTTTGGGTATTCCTTCTGGTTGTCAATTTACATACCTGGCAGGAGAGTATAGTCCTATATGGACATTTGAAAGAAACAAACAAACAAACAAAAAAACACAATGTTTTCTGGTTCTTGTGTCTAATAATAATGAACATAAAGGATTCTAGAGTTGCAAGTTTGTCCTGAGTTAATTTGAATCTGATCTCATAGACCTACAAATCTCCCCAAGCTCCTACATTGATAAACTTGACCTGTTTTTAACTGATCTGATTATGAGTTACTATCTTCATAGTTTTGAGAGACTAGCTGAAATACCAATGGCTTTTGTTCAAATTGTTTACAAAAGAAGCAATACTTTGCTGTCTTGTTTATTGCTGTATGATACTTGCCTGTGTATGCCTTGTTCATTTATCTGCCATCTGCCACCATGGACCTCTGAAATGCTCTGACGTTCAATACTCTTAACTTTTCATGCCCCACCTGATAGAGCACAAAGACTTTGGGTTACTTCCCCCAACTCCACCCTTTTTCAGCAGGAAGCAGCTTGGAGATTATTGTCACCCAGGAAATGTAGAAATTGACAGTGGGGTAATGTGACACTGGTTCACTTTATGTTTTGAGCCCTTGCTGCTCTGCCATGGCAACTAATTTTTAAAATGGACATGTTTCTTTCTCTTCCTCTCTCCCTGCTCCTTCCTAGTCTCTCACCCTCACTAACCTCAGGGGAAATGGCATTACCTTTCTTCCCCATCCTAGGCAGTGTTATCTGTCCTTGAGTACCCACTCACTATAAGAACAAAGTAATAGACTTTGAGGATGGTACCATAAGATCTCAGAAATAACTATCTTCCAAATTAACAAGCAAATTACAGCTCCAACAGAGAACAAGTGGAACATAGCCTTTGAATAACCTCTTTAAAAGCCCCCTATTTCTGATGACAGGCAGAATTACAGCCTTTGGGACAGGAGTCCCCTGTGTTTCTCCTTTGGTAGCAAAGCAATAAAACTTCTTTTTCCTTTTTCTCAAAAATAAATAAATAAATAAACTTAAAGGACTCATTTCTGATTAAAGTTTGCAAAAACAGTTCTATTCTTCAATACCATTTCTCTAGTTAGAAGTAATATTAATGGTCTAAATTGGGAGGCTTAGTTTTAGTAGTGTCTTTATTTTCTGAATTCAACTTATACATTGTGCAGCCTTTGCTTTGGAATTTTTAGATACTGGTAATACAGAAAGGCAAAACATTTCTATCAATGTTTTATTAAACTTTTCTATTCTTATTATATAGGGAGTACAAAAACTAAGCATTTATGTTAATAATTGTTTTCTTCTTTACTAAATACTTGGTCTTGTACTAAGTTCTCTCTTTATGATATAGCACAAATACACTTACCAGGAAAGTGTTGTTATTGTATTTTAATAAAACTAAGGCCTATAAAAGTTAAATAAGTTGCCCATAACATAGTAAATAGCAGAGATATTTACTAGATAGAGATATTACTAAATAAAATAAAATGTACTAATTACTAATTTACTAAATAAAATAAAATAACAGAGATATTTACTAAGATAGAGATTAAAAGCCAAGCTGTCTGTTTCCAGATCTCCTGACCTAAATGACACCAAAATAAATATGTGCTAATGACTGTCAAAGGAAATCATAGCTCTAAAGAAATCATCCCAATGTGTTCTGAGTTACTTTTTGCCACTGACCCAAAGACAGAATATACAAAAATAAGGAGCTTTACTCTTTTTCTAGTTCACATTTGAAAGTAAAAAAGGAACAGTTTTTAAGGTTATTTCTTGCCATCCTCTATTATTGAACATAATCAATTGGATCACATTCTCTATTACTGTGCAGATGGCTTGGCTCTACAGGCTAAAATTAATCATTGGTCTACTTTTGCTATCTAAATTGAATTCTATTACTAGGATTTTAAAAATTATGAAGCATTTTTTGTATAAAATGCATATGGAAGAAATTTAAAATCATTATTTGCACTATCCAAAGATAAATATGCAACACATTTTGGTATAAATTATTCCAAGTTTTTCACCCCCTCTACTTATATGGCAAGGATCTTGGTAGATGTCTTGTCCTCTCTGCTGTAGATTTTTTTCCTTCTTTATCTCAAGAAGTTACTCAAGTCTTATTTGGGAAGGGATTTATATTGCAGAAATGTCACAAGACATGACAAAACTTCTTCAGGAAACTAAGCTATACTCACTGTTTCCAAAATTAAGACCTATCCCTTAGAAACCATGAGATAATATGCTCTGGCCCAGGTCAGAATTAATGCACCAAGCCCATCCTCCTGTAGGCTTGAGAAAGATGACAGTGGCAGCAGCCAGCATGGAATCGAGGACCTGAAGACTTCCCCCAAATATTACAGATCATATACAATACCCAAAATTTTTCCTGTGTCCTGAGAGAGGAAAATAAAGAAATATGATATGTCTTAAATTCTCTGTCACAATAAGTTTATAAATATAATACATGTAAATTCCATAAGTATCAATTGGTATGTAAGTCCTCACACTTCCATTTGTTTATTTGCCTGAATAAATGCAATAAGGGCTTTTGTTTAAAAGACCTTCAATTTTTACATTTTTATTGGTATGTAATTCAGATACCACAAAATCTGAAATTTTAAGACATATGTGTCAATAATTTCTAGTATACTCACAAGGTTGTGTGACCATCACCACTAGCTTCTAAAATATTTACATCACTCCAAAAAGAGTTACCAGTCTTCCTTCTAGCCGTTAGCAATCACTTCTATTCCTTAGCAACCAAAAATCTGTCTGGATTTTTTTTTCTGGCCACTTCAGCTAAGCAGAATTCTATACTTTATAACCTTTAGTCAGGCTTCTTCTCCAAGTATGTTTCCAAGTTTCATCCATGTTGCAACCTACATCAGAACTTCACATCTTTTATAATGGAATAATATTCTTCTATCCATTGCAGGAATATATCACTATTATTTATCCATTTGTCCATTGATGAACATTTGTGTTGTTCCTGATTTTTGACCAGTATGGAGGATGCTATTAATTTCCTATAGAAGATTTTGTGTTAATATGATTAAAATTTTCTTGCACATACACGTAGGAGTGCAATTCCTGGATATGATAATTCTATATTTAACTTTTTAAGGAAATGCCAAAAATTCCCACAGAGGCTGAATCATTTTACATTTACACTAGCAATGTATAAGTGCTCCAATTTCCCCCACTTTATTGAAGGCCCTATTATTGTCTATCTTTTTTGTTATAATTATCTGAGTGGGTTAGAAATACAACCACTTAGTATGACATTGTAATTTAAGTTTGTTGTTATGGGATGACTGAGGATTTTGGTTATCTTTTCATGATATTTTTGTTTTGCTTTGTTTTGGTTTCTGGAGGCTATACCAGGGATTGAACTCAGGGACACTTGACCACTTTCTTCCGTAAGTTTTCCAGTAGCTTTTACATTTAGATCTTTAATCCAGTTTCCATTGATAGTTATGATATATGGTACAAGATAGAGGTAAAATTTTATTATTTTGAATGTGTATACCCAATTTTGTATTTTATTTAGAGACAAGAGTCTCTAGAACCTCACTTTTGCTGAAGCTGGCTTGAACTTTCATTCATATCTTTTGTTTATTTTTTAATTGCGTTATTTATGTTTTAGTTGTATGAGCTCTTTATGTATTCTGGATTCTAGAACCTTATCAGGTACATGATTTTTACACATGTTCTTTCACTCTGTGGTATCTTTTATTGTTTTGTTGCTGTTGTTGTTTTTTGTTTTGTTTTGTTTTGTTTTGGATTTTTTTCGTTGTTGTTGTTGTTATTGTTGTTGTTCCAGGGATTGAACCCAAAGGCCCTTAGCCACTGAGCCACACTTCCACCCATTTTATTTTTTTTAATTTTGAGACAGGGTCTCACTAAGTTTCTTAGAGCCTCGCTAGATTGCTGAGGCTGGCTGTGAACTTGGGATCATCCCACCTCAGCTTCCCACCACAACACTTGGTACACAAAATTTTTGAAGCACAAAAGTTTTCATTTTTAATAAATCCAATTTTATCTATTTTTTTCTTTGATTGCTTTGTTTTTGATGTCACATATAAGAACCCATTGCTTAATTCAAGATCATGAAAATTTACATCTATGGTTTCTTCCATAAGTTTTCCAGTAGCTTTTACATTTAGATCTTTAATCCAGTTTTCATGATAGTTATGATATATGGTACAAGTTAGAGGAAAAATTTTATTCTTTTGAATGTGTATACCCAATTGCTTCAGTGTGACTTGTTGAAAAGATTACTAAATTGTTTTGAGTAGCTTTGGCAGCCTTGTCAATAATTAATTGATGATTATGAATAATGGTTGATCTAGGATATCAGTTCTATTTTATTGATCTGTATGTTTATCCTTATTTTTGTACCACAGAATCTTTATTTCTGTAGCTTTACAATATATTTAGAAATGAGGAAATATGAGTTCTCCAATTTTATCTTCTTCTCAAGATTTTTTTTTCTAATTTTTTGGTTATTCTAGGACTCTTGCAATTCCATGTGAATTTTGGATCAGTGCACCCATTCTGGAAAAAAAAAAACAGTTATATCAAAGGGAACTGTGATGCATGTGCACATAAATTTGTAAAGGATAATGACTTTAACTATATTGTCTTTCAAAGCATGAACACAGAATGTATTCCTAATTATGTAGGCTATTTTCTTTTTTCTTTCTTTTCAACAATGTTATGTAGTTTTTGGTGTATGGGGCATTACTTTTTTGCTACAATTTATTCCTAAATATTTTAATGATATTATAAATAGAATTATTTTATTTTAGTATTATTCATTTTTAATTTATAGAAATAAACAATTTTTACATGGAACTTGAATTCTTCAATCTTCATATGCTTGCATATTAGCAGGTAATAAGCTTTTTATGGACTCTTAAGGATTTTCAGCTATAGAATCATAAAGTCTATAATATAGACAGTGTTACTTCTTCCTTTCCAGTATGAATGCCTTTTGTTTCCTTTTTCTACTTAATCACCTTAGGTAGTTCCTATAAACTAAGTTAAATAGTAGTGGCAATTGTTGATATACCTGCCTCACCACCAATTTTAGAAGGAAAGTTTTCAATGTTTTACGATTAAACATAATGTTAGCTATGAATTTTCATCTCTGTCATTTATCAGGTTGAGAAAGTTCCCTTTAATTCTTTATTGAAGAGGTTTTGTTTTTGCTTTTGTTTTCATGAAATTGTGCTACTTTTTTCCACATAATTTTTCTGCATCTATTAATCATGAGGATTTGTTTTTAAACTTCTAATTTCTTAATTAAGAAGATTAGGACTTGAGATCTGTTTTGTCATCATAGGCCTTTACAATAAGTTTCTATTCAGTTCTGTTATTTTGTTTTCATTTATCTCAAAATAGTATAGCTCTGTTCCTTCACTCCTTTAAATTCCACCAGAAGACTTCTAAAATTGATAAACAAATTCAGCAGAGTATCAGGATAAATGATCATACAAACATCAATAGCTTTTCTATACTCCAATAATGAATCTACTGAGAAAGAAATCAGAAAAACAAGTCTATTCACAATAGCTTCAAAAAAAATTTTTTTGTGAGGCTAAATCTAACCTAAGAGGTTAAAACAACAACAAAAATCTCCACAAAAGAAAGAGATTGAAAAAGACCTAAGAAGATGGAGACTTCTCATGTTCTTAGGTAGGTAGAATTAATATTATCAAAATGTCCATATCACCAAATGCATTATACAGATTTAATGCAATCCCCATGAAAACACTAGAAAAAAAGTCCTAAAACTCATGTAGCATAATAAAAGACCCAGAACAGCCAAAGCAATCCTGAGAAAAAGAGTGATGCAAGAGGCATCACAATAACTGATCTCAAATCGTACTATATAGCTGCAGTAACAAAACCATCAATATTGACCAGCAAGGTCAATAGAACAGAAAAAAAGACACAAAGACAAATCCACACAGATACAGTCATCTGATTCCTGACAAAATTCAAAATTACCAAAAACATGCATTGGTAAAAAGATGGCCTTTTTAATAAATGATGCTAGGAAAACTGGATATACATATGTATAACAGTAAAACTAGATCCCTGTCTCTCATCCCGCATAAGAATCAAAAACCTAGGAATGAGACCAGAAACACTACAACTAGAGTGCAGCAGAAAACGAAGCTCAACACTCCAACACCGGCTTCCTTGAAATGACTCCTAAAACTCAAGAAATAAAACCAAGAATCAACAAGTGAGATAGCTTCAAATTAAAAGCTTCTGTAATGCAAAGGCAATAATTAAGAGTATGGAGAGACAGCCTACAGATTGGGAGAAAATGTTGGCCAGCTACTCTTCCAACAGGGGATTACTATTCAGAATATATAAAGAATTCAAAAAACTTAACACACACACAAACACACACAAAAAAACCCACAACAATGATAATCTAATCAATAAATGGGCAAAATAACTAAATAGACTTTTATCAAAGAAATACGAATAGCCAACAAATATATGAAAAAGTGTTCAACATCATCAGCAATCAGTGAAAAACAAACCAAAACTACACTGCAATTTCATCTCATTCTACTTAGAATGACAATCATGAAGAATACAAATAACAACAACTGCTACCGAGGGTATGGGGGAAAAATATTCTTATACAAATTTGGTAGGACTTCAAATTAATACAACCAGTTTGAAAGCAGCACAGATATTTCTCCAAAGACTAGGACTCTAAAAAGAACAAATTAAAAATTTAAAAAAGAATGAGGAGTAGACCCATTGTGTAATCCAGATGTCTCACTCCTTATTATTTATCCAAAAGAACTAAAATCAACATAGTATAGTGACACATGCATGCCAATGTTTAGAGTAGCACAATTCACAATAGTGAAGTTATGGAATCAGTCTAGGTGTCTGTCGACAGACAAATGGATAAACAAAATGTGGTTTATATACACAACTCACCCACAAAGAAGACTGAAATTACATCATTTGCTAGTAAGCACAACGAACAGGAGGACATCATGCTCAGTTAAATAAGCCAGACTCAGACTCGGAAAGTCAAGGATCAAGTGTTTTTTCTCATAGGCAGAAGCTATAGATAAATGAAGAATTTTTTAACAAAAGGGATCTGATGACAAATAGTAGAGATATCAGTGGGATAAAGAAAAGGAGAGGTTAGAAGAATGGGAAAAGTTAGGTTCTGCAGAATGAAGTCGCAAAACTATGCAATGTGCATGTATGAATATATCACAATGAATTCCATATTTATGGATAAGTATGATGAACCAATTAAAAACGAAATTAATAAAAGGAAGACCAGTAAAGCAGAGGAAGGAGTTGGGGGAGGGAGGAAAGTACTGGGGATTGAAAGGGAGCAAGTTATATGTGTTTATGAGTATGTCAAAGTGAACCCCACAATTTTGTATAACAATAATGCAAAAATTGAAAAAAAATTATATATATATATATATATATATATATATATATTTAATTTTAAAAGATGCCTACCCAGGGATGCTATAAACACTTTCATTGGATTTAATTTTTCATTTCAGGTACCAAACTTTTCAATTCCAATGACAGTGAAGGAAGAAAATAAAGGAGATGGTTCCTACCTCTCTCTACAACAGTTCTTATTTTAAGGAAGTTCTAAGGAGGGAAAGATTAAAGCCATGACATGAAAGAAACAACTTTCAGACCAGAACCTCTGTGGGCCCAAACATACAACTCTGTAGCTTTGAGCACCTGTATAGCAAACTGTAACACAGAGCCACTGATAGCTCATTTCCCTCTTATCTCATTTGGATCAGCTCACCTGCAGACCATTTAAGGCAACCAACAAGAAATTCCACTGTTCTCAAGTTGGCTGGACAAAAATAAGATGCACCACAGAACACCTGCCTCTGCAGGACAAGACCCTCTTCACAGGGTCCAGTGGCAGTTCTAATAGTGATAGACATGATTCTAAGGTTGTTACCACAGTGGACCTCCCACAGGCAGCCGGAGCCAAAGCCTAAATCCTTCCTGAAAAAACCTGTGAGACAACCATAGACACCTAGATATACCTGGGGAGAATGTGAAGCAACACTAAAGTATAACAAATGTTGAATATTATATATCAATGTGATCTCATGCATATTTTCACATTTTTCCTTCCATTTTAAATAGATTATTTTCAGAGCAGTTTTAAGTTCATAGGAAAGTTAAACAGTGCAAGAATTTCCATATGCCTCTGCTTCTTGCCACACCATAAATACATGACCCTCCCCTACTATCAACCACCCCCACAATTGATGAACCTATATTAACATTAACCTATATTAATAAGCCAACATTGACACAGCATTATTCTCAAAGTGCATAGTTAACATTAGGGTTCTCTCTTGGTACAGTCTATGTTTACACAAATATATAATGACATGTATCCACCTTTATGGTCTCATTGACCTCAAAACTTTTTGCTCTCTACCTGCTCATCCTCTCTTCTCTCTATAATCCCTGAGGACCATTGATCTTTTTACTGACTTCAGAGTTTTACTTAGTACAGAATTCACATACTTGGAATCATACAATATGCAGCTTTTTCATATTGACTCTTTTTTTGTCTTGGTAATATGCATTTGAATATCTTCCACTTTTTTTCTGGCTTCAAAGTATATTTCTTTTCCATCCATTGTCTGGAGGAACTAGAACTTATGTATTTATTCACCTACTGAAGTAATCTTGATTGCTTCCAATCTTTGTGAGATCATAAATTGTCAGCTTATACTAAAGAGCATGATTGATGAATCATATGTTAGGAATGTGTTTAATTTTGTGTGAAACTGACAACCTATCTTCCAAAGTGGCTAACCCCTGTACATTCCTACAAGCAATAAATGAGATTTTGTGTTGCTCTACATCTCTGCCAGCATTTGGTGCTGTCAGTGTTCTGGATTTGAGCCATTCTAATGAGTGCATATGTTTTCTTGCCTTAATTTTAATTTTTTTTAATGACAAAGAGTTGGAACATCTGTTCATATGCTCTTGACAGCTTCATACGTTTTTGGTGCGGTATCTTTTGGGGTTTCTTCTTGCTCACAGACTTTGAAGCTTGATGCTGCTCAAATTACAGTATAGATAATACTGGTTGTAAACATTACTTTCAAGAGATTTCTTCAGTTTGGAATTTAGATTGCTTTCTATTTGTCCATTCCCACCCTACTCCTGCCCTTCTTCTCTTTCCTCCCTTTTTCTCTCTGACAAAAGCAAGATAATTTGAATGTAATTTGGTGACATGACATACAAGATAGCAGAGCAGAACTGTCAGACAAAACAGAGGATACTTGATTAAATTTGAATTTCAGATTTCATTGGGCATAATGTATTATTTTCTTGACACATTTAAAGATATCATTGGCCATATTTATTTTCCTCACAGAAAGTTTTAAGTAATGTACTATTTCTTAAAGTTTAAGGGAGATGTAGGGGAAGCAGCAACATGACTACAATTCCTCAGTTGACTTTATGTTCTCAGGCATCCCTTTTCTCTAACAAAATGTTGAACAACTCATCTGCCGAATCACTCAAATTTACCCAAATTAACTACTTAACTGGGATGGTGGGATTTTCCTCATAAATTGGAGGCTTTGAAGTCTAGATAATAAATACATGGTTGTTTCCTGCATACTGAATGGACTCAAAAGAATCAATAATACATTGCCTAAATTGATATCTGCCCCCACTAAAAGCTGTTTCTGATTCGTTATAGGTATTAAGCATAGGATACTTACAAGGTTATCTTTAAATTCTCTTTTTGTAAAACAGTTTACACTCTTTGAGGAGATAGCATCTTCTACTTCAGTAACTACTACTTTAGTGGCCCATTATTCTCTTCCTTTGTAGTCATTACTGCCGTCTTCTGCTTAGTTCTCTTGTGTTTTAGTGAAAACTGATCGGGGGGAAAAATCTGAATTCTGTGGGTAATATCTTTGCCAAATAAACTGTAATTTCCTGAGGAAAATGAAAATCCACTCAGAAGGTCAAAGCTTAACAAGTCTAAAGCAGCCCTATCTGTTTTCTTGCCAAGTCACTTACTACTCCTAATGATGGGTTTATTATCTTTTCAGACACAATCTTCATCTTCTTTGCAGATGCATCCTCAGTTTTGATGTTATGAATTTAAAATGTTGATCCTTGCTATAATTTATTTATTCATTTTCCTTGGGTACCAGGGATTGAACTCAAGGGCACTCCACCACTGAGCCACATCCCTGGCCCTATTTTGTATTTTATTTAGATATAGGATCTCACTGAGTTACTTAGTGCTTTGCCATTGCTGAGGCTGGCTTTGAACTTGTGATCCTCCTGACTCAGCCTCTTGAGTTGCTGGGATTATAGGCATGTGCCACAGCACCCAGCTTCTTGCTATATTGTTGTTGAATTAAATAGGTAAGGATACTAGGATTCAACAAATATTTTGCTGGTTTCACTTCTAGAATTATTATGGCCATTGTTCCCATGTTGCTGTTCAATATTTACTAAATACTTCTTAAAGTCTTTAAATATAGCTATCAGGTTACAGAATGGGTTCCTATTCAGGTGCTTCATTATTCAATCGCACACAGAACAGTTTAACACAGATGTTTGTTACTGGCATTCATATTGTAATTTACTCAGCAAAAACAGAGGAGTGAAGTTAATTACTGTAACCCTAAGTATGGGAATTTGAAATATTTTTTTTTCCCTATTTGAGTAATTGGATCAATGTTTCCTTGGTCTCTGCTGCTGCCTTTGTACTGGTGAGTAATTAGCACTGGTTATTGCTATTTTCACATGCCAGTCTTTGGAAAGGCGCTACTCCACAATGATTACCAAATACAGTTAAAACTATAATGAAAACTTTGAAACCTTTAACAAGACTTCCATCATCAGATTCAAATCCAACATTCTGTGCTTTTTTTTTTTTTTTTAATGGCTATTCTTCAAAACTTCCTCTCTGGCCATGGAAAATATTCCCTGCTCTTCTGCGTCATCTTCTTGATCCCAATTCCTGTCTCTCAACTCTTTCTCATCAGTCTTTCAGACATTTTCTCAAATTCGATTGCACCATACTCAGAGGACTGTGAGCCCTGCAAAGTCTTTTTGAGCAACTGTGAAAGCAGGTCCAAGGTCACTGTGGCCTTGCTCAGGTCTGAAGGGGCTGGCAGCCTCCAGAATCAGTCCTTTTGGGGATCTTCCAAAGAAGTCTGTGTTCAGCAAGCCAGGACTCTCGAACATGGCCTCTCCTCTGGGCCTCATCTTTCTGTGTTGGGGAATGAGGAGAAAAGCTGTCCACCTCACCAAAAATGGATGAATTTTCATGCTCCAGGCTGCCTATTTGTAATCCCAAGGGTTTCCTCTATTTTTTATTTGCTAAATCTGTCAACTCTATAATGAGGATCTGGATATTCCAAGAAAAGAATGAAAACTAAATCATCAAGATTCAATGTGCCAACATTACCAGTTGGAGCTAGGGGAAAGCCTTAGTTACAGGGAGAGAAAACTAAGTGTCCCATACACTTCCCTTAGAGAGAGGAAACCACTTGGAAAATGATGCTTAAAGTTAAATACTAAACTGAGTAATTTCCTAAAAGCAACTGTTTTGATCCAGTGTTACCTCAAAGTGGCAATATTCAGTGTCTTCTGCTAAGCATAAATAAGCACATTTGGGAAAGTCAAGGTTAAGTTTTCAGAAAAAAATGTGAGTTATGATGATAAATTTTAATCTCTGACAATTGTTGGAGATGTGGTGGCAGGATTGCATGTAGCAGGAGAGCGAGAACAGTTAGACCCTCCTACACACACACACACACACACACACACGCACACACTATGAGAGAATGCCTTTGCTTCTCCCTGGATTACTTACCCACCACTTTCTCAGAAGAACCAGAGAAATACCAAGTCCTCTGTGAGATCTGGCTAGAGAGGAAGAGGTGTCTCAGAGATTGAGAGGCTTGTTTCAGATAGTGTGGGAAAGGCCACAAGATCTGAGCTCTGATAGCTTCTTAGAAAGCATAACAACCTGAGTGTTAGCAGTAGACTCAATGACAAAGTGACTGCCTATTGATGGCTTCAAATTCAAACTCTCATTGCTTAGGAAATGCCAATCAAGGAATTATATCTTTTTTATTTAATTGACTTTCCTGGAAGGTATGACTTGGGTTTCATAATTTCTTTTTTTCCCACAATTTAATTGATAACTCATCAAAATAATGCACATATATTAAAAAATAAAATAATCCTAAAAGCTTACAAGAAAAAAAAAACAGCCTCATTTACCCTACCCAAACTTCTACTGTCCAAAATTTATTGAGACCTTTTCTAGCCTACCCAGAGGTGTCTTCCTTTTCTGTTATTCTACAGTCATTCATTGGGATTTCTGGAAGATTTTCTGATAAATAATATGTGTGTCTTCAATGTGAAGCCTAGAAGTCTGATTTTCTTTTTGATTCTTCACGGTGGCTAGAGTGATCTACCCAAAGGGCAAATTAGTAAACAAAACTGAAGGTTATTGAGCACATAGAAGCAAACAACTGCTCTGAGAAAATGAAATTGGGAAATTCCCATTGGAAAATCTGCTTTTAGTGATGACCAAATACCTGTGGTCTGGATCTGCTGCATTTCTGTGTCCTTGTAGCTCTTCAAACCATGTGTGAGCAAATAGTCTCCAAAATTACTTGGAGGTCTCAGATCCACAGGAGGACCACATGTATGGACTTCCAGTCACTGCTGAATTTTCAGGGCAACATGTCTCTACTATACTAGGCAATACAGTCAAGAATTAATTTTTCTAAGTTATCTATTTTCCTAATTAGAAAAATATATAGGATTCCTCCTGACAGACTTGTATTTTTTATTATTGATAGACTTAAAAATATAACATCAAACAACATAAAATATTATTGAAATATGTGCTTTGGGATAATCCTTACCAATCAAAAATATTTTTTATAAACAAATGGCTGTTTTATTTGAAAATCATAAATTATTTCCATTGTCAAATAGACAATTCCAGACTTGCTTAACAAGATCCTGTTTACTCTATATTATTTAAATAGAGCATGACCCTGTGTTAATTTTTTAAGCAAGTAATTATTCCTTACTTTTTCAAAATGTAGTAAGTACAGTCATGTGCTACATGATGACGTGGTTATAAATTACAGACTGTCCACTTGACAGTTGGGCCCACAAGATTATAATGGTGTGGGAAAAGTCCTATTGCCTAGTGACATCTCAGCTATCATAGCACAGTGTATCACTCACATGTTTGCAGTGATGATAGTGAAAACAAATCTACTGTGCTGCTAGTTGCATAAAAGTATAGCAAATAAAATTATGTACAGTAAATACTTGATAGTGATATAAAATGACTATGTTATTGGTTTATGTATTTATAATCATTATTTTAGAGTAAGCTTTTAAAAAAGTCTACTGTTTACACCCACACATATACATATACCATATAATCTGGGTATACAGTAACATGCTAAGTTCATGTTTAAGTACACTATGAAATTTGCACATAGATGAAAATGCCTAAAATGCATTTTTTAGAATATATGAAAATACACTTTTTAGAATATATCCCTGTGGCTAAGTAATAAATTATTATACTTGATAAATCTCAGGTACTTGCGAAACATAGTACTTGGGTTTTTTTTAAAGATTTACAGTCAATTAGGAAAACTCAAATAAATTAGGTTAGTATAGTATGATTTTGGGAGAGGGATCAGTAAACTGGATCAGCCTCACTTTATAACCTGGTGTATGTTCCCCACTTAACTGAGGGAAAGAGGCTCTGCACTGACATAAATATACATGAATGAACAAGAAACTCAAAAACATCTCAGTGGAAAACAGATTTAGGACACCAACATGTAATTTACAAAAGAAAAACTACAAATGTCCAGTGTCTGTGTGTGTGAAAGAGAAAACTGCTAATGGTAGACTGAGTAGGTATAACATTTCTAGAAGATAATAAAGTCATATTAAAGCCTTTAAATGTGAGTACTTGTTCATGTAAAAATTGTCCTCTTTGGGATTTAACCTAAGTAAGAAACTAGATGTGTATATAATGATATATTATGAATATTCTCTTTGTAGTATACATTACAGTAGTAAACACTGGGAAACAACCTAATCATCCAAAAGAAGTTTTAAAAAAAGTTTACTGTTTACATCCACACACATACGTATACCATATAACTTGGGTTACAGAATACCAGTATATTTTCTTTAAAAGCATGAGCCTTGAATTCCATCCATTCCTGATGCCCTTACTAGTTGTAGAGTAGAGGAAATACAGGGAAATACATATAAGTAAAGTCACTTAGTTAAAGACTGGCCATAGAGTATTTAATGTAGTAAAGGTATCCATTATTTTTAATCATCAGGCAGTCATTTTTAAATATTAAGATCGTATCCTTTGACAGAGAATGATATTCATAATATATTGTTAGGTTGAAAAACAATTATTATTGTATAGTAGATTTCCATTCATAAAAAAAAGCATTTATTCACACATATAGACAATATTTGTTGTCTACCCAACAGCCATTCCTTAGACCTCCTTATTCTAGCAGAGTTCCACTTCCTACTCTATGGAAGGAAATGCCAGTAATGAATTTCCCCAGATTCCTATGTAATGTGGCCATGGCCATATGACCTAATCCTGAACTACAGTACCCATGAGAAAGTATAATCAGGTACTTCTGGGAAAATGTTTACTTCTCTGAGAAAAAGAAAGTCATAGGGAGAAACTCCCCTTCCTGCATCTAAAGGAGGCAGTGAGGAGGTGAGGCATGGAACTGGGGGTGATCATTTTCCCTCCAACCATGACAAGACAAGGAATAACAGCCAACATGCTGTGAATATTGGCTGCCTTAAAAACAAAAGCAAGAACAATTAAACCACAAACTGAAAGGCTCAAACAATAGAAATTCATACTCTCACAGTTCTGAACACTAGAAGTCAGAGATCAAAGGGCCAGAAGAGTTAGTTTCTTTGTGAGGCCTCCCTTCTTGACTTGCAGACAGCCACTTTCCTACTGTGTCCTCACAAGGCCTCTCCTCTGAGCTAGCCCAAGGAGCAGTGTCTGAGCCTCTTCTTTGAAGGACATCAGTCCTATTGGATTAGGGCCCTAATTTTATGATCTCTTGTAACCTCAAGTCCCTCTTCATAAATGTCCTATGCTCAAATAAAACCATATTGGTGGTTTGGACTTTAACATATGAATTTATACAGTACATAATTCAGTCCGTAAGAGACAAAAATCACCTAAGTCAATATCTGAGTGTTTACACACGTATAATGTGAATTTAATATCCCAGGGGATGTTCTGGGAAAGTTCAAAACTGGAGTTAAGCAAAGACACAAAGATTTAATTATTCTTTGACTCTACCTAAAAAAAAAAAAAAAAAAAAATAGCTTATAACTAAAAGGGAAACATGTCATTGCAAAAAAGAAGAAACAGCTCCATAAATCTAGAAGTCACATTACAATTATTTTAAGAAGAGGTGTCCTATCTGTATCAATCTACTTTTTAAAAAACAAAACAAGAAAATCACCAAAAATAGGTCAGAAAATCATTTTCATCTGGAGAACATATAATCTTAACAGCCCCTCCCCACAAATTATAAAATAGTGTCTCTCATTGTGCAACAGTTGAATAAAATATGTTAACAGTAAGCATACTTCCCTTAGGAATTTGTTAAATTACTGGAAATTATGTAAATAGTGTCCTCTAAATTTGCTGGGGTTTTTTAAATTTGAAACTTAATTTACATATGACTTCCACATTTTTCAGAGAAAATATTTATTGACAAAATGCATGAAATTATCTCAGTTATTTGCGTGGCTGTTAATTTCTTTTAAAGTCTACATCAATTTACAACTATACTTTCTGACTGTGTGCATTTCCATACTAATTAAAATTCCATATTGATTAAAATAAAATTTGCTATGGAAGTATTCTATTTGCTTATTTTTAATGCTGGAAATTTTGTCATAGGCAAAATATGAGTTTTGTTATTAAATTTCAAGTTACCTTTAAAAATAATTAAATCTAGAAATGTTTTGAAAAAAAAGTTTCTTGAAATTATAAGAATTGTTCATTAAATAATTATATTACATAATAAAATATGAGTGTCATATTGAACTGTGTTAAGAAGAGAGCCGGAGCCCTGAGTGGGACTGAAGAATTCGAAGACTGTGCAGGTGAGTGACACAGATGGTCCAGTGCTGCCTTCTGGTGATTTTCTGAGCTGAGATGGGATGAATCTCCCAGTAACAGACTTAAGTTAATCAAAATACCCAGGAAAGAGATCCGATTTATTCACAATTTCACAAAGGAATCTGATCATAAACTTTTTTTTTTTTTTTTTGGTACCAAGGATTGAAGCCAGGGGTGCTTAATCACTGAGCAATATCCCCAGTCCTTTTTTATTTTTATTTTAAGAGGTCTCCCTAAGTTGCTTAGGGCCTCACTAAGTTACTGAGACTGGTTTTGAACTTGTGATCCTCCTGCCTCAGCTCCTGGAGCCACTGGAATTATAGGCCTATACCACTACACATGGTAATGCATGACTTTTAATATGTGGTAATGTTTTCATAAATACAGTGCTTTGTTAAAAAATTTGAACTTTGAAAATAAGAGCATGAAGAGAAACAGTATATTAATTTTTTTGACTAATTCTTTCAGAAACCATTAGCCAGTTTCCCCTCTTTCACTGTAAATATGGGAGTGTTCATCATTGAAGCAAGTGTTACCTGGGTTTCAGAAATTTTAAAAATTTAGTGCCTACAAATTTATTTAAAAGTCTTCATCAAGAGCATATCTAGGATCCACCTTGTGCTTCATTCTGAGAGAGAAAAAGCTCAAGCCTGCAGCATCTTTGCCCTCAGAAATCCATCTACAAATAGTATCATTGTTAGAGCAATTAACACCTAGAACACACTGGTTGCTTATGACCCATTCTGTCCCATTCTAACAGCTAAATCTGTAGCAAAACAGACCAACAAACAAACAAAAAACAAGTAAGGGACTTGTATAGATAGAATTTTCTAAGTGAGTTATTTATGAGATCTTAGATTACCTTATATCCTTCTGAGATTTGAAGATACATGTAAAGCTGTATTTGAGATTTCACTTTAAATGGGTTGAACTATAAAGCTCAGATATGAATGTAACTTAACTTTTCTCATGAAAATTAATCAAAGATTATCTATTTTTTAAATGTTGCATTAAGAATGGTTTTTGTTGTGGGGTTTTTTGTTGTTGTTGTCCTTGTTTTGTTTTTGTTTTTGTTTCTTTAATGTTGCATTAGGAACAGTTTTGGGAGAGGACTTGTATTTGCAAGCCAGCTGAGATTGTTTGATTTTTGGTCTTGTGGGTTTTGTCCTAGGTTCCTGACTCTTTTGTGGCCAGTGGGTTTTCACAATCAACCATCTTACTCATGCAATAATTTTTCTCTAGTAAAAGGGTCCTTGCACTGCCTTGTGAGTAGTTATCTTGCTGCCGAAGAAAACAAGTCTCCTAACAGATGAAAATCCAGTAAATGTACAGAAATTAAGTGGAGGCAGGAATCTAGACAACTTAAAATAGTATGCCGGGTTTTACATGTCTGGTTTAGTTACTATTACCACTAATAGCTGTATCATCAAACCACATAAACCTAAAAACGTCATTTGGTAAAATCACTCAGTTTTCACTTAAATGACAAATGGAAGAGTTTATATGCACTCTTAAAACCCACAAGTGGTATGGAAGAATTAAGTCAAAGGAGGATACATACTAATTTTTGTATGTGTTCCCTTTTGGCAAATCAAATTCTAAATACAAAAACAATTACAATAAGGATTCGAAATGTAAAATTTTAACTGACATTCACATTTGACCAATGTCTGAATTTAACAAAGAAGATGAGATGTTAACAACCAACATTTCCAAGATCAGAGAACAAGCATCTATCTGAAGTGAGAGCAGGGGTTGGCAATCAAAATCATTTCTCCTATGTAAAGAAACATTTATAAAATAAGTTCATGAGAAGCTGTTGTATATTACTGGATACATAGCATGTTGCTTACAATGTAGAGTCTGTTTATAGGGCTTCCTTTAAATACAGAGACATGAGCCATCAAGTAGCAACAGATTATTTGAGTCTAAAAAAAAAAAAAAAAAAGTGAGCCAGGCATGGTGGCGCACTCCTATGATCCCAGTAGCTGGGGAGGCTGAGATAGGAGGATTGCCAGTTCAAAGCCAGCCTCAGTAATTTGGTGAGGCCCTTAACAGCTCAGTGATACCCTGACTCTAAATAAAACATAAAAAAGCTCTGGGAATGTAGCCCAGTGGTTGAGCACATTCCTGGGTCAATCCTCAGTACCAAAAAAAAATAAAAATAAAAAAAAGTGAGAGAAAGCCGTTATAAATGACTTAGTTCAGAAGTTCAGATTATACTTTGTTACAAATAATAATTTTAATAAGACACTTGGGGTTCATCTTTCCATAACTATTTTGCCATCAGTATATTTAAAGATAAACTTTAAATTTTTCATTCTTTTCTAAAAATATTGATTGGAGTCTATAAAAAAGTTCCAAATTCAGATTTTATATATTTTTTATTATCAAAAATGTCAGTAAATTCAATGAATTAAAAGTCTGTTATAACATCATTAAACTCTTTATTCTTCTTTAGCATTTGAAAAAATTCCAAATAAATCAAAGTAAAAATTTTGATCACATTGCAGTAATCCTACTTTAGGACTATATAAAATACCCTTCAGATCAAGATGTGCTGCTAAAAGACATTTTTATTTAATTTTTTTTTTTAGTTGTAGATGGACACCATATCTTTATTTATTTTCTTTTATGTGGTGCTGAGGATCAAACCCAGTGCCTCCACATATGAGGTAGGCGCTCTTCAACTGAGCTATAGCCCCGGCCGCTAAAGGACATTTTTTAATGAGAAAAAAAGTACAGATGCAAAAAGATTAACAGACTCCTTTGAAAAATATATATTGTCATTACAGAATTTTGCAATAAAAATCAAGGTATTTTCATTACTAAGTGCCAGGATATAAACATAAAATTCTCTTAACTTTTCTTTGATCATTCTTTCAAATGTAAGGATTTGTCTGGTTAAAAACTTAGAAGTACATATTTGTTTACAACTACACAAGTATATTCAGTTGAAAATGTTTACTAAGCATGAAGGCTAACAGAAAGCAAACTATCTTTTAGTCTTTCTTTCAATTTTATAATTGATTCTGGTACATACTTAAAAGTCCTAAAGCTAGAAGTTGTCTCATCACCATGATGTTAGCTTCCTAGGACTGCCATAACAAAATGCCCTAGATTTGTGGCTTTAACACAAATGTACTCTCTCACAGTCTGGAAGTGGAAGGTTGGAGTTTCAGCATGGGTAGTGGGATGTGAGGTAAGAATTAATCTTAGGCCTCTTTGCTGGCCTATAGATAAGCACCTTCATGTTCACATGGAGTCCTCCCTATATGTTAGCCTATCTCCAAGTTTATCCAGTCATACTGGATTAGGGTCCACCCTAATTACTTCATTTTAACTTGACAAAACCTCTGTCTTCAAATAGGATCATGTTCTGAGGTACTGGAGGTTAGGATTTCAGCATGTGGAGGACACAATTCAATCCATGACAACCACAAACCTCCAGAGTCATGAATGCAAAGTTAGCTATTGCACTTTCAGGCCATCTTTCCAGCACTGTGGAAGCAAAGGGTCTTTCTGACCAGGGGAGAATACTGCTACCTTTTTTATTTTCTTGAATTCAGATATCATGCCACCTGCTTATTTGACCTCCTGAGGTTTGTGCATTGTTAAAAGTAAGTGACATAAGACATCTTCGATCCAGAATGGAAGATCATATGGAAGATCATTTAAAATATGTGCTTTTTGCACACTCATTTAAGAATTGTAGAGCTACCTGAATTAACTGGGCTATTGAAGGTTTACCTTGAAGCCCACTAGAACAAATTAATACCTTAGACTTTGTCACACAGTAAGTCATGGGGTGTTGCTTACAGACACATTTAAATTTTAGTCCATGGAGTTCTTCAATGTGAGTATTGAAATCAGGCCATTGAATTTTGATTGTGTGTGGATTTATGTAGAACTACTGTTATCTATTTCTTCTGAGTGTGATAATTAGGAAGAGATTTATCATTCTTAACAGTCAGCTTGTTTTCCCTTCCTTGATAGTTAAAATTAAATAATTTAAATGCTATCTTCTTGCCATAGGGCTGATTTTGCTTTCTTAGCAGACATGTTGAGTTTTATGATGGGAAAGATTTTTCTCCTCTTACTGTATTGGTTTTCTACCGAGTTTTGATCAATGTATGTGTGTGTACATGTATGTGTGTGTGCTTTCTGTTTCACAAGCTTGTCTCTCTAAAACTTTTTGGAAATACACAAAGGAAGTGAGTTAACAACTTAAAACATCACATCATGAAGTAAAAACCAAACTACTATTTTGTTTCATGTCTGTTAACTCATGCCCACACCAATGATGACACAATTACTTCAATGGTGTAATTAAGACAATTTTATGTATCCACAAGTGGAATGGTTCTTAAGAATGTATAAATACCTATTGTTTCAACTATATCAGATGGTTGATAGACAAGTAGTGAATGATTTAAGCAAATGTCATATTTGAAATAGTCTAATTATAATAGACACAGTTAAAAACCTCCTATAGTCTTAGCTCTATATTACTTATTAGGGTCTTAGTTAAAATTAAGTCTTCTGAAAGTATTTTTGTGACTTTAAAGCTGAGGATTATACTTTCCCAATCCCTCCACATATATATTTATTTAATATTACTCATCATAGTAAGAAAATTGTATGTCAAATTATAAGAAAGTTCAGTTAGAAATTGGCAACTCAATTTAAATTTAAGTAATACTTTTCTTGTATATGTTTTATAAGGCTAATTTTGTTCACTTTTTCCTGTGGTATCATCAGACTTTGATGAACATATGAAACTGAACAACTTCCTATTCACATATACTTACAAGTAGGGTAACACTTAAAAAACCCTTAATTTTTCCAACTTCCAAAATCTCTCAAGTCAGATCATTACACATTCATCTCACAGTTGCTTTTGTTATTAAATAAATAGAATAAGAATACCCCTTCCTAATGACTGATATGTAGATCAGACATTAAATCACCATTTGGTTAGTAATCAAGTTCTTATCTCCCAATTTCTGACTCCTCATCTCAAGAGCAGTCAAATGCCTGGAATGAGGCAGATGGGTGTGCCCAGGCATAGGTTACCCATATTTTAACCAAAAAAGTATTAATATATTCTATGTGGAATCCGCAATGTTCTTTTCTAAAAATAGGTGTAAGTCATATTCTGAGTCTCAATAGAAGGTCTTAAAGTCCAAATTAGGGTGTGTAACTTTCCACATCTCAAGTTATAGGGTCACATATTTTCCTAAACCATTCATGTAAAGAAAACATTATAATAACAGTTCATACAAAAACAAAATTTGTTGGTATACTTCAGACACCTTTTAGGTCCAAATACTAGAACTTTTTAAAGTTAACATTCCATGTTCTTTACAGTATTAACATGTCAAATTTGGAAGGAGATTGATGGGTTTATGAATGGCACTACCATACTGTATTTTATACATGCAATAGTTTCATTATGATCATAGATATTTTTATATATTCATATATTTACTATAAATATTGTTATTTATAATTACTATAAATAATACATTCCATTGTTTATATATCTTTTCATTGAAAAAGCACTTTTAAACCAAACAGATAAAAGTTTCAGTGTTTATTTTTTAAGTATATTTCAGTATTTATGGGGCTTAGTACATCATTAAAGGAAACAAGAAGATGAGAGTTCATTTTTCCTTTTTTCAACTCAGGTTTTAAACTGTTTTGCAAAATCCCATCTTCTCTCTCTATTATATAGTTGCCACAAAATCCTCTCATTTCTCCCTCTTCTTGTGGGAGAAACCTTGAACTAATATGTTTTGATTTGAAGTACATAATTTTAAAGTATCCTGAGTGGTAGCAAGCCAGAGAACACTGTCAGAACTGTAAAGTTCAATTTCACAAACCCATAACATATATTGTAGGTCTGTTTGGTGACAAGACAATGTGCAACTCCTAGTGCCAACAGGAAATATCTTTACCAACAGATTGAGTTTTCTTAAGCACTTAATCTTACTTTATCAATCCAGAATGTCAATTCTGCTCTGCCAAGAAATTTAGCAGTTACGCCATGTAGTGTTTGCATTAAAAGCTGCTAAAAGCAATCACAAGTGGATGTTGAATAATTTCCAGACAACTAAAATCTACATCGTGAGGATGTACAGAAAATATTCTGCCACTAATTTACCTCACAAATGTTTTTGTTAATAAAATACAGACTCCAAATTTTTCAAGTGGCAGAACTTTATTACGCTAATAATATGCTACTCTAATTTGCAGTCAAGTTTGGCTTTTCAAATACCCTAAATTTATGAAGTTTTACCCTTATCATTTATATTAAATCATACTAAAATGGTGTTATAGGTCCTGAAATCAACATGTCCTACTTTTGCCCATAGCCTTTTGTGGCCATGAGAAAGCTTTTTACCATATTATCTGTAGATCATTTAAAAAGCATTGAGATAATGATCAAATATAGCTAAATACATCAATAAGTAAAACTACAATATGACCCCCCCCCCAAAAAAAAAAAAAAACCAAAAACAGATGTCTATCAGACCTTTAGGCCTGGCTTCTTGTTATGGTTGTATAATTTATGCCCAGCCAAGAAATCTGAGTGATATCAAAATTTTTCTTGCTTCATTCACTAAGCACTGCTCTTTCAACCATCCTATCAACCCAGATGTAGAGTCTTTTTTTAAAATAATTTTTAAGTATGGAAAGGATACCTTTCCTAAATCATATGTTATTATAGGGAAACCCCAAATTTAGGGCACAGTATTTTCAGATAAACCAATCCAAACATTTCCCTTAAATGTAGGAATATAAAAGCAACTTAAAGAGTTTGTTATTTGAAAGTCTTCTGGGAAAATGGTAATTTTTATGTATACTAAAAACAATTTCACAGTCAGCTGAAATAAATGAAATACAAAATCATAGAAAGGGATGTGTTTGTCTTCAAACTTGAGAACATCTCACAAGTCTTATAAGATCCATTATTGGAGAAAAATATAGTTTTATTCAAATTGAAGAAAGACCTTAAAAATCTAGTAGACTATCATGGGAAGTAAAGAAGGAAATTCTGGAATGCTCTACCAATATTACCTGGAAGTAGGGAATTAGCACTGGAGACTAGACAGAGAAGAAATGATGGGAAATTCTTCAACTTCTACAGCTCCCCATATCCATAAATCAGGAGGGGGTTGGGATTGCTACTTCTACTTTTCCTTTGACATTACTTATGAACTGACAGGTAAATTGAGTAGTAAGAATGGGTTATGGGAGATGTGGAATAGAATATCCCCAAGCCAACTCTGTATTGCAGACTGAATGTAGCTTTGGGGGAAAATGGACAACTGAAGATGCAAAATAAGCTTTATTTTTTAAACTTGACAAATTGGCTGGCTTATTTGGAAGCAAGGTGACAAAAACAAAAGCAAAGTGCCACAATATACCAACACCATACCCTAGCATAAGTCTCAACCAATTTAGATAAAGATCAGGCAAAGAAACAAAACGAAGCAAAAGCTCAGCTTGTAGCTGCTCATGGTGACATCTCAACACTGTTGACTGCTGAAGAAAATATGATCTATTAACTTCTAACCTTCAAGCTCTGAAAAGAATATTTATGCAACATACAAATAAACAAAATAGTGTCAAAAATTGCCTTCAGATTATTCTGCAACAAATAGCAGGTGCCCAAACAACCATTAATTCCAAGATGAATAGATATAAAACATATTATAACCTATAACTTTGACAAAAAAGATTAGATATAAAAAAGATAAAAAGAAAAGAAGCAGTGAATATCAGGGAAATAACTATATATGATATTTAAAATTAAACAGAATATCTCTGTATTTTAATGGAATGTTGAAAAGACACTAACTTATGAAATATGTTAAAGATGAGTTATTAATCCATGTGAACATTTTCTTACAAGTCAAGCAGACATGACATGACCAAAGAAAAAGTTAAGGAGAAAAATAAACTAATGAATCATTTACACCTTACTCAGAACCACTATATATAGGATTCTCTAATAGTTATATGGAAAAGTAACTTCAGAAAAACTTACAGAATAAAGGAAATGAACAAATACATAAAAATGCCTAGAGACTACAAGAGAACAGATATTAGGGATCCAAAATATGGAGAACTGGTGTTCTTCTAAAAGTGACTGGGAAAAAAATAGAACAGAAATAATAAATATTATTAATATAATGAAGTGCTTCCACATATTTTATATCCTGTCACAAACCTGAGATAAAATTATATTAAAAGTAATTAAAAATTATATTAGTCCATATATACAAAAACAATTTGGGAAGGGCCACCAGTGACAATAGGTATGGAAGATGAAAAGCTGATGAAGGTGACCTTGAAAAGGTTCAGAATCTAAACTTGGAACAATTCTGTTTGGGGCATCCAAAGTACACTCAGACATCATTGGTTGGCTAGAAGGAATCTCAGGACTCAGAAGATAATTGACTACCACAAACACTTATCACACACACACACACACACGCACACACACACACACACACACAGAAAGAACGATAGACTAGGGATCAATGAGGGGAAAGACGCACATGGATTCTGCAGGAAGCTATGCACAGACTTCCAAATCTCTCTCCCTTCCCTGTCACACAGTACACATTTCCTCCAGTAGGGAAAATGCAGCAACTCATAAAGGTAATATATGTGTCCAGAAAAGCCTGTTTGAGACTGACAAATTAGGATTTTTACTGGGCCTGGTCATATAAGCATGCTTTGTTAACAACTACAAAAATTGCTCACAATTACAAAAAATTCCAGACTCCAAAAGGAAAGTAAGCATTCACTATAAAATGACATTTTATAATAGGCTGATATAAACAGCCTTAGCATACCAAACAGCCTTATCAATTTGCCACTGGGTAAACAGTTTGAAAGCCATGTTAATAGATGCCAGGGGCCAACCTTGCAAGCAAATCCTTCTAAAGACAATAGCTTCCACCTGCTGTGTCTCTTCCGAGCACAGTTCCATTCTCAGCCTTTACACACAAAAACACTCTTCTTTTTTTCCCTATGAAAAGATTACAAAGATTTTTAATGAACTTCTCCAAATTAAATAATTAATTTGTTTATTTTAATACATACCTGAGATAGTTTGCCAGGTATCCTTTTTCTAAAAACTGCCTCTTTTCCCTTCAACATGGTTTATACAGAAGTGCTTCTATCAGCACAGTATGACCCTGTTCCCTGGTATACAATCTGATTCAGGATCAGTGCCCAACTCAACCTGAATCTCTTTTCTAGGATATTTTAATTCATCTTTAGGGGAAGCTTGAGGTCATTGTCTTCCTAGTGTCTCAAATGGTGAGATAAAAAAGATGGGAATTATTGGTAACCATAGGTTCTGCCATGTGGGTAAGTCAGTTTGCTTTGCAATAAAAAGTATAAAGTTCAGCAATAGAGAGGAATGATAGTACCTGACTCGAGTATTTAGGTTGAAGTATGCCTGATGCCCAATGGTACACTTGCCCTCTCCACGATTTGTTAATTCTTGAATGTTTGGTATGTTCCTGAATTCTGTTAAGACAATCTATTATCTTTTATTTGTAAGCTGTTTGGGATTGACTTGTTGTCACTACAAATAAAGAGCCATTACTATCTATATAATGAAAATAAATCATTTCTATTAAGTAAAATTTAAAACTTATTCTTGGTTCTATGTATTCCTCTGAACTCAAATGGCATTTCACCAATATTCTTTATAACTTCACTATCTCGTCCCTAAAATAAAGGGGTTAGACATGAGTTTTCATTCCTGGTTTGGTAGTGGGGAGTGACCTGAAGAATGTTTTTTCCTAGGCCCAGACCCCATTCTCCATATTTTTTTTTCCTTCAAGTACTAAATTCTGTCATTCTGAGATTCAACTAGAAGAGTTACTAAATATGTTAGGCTAACCTGAGAGATATTATAATAGTAGTTTTTTAAAAACTAAATTGGGAATTGAGGGTGTAACTTATGTGTTTAGCATGCACAAGACCTTGGGTTCGATTCCTAGCACCAAAAAAATGCTAAATTGAAAATTTATAATTAATATATACATATATATGTATGATTTAATTTCTATATATCCCAAAAGATGCAAATAAATTAAATATCAGATTTGTTACTGTCATCATCATTTATTATAATCACAAGAAAACAACAAAAGTATCTGAGGGAAAGAAAAAATAAAGTAATATGCAAATAATACCAGTGCAGGAACTTTTCAAACTTTTCTTTAGGGAATTAATAACAGAATCATCAAATTTTAAAACATGGAGAAATTTTACCTGGTTAACCCAACCTTACCACATATGAGGCAGCCAAGTTTAATGGCAGCTGGTTGGTGCCCAAGCACATTTCAATCAGTATTGTGGAAATCTTTCCCATTTTATATTCCTCAAAAAAAATCCCTTTAAAATAAGACTAATGAATATTTTCACTATAAAAGGTAGTGGAGACTTTGTGCTTGACTAGCACACAATCTTATAAATCACGTATAAGGAATTTTCTTCTTCAACAAAATGCTTCATCATATCTTTTTGATCAAATAATTTTTATTAACATATACAGTTTTCCTGATAAACAAGTGATTTCTTGAGTTATACTACTCATTCCATTGAGTAACAAAGTTAAATAAAGTAACAAATAGCTGGATAAAATATTCAGTGTTAAAAGCTTAAACTATAACAACAAGCTAACACACACACACACACACAAAAAAAGTTTTCTTCCAAATGAGTCAATAAAGGTGTGTACAGTTTGGATCTGATGCATATTTCAGAAGAAATTTAATAACAAACCAAATAACATTTACTTTTTCTGTGTTTAAAATTTATTAACCTTCCTGACCATCACTCCTAACAGTCCTAATGAATGCTTTTTGGGTGGTCAATACACTATTTGATACTCTTTGACAAAATGCACCTGCATTTGAAATTTAAAATAATGCAGTTTCCAGTATTTTTTTCAGAAAGACATCCACACTCTACATTTTTCTAGAAAATATAAACTATAAGTCATACACCCACCTTCCTAAACTTTATTTCCTCTTTTCCCCACTACTTCATTTCTCAGAAAGAGAGAGAAAAAAAAAAGCTGATGTAACGCTTTTAATATTAACCTCTGCTGTGTCTGCAAGAATAATGAGTGATGTGATTTTATTTCAAGGCTTTGCTTTTTCCTTTTGGAATGTGGAACATTAGTTCATCCCTCGGGTTTGTCCAGACTTAAACACCCCTTCTCTATTTTATATGTCTTACAGGACCCACAGAGTCTGAGAATGTGACAGAGGAGCCCTTCCATGTCTGGGAATGCAACTGGGAACATATTATATCTATTTTTAAATCTTCAAAATTCTTGTAGTAGCTGAAAGCTGGAAACACTACTTGAATTATCTCATTGTTGGACCTCACCTAACTCCTGATTATGCTTTCCCTCATGTTGTATTCTTGGACACTGCTCCTGTCATTTATATGCTTCCTGCAATATCGTCATAGACCACCATCACCTCCACATTCATTCTCCAACCACTCCCTACCGCAGTACTCCTACTAAATGATAACCTAGTGGCTGGAAAGAGTTAGAGAGGTTTCTAAAGGCCAAACTGAATTCCACTCAGCAAAGGAACTGAATGGTATCTTTGTGAGTTTGCATAAAGTCTAACAGATAGCACAGGAAAGAAAATTGATGGAATCCAGTAGGGCCAAGCCAACAGACTGGAGCCTCATACTTACAGAGTTGATTTGAATTTTTGTCCCCCTGAATATGTGACAACCACATCACTTCCACACATTCTCCCAATGGGCCCTTCACCTGAGATTCAGCTTAGCTGGATGTGTTTACTGAACGCCTCCCACATGAAAGGCTTTGGGTTGATCAAATTCTATCACAGGCTCTGTGAAGGGCAAGAATAAGACCATGCATTCTCTGCTCTTAAAGTGCTCACCATCTAATAGGGACGACAGGTACAGACAGCAGTAGGAGAAAAGAGGTGTGCTAGAAACATGGCCAGCATGAGATGGGAATTTAGAAAAGAAATGTTCATCCATTTTGAAAATAAGAGTGATATTTTCACTCTTGCCAGGTACGTACAGTATAAAGATGATTAGGATCAGACTGTTGTGGAAGCCACAGATTGAACAGGAACAGTGTCACCTCATTCAATGCAGCCCACCCACCAAAGGAGGGCAGCTTCGCTACAGGACACATGGCTGCTGTCCTTAAGCAGGGCTTGCCTCTGGCAGTGTTCTAGACATGGATTTATTTTACTTTCCGCGGCAACTGAGCTAAAGAGCATTCGCTCAAAATGACAGGCAAAAACCTGATGTAGTGCTTCCTCTCGAGGGTCTGGAGGAAGGAAGGAGGACATTCAGAGCTACTGGGCAGGATGCTCAGCAGTGTGGCATAATGTTTTTGAGTTCTTTAACATCCTTCCTCTACCCTTCTCCCCCTCCCTGTTTCTAATTCATTCAGGGCTTCCCACAGAGGCCTCTTGCACCTCCCAGTCTGGCCCTATTTCCCCCAGGCATTGAATTGGAAAGACTTTCTGTTAGGGAGGACTGTGCTTTCAGGAAGGCCTGTAGGAGGAAGTAGAGAATGGGTGGTGGGGGCAGTGAAGCTGTCTGTGAAGTCTTGCCTGGAGGCCCAGAACATAAACCTAAACTATGGGTAGGAAGCTATAAATCCTTCATTTCAGTGAAAGGATTGGAATATTCTTTCTACAGCTGACAAGGAGGTTAGCAGAAAAACATTTATCTTGTCTAACCTTGTAGAGATGCTGCAGAACAGACTGGTAGAGGGGACAGAAAGGATAGGAAAGAACTAAGAAGTCACTGTTCTTACAGGCAGTTTTCTGCAGGAGGGAGCTTTGCATTTACACAAAAATGCTTTCATGGTCTGGCTCCATTTCCTTGGCTTAGATGGAAGGCCAGATTCAAGGGCTTCCTTCAGGGAGATCTGCTTGTGATTTCAGTTATCCTGGGCTCCACTTTGCTACAGTTACATTTTTTCTGCCTCTGATAATGATGATCTATAAACAGTCTTGACCTCTCTGTTGCAACCCAGATGTGAGTTATACACTATGATGCAAAGAGAATGAAAAAAAAAAAAACAAAACAACATTGGCCCAATATGTTCTTTGTGACATTTAGAATTCCTTTGAGAGGAATTTTCCAACTTAAAGGTCTTTCCCCCTCCCCATACGTATTTTATAAGTCTTGCAGAATGATTAATCGTTTTTCTAAATAAAACATTTACTACTAAACGACTAAATAAGGTATTTGAAATGAAAAGAGATTTTCCTTTGGCTTGTCTTGAAATAAAATATTCCTAAGTATGTCTTAGATTAAAGGATGCTAACTTAAGTTTAAATGTGTCAAAAAACTTAAGAAGATAGATGGAGCTTATTTACCTGATGATCTGGCTACATTACTGCTCTGCATTTTGCATTTTGTTAAGTGATGCGTAGGACATTGAGCCTGGGAGGCGTTAGCACTGTTCCAAAGCATTCCATTATGTTTTCATTGCTAGCATTATTAGACATCTACAGAATATCAAATATGTAAACATGAATTGTTCTACCTCTGAAGCTTAATGAGGATAGAGAGAAGGGGAGAAAGAGAGACAGAAATCGAGTTTATTAAGAAAGCTCCTTACTTTCCTTCTCTTCAACTTCCCAGTATGGGATACTTCCTTAGCCACTAACCTTTCTTCTTTCCTTCCTTCTTTCCTTCCTTCCTTCCTTCCTTCCTACCTTTCTTTCTTTCTTTCTTTCTCTCTTTCTTTCTTTCCTAGATTAATTAATAACAAACTCACAAACTCACCTCCTTCACAACCACTGAACGTACTTAACTCTTTGTGAATAATTCTAAACAATTCTGTAGTAATGCTAAGTTACCTTTGTCACAGGAATTTTTAAAAAATAATAGAAATAAAAAGAGAAAACAAAACATAGAAATTGTTCAATTGAATCATGTAGTGATAATCAGAGTACAGACAAAATATACAGTGAATCTTGTACAGAGCTTAGAAAATTGTGGTTCCATTGATTCTTGATTCAATTTATTAGTACAATTTGGACAAGCAGGCAAGAACACAGAATGCCTAGAAAGCAGAACAGACACAAGGGCCTTTTAATTATTGTCTTCTCTATGTGACATGGGACGCCAAAAGTTGAGATAACTTAACCCAATAGTTCTTAACTGGTTTATTTTGCCTCTAGGGGAATTTTTGGCTATTTCTGGAAACACTTTCATTTGTCACAAATGAAAGGAGGGTAAAATTCAAGGAGGGTAAAATTTGTATCTACTGGATAAAAACCATGTACCAGTGATGTGCACCCTCCATCACAGAGGCAGCCTCCAGACCCTCCTAACAAGGATTATCTGGCCCAAGATATTGAGAAACTTTGACTTCATCTAATTTATCATTATTGAAAAATGAATTCTCCTAATAAGCAAAAGAAGACCAGCCTTGTGTCATCTTAACCAGTTCCTTCTTTTTGATCTGGTCTGTGATCCAGCAATACTGAACCCTCCAGAACTTTACCATTCTGGATGTTAATGCCTTGTCTGGTTTTTTTGCTTCATCTACATTTAAGGATCTTCAAGGCTTTTCTTGTATATCTCCCTCCTATGTGAGGCTTTCTATGACATCATTGTCTTCTTAAAAATATGTGTCCCCACAAAGCCCAACTATGTTGTAAACAACCACTGTCTATTTATATCATTTGTTCCCATTTAACTGCCTTCCCCAGCCTGACCCTTGAGGGGGAAGAGCTTGGGCTTTCCTCATGTTTGAAACTGCACAGCCTAGTAAAGTCTGTCCTTGAGCTCTAAAAATACAGTTGAACAGATGTCTTCGTCAATAAAAAACATCTTTGAGGTAACCTTTCTCTTAACTGTGCTTTAATTATCTTTTCAATATTTTTGTAACGTGTGAGCATTGTTCAATAGCACCTGACAGCAGTTCCTACAAAGCTCTTCCCTGAGCTGCATTATCAGCACATGAATACAAACCGGCTATCACTTTCCCGATATTTCTCAGGTATCTCATACTTACTTTCACTAACACCATTCATTTCTCTTCCTCATTCTTTCTTCAAATGCCCTATATCACGACAAATAAGAGCAAAATTATAAATCCTTCTGTTTCTCTCAAAATAACTAAAGTAGGACAGAAAAGGCTGGACATCCATGGAATTTTCAGGAAGCAGGTTTATTAACTACAGGGTTCAGAGGTGGTTCTTGCCTAAGAATTCTTCCTCTGAATAAAGATGTTGGAAATATATCCATTTGGGGATGCTCTCTGTTCCATCCCCTAGACCAGACACATGTTTTAAAAGTTTTTTTTTCCTTTTTTCTTTTAACCTAGAAAACAGAGATAATATCTTTTCATACAACAAGCTTGCAGATTCTACCATACCTTTTGTGTGCAAACCTGGCATTTACAAGAAAGAGGAAACTACCAACTATAATAATCTCTGCAGACATCCTGCTGATCTGACAAGAACAGAAGCTTAATTATGGCAAGGGTTTTTTTTGGGTGAGGGTATCTGGTCTGCTTCATAACTAAGCCCTAAATCACTGTCACGTTCCTCCTTGTTCTCATTGCCAGGCTTGCTATTTTTGTCCATAACTCTAACCCATCATACCATTGTTTCCAGAAAATTTTTAAATGAGAATATCTCCTTTCCCCTGGCAAAATTATTCAATAGTTTAATGGGTCCTTTCTGCTTGAAAAACTAAACAAGATTTTCCTCTCAGAAAATGTTTACCAAGAAGGATTTTTTTAAAAACTTGTTTTTAATTACCCTTTTACAAATATCAAGAATCCAGGGACCACTCTCCATTGACTAATAGCCCGTTTTAGTCAGAGTAAAAAGACAGACATCATCATTTCTTCTCTAGATGCAGAGTATTTCAGAACTTTTCAAAGGACAGAAGTATTTTGAGGGAAAATAAAGCCGTAACAAGGTAGTGTTTCACAAACCCATGATGAAATGTATTTGCTTTTATATCTTGTCATGAATTTTCTTTTTAATCTGGTGTTTATACTTTCTCCTAGAACAATAACTGCCCACTTGTCAAACACCAAATGCTAACAAGAAAATTACTTTTGCCAATATTATGGCTTTTAAATTTTCATCTCATTGCAGTTTTTATTTGCTTTTTTTGCAGATTAGTACTGCAATTGTGACTTTTTACATTTTTAAGATCCATTTCTATCTCTTTTCCTCTCTTTTCACATTTGTTGTGCATTTTTTAACCTTTCCTATTGATTTGGAAGAACTGTTCACACCACATAGCAAGGAAATTAATCAGATAGCTGCTTTATGAATTTGAAATACTGGTTTTCCTCTCATGTTATACTTTGACTTTTTATGGTACATTTGTCATACACAATTTTTTAAATACATTATACAATCACATCGCCTAACTTCTAAATCATAAGCTGAATTTACAAATCCTTTATTGTTTCAGGATTTTATATTTTGTTCAGAAATTCTTCTTCAGGTTCCAATTTTTAATTTACTTATTTTTTAAAATTATTTCTCAAAAACTTAATTATATAAGTCAGTTTCAACTTTATAACAAATCCAACTTTAAACTTTATTAGATTGAAATCCAGTAATGGCAAAACATCATTTTCTTAGTGGATCTGAAATGCCACCTTTGCCATAAATATAATTATTATGATTTTCCATTTGTTTCCATGGATCTGTCTGTCTTTTCATGCACCAGAATTATTCTGTTCCTGTATTTGTTGAGTGCCTACTATGCACCAGGTGCTATTCTTCTGTTTAGGCACCAGTGTAAAAAATATTTTGAATAACAATAAGTAATAGTAACAAAGAAGGAGGAGGAAGTAGAATAACAGGAGAAAGGAAAAGGAAAGAAAAAGAAATACCATCCCCTTTGTTTCCTTAGGTTTGACATATTTGGGGGGAGGACAATAAGCAAGTAAAAAATAGATGGCAAAAATTGCTTGAAGAAAAAACAAAGCAAAAAGGGAAAAAGTTGGAGGTATGGTGATTAGAATTGATTGACTGGCAAGGGTTTCTGTGGAAAAGGAATATTTGAGAAAACAACTGAAGTAACTTATTGGATTATCTGGAGGAGAAAAAAATTGAAGAGCAAGTGATCTCATGTTGAAGAACTATAAGAAAAGCAATGTGGCTAGATTAGAGTGAGCAAGGGCATAAAAGGAAAGGATTTGCAAGAGATAGAAGAATATAGAAGTGCTAGATCACCTACTGATATGGAGAGAATTTTACAATATGATTTATGTGTTAAAAGAATTACAGTGACAAATGTGTTAAGAATAATTACACAGGAGTTAAAACAGAAATATAGTGTCCAGTTAGGAGGCGAATAACATTAGTTGCTTAGAATTGGATGATAGAGACAAAGATGGTAAAAAGCGGTAGTAACATTATACTTATATTTGGAAAGTAAAGTCAATTGTGTGTGCTACCTGGTTGGATGCTATATGTGAAAGAAAAAAATGAAAGATAACATGACTTTTGATTAAACAACTAAACAAATAGAATTTCTACTAAGTAGATACAGAAAAAATATGGGAGAGGCAGATTTGAGGAAAAAATGTCTAGATTACTAAGAATTCTTATGTATCCCACATATGTACCACACCTGAACAAATTAAAATATTAAAAGCCAAAATGAACTAATGTTTTGCTAATGAGTACTAGGGTACTCATTAGGGCTATTCACAAACATTTTTAAGTTTAGTATTACACTTCCCCATTCAATCTGAAATAATCAGGTGGCAGGCAGGGTGGGAACTATCATTGGAAGCTAGAAGAACTATGATCGATATTGTATACCAATAATACTTTTGACAAAACCATTGCCTGCAATAACTTGAAAGGAAGATAATATATCTAAAGAAACACAACTTTCATGAAACAGATCAGAAAATAATGTTTCCTTATGGGCTGACTGAGAATGGCTTCTTTTATAAGGTGCTAGGAGGTGCAAATGAGTTCAGAAAAGAATCATCTAGCTTCAAACAGAAATAAAAGCATATAAAATGAAATAGCTAAAATATGCACACACAGCTGCAAGAGACTAAAGATTCTCTTTTCTCAACCTGTTAAAGAAAAACTGAAGGGCTGGGGGTGTGGCTCAAGCAGTAACGCGCTTGCCTGGCATGCGCGGGGTGCTGGGTTCCATCCTCAGCACCACATCAAAATAAACATGTTGTGTCCACTGAAAACTGAAAAATAAATATTAAAAAATTCTCTCTCTGTCTCTCTCTCTAGAAAAGAAAAAAGAAAAAAAGAAAAACTGAAGACTACCTTACAGTGATAAAGACCAATTAGACTCATCAGAATAAAATCAAGGGTATGTTTTTCAAACCCATTGTTAAAAGCTCCAGATTGATTAGGAGGCAAAAAGAGTAGTGCACAACTGAAGATTTAATGCCCATTTATTTCTTTCAATTGGAAAAAATGGCTTAGGAGAGACAAAAGTCTGATCAGTTCCTAATTAATGCAAAGTGGAGACAGGAGAAATACAGCAAATCTAATCATTCTGTCTAAAAAATGAACCATGTGTGGTTATTGGCTCATCAAACTGAATGTAATCTAATAGATATGATGCTTGCTGTGTTTTCAGCAGAGTTGTACTATCAAAAAACAATTGCATACCTGAACTGAAAAAGGTCAGTGACTTAAAATGAGTTTAGTCCTCTAACTTTCCACAGTTAAAAAGTAGAATGATAAAAATTACTGAGTGTTCAATGGCAGACAAATTTTTTCCAGTATCTGCTTTAGATTAGATTCAAGGGTAATAGAAAAGGAAGAATCTTCCAGAGCACCAGATCTAAGAAAAATGGGGAATACTAGATAAAGACCTCTCCCAATGAGCAGAATTGGGATTTAATCAAAGATCGTTCCTCATCTTGGGGTAGGCCTGGCGGGGTTTCAGAATTGCTACATAGCTACTTTGTGTCTCACACTCTTCCCCTTTCTAAATGTGAATGTTAGTTTTACTGGTCCTATTTCTCTTCCACAATTATAATGGGTGTATGGGAGATAGATACTTTGTCTTTTACATTGGAGGTCTGCAGACTAAGAGGAATCATGGTGAAAATTTTATGTAAAGTACCATTCAAAGATCCTGGATTTGAGACTAGATGAATGACTGCGTAGAACTTTGGGTAAGAGTGAATCAAATAATTTGGGGTCAGTAAGGACAAGTTTTGCATTGTGGCTGCTTGCCAGTGTCCTCAGTTTCCTGCTGAACACATGAAATGAGTTATGCTGCCCCACTCCCTTAGGCTTAGATACATTGCACACTTTGACCAGTAAATACTCACTGGAAGTACTTTTATTATTCCCAGGTGTGAGCTTTAAGAACATGATTTTTCATATTTTCTTTTTCCTGTTCACCTCCTCATGAAAGTGTACAACAAAATGGATCCTCCACTGCACTGGATCTCCAACTGACTACGGTGACCAGAGCCCTCCAGCTAACCTGTGTTGAACAAACACAGTGAGCAAGAAAGAGACCCCCTGTCTTAAGTTACTGAGATCGTGGAGTTCTAAGTGCAGCATAATTTCTCCTATCATGATTCATACAAACCTATTTTTGAGTGGAGTTTCTCTCAGAGTCCTAGAATAGGCTACCAGGACTTGACACTGTGCCTTAACAGTCACCAAGTTCCAGGCCTATCCCTCAAAATAAGCCATAAACAATTAGAACAACATAATATCTTAAAACTTGAGTGGACTTGCTACCCAGGGAGCTGGCTGCTGCCTGAGGCAACTCAAGGTAAGCCTGTAAACAATTGGCAGAGCTGGAGGTGCAACCAGATCTCCAATGTCAGAAACCACCAAATCAGAGGTTCTCGGAAACCCTCTGAAACACACTCCTGCCCCTGAAAGCCAGCAGTGCCAGGTTAGCAACCACAAGTCAGTGTTCCTCTTACAAGCAGTGGTACCAAAAGATAGTAGCCAGCTACAAGGGTGCAATCTACCCCCTGCTCTGCTCACTGCCTGATTTCATTGGAAGAGCCATAGTATGAAAGAAGAGGAAGACAAGAGTTATCCCTGAGAATTCCAGACCCAAACTTTCTCCTCACAAATAAAAGGAAAAAAAAAAAAAGAGCAGATCATGCCAATTCCCTATGCCAGAGCCACTGGGGAGAGAGGAGGAGCTAAAATTTTATTCACATAGAATATTACAGTCTTAAAATAATCAGAAGTGACCTGAATGTTGATCAGTCCAAGATATTAAGACATAATAAAGAGAGATTCTGGAGCCTGGGTGGTATGTCAGTGATGGAGAGCTTGCTCACGTCCCTGGGTTTGATCCACCAGCACCTCAGAGAGAGAGAGTGAGAAAGCAGAAAAAGAGAAGTAGAGATTGATTCGTCTGAGTATGGCTTCAGTCCATGGAGAAAAACAGAATGGATTCATTCTTTCAGACAGTTCAAGAAACTAGTTACAGCTGTGACTTCATTGGCAAACTTTTGTACACCAACAAATGTGGATGCTGAAAAAGATGAATATGAGAAATATTAATGGATGTGATAGAGGTTGATTTAGAAGCATTTACAGAATGTATTAAGTTTCCTAAGAAAGTATGGAATGAAACTCAAAAAATATTGAGAGAGAAAATATGATGCATGTGATCTTAATAGTTTGCCTCAAAGTGAAGGAGTACAAAAATAGTTTTTTAAACTTACCTATGACCATGAATTTCTCTCAAAGGAAAATCTCTTTCTAAATAAGAAGCATGCATAATGACTAACATGCCAAAGTCCTGGGATGTGAAAACACTTCAATAGTTCCTCATCCAAACACAGTGCCCAAAACATCACTTAATCAGGTGGAACAGGATGTAGGGAAAATATACTGCTTTTGATGCAAAAAGTACATTATCGATAATTGAGTTTATTTCTCCAAAATGACATTCCCACCCTAAAAAAAGAGACATTTGATCTATGGCTAAGACATACTACTAAATGCTTTAAGAATGGTGGCCAGATGATGGGATGTCCCAGGACCAAATCTTGGAGGTCTCCATGCTCTCAAAGCCATCAGTGCATGAGTGACTATGAATGAATGCCTTAACTAATCAAAACAGGCTGGATGTGGTTGAATATCAGAGAGCAGAGCCTGTCAGATTTTTGGATAAACACCATCAGGCTGGTTGAGAAGATGTCTGTGTATATACAGACTATATACACAACAGACCATAACGACAGACTGATGGGAGAATTCTAGCCAACGTATCTGGTGCAGATAGAATGTTTGTCAGGCAGGCAGGATTCTCATGAAAGGGATTAGTGCCCCAAGAAGGGAAGAAAAGACCAGGGTTCTCACTATGAGAACACAGTGAGAAGACAGCTGTCTGTGAATCAGGAAGAGTATCCTCGCCAGACACCAAGTCTGCCAACACCTTGACCTTGGACTTCCCAGCCTCCAGAACGGTGGGAAATAAATTTCTGTTGTTTTTCCGTCCCTGATCATGGTAGTTTGTTATAGCGGTTTAAACAGACAAAGACAGAACATTTGGATCAGGAAATGTGGGTCAATGTCTTTAAAATTAATGTCTAGCAGGACAATACTCAGAAACTAGCTTTGCTAAGATCAATCTGACTTAACTTTGACTCTTCTCTCATCTTCTTAAACTATCAATGCTAATATAGAAAGAAACAGAGGAAGAAAGTGATGACTCCCATTAAAGCCTTAAGAAATAGATATTAAATGGATTATTTCAGGGAAACTAGCCAGGTGCCTACCTGCTAGAATAGACAGACATTCTCAGAGCAGCTGAAAAGTTTTTGACAGCTTTGGGAAGCGTGCTGAAAACTCTGAAGCCTCATCCAAAACACACTGGAGAGATAAGAGCCCCATACCTACAAGCAGGCAGAGCAGAGCCTTCAAGCTGCCTGTGACTCATGGGTCAACAAACAAAGCTATGATAATTTGCAAGAAGAAATTTGAGCCCCAAATGGGACTGTATTAACTTTCATGGCTGTACCCAAAATACCTGAAAGAACAGTTTAGAAGAGGAAAATTTTATTTGGGGCTCACAGTTTCAGAGGTCTCAGTCCATAGCAGTTCTGGAACCAAGGTGAGACAGTACATCACAGTAGAAAGGTATGACAGAGGAAGGCTGCTCAGCTCATCACAGCTGGGAAGCAGAGGAAGGAAGCAAGGAACCGGAGACAAAATATAATCCCCAGGGGTATGCTCCCAGTGACCTACTTCCTCCAGCCACACTCTGCCTGCTCACAGCTACCACCCTGTAATCCTTTCAAATTATTAATTTGTTAATCCAGCAAATGAGTAATGAAGTTACAGCTGTGATCGTTTAATCATTTCACCTCTGAACACAGTCTTGCATTAACTAACAAATGAAATATGGGGAGGACTCCTCATAACCAAACAATAACAACAGAGACAAAAATCAATTGCACAACCACAAAGCAGGATGGAGAGATATCTACAGAAAGTAAGAGCAAACGCCCATTGTTTGTTTAGCTTTGCTTGTGAGGAAGGTGGGCATTTTTTTGTAGCAAGTTTCATTCATCTATGTGAAATCAAAAATAGGAAAAATGTCAATGCAAAGAGAGACCTGGAAGATCTTGAAAATCATGAACCATTTAGGTATAGAAATGGTCTGGTTCTTGAAGGAAGTAGTCTTTGATCCCATTAGGGAACAGAAAAAAAAAATCTGAAATTCACCCTGATGTTGGACATTTAATGGATAAAATTAAAAAGAGACAAACATCTCCCCATGATTTTGGTAGTACAACTTCTGGCCATCAATAACTAGTTAGTACATAACTTCAATCAAAAAAGACATTCTAATGAGTCAGAAAACAGCCTGCCTCTTCAAACAGGACTGGAATGGCTCAAAGTCTGGTAGAGTTATTTTCATCACTCCTAACCTCACAATCAGAATATCACTGATAAACTCTAATGAGTCCAACCTGTACATTTGCATCCTAGCCTCACCTCTGAGTTCCACGTATCCAGCTGCAAACCTGATGTCTCCGCTTGATGTTCACAAATCAGATCTAACATTATCAGATCTGACTTACGCAGATGTCTTCCACTTGTGTTCTCTCCTTGAACCAACTCCCCAAGCAAGAATTCTGGGAATCACTGTGGATAGTGCCTGACCACAAATTCTTCATAAAAATATCCATCCCAAGTTGACCTCTACACACAAAGTAGATTTCAAATGCCTCCACTTTTCACCAGTTCCACTGCCTTCATCCTCCTCTGGGCCACAGCAGTTGCCGCCTAACCAGTCTCAACTCCTTCTCTCCTGCTGCTAATGCTGTCCAGTGTATTCCCACAACATTCCCTCTTCTTCCTTCCTCTGGTCTTTCACCCTCTTTACTATCACCCAAATATTTTCCTTGTCTCTGTTCCTCTGTTTAGTTCATACTTCAAATTACCAAAGTATCATACTCCCTAACAAATTTCTGATCTAGATCACATTTCTTCCATGTTACTTTCTCTGAGAAAGTCCAGTATATCCCCTTCACAACAATTATCAAAGTTCATCTGGTTTGAATATTTTTCCCATTACATCCTAACTTCTTTTCAACCCATTTTAGCATGATGATAGCTGAGTGCTCAACAAATATTCATTATATAAATGAGATGATACTTCTTCTCTGGAGATCGCAAAGTAATAATGTTGCAAGGGAATTTAGAAGCTGTCTATTCTGAATCTTTCATTTCATGGGTGTGGAAGTTAGCCATAATGAGATACCTCACTCCAGGCTATACAATAGGCCATGTGACAGATCCAGAATTTTTTATTCTTAGCCCTTGCATGAAGTGATATTATAATACTACTTCCGACATGAATCCAATGCATTCACTTTTCCCAGCCATTCATCAGATGCCTACCATGACAGTACCAGAGTCACAATGAAGAACAAGGTAGACACTGACTCCAGGGGGCTTTTATTTAATGGAAATGGGCTCCTGGAGCAAAGCATTGGATACCCAAGGTTATTTATAAAAATTCATTCACTTATTTATATTTTACAAGAATTTTAAAAATAGTTATTTTTTTAAGAACAGTTAATTATCTTATTCATATTAAATTCAGGAAAATATTTTTCTGATTTTAGTAACAAAACTCTCCTTGAAAGTGAACATTTTTGAATATTAATGAGATTATGATTAATATTCAAGCTCATTTGATGTCTTACCCTGCAAAGTCAACAAAAATTATCAATGAAAAAGGAAATATTGATCAATTACTTAAATGCTTTGTTAAATTCATATCTTTATTATATCAGTGAAAATTTAATGTTCAAAGATACAATCTATCTGTATGGCTTTTGACATCATGTAGGCATCTAATGTTTTTTATTTTTAATTTTTGTAAGATAATTGTGTTCTGTAAGATAATTAGTTCAACTATCAGGTTGCCAATTGCTCATGGTTATCTCTGGAAGACATTTTTAAATGTCCTTCTTGTTTTATTTTCTGACATTTTCCTTAAAGAAAAGTTGTAGACTTTGCAAGACAACTCCCCTTACAAGGAAACATTAGTAAAGAAATAGTGCCATAGGTTTGTTTTTAACTCTTTTCAAATTGCAAAAAAGTAAATGAAACATATTCTGGAAAAATTAGTAATTTTTAATAACTGCTGATCTTATTGAAAGACAAAAATTGTATGTATTCAATGGATTTAACCAAAAACAAAGTGTGTATTGTGTTCTAAGGATATTATATGTAGTGTCTTCATATACAGTTATGTAAGTATATTGGTTTAGACTATACATATGTACACATATATATGCATACACACATACATACAATAATTATACATCTAAAGAATTTTATTAGGTAAGACTATGTCTATAAACACCTAATAAAATAAGATGTTTATGAAAACACTCCTTGAAATGAATCCAAGAAGCTGAATTATTTGATGCTGGAAATAGACTGTGTTGGTCGATTGGTGGGGGTAGGGTTAATAAGAGGTGGATTTCTGAACAAACGAAAAATGTTAAATGATCTGATGAGAGGATTTACCTGTTTTTAAATAGAGAAGAAGAAATGTGAGCATTTGAAGGTTTGGGCAAGGGGCATAAAACACCCCATTTGATTTTCTCTGGCAGGCCTCATTGGCCTACTTGAGCACATGCATTGCAGAATCCCCATGTGGGAAACTCATGTGAACTACTTATTTAACATCTTTGGTGATATAATCCCCAAAGTAGAAAGAAGCACAAAGATTCATGAGTGTGCTGCTACTGGTGTCACAACATCAAAAGGAACTAAGAAGGGAATCCAGCTGCTAGAATTTGAATTAGAAGAAGAAACCACTGCAGATTGTTTATGGAAGCACAGATGGCTGAAGGGGAAAACAGTCTCCACTGAGCCAGCTTGCCAGGAGAAACACTGGCAGGACACAGTTGCACTTTGTTAACATTTCCCTCCAATTTGAAAGGGTCCTAATTTCACTGCTGGACAATATTTGACACTTCTCATGTATGACTTCCATACAGATCAAGGCAATAAAAATTTGAACTGCAAAACATCTGGAGAGAGAAAAAAGCAGTTCACCTAGCAGGAGGTCAGGGCACACAATGACCTTCTGGAACCCTCAAAAGGATTACAGAAGCTTAGGAATGGCCAAACATGGAATGAACCGCCAAGCATGACAAACACATAATTCAAAAAGCATGGTCAGATTTGGGGTTATAAGAAAATAAAATCAGAGGAAAAGAATCCATTTGTAGACATTTATGATAACCATCTATCAAAAAACAAGATTAAGAGTTCAAACTAAAATTTAAATGAGTCTACAAAAACAATTTGTTCGGGAAGGATTTGAACAAGATTGCACGATTGTTCATAGAGGGACATACAATCAAAGGGAGTGTAGGTTTTGTAATTCTATTTTCATCTCAACTTCTTACAATTTATACTAGAAAGGACAAAAGAACAAAAGGAATACATCATTAACCGCCTTCTGTTTCCAAACAAGGAAAAGATTTTCATTACAAAATGACCTGATCAAAATGCATCTCCATAAATTGGGGAGAGAAAGGAATGGGTAGAGATAATTCTTACAGCTTTCTGTATTTATTTACCTTTCTAATTAGAGTTGTTCAAGTATCCCAGTCCCAGCATGAAAGCAGACATCCCTAAGCTCACACACACACTCTGAACCACTCAGATGTCAGGACAGTCTTCCCACTGAAAGTCAAGACACCAGAGAGTTCATTTGGTATCTGAAAGTGAAGTTTTCTCTAAGTTCAGTCTACATAAATCAAAGAACATGGCCAAATGCAAAGTGTAACTAACCCCCAAGCATATCCTCCCGATTTTTACTAAGGGAAAACTCAAACCAATTAGCATTTGCTTAATGTCTCCAGTGCTATGTATGTTTTTGAACTATGTTAACAAAATGTGCATTTGACAATCTGGGAATCTAGATATTAAAAAAAAAAAAACAGCCTTAGAAATCATTGAACAATGTAAAACATTAAAACCTAAACTTCCACACTGATTTCCAAAGATTATGCAAATTCCCACTGCTCCTTCTTTTAATGCACAAATTAAAGTGTGTGATTCGGTTTTCTCTTTGACTTTACATAGGAATGATTTTGTTCACTCTCAAGTTTTACTCTTGCAATGTTAAACAAATTAAACACTCAGATAAAGACAGAATAATCCATTGGTTTTCCAGACATCCCCCCTCTGCTTTTTAATCTTCCTGCTATAAGACTCCTACTTCTCATGGCTTCGTGTCCTAAGTTCAGCCAGAAGCTTGTAGGGCACTGATTCTCAATGTGTGTTCCAGACCATTAGCATCAGTATCACCTTTCTAAAATTTCTGATACTCAAAAAGCAGCCCTTGAAGTCTTTTGAGCATATCACTTTGACCAGCTTCTGTGAGACAGGAGAAACTAGAGAAAGCCTAGACACAATCTATGACTTAAGGCAGGGACTTCAGAGACAGTAGGGTTAGAGACTTGCCAACTGTCTGAACTTGGGCAAACTATTTTCTCTGCTGAATGTCAAAATCCTCATCAAAAATAGTGTTGCCATTATAGGGTTGTAGGAGAGTCAAATGAGATCATATATGATAGGGAATAGCCTAGAGCCTGGCACACAACAAATGCTCAATAAATCCTACAGGTTCTAAGATTACTACAGCTTTCCGGCCTGGATGGGTGGGGGGTGGTAAGGAGGGAATCAGAATGAATTTGGTGTGAACATGTATTTGTAAATTACCTTTTATATTATTCATTCTAAAATATCATCTCCATTTCTATCTTCATATTCTTCTTAATTGAGTATTATGTTTTCAACTTATGGTCAATCTCCAGTACTGGAAAAAAAAAAAAAAAGAGTTCAGAAGATGACAAAATTACTATCACCTGCCATAGTTAAAGGATGACTTTGCAGAGAGATGATTGGATTTGGCTATTGAAAGAGTTTATGGGAGTTGAATATAGAGGAAGGACTTGGAGAGGACACCAAGTGAATGGAGCAAAGTGAGCCAGAGCAGAACAAGAATGAAAACAATGAGAAGACCCAAACTAGGTTCTGGGGATTGCAAAATGACTGATTGGATGGAGTGGAGCACTCAAGCACGCAGAGGAAAAGAATGCTAACCAAGAACCTTAGAATGAGTCTCTCAGGTGCTGGTGAGTAGTGAAGAGCCCAGCAGGTGGAGGTAGTACACTGGAGGTAGTTTTGTTAGACTGATGGGATGGTGCTGAGCTTGTACAGGGACAAGCAAGAGGAAACCAGTTCATAATCCTAACTTTCATTTGCAGTGCCTGGTTTATATCAGGCTTTATGCCTTAGGTACAGTATCTTTCATAGTTAATCTTTTAAGTGACTGTCTCAGTACTATTTTATTTATCCAACCAGGTAAATAACAGATTTAGGATTTGATTCCAAGTTTCTAGCCAAAATCCAATACTAGATCAAAAGTGTGCCATTTCAAACATATGGTATAAGAAGGGTGTGCAAGAAAAGTCACAAGATGACAGGTTCATAGGAAAGATGGGATGGAGGTAAAAATCAAAGGGGATCGGTGACTCCCTGAATGTGAGAAAAGGGCAATTAAAATGAATTCCAAGAATTCATGTCTGAAGGGTGAGAAAATGATGATAAGAATAATATAAAGGATGCAAGAAAGGGAATGTTTGTAGGGAACAGCAAGAAGAGGAGTCCAATATTAAATAAGTTTCAGACAGTGGCAGGATATCTGAATGGAAATATCTGGTGGCTGGATATTTTGAGGATAAGCTTGAGTAGTACTTCCTTCAGCTGGAATGGATATTTCTATCCTGCACACTATCGGTGATAAAAATGTCCATGGAAATCCAGCCTCAATCCAGAACCTCAAAATCCCTTCCTTCCCAATATTTTTCTTTTAAGTTTCCTTAAAAATGTGACCATAAAAATATGTACATGATTCTAAAGAACTCAATCATTGTGGTTCAACAGAGCAGACAATTTTTTTTTTCAACCAACCAAGATTTTCCGGCCTTCAGATGCCAATTTGGGCTCAAATACCTTTTTTTCCCCTAACAACTTAAAGTGTGAAAACATATGCTTTCCTCTGCCCGCACCCTGTCCACAGCACATCCTGTAAAATTCCATCATGCTGCAGTTAACTTATAGCTTTAGAATGATACAGGTCTTAAAATAAAAACTCGTGGGCTCAAGGAAAACAGTGGGTTCTTAATGTAAATATACCCTGAAGCCAAATGTTTCAGAAAATACTCAAGTTCCATAATTTTTGCCTTTCTTAAAGAAGTCTTTTGAGAGTTATTGCTTGTGCTTTTCCATTTAAAAAAATATAAAGTTTGTGCAGGGATCATTTCCCCGAGGTTTGCAAATGTAGGCAAGCAGAGCTTGGCCCTGTAAGAAAGGTACATAAAGCCTAACCTTTCAGTATACCTTGAAAAAAAATTCCCTAAGCAGACTCTGCAATGTTGAGATAAACCATAATATCAAATTCAATGTTTGGCTCACTTTGGAAGAAAAAACAAGGAAAAAATTTTAAACCTCAATAAACTTGTATTTCTAATATGAGTATGATCCAGAAGTAGATAACCTGGCATTGTTTAGTAGCTAAAAGTTAGATGGCAAAATGAACTACAGCCAACCCATTTCTATATGGTTTCCATGACCTCCAAGAAATTTCCAAGAATAAAATGAATATAAATGTCTCCCTGTTCTGTCAAAACCTGTAATAATGAAGGCAGTAAAGAAAATGAAATTGTAATTTTAGTGCAGGTGGATTAAATTAGTCAAAAACTAGTATTTGGGTCAAGAAATTGCAAAGACAAAATAGGAATCTTTTGAATGAAACAGACCAGGGATATTCTTTTATTAATAACACTACTCTATAACATAAAAGATAAACAGAAGAGAAAACTTTGTAACTAGCCATGGAAGTTCATTTTAGCAGAGTGGATGACACTCTCATCCACTTCACCGGGTGACTGATAACAAGAAATATGCTTCTCTTCTGTCGTATAAAGTATATGTGGTTCTGAATGTCCAAAGGGGGTACTTGTGTGAGCAGGTTGTCCCCTGTCTTCTCGGAGTTGCATATGTGCAACCATAGCCAGGCTTTAAATCTTCAGAAAATGTTGAATAGCTTTTCCTAAGGAGAGTGGTATTCTGTTAACTGGAGTTCCAAAACATAGTTTATTAAATAAATACTCAGTCCAGAATCAATGAATAATTTGCATGAGCCAGGTTTGCTTTGGTTTATTTTGTTTAGGGAAGAGAGATTTCCTCCATAAAGAGTAAGCTTAGATTTGTATGCAGAAAAATTAGAAGGTCAAAAAAGATTAGAAATTCGAACCAAAGAGGAATGACTGGGCAAATCGTGTTATATATTCTTGATGAAATATTAGGAAAGTATTATATTATATAATTATGAAAAAATATATTTTTGTTCTAATTAGTTGTATATAACAGTAGAATTCATTTTGACACATCATACATAAATGGAGTATAACTTCTCATTCTTCTGGTTGTACATGATGTAGATTACACCAGTAGTATAATCATATATGCACATAGGGTAATAATGTCTGATTCTTTCTATTATCCTTCCTACCTCCATACCTCCTCCCATCCCTTCACTTCCTTCAGTCTAATCCAAAGTAACTAGCTGCCCCCACTTATTGTGAATTAGCATCCACATATCAGAGAAAACATTCAGCTTTTGGTTCTTTGGGATTGGCTTATTTCACTTGGCATGATATTCTCCAGCTCCATCCATTACTGGCAAATGTCATAATTTCATTCTTCTTTATGGCTGAGTAATATTCCATGTGTATATATGCCACAACTTCTTTATCTATTCATCTGTTGAAGGGAACTTAAGTTGGTTCCATAGTTTAGCTATTATGAATTAAGCTGCTATAAATATCGATGTGGCTGTGTCACTGTATTATTGCTAATTTTAAGTCCTTTGGGTATAAACCTAGGAGTGGGATAACTGGGACAAATGGTGGGTCTATTCCAAGTATTCTGAGGACTCTCGATATGGCTTTCCAGAGTGCTTTCACCAGTTTGCATTCCCACCAGCAACGTGAGTATACCTTTTCCCCCACATCTTCACCAACATTTATTATTGCTTGTATTCTTGATAATTTCCACTCTGACTGGATTGAGATGGAATCTCAATATAGTTTTGATTTGCATTTCTCCAATTGCTAGAGATATTTAACAGAAAAAAAAAGAAATTTAAAGCCTCTATGATTTAATCAATCTGACAACACAGCACTAATTACGATTTTGACAAAAGCTAGAAGCTAGAAAAGAACATATGACATTTAAATTGAGTGATTGTATATTGATAGTTTCATTTTTTACATTGATTTCAGTATAGTTTTATAAATTTTAAAATAATTGTGGAACATATATTGTACTATAATCTGTTTATATATCCAACACAAATATAGAAATTTAAATCCAAAATGAATCTTTCATTTATCTTCCCTGAAGAAGCAGAAGAGAAAAGCATTTTTTTCTGAATTTAAAGCCTGACTTACCAATGCATTCATTATATAAACTTGGGAAAGTTACTTAAACTTTCTTTGACTCGGTTTTCTCCTACCTAAAATAGAAATCTTAATAAAATGAACCTCTTAAAATCATTGTCAAAATCGAATGAAATAAGCCATAAAATGTTTTGCAAGAGTACTTGGCACTAAAAAAATTTCACTAAGTGTAAACTATTACTTTTGATATGCAAAATATAAAGCACACTTATGCATATACACATACGCACATTACATGTAAGTGTCTATGTATAAAAGCACTTACCTGTGACTGTCATATAAGTGGGACCAATACAATATCACACTGCATTCATAAAGCCAAGCATGAAAACTTACAATGTGCCAAGAATTATGCTCAGAATACATATACTTTATGTATTATATGTAGCATACTACATATTTTGTGTTACAGCTTCCCATCCTTACAAAAAGTCTGACATTTGAGGATCATTATTAGCCCCATTCTACAGATGAAGAAATGGAGACTCAAAAAGCTCAAATCACTTCCCCAAGATCACAAAGCTGTTAAATGGCACAGCTAGACAAGAACAAGGCTAACAGACACCAAATTCAAGTTCTTAACTGCTAGACTTACTATTTTCAATTACTGTAAAATATAACACACTAAGCTCATATTTCAGTCCAATTTATGCCCCATCAGTCTCATGGCACTCAACAAAATGGGAGACCCCAGTTATTCCTCCAACCTCCTGCCAGCCTCAAGCCCTGATGTGGAGCTCTTTGCCTGGACTTCTCAGTAGGACCCTTGTCCTCCTCATCCTAGCTGCCTCTAGCAAAGCCCATGAAGATTAAGGACGGGTAGTGAGGTTATTCCAAACTTGCTTTAAGTGAAAATAATTTCTCATTAGAAAGGTGTACAAAGGAAAGTCGTCTTCTGCAAATACATCATTTTAACTACCAAGCATTATTAAATCATTTTTCTTTTTCACTGTTGAAACTATTCTGTCTTGAGTGTGCTGTGGTAAACTTTGGGTCTTCGAGAAAAGGATTTGATATGCAGTTACTTCCAAGACTGTGTTTCTCCCCAGACCCCTCTGTTCTCAGGACCTCAATAAACACCTTGTGAAATGAGTGTTCCCTGGAGCCCATTTTGGGGATGCTGATGTAGTGGAAAAGGCCATCACCAGGCAAAAGGAGAGTGGAGCTTGGGTCCAGCCCTCCACACACTTGGTGTGATCTTAGGCAACTACCACTTGCTTGGTTTTCTCCCATAAAATAAAGAAAATGAGGTCTAATGTGCTATGGTGGCACAGAATGTCAATCTGGATCAAAAGTCTGGAAAAATTTACCCACGTGATTACTCCACACCACAGTGTGGCTCTTAATGCCATCCCTGCCCATGGCTGAGGACTGGTTGATGCAGAAACAAGATTGAAGCCCACACTTTTTATTCTCAGCATAATACAGGAGGAATGTAAGAATATAAAGCTAATAACAGAAAACTTAGCAACCTGACAGGACTCAGGAAAAATATTCTTGTGCCAGGCAACACACAAATGCCATGCTTGGACAGCAATCCTAAGTGTTTTTATTGTGGAATTTCTTGCCTTGCTTACTCAGCCTTACCTCCCACCATCTTCCAGTACGACCTTTGCGCCAATCAATCCAATTGCCCACATAAGCCAAGCTCATTCCCCCTAAGATGCTCTGTTCCACTGCGCAGAGCAACGCCTCTACATGAAGCCTGCCTTATTTCAAGGGATGATTTTTTTTTCTTAAGAATAAGAACTTTGCCCTAAAGAGAGAAATAGAAGAAGATCTTAGAAGATGGAAAAATGTACCCTGTTCATGGATAGGCAGAACTAACATCATCAAAATGGCAATATTACCAAAAGTTATCTATAGGTTTAATGCAATGCCAATCAAAATTCCAACGGCATTTCTTGTAGAAATAGAGAAAGCAATCATGAAATTCATATGGAATAATAAAAGACCCAGAATAGCAAAAACAATGCTAAGCAGGAAGTGTGAATCAGGCGGTATAGCGATACCAGACTTCAAACTATACTACAGAGCAATAGTAACAAAAACAGTATGGTACTGGTACCAAAACAGGCGGGTGGACCAATGGTACAGAATAGAGGACACAGAAACCAATCCACAAAACTACAACTATCTTATATTTGATAAAGGGGCTAAAAGCATGCAATGGAGGAAGGATAGCATCTTCAACAAATGGTGCTGGGAAAACTGGAAATCCATATGCAACAAAATGAAACTGAATCCTTTTCTCTCACCATGCACAAAAGTTAACTCAAAATGGATCAAGGAGCTTGATATCAAATCAGAGACACGGCGTCTGATAGAAGAAAAAGTTGGCTATGATCTACATACTGTGGCGTCGGGCTCCAAATTCCTCAATAGGACACCCATAGCATAAGAGTTAATAACTAGAATCAACAAATGGGACTTACTCAAACTAAAAAGTTTTTTCTCAGCAAAAGAATCAACAAGAGAGGTAAATAGGGAGCCTACATCCTGGGAACAAATCTTTACTCCTCACACTTCAGATAGAGCCCTAGTATCCAGAGTATACAAAGAACTCAAAAAATTAGACATTAAGATAACAAATAACCCAATCAACAAATGGGCCAAGGACCTGAACAGACACTTCTCAGAGGAGGACATACAATCAATCAATAAGTACATGAAAAAATGCTCACCATCTCTAGCAATCAGAGAAATGCAAATCAAAACCACCCTAAGATACCATCTCACTCCAGTAAGATTGGCAGCCATCATGAAGTCCAACAACAACAAGTGCTGGCGAGGATGTGGGGAAAAGGGTACACTTGTACATTGTTGGTGGGACTGCAAATTGGTGCAACCAATTTGGAAAGCAGTATGGAGATTTCTTAGAAAGCTGGGAATGGAACCACCATTTGACCCAGCTATTCCCCTTCTTGGTCTATTCCCTAAAGACCTAAAAAGAGCATGCTACAGGGACACTGCTACATCAATGTTCATAGCAGCACAATTCACGATAGCAAGACTGTGGAAGCAACCTAGATGCCTTTCAATAGACGAATGGATAAAAAAAAAATGTGGCATTTATACACAATGGAGTATTACTCTGCATTAAAAAATGACAAAATCATAGAATTTGGAGGGAAATGGATGGCATTAGAGCAGATTATGTTAAGTGAAGCTAGCCAATCCCTAAAAAACAAATGCCAAATGTCTTCTTTGATATAAGGAGAGTAACTAAGAACAGAGTAGGGACGAAGAGCATGAGAAGAAGATTAACATTAAACAGGGATGAGAGGTGGGAGGGAAAGGGAGAGAGAAGGGAAATTGCATGGAAATGGAAGGAGACCCTCATGGTTATACAAAACTACATACAAGAGGAAGTGAGGGGAAAGGGAAAAATAATACAAGCGGGAGAAATGAATTACAGTAGAGGGGGTAGAGAGAGAAGAGGGGAGGGGAGGGGAGGAGAGGGGGGATAGTAGAAGATAGGAAAGGCAGCAGAATACAACAGACACTACTATGGCAATATGTAAATCAATGGAAGTGTAACTGATGTGATTCTGCAATCTGTATACGGGGTAAAAATGGGAGTTCATAACCCACTTGAATCAAAGTGTGAAATATGATATATCAAGAACTATGTAATGTTTTGAACAACCAACAATAAAAAAAAGAATAAGAACTCTGTCCTTTTCCCCTATATTTTCCCTAGGTGTTCAGGGTATCTCTTCTGTCAGACTGAGAGATAGTTTTATTCCTGTATTTGCCATAATATCTAGCATAGTGTTAGGCAAGCAGAACATATTCATTAAGAACTTATTGTCTATCTGTTGCCTTTTTAAAAAAAGAATCATTATAGAATTAATAATATTACTAGTTATTAAATATTTACTAGAGATGATGATTAACACGTTAGTCATAGAGACTATGATTAGCATTTTACATATGCTATTTTCTTTACCCTTCACATTTAACCTTCAGACAGACAATATCATTCCCATTTTGTGGGTGAGAAAACTAAAGGTTTGTGAAGTTAATGATTTTCTCCAAGTCATGTGGTCACTAAAACAGTGACTATATAATTTATTGTTAACCAGAATATATCTGAGCATGAGTGAAACATTGTTATATTAATTTTTAAAATTTGTATTAGTTGGTAATTTTTTTCATTAGATTGTGTTTCATTAGATTGTAAGTTCAAATTTTTTTTGCATGAATTAGAACAAATTATATTTAGTGCTTTATAATTATGTCAAAATGAATCTTAATATCGTGTAACTAAAAAGAACCAATAAAATTATTTTCAGAATTATGGTTCTCTTTGAAACAAAAATAAAATATATAAGGCAAAATTATAAAAATATTGATTATCTGTACATTAAAAATAAGATAGTGTAAATAACTAGTCTTGATACATATTTCCTCTCTAAACAGTATGCTTTGAAAATTTTTATCATACTCTTATTTTGCTTAAGGTTTTCATAGGACTTCCTGTAATCTTCAAATTTTATAATTAAATTTGAAATGGTAACACTTTAAATTGACTTTTCTCTATGAAACATAATATCTACAAAATGGTCTATTTATAGAGATTTTTATATATTCAGAAAAATATCTGCTAAGTGAAGATTATTCTTGAGAACTTTGTGTGTGTGTACATGTGTGTGTTGACAGATAAATTTTTCAGCCCAAGAAATGTCAGGATTCTCTTTTTATAGAACTTTGCTTTTTGGATAAGTTATTCAAATAAGCTGCCTCTATTATGTTTTGTATACTTTTCCAGTTTAAATACTAAAAATATTATAAACCCTCTCAATTTTTCACAAGCCTATATAATTTATTTCAACATATATAAAAACAAAGAAAAAATATAAATAAGAATAGCCTTCATGTAACAGTACATAAAGAATATAAGTACATCATATTCTTTAGAAAGAGTATGTTTGTGAATGTGAAAATTATTATTTTCCCATTGCAAGAATTGTTTTTAATCATTGCAATTTGTTTATAAAAACTTTGAAAGCTGAAGTTTTAGCACCCAATTTATTAAACATTTTGATTAAAGATTTACAACAAATTTTGAATTAAATGTAACCAATATTTAAAAGACACGTCTATAAAGATCAATATTGTTTAAATTACTTAGATTGGTTTTAGTTTAAGCCTTTCCAACATCTGATTGTTGGTTGGCAGCCCAGGAAGAAACACATATTTCCATTTAATTTGTTTTTTTTTTTAATTCAGTACCACAAGAGTACTTTGTATACCATGACAAGTGTTCACCAAAATTGCATTCATGGCATCAGATATTTTATATTCATTTCTGTTTGTTTAATTGGATATATAATAAGTTTTACCATATGAAGTGTTCACTTCATTCCTAATGCCTCTGACCCATATTCCTCCTCAGAGCCTGGCTTCAACAGAATATGGAAATCCTAAGAATTATTTTATGTTATTATATAAGAGTTTGAGTTTTATATTTTATAATACTTCTTTTAGTTTCTTAGAAGTAAATTGAGCTAAAACTTTAAATGTACTTTAGTATAGGTTTTGTCACATCTTTAGAGTTTATAAATTTCTTAATAGGTTTTGTTAGACTATTTGTAAAAGATACAATTTTAAACTTATTTTCACAGGTTTGTATAATTTATTTCAACACATATAAAAACAAAGAAAAAATAGAAATAAGAATAGCCTTCATGTAACAGCACATAAAGAATATAAGTACATCATATTCTTTAAAAAGAGTAATTTTTTTCAATTTGGAAAAAAAAATCTTAAAAACTCCATTGGACAGTGTTACAATTTCAAATATACTTATCAAAAAATACAATTTTGAAGAAAATTACCAGAAATCTTATGAAAACTTAAAAATACTAAGACTAAGATGAAAAACATTTCTCAAAAAATACTATTCGGGCATGAAAATATGTAGCAAGACTGTGTATCAGGACAAAGGAGTATTTGAAATTCAAAACAATAAGTTTGTGCTATTGGTGATAAATCATCTGTGAGAACTTGGTTGTTTCCAACAACAAAAACACTATTAGAAAGCAATCTAAGTCAACAATTATATAGATACATTGCATCTAACTCAGAGGATGGCATGTTTTTATGCCGTAGGACACTCCACATTGATATTTTACCTCACAAGCTACAATATAATCATACTATTAGCAATGGTCTCATGAAAAAAAAAAAGTAGAGTACCACCACCTCACATCCCTCTCTCAGCAAAAACATTCCTTCACTCACCAGCCAAACAACTTCAAAATAGAACAGATCAACTCTAAATCATCTATGAGTTTCCTATTGCTTATAGAATTAATTACAGCCTCTTCATCATGACATACTATGTCCATCACCATCAGACCCCAGTTTATTTTCCAGTTTCCTCTCTCTCCCCACGTTGCACCATGTAGCAATGCTCCCACCTCGTGACCTCTACTTGGGCTATTCCCTGTGCCTATATGTTCCCTTCCCTTCTGCTTCACTGGCTCTTAACCATTGTTCATGGCCCATGTCAAATGCAACCTCTTCTCTACAGGGAATTAAACATTCTTTCATTTATCGTCCCCTAATGCTGTATACATAACTACATTATAGAGATTTTTATATTTTTTAATTTTTTTTACATAATGGTCTCTCTTTCAGGCAATAGGGTTTTAAAGGCAGAAATTTCTAATTATTAATTTTTGTCTCTCTGGTTAACTGCTTGATCAATTTTTTACTTCAATTAAGCATCTGAATACACTTCTTTTTTTTTCAAAAAATTTTCGTTATACATGGACACAATATTTTTATTTTATTTATTTATTTTTATGTGATGTTGAGGATTGAACCCAGTGCCTCACATGTGCAAGGCAAGCACTCTGCCACTGAGCCCCAGCCCTGAATACACTTCTTTTTAAAAAAATAAAAGTAAAAGTTGTTGTTGTTTTGTTTTTAATTCACAAGCTTTTAACTCCAGCATTTCTATAGATATGGACAAAGCTATGCCTCAAAGCAAAAGTACTTTCATCACTAATAGAGGATGTTAAAATTTGTAGCAGTTTGTTATAGAAACTGGCCATTGGAGATTTCATTAGTCCATGTGTTTTCTATCTGCATGGTTAACTTTAACTGTTTTCCAAACATTAAGAAATATTTTCAGGTCCTGAAGTGCAAATATGGTAAGAATGTTAAAAGTGTTATTTAAAGGCATAAAATTATAGGGGGAAGTAAAGCAAAAGATAAAATAAATGAATAAATTGATGGTGGAGATAAAAATGACAAATATTGCATATACAAAAAGGATAAATTGTATGGTAGTGGGAATAATTATAGAGAATAAAGAACAAGCTACGTGTGCAAGAATTTCCCTGTGCCTTTGCAGTAACAATAATCCAAATAATCAAAATGTGAGTTTCTTATGGACTGAGACCATGGTTGACTTTTCAGCTTTACTTACCACACCTGGTATATGGCGATCTATAAATATCTTTTGAATAAGTTAGTAGATCAAGTAATCCTCCACTAAATATGAGGAAATCAGCCAAATGAAAAGACATTTTATTTAGGGAATCAGCAATAATGTTTCTAAAAGACTGAAATGGAAAATTTAAAGACTGATTCTCAATAAAGTGCTACTATCCATAGCTGGGCATGGTAGCACACACCTGTAATCCCAGTGACTCAGGAGACTGAGGCAGGAGGATTGCAAATGCAAAGTTAGCCTCAACAACTTAGTAAGACTGTCACAAAATTTAAAATTTTTTGAGATGTGATTTGGTGGTTAAATGCCCCTGAATTCAGTCCCCTGTATCCCCTTAAAAAAGTGCTACTAGACATAAACTATCATACAATAGGTCCAACACCCTTTAAAGTCTTCAGAACAAAGAGGATGTGGCAAAGTAGCATGTGCCAGTACTATTGTTACTAAGGGGCTCCTTTTCACATTAGAGAAAGACAGCTGCATGCCAAATGGGTGTCTTTAGAGAAACAATTGATGCTTTTAAAAGATGCCAGAAAAAAAGTTGTCAACAAGAGTTACAAGATTGCGTGGTTTAAAAATCAGAAAACAAATTAATCTGCTCTTCTTCATAAATCTTCATCCCAAGATGGAAGAAAATGAGGTCTTAACCTTGCAGATTTGTGGTATCTCAATTTCAAGTACAAGAAACTTTTCTGTTTTTCTCTCCCTTTTGAGTAATGTTCAGTCATTCAAATTCCCTCCCCCTCTTCATGGTTACCTTCATGAAGGATCTGGATTAAAGTGGGTGAAGGACAGGAGATTTATAAGGCTTTATTGTGAGTGAGGGGGAAAAGTCCAAATGTCTGTCTGCCTTCTGTCTTTCGGGATCTCTGCTCTCCATGATGCGATTGTGCCTCCTTAGCCTGCTTATTGGCAGCTGGCTCTTCCTTGTGTATCTTGCCTACTCAGCCCTACTTCAACTTTTATTTGCCATGTGAGACTTCTCTTCAGCCTCTGCCTCAACAAGTCTCCTTTTCTCTAGTCTTATAATAAATCAAAGTAACCTTTGTGAGGATAAGCCTCTCTGGCTAGTTCACCAGTCAGTCTCTTCACCCGTTTTGTCCCTGGCTATGTTGCTTTGAAACTGTACTCCAATCTCTTTGCTGTTGCTTTAAAACTGTACTCCAATCTCTTGCTAGGCTTCCAAGAAGGGGTATAATCTAATATTCCTCTGCTTTAGGAATTTCTCTTAAAAAACATAATGTGTTCCCTAAGATGTGAGTCCTGAGTAGGAAATCTTATCACATGTATGACTTCCATTTTCTTTTCCTCATAATCCTCTGAGAGAAGCATGTGACTTCCTATTTCCTCTTCCTTTCTGGGTAGAATTTTTTTTCTGTAATTTGCTGTAATCATCTAATGAGATAACACTGGTCTCAGCATTAATAACAAAGAGTTGTCATTTCTTTATAACAAGAAAAAGTTGTGCTCTCAATCATCCAAATGAGAGCTTCATAAAGAAAATTCCTGGGACTTAGAGATGACAAAATTTATTATTAAAACATATTCAAAATGTTATTCTCATTTTTTCTAATTCTAAAACTCAGGAAACAACTGTTACTCCTATTTGTAGAAGAAAGTTTTCTGTAGACAAAACAAAATTATTTACAAGAAGAATAGTAGACATGTGGATTATTTACCTGCATCACAAGTATTCATAATATAGGAATAAGATATAGTTTGCATCCAATCACTTATTATAACATTACAAAACTAGGAAATTGGCCACCTTTTAATCTAATAATCTACGTAAACACTTTTAGTTGTATCCTAGATGGTCTCTATTAGCTATATATTAAGAAAAGCTGAGAACTAAAAAAATAAATAAATATTAAAAATTCTCTCTCTATCTCTCTCTCTCCTCTCTCACTCTCTCTTTAAAAAAAAAGAAAAGAAGTAAAGTTCAAAACTTGAGTTATAATACATGATCATTTTAACATTTGGACAGAGAAATACATACACAGCAATAAACTATAGCATTTTGCAAACATTTACAAAATGGATCATTAGAAGCTCAAAGAAGTTTAATAAATCATATACTCTTATAATAAATAATTAAAATAACAAAATTTTATAGCTTCTAAAAGATTATCCCAACAAGGAAAAATTATTAACTCTTAAGACTTATATATTTTGTATGTATAACTTGGAATCTCTTGATTCCATGTTAACATTTACATTTTTCATGTTTCTTTTTCTGCCTTATTTTAATTATATATTCTATTAAGATGCATAATTAATATATATTATGATTTTAAATAAAAATACATTTTTGCTATTATATACCCATAGTCTCTAGTTCCCTCATGCTTGCTCCCCCACTCTCTCTCTCCTTGGAATGCTGAATCCTCACCATCCCATTAGTAATGTTTTATTTCACATTCACTCTATGATACAGATACGAAGATGATTGCAGACAATACATATTATTATTTGGTTATAGAAATAAGAAATACAATTTTTAAACATTTGAATATAAAGGAACTAATGAATGACACTCTTCACCGATGAATGTTCCAAGCATCACTGGCCCACTGTTTGGATAGAAACAGAATGCATAAAGGAGAGAACCTGTCTTTGAGGTCCAACTGATCTGCATTTGTTATCTAGTTTTGCAACCTAGAAGATGAAAGAACTAAATCAGCTCACTTAAGATCTCTAGTCTGCATTACAATTCTTAATATACATATATACCACAATTTTTGTATCTGTTTGTATATAAAGTATGTTGACACCCAATTCAAGTCTTCATACATGTACTTTGTATAATGATGTCAATCACATTCCACCATCCTTGCTATTCGATTCCCTGTCCCCTCTCTTTCCCTCTCACCCCTCTTCCCTATCTAGAATTCATCTAATCCTCCCATGCGCTCCCTCCCTACCCCACTATGAGTCAACCTCCTTATTTCAGAGAAAACATTCAGCATTTGTTTTTTGGGGATTGGCTAACTTCACTTAGCATTATCTTCTTCAACGCCATCCATTTACCTGCAAATGCTATGATTTTGTTCTTTTTTAATGCTGAGTAAAATTCCATTCTGTATATATGCCACATTTTTTTTTTTATCCATTCATCCACTGAAGGACATCTAAGTTGGCTCCACGGTTTAGCTGCTATAAATATTGATGTGGCTATGTCCCTGTAGTGTGCTGTTTTTAAGTCCTTTGGGTATCGTCCAAGGAGAGGAATAGCTAAGAATTGTAATGCAAAAAAAAAAAAAGTACATGTATAAAGGCAAAAAAGATAGAAAAAAGAATAGTGTTGCCTTAGATTAGGTAGAGGGAAGTGAAAGGAGGGGAAGGCAGAGAATATGGGGATAAGAAATATAGTAGAACGAAACAGACTTGTATATATGTGACTGTATGAAAATATGATTCTACAATATGTATACTCAGAAAAATTAGAAATTATAGCCCATCTATGTATGATATATCAAAGGATATAAGTGCATTCTACTATCATGTATAACTAATTAAAACAAATAAAAAGTTAATTTAAGAAAAGATCTCTAGTCTGTTTACTTCTCTATAAAATAGAATAATCATGCTCATTTGTGTTGACATAAAGATGAAGAAGTTGATGGTAAAAGCTTATCACAGTAACTAAGCATATGTACATCATTCTCTGTAAAAACCTCATCTCATATAGGTTGCTATCTGCACTTCCTTCCCCAAGAGTTATGCAGTCCTCTGACTTTGCTCACTCTCTTTAAGAGCACTGTGTAGCTCATTCATCCTCAAATATATTTCTTGTTTTATGGAGACTGAGAAAAAAGAATGGAAAAAATAAGACATGGTGCACTATGGAGAATCAGTGGTTCATTTTTTTATTTGTTTTAATTAGTTACACATGACAGTACACTGATCTTGACATATCATACTTTTGAATCAAATGGGGTATAATTTCTCATTTTTTTGAGTGTACAGGTTGCAGAATCACATTGGTCATACAGTCACATATATACACACAGCAATATTAGTGTCTATTTTATTCTGCTGCCCTTCCTATCCCCCCTTCACCTCCCCTCCCCTCCCATCACTTCTCTCTACCCAATCAAATGTGACACACTTCTTTTTACCCCCTCACATCATCATACATGTAGTCTGTATAACAATGAGGGTCTCCTTTCATCTTCCGTGCAATTCCCCTTCTCCCTCCCTTTCCCTCCCACCTCTCTTCCCTATTTAGTGGTAATCTTCTCATGCTCTTCCTCCCTATCCCATTCTGAGTGGTTCATTTAAGAAATTCTTTTCCATAGTCCTATACAAAACATTACAATGTTTTTCTGTGACAGACTAATATAGTAATAACCACACCACATAATTTTCACTTTATCTTAGTTACTGGACCTCTATGGGTTAAAACTATAATCTGTTAAACTATTTCAGATGAAGAATTTAAATTTATTTTGCCCTTTCCTCTGCATGTTTTATGTGGAATCTGTTCATTTCTGTTTTTCCCATCAGGAAAGTTGGTGAATTTAGCAAGTGAATTTGGTTTCTTGAATCTCCTTGTTCTCATTTAATTTAATCATGTAAAAATGTCAAAAAAAAATAGATCACTGCATAAAAATAACAAGGGCCTTTAAAATAATAGTTAACCAAATTAAAAATTACTCTACTTGTATATGTCTTACCAGGCTCCAAAACTGATCCACTAGTAAAATTATAGACAAAGAGCACTTGAATCAATTGAACAAAATTCACTTTAATAGTAATCGAATCCAGTTGAAAACAAAGATCCAGAACCTAGAGCCCAGAATAACAGCAACTATTGCCATTTAAGAATGCCACTCTTTTTCCTCAAAGAAGTGGCTTACCACCCACCATCTGACCTTATGCATATAATTCCAACAAGCTCCCTTACATTTTAAAAGTAGGGAGGGAAATGTATGTTTCATCAAGTTCTATGGTTTTTGAGAGTTCTGGTGCTTTTTTCATTATAATATAAATAAGTTTCTAAGAGGTGTGTGTGTGTGTGTGTGTGTGTGTGTGTGTGTGTGTGTGTGTGTGTGTGTTTGAGAAAGAGACAAACAGACAGATAGACCTAGGAAAAAGGCCTTGAAAAATGCAACATTAACTCAATATTGCTCAACTTTGAGAAGTGAGGTTACAAAGGGAGAATTTTAAAATTTTCTGCACTCCTATATTCTTTACATTTCCCCACAATCTTACATTTATATTTCATTTGTGTTACAATTATAATTTTTTAAATCTGGAGATGTAGCTCAGTGGTACAGTGTCCCTGGGTTCAAGCCCCAGTATAACAAAAAAAATAATAATAAAAAGGCAAAATGTTATACTTTTTTATTAAGAAAAAAGTATTTCATTGTGCACAACATAATAACCTAAGTAACAGAAATATATTTTCTCACCACGTATCAGGCTATAAGCACAAGACTGAGTTTTTGTCAAGTTTGGTTTTTTTTTCCTAAGGGCTCTCTCTCTACTTAGTAAATGACCATTTTCTTGCTGTGCCTTCATGTGGTCCTCTCTGTCTCTGTGTCCCTGTACAAATGTTCTTTTTAAGAATACTAATCATGCTGGGCAAACACCTGTAATCCCAGTGGCTCAGGGGGCTAAGGCAGGAGGATTGCAAGTTCAAAGCCAACCTCAGCAACTTACTGGACCCTGTCTCAAAATAAAAAATAAAAGGACTACAGATATGACTCAGTGGTTAAGTGTCCCTGGGTTCAATCCTTGGTACTAAAATAAATACATAAATACCAATCATATCAAATTAGGGACCACCCAAGTGAACTTATTTTATCTTAATTACCTCTTTAAAGAGACTCCTCAAATAAACTCACATTCTGAAGTACTGGGATTAGAATTCAAACAAGAATTTGGGAGGACACAATTTTACATACAAAATGTTCTTTCCTCTACTTAAAATATTCTTTCCTAAGAACTTTCGTGGTTCATTCTTCATATCATTCCATCCTCTACCTAATGTCATCTCTTCAAACAGGCCATCTTCTCTACCAACTTACAACAGCACATATACACTCTTCATTCTGACTTATCCTACTTTAATTTTCTTCATAATATCTTGATCACTTTGAAGCACTGTATACCTTAAATTTTTTTTCTTTATTTCTTCAAAAATGCATAAATATTCACATGCACATGCACACACACTAATGCATGTTTTATTAAAGAAGGGGTTTTTTAAGAAGGGATTTCTAATTTGTCTTAGTTATTAATGTAAGTCCAGTGTGTAGAATTGTACCATGAATGTGTAGGAGTTCAACAAATATTTGCTGAATGAACTAATAATATTCCAAAGAAATATCCATGAGGTCTTTCCTTTTTTATTAATTTTTTAATTTATATATGACAGCGGAATGCATTACAATTTTTATTACACATATAGAGCACAATTTTTCATAGCTCTGGTTGTATACAAAGTATATTCACACCAATTCATGTCTTCATACATGTACTTTGGATTATAATGTCATCACAATCCACCATCATTTCTAGCCTCATGTCCCCTCTTTTCTCCTCCTACCCCTCTGCCCTTTTTAGAGTTCGTCTATTCCTCCCATGAACCACCTCCCTACACCACTAGGAATCAGCCTCCTTATATCAGAGAAAACATTCGGAATTTGGTTTGGGGGGATTTGCTAACTCACTTAGCATTATCTTCTCTAACTCTGTTCATTTACCTGCAAATGCCATGATTTTATTCTCTTTTATTGCTGAGTAATTTCTATTGTGCATATACACCATATTTTTTTATCCATTCATCTATTGAAGGGCATCTAGGTTCCACAGTTTAGCTATTGTGAGCACTAATCTCTAGGGTATATTAAGAACCCAAAAAGCTAAGCACCAAAAAAAAAAAAAACAGATAACCCAATCAATAAATGGGCCAAGAACCTGAAGAGACACTTCTCAGAAGATGATACACAATCATTTAACAAGTATATAAAAATGTTCATGATTGCTAGCAATTAGAGAAATGCAAATCAAAACTACTCTAAGATATCATCTCTCTCCAGTCAGAATGGCAGCTATTATAAAGACAAACAACAATAAGTATTGGCGAGGATGTGGGGGAAAAGGTACACTCAGACATTGCTGGTGCGACTGCAAATTAGTGTAGCCAATATAGAAAGCAGTACGAAGATTCCTTGGAAAACTGGGAATGGAACCTCCATTTGACCCAGCTATGTCTCTCCTTGGTCTATACCCAAAGAAATTTAAAACACCATACTACAGGGACACAGCCACTTCAATGTTTATAGCTGCACAATTCCATGAGGTCTTTCTAACAGCAGGGAAGCACTTGGTAAAATATATTAAAATAATCTCTTATATAGAACATGCACAAAAAAATAAGCATGAAAGTGTCATGCTTATTAAAATTAATGTTTGCTATTGGCAATTTAACAACAAAATTAACATGTTTTACCACAATTGATGTAATTTATTAATAATATACTGATTTAAACTATATATTCTCAATCAAGAGCTATTTTATACCTCCAGAGGACATTTGGCAAAGTCTGAGATATATGTGGTTGTCACAGCTGGGTAAGGGTGCTACTGGCTTCTAGATGCAAGAGATACTGTCAAACATACAGTTCAAGGGACAGCTAGGCACAACAAAGAAGTATTTAGCCCAAAATGGCAATAGCGCCATTGTTGATAAACTTTGCTCTAAAAAATTTTTAAGTAACAGAGAATCTTTTACAAATTCACCCCTAATTCATCCCATGATGTTTTTGGCATCAATGGTAGATCTGATATAATAAAATCTTTTTAAAAAAATACTTTTATAAAAATATCTTTAAAAAAAAAACTCCTAGATGGTCCCAAATGAACTTGTAAATTAATGAGCTTTGTCTTACTTTTTTGAGTTTTTCCCTTCTGCCTTATTCCCCTTTTGATACTTTTTGATTCCTGTCCATGTGGGCCATTAAAGGTCATTAATGTCTCCCACCCAACTCCATTCCCCAGGGGTCAGAACTTTCACTAGAAGCCTCTGGGTTTCACTAGATGCATATTGGGTTCTAGCCTCACATGAGCTAAGTTCTAGACTGCCCAACAAACTTTGTCACATGCCTAAGTCAGATCAAAATGCTAGAACACTATGAACAAGTTTAGCATGGAAAAACGTAAAATTCTACGCTTAAATTTCATTAACTAAATCTCACCAGAAAAGGATTAGGAAGAAGGTTTAGCAAGGTTCATATTTAAATATCTGGAATGTTTATTTATCCCCCCAAAATTCAACATAAGGCCATACTGTCCTGGAAGCTTAATGCCCAAATCCAAGAACATAATAGACCAACCATACTTGAATTCATAAGCAATATTTGAAATGTATAAAAAGTGTTGGGAACCCAGAAAGGCTGTGTTTGAATTAATCCCTATATGTACATTGGAAAATCACTGTATTCAGAGGAACCACTAAAATGACTGGCAATCGCAAAACCACATTTTATATGGAACAACTAAAGAAACTTGAAATGTACAAGAGAACACTTAGGATAGATAAAATAATAGTCTCTGAGTGTTTGTGCAATGGATATAAAAAAATTTCCCTTACTTTAGAGGAAAGAAGAGCTAATAATACTGAATTTAAGTTATAGGGTTGGGGGGGATGCTGGGTTGGGCTCAATATGGAAGGATTTTATGACATCTTGGCAAAATATACTGCTTCACAAATAGTGTGTTTCTTATTACTAGAAATATGCAAGCAGAGACCACAGGACTGTTCAGGGACACTGCAGAAAGGATTCCTACTTGGGGTAGAACAACTAGAAATCAGTACATGACCTTCCAATTCTGAGATTCCATGAATCTAAACCTTTTTATTATTATTATTATCATCATCATTATTAGAAACAAAATATTTAACTCTTCTTTCTCAAAAGAAAATGTGTGTAAATTCAAATTTATTTTTTTCTTTACTCTCAATAGCCAAAAGAAAATCCTTAAAGATTTATATTATCTACCATATTTTAAACTTAAGACAATCATAGAAAATCATATGATTAAATAAGTACCCTAACTTGATGTTACAATAGAAATTATAATTGATGTCACTTTTTCTGACATATTAGCATAGTTTAGGCATTAGGGTCATGATGCATATAATTTTTAGTAGCAAAATCCTGCTTTATTTGTCACTTTCTTATTTTTATTTAAGTGTTTTCTTGGAAATATTTTTTCTGGTATGTATGAAAATTTTCTTTTAGGTTACTTTTTTTATTTAAGAGTTTATTAGAGAATAATTTAAAAAGCAATGATTTAGATACTAAGAAATAAGTATCAAGTCCTAGCCACTAATGACTATGTCTTCTGCTCAATTAACAAGTCTCTGAATTCTGTTTTCTTCATAGTTAAAATTAGAATGTGTGCTAGATAAGCCCTAATATTTCTTTGAACTCTTAAATGTCATGATTTTACTTGATATCATAGATAAAGTTACCAAAAGCTGCTATTGTAATCCTGAAAACTCCCAGAAGTTTAAAAAGCAGATAGTCCAAGCAATCAAAGGAGTGAGACAGACCCCTGCCTCTTCCTCATCCCAGTGTTGCTTGTGCTATCACTGACATTTAAAGGTTTAATGACTATTGTGGTGTCCCAATCACTCAATAGCAGATATTACAGATTATTTAGGGCTAAACATTCATATGCAAAAATTAGAAATGGGGTGAGACCCTATGCAACTTAGCAAGACCCTGTCTCAAAATAAAACACAAAAAGGGCTGGGAATGTGACTCTGGGGTTAAACACCCCTGGTTTCAATTCCTTGTAGAAAAACAAAACAAAAAAAAATTATAAGAGAGAATAAAATGTATATATAAATAAGAGCAAGAGAAATAAACCCACATTACATTTGTTCTTTTCCTTTTATTCTCAAGATTTTTTTTTTGCCAAGGGAAGAAGTCATTCTGAAATAGCTACAGAATTATAAAATATGTCAAGTCACCCTGCTGATTAAAATTGGTAGGGGACTAACTGATGTTTCCCACTTGAGTTTTTCAATGTCACATCAATGTGATTGTGAAACCACATAATAGCCAAAGCCAATATTATAAGTTGGCTGGTTAAATAGTAAAAGTCACAGTAAAGGCTACCCTCTTCCCTTCTTCACTAAATGAAGACAGCCTTTCTTTTATTAAAATAAATTTCCAACCTCAATGCCCTTGCATAGCTTATATTTGTCAACTTTCCATCACTGTGACAAAATACCTGACATAAACAACTCAAAAGAGGAAAGATTTATTTCAGTTTATGGTTTTAGAGATTTTGATCCATTATCAACTGCATCCATTATATCTGGACCTGTGGTGTGGCAGTATACCATGGCAGAAAGATGTAATGGAGCAAAGATGCTCACCTCATGGTGAATGGGAAGCAACGAGAGAGTGAGGAAAGGACCTGGGAGAAGATATAGTCCCCAAGATCATGCCACTGAGGACTCACCCCTTTTAACTAGGTCCCACGTCCTTCAATTTCCATGACCTCCCAATAGTCCATTCAGTTGTGAGTTCATCGATGGATTGATCCTTTCATGAGGTTAGAGTCCTCATGATCCAATCACTTCTGAAAAGCCTTACCTCTGCTTTGTCATATCGTGGAGTAAGCCTTCAACACGGGAGTCTTTGGGATCCAGACTAATGGACCATTGATTCAACATGGATTGCTAAGAAAAAAAAAATCTTGAGAATAAAAGGAAAAGAACAAATGTGATGTGAGCTTATTTCCCTTGCTCTTATTCATATATACATTTTATTCTCCTTTATAAAATATTTTAAATAGGCTCTTAAGATTGTTTCATTGAAATTGTCTCTACATTATCTGAAAGCTTAGCAAATTATATTCTTGACAAGAACAAATCATTGTACTTCAACAGTTTCTTTGACTTAATAATGAAATGAACCATTGTTCAAATTTTTCCTACCAAGAAAATCCATCAATATGAACTAAGTAGATAGTTTGTTGGCTATGTTCTACAATAACATGTGTGCCAGATTTGGACCCACAATCTATAATTTCTGGACATATAATGTTAGATGTATCACTTGAAATTGAGAACTCACTCTCTGAATCTCATGATGAGCTGGCCACCTCAGTTTGTTTCACCCCTATTCCTAGAGGTCTCCATGGTACAACCAGTGAACTGCACTATGTGTATGAGTGAACCTCAGGATCTCCTGACTTCCAGTTGGGTTCACTAACGGAGAATCCAAGCAGGTGCTAGGAAGGAGAGGATACACTGAGGCTAAAGTGTACATTCCCCTGCCACCCTTCCCACAGGGTCATCTCAAGCTGTCTGTGATTCTCCACTGAAAGCCACTAATGATGGCTTTGCTCACAAGTCTTTCCTTCCAAGTTCTGGTTATAGTTTCCTCTCCTTGTCCCTTTAGGAACAAGTGGTGTCAACAATTTTTCTGTGACAACCTGGATGTGTTACTCCTCTGGGTTTTCCTACTTTACTCCATGGTCTTGGTAAATAATACCTTTTTAAAAACCATCCTGAAATGTCCTGAGTGATTTCTTTCTTTCTGGAGCCTGATCTTGTCAGATGCTTAGGCAAATTTTCATGAAAATGTATAATTTCTTCTCAGAGAAGTTGTTTGGGGACTTATTCATACTTTTAATAATTTTTGTTTTCTACTTCATTAGATTCAGGTTTTTTATCAGTTAATTCCCTATTTCTAATGTCTTTTGGTTCATTTTGCTGTTTCTTTTTTTTTAAGAGAGAGAGAGAGAGAGAAGAGAGAGATGTGAGAGAGAGAGAGAGACAGAGAGAGAGAGAGTTTTAATATTTATTTTTTAGTTTTCGGTGGACACAACATCTTTTATTTTATTTTAATGTGGTATTGAGGATCAAACCCTGCGCCCCGCGCATGCCAGGCAAGTGGGTAATCGCTTGAGCCACATTCCCAGACCCGCTGTTTCATTTTTATATTCATTTAGTAGCTAATTATTTTATTTCACTTTCTCTTCAATAATAGTGGTATATAGCAGTATACATTTTTCCCCAAAGCCCAATTATTTGTCTTGTCTTGCTTGGTTTCATTGGATTTGAATGAAGTATTCCTCTTCTAATTGTTTTCTAGAAAATTATTTATGTTTCTGTTCACTCTTGGTCCAAATGTTATATAGCACTGGTTATTTTTTTAAGTATTTAATATTGTTAAAGAGGTCTCCTAATTTACTTCTAATTTGACTAGTGCATGTGTTCAACAAAGTCTTTCCTTTTTAAAACTTATAGTTTCTTTGTGGTCAAGTATGTTATTATTTTGTACTGTAAAACATAGAAAAAATATATATTTTCTTTTGAGCAAATATAAGATTTAAATATTAAATACATCAAGTTTACTAAATAAATATTTATCTTTATGCCTAATAAATGAATCTACTTCTGAGAGATATCTAATAAAAATATTTCACTATTACTGGGCTCATACAAAATTTTCTTTGCATTTTTAATAGTTTGACTCTATGTATATTATCAGTGTGTTGTTTTGTGTGTAATTTTATGATTGTTACATTTATTTCATCAATTTTCATTTATATCATTATATAATACACATATTTATTCTGTTAAGACTTTTTAACTTTAAATTTTATTTTGCGTGATATTAATACATTATTCCAATTTTCTTTGTTTTGGATTTCCTTATGTTGCCCAATCCCTTTATTGGAAAGAAAGAAACAGAGATTTTATTCTTAACACAAACTTCTTTGTGAACTCACATATCTGAATGCTGTTTAGTATTGTAGCAGTTTCTGTCTTTTAGTGGATGAATTCTGTCCATTCACACATAGCTCATGGGCTGATGTTGTTGATTTTATTCCCTTCACTTTATTCCATTTTTTAACTACTAGTTTACACTGGTGTTTCTCTATCTTTCTTCTCCTTGGTTTTGTTAGGGTGATTAAATTGTTGCTTATTCCTCTCTCCCCCATGTTAATTTAAAGTGTCTGGCGTATTTTTCCATTCCCTTAATGGTTACAATCTCTTTCCCTGGTCTCTTAATCAGACACACATGTCACCGTGATTGTTAGGAAAACAACACTACATTTTCATTTCCCCACCACAGGTCTTTAATCCTACCTGCTTCCCACCTGCACAACATAGCAGTGACTTTTTAAACACTTTTAGATTTCCTTCACTCATTCTTCCATGAGATACTTCTATCTCAATTTTCTTGTCCCCACATACAAGTGGTGTTCTGAAATACATTAGTGCTTACCATATCAAAATTTCCTTTATGGAATGTGTCTTTTATTTAAAGAGTCCAGCTCTCATACATACTCAAATAGTTTTCAATATGTATAAGAGGAAGGAGGAGGAGGAGAAGGAGGAGGAAGAGGAGGAGAAGAAGGAGGAGGGGGAGAAGGGAAAAGAGGAGGAGGGGAGGAGGAGGGGGAGGAGAGGGAGGAGGAGGAGAAGGAGGAGGAGAAAACATTTACTAAGCACAAATTTTACATTTAGTAACTCCTGATGCTTTGTGACCATTCTATGGGATAAGCTGTAACATAATTCCCATTTTTTATTTTAAGATGAAGAAATTGTGGCAAAAAGATGTTAAATACTTTCTAATTTCACACAGCAACTACGTGAAATAATCAGGAACTGAATCCAGGGATGCTGCTCAGAGCCTGTGCATTAACTCCTGGCCATACTGCCTCACTACCATGGCTGTGTCATCTCAAATTAGGTTACCTATTTGTGTTAACTTGTTGCTTTGGGTACAGTCTTTTCACCCCTCATATAGAGAACTTGGGTGAAAAAATAACATCCCTGGTCTAAAGAGAAAACCTGAATCTGCTCACTTAAATGAGCTACAGATAACCCATCTGTTTTGATGACAAAGGTATGCATCTAGGAATGTTCTGATGGATAAGAGAAATGTCTTAAAAGCCTGTAGATAAGAAAAACAGGAGGAAAATGAGAATCGCTAGGAAATAGGGTGGGGTAAGAATGGGAAGAAGAGAGGAATTGGTGGAAAAGGAGAAACAGGAAGATCCTGAAATGAAATCCAAGGACCACCAGGTGGGAGGGTAGAGAGTCTAGGGCAGGAGACAGTATGCACTGCTGTGATCCTGGGGTTCAGTGCACAGCACAGGATAGATGCAGAACACAGAAGCATCTTGCCTGTTTCAAATTACCATGGACTGCCACAAAGGAAAATGTAATCCTGGCCATTTATGTTTAGCTTTTCCACACAACAAAATATGCCACAATAGGTTTTAAAAAGACAGAACTAGCTTCAATTTTGAAAAAGAATCCCAAAACATAGATTAATTACAGTGGCCCACAAATTATAGTGCCTGTTTTTGCATGTGCTAGTGCCACAGTGAGTTCTGTATTATCCATTTATCTAACCAAAATACCTAAAGTGATTAAAGTAAACCTGTACTTTGTCTTGTGATATCCATATTCTTGGCAGTTTTAAGTATTAATTTATACACCATAACTTTGAACTACATGAAAGTTTAAGCTGGCACAAAGCAATATTTACTTTCATATTTTTATCCATAAAAGAGAGATTTCTAGACAAATTCATTTTATAAAATAAAACTTCGTAAGGCATGTTTAATTTTTACAAATTACATATTCTTTTATCAAACATCTTATAGTACTCTGTAGAAACTGAAGATGCTGAATTCAATTCAGTTTTAGTAGGTGTCATCAGTGACCATCAAAGACCTTGTTTTTCTGGGCCAACTCGACAAAATAGACCTCCGCTTCCCCAATCCTCCCTGCAATTAGTTAGGATAAGTGAAACTTGAATGCACTTATACTTAAATACATTCAAATATAGCTTTTTCCTCAGTTTATGAACAGTTGCCACATGAATTGAGTCACATCAGGGACTGCTTATACACATAACTTCTGAAATCCAGTCATCAACCCACCAATGAGACTCCGCACCGTTCCTAGCCAAATGGTTTGATGGATTGCTTTCCACCAGTTTCTTGGTTCTAAATGACTCTTGATCCTTTTTTTCTGGTTGTATAACACTTAATATTTTAGGGAATCAGGGATGTGGCTCAGCAGTAGAATGCTCGCCTAGCACAGGAGAGGCCCTGAGTTCGATCCTCAGTACCACATAAAATTAATTAATTAATTAATTATATTGTATTCAACTACAACTAAAACTAAATATCTTTAAAAAAATATTGTAGGATTTCCAGGAACAATCTAACAGCCACAAAATCCACTTAAGAATAAGAATTATTGATATTGTTGAACAGAGTATATATACATAGTATGTATAAACAATAGTCTCACTGAAACCAAACCACCTACCACCAGTACTTTGCCCTGTGACAAAAAAAAAAAAAAATTATGCTCTCTTTGCAAGTTTTTCTCTTGAATTTTCAAATTGTCTATGTGGCATGTTATAAACCAAACATTCAGGCAATCTTTTTTTTTTTTTTTTTTTTTTTGCTTCCACACAACTATTTTGGGTTTATTATATAGATAAATACTGAGTCAATGTTACCTTCAAAGAGTCTTAGTTCTCTTTCAAGTTAATCATTATTTGCCAAAATATATCAACATATTAAGATTTAGCTCAGGATTCTTTCCTTTTTTTTTGCATGTGAAATTCTTCCTAAGGTATTCAACTAAATATGATTCTAATGAAATGCTGGCGGTAATGTCATAAAGTAGCAAAACCTTCCAGGCAGTCTGAGATTTTGTTTTCCAGGAAGCATGAAATATAACTTGTTGGAATGTATCTCAGGATGAGGAATATCAGTGGCATGCTTATACAAACAAAGGAGATAACTTTTCCAGTTTGCTAATATACTAGATCTGTAAAAGCACATGAACACAGTTGGCATTAAATCATTATCTTATTCCCTGTGTGCTGAATTGAACACAATGTGTTCTGCCCTAAAATACTAACTCTTTCCCATTCATGGTTAGTCTGAATACTTTTACCTAGCCACAGAACCGCAGCTGCCAAAAATGCATGTAGGCACACCCTCATATTCTTAAAATGGATATACTTACAAATTTTGGGAGCTCCCTCTTTTAATGCTTAAAATCTTCTGCTATCAAACTTCTATTCGACTTCAAAATCAGCTTTAAAAGTGTTACTTTTTCAAATCATGGTCTAAAAACAATCTCACTAATTCATTTTTGTGTTGACTTGTTGGCACTTGTTCAAATTAGGGCCTTCTCTCAATTTGGATGAAGGCAGATGTCTCCCATAGGCAAGAAGTATTTAGGAAAAAGAACCTTCACTCTTAACATTTGCACAGCCCCATCTTTTTTTTCCCCCATAGTCATTCTTTTCTAGCCATTGGTTTTGGCTGGTAAAGTGACCTTTGCTACTAAAAGTAATGAAACCAGCAATGCTCAGATCCCTTTACTCTCCGAACTGGGTCCATGGTGGCTGATATATGGGGTTGAGTGCTAAAGTCAAGCTGTGATTAGCAGAAGTTCCTTTAGTTTACTTCATCCGAGTAATGCAGTAATGCAGCAGCCAGAGGCCCACTAAGTCCTCTTTGTGTATTCTGCTTATCTCCCATCTCATTCTCCATGTCCTATTCTTTTTTTTATTGATTAAAAAAATAAAGAAATGGGGCTGGGGATGTGGTTCAAGCGATAGTGTACTCACCTGGCATGCGCGGGGGCACTGGGTTCTATCCTCAGCACCACATAAAAATAAAATAAAGATGTTGTGTCCACCGAAAACTAAAAAATAAATATTAAAAAATTCTCTCTCTCTCTCTCTGTCTTTCTCTCTTTCTCTCTCTCTCTTTAAAAAATAAATTAATTAATAAATAAATGATAGCAGAATAATAATAATCTTATTATACAAATATACCACAATTTTTCATATCTCTGTTTGTATATAAAGTATGTTGACACTCAATTCGTGTCTTCATACGTGTACTTTGGATAATGATGTCCATCATATTTCAACATCCTTGCTAATCCCCTGCCCCCTCCTTTTCCAACTCCCACCCCTCTTCCCTATCTAGAATTCATCTATTCCTCCCATGCTCCCCCTCCCTACCCCACTATGAGTCAGCCTTCTTATATCAGAGAAAACATTTGGCATTTGTTTTTTGGGGGGATTAGCTAACTTCACTTAGCATTATCTTCTCCAACACCATCCATTTACCTGCAAATGCCATGATTTTATTCTCTTTTATTGCTGAGTAAAATTCCATTGTGTATATATGCCACATTTTTTAATCCATTTATCCACTGAAGGGCATCCAGGTTGGCTCCACAGTTTAGCTATTGTGAATTGTGCTGCTATAAACATTATTGTGGCTGTGTCCCTGAAGTATGCTGTGTTTAGGTCTTTGGATATAGTCCGAGGAGAGGCATAGCTGGGTCAAATGGTGTTTCCAGTCCCAGATTTCCAAGAAATCTCCATACAGCTTTTCATATTGGCCGCACCAATTTGCATTCCCACTAACAATGGATGAGTGTGCCTTTTTCTCCACATCCTCACCTACGCTTATTGTTGTTTGTCTTCATAATAGCTGCCATTCTGATTGCAGTGAGATGAAATCTTAGAGAAGTTTTGATTTGCATTTCTCTAATTGCCAGAGATGATGAACACTTTTTCATATATTTGTTGATTGATTGTATATCCTCTTCTGAGAAGTGTCTGTTCAGGTCTCTGGCCCATTTGTTGATTGCATTATTTATTTTATTTTCTTTCTTTCTTTCTTTCTTTTTTTTTTTTTGGTACTTAGCTTTTTGAGTTCTTTATATACATCCTAGAGATTAGTGCTCTATCTGATGTGTGAGGGGTAAAAATTTGCTCCCAGGAGGTAGGCTCTCTGTTCAACTCACAGATTCTTTCTTTTGCTGAGAAGAAGCTTTTTAGTTTGATTCCATCCCATTTATTGATCCTTGGTTTTAATTCTTACGCTATAGGAATCTTATTAAGGAAGTTGAGGCCTAATCCCACATGATGAAGATTAGGACCTACATTTTTTTCTATTAGACGCAGAGTCTCTGGTTTAATTTCTAGGTCCTTGATCCATTTTGAATTAAGTTTTGTGCATGGTGAGAGATAGGGGTTTAATTTCATTTTGTTGCATATGGATTTTCAGTTTTCCCAGCACCATTTGTTGAAAATGCTATCTTTTCTCCTGTGCATGTTTTTGGCAACTTTGTCTAATGTAAGATAATTGTAGTTTTGTGGTTTAGTCTCTGTGTCCTCTATTCTGTATCATTGGTCTACCAGTATGTTTTGGTGCCAATATCATGCTGTTTTTGTTATTATTGCTCTGTAGTATAGTTTAAGGTCTGGTATAGTGATGCCACCTGCTTCACTCTTCCTGCTAAGAATTGCTTTAGCTGTTCTGGGCCTCTTATTTTTCCAGATAAATTCCATGATTGCTTTTTCTATTTTTAAGAGGAATGCCTTTGGGATTTTGATTGGAATTGCATTAAATCTGTGTAGTGCTTTTGGTAGTATGGTCATTTTTTTTTTATTGGTTGTTCAAAACATTACAGAGCTCAAGACATATCATCTTTCATACATTCGACTCAATTGGGTTTTGAACTCCCCAAATACATAATACAGACTCACTTCTGTTACATACTCACATTTTTACATAATGGCATATTAGTGACTGTTGTATTCTGCTACCTTTCCTATCCCCTACTATCCCCCCTCCCCTCCCCTCCCCTCCCAACATCCCTCTCTACCTCCTCTGCTGTTGTTCAATTCTCTCCCCTTTTTTTCCCCCCACCCCCTTGCCCCTCATAATCTCTTATTATTTTGTGTATCACTGAAAGTCTCCTACCATTTCCATATGTTTTCCCTTCTCTCTTCCTTTCTCTCCCCCCATTCGTCTTAGTTTACTGTTAGTCTTTTCCTCATGCTCTTCCTTCCTGTTCTATTCTTAGTGGCTCTCTTTATATCAAAGAAGACATTTGACATTTGTTTTTTAGGGCTTGGCTAGCTTCACTTAGCATAATCTGCTCTAATGCCATCCATTTCCCTGCAAATTCTATGATTTTGTCGTTTCTTAGTGCTGCATAATACTCCATTGTGTATAGCTGCCACAATTTTTTTATCCACTCATCTATTGAAGGGCATCTAGGTTGGTTCCACAGTCTAGCTATTGTGAATTGTGCTGCTATAATCATTGATGTGGCCGTATCCGTATAATGTGCTCTTTTAAGGTCCTCAGGGAATAGTCCAAGAAGGGCAATAGCTGGGTCAAATGGTGGATCCATTCCCAGCTTTCCAAGGAATCTCCATACTGCTTTCCAAATTGGCCTCACCATTTTGCAGTCCCACCAGCAGTGAACAAGTGTGCCCTTTTCCCCACATCCTCGCCAACACTTATTGTTGTTTGACTTCATAATGGCTGCCAATCTTACAGGAGTGAAATGGTATCTTAGGGTGGTTTTGATTTGCATTTCTCTGATTGCTAGAGATGTTGAGCATTTTCTCATGTGCTTGTGGATTGATTGTATGTCCTCCTCTGAGAAGTGTCTGTTCAGGTCCTTGGCCCATTTGTTGATTGGATTATTTGTTATCTTATTGTTTAATTTTTTGAGTTCTTTGTACATTCTGGATATTAGGGCTCTGTCTGAGGTGTGAGGGGTAAAAATTTGTTCCCAGGATGTAGGCTCTCTATTTACCTCTTTTACTGTTTCTCTTGCTGAGAAAAAACTTTTTAGTTTAAGTAGGTCCCATTTGTTTATTCTTGTCATTAACTCTTGGGCTACGGGCGTTCTATTAAGGAATTTGGAGCCCGACCCCACAATATGTAGATCGTAGCCAACTTTTCCTTCTATCAGATGCAGTGTCTCTGTTTTTATATCTAGCTCCTTGATCCATTTTGAGTTAACTTTTGTGGCTGGCGAGAGAAAGGGATTCAATTTCATTTTGTTGCATATGGATTTCCAATTTTCCCAGCACCATTTGTTGAAGATGCTATCCTTCCTCCATTGCATGTTTTTAGCCCCTTTATCAAATATAAGATAGTTGTAACTTTGTGGATTAGTCTCTGTGTCCTCTATTCTGTACCATTGGTCCACCTGCCTGTTTTGGTACCAGTACCATGCTGTTTTTGTTACTATTGCTTTGTAGTACAGTTTGAGCTCTGGTATCGCTATACCTCCAGATTCACACTTCCTGCTTAGAATTGCTTTTGCTATTCTGGGTCTTTTGTTTTTCCATATGAATTTCATGATTGCTTTATCTATTTCTACAAGAAATGTCTTTGGGATTCTGATTGGCATCGCATTAAACCTGTAGAGAACTTTGGGTAATATCGCCATTTTGATGATGTTAGTTCTGCCTATCCATGAACAGGGTACATTTTTCCATCTTCTCAGATCTTCTTCTATCTCTCTCTTTAAGGTTCTGTAGTTTTCATTGTATAAATCTTTCACCTCTTTTGTTAGGTTGATTCCCAAGTATCTTATTTTCTTTGAGGATATTGTGAATGGAGTGGTTTTCCTTATTTCCATTTCAGAGGTTTTGTTGCTGATATACAGGAATGCCTTTGATTTGTGCGTGTTGATTTTATATCCTGCCACTTTGCTGAATTCATTTATTAACTCTAGCAGCTTCTTTGTAGATCCTTTTGGGTCTGTTAAGTAAATTATCATGTCATCTGCAAATAGCGATAATTTAATTTCTTCTTTTCCTATTTTTATGCCTTTAATTTCTTTTGTCTGTCTAATTGCTCTGGCTAGTACTTCGAGAACTAAATTGAATAGAAGTGGTGATAGAGGACATCCCTGTCTTGTTCCAGATTTTAGAGGGAATGCCTTCAGTTTTTCTCCGTTTAGGATGATGCTAGCCTGAGGTTTAGCATATATAGCTTTTACAATGTTGAGGTAAGTTCCTGATATCCCTAGTTTTTCTAATGTTTTGAACATAAAAGGATGTTGTATTTTGTCAAATGCTTTTTCTGCATCTATCGAGATGATCATATGGTTCTTGTCTTTAAGCCTATTGATGTGGTGAATAGCATGTATTGATTTCCGTATATTGAACCAGCCTTGCATCCCAGGGATGAATCCTACTTGATCATGGTGCACAAGTTTTCTGATATGTTTTTGTATTCGATTCGCCAGAATTTTATTGAGAATTTTTGCATCCAAGTTCATTAGAGATATTGGTCTGTAGTTTTCTTTCTTTGAAGTGTCTTTGTCTGGTTTTGGGATCAGGGTGATGTTGGCCTCATAGAATGAATTTGGAAGAGCTCCTTCTTTTTCTATTTCTTGAAATAGTTTGAAAAGTATTGGTATTAGTTCTTCTTTGAAGGTTTTGTAGAACTCCGCTGTATACCCATCAGGTCCAGGGCTTTTCTTGGTTGGTAGACTTTGGATGGCTTCTTCTATTTCTTCCTTTGTTATTGGTCTGTTTAAATTGTGTGTGTCTTCCTGTCTCAATCTGGGCAAATCATATGCCTTAAGAAATTTATCGATATCCTCGCTATCTTCTATTTTATTAGAATATAGGGTTTCAAAATACTTTCTAATTATCTTCTGTATTTCTGTAGTGTCTGTTGTGATATTGCCTTTTTCATCCCGTATATTAGTAATTTGAGTTCTCTCTCTTCTTCTTTTTGTTAGCATAGCTAAGGGCTTGTCTATCTTATTTATTTTTTCAAAGAACCAACTTTTAGTTTTATCAATTTTTTCAATGTTTTTTTTTGTTTCAATTTCGTTTATTTCTGCTCTAATTTTAATTATTTCTTGTCTTCTACTACAATTGCTGTTGTTTTGTTCTTCCTTTTCTAGGTTTTTGAGGTGTAGTGTGAGTTCATTTATTTGTTGGTTTTTTCTTTTTTTGATGAAAGAACTCCAGGATATGAATTTCCCTCTTAAAACTGCTTTCATTGTGTCCCATAGATTCCGGTATGTTGTGTCTGTATTATCATTTGACTCTAAGAATTTTTTTATCTCTTCCTTTATGTCTTCTGTAACCCATTGATCATTCAATAACATATTGTTCATTTTCCATGTGGTGTAGGATTTTTCCTTCCTTTTTTTATCATTGATTTCCAATTTCATTCCATTATGGTCAGATATGGTGCATGGTATTATCTCCACACTTTTATATTTACTAAGATTTGCCTTATGGCATAATATATGGTCTATTTTTGAGTAGGATCCATGTGCTGCTGAGAAGAACGTGTATCCACTTGATGATGGTTGGTATATTCTATATATGTCAGTTAGGTCTAGGTTATTGATTGTGCTGTTGAGTTCTATAGTTTCTTTTTCAGCTTTTGTCTAGAGGATCTGTCTAATGGCGAGAGCGGTGTGTTGAAGTCACCCGTAATTATTGTGTTATGGTCTATTTGACTCTTGAACTTGAGGAGCGTTTGTTTTATGTAGATTGCAGCTCCATTGTTTGGTGCATACAAATTGATAATTGTTATGTCTTGTTGGTGGATGGTCCCTTTTAACAGTATATAGTGTCCTTCTTTATCCTTCTTAATTAACTTAGGTTTGAAGTTGATTTTATTTGATATGAGTATGGCCACTCCTGCTTGCTTCCGAGGGCCATGTGAGTGGTATGATTTTTCCCAACCTTTTACCTTCAGCCTGTGTATGTCTTTTCCTATCATATGAGTCTCCTGAAGGCAGCATATTGTTGGATTTGTTTTTTTGATCCAGGTTGCTAGCCTATGTCTCTTGATTGGTGAGTTTAGGCCATTAACATTTAAAGTTACAATTGAGATATGATTTGTACTTCCAGTCATGCTTCTTTATTTATTTATTTTAGTTTGGCTAGTTTTACTTTTTTGGTTATTTTCCTCCTCCTTTACTGAGATACCTCTTGTTGTTAGTTTTGGGCACTATTTTTCAATTCCTCTTCTTGTAGTATATTGCTCAGAATGCTTTGCAGTGCTGGTTTTCTTGCTGCAAATTCTTTTAGCTTTTGTTTATCGTGAAAGATTTTAATTTCGTTGTCAAATCTGAAGCTCAATTTTGCTGGATACAGTATTCTTGGTTGAAATCCATTATTTTTCAGCGTTTGAAATACATTGTTCCAGGATCTTCTCGCTTTCAAAGTCTGTGCTGAGAAATCAGTCGTTAACCTAATTGGTTTACCCCTGAATGTAATCTGTCTCTTTTCTCTGGTAGCTTTTAATATTCTCTCCTTGTCCTGTATGTTGGCTATCTTCATAATTATGTGTCTTGGAGTTGGTCTATTATAGTTTTGAATGTTTGGGGTCCTGTAGGCTTCCAGGATTTGGCAATCCATTCCATCTTTCATCTCTGGGAAGTTTTCTACAATTATTTCATTTAATATGCTGTCCATTCCTTTGGTTTGAATCTCTGTGCCTTCTTCTATCCCGATGACTCTCAAATTTGGTTTTTTAATGACATCCCATATCTCTTGAATAGATTGCTCATGGGATTTAAGCATCTTTTCTGTGTTGACTATACTCTTTTCAAGTTGATAAACCTTGTCTTCATTATCTGATGTTCTGACTTCTACTTGATCAAGTCTATTTGTAATATTCTCGTTTGAGTTTTTAATTTGGTTTATAGTCTCCTGCAATTCTAGGATTATAGTTTGATTCTTTTTTAAGATCTCTATCTCCTGGTAGAGCTCGTTCTTTGCCATTTGAATTTGTTTGTTTAATTCATTTTCAAAATATATTTTTATTGCTTGGACTTGCTGTCTCATGTCTTCTCTAATATTCCTTTCCATTTGAGTTAGGTATGCCTTGAGTTCTTTCCCTATCCCTGCTTCTGATGTTTCTATGTCCTCTTGTAGAATTAAGTTGTCTTGCATTGTTTGTACTCCTTTTTTCCCTTGTTTTCTCATGTTGTCCCCGTTGCTTTCCAGCTCTATTTGATTGTCGTGTTTCTACTCTCTTCTATAGATTTGTTTTGGTTCTGTATTACTCTGATGCCTCTCCTTAGTGTTGTTAAACTATGCCTGCTGACGTGGATTCCACTGTGAAGGAAGATCCGACGTCCGAGCTCCAGTGACGACACTACTTTGCTATGACCGGCCCCAGTTCCTTGCCTGGGTATCCTGATGAGGTGGTGTGACTGGACTGTCTCTGTTTGATTTCAGCTCCCAGTCGCGGCAGGCAGGCGGTCTCTAGCCGCCCAGTATCACAGGCCGAGGGCGGGTGATCGGTCACCTGCGGCCGGGTGTTCTCCTACCGCCCAGCTATGCGGGCAGTGGGTGAACTGTCGCCGGCGGGCCTGCAATTTCCAGCTGCCCAGTCTCGAGGGCCTTGCCTCTAGCCTCCTGGTTTCTCCTGCTAGCCTTCTGTAGCCGCAGGGCAGGCCGCACGAATCAGTGGGCCTGGATCTCCGGGGTCCCACAGTTGGCGATTGGGTTCCCAGGCACTCTGTCCTTTGGATTTTCCTGCTTGCCCCTCCCCCAGCTCTAGCTAGACAGGTTTCCTTTTGGCTGCAGATGGGTAGGGGGGGTTGCAGGTCAGGTGCCTCTAGTTCCCCCCTAGTCTTTATGCAGGCTCACTCTGATTCTCCCTCCCCCGGCAAGCCTAGGAGAGAATTTATGCGAGTTCCCGATGTATGGGGGATGGGCTGAGTGCCACACACCTGTTTTGTTGTTGAGATCTGTCGGAGAATGGCGGTGGATGTATCAGCTGTTCAAGATGCTGACTGCTGATTCCCTTGGTGGAGTGTCCGCTGTAGTAGTATGGTCATTTTGATGCTATTAATTCTGCCTATTCAGGAGCAAGGTAGATCTTTCCAACTTCTAAGGTCTTCTTTGATTTCTGTCTTTAGGGTTCTGTAGTTTTTATTGTATAGATCTTTCACCTCTTTCATTAAGCTGATTCCCAAGTATCTTATATTTTTTTAAGGTTTATGTTAAAAACACTGGAAAAACTAGGAATAACAGGAATATATCTCAACATCATAAAGGCTATCTACACTAAGCCTCAGGCCAACATCATTCTAAATGGAGAAAAATTAAAAGCATTCCCTCTAAAAACTGGAACAAGATAGAGATGCCCTCTTTCACCACTTCTATTCAATATAGTTCTTGAAACACTGGCCAGAGCAATTAGACAGATTAAAGAAATTAAAGGGATGTATAGGAAAAGAAGAACTTAAATTAGCACTATTATATACCTAGAAGACCCAAAAAAAAACTCCACCAGAAAACTTCTAGAACTAATAAATGAATTCAGCAAAGTAGCAGAATATAAGATCAACACCCATAAATCAAAGGCATTTCTGTATATCAGTGACAAATCCTCTGAGAAGCAAATGAGGAAAACTACCCCATTCAAAATAACCATATCCTATTCTCATGCTCTGGCCTTAATTTATTAGCTACTTTTCCCAATTGGACAATACTTTATGCCAAACACCTCATGAAACACTGGCCCAGCTACAACTGGACACTGCTGAGGCAAAAGCCCAAATGGTATACAATTCAAGTTCCTCTCTGAGCCTGGAGCAGACAGCACAGTAATTCCAGTGAAATGGAAAGCAGAAGCAGGTGATGAGCACAATGACTGGCAATTGCTGTGCAGGTCGCCATCTCTGAAGCATCACAACAGGTTTTACAATGTTGCCTGCCCTCTGGGACCGGAGTTTTCACTCAGATTTTGAGCCATAACACATTGGTTACTCCTGGGTTTGGTCTGTCTGATTTCCAGCAGCACTTTGGTTTTAGTTGATAAAGTCCCTATTTTGTTTTTGGTAACCAGCCTACTGAATTATTCTAAATGGCTCTAACTCAGGTAAGCTCAGTTTTTCTGGTGCATAACAATTCTAGCTCTTGTGCTGGGGAGAGGTTACACAGACTACAGTATGAATTTTTAAGTTAGACTTCCCTAAAATCAGACCCCTGCCCAAACAAACATTATACTCAGGTAAATGTTCACAAGATGGCATCAGAGAAATGGAAACCAAATGTTTTCAGTAAGGATTATGGAAATTGACTGAAATAATTGCTCTTCCCCAGTTCTTACAGGAGGTGTAGAAGTGACAGTACAATACAGCTTGATGTCTACTAAGGAGACTTCAGTGTTGTGCTGCTCTCTTGAGGCATGTGCTTGTGTGGAGTTTGATTTTAGATAGATTTACTGATGAGTTTGAGAACTTCAATTCCCTAAAGAAATCATATTTTTGTAACTATTGTTTAAAATATTATCCTCAGACATCAGATATTTTGGAGTTAGCCAAAAAAATTAGTAGATTGCAGAGTAAAAAAGATGGAAGACAGTGAGATAAAATGACTGATGCCAGATGACAAAAGATAAAAAAGGAACAAACCAGTTCTATAGACTGCATCCTTAGGTATCTGATGTTAACATATGGGAGAAGGTGATTCTCTTGGACTTTGGAACTGAAAGATAAACAAGGAATTAAGCATGAATACTCAAATAAAATGGGATTTTATTCATGGGTATAGATTTCATTTAAGGAAACCACAATTCAAATGAAATATCATGAATATTCTGCAAAGTGCCACCTGAAAAATACACTTTGGTTTTTTAAACTTTAATTATTTATTTATTCTAATTAGGTATATATGACAGCAGAATGCATTTTGATTCATTGAACATAACTGCCGCACAACTTTTCATTTCTCTGGTTGTACACAATGTAGTGTCACACCATATGTGCAGTCACACATGTACCTAGAGTAATAAAGTCCATCTCATTCCAGCATCTTTCCTGTCCTCATATCCCCATCCCCTCCTCTCCTTTCCCTTTATCAAATCACAGTTCCTTCATTTTTCCCATGCCCCCTCCTTCATTTTGGATCAGCATCCACTAATCAAAGAGAACATTCAGCCTCTGGTTTTTGGGATTGCCTTACTTCACTTAGCATGATATTCTCTAACTCCATCCATTTACCTACAAGGCCATAATTTTATTCTCTTTTAATGCTGAGTAATATTCCATTGTGTATATATACACCACAATTTCTTTATTCATTCATCTATTGAAGGACATTTAGGTTGGTTCCACAATTTAGCTATTGTGAATTGAGTTGCTACAAACATTGATGTGGCTGCATTACTAATAGTATGATGTTTTTTAAGTCCTTTGCATATAGATCGAGGAGTAAGATACCTGGGTCAAATAGTAGTTCCATTTCAAGTTTCTAAGGAGTCCCCATACTGCTTTCCAGATTGGTTGCATCAATTTGCAGTCCTACCAGCAATGTATGAGTGTGCCTTTTCCCTTACATTCTCACCAACACTTATTGTTGTTTGTATTCTTGATAACTGCCATTCTGATTAGAGTGAGATGAAATCTTAGTTTTGATTTGCATTTCTCTAATTGCTAAAGTTGTTGAACATTTTTTTCATATATTTATGTATTGATTGTATATCTTATTCTGTCTGTTTAGCTCCTTAGTCCATTTTTTTTGGTGTTAAGTCTTTTGAGCTCTTTATATATCCTGAAGATTAGTGCTCTATCTGACTTGGATATGGCAAAAAATTGCTTCCAAAATGTAGGCTCTTTCTTCACCTCATTGATTGTTTCTTTTGCTGAGAAGAAGCTTTTTAGTTTGAATACATCGCTTTTACTGATTCTTGATTTTATTTCTTTTGCTTTAGGAATCTTATTAAGGAAGTTGGGGCCTAATCCAATGTGATGGAAATTTGGGCCTACTTTTTTTCCTCTATTAGGCACAGGGTCTCTGGTCTAATTCCTAGGTCCCTGATTTTGAGTTGAATTTTGAGCATGGTGAGAGATAGGGGTTTTGTTTCATTTTGCAACATATAGATTTCCAGTTTTCCCACCACCATTTGTTTAAGAGACTATCTTTTCTTCATTGTATGTTTTTGGCACCTTTGTCTAATATGAGATAACTATATCTATGTGGGTTTGTCACTGTGTCTTCTATTCTGTAACATTGGTTTACATGCCTATTTTGGTGCCAATATCATGCCATTTTTGTTACTATAGCTTTGTAGTAAAGTTTAGGGTCTGGTATTGTGATGCCTCCTGCTTCACTCTTCTTTCTAAGGATTGCTTTGGCTATTCTGGGTCTCTTCTTTTTCCAGATGAATTTCATGATTCCTTTTTCTATTTTTATAAGAAATTACATTGGAATTGCTTGGAATCTGTATTGTGCTTTGGGTAATACGGCCATTTTGACAATATTAGTTTTGCCTTTCCAAGAGCATGAGAGATCTTTGTATCTTCTCAGGTCTTCTTCAATTTCTTTCTTTAGTGTTCTGTAGTTTTCATTAAAGAGGTCTTTCACCTCTTTTGTTAAATTGATTCCCAAGTATTTTGGGGGAGGGGGCTAATGTGAATGGGACAGTTTTCCTAATTCCTCTTTCAGAGGATTCATCACTGATACATAGAAATGCATTTGATTTATGTGTATTGGTTTTAAATCCTCTGTTACTTCGCTGAATTCACTAATTAATTCTAGAAGTTTTCTGGTGGAATTTTTGGGATCCTCTAAGTACAGAATCATGTCATCAGCAAATAACGATGATTTGAGTTTTTCTCTTTCTATTCATATTCCTTAAATTTCTTTCATTTTTCTAATTGCTCTGGGTAGAGTTTCAAGGACAATGTTGAATAGAAGTGGTGAAAGAGGGTGTCCCTGTCTTGTTCCAATTGTTAGAGAAAATGCTCCAGTTTTTCTCTATTTAGAATGATGTTGGCCTTGGGTTTTTGCATACATAGCTTTTACAATGTTGGGGTATGTTTCTACTATCCCCACTGTCTTTATCATGAAAGGATGCTGTATTTTGTCAGTGCTTTCTCTGCATCAAGTGATAGAATCATATGATTCTTATCTTTAAGTCTATTGTTGTGATGAATTACATTTATTGATTTCTATATGTTGAACCAACTTTGCATCCCTGGAATGAACCTCTCTTGATTATGGTGCACTATTTTTTAAATATGCTTTTGTATGTAATTTGCCAGAATTTTACTGAGAATTTTTGCATCTATGTTTATCAGGGATATTGGTCTCAATTTTTTTTCCTTGATGTATCACTGCCTGTTTTGTTTGTTTGTTTTATCAGGATGATACTAACATCATAGAATGAGTTTGGAAGGATTCTCTCCTTTCTATTTCATGGAATAATTTGAGAAGTATTGGTATTTATTCTTTGTAGGTCTGGTAGAACTCAGCTGTGAATCTGTCTGGTCATGGGCTTTTCTTGGTTGGTAGGCATTTGAGAGCATCTTCTATTTTCTTGCTTGAAATTTATGTGTTTATGTGTTTAAATTGTATATGATTTCTTGACTCAGTTTGGGTTTATCATAAGCCTCTAGAAATTTGTTGGTGTCTTTGTGGTTTTCTATTTTACTAGCATATACATTTTCAAAATAATTTCTAATTGTCTTCTGTATTTCATAGTGTCTGGCATGATATTTCCTTTTCCATCAAAAATTTTAGTAATTTGAGTTTTCTTTGTCCTTTTCATTAGGGTAACTAAGGGTTTGTCAATTTTATTTATTTTTTAAAAAAACAACTTTTTGTTTTGTCAATTTTTTGAATTGTTTCTTTAGTTTCAATTTCATTGATTTCTGCCCTGATTTTAATTATTTCCTGTTTCCTTCTACATTGTGTTGGTTTGTTCTTCTTTTTCTAGGGCTTTGAGATATAATGTCAGGTCATTTATTTGTTGGCTTTTCTTTTAATAAATGAGCTTAATGCAATGAACTTTTCTCTTAGAATTGCCTTCATAGTTTCCCATAGATATTGATAAGTTGAATTAGAGTTCACCTTTACCTCTAAGAATTTTTTTATCTCCTCCCTGATGTCTTCTGTTATCCATGAGTCATTCAATAGCATATTATTTAATCTACAGGCATTAGAGTAGCTTTTATTTTTTATTTTATCATTGATTCCTAATTCCATCCCATTATGATCTGATAGAATGCATTGTAGTCTCTCAACTGTTCTATATTGGCTAAGACTTGCTTTGTGGCATAACATATGGTTTAATTTGGAGAAGATCCATGTGCTGCTGAGATAAAAGTGAATTCAATCATTGATGGATGGAATATTCTATATATGTCTGTTTAGTCTAACTTGATTGTTTTATCAAGTTCTATAGTTTCTTTGTTTAGTTTTTATTTGGAAGATCTATTCAGTGGTGAGAGAGTTGTATTAAAGTCAACCAATTTTGTTACATTGTGGTCTATTTGGTTCTTGTAGTTGAGAAGATTTTATTTCATATACATTGATGCCCCATTGTTTGGGGCATAGATATTTATGATTCTTATGTTTTGTTGATGTATGAATCCCTTAAGCATTATTAAATGTCCTTCTTTATCCCCTGTCACTACCTTTGGTTTGAAGTCCACTCTATGTGATATGAGGATATGGAAATCCCTGTTTATTTACATGGTCCATGTGAGTGGTATGTTTTTTTCCCACCCTTTAACCCTCAGTCTGTGGATGTCTTTTCCTGTGTGATGAGTCTCTTGAAAAGCAGCATATTGGTGGGACTTTTTTTAATCCAATCTGTCAGCCCATGTCTTTTAATTGATGAGTTTAGGCTATTTATATTTGGGGTTGTTATTGAAATATAATTTGTATTCCCAGACATTTTGGATTATTTTTGGTTTCCAACTTGACTTGGTTTCTCCTTTGATTGGTATTTTCTTTAGTGTAGTTCCTCTCTTTGATTTTCATTGTTGCTTTTCATTTCCTCCTCGTGGAATAGTTTGCTGAGAATGCTCTCTAATGCAGGATTTCTTGCTGCAAATTCTTTTAACTTTTGTTTATCGTGAAATGTTTATATTTCATCATCAAATCTGAAGCTTAATTTTTCTGGATATAAGATTTTTGGTTGGCATCCATTTTGATTTTAGAGCTTGGTATATGTTGTTCCACGATCTCCCGGCTTTGAAGATCTGGGTTGAAAAATCTGCTAAGATACAATTGGTCTCTTCCTATATGTGATCTGATTCCTCTCTCTTGTAGCCTTAAAATTCTATCTTTATTATGTATAGTATGCTTTTTCATTATAATATGCCTTTTGGTGTAGGTCTGTTGTAATTTTGTATATTTGCTGTCCTGTAAGCTTCTTGTATTTATGTGACTTTCCAATTTTTTCTTCATGTTTAGGAAATTTTCTGATATTATTTCATTGAAGAGATTTTGCATTTCTTTGGTTTGAATCTTTGTGCCTTTCTCTATCACAATAAATCTTAGATTTGGTCTTTTGATGCAATCCCATAATTCTTGGATGTTCTGTTTATGATTTCTTACCCTCCTCACTGTGTGGTCAAATCTAGTTTCAAGATGATATATTTTGTCTTCACTATCTGACATTCTGTCTTTGAAATGATCTATTCTGTCGGCGATGCTTTCTATTGAGTTTTTTCTTTGGTTTATTATTTCCTTCATTTCAAGGATTTCTGGTTGGGTTTTTGTTTATTTGTTTGTTTGTTTTTCCCCAGAATCTCCATCTCTTTCTCTAGATAATCTTTTGCTACCTGTATTTGCTCCCTTATCTCTTTGTTGGTGTGATCAATGGATGCCTGTATTTGCTCCCTTATCTCTTTGTTGGAGTGATCAGTTTTTTTCTGTATTTGTTATCTTATGTCATTTTTTAATTCACAAATCATTTTAACTATGTACATTCTGAACTCCTTTTCTGACATTTCATCAACTGCACTGTCAATGGATTCTATTGTTGTAGCATGTTGGTTTGTTTGGGGGCACTTTCTTCCCTTGTTTTTTTTCATGTTGTCTATGTGTCTTCCTTTATTGCAGTGCAGATCTGAGGCATTACAGTTTCTACCCTATAATCTTGTATTATCCGTGCAGATTACCTGTACCTCACCTTAGTGTTGGGCTTCCAGGTCCTGGCTGGTGTCTCAAGATGGATGCAACCATTTTCAGAGATAAGGCTAGGCCTGGGCTCCTGGGTGGGTCAGTGGGGACCATCCTGGGCATAGATGGGAGCAGTACTGACCTGAGATGGGCCTGGGCTCCAGCATGGGTTGGTGGTGGCTATCCTAGACCTGGGCCTGGGCTCTGACATGGGTTGTCAAGTTGGCAGGTGGTGGGCAGTCCTGGGCCTGATTTGGGCCTGGACTCCCTCGGGGGTTTGCCAGGGGCAGTCCTAGGTCTGGGCTCCAGCATCTGAAAAGTATACTTTGTATTTACACTTTTATTTTTTTGCCAAATATGTATGTATATATAAAGATAAGTTATAAACAGAGATGAATATATGCTCACCTACATTTGTAATTTTACACAAAAAAAGAAATCAAAAAGTTTAAATCCCAAATGTTAAGAATATCATGTGTGTTATTCTGGTTATTGCAATGGACATTATTATCATTTCTAACTTAGAAAACTTAAATAGAAAAGAAGTGTGCTCTGTAGACCCTCAAAGAGATTTAAGAAACATTCTGTAATTGTAATTCTAGGAGAAAGCTTATGAAATTATTTCTCCATATACACAAATAGCCCATGAATCCTAGACGGATTAACCAAAGGATGTAGTACTTGGTTATAAAAACACATATAGATTTTGCTTAAGTAAAGACTACCACAATTATCATTTTAATGACCCTTTCTAAAACAACTGTTAGATGCATCACAGTGAATCAAAAAAAAAAAAAAAACAAAAAAAAAACCTCCTGTGTAAATTCTACATTCCTAATAGTGAAGCAACTAACTAGCAAATGAGTTGTGATGTGTGAACTACTAGAAAGAATAAAAGAAGAGAAACAAACAGGGATAGTTTGGACAAAAAAAAAATCCAGAGACCTTGTATGAGAGCGTGTGTAGCAGATGAATCTAATCACTCAGTTCTGACATTTTAGATTATAAGATTAGTAGAAGCATTTCATCCAGGGACAGTCCATTATCTTCCATGGTGATAAGACTGAGTGAGGAATTGCAGGAGGCAAGACAGAGAATGAAGATTTGGACCTTAGCATTTCTATCTCAAGAAGTAGAAGCCTGAAGTCATAATCAATGAATTCCTGGATTGTCAATAAACTTCATGGAATATCCAAAGATAACATAGAGAGGAGGAGAGTAGAAATAATAGGACAGAAGGGAGAAACTGAGAAAATAGTAATTTGAGATCTGAACACAGAAACAACTGGTTTTTGTTAGCAATCCACTCTGCTTTGGTTTATAGACACTCATCCTTGCACATTTTAGTAATTCTGCCTTTGTATTAAATCCCTCCACTAACATTCACATATGTTTCTCATTAGATCCTATCAAATATCAGTCATCACCAGCATCTGTTATACCTTCCCAATAGTTCATGAATGGCCTGTCTTCTCCATCCATACTTAGCCAAAATGGCTAGCAGGACCTGCTTTACATTGATGTTAGGACATTTATGGGGGGAAAAAATCTCTCAATGAAAACATATTGAAGAATATACTGTATCTAAATTAGCAGCCTGAAAATTTCTCTTTTTTTAATTTCAATGAAATGTAGACTATGAATAACTTTATATTTTATTTTTTGGCTATAAGTAAAATTTTTATATTCAGGATGACTTAATTAGCTTATATTTTACATAGGTTATTTATAATAGAATTTTTGTAATATAATTAATTGCATAGATCTCAGGCATCCATATTTATAGATACATGAGATAACTACTGCTTAATAATATAAATGAATCTTGCAGGTAGACAGAAAAGGAAAGTATTGATATTTTAAAAAATTGTTTACCTAGCATGTCTATGAAAATATTCAAAAATTTGTAAAATGTTTAATCATTAGTTAACAGTTGATTTTTCCCCCTCTGATATTCCTGGATAACAAATATGTTACGAAATATCCAAAGGAGGGTCAGCAGAATTCATGAAGCTTCAAGTTAATGGGGTTAAAACTAAAAGTTCAAACAAAACTCATTCCAGATATTGGCCTCACAGAAGAGAGGATGAAGCCATGGGTTACACTTTTGCTGTTGTTGCAAAACAGTAATTTTTTTGATTTTTTTATTTGTTCTTTTAGTTAGACATGATAGTAGAATGTATTCTGACATATTATCTATACATGGAGTATAACTTCCTATTTTTGTGGTGTACATGATGTGGAGTTACACTGGTCATATATTCATATATGAATATAGGAAAGTTATGTCTGATTCATTCTACTGTCTTTCCCATTCCCTTCCTCCCTCCCTTCCTCTCCACTTCACCCAGTTCAATCCAGTGAACCCCTACCCCAATTGTGAGTCAGCATCCACATATCAGAGAGAATATTCAGCCTTTGGCTTATTTCACTTAACATGATAGTGTTCAGTTCCATTCATTTACTGGCAAATTCTTTCATTTTTTTTCTCTTTAAGGCCATAGTTTTCTAAAATATGATTGTTACTGAAAAAAAGTCATCTCTATTAGTTTTTACTGTATAACATACTATCATCACCCCCAAAAACCAAATGCCAAATGATTATTATTTCTCATGATTCTGTGTGTCTGTTGAGTGGTTCTCCTGACCTTGGATAGCTGGGTGGATCTCTGTAATTATATTTCAGCTGGAATGGCTTCCCTTCAAGGACTGTACTTGGCAGGCTTGATCTAGGGAGGACCTTGGCTGTTAGGCCTGTGTCAGTGCTGTGTGGTCTCTTCCTTAGTGGGCTAATTCACCAGCCTCATGGTGATGATGGATATTTGACAGGATCTGATGAGAAAATTCAAAAGAATAGCAAATAAGAATAAGCCCAATGCACAAGCACTTCTCAAATCTGTTTGCATCAAATTTACTATTATTCTGTTGCCCAAAGCATAATCACCTGGACACACCCAGATTGAAGGGATGCAGAGGTATATGCCATCTCTTTATCAGAAACACTTTAAGTCATATTTCAAGAGGATGTGAGCAATTTGTGACCATATTTGCAATTTACCACATGAACCCAATTATAACAGTACCAATTTAAAATTATGTGCTACATTTTCTTTGATTATCTGTTTTCCCATCCCCCTGCAAAATAGTTTTCAGTGAAGGCATATTTTACAGTGTGCAATTCATCTTATGAGAGACCTGAGGATCTCTGCCAGCAGTGGGGACCACCCAGAGATTAAAAACATTGAATGAAAATCTATTTGCTGGTTGGAAAGAGGGCTTGTTTTCTATTCACAACTTTTTCATCTGCTTTTGCTCTAGAGAGGGAGAAAAATTTTACAGTATAACCAAAATCATTGTCAACATCTCCCATCCTCACATGAAAACAGCAATCAGTAGAATTTAATAAGTTCTCACTCTGTAATTAATTAATATATGAGTCTCTAAGTCTCTCTAGTCTCCTCAGTCTTGCTCCTTTTCTTTTTATAGTTAATTGCTTCTTCCCATTGTTTTAAAAAATCTAAATCTTCCTTCCCTTCAAAACTACAGTATTATCTGATATTATCTGGTGGTTTCATGAAAAACTTTCATTCATTAAACAAATATTTATTGATTAGTGAGTGTTTCCTAGGTTCTTTAATTATTTGAAGCACTGTGAATTGAGCAGTGAGGAAAAAAAATAAGATGCTATTCTTGTCTCATGAAGCTTAGATAAGTGAGATAGAAAGAAATGAAAGGATCACACAAGTTAATGACAATTTCAAAGGTGATGTGTGTAAAATGGTGAGGTCTAAGATGGTCTGACAGTTCATACTAGGGTACATGACTTAGTTGGACAGGACAAGGAACAGTTCCCTGAAAATAGTAATGTAGGCTTTATTAAAAATAACTGCCCAATAAGAAGTTCAGTACAATCATGAAATTCATTTGGAAAAATAAGAGACCCAGAATTGCCATAGCAACCCTTAGAAAGAAAAGTAAAACAGGAGGCATCACAATACCAGATCTTGAATTATGCTACAGAGCCATAGTAACAAAAACAACATGGTATTGGCACCAAAATAAACACATAGACCAATGTTACAGAATAGAAGACACAGAGAGAAACCCACATAAATACAGTTATCTCATACTAGACAAAGGTGCCAATATACACTGAAGAAAAGATAGTCTCTTAAATAAATGGTTCTGGGAAAACGGGAAATTCACATGTAGCAAAATGAAATTAAACCCCTTTCTCCCATCCTGCACAAAAATCAACTCAAAGTGGATTAAAAGCTTAGGCACTAGACTAGAGACCTTGTGCCTAAGAGAAGAAAAAATAGGACAAAATCTCCACCATGTTGGCTTAGGAGCTGACTTCCTAAACTAGACTCCCAAAGTACAAAAAGTAAAATCAAGAATCAATAAATGGGATGGATTCAAACGAAAAGCTTCTTCTCAACAAAAGAAGCAATCAAAAACGTGAAGAGAGAGCCTACAGAATGGGAGAAAATCTTTACCACATGCACCTCAGATAGAGCATTAATCTTCAGGATGTATAAAGAACTCAAAAAACTTAATTCCAAAAAACTAAATAACCCAATCAATAAATGGGAACTGAACAGACACTTCACAGAAGAAATACAGAAAACAAACAAATGTATAAAAAATATTCAATATCTCTAGAAATTAGAGAAATGTAAATCAAAACAGAGATTCCATCTCAACTCCAGTAAAAATAGCAATTATCAAGACTACAATTCATAGTAAATGTTGACAAGGATATGGAGGGAAAGGTACACTCATACTTTGCAGTTGGCACAGCAAATTTGTGCAAACACTATGGAAAGCAATATGGAGATTCTGCAGAAAACTTATAATGGAACCATCATTTGATCCAGTTATCCCACTCCTTGGTTTATACCCAAAGGATTTTAAATCAGCATATTACAGTGATGCAGCCACATCAATGTTTATAACAACTCAATTCACAATAGCTAAGCTATGAAACCAACCTATGTGTCCTTCAACAGATGAATGGATAAAGAAATTATGGTATACATACACAATGGAATATTACTCAACCTTCAAGAAGAATAAAATTATGACATTTGCCAGTAAATGGATGGAACTGGAGAATATTATGCTAAGTGAAATAAGCCAATCCCAAAGAACCAAAGGCCAAATGTTTTCTCTGATATGTGGATGCTAATTCACCATAATGATATGGTGGCTAGAGAAGAATAGAGGTATTTTGGGTTAAACAGAGGGGAGTAAAGGGAAGGGAATGAATATGGGGGTAGGAAGGATAGTAAAATAAATCAGACATTAATACCCTATGTGCATATATGATTACACTACCAGTGTAACTCTACATCATATACAGGCAGAAGAATGAGAAGTTATATTCCATTTATACATGATGTATCAAAATGCATTCTACTGTCACGTATAATTAATTAGAACAAATAAAAATAAGAAATAACTATTTTTTTAAAAGATGTGTTCAATGAGATGAAACAAGTGTCTTGTTTCTTTCTAAATGAAAACTCTTTATCAGGTACTAACATCTATGGCCATCAAACATACTCCACTATTAGAATCTTAAGTCCAAATTTCCAAACTCTCTCCTGAGAGTCATCTTCATTTATTTTCCTGCAGTTCTTATTTCTACCTCATAATGTATAGTTTCACGGGCTCTTCACTATACAAACCTAAGAAGTTCCATTCCTATAGACTAGACCTTGAGCTTATTGGCACTGTGCATTGCAGCATCTCTGCCTTCTGTTGTAGCATGACAGTAGCATTAAAAGATATTTATTTGTTTATAGGATTTTTGTGTCTTCTAGTATCTCATTTGATACAGTAACTCCTTGCAGACAAAATAATTTAAAGCTGCCTAGCTTGCATCACAAATAAAATTTTAAAATAGAACTTGAAGTCAGCTTCTTACACAGAGTCACACCTCTTCCAAGGTAGCCTACATCCAGTGACTGTATAGAAATGTAAAAGTTTGGCACTCTCTCCTATCTCCAGACAGCTCGGAGAAGCCATCCCATCATAAGAACTTTGTTATGGCTTAGATATGAAGTGTCCCCCCAAAAGCTCATATGTAAGATAAAGCATGAAAATGTAGAAGTGAAATGATTGAGTTTGGAGAGCCTTAACCTAATCAGTATGTTGATTCCATGATAGAGATTAACTGGGTGGTCACTGTGGGCAAGTTGGGTGTGACTGGAGGAGGCGGGTCACCAGGGGCATGTCTTGGGTGGGGAGTGTATATATTGTCCCTAGTCTGTAGTCTCTGCTTCTTGGTGCAACGTCCTGAGTTGCTTTCTTCTGCCATGCCTTCCACCATGATTTCTTCCTCACCTCTGACCCAGAGTAGTGGAGTCAGCCATCTATGGACTGAGACCTCTAAAACTATGAGCACCAAATAAACTTTTCCTGCTCTAAAATGGTTCTTGTCAGATTTTTTGGTAACAGTAGCAAAAAAAAAAAAAAAAGCTGATTAAAAATTATCTTGGGCTGGGATATATAGCTCAGTGGTGGTAGAGCACTTGCCTAGGACAGGTGAGGCCTTGGATTCTATCCTCAGCACCACTCTCTGCTGTTTTCTTTCCTTCCCATGCATACTACTCTCAAGAGCACTCACTAACAATCCTCCTTCATGCTTATCTTCATTGTTTCTGGAGGAACTCATATTGATGCATCCTTGAATTCCAAACCTCAGGCTCTTTTAAGCATCATCCTCATGAAGTTTGTCCATAATGGATTCAGATCAATTCAATCATACATAGAACAGATAAGTACTTTTCTGTCAGTTCAGGGTAAAACCAACACTTGCCCTAATTTTTCTCACCCCTAATCATCTCTTTCTCATAATTAATTCTTCAAATCTCTTTTAAAAAGCAAAATCTTCCATTCTACAATCAGAGGTTATTTTAATGAAAATGCCCACATAAGGTTAAAACAATAAAAATTCACTACAATGCATGATATCCCAAACTAAGTTATGGGCAGGGTATGAGAAAAAGTCTGATTACAATTCAATCTCCCTCATAAGTTGATATGTTGCATGTTCATCATCAGCTCTGACTGACATCTGCACACTCAATAGACACTGTGCATAAGGGTCAGTGTTTCCATACACCTACTACCTCTTGACTTTCTTATGTCTCAGCTCCCACTAAAAAAGGTGCAACAGTTCTCTTATTCATGCTGATTCGGGTATGCCTGTCTGTTAACATTAGCACATAACAACACAAAGTCATGAAGCTAGACAGATGTGCAAAGTCCATCAGATTTTTATGTTTTCCTAATTACAAAAGAAAACAATAAAATGTTGTTTTCCTTGCTCTCTTTACCCAATGAGAAATGAGTGAAATGAACCCAAACTCAACCACACTTCTGTGTTCATTTGCTTTTCTCAATAGAAAATATTAATTATAAGAAGAAATGAGAATGCATGTCAAAAAGAAAGGGAAAGCTTTTATCATCCAGTGTCTGCATGTAAGCACACAAACATGCACCTGCTCATGTGTGCACATACAAATGCCCATCCCTGCTATCCTTTATCACTGCCTTGTGATTTGTTGTGTGGTTTACTTAATTATAATTCTGTAGCAGTCATTGCAGATAAATTTATGCTTTCATAAAGAACAACCAGAATAGCTTATAAAAACAAATAGCTTTCATTAATAATACTACCTTTCTATCATAGACCTACCCCCACATTTTCTTAATCCAAGGACCAGGCTAAAGTAGCGCCTATGACCTATTCTTTTAAACATTTGCTAAGATAGTGATATAGTATGAAACAGAGGACGAAAGTTTTAATTTCCATACTATGTTCCTGGCATAGGAAACAAATAGGTTGTTTTTTATTTAAAAAATTAAGAAACTGAGCCATAATAGGCTTTCCTAGATGTAATACCCATCACATGGAAATGGAATTTTGTCTTCTGGGTTGAAGACTTTTTATTTATTATTTTCTTAAGGATATAGTGCAGGAAAATATACTATCCATTTTGAAGTACGAAGAATTAAAATCTGGAATCCTTTGACCTTTCACTCAAGATCAAAATAAAGGTAATTATTAAAGGTAATATCAGTTGAGAATTTATAAAATCTGTATCATCTTTGATCCTAAGTTCTCCAAGTTTGAATCCTGCTACAGTTTAGATGTTGAATTTCCCCAAAGGCTTATGCACTGAAGGCTTGGTCCCCAATGAACCAATGTTAAGAGATGGGACATCTGAAAAGTCACTGGATCATGGGGACTTTGACTCTGATCTCATCAGCGGGTGTTCATAACTGAAAGGACTATCAAGAGGTGGTGAAGGTCAGGCCTGGCTGAAGGAGGTGGGCCTCAGGGAGAGTACATCTAGTTCCAAGTGCCTTCTTCACTCTCTCTCTCTGCTTTCTGGCCACCATGAAGTAACCAGTTTTCTTTCAGTATCCTCCTCACCATGATAATCTATTTTACCACCGACCCAGAAATAATGGCGTCAAATGACATGAACTAAAACAATGAGTGAAAATAAATTTTTCTTCCATTAAGATATTTATCTTAGATATTTTGTCACAGCAATGGAAAAGCTGACTAACACAATTCCCAAACCATTTATAAACCCTCTGTAGACTCATACTTGCTGAGGAATGTGCCTCAGCCCAGGTTTCATGGCCCCAGTCAGTGACCCCTCTAAAAATAAAAATTTAAAAAGCAAGCAAAGAAACAAAACCCTTGAGAGTTCTAGTTCAATAACAGCTACTGGTGTTACACTACTCTGAAAATTCAAAATTTGAAGTCCTCCAAACTCCAACACTTTTTGAGAACTGAGATGATACCACAAGTAAAAACATCCACTCCCAATTTCATGTGGCAGGTCACAGTCAAAAGGAAGGGACACAGGACTGGGATTATATGTAGCTCAGTGGTAGAGCTCTTGCCTAGCATGTGTGAGGCACTGGGTTCAATTCTTAGGATGCATACAAACAAATAAATAGATAAAAATGTAGGTTCATTGACAACTAAAACAATATTTTTTTAAAAAGATAGGTATGGGGCTAGGATTGTGGTTCAGTGGTAAAGTACTTTCTTGGCACATGTGAGGCATGTGTTTGATGGGTTTGATCTTTAGCACCACATAAAAATAAAAAAATAAAATAAAAGCATTTTGTCTATCCTGAAAAAAAAAAGCAGGCACACAAAAAAATGTTGTAAAAATTACCTTAAGTCTGTATCTATGAGGTGAATAGGAAACATACATGAAATTAATGTTTAGACTTGTATCTTGATATCTCAAAATTTCCCTGATAGGCAAACTCTGGAACATTTCTGGTCCCAAGCATTTCAAATAAAGGGTAGTCAACCTGATGTTTTACCTTTTTCTGAAAATTTTGCCTAAGATTTTCTTAATTTTGAACTTGGGATTTTCCCATTTAAAAAAGAAAAAAGAAAGAAATAGTCTCTTGGTTCTTTTTCCTCTTGGTTTTTGTTTTGTTTGTTTTAATTCTGGAGATTTCACTCATGGGCACATAATCACTAAATAACATCCCCAGCCCTTTTATTTATTTGTTTGTTTGTTTGTTTGTTTGTTTTTGAGATGGGGTGTCACTAAATTGCTTAGGGACTCATTAAGTTGCTGGGGCTGGCTTTGAACTTGCTATTTTCCTGCCTCCGCCTCTCAAGTTACTGAGATCACAAGCATGTGCTACAACAGTTGACTCCTGGTTCTATTTCTGAGCTATGTGTTTTACATGTCCTTATCCAAAATGCTGTGTGAATTCAGGGGTTTGCCTTCAATCTTTTATTTAGGCCATAACACCATCGGGATCCTCTGTCCAAAATTCTGTTTTCTCAGCAAAAAACTTGAGGTAGCTCTTTGCTGAAATATTCACAAGAGATTGAGTTATTGTAGAGTAACAGGAAAGAGAAACTGACATTAAATAAATAAATCAGTTAATTAATCAATTAATTAGTAAACAAGAAATAGAAAAACAGTCAAAAAGGAGTAAAAACAAGTGGCCTTAAGGAGTATTCCTTGAGAAGATCTAAATGATAAGGAGGTTGTTTTAAAGGATAAATCAAAACAAACCTCTCAAGAGGAAGTTTGTTTGTTCTAGATACCAAAGGACTGCTCTTGGGACTTCAGGGAAAAGGTGGCATTACAAGTAACCCTTTATTCCTGTGCATAAAGAGAAGCCACTCATATATTGATACAAGAATCATGAATTACTGACAGTACTACCCCATCTTTGATGTACCATAATACCTAAATATGTCTCTTCAGGTTATTTAGGGACATTGGTTAGGTATTAATACAATTATTGTGCTTTATTCTCTCATTTTTCAAGTCCCCAATACCAAAAAAAAAAAAAAAAAAAAGTTTCCTAGAAAATGAGGAAAAAAAAAAGATTTAGGCACAGTAGCAGCAGTAAAGGATCTTCTGAGAAAATTCACATCTTGCTGCCTTTAATCTCCTTTAACCTCTTCCAAAATCACTTCAAATACATGTTGTGGCAAATAAAAATACTAAAAAACTAAATAAAAAAACTTCAAAGAGAAGTTGCAGACCTCCCCCTCCCGTCAGATTGCCATCCTCACTTCTTAGTTCGCCAAGGCAGCCCACAGGCCCCCACCCTGAGCACAGCCACAGGGAGCCACACCTATGCAGACTGCAGGGTGGAGCTGGGGGTCTGAGAAGCTGGCTAAGAGAAGCTGGGGAAACTGCTACGAAAGCGGAAGACAATCTCTCCAGCCAAGGCAGTATCACAAGATGGTTCACAGAAGTGATGGTAACAAGAATCCAAAGGAGCTGGGAGAGCAAAGCAGAAGCCAGTAGCACCATCCACTGGGAGGCGGCCATAAGAAAAGCAGTAGCATCATGGTGGGTGGATGCACCCAAGGCAGGGCCCCAACCAAACTTGGTGGTTCAGAGAATAGGATTAAACTCCCTGAAAAGAGGATGATAAGCATTAGTTAAGGCACCAGGCCTCCAGGCAGATGCCACAGGAAGCCACCCATACATCTGAGTGAGTCAAGGAGTGAGGAAGGCATTTGTTCAATTAGTGACACACCCAACACAATCTCCCTCAAATCCTTTCAAAAACTAGCTCTGCCAGTCCACACCACACTTTATTTAAAAAACAGGCTATGTTTATGTCTTGAATGTAGACATAACGGTAATATTGCCTTGGAGAACTCAGGAAGAAGAGCTGAGGAAATGAGCTGGACATTTTTAAATTACGTGCAGTTTATAGTACATATTCTGAGAAAGCTCTTGTGAAGATGTAAATATTACATTTTTATATTGATGTAAAAATTAAAAATAGCTAATGCATCTTTGGTTTTCCTCGGTTTTCAGAAAGAAAATGAAAATGATAGCATATGTTTCCCTAGAAATTTCATCCTAGAACAAGCAGTTACTTTATTTCCTGTCCTCTTGAAACCATTATACAGTAAATCTGAAAATACAGTCACACTCAAATTTGACCCAACGGTAACATTCACAAGAAACAAACATTTCCACTTGTTTGATGTTATTCACCTGATGTTTAAAATTTAGCATGTGGTCTCTCCTTCACATCAGCTGTCCATATACCTCATTATAAATATTTAAACCAAACCACACTTGAACATCTCAGAAACTCTCCCCTAGGTTTGTGACTGTGTATATGGAAGATCTGGAACATTGACAGTGAATGAAACAAAGACCCTTCTAGAGGGCTAAAATCAGAGCTGCCAGTGGAGGATGCAGGGGAAGCCAAGAAAAAAGTTGATGAGGAGACTGGGTAAAAGAAAATGCTGTGTGTTTCCATTTAGGAGTCACATTTAACAAAGCCACTATCATACACAAAGATGTGAAGTCTGTTTCAGATGGTTCTCTGCCCCTCTTATGCCTTAAAGATATTAAAAGAGGAAATGACTTATGACTCATGTTCTATCTTGGTTCATGTGGAATTTTATTGACTTTAAGAAAAAGGCCAAACACACTTTGTATCTGTCATACTAATAGATTTGAGCCTCATCCCATGCTGATAGCAAAATTGCTTGGAAACATGTAGGCTTGCCATTCTCACAAATCAACCTGCTGGGGATTCCAGGATTCATGGGGATTTGGTAATCCATGTTCTGTCTCACTAGGTGTTCCTTTGTGTGTATAAGGACATTGCATAAAACTTACACATAAAGAAGAGAGAAACCACTGCAAGAGGATAAAACACCATGTAAGATTGGCATGTGTCTACAAACCAGCAAACCTGAGGTCAGCCAAACAGCAACTGGAAGCTAAGACAAAGGCATGAAATGGATTGTCCCTTGTAGCCCCCAGAGAGAATACAGCCCTGCTGACACTGATTTTGAACTTCTAGCCTCCAAAACTGTGAGGGAATAAATGTGCACTCTCAGAAGCCACCCAGTTTGTGGAGCTTCATTTTAACAATCCTGACAACCTAATACAATCCAGCATTTCTAGACCAGGGTACATGACCAGCAATACCCCAATCCAGTCATTTCTGGCCACACTCTGCCTGTTCGGCAATGTCCAAACTTCCTCACTGTCTGGATTACTGATAAATGCTCTTTTCAACAGCTACTACTAATTTTTCCCAAGTAGTTCCAGTTACTTTTTCCACATCTGGCTCACTCCAAAAAGTTCCAGAGGTTTATAAAATGTTTGGAAAACCAGAGGTTTCCTTTTTCAAAAGGAAAAAGAACTCTCTCATCTTAAACCTCTCTCCTAGAATGACCTTAAAAGGGATGAAATTATAGGTTATAACGGATAGCTGAAAAGCTCATATTTGAAGACTTGTTTGGGGATTTTCCCTTCTGTAGAGGGCATGGGGAGAAGAGACCACAGACATTCCTACTCCAGGCTGGCTCTTAGCTATCCTTCAGGTCCACTCACAAACTATAGTGCCTGGCTTTCTCTATAGAGTATTAAAGAAGTAAGAAACATTTTCTCAAATTAAAACCACTCTCTTAACAATTGGCTCAATATAGAACAAAGGTCTCTTCCCACATATATGTGATCTGAATTAAGTCATTATCTTCTTTGGGTAAGTTTCTTTTGTTACTGCTTAAGGTATTGAAGTGGCTCTTTATAAGATCCACTGCACCAGGAAAATTTGATTGATTTATACACTTCTTGGTCAAATTCTTTATTCTCATCTTTTCTAACCTAAATTACAGCATTAAACATGTCCTTTTTTCTTATAATTAGTAGCATATTAATTTTACAAAATAATAGGTTTCTTTGTGACATTTCCATACATGCAAATAAGGTATTTTGATGATGTTCTAAAAGTGTCTTTTCTCCAGGTTTGCTGTGTACACTTTATTAAAGGTTGAGTTGATTCTTTAGGCCCCATTACTTCTCTCTGTCTTTTATCAGAAGAGACTTCAGTTTTTAAGCTTTATGATGGGCTTTATCTCCAGTCATTGTCAACATGAATACAAATCTTATTTTAATGAAAGCTCTTCAATCTACATAATCTGAGTGAAAGATATGAGATATGGTTGCAACCCCAGCCATCCATAGACATGAACCTTCACCCAAACAGGTAAGCCGGAGTGACATTACCTGGAAGAATTATTGGTGGAATAAAGCCAAGAGGAATGTGAAACTCATACCAAAGCTACTCTCCCCCATGCAGAATTGCAGGTATATTTCGTGGTATTTCACAACAAAAGGAATTTGAGCCTGCTGTCTTCATATTAGAATTTACAGTTAATTTGGTTTTTAAATATAAGATATTCTGAAAATAGAGTTAATATACCAGGGATTTGGGGAGGGAAGATGTTCATTAATAACATTAGCCATCCTGATAGAAAAATGCTTGCGTGAATAGACTTACCATGTCTCTGTCAAAATTTGTGCTTGAAATTTGATAGAAATTAGCTTCTTTATTTACAAAAATATGAGAACCAAACACTAATTTCTGGGAAATGGCAATCCACTGACAAAATACCAACCATATGGAGGCCAGAAATCATTCACTAAAACCTAGAATGTTCTTTCTCTTTTATTGTATAGAGTTAGGTTAAGCCAATATTGTAACCATTGTTCACATGTGGCTATTTAAATTTAACTAACTAAAAGAGATTTAAAATTTGTCTCTTTAGTCTTGGCAGCCATACCTTTAATGCTTACCAGTCCCCTCTGTCTAGTAGCTACTATTTGTGCAGCACAGATGGGTCTTCATTCAGAAGAGGCAGTGGATCCAACAGTGAATTCATGAGGTGTTCGTAGCCTGGCACCACTGTATGCACTATCTTTTCTTCTTAAAATTTTTTTAAGATTATAATTTACAATGGTATTAGATTTTCTTCCTAACTAGAAAATAGTGTAATGTTATTTTTCAGAGCTTTCTATTTAAGTGTGATTTTTCTCTAATATTCTCTATCTATGCTCTCAGAAACTAAGTGTCCAACAAATATCTGCTCTTGGCATTTCACAACAAAAGGAATTTGAGCCTGCTGTACTCATATTAGAGTATACAGTTAATTTGGCTTTTAAATATAAGATATTCTGAAAATAGAGTTAAGTGTCATAAAATAAATCACCTTTCAAGAAAATGATTCCCCAGATGCTTATAATTTCCAACCTGCTTGAATTTAAAGGGATTTTTAAAAGAATTGATACACATGTAGCAGTTTAAATTATACAAATTTTGGAGCTATTATCAAATAAAACAATATTTGCATTTATATACTTGGTGTCATGCTAGGTATCATCTCAATTTTTGTTTTATTGATTGATTGATTGATTGATTGATTGCAGTGCTGGAGGTTGAAACCACGTCCTCATTCATGCTAGTCATCCCTGGGCTACATCCCCAGCCCCCAATCCTCCCAATGGGGGCTGATTATATGTTTTGCTTTGTACTTAGCCATATTTCAAACCTTACAATATCCCATGTAAATTTCAAGCCTAAGAAGCAGTGACAATTCTACTTCTAGATTATTGGTTGTGTTAGCTAAAATCTTATTTTAAAACAGTCAATACTCTACAGATAGTAAGTTCAGTATTGTCAAAAGTAAAACAACAAAATGAAAGATTTGTAGTTGCCCTTATTTAGAGTCTGAGATTCCCAAATAAGTGGAAATAACTGGGATAGTCTCTCTCCCGGAAGATGTTCCCTTGGAGAAAGCAGATGACTCAAAGAAATTAATGAGCTTTCTGATAAAAAGCATACTTTTTCTGGATACTGAATCAGTAGCTTCTTCCTACATGAAATAACATAGCTTTCCTCTGAGTCACTTAGAGGTAGAAGAGCATCAAACAGACAAAGAAAACTGCATGTATATATGTTGCCCTGCTTGTATTTCTTCTCAAAGAAACATACTCCGTAAAAACAACCTAATCCTCAATAAAGTCTTTAATGAGTGTCCACAGAGAGCTGGATCACTCTTTTCTATTAAAGACAGCATGGAAAATTTAGATCAAATTTTCTATGAAAGACAGTTGTGTGTGTATGTAGGCATGATTGGAAAGACTAGTCTGAGACCAAGAACATAACGACAGAGTCCATGAGTGAGACTCAAGGCTACTTTCATTCAATAAATATTAAATAAGACACATGTGCTTCATGAAAAGATTAGAGTCTGAAAGTGGGTGAGAAATAAGATGAAGTTCAATAAAATCATAAAATAATGTTAATTTTCTTTATATGTTTCTAAGTCAGCTTGGTTATTTAAAAAAATGTAAACTATTCTTCCTACCAAACATGAAAAAATGGATAATACTACCTAGTAAATAAATGTTATTGATCTGAGTTAGATTTAATTTTCATCTCTAATTTTTCATCAAAAAGCTAGAAAGGTGGCTGGAACATAATCTCCAAAAAATCAGACATGTTAAATAGATAGACAATGCACAGCATATTCATGTTGCCATGTGCAGAAGGCACCGCAATGCTCTTGCTGTGCCTATGTTCATAGTGGTTATCTCTGTGTTACTCTCATATTCAAGTGCTCTGCTGAAGTATTAAATAACCTTTGTGAAGAAGTTTTAAAATACAGGAGAGGCTCTTTATAGGTGGCAATGTATCACAAATCATCTAAAATGATATTGTCAAAACACAAACGACTGAATTACTTTGTCAAAAAAAGAGAGTATCATGAATACAAAAGAAAATGTTTGTAAATGTTACTTGAGCAAATTAATGTTTGTGTCTTCAAGTTGTTCTCATGTTCCAAAGATTCCAGAACTATAATGGGCATGCAAACCACTAATAGATCTTGTTAAAATGCAGATTCCAATTCATTTGGCTTGAAGTAAGGCCTGAGATCTTGTGCATCTAACAAGTTTCTGGGATGAAGTAAATGCTGCTCTCCCTCCTCACTTTGAAGAACATCATTTGAAGAGTATTTTTATGAGCAGTGATTATAAGCAAAATCTCCCCTTGTAGACTTATGGCAGGGAAGCTATATTGGCAGGGAGGTTTTCACAGTTAATTTCAAAATTCAGAATCTCAGGTTATCCATATGGACAAAGAAGAGAGTGGCCCGTGTTTGTGATTTAGAGGACATTAGAAGTGTGTCTAATATCCCCCAAGAAAGAAAAAGAAAGCATGCTAATCATAGAGGATAGCACATCATTATCAGAATTTGAATTGTTTTGCTTAAAATAGTTTTCCCAAGCTTGCCTGAAAATGATAATATAGATTCCCAGAGCCCACCGTGGACCACTAAACCTAATTCCCCAAGGATGAGGTCTGAAGATGTAAACTTTAACAGTCTTGGGTGGTTCTTACCATCAGACAAGTTTGGAAAACAAAATTACTTCTTCAAGTGTTTTATTTACTGAGGTAAGTCACCAAGTAAACTGACATCACTTGTAATTTATCCAACTGTGTTTCTTGTGAAAACTAAGGTTAAGGCTGATGTGAAAGAAATTTGGATAAAGAGGTAAAATAAGGGACATTTTGAAATACTGTGGAAGGAAAGTAAGACTGAGTCAGATGTAGCAGAAAAGGGCTCCTGAGCAATCAGATAATAAGTAAACAGAGAGAAAGCAAAACTAATAGCTTCATTAACTAAGAGTTTACCAGGTGGCAACAGTATGCTAAGTGTCATATGCAGTGACTCCTTCAAACCACACAACCACATCAATACCAGAGGGCAGGTTGTACTTTTAGCTCCAAAACACAGATAAGGACCTGGAGGTAAACCAGCTGGAAAGTGGCAGTGTGAGTATTCAAACACAGGCAATGTGAATTTAATTGTCAGGTGAGATACTCCACCAAACAAATTCCGATGACTTTATAAATCAGCTCAAAACCAGCCGTGCTTATCTGAACTAGTGTCTGAGAAAGGAGATATTTTCAACCCAGTCACAATATGATGAAGCTGGCTTTTTTAGGTTAAAAACAAATACTGTCCAATTCATACGATTCAATCTACATTAAATGTATCAGTCCCCATTTGAGTGTTTCTAGAGTTTTCTCTTTCTTCCTAGTCCTGGATGAGTCACAATGATGTCCAAAGGCAGAAAAATCCCAGAGCCTGCCGTGGACCACTAAACCCAGTTCCCCATCAACAAAGAGAGACACTCCAGGTATGGATAAAACTGCTGGGGTTAGCAATAGGTCGCATGGCTGTTTGGGGCTTCTGTGATTGATTTAAACTCTTAAAGTTTCAGGGCCTTTAATATACTGCCATCCTCTCTCCTGCATAGTTCCACTCTCCTAGAAGTCAAAAACATAAAAGAAAATAACTCCTTTCTGCCTGAGGGCTTTCTTTGGGAAAGAAAGATAGAAAGCTTCAAACAGCCACAACACGCCATCTCCTCTCACAGCTTGCAACCTGCTGTCCCACAGACAAACTATGAACCAGAAATGTTTTATTTGGCCTACAGAATATTTTTCTTTTTAAAAACAAACTTAAATTAAATGGTAATATTAAAATGTGAATGAACAACTAGATTGCTGATTCATCTTAAAAGATAGAAAGAGCAGGCATACCCACATCTCCCGTGATAACAGTTGGCAGAAGCCTATCAGCATGGGGTCCTCTAAGACCTGCATGTGCTCTCCAGGGTCCCTACAAGCCAGCTGTCTTCTCACCACGCAGTACTCTTGAGTCAATGGATTTGCATCTCCTAGCTCTAATTGGTTCCCTAATGGCTTCTGCCTCCCAGAAGAGCCTCAAGCAATTCCACAACGTTCCAGAAACTAGAGGCTATGCACAGAAAGATGAAGAACGTAGGGACACAGACTTTGGAGCTAGATGGAAAAGAATTCAAAGAGAGGACTGATGTTTTAAGAAGACCTCGGAAAATGGCTCATGTGATAGCAGCTTCACTCCTAAGTGAGTCACAGAGGCAAGCCAGTGCACAAATCTCTTCTCTGTTTGATCTTTTCGTAATTCTGCCTTGTTCTCACTCTGGTTTCTTCAGTGTACACAGCTATTTGCTAAACCTGGGAAGTACCTTATTGTTTCATCTTTTACCTCATTCTCTTACCAAAATGGAATTTTCTCCCTACTGTGCCTTTGGCCTGAGTTGACAGTTCAATACCTGCCAGTGTGACCAACAATACCTGTAGTTTCATGAAGTCCACTCAGAATCAGTACATTCTTTTCCATTCCTCAGCAAGACTTCCAGTGTGTCTCTAAATTGCAAAAGTTATTCTTTAATTTTACGTCTTTGGGTCTACCAAGGCTTTGCTTTTCTAACTAAATCTACAATGAGACTACAGTCTGGTGAGTATTGTACTTACTGTTCTTACCTATGAAAAGAAATGCATAATGTCCTACGTTGTTCTTGAGTTATTTTCTAAGCTTAGTTTCTCAATCTAGATTTAAAGATCCTTATGGACAGAAACAACTCAGATATGTCTTTCATGCATTCCTGAGCACTTAAAACAGTATCAGGCACATCACAGGATCTCAAATAAATAGTTCTTGGTCACTGACTCAATTTTGATCATTCCATTTCATCTATTTGGAATTTAATGTGGATGGTTTCATTTGAGATAATATTTCTTTTATTTAAAATATAACCAATAAACAAAAAATTATGAAATTGCATCAAAAATTTCACAGATCTTCTGGTTTTGTTTGGGATTTTAGTCTGGAACACAATTTTGGCATGCCATTCACATTAGAAATGATGCTTTAGACATGGGAGCATTAAAACAATGTATTAGTAAGCCCTTCTGCCTTAATGGAAATAACACTATGCCTATTCTGAGAAACACCTATCAAAGAAGCTATTTTGGCATGAGTGTTGTGAAATGTCCAACAAACTAATTTGTTGTATATATTTTTTTAAATGTTTATAAGCTTGAAAATGCAATATCAACATTTCCTGGCCCCATTTCTCCCCCTAAAATGTTTACAAATAGGAGTGAAGCCAGATATATCTGCCCTCTTGTGATGCTCAGTCACACAATGTGGAAAAAAGTGTTGTCATGTGGACAGGAAATTGTTAGCCCATCTCTGTTTCTTCCAGGTGAATGTGAAGATCAGACAATCAGAAGAATGGAGTCAGATAAGTAAAAGGCTATCAAAAAAAGGGAAACAAGCAAGAATGGCATTTGGGGAGTGGGAGCCGAATGAGGGTAGATGAAGTTGAGTAGTCACAAAGAGACCAAGCCAGTCCAGATCAGAAAGCCCTATATCTGCATCTCCAGAGTAAGGACACTACATAAGATACCTTATAACATACCAACATACTTTTTTATGATTGCTGGTCTTAGTATTTTTTTTCTCATTCCAAATAGGCTTTTATTATTTTCATGTGCTAATGATAAAAATAAATAACACTCTTTCAATGTTTTGTAGGAGTCTGTACTAATTAAAGATTGTCCTACAGACCCCAAAAGGGAACTGGGAGGAAAAAAATGGTCTTGAGAATAAGAGGGGGCGGGGGAAAGATCCCCAAGGGTTAAGGAGGAGATAGGTCTGTGGAATCTCAAGAAACCTGAGGAGCCACTCTTCAGAAAGTGCCAATTCCTGGGAAATATTTCAGGGTATAAGACTGCAATATAAGATGAACCCTAGACACCAAAGCTATTGACATGGCCTAGGTCAAGACTTCTGCATCCACATTAACCCCATGAACAGCAACTCCACAGACTACGACAACCTAAGCCAGCCAAGGCCAGCCTCCTTAAAGAGGATGTCAGCAACTGCTCAGAAAGACTGAGACTAGAGGACCTGTCATGGCCCCTTAAGCCTTCTGCTGTCTGGTGAGGCCTTAGAAAGGAATAAGTTCTAAAAAGTAACTGAAATTGAAAAAGTTCCACATTTACAGATCATAGACTTCTAGACAGAGTTTAGTTGAAACCATTTAGGTGATTCCCACGTCTCCACATCTTGCTTTATCTGTTTGTTGTTGTAAATTTGTATCTTTCTACATCCAGAAATGGCATCTCTACCACTGGTTTCAAGTAATGGAGTTACAGAAAGAGCACAAGTACATTGTCATCAATGTTACTTCTTAACAGAGACATGTATTCTTTGTTTTTGATTGTTAATGCAAAACACCTGAGGAACCTCGATAATTATTGCTCTTATCCTAACAGGTAACAGAAATACTACTTCATTTCTTTCCCCAATCAGGTGCTTTCCCTTTATTCAAAATTATAAAGTTAGCTTTACCACAACAAGGAAAAAAAAGTTTTCTATTACCTGACATGCTAATTCTAAAACTACTGAAAATAATCTGATCAATTTTGCATACAAATAAGTACTGCCTGATCCAGTCATTGAAACTACTCTTTTGGTAAGTGGAATCCTCTCAAAGACCACATAAATTACCATCTTTGCAAAGAAATAAATTTTGTTACAAATTTTAATCAGGATCTTATGTTCCTTATCAATAATTTAGATACACAAATAACATGAAATTTTACCCCCCTTTTTGTTTTTTTGTAGTGCAGTGTAGTCAGAATAAGAGAATCATCTACTAAAAGAGATTTGAGAAGTTTAATTTCATTTTATTTGCCTTTGATATTGAACTTCTTGTATCAGCCAGTTGAGTGTTTTATATTTATTCATTAGTGGAAACTACTGTTTGAAATACAAAATGCTTTTGACTTGGAAATGGTTCAACCAATGCTTTCCCTCCTCCATAAAAGACAATGGTACAAGATAAAGCAAATAACCAGTAGATAACATAGAAAATTATATGCTCTGGTAGGACTATATCTTCAATATAGAACTGGAATAATATTACATTAAAAAGTAGGGCTTAGTAAGAAAATGGTTTAACATGCAGTATACAAAAAACAATTAAATAAATAAATGATGCATACACTCATTCCTATGATCAAAATCATAGCAAATGCCATGAAAATAAATATTCGGTGTATACCAACTGATAAGGGAGATTATTTAACAAAATAGCTTTTGGAATTTCTTAGCTTGACACAAGGAAATAGCCTGTACTTATTTTAACACAAAAATATTTTCTCAGACCTAGAGACATCTTTTCAAACAGTTTGTAGGAAACAGAAAGCAGGAAGGGGAAAGGAAGGGACAAATAGGCAAAAAGAAGGAAGAAAGGAAATGACTATGTTATAAGTAACAATACATACTGTATGTATTGCATGTATTGTGTATGTATTGTTACTTATAAAATCACTTAACCTGGGTTCATTTTTTTATGTCTTAACATGAAAAAAAAAAAGTTTTTTTTCACATGACCCTAGCAGTGACCTCCCATCTAATTTCCCCACATTCACCCTCTTGTTTCTCAAATCTATCCTTTGTATGGTCACCAGTTGTCCTCCCAGGACAGATTTGATGACATGACCCCTTTCTTCATGTTTATACACATCCTCTTGGCAAAACTATTGGGGCCAGACTCTGCCATGCGGCCCCCTATGTTCATCCTCATTTCCTCAGCCACACTCTCACCAACCACATCTGTGCATGTTCTTCACTCTGATGAGTCCTGCCCTACTAGACTGTTGACTTAGGAAGACAGCATCTCACATTTTTATAACCAAATTCTATTTCTTTCCATAGTGCCTCTTTCTACCTTCTCCTAACATGTCTGTCCTACTATACTGAAAATTTCTCTGCCTTACTGTGAACTTAGTGAGTCCTCAGACCCACTTCTGTTTTCTTCTCACCACCTTATACCCACCACTGGCACAGCTTCTGCTGCCATCAACAATCTGAAGGCAAAGCCTAAGTCTTATTTATCCTGTGTCTGGCACCTTGTCCCATTTGCAACAAATGCCCCCCACAAAAGTTAGTTGAATTGAATGTTTCTATTCCACATTTTGAAATTCTGATATTTTTTAAAGACTCACCTTAGAGGCAGTAAACCTAGAGGTCCTCTCTATACCCTCCTTCCTGTACTCTCCTGGCAGATTGTTAGTAAGCCCTTCTGTAGCACTCTGTGTCAGAGTGGAATGGTTGTTTATGTATCCTAATTCTACAATAAATAAGTCAGGTCACCAGTTGTTCTCCCAAGACAGATTTGATGATGTCACCCATTCTTCATCTTTTATACAAATCTTGTTACCAGAGTTAATTTAGTATGATTCCTTACCCCTGTAGGAGATTCCATTCTGCCACTCAAGTAATTTGAGCCATCAAATCTTCCCAGTGTCTTGGCATTTTAGGTCTAATCTGATTAGACCTTGGCATGCCAGGTCTAATCTGTTCACTACCCTGCACTCTCTTCTTTTTTCTGAAGTGGCACCGACTCTGTCCTTGCCTATAAAATAAGTGCAATAACAACAGCTGTACAGCACTGTAAGGAGGATTAAGTGTATATTATGCATAGATAATAGAGATATATACATATGCATATATAATACATACACCTACAAGCTACAATTAAGATACATAATATTTGTTCTGTTTTCCTCTGCCTTCTTTTTTTATTTTCTTACTGATTGTCCTCTCTCTCTCTCTCTCTCTCTCTCTCTCTCTTAACCAGGGATTGAACCCAGGGATACTTAACCACTGAGACACATCTCCAGCCCATTTTTATTTCATTTTACTTTAGATAGGGTCTCACTGAGTTACTTAGGGCCTTGCTAAGTTGCTGAGGCTGATTTTGAATTTGTGATTCTCCTGCCTCAGTCTCCTGAACCACTGGGCTTACAGGCATGTGCCACCTCACTCAGCTGTACTGCCTATTTCTTGGAACTCCATTTTAATGAGCCCATTTAATTTAGACACAGGGACATTTCCAAATACTTGCCTTTAATAATTCTCATGTAACTAAATTTCCATTTGTCCCAAAATGTTCTACTCTCTCACTCTCTCTCTCCAAAGATTTTATATTTATATCAAGGAAATTAGGTTTAAAGAGTACTTGCATGTGGAATGGATATTGTGGATAAATAGAGCTCGTAAGTGCCACCATATGAACTCAGGTCTAAGTTCATTAACATCAACTTTCATGAACTTCACTCATAATTACAGTCAACAAGTATTTACTGAGTCCATCCAATGGACAAGACAATTGGTACTGATTCCAGGGGACACTATGGTAAGACTGTCCATTCCCTAAAGGAGTTTCCAGCCAAATGGGCTTATCTTATTTATCCAGTTAACTTCTCTGTCTGTACTAGAATTTATTTTTCTGAAGAAGAAAGTTGCTACATAGTGACTGAAGTAAGGAAACATGATGGAAATAAAAGTAGTATTGTGCGCAAGAAGGAAGATGGCCAGCACATCTCAGAATAGACCATCCTGATTTTTGAAAGCTGTCCTTCATTAGCTAATACTCTTTAGAAAGACGTCCAGTTGTACCACATGCTGGCCTTGCCAGGAAGTTTTGAGAATATGAACTTTCTACTAATCACTACCGAAAGTGGAAACATACTGTTTAGGAAGAGCTTGATTAATTCTGGTGTTCTAATCATGATTTTTATTCAAATGCATTATTATTATTGGATACTCAAAGGTTTTAGAGAAAAGTCTGGTGGTTTCTTTGTGAAATGATTTACTCAAAGTGTGCATATCATAGGCTTCTTGAAGAAAAGTAGAAAACAGAGGTTTGTCTTGCCCATAATTCTACTAATTACACGATTCACAGAGCAAGCTCCAAAAGAGTTATTATATAGGGAAATAGTGCTTTCCAGTCAAAAAATTAAAGTGAACCCAATAGCTTTAAGGATACAGTCATTACAATTACAATGGGTATAGGTCTACTACCTTAAAGAAAGGAGGTAGTAATTCATATTTTTCACTTACAGGATAAAAGTATACACTTCCCAGGCCTTCTCTTATGCTGGGTTTTATTAGTCTTTCTATTCTTCACCAATATATTCAACTGAACATTATGATATGATGTCCTTACTTGCATGGCTTAGTGTTATATGGAACATAATCCCAGGCCTATTAGTTCTTCTTTCTATGAATCACCTGTGCTCTTTACATGTGCTCTTATTATGTTCAACTTTTTGCTTACTGATTTTGTTGCAGTTTTAAAAAAATATTTTAGTGCAGTTTGTGTTTCTTTATTTTGACTTTGTGACCAGTGCTCACTAATACAGAATTTGGTTCACTAGTAAATAATACCCATGCACAATGGACTATTACACAGAGTTAAAAGTAATGATGTATATCTCTTCAAGTTTTGTTATCTCATTTGTGTGAAGTATATGGGCAAATGTTCAAAGGATAACATCTTCTGGAGTTTTTTCTTTTGTTTTCAAAAAAAAAAAGTAGTCCAGTCCAGACTTCAGATAGGTTTTTACTTTTTAAAATATTTTTTTTCTCTAAGGTGGATTATTTTTATAAAAATTATGTGTTATTTTACAGATAGAATGAGTAATATCTTTTTTTCTTTTTGAAAATAAGAGAAAAAACTTTTAAGCAAACCAAATTTATGGGTCTTAAGAATAAATCACTATCAGTTTAGCTGATTTTTTATGATATTATTAGTGAAGTTTTTTTAAAAAATAAAGATGCTGTTATGGTCATCTGGAATTGTTTGTCTAGTCACATGGATGGATTTGGGATGCTTCTGTCCTACATGCTTCTCGGATACTAGACACCGTGCATATGTGTGCTAATACACTCAACTAGAGCTCACACAGGAAAAAATGAACCACTTGGCAAGGGGATAAAGGGAGATTTGAGGATGAGGAAAGATGGGGTTGACAGACAGCTGGGTACATTAGGATCACAATGGGCCAACATCTCCCCACTTCTTCTTCTTGATGTACATTATCTAGTCACTTCCTTAAAAGCTGTATGTAAATCTTCATAGTAGTTGCAATTATTTCAAAATAAGAAGAAAGTAGAGACACGTTATTTTTTTTAAAAAAAAAAAAAGAAGAATCTGACTTTCTTCTTAAAATGAATGTATCTCCTTGTGTCATTTGCATAAATTTCTTTCCCTATACTTGCTCAAAGGATCCTTAACAAATTCTAAAACAAGCTTCAACTTGGAAAAAATGCAGCTGAGCCTGAATAACCTAGGATCTAAGGGAGAACATCTCATCAGCATCTGTGCACAAAACCAAAGACACAAGTTTTGCAAGAGATTTTCTCATATGGTGGCACTTATGGGCATTGCCTTCTTGGGCAAGCAAGAACTTGGAAGGAGCAATGCTGATTCCAGCAAAACGGTTTTATTAAAACTGTAGGCAAAATACAAATGGAATTCATATCAGAGGGGATGCTGCCAAAGGCCTCGGGGGCAAGGAAAACTGAGTGCAGAGTGGCACCACAGTCCTGTGACTCAAGCTTAGTCAAAGTGTTATGTCGGAGTCTTTCAAGGTTACTTAAAAAAAAAAAAAAAAAAAAACTAACCATCTGGGAAGAACAATCGGTTCTAAACAAAGAAAATATTAGAGCTAAAACTGAAAACAAAAATAAGCTTCCACTTAAGGAAAGTCCAATAAATCAGGAGTCTATCACTCAAGATTGTCAACAATAATCATGGTAAATTGCCCCACATCCTTGGCAAAATGAAAGAAGTTTTCAGTGGATACAATAACTAATTTTAATCAAGGTGGCTGAATGTGCCAGCCCAGTAACAGAGACCAGCCCAGTGCTGAGAAAATCTTGTTACTCAATGTTTACTGACTTCTAATTTATTAAAAAAAAAATGGAATTCAAGCAGAATTGATGTTCACAAAATGTAGCTTATGACCACTTGTACATTCTTTATTATTATTATTATTTTATTATTATTATTTTTATATCTTTATTTTATTTATTTATTTTTATGTGGTGCTGAGGATCGAACCCAGGGCCTCGCACGTGCTAGATGAGCACTCTACTGCTGATCCACAATCCCGGCCCCCACTTGTACATTCTTAAAGCCATTTACACTTTCTGATTTTTTTTTCATAGGTGTGGGAAGGTAATTTGAGACAGTAAATATATAATTGAGTTTCATAAATCCAAGGACAATATTTTTCAAGTTGTTCCTGAGAATTCCAGGCAAAAAGTCACTCAACCTATTCAGACCCACCCTAGGCACCTAATGGACATGTGGAAAAGAGGCATTAAAATGATGTAGTTGGCTCTCCCCACTTACAGGTGTATTACTTCTGTTTCCTCTTAGATCCTAGCCAATAATTCTAATAGTTTTGTATAGCACTGAATTATACCTAAGCATTGTTTAACTTGAAGAGACTTCAGCAAACAAGAGCCAGTACTTATACTGAGATCTTCATAGGTAATTCTCATTTAATCATCACAAAAATCATAAAACCTGGTACTATTATTATTCACATTTAACAAGAAAGAAACTGAGGCACAAAGAATCAGTATGTCCATAGTCATGTAACCAGGAAACACAGAACAAGGACCACCTGAACCCAAGCAGCCTGACTATAGAGGCTGTGCCTCCCTGGCATTCTCCTGTGCCTGGGATCCAGATACTGTTTCTATAGTAGACTCAGAGAGGTTTCCTGACTTCCTAGAGTCAGAAAGCAGGTTCCACCCTTTTAAGCCCAAAGTCAATGCTCTTGCTTTCTAAATTTGGATACAGCCCAACCTGCAAATAAACAAATTCCCAGAGAAACATTATGATATTTATTTACATGTCTCCCAAAGGAGATTCAATAATTCACGGGAACATATGACAGCCCTGTCTGACAAGTCCTTTTCATCTGGCCTCATCATTGATTCTTCACTTAGAGCAGCCTTCCCTGGAGAGTCTCGAGCCCTGAATCAGGCATCAGTGTACCTGAGTTTTGGTCTTAGCTTTTCATTGAACAGTCTTGCTGAATTCAGGAAAAACATTTAATCTTTTGTGCTGCAATTCCCTACTTAGAAAATAAATAGGTCGGCTATATCTCTAGAAAGAGGGAGGAAGAAGAAGGGAAAGAAGAAAGGGAGGAAGAAAAGGAAAAGAAGGCAGAAGGAAAAACCCTCTGATTGTTAAATATGTGTATGGCAGAGAGCCTAACATGTCATATAAGTGCTAGGCCCAGTAGTTGTTGCAGCAAATATACTTTTGACAAGATATTCAGTGTTTTAAAGTTCATTTTTACACATTCTCACATTTTACCTCTTTCAAACATTATTTATGTTGACTCCTTTTTTCAATTGGAGCATCCCCCTGCAAACAAGAGAAGAATGTAATGTGCTAATGGAAAACACTCAATTTTCCCAAATAGATCAGTGACAATGGTAAATAGCCCTCATTAAAAAAAAAAAAAGACTGAATATGCTAATGTTATATTCTTATTCAAATTTCTAACACTATAATGGTTAATCATGAATTTTTAGAAGCTTTGAGGAATAAAATTTAATCATTGTAATGCTGAGATCATTGAACTCTAACTGCCCCACCTCTTATCAAACACTCTAAAGTCCTGGGATCTGCATTTGGGTGAACCACAGTGGGTCATGTTTCCACACACTGAATATACTCAGCGCAAATAGAATAATCAGACTCCCCTTAAATTATAGCAAAAGAAGAAACTGGGAACCATTTTCACATCAAGTCTGCATTCAGGAGCAATTTCCCACAGAGAAATGCAAGTTCTATTGCAACAGGAGAGGAAAATTGGAGAAACAAAGAACAAACAAATGTGAACCCAAAATAGTAATGCATACATCCTCTCAGATTTTCTTTAACAAAGTCACAAAGTGACTAACCATTTGCTATTTCTGATGTATTGTGATCTGGCATATTGTAACTAGATTTATTATATTACAATCTTCCTGCTGAACCTGAGAATAAAATATTTGTACTGCATTTAAATAGTCTTTATAAAAAATTCACATCACCCTTTTGTTCATTGTTTCCAGATTTTGCTTGTAAAAGAGGCTCGATTGGAATTTCACAATCACATTAGTATATTAAACTGTGTATAACTTTGCAAAAAAGAAACTTGTTTCACCTTATTTAATCCAAATTTACTTAACCATGGAACAATTATTTTTTTAATATTTTACTATGTTTTTCATAAAACAAATATTATAATTTAAAAGGAATGTTTAACAAGGCATGCATATCAGAATAATTTGTAGAAGAAATTTTTCAGATACATATGTGCAGCTCCCAATTCCAATTAGAGTGGAGGGGTATGTATAGAAGAAGTAAAGGCTTTCTGTATTATTTAAATATTTAGAGATGACATTCACTCCTAGTTGGAAATCAACAATCTAAAGGAATATCAAAGCCCTGTAGAATGAATAAAGCTCCTTCAAATGATACATAAAAAATATTGGCCTCTTTGTTCCTTATTATTCAAAACACAAAATCTTGCCCATTCAGATTGAAAAGTATACATAACTAATGAGCTTATATTCTGGCAACTTGTACCTGAAGGTATAATACCAAAATAGTGATTATTTTCTATATAATACATAGCCACAAAGGAAAAAAATCTGCAATAAAATACAACAGAGTAAAATTGAGTTGCTTTTTTCATTAGGAAGACAGTCACCTAAAATTATTATTTGAAAGCAGCATGCTGTGGTGCATACCTGTAACCCCAGCCACACAGGAGGCTAAGCCAGGAGGATTATGAATTTGAGGCCAAGCGTGGGCAATTTAGTGAGACCCTGTTTCAAAGCAAACAGAAACAGTATTATTGTAAATCTCATTTAATTTTATAAATCATGTGTTAGTGTCAGAAATCTGTAATTACTGCTACCTGGATTTCATTGCAAATGAGGATTTCTGAATGATTTTAATAGTTTTGTTATATATATTTACATTATGTATATAGCATATTAAAAAGGTAAAAAAATAAATTTATATATCTTTTACACAATTGCTACCAGACGCCATTTTGTAGTAAATAACTCATTATAAACTAAATTACATTTTTAAAAGTTTTAAAATTTTTTCTCCTAATTTGCCCTGGTATTCTTTTTCAAGATAATTAACTGTCATGTTCTGGTTTTTAAATTTATATATGTTTGTATTAAACATAATATTTTTAGATACAGAAAATGTAAAAAAAAAGGGAACAAATCAATTCTGATCTCATATTATATATGTAGAATATGTATAAATGTATATGAAATATATATTATGTTTCTATAAAGCATAACAATCATTCCTTACATTTCAAACATTTTTGAAAGCATTATTTTGAATGTCTGCATAATATTCCAACCTGTAAATATATCATATTTCATTAAACGTGAATTATTTTATTACTGACTTGTAAGAAAGCAATTTTTAGAAAAGTTCAGACATTGAAATTGAGCAGATACTTCAGAGAGTTTCTGTGTGCTGGTCAGTTCCTCCTTGCAAAAACATCTCCCACTTGTAATTTGTTGAAATTAGTGAACCATTATTGATACATTATTAGTAATTAAGTCCATTCATGGTTAATTCATATTTTCTGGGTGTTTCCCCAATGGCTTTGTCCCCATCCAGGGTCCCTTTCAGATTGTCACATTACATTTATTTACTTATCATGTTTCTCCCTGGACTCTTGAATGTGACATTTTCTCAGATTTTCCTTGTCTTGATCACCTTGACAGTCCCGAAGAGTTTGTTTTCTAGATAGACTCTGTCTTAGGGTTTTTCTAAAGCTTGTCTCATCGTTAGCCTGGATGTATGGAAGTTTAGAAGAAAGATCATAACCACAAGAATAGGATCTTAATTAGAATAAGTTGTACTCCGTATGTGTATAATGTGTCAAATACATTCTACTATCATGTATATCTAAAAATTACAAAATTTTAAAAAATAAATACCTAAATCACTATTCTCTATGAAGCCTGAGTTAATTAAAACATTTTTTAATGGAAGATCACAAAGACAAATTGCCATTTTCATCAGATATCAAAGATGCATGCTTCCACCATGACTCATCCCTGCTGATATGGGCCTTGATCACCTGGATAAAATAACCTGTGTCAGGTTTATCTGCCATAATGATGCACTTTTCCCCTCTTCCCACACATACTGTGCTCTGGAAGGAAGTCATTGCATAGTCTTATGAATGAGGAATTAAGTTCCTCCCCTTCAGGGAGAACTGAATACATAATTATTTAAAATTCTTTTTTTTTTTTTTTGGTGGTGCTGGGGATTGAACCCAGGGCCTTGTACATGCAAGGCAAGCACTCTACCAACTGAGCCATATCCCCAGCCCCTTCTGAAAAGTAAAGTTATCTCTTTTCTGCCACTTTATTAACTTTTGCAGTGGTTTGTTTAAATCACTATGGATTTGTGAATATTTATTTTCTACTTTGCATTATAATCTGATACTCAATTGTTTTTATTTTGTTAATCAAATTATTCCATCTTTGGACATTGGGAACTTTCTCATTTGGCTCCTGCACCTTCTTGTTCATTGTCTTAAAATAGTTAAATTTGATAAAGTTTTATAAATATAGATTCATTCCTATTTTTACAAAGAGTTATTAATGTTCTCTTATGGATTTAAATAAGAAAATGTCTTATTTTTAATACCATTATTATATGAAACATATAATTTAATTGTTAATATAAATTACATTCCTTTTTTAAAATCCCTTCTTGTATCTCTAGGATAAACCCTCTTTGATGTCAATATCTATTTTCTAATAACTTGATAACATGATTTACTAATATTTTAATGAATAACATTCTTACTGAAATATGGACTTAGTAGCTTCCCTTTCATTTTTTCCCCTAATATTATGCTTGAATCATAAAACTAAATATAAGCTGGGCAGGGTAGTACACACCTATAATCCCAGCCACTCAGGAGGTTGAGACAGGAGAATCACAAGTTGGAGGCTACTGACATTCTGTCTCAAAACAAAAAATAAAAAAGGGCTGAAGATGTAGCTCAGTGATAAAACACTCCTGAATTCAATTCCTAGGACCAGAGAGAGAGAGAAAAAGATAATACTAAATATAAATACTTTCATCTTTTTCTATACTTCAACAATCAGAGATAGCAAGGAAAATAGCTATAACAAAAAAGTTTGAACCAACTCATCAGTGAGAATATTTGAATGACATTCTAACTTATTTTTATTCTGTCCCCTTTTATGTCATAATACTTTAATATCCTCTGATCTACTCAGTTAATCTTATAATTCCTTAATCACCATATGACCCTCAGTTTACAGAACACCAAAATTTTAAGCCTCATTCATGGAAAACTGCATAGGGTTACGAACCATAAGATTATTTTGGGGAAAGTAATTTGTTAATGTGCTTGCAATGTTAAGGTGTTTGATCATGTATCCGTTATCATCATTTAAGTTGAATATCAAGATTTATTTTGCTTTTAGTTTTTGGTATTTCCCATAATTCACATATTCTGTGAAGCCTTCTGAACAAGAAAAATGGTTCAATGTACTCTCTTCTAACTCCTATTTCATTAGGTGATATTTTATCACCACTGATAGCCCTTAATATAATAAAGGTATTAAAAGTACTGTTCCCCACCCCACATTGTTGGCTAGAGGTTGTGGTTTGTTTTAACCTTTCATCCTCTTCCCCAAGTGTCTTCTCAGCCAGCCGTTGGCTAAGAAGGAGACCTTAGTTAAAATGGTGCATGACCTTCACCTGGAGAACAGACTTGGCTTTGAAGCAATGGTTATAGGTTTTCCTCCACGGGGGAAGAGTAAGCATCTGCTCTCTGATATAGCTTTAGGTTTGGGATCAGGCCCCCACTCAGTGTTAGCTTCACTTCCCTCAAAGAGGGTCAGCCCTTTGTCCATTGTATCTGGATCATTAATTTCCCTAGTGGTGACTTGCACTAACGCTCGGTTGGGGAAAATATAAGGTCACCTACTCTGGTTGCTTCTCTCCAGATTGGGGAACAGTAGAGAAAATTCTTAGGATTTTGTGTATTCCTCCCTGTGGCTCCTGGAGCGTAGGGCAGGTTTAGGAGGCTTACTGTTCCAGAGTCATGTTTCTTTCCTACTTCTTTTTTTGTTTGTTTGTTTGTTTTCCTACTCTTTGAAGCACAGCATTTTGCATTTTGTCCCCTTTGGGCTTTAATTACTACCATGAACTTTTTCTCTTTCTTTCTTTTTTCATATATGGGGGGTGGCTGGTTTTTACTTTTATGCATGATGAATTGGAGTTGGGCAATTCCATAGGCAACTTTTACTATTTTACCCAAGAAATTTCTGTTGAATTTTGTAACCAGGTTTATGAAATTACTTATATTGAACTTTTTGTTATCCCATTTTTTCTAACCCAATTATTCTGCTTTTTGTAAATTGGTTATAGACCTTTTTACACTTATCTAAATTGAAGGTCATAGAGTTCCCATTTTGAGAAGAAAAAAAAATGAGAACCAAAAATGTAAGGCCCCTTTCAAATAAGGAATATGCTTTAAATAAAGGAAACCCATGAAGCCATTTGCTTCTTTTAAAGGAAACTTTCATTTTTATTCCAGCACTGCATTGTACTCATCTTCTCTTTCCTAGTGAGGGAAACTAGAAGATTCATAGTAGTTGGGACTGTGATGTCTGAGCTAAACTAAGAATTCTTCTTTTTTTTTTAATGTTCATATGTAACAAACATTATTTTTCTGTTTCCTGCTATTCAATATAAAGAAGAGAAGGATTTTACTTCCATTCTATTTTTATCCATTGGAACTATAAACTTCTAAATGCTTTTATAAACATCAAAAGTCATGAAATAAGGTTTACTTGAGTGTAGCAATTTATAAACTATTGACAAAAATACCTAATTTTTGAATTTTCAAATTTTCTCCCCCTAAACGATCTCATTTCCACCAGTACCATAAAAAATACTCTGCTAGTTCCAGTGTTTGAAATAACAGCTGTCTCTGCTGTGACATGTTTAAAACAAAAACTATTTCTAGAGGAACAAATCCTATAATAACTCATGGATGTTTATTCTTCAACAATGTCAACCCGTAGGAAATAATTGTTATTAGACTATTCATTTTAATTATTTTCTTCTCCCCTTCCCTTTATCTTATCTTCTTGCTGTTTTATTTTTATGTTCTTTTCCTTCATCTGAGCTTCTTAATACCTATAATTGTCAACTCCTTTTTCATAGTGGTCAGGTCACTTTGCACCCTACCAAGTATGCCAAATAGTATAAAAAACTTTTTTCTGACTTCCAAGGTAAACAAATTTAAGCAGTATGCCTTTGATGACTCTGTAAATGGTGTTTCTACTATCCTATTGATTTCCATATGTTGTATGTTAAGTTTTGTTCTTTGAATTTATCCTCAAATAAGAAAATCTTTATAAATACTTGATACTTCCAAAAAACGAGGGATATAGTGATCACGGGTCCTACTCATTCTTCAATCAGCTTCTGTTCAAAATTCTAGGTGAGGCTTCTGCTGAGAAGTATATTTCTAATAAGTGTAGTTCCTAATCTAATTTCGGATGCCTTGCAGGCCTTCATGTGGTACTGCCAGGCTTAGATGAGATTGTTTTTCAGTACCACCCCTGGTATGTCTGATATTTCTAATAGACAGTGTACATTTACAATACACAGCATCCACCACAATCAGAACTCTTCCTGTTTCTACCCAATCCACCTCTGCTCTAAATGGCCCTGGATACAGTGATCATCCTACATCTTTCCTCTATTCCTAACTTGTGAGAGTTGAGACATGTGTGTCCCCTTAGCTTTACTATCAAAACGAAGAAGCCAGGCCACCTGTGTCAACACGACTTATCTATTTATTCTAAAAAGTTCCTGTGTTAACATGACTTATCCATTTATTATAAAAAGTTAATTTTAAAAATAAAAGGATGTAAATAAATTTATAATTTCACTGATTGCTGCAGTAAACTTCCCCAAACTAGTTTATCAAAAAACAACCAAACAAGGGCTGGGGTTGTGGCTCAATGGTAGAGTTCTCACCTAGCATGTGTGAGGCACTGGGTTCAATTCTCGGCACCACATATAAATAAAAATAAAGGTCAAATGACAACTTAAAAAATATTTTAAAAAAATAACAACCAAACAAAATCTAGGCAGACATTATACTTAGAGAAAGGTTTAGCTGCTAAGATGCACTCAAAATCCTCACTGAAACTTTGTTCCATTCTAATATCTCCTCCACATTGAAATACCAGACTTAAAACACTTGAGGCAAGAAATGAATACCTTATAGATATTCTCCCTGACCTCTCTCTTCTGAGGTATTTCTAAGATGATCAAGGTAGCATTCATCTTTATTACATTAGGTTGAAAAATCTTAGTTTGGTGGGTATACAGGTTTTCTGGTAGCCTTCTGGAGAGATAACATCTTCTAGAGATATTTATTGTAACCAACCTGCCTGTTTTAGAACATGGAGGAAAAAGGAGAGCAGAACAGAATTTTGGCTTTCTCCAAAAGTGGGACTGGAAGAATCAGTCCACGAGTTTTTGAGCTGATTCACCCCCTTGGACCAAACTGAGGATTAGTAAATGAGGTAGATGACATCCATTATATCAGATAGGCAAGATTGGGTGTGGCAAAGCCCAGGTAGGTTAGTCTCATAGTGATATTGCTATCAATCTAAAATAATCTTAATGTACTTAAAGAACTTCAATGATTCTGTAATAGGTTATTTCTAAGAATGACATGTAAGTTGTGTTTTGATCTTTACTACATTTTGAGTTTTTAAACTATTTAGAAGAAATTGGAAGAGGTTCATAAAGGACTTTTTGGCAGTTGTCATCGTAAACCACAAATTTGCATTTATTTTCAAAGTAAAATGTCTGTGTCTATCATTCAAATTAGCTTTTTCCTTCTGTTCATTAAACCATTATTTACTGAGTTGCTACCCTCAGCCACACATTGTAAAAAAATATTGAAATTTTCTTCCTTGCCCTCAAATAAAATGAAGTAGTCCTATGACAGATTTTATATGCGTTATCTATGTGAACATATATTTTTTTAATTAAAAGTGGGATAGAACAGAAGGTATGAAAAAAATGTACCAACTATTTACACAAAGATCAAAGTTTCTGCCTCAAAGTTACAGTTTTATAAAGGCATTTCAAGTGACTTATTTTATCATCTTTCCTCCAAAATAGTCTCATAAATGGTCACTTACATAAACACTTGAAAAAAGTTGCAATTTGTTCCAGGCTCAAAGTGAATAAGGACTTCAATCCTCTTCCTTTTCATGTACCTCCATGTCGGAAAGCAGCCCCATTAAAAAATTACAGAGAACTGGTGTTTTTTTTTTTTTGTATTTTTTGGAAATGATTTTCATATAAATTCAGTAATCACATCCTGAAATCCACTTACACAAGGCCTATATTATAAGTATTACTGAAGTGAAAGTGACTTCTAAGAATTTTTAATAATGCGTTAGTTTTCCCATCAATGATATAATTTATGTTTGACCAACTTCCAGAATTGATATTAATAGTCTAGATCTACTGTTAGCTAACAGCTAATAAAAAATAAGAAGGTCAGGTTAAGTCAGATTTAGACTCAGAATTAATATAGTAAAGGCAGAATTTATGAAGATATGATGGGTGATGTCACCAGTGTGTATGGATCTTGTGCCTCAATTTTCCAGGAAAATTTTGATAGCAAATGTTTTGACTTGTCATTCCATGAAAACTACTCACAACACTTGTTAGTTTGAGTCAAAATTATTTTCAAATTCCTCTACAAAATAATTCTCATGGAGTAAAATCCACTGCACAGAACTGTATCACCCATACTAAAGTGGTTGACATTGCATAGAAAACATTATAATGGATTTTATTCAACACTCCTGGGTGTGAACCATCCTGGTACTACTGAATAGTGCAAATGGATTTTTTATTTCTTCTTTAATGGAAAAATAAAAAGGAAAGTAGGGAGGACATGTAAAAGTATTATATGTAAGACATGGGAAGTAGCATCAGAGACTGCACATGAAGATAGGAGATGACCTGGATAAGGAGATGAAAAAACTAAAAGCACATATTTCATCACCTGAGAATTTGCCTAGATTTGGCACTGCATTGACTGGCTTTTCAGCTCATGAACAATAAGCATTACAAAGAAGTTATAGCCACAATTTGATTCCACTGATTATACGTATCAGTTACTATTAAAAAGAGAATGCTTTCTAGTTGTTCTCCATTCCCTAAATGTAGAAAAAATAATGATTTTTTGGAAGGGGAGTATTCTTTTCACCCCCAGAAATTATTCAAATTCTATCCTGGCCTCAGGAAGTATTTACTCAGGCTAAGTTCCACAAACTAAGTTTCAGTTTTGTTACAAAGGCATAAAGAAATCTGTGGGCTGGGCTGTCTCTCCCTTTGGAAATAATCCACAGTCTCCCTTAAATGTACCTCTGCTTTCCTAAAATAAACCTTTGTCTTTGTCTCTGACACATGCCGAAATTCTTTTCCATCCTCTAAGCAAGGATCCTGCTTATTCTGAGTCAAGGTCCCCTCTCCTGCAATTCTTCAGACTTCCAGTGACAACACTTTGACATATTGAGTACTCAGAACTAAAGAATCAGGATCAGAACTGAGACAGCTCTGACCTTCTCCCACCTTTCTGATATTGCTGAGAAGAGAGGGGCATTCTCTGAAGTTCTTCTAACCACCTAAAGGTTGAATTCTTCAGAAGATACTTAGTTGTTATGAATCACTTTCCAGACATCTCATCAGCCAGGTAGGGGATATTGATTCAAGACTAGAGTTGACACCACATCTAGAGCCTGGATGGATTTTTGTTCTCTGAGCCCATTCATCTGCCCTAGAAATCATTTACTCTGACTATAAATTGCCTACATCCTCTCAGACTTCCTTATCCACTATGAAGAGGGTATATAAGCTCCTAAATCTTTGGGTTAATGGGTCTCAATCTCCTTGATTATCCCCTCTCCCCTACAGATAATAAATATCTATGCTTTTTCTCTTGTGAGAGGGAGGGAGGAAGGAAGGAGGGAGGGAGGGAGGGAGGAAATTTCTATGGGCTGGCCAATTCTACAGCCATCTTGATATTAAAATTTAGAACAGTCTTTTCTCAAAGTGGTTTTGAGGAAGTCTTAATAACCCAACCTCTGCAACTTGACCTGAAGCTGAATCGAGAATTCCCAGTTCACCTCAATGTTAATCCATACTATGAAATTAAGAGACAAAAGAATTCGATAGTCTTAGTTCCTATTATCCATACGCAGGTTTTAAACAAGACAGAATTACCTAAAAGGCATCATTAGACAGTAGAAGAGTTATAAAATTCCCATTAGCAAAGATTCTGCATGGGACAAAGTAGATGAGAGTCTTGAAGCCCAGACTAGCCCTCAAAGAGTCACCACCAGCTAGAGACATTTTGTGTCCACGCAGTGAACTGCCATTGGATGCAAGTTGACATGAGAAAATTGTGCTGCCCACTGCCATAGACATTTCTATGAAAGATATTGTCTCAAATTTGTGCTTTTATCTAATGGAATTATGAAAATCATGATGCAAAAGGACAAAGTGAATACACTCCCCTCCATGAGAACTAGTAATGATACAGAAAAAAAAAAGGAAAGGAAGGAAGCTGGAAACTAAGGAAGTAACTGATGAGGAAAGAAACAGGAGCCAAACAGATGAGCAAAAGACTTGTGTGAAAACTTCAAAATGAGCTCATCCAAACTGATGTGCTAGGCAATCCTATTAGCCTCTGTACTTCACAGAAATGGAACTGCCAGTCTACTGAGGGCAGGAAGATTTAATGTGCAAGTGGAAAGGCAGCACATATCATATTGGTCCCTAAAATCTTCAGAGTTACAGAATCAAGCTTTCAGTGTGCAGATGTTGGCATGAGCTGGTTTGAGACTTCTCAAAATAAGAAATTCCTGGAAGCAGAGGGAGGAGGTTGGTAATGAAAGAGGTAGAGGAATTTTATTAGCCAAAGAAAAGGCTTTCTCCAAGTTGGAACTTCCTTCAGGTTAAGTTTTCATGCCAAAAACCTATTCATGCCAAGCCCTTTTCAAAGAAGTCTGTGAGTGAAATAAAAACACCTGTCATGACTATGGATGAGCCCTTCAGGACAAATTGGCAAAAAGAGATTCCGTTTCTCGGTCACATAGAAAATGACCCATTCACACAATAATTATTGAGTAATCTGTTGTGTAGAAGGCATCGTCCATAAATACCCTTCCTCCAAAGTCAGACTGGCCTGGCACCTGAATTGTCTCACTAAATTCTGAAGCCTTTATCTTTAAGAGCATGAGAACATGTTTTCTATTTGCATGACCTAGTTGGGAAGGCTGACTAAAACAAAATGTGCAGTTTTGGTGCCCAGTCAGAGCTCACCCTCCCATCCTTCTGTGGCTTCCACAAAGGGATGGTTCCATGTGTAAAGCCTTCAGAGTTTCCTAGTGAAGTCCACACAACAGGCTGTAGGCTCCCTGGGAAAATTCAAAACATAAGCAATATTAATCTCTTTCTGCTTGCCATCTCATTGGACAACAGTTGCTTCAGTAGCTCATGACCAAAGTGATACAGCCCAATGGATCGAAGCAGCTTCCATTATTTTAAAACATTGCCGCTCTTTCACTTTAAACTGTCATAAAATCATACCAGCTGGGAGGTGAGAGTATAGCTCAGTGGTAAACACTTGCCTAGCACATGCAAAGCCCTGGGTTCCATCTTTAGCTCCATAAAACACACACACACACACACACACACATCAACTGGCCGCAAGTCAATAAGTAAGTTATTCATTTGGGATTTTCTTTTGTTTAAACTATATGATTTTATTTATATGATATTTTAGAACAGAAGCAATTAGCCTATGGTAATACAAGTCAGAATAGTGGTTGCCTCGAAGACAGATGAAGGACTGGGAAGCTTTAAGTGGCCCAAGAAACTCTTTCCAGTTCTCTGAAATACTTAATTCTTTGGTACAGCGGTTTTGTTAGTGTATAAATTTGTCAAAACTCATTGAAATACACAAATAAAAATTGAATATTTTTGTATGGTTTATTATACCTGAATTTAAAGAAGTATTATAGAAAAGATCATCCTTCCTTCACTGATTCGAGATGGTGCCTTGTCATGAATTACCTTTCCAAATGCAATTGAGCTACTCTTGAACTTTTAAATTCTGTTCCACTGATTTTTCTTTATATTAAAAGGCCATTACCAAAAGGATTTCCTGGTTTTTAAAAGATGAGTATTGGTTTTTATACATTCAATATTCTAGGTAAGCTTCCACTTGATGAAAGGGTTCTGTCACTTAAGATAAGTCATAGAAACCTAGTTTAAAAAATTCTATTTTTTTTAAAAAGAAATAGAATCTACAGATGGGATCTTTAAGATAACTAGAAAACCAGGAATAGGAGCAAAACATCTAGGAACTACACTCAACATTGTAGCACAGAGCACCTCTATTCCTGCAATAGACAAAATAATTTTGTCCTCAAAACTCATTTTGAAATTCTAACTATACTGTGATGATATTAAGATTATTACTAGGATTATTATATCCTAATGCCTTTGGGTGATAATTAATTCATGAGTGGGGACCTTTATCAATAGAATTAGTGTCCTTACAAGAGACACCAATACACTCTCTCATTCTCTTTCCACCATATGTAGACGGCAGTCAGTAACTCTGAAGAGAACCCTCACCAGAACCTGATCATGCTTTACCCTGACCTCAAACTTTCTGCCTCCAGAATGATGAAAAATAAATTTCTGGATTTTTATAAATATTTTTACAGTATTTTTAAATAAATTCTCTAACTTGGTATCTCACTTGCTATTTACCATAAACCAAAGAAAGGGATACTACCACAATCTGTATTTTTTAGATAAACAAGCTAAATTACGAAGAAGCTAAATTATTTGTACTAGGTCTCAAAACTAGCACATAGTGGAATTGTGAATTGCAATGACATCAATTTTTGACCTTTAGTGGGAGAAGTGTTCATGTATCATCTAAGTAAACATTTCTAATTGGAATTGAATAAACAAGCCTAACCCTGAGGAAACAGTTCAAGAGAAGTGAGTAACCAGCAAATATAATAAACTCTTTAAAAGATACCATAAACCACCTAGGCATTTCACATCAAAAGCTAGCCTCTGGCCTCAGCTGTATCATTAATAAGGGATGAACTCCTAAGTAAATTAGAGTATGAGACCAATGCATATAATTTTCAAGGACCTTGCTTTGGACAGTTTGTAAGATTCACTAGAAATATGAGAAAATATGAGAATGAAAGAGATTTCATTGTCTACAGAGAAAAACCATAGAGAAATATATCCAAACTGCAAAGAATTCTCCTACTTTTCTAATTAAAAAAAAACATCATGGGATTTACACAAGGAAGCAAAGTAAGAAAGTTAACAGGAAACAACCTTTCTCTATTCCAACTAATAAAAGTTCTCCCCCAAATTCAAACTATCTAGTCATTTGTAAAGGTAACTATAGAGGTTTCAGTCACTCAACTGCAGACATTAAGTCACGTGGAAAAATAACCATGAAGTTCCCACTTGTCCGTAAGTGTTGGTGATCCATTCTGTCTCCTAGCCAGGTTAACTAAAGGATAAAGGCCACCATGTGTGGAAGTGTGACAGTGAAGTAAAGGGACAACTAGAAACAGAAAAGGAAACAAAGCTGGAAGAATCTGAGACAAAGTAAGAGAGTCTCCCTTTCTGTCATAAAATAATATGACTTTAGGAACTTCATGGTATGTAAAGTTTTATTGTGGTAAAATATACATACCATAAAATTCACCCATTGTAAGTGCACACATCATTGATTTATTTTAGTGAATTTAAGAGTTTTAGAACATTGTCATCACCTCTGAAAATTCCCTCAGCCCATGTTCAATAAATTCCCACTCCCATCCCTATCCCCAAACAACACTGCTTTTATTTCTATTTTTGCATATTTAAATTTTCTAGAAAATTCATAAAAGTGGAATCATAGAATATAAAATTTTTTTTCTGGCTTCTTTCTCTAATTCACCCACGCCACAAAATTGATCAATTTGTCCCTCTTTATTGATTAAATGTGTTCTGTTATAAAGATGTATCACATTTTACTTATCTGTTCATTAATTGATGAATATTTGGACTGTTTCCAGTTCTGAGCTATTGGGAATAACACTACTGTGAACATTCACTCCTGAGCCTTTGCATAGATATATATTTTCATTTCTCTTGGGTAGAATTGGATATGATCGCTGTGTCATATGATTCCATGATTCTAACAGCAAACTCCAAACTGAAATGATCACAGAACAGTTTTTGTGGAAATGTGAAATAAAAAAAAAATTAAAAGTAGCCAAATTCCTGTCCCAAACTGTCATACTCATTTCAGACAAGCCCAGCAGAGCTATTCCACATCACATTGTGGAGCCTTCTGTTTACCCTTCGAGAGTGGCCTTTTCTTTGCCACTTAGAAAACAATAGAAAGCAAGAAAGCCAAACTCATCACTCTGGATTCGTCTTTCCCTCACACACTTTCCCACAAGGACTTCATGCAATTTAGACTTCTTTTAAGTAAACAAGAGCCTGGTCAGCCCTTCATGAATTTGGAGGGACTTAAAATTACACAGACACTTCTCTGACAATTCTAACTCTGCTTACAGCATTCTCTGCTTACCTTCATTCCTTAAATATCCATATTTACTGGGGAATCTATTGCTTGACTTCTCTTCTGGTCTCCCTCAAATGTTACCATCTAGCAATCTTCACACATGCTGGACTCGAAATTCTATAATCTGCGGTCAGTTGCCGGTTACTCGGCCCATCTCAGGACTTGCATTTGCACCTTCCTTCTCAACCTCCTACTCAGTCACCAACTGTAACTCACCTTTTCACAGACAGAATTCCTCATCATCAGATATCATAGATATTTCTCCTACACTAGGTGTTTTTTTTGTTGTTGTTGTTTTTTCTTTTAGGAATTGGGATCACTTTTCACCCCAACCTGAAGCATTCAAGACATCTATGTCTCCTCCTCCTCCAGTTTATCTTCACCTGTGTGTAATGAGACACCTCTTCTGTGGGTTTTACCTGAAGTTTATGTCTGATTCTCTCCTCTACTAATGTAGATGACTTGGTTGTAGGCTTTTCTCTCTCACCTGGATCACCCACTTGCCCTACCCACAGCCTATTTGTCCTATTTTTTTTTATTACTTCCTGGGACATTTTTATACAATGAAAACCTTGTCATATCTTTATGTACTTTAAAAATCCATCAGTGGCACCGGATGCCTTTCAGAAAAAAGCCATCCTGTCAAGTATGTACATATGTGTACTAGATGGGTTTTGTTGTTTGTTATTTAGTGTTATTTAGCTCACAGTTTTGAAGTGTAGAACTTCAAGATTGGGAAGCCCTATTGTTTGATTTCTCTTGAGGACCTCTCTTGAGGGTCTAACTGTGGGTAGCATTCTTGGCAAGACACTGTTGGTTACCAAATGGAGAAGTTGGCCACAAAGTGACAAGCATTTATTTAATTTACCCCCTTAAAAGGAAGACTGTTAAAACAAGATGATGGAGTCATTAGGAAAGTAAACTCATATGAGTGTTTTCTTTCTGTCCTTTACCTCCATCACACTCACCCACCTCTTCACTGTCAAATCAAAGAGGAAGAGATGACATTGCTAGACAGGAATCCAGAGAGAGTGATTCAGGGTTCAGGCTTGCTGTTACAACAACTTGCTCTCACAAGGACTAAATCAGGGTCCCATAATAATTAACCTTCACCCCAGTGACCTAAGGACCTCTCACTAGACTCCACTGCTTAACATCCTCACACTGGGAACCAAATTTCCAATAGATGAACCCTCACTTTAAAGACAACCACATTCAAACCGTAGAAAAATAACTTCATGTTCTCTATAATCTGGCCATTGACAATCTCTCTCATTTCACAACCTGTCACTCTGGAGAATCCACCCCATGATGAAAAACCAAATGAAGTGCAATTCCTCAAAGATAAAACACCTTCTTCTCATATCATGTGCATGTCTTTGCATGTGCATTTCTTTCTGCTTGATGTGCTTATCTCAGCCATTTCCCCAAGCTTCATCTTGCAAACTACATTTGGGAGGTCTCCCTTGTATCCTCAAATGGAATGACTTAGGCACTCCTCCCTCGTGCTCTCAGTGACTTTCATGAATCTTATGATGACAATCACCATACCATGTTTTAATTTTTAATAGTTTGAAATTCGTATGGATAGTATTCTAGTGGAGCACTAAGAGCATTCTTAAGTTTGAATTTTCACTCTTCCTTTCACTATCCCCATGACCTGGGCTGTTATTTAAACTCTGTGCCTTCATTTCCTTATCATGGAAAATAATAGTATAATAATAGTATCTACCTCATATTATTATTGGGAAAAGATAATCAGTTAAACCATGTAAGGTATTTTAAATTTTGGTAGCATTATCAGCATTATCTTTCTATGTACCAGATCCCAGCTAAGCACACAGCATGTGATATGTGCTGTTTGTAGAGGAAATTAATAAACTAACAATCTCTATAGAAGAATTAGTAAAAGTACAAGGTAATTTTAGCTTCCTCCTCCTCCAAGACTGCAAAGACATACACAAGAGCAGAGGTCCAATAAAATCCTAAAGAGCACCTATGATCACCAAAGGTGATACAGTGTCCTGGGGGAAAGGAAAAAGATTGTTTCAAAATAAAGGGAGCTAGTGATTGATTTCACATGTTTCAGAGATGTCAAGGAGACAGAAAACAGAGGCAGGACCATTGGGATCTAAACCTGGACACTGTCTCCAAGAAGAATGAACTCTTAGTAAAATGAGAAAGACAGGAGTCACACCACTGGAAGTGGAGTGACTGAGGAAGGGCTGAGAATGAAAGAGCTTGGGGGCAGCCCAGCTCCTTAAAAAACTTGACAGTGAAGAGGTGGGTGAGTGTGATGGCATTAAGGGACAGAAAGAAAAAACACTCATGAGTTTACTTTCCTAATGACTCCATCATCTTGTTTTAACAGTCTTCCTTTTAAGGGGGTAAACTAAATAAATGCTTGTCACTTTGTGGCCAACTTCTCCATTTGGTAACCAACAGTGTCTTGCCAAAAATAAATAAGGCAATAACATCTTATGAGGAATTGTCTGTTTTGGTTTGGTTTTCATTTTTTTTTTTTTTTTTTTTTGCAGTGCTCCATTCATTGGAGAAATCCATTGTTCCACTATTTTTGCCATATTTTAAAGGTGAGGAAACAAACACAAGAGCTTGCTAACACTTGTAAGGAATGCACTGAATGTTTGAGTCAGAGATATTCATCAAGACATTAAGCAGTTTAACATACTTTATCTTGAAACATTATAAATTTTAAAATTCTGGCACTTTATTGCTAAGGTAAATACTGAATGTTACCTTTTAAATGGTACTGTTTTTTATAATTACTAAACAAAACTCAAACTTCAAAATTATAATTATCAAAATTACACAGTATAAAAACAAAGATTTAAAACTTCTGTAATCCTACCAGCCCAAAAAAGCACTATAGATACTTTAATATCAATACTTTGTGTGTATGCAGACTCATACACGTGCACAAAGTTTTGCAAAACTTATAACATACTCTACATTCTATAAGGGTGCATTCTACCCTGCCTTGCCCCACTCAAGATCAGACCATAGGTATTTTTCTATGTCTTTCTGCATTCCTTGAAAACATGACTTACAATTATTATACAATCTATTTCACTTTATCATTTTATTTTTGTTGGACATTTACTTGCCACTACAAATAATGCTGCTAAAAGAAAATTTCTTGTTAATCAGTATTTAAGTATAGTAATTTCTTAAGAAAGACTCTAAGTATAGTAATATTTTAAGTATAGTAACTCCTTAAGAAACAAGTCCTAGAATTATTATAGTAATAAAGTTCTCCTCTCTATAAATCGCACTCTGGGTTATGTCATTTTCCAGAAGTTTATAACAATTGACATTCCTGTCACCAATATGAGATGGGACCAATCTCCCTGGACTCACCTTTGACAGGATTCATAGCATAATTTTTCATATTATAACTGAAATATAATCCCTATTTTATTTGCATTTTCACTTGCTAATAAATTTGAACCTCTTGAGCATCCATTATAATACATTTATTCCTCTTATTTTTATGTTGTTTGAGCATTATTTCATTAGAGTTTTGTTTTTCTTAATAATTTTACAGCACTCTTTATAAGAAGGTTGTTAACCCTCCTGCCACATGTACTTCTTTTAATTGTGATAGTACTTTACATGCCTGCATAGCTAAAAATTTTATGAGGTTAAATTTTGTACAATAAGAATATTAATTTAATTCAAATATTTGGTGCTCTTTATGCCTTTCATTCTTAGATTTATCTTAAATCTAAGTTGCATAAATTTTATTCATTTTTTTCTTTTACATTATGGGTATATATTTTATTTTTAATTCTTTAATACATCTGGAATTTACATTAACATATAAAATAAAGTTTTAACTTTATATTTTCCAAATATCCCTCAATCATCATAGCTCAATTTTATTAAATTATAATCCCCCAAATCCTTTCTACTACTGACTTGTGGAACCACCTTTATGAATAATACACTAATTTTTCTATGTACTGAGGTCTACTTCTGTATCTTCTATTCTGTACTATTGATACATTTATTGATTCTGGTGATGATGATGTAATATTTGATGACTCCTCAGAGTATGTTTTTGTACCTACTGATGACATTTGATTACATTTAACTTACTGTACCTTTACTCCCCCAAAGACAAAATCTGTCTGTTCCCACATTAAATTCCAAAACTTATACAGAAAATACAAGTCTTTGATCCCAAATGGTGCCATTAAACTTTTCAAAGTGATGTGTTTGCTCCTTGTACACATTCTTTCTCTGGTGATGAGGTCATACTGGGTCCTCCCATCTTCCTATCAAGGGAGACTGAGGAGCCAAACTCTCTGAAGTAGTAAAGTATCATTTGGAGCACAGAGTTTCCTAACCTATGTGTTGAAAAGATGTGAACAACAAATTCTCAAAGGAGCATTGCTAAGTTTTCAATAAAATATATCAAATGTGTTTCTCCTTGGTTTTTCAGCCTTTCGGTAATAAACCTTGATTGAACATATATATATATATATATATATATATATATATATATATATATATATATATATATATATATTTCTTTTCATCAAAGTTTTCACCAAAATATGTTCACTTTGCTAATTGGTCCTATGAAAATTAGAAGCTTAATTGTCTTTATACTGTTATTTTTTAACAATTAAGTAAAAAGCACAGAATAGTGATTCCTTCTCAGTTTTCAAATTGATTCTAACAAGTGAAATCTTTTTTTGACAGGGAGAATTGTACTTAAGAGGCCATTCCTTCCTGGAAAGAAGCAAGACCATAATGTCATTTATTGAAAATCTGATTATCTACAGGTCTCTTATGTTCTCTCAGCTCACTCATCCAAAGAAGAATTTCTTAGAGAGAGCAGGAAAATAAAAGTCTACATTCATGGACATTTTGTTAGGATGTATTTCTTTAGTCATGATCATAGCACTAACAAATGCTTTTCTGGATACCAGAAAATTGCATTCTTAGACCTTGCCAGGTCACTTCCTCAATTTCATTGGGTAGCATACAATCTTTAAAATATCTCTTTCCCTTAATCAATCCAGTCTAAACACACATTGACCAACCATGCTTGTGCAGCCCAAATGTCAGCATCCCCCACCAGCTTAATAAAGCACTTTCTTGTATGGAAAACTTAGGAATTTATATTCTGGGGAGATTGTTTCCATCTAGAAGCATTAACACTGGTTAACTCTGAAAATAACTCTGTTTGATAGAAGAAAGCCAAAATTTTGACTTGATTGAGACTTTTGTGGCCTCCCTAAAAGTATTCCAATAAACAATCTTAAACCCTATAAATTAAAATATAAAAAATATGATAGGACCTAATTGAACTCAATGAGCTTCTCTTCATTATATTTGCCAAAGAATTGAAGGAAATTAGTTTATTCTTATGAAAAATAAACTTATGGAAGATAATATTCCTTCTCAAGGTCCAATTTTCCATCTTATTGTTATAACAAGAAAGACCTTGAAGCCATATTTAACATTTCTATGTGTCTGTGTTTACTGTCTTAGGTTAATCAGCCCACAATTTTAAAGCTCATGTCACTGATCCAAAATTTCTGAGAAATCAGCAGTAATTTGGAATTTGTTTGATTTGACTATGACTTAATAATAAACTTTCCTATGGATTCTTCTCAAATAGCATTTAGGCTAGAGTTTCACATAAACACTTATAAGAGATTTAGGGTGAACTAAAAAAAGTGAGTATTCCTACTATAGGCCAGCTATATATACTGTTGAATAATCTGTTAATTTGAACTAGTTAGATAAGGTAGTTGACTAAAGGAAAATCCACTACCCAGAGCACAGAGTAACAGGGAAACAGGTAGCAATGAACTAATGCACTAGAAGACAGGTCAGTAGAAAATTTCCAAAGTGACACATGAAGAGAAAAAAATATAGAAAATATAGGATAGGATGCAAATCATATAGGTTATAGTGAACATGTATACATGTGTTATTTGAGCCCTGGGAGGATAAAAGAGAGAACGAAGCAGAAATAATATATTAAGAGCAATAATTTTTTATCTAGTTTGATCAAAATAAAGACAAAAGATTAAAATTACTAGAAAAATGTTTGTAATTAAAATTACTAAATTTAGTAATTAATTTCAAAAGGAAAAAAGAGGAATTTTTCTACAAACCTTCAGGGCAAAAAAGGATTATATAAGAATATTATGAGCAACTGCTAACAAGTTAAAAAGATGAACTGAATTTATTATTAGGAAGACATAAATTGCTAAAACTAACTGAAAAAGAAATACAAAATCTGAATACACTTATTATAGATAGATCTAAATACTAACTCTAAAACTTCTCAAAAAGAAAATCTCTGATTCTAATAGATTCTCTGGTAAATTCTACCAAACATTTTAAAAATATTAACACTAAATCTTAACAAAAATTTTCATTCAATAAAAGAGGAAGGAAGGAACAATTATCAACTCATTGTATCACACAAATATATTAGCCTTAACCAAGACCTGACAAAGATACAACAAGGAAAAAAAAATACAGTCCAGCAGCCCTTACAAATCTGTGTATAGAAAAATCCTACAAATTAAATGCAGAAAACTATCAAATGGATTGAACTTGAACATAAAGGATGATCAAGTAGAATTTATTCAAGTAATGCAAAGTTGGTTTAACAAAACCAGATTAAGAGGAAAACATAAAAATATTATGAACAGTTCAAGAGTTACAGAAAAAGCATTTGATAAATTTAACACCCTTTCATGATAAAAGCATTCTCAACAAACTAGAAAGAGAAGAAAAATTCTTCAAACTGATAAAGGACATCTTTGAAAACCTACAGCTAACATTATACTTGTAAAAAACTAAATGCTTTCTCCCAAGATATGGAACAAAACAAGGATATTTGTTCTCATCCCTCCTATTCAACATTGTCCTGGAAGTTATTACCAGGGCAACTATACAAGAAATATAAATAAAATATATATTTTATTTCCAGATCTCCAGATTGGAACAGAACAAATTACTATCTTAATTCACAGAGCATAATATTATATAAATCTCAAGTAATTTATCAAAAGATAATAAATGAGAATTGAACAAACTAATGAAAGATGTAAGTCACATATTCAAGAAGTTCAAAAGACCCTAAGTAAAATAAATGTAAACAAAACTATGCCTAGGCACTTTTTTTCAGCATGAAACAGCTAGCAAACAAGAATAAGTTGAAAAATCACAAAATCATATAAAAAGATATATTATTTTTGAAGGAGCAAAACTAAGACCAACTGTCATCCCATTTATGCACATAAGGGATGGAAACCATAGGAAAATTCAGTTACAGCACTAAAATGTTAAAAGGAAAAAAAACTTCCAAGAATTTTACACTCAGCAAAGATAGCTATAAGATTACAATGACATAAAGATGTTTCCAAAAAAACCTGAAGGAACTATTTGCTTTAAGGACTAAGGGAAAAAATTATAAATGCAATTCCTTGGGCAAAAAACAAACCAATCTTAGATGAAACATGGAAATGTAGTAAGGAATGAAGAACAATCAAAAGTTCAAATATAAACTTATATTTTTGTCATAGTTACTAAGCAGAAAATATGCATATATTCTATGAACATAGTATAATGGCCTTCAGAAATGCAGACTTACTACACCAAAAATCATATATGAAAGGATAAAGAGTAGGATTATTAAAAACACGTAAATACTGAAAAAAAAAATAAAAGTTCACTATGAGCCTTGCAAACCCTGTGTGGTGCTCCTATATTAGCCCCCTGGTCAATCATGCTTTCAAGTGAACCTTAAATGGTAGGAAACTGTTAGACCTTGACCTCTACTTCAAATATGTAAATTGTGAAATAGGGCTATTTGTGTATATTGTCCTTGAAGGAACTAAGGCGTCAATGAGAATCATTAACATTGATTGCACATGGATGTGGCTAATATTCATGCCAAAATAAGCTATTGCTCACTTCCTTAAAAATTTGCATTCTGTCTACAATAGACAGGGTGGCTCCTTACACTCCCAGGCTTTGCATGTAAGTGCAGGTCCCTATAATCTTCCATCGTACACAATCATTATTTGGGCCTTCCATTTGCAACTACTTTGTACACACCCAAATTCAAACTGGAGCCAGAGAAAGAAGAGGGGAAAAAGATGTCCATGGCTTAAAAGAGTATCTTTATGGTTAATCAGGTATCTTGCACAGGCAGAAACTTGGGAGCATGCCAAAGCCATTTGTTCTGCCTCAGATACTCCCCCTCCTTTTGTGGTTGGGTATAATATATATCATCATCTTTGAGCTTGTTTGTTCTGGCTGCAAAAAACAAGTTCACACTTTTCTAAGAGAGTAAGTAAAAAGAAAAAAAAATCTCTTTTTCTAGAGCCAGAAGAGAGCCAAACACTTGGCTGCATCTATTTGATATTTTCTGGCTAGAGCTCCATCTCATGGTCTAAATTGCATAGGCAAAATCAGATGCTGATAAACCTGCCACACAGAAGAGGGATCCACACCCTGAGTGTCTGCTGGTCCTCTGGACAAACCCAAGGCCTGCCCCTGTGTGCTAAAGGAGGGAAAAAAAAAACTCTTGAGAATCACAGATATATTAATTATCTTGATTGTAGTGATGGTTTTGTGAATATATTCAAATTGTGTACTTTAAATATGTACAGTTTGCTATATGTCAATTATGCCCCAATAAATGTGTTTAAATAAAATGTATAGACCTACTTCATTAAAAACTTTCCCTGCTTGGATCCTATAGTCACTTTACTTTGCAAATGAAATGTATGGCATTTTGTTTAATGGAGCACACAATCTTTTAAGAAAAATAGCAGATAGTATGTGTAGATATCCTTAAATTTAGTTTAGGAATTTGCACTTAATAAAAGCTCAATAATTAGTAGCCTATAAAAGGACTATTTTTTCTTTGTAAAAGATTATATGGTCAGAGTTACACTGGATAATGATAAATTTGGTGGGAGAGTTTCAAGGTATATTGGAGGACAAGACTTTAAAAGGGTGAAAAGTATTTCAGTTTTTTGTATTATCCCTGATTAATGAAATAGAAGTTGAACCAAAGTCCTACCTGGAAGATTTTCAGAAGGGAAGAAAAAAAAAGTGTCTTCACAGAAGTAGAGGATGTAGGAAAGGAGGCAGGTTTTGAATGTGCAAGTTCAAAGTGGAAGTGCTCTTATGAGAAACTATCATAAGGGGCTGATTTGGAAACCAACAGTGGTAATTGGTTTAAATTCATAGAAACACTTTTACTCATTTTGTGATAGCTTGGATTTATACCAGTATGGCTTATCTGAGGAGCTTCAATGGAAATTCCCTAAAGATCTGTGAAGGAAAGTTGTTTCTCCTTCTCAGAAATGTAACTTATCCCCCAATTCATTGTCTTTTTTAATTTTTATTTATTTTTTTAGTCATACATGACAGTAGAATGCATTTTGATATATAATACATACATGGAATGTACATTGTCTTAAATAAAATATTTTAAATATTATTTTTAGAATCAGCCAAGACCTCTGTTATTCCAGATTCTTATTTTTTCTATCCAGTCTACTTTTTTAAAATCAGAGCTGCCAAATATGCATAGAGTGTCATTTGAGAAGTTCATAGTTTCATTGGGACATGAGAGGAACTAGAGTGTTTTCCATACAAAGAGACCTCATATTCTGTTGGAAAAAAATCATAACCAAGCCCAACAGATGTCATGGTAAAATATTGTCAATCAAAACAAAAAAATGTGCTTTATCATTCACCCTTGCCGCAGGCCAGCTGCAGCAAAATAACTGGGGGGGGGGGGTGATGACGAACAACTTGTGTACATTGATACAGCAGGAGTGGGAGCCGTTTATTGTAGGACAACAGAGGTATTTATACATTCCACACAGCTTATCTTAATTAACATAAACTAGATACAGCAGTCAACCAATAAGGAATCTTCACACTTAATGGCTCGCTGGTGTTACTTCACAAACCACTCCCTCTGCAAAATGCCAGGCGCCATCTTGACTTGTTTACAGACTAACACACCCTTAGGAATAAAAGAGTCTATTCTGTTCATAAAATAACAACACAATATTTTTTAAAGAACAGTAAGAAACCACCTCCTCAAGCAATAAAAATAGTGTGAGGATAGAAAGGAGATAATTTTAAACATTCAAGGCTTCTAATTACTTATTTCTTAAGTACCCCAATGCAAGAAGTCTTGGAGAACATGCTTCTTTAAAATGTGGGGGCAGGACCAGAAAAAGACATGGAATAGGAAATGAGAATCCAATGCAAGTGTAAGGAAGAGAGAATTCACAGAACTTCAAACAAGAGAGTCCCAGATTGACAGCTATCATCACACGTAGCAAATCTAGATTGGAGCCAGATTGCAGAGGGCACCAGAAAAGAAGTCTCCCAAAAAGAAGAAAAAATGAAAATTACAGATTACCTGAAGAGTTTTACCATATAGAAGTTGCCGAGAGTGGTAATCAACAATTGGATGATGTGAGGAGACTTAGTTTGGGTTTCAAAGAAAACTAAGCAAATGAAAGAACTGAGATAATTATTAGCTTCAGGAAACACCAATAGCAGTCAAAGAAATGGAACACAATCATGTACATTAATTGATTGAAGATGGTATAATAGGTACAGTAATAATGATGGTAAAAATTCTTAAAGTTTGTGATATAATTATGCTGTTAAAAGTGAGATGCAATAGAGTTAGAATTCTTATATACCATAATAGCAAGTCAGTACACATCTAAAATTGCTAAATCAGAAGGGTTGAATATAAGGTGCTCCCCAAAATTTCCTGATTTGATGCAGGAATATTCAGAGGTGAAATGATTTGGTTGTGGAAGTTGTAACCTAATGAGTCCATCCTAGTTTGAATAGACTAATTGGGTGATAACTATAGGCAGGTGGGGCATAGATGGAAAAGGTAGGTCACTGGGGCATGTCCTAGAAAGATGCTTCCCCAGGAAAATCTCTTCTCTGCTTCCTCTCTCTCTATTTCCTGACCTAAGGTGAGCAGAGCATCCCTCCAAAATGTGCTGCCTCACTTGAGCCCAGAGCAATGAGCACAGCTATCTATGGACTGAGACTTTTGAAACCATGAGCCCCAAATAAACTTTTCCTCTTCTAAGTTGGTATTTTAGTAACAGCAATGCAAAAACTGACTAAAACAAGCTTTGTAAATGTACACTCTTATCTGAAGTTATGCAGCTAAATTTTTGAAGAAGCAACTGAAAATATTAAGAATAGCTTTTTTCCTGGAAATGGGACGGGATGAAAAAATAATTACAACAACTTTTTTTCAAGCACTATTTAACTGTTCAAATTATTTTTGAGTATTTGATTCCTTCATTGATTATGAATTCTATAAATGGCAGCATACATAGTCATACTCCCTTCAAACAATGTAAACCATATTGATTAATAAACAATTCTAAATTTCTTTCCAACTTTTACCAAATATACACTGAAGAATCTTGCCTTTCACACTGGCAATGGGGGCCCATTTTGCAAATTTAGAACTTATTCCTAAATGCTTTTTAAAGTTTTTGCTCAAATGCATTTTCTGGTCCATTAGCAATTGATCTTGAACTGTTTAAATCTTGATGTATAATAATTATCATATTTGAAGTTACCCAGAAAATTCCACTGAAGAAACTGTGATTGCATTGATCTCTAATCAACAGCAAGATTTAAACTACACACAAACTTGAGTAACTATGGAAATCTCAATATTTAGGCGCTTAATTTTGCTTTTCTTTGCTTTGTTTTGTTTTTGTTTTGTTTTGTTTTCCAGTTCTAACCAACTAAAATTTCTCTAGGTGACTCAGCTTGAGGTCATCTTTTCCTTACCATTACTAATTCACACAACATCAGAAAACTTAAATTGTGTCTTACTAATTTTTTAATATATTACCTTTTTAAAGTCTTCTGGGAATCACCTGAAAGATTTTACAATTCTTTCATTGTTCATATTATGCCTAAACCCATGTTAACCAATACTGTCCACTTGTGGTGTTTTTAGAACTAGAGACAAAATATAATGTACTTTGTATTCAACTCTAAGGGAATGCTCAAATGGAAGCATCAACTGAGGCTCAAGGTCAATAGATATCAGATGCCAAAAATATTTATAAAATAAAAAAACTTAGAGGTATTCAAAGTAGGTATTTTAACATCAGTTAGATATATCCAGGATTGTTATGGGTTGAAATTTGTTCCCTCCCATAAAGATATGTTGAAGTCCTAACCCCCTTCTACCTCAGAATACGACCTTATTTGGAAATAGAGTTATTCCACAAATAATTAGTTAAAGTGAGGACATAAAGTAGTAGGATGGGCCTCTAATTCAGTCTGACTGATATCCTTATAAAATGTCCATGTAAAACAGACAGAGAGAATATTATAAGACAGAATTAGAGGAAAGCCTCTATAAGTGAAGGAATGCTGAAGATTGCCAGCAAATGACAAGAAACTTTAAAAAAGGTAAAGGAAAAACTACCCTAGAGATTTCAGATGGAAAAAAGCACTTTGCCAACATTCTGATTTTAGGCTTCTAGCCTTCCCAACTGAGACAACAAATTTCTTTTGTTTAAGACACCAGTTTGTGATATTTTGTTATAGTAGCCCCAGGAAAACAAAGAAAGGGTAAAAATTATTAAAGGGTGGAATTTCAGAGATTTTTTTTAAAAAAATTTGTTTTTGTCTTTTCAAATAGGGACTTCTTTAAAGAGAGTTTCTGGGTACCAAGAGTCTTTGAGAGATTCAGGGCATGCTTTTCCCCATAGGTACAGGGACACAAAAGAGAATAATCAGAGGGCTTATTGTTTCCTAGTATTTGGGGGTTCATGATGGATTGCTGTACTATATAAAAAAGCACTTAAGAAATCTAAAAGCAAATGAATATAACTATCAACCTAAGGCAGTGTGGAAGTCGGCTTATCACTGTGACCAAAACCATGGCTTCATGGTTTCAGAGGTTCAGTCCATAATCAGCCAACTCCATTGTTCTGAGCCCAAGGTGAGGCAAAAGAACATGGTGGAAGGATGTGATGGAGGAAAGCTTCTCAACTCATGGCAGCCAAGAAGCAGAAAGAGAAAGAACAGGAATAAGAGACACAAAATATAATCACCAAGGAAATGCTGCCAGGGACATACTTCCTCCAGCCATGCTCCCTTGCCCCCACCCCACAGTTACCACCCAGTAATCCATTCAGATCATTAATCTATCAAATGATTAATCCACCAATTAAGTTGTGGTTCTCATAAATCTATTCATTTCACCTCTGGATATTCTTGCATTGCCTCATATGAACTTTTCAGGAGACACCTCATACCCAAACCATAACAAGGAGTAAGGAAAAAAAAATGGTAGGATGTGTTACATTTTCACTGACAGCAGAAGCAAGGATTCTGAGTGTTTCTCATGAACAAGATATGGAATGTGAGAAAGAAACAGTCCAAAGTCACTTCAAATTCTGCCAAAGAAGAATACCTGGAAAGGCAAAGGACTCTAAGGACAAAGAAAACATTCAAGAAACCACCAGAAAATCAAAGGAGTAGAATAGAGTGGTCAGTTGAAGAAAAATACACTTCCAACAACCAAAAACGGACAGACAAATATTTTCAGTGAATTCTGAAAAGAAACTATCAAAACACCCCCCGAAAATAGAATCAGTTTTCAATTCCTACAAGATTCAAACAGAATAAAATAATTTTATTACACTAACAATCATGGGAGAACTTACATGCTCCTTTTATTTCCCTTGTCCCTATCATTTTGATGGTAGTTATCAAAATATGGGGATAACGGAGAGAAGGAGAAGAGAATGAAAAGTACTGTGGTGTACATCCACAGCTTATGGAAGTGTCAGCCAGGTTGGATATAATGGAAGAGGGACAGTCAAGGGAAGATTTAACTTAAATTAGACATCTAAGGACTTCAGTCTATGATAACTTGTCTGTAGCAGACTATCTCAGCCAATACAAACAAGAGAAGATGACTAGGGGCATCACTGAGACACCAAGGCCTCAGCACTTGAAAGGTCAAGATCCTACTCAAATGGGCAGTATGTTGAGGTGGCTCAAAAATCCTGACCTGCTTTCCCCATAGATTTTTTTCTGTTAAGTAAAATGACAAAAAGAAAAAGAACACTGAGAAAGGAAATAAGAGCCTCCCACAGTTTCACAATGCTGAGAAGACAATTAGAATTCAAGGCTGCCAAGGCAGGAGAATTTGAATCCAAAAATTTCAAAGAGATAAGAATAGCAGTGCTGGCATTCTGCACCACTTTTTTTCTAGCAGCATCTGCCAATTCTTTAATAATGTATAGGATTCTGGTAAACTCTCCAGAATCACTATTAAAATTTGTGAAGGACTACATCTTAATACCACTTCCTAACTATAAATACATGAGACCTTATAAATACTTCAACTCAGACTTGAGTTGGCTCCATCTGTGAACATAAATGATCATCTATTATTCTAATTATAGATGGCAGAAGCTAAAATTAATCCTCCCAGGTATAATATAATAGTCTCCAGAGCTTTCATATATTTTACACATAAAATTACATAGTAAATTTAAAAAATACAAGAAGTATATAAAGTGAGGTCAAGTAAAATAATGAACAATGGGGTAAAAACTTAATTACATGTTAGACTATCAGCATAGGCTTTTAAATATCCTTAGTTTATGTTAGAGGGTAAATGACAAGATAGGGAATTTTGTCATAAAATTGGAAACATAAAAAAAGTCTAATGGAAGGTCTCAATGACAATAAAATGTGTGTATACATTATATACAAATGGAGCAGAACTTCTCATTCCTCTGGCTGTAGTTGATGCAGTGCCCATCTACATGTAGATGGTGTAGATAGTGTAGTCATACATTTATATAGGATAATAATGTCTCTGTGGAATGATGCCTCTTTTTTAAAACAGTAAACAACAGTAACAAACCATTGCCTTCAAAGAACAATAGGACTTAAAAACTCATTCCCAGACCATATGATGATAGCCAGAAAATAGTGGAATCATAACTTTCAATGGTTGAAAGGAAACAGTTGCCAACTTTAAATTCCACATTCTAAATATGTTCTTCAAACATTATGACAAAGCAAAGCAAAAAAAAAATGCAAGAGGGCTTCTGAGGCAAAGAAAAAACAATTTTCATCAAAAATATAACAATAAAGGAATAAGTTAAATCAATATGATAATAAATATGCTCTGTAGGCTTTAAACTATATGTGGAATTAAAATAGACAACACAAACAGCAGGTGGTGGCTGGTAAATAAAGTTCTAAGATTTTAAAATTATACAGAAATCTGGTAAAAAGTGTTCCCACTAGACTCTAGTAATAAAGGAAATATGCTTTAGTTCTAATTGGTAACTAAAATAATATATAACTAAATACATGCAGCTAAAAAGTTAATAAGAAGAAATATAAAACTTAAGATAAATCTTGACTTGATAATTGCACTACTAAAAAAATGGTCAAAGAAGAAATCACTGTAGAAATGACAGAAACTTCAGAACTAAATTATATACAGCATGCAAAAACTCCAGGACTGCATTGTAGCTTTGTTAGAGGGAAAATTATAGCCTCAAATGCATAATTGAAAAGTAAGAAAGGCAAATAAAAATATATCACTAAACTCAAAAAGTTAAAAAATTAACAGAAAGTAAATCCAAAGAAAGTAGAAGGAAGGAAATAAAAAGAGGAGAAATTAATAAAATTAAAGCAAAATGCAGTTAGAGAAAAATCAACAAAAACAAAGATTGGTTTTTCTATAGGTTACTAAAATTGATAGGCCCTAACAAGTTCCTTGAAATAAGAAAAAAGGAGAGAAGGGACAATTGTTCATATCATGAATAAAAAAAGGAAAATCAGTACATATCTGACAGATATTCAAAAGCTAATAAGAGATATTATGAATGACTTAAGACCAACAAATTTAACCCTTTATGAAATAGAGTATTTATAAAAAGCTACCAAAATTTATACAAGAATACAAAATTTATACAAGAATAAATAGAAAATATGAACATTTATGTTTCTATCAAAGAGACTGAATCTGTCATTTAAAACTTATCCACAAAGAAAATCCCAGCTCCCACAAAACAGTGATAGCCAAAAACCAAGCAAATCATTCAAGAACTGACTCTAAGAGGCCAGAGAGGATCAAGACATAAATTTGAAAGCAATAATATGTAGGTAAAACAAAAACAAGATTGCTTGTTAAATATGCTCTATCATCAATATCAATGTACCTGTGAAATAACATTTTTTCTTCAGATTTGGTACAGGAAAAAAAATACTTTTAAAATCATTTCTAGTTCTCATGTAGCACACAAATATCATATTTTTATTTCTGAGATCAGGCCTGTAGCTAGCAAATATATGATGTTGGCTGGTTTCTTTTTCAATCTTTTTAATTCATGAGGATTTAAAAATACTACATCAGGAAACCCGTCCTACAAGGAGAGAGGTTGGTAATGATGAAAATGTCAGTGACCATGCACAAAAGTTTATATTTCCAAGGAAGCAGGAGAACAAGAATAAATGTTCATATGAAAAAGTCAGTAAGTTATATTTAACAATATCCAGATGAATTTGCAAGAAGCAATTCCATTTTTACCTACAGGTTTCCGGCTACCATTTTGTGAAAATGTAGTATAAATACATGGGCTAATTAAGCGAGCCTTGGATTTAGCTTGCTATTGGGCCAAATTGAAAGAGTTCACACTTTTTCTCAATTCTTTCATCCTTCCTGGCTCCCATCTCAACAGCAGGCATGAGTTTATATTGGCAATCACATGCTCACCACCAGAAGTGCTGGAAATCTTACTTATATTAAAGGCAGGAACTCTGGATTAAAAAGAAGCCACTAACTCTGGCATGCTGAAAGTTAGTGTCTGTATAGATCAGATTCTTCTATCTATTAATTATTGAAATGTTTAATATGTCCAATCTTTATGCAAATATACTGTTGGCTACACTTCTATTACTCCCCTAATTTAATAAACCCTTCCATTGGAGTTGATTTGCTTACATCTTTTATGAATTACATCTCTTTTAAAAGAACAAATAAAACTGTGTTTGAGCAAAAATTTCCACTATATTTATCCTAGTTAATGCAAAATTAATTTACATTTCATTGAAAGCCTCAGTTAAAAAGTGCATAAATTTTATTCTGAAAGTTACAAGATAATATACATTTGGTTATGAGAACTTATCTTGGAGTTTCATTGAAGGGAGTATGCATCATCCATCAGTTGCAACTGATACATAAAAATCTAGAAGTACAAAAGATCCAAACAGAGAGTGGCATTCACGTTACAAAAGTAACCAAACTAAGAAACCATTAAATATCTTGCTCCAATTATGCATTTATAATACCTTGTGATTTACTAAAATATGATTTACCTTCTAAATATCTGAAATATATATAACCCTGTACTGCATAAAGATGTTTTGGTCAATAATTGATCATATATATAACTATAGTCCCATAAGACTACGGACCTGAAAAATTCCTATCACCAAGTAACACTATAGCTTTCATAACACCATACCACAATGCATTACTCTCATGTTTGTAGTAATGCTAGATTAAACAAGCCTCCTGCACTACCAGTTGTATAAAAGTATAACACATACAATTATGTACAGTATATAATGATTTATAATAATAATAAGCAACTCTTACTGGTTTATGTATATACTATACTATACTTTTATCATTATTTTAGATTATATTCCACTTATAAGAAATGTTTACTATAAAGCAGTATGTCACATTATTTTCCTCTTTTTCTGTTAGATGCTGGGAATTTACCGGGACACTACAAGTTCACAGGATAGAGAATCTGCTGCTGAACTAAACTCAGCCAAGAGACAACAAAATTTACTCTACACACAAATTAACCACACTTGAACCCCAGCTATATTTTAATTCAAAGAATAGAAAAGGCAAACCCCCATACCTAATGACCAGACCCCAAGTAGAATGGCTTGGCAGGAGGAGGTGGTCCTCAAGTCCTACTCATGGATATCTACTCTTACAGCAAAAGCAGAGAATTAACTTAAAGTCTGTGAATACCACACCTATGAGGGATCTCAATCTAGACCGTTCTAGGACACATTGGCAAAAGGAGACTATATCTTTAAAAAGGCTCCCATATAAGAGTGGAATAAAAATTCATCCCAATAGATGCATAAAAATAAGGTAACACAATGCCTCCTATTATTCATAATTTACCAACTCACAAGCAATAGACTTCAAAGATAGTGAAGTTGATGCCTTATCAAATAAAGAATTCAAATGAATTATTATAAAAATAATCAACAAATTCCAAGAAAAATACAGAAAATAGTAGAATGAATTAAGGAACTCAATACAGGATATGAATGAAAAATTCAATAAGGAGAGATAATAAAATAGAACCAGTCAGAAATTTTGCTAATGAGAGACACAATAAATCAAATAAAGCAGTCAGTTGAAAGTCTCTGTTGCTAGGGTTGTGACTCAGTGGTAGAGCACTTGCCTAGCATGTGTGAAGCCCTGGGTTCAATTCTCAGCATTGCATAAAAATAAATGAATAAAATAAAGGTTCATCAACATCTAAAAACATATTTTTAAAAAAGTCTCTGTAATTGAGTAGGCATAATGAAAAGAGAATTTTAGAGCTGGAAGAAAAAGTGGCTGGCCTCAAACATTCAAACAATATTAAAGAAAAGAAGTAACCATGACCAGAATAATAAAAACTCTGGTACAACAAAAAGAGTCCAAATTTAAGAATTATTGGAATTGAAGAGGATTGTGAGAGGCAGCATGAATATCTTCTTCGGGGAAATAATAAAAGAAAAAATTTTAAACCTTGAAAATGAAATAGACATACAGATATAGGAGGCATTCAGGACCCCAAACAGATAAGATCAAAAAGGAACCTCTCTAAAATACATTATAATTAAAATGCCTAACATATGGTACAAGAATAAGGTCAGGTCACAGAGGAAAGCCAAGCAGAATTACTTCTGATTTCTCAACACAAACTAAATTCCAAAAGGGCTTGGAATAATGCATTCCAAGGCATGAAAGAAAATTACTGTCAGCCAAGATTGCTACATCCAGCAAAGCTATTCTTTAGAATTAAAGAAAAAATAAAAAACCTTCCAAGATAAGCAGAAATTGAAACAATTAATGACAACTAAGTTGGCACTAATAAAACTACTTAAAGAAATAGTTCACACAGAAGAAATCAAAACCAAACTCCAGAGCTCACAAATGAACAAATATCACCTAAAGAGTAGCTATGCAAATGAGAAACACAACCAAATTAAACATTAGAAATAAATCAAAATGGCAGGAATTAATAAACATCTCTACATAATAATATTGGATGTAAATAGTCTGAATTCTCCAATTAAAAGATGTAGCTGGAAGAATGTATTAAAAAACAAGACCCAACTATATGTTGTTTGCAAAAGACTCACTTTACAAGCAAACACAGCTGTAAACTAAAAGTGAAAGGATGGAAGTTGATGTAACATGCAAATGGAGTCTGAAAACAAGCAGGAGTAACTATTTTTATATACAACAAAGCAGATTTCAAGACAAAATTAATCAGAAAACACAAAGGGGCACTTAAGACTGATGAAGGAAATAATGCAACAAGATAAAATGATAGTAAATATTTATGTCCCAAATGACAGTGCACATAATTACATGAAATAGACACTATTCAAATTAAAGACTCAGTTCAATAATACTAAGTGATTTCAACATAATTCTTTCATCAATAGATAGGTCATCCAGATGTAAACTCAATAGAGACTCTTTCTGCCTAACCAATGTTATAAATCAAATGGACTTAACAAATATTACAGAATATTTTTCCAATAACAACCAAATCCACGTTTTTCTCATATGCTCATAGAACCTTGTCCAAAATAAATTATAGTTGAGATCACAAAGAAAATCTTAGCAAATACCAAAAACATTGATAGATTTTCTACCCTTATCTGATCATAAAAGAATAAAATTAGAAATCAACACACAAAAATAAAGCCTACAGAAACTATACAAACAAATGGAAATTAAAAGGTAGATGTTCAAATGATAAGGGGAAATACAATAAATTGGGGACAGATTTTTAAAATTGTTAGAATCAAATAAGAATAGTGATACAACATTCAAGAACCTCTGAGACCCTCTAAAGGCAGTTTCTAAAAGGATAGTTTATAGCTATGAATACATACAAATAATTCAGTAAACACTAATTTATAAAGTAGGAAATGATGGGAGAAATAGATGAACTCTAGATAGGGCAGAGGGGTTGGAGGGGAAGAGAGGGGGCTTGGGATTATTAATAATGGTGGAATGTGATGACCATTATTATTCAAAGTGCAGGTATAAAGATATGAATTGGTGTGAATTTACTATGTATACAACCAGAGATATGAAAAATTGTACTCTATATGTGTAATAAGAATTGTAATGCATTCTGCAGTCATATATAAATAAAAAATAAAATAAAATAAAAAACAAAGTAGGAAATGATTTTAGAAGGTAAATTTTTGCCTTGTCCAGACATCTCACCACAAAATATTTCATTAAAATTCCCAAGTTACCTTCTGAAATTAACTATACAAAAAGAAAAAAAAGTACTGTTCTGGAATGCTGAACAGAACATGGGATGTGAAATAAAATAAAATTCTTCTCTATTTTGTCCTTTTTCTCTTTGCAGTTAAGTAGTTTATATGTATAGTTTATATAGAGTCTTAGAACTCTAATTCTAATTATAGGTAGTATATAAAAAAAACAAGGTGTTTGGGATGACTCTTCTGTAGGTTACATTTTCAATGTTTCGATGTTGGTGTCAGGAAAGGAAACATGACTTTGCTCAAAATGCCAATCAATGCTGCCATCAGAAATCAGAATGAGTTAAGCCTGAAACAGCATGGCGTTTACCGTCTCTTGTATCTTATACAAGACCAAAAGAGAGGAACAAGGCCCAAGCATTAGTGTGGCATGCTGAGGGAGGGTTTGACTCAAAGATGTGAAGTCAGAGACATAAACTGCTCCATTATTCACATAGTCCATACCCAACCGCGTGTGGAAAAGAAACCATAAGCCAGAGCAGGTAGACAAACCAGTCTGGAGAAAAGAAAGCCAAAAATACTCCTCAGGAATATTTCATAACCTCTTCTTAGAAAAAAAGTGCCATAAAACAGTTGAGGAAATTCCTTCAGATTTGCATATTAAAACCCATAGTTCACTCTGAGAAATTTTAACTGAGAGTTCTGTGTCACTTAAGACAAAGATTTTGCAAGCCAACTGGTTCCTGCTTTATTGTTGCAGAAAGAGATGACAAAATCTGAAAGAAATTACAAAGAATCATTAGGTAGGTACATTTCAGTATCAAAGAATGAAATCTTTATGTTTGGTTTTTAAATTTAGACAACTCTTATCAGCCTGTGAGTTATTTAGCCTCTATGGAAAGCTCTGTGTGTACTCACGTGTAATATATATCACAATAAACTAATTCTACAGGTTAACTGCTTTTCTACTTTCTCCTATTAGCTTATATAAAGATTGTATATTATTTTTCTTCTCTCACCCACATTCTAAAGTTAGCATTTCCAATTGCTCCACAGTCTAAAACAATGACACAATAGATATGCTATTAAAAAATGTAAATAATCCAAATTATAAACAAGTTATAGCAGCATTGTACAATGGGTCAAGAATATATCAAAAGTTAAACCCAAGAGTTTCCCTTTATGTAGTAGCTTTGGCTTACACTACTCGCCTTAGGAGGTTTTGCTTTGAGTTCTCCTGTTTTCTGACAGCTGTGTTTATACAGAGAATGTCCTTGCCAAATTATTTGTTGCCTTTTGCTGTCCAAAGTTGCTTTCTTCTTAATTCAGAATCTCGTGTTCTGGTTTAACCTTATTCATTCCTTTACTTCTACTTATAGCTTCTATTTTCCTAACATTACTGCTTTTTGTTTGGGTCATTCTAAGTCTACAAGGATTCCAAAACAAGCAAACAAAAAATACAGTTCAACTCTTTGTTACTTTATTCCTTCTTATACCAAAAACATGCTTGCTAAATGCAAGGAAATGTTGATTGGGACATTTAAAACCCTTTTATGCTTGTACTATTACAACAACATCCTAGCATTTATCAGTTCAAAATACCTGCAGCCTACATTTTAAAAAGTTCTTCTTTCCATTATGTCACTTTTTATGAGGAAGTGTATCTGGCAATTCCCTCTTATTGCAGGGGTTAATTTTCTCTCTCTTGTTATGATACTTCATGTGCGCTTCCCTGACCTTACCAATACAGAACTGTTGTTCTCCTTGTCCTGAATGTATTTTCCGCTTTAGACAAGCCACTTGCTGTTCAGGAAACTTGGCGGCTGCATGCCTACCTCTGGCAGATTTTTGTGTTGTTCTCCTCTGGAATGTTCTTTGACTTTCTTATATTTCAGAGCTGTCCTCCCTCCTTTTCCTCTATTGCCTTAAAAAAAGATTATATAGAGCTAATGAAGATGGCCATAAGTGGGTAATCTTATCTTTGGTGGTAGACATGTAAATTGCTATAAACTATAGGAAAATAATTTGGTGATAACTATTAAAATGTATAAACACTTACTTTTTGATGCAACAATTCTACTTTTATGAATCATCTTAAAGGAATAAAATTCTAATATGAAAAGGTATGATTATAAGAATGTTTATTGTTGATTTACTTGTTATAATAAAAGTCCACAAACATCCTGAGTATCTATCAGTAGATTAATTAAATGAACCGTGGTACACTCATTCTGTATTTTGTACTGACTAACTAGTATGATCAAAACATTTGACCTTAGAGAATACTCACACTACATTGCTAAATAAGAAAAGCAAATGACAGAGCAATAAATATATAAAATGACTGCATTTTTATAAAAACATGAAGAGTGGAAAGTCAGTCACTAAATAAAACAGATTAGTAAAGGTGGGTGGTAGAAAGTTAAAAGGAAAAAAATAGGAACAAAAAGACTGAAGAAAAATGGGAAAACACATGCAATATTCATTCTGCTCCCCTGTATTTAGTTCTCTTCTCCTTTTGTGCACATAAAAAATTGAATTTCTTGCCATTTTTGTGATGGTGCAGAGCCCTGTGACTAGTTTTAACCAATCAGTTATGAGCAGAAATAACAATAGTGTGACACTTCTGGGTTGGAGAACTTAATTACTGATGAGATACCTTCTGAATTTCCTTTTTTGTGCTGAAATGATTGTGAAGGTGAAGCTGACACAGAATGTCCATCCCTGGGTTCCTGATTGACTACAGAATTACAGAAATCATAGAACTGTGCTGATCCGTGTTAGGACATGATACATATACAAAAATTTATTTTATTGAAAGTTTGGAGTTATTACTGAGGTATAATCTAGCCTATTTTGACAGGTAAAATACAAAGGGTAAAATACAAAAAATAAGGCTGGGTTGTGGCTCAGTGGTAGAACACCTGCCTAGCACATGTGAAGCACTGGATTCGATTCTCAGCATCACATAAAAATAAAGGTATTGTGTCCATCTAAAACTAAAAAAAAGTCCTAAAAAAATACAAAAACATAAATAATATTTTAATATTTTTCAAAATTCCATGCAGGCACATAGTTGAAATTTTCTATTAGCACTAAAAAACTATTAAAAATTAATAAAACTTGCCAAGTGTGGTGGGATAAGAGAGGTGAACTGGCGGAGGCACTCATCAACCAGTGGACTTCACCTTGGGGTAACTGGTCAGCAAGACTGATGTCTTACTAAGGTCCTTCCAAATATCAGAATTCCTGAGATAGGTTTTCAAACTCCTGCCTGGTAAGTACATATCTGAGAATCAACACCCTGGGAAGCAGACAGATAGGGCACTGTAGCTTGCCATTCAGTATGAAGGCCTCACTTTACTTTTTCTTTTTTTTAATATTTTTTAGTTATTGATGGACCTTTATTTTATTTATTTGTATGTGGTGCTGAGAATCGAACCCAATGGCTCATGCATGCTAGGCAAGCGCATTACCACTGAGCCACAACCCCAGTCCCTACTTTTTCTTTTTTAATCTCTTTTTTTTTTTATTTACTTGATTCCTTTTTCCAACCTAGAAGCTTAGGCTTGCCCCCCTAACCTCCAACAAGTCAGTCTCCAGGCTTCTGAATTAGCAGAGAAGGAGTACTCGCCAGGGCTCCAGGAGGTAATAAGTCCTGAGGTCACTCCCAACGAAATTTTCATTTAACCCTCAATTTTAGCTCCGTGACTTTCACAGACAGAGACCTCGGTGCCTCCATCCTCTGAGCCTTTGCTGGGATCTTCAAATAGAATTCAGCTTGATTTCCTATGGTTTTTCTTTGCAGACACCTTCAGCTGCATCTTTCCTTTATATCAGCTATGATTCCTCTATCAAAAATCTAGCTTCCAAAACCTTGTTGATATCTCTCACTTGCTATTATCATCTTCTGTCTCTGTCCATTTGTGTTTGCAGCAATTTTATTGCCTTCTCATTGTTTTACTAGTAGATATGAACACTTTCATTGCTTCTACTATGTTTATTCACTAATATAAAATATCAAATAATATTTTAAAAAAAGATAATTGCAAGCTCTTTGAAGACAAACCTCGCCTTGGTTGATTATAGCACCTATTTCAGCAAGAGGTACACAGGCATTGCTTAGTAAGATCGTAAGAATATTAAGGGGAGTCTACAGGTAAAACATTCACTGAATGTGTACTGACATTTCAAAAACTGGAACAAAGGATTTCTCACTTCTTGTGACAGGGCCTCTTTTCTGGAGGCAATTACAGTAAATTTGACCAGATCCTTCTCCTACTCATTCTTCTATTTGTTTTTGTGTAGGATAAAAAAAGAACATTTTGTTTAGTCTTTTTCTTCTGCAGACGTGTGTATGGGTGGGAAATGGAAAAGGGGTTCAGTTTCCATTACTCACGTGGTTTAAGTGGCCTGGGAATCCATGCACGTGTCCTGCCAAACCCACAGCCTGCGACCCACAGAGCAGAAAGCTGCTGTCCTATGTAAATCCAGTACCAGAGAAATGAGTGATATCCTAAAGATGTTCAAGCTGAACTGTTCTAAAGGACAGAAGTGGAAGGAGAAGGGCACATTTTTCAGTGATCTGTTGTTTGTCCCTATTACCGCAGCGCTGGCTTATCCACAAACTGACACAGGGACACAAGAGATGGAGGAATGTGGTTTTAAGTTCTCTGAGTTAATTGTACTTTTCTCCACTCCCAGCCCTCAGATTTAGATATCAAAGATGCCTGAACTTTTCATCTAAGTAAACATCCCAGCAATTGCTGCAGGAGCATATCTGAGCGATGTCTTAGAAATGGATCCCCCCATTTTACGCCAGTTTCACCACAAAATCCTTATATATGATTCTCTTCTTGGAATGATTTTAATTCTTCTTGGGTTTAACTTATTACAAGATATAGAATCTATATTATATAATTCCCCATTCAAGAGTCAATAAACAAAGATCTTTTCAAAAAAAATTTTTTTAACAAAATTTAATCAAAGGAGCGTTCTTGGACTTATAATTAAAATTCCAAAAAGAACCACAAATTCAGCTGTTTACAGTAAATTTGTTTCTTCCTCAGCTCCAATCCCACCCCATCCTATCATTAAAAAAAATCGTTGAGCAATATCAAGCAAAGGGAAAGTGAGGGAAAGAAGAGAAAGAATAGATCATTTTTCCATACTCAGAGAACTAATTTTTATTTATAATAAAACTAAAATATATGGAAAATAAGTAAGTCATCTTTTATTAAATATTTTACTTAGGTTTTGTGAAGGCCACAACTAGAGTCTGGGTTCCATTCCCAAAACTGTTTTTAACTCCAATGCTATAGGGAAAGAAGGATCTGGCATTTGTTTACTATCTACTTGGTCCCAGGACTTTGCTATTTTCCTTCATATGGGTTTTTTTTTTTCTTCAGAGCAGCCCAGTGCAATGGGTATTTTTGTCCCTATTTCACAGATGGAATATTGAGACCTGGTTTCCAGGTTTTCTGTTAAAGTGTCACCTAGATGGGATGTGAACAAAATGTTTTATCTTTGAATTATGTGAGAGACAGCATGGCATGGTAGTGAAAAGCACAGGTTCTAGATCAAGATCACCTGTTTTTAACCCTGACTGTGCTCTTTCTAAATGACCTTAGGAAAGTAATTTTACTTCTCTGTGCTTTAGTTTTCTAATCAATAAAATGGTGGTAAACAAATTAATAATGTCACAGGTGTGTTGCAGAAATTAAATGAAGATATGAAAACTTCTTAAGAATAATACTTTGCAAATAGTAAGTTTTCACTCTATCTTCACTATCATATCATCATCATCATTCTTGCATTATCTGACTCCAAAAACTATTTTTCTCATTATTTTTGTTATGCAAAAATAGAAATTTTATAAATAATTGAATCTATGAGAGAACAATGGTCTCCCAAAAACATCATTTCACATATAATTGGAATTAAATTTGTCCAGGCATTCAATTAAATTGTAAGTTACAAAGTCAACTTAGTCCTGTTGATTTATACATCCAAAAGAATTTCCAATATCTCCTTCCTAAAATTTCAGTATTTTGATTGGGTCTTGACACACATATTTTGATATTTTAATATTTGAGTCACAGAGTTAGTTAGGAAGTAAAGTTGGCTGACATTATGGATAGATTTAAATTACTCAGGTTAAGAAGGAAAAAAGGGCTACTACAGTCTCAAGGACAGAATTATAGACCTGAGATGAACCATGATAAACAAAGTAGTACAGGAAGTTATGCTCTCATTCTCAAATAGTCCTTTGCTTAATGCCTGACAAAATCCAAAATGTTTGCGCATGCCACGCACACACACACACACACACATTACAAGAGATCTGTTATTTTCCTGACATCTATTCTTTGCTTTAATAATTCTAATAATGAAAAATATACCAGATCAAAACAATCAAGCAATCTATCAAAGACCTTAAAGAAGATAAAGTTTATACCTCTTCTCAGTGAGTTTTGTCTTTCTTAGAATTGATGAAATTCTGCAATTTGAATACCAGCATTTATAGTCTGCAGGCCATTTTTCCAACCCATGGAATAGGACATTTGTGAAACTCTCAGGATCCCATAAAGATTAAACATTTGCTGTCCTACTACAACTTCCAGTTAATTAGTAGGCAACTAATGGGCCAATTTAATGGGGAGCATTAAAACTAGGAAAAATGAGTTTTTTAAAAGGTGTGTTCACCAATAAAAATATTCTTACATTTTTACATATTTTAATATAGAATAAATAAGATGTGCCTTTACAAAACATCAGAATAGGTATGACCTGTTTGTTTAATTGTTTGTTTCCAAGGGAAACAAAATATCTTCTCACTTGTCATTTTGTTTTCATAAAATACCTGTTTTGAAATTTAAAAGAAATATAAGTAGCTTACACTGTATATATCTTTGCTTAAATACTGTGCATGAGAGGTCTTTTTAAACATGGTGGAATAGAAGAGGTCCTATTCCTGGTTGCCAGGTAGAATGAAACCAAGAAAGCAGACAGGCTTCTTCTCAGCAAGGTGGGTGAATAACAACAACAACAACAAAAAAAAAAAAAACGAGGTACTTTACTGGAACTTAAGACTGAACTTTCAAAGCAGATCAGGGACTCAGGATGTTGAATATAATAAAGAAGAAATCAGCAGTGGCCAGAAGGGAAACACCAGCCAGAGTGCTTTCTCTGTGAGCGCAGTGGAGGGTTAAGGGAAGTAAAGGAACCTGCATTTTGGGGAGGCCTGAAGTATGTCTGGGTACAAAGCATTTAGAGATCAAGGACATTACCTGACAAACCTGAAAGACACACTGTTCAATATCTGTTTGCAGGGAAAGAAGCTGCCATCTCACCAGGTGGCCTACGGAGAACTACAGAAGGAACCATTTTGCAGCCAATGGGTGGGGGCCAACAGCTGAGGGGGCCAATTCTTGGCAAATCCGATTTTGACCTGAAATACAGGCCCAGCAAACACACACTGCACGACATGGAGTGTGCTTAAGTGACCAGGAGAAAATCAAATGTGGAGGGAGGTTTACCCAGGGAACAAATGGGCATGGAAACCTACCCGGTTGTACCCCTCCTCCTTCAATCCAACTGCTTGCAGGGCTGATAGAAGTGACGTATCTGGCCTGGAAATGGGAAGGGTGGAGGCGGGAGAGATTGGAGACTGATCATAAGGCCAGGAAACTTGGGGTCCAAAGGTCACCCACCACATGAGTGGAACCCAGGGGAGATCCCTAGGTTACAGTCTTCCAGTGTGAACCACCAAGCATTAAGCGCTACAGGTGCGTTGATTTAAAATCTCCAGACCAATTGGCATTCAGCAAAGAGCCTGGAGCCCACCTAAGTCTAAACCCTGCTTCCAGGAATTTTGCCTACAGGATTGATTCTCTCACTCTAGCAATCCAGAAGGTGGAGTATCACCCTCCAGATGACCCCACCTACAACTGCTGACAAGAGAAGCTAAGAATATTTTGAACTCCAACAGAAAGAATTCTTTAATATTTTTATCAATATTTATATCTTTTTCTTTTATTTTCTTTTTTAATTCCTTTTTTCTGTTTAATTATGACCTTGATGGTATATGGACACATATACAGCTTCATAAATTTTTTCTCATTTCTAGCCTTTTTGAAGTGAGTTATTTTTCATGGGTTAGTTTTTTGTGAATTAGTATATTTTAGTTTTGTTTTCTATTTTTTTCCTTTTTCTTTTAAAATTTTTTTAAATTTTTACTTTATATGTTTTTCTCCTGTTTCTCTTGATTCTCTCTTTTCTTCTGCTAACTACCAATCTCTATTGTTCTATTTCACTTTTCTTTTAATTTTTTACTTCTTCTTCTCTCCTTCTCCCCCATAATCTCATATCCTATCACTGTCCACCATTTGAAATTATAAACCCTTTTGCAAACTTGCTATTTTTATTGTAGGCAATAACAGATCATCTCATTTCTGTTTATTGTGATAATTTACATTGTAGATGTCATAGTAGGACTATTTGGTTTAATGCAATATATGGTTTGCTTTGGTTGTTATTATTTGTCTCCCTCTAAACAGTGAAGTACTAGAAATTTTTATGAACACTGTTAGTCCACAGGGTAGAAACTCTATTGCCTCAGATCCATACTTTTAGGTAGGAAGACACACAAACAACATGAAAAAGCAAGAGAATAAAGTGCTCCAAACAAACCAAGATACTCCAATAACAGAATCCATTGACACCACAGTGGAAGAAATGTCAGAGAAAGAGTTTAGAATACACTTAGTTAAACTGATCTGCAAAGTAAAGAACAGTTTAAGAAATAAAATCAGAGAGAAAATACAGGAAGTGAAAGATCACTTCAATAAAGATGCAAAGATGCTGAAAAAAAAAAACAAGAAGAAATCCTTGAAATGAAGGAAACAATAAACCAAATTGAAAATTCAATAGAAAGCATCACCAACAGACTATACCCCTTGGAAGACAGACCCTCAGGCAATGAAGACAAAAAATACACAATCTAAAAAAATAGAGTTGACCCTAGAGAGAAGATATTAAGAAACCATGAACAGAACTTCAAGAACTATGGGATAACATGAAAAGACCAAATTTAAGATTTATCAAAATAGATGAAAGTGCGAAGATACAAACAAAAGGAATGCACAATCTTTTAATGGATTATCAGAAAATTTCCCAAACCTAAAGAATGAAATGGAAAATCAAATATAAGAGGCTTACAGGACACCAAATGCACAAAATTCTAACAAACCCATACCAAGGCATATTATAATGAAAATGCCCAACATATAGAATAAGGATAGAATTTTAAAGGCTGCAAGAGAAAAATATCTGATTACATATAGGGGAAAATCAATTTGGATCTCAGCTGATTTCTCAACCCAGACCCTCAAAGCTATGCTAGGAGGTCTGGGAAAAACATATCAAGCTCAGAAAGAAAATAGTTGCCAACCAAGAATCCTATATCCAACAAAATTAAGTTTCAGATTTGAAAATAAAATAAAAACCTTCCATAATAAATAAAAGCTAATCGAATTTGCAACAAGAAAGCTGCACTACAAAACATTCTCAACAAAATATTTCATGAAGATGAAATGAAAAAAAAAAAGAACAAAACAGCAAAGGAAGGAACTACACTAAAGGAATAGTCCATCAAAGGAGAAACTAAATCAAGTTAAAAACTGGAGATAACCCAAATGCCTGAGAATACAAATCATATCTCAATAATAACTTTGAACACTAATGGCCTAAAGTTATCGATCAAAAGACACAGAGAACCAGATTGGGTTTAAAAAAAAAAAGACCCAACAGTATGCTGTCTCCACGAGACACACCTCATACGCAAAGACATCCACAGATTGAAGATAAAAGAATGGAGGGAAAAAAAACATTATCCACATGGATCACATAAATAAGCAGGGTTTTCTATCCTCATATCTGAGAAAGCGGACTTCAAGCCAGAATTAATCAGAATAACAAAGGCCACTTCATACTGACTGCTTAAGGGAATTATGCATCAACAAGATGGAAAAAATCATAAATATTTATGCCCCAAACAATGGAGCATCTATGTACATAAATAAAACCCTCTCAATTTCAAGAATCTAATAGACCACAACAAATAATACTGGGTAACTTTAATATACCTCTGTCACCACTGGATAGATCCCCAAACCAAAACTAAATTAAAAACTATAGAAGTAAAAAATACAATTAGACTTAACAGACATGTATAGAAATATTTCATCCATCAATAACTGAATATACTCCCTTCTCAGCAGCACATAGATCCTTCTCTAATATAGACCATGTTCTATGAGCTATCACATATGTTGGCATACAATTGTAATAGTACCTTAATATAATTTTAGCATCTATAGGATTATTTAGATAGCTCCCTTTACATTAATATTAATTTTTGTGTTCTTGTTTTTATTAGATTTGTTTATTTTTTATAAAATTTTAGTTGTATTATTTCTTCCCTATTTTGTGGTGGACCAGCCACGGTCTGTATATGTGAGCTATGCGCATTTGAGCATATGGGAAGATTGGCCTGGTGTTGCATGCTCTTTGGGCCATGCAACACACATGGCACTTTCCTATTGCTCTACTTTGATCCCACACAGCTCCTGAGATGGGTGTGGCCTTCCAAGATGTCAGTCAATCTGCCTACCACAAAACAGCAGGAAGCTAGACTCAACCTCCTGAAACCAGACCCCTTGCCTTATTTGTAAAGAACATTCCATCACACCTTCCTTTGGGTGCTCCCCCCTATAAAAATAAAGAATTCAGGTGGCTTGTTCTCTCTTTCCAACAGACCCTAAAGGCCTATAGCAATTATTATAAAAATGTATTTTCTCTGTCTTTGTGTGATTATTTTGTGCCAACCCAAATTCACCCAGAGTGACATGAATGATTTAGTCAAGTGTCATGGCACTATTTCATATATTTTGCTCTTACTCTTATTTTTTCCCTCCTACTACATAATTTGAAAATAATTTTATTGCTATTCTAGCTTCTTTCTGACACAAGTACTTTAATTTACAAATGTTCATCTGAGTACTGTTTCATCCCAGAGATCCTGATATTTTAACCTTTTATTAACACTTAGTTCAAAACAATTTCTATTTACTTTTCTTGTGCTTTCTTCCTTGACTTCTGAGATATTTATAAATGTGCCATTTAATTTTGAAATAGTTGACATGTAGGGATGGGGTTCTATATATCTTAAAATGATGAATTTATAATGTAATAAATCATGTAGGAAATACAGATTGAATAATTTTAATTTTAAAAAGACTACTGGAAATACTTTTTATATTGATTCTATTGGTTATATACATGTCAAAACTGATCAAATTGCATACTTCAACTATGTGCATTTTATTGTACTTCAATTTTACCTCAATAAAGCTATGAAAATTTTTTAATTAAAAAAAGAAAAATGTTTAATTAAAAAAATGCTGTGTGAGAGTGTTTTTGTGAGCATATGTTTTGTCAAAGTCAAAATATAGCAATGAATCTCCATGCAGAAGAGTTTTATTTGGCAAATAATAAAAAGTAGAATTGCAATCCAAGTTCACACATGTACAGACCATGTTACTTCTGGTATCTCTGAAAAACAAAAGAAATGTTGAACTTTTATGTAAGAAAAGAGAAAAGCAACATATGGCATTTTCAAAGAAAGCTCTTTGGCACTTGTGTTCTGTGGAAGCTAGTGAGCTCTCATTGGTAAGTGGCTACAGATAATGGACAACTAGTCTTAAAGTTATAGCAGGATATTTCCTTTGATTTGGCTTGCCAGACAGTGTATCAGACAAGTATTCTCAGAAATTAGTTGTTCTTGTGTTAGTTCCTGGACTCAGGTACATCATATATGAGAACCCTCTTTTCATGCCTGATCTTCCAGAAGTTGATGACCCCCTGGATGGAGATGAGTGTAAGCTCAGAGTGGGGAGCTGTAGTGAGAAAGGTGGAGGATTTTAGTCAACCACGAGAAAGAATCAGAAAGAACCAGAGATGAGGGATGGTAAATGCTTACAGCTGATCTTTGAATTTCCTCTTCTACATCCACTGCAACTAATGAAAACTGCCCAAGATTCTGTGTGACACAATGAATCTAGATGTTTCTTTAAAATACAGTCTGCTCAAATACTTATGGGTCTAAAGATGAGAATTAATCTCTATGTGTGCCCCCTTTTACCAGCAGACTTTAAGAGACACAAAGCCCAGGAACACAAGGAAGTTGTAACATCTGGGTTTTTTTTTTTTTTTGGTTTTTTTTTGTTTTTGATGGTAGAAATGATGATAATAGCTGTCAGCTATTTAGTTACAGAGACTACCCATCAGTCTCCCTATTTCACTTACATGAACATCAATCCTCACAATTAGGCATGGAAGTGATTTCATTTCTCCTTTGAAGATAAAGCAATTTTGCTTCCAAGAAACAAAACTGTTAAAAAGCCAATAATCAACAAGACAAAACAAGATTTCAAACTCATGAGCTTTCAAGTCTAAAACCCATGCATTTTCCATTACACCTGATTGTGATTAATGCTTTTAGAAATCCCTAGGAGATATGTGCTTTTTTCAGTAGCAGATAAGTTGAGATAAATATGCACATTTATTTTTCTTTAGTTGGTTTTCTCTGTTGTCAAAAATAATTTGAAGTGACTCCAAATGAAGAGTAATGAAGAATTTCTACTTAGTATAATAGAGTAGGAAGAAGTCAAAAGTCAATCCTTCTTCCAAAAACATACAGAAATACCAAGTAACAAATGTTCAAAAACAAAAAAAGGAAAGGCTACAGAAACCAGAAGTTAAAAAAAAAACTCAAAATGAGAGTCAAATGTAGGAACTGAAACTGAACGGCTCCTGGAATTCTCATAAGTATATATACATATGCACAGGAGAGGCTAACTGAACACAAATATATGGCATTTGTGAAGTTGGGATTAAACTAGAAATCCATGGAAAGTTTACTTGTCCAGAAAAATAAGGAACAGAAAATTTCTGCCACCCATGCTTAAAAAAAACAGTCGGATGGTGGTAGACAATTTTCCACAACTAAAAAAGGCATGATTACTCAGAGTGGAAGAGCCAACCAAGTAGTATTCAGAGGACAAAAATTTCATGTACATACATGTTGGAGAGAAGCCAAAGAACATTCAAGACATAAAGAAAATACTGAAATTTTCTCAAAGAAAATGACAGATTAGCCACACATAGATATATTAGTACCAAAAACTATTCAGTAAGACAAATCAATACTCAGGGGGAAAAAACTGGTAGCCTAATGTCTTCTATATAAAGCAAGACTGACTAAAAAGAAAGAAAAAGGCAATATCCAATTTTTTTGAGAAATTAAATAATCAAGGAGAAAGAAATGGCTGCTAAAAAAAATGATAGATAAATAAATATCTGGCAGGTTTTAAGAGAAAATGAGAGACTAAAAGAGAAAATTTTTTAAAACACTACATTTAATATAATTCCAGAAACAGGAAAACTTTTAACTTGTAATAAAAATGTATCAATCCATTTATATCAATATATTGAACATGCTAATTAAGTGGATGAGTCATTATGAAAATGTGAAGTGTAAATTAGCAAAGCTGACTCAAGAAGTGGCAGAAAACCTACCCATGAAAGAAATAATCAGGCAAGGATCTTCCCCTTTTAAAAAAATGTAACAGACCCAGGTAGTCCTAGAGGAAGTTTCTACCAAGCCTTTATAAGATAAGTTATTTATATATTATATTATAATATATATAAATATATATATAAACCATTCCATAATATTAAAAATTATAAAGTATCTCAAATCATTATACAATTAGTAAAATAACCATTGTACCAAAATCAGACAAGTACAAGTGCACCATACAAAATGCATCATGATCTATTCATACTGTAAGCATTGTAAAGAAAATTACTACATAGAATAATAGAAGATTAAGTCATTTTTGTATATATCACAAATGTACACCAAAAGAGTAGTTATAAGTGGGATTAGAGGGGAAAATAAATATCTGACCATTTTAATAAATGCAAAAAAAAAATAAATAAACTAATAAACTATAATAGCCAATACTGACTTTAAATTTCAAAATACACTACATTTTAAAATTAGCTACAGGAAACAAACCCATAGCAAATGTTATCCTTAATGATAAAACTTAAGAAATAATTCCTAGAAGCCTAGGAAAAGGCAGATTGTTCACTCTCATCTCTTGTATTTAACCATGTAAGGATGGTGCTAGCCCTTGAAGTAAGACTGAAAGAAATGACGATGCAATATTGAAAAAGAATACACAGCATGTCCCTATTTGCAGATGATTTAATTACCTATTTGAAAATGCACAAGAAGAAAATTGGTATACAGCAGAATGGCTGGAGACAGACTATAACAGTTCAACATTCCTTAAACTTGGACAACCACTTGCTAGAAAATTTAATAAGGCACAGTTAGCAAGCAATTACAAGAAATATATGAAACAAAGTATAAAATTTTACTAAAAGTTATCTTAAAAGTACAACGCAAGACATTTTATTTAATTTTTTATTTTTATTTATTTGTTTGTTTGTTTGTTGCAGTACTGGAGATGTGTGCTTTACCATTGAGCTATATCTCCAGCCCTTTTTATTTTTTATGCTAGGAAGAGCCTTGCCAAGTCACTGAGGATGACCATAAACTTTCAAGTTACTGGGGTTAGCTACCACACTCAGCCATTTTGCCATTTTATGTTGTTTGATAGAAATATTTAATATTGTAAAAGTGTTGATTCTCCTCAAATTAAATAACTATACATAAAAATATAGCATTGAGTTATAATTTTAAACATATAATCTCAGTGCCAACATTTTTTAAAAGAAAGAAAAATATAACATAATACAGAGTTTACAAGCAAATCTGTACTGTGGATAATTGGACTTTGGAAGGAAAACAGTTTTCCTGGCACCCCTGAGCCTGGATTCCTCTGCCCTCCTGCTCCTGCCCATGACATGCATTCCAAGAAATGCTAGGAAGATACTGAAAAGAATGAGCTTCATCTATTTCCGTATGTTCACAAAGAGAATCTGTACCCAAAAAAATCAACTCAGAGTGAATTGAAGACCTAAGAATTAGATCAGAAACTGCAATTTCTAGACTAAAACGTAGAGTCAACTTTCCAACATCCAGGTACAGGCAATGACTTCTTTACCAGCACTGCTAAAGCTCAGGAAACAACGTTAGCAAATAATAGTGGGATAGCATCAAATTTAAAAAGTTCTCTACAGCAAAGGAAACAATTAAGAGCATAAAAAGAGAGCTACAGAATTGAAGAAAAAGCTTTGCCAGCTACTCTTCTGACAAAGGATTAATATCAAGAATACATATAGGACCTAAGAAACTGAACACCAAAAAAAAAAAAAAAAAACCCAACACAATCAATAAAAGGGTAAATGAATTAAGCAGAAATTTCCCAAGAAAGGAAATGCAAATGACTAACAAATCTATTTTAAAAAATCCCAACATCTTTAGCTATCAGGGAAATGCAAATTAAAAGTATCTCACTCCAGTCAGAATGACAATCGTCAAGAAAACAGATAATAAGAAATGCTGGTTAGGATACAGGGGAAAAGGAAGATTTATAGACTGCTCTTAGGGTTGTAAATCAATACAACCACTATAGAAATCACTGTGGTGGTTACTCAAAAAGCCTACGAATAGAAGCACCATATGACCCACCTATACCACCTTTCAGTATTTACCCAAAATAATTAAAGTTGGCATACTATAATAAAACACAAATATTCATGATTTTTAGCAGCACAATTCACAATAGCCAAGTTATAGAACCAGCCTAGTATTTGTCAACAAATGACAGGATAAAGACAATGTGATGTTTATACACAACAGAGTTTTACTTAGTCATAAAGAAAAACAAAATTATGGGCTGGGGATGTGACTCAAGTGGTAACGCGCTCGCCTGGCATGCACAGGGCGCTGGGTTCGATCCTCAGAACCACATAAAATAAAATAACAATATGTTGTGTCCACTGAAAACTGAAAAATAAATATTAAAAAAACAAAAACAAAAACAAAATTATGTCATTTGAAGGAAATTTTGTGGAACTGGAAAACATTATGCTTAGTGAAGCCATCCTCAGAAAGTCAGGGGTGTATGGTTTATCTCATATATGGAAGTTAGAGGATTAGAAAAATGGGGGTGTCTCATGGAAATAGAAGGAAGACCAGTAGAGAATGGGAAACAGTGGAGCGGGAGGAGGGATGAGAAAAGAGAATGAAATTTGCCAAATTATGTAATGTGCATGTCCGAATATATTATAAAGAATCCCGCTACTACGACGCACCAATAAAAAAAAGTTAAAGAAAGATCTAAAATAAATAATCTAATTTGATATCTCAAGGAACTAGTAAAAAGAAAACTAACCCATAGTTAGCACAAGGAAGAACATACTAAAGATATCAACAGATAGATAAAATATTAAATATAAAAACAATAGAAAAATGCAACCAATAATTGTTTAAAAAAACAACACAATTGACAAACACTTAGCTAGACTAAGTGAAAAAGGAGACCTAAATAAAATCAGAAATAAAGCCAATTATACTTCAATTGATGACACATAAATAAAGAGATTAGATGACTGTGAATATATTCACATCAATAAAATGGATTACCTTAAAGAAATGAATAAATGTTTAGGAACATACAACCTACCAAGACTGAATCATGAAGAAATAGAGACACTAAACAGGCTTATGACTAGTAAGTAGGTTGAATCAGTAATCAAAAGCCTCCCCCGAAAAAAGTCCAGAACAAATGGCTACCTGGGCAAACTATCCCAAAGGGGAATTAACATCAAACAGAGTCCTCAAACTCTGCCAAACATTAAAGGTGAGGAGATACTTGTAAACTCATTTTTATGAGGCCAGAACTGCCCTATTAAAAGACATCATAAGAAAAGAAAGCTATAAGCCAGTATTTCTGATGTACGACAAGACAAATTCTGTTCTGGACAATGATATAATGGATATAACACCGAGAGCACAGGCAACAAAGGCAAAACAGACAAGTGGTACTACATCAGACCCAAGAGCTTCTGTAGAGTAAAGAATACAGTCAACAGAGTGAAAATACAGCCTATAAAGTGGAAAAAAAAAAAAACATTGGTAAACCACACACCAGATAAGGAATTATTTTCCAAAATACATATTGAACTCAATAGCAAAAAAAAAAAATACTAATGATCTGATGTTAAAATGGTCTAAGACTTAAATAGTCATTTATCCAAAGAAAACATACAAATGGCAAACAGGTATAAGAAAAACAATGTTCCATGTTCCAAAACTAATCAAGAAAATGCAAAGAAAACCACAAAAGAGGTATCACCTCACACCTGTTAGAATGGCTATCTTGGAAAAAAAAAATAAAAGACAAGTGTTGATGAAAATATGGAGAAACTCAGACCTTTGTAAACACACCATTGGGAGGAATACAGAAATGCAGCACAGTACAACCACTATGAAATCAGTGTGAAGAATCCTCAAAAAAATAAAATATAAAAAGAAATTGAAAATAGAATTATAATATGATCCAGTAATTCTATTTTGATGTATTTATACAAAGGAATTGAAATTAGGATATCAAAGAGACACATTAGGACTCTAATGTTCATTGCACTCTGTTCCCAAGAGCCAAGATGTGGAAATAACCTAAACATCCGTGAACAGATAGATGGGGGAAAAAATGTGTAGACATGTAATGCAACATTATTCAACCTTAAAAAAGAAGGAAATCCTGCAATATGTGACATCATGCATGAATCTTGAGGGCATTACACTAAGTCACAGAAAGACAAATACTGCATGATTCTGCTTATATGGTGTATCTAAAATAGTAAAGTTTTTAAAAATAGTTAAGCTTACAGAATCAGAGAGTAGAATGGTAGTTGCAAGAGGCTAGAAGGACTGGTAAATGGAAAGCTGCCAATCAAGAGGCATAGTCTCAATTATGTAAGATGAATAAGTTGCATTTGGTTCTTTTTGTGGGGGTCGGGAGAGCTACAGATTGAATCCAGGGCCTCAAGTGTGCTAAACAAGCATTCTACCACTGAACTACATACCCAGTCCAAGATGAATATATGTTTCAAACATCTACTATACAACATTGTGCATACAATTCACAATAATGTATTTTAGACTTAAAAATTTATTCAGGTAGATCTCATGTTAAGTGTTTTTATCACAGGTTAAAAAAAAGTAATAAAAATAATGATAATAACAACAGTTTGGTGTCCCCTCCAACTCTCACATTCTACAATCAAATGGTTTTGAATAGTCTATTTCCATTTACAGGAATCTCAGTATGGTTCTAAGTTATGTTTTCAACATCCCACACAAATTTCTGATTTTTCAGGTGAAAAAAATAGCTAAAATGACATTATTTTCTAATGTATTCAGTCTTCTGATATTTATTTGCCTGACAGCAACAGAGACTATTAATTTCAAAGTAAAGTTTCTATAATTGGCATGCAAAATAACTCCAAAATTAAAGCAGATATTTTCCATACCTTGGTAGCCAATGCTATTCAGTATATTACAAACAAGCCATTTAACAGAAATTGTTATTGGCAAAAAAAACTGAAAAAGCAAAACTTAAAGGACGTTTAGTTTTTGTTGATAGGTTTGAAAATAATCCATGAGTAAAAATGTTAAGGAAATTAATCAACTGAGTAAAAATGTGAATAAATATATTGAGGTAGAATAAAGTAATTATGTCACAAACATAGTGAAAAGAATTATTACGTAAGCTAGAAAGATAAAACTCTTGATAGGATAAAGTAAGAAAAAGACATATTATCCAAAAATCTATGTATCATATTGAAAAGAGGAAGCTTTGGGTAGCAAAGTTGATCTAAATCCTTTTACATCCCAGAACCCTCAAATCTTACTTACTATTGAGGAATCATTAAAGCGGTATATTTCTCCTTAACAAATATATTTAAACATTAATTCTCGGCTGAACAAGCAAAGTTACATTCAAAAATTAAATATTACACATAAAGCTCTTTATATATACAGAAAGCTTTCCTAAAATGCTGCTTCTTAATGGATGGTCCCCTCATAGACAGGGCCTCTCATTAACACTGATTTGGAATGTGGCAGGAACTCAGAAATCATCATGAGCCAGCACTCAAAGAAATTACAGGTTATCTTAGTCCAAACTTCTCAGTGTGAAATTTGGAAACCAGAGCCAGAGAGTTTAGTTCCAGGTTACACAATTGTTGAGTGGCAAGATCTAAACTTGAATCCAAATTTCCCAGCCTTTCGCCTGGTTCTGTTTCCACTCTGACTTTTTCATTCTGCTTCTGTGGAAAGAGTTCCAGATGACAAGTCATAACCGGTTACCAACTTTACTTTGATCATCAGAAATAAAGATTAATTCTAGAGAAAAGGTAGACATAGCAACATTCACAATCGTGGAAGCTATGGTAGTTTTCTAATGCTTCTGCAAGAAATTACCTGGCTCTTAGTGGTTTGCAACAACACTAATTTATTGTCTTGTACCTCTGCAGGTTAGAAACACTAACATCAAGTATTAGGGGCTGCATGATTTTCTGGAGGTTCTAGGAGAGAATCCACTTCCTTGCCTTTTTTGACACCTAGAGATGCTTACATTCCTTGGCTAATAGGTACTTTCCTCCATTTTCAATGTCTTCCACATTGCATCTCTCTGATCATTCTCTTAAAGTCACATCTCCCTCTTATTCTGACCACAGCATAGGAGGGGTCTGTGCATTTAGGGATTCTTTCCATAAGATTGGACCCATCTGAAAAATCTGTCTTCTCCCAGGGTCTGTACCTTTAACCACATTTTCAAGGTCTTATTTGCAATGTAAAGTAACCTACTTACAGGTTAGAGCATAAGACCTTTGAGCCATTATTCTGCTTTCTGCACAGACCCTTGACACAATTTATGCAGGCAGGAACTTTTTTTAGCACTTCTAACTTCTTTTTCTTCACCCATCTTCATGTCTATTTCTCCCCGTTTCTCTAGTCCCTAGCATCTGGAATCTCAATAATTATTTCAGCAAAATTTGGTCAAAAGAAAAGAAAAAATAAAAGGATAAAAGGGCAAGAAGGACAAAAGGAGGGAGGAAGAAAAACTTGGCACTACTTCATCTACATCTTAATTGTAAGTTCAGAGTCTTGAGACTCGGGCAGCCAGAGGTCAGAGCTTACTATCACTGATGGAATTCCGGGTATAAAAACTGGGATTTTCCTCCTTTTTAAGATAGAATAGTATACATTCCCTATGTCAGATAACCATATCTTTCAGACACCATTTTCAAAATTGAATAGAAGTGAAGCTACTGGTGTGTTTTCATCCAGAAATTTGAAGTTCCTTCAGGAGACCACTTCTGGGTTACTGTTTGTTTATCTACAAACTAGGATAAGGGAAGGGAAAAAGGGAGATGATTGATAATCACTATCTTTCAAGTCCCCTTGAAGTTTAGCATTCTTGGAATCTACTGAGTTTTGGGGGTTTTTTTTGGTTTTTTTTTTTTTTTTTTTTTTTTTTTGCATTTCAACTACTCATTTTGTTTAGTTTCTGTGAGTTATACAAAATAAAGAGAGGAAGGGAAAAGTGTGAGAATGATGGAGACTCAGGATTAGGGCCTTCTGGATTGAAGATCCAAAAACCTCTATTTGATTTTGTCTGAACAATATGGTTATCTGAGAGGTAACAACTGTCCTTTCCCCCATTCTAGTTCCACATCAGAGGAATGACAGGCTGGAATATAAAATGGTAGTTCCTATATGTTTCACTTTCCCACTGTGGAAATCTCTTCTCTGGGATTTGAAAATTACCACTCTGACCTTAATGACTAATAGACAGTAAACACTTTTCCTGCTGGTAAAGAAGCTGGAAGGGTCATGTAGACTTGATTTGATATCTGTGGCTATAATGGCCTATGAATATAGAATGGGATATAAGAATACTTACAGGGAAGCTGGAAGGTTCTCTTTTCCCCATGTCCCCACACACATAAATCAGCCCAAGATTTTTTAAAAATATTTTTTAAATTAACAAATAGAAATCATGAATATTTATGGTATACAACATGATGTTTTGAATATGTATATGTCGTGAATTGTAAAATGTACATATATACAGAGTGGAATATACTATTCAATCTTAAAAAGGAGGAAAATTGTAATGGAGCTTCAACATTAATTTTTGTGCTTGCCCAAAGTTAAATGTGAATGTTAATCAACTGAGTAAGGCCACTCCACTACAGATCCATAAGACCAATTCCTAAATCAGAGACTGGATCAACCAGTGGTTGAAACAGTCCTCAGGTTCAGACAGACATAAGTGTGCCCTGAAAACACTAAAATTGAGCATCCCATCAAGCCCCAAATAAGTAAACCTTTTTAAAATTTATTTATTTATTCTAATTTGTTATACATGGCAGCAGAATGCATTTCAATTCATAGTACAAATGTAGAGCACAATTTTTCATTTCTCTATACACAAAGTATTTTCACATCATTCATGTCTTCACACATATACTTAGGGTAATAATGTCCATCTCATTTCACCATCTTTCCTACCCCTATGTCCTCTCCCTTCCTCTCCCTCTCCTTTGCCTTATCCAAAGTTCCTCCATTCTTCCCATGCTCCCCATCCACCTCCATTATGGATCAGCATCCACATATCAGAGAAAACATTCAGACTTTGGTTTTCTTGAGATTGGCCTGCTTCACTTAGGTTGAAATTCCCCAACTCCATCCATTTACCTGCAAATGCCACGATTTTATCCTTTTTTAATGCTGAGTAATATTCTATTGTGTATATATACCACAGATTCTTTATCCATTCATCTGGCTAATGTGAATTGTACTGCTATAAATATTGATGTGGCTGAGTCACTGTAGTAACTGTAGTCACTGTAGTCACTGTAGTCACTGTAGTATGCTGTTTTTAAGTCGTTTGAGTATAAACCAAGGTGTAGGATATCTAGGTCAAATGGTGGTTCCATTCCAAGTTTTCCAAGGAATCTCCACACTGCTTTCCAGATTGGTTGCATCAATTTGCAGTCCCACCAGCAATGTATGAGTGTACCTTTTCCCCCACATCCTCACCAACACTTATTATTGTTTGTATTCTTAACATTGCCATTCTGATTGGAGTGAATGAAATCTTACAGTAGTTTTGATTTGCATTTCTCTAACTGCTAGAGATGTTGAATATTTTTTCATATATTTGTTGATTGATTGTATATCATCTTCTGAGAAGTGTCTGTTCAGGTCCTTAGCCCACTTATTAAGTTACTTGTTTTTCTGGAGTTAAGTTTTCTGTTTGTTTATGTATCCTAGAGATTAGTGCTGTATCTGATGTGTATGTAGTAAAAATTTACTCCCATTCTGTAGGCTCTTTCTTCACCTTACTAATTGTTTCTTTTGCAAATAAGAAGCTTTTTAGTTTGAATTCATTCCATTTATTGATTCTTGATTTTAATTCTTGTTCCTATAGAACAATTCTTGTCATGGAAGGTGGGCCTAATCCAACATGATGAAGACTTGGGCCTACTTTTCCTTCTATTAGGTACAGGGTCTCTGGTCTAATTCCTAGGTTCTTGATCCACTTTGAGTTGAGTTTTGTGCAAGGTAAGAGATAAGGGCTTAATTTCATTTTGCTGCATATGTATTTCCAGTTTTACCAGCACAATTGTTGAAGAGACTACCTTATCTCCAATGTACTTTTTTGGCACCTTTGTCTAATATAAGATAACTGAAGTTATGTGGGTTAGTCTCTGTGTTCTCTATTCTGTATCATTGGTCTACAAGTCTATTTTGGTGCCAACACCATGCTGTTTTTGTTACTATTTCTCTATAATATAGTTTAAGATCTGGTATAGTGATGCCACTTGCTTCACTCTTCTTGCCAAGGATTCCTTTAGCTATTCTGGGTCTCTCATTTTCCAGATGAATTTCATGACTGCTTTTTCTATTTGTATGAGTAATTGGAATTTTGATTAAAATTGGATTAAATGTATATAGTGCTTTTAGAAGTATGGTCATTTTGACAATATTAGCTCTGCCTATCCAAGAACAAGGGAGATCTTTCCATTTCCTAAGGTCTTCTTTAATTTATTCCTTTAGAATTCTGCAGTTTATATTATAGAGGTCTTTCACCTGTTTTGTTAAGTTGCTTCCCAAGTATCTTTTTTTTTTTTTTTGAGGCTATTGTAAATAGGGTATTTTCCTCATTTCCCTTTCAGAGAGGATTTGTCACTGATAAACAAAAAAAATGACTTTGATGATGGGTGTTGATTTTATATCCCAATACTTTGTTGAATTCATTTATTATTTCTAGAAGTTTTCTGGTGGGATTTTTTGGGGGTCTTCTAGGTATAGAATCATATTGTTAGCAAATAGTGCTAATTTTAGTTCTTCTTTTCCTATTTGTAACCCTTTAATTTCTTTTATTTGTCTAATTGTTCTGACCAATGTTTCAAGAACTATGTTAAATAGAGTGGTGAAAGAGGGCATCCCTGTCTTGTTTCAGTTTTTAGAAGGAATGCTTTCAAATTTTCTCCAATTAGAATGATGTTGGACTAGGGCTTAGCATAGACAGATTTTATGATGTTGAGATAGGTTCCTGTTATCCCTAGTTTTTCTAGTGTTTTGAACATAAAGGGGTGCTGTATTTTGTTGAATGCTTTTTCTGCATCTATTGAGATGATCATATGATTCTTTAAGTCTATTGATGTGATGAATTACATTTATTGATTTCTGAATGTTGAACCAAACTTGTATCCCTGGGCTGACCCCTACTTGATTATGTACTATAACTTTAATATGTTTGTGTATTTGATTTGCCAGAATTTTATTGAGAAGTTTTACATCTATGTTCATTAGAGATATTGGTCTGAAGTTTCCTTTCTTTGATTTTTCTTTGTCTGGTTTTGGAATCAGGGTGATATTGGCCTCATAGAATGAGTTTGGAAGTGTTCTCTCTTTTTCTATTCCATGGAATAATTTGATAAGTATTGATATTAGTTCTTCTTTGAAGGTCTTATAGACCTCAGCTGTGTATCCATCTGGTCCTGGGCTTTTCTTGGTTGATAGGCTTCTGATGGCATCTTCTATTTCATTGCTTGAAATTGATCTGTTTAACTTGTGTATATCATTGTGATTCAGTTTGGGCAAATCATATGACTCTAGAAATTTTTTGATGCCTTTGATATTTTCTATTTTATTGGAATACAAATTTTTAAAATATTGTCTAATTATCTTCTGTATTTCTGTAGTGTCTATTGTGATGTTTCCTTTCTCATCACAGATGTTAGCAATTTAAGTTTTCTCTCTCCTTCTCCCATTAGCATGGCTAAGGGTTTATCAATTTTATGTATTTTTTCAAAGAATCAATTTTTTGTTTTTTCAGTTGTTTCTTTTGTATCAATTTCATTGATTTCAACTCTGATTTAAATTATTTCCTGTCTCCTACTGCTTTTGGTGTTGATTTATTCTTCTTTTTCTAGAGCTTTGAGATAAAATGTTAGGTCCTTTATTTGTTACTTTTTCTTTTAAGGAGTGAACTCCATGCAATGAACTTTCCTCTTAGTACCGCCTTCATAGTGTCCCAGAAATTTTGATATATTGTATCAGTTTTCTCATTTACCTCTAAGAATTTTTTAATCTCTTCTTCAATTTCTTCTGCTACCCATTGTTCATTCAGTAGCATATTATTAAGTCTCCAGGTGTTGGAGTAGCTTCTAATTTTTATTTTATCATTGATTTCTAATTTCATTCCATTATGATTTAATAGAATTCAGAGTATATATCTGCTTTTTTGTATTTCCTAAGAGTTGCTTTGTGACATAATATATGGTGTATTTTAGAGAAGGATCCATGTGTTGTTGAGTAGAAAGTGTAATTACTCATTGATGGATGAATTATTCTATATATGTCTGTTAAGTCTAAGTTATTGACTGTATTTTTGAGTTCTATAATTTCTTTGTTTAGCTTTTGTCTGGAAGATATATCCAGTGGTGAATCAGATGTGTTAATGTCATCCAGTATTATATTGTTTTGGATTATTTGACACTTAAAATTGAGAAGAGTTTGCTTGATGAACATATTTGCTCCATTGTTTGGGGCATATATATTTATAAATGTTATGTCTTGTTAAGAAATATGTAATATTCTTCATTATCCCTTTTGATTAACATTTGGCTTGAAGTCTACTTTATTTGATATGAGGATGGAAACCCCTGCTTGTTTCCACAGTCCATGTAAGTTTTTTCCCACCCTTTCACCTTAATTCTGTGGATATCTGTTCCTATGAGATGAGTCTCTTGAAGGCATATTGTTGGGCCTTTTTTTTTAACCCACTCTGCCAGTCTATATCTTTTGATTGGATGCACTTGGAAGACAGAACCATAGACAATGAAGACAAAATATATAATGTTGAAAATAACATTGACCACACAATGAAGATGGTAAGAAACCATGAACACAACATTCAAGAATTATGGAATAACATTAAAAGACCAAATTTAAGAATTATTGGGATAGAGGAAGGCAGAGATTTACAAACCAAAGTAATGAACAATCTACTCAATGAAATAATATCAGAAAATTTTCCATATAATTAGGCCATTAACATTCAGCATTATTATTGAAACATGATTTGTATTCCCAGTCATCTTGTTTATTTTTAGTATTTAACTTGACTTGGTTTCTCCTTTGATTGGTTTGTTCCTTTAGTGTAAAATATCTCCTTTTGCTAATTTTCATTGTTTTTTCTCATTTCCTCCTCATGGAATATTTTGCAGAGGATTTTTTGTAGTGCAAGCTTCCTGGTTGTAACTTCTTTTAACTTCTGTTTATCATGAAAGGTTTTTATTTTGTCATCAAATCTGAAGTTTAATTTCGCTGGATGTAAGATTCTTGATGGGCATCCATTTTCTTCCAGAGTTTGGTATATGTTGTTCCATGATCTCATGGCTTTGTAGTTTTGGGTTGAAAATCTGCTGAGAGCCTAATTGGTCTCCCCCTATATGTAATCTGATTCCTCTCTCTTGCAGCCTTTAAGATTCTATCCTTATTCTATATGCTAGGCATTTTCATTATAATGTGCCTCAGTGTAGATCTGTGGTAATTTTGTGCATTTGCTGTCCTATAAGCCTCTTGCATTTGATTTTCCAATTCATTCTTTATTTTTGGAAAATTTTCTGATATTATTTTATTGAGTAGAAATAATATTCCTTTGGTTAATAACTCTATGGCTTCCTCTATCTAAATAATTCTTAAATTTGGTCTTTTTATATTATCCCATAATTTTTAATGTTCTGCTTATGGTTTTCTTACCATCTTCACTGTGTGGTCAACTTTATTTTCAAGATTATATATTTTGTCTTCATTGTCTGAGGTTTTATCTCCCAAGTGATCTAATCTGTTGGTGATGCTGGCTATTGAGTTTTTAATTTGGTTTATTGTTTTCTTCATTTCAAGGATTTCTGCTTGGTTTTTTTAATAAGGTATATCTTCTTATTGAAGTAATCTTTTATTTCCTGTATTTGCTTATATAGCTCTTTATTGAAATGTTGTTTTGCTGCCTGTGTTTGTTCTCTTATATCATCTTTTAATTCACAGAACATTTTAATTATGTGCATCCTGAACTCCTTCTGTGTCATTTCTTCTGCTGTGCTGGCCAAGGATTCTAATAATGTAGTATCTTGGTTTGTTTGGGGCGCTTTCTTCCCTTGTTTGTTCATGTGGTTCATGCATCTTCCTTTCTAGCATCGAAGATCTGAAATGTTACAGTTTTTATCCTATAAGCTTATAGTGTCCCTGCAGGGTTATAATACCTCTCCTTTAAGGGGGAAATCAATATTAACAGATCCCAATACAACATACAGCCTTAAACCAAATAGCTCCTATTAAGACATTTACAGTTTTGTCACAATATACAGAAACTGTGAGTTTAAATATTAACTACAATATTAACAGTAGGCTTGCAAAGGGGCCTACAGTTTCTGATGATGGACAAAGAGAGAACCAGGGATGTGGTGTAGGATGAGATGTTAAGGAGGTAGGAGGTGAGGATATAGAGTTATTAGCTCTTAAGAAGCATGAAAGAGGACTCTAAAGAAGTTGGCAAGCAGCAGGAGAAAAGAGAGAAAATGGTTTGGAGGAGACAAGTAGGAAGACAATAGAGAAAGAACAAAAAAACAAACAAACATAATAATTAAGAAAAATTTTAAAATGAATAGGAGATAAAAGAATATACAACACAACTCTAATACCCTATTCAGACATCCCAGTCCTCAGTAGCCTAATCCATGAAAAGTGCTGGGTTCCACAGATGTCGGGGATGTGAAGTCGGGAGAAAAGAGAGACAGAAAAGAAAGGGAAAAAAAGAGACAAAGGGAAAAAAAATCTTGAAGGAAAATACAAGGATTGTTTCTGTTGGAGATCAGTATCTCTCCTGCTTTCTTTCTCATCCAATAAATGGGGTTGTCTGCTGTCTGCTGGTGTCTCCACCCTCAGGATGGTGTAGGTTATTAGGGTGGGAGGGCTGGTCTTAGGGGCAAAGCTCCTGGACCAGCACTTGCCAGTCCCCGATGGGAGACTGCACCCCAAGGATCTCCTTTGGGACCCGCTCGTGTGATTTGGGTGCCTGGTCTTCTCTCTTTATATCACCTGTAGACCTTACAATTCCTGATCTCTAATTTAGTCTCTAAACTGTATCTCACTCACCCACTTCCTTTTTACCTCCCATACAGGAAACTCTCTCTCCAGAGATCTTGTGGGCTGCCCACCTCTTGCAGAGAGCTGTTTTGTATTGGGCAGTTCAGGGCCAGGCTTTGCAAGCTACAGACTGGCCATGTAGCTGCAAGCACTGTGCTGGGTTAGTGGCTGCGGGGGAGAGGAAAGAGTTGAGCACTATAGGTACCTTGATATTGCTTCTAGGCCCCAGCTGGTGTCCCAAGCTGGGTATTGCCCCCAACAAAAGATGGCAACAAAGTTGTCCCAAGATGGAGGCGGGTGTTGTCAGAGATGGGGTGTTATTTTGGGTCAGCCCGGGTGGTGGCATTGGGCTGCACGTTCAGAAATGCAGTTTTTTGACATGTAGTGTTATGGCTGGTGGCTATCTCAGTCCCTGTCCTATGTCCCCAAGTGCAGGCTACTGCATTTAGCGGGCTATGGCAATGTTTGTAGTGTTCCAAGATGGAGGTGACCCTAGGAGCCCCACATTGGTAGATGGGGTCCACACAGGAGTGGCAGCCAGAGATCCTGCATGTGGACAGCAGCAGAGTGTCTTGCATGGGTGGATGGTCAGGAGTCCTGCACCAGTGCTGATGCCAGGGGTCTTGCTTGGCACAGTGGCCAGGATTCCTGCATGGGAGTAGCTGTCAGAGGTCCTCTAATAACTCACAGAGAAACAGTATTCCCACTACTATAATTCCAGGTCATGGAGTGACACAGAATGAGGCCTCCCTGTAGCCCGCCATCTTGGATCCTTCAGTAAATCTTTTTTGAATCTTTTTTTAATAAGATAAAGAAAATATGATTTTCTACTAGTAAGTATTATATGTTCTCTTCTCATGTTCAAAATAAAAGATTTGTTACATGCATTTATTTCATGTGCTTCTGAGCCAGTCGGCACCTCAGGAGGCATATGAAAACAGTTTAACTTTAGATAATAAAACAAACCAATCATCTTGGGAAATAACCTTATGTCATGTAATATTTGATTTCAGAAGATCAGCTGGATATGCCTGACAACTTCAGAAAAGGAGAACTCTCTTGTCTCTTAGTGAAGTGGCCTGGAATTGTTCCATAAGATTCATATAAATTCCTAACAAACCTGAATAGCCATTGGTGAAAAGTATTTTAGCTTCCACTATGGATATGGTCTTTATCTCCTGGATCAAGACCAATGATATTTCATTAGTTATATAAGTTGCCATGAGACCTGAGTGAACTGGAGTTTTCTTACTTATTTTAGTGATTTTTTTTAACACCTCTTAATTTGGGTCTCATTCACATTGTTGATGACTCAAGCCTTTGAAATATGAATGCCCTGACTATAACCAGACCCCAGAACTTCCTTGAATAAATTTGATAGATAGTACAAATAAAGAAATGCTTTTCATAAAGGTACTTGTATACAAAGAGAAGGTTAGTGTTCCGTTTCAAGGATATCATTAATTTTAAGAAGACAAAGTAAAAGCTCTTTCCCGACAAAAAGGAAACAAATATCTTGAACTGGTTTTTGCCTTGTATGAATCTAAAATGACTCCCTTAAGGACTCCAGACAACAGTCTAACTTTAAGGTCTCAGTCTCATAAAACAACTATTTTAATTAAATACAGAGATTCTCCACCAACTTCAGTCCTCAATTATTTAAGACTTTAAGAAAAAGGCATTAAAATGGCATTAATGAAGACGTTGACAAACTCCATGACCATAGAGAGCAGAAAATGAGTTTCCAATGAAAGTGGTGGTTATTGTTGCTATTATAATAAATGAGGTTCTATAACTAGGACAGTCTGGGCACTTCCCTCATGCTGTTTAAATTAATCCATAAAACTCGACATATGCAGTTTGTTCCTCACATACTCTAAAAAAAATGTAACTGCAAAAGGCAATGTAAATCCATATGTCTCTGACAGTGAAGAAGTCTTACTTAGGAATCCTTTTTTAATAGCTTGGGATATGCACAATTTAAGATTCATAACTTGGGATAAAAAGAAACATCATGGATGCCTCTCCACAAAATGTAACTGTTCGGAAGTCTCGCCTCATCTTACATCTGTTGAAAGTCAAAGCAAAGAAATACTCTGGGCATAATAATGGCTTTCACAGGGAGAATTTCATTTCCTGGTTATAAGAGCTCCTGTCACCTTTGTATATCTCAAACACTGATGCCTCTTATGAATCTGGTGAAGAAATGCATGTGATCTTACATATAAAAGATACATTAACTTATTTATATCACTTTTGATTTTTTTAATCCATACTTCAAAAAAATACTATGTGTAATTACAGAAAAAAAAATCTTTGTATCCAAGTAATACTAACTGGTAAATAAATAGAACATGCAGCTTTTTAATAAATGTACCCAGAAACTATTTCAACCAGACAGGAAAAAAACCCTACTGAAAAGGAATTATGTGGAAGAAATTCATTCTCCTTCCAACAAACACATCAAAAGTTGGCATTCTACAATCCTTAGGCAAAACTAGCATTCCATTAAGAATCAGAGATGCAAGCATTTTTCCAGATAAATTAATTCAATTTCTGGCCCATTACTTTGAAAAGGCTAACAACTTAGTCTAGTACATGGCAATGCAGGCACACCATCGTTAACAACCTCCAAGCCACACATTCTGGAAGAATAACATCAGTCCTTCTTTCTAACATTTCTAATTAACAAAACAATTAAGAATTTTCCATGTACATTTCCAGTTCATAACAATACCCTACAGTAACTTCATAGGGATATTTGATGGTTTTAAAACAAGATGTGAATGATTACCCTTGAGAAGGACAAAATTTATTCCCAAATAACAAAGTGTACTATCATTAAAGTGACAATTTTATCTCAAAATAAAAACATAAGGAAATTCCTATTAATAATCTATAAGAAGATACTCAGCTAAATATTGATGTAACCATTATGGAGGTCCCCCTGCCTCTCTCCAAGGAGTGACAGAAGTACCAGACCTTGGGATCTCCCTCAGAATGTCCTGAGGGCTGGTGAAACAGGTTAGCCAAGGGTCCATCCTTCAGACAGAATCATAAATGTTACAGTGGATCCACTCATTCTTAGAGTGGACATGTTTGGTCCAAGGACAATGTCAGTCAATGAGTTTTTATTGAAGATTAATATTCCCATAGGACACTGGGAATAAGAGGCATCAACACCCTGGATCTGCACCACATTGCCGTGGATACGTTGTGCCCACTGCCCAGGAGTAAGCCACGAGTAGACATCTGTGGAGGCAATTAGCAGTGGTAAGAGCTATTACCCCAAGTACCAGAACAAGAAGAGGAAGGAAAACCACCAGAACCATGTGGCCCCTGAAAAGATCAACACAAGGCAGGCCTGTGGTGTACTAAGATGAATATAAGATCCCCCACAGGGTTCACAGACATTGTAACTGCAGAGCTTAAAAAAAAAAAATCTCCCTTTTTGAAGCTTTCCTACATCTGGCCTATGTTTCTCTACACAAAGTAATCTGGGGCACTCTTCTTTGTCTTTTTAATTATTCGGGGGGTTGACAGAGAGGGCAGTCTTTAAAGAAACTTATTCTAAATAGAAAATTGGGGTCAAACATGGCACCAAGTGCTTTAGATTAATATCTGGTCACAATTGCAGAGAACTCCAAACCTTAGGGGAATACCCTTGGGACAACTTTTTTTTAAAACCACTTTTACTCAATCAACTTTGCAGACACACAAAACTAAGCACCTATTAGAAATACATGGTTGACTTTCCAGTTTTCTTATTACCCAGAGATTTGCTGGCAAATTGATTTAAATCTGTGTAAATCAAGCTAAAAAATACTATGGTGTGGCATCAGAGAGATTTAAAAAGAGAGACTTAAAAAGGATTTGTTGTAATGATCCTCTGTACCAGTCTCAATGCTAGCAGGAAACAGATGGCATAGTTAAAAAAAAAAAAAAACTATGAACAGAGTTAAATAAAAGGGCTATTTAGAGGTATAGGCAGGGTGTAGGGAAACCACAAGATCCTTGGGGCTAGTGGTTCTAGTTACCACTCCCAAGCCTGAGGAAGGAAGGGGAGGCAGTGGGTACTAAGAGAGAGCTATGTGGAAAAGGTTCTTAAAGGAGCTGCTACCCTAAGTTGAGAGACATAATCATCCAGGTAAGAACCCATGAGGAGAGGGCGGAGGTTCTTCCTCTGATCTCCTGTTAGTGGCTTCCAGTCCCAAACCCAACTCATAACCAGCAAGCAAGGGTGACTGCTGGTGTAACTTCAAAGGTCAGCCTGCTCAGCATAGAGTAGTGCTGAGTGAAGCAGAGTGACTCAGAAGAGACAAACATAGGGCACCCAGTATAGCATCTATCTCATAATGCAATGACTGTGGAAGTCTAAACTGATGATGTTGTTTAAAACTAAGGCAACACACAGTATCTTTTGGCATAGTCCAAGGAACATAAATATCTCATTCAGATCACAAACCAAGCAACACAAACATGTCTTTGGCAGTGAGGTCAAAGGACAGAGATTCATTCACTGCTAGGGAATGTGTCCTCCTCAAGAACAAAAAGATCATTAACTTCGGACTTTGCTTCTCCTAATCTGTAAGAACCAAGTATACTTCCAGCATCCACATCCACAGGGTCGGCACAAGCCTGTAGCCCCATTTCCTCCTCTGCTCCTCTGATGGCATCTGACTTAAAGAGAAAATTAACTGGGAAGGGACAATAAAACATGGAAGATGACTGTCCTTATGATTATCACAAGCCAGGTGCATGCAAGTGTTACTTGTTTCTTCTGGGAAAGAGTATGTTGCTGACTGCACGTAGGTGAGAGTATTACGATGAGCTCCACATGGTCCAGTAATCACTCTGTGTGTCCAGGATGGATCATGTCTCTGTGAAGGTGGTCAACAATGGTACCAGCCTTGTGGGCCTAGAATCCCTTTCCTCTCATTGCATTATTTCAATAGTAATCTCAACTGACCTCCAGGGCTTCTGACTGTGAGATGTCATGTCACTAAGATTTTAACATAAGTAAGTTCAAGATGTTAACCTAAAACCTAGATGTGTCATGTACATTAATATCTGTGTGATGAAATGTATGTCAGATATATTTTTCTTAACTCCTTTACTACTCCTTTGCTTCAATTAAAAAACTAAAATTTGACTTATTTCTTTTTTTTCTTTTTCTTTTTGCTTTTTTTATTGCACTGAGGATTGAACCCAGGGGCACTCTACCACTGAGCTCTATCTCATCAGCTCTTTTTTATTTTTTATTTTAAGATACATTGCTCAGTCTGGGCTTGAACTTGTGGTCCTCCTGTCTTAGCCTTCCAAGTAGCTGGGATTGTATTCACACTCAAAATTTGGCTCATTTCTTATACTAAAGGGATTAAAATTCCATCTAAGAATTCCCCAGGAAAGTTTACACTGTACCAAAAAAAATTATTTTTCATTAATCAGTTACGTGAATAAATAAATACACAAAATAGGTCATAGATGGCTTTACTCTAGAGATCTTACCAAGCTCACATTCTCATTGTTATGAGAGAAACTCCTGGCCCCTGGAGCCTAGTTTGTGAAAGAGCTGTCAAAAGTAAACTAACGTAGAGCCCCAGGAGGTTTCACTGGAAAGTTCTACCAAACATTTAAGGAAGAAATCATAATAATTCTGCACAATCTCTTCCAGGAAATAAAGGAAGATGAACGCTTCCCAGCTCATAATTCCCTGATACCAAAATATACAAAGATATGACAAGAAAACTACAGATTAAAACTACAGGTCTCACGAACATAAACGAAGACTCAGCAAACTACACCACACTGTGGGTTGGCCATCCGTGAATAAAGTTTTATTGGAACACAGCCACATCCATCCATTTGCTATGGCAGACTTGAGCAGCTGCAGATGTGACAGAAAACATGTGGTCTGCAAGTCAATAATATTTACTATGTGATCCTTCAAGGGCTTTGCCAGTTCCCAACATAGATACAAAATTCCTCAACAAAATAATAACATGTTAGGCCTAAAATACATAAAAGCAAAAAACACATACTGACCAAGTTGACACAGCAAGGCATGGTGGAGTGGGTACCAGAATTCGAGCAGAGTGAGGAGGGATCTATGGGCAAACCCACAGAGGGTATTTGGAGCCCGAGTAGACAAACAAAATATTTTCGTGTGCTGCAGTGGTCTGTAGTGGGCTGTAGGAATCCAAGTAAAATGAGGAAGTAACCATGATGTCCGAGTCAAAGGCAATAGGAGACAAGTTATGTACATGGGGGACTGAGAAATAAATAAACAAAAATACAGAAAAATTTTGCAACAGAAAGTAACCACAAATTCTATAATTTTTAAATCCTCAAAGAAAGTCTTAAAAGATTTATGAGAATAGGTAATAGACATGCCATGATACTTTACCCTGAATGTTAACATAAGACCTAAGAGAGTCATATATATTAATAACTGTGAAATGAAATACATATCAGATATTTTTAATTGTAATCCCAGCAACTTTGGAGGCTGAGAAAGGAGAATTGCAAGTTTGAGGTCAGCCTTGTCAACTTAAGACCTTGCCTCAAATTTTAAAATAAAGTGTTGGAGATGTAGCACAGTGGTAGAACACCCCTGGGTTCAATTTCCAGTACTGGGGAGAAAAGGAAAAGCTTTGAAGGGCCTCCCACTTACCAAATTGTGGGTAATTTGAGCATCAAAAATAAATGCTAATATTAGTAAGTAGAATTCATTAAATAAAAAGGTATCAATAAGTCCATACTAAAATAAATAAACATTACACAGAAATAAATAAATAGAAAGCTTCTCACTATAGTACTAGTTAATTCAGTCATGAAACATCAACAGGTATTCAAACTAGAATGCGCTGGGATCAATTGTTAAATCTTTAGGAATTTCATGAGTTAGTTGTTGAAATTACTAAAATTTAAATTATATGAATTTGATTAAATAAATTATATTCAAAACAAGGCTCATCGTTCAGGCTCAAACAGCCCACTCCAGGCCACTGCAGCCTGAGCACTCATTTGCTGTGACCCTGACACCATGCACCATACCACTCTTGCCCTTGTCACCCTACCCAACTGCCCTCTTTACCCTGCACCCTCTTCTACCTCCCTTCCTCCTAGGTGGCTGCCTACCTCATTTCCTTTGTAGAGGTAAAATTATCACTGCAATTCCAAACTTATAATATGTCAACATTGTCCACAGACAAAAATCTTTCTTTCCCAAGAGTTCTAGCAAATGGTCCAGATTTGACACTAATTGGCTAGATTTAGGTCACACAATCTTTCCCCAGTGGATCTCTGTAGAGGCTGTGAGACAGGAAGAATAGAATGAAGTATGCTAATTATGCAGGCCAAGGCCAGGGGAAAACCCTGGAATCAGAAAGTAGGTCAGCCATTCCAGGAATGCATGGTTGAGGGTGAGATGGGTACTTGGTGGACAGCTACCAAGGCACTAGAACCAGGAAAAGAATGAAAGCAGGTCAAGTAAGACAATCCAACAGATTCACACAGATTTGGGGAACAAAGGAGAGAGTAGAACCGTTTAAAAGGGCAGGAAAGAAGCTGGGCGCAGTGGCACATGTTCTTAATCCTGGTGGCTCGTGAGACTGAGGCAAGAGGATTGCAAGTTCAAAGCCAGCTTCAGCAATTTAGTGAGGCCCTAGGGAAATTAATGAGACCCTTTTTCAAAATTTAAAAAGGCTGATAATGTGGCTCACTTGTTAAGCATCCCTGGGTTCAATCCCTGGTATAAAAAAAAAAAAAAAAGCAAGACAAAGTAGCCATTCAGGAAAAAGGACTGCAACATGCTAAGGTCATGGGGAAAGGGAAGAGAGTTTCAGAAATGAAAGGGAGACCATAAGTCTTTCATGCAGCAAAGATCAAGGAGACTCTACAGGAGGAAAATAGCCTCTGTGTATAGTAATCAGTGACCTTTCAGGGGGCCACTTGGATAAAGCAGGAAGATGCAGGTCACATTCCTTGGATTCATGGCTTAAGTTCTTGTAGATACGACTGAAGCAACAGGCAATGAATGTACATTTTTCAAGAAGTATGGCAGTGGCAGGAAGAAATTAGATAAGGTATGTAAAGGTGTTAGAGTCTGTAAACAAGTCAGGATGGCGCCTGGCATTTTGCCAGGGGAATGTTAGAGTCCGTAAACAAGTCTGGATGGCGCCTGGCAAAATGCCAGAGAGAGTGGTTTGTGAAGTAGGGCCAGGAGCCATTCAATGTGGAGATTTCTTATTGATTGACTGATGTATCTAGTTTATGCTAATTAAGATAAGCTGTGTGGAATGTATAAATACTGCTCCTGTCCTACAATAAACGGCTTCCACTCCTGCTGTATCGATCTACACAAGTTGTTCGTCAACCCCCATTATGTTGCTGCAGCCAGACTGCGGCATAAAGGCATGATCTTTTCTTAAGAAAGAATTCTGACATGTTTATAGAAAGGAAGGAACTAGAAAATTATTCACATTTGATAATTCTAGAAATTTATTCAGATGAAGAGTCTAGATAGGTTATTGGTAACTATTTTAGCCGTGTTCCAAATGATATGTCCTTCATATTTTAATAGAAATTATCCTTCACAAAAAAAAAGTGTGAACAGCAAGAAGTATCTTACTCATCATATTTACCAAAAGAGTACAGTGTTTCTGAATAAACTATGTAATAATAGAAACCATTTTCAGAGTGCTTTGTTGGAATAAAGGGTTTAAGATTGACAATTTGCACTTGGAAATTCTGATTTTTAAATCTTCACCATCAAGCAAACAGGAGCCAGCAAAAACAAAAGCAATCTAAGTGAAGCTGTGAGAATCCCATGGAGAGACATGTTCAAGCAGTTTAGTCTCTATACAGAAACACTGAATGTATACAAGGTGAATCCTTCATTTCACAAGAGGACATTTATTCCATCATTTATTTAGCAAACACTCGAAAGCCTACTATGTGTTTCAACAATAATGCATGTCTATAATGTGGGTTTCCATTATTATAGATAAAGAGGCTCTGTTGTTTGATTTTCAGATAACATTACTGATTTTTCAGTAACATTTAAAGATTTCAGTAACTGGGACAATAACCCAGTTTAAAATTTTGGTACCTTCTCAAATGAGAACAACCTGTGGCTGGGTGGTGTGTGAGTTTCTCTTGTCCTTTTTGAGGGTAAGACTCATTGCCCTTTGGAACAGTGAACTTTACTGAATACTCAAGAAAGCCACTGTAAGTCTCCATCTACACAATCCTAATGAAAATGAGAGCAAGAAATGAGGGAAGAAAAGTCCCTTAATCGTGTCCCCATAACATGATGCTTTTATGGGGATTTATAGGGCTTGAGTTTCCATTTAGTCAGAATTGGCTAGAAAATTCCCTTGTGTTTTAAATACTGAAAAAGTCACAAAAACAGACTCCCACTGAGGAAGAGCCATTGTTCCGCCAGAAGATCTATAGAAACAAACATGTTGACAACAGACAACAAATTTTATAAGCAAGTTTAGCTTCCTCTTTGAACTCAGGAAAGCCATCGTCATTGCCAAATAAGAAAGACCCTCTAAGTAACCTAGTGCCCCAAGTCTCATTCTCTCTCCTTTCCGCCTCTCTGTTTCCCAGCCAGTGACTGGAGGGAGAAATTCCAGAGTGGCCAGCTGTGCCAGGAGAAAGCCCAGATTAAATAAATGGGCACCTCTGGCCATGTCACACTGTGTCACAATCCCTAACACTCTTCCCATCACTTCCAATCTCATCCTCAAAATAAACACTTCTCAGCAGGACAGCAAGACCCTTTCTCAGACATCTGGTTCCTGTTATCCTCTTCCAACCCATCCCTGTGCCTACCCAGCCTGCCCTTCCCCTACTTCATGTTCCTTTATACATTTTTACAAGTGGTTCCATCTGCCAACATTACCTTTCCTCCAGGAAATTTAGATCCCCTAGTTATATTGCAATGTGCTAATTTGAGAAAACAGTAAAATCCCAAAGGTACTGCCTCATTGGTATGTCTTGCAACCTACAAAATGAACCTAAATTTAAGTCTAAATAGTTTTACTTTGGATATTTTCTAAGTAAGCTTAAACTCTATTTTAGGTAATTGGTGGGGGACAATACCACCAATGAAACATCAAGGCAAACATTCAACATGTATATATGATGAGTATAATTTGACTTTTAGCCTAACTGTATTTTGAACTACATGATGTATCATATTCAAAGCCACATTGCTGGTTTCTTTAGCTCAGTTACAGCTGAAATACTACAGAGCATATTGACACCAACAGCTGTGTTTTAGTCCATTTTTGTCACTGTTATAAAAAAACCTGAAAAGAATATGCAGGGAAGGAAAAGTTGATTTGGGAGCTCATGGTTTCAGATGTCTCAATCTATAGACGGATGACTCCATTGCTCTGGGCCAAAGGTGAGGCAGAACATCATGGTGGAAGGGTGCAGAGAAAGAAAGCAGCATAGGACATGTTCACTGGGAAGCAGAGAAAGTGTTCTGCTCCCTAGAGACAAAATATGATCTCCAAAGTGAGTGACCTGTCTGCTCCAGCCACATATACCCTACCTGTCTGCAGTTACCACCCAGTTAATCCCTATCAGTGGATTAATACACTTAGTAAGTTTAGACTCCTATGACTCATTCATTTTACCTCTGAATTTATTTGGATTGTCTCACACATGAGCTTTTGGTGGACACCTCGTATCTAAACCATAACCGGTGTCATCAAAACTTTCTAAGCAAAAGCCATTCAAAAATTATAATTAAATCTCATCATTTAAAAGGTCTTTAGAACCTATCAGTTAAATTTCTGAGACAATTGGGCGACATAAGAAATTCATTTCAGCTCCCATGACCATCATATATCATTTCTTAAAGACAACTGTAGCACCAGAATAACCAGAAAATATTTGCGTTCTGCAAATTAGTAAAGCTAATCATTTTAGTATTTTCAGAAGATAGGAATTACTAGATGTTCCTAGTAATTATACTCATTACTTATATTCATTAAAGAGTAATTATATTCATTAAAGAGTAATTATACTCATCAGAAGTTAGAAAATTGGTCCACCAATCTCTTCTTTTGTGTTTCTCTAACACAGTGCTCACATTCCCAGGATTTGATGGCTTCTCTTAAAATCAGCCTTCCTATTAATTTTCCTAAGATAATTTCTTGGTGTTTTGGGGAGTAACATGAGCTATGGACTGGGCAACAAGGAAAGTGAAGATGTCAATAAAATGAAGTGTCTTTAATAATGATAGTGTAAGTCAGACTTCTGTATCCATAGCTCCACATCCACAGATTCAACCACTCATAGGCTGTATTTGAGAGGGAGGATGATGTATGTACTGAACATGTACAGACCTTTCTTTCTTGTCAATATTTCCTGAACAATACAATATAGTAACTATTTACATAGGGCTTACCTTATATTAGGTACTATAATGATTTAAAGTATATGAGAAGATGTGTGTAGGTTATATACAAATACTACACTATTTTATATAAGGGACTTTAGCAATGCAGATTTGGGTATCTGTAGGAGGTCCTGGACCAGAACTTCCATGGATACCAAGGGACAACTATACATGCCAAAAGATGACATACTAATAAAACAAGACATTTGGGTTTTACTCTGATGTGCCAAATCTGGATTGATTCAAGCTGCTCTTGAAATAAGGATCTTTTTGGAACCTTAATGTGCAGATGATGCTAATTGAAAATTTAAAAAACTTCCAAATGAATCAAACACAACTGATAAAAGCTGGAAGAACTTCAAAAAGCAATACATATAACCCTGATGTTGTACAGTGTCCCTCCGCTTTGGAAGTGAAAGGATTCTTTTACCTAGAGAGCTATTCCAAGCACAGACAACAATTGAATGATTGTACTCACTCTTGGTGAGAATGCTTCTGCTCATCCCAATTGGCCTTCCTTCCTTCCTTCTTTATGAGGAGTAGAAAATAATAAGAAAAATCAAATGATGGTCTTATTCTCTTTGTTCATATTTTTTAAATTCACCATGCTAGACAACTATCCTTGAGCATTCATTCAATATTTATATGAACATTATAATTTTGTAATATCTTCAGTATTTGGGGGGGTTCTTAACTTCAAATTAAATACTCAATGAAAAGTTCTCAAAACTGTCACAAACTAAGATAATTTTTCTTTCTTTCTATATTAAGTCAATAATATGACATACCAGAGTCATCATTCCTTTTTACATTGTTGAACAGAATTTCTGTCTCTTCTCAAATGTATTTTGTCCACCAATTTCTTTCTTTGTTCTCTGTTTAATTTCCCTCAGCACTCTCCCATTTATCTCCACCATCTATATTTAGTAGCTTGCCTTTCAAAGATAATAATACGTTAGAATCTTCCAGAACTCTGCAAACCTAATACATAATTGTGGTTTTATTAAAAATGTGTCTACTTTTTTAATAAAACACAAAGTAATTGTAGTTTTTCAACCATTTTCTTTTTTTCTGAGAACTGGGGACAGAACAATAAAGACCATTAGGGTTTTTTGTTGTTTTTTTTTTTTTTAAAAAAAAAAAAAAGCAGTTCACTAGGAGTAGAAAAGTGGAACCTGACAAAACCTGAGGCCTGAATAAATGAAGATTCCGGGCCTGGATGTGGAGTGCTAGGAAAGAAAGTCTACAGGCAGCATGGAATCTTCAGGCTGCAATTCTCAACACATGTCAATAATACCTCGTCAGTATTGTTTTTCCTTAATTATAGCATCTTGAAATGAAGGAAAAGCCTGCTTCCTCTCTATGAACTGCCTGTGCCATCTCATCAGTTTTCCCTATCCAGAGAAAATCCAGCCTTATATTAGGTGTGGCTTGAAAGCAAGTGCTCCCTTGGGGTTCTTTGCAAAGATAAAATTCCCCAGCAGTCCTTGAGATGGTTTCCAATTTAGCCTATCTGTGCTTATATCTGCTCCCACTATTGAAAAATGACATGGAATGTCATCCAGTTCAAACTTCCAGCCATTTATTTATTCCATGCTTGTTTTTGAATCAGAGTATAATTTCCTGCCCTTTTAACATAAAATTACATACTCACAAAAGTAAAGCATTTTCTCAATTACCACCAAACTAGTTAGTGAACAATCCACTTCTAGTTTCAATTCAATGTTCTTAAATTGTGTCTCTTTGTATGACACTCGGCATCCCAGAAGAAAAGAAATTTCTCCCACAAGGTATAAATGATAAGAATTTAATAAAGAGATGATTTGCAGAGGTGTAAGCAAGTTAAAATAAACAAAGGATGGTGAGGCATCCAGAAACAGAAATAGGAACATGCATTACCACTACCAACACCCACACACACACACAGAGAGAGAGAGAGAGAGAGAGAGAGAGAGAAGTAGGCAGGAAACATCCTTGTGGTGTCTCAGTGAGAGCTGGAGCTGAAGAGAGAAGGAACCCTGCAGGAGGTACAGTGTGGTAGGACAGAGTTTCTGCCAGAGATGAGACATCAAAGAATAGCCATCTCCTCCCTGTGCTCTCCTGCTGGTGCTTCTCAGTTCCTGAACCCAGCCCACAGCAGGCCAATGAAAGATTTATTCCTAAAAAGAGTCTGTTTCCAGAATCCAAGAGTGCAGAATAGATCTAAGAAGTAGGATTAGAGGTTGGAAAAAAGGGATACTAACTGCCACACTTTATTTAGGCACATTTGTGAATTACTGATTCCATTTTCTAAGATAATTCGTGCCACTAGAGTTATGGATTGTTCCAATTTAAGGGTCTTCTTGACACTTAACTTGAAATTTCATCCTTGTTAGGTCCTACTTATAAAAAGAATTTATGCCTCAAGTATTCCTAAAACTATAAGGCTCTTTTCCTGGCCAACCAATTCTTTAGCATCGGGAAATTCAAGTTACTAGCATGGGCTTCCCTGGGAGAATCTAGGTAAACCATGTGGGATCGTTTCATGCCCCTTCTCTGGAGAGATTCCAAGCTGAAGAGAGGCACTTTTAGTTAGCCTTTTTTTTTTTTAGTTAGCCTTTTCATCATTGGACCAAAAGACCTGACAAGAGCAATTTTAAGGAGGAAAAGCTTATTTGGTTTCAGAGATCACAGTCCATAGCCTGACAGCTCCATTATTTGGGGCTCAAGATGTGTCATAATATCATGATGGAGGAGCCTGTAATAGGGAAGCAGCTCAAGACATCACAGTAGGAAGCAGAGAGAGAGAGCTCTGTCTCATCAGGACAAAATATATACCCCAAAGGCACACCCCTAGGGACCTATCTTTTCCAGCCACACCTACCTGCCTAGAGTTACCACCTAGCTAATCACTGTCAGGGGATTAACTCCACTGATTGGATAAGGCTATCATAACCCAATCATTTCACCTCTAAACCTTCTTGCATTGTCTCACAATCAGATTTTGGGAGACACCTAATTTAAACCACAACAGGCCCAAGCCTGTAATCAACCCAGGACATTCAACTGCCAAACCTAGATTTCCTCAGCACTCACTGTCACCGTGTCCTGTGAAGCCCTAGCTCCACTACTCTGAAAACTCAAAGGACCTTTGTGCCTCATCCAAGAAGAACATCCTTCCTTCCCAGATCTCTTCATTCTCCTCTGGCTTATATCACTACTTATCCATAGTTTCTATCCTGTGTCTCTGTGCTTCTTGTTCTGTCTCTGACATATTTTCATTAACCAAACTGACTATGGAACTCCAATGTCTAAAATTTGTTTTAACAACAGAATAAGTACATTGAACCTAAATTTTCAAATATCTATGCACTGCCATCTCTCAAGTTCTAATGTGATCCTCATTCCTTCCCCAGGATAAGGTTTCCCTTGATAATTGAGAATCACTAAACTAGAGTCCTCAGGCTGCACAGGGGTAAAGCATTCTGATTGAAAATATAGAGTTCCTGTTTTGATAGCCTGATACTCTCCTGCAAGTAAACATCAAGATAGAAGGAATTTTCACTGAGTTTTCATGATTTGGCCTAAACTGGGCCTGCCACACGTGTACAACTGGCACAGTCATTGGCTCCAAGATTTCTCATTAAAATGGGGCAAAGACTTTCTTGGCCAGCCTCACCCATATAGTGTGGAACCTTTATCTGTGGAATTCATGTCTACAAAAATATGGCAACCCAGGAAGAGCTCTGTGATATTAAAAGGGAGGCTCTGCTAACTCTGACATTCCTTTCCTCAGTGCCTAACAATTTCATTCACCTCTTTTCCGTAGGTGCCTGGTGCTTTTTCAGATTGTTCCTATCCAAACTTTTTTCCAATATTTTTTATCCCTGGAGTATAGATCACTAGTAACAACATAGCCTATTATCCACCCCACTTCCACAGCAGAATTTTAATTTAAGCAAGGATTAAAATTAGATAGGTGAGGAGTAAGCCTAGGATCTGTGGAGGCTGAGCTTGATCTCCCAAAGCAAAAGTCTTTGACACCACATTCCAAGTTTCTGACCATTGCTCAGCCTTGACTATTTTGAACTTCTCATGGTAGAATTCTGCATACTCTCTGCATCTCTCCCTGGCCTGGATCCTGGCCTCCTTTGGGTTTTTGTTTTTAATAGAATAGTTTTATTGAGACACGATTCACCCCGTTTAAGTGTACAATTCAATGGTTTTTACATAGTTAGTATATTTAGTAATGCTTCTATGTTTATGTATGGTGTAGTAAATTATTTAGTATATTTCCAGAAGAGTTGACCTATTTTATGTTCTCATCTTCAGTATGTGGTGATTATGATTTCACCACATCCTTGCCAGTAATTGTTACAATCTTTTTTTGTTATAGCCATCATACTAGGGTGAAGAGATGGCCCATTGTGATTTTGTCCTTCATTTCCCCAATGGAAAATGATTTTGATCATCATTTTGTTCCTGTTAGCCATTTTTGTATCTTCTTTGGAGAAATGTCTGTTGAGATTCCATGACATTTTTATTTGAGTTACTATTCTTTATTGAATTGTAAAGGTTCTTTATATTTTTAGATATAAGTCCCTTATATGATTAACAATTTTTTTTCAACATTGTTCACACTCTCTTTACTTTCTTGAGGGCATGCTTTGAAGCTCAACATTTTTAACTTTATGAACTCCAAGTTATCTACATTTTTGTTGTCCCAGACATTTACTTTTAAGAGGTTTGGAGTTTTATTTGTTAAATTTAGCTCTATTATCTGCTTTCAGTTAATTTTTGTGTACAATGTGAGGAAGAATTTCAGTTTCATTCTTTTCTATAGGGTTGCCCAGGACTCCTAACACCATTCATTGAAGAATATTCCTTCCTCATTAGATTGTCTAGCTATTATCTGGGCACCACTGTCAGAAATTAATTTAATGTAAATGAAAAGGTCTACTTATGAACTTTCAAGTCTACCTCATTATTCCTTATATCTATCCTTTTGCCTGTACCATGCTTTCCTGAGTGCTGTAGCTCTGTAGTAGGTTTTAAAACCAGGAGATGTAGGCCTTGCAGCTTTGTTCCTTTTCAAGATCATTTTAGCTCTTCTAGGCTCCTTGAACTTTCATTTAAGTTTGAGGAGCAGCTTGTCAAGAGGAGCTGGAATTTTATAAAGAGGGTATTTAATTTGTAGATTTATCTGAATACTGTTGCTACCCTAACAATATTAAGTCTTCAGATCCATTAATATATCTTTCTAGTTGATTAGGGTCTCTTTAATCTTTCTCAGTTTTTTTAATATTCAGAATATAATTCTTGAACTTCTTGTGTCAAATTATTTTAATGCAATTTTCAGAGAAGTTGTTTGCTCAATTTAATTGTTAGATTTCTCTTTGCTAGTGTGCAGAAACTCAATTGATATATATATGACTTTTTTTTTTAGTATTGGGAATTGCACATGCTGAAAAAGTACTCTATCCCAGAGCCACACATCCCAAGCCTTTTTCTAAAGTCTTAATTTGAGATAGTGTCTCAATAAGTTGGTTAGGCTGGCCTCAAACTTGGAATCTTCCTGCTTCAGCCTTCCTCGTACCTGGGATTACAGGTGTGTGCATCACCATGCACAGGCTTGAAACTTCTTTATACAATGTCATCCAAAAACAGGTATAGTTTTACTTCTTCCTCTCCAATCTGAGAGACTTTTATTTCTTTTTCTTGCCCAATTGGCCTGCCTAAAACCTCCAGTATAATATTAAGTGGAAATGACAAAAATGAACTTCTTTATCTTAAGGAGATAGCATTTGGTTTTCCACCATGATGTTTGATTTTAACTGAGTTTTTGTAGATTCCCTTAATTACGCTGAGAAAATCCCCTTCTACTTCAGGTGTGTGTTGAATGTTTTTATCCTGAAGTGATGTTGACAAATGCTTTTTCTGAGTATATGGAGAAGATTTCTTGGGTTTTGCCCCTTATTCTGTTTACGTGCTGTGTTTAATTTGTTTCTAAATGCTAAACTCTCTTCAAATTCCTGGGATAAAATCTACTTGTAATGTTTTTATATGTTACTGAATTTGGTTTGCTAGGATTTTGTTGGGGATTTTGGCATCCATATTCATAAAAAGATATTGGGCTGCAGTTTTGTTTGTGCTGTGGTATAAATATATCCCCCTCCAAATTTCATGCTGAAACTTAATCCCCACTGTGATGATAGCAAGAGGAGGGATCTTTGGGAGGAGTGATTAATTCATGAGGTTGGAGTTGTCATGAAAAGATTAGTCTCTTCTTTACAAAAGGGAATTAACCTAAGTCACTCTTGCCCTTTCCACCTTCTGCCAGTGAGGACAAAGTGTTTGTCCTTCCTGGAGCATGCACTAACATCTGTGCCTGATATTTCATTTGTAAATAATTGCTAATTATTAAGCAGAGAACCGGGCCCTCAACAGACAACAAACTTGACAGTGGTTTTATCTTAGAGTTTCCAGCATGCAGAACTGTGAGAAATAAATTTTTGTTCTTTATATGGTCTCAGATATTTTGGTATAGCAACACAAATGGGTTATTTGGATTATTGGTTTATTTTCTTATGATCTCTTTGTCTGGTTTGGGTATAATGGTGACACTAGATTCACAGAATGGACCGGAAATGTTTTCTAGTAATTTTGAGGAAGATTTTTTTTAATTGATATTCATTCATCTGAAAATGTTTGATGGGTCCATAGAAATCATCTGTGCCTGATATTTCATTTGTAAATAATTGCTAATTATTAATTTAATATCTCTGGTTCAGGCAGGTCTGTTCAAATTGTCTATTCTCAAGTTCATTTTAACAGTGTGTGTTCTTCTAGAAATTTGTCCATTTCAATTAAATTTCAAAAATTTTTGGCATGCAGTTGTTAATACATTTGCTTGTAATCCTTCTAATTTCACACATTCAGTGGTAATGTCTCTCATTCCTGACAAAAGTAATTTGAGTCTTTTTGTTCTTAGTCATTTTAACTAAATGTTTGTCAATTTTGTTGATCTTTTCAAAGTAGTACAAATATCACAGGAGTGTGCCATCATACTTGATTGGATTTTTATAATTCACATTAAATGTCACTTTTATATCATTAGGTTTATATTTGCCATTTGATTTGTGTGTGTGTGTGTGTGTGTGTGTTTTCTCTATCTCTTATGTCTTTTGTGTTCCTCTATACCTTTTTGATTCCCTTTATTTCAATCAAGTATACATTTTCTAATACAATACTTTAATTTCTTTAATGATTTTTGCACTATTTTGTTGGGTGCATTTTCTTAGTGGTTGCTCTAGGACTTACCATATACATCTCAAGTTATCAGAATCTGCTTTATACTTATGTAATTTAAGTCTAATGAGATATAGAAACATTACTCCTATATAACACCATACCCTATTTCATATGTATATCCCACTTACCCCACAGCCAGTGGGAATGGGGCTCCCCTATGTGGAATGGGCTGACTGAGAAATAAAAGCTAAGAAAACTAGAACAGTGAAAAAAAACACAGAACGCAGAAGGTAGTTTGAAAGCAAGGACAGGACAGATAAGCTGACCAGACAGCTTCTAACACAAAGGAGCTTCTAACACAAAGGAGCACCGCATCTGCTTTATTTATATTGGAAGACATAAAAGAAATTCTATAGACTGTTCTTCACCACCAAGGTGGGGGCAGGTAGGCTGCTCACTTCCTAATGGATTATGCCCATCTCCCACGCTACCATGAGGGACCTTTCTAGCAGAGCAGAGGGGAAGGTCATGTGCATTGGGTGATCTGTCACCATGGGAGAGGCACAGAAAGTTTCCAATGCCAGACCTATTCCCTCCTCTGGCTTCCATGCCAAGAAAAGGTCCTCAAGTATTTCACAAATGGCTAAATGGCTTTATAAATATATTCCATTGCTACAATTATTACTTTATATAATTTTATGTCTTTTAAAGAAATTGAAGAAATACAGGAGAGCAGATATTTAGAGTTTGCTATATTACCCTTATTAATCATTTTTACATCTTTTTATTTGCTCTTTTAGATTCAAGTTCTCATTTGATGTAATTTCCTTACTCCAGTCTAGCTGTGCTCCCAACTACTGCCTTTGTTCTTTTATTGTCAAATATGTCACATTTATATGCTATCCACCCAACAATCTAAGTATACACGTTTTCTATTATACAATTTTATTATAATTATACAATCTACTATACATGTTTTCAACTATACAATTCTTTCTTTATTGCATTTGAAAGAATTGTCTTCTACAATTCTTTTGCCAGTGCTTTTTGCTTTTTTTATGAAAATTTGAAGAATGGTCTGGAAATAGATGCTTTCAGCCTGAAAAATTTCTTCAGTGTTTCTAATAAAGTGGGTCTTTTAGCCACAAATTCTCTATTTTGTTCATTTTTAAATGTCTTTATGTCATCTTTATGTTTGAGAAATAATTTTGCTGCATGTAAAGTTTTTGGTTGTCAGTATTTTTTTTTCCTTTAAGCACTTTCAGTATGCCATTCTCTTGCCATTTGACCTCTTTCTTTCTGATAAGTAATGATATGTTAATCTTGTTGTATATCACGAGTCATTTTTTACTAATTACTTACAAAATTTTATTTTTCCTCTGGCTTGAACACTTTGACTATAGTGTGTTGCTAAATGAATCTCTTTGCATTTATACTAGTTGGAATCCATTGAATTTCTTGGGACTATAGATTAACCAAGAGTGTTAGAACATTTCCAAACCATAATTAGCATAAATTTGGACCGATTGTGTTAGTACTTTTCCAACCCCTGATTAGTATAATTTTGGACCAATAGTGTTGACCCAAGTGCTATATAAGCCACTAGATTGGCACACTCTGGTAGTTTACCCTTGTGGGGTCCCCTCTCTAACTGTGATAGTTCTGTTTCTATGCACATTTGAATAAATCCTACTCTTATACTCATTCATCCAGGTCTATGGATTTCGTTTTTTGAATTTATGAGACAAGAACCCAGAAAGAAGAAGCTAGTGGTGAGCTGCTGGGGTCTGCTGCAACATAGAAATCGAGTTTCATCTCAAAACTCTGATATCATTCTCTTAAATAAAACATTGCAAGAGTGTCATTATACCCAGTTACAGATTAGGAAAATAAAACTCAAGGAAATTGAGTTACTTCTTAATAGGTGAGTCCAGATTCACATCCAGTTCTTCCTGGCTCCAGAAACTTACTTTTTCCACAATTTCACTACCAATCCCCAGGTGGGCTGCTACCTTCACTTTTTATACTTAAAATATAACCTTTCAATTCACAACAAAAGAACACAATTTATTTAAGAAAGACATAATTTCAGTGACTTCAGAAATTGTGAAACAGTCCTCCTTAACAAACTTGAAGAGGTTAAAAAGACTATTCCCAGAGTTTTCTTGTTTCATACATCCCTTTCACTTTCCTCCTCCACAGTTATTCATCTTTTGAAGTCAAAACAAAGAAAATTAAAGGCCTCTGGTTCATAACCTACTTCAATCTAATGTATGAAATATGATATGGCAAGAGCTTTGTAATGTTGTGAACAACCAATAAAAAAAATATTGAAAAAAAAAATCCTTACCAGAATCCTATACAAATATCTTCATGACCTTCTTTGAGAAGCACCAAGAAATCTGATTGGTACATTAAGATCAGAACTATTGGATGAGTACAATGGGCAGAAAAGAAAGCAGTTATTTAATGGTCAGTAGGCTAGGCATAGTCACATTATTATCTTTCCTCATTTTGGTGATAAGAGGAAGAAGTGACCAAAGTTACTGAGTTATAAATGGAGAAGCAATGCTGAAACATAAAATTATGGAATGAAAACTGAAAAGAAAGCAATAATGCTGCAGCAGTACAGTGAACTGGAGCAACCCCTTTTTGAGCAGGAACAACTACTGGAGAAAAGCCTCTAATGGGCATCACAATATCTAATCTCAAATTATACTACAGAGCAATAGCAACAAAAACAGCATGGTATTGACATCAGAATGGACATGAAGACCAAAGGAATAGACTAGAAGATACAGAGACAAACCCCCTAGATACAGTCATCTGATACTTGACAAAGGTGTCAAAAATATATTTGGGAGAAAATACAGCCTTTTTAACAAATGGTGCTGGAAAAACTATTTATATGAAAAAGAATAAAACCAGATCCCTGTCTCTTACCTTGCACTGAAGTCAACTCTAAGTGGGTCAAAGACAACATAGAAATTAGATTAGAAAATATGTAAAAGCTAGAAAAATAACAAAGGATCAACTCTCCATTATATAGATGCCAGCACTTCCTCAACAAGACCCCTAAAGTTCAAGAAATAAAAACAAGAATCAATAAGTGGGATGTCATCAAATTAAAAAGCTTCTGCATAGCAAAGGGAACAATTAAGTGCATGAAAAGAAAAGCTACAGAATGGGAGAAAATATTTGCCAGCTACTCCTCTCACAGGAAATTAATATCCAGATTATATAAAGTACTCAAAAAACTCAATGCCAAAAAACCAAATAGCCCAATCAATAAATGGGCAAAAACCTAAACAGACATTTCTCAAAGGAAGAAACAAAATGGGCCAACAAATATATGAAAAATGTTCTACATCTCTAGTAATCAGGAAAATGCAAATCAGAACTACATTAAGATTTTATCTCACTCCAATCAGAATGGCAATTATGAAGAACACAAATAATAATGAATGAATATTGGCAAGGATGGGGGTGGGGTGGGGAAGGTACACTCATACATTATTAGTGGGACTAAAAATTAGTACAGCCACTCTAGAAAGCAATGTGGAGATTCCTAAAAATACTAGGAATAGAAACACTGTATGACACTCCTTGGTATTTATCAAAAGAAAAAGTGAAAATAAGCATACTTCAGTGACTTCAATATTTATAACAGCACAATTCACAACAGCCAAATTATAGAATCAGTCCAAATGATCATCAATAGATAAATGGATCCATACACAATGGAATTTTACTCTGCCATAAAGAAGGATTAAATTATGGTATTTGCCAGTAAAATTATGGTAGAAATAGAGAACATGTGCTAAGTAAAATAAGCCAGACTCAGAAAATCAAGGGTCAAATGGATGGAAGCTAGAGAAAAATAAGGGAAAGAAAGTGGAGGCAGGGGGCAGAATTGGGTATCATAAATACATAGGGGAGATCAATGGAGTCAAAGAAGGAGAACAAACAGGGACAGAGGGAGGGAGGATGGGAGGGAAGGAAGATCAGAAAAGGGAGGATATATGGAATGAATTTAATAAAATCATGTTATATGCATATATAAATGTATCTCAGAGAATTTTACCTTTACATAAATGTAGAAAGTACCAATAAAAAATAAATACACAAGTGAAAGAAAAATCAGTATGGGAAGGAGAATAGGGGGAGAGAAGAGGAAAAAAGATGAAAATCAAATTCCATGCATACATGATTTTGTCAAAATAAATTCAACTACTATGTATAACTATAATGCTTTAACAAAAAAAAGACAAAGAAAAGCTTCTAATGCCAACTTACAATGTTTATACTGAGCTTAAATTTTTTACTATGTTAAATAGTGTAACAAATGCTAGCCTTAATCTTCCCATGACTCTACAGCTAAGCATGAGGCCAAGTTTTCAGGACTTGAGAATCAGACACCTTAAGAAAACTCCTAAGATCACAGAAAGAATTTATAACAACATTCATATCCAGGTCTATCTTGGAGCAAACTTTGTACTCATATAAATAGACAGGATTACACTTGCATCACCATAGGGAAACAGTAAGGCTGCCTAGTGTCACAGTGTCATAGGAAGGGATAGATTGGAACCTCCTCCCTTTATTAACTACATGACTTAAAATAACAGATTAATTTTCTTAAAACTCTTATCTCATCTGCACAATAGGGATAATAACACAAGATTACCCAAGTGGGGACATTTAACATACCAGGAAGGAAATAACAAAATAAGGCATAATTCTGATTTGTTTTCTGTCTTTAAAATATACATGGAGGGGCTGGGTTTGTGGCTCAGTGCTAGAGCACTTGCCTGGCATGTGTGAAGCACTGGGTTTGATCATCAGCACCACATAAAAATGAATAAATAAAATAAATGTATTGGGCTGGGGATGTGGCTCAAGCGCGCGCTTGCCTGGCATGCGTGCAGCCCGGGTTTGATCCTCAGCAACAACAAAGATGTTGTGTCCGCCGAAAACTAAAAAACAAATAAATAAATATTAAAAAATTCTCTCTCTCTCTCTCTCTCTCTCTCTCTCTCTCTCTCTCTTAAAAAATTCTTTAGAATAATCAATATCATTATTAAAAATTAAATTAAATAAATGTATTGTCTCCATATACAACTAAAAAATATATATTAAAAATACATGGAAAATAAAGCTTATTAAGAGTTACTTAATATCCACTTAATATACATTTGCAGTCATTTTATCTTGATTCTGTTCTGGGTATAAATTGAGAAATTAAGAAATAAAAAGTTTAAAATAAGCAAATTACATTTTATAAGAAAACCTAAAGATAAAAAGAAAAATGACTAAATCATCTTTGTTATTTGGGCTCCGCTCAAAACTACGTTAAACAACATGTTCCAGTGGCACTTGTTTTTAGTAATCTAAACCGGAGAGATTTGAAGTGATGAATATCTTACAGCTGCTTTAATTTGGCAACCATAGGAAAGGTTCTGATTAAAGATATTTATCATTTGATATGCTTGTTTCATCCTATTTAGCTACAATTGAAACCTCCAATGACTGACAACACTTTCTGCCAGTCGCTCTCTCAACAAAACCAACTCTGTAACTAACTCCATTGTCTAACCATCCTGCCAGGTGTTGACTGGGGAGTGGCTTGGGCAACAGAACTCTTTTTAATGAAAAAAGATAAAACATCTTTTCTTCTTTATGGCATTTCTGGAACCCCTGAGGCTTTTTTCATTAAGAACTCAGTGAAGTTTTAGAGTAGCCTCTCTATATATTTTCCTATTAGTTCCCTTGAAAAAAAAATAGAAAATGAAATTTTTTCTGTACTTTAGCCAATTACCCCACTCTTCCTCACTCTCATAGTCTTTAATTCACAAACATAGGATAGTGCCATTAGGAGAAGCACAAGTAGGTAATAGTCCAAAGAAAGGAAGAATTAAGATTCCTTGTCATTCATGGCACCCACACAGAGTAAGGGTAACATACCCCCAGTGGCATCTTCTGCTCCACAAATATTTGCATACTATCTAAATGTCAGCACTGTGGTGGCTACTGGGTATACAAGAGTGGCAAAATAAATATGGTATCTGTCCTCATAGAAACTTGTCATCTGGCAGGGAAGACAGTTTGAATAAGGAATCATTAATATGATAAAATAAAGCAGAGAAAAGTTAGTACTAATGATACGCTGTAGGATCGTGAACTTTGCAAGCCACGGGAAAGGCATCCCATGGGAACTGATACTGCCACATAAAATTAAGGGATGAATAAAACTTGACTAAATGGAGATTTCTTGGAAAATTGGGAATGGAACCACCATTTGACCCAGCTATCCCTCTCCTCAGTATATACCCAAAGGTCTTAAAAACAGCATATACACAGGGACACAGCCACATCAATGTTTATAGCAGCACAACTCACAATAAATAAACTGTGGGACCAACCTAGATGCCCTTCAATAAATGAATGGATAAAAAAAATGTGGCATCTATACACAATGGAATTTTACTAAGCGATAAAAGAAAAAATCAGGGCATTTGCAGATAAATGGATGGAGTTAGAAAAGATAATGCTAAATGAAGTTAGCCAATCCCAAAAAAACAAATGTTTTCTTTGATATAAGGAGGCTGACTCATAGTGGAATAGGGAAGGAAGCATGGGAGGAATAGACGAACTCTAGATAGGGCAGAAAGATTGGAGGGGAAGTGAAGGAGCTTGGGGTTAGAAATGATGGTGGAATGTGATGATCATTATTATCCAAAGTACATGTATGAAAACACAAATTGGTGTGAATATATTTTGTATACAACCAGAGGTATGAAAAATTGTGCTCTATATGTGTAATAAGAATTGTAATGTGTTTTGCTGTCATATATAAGTAAAAATATAAATAAAACTTGACCAAATGAAGCAATGGAATGTTTAAGGTAAAAGAAATAGCAGCTGTGATGGCTCTGGGTTATGAAAAGTTAAGACAAGAAGCACAATATAGTTGGAGAAAATCAGTGGAGGAGGTAAGTGAGTATTGTAATGTAAAAATATATATATATATATATGAAGAGCCCAAATCTTGAGACCATATGAGTCTTGAAAAGGTTTCTAGATAGCACCACTAAAAGATTTTAAGGAATGCAATGATATGACCACATTTGCATTCTTAATTACCATTTTGACTGCTATGTTGTGTGAAAAGAATAAACTGGAAGGAATTTATATGGAAGAGATCAGATATAAGCCTGCTGCATAAGTCCAAACAAGACAATGAGGCCTAGAGGAAGAGAAGGGACATGGGGAGACAGAGGGGTAAACAGCTGAAGGATGCTTAGGATGTAGGATCAAAAAGACCAATTGATGAGATGAGGGAGGTGTTATTTCCAACGTTTCTGGATTAAACAATTGAGATGATGATTGTGTCCCCTCCCAAAGACAAAAATAATAACATTGTATAAAAGCTAATATGGAGGGGAAGGTAAAGGATTACACTTTGTTCTGTCACATTTGAAATGCCTGAATCCAACTAGAGATATACCAGGACATTTGGGCATACATGCTTAAAGGCTCATAAGCGTGTCATGGGCTAGAAATATAATTGTGGGGATAAGGATGATTCTCAAAACCAAAGAGAAAAGAAGTAAACTTTCTATACCAGATAATCATGTGACTCACTTGAAGAATATGTTTTAAATTTATTTGGACCTCCATCTCCAACACACTGAATAAGAATCTCTACAGAGTAGTTTGGCTCTTTTATTATACTTTGCTGTTACCTAAGGAGCTTTTAAAAATCTTTATCATCAGTCCCCACCCCAGGATAATTAACCAGTATTTATGAGGGTGAGATTCAGACATGATTTTTTTTAAAACTTCTCCAAGCAATTACAGTGTGTAGGCAAGGTTAAGATATACCACTCCAAGGATATGAATGGTGATTTATATAATTGAAAAAGCATTCAAATTATGCAATCACCAGACAGATTTGAGTCTCAGACTTTCAGTCACCTTTTACTCAGGCCTCTACTCAAAGAAGCAGTTCCTAGAAACTCCACCTAAACTGGCACTTGGACCTTCTACACTCAGAGTTCTCTCTCCTTGCCCTGCTCTATTTTCTTTCACAGTTTTTTATCACCCTCTGACTATATATTCTGTGCCACTTAATTTATTATCTGTTTTGCATTCTAAAAATGTTATCCTCATAAAGAGGTTTTGCCTATGTTTTCCTATGTTCACCATAGAACCCAGTATCATTTGAACAGCACATAACAATAGTGCCTACTCTTTTCCTATGGGAGGAAGGAGTGAAAAGCCATTCAGTTTTCAAGGAGTAGAGATGAGATGCTCCTTTTATTGAAACAGGAGAAAAAGAAGGATACAGATGCAGGTGGTTTTGTTGCCAGATGTAGAAAGGTAAAGTTACAATTTACTTTCTCATTCCTATAGACATAACCACTTCTATGAGAAGCAGGATGAAAGTTTGAAATTTTTTTGGTGATAGTCAAGAACAGGATGAATCAAATTATTTGGCAGTGTTGACAAGTAAATTGTGATTTGTCATCATAAATTTATAGACATAAGCTGCCCCAATGGATGACCTCCTGCAACTCTGCTCAATTTCTCCTATAGCCATGTAGATGACAAAGCAGGAGGAATAATCTGGAATCAGGGGTTTATTATACAAATATGACAGAAGGATAAAGGAGCAAGGTAATTTGGCTTATTTGGGTAATAAGATATTAAATGGAACTTTTCCCCTCAACTCAAAGTTGGGAAAATGGTTATAAAGATGAAAGCAATAATTACCTACCACGTGCTTTCTAATGAAAGTCACAGAGCTCATTCACACATGATCTCTAATAATTGAAAGAATTGGTTCTGCCATCCAAACTATCACTTACTTACCTCCAAGTAGACTATATTTGCAAAAGACAGAGAATCAAGAATTCCCTGAAGCAGGTTAGTCACTCTGGGACCAGTTGTGGCTTTTACCTTCCATCGTGGAGAGAGTGCTTCAAATCCTCACCCAAGTGAATTACTTTGGGGTAAAAAGAGTATCACTGGTAAAGATTGAGGGATGGGATGTTAGTTTGTGGGTGGATATCTATCACACAATAGACCTACTGACCTAACCTATGTGCCTATATATTGAATAAGACCCAATGAGAAAAAGATAGGGAGCACTTGTGGAGAAATACTTTTTTCATTTGACTTGACAAGTATACCTGAGTCTTCTGTGGTCAAATGGACACTTAGAAGTTAGCCAGATTTCGGTCATTTTGCAGTCATTCCTCCTAAAAGGACTTCAGGTCAGGGGAGAGGACCTTAGGTATAAGTAGCTGTGAAGTATTCCATGGAAGTAAAAGCTGAGTGGGCATTGGGAGGGGTCATTTTGGAAACAAATGGGCAATGGACAGAGACCCTGTAGAACCCCTGAAAATCATACACAAACTCCTGAGAGAGTGACAGCATTAGCCACTTGTCACTTTGTAAGCATTGACATCTAACTGAGGATACCAGTGGCACGGATTAAGTGGACATGATTATTGGAGGATCATGCTGAATTCCCATTACTATCACTTATTTGCTTCATGGCCACTCTGTCCAATCAGTAGACACTTACGTGGTCTTCCATGCTTTTCTTACCCCAGCATCTGCTTTATTCTGGGGGTACTTCAATATCCATGTTGAACCTTCTCAACTTCAAAGATTTTTTTCCTTTACTCAACTTTGAGTTCTCAGTCTCACCAAGGTTTTAATTAATTTAAACCTTTCTCAGTCCTGAACCCTGGAGAAGCTAGACCGAAAGAGTTGACATGCCATCTTTTTACAGTCCAAGTCCCTAACTAGTCTCAGGTCTGGCTTTAAGATAGAAAGGAAAGAGAATATTGTTTTAGTAAGCTTTTTCGTTAAAGGACCCAACCAGAACAACTATAGTGAAGGAGAAGTTTATCTGAGGGCTCAGGTTTCAGAGGTTTTAGTCCATAGAAGGCCAGCTCCATTCATTGGAGCTCTATATGAGACTGAACATCATGGCAGGAGAGGGTGGCAGAGGAAAGCAGCTCACATCACAGTGATCAGGAAGCAGAGAGAGAAACTCCACTCTCCAGATACAAATATATACCCAAAGCCATGCCACAGTTCTCACCTCCTCCAGCCATATCTTACCACTATATAGGCTATGCCTATAATCCAATTATTCATCTTCCAAACCTTCTTGCATTGTCTCATGTGAGCTTTCAGAGGACACTTCACATCCAAGCCATAACGAATATTAAACTGGATTTGAGATCAACGTTTTCAGGTGGATTGTACTGGACTGAACTGAATTGGAGGAAAGGATTCAAAGGCAATGGGATCTGTTCAATGTATGATAAGGGATAGAAAAAGAATTTTCACAGAACATACCTGAAGACAAAGGCTTTAGTTAAGGGAATAAAACTAGTGTTGTCACCTCTTAACATTAAGGCTGTTCAATAATTGGTATGCTATCGTCTAATGGAACACAAGCTGAATTAATAAGAAGTGAAGACAAAGAGGGGGCTGGTAGGTGGGAACAACATAGAAGGTTGACTGCATCTGGCCACCATGAAGCTAAAGAATAGTTGCAAAAGGGCATTTGGAAAGATGAACTAGAAGGTCAAAAAGGGTGGAATGTCTGGAATAGTATTTTCAAGGTGGTGGTAGTATGTAATGAATTCAAATTTAAACCTTGATAAGACTAAAAGTCAAAGGTGAGTAAAGGAAAAAAATCTTTTAAATTGAGAAGGTCCAACATAGATATTGAAGTCCCCCTCAGAATATGGCAGATATGCACAGAGGAGCACATTCTAAAGTGCCTACCAAGTGGATGGAGTGGCCATGAAGCAAATAGGTGATAGTGATCTGAAGTCAGCATGTTCCTCCAATGATAAAGGCTCTTTGTAAGACAAGGAACAATTATCGTTTGGTTGCCTCAGCAGTGTCTTCAGAGCCTATTTAGTAGACACTGAGATGGTTAACTGAAGAGGCTGAGGATTTAGAAGAGTTTGCTACAAATGCAAGAGAAATTTTAGATCGTCTAGTGAAAGGGTTCATGAGAAAAACCAAACAGGGAATGAGTGGACAAAGTCAAGATTTTCAGAAAAAAAAAAAAAATGTGTTCACCATTTGAAGTGTGTTCTGCAGGGACACAGATATGTTAGTCTTATATTTTCGATGAATCACTCTTAGATCTGTGGAGAAGACCATTTTGAGGGGAGTCCAGGCTACAGGAAGGGAGACCATTAGGAGACTCTTAATTATTTAATCAAGTTTAAAAAAAATCCCAAAGTCTGAAATAAAATCAAAATTATTGTAGAAGTTTAGTGTTACATATAGATTTGGATATTGTGTCAAAAACTAAAGCTTGAGTTGACTGTGAGTTGTCTTTACCCTTCTTACATATAGAGTAGCTGGTTTTAATTTGGCACATGGCCCTAAAAATAAAGGCAACGTTTCTCATTTCCCTTTATAGGTAACCTAATGACCAAGCGGTGGCTAACAGCATGTAGCATAAATTGTATTTGCGACTTCCAGGAAGTGTGCTTAAAAGGAGAACATTTTTTCCATTTGTGTACAATGAGTCGGAAGGCATTCTGCTGTTATGTCTATCTATTTTGAACAATTTTTTTAAAAAAAAGGAGAATGTTTTCCTCATCCTTTTCTCCTTCCTTTAGGGTAATAGGAACATTATAGCTATAGCTCCATGGACTATCATGGACCATAAGCTCTACTTGACCAGAGCAGTAAGAGAAACCTTGGGTCTTTGCCTTCTCAAACATGAGAAATAAAGAAATTTCTACTTCTTGAAGCCACTGTCATTTTTTAGCTTTCTGTTACAGCTGAACTTAATCCTAACAAATACAAGATATATTAAGTTTAAAGTGTCTGTGAAACTTTGAGGAGGGATACACAGTTGGATACTGAGATCGGGGTTGCAGATAGAAAATGCAGGTGATTCCCTGAAAGTGAGGGCATGTGATTTTTCCCCCTAAATCTTCAACAGCCTGATCAAAGAGTGAAAAGATCAGTAAATGTTTGCTTGGAAGAATATTCATATCTAAATATAAGGTAATTCAGGACTCAGTATTATTTCGTATTTAAAAGATTGCCTTTGACAGTCATCAAGCATACAAACAATAATAAATGCTCACAAGGATGTGGAGAAAAAGGAACTCTTTTACACTGTTCATGGGATTGTAAACTAGTACAACCACTATGGAAATCAGGATGGAGTTTCCTCAAAAGACTGGGCCTGGAACTCCCACATGACCCAGCTATACTACTCCTCAGCATTTATCATGAAGAATTATACATGCATACCTTTGTTCCTAGCAGAACAAGTCACAACAGCCAAACTATGGAACCAGCCTAGATATTCATCAGTAGACGAATGGACGAAGAAAATGTGGTAAATATACACAATGGAGTAGGGGGGCATAAATAAAAATGAAATTGTCTCAGGAGAGTAGGTAACTAAAGCTCCAAACCTTGGTTCTTGTGTTCAGATGAAAAAAAAAATTAAAGTCAGACATCAGAAGCCATGCAAAAGAACTTTATTCTAAGTAAAGGTAAAGTGAAGAGCACCCTTGAGAGAGAGAGATTGGGCTGTCCACAAGCAGAGAACACCAAAGGAAACAATGCTGCTTCCAAGTGTATTGTTGTTTGATGGCTGCCTTGAGAACCAGGGTCCATCTTCTGCACTCCTTGTCAATCTCCTTCTTCATGTCATGCAGTGGAGTGTTTGACCTTAGTTGGTCCCTTCCAGAAGTGGCTTAGAGGCCACCCTATTGGGGAGAGGGGCTACTGGAGTCAGCAACAGCTTACTTTACTGCACCTGTACCCCTAAAGAATACCCACTTCTGAGATAGATGATACTTGGTGCCATAACTCCTAGTTTTATCTTGACCTTCATGGGTCCTGTCAGGAGTTAGTCCCATTAATCATTCTTTCTTGAGGTATCCCCCCCCTGCCATGATCACCTTTTACTTTTGTTTGTTTTTCTTCAAGGTTTATGTATCAATATTTTTTCTACAGGATGTTTGCTACAAGCTACTTACTCTGGCTACTTACTACTTTGGCAGTAACTTTAAGAAAACTGTAAGAATGATATAAAGAAAACCTGTGATCTTGCTATGCATTCCACTGTTCATTACCAACTACTACCTAACAATATTATGTCATTTGCAGAAAAATGGATATAACTAGAGACCATCATGTTAAGCAAAATATGCCAAACTCAGAAGGTCAAGGGTTGTATATCTTACATGAGGAAGCTAGAGAGGGAAAAGGAAAACAAATGGGGGTTGAGCACGGATCTCATGAAAATCAAAGGGAGATCAGTAGAAGGAAGGAAGAAAGGGGTGCAAGGTGGGGAGGGAGGTGGAAGTGCTGGGAAGTGATATTGGTCAAATTAATTGGTTTTATTGTGTGCATGTACGAATATGTAACAACAAATCCCACCATTATGTACAAATATAATGCACCAATAAAAAATGTGGAAAGAAAAAAAACAAAAAAAAATAATTGACTTTGAAAATAAAAGTTAGCAGAACATTTCTTTGTATAATTGGCTAACCTTGATAAGGTACTCTGATCACATGAGGACAATTTAATCAAAATCCCTTCATTTGTGGAGAAATAATGACTAAAGGCAAATGAGAAAGAATCTGATGTGTCATGAAATATTACTCAGTCATAAAGAAGAATGGCTTTATGACATTTGCCAGCAAATGGATGGATCTGGAGATTATCATGCTAAGTGAAATAAGCCAATCCCAAAAAGCCAAAAGCCAAATGGTCTCTCCAATTTGTGAATGCCAACACACAACAAGGGGACGGAGAGAGAATAGAAGTTCATTGGATTAGACAAAGGAGAATGAAGGGAAAGGAGGTGGAATAGGAATAGAAAAAACACTAGAGTGAATCTGACATAACTTTCCTATGTACATATATGAATATACTATAGTGAATCTCCACATGCTATACATCCACAAGACTGGGATTCAAATTAGAACAAGGTGTACTCTATGTTTATGTAAGTATTTTTTGCCAAAATTGATTCTGCTGTCATAGATAACAAAAAATAATTTTAAAAAATAAAAAGCTTCGTAGGAACAATGGAGGGTTTTGCCTAGAATATTATTCCAGGGGACCAAGAGACTTAGAGAAAGCTTAATTTAGAAGAACAGCATTATTTCCTCAAAATAATGTGGTTTAAAGTTAGATTGAGAGTTGCACATTTATTATTCTCGTTTCTTTCCTAACTTTGGTTTTGCTAATAAAGAAACAATGCAGAGTGGACTGAGCACTAGAGAGAAGATATGATGGTATAAGATGTAGGTTGGGATATAGGTAAGTGCAAACAAACAAGCAAAAAAAGAATCTGATGTATCAAATACAGTGAAAGGATATAATGGATAGAAAATATTTAGGGAAAATTATATTGACCTTATTTGTACAGAAAATAAAACATAAATTTGAGCAAATACATGAACAATAATATTATTTATAGACCCAGAAATGAAAATGCATGTATTTGAGAAAATACACATGCAACCTCTATATTACACTTGCTAAATTGTTAATTCTATTGAATAAAATATTCTATAAAATACTCAGAAAATTAGGATCTGTGTAAATGCTATTTGTAAATCTTAAAATTTTCCCCACTATAGACCTCACTTACTTCCACAGTAATTTCAAGGTGTTTTCTTATAAATAACAGCCTTAATTTCAATTATAAGCAATGAATTTCTTATAATGCTTCCATATTTAAAAAGTTAGAAAAATTATTTTAGGTAGTACTGTTTACCTCTCAAAGAACATTTAAATAAATAAGCCAATGCCTATTCATGTGATATCCTGGCATTTTACCATGAGTTTTAAAACCCAGACTATCTGGCCTCTTCTCAATATTCAGTCTAGTATGTGCTCAATCAAGGATTACAAAAGTAATTTTAAAATAGAATTCAGCAAACATGGCCAGGCACGGTTAATGCACATCTGTAATCCCAGCCACTCAGAGGCTGAGCAGGTGGATTGAGAGTTCAAAGCCAGCCTCAACAAAAAAGCCAGGTGCTGAGCAACTCAGTGAGATCCTGTCTCTAAACGAAATAAAAAATAGGGCTGGGGATGTGGCTCAGTGAAAAAGTGCCCCTGAGTTCAATCCCTGGTACCCCCCAAAAAAAAAGGAGAAGGAGGAGGAGGAGGAGGAAGAGGAGGATTATTTAGCAAACATAATTAAGGGAAAAAATATACTATGAAAAAAAAACATAACATGTACCTTGATAAAAATAGAAGCTACTCCAACATCTGGAGACTCAATAATATGCTATTGAATGAACAACGGGTTTCCGAAGACATCAAAGAAGGAATTAAAAAATTCTTAGAGGTAAATGAGAACACCAATACAACATATTGAAATCTCTGGGACACTATGAAGGCAGTACTAAGAGGAAAGTTCATTGCATGGAGTTCACTCCTTAAAAGAAGAAAAAGTCAACAAATAAATGACCTAATATTTCATCTCAAAGCCCTAGAAAAAGAAGAATAAATCAACACCAAAAGCAGTAGAAGACAGGAAATAATTTAAATCAAGCTAAAATCAATGAAATTGATACAAAAAAACAATTAAAAAAATTGACAAAACAAAAAGTTGGTTCTTTGAAAAAATAAATAAAATTGATAAACCATTAGCCATGCTAATGGAGAGGAGAGAGAAAGCTCAATTTACTAACATCTGCATGAAAAAGGAAATATCATGACAGACACTACAGAAATACAGAAGATAATTCGAAACTATTTTAAAAATTTGTATTCCAATTAAAAAATCAAAGGAGTCTACAAATTTCTAGAGTCATATGATTTGCCAAAACTGAATCAAGATAATATACACAGTTAAACAGATCAATTTCAAGCAATGAAATAGAAGATGCCATCCGAAGCCTACCAACCAAGAAAAGCCCAGGACCAGATGGATACACAGCTGAGGTCTACAAGACCTTCAAAGAAGAACTAATACCAATACTTCTCAAATTATTCCATGAAATAGAAAAAGAGGGAATACTTCCAAACTCATTCTATGAGGCCAATATCACCCTGATTCCAAAACCAGACAAAGACACATCAAAGAAATAAAACTTCAGACCAATATTTCTAATGAGCATAGATGCAAAACTTCTCAATAAAATTCTGGCAAATCAAATACAAAAACATATTAAAGATATAGTGCACAATCAAGTAGGGGTCAGCCCAGGGATACAAGTTTGGTTCAACATTCAGAAATCAATAAATGTAATTCATCACATCAATAGACTTAAAGAATCATATGATCATCTCAATAGATGCAGAAAAAGCATTCAACAAAATACAGCACCCCTTTATGTTAAAAACACTAGAAAAACTAGGGATAATAGAAACATATCTCAACATTTTAAAGGATGTTTCTGCTGAACCTAAGGAAAACATCATTCTAAGTGGAAAAAAAATTGAAAGCATTCCCTCTAAAAACTGGAACAAGACAGGGATGTCCTCTTTTACCATTTCTATTTAATGTAAGTCTTGAAACTCTAGCCAGAGCAATTAGACAGATAAAAGAAATTAAAGGAATAGGGAGAGGAAAGAAGAACTCAAACTATCACTATTTGGCAGCTACATGATTCTATACCTGGAAGACCCAAAAAATTCCACCAGAAAACTTATAGAACTAATAAATGAATTCAGCAAAGTAGCAGGATATAAAATTAACACCCATATATCAAAGGCATTTCTATACATCAGCGACAAATCCTCTGAAAAAGAAACTATACCCCCATTTACAACAGCCTCAAGAAAATAAAATAAAATAGTTGGGAATTGACTTAACAAAAGAGGTGAAAGACCTCTACAATGACAATTACAAAATGCTAAAGGAAGAAATTAAAGAAGACCTTAAAAAATGGAAAGATCTCTCTTGTTCTTGGATAGGCAGAACTAATATTGTCAAAATGACCAAAAGTACTATACAGACTTAATGAAATTCCAACCAAAATCACAGTGGCATTCCTCATAGAAATAGAAAAAGCAATCAATCATGAAATTCACCTAGAAAAATAAGAGACCCAGAATAGCTAAAGCAATCCTTAGCAAGAAGAGTGAAGCAGGTAGCATCATTAAACCAGACCTTAAACTATACTTCAGAGCAATAGTAACAAAACTGGCATTTTATTGGCACCAAAATAGACCTGTTAGACCTATGGTACAGAATAGAGGACACAGAGACAAATCCACATAAATACAGTTATCTCATACTAGACAAAGGCACCAAAATGGAAAAAAAATAGTCTCTCCAACAAATGGTTCTGAGAAAACTGGAAATCCATATGTAGCAAGATGAAATTAAGCCCTCATCTCTTGCCATGAACAAAACTCAACTCAATGTGGATCAAGGACCTAGGAATTAGACCAGAGACCTTGCACCTAATAGAAGAAAAACTAGGCCTAAATCTTCATCATGTCAGGTTAGGTCTGCCTTCCTTAACAAGACTCCCACAGTGCAAGAAATAAAATCAAGAATAAATAAATGAATTCAAACTAAAAAGCTAATTCTTCACAAAAGAAACACTCAGTGAGGTGAAGGGAGAGCAAATTTTTACCACATGCACATCAGATAGAGCACTAATCCCTAGGATATATAAAGAACTCAAAAAACTTGACACCAAAAAAACAAGTAACCCAATCAATAAATGGGCTATGGAACTGAACACTTTTCAGAAGATGATGTACAATCAATCAACAAATATATAAAAAAATATTCAACATCTCCAGCAATTAGAGAAATGCAAAACTAAAATATTTCATCTCACTCCAGTCAGAATGGCAGTTATCAAGGATACAAACAACAATAAGTATTGGCAAGGATGTGGGGGGAAAGGCACATTCATAAACTGCTGGTGGGACTGCAAATTGGTGCAACCAATCTGAAGAGTAGTATGGAGATTCCTTGGAAAACTTGGTATGGGACCACCATTTGATCCAGCTATTCCACTCCTTGGTTTATACCCAAAGAACTTAAAAACAGCATACTACAGTGATACAACCACTCCAATGTTTATAGCAGCACAATTCACAATAGCTAAATTGTGGAACCAACCTAGATGTACTTCAATAGATGAATGGATAAAGAAATTGTGGTATATATACACAATGGAATATTACTCAGCATTAAAAGAGAATAAAATCATGGCCTTTTCAGGTAAATGGATTAAATTTGAGAATATAATGCTAAATGAAGTAAGCCAATCCCAAAAACCCAAAGGCCAAATGCTGATTCATAATGGGGGTGGAGAGCAGAGCATGGAGGAATGGAGGAATTTTAGATAGGGCAAAGGGGAGGGAAGAGAAAGGAGGGGCTATGGGGGTAGGAAAGATGGTGGGATGAGATGGACATCATTATCCCAAGTACATGTATGAAGACACGAATGGTATGACCTACTTTGTGTACAACCAGAGACAAGAAAAAATGTGCTCTATATGTGTACTATGAATTGAAATGCATTCCGCTGTCATGTATAACAAATTAGAACCAATAAATAAATTTTTAAAATGCACCTTAGTTATTTCCTGCTTAGCCCCTGGTTAGGAATGCCCTAGCCTCCATTTCCCTCTCCCAGCACCAGCTTGAATGTAGGGAAGCAGTGAGCTGCCAATCAAACTCCATCTAGCCAGTAGTTCTTTTGTGCCTCAAATCTAGGAGGCTCTCTGGGAACCATGAGTGAATGGCATGAGGAACCATTTTCAGGCTTCTCATACAGGGGCTCTTCAGCAAGGAACTTCAGAAAACCAAGTGAATCAGGAGACAATAAAATAAATTGAGAGAACTTTGAGGTTTGAAAACTCCTATCCAGAGAGTAAGGGTTCAGGAGTGGGAGCTGAAGAACATCAGGTGATAAACTAGATTAAGAACCACAAGGGGTAGAGTCTCAGTCTTATTCTGATACTAATTAGTATGTTCTTATTATATGCAGGTCAAAGAGTTGGACTGGGATAATCTCAGTGGTCTCTTCTAGTTGTAAAAGTGAACATGCTGAGAATTGCAGGTGATTGCTATAAGTTTATTGACGTGCTTGAAACCTCCTAAATGTAATACACTCATGTATCATCTCTTCCTTTTGATATTGGACTCCAGGAAATACTTAATTCAGATGTTTTGTTTTGTGGAAAACTTTCTATTCCTTCTCACTCTCTTCAACTGATGTTTTTCAAGCCAACATTTACATTGTTTTCTATGATATTGAAAATGGTTGTATAACATTTGTAAGTGGAAAAGAAATACATCACTAACTATAAAATTTTCCATTAAGGAATTTCCCTTTTTGCAACTAAATTTGTGATTGGGCAAAGCATAGTATAGGAAAGTAATTAAATGCATGCAAAATCATGTGGGATGTTAGAGATTATTTGGTTGTTTGGGGTCTCCTAGGATACTTAGTTGTTTTCCACCAACCCACACATTCCTAATAAAGCCTTTGGAATCTGTTGGGCTTTTTAAGGTTCTCACCACTCTGTTTCTATGACTTCACCATATCATTAAAAATCTAAAGTTATTTAGCATAATTTAATAGTATTAGCAAGATTTGTAACAGTGTGTATCCAAGGACATGAGTTTGTTTGTTGTAACAACTGCCTAAGTGGTCCAAAAGCTCTTCAAAGAAAAAAAAACATACCATGTGAAATTTTCAGTAGTTTTATTGAAAAATGCCTCTTTTGTTTCAGAAATAAATAATATAAGGCAGTGAAATTCACAATCTGCAGTTAAAATATAAAAGCAGCAATTCTATGTTCATAGTCTTGCAAACATTTTCCAACTGCTTTTGATAACTAAGAAACATTATGTTCTGAAAAAAAAGTTCATACTAAATATACAACACAAACATGCAATTCCATCTCTGCAGAATAATCTGCAATTTGGCATAAATGTTAGTGTGTCTAAAACAGGGAAGTTTACGGCAATATGGAACTGTATCCAGTTGATACAATAGCTTCAGTTATGGAACTTAAGATCTGTGGTTGCTTTATAAAGGAGATGTGTAAGAGCATTCTGTGCCCTAATGTATAACAGAAGATAGAAGAGGAAGACCAAAAATTTAAATGGAGCTCAACTTTCACTCTTTTCTGATTTTAGGAGGGGAATTTCTTGAATCGTGGTGTAATTAAATTGCAGATAAGTACTGGAAAAGCTAAACTGCCCTCTCTAAATACACAGTAGCTCAGGGTTCCAGATTTACTGCTTAATCAAAGAGTTTCACTGAGGCTGCCAGCGCAGGGCACGTTCTCTCCTGGCAGCTTTGGTGAACAAGGCATTTTGCAAGCATTTTAAGGGCAAGGGCATAGATGCCTACAGAATTGAGTGTTGCAAGATAGGCTTCCTGCAGAAACAAGGTTCTCTACAGTCAGAAAGGTTACTCGTGGATGAAGCAACGCCGGAGAAAACATCACAGAAGATATACATTGCTCTATCTGACCTGTAAATGAGAATCCCAACACCTCCCCCCTGCCTAGCAGGCGGTGCGCGGTCTCAGGTTCACTGCCCCGGGCCGCGCAGCACAGCACGCCGCCAACGCGCGCGCTGAGGTTGCTCCCCCGCAGGATCGTCGGCGCCGTAGTCATCTTCGTATTCTGCGGTTCTCTCGGGCTCCACCGGCACGATGAAGGGCTCGCGCTCAGGCAGGTAGGCCCCGCCCTCGGGCACGTAGGGCTCTGTCCGATTCAACATCACAGTTATGGCATGATCGGAAGGCACACACACACACACACACACACACACACACACACAGCAAAAGCTAAATCATCACCGGCAGTGATGGCACTCCAGTCTTAACCTCAATACCATAAATAGATAAATTACAATGCTCTGATTACTTCCATTGGCAAAGAGAATTTGGTGATCAAATAATGAAATGGCACTTTAAGGAAAAAAAAAAAAAACCTTCAGAGATCCAGCAGTAAATACAATCATTGCACAAATACCTGGGAAGGACCAGAGACTGGGCCAAAGAATTGTAAACACAACACGTAGGTAGGATTTTCGCAAATCCCCAACTTCAAACTCCTCAAGTCAAAGAACAACTTGGAAAAGTGAGGAGGTGAAGATAAGTTTTATTGACTCCTAGAAACTGAACTCTGGAGGTGAAAATCAACCATCACCAGGTAATATACAGTACATGACATTTCCTGTGTCTGTCCCTCACACAGACTCAGTTATAGCTAGTGGGTAAGAAACACCAGTGACTACAACAAAACAGGAAAAAAAAATAGGTGACTTTAAACTTTGGTTTGAAAATTGCAGTTACAAAACCCAAATGAGATTACACAGTACAAAAAAAAAAAAAAACACTAAAAAGGTCACATGCCCTGAATCAGACACATTGCTAACAAGCAAGAGATGAGGAGATTCCATTCGGTGTTATTCCGGCATAGAGCAAGCAGCAGGCTTTGATGCAGAAGCTTTTGTAAAATTGTTAAGTAATTTTAGTGGACAGGATTACATACAAATCATTTACAAGCCACAATTAGTTTATTATTTACAAAAGACTTTTCTCTTTAACCAGGTTAATTGTTTTTCCTAAAATGGCATAGTCTTCGCTGGTTAGTAGTTTTATTAGGCATCTCTTTCAAAACTGATGCTCTTCATGGCTGTGTATTTGAACTTTTTTAAAAAAATATTTTTCTACATTATTACTGAAATGCATCAGGCTGACACCACTGCTTTTGTCTCATTCAAGTTAGTATAAAGAGTCTCCACCCTCCTTTATGATGTCTACCCAGTTCGTTAACCATATCTGTGGTGAGATTTCCATACAGACTCATTTTCTAATAAGCACGTGCGCAAACATCTCAGAAACAGGATTTTCATGTATTCAAACTGTAAGCAGCACTGGCGACTTAGAAAATTTGTTAGCCGGAACCTGAAACAGGTCAAAGATGATAGTTTTTAAAAGTTGAATTACTATGCAAAAATATATATATAAACATCCATCTAAGTATGTATGGTTAAAATATACATATATATATATCCATATATTCTGTCATCACACATGCCATAGGCACTGGTAATTTAAATTTATTTTATAAAAAATTAAATTGTAATTTTGTAAATACATTGCATGAGAAATATACATTATTCACTCTTACTTCCAGTTACATGTAATTATGCACATAAATATATAGATATATAGATATTTAGATATTCAACTACTCATGCACTATTTGCTAGTAGCAAACCATATCAAACAGCAGTATCATTTTTAAAACTTGCAAGATGCTCAAGAGTGCACTAATGAAAAAGTCACTGTTGACCACTGCATAACTATTTTGTATCCAGATCAGCCTATCTCCCAGTCCTCATTTTCTCCAAAGTCAGTCATAAGAGACTTCTGCCCTCTTATACCTGTCAAACACTAGAATTTCAAACAATCCTTTTTCAAAAAATCAGTCCCAGATTTTTATTAAGTATTAATTCCATAGACAATGTGGGATGAAGAATTATTTTCCCTTGTCTGCACTATATTACCAAATAGTTTGCCTACAAATTTAGACTCCCACAACAAATTTTATATACATTCTTGGGATTCTACTATTGTATTCAACAAATCCTTTATATTTTTAAAAAAAAGTCAATTGGTCAATTAACAGTCTTCAAACTCCCATAAGAGATAAGGAGAGGTTTATGATGTGATTTGGTAAACATAGAAATATAGAAGGAGAAAATCATTATTTGAAGTCTAACAGTAAGATGTTTTAGGCTTTAGAAGACAGCTCTATTCTTAATCAAAATACAGAATTGAAAGAGTTGATATCTTCAAGAAATCCTCACATCAACCTTCCTTCAATCCTTCATTTCCATATAGGGTCTTCACTTCAGGAAAACTGGGTTCCTACAATGGCAACAACATACCTGGATAGCCTTGCCCATTGTATGGGATGCTGGCACACTGGGATGAATCACAGTATCCAGGAGGACCTGGGGGTCCTCGGATACCTGAGTTTCCAGGACGACCTGGGGGACCAGGAGGACCTCTTGAACCTGTGGACCCTGGTGGACCAGTTCTGGATTCTCCTTGTGGACCTAGGGTGGAGTTTAAAAAAATATATTTCCCCTCCTGAAGCAGTCAGCAATACTTAAAGTATCACTAAAAAATTAAGAAATTATACCTCCACTGACTTGAGACTATTTGTTAGTGCATGGTAAGAAAATATTTCCTTAAGAAACCCCTAATATGAACCAAAGCTTGGTGGAACTTTCTTGCCAGTGACTCATCAAGAGTTAATGCCAGAAATCTACAACTTCAACAATTTTCATTAAGGGAAAACTGATTTAGCAAGAATTCAGCCAAACAAAGCTATCAGTGAGTTCTCAGGTTTGCTCCCACTCTCACAGAGATAAGCACACCTGAAGGAAACACCTCTACTTGGCACCCATTCAGGACTACCATGAAGACACTGGTGTGTCTGCTCCACACTGCCAGACTATGTGAAGACAGCAATGTTATGTCTGGATCAAGTGATAGTTATGGTTAACATAAATGTAAAAATTCATCCATGGAGCTAACCCTGGTTGCAAGGATCTCACAAATCTTATAATGAAGAAAAAATCATTTTCAACATAGCAAACCAAATGCATAAACAACCAGACTACTGTTATTTCTTTGCAAAGTATTAGAAGCTGTACAGGAAATTTTGCAATGTATCGAGGCTCTTAGTAAGAAATACATTTTTCCCAGTCTAGTAAATATCCTTAAAAAGAATAAGAAGGCAAACAAAACAAATAGGAATTCCCTAAAAAAAGAAAATAGCAGCCTTCTGTATCACTAAAATTCATACCCTCAAATATTAGGATTATAGTAATTGCCTAATAGAACTTGCTCATTTTTGTAACAGGAGCTATACAGGTTGAATTTTTTGCTAAAAGATATATCATGTGGTACACATGCCTGAAGTTAATGAGGTGACATGGGTCTCTTGGGGACTGGGTACTTTCTTAGCATCTATGATCCTTACCCACTTGAATACTAGCAAACCTACCTGGGGGGCCAGGCAGCCCTCGAGGTCCTGGAGATCCAATACCCCTTTCTCCTTTCTCCCCTGGCAATCCTAAGGAAAAATAAGAAGAGGAAAACACAGGGAAGCATTATATGAAAACATGGAGTTTTCATCTTACATGATAATACTTGGTTCAAGTAATTCATTCCCTTAGTGAAAGCAGAAAATAATTTTTCAAAGAAATTCAGTCTTCAAGCCAAATTCTTTCTAGACATTTGGGTAATTCCAGATTCATGGCCAAGAAACAAATCTGGCTACAAGACAGGGGGAAAATTATTTGAAGGAAACAAACATGTCTAATATATTTTTAAATAGTAACTAAGAACAGAAATTTTGAATAAGTAGTTACAAATTGTTGAAAAACATCTTAAAGGTATCTAATCTTTAGTAGCTCTACAGGGTATCCAAGTTATATGTAAGTTATCTCTTGAATGTTAACTACACTTTTGACCAATGTGGACATCCAAAAGTCCTAAAACATCTGGAATAAGAAAATCTTGTTTTTTTTCTTTTCCTTCAATTTCACTTATCTACCATGAAATTAAAGTCAAACAAGCATATGAGATCAGTGCCAAGCCCTAAATAAAGGAACAAAAAGAATTTGGATCTAAAGCTATCAGACTGCTTAAGTGCATTCAGTTGCTGCTCAGCTCTTGCCACCGTCACAGCAATTATTAAGATTTTGCTGCCGGTTTAGCTTGCCAAGATACAGAATTTCCCACTTTACCAGAACAGCAAAAATCAGAAAATAACAATAGCTCTGCTGAGATCTTCTGACAAAAGCATCCTCTTTTCCAAGATGTAGATCTCTATGACCTGCACGTTGCCTAAAGAGGGAAACAGTTCATGGACAGTGGCTTTGGAAGGACTGTCCTGATAAGACTAGGTAAAGTAGCTTGGCAACTTCAGATGCTTTTAACCTGGCCCAGTTCCTATACTTGAAAGTCCTGCCTATAGCACCCATAAATGCCCACCTCGTTCACCGGGGGGTCCTTGCATCCCTGGTGTTCCTGGGAAGCCAGGTCGCCCTCCAGGCCCTGGTTCTCCTCTGGCTCCAGCACTGCCAGGAGGACCTGGGGGACCTGGTGGACCTGGCTGGTTGCGATTGGAGTGGTAATCATTTGGAATCTGATTCAGCATCTGGTTGAATCTGCTCATCTGGCCTGCAAATAGAAATTAGGCTTATTAGTAAGAAATACAATGCACTGGTCCCTGTCTCCAAGGAGGGGTGAGAAAGTGAAGTTATTTTCTCTTTGTGTCTAGTAAAATCCATCTCCATACCTCTTCCCTCCAGGAAACATTGTAATTAAAATCCCCAAAATAAACTAGATATGCTAGTCACCCAATACAAAGTGATCCGAGATAAGTAATCATTTCCAAAGAAGCTGACCTATAAACTGCAAGCATTACTATTAATATAAAAGAGTCCTTAAAGATTAACATGGCTCTGAAATAAAGACTTGAGATGCTCCATCTGATGTCACTCAAAATATAATATGTTTCAAATTAAGAAATTATACCATATTTGTATGAATCTAAGGCAATGATAATCAGGTTTGAGTACATATTAGAATCGCCTGTAAGATATATCACTGGGAATGGTGTCACATGCCTGCAATCCCAGTGACCCAGGAGGCTGAGACAGGAGGATTGCAATTTCAAGGCCAGCCTCAGCAATTTAGCAAGACCCAAAGAAACTTAGCAAGACCCTGAAAAATAGACATCTCTGGGCCTCATCTCCAGATAATGATTGACTAGGTTTATGCCACAGCCCAGAAGCTATCTTTTCTAACAAACAACATAAGTGATTTTAAGGTCAGTGTCCTCAGGACCACACTTTCAAGAAACACCATAAAACCTCCCAAAGGTGGAACCCTGAGTTTAAAGCTTGCACTCAGTCTGCAGAAACTGAGCTTTATTATTGAATAGGCCTTGTGACATAGAGTCTGTGAAAAATAGGGGCAAGGAAAAAGTTCCCACCAAAATTGACTTTCTATGATCCAGTTAATCTTAGTGGGCCACCTTCTTTAAGGTCACAGAATAACTTAAAGGTTGTAACTGAAATGTTTTCAGTGTCTTAATACTTAAAATCTTTGCTGCTTCTGGATATACCATGATGAAGCTCACTAAAAATTCTAACTCAGAAACTAAAAAGCCCTTTTAAAATATGATTTTGTTATCAGACTAAATATAGAAATAAAAGACTATTATTATATTGTCTTGAGTTACTATTTTACCTTAATGACAATCTTTAAAATCTCATTAGGTTTATCTAATCAGATACAAAACTGACACTGTGTAAAAACCAGAGCCCGTCAAAAATTAAATAGAAACATATTCACTTAGAAAGTGTATGGCTCAAACTCTGCATTCCTGCAAATATTTTTTAAATCATTCACAGAATAAAAAGAAAATAAATTTTACCACTTATCAATTGTTCACAGACTTGTCTTGCAACTGCTCGCATCATGTTCTGGGAAGCGATGTCTCCCTTGTTAATGAAATCAAGAGAATCATTAGCATATTATTTCTAGAGTTTCAGGCTTCAATGTTTAACACAGAAAATAAACATGAGCACCAAATGTTAAGAAATACATACCCTATCGCCTTTCTCTCCTTTTAACCCAGATGGACCCTAAAATATAGAAATTTCATGTATTAGAAAATTATAACTATGGTCTAAACGATGTGTGATGTAAAAAGAGAGCTCAGTCTATTGTCTAATGAATGAGCAAACTAACATCATCACATGCATATCCATATCACTCAAGTTTTCCTTTTCTGTAAAAAGGAGTATCATTTTCTCTCTCTTGGAAACACATGCTTTCCAAAACAGTGCCCAGATGCATATTTTATTTGCAATGTTAAAGTTATGCCAAGTGTAAATGACATTTTATAATGTCATTCATAATGCAGCCTTGGAACTGAAATACACATGAAGCCTGTGCTATGCCATCATACTTAACATTATCATAGCTGATTGGCTCAGCTGGTTATTGTGGAATGTCCTTTCAGTTCCACAAAGAACCAGTAGGCATTTGTCAGCCTCCCAGCTAACTATGTAACTCGAGCTTCTTCTTATGAATATTCATATGTTGGGTAGAAAAGGAACCAGGTGTCTTCCTTATTAAATAATTCCATCCAGGTAGTCTCACATTCACACACAACCATAGAATCTTTGCCTCTACTCAGTCACCAGCCTCTGACTGGATATGAGAAATCTTGGTGGAAAGTTTTCCTTAGAAGGCACAAAGTTTTCGTCTTTCAAGTTACAAATTTCCAGGCTGCCAACTGCTATCATAGGAGAAACATACAAATCACTGCAAACTGGATGTTCGAATAATATCCCAGACCAAACCACTTCTTTCCATCACCATGGAAACCACTGTAGTCTAAAATAAGATTCTTACCTTAGCTTTGCCAATATCCTCCTAGTTATTCTCCCTTCCTCCCATATTGCCCCTTGGCAGTCTTTTCTCCACACCAGAAGCCAGAATGATGTTGGAGGGGTAGGGGTGTTTGTTTGTTTGGGAAAATTGGATCATATGTGTCACTCCTTTGGCTCCAAGAGCTTCCTATCACATTTGAAATAAAAGAATTCCCTCTCATGGGCTACATGGACCACATGGTCATCCAAGACCAACTATCTGACCTTATCCTTCATCCTCTCTATTTCACTCCTTTTCTTTGGGTAACCAGACCTCTTGCATATGCCAGACTCAATCTTACTCATGGATTTCATTCATGCTGTTCCTTTTGTCTAAATCCTTCTCCCATAAATAAGAGAGCTTGATCCCTCGCTTCATTCCAATGCCACCTCCTGAGAGGTTCCCTGACCACCATATCTAAAACAGCTACCTCCCACTACCACAAGCACTCTCTAACCCTTGCTTTGGTTCTTGTCTCTTCCTATCACTAGAAACCAGATTATTCATTTACATGTTGTTCATCTGTCTCCTCCTCTACAATATCTATATAGTCAGGGACTCTGTCTTGTTTGCTGCTATATCTCCTGACCTAAGAACACTAGGTAGCACACTGCAGGAATTAAAGAAATACATGTCAATTAAATGAATGCAATATTCCACAAGCAGTTTCTAGAAACATACATCATACAACATCAAGAAGTAACAAGAAGACATTAACTAGTTTTAATAGCTAACAACATAAGCTAACAGTGATCTGGCCAAGCTCTCTGCCAAGACCTTTAACCATTCATCTACTATATTTGGTTTCAGACCTCAGAGGAAGACAAGATAGAATAAAGAAGAAAAGGAGATGAAATTTGCCATCTTAGAATGAGAAAGATGAAGGGAGGAGATATGAAGTCCAAATAAATAAAACACCAAATTGCAATTATCATAAGAAAAACTTCAGTTTTGCTATCTTTTTGTAAAAAGTTGTAGATTTTTGTGGAAACACAAATATTATTAAATTTGGATCTTTTGTAAATCATAGGGATTTTAAATTTTTCTGCTATTTTGAACTTTTTCTAATGTTGTGTTTTGTCTGGTTTGGTTTGGTACTGTGGATTGAACCCAGGGGGACTTAATCACTGAGCCACATCCCCAGCCCTTTCCCCCCCCCCCTTTTTTTTTGAGACAGGTCTCACTAAATTGTTTAGAGCCTCCATATGTTGCTGAGGCTGGCTTCTAAGGTGATTTTTTAAAATGTGAAGTTGTCCAATTGTATATGATTTGCAGAGGTCATCTTTATGGTCAGTATTTAGCAATCACATTTCAAGTAAATGTAGCAGACATTTCTTTCAGGCTTCTAGGTAAACCAATTACACTAATAATCCTTACATAAGAAAAATACAAATAAGGTAGAACATATAGAAAATAAAAGCCCAATAGTAATCACCAACACTTATGGCTAATTTAGAATTTTCTAATTCACTTTTGGAGTTACTAATTTGAAAATACCTGGTACATACAATACTATCTCAACCATTATTTTAAGCAAAACTTCTGAGTAAGAGAAAGTTAAATTGGATATAAATTGGGAAAGAACAAAATTTAAAAAGTAAAATGATAAACTTGATAAATCCTTTCATTTTCTTTCTTTCTTTCTTTCTTTGTAATAGTGCTGGGAATTCAACCCAGGGCCTTGAACATGCTATCCTATCACTGAGCTACAACTCTAGCCAGTAAACCTTTTAACTCTGGAATTAATATACTAGCATTGAAAGAGAAAAGAAAAAATGGCACAGCTGGATAATGCTGCTGAAGGGTTAACATTCCGCCAACTAAGGATGGAGGCGCCATGCACCATCATCATGTATTTTTCTGTCTTCAACAGCATACCATTTCTAAATAAAAAGAATCATTTTGCTGACCCAGCTCTGAAACTATGAGTGTTTATACAGTACAGAAATATGTGTCTTGGCTCATAATCTCTTTCTCTTTTTAAAGAAACCCAATGGCCACAATTTTCATCCCTGAATATTATAGAAACCCAGAGAGAAAAAAAAAATTCAGAACTAGTACCAAGTCAAATCCATGGATTTAGCATAGTTTCAACAAATGCTTCAAAAGCACATTTATAGCAAAGATAACCTAAACATGCCAAAGCCTTGCAGTTCTCATTATTTATGTCCATGGGGAAATGGAGGTAGGTAGACATGCAAGCTGCCACTTACTGGTCTGCCATGGTCTCCAGGTTTTCCTGGTTTCCCACTTGGTCCTGTGACTCCTGGAGAGCCTGGAGTTCCCTACAATACACAAGCCAAGGAAGGGAATGTTATGACAAAGGGAAAATCCCAGCCACAGTAAACTAACGCACTGTAGCCAGGTTTAAAAGCTTTTAAAAGAAACAGCACATAATTACCCATTAAGGAGGGTAAAACCAAACTTTAAAGTAACATGAAGGGAAAAAAATCTTGAAAATTCCAGTTCAATTTGTGGACTGTACAATTCTATAATGTATCTTGAGGCCAGTTGAAAAACACATGCACATATAATGTAATCAGTTTCACAATTTATAGACTATGATCCCAGTAAATCTGTTCCAAAGTGAACTTGCAGAAAGCAATTCCTACTTTTTAGTTTATTTCTATTACAAAGCCAGAAAACCCTCCAAAAGACAGGGGTTGAAAACTTTGGCTGGGGAAGAATCAATATGTGTCTAATTTTGTGCTAAGCTGAGCAAAATGAGGGCAGCCTTCCCCTACTGGGAACTGCACTTAGACTAGAAATTCATTTTTTTTTTTCTTAAGTACATTCCCTTCCCTGTGTTACAGTTTGGATACAAGGTGTCCCCCAAAACTCCTGTGTTAATACCGGAAAGTTCAGAGGTGAAATGATGGGATTGTGGGAACTGTAACCTAATCAGTCCACCCTAGTTTGAATGGACTGACTAGGAGGTAACTGCAGGCAGGTGGGATGTGGCTGGAGGAGGTGAGACACTGGGAGCATGCCCTGGGTTCATCTCTCCTGTGATCCTTTCCCCCTGTTTCCTAACTGCCATGAAAGGAGCAGCACTTCTTCACCAGGTCCTTCCCCTATGATGCGCTGCTTCATCTCAGACCAGAACAATGGAGTCCATCATCTACAGACTGAGACCTGAAATTGTGAGCCCCAGATAAACTTTTTCTCCTCTAAGTTGTTCTTGTAGGGCATTTGGGTCACAGTGATGCAAAGCTAACACATTCTACTTAATTCTCTTCTATTACATCAGCATCCTTCACCCCTCTAAAACCGTGTTTCTCCCTGTTGCTTTTAACACAACTTCCAGAAATCTTAAACATATATTTATAAAATATTTATATATAAAATAGTCAATATGCCATGTCCTAAAGCCTCAAATTTCCTTAAAATAGAATTAACCAGATTTTGTAAAGCAATTCTTTATCAATTATGGAAATTTTAAGCTCTGTCATAAATACTTAAATGATTATTATGCACTTAAATCCTCCTTACCTGAAAACATATGTACTAAACATAAATAATAAAATTATTTTACATATTTTCTCAAGTCTTCATATCCTGCCATACATAGATAATATCCATCCCCTCAAACAATTTGTGATCTCACCTGGATTGGAGGGATACCAACACCAATTTCAAAGTCACTAACGCCAGTATTTTTCCTACAGATCTTATTTAGAAGACCCTTTTTTTTAGTTGTGGATAAAGCTTATTTATCAGAACCACTGATAGTGCTCAGTACTAAATGTCTTTGACATTAACATATCATAGGCATAAGACTCTTAAAATTCTAAAACAGGAGGTAACCAATAAAATCATAAACCCAACCACTCAATGTAAAGAGGAAGGAACTGAGGCAGTAACCAGTTAGTGGCCAAGTTAGGGATTTTCTTTTTTTATTATTATTATTATTTTCCAAATATAACTGGAAACATAAAGACTATATTTTGACATATCTATTCTCTCTGGCATGGTTTGATTTAGGAAAATGAAAACAGCTCCCTTGACTAATATATTCCCCAGCACAGATGGAATGTTCCCACAAATCAAGCTGCCTGGCTCTTCTCTAGCAGGAATAGAGCATAAGGGGGTTGTGGCATGGGGAAGACGACCTTATAACCCATTTGATTCTTACCGGTGGCCCAGGTGGGCCCCTCGGTCCCATTGCACCATCTTTTCCAGTGAAGCCCTATTGTAAAAATGAAATTAAGTACAGATTAGGGAGGTTATTGAAGAAGTGAGAAGAAAGATGCTAAACAGATTACTAAGGATCACATGTGATGAGAATTTGCTATTGGGCAAGTAAAGTTTCAATATAAAGACAAACATACCAAAATAAAATCATTTCAAATTGCCTATGTTTTCTACTGAATAATTAATTTCTATGTCCACTTATTCGTATAGTTATAAATAGAGCCATTTTAAAAGTCAAAGTAATCTCCAAAGAAGGCAGACTTCTTTCATAAAGATATTAGGTTTTGCTTCTGTGAAAGTATAAAGAAGGATAAAGGAAGAAAGATCCTTTCTAGAAACCAAAAAGTCAAGTCCACAAACAGCCTGGGACAAACGAAATGTTATTGAGACAGGTGAGTGGTTTCATGCAGGATGAAGGAGAGGCCAATCCATTCAACTCTGGTTTCCTGAGCAACTGCCAGATGGCTAGGCTGGACAGTTTGTGTCCACTGCTGGTGAAGTCTCTCCTCCCCACAAAAAGAAGCAAGATTATCTTAACTGGCCCTACACCCACAGGAGAGGAAAGTGTCAATCCTCATAATACAAACTTAAACCTTTTAGTGGCATTTGTCTCCCCATCACACATAAAGGCAAGAACTACATCGGTATCATCTGGCAAAGAAAGAAGGACAGAGTGCATCTCCTTGCAGGCTCACTCTCTGGATGGTCCACCAACATTCATGTGTTGTTTTTTTCTCTCGGTACACTGCCAAATGAATTCTGCCTGGAATGAGTCACCCCGCTACCTAGTTAACATTCATTCCCAACTGCTGATCTCTGAAATCCAGCAGAGGATTTCTGAGTCAAGTTGTTGTTTATGATTGTTGCATTCCTCTGTCATAGGAAATTTTTTATCTCATTTTCTGTAGAAAATAAGAGTGATCATTTCATCCATATTCTTGAACTGTGTCAAACATCAGGATTATTTGGATCTCTGCCTGCATTAGATATCCACATTTCTTTTTAGTCCATTGATTTTACAACAGAAGTTCAAATTATTTCTTCAAATTTTGTTAGAAATATTTTTCCTCCCCCATAGCAAAATTTTTTTCAGAAACTTATAGGGATAAGATTTCAGGCTGTTTTCTAAAAGATCTAGGCCTGCTTAACAAAAAACAGCCACCAAGTCCATCTGATACTTCTGAGAGCCACTTAAGAAATAAAAATGTTTCCGTGATATTGCTTGGACAATTTGAACAGCATTTCTTCCATCTGAATTTCTCCAACTGCTACATAGTACATTCTTTTTTTATATTTTAGATAAGGATCATATTTCTTAATAATATTCAAGTCATCCTAGAAACTTTCTGATTGACCATATTCTTCTAGGAGAAACATGTATTTAAGTTAGGGTGAGGATAAATTTATTCTGATATCCTCAGAAGGGCTACCCATGGAACCGTCTACAGAACTTTGTGTTATAATTTTACTTTCTTATTCACTTTTTGTTGCAGTAATTAGTGCTATGTCCACCCACATGGGGGTGGCTTAAGATACCAGTGATCATTTTCATATATACCATGTACAAGATATCTGTACATATGGGTCTTTTGTTACTTTCGAGTCGTCCCTGAAGATGTTCCTCATTCTGATAAGCGTCTGTGCTGAAGACAATCCATGCATCCCATTCCCAGCCATACAGTCCTGGTAACAAGTCTTCCTTTCTCACCAGGGTCCCTGGCCTTGTGTTTGGGCACACATATGCACTCTCTTTCTTTCTCTCTCTTCCTCTCCCTCTCACTCCTCCTCCCACTTTCTCAAGTCTATAACAAAATCAAATTTCTATTCTTCTCTTTCAGCTGAGATCCCCATACCCAAACTCTCTCACTCTCCAAATTTGTTGTCTCATCAGCTGTGCACTCTCCTATTCTCCTTTCATCTCCAGTAGCAGTTTACTAAGCAATAGGAAAATGTACAAGACTGTGGAGGAAAGAAGAGAACAATTTCTTGAAAAGTTTTCACATGCTCATCCCAGGAGTCTTGGGTGGCCTCACCACAAAACTGAACAAAGATCGGAGTTTGAGAGTAGAAAAACACAGTTCCTCCTGATCCCTCACTCTTCAGGGATGCCGTGACAATGATGATGGCTGTCTGGATGGATGGGATGTGCATTCAGGACCCAGCATTGTCTGCCTAAAGCTCACACCAAGGTGTGTTGATGGGCACAGCAAGCCTTCAGTAATAGCAGCATGCAAGTCAGCCTAGCATCTCTTATTGATTGCAATATTTTTAGTTTTATTTTCTAATTGAAAAGATCAACTTGTCACCATTATATCCTACCTGTTGTCCTTCATTGTAAAATAAAAATTCACAAAAACCCTTTAGGTTCCAGTCTCAAAAAGAGTCAGAGGAATGTATACATTGGTACCACCTCCAGGTTCTAGATCTCAGAAAATACAATTTTCTCTTTGACCTCCCTTTAGTACTCCCTCCTCCAAACTCAAAAGTAGGCGTGGGAGCAGATAAATAAAGTTCACTGGCATATCATCCACTATTTTGTATCATTTGGATTAATATTATATTTGGATTAATATTTGCTCCTCCTGCCTAATGGTGTTTTGGGAGTAATAAAGTTTAGTGACAGGTATTACATCTCTGGCCCCCTCAGATACCATTGCTAGTCATATGCTTTAACTTGATTGGTCAGAGTACACACTAGTTTAAACATAAGATGTTGAAAAACCATTATTTTTTGTTTGTTCTGAGCAACTCTAAAAGCTCTAGGTTCTGCTCTGGAACCAAATGTTTCTGTAATATTAATGAACAGAGCAAAGTGGTCATATTCACTGGTCTTTTCATTTACTTCTCTTAGAAAGATTGGGTTTCCAAGGTATGTGTGCCTCTTTTACTCTGAGTTAAGAGTGAATCAAATCTTCTGCAAATAGTCAAAGACCCTATTACAAATCAGCAAACATCACTGAGGCCTCAGAAGTGGCAGTTGAGTTCCAAAGATGTAGCAAAGATGTCCTGACTTGGTAGAGAATGCCATGAGAGTCAAGGTTACTCTCTGTCTGTAAAAAATTTGCCTTGTAACATAGATTTTGATTTCAGGATTTAAAACCATTTGCTAAAAATCTTGAATCTCCTCCTAATTAGCTAATGCTCCTTCAATGAATTACTTTTTCTGAATCTAATATAATTTTAAAATCCCCAAATTAAAGTGTCAAAACTCCCCTAAAGCCCAACCAATTTGTTTCAGAGAGTCTGAAATTGATCTAATGTCAGAAGGCCTACTAACACAGGCCTTGTAGCCTTCCACAGGTACGTGATCTCTTCATTTCTAGTCACGAAAACTGACTAGAAATGTGATAGCTGACTAGTAGTGATAGCACTACTAGGCAAAAGTGTGCCATCACTTCTGATATCATGACGGCCTGCCCAGGAAAACTTACTCTGTCTCCTGGAGGTCCCATTGGTCCTGGTGGGCCAGGTAATCCTGGGGTTCCCTACAACAGAAGGAAACAAAAAAGTGAAACACTGTAACGTACTTCCTGTGTAGGAAAAAATTCTTATGATTCTCTAAAATATTTTCAAAGTAAAGTTCTAAGGACTCTAGAAAAAAAACATGAAACTGGGGCCAAACACACAGATAATCAGTCAACAAGCAAACCCCTGAACTGAACAGCACAAACTTGAAGACCAAGACCAGGGTATGAAATCGAAACAATGTGAAGAACATACCCAGGCTTGTGTTTCGCTGCCTGACCTTGGTTCACCTTTTGAAGCATGACAAAGGCAACGTTTCAAATAATGCATGGCAGGTGAAAGAAAAGGCAACTTGTGGGAAAACTCACTGTTCTGCCTGGAAGTCCTGGCTCTCCGGCATCACCTTTCATGCCCTGGCGACCCTGGAGTAAACAATAAGAAGACAGTTCTAAGGCATTTTACAGAGATTAAGTACAAAGGAAAGATATAAATTACTTATGAAATTTTCAGCACTTTATAAATCCAAAATCAAAGATTGACACAAAGGAGTATTTTTGAAGAGAGATGGATAAGTCATTTTTTTTTTGGACTGATGCTCACTTTTTAAACTATATATGCTATATATTACAATTTCCACTTAATATGTTAAGAGGTGACTTTATGTAATTGTGGGCTAACATACCCACTTTAAAAGAACATAGTTTAACAGAAAGGATATATGCATTACTTATAAGAAGTTTTTTTTAAAGGTCAAATATCTAACAATATTTTTACACAGTTTATATTATTAAATATACTATTTACATATCAAAAATCATCATTACCATATGACATTATTTAAGAGATTAATTTTGCTGAATTTTCTGAGAAAACATTTGAGTTTGTCAAAATACAGAAAATGTTCCAGTTATACTCAACTGATTCACTAATCTCATTTCCTTCAGAAAGCTTTTGTACTTACTTGTTCTCCTGGAATAGACAGTCCATTGGGTCCCTGGGGACCTGGAGGACCCTGGGGACCTGGAGGACCTATATCTCCGCGAGGACCAGGAGGCCCCTAAAATACACAACAGAGAGATGACCACAAGTAACGTAATGTCCTCCAGTGCTAACAGAAACTTGTATTCATAACTCTAAGACATCAATCATATAGTCTGTGCAAACATTTCAGAAATATATACATCTATGAAAGTATTAATGCCATTCTTTTCTTCCCTTTACTATTCATTAAACAAACAACTGTAAGCTGGGCACAGAAGTGCATGCCTGTAATCCCAACTACTTGGGAGGTTAAGACAGGAAGATTGCATGTTTGAGGTTAGCCTGGACAACTGTTGCTAAATAAATAAATAAATAAATAAATAAATAAATAAAAAGGGATGGGGATGTAGCTCAGTGATAGAGGTGCTTGCCTAGTATGCATGAGGCCCTGTGTTTGATCCCCAGCACCCACATTCAAAAAAAAAAAAAAAAGAATAGTTGGAAAGTAAAATAAATTCACAACAGCACTTATATTTTCATATTCATATGAGCTCAAAGTCTAAATTTCATTGAGTTTGATTAAAGTAGTCTCCCTTATCCTCAGGGAATATTCCAAGACCCGAAGTGAATACCTAAAACTAAGGATAGTGCTGAACCCTATATTTACTACAGTTTCTCCTACACACACATAAGATAAAGTTTCAATTTATAAATTAGTCACAGTAAGAGAATAATAACAATAACTCAAAATAAAATAGAACAATTATAACTATCAAATTATAATAAAAGAGTGTGCTTTGAGGTCATTCAATAAAAATAAGGAAAACTTGAAAATAAGCACTGTAATACTGTGATAGTCAATCTTATAACCAAGATAAATATGTGACTATCAGGTGGGTAGGGTATACAGCATGGATACACTGGACAAAAAGATGATTTACAGCCCAGGTGCAAGATTTTATCATGCTACTCAGAATGATGTGCAATTTAAAACTTAGCATTGTTTATTTCTGACATGTTTCATTTAATATTTTGAACCCTAAATGAGTATGGGTAACTGAAACTAAAAATAGGGGTGAATAATAATTGTATTTTAAGCTAGTCATTATTTCTTTTAGACTTGTGCTTATTTCTAGGACTAAAGTATACATAAATGAAGTAAGGAAAAAAATAGATATCCATGGATTGGATACTGTAAGTTGGAGTTCTTTTTGCAATTTGTCTTGTTGGAAAGGGCATAAACTTGGAGTCAGGCAAACCTGAGTAAGCACCCCAATCTCACCCTTTCCTGACTAAGTTAGCTTTGTCTCTAGAGAACTTCAGTTTTTTTAGAGAAGATCAGTGCATATAACTAGCAGAAGGGGCTCATAAACTCTGGTGAACTCATATGTGGCCACTCAGCAATTTTTCTGAAACAAATGAAAAAAGAGCGGCTAAATGGCTCCCACATTGCTCCAGCTTTCTAGAGGGACTCTGCTGCCTGTGAGATCTTTAACTGATGGCAGGTTCACCCATTCTCCTTCCCCAAGTTCCAGAAGAGCTCTTTAAGGACCCTCTGCAGATTTCCCATGTGTCGTTGCTACAGCATGCATTTCTTTCTCCAACTATTCTCAACCCTCACTTGCCTCTGGAGAAAAGACAAACATAATTATATTGCCTGAGATATACTGTTATAGTTTGAATATGAGGTGTCCCCTAAAAGTTCATGCATGAGACATTGGAAGAATGTTCAGAAGTAAAATGATAAGATTATGAGAGCTGTACCCCAATCAGTGGATTAACCTACCAACATGGATTAACTGAGTGGTAACCAGAAGCAGGTAGGGTGTGGCTAGAGGAAGTTAATCACTGGGGGTATATGCCTTTAGGGTTTATATTTTGTCCAGGAGAGCAGAGCGCTCTCCCTGCCCTGCCCCACCACATTGTGAGCCACTCTCTTCTGCCATATCCTTCTGCCATGATGTTCAGCCTTCCATTGGGCCCAGAGTTATGAAGTCAGCCAACCATAGACTGACTCTCTGAAACTATGAGCCAAAATTCACTCTTCCTCCTCTAAGTTGTTCTTATCAGGTCTTTTAGTAACAGCAAAGAAAAGCTGACTAAAATGCATGCTAAACCTGAACTATCTTGCTCAAGATCACATACCCTCTTTAGTGGAAATTTGAACAACCAGACTTCAACATATAGTGAACATTTAAATGCACTCTAAAATATACTTACAATTGCTCCATTAATACCTCTTTCACCTCTGGGACCTTTAGCACCTGGTCCTCCCTAAAATACATAGTAAGGGTACATTTTAGCTTCTGGATAGGAAAGTAGAAAGTAAAAATTGCTTCAAGAAAAAATTAAGTCTCAAAAAAATCAATACTTCCATAGCTACTTGCAAAGAACTGAAGTAAAAATTTCACTTCAGGGCTGAGGGCTCAATGGTAGAACATATGTAAAGCCCAGCGGTTCAATTCCCAGTACCACATACACACACACACACACACACACACACACACACACAAAGTCATGTCATTGAAATATGTGAAATACGAGGAGAAAGAGAATTTCAAAACTTTGAACATTCTAAATGTCTAACTTTTGACATTCTGTACTTTACTGATATCAAAATATAAAGTTAATTTGAAAATTTGAGGTTAAGGAATTTGAAAATTAGGAAAAGCAAAGATTACCTGACTACAGTAAAGAGAAAAATATGTTTAAGAATCATGTGAATTGTATTTTTCATGGAAAATAATATCAACAAAATACGATCTTAAGTCTCTCGGCAACTCAGAAAATGTACTTAACATGAAACCAGAAACCACTAAGCAAAGACTAAATAAATTTGATAGTGACATCCATGAATATGATCTCACAACTAGAGAAAAAACTACTCAAAAACATCTGTCACACATAATATATAATTTTATGTTTATAAATATAAATCAGGTAAGTCACTGTCACTTAAAAAAATAGTAACTCAATTGGCATTTTTATTCTGTATTTGAAAAGCTATTTTGCAATCAACCTAAAATTACTTTGTTATTTGCCATGACCCAAGTACAGTAAAATTTGACATTCTGAGAATTCTTGAGCTGCTCCTATTTTAATTATCCATTTTGTTAAAAGAAGCCAACAGGACTTAGAGCTATCACTTCCATTTCTCAAAGTGGCTCAGGTCCATTGTTGAACTGACTAAATGAGATCTATCACTTCAATAGTCAATGTTTTGGCTTGCAGTCTCCCTGCTACCCATGAATAGACCTGGCCACAGCTTTCTCATTCAAGTTATTCCAAATTCCAGTACTTTCACTCAGAGTTTATGAAATCACACGTATGAATTGCCCTTTTTAAATCTTGTGCTCATGATTTCTGCTCCATAAGGTTCACCTGTTCTAACTACAGGCCAGCCTCTCAAACACAGCCCTACTCCATTCATACAAAAATTTTCAGAAGATGGAAGGAATTTTCAAAATCATATAATTATAGATATAAACCCATTTATTTATAAGATTTCTATCTTTAAGAGAAAAACTCTCAAAATTGAACTTGCTCTATCCCAGAAAACACAGATGCATAGAAGCATTTTATGAACGCCATACTGGCAAACTGATGATCATTCCAAAGATTTTAAAATAAAAAAACAATTTCAATTTCCTTACTGCAGGTCCTGGAGGCCCTGGAGGTCCAACACTGTCCTGTGTGCATGTGCATGCATTTGGAAGAGCAGGGCATTTTGCTTCATCTCTCTGAAAATTTGAAAAGAATATTTATTTATAGATTTAAAAGTTGGGGAGGACTTCCCATCTCCCACCCCCAAGAAATTCTTTTTTACCAACTTGAGGAAATAACTTCTTGTTAACATTTCAAAACTAGTCTTAAATTGAAACTTGTTTGACTTCTTTATATTTTCATTTTACTTGAGGAAACCACACATGACATTACAAGACCACCAGGACCACTAGTAATTTAATACAATCTTCTCTAATCCAGTGTTAGAGAAACACTATATATCTTAAATATCATGTCCCATTTCATTCAGGGGAAAAAAAATCCAAAACCTTTCCATGACCTACAACTCTCTCATGCTCTGCAAACCCACTCCCCACCATCAAGCCCATTTCAATGCCTACCACTTTACCCCTCACTTTCACTTTGCTCCAGCCCCATTGATCTTGAGTTTCTCAGCTTTTTGGAGTATACAATGCTCTTCCTCCATTATCCACATAGTTTGCTCCCTCACTTTATTCAGGCTCTGCCTAATTCTCAGCCTTATCACTGAGGGTTGATGATACCTACAATCATTCCCTGTCCCTTTACCCTGATTTGTATATCATCCTAGGATTCTCACTCTAGGATTCTCACTCATTCAGTGTCTGTGGTGGATTGATTCCAGGGCTCCCTGCCAATTACAAAATCTAAGGATGTTCAAGTTCCTCATATTAAATGATGCAATATTTGCATATAACTGAAGTACATCTCCTGTAGACTTTAAATCATCTCTAGATTATTAACAATACCTAATGCAATCTAAATGCTATGAACAGTGCTACATTATACTGTTAAAGGGAAAATGGCAAGGAAAAAATGTCTACACATACTCAGTACAGATGCAATTTTTTAAATATTTTCAATCTGCAGTTCATTGAATTCATAGATACTGAATCCACAGAGAAGAAGAGCCAACTTTATATATCTCTTGTGAATTATTTCTCTCCCCCTGTATTTCACAAGGACATTCACTTTTTATTGCTATAACCCTAGCAACAGAACAGTGTGTGGCTTATGATGAATATTCAATAAATACTTCTTGACTAAATAATGTACACTCATGAATGTATGCAGTTCTCTGCTTGCAAAGCTTCAAATCCATCACGAACATTCAATTTTGTTATTACTACCTCCTACAGAGATACTAAAAAGGAAAGCCAGCATCTCAAAAAGAAATATGGTTATTTCTATTATCTAAAAATCCTTAGACATTCAGAAAGATGATGACTGATTCTGTAAAATGCTCATAGTTTATAAGGAATAGGAGGGCTTTGCAGTAATAAGTAGGTTTGTCAAACACATTGACTCAGCAGGGCTTTTCTGACTTTTAGAGAATTTCCAGATATGGTCTTGTACATTCGTAGCTTGCAAGGAAGTCACACAGGCACTGGCCTGGACTATGTAGCAGATGAGTACGTGTTGTATGTCCCTTGGCTCCAATTTGGAAATGCAGCTGCTGAGTGGCACTTCCTCTCCCAAACCATCTGCATCACAAGGACTTAGTCCTGGGGGACCACTCAGATCATTCCCTTTCACTTACCCTAGAAGGAATATCACAGCATCTGTCTCTACTGGTCCACACTGGACTGCAGACAATGTCAAAACTCTGAATTTGGAACTGCAAAAAACAACAGCAACATTAGCTACAGACAACTCAAGACCGTTTTATATTAATGTCTCCAGTTTTAATCTTTGCCAACTTCTCACACAGATTTTCCCAAGGATGCAAGGCCTTCAGAGAATGCGCCCCTTATTTCATAAGGAAAGAACATTAAAATATATGCTTGAGAAAGATAATAAAGTGAAATGCATATGTAAAATTCCCACTCCTGATTTGTTTCTTTAGCTAAAATGCAATCTAGTGACTTTTGTTTTTTAAATGAACTTTTAAAGTAATATTTGAGTTTTTGTTGTTTATTCATTTATATGCTTAAATGAATTTTAAGACTACATATATTCAAATCAATTTTATGAATCCAGCCTTGTAGAAAAGTTACATTTAAAAAATCACTTCTCACACTAAAATTGTTGATTTTTTTTTTTTTTTTTTTTGCTCATGATTTCTGTCCCATAAGGTGCACCTGTTCTAACTTCTAACTGTAGGCTACAGATTGACAAATAACTTTTCTATTGGCCCTCAACTTAATTATTTTAATATAGCATATACCTCCTATAGTTCAAAAATATAAAATATAGTTCTTTTGGCAAAAAGAAAAAGGGTTGTCTAGATGTATTCATTCTTTTAAAAACCTAATGTAATCGTTCTATTTAAATATTAAATCCAAATTTAAACAAAAAGTTTGGGTTTCAATCATAACTTCATTAAATTTTGAGCTAATTCTTTCTATACTGAAAACTAAAAATTTCCCTTTTGAATCTGATAGAAAATCCTGCTCATGGAACAAAGCCAAATTAAATAAATAATGACATTAAAAATAATAATAAGAGAAGCCAAAGAACTTTATTAGCTTTTAGGACAATGTTTATTGATTGAAATTTAATATGGCTTAATTATCCTTGTACAGTACAGTGAACGCTTTAGATTGAGGTCTTTACTACCAGATCACATTGTGAGCAAAGTTGGCAATGAAACCTGAGAGTAAGGCGTCAGCTGGGTGCTCAGCTACACTGATCCTTCGGAGGTAGACTAACGGCTCCTCTATGAGCAGACCCAGGACAGTCATTGCTAGTTTAATGTTTAATGACCCGATTGCACAAAAATGCACTAAAAAATTATTATCTTTGAAGAATAAAAAAGGAGCTATTTTAGATTTCACTGGGTATGCTGGCAACTCTGCATTGTTTTCCTGCAACTTGATCCTATTTAAAGACAACTACAAAGTGTTTCCTGGTGCCTGGACAACTTATTTTGTTTCTAGAAGTAAGGCACAATGTTATGGGCTGCTGGTAGCATATTTTCTCAATGTCACTTTTCCAATGTTTCAGAGTTGGCAATTTAGAACTCACTGAGAAAAAATAAATAAAACTTACTGCGCTACTTAGAAAATGACACATCAATCTTTGAGCACAAAGTACCAAGAAACATAAAGACATTACTTACTGTGGCTGATTTCCTTTCACCTTTAAGGAGTTTTCCAAGAATTTCATAACCATCTGTTGTGATATTTCCAGCTTCCTTTATGTCTTTTTCTATAATTTCATAGCAGTCTATGTAAATCTTAACACTTTTTGAAGTCACTACAATATGAATCTAAAAAAGATGGAAACAAATTTGTTTCCATTATAAAAATTCCACCAAAAAAATTAGCTATTCTCATCCCAAACCAAGAGTCTTGAACTCAAAACCAAGAACCAGGTTGTAATGTCAACAATGTCATTTATTAACCATATGAAACTAAGCAAGCCACTTAACCTCTCTGGTCTCAGTTTATGTCATCCACATGTACACACATACTTTCTTATTTGCCCACTGTGTACCCTTGCTGAGATGACTAGAAAGGAGGTAGTGGGTAAAAGGACTTTGCAAACTCTAAAGAACTAACAAAGTAGAATTGATAAATCATTTATATGTATGCTTAGTACAAAGGAGCTTCAAATGTCTCCCAATAATTTGCTCAATTCAATTTTTAGCTTATTTCCCAGTCTCAGCCAAAAATACTTTATAAGCCATAAAATATCTTCTGTAGAGATACAACCCTGGAAATTAATAGAACTTTAGATTCATTTCCTCTTAAGGAAAAAAAGCACTTATGTTGATTAATTTTGTGTCTGCTTCTGAAGACACAGAATGTTAAGAAATCTATTAGTACAGATAACTAATAAAGCATTTGTATTTCAAAATGTAAAGAATAGTCGGTAATCTTTGACTTGATGGTTATGCTCATAGTTTCCACTTATATCAGCACAAATACTCAAGTGAGCACTTGATTACTTTGAAAAGTTTGGCAGAAAGTTAAAAAGAACAGAAATTCTCTTAAATGTTCTGAGTCAATAAACTTAAGAACAATTTCTAAAGTTTTATTTTTAAAGTAGATATTTTCCCACATGGATTTACCACCAAAAAAATTATTTTATCATATCTATGATAAATATGAATTACATGTTGTTTTTATATACAAGTGATACACAGCTGGCTAAAATAAAGTTTAAAGATCCTCAAGGAAATCAACTAATACTGAAATCAAAATGAACATTGTATAAGCATTTCAAGGATATTTATCATATAATAGGATTTAGACTCTTTGAATTTTATTGACTCTAGGTGAACAACCACAGAAGCAAACATTCATAGTGTGAAAACTCATGGTATCCACAAAAATTATTTCAAAATCAAAATTAAAAAAAATTTTTGTATCAGAATCACTCCAAATGCACTTGTCATTTATGCTAACCATAAGAAGCACAACCTAAAGACACATTTTGTGATTGTTTATTCAGTGATTATTTATTTTACTGCATACTGCATGTTTTAAACACATACATAGTTACATTTCAGATGGACTCATCAGATCACTGTCTCAAGTATTTAAGGTACTGACTTATTTCTCAACTGCCACTCATCTCCCTTCCCAGGCTCTGACAATTCCTAAAGCTCTATTTTTCACCTACTTTATTTCTCACATGGATCTACCTCATCTATTATCAGTAGAAGGTATATACACACACACACACACACACACACACACAAAGTTTTTCAAGAGACTGTACAAAAAGTGATAACTGTCAACTCTAAACTCATTTAGCTATTCTCTTCTTTCCAAAGGGCTCTCTTCCTGCCATCATCACTGTCTTCTGCTCATTCCCAGACAGGGCTGAAGAACCTCAGTTCAGAAATTAGATGGAAAGTGAAAAAAGAGAGCTTGAATCCTTAGCTCAGTAAGAATGCAAGTAGCTGGTAGTGATCCCAGGCAGTACTGCACTGATGTGATACATGAGAGTGGGTTAAAGGAATGGGCAGGGTGTTGTATATTTACAATTTATTAAGAGGCTAGACTTAAGTCTTTTTAACACACACAGAAAATGGTAACTATGCAGAAGTAATGTTAATTAATATTAATTATCTTGATTGTGAAGATCATTTCACAATGTATATCACTTTTTCATATACCTTAAATATATATAATTTTATATGTCAAAAATATTTCAATAAAAGGGCTGGGGCTGGGGCTAAGTGGTAGAGTGCTCACCTAGCACATGTGAGGTGCTGGGTTCAATCCTCAGCACCACATAAAGATAAAAAATTAAAGATAAAAGTTTTTTAAAAATATTTTAATAAAACTATTTTGAAAAAAAAAGAATGAGGTTAAGCAGTGAAGGAGGGAAAGGACTTAGTGAAAAGGGAAAGAAAAAATAAGAACAGATTATGAAATAAAAAGAAAGAAAATTTAGGAAGAGTAGACAAAGAAGAAGAAAGAAGGGATGTTATGTAAAATCCAAGAGTGCAATACCTCCATGGGAAGACAAATAGTAAGAAGAAGGGAATGAAAAAAAAAACTTATCTTGATTTGTAGTAATTAATGACTATTATTATAGATCTCTGAAAAATACTGCCTTTTGGCTCAAATAAAGCATTTCATGAACATTGGAAATTTTTAAATAGTTACTAAGTGGTTATTGGTTGTTTAGTAGAAGATGATTCTCAACATCTTAAGTGGATACAAAAGAAAAAATAAAAATAGTCCTTCTTAGCATGTTACCCAATGGGCCAAAAAAATGCCAGATTCAACATCTATTATCAGAAAAGGATCACTTGAAACCAATAACATCCTCCAAACTAGAATTTGCTTTCCCATTGAGGAATTTATTTTACTGTACTACATGAAAGTCAATAAAATTTTAAGTAAATATAGTAAAAGGGTTTTTTCTTTTCTTTTCTTTTCTTTGGTTACAATGATGTGCACTTTGAAGCCTCTTTGAACTCAATAAAGAAAGTCTTTTACCATCCTTATCATGAATCTAATTTATGAATTAGAAAAACATTCGGGAGAGAAACGAGATTTCATTGAGAGTAGAAACAGCAAGAAATCATGTTAAACCAATTCAAGTTAGAGGAAGGTCAGATTGAACTGGAAATATTTGTCTTTTATATGTGGGGCTTATCTTTCTGCATGTCATACTTGTAGAAAATTTAGACCTTTTGTGCAATAACTGGTTCCTGTTAACATACTCCAATGCATGAAAGGATATCATAAAAGGTTTATTCCTAACCTAGACTGACCCTTTTTTTCCCTAATGCTCCCAACTTCAATACTTATTTGTCAACTAGTTGAACTAGTTTATAGTTCACTAGCATGTTTGTAACTTTTCAATAAGCAAGCAAGCAAAAAGCTCCTGTTCTATATAGAATAGTATCAATTAAAATATAACCTGCTAAATTATTAAGCTTCTCAAACTTGAAGACATAAATATTCACAACAAAATGACAAGTAGAAAAATAGGTGAACAATATTGTAACCTTCTGATTCAATTGTTGAAAGATATAAACTTTGAAAATAAATTAAAAGATTAATAGGTTAATAGTAGTTATCCATCTCCCCTCTTTCTCTCTCTCTCTCTCCCACCCTGCCCCCTCTCTCTCATACTGGGAATTGAATCCTGGAACTTTGCTCCTGAGTTACATCCTCAGCCCTTTTAATTTTTTATTTTGAGGCAGAGTCTTGCTAAATTGCCCAGGCTGACCTAGAACTTGAGGTCCTCTGGCCTCAGCCACTGAGTAGCTGGGATCACAGACTGTACCACCACAACCACCAGCAATAATCTCTCAAATTTATGAATTAATCAAATTATCTAAAATAATATTATCCTTTTGAAAGACATAGCTAGAACTCTACCAATTTAACATGACATCTTAATAAATAATAAAAGAAATTAGTTTTTATTTTTAAGTCATATCCTTTTTTTAGAAATAAGACTTAGATAATCTTACATTTTTACCTTATGAAAACTTCCATAAAATAATGTCTTTACTTCATCTGTGTCAAATGTAACTGTTTGCACCTCGCCTCTTGTATCCTTATTGAAGAATGATAATGTCTTACTAGAAGCTGTAAGCAACATGAGATTGTTATTAAATCACATGCATGGCATACTTTTTATTGTAAGTATTAGCAAACCACCCTTATTGGAAAACTTCTAAAAATTTCAATAATTTCACTTGCACTAATATAAAAGTAGAATATTTACTGATGTTATATTTTTTAAAGTTTAATATAAAAGCATATACTAAGTATATATGTGTGTGAGTTTTAAAACATATACTATTCAAATTTTGAATAACCAAGTACTCAGCATGAACTTAGTTATATTCAGAAGGCCTCTAGAGAGAAAAGAGAAGGAAAGGGAAAAACATAATCAAAACTATGTCTTCATGTGCCTTAAAACAGGATAAAATCCTTACGATCTGCAATTACTCCAACTTGTGGTTTGTAGTCTCTGTCTGTAATTTGCCAAATTGCAAAAGGATCATTGGGAGATTCTGGGAGAAGTCTGAACAATAGTATAATTGTGTATGAAGGAGGAAGTCCGTTTGGATGCAGGTCTCTGTGAGATAAAACAAAATAGGTTAATAAATAAATAAAATGAATAAATAAGAATTTTTTTTCATCAGAAACAGAGAAAACCATTAGACCATAATCCCATTATGAGGTACTATTTACAATCATCCAATTCAATAATAAAAGGAGAAAATTTTATAAAATACATCAAAAGAATAAACACTAAAGACCCATTATGAAAATAGCAGATTATTTATTTGATAAAGTCACAAAAGTCTGGGAAATTACTGAATAGTCTTTTGTTCTACTCTTAGTAATGAATTTCTTCTAGACACATAGAGGACTATAATATCATGTAATAATTTTAGGGTGATAAACGCTATTACTATAGATATCGTGTGAAGACAATGAATCTGACTAAACATTAATTTCCAATGTCAAGGGGATAAGATCACAGGCAAGTGGGTTATGGCTTTAATTTCTCTCTCCTTATCACTGATAATGTTTTGCACTTCCAAATTCCTCTGTTGAAATCAAATAAATCACCTCAAGAAGCCTACATATTCCCAAAAATAAAACCAGTTGTAAATGTTAAGGCCATGTACATGTGCAAATGTTTAATGCTGATAAAGAAATGTGAGTCAATTAAAAGGAAACGTTTCTTGGCTCTAAGGCTGGGAGACAAAAAACTCAGTCCCCTGTGTCCTTCCAGAGTTGAGTCAACATTGTCCTGGAAGAATTTTTTAAGCAGATTTGATCCTTTTGTGTCTGAGATCATGTAACACTTTCTCCCTGAAGGAAGAAAAAAAAAAAAAGGCCTAGATAATCGAATCTTGGACAGAAAAGAAGCTATGCCTCTACCAATTTTGGCCTAAGGCATAAAATGTGTCTTGTGACCTCCTACAGTGTAACCAATACTTCTGGACTATAGTGCTGCTTTGCATCATCAGATGTTCTGAGAAAGCTGGCAAGATGCCATTTATATATTCAAGAAATATCTATCCACATCCATGTTAAAAATAATATTTTCTCCCTATTACCTCATCTCTCATGTAGCCCTTTTTTCTCTTTCCCTATTTAACTAGCCCTTGTGAAAAAATAGTAATAATTCAATTACATTTATGTTTCTTTCCTTTCATTCAAAAGTTCTGACTCTTGCAAACACAATAGGAATGTTGTAAGTTAAAAAGTACCGTGAGGTGACTGAAAGAGTTGAACATTGGTTATTGAGGTTTGCTGAAAACTCAAGCACTTCAAACCAACATGGCTAACCATAAAAGAGTCAGGAGTTACAATGTGGTCGAACTACAATACAATCTGCACCTCCTTAAAATTAATCAGCTTTGATTTTAGTCTGAATTTTCCACTAGCTTTCCCAGAGCATTTCAAATTTCAGACATTATTTTCTGTTCCTGTCCTAAGTTTCTGAAAGCTTTATTTCTTCTTATTCTTTTCTCTCCATAAGTTGCCAAACACATATTTTCAACATTAAAAAGTTTTAGTTTTAAGATGAATAAGAAATACATATTTCTGTTATCATATCCAGGTGCAAACCTCCAGAGCTACCCAACAGATTGCTAGAGTATTAGCCAATAAAAACTAACTGCTGCCTGTCTGATCACGGACAAGCAAAATTACTGCAGCCCTTCATTTTCTAGAGGTCTGAAACAATAAAAAGAATTCTTGCTCTTGTTCTTCATTTATTTCAGCCAGTCATTCTGTACCACAGGGGGATACTTTCACAATAATAAGCTGCCTTCCTGTTTTAACAGCCTCTCTTAGAAGGAGTAGAACTACAACCCTGACCTTCAATTCCAAAGAATCAGGTTCAGATTCTTGGATCTGGGAATAGTGGGTCATGAGTCCCAGTTCCTTGCTTTCAACCTGCCACACAGCTTGATGGAAGACAATTAACCCAATTCTATTTAAGGAAAACAGAGTAGGTCATCCATAACAAGTCTTCTGACAATTCTGAAGTTCCAAGATTCTAGGAAGTCAGCAAAGATTTCAAGAACCTCTTGCCCATTATAAGGAAAAGGGAACCTCCTGTTTTCACACTTACGCGGTAGGTTGATTCACAAAGGCATTCTTCTGAAGCCTGTAAGAGGAGTAGCTGGGGAAAGACCCTGACTCCAAAGAGACTCCTTGGACAGAAGCAAAATTCTTTTCTGTCAAGTTGTATGCTTCGAGCATCTTAAATCCTTTATATCAAAGAAGAAATTACTAAAATGAGTATATTTTAATTATTTTGTTCCTTAAATCTAGAAAGAAGTTAGTCCAAGGACATAAATGCTTACCTGGTGAGGTGTAGCCATCCAAATAAATGAGAGGACAACCTGAAATGTACAGAAGTCTTTTAAGTATGACTCACCAACATGATGTACAAACTCTGCACACACAGAGAGAGCAGAAATGTGTGCACATCAAGTCATGAATCTGTTCATTTATTTATAAAAGTTAACTTGTTGATTTAGCCTTTTATTTCTTATAGGCTTCTTGTGTATAGGAAAAATGTAATATTAATAATTATTATGCTATTATTATTAATAGGGAAAAAAGTTTTCTGAATATTCTCTAGTCAAATTGGAATTTTAAATTTTTCTTAAAAATAATAAAATGGAATTGAAGAGGAAAATTTTCACTTGTTTTTCAGAAAGAAATTTTCTCCCAGAAAATGTGAGATTTAAGCAAAGGGAAAAAAGTTCATTCATCCATAACCCTCTTCTCTGCCAAACCTCTAGTCTCTCACTGTCTACCACACATAACAAAACAGTGACAAGTATAGCACAATTTTCACCTTGGATCTCCCAAAGCCAGAGGTACCAGAATGCTGCATCCAGGAGTGGAAGGGAGACAGTTCCAGCCCTCTACCCACATTCACCATGGCAGCTCCATTCTGGAGTTCAGTGTAAGTTTTCACAGTAAACCCCTGAGTTTTGTTCACTGTTGCCATCTCAAACCAGAATTTTATATTTATAATATAATGTTTAATAGGGAAAATATGGCACTTGTAAACTAGAGCCCTGCCTAGGATTAGGAGTGTAAACTGGTCACATAATTGTCTCCCTAATCTTATACCTCAAAATGGATGAGGAAGAAGAAAAATTGACTTAATTGATCTTTAGTTCCTCACTGTAGTTCAAAAGCTGAACTTGGTATAAGAAAAATCTACACCCAAACAAACAAATGAGAATCAACTGAATTTCCATGGATCACGCAAGCACAAGCCAGTTGGCCCATTGCTTTCTTGAAGCATGAATGTTGACAGAATACCAGCTGGTAATGAACAGGGAAAATCTTCATCTCACAGAAGAGTTTCTATATATGCAATTCTAAGTGGATGATTAATTTTCCTAAATGTCACAGGCACTGAGGTGTTGGGAAATAGTATATTAAAATGCTTTATTTCCATATAAGGGTTATTACATCCTCTAGGCTAAAAACGGATTTCTGACAAGCACACATTTAGCAGGATCTCAATGGAACAATGACTCATCAGGTTTTCAAGTGATTTCCCAGGATCTATTTTTGCACAGACTTGATCCCATATAGTATAATTCCATTTAGTGTATAAGTAAACATTTCCCAATTCAACAAAGTTATGGATCTATGTTGACCATGACTTACTCGAAGTGGCAGTTTCACAAACAAATGTAATAAGGTTGTCCTCAATCTTCTCAAAAGATTCAAAGTCATCCACAATGAACACATGCCGTTCACTTGGCTTGCTGGCAATGTTGGCCAGCTCATTGTAGTCAACATCAGCCACACCAACTACAAAGACACTGAACCCTGCAAAGTAGCATTAATAGAGTAAATTGTATATCCTTTTTCTGCCCTTTATTGTTTTAACAATTCAAAATGAAATCTTATCAGAAATGATACTGTATTTTCTTAGCATGTGCAGCAAGTTCTGGTATTTGACAAAAACTCTCTTTAATGGATAAATATGTTCTTTTAATGAGTATGTGCACTGGGCATGGTGGTGCACTCCTGTGATCCCAGCAGCTTGGGAGGCTGAAGCAGAAAGATTGCAGGTTGCCAACCTCAGCAACTTGGCAAAGCTCTAAGCAATTTAATGAAACCCTGTCTCAAAACAAAAAAATTAAAAAGGGCTGGGGATGGGTCTCAGCTATTAAACACTCTTGGGTTCATCTATTATCTGGTTTATAAAGTTTGATTAATTAGATCACTTAATAATTAAAAAATAAAGCTTTTAAAAGCAGAGAGACTTGGTGTAAGGCACACAGGCTTCCACAAATTCACTGTCCTAATGTACACATGAATACTGTAATTCTCTTAGGTACCATTAACAATTTAAGTATATGTGACTAAGAAACCAAGAATGGGCTATTTTAAATTTGAATTCTTGAGATTGATTTTTCTCAACAAATTCAGGCTCAAAAAAAATGGCAGCAATTTCACTACCTTCAAAATTTGCAATTCCCAGTGGCAATAAATATTCCTTTATTTAGACTAATGCAAATAAACAAAGTTTTCATTCCAAGAGCTTAATTTGACATCAGAAATAAAAGGATATGAAAGGAATATAAAGTGTGTATGTGTGTGTGTGTGTGTGTGTGTAGCAACTAAAGAAGCAAGCATTCATAATCCCAAACTTAAATCAACTAGAAACCCAAAATATGTGGAAATCTGCTGAAAGTGTATAACCCAATGGCAATAAACTAATAAAGGATTAGTGCAATGAACAATCTCTATTGAAAGAAGATAGTATAACAGCACTAATCATGATTCATAATTTTAGTCAAAGAATTATGTATGTGCAGATGACAAATTCTATGTAACAAAGTGCCTTATAATTTATTGCTACAGATCATGCATGACATAGAATTCCTTCTAAAATGCATCTACCTTGGACCCTGCTTAGGACTGCAGGGGCAGGGAGGGTGTTAATGAAGTACTGAAAGACCTAGTTTCATCTCTAATAATCCTAAATAACTAATCCAAAAGGCAAAGGGCTCTCAGAGTGTTTTGTTAGCAAGATCTACCCCCTACCACACACATCCCCAAGAGCTAGCTTTCAGTACCTCTCTTAGCAGTCTGCTTTAAGTCTGCCTCTGGAAAGATGAGCTACAGCTGAAGGAATCCTATGTCTCTCCTTGCCCAAGAACCAGCACTAGGATTTATTTCTGCTATGGCAGGGAGCTGCTCAAGGATTATCCCATTATCATTGCTGTCATTTTTGAGCAATTATCTAACTTTTCCATAATTAAATATAAATTAACATTACAGGTGTACAGAATAAAATGGAACTATAACATAAAATCAGGACTTTGGGTCTTTTGAAATCATTGCTGAACATTAGAAGCTTAAAATAATGAGTGCAATCAAATACATGCTTGTGATTACCTGATTGCTGGATGACAAAAGCCGCCTTCTTGACCTCATCTTGTGACCGCCCATCCGTGACCACAACCAGCACCTTGGGGACATTCTTCCTCATGCCGCTTTCCCAGGTCAAGACCTTCTCCTTGATAAATGTGAGGGCCTTGCCTACAGGGTGTGGCATGAAACATTTTAGTATCATCTCACTGAAAAATACCTAAATGTCATGAGTCATGCCCAACTGATAAGAGTCCAGACATTAGGGGAGATGATACATTCTGTTCTACTACCCCGACTGCTTTGGGGAGTGAAATCCACATAAACCCTGAATAACTGTACCTGTTCTTGTGTTTCCTCCTCTGTATCTAATATTCTGGAGGGCCCCAAGGGCTAGGGCCTTGTCATTGTACGTATTCAGCTTGAACTCAGACTTGACCTCATCACTGTACTGTACAAATGAAACCTGAAAGGAAATGTTGTTTTCCAGTGAGTATTAGTCATCTAATTTTACATTTCAATCTTTGAGAGCTTCCTCTAGCTGCAGAATGGCAAAATATTATATGGCTGATATTTTAACACTGACTTCTGTTGTCTCATTAAACTCTCTAATTTCCAATCCTTCAAGGAAATTGTCATGATTGACATTAACAATGAAAATATTTTGTAATTCATATGTGCCTTTCTCTAGGATGTAGGCAGAGAAGTGTAAATCTGGGTAACACTGAGGTCTCAGCATTAGGAACAAGGACACACCATCCTGAAATCGAATGTTAAAAGTTCTGCGCCAACCATTCCTTCTCATTGACTACCTTAATTCTTAACGGTAATATAAAAATGTTGCAAGTGTGATGACAATCAGAACTCATGACTAACAGTAAGAGTGTGATTTTGGTGGAAAGAGTACAGGCTTAATACTAGCTCAAATCCTAGCTCTATACATTAACAGCTGTGTGACATTGGACAAGTTCTCTGTGCTTTAGTTTCATCAGTAAAGTGGAGATCCTCATATTTACCTTCTAGGGTTGCTTTAAGGATTAATTATCACACATACAGACTAATTGGTACATAGAAGTTAATCAAATATAATAGCTATCTCTATTAGAAAAATTTGATTTCTAAAAAGGGTGAAAAACAGCCTAATTGTTAACACATTTCAAGAAGAATATGGCCGGACTTTTTACTCTTCTTGGGTTGAACAATGTCCACAGGATTATTTGAGGGTTTGAAATGTAGTATATTTCATAAAGTACTATTTCATTATGAGGATGTGGTTTCTCTATAAAATTACTTGTCATTTATTTCAATGTATTTTTATTTTTATAATGTCTCAAAGATGCTACAATGACATAAAAACTGCCAAAATAAAGAAGAAAGTTTGCCAAAATGAATAGAGAAGAAAAGGAAAAGAGGATTTTAAGATATTTAGATAGAAGAGAGTCAAACAAATAATGACAGTGTAACAAGACATCTGCTGTAATGGCAATATAGAAAAAATACTTCCGGAGCAAGGAACACCTAGAGGCCTCAGGGAACCTCACCAGAAGGGCTGAATTGGAAGGAGTCTTTAAGAAATAGCTAATAATAGACTGAATCAGATTCTCAAAGACATCTGAGGAGACTGTCCAAAATAGTTTAGAGCCCCTAGGCTTGAGTGTTCATCTGTTCATGGGTATGTTGGGAATGGAGGATGAGATGCTCAGCTTTATAGGCAGGTTTTGACTAACTGATGAATTACTCTTGGAGGTCTCTCACAGAAATACAGCTGTTCTCAGTTCCTAATCTAGTACAACAAATAAATCTGAAGCAACTTCCCAGCAATATAATTGGTAGTTAACATTTTAGGAAAACAAATTAAATACCCTTCAGGTCAATAATAGACATTCTTCTGGACAGGATAATATCTGTAATGTAATAATAGAGGGGGCAGCAGAGGCCACACAGCCACTCCAGTAACTGCATTCTTCTCACTTTACAGGGCATGACAATCATAATCCATTTGATGTCTAGAACTTTGAATGACCTTTTATGGAAATTCATCATTGTTGGAAGTTTTAATCACATTAAAATCAGAATGTTCTAAATTCTCCAGCAGAAATATCATGTAGCCAAAGATAAAAAGGAGAGGAATATTTATTTTCTATTTATTTATCATTAACACCCAAACCCTTCCTAAAAACACATGTGTAATAGCAATAGCAAAGAGTAAAAGTCAAAACATAGTTTATGATGAAATGACTTTCTAGCTAAAAAGAAACATTCAAAAGAGCAAGACACTACAAAGAAGTAACTACTAGCAGAAAGATACTCACCTGAATCCCAGCAGGACTGATTTCATCAAAGGCTCCCACAGTATTAAAGATGAATTTTACAACTTTGTTAAAATTATCATCCCCAATACTCCAAGAGGCATCAGTCAAGAATACAATATCTGCCTTGGCCCCTTTGCATACTGGAAAAAAAATACAGGGTAAGCCCTCAGTCTCATTAACTCTTTCTATTCAAATGAGTTCATGTAATAATGTAGGATGAAACTTCACTCCTTAAAAGTGTGGCTCAATGAAAACCGCACAGCCTGAAAGCATGTCCGAATGCAAACTCCTGGCCTCACCCTAGACTTCCTGACTCAAAATCAGCAATAATAAGACGTCCAAGTGACTCAAGTACAAAAACAGAAGCACAGGTCTAATAGACCCTGATTCTCGCCCTGGGATCACTCTTGTTTAGATCCATTATGCAAAAATATGCTATTGCCTCCCAAAAGTCTCCGAGTAGCTTCAAACAATAAATGAGAGGGGACATCAAATGAAAAGCAGTGATGTCTGGAACTGAAATGGGTCCTCAGTGGTTTGGAGAATTTGAATATAATTATCAAAGATTTGGTGCAAATGAAATGTTTTGTTTTGTTTTGTTTTTTAATTTTAAGTTAAGCCACTAGAGTCATGTGTGGGAAAGGAGAGAAGTAAAATAAAAATATAACTTTGGGTCTTTTTAGATTTGGAAGCCAAATAAAAATTCTAAAGAAAAATTTAATAAAATTTTAGTTTATGAAAATTAAATGTACAGAATGTACTATAACAAGAGTGAGCCCTAATGTAAACCATGGACTTTGGGTGGTAATGATGTGTCGATGTGATTCATCAGTTGTGACAAATGTACTAATCTGATGAGGGATGTTGATAGATGGGGTTGAGAAGGTAGGACACGGGTGGTTAATGAGCACTCTTTATACTTTCTGCTCAATTTGGCTGTGAAACCAAAATACTCTAGAAAATAAAATCTATTAAAAACAACATGTTTTGTTTGGCAGTTCTGTTTTTCAGTACTGGTGACTGAACCCAGGACCTCATACCTCTTAGAAAAGCCCTCTACCACTGAACTACACCCATAAACTCCAACATCATTGTTTTAGCTGAGATTATTTATTGAATTTCTTTCAACAGTACAATTTTTTAAAAACCTGTTATTATTTTACCCTTTAAAAATATACTTTATTTTTTAATTTTACTTTTATAATAGGTAAGTAATAATAGAGGGGCATACAATAGGCTTAACAAATTTGCAACAATCTAGGTCCTCTAATATGGTAAGAAAAATACTTCTGAAATCTGAAATGCTTTCTGAAAAGCAGAATGTAAAAAAAAAAAAAAAGAATAACCCCAGAGGTTATTTAGCTTAAACATAATTTGATGGAGCTCTGAAGAACTGCCCCCAATTTACTGAGAGCCAAACCTACCAGCTCAGAGTGTCTTTTTACCAGTTCTCTGCAACTGACAATTATGTCTCAAACTTTAGTGAATGGAAATTTTTTTAGTTTTGTGTAATCCAGGGCTCTTCTCAAGTCAGAAGCCAGAAATTCCAAAATCAAAAGCCTCAGGGATTAGGTTGCAGATATAGCCAAAAAAGGTTCGCAGTGCATCTTGATACTAGCAGCCAGCAGAAAGAAAAGTCCTACATATGGACTATGGAAGGTATTTCTAGATCTCAACCTGCAAAACTGAGAAAATGGAGTTCCAGCCAAAGAGCTGGAGAAGTTTATGACTGATTTTATTCACACTAAAATGTGCCCAGAAAGAGAGAGGAACAAACTACTGGTGATCTTTTTTTTCTACCTGAAAACTCTTCATCAAGAAAAGTAAATCAAAAACACTCTGGATCAATTGTAAATAAGTACATAAGGCATAACTAAGAATTTGCAAATCCCTCAATTCATTGCATAGTTATCTGAACTTACCATCCCGGGCTGGTGGAATAGTGGGAGGAGGAGGAGGTGTGGGTGGTTCTGTAGGAGCTTCAGTTGGTTTTAAGGCTAGAATTTAAAAACAATAATTAGAAAAATAGGACACGTGTTCATTTCATATTCCAAAAAGTAAATCTTAAGGACGATTTGAATCCTCAGCAACAAATCAAGTCTTATAAAATAAGGCTCCAGGCTCACTGGCATTGAAATACTGGGAATTCTATTCTATACAAACTTGGTATCCTTGAGTTTTTCACATGAATTACAGTTGTAGAAAGCACAGATTCAATGGGAAAATGCAAAGCCTTCAGAGAGTGCCAAATGACTAAAAGTCACTCATAAGGATGCATAGTCTCCTTCTCACTCCACTCTGAGAAACCATCATCCCACCATTACTGCCACTCACAGGGAGAAGTGCCTGAGCAGGTATCTCTTCATTCCCCCTCTCCTACAATGCTCTATTCTGAAGCCTTTTGGAGGATTCCCAAATTGCTCAAAAACTTACTAGTATGTTCTCTGACGGGGACACCTGGCCCCTCCAGATTTGGTGTCTGCACAAACACAGTGACACCGTAATCAGCATCTGGTGAAAGGCCCGTGAAGCAGTGGCTGGTTTCTGATCCACGCACAGTAATTTCTTGTCCTCTGGTTCCTGATTGTGACAACAACAAGAAATGCCAGCATTATTATCTATTACAACTAAAGAAATTATACATCATTTAATAAATAAAATGAAATATTCATCACTGAAGTTCAAAATGTTTTCACTATGGGCTATAGTTCATTTTTTTTAGGTGCACATACCATCTGCAGGGCTTAGTTTCAGTCTGTAGGAGGTGGCTGCCCGGTGAGGTGACCATCTGACACAGAATGTGTCCCACCCAACCTGGTAAGTTTTCAGATCTGACACATTTAAATACACTACAAAATAAAGAAAGGGAAAAAAAAAGATTCACTGTGAATAAAGTTTTAAAAAGCATACTTTTAATCACAACACAATTTTCAAATTTTCACTGTAGCTGAAATATGTCTAAAATCGTAATGTTTTCCTTATAAGAAAAATACATGAAAAATACACAAAGCATGGGGCTGGGATTGTGGCTTAGCAGTAGAGCACTTGCCTCGCACGTGCGAGGAACTGGGTTTGATCCTCAGCACTGTGTAAAAATAAATAAAATAAAATAAAGGTATTGCGGCCAACTACAACTAAAAATATATATATATTAAGAAAAAAAGAGATTAAGCATATATGAAAACATACATGAAGAAAGAGCCAAAATGGACCTTCCTTTCTGTCACTGATTTTCAGGAAAAAGAAAATTCCACATAGCCCCGCTCATAAATATGAATGTCAAAGACATCTTATAAAAAACAGTAAATTTTCCTAGAAGGCTAGCTACTAAGTCCTTAAAAAGCTATCAAAGCACTAAGCGTCAAAAAAACAAATCTATTTGTGGGACAAGTTAGAGATTCAATGACTCAATCAAATAATATATTAATGAATTCAGGTAATATATATTTTAACATCAAATGTCAAGAAGAACTAGCATTACAACTTTATACAGATTGTACATATATGAAATGTCAAATTATACAATTTTTATATTTTAGGATAAATATAACAATCTGCATAAAGCAAACACCATATATTCTTATATATTCGACTCCTTTAGGATTTAGATAAGTACCTTGTTTAACTGGATACAAAATCACTGCCTACGTACAACTTAGGAAAAATGCATAATTTTAAAAAGTGAAGTTAAAACAGGCTGGACTGGAAGAAATATGCATAAATTAAGAAAAGCGAAGTTTAAACAGGCTGGATCACACATTTTCTTACAACCGTGAAGACAAGCATGACTCACGTGTAGTGCCTTGATCTGTGAGGGGAACACTGAGTCCAGAGTCATACTGAGCATAAACATTCACGTCATAGGTGGTACTGGGATTGAGATTATGTAACGTGTAGGATGTTACTTCTCCAACAAAGGCTTCCATGGGTTCATTGGAACCTTTATAACAACCACAAAACAATTTAGAAAAATGCAATCATAGCCTCAGATTTCACTCAGCACTAAAGACCCTAAAGTCAAATGGTAGGGAACACCATTCATTCCCATGGCACTTCATCCACTGACTGACAGTGGCACAAGCCACATTCGATGATGAATCTGAAACTGTAGCAAGGACTGACTCTTCACTCTCCTATTCTCAAAGCACAACACAATACCTTGAATGCAGTAGGTGCATAATTAATGCTCTCTTAGTAAATATGTTCTCGTGACTCTTTTTAAATCCACCTTGCCAGAGAAGAGATGCTCAATTAACTTTTTTTTTTCAATTTATCATAGAGAGAATCCAAAACCTTCTATCTTGGACCTCATTTCACTTTTTTTTTTTCCTCAGTTATCGACTCCCCTTTCTTCCTAAAGTTTTCTATTCTTATACAGGTTCACTTTCTCTTTCCCTTGCTTTATCTCCTTCATGTTTCTAATTCATAGTCTTCCTGGGTACATTGAAAATGCCCTAGGAAGTTTGATGCAAAAATCATGTTTCTTCTGATTTTAGTAAGCATACAGGCAGAACATGGAAACAGATAGCAAATAATTTACCAGGGTGATATTGATTTTGGTGAAACCGTCAGTGAGGAGTTGAAAGCAAGCTTGTCATGAAAAAAACAAAATTCACAAAGTCTATGCCCAAAATAGAATAATACCTAGACACAAGAGTAAAGTACTAAAGTTTATATTGATAAAATCATGACATTTGCAGATAAATGGATGGAGTTGGAGAATATAATGCTAAGTGAAGTTAGCCAATCCCCCCCCCCAAAAAAAAAAACCACTGAATGTTTTCTCTGATATAAGAATACTGATTCATAATGGGGTTGTGGTGGAGAGCATAGGAGGATTAGACAAACTCTAGATAGAACAAGGGAGAGGGAGGGGAAAAGGGAGAATGGGGGTAGGAAAGATGGTGAAATGAGATGGACTTCATTATCCTAAGTACATGTATGAAGACATGAATGGTGTGACTCTACTTTGTGTACAACCAGAGAAATGAAAAATTGTGCTCTACATGTGTCCTATGGATTTAAATGCATTCTTCTGCCATGTTTATCAAATTAGAATAAAAAATAATAAAGACAATAAGAAAAAAGCTTTCATGATCATTAGAATACGTAGAATGACTGAACACATGTAGCTTTGATTTATACAACTTTACAGATCAGATCAAACTTTTCAATCATAATATTTAATGATGGTCTCATCTACACCCATAGTAACAATGATCCTTTAGACCACTGACTTAAAATATCCATTAGAGAAAATTAACTCTGGTGATAATGGACTTGATATAACTGAACTGCAAGGAGAATCTAATAGTTGAATGCAATAGAGAATATCCTAACATGCAAATAATTTTCCAATGCATTTCTATTATGATAAAGATGCTTCCTTACCCACTGGCTTGTACACAATTTTATATCCAAGAACTGGAGAGGGTGAAGGATCCCAGGACACTCTGAATCTTGTATACCATTCATCAGAGATGTGTATGTTCTGAGGAGGAAGCAGTCCCACTGAAAATAAATATCAACTTGTGTTATTAACCTGGCACAGAGTGAGCACAGAACCTTAGGGGTATTATTAGGACAGCCTTATTGGTTTAATTAGCTTAATTTTCTTTTTCAGAAATTAACTAAAAACCATTGAAGTGTTCATAATAGCTTGGTAATTTACAAAATTCAAACAGCTATTCAAATGAATTCAGGAACCTGGTAATTTTCAGAAAAACCTCCTGAGCAGGAGGCAAGATCCAGAGGTGATCTGTAATAAGACTCAAAATTATAGAAAATAGATCTCAGATCTGTTTAAGAATGTTTTAGGTTGGATTGTTAGAACCAGAACACAATTTAGAGGCTATCTGGTTAGACCACACATCACATAAATAAAATATAATTTGTCCAAGACCACACAGCTAGCTAGTGACCGAAACATTATTCTTCCCTTACCCCTCCTTATCTTCCACCAACAAAACCTAGTCTGCATTCTCAAATGCTCCAGAGGCACAGCCTCCAAACCTACACCTTGCAAAATCAATGCTGTTTAGGTGGCATGACAAATAGTTGCTATTATTTATAGCATTACAAAAATAATCCACATTAAAACCTTTTTTTATAAGAGAAACTAGACATAACTTTGGCCGTTTCTAGAAAATTCAAGATGCATTAAATATTTTGTTTTGTGTTAGTTTACATTTTAATAAGCACAAAATTCTGAAATATACTATTTTCCAGAAAATCACTAAAATGTAGTTTAAAAGGTGGAAAAGGAGAAGTTGTTGAATTAAAATCACCTTGAGTCACAAGACTGTCTCCACTGACTTAGTCCTACAGATGATAGTAAATCAATATATAGATTCCTGATCTTGAGAGGCTAGGCTGAATCAATTCTAGCCCTGCTTTTCTCTTAGGAACTTTCCTCTCCCAAATTCTGCAACGTTATCGAGAAAATTTAAGCACAAAAAGAGTTTGAGCAAGTGAGTGAAGAAAGAAACCTAAGTAGATTTTTGCTGAATGAAGTAGAAAAGTGGAATGCCAATATTTACCAGTAATAGACCAGGAATCCAACCTGCCTTTCTGCCTGACTAGTGGCTCTTAACCTTGGTTACACATTATAACATCTGTAGGCCCAGCCCACACCTCAGACCAGTTACATTCGTATCTCTGGGAGTGATTCCCAGGGACTAGTATTTTTTAAAACTCGTCTAGTGACCTCAATGAGCAATCAAATTAGAGAATTTTTACTCTAACCCATAAGAAGTTGTCATCAATATAGGTTAGAAAGGGGCTTGAATGTTGATAATTTTTTGTAAATTTTTGGTATAATAATTTTTAAATAGCTAAATTTTTAGGAAGATGATGAATGCTAATCATTTTTATCACTTAAGATTCACTCACAGCAGAGAATTATTTTAGCTGATATTTAATATTATAGTCTTGACACCAAATCATAACATTATGCAGAGAATATACAATGGTTTTTTCAAAGAATAAATAAGATTATCTAAAGCAAAGAAAAATATGCATCCTTTTGTCTTCTTTTTTCCTCTTTCCATGGATCTTTAAATTTTTTAAATAAATTGTGTTCTCATGTAATCATTTTGATAAAAGACAGTGTCAAGTACAAATGTTAATGCAATGTTAATGTAGTAGTCTCTGAGATACATTGGTAGAGACAAATTAAAAGATTTTTAAAGGTATAAGAAATAATATTAAAATCCCTACAATTTCTAAGCAAATAAACAAACAAACAAACAAAAAAGTATCAGACACTGACCAGTTCTTCCATTTCCTGTTAGATGGGCACCATCTCCATCTTCATAAATAGGAATAACAGTAATTTTATATGGAGTATCAGATTGCAGGGGCTGCAGTATTACGTTGTTTCTTCTGCCCGGGACTGTAGTCTGTAGGGAAATTAAATTATACATTTATTGCAAGCCAGATTGCTTCAAGATCAAAAGCCAATATTATTTTATGCGTTCATATAAACAATAATGGTTTATTTAAATTTTCTTTTTGTTTCAGAACACTCATGGAAGACTAACTGTCTACACTGTCTCTATGCAATATGGGATAATGGTTTTAGCGTCCAACAGATGTGAGTTTAGATTCCAGATCAGCTAGTTAATAACCATGTGGCTAAATATCTTTGGAAAAAAACCTGTGGATTAAAGGTAGTAACACACACAACTCAGAAGGCACTGCTGAGTAGAGTAGCGCTCTGCAATAAGTTTGTCTCCACCTCTCATTGTCGTGCATGGTGTTCAGGTAGTCCTTCAACAGCATGTACCCTACACAGGGGAGCCAGGTATGGTACTAGCTACTGGGTAAGCAAAAATGGACTGTTTTTGCCCTCAAAAATATAAGTTTTGCTGACACTAATAAGGTAAAGAAGATGGGAAAGAGAAAATAGAAAACACATTCAACCACAAAGAGGAAATAAACTAGTCATCTCAATTTCTCTTCCAATCCCATGCTTTGCTTCCACAAACGATAGGGATCGGTTATGCCAGTGATTCTCAGCATAGAATATCATAACTAAAAACAGATTGGTAGAATAAATTATTTTTAATGTTTTAATAAAATAAATGCCAATTGCACATTTGACTATGGCAAGGCTGAACAAAAACTAAACATAAGCTTTTCTCCTGTAGCAAAAGGTTAAAATCATCTCATTTTGATCAGATGCATGTTTCTTATTAATAAAATAGGGACTTTAACTAAAGCCTACCATACTAAGTTCAAGTAGATGAAATGTTTCATCCTATGAAGTTCATCAAGGAAGAATGATCTAAGAGGATTTATGTGGCAAAAAGAATGCAAACCTCAGTCCTAACTCTTTTCTAATCATAATTGTGGGTGATCTTCTATGGGCCTATCACAGCAATTAATCACTAATCTTCAAGATAAGTGCTTTCCCATCCATACCAAATGGATATGCGGAGTGAGGGCTATGTGGAAGCTACAAGAAATTTGAGCCAGGATCTAGAGAGAAAATACACCCTCAAAACGTTAGGAGAAGTTGAGAGTGTGGCTCAGTGGTAAAGCACTTGCCTAAGCATCCTCGAAGTCTGCATTTCATCCCCAGTACAGGGGGTGGATTGGAGCTAATAAAAGAATATATATATATATAAAACAAAAGTGTACTGAAAATGTTAAGTTTAGAAAGAAGATAGACCAATTAGCATCACAGTATGGAATGGAGACCTTGAAGAAGAATTAGATTTGAAGAAAAGGTACAGTTTGTATATTCATATCATCTGAACATTCACTTAGATATTCCATTATAAGAGTATCATATTCACTAATGTGTTCCTATAAGTAGGTGGTTGGAAATATGCAGGTGATCATGAGTAAGACAGTTTTTCAACATGTCCTTAGAAAAGAAGTGATCCCCAAATCATTGCTTCTCTGTGATGAGGGAAATAGACCAGGCACATTTGGGTAGTCCCCGTGTATATCATATATAAAATCTGATTACCACACAATACTCAAGGATCAACTCTAATCACGACATACTTCTTAAGTAGAAATTTGACTTTACCCTCTAACCAGCTAAGAGTGCGTTAATAACTGAATCTTACACTTACATATTCATCAATGGGATCACCAACAGTGGGAGAATAAATGATCCTATATTGCTGAACTGGTCCATCAGCATGATCCCAGGCTACAGAGAGGCTGTTGGTTGTCTCTCCAAAAACTCTCAGATTCCTTGGTCCACTTCGTGGAACTAAATAAATAAAATATGGTAAAATTTGTTTCCTACCTGAAAGCATTATGAAGGGACATTAAGGAAGGTGCTTGTAGGTATTTCTCCATTCACAATGAGGTTCATTCCCGATAAGATGTCCATATTTTGTGTGAGTTTTTTGTTTGTTTGTTTGTTTTGTTTTTTATTTATATATGACAGCAGAATGCACTGCAATTCTTATTACATATATAGAGCATAATTTTTCATATCTCTGATTGTAAGTGAAATCATAAACAGTACAAGGTGCTAGATTTCAGAACTACAGTTACATGCTAAACTTTCAGTGACACAGAGCTGGATTTGAACCTAGTGTAGAGACTGGGAAAGAAAGGGGTTGTTTTAACGACTGCAAGCACCTCCTTTAATGACACATAGAGACTGAGGTTTCACATTTCCAAAGCGCCCATTTGGTGAGAAGAACCACTGCAGAGCAGAATAAGGAAGAAACCCTTCCTTAATTTAGGTCCCAGATTTGGGGGGGAAAAAAAGACTGAAGTTCATTTAAAACAAAACAGAATCCTGGACCCAGAGCTTCAGCCTGGCATGGGAAGTAGGGAAGCCCAGGCATAGTCTCATGCAGAGGGCTGCCCTGACCTGCACCAAAACAGAAAGCTCTCTGTACCCCTCACTCACCACCACCCACCCCTTATTCCCTGGGAGAAGTCTGGCCAATCTAAATACAAGGAACTGGGTGGAGAAAGGATTTCCTCCTCACGTGTTCGGCCCTGGCTGGGGCTGGGATTCCCCTCTCCGTCTGAGTAGAGAGCCACAATGTTCACAGAGTAGGGTGTGTCAGGAATGAGCCTCTCCAGGTGCACCGTGCGGGTATTTCCTGGCACCACAATCTGTAGGGGGAGAAAATGCCAAATTCAGCCTGACAACAACCCAAATGCTTACCAAGTCTTTGGTTAGTCAGCATAATAATATTTATAATAAAAAGCTGAGCCCAGACATGTCAGAAGCCAAGAGTGCTTCCCCGTGTGAGCTGCCCAGGCCACACCATTTAGACAAAATTTATGCTCAGAAATTCCCTTTCCAAAAATGCTAATTCATCCTTCACCCTTAGTTGCTTCAATTATCTCCCATTTATATTTATTTATAATATCTAGGACTCATGAAATTTAGTCAAAGAACATCCTGGGTTAGATACATGTAAGACAAGGGACTCACCACATTGGTGGGAGAGATATTCTGTATTAAGATAGAGAGCAATTCCATGGGATAGATAGATGTCTGAATATATCCGACCATATACAGAGTCATGAAAATCAGTATTCACATAGAATGCACACATTGCTTATCATTTGTTTATCTTTGTTCACCGCTATTGTTTAGTTTTGCAGACTTATAAATTGAATTAGTCCATAAATTTACTCTCACATAAGTATCCTGACACTATTATTATTCACATTAATAATTTCTGAGTTCTAATTTACTAATCTACTTATAAGCTGAGTTGTATTATAAATTGAAGATAGGTTGCAATTTGTAAGAGCCAGTAAAGCCAGACTTTAACATATTTTCATAACAAAGACATTTATACTTTACAACAAAAGCTCGTCTTGACAAGGTCCAGCAATGATTTACATTTATTACTGAGGTTTTTAACTCACATAGATAGCTAACTTACATTTTCCCAAAATTCTTTTTTTCCCCTAAGTAAACCTATCATTAAGATGCCTGCCTTAGTTGACCAAAACCAATCACTTAAGTATTACACACTGGCATGACTGTGGCTTTTATTCTCACAGGCACCAAATGTGACACAAACATGTAACTGCACTCATCAGGAAAAGCAGCTTCCTTGAGAGGCTGTGTCACACCAATAATTGGCTTATTGTTTTTAGCCAGCTACCATGGCAGGAGCCACAACAGAATCTACAAAATTCTTTTGCTGAGCTCTAAGATGACAAAATTACTTACAGAATCCGAGGGTCTTGTGCCATCGACAGGAGAATACACAATGCGATACTGCTGCACAGGCCCAGGAGCAGGGTCCCAGCGAACATCCAGGCTGTTGGGTGTAGGATTATACACTTGGACATTTCTTGCCAGTCCTCTCACCACTGAGGAAATGAAAGCCAAGGCCTATTTCTTAAGTCTGTTTATGCATGTCAAGTTTTCATCACTTTTCCACAATTTATACTCTGTAATATGGTAAAACACTCTTTAAACTTCTAATTATCTACATGTAAAAAGCAGATTAAAACTCTCCAAATCCAAGCTCAGTCAAAGTTAGCCAGCCGTGGCCTTTGTTTATATGGAAGCAATGTTGTTTTCAATAAACAACAATGTGACCAGTAGAACTGGACTGGTCATAAATGGGCACAGGAAAAGGGAAAGGAAACAAGAAAATGAGCTTTTATTTCTAGTATAGACAATGAAGAGGAGGAATTTTATACAGTCTGTCTTTTAAGGAAAGCCTGGTGAAAGCTACAGAGCCCATCTAAATCAGCTAGTTTGAATTTTTCATTCTTTCATTCATTCCTACTTCATTCAACAAATAGCTACTGAAAGCCTTCTGTGATTTAGAGAAAGGGGGAAAAAAGAGGAAGAAATAAGATATATTTGGTTCTCAATAGGGACTTAGAAAATTTGCAAATTAAATCCATGTACTAACTACCCCAATAGGGACTTAGAAATTTTGCAAATTAAATCCATGTACTAATCCCAAATTCTAGCTTAGTCAATAACATCATGTCTCTAGACCTTTAGTGTTTTACCAAAGGAAGCCATCCATGCCTGCTTCCTTTTAGCCATCAGCAAGTATATTTTTAAAGCTAAAGAAATACTTATAAGTATGCACCTAAGACTTTAAGCAATACTACAAACAAGAGTTTTTACTTTATAAACCGATTTCTTCTGACATTAATGACAAATGAAAGCATGTAGATTTTTAACCCCCAAAAGCACTTCATTAGTAAACCAGAGATATGTGCAACTGACTAATGTGATGAACAGATTTCAACAATTTACACAATGAAAGCCAAGCACAAAACAGGGCCTTCCACAAATAAGGAAGGCACAAAAAACTGCTCAGTGAACTGTAGTCAGTGAGAGAGAATAAAGTAGAATACTGGTGAGTATGTACACATTCACAAATCCTGAAATTATCATAATTGTCATTATAAATGTGTTATTTCCTACACTACAACAGTTGATGGTGTTTGGATCGTGAACTATGGGTAATTTCTGTTTTTAATTTTACCATTCTGAATTTTCCTTTCTCTACTGGACTTAGATGACTTTTAGAATGAAAAGCAAAATTTATGATGAAAAGTCTTTTTTTCCTGCTTTTTGACTTACATGTTCTTCCAGTATCTGATGTGCGCCCCCCATCGCCTTCTGTATAGACAGGAACTACTGTAACTGTGTATGGAGTATCTGGCTGCAGATTCCTAAGAATGGCATAATTGGTATTCCCAGGGATTGGTACCTAAAGATTTTAATAAAAAACTTTAAGTCTGAAAAACTTTTAAAGGAAATAATACTTCAAACACTATCATAACCAGTTTAAGACCAAGTCAAGAAGTTTTGAAGTATTTTGATATAATTTTCCCACAAGTGAACTGTTACAAGAGGTTACAAAGATTTCTCTCTATGCCTTCACTTCATTTTGTTCAAACTTTCTAGAATGACTGTTTCTTCTCCTACCCCCATTCCCACAATTCCCCTACTCCCCAGACTCTAAGGCACCAACTGTTGACCCTCTGTCAAATCTTATTACATGAATACTAATTTCTTCAGCTCTGAAGCAAATAGTTAACTCCTTCAGTTCTACTTATAAAGAGCCAGAGGTGGTTTTAAAAAACTAGAAAATGGTTACCAATTGCTCTGGGCCGCCTGCTGTTGGAGCATAGAAGAGTTTGTATTGGCGAGGATTTCCCTCTGCATGGTCCCAGCGAACATTCAAGGTACTGGTAGAAGGGTCATACACTCTTAGGTTCCTCACGGTATTCAGAGGTTCTGAAATAAACAGAAATCACACCACCGTATGGCCCCAAAAGTCAAGCACACTTGAAATACGAGTTAAGGGACCCTTAATATAGCAGACACCCCACAAATTCTTACATGTCTCATTTATCCACAAGACATTTGGGCCCCAGTGACTTTTTTTTTTTTTAATCCTAAAAAGTAAAAGTATCTTTCTTCACCAATAGAAGGAGATAATTCCAAGAAAGAATGTTAAAAGCAATCGATACTATTTTTAAAAATTAGGAAAACTCTGTGTCACCCCAGTGTTTACAGATAAAAGTGAGAGTCCAATCCAATAGGAGTTATTATAGAAGCTACAGGAACTCGGGTTTTACTTACTGGTCTTGCCTCTTCCAGTCATCCGGCCACCTTCACCATCAGGATACAGGGAGGACACAGTGATTGTATAAGGAGTGTCAGGCTTCAGTTTCTGCAGGACCACACTATTTTGTCGTCCTCCTATGGTGGTCTTAAATAAAACAGGCCTTAATAAGCATTAGCTTTGTTCTCTCCATCTCACTAGTATGTCAGAAAATTCCTTCTACTAGGGAACACTCTGAGACCCCTGCCAACTTCTGGAATCATGTACCACAGTGAAGGTTTAAATATAATTTATGGTATACTTTTAAATGTAAAGTATGCACCTCAAATCATTAAAAGGATTCCAAGCTTCAGACCGGTGACCTCAAAAAGATATTTCAACTTGCTAGCCGCCAGCACTGCAAAATTTCATCCAAAACACATTTCACAGAACTCTTTCATAAAAAAGGGGCATTAATCTTAAGTGAGCTACAAAGGAACTTTAAGATACCAAAGAACTGCAAAACTTTAGAAGCTCCACACCATTCTGTATTATTCTTACTTTTTCACAGATGTTTTTTATTTGCTTTAGAAACACATTAAAATGATTCAGCAAAAGATCTAAAGCTCTTGGTGTTTCCCCCAAACACTGCCACTCTAACAGCATTAGCTGTGTAAACGACGTGACTGGACCCTTTGCCAAGCCACACTCAGGCAGGGGTTCCCAGTGGTCTCCATGATACCACCCTTGTGGTATGAAGCGCCTCAATTTACTCCAATTAGGGAGTCTGCAGTTTTATATTCATTGCTCAAGGCCATCTAGCTATCTTGTTGAAAGAAAATTTGTTCGATTTGTTAACAGTCTACCAAATTCAGATGTTTATGCCATATTAATTAAAATCGCATGAAAATGGCATGCTGCCCACAATGAGCGCACATGTACATGGCTGGATGTGCTAGTACAGACCAGATGTTTCAAACTTAGCACCCTTCAGACCTTAGTCTGAATTCCAGAGAAAACCTCAGTGAATCACTGCAGTCATCCTAAATATGAGCGAATTGAATTAAAGTGGCAAATTTCAAAAAATTTAACATTTGAGGTTATGGGAGAGCAGTATCAATATTAGTACAGCCATTTTCGTAAAATTTTGATATATAACACATTGGAAAGCATCTATTTAGGGGAACTACTCTCATGAGTAAGTAAAGAGGTGTCTCCTACTTCTCTCATTGAACTCTCCAACATAATTCCAGCATTCATGCTTCATTATTTTATTTCACGGACCAGCACTGAAACAAGATGGGGAGGTTTTTGATCCAGTTAAACCCATTCAGGGAGGAGCAGAGGGCTCTAAACACATACTCTTATCACTGACAGTTTCAACCTCTGCTAGCACCTTGAACTCATAAGAAGTATGCACCATTTGCTTATGCTCAGCAATTGTGATAATTAAATTAAAAACTCATGTCTCTCTAAGGCTATATAAGAAAATATTATTCCTATCTTTAAAAAAAAGTCAGCAAAGTTCTAGATCTCACCAAGGAAGGTATTTGAAATAACATCAGTATAATCCTATTTGTATAAAAATTGTGGTGCTTCCTGACCTAGGAGAATGTATGCATTTCTACTCATGCACTTAAAAGGCAAAGCTGGTAAAAGTCCAAAGGCAGACAGCTAAAGTTAGGATGGGAGAAGGTAAATTAATTAAGGGAGGACTCAGAAGATAAAGATGACAGCAGCTGAGTTTGCAGTTCTATCATCTTTCTTATGTACCTCCCTTTAGATAATATAAAAATGGTAAGTATTTTGAATTAGATGAGTGGACTTTTAGTTCAGATCTAGAAGACATCCCATGACATGCAAAATCCAGAAAAATAGGGATACAGAAAAGAAACTTTATTGGTGAGTTTAGCAAACTTTCAGTGCTTGATTAAGTTAGAGAGAGATAGATTGAAGATCTATACAGACTCTGAACATATCTTGATATCTTCATGAATAATCCTGCATTAATAGGATTATTAATGAAGTGTGCACCCAATGTTCCAAAGCTACTATGAAGAGCAACTGTCATCCCCTGTGAGAACATCCATGATGCCCTCCAGATGTGAGTGCTGGCTAAGGGGTCAAATAACCCCATTCAATACAGGAAAATCTTTTAACCTTTAAATAAGCATGAATTCACATTGAGGGTGAAAGGAATTTGAAAAGGAATAGGTAGAATTTATCCAAGTTGTAGTTTTTGAAAAACAAATTACCGTCTGTTCATTGCCTTCCCCTGTTGAAGGCTGATAAGTGATTCTGTATTTCTGCACACGACCACTAGCAGGGTCCCACTTAACAGTCAAGCTGTTAGATGTTGCATTGTACACCTGAAGGTTTCGTGGACCACTTTTTGGAGCTGAAAGAGGATTGTTAAAGATAGAGTAAGCACACAGAACGAGGCTTCCCTAAAAAAAAAAAAATGTGTGGTTCCCAAGGATATTGATATATAGCTGTGTACCTCTAGGTGTAGAATTAAATTTAAGCTCATAATAAAGATGGTTGTTATCTCTTAAATGATTACATGGTATGGATTCAATGCTTGAGTTCCCCCAAACCTTGTTCCTCCATACATTGAAACCCTAACCTCCAATACAACGGTATTTGCAGATGTGGCCTTTGAAGTTAAATGAGGCCATGAAGGTAGAGACCTCAAAATGAAATTAGTCTTTATAAGAGGAGACATGAGAGACTGTCCTCTCTATATATGTCATATGACAACAGAGGGAGAAGGAAGCTGTCCACCATCCAGAAAGAGAGCCCTCATCAACAACAGAATGGGCTGGCACCTTGATTTTTGGATTTTCCATTCTCCAGAATTAAGAGAATATAAATTTTTGTTGTTTAAGTCATCTAACCTGATATGGTTAGATGCTAACCAATACACTCCTTATCCTCAACAAGTAGTAGTAAAACCAAGTTTTTCAAGAAAAGCCTATTTAAAAGAAACCCTGCTCTTCACACTTACGATTAAAAAATAGAAGGTGTATTCAAAATGTATGTTACCATATCATTCATTCATTTATTATTTGTTCACTCAAACAACTCAACAAATTAAAATTCTTACCTTGTGTTGTTAAGGGTATCAAACGCACTAAAAGAAAACAGAATTTGGGGAAGCATTACGAATTTAGCCCTACTTTTTAACAATGAACTTTAAAATATCAGGGTCCTATTTCAAAACTGAACACCTACATGTGCGTTCGCTGCCACTCAGGTCATCACTCTCTGACTCGTCAGGATAGATGGCAGTAATGGAAACTTCATAGAGAGTGTTGGGGTTCAGGTTTTCAAACACCAAGGTGTTTTCATCTCCATTTAAGATGGTCTTGGGGAAAGAAGACAAAAACATGTGTTCACAACAATAAGTCTCCATTTATATGATACACACTGGCATTTCATTGACATCATTTAGAGAGATGTTCCTCCTGCTTTAATGCATGCCATGAGCTCAGATGTCACTAGTAGAAAGGGATGCTTATTTAGCAATGGAAATAATGCACATTTCAAATAAGCTTCTCTATAATTAAATGGGACATGAAAGAGACAAAGAAAAAGAGAGTGTGTTAACCTCCATCTTATCCGAGCTTCCAAAAGGTGCCCAGGTGATTCTGTAGAGAGACACATCTGAAGCTCCATGATCCCAAGTTCCTCTGAAACTCTCTGGTGTTACTTCAGTAAGCCTTAGGTTTGTTGGGGCTGGAACAGGTCCTATCATGAAATAAAAGGCAGGACTAAGTGTAGTATCAATTTCTTTTAATGGAATAAAACTGCTTTGTTTATTTTAATAGATGTGCAGAAATTGATGAACTATGTTGCTTTAAAACCAAATATTTCACCAATTCAGTTCATTTGAAAAATAAATACAATATAGGGCAAGCACTGTATGGATATTAATAAGTTATTATTGACATTCTATTACAATGATGATGGGGCAGGTGGTTACCAGGGGTTGAACCCAGGAGCACTCAATCACTGAGCTACATCCCCAGCTCTTTTTTGTATTTTATTTAGAGACAGGGTTTCACTGAGTTGCTTTAACTGGCTTTGAACTGGTGATCCTCCTGCCTCAGCCTCCTGAGCTGCTGGGATTACAGGCATGTCCCACCATTCCAGGTAAAATGATGATATTTTTAAAGATGCCACTTAATAATATTCTCCTAACTCATTGGTTTCTAACCTTTTTCGATCTCCAATCCTGTGACTCTGGTGAAACAGAAAAATACAAAGAAAAAAAGTCTGTCACATAATATCAGAGAGCTCACAAACCTTGTCCAGTCTGTCAGAGACCCCAGGGACAGACATGGACTCCTAGTTAAGAGACCCTTTTTCTTACCCAAGAATGTCACAAACTAAGCAGGCTGCTATATTACACTTCAAGAAGATGCTAATAGAAATAGGAACTCATTTGTTGTTCAGAACTTGTTGTTCTAATATCCAAAAGAAAATGCTTCATTTTATTTTTTAAGAAACATATACATCACTGTAGTTTAAAATTGAGAATGTCTACCTTGATTTTTAAACACCACTAACATATTACACTCTGACATTTGGTCAGAACATACCTACCCTGACATATAATGAAATCAAACCTAGGAGGAAAGAAATTCTGAACATGTTTTGATCTAAGTAAGCAATGCACATGCTTTTCTCCACACATCATTAAACCTAAACATGACATGAAACTGATCATACTGACCCAATCCAGAGAAACCCCAAAGGCCCTGATAACTGCTAAAATTCTACCACACAGTCCTTTGGATGGCCAGGCCCTCTGGTCAGTTTGCAGCATAAGCAGTCTGGTCCTAGGTCCATGGTCCTAGGCCTTCATTATGTATTAATTTCCTATCTCCTGGTAACCGAAACCCAGAGCCATCAAAAATTTGTTCCTAAGTACAATGAAAGAACAATTGCAATAGATCAGAGGGCTATACTGCTTCCACAAGCACAACTGCAAAACAAACCAGTTACTAAGGATGCACTTTGCATATATCAAAATTTATTAGATCCAGGTGCAGTGTCACACACCTGTAGACCCAGATACTAGAAGCTGAGAGGAGAGGATCACTTGATCCCAGGAGTTTGAAGCAGGCCAGGCAACATAGGAAACCCCTATCTCAAAATAAAATATATTTGGAAATCTTAAGGACTCAATACATATATTGGAAATATTAATTACTATTTCATCAGCCTTTTTCTTGACTTTTTTTCTCTTTAAGATGCCTATTATGTTTATACGAAGCTGCCAATCTACTCATATACATCAATCCTCATCCTAGCCTTGATTCTTACCAGGTAAAAACATATGCCAAGATGACAACTAAAATTGCTAAGAGATCCCATAGTAAAAAAAAAAAAAATAGCAGAGTCAAAAAGAGAGGAGTGGATATACCTGAAGCAAGGAGGCAGGCTGTGTCATTTGACAAGATGCCCTCATCAGACGTAGACAGCTGGACACTAAAGAAGAAGCTACTGAGAACCATGAGGGGATATTGGATAGGAGGTGAAAGTCCCAGACTATAGCACTGGAACTAATCCCACCTCTAGATTACAAAATGAGGCCATGCAAGTCATTTAAATTCTCTAGCCCTATGCTGTCTACTATGGAAACCATTAGACACATGTGGCTATTTAGCACTTAAAATGTGGCTAGTCTGAATTGAGGTGTGCTGCAAGTATAAAAATACACACTGGATTTCAAAGAATTCTTACAGAAAAAAGTGAAATGTAATTAATAATTAAACTGAAACATCAAAATGATAATAGTTTTGGTTAAATTGGGTTGAATAAAACATATTAAAACTAATTTTATCTTTTTATCTTTTTAATACAGATGTCAGAAATTTTTAAATTACTTATGTGGCTCCCATTATATTTGTTTGGAACACTTCTGGCGATAGACTTCGATAATTTTAGCCCTCAATGGATTCGGTTATTACAGGTTAATCATTAAATTAGAAAACTGTATGCTGAGCCCTAGAATAAACAATTATGTGCCAGGCCGTGGAAATATGCAGCTGAGAAAAATAAACATCTCTGCCTTCATGAGGAGACACCAAAGGGAACACAGAATAGGTATTTAAAAGACAAGCAAGCAGGCATGGAGGTGCACAACTGTAACCCCAGCTTCCCTGGACTCTAAGACAGGAATATCACATGTTCTCGTAGCGAGAGCCTTTTTCAAAATAAAAATTAAAAAGGGCTAGAGATGTAGCTCAAAGTTAGAGTACTTGCTTGCAATGTGCTAGACCTTAGATTCAAGCCTTAGTACTAAAAGAAAATTAAAAAGATACTTCTCTTCTGTTACCTTGATATCACTTTGCAAATAATGAGATCTCAAAATTATACTTCCTACTTTCCAGAGAAAATGTCCAACATGCATCTAGAATATGCTTTTTTCCCCACCCTACTATACGCACACACCAATTAAGTAGCAAGAGAAATTAAGGTAAGTGACTGGTAGCATAATAAAGGAATGGATACAAAGAAGATGAATAAAAAGACAATCTAAATTGAATGCAGTGGCACATGCATGTAATCCCAGTGAGCTGGGAGGTTGAGACAGGAGGGATGGCAAGTTTGAGGTCAGCCTCAGCAAATTAGCAAGGCCCTAAGCAACTTAGCAAGACCATGTCTCAAAATAAAAAATAAAAAGGGCTGGGGAAGTGGCTCAGTGCTGTAGTGTCAATTGGGTTCAATTGCTGGTACCAAAAAAAAAAATTTTGTAATTATTAAAAAGACAATCTACCCAACCAGTATTAAATACTAGCAAAAAGAACATTAAGAAATGAAATGCCCCAGTAAGTTGAAGTACACATGAATGCAGAGTATTGTTTTCCAAGTATCAATAAAGCAGAGGTACAACTCACGGGTTGTCTCTTGAGCAGTCACTGGAGGAGACTCCCCTTCATCATACACTGCAGAAACACTGACTGTGTATAGGGTTTGTGAGGATAGGTCTTTGATGGAGGTGCTGGCCCGTGATCTGTCCACCTCGACCTATAATAACAACAGAGCAGCAGAACTATTTTTACAAAGGGTTTGGTTTGAGAATCTCTCAATTGTTTACTAAAACTCTCAACACGGGAACATAATAATTATTGTAAGAAAAAAGCAGCAGTATGCTTCAATTTGTATAAGAATTCAGAGAACCAGATTCAGTCTAAATGTTTCCAAAGTGGGGGAAAAAAAATGTATGTACTAGAGAGTCAGATCTGACCCAACTGGTAAATGATGACTGCGTATGGATTTACATAACCTAACCATTTTTCACCTGTCTCTCTTCATATTACACCTTATTTCTTTCAGGAATGTTCTCCTATGCATTGTCTCTTTTGCTATGCACAAGAATCTTGTGAAATCCATTTAGATCTTGAAATGGAAAATAGAATGACATGGTTGTGTGCATATGTATAAATTAACTTTTGCATAATCTACAAATTAGCAGCATTTACAAATGCCTGGGTGCTAAGAGGAACTATTTCTGTGTTCCAAAAACTCTATTTGCTCCCACTTTGAATCAAGTTGTCCTGAAAAGAGCTCTCCATCCCCAAGTCATCTCAAAAAAGATCATTCCTAAAAGGGTGCTCTTCTGGGACAACATATTACTCCTTCCTCTCTGTCCTGTTCAACTGTCCCATCTTCCCATCATCTGACACACTTCCATTCTTCTCTCCTGCATCTTTTTAATATCTTTTATTTTTAGAAACATGATGGCATTTTTTAGTCATTCATAAAATGAGAGCACCATATAAGGCCTCGGGATGAGAAGGAAATACCATTTAAATTCTTATAGCTCTTTATCTACAAAGGAATAAAGACCACACTGTTTTTGAGATTAATATCACACAGCAAAACATTTCTGAACTACATCCAAGACAGACCAATATGTTATGATTTTCAAGAAGTGCTTTATTAATATCACAAGTTTTCAACCCCATATGAGTAAAAGGACAAGTGTTTAAGTCCCTCTGTCATCTATAATTTATGAAGTTATTTTGTTAAGCCTTCTGAGAAAGCAAATATTTCATGTCCTTTCTAATTCTCAACCTACCTCTTTGACATCCTCTTCTGGTGTTTTGTATCGAACAATATATTTACGGACTTTTCCAAGCACAGGTTCCCACAAGACATTCATCGTGCTGTGAGTCACGTCTCTGAGTTTCACATCTTGAGGTCTGGGTAAAGGCACTGGAGAAGCATGAGATATGAGACCCAGATGTGCCTCTCAACCACAAACTCCAAATCATTCACTAAGATTTCAAGAAGTTGTCTGGGGAAAACTTAAAAGTATGTGCAGCAAAATAACTAAAAAAAATATTATAATGATAAAAGGGCCACCATTCTACCAGAAAAAACTTCCTATGAAGACTTTAAAAATAAGATATATTTTATCACAATACTAACTTCTTATTTGTTAATTTTCTTCTACTCTAAATAACTTGCTGCTCAGCCTTAATAATGAATCACAGTTCCTCATAAATGTATAGCTCATGTTTGTTTATCAGATATTTAAATCAGTTATGATAGATAACAAAATTGAGTTATGCTCCCTTAAGAGTATGATAGAAAAATAAGTAGTTACAAGAGTAAAGAACAGTAAGCACCCAGTGAGCTTCCAAGAAAAGCTACAGAAGCCTAAATGGTTAGAGGGAAATAAAAATAAATAAATAGATAGACAGATCTTTTACCAAATCCAGCAAACTTTATCTTAAAAAGAAGGAGGTATATAATGAGGAGAAGTAGAGTTTCTACTTTGGCAGGAACTTGAAACACCTTGATCTTAACCCTGAATATCTTCCTCCAAAACCTCACTTACCCAATATTACCATTCTCCTACAAAGTGTATTTCAAGAGTCTAAAACAACATCAATTTTAAGATGCACCATTGTTTCATGTTCTGTGGCTTGACAGAAACATCTTGGTAATACACTATGGATCATAAGACATTTCTCAATACCAGGCATGATAAATGTGAAAAAACAAAATGTGCATCCTAGAATCTATTTAAAATTCTATTGTAAGCCTAGAATTAAAGTATTTATTCTCAAACCCATTTGTCTAAAGTAACAACTCTGTAACTTACACATGAATAACCAATCATTGATAGCATCATGTAAAAGAAATATTCTAATGAACATCAAGTTTATAGGAATAAGAAGGGAAGGAAAACTAGCAGCATCTTACAGGTGACTTCCCGAGCGGTGACAGGTTCACTAGTGAGGTCGTGGAGGACAGCCTGAACTGTGACCTCGTACTCAGTATTGGGAAGAAGGTCAGTCAGCTGCACATCAGTCACTGTTGGCCCAACACGCATCTACATATGAAAATGCCAAGCAGCTTATTAAATGTTCAAATCAAATATTTCCATTTCCTGGGGATATCTAGTTGAAGCCTATTTGTAATCACTAGATTGCAACACAGCTTTTATTTTTCATTTATAAGAAATACACTTGGTTTTTTTTTCTTTTTTTTTTTTCTTTTTTTTTTTTTTTTGTGCGTGGTGCTGGGGATTGAACCCATGACCTTGTGCACACAAGGCAAGCACTCTACCAACTGAGCTATATCCCCAGCCCCTGCATTCTTTTTTCATGCCAATGTTTTCTAAAAGGTGTTTTGGGCCACAAATTTAGTTTTCTATATTTCTGTTTCTACATTTCATAAGTAACTGAAGTATAATGGAGACTGTAAAACTGTAAAGTCTCAGAAGGGCCCAGCAATTAAAAAAAAAAAAAATGTCTCACCTCTTTGGGTTTGGTTGGTTCTGGGGCTTTAACAGGTTGGTGTGACAAGGTGTAGCCAGTAGCTCCTCCCACGGGCTGCCATTGCACATGCATGGTGGTGGGACCAACATCATAAATATTCAGGCTGACTACAGGAACAGGCACTATTAAAATTAAAATCATAAGTAAGTAAATCAGATATCAGCTACTTCCTTTCATTCCACTTACATTTTTAACCTTTGTTTTTTACTTTATTCATATTTGTATGCACTAAACAGAGAATGGGTTCATAAGAGATAAATCACAGTTAACATAATCCTCTTCCCCCACGAAAAAATTCCAATCTCATTGCACTTTGCACTTAATACTCAGGACTGCATGGACAACTAGTAAATGGAAAAATAATTCAAAAGTTTAGATTGTAAAGGACATTCCAGTGGGTTCCTATAGAAGCCAAAATAGATAATAACTTTCTGAGACTTTAATCTCCCTTTCTGAAACATAATCAAGTTGGCTCTTTTTATTCTTCAATCATAGAACTTCAGACATAGTAATCTGCACAGTTTATTTCATCTTTCTTAAAAAATTACATTTAAAATGAGCATGTTATACATTAATAACTGGAACATGGAGATTCATAGGCTTTTAAAGATAAGCTCATGAGGCAGCGTAACAAATTTACAATCTCTTCTTCACTTAATATCACATAGTTTTCAACTATTTTTTTATTCAAAGATTGATTTAAAAGTTTTAAGAAATTGGGGGCTGGGGATGTGGCTCAAACAGTAGCGAGCTCGCCTGGCATGCATGGGGCGCTGGGTTGGATCCTCAGCACCACATAAAAATTAAAAAATTAAAATGTTGTGTCCACCAAAAACTGAAAAATAAATATTAAAAAATTCTCTCTCTTCTCTCTCTTTAAAAAAAAAAGAAAGAAATTATTGCATAATCCTGCCAATTATAAAATGCATTACTTCCCATCTTCTATAATTGAATATAAAGAGAAGAGATAAGGACCTCAGGAATTGAGCAGTAAGTGCTATCAGTTCTTGCCCTACAAAAAAAAAGTGATGCTCACTCCTTAAACAGTTTTCTCAGTCAGGCATGGTGGTGCGTGCCTGTAATCCCAGTGACTCAGGAAGCTGAGGCAGGAGGATCACAAATCCAAGACCAGCTGCAGGAACAGTGAGGCTCTAAGCAGCTTGGTGAAACCCTGTCTCAAAATAAATAATAAAAGGGGCAGAGGATGTGGTTCAATAATTAAGTGCTCCTGGGTTTAATTCCCAATACAAAAAAAAAAAAAAAACCACAATCTTTTCTTGTTCCTAATATCTAACCAAGGAAAGGGTAACTTCATATGGCCTTGGGAACTCTACCAGGAATAGGAGCAAGAAATTCCTCCCCCAAAAGCTTCACTCAAAGTCAAAGCCTTTACAGTTTTTCCAACAAAGTACAGAGGCCAGACAAAACAGGCAGACCTTGTTACCAGCAGGGAGGTCTGGCAATCAGCAGAGGTAAAATAGGTCATCTCTGCACAGTAACTCTTCCTCACCTACACTGTACTCTCTCCATGGCACTTTTTAGTATCTTGACCCTGAAGAGCTTAGTTCCTCAATAAATAGTTACTATGTAACAAGTTGGAAGTATTACCCCCCTGAAAGGTATATTTTCATTTTAAGAGATTTTCTTGTAATCAGGAAGTCCCTGAAATGTATGACAATATTAAAAGGATTTTCCTTGTATATTATTATGGCCATGGCCACCTCCCAGCAGTGGGATCTTGTGATGGCATGAACAGCCAGTAAGAGTAGAAAAACCACTGTTTTTTGAGCACCTGCATGATGATGCATTCCGTAAATATTTGTTCAATGAATACTGAATAAAGAAATGATTTCAAAGGCTAGCAAAAATCTCACATAGACCATGACTACTTTATCTTGGAAAACAAGACAATGAGAAAATGTGTGTTTGGGATTTTTTAAAATCTGACTTACGGGTTTTTTCTGTGCCCTTCAGAGGTTCGCTATATTCATCTTCTACCACAGAATACACATTGACCACATACTCAGTCTCAGGCTTCAGATCTTTCAGTACCGTGCTAGTTTCCAGTCGACTCACATAAAACTGGGCAGGTCAATAAAAAATAATAGCAACATATGTTTAAACCAGTTTCCTCTTTTCTACTGTAGTTAACTGCCATGAGCTTGAAAATTATATTTCAATGGGGCCATTGTCTCCCATTTATGGAAACAATTGGGTTACAATAAAATCTTGGACAATTAACATCAATTATTCTCCCAGGTATTACTTCCTTATTTATAAAATAAGTGAGTAAAACTAAATTTTTAAATTATAATTTTATGGTTTATCCTTTTTATTGGTAAATATTAGTTGTACAGAACAGGTTTCCTGTACCATATTCATACATGTACATAACATAATTTGATCAATTTCATTGACAGTACCTCCCTTTCCCCCTCCCCCATCCTCTTCCTTTACCCTATTGTTCCAATTTCTAGCTTTATGAAATCCCTTGTATTTTCTTTTTTCTCTCTAGCTTCCACATATGAGAGAAAATATATGATACTTGTCTTTCTGGGTCTAGCTTATTCAGCTAGTTCCACCCATTTTATTGAAAATGGCATAATTTAGTTCTTTCTTATGACAATGAAATTGCACTCTGTATATGTGTATATATCACATTTTCTTTAGCCATTCATCTGTTGACAGACACTTGGCTATTATGAACTGTGCTGCTATAAACATAGGCATGTCTGTATCTCTATTGTGTTCTAATTCTTTCGGATAAATACCAAGGATTGGTATAGCTGGATCATACGGTGGCTCCATTTGTAAAACTAGATTATGTTTAATGTTCCTTATCAACTCCATGATTCTAATACAAACTCACAAACAAATTGGCATCCTAAAATTATTTTAAATTTAAAAATCACATTGATATTCTACAATTCTTAGAAACCATAATAATTTAATCAAAGGCCTTTCCCTTTCATTAAGCTCAAATGGAAGCATATGCCTCGCCAAGAACAGAAAGCACCATTCCCAACTCAGTTCTGCCCTTCTCCACAGCCCTCTTGCCCCATACCCAGTAGTTTTCCCAGAGCACTAATGAGGACCCAATCTCAATATGAGAAAAAAATGGAATTAGGTGTTGTTTACTCACTTCTTGACGTTTCCCTCCAGAAACAGGGTAGTATTCCACTTTATATCTATCCACACTGTCAGAAGGGGGCGTCCAGCTCACCCTAAAGGAACGATGAGTTCGCTCAGAAATCACTAGGTTGGAAGGAGCTTCCAAGTCACCTACAAGTGGAAATAAAGTGCATGTGCTTTTTCATTATTGCAGCAAGGTGATGAAGTTTAATTGAAACAGTATTAATCTCTCTCTTTTTTTGAAGCTTTTACACACTTCCTTTCACATATTAAGTAAATAATAAGTAAATACAGAGGCCCACTGCCCATAAGACCACTCTAAATGGGTAGCTCCTTAAACTTCATCCTCTTCTTTTTTAAGACACCGCCAGTTAAAATCACCTAGATCCAAACTTCTGCATCATCCTTGAATATTTCCTTCCATCTTTATCCTTATACATATAATTGATAATAAGAAAGAATTTGGGTCCTGACAATTTAGTTTCTCCATTGTCTCTATCACCATTAACACCGCCAGAGTTCTCTGCCCTCATTATCACTTTGTAGTGTTTATATGTGTGTATGTAATTTTTTTTTCATGTCTTATCTCTTTAGCTAAAAGTTATGTTCCATAAGAATAAATGTGGTTTTAAAATTTGGGAACAGGGCTTTGATGTAGCTCAGCAATAGAGTGCTTGTCTAGTATGAAGCACTTAAAAAACAAACAAACAACAACAACAAAAAATAACCATTGAGGAACATTCTACTGCCTGTGAATTTTTTTTTTTTTTTTTTTTTTTTTTTTAGGTTCCAGGGATTGAACTCAGGGGCACTTCACCACTGAGCCACATCCCCAGGTCTTTTTTTTTTTTTCTTTTTTCTTTTTTTTTTTTTTTTTTGTATTTTGTTTTTTGTTTTATTTAAAGACAAGGTCTTACTGAGTTGCTTAGAGCCTTGCTTTTGCTGAGGCTGGCTTTGAACTCACAATCCTCCTGCATCAGCCTCCCAAGCTGCTGGGATTACAGGCATGTGCCACTGAGCCCACCTGCCTGTGATTTTGCTCCCACATGTAGATACAGGTGAAATAAAATTATATAATAATATCTAAAATAAATATTAATGAAAACAAAAGTATGGGACTGGGGGATAGCTCAGACCAATATTTGATTTCTAATACTTCAAAAAAGAAAAAAAATAAGAAGAAAGAAAATAGAAGTATCAAGCTCAATGCAAATAATAATTTAAAGGGAGAAGAATTAGTTCAATGCCTCTCTGAGCATGGCAAATCATTTTCATATAAACTCTCAATTTTTGTAAGCCAAAACTAGGGAGAGCATTTCCATTCTTAGTATCCTAACCTTTATTGTACTTGGGTCATAGTCAAGCTTGCAAAATTATCAAGCAGTTTTACTGTCTGGGAAACTAGAATGAATGCAACTATTACATAGTTGATAAAAAAAAATAAAGGAAAACAGATAAAAGATGTTTTCATCCCCACTCAAAGTTCTCCTCAATTGAATAAAACTACAACTCTCTCAGTTAATCCAGAGCCAGGAGCCTACAAATTCTGGCTGCCCAGCTGGTCTATTTCTCCAGGGAAAAGGTCAGTCTGTTGTTCAAAATCCAAAAGAGAAAATCTGCAAAAGTTTGGAGAGAGAAACTCGAGAAGGAACATTTAAAAAAAAAAAAAAAAGTAGTCCCAGTATCCAAAGCACATGAACCATTTTTACCACATTATTTGTTAAACTCATTCCAACCTTTCCAAAACCAGGATAAGTTAAAGGACAGTTTTTACAATAATCTACATATACATAAAAGAAAATTTCTCATAAAATAAGAACCATAATTTTTATTGTTGGTTTTCAAAAAGAACAACCATTGTGGTGTTTACCATGTTTTGACCTATGTTTTTATACAGATAATAGTCATTCTGCACCATCCTCTGTTATTACAAATCCAGTTCTAGAGTTTCATTTCTAAATTTTAATTTTTTATCCATATCTCTCAAAGACCCCTAAAAATGTATTTAACCATTTTATCCTGACCAAGTACTTTAACTTGATCTTACTGGTAAAAAGAAATTATGTAATTTCTAAAAGTCCAAATCCTAAGATTAGTAATTTCCTTTTATATTCTGGTGTTACAAGCATAACCATCTATAGTTGAGGCAAAAAAAAAAAATCAGATATAAGACCCCTCTTCCCATTCTACTTGAATTAGGAAATCAAAAAAGGTACCAATTTTAGATAACAAAGTTTATAAACAGCCATCTAACGGCAACATAACAATACTTAACTAGAGTTACTAGAGAAGAGATAGTCACAAAAAAGGAAGCAGGTCTCTTCACCTCTCCCCACCCCTCACCCTGACTACTCTTTCTCTCTCCCTGAGTATTTTGCTGGAGGTGGAAGCATATATGCAAAAAGTACATCCTTGGAAAAGCTAAAAGCCCTTTTCTAGTTTGGTGCCTTTCCAAGAAACAATCACAAAAAAAATCAGGGGTTAAAGAAGTGATTTTCAACTGGGAACAATTCCCCACACCCAACCCCAGCAGACATTTGACAATAGAGAAAATCTGCAAAAGTTTGGAGAAAATCAAGAAGAAACATTAAAAAAAAAATGCACCCTCAGTACCCAAAGCCTCTGAATCACTTCTACCATGCATTATTTGTTATATTCATTGCAATTTTCTCAAAACCAGAGTAAATTGGGGATAAGAAGGATAAATAAATCAGACATTAATATCCTCTGTGCCTATATGACTACATGACCAGTGTGATCCTACATATACAACCTGAAGAATGAGAAGTTATATTCCATTTATGTGTGATGTGTCAGAATGCATTCTACTGTCATGTACAATTAATTAGAACAAATTTTAAAAATCAGAGTAAATTAAGGAAGAAAAGTTTTTATCATAATCTAAATTTATTTAAAAGAAGTTTTTCTCATATATTAAGGACCACCATAATTTTTATCATTAATTTTCTGAAAGCCTTCAATTTGGGTGCTTACCATACATAAACACAAGGATATTCCTAATTATCTTAACTCAAGGAATGCCTCTGGCTTCCAATAGGCAGAGGCCAGCAATTCTGGTAAACATCTTACAATGCATAAAACCATCCTCTCTCCATCCTAGAAAGAAATATCAACAGGACTGAAGATGAGAACCCCTGGACTAAACTTACCTGGCCCTTTTACACTGTTACAAAGGTTGATGGTGAGGTCATCCACAATCTTGGAGAGGGACTCAAAATCTGCCACATTGTATGCATGGATATCATCGGGGTCAGTTGCAATCATCTTCAGCTCAACTTCATCAGCATTTTTAATACCTTAAAACATATAGATAGATAGATAGATAAATTAAAAGCACTTCTTAGAAAAAAAATCAAATAAATTAAGCAAATATTTTAGAACTTTTTTAAAAATCAATGACAATTAGGCCAACTATGAAGGTTAATAATTTATTAACTAGAATATATTATTATTTTCTTCAAGACTGAAATGACACCTAGAAAACCAAGAAATAAAAAGAGATTTTTAAAAAACGAAATATGTGTGTGTGTGTGTGTCTGGGTGTAAAAAGATAGAATGATTTCTTATTGGCAGTTATAAAATAGAAATAAAAAAATAATAATATCATCTGAAAAGTATTCTAAACTGACTTTTTCTAAATGCTTCTAGCACTAATTTCCCACCAAAAAAAGTGTCTTTTTGATGTTTTTTCTGGAAAGCAAAATAATGGATTTCAAAGATAAATATAGTTCTGTGAAAAATCAAACAGGAATTTTCCTGAATCCTATTAATATATTACATTTTTTTCTCTTAATCCATTATTTTCCTTCTGAAAAGCCATGTAGTTGGGTCTCGTTACAAAGAGAAAAGAAGAATGTGAACTCACTTTCTGGCACATCATTTTGATGAATTATGTGATAGAAAATATATGTTTGTTTGTTTTTCTCAAATGTCCTCAGCACTTTTGGACATCGCTGCTCACTCTAGCACTTACCAATGGCAAACAGCTCCACGCCTTCATCCTTGAGCTTCTTGGAAGGTGCCTCCACATCATCTTGTGATTTTCCATCAGTAATGAGAACACCAATTTTGCGAGCACGAGGCCTCATGCCAGCTTGGGTCCTGAAGCTCTGCTGGCGAATGAAATTCAAAGCCATGCCTAGTGGGATTTTTAAAAGAGAATCAGTCACATCGCTTCTCATCCACATGTTGAAACAAAGCATGAACTTTTGAAAGAGTATCAGGGCATCTTCACTCACCTGTGAGGGTATTGCCTCCTTTGTATGGTAAGTTTGCCACAGCTTGCAACAAACTCTTCTTATCTCTGTGAGCATTTAATTGCCACTCTGTTCTGGGGTCTCCGCTGTACTGAGCAAGAGCTAAAATAATACCATTGACGTTAGGGCATATAAAAGAACACCATGAAAACGTCTAAATGTCATCAGTATTGTCAGAACCTACCAATTTGTACTCTTTTGGGGCCAATCTCAAAGACTTCCACAATACGAGAAATGAAGCTCCTCACAGTTCTAAAATTTGCCCTGCCGATGCTCCATGATCCATCCACAAGCAACACAATGTCTGCTTCAGCTCTGGTGAGACACTCCATCCCTGACACAGCAATCATTAGATTAGATAGTGAGAAGCAAATTGTGGGCAGGATTTCTCCCTAGCCATGCCTCTGCCACCAACTGTGTGTTGTGCCTATTGTGATACTGCAGCTCAACTGAATGATTTAGAGTGTAAGACTCTATAAATATGCAAGTATGACTTATTAGCCTTAAATAACATTCTCCAGAATCAATTCCTTCAAAGATTATTTCAGCTGCAAATCTTTCCTTCATCTTTGACTATATTTCCTGTCCTTAGATATAGAACCTGAAGACCTGAATTAGATCACCATTATAAATTTGAAAGGCTCACACACTCAAGAGCTGAAATAAATGAGAATGCATAGCTGTCTAACAATACAGCATTTACAATTTCAATAAAATTGTAATGTGATCTAAAGATAAGGTATTGCATTCTTTTGTAATATTTAATAGGAGTTCACAGGTAAGTTTGAGATGGACTGATTAAATGTGTTAACCAGAAATGGTTTTAGTGAGCCAAAGGTATCTTTTAAAATAATTAAACTCCCAGGTAACTATTACATATATTATGAAGGCCAGATACATGACTCTTAAAATTACACCTTTATAAAGTAAATATATATTTTAAAAACCTGATACACTATTATTTAGTTATTAATTATTTAACTTTATCATCTACCATATATAAAAATCAGATCAATACAAATGGTAAAGTTTGCACATTTAAAGAATCAAGAAAGAAGGAAGGCAATTTAGAAAAGTACACAAATATACAAATTGAGAGCTGTAGAGACAAGCACAAACACTGATACAAAGCTAGGGTGCTTTGGAAAGAGAAAATAATCCCAATATCCTCAGTGTAAAAGCTACAAAATAAAAATATAAGTCAGTTAATATCATCATAAGAGAAACAATAAAACATTAATGCAAAGCAATAAGATTTGATACGTTTATTTATTTTATGCACATCCAAGATTTCAAGTGTTCTCTTTTCTAAGAGCATGTGTTAACAGCTATGAATTTTCCAGTTTCTTCTATTGTTAACATCTGATCTTGACATTATGAAAAAAAGGCATTGAAAAAAATTAAGTAATGCTCATCACACTACAAAGTACAATGTGCCATTCATGTATTATAAACAGGACTAAAGACTTCCAAATACTATTCTAAGCACTTAAGACTTTGCAAACCTGTTCCTGCTCTGCTTATAACTACTGTTTTTTAATAAATGATAAAAAAAATTTGAATAACTCTACCTACCACTTCACCTCCTCTAAGAATGTTAAAAACTATCTCTATTTAATCAAGGCATAATTGAGCAGGGGCAGAACATCTAAAGGGGTTTATGTTACCAGTTTGCTTCCCAAGTCACGGTTGTCCACCCTTGTTTCTAACCTAACTCTGCTTGCCCAGCCCAAATATATCATTTAAGTAAAGATATATAATTACTTTAACAAAATAAAATTGCATCTTAGTCACTAAAAAGAAGAAAAATGTTAGAAAAGTATAGATGTTATCTACAATTGTTATTATTATCTGTTAATCTTTAAATAATGCAGTATAATGTTACTAACACAATGTTTAAAAAGAAACCTAAAAAAATAATTTAAAGTATGCTTGACTGGATGTCTTGAAGCATTTTTTCCAACATCAAAAAGGAAGCATGCAAATTATTTAAATAAATTTTAGTGAAAAAAATAATGTTAGTTACTTCTCATTGTATAATAATCTAATAGTTCACATTTGAAATAGTTTCATAATGCTAAATTTTCCTAGGGGAATATAGCTCAATGTCTTACCAGAGGATAAAATTGGCATTACAGTTGTGTCAGAAAGAGTTGTCATTTCTTGTCCAACAAGAGGTGAACTTTCTCCTCCATCAAACATTCCAAAAACATTTACCTTATAGGTGGTACCTGCCCTGAAATGACAAAGTGAATAGTCTGTATGGACCATTGGATCAAGGCATTATTTTGCTTTCTTAAAGACATTTATTTTGACTAATAAACTTCTACTCAGAGTAACTTACAAAGTACAGCATTTTCACAAAAGAAAAAGAGTTTCATTCTCGTTTGTTTACCCTGTGAGGTATCAAGAAAAACTAGCCGCCTAGCACTCCAGAGAATTTCGGGGATTCAGAGCACCATTTCAGCCTTGCCCTTCTATCAGAGGGAGAGTCCCTATGATGCTGCTCAGCATGTCAGAAAAGGATCAGGATCTCTACTCTGCTGTTTCTAAGCAATGGGCTTTAAGAATATGATTGAAATGTTGTGTCTTGCAGGGTAGCATAAAGCACCTAGCACAAAGCCTGGCAAATAGTGTGCTTCATAAATTTTATCCCTCCTATACTAGTAAAAGTCAATAACAAGCATTTACATAGTTTTCAATATTGCTGAATGAATAGTTAAACAAACTTTCCAAGAGGCAATGCACAGTAGCCCATTCTTTTTACTGTAATAAATGAAGGGTGCTGTTCAAACTCAAACTTCCTTGTTTTCTACTGCACAGCCTAAAATTTGACCTTCAGTGAGCCCAGGATTCTCCTGCCAGCTGGCAGCAAGCACAGAGAGAGTCCTGCCTTCTGGCTTTAGTGTGTCACACTGGAGGAGGACCCACACTTGGGATCTCACCATGAGTCACCCAGGCCCTTCCAGAAGGCACAGGAACCCCCACATTTCTACATGGCTATAATTTCAGTAAAATGACTACAATTTTGGTGAAATGGTATAATATGTACGTTTTGTTAAAACAGGGTGCTATTGAAAAAAAAATGTCATTCCTGATCACTTAAAAACAAAATCATTAAAATATTATGTACATTTTGCTCAGGCCAAAATTCTGTTGCTAGCGTCTGACTAACCTCAACTCCAGTATCAAGAAGTATCAAGAAGCACAAGAAAGCAAATTTAGTTGATTTTTAAATACTCTGCTAACAAAGAGACATATGAGTGATTATTGACATAAGGTCTATTGATTTACATAGGTTGATTCAATCTTTTAACACAAGTTGATTCAATCTCTTAACACAAATATAATTAGTTCCTACCTAAGTTCCTCCAAAACGACTGTGTTGTCATATGGTCCAACGACTAACTCCCCTAGTTTTCTGTCATCCCCCGTAGGGTGGAATGTGACTTTATAACCCTTCACCTCCCCAGGGGCAGGCTCCCAAGTCACTCGGAAACTTGACATAGTTGGGTCAGATGTTTTGAGATTTCTGGGTGACTTAAATCGGGAAGCTGTAACGATAAAAAAGGATTTTTAAAATAATATCCATAAGACTAGCCTTTTGGCATTTTCTGTTAGTGCCTACAAAAATGCATATTTATAAGAAGCGTTAACTGTTGTGACCCCATATAACATGTGCAACAAAAGTCCTGATAACAGAGCACTACCCAAGAGTATAAATAATCCTAACAATTCAGAGTGGTTTAGCATTAGAACATTAATAGGTAGAATTACTTTACCAGGGGATTGGTAACAATATGCTAATTGGGTATTCCAAGTAATAATTAGAGTTGAATTTATTACAGATTCAATTTCAAGCTTTTACAAATGAAGTAGACATATTAAAGTCTTCTTTTAAAATGTTACATATACTTTCCCCTCCAATAAAAGCATTATTATTTTGTACCTGTTGTTCCTGATCCTTGCCTAAGCTTTCCTTCTCCTGTCTTGTAGACTGGGAGAACTGTGATATCATATGTGGTCTGGGGTTGAAGCCGTTTCAGCACTGTAGAAGTGACAGTGGCGGGCAATTTAGCAACCATTTGTCGCCCTCCCCCTTGGGGTCGGTATACAACACGGTAGTTGACAACCTTTCGTGGTGCAGGTTTCCACGTAACTCTCATTGTATTTTCTGTTTCGTCATCCACTTTCAAGGTTTTGGAATCTTGGGATACTGTGAAATAAAAGGAAAATTAATATATATACTATAAGAGTGTGTGTATGTGAGTGTGTGTGTGTGTGTGTGTGTGTGAACAGTTCCTTGATTATGTAAAAAAAAACTATCTGTGGTTTCTTAAATATGTACACTGTTCTCTTACTCAGCCTTGTAATCTCATAAATTTATGATGGCGTGTGAACCTTAATCTCAGCAAGATATCAGTAAGATGTTTTCTCTTTATCCAGCTAATACTAAAAAAAATGGAAGTTCATATTTCAGGGATTTCCTATTTGCATCCTGGAGACTTCAGTAAAGAAAACATCCATTTCCGGAAATGAAGTTTTAGACTTTTTATTATATTTTCATCTGTAAGGAATTCCTCTAATCACAATGCCATGAGGAATACTAAAAGCTCTGAATGCAGGGTTAGAAATTTTACTCAGGCCATTTCAGAAGAAGTTGCTGTCTACAAATGACTAGACAGAATTAGTATGGTTAACACTGTTCTTGTGATTGCCATGTGCAAGTAAAACTATGACACAAGAGAACAGGAAACTCTAACACATAAAAGTGCTTTGAGGGCTCTAAAGATAAATTAGTATATATTTAATATTTAGGAAGCACTATATGTTATTATTAGTACAATCTATAGACAATATTACTTATTATCTTTTATTAATATTTTAGAATTGTTAATTACTTTATCAGAAACAGATCCCTAAATACACACCAATAGCCAACAACATCCTTTTGTATTTTGGGGGTTTTCGGGGTTGTGGTTATAAGGGATTGAGCCTAGGACTACTTTACCACTGAGCTACATCCTCTGTTATTTTTATTTTTATTTTGAGACAATGTCATGTTAAGTTGCTGAGGCTGTTCTTGAACTCGGAATACTTTTGCCTCAGTCTCCTAAGTTCCTGGAATTTAGGTGTTTGTACACCCAGCTATGAAATCCCTTTTCTTATACATAAGTAGAGTTCATAAGCATGATCATTTAATTCAGATTTAATAACCTTCATATTCAAGAAGTCATAGGCATTTTATTGAAAGAAATTAATTTATCGAAGAAAACAAAATAAGCAAAGAATCTTTCTGATTTTAAGAGAAATATTATATTCAAATGGGGGGGAACCTATTAAACAACTAAAAACTCTTTTTAAAAATAGTTTTTAGACAATGGGTATCAGAAAGCACTGAACAGTGATTCCCTAAGCAAGAAGGAAGAAATGAGAGTAGACCCTATGAATGACCCAGATTCTAGCCCTAATATAAGAAGGTGGGATCCAGATGGACACTGGTGGTCTCCCTTGACTGACAGTATGATGTTGAGTGTCTGAGGAGTCCAAAGCAGAATTTGCAAAACAAAATACTATAAAGAGATCACACCACCAAAAATGTCCCCAAAACATCCAAAAGGTTCCCAAGTCTTCAATTCAGTGTTAATCAGGGATCAAGTGTGAGGAAACCATCCAAAACCAGGGAAAGAAACACCCAAAAGAAATAGAGGGAACTATTTCTGGAGCTCACACAGGGCCAGAAATGATTCCCACTAGCCAAAGAGAAAACCATATAACTCTGGAGACATCATGTAGAATACTCGGGAGATTATTACTTCCATAATGGAGCAAAATTAGCCCTAAACTAAAACAGAGCTCAAAAGTAAACTTCAGAAAGATCAAACTATTTTTCAAGGAACTTAACTATATTCCAGGAAAAAAGCTTAAGAATATTTATAAGAATATAAAAATATATAACACCCAAAAAGGTAAAATTCACAATGTCTGGCTTCAAATAAAAATTATTGAGCATGCCAAGAAGAAAAAACTGTGGCCCATGTTATGGATGGAAAGATTACATCTCCCCCAAAAGTCCAATGTGTTCTATGTGCTAATGTTTTGCAGACAGGGCCTTTGAGGAGATAACTAGGATTAAATGAGGTTGTATAAGTGAGGCCCTAATTTAATGGAATTAGTGTCTCTATAAAGGAAGGAAGAGACTGTTGATCCCACTGCCATGAAGAGGAACAACAGAGAGTTTGCCCTCTGTCAGCTTGCGAGTGTCAATATATGGTTTCCATGGTATCAACAGATTGTACACCATACTCTTCTAAGTTTCAGGTGATCCTGATCCTACAGACATTTCTAAGACATCCCTTGAGAGCGCCTATGAAACTCTTAAAGCATAATCTGGTGACTCTTGAGCTACCCATACGTTAGGATTCATCAGTCACCTAAATGCCACCCCTTAACATGTTTGAAAGCACTTTGTGGCTTTGTGGCTTTCCTTTCCCCAAAGACAAAGCAACACACAACAACCAAACAGCAGTAGAGCCAAAAAGCTTCATGTCTTCTATTTACTTAGACATTTATTTAAGCAGTTTTGAATACTCTGAGAAATCAATGTTTCCTTCCTTCCAAGTCTGCTTCTAGTTCAAAAGAGACTTCTCTGTTCACCAGCCTTAAAATCAAAGAGCCAAAAAAACACTAAAAAGTTCTCAGTTGCTCATCTTCTAAGAAACAAAAGTTTATTTACAGCTTCTGCTAACATACTTGCTTTTGGCTAAATCACATTCCTTATGAAGATTTTCAAACCTAATTATCTGAAGGCTCGGATACTTTTAGAAAAAGATATAATGGAGAATTTTTTTGGAAAGAAAATCCTCTAAATGCACTACTTTAATAATTTCTCAACTATATGAATTTTATCTTTACTCCTATAAATAAGGTTAGCTCTATGTGTCATTATCTGACCTGAGTTTGCAATATGGCTTCTCTTACAACAAAGAAATAGAGTTTCTTAAACTACATCAGCCAATCTATTCCAGACACAAGATTTCATTTAGTACCATAGAAACTAATCATGTGAATATCTGAGCAATATGCCTTTACACAAATTTAAATTTCATACAGGGATTTTTTGGTTTTTTGTTTTTTGGTTTTTTTGAAAGCTGGTTAATTTAGACAAATTTAAATTTAAACATATCCAACTGAGCTTGTCAGTGGTAAAAAGAAAATGAATTTCTCAGACAACTCAGACCAAAAGATTTTTGTTAAAGGACAATTTCAAATCAGGATATGGGACTTAACCGAAAATCCTCATGGCACTTGCCTCTTTCTCTTTGCCAGTAAGATCACCAAAATTCTTCTACTTCTTTCTAACAGAAGAAAATGCAAAGATGATCCATTTTTTCCCTCTTTTTCTAAAATCCTCCCAAAACAAAAGGAATAAAGTTTTTTACCCTACAAAAGCCTAGAAGTACCCATGCTTAACAAATGAATTTTTTGTGTGTGTGTGGTTTTTTTTGGGGGGGGGGGTTAAATATACATTTTTTTATAACAGTTTTAGTTTTCTAGCAAAACTGAAAAGAAAATACAGAGATTCCCCATGTATCCTTCCCTGACCCACACATACAGGACCTCCCTCATTTCTAACATCCCCTACCAAAGAGGTACACTCATAAAAACTACTAACCAACTCTGGCACATCATTCATTATCAAAAAAAAAAAATAACTTTAGGAAAGAGAATTAAGAAATTTTGACACATCCTGCACCAGCCATGTGATGATAAATGATGATAGATTATTCATAATTGTTCACCAAAAAGAATACTAATGAGGCAGAGTCACTATAATATTGAGTGAGATTTTGATTTTAACTTTATCAAATATAACAGGAATAAAGCAAAGAATCTAGGATTGGTCTTATTATATGAAAATCATTATGTTGATAGTCAGTAATCATTTATAAATTATTACTAAATAACTAGTCACTGTACTTGATGCTATGTACATTGTTATTTCATTTTATCCTCATGAAAACTCTAAGAGACAAGATTTATTATCTGCATTCTACACATTAAGAAATCAAGATTCAAAGGTTAAGTAAAGTTAGTCAGATAAGGCAACTATAAATGTGACTGAATTCTGTCTCCTGAGGTCCTGATCTTTTTCCTGGTTGGGGGTCCTATCTAGTTGATAAGAGATGGGGGGAGGGAAGTTAAATGAAGGTAGTTGAAAGGGATTTGGTATTTCAAAATATGACCTTTTTCCTTCGTTTTGCAGTATGGGAAATTGAACCCAGAATGCTCTACCACGGAACTTCACCCCAGCCCTTTTTGTTTTTTTTATTTTAAGACAGGGTCTCTCTTAAGTTGCTGAGGCTGACCTTGAACTTGCAATCCTTTTACCTCAACCTCCTGAGTCACTGGAATTACAGACAAGCACCACCATATTAGGCTGACATATTTTCTCATGTATTAATTAATCTGAATTTAAATTGCATTTTTTAAATATTGTAATTGTTCAGTCCTTGTTTAGCATATGAACAAAAAAAAAATCAAGTGGATAAACTACATGTCCTTTGGGCTGATAGCTATTAGGTAGCACTAATACACTCCCAAACACACCTGTGATGTTACCTACATTCAGTTGTGGCGTCTCCAGTCAAAGGTTCTCCTTCTCCACTACTGTAAGTTGCAAAGACCGAAATTTTGTATTTGGTCTCTGGCTGCAGATTTTCTATTACAGTATGAATTGCATCTCCAGGAAGATTTTTCTCTCCAGCCTCAACATCATCATAAAGAGATTTCCATGATACCCTGTATCCTCGAACCATTCCTGGAGCAGACGTCCAATAAGCACCAACTGATGTATCAGTGATGTCCTTAATAACTAAGTCTTGAGGTGAGCCACGTTCTACGATAGAAATTAAAGGGAAATCATTTTTTTAAATAACTACTAGATATTTGAACATTCATTCATCCTGGGAGACATCCCTAACTTGCTGAACACAAACTCAACTTGTCTAAAAAATTGCTATTTCTCCTTTCTGAGTTTTTTTTTCCCTTCTGTCAGTGCAGTAGGATTGATGGAATAAAACTTCAGAATTATACTTCATTCCTATTTATCAGCCTTACCCCTCATGCCCAGTCTGATTGCAAGACCTTCTAGAAAAGGTTATCACCCAAATTTGAAGGAATAGGTGTCTTAAATTTTTTTTAAAGGAAAAATAAAGCATCTAAATCCCAAAATTCTGTCACATTTCAGTCTGCCTGCATAGCCCATTGTTCACAAAGATCTTCATTTACTTTCATGATCTTTTCCTCCCAGATCTAATTTAAATAAGCTCAGTTTCAATGTATGATTAACAATAACTGCATCAATCTCATATCATTTGCAAACCTAAATTCCAACAATCATGTTCTGGAGAAATTTTTGTTTGCTCATACAGTTAAAAAAGTAGAACTAACTTTCATCATAGCTTAACCCTAATAAAGCTAAAAAATGAATAATTCTTCTAGAAAACTTAAAAGTGAATAGTCATCAAAATAAAATACACCACTTGTTCTAGCTGATCAAAAACGTCTGCTGCTAAATTCTGGCTCTTTCATGAAAAAAAAATGGAAAAATATGGAAACCTCAATTTAATGGGAGGCACAGATGTCTTCCAATAAAACTCTCGCTCTCCATAGTTTAAATGTAAGATAAATATACAGATCACTTTATATTGGCTACCTTTACTAAGGCTTGTGCCACAGTGTGACATAATTATGAAACTATCTGCTTCTTCAGCATACACTTTGCCAGTAATTGTTGTATACTCATGCCAATTATATACAATGCTATTATAAGAATTATGGAAGCTATTAATTTATTTGGCTCAAAGAGTAAAAGTAAATATCTTAAAGCTATTTATAATTAAATAAATTTCAACACACAAAAAAGTAAAGATAACAATGAACAATAAAGAAACATCAATAGACAAAAACCTACAATATATCATTAAATTGGAAGGGAAAAAAAAAGAAATAAAACGAGTTGAACAGCCTACCAGTCAAGCCTAAGTGGAAAATTCTATTATAAATAACTTTAACTGCTGACAGGACATCTCATCTCTGGAAGGAAATTAGTTGCATATTTTGCTGCAAGAATACTTATTTTCAAGAACATACTGACTTTCTCCCCCAAGTACACAAGGCTAATTCTCATTTGAAAGTCTTCTTCATTGTGTTTGCTACTTAAATGGCTACACATCTTTATATCTTCTCTACCTACAGGAAGATAAAAGTGCAATTTTAAGTAGTTTGTTTAATTTGTTTTGTTTGGTTCAGTTATTGAGGTTTTTATTTGTCTGTTATTTATATTGATCATTGATATCCCAAAAACTAGTCTCTAAGCTTCAAATGTGCAAAACTTTTTTCCTTTTGTTTCACTTATGCCAGTTTTCCAAATGTGCCTCTTTCAACATTTCCCAAGTTGCGGTCAGAAATAGCTGCTATAGAATGACCATTCTTGAAAGTGATTCTGAGTTTAAATAAGCTAAATACTGTATTAATGACATTCCAAAAAATATAAGACAAAGTTAAAATGTGGGAATTCTATTCCAAATTAATACTGGGATAATTCACAAACAATAACTTTAGCTTCTACTTTTCTTAAAGGTTATGCTTCTCAGACTGTTTTTCTCCCTGCTTTCTACATGACTGAATTTGTGACATTGTTTGTTTCCATGACAACAGACATCTCACAAACACAAATACAAGTTAATGATTTCACCGTGAGAAAAAATAATAATAATAGGAAGAGAATTATGGCTGAAGCAAAAATATATTCACAAAGACATTTCTGAGCTTAAAACAAAAGGATCTCATATCACTAGACATGTCTCCCCATGCATTTTAACCAACTATTTTAACACTCTCAAGACATATAAAGCTAGAGCAAAATATTAATAAAATTGCGATAAAGACCTTTTCCAGGTTTATCAATGTCCTGAAGATGAAATCTTCAAGAGCACTTTTTAAGATGCAAATGAAAAAGCAACTAAAAAATCATTTCTGAGTTCCCATGAATGTCATGACAACATTAATTTTAATGAACATGAGTAGGTTCTCAATCACAGAAAAAAAAAATCCTTTATAAAGTCATAGTTTTTGCCTGTCCTGTACAAAGGCATTATTTGTAGGGAAGAGCATTACCAATTCATATTAGTTACAAAGAAACACAGACTTCAAAGAAAGGTAAAAGGTATTTCTATTCAATAGCCAGGATTGAAAAGACAACTCCTTCACATGGGTTTCTTATGTCAATCAGTCAGCTTGATAAGAATATTCCTAAACATAAGCTTATACTATTCTCAGACATTAATTTTTTTCTCCAAAAAAACAAGATATCTTGAGTATTGTTGCCTTACACCCACAAACATGGAAGAAGTTATAAATTCATGACACTTAAGTTTTATCAGATCTACAAACCTTCAAGTTTTTAAAAATGGGATTTTGGCTTGGTCAAACATTAGATTACCAAAAAAAAAAAAAAAAAAAAAGAAGAAGAAGAAGAAATTTTAAGCACTCTGTGGCACAATTGGCAGGATGCAGGTTGGCAAGTGACCAAGTTGGTCTTGGGGCTAGGTATACAACCAGCTGAGTGGGCCACCAGCAGACCATGTCAGTACCTGAGGCCGTGGATACTCAGTAGCAAAATAATTGGACTATACATGATCAAATACACAGAACTGCCTGGAGAGCCAAAGGCTCCATCCTGCCTTTATCCATTAAATCAGAACATCCAGGCCTAAATGCTGATGCTTTCTAGAAATCTTTAAAATCTGCCCCGTAGTTCTAATTCATCTATAATTCTTTATTCTTTTCCCATCTCTAATTTTCCCCCTCCTTTTCTTTCTGCTGCTTCTCTCTGAGGCCTAGAGAAGCATTTATTTGGAATGTATGGTTGGTCAGTGTGGGAAAGAACCTTCACACGTTCAAAGGTAACCCTGTAGGAAAAAAAGAAAAAAAAGTGTAGAAACAGGGCTACCTTTTCACAAAGGGTGAAAAACAAAACTGTTCCAAATGTTGGTCCTGGTGATGCTCTGTAGGATAGCTTGATGTTCACAAATGACCAGATAATGGATAAGTCATTGGATAATGGAGAAGTTATTTAGCTCCTCATCACATCCTTTCTATCCCATAAAATACAGAGGAAGTTCACCCCTCCCTTTTCCCCTCTGCCAATATGTTGTAGCTTTTGTTCTCAATCTAAGGAACTCCACACATCAATAACCACAGAAAGAGATTATTTGGCTTCTTTTGGTTTAGTTTGATCAGACTGAGTTTGAGAAAGAGTTCCTTTTTACCTTAGAGAAAGGAGACAGGAAAAGAAGTCAAATTAAAATTCCAGTCCGTACCCTGTCTCTAAGAAAGATTATTGGTTCTCAAGAGGGCAAGGCACAGTTGAAGGGGCAGTGAGCAGAAGCCAAGTCCAGCAGACTTTCTGCCCCTTTCCCACTACCTTTCCCTGAGCCTAGACCCACTTCTGCTCTAGCAGAGGCTCCCTCACTCCCTCAAATGTACGTGTTTTTTGTTTGTTTGTTTGTTTGTTTGTTTGCTAGATGAACACAATATCTTTATTTTATTTTTTTGTTGTTGTTGTGCTGAGAATCGAACCCAGTGCTTCACACATGCTAGGAGGCAAGTGCTCTACCACTGAGCCACAATTCCAGCCCTCAAATGTATGTTTTATGATGTAGGGGTTGATTTAGGATATTTTCCTTTTTTTACCCAAATGACATTTTTTTCAATAACATTTAGCTTCCTGATGTTTACTGACTTCTGTTCTGGATTACATGCTGTGTTTTCTTCATTATGTTTATCTCATAATAGAATTTCTGGCAATTATTTTAAATAAGTCATCTTCTATAATGATGGTATGCATCTTTTCTATTCCTTTGATTCCATGTCAATAGTTTTCCCGTACACTAGTGTATGTATCAGCATAAGCACCATGAGTAACAATTCATTCATATGATGGTATTAGCTAAAGGTATTAAATTCTATCAGGCTTTGAAATTTTGGCACGCAGCATTTCTGTCCTGATTATAAAACACATTCACACATATATTCAAAAGCATTGTTCTCATGACTGCTGCTGCTATGGGAATTAATTCAGACAGGTGCATTTCTCATGATCTGCATATCCACAAGGGGTTGATTTGCACACTTTTGTTTCCATATACTATGCCAAAGATTAATACTTCATTTAAGGAACTTTCATGTATTTCTTTAGCCCTTTCCATTTGCTTTCTGAAAAGTAAGTTATCATCCAACTCAAATGTAATTATAATATAACTTAGCCAACAATGATAACTGAAAAATTAATCATTACAAAATGAAACTATATTTCATCTTATAGATTGTTCTAGCAAGCTTTCACTAAGTTTCACATACCACTTTCAAAAATAGAAGTTAAATTGAAAATGTAATGTAAACTCTCTTCTAAATCAATTTGTCTTTTCCGTTAGAGCTCAGCTCAAAAGCCATCCAACTTTCCACAGCAGAATGCAGAAGACCTGCCTCTGGATAACATTCATGTGGAAATACACTTGATTTACAACCAATGAACTAGAACCACCATTCCAAAGGACAAAGTTCACTGTCAATAAGTTAACTCAGTCACTTCAAGTAATAAGTTCTTAAAAACAATGGTAAAAATTAAATGGTAATTCAACTTCAGAGCCTGCATAAGCAAAAAATAATTATCTTCCTGTTTGATTTAGATTTTTCTCGGATCAACAATTAATTCACAGAAAAGGAACTGTGAATGACTGTCCTGTGATTGTGCTAAAGTTCCTTGGCAACATTAAAGTTGTTAGGCCCTAAATGTATGATTTTTCAAATTATGAGACAGCAGTAAATCTCGGGAAACATAGAGGCTTTGTTATTTGGTCTTGATGAAGCCTCATATTACTCAACATCATGCAGAATTCTTGTGATATGCTAAAAACCTCATTGCAACAAAATGTCAACTGAGTTTGGTTTGATCTGTAGGAAGCCATTCATGTCTAGGGCATTGGCAAGTTGCTACAGCAACTGAAACAAAGAAAATTCCGAAAAGTCATATTTTCCATAGCCCAAAAAACAACATTCAGAAATTTTTTAAAAGAGCCATATTATTTCCGAACCGATATTTTCATTCATTTGTGGTAAATCTCTGAATAAAAATGAACACTATTCATTTAGAGGTTTATAAAAGAGGTTTATAATACCTCTTAAGTATTAACATTAACTACAAAGGTTTCTATCAATATTTAACGTGCATCTACATGTATAATCATGTTTTAGAAATTACATTAAGCCTACCTATTTTAACAACAACCACCCGGTTAAAAAAAATGTAAATCAAAACTAATGGTTTGTGCTCAAATTCCTCTGAAGTTGAATCTGAAATAGTAATAAACTCTGCCTTTGTGATTCTATTGCATACAATACTAGAGCCAACCATGAACTTCCCCAATGCCAATGCTAATAAATCTCTCTTCCAGAGACAGGGGAATTTTCTGATCTTCAGCTGCATTTTTAAAAAAGAAAGGAAGGAAGGAAGGAAAGAAGGAAGGAAGGAAAGAGGAAGGAAGGAAGGAGAAAGTACTAGGAAACAGATTCAAGTTAGAGAGGGTTGTAGGTTATAGTAAATATTTTTTTAAAAATGCATTCTTGCTTTTTGAATTGAAAGCCACGATGCACTTGAGGTAATTTGTACAATTTTCAACCTAGGGAAAGCTCTTATGGTTGCCTCCATGCCTCTGGATAGAAGAAACATTCCTTCAAGGTCTGCTCTTACCACCTCCTCTTCCAGGAGAAAAACAGATTAGAAAAACAGCAGCCCTCAAAAGCAGTTGCCTGGCTCTGTTTCTGGGCTTTCCACTCCCTGCATTTACCATCATATCCTATTCCTGTATATGGTATGTGGATTTGGCTGAGTTAATATAATAAAATGAAATGGAATAACCAGGGGCAAAAGTCTTCTATTATTTTAATTTAGTCACAACTATGCTTTCACATATTTGTCAAGTTTACCACACATAATGCAATGGGACAAATATGTTCATAAAATCAGGCTGGCAACTTTTTTTTTTTTTTGTAATCTTTCATTGCAGTAAGGAACTCTAGTGTAAATGAAAAATATTTTTTATTATTACAATTGAGTAACAAATTAACTATATTTTTAAGCAAACTTGAAAATCATCTAGCTTTCCTCCATCTCAGGAAATGAGAAGCTGTAGTGCTTAATTTTTATTTTGTTTCCTGTGTATATCCCATAGAGACAATTTCTGATCAAATACCTAGTATACGTGTGCATATATGCACTCAAACATGAATACAAGTTGCTAGACTAGACTATCTATACCACTGGTTCAAAGTTAAAAATTCATAAACAATTAACTATACATCTAGCCCCCCAAAAAACTACAGACTAATAGAATGTGTTTGCTGTAAAATTTTTAAAGAGAATTTTATTATATAAGATTTTCAGGGTTTTTTTTCTTTGTTTGGTGGTGCTGGGGTTCTAACCAAGGGACTTGTGCACACAAGGCAAGCACTCTACCAAATGAGCTATATCCCCATCTTCATTCTTGAAGAAAATACCTTAATTTTTAGAATTAAGAAATTTTTGAATGTGACTATACTTTTAAAAGAAAGTGGTACAGATGAATATAAGAAGATTAAAAGGTACAACCAAAAGAAAAACTATTAAGTTATGTCCAGGACCATGAAATAATTTAAAGGAGAATTTTTTACAAATGTAAATAATCCGCACTTATTCTTTAAAAAAAAAAAAAAGTCCAAAAGTTTATCCTTTGAAAAAAATCCTATGAACATCTAGGCTAAAAACTTATAAAAAGCATATGAAAAAGAAATCTGCAAAAGGTCAAAAGAGAAGGGCTAGTTTCTCCAAAATTCTGGATGTTGCTCCAGATGCAGAGTTCACATGCTTTTATTTTTATGTTTATGCATCTGTAGTTAAGGCAATCTTTATTTCTGCCTCTCATTTTGAAAGTTTTTGTGAAGCCAATCAATATTAGCACTGTATTTTTAAATATCAGTTCTAAAGTTAGTAAGGTATTTCCTCTTGATGAATTTTATATACATATAGCAATTTGAAGAAGGAGGGAGGATGATCATCCCCTTTTATAGCTGGAAAAACTGAGGTTCAGAGGGGTAAAAAGCTTATTAAGTTTGCTCAGCTACGTAGTTCAGCCAATCTTCTGGTTATCAGGACTTCACACACTGGTATGTAATCTTATATTTAAATCCTTTTCTTAAAACAGATTTTTTGGGACTAATGGGATTAAACTTTCAATCATGGTTATTTTGATTTGAAAAATTTTTGTTTATTTGTTTTTAATTCTTGACTAGGTCTTTAAGCATCCAATCAGAATTACTTATTATAGGTTTGTCCCTGCCAGTTCCAATTTACAATCCTCCAAGCTCCTGAATTTGTCAAATTTGATGGGTATTTTGCCTAATTTCCTATGAATTTTTACATCACAAAGGTATTTCAGATTCATTTTCTTTCAATAATGATTTAAATAAGTAATATAAAATGTGATGATAAAAAGAAGGAAAGCTTGTTAGCCTACACTACTAATCAGCATCATTGTAATCATCTAGTGATAACACTTTTTCTTTGCATTGCAATCATTCTCTTTGTGGTTAACTTGAATTTATGTTTTCTCTACCATGCACTACTTACTTATTTGTGGTGAGTTAAACCTAAGCTGCCATTATATCTCAAAAGAACCTAAAAAATATGAAGCACTCTGACAATTCATGTAAAAAAACAAGAAGACAGTCTTGCTGGTTGTACTTACTAAGTATTGCATTAACTCTGAAATTCTAACATGGAATTGAATTTTAGAAGTTACTTAGAAAACAAACAAAAACGTGGATTCTCATATTTCTCAAGCTACTATGAGTGCTTTTGTGCATAGTAAAAGAGAAGACCACATGACCAAAAGAGAAAATGGCTCCTATCAGGCCCTGGTTGACATTGACCTTCAGCAATTCAAATACTCTTCACCTATAGATATTTCCCAAGGCTCCTTCCCTCCCTGAATGTTGCACCTTTAATCTCCATTAAATCAACCCAAGGCACTATAAACACATTTTCATGGCCTTACTATACAGACTGCTCCCCAAAGATACTTTTTCCTAATCAAGTTAAATTTTTTTTCAGTTTCTTACCTTCTATATCTTTGAGTAACAGGCAATTTTATGATTATTCATTTTCAAATTATAAATTCCTTTTAAGAATAAAGATTACACATTTCCAGATTTCATTATTTGAAAAAATGTTAAGCTACCTAAATACAGAATCACAAACAAGTTCAACAATTTTCATTAAAATATGACAGTGATTACCTTCCAGTGTTGTTCCTTCTCCAAAAAGGGCATCTCCAGCCCCAGATGCATACAAAGCTGTCACAGATAAGGCATATTGTGTCCCCTGCTTTAATCTTCTCAGCATGGTATTGGTTGTATCTCCTCTCACAGTGACCTCTTGAGTCTCCCCTCCTGCCACTGGGGTGTATGTGACGAGATAATGTTTGACTTTTCCAGGTGCTCCACTCCAAGATAACTTCATAGTTGATGTTGTAGTGTCAGAAACTCTTAAGTCTCTTGGATTCCCTCTAACTTCATTAAAAATGACAATAACAACATTAAAATCCATTATTTAATAAACTGACTTGAAAAACACTTGGTTACTTTATATCCTGAATGAGGCTAGTCATTTAAACTGTTAACCAGTCAACAAAGTTTAAGCATTTCTAAATCTGGACCTCTGTGTTAGTAGAAACAAAGCCAAAGACATACCATTCATTTTCTGAATTTAGACAGATTAAAATCTTTCATGTTAATCTGTGTAATTCTCATGTTAGAATATTTTGTACAAAATATTTTTCTTAAATTTTCCCTGAAAGTGGGAAAAAACTATAAAATGCACCCATGTTGATTAGTATTACAATGGAGGAGACTTTAACTCCTCCAAGATGTCTCAGGACAAACACTTTGTTGGTATAAGGCTATAAATATCTAAAGGTAATATCCAGGAAATAATGATGATAGAATAAATGTGATTAAAATGATCTTGTCCTAAGGGGAAAAGAGAAGAAATAGGTTGAGACAGAAACTTGGGTACGGCTTGGGTATAGTTGAGAGGGCCACCTATCCCTTCTCAACTATGATGTCTAGCATCTCGTGGCTGCAGGTAGATTAGCCACATCATCTCTGAAGAGTCTCAGGGTACTCAGTTACCAACTGGGAACATAGCACCCAGCCAGTTTTACTCCAGAAAACAGAAAGATGAAGAGTTCCTGGGTTGTTTCATGGTGACCAGCACAAAGAATCCCAGATTCCCAGCAAGTAAAAGAAAAAATGAAACAGTGACTTCCCAAAGGAAGAGAAAGGAGGAAGAAAGGACACAGAAGGAGAAGAGGTTACCTTAGAAAAGCCTAATGAGCTAAATTGCACAGGGAGGGAGGGGAGCACTGAAGTAGAGGGGAGGGAGTGACACAGAGGCCACACTATACTGTAGTAGATATTCCTTGGGGGCATCTGCAAATAGCAGTGAAGAACATAAACTCAGATTCCTGACTTATGAACCACATGACTCAGAGCTATTATTTAATTCCCTTGGCCTCATTTCCTTCTAAAACTGGGACAATAACAGTAACTTCATAGTCTATACAGGAATTTAATGAGATAATACGCAAAAAAAATCTTTGCAGAGTCTACTGCAAATAGGTGCACAATAACTGCTTGTTTTTGCTAATATGTTCTTAGCATTTTATTATTATTAAAAACTACACAGATAAGACATAAAAAAAGATTATATATGCCTTTTTCTCTCAATGAAATATATATTAAACACTATTTACAACAAATGTCAGAATTGATCCCAGAAGTCTAACTGCCACAGTAAATAAAAACAAATTAATGTTTAAAAATCTTCCCAAAGAAGTAAAATATGATCTGTTTTCATGGTGCCAAGCAGTTTGATTTTTAATCCTTAGTCATGCTTCAATTTTTAATTAAAATATTTAATAATATCATTTTTAATGAATATTAAGACCATATCATAGAATTCAAGTTCTCCTGAAACAAATGATGTCATAAGTAAATAAAAAATTTGAAGAACTTCAATTTCAAAGAAGTATATACTCAGATAATTGAGACAAAATGTCTCATGACTTGTGTTATCTGGAGAGTTATCCAAACTTTCCCCTCAGTTTAAGATCTTGGTTGTTACCATATAATCAATATATTTCCTCTACCTTCTTCAGTAGCTGCATTTCCAGTCAGTGGAGTGCCAGGTCCTGAGAAATATTCAGGAATTACAGATACTTCATACTTTGTGTCTGGAGTCAGGTTCTCCAGCGTTCTCCTCCTTTGGTTGGCTGGAGTGGTAACTTCTTTGCTTTCTCCACCAGTAACTGGTCTATATATAATTCGATACCTTAAAACTCTTCCTGGAGCTTGAGACCAGGTAATTTTAAAGCTATCAGTAGTCTCATCTGTCACTTTTAGGTTTCGAGGTGCTCCTTTTACTAAAACAAACAAACAACGTATGTATGTATGTGTATATATATTTATATATCATATATATGTTCAAAAAAAGTTAGCAGAATTTATGTGAAAAATACAAAAACTAGCATTTATAAACTAAATTAAAACATTTCTCTAATTAAATCTACAGTTTTTGGACAAACATCCTAGTTTCTGCACTCATGTAGCCAGAATAAATAGATTCTGAAACAATACATTAACTAACTTTATCTGTACAGTCATTTGATTTGAAGAATAACTGGACTATATATGTGAGGGAACAAGCATGTGATGGGTACTTAATGAACACTAGTTAGATCTATATCTTGAAGTCAAATTGCAATATGGATAACATACACAGACTCACAGTCTTCAATGAAATTTTCATTAAGCCCAAATGAGAGCATTATTTGGCTTCATGTCTAGTAAACATTTATTTGTTCAAGGGGGCAAACTGTCCATATGGACAACATATTGAGAAAAGGGAAACTCAAGGTCATTGTGTTCTCAGTCCACTACACAGAAACATGCCTGTATCTTCCTCCCAATTAGAACTTTTTACTTAAAAATTTAACTTTACTTAAAAATCGATAGATCAATCCAAAGAGGAAGAAAGGAAAGAAAGAAATGGTGGTTGGCAGACTTACAGCTATGATTCATTTTGTATGGCAAGGAAAAAGACTAAATTAGTCAGAACAAATGAGGCAGATAGACTGAGGAGTTTGTCTCCTGGCTCTGAAACTTAACATATGTGTAACCGTGAGCTTCAGATTACCCAGCAGTAAGACAGGACCACTTATTGGATTATTGAAGTGGTTGAATAAGATAATCCATGTAAAAATATTTAGCATAGCATCTGACACATAGCAGGAGCTCAAAAAGTGTTATCTTAATGAAAGTATTGAATCAGAAATTTCCCTATTGACTAAAGAAAATTCACATCCTAGATTTTGCTACAAACCGTATAATTAGAAAGGCATTGCCAAATTCTGTTGTAAAAGCCCAATGGCCAAAAACTAGAGTGTCTGTGAATATAGTGGCCTCTACTCCAAAACTATTTCTCAGAGGAGGGGTCAAGTTTTAATGTGTTTATTTCTACAGTTTGTTTTTATGAAAAGAAAGTTTCTGAGAAAAAAGATTCCTTAGCTTTTATCAATAGAATATGGCCATGTGTGCCAGATCTATCAGTAAACATTCTGTAACTATTGTAAATTCCTCATGCTGGTCTTTGGGCTCTTTCCCTTATATCTCCAGTCAAAATAGAGAACAATCAACACCTCTTGTAATATTCCCAGTCTTTATATTAAGAGTAATTGCTTTGTCTTAATCTTGTCCTAACCAGGTTACATTGGTGCCCTTTAATTGTCAATATTATGTCAAAAACTATTCAGCTTTACCCAGTTGACCCATCTAAACAAATACTTCTTAAAGCATTGGTAAAATTAGCACACCCATGTTCACAGAAGCCTTATTCACGACAGCTAAAAGGTATAAGCCACCTGAATATCAATGGATGAATAAACCAATGTGGCGTATACATACACAGAACAGTATTCATCCTTAAAAAGAAAGGAAATTCTGAGTCGTGTTGCAAAGTAGACAAATCTTGAGGACATTGCACTAAGGGAAATAAGTATTATATGCAAAAGGACAAATGCTGTATGGTTCCACTCTTATGAGTCACTTAGAGTGAAAAAGTTCATACAAACAGAAAGCAACATGGTAGTTTCCAGGGCAGAGGGAATCAAGGAATGGGGAATTTTAGTTGAAAGGCTACGGAGTTTCAGTTCTGTACATTCTAGACATGGATGGTGGTGATGGTAGAATAACAAAATAAACATGCTTAATGCCACTGGAATGAATGTACACTTAAAATGGCTAAAATTATAAATTTTGTGTTATATATATTTCACCATATTTTTTTTAAAAAAAGAAAATATGTGACAATATGTATCTGTAGTTAGTTCCATTAGCAATATAAGGCAATTGCAGAAGGGTTTAAAACATGATGTTGCCAAAATGTACAACAGAACATGATGGAAAAGCAGTATTTCAAAAGTTAGTTCCACAAGTATTAACAATTCTCTGTCTCTTAACCTTGAATTCATTACAACAAATCTAGAGTTTTTTACTTAAAAGTGTTTTTCTCTTTCTAAAAAAGATGTATAAATAGCTGTATCTTAAAGATACCAAATTTTACAAAGGTGTTCACAATTCTGGACTATAAAGCTGGTGGTTGTAACTATAACTTTGTTCTGCAATAAATGACTAGTCCATGATAAACCATGATAGAAACCCCATCACACCTTCTTCAGTGGTCTCCTCTCCAACCGTGGGAATGCTGAAGCCGTCCTCATACTCCGCAGTCACATTAACCAAATACAAGGTCTCTGGCTTCAGGTTGTTTAGAACAACACTGGTGCTTGAGGCTGGCTCCACCACCGTGATCTCGTCGTCCCCAGTAGCTTCCTTGTATGTGATGTGATATGAAAAAACATTTTCTCCAGCAGGAGACCAGTTGGTTTTGAAACTGTAAGATGTCACCTCAGAAAAACTAATATTCTTTGGAGGCACATAAGCTATTCAAAAAAAAAAGACTTGATTTAAAATTTTAAAATTTATAAAACAAAAATGGATCTAATGACTTCATGTTTCTGAAATGGCTTATATTAATTTGGGAAAGTGGCCATTAAGGCCAATGTACTGAGTCAACCTTCCACACACAACCACTGAGAGAGGGCCCTTCACTCACAGCCTTACAAGGAGGTCCTGATGATTTGCCTTGACCATCCATAAATACTGAAAAATGTAAATGCTTAATTAAAATTGAATTTGAACTTCTTAAGACAAAGTGGTAACAGAATGGTACTCTTCGTGTGTGGGCTACTTCAGTACTAGCAAAGCCAAAAAGAGCCACTGTGATTTTCCCATTCATTCCCAAGGACTTGGATATAAACCTTTGGTGGTAGGTAGGTAGATACTTCAAAATAAAACTAAGGAAAATTTTTCCTAAAAAAGAACACTTATTAAACTAAGCATTTAAACTAAATCATAGAATGAGACAATGCTTAATGCACATTGCCTGTCCTCCAGAGAAATACTACTCGAACTGGAGAGATGAGCAAGTGCATAGTTATAAACAAAAACGGCAACACATGTGGATGCCAAATGAATGAAAGCAATAGTGAGCGTTCCAGGGCTAGAATAGTTAAGGAAGGTAGGACGCAAGAGATGGAACTCTTAACTGAACACTGAAAGAGAATTTAGTTAAATGAAGAAAAAGAGGATAGGAAACCCCAAATGTGAGGAGTGATGCCCAAAAATTATCCAGAAAAGTGAAGTTCTAAAAAGAATTCAAAGGTTTGGGACTTTGTTCTAGTCACCTTTGTTCAAAGGACCTGGCTCAGTATCCAGCACATAATAAACACTCAATAAATTGGTTTTGATTTGCTATGGCCAATAGGTGAGATAAAGTTGGTTCCTACCCTGATTGAGAATCTGGGAGCAAAAACATCTCACAACTCTTATGGGTGAGCATAGCCAACAAAGAAATGATCCATACCCAGCAGCCATCACTCAGAGCTAAATAGACTAAGGCCAGTAGTTTTCAATGACGTAGGAATGTTACTTTCTCCAATTCATAAAAAGAATTGAAGAAGCCTATCATCCACAGGTTTAGAATCAAAAGGCTTTGGTCATGAAGAGATAACTTGTACTCCACAAACCTTTTTTCTTGATAGCTGCCAATTCTTGCTCAATTCTAAGGCAGATAGATTGTGTGAGTTCAAAAGATATCCTCTGAAAAGCATCAAAATCTTCCACTGTGAACACATGGGTCTCAGCAGGAGGAGAAGCGATAGCTTCCAATTCCGAGCGAACAGCATCCTTCACGCCAACTGCAAAGATTTCAACATCTGAATTCCTTAGTTTTATGGCGGGATCTCTGAAAGCATCTGATGATTTCCCATCAGTGATAAGAATCATAACCTTTGGTACATTGCTTCTTGAACCCTTGTTAGGCACAAATATTTTCTCTCTGACATAAGTCATTGCTTTGCCAGTGTTCGTAGATCCTCCTCTGTAGGGGAAGGTGTTTATTGCTTTAATTATATCTTCAACTCTGGTAAATTCTTTCAAAGTGAACTCGGTGTGAGGATCTCTACTGTACTGGACAAGACTTATCTGGACCCTGTTTGGTGAAATCTCGAAACTTTTTGCAAGAACTTCCAAAAATGCTCTAACTTTAACGAAGTTTGCAATCCCAATGCTATAGGAGCCATCAACCAAAAACACGATGTCAGCTTTTATATCCACACCACGTGAGCATTCTGTAAAGAGAAGAAAAGCCCATTAAATTTCAACAAGTATGAATTCATCTTATAATATAAGTACTGCCTTTCCTAGCATGCTTCTTTCAAAGAAAACTATTGCAAATTATTTTGCCTGAAACCAAGTCTGAACCAGTGGGGCTTACTGTCAAATGGACCTACACAAATTACAAACCCAATGGTGCATGCACTCACTCACCCACTTGAACCTTCATTGGCTGAGTCTTCTCCATTATTGAGATGGCTTCACTGGATGTCAGTCCCTTCATGGCAGAAACACTGATCTGGTATTCCATGTCTGCTAAGAGGTCACGAACGTTGAGCAAGGTTGTTTGAGGCCCCACACTCAGAGCGTGCTGTCGGCTTCCTGCAGCCATTGGTGTGAGGAGGACTTTATAGCCAGTCACTGCACTGGGAGATGGATCCCAACTTAGCTTAATGTATTTTGATGAGACTTCCGTGGCAACCAAATTTGAAGGAGGCTCAACAACTAAAAAGTTATAAATAAGTAGACAATGATTAATAAAAAGAAAATGCAACTGTATTAATTAGTTGATTAGGTATGAACCTTCAGTTCTCCTTATTCACAGTAATGATGAGGATATCCCCGACACCCTCTTTCCCTTAATTTCATCTGTACCTACAAACCAGTAGTGACTAGTGTCTGGATTTTAGTCAGATTGATGAAAATTTTAGGGAAAAAGAAAGTATTTGAAAGAAACTAACAACAGGGCCCCTGGTGCCTGATTCTTCTCTGGAACCAAGATTTCCATTTTGGTTTTGGCATTTCACCTGTTGCCTTTATTCTCAGAGTCCCAAAGAGGTGATAAATATTTGTTAAATCGATGATTCACACAATCCATTAGAAAATTTTTCTCTTTTAATAATATCATTAAAGAGAAAAACTGACAAAATCATGGATTTTGCAGGGAAATGGATGGCACTAGAGCAGATTATGCTTAGTGAAGCTAGCCAATCCCTAAAAAACAAATACCAAATGTCTTCTTTGATATAATGAGAATAACCAGGATCAGAGCAGAGAGGAAGAGCAGGAAGGAAAGATCAACATTAAACAGATACAATAGGTGGGAGGGAAAGAGAGAGAAAAGGGAAATTGCATGGGAATGGAGGGAGACGCTCATTGTTATACTAAATCACACATAAGAGGTTGCGAGGGGAATGGGTAAATAAACAAGGAGAGAAGTGAAATACAGTAGATGGGGTAGAGAGACAAGATGGGAGGGGAGGGGAGGGGGGATAGTAGAGGATAGGAAAGGGAGCAGAATACAACAGTTACTAATAGGGCATTATGTAAAAATGTGGATATGTAACAGATGTGATTCTGCAATCTGTATTTGGGGTAAAAATGGGAGTTCATAACCAACTTGAATCTAATGTATGAAACATGATATGTCAAAAGCTTTGTAATGTTTTGAACAACCAATAAAAAAAAAGAAAAAAAAGAAAAGAAAATAAAATAAAAAAACTAAATAACAACAAATAGTAACAGAAACAATCCCTGAATTTGGGGAAAATCTGATTTACAATGTTCCCACAATATATTATTTAAAATGTTCAGTTTTCAAAAGAAATCATGATGTATAAAGAGAAGCAAGAAAGCATGGCTCATCCATAGAAAAATAATAAAGTCCTTAAAAATTGTAAAAAAAAAATAAATAAAGAGAAAAACTGATCTTTGGAAGATACTATATATGATTCCAAAAAATAAGAAGCACTTAGCAGTTCTCAAATGACAGGTTCTTTTTAACAATTTTAACCCCACTTAATACTGAATAAAAGAAAAAGTTCAATTACTTTCGAAATGCCACAAACAAGAGGTGAAATAACAGTTTCTAACAGGCATATTTTGATATGTAAATATTGATCATGTAAAAAATGTTGATCCTTAGTCACTGTAGAACATAGTCATGTAATTTAAATTTAAGTATTTATGATATTAAAGATATTCCAGACAAGTCTCCAAAATTCTAGGCTTGCCAATGGAATTGACTTCCCAGAAGATAAAATCATAAATTTTTATAAATCAGACTGGATGAAGTAAGTGCAAAAACAGGCACAAGTTTATTCATTACCTCCTAAAAACAGTCAATCAGATGCAGTGTCTAAAAATGATGTTTTAGTGAAAAGTAGCAGGAGGAAAGCCATAAATGTTCCAACTGGAAATTTGGCAAAAACTGTTGGGTGGTACAGAGACAGTACAGGGAACAGAAGTCTCAAACCAATGCCAAAGGAAAAGGAGAAACACCAAAGAATGGTGTGAACAACTGTGGAGTGGCCCCTGGTCCCCATACAGAAGAATTCAAGCCATGGTAGGACGAAATTTGCCCTTCTATTATGGGTTAGCTATAAGATGTTCCCCAAATGCTCATATGTGAGACAATGCAAGAATTTTCAGAGGTAAATGATTAGATTATGAGAGGTGTGACCTAATCAGTGCATTAACCCATTAAGACAAATTAACTGGGTGGTAACTGTAGAAAGATAGGATATGCCTGGAAGAAGTAGGTCACTGGGAGTGTGCCTTTGGGGTTATATTTTGTACTTGGTGAATGGAATGCTCTCTCTCTCTCTCTCTCTCTCTCTCTCTCTCTCTCTCTCTCTCTCTCTCTCTCTCTCTCCTTCCTAGTGTCATGTCCTGAGCTGCTTTCCTCCATCACATCCTTCCACCATTATGTTCTACCTCATCTTGGACCCAGAGCTATGGAGTCAGTCAACCATGGACTAAACCTCTGCAACTATGAGCCAAAATAAACTTTTCCTCCTCAATGTTGTCCTTGTCAGGTTCTTTGGTCACAGCAACACAAAACTAACTAAAATACCTACCCTTACATACACACAACCTCACCTTAGTGAAGAATTAGCATATTTTTAAAAAGAGAGTAAAGACAGTTCATTCAAGGAAAGTGGTTGTGGGGGAGATGGATTTTGTAATAATACAGAGCAAAAAGTCAGGCATTAGGCAGTAAAATAAAGAAAAAGATTCAGAGTTCATGAAATAATGAGAGGTTGTGAGATAAAGTTAGCAACAATGAACATTGCCAAAATATTTGAGATTTGGAGACTAATGGATTTATAGGATCGAGGATGTAGCTATTTAGAGACATATCATTTGTCAATTCTTAGACTAAAAAGCAAACAATCATGGAAAAATATAAACGCCTTGAATTGTGACTTTCGATGTTCAAAATGATCTTTGTGAAACACATCTTTTTGAAAAGTCTCTTCTTTCTTCCACATATTTAGAAGTAATAACTGATAGAAGTGGAAAAGCTTTCCAGATGTGGGAGTATTAAATTGACTGGTTTTTTAAATATTCTTAAAAGCTTTGAAAATAATAAGTAGAGTATCTTGATGGAAAACCCTTGTCTTTAGTCAATTAGTAGAAACATTGTTATTATTTTAAATTATAGAATGCTAAAATAAATGTCTTTTCAGCAAGCCAATTTTCACATCAGAATGTAAAGATAATTAAAGCAAGTGTCAGAAGAGCCTGATTATGGATAGACAATATGCACAAGTATTAAAGAACAGAGCAAATCAAAACTTGTCCCCCAAAGTTTTAAGAACTTAACAATGACATAAATATTTTATTGAATTGCTCACTGATGGGACAGGTTAGTACAAATGGCATTAATAATTTAAGTTCTGAAAAACAAATAGAATATAAAATTAGAAAATCACTGGAGGATATGTTTAAATACGACTATTTGTAAGATAGCTGTAAAGCTATAAGTGTTAGCAAAAAAAAAATGGAAAATTCTAACACATGGGAAATAGTTAACAAACAATGTACTTACCTTCTTCTCCACTAACTAATTCACCAAGCTGTTCATCAACACCTGAGCACACCTGGGAGATGATCTCATTTTGAATATCCACAATTGCATCAAAATTGGCCACATTGAAAACATGGTTCAATGAAGGTGTGGATGCAATTTGTTTGAGCTCTTTTGCATCTGCAGCTTTAATGCCTTAAAAACAAAAAGTCAAGGATATATTAAAATGGGAAAGGTGTCTACTTAAATTTCTTCACTTTCTCAGTCTTTCACAGCTGAACACATTTTCAAATCCTTAAGTCATAAGCCAGAATTACTTTGCTTCATAATGAATGTGCAACTGTTCAGATGACAAAAGCATTTTATAATTTCACATAAAATGAACAGCCAAAGAGAAAAATGACTGGTTAGTAAAACAGAGCAAGCTCTCATCCCAACCACACCATTATTTGTCTCTGCCATCTGTAAAGATAATACTTTTCTCTTCCAGTGTCCTGAATGAGCTGGAGCCCTCTGAATTCTTCAAGCATTACATAATATAGGAAACGCATAAAAAACACTTAATGATAATACAAGGAAGATCTTTATTAGAATCATTGGCCCAGTTTTCTTTGAAAAGTAGAGAGCTAACAAAGAATGTATATATACCCTTACTTTAATACACAAGCCAAGGGAGTTACATTAGGGAAAGAGATAAACAAAAGTTTTTACTCAAAGACAATTTGGTTTAATGGCCACACTATAAAATGCAGTAAACACTTCTTATAGTATCCTTCCTTGAGTAATTAATTCACATCTTCCTAATTATTAAGTGTACTATAGCAGTTCTACAATGAAAATAATTAGCCAAACCTAACTCACCCAAAGAGAAAACTTCAACTCCAATATTACGAAGCTCTCGGGCTGGAATTTCCACTTCGTCCTGAGATTTGCCATCCGTAATGATAATTGCTACTTTAGGGAAGCCAACTCTTGCTCCAGCAGATTCCGTGAAAGTATTTTTAACCAAGAAATCAATGGCATCCCCTAAAAGGACAAAAAAACATGTTCATTCACTCTATGCTATTTTGCCAACGTCAAAAACTATGTGATTAATTTCAAAGGTATTTAATATATGATTACTAAGCAATGCTTAATTTCTTTCCAAAACAAACATTCATTTACTAGAAACAATAATAAAATCTGTAAAACCATACCTGTCATTGTGTTGCCACCTTTGTATGGAATTTTTTTAATTGCAGCAAGAAGCTCATCCCTTTGGTAGTACTGATTTAAGTTAAATTCAGTCCTTGTATCAGAGCTGTACTGAACAACTCCCACCCTTGTCTTCTCTTCCCCAATGTCAAAAGCAGACACAAGAGCAGCAATAAAGTCTAAAATGTACTTGAAATTATTTCTTCCCACACTCCATGAGCCATCCACGAGGAAGACTAAATCAGTCCAGGCACTGACAGAGCATTCTGAAATACATTTGATACATTTTTATATGATGGATTAGTCAATCAATCCATTATTAACAAATACAAGCCAACATTGCAAAAATGAATCATCCTATTCATGAGAACTTATTTCTTCCTTATTCTTCATCCAAACACACAAAAGAATTAAAAATTTTTATTAACACATGGTAGCATTTCAGTGTCTTCAAGATGCATTTATGGAACTATATGTTTTGAAATTGCTAAATAAGACTTTATGCAATAAGCTGGGTGCAGCGCTGCATGCCTGTAATCCCAGCAGTTTGGGAGGCTGAGGCAGGAGGGTTGCAAGTTCAAAACTATTCTCAGCAAGAGCAAGGCACTAAGCAACTCAGTGAGACCCTGTCTCTAAATAAAATACAAAATAGTCTTGGGGATGTAGCTCAGTGGTCAAGTGTCCTTGAGTTCGATCCCCAGTACCCCCACACACACACTCAAAAAAAAAAAAAAAAGACTTTCTGCATTAAGAGATAACTAGAGGGCTGGTGTTGTGGCTCAGCAGCAGAGCACTTGTCTAACATGTGCAAGGCCCTGAGTTCAATCCTCAGCACCACATAAAAATAAATAAAATAAAGGTATTGTGTCCAAGTACATCTAAAAAATAAATATTAAAAAAGAGATAACTAGAGATGTGATGTGCTATCCAGGAGACTGTGGTCCAAGTATTTTTGCTATCAACTTATCTACTTTTATGAACTATATTCTGATTCTTCTCTCCAAGTAAAAATTATATAAAGTATCTTGGAAATACACAAAATAAATGTAAGTTTAACTGTTTTATTACTTGTGCAATTCAAGCAAATGCAGTTGAATTGAGAAAAAGAGCAATTTTTTAAAAACTAATGTGTGTTTTTCAATGTAATTGTCTAATTTGAAATAGGGTTAGTCTAAAGAGGTAATGGAACCTAACAGAAGTAAAAATAAGCATAAAATGGTGCAAAGTAACCAAAACATCTTGTCCTAATCATCCATGTACTCAAATTTGACAAACCTACCTTACTGAAAAGAGGAGAAATAATCATTTTATTCCAAAATAGATAATTCATATGAAATCCTTAAAGTACTGAAATACAAAGATTGACTTTTATAACTGGATGTCATCTTTCCTTCTCTCTACAGTGGAGGTGGCAGGTCAGTTTTTGTGAAAATCTCTACTTGCAAGGCAACACAGAGTAGATTTTCTGAAGATATTTTTGTTCTTACAAGACATGTATAGATAGTAAAAGAAACATTTGGCTAGGATGAAAAGGAAAAGGGTCCTGGAAAATTTTGCAAGCCAAATACAATTGATATGTTTAAAAAATTTTGCACACTATTTAATAAGTCAATTTAAGCAAATTAAAAAGTCTATTTGGGGCATAATGCTTTGATGCAGAATAAACATTGATGGTTTGGGGAAAATATTAGCATTGTAACTTAATGCTATAAACTTAGACTGCTGAGAGGATGATAAATAGTGATCTGAAGGAAAATTTCCAGGTAGAGAGGCTTTTGTGTTTATAATATTTACTTGCCATTCTAGGTCATAAATTCAACTTTTACAAATGGCAAAATCAGTAGTCCAAAAAATCCCTTAAAAGTTCATCCTAGTAAGTCAGACAAAGCAGGATAACATAAAAGGAAGCTGATGATCACAAAACCACCATGCTTTTATCTGATTACAAATGCAACAATATAGCAGAGATGTCTCACAGAATCTCTGAAAAAGATTGGAAAAACTGCCAACTAAGACAACACAAATATCCTGGAGATGAACATAACATATGCCTGGACTTGGATGTGTATTTTCATGGCAGCAGATGAACTGTGTCAGACAATAACTAAGGGCATTTCTCCAGTCTTATATTTATTATATAGCTCTAAGTCCCAACTATTTTTATCAGTGTGTTTAGAATGAAAAATTAACTAGAAAGTCAGAACTTTTTTATAAGTACTTAGTTATACAGTTCTCTCATATTGTTTGTGCTCCTTTTTAGATAAAACTTATAAAAATATAGGAATAAGATCAATCTTTGTATATAATTGGCACATCCATTTGTTACTACATTTACAACTTCAAATCCAAGGAAAAGCATATGGAAACACTTACTTTGTTTCTCTGTTTTTCCAGGTTTCTTCTCCCCTGGCTTTGGAGGACCACCTGTTTGAACTAAATCAAAATCTCATTATTAGAAAAGGAAGTTAATTCAAACAAATGTTTCATTAAAAGAGAATAAACATATTTATTTTGCCATGGTCTTTCAAAAGTATGGTTATGCCCTCCTGGTCAGACTTCCAAACAAGCAGTTCCTTGCAATAAATTATTTTTAGTGAAATTTTAGAGATATTTCAAAAAGACATTAGCACTCTTGCCTATAAATTTAGTGTTCTAAATAATGTTCATTTAGAACATTCCTGCTGCTTCCAGAGACCAGGGTTATAAACCAGGAATGAATTTATTTGCATCCATTAATAATAGCAAATTTACTCTATATAATAAGAGATTAAATCTGAAGATAGAAAAACATATTGCAGAATAAAAATAAAAAAGTTTGAATGTATATGTGAACTTACTTGTTAGTTGGCCTATTACTGGTACACTTTCTTCTACTTCATCATATGAAGTTATTGTTACCAAATACTCTATTCCAGATATAAGGTCTGATAATAAAGTTTCTGTGGTACTAGCTGCAAGGGTAAATTCTTTAGTGGGCCCATCTGGAAATATGGAAGAGAAAATATGAATGCAATGAAACCTTTTTAAAATATAACACAACACAATATATTGCAATTCCCAAATGTACTAAAAAATTTGAAAAATTAAATATATACATTTTTCAGGATATCCAACATTATTTTTAATCATCTATCAAGATTAAAACCTTGAATTTTAGAAATGTAATAAATTCAGTGACATTGCCTTTATTCGTTAAAATCATTTTCAATACTTTTTGAAGGCTCAGGACTCTTCTAGATTTAAGTGATACTAAAATAACAAACCAAAAATCTCCTTGGTTTTGAAGACAAATGGTAGATTTTAAAAGTTGTTATAAATGAGATATAAAGCAGAAATAATTTAATTTTAAGTTACACATTAGAAGAGAGCAGAGAGAAAGAAAAAGAGAAATAAATTCTTATTCTTAATGATCATAATAATTGATATAAAAGTTCTGGATTATTATTTCCAACCTATTTTATTAAAATATTTGCAGAATTGAAAACTTAGGACTCAATGGGTTAAAAAGGAAGGGAATTTTTACATATGCTAAAACATAAATTAATCTTTAGCATAAATTAAACCAGGAACAAAACAAAAAAAAGAAATAAATTCAAGGAAAACACAATCCTTTTTTTTAATACCTTTATTTTATTTACTTATTTTTATGTGGTGCTGAGGATCGAACCCAGGGCCTCACATATGCTAGGTGAGCACTCTACTGCTGAGCCACAACTCCAGCCCCAGAAAACACAATCTTATAGATTAAAATTAACCACTAGGCCTGGTGCAGTGACATATACACATAATCCCAGTGACTCAGGAGGATGAAATAGGAGGAGCACAAGTTCAAGACCAGCCTCAGCAAATTAGCAAGGCCCTAGGCAACTTAGTGAGACCCTGTCTTAAAACAAAAATGGCTGGGGATGTAGTTCCATGGTAAAGCATCCCTGAGTTCATCCCCAGTATCAAAAAATATAAAAATTTTTAAATTAAATTAAATTAACCCCAGTAGGAAACAATTTGTGTGGAAATAATAGACTATGCTCAAATAGAAACTTGAAGGGTAACAATGTCTGCTAAATTGATTTAACTTCCAAATATTTCAAGGTATAGCATCCTGAATGTTTACTAATATATTGACAATGTATTTTCTTTTAAATTCTAATTCTCAATTAAATCAGAAAACATGATAATTCCTAGCGACTAAATGTATTAATATTTTTAATTATATCATATTTTCATCAAACCATAATTTAGAGTTACTGGGGTTGTAGCTCAGTTGTACAGTGCTTGCCTTGCACATGTAAGGCACTGGGTTGGATCCTCAGCACCTCACAAAATAAATAAATAAGTAAAATAAAGGTATAGTGTCCATAGTCAACTAAAAAAAAAAACCTTACAAAAAACATAATTAAGAAAGGTGGCATATGGAACAGACCCCTGAGAAATGCTCTTGACTCACATGTGGAACATGCAAAAGCAGCCAGGCCCCTAGGAGACATCAAAGCTTTGGGAATATGCTGGGTTGGGTACTCATTTTGCCAGGTTTTTGAGTGTTGGGAACCAGCAATTTCTAATATCTGGGTACTGAATAGACCCTATTTGAGTGCTTTTCTACTTTGGAATAGATCAATTAATTAACTGCAAATACATTTAGGGAGAAAAGATTCAAAGAGGAAAAAGTAAATTCCTGGCCCATTTTTAAGTTCTTAAACCATAATTTAAAAAAAAAAAAACTCCCTGATAAACAGCATTTTAAATTATTGGTATCTTTAAAGACCAAAAGATAAATAACAGGCTATAGTGATAAGTTATATTGGTATCACCCACATCTGTCAATCAGATATAGTGGCCAGTGTTCAAAATTGTTATTTTTTCACTCCATTTTTATAAGTAAAAGTTAATTACCAAGAGTTTGGTTTTCCACACTTGGGAAACATCATTAGCACTAAATGCCCCTGTAGCTACAAAATCTACCTAGCAAAGGTAAATTCTTGTCTTCCATCATGGTCAGTCACCATGACAATGAATAATGTTTCCGAAGCACCAGATGTATAGGGCACTGGATAAAGCATAACAACTCACTTCATTGCTTAGCATTTTAAATGTGAAAAATATTAAGTAATTCAAGAAGAATTCTATTTTTTAAAAAATTAAAAATTATCAGTAATAATCTGATAAAGTTTAAACAATGCAAAAGTCCATTGTTAATAACAGCTTGGCACAGCAAAGCATGTTAAGGAATCTGAACACCACAAAATATAGAAATGAGTACTGGGATGGAAATCTGTGGACCTCAGTCTACCAAATATCTAATGACATCAACCAAAGATCTCAAAGATCTCAGTCTACCAAATATCTAATGACATCAACTAAAGTCCATTGTTAATAACAGCTTGGCACAGCAAAGCATGTTAAGGAATTTGAACACCACAAAATATAGAAATGAGTACTGGGATGGAAATCTGTGGACCTCAGTCTACCAAATATCTAATGATATCAACCAAAGACCTCAGGCTTGCTAAAACTTGACTTCCTTGTGATAAGATGGAAGAAAGGGAGAAGACTGGATTTATCATTTTTGATGACTCTGTCCTAAAAACACAACATCTCAAAACTTACCTGTTGTAGGATCCACTGTTATTCTGTAACCCACAATTGGATCAACTGGTCTTGCCCATGACATATGAACAGTATTTTCATCTATAATTTTAAAATTCAAGTCTGAAGGCGGATCAACTGCAAAAGAGAGAGTTGATATTAGTTACATTTTCCAATGTCACAGAGTGGTCAATATAATTAATAAAGAATTGTGTTGAGCAAAGCTTACTAAAGTTGTCTTTGCATAAATTTGTTTCCAACAAATATAAAAGATATCTTGTTGGATAAGAATAAAATTAAAAGCTGACAAGATATGACAAAACATCAGAGAGTATACATATTACAGAGGACAGGCACAAAACACTTTGGATTCTTGAGTTGCTAGGTCATTCAAGAATGGCCAGCAAAATCAAGCATAATAGAAACATATTTGGTTACAGGTACATACAAGTACAATGAAATCACAGATAATAACCACATATGCAAACAATTCACATAACAATTAAAAGAATATCAATACATGCTGAGTGCATTTTGAACAAGCATGCCAAATCACAACCTGCTTACAACAATAGAAGTTAATTTAGAACATTGACATAGTACTTTTTTTCCATAATGTGGAAAGGAATTAATGATATTTTTGGTTCATTCTCTGCACTGTTGCCTTATTATATTTTTGGTTCATTCTCTGCACTCTTGCCTTATTATTCATTGTTGTTTCATAAATCTCAATCTGTGGCAGAGATAAAAACTGTATCTTAGTGAAAAGGAGAAATCATAGGAATCTTAGGTATTTCTCACAAGGAAATATACATTTAAATGTATATTCACATTTATATAGACAAATATTCAAGCATAATAATAAGAGATGTTAATAATTTATAAGTATATAAACAGTGATCTACAGGTATTTTGAAAACTAATATTCTGCCTGTTTACACCAACTTGCTATGTGTTTCCATGGTGTAAACCAATACAACTATTTCCTTTGCAGCAGGTATACTCCATACTAGAAATGGCATTTTAAGTTAAAATGCCAGTATGGTCCTTTACAAAACAATGGTTAATTATGAAAAGACAACATCAATGTATATTTATGGACATTTATTTACAGAACTTAAAGAAAATAGTGGAGAAGAATCAGCAATCTGAAGACATGACTGTGCATAAAAAACTTGAAGAAATCAATGACAGGAATAATTGAAAAGTACAGAAAGGAATAGTTTACATACAAAATTATACAGCATCATGCATGTGTCAATGAAATGTTGACTTGTTTTTAGTTTCCCACAATAAACAAAAGCCTCCATGTACAATAGTCATTACACAAAGACATTTCCAAAATATTTTATAATGATATTCTCTCTACAATGTTCATGCCTCATCATGCAGCATTGTACTGACTCACTGTCAGTGCATGGTCAATGCATTAAAAATTATTACACTTGAAGCAGGGCAATAAGTAAGACGATTTTCAGCCATATTCTTCTTAAAATGTTTTAGTCTGAAAGTATTCCTTGTGAGTTAGAATTTTTGCCTATGTTTTGAGAGAGTACAAACTCCTTTTAGAGTCTTATAGAGGTCAATTGAAATACAGTAGTAGCTCTGAGAGTTATCCAATTTAACTGGGGTTAGAGATTTACATAATATTAATACCACGTTTTAATGAAAATAAAACAAATTAAGCAAACATTGCTTTAATGGATTGCTGCTTGCAACTGTGGGAGATGGTTTTTTTTTATTGAATACACTAGCATAGGAATGAATGTTATTTTCTTACTATCCATACACAGGCAGTGAGATTAGAAAAAATTATCTACATGCAATATTTAATTATTGAACATTCTTCTGTCTGTAATCATATCACAAGTTTAGCTAAAGTCCTCACTTAGTATAACAAGCATGCAACAGATGTTAATAAGACAATAGGTATTAAGAATATCATTATAAAATATTGTTCCAATAGCAATGGCTCAGGACAAATTTAATGCAAAGGCAGACACAACTGGCCTGAGCATGCTTTAAAAAAAATCAGTACATGGAAAAATAGTACCACCAACCTTGGAAGGAAATTGACCTGAAGCAGCGGACACAAGGTTAAAACTGCTGAAGGTCAGCAGCGGCCCACCTTGTTGATATCCAAATGACCAGGATTCCAGATAAACTGAAAAATTGACTGTGGGGAAAAGTCTTTAACATTTAAGAGGATTTTAAAGTGCTCATAGAAACTCAGATGTGGTACTTGGTAATCAAAAGTAGGAAATGGCCAACTAGCCTGTGTAAATCATAGAGCCCTTTCCACTTTCTTCTGATTGTGTCATATATACAACCTTTCAAGATTGCCATTCTTTGTATACATTTTTGTTTGTTTCATGAAAAAATAATAGTAAAGTAGGTGTGAGTATGTGACCCATGTCAACTTAAATCAATGCAAAAATATATTTTCAGCCAGGTGCAGGGGTGTACACCTATAATCCCAGCAACTCGGGAGGCTGAGGCAGGATGATTGTGAGTTCAAAGCCAGCCTCAGCAAAACAGCGAGGACTTAAGCAACTCAGTGAGACCTTGTCTCTAAATAAAATACAAAATAGGACTGACAATGTGGCTCAGTAGTTGAGTGCCCTGGAGTTTAATCCCTAGTAGCCCCCAGAAATATTTTTTTATTAATTTTGAAAATCTTACATAAAAAGTTTACAACTACATTGCATTGCCATAGATCATAGGCATACCCTACAACAATGCTGATGCTGGAATATTACAAATATGAAGTAGCTATATATGGTTTATAATTGCAAAGAGCCATAGTTACAAAGAATGAGAATCTGAATCAAAAGAGAACTAAAATTATAAATAACATATCTATTCATAAAACCTAAATGCTGATAGTTAAGACTAAAATTTGAAATATTTGTAAGTAGTTTAATTTTATATTTATGAATGATGCTTTTGTTATCAAAACACCGTTACGTTAGTCTCATTCAGATAAAATTTTTGTTACATAAGCTGGCAGAATTTAGGACATTTTAGGAATGATAATACTAGATAACATTTGCTGATTGTCTTCTATGTAATAAGCAAAGAGCTAATCATTTTTTATACTGCCTGCTTTTTCCCTTATAACAACCTAATTGTGGGCATTTTTACAGGTGAGATTCAAAAGAGGTTAACACAGCTAATAGGCAGCAACACTTTTATTCCATGGTCTTGACTTTAAAGTACAGTTTTCTACTCTACTAGATCGAATGAAAAAAAATATTTCAGCCAAAAATTAACTTTAGAGCCCAATATTAATACATAATTGTTTGTTAATATATGCATACATATTTCCCTACTACATGATAAACCACTATTAGAACAAATGATGCCTGGTCAACTACAAATACATGGTATGCAGTCATCTCCAGTTCTGATAGAGATAGAATTTGGTGTATTAACCTTACACTTGTTCAATCAATTCTAAAACTAAGGTGTGTGCCTTGATATACAATAAATAAAAAATAATTTTTATTAGGTCACCTAATGGGAATCTGTGACCAAGAATTTACCAACCATGGCAGAGATGAATAGATGGATGGATGGATGGATGGATGGATGGATGGATGGATGGATGGTTGGTTAAGTGGATGAATGGACAAGTGAGAGGGAAATATTCTAATACGCTTGATAAATGAATCTAAAGTGTTATAGATAAAGCAAAACTGAGAACATACACTAAAGTATCATGTTGATTAACTAATTAAGAGTCATCATCCAGTATTTGGGATAACACTAGAAAGAATTTGACCTTCATGTTAAAGCCTTTTAGAAGTGTGCAAAGTGTGATGAATTTACTCCCTAGGCATTAATTTACATTTTCCATACAATGTTAGTATATATTTAAAATTTGCCATGCTACCAAAATTCGTTCAATTTTTATTTACAAAATGCCAGAAATAACCAATGGAAAAAATTCACATTTTAGACAAACAATGAGTTTATACACATTACAAAATGTGTTCTCCCATTAAACTGACTAGGTTGACCACTTGCTCAGTAAAAATGAACCATAATGTGGCCAGAACAGCACTAAACCAGCACTAGAAGTCCTGGGTCTTCTCTGTGCTTTGCCCTAGCTATATTAATTGATCAAGTTATTCACCTCTATGGGCCTCATTTTCTCATTTGGAAAATAAGATAATTATATAAATGATCTCTAAATTCTCCTTTGGTTTGAAATTTCTGCTATAAGATATGCTAGACAAAGGATTCTGGAAATACATATTAATTAGCTTCTTAAACAATACACAAGATAATTAAAACTTATGACCTCAACTCACGGATGAATTGATAATATCCAATTTTTCATTATATATTATAAGCTATAAATAATACTGACAAAAGTTAGAACTCTGTGTTTCACAAAATTTTCCTCCATTTCAAATTCTAGATTAATTAGAAAGGTGTACAATTCTGGACTGGGAATATAGTATTGTGGTCACTTCCTTGCCAAGCATCTGTGAGGCCCTGGGTTCAATCCCTAGGACCACAAGAAATAAAAGAAAGGTATCCAAGTCTCAGGAAATATTGAGTATTAAACTTTAAATAAAAAATTTTAAGATATTAAATTTTCTGAAAAATATTTTTTAAAACTATGCCATATATAAACCAAAAATAATTCATACATTCAGGCCACAGAGAAAACTGACCTAGTTATAAGGTTGCTGATGTCTATTGTGTATCTACTACAAATATTAAAGGTTAAAAAAAACACACATTTTCACAGTTATTTCTATAAAAAAGGATACAATAGTATGAAAAATATAATATATTATATGACTACAGAGAAGAAAAACAACAGGGCAAAGGCAGTACCTCTATTTTTTAAAACAGAGAAATACAAAAGTGAATACCAAAAACTTTTAATTAATATCAAAAAAGTACTGGGTTTCAACACATAAAAATTAATTAAATAAAAATGATGAGAAAACTATCAATATAAGTGTTCAAGTGTGAGTCACAAAAAAGAAAGAAAAGTAACTCTGAATACTTTAGGACTAAGATCAAAATGGCATAATACCAAACAGGGGTGCAAGTTGAAATTTTGAATGCTCCCAACAGAAAGATTTCAGAAAAATTCTGTTTCCAGCCCATTGTCCCCAACAAGGCTTTGGCCACAAATTTTGTTGGACCTTCACAAGCTCCTGGGGACACTTAGTTGGTAGTTAACACTAGAGCTATGCTGTCCAGCACAGGAGAAACCAGCCACATGTGGCTATCAAGTAAACTGTAGCCAGTCCAAAATAAAATGTGCTACAAGTATAAAATACACACCCAATTTCAGAAACTTAGTCAAAGATGCAAAATGTCTAATAACTTTATATTGATTACATGTTGAAACAATATTAGGTTAAATAAATATATATGGTAAAAATTAATTTCTCCTGTTCCTTTTTTCTTTTCCATGTGACTACTAGAAATCTTTTAAGTTGCATTTGTGGCTCATATTGTATTTCTATTTGACAGTGCCAAACTAGAAAATAAGGCCAAACTAGAATCTTACTAAAATATACTGACTTAAGGGGGTAGGAAATTTTTTAAAAAGACAACAGTTTAAGAAAGCACTACCATACCATATGGAAACTAATGAAAATTAAAAAGACTAAATGTGAGAAATATGGAAATAATCAGAAGTAACAATTTAGACAGTAAAATGTTGTTTTTAACTGCACTTTGCTAGCTAGCCATAAGCCAATTCAGAATTGATTTTTTCCACTTACATCATTTCCAACCTAATTCTTTCCCTAAGAATTCTCAAATCTTGTATTTTCAAATAACTATTTTCTTAATAAGCAATAAATGGGTCCCTTCAGTGAATTATCTAAAAATATCTTCAGTAGTGCTTCCAAAAGATCCTCAAATAAAATTCCTTCCTAACAACCACAAAGGAAGCCGGTACCAAAGGCAATCTCATCTGAATATTACTTCACAGAGGCCACTTGAAAAAAGCTCTACATTCACAAGACTGATCAAGTAAGAAGAGCCAACCAGTTTCTGTTACTTTTCTAAATATGCATACATTTTGGAGACTCTGTTTTTCCTAATCTTAGTTTTTGTACCTGCAGCTTTATTGTAGAAAGTTTTCGAAAACCTCGGTGTTTTAAAATAGCCCCACTTTCCCCTAACATGTAAAAAAGTCACAACCCACCCTGAAACTTTAGTAACTGTCACATGCAGAATTTCTCATTTGACTTCAAGAACATTTTTTAATTGGGGGGGGGGGATGTCTTTAAGGACATTACCCTAAATTGCACACAAAGATGACTAGTTCTTCCACTGGTGTTTGAGGACAGTCCTCATGGACTTAATATATAGAAATGGCTTTTTCAGTGAATTTCTTGAAAGTAAGGCATCAAGTGCACACACACACACACACACAAAAAAAAAAAAAAAAAAAACAGGTTGAAAGTCTAACAAAAGTCCTTCGTTTTCCAAAGGGTCACATGTCTGGAGACCCTTCTAGAGTCTCTGACTGCCTCTTACTAAAGTCAGCGGCACCCAAGTCTCCTGGGAAGAAGGCAGGAGCAAAGCAGGAGGGAAGGACAATGGAAGTGGCGCCCAGCTTCTTTGGCTCACACTGGTTTCCCGTGCTGGGAACCTTGGCCCAGATCCAAACTGCTTGAGCTGGGTTGTTCTGGGCCACGTGCCTTGGAGTCCTTCGAAGCAAACAGGGACAGCAGAGCCCCTAGGTCACTGGAACACCCACAGCCACCCGGGGCCCAGGGCCCCACCTCTTTTTGCCGCCCATTCCAGGAGCGGTTTGCCTGCTGACCCCGTTGCCCTGCATGGTCCGCCTAGCCAGTGGGCTCCCTACAAAACACAAAGACGCGCAGACCTGGAGCTGTTGGAGTCTTTTATTTCAGCTGTTGGAGTCTTTTATTTCGTTTTGTCACCAAGGATGCATCCCTGACTCAGATGGTTTACCGGCCCAACAAGTGAGTACAACTGCGCTCCGAGGCTCCTGGGTGCCACCCGGAGATGTCCCGTTGGTAGAGCTAGATGCAGCGTCGCCCCCGCCCGGGGGGCGGGGGGGCTGGTCCTCTCGGAAGGCGCCAGTGGAGGTGGCAGTGTGGACAGCACACCACCGCAGAGACAAGAGCAAGGAGACCACACAGTACTGTACGGAATGGCTTAAGCAGAATACAAAAGAGCTGGACCTGAGAGCTGGAAAATGGACAAACCTCAGAAGGGGGCGTTTCTCTGGAGGAGAGAAACCACCCGAGAAAGCACGAAATGCGGGGGAAACAGAGCAAGCAATAGAAAGTGGAAAGATGTGGTTTTTTTACTTTCTCGAATTCTGCAGTGTCACTCGGGAAGGCGGAAAGAAAAGCCTTTTACCTTCTGCCTCAACGGAAGACAGGAGCAGGGCCACGCCCAGGGCGGCCAGCGCTGTGGGAAGCCTGGTCCGCATGCTCGACCTCAGTGTTCACAGCCTCATGAAGACCTGCAGGAGAAAGCAGTAACTGCATTCAGAACCGGGTTTGGACAGGTCTGGAACCAGGCTAGAACTGGAGTCTAGACACAATCCAGAAACCTGCCAAATCTGTTTTAATAATCCCAGAGACCAAACCGGCACATAATGGATCTATTGTGGAACCATGGAAGTCAAGTTCATCTACATAAATCTAATCATGGCACCAAGAGGGAATTCAAGTTTAAAGAGGGTCCTATTTTCCTGGAGCCCAACCCTGCATAGCATCCCAGGAAGGCCTTACCAGTCCCCATATGACTTCATCCTGGGTGATGGCTAATTCAGAGGTCATTTTATCCCTGACTCAACTAAATGTCTCTTCCAGCTGGGGATTTTATTTGGCTGCTTTTTCCTAGCTGCTGAACTCTTTAGGTAACTGTACTTTAGTGGTCTCAGGGTAATTTGGAAAAGTATAATAAACCTCTTTTTACTCTCTTTTTTCCTCATTTTGTCCTGCCTACAAATACGCAGGTCTTGGAGGTCCGAAATGGATTATACAGAAATATGTGAGATCCAGCTGAAACCTAACCCTCCTGCTAACTGTTGTTTTCACATCTGATAAATGCTTTATCCAAGATGAGGGGAAAACAACTCTAAAATACATAATAAAGAGAGACAGGGCAATGGAAGAGGCAAAAGATCTTTGTCTGTTTTCCCAAAATATTTTAATGAAAAATCTGCTAATAATGAATCTGGGTACTTAATTATTCGTTTATCCTAGAAAGTTGCAGTTATATGTGCTCCAGAAGTGAATATGTTCTATTCTGAGTTTTTCTTCTTTTGTAACCAGATTATCAGTTCCTCAAAGATAAAGAGTCTTATTCATCTTTGTTTCCCAACACCAACACACAGTAGGGAAACAAGTCAACAGAATGGAATCTCCCAAAATATTCTAAGATCCAATCTAGAGACAAAAGCTACCAGGAATGAACTGAACTAGAACCTAGCTTCCAGTGGCAAAACATAAAAAGAGAGTTGACTATAGGTACACAAATTATAATAAGGCAACAACAAGCTAGGCCTCATGAAAAATGGAGGGGGAAAAAGACTGGTGCTTGAGAATCCAAAAATGAGCCAAAGCTCAAACTTCTCTTGAGAAAAAAAAAAAAAAAATCTCCAACCATGTCTTTCCAAATTATTGGCACAAAGCATTAGGACAGCTTTCCTCTGCCTTAGTTGCCTTAGTGTAAATTGCATTTTAAATGTCTGATGATCAGGGGTGCCAAATTGCCCAGAGCACCTTTTTATGAAGCCAAGATTAAAATTTTGGCGTTGCTCAAGAGATCCAAGAGCTCTACAATTTCATTCTTCCTAATTAATAACTGATATTTCTAACGCTCTTCTACACCAGTGAAAAGCAAGAGGTGAGACTGGCCCGTTGTTCTTGCCTTAACTTTGCCATAATAATTTCCAACACAGCTGGCAATCGTACATGTGAAAAGTTAAAAGCTGACAATCGACCCACGAAACACCGTGTGCAGATTTAAGGGGAAAAAAAAAAACAAAAACCTGAGGCTCAGAAGCATTTTTCTCTGGGTCTACAGCGCCACCTATCGGCTGCCTGATATACATTAAGAATGAATCATCTCGCTTTGGGGTATCTGAACGCAGAATCAGTTCCGCCAGCCAGTCATTCTGTCCATATATGTTGAAAAAAGAGAGAGAAAGTTTTCTCTCTTTTTTAGCCAAAACATTTATCTGAATACTTAGCAACACTTCATTGAGCATTCTCAGACATAAGTGTCTGAAAGTGGCCGCCCCTACGTGGCAGTGAGGATTCCCTCACTTCACCCTCATGAATGAAAATGAGTCAGTTTCGGGGTGGGGGGGGCCGCTACGGGAACTGGTCCCCTTCGGCCAACTCGCCCTTCCCCCACTCCCTCCCACCCCTCTGGAAGAGCCAATTTCTTAACTCCAGAGTCAAGTTTTTTAAAGAAGATTTTATACACACACAAAACACACACACACACACACACACACACACAAAGCCTCTCCAGATCCCATGCCCGCCTTCTACCGTCCCTGCTACTTACTGAGACCCTAACCTTAGCTAACGACTGGCTTAACGCTCTTGTCCTTTCTAGCCCCATGTCTCCCCAGCATTCTTTAAAAGACTGCCTAGTCTGGGTTTTGGGGGTACAGATTCCAGAAGCCCAGAACTGGTCACTGGAGGGTCACTGAGGATGCTGGATTTGGGTCTTGTGGTCTTCCAAGTTCCAGGTCCCCTCTCCATAAATAATCTGGGCGTCCCAGGCTCTCTAATCCACCTCAGAATTTGAGATGGTGAGTACCTCAGAAGTCCCACCAACCCTGAGTAGGGCCTCAATAATGCACTGGGGAAGGGGATCAAAGAGGGGGTTTTCTCCAGGGACTGGGAAAAGTGGGCCAAGAATGAGTCCCCGAGAGCTGGCCTAACCCACTGTCTCAGATGCTTCAAAATACCCCGGAGGAAGAAATCAGAACCCTGCACCAGGAATCTGTCTCGAGATGCCACCCACACCCGTGCAGCCCGGACGAGCTGCAGAGCCCTCAGAGGGCTCTCCAAAGAATTCCGCACGGTGCGTCACTAAAATACCTTCGCAGAGCCCCGGCCTCACGCCGGCACTCCCCTGCAAAGATACTGAGGGAGGAACTGCCACAGTACCCAACGCACCCTTCATTGACAGCCTTTATTGATGAAATTCCCCTACAAACGGAAATATTTGACTTGATGCTTTGCGCGCAAACAGTCGCTCTGCATCCGCTTTTAAGAAAAGACTTTTTTCCCCTTCTCCCTCAAAACCCCAAGTAAGCCACAAAACCCCTATACATCACTGCAAAACTCAAGTGCTTCTCCATTCTTACAAGCCTACAAGGTCCTTGCCCGGTATTCTTCATGGCTCCTATCTAAGTGCAGGCTAAAGGCGAGTTTCCCTCGTTATCTTTGGGGCACAAAAAGTAGTTAGAAATCAAACTGACCTGAGGCGGCGGTGATAGAGGTAGCGGCAGCGGCAGCAGCTTCCGGACGTCGCAGAAGCCGGAGCCTCGCGGTGACCCCCGCAAGCCGAAGCTAAAGGCTGTGCGATCCCGGAGCACCTGGCGGGAATAGGAACAGCGGCGGGGAGGTCCAGAAGGAGGAGGAGATCCAGAGAGGATCGCCCGGCGCCGCAAGACCAACGGAGACCGCCGCCAGGGGCTGCAGCTGCCGGCGGACAGACGCGTCTGGGGCGGCTCGCCTTCGCGGAGTGGGAAGAGACTCCGCGCCGCGGGCTACTTAATAGAGGGCTGTTCCCACTCTCAGTTTACTCGGTTACGAAACGCCTGAGAAGGTGGAAGCCTGCCACAGGGTGATGTATGCTCCTCCGGCGGTGAAGGAGGTCTACTTTTGGGAACGTGTGCATACTTCGAGCATTCCTTCGGCGTGAGGTGGCGATCGCCGTAGTAGCAGTGCCCCGCCGGGGGCGGGGAGGAGGGAGGGAGAGGAGAGGGGGACAGCCGCAGCCGGGTTCACTGCCAAGGGAAGCCGCGTACTCCTCCGCTTGGGGCGGGCTGGGGAGTTCGGGTTTCCCTCTCGGTGCGATTTTCTTTAATAACTGTCTTTTTCTAAATTAAGAACAATGGAGAGGGGGAACACGGTTCTTGTTTTCAGAACTGCTAGACGTGTAACCCATTCACCCCCACAACATCCCATCCCCATCCCCCATCATCGTTACCTCCACCTTCCTCCCCCTCCGTCCTGGGTGCACTTAAAACCGATTTACAGGGTTTCCATTAACTAACTGTCTGTGCACGCGGCGGGCCTTCTGTCTTTTTCAATCTCCAAGCGGCGATTGGAAACCCGGACAGCCGCCCGCACCGGGCTCAGGAGAGGGGATGGCTTTCCCAGTCCTGCCCCGCTCCCCTGGTGCTTCGGGATGGAACTGGGAAGTTTAATTTGAGCCAAGAGAGAGGGAGGGAAAGGGAAGCTGTGAAACCTAAGGGTCTTCAGAACAGGAAGCCACTCGGCGACAAGTTCAGTCCACCCGCAGAAATTTCTCACTATATTGGGAGCAAAACCTAGCCCCAGGCGGAGGCTTCAGACTCAGCCCTGCTCTTAAAATTCCTTGGGGTCAAAGGGACGAAGAGGAATAAATTGAAAGTGAATTGAGAAAAGACATCTCCCAAACAAAACACACACACACACACACACACACACACACACACACACGCCAAAGAGGAGCCTGGTATTCTGCCAGCATTATTGCCCCTTTTTACAGCTCCCCCACTTCCAGCACCCCCACCCCTTGGCCCTGAAGGTACTCTACGTTGCCAAATCGTACAAGGCGCATGGGAAAGTGCTTCCAGCAGTCACATCATGGTATCAGAAAAGCGATACAAGAGAGGTTCTAATTACACAGATCTACGCGCTCAGCACAAGCCCTGAGCCTTTTGTCCTCTTTGAAGCCAGGGTTTACCCCTGCCGGGTTGAGCTACCTGGTATCTGGGCGGAGAGCCAACCAGGAGTAGCGTCCTTGGAATTGACTGCCAGGAGGTCAGGTCTCCTTTATAAGCTTCTCTTTCCTGTTTGGGCTGACCTCTGAAGATCTGACCTTCCTTCCAGTAGGTGTGATAGCCTCCAAACTTGCCTTGAGAATGACAAAAACGTGCAGAGCCCACCCTAACTGGCTCACCTCGCCCCACGCACAGACTGCTACAGGCAAGAGCCAGCGGAAGCAAAAGAGAAGCCTGAAAGAAAAAAAATCTAGAAAAATGGGAATCGCCACCTCTGCACATTCTCTGAGCACACACGGCCCACTCGAAGTCCAGCTGGGCAGCTCACACAAAGAGCCCACACAGTGCACAGGCTTTTCCCCCTTCAAATCCTCACAATTCTAGCGTCTGACAAAGCTCCAGAGCCTGAGAGCCTCCCAAGGATGTAAAAATCTAACATGCCCAACCCAATTGGTGGGCCACACAGTCCAGACAGGTTTGCAGCAACTTTGCCTCAGTGCTAGTGAGCATCTCTCTCCACCCCGGGCTGCCCTAAACCCGCACTCCCACTCCACATGCACAACAACGAAGCCCTGTCCCACCTGGCTCACAGACGCGTGTGGGAACAGAACTCCGGAGCAGGGAAGTCCTAGGGATCATGCTGGGTGTCCAGTCCTCGGGGTGAACGCCCTGGAGGACCCTGCGGCCTAGAACAGCCAGAGAAGCCCCCAGAGAAGCCCCCGGGACAACAGAGGAGTTAGTTGTTCCAATATTTAAAAACAAACAACAACAACAAAAAAAAACCCAGCGGGCGAAGGAGGGGGCGGGGGGGGGGCTGCCTTGCAAACTATGCAAAATTGTCTGGGGTTTGCGTTTCGCCCAGATGTTTTCTCTCTGTGTTTACTTTTTTAAAAATATTTTTAAAAATTGTGATGGCGGTGTTTCTGACTGAGGAGCACGAAAGTCTGGGTGTTGATATTCTTCATTTAATCCGTGGATCGCCCAGGAGTTGCGCAGTCACTCCTTAGGGAGCCAAGGCCAGTAGCAAGCTTCTGTAAGACTGGAGACCGCACACTGGGTGAAAAAGGCGTCTGCCCGCCCCCCCCCCCCCAGGGCGCTCACATTGGGAACTGGTGTGCAAGCTTCTCTAGTTCTAGGCATTCTCGCTCACAAACTTAGATATAACGCATTTGAGAATGATAACTGCGAAGGAGTGCAGTAACACAGACCAACAACTGCACACGCGCTTTCTCCTCTGAAAGCAAGGGGAATCCTATGCAAAACTTCTAAGATTGCTGAGAAGGAGAAATGGAAAGAGGATACACCTGGGACTGGGAGTACACTGACATTCAAATCCACAAACTAATCCAAGCGCTCTTATTCCCAGGGGACGGGAATGCAAAACAAAGAGATTCAAGGGGGCACCTCAGGGTATTTGAGACCTGTCGACCGCGTTGCTTGGTTTCCTGAAGACTTTACTTTAGCGTTTAGTAGGATAAGTGACAAAGGCGGGTAAAAAAGAAAGAAAGAAAAAGAAATACCAACTCTCTTCCATCTTCAGTCTTTCAGTGAAGCGACCAGTTCTTAATAGCCCTTGATTCCCGTTAAGGCTGGCAATAAATTCATGGTGTTTATTGACTGTGGCATATCTGGTTACATTAATACAGTTTGTTTGCTTCTCGTGGCTTTTATTCCTCTGACAATACCCCAGGAACACATTCCGTTTTCTCTGCTCCCACCTCTTCTCCCTCCGAGTCCTGGGTTCCCAGCGGTTCCAGACCCTCCGATTTCTTGTCCCATAGCGCAATCTAGCGGTCATGACGAAGTCTAGCATCGGAGGTCAAAGTTATATAGAAGACATCTGGCAAATTGTTGACAGTTTTAAAAGTCTTGAGGTAGTTTTTGAAAAATATATCATACATTGGTCTGGTTTTCAAGACTGAAAGTCCTCTAGATGAGAGAAAGAGGAAAAAGGAAAGCATAAACTTTCTTTGTGCCGGTTAATTGGCTGCCTATAGAAATTCTTGCGCAAAGGCTGTTTGTTTTCTTTGAAGAAGAGGTGGGAAAGGAGGAAGATCTGATTCAGAAAGCAATTATTATTACAGCGTTGTCCTTAACTTCTAAGAAGGTGAAATGTGCTTTGAGTCAACTTAGCCAGTCCTCCCGGCAACAAGTGACAGTTTCTAGGTATTTCCATTGCAATTTCTGGCTGATTTACCTCATGGGCAGGGAAGGAGAAACTTGGGCTGAAAGAGTATGTATTTTCCAGCTCCTATGGCTATGAATGCCCCGCCTCCCAGAACACTCTGAGGGTCTTGGGTGAAGAAAACACACACACACACACACACACACACACACACACACACACACACACATAGGAGGTAAAGGTGTGAAGGTTGGAGGTGATGTTCTATCTGCTCTGGTTCTCAGGCCCAGAGAGGCAATCTAACCAGCATGACCAAAAAGCCAAAGGTTTGGATGCTCTTTTAGTTCTCTGTGGGAATCTCAAGTATCATGATTTAATGAGCATCACCTATGTACTAGATCAGGGCTCAGAGCAGCTGATATAAAGACAATTATGACAAGGAATTGCCTCAAAACTGTCAAGTAATACCTGGGAAGGAAGCCTGAGACAACTTCCCATGGCCAATTTAAATTTCTTAAGACAGTGACACAGCCTCATCGATGTTTATAGCAGCTCAATTTACAATAGCTAAGCTATGGAAGAAAACTAGGTGCCCTACAACGGACAAGTGAATAAAGAAATTGTGGTATATATGGGAAATAAATAAATAAATAAATTTCTTAAGAGTGTGCCTCAAAGTGTTTTAACATTAGAAGTAAGAAGCAGTCAACAATTACCCTCGCTGCACTAGAAAAGCTTAGGAATGCCAAGACCAAACCTTCCCTGCATCCCCTGCACTCTTAAGCACTTTCTCCATGAAGCTCACAGACTTTCTTCTTTGTACTGAAATACAATCTCTTCCACCAGAATGTGAACAATTTCAGAGCGAAAACCCAAAGCTGCATCATATTTATCTTACTATACCAGTTGGCTAGCTCAAACCTCATCTGATTTCAAAAGGCTATAACTGCAGAGAAGACAATCATGTTTCAAAACATGCTTCATCCACATACAATATATTCTTAGGATGAACCATTTGGATTCATTAAAAGTCAAGTCCTGCAGGAGTTGATTTTTTAGTTAGCTCTGACCTCTTTGAGCAAAATGTGCAAGGTAGAAAGAAATAAATCCACTTAAGAGTTAATAAAGAACCCTCTACCTCTTCTTCCTCTGTTTCCTTAATAGTCAATACTGCTTAAGTCACCCTTGTCTTCACAGGAGACTTAGATTCCATTTGTTTTGTAACTACTGAGTTACAAAACAGAATTTCTAGACAGGCCACTACTCTAAGTGTCAGCTGTTGATACGTGTAGGCTGACATACACTTTTAGGTTTCTGGAAAATGTGAAAAAACACAGGAACCTATTTTTGATCTTGAAAACTATACCTAGTAGAATGAACTACAGTAATGATGAGGTTTCATTGCTCTCAGTTGGAGCCTCTGTGTAGGGTGAGATATAACCAGACAAAAGCTGAATTTTTAATGCATTTTTTTACATTTACTAATTCATTCAGCTACATTTATGGAACGCTGACAGCCAAGTGTTCATGGCAGACAAGATCCCAGACTTTGGAATGCTTCTAAATCTAATGTGGAATGCGCCCTCTGGTGGAGAAGAGGAAAAGATGACTATTACCTGAGTAGGCTCAGTTTAACCATTTTTATCCTGAATTTTCATTCACCAGTGCTATTACTTTTGAGTGTTCACTAGGAAATATGAGAGATCTTTTAAAAAGAAAACCAAAATAAGTACCAATTCTAAGAAACTTAAATGTGGTAACAAAGATGATAAATCAACATTTGTGAAAATCAAATTCATTAGAGGTCTGGAGGCAGTGAATAATTGATAGCTGAAGGACCAATGTGAAAAATAATTTGGGGTGAAATTAAAAAGATAGAGAAGCAAGATAAATGACATCACAAGAAGTGATCAAGTCAATACAGAATGTGTAACATTCTGTGGGGGGAAAAATGACCCACTTTCTCTCAAACCAATGACAAGGGGAAAAAAAGGAAGAAAGAATAGATCATTGTGCAAAAAATATGTATCAGCTATGCAACCTAATAATAGTAGTAGTAATTGTCGAGGACTGTGAGGGATTTGAAGTTTTTATCCTGCTTACAAGCTTACAAGTTAACCTACAGCAATTTCAGGGATGCCGGCAGAATATACAAGGAACAAAAGACAAAGGATTTCATTGTACATGGCAGTAGTAGTAGTCACAGGACAATGCAAAAATAGCGGGTGACCCTTTCAAACACAGAGAATTGCATTACAAAAACCAAATCTGAGCTTGGGATCCTTTATAAGGGACCTTTGCCCTGGAGAAACACAGTGTCTTTGCTATACTAGACAGTAAACAAACCCGCCCTTTGCTCTGGAGGCAGAAATTATCTCTGTCTTCCAAAGTTGTGAGTAGGCAAAGAGATAATCTGGAAAAAGGCAATAAGTTCCTCTAATCAACATACTTTCAAAAATGTGAGAGATCGTGGAGAAATGTCTCCCACAGTAAGGATTGTTGGAAGTTCATAGGAGGAAAGAAGCACTGTATGTTGAAGTGGTGCCTGAAATTTTCCTGGAAGAGGAAGATTTTAAAAGATTAGAAATGAGCACTTCAAGCATAAAGTTCAAAATAAGAAATTGAAAAAAAAATATATCAAAAGGCAAGAAATGTTTTGGGCAATTAATAAAGCCAAAGTTGTTTTAGAAGAAAGTTTGTGACTACAGCTGGAACAGTAATGGAGCTTGAAAGTAGCTGAGAATCTGGAACACAATCCTGTAAGTATAATAATAGCAATAATTTGCAGAGTATCCACTATATAGTACACAAAGCATTTTCCATATGTTAATTCGTGAAATTTAATATTTATTATCTCAAATCAGAATGGAGACTAAGAGGAACAAGTGATTTGCTAGTCCATAGTATTTCCATTATATTAAAATGAATGATAAAACTGAATGATACAGTCCGAGCCGTGGCACACACTTATAATTCCCGCATCTCTGGAAGCTGAGGCTGGAGGATCACAAGTTCAAAGTCAACCTCAACAAAAGCAAGGCACTAGAAACTCAGTGTGACCCTGTCTCTAAATAAAATACAAAATAGGGCTGGGAATGTGGCTTAGCAGTCAAATGCCCCTGAGTTCAAAAAAAAAAAAATTAAAAAAAGATAATAATGATCTTGTTTAAAAAAAAAAAAAAGTCTGACAACAGGTTTCATGGTAATTTGCTAAAAAGAGAGCCTGCATACAAGGAGATGGGAAATGAGGAGGTGAGCACCAGAGTTCTAGAGATGCTAAAGATCTACAATGTGTTGCTTACAGTATTGGCACACAAATGATGATAACTGGCTTTACGATATAAGCATGGGAAAATATGTTAAGATATCAGAGTCAAACCAGGTAACTGAAATAATGATGATCATGCTATGGAGAAAATTAGAGAAGTGCAATGGATGCACCAGTTTTATGTGGCATGATAAAATAGCTTCAGAAGTGCCTTATGTATGATCAAAATACTGGGGCTTTTTTTCCCTAATAGAAAGTTTATTTGTGACTTCCTACTGTTATTAATAGAAAAGCATCTCAGATTCAAATATGGAATGTTTTTTAGAGTGATATATCCTTTCCTTTTCCCCAAGATTTTGCAAATAGGAAAAACTTAAGAAACAAATTTGCTTTCTATGCAAAAGACAGTTATTCAAAGGGAAAACGATGGCATTGTTATTCCTTGGCTCTCCAGCAAGCCCATGAGTGACTGCAAGTGATTCAAAAAAGCATCTGGGAAATGCTTAAACAGTTTTCTCCATCTTCTGTCTATCTGCTGCCTAAGTGTTCCACTGTCAAGCTAAAAGTACATAAAGTCCTCGCTATGTTTAAGTTGACAAAATCATTTCAAACTCACACATGGCCCACTTTTTCAAGGAAAGAAAATAGTTTTACTTATAGAATGTTTTTTTTTCCATGTATTTTTTGGCTCTTTCTTGATAGTAGTAGCTGTGGAACAAAACTAAAAATTACTCCCAAAGTAAAAATTCCTGATTATGATGCTAAGGACAAATATGGTCGTGTTCACAACAGGAAAGTAAAACCAGGTATTGAGTATCATGTTTATGGTTTAACTAACAGGTTTTCACTAACAGGTTTAACTAACAGGTCCTGTGCTTTTATTACTTTTATGATGACTTGTGAAAATGAAGTTGGAATATGTGCTCTGACACTTTCCAGCAATGCCCAAGGCTCATTCAGATCTTTACACAAGAGCTCAAGAGCAAACCTGGGCTTGCACAGGATGGCTTTTGTATGGGCTTTGTGTTTGTTCCAGTGATTTCCCTCTTTCCTGTGCCCCACTGTGGGCTGTGTGGTGGCTTGGGATGGCCCTGAGAGGTCTAAGCCAATAGGTCAAAAGCCAGACTGCCTGAAAGAATCTCCAGGGAAGAGTGAAAAGCTTTTGAACAGATGCCTGAGTTCTACCTTGAGGCCAATTAAATCCCATTCCCTGGGGGTGAACCTGGGGCATCTGTACATTTGCAAGTCTGTCCAGAAAATTCTAATGGCTAATGAGTTTACACATCAGTCTAAGTCAATACTAAGGCATTCTGAGGACTCAGCTGTCACCTGAAGAACAAGAGGAATCATACAAAACTGGTAGATTAGAAAGACTATCTACCTATAGAGCTGGTCCCCAAATTAGTGGTCCCAGTGGGTTCAGCCTAGTTAGTAGAGTTAGGGAAATTATTATAAGGAAATCAAGTCAACTACCCAGGATCATAGAGCTACACAGTCAAACCCATGTCCACCTGCTTCCCCAACCTCCACCCCTCCCACTTCTATGTACACCCAGAAAGAAACTGGTTCACTGTGGTCACTGACTTTTAAATTTAATCCAAACAAAAACAGTGCAGTTTCATTTGGCAAAAGGCACTTGAGATGCTGTTTGTTTTATGTTCTCACTAACATTGATACTAAAATTTATATCCAAAGATGAGAAAAATTGCTTATTTCTTCTAATGTAATACAGATATTTTTTTTACTATATTTATAGTCAACAGGTGAATTTTTATTTTAAAAAAGCAATGATGTCAGGTGTAGTGGCACACATCTGTAATCCCACCTACTCAGGAGGCTGAGGTATAGGAGGATCACAACTTCAAGGGTAGTCTGTGTAACTTAGTGAGAACATATCTCAAAATTAAAAACTTTTAAAAGAGGTGGGGAGATGTAACTCAGTGTCAGAGAGCACCTCAGTTCAATTCCCAGTACACACACACACACACACACACACACACACACACACACACACACATACACACACAACAATGAACTTAAGTGTTAGGCCTCATCTAATAATGATAGGAATTAACACAGTAATAGAACTAAAAATGATGTTTTAAATCCTGCAACTAAGTCCCTCATTTCATGTTACAAAACCTGAAACAATTTTTGTAACGTGAAATGAGGCAGTTGAGTAGCTTGCTCAATGCCACGTTCCTATCAGCAATGCCAGGACTAGAATCCAGGTGCCAGCTGCCTACCTGGTCTTCCTTCAAGTATTCCTGGTACCCTCTTCCCAAGTATGCCAATAATTTGTAAAACGTGTTAGAACTTACTGCCTCACTGTCTCAAGAATGGGGTTGGAATGGAGCCTAAACGGTTGTTGCCTATCACATATATCTGCATTGGCAATCTTTTAAATTTAAGGTACTCCAGGCATAGTGGCGCACACCTGTAATCCCAGCTACTCCAGATTCTGAGGTAGAACCATGAGTTTGAAGCCAAACTGAGCCTCTGGAAGGAAAAAAGTAAGGGAAGGGAGAAGGAAGGAAGGAAGGAAGAACAAAACAAAACTTTACTTAAATAGGCAGTGACATATGCAACTATATGTGCCTGACCCACCCAACACTACTAGTAACACTGACAGAGCTGTGAAAAAAAGCCAATTCCTCAATGCCATTCATTCCTATTTTGGAGCAAGCAAGAGGGAGAGGTAGCTCCAGCATGGTTTGACACAGCTTAAGCAGCATCAGATCCATGTTCACATGTCAATGAATGCAAAGGAAAGGACAGTCTCAACACAGAGGACATAGGTCCTATGACAGGTAATATCTGCTCTCTTCTCAAGTCAGCCTTTGGAAGTCTTTGAGTATACTGTCTCACCCACTTTTAATCATTCCTCTTCCGAGAGTGCCCACAAATGGCACTCTACTGCCTCCGAGGATTCTCCTTAGGAACAACACAGAAATCACAGGTACTGAAACACTCAGGAAAACCATGAGGAAGGTAATCCATGGTGTAATTCCATGAAGTCGTCAGGCACCCAGACTCTTTCTACCTCATTACTCCACTTAGGAAGCCTCTATTTTAAGGTACCACGTGGTCCAGGATGGCTGCTCCAGTTTAAGGCATGGCCTATGAATATTAGCCAGAAGGAAATAGCAAAGGACAAAAATAGTTAAAGGAAAGAGTTTAAATGTGGTCTCCATTGTCTCTTCTTATGAAGGCACTAATCCCATTCACTAAGCCTCCACTCTCATGGCTGAGGCACCTCCCAAAGGCCTGTCTCTAAATTTCATTAAAGATTAGGGTTTTGGCATGTGAATTTTGGTAGGTTATAAACATTCAGCCTGAATAGAAATATATTTTCCTTTTAGAATGTGAATACTTTGTGATTATACTATCAGCTTGATTGAGGAAAAGGTTTTCATAGATGTCTTTCTTCAGCCCGTAGTTACTGGCCATGTTCTGTAGACTGCTGACCTGGGCATTTGATAGCTAAAAAGCAAGCTAAACCAATCTCTAACCAAGAATTTCAAACAATCCTGCTCACTGACATCAGATTTAGCAGGACTTTAAACTGAAATTTTGATTCATTTCACTCAGTCTGGAGAAAGAGCTGCCAAGCACAAAGGAATCTCCTTTGCGCTATTGTCTTCAGACATTCTTGGCCCTTACATTTAGCATAATTCTGAAATTGGCTCAACTTGAAAGCAAAACCATCCTGTGAGCTAGATGACCTATGGAAACAGCAGGTCCCCAGAGAACAATCGGGCCATGGAATCATCATCGATGACATCACCGCTGGGACATGTGTTTTCCCTAGCAAGTCACTTATTCCATTAAAAAATTTCACAACAAGCTTCACTTCATCTTTCCTATCACAGGGGGCATTGAAAGGATTACACAATATCTTGTTTTTTTATATATAAACAAACATTATGCTGGAAAGCAAAGGAAGCAAAACAAATGTAGTTATAAATAGACAGGAAATATAGGCTGCCAGGAAAAATGTAGGCATTTTACAAATGGCTGTTCCTGAATTGCCCTGTGAAAAGATGCTGGTGCTTATCTTTTGGACAATAAATAAGTCACAGTAGAATTCTCATATCCTCTCAAAAATTAAGAAGGTTCCTTCTAGCACTTCAAGTTCATTGAAATGTAATTTGAGAATTCCTTGATCTTTCATTGAACCTAACACTGAAAGGCACATTTCAGTCATACCTAAAACCTGGCAATGTTGTTCTCTGGACTGCAGTGGAAATAAATTTATAATGGTGCCTCAGATAACCTGCTCTAAACTGTGTAGGATGTTTGAAAGTGGCGGGGGTGGGGGGCAGGAAAAGAGATTAAATTAATCTAGGAGAAGAATGTCCTTGATCTGGTAGGTCAAAAGATGGTTAGACAACAGAAGAGAATTAAAGGGAGGATGAGCACCTTTAAAACCTGACCGAATAAAGGGAGACACTCAGGAAATATATATATTGCACTGAAGAGTACACCTCAATTCAATTTCCACACCAATTGTTTAATGTAAACACAGTTTATATTATTTCCCACCATCCCAAATTTTTTAAAAAAAATCAGATTCTTAAATGGGAATTTATGTGATTTGCTTGAAGTCACCAGAAAGTGGCCCAGGTAGCTCTTTAACTCAGATCTATGAACATAGCTGGCAGAGGAGTAAAAGAGGCCTCTTGTTCTAGAGTCCTGCCATATAGGTCGATGGTCATTTTCTGCTTTTCCCATCTGATGCCCCATGCAGGGACCCTCCAGCCTGCTGTCCTTTGCTTCAAATGGCTGAACTCTGAGTGGCTCTTCCCAGCCAACTCATAGCAGAGCCTGAGGAAAATGATGCTGATAAACCCTGATGAAGTAATCCCATCAGATAAGCTTCCTGGGGACTTTGAATTCTAACAGAGTATTTCCAAAAACATTACTTGAATGATACCACAATGGAGTGATACTTCAGCTTCAAGTATCACTAACTATAACAGTAGAAGGATTCTTTGGGAAGGAATGTATCTCATTCAACATCTTTTTATTCTGGGAACAAAAATAGCTAGACTTCAGCCCATCTATTCGTTTATTTTTGCACATTTAAAATAACTCAGTAATATCTGACAGATATAAAATCAAGAATGAAAATACTTTTATTTATTTATGGGGGGGGTACTGGGGACTGAACCCAGGGGCATAAAACCACCGAGCCATATTCCCAGCCCTTTTTATTATTTATTTTGAGACAGGATCTCACTAAGTTGCACAGGGCCTCACTAAATTGTTTAGTGAGGCTGGCTTTGAACTTGCAATCCTCTTGCCTCAGCTTCCCCAGCGTCAGGGATTACAGGCATATACCACCACCCCTGACAATCATATTCATTTTTAAGGCATTTATGCACTGGAAAGAGTACAGCTCAACGCAATTCTCACACCACTTGTTTAGTGTAGACACAGTCTATGTTATTTTCCACTATCCAAATTTTTTTTTTTAAAACTCAGATATTTAAATAGGAATTTATGTGATTTGCTTGAAGTCACTTGAAAGTAGCACAGGTAGCTCTTTAACTCAGATCTATGAACATAGCTGGCAGAGGAGTAAAAGAGGCCTCTTGTTCTAGTGTCCTGCCACACAGGTTGATGGTCATTTTCTGCTTTTCCTATCTGATGCCCCATGCAGGGACCCAAGGAACAGACACCAAGGAACATGTGCAGGGCTGGGCTACAGCTCAGTGTTAGAGTGCTTGCCTTGCACACTGGGGGCCCAGGGTTCAATCCCCAGTACGGGAAAAAAATAAAATAAAATAAAACAAAAAAAAAAGGACTTATTTCATTTATATAAGAGTATAGCACTGGCAAAACCATAGAACTCAGAGCAGCAGTTTCCAGAAAATAGATACAGGAAAGAGACTCGCTGCAAAGAAACAAGTAGAACTTTTGGAGGTGAGAGAAATGTCCTCTATCAATTGTGGTGTGGTTACAGGACTACATACATTTGCCAAAATTCATCAAACTATACACCATAAAATAGTAAACTTTATTATATATAAGTTACACCTCAATAAATCTGATTTTTAAAGCATATTGTATGTAATACAATGTGGTCTAAAATTTTTTTGAATCTCAGATCTGAGAAAAATACATTTTAAAAAAGAAATAGACAGGTACAGTGGCACACACCTCTAAACTTAAATATTCAAAATGCTAAGGTAGGAGGATTACACATTTGAGGTTGGCCTGGACAATTTAGCAAGATGCTGTCTAAAAATAAAAAATAAAAAGGACTGGGGATTTGGCTCAGTGATAGAGCTCTCCTGGGCTTAATCCTCAGTTGCACAAAAAGAGAAAAAAAAGATATTTTTTTTATTGCAAGTTTTCTATAAGATATCGTCTAGTCTATTGGGGCTGCTATACCAAAAAATCCTACACAGTGTTAATTCATAAACAGTGGAAATTTATTTATCACAGTTCTGGAGACTCAATCCAAATCTAAAGGATGTAGAACCAATAGAGCTGAGAATGGAACCCTCAGTCCAAGACCAAAGGCCTGAGAACCCAGGAGACATGGGAGCACTGGTGTCAATGTTGGAGTCCAAAGGCCAGAGAACCTGGAAGTCTCTGGAGAACCAGGAGAAGAAGAGTGTCCCAGCTTCAGATCCATGTGGTTCCAGCTTTAACATTTGAATTTTGCGGAGGGGTGGGGGACACATGCATTCAGACCATCAAGATAAGCACTTTACTGGGATTTAGTAATAAGAAAATTGAAGACATAATCTATGACTTTAAAGATCTTAGTATCCAGTGAGAGGAAACAGGAGTAAATAAAGCCACAACATTGAGTAATAAGTGTGTTAGTTGAGTATGCACAGAGGGACATCTTGATCTGATTTCTGGAAATTATGGACTCCTAGAAAGAGAGAGGTTTGAGTTGAACTCTGGTCTGTAAGAGTCAATTATCTGGATAAGACAAGGACATTTTTAATTAAGGGAGTAAAAAGTACAAAAACAGAGAGAATTCATAGATAAGTTCTAGTTGTAAAAGTTGTCAAAATTAATCATGTAATGAATAAAAAGGAGAAAATTTAGACAATGAGTCAGAAAGTAAATTGTATGGCAGTGGAGCATATTAAAATGTGAGCTGCTCTTTTCCAGGAAGTGACAAATGACCTTAAGAATCCTGAAAAAATCTCACCCCAATTAGAAAGGCAATCCTGAATACAAATAACAATGATTGCTAGTGAGAATGCAGGGGAAAAGGTATATTTACATATTGTTGGTGGAACCAAAAATTAGTACAACCACTTTGGAAAGCAGTGTGGAGTTTAATCAAAAGGCTAGGAACGGGATTACTGTATAACCCTGCTATTCCACTCCTTGGTATTTATCCAAAAGAGCTAAAGTCAGCATACTATACTGAAACATACATACCAATGTTTATAGCAGCCCAATTCACAAATAGCCAAGTTATGGAAACAACCTAGGTGCTCATCAACAGATGAATGCATAAAAAAATATAGTATATATACACAGTAGAGTTTTACTCAGCTGTAAAGAAGAACGAAATTATGGCATTTGCTGGGAATGGATGGAACTGGAGATCATGCTAAGTGAAATAAGCCAGACTCAGAAAGTCAAGGGTAGAATATTTTTTCTCATTTGTGGGAACTAGAGAGAAATGAAAATGGGAAATGGTATCATGAAAATGAAAAGGAGAACAGTGAAGTAAAGGAAGAGGACCCATGGAAGAATGCAGGGAAGGATAAGGAAGGCAACTGTGGGATAAAATTGACCAATTTATGCTATATGCATGTATGAATACATCACGATGAATTATATATATACTTGCACTAATTAAAAAAAAATAGAAGGAAAATCAGTAGACTATAGGATAGGGATTGGGGGAGGGAGGAAGAAAATGAAAGGGGAAGTACTGAAGATTGGGGGGAAAAAAGAGAATCCTGAAAACCAAGTTTATAAATAAACAGGACTGTTACATATTAAGAACAAGCATTATTTTTTGTTTTAGCAGAATGGCTTAATTCTTTAATGATTCAAAGATCAGCACAGATTTTACTGATCTGTTCCATTTCTGATATCTTTACTTCATGTCCCATTTACTTCAATTCATTGATTCCATGACTTTTAAACTTTAAAAAAAAAAATTAAGGGCACAAAAACCTGGCTGTCTACCATGCTATATCATCCCGGAACATGCAACAATTATTTAGCATATGTCACTTTGTGGTACAAAAGTCCCTTCCCAAGATCAGCAGAAATAGTAGAATATGATTATCTAAAGCCTATACATAGTCTCATGAACAGGTTCCTACAAGTTATTGTACAACATTTGTTTTCATTCTACTGAACAAAACTCAGTCATAGAGTGTGATGTTTAATTTTAGATGTCAACCTGACTGGATACTCAGGTACCTGATATTTCTGAGTACATCTTCCAGGGTGTTTTCAGGAGAGAATGGTGTTTGAGTGGGTAGCCTGAATAATATCTATCCTCACCCAATGTGGGTGGGCACCATTCCATCTGCTGAGGGCCTGATAGAACAGAAAGGAAGAGAAAGGTCAAATTCATATCCTCCCCCCCCTCCCCTTTCCATTCTCCTCTATACTATACTGAAACATACCAATGTTTATAGCAGCCCAATGCACTTACAGTTTTTTGTAACTTAGTTTTAAAATAGGGAAGTGGCAGAGTGTGGTGGCACATGCCTGTAATCCCAGCAATTCAGGAGGCTGAAGTAGGAGGATTGCAAATTTGAGCCAGCCTGAGCGATTTAGTGAGAACTTGTCAAAAAAAAAAAAAAAAAAAAAAAAACTTAGGGGGGGATGTAGTTCGGTGGTAGTAATAAAGGGGACAAAAGGCTGGGACAATGAAATAAACCCCTGGGTGCGTAACTAGACCTATCGTGAGACCTTGATAAAACCACAGAAGCAAAATTTTTGCACAAGATGTCATTTAGGAAGACCCCTAAATCTACCATCACTTATTCTTAGTGAACTTAAGAAACATTCATTTTGGAGGTCACACAGCCAGATGACACGTTATTAGTTTCCCACTAGCTTTTCTGACGGTAGCCTCACTGATGGGTAGGTTATGATGATAACAGGTGCTGAGGTTATTTTTCAGGGACTTGAAGGCTGCTTTTGTTAAAAAACATTGACTCTTCACTTGGGCCTGTAGATGTCCCATGGGTGAGTAGAATGGCATTTCTGCTTCATATTCTTCATTGCCTTAACTTCTGTGTCAAATTCTATTCAGCTCTGCATGTAGATTATTGATTGGCAGTTGGAGACAGTATGTATTTTCTTCTAACCTGTGAGCTGTTTCAGTCCCAAGCACCCCAAGCACCTAAAATCCTCCCACTCTATCATAAGGCCCAGATCAAGCCACAGGCTAGGATATTTTTACAGGATGGTTGTATTGACTGCAAGAGTAACTCAATAGTTCATGGGACAAGTTGTGAACACCAGTGGTCCAAGTCTTGTGCAAGAAGAAACATCTTTTGGAACTGTGCCCCTGGCAAATAGAAAAAAAAAAGATTTTAGGCTACCACAGCATATTAATAACAAGTTTACCTCTCGCTTTGTTCATCGATCAGTTCGGTTCAATTTCCCTTTACCTAAAACTCCAACTAAAGCCTTGCCTGTGTGTGTGATCCCAAAACTTGGCTTAATTTTTTTTCTGCCTTCACTGAGTCAGAAGCTCCCATCTCTAGTACTTAGTAGAGCAGTTGTATAAATTCAGTTCCCAATACTACACAAAAATAAAACAAAATAAGTGAAATTGGTAGAATAGTGCTATACAAACACAAATATCATTTTATAAAGTAGTTATAAAATGAGAAAATCTTTTTACTAAATAGTGTTTTCTTTTAAAAATACTTTTATTCTATTAAATTCCATCTCTTAGACCTTCATTAAACTTAAAGCATTTAAGAAATGCTGTTTTGATGTATATACCAAGTGTTCTATTTTAGTAGATGTTTCCTGGTGACGAAATTTATAAGACAGTCCTGAGAAAACATAGATAAGATTATCATTCTATTATTTTTATTTTATTAGAAAACATTCTGGGTAATTTCCATAATATAAAATGATCCCAAGAGTAAAAAAAAAGAAATAACCACATATTTCCATTAATTGTAATGTAATATCAAATAAATATTGATATGTGAGGGCATTTCCATTGAATTTTATTTTTTTAGGAAATTAAACAGAAAACAGCATTGAGATTTACTTAGGCACAAACTGTTTTGAGAACTGAATTTAGAATTAGGCTGTAAGGGAACAAATTTGTTTCCAAACAACCTTAAACATGAGTCAATCCAACAGATCATGGATTGCATTCTTTAGAAAAGTGTCCACTTACTATTTTGGGGAACTTTGAGCAAAGCACCCTCAAGAGACTTGAAAGGAAGACTTGATCCTCTTCAATCTCATTCTATCATGAAAGAAAAATTTTCCCAGAAGATTGCCCTTACTCTCCTGATCTTGTCCTCCTCTAGGCCATCCCTAGTAAAGAGGAATGAGATCAGTTCCATTGCTTTTCATACAAATACACTTCTGAGATAGAAACATGCTGAAAAGGAGTAATTTCCTCACAAGGACACCATTCACTTCAGCAGCAGTATAAACAATTTACGTTTCACCAGAGTTTTCATGAGACAACAGCAGCTTATGAGCAGCATGCTTCCAATGTATTTTGCAATGTTTTAAGGCCTTACTCCTGTTATCTAATGCTGCATAAAATATAACCCCAAAACATGGCTTAAAACAGTTGACAATTTATTTTTCTCACTGATCTTAGCTGAGTAGAGTCAGCTAAAGGTCTCTAAGCAATTTGCAGTCAGGCTGTGGCTAGGACTGGGATCATCTTAAAGCCTTCTCCACTCTGGCTTTTCTGATTTTTCTTGTCTGCTCATATCCATTGGAAGATGAACAAACCTAATAGCTGGGTAATCTTGTTGGTATAGGATAATTTTCCCCATCTCTACTTGGGTAGTTTGGTACCTTACCTTTGGCTACCAAAATGTGTGAGAGGAAATGAAACCGGTAAGTTTACTAGTTTGGAACACTGCTGGTAAGAGTCTTTGCCTTTAGTAGGGTTGATTTAGGCTGTATCAAAATAACTAGAAGTCCTGGTGTCTTCCCACAAAGACTTTGAGCTCTACCTTCAAATAGCCCATTCTTGGAAAGGAAGTCCGTGAAGTGAAAATTATTTTTAGTCTCTTACTCTGAAATATGAGTTTAATCTTCCTTGGTTAATGAAATTCTGAGAATTTTCTACAGAGAGAACAATGAGAGATGAGGGACTGAAAGATTAGAGGGACACAAAAAACCAGAAACACTGGGTCTTCTTTGGGAACTTTCTCTTTGCCAAAATCATCAGAAACAGAAGAAATTAATACAATCTGGGGAAAATAAAAAAAAAAAGAATTGAGTAAAATTTAAAAAAAAAAAAAAGAAGAGGAGCAGGATGTCATTATCTACCAGCTTCCCCTTTCAAAAAAAAAAAAAAAAACAACAGATGGAAGTCAGTCCTTGATGATACAACTTCTCATGGTCACCTGGAGTTAAATACTAATTTTACAGGATTATTATAAGTACCCATTGACCTAACGTAAGTGAAAACAGTTTACAAAAAGAGAACTCTGAGTAGATTAGTCATTAGATAGTCAAATGTTGGGTTCTGTTTTTCCTTACATAACACCATCTACTCAACACTTCAAGATTTCTTTGCTACTCAAATTTCAATTTGTAGGAGAATGTAAAGGAATAAAGAAAGCGTATGGGATTTATGATCAGCATCAAAAGACCAAATATTCAACTTTGAACTCAAGAGAGAAAAGAAAGAAAGGAGTAGAAGCTTAGATGAATGTTAAATGATGGGAAAAGATATTTGCTGAAATTGAAAACTGAAAGAAAGCAAGGAGAGTGTTGGGGCTCTGAAAATGATACCCCAAAGCATGACACTTTAACATAATGCACTAAAGAAGCAATCTCTAGGTCTCTCCAACTTTCTCCCCAACCCCCATTATTGCCCTTGTCCTATGTGGGCCAGGGAATGGGTCTCCCTCCAGAGGGATGGGCTAGCTGAGAAATAAAAGCTAAGAAAAGTGTCGTACTATGAAATAACCACAGAACACAGAAAAGTAGTTTCAAAGTAGACAGGCAAAGCTGACCAGATGGGTCCAGCATCTAACAAAAAGGGAGCCCCTGCTTGCTTTATTTATATAGGAACACATCACATCAAAGAAATTCTATGGAAAGTTCTTCACCAAAACAGGATGGAGGTGGGGGCAGGTAGGCTGCTCAGTTCCTAGGGGGTCACACCCATCTCCAGTGGTGCATGGGACCTCTTAGCAGAGCTAAGAGGGAATTCACATGTATTTGGGCAATCTTACCCTGTGGGATTGCCATGGGAAGTTGCCAATACCAGATTTTCCCACTCACTGGTTACAATGCTGAAAAACGTTCTCACACATTTTGCGAGTAGCTTCCTGCACCCCACCTTCAATCCTCTCTTATTCCTAAAGCACAAGGAAGAGCTTTTTCTGAAGCTTTCTTTTCTACCTAAAGATCAAATCAGACAAAGAAGAATGCTATGGTTTCAGTCTTACTGCAATTTCATTAACCAAGGAAGATTAAACTCATATTTCAGAGTAAGAGACTAAAAATAAAACACCATCCCTAGAACCCAGAAAAATATTTATCTCAGGACATTGCCTGTTCTTTGAGCCCATCTATCTCCTCCTGGAAAAAGAAAAAAAAATATTTACTACTCTCTGAAAATTTCCTACATCCCTCATGTCTCCTTCCCCAGTGAGATTATTTAAACTTCAACCATCTGGCCCTTCGAGTTTAATATTTTGCATGACTCCCATGTACATTAATAAAATTTGTAAACTTTTTCTCCTGTTAATGTGTCCATTGTCAGTTTATTTCATCAAACTCAATTATTGAACCTTCAGAGGGAAAGCTTGAACTTCCCTACAGTAGCTATATTTATATCATATAAAAGGTTTTAAGTTAAAAAATGTAATAGAAGAAAAATAAAGTCATATGATAAAGGGATTAATTCATTAAGAAGATAAAATAATTGTAGATATATTTAAAATATATTTAGGTATTCAACCTCAGAGCACTTAAATATATAAACCAAATATAAATAGACCTGAAGAAAGAGAAACTGCAGTACAAGATGCTTCAATACCACACTTTCCACAATGGATGAATCATCCAGGCAGAAAATAAAGAAAGAAACATTCGACTTGAACTTCAGTTTGGACCAAATAGACCTGACAGACATATACAGAAAATTCCACCCAATAATAGCAGAATACACATTCTTCTCAAATGCACATGGAACATTTTTCAGGGTAGATTATAAGTTAAACCACAGAATAAATTTCAACAAATTTAAGAAGATCATAATCATATTAGGTATCTTTTCTGACAACATTGGTATCAAATTAGAAATCAAAAATAGGAAGAATTTGGTAAATTCACAAACATGTAAAAACTAAACAACATGCTCCTAAACAAAGAAGAAATTAAAAATAAAATTTAGAAATAACCCAAGGCAAATGCAAACAAAAACACAGCATACCAAAATTATTAAGGGATGCAACAAAAGAAATTTTAAGAGGGAAACTTATAGTAATAAATGCATGCATCAAAAAAAAGACCTCAAACAATCTAACATTATATCTCAAGCAACTATAAAATGAAGAACAAACAGTTCAAAGTTAGTAGGAAGAAGGAAATAATCAAGCTGAAATAAAGGAAATAAGATTAGGAAAACAACAGAAAAGATTAATTGAACTGTTTAAAGAAAAGCAATGAAAGTTTGCTTAACTAAGAAGAAAAATAAATAAGACAAATAAATACAATCAAAAATTTAAAAAAGACATGACAACCAAGACCACATAAATGCAAAGGACCCTAAGAGACTACTATGAAAAATTATATGACCACAGATTGGATAACCTAAAAGAAATGTATAAATTCCCAGATATACGGCTGATCATTTGAACCAGGAAGATGCAGAAAATATAAACAGACCAATAACAAGTAAGGAGATTGACCCAATAATGAAAAGTCCACCATCAAAGAAAAATTCAGGCCCTAATGGTTTCATTATTGAATTTTACCCAACATTTAAAGAACTGGTTGCCAATTCTCAAGTTGTAGAAGAACTGAGCTGGGCACAGTGGTGCATGCCTGTAATCTCATCAGCTCTGGAGCCTGAGACAGGAGGATCATAAATTCAAAGCCAGCCAGCAACTTATGGAGGCACTAAGCAACTCTGCAAGACCCTGTCTCTAAATAAAATACAAAATAGGGTTGGGAATGTGGCTCAGTGGTTACGAGTACCCCTGAGTTCAATCCCTAGTACTCCCACAGGAAAAAAAAATTTTTTTTTAAAGAATTGAAAAGGAGGGAAAACTTCCAAATTCATTGTATAAAGCCAGTATTAGCTTAACACTAAAAGCCAAAAAAGGTCACTGAAGAGAAAAAAAAAAAAAACAGACCAATATCCCTGATAAACATAGACAGAAAGATTCTTAACAAAATACTAGCAAACTGAATTCAACACAGAACTGACACCAAAAAACACACTATTTGTAGTAGATATAAAACACAATGGTTAGGAATAAATTTAGTTGAAGGGTAACATATCTGTGCATTGAAAATTATAAAAATAGATGAAGGAAAAAACTTGATGGCAGAAATTGAAGAACACTCAAAGAAATTGAATGATAGCCTATGTTCATGGATTAGAATTAATATTGTTAAATCCATACTACCCAAAGCAATCTTCAGATTCAATGCAATCTGTACCAAAACCCTAATGGTATATTTCACAGAATTAGAAAAAAAAACTTAAAATTCATATGAAACCACAAAAGACTGAATAACCAAATCAATCTTGAACAAAATATACAAAGTCAGAGATGTCACTCTGCCTGATTTGAAATTCTGCTACAAAATTATAAAATAAAAACGACTACAAAATAATAAAAACCACATGATACTGGTATAAAAACAAACTCATAGACTAATGGAACAAATTTATGAAACCAGAAATAAATCCACACATTTATAATTAAGTAATCTTTTTTTTGTGGTGCTAGGAATTGAACCCAGGGTCTTGTACATGCAAAGCAAGCAATCTACTACTAAGCTATATCCCCAGCCCCTTGATCTTTTTAAAAAGATGCTAAGAACACACCATGGGGAAAAGACAGTCTCTTTAACAAATGGTGCTGGGGAACTGGATATCTACATGCAGAAGAAAGAAATTACACCTTCATGTCACACCATGGACAAAAATCAACTCAAAATGTATTAAACATTGAAATGTGAGACTTGAAACTATATAATTAATAAAAGAAAACATAGGGGAAAATTCTATCATTTTCAAAATGTTCAAAGATTTTTTTCAATGTGACCCCAAAAGCACAGGTAACAAAAGCAAAAATAGACAATGAGATTACATCAAACTAAAAAATTTCAGCATAGCTAAGGAAATAATTCAGAATAAAGAGGCAATTTGTGGAATGAGAGAATATACTTACAAATCATATACCTGATAAGAGGTAAATATCCAAAATACATAAGGAACCCAATTAACTAGTAAGAAATCAAATCACCCAATTAAAAATTGAGCAAAGGGCCAGGCTGGCACATGCCTGTAATCCCAGCAGCTCAGGAGGCTGAGGCAGGAGAATCACAAGTTCAAAGTCAGCCTCATCAACTTAGCAAAGCCCTACGTAATTTAGTGAGACCCTACTTCAAAATAAAAAATAAAAAGGCCCAGGGATGTAGCTCAGTGGTAGAGCACTTGCCTAGTATGCATAAGGCCCACTGTTCAATCCCCAGAACCCATCCCACCCAAAAAAAAAAAGACAAAAAGTAAGTGTTGGTGAGAATGTAGATGAAAGGGAACCCTTATACACTATGAAAATTTAAAATGATTTAACTATTATGGAAAATCATCTGAAAATTCCTTAAAAAATTAAAATATAAATACCATATGACCACTAAAGGGTATATAACTAAATTAAATGAAATCAATGTCAAAAAGATATGCTCTCCCATATTCATTGCAGTTTTATTCACAATAGTCAAGATTTGACATGAATGTAAGTATCCATCAGATGAGGTATAAATAGATAGATAAATATATCCCAGCTATATGGTATAGTTGGGCATGGTGACACAAACATGTAATCCCAGCTATTTGGGAGGCTGAGACAAGAGGATTGCAAGTTTGAGGCCAACCTAAGTAATTTAATGAGATCCTTTTCAAAATAAAACATTAAAAGAGCTAGGTATGTAGTTCAGTAGTACAGCACTTGCCTAGCATGCATGAAGCCTTGGGTTCCATCTCCCATACAATAAAAAAAGTAAAATTAAAATGTGCATATACTCAATAGAATACTAATCAATTCTTTTTTAAAAAAAAAAAAAAGAAGGAAATTCTGTCATTTTCAACAACATAGATGGATCTGGAGGACTTTTATGTGAAACAACAGGCACAGAAATCAAACACCACATGATCTCATGTTAAAGTGGAATACGAAAACATTGAACTCATAGAAAATTGATTGGAATGTAAGACTTGCAACTATAAAATTAATAGAAGAAAACATAGAGGGAAAGTTCAGAGGCTGGGCTTGGGGAAATAAAGAGATGTTGATCAAAGGACTCAAAATTTCAGTTATTAAGGAGCAATAATGTCAAGAGATGTATTATACTCATAGTGACTACAGTCAACATCAACATATTGTCTACTTGAAAATTGCCATGACAGTATATTTCAAATGTTCTTACAACAACAAAAAAATAAGTATGTGAGATAATGCATATGTTAAGTAGATTGACTTAGCCACTCTACAATGTATCTATATATAAAAACAATGTTATATATCATAAATACATTCAATATTAAGTTTTCAAACATTTTTAAACTCCAAAATCATATTCTTATAAAAACTTTCTCAAACATTAAGAATTCAGCACGCATTCAGAGGATGCTCACAAAATATTAATTCCTTCAACCAATAAATAAAATAGACTAAAGAAGCAGAGGACATACTTTGTTCTCAAGGAACTTACAATTGAATGGGTGGGATAAGAAATGCAAAGCATACTTGCTATTACATGTACATGTAAGCAGTGCTAGAGATGTTCACAGAAGTAGATGGCTTCACCAAATGGCATGGTGGCTTTAAAAGACCATCAGATAGCAGCTATCCCAAGGAACAGGAACATAAAGACAAGAAGACGAGTAAGGAGTAGATAACCTCTCTTCATGAATGAACTATTACTCATGACCCTAATGATGCAAGTCATCTGGGAACACTTTGTAAATGGTCAGGATTAAAACCCAACCTGGGTGTCAGATCCCAGCACTACTTTTTACTACAGGAGACCGGGGGATTGAAAATTCTACTTTGAATTATTTAGCTTTTTAAAACTGTGGATTGTGTTTGTGCTTCTCCCACCCTTCAGCACTTATAGAACATTCTGCCCACACAGAATCAAGACCATTTTGTGTGACACTAGTAGTCTGGGGTAATATGTTACATAAGAACAACTGCTTATGAATAAAGTTACCCCAACTATAATGAGGAAGATGTTTATTTAGAACTGTGCCACCAAATGAATTTTGTCCCTATTGTGCTATTTTACTTTGGCAAGGGGAACGTAAGGTCTTGCTTAATACAACTATTTGTTTCAAATAAAAACATTTATACAAAAAAAGAAGTCTATGGCTTCAGACTGTCAAGATTCTGATATTTTATATTTAGATTTACTGAAATATCATTTAAAGATATTCTGTGGTAAGAGGAGAAATGTAGTTTCCTTTTCCTCCATATCCAATACTGCCCCCTTGTGGTAACATGGCTCCTTTGCAGTGCCTCTCCGACCCCTCCCCTTCCTCCTCCTCCTCCTCCTCCTTTTTCTTCATTTTTTTTCTTCTTCTTTTTTTTTTCTTCTTCTTCTTCAACTGGCAATCTTCCAGCCTCAACCTCCCCAGTGGCAAGTAGATGGGATTAAAAATATATGCCATCATGTTTTCTGACCTGAGAACTTTCACTATATCATGAAATTGCTATCAAATCTGAATTGATTCGTGAATATTAGTCTTAAGTTGAGCTGTTGTAGGTACAGCCCTTCAGGGAAAAAAAAAAACCTGATAATTCTGAGTTTTCATCTGATTGAAACAGGGTTCTTAGAGCTTTGACAATTCAATGTGTGTCAAAAGTAAAAAATTCTATCATGTCAAAAGAATAGCTGTTAGCTGGGTGAAGTGATGTACACCTATAATCCCAGCAACTAGGGAGACTGAAGCAGGAGGATCACAAGTTCAAGGGCAGCCTTATCAACTTAGTGAGAACTTTGCAACTTAGCAAAACTCTGTCTCAAAATAAAAAGTAAAAAGGACTGGAGATATAACTCAGTGGTGAATCTCCCCTGGGTTCTTTCCCCAGTACAAAAATAAAGAGTAACTGTTTTGCAAGAGGTGACAATTTAACTCTTACCTTGTTCTATGTAGATTCCACAATAGCCCAAGTAACCACTGGAGGAAAAATCTGAGGCTCCACACAGATGTGAAAGATTGTCAACACAGCAGGGAATTACATCTTTTCATGCTTTTGTTCTATCAACTAAACAAAAATGTAGATAGTTATGCAAGTATGAATTGAAGCATTGTGTGTTTAAAAATGGTTTATTCTTTCTGTGGCACCAGAGGACTGTATTAGAGAGGTCCTATGGGAACCCAAATTTAGAACAGTGATCTTCACCAGAAACCTGGCAACACTCTGGCCTCCAGAGTTGCTGCTTCGGAGACTCATGGAAGAATCATATCTCCAAATTTAACTCCCCAAGAGCAGAAACTTTGTCTTGTTCATTGACCAGCAATCTGATGGCTAGAATCTTGCCAAGATCATAGGAGGGAAGTATTTCAAAGCTTGTTGAATGAACACATGAAGAAAAAGTGTTTCTCCACACAAGCCAGTTCTTCCTAGGACACAGGGAAGGGAAAGTGTGAGAGTGTCTAAATACAGAACCTTGGGCAGAGGAGCCCATGGCCAAGTTGATTTCACAAGGCATTGGTGAAACAGTTGACAAGAGGTGAAGAGCTGAGAGATGTGTAAAATCATGCTTCTGGCATATGTGATATGCCAAGGACAAAAATGAACTGAGAAAGGTAGTTATGTTCCTATACTAGACAGGTGGGAGCTCAGAATCACAGTTATTTGGGTATAAACATGGATATGACTTTGGCTCCCAACCTGGTGTGGCCTTCAGCAGAACCAGCGCAACCCAGAATTAACCACCCACATCTCCTGGGCATCTCTTTTCAGTTCTACCATTCTCCTATTCTTGAATTTGAGGATCTTGGATGTTGTGTCCCCTTCTTTAAGAAAAATGTTGCAAATGTAAGTTATAACTACAGGCCCTAAATCATCTCAACTGTCAACTTTTTCCTTTTTCCTGTGGTTATTAAAGGTAGAAGCATAAAAATAACATCTTCTACCTATTAATTTATCTCTAAATTAATTAACTTCTATAATTTACCTATTAATTTCTCTCTGTGGCAGTTATTCTGTTTCTCATAAATGATCTAAGTCTCAAGACATTAGGTTATTACTAATATCCTTAATAGAAACTCCTGCCCCCTTACTCTTGTCTAAGATGACAATTCATTTACTTTCCTAAATACTAAAATCTTCTTAGTCTGTTATAGTATACTCCTCATTAACCATTTTATCTTCATTCCAATCCATCATATATGCTACCACCTAAATCTACTGAATTTCTCCAATAATATTTCTTCCTACCACCCATAAATCCCCATTAAAAAATCAAAAAATGATATAATGGATCTTTGAATGACAGAGTATCATAAATTTCAGATCCTGTTGTCAGAATTTCTTTCTCCTGCCACCAAAACTCTGAGCAGAATAATCTGTAGTTCTAGAATAACTTGTTTTTCTCATCTACCAAGATACTTTACATCTTTTTGCTACTCTTAAAAAAGAACCATATTCTATAATTATATTTAACTTCTACTCACTCTTGATTGGCACATCAAGTGCATTTACTATTATAAAGTGGAGGTTTAATCTATAAGAAACTCTTCAGAGCTTTGGCTCTTAATAGAAGAAGCCATCCACCGGTGAGGAGTAGGTCCTGCAAAAAATTGTTCCAATGATGGTTTCCTTCAACTTGTGGATCCTGAGCCAATTAGAGCTTTTTTAAAAATTTTTTGAACTTGGAATCAGAAATAGCCCTTATGGGCTGGGGATGTGGCTCAAGCGGTAGCACGCTCGCCTGGCATGCGTGCAACCCGGGTTCGATCCTCAGCACCACATACCAACAAAGATGTTGTGTCCACCGAGAACTAAAAAATAAATATTAAAAATTCTCTCTCTATCTCTCTCTCTCTCCTCTCTCACTCTCTCTAAAAAAAAAAAAAAGAAAAAAGAAATAGCCCTTATTTTCTTTCAGGTATGTTTGTACATATTTTATATATTGAAGTCCACAACATAGATGACCATATTTGGAGACAGGACGTATAAGGAGACAATAAAGGTTAAATCAGCTCATAAGTATCAGGCCCTAATACAATATTATTGGTGTCCTTACAAGAAGAGGAAGACACCTCAGCTTGTTCCCTCTCCATACACCAGTAGAAAAGGCCCTGTGAGGATAAGTGAGGAGGTCACCATCTGAAAGCCAGGAAGAGAGCTCTCACCAGGACACAAGTGGTCTTGATCTCGGAATACTAAGCCTCCGAAACTGTGAAGAGATACATTTTGGTTGTTTAAGCCACCCAGTCTGTGGTATTTTGTTACAGCAGCCTGAGCAGAATAATACATGTTGTGAAGCTACAAAGTCTGAGTTAGCAGAAGACACATTTCTGCCATGCTGAAGAAGCAATTTAGAAAGAATGAACTGAGAAATGGAGAGTTCTAAAAACACTTTTGTGCCCCAGTTATTTACACAGAACAAAGAGTGGAATGCTATCAAAAGAATTCTTTTTTCCTTTTTATACCTATGTTATGTATGAATGAATGAGTTTCATAGTCAGGAAATTATTTTTTAAAATATAGGCATACTGGAGCTGGGGCTATGACTAGTGGCAGAGCACATGCCTAGCATGTGTGAAGCATGGGGTTCAATCCTCAGCACCACATAAAAATAAATGAAATAAAATGATTGTTTTTAAAAAATACAGGCATACCTTATTTTACTGCACTTCATAGATACTGCATTTTTACAAATTGAAGTTTTTGTGGCAACCCTGCCCAAGCAAGACTATTAGTGTCATTTTTCAACAGCATGTGCTTGTTTCCAGTCTCTGTCACATTGTGGTCATTCTCACAATACTTCAAACTTTCTCATTACTATTAAATATGTTATGGTGATCTGCAATTAGTGATCTTTGATGTTACTATTTGTAATTGTTTGGGGGGGCTTATGAACCTAGCCCATGGGAGATGGAGAACTTAATCTATAAATGTGCATGCTCTTACTGCTATATCACCTTCTTCCCTCCCTGGGGCCTATTTCCTGAAACACAACAATACTGAAGTTAGGCCCATTAATAATCCTACAATGGCTTCTTAAGTGTTCAAGTGAAAGGAAGATTAGCATGTATTTCATTCTAAATAAAGAGCTACAAATTATTAAGCTCAGTGAAGAAGGCATGTCAAAAGCCACCACTGGTCAAAAGCTGGGCCTCTTTCCCAAAGTTTAGCCAAGTTGTGAGTGCAAAGGAAAAGTTCTTGAAGGAAATAAAAAATAAATAAATAAATAAAAAAAAAAAAAACTCCAGTGAATAAGAAGGGGAAATGGCCTTATTGCTAATATGGAGAAAGTTTTAGTGACCTGGTTAGAATATCAAACTAGCTACAACATTTTCTTAAACCCAAACCAAATAAAAAGCAATACCCTCACTCTTTTTATTCTGTGAAGGTGGAGTGTGGGGGAGGAAGCTACAAAAGAAACATTTAAAGCTAGAGGAGGTTGCTTCATGAGGTTTAAGAAAAGTAGCCACCTTCATAACATAAAAGTGCAAGGTGAAGCAGCCAGTGATGATAGAGAAGAATCCAGAAGTTATAGCTAAGGTCATTGATGACTACAGCTGCACTACATAACAGGTTTCAGCCCAGGGGGTGGAGTACCCCTGTGATCCCAGCTACTGAGTCGGTTGAGTCAGGAGAATCACAAGTTTGAGGCCAGTCTCAGCAAATTAGCAAGACCCTATGTAGAAACAAAAAAACTAATAAACAGAAGAATATAATTTCAATGAAGATGAAACAGCTTTACATTGGAAGACAATGCTATTTAGAACTTTCATAGCTAGAAAGAAGCTAATGCTATCTCTTGTTAGGGGTGATTTTAAGCTGATGACTTTTAGCCAAAGCCAATGCTCATTTACCATTCCAAAATTCCTAGGGCTCTTAAGGTTCAAGGCTTCAGTGGAGGAATAATTGGAGATGTGGTAAAAACACCAAGAGAACTAGAATTCAAAGTGGAGCCTGAAGGGACTGAATTGCTGCAACGTTATGATTATATTTTAGTGGATAAGGAATTGGTTCTTATGAATGAGCAAAGAAATTGGTTTCTTGAGATAGAATCTACTTCTAGTAAAGATGCTATGAACATTGTTGAAATAAGAACAAATGATTTAGGATATTACTTAGTTGAAAATGCAATGGCAGGGTTTACTCAAATTTTGAAAGAAGTTCTATTATGGGTAGCAAACTTTCCAATACCTTCACATGCTAACAAGAGATCTTTCATGAAAAAAAGAGTCAATCACTGCTAAAAACTTCATCACTGTCTAATATTTTTTTCTTTTTGGTGCTGGAGATTGAACCCAGGGACTTGTGCATGCAAGGCAAGCACTCTACCAACTGAGCTATATCCCAAGCCCCATCATTGTCTAATTTTAAGAAATTGCCATAGCCACCCTAGCTTTCAGCAAGTACCGGCCTGATCAGTCAGCAGTCATCAACACTAAGGCAAGATCCAGCAACAAGGTTATGACTCCCTGAAAGATCAGATGATCATTAGTACTTTTAGCAACGAAGTATTTTTATTCAAGGTATACACATTTTTAGACATAATGCTATTGGGCACTTAACAGACTACAATATAACACATAACTTCTATATGCCCTGGGAAACCAAAACATTCATATGATTTGCTTTCTTGTGCTATTCACTTAATTTTAGTTAAATCTGGAAGCCAATCTGCAATATCTCTGAGGCATGTCTTTGATAACATGTTTTGTCCTGTAGAAGTCAATGTATTTTTCTTTCTCAGCATACTTAATAATTATCTATTGTAGCAAAAAAAAAAAAAGTTCTGACCATTAAAAGACTTGATTTGGAAACCAGTTATCACAAATTTATTATTTCAGCTGAGCTGCATAATGCCTCACTACAATGTAAAATCTGCTAGTTCACTGACGCACAGGAACTTAGAACAATGGTATGCTGTATGGACTCGATATATGTTTACATGAATTACAAATCTTGATATATAGATACAAGGAATATATTGATATATGGATAGCGGTTTACAAAATGATGCTGTTCACATGGATGCTTAGAAGGGCTCAGAAAGAGAGTTCCAAGCTGAAACATACGACACTTCCAGCTATGTCATAGCAGGGTTTTGAACTGACAAAACTGTCTATAGCTGTATCCTAATTCTTGTTTTCATAATTTGTATATGTATTCTCTGTTCAATTGCATTTTGTGTTCTATATATATATATATATTTTTTCAAACCATTCCTGTTTTGAGAAACCAATGACTACTGAACACTATTTAGTGTAACTGAACACTATTTTGAGCACTGAACACTATTTAGTGTAACTGGTAGAGTTCCTTTAGATAGAATAGCTACAAAGTCCAGAAAATTCTGTTTTGGTTGATTCGTGACTAGAAAAACTTCACTGTAGTAATTCAATGTACAAGGGAAACATTACTGGCCAATGGAATCCAACAAGCCATAAGAGCAGGCATTGGTTCTGGAATCAGAAATGAGTTGAGCTAGGACCCAAAATGCCTCAAGGTCTTGCCTCCTCCACCTTGACTACATTCTTTAAAAAAACAAACAAGCTCCACAAAGACTGCTAATTGCCAGCCAAACAACCTCCAGGTCTCATTAAACCAAATTCCAACTTTGCTTAGCATCCTTAAATCCAGGCATGATCATGTTACAAAGCTACAGCCCAAGAGATAAGAGCTGAAGTCTGTGTTGGGCTTTTAAAAAAAGCTCATTTATTTAGCATGCACTCCTCACCCTTCCTTTTTCATGCTAGAACATGAATAAGATAGCTGGAATTAAACATCCATCTCACAACAAGGATGAAGACCATAAACTACGAACAACAGAGCCAAAAGACAAAAGGAATCTAGTACGTGAATGAAACTGTGAACCGGAACTACCAGCCCTTACTATAGTTGAGGAAAAGGGTACTCTTGTACATTGCTGGTGGGACTGCAAATTGGTGCGGCCAATTTGGAAAGCAGTATGGAGATACCTGGGAAAGCTGGGAATGGAACCACCATTTGACCTAGCTATTGCCCTTCTCGGACTATTCCCTGAAGACCTTAAAAGAGCGTACTACAGGGATACTGCCACATCGATGTTCATAGCAGCACAATTCACAATAGCTAGACTGAGGAACCAACCTAGATGTCCCTCAATAGATGAATGGATTAAAAAAAAAATGTGGCATTTATACACAATGGAGTACTACGCAGCACTAAAAAATGACAAAATCATGGAATTGGCAGGGAAACGGATGCCACGAGAGCAGATTATGCTAAGTGAAGCTAGCCAATCCCTAAAAAACTAATGCCAAATGTCTTCTTTGATATAATGAGAGCAACTAAGAACAGAACAGGGAGGAAGAGCTGGAGGAAAAGATTAACATTAAACAGAGACATGAGGTGGGAGGAAAAGGGAGAGAAAAAGGAAATTGCATGGAAATGAAAGGAGACCCTCATTGTTATACAAAATTACATATAAGAGGTTGTGAGGGGAATGAGAAAAAAAAATTACAGTAGATGGGGTAGAGAGAAAAGATGGGAGGGAAGAGGAGGGGGGATAGCAGAGGATAGGAAAGGTAGCAGAATACAACAGTTACTAATATGGCATTATGTAAAAATGTGGATGTGTAACCAATGTGATTCTGCAATCTGTATACATACATGGTAAAAATGGGAGTTCATAACCCACTTGAATCTAATGTATGAAATATGGTATGTCAAGAGCTTTGTAATACTTTGAACAACCAATAAAAAAAAAAAAGCTGATAGAATAAGAAGATGTGGTTCCTGCTCTCAGAGTTAATAGGAGTATCAAATGTTTAGCAGGATACGGTGGCCTACACCTGCAATTCCAGCCACTTAGGAACCTGAGACAGGTGCACAAGTTTGAGATTGGAGTGGGCAAGTTGTTGAGACCTTGTCTCAAAAAATAACAAGGGCTGGAGATGTAGTGTTGTGGTAGAACCATCTCTGGATTTAATCCCCAGTACCATACACACACATACATCATGCACACCTGGGATGTTTCAGGCCTATACTGATGAGGAAAAGACTTAGCAAGGTTACCTACTTAGGGAATTCCAAGGTTTGAAACTAACCAGTTACAATGGTTTCTGGTCTCGTCAATTCTAATTCAAAAGGATGAAAACTCTTGATGGAAATGAGTACAGGGAACACTTGGTGCATGCTGAAACATGGGAGGAGCCCAAGTTTACAGTACAATCTGGGGAGCATCCCCAAGTGTGTGAGAAAAAATAAAGATGGTATGCACCAGAAAGAAGTCTCAGTGGTGACAGCACTGAGACTGCATTTCAAATACAAGATGGAAGAAGAGATAAGGCTCTACAGGTAGGGCAGACAGCCAATTAGAGATCACTGAGAAACTGAATGATGGCACTGAAAACGGTACTAAAAAGAGACTGTACAGGGAGACAGGAGTCTCTAGGTTTTCATATTTGCACACATTGCTATTAACAGTGAACTATCAACACAGCCCAGTCAATATTTAATCAAACTGGTGAGATGACATACTGGAAAGACTTGAGATTTTTTTTACTTCAGACAGGTAAGGTGCTGACATCTTAACAAGATTTGGAGGGAGGCAAATCTCAAAACATACAGTATGAACACCCAATCATCATGCTTATGAACCCAAAAGGATCAAGATTTGAGATTGTAACAATAGTCATTGTTTCCTGCATTTTTCAATACAACTTACAGACTCCTTTCATGGATTCTGGGCTAATCTCTAAAATGTATCAATAATACTTCTTTCTGAATGCTATGAAGTGAGCAGACATGGGATACTGTCCAGCAACCACTTCTGGGATCTTGCCCTTCACCCTTACCTCCAACTCCACCTATGCTTACAATGCAAAATTTTAGGGTGAAGGGCAAGTAGTTAGCCTAAGATTTTTTAAGTCTCTTCAACACTTAAGTTTACCTAATCCTATCAATGTTAACATAGCCCAAAAAGAATATTTTGGCATAAAAAAAACTTACTAGAAGTGTTTTATATATTGTTTTACTGATTTAAGCCAGATATATAGTAAAGCACTTGTCACATTTTCAAGAGATGAAGGTTATAATCAAGCTGATTTTCTTTTCCACAAGTGTCCTTCACATTACATCATTAAGAAATTTTAAATTACATTAACAAAAGTTAAATTTTTCTTTATAAAATACTGTAGTTTATGCAGGCAGAAAATTGGCCACCCAAATCCTTTCAACCTCAGAGGTTTAAGGCTAAAATCTGTAATTGGTTACTTTCAAGATCTGTACCATAAGCATCAATGTTTTGATAGCAAAAACTGACTCAGTTTTTCCAAACATATTTTTCTTAATATAAAGCTCTTCCTCGTAGCTTTCCCCCAGACTCAACTAAATCCCAATTTCATTTAGTACTACAAATCTATACCTTGCAGAGGAGACTATAACAAACTTTGACTCCCTATGTTCCTTCAGAAGATAACTTTTGGAAACAAACTACTTTATACTTAATATCATAGATTAACATAGTAAAAGCCAATTCTGAGTATGAGAAAAAAATCCTAAATTTTTTTACAGTCATTCTATTAAAGCCCAAGTCTAAACCATGGAATACATACAATATTATACACACTCTGACATAAAACAAACTTAAGATCCTAGGGTCCAAATATAATTTGATTCTACTATGCCCAGGTTCCAGCAGAAGGGGGAAAAAAGAAAGCAATATGCTTGAAAGTGTTAGGCTTAACTGAAATTAAGACCATTCACTGTATAGTTCTCAGGTGCTAAATGCAAAACTTCACTATAACACCATCAAATGAATGGTGATCTATACAAGCTTAAGGACAAAAGAATCAGTTTTTTGCTTCTTACCTAAGATTTGTAAGTGCTAATCAAAACCTGGATTATTGGTGTAATTTACCCTTAGGTGATAAAAACAAAACAAAGCATGGTAAAGACTGCTTTATTGGTGGCAGTTAGTACAAGTCAATAAATATTGATCCCCAAAGAAGAGCTCTGTTATTTAGAGTACTGGTCCATAGAGAGCTGAATTAAACTGAACCAAATGATTGCTGAGAAGACTGAAGTCAATCCTGCTTCTTGGGAAAAGAAGCCTTGGCCAACTCATATATGGCATAAGCTGTTCCTGAAAAACAAACAAAACAACTTACAAGAAATTCTGAATTTAAATGAATGTAAGCTTCACATTCCAGCTCAAAAATTATATGGCAAAGATGGCATTTAAAAAGATTACATTAATGTATTTTGATTGATACTGGCAAAATTTTAAAATAAATATATGTAAAATACATTTCATTAGTTTTAATATTAACTTCTATACAAAAATATATTCTTGGGCTGAGGTTGTGGCTCACAGGTAGAGTGCTCACCCAGCATGTGTGAGGAACTGGGTTCAATCCTCAGCACCACATAAAAATAAAATAAAGAGATTGTGTTCACCTCTAACTAAAAAATAAATATTTAAAAAAAGGTTGGCTAGGGCTGGGGTTGTGACTCAGTGGTGGAGTGCTCATCTAAGCATGCACGAGGCATTAGGTTCGATCCTCGGCACCACATAAGTGTAAAATAAAGATATTGTGTCCACCTAAAACTAAAAACTAAATATTTTTAAAAAAAGGTTGGCTGTTTTAAAAAAAATGTATTCTGGGCTGGGGATGTGGCTCAAGTGGTAGCGCGCTCGCCTGGAATGCGTGCGGCCCAGGTTCACAAAGATGTTGTGTCCACCGAAAACTAAAAAATAAATATTAAAATTCTCTCTCTCTCTCTTTAAAAAAAAAAATGTATTCTGTCAACTTAATAATAAACGTAAACTGTTTTAAGAATGAGATTAAGAATATACATAAAGGATATTTCCATATTAACCTAACATTGCCTGAGAAATGCTAAAAATTATTCAAAAGACAAAAAAAAGGAAGGTGTCTGTCAATATGCATGTATTCCCTGAAGTGTGTTATCAACATAAAACCAAAGAGAATAATGAGATTTTAAAATAACAAAACAGCTAATATAAGAAGTTATATTTTTTAAAACTTATTACCAGAATGTCTAAGAAATAATTATATTTTGAAAAGAACATAGGACATTATCTTATTAAGAAAATCCAAATGTCACTAACCGGTTTTTGTCTTAATCCATAAATGCCCCACCTACTTTTAAATGTATTCAAGTTAAAAGAAGTTACCTTGGCATGAGCATAAGGACTTTGCAATTAGGAGTTCAAATCCCAGCTTTTCCACATAGAAGCAATGTTATCTTGGATGACTAATGTAATTTTCTCATTCTTAAAATAAGGACACATGAAAGACCCCATTCAAGAGTTATAAAAATTCAAGTATGTGGCATTCTGATCAAAATGATGAAGACACAGTAACTACAAAAATATTGTTTCTTTCCTTCCCCAAACAGCAATCATTCAAATTCCTAACTATGCTCCTACTACACCAACTTGAGACATGCCTGCTTATATTAACTAATGGACCTACCTAATACGTTGAAAAATTATCATAGGACTTTGTATAAGTAAAAATTAAATATTGTTGTATAATATTTTTGTTTTCATCATAAATATGTATGCATGAGTTAAGATGTGTTATTCATCACAGTAAAAATATTCAAAAGCCCTTGCTATAGAACGTAGAATGAATGTTTTTTGGCCAAAAAAACAAGCTCCAGAGCCTCCTGATAACATTACTATTACTTATCTATGAACAATCAAATATTCCAAATATCTTACCACCAACTGTAAGAACCATGGTGGCTCTATACAGCAGGGCATCAGCTACTCCACCCTTTAGATGCACCGGAATTCCATTATCCTCCTAGGTTAAAAGAAAAAAGAGATTAATAAATGTGTCTCTTGTTTTCAACTAAGTTTCAAAAGATTAATCATTCATATAAAATGAAACAACTCCTTAAAACCATGGAATTTAAATATTTAAATATCACAAATCTAAAAGGGCTCCAATTTTGATTATTCTTTACTACTATTTTTAAAATATGAACTCCTTAAAGTTAACTTTCTTATTTTAATCCCCATACTTAAATTTAGTTGTAGAAAGTTCTTCTTAAAAGTGGAAGCAAGGATCTCTGATAAATATTATCCAGTATATAGAACTCAAAAAACTTACCACTAAGAAACCAACTCAATTAACAAAGAGGCAAAAGAACTAAACAGACACTTCTCAAAAGAAGAAATACAAATGGCCAACAAATATATAAAAAAATATTCAACATCCCTAAGCAATCAGGGAAATGCAAATCTAATCTACACTGAGATTTTATCTTGCTCCAGTTAGGATGGCAATCATAAAGAACACAAATAACAACAAATGCTGGCAAGGATGTAGGGGAAAAAGTTCACTCATATATTCTTGGGACTATAAATTAGCACAGCCACTTTGGAGAACAGTATGGAGATTTCTCAATGGAATTCTACTCAGCCATAAAGAATGAAATTATGTCATTTGCTGGATGGAAATGGATGGAAGCTAGACTCAGAAATTCAAAGGCTGAATGTTTTCTTTCATATGTGGAAGCTAAACCAATTAAGGAAGGGAAGTGGGGAAGATTCCATGAAAATAGAAGCGAGATCAGTGAAGAAGAGGAAGGGAACTGGCGGGGGATGGGGGTAGGGGGGCTGGAAAAGGGAAGAAGGGCAAAATGAAATCGAGCAAATTAAAGTAGGCTATGTACATATAAGAATATACCTTAGTGAATTTCAACTTCATGTATATCAATAAAGCACCAAATTAAATGGGAGGAAAACCAGTAGTAATAGGAGAAAAGGGAAAGAGGACGTACTGGGGACTAAAGTGGAGCAAATTTCACACATGTGTGATTATGTCAAAATGAACCCCAATATTATGTAGAACTATAATATACTAATAAAAACTTTTTTTAATCCTAAAAAAATGAAGGGGACAGGCATGGGATTTTGGTTTATAATCCTAAATTTTATAAGCCGAGCATCTCTTCCAGCTTCTGGCACAGAAGAGATATTCAGTATATCTGTTAAATAAAATATTTTAATTTTATGTGGTATGGTATACATTTTTTATCACTGCTGGGATTACAGGCGTGCACCACTGTGCCCAGCTCAGTTCTTCTACAACTTGAGAATTGGCAACTAGTTCTTTAAATGTTGGGTAAAATTCAATAATGAAACCATTAGGGCCTGAATTTTTCTTTGATGGTGGACTTTTCATTATTGGGTCAATCTCTATACTTATTATTGGTCTGTTTATATTTTCTGCATCTTCCTGGTTCAAATGATAGGCTGTGTATCTGGGAATTTATACATTTCTTTTAGGTTATCCAATCTGTGGTCATGTAATTTTTCAAAGTAGTCTCTTAGGGTCCTTTGCATTTATGTGGTCTTGGTTATCATGTCTTTTTAAAATTTCTGATTACATTTGTCTTATTTTTCTTCTTAGTTTTTAAAAAAAAGCAATAAAAGTTTGCTTAACAGCTCAATTTTGTTAATCTTTTCTGTTTTCCTAATCTGTTAAATTGTTCTACTCCCCTAGGCCTTTTCCCAAGAGATAGTCACCATTCACAGTATGATATAGATCTCTTTTAATGCTTACATCATTAATTCTAATATATACACAAACTTAACACACAAAATGAAGTTATGCTATATAATCATCTGCCATACACTATTTCTTTTTGCTCAGTACTTCAAACCTATCTTATTCTTTTCAGTGGCTACATGGTATTCCACTATGCCAAAATATCTTAACCTGAATTAGTTAATCTTCTTAATGGATATTTAGGTTGTCAGGTTTTAGGGTTTTTTCCCCCCTAAATTAAGATCCTCATTCCCATTTTTATATACTTACACAATTATTTCTGAAGGAAATAGTCTTAAAAGTAGGCTTCCTAGATGACAAGGTATGTAATTTCTTTTTAATAATACTTTCATAACCCTCTAAAACTTTTGTACCAACTTTACTGCTATTATAAAAGTATGATAGATGAATGCATACATCTCCCATTCCTGGTTAACATAACCTATTTTAAAGTTTCCTAAAATCTTGCCAGTCAGATGGGGGCAGTAGCAATTTTTAATTTTTTTAAATTCATGTTTGTTTATTTTAATAAGACTGTGGTCCAAAGGTTCACATTTTAATAGAACCTACTGTTGTTTCAGTTCTAGGAACAGGTTAAACTAGGGCAGTCCCATGAACTACACAACCTGAGGGGTGAGGGCTCAGGGATAGGACCATTTTTTTTCTTTTTCTTTTTTGTGGTACTGAGAATTAAACCCAGGGTCACTTGTCATGGAGGCACATCCCCAGTCCTTTTTATTTTATTCTGCTAAATTGCTGAGGATGGACTCAAACTTACAATCCTTCTGCCTCAGCCTCTTAAATTACTGGGGTTACTGGGATTACAGGCGTGAACCACCACACCAAGCCAAGACAATTTCCTGGTGACACTGAAATGACTGAGCTGATCTACAATAAATCTATGAGAGGAAGAAAATTACTTCGAAGGTCTGAGTCCCATCTACCATAGCATAGTAATACTCCTACTCCATGTTTAGGCAGGGCACGCTCAACCAATAGTGATTCTCCAGAGGACAGACCATGTTTTGTTTCCAGGCAAAGGCACAATCCATGGCCAACAATGCTTCTACCTATCTAGAATGCAACTACGGCAGAGAGGCAGTAAGGTAAATGGTGCCTAGCACCTATTCCAGTGCTCCAAAGGAGTATGCATCTCTTTCTTGGCTGGTGGCTGTGATGAATTAAACCTGTATTTCTTATTGATTCATAGGAGTTCTTTGTATACTAAGGACATTAACTTTTTGCTATATTTGACATTTTGCTCTCAATTTGTGCCTTGTCTTTGGTTAACTATAAATAAATCTTAAATCACCAAACCATGCAATTTTTCTTCTTTACTGCTTCTCAGTTTTATAAAGATTAACTTAGAAGACTTCCCCTAAGATTATAAATATAATTTTTTGAGGGAAAATATTTACATATGTAATTTATTTTCTTAGTATACTATGTATAAGGAATCTAACCTTCCTTTCTTTAAAATAGTTATTTTTGTCAATACTAATTTATTGCATCCTTTCCTGTGGCTATAGCTTTCAACATATATTAAATTTCTATATAATACTTGCTGTGTTTCTGGGTCCTTTCTGTGGTCTCTCTGTATGCTCCTATGCAATTACTCCCTAAAGAATGCTAATGAACTCCTCTAAAACAATTTATCATTGATCTATACCTTTCACTCATTTTTTTCTAATTGTTCAAGGGCCTCTTGGATATAGCAAATGCTCAGTTAGCTACCAAAACTTTCTTATCATTCTTTTGCTAATACAGGAGGACCTCTTACAGCAGACTCTCCAGATTTACTTCTCATTTCAACTTTTTGGTACTCTAATTACCACAAGTAACAATCTCCTATAAAATATTTCAGTACCTGAAACAGCTTTTGTTTCTCTGGAACTTTATTTTCAAAATGTCTGCGTGAAGCAGTGCTGATGGTCCTTTGGGCAATCTGACGAAAACGCTGAAAAACGGAAAATCCACAAACATTAAACATATTTAGAGCCTAAAGAAACCTTGAGAAGAAATCACTTTCATATTTAATATTATAGAAGGAAATGAGTCTTGAAGCATATCTGATTTATCAACAATAAAGTTTATGGACCAGCATCCAGATTTTTCAATTTGTTGTCTATCCTCTGCTCTGTTCTTCATATATTACATTCTGCAATCTCCAAAGATCATATTCATATCTTTGGCTGAATTCAATCAGTAGCTTTTTATAATCCTTAAGGAAAATATTTTAATATATAAATATTACAGAAATAAATGGTTAACTAAAATAGTCTAAACTCAAATGTTTCCATTTAATATCCTTCCATATGAAGAATTGATTACTAGACAGCAAAATAAACCAATAACATTCCTAATTAATCAAAACGTTCCCTTAATTACATTTTTTCTTAAGATTTTTAGTGTGGGTGTGTGGTGTGGGCTCAAACCTGGACCTTATGCATGCCAGCCAAGTGCTCTACCACTCCCAGCCTCCTAAGAAATTTTTAATAGATATTTAAAAAAAAAAAAAAAACTTGCATTACATGCCGGGCGCAGATTTGGCTCACACCTGTAATCCCAGGGGCTCCAGAGGCTGAGCAGGAGGTCCAAAACCAGCCTCAACAATGACAAGGCGATAGGTAACTCGGTGAGACCCTGTCTCTAAATAATATATAAAATTGTGCTGGGGATGTGGCTCAGTGATTGAGTGCCCCTGAGTTCAATCCCCAGCACAATCCTTCCACCACCCCGCAAAAAACTTGCATTACATACTTAGTTTAAATAACGAAATAAACATGTATTCCACTTTCTAAAATAAATGGTATTGAGGAGCTAAGACACTGTTAAATAACTATAAAAGAAAATGATCATTGCTATTTTCTCAAATTTTTGGAAAACATTTCACATACTCAAAGTCGGAAGATAGAGGCCTGGGGGGCAACGCAGAACCGCGGGAAGGGACTGCTTCCCAAAGTCCTATCCAAAACCGGATGACTTGTTTTGAAAACCGCCTCTGGAACTCATAAGCTCAGAATCATTGAAACTTATAACCTTTAGCAGCAGAGGAACCCTAGTGTTCCCGTTGTCAGAAATTTTTCACCAGGAACCCTTGATTTTACTCACATCAGCTACAACCTCTTCAGTGACCCATTAATTAGAAGCAGTGGCTAAGAACCCAAGGTGGTCTAACCCGCAATTCTGTCCAGCTTCTCAGGCTCTTCCCTCCCCACCCAGCAACGGCCAGGGGCTAAGGGAAGGAACGAATGGGGAAAAAGGTCAGGCGAAAAGGACACGGAACAAGGTGACTTCAGAAGACGTCTTCTGCTCCACTTCCAGGAGAGTTTTGGTCACAGACCTTGGCCTCCACTCTCGGCTCCCATGCTCATTACTAAAGCAAACCGAGCAGCTACTTACCAGCATATTCCGCAGCATCTTGCCTCCCTTACTGCCCACCAACCGCGACAACTGAACGCCAAGAACGAAATTAACCACGCCGGAACCGGAACTACCTCCTCGCCTGGCGCAGGCGTCGAAGAACACAAATCGGTCGGTGCAGAGGCGGGGCTTTACGCCTAACCATAGAGAGCGGAGGAAAGGGATGGGCGTGTTCCGGCTGCCTTCGCCCCAGCTGGCTGGCCGGCCGTTTACTTCCCGTGAGCTCTTCTTGAGTTTTTCTGTGGCAGTTCCAAAAAGAGTCCAAGATGTTTGGGTGGCGGTGTGGGAAGTTTTAAGTAGTTCAACAAGCGTAGATAAAATTGTGAGATTAGGCTATCAGAGAAAACGAGTGTTTTGAAGGTGGTGTACACCTGAGAGGAAAAACCCGGATTGTGTCCGTGTTATCTTGTGTATTTCATCCGATTTCACAACCATTGTTTAGAAACAAAAAGATAGCACGGACACAATCCGGTTTTTTCCACCTAGGAAACTGTCGTGAGGTGTTAACGTTCCTTGTTTTGAGAATACTGCTGGAAAGAGCCGTGTCAGGATTTTTTTTCATCTTGCTGCTGAACTCCCCAAGTAGGAAGCTCTTCCGTAGTGTCCCCAAACTGTGGAAGCAGCTCACTCGATTGATTCTGGGGAAATGCTGAAAAGAGGAGTTTAATTGGAGCTGGGTGGAGGTCAGGAAAAGGATGGCAAATCTAGATTCAAGTCTTGCTCTTTCAGATTTAGCAGGGCACTATATTCCATGATTGGAATTGTCAGATGGCGATTATTGTACAGATGGGCTGCCCATATATCTTCCATCAGTCTTGCTTTATTCCTTGTGTTCACACTTAAGTGTGTACAACTGAAAATACCTATCATTCTACAATAAATATTTCCACCTTTTTAGACTCCTATAAATTATTCCATTGCCATTTCAAGCAGAAACTAATATGGATTTAGCAAAGGTATATATAATGTGTGGATTAAAGCTGACAAAATTATTTCTTCTAGCCCTTAGGGTTCCCCGCCCCCACAATCCACTATGTTAATTGGTTCACCAGGTTACACGTCTCAATTCAAATTCTCTAACTCATCAAGGTTTATAAATACTTGATTCACATCCTTCTCAGAGAACCTGGTAAGAGAACCTGGTATTTACCTCCTTTGCATTATGTACTGTAGTCAAATTTTTGTGCACAGTTATCACACACTGTGAGAACTTTTTACTGCCTATAATTTGAACTTGTTCAAGTTGTGTTATGTTTTCTCCATTTATCCAACTAGATAAAAACTTCCCAAGAACAGAGATTGTGTATTTCTTACCAATTCTCTAGTAAATATTCACCTGTTGGTTAATGGATATCATTAGATACCCATTAACCAACAGATGAATGAATATTTACTGGTTGACAGATCTAAAAAGCTCTAACAAAAAGAACAAAGGATTCACATTAAACAGATCCTAAAGTAGATGCAGATCCCAATATTCCTGTCACTGAGTGCATTGCAATTTTCTTTTTACTGCTTCATTCCATAAACACATTCCTAAATTTAACTACCATCCCATTTCTCTTCTCCTTCAAAATAAGGCACATGCAGATTTCTTTATACTTGTCTCCCTTCCTCTCCTCCCCCAATTTTTTCTTATCCCATTTAAAAGTTTTTATTGTTGTTAGGGTCCATCAATAGCTTCCATGTTATTAAACTGTCAATTTTAGTTTTCAACTTCTCCATCAGCAACATATAATATAGTTGACCACTCCCCTCAAGATATTTTTTAAATTGAAAATAAGCCATAAATGTGATACAGTGTAACACTGTATGTATAGTTTTGAGTTTGGTTTTAACAAGTCTTTCATACTTTTTTAGTCCTTTTATTTCAGTGACTGCTCCTTTTAGTTTTTTCTTGGATCCTCATTCTCTAGACATTTTAAAAAAAACCATCTTCCCTTTTTTCTGTATTCATCTCTTTGGTGAACTTATCAATTCCATGGCTTGAAATACCACTCATGTGATGACAATTCCCATGCGTGACAATTTCCAGACTGACATTTACCTTTAACTCAAGACTTCTCCACTTGAATGTCTAGTGAGCATCTTAAACCTGAGGCCAAACCTCTCCACTTGAATGTCTAGTGAGCATCTTAAACCTGAGGCCAATACTACCATTACTCCATGCCAAGCCATCGGCATGTTCTGCTCAGGTTACTGCAATGGCCCTTTTAACTGGTTTCCATCTTTCCACTCTTCAACTACTCTTCATCTATTCCATGCAGCAATTACCCTTCTAAGAATCTAAGTTAGATAATATGACTATCCTCAAAACTCTGCTTTATTCACTTGTGTATCACCAGCCCCAGAATTGTAATTGGTTACATAGAAAATTCTTCATAAATATTAGATGAATGAATGCACACTGCATAAAAGAATGAACTTATTGAGAGTAATTTTTTAAAAAAAATATTTCTTAATACTTGGTGGACTCTTCCAAGTAATTCAGTCCCAGGATTCCTGTCCTTGCTCCTGTTCTGTAAATTATGTCAGAAAACTGGATGAAATTTGTGTGGGTGCCTACCAAAATTTATTGGATCCTCTTAGGCATACTTGAAATTTACCATCAGATCAATTTGTTCTCAGAACCATGTTACTTTCAAAATAAGCTCCTTTCCCAAACATGTTTGGATTTTTCTGTGATATTTCTGTCTGGAATATTATAGAATGGCTCTTTTGAAAAAACTGCCTTCAGAAGACTCATAAAAGTATAACAGAATTGGCAATATTCTATGTAGATGTATAGAAAATGAGATATAGTGTTAAGACTGTTTACTAATATCAGATGTGAATATTTCACAATTACAAAGTTAACAAAGCAGCTACCCAATCCTTATTTTCCTTTAAAAAACATAACCACCCTGATTTCATCCTACCTACAGCATCCATAAAGCATAAAAACAGAAAGAAACCAGAATTTTTTTTTGTAATCTTGACATGTGTGTGTATGTTTGTGATTCTAGAACCTAATTAATCTACTTCCAATTTGACAAAATAATATAGAACAGCTTCATATGGATTTTAGTGTATAAAAACTACTGGTTAGATAAAGAGAGTACTACAATGTAATTCCATATTTTATTTGACCATCACATAATTGCATGGATCACCTTTGGAAATCAGGAAGCATCTGCTGTCTCTTAGTTGACATAGTATTTTATTTATTATTGAGTAAATAATTTTATTCAATTGCAAGCCTCAGTTATTCCTCACTAATATTAAGGGGTTGGGCTAATAATCTTTATCTCTGGCTCTTGAGTCCTTAATATATGATATACACCATTTCATAAAAAAAAAACATGAGTGACTCCCTTTTGAACAAGAATTTACTGGCTATCTATTGTGAATGAAACAATTTATAATATGCTGGGAGGTATTTTTTAAAGTCCTGGCTTTCTGGAGCATATAGTCTAATTAGGATTATAAACTCACATAATAGTACATTTGAACTGCAGGCAGAAATGACTCTCCAGGTAGCTGGTACAAAAAAAGTTGCTATGCGAAATTTAAGGAAGGTAGAATTGGAATAAAGAGAGTAGAGATTAAAAGCATTTTAGAGTAAGAACATGATTTAATAACCTGCATTTGGCATCAAGCATGGCATACTACAAAGAAGTACAAAAACAGAACCTAGCTGGAGTGAAAAGGGAAATTATATTGTTGTAGTTAAAAAATTGGAAGACAGATTCTGAATCTGTCACTTAACAGTGACTTGAATGGGCCTGTAGGTGCAGCGCAGTGGTAGAGCACCTGCCTAAGATGCATGCCTGAGGTCCTAGTTTTGATCCACAGCACTGGGGAGGGGGGAATAGTAATGTGACTGAAGGTAAGTTATCTAACCTACTTATACCTCAAATTTCTTTATACGTAAAATGAAGATAGTAGAATCCCCCATCATTGAGTGCCTATAAAGAGTTATCACAAAGGAGATAACTCAATAAATGTTAGTTATTGTTATGGGAGGAAAGCCTGGATAAGGAGAAACAGATCAACAGAAGAAAAATTCTGGCAAAAGGTATAACATCTACAAGGGCAAAGAAGAAGGTGAACAGATGTCTTTAGAAATTATAAATAGCTTGTTTTGTTAGAAGGATAAGTGAAGGGCTGTGGTAACAGTAAAAGACTGATTTCAATGACAAATTTAAAATTACACATTGAAAGTGTCTTGGAGCTATCAAAAGTAAATAGCACACTATTAAAATGAAAACTCAATCTTAAGATCACTCTAGTAACAATGAAAGGCTGAACTGGACATGAAACTACTAGGGCCACAGACTCACTTGGATGGCTCCTATAGTAATCCAAGGAAAAACCTAAAGTCATCAGCAAAAAGATGCTATAAAAGGGGATGGACAAGAAACCAACTAAGAAGTACCTCCCTTTTCACAGTGGTTGTTTAATTTCTCTGGGGAAGAATTCTCTATAGTCTTCTGCAGAAGAAAGCAGGTTGGGAAAGGGTTTTTTTTTTATGCTTTTAATTTTGCATCTTTCTTGTACTCCACCCAACCTCTCAATTTGTAGTCAACACATATTTTCCTTTACCGGTCTCCTGCCCATTCCTTCTACCTCACAGTCTCCCATTAATTCCTTCAGATAAAAATTCTCCATTTTTCTACTTATAGGAGACAATATTGGCTGTAAAACAACATATCTGTGTGGCCAAGTGGAGTAAAGCAAGGGTCCTGGAGATTTGACCAGGACCCTTGCTTTTCCAGTTGAAAATTGTTGTGTACAATTTTCAACTGGTCATTAACAGGCCTGTCCCTGACTGTATTCTGCTAAGGCCTTCTCAAAATGTGGTGTACCTATGAATACTGACCCATCAGCTATTTGTTACTTATTTAAGCTTTAAATCATGAATAAGGTAACAAATATTTTGCCAAATGACCCTGTGCTAGTGAAACCTATCACTTTCATGCCTCACCACAAACAGAGCTTTTAGAGTCTTTTGTGGCCAAATACATAACAGATAGACAAAATACCCAAAATTATGAAGAAAATTGTTTATATGAACAAGAGAAAAAAATTAAAAACAGCAAAAAACAAATAAATTTTGGTGCTAACAAAAAACATTATATATATATATTATATATATTATATATAATATATATATATATCCATACATGTTCTCAGAAAATATTTTATCTGTGAACTAAAACTAGAATATTTTAAAAACAGAATACAAGTGAAAGAAGTCTTAGAAATTAAAATATTTTTAAAGTATATATTATAAATTCAAAAGAAGAAAGATAATGTTAAAAGTTCAAATCGGACAATTCAAGAAGGAAGAAAGGCAACAGTTTCCAAACGAGAGGGAAAAAAAGAAAATTAAGCATCAATTAAGGGGTTCAAAATCGAACTAAAATAAGATTAGATTTCCCAAAAGCAAAAATGAAGGCTAAAGGGCTGAGGATATAGCTCAGTTGGTAGAGTGCCTGCCTTGTATACACAAGACCCTGGGTTCAATCCCCAGCATCACAGATAAATAAATAAATACTTTTTAAAAAATGAACAGAGTATTGTCTTCTAACATCTGGAAAAAATTACTTTTAACCTAAAATAATAGATATAGTCAAACTATCAATGAAATAAGGGGCATTTTAGATAAGTAAATAAGGGCATTTTAGATAAGACTCAGAAAATTTATCTTTAATATCCCACTTCTAAGGGACATATGCATGCTTTAGGAAATGCTGAGTAGACAAGAAAGTAAATGAGGAAACAAGAGACACTAGACCCAAGGGTGATCATGGGATAACAGCTGTACAGCAGGTCAGAGAGCCCTATAAAGACTGACACAGAAGGATAACTGCAGAAAAGACCTCAAGTAAAAAACAGGACATTATCTGTTTTGTGGGTACAAAAATCCTTCAAAATTATTGATAAGAACACAGTATACTTGACAAAGAATTTGGAAAATTTTTAAGACAGGTATACAGAAAGTTTTATGTTCAAAATGAGGCAAATATTAATTTCAGGAAAAAGAAAATTACATAAAGGAAAATGTAATCATGATACATGCTTTGCTCTATAGTATACATTACTTTTATAGTAAAAAATTTAACAGCAAATGCATTTACTCAATATTAAGATGCAACTATATAACAGGAGAAGGTAAGATAGTGTGTTAAAGAACTAAGTCATATAACATCAAGAAGATAATAATATCTAAAACAAAATCAAATAATAGTCAATAGGCATATTATTTAAATAAATTGAGGTAAATAAAAGAAACAATCACAAAGTAATTGTCTTGGTAGAGGAAAGTTAAGTTCAGACAGGAATTACTGCTTTCACCATAAAGCCTTTAGAACTTACTATTTAATTTTTGTTAAATGTATACATTACTTTAATAAATTTTATACATCAAAGCTAATAAGATCATCTTAGTCTGATTTACTTTTAGACAATACATTTATTTTGAAAGTTCAAGTGACATCACAAGAAATGTGATTTTTGTTTACCAAATGATGCAAAAGCTAAGAATGGGTTTTAAATACTTTACCAGATTATCAAATTCTACAATAGACATTTATGCATTGAAACTCTTTAATAGTAGCATGTCTTTACTCCCTTCAACTTCCTCTTAATATTGCCATGTTCACAAAGAACATACTATAACTTCATCAAACAAGAAGTGCCATTTAATAATTCTAAGTCCGGAAGCAACAGGCTGAACAGAATTCATTAACTCACTCTCTCAGTTACTGCCCTTGCCAGTCAGGCTTTTCATTTCTTGGGTGCCCTACTTCATTATTTTAATGATCCTTGTCTCTCTGTTTACCAGATATTACTCTTGATGTAAAACCAAAATTAGCCAGTCTACAAATCAGGTAACAATCCGACTCTTCCCAGTAAGGACAAATGTTCCACAAGATAAATCTTGAAATTTATGTTATCAGAGTGATTAATAAACACAAACATAATAACTTAACAATAGACATTTTGTGAAATCTAGGTACTGAGAAGTTAAAATCTGGACTCACTAACTAAACATTAGAAACCACAATGGGGCAATTTATTTTAGCAAGACACTTAAACATAGCAAAGTTAATTTTGTTCATTTTTATTAACAAAGAACATAGTAACAGAATATTACTTTTAAACATAATCAAGGTTACAAATAAACTGTAACTATCCAATAAACAATATTCACTTGACTCTTCTCCTGGATGAATAAATCTCTGATTTTCTATTAGGTAGTATATAGGGTTTTTTTTCTTAAACTGCCTTATGATTTCAATGAAGTTTCTTTGCTTTTTCTTACTAAATAATTTCTCCAATTGGGAAACTTTTCATGTCAAAATGCTTCCTGCAAATTAATGCATTTTCCCAAGACTTCTACTTAACCTAGTTGCCTTAAAATGTAATAAGAGTCTGAAATTTGAGTAGAACATCAATGTTTCCAAAATATAAGTATAAAGCCTATAAGAAAGAAATGTTTTCCCTTCCCTCATGCTTTGCAGATGCCATGTGAATGTTCCATATTCTTCATATTTAGCAATAGGAATCCTTAGAGCTCAAAGGGCAAGAGACAATAAGAACTTAAGATCACCAATGCACTTGTCAGATGAATGAAACTCCAATTGTATTTTAAGATTCTATCTTCTCCACAGTTATGAAAGTGTTGAAAGGGTTCTTCAACTTTTCTTTAGCAGCCCGTTTGGTCCCCCAGTCAGAACAAAAGACACAAAATAGTAGTCTTCCTTAAACAGCACAGACTTAATCTAAAAAGACTGAAGAAACCTCCCTCCACCCATGATGTAGCCCAGAAAATTAACTGCCACGTGCAAGAGAGACAATTTTCAGAATAAAGAACATTCTGAAGGACTGACAAAATAAAGAGTATTTTTAAATAAAGAATACCCTATGCACTAAGAAATTTTAGGATAACCATACATCAAATAACTCATGCAAGTAATATTTTTATAATTTAAAAAAGTCACTATGAATTACAAGTTCTTTTAACTGAATTTCACGTTATACAAAAACTTAAAGAAGTGTGGCACATTTCTTCTATTAACCATCACATTATTTGTTTTCTTTAAAAAAGCATATAAATCAAAATTGATACATTACTCAGACCTTTTGATTTAAATATAACTGAAGGAAATCATGGCAAACTCTGAATAAACAGGCATTTTCTACATAAACATGAGTTATTCTAGTAAAATTAAAAAAGCAATTTAAATGCAATTAATTCATCTCTGATTAATACATAGTTTTTCATGCATGTGGAAAAATAAGTTTACATTCACTTCAAGAATAAATTCCATACCAAACAAATTACAGCATTTATTCAGTGAGGAATATTAAAATAATTCCAGTTAGTAGAAAATAAAATAACTTCAATCATATATTATATTATAATTTGCCATGTATATGCTCCAAAATCCCTAGAATTTAAGTAGGAATCTTTTTAAAGTAATGTATTAGGAAAACCAACCAACCAATTGGTGTCTTAACTAAAGAGAATGTGTACACACATTCACATTTGACCTGTATGCAAAACTGAATGAAATACAGAGGAAATTAAGGTTTAAAACTTTTCTGTAGTATTAGTACTCAAGTCAAAACACTTACCTGCCAAATCAGAACAACGTGAGGTATTTTCAATGCTGAAGTAATTTTCTGAATGTTTACTATCACAAGAATAAAAACACTCTCCTTTGAACATTTTCATCTGATTTACAATTAAGGCAGAAGATGATCATCTGCCAAGCAGTTTTTCAATTTTACCTATATTCTTTCTTCTCATTCAAGGGAAATGATCTCATGTTTAAACATTTCAAGTGAGTTGGGGTTCCTGACTGTAACATTTTAACTAAATGAAAAGAGGAATTTTAAATTCTCCTATCCAGGAGCTACCTGACCTCTTTAGAACTGAGCATCAATTTCTATGCCAGGCAAGGTAATAAGCATGTCCTCTGAAATGAAAGCTAAGCTTAACAAAGAACTGTAATAGATAAATTGAATACATGAACCACCTCAACAAAGATGGTACTTTAAGCCTTTACACACAACACATGAAAATGATGAAGTGTTTTATTTAGATTTTTTTCTTCATCTTTCTGTAACTCTGAATCCTGAAAAGTTAGTAAGTCATTACACTCATACATCTTGTAATTCCTTTCTTCACACCATAGGTACACATATACAGCATCATATGTCAATATAATATTATCAACAAAGCATAAACAATTAAGCAGTAGATGCATTTCACATGAAAGAGGCTCTACGCATCATGTGGCCTGTCCCAATAAAAAGCAAACATTAGAATGTCATTTTAGCAGCTACAGTGCTGATATGATCAATGTAGTTAATTTTTTTATACCCGTCATATATTTTCATAAGTCAATCATAGGGAAGAAGCAAAGGACAAAGAATGTTTTGAAAAAAAAAACAGTTATGTGCCAACTTCAAAATGACATACTAACCAGACATCAGCGTTCCAAAGCTTAGGTTGAATAGGCCTGGCCTTGATACACATGCAGTAGATTTGTTTTCAGAATATAAAATTAAATGGTAATGTCAGCAGTATTACTACTGTTTCTATATTTATGATTAATTACTAGCAGTACAACTCCTAGAAGGAAAGAGATGGATCCAATAGTGATGTACGCAATCCCCAAAAATGGATTCTTTCCTCCCATCCATGAAACAGTGCTCAAGATCATCCGTTTTCGTCCATCAAAAGAATGTACAGGGTAATCTGAAGAGGGTATAGGAAGATTTTTCCATCTCTAGTTACTTGATATTTAAAATACAATTTTTAAAGTTGACATTTAATTGCTTGTAATTCATTTGTACAATTATGATACACAGGTATATTACTCATATGTTCTGAATCTCAAAAAATTATTATCTTGAAAGGTAGATGAAGCAAATTAAATATTAGCAGTAAAAGCCAAAATATTTTACTAAATCAAACTTAAGGGTTATGTAGTTTCTCAGGTGGTTTTGAACTCATTACAAAGGAAGGGTATAATATGAAATAATATTTCAGATAAATAGCAATGAAGCCCACAAAAGAAGAGAAGATTGATGGACTAGGAGAAAATGAAACAATCAAGGAACTAGAAGTCTCTGTATACTCAAGCATATATAACAAAAGTGTAGTTAGGAGTCTAAAAGAGCTCTGAACACAAGGTCAAAAAAGCAAAATACTGAAGTTTTAACTTGCTGATTTGGGACAATAACATAACTCATGCTATGACACAGATTATATGACTGACAGTACAAGTGAAAACTGACTGCTAAGAAGATTTAAGAAAGGGTGTCTCCTTTTCCATAAATTATCTACATGGAACAGTTCTAGGATTCTGACAAGAGTTAGGGTAGAGAAGAAGAGACAATTAAGTCCCTATGAACAAGGGTACAACTTTTTCAAAAGCATCTTTTCAATCAAGTGTCAGGCCCCAACAATTTCTATAGTTTCTGCAACGTCCTTGAACTCAAAATGGCAGGCTCAGATCTACTAATTTCTTAAAGTGATCCTAAACTGAAGCAGGAATGATTTTAAATGCTGTTCCTAAACCAATGACCTAGGAACTGGATACAATACCAAATCACCCATGACAATTTCTCTTTCTCTGTGTATCCCAACTCTAAAAAAATGGGTTTCCGCCGTAATTTTAATATCCAGTTCCCACCTTATTCCCTCATTTTGATAATGAACCTTTGATGTTTGGCAGGTTCAAATTCCTGTCTTTGTCAACCTACAAGAACCCTGCATTTTTCCTGACAGTTCTTTCAGTGTTTGGGACACTGCTGCTGACTTCCTGAATGCAAATTTAATGTCAGCTAATAATTTCCATTACTATGCTCTGCATCAGGCTAACACTGGTATCTGCCCATACTCTTTTACTAGATCTTTGCAATACTAGTTGTGACAGAGCTATCTATTGGCTATCTTTTCTGAATAACATTCTTCCTACCAGCACCTGAAGTGGGTCTGTGTATTCAAAACTGCTCCTGTGAAAGCCTGGTTTCAAAAAATTGGTCACTTTCTGTCCCATGTCCTATCAGGGTTATATTCAGTTGTGTATTCAGGTTTAACAGAGTCTAGGATCCAAATCAATCCTTATTTTGAAATTGGTATAGTTCAATTATTTACTAATCCGTTCTAAACCAAAACTATATACTTATGGCTCACTTAGATTATGAAAATTAAAAATGCAAAAATCAACAAATATTTAAAACATTAATATCTAGGAAACTTTTCATTCACAGTATATATAAACAATGGGCTATAGAGTAAACAACGTAAGGGCTTTGTTTAGAATAAAAGAAACTGCCCGATATAGCCCCCCTAAAAAAGACTTTGCATCTCTGTAGTCATGGCTGGTCTGACTACCTGGGTGAACTAGCTAGGGAATGCAGCTTATCGTGGTGGCTAATGGTAAAGTCATGTCCTTTGAGGATAACACACTGGTTCTGAACCCCAACTTTTCTAAGTACTACAGGTGTAACCTCAAGCCAACTATTTAAATACTCTAGGTTCCCATATTCTTGTCTACAACAATCATTCTTGAGATGATACCTAAAACTCTGTTACTGCTTGAATTAAACAAAACAATTCATGGAAAGTACTGAGCATAGTGATGACCTATAGTGAGAATGGAATAAATATCAGTACTGAAAGTGAACCTAAGTTATTAATATGGAACAATAGAGTTAATGATAAAAACTATAATACTATGTGTGAACACATCAATAATTATGAATAATTATTTGATACGAATACATCTGTTGACTTTTAATATCTAAAAATAAATATTAAAAGAACCATCAGTACCATCAACACCTATTTAGTAGGTACACCTTTACCTTTTATGTTAAGCTCAGTTATAAGATTTCCCTTATAAAAATACCTAGCTTATTGAATCAAGAACCTATATTTTAAGTAAGTTTACCAAGTGATACATTTGAAAACCTAGTACATACAAATTTAAGACATTTCTAGAGGATATAAATTAAAAGATACATTCACATGCTCACATACCCATACAAATGGAGAGACCAAAACTAACCACAAAGTAACAAGATACATAACTGAGATTAAGCTGCACTAGATTCCTTTCAAGTTCTATGAATCTTTATACATAACCAAAAAAGGATACTGTACGTGATATTCAAATAGTATCGTCCAGCTGGTAATGTTGGATGTAAATCATTTTTCCTTTCGATAAGACGATACAACTTACGAAAAGTAGGTAATGCAGCAGTACGCATCCAAACAATAAAATCCTCATTTATGAATCCATTATTATCCTCATCTTCGGGATCAAGCTCATACACTGGTTTAAGCCAGTTTACTGGATGTGTTGTATCTTAAAGAGTGGGGAGAGAAATGGAAAAACAACATATTCTAGCTTATTAAGAGTTTTAATGAAAACTCACACTCCACTAAAATAAAGATGTGCAATACATAATCTGAGTATTTTTCTTCTTTTCAATGGTATAAATGTATGCTTTTTCTAAGGAAGTCTTTAAAATCTAAAAAGAAACCAATTTGTCCTGTAACAACAAAAAATTACAAAGACTTGATTGATATCTTAATTAATAAGACAATGCAAAAAAAGGGTATTGAGCATATACCAAAAGGCAGATTACTTAGTGAAAAATGTTATGAAATATTGCAGTGTGAATAAGGAGGCATAAAAACAAAAAAATAAATTTGAATTATAAAAACTGGAGGTTTGTTCAAAACAAACTTTGCCATAGTTTTAAAAGATAACTGAAGTGCTTATAAGAAAACACGAGGGAAATGACTGAAAGTATACATTTCCTTTAGAATTTTAGTACACAAGAACTGGTATCCAACTTGGTATGAAGTTGAGGAAAAATATATTCTTTTGAAAGCATACACTTATAAAAAATTCTGAAGATAGAAAATTTAAGGGACTTAAATTAAATCTCCAGAGTTTATTTTTTCTTACATTTTCTATTTGAAAAAAATGTATTTAAAAGTCCAACAATTTTTTAATATAAATTATGACTCTCAAATCTATTCCTATCACTTTATTATTAAAGTGATGGTAGCATACACTTAGAGAAGGAAGGCAGCTCAAGGCAAGAGAGCACCAAAGAGAAGATGTGTCCAAAGGATATATAGGATGTGTCGAGAGGTCAGGAGTCTGCCCCCCCACCCTTTCCTACTTTATCCTGCTAACCCTTTAGATCTCTAGTCTTAACTCTCAGGCTATTGAGTTCCTTTAGGGCAACAAGGTGGGCTGTTTTCAGAACAACTAACTTGACTAGAACAGAGTAAACTGGGAATGTATCTCTATGACTAATCTTAGACCCTGAAAAACTGCAGGAAGTACAATGAAATTTGAAAAAATTAAAACATCAATCCACTGTAGATAGGGCAAACTGGATGGATGGTGGAATCAGTAGAGTGGATACCAGTTTCTACAGTCCTGACCCACTACCATAGACTCTAGCCTTATTGTCTTAGAACAGGCAGGAACTAAATAATCTTGTTCAGCCTTCCTAATTACCCTACAAGGAAAGGGTCAGAACATAAAAACACCTGAGAAAACAAAGTGCCTAAAGACTCTGCTGCTCCTGCATTGTTTTACCATTTAAAGCAGACTTGAACAGGTGAGGGATGGGTCCTGGTCTTCAGACAAAACTCCCTAAGTCTTGTGTCTGGTTTTAGGACTAGGGAATAGAAAAAAAGTTAGAACTTTGGGAAGATAACTAGGGTATATCTGCTGTTTTTATCTCCTCCCTCTCCAATCCCAATATATCCTGTTCCTATTTCCATACTGCAATAACCCCTCTTCCAAAGAGCAAGAATGAGAAGCATAATACATGTCCTTCATAGACATGATCCCACACAAGCACAATCAATACATTGAGTAAAAAAAAAAAAATTATGTGCAGCTCTACTGAGCCTACTTTATAAGGGGTTCTCATTCCTTCAAGGCTCAGGCTTAAGATGAACAACCAGATTAGGGAAGGGTGGAAGGTGGAAATAACTCAAGAGAAAACCATCCTGACTCCAGAACTGATTCTCAGGTGGGTAATTTTGCCACTAGTAGACATCTGGTAGTTTCTAGAGACAATAAAATGTAGGAGTTGTCATAATTAGAGTAAGCAAGGAATGCTGCTAAATATAATGCACAGAACAGCTCTCCAAAGAAATGACCCAGATCCAATTGTGGACTGTGTCTTAGTTGAACCTTGTTCTAGAGCCTCTCCTGCTCCCATGCTCAAGAACAACTCTGCACAAAGACAATTGCTCTCTCTCACCACTCTCCTATCCTTAGTGGTCAGGAAGTCCACCTTGAGATATAACTCCTAGTTTTGCTGCATTTTTGGCTTTCTCTCCAGCCCCCCTCTTCTTCCTCTTACCTGGGCTAGCAGGGAGGCTGGCAGAGGGCAGGCCAGATTCCCCCAAAACATCCACCTCATAACCCTTGTTCAATGGGAAACAATAAGGTTCCTAAAAGGGATGAAGTTAAAAGCGAAAGCAGGAGTAGGAAGATGGGGATAATTAAAATAATTCATCTTAAATTTTTAATAATAATGATAATAATAATAATAATAACAATAACAATAATAATAGAATGGTGCTGGGAAGCTAGTAATGCTACAGAAACATAGGATTTAGAGCTCTAACTAGGAAAAGACCTTGGTATTGTAGAGATTGAGGGAGTATAGCTTAAGGTCTAAAATCTGAAGAGAAAGAATGGACTTGATCAGAGAGTGATCACCACCCAGCCCCTGCTTGAAATCTACTTTAGTTAATTCCAGAAGGAAACAGAAGGCATGAAGGTAGGGAGCTTCTCAGCAAAGCTGGCTTCAGCTTGCATAATCTCACTTATCTACCCCACCTAAGGAGTTCCAGGTTAGGAGTTTAAAAACAGGTGGCACCTAGAATGTCATTCAGGAGAAGGGAACTCATTCCAGATTCCCAGAGAACTCCTAGCTCAGATCTAGAGTACCCAGGGCTTCAGCTGAGCTTCTCTGGTCAACCAGTAGTCAATGGTCAGTCCTGCTACCTTGACCCCATCTCCAAGAAGAGCTATAGCCAGAGGGAGTACAGGCAGCCCAGCCCTCATGTCTTTTGAGGCACTGTTCAGCAGATAGGAAAAGAGGGCCCTTGTGTTCTAGGAGGGATCTGGTGGGGACAGCATTTCTACTGGGCTGGACACAAAGCAGGGGCTTCAAGACAGCAGAACCATTCCTATGGGAGCTGTAAGCCCCTAGAATTGCTCCACAGCCTGTTTTGGTTTCCCTTGGATCTCATCTGCTCCTGAACTGCACCTGTTGGCTGGAGTTTCTCTACCATGCAGCAGTTTGTGCCAAAATTCACTCATATTCATGTTCAAATGAAATAAGTTAATTTAATTTTAATAATACATTTTATTTAACCCTATATGCCCATATTATCAATTTAGCACGTAAAAATAATGTAAAAGTGTGCCAAAATTCACACTCATACTCCCTGGTGGTTCCAGCTTCACTCCTCTTCTTGAGGTCCCAAGACAGCTCTTGCTTTGGTGCTTTGATCCCCCCATTTCTTACTCTCCCCAGGTGAAATAACACCCTGGGTTCACTCAGCTGGATGTGTTTAGAGAAGGTAGAATTCTCAGGATCCTTAGCTGAGCAGTGAAGGTCAGCATCTCAAAGCTGGAGAGTCTAACAGAGGCAGAGAGAGGAGTAGGCAGGCAGGTACAAGGTGAATGTCTTCCTCAAATCTGGAACCTTCTCGGGCATCTAGGCACTCAGCCGGTGCCTGCTAGCGTGGGCTTCCCGGGCTCGTTCCTCATGTGGTGGGGGAGTCAAGGGCAGGCCAGCAGAGTGACTTTTGTTTTTTTTTTAAGGGAATATTAGTAATGTTTTACCTTTAAATCGTTCTTTCAGGCTTTCCGTTCCAGGAGGATTTCTGAATTTCACATTTTTATCCGTCCACCAAGCAATACCTCTCCTTTTCAAAGGAATGAGCATAAGTGTAGGATCAGATTCATTGGCGACCAGAAACAATTCTAATGTATCTACATAAGAAAAGAAAAATATTACTAAGATCTACTAAAAATTCATAGCACTAAAAATCTATAGCCCTTGCTTTATTTCACAAGAAATGAGGATCTGGTATTTGCTTCCAAATGTGAGTGTGACAGAGAAGACATAGGATTCACATTTACTCTATTTCAGATGTGAGTTAACTATAGCAATTTAAAGTCCAAAGGGACTTCTTTCCTCAATGCAAATACACTTTCCTATATGACAGGCTGCCTAGCTCACATAAGATCAAGTGTTTTAATATTAACCCAAATAAAACTGCAAGGTAAATTTGCCTCTCTTCCTTTCAATAACACATTCTTTTTTTTTTTTAATATTTATTTATTTATTTATTTTAGTTTTCGGCGGACACAACCTCTTTGTTTGTATGTGGTGCTGAGGATCCAACCGGGGCTGCACGCATGCCAGGCGAGCGGGCTACCGCTTGAGCCACATCCCCAGCCCCTCAATAACACATTCTTAATACTGCAGGCTTAACTATTACATTATCTGTACATGGTAACCACTAGGCACAAATTGCTACTGAGCCCTTGAAATATGGTTAGTACATATAAATATGTTCAGTAAGTATATAATGTATGTCAGATATCAAGGACTTACTAAAAATATATACATAAAATATCTCAAACACTTTTACATATTATTACATGCTAAAATGATAACATGGGCATATAGGGTTAAATAAAATTATTATTAAAATTAAATTCACTTATTTCACTTAAGGATTTTCAATGTGACTGCTAAAAAACTTAAAATCACCTACATGGCCCACATTTAAGGTTCACATTACATTTCTATCAGACAGGACTGCTCTAAACGATCAACTATATCCCCCGACTTTTTTTTTTAGTTGTTAATGAACCTTTATTTTATTCATTTATTATATGTGGTGCTGAAACTCAAACCCACTGCTTCACACATCCTAGGCAAGTGCTGTACCACTGAGCCAAAACCCCAGCACTCTATCTCCCTTTTAATGGAATAAATAAAGTCAGTGCGAATGGCAGTTTGACTTTTGTAGTATACGAAATAGGAAGATTAGAAAAATATCTCTGCTTCTTTCTTCTCAGAAAAAAATCTAGTCTTACATAAGAATGCTCAAAAGGAAGTCACAAAGCATTATAAACTCCATTTACGACCTGAGTATTTATCTTAAAGCTAAATTTCTCAATTTCATTCACATTTACTACACTAACAAATTGGTAATAAGGTTATACAAACTGTCCTAATTATATATGCCTCTATCTATATCTATGTTTGTATCTATATCATACCATTAAACATGCTGTTAGCAATAGCTCCACAAGGAGCAATTGGTTTGTCTTCATTTCTTCGATAAGGCTCACATTCCTTACTGGGATTCTGGTTTTTAGGAGGAAAAAAAGAGAGAAATTATCACCTATGCCTCTGGAAGAACTATGAGCTATCCCCGGTTACTGATTAAAAATTCAATCCATGCATGTTTCTTACTTGTAACACATATAAAATCAATCTGAAATGAATAAAGCTATAAATAACACCACACGTAAAGACTCAAACTATTCTACCACCTTTTTAATGAAACATTTACTTGCATATATTGTTATATATACTTATCAAATCAGCATATTTTCAAAGCAACATAGAAACCATAAGCATAAAGAGTTTTCTGCCTAAGGAAAAAAATTAAGAAATCATCCACTGTCAATCCAAGTTGTGATATAAAATTATGAGAATCTTAAACTGGAAGCAAAAGGAATAGACATTCTAGTTTCTTAGATAAGTTCCTTGATTAAACTAAGTTTCACTTATAAAATGAACATGTCCAATTATTTCAAATCTTATAATTTGGGATTGAATACAATGTCTAATGAAAGAAGGAAGGAAGAAGTGAGTTTAATGCAGATTCCCAGAATACAATGATCTTTAATTTGTGTATCCAGGTATAAGAAAAATGAAAATGCTGGCAGGCAGAACATTTGCCCGTCTTCCAGACTAGATTTTGACTTAGTTCTTAATGAACATCTCAAGGAGATGAGGCTATTACAGAGTTAAACTAAGTGTATTAGTAGACAAATGCCTGAGTTGTTCTGGGACTCTCAGGCAACATTAATCCATGTCTCAAACATGTAACAAACCAAAATAATCCCAACTTGAAACTAATGAGACCCGAGTTAGACCTCTTCCATTACCTACTAACCTTGACTTATATCTGCATTCTCTATGTCTAGACTAGTAAAAGCACTAGGTGAGAAGAAAACATGTGATTGGGATCTCATAAGGTTTCAATATTTGACTTCTCAGTTCTTTGGTCCCCGAGCCATCTATAATGAGAAAGTTTATAGTCCAAGACCATGAAGACTGATAACATTTATAACTGGCCTATTTTTTTCTAAACATTTTAATGTAAACTATGATTTTTAATAGGTTATTAAACATAAATAAACTCATAATAGGGCAAATGTATTCTAGCTGCTAAATTCTTAGAAAATTTTAAAAGAAAAAAAATATTATTTACTGCCTGTGTGTCAGACACTGAGCTAAGCAATGTTAGGTATATGGTAGTAACTGGCTTAGAAAAACAATTTAATGAGTCCCTAATATACACCATATACAGGCTGGGTTATCAGAAAAAAAAAAAAAATCCCTGCTTTTAAACAGTTCAGAATGTAACAGAGAGACACATACTCAGACACAACCAAGTATAATATAAAATGAAAGCCACAATAAAGATGTCTATTTTCATTCAATATTTATTAAATGCTTTCCATGCACTAAAGCCAGCTGTTTGGAACATGGTAATTAAAGAAAGCCATGCTCCCTACTCTCATGAGTTTACAGTATAGTTAGGAAAACAGGTAATAAATTTATTAAGTAAACAAATTCATAATTACAAATTATAATAAATGTTATGAAGAGACTATGTGAGTGAATAACGAAGATAGAGTAGGAGGGGGGAAAAACTTATTTCTGGAGGAAGTAACATATAAGATAACACCTAAAATAATGGGCTCCAACTATATGAAGAGCAGGCAGAAGACAGTTTAAGCCCAGAAAATAAAATGTTCTTAAGAAAAAACTGATAGCAGATAAAGGTGAATATAGCTAGTTAGCAGAGAGAAAATACTATATGATAAAACTGGAAGAGTACGCATAGCTCAGATCATCCTGAGATTTTACTTCAAGTGCTAATAAACCCTTACAAGATTTTAAATAGGGAAGTGATATCTACATTTTTAAAAAATCACTATAGCTGCTTTGTAGAGAATGGCCTGGAAAGGACGGGCAAGACTGGACGATGGGAAACATCTAACCAAAGCAAAAAAGTGACGATGTTTTGGACCAAGATATGAATAAGGTAAATATCTAAAGAAGATATTTTGAATCAAAAGGCACTTAGGAAAAATATAGGTCATGAAATGAGCAGTCCTTCAAAGGTAGTAAATTATGAGAGGCAGATTACTCATGTCACAGGCACAGTTAGGGAATGGCAAACAAGGCCCAGGCCAGTCAGGCCAAAGATGTATTAAAGATAATTAGTAAAACTGATGTGGTAGACTAATGTCAGATTGTGAAAAGCCTTACATGCAACATCAAGTAACTTGGACTTCAATGTGCTATTTTTAATATTCATAAGATTTCTGAAAGTTTTCTGGTCTTAGAATTTTAATATTTTTTGTTCTAGTCCAAGGATTAAAAAATGACAGCCCACGGGCTAAAACCAGTCCACCATTCATTTTTATAAATAACATTTTATTAGAACACAACTATATCCACTCATTTAGGAACTGTCTATGGCTGTTTCATTCTACAGTGGTAGAGTTGAATAGATGCAACAGAGACAATATGACCTACTAAGCCAAAAATATTTATTATATTGCCCTCCACAGAAAAAGTTCATCAATCCCTATTCTAAAATCTTTCTTGAGATTTATAAGAAAAGAATAAAGTTTCAGCTTCCTTTTCTCTCAATGAGGATCATGTGTATCTAAATAAAATAATTATAAAAAAGAAAAATTATTATGTAAATTTTAAATCAAATATCATTTCTGATTCTTTGAATGGAACCATTCTATAATACCAAATGACAAATTTGGAAAGGTCTAGGAATTTGATATGTCTGAAAGTACATTATCTGCTCTGGATTTGAGACCTAAAAATTGGATTCCATGGAGTAAACAGAATACAATGAATTGCAAAATATTATAGTTAACCAGAATGCTTTGCATACCAGGGGATCTCTAGATAGACTTTTATTTCTTAAATCCCACAGAGAAACCAGCAATAAAACCAGATAGGATAAGGCAGCTATAAATCTGCCAGGCCCATTCTGCTAACAACATAGTCCTAGACTGAACTCTAAAAGATTTACCAACTCTAAGAGAACCTAAAACGCTTTGAGCTTCTGAATGTTTGCTGCATTGACAACAATAACATAAAATACTGAAGCACAAACCACTACTATGCAAAAGTTGAGCAGTCAAGAAACTACAATCCTCTAGTCCAGTTTCCTAAATAAGCCAAGGCATCAGAAGGGGAGCTTACTAAAAAATAGATACTCTAGAGCTCTACCCCTGAAGACACTGATATATTTTCTGGAAAATTCTAAAATCTTATTTTCAAAAAGCTCCATAGAGCTTTTCAGTACTCAAAAACTCCACAGTTTTTCAGTAGCCTACCTTCTGGATTTTACTGCTCAGGCTTCCAACAAATTAAAAAATGGAGAGTACCTATATTTGATTTTAAAACACAATCTCAGAAATTAAAAGCCCTTTTCTGCACATCCCCTACTTAGCATAATAATTAATAATGACCAAACCCAAACAGAACACATTTATACATCCAGAATGCTAGGTTCATCAAAATTCTATTACAAACAGTTTAATAAAGCCAAACTTCCAATAATTACTAGAAACGGGCAGGTAGTAGTGTGTCCTCTGGCTGTAAGAAGTCATGAAGCTATACAAATTCCAGGAAAAAAAGTATTGTAACTAAAAACCCTCACTATATAAAGCAGAAATGACAAATAACACTTTAAATTTCATCCTAACATTAAATACTTAACATTTCTAACTGAATGATTACCGTATGCTATTCTGCAGATACCACATTTTCATATTTCACCATTTTACTTACAAGCAAAGCACTACGATCTCCATTTAGTTGACTATCATCTCGAGATTTCACATAACGACGATGATTTTGATAGAAATTAGACAGTCCATAATACATGAACACATTGCCCTAGAGAAAGGAGAGGGGAAAAGGTTTTCAAAAGTTAAGTAATTTGAACTTTACTAGTTTACAATTTGTGATACTGGGTCTGGGGTAAATTCTACAAGTACTTAGCAATTTAAAATGGTTGAAGAAGGTATAATACAAAAACCCAAAAGTAAAATTTCAAACTATCCTTAAATACTTCAAAAAAGTACCATTTACATTTAAAAATAACACTATAGGACTCTATTAGCCTATCCTGGGCAACTTTGTATCTAAAATTTTCTAATTTGTATTTGTACAGTTACAAAATGACCAAGAATGGCATATCAGAATGCAAAAGACAGACACACACAGACAGAGACACATACACACACACACACACACACACACACACACACACACACACACACATACACACACACACATCCAGACTGGTCTTCACCCAATTGGCATCAATTTTTCTGAGAAATAATGGTCAAACTTTCATTTATTACCTAAGCAAATAAATTCTGAACTGAATAAAGCTATAAAATTTCTCAATAGGACAGTATAAAATATTAAAAATAAATTAGTAATTAGAGTATTTTAGACAAGGAGTCACTTGACAATAATCAAGAGGGAACTATAATACATTTAGTGGAGCCAACTTCAAAATAACTTGGGAAAGAATTTTCTATCAAAATCACATCATAGAAACAGGAACAGGATATATGTGCCTTTTGTGGGGGGAAAAAAGAGTATCATTCTCAATTAAGAATCAGTACAGTAATTTCAATTTATAAATTATAAAGGAGAGCATTTCAATGAATACAAAGACAAAGTAACCTATTTTAAGTTTCCTAAAAAGGATTTTAGTCCAATTCAAATTTTATGAAGAAACAAAGAACCTACGAAAGACTGAATCTGAGGCTGATCATGTTTGCAGAAGAGAAATTCTGAAATAGGTTTTTATAAATGAGGGAGCTTCTAAATCATTTCAAGTTTCATTTCTTCAATTCTGCCTATTCTGACAAAAGCAAATATATTGTGTCTTTATAGTTTGCCCATCTAGTTGAAAGACTAGACTTTTAAAGATTCATTAAATTTATATGTTATTTCTGTTGAAATAAAATTAAATAATTAAATTAAGTTTTCATGGTTTTTTCAAAGGCAGCATTTATCCTGTGCTCCATCTCAGCACAAGAGCTACTATAACCACTAGGTGGCAACAATCTTTTTTTTTATTACTTGCTCAAAACATTACAATGATCTTGACATATATCATACATTTGATTCAAATGGGGTATGAATTCTTGTTTTTCCCACGTGAACAGACTGCAGGATCACATTGGTTATACAGTCATGTTTATACATACTGCCATACTACTGTCTGTTGTATTCTGCTGCCCTTCCTATCCCCTTCCTATCCCTCCTCCCCTCCCCTCCTCTCCCATCATCTCTCTCTACCCTATCTACTGTAATTCATTTCTCTCTCTTTTTTTCCCTTCCCCCTCACATCCTCTTATATATAATTTTGTATAACAATGAGGGTCTCCTTCCATCTTCCGTGCAATTCCCCTTCTCTCTCCCATTCCCTCCCACCTCTCGTCCCTGTTTAATGGTAATCTTCTGATGTGTAACCGATGTGATTCTGAAATCTGTATATGGGGTAAAAATGGGAGTTCATAATCCGCTTGAATCAAATATATGAAATATGATATGTCAAGAGCTTTGTAATGTGTTGAACAACTAATAATAAAAAAAATGGTAATCTTCTTATGCTCTTCCTCCCTGCTCAGTTTTGAATCGCCTCCCTTATATCAAAAAAGACATTAGGGATTGGCTAACTTCACTTAGCATAATCTGCTCTAATGCCATCCATTTCCCTGCAAATGCCATGATTTTGTTATTTTTTAGTGCTGAGTAATATTCCATTGTGTATAAATGCCACATTTTTTTTATCCATTCATCTATTGAAGAGCATCTAGCTTGGTTCCACAGTCTAGCTATTGTGAATTGGGTGGCAACAATCTTATAAAGTTATCATGACCTTTAAAAAATCTGAAATACAGTTTATCTAAAATGTTGGCATGTATTAAAGCAGTTTTGCACCCTGAATGATAATTTTATAAAGCTCAATTTTCAGACAGATTATAGTACAAATTGTTCTTTCCATGCCCATTCTGAATTTTTAGGTCCCTTAGAATATGCTTAGTGACCAAGAATGGCATGTCAGAATGCAAAAGACAGACAGACAGACAGACACACACACACACACACACACACACACACACACAGTTCCAAGCACTTATCAAAATATAAAAGATCAATAAAGTATTAAGTATTTGCATTTTTGGTAATGTTTCATATCTCACAGAAAAATTATCTAATTAAATAATGAGAATTAGTATTTTCTAATAAAATGTTTTATAATTAAAAAGCAATTTGAGCAATAATTTTAAAATACAATGCACATATAAACAACATAAAACTGATTTGTACAGTTACACAATTTTGAAGTGAAAGGATAAAGTGATTCCATATAATTTTATCTGAAAGTACTAAAGTTAACCATTCAAATAATTTCTTAATCATACAGCAAATTGCAATAGTCAAACACATAAAACAATCTTTCTCAAAGGTGTATTCCAATAAATTAAACTGAGTTCTCTCTATAAGAAGAAAGTACCTAGAAAAAAGGTTAATAGACTATCAATATTTTTAAAAACATTGGTTTTCTAACACTTTACTTGGAAACACAGACCTCAAATGACTTTTCCAGTGTGAAGTTAATGGTACAAATACAAGGTGTTTCAACTGGAGACAAACATTTATTGCAGGGACTGGAAGGCTCTATTCCGGTATAATCAATCTGCAAGAGAAAAATATAACTAAGCACTTCCACAGAGAAAAAAAAAAGTGGATACCTAATCACTCTGAAATAACTTGCTCTTAAAAGGAAAAATAAATTCAATGAAGCAACTTAAAAGCAACCTTAAAAGCAGATTTTAAAAACTGTTTTAAGGTCATCTGTTCTAAACTTAATAATCACCCCCCCTAAAAAAAATTAGTCTCAAGAAATTCTATGGCTCACTTGAAATTTATTATTTTGTGTAAATTAGAGAATTGAAGAGGGAACTATAAGGGAAGACTTTAATTCTAACCCAATTAGTAAATTAAAATCTAATATTTGGAAATGATCAATGAATTAGGTAATACATAAGTATAAATTGTTTTTGAAGAAAGGAAAGCAGTATCAAATCCAGCTATTATATTCAAAAGTCTACCCCAAGCCAGAATTGTTCTTAGTCTTTTATGAATGAGAAAAGTGAGAATCAGTGATAAAATGTGACTGCCCAAGATCATACAACAGTTAAGTGTCTGCATTAGTTTCCTAATTCTGCTGAAACAAAATTACCACAAACATGATGCTTGGGAACAGGAGAAATATATTCTCTCATAATTGTGGAGACAAAAAGCCCAAATTCAAGATGTTAAATGGACCATACTCTTTCCGGGACTTCCTTGCTTCTTCCTAGTTTCTGGAAGTGCAATCCTTGGACATCTTTGGCTTGCAGCTGTAGCACCCCATCTCTGATTCTTATTATATGGTGCCTGATGTTTCTATCTTCATATCATCTTCACTGTGTGTCTATTTTTTTCTTATAAACTTACCAATTATATCAATTAGGGGCCCACCCTAATGACTTGATTAGTCACTAACTCAATTACAGCTGCAAGGGCTCTAGTCCCAAATAAAATCACATTCACAGGTAACCATATCTTTGGGGGGAACACAATTCAATCCATTCAGAATTTGATTTGTCTGCCTCCAAAGTTGCTGTTCCTTCCATTTGACTACACTGGTTCTTCCATGTATTAAAAAACAAGCATGCACCCTATAATAATTCAAATATGGAATTCAATTTTAAAAATACTATGTTTTAAAATAAAGTTGGTACCAATTATTAATACTAATATTTTAAACAGTATAATCAACTCTTCATATTTTTAATCTGGAATATAGATTAAAAATAACAATCATCTCAGGATATATTAATGATCAGAGTTGGGAGTAGAATTTTATAACACAGTGATTCCCCAATATTTGCAGGGGATATATTCTAAGACCCCCAGTGGATAGCATGGATAGTGCCAAACCCTATATATACTCTTCTTTTTCCTGTACACCCACACTATGATAAAGCTAATTTGTAAATTAGGCATGGTAAAAGATAAATTACTAACTATAAAAGTTATATATATAATATTATATATATAACTATATATAATAAGTTACAAGAATGTGGTCTCTCAAAATATAATATAGACATTAGCAACCTCAGTACACAATGTTTTCTTTCTTTCTTGAGAACTTTCACCTTTTCACTTAAAGAGAGCACTTTATGGCTTCCTTATGGCATAATGGAATTAACAGCATCACTACTTTTATGCTTTGGGGCCACAAGTAAAATAAGAGTTACTTGAACATAATCATTGCAGCACCAGGACAGTCAATTTGATAACTCAGGTAGCTACTAAGTGCTAACTGGCGGGTAGCATATACAGTGTGGATACTCTGGACAAAAGGATGAACAGGAGGGCACAAGACTTCACTGTGCTACTCAAAATGACATGTAATTTAAAACTCATGCATTGTTTATTTCTGGATTTTTCAATTTACTATTTTCAGACCACAACTGATCATGGGTAGCCAAAATTGTGGAAAGTTAAACTGCAGGTAATTGCGGGGTAGGGGAAAAGATAGGATGACAAACGTACAAATTTCCTCACAAACTTTTTATGTATGGTATTTAACTCATTTATACAAACAAAAAATAATAAATTCCACCATGAAGTTTCAGATAATTAAAGCCTTACTAAGATATCAAGTTATAAAAACTTCTTAGGGGGCTGGGGATGTGGCTCAAGTGGTAGCGCGCTCGCCTGGCATGCGTGCGGCCCGGGTTCGATCCCCAGCACCACATACCAACAAAGATGTTTGTCCGCCGAGAACTAAAAAATAAATATTAAAAATTCTCTCTCTCTCTCTCCTCTCTCCCTCCTCTCTCACTCTCTCTTTAAAAAAAAAAAAACTTCTTAGGATATAACTGATGAAAGGACTTTGTTAGTTATGCTGCAGTCTATACACAAGGTAGATCAAAGAAATAGATAATTAACATGAATAAAACAGGGCATTGTATTTAAGTTCCTAAAACACTTGGGATCTCAAGAGTGGTAAGCCAATGAATGACTGGTGGCTATGGGCCCCTAGGTAGCTTAAGGTTAGAGGCTGGTCACCCCAACCTTAAAAGACCAAGGCCTAATTAAAGGGTTAGAGCTTTTAGTTCCCTCTCAACATCTGGGGAAAAGAAAAAAACTGAGCCTTGAGTTGATCATCAATGGCCAGTAAGAGTTCCCTTGGATTCTGTGAGCCACTCTAGCAAATAAGACAAACCCAGAGAAGGGGCATCGAAATCCTCATTTGTAGCTAGTTGATCAGACAACCTGGGACTTGTAATTGGCATCTGAAATGGGGGCTGAAGGGTAGTTTTGGTACTGAGTTCTTAACCTGTGGGGCTTGATGCTATTTTATGATAGTGTCAGAACCAAATTAAATCACAGGACACCCAGTTGGAATGTACAAAAGCATCTGATGTTAGGATCTCTTGATTGGGGAGAGGCAGGTAACCATACCTGATGTCAGAAGTGTGATGATGAATGGTGTATGAAAAGAAGAAAAATTTTTGTTTGTTTTTCCTATCAGAACACTCTACCTTCTATTCTTATTCCCCAAGCAATACTCTCCATTTCATGACCAGAGTCACTCTTTTAATAATAAGCAATTATGTCACCTATCTGTGCAAAACTGTTCTAATAGTTTCCCATGACATAGAGTATGAAAAGTCAAGGTCTTTATAGTGGCCTACATGATATAGACCCCAATGCTTTACCACTTCAACCTAATCTTTTACTATTCTCCTGGACCTCTTACCCTGCTTCAGCCATATTGGCCTCTTTGATATTCCTCTTCCTACTAAGCATGTTCCTCAAGACCTTTGCTCTTACTATTTCTTTGGCATAGGATATTCTTCCCTCAGATATCAGCATGATTTATTCCCTTACCTTGTTTTTATATCTTCACTAAATACTAATTTACTGGAGCCCTTCCTGGTTATTCTATTTAAAATTGTGAACTATCTCTCAACCCTTCATTTTTCTTCAGAGCACTTTTTTATCTTCCAACAGCAAATTAAGAAATGAGTAGGAGATATAAGAAAGATATTATGGACGAGTGTGGACCCTTCTTTTTATACAGATGGTGCTAAAAGAGAATATTGACCAACACCCAGAAGAAACACAAGAGGTCAGAGTACAAGGTTTGAATTTCAGCTGCTCAACTATAAGCAAAAGACTTACAGATTCAATGTCCTCATCCAAAAAAAAAAAAAGAGAAAGAGAATAATAACAATAACAGTAACTGATATAAAGTATATAAAATTATTAGCAGTGAACTCTGAAAAAAATGTTTGTCATTTTGAACCATTTTCAGTATTTAATAGAATTTTAAAAGTATGTTTTCATTTTTGAGAAATTAGAACACATTCATATATTGAATGGATAAAAAAAGAGGTTGAAGAAAACAAAAGGAAGGTAATGATATTCAACTTTCCTTCTGTAACTTATTTAACTTATCAGTAATATCATATATCTAATCTGCTTTTCACATAAAAAAAAACACAATGCCCTTTATATGAAATCAAGTTCAACAAATTACCATAATCAATTTTAAAATGTAATCATTATAAACTCATTTTCTAAATCACTAGACTCTTACACCTGGATGAGCTAGCTCTCAACTGACCTATCATTTTACCACCAGATAAATCTTCCTATAACCTTGTGATACACAGACTGCTAACAACCTACTACCTCAACTTCTGTTTTACCTTTCTTCTTTAGTATAAAATTCTCACTACCAGAAAATCTTGTTATTAGAATAAAAACTATATTTTCCATCCTTCCTTGCAGCTAGCATGGCCTTGTTAGTGGAACATGGCAGCTTCCAAGAAACTTTTTAAAAAGTGCTTTATCCTTTGTTCTTCATCCTTTCTTCTATACTACTGCCCAAAGAAGGCAATCCGAACTCTAGCCTCCATCTTGAACCTTAGGCATGAGACCCAATTTCTAAGAATGTTAGAAGTAAATGGTAGAGTGAGGACTCAGTAAAACAGCCTTCTATCAGCTTCATATTAGGTTCCTAAGTCATTTAAGATCTTCATTCTCAATTACTCACTGCTAACCCAACACTAACCAATATACACTTTCCTGATTTAATACATTCACTACAAAATACCCAAGACTATTCACCAGGTAATTTGCCCTTCCTCTTATTTTCTCTATACACATTTTGATTTTCTGCCACTAGATCACTGCTCATATTAATCTCTTTTATTGGAATGCATCCAGACTTCTCTTTTATAAGCACCATTTGTCCTTCAAGTTCCAGCTCAAAGTCTTCTTCCTACATAAAGCTTTCCCTGATATAGACTAATGTCATCTTGTCTTTCTTTGAACTACTAAGATATATTCTGTGTGTGCCACTCACCCAGCGATGCTTAATCTTCCTGCTAAATGTGTGTTTCATCTTCCCCAAAAGATTCCAGGCTTTTTAAGATATACCTCCACTGAAAAAAAGAAAAAAAGAAGAAGAAGCCCTGTCTCCCTGTCCCCAAACATTTTCTATCATCCGCTATGGCCAGAGGCACTTTGTATACAGAAAAATGTACTATGTTTATTAAAATAATTGATTAAAATTACCACTATATATCAAGCTAAAATTCAAGGGTAGTCTGACCTAATGTTCAGACTGTAATAAAATCTGTTGAATATAACAATCCGTAAGACTTCAAAAGACACAATTACACTAAACTAATAATTTCAACCTTAGAAAGAAAGGAGGCTACTAAGTGGAAAATGGGAACATAGTTTCCTTATTTTGAAAAAGTAAAGCTTCTCAGCTGGGTGTGGTGTCACATACCTGTAATTCCCAGGACTCCAGGGGCTGAGGCAGGAGGATTGCAATTTAGCAAGGCCATAAGCAACTTGGAGAGACACTGTCTCATAAGACTTTTTTAAAAGGATGGGAATGTGGCTCAGTGGTTAAGCACCCCCAGGTTCAATCCATTGTTTAAAAATAAAAAAGTAATGTTTTTCAAATGTCAAAAGCATACAAGGCATAGTTCAAAATAATGATTGTCTGGAGACTGCCCATTAATTTAAATCCAAATTTTGAAAGAACCAGAAGCAAAATAGGACAGATATTTATAAATGAGTAGATTAGTTGAAAAAGTTACTGTCTTTTTCAGCTTTGTTTTTCTACCACTGTAATCCTAAATCAAACTGGCACTTCTTAATAATTTTAAAATTTAGTAATTAGAGTACTTCTAAAAATATGCTCTATTCCTAAGAAAAAGACTCTGAATTTAAAGTGATAGGAAAGAATAAATTTGATGGACATGCATTTTTTACACTGTATAGGACTGGAAAAGTTCCATTTTGAATGTAAATTTATTTAAAAGGAAATCAATATAAGACCCAAACAGGTCACTCCACAAAATGCTGAGTAATAAACATAAATCATTTCAAGTATTAACTGGATTAAATTTAAAATGGTATTTTAAGTTCCTCTCTTGAAGTGACTATTGCATACCAAAGAATTTTTCAAGAGTCCTTTTCTAGAGGTTCCAATGTAGACAAAAGATAATGAAAGTAAAATTTGAAAAGCAACTCTCTTCAGGCTGACTGAATTTTATCTGTGATAAAGAAATTAAGAAAGATCTACCTAAACCAAGATTAATGGTAATCTTAGCTAATATATTTTATATCTACTAAATCCACAGAGGTGGTTGAACAAAAGCAATTACCAGGAATAATTATACTTACCTCAAATGATTATTAAGGATTAGAACAAATGATTATTAAGGATTAGAAAATGTAAACTTAAACATAGTTATTTTTGTAGCAAATGCTAAATTTGATTTAAAACTCAAAGTCAAAGGCAGGCATTTCCTTCTCTAAAGAGCCAGAAAATACCCCAAGCTTTGGAGACCCTTCAAGGAACAAGGTCAAGGATTTTATGTAAGTACTTAAGTAACAAAAAAGAAAAATTTACAACAATTGTTATTAATGAAATTCAAAATATAATATTTGTGTTCAAATTTTTGTTAGCATAGGGTCTACTCATGAGAAGAACAGAATTCTTTTGGGGGGCATAATATTCCACATAATTGAAATTCAAAGTTAGCATTCCCAATCAGCAAATAGATTGCAAATGCGCATCTGTAAAATCATTTTCAGTTCCTGGGGCCACAAAACACAGTCAAGTAGGCCATATTTACTTTACCATTCTTTGATTTAAGCACTAATGTTACTTGAGAAACAAAAACATTAATACTACAAGCCTGTTAATTTCTAAGGGCTTAATGTCTTCTTTGATATAAGGAGAGCAACTAAGAACAGAGCAGGGAGGAAGAGCATGAGAAAAAGATTAACATTAAACAGGGACGGGTGGGAGGGAAAGGGAGAGAGAAGGGAAATTGCATGGAAATTGGAAGGAGACACTCATTGTTATACAAAATTACATATAAGAGGATGTGAGGGGAAAGGGAAAAAAATAAAAAAAAAAACAAGGGAGAGAAATGAATTACAGTAGATGGGGTAGAGAGAGAAGATGGGAGGGGAGGGGAGGGGGAATAGTAGAGGATAGGAAAGGTAGCAGAATACAACAGTCACTAGTATGGCAATATGTAAAAACGTGGATGTGTAACCAATGTGATTCTGCAATCTGTATACAGGGTAAAAATGGGAGTTCATAACCCACTTGAATCAAATGTATGAAAAATGATATGTCAAGAGCTTTGTAATACTTTGAACAACCAATAATAAAAAAAAATTCTAAGGGCTTGTTTTTTTTAGCAATTTCAATCAATTTGAGTATTAAAATTGTCAAATGCCCCCCGCCCCTTTTTGGAGAGAAAAAGAGTAGGATTTATTCAAGTGAGGGGAAAAAAAAAGAGACAGAAATCCCACGGGGATCCAACAGGGGTTATCCAAAATGCTTAATCTTTAACAATCATCTATAAAAAGCAATTTATCCTTCCTTGACTCTTAGCTAAAGAATAAGTATAAACAAAGATCACTAATGCAGGTGGAAAAATCTTATCTTAAAAATTTTACAACCTAAGAATTCAAGTTACACAGGCGTAAAAACATAGATAAAAATATGTTTTTTATCAGAAAACAGAAGTTAATTAGGATAAAATAAGTGAGTGGACTAAATGAAATAATAATAAAATGGGAGTTTATCATATAGGAGAGTAAAGGTAATCCATTAAAATTTCATGAAAATTTACCGTGAACACTTTTGACAATATTAATTGGAAGTAAATGTTCAGTTTCTAAATTAATTCTGAATATTATTCTGAATAACATCCTCATTTGATTCTAAACATTAATTAATTTTTTGACTTTTTTGAGACAGGCTCTTACTATGCAGCTCAGCTGGCCTTGAATTCCTAAACTCACCCTCCCTCAGCCTCTCTAAGTAGCTAGGACTATAGGCCAACCATTAATTTAAAACTATGTAACTTTATACAGTTAAAAGTTTTTTCAAAAGTTAAGATAACCCCATGTTATGGTTTGGATATGAGGTGTCCTCCCAAAAGCTCACTGTGAAGCAACACAAAAAGGTTCAGAGGAGAAATGATTGGGTTGTAAGAGTCTTAACCCAATTAGTGAATTAATTCCCTGATAGGGATTAACTGAATGGCAACAGAAGTGGGTATGGCTGGAGGAGGTGGGACTTGGGGCAAGGCTATGAGGTATATATTTTGTATCTGGAGCAGGCAGACTCACTGTCTCTCTGCTTCCAGATAACTACATGAGCTGCTTTCCTTCACCACAATCTTCCACCATAATGTTCAGCCTCACCTAAAGCCCCAGGGAATGCAGCCGGTTCTACGGACTGAGATCACTGAAACCATGAGCCCCTAAATTAAACTTTCCCCCTCTCTACAATCATTCTGGTCAGATCTTTTAGTCACAGGAGCAAATATAAAACTTTCCCCCTCTACAATCATTCTGGTCAGATCTTTTAGTCACAGCAGCAAAAAAAGCTGACTAAAACACCCTACTATCTTTTTCAAGTTAGCTCCATAACTCAGCTTCACCAAGAACCCTAAACTAGAAAAGCATGACCTTTGCTGTGGAAGTATGTGCCTGACTCTTACAGTTGCCAAATTAAAGGAAATACTCATTCCTTACTCCCAATAAAAAATGAGATAGTAAATCCTAGTGTTAAGATAATATGTAAAATATTTTCTTAACAATAAAATTAAAAATTGAGTTTTCTAAAAGCCTCATTTTATTTAACTTATAAAATCTAAAAACCAACAAAATACATAAACCTGACAAGGGGAGAAAGGAAATAAGCTGCCAAATATAGACATTAAAATGCCAAGCTATATTTTTTTTAACACCCTTTTCAGATTAGTTCAGATTTATAAGAGCAGTAAGTTTTTAGTAAAACAATTCTGGAAAAATGAAATATTCACTGATTTTGCCTTAAAATTTTGGGTTTTTTGACCGTAGCATGTTAAACTAAGTACTTTGATTTAAAAAGTCTCCTTTGCCCTAGTAATCTCAATTAAAACAGCAATGAGGTTTTCAAACTTTAAAAAATAAAGAAACTGAAGATGCAAACAACTTACAGTAACAAGTGAATGCTGGCCAGAATGTCTCATTAACCATTTATTTTTTTCTTTTTGTACTGGGGATTGAACCCATGGGCACTTTATCACTAGTCCTCAGCCCTTTTTATTTTTTAAAATCTTCTATTGTTATTTTTTATGTGGTGATGGGGATTGAACCCAGGGCCACATGCATGCTAGGCAAGTGCTTTACCACTGAGCTATCTCCCTAGCCCCCTCTTTCTATTTTTTATTTTGAGACAAGGTCTCACTAAATTGCTAAGGCTGGCCTCAAACTTATGAGCCTCCTGCCTCAGACTCTTGAATCAACTGGGATTAGAGGGATGTGCCACAGCACCCAGCAAACCATTTACTTTCAATAATCCTCAACATACTTTAAACTAATGGTTCTAAAAAGTAGAGGGGTTGGAGATGTAGCCTACTGCATGCTTGATGTCCTGAGTTCAATTCTCAGCACAAAAACAAAAAAGTGCAGACAGACAACTATGTGTATTTTGGGAAAGCTTCCAAGGTTTTTCTAATAATTCCAGATCCAATTCAGAAACACTTCACTACATATTTAAAGCTAACACTTTTAAGTATATATAGATTATCTCTGCATAACTGTATGTCAATATTAGTACAAAATTCCAAGTTATTACTAATTTTTATTTCCTCTAGTTCCAAAGGTGATACAATGTGAATACACGGCACTTTTTAAATCACATTAAAGTTGGAAGTCACAGAATTTTAAAGTTGAAAAAAATCTTAGAGATAATCTAAACTGATTATTTTGATTCATCAAGAAACTAGACTCAAAAAACATGGTTAGGATCTCAAATTAGAGAGTGAGACTGGAACTTCAACTGTAATACCCTGACTCAACTTCAGTGCTCTTTTGACCAGACCAAGCTGCAGCATTTATCTCAGGCAACTTTAAATTGGAACTGCACATGAGAACAATCTAAGAAATTTCCATTTTGCCAGTATTTACTGTTAAAAAATTTAGAAGCCAAATGTTATAAAGAGGGCCGGGGCTATAGCTTAGTGGAAGAATGCTTGCCTAGCACATAAGGCACTAGGTTTGATCCTAAGCACCACATAAAAATAAATAAATAAATAGATAGATAGATAAATGTATTGTGTCCACCTACAACTTAAAATATTTTTAAAGTTTAAAAAAAGTTAAATATTTAATTTCATATAATTTGTAAATAATCATTCATATAAAATTCCACATTATTGCTACTTTCTCCTTAATATCAAGAAATTTAAATATGATGATTCAAATTTTTAATGTTAAATTATTTTCAACTTCTTCTACTATCATTTAGCACTGCAGGAGGATCTTAGTATAGTGTGAAAGCTTTAAATTGGGAAACAAGATAGTGGATTTCTGTCTCAATTTTATAATTTATCTAGTTTACAGTCAAATTTCAACCGCTCTGACTCCATTTCTCATCTCATGGTTAAGGATCATCATTACTTAGTGCCAGACTAGTATCTATGTTGCTTCTAATACTGATCTTAAGAGAAATTAAGGGCTGGGGATGTGGCTCAAGCGGTAGCACGCTCGCCTGGCATGCGTGCGACCCGGGTTCAATCCTCAGCACCACATACCAACAAAGATGTTGTGTCTGCCGAGAACTAAAAAATAAATATTAAAAATTTCTCACTCTCTCCTTAAAAAAAAAAAAGAGAGAGAGAGAAATTAAGTAAATTTCTCAGCTACTTAATTTGCTGAGCTGGAATTTAACCCAACTCTGCCTGACTCTAGCTACTAGAGTCATGGTCTTCACATTTCACCATGTTACTCAAATCTTGATATAATGTGTGATCATAGTGTGGTTGTGAGAAATGCTTGGGTTGAGAAGTGCTTCAGATTTCAATTTTTTGGATTTTGGAATATTCGCATAGACTTCACCAGTTGAGCATCCCTACTCAGGATGAAATCCAACACTTCAAAATTCCAAAGTTTTTGAGTACACCATATAACATACCTAAAAACTTTCAGATTTTGGGGCATTTTAAACTACATGTACAAAACTATTAGGGAGATTCAGACATAAAAATGCATACTGAAAAAATATACTGCAACATGTTATTAAACTGAAAATGATTTTTAGTAAAGGATTTAAAAACTAGTTATGCTATACATACTATTCTTATTACTGTTATTAACAGTGAAGTAAGCACTGTAAAATTAAAAATAGATCGCTCTTGCTTTTAGAGGTAACACTTTAAATTAAACTGGAAACAAAGAATCTCTACTTCCTAGTTAAAAATTAAATTATCCTAAAAGCCCCATTAAATCACATACAACATTTATTTTAAAAAAGCTTGTGGGGCCAAGAACAGTGGTGCACACCTGTAATCCCAGTGACTCCAGAGGCTGAGGCAAGAGGATGGCAAGTTTGAGACCAAACCCTGCAACTTAAAGAGGACTTAAGCAATTTAACCATGTCTCAAAATTTTAAATAAATAAACAAATAAATTAATAGTAAAAAGGGCCAGGGATGTAGCTCAGTAGTAAAGTGTCCCTTGGTTCAACCCAAAAAAATTAAAAAAAAAAGTGTGCAAGGATATATACATATGCACAGAAATGAAAAAAAAAAGTTAAGATTACTTGTTATCAGGTCTTGCCTTTTCAAACATATAAAACACGCTAGGATATGAAAGAACAGAGAATAGAACAAATGTTTAATGAATGTACAGTATTTACATCGATCAACAATTCTTCACCACTGCAGATGGATACAGATACTGTTATTGCTGCAGACAGAAACCAAAATGCTTCCCCAATAAAGTTTTTCTGTCGTGTCTTATATAAGAAAAATGTTCATTAAAAACAAAACCAGTAAAATGTTTAATAAGAGAATGTGCAGCATAATTACAAACACTGCGTCAACGCAAAACCAGAATTGAAGTTTCAGGTTATGTTTTACTTATATCATGCCCTACATGTAATACCACTGAATTAGCTCAAAATGAAAGGTACTGTGCATACTTGGAACTACTCAAATGTCCTAATGTGTGACCTGGTAACATACGACTTGACTTCACATAAGAAGCATCAAAACTCTATGACTCTGGGTCCTTTTCTCAACAATGGCCACGGTGTAATCTCTGTGTCCTGGGATAATGCCCACACAAGTAATGACACTCTCACCCGTAACTCCCTCGGGTTACAGCTAGACATAACTTTTCCTCCCACTTCTCTTTTCACCTAGCTGAAAAACACCCTAACTCCTAAGCGTTCTTCACCTAACTCACTTCCTACTTTAAACATTCACTCCGTTTCTAACCGTGTAAATCACGGGTGGGAAGCAGCTAAGATAAAACTGCGAATTCTGAACACCCGCCAATACAGAAAGAAACCAAACAGGACGGAGGGGAGGGGGAGGACGGGACCCGCCAGTCCCCCTCGGGAGAGCTAAGGTAGGAGGGTGCGGGCACTGAAGAACGGGCCTCCGGTGACGCCAACTCTCCCGCTGCCTCCACTCACCTCGATCTCGCGGATGTTGTTGGAGGTGACGAAGATGCCGATGCCAATGGGGATGAAGATGAGGCCGATGATGAAGAAGGTAGGTAGCACCGTGCCCGCAGTAAGGAAGGGCTGCCAAGCGGGCAGCCTTTGCTGTTTGAAGGCCGTGTTATCCGGCCTCCGAGTTTTCGTGGTGCCCCCAGGAGCAGACGGGGGTCCACCGTCCACTTCATCCTTCGCATTATAGTTCATTGCCATCGACCCCCGGGATGCGGCGCCGCGACTTGCAGGTGGACTACCCAGGGGACCCGGCTGCTGACCCTGACAGGAGACGCGCAGGCGCCGCTGCCGCCGCCGGCACTGACACCAGAGAAGCGGAAGAGGCGGGACACTCTTTCGCAGACGACTGCCGACCGGAAGCGGGAGTCTGCTGGAGACGCCGGAGTAGGGGAGAGAGGAAGAAGGGAGAAGGCTGAGGGACAAGGGGAGGGGAAAGGGGTGGAGGATAGAAGAGGGAGGGAAACGCCAGACGCACCCTGATCATCTGATCAGCTGCCCTGTGACGACAAATTGTGGGCCTCTGGCCCTGGAGCGTGTGGTTACTTTGGCGCATGCGCGGCGCTGGGGGCACTGGGGTCTCTGCGCTTGCGCCATAGACGCGTCTTCGCTCTTGGGGCTGCTGGCTCTGTTGGCGCACAACTGCCTGTTCCTATGGTTAACATAGCGACATCTAGCCTAGGTGACAGGCTCTACCATCTAGCTGAGCCATCCTTGTCAGCGGCTGAGAGGTCTCTGGTGGCTTCGGCTCTAGACAGCTTTTAAAAGACCACACTCGAGGGATGCTGAGCCATGTGTAATTGGCAGTATTTGCTTGGGATGCAATTATCAATTTAAACTAAGGTGTGTGAAATTTAACCCTTTATTCTAAAGTCAAGAATTGATACTGAGATTCGGTTAACCCTATGATTTTGTTTCACATTTTTCTCCTCACATTTTTCCTCCATTGATGGTCTTCGCTTGGCCCCTTCTCTGTCTGCCATTCCCTTGCACATTAGTGTAGGAAGTCTTTTGAAATAAGTTATGGCTTTTTTATTGTTGATTATAAAAAGCTGAACATACATCATTATATAAAATGAGATCCTACATACTTAAAAATTGCCAAGGAAATTTGATATCAAAAGGGACTAAATCAGAAGACCAAAAGTAGTATATACAGACTAAAAATGTACAGCTCAACAAAAAACTATATAATGGTAACCTCCAATGGATGGATGATTTCTTTCTGTTTATTTGCGTTTTTCTGTATTTTCCAAAATTTATTCAGTAAGCATTTATTATTTGTAAAATTAAAAAAATTTTTACATGGGCTGGGGATGCGGCTCAAGCGGTAGCGTGCGGACCGGGTTCGATCCTCAGCACCACATACAAAGATGTTGTGTCTGCCGAAAGCTAAAAAATAAATATTAAAATTCTCTCTCTCTAAAAAAAAAAAATTATTATGTGCAGCCCACATTATTACTGTCTTTGGAATCTAAATCAGTCAATAAATCACCCCATATCAAAATGAATACTCAAACTTTATTTTTTCAAGGCTTTGTCTACAGTTAGGCTGTTGGAAGGTAAACCTAGAAAGGGAAACTAAGGAGTATTTGATATTCATAATTTATAATTAAATACTTTTCTCAAAATGTCCACGAGTCTCAAGCATGTGATCCAATCAAAAAATTTTTGTGAGTTTAGAGGAGAATGAATAATGAGTACCTCTAATGACACTAGCTTGGTTTGGCTCTTCATAATGTTTGTTATCTCTCAAATTCTTAGCACCACTAAAATTCATATTTAGGCTCAAATGGAAAACAGTCTGTCACAGTTAATGAAGAAGGCGTAAACTTTTAATTTTCTAGGTTCTGTTGGTTAGTAAAAGTGTAGGTTGCAACGTTAGACATAATTAAAAAGTATAAGTTTTTTTTCTCCCCACTTTTGCCTATATCATCCACTCACTAAATGTGATAGTTCCTTTTTTGTGTGTGTGGTGCCGGGGATTGAATCTAGGACCTTGTGTATGCAAGGTAAGCACTCTACTAACTGGGCTATAAACCCAGCCCATGATAGTTCCTTAACTGCTTACTAATCTGTATAAATGGTGAGTTACAGTCCATCTTTCTTACTCATGACTTCTGCATCCACAGTTCAACCAACCACGGAGCAAAAATGCTCAGAAAAAAAAATTTCATCTGTGTTAAACATGCAGACTTTTTTCTCCATCATTATTCCCTAAACAGTACCATAAAATAACTATGTACATAGCATTTAGAATTTACATGAATTAGGTATAATAGATTATATTAGGTATAATTCAATGTAGTATATGGGAGAATATGCACAGGCTATATTGCAAATATTATACCATTTTATGATGTACTTCAGCATTCAAGGATTTGATTATCCACAGGAGTGCCGGAACCTATTCCCTTCAAATAATGAAGGGCAAACTATATTTTGCCTTCAGGTCTTTTGTTGTTTTTTGGAGACTTAAGTGATTTTATTTAGGCAGCTTTTCATCTCTGTGATCAAAAGACCTGACAAGAACAAAATAGAAGAGGAAAAGTTTATTTTGGCTCATGGTTTCAAAGGTTTCATTCATGGTGAGTGAACTCCGTAACTCTGGGCCTAAGGTGAGGCAGAGCATCCTAGCAGAAGGGCATGGCAGAGGAAAGCAGCTCAGGACATGACAAATGGAAGCAGAGAGCTCCACTCATCAAAAACAAAATATAATCCCAAAAGTCATGCCTCTGGTGACCTACCTCCTCCAGCCACATTTCACATTGATATGGGTTACTCCATCAACTAGATTACAACTCTCACAATCCAGCCATCTTACCCTTGAACATTCCTTGCACATGAACACTTGGGGAACACCTCATATCTCAACCATAATAAGTGATCGTGTATTTATGTGTTTCTTTTTTCTTTAATATTTTGTTCATAGGAAAGATTAACTTCTTTTTTTAACTAGAAATTTCATTTTGAATGAAATAAATTTGTAGAACTGAAATCTTAGATTATTATCTTAAACTTACATTTTCAAATGAGGTACAAGTGGATGAAATTACTTTCCCACATCTCTTGATATTCCTCTATTTTCTTTCCAGTATTTTGCTATCACAATATGCTTCTTTACCCAGCTAAAAATTTTTTCACCTCCACATAATCGTCTCAGGAACTCAGGAGTTTTATTATTTTCTTGCTCACATGTTGTTTTATGATAGTCCTTACTAGGTAGTTTTTTGCTTATTTGCGGAAACAGGAGTTGTTGTTGTTGTTTGTTTGTTTTAGGTTGTTCATCATTTCAGGGGCAACAAAAAAGAATAATTGGTCTCACAATGGATTATCAGTATATACATTTTTGAACTAGTGGTTAGAAGTGACCCTTGTGTATATGTATATGTTGGAACATTTAGATAATATTTGTATTGTTTAAATGATGGTTAACTTGCTTTTTCTTATAAAAGTGGAGCTTATGTGGATAAATTATACTTATTAATGCTATCAGGTCAACATAACAAGTGTGCAATGAATACATGAGCTCAAATATAAAAATAAATCTGAAATGATAGAATAGATACAAACCCAACTATCCAAAAAATATAGGTTTTTAGGTTTTTGAGGGGGAAGATTTATACAGTTTTCATCTTTCAGTTTAATTGCTGTGTTATATCACTGAACCAGAAACATCAAAGAAAAGACAGAAGAAAAACTTGGGCAACTTGAGGAAGGAGAAACTAAAACTAGTCTTTTTATTTTTTGGCCAACTGCAACACAGATTTGCATGTTCATCTTCTTTGAATATTTGATGCTACTGTAGCTCTCTAGCTTCTAACCATATATTCAAACTATTTCATTCACATCTGTAACTTGAAGTTGTTTAGGAAAGTTGAATTAAGAAATGTGTCATAGTTTTTACAGCATGAGTTTCAGAGAAAGGGACTGAAAATAGTTAGAATTGTGTTCAGTACTTTTTTCACTCTACCCTTCCACCTCAATTCAATCAACCATAGCAGCTTAGAAAACTTTAATGAGACTAAATAGTATTTTTTATTATCTCAGAGAACTTTCAGAAGAGTGATGTAGCATTTGTATAATAAATTTCCTGTATTTATTGCATCAGAGGTTAATCCAAATTGATTTTGCAAAATTACCTTTAAAATTAACCTTTTCCTGATTTTCATGTAGTGTAGTATTGCATTCTTTCACTTAGACATTTAGAAATCTTTTATTTTCACACTGACAGATTATCTCATTGGTAGTGTAATTAAAGATTTTACAAGTTCTTAAATAATCAGTCAGTAATCCAAAATAGTAGTCAAACAAGATATTTTCATGCTTAGTACCATCAGAGGAAAAAGCAGTGACACCAAAATTCTTTAGTGAACAGCCTAGGATCTTTGTGTTAAAAGGGAAATAAGGTTTTATTTCTCATGATTCTATATTTCTTTAAATGAAAGAATGTAATTCTAATGAGACCTCAGACTTCATGGCTTCCACTACATAGAATTTCTCAGTTGATTACATCCCCATGGCACATATTCAGTAGATGTCATCAATTATAAATAAGGTCTTATCTTCAAATATGTTGCCATCTCTGGATTGACAGCCAGCTAACATCTGTTACATATATAACAGAGAAAATAATTATTTAAAAAGGAAGGGTAGAGGAAGGAAGAGGCTCAGCTTATATATAAGAATTCATCAAGAAATATAAGAAAGTAGATCTTTCAAAAATCATTCTATGTTTATTATATTTGGGCCATTTTTAAGCTTTATTTTAAACTTACATTTTTCTGTTTTTCCAAATGTTAACTGTTTGGAAGTTCCAAGAGGGGTAGATGCATTTCATCATGGTTTCTTCAAAGACCTGAGACACTGCCTATGAAGGTATTCATTGTTTTAAAATAACTCCAACATATTCTTGAAGGTTAACCTTTAAAAATGATATTAAATGTAAAAGTTGACTTATTGAATCTCAGATGTGAACAACTTTTTTATTCACTGGCACTAAAGACTAAGGGCTTCCCTCTGACCAGTACTCCATGAGACACAAAAGAAGGGTCCAATAGACTGTTCCATATCATTTTTATTGTCATTGATTCCTCTGGGCAGAGTAATGTATACTCACTATTATCACATTCTTAACTCACTCAGCAAACCGCTGCTCTCTGACCTGAGACCCAACTCCACTGAAACTGTCTAGTTAGTAAATTCCCACTCATCTTCCAAGATTCAGGTTTGTAGCCAATTTAAGGAATAGTTCTTTGACCCTTGGAATGGAGCTAAGCTGTCCTCTGAGTTCAAGGCAACTTATTCATATCTCCATCCTTGCAGAAATAACTGTTTACATCAGTCTTGCTTACTAGATATAAGTTCCTCAAGGTCAGAGATTGTTTTTATTCATTTCTGAAGTTCTAACATTTGGCAAAGTGCCTAGAACAAACATGGTGCTTAGTAAATCTTGTTGAACTGATGTGACCTCCTTACATTTTAGTGGGAAAAATCACTTTCCAGCAAACAATTGAAATACAGTGAGGTCAGTGCCCTATAAGATGAGTGTACAAAGGGTTATATGAGCTCCAAAGAAGTGAGGAAAAGGGTTCTAAAGTCAGAATGATACTGTGGTTCTCTACTGAGTAAACAATAGATTTAAAAATAAAGGAACATAGAGAAAGTTGAGCTTTATATTATATATATTTTGTCCATAATACATATTATTAATACTGTGCAAGACCATGTTACTGTGGGTGATCATGTTCTTAAGATTTTATCAGCTTGTTGCCATTAAAACTGACATCACCAGTGGTCTCCATTTATGTTTGTTAGCTTATATAGTCCTTTTGTCTCACTGCTTATTGGCACCAGTGTTCCATGTGGGAACAAGTGGTTGGCATCTGTGATATGAAAATGAATGAAAACCCTCTCCTGTTAAAGTAGTATAGAATATCTGGTAGCCTGCTTAGGGCCCTTTGTCCTACATACAGGTTGTCTTCCTTTACAATTAGTGATTATTGAGGATCTTTCCTTGTTTAGTTCAGATGATCTCCTTCTAAAATCTTAAATAGGCATAGAGGTTTCTGCAAAGTCAGCACCAACAACCAGAACAATTTGATGAAGAAGATATGGCCCAGGATACCCTGACTGAGGTACTGCTTCCAAAGAAGGAATCCAATGGAGTTAAAAGTCAAAAATTAGGTACCTATAAAACACCCTGCCATTTGACTAAATGTATGACTTGCTATCAAGGAGATGGAGAACTGTGTGCAGAGAGAAAGACTAAAAAGAGAAGGTGGATGTGCTTATAGAAAAAAAATCTGTGAAGATTGGGTGAAAGACAGGGCTGAGGAAAGAAGGATGTGAAAAGGCTTCTTCCTAGCAATAATTTCTTTAAAAAAAAATGTACCCAGGGATGGAGGTGTAGCTTAGTGGTAGAGCACATGCCGAGCACTTACAATACACTGGGTTCAGTTCCCAGCACCAAAAAAAGATTCAGTATCCTGTATTCACTGTGAGGAATATGTAAGATATGGAAGTCTTCCTTCTAAAAAGTACAAGTCAGCTGTGGTGGTGCATGCCGGTATACCCACATACTTAGGAGGCTGGGGCTGGAGCATTACTTGAGCCTACAAGTTCAAGACCAGCCTGGGTCACATTGTAAAACCACATCTCAAAAACAAACAAACAAAAACTAGGGAAACAGATGTACCCACCAATGCTAGTTGCTATAGCTTGAATATAATGGCACCCATGGGCTAAAATGTTGAAAGCTTTTTCCCTGGCCCGTGAAAAACTATTGGAAATCTGTAAGAGGTGGGACTTACTGGAAGGAAGTTAGGTCATAGGGAAAAAACCCTTGGCTCCTTCCTGTCTCTATTTTCTGGTCATCATAAGATAAATAAGCCTTCTCTATCATCTACTCTTGCCATTACATGCTACACTGCCACAGGCCCAAAGCAATATGGTCAAGCAACCATAATCTCAAGAAACTATATCCAAAATAAACCCTTCCTTTATCAAGTAGGCTCTCTTGAGTATTTTGTTACACCAATACACCAGTCAATATAAAGTAGAATGGGACAAAGAGGAAGCTGAAGAGAAAGAAAAAGTTTTTTTCTTCTTACAGATGCTTATTTATGAAAGGGGTACTGGGGATAATGTCAGGAAAACTAAGGGATAACTGGTTGTCTTTAAAAAGAAATCATTTGTGAAGTCAGGGTTCTGTATTCTAGCACAATCTGTGGATCAGGTTGCAATGCCTGGAACAACCAAGTTAGTGAGGGTTGCCTCAACTGATCCACTTGAAGAGTAGTCTTAGTGTTTGGTCTTATCCTTTGGTTATGGTCAAGTATTAATTTCAAAAGTAGATTTTAATGCCTTTTTTTTTCTAAGTATAGTACAGTATGCCCTATTGCCAACAAGCATGGGCCAAGGGAGGTCACACTCGTTTCTCTATCGAAGGGAAAAGCCTGTTGCTCATTATAAGTGACTGTAGCTCAGGGTTCAGGGGAAGCAAATTCATTTAGATATAATATAGATCCTGAAATCTTCTCTTGCAAAGTCATGAGATTAACAAATGATGACTTTCCTGACAATTAAACCAAATGGATCAAAGGAGTTTCTCTCCTCTAACAAGAGAGACCACTGAACTACCCTTGGAGGCAAGAGCCCCTAATATCTGCAGCTTATATGCAGAAAGCATCTTGGTTTAGATATTATCCTTGTCTACTTTTTTGATAGGTATATCTCTAATAAAAAAGAGAAGTCCATTTCTTTGCCCTAAGTAGGCTAAAGATAAATCAGGATTGCCTATAGTCATGGACTACCATTTCTGGCATAGGACTGATAAAAGAGGTCAAGCATAACACTCCCTGACCTCCATTCTACTCTGTGGAAACCATTAACCAAACTGCCTCTGTGGAGGCAAAATACCTGCTGGCAGAGTCTCAAATATGTTTTATTTACTGAGTGATCAGCCTTTAAATTTACAAATTAGTAGAGTAACATCTGTTAACTGGCATTGCATTTGATGAAGAAAAAGTGGTTTCCATCTCTTGGAAATTTGCAGTTTTCATTCTACCAAACTATGATATAACTCAGAGGAAAAGTATCCTTCATTTCAGCAGTCCTGCTATCCATATATGCTTATCCATAGTGAATGACACTATAATTTTTTGATGCATTATAATTATACATAATAGATTAATTATGCTATATTTGTACATACACATAACAATTTGATCAATTTCCTTCCCAGGCACCTTCCACTTTTCCTTCCCCCTGGTCAGCTTGCTTTATTCTAGTGATCTCCCCTCTATTATTATCATTATTTTAATACTGCATTATAGTTATATATAAGTGGGATTTATTGTGGTATTCATACATGGACATAGTAGATTTCGTTCCTCAGTACTTCCCCATGCCTTTTCCTCCTTCCTCTCTCAATCTCATTCCTTTAATCAATTGGTCTCCTTCTATTTTCATGAGATTCCTTTCTCCCCCTCTTCTTCTATCTGTCCCTCTTCCTCTCTCACCACTTCCTGTCTCACTTTCACACAAGAGAAAAACATTCAACCTTTGACTTTCTGAGTCTGGCTTATTTCACTTAATATGATATTCTCCCAGTTTCAACAATTTATCAGTAAATGACATAATTCATTCTTTATGACTGAATACAATTCTGTTGTGTATATATACTATGTTTTCTTGAAACATTGGTCTATTGACAAGCACTAGGTTGGTCCATAACTTTGCTATTATGAATTGTGATGCTGTAAACACTGGTGTTGAGAGCCACAGTTTAGTCAAAATGACCCTGGCATTTTGCTAGAGGGAAGGGTTGAAAGGTGACCCTGCTCCGGGATTAGGGTGGCTCCCGGATTAGGGTGGCTCCCGGATTAGGGTGGATCCTGGGGGCGGGGAATAGGGCAGCTCCAGGTGCCCGCTACTTTGGAGTTCCCTTTGAGTTCTCCCGGGGTTCCGGGAGAATTGGTGCACAGAGCCGGGTGGAGGAAGTGTGTTCCCAGAAAAATGCATGTAGAGTGCTGGTGAGAGTTCGGGAATAAAGAGTTGCTGTTTGAACCTATAAGGCTTTGTGGCGGCTCGGTTATTTTGTGCCCAGCCAGACTGTGGCACACTGGTATGCATGCATCATTATAGTATGCTGATTTTAGTTCTTTTGGATAAAATACCAAGGAGTGGGTAGCTGGGTCATGTGGTGGTTACATTCCAAGGCTTTTGAGAAATTTTCATAGTGCTTTCCAAAGTGGTTTTATCAATTTGCAGTCCCACCAACAATGTATAAATATACCTTTTCCCCTCATATCCTCACCAGCAAGTACTGTTAATTTTTTTCTTTTAAGAGAGAGGCAGAGAGAGAGAGAGAGAATTTTTTAATATTTACTTTTCAGTTTTTGGCGGACACAACATCTTTATTTTTATGTGGTGCTGAGGATCGAACCCGGGCCGCACGCATGCCAGGCGAGCGGGCTACTGCTTGAGCCACATCCCCAACCTGTTAATTTTTTTTTCTTGATGGTTGACATTCTAACTATAAAATCTCAGTGTGGTTTTGATTTGCATTTCCCTGTAGCCATTTGTATTTCTCCTTTTGAGAAATGTATGTTTAGATCTTTTGTTCATTTACTGATCAGCTTGGTTTTTTTGTTGTTGTTTTTGTGTGAAGTTTTTTGAGTTCTTTATATAGTCTGGATATTAATTCTCTGTCAGAAGAGTAGTTGGTAAAGGTTTTCTTTCATTCTGTTTGCTCTATCTTCATGCTCTTATTTCCCTTCCTTACAGAAGCTGTACAGGAATAAGCTGTACAGGAATAAATTTTATTAATAAGTTTTATCCCACTTATTGATTCTTGGTTTTATTTCTTGAGCATTAGAGGTCTTATTAAGGAAGTTGATACCTGTGCCTATATTTTAGAGTATTAATCTTATGTTTTGTTCTAGCAGGAGCAGTGTTTCTGATCTAATCCTTAAGTCTTTGATTCCCTTTGAATTGACTTTCATACAGGGTGAGAGATTGAGATCTAGTTTCATTCTTTTTCATATGGATATCCAGCTTTCTCAGCACCATTGATTAAAAAGCCTATGTTTTCTCCAACATGTTTTTGGTACCTTTAGGACACTATGTTTTTAAATGTATTTAATTGTATTTTACTTATAAAATAAAAAACAAAAACTATTGTAAAGCAAATGATTTTAAATAAAAAGGTTTCATACTGATTTTAAATGATTTTAATTTTATGAGTATTATGTTCCAACTCAAAATAAGGGTATTGCACAGTGCTTTACTATTTTAATAGTTATTTTTCAAGCTTTGGTGAAATTTTCATAAACATAGTTGACTTTGAAAATAACACAGAGAATGTCTTAATTGGTTAATTTCAATTACCTGTGAAGAACTGAAAGCAGGCTATAACATTCATAGAAAAGACAAGTACATAAATCTACTTGACTTCAGTGAAAAATAATAAACTTCTCAAATATTTAATAAAACTTACAAGAGGCAAAATTAAGAATGGTGTAAAATGTAATGTATTTCCAAAATTTTTCCAAAATGTACTCTTTTGCTTTTGAAAATCCATTAAACATGCAAGGATTCTAAGACTATCTGATCATCTTAAAAGCCTCTTATATTGGAGAATCTAACACCTGATATTTTTAAAACAAAATTTAGATTAAATAAATACACATCTGCACTGTTAAAATAATAAAATATGTGATTTGTAAGGTAAAGTTCTCCAAATAACAAACAAAAAACAATACCAGAAAATAAATTTACCACTTTACGGCATCCATAAATATTACTATTCAAATTTATGAACCTATTACGTTTTCCCTAGAGAACAAGCACATTTGTCATCATATAACTATGGAATAAATACTGAAAATTTTAAAAAATACTAATAATCAACAAACTCCCAATTGTTATAAATTTATTATAGCAAGTTTATTCTTTTATGTTTCTGCTTCCTAATTAGTATTTTTAGTAGAGGCATAGCACTGGGGGGTACAGAAGGTGAATATGCCTCAAGTGCCCATTATGCTTTTTTAAAAGTTCCATTTTGTACTTCAGCTATTTTTAGATATATTGTTCATAAAGCTCATGAATGCAACTTACTTTTGCTATGCTTACTTTTTCTGTTCCCCCACCAGGAAAATTCAATCACAGCACTAATGAAAGGACAAAAATATTGCATTCCTGATACATCATTTATTTTGTTTTGCCAATGGTTCTTGGAGTTTTGAATTATTTCAGTAGTGTCAATGTTTTCGTTAATGCTTAAACTAGATGATCCACATTATAAATTTTTTTATGGTTGTCTTAAGATACAATGGATTATTCACAGTTTATTAACATTCCAGAAACCAGACATCTGGTTTATTTATCTTTATCTTCATCAAACCCCCAATACTTTATGAGATACTTGAAGCGGGGGAACCTGCAGAAGACACCCTCCAAAAACACTGTGTTCTCAAGAAGAAAAGCCTAAAATAATGGGTTAATTCAGTCATTGTGCCTTAAACTGGAAACAGATTATGATTTTACTTCAGAAAGCATTTACATTTATTACATTCAAAAATGATTCTCATTCAGAGTAATGATTGAGATAGATTCATTTAAAATAAAAGATACAGTAATTATGTGATGCAATCCTACTATAGTGCCAAGATTTCATATATAGTCAACATTTTCAATTGGATATAGACATCAAGGTGTGAGTATTTATGATCTATTTTGTTGATATTCCCTCAGTTCAAAATTAATGTGAGTATCCTGGCATGGTGGTGCACACCACCTGTAATCCCAGTGGCTGAGGAGGCTGAGACAGGAGGATCACCAGTTCAAAGCCAGCCTCAGCAATGATGAAGTGCTAAGCAACTCAGTGAGAACCCTGTCTCTAAATAAAATACAAAAAAGGGTTGGGAATATAGATCAGTGGTCAAGTGCCCCTGAATTCAATCCTTGGTACCAAAAAAAAAAAATTAAATGTGATTAATTGTATTCATCTGTCACTCAGATTTCATTCATGTCTAAACAGAAATTAGTCATAGCATAGACAGAAAAAAAATTCCGTGTCTGTCTAAATTATTGACTGTACCACTGTCCTCACTAGTCTTGTAAGTACCAATTTTCATTATAAATTCAGGAGGAAAAAGCACTTTAGACCCAAATATACATAAATTGCTAATAATATTTTAATTTAAAGTCAACAAGTATTTAAACTCTTATCCTCTAACCTTTTCACTATTAGCATAGTAAAATTTCCACAAGTTGAAAAAAAATTAATTCACTTCAAATGCTAATCTGTGACATATCCAAATGTTTTTGCCATCATATATATGAACATTGGCAAATAGGACACTTAACTGTGACTTGAAAAATTTAACAATGTTAAATAAAACTATTTTCTAATTGAAAATGTCATTACAGTTAAACCTTTTCAGAAAACAGTTTTTAAAATCTTCACACATACACACTCTAGTTTTCTGAGTCAGTATTCAAAATCACAGGAGGTTTTGTGATGCTTCCACAATCATTCAAGCTAGGGCAAGCCTACTGTAGCATTTCTTTTATTTAAAAAAAGAAAAAGGAAAAATAATTTTAACAAAATATAATTATTTCATTTATAATACATATTGAAAATGATGTGCCAATTCCACAAGGTATATCTTAAAATCTTCCAAGGTTACATTGAAAAGGAAATTTAGTATTAATTTTTTTCATTCCAGAGACTCAATGTGGAGTCCCCTCTGCGGTTTATAAACCCTAGTACAACCTGTGGTCTGCAGAGATTAGCCAACAGTGTTTCTTGTGTGGCATTTTCTCCTTAACCTCAGGAAAATTATTTGATAAATGACTTCTGCATTCAGAAATTGATGCTCCAACTCTTAATTTACCTTTAAACTATCTTTAAAGACCTTATTGAAAATACCATATTAGCAAAGTTTTTTTTTTTTTAAAAAAACACAAGTTTAAAAAAACTGAATTACTAGAGTTTCAAGTATACTTTAGATGCACATTTTCACATAAATCTAAATTCAACAGCAGCTTTGATGTTGAGATTAATAGATGTTGTGCTTTTAGCTTAAAGGAATATTTCCTACATACATGTGGTTATGAAAAATTATCAAAATCGGGGAAAATTTTAGTGGATTTCTCTAATTTTAAAATGATGCTGACATTATATAGGTCAGTTTTTATTTGCAAGCCTTTGTTGAAGAAGAAATATCTTTATCACAGTTCTTATCATGTCTTATACATGTAAGTAAATAATGCAAATAGATATATAATTGAGGGGCTGTGGTTGTAGCTCAGTGGTAGAGTGCTTGCCTTGCATGCATGAGGCCCTGGGTTTAATCCTCAGCACCACATAAAAATAAACAAATAAAAATAAAGATATTGTGTCTATCTACAACTAAAAAAAAAGAAATATAATTGAATGGTCACTCATATATGTTCCTGTTTCCCTTTACAATTAAACTGGTATCTCATTGCATTAATTTATTTGAAAACCAATTCATCTTGGGTTTTTGGCACAAAACACCAGAAAGAGCAACTTTATTTAAATTAAACTCAGAGCATTATTTGTGAGTATTGAACCATGAGTAGAACTATGCTATTGTACAAGTATAGTTGTACAAACTTCTTCCAGAATATCCTGTTTCTAGGTTTTACCTCTTGAATTTACCCTGGGAAATTCAGTGGTATGCTTTCTTTTCTTCAGAAATACCAGATTGATAAAAAGAAAATAATAATAGTTTACCATTTTGAATGTAACAACACCAATACTTTAAAGAACTAACAGTGTATTCTACAGATATATGTGCCATAGACTATGAAAAAAGAAACACTTTAGGGAAAAAAATCATGTTACAAAATGTATTATAAAAATAAATTACATAGTATGTGCCCATGGACCTGAAAGCTTCCCAAAAGGAAATTTCTTTTGGCACAAAAATTCACTTGCTCTTACTATATATTTTCAGCAAGGCTGTTTTTAGCTTTTCCATTATATCCTAAAAAAAAAAAAATCACTGGAAGTAGTAAGACATTTCCAGTTGTGATCAGTAGCATGGAGGACCTTAGTAATAACAGAGAGCTGCAGAAATATCCATTCAACAGGGATTCAGAGGAAGTACACAGACCCAGTATGTGCTTGGTTTACCATCTCATCTGGAGTTCATACGTAACTGGTGAATGATGATGCTTTCTATAAAAAGAAGAAAAATACAGGATTTTCAATTAAACTGAAACTCAAACTGATAGTTTATGAAATGATCAATACTACATCATTTCACTAAAGGACCATAAATGTTAAACAACAAAACAAACAAAAACAGGTACATAAGCCCAATAGGATCCCCTGCTATTCTTCCGTAACTTCTTTATATTGGCATATGTGCTTTGCCTCCAAAAACCCATTAGAAATCATGACTTAACATTTTAACCATATTAGGTCAATATTACCCAAGGAATAGACTGAATACAAAGATAGTAATTACCATGTACAAGCCTCATAATGGGAAAATAGACTTCTCTTGGCCAAACTGTCTGTTCTGAATGATATTTATACCCCTTTAATTTTTTTTATGTATGTGGGCTGTTTTTAATAAGGAGATATCCATTCTCTATTCTAAGAAGTCACAAATGACTCACTCCTGTCTCTGCTTCTTTTTGCATTAACTATATGCTTTTAAATATAAATTCATTCTTCAAAACTAAGATATTGAGATAGTAATTAGAACAGTCTAGTCACATTATATACATTTAATATTTATATTTATTTGATTGTTTTTGCTTTTATACTAACCTTTATGCCATCATGAACATATATCATCATCACTTTTATTCAACCATTTAAGAACTACAGGTCTATAATATTCTAGGCATGGAACTATATTGGTGAAAAATATAAAACAGAGTTCTGTCATCACTGAGATTATATAGAGCAGAAAAAAGAAAATAACAGCCTCAGATAATTTCTCCACCTGAAAATTTTATTACCTCCATGCCCAAAAACTTGTTAATGAGTTTATCAAAAGCATGAAGAAATTTACACTTATTATTCTCTTTAACTTCAAATATCTATTATTATACATTTTATTCTCTTTTTTTCCAGTTCTCAATGGACCTTTATTTTATTTATCATTGAACCCAGTGCCTCACACATGCTAGGCAAGCCCTCTACCACTGATCCACAATCCCAGTCTACATTTTGTTCTTACTTCTGTAGTTAATATCTGAATAAGCAATAATTAAATCTCATTATACCAAAAACCTGTTTCCTGCTAATTATGCACAGTGGATAATCTTCCATGGAAAGAAATGTTTTGTTTGGTTTTATTAACTTTGCCCATGGGAAACCACTAGGTGGAGATATTTCCATTCCTTTCCTCAGCCTTTCAACTTGATTTTAAGATAGAATAGACAATAGCAAAGTCAAATGAAGCTGTGAAGGTTTTGTAAAGATTTTAAGACATATAATACTATTTTTCAACATACCATAAAACCCTAAAAATCATATTTTTTACATTGAAAAATTATTCTGAATTTAACTTCTTTAAATGCCTAAAAATGTGTCAATATTTCAGACAAAACAATAACAAAGCACAAATTAAAACATTATGTAATTAAAAATCAGAGTTTAAGATTCAAATGTTGTTTCTCACTAAATGCTTTTTTAAAAATTTATTTTTTATTTTTTGGTACCAAGTATTGCACACAGGGCACAGGGCTACTTGACTACTGAGCCACATCCCCAGCCTTATTTTGTATTTTATTTAGAGATAGGGTCTCACTGAGTTGCTTAGTGCCTCGAAGTTGCTGAGGCTGGTGATTCTCCTGTCTGGGTCTCCCAAGCCACTGGGATTACAGGAGTGCGCCACCACACCCAGCTGATGCTTATGTTTTAATAATTTTTGTAGTAGGTTTCAAAGAATGAAAAGGCCTAGATCTCAAATCCCCTTAATTCAATTAAAGTATTTTCTCCTTTTCCCTCCCTTAAGAAAGCATAGGAACAATTTTAAAAGAGTGAAATCCTGAATCATTCTTATTATAGATGTGATTCAGAGTGCTTATGCCTTTGCTTTCTTGATACAAAATGAGACTAGATATCATCTCTAATGTCTCTTGCAGGATTGACATTCTGTGCTACTCCCATCTCTTCTTTCTTGTTGAATATGCAAGCCTCTTAATTCCTAGAGTGCTTTCTCTTAATCCTAGCATTTTCAAATCTTTAACAATAGCTACTTATAATTAATATTTGGTGAAAATACATGGGGGCAATGGGTTTATTTGTAGAAGAAATATTATTTTAGCTCTACCATTACATTTCATTATTATTTCAAATTAATAAATTGGAGCCAGGCTTATGCCTGTAATCCCAGCAGCTTGGGAGACTGAGTCAGGAGGATTGCAAGTGCAAAGCCAGCCTCAGCAACCCCAAGGCACTAAGCAACTCAGTGAGGCCCTGTCTCTAAATAAATATAAAATAGGGCTGGTGATGTGGCTCAGTGGTTGAGTGCCCCTGAGTTCAATCCCTGGTACCAAAAATAATAATAATAATAAATTGGAAATGCACACATATATTTAGATAGAGAAATGTCTCAGAAATACTTGATAATGCCAAATAACATGATTATACATAAATTCTACTTTAATGATAAATCAGTTGATATTTATGTAAATAAACTTTATTAAAAATACAATTATGCCCAAATTTTCTTGTTTTATATACACTAAGACACATGTTGTATCATTTATAGTGACAGTGAGACAAGATCTATAACAGACTTTATTAAAACTTTTATTAAAGAGATTTTGTTAAGCCTATAGTTGCTTATTATCCGTGCTTTCCCCAAGTCTCAGGTGAACTTAGGTAAGAATCAGTCACCCAGTATCCAAAACTAAGAAATAAATGTTTTACACTATTAAATTTTGAAGTAAGTCATTACAGAGCAAAACTCTCTGATACATATGGAGTTCACAGTTGCCAAGAAAAAAAATTAACAATTTGGAGATTAATGCCATTATATTTCTGTAAAAAAGGAAGGAGGAGCAGAATTCCAGTCTCTTCTTTTTTTATTAATTAGTACAACAGAATAATGTTTTCATTTTACCAAAGTTAGAAACTCAGCAAATTTAATTCCATCTTCTACTCTGTCTTCATTTTATCTCAGAATAAGAATAAAGTATAGGTTATATGGGGCCTCTAAAGTGACCTCAGTACAGATATAATTCTGTAATAATTTTTGGTTTGATAGATACATTTTTCTGACACTAGTAATTTGTAGAGCATGTAATCATCAGACTAAAGTTCAAAGTACCACCTCAATCAGTGATCTCAAAATAACCAACACTTAAATTTGGGCCCCCTACAAACCTTTATTAATATGATTTCCTTTTTTTTCTAATTGGAAAGGGGAAAAAATCCCTAAGTCTTAATCAGCATATGCATATGAGGAACATTAAATTTGTACGTTACTGTTAACATTAACAATTTACCAAAATGCACTTATTAGATATTTTCCCCTGTATGTTTCTCTTCAGTATTGATGTTTTTTTTTCCATAAGAAACTGCAGGTAACACATTTAAATACATTTTTTGTTATTATGACATTATGATGAACTGATGTGGCTTATTAATTCATTCTTTATTACACTAGCTTTTAGATAATTTCCATGCAAAGGAAGTTCAACTTCTTGTCAATTCATAATTGTACTTGATTTCTGACCTTACTATTTGCTGTCTATGGGTGGTATGTCAAAAATGCTGGCAAACCACATGACTTGAGCTGTGTGCATGAGCCGCCAGTATTTGGGGAGAAATTTGGAGAGAATGTCTCTTGAGTGCTAGAGTGGTGCAACCTCATAACAAATTGAAATATTGCTTCTTCCCAGGAGATCTCCTTGGCTATAGAGGGAGAAAGATGTACTGCCTGTAGAGTCAGTAACTCCTCAAGCAGTACATGTTTTTACTCTGCAAAACTCTCTGCAAGGAAACACTTGAAGCTCTGAATTTTAAAGGTCTGCTCTAGTAAATCAGACGCCATCCGTTTAATAGGCAAAAACTCTTTTAAGATCACACAACAAAGACAAAACATAGCAGAAGCTCAACTCATAGCAGAACTTTGCATCAGTACAGGAGGGTTGTTTTGTCTGTAGAAAAGTACATATCAAGTTACAGAAAACATTTCTTCTTGTATATTCATCAATTTTGCTGGCTTATCACCTGCTTCCCATGTTCCATGGCTCCTTACCTACCAGGGCTCTGCCTGAAGAACACTGAACCAACTTAGGAATGTGTTTTTCCTTTCCACCAGCTACCAAACCTCAGCTTTGGACTTGCTTCCGTAGACAATTACCCACCTGTAAAAATGTCCTACATTCTATATACCATTTAGAAGCAGGAATATTTAGGTATTATTTAAGTGCCTCCTATCCATAAACTGCTTCATGATTCAATCCTGTTATTATCACATTCAGAAATTAATAAGTTCTGATAAAACATCTGTTTTAAATAGGAAGTTCAATGAACTTGCCCTGTTGACTTGGACTTACACTCCTTCTTTTGGATCCATTTCAGCTAATTAAAAATACTTCCGACAATCAGTTTTGTCATTTGCTCCAGAAAACTTTTGAACCAGATGATATAAACTCTCTTGGGGTCTGTACACCACCTAATAGTTTTATTTGCTTCCTTCCAAAACATTTCCCACTCCATCCTCAGTCCAAATCATCCCATTACCTCCCCAGGTTCCAGAAGTTATTGATAATCACAGTTATGACTAATAACTTCTTCAGGCAAGCTAATTCTTATCTTCAGTGTAATACTATTTCCCAGATACAAGCAAGTTTGAATTGGTTCTCACATATATAACATTAACCATAAATAAAAACTAAATAGTAGAATCAGGTACAGTGGCACATGCCTATAATCCTAGCTACTCAGGAGGACTGCAAGTTAGCAAAAAACCTCATCTCAAAATAAGAAATAAAAAGGGATGGCGATATAGCTCAGTAGTGAAGAGCCCCCAGGGTTCAATCATCAGGGAAAAAAATAAGGGCGAGGGGGCAGGTGTGTTAGCACACACCTGTAATTCAAGCAGCTGAGGCTGGGGCAGGAGGATGACAAGTTCAAAGTCAGCCTCAGCAACTTAGCAAGGCCCTACACAACTTAACGAGACTCTGTCTCAAAATTTTAAAAAATTAGAAGGGCTGGGGATTTGTCTCAGTGGTTAAGCACCCCTGGGTTCAATTAAAAAAGGGGAGCAGGGGGAGTAAATAGTGAACAAATAGGTAAATATTTGCACCAAGCAGGCTCAGGTTCTACTTCTTTTGGACACATATGTCAAATGTTTTAAATCTATCTTTAAATTTAGAACTGATTTTTGATCCTGGATTCATCATTAATAAGATAGACATCTCTAAGCCTTAAGATTTTTCTTCCCCTTTTTAAATTTTTTTTTGGCGGGAGGTTTTCTGTTTTTCTTGAATAATTGATAATTATCATCTTGATCTATAAGGTCTGGTTCAGCTCCAAAGAGCTCTGACTTTGCAGTTCTGCCCATGACATACACATAACATTAGCATAAGTATAGAGACTAAAAGTACTTTTACCAGAGAAGCAATTAATCTTTAGTTCTTAGGAAAAGTGTTGCAGAAGGCTCTGGTAAGCTGCTTGCTGAACAATAGAGAAGCATATCATATTATGTCTAAAGAAGAATGCCAGAATAATAAAAGATTATACTAAACCATAAGCTAAGGTAAGGTAATTTGCCTTTTAGTAGCAGAAGAGACTATGGCTCCAGTCTCCTGGTTTTCACTTCTAATCTTTTCAGCCCTCTCAGTTTTCTAGTCTGTTGTTGAGCAACCATCCTTCTCAGTGTTCACCTTGATATCCATCCTAAATCTAAATCCTGTTTGTTGGTGGTATTGTTTGGTCCTTTAAAATAAGACCCTCTCTGTCCTATTTTGGGGGACTCTTCAAGAAAGCATGACTAACCTCTGAAACTTTCCCTTTTAGAAAGTGCTATTCAGGCTCCTGTAGGAAAGTCAGAGAAGGTGAAGAAAGATCATTCATAATTCATGCTAGTATGTTTACACTTCATTAAAAGTAATAGGGCTTCCTTTGTTCATCATTTGTGTAATGGCTTCAGAGACTAGAACTCCCCAGCTCAGGACTCCTAGCTGCTTTGCATTGTTGACCTGCTGCTGTGCCTTTGAAGGAAAACAGATGAAACTCATACCTTTTAGAACAAAAATACCAGGATTTCCTCGAATTCCAACTTCCCTTTGCCCCCATGTTCTCATGCTTGATTTTTGAGTTCCTCCCACGACATTTTCACTGGTCTGCATTACAGACAAACGTAGGAATCAGAAACACCTTACTTGTACCACTTCCTGCCATCCTTCATCTACTAATTTGGTTTCTTTACCTCAGTGCCAAGTTTTCACAGCAATGAACCGACCTTTAAACCCTAGGAAAGATTTTATAATAATAGTTTATCTTCCTAGAGGAGGTGGTGTTTGTAAAAGAGACTATGAACAGAAAGGACACAGTCACCAGAAAGAACACAGTCACCAGAAAGAAAAATACAAGAAAAGCCAATGCTAGGAGGAGAAACAAATTGACCAATTCCATGATCCTTGCTTGCAGGGGTTCAATTAAGGGAAAGGGAAAGATGCTTAGAAGAGTAGGGAGGTAGAGAGTCCAGCCACAGGAAACAGAGTACCAACTAAGGAGCTGGCATTGTATTCTATATGCAATGAGAAAACTTTAGAGGGTACATTAGAGGAATGATATGATCAACTTGCAATTAGAAATTGGAATGTAAAAGTTTGAGAATGGAGATTATGAGACCATTTAGAAATATCATAGTAATACTGATGAGAAGTCATTAAAATCTCAATTAGGCAGTGTTGGTAGAAGTGGAAAGGTGGGTTTGGCTGCTAGAGAAGTTAGAGGGTTCAGGTAAACAGGACTTCCTGAATGAGTCTATTTGAGGGCTGAGGGAGAAGGAGTCTAGGTGGCTAATGGGTTCTAGCTCTGGTGACAGGGTAAGTTATTTTACTACTTCTGAGCTGGAGAATAATTTTAAAAAAGTCATGAAGAAAGGAAGAAGAGATGTTAAGAATGGCTATTAGACAAGTAGAATTGGTGATAGACAATATAAATTTGGATACATAGTTGAATGGAGATAGAGGTTTAAGACTTGTGAACGTTATGGGTGATAATTGAAGCCATGGGTACATATAAAATAAGAAGATCAAGCACACAGAGTAGGAAAACAGCTTTTGATAGAGATGTAGGGAACATCTATTCTTAGCATGTATGCATAAAATGAAGAATCAGAAAGGGAGACTGAGGAAGAGCACTCAGGTAAAAAGAAACTCAAAAGAGATTAGATGGCTTGATCATGAAAAGAGAAGAACATAGCCTTAAATCATTGTTACCAAGACCAGAGGATTATTTTGTGGGAAAACTAGCCTAAGAAGTTCTAGACCTTGGCACAGGAATGGGCAGCATAGAACAAACGCAAGGGAGTGAAAAGTTTACACATGACTGAGATTCTCATCTCACCTCCCCTGACCTATTCCCAGCCTGATCCAGAGAGTTCACTGAAGGATTTTTTTCTCTATATACAAACTACTGGAAGGTGCACTTCAAAATGCAAGTACACAGGTACATAGATGAGAGAAGTAGAAGATAAGGAATCAGGAAACCTTGAATCAGCCTATGCAACAGAACAGCAGCTGTGCAGCAGGCTTAGAGGACAACCAGCCTAGACTGAGGTAATAGCCAAGGGCTGCTCTAGGAAGGTCTCCAGGGGAAAATGTGAAGCTGATGTGTCTGAGTGTTTGGAAAAATTACAGATGGGTGTTTGGCAGATCTAATGGAGCATTTGGGAAAAAAATAGATAGATGTATAGAAAACAAAGCAGATGAAAAAGCAGTTCTTTTGAAGAGGGAAAAGTAATAGGAGGAAGATGGCACACTCATAGTATACTACTTGGTTCAGCAAGAAGAATATTTAACTTTACACTGTAAACATATAAAAATATAAACATATAAATGTTGGCTGCTGATTTATCAAAAATAGTGAAGTAATTATGTTGAGGAGGATGGGTAAGAGTTAAAAAAGGGGACAAATGAGAGGTCTAAATCTTATACTTTCAACATGGAAATGAGAAGACGAGATATTTAAAACCTAGAAATAAAAAGAACACAAGCACATTATTTAGGAATATGAACATAAATGCCAGGAGAAACAGCTAAGAGTTGGCAATGGTTTCCTCCAGGGAAAAAACTTAAAATGTCAAGAGACAAGGTAAGGAATGTCTGTTTTCATTGTCTTTTTCCACTGGCTGATATTTTAACTACATATATAAATCTCTTTAAGAAAATTAAGGTTATGGGAGGGGGTATGGGGGTAGGAAAGGGACGGTGGAATGAGATAGACATCATTATCCTAAGTACATATATGAAGACAAAATGGTGTAACTCTACTTTGTGTACAAATGAAGATATGAAAAATTGCGCTCTTTATATGTAATATGAATTGTAATGCATTCTGCTGTCATATATGACAAATTAGAGTAAATTTAAAAACATGAATTATTAGTGGGGGCAGTGTTGTGGCTCAGTGGTGGAGCGCTTACCTAACATGCGTGAGGCACTGGGTTCAATCCCCAGCACCACATAAAAAAAATAAACATAAAATTTAAAAAGAAAAGAAAAATAAGGTTATTGGAGAATAAATGGGAAGTATGAAAGGAGGTAGAAAATGCTAAGTGTCAATAGTTTAGCTGGCTATGGAAGGAAGACCAGGGTCTCCTCCATAGCTATCTTGATTGTGCCCTGAATGTCTCTAGAAGGCACAATCAGATTGAAATCTATGGAAATGACACCTCACACACACTCAGCCTCTCAACCCCTGGGGTTTTTTTCAAGGTGGGATTGGAGCTGGAGCTATACACATCAGTCATGATGAGACCCCTTTAATTTTACTATACAGTATGTTTTAGAACAGAGAAAAAAATTAAACTTGTAATCACATTCCCTTTTGAAGAAGTCCATTAAACTTTTAAAAACATATTCACAAATGGAAGCTGGATTTGGAGTGCATTTAATTGTCTACCTCCTATTCCCAGTAGATTTCACTTCTAATATATGGTTTAAAACAAAGCTATCCAATGTATAGTTGGTTCTAAAATTACAAAGAAAAACTGCCATGACCATTGCTCTTTATCATTTCTGAAAGTGACTATGTATTTTTCTGCCAAGTTTTCTTAACAGTTGTAATTTGTAGGTAGGTGGCTCTATGCCAAGATCTAGATGTATAAACACTAGATGAATAAACACTGTTAAGACCTTTGAAGCATTTTCCCAGCTGATGGTATGAACTTTGAGAAGAAATGACATAGCATGGTATGAGCAAGTAAAAGCAAAGACATCAGCAATTGACATTAAGATTTTGATAAATCACTGAAGAATGACAGGTAGAATCTAAAAGAATGCAGTTTGGTTCTTTTGATACCCCCGTTTGCTCAAACATAGTATGTCATGTTACAGTAATACTAAATACTTCACAAATACCCAGGTAAGCATTAATAAAAGCAGCAAATGTCCTTGTTTTTGAAAGGTTTGCTTGTATACTATATGAAAGTGGAAAAATTCCCTTAAAAAATGTAAGTCGGTATTCTAAATGGCAAGTTCTCTTATTTAAATTTGTCTTGTCCAAAATCATATTTCTTTTTTTTTTTTAGTGCCAGCTATTGAATCAGGGCCTCATGCATACTAATCATGCATTCTACCACTAATCTACATCCCAAACCAAAATAATAATTCTTTTTTAAAATATTTTTTTAGTTGTTGATGGATCTTTATTTTATTTATTTATATGTGGTGCTGAGAATCAAACCCAGTGCCTCACACATGCTAGGCAAGCACTCTACCACTGAGCCACAACCCCAGCCCCAGAATCATAATTCTTTTTTTTAAAGAGAATTTTTAATATTTATTTTTTAGTTTTTGGCAGACACAACATCTTTGTTTGTATGTGGTGCTGAGGATCGAACCCGGGCCGCACGCATGCTAGGCGAGCACGCTACCGCTTGAGCCACATTCCCAGCCCAGAATCATAATTCTTAAAGTGTTTATTTTCTCAGTCTCTTTTTCCACCCCCCTTTAAATTTTCAATCCCATTATATGGCATGTCTTTAACATGATTGCTCAATGTTTGTTTGTTTGTTTTTTAATACCTTTATTTTTATGTGTTGTTAAGGATGGAACCCAGTGCCTCACATGTGATAGGCAAGCTCTCTACCACTGAGCCACAACTTCAGCTCACTCAATGTTTTTAATACATATTCTGAGAAATGATGAATAGTAGGAAATGAATATGATTAAAGAGCCTGTGAATACTATGAGGCATCTATATCTACTACCACTACAAACAATTCAAGTGCAAGTTCTGCAAAGTATAGGAAATGTGGTGAGGAGAACACAAAGAGAAATGTGTTTGTTCATGGACTAAAAACTAATCATACATCTTTTTTTTTTTAAATTACTTTTTCCCAAATATCAAGATCAGGTGCTATTCATACAATTTTGAAATTCTAACAATTCCAAAATGGAAAAACAAAAATTTGTAACTTTGTAGTTATTGTATTTCTGTAAAGTTGACCTACTTAATTCCAAACTTTTGGCAAAGGTACAGTCTACACTTGATTCCAAACTTTTGGCAAAGGTACTGTCTACATAAGACCTTAGTGTGCTAAGCTATGGTTACCAACCTTGAGCTCATTTGTTGTTATGTGACTACAAAGCACACTGTCCACTTTAACATGGTTAGTCTCACAAATACAGTTGGAATTTGCATTCACAATCTGTTTCATGCTTATTAAAACATGCTTAAAATTAAAGAAAATGATTCAAACATGAGAAAAACTAACAAGAATAATAATGTATTTCTCCACCCACACACACACACACACACACACACACACACACAAATCTTGAACTATTTCTACATTTGCAAGTAAAGTCCACATTTAACAGAGTAAAATATTTGGACTCAATTAAGCTAAGCATGATGTCATTTTTTTCTTGGCATTAATGTATCCGAATTTACTTTCTTCTATTTTCTATTCATCACAATTTCTGTTGAGCTATAAATGGTCATTTAGCAGCTCTATTCAAAGTGCTCCACAACTTAAATCAGTCACACACTTGAATGGAGCACAAGTCTGACATTAATATTTCTAAAATTACTCTGTATGACATTCTGAGAATCGTTTGTAGGTGGCCGAAACTTCTACAATGTACACAAACACACAAGAATAAGTCAAACTCTGTTTTTAGGATTCCATAGTTCGTTTCCATTTTATTTCACATTCAAGTTCTTTCTTGAAATCATTTTAGAAGCTTTGTTTCTGCAATATTTTAGAGGTTCAAGCCCTGTGATAGCTATGCAATTCTTTTTCCAGCACACAAATTTAGTATTTGATAAAGGCAAGTGACAATTACTAAACTATGTCCTATTTTAGAGTTTTTGAAAAATAAAAAATTACCATAGAACAATACCTATTAAATTTGGCTTAAGATTAGAAATTATGTGAGTCAACCTTTAAGAATAGGTGTACAGTCCCCAAATTTTACTGATGAACAAACTGAGGGTTTCTTAATTGATGGGCTAATTGATAGGTCCACTTGCTAGAAGCAAAATTGAAACTAGAAGTCAGGCTCCACCACAAGCCCAACATCCTCAATGAACCACACAGCAAACAGCAGTTTGGGTAATTACTTCTGTTCCCCAAGCATCAAAACAAATGCACAAAATAGGAAAGAAACATGGCTATTAGTTGGTTATTTTATAAACAAGGTGTTTAAAACTTAAATTAGTACATGTAAAGAGTTGGCACAAACAGATGAAGACTCATTTTCACAGCAGCAGTAGCATCTGCACAACATACCCCCTTAGCCACTGCCCTCAGCCCTTCCCCCCTCCAAGAGAGGTAGTGCTGCTGGCTGCAGATTTCTTCAGCTCTATTTTCATAGACTGAGTCTCAGCTCGAGGCTCGAATTTGGTCAGATTTCCTGCTCCTGGGGCTGCCACTACTGGCTTTCCTGCTTTCATACCTTTTGACATAGGAATGCGGGTAGGTGTAGGCCGCTGGGATGACCCATCTTGTCCTGACTGTAAGAGAAAGCAGAAGGGAGATGTGAGTTTCCCCTGAACATGCCATCAATTTGAACGTCACAGGACTCTTGACACACAGAAACACCCACAGATGACAACCCTTCCCCAGAAAAAAAAAAAAAAAAAAAGGAGTTTAAGAAACTTGGAATTGGTATCTAATTTGCTCTGGTTATGTCCTTTTTTCCTCTCTAGAAACATCTATGTTGAATATTCTTCTCTTTTTAAGTACTACCCTACCTCCTCTATCCTTACTGAAGATGGTCTTAATGTCCATTTCATGGCAAAAATATGGGCCTCCAGGTATAAACTCAGGCAATTTTACTCTTACTGTTACACAAATTATCTCCACTCTCCCTTCTTCCCTACATTGCAGATGAAGCAGCTCTCCTCTCACTCCTTATGACTTCAGGTGCCTGTCATTTTTTAGTGTCATTGCTGACCTTAAAATCCTAACACTCTCTTGTTTGGATTTTGTATGTGAATCTCACCAGTTCATCTCCTGTCTCTGATGATTTCTTTTCGATCTCTTGCTGGCTCCTTGTTCTACCTTGTCTGCCTTCTAAATATGAGTGTCATCATGTCCTATTCTCAGCCATTTCTCAGTTTTACACTCACTCTCAGAATCCCCTTAGTTTGACCCAGTATGTCCAAGCACTAGAACCTCAAGCCTTCAATTCTCTCTTGAAATGCAGATCTGTATTTCCAGCTACTTACTGGAAATTTACAGCATCCCCCAGGCATCTAAAAATAACATGTCTCAAACATTGCTTATCCTCTTCTTCAAAGAGTTAGTCTCCCTATGCTGCTCATCCAAGACATCCAGACAACCAAACCAGAAACCTCAGAGCCACCTTCTATACTCAATTTGTCATGAAATCTTTTCAATTCTATCTTCAGTATATCTCTGTCCTCATTTTCACTACCGAAGTTCAAGTCATCTCTTGCCTAGAGAATTGCAGTAGCATTGTCTTTAGCAGCCATCCCCTCCAATTTATCCTTTAAATAGTTTTCTAGACAAGTCTTTCTCAAACAAAAATAATGTAATGTTTTTCATGATCATAACCCTTTCAATGGCTCCCCTTTGCCACTCCATGAAATGAAATATCAATTTCATAAAACATGTCTGTGCCTTCAATATCTGACCCAAGTGTACTTTTCCATTTTCTGCACTTGGATTTTCTCTATGCTCCCAGCACAGTGGGATGCTCAATATTTCCCAAAAAATGCCAGGCTGCTTCACATCATAATGCCTTTGCACATACTGTTCTGCCTTCATATTCCTATTCTTTTCCTTCTTGAAAATCCCACCTTATCTGTGAAGACTTCTCTGGTCGGTCCTTTGGGTATACCTGTTTCAGAACCACTGGGTAAGTTCCAGTCCTGCCTCTCCCACTCAGTCAAGTACTTCTAAAGTCCTCTTCACATGCCAACACCTAATTCCATGGCCAAAGTATAGCTGACACTCAACAAATGTGGAATGAACAAGTGCACACATGAACTAGCCTGATGACATTCTCAAAGGGGTGTCCTAAACCTTTTGTTGTCCTTGCTCTAATAGGATCTGGTATACCTACAATTCAGACCTTTAGAAATCTTAGGCAACTATTTTGAAATCCTATTTATGTATTGGGTTTAATAGGTGGTCCAAAATGTTGCTACAGAAGGTAAGGCTATCCTGATAGGATACTCAAAATAGGAATAAGATGTTACAACAGAAAATCTACTCCAAATTACAATAATTTACATCCCCACAACGTTTTTATAAAATGCAACAGAAAGAAGAAAGACCCTACATAACCAAACTATACTCTGTGTTGCCTAAAAAGCAGTCCTAAATCATTTGAGAAGGGCAAATAATTTTGAATGTTATTTGGCTTCTGTAGAGCCAGTAATGAAAAGCTTTACTGGCAAAGCAATTAGTAATTCACACTTTGAAGTCTGTCTTGAGTCTGAATTTTGGCAAAGAGAATTAATGTAAATTATATTGAGCATTTAGGGAAATAAGCCACAGTTTCTATATTTAAATCATGACTTTCCTGTCTTTAAGAGATTTCAATATATGCTATAGAATTTGTTCAAAATTCAGAGCCTAAAGATCATAATTTCTAGTCTATTAGCTTAAATTAATATCTAAATAATTAATCTCTTCTATAAGAATCTTGTCCCCAATAAATAAATACAATCACTGGAAGTATTTTGAAAAATATAACTTCTTTTTAAGCCCTAGTGTTTGCACTTTGAACATTTTTTAAAATAATCATTCCTGCTAGTTATCAAATAAATATGTATAAAGTGCCTGCTCTCTGCAAGATACAATTAAATAAAGGGTAGTTCTTTTTTTAAATAATTAAACACCAAATTTTAATTATTTTTCAAAATATGTATCTGTTTTCTACTATAAAGAAAAAAAGGTAATTCTTAATCATATAAAAATCACTTTTTTTCCTTTAAAATATTTTTATATCAAAATCTTTTAATCTTATTTTGGGAATAAAGCATGGCTATGACCATACACAATCACATATAGTATATTTTAGGTTTAGAAATATAACCTAGGAACTGTTTTAGTTCTTCTTGAATATTGACTGTTTCCTCCTGTCATCGTTTTAAAAAGTATTTTAAACATAAAAATCAAATTTTAAACCTCAGGATTACCCTGTGCTGCCATTTCAAAGAGCCCATCTTTGCAAGTATTTGAAGTGTCTCCACAATTTACATGAATAAATGAAAATTTCCCTCAAAATTGGCCCAATTTATCAAAATATTAGATTGCTTAATTTTCATCTATCAGTGTAGATGGTGCTATAGGAAACATCAGTGAGTGGGTTCCAATGGAGGGGAAGGTACACGGCTTTGATTTATTGTGGGTGCTTAGTTAATCTCACTCCTTACTTCTCCATCCTCCTCTGGCCAGGGCTTTGGAACCTCTTATACTCACCACTGACTGGGTTCCTCGAGTGGATGAAGTTGTGACTGGTGTTATGGTGATGGTGCTCGTCACTTTGCTCGCACCAGGTCGTGAAGAGAGATGGTTCCTGGGAGAGCGAAGGACAGTGCCAGTGGAAATCTCCTTTTCAGCTGTCACGTTGACTGGCCGAACAGTAATAACTGGACTAGCTCCTTCAGCTGAAGTCCCAGGGGATCGTTTAAACTGGGAACCTAAGTGAATGTGAATCTTATTGTCTTCCGTGGTTATGATATTGGCATTGGAATTGTATTTTCGTACTGGAGGTGGAACAGTCTGTTTTTCGGGGGTGACTTTGAGGATAGTCCTTCCCATGGGCATTTCCTGGGATTCTGGAGAAACTGCAATTTCGGCTGGCGCTGCAGAAGTAGACACTGTCATTATCTGAATGGGGGACGTGGGCCTGTCTGCAAACGTGCCTCTTCCACTTTCTGGGGTTTTCTCTCTGGAAAACGTAGTAATTGTGACTGGGGACATGGCTCGTTCTGGGCCAAGAGTAGGTTCTGCACTTTTTGTTTTTTGAGACATAACATTTGGTGATGGAATAATGGTTATCCTTGGTTTCTGATTCCCTAATGTAGGAATGACGGTGGTACTAGAAAAAAATTCTTCAGATGTGGGGCTGGTTATCTCCAAAGTGGCAGTACTGTTCTCGTGGTCTGGTGTCACTCGGATATGCAAGGGCTGGCCCTGCTTTGGTGAAAGAACTAGTTCTCCTGGGTGCCCGGAACTGGAATTTGTTCGAGGCCCTTTCTCCTGCGTGATTGATGGGCCGTTTTCCCTTTTTCTCATCCACGGAATCCACGACTTTCTCATAGTGAGCTCATTTGCTGCTGGAGGATACCTGTCTAGGACAGAGGATCGTTCCATGGGCTTTTTCAGTCCTACCTGTCGAAGATTGCTCATGATGTGATTTTCTTCTTGGAAGGATTTTCGTATGAATACGGCCGGCGTTTCTTCCTCGGCTGCCTCGCTGCCCACGGCCTCTGTCTGCACCCCGGTGGATGTCACAGGCACATCCACCATTCTTCTCCCATTCACGCTGGGTCTGAGGGCACGGCTGTACCGCTTAGAAAGCTCCAACTCTTTGGTCAGATTGAGGACCTCCTGCCCCATGTTTTTGTTCTTATTTTCTTCTTCCATAAATCTTTGTTGAAGGACTGAATAATCTACTTGGAGCTGAGAAAGCTGATCTTCTTTGTTCATTAACTCGTGAATTTTCTCTTTGAGAGCTTGTACCTCGGCTTTTAAATCTCTACTCTTAGCCTCTTCCAATCGAAATCGGTGTCTCAGCTCAGCTTCCTGGCTCACAGCCTCCCCTTTCTCTATTGCTTTGTTCTTGGCAATTTGGTGCTTGATCTCCTCTAACTGCTGAGAGAGGAAGTTAGCTTTATCCTGCTCAGTTCTGAATTTCTGCTCCAACTGATCATACTCATCCTCTGTCTTCATCAAATCCCCTTCCACTACTTCCAACTGTTGGAGACGCTTCTTCAGCCTCTCAATTTCAAGGGTTAGTTCCTTAATCTTATTATCTTCTGGGCAGGTGAGGTCAGGTCCTTTTCGAGACCTTCCTCTTGTTATTTCTCTTTCCACTTCTTCCATACCATCAAGTCTCTTCTTTAACAAATCAACGCTGTAGCTTAATTCAGAGGATTTTTCTTCTTCACTTTTCAGTTTACCTATTAACTCATCTCTCTCCTTTGTCAAAGTGTACACCTTTTCCTCCATTTCAGATTTCAGTTTTAAAAGTTTCTTACTTTCTTCGATTAATTTTTCAGTTACATCCATAACTTTGCCTTGTTCCACCTTAAAATTTTTATTGAGTCCATCCACTTTTCTCTCTTCTTGCTTTATTTTTTCCATCATATTTTTCCTTTCATCAACCAGCATCACTGTAAATGACTTCAGCTTTGTGAGATCATCTTTGAGGCTCAATTCTGCCTTTTCCAGTCTACTTTCAGAACACTCAAGTTCTTTAACTCGACTTTTAACTACCTCCAATTCATTTAGCAGGTCTTTAGTTAAATTCTTTTCTTTCTCCAGATTTAAGTGTAGCTGGGAGCATTCAGATTTACTTTTGCTAAATGCTTCTTCCAGTTTCTCTAGTTCAGACATTCTCTTCTGTAACTTCTCAACTTCAAGTTTGAGCTCCTTACTATGGTGTTCTTCCTCTTGCAGTTTCTTCCTCAGTTCCCTGCACTGGGATTCAGTTTTCGTGATCTCTTCATCTTTACCCTCCATTTCCAGCACACGCTTTCGGAGATTTTCCACTTCTGCCATGAGGCTGGAGTTTCCACATTCCCCTTTGGCAATTTTATCTCTCAATTCCTGAAGTTCTTCCTCTGCCTTTTGAAGATTTTTATTGGTCTCTTCTAGTTCCTCAATTCTTTGAGATAAGCCAACCAGCTTCAGTCTAAGTTGCCTGTTGTGAGACTCTTGGTTAGCCAATTTAGCATTCATCTCTTCATGCTCTTGAGAAAACCTAGAAGCCTTGTGTTCAAAGTCCACTTCTAACTTGAGCAGTTTCTGTCTGTCTTCTTTGGATTTGGAAGTAATGGCTTTGAGCTTTTCTTCTTCTTCCCTCAGTTTCTGAGTAAGATCCTGTACCTTCTGGCTTTGCAGGCCAAGTTGTTCAATGTGCATTTGTCTTTCATCCACCAGCATGAGTGCAAAGGACTTGAGTTTGACAAGCTCATCTCTTAGTTTATTGAGACGCTTAGCATTTTCCTTTTCTTTGCGGGCTTGGTAAGCCTTTTCTTGTTCAAGGAGCTTTTTCAACCTAGAAAACAAAATATATCTATATATTAAAAGATTAATCAACAAATAGATTTATCTTAGTTATTAAATAAAAAACAAAATATTACCACAATAAATCCCTTATAAACAGCTGTAATATCAACTACAAATAGCCATTAATGAAACTGATTAGAAAAATCAGGAGACTGGTTACCTTTAGAGAGGGTAGTAACTCAAAAGGGGCCTGAGTTTGTTTCATTATTTACACGCTGGTTATAGAGGATTGTTCAGTTTATGAAATTTCATAAGCTAAACACTTAAAGAATACCTTTCCACATGAATTTTTTAATAACTATTAAGTAAAATAAAAGTTGTGCAATAATAATGACTATTATATGTATTATATGCCTTCTGTATTCTAGACAGTAATATCTACTTTATTCTCACAACTCTGTGAGATGTGTGTTGCTATCATCATCCTCAGGAGGAAAATGAGCCATGGGATTATCCATATATCACACAGTTAGTCAGCAACAGTGCTGGGATACCAACTCAGCCAGTAGGGCTCCAGAATCCTTACTTATCTCTGCATCATTCAACTCCAAGAGAAAATTTTACTTAAGTGAAAGAGAAAATCCAGAAAAGAAGAACTTTTGGGTTTTCTTTTTTAAACCCTTAAAATAAATTATGCAGCTATCTATGTGATAGGGACAAAGCAAGACAGACCATCTGACACACACAAAAAATGATCTACATAAGTTGATTTTAGTTGACATCAGAACTGGCAAACGATTTGGTCTCAGTTTTCTGATTTAAACAAATTTTCTTAATAAAGAACTAGGTCAAGAGGAAAACTGAATCACTCAGTACAAAAATGTGGTAGTTGTAGGAATCGTTATGTTTCATATGTATGAAATGCATTTTCTCTGTATGTATGTAAATAGCTTTAAAAACAAGGAATATATGAATGCCAGAGAAACTATTTACCATTCTTGTGTTGGTCATTTAACGTGTATCAGGTTTTTTTTTTTTTTTTGTACCAGGGAATGAACCCAGTGGGGCTTAACCACTAAGATAGATCCCCAGCCATTTTTATATTTTATTTTGAGACAGGCTGTCAGTTGCTTAGGGCCTCACTAAATTGCTAGGCTGGCTTTACGATCCTCCTGTTTCAACCTCCCAAGATGCTGGGATTACAGGTGTGTGCCACTACACCGGGCTTGTATCAGTTTTTTTTTTTTTTTTTAATTTTTTAATATTTATTTTTTAGTTTTCGGTGGACACATCATCTTTATTTTTATGTGGTGCTGAGGATTGAACCCAGCGCCCTGCGCATGCCAGGTGAGCACACTACTGCTTGAGCCACATCCCCAGCCCTTGTATCAGTTTTTAATAGTTTTCTTTATATACCCACAGAAACATCTCTACCAGCCAATGGTGGCTCATACCTTTAATTCCAGTGGCTCTAGAGGTTCACTGAGGCCAGAGAATTTCGAGTGCAAAACCAGCCTCAGCAATTTAGCAAGGCCCTAAACAGCTTAGCAAGACCCTGTCTCAAAATAAAAAAGTTTTAAAAAGGGTTGGAGATGTGGCTCAGTGGTTAAGCACCTTGGAGATATATATATATATATAAATTATAATATATATATTATATTTTATATATCATATATTAGTGTAAGAATGCATCTTAGTACTTAATGTTTATAAGTTATAAACAACCACTAATCTGTATCTATTAGTTTTACATATATTTTATTCTTTCAATGTACTTCACACCTTTATTATTTGAATTGATTCATTCCACACTTATGACTATATTAACCATTAGTCAAGTAAATATTATTTATCTCACATTGCATTATGTAAGAAATGATTGGATATAGCTATAGATGATATTTATAATTAGAGCCATTTCCAGATAATTACCATACAAATGATTCTGATGATATCATTAAGATTTTTTTATAGAATTTGTTTTATAGAACATACGCTGTAGCTAAACATCTCTTAATTAAACACAGCTTCCAAAAATCATTATGACTTCTTCTCTAAAATGAAAGGGAAAGATAGTTTTCAAATCCCATAAACTCACATAAACAATACTGTAATAGCTTAATTAAGTGTTGTTCTTACATATGTTAAAGAGAACTTTATTAATCATCTTATTACATGGAGGAATAGAATGACTTAAATATTATAGAAACCATAAAATTGGTTAGTAATAAGGCTGAATGAGGTGAAAGCAAAATGAGGAAGATGAGAAAAAGGGAGCTGACATTTTCAGGTGGCATTGGGGGCTACTGACAAGAAAATCTGTCCCCGGGGAACAGATTTTTCAGGTCCTAGAGAATTTCTAGTCTTACTATTATTCAAGAGGCTCTTAAAAGCTCATTCGGAACTCTAATTTTGGCTAATACTTAATTCTAAATAAATAAATAAATAAAGGATAAAAAGAAATTTCCCTATATGATATGTTAAGTGCCTTATTATTTCACTTATTTTTCACAATAATCCTTTAAACAAGGCAATACTGTACCATTTTGTAATAAGGGATATCATTGGATTTAATTAAAGGAACATGGCTATGAAGAGCAGATTGGGATTTTGTATCATTCCCTGGTACAAAAAAAAAAAAAAAACCTGTGTATTTGAACAAATATTGTTTGTTCCTAACAATGCTATTCCTCAAATAGATATGTTTGCTAGACAGTTCACATCTACAATACTTAGGTTAACTTCATCTTCCATGGTTCAATCTATCTTAGATTTGTCAAGATCCCCTTTGGACTCTTTTCATACAACATTTCAGCTTATTCCTAGCATTGTGTCACTGGTCAAATGACCCCAATCATTAATAACAAGACAGGTCAATGCACAGAGCCCTCAAAACACTCTCAAGATCTCCCTCCTGCTGACATCAATCCATTCAGTAGCATGGATGAAGTCATTCAATTAGCTGTTGAGCCCACTGGACTATTCATTCTTTATTTCTTCAGAGCTCCCAATCTTCCCTTGTGAACCTGTTCTAACTACATCTTCCTCATGGCAATCAAATACAACCAGTCCTTCCTGTTACTTATGTTCTGAATTCAAAGTCATTGTTGAGTCCTTTATTTCTTTCACATCCCTATATTCAGTTTCTCAACAAATTATGTCAACTCTATCATCAAATTACATCCCCAAATCATTTACTTCTCACCTCCTCCATTCCTATCACCCTGGCCCAAGCCACCATTGCTAAAGCCCCCTAATCTGACTCCCAGCTTCTACTCCTGCCCTTCAGTGTTTTATCTTCCCAAAAGCCTGGATGATCCTAAAGTGAAAGAAAAAGTTGGGGGGGCGCAAATCAGATCATATCAATCTACTTAGAAATGGAAAGAGAAACAGGCAAATGGATATAAAAAACATGCAGAATTGGATCAATATTTTAATGATATTAAACACACACACACACAAAAGAGCTATTAACATGCTTCCTCTTAATTTAAAGCTCTTTGGTTTTTCTTTTAGCCACAGTTCAGTTAATAAAGAAAAAACTGATAGTATGCCAGTATTAATAAATGAAAAAGTAATTATACAATACTACAAAATAATGGATGTAGATACTGCTCATCAATGTCTTTGAAAAGGAGACCTCCAGACATTATATACATATGTACCCATCTCCACCCATAAAATATTCTTGCCAAAAAAATTAGACCCGATCATATCAAGCTGTAACTAATTAGCTGTAACTAATTACTAGATTAGTTATAGTAATTAGTAATTAGTAATTAGCTGTTACTAATTATTAGATTATAGGAAAGAGAGGGTCAAGAAACTGCTAAATGACATCACCATTATGTATCAGAAAACTACAAAATGTGGACAACTGCATATCATGAACAACCTAGTTTCTTCAATAAATACATTGCAGGATGAACATAGAGCAGGGCTAAGGATCTATATATTAGAAATTTAGAAGACATATCAACCAATTATCTTTTGGATTCTTATGCACACTTTTTAAAATGATACAATTGGAAAATGGATGTTGTTAAGGAATTATTATTAAATTTTAGGTTTGATAATGAATTGTAACAATATTTTAATGTCTTTTAGAAATACATATTGAAATATTTGCGAATCAAATGATTTATCTGGGATTTATATCAAAGTAATCCAAGGGAATGGGAATAGATGAAATTAGACTGACCATGAGTTCATTACTAAAGCTAAGTATTTGCCTGAAAATCATTTATTTCTCTTTATGATAGGAGATGTTGTTATTGAGTCGTTTATTTCTCTTTGTGATAGTTCATTACACTTTTCTATCTTTGTAAATGTTTGAAAATTTCCACAATGAAAAATTTTTAATCCCCTTTTGGAATCTTTAACTTTCTTCTCTCCCCCAAGTCTCAGCTCCTTTGGTCTCTGGCCACATTACTACTTTTCTTACAGTGTTGTGTAACTCTCAAGTTTGTCTGTGATTGTTAGTGATTCTTTCATTCCTTCCCATGTTTACAAAATTAACTTTGTGGAGACTCTTACTTTTTCTTCCTTATTGGAATCCATTTGATGCTTAATCAAATTTATGTTAGAGAAAATATCCTTACTATGTTCTGTTCTACAGATACTTGTTAATATCTCTTTCCTTTTAAAAGTCTAAGGTCAAACTTTTGGGTGGAAGAAAGAGGAAGTGAGAGTTTTTTAACCTTATCCGAATGTTGCATTTTTTGGATGACCACCATACTTGGAACAGTTGTCTATCTGTGTTCCTTAAGTTTCAGGGGTGCACACCTTCCTCTAGTCATACCCACTTCTCTTCCTTGGAAAGCAATTGGTGGAAGATTTTATGAATCTTTCTCCCTAACATTCTTGACACTTCCACTTTTTAATCATTTCTCCACATTTGTCAGCATTAGTCCCAGAAAAGCAATTGTGTCTTTGCTTCCTCAATATGTTGTCATTTGTCACCATCCTAATCCATCAGACCCCGTTTTGATATACTGATGTCATTGAAAAGTCATCCTAGGCTATTTCTCAGCCAGTCCATACCAATATCCATTCTCAGCACACTGTTCTTCAATCCTGGTATGTATGTTTCTCTGTCTTTTGAGAAAGGGGACAGGTTAAAACTAGAAAGGGCATGACAGTAATTAAAGATGAATGAACCTCAAAAGAGGCAAGCTTGCATGCAATTTGAAGTCTTCAGTCACAATGAATTTTCCCCCCACTAGAACACAGTGCAAAGCTAAGCAGCTTGTTGACATGATAGGGCATGGTTTTATCAAATCACTCAGGAAGAAGTAATACTTTTTAATAAATCATCTCTGTTCCTCAAGGTGGTGACTTTTATAATAATTATCCAGAAATTATCTAATATCCCCAATATATTGTGCAGAGCTAGACTTAGGGAGAGATGGATGAGTCTCAGTTGTTTAGCTGCAGAGTCAGATCCTATTTTTATTTGAAATTTTGATATTTTCCTTTAATTCTAACTTTTTAAAATAGCACATTAAAATATATCTTGACTACTGACTCTTTTGGCATCCCCTTAAATTTGTATCCCAGGTGCAAGTCTCACTGTATCACCCTAGTTGCAATCTGATTACTGGGTGCTAAAGAATAATTTTTGTGTGTGTGTTTGTATTTAAAGAAGTGGTAGATCCTTCATAATAGGACATAAACTTTTTAACTTTGTTTTTGTTTTACATTTCTAGAGTAGTGAGGATGAGTTTACAAAAGCCATTATGCACTTTTTCCTCTTCCCCTCTTGTGAACATCAATGGTATTTTAGAGTATCTGATCTAAATTTTTTTTTTTACCTTAGCCCCAAGCCAAGGGGGCAGAAGGCCTCTCACACACCCTTTCCCACTTTGAAAAAGAACTTGGTGTTACAAAATTGAAAGACAAGACAATAAAACTAGTCAAATTGTTGCCAGTAGCTTTTGTGAACTGTTTTCACTTCATCAGAGATGACCTTGCAATTATACTCGTGATTTTACATTATAGAATAATATCCTGTAAATTTTAAAATAATCCAATGATGTCATTACATTTGCTTCATTAGCATAGTCCAAGTAATGCAAATACCAAACACATCAGAATCTCAGGCAGATTATCACAAATGAAGTTTTACTCTTCATCTGATTTTAAGGGAATTATATATAATTCTGCTCTGAAATAGGCATATTAATGACATAGGTCTCATTGAAAATTATAAACAAGGTTATGCATTATGGACCTTTTGTGGTTAGCCCAATAACTTATCCAAAACTGAACTGATTATGAAGTTAAACCCATAGCAATTTATCTTTAAAATGCACAGATGGCAGCAAATGAAAACCACAAAAAGCTCTTGGTAATAACAAATTATCCTTGATGAAGATTATGGGATTTACTATTACCAGTTGAGAGCACGTTCCATAGATGTTTGCAAACAGTGGGTGGCAGCCAGACTCCATTGTAAAATACTAATTTAGTCCTCAAGAAAGTCTAGTAACATGCTGATTTAAATTGATAAATGCCATATTTAAAATTAAATCAATTAGTATTCTGCTAGTAAATAGCTCTTCATCATAGTAAAAATGTCTAGGGAATAGGTAGTTATTTGCTCATATGAAACCATAGAAATTGTTAGCCTATTCTGATTGTTTGCTGTCAATCAGGAGACTAGTGATAAAAAAAAAGATACATTATAAGGTAATGTAAAAAAGTGCCATTTAAATACAGCTTTAAGTATAGACTACTGAGGAACACCCAAGTGTGGAGATGTGGATGGAGGAAGTCCTTGCTAGGGGTTTTTGCAACTACTCCCAATACTCATGCTATCAAGGTATAGCCCATAAGGCACCTTTGTGAGAGTTGGATAAAGGTCCCCTTTCTGTGGAACTAGTTTCAGGCTGGGGTATCTTGGGTGATGTACTGAATTAAAACTGAATTTCAACTCCTATCTTTCAGATTCAGGAGCTCTGACAAGCTACCACCCATAAAACTGCAGTGGACTGAATACTTGTATCATACCTCCCCAAATTCAAAAATCCTAATCCTCAATGGAATGGTATTAGAAAGTGGGCCATTGGGAGGTGACCAGGTTATGAGGGTAGAGTCCTTATGAATGGGATTAGTGCCCTTGAAAAAGGGACCCTCAGTGGATACAAAGAAAAAAGAGTCATCTAAAACCAGGAAGAAGGCCCACATCAGAATCTGACCATGCTGGCACCTTGGTGTTGGACTTTCAGCCTCCAGAACTGTGAGAAAAACATTTCTGTTTATAAGTCACCGGTCTATGTTATAGCAGGTTGAACTGACTGGACAACAGTACACAAGGGTCCTACTGGCTTCTTTCTCATCCTTCCAACTTCAGTTTGTATATGCTTACCCACACATTATTAACAAAAATGAAATACATGTCTTTTATTGTGTTTCCATATTTCCTAAATCATTCAAAGTCCTTTACAGACATTTTCACATTGAATGAAATAGTTTTAAAACTAAAGAAAGCAGGTATTATTCTTTCTTTTTGATGATGTTTCATGAGGAACAGAAAAAAACATGAACTGTATAAGATTGTCATCCAAGCATATGACCTGGAGCTCTTCCTCCCAGTGGCCCCTACATCTTCCCCCCTGCCCCAAAGAAGATTTCCCTTTCCCATTCCCAATGGAAGGATTGCCAAGGTTCATCACACCTAATTTTTGAATGCTCCATCTAGGAGACACTTGTGTGTGACCACAGGTAGCTCTCCCTCACAAAATAAGTCGAATGAAGGTATGTCCTTAGGGAAGCCAGAGAGGAGGGAGGATGTGTAGACACAGGTAGGTTGGTAGGTTTCTTGACATCACGGTCTGAGGATGTTCTCCCATAGGCAAGTGGAGGGGCCTCCTCTGTGGGATGTACTTGGGATCACACAGGTGATGAGGGGAGGAGCCTGAAACAGGAGTGAAATTTCCTAAGACTATTCAAACAAGATGAAGATAATCCAGGAAGGTATCAGATGCCTCCTTTAACTCTGTACATGCATTTATAGAGTACTGTGTACAATACATTATGGGAGTTCCTGGTATCAAAATATATCCTATTGTGGAGCTGTGGTTGTAGCTCAGTGGTATAACGCTTGCCTAGTATGTGCAAAACACTGGGTTCGATACTTGGCACCACATAAAAATGAATAAATAAAAATAAAGGTATAAAAAATGTTGTATCTGTAATATATATCCTATTGTAAACTTTATATTAAAATACTATTTATCTAATTTGTCTATTGGATAAATATTTTAATAAATAAAATTTATTTAAAATAACAGACATGAAGTTAAATAGCAAATTTACTCAAGTACATAAATTGCTTATAGTAGTGAATTTCCATACATTTATTTACTCAGAAAAGTAACCCTCTCCCTCTTTAAAATGGCAGGAGAACTTATTGCCATTGCATCTAAAGGACTTTTTAAAATGTTTTAACTATAAGCTTATGTTATGTTAAATTTGCCTAATAATCTAATAATTATTTAACCCAGTTTGGGAACAACTTTAAAGATATGCCAAAAAAAAAGTCACAATAATAAGCAAACTCCAAAACCCCAGACTTAATTTTGTATTCTCTTGACTACTGTTAATCTTTGAAAGAAAAGGAAGGAGGAGGAAGAAGAAATGTGAACACCCTTCAGTTGTAGAAAAGATATTAGGTTTTACAAGTAAACAGAAGTTCATCCAGTCACATGGAATTAAGAATCCAGGTAGATAAAAGTAGTGAGCTCAAGATTTTCATCCCAGTTGAACTCAAGATTTTCACCACTTTAAACACAGAGACAAAACATTATTAACAATTAGTTTTACACAAATTAAATCTACACCAATGAAAACCAACCATGCCATCTGCCCTTATATTCAGACTTCTTTAAAATGAGTTATAGGAATCTGAAATCATACTGTAAAAATTAGTTTTTAGCCAAATTAAGTTTTTGCTGTGAAACATTCATGCCCCTTGTAACCCAAAAGAGCAGTAAAGACAAACTGATTATTTTGATCACTCTGCTAAACTCAGACAATGTTTTCTGACAGTTTGAAAAATTACTAAAGCTGAACTTTTTACACAATTATTTAACATAGTTCAAACTTTAATTACCACTTTGAAATCAAACCTCCTGTTTGCTTTAGTATTCTTGTTATCACTGCCACACCGAGTGTTTCAGAACAACAGGGCTTTCTTTGGATCACTATGCATTCTAATTCACTGCCAACTTTTACAGGACTTTTCCACATATGCAAGAGATCTGAAGAAAATCCACATAACAACATAAAAAAAAAAACCTTGAAAACAGTATTACCTCAAATAAGTTTTTGCTTATCAAGAAATCGTAAATTAGAAAATATATTTATAGTACATAGAAAGGCTATGAAAAGTCTTCAGAACACAAATAGTTGGATTAATGGTAGTAAGAGATTTTTTTTTTTTTCAGTTCTGATACAAACTCCCCAAGGTTTTTGCAGAATGAGATTACTCTTCCCCTCCACAGAAAAACAGGAGCACTCCTCATACCCAAAAGGTGCATCTTGGTCAGTTGCAGTCAAGGATTCCAAGGCATCAGTGACAGTCACAATATGCTGGTAATTTTCAAGGGTTGTCACCATCCACACTCGGTAAAACCTGTAGCCGCAGGCTGAAAGGTTGTGGAGTCCTTACAGCCCTTGTCAGAAGGCTGGACACTACAAATGTCCAAACCCTGCTTCCAAGATGCTCTTTGCAATAACACTTAGAAATGAGCTCACTGCCAAGTAAGCCTATTAACAAATGAAATGCTCATGGAGGAGAGCAACCAAACATTCCTTAAATCGGAATAGATCTTTGACTTCCTTACCTTAATACTAGGAAGCATAGTAGCTTTGTTTTTGTTTTTGTTTTTTATAAGGGGGTACTGAAGTTTGTTCAACAGCAGCAGGCCCTGCTCAGCCCCCTACTCCATGGGGAATTAACCGTCACATTCCAGCCCTGTCATCAGAACAATGAAAGGTGAATGTTGTGCAAAACAGCTTGGGACCACTAACTGATGATGTCATTCCTCCCTTATATGGTTCATTATTGTGCAGATTTACTTTGGTCTGTGAGAAGGGGTGGAGCTGCCCTGGACTGGAAGGGAAAGGCAGCGATTAAGAAGCCGGCAAGTGAACGGGAATTATGTTCCTCACAGGAAAATGCACTGGGGAGAGGGGTGAAGTTGGGGAGGAAGAATGAGATAAAGAAAAGATATGCATAAAATGTCAAATGGGCCTCACTCCTGATTTTTCAAACTAGCTAAACTCTTGTCCAGTTCTATTCAGCACACACTGCAATTTAAATAGGGATCCCACTAGAGCCTCATTGGATTCAGCCACAGGGCAGAATTCATGTTTCCACTAACTTGCCTGTGCATTTGTGTATTCTAAATGAAAACACTACAGTGTGGACCATAGAATGACAAATACCTTAGTTTAAAGATCATTTAAAAATGGTTTTGCCTGAATTTTTTTCCCTAAAAGTGACTTTTAAGTGGGGAAAAAAAACCAACCGATATTCTCCATACAAACAAAATGGGTGAATATGTTTAGCCAAATTTCAGTAAGTATCCATGTCATCATTCCTGCAGGATGTTTTCAAAATCTTCTAGCACCTTTAGTTTTCTCTCTTCTTCTTTTTCTCCTTCCACCCTTTATTTTCTTCCCTCTTTTCTTCCTTACCTCCTGAGTGATAAATTCAGTCCAAAAGCCATTAGGTAAATTAAAAGATCCATCATAATTATTCCTAGCCCATATAGACAGAATATGTATAATACATACATTATGAAATTCCACTTTCATTACAAAGTTAAAATATTAGTCTAGATAACTTTAAAGCTAATAAAATTGTGTACAGTGCATTTTTAAGCCCTCAAATATATTACATAAATAGAAGCTGCTGGGTTATGGCATAGAAAAGAACATGAAGAAAAAATAAGTTTGAGATCAAAATCATTGTTTTCCCTATATTCCTTCACTCATTTTCCCTTTTGTTCAATCATGCCATCATGCTTTCTTTCTTTTTTTTTTTTTTTTTTTTTTGGCAGTACTGAGCATTGAAGCCAGCTTCTAAGCTACATCTCCCCAAGTTTTTTGATTTTTTTTTCCTTTTTTTCTTCTTGAGATAGTAGCACACTAAATTGCCCAGGCTGGCCTCCAACATCAGATCCTCCTGTCTTACACTCCCTGAGTGGCTGGAATTATAGGTTTATATCACTGCAACTGGCTTCTGACTTCTTAATAGCATAAACTGAGTATTTCAAGATTGTAGTACTGAATAAATGTATTTTGAATATAGTCATTTTGATAAAAGGTTACATATAGCAATTTTCATGGATAAGGTAAAATTACTGATACTAATCAGTTCATTGTTTTTATTTAACATGGATGGGAAGACTGAAATTGAACACAAAAGAAGAATCTCCACCACGGCCTGATGTATGCAAAGCTGCACGGGTGTTGTGACAGGGTGGGATCTTGGTCATTGATAGCTGAATCTGGGTGTGGCAACTCCTTAGTAGATAACTGGGGGTATCTTTTAGAACTCTTTTGGCTTCAGTTTACTCAACTGCATAAAAAGGATATGGATTTTAACTTGCAGACTTGTTATGAGAATTAAATAAATTAAGTAAAGGCCAAAGAGTCAGACACAAAGTGGATCCACAACAAATAATAATATTTTTATTCACAGTTTGTTAATTTTGATGATAGCATTTTGCAAAATTACAAATTAATGTTCTAATTTTGACATAGACAATATAAATCCTTATGATAAAGAGGAAATTAAGGGGTTAGGATTGATTACAATGCAAATGAAGTCTTGCATTCAGTTTGCTTCTGATGATTCAAACTTGAGTTATGGTTCCAGGGAGGCATTGATTATGTTCAAAAACCATATAAAATCAATACTTAGAGATAAATGATAATAGCAAGAGGAAATGTTTTATTACCTTTGAAAAATCTTTTTTAAAAATACCATGAATGTCAATCAGACTTGGTTTTCCTCCCTATTTAATACCACTAAACAGCTACATTTGAGATTAATTTAAACCCCCATTAAAGCTCACTTAAAATGGTTATATTTATCATAATGAATTAACATTCTCTAGTTAACTGACATAATTAGGAGCCTATTGGAAACTAGAAGAAATATTTAAATGGTAAAAAATAGGCTTCTCTAGAGGCACAGTATCTAGAAAATGTCCTACTATTAGATTCTGAGGGGAAGGAACCATATTTTCTGTGTCTTTCTATATTCAGGAAGTACGTTTCATTCATTCATTCAACAAATTTTTAACTGGTTGTCCACTGAGAACCAGGGACAGTCTTGGGCACTGGGGATATGGAGTAAATAAGATAGACAAGGTTCCTGTGCTGATGGTGATAAGCACCCTAGAGAAAGAGGCAGTGTTGTTCAAAGGGAATGACTATGGGCAGGGGGCTTGCTCTATAGAGACTTTCCTCTAAACAGTGAAAAGTGAGGCTACAGGGTCAGAATGAACAAGCCATGCCAAGAATAGAGGCCAGAGACTCCAGAAAGGCTGCTCCAGGAACATTGCTCCAGGTCCAGGCCTCAATTTATTTAGCCCCAAAACTTAGAAGATTCCATCCCTCAATCTAATCAGAAACATAGCCACTACAGTGGTCCTCTCTTATTTGCAGGTTCGCTTTCTATGGTTTAAGTTACCAGTGATCAGCTACAGTCCAAAAATATTAAATAGAAAATTAGAAAAATCGATATATTTTAAATAACATTGTTAGTGTATCATTATAATTGTTCTATTTATTTTAGTTATTGTTATTAATATCTTACTGTGCCTAATTTATAAATAAAACTTTATCAAAGGTATGTGTGTATACATAGGGTTCTGTGCTGTGTGTGGCTTTATGCATCCACTGGGGATTTTTGGAACCAATCACCTAGGGATAAAAACTATATATTGCTGTGTCACTGAACTTTCATGCAAGGAATTTGTGGTTGTTTCTATGAGACAAAGAACAAGCATAAATGTACTACTTGCTAAAAACTGTATGGGTGGCAGAATTTAGTTAGAGATTTGTTTTCATTGGGACATATTATTTGTTATGAGTTGCTAATATTTTCAATAGGATCTGACAACTGGAACCAGAAAAGTTGACTTGGCCTGATTTACCACACAATGGTAAGGAATTGGATTTTATCCTGACAGTTCTGATTTATGAGTAATATGTAGAGAATGTACTTGGGAACAGGGAGGACAAGAGTGGAAATAAGCTGTCTAAAAGAAGCTATTGTAGTGCCCAGCCAAGCAATGTGAGAGGAACTTAGATAAGACTTTACCTTGGACTAGGACAGTGACAATGATTTGGAAGAAAATTGGATAAAGTACAAATTTTAATTTGGAAATGGAATCGTATATTGATATAACCACTCATTGGTGGTTATATTTGTAAAGTGAAGAATGAAAGAACAACTAAGGATTACGAGGATTTTAATTTGAGTAACTAAGTGAAAGTACTTTTAACAAAAATAGCCATATTGGGAGAAATAGATTTAGAGGAAGTAACCAAAAGTTCTATTTTGGATATATTAAGTTTGAGAAGCCTATTAAAAATCCAAATGGGCTGGTCTAGTATGGACATTTACTCCATTATAATTTACTTAGTGAGTTAAATAAAATTTTTCTTGTGAGGAGAATTAGTAAATTTTTTTCCTATGAATTATATATAACCAATAGAGCCTCCCCCTTCTTAAGCTTTTTAGTATATATTAACTGAAATGTATTAATGTTATATAATGCATGTGGTTAGTGTTATTGTAATTATGGGGTCCCCAGCTAAATCCTATGACCACTGTGGGCCAAGATCTTCTAAGAACAATCATAACTTTAGAGCACAGGATCTTAGAAATAGCATCCACCTAGTTGCCATTGAGCATCATGACCTGACCAAGTGACTTAAAACCAAGTGTTCTTAGAATTGTTCCTTATTGAAACTGATCATTTAATGGGAGGTGGGGTAGAAGAAGGAGGAGAAGGAGGAGGAAGAAGAGGAAGAGGAGGAGATTCTTAGAATATGGCAAGCAGGAAATATCAGTGTGTGGGCGTCACTGGGCTTGCCAATTCATTGTGCTTTCATCTCAGGAGATACTTTGTGCAGCAGAGGAAGTTGTTCTCCAGAAGTCTGAGGAGTGGATGAACAGGGTGGGTGTCAGTGGAGGGAATAGAGTGAGCAGGCAGGAAGATCATCAAAGGACAGACTAGAAGTATTGCACTTGAGTTCCTTAGTTGGGATGGGTGTGTTCTTCAGGATCTCTCCCTGGAGGCCTGGGATAGTAAATAAATCTGGGCAGTAGTTCTGCACACAATTATGCCTCCTTCCTTGGGAGAAATAACATCCAAATCTTCTAGTATGTTACAGATCTAGGAGAGGTCAGATAAATCTGAGAGCATTAGAAAGCTAAACAAACAGAAAGAATTGGAAGAGGGGATGGTGAGTGTAGATACTGGGATGAAATTAGAACATTTTACAGATTAGAATATAAGATTTGGTGACATTGTGATGAATGATAAAAATTCAGCAGACTGGACTATTCCTCCCTTCTAAATAGCACATGGGATATGCAGCAGCCATAGTCCAGCCTTTCTAGTTTTTTTTTATACTTCAGATCATATATATGTGCTTTCTTAGGCATTTGAGAATAAATACATAAAATAACTCTCAATGAATTCTTATAGGATATTAGGAACTATGTAGAAAATAAAAAGAAAATCCTTAAGGTACAGCATTTCTGAACTCAGTAAGAACGAGTGAAGATTAAATAAATTTGCAGCTGAAGCTCACATTCAGCCCCTGAATATTATTTGAGTAGTTTCTTGGCTAAGAGTTCACATCCAAGAGCTGAATATGTTATGCATTGAGCATGAAAGACCCAACCTTTGATTAATCTTTTCTGTTCAAACTTTTCACCACATGAAGTACTTTCCAAACACAAGCATTCTTGGAAAAAGAGTGCACACATGGTCAAGAAGCCAGAGAGGAGCAACCTCCAAACATTAAAAACACCACCTTCCCAAGGTCCAGCTCCCTCTCTGGAGTCCAGGATTTGTAATGCTAATCTGAATACCTTCTTCTACCCTGGAAAAAAAGTAAAAATATAAAAGTAATGTACTCGTTCACTCTGGTGTTAAGAGACAACACATTTTCCCAGCACTTTCCTTCCTTAACTCTTTCTTGGTGTATGGATTTGTGCAAAAATGTTTATCTGGGATTGAATCCAGAGTTAAATACAGGTAATTAGTAAAGAATAGGTATATTGGATCAGATTGAGAAAATGGAGGCCGATTTGAGTCTGGGAAGTTGGAAACTGCCCCTGGGAGATTAGAACCCTTTGACACTACTCCTCCCCCCCAAAAAAAGTTTGTTACTGAAGCAACTCTTGAGCAGTGTTGCCAATCAACACCCCAGGGCAGCCACTCCCATCTCAGCTAGCATTCCACCTAGGCCCTTCCAGCCTACCTGCTCACCCCCTGGCCATACCAAAGACATCCCCTAATCACTATGCAGGATGAAGGGAAACTTTAGATGTATAAAAAGGACAAGACTTCCTCATCACATGGATTCTGCCTTTGAGTGCCCTTCTTCCACCTAGGAGATGTCTGTTTTACTATCCTTTAATAAAGCTTCTTACTTTCTACTCTACAATTGCCTTGGCATGCTTCTCTGGCGTTATACTTCAACATTTGAGGAAGCAGGTCACCGGCATTATCAGTATTTATGTGGTGACAAATAGTTGCCAATTTAGAATAGCATTCCCAAAGTTTTTCATTTTGGAGAATAATCTCACATCACCTTTTAATATTTGATTTTGTCTACAATGTTGAAACATGCTATTAACTCAATTAAAAACTCAATCCAATTAGATTAGAATTTAGGGAACAAAAACTCTCACTCAGTTGCTGAAAATTTTCATCTTTAAATCAGTTGCTTTTGCAACTTGGATTCATTGTTCTCTCTGGAATTTATATACCTTTGATAATGCTTTAGTTCGTTAAAAAAAAACAACAAAATCTATTGGAAACTTCGGGTTTGCATTTTTTGACATAAAGAAAATCTGTTCAGAATTGTTCAATTGCCTGGCATTATAGTTGTCTGAAGTACAGTGATCCTATAGAAGTATGGATAGATCAGAAAACATTGAAAAAGAAAATCTATCACTACAAAGTCCTGTTTATTCACTGCCTTTGTGTTTGTCACATGGCTAGACTCTAAGGCTATAATTACTGACTGAAAATGTGTTTGTTAATGTACCATTCTAGCTGGATTGTTTCCTATTTCCTGATAATTTTCATTGTGTGTTTCTTAAAACTTGTCATCTGGGCTGGGGCTGTAGCTCATTGGTAGAGTGCCCACCTTGCACGTGTGGGTTCTATCCTCAGCACCACATAAAAATAAATAAAGATATTGTGTCCAACTACAATTTTTAAAAAATTAAATAACAAAACAAAAAAAACTGTCATCTGCTTAAGTTCTTTAGGGCTGATTAACAGTGAAAAATAGGCCTGAGCTTAGATTTGCATATATTTACAGTATCACATGATAGTCTAATTTTTTATCCAAAAATTATAAGGTAAATCCATAATAGATTTTTCTAAATGTGTGAATTTATATCTGGATTTCATTCACTAAATAGTATGCAGAACTTCTGTGAAAAATACATGCAGTTAAATCCCTCAGTTTGTAAGAGCTCTTCAGAAGAGGTTGTTTTTTTTTTTCTTTTCTTCTGCTTTTAAAGCAGTTTGTTTTTTCTACAGCTGTTGGGAAGAGAAAGTTATTCTCCATGTTATTCTAATAAGCCAGTCCAAACTGTGATTAATACATATTCTTTTAAAGATACAAAGTGTCTCCTGTCACTTCTTTTTAATTTATTAAATTTTTAATATAGGAAGTTATAGAAATAAAGCAGTAAATTTATGACCTCGGCAAAATTACTGTAGGAGTTTTTCTTCCAAAGGATGCTTATAGTTACTACATATTTTACTCTCATAAAATTTTATGTGGCTAAAAATCTCAGTATTGCTTTTTTGTAGAAAGTAAGTCATTTTTTAGCTACATATTTAAAAATTATGTTTTACTTCTCAAATATAATTTTTTATTACATAGGATTAAGCTGTCCTTTGGAAACTTAAAAAGTAAATGTTTTATTTTCCCCTGACATAAACCAAAACTGTTAGAGGATGGTTCTTTTGAAATGGTAGAAACCAGATCAGGCCAGAGGAAAATGATCCTAAGTAAAATATGGTCAATTATTCCCCATGTTTATAAATAAATTATCTCAGTATACATAAAAATGACTATAATAATGGCAATTACTAAGGGATCCAACTTTTCCAATTGCCTTGGAATTCCATCTTTAAAATATATTAAATTTCTATATGTACTATAATCTATCTCTAGGAATTCTATCAGCTCCATTGATCTATTTATGTACCAGTAACATTTCAAAACATTAGCCTTAAAATAAATTTTTCTTTCATGTAGAAAACTTTTCTACTGTTTTTTTCCCCAAAATTTTAACTATTTTGTGGGGTTGGTCTTCATACTGGGAATTGAACTCAGGTGCACTAGAACATTGAGCCACATCCCCAACCCTATTTTGTATTTTATTTAGACATAGGGTCTCACTGAGTTGCTTAGCACCTCACTTTTGCTGAAGCAGACTTTGAACTTGCAATCCTCTTGCCTCAGCCTCCAGAGCTGGGATTACAGGCATGCACCACGGCACCCTGCTGACTGTTCTTACTTGTGTGATTTTTGTATGAATTTTAGAAACCACTGCATTTAGTTCCCATAATTAAAAAAGAATTTTTAGGACCACATTAAATTTGGTATCTTTATTAGAATTACATTAAATTTACAAATATAGGGAGACTTGACATCTTTATAATGTTAAGTCCTAGCATGTAGTAAGTTTCCATGGCTCTAAGTCTTTTTCATGTCTCTAGATAAAATTCAAGACGTTTCTTTATGTAGATCTTTCACATTCTTAAGTTTATTACTAGATAATTCATTTCTAATTTAGTATAATTTTATCATGTGGAAATATAAAAACTTGATTTTTGAATATTGATTTTATGTAGATTTTTAACTTGCCACCTTACTTTATTGACCTCACTAAATGTTTCAGTTTTATTGAGTCTACCCACAATTAAATTTAAAAAACACTTGCTCCCAAACAGAGCTTACTTTTCCTATATTTTGCATTGTTTTCAAAATGTCTGAGTTGTGATTTAGTGAAATTTAATATAGTTGTTCTCCAAGTGCTTATTATACAAGTGGGCAGAAGGAATCACTGTTGGGCATCATATGCTATGCCTTGTGGAAGAGACTTTTTTATATTCATTATATCATGAACATAACTCATGATATAGGTGCTCAGTTATTCCCATTCAACAGAAGAAAAAAACAACAAAACAAGAATCAGAGAGGTCAGATAACTTATTTGAGGTCACAGATCAGTAAGTAGCAGGTCAGGATTTGAATTCACAGCTATTTAGTTCCAAATGAAATGCAGAAGACTAAGAAAATGACTGTCTCTAGGTTATAGATTTTGAGGAATCTGGCATCATGTAGCTAGAATACCCCAGGGAAGGAGGTGACTGAAGTTCAGGAGATACTGGTAAGCATCATCAGTACTCTAAAACCAGCCACAATGCCACATAATTTCTCCTCAGCTCAAATATGGATTATGTTACTAATGAAGGGAATACTAATTGCAGGCCTTAAACTCTTTTGTGAAATAAAATTATTTAAAATTTTTTGTATTTCTTATACATAATTTCTATTATGGGGTCCCATTCAATCAGAGGATAGAAACTTTACCTTAGTTCTGGGTAAGCTCACTTAAGACAGGTTTCCCTTATTAAATGTGGAGACTCTTCTGGCAAGTCATGGTCTTCTGAGTAATTCTAGGGCTTCAATAATTTCTGGAATCATTTGGAAGGTGGGTGGGAGATGATGTTATAATCGTCTGTCCCTATTGACATCCTCTTGGGATGCACACTGTGGTCTCTGCTCTCATTTGTCAATTTGTTCAGGTTATAGATTCAAGCTGGCCTCAGAGACCCAGATGATCCTGGTACCCTGATTTCAGATTTCTAGCTTTCAAAACTATGAGAAAATAAATACCTGTTGTTTACGTCACACAACTATAGGATAGTATTTGTTATGGCAGTTCAGCACACTAAGACACTCTTGGGCTCCACCTAATAATCCCTTTTGTCTCAAATTTTCCCCACCAAATCTCTCTGAAATTTGTATTAATCTTTGCCTCATTCCACCCTCCAAAACTCAGAACAAAATCTTTTGTTTTTGTTCGTTTGTTTTCTTGGTGCTGGGGATTGAAGCCAGAGCCTGAAGGATGCTAAGCAAATGCTGTATCACTGAAATACATGCCCAGCCCAAAGCCTTCTTTTGAAATACCCACTCCCATGACATAGTTATCCTTGTTTCCTTAATTTTTTTCCTCTCAGGGAAGAATCTTATCAAAATGGGAATAAAGAGGAATAAAAAACAAAACTTGGATACACTTGATTACATATTCCTTCTAATACTATTCCTAGATCCTTGCTTCTGAAATCCAAAAGACAAGATCTTCACTTCTCTTTTTTCCAACTCTTCCCCTTGAGGAAGTGGTTACTCTCTTGATTGACTGCTCAAAAGGGGACAAGTAACAGAAACTATTAGGTTAAAAGACCCAATTAATATCACTGTACAGCAAATTTTTATAACTGAGAATAGGTAAATAATAATGTCAAAGCTATAGCAATTATTATAATTGTATCACTTAGTCTCTGAGGCTGTAAGGAAAATAGTCACCTAGGTTGCCTAAGATGAGAGTTCTTAGAAAGAATATACCTATAAGTAAATTAATATGGAAAATTGCCTCTATTGCCAAACAGGCCCAGGGAGAACTATGATACTATTCATTATTATTTATCATATACCGAAAATACCATTAACTCAACAACAATGCTAGTAATCAAATGCTTGTCATCTTCTCAGAAATTGGATGTCCACTGTAACCCTAGTCCTGGACACTTTGAGTTTTTATGTTTTGGTGGATTTCTCCCATCTTGGACTCTTGTGTTTTTTTTTTTTTTCTGTGTATCTATCTCATATGCCTCAAGAGTGTGCCACAATGGGTTAGTGGGTCACTATAAAATAGAACACATTATTTAGCAAAGTTGTCATGGTAGGTACCTCATAGGCCCCAATCTCTCTTGTGTTTAAGCTATTAAAGGTTTCAAACTAGCCACTTTAGAGACAACATGGCCAAGAGATGAGTTTGTTCACTACGTATTGTTTTATACATTTGAGAAATGTTGAAACACTGGAATATTTTAATAAAATTGGTCTGTCTTTTGCCCAAAAAATCAGGGTAGCAATACTGAGCCCACAATGTAAAATGGGGTCAGTCATCATCAGGTGACTTAATATTTTCCCTGGTAGTCAAAGCATGCTCTCTCCAGTCAAGCAGTCCCTACCACTCATGCCAAGTGTGCTCAAGAGCTAGATCTGCTTCATTCCATTACTGCCTGGTTCTAAAGGCACTTGAGTTAGAGACCACAAATTATCCATCTAACTGGCTGTGACCATCATTTACACAGTCACATGACAAGAAGAATAAGAACTCTGTGGAAATAACTTTTCCTAAATTTTCCAGAAGAGACCTCATCAGTGAATCAGGAACTTAAGAGTTCCAGACTCTATCTGATAATATCTTGAAAACTTTCTGGAAGAGAATAATTCTCTCAGTGATAGGTTCAGATCTAGAGAGACTACACCAACCTCACCACTTGCCACTATATGGTTCTCATTCATTATTGCTCATGTTTAAATTCTAATGTTAATTACTATTCTTGCTTTTTCTAGGATTTTGGCACAATTAAGAGGATCAAATACTAAGTATCCAATAATTCTTACATGGTTTGTTAAAATCTGAAAGAGTAAATTGTGTTTCTTGCCCACTTTTCTCTCAAGTCTACTTTTTCAATGTTTTTCAATTTTCTTGTGGCCAGTTTTCTCCTCCTACCCTCTCCCCTTTGTATGATGTTAGCTCCTTCCTGGTCCAAGTCCTTTGCATTTGCTGGTGGTGGTGATGGTGTGTTATAAAAGTCAAATATGTTGAATATAATTAATCAAAACTCAGCCAGGTTAAGCCTAAAATCGGGAAAATATTGTCACTATCTTAATCTAGAGTAAAATGCAGTCATAGCTGACATTTATATTTAAACATAGCCCAATAATTGTAGGTACATATTTCACTCAGGTCACAACACTACAAGATCCCAAATCATCAAAAATGATTTAACCCAATTTTGTGGATTAAATTTTTTTAAAAGAAAGGAAAATGCATTTGAGAAATATTTCTGTAGCATTAAAATAAGTTAATTCATAGCATAACCCTTAATTAGTAAAAAAAAAACTCTCATTAATTAGATAGCCCATTTCATAAGGCATCCTTTTAAAAGTTATGTTAGTCTTAGCTCTAAGGCTGCTGGTTCTATGATTTTGGGAATGAGGGTGCTATGAAACCTGGGAGAAAGATCACATCTACAGCATTTTTGTACAGGTGGAATCTAATGAAATGAACCCAAAAGGCATTTTTAATGATCTCTTTCATATTCATTCCAGAGGGCACCTTGTTAAGAATGAGTGACAACATGCTCCTAACTTCACCTTACTGTTAATATTTTGGATTTTTAAGAGGATCAAATCCTCTAACCTCAATGTCCCAGTCCTCTTGAGATGCTGTCTTTTTGAGTCACTCTTATTGCTTGGTCCCTTCAAGTAAGATGTAACATCTCTTACACCGTCCCACAGCCATCTCATCCCCACAAACATATCTACCTAGGCTATGCCCTAAAAGTAATATATCATCACCTCTGAGTCCTTTATTTTCATCACATTTTCCAACAGTAAGTGGAATTTTCATATCACAAGGGTAAGAGAAATTGAAAGGTGGAGTTTGATCCTGCATAATCAAAATCGACTATAAAATAAATTAAGGCTAGTTCATTGAACCTCTGAACTCTAATTCCTATCCTTCCTTAAAAATCATCCCTCCAGTAGGTGATAACTCATGACCAAGTTAAGTCTGTGAATTCAATGTGCGGTCTAAGTCACTGGCTAGCTTTTCTAAATCACCTTTCTTTCATCATGCATTGAGGAAAGGAGGTTCATTTTATTGATAAAGTAAGAACTTGGAAGCAGAATAAGTTATTTTTCAAACCTTGATTCTGCTAATTAACTATTGGCAAGAGACCTTGGTGGAAAGATCTTAACCTCTCTGTTTCCTATCTGCTAATGGAGATAACAATTACACATAGGTTTACAAGAATTAAACTGTTATTCATGCTAGTTTATCAGGGAGGTCAATAAAATTAAGTCTGCTACTGAACAGCCTTTAGCAGAGTGCTAAGAACAGAGAAGAGGGCTCAGTTGTTTTTGCTGATATGTTCCACTCGTTGATTACTTTCTGCTTGATAACACTTAAATGCATTTACACAGCATCAGCCATCTTTTTCAGTAGAGTGCTTCCTTGTGATCTGAGCTACCAGTGAGAAAAGTCAATTTTGTCAACATGTTTTAGAGATAAGGCTAAGATTTATCTAAGTTTTTTAGATAAATCTAAGAAACTTGAAGATATTGTACCAGGAAAGGAGATGTGAATTTTTTACTATAAAGTAGATTAAGAATTTTTCTGAAAGGGAGACTATTAGAGAAGAAGAATGGGTCCAGGGGTAGGGGAAAGGGAAAAATAAGGAAGGGTAATGTGGGAGTAGATATGATCAAAGCATGTTATATGCATATATGAAAATGCCACAAGAAACCCATAATTCTGTATAATTAATATGAACTAACAGAAATAAAAAATATTTCTGAATATTCCAATATCCTAAATCAAGTTTTCAGAGATAATAGATCTGAGTAGACATTTCTATATGTAGGAAATAGTACATACTGTCCCATGGATCACCAGGCAAATGCTGAACACCCCTTCACATTGACATAAAGGAAAATACCAATTCAGGACATGAAGGCTTTCCCTGTACTCAAGCTCCTGCTTCTACAGTCTGGGCTTCACAGGTTAAAGGATTTCTCTTGGGATGCTGATTTGTGCTTTTAAAGAATGAACTTATACTTGGAAATCTTGCTGCAAGATTATATGATGATGTCATTATTTATGTAGTCCCAGCTGAGCCTATAAAATCCAAAAGCTTTACAATCTATATTTACAGTGATAGATTTAGATAGCATTTCCCCCACATCATTTACACACACACACACACACACACACACACACACACACACACACTTCTTTAAGTCTCAGACTGCTTTTTGATGTAACTGTGTTTTCTCTATTTTGACATTCTTGGAGCAGCCCTAGTGAAGCTTAAGATTAAAATCACAAGTCTGCAGCTCAGACAGGGAATAAAGTACAAACCCTGAAGGTGATCTCATGTGCTCAGAATTATACTTCAAAGATCAACTTCACTTTAATGTAGCATTTAGACAAGGAGCTTTCTTTACCCAATCTTAATTAAAACAATGAAAGACATTTTCATCTTTATTATTAACAATGCTAATTAAACCAATACACTTTTATGTTGTTTTCTCTTTTTAATTTGGGCTGTGACTATTTGTAAAAATAAATATCTAATAATAATGGCTTATGATCATAGTCTGTTAACTTTAGAATAAAGGAAACCAGGAACAACATAGTACACATTTTAGTTGTATAATCTGTAGAACAAGATGAGTTTATCAACTCTTGAAAAGTGAAAAATAATTTCTGCATTTATTATTTTTAGATTGTAATAGGGTAAGGTCAGGGGCAATAGCAAGTAGTTTAGGGGGGCTTCCTTTAGCTCCCCTAAGCATCATCAGCCTCCTAGCATAACTACCAAAAATAAAATGCAATGTAATTGAGACTCTGTATATATATATATATATAAGCAAAAGCAGCTTCAAAACAAGTCCCCAAGTTGCTCATTCTAATAGACTGCTAACTGAAGCTTTTCCCCTGATAGTCTAGAACCATTTGCTTACCTAGGGGCCTATAACTTCACAAAAAAGTCACTCTGCCTTTTAAGATTAGGTGTCATAGTTTGGATGTAACATGGAGCGAAGGAGCCTACACACACAGAAAAGGAACATAAACAATCCATTTTTGCACAAGATACTTATTTGCACAAAAGGACTAGATAGTGTCCTGCACTGTGTGATCTTGGTTAAGCTATGTAATTGTCTGGCTTCAATGCTCCCACCTGGAGACTGAGAGACTTAAAAGGGCTGGTCTCAGAAGCCTTTTGCATACTCAGAGCCTAAGATTCCTGGTTTCATCAAATATCTGAATCTGGATTGTTTATCCACATCTACCTCTGATGCTGTGCCTGGGTCCCTTTTTGCCATCTTTAACCATTTTCCTAGAGAAAGTGAGAAACCCTGACAGAACAGGACAAGTACGGAGAAAGAAGCTTAGATACTCCTGAGTGGGGAAGAAGTCCCCTGTTCATTGGGTGTCCCCCACCTTTTCCTTCCATTGCCATGTCAAAAAGCAGTCTAGAGTGGAGACAGAGTCTGCAGAGTCGCAGAGCCGGGTGCTGATGAGTAATAGGGAGAATCCCACTTAGGTTTATCTCAAGCTTCAGTTTCTTCCTTTACTCATGCTCACAGTAGAAATAAAGGGTAATGTTTCTCTATTTTGTTTGTTTCCCCTCACAAAAGGGTTCTCGGGAGAAGAGGAAGGGGCACAAAGCAAAGAGGGCAAACAAAGGACTTGGGACCCGGTACAAAAGGACTCCCACTTGTGCACAGAAATGCCACTTCTTGATTAGCTGCAGCTCAGCTTCCCCTGCAGGTGCTGCAGTGGGGTAGCGTCTGGAAGCACCCAGGCCCGGGGCTGCGGCGGCCGAGGTCCACATTGGACGCTAGGTAGAAGCTCCTCAGTGACTTGGCCCACGGGAAAGCAAGCCTCGAGGTCAGCATCCTGCCAGCTCCTATAAGTAGATCTAATTATGACCGCTTACTTCAAAAAGAGGATTTAACCCAAAGCAGATTTAGCAGGGCAGTTTCCAAAGGGCAGCAGGAACCCCAGGCGTGACCTTTGAGAAAATCCTAAAAGCTTCGCTGCCAGGGAACTTGGCAAGCCAGTGACCATAAACGCCTCAGAGAATTTCAGAGACGCCAACCTGTTATCAGGGTCCTAGTGGGGGCGTTTAATTTAGAACAAAGTGTCAGAGTGTACCCGTGGCGTGTGTGCTGGAGCTGAGTTGGTATTGAGCTGAGGAAAAAAAAAAATTGACACCCTAGTAAAAAGCACTAAATTAAACTTTAATGTGTTTAGGAAGCTAAATAAGAGACAAAAATCTTTTAGTGACTATTTGCCTAAAACGTGAAAGTTTGGGAACATATTCCAGTGATGCTGATCAAAGTTTCAAAAGCTTGTTAAAGTCATTTTTAAAGAAAAGTTTATTTGGACTTGTGCTACTTTCAACATAGCACTTTGCTCGGAAGTGGTTTTATTGTTCTGATGAAATGAAACAACTCGAAAAAAGGTAAAGGAATTTTTCATCTAAAGTTAACCAACATTAAGTTAGTAAATAAATATTTCTGAATAGATTCATCACATAACAAATATGAAAAGAAATATGGTGAACTATAAGACTATTTTGTGTCATTATTTCGGTTGTTCTTACAGAGTGCACACACACACAAAGGAAAACAAAACATAAAGAAAAAGAAACAGCTCGAATAAATATTCACTTCCATTAAACCAACTCTGAGTGAACTGGTGCCACCTCAGATTTTGTCTTAGGTGGGAAACTATGGAAAAGACAAGATGTAGTTCTAAATCAGATAGTTTACAAAGTGATCAAAAATGATTCACACAGATACTCTTTAGCAGTATTTGATTTCAAATGTTTAAAAAAGTCAATATCATACAAGTTCCTACTTAAATTTTTTTTTTTAGTTGTAGATAGACACAACACTTTATTTTAATTTTTTTATGTGGTACTGAGGATGAAACCCAGTGCCTCATGCATGCTAGGTAAGCACTCTACCACTGAGCCACAACCCCAGCCCAAGTTCCTACCTTTTTCACTTGACCACATTCCAACACAGGTTATATAACCTGATGATTATTGTGTATTTAATTAATATTGTCTTTAGAACCTTGTTTGCCATAGCCTGGGGTTGGAAACTTCTCAGACATTGAGGTGGTAGGTTTATTCTCACTGGCTACACAAATATATCAAATCAGATCATCAATTTGTTCAAACACATAACTACTAAACCTTAGCTTATAAGAGTTTAAGGGAAGCACAAAAAAATCTTAAATTAGGGATATAAAATGTAACACTTCAGCCATTGTTCTCTTTTACATTTCACCTTCCCTAAGGGATGTGCCCAATACAATAATAAGTAAATATTACCAATAATTAAAAAAATTTTTTTAAACACAACATGCTTTGCTTTATTCTGTATTTACTCTTACTGTGGTAGTTTTTTCTGATATGTAAAATATTCCGCAAAAATCAAATCTTTTCCTTATACCCAAATAAATAATAAAGCTGGAATAGAAAAAGCTATTCCCTAGTGGCTCTGAATTTGCAAGCCCTCAACACAGATGCAAGCAGGCTTGTTGTTGATTTCAAAGATGGTTAACGTCTGAGACATAACCATTCATCTGAGGGAAGGAAGAAAGGACTTGATTGCAAAGGTTTTTCAATTTGGAATCTCTGCTTCATGTGTGTCAATTTTTGGTTTGAGAAAACTAAATGCTTACAAGAACAGTCATGGAGACTCAACACACTATTTTTTTTGTTTTGTTTTTACATAAAGTTTTATAAAGTATGCAACCAATATAAGGTTAAGCAGTTAGTTCTAGTCATTATCCAAATATTAATATTTTTCTACACTGGTAATAAGAATGAAGAGGATTTAAGATGATTAGGTTAAAGCATTTTCCTTCCTGAAAAATGGTGTGGTTTTTTTTGTTGGTGGTGATGGTGTTTGTTTGTTTGTTTGTTTTTTCAATAGAAGGCAATTTACAGAAAGGTTTTTCAAATAGAAATACTTCATTGATCAAACTCAAATATAAGCTCCCTGGGTTTCTTTCTGGTTTTCTGGTTTTAAAGGTTTTAGCACCCTTGTGGGAATGTGGCACCCTATTTTCATGCATCCCCAAACATATTCATGTAAACTGTCACACTCTTTATGGTAACAAACCATTCAGAAATTGGAATTTAGAACCTTGTTTGCTATGGCCATAGCTTGAGGTTGGACACCCAGAGACCTATCCATAGTGCCACCACTTGGAAGCCTGACCTCTGATGGGAGGGATGGATAGGGCAGCAGGCCTCCAGATGTGACTGGCAGCATGTGTGCACATTACCTCTCCCTCTCCTGCTCCAGCAAGTTGGTGAAATCGTCGCTTTTGTTCATGTAGTCAGTGTGTTTGTGCTTCTCGTTCTCCAACTCGTACACAGTACGCCTGTGACACTTCTCTGCCAGCAGCAGTTGCTCTAGCATGCGCCGGTAGGTTTCTTTCTGCTTTTCCTCAAGTCTGTCCAGCTGAGTAGGCAAAGGTGGGAAAGATATTTTATTTCACTTACATATGACTCTAAATAATTGGCTTAAATTGGTCTAGTGATTTATTACCTGAAGGAGAAAACATCAAATGTGGTATCCTCTGCCATTTCCCCCATTCCTTCATTTTCTCTGTGTCAACTGACCATATCAACTAGCCATGATAATGCTGCATTTTAACTTCTGTCCTTCTGGCCCTTTTTCTGTAAATACATGTATGGTCCCTAAACTTGCAGGAGAACGAACTCTTCCATGGTTTTAATGAGATAGCCCAAATCCTGTACTTGGGGAAAAAAAAAAAAAGGTGGCTTACATCCCCTCCTGATCTAAAAAAAAAAAAAAGTAACATCTCAGCATGTACATGTGCCAAACTTCTCCTTTGGGAAGTAATTATCATTGTTGCAATCTTATTTTAAGGCTTGCAGCTATATGCATTTCTAGGAAAAGTATATTAAGGATCAAAGTCTTCTTATTTAAAGAGACACTAAATATAAGGAGGATTTTAGAACTTGTAGAGAGTACGTATCTCTAAAACCATTTTTTCACAATTCAAAAACTGTATTTACTAAAAAGAAGAAATATAATTATTTGAATATATCATTTTCGTTATGTGTCATTGAATTATTTAAGGTTTCACATTACAGAGAATAATAATAATGATTTTTCTCATCATATTAATAATGATTTTTGTGATCATCATTTTAAGATTAGCTCAAAATAAAAGCAGTCTTAAATATTATCAATTTTTTCCCTTTTTCTCTGAACAGAGTGTAAGATCTTTAAAGAATCATGCCTTGATCATCTTTTTAGTCTCTGGAGCTTAGCACAGTGTCTAGAACAAATTAGCTGTTCAGTAAATGTTTGTTAAATCTTACAATATTGATAGTTTCCTGTTGTACTCTCTATCTGCCCCCTCTGTTTTTGTTTGGTACTGGGATTAAACCCAGGGGCTCTTTACCACTGAGTTAAATCCCCAGTCTTTTTTTTTTTCTTATAATTTTTTATTTAGAAACAAAGCCTTGCTAAGTTGGCCTCAAACTTGTGATCTTCCTGCCTCAGCCTCCTGAGTCTGGAATTACAGGGATGTGCACCGTGCCAAGCTTGCTCTCTCTTAAACTCTATATAGATCAGGATTTCTCAAGTTTGGCACTGCTGAGGCTAGGTCATTTATTGTGAGGTTGTGCACTGGAGGATGTTTAATAGTATCCCCACCATGTGATGCCCTGTATATTAGAGGATGTTTAGCAGCACACCTTTGGCCTATCTACTAGATGCTAGTAGCACCATCTCCAGCTGTGATGATCAAACTATACTGACATTGTCAACTGTCTCCTGGAAGTAGAAATCCACCAGCTTACTACATCCCAGTTAAAACAAGTGATCTAGTTAAAATCCATTCTCAGTCTCAAAATCGACTTCCTAAAACCTACTATCTCACAGGTTATCAACACCAGAGCCTTCCTTCTTAGTTTTCTATGTTTTCCCTTCAGTTATAAGAAGGATTTGTGATTCTTTCTGCAGTTGCATGATATATTCATTGTGAATGAGTCATTTCTGGAATCCCAAAATAAAAAAGAGCTGCCCCCCATCATCCTCAGTAACTTCTTTCCAGATCTCCACAAATTTGTTTAGGAGCAAGTGACCCAATGGAACTAGTAGAGAAGTCATGTTAACTGGTAGCTGATAAATATAAAATCAGTAGAATTTGACAAATTACACTTTTATATTTTCTGACAAATTTTTGTAGCCTTAGAGGGACAGTCTATACCATTAGAATAGTTCTTGTTTATGAACTATTCAAAGAACTTTTTCAACTTCCTACATGTTCCTTCTCACCAAATTTTATAGAATTTGTCAAGCACTGCTGAATTATCATTATCATCAGAAATGGGGAAGGAGGACTGGAATGTGGCTCAGTGGTAGAGTGCTTGCCTGCATGTACAAGGCCCCGGGCATGATCCTCATTATCACACACAGAATGTGGGGGGAATTACTTATTCTTCTTTTTGATCCTTTTATTATAAAATAGGATTCTCCATCTTTGAATTTGAAAAGCAGCTTCTGCCCATTTTTTTATACTCTCTGCCATACTTCCCAAGGAAGGAGGAGTGACTTGTTGAAGCTTATATTTGGAATAGGAAATTGGGTGTGTACAGCTCAGTCTTGCATTTATTTTTCATTCTGTCTGCCATAAGGATGATATGACATGTTCTAAAGGCCCCAACTTTTCCCTAGGATCTCTCAATCCATTCAAGGAAATGTGGAGAGGAAAATGGTGGCATTGTTAATTAGATGGTTGAAAGAGAAATCCAAAGAGGCAGTGGTTGCATGGACATCTGGAAAAAAACAGCATATGAAAATATCAAGTGTTCAGGGGCAGCCTTACTTAGCTTCAACATATTCTGTCCACTAGGCCTTTGAGACTGGCTGTTCACAGTAGCCTTAGTCCATAGCTAGACCACTGGAATAGGTTGCTGGGATCTCAGTGGATAATGCTCACCTCACCCACATTAGCACAATTTGACCCCACCATGATTACAGCACCAGGAAAACAGTCTTTTTGTCTCCTAATGCATAATTGCTGGGGAACTGGGTTGCATAGTGTGCTTTTGAGGCAGAACGGTGGACCCAGACTTTAAAATTCAGAGGCAGTAAATTCTTCTGCTATAAAGCATTAGTGTGAGGATCTAGCTTTTAATTTTAAATTCTACATGTAAGAACTTAACATAGGTAGCAATACAGCATCTGTGACAGATGCTATTTCTTGTTATTTTGTCTGGAAACATATCAAGCTCCTAAGAGAGAACTGAGATGGCCTATTCTCTTGGCTGTATATGAAGACTAACTCCCATAACTATAGACCCTATAGATTCATGAATCATATGTACCATGTATATGGCTTTTGGTTTTGAGGATCCAAGCTGTAGCTCAGCTTAGAGGAATGGCTTTGATTAATGAGCAGTGAAAGTGGAATGGGCACCTATTACTTTGGAAATACAGCTTCCACTTGGACAGAAGTGGAAGGAAAATTGAATGAGATCATCATAGAGCCAAACGCCAAAAATTTACTAAGGAAAGAGTGTACCTGGAAGTCTTTTCCAAATGAATCAGCTTGGCAGATTAGTGCAAAGACTTGAGATTGAGAACAATTTCAGTATGTGTTAGATAAAAGGATCACAGTTCAGGAAATGTTTTTAACTCTGTTACCTGAAGAGGGCTAAATGGAGAAGTACTAAGGAATCCAGGAAGAGAGAAATCAACTTAAAAGGAAATACAAGGTCTTAAAGATCAAACCAGATTTATACAAAATGGAAATGGATCTAAGTGCAAAGATAGAGCCATAAAAAAATCTTGGAGCTGGAAACTTATAAATTTTTTTAAAGTTTGCGCATATGAAATTGGTACTATGATAATTGTGTATGTCCTAATGAACTCTTGGATTCCTTGGAAAAAAACAGAATATAGGGACTTAAGGATAAAATAATGCATCTTTGAAAATGCCAAGACCAAGTCATTTTACTGAAGAGGAAAGCAAAAACAATTAATTGAGTTTGAGTGGAACAAGAAATTAAATTAAAAGGAAAGAAACAAAAATCTTAATTTTTCTTGGAATTTTGCTCAAGAGAATTATGAATTTTAACATTCTGGACTTTGATTTATAAGGAAGTTCAGGGAGGTTTAATATTATCTATTTAATTTTTGCCCAGACATTTGGCAAGGGAAAGAGATCCACCGCATTGTGTTCACACTTAGCCTTCGGTGAATTCAACTGGGTCCTAATTTGGTATGGAAATTACAATGAACAGTGATTTTTTAATTATTATTATTTTAAAATTTTTTTGGATTGAGATGCAACAAAGCTTCCAGGAACAAAAGCTAGACTACATGCTCATGGTCCCAGGAAACTAATGGAACAGTGATATATTGGAGTTCATGTTTGGAAGAAAGACTCATGTTTCTGGATAATAAGAACTTGATTGTTAATACTAAAGGATTAAGACATCAAAAATCTGTACATAATGGGAAAAAAAAACCCTTTTTCTTCTAGCATTCTATTTCTCTCACAATGCAGGACTTCATTTGTTAGTACTAGGAAGAGTAATTTCATCCTTCTCTCTTTCTACTTCCTCACTCACTTCTCCCCAAGAGAGAAATGACTCTCAGATTGCTGAAAGGATAAAGGAACAAAGAAGTACACCCAGTTTAGCCAGTTCCAGGACAAATTACAAGCTGGTTGTTTCTACTCTGCTGCTCTGTCCAGAGGTAGGAATGCTGGTGTCCAGCCTACTTTCTTTTTTGAGGGGGAGGGGAGGTACTGGAGATTGAACTCAGGGCACTCAACCACTAAGCCACATCCCCAGTACTGTTTTTTTTTTTTTTTTGTATTCTATTTAGAGACAGGGTCTGACTGAATTGCTTAGCACATTGCTTTTTGCTGAGGCTGACTTTGAACTTTCAATCCACCTGCCTCAGCCTCCAGAACCTCTGGGATTATAGGCATGGGCCACTGTGCCTGGCAGGCCTACTCTCTGAAGGTAGACTAGAAACTCTTCTCTTTGTGTACTATCCATAGAACTCAGTGGATAGGAGACAGTGATTCTGCACATGTCTGCTATGGAGACCTACCTCTTCCTTGCATGTACATCCAAAGCTCTTGGGAGAAAAAAATTAAGATGCTCAATTGAAACCATTTATTGAAGCTGAGTTATCCAATTCAAGTTACTATTATTATAAAATCAATGTATGTTTTTGACCTCTACTTGTCTTTCCCTCCCCAAATCCCTATTTAGAATCAGTTAAAGGGTATGAGCAATTATCATTTTCAAATCCTAGCAAATACTAATGGCTGATGTTTTTTGAGTACCCAGTACTGTGTCAGATGCTGTGCTAAGAGCTTTATAGTATTGCTCTGTATAATCCTTACATCATCTCTATGAGGTGTGCACTGTGGTTTCTCCCACCTCACAGATAAAGGTTTAGGGCTGGGGATATAGCTCAATTGGTAGAGTGCCTGCCTCGAATGCACAAGGCTCTGGGTTCAATTCCCAGCACCACAAAAAAGGAAAAAGAAAAAAAGACCCTGAGGCTTAAAGAGCACAATTGGCCAAGGTAAGGTCATATACAGCTAGTAAAGGTGCATCTCAAACATGGAATTGTATCCAACTTGTTGGCTGTACTCCATCACATAATCATCTCTTAACAACTTTAGGAAAAATTGAGAATAGAGCTTCAGTTTGCTTTTGTTGAATAAATTAGAAAATTATGAAGCCTCAATCTGTTTTGAATACTAACTAAAGAATATGTTGTCTCTCAGATCTGTCAAACTGAGCTGCTCTGAAGACTTGATAAAAGTCAAAAGTTAACTTTATAACAAGTTGCTTTAAACATTCTATTTTGTGGGGTTTTTTTATTCATCATGCTAGTTGCATAGCTATTAATTTTTCACATGAATTTTCAGGAATCAGTGTGACTAGATTTGTAAACTGCGACCCTAATTTGGCATCAAACTTATATTACAATGTGAAAGTATTTTTAAAATATTATCTCATGGGTAATTAGTAATGACAGTCCATAGTTCCAAACACAATCTTACACAAAAATGATTAAATATAGCCCTACAGAATTTATTTAATCTTAAAATATTGTTCTAAGTTTTTCATTGGGAATTTGCCTCAATCATTGAATTTTAGCTAATCACATAGACCTTTTTAATTATGACAGTCTTTAAGATACCCAAAAACAATCTGGCTTTATAACCATAAATATTAATAATAAAATCAATTTAGTTTTAGATTACCAATTTGATGATAATCCTGACAACTCAATGTTAAAACTGACAAATATTTCAAATTTTTATACACATAATTTCTTAGAGAAGTAAAACAATAATATACTATAAGAGCATGTAACTATTATTCTCACATGGAAAATATACTTTAAGCTTTAAGCATATTTAAGTAAATGCTTCTGAAATTCTTATCATTGAAGATCACTAACTACAACCTTGAATTAATTATACTTAACTCGATATTAGTATACCATAAATTTTCCCTTTGAAAGAAAATGTTCAAGTATGTAAATAAAAAATGGGAAGATATATCTCTGAGATTTCCTTCTAGAGGACTTGGTATCATATTTTTACCTCTGAGATGGGTTTCTCATAGACATCTTCTCCTATGGACTTCTCCTGAGCAAGGATGGCATCTCGGTGCAGGATCCGAAGCACTTTCTCTGGTTCTGCAGATCCGTAGTGAGCCTCCAGAACCTCAGGCTTGGTTTTCTCAGTCTTCAACATATGGATCACATCTTCTCTGGCCTGTGGTAGAAAGTACAGTAAGGTCAGATGGTTGACAATGTAAATCATATAACAGGCTCACAAAATCAACATGGAGCTTATTGAATACATACCCACCTCTTCAGGGTTATTGGCAAATTAACTGGATATTCTGTTCTTTTTTTTTTTTCCCATCAAGAGCAGATTGGCAAGCAGATACTCTGCTTCAGGTTGCTAGGAAGCAGGCAAGCAGAAAGAGGGTTTGTGCTAATATTAACTACATTAAAATTGCTTGATTTAAGTAGCAATGATTTGAGAGAAGGGGCATGGTTGGGCTGGTTTTGGTATAGAATGACTTGTTTCAGTGCAAATGAGGTCAAAGACAAGCTAAAATCTTCTAGGTTTCTATTTATGCTCTAAGTGCAGTATTCAAATCCAGTTTAAAGTAAAACCCTGCTCTCTTCATCCCATAACTCCGTGTTAATTATAGCTAGCTATAACTTCATGTGAAATTAACAAACAGCCTTTATTAGTGATTTCTTTCTGTTCCTCATCAAGTAATTTCTTTTGCACAGAAGTACATGGTTGAGTATTCACTCCATGCTGGGCTGGGCTTTTTCTATCTAATGCATTCATGCTGAAAGTGAGATATTATTCTTTGAACATCCAGACTACCCACAGATGAATTGGGTTTGGTAGGGTCATGGTTATTCTTTTGGTTTCTTAGCACAACTTTAAATGAAGCTTTCGAGAAAACCATGTAATTGTAGGTTTTATATGATATTATCTTTGGTCCCCATCCCATAATGCAAATGCATCTGGATATATTTTGTACTGGTTAGCTGTGATGATATTGCTAGTCATGATGTAGCTGACATTTGCTGAATGTACTTCCATCTGGGCCTTGGCTCACTTGGAACTGTTTTTCCAGTAATGGTGATGGGTAAGTATCTGACTTCATTCCAACTTGTACTAAAGACCAAACTGAGAGTTTCAGTCTGTGACAATGGAATAGAGTTTTCCCTGTATTAATGCTAACTATGGATTTGAGTCTTTAAAAATGGATCATTATTATGGTTGTCTAAACAAGAGAGCTGACTAGTCAAGTATTTATGATAGGACCAACATAAAGTTGGTCTTTCTTGAAGTTCCTCACTTCTACTGCATTGTCAGTCTCCAAATTAATCTAATTCCAGATGAATTAGAGACATCACTGAGACATCAATCAACCAGAATATGCAAGTTTTCAGTGTCTCGACCACATATATGTATGTTCATTTCAAGACTAAAAAAAGGAAAATATTACTTTTGAAGAACTTAGTGATTGGGAACATTAATGAGAATATTAAGATCAGAAAATAGGTTCCTGAAAAAACAATATGTCTCCATGCAGGGTGAAAGGATATTCATACAGTCACAATGTCAGGTTAACCTGTACTGTGTCTTTATGCAAATTGCTTTAGAAAAATGGTGCCTACTTCAATGAAGGTATGGTCCTGAATCAGAGTGCAGCTTATGCAGCTCACCTAGTGAGAGAAGAGTAGGCTGAATTCCAGCTACTCATCTCCTCTGCCAGGTAGCCTCATGCAAGGCATAATTCTCTATCTGCATGAGGTGGTCCTATTCTGAAGGAGCCTCCAGGTGCATAACTTGTTACTAGTCTTCAGGAGGGAAATGCTCCTACATTCATCTCACTGGTGAGCACACATAGCATCTTCTAAAGTAATGGATCTCAAAGCTGACCGCATGGGAATCACCTGTAACTTTAAAAAAATCCCACAGCCCATGCCATCCCAGACCAATTACATCCCAATCTCTGGGAGAAGGGCTTGTGCATCAGTATATGTTAAAGCTCCCGGGTGATTGCAGAGTACTGTGCTCACACTACTTTGGTTTGGATTTGGTTTGAGTGTGTCCCCTAGGGGTTTGTGGGCCAGAAGCTTGTTCCCCAATGTGGTGATATGAGAGATCCTGGAACTTTTAGGTGGTGGGGCTTAGTGGAAGGTGAACATTAGGTCATTGGGAACACTCTCAGGTTAATATAATTCTCACAGGACCCTGGATATTCCTTGAGAGCAAGTTGTGCAAAAGAACAAGCCTGGACAGTGAATTCCTCTAGCTTTCTCTCTTAAGATGTGACTACTCTCTCTCTCTCACACATGCTTCTGCCATAATGCCATCTGCCATGCTGTGATGCACAACACAATAGGCCAAGTTATGGTGTTACACAATTGTGGATTTTCAGTCTCCAAAACTATGAACTATATAAGCCTCTTTTCTTTATAAAGGACTGAGCCTCCAGTATTTTGATAGCAACAGAAAATAAATAAATATACACAATAATCAATTAAGAGACAGAGCAACCAAACTGATTAATAATCCCTGGTACTATTCAATCTAAACTTTGCTAAGTTGGTGTGTGTGCTTTTTCTTTTTCTGTTTTTGGAAAGATATTATCACCTTACTTCTTTCAATCACCTCACACCTGAGGTCAGCCTTAAACTTTAGCCAGAGCGGAAAACTTCATCTGAAAAAAGAAACTGTGACTTTAGTGACTAATGCAATGAGAAGGAAGAAAAATTTAGAATCGTATTTCAAAGTGACAAAATGGTGATGATAAGGTTGGCAAGGTGGAAGTCTCCATAACAAACTATTTTTTTTCCTATCTTTAAATCAAATGAAGTAAAGGCTGTCTTCTAAAGTTCACATTTTAACATGTGAAGTGTAAAGACTTACAGAGAAGACATTGAATTTACTGTTTTTTTTTGGCGGGGGGAGTTTTAAATTTTAAAAATAATCTCAGCAATTTGGGAAGCTGAGGCAGGAGTATCATAAATTCAAAGCCAAACTCAGCAACAAGACTCTGACTCAAAATTTAAAAATAAAAAATGAATAAATAAAATTAAAAATGTTTAAACAGTAAAGGAGAATGTATTGTCATTTGTACACTAATTTGAGATATTGATTCAAAATAAAATGCAAATATTTCAAATGGTTTGCTTCCTGCTCTCTAAAATGTAGTAGATATGTAAGAAAAGGAAGAGCAAAATTCAAATTCTTCAGAAAAGAAATCATGATTGAAGGCATAGACTAAGTCATATAGTACTTGAATAATTAAACAAACTTTTGAAAGACTGAAAGAAAATGGCTTAGAAGACAGACACTAAATATAGTGGGATGAAGGCTGCTTTTAGTCCCTTATCTTTTGCTTATATGTTTGTTCTCAACTTTCCACAATGAATATGTAATTAATTTTATAAAAAGAAACAAAGTTGCACTTTTATAAAGAAAGTCCTCATATTTCTATTTCACACAAGTCCTCATTATTTCTATTTCACACAACGGGGCAAGGGCAAATAATGTAGTAGAAAGTTCCTTTCACACATGCCCAATGCTGAGAAAGCCACCTTCATTCTGGCTATATATAAGCCTACACACAGTGTCCCTGGGATTTAACACAAGGAAAACACAAACCAAACTTCAGAAAGATTCTACTATACCATCGTTTTGGCATTGCTTTGATTCCTTTTAGGATTATTTAAACACAGCAGTAAATCCAAGATAGAACAGCCACTAAAGTGGGTGGGGATGCTAACAATGAGGTGGTGTGAGGACTATAGTTGTTCCACTAACATTTATTCTGATTTATTCACATTCCAACTAGATCACTGAAGGAATCACTGCAAAGCTATTAACATATTGCCTTTCCACGAATGACATCCTGAAAAAGTGTTTGTCCCTAATTATGGATAAATGTCAGAAAGTGGCTTTCAAAATGCAAACTGCATTTAATAACCTTAAGAGCTTAGATTGCACCACTGAGTTAACACAAGTTTTCACAACCTGAGCATAAAGAAAATTAATTAAATCATTTTTTCTGTATTTTTATATTTATTTATTTATTTAGGTACTGGGGATTGAACCCAGGGCTCTTTACCTCTAAGCTTTTTATTTTGAGACAGGATCTTGCTAACCTGTTGAGGATGGCCTTGAACTTGCATCCTCCTTCCTTAGCTTCCTGAGTTGCTGGAATTACAGATGTGAGCCACCATATCCAGCAAGTTAATTAAATGTTAAAACTATTAAGCAACTAAACACAAACAAAAACAGAAATAAAATTCACATGATGGTGTAGTAGAAGTTTCCAGTCCTAACATTGCTTTGACCTAATCTATGAAAAAGGAATCATAATAACTTTTTTACATGATTGTTTTAGAATGGCATCAGATATAAATATATTAAATGCATAATAAGCACATGGCACACAGTATTTGCTAAGTCAATGGTAATGATTTATTATAGTTCTGTTAGGTCCCTATCATTAGATAACTTTTTGCACATGAGGAGAAAAGGAATTTTGTAAGATATATTTTTTCCCTAGTCAAATGTAACATTTAAAACTGGTAGAGTTTAACCACCTATACATTCCACAATTTGCTTTGAAGAACAGTTTTTCAAAAAGGAATTTTTTAATTCAAGCAACCTCTTCCCAAAAGTTATTTCATCTTCCTGACTCAGTTTGTTTGTCTCTAAAGTAGGGACACTAATCCTTCTATGTCATAGGTACTTTGTCAGGTTCTAACAAGAGGATGCAAATAAAGTGCATTTGAATCAGTAAATAGATAGTAATTTCAGCTTAATAGTTTACTATTCAATTTAAAATGCATAAATATTATTGTTAGTTATCACCTTGACCAAATCTTTCTGATTCTCTTAGAAGATAACTTCTATTCTTCCTACCGATGTGAAACGCCTATTATTTCTCTTCCTAAAAATCCATTTATGTTTGAACCTTATTAATTGCTATAAGCCATATATATGTATATTTCACATTTCATCTTACTTTCATTATCCTAGAAACTAATTACCAAAGCAAAAGAGGCTAAGGTGATGTAATACTATGTATCATATATTTAAAACCACACTATTCACCTCTTATTTAGAGCTTTTTTTTTCTTTTTTAAATTTATTTTATAGTTGTAGATGGACACAATACCTTTATTTCATTTATTTATTTTTATGTGGTGCTGAGAATTAAACCCAGGGCCCCACACATGCTAGGCAAGCACTCTATCACTGAGCCACAACTCAGCCCCATTATTTAGAGCTTTTTATCTGCTATGATAATCCTGGAAAGAATAACAATATTGTCTTTAATTTACTGTATTTAGAAAAATTAAATACAATAAATCAATATTGTGGCATCTTTTTAATCAGTGGATTATTGAAAGTGACTATTGAAGTGACCATAATAAATTAGTTCATTATTTTCAATATGCAATTCAATCTAAGTAAAAATGATTCTATATTTTGGGGCTAAAACTACTGTTACAACTAAAATTGATAATTTTTTGATAAAGGAATAAAATTCCAAATATTAGAAAGCTTCTGGTTTTGAACACTATTTTCACACACAAGTTTAGTCAGAAGCAAGTGGTTAAAGCTCTAGGATTCTGGGGCACTCCTAAATAGACCATTCTATTGGAATGCAGGTAAAATGACCCAGAGAGAAGAATGCTTTGAAAAAATTCTCCAAAAGAGCTACTTTTCTGCCTGAGAAGTGGGGGAGGGGATTGGAAAAATGAAACAATAAAGTTGTTCATCTTAATCCTAATGATAGAGGAGAGTAAAAATGAGAGGAGGCTATAGAAAAAGACACATCTTTCTCTTCCATCAGACCTGGCTCCTCTTTGTGCCAGTGCAGTCATGGTGGACCAAAAGGTTGTGAGTTGGCTGCATGAGGAACTGATTCAAAACATATGGGGGCAGCAAAGAGCTACTCTGTGAAGCCCAGGTCCACAGGTGAGCATGTGATTCATAAAGTCAAGTGAGGGCATCTGGGCCTTGCCTGGGGTCACGAGGCAGAGTAAAACATAGGTTCAAAAGGGGGCCAAATTCAATTATTCATGCAATAAATATTTGTAAACATTTACTTTGTGCAGTACACTGTATTCAGTATTAGAGATACAATTGCATCCCTAGGAATTCAAGTCTGGAGGGATGTAAACAATTGAAAGCATTTACAAGATGATATAATGTGCTTATGGTGGAAGAAATGCAGGGAGCTAAGAACTTCATCTAGAAGAACACTTGACTTGAATCTGAGCTAACAGAGGAGGCTTCCTGGAGGAAATGATCTGAAAATCACAGTGAGTACTTGGGCCAGAGAAAAGAGGAGGGAAGGTTAAGAGTGGTCCAGACCAAAGGAAGACTTTGCAAAGGCCAAACATATTTAGATGCTTGGGTTGGTGGAAGATGAGTGATAGATTCTCAAGAATGCCTTGTAAACCATGCAGTGAGTTTGCATTTTTTTCACAGAGTATCAGGAAGTTCTAAAATTTTTAAGCACAAGGACAATAAATGACATGGTCAAAATTGTGTGGCAGAAGGATCACTCATTTGCTGTGTTAAAGACAGAAAAATTCTGAGTCAGCAGATCTCTTGGTGGATTCCAGCAATTGTGTTTTGAAATATCTCTGCAAGTGATACTAAAGCACAACTACATTGAAAAGGCACTGCTCTAGGGCAGAGAGGTCAATTCAGCACCCAAAACGCTTAAAACGTGGTGGTTAGCTCTAGGTTCCCAGCAAGGTCATTTGATTCCTAGGGACTTGCTTGCCCCAGAGGTTTCTTGATGCTCTCCCTGAGTTATCAGTCTCGCTGACCTTTCTTCACCAAAGAATCAGGGTCACTTCAGAGCAGCAGGCCACACTAGGTCACGGGAAACTGTTGGAAATGTTTATCAGTCCTGAACAAGCCAGGGTCACCAACTGTCCTAGTGTGTCTGGGACTAAGGGGAGCAGAGTCCTGGGGAGCTGGACTTCTGAAAACCAGGACAGTCCCAGGCAGATTGGGACAAATTGGTCACCTTATGGGAATCCCAAGTAAGAAGGAGACTGCATATTTCATAATATCCCTGTGCCTAAGAGGGCAGTCAAAATTGGGCTCACAATGCTCAAGAGCTAAATTTCAAAGTTTAGTTTTCTTTTAAGGAAAAGTGCCATCATTCATTATTATGCCTGGTGATCATTGGACTATTTAAAAGTTGCTGGATTTTTCAATCTTCGAAAGAAACAAAACCATAATGAGTAAGAAAGAATGCTTAGATTTTGTGTTTTCATGGCACACTTCTTTCTACACTCCTTCACGGGGACATATGTAACCCTGGGAGCACAGAATGGAACAATGAGCACTGAACCTTGAAGATAAATGATGCACTCCCTGAAGCACTAAGCTTACTGAAAGATAGGAGAGGAGTGATACGTTTTTTTCATAATGTTAATACATCTTAAATTTTATTTATTCATTTATTTGTTTGGGGTACCAGGGATTGAACCCAGGGTGCTTAACCACTGAGCCACATCCCCAGCCTTTTTCCTTTTTATTTTGAGGCAGGGTTTCGCTAAGTTGCTTAAGGCTTTGCCAAGTTTCTGAGGCTGGCTTTGAACCTGCAATCCTTCTGCCTCAGCCTCCCAAGCTGCTGGGATTACAGACCTGCACCACCGTGCCTGGCTATTTATTTATGTTTAATTGACACATAAAATTGTACATATTTACAGAGTACTGTGTGATATTTCAGCACATGTATGCTATATAATATTTAAGCCAAGATAAACATATCTACTAAAACATTCATCATTTGTTTATGAAGAAAACATTCAAAATCCTTCAGACTTTTTTGAGATATACAGTATATTGTCATTATCCATAGTCACTCTACTGAGCAACAAAACACCAGAACTTCTTGACTCTAACCATAACTTAATACCTATTAATCAGCCTTTTCCCAACACAGGCTATTAATACAATTTAGTTATTTACTTGAGTGTTTACGGCAAAATACAGATACAAAAACATCAACACTTTTTTTTATTTTTATTTTTTTTTTGAAGCAGACAGCTTGGGAAAGACTGTTACATGTTATCTCCACTCACTTTGTTGTGAAGGATACCCAGTGGGAAGTTCAAGAGGCCTGCCCCACCTAATGACACTGACACTAGACACATTAAAAAAGGCACTACTGCCATGAGCTGCTGAGGTTCAATGAGGGATCCATTTTGAGGAAAGAATAAATCTAGTTCTCTGCTTATGGAAGAACCAGAATGACACAGTTCCCAAACACTGTCACTCCTTTGTATTGTTTATTTAACTACACAAATAAGGCCCCATTGGGGCAGTGAGCCAAGGAGCCCTAGAAGAGATGGCCCCAGAGGATCAGGACATGCCCATTTTGGGAACTCCACTGTTCTGTATCTATTTACATAAGGTGATTTATTAGTTTACTTGTCTATTTCCTTCTTGGGCGGTGAGCTGCCTTGAGGACACTGGGTCTACAGTGTCTCTAAGAGTGCCTGCCACATGATAGGCACTCAGTAAATATTTGTTGAAATAAAGAAAAGTAAAATTAAGTGACGTGAAGTCAGAAAGGCATAAGGTCCTGAAAATCTCAGAACAACTGTGACTACTTATCCTTGTTCAAAATATCTAAACAATTACATTTTGTCAACCTCTCTGCTCTTTCATCTGACATCTTTGTCTACAATGTAGGAGTCACTTTGTTCTTCTCAAGTTTATTCCAAAAAGAAAATATGTAAACTGAATAAGGAAAAACAGTACATTCCACCAGAATGCTGCAAGAGGAAATGGGCTCTCTCTAAATCTCATGCAAACTAAATTACACTATTTATCCTAACTAGGTAAATACTAATATTATAAATGGATTAATAGAGAAAATATGGGATTTATAATGTATTATCTATTATTATAGAAATTAAACCCATTTCCCCCCTGAACTTTGGAAAGTAAAATCACCATGATTACTAGTACAACAACATATGAGAAGAACATTTAGACATGGTTAGTTTAAAAGGCCACTAGAGCTAAAAATGTGACTTTTGGTTTCTCTGGGGAAAAAAATTTTTTTTCCTCCACAACTATATGGTTAATGTAGCCTAAAACTTCCTGCAGAGTTTATTCATTAAAGACTAGTACTTCAGACTGAATATCATCCAAAAGAAATCTTGTATTTAAATATAAGAAGTAGATGCTCTTTTTTCAGTTAAAACTTGCTCTTGTCACCATGAAAGCTTGAATTTTTACAAGTAAATTACTCAAAACCCAATGATGTTTTTGTCAGAAATAATTTCTAAAAACTCCATCCTAAAATTTATATGGATCTCAAGAGACCCTGAATACCAAAACAATCATGCAAAAGAATAGAGTTGGAGGTGTCTCATGCTCTCTGATCCCAAAACTTACTACAAAACCACACTGATTAAAACAGTATGGCACTGTCATGAAAACAGACATACAGAACAATAGAAGAGAGAGCCCATAAATAAACCCTGAAATGTATAGTCAAATGATTTCCCATAGGGATGCCAAGACATTCCATGGGGAAAGGAGAATCTTTTCAACAAATGGTGCTGAGAAATCTAGATATCCACCTGTGAAAGATTGAAGTTAGGCCTTACAGCTAATTCAAAAATTAACTCAAAATTAATCAAAGTGTAAGGCTAATAAAACTATTAAACTCTAGGAAAAGGATGTGAGAAATGCTTCATGATATTGAATTTGGCAAATATTATACCAAAAGCACAGGCAACAAAAGAGAAAAAATACATTAATTAGACTATATTGAACTTAAAAATTTTTGTGCTTGATGCTTGAACACAATCATCAGAGTAAAAAGCAATTCATGGAATTGAAGAAAATATCTGAAAATCATATGGTTGTTAAGGGTTAATACCCAGAATACTAAAGAACTTCTACAATTTAAAAAAAAAATGTTTTCATGGGCAAAGATTTGAATGGATATTTCTCAGAATTAAAACTTAATAAACACATTAAAAGATGTTTAATATCATGTACCATTAGAGAAATGCAAATCAAAATCATAGTTAGATGATAGAACTTTACACCTATTAGGATGGCCATTACAAAACAAAACAGAAAGCAACAAGTGTTAGTGAGGATGTGGAGAAATTGAAACCCTTGTAAGCTACTGCTGGACATGTAAAACAGTGCAGCCACTATAAAAAAAAATACGGAACATTCCTCATAAAGATAAAAATAGATTGCCATAATTAGTAATTCTATTTCAGGTATATACCCCCAAAGAATTGAAAGCAGGGACTTGACTAGTTATTTGTATGCCATGTTCACCGTAGCATTATTCCCAATAGTCAAAAAGTGGAAGGAACCCAAGTGTCCTTGACACAAGAATGGTAAACTAAGTGTGGTATATACATACAATGGAATATCATTCTACCTTACAAAGGAAGGAAATTCCTACACGTTACAGTATGAATGAGCCTTGAAGGTGTTATGCTACATCAAATAAGTCTCTTACAAAAGGACAAATAGGATTCCACTCAAATGAGGTACTTAGAACAGTCGAATGTATTGAGACAGGAAGTATAATAGTGGTTACCAGGGGGAAGGGGAAATGGAGAAAAGGAAATTAGTATTTAATAGGTATAGAATTTCTGGTTTAGGAGATTAAAAATTTCTGGAGATGGATGGTGGTGATAATTGCACAAGATCAATTTGCTTAATGCCACCAAACTGTACACATAACAATAATTAAAATGGTCAAATTTATGTTATATATATTTTACCACAGTTTTTTAAAGTTAAAATTACCTTGTTTACCCCAAAAACTCAAATAAGGAAAGAAAATAAAAATAAATTCCAATCCTTTAGCTAGAAATTACCAATTTAAAAAAAAATGCCATGTCATAAATTTTTAAAGAATAGTTATATTTTCCTTGTCATTAGTCATCTAAATGTCACTGTCATTCATGGACTTAAATGCATTTTTTTATTTAGTTTTCTTATTTTTTGTACACATTGGGATATTAATAGTAAGACAGCTGCTGAGTCCTGGATTGGAAATTAGATAAGGTCATAGGTTACCTCATGTGGAGCTGTGATCCTACAGTATAAAATTTCTTAAATTCCCAAAGACTAAGCTTTTTGTTTTGTGCTAAAAAAGACCTTGTGAGAGCTCCTAAGCTGCCCACTTTCTGTGAGCCAGGTGAGAAGCTGAATTACTTGGAACATGGAGAAGTCATTGCTAAAACACAAATATTTTGTGATTGTTTATCCAGTTCAGTAAATTTCATCCTTTCAACATAAACCAGCTAGACCAGACCCAGGACAGACAAAGCACCTCTGGCACAACTCTGCCTATTAGGTTGAAATTTCTTCACCTCCTTACTTTTTCCCGATTGTCTCCTTTTCAGTTGGTCTCTAGAAGGTATTATTCTAGCTTGAGGAAAATCACTGATGTAATTACATCTGGGGGACTGACTGGCATGTGGCCTTGCTGCAAAGCTATTTGCATGAAGGACTGAGGCTCTTCCTGGGAAAGAACTCATCCCAAGGGAGGAAGGGCACCATTTTGGTTGAAGAACAATGAAGCAGGGTCAGAGGGGAAGGGTGAGTCTGAGTGCAGCACAGTGCCTGTCACTCAGAATCCCATCCAGCCCACCCACCCCCTCCACCCATGCCCGAATCCCCGGTGAGGGACTGCAATAAAAGACCCAAATAAAAACCAGAGGAATTGGTAAATTAGAATTCAAGGCATTGCAGCATCCCCCAAGAAGAGGGAAGGGTGGGGAGGAACAGACCTTTCTGTATCTTGCATCACGCTCTCAGTGTAGACATAAGCCTGAGCAGCTTCCAAGTGGACACCAACTGCCATCAACAGGAAAAAGAGCCTTTGGGGCATACAGCAGTGTTGACCATGTTTCCAGCAGGCACATATAGGGGTAGCCAACGGGACCACCATAGATTGGAAAGGGAAAAAAAGGGCAAAGGAGCAAATACCAATGGTAGCCCAGGGGGGGCGTGTAGAACATGTGTAGGTCCTTTTCTGGGGCCTTCTAGGATTTAGAAGAGGAATGTAAAGGAGCTTGGCATTCTCACTGAGCAGGAGGATGCAGAAGTAGGAGAGGGAAAGATAGTAGCCTTTGATCTTATTTTTTATCCTCAAATGGTGAGAGTTGAGAAATGTGAGGAGTACTTTTTCAAAAGAGTAACAATTTTAGACAAACGAGATAAAACTACATTGTCTACATAGAATTTATACATGAGGTTTATCTAAACCACACACCAGTGAGTTCAACTTCTGACCTAAGTGAATTCTGTCTGTGGCATACATAGCAATATTACAGTTTAATTTTTTGAACAAGAATACAAGAAAATCTCAACCATTTTGATCTTGGGAAGAATGTCACACTGAGTATTTATTTACCTTAATAAAGAAGAGACCAAGAGGGCTGGGGATATAGCTCAGTTGGTAGAGTGCTTGCCTTGCATGTACAAGGCCCTGGGTTTGATTCCCCAGCACCACAAAAAAAAAAAAAAAAAAAAAGAGTTAGCACTCTAAATTGTTGTTTGGGAATAGATGCATCCTCAAGTGTAATATAAAATCCCTTTCTACTTAAAGAATATGATATTTTTATAAGTAAATGTCTTTTTAAAAACTCACATCATTATAGATAAAAATTTTCAGATGTATAAAGAAATATATTATTAGTGGATACTGAGTCCACTTGCTTTATTGTCTTTTTTAGAAAACATGTTCTTGATGTAAACTTATAGATAGTTTTTTGCTGACTTTTATCCCTACTCAAGAGATGCAGGGTGGACTGGGGTTATGGCTCAGTGGTAGAGTGCTCACCTAGCATGTGTCAGTTGACTCTAAACTTCAGTTCCCAACCTAGTATGAATATGAAATAAATGTGAAGCATCTAATATTGTGCCTGGCATACAGTAGATGTCCAATTAAAAAAACCAATTTCCTCTTTTTGTTCTCCCATAACAGTGAGTTGGCTGATGTGGGACAGCTGAACCTACTGAGCAGCATTACCGAAAGTGTTTCCACCTACTGAATCAATAGGTCAAAGGCTAAGGCACCTTTTCTCATCCTTGATGCCCTCAATACCCTGTGACTTCCCAAACCATAACAATATAACAATATCTTGATTCTGATGCTGTGAACCTAATAGGCCAGTGGCAAACCCATATCAGCTCACAACTGCACTTCAGAGCTTCTTGTGCTATTTTGTTGATGTGGTTTGAAGAAGTAGCTCTCTCTCTAATTCAAAAATTTGGATTGCCCTGTTTACCTAAGTCAGCAGTTCCTTCACCACTATCAAAAGATTAGACTACAGTAGAAATTACATTTTTTCTAAATGCTTTTTAGTATTCTATTTAAAACCCAGCATAGTAAGAAACAATGTTAAATAACATATCTTGTACTAGTACTTCTGTACTTTTGCTGAAAGTGGGCATTGCCTAGAGATGAAGGATACAACCGAAGTCAAACCCTCTGATTTAGGAAAAGATAGTTTTAAAAATAAATAAGCATCCAAAAGGGAAACTTAAATTTTTAAAAATTGCTTTTTAAATATTTAACAATAATCCCATAGAGTTCCTATTTCGCATTCCTTTTTAAAGAAAGGAAATCCCTGAAAGAGTCACAAAACTTCTTTATAAATTGTGATTTGAGGACTGATTTTTATAGGCAATATTTGGCCTTAGAAACCATGTTGCCATCTAAAATGCCAAACTTATATTTCAAAGAGAAAGCAGAGGCAATTTCATCTCTTCATAAAATTATCTTGCCTTTTCAGTATATTGGACCAAAGATGAGATATATTCAAAAAACTTTAAGCACGAACAACTCATCATACCATTACCTAAGTGCTACTATTTAGGAGTTATACAATGTTCTCCAATTTCAGAATGAATTCTCAAAAATAAAATTTTCAGAATTGTCATTTCTGATGTCTGATACTTCCCTAGACACAGTAGTTAGAACTTTGTAATTAACAATTGTTCATTTTCTTTCTCCTTGCAAAATAGAGCTCAGTGAGGGCAGGAGCCTCTTGTTCTCTTTGTGTGGTCACACAAGGATTGACACAAGTGGGAGTTCAATAACATTTGTTAAATGAATGAATTGTGTATCTCTGCACACATGCTTGAGTATCCTACTTATATGTCAAATCTGTGTTTCTTTTCAAAGCATGTACATTTCTTCTTTGAGGATAGAACTGCTTTTTGCAAACATCTACCTTTCAATAGAGAAAGTTCAGATTCCAAAATATATTAGTTACTTTCATTTAAGTTCACAAAATCCCTGTCAAATCTTCCCCATGATTCAGATTCCTCATCATATGTGAGGAACAAATAGAAATTAACTACAATTGATTCTCATCATTATAGTAGTTATGTTCTGTAAAACTGCTGGAAATACTGAACCACTGCTTTGAAGGGAAACAGGTTTCTATGAGCTCTCTTCAAAACATTTCTATCCATCCATCAATCAATGTTCTGCTTAAAAAATTCTTACTTCATATAAATTCATATTTTATATATATCACATATATATATCATACATATACTTCATATATATATATATACACATACATACATACATACATACACATGTACACACACACAAATGTGGAAAATGTGACACTAAATATACCACAAAAGACAATTGACTGCAATGTAAGAGCTGAAACAGGAAGGCAGAGCATGGCCCTGTTCAATCCTGCTTGGGAATGTGCCTACCAGGCAATTCAAAATTTTTGCCTTTCTGTGCATGACTGAGTATGGACCTGAAAGCACTGCAATTATTGACTTGAGGATTATAATAAATTTTATTGAGTAGGCAAATTCAGAGTTACAGAATCTGAAAATAATGAGAATCACCTATATTTTGAAGCCACCAAGAAAATCACTGGATAGAGATAGATAGAGGAGTAGCAAAGAAAAGTGCTGCTCATTGTCAATGGAAACTCCCATCTCCAACTTCCTTGTAGACTGGAGGAGGTTCTGACAATAATCTGTTAACAGATACACATGGGGTCTCTACAAATATTAAATTAAAAATATTAGCTGGGGGCAGTGGTGTATGCCTATAATTCTAGCAGCTCCAGAGACTGATTCTGGAGAATCACAAGTTCACAGCCAGCCTCACAACTTCGTGAGGCCCTAAGCAATTAGCAAGAACCTGTCTCAAAATACAAAATTTAAAAAAGGACTGGGGATTTGGCTCAGTGGCTAAGTACCCCTGGGTTTAATCCCTAGTACAAAACACACACACACACATGAATATTCATATCTTTTTTTTAAGAGAGAGAAGACAGAGAGAGAGAGAGAGAGAGAGAGAGAATTTTTTAATATTTATTTTTCAGTTTTCGGTGGACACAACATCTTTATTTTATGTGGTGCTGAGGATCGAACCCAGTGCCCTGTGTATGCCAGGCGAGCATGTTACCTCTTGAGCCACATCCCCAGCCCCCTATATCTTTTAATTAATGAAGTAGTTTAACAAGAAAGACATAGATTATTACACAAATATAATATTATTTCTAACAGAAAAAATCAAAGAAACTCCAGATTTCAGAAACATTTGAATATACTATGGTACTTTCATAAGATAAAATATTATGCAAGGTTTAATAATTGCATTTCATTGTCTAGCATACACAAGATCCTGGGTTCAATTCCCAGCACCACAAACACAAAACAAAACATGTTTCAATAAATTTGAATGATGAGGAAAGTGCCTTCAATCAATATTCAAAGTTGTAAATAGTGTGCTTGCTATTATGGAAAATAATCCATGTGGAGAAAATTACCAAACCATTTTAATTATTCTTTCAGAATTATTGATAATTTATATTTTTCTTTACAACTTTTGAATTTTTCTAAATCAGTGTTTAAAAATTTTTTTTTTTTCAGTTTTGTCTTCTGAGATTTGGGAGGATATTTTTACCTTAGTCCCTTCCCCTTAAGAAATTTAATACTGAAATATATACACACAGTACATATTTTTGTACTGTGGACCTTTTGAGGACCATAAGCCATTGTCACAGCTAAAATTTCTTCACACCTCCCCATCTTTGCACCCTCTTGGAAACCTCAGTGGTCTCACTGAGAATGTCTGTTCTAAATGATCACTATAGAACTGGTTTTACTTAGATAATTAGACAAAATTGTTCTTAAAAGAAAGTTCTGGAACAGGCAGTTTTGGATTAAAGGAATATATGTCCATTAGTAGAATATTTGATCCTTTTGTATTGGAAAATCTGAAACAATGATCTTTCTATTACAAATTTTTTTGTGTAAGTAAAAATTGTTTCAGCTAATATAAATCTGGCTCTAGGTATAATATAGAACTAATATATTTTGCTGGGAAGGACAGCATTGAATTTAATAATAACCAATATTACCTTGCAACCTGGTATGGACAAAATTCTCTTTTAGGAGTATTATTTAATTTCTTTTAATTCCATTCTATAGATGACAAAAACAAAGCTCAAAGAAATGAAATTGCTTGCCCAAGGTCATATCATTAATAAAATATTTGTTCTTTTTTATGTACTGCTGTGGGGGTCAGCCACAGTTTTCTGTGAAAATTGATGTATGCCCAAAGCAAGGGAAGGCCGGGGAATGATACTCACTGGGTTGTGTTTCCTGCACTAATTTTCATCCGCAAATATCGCCTCCACCATCTGGTCTAATTTCCCCACACTGAATAACTAGATTGGCTTGCTAGGATCTTGCCAACATTTTTTGAGCATTGTCATCTTTTTAGTAATATCCCTAAGAACACTACACTTCAATCTTTAGGCCAGAGCATGGGAGGCAGTGAACCCAATCCTGTAAACTTTCTTCTCCCACTCTCTGGGACCCCTTGCCAAGCCACTGCTGCTGGGAGACGGCCCTAGAGCATGACTTCTTGCAATGTACTTTGAAGTAGATAAAATATGCACTCATGGACATCTGTCTGTTATTTCCTGCACTCACAGCTTTGTTCTTCTTTATTGCCAGAGAATTCTATGGATGATGTCACTTTTCTCTGAAGAGAACAGGCCATCAGAGCTTTTCACTGACATAATTAATTATCTGTAACTTGATTCTGGGCCAGAAAATTCTCAAGGCACAGCCCCCGATAGAATTAACTCTACTGTGCATGCTATTCTTAAACTTTTAAAGAGACAGGGTACCATATCTTTTTTTTTTTCCTCAGACACTGATAATGGTATTTTTGTTCAGTGATATCAAGTAACAGAAAGTGAACTGGGACACTATTATACGATTTCACAAGGAAGACCTTCGGTTGAATGGGCAGCAAACTCTAAAGGTCGCTACAGATCAAGTATACAAAGCAAAGCTTTTAGGGCTTAGTCTTAAATGCTACAGGAATGCATTACAATTACTGAATAGCCTCTTTGGGGGATCTTGTGAATCTGCAGCCAGAAGAATGAGATCTCAACCAAAGCTAACCATGTTAAATTATCCACAAGGTGAAAGGCTTAGATTATCAGCCACAAAACCCTAAAACATCAATATATTTAATCCTTACATGAAATTTAAAAATTATCAGAATAATGACCATATCTTTTGAGTTTTCACATATGCTTTTACAGAGATCTAAAACCAATTAGTCAATTCACAGGAAGACTTGCTACCCTCCACTCTGCTTGGTTTCAAGATTATGTAAATGAGCCTCTACTTGTCTCTTTAAAACTGGGGCTCCTGGGGAATGATCAAAACTGTAGATGGAATAGAGTAGTGGATGGGCTCTGATGGAATCAGGGGTCTTGAGTTGGGTTCTCGCTCTGCTATCTCCAGGTGGGTAATAGGTAAGATCCAGAGAGTCTCTCTGCTTTCTCAATTCCGGTGGAAATAACAAAGTCCTATTCAACTCAAAGGATAACTGAGACTATACATTTGAATATGCATTTAATATTGCCTCCACAAGGAGCTGGGGCTGGGGCTCAGTTGTAGAGTGCTTCCTAGCACGTGTGAGGCACTGGGTTCAATCTTTAGCCTCAAATAAAAAATCAATAAATAAATTTAAGATATGGTGTCCATCTACAATTTAAAAAAGTTTTAAATATTTAGAACACTTATTGTGATAAGAAAAAACACATTGTGATGCAATAAATGTTTGTTATTTAAAAAGTCAATATTAGTGAGAGGTGTATGCTATTCTCCCAAATTTACTCTCCAGGGCTAATTCTACTAATAATTTGAAGCAGATGTTTTCAGAATTTTTTTCTATAGACATATAAATATGTAGCAACATATATATTCTCTCTACCTACTATTTTTTAAAAATATAGTTCTATAGTTATACACTATAGTTGTATTCATCCTGACAAACTCATACATGCATGGAAATTGATTTCAGTTCATGATCCTTCCTTTTCCCTCCTTTCTCCCCTTTCCCTCCTCTTCTCCCTCCCCTCTCCCGTTCTCCTTCCTCTACTCTACCTGACTTTCTTTCACACTCATCTATTATTTTATATTTGATTGGTTCTCTTGATTATCCTACCTTCCCTCCTCCTTGCCTTTATTTTACTCTAGCTTCTGTATATGTCTCTCCCTAATATTCTTGAGTATTTACTATATGCCAGGAAATACACAAGTGCTTTGCAAACGTTATCTCATTTAAACCTTACAAATATATACTATTATTATTATCATTTTGTAAATGAGGAATCTGAGGAGGTACTAAGAAGTTCAGAAATTTGCCCAAAGTTCCAAAACTGATAAGTAAATAAGTGGTGATTTGAGGATTCAAACCTAGGCAATTTGACTCCATTACACTAAATCACTACTAAATACACTGCTGTGATCTCATATAGAAATTGAGTCATATGCTAATTAACTAATTTTTTAAATGTGAAATGAGCTTTTTTTTTTCAAAGTCAACATTTTACTACTTGTTTGAATGTTACCAAGCATACTTGAAGGAATGTTGGCAGTTTATTACTATAACAATTGATGTTCTAAAAAAAAGTATTAGACATTTCACTAAAATTTGACTGCATTTAAATACATCATTCATTTATTAGTAATAGGAATGTGCTTAATGAACTCAAAAGATTTGATTCAATATTTTTATCTTAATTTTTAGATGTAAAACATATATAGACTATTACTTAAAGCATGCTTTCTTCCTGTATGCAGTTCTTACAGTTGACCAAGAACTGATTGATAGGTTTGATAGTCTTCCTAAGGAAAGATGTTGGAAAAGCTTGATTTTGTTATAAGCTTATCAACTATTTCTAATGACCAATCATCAAAGTTTGGAGTTCTCTGCTTAAGCATGATAAGTTATCAGTTGTTTCATTACTTCTACACCCTTAGCATATGTGTTTTTTATAATAGGTTAAACTTAAGCTTTATCTGGCAGCATGACATAGAGTCTGGTGTTGAAAAATTCTCTGCCATATTAGCTTGTATAATACTTCCAACACCATCTGCTTGCTTGCTTGCTTTTTTCTCAAAATAAATGACCAAGAACCACTGGCCAACATTTATACTAATAGCTGAAAACTTTTGGGGAAGGAACTTTCTTAATTCTGATAAAGTTGATAAAATGACTCAAGTCCCCCTAATTTATTTCAAACTCCTGCTGCTCATTTATAGTTACTAAGCTGCCAAACTTCATTGTTTCAAACTATTGACAAGCAATGACCTCTACTGAGCATTTGTGGTCAAGAACCTTATCTGAGCTGTCATCATGGTGCTTTGTCATGCACAAATGAATGGTCAGATGAAAGTGTGGTGGAGATGACTAAATGGAAGAGGCAGGTGGATGAGGTCAGTCAACCAGTGTTGTCAGATTTCTGAGGACTGAACTCATCATTTCACACTCAACAGTGGCCAGCCTTTTTAAAAAAAATATTATGGGAATATCTCTAGATTTCCTTCAAATTTCTCCATGATCTTTAAGGCCAACAAGAATGTAGTATGAATGTCTCTTTTTGCTGCTACTCTCCACATATGCTGAATCCCTAGAGCTAGTCCGGCAGACACCAGGGCCTGCAACAATATGGGCACGTGTGTTCCAGCTCAAATGCTAGTGGCTGTCTCATACAAGGTGTCACATTCATGAGTATCAATTCTGAAGGTCCTAAGATGACTTAACTATGGCAAAACCATTTGAAACATCTCTTTCTGGAGTATCTGGCATGGCTTTTCTGAGCTGTAACTCCTAAGGGTTCACTAAAGCCTCAAATAAAGGAAATGATCATGTGCTTCTGATATTGCAACTCTACTTTTGGCACTACCAGGAAAAAAAAAAAAAAAAGAAAGAAAACTCCTCCCTACCAAACTCTCCAAACTCAAGCCTTATTTGGCTCTGCCATCATCTTTTCTATTCCTACACCTCACCTATCCTCATTAAACTTTCCCACTGTGCTCTCTGAAACTCACATTCAATACAAGCAGATTCTCCTAAATTCACAAACTCTTCTGAGAATGTTCCCTTCACTTCCTTGATCTAAAGCAGTGATTCAAATTTGGCAGCACTTGGAATTACCTGAAAATTTAATAATAATACACATATACACACAAACAACAACTGATACCTGGGTCCTAGCTCTACAAGTTATTTAACCAGACTGAGATAGCCATCTAAAAAAAGTAAAGTGGCATGTTTTAAACCAAGATGAATTCTAGATGTATTAAATGGGGGGTAGGGAGAAGTACTAGAAGAAAATTTGAAAGAAATTTTTTCCTAATCTGAGTAGAAAAGGCTTTCTTCCTAATTTAGACACACATCAGAAGCCGTAAAGACTGACAGCAGACTAACAATAGCAATTTATACATTCTGCATAACAAAGTTTCAAAAGCAAAACCAGAATTAAAAACACACAGAAAAACATATTTGATTTATAGCTCACATCACAAAGAACCAATTATTATACAAAAAAATACACTAACTAATTGAGAAAAGACCAACAATCCAGTAGAAAAAAAGAGCAATGTATAAGAACATACTAGTCAAGAAAAACAAATCTCTAAAACTGTTTGAAAAGTTGCTCAAACTCATTCATAATAAAGATAAAAATTAAAACTACAAGGAGATATCCATTTCACCTATCAGACTGGCAATGGAATTAGATCATCAAACCAGTAAAACAATTGATAATGCAGTGTGTCTACAAGAGTGTGAGAAAACAGACCTATTAAGATCAACTTAGCAAAATCTGTTGTAAATTTACATACTGTTAAATCATCAGTTCTAATTTTGGGGATTTAACCAAGAGAAACTCTCTAACGTGTATTATAAGATACATGTATAATATATTCATTCAGCATTGAAAATAATAGAAAAAATCTGAGTAAAGAGTCCTTTAGCAGGAGATTGCATTGTGCACCTATCATATACTCTACTGCTAAAAAGAATATAAATTTTCCATAAGCCATACTCAGAAAGGCAAAGGCCAAATGTTTTCTCTCATATACAGAATCTAGAGCAAAGTAAGAAAAAAAAATTGGGGATGGGGTCAGGAGAGATGATCCCAGGAAGAAAGATGGGAGATCAGTGGAGTAGAGGAAGGGTATTAATGGGGAAGGAGGAGGGGTGGGAAAAGGGAGGAACTTCTGAATGAAATTGACAAAAGAATGCATATATAAGAATATACTACAGTGAATTCCGCCTTTATATATATCTACAAAGCACCAAATAAAAAAAACCCCAAATAAATAGAAGGAAGACCAGTAGAGCAGAAGAATGGGAACAAGGGGAGAGAAGAGGGGAAGAAAAGAGGAAGCACTGGGGACTGAAATGAAGCAAATTATATTCCATGTATGCGTGACTATGTAAAATAAACCCCACAATTATATGTAACCATAATGCACTATAAAAACAATTTAAAAATATGTAAAATTTCCATATGTACTAACAGGAAAAGATCCCTAAGTCATACTTGATATCTGAAAAAGGCCAGTTCCAGAACAATGCTCCCATTTGTATAAAATATATATATATATTTTTTTTCTTGAATCCATTACACACTTTTTTGACTCTTCCACCACATGTGATATTTTTAATGTTAAAAATATAAATATAAACTTCACTCCCAGAATTATGTTTTCACATTTTACTTGATTTTGGACTCAGGTTTTTTACTGCATCAGAACGTGGTTCCATCCATAGGCTTGTTTTATAATTACATCATTCCTGGGCATGTGATTACAATAAGGTTCCACCTTGGAAAAGGTACAGGAATTGAACTTTACCAAAAGATAAACCTCTCTGAATACCTGGACAGAACGGAAGTCCTCTCTCATGGTAACGTGAGGAAGTTACCATAAATAATGGAATAAGCTTTTAAGCACTAGCCTACTTGTAGATGTCTGTATGGAGAACTGCTTTCCTTGCCTAATGACCTTCACTCTGTGGAGACTACATTAAAAATAAAGTAGGATAAAAATCAATGAAGAGAATCAATGCACTGCTCTCATCAGCCAACCGTGAACATGTGGAACTTTGTGCCTCACCCTGCCTTCCGAATCATTTGCATAGTACATAATGAAAGAGAAGAATCTCCAATAAGAAAAAGATTCCCAATATTATTTAAGACAGGGGACTGCAGGCACGTCAGCATGACAGGACCATAGATTAGGGGGATGCAATGCAAGATGAGGAGTGGTGTGAGGCAAGTCCATAAAAGCCTCTCAGGCTCTTAGGAGCCTCTGAGTGTTTTAGGCAGAAGAAAGACTCGATTGATTTTGTATTTTAAAAGGCTGCCTTGCTGTGATGCAGAGTTACCTGAAGGGTAACAAGACTGCAGGAAAAGCATGCCAGTTAAGAGGCTGTTGCAATAAACTGTGAAGGGAGGCGAGGATGCCTGTGGCATGGAGATCATGTTCCTGCAGCTATCTGAGGTCAGGGACGCTGTGGCTTTTTATTCCCCTGCATTCTCTCCATGGCTAGCCAGCATTCCATAACTTCCTGTCAATCATTCTCTTGTCAGTTGAATCAACAGTCACATGGTGGTAGGTAATCAATCTGCATGAGGAGATTGTTGATCCCTTCTTTGCTATGATGTCTGTGAAGATTATTGCAATTAGCATGAAACACTCAAAAGGGATGAGATCTTACAACCACCTGTGCCTTGTCTCACAGGTAATGAAGGGGAAGCCTATATCCCTCCTCATTCGGGCAATTACACTTCTGGAGAGAAAGAAAGGAAGTGCCATGCATAGAGCTTCCTGTGTTCAGTTTTTGGTGCCCCCTCCCCCCAATTGTTTCCTTATTGGGATGTGTAAATTTCTTTTCAAGAAAAGTCTTTGACCAGGCACTCTGTAGTCAACATGTGGCACTTTGGGCTGTCATATTACATCACAATCATCTTTAAATAAATCAGGGCTCACACTTTGTATCCAAAGTCAATTTTATCTGCATTCAAATGCCTAAAAGCTAAGAACATACCTTCCATGAAGGAAAAAAAAATGACATTTTGATTATTTTAAAATACAGTCCTTTGTTTTCCAGTTTAAAAACTTGCTAATTAAATATGTGTATGTGCTTTCAGATGAGAGCAGTACATTGATTCTCTATATAGACAAACACAGACATTACACACACATAAAACACATATATAGTTTTTTTAAAATTAATCTATGATGGAAAGGACTATAACATGCCATCTAAGGGCAGACCATTCAAGGTTAAAAAAGAGTAGACACCACTGTTCTAGGGTTACTCACTTTAATTGGTGCAAGTTTGGCTTTGGAGTCCATGAGACTATTTCCTGCATTCACTTAGGAGCATACAAATCCTAGTTTATCACTGGTTTCTCTCATAAATTAGCTAATCCCCATAAACCACAGGACTTGCAAATGTGCTTTTATTATTTCTATTTGTAAAAGGCAGGGGGAAAGCAGAGTGTCTGCTAAAATTTTTGCACATTGTTTCATGTTTCCTTTTAGGCCCTGGATCAGGAAATGTTTAACATCAAGCATTATTCCTAGAGATTAATGGCTGCTGCTTGGAAAGGTTGATAGAAGTCTTTTCCTGCCAATACAAACATATACATTGTTGATGTACCATACAGGGTCCACAAATAGAATTATTATTATTATTTTTCTGAACTAGGGAGTGCATCCAAGACTCCACACATGCTAGGCAAGCACTGTACCACTGAGCAACATCTCCAGCCCTACCATACTCTTCTTTTTTTTTTTTAATATTTTTTTAGATGTTGATGAACCTTTATTTTGTTCTTTATTTATATGCAGTGCTAGTAATTGAACCCAGTGCCTTATATATGCTAGGCAAGCGCTCTACCACTGAACCATAACCCCAGCCCCCTACCATACTCTTCTTTAATCAGAGTTTATTTCCTTTTGACTATGTGCTAACATCATAGTGAAATTATTTCAACAATATTCATCAATGCCCTGCTTCTCTTTTAAATATGGACAGTTTGGATGAAAAATATTTCTCTGTTGACACCCATGTAAACCTTTCATTGTTTTCAGGCTGGTGTTTGACTGGTTAATACTCGTGAAGTCAAATTTTAAATATTAGTCCGGCCAGTTAGCTTTGCCAAGAAAAATATTGTCTGCACTTGCAACTATACCTAGCAAACCTGCCACAGGCCATGTGAGGTTCAGTACAAAATCTCTACTGCACCAGCAGAGCTCTCTTGAGGATCAATAGGGTGGAAACAAGGAAAGTTAAGAGAAAGGAAATCTCTGAGACATCTTATATCTACCACCTTATATCTACCATCTTATATCTACCACCTTTACTGACTGATTTTTAAGAGTGTCACTGAGACTTTTCAGAAGAGAAAAGGGAAGGGCTTGGGGATATAGCTCAGTTGGTAGAATGCTTGGCAAGCATGCACAAGGCCCTGGGTTCAATCCCCAGCACCACACACAAAAAAAAAAAAAAAAAAAAAATTGAGAAGGGAATATAAAAGAGGTCAAAGACTGACTCACATTGTACACAATGTCAAGGTATTAAATGTTGTAAGTGCTGCCACTACAGTAACATCTCAATAATTTGGATACCACCAATTTAAACTCACCAAAGTCTAGACATCTTGGTCTGCATCTTATTTATTATCATTATCACTATTATTATTTTGGTAGTGCTGGGGATCAGACCCAGGGCCTTGTACATGCTAAACACATACTCTACCACCGAGCTACATCCTGAGCCCTGCATTTTATTCTTAAAAACATAACTACAAAAAGGGTTTATTTAAATGAAATAACTGTATAAACCACAAGAATGTACCTAACTTAAAGTGAAGATTTTTATAGGCATAATTATTTTTCTTTTGCCATTTCACACATCATTTATTTGTTTTTGAACCTTGTATTATGGAAACGTTTTAAATATATAACAAAGCAAACAGAATAGTATGATATCTACCCCTTATATACTTTTGAGGGAAGTAAGAGCTGGAACATTTTAAAGGAAATCCCAAACATCCTATTATTTCCACTCAGTAATCAGGAGACTCTGATGACAATGTTCTCAGGGCAGGACCCCACCTGTTTCCTCATTGAGAGACAGCTCTGCCGTTAATATTGTCCTAACATATCCAAGAAGAAAACAGAAAAAGTGATGCAGGAGTAGATATTGTGACAGGTAGAAAACAAAGCCAGAGTATTCACATAACCTGACATTTCCATGGAATATCCTCATGATTGGTCACTATGCTAGAGGTTCTGCCAAAGCCAAATTTCTATATTTAATATGCAGTACTTTTAAAAGAAAATAGCAATCCACTTTAAAAAAAACCTTCATATTAATCAATTGGAACTTCACATTAGTTTTCAAAAAGCACCTATTGAGTGCTTTACAGACCTTTTATCTTAAGGAGTTTTCAATTTACAGCAGAAATGAACAAGTAGAAGTCTTGTGGAAATAATCAAACAGTATAGAAAAAAGGAAGAAGAATGTTTCTAAGTGAGGATATGGGGATCTGAATAGGGTGGAGGGAGAAAAGAGGAGTAAGCCTATAGTCAGAAAAGTAGAAAAAAGGGACCTAAATATTCCATGTCCAGATCCCCTAGAGGACAGAGGCCTGCTTACAATAATTCAATGTCTACAGAACCACAGGAGCTTTGATTAATCTAGATTCCTTTATATGGAAAGTGTCCAGGCTAAACATACTGGTGATAAAGACCATAAGAGAGCTGGCAGGCACAGGAGAGAGTCAGGGATGGGAAAGAGGGGGAAAGAGACATGAATTTAACCTCACAAGGTGGTAGGATGCTTCACTCTTAGAGAAGGAGGAAGGAAAGGCAATGAATGGAGGTTTGGGGAATGGAAAGAAACTGAGAAGGTTCAATCTCCTAAGTAAATTAGAAGATCAGATTGTCCATGGGGGACAAAGAGAACAAGGGTAGGACGAGGGATTATGAGCGGAGAACTTTGTATTTAACACCTATAAACCTTTCAATGACCTCTTTAAAAAACAAAACAAAGCCTTCCCTTGCCCCTACTATTCCCTCAGATACAACCCTGCTCTCTTTTTCTATCCCTCATCTTTTCCAAAGTGCAGTTTGCCTAAGTACATCCAGACCCCTACAGTCTAGTATTAACCTCACCAATTCTTTGAAACCTCTCCTAAATGCCAGCTCAAAAAATGGTCTCTTTCCCTTTTGCTCCTCCAGCTCTGGCACACCATTGAGAATTATAAAGGTCTCCTTCCAGATCTCCTCCCTTGCATCCATGACACATCTTGTCCCTGATTTCTTTACTTTATCTTCAACCACATCTTCTTTTCCTCTCTGGCCATTTCCTTCTTTTCTCTCTCCCCACCCTTAACCATAGGTATTCTCTAAGGATCTATCCCTTGGCTTTAATCTGGATCTCTTTGCTATGTTTTCTCCTCTGTATTCTCACTATTTAATAAAGCAGCCACTAGCCGCGTGTAGCTATTTATATTTAAATTAGTTTGCATTACATAAAATTCAAAATTCAGTTCCTCAGCCTAATTAGCCACATTTCAAGTGTTCACAAAGCATTTGCAGCTGGTGACTATGATATAGGTCAGAGCAAATATAGAATACTTCTTTCTACACAGAAAGTTCCATTGAGCAGCATGGATCCAGAGCTTAACCCAGAGCTTCAAATCTGGTAATGTAGATATCTACCTGACATCTCCCCTGGAAGTCATTCTGAAATCACGGATTAATCATGGTCTAAATACTACTCCATGTATTATACATTTCTTATAACATTGATTTGTACCAACTCTACTTTTACTTAAAAATGGTCCCATGTAACAAAAGCATACACATCAGTAATTAATTGGGAAATATTTACATCCATAACTTGGAATATTTAGATATGTTTTTGTTTAGCCAACTAACTAAGATCATTATCACTGAGGAAAAAAAAGCAAGCTGTTATAGTCATGAAAGTAGGAATCTCCATCTTTCATATATTACCCCTGTGTAGTATTCCCCCAGTCCAGAATCTGATAAAATAATAAAAAAATATTTTATGAGATATTTTCTTTATGAATATGTATTTTTTATTTCTCAATAAAACCCAAGGTTCTCCCCTACACTGTTAATAAATACATTATTCTCATTGCAGAGAAGCAGACTTTATGATTCCACTAGGAACACTAAAAGTATTCTGCTTGGAACAATGAAAATCAGACACCAAAGCTCTTTGTCCAAATACAGACAATGCTACTAGACATATGAGATTCTGAAACATTGTATTTAACTAAGAATCAGATCTGGTCCTGATTTTAATCAGAAAGCAACCTGTCTCTTTGCGGCATCCTAAACTTAGCAAAGACATACCATTCTCAGCATGCTGACAATTTTAGTGGTATGAGGTTTCACTGGGCAGGCTTGCTCAGGGTGACCTCAGCCTGCGATTCTAAAGATGGAGTTTATTAAGTGCAGGTGAGTCATCAATTTAAAAAGCCAGAGAGGGTTAACTGAAAGCCAATTTTTCAGAGGCACAGGATTCTAGGGAAGGCCTTACAATGTGACAAAGGGAATTCATTTAGGAAAAGAAAAGCCATCTCTAAAGAAAAAATGGAAAATGGTACCCCAGTAAGGATAAGTCCATGGCACTTAGTTGCACTAGGGAATTTTCCATCTGAACTACTTATCATCATCCTCAGTGGAATTATGACACCTCTTTTTTGGAGGGTGGTACCAAGGATTTAACTCAGGAGCACTCAACCACTGAGCCACAGTCCCAGCCCTATTTTGTATTTTATTTAGAGACAAGGTCTCACTGAGTTGCTTAGCACCTTGCCATTGCTGAGGCTGGATTTGAACTCACAATCTTCCTAACGCAACCTCCTGAGCCACTGGGATTACAGGCATGCATCACCATGCCTGGCTGACACCTTTTTTAAAAAATGACAAAAACGTAGAATCATAGTATTTTAGTAGGACTATCATTGTGAATATTTGTGATCATGATTACTAATTAAATAATAACATTATATATAGTAGGGTGCTTATATAATTCAAAGTATTTTTGCACATGCTATGGCTTGGATATGAGATATCTCCCAAAAGCTTCTGTTTATGCAGGAATATCCAGAGGTAAAATAATTGGATTATGAGAGCCATAACCTAATGGGGTCCATCCTAGTTTGAATGGACTGACGGGGTGGTCACTGTAGACAGGTGGGGCATGGCTGGATGAGGTGGGTCTCTGGAGCATGTCCTGGAAGGGTGCATCTTTCCTGTAGACCCCTCTTCCTCGCCTTCTCTCAGTTTCCTGACCCTGCCATGAGTTGAGCAGATTTTCTCTTTGGACCCTTCCCCCCCACACACACTTTGGGCCCAGAGCAATGTAATTAGCCATCTATGGACTGAGACCTCTGAAATCATGAACCTATAAGTACTCCTCTTAACTGTTGAGTATTTTGTCACAGCAATGCAAAAGCTGACCCACATTTTAAAAAATTAAGCTTGTGAATGTTTCATAGGGCATATAAATATTGGAACATTCTGAGATTAATCACTGGTTATCAATAAACTAACAAGGCTAGACTAACCCTCTTTCAAGAACAAAGAAGTGTATGAAAGAAGCAGAAGATGTAGCCCCTTTTCTCAAGAAGTTGTTTGGGCAACAAGATATAAGTATATAAAACACTTATGGAATTGTGTGTATGGAATGCTGTGGTTCACACTTATAATAAAGTAATGTAGGACTTTAGGGCAAAAGAAAGATAAGTATTGGGAAGCAACACTTAGAAAATACTACACAGAGGAAGTAAGCCCCTGTTTTCCCAAAAGAAATACTGACTGGTACTAGAAAAAAGTTTGAGATAAGTACAAGTAGATGTCCTAAATTTTCCCAGAGATCCCTAATTTCTTTCTTGTAAATAGTCTTAAGGTGAAAGAAATATAAGAAAAATTGCCACTGGAATGGTGATGGTGGTAGTGTTTGGGTTTGCAGGTGTGAGTGTGTGTGTGTGTGTGTGTGTGTGTGTGTGTGTCAGGGTTGGCGAAGAGCATAGAGACTGCCTAATTGGATAGGAATGATCATTTAAAGAGACTCTAAAGCCAGGTGCAGTGGCACAGGCCTATAATCCCAGTGACTCAGAAGGCTAAGGCAGGAGGATTACAAGTTTGTGGCCAGCCTCAGCAACTCATTTGACCTCAAAATAAAAAATAAACAGAGCTGGGAGTAGAGTTCAGTGGTAAAATACATCTGGGTTCAGTCCCCAGTACTGAAAAAAAAAATTCAATCAAATTAAATTAAATTAAAAACTAGAGGAGCACTAAAGATGAGTTGTTATAGCTAAGGGGGAGCCAGTTAATAAATAACTTTTGCAAGCTAGTCTGAGCAATTTTGATTTCAATCTAGTTATGTCTAAGAACCTCCTGTAAATTCCCAAGCAACAGAATGACATGATCAAGAGAAATACTTTAGCAAAAGTAGTCTGTCAGCAGTTATCTACTGAGCTTCTGGTACCCAACTCTCATATTTGACAAATGATATATACTTACTCTCTATTCCAAATCCTGTCATCATTCTAGGAAGTTTCAATATTTAATGGAGATTAGCAATACCCAACCTTCACCAGTCAACAATCTCATTCATTCCAATTACCTTTACTTTCTCCCAAGACTTCACCCGTGACCTTGCATTAGTAAAATCTGCGTGACTCAGAAAGCTTACACACAAATTGCCCAATTTCTCGTCTTTCCAGCTCATCCTCCCATTGTCCTCCTTGCCAGGCACTGTCTCACCCACACATTCAGCTTTCTTGTACCTGTGTTCTTCCACTGTATCCACTTGTACAACTGCAACCCCAGATCAAGTGCCATAAAAGTCTCCTCTTTACCCCTAGGCTTCTAAACAGATTGGTACCACTGCACATGCACAGTTACACTCCCTGCAGAATTCTGATCTCCACTCATATAGGGCCTATATTTGTCTATAATAATCTTCCTCTAATATTCTACTCAGCAATGATTCAACATGCCCAATCATCCCCCAAACCCTTGACTGGCCCATGTCTCCTTACTTCCTGGAGGACATAGCTTTGTCTTTTGCTTGATGAGAAAGCTGAGCCTTTCTCACATAAACCTCTCTAAATATAGGTCCATATGTATTAGCTAAGTTTAGTACTCACTACAACCTCATAAGGTAGGATATACCCCTAATAAACAGATGGGAAATAAATGGAGGCCCACAGTCAGCACTATAAAGGCCGATATCAAACCTTTTGGAGTTTACCACATAATCTTGTGGGACTTGGCTTTTTGAATAAAGCTCCAAAGTAGAAGAAAGCAACATGTGATTTCAAATCAAGTGGTCAGCACACGTATACTAAGGGCCTACTTTGTGTGAGACAAATAACTTACTGCTCAACTAAAGAGGAAATTAGATTCTCTGGCTGCATTTAAAAGAAGTAAAAAAGAAAAATCTTACCCCACCAAATTTTTTTCTAAACTAGATTTTCAACAGGACATCTTACTCTAATTCTTCAACTCCCTCCTCAACCCATTGAAATTGGACTTAAACTTACTGACTCCAGGTTCACAAACTCAAAGAGCCAACATTAGGTCTTATCCAACTGGAACTTTCTGCTGATTTGACTGACACAAACTCTCTTCTTTTTGGCAATCTTGACTTCCCCGATTTCTACATCAGTCTACTCCTGAGCCATGTGCACACCTTCTGACAATTTTCCAGATGGACCTCTTACAGTGAGTGTCCACATGGGGATTGCAGTTTTGCTGTACCAGGTCCCTCTCCACTGAAGCCCGACTCCACACTCATTAACAACTTTCCCAACCACCCCGGTTTGATTCTACTCATGTTGATCTGTAAGCTCTTCTCTCCCTGTCCAAAATCTACCAATTCTTTAAGATTCAATTCTTTTTTTTTTTTTTTTTTATATTGGTTGTTCAAAACATTACAGAGCTCAAGACATATCATCTTTCATACATTCGACTCAATTGGGTTTTGAACTCCCCAAATACATAATACAGACTCACTTCTGTTACATACTCACATTTTTACATAATGGCATATTAGTGACTGTTGTATTCTGCTACCTTTCCTATCCCCTGCTATCCCCCCTCCCCTCCCTTCCCCTCCCAACATCCCTCTCTACCTCCTCTGCTGTTGTTCAATTCTCTCCCCTTTTTTCCCCCCACCCCCTTGCCCCTCATAACCTCTTATTATTTTGTGTATCACTGAAGGTCTCCTACCATTTCCATATGTTTTCCCTTCTCTCTTCCTTTCTCTAAGATTCAATTCTTTAGTGAAACTTTACCTATATCCTGAGATTTCCACAATCCATCCTGCTTTTGTACTCCCATAATTTGTGTTGAAATTACCCTGCAGAATACTCATCCATCTACATTCTTATCAATCCCACCAGTCATGAGCTCCTTTTCATGAATACTATTATACCTACTGCCTAAAATCACTCAGCACATAGTTGGAATTTTTAGCTACAGATATTGTTATTATTTGCATTCCTCAAACCTCTTGCATAATGATCATGTTTTTAAAATATTATTAGAACAATTTTGAATTAATTAATCAGCAATTAATTAAAGCTCTAAGAATGAATGAACTCTTTTAGTGAGAAAGAAGTACAGGCTTACCTACAATAGGTAATACAGAAGTAGAGAGACACTACTGACCAGTATTAAAGAAAATGGCTAGGAACTCCAAAAGAATAGAATAGAGAACACTTCTAACAATACTTAGGTATACAACCTATTTCATAAATTATCTTTTAAATACAATATTCTGCCAGTTTCCCAGGATGAAGACAGATTCCTCGACCTATCAGTCACTCTGTCTCTGACTTAGCCTGGAGAACAGTGAAGTCAAATGAAATGGTGGTGCATTATCTAGTTGTGTAGTCTAGTTTTCTCTGTGCCTTCTTATGTGCAGGTAGAAAATAATTAACAAAGGTAAAAATGATGAAACCCAATTTGAGGATTGTTTTTTATTCTAAGAACTGTTCAAAAGAATATATCAAGGGAATTTGCCATATAAAATGACTGCTCATTTTTTTTGTATCAAGAAAAAGAATTAATTTGTGAATTGCTCTTGGATCACTTTACAAGAATATACTTTTGCCAAGGTTTCTATGTTATGGTTTTTTGATGTGAGTACCATTTCTTTTGAAGTTTTGTTGTTTTTAGTACAGCCAAGTTGACTGGATTTTTTAAAGTGCTATTTTTGGACAAATACAAGTGGAAATTAATCATGGTGCCCAAGTGATGGTCTGGGTGTACTATTTCATTACTTTCAGTTTAGTCTGGGAAATATGTAACCAGTTTTTCACCCAGAGAGTAAAAATGTTCCAATTTATTAGAAAGTACTTGTTATTGGAACCAGCTAATGACAGAAGTGTAATAACAGAAACTATCCCTGCTACTTTGGTGTAGGGCTACACTGGCCAGTCACTGTGCTGAGACAACAGGTCTATATCTGCTGAGAAAAGTTTGGAAGGTGTCCCTCTCCAGAACAAGATTCACAATGGTACCAGTTCTAGACTAGACTCTTTAAAATGCAAAAATCTCTGGTAGGAGCAACTGTTTCCAATACACGTTCATTGAAAGTGCACTTTTTAAGTATTCATGAGATACCTGGATTGGCAAACAAAATATCAAACTTTCAAATTTTGTAAAGAGCCAGTGCCTACAACAAAAATTATGGTGCACATAATGCTGATTCAGCAAATTGCTATAGATCACTCAATGTGTTTCAAAAGCCTAGGGATGTTAGTCGCCCTCCCCCACACCAAAACACACAGAATTATCTACAGTTTGCAAAATGCTGGCTATGAATTTGAAGAGTATTAGAGAGATCAAAAGAGAATCTGAGGAGAAGAAAACTGGCATGAAAAGTCTGAAGGATCCTCTATCTTCTCCCCGCCCCCAAGTTATTTCTGAGGCAAAACTCCTACAAGCAGACTTGATCTTGGTGTTATCTCCTCAATACTAAGTCCTTCCTTCTTTGCATCACCCTACTTCTACTGACCTGTAGCTTTGGTCCTTCTAAGGTGTCTTATTATACAACTTCAGCTAACATTACCCATAGAGTAGTGAATACAGAGCCAGTAGTGCCCAGCACACATTGCCACGTGACATCCCTGCATTTCCCCATTTTTTCTTAAGAATCTGGATCACTACAACTTTAAGGCTCTGATCCCATCCCATTTCCCTGATGGGATAAAAATCTTCAATTTCTATCACCTACAAAGTTTCATCTTTTCATAAAATGGCTTTGGTTTGTGAGTTTATGAATCTACATGAAGGAAATCCTGAAAACCAAGAATAAATATAAAGATCCTGAAGTCCAACTACACTTGAACATCCCCAGCGTGAAAGTGATAGAATGAGAAAGACATTACACAGTGAGACAGGGAATTTGGATCTAAAACAACTGTAACAAGATTGCTATGCCACCTTGAGTCAGTTACATAAACCAAAATAAAGGAGATGGAATAGATAAATCACCTTGAAGGTGCCTAATAGTCCCAGTGTTTTATAGAACCTTGGAATACCACCTGCAGAGTGAGGGCATTTGAGTCATACACAGCCACCTCATAAAGAGCAATATGTGGCCATTGAAGATTTGTGAGATGGCACTAAATGTTCCCACACATGTCAAGCCAAAGGCCTGTGCAACAGGGAACTTCACAAAGCATAATCCTGCTTCACTTTCTAGCAACAGCCCTTCAGATGATTTTTTTTAAAATCTCTTTTCTGGCAAATCTAGCACATAGCTGCCACATTTTCACCTGCCTACTCTCATCTGCTAATGTGAACTGCCTCCCACTCTTAGCTACAACACCCTCCCCAATGTGACAGCACTAACAGAGGAAAAGTATCTACTAAAAAACTGATATCTACAGCTCTTGATATAGGAACCTCTCACTTTAAACAAATCTAGCATTTGCAAAATCTGCACTTACAAATACATATGTCTGTGTGTGACGGATGATTTGCTTTGTAAATGAATTCGTCATGGAATTCCTTAAAATTCTCTTTGCATTCACCACAAACGATATTGTACACTTTTTTTTTTTTTTTTACTTATTCCTAGTTACTCAAGAATACAAGTAATGGAGGGATTCTGAATTCATAAAGATGAATGAAAAGCAAAATGCATTTCTTTGGAGTCTTCTAGCTAATATCCTCCATTTCCCTGCTGTATCGGTTTATATTTTGTATATCTAGCACCACCTAAAAGCCACATGGATTTTAAATACCTTATGGAGTCCACCATGACATAGTAGTTCTCCAGGAAACAGTCTGCCAGAGCCACTGGCACAAGAGCCAACACGGCTGAAAAGAGCAGCCAGTGTTGCTTTGTGAAGGTTTCTAAGGCAACAGTTATACCTTTCTCTTGTACTCAAGTTAATAGCTGTCATTTGGGGGCCTGGTTAAAAGAAAGGAGTAATTCTGCCTCTTTACACAATGAATGTTAATAAACAAAACACTAACGACATTTCTGGGAATGGCAGAGTTATTTTTAGAAATGGTGGCACTCTGGAAAATTTCATCTTTTACTGTGAAATGCAAATGTAATTTCCTCAGTCTATAAATGGTAAACTCAATCATCATGTTTGTTTGTTTTTTCAAACTTGAATTTTGTATGTTTTAGATTTCTTTACCCCAGGGGTTCCCTTATCTATATGTGCACACAGATGAGAGCAGGAATAATGCCTACCCTAGTTTAGGGTAGGTTGTGAATTACCTCTCTGATGCTAACAGCACCAATAAGCCAAGGGTTTCATTACATGCAATTGTTGGTGTCCCCTTAGAGGCTCATGTAAGCTAAAACCTAACAAAAACAAAAGGACAGTCATTCTGTCCTAAAAAAAAAAAAAAAAGTATTGTTCCCTTACTGCCAGAAATGCAATTGTCTAGACCTCGGAAACAAACAAAAAAAAATCTGAACTGCTGACTGAATTCCTAAAAACAGAAGACTTAATAAGAGGGACCTGGCTCATAGCAACTAGATAAGGTTGGTGGGTGTAGGCAATGGAAAGATCACCAGGCCAAAAATCTGGAGGCCTGAGATGAGGTTTGGACAAACCAGATCTCAGCTCCGGGTCTCTGGTTTCTTTCTTTCTTTTTAAATATTTTTTTAGTTGTTAATGGACCTTTATTTATATGTGATGCCTAGAATCGAACCCAGTGCCTCATACATGCAAGGCAAGCGCTCTGCCACTGAGCTACAGCCCCAGCCCAGGATCTCCATTTTTTTAATTATAAAATATAGATAATGATACCCACATTTTATTGCCATCAAATGAGATAACAAACTTGAAAAGGCTTGGGAAACTATTAGGTACTTCACAATGCAATGCTCTGCTTGCTGTTGTCCATTTCAACCCCAATGACACTATAGAAAATTAAAGCTGAAGTTACCAAAAAAATGAGAAAAGATATGTAGCAATGCTGATTTCAACAAAGCCTTCTTTCTCTCCCCTGGTCCTTTTTCTAGCTCTCTTTTACTCAATCTTCCAGAAAAAAAAAAAAAAAAGCAAAAGTAATCATTGATCTTAATACTCCCTTCTAATAATCATGACTTTTCTACATTTTCAACCACAATGTCTAAATTAGATAACCTAACCAATTGCCTACTAAGTGACAAAATCTGTATTAATTTTTTACCAAAATCATCAAGAAATTTTTTGCTTCTAGAGAAGTCTGAAGTTGGAATCAGGACCTTCACATTTATCAGTCACTGTACAAATAGTTATTCAGTTAAAACTTGTACCACACACTGGGATTTGGAAATGAACGAGGAAGATGTATCTCCTTTCCCAGGAAGCTCAGAGTCCAGTGAGGGCCATTGACTTATACTCTTATAGCTTAGAAACTAAAAAAAATAGTTGACTAAGTTTGGCTCTACCTGCAACTCCCCTTCCATTATGCTGAGTAGCTGGATGAGATCTTCTTTGGATAACTCCAGAGATTTCTTAGGCTTTCGTTCACTTTCTCCAGATGGTTTTAGGTGTCGTTTGACAGTTCCTGAAGCCATGACATCATCCTCCTTCCTCTTTGATTTGTTCTTCTTTTTTGCATCTTCTGAGAGACTCTTATCATCAGCATTACTGATGATGGAGGACTTGGGGCAGGAGATATGCCCGTTAGATGAACTTTCGCCACCTTGGTTTCGGGATCTCATTCCCACCTACAACATATTTAAAAAAAAAAGATAAGCTTTTTTTTTTTATCACCATCAAAAGTATTTTTGTCAAAATACTTTTAGAAATGTTCGGCAGCTTTACAATGATGAAAAACAGATCAGTCACAGCTTCCTTATCACTTTAATGAATATGTTATTACAATCTTAAGGAAAATGCTTGGTCTTCAGGAAAAAGTGAAAACATGACTCTAAACTGACAAACATCTCAGGCCAAAAGATCACAATTATGATCAACATGAACCAAGCCCTATAGATGGTATATGAACCAAGCCAACCCCTTTACAACAAACATACTGAGCTCAAAGGCTATCACTCCAAGTGCCATGAAGAGTGTTCTAACATCCTGGGACTGTACTACAAAATTTCTGTAAGCCCTTAAATATAGTAGTTTAGCACATGGGCTTATTTATAAGACTCGTGGTATGAACAATTAAACAAGATTTTCACTATTCATTCCAGATAAAATGAAGGACTTTGCTATCTAAAAGTAAATTCCTTTTATGAACCCTGCCATATGTAAGGAAATTATTTTAAAACATTAGGTTTATAACAGAAAAATAAACACAGCAATGTTTCCTTTCAGATAGTGAATTTCCAATTCTTTCAATGAATCTTGAAATTTATATTTATGTTCCTTTTTTTGGATTGAACTCTAATAATAAACAGACTCTTTTATGCATGTGTGAACTTTCTACAGCACACTAACTTTATTTTTGTGTGTGTGTGGTTTTTTAATTTTTTATTTGTTTTAATTAGTTACACATGACAGTACAATGACCTTGACATATCATATATTTGAATCAGATGGGATATAATTTCTTATTTTTCTGAGTGTACAGGTTGCAGAATCACATTGGTCATGAAGTCATGTATATATACACACAGCAATAATAATGTCTTTTATTCTACTGTAATATAATCTGAAGAAGCGGCATCTTGTTTTTGGTTCACTCAGTGATTGGTTCTCAATTCTAGAATCTCTTTCGTGCTTCCTTGGTGAAAAAAGAATATAATGGAGGCCAAAACACTGTAGAGAAGACCTACTGTATTTCACCACAGCTTGTTTCTGGGCAGAGTGGACTAACTTAAGCCAGAAGAAGGAGGAGGAAGTAGAAGAGGAGGGATAGAAGGGCGAAGAGAGGGAGGAGGAGGGGGAGGAGAAGATGAGAAAAAATGAGGTGATAAACAGAGTTTCAAAATTAACTCAAGACCTGTTCCACATCACAATTCAGACACATGGCTTCCCGAACTGAATTATGATTCCCTACAACGCATGTGAATTCTTTTTATCTGAAGTAATTTTCTCTATAAGATCTTCAGGCTCTTTGAGATGATGAATCAAATATTAATTTGACAACTTCAATTTAGGTCAAGAGTTAATAGAAATACCAGACAAGAGTTCCCAAAGCACAGGAAGTGAGGTGATAATAGTTAAACTTAATTACAGCCTTAGTCATACACAGTATTTGTATGTGACTATATTGTGTATTTGTGCCTCATCCTCCCTGAGTCCTCTTTTATAGGCTTCATAATATTAGGACATGTCTAAGAAAGAACAAATGCATAATTATCTATTATAGGTATTTACTAAACACAATTATATTTGCAAACAGTCAGAAAATGGAATCTACTTAGTATCAATTTTGTATTTAGTTCTTTCTAAAATTTTCAGTCTGAAGTTAATGTTGTAAAATAAATTTTATGATAGTATAATATTAATGGCTTTTCCAGAAAGAAAAACTACACATTTTAGAATTATCTAATTATTACATATCACTAATCAAGTTAAAAGCTTGAGTTCCCTGTTCCCTTCCAGATTAATTTACTTTGGCTGGTGGAAAATCTCATGTGGTAGACCCACAATGTTAAGTCTGTCTTAGCAAATATTTTTCTTCTGTGTCACTGAAATTTCACATTAATTACTTTTCCTTTGGCATGTACACACTGATTTTAGTCCTTTCATAGTAAGCTGACTACAGTCTTCTATCTTTATCTCCATGACAAAGTCAGCAACCAATCCCTGTCCTATCTCTGACATGCAAGAGCACTCATTGATAACACACTTGTCAAGAAAGTTTTAGGAGAAAACTGGCATCTCTGTGGGGGGAAATAAAGCCCCACAATTTCTCAATAGTCTAACTAAGTCTGCTATCAATAATATCCATTTTACACCACTTCATTCTATTTTGCAGGGGCAAAATATTTAGGCAATAGTGGATTTCCATGTATCACATTTAGTGAAATTCAGACTCTTGTTTTTAATAGTTTTCACTGTTTCTTAAGTATTATACAATGTCTGAAGCACATCTTTTAATATGTATATAACTCCTCTGAAGTCAGTGCTATTATTTTCAAGTTTATGGATGAGGTCATTGAGGTGTAGAGAGATTATATATCTTTTCCTGGATCACCAAGCTACTCCCAGTAAATAGAAAAGCTAGGATTTGAACTCATATCTGACTAAAAAAAAATGTATTCACTGTATGGCTTTCCTCTAAGTTCTTCAATACATGCAAACTGGAAGTGAGGAGGACACCTGGTAAATAGAGGGCCAAGAAAAATGTACAAATACTCATGGATTAATGTTTTCTCACTCCACACTACAGAATTTGAGAAATCTATGCATATGTCCTCCCCATAGACACTCCAGCAAAATCCCTATAGCAATTGCAATTAGGTTGCTAAGTAAAAGAACATTTTCTAAAACCATTAACCTGCTATAGAATTGTAAAATGATGAGTCATTCAAAAAACTTCCTCACAATCAATCTAGCCAGTTATTAAGGGTACAGGTTATTAAAACAGGATGCAAAGTCTGAACAGGGACCATGACAAACTTACTATGTTAAAAGCCCCAAAATTGAACAATCATAAACATTGAATCAGAATTAGTGAAATCCTATCCATCATGCTTAGAGGGTTAGCAGGCAGATGCAGGACAGGCATCTGGAACTCCACAGGCTTCCTAATAGTGGAATGCATGGTTGCAAGTTTAGGACATGAAGATAACAAACTTTCTGGAAGAATCCAAGAATACTTTTGCTTTATCACAGGTTATATCCTTTGAAAAAAGTTCTCCTCAAGAAAAAGGCACAATGAACTGACGGTTCATATCAGGTTTTGTAGCTTTTTAAAATTGATGTTATTTGGGCCATACAGTCTCTTCTTACATAAGTGAATTAGTTAGCATAGTTCATGAAATATATTGACTCTCTCTTAGTAATCAGTCAGCAATGCTCTGCCTGGAATTTGCTGACTGGATTGGGAAGAAAGGGAAGACCAAATGTTATTCTGAGCATTCTCTCTTTTTTTTTTTTTTTTTTGAGCATCCTCTTTTTATCTATGACCATCTCTTCTTCATTACCCTTTCCTCCCACACATTAGACAGTGAGAACGTACTATCAGGTAAGTAATGTGACAGGAATAAAAAAAAATAAAGATTTGGATTAATTTATGTTGAATGAATAAATAATACTAGAGCATTTGAATAAGTAAAAAGAAAAGGAAAGGGAAACATCTACAGCAATTTCATGTCCACTCTAGTTTCCATGCTTCCCTTGGCTCCTACAGATCTTAACCTTGAACTTTTCCTTGCTCTCTCTTGCTCTTGCCCATGTCAGGTTTGTCTTATCCTGTTTGATTCAACATTAGTCAAAATATTCCTCTCCCCACCACCACTAAAACACTTTTCTGCATAAATTAGGGTTTTTTAATTAATCAATTTATTTTAATTATGTATATATGACAACAGAATGCATTTAGATTCATTGTACACAACTGCAGCACAACTTTACATTTCTATGGTTGTACACGATGTAGCGTTGCACCATATGTGCAGTCATACATGTACCTAGGATGCCCATCTCATTCCACCATATTTCCTGCCCCCATGCACCCTCTCTACCCTCCCTAACTTTTGCTCAGTATATATTAGGTTTTGATATATTTCCTATGCTTCCCAAGTAGCTAACCCCTCTCACTTCCTGGTTTTATTTTCTCTATACATAGTTTCAAGGACCTACCTGGTACATAGAATGAGAGATCACCCCCCACGAATGTGCACATACACACAACACATATAATTTCTTCTATTTAAAAATTTGCTTTATAGAGCCAGGCACAGTGGTGCACGTCTCTAATCCCAGCAGTTTGGGAGGCTGAGGCAGAAGGATTGCAAGTTCAAAGCCAGCCTCAACAAAAGTAAAGTGCTAAGCAACTCAATGAGACCCAGTCTCTAAATAAAACATAAAAAACAGAGCTGGGGATGTGGCTCAGTGGTCAAGTGCCCCTAAGTTTAATCCCCAGTACCCTCCCCCAAAATTTATTTTATAGAATTATAAGGAAAAAGTCTATTGTGTAGTAAAGAACAAAGTACATAATTACAGAAAAAAAACCTATATTTTACAGTGTGGCCTGGCAAAAGGTCCGTGGCAAGTGGGCCCTCTAGAACATTACTACAGAACTGTCTGCATTCTTTCTTTTAAGAATAATGACATACCCAAAGCACACAAAACTAAAGGCAAAAGAAAACATCTATTCTAGTTTTATGTCATCCATGAATTTTAACATGAAAAAGACAAATCAAATCAACTAGTTTATTCTTTATCAATGCCAGATTACTTCTTGTGAGGATCTTATTTACTTGGTCAAATCTGCTCACAGATATCCAAACTCATGAAATGTTCAGAGGTTTCTCATGAGATTATCACTTATTCTAACAGCATGTACTCTTCAGATAGATTCCCAGGTTTGCCTCTAAATCTGGAAAATTTTCACAATTTTCTTTACTTCTCTTCATTCTACTTATGTAACAAGTCATATTAAATGATTTTTCACTTTTCATTATCTACATTCGTTAAATCCTCAAAATAACCAAGTTTTTTCTTATTTAAAATATTTTTATTCTACTAAGGCAAATGTAGCCAGACAAATTGAAAATTCTTTTAAATAACCTCACAAAATTTTAGAATTCAAGAAAGAGGATTCTCTTGGAGTCACTGCAGTCATGTTGTAATAAAAAAGCCAAAGAAAATATTATAACTGTGGCAAAAAAGAAAAATATTATTCTACCCGAGCTTAAAACTATGGCAAAAAATATTTTATAAAGTTCTTTTTTAATATCCTTCAAGGATGATATCAGCAGACCAAAAAAAGTTTTCCAGAAAAAAAGGAACAAGAAAATAGGACAGGGAAATTGTTTTGATTTGGATGTGAGATGTCCCCCCAAAACTCATTGGGAGACAACGCAGGAAAGTTTAGAGGTGAAATGATTGGGCTATAAGAGCCTTAACCCAATCAGTGAATTAGTCCCCTGATGAGATTAACTGAGTGGAGACTGAAGGTGGGTAGGATGTGGCTGGAGAAGGTGGGTCACTGAGAGTGTGCCTTTGGGGTATACATTTTGTATATGGTGAGTGGCATGTCTCTCTACTTCCTGATCATCATGTGAGCCGCTTTCCTCTACGACACTCTTCCTCCATGACTTTCTACCTCATTTTGGGCTCTGAAGAATGGAGCCAGCTATTTAAAATAAATTGAAACCTCTGAAACCATGATCCCTAAATAAACTTTTTCTCCTATAATTGTTCTTGTCAGGTCTTTTGATTACAGTAGTGAAAACACTAATGAAAACAGAAACTGCCCTGAAATTTAAAAAAGAAAAAAAAATCACACCTGAAATAAAGGTATGTTGAAATCATGAGCATACCTGAGTCTGAAAAAGTGTCAAGTTTGAGTTTTAAACCTTGAATAATCAAGTAGAGTGACCTGTCTTAAACATTTTGACAAAATTCTCTAGATTGATTAGCTCTTACATCATAATGTCATCTGCAGCTAGCAGCCCTTTGTTTTCCCTTGCACCAGCCATAGCCTATATTCAAGATCCTCCATTTCCAGAAAAATTGTATTCCCAGTCTTCTCTCCCAGTACTTCCCATACACTTGCCATTCTTTTTTTAAAAAATATTTTTATTAGTTGTTGATGGATCTTTATTTTATATATTTATTTATATGCAGTGGATCAAACCCAGTACCTCACACAGGCTAGGCAAGTGCTCTACCACTGAGCCCCAGCCCCAGCCCACAGTGGCATTCTTGTCTATTCACTGGCTACAAATTATGTCTGCTACATTTTATTTTCATATCTATGTTCATGAATTTCTTTTCTAAAATAACCCATTTCACCCCTACATTATTTACATCTCCTCTGACTTTTTCAACAAGTACCAGTTCTTCTTCCTTCTTCAGCAATTTAATGCATTTACTTATTGTTTATATTTATTAGTTGGCACTTTCATACTTGCTTATATAATCATTACTGCTTCAACATAATCTCCTTCAAAGGAAGTAATAAGACTTTTCATACCATCAAAATACCAACTAATAGACAGTATTTGATTATTTGAATTTATAACATTTTGCATATTGGAATACAGGCTTATAGAATCTGTGACTTGCGATAAAATATAAATGAAAATATAACTAGAATCAGGAAATACTTAGGTACATTCCTAATGCTAAAAAATAAAATTTCTACCAAAGTAACAATGCAGTTTGCCATAAATATGGTGTATTAAATACTTGCATTTATTTCCATTTCTCTCCTGAAACACTAAAATAACAATAAAGAAGCAAAAGAAGACAGAGAAAATAGGAATGTAAATGACAACAGATGAGAGATATTGACACAGTTTTAGAGAATAAAGAGTAAGGTATACCAACTTGGACACCTAAGTGCTGGCAGTGTATAAAATCATCAAGATGCAAATAACTCTAATTTTCCTAACTACCCTCAAGCTAGAGCGGTATCAGCTCCACTGTGCAACAGGGTAACCAAGATGCCCCAGGTTACAGAGGCTGACTGGTTGCAGCAAGATTCAAATCAGGTTCTCCCAACTTGATGCTGGAACTTCTTATACCACACCCTTGTCACTGTGCCTGACATGTGTGGTTCATGTAGAACCACCATCAGCATCCCTCCCTCACGGCCCTTTACAAAACCTTCAAAACCTTCTTTCCCCACTGCAACTCTTGCCGACTTCTTCCTCCTCCGCTAAATTCCTGAAACAATTAATTTGTACCACCCATTTGGCAATTATATAGTGTCTGATATGGTTCTTGAACAGATCCATCTAGAATATAAATGACGTTTCATAGGAACAGAGTTCTATTTTGTCTCCCTAAAACATCTAGTGTATAAGTATCTTCACCTCTCTTACTTTAACACTGAGGAAACCGAGGTTCAGAGTCACAGGGCTAGTCAATGGAACAATTGGGACTATGACCTGAGTCTCCTTAGGAGACTCCTTATTTCCTGGGCACATACCTGCCTTAAGAAGCTGATCGCCTGCAGCCTGTGCATCACATTTCACCTCTTATTGTTCATTGCCAATATCTATTACGTGGGGTTTTGTGTTTTTATTTGTTTATTGCTTCCTTCAAGGAAACAATGCTACTGTTAATTATATAAAAAAGAAGGGCATTTAATATTTAGTAACATAGTGCTACATGTGGTGATGACATATGACATTTATCTGGCGTTTTATACATCGATGATTCATTCTTGAACCTCAAATATTTTTTTTGTTGTTGTTGTTATTTCTAGTACTAGAAGATTGAATCCAGGTGCACTTTTTCACTACATCCCCAGCCCTTTTTAGTTTTTATTTTGAGACAGGGTCTTGATAAGTTGCTTGGGAGTTCACTAATCATATACATTTCTAAATATGTTTTCTCTATTTTATTATTGTAATTCTGATGTCACTGTTCCACTATATATTATATATTAATATATAATCAATAATCACAGACTATTTAAAAAGAATAATGCCCTTAAATTGAACTGATTATGATAACTCTTTAGCTTTCTAGAAAATTTTACCTACATTTTTCCTACTTTACCAATATAATTTTTAATAGCACATTACTATTATTAATTGTCTCTGAACAAAGAGAATGTTACCATTTATCTTAATTAAAGTTGATAAACATCTAGAAAATTGCTGGTTCCTTGTTTAGCCAGAAATAGAATTTCTTCCTGTATTTCATCACTCCTAAAAAGTCCAAGTCTCAGAATTGGATAAGGATCAGTCATTTCCCAGTCACTGAAAAAACAGGCCTATTTGTAGCCAAAGAGGCAAGCACATTAGGCTTTATCTCAGTTATCTACATTTGTTAAATTATTCTTAAAAATTATCTTCTGGTTCAGTGGTAGAGCACTTGCCTAGTATGAGGGAGTCACTAGGTTCCATCCTTAGCACCATATAAAAATATATAAATAAAATAAAGGTATTGTGTTCATCTACAACTAAAAAAATTTTTTTAAATTATCTTTGTTTTCAAATCCAACAATAACAATAATATCTGACGTTTACTGAAAAGATTATTATGCACAGAGCCATGGGTTAAGTACCTGGCACATATGACTTCTGATGAAATACTGATGTCCACCCAGTAAAACAGATACTATCTTTATTCTCCATATAAAGATAAGGAAAGCGAAGCTTACAGAGATGTGGTCATGTGCACAAATAATAGGGTTAATACCTGAGAAAGAAAGCACGAACTAGAACAGGGCTGCCTGGATTGTCCCTGTGCAAGGCAAAGTATGAATGAAAGTTTCTGTCACCAGATCAGGAGTACTGCAATACAAATGAATTCACAGCTCCTCTTTCATAGGGCTGAAAAAATTGTGGTCACAGGATATACATCTCCCATACAGCCTCTAAAACAATAACTGGTAGAAAATCCTACTATTCCAGTAGACTATTTTGTCTAATTTCTACTTGTATAATACCCTATTCTTTTAAGGGCACATCCTCTTCTCCCTCCACTTCCTTCAGACTGCCTTGATGCTATGTAGTATATGAGGTTTTCAAAGGACTGAAATGTAACTTTGCCTCACAGCCTTGACTTTTGACATTTTGAATTGAAAAAAGTCACTGAGACTCCAGAAACAGAACAATTGTTATGACAACTGGATATGAGTTGAAACTTTTAAAAAATTAGTCCAATTAAGAAAAACTCCAGTTTGTAGATTAGCTAATTATTCTATTAAGCCAACTGTGCAAATTTCCTATTAGAAAAAAAGTTTGACTTTATATACATAATATTCTGAAATGATTTTACTGCATTTTCAAGAAACATGTAGCAAATTTCAATTAGTAGTCAATGTTAGCCTCAACAAGAGAAAGACAGGCGGGAGTTTGGCAGATATCACTGGCTCATGCTGACAAGGGAGAAAAATGAAATCCTGCACAGCTCACCCCAACTGTGTGCTGACGATGATTTCATGTGTTCTAATTGCCTGCCACATGTCAACTGTGTTCAGGTGTCCTGTAAATGCCTTTCCTTTCAAATCCCTAGGTCATTCTTAACATAAAAGAATAACTAAATCAGTTGTAATGTGTAGAGTCAGATTGAATCTGTTTTGAACTCCTTCTGACTTCTTTTTCTAATTGTCCCTGAACAGTCCTTGATTTAGATTAGAGCAAAGAATAGGGAGCTTAAACTGAAAACAGAACAGAGCTACTTTATAGACCAAGAAAAGAGGATTATAAACCTATTAAAATACATACTGTGAATACATCTGAAACCATATGATTGTCAAAGATATTTATATATCTGATGTTTAAAGACGTTTATCCCTATGATACTATATTGAGAGACTGGTTTCTTCATTCAATAAATAGGTAGATGAAGGCTGGGATGTAGCTCAGTGGCAAAGCATTTGCCTAGAATTCGCCAAGCCCTGGGTTCGATCCCCAGTTCTGGAAAATAATAATAATAATAGTAATAATAATAGGTATTCAAACAGATGCTTCTCAAAAGAAGTACAAATTGCTAACAATTATATGAAAAAAAAATGTTCAACATCTGTAGCTGTCAGGGAAATGTAAATCAAGACCACATTGAGATTTCATCTAACCTCAGTCAGAACTCAGAACGGTAATCCTCAAAAATACAAATAGTAATAAATGCTGGTGAGGATATGGAGAAAAAAGGAACTCTTTTGTACAGGGATAGAGTGTGAATCTAGTCTTATTCATGGTTTAATGCTCTGCTATTGCTGTCTTGCAGTTTGTCATTATTTTTAAACAAGGAGTACCATATTTTCATTTTGTACAGGATCCTCTTAATTATGTAGCCAGTCCTGATAACAGCTGAGAAGCCAATCTAAACCAGATAATGGGCATGCTCCTTACTGCTTTCTACCAAGCTAATCACGTTAGCAAGCTTCTCTCCCACCCCTCACCACCCAACCAGTGTTTATGTGATACCCTGAAATATGGAGGAGGAGAGTTTGAGAGGAGGGAAAGACTGAAATGGAATTTTGATTTGGTCTAGGACTAAGTAGTGCATATTGAATGGTACCAGATAATACTGAATTTACCAAGAAATATTAAGTTCTCTCAGGCTGGGGTAGGAGGGAAGACTAGAGAAGGATTAAGAAAAATTTAGAGCACAGCTGAATTCAGTCATAAAGAAATCAAGTGCTAGAACTGTACCTGTGAATTTTATGGGGTCTTAACTTTGAAATACAATACTGGCTACAGTTGTATTAACCAGAAAGTACCAGAGGACTTTGAGGCCATGCATGTAAAGTTTTTCTTTAAATCTCATCACTATTCTTACTGCTCTGGCTTTGTAAAAGAAAAGCAAGAAATAATACTCATGTGGGGTAGAGGCAACCAGAGCTCAGGGACTTTCCAATAATGAAGCTGCTGTACAGTGTCTCTCAGCCAAGGTGGAGGAAGGACTTTTGATAAGAGGCCATGATGCAGGGGTCCTCTGCTCCACAACTCTTCAGTGCTTTCTCTGTCCTCTTCACCTCCCTTTTTTAGGCATCTCAACTGTTTTCCCATACATGCTCATCTCTTATGCCTTTCACTGAAATTATGTAAATAAAAAGGCCTTCCCACTTCCTGAAGTGCACACCAAACCCCAAAATGGCCCGCACCTACCTTTGAACATACCTCCCTTCCAGAACCTCAGGATAGAGTTAAGAAATCCAGTTGGTTAAATTTAAATTGCACAGCAGTGTCACTACCCTAATTCTGTATTCCTCTAAGTGTTTATGAAATCTAGAACATTTTTTAAATTATAGCAGAAGTAGCCATGTTTAATAGGCAGGGTTGAAAGTAAGACAAAGATGGTACTTCTGACCTTTCTCCAACATAAAACAAGCTCTGGGGGAGGGAGGGCAAGAAGAAATACAGAGACATGTTTTTTCCTCCTCTTCCCTTTCAAGGTCCTTAGTTCACAAATGCCCTTTTCTCTATTAGGTGCCAACTTCCTTTTTTTTTTTTTTTCTTTATGATACCAGGGATTGAACTCAGGGGTATGCGGCCACCGAGCCACATCACCAGCCTTATTTTATATCTTATTTAGAGACAGGGTCTCACTGAATTGCTTAGTGTCTCACTTTTGCTGAGGCTGACTTCTATTCGCAATCCTCCTACCTCAGCCTCCCGAGCCACTGAGTTTAGAGGCATGCACCACCACATCTGGCTGCCAACTTTCTCTTTTGAGTCTTAGTCCATTAGTCCTTCCTTGGAGAGCCACACTGGACGAACATATTAGGACATATTTTGTTCCTAAAGCCTGGAGTTGGGAGTGGGGAAGTAAGAGAACCAGGGTTAAACATCCTCCCAGGGCTCAGGTATAAAAGCCTCCTCTGAAAAGCCTGGGGCAGAGTTGCTACAACTTCACTGAACATCAGAATCAACCAAAAAGCTTGTTAACGTGGAATCTCCCCGGCCCAAGAGGATGTGGAGCTGGAGTCAGGCCTGAGAAACTATATTCCTAGAAAGTTCTGGGATCACAAAAACAACCTTCTAGGACAAGGTAAGACTAAGTTCTAGAAAACTGCAAAGAAGCCCTAGAATATCTACCTGTTTTAACCAGCAACTCTCTGTCCTTTCCGTAACTGAACTAGAAACATTTGGGCTGGATGAAAATTATATTAACTGTAATTATTTACATGAACTGATTATGTGCCACATTATCAATTCATTTTCCAGCAGGGTCCCTGTTTAAAGGCTTAGATTTATGGGCTGCAAAATGATGCCCTACAAACCAAAACCTCTTTGCAGATAGTGTGTGTGTGTGTGTGTGTGTGTGTGTGTGTGTGTGTGTGTGTGTGTCTTCAATGAGATTTTTAAAAATCAGATTTCACAATCTAGATTTTCAGATTTTGTTGAGAATATCAGATGATCTGGTACCACTGGGCCTATGATCCTGTGCAGTACCATTTAGCTGGAGTGGAATAGTGGCTCACACATTTAGATGCAGCTTTTACTACTAGTACAGCACAGTCCTTACCTCTTTCTATAGCTTCTTGTCACTGAGACCATAACTGAATTTCCATGTATTTATTACTATATTTGCACTGTTTTTCTTATAGTATGAATGTTGTTGGTACCTAAGAGTAAAAGCAAAAACTGCACCTAAGAAGGTTGTGTGTTTCAAAAAAAAAACACCAAAAAACCAAAGAGATATATTTAGTTTCTAAGGATTTAATAGGTAACTGCTCTTTCAGCCTCGCCTGTTCATTACCTACTTATCCTCTGTAACCATTTGAGTTTGTGTCCAGTCTGAACAAACCTGGATGGCAAACAGAAATACACAGGAAGTGGGAGAGGCAGAAGGCTGACTGTGTGCAGGTTGGTTAAAGAAATTTCCTGGAAAGGAATTGTCCAAAAAGAAAAAGCTGTAGCCTGTCCACAAACTCCATCTAAGGACATTGTCACTTTCTAAGAGGTGAAGGAATATTGCACAAAGAAGGGAATGTGTTCCTTGGAATGCCTCTATAGGCATGCCTCCAAGGTGAGGCCTACAGGGAGCATAAATAGAACAATAAATAATAAAGGTATAAATGCAAACGGGTATGAGGAAAGACTGGGTAAGGAGAGGGGCCTTGCTTTGAGAATCGGCAACTCAGGAGATAGGGAGAGGGTTGGGGGACTTCTCCATGGTCACTGTTAGAACCAGAAGAAGTGACAGAGGCCTCAGCAGATCTTCAAGCCAGTTCAGGCACAGGACAGTATCTGGAGGGCCAAATGGACACTCCTTGGGGCCAAGGCAGAAAAGTGAATGGCTGTTCTATAATAGTTTAGATAGAAATAAAGACAAGGCAATATTACGCTTCTCTTTTATTATTAATGCCCAGGCTTTCTCTGAAAATTATGGCTTATGTTTAATTCCACAAATTATTTATGTATACCACCATACTGTATAACAAGCACTGCAGTGGGCACAAGACACACAAAAGAATAAAAAATGTTGTTTCCCTCAAGGGTTGTCCAAGACAATGGTCTTTAATATTTTTGCAAGTTCAATCCATCAATAAAATATGTAATCATTTATCCCAATATATTTACAATCTATTTATAAATGATAAGTGTTATGCCAACCTCATAATATTTTAAGTATACTAGAAATCATATCCAAAAGAGGGAAAAATAACTATAATAAAATATTATGTGTATAACATATAATAATAAACATTTAAGAATTTTTTATAGGGCTGGGGATGTGGCTCAAGCGGTAGCGCGCTCGCCTAGCATGCGTGCCACCCGGGTTCGATCCTCAGCACCACATACCAACAAAGATGTTGTGTCCGCCGAGAACTAAGAAAAAATAAATAAATGTTAAAATTCTCTCTCTCTCTCTCTCTGTTCCCCCGCCCTCTCATTCTCTCTTAAAAAAAAAAAAAAGAATTTTTTATATATTAATACAGTAGAAACTTACACCTCAGTGACTTTTCATGTAATAAGGTATCTATATATTTCTAAATTTAAAACCAGAGAAGCATTTAAAACCATTTTTAAAATAAAGTAAGCTTGGGCATGCTTTAATAGCAGTCTCATATCTGAGAATTAACTAGATCTGATTCTGAATCATTCTTCAGATGAAAAAAAATTAGAAATATGGGAAGACAAAATACTGTAGATTACAACAAAGATGCCAGTTTTAAGAACCAATATTTCTCCAGTAGTGGTACTGCAGCTGACCCCTAGGGGAGTAAGCTTTTTCCAGACCCACAAAGGAACATAAACAAAAGGCACACAGCTGTCTGGTGATCAGAGGAGAACTCAGGGGGAGAAGTTCAAAATGGAGGACCAGTGCAGCAAATTAATAAGTATGTGAATCACAAAATGCAGTGGGTTAACTAGGCAACTTGCACCGTGTAAGACTACATTCTGAGTTTGCATTTTCAGCCTTCAGCTTGTCCTTCGTGTGGCACTGTTATCCTTCCATATCAGGGGGGGGAAAAAAAGTGAGTTTTGGTGGTAGCCATAGTAACTAAATAGTAACTAAGTGAGGGCAGAGGAAGGTCAAGGAATGTTCTATAGTTACACATCAAGAAAGTACAAAACACAGGTTATTTTTAATTTTGGCTACGTTCCTATAATTTTTTAATGTCTAAAAATTAAGATGTACATAAATAGTAAAGTCTGTTTCTCATGTAGCCATGAGAAAAAATACTTTCCCAGTAATTCAATACTACCTTCTTATTTTGTTGACATTTCATTTTCATCAGCTGCCCTTCAAGCCAACCAAAATGCCCAAAGTGAGCATTTTCCAAATTTGTCACTAGGGAGGGTTTCCCCTTCCCATCTTCCCCCTTGATTTCTGCCCACCTCTGTCCTTCGTGTACTAGCATGACTCACCAGCCACAGGACACAAATTGAGAATTGCTTTTCTCGGAGTGCTTAAGTGTTTGCCTTCAGTCATCCATATTCTCTCTTCTGATGACACTTGTGGCCAAGGACAAAGATTTACCAGGCAGCTGACAAACCAGTGGGGTGTGGCCCAGCCTGCAAACAAAGGGCTTTCCCCACATCAGACATAGCCAGCTGTCCTAGGCAGAGAATCACCCTGTGGTTTGGGAATCCTGGGCCAACTAAGGTAACAGGCCTAAACACCCCATCTTCTCTACATCTGTGTTCTAAGGGGATGTACTCCATGTCTGGTAGGAGTATAAGAAGAAACATAACCCCCGCCCCTTAAAAAAATCAAAACCTCAGAACATAAGTGGAATACTTTTTAAGATTATTTATTTATTTATTTATTTATGGAGCTGGGGATTGAACCCAGGGCATCGTGTATAGAAGGCAAGCACTCTACCAACTGAACTATATCCCCAGCCTGGAATACTTTTCAAATATCTCATACATTGCCTGAGTTAAAGATAAGGATATACATGAATTGTGTGAAAATAAAGTCTTCCTTCTAAGTATTATCAATAGCAAGATTTTGCTTGAACCAAAGTCCTAGTCAAAACTACACAGTAAGGGGTTTTCTATTTCCCTTTAGATTTCACATGGAATATAAACTAATTATACATTGTGTTTGACAGTTGTTTAGATTTTACCAGAACAGTCCCACTGTTTCTATTAGTTTTGTTACCTATGTATTTATAAATGTCATACTCCACATACAAATGTGTCATTGAACAATAAAGTTTAGAATAAGCCTTTCTTTGTCATTTTAAAGTTTATTACTCAAGCCTGGCACAGTGGAACTAACCTGTATTCCCAGCAACTCAGGCTGAGGTAGGAGGATCACAAGTTCTTAGCCCCAGCAACTTAGTGAGGCCTTAAGCAACTAAGCAAAACCCAGTTTCTAAATGAAAAGTAAAGCCAGGTGTGGTGGCGCACACCTGTAATGCCAGCAACTCAGGAGGCTGAAGCAAAAGGATTGTGGATTTGAGGCCAGCCTTAGCAACTCAGTGAGGCCTTAAGCAACTTAGCAAGAACCTGTCTCAAAATAGAAAATAAAGCGGGATACGGATGTGGCTCAGTGGTTGAGTGCCCCTGGGTTTAAATCCCTGGTACCAAAAAAAAATAAAATAAAATAAAAAGGACTGGGATGTAGCTCAGCCTTAAAATGCCTATGGATTCCATCCTCACTACCAAAAATTAATTAATTGCTCAAAAGTAAGTTTGAAGACAAAATTGATGTAATCACTTCCAAAACCTGCTTTATTATTTTCATTCAATGTCTACTTATTGAGTGATTTCAAAGTACCTGATATTCAATAAAGAAAAAGAGTACGGGTGGTTTGTGTCATCATGGTCTTCCCAGTCCATGGTCTTCTCAGTTGAAATAGTTTCAACTGAGAAGATAAATTGTAGGGGGAACTGCAAAACCTAGTAAGATCTTTTGCTTATGCTGGCTGATTGACTGAATGAATTATTTCCAGGTCAACTTTAATTTTAATCATTATTAAAAAACAAGTTTTTATACACACACAATGGAATATTATTCGGCCTTAAAGAATGAAATTATGGCATTTGCCAGTAAATAGATGGAACAGGAGAATAATATGCTAAGCAAAATAAGCCAGACTCAAAGAACAAAAGGCCAAATGTTTTCTATGATATGCGGATGCTAATTTACAGTAGCAGGCAGAGAAGAAGAGAAGTAATTTAGACTAGACAGAAGGGAGTGAAGGGAGGGGAGCGAGTATGGGGGTAGGAATAATAGCAGAATGAATGGAACATTATTACCCTATGTGCATATGATTACATGAACTGTGTAACTCTACATCATATATAGCGAAACAAATGAGAGGTTATACTCCATTTATCTATGATATGTAAAAATGCATTCTACTGTCATGTATAACTAATTAGAACAAATAAAAAAGATATTTGTGTGTGTGTGTGTGTGTGTGTGTGAGTGTGTTAAAAAAAAGTTGTATTCTTATCAGAAAGCCAACTCCACAAAAATGCTATGGAGCACCTTCTCTGTGCAAGGCATTATAGGTTTTCTCTACCATGGCACAGAGAGAGAGTGAATCTGTTGTTTTTTTTTTTTAATTATTGATTGATTGACTGATTGATTTTATAGTGATAGGGATCAAAGCCAGGGTTCTGTGCATCATAAGCAAGCACTTTACCATGCCCAAAGAGAACAAATTTTTAATGTGATCTATTAAAAGCTTAAAAAAGTGCTCTGTGTTCTGTTGACTTTTTCAAAGAATAAAATGACATCAGACATACATTGGCAACTCAGAGGCCCCTAAAACTTTGTTCGCTTTTATTCAAAGGAAGATTTAAGTCAATAAAAATTCTTTAGATTTTTAAAGTCTTGGAATATGAATTAATGGATAAATTACTGTTGGGATCTAGTGCATAAAGTCAGGTTTGATTCAATCCAGATCTCACATTTTTGTGCCTCTGCTCTTTCATGGAATGAGAACTTAAAATCAAGTTCCCTAGCACATACTGAATTGGAAGTAAAATGATAGCTTCTCAAACTCTTCTACCCATGACTGGAGCTCTGCAAGCTCTTCTCACAACCCTCACTCAGCTATTTCTAGAAGTCTTACATGAGGGAAAATGAGTAACTGTGCTCCTAAGTGCTGACCTGACATCTCCAAGAAACATCCTTACATTTCCTTGTCTCTTGCTCTTTCTGCCAAGTGGCCTCTCTTTTTTTTTTTTAATTTTTATTATTGGTTGTTCAAAACATTACATAGTTCTTGATATATCATATATCACACTTTGATTCAAGTGGGTTATGAACTCCCATTTTTACCCCGTATACAGATTGCAGAATCACATCAGTTACATTTCCATTGATTTACATATTGCCATACTAGTGTCTGTTGTATTCTGCTGCCTTTCCTATCCTCTACTATCCCCCCTCCCCTCCCCTCCCCTCCCCTCTTCTCTCTCTACCCCCTCTACTGTAATTCATTTCTCCCCCTTGTATTATTTTTCCCTTACCCCTCACTTCCTCTTGTATGTTATTTTGTATAACCCTGAGGGTCTCCTTCCATTTCCATGCAATTTCCCTTCTCTCTCCCTTTCCCTCCCACCTCTCGTCCAAATAACCCAATCAACAAATGGGCCAAGGACCTGAACAGACACTTCTCAGAGGAGGACATACAATCAATCAACAAGTACATGAAAAAATGCTCATCATCGCTAGCAGTCAGAGAAATGCAAATCAAAACCACCCTAAGATACCATCTCACTCCAGTAAGATTGGCAGCCATTATGAAGTCAAACAACAACAAGTGCTGGCGAGGATGTGGGGAAAAGGGTACACTTGTTCATTGTTGGTGGGGCTGCAAATTGGTGTGGCCAATTTGGAAAGCAGTATGGAGATTTCTTGGAAAGCTGGGAATGGAACCACCATTTGACCCAGCTATTCCCCTTCTCGGTCTATTCCCTAAAGACCTAAAAAGAGCATGCTACAGGGACACTCGATGTTCATAGCAGCACAATTCACAATAGTAAGACTGTGGAACCAATCTAGTTGCCCTTCAATAGACGAATGGATAAAAAAAAAATGTGGCATTTATACACAATGGTGTATTACTCTGCATTAAAAAATGACAAAATCATAGAATTTGGAGGGAAATGGATGGCATTAGAGCAGATTATGCTAAGTGAAGCTAGCCAATCCCTAAAAAACAAATGCCAAATGTCTTCTTTGATATAAGGAGAGTAACTAAGAACAGAGTAGGGACGAAGAGCATGAGAAGAAGATTAACATTAACCAAGTGGCCTCTCTTATCAACATGAAGCTGCTGAGATGTTATCAAAGGCACCAGGAAGAGAATCTCAGGATGGTGCAGAAGCTTTAAGGTTTAACCTTTGGTGCACCACAACTTCCCATATACCAAAGGCAAGAGTGAAGCCAGAGCCTTGAAGCTCACAGAAGACCCAAGTGTTGCAGCCAAAACTCACACTTTGGATGTCTCACAGTTGGGAGCAGGGTTGCCCCTGAATTTCTTCTAGAGACAGGAGAGCTAGTGGGAATAATCTAGTAGACAGTAGGAACAAAAGACCATAGACTATGTTGAAGCTGCATCTGTTTAGAAAGCACACTTTTGTCACATATGGATATTTGGTGGAGCTTTAAATAGTCGTTCATGGGTATTATAGAATAGTTAAGCCTTGCACCTAAGCTGTCTCTTGATGCTGACACGGATGGAGGAAATTCATCCTCCTCACTCATTTTGGATTTTCACCTTGTGCTGACAATATGTCAGAAGTCGATGATGTTTTAATGAACACTGGCAGAAATCTTTTGGGTGTAGGTTAAAAAAGACAAAGCGGGCAATGATGTGCTAGTAAGCCAGCTCTCCAGAAAAAGAAGAAAACAAAAGCCTTGATTGGTAGCATCTGCAGATTTCCATGGTATAAATACCCGTGCCTGGTCAGTTTCAAGCTCCCAACTTGACATCACTGAACACAGAGATAAGATGAGCACAATCAGCTTCTGTGGCCATTCCCAGTTGGCTGCAGCACAACACTGACAGAGGTCCAAGTGGCTCTTGCAGCCTCGACTCCCTGCTCTTTCTTTTCTGTGTAGACAAAATCAGACCAAAGAAACTTCCCTGAATCCCTAAGTAAAATATTATGAAGCCAGTTCTTGGAAAGACAGAGATACCAGGTAAACCTGGCTTTACCAGCTGCTTCCTTCATTTCAACCCTCCATCTGCCCTTGGATAAGGATAAAGCATACTCTGGTCAGCCAAGTCTCAGTCCAGGGTACTCTGGTTGTTTCCAAGCATTATCCCTGTCCAAAGCACAGAAAGGCATAGAGAATGAGAAAAAAAATAAGAAGGAAATAATTTGTCTTTTTAAAGTATGTGACAATAATCTAGGGAGAAAATACATGTGTATGGACAAACTTAAAACAAATGGCCTCTGTAAAGAAAACAAGCTGGATTTTGAACTGAGGTCAATGTTTTGTTCTTGTTTTCTTTTCTTTTATTAGAAATAAAGCTTAGTTCATAAGGATGTTGGCTTTCTCATCTTCCTCACACTCCTCATTTCAGCAATCCTCTTGGCCAGAGACGCCTTGTGGGAGAGCATGGGTCTGTGATATTTTGGTAACAGTTACTGATGTGTTGATACAGTCAGGGATCTCTCCCTGCTCACTATGAGGTAACTGCTTCAAGTACAGTCCAAAGAGATGATGTCAAAGATATATACAAACAAATAGTGACCTTGAAGATTTTTAATGCATCTCTAATGGGACAAGCAGAGCTGTGCTCATTGGTCAGGGTTCTACAGCATTGGTGGAGAACGTATTTGGGCTGGGGAAGAACTGTTGTCAAGACCAAGAATTAGTCACCAGTAATGTTGGCTAAGAGACTAACTGGGCATTCTAAAGAATTTAACTGCCAAATGGGCATTTCAAAGAAATCAACTGCTTGCTTTTTCCCCCCTCAATTTTTACATCTAAGGTGGAAAAACACTAGCTGTTGTCTCTTTCATTGGGGTAAGCTATAAGGTTCTTTATTTTTGAAAAATAAAGATTTCAGAGAAGAGCCCCTATCATGGCTGTCTTCACCATGTTGTATCATAACCATTCCTGCTTCATCTCTGCTACATTCTATTACTGTTGCACAGTGACATTTGAAAGACAACCAGTTTTATGTCATGAATTCCAGAATATGCTTCTTTCAGCTAGTTGTATACCTTCTGGTGGATCCTCTGGAGCAGGAAATATTAGTCAAAAAGGGTCAGTGCTTCATCATAGCTTATATATAGTTAAGCAATAAAAGATACAAGTACCATGTTTTTGTCATTCACTGAGCTATGGTATAAATTCAACATCTGGACTTCATACTTTGGAAATAGTCTCTACAACAGCAACTGATGAACATATTCAGCTTGGAGATTTTGTTTTTCTCCTTTTACCCTCCTTTATTCTACAGGGCTTTGATTAGAAAGCTTAAGATAAATTTAGCCCAAGTAAAGCATTAAAATGGAAACAGAAATTATACTTATTTCTGTCTGTATTACAGCTTTGCTGTTCTCACCAACTCTTTCATCCCACAAGATCTTAAACTGCTGTAGGGCAAAAACTAGCTATTTTGCTTTTGTAACCCTGGCAGTAATTAGCACAGGACTTATACATGATTCACAAGCATTTTATCTTTCTATACTCAAATTAGGCTACTAAAAATTTAAAAGACAGTTATGGGAAAAAACAATGGACAGCAGCATATTGTACTTGATCTCCTAGAAAAGGTGGCTCCTTTCTGATTCAAATAAAATGGAGAATTTAAAAAAGGTGGTCTGATCTCTCAAAAGTCCTCAGAATCATAAGGCCCCTAGTAGATGCAACTAGTAGAAGCTCTGGGCAATTCATTAAGAGGATGGAGACTATTTAGGATTTCCCAGAAATTACAGAGAAATCGGGAAAGTCAAAAAGTGACTAAAAGAAACTAGATATATATTTGAATTACTTCAGTGGGAAAGAATAAACTTTGCCAGAGTCAGGGGTTATAAGCAGGTTGTTGACCAACACAAGAGGCCAAAATTACATTCTCCCTGAATAACCTCTAATGAAGGTCTCCAGATCCCTGAGTACTCACCCTCAGCCTGTTAACACAGAAGTCCTGCATGATGACAGTGCCCCCCACTCAAACTGCTAAGAGGAGGAAGTCTGAGCTACTAAACGCTTTGAGAAAGAGATAAATCAATAGGTAGCAAATGTGGTCGCAGAATGCGTGAATCCATGTACTCTGTCCCTGGTACAGAACAACAGTTACAATGTACAAACATAAATCAAAGCCGTGGAATCATGAAATATAGGACAATGAAAAGTATGCTGATATTAACACTGTAGACCCATGGAATATATTCATACCGTTGGCATGAATCAAGCAACTAAGACTTAAAAGGATTTAAGTAAATAAATGGATGATTCATTTATAATAGGATACTAAAAATAAGTGGGAAATATTTAGGCACAACACTAGCCTTCAAGTACGATGTCCTAGAGAACATCTGTAAAAGTCCATTGAAGGGCTGAGGGTAAAGCTCAGTAGCACACAGCATTTCTGGCATGTACTACTAAACTTTGGCATGGAACCCAGGGCCACAGTGGAGGAAAAAAAAAAAAACCCAGTAAAGATCACTGGGCCCAAGTTGAGACAGCATATCATGGAGGAAGGGCCCAAAGGAGGAAAACTGCTCCGATCATGGCAAAATCAGGAAGCAGAGATTGAGAGAGGGGAAGGAACCACATGGAAAAACAACTCTTCCGGGTATGCCACACCCCACTCGCCTACAGTTATCACCTAGCCAATTCTTTTAAACTATGATGGACCGAATCGTTTAGGCTCATAATCTATAATTTTACCTCTGAATATTCCTGTATCTACAGGAACTTGGGGGGAGGGGCACTTCATATCCAAACCATAACACATAGGTTATTCTGATTGAACAAAAATAAGCAATTTAATAGAGAGCTCATTCATATGTGAACCACAAATGAGACCATACAAAACCCTATGGGAGTTTTTGTGATCCGTGTCCCAACCATTTTAAGTTGCTCTAGAAACAGTCTATCACTTGTCATTTACTAGGCTCATTTTCTTGGTCACACTTCATATATTAGATTGCTTTATAATAATAGAGCCTAAGTGGACTTGCTCCAATATAGGACTGGCATGGATTTGCCATACTTTAAAAGACGTGTTTTTAAGTTAAATTTAACTTGCACATACTGTTACTTTGTGTATTTGAGGAGAAAAAAGTTTGTAAGTTATAACCCAACAATACTTTAGGCAACATTTCAGAAAATTTAAATAATTTGCCACCTTCTTGGAATTTGTTTTATTGAGGTTTTTTTTTTTTTTTTTTTTACTTGTAAAGGTGTAAACATCACTTCTATCACTTTAGAACTTGCAACCGATTAAGCAGAATCAGGCTAGCATAAAGCTAGCTGATTTTGATTCCATCGTAAATCTGAAACTGGGACAAGATAGAAACAGAATTGCCAGAGGGAAACTGAAGTAGCTATGTATCCTGGCTTCCACCCCTACCTGTTTCCCCTCTCCTCCCACCTCTGCAGTAATCACTTACCCCAAATGTAGACCTTCCAACTCTTATTCTTCAGGCTCTCAGAACAATATTTTTTTTTAACCCAAGTGTTTTTGTGTTCATCTTCTGCATAAGATTCCTAAGTCATTTGCTCTTACTTCAAATAAACTGATAGTCCTTGTCATGTCTCACACTCTCTTCCCACCCTTCCCCTTAAAGAACCCTGCATTCCAACCATATCCAGGACACACCACACTTTCTCAGGTCTGAACCTCTGCCTCCCTCTTCTGATACTATTCATCCTACTATTCCATTAAGTCTCCATCCTAGTTTCTTTAGAAAAAATTAGCTGCTTCCTTCTTTATTCTTACTGGACATGTTCATATGTAACTATGGTGACCACCAGGTGTTTTCACCTACATGTAAGCTTTTTGAAAGCAGGGATCGTGTTTTTTTTTACTCCCAGCACCCAATACAGAGGTTAGCACATGGCAGGCAACAAGTATTATTATTAAATATTGAATAAATGGATCTACTTAGTTCCTATGCCATATATATTTGCAGATTTCATTCTGCAAAGTGATGACTGTTTTTCTTACCACTACAACTAGTTAACATATATTTTTTACACATCTTTTCAATACATTTTGCTTTCTTCATTTATTCCTTTGAGACAGTCCACCCATTTGTTTTTGATAGTTACTAACAACAAACTATTTGATCTTGACAATTTCATGAGATCATTATTTTGCCAAATACCACAAATTTGAAACTTTCTTAATATTCATAGTATATTTATTGTAAACTTGAGAGGGTGAACATGCAATGAATTACTTTGAAATATGATTTCTAGCTATACAATGAGACATGAGATTACATAGATAAAACTTAGAGACTTTTATTAACAATTACCTAATTTTCAAAAATTATAAAATTTTCACTTTCTAAAACTATTAATATAGTTAGATTCCTAAGAGAATAAATTCTTCTCTTCTTCTTCTCAAACCATTTTCACAGCTAAAGGCATGTATTCTGCAAACCACTATGGAGAGGTAGTGCCTGCAGCCACAATCATTATACAATATGACAAATTTTTATACTAAATGAGGTGAAGCCCAGATTCTTTATAATGTCATAACTCTGTTTCTTAGTAATTAAATTCTGTGAATGTAGTTAGTACAGAGCTTAGTAAAATCTCTCTCTTGCATGTTTAATCCAAAATGTAAATGAGCTAACTTACATTTCACAATCATTCACAGAGGCTGTGGCTGTATACAATGGCATGCTCCTTGTAAATGTGTTATGCACCTCAGTGGTTTCAAATTCATGGTGGCTTCTTTAGTGGTAAACATTTAGTTTACCTGGGTTCACACCCCTTGACTTTCACTTGGACAAACCTGAAAGCTCAAAGGAAGTAGAACTGCCAACTTTTGCATAGTTTCTTCCCATAACCATCAATCTCTCTCTGGCAATAAGAGGAGACTAAACCTTGCCTTGCTTTGCCCCAGTGTCACCCGGGAAGATGATGAATCTTTCATTGCATTTGAGTCAAGGATGATGTTCCCCAGTAAAAGTAAACCAGCACACAACGTTCTATCAGTTCAGTAATTGGGGGAGTCAGATTCTTCATGCCCTGTGTGGCAAATTTCCTGGTTTGGCTAATTGAGCCAGTTGCTTCCAAAAATCTGATGCCAAGAGTCTTCCCAGTCATTTAAAAGACCTTCCCTTTTGGCTTTTTAAATATCCAATGTTCATTTCCATGGTTAAGGTTGGTGTCATATCCAATGAAGTCACTAAACCTCAGGGAGGAGACAACTTGCCTCCAAAAAAGTGGCATATTATTCAGAGGAGGTGTTTAGTCAAAACTAAAAATAGAAATCATTAAAGCACAAAGTTGGTATGAACAAATCTATAAACTTGAGTGCTATTAAGAGTTTATACAGCTTACTATATACAAATCAATAAATTTACCACATAAATAGAATTAAAAACAAAAATCACACGATAATCTCAATAGATTCAGAGAAAGCCTTCAACAAAATCCAGCACACCGTCATGATAAAAACACTGCAGAAATTAGGAATAGAAGGAATTTATCTTAACATCATAAAGGCTACATATGGACAAACTCAAAGCCAACATCATAGTGAATGGGCAAAAACTGAAAGCGTTTCCTCTAAACTCCAGAACAAGACAAAGATGTCCACTCTCACCATTCTATTCAATATTCTAGCCAGAACCATTAGACATGAGAAGAAAATGAAGGGGATAAAAATAAAGAAGTCAAATTATCACTGTTTGCAGATGATATAATACAAAACTTAGAAAGTCCAAAAAAAGCCCACCAGAAGACTGCCAGAACTAATAAACAAATTCAACAAAATAACAGGATAAAAAAATGAACAGAAAAAATCAATAGCTTTCCTATACACCAGTAATGAATTCACTGAAAAAGAAATCAGTGAAACAATCCCATTCACAATAGTCTCAAAAATACATAGGAATAAATCTAACCAGGAAAGTGAAAGATCTCTACAATGAAAATTATAAAATACTGAAGAAAGAAATTGAAGACACTAGAAGACAGAAAGACCTCCCATGTTCATGGATTGGCAGAATTAATATAGTTAAAATGGCCATATTACCAAAAGCAATATACAGATTCAATACAAACCTTATCAAAATACCACTGACATTTTTCAGAGAACTATAAAAAACAGTCCTAAAATACATCTGGAAGAATAAAAGACCCAAAACAACCAAAGCAACTCTCAGGATTAAAAAAAAAAAAAAAGACAAAAAAAAAAGTTGGAGGCCTCACAATATGGTTTCAAATTATACTACAGAGCTATAGTAACAAAAATTGCCTAATACTGGAATAAAAACAGACACGTAGACCAATGGTACAGAATAGAAGACACAAAAACAAACCCACACAGGTACAGTCATCTGATCCTTGACAAAGGTGCCAAAAACATATGTTGGAGAAAAGACAACCTTTTTAACAGATATTGTTGGGAAAACTGGTTATCCACCTGTAGATGAATAAGACTAGATTCACATCTCTAGCCCTGTACAAGAGTCAACTCAAAATGGATCAAAGACCTAAGAATTAGACCAGAAACTTTTCAACTCCTAGAAGAAAATGTAGGGTCAATGCTCCAACATATAGATTCAGGCAACAATTTCTTCAGTAGGACTTCTACAGCTTAGGAAATAATGCCAAGAACTAATAAATGAATAGAACATAAAGAATGAGAGAAAAATATTTGTTAGCTATTCTTCTGACAGAGGATTAATATCCAGAATATATTTAAAAAAAACTCAAAAAAGTTAACAAAAAAACAAAACAAAAAAATCAATTAATGGACAAGTGAACTAAATAAACACTTCTCAAAAGAAGAAATACAAATATCCAACAAATATATGAAAAATGTTCCACATTTTTATCAGTTAGGGAAATGCAAATCAAAACTACACCAAAATTTCATCTCAGTCCAATTAGAATGGCAGCCATTGAGAATACAAACAATAATAAATGCTAGCAAAGATGTGAGGGAAAAGGAACAGTTGTACACTGTTGGTGAGATTATAAATTAGTACAACCTTTACAGAAATTAGTATGGAAGTTCCTCAAAAAACTAGGAATGAAACAACCATATGAACCAACTGTCCCACTCCTCAATATTTATCCTAAAGAATTGGTCAGCAAACTACACAATACATGTATTCCCATGTTTATAGCAGCACTATTCACAATAGCCAAGTTATGGAAATAGCATAGGTGCCCATCAATGAATGAATGAATAAAGAAAATGTGATGTACATATATGCAGAATGAACTTTTATTCAGCCATAAAGAAGAACTAAATTATGTCATTTGCAGAAAAATAGATGAAACTTAAGAGCATTATGTTAAGCAAAATAATCCAAATGCAAGAAGTCAAGGATCATATGTTTTCTCTCCAATGTGGAAACTGCAGAGGAGAAAAAAAAGAAAGATGGCAGGGGGTGGAGGGGTGTCTCTTAAAAAATCAAAGGGAGACCAATGGAGTAGAGGAAAGGGATCAGAGGGAGAGAAAGGGAGGGAAAAGGAGAATTCTACAGAATGACATAACAAATTACATTGTTTAGATCATGTGCATGTATGAATATGTAACAACAAATTTCACTGTTATTTATAATTATCATATACCAATAAAAACAGAGGAAATAAAGAGCTATACATGATTTTAGCTAAAACAATTTTTATTATAGCTGAGAGTAAAGAGAAAAAATAACTAAAAACTCTTAAAAGACATAAAAAGAAATTTTTTTTGTTCTTTCAATGAACACTAGTATTAAAAGCTTAATTCCCTGAAAATCAGTTACAAAATACATTCACTTTCTTCTTTGGTTTTTAATTGGTAGAAAGCATTTTCAATGAAAACCATAGCTCACCATATCCACTAACTTGAGCCAGGAACTGTTTTCAAGTCTCAGAAGAACTTTGAATGAGGCAAGTTCACAGGAAACTAGGAGGAGGGCAGTAGGGAGAGCCCTGAGATTCCAGTTACCATTTAAAGAGGAAAAGAGTTCAGCGCTCTCCATTACTGTGTTTATAGACTTAAGATTTACTTTCCAAGCTGAGATGCTTTTAAATATTCATAGGACATTATGAAAAATGGCGGCTAGTTGTCTATCCAAATGTTTATAGTATGCCCTCAGCTAATTACGCAAATGAGGTTATGTGTACTAAATCTTCATCTTAAAGACAAACTGTATTTTAAAACCTAAATACACCGAAGAGTCACAGATGCTGATCAGGCTTCTTTTCCTATTATTTAAAGACTGAGTCCTTAAAGAAATCAAACCAGATATCAACATGAAGAAAGGGGATTTCCTCAGGATTCTTCAGGGGCATTTGTCAAATGAAAAGATAAAAATAATTGTTATACGGAACTATTCCTACAGGGAGCTATTCTCTCCAAGTAGGGTGACACCTTCCACATACATGAAAGAAAAAGTCTTTGTAATTTTTCTTTATAAAGACAACATATCAGACAGTAAATAACTTCAAAATTTCTGTTTGTATCTGAACTTTCAAATTAATTAAATTGACACTAACCTGGATTGTTGCACACAGCATGAGTTTTGTTACACCCTCTTCCTAGATCACTAATTACTTGTGGCATCCTCCTGCTGCTGAGCCTGAACACTGAGTACTTCAAAGTATCCTCAACACATCACTCAACTCTCTCTACTATAGAGCAGAGCTCCTATTCATAAAGATAAGTGTTTTTCCTTTCTGTTCTCAATTTTTTAAAAATGAAAGATATATGTGCTGCTACTACTATATAAATAAGAGAGTAAATAAATAAATTAAATAAATGCAGGGGACTGGGGGTGTAGTTTAAGAGTATGTGCTTAGCTTATGAAACACCCTAGGTTCAATCCCCAGCACCAAAAATTAAGTAAACAAAAATAAATGCTTCAGTAATGGCTGAACACAAAGTTAATAGAAATTGGACAAGAGTAAAATAATGAAGTAAATAAATTTGAAAAATGATGCTTATTTGACAGCTATGGCAAAAATTCTTTATTATTATCTTGTTTGTTTGATACTAGGAATTGAACTCTACCTATGAGCTACATCCCTAAGCCTTTTTTATTTTTTATTTTGAGACAAGATCTGGCCAAGTTGTTGAGGCTCACATGGAACTTGCTCTCCTCCTCCTTGCTCTCCTCAGCCTCCCAAGTGACTGGGATTACGGATTACAGGCATACACCACTATGCCCAACCTCAATGCAAAAATATTTGAGAGATTTACTCCCACCTTATAGTTAACTTAAACTATACAGCCATGAATGTTTATGGCTCACTTAAATTAGTCAAATGTAATCTGAAATTTCTCAGAAACATGATAAGCTGTTACAAACCATTATTCCAATTTAAAGTGCACATATTTCTGTGTACTCAGTTGATATATCTATTATTCATCAATAGGCTTATTAAACTATCACAAAATCATCATAGAACTCTTCATGAAGTCAAGAGTTAGATGATAAGAGTAATGTAATCAATTTGTACCACTTTAGAAGTAATAAAAGTCCAAATGCCAGTGGACTTCTCATTCCATATTGGGAGAGCAGGGACAAGTTAGGTGACAGGAAATGACATGTTCTAGGGCAATTAAAAAAAAGTAATTGACTTGTGATGTGTTGGTTGAGGTACCTGTTTTAAAGGTTTGTTTGTATAAAAATCACAAGCAAAATTCAAGGTCAAGTTACAAAATGGAAGTATTATTTGCAAGTACTATGTCCTAATGTACATTAACATAGTAATGATTAATCATAAATATAATAATCCAGATATCAATAATTAATGATAATTTTAAAAGAAGTCATAAAAATCAACACAAAATACTACTATATAAAAAAATAGTTGAATCACAAAGAAGATAAACAAATTTCTATCCTAACATGAAAATAATTTAACCTCATATATATATACAAAGTGAATTTAGAAAAAACAGTTACATTTCCAGTAAAAAAATAAATAAATAAAATATCATTAACAAAGAGCTATAAAGCTAAATATTATAAGGGTATGGCAAAATAAGCTTCCATACACAACTCAAAGAGATTTCAATTGATAAGAGATAGTACATAAAACAAATACTTCCTTAGTTATTTTCTGCAAAGTATCTGACAATTGTCTACCTAGCTTTAAAAAAAAAATAGCTATTCCATCTAATCCAATTATCCCAATTTCTGGGACTTTATTTGTAATATAATAAAAAAAATTCAACAAGAGGGCTGGGGATGTAGCTCAGTTAGTAGAGTGCTTGCATAGCATGCCCAAGGCCCTGGGATCAATCCCCAGCACCACGGGAAAAAAAAAAAAAAAAAACGCAACAAGAAATATATTGACAAAGATATTTTTTAAATATTTATTTTTTAGTTTTAGTTGGATACAATACCTTTATTATTTATTTTTTTTAATGTGGCTCTGAGGATCTAAATCAGGGCCTCATACATGCTAGGCGAGCATTTTACCACTGCACCAGGCGAGCATTTTACCACTGTGCCCCAGTCCCTTCACAAAGATTTTTGCCTTAATAATAGATTTTTGTCTTAATAAAAGATTTTTGTCTTAATAATAGTTTTGGAGGGCTGGGGATGTAGCTCAAGTGGTAGCATGCTCGCCTGCCATGCGTGCGGCCTGGGTTTGATCCTCAGCACCACATACAAAGATGTTGTGTCCACCAAAAACTAAAAACTAAATATTAAAAAATTATATATCTCTCTCTCTCTCTCTCTCTCTCTCTCTCTCTCTCTCTCTCTCTCTCTCTCTCTCTCCCTTTAAAAAAATAATAATAGTTTTGGATTTCAAATTCTACAACATTGGAAACAACTTAGGTTACCAATAATGAATGAATTATAAAACAAATTATGATTTGTCTGTTTGTTGGGGAATTGTGCAGAAAATAAGAATTAGATATAAAACTGTGTCTTTGATCTAATGCTGACTTTGTTAATAAGTTTTTCAGAAGATAAAACTTGGAAAATACATTAGATTATTCAACAGTTATTTATAAATGATAAAATGTATATAATTTTTCCTTTATCTTTTAATTTTTCCTAAGTAGTCTATAGTGAACGTGTATTACTTTTGCATTAAAATTTATTTTTCAAAAGTAAGGTATGATACCATTAGATATGAAGGTGAGAGAAAGAGAAGAATGAAAGGATGGTAAACAATGTTGGTAACTTGAACCCTTGGTTCCCAAAGGTAAGTGTGATGTGACACAAAATGTGCCCCATAATTCCCACCAAGGCACGGTTGCAGATGACATAGCAATCTAACCTAACCACCACACTAAAGCCAAGAGTAATTCACACATCAGCTGGTCATTTTTGGATTGCCTTGAGCAGTTTGGGGGCCACCTCTTTTTCTTCTTTCCTTCTCCCTTTGCTTTGCTTTTGTAAGTCATCTTCTTACCTGTAGGCCTGTTTCCTCCAGAAAACTATCTTCACCTCAATTCACTGCAACTCTACCACCCTAGAAATCCAGAGTATGTTTTGTCTAAACTTCTCATTTGACATTTAAACTATAGTGTCCTACCTTAGGGGTTCTTTTTTAAAACTGAAATTATGATACCCCAATTAGATTTTTAAACTCTAATAAGAGAAGGGGTAATATTAAAAATTGTTTCGTAGCATTAGGTAGTCATTCCAGAAACAGGTACTGAGGACATAGTATGTGCTAGACAGTGTTTGAGGTGTTAGGGATATATAAGTGAAATTTTTTTATAAGCATCTTTTTAAAAAATATTTATTTATTTATTTTTACTTATCGTCGGGCACAACATCTTTGTTTGTATGTGGTGCTGAGGATCGAAACCGGGCTGCACGCATGCCAGGCGAGCACACTACCGCTTGAGCCACATCCCCAGCCCCTATAAGTGAAATTTTTAAAAGACAAAAGAAATTCCATGTGCTCAAAAGTTTTAGATCTACTGGCAGAGCCTGGTACTTGGTGTCAAGTCATATGTGATGCAAATCCACAATAAATTTTGACAATGGTGGTGACAGTAATGAAGACAGAAACAAAGACAAAGCACTATATTAGTTTTGATGCTGCCATGAAAATTACCATACATTTCATGACTTAAAACAATAGTTATTTATTATCTCACAGTCTCCTGGACTCAGAAGTTGAGATACAATGTGGCTCAGCTGGTTCTTCTGTTTATAATCTTGTAAAAATAAAATCAAAATCTGTGTTCCTTACTGGAGGCTATGGGAAATAATCTGCATCCCAGCTCAGATTGTTAGCAGAATTCGGTTCCTTGCAGCTATAATACTGAGACTCCTATTTCTTTTCTAGGTGTTAGCTAGAAAGCCCTTATCTCCTAGAAACTGTCTGCTGATCCTCAGACATGGATCCTTACATCTCAATAACAGCAAAAATGCATTAAATTTTTCTTGCACTTAGAAACTCTCTGACCTCTCCTTTTTTTTTGCATCTCTCTTATCTTCTGCCATATTCTCTGCTTTTAAGATGCATGGGATTAGATTGGGCCCACATGGGCCTTAATCACATCTGCAAAGTCTCTGTTGTCATGCAATATAACATATTCAAAGGAGCCAGAGATGAATGGGTGGGTATCTCTAGGGAGCCATTCTGTCTCCTATAAACAGTAATAACAAAGAAAAATTATGTGGAATACTCCTAACTAAAATTATGAACTCAACTCAAGAAATGTAATCAGATTCCATGACATTTAATGTCTTTCCTCATTAGAAAATGCAGACAAAGGTGCTTTGTAAACTGTGAAGGAAGAAGATTTTTTAAAAATGGTTGCTCTTACCACTCTCAGTTCCAACTCCAAACATTTCTACAATAGACTGATTTCCTGATCACCAGATCTAACCACACGTTAATGATCTTTTACTTGTCAATGTTTTTAATTAGCAGAAAGTATTTTAAGCCATAGTTGAGTTTCCTTCTAATCACCCCTACCACTTCTGTTCACTCAAAGCATTTATCCTCATCTAACATCAGTTGTCCTAACATCAGTCAGATGTTGAAAACCCCAAGGAACAAGAGAGGTTTATTTGGAGGTAGGGGGAGAAAAAGGAGAGCTGTGTATTACCTCATAGTGCCCAAAATTATGTAACTTCTCAACCAAGATCAAGTCCTACAGGAAGTATAAAGAGGACCTGGGAGATGGAAACATAAAACAAAACAAAACAAAACAAAAACTGTCTGACCTCTTTGGGGATGGAAAAAACAAAGTGGTTGAAGACTAATCCTGTGGCACCACCAACAGACTTTCAAGAGATTGTGGAAGGGACAATGCCAAACTGACACAACAGACAGCTCTTTTAATGCTTGTACAGTGCCACTTATTCATCTGAGGAGGCAAAGGAAATGCTTTCAAGCCAGACCCCAGACACAGAAAGGAGCCCAGGTTTAAACACCCCTTCCTGCCAAGAACAGAGTGCCACTCAACTGAGTCTTTGCTCATGAAGTGAACAGCTGCCCAGGCCCTCTGATGACATCACATCTTGAAGGAGGAAGAAAACAAAATAGACACATTTTTTTTCATAGCATGAAATATATCCCAGTTCATTTTCACAGCAATGTCCAAGCACCAGTGCTAGTTGGGAAAAATAACTAAAAAAAAAAAAAAAAAAAAATAGAATTGATGGGGGGGGGAATCAAATTAGAAAATGTAGGTGCTTTGTAAATTGTTAAGCAAAAAGGGTTTTAAAGGCAATTGCAATTACTATTCTCAATTCCATCTTCTTGATCTTGCCCATGAGAAAATTGGTCTCTGACTGGCTGGACATTCTCAAATGACGTTGTTCCCTTGCTCAACAAAGCTTCAAGGGTCTTCTATTGTCTACCAGGAAAACTTTACTTTTTAGAATTTTAGGTTTTTTCTCCTCTATCCATTTGCCTTTAAGATCATATCAGCAATTAGTTACTGAACAACCAGTAAGATCAAGACAGTACAGTCATACATTGCTTAACAGGGATATTTTCTAAGAAATGTGAAGCTAGGCAATTTCTTCATTGTGCAAATGTTATAAAGTGTACTTACACAAATTAGATAACATAGGTCAATCACTCAGTGTGGCCTCTTGATACAGTAGAGACACAGAAAACACAAAATATATGAAACTGCTACTGCAAAACACAGTACATTGTGTCTTCTTTTTTTGTATACTGTTTTATAATAGACTTTTTTATAAGTTGAAATTCACTAAAATAATAGAAGTAGTAAATACATAAATCAATTACATAGTAAAGTCATTTATTATCATTTTCAAGTACTATATATTGCATATAATTATATGTGTTTTACTTTTATACAGTTGGTAGTGCAATAGGTTTGTTTGTACCAGCATTACCACAAACATGCAAGTAATGCATAGGCAGAATCATGAAATATGTTCTGTTTCTTAAAGAACTTTACAATCATATTAGTTCCCATAGGAACAATAACTAAGTTTACCTGTCTACTATACCTCTAACTTATACACTGCTTTTCAACCCTGTCATCTTTATTTATGCCTCTTCTCTCACCTTAGGTGCTCTCCATCATCACTACTTCTTCCCTTGGAAATCTCACCCATCCTCCCAGCCCCTGTTCCAGTGCTATCTCTGTTAGGAAGTATCCAAATGCCCTACTAGACCAGCAGCTCTCAGACCTAGAGATTTTCCTTCCCAGTAGTATTTAATAATATCTGAAGACCTATTTGTTTAAAACAAGGAGCTAAGGACTATAACATCTATGAGTAAAATCCAGAGATGTTATTAAAGGATAGTCCCCTACAATAAAGATTTATCCAGCTCAAAACATCAACAATACTGAAATTGAAACACACTGTACTATAAGCAATATGTCCTCTGAATTCCTACAACATCAAATGTGTAAATAATCTTTTAGTACCTAACATATATTTGCTGAATTTAGCAAATAAACATGCTCAGTTTAAATCTGAATCTCAGATGAAGAACAAATAAGTTTTTAATATAAGTATGTTCCACTTAATATTATTATTCAAAAAACTATTCATTCTTTATCTACCATTCTCTGCCACTTTTTTCCTGCTTGCCTGCATTCTTTTCCTTAAAGATTTGAAAGTTTGCAAAAGAGAGAATGATTTTTATGCTGTTTGATCTACAGTAAACATTGAAAAAAAATTCAGTGGTGACAGTGATAAAAGATTTTTCTGTTCTTTAAAACAAATGAGCACTCCAAGCTTACAATTATCACTGTCATATTTTACCAGTTCCATCATCCTCAAGATTCTCTTATCTTTAAGCAAAGTGTTGAGGCCCCTGGCTTTCATGAAGACAGGAAGTCCCGGAGGAAAAAATGCCAGCTCCAAACCTGGTCAGACGAGTCTGGTTCAAGTTGAAAAAGCACTGTGTCAAGTGTGGTAGGAAGCAAAGTAATGAACCTAAATCTCTATTTAGATTCTCATGCATTCTCATGCACGTTCACAAGTTCAACAGACTTCTAACTTCCTCCATTGTGTCTGCTGCTTGTTAAACATCTAATTCTTTCAAACAAAATCAGTCTCTCTCCCTCTCTTTCTCTCTCTTCTCCCTCCCTCTCTTTTCCTCTCTTCTCCCTCCCTCCCTCCCCATCCCTCTGTCTCCCACTTTCTCTTCTGTTGTATCAATGTTCTTCAGCACATGTCTAGTCTCCCCAGAGGGAAATCAGCAGTGGCTAAAAGGAATGTCACCTGACCTCTCTATCCTAATGATGTTGAAAAAAATTATATTTTAAAACAGATATTTCTATGAATGGAAAATTGACAAAATAGGAAAATTTCCCAAAATCTGATCTAATGAAAACCTTGTCTGGCCCTATAATTATTCTAAATCAAAAAACTCCAGGGAGAACAAAATCATATCCTTCTTAAACTTTTTACCTAGAATAGTGATATTTTCCCCTCACTCTCTCTCTCTTTCTGTGTGTGTGTGTGTGTGTGTGTGTGTGTGTGTGTATGTGTGTGTGTGTGTGTGTTACTGGGAAACAGGATTGAATCCAGGGCCCCCCACATGTTAGGCAAGTGCTCTCTACCTTTGAACTGTATCACCAGCCCCATTAGAACTGTGGTTTTCAATGGAGTGGAGGACAGAGCAATTTTGCACCCTCGCACCCCCACCCAGTAAGATTGCCAATTTAACAAGTAAAGGATCTTCAGTTAAATCTGAATTTCAGATAAAGAACAAATAAATTTTTAGTGTAAGTATGTCCCATTAAGTATTTCAGGTATACTTCTGCAAAAAAAAAAAAGAAATATATATATATTATTTATATAAATAATATATATTTTATATAATATGTATTTATATAATATATATTTATATATAATATATATTTTCTGCATATATTTGCAGAAGGCATACTTCTACAAAATATATATTATATAGTATATATTTACACAATAAAATATATAATATATATATATACATATATTTTTTCATTATTTCTTTATCTGATATTCAAAGTTAACAAGGCATCCTATATTTTATCCTTCAGCCTATCCTTTGAGGACATGTGGTGCTATCTATTAACATTTTTAGGCGTTAAAACTGGGGAAGACACTGCTATATCTAATGAGTAGAGGCCAGGCATGCTATTCACCATCTTAAAATGGCCAAGACATATACAGATATGAAAAATTGTGCTCTATATGTGTAATAAGAATTGTAATGCATTCTGCTGTCATATATAAATAAAAAGAAAAAAATGTCCATGATAGCTCACTACAACACTCATCCAGTCCACAATGCTAGTACTGTTGAAATTGAGATGTCTTGCTTTAGAATGACTTTGTTTTTTTGTTTTTGTTTTGTTTTGTTTTTAGGTGCTGGGGATTGAACACAGGGCCTGGTGCATACTAAATACATACTCTAATACTAAACTACCCTCCTCCCCCAAACCAGCCCTGTCCTCCTTTTAAAAAAAGAAAAAATCAGAGAACAGAAGGCCCAGAGGAGTTAAAGTAGCTTGCTCTAAGCCTCAGAGCTAATTACTTTCAAAACTGGTCAACTTGGAGGCAAACCCAGAAAACTGGTTCCATTTCTGTGTGGCCCGGAAATGTTACCTCCTACAGCAGATACACTTAAGCTATCCAAGAGTGGATTCCTTTAGACTTCTCCAATAGAGAACATCAATCAAGCCTCTGGGTGGCCTCTGGCTGAGAGGAAGAGAAGGTATAGGGTTTGGGATTAAAATTTTTGTTCAAATATTTTTCTAAATCTTTTCCTCACCCCTAATTTTATTTATAGGAAAGGAAAGGAGGAAAGAGTAAAAATGCTGGCTTGGACTGAGCTCTGATTATGTCTACTCTCTCTTTCTCCCACTTCTTTGACCTACAAAGATACATTGTTTGAGTCTTTGGAAGAGGTTTACTTTCCTTTTTCAAGGATCTTCCCCACTCTTGGATGTGAGAAAATTGCTTAACTGAAACCACCCGAAGATGCTATTAAGTACTACAAAGGGAAAATGAAGGCATTGATAAAAACCTACTAGAGATTATTTGGGGGATGGCCAGATGTCAGAGGCCTGTGAAATAACACGCAGTGGTGTACTGAAAATGCATTCAGACGTCAATTCCTGCCACATAAGGTTTGCTTGGAGGCCTAAAGCAAGCACCATGGCTCATCTAAGTAAAGAGCTAGCCAAGATAATCTAATGACCTAAGAATCTAATGACACTATACGCTGTCTCTGATCCTGCTTGGTTTTATTTTAACAGACCGATTTTAATTGCTTCTCTTCTGTGAGTGTCTGCAATGATTCCCTGCCCCTGCTTACTAAAATATTTTCTTATGAGTTGAATTTTTTTAAATGAATTTTTTAAAATATTCATTTGGCATGTTATTAATCATTCATATGAATTTTGGGCAGGGCTGGATTAAAGGGGAATAATTGCTTTAACCAAATTGTCTAACTAAGAAGGTACAAATTCATTATGCTTCATGTAAAAATTCAAAGGGCATATCCTATTGAAGAGATATTGAGAGTTTCTCAATTCCTTCTCAATCCTCTTAGCCCTGTCATTCAATCATTTTATAACATTCAAAAGAAATAAGACTTTGTCATTAACATCGCCTTTACTAGACCTGGTGTAACTAATCTCTGAACCAATTGCTTTATAATATCTTCTTGGAACAAGCACTCTGTCATTGTTATTTATGCTAACATCCACATTCCCTTATGGACAGATAATTTTCTGTTGCTTCTTTATCCACTGATTTTAAAAAAAAAGTGTATTTCATTTGCAGTCTTTCCCATTGTTGAATAGTTCCTGTCTCTTACCATTTAAGTTCCCCCACACTTGCATTCCCAAGAGAATCACAAGATGATTTTAGGCATCTTCAAGGGATTTGTGTATTTCCTGGGAGGCAACTTTCCCAAATATATACTTTAATCTCTTCAAGTAAGTTAAGTAATTATAAGGAATGATTTTCATTCCTTATAATTGAGACAGGAAATGCTATAGACTTCTGGTTCTAATTTTTATGTTATTTGAATGCACTTAGACCCCACCAGGCCAACAGAGATAGCAACAATCCTCTGATTGGGAGTCCCCAGAATCCTTCTGCCTTTAGCCCTTTTCCCAAGGACAACAGAAATCTCCCCAGTTCAGTAAGTCAGAGCTTGCCTTTTAGCTGGAACAACTTGAAGTAGTTGGTGTAATCTCCACAGCTGCAGCCTTGTTCAGGATGTGTGAGGCCCCATTGAGCAAACGGCGACTAACACATCTTTGCAAAATCTTAGCAAATTTATAAAGGATAAAAACAAAAGAAGACACTCTGTCCAGAATTAAACGGCACCCTGAGGATAAAGTCACCTTTCTGCCATTCTAAAGGCACTAGGTGCTTATATACATTTCCAATGACTTAAGGTCATTTTATATACATTGACCCTTTTTTTTTTTTTAGAGAAAATAAATATGATTTGTGGGAATTCTGTCATGTTCTAAATACACAGTTGAATTTTATTATTTTATTAAATAATTTCTGAAGGTGAGAACTCAGGATCAAGAAATTATTTTATAAAGCAAACACCTTGGAATTTCAGCTATCTTAGAGTGAAATAATTGTCAGAGTTATTGACATGAAAATAATGTTCATTTTCCTCTGAGGCTTAATTTATTACTCGGGTTTGGAATGGGAATTCAACCTCTTTTTCTGAGATTCCACTGAGAGTCCCAATTCTAATTATGTAATTTTAGGCAGCTCATCTCAAAAGATAACCAAGGCAATATGGTCAAAAGACAGTACTGAACTTTTCTGGGTATTACACATGAAATCTATTGAAGTAGAATTTTTATCAGATTTTTTTCACCTCAGAATTGGTGGACATGGTTTGTTTATAAGAGAGATAACACATAATACTGATAAAAATACACCTAACCTGAATAAGCAGATTTATGAAGAAATATTTAATACTTTCAAATTTTTTTGTGCCCAAAAGGTTGGTACATAACTGATATGGGGCTTAATGTAATAACTCCCATGGACCTCTCTTTCTATCTGACTCTTTCACTTTTGAACAAATTACCTCGTCAAATCTGATTCCACAAAATCAATTCTCTCTATTTAAATCTGTGCTGTAGAGAACTTGAGCCCACAAACAAAAAATATTGATAATTTTTGGCCATTGCTTGAAGCTAAGTCATCTTGTGTAATCATCAGATTGAGTTTATAAAATGGTACTAGTACCATTCACATTTTATGGATGAGGAATCCAAGGCACAGAGAAATTTAGTAACTTTTGAAAAACTGTTCTGCTAGAATTTGAGCCCAAGCAAGTAAGTCTGCAAAGTCCATTTTTTTTACTACCTCTCATGACACCACAAGAGCATATTTAGTAGCTTGTACATAGAATTTCTCCTTTGCCTAAAATTATGTTTACATATATATTTTAAATGGAAGAATTTTTTACTCAATATAACATTATAAATATTTCCCTGTCTTCAGAAAATAGAGAAAAACTAAGTCCGTTATTATCAAAGCATAAAACCAGTTGAGAAGTTTGTCCCAATTGTAAGATAATTCTCTTAAAAAACTTGTGATTTGAAACCTAGCGTGTAATAAGACAATCTTCCCTGAATCTGAGGGACAGAAGGCAGTTATTTAACTTCTTTAGATTTCCTCTATTCTCTCATTTGCAAAATTAAAGTGATATGTTAGGTAATTTCCAGATTTTTTGCACTAAGCTGCCTGGAGCTGTACATTAGTCAACAAACATTCAAGAATTCTTTCTGAGCATCATTTTGACAAGGGTCAAGTGTGAGCATGTGACATAGCAGACGAGAGGACAGGATATGAGTAGTCAGGTGGAGTAATAGGAAATATTCTCTCCAAGGCACCTGCAAGAACTTTTAAAGGAATAGAGACTTGGCAAAGACAAGACCACCCAGTAGAAATCCAGATGCTTGTTCCCAGTGCCCTTCCCTGGTGGTGTATGTTTACCTCTCTTTCCACACCCCTGTCTTTTTATTCATGGCCCATGTTTGTTTCAATAGTGAATTCCATATGCATATGTGTATCTCATATCTTTAGGACCTGGCTTTGATATCACAATCAAAGGTGAAATGTTACGTATTTAACAACCAATCAGTAAGGATGTTAGCTGAAGTGCTGAAGTGAGATTCTAAGGCACAAGCGTGAACCCCTTGGTTTCTGGATTTGGGAATAGGGAGCAGAGAATCCCAGAAGAGCAGCTGCACAGCTGGGATGTCAGGGTCAGCAGCCAAATGGAAAGGACACTGGCCCAATCAGGATGGATAGCTGTGAACAACTAGTTTACCCAGGCTGATGTGTGCCAAGTTCATTCATATTCTGCTGCAAATTTAAAATGATCAAACTTAAGATTAAATCTCACCAATTCTTATCAATTAAATTACACATATATGTATATATATGTACATATGTGTGTATAGAGAAAGAGCAAGTGGGGGCGGTGGAGGGGGGTGGGAGACGGCTATGCACAGCAGCTGCTTTAAAAAAAAAATCTCCTTTTTCCTTACTCCAAACTAAAAAGTTCTCTCTCAATTCCAAGCCAAGCCTACTGACTAGTCTGTATTTATTCCCCTGTTATCCCACGACTCTTCATGGTACAGAGGTGAGTCATTCTGCACAAGCTACCCCCAACTCTTTACTCAGTCCAAGGAAGTCATTTTCCAGCATCTCAACTTCTTTACTTCAGGACCTCAGTGTCCCAAGAGCAGTCGTCAAAACTCAGGCTACTCAGATGTTTATTTTTCATTGTCACATGAATTTATTTATATCTGAGATCTTTTTTGTTGCATTGGAATAAAAAAAATGAAAACACTATATGCAAAAAATGTGAAGCTGAAATCCTTTGGATCTTGGTGGAGAGTGAGCAAATTTGGTGAGAAAAGAACATAGCTGTGAGCAAAGGGCCTCAAGGCCTGAGCTGAAGAGTCGGCATTCAGTTCAGTTTGAGTTCCAGGGCGTGAGAGGTCTTAGAATTGCCTCTCTCAATGCACAACTCAAGCTCACCTTTGTGCCTCCTACATAAGCATACCTCCTTTCCCTAAATTACCATCTCATGAAAAAAGAATTTCATTTATTCAACACAGACACTTCCTGGTATTTAACATCCAATATACAGAAGAAGTTGTCAAAGTACTGAAATCACTGAATTATCTCATTCTATTTTAACCTAATTGGTTACAGTGTGTGGGTGTGTAAGTGAGGGTGAGCATAGGTTTGTGGTGGGAGTGAGACTAAAGAGAAAAATAACTAGCTAATCATTTTCAAGTGTAAACATAGCAAAATATCTTTTCTTTTACATAAATATCCAGCTTTGGATTACTCAATTAAGACAGCAAATCAGCTGAAAATAAACAGACTGAATGAGTTTCCTATGTTAATTCACATGATTCCTCTGAAACAGTTTTCTGGGAATCATAAAAGAAGGGTCATCTGCCTAACTTGGGCCACTAGAATGTAATTGACCTAGAAAATAGTCAAAGAGTTTTAACAAGAGAGAAGTCTGTAGAAACATTATGAAAGCAATGTAAGTAGACCTAGAATAAGCTGTATAATGTTTCTTGTAGTAGTTTCTTCATAGTAATTTCTTCAGATTTCTTGGCCCTAAGTCATTGAACTTTTTTGACATCACATGATTTTCTTTATTCAGTGATGTATATAAAGGTTCATTTTTCTAAAAGATGGTGCTAATTGGATTTTTTATGTTAGGAGTTAATAAGGGTTAAAAGCAAGGTAGAGAAAGGAAGGGACAGCTGAAAATTTTGCTATGTTTCTGTGGTTTTGAAAAAACCCCATGTTTTATGAATTAAAGCCATGGAAAACTATCATGATGTCTAAATATTTAAACGGAAATATTATGCTTCACAGAGGTCATTCTGGCACAGATGCTGGACCGTTCCACGTCTGGCCTCAAGAATCCAAGACATCAGAGCCTTGATGTCATCCTTTTAAGATTATAAAGCTCCACATTTTGATTAACTTGTTTTTATGAGACACAGGCCTGATGCTCAAGTACTTACATCTCATTATTTCATTCTTTTAAATTAACACCAAAATTTTCTTTCCTATGACTAAAAATAAATTATTTATGTTCCAGTACTAAATGAAAAATATTTAAAGTACAATAATTTGGGTTTAATTATTAAAAATATTACGGGGATCAGAGGAAAAACTAGCCTATGTTCTAATATAGGATTGATATTAACAAAAAATGCTAAAGTGCTTTCTGTGAAAAGTGATTTTTCATAGAAATCACAAATGCACACTAAACATCCATGTCTGTGAGTAGCATTTTCTTTTTCAAAGTAAAATGTAATGCCTAAACATTTTGTGAACGTTGCAAAGCAAAATTCATGAACAGGTCTCCAGCTAAGAACAAAATGATTTTTTATGCCACCTCACAGACAGCCAATTCACACCTTCTGAAGTACAGAGACTTGCAGTTCATTAACAGAGAATATATTTTATACCTATCAATAACACTATTTCTATCCCAGATCCAGTCTTTTTTTTTAATTTATTATTTATTTATTTATTTATTTATTTATTTTGGTACCAGGTATTTAACTCAGGGGCACTTAACCACTGAGCCACATCCCAAACCCTTTCTAATATTTTATTTAAAGACAAGGTCTTACTAAGTTGCTTAGGGCATCAATAAATTGCTGAGGCTGGCTTTGAATTTGTAATCCTCCTGCTTTAGCCCCTGAGCCCCTGGGATTATAGGCATGTATGCCTGGCTCAATCTCCAGTCTTACCCTTAAATTATTCCTTCCATAGTTTTTTCCGGCTCCAACAGTGGTGACTCCAGGCATCTATTTGCTAGGCTGAAACTCTGACTACTCCCATTTGCTCACATCCGCATCCAATCTTTTCAGAAATATTACAGTTGGGGCTGTGGTTGCCCTTCAGTGGTAGAGGGCTTGCCTAGCACATGTGAGGCCCTGAGTTTGATCCTCAGCACCACATAAAAATAAATGAACAAAATAAAAATATTGTGTCCATCTACAACTAAAAAAATATTTAAAAAAAAGAAAGAAAGAAAAAGAAATCTTACAGTTGTACTTAGAAAATGTATCCAGAATCAGATCACTATTCACCACTATTTCACTAGATACAAGCCAACATCTTCCACCTAGACACTGCAGCAGCCTCCAAGTCTTGCTTCTGCCTTGTCCCACTACAATATCTTCTTCACATGGAAAATATATGAGGCTTTTAAAACTTAAGTTGGATTATATTCTTTCTCTTCTCCAGACCCTTTCTGAGTAAATGACAAAATTCTTACAATGGCTTACACACTCTACTTGATGTGCCCATCTATTTCCTCTCAGACCTCTCTCAAATTACCCTCACCCTTTCCTCTCTGCCCTAGCCATACCAGCCCTTTTACTGTCCCTCCAACAGGTAAGCATGGCCCTGGCTTAGAGCTCTCTCTCCAGGTTGTTCCCTCTATATGGACCACTCTTTATCCATAATAACCACACAGTTTATTCCATACCTCTTTCAGGTTTTTACTCAAATGGCACTTTCTCCATAAAGTGCAATTTGACCATCTTATTTAAAATTATAATCCTATTTTCCCTACCCATGCCCACACTCCTGATCTACCCTCTTACCCTGCCTTACATTTTATTTTTCCTACCATTTATCACCTTAAAACTTGTTATATGCTTTGCTTATTTTTATGATAACTATTTACAATATCTACTAATCCCCAGCATGTAAGTTCCACAAGGGAGGTAATCTTTGTCTGTTTACTGATAAATCCTAAACACCTAAGCAGCCCCTAGTATATGATAAGTACCTGATAAGTATTTGTCAAATTAATGGGTAGATGAATGCAATCGTTCATCAAGCTGTGGAAATTCACTGTGAGTCTTCATTTATGCATCTTTTGATCAACTAATTTTTACCAAGCACTTATTCTATACTCAGCACGTGTCTCTATTTCATCTTACCATTAGATTATGACAATTAAAATTTGGGATCACCTTTGATGTAGTTGTCCACAGAGATAAAACCATCAAGACTTAAATGACCTAAATTAAGAGACCCTGTAGGCCAGCACTATCCAATTGAGTTTCTGTGATGACACAAATGGTCTGTATCTGTGCTGTCCAGAATGGCAACCACTAGTTAACTGAGACTGAGTCACCTGGAACTATGACTCCTGGGACTGAAGAACCTAATTTTTATTTTATTTTATATTAATTAGTTTAAATAGCCAAGGGATTACTGCACAGGACAGCACAGCTCCAGTTTCTTACTATTCCTCCACTCAGGGATTTCCCTATGATACTGAAGCAAGAATTAAAAACAGGCAGTGTAGATTGGTTAATCTGGTCAGATCAAAAAAATGAAGGCCCATTAGAGTCTGGGAAATTAGAGACTGGAAGATATTGGAATGTTAATACCTGGGAGATTGGAATGTTAATGTCTTCAGAGCCCTTTAATTACCAAGATTCCCTGCATATACTACCCTTCCCAAAAGATTACAGACAGGATTAATGCCTCCTGGGCTGCTACCTGCCTGGATCACCCCAATTGGCCCTTCCTCCTGCCATGTGCTTCTCACCTGTTGGCCATTCCCCAGCATCTCCTGAGCCTAATCACATAGGCAGAAAGGAAAGAGATTGGATGGGGGGTAGGGCAGGAGAACAAAGAAAGTCTAAAATGTATAAAAGGGACAGGATGCTGTCACTTCTTGGGATAGCAGGATACCAGCTATGGCCCTCTTCTCCTTCCCAGAGAAGTCTATGTTACTATTTTTTAAATAAAACCTTCTTTATATGCTTGCCACAGCGCTTCTCAAATGTTTAAACTTCAACATTTGTGGAACTTGCCACTGATAGGTTTTAATGCCACAGGCACGTTCTCAAAAAAGATGACTAACAATTAGTTACTATATCCTGTTAACTACCCTTTCTGTAGTAAACAACATACACAACCAGAAATGGCAGTGCTGCAAACTGATTTGTTAAACTCATTTTCAAAAACTACCTCCCAAGGCATTGTGGATCACACTCTGGTTTTCACCTTAGGATGATAGAATGAAAATGAACTGTACTCTCCTCTTCACGATGAAAACCATTAAAATTTTAGAAAGGATATTTTTCAAAATTCATATAACTGGAAAACAGTATCAGGCTTTGGAGGTCCATAACTTTGAGAAGACACTGGAAGACAGAAAGCAGATGGCATTAGAGCACAGATTTAAAACCACAGCTCAAAACAAGGATAGGAGAGTACTGCCAGAAATGTTAAGAATAGATACTAAGGACAAGAGGGAGGCCAGGAAAATAGGCAGTGTCCTTGTTAGAGGCCAGCAGCAGGAATAGCCAGCAAAGTTGAACTGCGCACTCCCTCTCTACCAACCTAGGCCACATTTCAGCAACAAGAGCTGTTGCTCCAGCTGGAAGCTACAGGTGTGGAAGCCTGGATCAAAGAAACAATGCCCTGAGCTACCCAAGAGGAATGAGACAACCCGTCTCCACCCAAAGCTAACCTGTGAGTCACCACAACCAGTGGCATTACCATCTCCCCATGTACCCTTCAAACCACAATGAAAGACAAGTTTCAGCCACAAATCCTGCCCTTCTTTCTAAACAGGCTGCTGAGGAACATAGAGCAGATAGTCTAATCCGGACTTCCACGTAGGAGTTTGAAAACTCAGGAGTCACCAAGCATGGGAGGAAGGTTACCACTACCAGGAGAGAAAGCCGAGTCCCTTGACATTAAAAGTGAAGAAATAAAAATTAATAAAAAAGTCAGAATAAGATTTTAAAATTATATAGAACTATATGAATTAACCACAGAGATATTTGAGGAAATATTAAGTTTATATAAAATAATCAAATTGAAAGTATAGCTATTAAAAATTTGATCTTTTTAAATAGAATATTGAATGAATAGATCAAATAACAGAATAGGCACAAAGAAAATAATACCAAACCATAATATTAAGCCAAAAATTTTTCCAGAATGCAATAAAAAGTAATGAAGGGATATGAAGTATAAAGTGAAAGTTAAGAATCATGTTAAGTAGACCCAAATGTTCCAACATCCACTTAATTGGGGTTACTAAAAGAAACACTAGAGGAAATAGAAGGAATATATATATAATTTTGCTGGCTGGCTGGGCAAAATAGTCAGGGGGGTGAGTGACAAGCAACTTGTGAAGGTTGATACAGCGGGAGTAGGAGAGTAGAGGTATATATACACTTAACTGATTATACACAGCTTGTTTCAATTAACATCATCCAGATACAGCAATCCTCATCATCTTAACAATTATACCCAGCTTAACTCAATTAACATCATCTTAATGACTTGCTGGCATTACCCCCCCAAACCACTCCTCCTGGCAAAGTGCCAGGCACCATCTTGACTTGTTTGTTGCTCTCTCTCTCTTTTTTAGTTGTTGATAGATCTTTATTTTATTTATTTATATGCAGTGCTGAGAATCAAATCCAGTGCCTAATAAATGCCAGGCAAGTGCACTGCCGCTGAGCCACAGTCCCAGCCCCAGGATAGATTTTTGATAGTGAACCACCAATGTAATGTGCTTACTTGGTCATATGATTTAGGAGAAAAATGATTTCAGTAGGGGCCCCAAAGATTCAATTGCAATTATATATGTACAAATAATGCCCGTGTGTGTGTGTGTGTGTGTGTGTGTATGTGTGTATGAATGCATGTAAACTAAAACTAAAAAGAAACTTCTTTAATTTGATAAAAAAAAAAAAGTGTCTATCCCGAAGTACCACAAACATGATACTTATTAGAAATAATGAGTATCTAAAATCAGGAACAAAACAAAATTGCCCATTGCCATTGTTGCTATTTAGCATCAGATTGTTCACACTAGCCAATGGATTAAAATAAATAAAACCATTTTAAGTATTGTAAACATTGGAAATTAAGAGGCAATCTGCTATTACTCACAGAGGACATGATCATCTGTCTAGAAAATTCAAGACAATCAAATGAAAAGTTACTATAACCAAGAAAAGAATTCAACAATTTGGCAAGATACAAAATCAACATAAATAACAACAACCTTTCTGTACATTGGAATCAATCATGTTGCAAGTGTAATTAAGAGGAAAAAAATGCATTTTCCTAATGGCAACAAAAATACTAAAGCATTTAGGAATAAAATTAATAAAAATAAATAAGGACTTCTGGGTGAAAATATTACAAAGCCCAATTGAAAAAATGGCTTGAATAGGGAAGAAATATTCCACATTCATAGATTAAAACCCCAATATTTTAAAATATAGATTCTCAAATTACAAATACAATTTCAGCAAAATGTATTCAACATACAGATTTTTTTGTGAAATTCTAAAATTTGTATAGAAGATTTAATGAATAATGGTAATTAATGTCATTTTTCAAAAAAAAAAGACAAAGACAGGGAACTTGTCCTAATATATATTAAGTATAAATTATATGTTTATGGTAACTAGAACCATGAGATACGAATGCAACAATGTATAAGTAGTTTGAAGAAATAGAATGGTCCAGAAATAGACTCATTATAAATGGGAATTTTACAGATAATGTCAGAGTTAAGATCTACATCCAGTCTTCCAGGTCTTATTTCTTGATTCACTACTTCTTGACTATTATTGGGCAAGTTATTTGATATTTTCATGCTTCCGTTTCTTTGTTTATAAAGTAGGGAATAATCATAGCACTAACTTAGTATGTTTATTTAAACTATACATATGTGTGTGTGTAACTAAAACACATATTTATGAAATATAATAAAATATAACTTCAAATCAATGAGAAAAAAATAGCATAGTATTTCAAATCAATGAAAAGAACTAGCTAAGCATTTAAAAAAATAAAACTAGATTTTATATTATACCACTCACAAAAGTATAATAAAAATTTAAAATTTCTCAATGATAAGAAATTATTGAAAGAAAATGTAGGCAAATCAGGTGTGGTGGCACAGTCCTATAATCCCAACTCCATAGGAGGTGAAGCAGGAGAATTGCAAGTTTGAGGCCAGTCTAGGCTTCTTAGTGAGACCCTGTCTCAAAAAATAAATAAATAAATCAAGGGTTAGAGATGTAGCTCAGTGATAGAGCACTGACCTAGATTCAATCCTAGTACCAAAAAAGAAAAGAAAATATAGGTAAATGTGCACCACTTTGGAGTCAGGAAGTCTGTTTGAAATAATACACTAAAAGCAAAAGTCATTTTTAAAAATGTGGTGAATTCAACCACAAAAATTTAAAACACCTGAATGACCAAAGACCCGAAAAATGAAAAGTCAGCTAACAGAAGATATTCCAAAACAAGTATCAACAAAAGATTAGAACCAACAAATGATTTAAAGAAAGAAAGAAATCTACATGAAAACTGAGCCAAGAAAATAAACTGGTAATTCAATGCAGAAATTATAAAAATGGTCAAGATTTGAATAAATGGTTACTCAACCTCACCTTGATGGAGGAAATTCAAATTCAATGAGTATATTCATGTACAACTGGAGGGAATACAAGTATAACCACTTTCAAAATCATTATGCATACCTCTCCATGCCAAAAATCTACTGTTAGTATCTCTCCCAGGGGCACTTAACAGTGTGCCCAAAGAGGCCAGTACAAGTATTTTCATTGCATATTATTCGTAACTGTAAAAGTTCAAAGCAACCTAAATATTCATAAAATAGGAATGACTAAATAAATAATTGTGTATTCTTTCTATGGAAGACTATGCTGCAATTTTCTAAAATGAGATGACCTTATTTGTATGGACATGAAAAATTGTCTAACCATATTGTTAAATGAAATAATGGATATATATTTTTAAAAACATAGATACATAGATTTATTTCCCCTGGGCAATGCCATGGGAAAGTCTGGCAGCATATATGTTGCTAATATTTCTACAGAAAGGGAAATAATCAAAGCTCTACCACTGTGCCACATTCCCCACCCAAGGGTACTTATTTCAGTAAATTCGATAAAGTTAAAATTTTTATAAGGAGACTATTACTACAGTAATTTAAAATTATTTTTATGTATTATAAATGTGAAAGATAATAAAAGTTAAGTTTTAATAAAATTTTGTAAACAACGTGGCTTTAAAATGTTAAAAGTCAATGAAATATTGCCTGAAGTGGTGGTGTATGCTTATTATCCCAGTACTGTGAAGGCTAAGATAGGAGATCACTAGTTCAAAGCACAATTTAGCGGGACTCACAGCAATTTAGCAGGATCTTCAAATTAAAACATCAAAAGGACTGGGATTGCAGCTCAGTGGTAAAACACCCACATGTTCGAACCCCATTACCAGATTAAAAAAAAAAAAAATCAATGAACAGTCTCAATAAAACCTAAACCAGTTCTTCCTTACATTCATGGTATTGGAGAATCCAAATATACTGCAGTCACACCAAAAAATGTAATCTTTTGCCCTTTGTTCTTACAAACTAAAAGGTAATTTTGGTAAAGCTTTATTTTTTGTGACTGCAGGCATGGGGTGAAGTTTGAATTATCCACCTAGGCTAATGTGACGGAAGTATTCTTTAAATTTCCAATATGATAAAATAAAAATAAAAATTTCTAATATGATTATTCTGAAAATAAAAGTTATCCTCTTAATACAATTATATTTGAATGTTATTTTAATAGAACAGTGTTCCTCCAATCTTCGTTCAATATTCATTGGGAGAACAATTTTATAATCTAAGAATTATCTGTGTTTTAAAAGTTTTGATTCCCACTCTGAATGTTTTGTGATAGGGTGTCAGAGGACTAATTGAACCTGGCTTTTAGGGTGAAACATAAGACTGTGAAAGCCAAACATACAAACATTTATTTCTTGATAACCACAAATGGCCTATGATTAAGGCAGAACCTGATAATTTAAGAAAAATTAACTTGTCTAAAGTGAGAACAGAGAATAATTCATGAATGTACTCATTTTTCTTTCTCCGTCCCCATTAGTCTACATTGGTCTTTAGCTATGACATGTACAAACCAATGGGAAAACATTAACTATGGTTAATGGACTGAATGGATTTATTTAAGAAGAAATATTTAAAGAACTAAAAGCATCAAATTATCTCCAGAACACATACATTGGTCAAAGAAACGTAATATACGGTATGCCATAAATTTTACTTCTTCCAAAACCCATCTTAAGCCCCATAAAGATTGAAAGAAACAGCACATTTCCAAATCTCAAAGTCTCTTAGCCATATTTTTACTTTTCTTTTCTCATCGCTTATTTCAATATTTTCCTACCTTTCTAATTAAAGTCTATACTCTGGAGGGAAGACTGCGGGCATGGTAGAGCACAGACTTTTTCAGGCAGTCAAGTCTGGATATGAAATCAGGCCTAAGTCTTTCAAACTAGCTAAATTTTAAGAATAGCATGGGGTTTTTTGTTTTGTTTTGTTTTGTTTGTTTTTTACTTTATGAATAACCTCTGAGGGGCGGATCATTTGCTTTGATGCCCCCAAAGTGCTTATTTATGATAAAATAACATTTTGTACATCCTTTAAAATATATCAAATAAATGAATAATTAAAGCCAAGTCCAAATGAAAAATTTGATGATGGCAGAGAAATCTCACTAAATACTAGCAAAAGCTTTATAGTCTTATAACTCCCTTTGTGTAAATTAAGAATCTAGGCATTAACAAGGAACAGTGAGTGATACACACCTGTTATCCCAGCAATGTCGGAGGTTGAGGCAGGAGGATTCCAAGTTTGAGGCCAGTCTCAGCAATTAAGTAAGATCCTTCACATAATAGAAAAAATAAAAACAAAAAGATCCAGGGACGTAGCTCAGTGGCAGAGTACCTGAGGTTCAGTCCCACTAGAAATGTTAACACATTTTAGCTCCTCTCTTTCTCGCTCTCTTTGCACTTTCTGGAGGTAAGCTTAGTGGGAATCTGTCATATTCTAAAATATTCAGTTCTCATACACTCCAGTATAAGAAGTTGAATTGAATCCAGTATTCACTAAGCATGCACTCTACTTAGTTTAACCATATGTCTGACTAGTAGGGAGCACAGGAGAGGCATATCTTCTTCAAGAGTTTCTAATTAGATAGGAATACAAAGTAATAAGGTAAAAGTGAACAAACATGCAAAAAGGCATAAAATTAAGTAAAAGTGGAAAATAATTGCCTGCCAAAAAGTATGGACCAGACAACAAATGCCCTTAAGGAATTAAAAAAAAAAAAAAAAGAATGGAAAAGTCTATTTACTATAGAGAAAAATGGTAGTTATCTGGATTTTTATTTTGTTTTGGTTTTTAATAGACCTTGAAATATAAACAAACATATAAACATTATAGACGCTCTTTTATTTTTTTTGCAAACTTGCTCACCAACACTGATGTGAGTAAGATAGACACTACAAGTTTCTTGCCCTGACAGAGCTCAATGTAAACTATTAGACTGAGGCATATTTAGTATTTAAAGAAGATTTCATTGTTAGAATTTGATGGAATTTTCTGATTATATTTAAAGGAAGATAGAACTGAACTGAAAGAAAAGAAATTGCCATTTTCTTTCTGTTTCATGAGGATTTGAATAGGAATAGAGTTTAGACCAGCAAAATAAATGAGCTACACCAGCAGTTCTCAACCAGAAGTCATTTTACCTCTCAGGGGACATTTAGCAAAGTCTCTAGGCATTTTTAGTTGCTAGGGCTTGAGGGTTAGGGTGCTACTGACATCTAGTACATAGAAGTCAAGTATTCAAATTATAAACATCCTAGTGCTCTAAGGACTGTCTCTCTACAATAAAGAGTCATCTGGCCCAAAATGTCAATTGTGTTGAGGTTGATAAACACTAAGCTAGACCATCACAGTAGTCAGTCAATGGTGAGACTTTCTGCCATAATATATGCAGCATAACGGGCTAAAGTATGGTTAAAAATTAAAATTATAGACAATAGATATAAAGTTATAAATGACATTAAAGTTGGAAACATGGAAACCCAAATTGAGCATATGGCCTTCTTGTATCAATAAAGTTGTATTTCTAGTATCAAAGACTTTTTTAGCATTAAAAACAAGACAAATAGCTGGATGTGGGGGCGTACCCCTGTAATCCCAGTGACTAGAAAGGCTGAGGCAGGAGGATCACAAGTTCAAAGCCAGTCTCAGAAATTTAGTGAGGCCCTCAGTAATTTAGCTTAGACCCTGCTTCAAAAAAAAAAAAAAAAAAGGCTGGGGATGTGGCTCAGTGATTAAGTGCCCCTGGATTCAATCCCTAATTTAAAAAAATAAAAAATGCTTTGTCAAAGATGCACAACCTAAATTGAATCATGAGGAAACATTAGATCCAAAATGAGGGACATTTTATAAAATAAATGACCTATAATCTTCAAAAATGTCAAAGAAGGACTAAGGAAATGTTCCAGACAGAAATTAACCAAAGAGACACAACTAAATGCAATGTGTGCTTCTGAAATAAATAATTTTGCTATAGAAAGCATTGCTGAGACAGATGGGAAACCTGAATAGGTTCTGAAAATTAGATGGTAAAGAAGCATCACTGTTAATTTCCTAATCTTGATGCTTGTGTTGCAGTTTTATGGAAGAATATCCTAGCTCATCTACATTAAAGAAATGATGAAAAATCAGGTAAAAAAAACTTATTATCCAATGTTTGGGGGAGGAAAAACCTTTATAGTATACTTCCAACTTTTCTATAAACTGAGATGCTAGTTCTTCTTTCCTTCTAGGTAGCATTTGCTTAGGAGTTCCCCCTCTTAAGGAGGATTCCAAGTTTGACACCAGTCTCAGCAATTTAGTGAGATCTTTCGCATAATAGGAAAAAAAAATGAACTGAGAACTGGGATGTGAATAAAATCTCACCTGAGACCCATGTGCTCAAATTCTTCTGCTTTCCTCTGGGTAAACCTTTTTTTGGAAGAAGATTCTTCTTCCAAAGGTTACCCTGAGTGAAGCTAGCTACTAAGGCTACCCTGAGTGAATCTAGCTACTAAGGTTACCCTGAGTGAAGCTAGCTACTAAGGTTACCCTGAGTGAAGCTAGCTACTAAGGCTACCCTGAGTGAATCTAGCTACTAAGGCTACCCTGAGTGAATCTAGCTACTAAGGTTACCCTGAGTGAAGCTAGCTACTAAGCAACTGAAGCAGTCAATATGGTGGCAGAAGAGATGCAAGGTTTCCTCTTTCCAAGAGACTACTGCATTCATTAGCTTATTAAAGAAGATACTATCAGATAAAAGTTTAATTGATCTCTATTGTAAACTAAGCATAATTTAAATTTTCCAATAAAATGTATTTTAAGCATGAATCAATGTTTATTTGAATTATAAATCACAAGTAGTCTGGGCTGGTCAAGACAACCAGTTCTAGAGAAGCAGGTAAAGATTGAAGATTTGATCTAAGAGCTGTTAGCTTTCCACAAAGAAAAATTTATTTTACAACCTGAAACACTCACAAAAGAAATCTAGCATGAAATCAATAGATGGCTCAAAGCTAATTTAATATTTCTCCTGAAATCTGCTCACAGTCCTTGTATTTATGATGGCCAGGCACTGTTTATCATCTCACCACTGCCACTGAAGGATAGCCCAGAAAACGTTAATAACATAATACTCATAGCATGTTATTATTAAAATGATAAAATATCTTTTCTGAGGTTTAAAAGTTAAATTACCTCAGAGTATAACTTGCTTTTTTGCTTCTTTAATAACATCTTTGTAATTACTAAAAATTTTGTAATGAATTCTGTATATAAACCAAAGCAATCTAGTACTAGAAAATTGAGGGAAAAATTATTTCATCAGCTTGCACCTGGTTTTCTAAATTTTAGGCATCTGAGTCTCAGAACAAGCCCAAATTTAGATGACAAGACTTCATGTCTTAAGGAAGAATTTTAAAAGTAGCATGATTATATCTATAAAATTGGAATAATAATAGTTATTATTAACCCATGCACATAAGATATTTAGCAAAGTTTTTATATGTAGGAAGCACTCAATAAAAATGTTACTCATTATTATTTTATCACTTATTTTCTTTGTAGAACAAATGGCTATATTAGTTGTATTAAATTAACATTGATGATTGTTATTTTGACATGACAGTTTATAGAACAGGTCTTCTTGGTCTCATTATTCCAAATTTGTCGTTCAGTTAATTGAGCTTTAAAAAACATTGGGGAAATTCCTAGACAACTGCTTCTGTAATTAAGTCCAGATCACACACAACTCAGAGCAGTATCTGTAACCTTCAGTTTGCTGTGAACCAAATTAAACAAATAAACCAACAATCATTAATGGAGAAATTAAGCAAAAGAAAACAATTACACAGAAACATGTAGAATCTTTTAGAAAATGGTGACCAACCTATTCCATGTACATATTTTATTTTATATTTTTTTTAAGAGTGAGAGAGGAGAGAGAGAGAGATAGAGAGAGAGAATTTTTTAATATTTATTTTTTAGTTCTCAGCAGACACAACATCTTTGTTGGTATGTGGTGCTGAGGATCGAACCCGGGCCGCACGCATGCCAGACGAGCGCGCTACCGCTTGAGCCACATCCCCAGCCCTCCATGTACATATTTTAAATACTCATTTATAACTCTCCTTTTAAAGTTAAGCTATTGCTCCAATGTGCTCATGAAAAATTTCTGGAATTTATCTGAGTATGTTAATTACCAAGATTCTGACTTTTTCTAAGTATATTAAACATTCTTTATAGTCATTATACCCAGACCATGTTCTCCCAATCTCTTTAGTATAGTAGATGCTATACCAGAGTAGGAAAACAAACATTAAAGGAAGAAATGGAAGTTCCTTCCTTTGTCAAAGAAGTTGAGCCAGAGCATGCTATTCTCTGGTGTCTGGCCTGACCCTCATATTGAATGGTAATTTCTTCTTCAAACTCTTCTCTGGTGTACAATAATCTAAAAGAAATGAGAGGTCTTTCCTCCAGTTCGGCTATTTCTCAGAGAATGCTTAGAGTTAAGAGTTTTAATTGGAAATTTATAACTAATCTTGAGCTTGGAGGTTAATTATTGGTAAGAAACGTTTATTTGTGAATAAAAATTTTGCCTGTAACATTAGTAAAAGTATCTTGACTTGTGTTCTTTTCACATACATTAATGTTGAAGGACATTCTAAGATTGGCTGAAACAATAGGAACAATAGAGTTCTGAAAAGAAGGAAAAGAGGAGACAAGGAATAAGCCCAGGAATTCATGGATAGGTGATTAAACAACCTAAGAGAGAAACTGAGGGAGGGGGAACAAAACATGCACATACAAAGGTCTGAACCAGAGGAAAAGAACAGAGGAGAAACAGAATTTCCACAAGTCATGATGTGATTAGGTAAGGGAGAGGACAAGGGATAATATGAAACAAGGACATGAGAAAATTATTGGCTGAGCTGTTTAAAGAAAAACAGGCTATAAATGAACAAAGTGATGAGCTTGTTGAAAAGGTGTTGTTAATTAAATTAGAATACCCCCCATTATCTACTAGGGGGTGAATTAAGAGTTTTTAATACTCTCACTGGATGCCTGAAATTGCTAATAATACCAAATTCCATATATACTATGTTTTTTTCCTATACAAACCTATGATAAAGTTTAATTTACAATTTAGCCACAATAAGAGGTTAACAACAATAGCTAGTAATCTATATTGTTTTTCTTATGGGGGCGTTGGAGAGATGATTTTAGTGCTGGGGATTGAACCCAGAGTTTTTCACATGCTAGGCAAGGACTCTACCCCCAAGCCACAAACCCAGCCCTTATAATAATTAATAGTAAAATAGAGCAATTCTCCTTGGTATATCCCAAGTTCCAGCATCACTGCTCTTTCTCTTTGGAGCCATTATTTTTAAAATTGAGGTTTACTTGAACAAGCACTGTGACACCAGGGCAGTCTGTTTGATAACAAAGATGACTACTGAGTGACCAGCAGACAGGAAGCTTATACAGGTTGAATATGCTGGACAAAAACATGATTCACATCCTGCTCAGAATAGAACCACACAGTGCAAGACTTCATTACACTACTCAGAATGGTACACAATTTAAAACTTATGAATGTTCCTTTCTTGAATTTTCTGTCTAATATTTTCAGATCTCAGTTGACCTAGGGTATCAGAAATCATAGGAAACAAAACCATGGATACTGTATTTGGCCTAGCAATCCCCAAAGTAGAAGTTGGAAATAAAGCACAGTTGTGGTCATTATTCAGACATACAGTGTAATTAATTCAGTTATATATGATACTTGTGCTCACTCTTCTTCATTTGTAGGTATGAGAAAAACAAAAATAACTCATTAATTTGGCCCAATATGTGAAAAATGACACTTGGAAGGACAACCTGAATGATAAAGCACCATTCACCTCAGCACATTCTATGCAGGACCAGACAACAAAGATAATCTTAAGTGCCTGCTTGGCTTCAGATGCTTAGTAGCTAGCTTCACTCAGGGTAACCTTACAGAAGAATTTTCTTCCAAAAAAGGGCTTACCCAGAGGAAAGCAGAAGAATTCAAGCACACAGGTCTCAGGTGAGATTTCACTCACATCCCAGCTCTCTACCAAATTTGTTCACCACGTGCCCCTGTTCTCAGCCCAGCAAGCAGCTGGGGATCATATACCTCCCTCACAGAACACAGCCCACACACGACTCTGTGACTGGAGCTTGGGCTAGTGCTAGCCTTTCTCCATCCCATAGAATACCAGGCAGAATTGATGACACCTGGTAGTGCAGAAGATGATGAAGCAGAAATTATGATCTCTTGTACAACAGGCATCTTGGAAAACAACCCACAACAAGTGGTATTCTGGATTCTGTGGCTTTTCTATGGACTCAGGCATCAGAATGGTAAGCTGCATGATTTAGAAAGATGAACTTTCTGGGTCTCAGCTTCATTATCTCTCACAAAGGGTTTGGAGTCTATCATATCTTAGCTTCTATCAGTATCTACAAATGTTATAGTAAAACAATATTATATGTTATAGTAAAACATTTTTTTTAGAGTAATTCATGAACTGGACAGATTGCTCAAAACTTGAACATTAGGGGCTGGGGTTGTGGCTCAGAGGTAGAGCGTTCGCCTAGCATGTGCAGGGCCCTGGGTTTGATTTTCAGCACCACATAAAAATAAAAGTATTATGTCCAACTACAATTAAAAATAAATAAATAAATAAATACATAGATAAACTTGACCATTAGTAACTTTCATGAATCTCTTGCCATAATACCTCATTTTATATACCTGTCTCTTGGTTCTTAACTCTCGTGATCTAGTTATGTGTCCATTTTGTTTATCAGTTTGTATTTTGATAATAATATTATTCCAAAAATAAGCTACCATGGAGATGGACTTGACACGTCAATGATGAGGCAGAATGGACTCTGTAGCCTTGACTCAACAACTAATCCAGCCATCCCCCTCCTAGGAAATCCAATCAAGCAACTGAGGAAGAAGTATGTTGACTTCTTTTTTAAAAAATAAGAGTCTCTAGGTCTGCCAGATTTTTTAGAAGTCAGTAGGCAAGATTGGAGAACAATAGGAGGAAAAGAAAACAATGTATTCTCAAACATAACATGTATTTAGATCTTTTATTTTTCAGAATGAAAGTGCACATATTTTTCTTCTGATTATAAGAATTTTTGGCACATATTGTTGAGGTGCTTTTCAGGAAGCTCGTGCCAGTTGACTTTCCCACCAGCAATATATAGTATCTATTTCCTCACCACACTGGATATTGTATTTTTTTAGTCCTTTGTTAATGTGTAGGTTGAAATAACACTATCCTATTTTAATTTGAATTTTTAATTACCAGTAAGGCTAAACAGTTTTCACATGTTTGTTGCAAATTATTTGTCATTTGTCTATTTTTCTATTGATGCATAGTTTTTCCTTATTTATTTAAAAAAGCTCTCTATATTTGAAATATTTGGTTTTGATTATTTTGCCATAAATTGCTGATCAAAGTTTAATTTTGTTCATGAGAATTGTTTCTTTGTTTTTGTTTTTGTTTTTCTGTGTAAATTTTTTCTTCATATTTTGGAATCAAATATTTTAGCCTTGTTTTTCCAGGTTGCTGCTTTTTATTCTTTAATCTTGCTCAGGGAGGTCCTTCCCATCTCGTGTGTGTCTACCTATGTATATATTTGTATGTATAGTTATACCTATACATCAGAATTTTTCTTTCTTTATACTTAAATTTCTGCTCTAACATATTTCTGTATTGCCGCAATCCGGCTGGGCACAGAATCACGAGCCACTCAAGCAGGAACAAAACTTTATTTTTGAAAATGCCGCCAATACCCCATACGCGTCCGGCCAGCAAGCTGGTCCACACCACGGCGGTCGCGTCTCCCGGAACCGGGGCCCAGGACCTCCCCCGGAAAACCTTCCTACTATCCTTCCCCAACCAATGGGAACTCTCCAGGAGTCCCATTCCATAGCAGGCCAAGGTGAACAGCAGGAGTCCAATTTCCATATGAATGTAAATCTTAACATAATCATATCATCTCAATGGCTAGCTGGCGTCACCTTAACCAAAGGTGCCATGCATCATAATACTTTGCTGTGGCTCCTAGCACTGTATGACATAAAATTTTATTTTATTTTTTACAGTTATTTCAACCACACTGATGATTAATTAGTAGTTTCACTACAGATTTGTAACATCCTTACTCCCTAACATTAAATTCTTATATAGGAGTGAATATTTTTCTGCAATTTCTATCATTTTCCCTTATCCTCCTCTTCTGATATGAACTGGTTCTGATACCACTACCAAAGTGTTTTAATCTGTGTGGTTACAAAATTAATTTTAATATGCAGTAAGGCAACCCTCCCAACTTGAGCTTCACAAGTTTCCTGGCTATTACACAAATTTATTGCCTCAACAGCAGTCAAGTCTTGAAGTAGAGTGTTGAATATGTGTAAGTATTTTTTCACAGTGCACATACTTATAAAAGTCCTAAAGCAAATACTTTTATAGGTAGCATTCATCGCCCCTTTTTAGACATAGTGAGAGTGCTTACAGCTTTGAAAGAATACTCAGCAGTGTGAGTGGTAAGGATCAGGAATTTTCCAGTCTACAAGATGTATATTTGCCTGGCTCATTGCAGCCATAAAAGATTTAAAAATGATGAACATATATGTACATAATGGATCCTCTTCACAATATCTTTGAAAACATTAAAATTATCCAGTAAGTGAAAGAATTCAATTTATTAGTTTCCCACCATTTGTGGAGCTATGTGGACTTGTTGCAACAAATCAGATGTTTGAGAATTTCAATTGCATTCATTTCTGCTGCATTCCCTTAGATCTTGCTTGTTAGGCCCTAGTTTATTTTCAGCTTCTACAGTCCCTCTTTCCCACAGCAAGAATCATGTGATATTTAATGGATTAAATTTAACAAACATTTATTGGACCAAGCTCTGACCCTTCAAAACTTGGTGAGTGATCCCACTTCTGTGCTCCCACAATACCATTTACTTTGTAGCCATATGGTCCTGAATTTGTGTTTGTTTTATATGTACCTTCTGTTAGAAATAATATAATATTGACTGTTGTATCCCAGTCTCTAGCTTGGTGCCTAATACATATTAGTCCTGACAAACATTATTGAATGTGTGAATGATGCACACTATTTTTGAAGCAGGAAAGACATAAAGATCTCTAGCTCAGTCCTTTAATTTAACATCACTTTAGTTGTTTTGACATTGTATTCAAATATGAACATCTCACATCTCTGGTGTGATATCTTCTCCACAGATACCCTGTTCCTGAATCCAACCTGCTGGCTCTCCTTCCTGCTTCTGCTAAGTTTGCCTAAACAGCATCAGAACTCAGCCAGGCTCCACCTGCCTGTCAAAATACCCAGTAAACTACCTGTGACACCCTCAGATTCAGCTGCTGGCTTGGATGACATCTTATGCCTTATCATCTGGACCCTATGTTCTACTTGTCATGCTCTCAGTTCTGCTCCAGTTCAGCCCCTTTCCAGCTACAATGTATGAGCCTTGCCTGACTAAGCCCAGGACATGTTCTTCAAGATGAGCAGACTGAGTGAACCTCCCTCTTCCGATTTGCTTCCATACAGCCCAAATCCTTTTAAATTCTCACAGAATAATAGCAACAGCACTGTGGAAAACCAAATTCTATGAAATTATCTGGAAATAGAAATTGAAGTCATAATATAAGCCAGATATAAATCAAATTCTAGTTTCTAATTTTTCATTAATACTACATGGAAAAAACAAGCGCTTTTTTTTTTCTATAACCTCTCTCACCCTCACTCTCGCTCTCTCGCTCTCTTTCACACACACACAAACAAAATTCTTCTCTTTCTGAGAAACCACAAGACAATTCCATCTGATTTCCCCCACTCCCGGCCCTTGTCCTCTCTTCAGTTTGAGCTCAGTGCTTCATGTGCTCATTTTGGTGAGATTCCATCACAATACATCACCAGGAACACATGTGCTCCGCTGGGACTTTATTCCCTGGAAGATGTGCATGGTGATGTAAATAACAGCATCATTAAAAGTTGGAGGAAGTGATGCGAGAAAGAAAGCTGTGGTGAAATAAGGCAAAAATCAAGCAAGTATAATCAAAATTTCCTCTTGGAGTAATGTAGATAGTATGGACTCTGATAGGGAAATTCAATGGTATTCATCAGCTGGAACTGTCAGCAGTAACATCAATTAAATGGCAGCTGTTGCTTTGCCACTTGTAGGGGAGTGGAGCAATCCTAACTCCAAAATAGATTTCCCAGGATGAGAGCATTTCCAGCTCATGAAGTCCAATAAGAGTCTGGCTGTTTTTTCATGAACTTGAGTGAAAAGATGAGGGGCAAATAGTTGCACTTAGACTTGTGTTAATAGCTGTGTCTTATGCTACTGTATTTAAGAGTTTTTGCCTGTTAATGGAAATACATCTATACTGTGCTAATCTGAGCTAGAGTCCAGATTCTGCTCATTAAGTACTGAATTGATTACTCACTGATACTTTAATGGACATTTAAAACATTTGCTGATTTTTAATTTATATTGTTAGAAAAGCAATATGTGACCATTAAACATTTAGAAAAAAAACTAAGAAGTAAGAGAAATAATTACTTACAGTCACAGATAGCTATGCCCATTTTTATCAAAAAAAATAATAAGTTCAATTCAATCAATAAAAACAGGTAATAATGTTTACTTTCTCAATTTCATAATTAATGGATTAAATTTAACAAACATTTATTGAGACCTAGAAGGTGATTCTAAAAACAGTTTCAAATCACAACTGAGTCTATCACATTCTTTGAATTTTCATTTAAATATTTATCACAAGACAATTATAATAATCTCACTTTTTTTAGTTTTTATTGCTCAAAAAAATCTATACTATGGTATTTGTTATTGGTGATTTTTATCTTAGAAAGCTTCATTTAACTGGACAATGAATATCAATTTTCTCCTAGGTGCAAAAAGTCCTGTTGAGTAGAATTTTAAACTTGTGGAATCAAACAGAAAAAACAGTTCCATACAGGCTACCTAAAAAAAAAAAAAAAAAGAAAGAAATGTGGGTTTTTTAAAGTTCTTCAGAGTACTTTGACCCACTGACCTATCAGTTTTTCAGGACAGACCAGCTTGTTTCCAGTGCACCTGCTGCTATAGGAGAAGCGAAACAATTAATCCCTTCCTGCTGTTGTGGATATTATGAGAGGAATTAGGGAGTGAGTAGTATGAAAGTCCAGACAGGGATCACAGGGAAAATAGGGAAGCAATCCAGACTTGTAGGCAAGGAGAAAAGTCAAGGAGTTTGTAACTAGAATGGCTTTGAAAAGGTAAAGAGAATGTGTGTCCAAAATAAGGCATAAAATGTTAAAATGTTGCATTGGTCCACAAAGGAAAAGAAAAACAAGATATAAGAAGCACAGTTGCTGGGGAGAAATGCAGCACTTTAAAAGAGTTTCAAAGAGAAAAAGTTTTTTCCAACTGGCCCATTCACTGGGAAAACAAAGAAGTCAAGAACCCAATCTCCAGTCAATCAGAAAACCTAGTTAGTGGGAACTAAGGGCACCAAAGCCAGCTGCCACTAGAGCCTGATGCTGAAACAGGGGAGCAGCTGCCATTTAACACCTTATATTCTCAGAGTGAGCTCCAGAATAGCAAAGTGATTAAGCGATCACAAGCACAGGCTGAGGAGTCCAACTGCCTGGACTCACCCCAGCATGGCCACCTGCTTGTGGGGGAGCAATTTCTTTAGTCTCTTTATCTATAAAATTTACAGCATATGAGAATCTGCCTCATGGAGTTGTTAGTGCCTAATACATCAAGACGCTCAAAACTATTAGCAACTACAATGTTTATTATAATTATGTGATAGAAAAAGCAAAAGACTAGGACTCAGAGGACTTAAATTCTGGTCCTTGCTCTGCCTGTAGTTCTTCTTATGTGCCTCTTATCCAGAACTAAGGTGCAGTAATAGAAATGAATCCAGGAAGCAATTGAAGGATCCTTAGTCAAGATGTTAAAAGCAAAGTCAGGTAATGATCCTGGGGGTCCACTCACTTGAACCAGGAATACAGCCATTGCAAGGTGTGGAAAGTGCCCTCTGACAAGTGTCAGCTGAATTCAGTTCCAGACCCAATTCTACCTGCAAGGAGGTCTTTATAAATTCTGCTGAGTAACTTCACTTTGAGGTGGTCCTATTTAACTCATCCTCAATCTTGAGTACAAATCATAATCATATATAAACTGCCAAAATACTCTAATATTTGGGCATCCTCTCAAGCCAACTTGAATCAGAACCTCTGTGGGCATAGCCCAGGCATATTAATTTTAAAACACCCCTAGTGACTTTGAAAACCACAGAATTATATGGTCTGATGGTCCCAAGTCAGCTGAGTCTAGATGTTTCCACTCTTCAGTTTCCTGCTGGTTAAGGGGAGCCCACGGACCAAAGCCATGTCATCACCAACAATGTGAGATCCAGAACCTCATTCCTGTTTGCAGTCAGACCAGGTGCGGAAGTGCCAAGAAAACCAGGAAATCTTACAGAAGTCCAAGATAACTTTTGTATGTGATAAATTGTTAATATATTCCATTTAAGAAACATTAGCTAAAGACTAAGGCAGAAATTATCACTCAGTTTTGTTGCCAAGAGAAATTTGGAATAATTGAATGAGGAAAAAATATTTCCAGAAGCCAACCAGTCAAACTACTTGTCTCCAGCGGATGGAATACTAATTATTTTCTTCCTTGACACTGTTTCACCTTTTTATACAAATACAGGAAAAGACAAAGGGGGAAATCTGAACTTATTGCAAGGAAATCAGAAGAGACCCTGTCAATGAAACAGAAGAACTTGCTGAAACGTTAGGCATCTCTGCCTTCAAGTTTTTCCATTGATTTTAAACAGGTCTGTGTCACGGAGCACAATATCTTTGCTTCTGGAAGATGTTTAGCCCATCAAACAACAGTAATACAAGTCCTGCGCATCAAGCAATAAAGTGTGTGTGTGTGTGTGTGTGTGTGTGTGTGTGTGTGCGCGCGCCATCTGAGAGGGGGTGGGGTGGGGGGAAGGCTTAAGGTGCACTAGTATTTCACCTTATAGAATTTCTCAGAGGGAAGAAATTCATTCTGTTCATCCTATATGAAATGTTGATTTACTTATGACTATTTGATACACTGGAAATGTGACATGTTTAGGGCCGCTGACATAAGAAAAAAGCAAAGTGTTATCTGTTTCATCAAAATTTTATTAAAATGTCTTCTACTATTTCTGAAAATCTGGAAGTTAAATGCCAGATATGCAAATAAAAACTAAAAAAAATAAATAAATCCAATTACTTCCAAATAGACATTTAGTATCATGTAGGCAACACTTGTTTTAAAAGATAAAAGAATGAAATAAAATATTCAATAAGGTGTTTGTGACACTGTACATAGTAGTAAATCTCTGGCTGAAAAGTGTCAGATAATTTTCCTTCCATTATAGCAGGTTCTCTCTATTTTGTTTCGTTTTGTCTTTGGCTTTATTCTGATGAAATAACTTTGTGCCAGATTGCTGACTCCCTACCTAAACAAAGTTATCAGGAATAAATAAGATGTTATTAGGCAGAACAGACCTTTTGTCCTTTTCTTCATGGCCTCCTCTGACCAACACACACACACACACACACACACACACACACACACACACAGCTTCTTAAGAGAATATGGCTACCAACACCAAGATAAGTATTTTGTAGAACTTCTTCTTGAACATTCACAAACTGAATGTTTATGATCAAGACCGATACCTGGAGAGCATTTCAAATGTTAAAAGAGAAGGCTGGGTCCTGGGTTGTCAATAGGAGCAGCAACAGACCAAATTCCAAATGTATCAAATGATGTAGCCATAATTGTAGCCATAATGGATCATAAAATCAAATTTTCCTTGGCATCTCTTCCAGGGAATTGACTCAGCAGTGTCAAAACCAAGAATCACATTGCTCCATCAATAGCTGGAAGACTTGCTTTTGCATTCCAATGCCCCAAGCCCAGTTCTTCAAGGGCTGCCCAACTCCACTGGCCACTGAAGCTTCTCTGACTTCACTGTGGGACCCTGGGAAAGAGGCCTCCTTGACTTTTTTTAATGCAAAATCTCTTTATTCTTTTACTTTAGTGAATCTTTTACAACTACAGAGGCAGCAGATTTCGCGAAGTTTCACATTCTACACTCATTAAAACTTCTCACCGTCATCTAGGTGGAGGTGTTCCTTGAACAACTGCCTACATTACAATAAGGTCAAGTTTTCTAATTTAAATTTCAAATCTACCATTGGGCAAGTTATATAATATTGACAAACCTCATTTTTCTAATCTACAAAAGAGGGATAAAAATAGTATCTTATAGGACTGAGGGTGTAACTCCATGGTAGAGCACTTGCCTAACAAACACGAGGCCCTGACTTTGATCCCCAGTACCACCATCACCAAAAAACAAAACAAAACAAAACAAAAAAAACTCCTTATAGTTGTTATAAGAAGCAAATAAAATCATCCATAAAGTACTCAGCACAATACCTGGTACATAGTAATCTTGAGTATATTTTGGCTATTATATTATGCATAGTAAATATATTACATATAACTATTATTATCATTATATCATATATCATTATATAAGACTTTAGATGTCTCAGTCGTTGGCAGGAACACCTAATATGCAACAATCTATGGAATGAGCAGAAGGGAGCAGGTAGGAATTCTAACCCAAAGTTGCAGGGCCCCTGAGGAGTGAACTTTGCAGCTGGCTTACTCAAGGAGCAGAACAAGCAGCAGATTATGACCAAAGCAGTTGGTTTTGTGGTGTCCAAACCAGAAGATCTCTAAAAAGACAACATGTAAAAGCTAAGCTTATATGTGAGGCCACTCCCTGATCCAAATACCAGGCTGCTCTTCAAGCATGTGTCACTTACTAAACAGTTAATGAAACACAAAGAGCTTTGAATACCTCTAGTGTCACATTTCAAGACTTATAGAATAATTAGGAAAAATCTGAGCTGGCAAAACTCTTCCTGGCTCGCCCTGGTGAGCAGACCATCTTTGTTTTCCTTTAGTGTGTGTTGTCGTCACAGTAACTGCAAGGCTCCAAATACAGGCCTGGGGTGTCATTTCCTCATGTACTTAGGCTGCCACACTGAAATAGCATTATGAACTCAGCAATGCCTCTTCCTTTCCTGTTGTGCTGTGATACCTCAAAGAAGAAAGCTGTAAAATGAGTTACTTCAGACATAAGTATATTAAAGAAAAAGAAAGTCCATTTATTCCTATTATTGTATTGCCTATGACTCATGTGCGTGTATTGTGTGTGTGGGAAAACCTTATATTTTTGCAAAGATCTTTTAGATAAACAAGAGAAGTTGGCAGTAACTTGATTGTCTTGGTGATGTCAGTAGTCTACTGTTTTCAATCAAATCATCTTCTGGCCTTAAATCTTTAGCAAATTATTTTTTAAAGAATGCCTTTGACAAACTCTGATATGCTCATTTTATGACTTTCTTACACCTTTTCCTCACAAAGATAAGCAGCAGTTATTTCATTTCTTTAAGCTAACTTGGGAGGATTGCAGTTACAACGATAACAAAAGACTACTTTCAAGTACATATTTGTACATATAAGTGCATAGAAGGTCCTTGGCCAGTGAAGCAACAATCATCATTTTCATCTATGTTTTGGTGAAGAAGATAGATGACAGCATTTAAGCAAGAGACTAGAAACAGAAAAATCCTTATACCTTAAGGGCTCAATTAAAATAAGATCATTTGCAATAAATTCTGCATTAACTTTAAAAATTCTCAGTTTGTTTTTCACAGGCCTCAGAAACACATAAATCGCCCAATATTATGCACGTTGACACCATTTCCCAAAAAGGAAAAGCAACACAAACCTTCTTTTGACTTCTCAGTTTTGCTGTGCTTAAACAAAGCTCTCAGGGACAGGGAAGCATGGGGTGCTGGTTAACGTTTGTGTTACTTCATTTCTCTGCCGGGATTTTCTCAAGTTCTGCAATCAGCTGGTTACCAGCCAGCTAAGGCTGCTCAATTCATGTTTGACTTTCCTTATGCACCGTTCTTCCACAACAGGCCACCTGGCTTTTTAAACTGCCTCACTACTACCACAGAGAAAACTGTGTCTTGCCTGTAGCCTTTTCTCCTCTCTCATTAGCTGAAGAATTAAGACTGAATATTTAAAGAAAAAAAAAACACAATTCAATATATTTTCCTGGAGGTCCTATATTTTTGCCCTAGAATTTCTATAAAGTAACCTGTAAAGCCAGGAAAAGTAATCTCCATTTTTTTCTTTTTCTTACTTTCTTTCTTCCTTCTTCTGTTTCCTTCCTTCCATCCTTCCTTCCTTTCTTTCTAGAACAAAGTTTTTGCTAGAGAAACACAATTTTAATACTCAGTTTGCCTCATCTTTTTGAGATTCTTCCTTTCACCTGGGAAAAAATAAAGTAAAATCAAAAAGTCTAAGCTACAGTTCTCCTGTGTAAGGTTTATTGCCACTAAAGCTACTACTAAGAAACTTCCCTACTTAGGGGGTACTTCATGTATTTTTGTTAAATTAAATATGTAGAATATTAAGCATGCTAGCATATATACACATACACCTTTATGATATAATACTCTTTTGTTTGTCTTGGAACATGTTTTTCTTGTCATATTTAAGAATGAAAAGGATTAATGGCAGTGAATAACAAGAGTTTAATTCTATTTGGTAAGGGTGAGGTTAGCATGAGATGACCTTTTTTGGTCTTTTCATTTTAATCTGTTACTAGGTTAGTAAAAACAAAACAAATTATCTAAGAGAAGAAATAAGGAATGATAACTGTATTCTGCATCTTTCCATGGAAGTCTCCATTGATACATCACCCAGGGTAGCTGGCTGTCAAAGAGGCACCCAAGTACTGTGTATAAACACTCTTTATCTCCAAGTGTAAATATAGAAACCATACAGCAGTTTTTGCTGTGGGTGATTTCTTAGCCTTTTTAGTAATGCTTCTATAAGACAGCAGACTGCTGAGTGATAAGGGAGGGTTTGAAACATAAATTCCATACTAAATTATTGGCTGCTGTTCAAACTGTGTCTGCTTAGAGTACCCAGCAGCAAAGTATGTCCCAAACAAGATTCCAAATTTAAACAATACATTCTTCTGCCTTCTCTATGATCTATGAACTTGAGTTCACAAACCATTAGTATCCAAGAATTTTGTGTACAACAAAGATTAAAGTTTTAAACAAATAACTACATTTAAAGTGTAATAACAAAGCAATAATAGATTAAATTTATTGGAAAATCTACCAGACAACTATATATTGTATTAAGTCATTTAATCTTGAAACAACTCAATGAAGAAGTAGCATTATTATTCTCATTTTACCAGTGAGGAATCTCAGGCACTGATTTGCCTTTCCTGAACATATCCTTGTTGTTACATCTTCAACTCAGATTTAAGAAAAGAAAATATTTTTATTGGCTTGTATTTTACTTTATAAATATATATTACAATAACAAGTATAAAACAAACTTACATGGCAGACTTTTATGTCATTTTTCTGAGCTGTTATCAATATTTTTCTCTTGAACTTTTATATTGAAGTAGATCTCAACCTAAGCTTGTCCCCCTTTCTAAAATCCACAAGTTTAAAGACATAAAATTAAACAAATGAGTGAAAATGTGCATTAAACTCTATAACATCCTAAATAGAAGACACCTGTCTCATGAAGAAATGTTCATCTGCCTAAAAAAGAAAAATGCAATTAGCACTATTTAGAATGTGTAATACTCTAAGTTTCACTTCTTTTTTTATTTGTTTCAATTAGTTACACATGACAGTACAATGATCTTGACACTGTAAGTTTCACTTCTAAAAAATAAGTAAAAAATGTAACCATAGGGAATTAATGCTTAATGAATATATTAAATGTTTCACAATTCCACTGAAAAACTCCATAGTGATTCTTGCTGAATGTCCATTTAGAAGAGTAAATTTAACCTCTTTGTTTTTCTTTTGGTAGACACAGAATAAATCACTTCAGAAAGCATAATTCATGCTTGATATCATGCAGCAAGACTGCAGTTCTCATGATTAAAGATAGTGCTGAGAAACATCTCTTTTTAAAAATATTTTGGAATGGAAGAACAATACAGAAAAAGAATCATATGTATTTAAATGTTTTAATGTTCAAGCCCAGATTCTAATCCTTAACTCACAAATAGAAGGATTTATGACTTAAATGCACTGTACCAAAGGTCACTATAAATAAAATCTGGCAGCGAAAAATGATAAAAGTATATTAGTTATAATATTTAGAGGTTTAGAAGTTCTGGTGCATACATAGAAGATAGATAGACAGATGTCCTTTCAATTAAATTTCTGAGAGATACAACATCATCTCCACAACTAGATACGTGATCATAGTTAAAATTGCTTGTAATTATAATTTTTCTTTGCATGCTAAAACCATGAAGGCTTTCCTGCAGAATTTTTTGAGTAAAAAGCTATTAACCAAATGTATAATCACTTTTCTTTCTTAATTTTATACTTATCCATACTTTTGATATACTCATCATCAGAAATCTAGAGCCACAAAAGTTAGCAGAACATCCGAAATGTTCATGGGACTGAGAAACTTCAAAGCCAATTGTATTAGTCAGCTTTGCATTGCTATAACCAAAATACCTGACAAAAACAACTTAAAGGAGTAAAATTTTATTTTGGGTTCCTGGTTTTAGAGGTTTAGTCTGCAGTGGGCAGACTCCATTGCTCTAGACCAGAGGTGTGGTGGAGCATCATAGCAGAAGAGCCTGGCAAAAGGAAAGTTGCTCATCTCACGGTGGCCAGAGAGCAGAGAGAAAAGAGACTGGAGCCAGGGGGACAACATACAATTCCTGAGGGCATAGCCTCAGAGATCTACTTCTTCCATCCACAGCTCTACCTTGCACACTATTCCTTTAAAAATATTAACCCATCATGTGGATTAACTCAGTGTTTAGGTTACAGCTTATAATCTAATTGCTATTCATGAGCTTATTGGGGGGCAACTCCTATCCAAACCATTAAACCAACTGATATTTAGTAACACCTTGTATCTAAAAGACTTTATAAAATTGCCCTGGATTTAATGAGGCAAAGCCTACTCCAAAGTACCCTAATTCTAACAGAGCACCAAACTGTCTAAACTAGAAGAAATCACTTCTAAAAGTTATGGCCCAGAAAAAAATCAGGGTGAAGGGTAGAAGACACTGATCTGGGTCTTCAGGAGTAGACAAGGTCTTCACAAGAACAGAGAGTAAATGCATTCCAAGCATGGGGAATAATATGAGCAAAGGTGAAGCACTGAAATGTTCACTGGGTATGTGTTTGGATAATGGACCATAATCTGAAATACCTGAAGTAGATGGACCTGTTGCTGAGTAATGGGAAAGAAACTGGAAAAGTTAAGTAGGTGCCAGACGATGGAAGGCTTTCAAAATACCCAGCCTAGGTGTTTGGCAGCAACTAAGAGTCTCAGTAGATAACTGAAGAGTAGACAGACAAGCACAGTAATGCTTTAGTGAAATTAATCCCGTGATCATGGGCAAGATGATTTGGGTGGCAGTGGGGGATGGAAGGAGGGGGAGCAGTATTAAAATCAGGTGAAGGGTGAAGAGAATGGAACTTCTTATGGTAGGAGACAAGGCAATGTATGATGAAGGGGAAGGGGAGGGTTTCAAAATGGCACAGAAACATGAACTTGCATAAATAAGAGAACAGATCTGCATAGTCATGAAGAGTTTGATTGTTCACATAGTGGAGGAAATCACATGGTTTAATTTGAGCTCTTCTTGACTCTTAGGAGTAATCTTACAGCCATGAAGACAGTTAATGACACTCAAAACTCCACTTCATCAGCAAACGTGGCTTTCACTCAGGGCCAAATACTGTGCTCCATTATCTACAAACTGTCCCACTGACTCCAAAAGAAATTACTTGCATAGAACTCATGGCAGGTCTTGGCATTCGAAAGCATGTGGAAGCCAACAATGTGACCTTTCCTAGGATAAAAATCAGAAAAACTTAAAGCATTTATTTCTGACTTTGCAAAACTCTTTCAAGACAAAGATTTTCATCTCCAGTAAAGCACTAGGAGTTTCTTCTCCAGTCCTAATGTTACCAAAGTGCATTTGCACCACTACTTGTACATATTCATTACATATGATTAAATTCACTTAGTTTGAAAATTAATCAAGTAATCAGAACTATTAAACATAAAACATACTGAAATGTGTGTACTATTTCATTTTCTTGAACACTATATAAGTTTTAATTTGGTTTTCTTAAAATAGGAACATTTACCAAAAAAGCTGATACATTCTAATTTGTTAACAATTTGTTCAAAATTCATAGATAATTTCTTTCTCTATGTTGACAAAATAAACTTTAACAATTTCTTTTAAAATGTGCTTTTATATCTTCTTTGATAGTGTCCTTAGCCTAGAAAATTCACTAATCCTCTGTGCAAAGTCAGCCTAACTACAGACCACAGGTATCAGTTCTAACCTTTTCACCAATGTACAGCTATAACCTGTCAGATTCAACAAGTAATTGTTCATTCTAAGAAATTTTGCTAAAATTGCATAGCAAATCATGGAAGGGGGAGACAATAAACTCATCATTTAAAATGAGAACTTCCTTCACACCATAGTAAACACACCCATATATACATCATGCAACTTAAGAAAGGATTCTTTTCTAATAAATTCAGTTTAAGTTTTTAAAACAGAATCTGTTACATCTATATAAAAACACTGAATCAATTTGTTTTAAAATATATACAACATGCTCCTGAGTAGTTATACTCAACAATTGCAAAAGTAATGATTCCACACCAGGCATACTTGGTGCCTACTGGGAAGCGTTTGGGGTGACTGTAGTGTAATGAGGTCAGAATCAGCACAAGGTGTACCAGTGTAATCAGAGACCTAGGCAAAAAAAGACACGTAAGACAGCAAATCCCAAGTGCAGCAATAGGAGTACCATGCGGGGCTTTCCTCTCATTTACCATACATGAGGCTTAGCTCGTTTCAATAAATGAAAGTTATTTTGCTTCTGGGGAAATATCCCTTCCACTGCTTAGCCAACCCAATTGTGAAAGGAGCTGCAAAACTGTCTTTCGTCATACTTCTGTTACCTGCCGAAGAGTGATAACTTGGCAGAAATAGTTTGACGGCTCTTAAAACATTATAAAATTCTTTGTGTTTAAAAGGAATCTGTATAATCCTGAAACAGAAATGAAGTCACTGATTTTTCTTAAATAATTATAATAATTCCTAAATGTGTTATCACATAGTAGAACAGGAAGAATCAAAGGAAAGAGACAAGACAGAATCGGAGAGAACTCTGTTCTTGGAGAAACAGAAATTTCTTACGAGAGTAAGTAGCTATGTATTTTGCTCTTACCTGCCAGCAGCTCGTTTAACCAAGGATATGTCCTTTATGGAGGTAGTTTATCCTTTGAAGAACCCAGTGGCTTGTCCCACAGCCCAGGACAGACTCGAGTTCTGAAAAACTATCCAGCCCAAAAGAATACAGAGGAAAAAGCTTTTCCCACTTTCTTTCCTGGGTCTAGCCAATAGCTGAAGTCATGCAGGAAATTGAGTAGAGAGGGGGAAAGCAGCTTCTTCTCCCTGAAATCCTGATCAGCAGAAATTGGGAGTTGTATATCTCCCACCGACTTTTGTTTAAAAGTTTTTTCCAACTGTTGCTAGGTGTTGTTGGGTTCTGAGATTAGGTTTCTCCTCTTCTGCTCCCTTCACAACACTGTCAGAGCAATGACTTTGTTGAGGAGCTGAGCTCGCGAGTGCTATATTTAACCAGTGTTCTCAGCAAGTCGAGCCTGTCAACAGCTGAGAAGTTTGGAGCCGGCTTTACTCAGTTCCTAGGCAGCTGGGTTATCAGTGGATACAGCACTGCTCACCCTGTAAGACTGAGGGGGGAAAACCGGCAGACCCTTTTAAGGACCTCTGCTCATTTCACAGAGGTAATTATTGTTTGGAGCTCTTAACTGCAGACTGTGATTTGGGACTTAGGTTTTAAAATCTGAAAAGAAACAGAGCAGCAGTTGTCTTGGGCAGAGCAATTTACCAATGCAATATTCTTCTCAATTAGGCTCTCTCTGATAAGTGTTCTGATTTAAAAAAAAAAAATGCTTTTAAAGTGTATCACAACTGTTGGGGAAATTCACAGTGAGAGATCATTTCCAAGCAGCTTTCAACACTAGTATGTTACAGCTAGATCACTTACCAGTTATAAAAGATTTGTGTACCTGAATGTTGTTAAAATAAAGTTAACCTAAAGGAATGTCTATAACATTATGATTTTGAAAGAGGTAAGGTTGAAAAGGAAAATCTTAGTATTCTCACTCAAGTCATTCATTCAAAGTAACGTATGCAAACATTCCAGGAAAACCAGGACTTAGACACCTCTGGTAGTTGACAGTTAACCCACTCATCTCCAAACTAGGTAAGGAACACTTCCACCCTGAACTTCTGTATAAAATTGTCTACAGATATTTTATGTGCTTCATTCTATATCATAGAACACTATGAATCTGCTAAAATGAAGACTCACCCAAATAAATACACTTATCTCTTGGGACTGTTTTACTAATTACATACAGAAAATTAACAGTATGGGGGACTGTGAGAGGTCTTTTCAGTCACAAGTGTGGTAGGAAGAAAGAAAGAATACTATTTTTTAACAAATTAGAATATTGCACTAACAAAAATCTCACCAACATCATTATAATATTTACCCTTTTTCCTGAGATCAGTATTTATTTATTTATTTATTTGCTTATTTATTTGTTTATTTTTGCAGTACTAATGTTCAAGCTGAGGAAAAAGTACCCTCTTTCTGACGTGGTCTGAAGATGGACCACAGGGAAGGTCAGATTTAAAATTTTGAATTGCATACTTGCAATTTATAGCTCATGTGTTCAGTAACCCTAATGTCTCTCTGGGAAACCTTACCTCCCTCCTCTCTCTCTCTCTCTCTCTCTCTCTCTCTCTCTCTCTCTGTATGTATGCGTCCTCTTTAAAGAAATGATCCTCACCTTAAAAGTTAGCTGACCCCACATTTCAACCTATTAGAAAACATCTCAATTCTTCCCATCCCAACCAGCATACTGACAGCCCACATTTCCCTCTTAATTTATTTACTAGTGTATGCATGTGAAAATTGCATTTGTTTAGTCTCAGTCTTTCTGGGTCTGAGCCAACCTTGATTTTAAAAGAAAAAGACTTCTGGGCTGGGGATGTGGCTCAAGCGGTAGCGCGCTCGACTGGCATGCGTGCAGCCCGGGTTCGATCCTCAGCACCACATACAAACAACGATGTTGTGTCCACCAAGAACTAAAAAATAAATATTAAAAAAAATTCTCAAAAAAAATTAAAAAAAAAAAGAAAAAGACTTCTATTAAGATAAAGATCTCATGTGAAATTAACCATCTCTTCAAGAACACTAATGAATGTTTTCAAAACTTAACCTATTCACAGTCCTAAAAGTGAGTTCTAATAGGAATAGAAAATATGTGCCTGGGCTATGGGCTAATTCAGGGCTAGGAGATTATCAACAGGAGAACTTTTTTAAAAATTACAAAGAGTGGGTAGGGATATATTTCTTTGGAAAATATACACATTCTCCACATACATACCATATGCAATAGTCCCAGGTCGAAAACCACAAAAGAGAACTCTGAGAATACATCATTTCATCCCTACTAACTCTCACTATGGTCATCTCCGATCTAAACCAGACTGTAGTCTAATGTCAAGGTAACTGAAGGGAAATAACCCACTGTGCTTGATGAGCCTATATAATTCCATCAAAAGCGTGATAGAGTTATCTCTTCTGTAACTATCCAGATAATTAGAATTTTCAGTTTTGTTGGTATTATGAGTCTCCCACCATTGTTTTCCTCAAGCTTTGTATTAGCCATCTATTATTACTATTACTTTGTTTTGTGTTTTTTGTTTTTTTTAAATGTGGTGACAAGCAATAGCATATAGTGTTTCATATAATTAGACACTATTGCCATGTTCAATTATTTTTTTTTACTAGGCACATATGGGTGACTGACTCAGTTCAGTATTCTACAATAATCAGAGTGTCAGTCTCTCTCTCTCTCTCTCTCTCTCTCTCTCTCTCTCTCTCTCTCTTTCTCTCTCTCCCTCACCCTCCCTCCCTCCTTCTCTCCCTCCCTCTCTTTCCTTCTCTAAGTGAATTTCTTTTGAAGGCTTCCCCTCCCTGGGGAATGATTATTCAGACTAAAGCATTTCCTACATAATCCACAGAGGAAGTAGTGCCATTAAGAACTATTAGAAATTTTGCACACAGTCAATGAGGAACTGATTTTTCAACACATATTGTTAATACATTGCTGTTCAGCTGCATCCTTTCCCACAGTCTTAAGTGTGAGCATTCTGAGAAACTCTGGTAAACTAAATCTGAATTTCCCAACTTCAAGAATGAGTCATGATAAATTTTTTTTAAATAAAAAGATTAATGCTATCAGTAGGGGGAAAGGCAAATGGATTAAATAAGGGTGTTGACATATTTCTACATTCTTTTCTAAAACAAAACTTTCCCACCTTGTTCCTTTAAAAAAAAAAGGTGACTTTTTAAAAGCAAATTATTAATAACCTATTTAATATACCATTAAAGAGAAAAAGCAGATATTTGCTTCAAAGCCATATTTAGATTTACAATGTTTAAGGTTAAAAGGGTATCATGAAGCAAGTTTTTGAAAAAACATGCCCTCTTAACTTTTATTGCCTGGCTCTGAGTTTTGAACATAAGCTCCTGGATAATGGAGAATTTTTCTGTTTGTTCCTTGCTGAATACCCTAGCATCATAGTAAGTATTCAATAAATAGAATTACCATTTTGAACAGAAGTGTGTGAGTATGTGTGTTTGCACACACTTTTTAAAATTTTCTTAACATGTCAATTATTCAGGTAAATTTAAAAAAAATAGTTGTTGATGGACACAATACTTTTATTTTATTTGATTATTTTTATATGGTGCTGGGGACCTAACTCAGGGCTTCACACATGCGAGGCAAGCGCTCTATCACTGAGCTACAACCCCAGCCCTTATTCAAGTAAGTTACCATTAAAGATTAAAGGAAAGATAAAAGAAACTGTAGAGCATATAGAAAGTGCTTTCAGATTCTCTGGACAAAATTGGGTGATAATTTGCTCATATGAAAGTCATAGAAAGAAATTTTTAAATGGTGAATTAACTATTTTGAATTTTGTTGAAATTGCAAATGAAGTAATAGATTTCAGGATAGTAATAAAAATATCTATGCAACACTTACTATAAGCCAAACAGAGTTTTAAGGACTTGATATTTATTAGCTCATTTAATTCTCACAAGAACCTTATAAGGTGGGTATTACTATCATTCCCCATCTTACAGGCAAGAAAACCTAGGCACATAGACACTAAGTAAATTAGCCAAGGTCACATGCTAGTTATTAACTACCAGAACCAGAATTTGAACTAGGGAGTCCAAACCCAAAAATCCATGTTTTTAACCACTTAAATACCTCTTATATTCAATAGTTACAGCAGCCTATTCTTAGCAATCTCTGAGGTAAAGAATATGGACTTTACAATTCCCAAATAGATACACTTCTGACCAAAAATGTACTTATTTTTCAGTGCTGGGGTTTGAACCCAGGGCCTTATACATGTGAGGAAAGTGCTTTCACCACTGAACCATACCCAAGACGCTAAAAAAAATGCATTTAAATTCCACAGCTTGAAAGGCAGATAGAAAAAAAAATGGGATAATTTTACAATGAACATAGAAAAATAAAAACTCATTGGAATTGAAATCCTGTTGAATACCAGAGAAAAGAAAATTAGACTGAAAAGAAGATAATTACTAAAGGGGAAAAAAAGTTTATTTTTAGGCAAAGGATATGAGCTGTTTAGCATTCTCTCAAAAACAAATGCATGTTTTATGATGAATTAGTTTACTACTTAACAAATCTAAAATTATATTCTAAAAATATACTTTTGGTCTATGATTCAATAAGCAATTTAAAAATGTTTAGGGCTGTGTATTCACAACCAAAACTTCTCAAAGATGTAACCAACAAAAGGACATCCCCCCCCAAAAAAATGAAGGAGACATCATACCTTAGTAGTTCTTTGACATTAAAATGATATTGTGTTAGACTGAGTCCTTACCTTCTAAAACATTCACTGATTTAAGTGATGTAATGCCTGGGGTTTGCTTCAAAGCAATCCAGTGTGAGAGAAGAAGAAAGGTAGGTGAGGATATAGTGAGCTAACTTGATAGTGACTGGTAGCTACTGAAGCTAGGAAATGGGTAAACATTACACTAGTCTTTCTACTTTCATATAGGTTCATATATTGAAATAGTTTACTATCTGGCACATAAGTAGACACTTGAGAAATGTTAATTGTTTTAATTATTAATATTATTGTCACAATATCTGTGAACCGAACTCTTTGGACCCAACCAAGTTCTTACAGGGAAGTCATATGGAATTTCATTGATGTCATCAGATAATTAAGCAGAGAATTTAATTCATAATATTAATGATATACACTATAAGCAAGTGAGATAAAAATTAAACAAGAAAAATAAGGAAACTAGAAAGGACCACCTGGGCAATTCATAAATCATTGTAAAACATGCTTCTTTCTTACTTTCATTAACAAAACTCACCAGCATGTTGTTTTACCTGAGAATTAAAGGGCAAAGTATCAAGAAAGTATGGCAGCCACACTGCAATAGCTGCAAGTTAGCAGAGGTGGCAGCAGGAAATGTCATCACAAAGGTCACTGAGAATGAAAAATTCAGGGGATAAATGCTCAGAAATGTTGGAATTTGGTATTCATATTATAGCTGAGCAAACCCTCATGCGCTTCATATTTGCATTTTTTATTTTCTCTATCTGAAAATGGGTTAATAATTCACCTCCTAGGAGAGGCAGAACAAATAATTAAAGACAGGAAAGGGTTTTGAAATGATAAAGTGTCTGAAAACTTTGTGCCTACTTTGAGGACTATTAGGTAAGTCAACCACGGGTTGAAATAATGGAGAGAGCCTTATGTTAAATAAACATAACATAAAATAAATGTGGAAATCAAGATCAGTAGGTTGAGTGAGCCAAGAAAGAAGTAAATGAAAATTACAAAACAGTAAATAAAACAAGTTCATAAGATATTTGCAAGCCCCTTATTGGCTCTTTAACCATTAACAATAACATTACAGAAGAATAGTAAATTATTTAATAAATTGAAAAGAAATTCACTGAAAATGAAAATGACAGCATTGAATGTATTACTGTGGCATCTGATTGAGAGCAAGATATAGATGGCCCTGTCTACAACATGTATATGCATTTCTGCAGAAATTCATGAACTTAAACATGCAGGGATATGTATGTTGTGTGTATGTCTAAAATACTTAAGCCATAATAATGCAGTGGTTATATTTTCTAAACATTATTTGTCGATGTTTTGTTTTTATAATACGAGAATAAGATGACTTCAAATCATTTCTCCGTGGGATAGTTTTCCAATATTTTATTGGGATAGAGACCCAAAGATTCATACTTGGTATAACTTGCCTTTCTTGTTACCACTCAGCATTTCAATGAGTTTGCCCAAGGATAATGTAATAATTAAGCAAATGAACACGGTTGAATTTGTCTGGTGTGGGTCTGGCATTCAACTTCATAACTTAATCCCTCTTAATGTTTGCCCAAAGGAAAAAGAAAAAGGTCATCTCATGATTTTTCAAAATGAACCAACGTTGCTTTGCTTCACATTCTGTGTTTTTCTGTTCTTTTGTCCTTAGAAACATCTTAACTCTTCATTACCTTATAACATTGCATTTGTTTCTGTAGATTTCTCCTGGGACATTTTCCCTCTGAGCCATAGATTGTGTTTAGGTTCCACTCAGAAGTTATGCATTGTGCAAGGAAGGAATATTCTCTCCATTAGGGTTCACCTGAGGAACAAGTCCAACCAATTTGTTGATATTGACCTCAAGTGAAACAGGGAAGAGAAATATTTTTGTACTTCCTAAGCAAAAACTGGAACATGACATCACTATCTGAATATGCTTTATGGTAGAAAGAACCTTGGGAAAAAGGTGACTGCTTTGACCTCAACTAGAAAGTTGATTTTTTTCTTTATTAAATTATTAAATTCTAATTTCTTATATATGATGTCACAATGCAATTCATTTATGATTTTTTAAAAAGATTTAATCCCTCTCAACCTATTTCCTCAGTTGTCACGTAATTTAATGGAATTTCATCTACATACCACATTACTACTCTACCCTCTACCACCACCACTACCATCATTGTTCCCAGCCACAGTACCAGAGATGTTGTAGAGTCAGTGCCATGAGAGTGGGAACCCAGCACAAAAGTACAGAGAAAGCAATAGTGCTGTTAGGTTCCCTCTAGTCAATTTCCATTACCTTGTATTATTTTCATCACCTAAAATTACTTTCATTACCTAAAATGTGTTACTTGTTATAATGTTTGTTTCTAACATAAACATCTTTTTTTGAAAAACATATTTTATTGCTTAGGTTTTTATACATAATTCTAAACTGTTGAAACCATTGTCAAATATGTGAACCTAAGAAAGCCAGAATGTTTCTTTTCAAAAATTGTTGATTTAATTTGTTGTAGTCTTGCTAAAGTAAAAACATTGTTACAGTTCCAAGACTAAATTTTGTTTATTTATGCCAACAAATACTTTTCTGATCTTTTGTGTTTGGGTGCTTGCAAATTCAGTCATCTGTAAAATAGGTGCATTTGAATATAATTGACAAACATATTTGTCAGAAAATGAATATACATGTTATGGAAGCAATAGGCTTAAACTAGACACCAACACCATAAGCCTCCAGATGTTTTCAAACTATAAATAAGTACATGGGAATGAGAGGGGAGGCTTTGTAGAGGGAGTTGACAAGGAGTGGTGGCAGGACCCTCACTCATTTTAGTGTCAGTTCAACCCTACAAACAAGAGAACCGGGTAGACACTAGACCATTTGCCTCAAGAAAACATGAATCCCACGTTTGCTTTTGTGGGATTCAATTAAAGTCTGCTTTAGAATTAATGTAATAAACAAATGTGGAATACTTACTCTTGTGCAAAGCCCTTTAAAGCAATGTTTCTCAACTGAGAGAAATGTTCCCTCAGGGGACATTTGTCAATGTCTAGACGCATTTCCTGTTGTCACAAACTAGGGTTGGACTGGTATCCAGTGGGTAGTGGCCAGAGATACTGCTAAATATCCTACACTGTGCAGGAGAGCTTCCCCAAACAAGGAATTACCTAGCTCAAAATATCCATAGTGCCAAGGTTGAGAAACTTTGCACTAGAATATTAAGAAAATAATAACAATCATACAAGAACTGCCCTCAAGAGCTTGGAGTCTGGCAATGATGATGATGTAGATGCATAGCAAAATGAGCAAAGCAAAAAGAGTTATAAGAAATGTATAGGTGAGGGGCTGGGGCTGTATCTCAGTGGTAGAGAGCCTGCCTCATACTGGGTTTGATCCTCAGCACCACATAAAATAAATAAATGAAGATATTATGTCCATCTACAACTAAAAAACAATTTTCAAAAATTAAAAAAAAGTACAGATGCAAAGTTAATTGTAGCTGTAGGATCAGAGAACTTTTTGAAAAATAAAACAATAAATATCCATCCCAACATTCTTAAAATAACCAAATTTAAAGGTGCTAGTGATTTTTATAATTTATAATGTTTATAGGAATATTTATTTTATGTCTGCTACTATATTAAGTTCTGTGTGAAGACAAAGCTAGTAAAACTGAGTCATTATTCTCTGGATCTCAGAGCAGATTTCTAATTCCACATTAATATTATTTGAATTCATTCCTTCAAAATGTCTGTGTGCTGATCATATTTCAAGTATTTTGTGAGACACAGGACATAAACAGGCAAGGTCCCTGCCCTTGTGGAGCTCACTGCCTCTTGGAGTAAGCAAACAAAATTGAACTAATAAATGCATGATTTTGCTGGGGTGGTGGCTCAGTGGTAGAGTGCTCACCTAGCATGCATGAGGCACTGGGTTCGATCCTCGGCACCAAATAAAAACAAACTAATGGGGCTGGGGATGTGGCTCAAGTGGTAGCGCGCTTGCCTGGCACGCGTGCAGCCTGGGTTCGATCCTCAGCACCACATACCAACAAAGATGTTGTGTCCGCCGAGAACTAAAAAATAAATATTAAAATTCTCTCTCAAAAAAAAAAAAAAAATTAAAAAAAAAAAAACAAACTAATGTATCCACCTAAAACTAAAGATACATAAATAAATATTTTTTTAAAAAATGTATGATTTCAATGTGATTTCTTTCAAAAATATTAACCTGTGGCCCAATAACCCTGAAATCTCCTCACCAAAAAGCACCTAGAAATTCTAACTAAAATAGCACAAACATTCTTTTAGAAACCTAACGGCACATGAAAGAAAGTACAGGAAACCCCTAAGGGCCAAATACAAACAGGGACTAAAAAACTAGACTTGTGAGCATAATCTGACAGTGAGATTTCTTGGGGCTTGGAAGGTGTGCTAGTCTTCGAAACAAATAGATTTTAATGACCAGATAAGGTTAGGATATGAAGTCTCAGGCCTATAAAGGTTAGGATCTAGTCCAGCTATACCACTCCTGGTATTTATCCAAAAGAACTAAAGTCAGCACACGTTAGAGATACCTGCATACTCCTGTTTATCACTGCACAATTCACAATAGCCAAATTATGGAACTAGCCCAGGTGCTCATCAACAGATGAATGGATAAATGATCTATGTACACAGTGTAGTTTTATTCGGTCTTTTTTACCTATAAAGAAGAACAAAATTATGTCATTTGCAGGAAAATGTATGGAACTGGAGACCATAATGTTAAGCAAAAGAAGACTCAGATATGAAATGTTTTCTCTCTTATGTGAGAGGTTACAAAGGGAAAAAAGGACATCACGAAAGTACAAGGGAGACCATGAGGGTAGAGGCAGTGGTCAGGGGAAGGAGGATGGTGAAGGTTTGGGGGAGTAAAACTGATAAAATTGTATTTTTATGCAGGTACTAACATATCACAATGAAACCCACTACTCTGTGTAGTTAATATGCACCAGTAAAAATCAGTAACTGTAAAAACAGAATAAATTAACAAATGGGAAAAAATTGGGATACAGATACTAGGCATATTGTTCAGTGGTAGATGGCTTCTCAAGCATGCTCAAACTCCTGGGTTTGAGCTCTGCACTAAATAAATAAAAAGTAATTAGGACAGAAACTAAGACACTTGGATAAAGTTGGGGTGCTTAAATTAAAAAAAAAAGAAGAAAGAAAAGAAAAGAAAAAATTATACACAAAGAAAAATAAGAAGAAATCTTGTCCTTGTTCTGGATGAGGGGAATTCATTACCACAAACCATGATTCAGTAAGTTTGATGGGCAAATACATGCCGCCCATGGTGTCTAAGAAGCCCCAATCCTGGCCAGGGTGGTAGCATATGCCTGTAATCCTAGTGGCTTGGGAGGCTGAGGCAGGAGGATCAAAAATTCAAAGTCATCCTCAACAATTTAGCAAGGCAGTAAGTAACTCAGTGAAAGCCTTTCTCTAATAAAATACAAAATAGGGCTAGGGATGTGGCTCAGTGGTCAAGTGCCCTTGAGTTCAATCCCCAGTACCTCCCCCAAAATATATGTACATATAATCACTGATGCATAGCTAAATAAAGTCTTAAATTTTAAAAAAAAGAAGCCCAAAAATATTAAAATAAGAAGCTCCAGATTAGCAATCCTCACAAAATGCCTAACAGAAGAGAATATTTATTCATAGAATCAGAACCTTGTGCCCAGCTGTCTCTTCATGTCTTATCATGAAAAAAGTCGTGGTTAGCATTAAAATGCCTTACACTGCTTGCTTCTCATCCCTCCACCCTCTTACATTTCTCTTTTTTCTTAGTCTCAGGGCCCTGGAATCATACCTCCCCAGGAAAGTTTAGTACCTAATCCTTGTTTCAGCCTCTGCTCTCTGGAGTCCTGAACAAGTTAGGGACCTGGGTAAGAGAAGGCCTATTTGTAGAGCTGCCATTCTAGACTAAGGCCTGAAGAAAAAGGCCATACAAACAATAGGAGGGTAAGTTGTTCTGGCAGAGGGAGTAGTATGTCCAAAGGCTCTGATGTAGATCAGAGCACAGGAAACATAAAGAAGGCAACAACAGAGTATGGGAAAGAGAAGTGTGCAAAGCCACATAGGAGCCCAGTGATGCACTGCAGAGGTCTCAGGACTGGATTTGGTCTAAACTATATGTGGGTTTTCTTAAATTGGCTGTCAAATATTAAAAATAATATAATAATAATTTCTAGATTTTGAAAAAATTTAAAATATCTGTTAGCCATGGGTTTGCATTATAATGTGGCAATAGTCAGCTGGGTCCACCCCCTGAGACAAGATCTATAACTTCATGTTCATCACTGTCCCAGCTCAGTCTTTTCATTAAAATTTCCTCTTATAGGTGACTGTATGACCAATGTGATTCTGCAACCTGTACAATCAGAAAAATGAGAAATTATACCCCATTTGATTCAAATGTATGAATTGTCAAGGTCACTGTACTGTCATGTGTAACTAATAATAACAATAAAAAAAATTCCTCTATAGGCATTTGAATTTCCAGCTTCTAGTTGAGGATCCTCTAGGTTGTGGTAAAATCATAATCATAAATTGGATTTTATTTTAAAACAAAGAATAACCCTCAAAGAATTTTAAGCAAAGAAATAATGTGATCTAATACACAAACACACACACACACACACACACACACACACACACACATATGTATATGTGTATATATAGTCCATTCATTATGTAGACTGGAGGGCTGGGGTTGTGACTCATTGGTAGAGCACTTGCCTAGCATGTGCAAGGACCTGGGTTCAATCCCAAGCACCACCAAAAAAAAAAAAAAAAAATGGAGGATTAAGAATGGAAATAAGGATACAAACAAGCCTATTGCAGGAATCCACGTAAAAGACTATAGTGACTTAAAATAGAGTGGTAGCAATGGAAATAGATGTACATGAATTCAAAATGTGTTTTAGAGGCAGAAAATGTGAAATTTGCTAATAGATTCAATAGTGAAGGTGAGGGAAATAAAAATGCCTTGAAATCTATTAACAACTTGAGCCTTCTGTGGTCAACAGGTGAAGAAATAACATTAATTATAATTTTCAGTACACCGATATTTGACATGTTGGATTTCATATAAAAGAGGCACTAATGCCATCAAGGATCTTGAATCATAGAGGTAAAATTGATGCTAATATATGTACTTAGACTAAAAATAAAAAGCTTTACAACTGTAACTATAGACAATAATAACAGCTGATATTTATTGAGGGTCTACTATGTATCCATGCATACATTTCATTTAATCTCATAACACATAGAGCTGGGCATTATTATCATATTCCTTCTCACTCAGAAAGATAAAAAGGGAAGGTGAGTAACTAATCCAAGATTATATAGCTTCTAATTGGCATTTGGCTTAAGCAGACTGACTCTACTGTTCCTTTTTAAAAATCAGTATGCTAGACTGTTTTTATAATACATGTAACCAGTCATAAATGTATCTGCATACCACAACTTAGATATTCCAAGGAAATTTTGATTCCATTAACTTCACTGAAATGGATCCAGACTTCCTCACAAAGCTCCAACAGATGGCTAGCAGGGAAGGAGTTAACTTTCCTCAACATTGTTTAGAATTTTGTTTAATTCACTAATTGAAACAGTCCATTTAGGTAATGCTGGACCTGTGTGGAATACAAGTACAGATGCCTCAGATTTCTCAGTCTTCACCAAGTCCACGTGTGCAGCACATATTTACATAATATGCATGTCTGCCATCCAAGGTGGTGTCTGGGTGTATGAGGAAGGCTATGGTTTATATGTGGAAATAGACCATTTAATTTTCCCAGTCTAGATTTGATACCCACGCCTACCTGGTTGCTGTGCATCCTGCGGGCATTCATAATTTAACTCCTTTTTTGGAATCATCCTTCCTTAATTTGGTCTCCAGCTTGCTAAAAGCCTCATAACATTCCCCAGTTAATGGAGCCTCATCTCAATTCTCAGTAGTGACTGCTGTCAAACTTCTGTGACATTTCCTGTTCTACCACACTCTACCCCTGACCTCTGCTTCAGTATGACCTCCATCTCAGCAAGCCCACTGGCTAGGCAGACAATATAACATCACGAAAATCAAGATTCTAGTAAGAGTGAGAGCAAACTAGAACTGTCTCCAACTAGAAGACAGAGCAGGCCCACTGGTTCTCAACTGTCTTGCAAGTTCCCCTTCCAGAAGTTTCAAGAACTTCTGAATACTATTTATGATACACGGGGCAAGAAGAGGCCCCAAAAGCTAAACTTTGAGAACTCCACCTAGCCACATGGCATACATAGCCAAGTTCAATTTGTTGTGGTTAAGTCCCATGTTGGCTTACGATAGCCCAAAAGGCAGTATCTTTCCAATCCAAAATGGAAATAATACCTGACACAACTGTTTAACACTTGTTCTTCAGCCAAAACCCAGAGAAGGAAGTGCTCAGATGCCATAGTAGAAGGGATACCTTCTCTTCCCTATGCAAAAACTCCATGACACAAGTTCTCCAGACTTTCCCCTTGGCAGGGAAAATCAAAGCTAAAAGGAGACTGAAAATACAACTCTGCCACACTACTCAGCCTTGCCTTCAACTCAATGTCTAACTAAAGAGGGTCATTGCCTTTCTTCTTCTTGGTCCTGTACACTCCAGGACCCAGCTTTAAAGAAGTCTGTGAATGAAAAATAATTTAAGGAAAGAGATAGAAATAAAATGCATTGGTTTAATACTAGCAAAATAAAATATGTCAACATACAGAAAGTTGTCCTTTCTTGGTAAGCCAAATAAACAGATGCCTTTGGTGAGATACTGTCAGAATCATTAGATCTTTAGATGTCAAGGTTCAGCTGTTTATAGCTCTAAGGTCCTGTTCTAAATATTATATGGTTCTGTGATTTTTATCTCTGAAAGGCCAAAAAAAAAAAACTGTTATATATCAAGTTTCTACTCAGAGCTTTGCTTACTCATTCAAGTGTCTCAAACTAACTGCAAATCTTAATGTTTCAGAGTAGCATTAAACAGTTTTCCAATATTGAACAGGGATTATTGTGAGATCCCTAAAGCTTGTAATGTTTCACAAGGACATTCTAATGGCTTCAACTTTCTATTTATTCCATTTAGTGTCAGGCAGTGGCAACAAATGCATCTCAATGTATATTGTTACTTAAGTTGATTTCAGATAACCCCAACCAAAAAACTTCTGTGTACAATGTGTGGGTTTCCAAACATAAGCAAACACATGCACATATTCTGAGTAATCAAGGCAATGGAAGGACCAAACAAGAAGCAGCCAGGTGGAGTTCATCTGGAAAGGTTTTATAATGCTTTCATGGATTAGTAAACCTAAGGAAAGCATCCAAAGCTTCTTTGAAATGTTAAGAATGAACCATTGGAGAACAACTGTTCTTCAAAGGGTAGTAAAGTATGCAAGGCAGTATCTCACTGGAGAAGGGGGGATCTTATACACTCAAAAAATTATTTAGAAAGGAATAGAAGCTTGAGATCAACACACTTATATTTCTGTTTATTCACCAAGTCAAGCTACTCTCTCCAAACCCTAAATCCCTGAATTTCCAAATAATTTCTTGGGAATTTTTGTTGCACAAAAAAATTAGATGAGATTCAAAAAGATGAAACTATTTGGAAATCTGAATAGTTCTATAAAATATCTCTAGACAACATCTCTTCATGAAAATGGGCTTAAGAAGCCAATTAAAGAAGACATTCTGTTTTATAAAGTGAATTATTATCAACATACAGGCCTTGACTACCAAGAGAGAAAAAGACTTGTTCTTAGGAATAAAAAGAATTGTAAGTTTGTCCCTCCTTTCAACAAGTTTCAACTAGTTGTATGATAGCCATGTAATTAAGACATGTACACAATTGTAATTAGAACAACATGAAACAGATGAAAGGCAGAATCATAAATACTCTTCTTTAATTCAGGAGCTGGTAAAGAAGAGAAACTGTCTTAGGAAGAGCCTAAGTAAATCAGTGATTGAGAAGGAAAATTATTAGAAGTTATACAGTATACATAATGTAGAGAGATTAGCCAATTCTCAATTATCCATGATTATAGAGATATAAATTATATAAAATAAGTCTATGAGGTCTTCAAGTATCAAACTTTCAAATAGCAAATATCCCAAACTCGTACACATCATGCATAAACCTAAACCACAAGACTTAAATCAAGCTCTTACAAATCACTTGACTAAAAATTATTTCAAACTGTCACAGGTGGTACTATGTACAAGCTATTGCTCCTGGAAAAGAAGGCCTGATCTCCATCAGGTGGCGAGTGGTAGTGATCATGGGTCTGTGGGTCTGTGAATTCAGAAGCACCTCCAGCAGTGTCTCATACTCCATGCCTGATAAAAGTCACATATATTCTAAACTAGGATTTTCCTGAGAAACAGGACTAATTAGAGAAGATAGATAGATAGATCCATAAATAGGTAGAGGTGAATTTATTATAGAAATTGTCTCACACAATTTTGGAAGCTGAGACATCCCACAGTCTACTGTCTGAGGAAGTGGGGAACCAAGAAAACTGGTGGTATAATTCAGTCTTCATCCAAGTTCTAAGAATGGAGGGGTGGGGCAGAGAGATTGTAAATCCTGGTCTGAGTTCAAAGACCCAAGAACCAGGAGTGCTGATGTCCAAAGTCGGGAAAGGATGGAAAGATGGATATCCTGGCTCAAACTGAGAGAACAAATTTGTCTTTCCTCTGGGCTTTGTTTCTACTTCTGTCCTCAGTAGATAAGTAGCCCACTCACATTGGTTCAGGGTGATCTTTTTTACTCAGTCTGCTGATTTAAATGCTAATCTTTTCCACAAAAGTTATCACAGACTCAGCCTAAAATGATGACCAGCTATCTGGTCTTCCTTTCACCCAGTCAAGCTGACACATGAAATCAACCATCACACATCCTCTCCAGCAAACACAAGACTTCACCTTGCATTTACTCTTCTCTGGAGCTCCTAAAAACTCCACCCAGAAATCAAGGGTCAAAAACCTGCTTTTTCCCATGGTGCCCCTAAGACAACTCCCAGCTCCCTTATGTTTCACCCTTTTCTCCTGAACATTAGGCAGATAGTAGATGGGGAGTCTTACCACAGCTCACATATGCACCAGATGATGGCACGACTGTTAGATGGCAAAATACCTCTTCCCTTATTCTTGCTACAGGAATTTATTGACACTCAAGTCTAAATACTGACTGCATAGCAATTTAATCAGGTAGCTACAGAAGGACAACAGACCTATGGGAATGTGGACCATCCCTAATGCAGGAAAGAGGCAGCAGAGGCCCTGATCCAGGCTCCACACCTCTGAAGATACTTACTTACCATCTGGTTTGTCTAAATATAAAACAAACAAATAAATTTTTTAAAAGCAGTATATTTGCTTGAAATATACTTAGAGATAGTATATTATTTCTTTTTTCTCTAAGATCTGAGTCCCTCATGTACCATATCAGTATATCAGGAACTTTCAAACATTGTACTTTCTAAAATTGTTCTTATAAAGTTATTAAGTGTAGAAGTAGGAGACTCCCTACAATGACTTCCATTCATTCCCTTTTCAATTCTCTTTTTCTAATCATTGGATCAATAGAAGTTATTCAGTAGGAAGTAGAAGAGAGAGAGAGAGAGAGAGAGGGAGGAAGAAAGGAAGGATAGAAGGAAGGAAAAAATTAGGCAAGCCTCAATCTGAATATACCTCACTGATAAGTCAAATGTACAAAATATGAGGGGAGTAGGTATACTTCTAGGCAAGTATGTGGTTGAATAAAGAAAATAGATGAAGTGAAATCCAAGATATTTTCATCAGTATGTAAATAGTCTGTGACTTGATTTGAGTAAAAGATGACAGGTTAACAATTTCATATCCTCTTCCCTTTTCTGTGATAAGTGAGAAACATATGAAGCTGAATTAAGCCTAGAATAAATACTATTCTACAAATATGTGACAGACAGTGCTGGTTGTCCACATAAAACCATTTTCCATTTTCTTAGTAATTAAATAGTTAGGCGCTTTATTACATAGCTAGCTGCTATTTCCCACACTCCTTTGCAATTAGATATGCCCTTGTAGCTAAGTTCTCTCCACATGAACAGGAGTATTGTGTGCCACTTCTGGGTCTGGGCCTAAGACATTCCTTCCTACTCATTTTTCCTTCCCATTGACTGAAACTTAGACATGTGCATGTTTTGATCATGTAAACAAAGAGTTTCCCTGGTGGATCATGTAGCAACAAGATAGAAGAAACCTGAGTCCCTGAATTACCACATGGAGATCTGTCACACTGACTGTTAAATGAGAAAGTAATTTCTCTATTCTTTAAATCACAATGTTTTTGAGTCTTACTGTTATAGCAACTTGCCTTTTACTAATTCAGAAAAGAAACTATGTTATAAGGGAAGGGTATAGTATGAAATAACAATATTTTCTACTGAGATAAATTTAATATCTTATTTTAATACAGATTGAGTATCCCTTATCTGAAATGCCTAGGACTAGAAATATTTTAAACTTCAGGTTTGTTGGGTTTTTAAAAATATTTGTGAACTTGGGATGTAGCTCAGTTGGTAAAGTGCTTGCCTAGCATGCACAAGGCCCTGGGTTCAATCCCCAGCACCAAAAAAAAAAAAAAAAAAGCAAAAATTGCATGTACACAATAAGATATTTAGGGGATGGAACCAAAGTCTAAACATGAAATTCATTGTATTTAACATATACCTCATATACATAGTATGAAGGTAATTTTATACATTATATTTTAGTACATCTGCATTTTAACAACAACATTTCACATGAGGTCAGATAAAGAATTTTCAACTTGTGGCATCATGTCAGCATTCAAAAATCTTCAGATTTTTGAAAATTTTAGATGTCTAGATTAGGGATGCTCAACTTGTATCTATTTTTTACTGAACCCTAGGCAAAATTTGTACTAGTATAGAAGACAAGTCAGTGCCCATTCCACTTTCCTTGGGCTTTTCATTGTGTGCTGGTAAAATCTGAGGTGCCAGTATCTCCATCTCTGTGCCTTGGTATCCTTCTTACTCTGTATAGCTATAAAGTGCTAAATAATTAATATTCCTAGAAGCAACTTTCAACTAATGATATTGTTTTGTTGGTGTATAAGTATCCCATCTTCTTTACCCCTTGGCTGGATTAATACCATGGTGTATGCTTTGCACTATTTTTATAAAGCTTTCTTACAAAATTAAGTTCCAGTTGCCTTTATGTTAGATGGTTTATCCTTGTCCTCATTGGTTTCTTTCCTGTTGCCCAATCACTTTTCTCTTATCATATTGCCAACTAAGCTAAGTATAATCAAATCTTGTATTGGGGTCTGCCTCTGGGAGATCCAAATCTCATATTGCTCCGGCTACTGTATATTCACCACCTCAGCCTAAAACCATTCTCCAACACAGACATTACTATTAGATAGTATTATGTTATTTATATAATTTATGAGAATTAACTTGACCAACATCAGACTAAGAATGAGAATTACTACCAAGTACTATCTCACTCAGAAGTTTCTGCACCTTCCAAAAGAAATGGACCGTCACCAGAAGCAAAAGTTTTCCATTTTCTACCAAAGAATTTTCAGTAGATTAAGTTAAGTTGTAAGCTTTATGATTGAAGTTATACTTCAGGAAAATTAGGTGAAATTAACTTATATTAGCCTAGATACTTTGTATTAAATAGAACACCTCTGATAACACTTTTGTTAAGCAGAATATTTTTTTAGCCTGAAAAGAGGAGGGGGGGGGAGGCACATTTAGGTTATTTACTAACACAAATTATTTAACATTTTTAAATGTAGTCAGTCAAATCCTGACCAGAGCTAATTCTATTGAACAAATCTGCTTCTTAAGGGGTCTGTAGATGTTCTTTCTGATAGGAACCAAGATCTATGTACTTCCTGCGAAGACTTGTATAATAAGATAATAGGTGAATATATATTGAGTTGTAAATAACTCATAAGGCTTAATGGACTTAGAAATTTTCATATTTGAACAAAGAATTCGATCTGTCTACCTATGGAAGTCAGAATTTTGATTTTAGAATTTTAAGTGATCAGTCAACAAATAATAACAACAAATAATATTTAGAGATATTTGATGAGTTACCTGTCCAATGCTTTTTAATCATATGTAAAGCAAAGCAAGCACACAGAGGATAATGAAATTTTTTATTCTTATTGTATTAGTGACTTAATATGGACATTCTTTTATATTTTAAGTTAATAGTCTGGCAGGAAAAATACTGCAAAGTTGTCCTACACAGGCAATATACCAAGTTAAAATAATGATGTTATGAATAGCATGGAAGTAGTTCAAGATCTTAGAGAAAAAAAAAGCTAACTGTTTACTCTTCACTGCCTCTAGATAAAATCTAAACATCACATTCCTAAAAGGATATGCAATATCACATTCAGCCTAGGCAACTGCATTCCTCTCCTGGTCAGCTGAACTCTGCGGCATGATCTTAAGCTTTGGCTATTTGAGGTAAGCGAACCCTGTGGTCACGCCTGCTTCAGTTGAAGCTGATGTCAGTAGGGATGGGCCTGGAGGAGAATGTTAAAAGCCAAAAACACAGATTATCTTCAGAAATGTAATGAGTCAGTTCCTACCCTTATTGATGTCAGATTTTTATAGGGAACATTACATCACATAAAGTCTGAAAAAGTATGAAAGCCAGAATAAGCAAAGCTCTGTGTCAAAAAGTCGAAGTCTCATAGCAAACACAGTTCAGCTAATGTAATTACATTCATATGACTTTCATTCAGAAGGAGTATGGTTATAATACATTGGACCTTATCTAACCTATAAACAGAAATATGTGCCTTGGAAATATGCACTTATCTAATTTGTAATACTGTAGAAAATTTTACATACATATGTAAATAAAAGGACCTTGCCTATCTCCAGAAATGTGCATGCTTTTCATTTGTCCAAGGACTATCTACATCTTTCCACAAAGATATGTAAAGTTTAATTAAACAACAAAATGTAGAACATACATATGTATACGTACTAGTGCATTTCATCTTTAAAAATATTTCTATTTAAAGAACTCAGTATGGAGCTGGGAATGGGCTCAGTGGTAGAAGTGGTAGAGCACTTGCCTAGCATGTGTGAAGCACTGGTCGATTCTCAGCACTGCATATAAGTAAATGAACAAAATAAAGGTCCATCAACATCTAAAAAATATATTTAAAAAAATAAAGAACTCAATATGTATTCAATCTCCACAGCATATTCTGATTTTAAGCTCAGGACTTATATATTATTTCTCTGAGGATATCATGGTGCCTGACTGAGTTTTAACACAAAGTTATAGATCTCCAGTAATGTGATAATGGTTTTGTAATTATATGAATTTGTTTTTTTCTGAAGTCCTTCTTTTTTTGCAATATGAACTTAAGTAAGTGTTTCTGTTTCTGTTTTTGTTTTGCAGTATTAGATTTTGAACCCAGGGGTACCCTACCATTGAGCTACATCTGCAGTCCTTTTTATTTTTTATTTTGAGACAGGTCTTGTTAAGTTGTCCAGGCTGGCCTTGAATTTACAAAATACTTCAAATGCTTTGGAAAAATAAAGATTAGAGACTGTAAATGAAAAAAATAATGCAAAATATTGATAATTATTGAAGTCTAATGAGTATACAAGGACTCCTTACATTTTCTTTCTTCTTTTTGGTATACATTTAAAATCTCTCATAATAAAGCATAAGACTAAAATGAAAGTTTAAAAAAAGGACAATTTTTATTTTATGCTTTCAAGTTACCATATTATATATTTTTGTGATAGTATTAATTTAGCATAGATCAAAATGAGGTTTTAATAGAAACTGCAAATTTTTCTTCATTATGTGCAGAAGCTATCATAAAGTATTTGAAAAAAATAAGTTTAGGAATAAAAATACAATCTTTTTATAAAAGCAGCATATTCTCATGTTCACTGTTTTCCATATTTTGGAAGAGGTGTGCAAAGTGTGACTGCCTCTGGAGTGAAGAGGAGGCCTCACCAGGGAAATCCCAAGAAGTGCACCTCAGTAGTTCAGAAACCCTGTCTGCAGTTCCTCTTATCATGGGAGAAGTTCTGGACATGTTTCTGACAGAAGTTTTCAAGCACTATTTATTGTATATGTTTTCAAGCATCTGGTCAAAAAGATTATTACAAAATTACACATCTTTATTTTGCAGTGTACAAGATAAAACTATTAATAGTACATGAGTGATATAATTTTGTTTTTATTTAGAAGGATTTTAATAATGGAGTTTGTGGTTCTATATTAGACTTCATCCATATATGAAGGGGAAAGTTCTTAAAATTAAGCACTTTTGTTTTTCAACAAAATCAGTTGTTTCACCATCACGCAGTACCCTGAAAACGCAGGCTTGTTCCAGCATAGATAAGTGGTGTTTCAGTGCCACCTGGTGGCTTTCTTGGTCTATGCAGCATAGGTCTGATAAGTTCAGTGTGGGGAAACTTATATATCACTAGCCTGACACTCCAAATGCCAAATTAAAAGAAGATACTGGCATAGCAAATTTTTTTTCATTTTTACCAGTAGTAGAAAAATGTAAAAGCAAGCTTGATATTTTTGTAAGACATTTAGTTGGGGACTCATGTTCCCTATTAGACAATCATGACCAATTTTCTCCTTGCCTTTTTATATATAAATGCCTTTCACATGTTTAGTGACTGTAAAGATGTTCTAGAATGTACATGACTTGCCCAGTCATCTAAAACAAAATTAAAAACTCAAATTAAAAAAAAATAAAGAAAGAGCCAGGCACGGTGGTGCTCACCTGTAATCCCAGCGACTCAGGAGGCTGAGGCTGAAAGATGGCAGGTTCAAAGTCAGTCTTAGCAACAGCAAGGCACTAAGCAACTCAGTGAGACCCTGTCTCTAAATAAAATGCAATATAGGGCTGGGGATGTGGCTCAGTAGTTGAATGCCCCTGAGTTCAATCCCCAGTACCAAAAGAAAATAAATAAAAGAAAGAAGATACTGTTTGCCAGACAATAGATCACCTGCTCAAAGTCTGTAGCACCCTGAACCCCACACTGCAACAATATCATATTTCTAAATCTACTATGTACTTACTTTCTTAAAAGTACTTACTTTCTAATAAATACAAAATTTGAAAGTTAAAAAATTTTACATAGTAGTACTTGTTGTTTATAATAAAACATCGTGTTTTATTTAACACACTAATTTAGTAGCATGAGTCTCTCTCATCGCTTAGAGGGAGTAAGGGATCTGAAATAAGAAAAACAGATTGTTCCTGTTTGTTATGGAAGAAAATTTTTTTGAAATATTCACTTTCTTTTTTTCTTTGTACTATCTTGTATCCTTCTTGTTAATTAACTAAAAAAGTCAAGAGAACAAGAAAGATACAGTCAATCTTTAATGCAGTTTTGATTTATTTGATGACATACAAAATAGGTCCTGAGGAGAGCAGCACATAAATTTTACACCATATCAATTTACCAGAAGAACAGAAAGAAGCAACAAGCAAGTGAATATGAGGGTCACTAGAATTCCAAGAGGGGGTGGGCTAACGAAGTCAGGATCCAGAGCCTCAGCACTCACAGGTATGGTGTGTAGATTTTTCTCTGTTGAATAGTAGCCTTCTTTTTTTATAATTTGCAAACCAGAATAATTATAAGGACACTAGGACATCTCTTCTTATTAGGTCATTGCTTTCTGTTTCTGAAACTTCAGGCCTTCTTCGGACTCATCATCTGACCACCATTTTCTATTATTCTATGTATGCCACAATAGACCCAAAGTACTTTTCCATCTTCATTTTTCGCCACATGCTCTTTCCCACACAACATCCATAACATCAGTTCTGTGTCTTCCTTCTTTCAGTCATATTTACCCTGTGAACACTAGGTTAAACTCTGGATGTCCCACAAGTTACTTGCCTGAGAGACTCTTCTGTCTCCTAAGGAATCCCAGAATATTGTGACATCTACGTTGTTATTTTACAGGTGCCATCACATCTGCCTAGATCAATGGTTCTTAACCTTGACTACAATTCCAATCGTAAGGCACATGAAATCAAGCAAGTTGATGAGGGTCCAGTCCCTACAGGTTGTGATTTAATATGTCTGGAGTGGGGCAATATGGAACTGTAAATTTTAAAAGCTTTCTCAATTTGAGCCATGAAAACCACTGGGATGGACCATCTGTTCCTAGCAGGAGAAGACTCTAAGGAAGGGGATTGTCTTGGACTTACTAAGAGTTCAATATAGGGCTGGCTGAGGATGTAGCTTGGTGGTAAAGTACTTGCCTCACATGTGTGAGGCACTGGATTCAATCCCCAGCACCACATAAAAATGAATAAAGATACTGTGTGTTCATCTACAATAAATAAATAATTTTTTCAAAAAAAAAGGAGTTCAAATATATGACAAAGTTGAAACAACTGAGAAATGTCCTTTTTCACTTTAAAATAAGGCAAGAATTGGCCCAATGGGAAGAATCTTATAAATAGATCCACAAGTAGGGTGTGGTAGAGGGGCAAGCCAAAAGACATCAATGTAGGTTATAAATGATTGAATCAGATTGGGCAAGATGAGGGCTAGTTGCAAAGGAAAGGAAATAAAATGCTGATGGCTCAGGAGCCTTTCCCCCTCCTCCACCTTTTATCAAGGATACCTGCTTCCACGGAATTTTTCCTCCCTACAAGGAGTTGTTAATAAATGAATGGCCCTCTGGGCCACTCCCTGGGCAACTAGGATCACTCCACTTTTGGCCCACCTTTCTGTCTGTAGTCACACAGGCAGGATGAGGGAGGAGAGTACAGGAGACAAAGGAAATCTAAAATGTATAAAAGGGGCAGGACACCCTCATTTCCTAGGACACACAGCTCTGGAGCCCCTTCTGTGCAGAGAAGTCTACCTCTCTGTTCTCTCCTTTAAATAAAACTTGCATTCTAAGCTTGCCTCTGCGTTTCTCAGGTGTTCTATCTTCACATCAGGGAAATGAGACTTGGCTCTGATCCTCATTATTGCTGTCAGTAGTGTACACCTGAAATCCCAGCAACTCTGGAGGCTGAGACTGGAGGATTATGAGTTCAAGGTCAACCTCAGAATGTGGTAAGAACCTCAGCAATTTATCAAGACCCTGTCTCAAAATAAAAAATAAAAATAAGAAGAACTGTTGATGTAGTTCAGCAGTAAAGCACCCCTGGGTTCAATCCCCACTGCCAAAAGTGGGGTAGGAGGTGGGGGGCTGTGGCAGGGAAATCCACAGTCTCCTGTACAGAGTATCCCATTGGAGTTAAAGATGTAGCTCAGTGGTAGAACATTTGCCTAGCATGTGTGAAGGACCTGGGCTTAATCCCCAGCAAAAAATAAAAAAGGGTATCCCATTGGTCCATTTCTTCAGAAGAGTAGTTAGTGATAAACATCCTTTTTTAACTCAGTTCAATGCAACTCCATAAAATAATTCAGTATGCAGGGTTTTTTTTTAAATAAAGTACTACATTGTGGTACATACATATGTGTGTAATGATGAAGCCAGATTTAAAGATAGGTAGTTAGTGTAGTTAGGTAAATCGAGTCTAATATCAGTAAAATTGAAAATGAAGGCCATGTTGAAAATGGAGTGGGGAGGGGGAAGCAGAACAACTCTTGGAATGTTAATGTCCTCAAGGCCCAGAACCCATCCCAAAGAAATGTTAATGAAACACCTCCCAGCAAACACCGAGATGCTAAACCAAAAGTCCTTCCCACCCAGATTACTCCTTTGGCCCACCCTTTGGGCCTTCCCACCTACATTTCAGCACCAAAAGTTAAGAAAGGACAGGAATGTGACAGGAATGCGGGAAAACTGAATGAAGACCTTAGCTATAAAAAGGGGAAGACATACCCCTTCCACGGATTCCACCTCTTGGGTCCCCTCCTTCCTCCAGGGAGAAGTCTTTTATTTTCTGCTGTCCTTTAATAAAGCTTCTACTTTCCACTCTAAACTTGCCTCGGCGTGCTTCTCTGGTGTTATACTTCAGCATTGGGGAAGCAAGGACTAGTCAGTGGTAAAACAACAGTAACAGATTGGAGGCCCCAGCGAGATCTACACTGAGGTAAGTGCCTCTCCACACACCCCACGTCTGTATGAGGTGCATCTTTCTCTCTCTTTCTTTCTGGAGGGTGAGGTGGGCACCCGACGGCTATTTAGACGCAATTAGTGCAGCCACCACTCTTCAAGTTTCAAGTGAGAGGTTTCCTGGCCTAGTCAGCTCTCAATCACCTGTTCAATACAGAGCAGGCATGTTGGCTTCTGCCAAAGCCGCTTCCCACTTTTCTGTCTGGGCCCAGAGAGCAATTGGCGTAACTACACAGTGTCCCTAATCCCAATCTGCCTCCCGATGCGTGGAGGTGGAGGAAGGAGTTTGGAACAAACCAAAATTCGGGTCTGGGCTACACTCAGACTTATTCGTAAGGTTCCTTTCTCTTGAGCCCCCTCCTGACAGCCCTAAGGGGTATCTAGGGTGATCAGTAGATGAATGGCACTGAGGGAAAGCCTCAATTACTTTTGCCTCTGTGTGGGCTACACAACACTCCCAACCCCACATTCATTCCCTCCTGGATGCTCCCCTTCCTTCGCAGGTCAGAAATGTTAGCAATTCAGGTTGTAGGACTGAGAGAAAGACGTGGGATAATTAGTAAAAGCTGCCCAGGTTCCCTAAGGAGCATAGGTAACTTTCACTAGTCTGTTTTACTGCTCCAATGTTTAAAATGTGCTGTGTTCTCTTTAAGCTGCTAGAGGGAGGCATTTTTAGAATCAACTCTTCTGGTAGTCTCTCCAATAGGAAGCGCTACCTTACAACCAAGAGATATCTCTTACTCTCAGGAGGTTCCTTTAGTCTACAGAGCAAAGGCAATAAGAGCGTGCAATTCTCTTTTGCAGTGGATTTTTAGTGACAGGGAGGAAATCAGTAAGACCTTTAAGTCTGAATCCTCCCAGGGTCTTTGGCACAGGGCAAACTGAGACCAGTTTTTGCCAAAGGGGACCAGAAACACCCTCGGCAAAGCAAGGTGAGAGACGGGTTTTCTGGACCGTTTAGGAAGCTCAAGCTTAGGGAGATGTCCCTAATGAGAACAGTTTTCTCTCTGGCAGGGGCGCCTGAGACCTGTTTTTTTCTCTTCTCAGATGGGAGCTTCTCTCTCCAATATGCCAAGTGCACCACTAACCTGCATATTGAAAAATTGGGATAGATCTGACTCTCAGAAGCTCAAGATAAAGCGCCTCGTTTTCTTCTGCCACCAGGCCTGGCCTCAATACAAACTCCCTGATGGAGAAACCTGGCCACCAGAGGGAAATATCAATTTTAATACAATTTTACAGCTTGATAAATTTTGCAAAAAAGAAGGAAAATGGTGTGAGGTGCCATATGTTCAGGTTTTCTTTGCCCTATGGATCCTAAATTATGCCAACAATGTAAAGTAGACTTAGCTAAAATCTTGGGGACTCACCTACTGGGGAGAAAGAATCAGGAGGACCCACAAAATCTCCATCTGCTGTTGGTGTACAACAGCAGCCCTCCTGTCCTCCATATCCTGGCCTCTCTGCATCTGCACCAATAGACAGACCAAATATATTACCTCTCCAGGAGATACCTTTAATGTCCTTTAATAAAGCTTCTACTTTCCACTCTAAACTTGCCTCTGCATGCTTCTCTGGTGTTATACTTCAGCATTGGGGAAGCAAGGACTCGTCACTCGTAAAACAACGGTAACAATGACATATACATAAAGTTATGACAGCATCATTTTTGTAGGAAAATATTGGAAATAGTCTAACGCTTGTTTATAGGAGACTAGTAGAATAAATTATAATAAGGAGTACTTATTATAATCGTGACAGCCACCATTTTTAAGAAAAAGTTTCACTTTTCCGCCCAAAGACCTTTCTGAGAAAGGTTTACCACTCCCTCATACCAACACAACCCTTCACTGCCCACATTATTTCCCACCCAAGGGCGTATCACCACTCCCTCATACCAAACCCACACTCAACACTGCTCACATTAGGACCCACTCAGCTCTAATCCCAGAGCCTCCTCCATAAAAGTCTCAAACCCCAACCCTGTGTTGCCTCTCTCTCCTATGGAAAGATGGCCTTTATTGTCAGCTCTGACAAATCCCCATGTATATCTCTGCCTGGTCTCTGTCTTTCATTTCTCTCTTGGCCATCTCCAGTTCCTCACTTTCCTTTCATATACAATCTTTGTACTACCTTTTGTGTAAGAGAGGGAAATAAATGCTTGTTACCTTGAAAAGAAGTGAAAATAGAAAAAGAAGAAAAGAAAGAAAATAATTACCTATAGAGAATGGGTAGGAATGGAATAGAAGAAATGGGTCAGGCTAGCACTTCTGCAAGCATACCATTTTTTGTGGTTTCAACCTTTGTACCATGCAAATATTTTATATGATCAAAAATTACATAAGGGGCTGGGATGCAGCTCAGTGGTAGAATACTTTCTCACCATGCATGAAGCCCTGGGTTAAATATCCAGCCATGCAAACAAATTAGTTAATTAAATAAGACTATGAAAACAAATCATTAATTTGAGTATAAGGACAAATCTATGTACCTAAATGTATCAAAACCATAATAAAACCAAACAGAAAAAAAAACTAATTCAAATAACTTTTGAACCCATTATTCTAACTATATATCCTTAATGGGTTTTATTTTCAGATCAAAAAGAAAATAAATCTTAAATTTCACATAGTAAATACATTGTTAGTAGTGGTATTATATTAAAATTTTGAATTTTTTTTTATACTGGAGATTGACCCCAGGGGTTCTTTACCACTGAGCTATATCCCCAGCTCTTTTCATTTTTTTGTTATGACACAGTTTTACTAATACTGAGACTGTCCTTGAACTTGGAATCTCAGCCTTCTGAGTTGCTAGGTTTACAGATGAGCACCATGACCCCTGGCTGAAACTCTTTCATATGTAAGACACTGTTTGTAAGCTAACATACTACAGTTATGGACAAAGATTTTCATTGTAAAAAAGACAGACTGACAGAAATAGATATTTCTCACTACATATATATCATATGATATATCTCTATATAGAGAGTTACTGAAATATTACATTTGATGGTATTGTTTTAAAAACTAAATTAGAAATAAGCAATCTCTACAGTGTGAAAATAAAATTATATCCAAATGATGTTATAACCACACAGAAAGGAACTTTCATAAGTAGCTTTAAAATATAAATGTGATTATACATCTCTAGAGGGATATAACCTACAGATAAAAAGAGCTGCAAAAAATAATTTTGTAACTATTTTTACTTATCATATTGGGGGTATAATGTTATTGGGGGATTGTTTTGCATATAATCAGAATAAAGCCAAATGAGTAACTATGTAATATGCTAAGTCTTTTATACCTGAGAACCAGAATCCTTGGCATGAAAGAGAATAAATAAAGATGTAAGGCAGAGAGTTTGGCAAAAACCCTGTAGTTCTATATTTGAATTGGATAAATTAGTATAACTCAACATTCAATCCAACTTAAAAAGAAATTCCAGATTGTCTCCACTGAAGAGTCCTACAATTATTATTCCATTGACAATGAGCATCCTTAATATCTGTTCATTGAAAGACAGTTTCACACTAAAAGAAACCAAAGCTCTTTTACATAAGTACCTGGTTCTAGGACTGGAGCAGAAAATATATGAGGAGAGTCTGGAATATCTCACACCATAAGGCAAGGAAGCACTAATGAAATTATATCTTAATATGAGCTCATTCTGGGATAATATGAGCATCAACAAAGACTAAAAACAGTAAAGGATTATCATATCAAATTTAAAATGAGATCCCTAATGGGACTCAAAAGCAAGAGAGTGAAAAGGTCATAGAAGAATGAGAACTAATAATTACAAAAGAATTTTTAAAAATAGCCATTTTGCCTTCCCCAATGTAAAAAAATAACTGTTTAAGCATCATTAATGGATTAAAAAGAACACTGGTTAAAGTTCAATTGAAAACATAAATTCAGATGGTCTCTATTGCCCCATGGAATGCTTACTAATTTTTAAAAGAAAAATGTACCTTCAAAATGGAGCCATCTGGTTGTCAGCCCTCAACTAAATGGTTATTGTTTACTCACCAAGATAACCCAAACTGATTTAATGAGCTTCCCAGTGTGATGCAGTGTGTACATGTCACCTATGATCAGCCTTGCTAGAAATGTTTAACCTAAATCTAATAAGAAGGCAATCATAAGTTCCAGAAAGAGAGGCACTCTAAATAACAATTAGTCTATACTCTTCAAAAATGACAATGTCGTGAATAACTCAAGAAGGTAGAGGAAATGTTCTGGATCAAAGAGACACAAAAACAAAATATAGTGAATGGAACTTGATCATATCTTGGATTAAAAAATAAAAGCTGTTATATATAATGTTGGGTAATTTATCCATGCACTGTAGCTTAGGTAATATTACTAATGTATTGTGGTTTGTTTGTTTGTGGTGCTAAAGATTGAACCCAGGGCTAAACACATGCTGAGCAAGCACTTTACCACTGAGCTACATCCTCTCTCTGAAAGTATTGAGTTTTAATTGATAATGGTAGAATGTCCTTACTCCTAGGAAATGCATTCTGAAATGTCATGATGACATCAATTTATTTTCGAATTGTTCAGCAAAAAGAAAGTGTGTGTGTGTGTGTATACACAAATATATATATATATATATATATATATATATATATATATATATATATATATATATATATATCACATGTTATATGTATGTAACATATGCATAGTATGTTACATATATGTGCATATACAAAATATAGGTAAAAATATAGTATGTATATACATAATGTGTTACATGTGCAGTTTAGATATAGATGAGTATTCATTGTTCTTATCTCTCAAATTACTACAGGTTTAAAATTTTTCAAAATAATAAATGGAGAACAAAAAAACTGTTATTTGCTTAGGGTGTTATAAAGCAAAAAGATGACACAGACAAAAGAGAAAAGCACTGAGACATCCTAACTTTTAAAAAAGGACATCATGGGGCTGTGGTTGTGGCTCAGGGGTAGGGCGCTCGCCTGGCATGCATGAGGCACTGGGTTCGATCCTCAGCACCACATACAAATAAAATGAAGATAATTGTTGAAAGGGTAAAGTTTCTAAGCTGGAAAGCTTGAATGTAAAAGATTAGGTATTATTAAGTTCCTCTGTTACACCCAGATTCCTGAGATAGTTAAAACAACGCCCTACTGGCCATTTAGCCTAGGGCCCTGTGCAGTTAGTTACAGGGCCCAAACCAATCAGTTTGAATGTGTAACCGGCTTAGGAATGACCAATCACCCCCGCCCGACCTGTTCCTGCCAATGAATGTGCCAATCACGTCTCAGAGTTGTTGTTCAATTTCCCCGCGCCTCATGATGATTTGTTCTGATGTATGCAAAGCCCACCGCCCTCTCCAAAAAGTGTACTTAAGCTCTGCTTGACCTTTGCTCTGGGCTCTGGGCTGCTCTCCCTTCTTGAGTGAGCACGGAGCTCCAGTGCGCTGGAATGGATCCCCAATAAATCCCCTTTTGCCAATTGCATGGAGCCAGTCTCTTGTGTGGTCTCTTTCTCCGATGTTCCGCCAGACCTTTACACTGTGTCCACCTAAAACTAAAATAAATATATATATATATATATATATATATATATATATATATATATATATTTTTTTTTTTTTTTTAAAAAGGACATCATTCTGCTATGGAGATCAGAACTTCATGGTAGGAATTGAATTTCAAAATGCAAAGCCTTAGAAATCATCTGATTCAGCTCCCTCATTTTGTAGATGAAAAAACTGACTTCAAGAGGCTAACTGGCTTGTCCAAAGTCAACAGACACAAAACCCACCATCATTTTTTGAATATTTATTCACCAACTACCATATGAGACAAGCACGTGTATCATATTTGAGATGGATCAAGGACACACTAAATAGGAAAATGCATATAGAACTCACTTATTGTAAGTTTCAAAATAAAATTGAAAACTTACTAAATAAAGAAGATATCATGTTATGCTCGATTCGGGACCCCCAAAAGACCACCGGAAACCCAAGATCGATGTAAGCAGCAAAGAGGTGTTTATTGCGAGCTAGCTTGGTCCTCTGCACACACACAGCAACAGGTGACGCTAAGAGGCCCCAGCCCAGGTTTTGCAGCAGTTTTATACATTCTTTGGAGAAGGCAGGGACCTCCACATACATCATAGCATCTCCTAGCAAATCATCACACACTGCGGGAAAATCAAATAACAATTCTAAAACATGATTAGCACATTCACTGGCGGGAACAAGTTGGGTAGGAGGGATTGGTCACTACAAGAGGGGGATTCATTTAAACTGATTGGTTTAAACCGTGAGGATGTCACAAGGGGAGTACATGCCAAACTGCAGGGCTTCTAGTTTAGATATTGGTCACCACACCTAGATGAAAGCTATCTGGAATTTCAGATACGTGGTTATCTTGGCCTATCTGCGGCTTTTCTGAGAACTGAACTGTTTCCACAGAGCTTTTCTGTAGATTTTTTCTTGACTTTAGGATTACAATAAGTCAGAGGTTAAGTTTCAGAGCAAAATAAGATCCCAAGCAGAATGAAATTGCTTAGGTCTTTCAATCAGAGGGCTGGGCAAGGTGGTGGACCTAAAATCCCTGCTACTCAGGGGGCTGAGGCAGAAGGATCTACATCTACAGTTCAAAGTCAACATAGTAAGACCCTGTCTCACACAAAAAAAAAGAAGGCAGAGGTTACTAGCTATGAAGGTGGAACAAGGGGTTCATGAGCTAAAGTTTGTAGCACCCTCTCAAAACTGGGAACACCCTCAGCTGAAGCCAGCTGGGAAACAGACTTCAGTCCCACTGCAAGGAACTTATGCCAACAACTCAAATGAGCAAGGAAAAGGATTCTCCCCCAGAGCCTCCAGACAGGCACACAGCTCTGCTGTCAAAATGCCAGATTCACAGGACCCCAACAGACCTCCAGGAGCGGGATCCAATGAATCACACAAAAGTCTTTATTGCAAGCTCAAGCCTGGACTCACAGCCGTTTTTCTGACACAGCTGTGAGTCCCGGCCCTTAGTTCAATGAGGATTTATGGATTTGGGGGAGATACTCTATGCGTCATAACATCTCATAGCAAATCATTTCACACCGCAGGAAAATCAAACGACAACTCTTAACATTGATTAGCACATTGGTTGGCGGGAACAAGTCGGGTAAGGGTGATTAGTTAGTTCAAGTGGTGGATACATTTGAACTGATTGTTTTAAGCCGTGAGGGGTGTATGCGCTAAACTACAAAGTTTCCTACGTGTTATCAATCCCTGAAACTAATGGGAGGGTCACCTGGCATTTCAGGTATTTTCCCTGTCTCACACTGATTGGTGGTTGCTAGGGGCTTGCTATGGTCTTCACCTAGCGAAACTGAGTCAGCGACACCTGGCACTGCAGATCGAAGATCTCTTTTGTTATTTACAAACAACTCAGCAGGTTGGATATGTGCTTAGGAGTGCTCTGTGCATTTTTCCAAGGACAAGGGTCCCGCCCCCTCCCTCTGGACAGGCCTTGAGGTAGAAGCTGGTTTCTCAATAATGGAGTCACATGAGTTTCTCACTGATACCTTGATTTTAGCCCACTGAGACCTCTACTAGACTTCTGGCTGGAAAACGGTGAAATAATAAGTTTGTACTGTTTCAAAAAACAAACTAATTGGGGAAAAATAGAGATCAGGGATTTGATGGCTCATATAACTGAAAGGATGAGGGGTGAAGACTGTAAACAGGTCTTACTGGCATTGCTGGAACAGAATTCAAATTATTTTTGTTTCCCTTCATATTGTGACTCTACCTCTTGTTATACATAGACGTCAGTGTTTATATTTCAAAACAGATCTTCATATCATGGAGGACGGACACAACCACAAGACAACCCAGAACTAGATCTGCCCCATTCAGCAGCTTCAGGGAAAATAAAGGAATCCCTCTTGGAATTCACATATAATGAATTCCACTGTCGTGTACTAATTGTACCAGACTATATGTGTATATCTGGAGGCTAGAGCATTGTGTTAGGCCAGGTCAGGGCCACAGGCAAGCCCATAGTTCACTAGCAAGGAAGCATAACTGGCAGCCCTATCCCCACCCCACCCACATCCTGCCCAGAATCACAGGTAATGAGAGAGGGGCAGAGTCCACGAGAAAGGAGAAAAGGAATTGCAGGCAGACGGAAAAACAAGAGGTAACCACTACAATTACAGAAGGAACAAAGAGGTTAGAAAATGCACATAAATTGTTCAGAGAAGTGCAAAATGTAGATCCTGATAGGGTTCTCCAGAACAGTGAGAGAAAAGGGCTTGGACTGTGTTGAGAGGTTAAGTGAAATGACAGGCTGAAGAAAGTGATACTTAATTAGACAAAAGGTGGACAGCCACGATGGGCATGATATGATGTCATGAAGATTTACCAGTCTCAGTGTGCAACAGTGTTTCTCAAAATGTGTCCTGGCCTTCCAGCATCAGAAATCACCAGGGTACTTTGTTAAAATTGCAAATTCCTAGGTCCCACCCAAATTTAAAAAAGAATCTCAAAAGGTGAGTCATGGATATCTGCATTTTAAACAGGCATTACTTAAAAATAGAATGTAGTAAAATGAGAAAAAAATAGGATAGGATTTTAGTAAGAAAAAAGTCTTTTATAGTAAATATACACAATTAAATTCCAAAGCATATTAATTGGAAACCTCTTAATTCTCATGCATTTTGTCTGTCACTAATTATAAGACTGGGAAATTATTTATCTACTCTGAACCACAGTTACCCAACCTATTAAAAAAGTAAAACTTAAACCAGTTAATAGTACAGTCTTTTTATTTTTTTATTTTGCAGGGTAGGAGTCACATTTTTTATTAGTTTGTCTTAGTTATATGTAATATTGGGGTTCTATTTGACATAATTCTAAAGGCATGGAATATAATTTGCATCCAATTCAATCCCCAGTATTTCCTCTTTCCCTCCCCTTGACCCTCATCGCTGTTCCCTTTCCTTTATTCTACTGACTTTTCTTCTATTTAGTTACAGATTTTTTAAATTAATACATTATGAATATACATGAAATTGATTTTTTTTACTGAGAATTTAACCCAGAGGTGCTTTACCACTGAGCTATATCCCCACCCTACCCCCTTTAAAAAAAAAATACTTGTAATATAGAGGGACACAATACCTTTATTTTATTTATTTTTATTTATTTTTGTGTGGTGCTAAGGATAAAACCCAGTGCCTCACACATGCTAGGCAAGTGCTCTACCACTGACCACAACCCCAGCCCCCCACTGACCACAACCCCAGCCCCCCTTTTTTATTTTGAGACAGGGTCTTACTAAGTTGCTGAGACTAGCCTTGAAATTATGATTCTCCTCTCTCAACCTCTTGAGTGGGAACCTAATAGAATAAGTTATACTTTATGTATGTATATTCTGCCAAAATACATTCTACTGACATATATTACTAAAAGTAAAAATAAAATCCTGGATACCAAGGGTGCAAAGAGCTTTCCTGCTTTGCAATATTCTGCACATGTTGTCACACATCTCACTAGGAGAATTAAGGGTAACCCCATGCCTGGAAGCTTGTGCCTGTTTTTTTTTTTCCTGGACTTCAGCTATGTACCTTTTTCCCTTTGCTGATTTTAATCTGCATCATTTCACTGTATAAACTATGATCATGAATATAACAACTTTTTGAATTCTATGAGTTCTTCCAGTGAATCATCAAGCCTGAGGGGAATCTTGGGAGACCTTGACACAATAGCATTTCAACATTATAATACTCTGAGTATGATTTTCAGTTTCATTATGCTTAAAAATTGTTTAGGTAGGACACCAATATTATTTATTTCACTGCTCTTGGATGCACTATCCACTAGAAATTAATCCCAAATAAATCATACCAAATAAGGAAAACACTATATGAATTAAAATGCAGTAGAAAATTTAAAACAACCTAAATTTCAAACATTATAGTAATGGCTTAATGAGCGATAATATTTAGTGGAATAATGTATAGTTATTAAAATGTTTAATTGAAGAACAAAATTCTTACCAAACTGTATGTGAATGTGGAATGAAACTAAGACAGCACAGACAAATAAGAGTTGATGATTTGTGGTGGTGTTTGGATATTTCTTTTAAAAAAAATGTTTATATTGTAATAGAATTGGTTTTGCAATAAGTAAATACTTTTAAATGCCAAATTATAAATTAATTCATTTGTTTATGGTACTAATTCAATTTTTTAAAATTTGACTTCCTACCAAGACGGAATCATGAAGAAACAGAAGACCTGAACAAACCAATAATGAGTAATAAAATTAAATCAGTAATAAAAAACCTCTCATTAAAGAAAAACCCAGGGCCAGCTGACTCTGCTGCTGTATTCTCCTAAACATAAACAAACAAACAAACAAACAAACAAACAAAAACCAAAGACTAATACCAACTCTCCTTAAGTTATTCCAGAAAATAGAAGTGAAGAACTCTTTCTTCACTTATATAATTATATACTCTTTCTCCACTTTATATACATTCTATAAAGTCAGCATACCCCTAATACCAAAACCAGATAAGTACACAACCAAAAAAGAAAATTTAGAGGCCAATATCCTTGACACACAAATAAACAAATACTACCAAACTGAATCCCAGAAGCACATTAAAAATTGCTTTAAATGGTTATTGCAGCAAGTGAGCAAAGCATTTAATGCAATGTCTGACATTGAAGAAAAACTGAATATCTGTCAAATATTCCAGACGTTAATCTGTTTATATTTGTAAAGTCCTCCCATCCTGTCATATCTTTCCAATATTATATTAACTATAAATCAATGTCATCTTCATGGCATAATTTTGGCCCAGTAGATCTGAAAAGATATCTTAATTTTTAGATGATTGATGTAAGGGTTGATAAATGCCTGTATTACATTTGTTCTTTTCCTTTTAGCTTAATCATAAATCTAATTTGGAAAATCAAATAATCTCATTCAGACTTCCGTCACTAATTTTCAAGTGCAAACTAGAGCAGCATTAGCACAGTAAATATTTATCAGAGATTATCAATGAGCCAAAAACAATAACAACAAGAACAAAAATAATAAAATAATATAATAGAAGGAAACTCTTACCACAGCCACTGTCACTGCCTTCCAAAAGCTTCTGGGCATTGTGCTTTGCCTAAGAGTTCAAAGATGAAAATTTTTAGAAATTGTTTCTGTATTTTTAAGTACCCAACATAAAATTATGTTCAAATTGTCTTTCCTTGATTAGTTCAAAAGCAAAATAAAAAATAATAGTGCACAAATATATTCCCGGTTTCCAATGTTTCATTAGACATCCAAGCCATCTGATAATGTTGCTTTAATTATGTTTCTGTGTGGGAAGCATTGTTTCCTACCAAAGCATGCTCTTGTTTTCTTGGAGAAAAACAAGTGAAACAATTTTATTTTCTTACTTAGTGGGATTCAAGTCTGCATTGAAGAAATATTTGTCATGCTCACTACATTTTTGTCATATAATTGTATCACACAGCCAGTGTCCAACTTAGAAGCAAGAAGAATAGCTGCTGTGTGTAATGCTGGAGAAATACTCCCTGCTACCTATCTCCCCTCCTACAGGATTAAAACACAGCTTTTCAGTTCTGAATCCTTCTCAGAACTTCTTATGATCTCTATCTTGTCTTCTTCTTGTTTTTCAAGCTATCCAGTCTGTACCAATAATCCTCCCCGCAAAAGCATCCTAATAGAGCCAGACAAGTTCAACCCAGTATCTTACTCATTCTGCTGTCACTGCTCATATTTGTCCAAATCCTCAATATCTCAAGATGCCTCTCATTCACAAAAACTTCCCAAGTCCAAACAGCCACAGCAGCCCTTATCTGAGCTCTTTCTTCAGCACTTAATAAAGTACTCATTTGCACTCTCCACATTTCAAGTAACCATGTCTCTTTATGACCCATCTTCTATTCTAGTTGTTGGAAAACAATAACTATTGTGAAAGCAAAAATGATGATTATATCTGTAGTAGTTTGTATCATTGTTTGCAATTATTCACTCCCTCTCTTTTTGTGAATAAAATATATCTCCCTATCCCATTGATTTGGGGCTTGGAAATGTGATTTGCTTTGGCCAGTGGACTATTTGCTGTCACTTCCAAACTGAAGCTTTTAAAAAAATTATAAGATTCCAAAAGTCCACTAATTCCTGTGCTGTCTGCCTAAGAAAAACATGTTGCACCCGGGCTCCCATTTAGTTTAGGTTCCAAAAGGAGAAGATATATAGAGCTGACTCAGCCAGCAGCCTGGGGAGAGTCAGAACATTCAACCAGTAGTTGACAACCTGCACCTGAGATAAAAAACAAGTATTTGTTATTGTACATCACTGACAATAATTGGGATTATTATACAGTGAAAGCTGCCTGATAAAATATCTAATATTTTGCAGGCACTATGTCATGTATCCACAGTATTTCATTTAACTGACACAGGATTAGGTTTTGCGTATTTTATGTCCTAATTTTACATCTGAGAAAATGAAGATCAAAGAAGTAAAGTAACTAGTCCAAAATCCACAGTACTATAAGGTTTTAGAATCTGGCACATTTTTTTAAAAATATATCTTTTAGTTGTAGATGAACCACAATACTTTTATTTTATTTATTTTTTTTTATGTGGTACCGAGGATAGAACCCAGTGCCTCACACATGCCAGGCAAGTGCTCGCTCACTGAGCCACAACCCCAGCTCCACATTTAGTTTTAAAGTTAGATTCTGCCACAGGGCGCAGTGATGCAAGCCTGTAATCCCAGGGACTCTGAAGGCTGAGAAGAAGGATCACAAGTTCAAAACCAGCCTCAGCAAAAAGCGAGGCACTAAGCAACTCAGTGAAACCTTGTCTCTAAATAAAATACAAAATAGGATTAGGGATGTGGCTCAGTGGTGGAGTGCCCCTGAGTTCATTCCCCGTACCTCCCCCTCCCCCCCCCCCCCCCCCCGCAAAAAAAGTCAGATTCTGTCACTTATATAGTATCATAGGCAAGGTACAAGCACAGTAAAATAATGACTATGTAACAGTGGTTCACTTGATGCTTGGACTATATCCCTTGTGGCTTTGAAACTTAAATTTTTTCCCCCTTTTTCTCAATCTTCTTTTCTTTTCCTAAACTTTTCCTCCCTGATCTTCTCCTTCCTGATCTCTCCTTCCTAATCTCATTTTTCTCTAAATCACCTCTATAAATCACCTCTATTGCTCCTGTGGATAGATAGAATCACAGCCTTTGGAACAGGAGTTTCTCCTTTGCTAGCAAAGCAATAAACCTTCTTTTTCCTTTTTCTCAAAACCATGTCCTCGTTATTGGATTGGCACTGGGGACAAAGATGGGGCCTTTGGCAACAACTACATTCTTTTCACAATACCTTTCTAAGGACTGTCAGAAAGATTTAATTAAATGTTTGGAATTAATGAATGAGTCCTTATTTATGTCATCCCTAAAGTAGTCCCTGAGATAAAGGCCTTGGGTGTAGGTAGTTTAGGAAGCACCTGTGAGAACCTGGGAAAGTGAGACCCTGAATGAGAAAAGTCAATAAAGAGATCAGGTTACAATTTGTTGCAATAAACTCAATCCCACTAAAACATCATGCAGAAAATGTCTCAGATAGCTAAGTAAGATCCTATCAGGCCTAACCCTTTGATAAATAAGAACTTTTATGTACTTAACAAGTGCTGAACAAAAAATAAAAAAACAAGCTGGGCGTGGTGGTGAAGCCTGTAATCCCAGAGGCTGGCTAGGGAGGCAGAGGAAGGAGGATTCAAGGTCAGTTTCCACAATTTAGCAAGGCCTTGTCTCAAAATAAAAATTTTTAAAAAGGGGGGGGGGGCTGAGAATATGGCCCACTGGTTAAGCCTCCTGGGTTCAATCCCCCTGTATAAACAAACAAACAAACAAAAGCAATGCCTGGCAGTCATTGGAATATGAACAAAAAGCAAGCAAATTCTGGCAGAATGAAAACTTGGAAGAAGGATCAGAGAGGATGAGTTCCCTTTGATTACAGATATTAGTCTGAGGAAGGCTGAAGTCAGCTCTGCACCATTTGGCTAAAACTCTTACTAGAAAGCAATTTTTTTCTGGCCGAAAGACCTAGAGGATGTAATTCAGAGCAACCACAGTTCCTGGAAAGTGTTAAAGGAATCTGAGCAAGAAGACATCCAGAAAGGGAGAGGCCTGAAATCTTTGAACTCTACCCAAGTCTCTAATCTATGCATGAATGAGGCCAACTCCACTTACCTCAGCGAAGAACATAAGAAATGAACTAAGATTCAAGTTGCAACTAGAGAATTTACAGCTTATGTTTGACAATGTTAAGTTCCCATTTTTAAAAATAATTAACCCTCTGGGAAAATATGATAGAATCTAGAATCTTAACATTCAATAATTTCCAGGACACAATCCAAAATTGCTCAACATATTAAGAAATAGAAAAATATGACCCATTTTCAAAAGACAAGACCAGAAATCAAAATCAACTCCAAAATGATCCAAACGATGAAATTAGCAGATATATATATCTGCTAATTATATATATATATATATATATATATATATATATATATCTGCTATATATATATATATTAAGCCAAATTTAAGCCCTGCTCACTGAAATAAAATATGCTAATACTAATAAAAACATAAAGAATCTTAGTAAAAATGTAGAAACCATGAAAGAAAAGTCAAAAGGAAATTCTTGAACTAAAAAAAAAAAAAAGGAATTTTGAAAGTAGAAAGCTCACTCAGTAGCTTTACCAGCAAATTGAACATAACAAAAGAAAGAAGCAGTGAACTTTAGTAGAGATCAATACAAAATATCCAATTTGAAGGACAAAGTTTTGTTTTGTTTTTAAGATTCTAAATAAGTATTAAAGTCTTAGAAATTTGTGGAATAATTATGCAAGTTCTAGCATACATGTAATCAGATTTCCAGAAGGAAAGCAGAGAATAAGGGGAAAAAAATTATTTGAAATATAATAATCAAATTTTTGAAATTTGGTGAGATGTAATTCACAGATTCAAGGTATTCAGGGGGACAAATACAAAGGACACATGACAGGGGCTAAGGTTGTGGCTCAGTGGTCGAGTGCTTGTCTAACATGTGTAAAGCACTGGGTTCAATTCTCAGCACCATATATAAACAAATAAATAAATAAAGGTCCATCAATAACTAATAAAAATATTTTTTAAAAAAAGGGACACATGGGCTAGGGTTTTGGCTCAGCGATAGAGCGCTCGCCTCGCATGTGCAAGACCCTGGGCTCGATCCTCAGCACCACATACAAAAATAAACAAGTGAAATAAAGGTGTTGTGTCCAACTACAACTAAAGAAAAGGGGGGGGGGGTGCACATGACAGTCCGACTTCTAAAAGCAACAGTAAAAAGAAAAAATTGAAAACAGCCAGAAAAAAAATGACACTTTTTATATAGGAGGATAATTATTCAAATGTACATTAATTTCTCATCAGTAACTTTGGTGGTCAGAAACAATGAAATATAATTAAAGTGTTAGGGGAAATTGTGGGGAGCCACTCTGAATGATTCGCATCTTCCGTCCTGGAGCAGAGAGGCTTTTGACCGTCATTACATATTGTAGTGACCTGGACATTGCCCCAGTCCCAGAAGTTTGAGGACGTGTCTTCAGATATAGGCGTGTCGCTCCATGGATTGAGCTACACTCACCTTTGTGATATTACCCCTTTGCCCTGTTTGTGATCCAATGTTCCATGGAAACTCCCTTTGTGTGTCCCCTTCTCTTGCTCTGCCTTTGGGTGTGGCCTTCCTAGATGTCAATCAACCTGCTGACAGCAGACATCACCAAGCTAGACTCAACTCCCTGAAACCTGACCCCTTGCCTCATTTGAATGGCTTCTCCTCTGTGGACCCTTAAGGTCAAAAGAGCCACCACAGGACCCCAAAGAAAAATGTATCCCTGTTTCTTGTGTGGTTATTTTATGCACTCGGTTTCCCTGGAGTGAACCTGAGTGTAAAAGTCCCGAAGAACGTGACAGGAAATATTTGTCAATTCAGAATTCTATATTCAGTGAAAAGCACTTTTCAAGCATAAAGACAAAAAAAAATGTAGAAAACTAAAAAGAGAACTACACTATAAGAAGTATGAAAGAAACTTCTTTAGACTAAAAGAAAAATAAAATGAAATAAAAATTCAAATCTTTAGGAAGAAACACAGAATTTCAGAAATTGTTACCATGGATAAATATATTTAAAAAAACTTCCCCTTTTTAAAAAATATTTTTAACTATTTTAAAGCAAATATGAGACTATTTTTCTATGGGATTTATAATATATGTAGTAGCAATATCTACATTATCTATAACATAAAGGGGCAGAAGAGCTTGTGGCTAATTGATAGATATGATTGCTTGGTTTCTATATTTGTACATGAAACAGTCACCAAAAAAAGTGTGGTGTGTGTGTGTGTGTGTGTGTGTGTGTGTGTATACAGAAATGATCTAGCTAAAAAATCAATAGATAAATAAAATAAAATATTTAAATTTGATTGAAGTGTCACCCCCTTTCTCCACAGAAAAGCCCTCTTCACCATGGCTGATTTTAGGACTGTCAGTAAAAGAGTCCATTGTAGATAAACTTCCTATTTTCATGTCATCCTGTTTACTTGGCCACTGGCCAAGAAGATACCAGCACTCCAGGTGCTGGACACCCCCTTACTAGTTTTTCACAAACGTATCCAGTATAGTACTTTGAAGAAATGTGCAAACAAGGCCTCTGGCCTTGAGCTGGGCTTTGAAGAGATGTCTACATTTTTAAGATAAGTTACAAATGAGCCCATGGTAATAGCTGGCAGGGGGAGGAAAGAAAGGGGAAAAGAGGCTCTCCCTTTCTCAGGTGTTGTCCTTGAAGAGTTAACTTGTCCAGAACAGTGAAAGCAAAAGCTGCTTTTATGTGAACTTCTGCAGACTGTGAACTTCTGAGCCCCTCCCCTTACACACTGGGTATAAAACTCTGAAACTCCCTAAACTCGGGATTCAGGGGTTTGATTGATTACAGCAAAGGCTGTACCCTCTGAACCTGGCTGCAGCCAAATAAAACTGTTTCCTGCTATCTTCGGTGCCTTGCCTCATTTGTCCCTACAACATGATAACATGTAATTTTTAAAAATAAATAATCAAAAAGATGGGGGATAAGGAAGAATAAAAGAATAAAACAGAAAACAAATGATAAATTATTACTTTAAATATACCACATCAATAATTATATTAAATGTTAATGGACTAAATACTCCAATTAAAAGACCAAGATTATAGAATGAATAAAAAATAAAGACCCAATAATGTACTATCTACAAGAAATGCACTTTCAACATAAAGGCACATGTTGGAAGGAAAATTATATCATGAAAATAATACACATAGGAAGTCTGGAGCTGCTATTTTAATATCAGATAAAATAAACCTCAAAAATCATCCTACCAGAGAACAAGAAAGGTAGAGGTGCCTCTGCCTTCAGTGGAGTTAGTGCCTACAGATTAGAGAAAGCCCTTAGGCAGAAAAATAGTTTACTACCTAGGTACCAAAAACTGTCTGCTACTATAGATGAATTTATTGAACCAAAGGAATTGGGAAAGCTATCAGTTGCATCTGCTAGAGTGAATCAAAAAATTAATTGTGATCCTAGCAAAACAGATAAACAGAAAACCATTCTGTTATAAGCACCTAGAAACTAGACAAATGTAACACTAATCTTTTTAAAATCACATTGAAGCTCTCATGAAGTTACCAAAAACTAAAATTTTAATGATCAAGTAATCTGATTCTACAACTGCAGGGGGAAATGGTGAAAGTTGCAGGTAGACAAAAATAAATTTTGCATCTCAGCAGATCCTTGGCTCTTTGTTGATTGAGGAAGGAATTCAAGTCCCATAACTGCTCACCAGCAAGTTGGCTTCTTAGTACTAAGAGAGAGAGAGTCATTGCTTCTCATTCATGGCCCTATCCAATTAGAAAGAGATTCTGTACCTATCATGTTTCTTTCTGTTGTAAACCATAGAAAACTGGCTTGGGGATGGAAAAGGATGAATGTGGAGAAGGACTAAATTCTTGGCTCATGGAAACGAGGTTTTGCTGGATTTAGCACTCAGTGCCAATATGATCTGTTCCCCCTCCATTTCTCAACTCCTTTCCTCTGTGTTGACTATCCTCATGGGGATCTATTCCACATGGGAGTAAAATAATAAGAAGTATATCCAGCCTTCTTTTCTTTTTTCTTTTTCTTTTTCTTTCTTTTTTCTTTTTCTTTTTTTTTTTTTGTGTGTGTGTGTATGTGAGGGGGGGGCGGCTACCAGGGATTAAACTCAGGGCATTCAACTACTGACCCACATCCCCATACCTATTTTGTATTTTATTTAGAGACAGGGTCTCACAGAGTAGCTTAGCACCTCAATTTTGCTGAGGCTGGCTTTGAATTCATGATCCTCCTGTCTCAGCCTCCCTAACCACTGGGATTATAGGCGTGTGCCACCACGCCTGGCCCTATATTTTTATTTTTATTGCTTCTTGTCAAGCAATTAAGTTTCTTTCCTACTGTATATAGAACAAAAATCCTGGGCCTGACTCTAATCAGTATCAATGTAATATTCTGATTTCCAGTTAAATAATATTCTCATTCCTGGAACACTGTGTGAAATCAATACTACTTAAGTTATTATAACAGACTCTTTGGTATGCTATGTCATATCCCCTTGTGCCACCTCTGATCAGCTACAGCTCTGACAGAATGTTCTGTGTATGCCAAACCCATTCCATTCAGACACTGCAAAAATTCGGTTTTTTTTTCTTTTCTCTCCATGTATGTGTGTGTGTGCGTGCACAGGTGCGTATGTGTTTTATACTGATGATTGAACTCAGGAGCACTTTACCACTGAACTACATCCAACCCCCCCCCTTTTTTTAAGATATGGTCCCACTAAATTGTCCAGGATGACCTTGAATTTGGGATTCTCCTGCCGCAACCTTCCAGATAGCTGGGATTACAAGAATGTGCTAGTGCTGCTGACAGGAATGTCAATTCACCCAGCAATACTCCCACATTCTATTTCCTCCCTGCAAAAAGTTTTATACTACTTCCATTTAATTAAACCACTCTTATAAGGAAACTCTTCTGCTTAGAAAGATCTAATATTCCTCATTAGTCAGAAAAATGTAAACAATCCCTGACCTTTCATATTCTTGCATCTTATTCATATTTTCTGAATCATAGCCTAATTCATCAGATGCATAGGAGTAGGTAAAATGGTCTAGAATGGCATGTCAATGCTGGCCAGGTGCTAGATCAACTCAAGGTCCCAAAGAAGCTCCCACAGAATGCTTCATCTGCTGACCTAAGCAGTCACACAAATGCACTCCACTCTAACACTAGTGTGGTTGTATCTTATATTTCAAATGCCACTTGTGGTCAGGTTTTGGTGTGTAATATCACAGGCATTTATTGAGATGATCATATGATTCTTATCTTTAAGTCTAACAATGGTACAGAATAGAGGACACAGAGACTAACTCACAAAATTACAATTATCTTATGTTAGACAAAGGTGCCAAAAACATGCACTGGAAAAATGGTGCTGGGGAAATTGGAAATTCATATGCAACAAAATGAAATTAAACCCCTATTTTATTCTTCTTTTTGACTGAGTAATCCTCAATTATGTATATTTACCACATTTTCTTAACCTATTCACCAACTGATGGGCATCTAGGTTGATTCCACAATTTGGCTACTGTGAATTGTGCTGCTAAACACAGAAGTGTCTGTATCACTATAGTATGCTGATTTTTTATTTTAGATAAACACTAAGGATGGGGATAGCTGGGTCATATGGTGGTTCCATTCTAGTTTTTTGAAGAATCTCCAAACTGCTTTTTTAAATTTTTTTTAATTTATTTCTTACATACATGACAATAGTGGAGTGCATTACATTCATAATTATCCATTCATAGCACCATTTTTAATAACTCTGTATATAAAGTATGTTCATGCCAAATTATGCCCTTATACTTGAGCTCTCTTATTTTTTTTTTTGCATTACAATTCTTAATACACTTTAATACCACAATTTATTATATCTCTGTTTGTAAATAAGGTATGTTGACACCAAATTCATATCTTCATACATGTATTTTGTATAATGATGACTGTCTCTTCCACTATCCTAGCTATTCCCCTTCTTCCTCCCTTTCCCTCCCACCCCTATTCCCTATCTAGAGGTAATATTCCTCCCATGCTCTCCCTCCCTACCCCACTTTGAGTCACCCCCCTTATATCAGAGAAAACATTCAGCATTTGTTTTTTGGGATTGGCAAATGGAACCACCATTTGACCCAGCTATTCCTCTTCTTGGACTATACCCAAAGGACCTAAAAACAGCATACTACAGGGACACAGCCACATCAATGTTTATAGCAGTACAATTCACAATAGCTAAACTGTGGAGCCAATCTGGATGTCCTTTAGTGGATGAATGGATTAAAAAAATGTAGCATTTATACACAATGGAATATTACTCCATACTGCTTTCCAGAGTGGTTGTACTAATTTGCAGATCTAACAAAAATCTAAGAGTATACCTTTCCCCCCACATCCTTGCCAGCATTTATTATTCATATTCTTCATAATTGCCATTATGACTGGAGTGAGATGAAATCTTGATGTAGTAATAATTTGCATGTCCTTAATTCCTAGAGATGCTGAACATTTTTTCATATATTTTGTGGCCATTTGTATTTCTTCTTTTGAGAAATTTCTGATCAATTCTTTTGCCCATTTATTGATTGGGCTATTTGTGTTTTTTGCATTGGCTTTTTTAGTTCTTTATATATTCTGGATATTAATCCCCTGTCAGGGAAGTAATTGGGAAAGATTTTTTTCCCATTCCACAGGCTTTCTCTTCACTGTCTTAATAATTTCCTTTGCCGTGCAGAAGCTTTTTAATTTGATGACATCCCACATATTAATTCTTGGTTATATTTTTTGAGCTTTAGAGATCTTGTTGAGGAAGTTGGTGCCTGCAGCCATATGATAGATTGTTGACCTATGTTTTCTTCTGGCTATTGTAAGGTTTCTAGTCTAATTTCTAAGTCTTTGATCCATTTGTATTTGACTTTATGCAAATAAAAAATGGATCAAAGACTTAGAAAGATAGGGATAAAAGATAGGAATCTAAATTCATTCTTTTGCATATGGATGACCAGTTTTTCTAGCAACATTTATTAAAAAGGGTGGTTTTTCTCCAGCATATATTTTGTCACCTTCATCAAGTATAAGATGGCTATAAGTATTTGGGTTTGTCTTTGTCTTCTATTCCGTTGGTCTTCATCTTGATTTTGATGTAAATAGGATGTTGTTTTTGCAACTATCGCTCTCTAGTATAATGGTATTTTGATGGGGGTTGCATTGAATGCGTATATATTTCTTTTGATAGTATAATCATTTTGACTTTATTAATTCTGCCAATCCAAGAACATAAGAGGTCTTTCCAGCTTCTGAGGTCCTCTTCAATCTCTTTCTTAAATGTTCCAAAGTTTTCATAGTAGAGTTCTTTCTCCTTCTTGGTTAGATTATTTCCCTAGTTTTTGATTGTTTTGTTTTGTTTTTGTTTTGAGGCTATTTTGAAAAAGTTGGGTTTCCTTATTCCTTTCTCAGCTGAATTAATATTGGAGTTTAGAAAATGTATTGATTTTATGAATTTTGATCTTGTATCCTGCTATTTTACTAAACTCATTTATTAGCTCTAAAAGTCTTGTGGAATTTTGGGGGTCTTCTGGATATAGAATCATGTTATCATTAAATAGTGATAGTTTGATTCTTCATTTCCAGTTTATTTTCCTTTAATTTCCTTCTCTTGTCTGTTTGCTCTGGCTAGAGTTTTGAGAACTGTGTTGAATAGAAGTAGTGAAAGTAGACATTCTTGTCTTGTGCCTGATTTGAAAGGAAAAGCTTCAGTTTTTCTTCATTTAGTATGATATTGTCTTTGCATTTGTTATGTATTATCTTTATCCTGTTGAGGTAAGTCCTTCTATTTCTAGCTCCAATGTTTTTAAATTGAATAGTGGGGGCTGGGGTTGTGGCTCAGCGGTAGAGCACTTGCCTAGCATGTGCGAAGCCCTGGGTTCAATCCATGGCACCACATAAAAACAAATAAACAAAATAAATTGAATAGTTGCTATATTTTATCAAAGGCCTTTTCTTAATTTATTGAGATTATCATATGATTCTTATTCTTGGTTTTATTTAAGTGTTGAATTACATTTATTGATTTGCATATGCTGAACCAACTGTGCGTCCCTATAATGAAGCTCACTTGATTATGGTGTGTTATCTACTTAATATGTTTTTGAATGCAGTTTGCTAATATTTTATTGAGGATTTTTGTATCTCTGTTCACCAGGGATATTGGTCTGTAGTTTTCTTTCCTAGATGTGTCTTTGTCTGATTTTGGTATCGGGATTATACTGGCTTCACAGAATATGTTTGGGAGTATTCCTTCTCTTTCAATTTTATGGAATAATTTGAGAAAGACTGGTGTTAGTTCTTCTTTGAAGATCTGGTAGAACTCAACTGAGAATCCATCTGGTCCTGGGATTTTCTTTATTAATAGGTGTTTGCTATTTCAATTCCATTACTTGATATTGGTCTGTTTATCTTTCTGCTTCAATTTGGGCAGATCATATATGTCTAAAAATTTGTCAATATCTTCCAGATTTTGCAGTTTATTGGAGTATAAATATTTTATTTAGTTTCTAATGACCCTCTGAATTTCATCAGTGTCTGTGGTGATATCTCCTTTATCATCTCTAATACAGTTGATTTGGGTCTTCTCTTTCTTTTGGTTAGTTTGGCTAAGGGTTTATCAATCTTATTAATCTTTTCAAAGAACCTACTCTTTGTTTAGTTTATCCTGTGTTTTATTTTCTTATTCTCCATTTCATTAATTTTGGCTCAGGTTTTATTATTTCCTGCCTTCTACAGATTTTGGAATTAGTTTGTTATTCTTTTTCTAGAGTCTTGAGGTGGAGCATAAGCTTATTTATTTGATAATCTCTCTATATTTTAATGTAGGCACTCAATGCAATGAATTTTCCTCTTAGTACTGCTTTCATACTGTCTTAGAGATTTTGATATGTTGTATCTTTGTTTTCATTTGTTTCTAAGAATTGCTCCTCTCATTTCTTCTTTGATCCATTCTTCGTTTTAAAAAGTATTACTTAATCTCCATGTGTTTTGTGGTGTCTTTTATTTTTTTTGCTATTTATTTTTAGTTTCATTCCATTGTGATATGATATATGGGATTACCTTAGAATATGGTGTGTTTTGGAGAAAGTTACATGAACTGCTGAGGAGAAGGTAAATTCAGCTGTTTGGGGGTAAAATACCCTGTATATGTCTAGATTCATTTTATTTATAGTATTATTTATGTTGGATATATATTTATTGATTTTATGCTTTGTAGATCTGTGTATTGGTGATAAGGGTGTAGTGAAATCTCCAAGTATTATTGTAATAAGGTCTATATGAAATTTAATATCGAGGTTTTTTTTAATGAAATTGGGTGTGTTGACATCCCCATCAAAAATGAAAAGGGCTTTGTTGGGTATAGCAATCTTGGTTGGCAATTGTTTTGTTTTAGAGCTTGAAAAATCTCATTCCTTGGGTCTGAGTTGAGAAGTCTGAAATGAACCTTATTGTTTTGCCCCTAAATGTGACCTGCAATTCCTCTATTGCAGCTTTTAATATTCTTTCCTTGTTTTCCATGTTAGAAATCTTGATTATGATGTGTCCTGGAGAACTTCTCGTCTGGCTAAGTCCAAATGAGGTCCTGTACACCTCCTATATGTGGGTGTCTATCTCCCTTCTCATATGGGGAAAGTTTTTTGTGACTATCTTATTGAAAATGTTCTTAATGCTTGTATTTCCATGTTCTTTTTCATCCCAATGATTCTTCAGTTTGTTCTCTTGATGTTGTCCCAGAGTTCTTGCAGAATAATCATGCTCTTATAACGCCATTTTCATTAATTTTTCATAGGAAACCTTTGATACTATTATGCAAATTATTAGTAACTTAATGACTATAAAGTAATAACTTTATGTAATGTATGTTTTACCACAATTTTTTTCTTTTTTGGTTTAAAGAATACCTTAAGTATTTCAGGCTCCAAGATGGTTATTTTCCCTGCAATATATTTGGACTGGGTCTTTCCATAACAGGTAATTTTCTCCCTTGTTTGTCAATATCAGGGTATGAGGGATTCAGGCATAGATAGAAGCCCAGGGTAGGCAGGGAAAAGAACTAGACTGACAGCAAGGGAAGTCTTCCTATACCAGGCCCTAGCCATAGGAGCAGATTGATAAATCTTTGTTGACCAAATGAATGAATAACTTCTCCTACTAATCAGTTAGCACTGTTTTCATAATTGAAATACTTGGTCCATTCTTCCAGTATTTATTCCAGTTCTCTGATTCATCAACTAGAGATCAAGCTGTCATGAATCTTGAACGGCAAATCCTTATGGATTACATTTGGAGGGAAAAGTATTCACCTTTAATTCAATTAAGCCTTTATAGAGGTATAATCTGAAAGACTGACTAACTCTTTTCTCCTACAAATGTTAGGAAAAATTGTTTAAGCCTTCAGAGATTCTTTCATAAACTCTGTGTGTACTTCTTCTGGCAGTAATCATCCCTTTCAATATGGCAGCAAATGCAATTTAACCTAAAAATGTCAGAGGAAAACAAAGGAAAAATTTCATTCCTTAGTGATTTCACAAAGAACAGTTATGTTCTTTAAAAAAAAAAAAAAAAGGAAAAAAAAACTAAAAAGAGAATAAGGAAGATTAAAATTCACACCCACCTAAAAAATATTTCCCCAATGCACTAATATTTCAAATAGAACAACCCTGACACGAAGTGGTAAAAAAAAAAAAAAAAAAAAAAAAAGGCTTAATCACTTTGACTAAAAGAATACTACAGATGGTATTATTATGGGACATTTGGTAAACCAAAAAATTTACAACCTTTAAATCAGTGTGATGTTACCATCTAAAACTCATTGTCAAAGCTATTTTTCATCTAATCATTTTTAAAGAGCATTAGCATTGTTCTATACATAGAGTTGCTCTAAAAATTAAATAAATTAATAAAAGAAAAGACATTAATGCCTGGCATACAGTAAGTTTTAAATAAATGTTAGCTCTTGTTACTGCTTAATTACATGCCCACTAGGTGAAAGGGAAACACAGCAAACTGTCCTTGTTGTCCAGGAACCAGAGAAAAGAAGGGGAAGAAAAAAAAAAACCTAAATGATACAAAGTATTAACAGGTGCTGTAGTAGTCATGCATAGTAGATACAGAGAAAGCATTAAAAAAGGAAGAGATCAGTTCTTTTTGAGTGTCTTCTCTAAGAAATTTCCTTCCTCAGATGTAGAACAGCAGCAACTACCTTAGTAATCTATGACCCCCAGCATGGCCAATGTGTTTGGCCCAAAACTAGACATTTATCTTTATTTGGGTCCACCAAATCTTTTCTTCTAGGAGCTTGGACTTGAAATTGTGATACATTTATCAGTCTGGGATGTTTGCTTGAGCCAAATATGTAAACTACTGTGCTATAAGGTAGTCATATGTGAAAAAAAAACAAAAGAGAACATAGAGAAAGAGAAAGAGAGAGAGAGATGAGATGAGAAAGAGGTCATGTGTCTTCAGATACAGAATCTTCTTCTAAGGAATGAACCACCTGAAGTCCTCATGCTTTTCCAAAATTTGGTTCAAGACCTGAGAATATCCTGAACTGCAACATTGCCCTTGAGTTTTAATATTTCTGTACTCTTACAACACACCTCCACTCTTTGCTAAATCTTGCCTTAGTGAGTTTGTTATTATTAACTAAAATAATCCTTATTTAGACACTGGATTAGGTGGAAAACATTAATTTCCTAGCTATTTTTTATCCTGAATAATTAGAACTTTATTAATTTAAATATTTGTGTTTCAAGGTCATATAAGGCAATTTTACATGATAAGTCAGAAACTAATTTTCATCAGTGGGGTAGCTATATTTTTATAGAATGTAAAAGGTCGTCAATCTTGATTATTTAATCAAGAGAAAATAGAGATATATAAAACTACAAAAAAGGTACATTTAAATCTTAAATTCAGGGTCCTGCTGGGTGCTGTGGGGGCCGGGGGGGGGCAGAGTGAGCTGCCGCCTGCGCCCAGAACAGGCCAAGTGACCCGCCGGCGTGGTATCACGACACCCTAACTGCAGCTGGGGCCTAAGAGAGTAGCTGCCCACGCTTAGAATAGGACCAGCGACCCCACGGCGCAGTAGCCAAGTAACCTCATTTGGAGTAGGGGCTGTGCAGAGCTGCCCTCTGAGCCTGCAGGGTAGACAGACCTGCGACCCACTGGCAAGACAGGCCCGGTAGCCTGCCAGCGTGGTGGACACGTAGCACCGAGGCAGTCACGTCACACTGGTTGAAGTGGGGGTGGAGCAGGGCTGCCGCCCGGGTCCAGAGGGGACTCAGCGACCCATAGGAGAGGTAGTCAGGTACCCCCATTAGGAGTGGGGGCTGTGCAGAACTGCGACCCACTGGCCTAGAGGCCTGCCAGCATGGTAGACACGTCACACCAATTGGAGTGTGGACAGAGCAGAGTCGCCGCCCACATCTGGATCAGGACCAACGACCCTAGGGCGTGGTAGTTACGTCACCACAATTGGAGTGGGGGCAGAGCAGAGCCGCCACCCGTGCCTGCAGGGGGGGCAGACCTGCGACCGACCAGCGTGTTAGACAGACCACCCTAATTAGAGCAGGAGCACAGCCACTACCCGCCCTGCAAGGGAGATTTCCCAACTATACAAGAGCAATATAAATAAATAGGGGGTAAATGTCAACAACACAACAGTTTCACCAAGCAGAAAGAAACACGAACAGTATGAAAAGACAAGGAAAGAAAGGACCACAAGCAATGCAGGTCAACTCAACTTTAGAAGAGGTAATAGCTGCAACAGATGGAATGTCAGATAAAGAGTTCAGGATATACATGCTTCAGATGATCTGGAGTCTCAAGGAAGACATGAGACAGCAAAATCAGACAATGAAAGATCACATTGACAAGGAACTACATAAACAAATCCAGGAAGTAAAAGATCAATTTCACAGGGAGATAGAGGTAATAAAAAACAAACAAATAGAAATCCTAGAAATGCAGGAAGCAATAAACCAACTTAAAAACTCAATTGAGAATACTACCAGCAGAGTAGATCACTTAGAAGATAGAACATCAGACAATGAAGACAAAGTATTTCAACTGGAAAAGAACATTGACAGCTCAGCAAGTCTGCTAAGAAACCATGAGCAGAACATCCAAGAATTATGGGACAATATTAAAAGACCAAACTTAAGAGTCATTGGGATACAGGAAGGCACAGAGCTCCAAACCAAAGGAATAAACAATCTATTCAGTGAAATAATATGAGAAAACTTCCCAGACTTGAAGAATGAGACAGAATCCCAAATCCTAGAAGCCTACAGGATGCCGAATGTGCAAAATCATAAGAGATCCACACCTAGACACATTATAATGAAGATGTCCAACATACAGAATAAGGAGAGAATTTTAAAAGCTACAAGAGAAAGGAAGCAGATTACATTTAGGGGTAAACCAATCAGGATAACAGCTGATCTCTCAACACAGACTCTGAAAGCTAGAAGATCCTGGAATAACATATTTCAAACACTGAAAGAAAATAGGTTCCAACCAAGAATCGTGTATCTGGCGAAATTAAGCTTCAGGATGGAAGATGAAATTAAAACCTTCCACGATAAACAAAAGTTAAAAGAATTCGCAGCTAGAAAACCATCTCTTCAAAAAATTCTTGGCAAAACATTACAGGAAGAGGAAATGGAAAATAACATTGAAAACCAACAGTGGGAGGTAGGACAGTAAAGGGGGAAAGTAATCAAAGAGGAAAACAAATCAGGTTTAGTAACATTAATAAACAAATATGGCTGGAAGAACAAACCATATCTCAATAATAACCCTAAATGTGAATGGCTTAAACTCACCAATTAAGAGACACAGGCTAGTAGAATGGATCACAAAACAAGACTCAACAATATGCTGCCTACAGGAGACGCATCTGATAGGAAAAGATATTCATAGACTGAAGGTGAAAGGTTGGGAAAAATCATACCACTCATATGGACTGCGGAAACAAGCAGGAGTGTCCATACTCATATCTAATAAAATAGATTTCAAGCCAAAATTAATCAAAAGGGATAAAGAAGGACACTTCATACTGCTCAAGGGAACCATACACCAACAAGACATAACAATATATATGCCCCAAATAATGGTGCAGCTATGTTCGTCAAGCAAACTCTTCTCAAGTTCAAGAGTCTAATAGACCACCATACAATAATCATGGGAGACTTCAACACACCTCTCTCACCACTGGACAGATCTTCCAAACAAAAGTTAAATAAGGAAACTATAGAACTCAATAACACAATTAACAACCTAGACTTAATTGACATATATAGACTATACCACCCAACATCAAGTAGTTACACTTTTTTCTCAGCAGCACATGGAACCTTCTCAAAAATAGACCATATATTATGTCACAGGGCAACTCTTAGACAATATAAAGGAGTAGAGATAATACCATGCATCTTATCTGACCATAATGGAATGAAACTGAAAATCAATGATAAAAGAAGGAAGGAAAAATCAAGCATCACTTGGAGAATGAACAATAGGTTACTGAATGATCAATGGGTTTTAGAAGACATCAAAGAGGAAATTAAAAACTTCTTAGAGTTAAATGAAAACACAGACACAACATATCGGAATCTATGGGACACATTGAAAGCAGTTCTAAGAGGAAAATTTATTGCTTGGAGTTCATTCTTTAAAAAAAGAAAAAACCAACAAATAAATGATCTCATACTTCATCTCAAAATCCTAGAAAAAGAAGAGCAAAACAACAGCAAAAGAAGTAGAAGGCAAGAAATAATTAAAATCAGAGCTGAAATTAATGAAATCGAAAAAAAAGAAACAACTGAAAAAATTGACAAAACTAAAAGTTGGTTCTTTGAAAAAATAAATAAAATCGACAGACCCTTAGCCATGCTAACGAAGAGAAGAAGAGAGAGAACCCAAATTACTAGCATACGGGATGAAAAAGGCAATATCACAACAGACACTTCAGAAATACAGAAGATAATCAGAAATTATTTTGAATCCTTATACTCCAATAAAATAGAAGATAGTGAAGGCATAGATAAATTTCTTAAATCTTATGATCTGCCCAGATTGAGTCAGGAGGATATAGACAACCTAAATAGACCAATAACAATAGAGGAAATAGAAGAAACCATCAAAAGACTACCAACTAAGAAAAGCCCAGGACCAGATGGGTATGCAGCAGAGTTTTACAAAACCTTTAAAGAGGAAGTAACACCAATACTTTTCAAGCTATTTCAGGAAATAGAAAAAGAGGGAGAACTTGCAAATACATTCTACGAAGCCAACATCACCCTGATGCCTAAACCAGACAAAGACACTTCAAAGAAAGAAAACTACAGACCAATATCTCTAATGAACCTAGACGCAAAAATCCTCAATAAAATTCTGGCGAATCAGATTCAAAAACATATCAAAAAAATTATACACCATGATCAAGTAGGATTCATCCCTGGGATGCAAGTCTGGTTCAATATACGGAAATCAATAAATGTGATTCACCACATCAATAGACTTAAAAATAAGAACCATATGATCATCTTGATAGATGTAGAAAAAGCATTTGACAAAGTACAGCATCCCTTTATGTTCAAAACTCTAGAAAAATTAGGGATAACTGGATCATACCTCAACATTGTAAAAGCAATCTATGATAAGCCACAGGCCAGCATCATTCTGAATGGAGAAAAATTAAAGGCATTCCCTCTAAGATCTGGTACAAGACAGGGATGCCCTCTCTCACCACTTCTGTTCAACATAGTCCTCGAAACACTGGCCAGAGCAATTAGACAGAGGAAAGAAATTAAAGGCATAAAAATAGGAAAAGAAAAACTTAAATTATCACTATTTGCAGATGATATGATTCTATACCTAGCAGACCCAAAAGGTCTACAAAGAAACTATTAGAGCTAATAAATGAATTCAGCAAAGTGGCAGGAAATAAGATCAACACGCATAAATCAAATGCATTTCTGTATATCAGCGACAAATCCTCTGAAACGGAAATGAGGATAACTACCCCATTCACAATATCCCCCCAAAAAATAAAATACTTGGGAATCAACCTAACAAAAGAGGTGAAAGACTTATACAATGAAAATTACAGAACTCTAAAGAGAGATATAAAAGAAGACCTTAGAAGATGGAAAAATATACCCTGTTCATGGATAGGCAGAACTAATATCATCAAAATAGCGATATTACCAAAAGTTCAATGCAATGCCAATCAAAATCCCAACAGCATTTCTTGTAGAAATAGATAAAACAATCATGAAATTCATATGAAATAATAAAAGACCCAGAATAGCAAAAACAATGCTAAGCAGGAAGTGTGAATCAGGCAGTATAGCGATACCAGACTTCAAACTATACTACAGAGCAATAGTAACAAAAACAGCATGGTACTGGTACCAAAACAGGTGGGTGGACCAATTGTACAGAATAGAGGACACAGTAACCAATCCACAAAACTACAACTATCTTATAGTTGATAAAGGGGCTAAAAGCATGCAATGGAGGAAGGATAGCATCTTCAACAAATGGTGCTGGGAAAACTGGAAATCCATTTGCATCAAAATGAATCTGAATCCCTATCTCTCACCATGCACAAAAGTTAACTCAAAATGGATCAAGGAGCTTGATATTAACTCAGAGACACGGCGTCTGATAGAAGAAAAAGTTGGTTATGATCTACATACTGTGGGGTCGGGCTCCAAATTCCTCAATAGGACACCCATAGCACAAGAGTTAACAACTAGAATCAACAAATGGGACTTACTCAAACTAAAAAGTATTTTCTCAGCAAAAGAAACAATAAGAGAGATAAACAGGGAGCCTACATCCTGGGAACAAATCTTTACTCCACACACTTCAGATAGAGCCCTAATATCCAGAGTATACAAAGAACTCAAAAAATTAGACAATAAGATAACAAATAGCCCAATCAATAAATGGGCCAAGGACCTGAACAGACACTTCTCAGAGGAGGACACACAATCAATAAGTACATGAAAAAATGCTCACCATTGCTAGCAGTCAGAGAAATGCAAATCAAAACCACCCTAAGATACCATCTCACTCCAGTAAGATTGGCAGCCATTAGGAAGTCAAACAACAACAAGTGCTGGAGAGGATGCGGGGAAAAGGGTACACTTGTTCATTGTTGGTGGGACTGCAAATTGGTGCAGCCAATTTGGAAAGCAGTATGGAGATTTCTTGGAAAGCTGGGAATGGAACCACCATTTGACCCAGCTATTCCCCTTCTTGGTCTATTCCCTAAAGACCTAATAAGAGCATGCTACAGGGACACTGCTACATCAATGTTCATAGCAGCACAATTCACCATAGCAAGATTGTGGAACCAACCTAGATGCCCTTCAATAGATGAATGGATAAAAAAATGTGGCATTTATACACAATGGAGTATTACTCTGCATTAAAAAAATGACAAAATCATAGAATTTGGAGGGAAATGGATGGCATTAGAGCAGATTATGCTAAGTGAAGCTAGTCAATCTTTAAAAAACAAATGCCAAATGACTCCTTTGATATAAGGGGAGTAAACAAGGACAGGGTAGGGACGAAGAGCTTGAGAAGAAGATTAACATTAAACAGGGATGAGAGGTGGGAGGGAAAGGGAATGAGAAGGGAAATCGCATGGAAATGGAAGGTGATCCTCAGGGTTATACAAAATTACATATAAGAGGAAAGGAGGGGTAAGACAAGATAATACAAGTGGAAGAAATGATTTACAGTAGAGGGGGTAGAGAGAGAAAAGAGGAGGGGAGGGGAGGGGAGGGGAGGAGGGATAGTAGAGAATAGGACAGACAGCAGAATACATCAGACACTAGAAAGGCAATATGTAAATCAATGGAAGGGTAACTGATGTGATACAGCAATCTGTATACGGGGTAAAATTGGGAGTTCATAACCCACTTGAATCAAACTGTGAAATATGATGTATTAAGAACTATGTAATGTTTTGAACGACCAACAATAAAAAAAAAAGAAAAAAGAAAAAAAATCTTAAATTCAACAAATATTTAACTTGATTAATTAATCAAATTAGCATGTAGGCATAGTATGCAAATGTCTACAAACACAAATATATTAGGTGAAACTATAACAGAAAAAAAGAACTCGTCTAATATAGAGATCAAGAAATACTAGCTATAAACTTCCTTGCAAACCAGTTCTTCATAAGTGTATACATGTGTGTACCTTAGTCATTGTATTTAAATATATCTGTAAGACAAATTTTAAAAGTAATATTTAAATTTAGAATACACAGAATCTTTTACAAATTATTTTTAGTTATATACAACACCAGGATACACCCTGACAAAATCACAAAAGCATGAAACACAATCCACTCCAATTCGGTCCCCAGTACTCCCCCTGCCCCTCTCCTCCCTCTCTTCATTCCACCAATCATTTATAGCTTACTTTGTTCTTCTTTTTTTAATTAGTGCCCTATGAATACACACAATGCAGGACCCACTGGCCACATTCATGCATACACATGCAAAAATCCAGTCAGATTTCCTTCTCCCATCTTTTCTTTCTCTTCCTCAATAATCTTCATCTACTATATTAATATTGTCTCTGTTTTAATAAAATTTCCTTCTCATTTTTATTATTTGTCTCTCTTTTATCCCCTGCCCTTTATTTTGAATTAGTGTCCACACATAAGAGAATACATTTAACGATTGATTTGGGGAGACTGGCTTATTTCACTTAGCATGATAGTCTCAAGTTGTATCCATTTACCTGCAATGCCATAATTTCATTCTTCTTTATGGATGAATAATATTCCATTGTGTATATATACCACATTTTCTTTACCCAGTCATCTGTTGAAGGGCTTCAAGGTTGATTCCATAGCTTGGCTATTAATTGTCCTGCTATAAACATTGATGTGGCCATGCCACTGTAGTATGCTGATTTTAAATCTTTTGGATATAAATAAATAAATAAATAAATAAATCTTTTGGATATATACTGAGAAGTAGAATAGCTGGGTCATTTGAGGGTTCCATTCCTAGGGGTTTTTTAAAAATATTTTTTCAGTTGTAGATGGACACAATACATTTATTTTATTTTTATGTGGTGCTGAGGATCAAACCCAGCACCTCATATGTGCAAGGCAAGCATTCTACTACTGAACCACAATCCCAGTCCCTCATTCCTAGTTTTCTGAGGCATCTCCGTACTGATTTCCAGAGTGTTTGCACTAATTGATGTTCAACCAACAATGTACGAGTGTACCTTTTTTCCCCACATCTTCACCAACTTTTTTTGTTATTTGTATTCTTGATAATTGCCATTCTGATTGGAGTGAGATGAAACCTCAGTATAGGTTTGATTTGCATTTCTTTTATTGCTAGAAATACTGAATATTTTTTCGTATATTTTGTAGCCATTTGTGTTTCTTCTTTTGAGAAGTGTCTGTTTAGTTCTTTTGCCCATTTATTGATTGGGTTATGTGTGTGTGTGTGTGTGTGTGTGTGTGTATTAAGAATTGTTAGTTCTTCGAATATTCTAGATATTAATGCCCTCTCCTAGGAGCAGGTGGCAAAGATTTTCTCCCATTCTGTAGGCTCTCTCTTCATGCTCTTAATTGTCCTTTGCCGTGCAAAAGCTTTTTGACTTTTTTAAAAAACTTTTATTTTATTTATTTATTTTTATGTGGTGCTGAGGATCAAACCCAGCACCTTGCATGTGCTAGGCGAGTACTCTACTGCTAAGACACAATCCCAGCCCTGACTTTTTAAAATTCTATTTATTGCATTTTAAGAGTCTTATTGAGGAGGTTGGTTCTTTGCTGACATACTAGAGTGCTGAGTCTATATTTTCTTCTAGCATTAGCAGGGTTTCTTCTCTAATTCCTAGGTCTTTGATCCACTTTGAATTGACTTTTTTTGCAGGGTGAAAAAGTCAAATTTCATTCTTCTAAATATAAATTTCCAGTTTTCCCAGCACCATTTGCTGAAGAGGCTACATTTTCTCCACTGTATGTTTTTGGCACCTTCGTCTACTATCAGATAACTGTATTTCTGAGGTTTGTCTTTGTGTCTTCTATTCTATTCCATTGGTCTTCAGACCTGTTTTGGAGGTAGTACATTTCTGTTTTGTTACTATAGCTCTGCAGTATAATTTGAAGTCCAATATTGTAGATTTTTAAGAAATAAATATAACATGTCACCACCTAAAGATATTTCCTTTGTCTATTTTCCATTGAAGTATGATTTTTACACAAATCATAATAAATGCACAAGTTTTTTACCTTGCTTTTATCCCTAATAATTTGTCAACATTTTCCTCAGTATAAAGCAAACTTCAAAAATACCGTTTTTGATGATTGAAAGATGGAGGATGAAAGGAAGACATATGCTATCCATATAATCTGATCCCTGTCCAGTCACCCCAAATAATTCATTTTTTAAATGCTGTATAGACATTTTTAGAGATTCATGGAGCCAAGCATGGTGCCTTTACAAAGACATATTCTTCAACATCACACACAACACCCAGGGTCACATTTTTGAGTAGTTTGCTGACTAAATAGGAATAGAAAGTGTGAATATATCAAACAATTATTCTAGTCTAAACTTGGGTTACTTCTACAAGTTCGTCAAAAGTGTGGCCATGCTTTATTTATAATTGAATCCCCTAAAAGAATCCACCCAAAATACACATAAATGGTAAAATATATATTCTCAATTTAGAAGAGATATCCCAAAAGTGTGTATTCAAGACCCTCAAATCCTTTACATCTAGACATGATCAGCTAGAGCTGCTATTCCATATTCTATAAAATGCCCTAAACTTTCTCAGTCTTTTTGGAAATCTACAGCTTGCAATTTTGCCTTGAAGTTTGTTTCTGCACAATCTATTTCCGCTTTGCATTAAGAAAACACAGAAGGGCTGGGGTTGTAGATCAGTAGTAGAGCACTTGGCTAACACATGTGAGGCACTGGTGCCGCAGTCTGGCTGGGCACAAATCACAAGCCACTCAAGAGGAACAACTTTATTTCTGAACTCCACCAGCACACTCCACACATGCTCCCCAGGAACTCTCCCGAATGCTGCGCAGCTCCTCCAGGAACCACCAACAGGAAAATCCCTCCTCCAGCACTTCCCCAACCAATGCGAGCACTTTAGGAATACCCCCCACCCCCTCCCACCCCCGTGAGACCTCAAGCGGAACTCAACAGAAACTCCGCGAGAACTCAAAAGTCATCATCTTAATGGCTCGCTGGCGTCACCTTTCAACCACTACTTCTGGCAAAAATGCCATGCGTCATCCCAACTCGGCTGTGGCCCTCAGTACACTGGGTTTGATCCTCAGCACCACAGATAAATAAATAAAATAAAGGTTTTATGTCCATCTACAACTAAAAATATTTAAAAAAAAAATAAAGAAGACACAGGCATGGAACTCTGCCTTTACATCAATTCATCACACACATACACACACACACACACACACACACACACACACACACAGGGCAGAGGGGGTTGTAGATTTGCATATCAAATTTTCCATGATTCCAGTAGAATTTACCCAGGATTAAGAAAATGTACATGTCTTGGGAAGCGTTTTCAAAGCATAAACATAAATAGTGGATGCTGCTGTTCTTAAAAGTCCTCTAAATATTGTACTGGTAAATTTTTTTCAACAGTTTTATTGCTCAGTTTATTCCTTTATCTTTTTCCTATTTCTCATTTGTTCCTTTCAAAATTTCCCCAAGTGTTCCAAAACTTCCTCTCTCTTATTGGAGCACTAGTCATAGACCTAAGAAAGGAATTAGCAGAATAACACCTCTGGTTTGATGGAATTTAAACTTCTGATTTTAAAGAACAAAGTAAGTTAATTGCCTCTTATCCTCCCAGAAATCACTTAAACTCCCCAAGATAACAACAACAACAAAAAATGCATAATTCATCTTTTATGAAACTAGACAGCTGAAATCCAATCCACAATATAGTTGGAAGATCAAATCCAGAAAAGATAAAGTCAAGAAAAAACAAAGAGACTGACAGTGGATGTAAATCTCAGAAATAATTTGCAATGTACATTTCTTATAGGTAAAGGACAGTGTATTAGGGTTCTTCAGAGAAACAGAACTAATAAGGCATATATATATATATATGTGCCTATATTAACATAATATTAGTATACAAATTTTCATTACACACACACACACGCACGCACGCACGCACAAACACACACATATTATTCGTTCTGTGTATATAAAATGTTATACCCTCACATACACACAGAGATTTATTATAAGGAATTGGCTCACAAGATTACAGAAGCCTGCAAGTCCCAGGATCTACAAGGTGAGCTGGCAAATTGGAAATCCAAGGGAGCTGGTGGTTTAGTCCCAGTCTAAATTCAAAGGCCTGAGAACCAGTAGAGCTGATGGCATTATTTCCATACAAAGACTAGCAGGGACTAGCCCAGGAGGAGCTGATGTTTTAGGTCAAATCCAAAAGTAGTCAGGCAGGAAGAATTCTTTTACTCAGTTATAGTAAGTCTTTTTGTCTTATTATTCAACTATTATTTTGTCCTATTGTTCAACTAATTAGAGGAGATCCACCCACTTTAGGAGGCACAATCAGCTTTTCTCAGTCTATCTATTTAAATGTTAATGGCATCTTAAAACACTCTAATAGAAATACCCAAAACAATATTTGACCAAATGTTTGGGCACCCAATTGGCTCAGTCAAGTAAACATGTAAAATTAAACATCTCAGACACAGACTGAAGTATTAAACTGAATGCACTTGTAAAAAAATAAAAGAGACAGCATGTACAGACTGGTAACAAGATTATCCATTCTGCTCCAAAAAAGCAGAGAAGGAATAGCTAAAAGGTAAACAAAACAGATAAACCATATTTGTAGGGAGCAGTCTTCCCCTATGCCAATAGGACTGGTAAAGGAAGGAAGGAAGAGAGAAGAAGGGGAAAGGAGAGAAGGAGGAGAAAGACTTGGCTTTCAAGGAAATTATTTTCAAACCTGGAATACATCCCTGATGTCTTTTTTACGTAGGTGTTCAGAAAAACTTCAACCTAGGAAAACTCACTTGCCAAGGAAACCAAATCAAAATTCATTCATGTGATATTATATCTCAAAAAATGATACAAACAAAAATAATGAAGAAATGAATAGTAAAAATAGGGAAATGAAGAGCACTTACAGAAAATATTGCCATAGAGCTCATAAGAATTATGATTGAATGTCACAAATCATAAAACACAATGAAGTGTATGCAGAAGCCAGAGCAAAATAATAATAGTTAAAAAAAAAAAGACAGGGGGGTGGAGGGAGGGGGGACAGGACATCAACGGAGTAAAGGAAGAGGATTGAGGAGGAGAGAGGAGGGATGAGAAAGGGGAGGAACTGAAAATTGAAATTGTTCAAATTATGCTATGCAAATATATAAATGTACCACAGAAGAATTTCACCTAGATACATACCTATAAAGTGCCAATTTAAAAAAACAGTAAATAAATAGAAGCAAGACCAGAAGAATAAAGGAAAGGGAGCAGGAGAAGAAAGGAGGGGAGGGAAAGAGGAGGTACTAGGGACTGAAATAGAGGAAATTATATTCCATGCATATATGATCAAGTCAAAATAAACCCCACTATTTTGTATAACTATAATGCACTAATAAAAGCATCACATAATTGAAAAAAAAAGAATCACTACCTTTGATATTTTATATTCTTAATATAGCTTTTGAAAATATATTTATTAAATGAATGGAAGGGGGGAGGGAGGAAAGCACAATAAAGTGATCTTACGAATATGAAGCAAGAATGCAAGCCAGTTAGGCTGGCACATGTGGCCACCACAAACATGGGGGAGGCTGAGGCAGGAGGATACGAATTCAGGGAAGGATTACAAGTTCAGGACCAGCTTCAGCAGTCTGGCAAGACCCTGTCTCAAAATAAAACTTTTTTAAAAAAAGGATTGGGATTGTAACTCAGTGGTAAAGTGCCCCTGGGTTCAAACTGAGATACTGTTAATAAATAAATAAATAAGTACAAACAAAAATAGCAGACCTCTAGAAAGAGATGATGAGATTATAATAATCTGTAAATTTTTGAGAAATAATCATTAGCTAACTAGCAAATAAAAAAAGGACATAGAAGAAAGCACAAATATAAACTTGTAGTAAGAAGAAAATATCCATAGATTGAAAAAAGAAATTAAGATAATCTGAAGAGACTAGTTTGTTCATATAAAATTCAGTTTAAGAAATAATTTCTAAGACAATAAAACTTATCAAAACAAACTCCAAAAAAAAGCAGAAATTAAGCAACCAATTTTCAGAGAAAAGAAAAATAAACTGTCAAAGCAAACTTTTCCCACACCACACACACACACACAAAAGAAAACCCTGATGAATTCACAAGGACATTTTACCAATTATTCTAATATTATTCTTACAGCACAGAGAAGAAGGAAAATTCAGCAGATGTTTTATAAAACAAATATGATATTGATACTAAAACTTAAAGATTGCACAAAAAAATAAAATACCAGGCCAATCTTAATTATAAATGTAATATTGATGAAGAAAACCTAATAGCACATTAAAGAAAAAAAACACCATTGTCAAATGTGGTTTGTTCCAGGAATGCGAAGACGAATCAGTGTTTCAGAAAGTCTTTCTAATTATGAAACAAAACCAGAACTTCAGGAAATAAAAGATTTATAAATTCAACTACTTAAAAAAAAAAATCGAAGCCAGAGCAGTGGCACATGCATGTAATCCCAGTGGCTCAGGAGGCTGAAGCAGGAGGATTGTGAATTCAAAGCCAGCCTCAGCAAAAAGCAAGGCACTAAGCAACTCAATTAGAGACACTAAGCCCGAGTCTCTAAATAAAATACAAAATAGGGCTGGGATGGGAATGTGGCACAGTGGTTGAGTGTCCCAGCATCCAATCGATGGAACAACAACAACAAAAATCCAAAATACCTGCACGATAAAACCATCATAAACAAAGACATGTTGAAAAAATATTTGCAAGTCATAGCACTGAAAAATGACTGATATATCTGTATTTATTGCTACCTTTTGAAAAAAAAAAAGACCTACAGAAAAATAGGCAAATTTCATGAAGAGACAATGCAATATAGAGTAAATACAAATAGTTACTATATAACTGAAAAAGTATGCTATCATCCTCATGATAAGATAAAAGCAAAGCAATTCTGAATTTATTTTTCACTTATCAAATGGACCCAGATAGAAATTTGATAGTTTTGCTAAGTATGATACATTACTTCTGGAGATGTAGCTTGGTATAACCTCTATGAAAAGTAGTTGGACAATATCTATTGTGACATCTATCACAATTATAAATATTCTTATCCTCTGACCCAGCAATTTCACTGGTGGAATTTATCCTCCAGATATATTCATTTATTTGCAAACCGATGGATTTCCAAGATTAATCACAGATGTATATCCTCAGTAATATTAAGAGGTTAGAGATAAACTAAATACCATTATTATGGTTTAGATATGAGATGTCCCCCAGAAGTTCATGTGTGAGACAATGCAAGAAAGTTCAGAGGTGAGAAGATTATTAGATTATGAGAGCTATAAGGCTGATCATTGGATTAGTCCTCTGATATGGATTAACTAGATGATACTTATTGGCAGGTAGGATGTAACTGGAGGAAGTAGTTCACTAGAGATGTGCCTTTGGGGTTTTTATTTTGTCCCTGATGAGTGGAGGCTTCTCTGCTTCCTGGCTGTCCTGAGCTGCTTTTCCTTTGCCCTTACCTTTCCATCATCTTAGGCCCAGAACAGCGGAGTCCCCTGACTATGCACTGAGCCTCTGAAATCATAAGCAGAAATAAACTTTTCCTTCTCTATGTTGTTCTTGTGAGGTTATTTTGGTCACAGCGATGAAAGCTGACTTAAACACCTCCAAACAGGAATTAGTTAATAAATTAGGATGCATTCATATAATGTAGTGTTATACAGTTGGAAAAAGATGGTATCCACCATAATATATAGCAGAATACTTTGCATATAGCTGCTAAATGAATAAATTACTGAGTGGATAGAAAAAAGAAAAATTAAAAGCTATATGCACTGATTAAAATAAGAAACCTCTGAGATAACATTTAGTGGGAAAGTAAGATACAGAAGAATATGGATAGTGTAATATTTAAAATGAAGATGACTTATTATTTATATTTTAATAAGTAATATCTCTAGAAGGATACATAAAAAACTAATAACAGTGATTGCCTCTATGGAGGGAATTAAAAGACTGTGGTATAGAAATATATAATATCCCTAAAAGAGTAAAACTAAAATTGTAAATATAGCTGGGCACGGTGGCACATGCCTGTTATCCCAGCAGCTCAGGAGACTGAGGCAGGAGGATTTTAAGTTCAAAGGTAGCCTCAGCAAAAAGGGAGGTGCTAAGCAACTCAGCAAGACCCTGTCTCTAAAGAAAATACAAAATGAGGCTGGAGTTGTGGCTCAGTGGTCAAGTACCCTTGAGTTCAATCCCTGATACAAAAAAAAAAAATTATAAATATAATTTTTAAAAACAAAAGATAGAATCCATAGTCGTTAACTAAAGGTGGTTTTGGTTATAAATAAATAAACACACTCACATATTAGTCACAAAAGAAACTTTAGGCATCTACTCTCTGCCTAGATATAAGTCTGAATCCATACCCAAGTAAATAGGAAGATATCTAGGAGATTTTTCCAGTGCAAGTCCTGTCTTGGTATCTGTCCATGCTAGATATTTTCTGTTTGTCCTTTCCAATCCATTCTGTACCCTTCCTTATGTTTATCAGGATATCCAAAGGAGAAAGGTCAGGGACATCTGGTAGCTATTTGCCTGGTTCCTGTCCTTCATAGTTATCTCCAGAGGGCTGCTTTTGCCTATGTGAATCACAGGTCCGGTAAGGGAAGTGCCCTTCAGCCTGCCTGTGTCTATATTTCAATAGCAGCTCCTTCACCTTCCACCCCCACCTCACTATACCATTCAGTCCCAGGGACAGTAGCAGTGACATTATTACCAGAACCAGATTACTGGTCTATTCTTTGTAGGTTCCTTGTACCCTGGAAACACCTTTGTAAATAATTCCTTTTTAAAACTGTCTTGAAAAAAACATGCTATGAATATGCCATTTCATGCCAAACCCTGATAAATTATTTTAACCCTTACCATTTATTCTTAAACTAGTATTTGCACTTTTTGTCTCAACGCTTCACTCCTCTTTCTCCTATGATGAAACTCATGATTCATTTAACCTCACTGATTACTTCTGTGTGTGTGTGTGTGTGTGTGTGTGTGTGTGTTTATGTGGTGCTGGACATTGAACCCAGGGCCTCACATATGCTAGGAAAGTACTCTACTGTTGAGCTACACCCCCAGCCCAATGTAAGAAACTTACATTTCTTAGTGCCAAAAGAAGTACAGAATCCCAGTTTTCTTCATTTTCACATTTATCTTTTTAGCATTCAAATCATATTAAATTGGGGCTGGGGTTGTGGTTCATGATAGAGCACTCATCTAGCATGTGTGAGGCACTGAGTAGGATCCTCAGCACCACATAAAAATAAATAAATAAAGGTATAAAAAATCATACTAAGTTGAAAGGACCATTTTTGAAATATATTTAAAATGTTTTAAAACTGTGCCTAATTAGTGAACAGATGCAGAAAATATCAAGAGAATTTTAAACTTTACAAAAGAACCACTTCTGAAAAGGGCACGGTGGTGCACAGCTGTAATCCCAGCAATTCAGGAGGCTGAGGCAGAAGGATCACAAGTTCAAGGACAGCCTTAGTGAGACTGTCTCAAATTTAAAATGGCTGATGTAACTCAGTGGCAGAGTGCCCCTGGGTTCAATCTCCAATACACCCACACACAAAGAACCAGTTCTGGAACTGAAAGTACAATATCTGAAATAAAAATGTTATTGAATAAGTTTAACAGCAAATTAGACACCTGAGAAGAAAGAAAATCAGTGGACTTGAAAACAAAGCAGAGGTGGTAGGAATGATCCAAATTAAAGCACAAAAAGAAAAATTATTGACCATAATTTCAAAATTCTAAGTGACTTGTGGGACCAAATCAATGGTCTAAATTTTTTCAATTGGTGGTCCTTGACTATAATCTTTTCTACTCAGGAGGCTGAGACAGGAAAATCACAAATTCAAGGCCAGCCTGGGCAACTTAGCAAGATCCTGTCTCAAAATAAAATAAAAAGGACTGAGGATGTAACTCTTTAGTAGAGCACCCTGGGTTCAATTCTCAGTAAAGGAAGAGGAGAAGGAGAAGTATTTGAAGAAATCATAGCCAAAGTTTTTCCAAATTAATGTGAACTTGCTTATTTCTCAACTCACAAATCTAAGAAGCTTAATACATTCTGTATAGTACAAAGAGAACTACATAAATCCATAGTCAATTGTTGAAAGCCAAAGATTTTTTAAAGAAAATGTTAAAAGCAGCCACAGGGGTATGGTGAATATATTACATGAAGAGGGAGAATGACAGGAGTTATCACTGACTTCTCATAAGAAACAATAAATGACAGAAGAAATGAAATGACATATATAAATTGTTTAAAAGAAAAAAACAAGAATATAACGTAGAATTCTATATCCAGTAAAAATAATCCTGAAAAATAATGGAATGAGGGCTAGGGGTGTAGATCAGTGGTAGAGTGCTTGCCTAGCAAGTATGAGGCCCTGGATTCAAACTCCAGCAGTGTAATCAATCAATCAATCAATCAATCAATCAATCAATAAAAGAAAATATTTTCAGATAAAATAAAACCTGAGAGAATTTGCAACCCAAAACCCTACATTACAAGAAATGCTAAAGAAAAAAATCTTTAGGCTGCTGGGTATGGTGGTGCCGGTCTATAATATAGCTCATGGTAAAGTGCCCTGGTTTCAATCTCTAGTATTGCATTAAAATAAATAAATAAATAAATATTTTTTTTAAAAAAACTGTTTTTAAATGAGAGAGAGAGAGAGAGAGAGAGAGAGAGAGAGAGAGAGAGAAAGAGAGAGAGAGAGAATCCTCAGGCTGAAGAATAATTATACCAAATGGAAACTCAGATGTACATCAGAAAGTTAAAAGCACCAAAATAATAAATGTGTTGGAGAGCAGCAACTGATACTTTTTCAGCAGCCTAAAACCATAGAGAGGGGTTATTAATTAATAACCCCTCTCTACTAGTTAACAACTAGAAAAACAAGTTCATCCGGGACTTAAACAAATCCACTTTTGATAGCAATTTTCAGTTCAAATAGGAGTTATACAACTGGATTTGTAAAAAGAAATTCTAAATATATTATCTAGATAAAGCAATGAAATCTATATATACCCTTTAATAGCAGAGATCCAAAATTGGGTGTGTTCCTAGAGGATTGGCATTTCCAAATTTGAGCAATGTTCATAGAATAGATAAACAAAGTAGCTGTAACATTTTTTAAAAAATAGATGTATCTTTTTTCTGCAATAATCTTATCGTACTTATTTATTTTTATATGGTGCAGAGGATTGAACCTAGTGCCTCATACATGTGAGGCAGGCACTCCACCACTGAGATACAGCCCCAGCTCAGCTATAATATCTTGACTGCAGCCAATGAATAATATTCTCCCTGAAAGTTTATCCTGTTCTGATCCACTTAATAAAGTCTTTGAAGGGTTGGTGTGGCAAAGGAAGGTTGGTGAAGTTTAACCGTTCAGTATAAAAATTAGAATATAAAGTAGAGGAAATTTCCTAGAGTATAGAATAAAAAAGGGAAAAAAAGATGGAATACAAGAGAGAAAAGATTAAGAAAATTAAGGGATCAGTATAGAAAATCTAATAGTCTACAAGAACAGAGAGAAAATAAATTTTTTAAGAAATAATGAAAACTTCTCAGCTGTTTCTAAATTAAAATAAATTAATATATCCCCAGCATAATAAGTAAAATAAAAAACCCTTAACAAATTATATCATAAAGTATCATAACACAAGGAAAATAAGATATTAAGAGATTCTGAAGTAGAAAAAAGGGACTTATAAAAAAATTAGGAATCAAGATAAGATTCTGATTTGTCAATTGCAATTACAATGCTTTGAAAATCCTAAGGTAAATTCATTTATCACATATACATCCAAACTTCCCAACAAGTGCCAAGATAAAAATATTTTCAGACATATAACATCTCAGAAAATGTATCTACCATTTACCCTCCTTTTCATTACCTATTAGTGTAAATCAAATTCCTCTAAAACTTAGCAGTTTAACATACCATCTGCTATCTCCCAATTTCTGTGCATCACCAGTTCCAATGGATGGTTAAATGAGGGTTATGTCTGAGAATGTGTCGTGTAATTACAAATCAAGATGTCAACCAGGTATGCAATTATCTCAAAGCTCTATTCAGGCTAGATAATTTGCCTCTAAGGTTATTCATGTAGCTCTTTATAGGTCTCAGCTCCTCAATGGCTGTTGGTGGGAGACCATAGTTCCTCAGTACATAGGCATTGCCATTAGGGCTCCTCGAAACAGAGTGGTTTGCTTCCTTTGTAGTGAATGATCCAACAGAGAGAGGGCAGTTTCCCAAAACAAAAAGTGCAATTTTTATAATGTAGTCTCGGCAGTCAGATACTATCACTTCTCTCTCATGCTATTGGGAGAGATCTGTACAAAAGATGTGAATACCAAGAAGCAGGGATCAATGAGTGCCATCTTAGAGGCTGGTTTCTATACCCTTTTCCTGGAAGCCACTGGAGGATGCATTCCACTATAATAAGAAAGTAAACGAAGAATGAGGACAGACAGAAATCTAGGAAAAGAGAAAGAGAATCCCTTAAAAAGTAGAGAAATGAAAATTCCAAGTTGATAATTGAGTACAAGATCAGAACAACCAGCAAAGATTGGAATAGGAAGAAAAAGGTCTGGAATGCTCTCCTTAAGAACTTGAGGTATGGAGATGTAGTTCAGTGGTGAGATGTTCACCTATCATGCATGAGGCTCTGGATTTAATCCCCAGCACCTCAAAAACAAAACCAAAACAAATAAGCTAATAAATTGGCAGGTGTTCCAAATATACTCCACAAAAATCTCTATTTGTAGCAAAATTTGGGCAATGTATTTGTGAAAAATATATTAAAAACCAAACAAGCAAAAACAATTTTAAAGTCAAAGTTAAGCAAATAAATTGTAATAAAAAGAAAGTCTGATTATGTTATACTATAAGAATAAAATTATAATAATGCAAACACTAAACATGAAGCTATCAGAAATTATAACTAAAAGTTGTGGGAGGATGAAAAATGGGTAGATGTGAGACTAATTATTTTTTTAATATTTATTTTTTAGTTGTAGTTGGACATTATACCTTTATTTATTTATTTATTTATTTATTTATTTATTTATTTATTTATTTATTTATTTATTTTTATATGGTACTGAGGATGGAACCCAGGGCCTCAAACGTGCTAGGCGAGCACTCTACTGCTGAGCCACAACCTCAGCCCAGAGACTAATTATCTTTCATAGTTGCAAGTCAGTAGAAAACATCATTTCAAGATTTAATAAAAGCTTAATGATATTAAGATATATGAAGGCAAATACTTGGGGGGGTGGAAAGAGCTAGAAGATTTGAAAGTATTAACCTTTGGGAAGGTGAATTTTGGATGAAAATTGTTACACAATAGATTGAGAATTTTCTTTCACCTTTAGAACGATTTGATTTTATTAACTATCATATAAATCTATAGTTCAGATTTTCTAAATTATTTTATTTATTGAATTCAATTTTAAATTCAGCATTGTTAGATAAACCTTGATTTCTTCTGATAATAATTTTCTTAGACTGTATTTAGATATTCTGAAAAAATTTAATGTATTGTAAAATATAGTAACATAGGATATTATCTTAAGAAACTAAGCTATATTGTTTATGATATTATATAAAATGTAATACTTTTATATAATATATACTGTCTTTAAAATCTATCATTTTTGCCAGGCACCGTAGTGCACACCTGTAATCCCAGCAGTTCAAGAGGCTGAGATACAAGGATCATAAATTCACAGCCAGCCTCAGCCAAGTAAGGCACTAAGCAACTCATGAAACCCTGTCTCTAAATAAAATACAAAATAGGCTGAGGATGTGGCGCAGTGGTCGAGTGCTTCTGAGTTCAACACCTAGTACCACCCTCAAAAAAAAATCTATCATTTTGGAATTGCTATTACAAAATAAGCAAAAATTGGCACTATCCTATTCACTTTTTCATGTAGAAATTTAGAAAATATGAATTTGGTTGACTGAAGAAAGGGTTCATTCAGTATATTATTAGACTATGACTTGTTTTAGTCAGCTTTGTGTCACTGTGACCGAAATATATGAAAAAGAAATCTTAGCAGAGAAAAAGTTCATTTTGGATTATGGTTTCAAAGAATCAGTCCATGGTCAGCTGATTCCATTGCTCTGGTCCAGAGGCAAGGTAGAACATCAAGGTGGAAAGGTGTATCGCTTCTCGGCCTTTTGGCTAAGATCAAGTGTAAGGTGGAAAGGTGTGACTGATGAAAGCAAGAGGACAAGGCAACCAGGAAGCAGAGAAAGTTCTGCTCATTAGGTATAAAATAAAAACTCCAAAGGCACCCCCCCCCCCGACCTACTTCCTCCACCCTACCTGCCTACAGTAACCACCAGACTAATCCATATTAGACCAATCCACTGAATAGGTTACATCTCTCATGATGATTTCACCTCTGAATATTCTTGCATTGTCTCACACATCGGCTTTTGGAGATACCATATATCTGATTCGTAACACAATTCAAACTATTTTTAAACTCCTTCCCAAATGATAATTCACTGAAGAAACAAATCTACAAATGTTTATTCCCTATTTTATAATAGGTCAAATTTCAGTTTGTAACACTTTGAAGAAGTCACTTTTTGTACATCTTCTTAGATATAGCAGAATATTTCATTACGTTGAATTTATAGAAAAAATAGTCTTTTTCAAGTGAAGTCTTTCTATGTAAAAAAAAAAAGTGGAAGGAGGCAGAGAGAGAGGAACGAAGGAAAAGAAGATGTTTCAGAAACCATAAATTCTTGAGTATAAAATGAAAAATCAGTTCATTCCCAAACAAATTGGAGACAAATGTCTCTCCACCATCCTACCACACTCTATTGTTCCCTCTGATTAACAAAGCCTCAATATATCAGAACTCAAGCAGAAACCAATAGCTTAAAAGAACTAAAAGTGTGGATATTGCCCCAATGCTGTACTCAAACATTAAAATTGTGTAAATCACCAGATTTTACAGAGATTAAACTATAAGATTTAAAATTTCACTTTTTTTTTTCATTTTTCTTTTTTCATACTGAGGATTGAACCCAGAGGCTCTTTACCACAGAACTATGTCCCCAGACTTTTTTAATTTTTTTTTTTTTTGAGACACACTCTCATTAAGTTTCTCAAACTTGGAATCCTCCTGTCTCAGCCTCCTGAGTTGCTAGGATTACACATATGCGCCACCTATCATTCTTGGAATTTCACTTATTAACAGAACTTTTGGAATCCTGTTCACCTATAGATCTAATTACTTGATCTGTTGTTTTCCTAAAAATCAAATGAAGACTTTAAGCTCTTCTCTTTCATTTCACTTCCCTTCCTTTCCCTTCCTATTCACTTTGTTTCTGTTCCTTTCCTTGTCCATTTCTTGGCTTTCTTCGACTTGTCTTTTCAGTTCAGGTACTGAAGGGGAGAGAAGTGCAAGAGAGGCAGGGGAGGCTGTGCGGGCTGATCAGTGGTGAACAAACAAGCACTGGAAGATGAGGAGTGGCTTGCACAGAGACAGTGATCGAAAGAGACAATGAGATTGGAGATTGATAGAATGAGAAAATAAGTAATCAGTTGAAATAATGAACGATTAAATTGAAAGTAAGGATAAATAGTTTCCCCACTGTTGGAGAAGGCTTTTTCACACCAGGAAAGTGGGGAAACCAACAAGGGCCTTGATGTGTTGAATTGCAAAGAGAAGTAACAGTGCAAAGACATGATTTTAAGATTTTTTTTTTTCACTAGAGCTCTCCTCAGACTATTTTTTCCTCAGTGAATAATGACCTTGTAGGCACTTAAGACAGACTCTGTGGAGATTTTAGTTTTAGTAGAAGAGGGATACATTTTTTTTTCTTCCTGCTTTCTCTTAAAGATAATTGAACAAAATCAAAGACTAAGAGAATTTCTTAAGTAAAAGTTTAAAAAAAGGAAAAATTTATAAAACATTTTAATTTACACTAAAATTATCCAGAGAATAGCAAAATCAATATAAATACAATTTACTTCAGTGTATATGTAATACATATGTAATAATCCCACATGCATACAATATGGAATCAAGCATACTTCAGTATGTATATCCTGCTGTGGTAAATGCAATAGGAAAAAGAGCTTGTAGATTCAGCATAAGAAAAAAATTCCAGTGGAAATTGAAAACAACATCCTGACTGGCAATAAAATTGCACAGCTGGTGCCATTTGGGAAATAAAAAGGAAAAATATTTTTAAAGCTTACCATTGTTCAACAAAAGCTTTAAAAATACCTCTGGATTCTTAAAAACATTTTTGTTAACCTGAAACCTCATGTTCTTCATTTTCCCTGTGGGTTTAATAATTAAGTATTCTGAGGGAATTTTTATTTTAAAACTTGAAAAAATAAGATACTGAAAAAATTTTATAGTATACTAAGCAGGACTAGCAGGCAAAATTCCTGCAACAGACAAAATATATTATAGAATAACAATAACGTTAAAAGTATGGTAGTAACATTGGAATAAGAGACCATTAATGGAAAGAAACATATAGCATGGAATAGGATTTAATAGAAAATAAAGGAAAAAATCACAAATCAATGAAAAAGGAGAAAAATAATGAAGAAATAATGGTAAATTATGAATTTTGAAGAAAATGTCAATTTAAATGTCTATCTTACCCTATAGTTCCAAATGAAATCCAAACAGATTAAATATCAAGACCATAGAAAACCAAAACCAAAGGAGAAAATAAAAGTGAACATTTGTCAAACATCTATTGAAATTTATTATAAAGAATATAATGTTGACAATTTAAAAATGATACACAAATACACCCACAAAAAATTAACTTTGATAAAAGAAAATAATGAAACAGCAAAGAAGTTCAACAGCAAAGATGACCAAAAAGAAGCATACTTCACAGAAATTCCATTGACACAAATTAGTGAGAAAACTGCAAATGAACAAATGATATCAGCCAGAAATTCTCAAGATACGAAAAGTAGACAATAAAAAGTTATGAAAATAGCCTTACAACTAATCACGAAGATGCTATAATTTTTTTTTACTAGATCTTTATGGTTATACATAGTAGTTGGGTTCATCCTAACAAATTCATACATGTATGGAAATCGATTTCAGTTCATGATCTCCCTTTCCTCCCTCTTTTCCCTCCCATTCTCCCCACACCAAAATGCTATAATTTAAAAAATATATACCAAAAACCACGATATTGTTTGTGGTAGACTCTTACTTTAGAAGCCCCCAGTAAATCTACAGCTATACTCATGTCCTCATGACTATTCATGTAATCCTTTCCCACATTGACTCTGGCTTCAGTCATATGACTCGATTCAGTCAATGAGATGTTAGCAAGAGTAATGCAAAGATTTACATGTTGAGACTTGCAATGGCCTAAAAGTTGTCGTCTCCCTACCAGATTCATATATTGAAATCTAATCCCTAATGTGATGGTATTATGAAGTGTGGTTTTACTGAGGTGATTTGGTCATAAGTAGGATTATTATGAATGGGATTAAGGTACTAATAATAGAGACTAGAAGAAGTCCTTTGTACCACCTATGAAATCAATGTTCACCAGACACCAAATACTGGGCACCTTGATCCTGGATTTCCAAGCCTTCAAAATTGTGAAAAATAAAATTTGCTTCTTTATGAATTTCCCAGTTCAAGGTATTTTATTATAGCAGCCCAAACAGACTAAGACAGGACTTGTCTTCTTGTAATAATCCCTTCAGGAAGTCATCTGCCATCCTGGAAGGAAGATTGATTGGAAGCTGTATTAATCAGCTTTTCTTCTCTTCGACCAAAATATCTGACAAGAACAATTAATCCCAGCACAAGCCCCCGGACACCTACTTTCTCCAACCACACCTGTCTATAATTACCATCCAGTACAGTAGTTCTTTCAAATTATTAATTCAACAAACAGATTAACCCACTGATTAGGCTATAGTTCTAGTAATCTAATCATTTCACTTCCTGTGTTGTTAACACAGGAGCTTTTGGTGGACATGTCATATTCAAACCCTAATAGAAGCTGTGTTTAGGAGACATTGGAGGATGAGAGGCCATCTTGGGCATTCTATCCCTAGGTTGAGCTCCCAGCTGAATTAAGCCATATAAAAGGAACTCAGCCAAATGATATAAAAGAGGACCTTCCAATTGGCTGACAGAATGGTAAGGAATAATAAATTATTGTTAAAGTTTTAAGTCATCGAGTTTCAGGTAATATAAAGCAGTAGATAACTGAAACATTTTTTCTATATCACCAAATAAAAATTAATAAAAAGATACTAAATTCTGATGGGAGAACAAATTGGTACACTACAACACTTTTATTAAGTAATTTGATAATAAGTTTCAACAACTGTTCACATGTTTATTGAACCTATTGAACTCAGTAATTTCACTTCTGGAAATCTATTCAAAGGAGAAAAATACTGAAATATAAGAAAGATATATGTACTAAGATATTCACTGCATTATTATGTATGGAAAAACAAAACATTTATCCCCACATTATTTTACTATTCACTATCTTAATTATCATGACTTTAGTATTCTAAGAAATTCCTTTTTTTCTAGTTTTAAAATCTTATTTATTTATTTATATGCAGTGTTGAGGATCAAACCCAGAGCCTCACACATACCAAGCAAGGACTCTACCACTGAGCCACAACCGCAGCCTATCTTCTAAGAAATTCTTGAGGCTAGGTATCACATTTTACACCTGTAATCCTAGGGAATGAGAAGGCTAAATCAGGAGAATCACAAGTTCAAGGCCATCCTCAGCAACTTAGTGAGACCCTCAGCAACTTAGGAAGATCTTGTCTCAAAAAAAAAAATAAAAAGTGCAGGAGTGGTTGGGGATGTAGTTCTGTAGTAAAGTGCCCCTGGGTTCAATATTTCCCAGCCCCCTGCCACCACCCCCAGTATGAAAGATAAAAAAACTCTTGAAAGATAAAAAGTTGGAAATAACTCTATTTCTGGATATCCTGCAAACACATTCAAAGAAATATCAGACTGTTCAACATTTCATTGATAACACCAAATCGTTTTCTCTTCCAGTCTCCCTTCAAAGCCCTAATCTCAAAACTTTTGCTTTGCCTGTCCTCCAATCAAACTATTATGATTCTTAGCCTATCTAATCAAACCCTCTTACTAAATGACCTGCCTTAAATCAGACAAACCTTAAATGATAATGGAGGAAAATGAGAGAATGGTTATAAATAGTCCGACTTTGCCCTTATCTTTTTGAGATTCTACTAAGATTCTGTCAAAGTAGTGGTCTCCTTTATTGCAACTAGCAATAAATTCGACTTTTTGCCTTGGCATTGAGTTATCTTGGTGGTGTTTCAGAATAGGCAATATTCAACAATAAAAGCAAAAGCAAAAGACTAGAACAATATTCATACTTAATGTGTGATTAAAGAAAAATTATTAAATAAAATGTACATAATTTCAAGAAATAAGGAAATATAGAATAAGTAAAAAATACTTAAGCTATAAGGTTAAACATAACAGAATTATTTACAATTCCAACTATGGGTTCTATATAAATGTATGTTAAGAAAAAAAGCAAGGAAAGGAAAGAAGAAAAAGAAGGAGAAAAAGAAAAAACAACTGTTCAGCACTTTGAGTGCTGAATTATAGTTTTTTTCTATTTTTCTTATTTTCAAACTTTCTTTAATGAAAAAAAATTAATAATGACAAAGTTATTAGGATTTTTTTTTGTACCAGGGATCACACCTGCAGCCTTTTAAAATTTTTTATTTAGAGACAACTTAGTTCTCACTAAGTTACTTAGGACCTCGATAAGTTTCTGAGACTGGTTTTGAACTTGTGATCCTCTTGCCTCAGCCTCCCAAACTACTGGGATTACAGGTGTGTACCACCATGCTCAGCTAAGAATTTTTCAAAACAACATTAGCTAAAACTAAGATTTGATGATCTTTCTCAGCTTTGCATGCTTTAAATACAAAGCATGACTAGCAGGTACATGAATGTGAGAAATATAATTTAGATGATGCTCATCAACTATCAAAAGATACTGGTCAGAAGACTATTGGTGAAGACAAACCTTAAATGATAATGGAGGAAAATGACAGAATGGTTAGGACAAGCAGGTATACTTCTTTAAATATAAATAATCATCACATCACATATTCTAAAATCCAGGTGGTTCCCTTAATCACCATAAAAAATGGAGCCTCTCATTGTCTATGTGACAAGTTTAAAATTATTAAAATTGGGGATGCACAGCTTCCTTCCTTCTCTTTCCATCTACTGCTTCCAAAAACTTCTCAGGTACTTCCTACTTAGCTTCCTACTTTATCCCTTAGGAGTGGAGAAGAAAGAGTTTAGATCTATGTTTCTCAGGAACTGGGAGTACCTGGTATGGGGCTCAGAAGCTGGGAAGAGAAGCTGGCAATGAGGAACTGAGAATATCATTTTATGATAGAAAGCAGGAAACTCCTGAGAGTTTCCAAGTGCTGGAGATAAGAGGGGACAGGAGATTTTAATAAGAGCTAGATGATTAATTTTACCTCATTTGAGTGTGATGTGGATCAAGACTGAAATTCTCAGTAGGAAGTAGTGGAGCATAACTGCAATCTCAGCATTGGAAGCCTGAGGCAGGAGATTGCAAATTCCATGCAGCCTGGGCAGTTTACAAAGACCCTCTCTTAAAATATAAAATAAAAAGGACTGGGAATGTAACTAAGTGATAAAATGTCCCTGGGGTCAATGGCCAGAGGGGGTTAAGGAGTACTCCTAAAGAAATTCCAATTTTTTTAAATTTTTTGGTTTTTTATTTTGAGACAATTTCTCACTAAATTGCCCAGACTAGCCTTGGATTGGCAATCCTCCTGCCTCAGTCTCCTGAGTCACTGGGATTCCAGGCATGTATGTATCCCTGCACCAGGCTTTGAGCTGTATTTTAAATGTAATACCATTCACCACTCACACACTGAACCATATGCATCTTCTTTTGCTTCATTATTGTTAAAAACATACTTTAAACTCTGAATTAGTACTGTAAATGATTTTTTAAAAGAAGAAAACATGCATAATGAAAATACAAAAGAAAAGCAAGACTGACTGGATATTTATCTAGAACATACATAAAGGAAAGAGTAATCCTGTACACGGTATATATGAGTATAGTGACTAAAAAGATATATTTGATAGAGAAGGCTGCTGTATTTGGATCTACCACAGCCCGGATGAAAAAACTCTCCAACCACCAAATTCCCTTTACTCTGTTCTCTATTCTTAACCTAACATTATTTTGTTTCTTGGTAACTTTATTTTATTTTATTTTTTTTAAAGAGAGAGTGAGAGAGAGGGGGACAGAGAGAGAGAATTTTAATATTTATTTATTTTTTCTTAGTTTTCGGCGGACACAACATCTTTGTTGGTATGTGGTGCTGAGGATCGAACCCGGGCCGCACGCATGCCAGGCGAGCGCGCTACCGCTTGAGCCACATCCCCAGCCCCTCTTGGTAACTTTAATATCAACAAATGGGTAGTATATAACAAACATATATAATCCAACTGATGGATTACTTGATCAAATGATGGAAACATTGTTCTTTTTAAAATTATTAATTACATGATCCTCCAAAGCATGCATATATATTATGTCCTTATTATGTGCTTGGATAGAGTATACTAGTTATTTGGAGAGTTATGATTATTAAGTTTCCAGACCTCTGTAGAAGAGAGACCTCATCCTGGATCTGTGGTCATTTACCAGAATTTAGTGCTGGTTATTTCAGGCCAACAGTTGCTACAGATCTATCAAAAACATAGTGTAACAAAGGAAAAGCTTCTGATGATTTTATGAACATTAAGAAACTACTGAGTATTGATGTAAGCTTCAGAGAATTATTGTGGAATGTTAGTCAATAATATTAGCAAATCAATGTGTAACAAATAGTAAAGATTCTGCTTTCTTTTTCCTTTCTTTTCTTTTCTTTTCTTTTTTTTTTTTTTTTTTTTGCCACACATAGAATTAAACCCAGGGCCTTATGCATGCTAGGCAATGATCTACTATTGTTATACCTCCAGCTTCAAGATTATTTTTTTGAATAAATTTCATACATTGGGTAAGGTAATGCTGGTATCTGCCAATAAAGACACATTCTTTGAAAATTGAAAACTGATCATTTTTCAGTTGATCTTGTCATCCATAAATTCTTGGACAATAATCACATATTAATGATCACATTAGTAATAAAATGTCACATCAGTATTTCTAATAACAATCCCATTATCCTGAGTCTAAAGAATATTTTATGTTTGTTTATGTATGTGTGTTTTGAATCAACCTATCACATAAAACACTACAGCATGGACTAAACCATATAAAGGATCTCCTGGAAGCCATCTAAATAGGTTTGTTCTTCTTTTTCTTTTCTTTCTTTCTTCTTTTCTTTTTATTTTATTTATTTATTTTTTTACCAGGTATTAAACTCAGGGGTGCTTAACCAGTGAGCCCCATTCCCAGCTTTCTTTAAATTTTGAGATAGTCTTGTTAAGTTGCTTAGGGCCTCTCTAAATTGCTGAGGCTGTTCTCAAACTTGTGATCCTCCTGCTTCAATTTACCCAATATCTGAGATTACAGGCAGGTACCAAAACACCCAGCTTGGATTTGCTTTACTACTACATCTTTTCTAATACCATGGCATGGATCTAGGGAAGTTTTATAAGGGATTCTAACATTTTTTGTATATTTAAAGCTCATGGTAACACACATGAAGTATAACTGTTTTTCAAAAAGCAAAGATGGAATCATAATAAATATAATCATGTAAAGACAATTATACATGCAGGAAGGCAGATAGGCATGTGATTTGTACTTAAATTCAGTGCAGTGTTGCATTATGATTAGAATTATTTGGAGTTTGTTTCACGGACACAGCACATATTTAAAATAATTTTGTGACTAGACATTTAGTTTTTATTTCTGTTTTAGTCAGTTTTTTTTTTTCTGCTGTGACTAAAAGACTTGACAAGAACAATTTTAGAGAAGGAAAAGTTCATTTGGCTGGCTCACGGTTTCAGAGGTTTAAGTCCATAGACAGCCAGTTCCATTCCCTGTTTCTCATTCCTTGGGGCTGGAGGTGAGGCAGAACATCATGGCAGAAGAATGTGGTGGAGGGAAAAGGTTCCCATGATTATCAGAGAGCAGAGAGAGAGAGGGACTCCATTTGCCAGATACAAAATATATACCCCAAAGGCATGCCTCCAAAGACCAATCTCCTCCAACCACACCTACCTCCTTCAGTCATGACTCAGTTAATCTCATCAGGAGATTAATTCACTGATTGGGTTAAGGTTCTCATAACCCAATCATTTCACCTTTAAACCTTCTTGCATTGTCTCACACATGAACTTTTGGGGAGATACCTTATAGCTAAGCCATAACAATTACTAATGTTTAAATTTTTAGAAATATCTGAAAATGTAAGAATAACTTATAATTTTTTTTTTAGTTGTTGATGGACCTTTATTTTATTTATCTATTTATATGTGGTGCTAAGAATTGAACCCAGTGCCTCACACATGCTAGGCAGGCACCTTCCACTGAGCTGCAACTCCAGCCCCCTATAAGAATGTTTATTGAGTTGTTTTGTTGAATAGTGAGAGAAACTTGATCTCAATATCTGCATATTGAAGTTTACAACTTTATTAATAATTAGATCATCTAAAACATGTATTTAGATTCTTGTGATAGTTGGATACCACAATTTTTGTTTCATTAAGTCAGATAAATAACTATTAAATACCTTCTATGTTCAAGATTCTATTCTGCCAGAGACAAAATTATATCTTAAAAAATATCTCCTGTCTTGGGCTGGGGTTGTAGCTCAGTGATAGAGTGCTTTCCTTGCTTGTGGAAGGCACTGGGTTTGATCCTCAGCATCACATAAAAATAAAGGTATTGTGTCCAGCTATAACTAAAAAAATTTTTTTTAAATCCCCTTTCTATAAGAAATTTATACTCTAGTTAATTCCAAATCATAAGTATAGTAAGTTGTCTGCCTTTATCCATAAAAAATCATGGAACTTACATATGCTATGATTTTTTCATATATATATATATATATAAAGTTTAATTTATAAATTAGTCACAGTAAGAGATGAACAACCATACTACTAATAAAATATAACAATTACAACTGCTCTATTTTGGATTATGAGTATCCTCTAAAGGCTCATGTGTTAAAGGATTGGTCTCCATGTCAGAACTATTGGGAGACAGTGAAATCTTTCACAGATGAGACATAGTGAGAGGTCCTCAGGTCATTGAGGATATGTGTTTTTTTTTTTTTTTGGTACCAGAGTTTGAACCCAGGGATGTTTAACCACATCCCTAGCCCTTTGTTATTTTTCATTTTGAAACAGGGTCTCACTAAATTGCTTAGGCCCTCACTAAATTGCTGAGGCTAGCCTCCAACTTGTGATTCTCCTACCAACCAGCCACCTGAGCTGCTGGGATTTCAGGCATGTGGCACCACACTTGGCAGAGGATATGCTTTTAAAGGGAGTTGTGGGATCTTGATCTCTTCTTTTCTTTTGGTCCCTGGCTTTTGATATAAATAAGATATGCGCCATCAGGGCAATTTCTTACTACCTATCTGATTCTTTTATTTCTTTTTTTAATATCTATATTTTTAGTTGTAGAGGAACACAAATACCTTTATTTTATTTATTCATTTTTACGCAGTGGCTCACATGTGCCAGGCAAGCACTCTACTACTAAGCCAGAATGCCAACCCTGATTCTTTGATTTCTAAAGAATATAGTCTAAAACAAGTGTTGACTATTTTCTAAACATTTATTTTTTCTTTTCAGTACTAGTGATTGAACCCAGAAGTGCTCTACTACCGAGTTATATATCCAGACCTTTTTATTTTTTATTTTGAGACAGGATCTTACTAAGTTGTCCAGGCTGGCCTCAAACTTGGGATCTTCCTTCCTCAACATCCTGAGTCACTGGGATAACAAGCAGGCACACCACATCCAGCTAAAGTTATATTTTTCAAGAAGATGCTAATCATCCCAATGAAAAGAGACCTACAGTATTTTCAGCAATCACACAGACATAACAAATACCAAAAGATAAATTTCGAGGGTAGAGAAGTAATCAAACATATCATGGAACATTTATTTAATGGAACGCTTTGCAGCTCTTTAAAGCAATGAAGAAGATCCATTTATTCTGACCAGGAAAACATCCATGAAAAAAAAAAAAGCAAATTACAGACCAATTCTATATAATTTATTTTGATACTAGGGATTGAATTTGGGGATGCTTAATTACTGAGCCTCATCCCCAGGCCCTTTTTATTTTGAGACAGTTGCAAGACTGGCTTCAAACTTGTGATCTCCTGCCCCACAAGTCTCTGGAATGAGAGGTGTATACCACCATGCTCTGCATTATATAATTTTTGTAAAAATTAATATATAATTCAATTTCCAGTACCACAAAATATTAAAAATATATAAAATATACAGCTAATCTGTGTAGTACAGGCTATCAGAGGAAAGTAATTACTGAGTTGGCATGGAGGATTTTCTTTTTTATAGCATTTCTAATAGTTTTCAGGTTTTAGGTAATTTGCTTTTTCCTAGTGTTTTTTCAATATTTTAAAATAATTTTAAGCTAACAAATAAAGCACAGTTTTAGATGTTTTCTTTGAAATATCAAAGTTTGACATTGTTATCTTACCATTTTTTAAAATCAATCCTTTCATAAAATAAAAATATGGTCATTGTGTTATGGGCCAGGCTATATGGACAATGATCAAACAGACTCCATTTTGCCCTGAGACTCCACATCATGTAAGAAATGCTTCTCCCAGGGAAAGCCCCACCTCTGTAGCCATGGACAGTTGCTTAGCATAGCATGTTTGGCAACACAAAATGGCAATTCTTATACAACGTAAAAGTGTTCTGTCTTTGGTTCCCATTTTTCTTGACAACGTACCCTGTCAGAGATTGATTGTCTAGATGTTAATAACCATTCTTTAACTTGTATCCAACTAGGGAAATTTTGACCCAATCTCTTTTCTGCTTATGATTTTAGATCTTATAATGTTTGCTTATGGTTTTGAATTATAGCAACAGCCATTTATGCTTTAATACGGTTTTGGACTATAAAAGGTGTACTCAACCCCTGGGAGGGGGTCAAAGGGTGTAGACATGCAGTCTATCCCTTGGCCCACCAGCTGGTGGGTCTGGACTGCCTAAGCAAGTGAATAGTTTCCATCTTCTGCTTTAAGGTTGACTCGGTGATTTATTACAATCTTGCCTTAACATTTGTAGACTTTAACAGTTTCTGTAACTTTCCTCATCTATCAAGTCTTGATCATCCTTAAGATTTTTAAATTCTAGGTATGAAAATCACATAAGTTCTGTAATTGTGAAAGTGGGAAAACTATTTTACATATCAGCCAGAATTTAATTCTAGATGGTTACAATTGATTCTTCTATCCTTTTATTATTATTTGTTTTGTATACATCATTCTTAAAACCACCACGGAATTAGGTGGAACCAAATGAAATTACTCTAAGTCAAAAACAGCACTTTCACATTGGTTTACCTAATAATAATTCTCTTGAATTAAGTTGTGTGATTTTCTTTTTCTTTCTTGTGCCCATTGAAAGTATTTTATTTTCTACATATTTTAAACTTTGTCATTCTAAGCAAGATAAGCATTTTGGTATTTGGTTCTGTGAATGGGTCTTTATTATGCAAATGCCCTTTTTTTCTTAGGTGGCACATTAGGCAGAGCAGTAAAAGTACCTGCTTCTGATAGACAGAGATGCACTGTGTAAAACATGAACGATAGCTACAAACCCTACCTTACTTCCAGCCCCTCTTCTCAGAGAGGGATTTGTGGACAACCATAAGTTATGGTGCTGGAGAAATTATTAACACCCTGCCAATAGCCAGTCAATATGTACCCTGAAGAGACTGGTCAGGAAGAGAGTAAACTCTGAGCTAGGCATAAAACAATGGGGAAACAGGAAGTTGGTTCTATTTTCTTCTGACCTGCTGTCATCACTAAACTGGCCTTTTAAAATAGGCCGAATGAACTATTTCCAGTTGTTTTCCAGTATCTGGCAAAGTAATGCCAATTTAGTAGGTATTTAATAAATAGTTGCTAAATCACCTTATAACCTAAAATACTTTCTTTTTTGGCGGGGGGGAGTCTGGACACATTATAGATTTGGAGGGTTACTGCCAAGTTGACTGACCCGAAATTTCAATAAGGACCAATAAAGCATAAGAATTAGAAGACAATAATATGATGCCAAAAAAATTCTTGGGTGGTAATAGGATTAGTCCTTGTACACTGAGTTGGCCTTTCCCTATGACACTGACCACTTAACTTGGGACACACTTTCATGAGGAAAAAGAAGAGTATTGGCAAATCCCTTCCAATCATTTGCACCCCTATATCTAGTTTAGTATTTGCATTTTTTTTTCTGGCTTAATAGTAAAACAAAATTAAATCAACCGTAGCCAAGTTCAATTTCACTGGTCTCAGCAGTCTTCCAACCAGAAGACTTTGTGATTGAACAAAAAGACTATTCATGTGAGTACTTGTTATGTTATCAAGAGATTGACCAATGATATTAAGAGGAAGCTAGTTATAAAATGAGACTGTTAACTACAAAAAGTGAAGGTGCTTAAATTCCAAAATTCAGAGTGCTAGTTAATCCTTACATTGGGTGGGGTAGGGGGTGGTGGTCTAAAGACTTAAGTTTATTGACTTGCAGAAGAGATGGGGCAGTTTAAATTGCAAAGTGAGGTTAATAAAAACTGCAAAATAAAAACAGCTTTAGTTTGGAGTCAGCATTTCAGAACAGTACTTTCAGAAAATTGTTATAAGCCATTACTACATCAGTCCTCCTGCTGTTACTAACTGGAGACAAGAAATGAAGAATAAATATGCAGGAAGAAGAAGACCATCAGCAGACACCAATAATCAGGGCAAATACAATAATGGTGAACTAGGAACGTGCCACTTTTATGCATCATTTCATGTTTAAAATTTTTCCACTAAGCTTGTTGATTTTATCTTAACCATCATTACCACATTGGTTTTTTTTTTTTGTTTTTTTTTTTTTTTTTTTTTTTTTAAAGAAAGAGTGAAAGGAGAGAGAGAGAGAGAGAGAGAGAGAATTTTTAATCTTTATTTTTTAGTTCTCAGCGGACACAACATCTTTGTTGGTATGTGGTGCTGAGGATGGAACCCGGGCCGCACGCATGCCAGGCGAGCGCGCTACCACTTGAGCCACATCCCCAGCCCTCATTACCACATTGTAATGATAATAAAGGAGAATGAATTTAACTGAACCATGTCCAGTCTAGATGGACCTGGGCTCAAAACCCAAGTTTACCATTTTCTAGCTGAGTCACCTTGACAAAGTCACATAGTTTTTGAGTCTCAGATTGCAACAAAACAAGAATAATAATAGATGTTCAGTAAATGTTGATTAGGAAATTTGGAAAATTCACCTAGCAAATCATACTGGGAACACTAGTTTTACATAAATGAAACAATTGATTATATTACTCCAAAAGTGTGGTTCTCAGACATCAGTATTACCTTTGTGCATATCAGAAATAAGCAAACATATGGGTCCTACTCAGACCTGCTGTATTAGATGGTCTGGGTTGGGCCAGAGAAGTTCTTTTATAAAGTCTTATTGATTCTTATCATATTAAAGATTTAGAACTGCTGCCTCTGAGTTTAGCCAGAAATGCTTTTTATATGATCATTTCCATAATGAACATGAAAAGCCTTATGTTAATCTGGAGGGCCAATTTATCCATTGGCCACAAGAGGCACAGTGTCTAGGGTTCATAATTCTTTCAAAGGCTTGTGAAAATGTTTTAATGTTATTTCTTTTAAAACCAAGAGGGAGGGCTGGGGATGTGGCTCAAGCGGTAGCGCGTTCACCTGGCATGCGTGCGGCCTGGGTTCGATCCTCAGCACCACATACAAACAAAGATATTGTGTCCGCCAAGAACTAAAAAATAAATATTAAAAAATTCTCTCTCTCTTTCTAAAAAAAAAAAAATTTTTTTAATTAAATAAATAAATAAAACCAAAAGGGAAAAAAATGAGCATATGATATATAGTATTTTAAGTCTGGCTTAAAAAAATGTTTAAGACATTGCTTATGGAGGAAAGGCCCCATGAAATTCTGGTGCCTAGGACCCAGAAAAGTTATAATGTAGCCCTGGTCAAATAAATACTTACCTATTCATTTATAAATGTTGACATTGAAGGTGCATGGTAGGAACCTGGCTATGTATGAAAAAAGTGTGTTATTCTGAGGATATATTCACTTATAATTTTTTAAATATTAGCTTAATCTTCACTTGATCCAAAATTGAAAATTATAAGCATGAAAGTGGCTACTAATCCAGCTGCTAATACCCTAGAAAAATATCTGTGACATCAAAGGGAGACAGAAAACATTGATTAAAGAAAAAATCTGGAGGGGCTGGAGATGTGGCTCAAGTGGTGGTGCGCTCACCTAGCATGAGTGAGACACTGGGTTCGGTTCTCAGCGCCACATAAAAATAAAATAAAAATATTTTTAGAAAAAAAGAAAAAATTTGGAAATAAAAAAGGAGCATGACTCATGCTAGGATTAAACAAGAATAAAAATAAGGTAATTAACAAGTTGAAAGTCAGGAGAATATTTAAAGTACAAATTATGTTAAAAGACAAACAAAAACAAAAAGAGAAACTTATATACTATTTTTATATAATGGTAATCATTCATTTAATCTGAATCCAATTAACTCTGTTCTTCAAAAACCATCAATCATATGCCCTAAGCAACTCAGTGAGACCCTGTTTCTAAATAAAATACAAAAAAGGGCTGAGGATGTAGCTCAGTGGTTGAGTGCCCCTGAGTTCAATCCTGGGTATCCCCTGCCCCTCAAAAAATGGGTTGGAGGTACAACTTTGTGGTGGAGCATTGCCTAGTACACAGGCAGCCCTGGGTGTAATCCCCCGCACCACAAACAAAAGAAAACCTGAAAGTGGTGGGATCTTAATGAAGAAGGTGAGAGTGTTGAAAGATGAAGCTAAGGAGATAGGGATTGAGGGCCTAAGGATTTTAGAAATTTATCCTAAAAGCAAGGGGAAATTTTTGAATGTTTAAGACAGGAAGGTGTTGTGATTTGATTTACATTTAAAATTTTAAAAAAAGATGATCAGGGCTTTCTTGTGAAAAAGATTAGAGGGGTGGAGAGAATCAGCCACAATCTGTTTGAAGCTATTAATATGGTAGTATGGCTAGGAGGTTATAGACTAATTCTTGGAAAAACTATGGATAGATTCAAGAGATATTGACAAAGGAGATATAAGGAAATATTATTTTGAGAGAGAGAAAGAGAGTGTGTCAATAGCAATTCCTAGCTGATATGGAAAATTGGGTGGATGGCAATGTTATTCAATGTACTAAGAATCCCAGGAGAGAAGCAGCTTTTGAGATGGTTTTATGATCTTGAGTTCTTTCCAGATGATCCTGTAGACTGTCTCAGTCCTGTTTTTCTCTGAATTCTGTCTACATGAAATGATTGTGCACTATGGTGGATGTCAGTCCTTTAGCCATCACCACTTATTACTCTTTCTTGTAGGATTTAAACTACATGGAAAACTGAGAAACAACTTGATGTGGAGACTCTTAAATAATGTAATTTAAGTAGGCTACAGCTATGTTGGAAAACTGCCTGCTGTGACCAAACATCCTAATAGTTATAGAGTAGGGTCAACACTTTCTGTTACAAAGAAAGTAAATTCTAGTGGACTAAAGCTAGTGGGCATTTTTAGTTAGCACTAGGGTATGGAATACATATGCTATGTGAAGGGATTCATTTAAAGGAGGAATTCTGTCTGTATTGTAAAACAGGAAATAAAAAATAAGTGAGTAGAGACACATATAGTTTGTGATTTGATTATCTGATCTTGTAGCATGTATTTCTCTCTGAAGTAGGAAGTAAGGAATTCTGCTGAGTGGTGGGGAAAGGCTTGAAGAAGTTTGAAATGGTTGTGCAGGACATGTGAAGAGCATGCCACTTTGAGAACACTGTAGGAAGGCTTGCAGTACAGAAGTTCCTTGAGGTGGCAGCCATGATATTTTAGTGAAACCAGTCTTCTTAATTGAATGACTTTTTTTTTTTTTCAGTATGTTCACCCTCCTATATCCCAGGATTTACTCAGGGTAGAGGCTTTAGAAGAAAGCATCCAGAAAGAGCAGAGAAGTAAGGGACTTGAGCATATAATCAAGAAAGAGTAAATGAAATAATGTAGAAAACTAAAGATAAAAGAGAACATGAAGGATTCAACAGATTTATAAATAATAATGTGATTGAAAATGGCCACAGTAGTTATGCCCATAGCTGAGATGTTTGAGTTTGGAAGAGAAGCAGGTCCAGCTTGTGATATCAGGAATAAAAGATCAGAGTAAGAGTATTAAAAAAAAAAAAGATACTGGAGAAGATATAAAATTAGGTTTGGAATTTTTGCAGGGTAGCACCCAGTTTTCCCTTTCTCCTTTTTTCCAAGTTTTTTTTTTCTTTTTTAAATTTTTTTAAAGTTGTAGATGGACACAGTATCTTTATTTATTTATTTTTATTTGGTGCTGGGGACCGAACCCAGGGCCTCAGACATGTGAGACTAGCGCTGGTCACAACCCCAGGCCTCCAAGTTTTCTTTACTGGAATAACTAGAAAAAGCAAAATAGCTTATTATTCACTGTAACTGCCCATTCATTCAAATCCCAAACAGTTTGACTTTTCTCCATTATGTTTCTCTTTTACACCAGAGTTAAATTTTGCTTACTATCACAAGTTATCTGATAGCTAAATAGAATTTGCTATAAAGATATGGTAGACTTTTAATAAAAAATAGTATATCTGAGATAACTCTTTTATAATTATATTTCTGATGCTCAAAGTTATTCTATAAAAAATGTATATATAGCTGGGTGTGATAGTACATACCTATAATCCCAGCTACCTGGGGGGCTGAGGCAGAAGTTATTGCCAGCTGTCCGGGCTAGTGACATGAGCTGGGTTCAAAGAAGCTGGCTATATCAATAACTAGGAAAATGGTAAAAATACTACACAGCACAGGAACATAAGTTTCTAAAATTGAGAGTGGGACTGCTCAGTGACTACAAGGGTCAGCTCCATGCTGGGCAGCACTGCAGTGAAAGAGAGTGTGCACCCAGATTCTTTTTATTTTATAGGGGTGACACATACAAGGGAAGTTCAAGGGAATGTTCTTCACCAAATAAGGCAGGGAATAGCGTTTCAAAGGTGGAGTCTTGCTTTGTGATGTCTTGTGATCAGCCGATTGATTGACATTTTGGCAAGTCACTGCCATCAGAGTTGCTGTGTGGGATCACAGGCAGATAAAGAGGAAAGGCACATTTGCGTTGCACAGCCCAGTCAGCATGCAATGCCAGACCAGTCCTCTCATACACTCAAATGCACATAGATCATACACACAGCCCATGGATGGCTCACGACAAGGAGATTGCCAAGTTCTAGGCCAGCTTGAACAACTTTAGTGAGAACCTGTCTCAAAATGAAATATAAAAAAGGAACACATCTGGGTTCAATACCCAGTACTCACACTCTCTCTCTCTCTCTCTCTCTCTCTCTCTCTCTCTCTCTCTCTCTCTGTGTGTGTGTGTGTGTGTGTGTGTGTGTGTGTGTAAATACAGAAGGGCTGCTAATTGAGTATTTGTAAATATACTAAGTACACCAAGTTTCAAGGGTATGTCCTAAACTTGAAAATTTCTAATGGGATGCATGGCACTAACCATTCTTAATTCATCATATTCACATGGAAGAACAATGATTTTAGAAAGTATCTTAATATATACTTGAATGTGGGAATTGATAATTTCAGTTATACATTCATAGAATCAGAATGATTGAACTGAAAAGGAATTTAGAGATTGTTGAACCTAGTGATTCTCACAGTATGCCTGTGATCAGCAACATTTGGATCATTTGGAAACTTGGTAGAAATGCTGTTTCTCTGGTCCTGCTCCAGACCCACTTAATCAGAAACTCTGGAAGTAGGGAAAAATACTATAATTTGTTTTAATAAGCTCTCCAGGTGATAATTATGCATGCTAAAGTCTGAGAATCATTGATTTAATCCAAACCTTTGAAGGGAAAGTGAGGAATGAGAGATAGGTGAGAGAGAAATTAAAGACGGAGACCAGGCAGAGATACACAAGAGAGTTTGTCAGAGCTGACAAATAAAGGCCGTCTCTCAATAGGAGAGAGGCAAAACAAGCTTGAGTTCTGGGAGTTTTATGGGTGAGGCTCAGGAACCAGAGCCAGGAGGGCCCTAATGTGGGCAGTTAAGGGCTGGGTTCATATGAAGGAATGGTGAGCTTTTCTCAGAAAGGCACTTGGGCGGGAAAGTGAAACTTTTTCCTTAAAATGGTAGCTGTCACTTAAGATAGTTCTTCAGATGCTAAACAAGGACCTTATATTCACCCTTTTTTGTTTTTATTGGGCCCTTTAGGGAATAGGGACCTGGGTCAATCTTCTATAACTTCTTCCTGTGGGGAAGCAGTAGCCTTTGAATCCCTCATTAGGGGCATGAAATGTTATTGGAATGATAGATGAGGTTGAGTGGTGGTGGAATGCTGTCCCTGATGCCCCAATTTTTGGTGAGGGATTGGTATTCCTGTAACAAAAGCTGGTTTATGGTTTGCTTAGAGATTTTTGTATCTGGTCTTGAATGAATCTAATGACACAGGGGGCAAGCATTAACAGAAGGTCTATGACAAGAAGAGGGGTCAGGAAAGGAAGCGCCCACTGGAGAAGGGGGTTATTTAGCTGCTATCCTTCTGTAAAGAGAGCTGATGTTTCTTTCGCATGTTCAAGGTTCTGTTGGAGTTGTTTTATCTTGTCCTTTACTATACCAGGTTGATTGACATAAAAATAGCATTCCTTCTGTAGATACAAAGTCCACCTTTTCTGGCCATAAAAAGATCAAGGCCCCTTCAATTCTGCAGAACCACAGCAGCTAAAGAATCAAGCTGGGATTGTATGGTTAGTATGGTTTGGGCAAGTTGCTATAAGTCTCCTAGAAATTGGAATGATAATTCCTAAAAATGGTACCCCTGGGAGGTGAGTGCAGAGTAAGGGAGGAGGGCAAAAATTAAAAAGAGAAGATGGTACTTGTTGAGAGCCACAGCCAAAGGGGCCCCAGCAAACTTCCAGCTGCCAGCAAGCTTCAGACTGCCCCAGCAACATCTAGCTGATTGGCTCCTCTGCGGTGATGTTCATTGGGCTGTTTCCCTGCCCTTCAGACTGCCAGCTGATGATTGGCTCACAGCGGCCCCAGCAACATCTAGCTGATTGGCTCCTCCACGGAGCTGCTCATTGGGTGACTTCTTTGGCTCTGCCCACGCAACCCAGCCAATCGGCCTCAGGAGCAGGAGGATTGTGGGAGGTTGAGAGGCTGGTGTGGGGGAGAGAGGCTTGTGGAAGCCGGTGGTGGCAGTTGGGCTCTGAGGGTTTTTCCCTGGAGCTGTTTTGTTTGACGTTTGTAGTTCTAAAAATAAAGTTAGTTTCTTTTTGACAAGTGGCTCCTGATTTGTGCCAAGCCAGACTTCGGCATTCATTAGCCCAATGTCTCCCTCTACGGCATCGTGGGCAAATACCCGGTATTCTACTTGTTTGATACCTAGTTTTGTTAAACCCTCCTCCTATGGGGCAATTCCTTTTAAAATGTCCTGTTTGTTGACAATTGTAGCATGTTCTTGGCCTGGCATCTAAAGCCTGTTTTACTGCAGCTGCCACAATTTGCCCTTGTTCATTAATGTCTCTGGCATCTAAAACCTGTTTTACTGCAGCTGCCACAATTTGCCCTTGTTCATTAATGTCTCTGGCATCTAAAGCCTGTTTTACTGCAGCTGCCACAATTTGCCCTTGTTCATTAATGTCTCTACATAATTTAATATATGTGTTTAAATCTTCCTGTTTCCATGGTCTAATGATATCTCTACACCAACGATTCGCTTGGTCATAAGCCAGTTGTTTTATAAATGGCATTGCTTGTTCTGTATTCCCAAAAACTCTGGTAGCTGTTTGAATAAGCCTATCTACAAATTCAGCGTAAGGTTCATTAGCTCCTTGTATTATCTTAGATAATTGACCTTGTAAACCTCCAGGTTCTTGTAAAGTCTTCCATGCCCTAACTGCATCTACAGCAATTTGTAAATATACACCAGGATCATATGCATTTTGTTGCTGCCGATCCTCATAAGGTCCCTTTCCTAACAACATATCTAGATTTCTCTGAGGATAACCAGCTGCTGCATTTCGACTAGCCGTCTCCTTGCAAAATTCCTCATTGGCAACCTTCCATAATAGGTATTGTCCTCCATTTAGCACAGCTTTACACAAACTAGCCCAATCTGCTGGCGTCATGCTTAAGTTGGTAATGGATTCGACCAAGCTTACAGTGAAGGGTGCTTGAGGACCATAGGTTGTTACAGCCTCTTTTAGCTCCTTCACTGATTTGAAATTTAAACCCTGGTAAGTTCGCTGCCCTCCTACCTCAAATACAGGGCATACTTGAGATCCTGTCTCAGGATCCCAACTATCAACTGCGGGGGTTGGGAGTCTCTTAGCATATGGAGGTGGTGCTGTTGATTGGACACTTACGCCCTCTGGTGATAGAGTGCTGTTAGTAGCAGTCTCCAGTAGAGGTGGCGCTGTTGGTTGAACACTTACGCCCTCTGGTGATAGAGTGCTGTTAGTAGCAGTCTCCAGTAGAGGTGGCGCTGTTGGTTGAACACTTACGCCCTCTGGTGATAGAATGCTGTTAGTAGCAGTCTCCTGTAGAGGTGGTGCTGTTGGTTGGACACTTACGCTCTCTAATAAAAAGGTCTTATTAGCAGTCTCCTGTTTTAACTTTTCCCCTGATAGATTTTTCTGCTCTAAACTTCCTTCCTCTGTCTCACTATCTCGAAAGACCTTCTCTTTTACTTGAATCTTTTCCTCTTTCTGACTAACTTGAGAGACTTCCTCTTCTACTTGAATCAATATGTCTTCTTCTTCCTCTACCTCTGTCTGAACTGAAGGCTTTGGACTAAGCAAACCAGATACGTTCGTCCACAATGGCAATGTGCCAACTGGCAGAGTCCCTGGGTTGTTCTTTTCTATTCTTTTTAAATCTTCACCATGATGGTTCCATTGTGATATATCTAACAGCTCCTCCTTAAAAAGCCATGGGCTATATTTTTGTATTATATCAACGTATGCCCTGACTGCTCTTGATTTTACTGGGAAGCCTCCTTCCTCTAACAATTTACTTAACAGTCTTTCGGTTTGTTTTTTACTAATTGCTGATCCCGTATTTCTACTATAATACAACCCAGCAAGATAACAGCAAATAAAACCGAGACAGAATCCAATAAAAATGGAACCACACAAAATCATTATATCAGCCTTTCTATCCTCCTGACTTGTGCATCCGTCCTTTCTCCCTATCTGTTCCTCAAACGCAAATAGTTTTTCCTCAGATGTGAGTGGTTTTTCTTCCCTCTTACTCATCTCCAGGGACAGGAAAGTTAAAACAAAAGGAAGCAAAACAAAAGAGGAGACTTAGAATGGCTACCCATCCTCTCGCCCTGCCCTCAGGGGCGAGCAGTTTACTTACCCTCAGTTGCTCCCCGTGCGAGCCACCAAATGCCGAAGTCTGGCTTGGCAGATTCTGGAATGTTACCTAATTTTTTCTTTAGCCATTATTGCCAGAATTTCTATCTTCAGATGAAGATAATATAAATTGTTAAGAAAATTGTTTTCTTTTAGTGTCTTCTGGAATGTTACCTAATTTTTTCTTTAGCCATTATTGCCAGAATTTCTATCTTCAGATGAAGATAATATAAATTGTTAAGAAAATTGTTTTCTTTTAGTGTCTTCTGGAATGTTACCTAATTTTTTCTTTAGTCATTATTGCCAGAATTCCTATCTTCATCCCTGTGCCGGTGAAGACAAAGATAAAACTAATCTACAGTTTCTGCAATAGCCATCACTGAACTGCTTACAGAACTTGCACTGAACTGCTTACAGAACTATGTGTCACTTGTATGCATTGTGAACTATCTGTTGGTGCAGCGACTTGTGGTAGTGTTGGGGTATTTTTGCTGATGATATCATCGGTGGTACAATTTTCCCAAAAGGAGCCGTCAATTGACTTGGTATATCTTCCTCCCTTCTGCTTGTCATGATCATTCAGCTAAAATTTGGGGGTCAACAGAGGTGAGGCAAAGAACCTCACCCCCCCCCCACTGAGACCTCTCCACAGGTGTGGCTGTATACTGGACCGGTAGTCAGTGACGGGTAAGATCCAATTACAATGGTACCAACCTAAGACAGGAGGCTGACGCCCTGAGGTCAGCTCATCCAAAGACGGGTAAGGACCATATGTATTGGACAACCTAAGGCAGGCACGGTCCATAAGCCACATGCTTGTTGCTTAAACAGAGAGGGGGAGATGTTGAGAGCCACAGCCAAAGGGGCCCCAGCAAACTTCCAGCTGCCAGCAAGCTTCAGACTGCCCCAGCAACATCTAGCTGATTGGCTCCTCTGCGGTGATGTTCATTGGGCTGTTTCCCTGCCCTTCAGACTGCCAGCTGATGATTGGCTCACAGCGGCCCCAGCAACATCTAGCTGATTGGCTCCTCCACGGAGCTGCTCATTGGGTGACTTCTTTGGCTCTGCCCACGCAACCCAGCCAATCGGCCTCAAGAGGAGGAGGATTGTGGGAGGAAAAGGCTGGTGTGGGGGAGAGAGGCTTGTGGAAGCCGGTGGTGGCAGTTGGGCTCTGAGGGTTTTTCCCTGGAGCTGTTTTGTTTGGCGTTTGTAGTTCTAAAAATAAAGTTAGTTTCTTTTTGACAAGTGGCTCCTGATTTGTGCCAAGCCAGACTTCGGCAGGTACTCATGGTTCTGCAGTGTCCTCGTGGTCCTCAGAGACCGAAGGAAGATTGGGGGGTTCTGGCCTTGGAGAAACACAGTCTGAGAAGGCCTGTGGGTGTCACTGTATAAAAGGGTGGGGAAAACCACCCTTTCAAATGGGAATTATAAACCCTCAAGGTGGGCCGCTGAGGGAGTGATAAGAATGACCTAATAGAGTCCAGTTAATTTTGTGGAGAGTTGTGAGGAGAAAAGGAGCCTGTTTGGGGGGTTAAAAAGTACCAGGTTGCCAGGAGACAGTGGGAGAAGGGGAAGAGGTAGAACTAGGCTTTGCCAAAACAGCATTACTGTATTGTCAAAGAAGGTTCCTAATGTATGCCAGAAGGGGCCAGAAAAGATAATGAGCAAGGGGTAGTAGAGAATCAGAAGTTGGCGAGCTGAGCAGGGAGACAGGCCATCCATATAGAAGCTCCAAAGGGGAGATGTTGAGTGGCTTCTTTGGGAACCTAACCTAAGAGCCAAAGGAAGGAGTTTAGTCTAATCTGAAATGTAATTCAAGGGATAGTTTAGTGAGAATGTTCTTCAAGGTCTGGTTGGTACATTCACCTTGCCAGAGGAATGAGGATGGTAGGGTATATGAAAATGTCAGGAGATGTTGAGTGCCTTAGCTACAGACCGTGAAACATGGGAAGTAAATTCAGGACCATTATCAGACTGGATTGAGGAGGGGAGGTAAAATCAGGGAAGAATGTGTTCAACGAGGGTGTTGGCCAACATAGTGGCACATTTATTGGTTGTACGAAAATCCTCCATCCAACCTGAGAAGGTGTCAACAAGTATCCAGAGAAATTTGTACTACTTGACTGGGGGCATATGGGTGAAATCCAGCTGCCAATCAGAGCAAGAGAGATGTCCTCTTGCCTGGTGTAAAGAGAAGGCAGGTGGGCAGAGATTGGAGGTGGGATTGGTTTTTTGGCAGATTTCACAGGAGGCAGAGAGGGTAGAGAGAAATTATAGGTTCTCTGGAGAGAGAGAGTTTAAGGTGAGAGAGTTTAAGCAAGGACCTTATAACCTCTTTAGGAATTAGGAGCCTAAAGATATTAGCTGGAATTTATAATACTTAAAAGTGGACTTGGTATGAAAGAAGCCTAACTCAGTTTGCTTAAAAGACATCTTTTATACAACTCCACCTTGTTTCCCATTCCAGGGATATTAGCTTCTTATGGTTGCTATAACAAGTTACTTTACCACTATTATCTTAGAGTTCTATGAGGTCAGAACATCTGTCTCATTGGGCTAAAACAGAGTTGTTAGCTTTCCTTTCTGGAGACTCCAGCAGAGAATCAGTTTCTTTGCCTTTTCCATCTTCCATAGGTCACTCAGATTCCTTGATTCCTGGAAGCTTCCTCCATTTTCAAAGCCAGTATATGTATATTTTTAAATGAAAGGCTTATTTTCTTATATTTTAGAGTCTGTACATATGACCAGTCACCCCACATCTACCTAATATCTACATGCCTCATTGGCACAGATTATGTCACAAAGCATCACAACAGGACCCTGCAATTCCCTCAAGCAACAAAAATAACAAACTATAAATTCTACTCATTGCACTAATCTTACTAAATCAGTAAATATTACCACTTAATTATAGGAAAATGCATTTTAAAAAGTATTAAACAAAAAAATTGCGTGCTTAAACCATGGTTAGCAGGACAATTAGAACTGTTCATTTCAAAGTATTGTATTCAATTCTTTAGAATCATTTTAATTGCTGTTGAATTTTTATTAAAATATAAAATAGATTTTTCTTTATTTTTGTTTTGTGGTACTAGGAATTGAGCCCAGGAACTCCAATATGCTAAGCAAGTGCTGTGCCACTGGGCTCCACCCCCAGCCCTTTTTATCTTTTGAGACTGGCTGTTGCTAAATTGCAGAGGCTGGGCTCCAACTTGCCATCTCCCTGCCTCAGCTTCCCTAGTTGCTGGAATTTGAGGAATGCACCACCCGGTCCAGTCCCACAGGTTGTTTTTTTTTTTTTTTTTTTTTTTTTGGAGGTGGCTACTGAAGGATTTTTTAAAAATGCTGATTAGAGTACTACATACCAAAAGTAGGCCAGTTTCAGTAGACTATGGGGTAACTTCGTTTTTTCTGTCTCTTCCATGTTTTCACTAGTGAAAATACAGCATTTTTATAACATTAAAAAACGAAAGAAAAAAAAAGAATCATCAAAACAACGGTTGACGGTATCAAAAAGATCTAGACATCTGGAGGCCTGATCTGTGTATGGTTTCTGAAGTCTCAGACACCTAAGTGACAAAGGTCTCGTTTTTCAACACTTCCACCCAAAGTGTAGTGATTAAACGTTGTCTGATAAATAAAACTTATTTTAAAATGAATGTGAACCTTTTCTGGACATCTACCATCATTTTTCTTCAGCTGGCAAATTTTAGAGTCTCCTCAGTGACACGAACTCTCAATATTTCCTCGCATTTGTGGTGGCCCAGGACCACCTGCGCCCCCCACCCGGCCGCGTGCACACGCCACTCTTCGATGGGGCCTTTGGCAGTGGGGCTTTGGGATATAACCTGTGCAGGCCGAGCGGCTGCCCCAAAGGTCGGCCCTACAGGAAGCCTGGGCAGCGGCGCCCAGGGTCGGGATCTGGTTGGCGCCGCAGCCGGCTCTGCCCGCGAGCCGAGCCTGGGCCCGGAGGGGGAGCCGCGCTGGGGGCGGCAGCGGGGCGGGGGCGGGAGCCTGGCGGCAGCTCCAGAGCCCGTGGGGGAGGAGCGGCGGCGGTAGAGCTGCTGTGGCGACCGACGCGAGGCAGTGGCAGAGGAGACCCACCCCTGTCCACATGGACAGTCGCGAGGGCCTCCGCTGATGCTTTCACGGCTGGGCGGGGTGGGCGGACGGCCGTAGCGGCGGCGGCTGCAGAAGGAGCGAGTGATCCGGAGGCGCCTGACGGTCGCGGAGACCTAGCCGCTCCGGCGCGGCGGGTGCGGCCATTTTACGGCCTGGGACGGAGGGAGGCGTGTTTGAGTGCTCGCCTTCCTTCTCCCTTCCTGGGGTCCCGCGGCTGAGCGAAGCGTCCCTGGCGGCCTGGGTGGGCGGTGGATGGGGAGTCTTGGGCCGAGAGGAACTAGGCCCGGGAAGCGCCGTCGCCGTCGTCGCCGCTCACGTTCCCCCGGAGGAGCCTGAGGAAAATCCCAGGCCGCGGGCCTCGCTATCGCCCGTCAGTCTGCGGATAGGCCCGGGCGCGCCTGGCCTGCTTTTGTGTAGGCCCGTTTGGAGGTGGGAGCGCCGCCTGCCTGCCGGCTGAGCCCGAGGCCCGCAACCCTGCGGCGGCTACCCTCCTACGGCGCGGCCCCTCATCCCGGCGAGCACGGCGGCGGTGTGGGCCATGGATTAAGAAGGAGGCGGCGTGGGAGGAGGAAGATGGCGGCCGGCAAGAGCGGCGGCAGCGCTGGGGAGATTACTTTTTTGGAAGGTACGTCTGTTTCGGCCTTTGCGGGGAGGGTAGGGGAACGTGGCCCCCGGGACTCCGGATAATCAGTTATCTGCGCTAGGTGGGTGTGGGGGCGGCGGAGTGCGAGGGGTGGGCCAGGGCGGAGAGGGAATGTGCCGCGGAGGCGCCGGGTTCGAGACTGCCGGGGCGCGGGGCTTGGCCGCCCCAGTTCGAGGCGGCGCGGGTGGATCGGGCTGCGAGCCCGAGTTTGTGGGCGTCTTTCCGAGAGTTCGCAACAGAAGTCTTTGACATTAAAAAAAATTTTTTTTCTTCTGACGGTTGCCTAAGATAAGAGCAGACTGCACTGGGGTCTTGTTGGCGTTTGTGGAAAGTTTCGAATTGCTAGGGTTGTGTGGAATTGGGGGCCGCGCGAGGGGAGGGGAGAAGTATTTTGGTCTTAAATACCCATCCGTGTGTTCCACAGAGCTTCGGGCTTCCTTTTGCAACCGGCGTTCAGATTAGGCCTGGCTGTGTCCTGTAGTCTTAGGAAATGTGTGTGTGTGTGTGTGTGTTTGCTAAACATATTTTCTAAAATAATTTATTTGGAGAAAGAGATTGAGGTTCACAGTGTCGGTTTTGAAACAGTCACTAAAGCTAATAGACGAAGTTTAGGTGTTTCCATTTTGATTCACTTGTGAGGAGAAGTTAAACATTTACTGTTAGTGACTCTATTAGTCTTAGAAAAGCTGTTTTCGTTGGGGATGGTGTTAGTGGGTAACCATTGGCTTATTGCCCGTGTATATAAGGACCCTTAAAATACGGCTGAATTTCGTTATAGTTGTGGATCAAGAACTTAAATGTTCAAGTTACTTATTTGACTAAGGGTTTACTGGTTTACATTGGTAATCGAATTTGTAAATATATTTAGGGAAATGAGTCTGTACTGTATGTAATTTAAAAAAAATAATTACTCTGTATAATTTTTTACTTTTAAAAATGGAATATGTAGAAGTGATAACTTTTTAAAATAATTAGAAGCATTACTGAATTTTAAAAGTACAATTTAATTTAAAATTAAGCAAGATCCTTAGTGGTAGCAGGAGGTGTTGGGATGGATGTGACTTGTATACTGCTTTAACAGCATACAGTTACGGGAACACTTAGTACTCAATATTAGTCTAACAAATGAGTAAAGGCTAATAGAGGTGGAGAAAAGAAATTTGCTTAATTCTTCCTACTTGCATATAGAAGTGAAAAAGTCTTAACCTTTGATGTGCAGGTCAGCCTTAGAAATTCCTAGTAAGAAGATAATGCGGTGGGAGGGGGGCTGGGGTTGTGGCTCAGTGGTAGAGTGCTCACCTCGCATGTGTGAGGCCCTGGGTTCCATCCTCAGCACCACATAAAGATAAATAAATAAAGGCATTCTGTCCATCTACAACTTAAAAAAAGAAGAAGATAATGCTTGTGAATTTTTATGAGTTCATTTCCTATTATCCATCCTAGTTTGGGCAGTATATGTACCTGTCAAGAGAATGAGAGTGGTTTTTGTGCTAACAGGTCAATGATATGTGTGTTATTTTTTGTTTTGTTTTGAAGTAGGAAATTGAAAAGATGACTTAGGTATTAATTCAGTATGCAGATTATACTTTTATGTCAAAGTAAGTTTCTGGCTTCTATAGGCTTCTGGTTCACTTTAGTTCTGATTGGATGAACATGAGAAGGATAAAAGTAACACAAAGGTAACATGTAACAGAGCTGATGGGAATTTGAAACTATTGCTTTTAGTTTATTCTAATTCAGGTCTATTAATATACTGGTGAGATAAATTAGAGTTTCACCTTATCTCATTCAACATTTTCTAAATAAACAAATACTATTTAGTCCTACTTTTAATACTAGTAGTGGTACTAATTTTCCATGATTTTTTTGGTTTCTCACACTTTTATTTTTTGTTATTTATTTATTTTAATATTTATTTATTTTTAGTTTTCGGCAGACACAACATCTTTCTTTGTATGTGGTGCTGAGGATGGAACCCGGGCCGCACGCATGCCAGGCGAGCACGCTACCGCTTGAGCCACATCCCCAGCCCCAAAGAAGCAGAACTTTTACAAGTTTCCACTATCTGTTTAATGTTTATTGTTTTAGTTTTCGGTGGACACAGCATCTTTATTTGTATGTGGTGCTGAGGATCTAACCCAGCACTGCGCGCATGCCAGTCACACTTTTAATAATGAAATACTTTACTGTAATTTGCATATAATTTGTACTACGGTGTTTAAAGATTTCTAAATGTTTTCCCACAAGTTTTTAGATTTTAACATTAAAACATCTACACATTACACTTGGTATTCTTTCCAACAGAGCTCTTCAAAAACTGAAGTAGGTTTTCATTCACTCATCAAATATTTATAGTAGCCTACTCTGCTAGGCACTGTATCAAGTTGAATACAACAGTGCATAAGATAGTCAAGGTCCCTGCCTTCATAGAACTTTAATTTTAGTGGGTAAACTGTCAGTAAACAAGTAAAAAATAATCCATTTAGAGCAGTCTTTTTTCACATAGTTCACTTTTTTACTTTAGTCAGGTCTGCTCAGACCTGACAATCTAAAAGTGTCATAGTGCCACATGTGCTCATGCGCACATGTACAAATGTAGCATTACTTTTACTGTTTTACTTTTCATGTCAGCCCTTATTGCATGATAAATTTATTTTTTCCCATTTTTCTATACTACTAAAGTATAAGCTCTATACTACCATATTTATCTCTTTAATGTCATATTTCTGGCACTACCTGGAATGTGTTTGTTATTGATGAAATAAACCAGATTATAACTGTTATAAAGGCTGTGGAAAAGGTACAAAGTAGTGGTCCATAAGCTGTTTTACAGTGTTCAAGTAAAGGAGAGGCAACATTGAAGAGGTGATGCTGACCACCTGACTATGAAACACTTCCAAGGGGATGATAGGTGTAAAGGCTTAAAGATGATATATAGTTCTATTCATTAAATAAAATGGAACTGATTATGACTGAAATGTAGCAAACCAAGGAGAGAGTGATGTAAGAGGCAAGAGATCTATCGTGCAGGCTAGTGAGTTTTTCTTTCGTTCTAGGCATTGGGAAGTCATTTTTAGAATTTGGGGCAGTGGGAGTACCATGATATTTATGTTTTTTAAAAATCACTGACTTCTCTAAGTGGAATAAGAGAAGAGCAAGAGTAGCAGTAGGGAGATATGTTAGAACGTTGTTGCAGTCTAGAAGTGGTGCTAGCTTGAAGTATTGCCATGGTAGCAGCAGATTGGGGGAAAAATTGAAAATACATTTGAATGTAGAGTTTGTAAGACAGAATGGATTGTATATTGAGGTGCAGAGTAAAGGAGAAATCAGTAAGGTTTTGACTTGAGGTGTTGGGAGATAATGCCATTTACTTTAGTGAGTGCAAAGAGGAGTTAGCATTGCTTGATCATTCAAAGTTTGAGGAGCTATATGACCTTTGCTCCAAAATATATTTTGCTTCCTTATAACTACTAAGTGGAATTTTTTTCCTTTTATGACTTTTTTTAGGGAAAAGGAGACTTACTGCCTACTCTTGTACATTCTTTGTTTTGTTTGTATATTATCACACTAAAATTGTATGAATTTTATTGGGCCATGGGTTGTTGAATTTATTTATCTAATTAGCTTTTCTCTTTTGGGCTCATTTCTTTTGTATCTGTTTACTTACTGTTTGTTGTCTCATAGCTTTTTCCCACTTATGATAGATGGTTTTACCATTTTTCTCATTATTCATTTAATAGATATTTGTTTAGCATCTGTTATGTTACAGGCACTGCACTGTGAGGCACATGGTGAGGGGGAAGAAAGGCTTCTCCATAGAATTTCCAGTATGATGAGGAAAGTCAATAATCAAACAATCACTTGTAAAATTAAAACCATCAAAATTTTATATATATATATATATTTATTTTAGCTGGACACAATATCTTTATTTTATTTATTTCTATGTGGTGCTGAGGATGGAACCCAGGGCCTCATATATGCTAGGCGAGCGCTCTACCACTGAGCTACAACCCCAGCCCCAAACCATCATGTTTTAAGAATTAATGATAGTTGTTTAAAATAGGATTTGACCTAATCAGGGTGGTTTGAAAGATGGATAGGAGAAGGGGAAGTAGGGAGATAAGAGCTTTCCAGGCAGAGGGAATAAAATAGGAGTGTGGCATATTAGGGGAACTAAGAAAGGACAATATGGTCCTAGCAAGAAGAATGGTGCAATATGAAGCTAAAGGGACATCATCAGAATTGCTGCAAAAAAGGTCACCCGAAGATAGCCTTAGAGGGTCAACAGATTATCAGGGAAACCAGTTAGGAGATGCTTGCAGTGTAGGGCAAAGATGATGATAGCTAGCTCGTTCTAATAAATTTTTATTTTTTTTATTTTTTATTTATTTTTTTTTAATTTTTTATTTTTTTATTGGTTGTTCACAACATTACAAAGCTCTTGACATGTCATATTTCATACATTAGATTGGAGTGGGTTATAAACTCCCAATTTTACCCCAAATGCAGATTGCAGAATCACGTCGGTTATACATCCACAATTTTACATAATGCCCAATTAGTAATTGTTGTATTCTGCTACCTTTCCTATCCCCTACTATCCCCCCTCCCCTCCCTCTAATAAATTTTTAAAAAATATTTTCCCACTCTTCTCCTCTATGGGAGCTCCAACAAGTCTTATTTTTTCTCATGTTAGATCTTTTTGTACTGTACTTGTTGATATCTAGCTTTCTTTCCTGTTGCCTTTTTTCTACCATCTGAATTGCTTTACCTCTATTTTCTCCCATTTTTTTCTTGAAAATTTTTTTCTACTTTCCCTTCCTAGGGTACATACATTACTACTTAAGTTTGTTTTTGTTTCAAGCCAGTCTCCCTTTATGGATCTTGTCCACTAGGTTAGAAAGATAGATTGTTAAACCATTTCATTGTTGTCTTCTAAAATATCAAACATGCTTCTGTCTCCAAATGAAAAATGTTTTCTATTTCCTCTTAGCCATATATGTAAATTTAGTCTAGAGCCCATTTGCCAGTTTTACTGGCAATTTTACTTGTAAAATTAAATTTTACTTGGGATTAGTAAATATTTAGTAAAAAATTTGTAAATATTTTATACTATCTCCTAAATGATTGACATTTCCGTGGAGTATGAGTAAGGTCTTTTCTTTGGGCCTGTCCAGGTACTATGCCTCAGTTCTTCCATTTAGTCCTCCTCTTTCTTCTGATTGTCCTACTGTTGGAAACTGCATCCTGATGTTATTCTTTATTTGCTCCTTAATCAAACACGTGTATTTCCTGATTTTATATCAGTTTGAAGTGATTTGATTTCATGAATTCTTGAAACAGGAGATATTAGAACCTTGCTTAGAAATGAGTATGATTTTTACTAGAATACTGAGTTTCAACATAACTACTACTTTAATAATTCTATGATCTTGGACAGATTACTTACTGTCTGTATTTTCTTACCTGTAAACTAAGGGTAATAATTGTAGTTATTTTGTTAGTCAGCTATTTGTCACTGTGACAAATACCTAAAATCATAAAATTTTAAAAGAGGAAGGATTTATTTGGGCTCACGGTTTGGAGATTCAGTCTATGGTTCGTTGGCCTATTGCTTTTTTGGGCCTGTTGTGTGGCAGTATTTTCATGGTGGGCGTATGTGGCAAAGGAAGCTGCTCACTTCATGGAGGCTGGAACATGAGAGAGAAAGAAAGAGGAGAGATGGTGACCAAATATCCTCTACAGTGGTTTTTCCCCAGTTAGGTAACTTCCCATCTCCTAAAGATTTCACCACCTCCCAGTAGGGCCACAGACTAACTATCAAATCTTTAAAACTTGGGCCTTTGGGGGACACTTAGGCAAACTATAACAGTTACCCCTTGAGATTGCCACCATCAGGATTAAGTGAGTTTATATTAAATCCTTTTTTGGGGGGGGGGCGATACTGGGGCACTCAACCACTGAGCCACATCTCCAGCCCTATTTTGTATTTTATTAGAGAGAGGGTCTCAGCGAGTTGCTTACCGCCTCACTAAATTGCTGAGACTGGCTTTGAACTCATGATTCTCCTGCCTTGGCCTCCAGAGGAGCTGGGATTACACTTCTGTGCCGCTGCGCCTGGCCTATATTAAATTTTTAATGCTTTTCCAGGAATATAATAAGCAGTATGTGTTAATTGGTATTACTATTATTTAATTTATTCTTTTAGTAGGGAGAGAAGAGAAAAAAGAACTTTCCTTGATTTCTATTCTTTTCTAGTACACCTTCTCTATTTGATTTTTAGTTTCTATTGTTGTTCTTTCACTTACTACGTTTTCTTCTAGGTTGTTGCTGATCACAATATTCTACCTTGACTGGTATAGTGAGAAAGATAATAAAATTATGTGTTCTGGGTGAATGGTCTCTAAGTTTATTGCTCTTTTTGAGGGTCTTGGAACATATCTTTATAGATGGACGGAGGCCCTGTATTTCTCAAACTTGAAAATGACAGTTCTTCAAAACCTACAAATTTCTAAATTTTGGACAGTTTAAGACATTAAAAATAGACAAAGGTAGAAAACACAATTTATGATTTTGTTTCAGAGGTGTAACTAGCAATATAAGCAATCATTAGTTTAACTTTTCTTTGATCAGGAAATGATTGAAAAATTTCTGAAACTAGACAGGTATAAGAAGAAAAAAGGAAGCATAAAAGAAACATTTCCTTCCTGCTCTTTTATTGTTGTTGTTCAGTGAATGTATGGAATTGTTTCTATAATAATTTTCATTACCTAAACTCTTGGAAAACATGGTCACAATATTAAAATTAAAAAATCTTGTTACAAAGACTGTTAAATGCTCACAATTACAACACACTTAAATTGTATACCTAAGTCACGTTACTTGGAAAGATGCAATAATAGATGATCCATTGTGAACTGTAAATTAAGGTTGTCAACTGTATTAGTTTTTCATTACTGTAATGAAATACCTGAGGCAGTCTAGTTATGAAGGAAGCCATTTGTTTAGCTCAGTTTTGGAGGTTAAAAGTACAAACAGTATAGCCAGTGAGCATTCACAAGGGCTTTATGGAAGATGGCAGAGCATGTATGTGTAGAATGAAGGATCAAATTTCAAAACTAGGAAGCATAAGAGAGATCCCACCATCTCTTTAGAGGGCTCGCCCCTTATGTTCTAAGGACCTAGACTCTATGTCTTGAAAAGGTCCACACTATTGCTCAACACTGCCACCATAGAGACTAAGTCTAATACCTGAACCTTTGGGGTGGAGGTCGGGCTTCACTTAAGTCATATTCAAACTTTAGCAACAATATCAGGTTATAGAAAGAGGTGTATAATCTGTATTGTATTCATTTGACTCTAAAACAGTGTTGCTTTCATCCTCTGTTTGGCTACATTAGGATTTTTTTACTTACTAGAAACTTGTGCATCTGTTGAAAACATTAGGACCTGTCCTCCAGTGTAGATAGGGGACTTTCAATGCTAAAATTAAGACAGTCTCAGACAAACTGAGATGCCTGGATGCTCAGCCTTGTGCCAAATTAACAATAGTTACTGTCTCCTCTAGAAATACATGCCCTTAAATCCTGGGCAAGAGATACTAAACAATTATTACGTCCTACAATAACTTGGGCTTTACCTCTGCTGAGATAATGAGGCGTGGCTCCAGGAGTAGGTGTCACCCCATGGGGTTGAGTTACACTCACCTGTTCCTTTGTAATACTACCCTTGCCCTTTTCTTTTTTCTTTTTTTTTTTTTAAAGAGAGAGTGAGAGAGGAAAGAGAGAGAATTTTTTAATATTTATTTTTTAGTTCTCGGCAGACACAACATCTTTGTTGGTATGTGGTGCTGAGGATCCAACCCGGGCCGCACACATGCCAGGCGAGTGCGCTACCACTTGAGCCACATCCCCAGCCCCCCTCTTTTTTTTTTAAATGAGAGATTAAACACAGTTTATTTTATTTTTATTTTTTTTAAAAGAGAGAGTGAGAGAGGAGAGAGAGAGAATTTTTTAATATTTATTTTTTAGTTCTCTGCGGACACAACATCTTTGTTGGTATGTGGTGCTGAGGATCGAACCCGGGCCGCTTGAGCCACATCCCCAGCCCCTTACCCTTTTCTAAGAAACAGCTTCCCCAATAAAATCCAGCTCCAGAACACACACACACACACACACACACACACACTCTCTCTCTCTCTCTCTCTCTCTCTCTCTCTCTCTCTCTCTTTCCCTCCCTCTCCCTCCCTCCCTCTCTAATTTTCTTGCCCTCCCTTGTGGGAGCCTGAGGCCCTGAGCCTGGAAGCAGTCCTGAAGCTTATAAAAAGGTATTCCATGTCTGTGTGGTATTTTGTGTCACTCACACGAGTGACTTTGGTTCAGTTGCCCTCGCTGAATGTGGGCAGCAAGTTACCTTGAAGCTGTCTAAGGTAGTAAGACTAACCATATTCTGATTTTGCCTTTGAAGGTTGTTATTTTGGGTATATGGTGGGGTGAGGGGTGCTGTTTCAGATAAATATGGGATTTCTTTTCTATCTTCAAAGTTTGTTTTGTCCAAATTATTTCAAAGAATATCAATAGCAATTTCATTTTGTTATAGTAGCAGTTAAATCTGAAGATCTTCCTGAGCATTTCCTTCACAGGTTTAGATGTCAGCTCCCCATTCTCCTTTGTTTTCACCACTTACAGTCTTTACTTGTTTCTCAAGTCTCTTAATTTTATCATGAAGGGATAATTTTTTTCCTGGTTGAATTGCATTAGCTTCTTCAGATTTAAAGTGTTTCTCACATTCCATTGGTCCATCTCACTGAATACTGAATTCTCCTGCCGCCTGGATAATCCTTGTCCTCTCACCTTTTTGGAGCAGAAGGGACATTTTCTGGCTTTAGAATATTGTAAGCATCAACTTGAGATAATTGTCTTTTTAGAGATTGTGTATCCTATGTAAAGGTAGAACCAGCTGTATGTAGTACTTTGGATAAAAGTACCACCACTTGTTTCTGTTCCATAGAAAGTCAAGGACTTTCCAGTAAGACCACCAGTGCCAAACTGCTGCCTGGCTGATGGACTTGAACTGAACTGACTATATGACACCACAAAAGATCTGTAGAAACTCAATGGAATGAAGAAGTAGATGACTTAGTGAAGAGTGAACAATTGCTGAGTCCTAAGGGAAAGAATATTGTGGATTTTGTGACTTACAAGGGGTATAATTTAATATCATTCCCGCAAATATATTTTAAGACTTCATTTTGAGGTAGTATTGGACATTGTATTTCTTTGTCTTCTTTACCAACAGGTGAAGATTTGATAGATCATGAATGAAAAAGGCTCATCAGGTTGATTTTTCTGCTGGGGTAGCAATTGCAGGCATGATTTGGTGTCTTGACTGGTCTGGAGACTCCAAGATGGAATTGGATGTCTAACTGGCTGGGTCCTTCCCTCTCCATGTAGTCTAAAGGCATCCTCAAGTGGGCTTTGTCTATAACAGCATATTCACACTTGTTAAATAGTGACTCCTGGGCTCTGAGAAGCTTTGCCTTTGGGGGAATCTTGACAGTTCTTGAGAAAGACTGGCTCTGTATAATCCTACAGAGCCACCTAAAATTGCTTAATTGAAAGATTTCCTGACTTTTACATTTAATTCTTTCTTTGTAGTTTATTACTGCTTTTTTATATTTCTAAGTTGCAGAAGTTAACTTTTCTCTTAGTTGTTCTTTAAAATGTTTGTCATTTTTCATTGCTATAAACACTTACCAGTGATAGTTTTAAAAATTATTAGAAAATATTTTACTCGTGTGAAATGAAAAGGATAATATGGCATGCACTCATGTTCTACATCCTGACTTTAAGAAGAAAACATTACCACTACAGTTGATGCTGAGGTGAACTCTTTGCTTTTTGTATACTTTGGAGAGAAGTTTAATAGCTTTGGAAAACAGTAAATTTAAAAGTTCCTAAAATACATTAATTGTAAGTACAGTAAAAAAATACGTATGCACACATACACTCACTATATATACTTACATGTACAATATGTACAATTACATATAATTCTGCATGTTTTCAGATTTATAAATCATGTCATTCTGTATTTGTTCTTCATATTAATATTAATAAACCAGTGTTTTCATTTTCATTGTCATTTATTATTCCATGTTATGAATATAGTTATCCCTCTGTATTCTCAACATGTGGGTTTCAGGACCTCACCTCCCAATGCCAAAATCTTTTGATACTCACTTCTTTATATAAAATGATTTGGCATTTGGGTACATTGTCCATTCTGTGTTATACTTTCTAGATTGTAATACCTAATACAATGTAAATGGTTACATAGTATCATTTAGAGAATAATGTTAAAAAAAAGTCTGTAGTTGTTGAGTACAGGTGCAACTTTTCTCCCCAAAGATTTTCAATCCATGTGTGGCTGAATTTGTGAATATGGACCATGAGGATTTAGAGGGTTGATTATGATAGTTCTTTTTTTTTTTAATTCTAATTAGTTATACATGACAGCAGAATGCATTTCAGTTCATTGTACACAAATGGAGCACAGCTTTTCATTTCTGTGATAGTATACAATGTAGAGTTGCACCATATGTGCAGTCATACATGTACCTAGGGTAATGCTGTCTGTCTTATTCCATCATCTTTTCTACCCCCATGTCCCCTCCCCTCCCCTTCTTCCCCTTTGCCCATTTTCTTGTGCACGTAAGATTTTCTTTCTAGGACAAAGGTCAGAAACCTTTTTCTGTAAAGGACCAGAAAGTATCTATCATACATTTTGTAGTTCACGCAATCTCTGTCACAGTTAACACTTGTGAGCATTCATAGATAATACAAAAGAGTATGACTGTGTTCCAGTAAAATTTTATTTATTGGCATTGACATTTTGAGATTTTCATTTGTTATGAAACATTCTTCTTTTGATCCCCCTTTCCCCCACCATTAAAAATGTAAAAATCCTTCCTACTTCATGAACCTTATTAGAAACAGAGAAGGCCAGATTTGGCTGGGCCATAGTTTGCTGACACCTTGCCAAAAATATACTTTAAGCAATGGAATTATTGGAACCTAGAGCATGTGCAGTTATAGCTTTGCTCTAGGTACTGCCAAATTGACCTTCAAAGTGGTTTCAATGGCATTCTACCCTCCCCTACTCTGATACTGGGGATTGAATCCAAGGGTGCTCTACTACTGAGCTACATCTCCAGCCCTTTCTAGTTTTTTTTTTTTTTTTTTTTTTGAGAGAGAGAGAGAGAGAGAGAGAGAATTTTTCAATATTTATTTTCCAGTTTTCGATGGACACAACATCTTCGTTTGTATGTGGTGCTGAGGATGGAACCCGGGCCGCATGCATGCCAGGCGAGCGCGCTACTGCTTGAGCCACATCCCCAGCCCTCTTTCTAGTTTTTGAGACAGGGTTTTGCTAAGCTGCCCAGGTTGACCTTGAACTTGTGATCCTCCTGCCTCAGCCTCCCAAGTGGCTGAGGTTATAGGCATGAAAGTGGTAAGCTTGTACAAAGATTTCTCATATCTTCTTCACTTGTTTCCTGAAATGTTACCATAACTGCTTTTTCATATTTTTTCCTTCAGATATATATTTATATTTACATAAACAAACATTTTGGAGAAGTATTTGAAAGTGAATTTTGAACATGATGCTCATTTACCCCCACTTAATTCATTAGTCCTCTTCCTTTTGCTTTTTTTCCTTTTTTAAAAAGAAACTGTACATTCTTTTATAACCATTAATGTACCATTATCAAGAACAGAAAATTAACATTGATATCATGCTGTTATCTAATCTACAAACTTTTTCCTTTAATTTTTTTTACCACTTGACCTAAAAATATTCCTTAATAGGAAAAGAAAATTCTTACTCATGATCTCATACAGAATCTGTATTACATTTATTTGTCATGTCTTTTATCTCTCTTAATCTAGAAATAGCTTTTCAGTCTTCCTTTGTCTTTCCTGACCTTTCTGTTTTTGAAGAAAATCAGATAGTTGTTTTATAGTTTGGGTTTATCTCAATTTGAGTTTATCTGATTTTACCTCATGATTAGATTCAGTTTATGCATTTTTAAGTAAGAAATGCCCTTGGCCCCTTTCAGTTTGTCATATCTAGTGACCCAGGATGCCAATTTGTCCTTTTAAGTTTAGGTTAAGATTGGTGCTGTTTTCTTAAAAAGTTGGAAAAAAATACTGGCAAAACTTTCTAAGTCTTAAGTTTTTCTTTGTGGGAAAATTTGTAATACTTATTTGTTTTATTGATATAATGTTAAAATTTTCTTTTGTCTGGGCTTTATAATGCGTGCCTGGAAATCCCAGTGACTTGGGAGGTTGAGGCAAGAGAATGGCAAGTTCCAGATCAGCCTTGCCAATGTAGCTAGACCCTATTCAAAATAAAAAATAAAAGAGGTGGGAATGTAGCTCAGTGGTAGAGCACCCCTGGGTTCAGTCCCTAGCTCCACACAAACAAAACAAAATATCAATTTTTGCTTCTTTGTTAGTTTGGTAATTTGTGTCCTCATAGTTGCTTAGGTCTTTGCCTTCTTTTGTCAAGTAAGTTCCTACTCATTTATCAAAATTTCACCATTCATCACTTTTGTTACATCTCTAATCTACTGTTATCTCCTCTCTATTGTTTTTTTGTTTGTTTGTTTGTTTTTTAATTCTGATGGGTTTCTGCTTTTCTCCTCTTTACATTATTGTCATTTTAGTGAAAAGTATGTAGGAAAAATATATGTGTTAGCTGAAGGTTTAGGGGTAGAACATTTGCCTAGCATGCACCAGACCCTAAGTTTGATCCCTATCACTGCAGTTGATGAGTTAGTAAATGAAAGAATAAAAAAGTATGTGTTTAATTTGTTATTAACTGGGGTCTTTCCTTAACCTTTTTATTTTCTTTCTCTCCTTAATTTTGTAAGCAGAATATAGTGTATAATTTTCCATTCATAATCACAAATGTCAACCATAATAGTTTGTAAATACGCTCAGGGACTTCTGAGGGTTTTAAGTGTTTTTTTTTTAATATTTATTTTTTAGTTGTAGTTGGGACACAATAGCTTTTATTTTTATGTGGTGCCAGGGATGGAACTCAGGGCCTTGCATGTGCTAGGTGAGTTCTCTACTGCTGAGCCACAGCCCTGGCCCCAGAGTTTTAAGTTTTTATCCCTACTTACTATGCTAGGAATCAAACTCAGTTTTTTTTTTAATTTATTTACTTTTTATAATTAATTTTTTACCTCATTGGCATTTATTACTTTATGAAGTTGTTGTTTTGCACTTATTTGTAGCCTTTATTCTATCATCTACTGGGATATTGTATGATTAGGTTTGTAAGAGTTCTGTGTATAAATCCCTAATTCCTTTAGTGGGTTTTAACTTTTGAAACAGGTTCATTTTACATTCAGTGTTTTAACTTTTTATTTAGGAATACTTTTAAATTTATAGAGAACTTTTGAAGATGATATAGTTTCTATCTTTTACCCAGCATTCACTAATATTGCCACCTAACATAGCCTTTGTATATTGTGAAGACTTGGAAATTTAACATTACAATACTAATACTTTATTACTGATTTAATTTGAATTTCACTAGTTATTCCACTAATGTTTACTAAATGTTCTTGAGTCCAATTTGGCTTGGAATGTTTGTCATGTCTCCTTTATCTACTCAGATTTTTGACAGGTTCCCAATCTTTCCTTATTTTTCTTACCACTGACAGTTTTATTCTTGTTTGTTTGTTACTGGGGATTGAACCCAGGGATGCTCTACCACTGAGCTCCAGTGCCCCCCCACCCCCTGTGTAAAAAAAAAAATTGACTGGGCTGGCGCCGGGCTTCCTCCTCCTCCGGTCTGGGCAGAAGATAAAGTGGGCCCTAATCTTCATCATGTGGGGGCAGGCCCCAAATTTCTTAATAAGACACCTATAGGGCTGGGGATATGGCTCAAGCGGTAGCGCGCTCGCCTGGCACGCGTGCGGCCCGGGTTCGATCCTCAGCACCACATACCAACAAAGATGTTGTGTCCGCCAATAACTAAAAAATAAATATTAAAAATTCTCTCTCTCTCTCACTCTCTCCTCTCTCACTCTCTCTTAAAAAAAAAATAAGACCTATAGCACAAGAGTTAAAACCAAGAATCAACAAATGGGACGAATTCAAACTAAAAAGTTTTTTCTCAGCAAGAGAAATAATATGTGAAGTGAATAGGGAGCCTACATCCTGAGAACAAATTTTTACCCCTCAAACTCTAATCTCTAAAGTATACAAAGAACTCAAAAAGTTAAACAACAAAAAAGCAAATAACCCAATCAACAAATGGGTCAAGGACTTGAACAGAAACTTCTCAGAAGAGGATATACAATCAATCAACAAATACATGAAAAAATGCTCACCATCTCTAGCAATCAGAGAAACGCAAATTAAAACTACTGTAAGATACCATCTCACTCCAATAAGAATGGCAGCCATTATGAAGTCAAGCAACAAGTGCTGGCAAGGATTGGGTGGGGGGAAAGGTACACTCATACATTGCTGGTGGGACTGCAAATTGGTGCAGCCAATTTGGAAAGCAGTATGGAGATTCCTTGGAAAGCTGGGAATGGAACCACCATTTGACCCAGCTATTCCCCTTCTCGGACTATACCCAAAAGACCTAAAAAGTGAATACTACAGGGACACAGCCACATCAATGTTTATAGCAGCACAATTCACAGTAGCTAGAATGTGGAACCAACCTAGATGCCCTTCAATAGATGAATGGATTAAAAAATGTGGCATTTATACACAATAGAATATTACTCAGCACTAAAAAATAACAAGATCATGACATTTACAGGCAAATGGATGGCATTAGAACAGATTATGCTAAGTGAAGTTAGCCAATCCCTAAAAAACAAATACCGAATGTCTTCTCTGATATAAGGGGAGTGACTCAAAATGGGATAGGGAGGAAGAGCATGAGAAGAAGACTACCACTAAATAGGGAAGAGAGGTGGGAGGGAAAAAGAGGGAGAAGGGGAGTTGCATGGAAGATGGAAGTAGAACCTCATTGTTATACAGAATACGTATATGATGTTGTAATGATTAAAAAAAAAGTGTGTCACATTAGATTGGATAGAGGGAAAAGATGGGAGAGGAGGGGAGGAATAGGGAGGATAGGAAGGGCAGCAGAATAGAATAGACAATATGATTGATGTATGTACATTCCATGTATGTATTATATGTCAAAATACATTCTGCTGTCATGTATGACTAAAAAAAAATTTTTTTTAAAAATTGAGATAGTCTTGCTAAGTTGCATAGGGCCTCTTGAAGGTGTAGAGGCTGGCCTTGAACTTGCAGTAAGTCCTCCTGTCTCAGCCCCCCAAATTGCTGGGATTTCAGGCAGCTGCTACTGTATAGAAGGTACTTCAGTTTGATTTGTCTGATTTCTTTGGTGATTAACCTGGCATTATGAATTTTGGAGATGAAAACCAAGAGAGCTGAAGTATTATCTTCATCATATTATATTAAAGGATATAAGTTAGGAATAAGACATATCAGTGTTGATGTTGACATTGATCATTTATTTTGGTTAATGTACTATTTATCAGGTTTCTCCACTTTCAATTTTTTTCCCCTTTTGGTTGTCTTTTTTTTTTTTTTTTTTTTTTTAAACAAGTTACCAAGTCCGGTCCATACTCATGGGAAGGAGAATTAAGTTCTCTCTTATAGGAAGGAATGTGTGACTGCTATTTGAAATTTTCCTATGAAAATTTCTCTGTATTTATTTTAATTGTGGGATTATAATCCAATGCTATTCTCATTTTTTTACTAAAATTGTGCCAATTTTGCTAGACTTTTGGGGAGTTCTTTCAGGTTGGTTCCTCAACTCATCTGATGTTGCGTTGCAGCCCCCCACCCCCTTCCTTTTTTTTTTTCTTTTTAAAGCACTTTCTAATATTCTGGCACTATAAGATATAGCAGTTTCAACTTGTATTTTTCCTGCCTCTCCCTTAAAATCAGGCATATTCCCCATTAAGATCTCTGATTCCTTTACTGGAGAAAATGGTATATAAACTCCAAGATTGGATTGTGGGCATGCTTGTTGCTACTGGGGTATTGCTGCTTTCTGGATCCTCTTATAGGACAAAGTCCTAGCCATTTATACTAATGTTATAACACATCTATATTTACATCTGACCATCTGTATGTATATACTAAATAAACATGAGTTCATATTGATATCTCTGACTCTAATTCAGCACTACAGAGAATAGTTTAGCTTTCCATTCTTGCTTATTTGTGACTTCTTTCTCCAACAAGAAGAAATCTTGTTCTTATTATCTACTATTATTTATTTATATTTTTAACACAGTATATAGGTAAAGAAGCTTCATATTAGGTCATGATAAGTTGTTTCCTCCTGTTTCATGGTATTTTTGGTTGTGAATTCATATTTGAAATTAATTTTTGAGACTTGCATTTATGTTTTATGTATTTTAAGAGAAAATTTGTTTGCTTATGTAAGTCACATTGAGTCTTCCCACTCCTTTAAGAAGAGTTTTTTTTGTAATAAAATTACAATTATGTCTACTTTTATTTCTGTTCTATTTTCTGTCTCATAAGTTTGCTTATTCCAGCTGTCTTAGATAAGTGGAATAATACAGTATTTATCTTTTGTTTCTTGCCTGTTTGAGTAGTGTTTTCAAGTTTCATCTAAGTCGTAGCATATATCCAAATTTCATTCTTTCAGGAGCTGAATAATACTACAGAGTGTGTATACATACACCATATTTTGTTTATCTGTTCTCTTAGGAATAGACATTTGGATTGTTTGCACCTTTTCACTTATTATAAATGTTTCTGTGAAGGTTGGTGCACAAGTGAATCCATATTTTCAGTTATTTTTGAGTATATGCTCAGAAGTGGAATTGCTGGATTATGTAGTTGATTTACTTATTTTTTCCCTGGTGGTACTGGATATTGAATCCAGGGCACCTTGCCACTGAGCTTTACCCCAGCACTTTTTTTTTTTTTTTTTTTTGAGACAGAGTCTCACCAAGTTGCTGAGTCCTGCCTCAACTTCCAGACTTACTGGGATTATAAGTGGCATCACTCCATCTTGCATGGGTGTTTAACTCTTTGAGAAACAGCCAGACTTTTTCCACAGTGACTGTACTATTTTACATTTCCACCAGCAATGCACTGGAGTTCCAGCTCACTACTTTACATTATAATAATAATAATAATAATATAATAATAATAATAATAATAGCAGCCATCCTAATGGGTGGGAAGTAGTTTCCCATTATGGTTTTAATCTGCATTTCAGTGATGGCTAATGATGTTTTCATGTGAGGTTTTACTTATTTTGGAATTATTTTTTTAACCAGAACATTTTATTGCTTGACTAGTTGTTGAGATTCTCAACATGAACTGGATATTTCAGTAGCTGCCCTCACAGATTTAGGTGTTTTTTAATGGAGTCTCTGCCTTAATTTGTGGCATATGATTTTTAGGTGCCTCATTTGAATAGTAGTATTTTGTTCTTTTATCCTTGACATACAGTTATATTTTCTCTTGTACCTAGTAGGGTAGCCATATTTACCACAGGTCAATTTCTGAAGGTGGTAGGCCTTAGAGCAACTGCAGTGGCAGTGTGGTATCTTAATTGCTTTCCAGGTGATGACATTCCCTTCATTATCATCCTTTGCTTTTTGAAACAAAGGAGAGGCTATTTTAATTATGTACTTTGCTGGGCCATGTAGGTTGTGAAATTCTGGCCTCAAACCTTAATAATTATATACTTATGATTAGGAATTCCCTAATGGTTTTAGTTCATTTGGGCTGCTATTAACAAAGTACTATAGATTTAAACTATATGTGTAAAGTTCTGAAGGTTGGAAAGTCAGATTAAGGTATCTAGATGCAGTATTTGATAAGGGCTTGCTTTCTTTATAGATGTGTTCTGACTGTTCTGTGATTGAAGGGCAAACTTCCTTATGTCTCTCTTTTTTTTTAAAATAAGGACATTAATCACATTTATGATGGCTCTACCCTATGCCTTCTAAAGGCCCTCCCTCTTTTTCTTTTTTTAATTTTTAGTTTTAAATGAACACAATACTTTTATTAATTTATTTTTATGTGGTGCTGAGGATGAACCCAGTGCCTCACATGTGCTTTACTCCAGCCCAGGCCTTCCTTTTAATATCATCACCTTGGGGTTGGGATTTCAACATCTGAACATTTATGCTATAACACTGACTGTGAGGTAAACACACAGATAATTTATTTGTCTTTAGTTCAACTCAGAACCCTAGAGTCAAGGATCAAACATTACAATTATTCTTTAGTGAATCCCTTTTTTCTCTCCCCCCCCCCCCTCACCTCGTTGGAGTGTTATCCTCCCGGTTTTGTTTTTTAACCTTATGTGTCATTGTGCTAAAATTCTGAAATTAATCTCCTTAAAGCATAGGCTCTAGGACATCAGGCTTTTTTTTGTCGTGGCTCCAAGACATGTGCCAGCTTTGGAACTTTATTTATCTTTCTGGATTCCTACTTTTTATTTATTTATGACTTCAGGGGAGTTCAGCTATATGCTTACTTTTTTTTTTTTTTTAAAAACATACCGAGCATTTTTGGTATTCTGATTTGAAGTTTTTCTGGACATCGAATTAACCATCTTGCCAACACAGGAAACCTTGTTTTATTTTTCTTCTGTTAAAAGCAGAGATGATGGAATTTAAGGAAAAGGCTAGAGGTTTGGATATAGTTCTCATGAGTAAAGCAGGCAAACTATTTTTAAATTAGTCATTAATTTCTAGAATTGGTGATCAAAGGAGACTTAGGGATGATTTTATACATTTGTACATATTCATGTGCTTCTCCCCATTTTTATTATATCTTACTAAATTGAGCTTCTTTGTGTAGCAGATACATATAATAATTAGAAAAAAGAACATTTTAATGTGTTTTCTCTTTGGAGAAAATAAGATGTTTACAAAAAATAGTTAAAAAAAAAAAAAGAAGAAGAAGAAGGGCTCAGGATATAGCTCAGTTGGTAGAGAGCTTGCCTTGCATGCACAAGGTCCTTGGATCAATCCCAGCACCACCAAAAAACAAACAAATAAAGAAACAAACAAACAAAAAAAAAACACCACCACCACCAACAAAAAAACCCACAAGAAATTTTAGAATAATCAAAGAGCTTGGGAAATGTTCAGATTTGTTTTGTATTGAATAGCTCTATTAATAAATACTTATTTCAGTTTGTTTTTATTTCAGCTTTGGCTAGATCAGAGTCTAAGAGAGATGGAGGTTTTAAAAATAATTGGAGCTTTGATCATGAAGAAGAAAGTGAAGGAGATACAGATAAAGAGTAAGGACTTTTTTCCCTCAGATATTTTATAAGAATGAAATTTCTCATTAGAAAATGAACATTCAATGGAAAGATTTTTAAGAGTATGGTGTTTACTTGAAACATTTAACTCAGTAACATTAAGGAAAGACAAAGCAATTCTTTATTGGTAAATAATTTTACTGTTACATTTGTCAGTCTTTTGAAATTCTTTTGAAATATAGAAATATGTGAATATAATATATGTAACCTCATAATTTAAAACTGATCATGCAATAGAAATTTTCAGATTAAGAAAATTATTCTTAAAGAATAGGTACGCTGGGCAGCAATTTGAAGAGCCACCATTTGTCATGAGTGAGCCCAGATTAAGAACCTTGAATTTTGTATGAAAGCTTTAAGTCCTAAAGTTTCTTTCTTTTCCCTTTGTGACCCTACCACTACCACATTCATTGTAGATCATATTTCACTTGAGAAAGTAGTGCCATTGTAAATGATAAGCACAGATATTTACCCAGGCAGAAGTTTAAGCAGAGTGCCCATTAGACTTTATTAGTGTACTTGGAATGAATGCTGTGTAAAGATTTTAAATTAAGCCAGGTGTGGTGACACATGCCTGTAATTCCAGCAGCTTGGGAGGCTGAGGTAAGATGATCATGAGTTCAAAGCCATCCTCAGCAATTTAGTGAGGCCCTAAGCAATTTAGGGCGACCCTGTCTGTGAATAAAATATTTTAAAAGGGGCTGGTGTTGTTGCTTAATGGTTAAGCAACCCTGGATTAGATCCCCAGTACCAAAATAAATACTTGTTTTAAATTTTAGTTTTATTAGTACTTTTAGCACATCATGAGATTTGTTTTGCACATTTGATGCTGTTTTTATTTCTTGATCTTATTGCCCTTGTGTCCCACTGGTTAAAAGAAAGAAATTCTGGTACACATGAGTATACACACAAAGTTCTACCAAAACTATAAATATTTTTTGGAAATCTTGATGCAAAAATTATGTTGGCTAAATATTGTAGGTGCTTTATTTCTATCTGAGAAATAGCTCTGTTTATTATTACCACTTTATGTGCCTTCAAGTTATATTTGAAGAAGAGCTTTGAACTGGTAAGTTTCTTAAAGTCAGCTTTTTATGGTCTTTTTTTTTTTTGTCTTGTTTTGTCTTCTGATTAATTTTCAATTTAAATTTTCTTCTTATAGACATTTAGTATTTATATAGTTTTGAGAAAATACAACTAAATTAAGAAATTAAACTAAAGAGAAAGTATACTGCCTTTCAAACATTTTGGTTTTTAGAATTTAAAAAGTTAAATAAAATATACCTGGGTATGGTGGTGCATACCTGTAATCCCAGTGACAGGGGAGGCTGAGGCAGGAGAATCTTAAGTTTGAAATCAGCCTTAGCAACTTGGTGACACACTGTCTCAAAATAAAAAAAAATAAAATAAAAAAGGGCTGGGAATGTGGCTCAGTGGTTAAGCGCTACTGGGTTCAATCCCTGATTAACCTTTCCCCCAAAGTTAGGATATATATAAAAGTAATGAAGCAAAATATTTTTTCACTCTTAGTTATAAGTAACAAGAATTTTTTTTAAAATTATAAACAGTTTAGCAGAAGAATTGTCTTTAAAAATGTATGTTAGATTTTCTTTGTTGGAAGATTTGCCATGGTTATGTGATTTAAAAAAAATATTTTAAAGTACTATACTGTGCAATTAATTTATGAATTGTACTCTGGTTCATCGTGATCCTTGGGCTTCAGCTTTTTGATCATATTACATATTGGTCTGATCTTTTAAAAATCTCAGGCCAGTGACTCTCAGTGGAGGGTTGATATTTTCAGGAGTGGTAAAATCATAAATATTTCACTGTGGCAGAAGCAATGAAATTAATTTTTTTTTATTAGCTGATTTTTTTTTCCTTTGACAGTGTTTCTTCCTCTGCATTTTGTTTCTCTGTTCTTATTCCCTAAATGTCAATCCAAGAGAGAAAGGAAAAATGAATGAGAATATATGAAATTCATTGTTAAAAAAAACCACAAGATTTTCGGTTCATTTATAGTAGGAATCAATAATTCATGACCTATAGTTGCAATCTTGCCCGCTACCTGATTTTGTTAATAATTTTATTGGTACACAGCTACATATGTAGTTTATGACTTGTTTTCATACTACAGTGGCAAAGATGAGTAGTTGGCTGCAGAGACTATATAGCCTGCAGAGCCTAAAATACTTTACTATTTACGAAAAAAGTTTTATGATTCTCTGGATTAGGAGAACATAAAGAATAAACCTTTTAATTTAATTTAATGTTTGGATTATAATTGTTACTTAAAGTTTTTCCCCCTTATTTTCTGTGTAGTCGGGCAAATCTACTCAGTGTAGAAGATGAGGATTCTGAAACCTCAAAAGGAAAAAAGGCAAGTGTTGCTTTTAAATTTCTTTTCTTTTAGGTTATATACTAAAAGCTGTTACTTTAATTAAAAGACTTATTTGTTTGGTGAACTTCAAAATACCCACTTCCCACCCCAGAGGCAAATAGGTATTCTTAGTTTCTTGTTTATCCCTATGGAAATGTGCATTAGTCGGCTTTTTATTGAAATAACAAAATATCTGAGATAATCAAGTTAATAAGCAAAAAGGGTTATTTGGTTCATGATTTTGGAGGTTTTATACCATGATTGCTTGGCTTTGTTGCTTTGGGCCTGTGACTGCATAGTACATTGTAGCAGGAATGGATAGTAATGGAAACGGTTTTCCTCATGACAGCTGGAAAACAGTAAGAGAGAAAGAGGAGAGCCAGGATTCCATGTACCTTTCAAAACTTCCTTCCATTAGGTCCCATCTCTAAAATAGTTCACCATCTTCCAATACTACCCCAGGCTGTGTCTAAGCCTGTAACACATGGGCCTTTGGGGAACACTTATCCAAGCAATAGCAAAATATGTTACGCATTATAAAGATGTATATTCCTACTCTATTCTATACAGTTGTATATTCTATACAGTTGAGGAAATATTATATTATAAATAATATCATAAATATTATACGTAGTTTTTCTGATCTTGCTTTAATTTAATCAGGAGACTATCCATGAGAGTTCATAAAAAGCACCCTCATTCTCTTCCATGGGTACATAGTATTCAATTGTATGGGGTACCTTATTAACACACATCATCACACATATCATCACACTTATTACAAGCTTACATTTTTTATTTCTTATGATAATGTTGAGTAAATTAGCCTTCTATATGGGTTATTTTTCATACATGCAAGCACATCTGTAGGATACGCTCTTGTAAGTAGAGCTGTTGTTATCAGAGTAGGTGTATAATGTGTGTGGGTGTGGGTTTTTTTGTTTCTTTCTTCTTTTGTTTCATTTTGTTATATGCTGCTGGGGATTGATCCAAGGACTTGCTTTTAGTAAGTGCTCTGCCATTGAGCTACATCCCAGCTCAGGACAGGTTTATTTCTAATTTTGACATACCTCATTACACTTAGGTGGCAGTGTCTAAAAGCATCTGTTTCCCCATACTTCTCTCACAATGTTATCAACCTTTTAATCTTTGCCAATAGAAAATAGCATCTTAATTTGCATTTCTTTTATTGTGAAAGAAGTTGAACACTTTTTCATTTAAGTAATCCACTTTTATTTCTTTATTAGGTAATTGTCAGTTAATATCCTTTGCCTGTTTTTTTATTTGGTCTTTAGAATATTATTGAGAATTTTGGGGGCTAGGACTGGGGCTCAGTGGTAGAGCACTTGCCTAGCATGAGTGAGGCACTGGGTTCAATCCTTAGCACCACATAAAAATTGATAAACAAAATAAAGGCATTGTGTTCATCTACAACTAAAAATTTAAAAAAAATTTTGTTTATAGAGACTAAGATATTATTTCCATATTTCAGCTTCTCTCAAATTTAAACGCATCTTTAGCAGCATGGGCTAGTTTAATAATTTTTTTTTTCAGAATACTACATACAATAATGGTGCATTTTACAGTGGTTTCCAGTGCACAGGCTTTTCTCACTGTATTCTTGAGTCTCCCTGTGGTAGATTTTTGAACAAAAGAGAAGTGTGAAATATCAGCCTTCTAAAAAAAAATTTATATATGACAGCAGATAATGTATTACAAATTCTTACTATATATAAATAATTTTGTTTTTCTAAAACAAAAATAATTTGTCATCTAGTTATTAATAATAGGCTTTCTGAATTTTAGGGAATGATTTCATTAGGATTTGAGTGGCTAATAATTATATTTGTTACTTCTAGTCACCACCCCACCCCTTTTTTAGGAAAACCCAATACTCTAAGAAATTATTAATTCTTATTAATACTTATTAATTTCACCTTTTTTGGGGAGGTAATCTGGGGAGTGAACCCAGGAACCACTTGCATGTTAGGAAGTGCTCTACCACTGAGCTACATCGCCAGTTTGAGGATACAGTCCTTACTATGGTTTGGTCAATACTTCCTGTAAGATATTTTATATTTTGTGGGTTTTGTATTTTATTTAAAATATTGATATTGCATGTTTAGTTCATTTAGCTTATGCAGAATGTCTACATAAAATTAAAAAACGAGGTCAGTTACATTGTCCCATTCTTATATCTATAAAGGTCTATTGTCATTTTTTCACTTCATTTATATTTCATTTATGTATTTATTAAATGTAAATATGCATCTTCACAATAATTGTTTCACTTCAGAATTCTAAGATAAATACAGTGTTGGTTTTGAGTTGAATTTGTTACCTGGTTGTGATAAGACACAGCAGATTTCAGTATTTTTTAAAAACATTTTTTATACCATGTTGTCTTTGCATCCTTTTCCTTTGATTTTCCCCTTGAGCAATATTTTTCTGAATATAGTCAGTAAATGCAAATTTTCATAACTTTTGCTTTTCCATTTTGCAATAACCCAATAAAAATCCTACTTTGGCCTAATATATCCAGTTTCTAACTCATCCTTCAAAGACCTTTGATAAAAGTGTTCTTAAAACAAGGAAAGAACCAACATCCTGCCATTATTTTACTTACTAAAAGAGAGTTCACATACCCTAGTATTTCAAATTATTTCTTGCAGAAATTTTTTTTAGATCCTAATACAGTAGAGAATTATATCTTTCTTTTTGTAAAGTAGAAAAAGGAACTATTATGAAAAGGGAAATGGGAAAGACCTATTATATTAGTACCTTTCTCAAGATGATTTTAAAAGTAATTCAGTTTTAAGGAAATGTAAAACTATAGATTGAGATTTAGAAATTGATTTCCTTAAAGCTGTCCATAACTGTTTATCCTTTAGAGAGTTGTTGTGTATTGGGGCTGAGGCTTTGGCTCAGCAGTAGCACACTTGGCTGGCATGTGCGAGGCACTGGGTTCAATTCTCAGTACCACATGTAAATAAAAAATAAAGGTTTATCAATAACTAATATATATGTGTGTATGTACACACACACACACACACACATATATATATTATATATATAAAATAAAGTTTAAAAAGTTGTTATGTATCCCAGGAGTTTACATATCCTAAGATTTTGAATGGCTTGTGGTAATAAGTAGGTCTGTTTGGATCCTTACTTGAAACCAATTTCTATTTCTATTGGAAAAAGGTTGTAATTCTGATGGAATTAGGAAAGACCTTTTATTTTTGTTCATAGTGTCTTAATATGCTTTTTTTTAAAAACAGAATAATCTCTTTGCTTTTGGGCTTTGGTCTTGAATAGTTTCACTGGTCCTCTATAAAGACTTATATGTCTTGAAGTTGAGCTATTATCTCCACGGATATTGCCTTTCTATATTATTCTTTTGGGGATTCTTAGTAGACAGCAGACTATTGCTTTTTTCATATCCTTTATCCTGTGTTTTAAGTTTAATAGAAAAAAAGATAATAAACAAGAAAAACATCACTTTTATATTCTAGGTAATGTTCTTGGTTCTTTTTTCCAAATCACTCATTCTTATCTTCAGCTGTCTCTAATCTGCTGTTTAATCTGCCCTTTGATTTCTTTTATTTTCTTTATTCCCCCCACCCCCAACTACTGAGGACTGAATCTAGAGCTATAGTCCCAGATCTTTTTTCTTTTTTAATTTTGAGACGGGGTCCCTAAGTTGCCAAGGCTGGCCTTGATTTTGAAATCTTCCTATCTCAGCCTTTCTTTTTTTACATTTCAATGACATCATTTGTAGAACTTCTGTTGGTTCTTTTTCAAAATCACGGTTGTTTTTTTTTCCTCTTGGTATTTAGTGCTTTCTTTACTGTTTTAAGTTTTTGTTTGTTTTGTTTTTTAAAACCTTTTTTTTTTTTTAGTTGTAGTTGGACATAGTATCTTTATTTTTATGTGGTGCTGGTTATCAAAACTAGCGCCTCACACGTGTGAGGAGGGCGCTCTACCAATGAGCTACAGCCCCAGCCCCAGCCCAAGTTTGTTTTTTTTTTAAGTTGTTGATAGACTTTTATTTTATATATTTATATGTGGTGCTGAGAATCAAACCCAGTGCCTCACACATGCAGGCAAGTGTGACAGCTGAGCCACAGTCCCAGTCCTGTTTTTATTTCAATTTTGGGATTTAAATGTTTTTAAACTTTTTTTTTTTATTGTTGGTCGTTCAAAACATTACATAGTTCTTAATACATCATATTTCACAGTTTGATTCAAGCGGGTTATGAACTCCCAATTTTACCCCGTATACAGATTGCTGTATCACATTAGTTACCCTTCCATTGATTGACATATTGCCTTTCTAGTGTCTGATGTATTCTGCTGTCTGTCCTATTCTCTACTATCCCCCCTCCCCTCCCCTCCCCTCCCCTCCCCTCCCCTTTTCTCTCTCTATCCCTTCTACTGTAAATCATTTCTTCCATTTGTATTATCTTGTCTTACCTCTCCTTTCCTCTTATATATCATTTTGTATAACCCTGAGGATCGCCTTCCATTTCCATTCGATTTCCCTTCTCACTCCCTTTCCCTTCCACCTCTCATCCCTGTTTAATGTAAATCTTCTTCTCAAGCACTTAGTCCCTACCCTGTCCTTGTTTACTCCCCTTATATCAAAGGGGTCATTTGGTATTTGTTTTTTAAAGATTGACTCGCTTCCCTTAGCATAATCTGCTCTAATGCCATCCATTTCCCTCCAAATTCTATGATTTTGTCATTTTTTACTGCAGAGTAATACTCCATTGTGTATAAATGCCACATTTTTTTTATCCATTCATCTATTGAAGGGCATCTAGGCTGATTCCATAATCTTGCTATCGTGAATTGTGCTGCTATGAACATCGATGTAGCAGTGTCCCTGTAGCATGCTCTTATTAGGTCTTTAGGGAATAGACCGAGAAGGGGAATAGCTGGGTCAAATGGTGGTTCCATTCCCAGCTTTCCAAGAAATCTCCGTACTGCTTTCCAAATTGGCTGCACCAATTTGCAGTCCCACCAGCAATGAACAAGAGTGCCCTTCCCCCCCCCCCCATCCTCTCCAGCACTTATTGTTGTTTGACTTCCTAATGGCTGCCAATCTTACTGGAGTGAGATGGTATCTTAGGGTAGTTTTGATTTGCATTTCTCTGACTGCTAGCAATGGTGAGCATTTTTTCATGTACTTATTGATTGATTGTATGTAAGAGTGAGAGAGAGGGAGGGAGAGAGAGAGAGAAAATTTTAATATTTTTTTTTTAGTATTTGGCGGGCACAACATCTTTGTATGTGGTGCTGAGGATGGAACCCGGGCCGCATGCATGCCAGGCAAGCGCACTACCGCTTGAGCCACATCCCCAGTCCCTGTTTTTAAACATTTTTAATGCCAGTAATCTTTTAATATCTTTTAGGGCTCTCTTATTGTTCTGAAATTATTATGTGTTAAATTTTCTGAGCATCTGTTCTCTCCTAAAATTAATTATGTGATGATTTTTGCACATTTAGTAATTTCAATGAAATATTTATTCATACAGTAAATTTATTTTTTATTTTTTTTATTGTTTTGATACCAGGGATTTAACTCCAGGGCACTCAACCACTGAACCATATCCCCAGCCCTATTTTATATTTTATTTAGAGACAGGCTTTCGCTTTTGTTGAGGCTGGCTTTGAACTCAACGATCCTCCTGCCTGAGCCTCCTGAGCTGCTGGGATTTCAGGCGTGCAGGGATTACAAGTGTGCACCACTACACCCGGCTAGTAAATACATTTTGAACACAATGTTCTTGGTGCTAGCAAATAGATAAGTTTATTTTTCTTGTGGAACTTATTTTCTAGTGATTGGTTATGCATTAGTTACATAATGATTGATGTTAACATTTAGGGATTGGCAAATGGAAGGTTTATGAGTTGAATATGGCCTGCAAATTTTGGTCCATAAGCTAGAGTGGTTTTACATTTTTAAATGCTTTAAAAAAAATCAAAGGATACTATTTCACAACAAGTAAATATATAAAATTGAAATTGGTGTCCATAAAGTAAAATTTTACTGGAAAACAATCATACGCATTTATGTATTGTATTAACTACTTTTTACATTATAGCAAAAGATTTGAATATTTGGATAGACTTTATATAAAATATCAGATTCTATGTCTATCCACTTTTATAGAGTTTTGTGACATTTTATATGAAACTATGTAATTCATATAATGCATGGCACTAGCATTATATCTTCCCTCATGGCTACATTTTGTTAACATTATTAAATGTAGTTATTTAATAGTTTTTCTTTGTTAATGTGTAACTGACCTCAGTGAGGCCTGTGTTTTAGTTGGCTTTCTAGAAATGTGATTGTTTTGTGCTAATCCATCTGTTTTATAGCGCTCTTGCTTTTTTTTCCTTTTTGTTTTTGCATTACGGGGATTGAACTCTACCACTGAGTGCTTCACCATCTCTTTTAATTTTTTATTTTGAGATGAGGTCTCGTGAAGTTGCTGAGGCTGGCTTTGAGCTTGTGATCCTCTGCCTCAGCCCAAGCTGCTGGGATTACAGTTGTGCGCCATTGTGCCTGGCTTTTAATTTTTATTTTGAGACAAGGTCTTGCTAAATTGTTCAGGCTGGCCTAGTTTGTGATCCTCTTGATTCAGCCACTTTAGTAGCTAAGATTATAGGCAAATGCTACCACATTTGGCTGAATGTATCATTTTGATTTTGTTAATAGTTATGCTCTAATTTGTAAGATAATCAGCCATAAATGGCTCCATTTTATGTCTTATTTTCTCACCAATAATTTGAGGTAGCTTACCAAATTAAGAGTTCAAATAAAGTGATGGAAAATAAAAACTTTTAGGAAAAGTTAAATGTGGCAGGTATCTAAAATAGTTTATGTGTAGTGTTTTAATTCAGCAATTATATCTTGAGTTTTTGTGCAGTTAGAATTATGTGATAAGACAAGCTTTACAAATTTACATTCTGTGATTCTATTTTAAAGTGATTTCTTTTTCTTGGTGCTCTATTCCAAGTATGACAGATGGTAGGAAACTTTTTTCTAAGGGAATTTGACAATACAATAAAAGATCTTTTTTTTTTTTAATGAAATACATAGTTATCTGACAAAGCTAAAATTACTGGTTGTTTTCTTGTTGACTAAAATTACATAACCTATAAGCGCTGTACAGGCAACAAAATTGGAAAATGAAGAATTTTTAAGATCCTTTTGCTTATGATGGTGGAGTTTGTGTTGTCTATAGCCATCCTATGTATTGTATTAACTACTTTTTACATTATAACAAAAGATTTGAATATTTGGATAGACTTTATATAAAATATCAGATTCTATGTCTATCCACTTTTATAGAGTTTTGTGACATTTTATATGAAACTGTGTAATTCTTGAGGTACTGTGGGTTTCTATATAAATACTTAGGGGAAAATCAAGATACCATCTTATGTTTTCTTTTTTAAATTTTTTATTGATTTTATTTCTTTTAAAATACAGGACAGCAGTGGAATGCATTACAATTCTTATTACACATATAGAGCACAATTTTTCATATATCTGTATATAAAGTATGTTCATGCCAATTCATGCCTCTATACATGTACTTTGGTTTTTTTCTTTGCATTACAATTCTTAATGCACATATATACCACAGTTTTTCATATCTCTGTTTGTATAACAGTATGTTGACACCAATTCAAGTCTTCATACATGTACTTTTGATAATGATGTCCATCACATTCTGCCACTATCTTATGTTTTCTTGAAGAAATGTAAAAAAGAAAATAAAAGATTGTTTCAAAAATAAAATTAAGTCAGTGTGGTAGCACACACTGTAATCCCAGCATCTCAAGAGGCGGAGACAAGAGGATTGCAAGTTCAAAGATGGCCCAAGTAACTTAGTGAGACCCTCTCTCAAAATAAAAAATAAAAAGGGTTGGAGATGTGGCTCAGGGCCTCTTGCGTTCAAGCTGTGGCACCAAAAAAAAAGAAAAATTAAACTGCTTGGTATGGTGGCACTCACCTCTAGTCCCAGCTATTCAGGAGGCTCAGGCTAGCATGGGTAACATAGAAGAGATCCTGTCTTAAAAAATAACAACAAATGAAATTAAAGTGCATAAGAATGATTCAGAATGTTATTTGGGGAAAATTATCACTGAGAATTTAGGACCTTTTAGCCATAAATTGTTGGAAAACAGCTTTTAAGTGATGACTATAACAAAGGTTGGTGTCTTCAATGAGAGCTTAAGGAAGGCCATTATGTTATATTGATCTCCCCAAGGTGATTATAATATGTTTATGCTAACATTTGCATCCATGAAGGCATAAAGACATTATCTAAATTTCTGTGTTGATATAGAAACTTTCATGTAAAGCAAAAATCCTTACAGAAAAGCCTAAGTTAAATTGACTATTGATTGCCACATTTGGCAGTACTGTCCTTTGGATAGCAACAAGACTTGTTAAGCATAGGAATTATTTTCTTTTTCTCTCTGGAGAAAGCTATTCTAAGATCCACTATCCTTCTTTTTTTCAACTATCTTTGGAGAGATTTACAGAAGAGAAAATATACTCCCCTTTCCTAAAAATATGCACTGTTTTTAGGGAAAAGTACTGTAATTGAATTACTCTCAGGTTTATGCCACTGCTGTTGCCATCCTCCTATCCCCAATAACATTTTTACTTATTTTTTTAACAAATGAGTTTTAAAATATTTATTGATAAATTTTATTTTTATTAACTCTTTATGTTTATTAACTCTTTAATATTTATGGATCTTTTTACAGTTAAATCAACCATCTGAAACTGTTGCTGCTAGTTCTGGTGATTTCATCTTGAAGACATATGTAAGACGAAATAAGACTGAAAGTTTTAAAACTTTGAAAGGCAACCCAATTGGACTTAACATGTTGAACAACAATAAGAAATTGAGGTATAAGCACCTCACCCCAGTACCCTACATAAAACATAAAGGGTTTAACACCAAAAGATAACTATCTTTTAACTATAAAACTACCCTGTACCTTTTCTTTTGAATTTGTTAGTAGGTCAAGATATACGATGGTCTTAATGTGTAGATTCTTTGCTTTGAATCTTGGGGGTAGGGTTGATTGCAGTGATTTCTTGATTCTGAATAGAACACTGAAAAAAACATTTCAATAGGCAGTTATCTGATGCGTTTACTTTGATTTAGTTAGTGGAATTTCAGTGATAATATTAGAAATAGAAGGCATTGTAAGGTGGGATGGTCATAATGTCTTTTAAGATATTCTAATTAAGATTGTCTCAACAAGGGATTTTTTTTCTTTTATAGATTTCTTATTCCTCTTCCAGATATAACCCAACTTTCATAGCGCTTATAGTGAACCACTGTTACTGATTAGGATTGGACTATCAGTAACAAACCAGAAGTGGGGTTAAAAAATTGCTCTCCTCTATCACTTTATAAATAGCTGAGATCCATAAAGGTGAAGTAACTTTCAACTTAGTGGCAGAATCAGAAATAAAATTTAGGATTCTGGATTTCCGTTCTAGGGTTCTATTTGTTATTTTTCCCCTGAAACTGTATGGGAAACATTAAAAAAAAAACTTCCAAGGGACAGTTTTGTACAGTTAATTGAGCTTATCTATAAATTTTTTAAATGGTAAAGATTTTATTGTGTATACTTAGATTTTAGAAGAATTTATTTTGTCATTGTGTATGTAATTTTCTCTTGTTTAGATTATTTTTGTTTCTTAAATTTTGCAGTGAAAATACACAAAATGCATCATTATGTTCTGGAACTGTAGTTCATGGTAGACGTTTTCATCATGCTCATGCACAGATACCAGTAGTAAAAACAGCAGCCCAAAGGTAAGGATTCTAATTCTATTTGTTTTTAACAGGAGTTGTTTTTCTTTTTTTTAAAACAAACTTTTTTTTTCCTTTGTGGAGAGAAAAAGAGGTAGATCTCTGAAATAATTTATGACCTGAAATTTTCTTATTTTATTTCTGTTTTTGAAATAATCACATTTTATAAATAGAGAATTTTAAAATACAAGTCACTGTATTGCATTACAATTCAATATCTAAGAGATATTTAAATTAAACTGATTTATGATATTGACCATACAGTGTTTGACTTAAAAATGCTCAGTTTTTGGTATTTGAGCTCTGGAGAGTAAAACTATAGCTATTACTTTATTTGCTTTGTAAGGTTTCATAGTAATAAAACAAATTATGCTATTTTTTAAATGTTTGAGATAATCTTGATTTTAGTAGATTTAGGAGTTCTCATTGATCTTGAAAGTCCGGCTTCAACATTGAAATAATGAAAGCAATAGTTGAGGAAAGCCTGGTATGCTTTTGAGGTTTTTCAGAATGATTTTTGAAATGTTAACATCCCTTTCATTTGATTCTAGCAGTTAAATAGTGTACTGCATTATAAGTAGTCTTTTATAGCTGATAAAATTTAAAGAAACACTTTAGATGCTATTTTTTGTTTTTAAAAATGAAAATCGAGGCTGGTACTCATTTAAAAAATGTGTCTGGAACCTTAGGATTCCTTCTTATATATATTCCATGTTTATATAGAAAACCTTAAATCTCTCATAATTTTTTTTACTTAAATGTGTTATCAGAGTATCACATAAGATACTTGATAAGTTCAATTAAGACAAATTAATGTACATACCAAAAATTGGCTTTCCCTAATGCAAAGTACACAAACTCTTTACCTACATGTGGGACAAACATGAAAATGTGATAAAAGAGTAATTGTGGCAAGGGAAGAAGAGGAAACACATGCCCACACACTGATCACACTAATAGATTGTTATTGATTAAAAAACTATATTCTTGATATTATGAAAATCTGGTCTAAGTGGAATTACTAATTTAAAATTTATTTATTTTATTTTTTTATAGTGCTGAGGATTGAACCCAGGGCCTTGTGCATGCAAGGCAAGCACTACCAACTGAGTATATCCCAGCCCTAATTTAAAATTTATAATCACATTGATTATATTTTACAGCTTAAAATATTAAATTATTATTGCTTTTGAAGTTATCAGTTTGGTATTATTTACACCATGACCTATTATTCTCCTTCCTTTATGTCCTCATTGGAATGTTTGAAAGATGATTATAGTCTGGAAATTGGGTTGTGTTTCATTTTATTCTTTTTTAATATTTATTTTTTAGTTGTAGGTGGACATAATATCTTTATTTCATTTTTATGTGGTGCTGAGGATAGAATCCAGCCCCTCACGTGCTCACTAGGCAAGCACTCTACAATTGAGCCACCACCCCAGTCCCTTATTCTTAATCTTTTTTTTTTAAACTTTATTTTTGGGGTTTGAGGGTACCAGGGATTAACCTCAGGGGCACTTGATACTGAGCCACATCTCTAGCCCTATTTTGTATTTTATTTGGAGACAGGACTGATTGCTTAGTGCCTCACTTTTGCTGAGGCTGACTCTGATCCTTCTGCCTCAGCCTCCCAAGCCACTGAGTTATGGGGGTGCTCCACTACGCCTGGCTTAATTTTATTTTTTTAATGTGATGCTGAGGATTGAACCCAGTGATTCATGTGCTAGGCAAGTGCTCTACCATTGAGCCACATCCCCAGCCCCCATTTTATTCTTAATTTTGACACCTATTCTACCTTGCATATGTATCATTGCTCATCTTTGTAAATCATTAGATTCATTTTATAAGAACTAGTGCTTAGTAATAAAACATTGTTTCTTCAAAAACAGCGACAACCTAAATTAATTTCAAAGAAACGATCAAAAGAAAACAATCCTGAGTGAAAATATTTGACAAGAGTGATTAGGAACAGTTAAGAAAACATTTAGAGTCAAGTAAGCAGAACAGATTCTACTTAATATTTTTCTTTTATTTATTCTGTATAAGAATAAATATGTCTTATTCCAACTGCAGTGTGACTATCATTGAAAAGATTTTTGAGGTTCAAAGACAGTCATTAAGAATTTTTCCAATTTTCTTTAAGATGAATATTAAAAAAACACTAATTTTATGCAATAGACATAGGTAAGAAACATATTCAAAGATATGACCAAGTTCTTGCCCTTGAAGTTCAAATTTAATTAGAGCAAATGATAGAAAGACAGAGAAATGGTTACCTAAGTGCCTTAGTAGAGAAGTACAAAGTATTTGTAATAATATTATAAAGCATGGGAAAAGTCACGAAGGAGGAGGTATTACAGGTACTTTTGAGTATACCAGATAGAATCACATCTTCAAAGTGTGAAGAAAACTTTGCTTAAAATGATTGACAACAAGCAGTTGGCACAATTGTCAGGCCTCAAATGAGGGTAAACACAAGGTTTTAAAGATAGCTTCTCCTAAAATTTATTTTTTCAGGTCTTAATTTGAATTTTCAAGAAATGCTTGTAATTCACAGACAGATTGTTTTTCACACACACGCAAACACACACACATGCATATTTAAGATTTTTCTAGTGTAGGACTTTATAATAAACACATATTAAAGCTTTTTAAAAAATGCCATGACTTGATTGTTAGACATCATAGTAGATTTATTTTTCCCAATAAGAAAAGTGAACGTGCACATATGCACACTTATACTCTCATGTCCATTTTTCTTAAATATGTATATGTGTGTGTATATATATATATATATATATTTGTTTTGTTTTTTCCTCTTCCTAACTAACTTGGTTTATTGGGAAGAATCAAACCTAGGTTTCTTTTGTTTCTATTCTATATTGTCTTCTTTCCTGTGTACAGGTGAGTTTAAAAAAAAGCAAAATGAGAGTACTAAGCTCTTCTCATTTTGGCTCAACAGTGTGAAGTTGGAGATGACTAGATTAGGTATTAATGCCTAACTTTTGGTTTTTATTTTGCTTTTCCTAGAAATATAACTCCATATGTAGGGTAAAACAGGCTGTATTTAAACTTATATATTTTGCTTCACTTATTTTAATAGGAATGTGATGAATTTGTCTCATTTTTTGGTCATTTGTCCAAAATAGTTTTATATGTTTTTTAAATAGCAGGGGTAAAATTTCAAATGTATTATGTAAGTTTATGATTTTTTATTGTTGAAAAAGATTTTGTTTCTTTTGAGTGTGTTTGTATACAAATAAGTTACCATATTTTTTTCCCATAATTTTCTGGAATTAAATTATTTTATGTGCTCCACATGAATATAAGAGGTAGTATGGGAATTTGGGGATTTTACAAACTGTGCTTTGCTTACAGTTAGTTTTATATTTAGTTGTTTTCATAATAAAGATAAAGTAATTACAGGATGTCAATCTTGTATAGATTTATTTTTAAGTGAAGTTTCTTTTTTTGAGCTTCTAGGAACTGTGGAGAAATGTGGAGTTTTTATACATAGTACTTATGATAAGAGGGCATGGTTTTATTTTTTAAAATTTATTTATTTATTTATTTTTTAGTTTTAGGTGGACACAACATCTTTATTTTATTCTTTTTATGTGGTGCTGAGGATCAAACCAGTGCCTCACGCGTGCCAGGGGAGCACTCTACCACTTGAGCCATATCCCAGCCCAGGACATGATTTTAAATCTCAAACCTTTTTTTTTTTTTTTTAATTTTTTAAAATTAATTAATTTATTTATTTTAGTTGTAGTTGGGCACAGTACCTTTATTTATTTTTACGTGGTGCTAAGGATCGAACCCAGGACCTTGCACATGCTAGGCGAGTGCTCTACCACTGAGCCACAACCCCAACCCATAATCTCAGACTTTTTTATTATGTCTCAAATACTGTGCAGCCTCAATTTTTTTCTTACTCGAAAGCACATATTCATACCTGATAATAGAATGACTAAAAATTTTGTAACTTTAAGGAAATGTTACTATTCTTGGAAACTCTATAACTGTCCTAAAATTCCTAAAATAATGAGTATCTTCAAATGTTTGATAAAGTCCTTTCAATAATTTATTTTCATATTTGTGTATATTCATCTTTCTTCTTGTTAAGAACATAAGAAGATTGTTTAAATTATTTTGGGTATTAACAAGAAATGAAAAATAGCTTGGATAACACTTACAACATAGTACTTAATATACATAAAATGCCTTTAAAACAAATTGATCACAATATAGTTTTACCTTATTGACTACAGTTAATGCAACTACAATGATAAATCAACAATGAGGTCTTGCCTCTTACATTTTTTTTCTTTTTCATGTTTTAAGCAATCCGGACCGAAAAGAAAGGTAAGCTTGATATTGTTGAAATTAGAGCATGGATATAGCAGTAAAATATCAGACTTTTAATATGCTTTGAAAAATATCCATTGAATTAGAGTTCATCATTAAAGTATATTATTAATTTTTTTTTTTTTTTGGTTATTCTGGGAACCAAACCTAGGGCCTCATGCATGCTAGGCAGGTGTTTTGCCACTGAGCTATATTCCCTGTCTTTAAAAAGTATTAATTTTAATAGAAGGAAACCTGTTTATAGTACAACATATTATTTGGCTTACATGCGTTCGGCATAATTTACAGTAACCATTTTTCCATGAATGGTTATTACATATATATGATGATGTGTCCTATTTTTCTTTAAAAATAGAATATTTCAGTACTTTGGTAGTAAAGTTGCTTTCAGTTTTATTATCAAATTCTTTCATGTTATATTCAGTGATAATGATCCTGCTTTTATACTTTTCTATAGTAAACTAGGGACAACTTAAACTTGGAGTTAGAACCTCAAACAGCAAATGTTTTCTATTCTAATAAAAAAAATTGGTAACAGAATTTTATGTTCAACTTTCTATCAGTATTTGTTTCCTTTGTAAGAACTGTGGTGACCACATAGTGTTTAGGAGAAATATGAGTAATATAAATGATATTGAAAAACGTTTTCAAGAATACACATTTCTTGCTTTAGGATGATTATAATCATCCTAAAGCAAGTGTCCCTAAAAGTAATTTCTCTCCCCTGTGATGAGAAAACTTTTTGTGTATGTGCGTATCTTTTTCAAATGTTCATGAGATTCTCAAAAAAGTTTTTTGTGAACCCTGCCTTCTGACCTTCCAAACAGGTTAAAAGCTCTTATATTGAAGCAATACTTTTATATAATTGGTGAGTGTGAAAAGGAAAATTATATAATTTGATCTATAATTGCACCTAAATAATTAAAAAAATATGTAGAGAAGGTAAAAAGAAATCTGGAATATTATATAAAATTTATTATATCTTTATGAACATTGAGTTCCAGGAATACTTTTTTTTGTTTTGTTTTGTGTTGCTGGGGATCAAATCTAGGGCCTCATGCATCCTGGTTATAGCATTCTGTGACTGAGCACATCATCAGCCTGAATTTGTTTCTTTCTTTTTGTGGTATTTGTGATCAAAGCCAGGGCCTCACACTTGCTAGGCAAGTGCTTACCACCGACCTATATTCCCAGCCTGCTCAGAAATACAAATTTAATGATAATCCTTCCAGTAAAAAAGATTTAAACATAGAATTCTGAACTATTTCACACGTGTTGTGTGTTTTAAATGAATGGGCTATGAAAATATTTTATCACCTATTTCCTAGGAAAGAGACACTTTCCCATCAGTTTTTTCCTGTTTGAGTAAATTATTACTTCTAGATACAGATGAATCCTTTGTATCTTTTAAATGTTTTACTCATAAGTGACTGCTTTTTTAGTAAGACCATTAATATTTTTGGTAAAATTGTTAGAGTTATACTTTAAATAGCTCTTCATACAATCACACATTTAGAACAGACATTTATTTTGTCCAAATAAACATATTCTTCCCTTCATGCCATTGTAATTGAAATTCGAGTGCTGTTATATTATCAGAATAATAGAAAGATCTTCGGTGGTTTTTTTGTTTGTTTGTTTGTTTTTTACAGTAGCCCTGTAGGGTTGATGCTAATTGTTTTCTACTGCTTTGACTTACACATAATTTTTGTAATGGGAGTTTCATTTCATGATATATTTTAGCAAATATTTAAATGGCTTTATATGTCAGGCACTCTTCTTGGAGTTGACAAAATTCCCTACTCTCTTGTAGCTTACATTCTTATCAGTATAATGCTAGAATAGGAGTTAGAAGATCAACAAATAAGCAGTATAGCTGTAGGCTTATTAATTGCTATAAATGGTTAATTTTAAAGTTTTGTTGGGAACAAATGAGATTAATTATTTAAAATTGATTTTATACACTGTAATAAATGGAAAATTTTTGAGTACTAATATTAATAGGTGTTAATTCTTTTAATCCTTTGTTGCTAAGATTACCTCTAAGGACTAAAGCTCTTGAAAACTAGATGTGAAGCAGAAACTGTTTATGAAAGTCCTTGTAACAAATATACCTCAGTGCTTTACATGGCAACTTAGTTACTGTTAGGGTGAATTTAGTACATAATCCTTTGGATCCTTACATAAAATTATTTTGTTAAACAAAAGAATGTTTGCATTATCAGATTTTGTTTTGTTAATTTTTTTTTAGTTGTTGATAGACTTTTTTTTAAAAAATTTGTATGCGCGTTGCTGAGAATTGAACCCAGTGCCTCACATGTGCTAGGCAAGTGCTCTACCTCTGAGCTATAGCCCCAAGCCCAATCACTTTGTTAATTTTTTGATCACATAGCCGTTTCCTCCCTTTTAGGAATAGTAAGCCACATTTTTACCCCCTGATGTGTTAGGAATGATAGTTTTCTTAGCTTTATTCTTTACTACTTAAGGAACTATAAATCTCTGAAATAAATCAATATTCGTAAGACAGTGGTTTATCTAATAAAAGTCAGGTAGTTGTAAAAGCTTAATCTCTCCCTGTTTTTTCTACTTTTACTATTTGCTGGGCACATTGAGATATGTTATCATCTTAAAAGTAAGATACAGTAAACAAATTAATTAACAGTATTAAGCTCCAGAGATTGAGCCTTTAAAGAAAAGAAAAAGAAATTGCTACCAGTTTTTCTACATTGTGGGTAACTTTGACAACTTGAATAAAACAAAGTTTTTTCTGACTCTTGGCCATATGTATTGTGAATATAGTGTATGTGGTACCACCAACAACTCAGAATATATAATCTGATATTTGAACTGTTTTATTTTGTTCCTTATATAAATAATCTGTTGACATTTTATAAAACTAAAGCGTACAGTGATTTTTAAATGTAGAATTTTTTTAATATTTATATTTAGTGTATGAAGTGGGTCCATAACTAGAGAATTTTGAAACAAAAGTACAAAGGTAAAGAGAATAAAACAATAAAAATAGGAAATACAGATAGTGTTTACTTATAGGTTGTGTTTAAAAAGACAAGAGTAGTTAAGGTTTATATAATTTTTTTTAAAAAGTTCTCAGAGTAGAAAATTACATGTTAGGATTTTTATTTTATTTATTTTTTGGTACTGGGGATGGAATTCAGGAATGCTTTACCACTGACTATAGCTCCAGCCCTATTTATGTTTTATTTTGAGACAGGATCTTACCAAGTTCCCAAGGCTAGTCTAGAACTCAAGGTCTTCCCACTTCAGCTTCCCAGGTTGCCAGAATAACAGGTGTGCGTACATACCTCATACAGCATATGTTAGAATTTTGATGCATTTTCTCTCTATTTATTTTTGTATGCCCTTTTTAATATGCTTAACATGTGGTTAATCTTAATGAAAATACTTTTAACTGTGTGTTCCAACAGTTTGGAGCAACTGTGTTTACCTAACAGTATGTTCTGAGCATTTTCCAGTATTATTAAGTTAGCTTCTAAAGAAAGATTTCTGTTAAGGTGATGGTTGCCCAGGGGTACTCTATCACTGAGATACATTCCCAGCATTTTTGTATTTTTTTATTTGAGACAGGGTCTCATTAGGATGTCCTACCTGGCCCAAACTTGTGATCTTCCTACCTTAACCTAAAGAGTCACTAGGATTACAGGAGGGTGCAACCATGCCCAGCTCTTAAAAATAATTTTTTAATGTCTGCATAATAGCTTGTCTTAGATACCCATAATATATTTACTCATTTGCTCATCTGTGGCTGTTTTTCACTATTATTAAAACACATTGGTGAACAATATTGCTTATAAATCTTTAATTGCATTTCTTAGACTAAATCTCTGGAAAAGGGTTCATTTGGCCATGTTACAAATGTTTTTAATTCTTTTGATAAGTATGGCTGAATTGTTATAGGGCAATGGAACTAACTGTCAATTGTTGCCTCAAGATGTATAAAAATAAACTTATATTCAGATGATTTTTTTTCTTTCTTGGAATTATGAGTCATCTGAAATTTTAGAAATAATAAGAATTGATCAAGATGATAGGCTATAAAACTATGATTATTTCATCCCTAATCAATTGAATACTCTAATTCACCTCTAATCATGTGAATTTGCCCCCCCCCCCTTTTTTTTGGTGGTGCTGGGGTTTGAACTCAGGAATTTGTCTTTGAAAAGACAAAAATTTCATTTATGATAGTACCTACAATTATATAAATATATCTAAAGAAACTAATTTGAGGCATATATTTTGTTCCTATTTGGTAGGAGTTTATACCATGTGGGCAGCTACTGCTTAAAATAAAATGAATGTAATTTAATTCTATCCAAAAGAGTAAATATTTGAGAATAGAAAGTTGAAGACTTATTTTTAAAAAAGAAGAAATGGGGATAGAGAAGAATGACTTACTACATGATAAAACCTACTATTAAGAAAATAGAGATTAAACTTGAAAACACTAAGAAAAGAGTAGGTGGAAAAACAGTAAACAGGCTAGACAGTCTTGAATGTATTGAATTCCCACCCAGTTTCTTCAAGTCCACAGCTAGATATGGTGGCACATTTCTGTAATCCCAATGGCTTTGGAGACTGAGGCAGGAGAATCACAAGTTTAAAGCCTAACTTAGCTTAGACCTTAAGCAACTCATCAAGACTCTGTCTCCAAATGAAATATAAAAAAGGGTTTGGGGATGTGGCTCAGTGGTTGAGTGACCCTGGGTTCAATCCCTGGTACAAAAAACAAAAGGTCACAGTGCCTTTCAGATGCCTGAATTTTGATGTTTGATCATAAGCTGCAAAATCAATATTTTGATTCATTATACAGAAGTGCTGTGTAGTGGCCAGTGGTTCACTTTTAACAGCCATTGCCATACTTTACAAGCTGTTTGTAAAGTTGTTTGACCTGGTAAATATCTTCTCTGATTACACACTGCTTTTTGTATACATACTTCTATTAATTGCAAGTATTTGTTGAATGCCTACTATGCTCTAGGCATAACGATATCATGAGGAACAAAACACAAGATCATTGGACTCCTGTAGTTGATATTCTGATGGGGCAAATCTTAATAATGTACAAGTGAAACTTGAAATACGTTGTTCTATGTGTAGAGAAGTATAATTGGATGATGATGAGATAGAATGACAATATGGTTTCTTTAGATTCCGTGTTTAGGAAAACACCCTTTACTATTATGAAGCTAATGTTTAACTAAAGAAGGAGTCAACCATTCTAAGAATGGCTTTTCCAAATAGGGAAAAGGTAGTGGTAAGTTATTAATGCAAGAATAAATTTAACATGTTCAGTGAACAGAAAAAAAGGACCACTGTAGCTAGAGATTAAAGTGGAAGAATATTACAAGATTGGCTGGAACTTAGATCACGAAAGGCTTTTGTAAGCTGATCTGAAGAATTTGTATTTTATATTAATGGAATAGAAGACTTCTAAGCATTTTAGGTAGGGAAGTGTTATTCTCTGAAATATAATCTTTTTTAAAACAATATCTTTGTTTATTTAGTTTTATGTGGTGCTGGGGATGGAACCCAGTGCCTCATGTGCTAGGCAAGTGCTCTCCCACTGAGCTACAACCTCAGCTCCATGAAATATAATTTTTATATATATATATATATAACTCTTAGGAGTTAAGGAGGTAGAAAGATAGAAGAAAAACAAGCCTTCTGGAAGGGTTAAAGGGAAAATAAAAGGCCTTATTTGGGGAGAGTCCTTATTTAGGGAATGGTTAAGTGAGAAATTAAAGGATATTGAAGGTCTCATTCCATTAGAGACGTATAGAGCTTGTGCTGCTATATTGTGTTGTGTTTGAGAAAATAGTACTTTTTGTTGTTTTGTTTTTGATGGTGGGGATTAACCTCACTCAGGGCCTTGCATATTCTCTACCACTAGACTACTCCCTCAGCCCCTAGACTGTTCATAACATGTTAAAGCAAAGCAAATTAAATGTGCAACTGCAGTAAGGTTTGGGGGAGAGATAAAATATTCTTTTGTTAAATTAACTGGAGGAGGAAATGAATAGTTAATAGGAAAAAAGGAAACATACAATAAATATAAATCTAAAAACCAGCTAATACAGATGAAAGAAAAACATGAAGTCTGTCAGCTATTATAAATATGAACAGTTTGATGATTGATTGATTGATTACAGTACTGGAGATTGAACCTGGAGCCTCTCTAACACTAAGCTACATCCCCAGCCTTTTTTACTTTTTATTTTGAGATAGTCTCGCTAAGTTGTGCAGGCTGGCCTCAAATTTAGGATCCTCCTCGGCAGTTGGGATTATAGGTGTATGGCCACTGTGCCTGGCTGGTTGAATACATTTAATAAAAGACAAACTGGTTGGATTAAACACTATTCTACTGTATTTTTTGTAAGAACCATACTAAACAGTTTGCAACTAAAGGTATGTTTAGGGTCACAGAGAAATGCAAACAGAAAGCAAGGGTAGAATATTAGTTAATGAGACTGAATTAAGGAGTAGAAGCACTAAACAAGATAAAAAAGGACATTTTATAATATGCACAATTTATAAAAATGTAACAGATATATACACTCCCTGAAAATTTTTAGAATGCAAGTAGTTCTTAATTGAAATAAATTTGGGGAGATTTTGATACATCTTTTAAATTTTTAACTGCTCTATCAGTTAAAACGTATCTGAAATAATGAATTCTAACTGTGTAAAATGAATAGATTTATTTTTTATAGAAATATACATCTTTTGACATTAGTTGATAAACAGTGCCCAGGTTCTGGTTTTTAAATATCACTCTCTAATAAAAGAAACATGGAGAAATGATTGATTCTAGGGATGTACTGGGGAAAACACAAAATGAATGTTGCCAGAAACCAGATAATTACTCCAAAAAACGGATAAGTAAGTGAAAGGGTGCCTGCTTCAGCAGCTAAAATTGGAACAGTTCAGAGATTGTATTGTACACATTTGTATTATCACAATTAGTAAAGTTTTCCGTATTTTTCTAAATTTTCCAATTATGTGTGTTACACAGTGAAAACCAGGATAGAATTACATCAAAAGAACACAGAAATAGCTGAAGGAGCTCCCAAGGGCCAAAATTTCAATGAAAACTAGAACCTTAAGTAAAAATAACTATCCCTGAGTCATACTGATGTAAATAATTTTATATTTATTAAACCATCTTAGCAGTCTTGAAATAAACACTGCCTTCAATACCATGCCAGATTTGCTAATAAGATTTTACAATGTGCATCAAATGAACTGGAAGATCTGTTCCTTACAGAAGAGTTTCAAGTAATAATATCTACCACCTTTTCCACTATTGTTACCACTAATCTTCACACTTTGTATCTTCTTTCACAAATTTTAAAATCTTGGCAGAGTGGAAATTGCCCAGCTGTACCAGATATTGCTGTACTCATCATGATTGATAAGACTTTGCTAATATTCAGCTTCTGGTATTGCCATTTAGTAGCTATGTGACCATGAGGAAGTTATTCTCACTGTGCCTCAGTCTTCTCATTTATACATTTGTAAAAAAAGTATACTCATAAGGTTATTGTGAAAATTAAAGGAATTAATAGATAAAAAGCAGTTAGAATAGTACCTGACATATGATTTTCAATATTTGCTAACTGCTAATACAAATATATTACTGTCACCATTCTTTAATAGTTTATTCTTTTGTAATTTTCACATTTTATTTTCATTTTGGTACTTTTGACTTTTATAGTGTAGGAATATGAAATCCTTGCAAAAATATGCCTTTGTGATTTGTGATGATTAGAAAATATTCATTACTAGTGTGAGCAGATTTGTAGATAAATAGAATAGCCTCTTTTTAATCCCCCAGTTAAATATTAGCAGGAATATTTTGGAAGCTTTCATTTAGGGTGGGAAAGTATCTAACTATTGTAGCTCCCTGGCCTATTTGTACTTTTTGTAATTCTCTGTATATAAATGTTTTTATTCTACTACTACCTGTAGGGCTTTTGGTTTTTTCCCCCAAATTAGTGTAGTTTGGACTTATATAGACACAGTATATAGGACACTTAGTTACTAAAAATTAAGTTTAAATCAATTGTACATGAACTCTTGACAAAATTATATTTTAAAACTAGTATATTTATTTTCTCGGCTGTAATGTAGTAATAGTACAAAAACTAAAACACTTGTTCCATAATTGATGGTTTTGTACATTACAGTTTTTGTACTGATTTTGTAATTATCCTCAAAACCTATATTTTATTCAACATTTATTGTTTTATTCATTGACTTGTTTTTAAATAAGCATAAACATTTACAGTGAGTTTGGATATATTGAGTAATATTAAGCTGGGTAATTCTTTATCCAAAGTAGGGTGTATGGATTTTAAGTTTTAGTTTTTAAATGTGATTTTTATAAACTGATTGTAAAAGCAATTCTAAAGGTTTGTGCATTGGGGGAATAAATGTATAGAGCTTTCCAAAGTGACTATTTTGAAATCTAGGTTTGGTAGTGCACACCTTAGTCCCAGGTACTTGAGAGACTTGAGGCAGCAGAATCCCTTGATTCCAGGAGTTCAAGGCCAGTCTGGGCAACATAGCAAGGCCCTGTCTTTAAAAAATATGTGTATGTGTGTTTACATTAATAAAATAAAACAGAATGAGAACTTTGAAAGGACAGTGATTTAAATTTATTTATTAAATATTTATTTAACAGTCTGCCTTTTATTGGCTTGGAAAGATTGACAGTCTAAATAAAGTAGAGTCACTGCTGGTTAGGGATTTTATATACCTTAAACTTTAGTTTATTAATACAGTTTTAGTAACTTGTAGTATGACTTTTTATATGACAAAGAAACTATGATTTACTTTTAATAAATGCATTGTAAGTATCCCCTTAACTTTTTAATTTTGAAAATTACATTTCCTATTTGAGTAAAACCATATAAATTTCCTTTTCTAGGAAAGAATATCCACCTCATGTCCAAAAAGTTGAAATTAATCCTGTAAGGTTAAGTCGGCCCCAAGGTGTTGGTAAGTGTGCAGTTTCATTTGTTACACCTGTGAAGGGATTTGAATTTCTGTATGAAAGGTACAAATAGAAATATGACACTGACTTTAGAATATTCCTAGATAAACTGGGTTCAGTGATGTATATCTGTAAGCCCACTTACTCAGGAGGATGAGGCAGGAGGGTTAGGAGACCCTGACTCAAAATAAAATAATAAAAAGGACTAGGGATGTAGCTCAGTGGTAGAGAACTTGGCTAGCATGCATGGAATCCTGAGTACAATCCCCAATACAAAAAAAAGAAAGAAAGAAAGAAAAAAAAAACAGATTTAGATAGAAATATATAGAAAATAATTTTTATAATTGAGCATTTCTCCTAACTTTTAACTGCTATATGGTTATAGAGTCAGGTGATTATAGTATGAAATCTTTTGGTTATGTATTAGCATTTTTGTTAACATTCAAATGTTAATTATAGATGAACTATAGCTAATAGTGTTTACCTTCTTCAACACTCATTCTGTTAGGCCTTTAATCTTTATTAAACTCTTACTCTATAGTAGATGCTAAGTTACATGCTTTTATATCCATTATTATATACTATCTCTATTCAAAAATCCCTGTATACTTTTACTTGTATTTTGTACAGAGAAGAAAACTGAGGCATGGAAGAATTACATGGCTTGCTTAAGCACAGGGCTAGCAAATGGAGAGCTGATACTTGATGCCAAATCCCATGTTCTTAGCCACTATATTATTTTCTTGCTCAGTCACAAAATTAGTTCTACTCCTCAGTGAAAAACTAACTGTACAACGAGTATTTTCATTTCTACTTGACAAATGCTTTTTTGTTTTTTTTGTTCTGGGATTGAACCCAGGGGCATATTATTTTTTAGGTGTAGTTGGACACAATACCTTTATTTGATTTATTTTTATTTGGTGCTGAAGATGGAACCCAGGGCCTCGAATGTGCTAGGCGAGTGCTCTATGGCTGAGCCACAATCCCAGCGCCACCCTCCCACCTCCCTCACCCCTCCCACTCCCCCCCCCACCCCTCCACCATTTTTTAATTTTTTTTATTGATAGGGTCTCACTGAGTTGCTTATAGACTCACTAAGTTGCTGAGGCTGGCTGTGAACTTGTGATTCTCCTGCCTCAGCCTCCCAAGCTGCTGTGATTATAGGTATATACCACTGCATCTGGCTTGATAAATACTTTTGAGAGAGGTTAAGTGATTTGGATCATTAATATGATTTAGATGCAAAACAGTCAGTCTTGTTATAATAATTATTAGTTTATTCAACAAGATTTGTTAAGTAAATAGAATTCTATTTTTATTGTTGTTGTTAACTTTATTTTGGAAAGTTGTAAAACTAGTACAGAGAGGTACCTGTTTATCCTTCAATGAGCTTTCCTTAATATTAACATCTTTCTAATAATAGTACATTTATCAAAACTGAGAAATTGCTTAGTTCTTAACTAAGCTATTGACCTTGTTCATATTTTTTTCTAATATCCTTTTTATTTAAAATTTTTTTTAATGGTACCACTTAATGATTATATATGTGTGTGGCATAATTCGATCAATTTCACTGCCTAGTACTTCCCCTATTGCACTGCTTGTCCTTCCCTGGACCCTCTACTCCTAATGGTCTCCCTTTTATTTTTATGATATCTCTCCCCTGCTCCCCCCTCCTTTTTTTTCTGTATAGCTATCACATATAAGAGAAAACTTAGCACTTGTCTTTCTGGATCTCACTTATTTTGCTTAACATAATACTGTTCGTTTTCCTAATAATGACATTATTTTCTGTTATTTTCTGAATTAAACCATTGGGTGTATATGAATCCACCAGCACCACCACCCCATTTTTTTTTTAGTCATTCAATCTTTATCTGTTATAATTTATTCTTATCTATTGATAATGGTACAAAAACTAGACTGTTGTGAAATGTATTATAACAATAAATGTGAGACTGCATACATCTCTAAAGTATGCTATCTTTAATTCTTTTGGAGAGATACCAAGGCATAATGTATAATTGGAACATATGGTGTGTATCTATTTAATTATTTTTAGATTTTTTTTTTTTTTTTTTGGTACTCTGGGTTGAACCCATTGGGGCTTTATCACTGAGCTACATCTCAAACCCTTTCTTTCTTTTCTTTTCTTTTTTTTTTTTTTTTAATATGAGACAGGGTCTTGCTAAGTTTCTGAGGCTGACCTTGAACTTTTGATGCTCATGCCATAGTCTGTGGAGTCACTGGGATGCCTGGTTGTTGTAGTTAATTTTTAGTTCTTTGTTGTTTTGTTTTAAGGAACCTGCCTGTACAAGGGTTTTGTTTTATTTGCATCTTTGCCAGCATTTGTTGTTATTTGAATTCTTGATGATTACCATTCTGACTAGAGTGAGATGAAATCTCAGTATAGTTTTAAAAAAATTTTTTTTTAGTTGTAGTTGGACGTAATACCTTAATTTTATTTATATATTTTTATGTAGTGCTGAGGATCAAACATGGTGCCTCACATGTGCTAAGTGAGCGCTGTACCACTGAGCCACAACCCCAGCCCTCTCCGTGTAGTTTTGATTTGCATTTTCCTGATGCCTAGAGATGTTGAACATTTTTTTCATATAATTGTTGACATTTGTACTTTCTTTGGGAAGTGTCTTTCTAGTTGTACTTATTTATTGAGTTATTTGGGGTTTTGGTATCAAATTTTTTTATATATTCTAGTTTTCATATATTCTAGATACATCCTTTATTAGAAGAAGAGCTGGCAAAGGTTTTCTCCCATTTTGTAGGTTCTCTCCTTATGTTGTTTCTTTGCTGTTTCGAAATTTATTATCTGGCTGCCATTCATTTCTTGGTAGTATTATTAATTTTGGTATTGGGGATTGAACTTGGGGTGCTTAACCATTGAACCATATCCCCAGCCCTTTTTTAGTTTTGATTTTGTGACAGGGTCTCATTAAATTGCCTAGGGCCTCACTAAATTGCTGGGGTTGGCTTTGAACTTATGATCCTCCTGTCTCAGCCTCCTGAATTGCTGGGATTATAGGATGTGTGCCACCGTGACCTGCTGATTCTTGGTATTATTTCTGAATTTTAGGAATCCTTTTGAGGATCTCCCTGCCTGTACCTATGTTTTGGATAATTTCCCCTATGTTCTTGTCACAGTTAAATTTGTCAACTTGTTGGATTAAGAGATCCTGCGGATTAAGAGGATTGTGGGTGTGATAGTGTGTGTAGGAATGATTGGCATGTGGGATAGCTAACTGAAATGGAGACCCTCCCTAAGTGTGGACAGGACCAACCAATAGGATGATGGCTTGGATGAAATAAAAGTTGTAAGAACAAAGAAGCAGCAGCAGATGCAAGATTGATTCTTCTTGAAGGGGTTCTTCATTGCTGCTGTGTTCAAGTTCTTGATTGGTGCTGCAGTCATCTGAAGATATCGGATTCTCACTTTTTCACTTTTCCAAAGCAGGCTCTAACAGTGATTCTCCAGAAGACTTAGGTCTCAGACTAGGGTAGCATAGTTGAAATGTCTTTTTCTGTGGCTTCAGCCTATTGGACTGAGCAGCTGCTGGTTGTCCCAGCTCTCCAGCCTACAGATGGCCATTGTGGACTATCCAGCTTCTGTTCGTGGAAGCCAACCTAATAAGTCCCCATTTTATTATTATACTTCTTGTTGATTCTGTTCCTCTAGAGAACCCTGACAAATACAGTTCTCTTCTACCACTTGGAAAGATTCTGGTCTTATTCCTATATCTTTGATCCATTTTGAGTTGAATTGTTATATAGAGTAAGAAAGGGGGGCCTAGTTTCAATCCTTTTTTTAAATAGTATTTGTATTCTTATTGATTCTAAGAATTATTTGAAATTTCACCTGATTTCTTTTTTTTTAATATTTATTTTTTAGTTGTAGGTGGACACAATATCTTTATTTCATTTTTATGTGGTGTTGAGGATTGAACCCAGTGCCTCACATGTGCTAGGCAAGCGCTCTACCTCTGAGCCACAACTCCAGCCCCTTCTGATTTCTTAGATGAAGCACTCATCATTCAAAAGTGTAATTCAGTATCACCATCTATCCTAGCTGGCAACCTAATGCTGGGATCACAAAATCTTACTATTCTAACAACTTAAGAAAATGACAAAGAAAGCACGCAACCACACAGAAGTACCTTTTCAAAATCCGTGACGGCTCTCCGACCTTAAGGGTTTGTGGAAAGAGAGAGAGCCACTGGAATTCTTTATTCTTATACAGGAGACACACAAGGGGAGGTTCCATGGAACATTCTATCCCCAAAAGGGCAAAGGGGTAGGATTACAAAGGAACAGGTGAGAGTAACTCAGCCACATGGGGTTACACCTACTCCTGGAACCACACTTCATTATCTGAGTGGAGGTAAAGCTCAAGTTATTGCGGGGCACAATAATTGTTCACAATCCTGGTGCATCAGGACTTAAAGCTGCCTGCATCCAGGGCAGCTCCCAACAGTTCAATCTCTGTGTGTTTGTGTAGTTTCTTTGGTTTTCTTGTTGTTGATTTCTAATTTAATTCCATTATGATGGTGAGATGCAAGGAATTTTAAAAATATTATTATTTTTTTTGCATTTGCTAAGACTTGATTTGTGGCCTAAAATATCTGTTTTGGAGAAACTATTTAGAGCAGCTGAGCAGAAAGTATATTCAGCTCTTGAATGAAATATTCTGTAGATGTCTGTTAAGTCCATTTGATTTATAGTATTTTTTATCTATAGTATCTTTGTCACTTTTGTCTGGGTAGCCTATTAGAGAAATATATTGACATCATGATGTATTGTACCTTTGTGAGCCTAAAGGTATAGGCCTAAAGCCATAAATGTCAAGTAGTATTTCTTTTATGTAATTAGGATTTTGGGTTGAAGTCAGCTTTTTGAGTCTCATTTGCGCGGAATATGACTTTTCCAACCTTTCACTTAGTCTATGGATGTCTTTACTTGTGAGTTGCATTTCTTGCAGAGAGCATATAGTTAGTTGGGCCTTGCTTTTTAATCCACTTTGCCCCTCTTCCTTTGTCTTTTTTTTTTTATGTTCTTAAAAAAAATTTTTTTTAGTTGTCAATGAACCTTTATTTTATTTATTTATATGCAATGCTGAGAATTGAACCCAGTGCCTCACATGTGCTAGGCAAGCATTCTACCACTGAATCACAACCCCAGCCCTAGTCTGCTTTTTAATTGGAGAATTGAGAGCGTTTACATTTACCATCATTATAGTGAGATATGTATTACTTTTTTCAATTTGATTTTTTTCTAATGTTTGTTTAGATCCTAATTCTCATTTACCTATCTAATCTTCTAATGAGATTTCTTCTATCTTCTGTGTGTAGGATTCCTTTTAAGTATCTTCAGTAATGTTGATTTAATAGTCATGAAGTCCTTTAGTTTGTGCTTACCTTAGAATGTTTATTTCTTCTTTGATTCTGAAGGATAAGTTTGCTAGATATAGCCATTTTGGTTGCTGTTTTCTTTCAGGGCTTGAAAGTTCCAAGTCCTCCTGGATTTTTTAGGGTTTCTACTAAGAAATCTGCTGCTGTTCTCGTTGATTTTCCTGTGTGATCTGACCTTTCTCTCTTGTAGTTTTAAATTTTTTTATTTGTTTTGGATTTTTGACATTTTAGTTATAATGTGTCCTGAAGAATTTCTTTTCTGGTCTTATAATCTGCTCTTCTAAATGCCATCAGTATGTGGATGTGCATTTTATTCACAGCGTTTGGAAATTTTTCTGCAGTTTTTTTAATGCATAGGTTATTGATTACATTAGCCTATATCTTTGCTCCTTCCTCAGTGCCTAAGTTTGGTCTCCTGTGTTGCTGTCCCAGAGGTTTTGCATATTCTAATCATAGTTTTTTTCTTTACTACTCTAACTATTCAGCTATATCTGCCTTGTCTACAAGCTATGAGATTCTGTATTATACTTGACTTAATCTGTTGGAGAGACTTTGAGGTGTTTTTGCCTTTTAATACTGGGGATTGAAACAGCAGGTGCTTTATTACTGAGCTACATCTCCAACCCTTTTTATTTTTTTGACATAGGGTCTCACAAAGTTTCTTAGGGCCTCACTGAGTTGCAGAGGCTGGCTTTGAACTTGGTGATCCTCTTTGCCTTGGCCTCCAGAGTTGCTGGGATTATAGATGTGCATCTCTGTACCTGGGTTTGACTGAATTTTATTTCCAATATTTTTGTTTTGATTATTTTTCAGAATCTCTGTTGAAATTTTTCTTTCTTTCTTTTTCTTTTTTTATTTTTGTGGTGCTGGGGATTGAACCCAGGGCCTTGTGTATGCGAGGCAAGCACTCTACCAACTGAGCTATATCCCCAATCCTCAGAATCTCTAATGCTTTTTCATATTTTATATTATCTCCCTTAGATCTTTTTTAATTCATTAATTATTCTATCATTTCTACTTAATTATCTGTGGATTGATTTATCTGTGTGGGGAGATCAGCTTTCAGAGACATAATGTTAGCATGTTGCCTCATGGCTTAAGAGTTTCTGTATTTTTTTAAATATTTTTTTTAGTTGTAGATGGACATTATACCTTTATTTATTTTGTTTATTTTTACGTGGTGCCAGGGATTGAACCCAGTGCTTCACGCATGCTAGGCAAGCGCTCTACCATTGAGCCCAAACCCCGGCCCCTCTGTATTGTTTTTGCATTTGTTTTGATGGGTTCTTTTGTCATGTGAGGGTTTTTATTAAGTAGTTATCACTTTATAATATTCCCCGAGCTAGGGGAATATCTTAGCATCAAAGCAGCTAATCAGAGTAATCAAAGTACTACGTTCAACTACCAGGTTCCCTTAGAAAGGAAAGAGTTACCGTTGGTAAAGTGATAACTTGAGGAACTGTGAGCTACATGTTTTAGAAACTTAACTTCTAATGTTCTCTGCAACTCTACTAACTAATGAGAAAACTAGATGAGAAATAATATAGAGTAGAGTGCATTTTTAAGAATCGATAATACTCTATATAACACGAAATCATTGGAAGAAGGGTGAAAAGGAAAGAAAAAGTGGGGAGGGAAGGGAGCCAGAAAATAAATAAAAAGAAAGGATGAATGAAAAGGGAGGAAAATAGACTTATCAAGAAAAATCTTAACTAGTTGAAAAAATGTATAAAACTATTACATAGAGAAGACACGACAAACCTTTGCCAAAAATAGCTAATACAACCACAATCATCAAAAGATTCTGCTTTCTCTTTGCTGAGGTATTAGGGAGACACTTCTTTAAGGGGCCTTGATTTTAGAGTCCTTCAGTTATGAGGTAGTTTGTGGGACCCTCTATATGCTGATCTCAACTCATCCTTGCCTACCAGCAAGTGAAGGAAGAGTTTTGTCCATTTTAGAGCAGAATTCACCTTCAGTGTTATTGGGGATGGGGGTATATCTCTGGTAGAAGTAACTGGACAGTCTTCTCACCAACTAGCCTGTGGACTAATCTTTGATCATGCTGTGCCATTCCTCCAAGATCCTCAATACGTGTATTGGGGAGAGGTGTGTGAGAATTGCCCAGGTTATGTCACCAGAGCCACCAGACACTTCTGTGCATGGGGAAGGTGGCCAGATCCACGTTGGATGCCAAGGTTGCAACTTTCCACCTGACCCAGACCTCATTTCCACTTCCTGTCAGCTTTGCTCATTATCATAGTTTTGACTACAAATTTCAAATGAAAGCTCCTTCCAGTATGCTCTGCAGACCCACGGACCTGTCACTGTGGTTTCTTCACTGCCCAGAACTTCTGCCAAGTCCATGCCATAGTCTCATTCTTGCAGATTGACTCATAGCTTGAGCACCCACCAATCTAGTGAGAAATAAAGCATAGGTGACCATTGGATCTTAGGTACACAAAAATAAAGCAAACCAACAAAAAGACAAAACACAAAAGAAGTTTTTTGAAAAGGAAAAGCAACAGGATTTCTGATCTCTGGGCAGAAAGTTTAAACAATGAGGATTTCCATTTTTCTTTCTTTTTTGGTGAAACTAGGGATTGAAACTTAAAGGCCCTCTACTACTGAGCCACAACTGTAGCCCTTTTATTTTGAAACTGAGTCTAGCTAAATTGCTGAGGCTTACCTTGAACTTGTGGTCCTCCTGCTTCAGCCTCCCAAGTCTCTGGGATTACAGATATGCACCACTGACCTGGCTAGCAATGAAGTTTTTTAACCTTCCAGCAGCCTCCCTCCAGCAGAATAAAATAGACACCAGTATTGCTGTATGTATATACGTAGCTGTATAACCAATGTGATTCTGCAACCTGTACACTTGGAAAAATGAGAAATTATACCCCATTTGATTCAAATGTATGATATGTCAAGATCATTGTATTGTCATGAGCAACTAATAAAAATTTTTTTTTCTTTTTTTTTTTTTATTGATTGTTCAAAACATTACAGAGCTCAAGACACATCATCTTTCATACATTCGACTCAATTGGGTTTTGAACTCCCCAAATACATAATACAGACTCACTTCTGTTACATACTCACATTTTTACATAATGGCATATTATTGACTGTTGTATTCTGCTACCTTTCCTATCAAAAAAATTTTTTTTGATGGGAAGTGCCAGGGCGCTCTTGCCCCAACTTACTTTGCAGCATCTAAATGTTCTGCTTAGATTGCAGAACCTGCATTTTGCTGAATCGAAATTCATATTAAGTGCCTTTTAAATTCAAAATAAAGGTGTGTCTCAGTCTGTCTGGGCACAAAATAACCTAGCCACCACAAAAGACTTGTAGATTCCAACAGCAACTCTTTATTCCCGAACTCTCACGGGGACTCTACACGCATGTTCTGGGAAAAATACACTCCCTCCACCGGGCTCTGCGTACCAGTTCTCTCAGAACCCCACGGGAACTCAAGGAGCGGGCGCCTGAAGCAGCAGGATATGTCCTAATCCCAGCATGAACCGCCCTAAACCTGGAGCCACCCTAATCTCTGAGCAGGGTCACCTTTCAAAGCAAAATGCCATGCCTCATTCCTACTTGGCTATGGATGTCAGCAAAGGTGGTCAGATAGAATAATAAAATCATTTTAAAGATTCATGTTAAGAACTATAGACAGACTGATTTCTTTTTAAGAAACAGTTTCTTGTGACACTTTCAGCTCACTGGAGGGGAGCTTTCCCTTCCCAATGAAGCCATTGTGAACACAGTGCTGGTGAAGTCTATTTTTTTTTTAATCATTCTCTTTTTACTCTAAAATCTGGTATTTCAGGGTTGTACCTGGTTTCCTAGTTCTCTGGGTTGCCTTGCACCACTTTCCCACAGCCTTCCTAACTCATACCGCTGTAGAATTAATGTTTTGATTCAGTTTCAGATAGCAGCTACTAGGTGATCGGTTTCTCAAGACTGCCAGTATCCTTTTCTCATTAATGTCCTTTTTCTCTTCCAGCATCCAATCTGGGATCCTACATTGCATCTAGTTATCATTGTTTTCTTGAAAATTTTGAAGGTTGTATTAATTGCTTTGTGCTATGCTTCTTAGTTTGGGTTGGAGGATGTTGTCTTACAATGAGATTGAGTCTCCGCATTTTTGACAAGGTTCATATAGAAATCATGTTGTGCCCTTTTCATGCTTCACATCAGCGATTACATGATATGAATACATTAATTACTGAGGATATAAACTATGATTACTTGTTTAAGGTAGTTTCTGTTGGGTTTCTTTACTAAAAGTCACTGTTTCTTTTCCCTTGTCACTAAGTAAATATCTTAGATGAGATCCTTAGACTGTGCAGTATTCTATTTCTCAAACTTTTACCCTCTGATTTTAGAATCTATTCATGTACTGGCAGTAATTATTGTTTTATGTTTGTTAATGGTGATTTTCTATTTTCTTTGTCTATTTTACATTTATTATTTCTTCTGTAGGGAAGAGTTGTACCTTCTATGTATTTGATTATATCTGTGGACATATTTAATAAATGAAATTCATATGGCAATACTTAGAAACTTCTGGAGAGGAATATTGATATTTATCTTGTCAACATTTTTTTTGAAAGGAAGAAAATTATATTGAAATATTGTATCATTTGTTTAACTTAATGAAAACTCAACAGAGCCTGCTGTTTTCAGTTTCTTTTGTATGTGGTAGACACATATGCTTGGATATAGGATGAATTACATTACTATAATAATATCATAGGTTTTTCTATTCTATCAAACTCCTTTATTTTGAATTTAAAAGGCACTTAATATGTATTTTGATAAGCCATATATCAGCACTTACTAGCTTTAATAAGCAGTTTTGTTAGTAAAAACTTAAAACTTGAAAACTATTGCATATAATTTGTGGTAGGACCACGTGTCCTATTGTTCTTTGTGGGAAAGTGTTCTTTTTTAATTTTTCCAAACATAAAATAATAATTACTCATATATTAAGATTTCTCATTTTTTCCCCTATCTACCTGTCCTTTTGTTTAACTTTTTAGCCTGTTTTTGTATCCTTCTCAAATTGAATTGGTTGACATTCTGTGCTATCTCTAAGTGTACATTAATTGTGTTCTAATATAATTATATTGTGTGATTACAACTCAGTAACTTGATTTATCACTGTTTTAACTCAGATATACCAAAGAAAAGTATTTCCTCACAGTGAACTAGTTAGTTTAACTGCCATTAGCACTTTAATACAGCATCACTTTCAGGCCTTTTTTATGTATATACAGTCAGCCCTCCAGAGCCTTGGATTTTTGCACCTGAGGATTTAACCAATCACAGATCAAATGTGTTCACAAAAAGAAAACTCTCTGTTCTAACCATGAACAGACTTTTGTCTTATTGTTATTCCATAAACATCACAGTATCACTAATTTTATAGCATTTACAGTGTATTAGAGATGATAAATAATCTAGTGATGATTTAACATGTACAGGAAGGGCTGGGGCTAGGGCTATAGCTCAGTGGTATAGCACTTGTCTAGCATATGTGAGACACTGGGTTTGATCCTTAGTACCACATAAAAGTAAACAAATAAAGACATGCTGTCCACCTACAATTACAAAAATAAATAAATAAATAAACAAATAACCATATAGGGGGCTGGGGTTGTAACTCAGTGGTAGAGCACTTGCGTCACGTGCGTGAGGCACTGGGTAGTACAATCCCCAGCACCACGTAAAAATAAATAAATAAAATGAAATTTTTTTTTTCATCTACAACTAAAAAAGAATATTTAAAAAAAAAGTGTATAGGAAGATGTGCATAGATTCTATGCAGATACTCTACTGTTAGGTGACTTGAATATTTACAGGTTTCAATATCTGTAACGGGTCCTAGAACCAGTCTCCCATAGATACCAAGAGAGGATTGTATGCCCATGTTTTAAATATTATGTACTCTGTTCTGTGTAATTCGTTTTTAAATAGATCCGGCCAGAAAAGTTATTATATACATATTTGAGTAAAATTATGTGTGGCTTTCAAAGTTTAGTAAAATCTGTTTGTAAGGAAAGGGCTTTCCATTGTATTGTATTGAATTTAGTAAGGGAAAAAAGAAATAAATTGTGGGAAAGAGCATGGTCTTTTGTGTGTGTGTGTGTGTGTGTATGTGTGTGTGTGTGTTATTGTCATATCCTTTTGTTTTGAGAACTGGGAATTGAACTCAGGGACATTCAACCACATCCCCAGTCCTATTTTGTATTTTACTTAAAGACAGGGTCTCACTGAGTTGCTTAGTGCCTCTTTGTTCCTTGCTCAGGCTGGCTTTAACTTTTGTTCTTCCTGCTTTAGCCTCCTGAGCCCCTGAAATTATAGGCGTACACTACTGCACCAGCTTTATTTTGTTTTTGAGACAAAGTCTGTGTTTCCCAGTCTGTTCCTGAACTCCTGGATTCAAGTGATTCTCTTGTCTCAGTCTTTTGAGTAGCTTCAATTAAATTATTAGCCCCCTCACTCTGAAGGGGTAACCATATGTTAATACTACTCTACCATAAGTTAAGTTTTGCATGTAATTAGTTATGTTCTAGGTGACTCTGTTGATATATTTTTTAAAATGCCACATTATAGCTCATTAATAATCAACTTGTATAGAAAATTCTTTTTATATTTAGGCAACCAACAAAGTAAGTTAGCACACATGGAAATTATTAACATTTGGATGACTGGAGTGTTTTTACAGTAACCTTAGGTTTTTGGAGAGAAAAAGAAGTATCTTTCAATTTTTCTCCATGACTAGAGGCTAAAGGATAGTTCTAAATCTATGCACAAATCATCTCACTGTAGCAAAAGTTAAGCGATTTTTGGAGATGATCTACTAACCTCTCCACAGCCCCCTACCTCCATAATTTCAACTTTTTAATATGTCTTGGTTTTTCTTTTCTCATGTGGTTTATTAATATAGTAGCATTTGTCTACCCTTGTGCAATTTTTAGATGCTGGGGAAGTGTGTCTAAAACATGATTTCTGTTTTTTCAGAGCTAACAATATATAGGGAGTAACAAGTACAGATAAATAATAATAAAATGAGTACAGATAAAGTGCTGTGGAAACTCCAGTGATTGCTTTATTGTTCCTAGGATGGGACAGAGGCAGTTCCTTAGCAAATAAAAATTTGAATTCACTGGATAAATTGGGTAGCCTTTGCTTGTGAAGAGAATAGCATATAAAATAGGGTAAACTAGAAAACACCCTGAGAAATACACTTCTTTGAAAGATAAAGTTTGGAAATAAGACTGAAACATTAACATGAACTTTTGCTTACCAGAAGATGGTATTTAGTCAAGGTTTTTTTTCTTCAGCTGCTAGAATCATGGTAAAATTTTTAGTATTAGAATAACAAAGTCACATTTTTTGTGGTAGAAAACTTTCACAATAGTGGAGAATGATCTGAATGAAGGGAGCAAAATTGGAGTCAGGAAGATAAGATTAGACAAGTTAAACATCTGAAATGTAGAAGCAGTGAAGCTGGAAAGGAGATTGAATTTAAGAGCTATTAGAAACTAGAATTCTCTTCAAAGTGAAGAAAGTAAGACAAGGAATAGTCCATTCTGATACCATTGTCTATGAATATGAAGGTGCAGAGGCTAAGAGAGTGATAATCACTTAGTGAAATTCTGTATGACTGCAATAAACAAGAATAATTACAGAGGTTTCTTAATAGAATTTATCTTAAAAATATTTTTTAGTTGTAGATGGACACAGTACCTTTATTTATTTATCTTTGTGTGTTGCTGAGGATCAAACCTAGGACGCCACACATGCTAGGCGAGTGTTCTACCACTGAGCCACAACCCCAGCCCCTTTTAATAGAACTTTATATCAAGCAAAATATTAGATAATGTTGATTTTTATGTGTATGTAATCTCTTTTTGTAAAAAGAACAAGATAGAAGAGGATATTAAAGATAAGTATTTAACCAAGTTGGGATTATCCAAGTAGGACATTTAAATTTACATTGAAAGATAAGGAGGAAAATTCTCTTTTGTACTTCTTGAACTTAAACATTAGCTTGAGCATTAGATTGGCTTTATCTTAATGAATGTACCTAATGTTTGAATTCAGATTTTTTTTTCTCATTTATTAATCCAAGAAGTATAACTAATCTGCTTCGGAGGGTAGGAGGATATGTGTGTAGTTCAGTGTAAAAAGTGCTTTTAAGTGCCTTAGTGACGAGAATAATTTGAAGTAGTCTGCAGTGTAGAAATCCTGCTGAGGAATGAAAAGGTTGAAACTTAGTTTTAAAGTTTAGGTTATTCTTTATCATACATGTTGAAATGCTATTTAACTAAACTTAAATATTGAGAATATTAAAACTAAAGTTTTTTCATAGTAAACATCATGAGGAATTTATTAAATTTAATTTCAGTGCTTTTTTTCTCCTTCCTTTAGAACGTGTAATGAAGAAAACAGAAGAGTCTGAATCACAAGTAGAACCTGAAATTAAGAGAAAAGTCCAACAGAAACGGCACTGTAGTACATACCAGTCTACTTCTCTGTCTCCTGCTTCAAAAAAATGTTTAACCCATTTAGAGGTGGGTAGAGAAATGATTCTTTGTTATGATTCAGATGGTATTTTTATTAATATCATTTTTAGTGCTCAATAAATTTTAGGTGATCTTTTATCACAGGACCAAAGAGACTAGCAAAGTTATTTTAGCAAATCTTTTTGTCTTCGATAGATAATTTTTTTCCCTGTTCAAAATAATAGAATATTCTTTCCTCAAATGAATTTATCAGTAAAACATTATAAATAATTGTTCTCAAGGAAACATTTTTTTCAATTATTTTAAATTTATAGAAAAATTGGGGGCAAAAATTAATGGGAAGGGTTTCTACATATTCATTTCCCAGTTTTCCACATTTGTTTGTTGTCCTCCTTCCCTGTGTCTTCCTCCATCCTTCTTTCTCCCATATTCATTTATTTGTTTATACACGTATACACATATTGTTTGAGTATAACGTAGGCATGTTGCCCATTTACTACTTAATACCTTAGAGTGTGTTTTTTTTTTTCCCCTAAAGGATATGTGAGACATTCTCTATAATCAGTGTATAACTTGCAAAATTAAAAAATGCAAAATTACCATCTGTTCCCTAGATCCCATTTATATTTCATCTAAATAATGTCCTTTATAGGTATAAGATCTAATTCAAAATAATGTTATTCTTTCAATCTGAAATAATTCTTGTCCTTTATAATCTTGATATTTGTGAGGAGTATAGGCCACTTACTTTATACTTGAAAGTCGATTAACCTGATGTTTCTTCATAATTTGTGTCTTTTCTTTTATGATGTGAATAATGTACACAAAAAAAAACCCTCACTATAATCATTTCATAGCACATCAGGAGACTCATGATGTTCATCATTGTTCACATCAATGATAATATTAACTTTTACCTTAGTTAAGATTTTTCTTATTTATTTATATAGGCATAGATATATGTCATTCTTACTTTAAAGTTATAGTGTTTAACTGTTGTTACTTATTTTTATGCTTAAATTGTTCCAGATTTGGTCCATATTGTCTCTTCAAGCTGATGGTTGTCTTTTTTTTTTTTTTTATTGATTGTTCAAAACATTACAGAGCTCATGATATATCATCTTTCATACATTTGACTCAATTGGGTTTTGAACTCCCATTTCTACCCCAAATACAGATTGCAGAATCACATCTGTTACATACTCACATTTTTACATAATGGCATATTAGTAACTATTGTATTCTGCTACCTTTCCTATCCCCTACTATCCCCCCTCCCCTCCCCTCCCATCTTCCCTCTCTACCTCCTCTGCTGTTGTTCAATTCTCAAGGAAGAGCATGGTTGTCTTTTGACATAAACCCATCATTCTTTGAGCACTTCTTTCTTTTTGGTATAACAGGATGATCTGGGCCACCTTGTTTTTTCTCTCAGTCTTAGAGTCATACATTTTCCCAAGGAGCCTTTTTTCTTTTAAGTAGGGGGAAGCTATTGGTATACAAGTTAATGCTCATTGATATTGAGTGTAAGTTTGTAGGCCCTTTCAGTAGACAAAGCTTGGAAATATATGTTGATGTACATATTAATATTTAATAACAATATTTAGTAAACAATAAAATCTGTGAGTTCACATTGGTAACCGAATCTTGGTTTAGCTGTTCCCATTTTTCGTAATAATAACTTTCTTTGACAGTGAGAAACCTGAGTCCCATCCCTAATGTATTTACTTATTTGTTCACTTTGCTTTATCTCTCTCTATCCCAGTCTTCCTGGCTTGCAGCCTAGGCTTGTTTCAGGCCCTGCTGGCTTAGCCATTGCTTAGCCCAGGTAAAGGAGAAAAGCGCCTCAAAACAACGTCCTTCCTCTGGTGAACAATCCAGCCGAAACCTTAAAATCTGTTTTAATTTTTAAAATAAATCTTCCTTCTTTTACTATTACTTCATTGCTAATTTTTCTTATTTTCTTAGTGTAAATTAAGAGTTATAGCCAGTCTCTATGTAATCTTTAAATTTGTAAAAAGGTTGGAGGCTTTTCTTTTTTGTTTATAATATACGAAACTTCATACTATGTGTTGTTTATAAGAAAATAGGATCTATGTATTGAATGGAATTAAACATCTTTAGGGTATGTAATCAAAATAACATTGTCTCAGTGATGTCTCATCAGAGAAAGAAAGGCTCATTCTTATTAAGTACACTTTTTGTATAGAGACTTGCTGATAGTATGTGATGTGTAATTTATAAGTTTTTGTTTTGTTTTGTTGTGGTTGGTGCTAGGGATCAAATTCAGAGCCTCAAGTATGCTCCCAGCCCTTTAATTTGAAATTACTTGGTTTCATAAAAGTTTTTCACTGACCAAAAGGAAGGAAATGAGATTCTAATAAAAAATTTAAGGTTTTTTTTTTAAAAAAGAGATCATAGTTTTTATGAAAATTTAATACTTTTTCCTAAAATTAAGTGGCACTGAGTCTCTAGGTTTTAGATCAGTTGGTTGATAAAATTATTAATCTACAATTTTTAACTTGAAAAATTTAGTATCTAATACAGTTGAGATGATTTGCATTTTGTTCCTAATTACTGCAAAGAGTTCCAAGATAACGTATTTTTTAACAGATGAAAGTGTATGGTAAACCAGGCACTGTGGCACATACCTGTAATCCCAGTGGCTCTGGAGGTTAGGGCAGGAGGATAGTTAATTCAAAAGTCAGTTTCAGCAACTTAGTAAGGCCTTAAGTGAGACCCTAACTCTAACTAAAATATAAAATAGGGCTGGGAATGTTGCTCAGTGGTTAAGCGCCCCTCCCAAAAGTGTTTGCTATAGGATATATTTCCTTCTATATCTTAGTTCTGAGTGTTTTAATTGGGATGTACTTTTCTACATTAATGAGCTACATCCCTAACCCCCTCAGGTTTTTTTTTTTGTTTGTTTGTTTTTTTTTTTTTGGTGCTGGAGATTGAACCCAGGACCTTGTGCATTCTAGGCAAGTACTCTACCAACTGAGCTATATCTCTAGTACCACCCCCCACTCCCTGCCCCATTATTAACTGCAAAATTAGCTTATACATAGCTGACTACTGGATTGGTCTTGAAATTCTTTACAGCATTTTGATGCTAAATCTCAAGTAATGTGCCTTATTCGGGATCTCATAGTAGTCATGGTAGTGATGGGGGAGGGAAGGACTTAAGTTTGAAACGTTGAGGGTGTTCCTTGATGTTGAAGTAAAACCACATTTTTTCTTTCTTTCATTTTTTTGGAATTTAAGGTTTCTGAACAGCGTGAATGTTGCCCAAAATGTGGAAAAGAGAAAGAAAATCAGTCCAAATGCCAAAGTTGTGGTATTAGTTTTCGTAATGATTTACAAAGAAACTGCAGACAAGCTATAACTTTAAATGAACCTACTGGACTATTATTAAGAACGTCGATACATCAGAATTCTGGAGGACAGAAGTCACAAAACATAGGATTAACAACCAAGAAGTTTTATGGTAACAGTGTGGAAAAAGTTCCAATTGATATTATTGTGAATTGTGATGATAGTAGAAATAATTATTTACAGACTAATGGAAAAGTCATTTTACCTGGGACAAAAATACCCAAAATCACAAACTTGAAAGAAAGAAAAACAAGCCTGTCAGACCTAAATGACCCAAGTAAGTATTCACTCCCTCTTCCCCGCTTTTTTGATTCAAACTCCTAGGTTCAATAATTCTCTTATACCTCAGCCTCCTTAGTAACAAGTACAATTGGCATACACTATCACACCTAACATAATTTTACTCTTTTTAATATTGCTATATCTATCTAATACTTTCTATATTTTGTTTTAAATTTGTGAGCATGTTTCAGAAGTATAGTCTCAGTGTATCTTTGTGCCAGTTATGTAATATTTTGGGGAGTTAAAACATGTCCTCACAGGGCTGGGGTTGTGGCTTAGTGGTAGAGTGCTTGCCTAGCATGTTTGAGGCACTGGGTTAAATTCTCAGCACCTCATATAAATAAATAAGGTAAAGGTCTATTGACAACTAAAAGAAAAAAAAATTTTAAATGTCCTCACAATTGTGAAAATAACTGACTTTGTTCGTCCTATCCATCTTCTATTATTATTTTTTAATTCATTCTAATTATTTATACATGACAGTAGAATGCATTTGACACATTGTACACAAAGGGATCACAATTTCTCATTCCTCTGGCTGTACATGGTGCAGAGTCACCCCAGTAATATAATCATACATGTATATAGGGTTATAATGTCCATCTCATTTCATAGTCCTTCCCACCCCCATACCCCTTTTCCTCCCCTCACTCCCCTCGGCCCAATCCAAAGTCCTTTGCCCCTCTCCCCCAACTCCCCACCATTATAGATCAGCATCCAATTATCAGAGAAAACATTTGATCTTTGGTTTTGGGGGTTTGGCTTATTTCAGTTAGCATGATTTTCTCTAGCTCCATCCATTTACCTGCAAATGCCATAATTTCATTCTTTTTAAAGGTTGAGTAATATTCCATTGTGTATATATACCACAGCTTTTTAAAAAAATAATTTTTAGTTGTAGATGGACAAAATATTTATTTTTATGTGGTACTGAGAAACCAAGTATCTCACATGTACGGGGCTATGGGGCAAGTGTTCTGCCATTGAGCTACAGTCCCAGCTCCATACCACAATTTCTTTATCCCTTCATCTGTTGAAGTGCATCCAAGTTGGTTCCATAGTTTAGCTATTGTGAATTGAGCTACTGTAAACATTGATATGGTTGCATCACTTTGGCTATAAACTGAGGTGTCCTTTGGGTATAAACTGAGGAGTGGGTTAGCTGAGTCAAATGGTGATTCCATTCCAAGTTTTTTAAGGAATCTCCATAGTGGTTGCACCAATTTACAGTCCCACCAGCAATGTATGAGTGTACCTTATTCCCCACATCTTTGCCAACACTTGTTGCTTATATTCTTGATAATTGCCATTCTGACTGGAGTGAGATGAAATCTTAGAGTAATTTTGATTTGCATTTCTCTAATTGCTATAGATGATGAATATTTTTTCATATGTTTGTTGATTAATTGTATTTCTTCTGTGAAGTGTCTGTTTAGTTCCTTAGTCCATTTATTCATTGGGTTATTTGGTTTTTTTTTTTTTTTTTTTTTTTTGGTGTTTTTAAGTCTTTTGAGTTCTTTATATGCCTGGAGGAGATTAATGCTTTATTGGAGGTGCATGTACTAAAGATTTTCTCCCATTCTGTAGGCTCTCTCTCTCCATGTTATTGATTGTTTTCTGGGGCTGAGAAGAAGTTCTTTAGTTTGAATTCATCCCATTTATTGATTCATGATTTTACTTCTTGTGCATTAGGAGTCTTTTTAAGGAAGTCAGGTCCTAAGTCAGCCAACATGATGAATATTTGGGCTTACTTGTTCTTCTATTAGGCACAAGGTCTCTGTTCCAGTCTTTTTTTTTTTTTTTTTTTAAAGAGAGAGTGACAGAGGAGAGAGAGAGAGACAGAGAGAATTTTTAATATTTATTTTTCAGTTTTTGGCAGACACAACATCTTTGTTGGTATGTGGTGCTGAGGATCGAACCCGGGCCGCACGCATGCCAGGCGAGCGCGCTACCGCTTGAGCCACATCCCCAGCCCTCTGTTCCAGTCTTTGATCCACTTTGAGTTGATTTTTGTGCAGGGTGAGAGACAGAGGTTTAATTTCATTTTGCTACGTAGGGATTTCCTGTTTTCCTAGCTCCTTTTGTTGAATAGGCTGTCTTTTCCCAAATGTATGTTTTTGGCATCTTTGGGGAGATCACATGTCTAGTATGAGATAACTGTATTTATGTGGGTTTGTCCCTCTGTGTTCTATTTTGTACCATTGGTCTATATGTCTATTTTGGTGCCATTCCCATGATGTTTTTGTTACAATAGCTCTGCAGTATAGTTTAAGGTCTGGTATTGTGATACCTCCTGCTTCATTCTTCTTGCTAAGGATTGCTTGGCTATTCTGGGTCTCTTATTTTCCAAATGAATTTTATGATTGCCTTTTTTAGTTCTATGAAGAATGTCATTGGGATTTTATAATAAGAATTGCATTAAATCTGTACAATACTTTTTGGTAATATGACCATTTTGACAATATTAATTCTGGCTACCCAAGAGCATGTCATCCCATCCATCTTAAGTTCTAGAGAGCACAGGCTTGACCCCAGTTGTAGGGTCAAGTGCTACTTATGCCCAGTTTTCTGACTTGGATCAAGTGTTCCCACTGATAATGGGCTGTTTGGGGTTTGTTTGTATTTTGGTACAGGGGATTAAACCCAGGGCACATTACTGCTAAACTACATCACCAGTTCTTTTTATTTTGAAACTGGGTTTCACCAACTTGCTGAGGTTGGCCTCAAACTTGCAGTCCTCCTACCATAGCCTACTGAATGATTGGGATTACAAACATGTGCCATTGCACCTTGCCCACTGATGGTGGTTTTAAGGGAATAAATACCATATAAATGCCACATAAGCATAGCTCAATAAAATATTTGACAAACAGGACTCAGTAAAAAGTGTTCCTCCCTTAAAAGTTTATCCTGTCTTTGGACATGTGCACGCATTTTTATTTTGTAAAAAATAATAGCAAAAATTTTGAAAACAATGAGACTGGTAGAAATTATAGACTATGTAGCTGTAGAGACAGAAGGGGAGATCACATGTAAAGTGTAATTTTCCAAGATCTTTAAGTGAATAAAGCAGGTACAAACAAGATTGTATGGTGCAGGGATGAATAGTTTTTACATAGATTAACAAAATTAATAAAAAAAATATTTGTTGAATGAGAGGAAACAGACACTGGAGATGGATGTTAGATTTCTCCAAATAGAAATTGTTTTGTTGATTTTACTTAGGAACCATGTAAATATTTTACATAATTATAAAATGAAATTACATATAAAATTTTTTAAAGCATAATTTAAGAAATTAATTTAATTGTATTTTGGTAGCTTGAACATATTGTTTCAGATGAGTTTAAATTGAAATAATATGGTGTGTATATCTAATGATTTTAAGGTTAAGCAGAACTTCACAGAAATCCTAAGTCTATTCAGTAATATTGTTATTAACAACATTGGTATTGGGGCTGGGATTGTAGCTCAGTGGTAGAGCGCTTGGCTTGCACTTGTGAGGTCCTGGGTTCAATCCTTAGCACCACATAAAAATACATAAATAAAAATGATGATATTGTGTCCACCTACAACTAAAAAAAAATTAAAAAAAAACAATATTGGTATTGTTTTTTATAAACACATGTATATGAATAAAAGAAATAATTATATTATTGTTTCAGTGTTAGAAAAAAAGAAATATTAAAGTAAAATCAAGGAATCCAAAGTCCTAAAACTTTACATTTGAATTGGAGATAATGTGAATTTATTATATATTTAATTTTAAACATAAAATACATGTATCCTAACTTTACCTTTAGAAAGTACTTATGGTACACACCTGTAATCCCAGCAGTTTGGAAGGCTGAGGCAGGAGGATCGTAAGTTCAAAGGCGGCTTCAGCAACTTAGCAAGGCCCTCAGCAATTTAGTAAGAACCTGTCTCTAAATAAAATATAAAAAGGGGCTGGGGGTGTGGCTTAGTGGTTGAGTGTCCCTGGATTCAATCACCGGTACCAAAAACAATATAGAAAAGGCTTAGAAATGGTAAACATCCCTGGTATAGAAACGAACATGCCTTTAAAAAAAAAGATAAAGAAAAAGAAAGAATGAACAATATTTTTAGGCACCATTTCCTACTAAAAATAACCAGAGTTGCTCAGAGAAATGACTTTATTCCAGGTTAACAGTACAAAATATGAGATAAACCTAGATTATCAGTCAGATGAGGAAGCGTGAAAGTGGTCAAAACTACTACAAAAGAACTAAAATGAAAGGACTCCCAAAGTAATGGAAGTACTTAGGTCACAAAGAGTCATTACTACTAGTCATTGAAATATTTGAATATATTAAAATCAATTAATTTGTTATAATACTCCCCTTCTCTTGAAAGAAAATTTCTCCATTAGTTATCTTTCTAAGGGTCCCAAAGTGGTATTCTGAAAACTGGTAAATAAATGGAGAAATTAAGAATTTTTTTCTGTACCCCAGGAATACAAATCAAGTTTCATTTATCCCTAGCTGGGCAATGTAGGTGTAAGCCTGTAGTCCCAGATACTTAGGAGGCTGAGATAGAATGATAGAAAATTCTAGGCCAGCTTGGATAACCTAGGGAGTTCCTGTATCAAAATAAAATATGTTCAACAAAATGTTCAACATCTCTAGCAATTAGAGAAATGCAAATTAAAACTATACTGAGGTTTCATTTCACTCCAATCAGAATGGCAATTATCAAGAATACAAATAACAGTGTGGGCAAGGATGTGGGGAAAAGGATACACTTATACTTTGTTGGTGGAACTGGAAATTGGTGCAACCACTCTGGAAGGTAATGTGGAGATTCCACAGAGAAAATAGGATTGGAACCACCATTTGAACCAGTTTCCCACTCTTCAGTATATATCCAAAAGATTTAAAATCAGCTTACTGTAGTGATCCAGCCATATCGATGTTTAGAGCAGCACAATTTATAATAGCCAAGGTATAAAGCCACCTTTCAACAGATGAATGAAAAAAGAAAATGTGATATTTGTACACAATAGAGTATTACTCAGCTGTAAAGAAGAATGACTTTATGACATTTGCTGGTAAATGAATGGGTCTAGAGACTATCATGCTAAGTGAAATCAGCCAATCCCAAAAAACCAAAGGTCCAGTGTTCTCATATGTGGAGGCTAATCCACAATTAGCGGGGGAGAGAGAAGTTCAGTGAAGTCGACAGGAATAACAGGAAGAGAGGAAATGGGAAAAGGAAAGACAGTGGAATGAATATGACAAACTTTGCTATATACATATATAAATATAGTACAATAAATCTCAATGTTGTGTACATACACAAGAAATTAATTAAAAAATAATAATTATGAGTAAATGGCAGAAAGAGTGGAGAGAAGGAAGGGGAAGGAGAGGTACTGGGGTCTGAATTTGTGCTTGTATAATTATGTCAAAATGGATTCTACCATCGTGTACAACTAAAAATAACCAAGAAAAAAGAATTAAAAAGGGCAGGGGATGTAGCTCAGTGGTAGATTGCTTGTCTAGCATGCATGACTCCCTGGGTTCAGTCCCTAATACCAAAATAATGAAACAAAACCAAAAATATCCTCAACCCATATTAGTGTGAAGAGGAGGGAGGGTGTTATTTTTTGGTAAGTCACAGAATAGACGTCTTCTAGCTCAGAATGAAATGAGCAGAAAGAGTTGGGGGGAGGTGTGAAGAAGTTTAGAGTATAAGCCCAGAGAACCCTGTATTAGACTGCTCAGGCTGCCATAAAGAATACCCAGAGGGCTGGGAATGTGGCTCAGGCGGTAGCGCGCTCGTTCGATCCTCAGCACCACATACCAACAAAGATGTTGTGTCTGCCGAGAACTAAAAAATAAATATTAAAAATTCTCTCTCTCTCTCTCTCTCTCTCTCTCTCTCTCTCTCTCTCTCTCTCTCTTTCTCTCTCCTCTCTCACTCTCTCTTTAAAAAAAAAAAAAAAAAGAATACCCAGAGTAGGTGTCTTTTAATTTGTTTTCTCACAGTTGTGGAGACTAAAGTCCAAGATCAAGGGTTGAATTGTAGGTTTAAAGAACTGCCCTTATGGGAACTCATAATATAAATTATGAATTTTCTTTATGATTTTAGTCATTTTGTCCAGTGATGATGATGATGACAATGACAAGAATAACAGAAGAGAGAGCATATCTCCTCAACCTGCTGACTCAGCATGTTCTTCCCCTGTACCATCCACTGGAAAAGTAGAAGCAGCACTAAATGAAAATATCTGCAGAGCAGAGCATGAACTAAGAAGCATTCCAACAGAATCAGAATTGAATACAGTTACATTGCCAAGAAAAGCAAGAATGAAAGATCAGGTACTTTTCACACTTGTTGGTTGACTTGTTTGTTCAGATCAACATTTTCCTGCTAGGATGTAAATATTTTCTTGGAGGGCAATTTGACAGTTCAGTAGAAGAAAAAAATTGATTATTTAGTAATCGAGACTTTAAAGCTACTTGGAAAGTCATTTCAGAAGACATTAAACAGTGTAAAGATAAGATTCATTAAACTAAAGGCTCAAGTATAAAAATTCAGCAAGAAAAGAAGTGTTGACTAAATATAGGTTGAGTGTCTCTCTCTTTTTTTAATATTCATTTTTTAGTTTTAGGTTGACACAATATCTTTATTTTATTTTTATGTGGTGCTGAAAATTGAACCCAGGGTCTCACTCATGCCAGGCGAGCAAGTGCACTACCACTTGAGCCTCATCCCCAGCGCCTTAGGTTGAATGTCTCTTATCAGAAGTATTTGGAACCCTAAGTGTTTCACATTTCAAGTATTTTTGTATTTTGGAGTTTTTGCATGTATATAATGAGATATCTTGGGGATGGACCCAAGTCTGAACAGGAAATTCTTTTATGTTGTATACATGCATTGTGCAGAGAACTTCCTAAATAATTTTACATAATGTGCCCATGCTTTCACTAAATCCATCACTTGAGGTCAGGTGTGTGGAATCTTCCAGTTGTAGCATGACGTTTGCATTCAAAAAGTTTCCAATTTTGGATCATTTCTAATTTTAGATTAGAGGTACTGAACTTGTATAAGGAGATTTCTTGTAAAATCTAGAAGACAGGGAAAAGTCATTTTAACTTATTTGCATTTTACTATAATGTAATTATATTTACTTTCTACTATAGGAAAAATTTCAAGATGTTCCCATGGAAAAGTAACAAATTTATAAATGAAAGATACACTGAGAAATATTTGAAATGCAGATGACATAAAACTTTAATGCATATAATAGACTTTTTTTTTTTTTTAAAGTTAGTGGATAGAAAGAAAATAAAGGCTAGGAATAGACAAAGAGAATATTCAGACACTACACCACCACATGAAAAGTATAAATTTAGTAAGGAAGTATAAATTAAAGAAAATAAAATATTGTAACTATATACTAAACAGACTAGCAAAATTAATTGCAAATCAATTCAAAATGATATGTACTGCTGGTGAAAATTCAAGGGAAAACATACGTTACTAATTTGCTTATAGTAAAGAAAGTTACAGTGTCCTTTGGGGAAAGCAAAGTAAAAGCATACTAAAAAATCTTAACCATATACTTTTTTAAAAAAGATATTTTTTTTAGTTGTAGATGGACACAATACCTTCATTTTATTTATTTATTTATTTTCATGTGGTGCTGAGGATTGAACCCAGTGCCTCACACGTTCTAGGCAAGCACTCTACCACTGAGCCACCACCCCAGTCCCTTAAACATACACTTTCAACCAAATAACTAAATCCCTAAAATCCTTCTTAAAGGAATTCCTGCCCCCTCTCCAGTTTGTAAGGCTATATGTACAAGCATGATTAATGTATTAACAAACAACTGCAAACAAAATCATTGTCCATTAGTATGGATATGAATGAAGAAGTTATGGTATAACTGTTTGAAGCAGCCATTGAGAGTAAAAGTTAAAACTCTATCAATAACTTTTAGAATTTCTATACAGTACTGTTGAATAGGAATATCCCCCCAAAAAGAACATTTGTTATAAAATAAAATCTTATATGTTAAAAAATGACATATTTGCATAGATATGTCAGGGTTCAGAGGAAAATACTTGGACTTGGTTCAGATGGGAACCTGAAACCCTGTGCAGTGGCACATACCTGTAATCCCAGCTACTGGGGAAGCTAAGGCAAGAGCATCTTGAGTTTGAGGCTCGCCTGGGCAACTTAATAAAACCCTGTCTCAAAATGAAATTTTAAAATGAGCTGGTGATATATCTCAGTGGTAGAGCAGCCCTTTTTAAAATTTCATTTTGAGATAGGGTTTTATTAAGTAGCCCAGGCTTAAGTTTTATTAAGTTCCCCAGTACCACCAAAAAGGAAAAAAGGCTACAGGCTGAAGAAATGAAAAAACTACTGTAAGGATATATTTTTATATAATCTTAGGAAATGCCCTTCTAAAGATGAGATAAAATTTCTTTAATTAATTGAAAACCAAACATAAGTGTTCCAAAATACCATAAATAGAATTGGATAGGTAAATGCAAATGAGGATATAGGGAATTATTTGACAAAGTGTAAATTGATCTTTTGTGTGTTAATTTTTTAAAAGCCAAGAAATAGAAACAAACTATTGAAAAGTGAATAAAGAAAATGAATGAATTTCAATCAAGGTAGTAATCAAAGTAGAGAATATGAAATTAAAGTAACCTTTTGTTAACTATCCAGATTGCTGAAAATTTTAGAAGTATGACAGGGTCTCTTGGTTAATGTTTGAAGATGTGAGATGTTGGGTTTGTAGATGGTTATAACTTTGCTGGAGGGCAATTTGGCAATAATTCTAAATATGTGTATGTAGTGAGCTGTAGAAATGCTCATTGGAGATAGAAGTCAGATGTTCAACGTAGAAGCAGTTCAGTTAAATAAATAATGGATTTCCGTATGGTAGAATTTTTAGTTGAATAGTTTTCAGACTGATGCATTGAACCATACATAAGTGTTCTCCAGTACTCTTCTTAGAAAGAAGAGATAAATACTCTGTGGAAGCAAATGGAACACTCAGATTCTAGATTTAATGACTTTACTATGGGATTCAGCTGGAACAGCTCTTAAATTATCTGCTTTATTTATTTCTTTCATTGGAAAACATTATACTAAAACTAAATAAGTGAACTGTCAAACCTGTCTAATGGGTTTCCATTAATAATTTGGCATATTCTTGATAAATAGTTGGTAAACCTTGTGATAAACTCTTAGTAAACCTGAAAAATCAGTTTACAAAATCATAGAGATATATATGATAATCACATTTGGTTTTATTTCTTTTTTATTTATTTTTAGCACACATAAGACTTACTAATGGAGTACCATGTGATGTTCCAGTATATATGAACATTGTATAGTTTTTAAATTAGGTTAAACATGTCTATGTCTTATCTCCTAAAACATCTTTTTCTTTATGGTGAGAACCTTGGAAATTCTTTATTCTAGGTTTTTGAAATGCATCTAGGTTGTGTTATCATTTGTAGTCATCCCACTATGCAGTAGCAAACCAGAACTGTTTTTACTCCTAACCATATCTTAGAACTCACTGACTAACCTTTCCCAATAATACTCTCCCTAGCCTCTGCTAACTATTATTCACTATAATTTTCTATGAAATCAGCTTTCTGTGTGCCAGATATGAGTAACATTCAGTGGTTTTATGTGCCTGTCCTATTTCATAAACAGCCCCGCATGATGGGAAATGCCTCATAATCCCAGTGGCTTATGAGGCAGACACAGAAGGATCACAAGTTCAAAGCCAGCCTCAGCAATTTAGTGAGGCATTCTTCAACTTAGTCAGGCTCTCAGCAACTTAGTGAGATCCTGTCTCAAAAAATTAAAAGGGCTAAGGATATGGCACAGTGGTTAAGTGCCCCAAGTTCAGTCAAGAAAGTAAACAACCATAACAACATAATGATTTCCAGATCTATCCATATTGTAGCAAATGACATAATTTTTTTCTTTTTTTCTGGCTGAATAATATGTCATTGTGTATGTGTACCACGTTTATCCATTTATCAGCTGATGAACACTTAATGTGTTTGTATTTCTTGGCTGCTGTGAATAGTACTATGACAAATAAAATAGTACCTGCTAGGCAGATGTCTCTTCAACATGCTAATTTCATTTTCTTTGAATAGATATTAGTGAGTGGGATTTCTGTATTATATGTAGTTTATTTTCAGTTTTTCAAGGAATCTCTGTACTGGTTCCATAATGGCTACGCAGATTTACATTTCCACCAACAGTCTACAGTTTCCCTTTTTCCATATCCCTGTTCTCACTTACAATCTTTTAAGTCTTTTTGATGATAGTTCTTCTTACTGGAATAAGATGATATCTCATTATGATTTTGATTTTTATTTCCCTGATAGCTAAGGATAATGAGTATTTTTTAATATAAATAAACCTGTTGGCATTTTGCATGTCATCTTTGAGAAATTTCTGTTCAGGTCTATTGCCCAGTTATCAATTGGAATATTTGGGTTTTGTGTATTTATTTTTGATTTTGTTGTTGAGCTATTTGAATTCCTTAGATTCTGGATATTGACCCCTTATTGATATATAGCTTGCAGGTACTTTCTTCTGTTATTTAGGTTACTCTTTGCTCTGGTAATAGGTTTATTTATTTTTTATTTTTATTTTTTGCTGTGCAGAATCATTTTAGTGTAAAAGCCCATTTATTTGGTTTGGCTTCTATTGCCTGTGCTTTTGGGGTTTGTCCAAAAAAATTCTTACCCATTCCAGTATCCTGAAGCATTTTTCTTTTTTTTTCTTTTTTCTTTTTTTTTTTTTTTTTTTTTTTTTGCTAGTTTTATAGTTTAAGGTCTTAAATTTTGATTGTGAATACATTTTGAGCTAATTTTTGTATATGATTTAGACATAGGGGTTTAGTTTCATTCTTCTGCTGTTACCATTTATTGAAGAGACTATCTTTTTTTTAGGGTGTGTTTTTAGCCCTTCTATCTAAAATTGGCTGGGCATGTTGGTGCATATCTGTAAACCCAGCAGCTTGGGAAGCTGAGGCAGGATGATCATGAGTTCAAAGCAAACTTCAGCAACTTAGCAAGGCCCTAAGTAACTCATTGAAACCCTGTCTTTTCTTTAAAGGGCTGGGGATGTGCCCCTGGATTCAATCCCTAGTGCATACATACACACAAAACACACACACACACACACACACACATGCCTATAGAAGCAAGGGTTTATTTCTAGGCTCTTGATTGTATTTTCATTAGAATATGTGTATGTAGTGTGTGTGTTTTGCTAGGGATTGAACCCAGGTGTTGTACCTGTTAGGCTAGCAGTCTACCACTGAGCTACATCTGAGCCCCAAATGTCTATACCATGATGTTTGATTACTGCAACTTGAGTATAATGCCTCCTGCTTTGTTTGGCTGGGATTGTGGTTTAGCGGTAGAGCGCTCGTCTAGCACTTGCGATGCACTGGGTTCCATCCTCAGCACCACATGCATCACATATATATATATATATATATATATATATATATAATATATATATATATATAAATAAATATTGTGTCCAACTACTTCTAAAAAATAAATATTAAAAAAAAAGTTTACCTTGGCTATTCAGGGATTTTGTGGCTACAAAAAAAGCTAGGTCATTTTATCTACTTCTATGAAGAATATTATTGGTGTTTTAATAGAAATTGCATTGAATCTTTACATTATTTTGGTTAGTGTGGGCATTTTAACAATATTAATTCTTCCAGTTCATGAACATAGAATGTCTTTCCCTTATTTTATGTCCTCTTTAATTCTTTTGTTTTTCTTTTAATTTTATTTATTTTTATGTGCTGAGGATCAAACCTAGGTCCTTGCATGTGCAAGGTGAGCACTGTACCGCTGAGCCATAATCCCAGCCCCTCTCTTTAATTCTTTTCATCATTTTTTTTGTCCACAGTAGAGATCTTTCACCTCTTTGGTTAAATTTATTCCTAGGTATTTATAATATATATTTTATTTTTATTTTTTGAAGCTACTGTAAATAGTATTGCTTTCTTGATTTCTATTTCAGATAATTCACTTGGGGCATAGCAGTACAACTAAATTTTGTATTAGATTTTATACGCTGCAACTTTGTTAAGTTTGTTTATTCTAATTTTTGTGTTTGTGTGTGAAGTCTGGGGTTTTCTATACATTTTGTTTTAAATGTGTATTTTGTTCTGACATGTATCATAGAGAGGTCTTCTATCTATGTTAGACCTATTGCCCCCAGCCCCATCCCCGCTCATTTTCTGTCAAGATCATGTTTTGTCCTTGACATCATAATAGTTTTTACAGGTTATGGATCCCCAATCCAAATGCTAGTCTTAAATTCTCCAAAGTCCTAAACTAGTGTTTTGGTTTGGTACTAGGGATTGAAACCTTGGGCACTTCACCACAAATCTACATCCCTAGCCCTTTTATTTTTTATTTACTTATTTGTTTGTTTTGTTTTGAAATAGGTTCTCAGTAAATTACTCATGGCCTCTCTAAGTTGCTGAGACTGGCCTTGAACTTGTGATTCTCCCCATTCAGTCTTCTGAGTTGGTGGGACTACAGGTAGGAGCCACCACTCTTGGCAAGTCTGAAACTTTTTGAGTACTGATGATCCTCCAGAGTTTTTGATTTTTGATTTATAGATTAAGAGTGCTCAACTAGTAAAAGCTATGCAGATATTCCCAAATCCAAAAAACTCTGAAATCTGAAACACTTCTGATTCCAAGCACTTCAGATAATGGTATATCCAACCCATAATGTAATTACTTTTAACGAAAATATAGAATTATGTAAAATACTGTGTTATGCTTAATTTACATTTGGGAAGTGACTGTGAAATCTAAATTAACAGATCAAGTAATTTAAAATATGTAATGCCTTCTTTTGTAATACAAATAACCATTTCCTAATTGATTATTTTCTAAAGAATTAATGGTATAGTCAAAGTATTAACTTCTGCCAGCATTTTACTGTACATAAAGCAGTCTTCTAAGCTGCTTGTGTCTGTTATTCATTTAGGCAGACACTTTTATTATTTTTCATTTTAAGAAACTGAAGGGAAGTTTTACAAGATCAGACCATTAAAAGATGATTGATTTGGCTGTGATTTAATCCCAGGCAGTGTGATTCCCACAGTATTCTTCCTAACTGCTCTGCTAATACTTTTGGATTTCAAATAATAACTAGAGGTTGATAAAATAGAAGGAATTTACTTTATTTATTTACTTATTTTTATGTGGTGCTGAGGATCCAACCCAGTGCCTCACATGTGTGAGGTGAGCGCTCTACCCCTGAGCCACAGCCTCAGCCCCAGAGTGGATTTACTTTTATAAAGAAATTTTCTGTTTCATCTAATATTGTTTAAGGATAATTATTTTTATGTTGTGATAATTACATTCCTTATATTAGATATTCTTTGTATGTGTACTTAATTTGTAGCCTTGTTATGGCAACTTACTAAGTGAAAATTTTCTTTTCCTTTTCAGTTTGGCAATTCTATCATCAGCACACCTCTGAAGCGTCGTAAAGTGGCTTCTCAAGAAACTTTAGTTAATTCTTTATCTTTAAGCTGCCAAAGTTCGTTTGAAAGTGTCATTTTAAATTGTCGAAGTATACGAGTAGGAACACTGTTCCGACTATTAATAGAGCCTGTTATTGTAAGTATATTCTTTAGCTATTTGTTGTACTGATTACAAGATAAATTCCATTGCAAAACCTGATCTATAGTACTTAAAATTTGTAAGCTAAATTATGTAAGTTAATAGAACATCAAAATTATTTGAAGATTTCAGATTGCTTTAAGAATATATAAATAGTAATGCCTCACCATTAAAAATTACTGGATAAAAATTTATCGTAATGTTAATGTCCAGAGTAATGGCAGATTCACTATAAGAAGATAACCAGTGAATTAGAAAACATTCTAAAATTTAGTAGTTTTATTCTCATGCCAGCTTATTACTTAAAAAGGATATGTTAAAGAACTATAGTAAGAGCAAAAAGAATCCAAAAGCTTCAAGTTCCGCTTAAAATTTATGTAGCGTCAAAAGTTTTAGAAAGAGGTTCTTGAACTATATAGTGAACATCTAAGAAGCATATACTTTTAGACTAGTTTAATATTCACAATGCCTGATGTATTTTTATAGTACCTTTATCTTCCTTATTATACCTGTCTGCCCATCATTTTACTGTCACCAGGCCCATTCAAGTATTCATTTTCTCTTTGAAATGTTAATTTCCTTAAGCAGTGTTCTTTTTCATCATTTTCTTTTTCATGTTTTCTGATATTGTTCATAGATTTATCTTCCTAAAGCTTATTTTCTGTAGACGTTTGCTTTATAATGTCTTAACTTGTCCCTGATTATTTGTTCCTATCTGTATTTTCAAACCCTGTCTCTTGTATTATCCTTTATACATAAGGCAGTATCTGTAAAAGAACATATTATAAACCAATGGAAAACTTAAAAGGGAGTTTTATTCTCATTTTATGTTAAGTAATAATTATTTTTTTATAAAGACATAATTTTTATTTCTGGTAAAGGTTCATGATCCTAAGAAACAATGTGATCCAAAACAAATGCATAAACACACACACACAAAATCTACAGCTTAGTTTGTAGGCGCAAATGAAATGTAAACATTATTCTTCCTCTTTCTTTTCTTCCTTTTTTTTTTTTTTTTTTTTTTTTTGTAGTGAGGATTGAATGCACGCTTATATATGTTGGGCAAGCGCTCTGCTACTGAACTATATCCCCAACCTATTTTTCTTTATTGAGCCAGGCTCTTACTAGTTGCCCAGTCTGACTTTGAGCTTGTGATCCTCCTACCTCAGCCTCCCTAGTAGCTAACATTGCGGTCTTCGCCTAAATGCCTGGCTGTGAATATGATTTCTTAGCAGAGCAAAGCTCCGTGGGAAGCCAGTAGTTGTTTTCTATCAAAACAATTATCACGACTTAAAAACTAAAAGTTTTATATACGTACCCTCAGAGATTTAAAGCAAATGATATATAGTTTATTTGCCCTTTATTGTCCAGTAACATTGTAACAAATGTTATGTTTTCTAGTGATTCCTAAAACTTGTATTTGTTACAGGTTTTCACATACAGATAGTCTTTCTTGATTTCTATAATTTAACAAAAATGTTACTCTGTGTACTTTATATCCCCCAAATTTCCTGGGGTTCTCTAGGTTTTATGAATTTCCCCCACATTAGCACTATTATAACTTTTCAATATGATGAATGAGCTTTTGCTGGTGATTTATACATTTAATGAAAGTTGCATATTTAGTTTCGAAGCTCTCTATTAAGGTATGGTGATGCATACCTGTAATCCCAGTAGCTCTGGATGCTGAGGCAGGAGGATTGCAAGTTCAAAGTCACCCTCAGCAATTTAGTGATATCCTGTCTCAGAAAATTAAAAGGGTTGGAGATATGACTCAGAAGTTAAGTGCCCCAGGGTTCAATCCTGGTACAAATTTTAAAGAAAGAAAGGGAGGGAGGGAGGGAGGGAGGGAGGGAAGGAGGGGAAAAGAATTACATTAAAATTTGTTGGGCTGAGTGGTATATGCCTCTAATTCCAGCTACTTGGGGGAGTATAAAGCAGGAGAATCCCAAGTTTGAGACAAGCCCCAGCAATTTAGCAAGACCCTTTCTCACAATTAAAAGGACTGGGGATGTAGCTCAGGGTTAAAGTGCCCCAGGGTTCAATCCCTGGTACCAAAAAAAAAAAAAAAAAAAATTACCAATTTGGTGATTTTTTTTTTTAAATAAAAGTTATAGGTTGAGTTATATATGCTGCAGTGAACTGAAACTAGCTTTGTAAATTTAATGGAAAAAACAGAAGATAGTGTGTATAATATAAAATGTACTGTTTAAATTTTTAAAATGAAAATGCTAACTGAAATAATTCTGGAAAATGAAATGTAGAAATGTGCTTTGTGATAGTAATTTATAGATTACATATTAGAAATGCCATACATGTCTAAATATAAAATCTTTTCTCATTTTTTCAATGAAAGACATAAAATCAAGAATTTTGATCATTTTAATTTTAGATGTAGATGAAATAGCCCAATGTCTACTTAAAATATTAATATTTATGCTTAATTACATGCAGATTTTTAGATGACGTAAATATTTTATGTCATTATTATTGCTGCTTTTTGAATCATGTAGCGTTTTTCTGGAGCATAGAATTTTAGTTTCCTTGTATAGTAGAAGCTTCCAAGCTATAAGTATCCATTCTTGAAAAGCCCAAATAATGTGTTACTTTCCAGTGAAACCAATCAATATATTAAGTTTGAAATGCAATTGTTAAAATATGCATATGACATTCTAGACTGCAATTATTCTAGTAATTACTAAATGTATGTTTTCCTATTTTCTTTTTTACATCATGAAAATTTTCCAACTAAAGTGTTAAAAGACTTCTACAGTGAATATACTTCAGTTAAGTTATACTATTAGTAGCATATTGTACAAGTTGATTATCTGTAATCCAAAAGTCCAAAATGTTCTGATATCCAAAACTTGAGTGCTGACATGATACTCAAAGATTTGGATTGCCTGGTATGGTGGTCTGCACCTGTATATCCGACTACTCTGGAACTTGAAACAGGTGGGTGGGGGGGGACACATAACTTGAGCCCATGAGCTTGAGATGAGCTTAGGCAACATATTGAGACCCCCATCAAAATAAAGAAATATATAAAGTTGTCTTGGGGCTGAGGGTATAGCTTCAGGGTAGAATTCCTGCTTATTATGCACCAAGAATTTTTGGATTTTGACCATTTACAATTTCAGATTTGCACATTACAGATGCTTGAACAGTAAAATCCAGGCAAATATTCCAAAATTCAAAAATCTTCAAAATCTGAAATACTTTTAGTCCCAAGCATTTTGACAACGTGTATTTGCTTTTCTTCCCTATCTATATCGATTCATCTTATTTTTTTAAGTGGACTTAAAAGTATTTACCTCCTTTTTTGATTTTCTTAACTCCTGTAAATATGCAAAAATATTAATTTAAGTTTTGTCAGGCTTAATATTAAATCTTCACATTGAAATGATTAATTTAAAACACTGTCATAACCACTTATAATAACTGATTCAGGCAAGGACTTTCAGTGGGTGCTAAAACCATTGGGTAAAAGATGATGAGAAGGGACCAGAGTTCTGACTCAGTGGTAAAGCGCTTCCCTAGCATACATGTGGTACTGGGTTTGATCCCGGCACCACATAAAAATAAACAAATAAAATAAAGGTATTGTGTCATCTACAACTAAAAAAAAATGTTTTAAAAAAAGATGATGAGAAAACAGAATTTTCACAAGCCTTCAAGTTTTTTTTCTCAAGAGTATTTAATTGCAAAGGGAATCTTTCAAGTGGAAAAACCTACCAGTCGATGCCTTAGTTTAAGTGATTAAATTTGAAAGATTAATGAAACTGACACAGCTTGCCTTCTGATGTGAAATTATGGGAAGTATCAGCCCATCATCTATGTGCAGTTTGTGTGGAAATATGTGGCCTGAATTTTAAAAATGAAGAAACACAATCCGATACATGTTAGATGTTTTGCAGAACTTAGCCTAGGTTTCTTAAAGGCCAGTCCAGGAAGAACAGAGAGAGACTGATTTCTAGTGTAGAATGGAATAGATATGAGATCAATATAATATAACCTTGATACATTCATGGATTTGGGCAAAGTTGAAGCAAGGATAAAGGCAAATTTTGAGCAGTTAGTGAAATTTAAAGTATGAACTTTTGAATTAAGTTAATCTTGATTTCTAAGATGTGCAATGTGCTAATGTTTTGGTTGCACAGGATAATGTCTTGTTCTTAGGAAATATATGCTGAAGGATTTGCAAATGAAATGCCTGCTTTATGAAGGTTTAGCAAAAGGGAAGTGACCATATATGTGTGTGTGTGTGTGTGTGTGTGTGTGTGTGCGCCCGCGCGCGCACGCGCGCGCGCGCACACACCACAAAGTAATGCAGTGGATGTGGCAAAATATTAACAGTAAATCTGAGTAAGGAGTATTCAAGTGTTCATTATAATAATATGTTAGTTTCTCTAGAGACAAAGTAGCAATATAAAAAAAATTCTAAGTACTTGAGGAAAAAAAAGTAAAGCCCTACTTTCTGAGAGATATTTTTTAGGGAAAATATTTCATCTTAAGTTTAAGCACATAGTAAATGACTTGGTTTCTCTTCCTTCTAAAGACGTAAGGTCCATGTAGTCTATCATATAAGGTATGTGTAAAATCTTTATAAGTCTGTGATCAATACTAATTATCTTATTTTTTTTTAGTTTTGTTTAGATTTTATCAAGATACATCTAGATGGTAAGCTACTTTATATCTGTTTATTCACTAAAGCATTGTGTACACTAAAGTACTTGATAGGAATAAAAGGTTAAATGGTATTTATTGAATTTATTAAGATGATTATTCATTATTATCTATGTCTTCTTAACAAAGGGCATGTATCGTGGTGTAATTTCTTTCTACAACACAACAAAGCATAATCTTTTAGAGCCTCTTATTTTGGGAAAAGTATAGAAATTTTCTTAATATACTTATGGAATAATAAATAGACTTTTAAATTTAAAGTTGTATTTTCTTCATTCATGATTTTTGATCTTGTAAAAATTGATTGATCCATTTAACATTTCCATTTGTTTTTCCTCTAGAACCAGAAAGTGATCCTATAGAGATTATTTTAAATACCTCTGATCTAACTAAATGTGAATGGTGTAATGTCCGAAAATTACCAGTCGTGTTTCTTCAGGCAATACCAACAGTTTATCAAAAACTGAGCATGCAATTGCAAATGAATAAGGAGGATAAAATTCGGAATGATTGTAAAGGAATAAATAAGTTATCAAGTAAGTTATGTGGAACAGAGTTTAAGACATAATCAGTTGAATAGCAGAATGTGCATGCACTAGAAAGTGGAAGACTTTATGATTCGTACAGAATGAAGGCCTAATGAAGCAATATTTCTCAGTGCACTAATTTCCTTTATTAGAATATAATACAGTGGCTACCTTGTAAAACAGATATTACTGCCTTCATTTTGTAGTTGAGGAAAATCCCACTCAAAGTGGAAGAGCTGAAGATAAAAATCCAAGTGTACCCATTGAGGAAGTTTTAAAAATGAGTTAAAATTCAAAAGATGTGTATTTTTTAACACTAAGTAAAATTGATTTGTTGAACTGTAAATCAGAATCCATAAAAATAGGCTTGAATAGAAAGTTTTTAAGTTCATAGAAAAGGTTTTTATTTTTTGTTGCTGTTGTTGTTCTTAATTAAAAATGACAGTAGAGTGTATTTTGACATATTATACATACCTGGAGTATAACTTTCCATTCTTGTGGTTGCACATGATGTGGAGTTATACTGGGGTCTTCATTCTTTACAATAAATAGATCTAATTCTGTAGTTGGTTGCCCTTCACCTCTAACATTTATGTCGTAGCCTGATTGCTTACAAAATAAATACTTTTCAGCAGTAATTGCCATTTTATCTTAATAATTAGTAACTTATAGCTACTATTAAAACTGCAAAAGTTGGGGCTGGAGTTGTGGCTCAGAGGTAGAGTACTCACCTAGCATGCATGAAACTCTGAGTTTCATCCTCAGCACCACATGAAAAATAAAAAAATAAAGATATTGTGTTCACCTATAAGTAAAAATTAAATGTTTTTTTTTTAAAAGAACCTAAAAAAAAAAACTGCAAAAGTTGACACATTAGTGAACAGGAGTTTTGCAATTAAATTCAGTAGATATACTACTAGTTTGCTTAGCACTTTCCTATTTGTATCTGGCAAAAATGTTACCTGGTACATATTTAAGACTGTAAATAGGTATATTCGTTACATGCATTAGTAGACTTGTTCTTATAAATACTTTTTTAGTTGTTGATGGACCTTTATCTTATTTATTTATATGTGATGCTGAGAATCAAACCCAGTGCTTTACACATGCTAAGCAAGCACTCTACCACTGAGTTACAAGCCCAGCTCAGTAGACTTGTTCTTAAGCTGTTACTAAAATAATAACAGTTCCTTTCTTTTGGTAACTTTAAGTGACATTGGTAACACTGATCTTTATTTCAGTATTTATTGTATCTTAAACATTGATTTTTGGATGTTTATTCCAGGACTTCTGATGATCTTAGTCTTCAGAATAATTAGTTGTTACTCTTTAAATTATCTATTTACTTTATTCTTTTAGTCTTATGGTTATATTTATTTCTTTTCAGATTCGGAGGAACAATATATAATTTTAATTTTTCAAAATGGCCTTGATCCTCAGGCAAATATGGTATTTGAAAGCATCATTACTGACATTGGTATAAAAAATAATGTTCCCAATTTTTTTGCAAAAATTCCCTTTGAAGAAGCCAATAGCAGACTTGTTGCCTGCACCCGAAGCTATGAAGAGAGCATCAAAGGAAGTTGTGTGCAAAAAGAAAATAAAGTTAAAACTGTAATTATATTAAATTTATTTTGAGTAATGAGTAATTTTAAGGGGACATGTTTTATAATAATGACTTTCATTTAAATTCCATTTTAGAATTAATTCCTTTTTATATGTGATGTGTGAACTATCTTGTAGCATCTAATGTAGGAACAAGATTCCCAATGTACACATACACACACTGCTTCATTCAAATCAATTATTTACCCTGAGTCTTAGGTTTGGAGGAATTTTGGTCATTTGTGTGTGGTTTTATGCTTTATATTTAATATATGCATACATGATTGAAAACTTGGGAAGGGAGGAATACATATTGTTTGACCTTGATTGTCAATGTATATATCCAGTTATAGGAACTACTCATATAGTTAGGTAACTCTGAAGCCACATGAACCAAATGCCCTAGTATTATTATAACACTACCACAGCAACTAAAATTTTGCTGACTTAATTTATTGGGGCCAAATCTCTCAGCCTTGGTATATACACAGAAATTGACTGTCCAAACACCATCTTAGTGATAGTTGAGCAAGGTCTCACACAGTGGATTGGGATAAAAAGCAGGAGGAAGGGGAATCATCCTCATTTTGCAGGGTTGGCTACAGGAGATAATGCTTTAGAGGAAGAAAAGAGTAGCAGAAGCCATAAGACAGCTGGAATGGACTTTATATTTCAATTGAAGGCTTCTCCCTCTAAGGAGCCTCTATTTCATTTAAATCTTGTAGAGGGTGAGAGCTTATTAAACTATGTTCCCTAAGCTTCTGCCCCACATATTATGGATTGCCAAGGCATTAAAAACATTGAACTTAGGTAGGCCTTCACTGCTAGAAGAAAACAAACCTACTTCTGTTTTTTTTTTAAAGGTTCTTTAAATCTTATACTACCATAATCTGATCTATTATGGATAGTAGAAATCTTATAGTAATAAGATGCTGGAAAGTCATTATTAACATATTAGTATACTGTCTCTGTCTAGAAGCTAAAGATAAAAGAAAGTGACCCCCTACTCTTGCCCCTTTTTTTTCTTTGTTGAGAATTGAATCCTGGGCCTTTGCACATGTGAGGCAAATGCTTTAAAACTGTGCTACATTCCAAGCCTTCTTTTTAAATTTTCTTGAGACGGTCTTACAGAGTTGCTCAGGCTAGCTTTGAACTTGTGGTTCTTCTGCCTCAGCCTCTCTAGTAGGTGATAATACAGTGTGTGCTACCATGCCCAACCTGTTTATTGTTTTTAATACAGATTCAGACATACTATTCTAGTTTCTTATTTTTAATCATTTTTAATTAAAAACTTTCTGTTCCTTGCACTTGCTCTTATAGAAGATTTTTCCATTTGACTTTGAATTGATAATTTAATTTCTTTTAACAGGTATCATTTGAATCCAAAATACAGCTTAGAAACAAACAGGAATTCCAGTTTTTTGATGATGATGAAGAAACCGCAGAGAGCCATACCATCTTCATTGGACCTGTAGAAAAGTGAGAAATTTCTTTTACATTTGTAATGCTGTGAATTTCTCTTTCTTTTCTATTATAATTCACTTATATAATTTGTAAAGCTTTGTTTATTTGCTTGTTTTTTTTTTTTTTTTTTTTTTTTTTTTAATTACAGATTGATCGTGTATCCACCACCTCCAGCTAAGGGAGGCATCTCTGTTACTAATGAGGACCTGCACTGTCTAAGTGAAGGAGAATTTTTAAATGATGTTATTATAGACTTTTATTTGAAGTAAGTTAATTTTCTACTAACCTTTTAGCAAATTTTTAATAATATTTTGTATTGTGTATTTTTATTTTCTAAAGTCAGAGATTATTTTGGTTTTAAATTTTACTTTTTGAGTAACATTTGGAAAGTTTTTGATCTGACTTTACCTGTGTTTTCACATTTTAAAACTGAGAATGGTGTCTAAAAGGATTGTGAGAATTTGGTGAAGTAATACATGTAAAGTAATAGAAAAAATGCAAATTCCCTTCAAAGATTGGTTGGAAAGGAAAAGAATGGAACAAGATTGACTCTGCAAATATTAATTTTGAACAAAGGAGACAGGAGTATCATTAAAGAAATGATGAGCAAAGAAAATTATCAGAGACATTATATGATGATAAAGGAGTGACCCACCAGGAAAACATAGCAACTTTAAATGATATGTGCCATACAGTAGAGCTATACATGACATGAAGCAAAATTGACAGATCTCTGAGGAGGGAACAGATGAATTATGTTCTCTGAAAGGAAAAACTGCATTAGGTTTTAAATGCCTAACCTTGTAAGACCCCCTGAAACCTAACATATATTTAAGGACAGATTTAAAGAAAGTTCTTTGTTACTAAATCAAAAGATGATATATCAGGCTGGGTTTGTAGTTCAGTGTTAGAGCACTGAAAAAAAAAGGGGGCGGGGAGTGTTTCTTCATACAAATGGCAAACAAGGATTTGAAAAGATGCTCACTTAACTTAATCCTTAGAAAATACAAATGAAACCATAATATGATATCACTGCAAACCCACTGGGTTGGCTACCATCCAAAAACAGCAAAAAGAAAATAACAAGGGTTGGTGAGAATATGAAGAAATTGGAACTGTTTTTCCCTCTTGGTAGTATTATAAAATGGTATAGCCACTACGTAATGGAAGACAATGTGGAAGTTCTTTAGAAATTTAAAAATAAAATTACCACATGATCTTACAACCTGAATCCTGCATAAAAATCCAAGAGAAGTGAAAGCATGGTCTTGAAAGGATATCTGTACACTCCTGTTCACAATAGCTAAGAGGTGGAAATCATTTAATGGTCCATAGATGGATAAATAGATAAGTAAAATATGACATTATACAAATAATGGAATATTATTCTCAAAAAGAAGGAAATTGTAACTACAGTCTCATGGATCGAATTTTGGGGCATTGTGTGAAAAATAAGTCACAGAAAGACAAATGCTGTATGATCACACTTATGAGATATCCAAAGTAATCAAATTTATAGAAACAGACAGTATAATTGATAGTTACTAGGTACTGGAGGAGGGAGAAAAAGAAACTGTTTATTAGATATAGAGTTTCATTTTTGCCAAAATGGAATAATGCATACTTTAATTTGTAACCGTATTAATATACTGTACACTACTGAACTACTTAGTTAAAATAGTTAAGATGGTAAATTTTGTTTTTACTACAATTTAAGAAAATGTTATCTCAGTCCTGATTTATACTCTACTACTTGAACAAGTCAAGCTACTAAGAATAAGAAGCATGAAGTGAATGTATAGAACAACATTGATATTGTTAAATGGAGTGTTCATGATTGTTGATTAGGTCAATTTGGTTGATAGGGCTATTAAGGTCATTTATCCCTACAGATTTTGTGCCAGGTTGTTCTGTGGTTTATGGAGAAGGGTTATTGAAATATCCCACGTTAATTATGCATTTGTCTTTCTCCTTTGAAATCTTCTATATCTGTTCTTGAAGCCACATGTATTTTGAAGGTCTGTTGTTAGGTACATATACAGTTATTTATATCTTGTAGAGTTTACACCTTTATCATTACAAAGTATCCCTCTTTCTCCCTGATAATCTTCCTTGTTTTTTTAAGAGCTTTGTTCAAAATGAATATCGCTCTTCCAGGTTCTTTTAATTTGCATTTGCATGGTGTACACATTTTCATCCCTTTACTTTTAATCTGGGTCTTTATATTTGTTTGTTTTTTAAAACATATAGTAGAATTTAAAAAATAGTTGAACTCCTGTATTTTGTTTATGTTCTGTTTTGTCTATTTCATACAGAAATAATTACACTTTTTAAGATATAATCATTATTATATTTCAGGAATCTCCTCATATTTTAGTTAGGCTTTAAGACAGATTTCATATAGTTAAACTTAGTCTGGCTTCTCTGATACAAGCATAGTACTAATAAAGATTAAAATTAAAAATAATTATTTTTAAATAACCTATTGATATTTCTCTCATGACATTCTTAGAAGTGAAATTAAAAGGAAGCTTTACTATTAAAATGAATAAGTCTTCCTGATGTCAGAGCTCTTCATTCTTCTCTATTTCTAGCTCTACAAATTAGAAACAAACTTTTAAACAAAGTTTGCCAACTTTTCAAGAAGCAGGAAAACATGGCATCTGGGAAATGTTAATATGATGCAGAGAAAAAGGATTATTTTAATAAAAATACTTAGAAAATCACTTTCATGTAGTTGTAGATTAACCTTAAAATCATTTTCAAATGTTAAAATTAAATGTTATCTTGTTATTATAGATTTTGTACTTTTTGAGATAGCGTGAACTATTTGACCACAACAGTCAATATTAAAATGGCTTATGCACTGATGTACATTAATGTACCCAAATAGAAGAAAAGGCCAAGAGTTGTTTTTTTTTTTCCAGTAAACTTGGATTTTGTCTTGAATTATAAACTGAAACATAACTTCTTATTAAAATCAATAATTATAATACATGTATATTTAAAACAACCAGAACTGTATTCACACAATTATTTATGGGTAGTTCAGAGTTAAAACTGAAAGATAAAAGTAGTTTCTTTAAAAGACAACAATTTGTTTATATATGAAGTAGTTAGTTTTCTTTTAATCACAAATAACTTTACTTTTTTTTTTAGAGAGAATTTTTTAATATTTATTTTTCAGTTTTCGGCGGACACAACATCTTTCTTTATACATGGTGCATGCCAGGCGAGCGCGCTACCGCTTGAGCCACATCCCCAGCCCAACTTTACATTTTAAGTTGAATTATCTCTTTGTTTATTCAGTTCAGTTTTATAAAGTAGTCATTGTGATTTGGGCCAGCAAAAGTAAAATAGTTCCCCCTCTGTGGTTTAGCTCCTGAACTTAGATCTAAGTTAGTACACATTGCTTTCTGAGTATATTATTGCAGAAATAATAATCAGTTTACTTTGTGTCATGAACTTATTGTTTTGTAGGGGCACACTGAGTTGCTTGAATGTAAGAAATATTTTACGTTATTTCCTTTTCATTAGAACTTGAGCTTAAGTAAAAGGTTTCAAAACTGTGCCTGTCCTCTGAGAGGACACACTTCTTAAGCATTTGGTGTTTCTGTGTAAGACTTCACAAGGCAATTAGACTATCTTCACTTGAGTAAAATGAATGTGGCCATAGCTTGATTGCATAGCTCCTATGAGAAAGTTTGAAACAAATAAATTTATTATAACTATTTCCCTTTGCAACATAAAGGAGCATTTCAATTTGTTTTCATATAAATTTACAGAAAACTAAGGTAAGGAAAAATTAGAACCAGTATAAGGTCACTTTAAAGAGACATTGTCGATAACCTCACCACTGCCAGGATTCTTTGTGTCTTTTATTTTCATAAAAAGTAGTATATAGTTGAGTCTTTAAGATTGATTAACTAAACTATTTAAAATGAAATGAATAGTATTAAAATAATTATTGAACTACAGTCCACATACCCTGCAAATCACCCTTCTAAAGTCTGTAGTTCAGTTATTTTTTTATTATATTTGAAAATTATAAAACTCTCACCACAGTCAACATCTGAACATTCTCATTATCCAAAAGAGAAACCCCAGTACCTGTTAGTAGTTACTGCCTGTTTTTTTTTTTTTCAACCTACCAAAGGCCTAAGGTAACCAACAGTCTTCTCTCTGTTAATGAATTTGCAATTCTGGAATTTTTATGTAAATGGAAACATATAATATGTGGTTCTTAACAAGTAGTTTCTTTTACTTAGCATGCTTTTAAGGTTATTCTATGTTGTCATGTGTATTACCACTTTGTTTCATTTTATTGTTGAATATTATTCCATATACATTTTATTTTTCCATTCATTATTTGATAGGTAATTCTGTCATTTACTTTTTTTTTTTTTTTTTTTTTTTTTTTTTGTACCAGGGGTTGAATTCAGGGGCATTTACATTTTTGGACAATTTTTGAACAGCGCTGCTGCTAATGTTCATGTATAAATTTTGCGTGGACATATGCTTTCTTTATTCTTTGATTTAAAGTGTATCCTTAATTTTAAATTATTATATCTTTCAAGTCATAATATTACTCTAAAATACTATTTTTCATTATCCAAACATAATCTGGTCATTATCATTGTCCAAAAGTTTGCCAATAAGTTCGTTCATTTCTAAGGAATAGAGTTTAATGGTAGCTAAATAAATATTTTATTACTGCATGACTGGTTAATTTTAATATGAATTAAATTATTACATCGAAATTATTTTTGCTTAAAATAGATATTTGGTGCTTGAAAAACTGAAGAAAGAAGAAGCCGACCGAATTCATATATTCAGTTCTTTTTTCTATAAACGCCTTAATCAGAGAGAGAGGAGAAATCATGAAACAACCAATCTGTCGTAAGTCAGACTGAAAATATTTTAACAGATGTAATAAGATTCAATTTTAATTTTGTAAAAAAATCATTTAACAGTTATCAATCAGTATCCATGGGAGTTTGATTCCAGGTTTCCCCTACCCCACATGCCGATACCCATATCTGGAGATGGTCAAGTATGTAAAATTGTGCAGTATTTGCATATAACCTATGGCACATCCTCTGTATACTTTAAATCATATCTAATGATAATGTAATATGCTATTTATAGTCATTATATTCTTCAGGTGATAATGTCAAGGAAAAAAAAAATATATATATATACATGTTCAGTACAGATACAATTTTTTCCCCAGAATATTTTCTGTCCTTGGTTGAATTCATGAATGTGGAATGGAGTGCCATTAGTATATAAAAGAAAATAGAAATCTCTGCAATTTACTTGCTTATTTTCTAAATTGTACAGCCAGGAGAGGCATCAAATAGGTTTATTTTCATTCTTTACAGATTTGTGTTTAACTGCCTTAAAATAATCCTGCACTAATTCTAGGCTATAATTTTTCTTAAATTTCTTACTGAATCCATATCACTTATTACCATTACTAGTTTGCAAGATTAATGTAATCAATAATATTCTAATATCCCCAGAATACCTAGAATTTATAAATGTTATGGGTGTAATATCAAGAATAGTGCTTTCCAAATATGACTGAATTTTAAAAATTACTTAGATACAGATTGCTCTGTTTTACTCTAGCTCTTCCATCTATAATATCTAAGAGAAACCTGTGAATCTGTACTTTAAATAAGTTATTTGGATGGTTCTTCATAGACAAGTTAACATCTGAGTTATTTTATTTATAATTCATCTCCTTATAGTGATGGCATCCAGCTCTAATTCTTGACTGGTAATAGGTCAAATAGGTACACACAGGAGTTGTACATACTCACTTAACTGTTTAATGTCTTGAATTGATTGCTGCTGTGTATAATATAAATATTTTCTATTTTAACAATTCCTAATTTGCATTTTAGAGTTGTTGATAGTCATTGATTTTGACCTGTGCTCATAATCTATCCTGCTTCATCTAATGTCAGTTGATGCTGCTTTTCCTGCTTTCTTCTCCTTAGTTACCATAAATCATGCTCTTATGCCTGCCCCTCACTGTATAGCTGCTAGTACCAGTTTTGCATAATAAAAAAAGTAGAGACAGAAGTCCAGGCAAGAGAATTATTGGAGCCCCTAGGCTATGCCAATAGGAATTAAATATCTCTTTCCTCCATATTCAATGATGGGCAATTTCATGCCTTCATCATTTTATCTAAGATGTTCTATTTTCTTTTCCCAGCTTCTTAAACTGTCTTATACAATTTTTGAAGCTATTATATATGAATCTACATAATTTGTAAATCACTGCATATAAGCTAAAACATTGAGACAATTCAGAAGCTTATAGTTTATCTTTCTTACAGAATACAACAAAAACGGCATGGGAGAGTAAAAACATGGACCCGGCATGTAGATATTTTTGAGAAGGATTTTATTTTTGTACCCCTTAATGAAGCGTGAGTAAAAATTTTTTTGTCAATGTGATGGTACTTTTTAAATATATATTTAGAATGTAAAGAATTCATCCATTTTTAAAACCGCATTTTGAAACTTGTCATAAGTATTGAATATGCCTGTTTTATAAAAATTAATGCAGTTTCCCAGGTACTGAATTTTGTTTAAAAAAAAAAGATAAGATACCTTTCTAATATTTTTTATAGATCAATGCAGAGTAAAGTCATTCAAACAAAAATAGTTATACTTGTGGTAGAGAAAATGTTAACACCAAAGGATGTTTAGTTACATAGATGGATTTAAATATTTTAAAACACACATTTGCTTTTAACCAAAGAGGAAGGTGGTTGGATTAATGGCATTTGATCAAATTGAAAATCATGCTATTTGAAACAGTTTTCTAAGTAAATGGAGATGCATAAGTAATTTGTATTATCATCCCTGTATATCTCCCTTGACCATAGAGGCATTGATATGTAAAATAGAATTTTAATACAATTCAGACTTCTAAGGTGGTGGTGGTTTGGTGTGTGAATGAGTGAGTGTGTGTGTGTGTGTGTGTGTGTGTGTGTGTGTGTTACTGTGGGTTTAACCCAGAGTCTTACATACTATGTAGATGCTCTGTCACTAAACTACATCCTCAGCCCTTTTTAAATTTTATTTTGAGATAGTCTCCCTAAGTTGCCCAGACTGGTCTTGAATATAATCCTCCTGTCTCAGATTGAGTTTTTTTGTATTTCTCTCTTGCTCTTGCTTTTGTTTTGTTTTGTTTTCCTATGCTTTTCAGCCAAAGACTACTGGAAATTTACCTGGAGTCAAATAACTTGGGAAAAATAAACCATCAGCAATTCTGTGGTCTCTCATTAAAAGAAAGTATAAGAGAATTTGGGCTTTGGTTTGGGGGAGAGTCTGAGGTAGTTTTCTTGGGTAATGAAGTAGCATTCACTTATTTAGTAAAAGAGGGAGATGTTTGCTATTTTGTGGATTGTACTGTAACCTAGCATTCTCCCCTGCCTAGACAAATTATGCCCTTACTTTGTGTTATTTTTATCGTGGTTTGAGTAAACTTGACTGAGATTGTTTATATTAATAAGACTAGCTGTGCCAGTCTATCTTCCTTTTGTTTCTTTGAAAAACAGATTTAAAATCTGCTTTAGTGATATACACCTATACTCCCATCCTCTTAAGAGACTGAAGTAGGATGATCACAAGAGTTCAGGAATTTAAGACCTGCTTGGGCAACAGTGTGAGATCATGTCTCCATAAAACATAAATATATTAATTAACTAATTAAAATAAGTTGTATTTTAGGGGCTTAAGATATACCTCAGTGGTAGAGCAGTTGACTAGCATTTAAAAGGTCCTGAGTTAGATCCCTATCACCCCCCAAAAAGAAAAATGTTTTAATTATGAGGCCTGTGTGCTCTACATCATAGCCCAAGCAAAGACAGATAACCTAGGTCAGAACATATATATACATATATATGTGTGTGTATGTGTGTGTGTGTGTATACACACACGCACATATATTTTAAGTTGTAATCTTATAACAAAAGTTAAAACTAACTGAACATTAATTTCTTTATTCTCTCCAAGATAAATTTTCTTTAAATTTATTATGTAAGTAACACATGAGGTACTAGTAAGTAAGAAAGTTATTTGTGAGAAATGAATTATATATTTAAAATAGAAGTATAATTTGAGTCACATATAATTTAGGGACAGGGGCATATCCCTTTTAGTCACTATATCTGTGTATGGAAACTACTGTCAGTGCTTCTAATCTTCCTGGTGAGAGAAGAATGAGTAAAGATGAAGGGCCACTAAAGGATTTCATAAGAGGAATATACCTTTTATAGATGAAAAAAAAAGCCTATAAGTCACAAGGCCCCTGTTTTGTTTTTAGAGAGTTAATGCCACAGATATTTACTAATTAATATTAGATTGGCTATCACATTTGTCAATTGTTTTATTTTTCTGATTATGCTTATTTTTTTAAGTTTATAAACTGTTAAAAACTGCTATAGTTATTGTCAAGGAATAAAGATTTGATATTTGGATATAGTTCAATTTAAGAAGGGTGAAATTGCCTTGTTCAGCCTCTCTCCCATTGGTAATTTAAGGTTAATGTAGCTACTATTAAAATGGCTCATAAGCTGGGTGCCGTGGTATATGCCTGTCTATAATTCCAATGACTAGGGAAGCTGAGGCAAGAGGATCACAAGATCAAGGCCAAATTTAGCAACTTGGACCCTTTCTCAGATTTTTGTAAAGGGGATGGTGTTGGCTGGGAATGTAGCTCAGGGGTATAAAATGCTCCTTGATTCAGTTACTAATAGACAAAAAGCAAAATTTTTTTAACTAAAAAAATAAAATGGTTTATAAAAGCAACCTTGGTTCTCTGAGATTATAAGTGATCATCTGATTCAGCTTTCTCCTTTCAGCAAAAAAGGATTATTTTCCATAGTTTTTAGGAGAGGCAACAGAAATCAAAGCTTATCTACATTGACAAAGTTAAGAAATGTTTAAAAAAAATAAATAACAGGCTAAGATTATAGCTGTAGGTTGAACACCATGTTACACCATATTCATCAATTTTTCAAACACATTTTTCAGCATATTAACATTCTAAAACTGAGATGTGCCCTATAGTCATCTGTGTCCTAGATTGAAATGAGAAAGTTGGTATGTTCTTTCTACTGCCCTAGTCTTTAACTAAATCTATATTAAGAATTAATAATTAAGAACAGGAAAAAAACATTCATCCATCTGGCATTTGATTTACTGATAATGAAGCAAGTCTTTATGACCTTTCTACTGGATCCTCTCAAGTGAAGACATAGTGCTGTTTCTTAGTACTAGCTTGGGATAATCTAGCATTTTGCAGGAATGAGAATGTGGAATAACTTTTTTCCATTCAAAGTACTTATTTTTTGATTCACCAAAATTTATCAAACATCCTATCAAATGAGAGATATTGTGCTTATCTATTAAGTTCTCTAATATCTATCTATATAGACTGTTCATTATATCCCAACACATATCCCTTTCCCTACTAAATAATGTTTTTCAAAACAATTTGTTAGTTTAATGAATATGAGCCAAGAAGGTACAGTTTCTTACTTAGGATCTGTACTCTATGGTTGGGAGCTGTGATACCAGAATTCAGCAACATGCCAGCATCTAATTGATGGCTGGAATTCTTTACTAATGCTTGAAATTTTGTAACAATGACTAGAGTAGATACATTTCAATATAGCATGAAACAAAGGATTATTCATATACATATTTTCCTTCCTACTTATTAATAATAAAAACAGACATGATAAAAAATTTTTAAATGGACACAATAATGTTTATTTTTTAATATTTTCATTTTTTAGTTGTAGTTGGACATAATACCTTTATTTATTTATTTATTTTTATGTGGTGCTGAGGATCGAACCCAGGGCCTCACACATGCTAGGCAAGTGCTCTACTGCTGAGCCACAACCCCAGCCCCTTGTTTGTTTATTTTTATGTGGTACTAAGGATCGAACCCAATGCCTCACATATGAGAGGCAACCACTCTACCACTGAGCCACAACCCCAGCCTGATGAAAGGTTTTTAAAAGGAATTTTTCATTTTAAAAACAAGAAGCAGATCAGAAGATTGTTCAAAAGTGAATTCAGGGGCTGGGGCTATAGCTCAGCATTACACTGCATGCCTCATATATGCGAGGCATTGAGTTCGATCCTCAGCACCGCATAAAAATAAATAAAAATATTTTGTCCATGTACAACTAAAAAACAAATTAAAAAAAAAAAGTGAATTCAGAGCCAGGCACATACCTGTAATCCCAGCAGCTCAGGAGGCTGAGATATAAGGATCGCAAGTTCAAAACCAGCCTCAGCAAATGCGAGGTGCTAAGGAACTCAGTGAGACCCTGTCTCTAACTAAAATACAAAATGGGGCTGGGCATGTGGCTCAGTGGTCAAGTGCCCCTGACTTCAATCCTTGTTATCCCCCTCAAAAAAAAAAAAAATATATATATATATATATATATATATATTAGGCTACATGGTTTTAATAAAAATTTGTTATTTTTGAATAGACATTGTATTGTTAACAGTGGTCATACATACACATGAAAACAGGTATAAATGATTTGAGAATTGAAAAAAATTAGCATTGTTACATTTGTTCACAAAAGCTTTAGAAAAAAACATTTAATTGGTATTTACTACCGAATATAATAAACTTTCCTAATAACATATTTAGTAGTTTCATTTGTTTTTTACAGCGCACACTGGTTTTTGGCTGTTGTGTGTTTCCCTGGTTTGGAAAAACCAAAGTATGAACCTAATCCTCATTACCATGAAAATGCAGTCATACAAAAAAGTTCAACTATAGAAGATAGTTGTATTTCTTCTCCTTCTGCCAGTGAAATGGACAGTTGTTCACACAACTCTTCTGCCAAGCCTGTAATTAAGAAGATGCTAAATAAAAAACATTGCCTAGCTGTAACTGATTCAAGTGCTGGACAGGAAGAAAGTGACCCTTGTTATCGGAGAAACATATGCAGTGTGAAATGTAGTGTGAAAAAAATAAATCATACTGCAAGTGAAAATGAAGAATCCAGTAAAGGAGAATCTGCATGCCAGAAAGTAGTTGATAGGACTAAAAATGAGAATGGCCTACAGAATGAATGTTTGAGTTCTGTGCATCATCCAGGTATGTATTTCTGTGTTCTGAAAGAATAAAAGAATCCAGAATAGGACTTAAACAATCAGATTTTTAAAAGTCCGGTTTATTGATATATATTACACTTAGAATAACATTCACTCATTGTATCAGTATAGCTTGAGCTGTGTGATTGTATACTGTCATATAATCACTACCGCAACCAAAATTTAAAACCTTTTTATCACTCCAGAAAATCTCCTTATGCTTCTTTAATAGTCATTCTCTTCCCTTTTCCTCTACAAGTACAGTTTTGAAATTGTAGAATAGGTTACTGTATCCCTAGTCTGAAATATTAAGTGCTTCAAAATCTGAAACATTATACAACAAATGGAAAATTTCTATACCTGACCTTGTGATGGTTCCAGTTAAAATGCAGATATATTAAATGTTGTATAAAATTACCTTCAGGCTGTGTGTAATTCTGGTTCCAAATATTTCAGATAAGGGTTACTCAGCCTATTCAAGGTTTTTATTTTTCCACTTATGAAATTTCATAGGAGGTTTACTGTATTCAAAATAAACAGTAGTTGTATAGTCCTAGATCTATAAAGCTAATAAATTCATTATTCTCAATTTACAGACTGGTGAATTGAGTACAAGTGGCCAGAAGCAAAAATAAAAGCTTTAGCTAGGTGCATGCCTATGATCCCAGCAGCTTGGGAAGTTGTGGCAGGAGGATCATGAGTTCAAAGCCAGCCTCAGCAACTTACAGGGGCTTAATGACTCAGTGAGACCCTGTCTAATAAAATATTTTAAAAGGGTTGGGATGTGGCTCAGGGATTAAGCACCCCTGGATTCAATCCCCAGTACCAAAAAAAAAAAAGAAAGAAAGATTAAAGCTTTTCTCCTGTAAGCTATTGAAACTTCATTCTTCATTCTTTACGATTTTAAATAGGAAGAGGGGCACCACTCCAACTTCTGCTTTTATTTGTTTGTTAAAGTGCTAGGGATTAAACCTGGAAAGTTTGATCAAACATGCTAGGCAAGTCCTCTGCCACTGAGCTATACCCTCAACCCCAACTTCTACCTTTTTATTTCTCATCATCTCTAATAAATTGATTTTCTTCTCCTTGAGTTAGTTGCATATTTCCAGCTTCTCTCATAAGAATCTAAAAATTCTCTTTAAATTCTTAAATTTTGTATTAAGTCAGTTGTATAATTTTCTTTCCAATACACAAGAGTCCATTCTGTATCTTAATTTAAACACTACAAAAAGTATACCTCTATCAACATATCACATGTTATCCCATAAATATATACAAATATTTTTTTTTAGTCCTGGTGAACAAACCCAAGGCCTTATGCATGTGAAGAAAATGCTTTACTTTACCATTGAGCTACAAAAATGTGTAGAATCCTAAGAATATGTACAAGTGCTATGTGTCAATTTAAAAAAGATTTGTAAGTCTGTTCCATAAAACCCATAATATGATATAGTGTGTGCCTTGCAGATTTATTAAAATGAAAATAGATTTAATATATTTTGTTTGGATGGGAAAAATATGTGGTATAGGCCATAGAAGAAATTATGTGGATTCAGAAAGAACATGTTGAAAATTATGAGTGCTGAACATACTCTTGGTACTTCTACCAGCTTGTATTATTTTGTGAGTCAGAAACTTTTGTTGAGCTCTTGTAAGAATATTTTGATTTGTTGGGCCTACTAAGCTGCATACATCAATTCTGGAGTAGTGTACCTTTGAGAGAGAAGAAGCAGAAAAGGAAAACATGCAGGAAAGTTCAACAGAGGCCAAGCAGAAATACTTTTCTAGCTCATTTTCCAGTCTTATTTCATTGGTCAGGAAATAGAATAAAAGTAGGCAAAATGCTTGCCTATTATTTTTCAATTTCAGTGGTTTAATACTTGAGGATAAAACTACTCATTTATTTGAAATCTCCAGTACAGGAAAATCTGTAGCATAGACTTTGACTGCTTAGGACTTTTTTTTTTATTTTTTATTTTTGGTAGTAGTCAAGGACAGGAATGTGGCAATGGTAAATGAAAGCTATTGAGTACTGGGTTTTTTTCTTTTTGAGGTTTTAAACTTGATTGTAGGGATTGGACATGTAACTCAGGGGTAGAGTGCCTGCCTTGCATGCCTGAGGCCCTGGATTTATTCTGTAGGGATGCAGGGGTAGGGTTGGCAGCATTGATTGCAATGATACTTGTACAAATGTATGAATATATAGTTATCCTCTGGTATCCATGGAGAATTGGTTACCGATCTTGCTTTCCCCCAAGTACACCCAAATCTATGGAATCTCAAGTCCTTTAAATGAAGTGGCATATTTGCATAAAAGTTGTGCACTTACTCCCATATACTTTAAAACATCTCTTAAAGCATACTTTACTATAGTAAGTATGTTGAATTATATTATGTAATACAATATAAATGTTGTGTACATAGTTGTTATACTGTATTTAGAGAATAATGACAAGGAAAAAAATCCATACATGTACAGTAAAAATATTTTTAAATATTTTTGATCTATAATTAATTGAATCAACAGAGAACCCATGGATACAGAGGGCTAACTATGAAAAAATACTAGATTATATTCATTAAATAATTGAAAGTTATATGAATTTTATTTCAGTACTATTAAAAAGAGAAGCCAGGGGAAATATTTTAGTGGTTAAGTACAAATCCATGGGCTTGATCCTCAGCAAGGATCCTCTTAAGAAAGGAACACAAGAGAAGGTATTCCTTTGATGAGTTAACCAAAAATACTTTAACGTGAAATGAATTAAAGAGCAATGTAAATAAAGCTTAGGGCTTTTTAATACACAAACTCCACAGATTCCTAGTGCCCTCTCCTACAAATTAAAGTTCTGCTCAAGTTGAATAGCCAGTTAAAATTTGAGTGAATAGCATAAAAAATTCTAATGAGGACCAAAATTAAAGTATGTTTTATGTATTAATATCTGTTTATCCCATTCATTTTTAAATTATAGTTAGTGCATTTGTTTTGTTTTCAGTATATGTGCACCGACACCAATTATATCTTCTTGGGAGGGAAGTGGGAATGGGGGGAGAGGCAAATGATAGCTGAAGGGTAGAGAGTTTCGTCTTTTTTGTTTTTTCACTCTTGTGGTGTAGGGGATTGAATCCAAGGCCTTACATATGCTAGGTGAGTGTTCTTCCACTGAGTTATATCCCCAATCAAAGGCTTATGAAACAAGTGTTTCACAGAATATTGATTTTTCATTTTTGTATTTGTGATAACACCTGTACTATTTTCTTAGTGCTTGCTTTAGTCCAGGATTGATAGTGTCCCACAGTTTGAAATAGTGCTCTGCAGTGGGTCTCTGCACACTTGGGTAATGAGGTTCTATAGTTTTAATCAAATGTTTCCAATGCATCATTACCCAAAAGTACACTAAATAAGAGTGCTCTTTAGATGTGCTTTTCCCAACCACCTCAGAAAGGATGCTTAAGCAGTCTGTTCTATATACAATGATAGCATATTAAACAGGATTTAAATTGTGTGTTTTAGACAGTTTTAACATAATTTTAGCTATCAAAGACATAGTTACCAGTATTGACTACTAATAATAGACAAAGTGCAGTTGTATGTAAATGGAATTATATCTAATCCCAGATATTAGGATTTTTAAGTCAGTGTGTGAAAAGTACTTGCTATTTTTTCAGTTGAGCACCATATGAAATAGTTAACTTGCTAGGGTACATGAAATGTGTTTAAACTTGAGACTCAAAATCATCTTCAGATGGTCTCACTATGAGAAACTCTCAGGAACTTACATTTATTGATAGAAAGATTGATCAAGCCCAGCATGGTGGCACATGCCTGTAAATCCCAGGAGTTAGGGAGACTCAGGCAGATTTCTGAGTTCAAATTCAGCCTCAGCAACTCAGTGAGATCCTGAACAACTTGGCAAGACCCTGTCAAAAAAGTAAAAAATATGGGAACAAAAAAGGGTTGGGGATGTGTCTCAATGGTTAAGTGCTGCTGGGTTCAATCCCTGGTACCAAAAAAAGAAAAACTGATTGAATTGCTACCATTTATTTATTCCAGGTCATTTGTTTATTGACAGTAATAAAGGAGGGAATTAAATGAATTATTTAATTTATTTTGTTTTTGAAATGCACATACAATTTAATTGGTGTAAGGTAAATATTCATATGACCACAGTTTCTGTAGATAAGAATGACTTGCTGCTAAAAACCTGATTAATAATACTAACCTGATTGTGATTTACTGATTCTTAATTGCCAGAGGGTTTGGGCAAATTTTGGGCAAATGTTATTCAAATAAAGGTGTTTTAACTTTAAACAAACATAAAAATGCAGTTTTGAAAAAGATAAGATGAGGAGATTATGGTTTGTATAACAAAATGGTTTACCATTATGTTTGAATAGTTATTTTAATAATAACTGATCATAATATTTTAGGTATGTGTACATTTAATAATATTTAGACTTTTGTCTTTTCGGAAGTACATTTCATTTTGCTTCCTTCCCAACATTTTTATATTAATATTTTGACCCCTTATACAAAAACTAAACTTATACTAAAATAAACTTTATCTAAAATATCCAGAAGTCATGCTTTCTAAATTTTGTAAATGCTGTGCTCTGAATTAAACAATATTGATATATTTGGTATTAAAATCCCTGACTTGGGCTTAATTGCTTTCATCTACATCTTATATTTCTTTGAAATGTTTTATGTAAATAATTTTTTTTCAGTCAGCAAAAGAGTTGATTTAATGATTTAGTTTCTTGGAACAAAAGCACCCATTAAAGTAGTCATTGTAGCTTTTCTCTATGTGGTGCTTTATTTTAATCAATTTTTTTACATTTATTGTATAATTTTTTTATATTTTCACAGTTTTAATTTTAAAATTATACATTATTTTGTGTTCTAAAGTTTTCTGGTTTTGTTATTTAGCATTTATATTATTTTCAGATTGTTGTAACTTCTAGTATGAGTTTAAAATATCTAGACTACCTAGTACAACAATGTTTATCTACATATATTCATTCATTATGTATTTTAAGTATGTGTACGTTTAATCATAACTGATACCTAGTTTTTAAATTTTAATGAGTTTCAGGGTCTAAGTAGTAGAAACAATTTGGTAATTGATGTGTCAACTAAAATAACTTGCTTTTTATTTGTGAGATTACATGATAAAATGGATTTTATATCCTTAACTATTATATCATTGAACTACTATATCATTGATTAACTATGAGCATTAATTTTAGCATTATATCTTATGAGTTATAGGCATGATGATCTTTTTTAATATATGTTTCTTGTTGATACAGATGGCTTAAGCAAAATCAGACTAAGCTATGGTGATGAATCAGCTGAAGGTAGTAAAATGCTTGAAGATGAACTAATTGACTTCTCAGAAGATCAAGATAATCAGGTAAAACTGAAAGCCTGGAAAAATATTCTGTTTTATCTAAAATTTTTCTTTAGGATCATGTAAGCAGGTCCTTCAACCAGTAAAAACTCATCATGGCTTCTGAAATTTGGGTCATACCTCCAAACACAAATTTAGGTTTCAAGTCAAAGGTTCCCAGGATAAATGTATTAGTACTGCTGTTGTCTTGCCACTCTGATCTGGGCTGACCCTAACATTACCTCTGAAAGTTTTAATATAAAATTAATTCTCACCTGGGCATTGTGGCATACACCAGTAATGCCAGCAACTCTGGGGGACTAGGCAGGAGGATCACAGCTGAAAACCAGCCTTAGTAACTTAATGAGACCTTGTCTCTATATAAATTAATATAGAGAGTAATAAGTTGAGGATATGGATTAGTGGTAGAGTGCCATTGGATTTAAGCAATCCCCAGTGCCACCAAAAAAAATGTTTTATTTCTCTTACCAAAACCCATCTAACACCTTCTATCCTACTTCCTCTTTCAAAGAATTATTGGGTCATACTTTGTAGAAACTTGACATTCAACAGGAAAATGTTTAAATTTTCAATTATGTAGTATATGAGCATAGAAATATTATCTCTCTGAAGTGTCTCCAGTGATTTTTTTCTTTCAATTTAATGTGTATGTATCTTGACAAGAGCAGAACATAAGTGAATTCTAATATCCAATATGAATATTAAGAAGTGTATGGGTTGTTTTTTTTTATGTTTTGTTTGTGGTACTAGGGATTGAACCCAGGGCTTTGTGCATGTGAGGCAAGCAGTCTACCAACTGAGCTATATACCCAGCCCCAAGAAGTGTGTTTTTGAAATTATTTTATAGTTTCAATTAAATAGAACCTTATATTAAAAAATCATAAGCACCCTACAGCCAATTATTATTTATTTTTTTGACCTTTCTTTAGTTGTTAGGACAAACTTTGTTTACATAAAAGTAAGGATTGCTTCATACTGTACTATTTTTTTCTTTTTGCTTAATCTACTACTAGCAAACCAAGAAAGCACTTTTTTTGCACTTTTTAAAATTATTTTTTTAACTTATTTGTTCTAATCAGTTATACATGACAGCAGAATGCTGTTTGATTCATTATACACAAATGGAGCACAATTTTTGACTTCTCTGATTGTACCAAAAGTAGGGTCACATCATTCATGCAGTTATACGTGTACCTAGGGTAATGATGTCCGTCTCATTCCACCATCTTTCCTACTCCCATGCCCCTCCTGCTCTCACCTTTGCCCCATCCAAAATTCTTCCACTCATCCCATGCCTGCTCTCCGACCCCCATTATGGATTAACATCTCCTTAACAGAAAAAACATTTGGCCTTTGGTTTTTGGGGATTGGCTTACTTCACTTAGCATGATATTCTCCTCCTCCATTCATTTACCTGCAAATGCCATAATTTTATATTCTCTTTTATTGCTGAGTAATATTCCATTATGTATAAATATCATAGTTGCTTTATTCATTCATCTATGGAAGGGCATCTAGGTTGGTTCCCCAATGTAGCTATTGTGAATTGTGCTGCTATGAACATTGATGTAGCTACGTCACTGTAGTATGCTGTTTTTAAGTCCTTTGGGTATAGAGCAAGGGGTGGGATAGCTGGGTCAAATGGTGATTCCATTCCAAGTTTTCTAAGGAATCTCCATACTGCTTTCCTTGCTGCACCAGTTTGCAGTCCCACCAGCAATATATGAGTGTGCCTTTCCCCCCACATCCTCACCAACACTTATTGTTGTTTTTATTCTTGATAATTGCCATTCTGACCGGAGTGAGATGAAATCTTAGTGTACTCCTAAAGTGCAAGAAATGAAATCATAAATCAATAAATGGGATGGATTCAAACTAAAAAATTTCCTTCTCAACAAAAGAAACTATCAATGAGGTGAATTGAGAGCCTACATTTTGGGATCAAATTTTTGCCACATGCACATCAGATAGAGCACTAATTTCCAGAATATATAAAGGAACTCAAAAAACTTAATACCCAAAAATCAAACAACCCAATTAATAAATGGGCTAAGGAGCTGAACATACATGTCTCAGAAGAAGATATACAGTCAACAAATATATGAAAAAATGTTCAACATCTCTAGTAATTAGAGAAATACAAATCAAGAAAACACATTTTTTTGTATGTGTGTGATGTCCCTTGGTTAACAACGAATGACTGTAGGTGTTTTTTTCCTAATATATACAGGTTGGGCATCCCTAATTTGAAATCCATATTTTAAGTACTAATAGTGTGCTGTCTCTTATAGGATGATAGCAGCGATGATGGATTCCTTGCTGATGACAATTGCAATTCAGAAATAGGACAGTGGCATTTAAAGCCTACTATCTGTAAACAGTAAGCAATAACTATGTCTTGTAAACTATATGATGTTATTTAAATAGTTTTTGCTTAAACAAATATTTAAGTATAATTCACAAATGCTGTCAGGATCATTGAGGAAAAGTGGGGTGTGCCACCAGGGATAAAGGAAGGGAGAATGAGTAATTATTTCAGTCCCCCATTTGCCCATTTTTCTAAACTCTTCATCTATGGATATACATATATTTCTCAATAGTTAACCATTATTCTTTTTAGTATACTGTGTCTTGGAACAGAAAACACATGTCAAAACAGTTAACACAGGTTTGGAGTTTACACTGGTTCCGTAATTCCTACATCGGGGCCATGGAGTGAGTCACATCAGCACTAAGGGATAAATTTCATATAGGAACCCCAAATGAGAGTAAATCACTGTTAGTTTTCAGAAGTACATGTGTGTTTTGAAATCTCTCCAGAGATCCCAAATTTAATTATTTCTAGACTTAATCTCCTTTGACTTTGTCTATAGGAGACTTGGAAAAGCAAACTTAATTTACAAAAGTAAACCTCTGGTAGTCCCCTCAGGACAAGGGGATGTAGCTCAGGAGTAGAGCATGTGGTTTAGTATGCTTGAGGCTGTGGGTTAAAACCTTAGCACACACAGCAAGAAAGTCTACTCCAGATTCCCCCCCAAAAAAATTTAGCTAAGAGTGGTCTAGATCTTATTATTTCAGGACATTTGGCACTACATGTACTTACTTGGGTTTACAACATAGCTGTATAGAATTGAAGTTCTTTGAAAATTGGATTTGAATTAAGTGTTCTGTGGTAGAATCTTAAAACATACATACACACACACACACACACACACACACACACACACATACACATACACACACACACACCCTAAACTGTTGGCTTTTATGTTGTGATAATTATCTGTCTTAATATTTGTAATAGGCCTTATTTTTTTTAATGGGGTTATTTTCCTTCTACTTTCACATGGCCCCACTGGGTTTTTTTGGGTTTTTTTTTTTAATATTTATTTTTTAGTTCTCGGCGGACACAACATCTTTGTTTGTATGTGGTGCTGAGGATCGAACCCTGGTTGCACGCATGCCAGGCGAGCGCGCTACCACTTGAGCCACATCCCCAGCCCAGGTTTTTTGTTTTTTTTAAGTGGAATGAATGTTCAAATTTTCATATTTTGTTTTTCTGCTAAATTTTTAAAGTATTATTAGGAATCAACTATGGAAATTTAGTGTAACATATTTATAACCAAGGGTTACATTAATATTTTACAACTCAATGTTTACTATAACCATCAATACCTAATTACTAGGCTGCTTGTATCTCTAAAGTTTATTTTTCTTCTGGTATTTACTGAGGTAAACAAGTAAATTCTGAAGTTTTAAAATTTTATGTTAATATGCTATTAGTCTTTTTATGCTTTTGTAACATTGTGAAATATTAAATTTTTGGTCATTTGTACTCTGCAGACCTTGTATCCTACTTATGGATTCTCTCAGAGGCCCTTCTCGGTCAAATGTTGTCAAAATTCTAAGAGAGTAAGTTCGAAATTGCACCTCACACTTTGTTTTGTATTCTGTTAAAGATGAGGCAGTTTGTATATTTATATGTGTATAATTTATTGCATATGCATTATTGCAGGTATTTAGAAGTGGAATGGGAAGTTAAAAAAGGAAGCAAAAGAAGTTTTTCTAAAGATGTTATGAAAGGCTCTAATCCAAAAGTACCACAGCAAAACAACTTTAGTGATTGTGGTGTATATGTATTACAGTATGTAGAGAGCTTTTTCGAGGTGAGTTTTAGTTTTTTGGATCTGACATAATTGATAATGAAATGTGTATTTGACTTTATTTTTTGTATAATGAACAACTATTTTGTATAGTGAGCAACTATTTTAGAGTTTGAAAACTGTGGTTTCAAAAATTATTCCAGGGAGGAAAAACTTAACAACTTTTTAAAAACTCTTTGCAATACAGAGAATCAAAGCTAGAGGCACTCTACCACTGAGCTATATCCCCAGCCCTATTTAAATTTTGAGACTGTCTCTCCTTCAGTGGCTCAGGCTGGCCTCAAATCTGGAATCCCCTTCCTTCTGTTGCTGGAATTTTAGGAATGTTCCACCATGCCCAGTACTAATTGGAACACTTTTAAAAGACATACAGGTCACCAAATCCAGTGCTGATCAACCTGTCCTGTCCACTGGTTCTTTCCACCTTAACTAATCTCTCCTGTAGTTCCTACTGTCTCATTTCTCCCCTTCACAGATTTTTTTTTTTTTTTGTACCAGGGATTGAACCAACCACTGAGCCACATCCACAGCCCTTTTAATTTTTTATTTAGATACGTGGTCTCACTAACTTGCTAAAGCTGGCTTTGAACTTGCAGTCCTCCTGTCTCAGCTTCCTAAGCTGATAGGATTACAGGAATGCACCACCACACCAGAACACAGATATATTTCTTGAAAAATAATTGTATTTACTGCCTCCATTTTCATACTTGCTCCTCAAATCTCTGATATCTGGCATTATCCTTACCCTTATGTTAAAATTGTTCTTTACTTCCCATAACCATTTAACATTGTTGACCATTAATTTTTCACTCTCTTCCTTTAACTTCAGAGTAATAGTACCATACATTTCTCCCTTAGATATTCCTTAGTTATCTTGACTCCTTAGTTCTTCATCCACTGTCCAGTGGATGAATCACAAAATACTGTCTCTTAGATATCAATGCATACATTACCTTGTCCGTGCTGTTTCTTTCCAAGTCCAGTGTGCTAGCACCACTCTTGAAGGCTTCTGTATTGATTCCCATTCTTCTGTTTCATATTCCCATTCTTTCTGCCTTCTCTTTTTCATAATTGTTTTCAAAAACCCAAATCTAATCATGTTACTTTTTTAGTAGCCACCATGATGATTATATTGTTATTATTACTAATATCTTCCCTTCACTGCCTGTACTTCTATTTTATAATGACAAGTGCTCTAAATTCACTAGAAGGTTTCATACAACCATTGTAAAGCAAGCATTCTAAAGAGTTTTCTCCCTCAGGAACTATCATCTAGAGAGGGGTCACAGAAGCCTCCCAGCTTCCAGGGTCTACCACATCTCCAGGGTAGAGTGAATACCTGGTGTGCCCATACCCCTTCAGCATGATCCATTCTCCTATGCTTGAGAGGCATAAGTCAGTTTTAAGATTCCCTCTAACCCTGAGACTCTGGTGTTGTTCGTTACAGTGGTTGCTTGACTCCTCTATACCTCTGAGACAGTACCAACTCAACCTTATCCAACCACAGCTTTATTGCATTCAAGAGTGTGCCCTAAAATTGCCATGAAAAAAAAAAAAGCCAGATACATGCTAATGTTTCTTTATAAAAGCAAAACTGTTCACTGTTCATTCCAAGTAAATTGTTTCGTAATCCAATGGCTTCATCCAGGCTTCCAAAAAGAGCTGAAATGCTCAGGATACAGCTAAGCACAGCGCTCAGAGAAGGTGCAGATTTGTAAGGTTGTTGGAGCTTCACTCAGCCTCCATGGTTCTTTCACAAATGAGTATTTTCCTTCTCTCCAGTCCTGCCTTAAATATTTCAGTGGCTTCTTGTTGCTTTTGAGTTAAAGACCAACAAGTTTCAAATGACCTGTATGATCTAGTACCTATCTAAGCTTTAGCCTCGTTTTCCGAGCATTGTCATTCTAGCATTCTATATATCAGCCAGCAGAAAATTACTCAGTTTTTCATTTTGTGTCTTGTTCTTTCTTTTCTCTAAGCTGTAATGTACATTTCTTACTGTAATACTCTTCACTATTGCTTCTGTCTTTTCTTGACTGGCTAATGTTTACTTGTTCTTTAGGTTTACTCTCCTAGAATAGTATTAGCCCTTAGATATTTATTCTCATAGTGTTCTATACTTATGTCGTAATACTTGTCGTATTCATCATTGAATTATCTTTCTGTCTGGCCTGGGGCTGACAAACCTTTATATAAAGGACAAGAAAGTTAAGTATTTTTTTTTAGGCTATATAGCCATACGATCTCTTGTTGCCACTCTGCTATTCTAAGTTCTACACCCATACACCATATATGAATGAGATTATGTGTCTGTATTCTAATAAAACATGGGCTAGGGATGTCACTCAATGGTAGAGCACTTGCCTGTCATGCATGAGGGGGAGGCCCTGTGCTTGGTATCCAGCATTGCCAAAAAGAAAAGAAAAAAAAAAACTTTATTAAAATAATGGACATGCAGAATTTGGCTTATTGGTTGTAGTTTGCCAGCCTTTAATCAAGACTATAAGATCTATATACACAGAAATTATCTTACATTTCTGGTACCCAGCATATTGCCTGGCATATGATAAGGTAATGAATAAATATATATTGATACTTTCTTTTTTAAAAATCATTCTTTTTATTTGTACTAGATACAAATTTATGATGTACATAATTTCTTAATATATGTATATGAATCTGAATATTCCTATATTAAGAATGAATTTTTTTTTTTTTAAGATCTTTATGGTTGGTCATACATAGTAGTTGGGTCCATCTGGACAAACTTAGACATGCATGGAAATCGACTTCAATTGATATTTTCATTTTTAACTTTGGACTGTTTTTGTAATTGAAGCTAAAATGTTATTGATTATAATTTTCTAATAGACACTTAATCTTTCATTTTCAGAATCCCATACTAAATTTTGAGCTACCTATGAATTTATCAAACTGGTTTCCTCCCCCAAGAATGAGAACAAAAAGAGAAGAAATTCGAAATATAATTCTGAAGCTGCAAGAAGATCAGAGTAAAGAGAAGAAACAGCCTAAGGACAGTTCCTCAACAGAAGCATCTTTAGGTGAAAGAACAGAACAGTATGTCAACAGTGTCTCAGATTGACCAGAAGACAATTGTTGCTTGTGGCTTTCAGAAATGAAATGACTTTCAATTTTGGGGACAGTCAGTAAAGAACTGAAGTACTCACTACTCAGAGTGATTTGGAGATGTTAATGCTTGTATAAATGTCATATAATTAATTTCCAAAGGAGTATGTATTAAGTAAAAGTCTGTAAATATGTTAATGAAACCAATTTTTCCAGCATTTATAATTATTTTTTTCACTTGTTAGGAAGCTTTTGTTATGTATTTTCTGTTAATAGTACTTAAAACTGCAACTTCTAAACACAAAATAAATAAAAAAATATTTATAGGAGGAAATGATTAATCTGATATATTCTTTAGTGAACTTGTATAGTTCCTTCAGTGGGTTTGATTTATTTTATGGGAATAGTTAAGTATCTATGATAATCTTTTTACCTTTTATATTTGCTCTAAAATAACTCAAAATGTGAAAATAATATTAAATCTAAGGCACTTTCAATTAAGAAAACATCTTTATATACTTGTACAACAAGAAAAAAGTACAGCTTTTCAATTCATACACTCTCATGTGTTATGAAAAACCAAAAGTGTAGTAAATATTTATATATAATTTTCACATACTTAGGAATAAACAGCATTGAGTAACTTAAGGAAAACTACCCTTGAATTATACTACCAAAAAATAACTAGCATACATTATTATCAAATGGATTTTTGAAGACATCAAAGACTCAGGTTGAAACTATTTGATAAATGCAGCTTGAATTTCAAATATCCCATGTTACCTTTCTATATTATATCTTCAAATATGCTGCAGTCTGTGTGATGTAGTTAATTGATAAACATTTTTAATCTGCATAAACAGGAATTTAAATAGGAATTGCTATTTTTTGTAACTACTTTTGCTATTTTTATTGCTCATTTTGATCTTATTTTGATAAAGTATCAGACTTTTGCTTGAGTTTTTCAGTGCAAATTATTTTTACATGTAAAAGTACTGTCTTTAATCACATAATGCAGCAAAAATCTCCCTTTGAAATGCTAAAATATGGGTCTAGGAATATAGTTCAGTAGTAGAGTGCATACTTAACTCATGTGAGGGCACCGAGTTGAATCCCCAGCACCAAAAAAATAAAAATACTAAAATGTGAAGATTCTGATGATACATTTGCAACTCATATAGAAAGCTTGCATATATTTGTAGAAACTTCATTATTTTTCAAATGAAATCATATACATTCTTTCCAGATGAGACTTGAAATATATATTTTAAGTCATTTTTTTGTTAAATGAGGAATGAATTTTTAAATGCAAGTATAACAAAAATAATAATTTTTAAAAGGCCATTTCTATTGTCAGTAATTATTTTATTTTTAACTTCCTGGCTCTGGTATGGTGATAAACAATTTAGAGGGTTTTTAGTAATAACTTAGTTCTAATGGTTAGATAATTAATTCAGTTATGAAAAGCAAGAGTTGTACAGCAAAATGCTTTTGGATCTCTAACGAAACGAAGACAAAAAAAGCAGAACGTCTTTTTAAAAACTAATACCTAAGTTTTTTCAATGAACTGTATTTTGCTAGAATTTGATGGTACTGAAAAAAACTATCCCAGGGGCTGGATGTGGTGGCACATGCCTATAATTGCATCTGTTCTGAAGGCTAGAAATGAAGATCACTTGAGCCTGAGAGATCAAGATCAACCTGGGCAACATAGATTCTATCTCAAAAGAGAGAGAGAGAGAAAAGCTATTCTAAAATTTTTTTTTTCTTTTAATTTCAAGTGGTTACATTTTACAGGTAATTTTTGATAAACTAAAATTATAACTTGTCCCTTGGGCCAACTCTTATCAGTATTTTAATTTTAATATGAAAAATATAGATTGATGTATGTCAACTATCTAGAGGTAAGAGTACTCAGATATTTGGTATTGTCCCACCCTTTGTGAAATTTTATTTTTGAAAGTAATGCATTATATATTGCATATATATTGAAATCTTTGGAGGCTGTCAGGTTGCACTTAATAATTATGTACTCTGGTAACTTCTATATGTAGTTTAGAGTGGATATCAGCCTTTTAAAATGTGATTAATAAGTATTTAGAAATTGTGAAACAACTTTAAGGTCTAGAGGTTTGCTACTAGACACTGAAACTGCATGACGAGTATCTGGTGTCTTAACTAATTAGATAGATCTGTTGTATTGGTTTTCTTGTGGGATAGAATAACAGTTAATCATTTTTAGAAGAGTTTTAGATTACTTGCCATAAAATTTGTATGTATCTTAGCTCTTGATAGTTTAGGAGCGAAAGTGATGTTTAACTAGTCCCTTCCCTTTAATGTTGCTGTACCTACTTCAGACAGTTGAAAACTTAATCATTATTTCAAGTTCATTTAAGCCTAGAATAGTTACCTTTCGTTTGCACAGTAACCTGTACTCAAACTCTTAATTAAATGTAGGAGGTTTTACTTTAAAACACAAAATGGTTACATAAATTACATCTTGTTTTAAGTCACCAAAATAAATTCAGTATTTTTTTTTAAAAAAACCATTCATGATCTCTGAAGACTATAAGATGTAATGTAAAAAAAAATAACAGTTTTAATTTCCTAAAAATTAAAAATGTACTTGAAAGTCTTAGGTAATTCACTGGAAATAATAAAGAATATATTTTAATATGTAATATGATCGAGAGTTGGTATAGTAAAGTTATGGGAATGTTACAGTGGAAGAGAATAACTTGGTCAGAAAAAACAGTAGCTTACAGAGATGAGGCTGTGTGGTGCTCTATGTCTAGAACAGACACAGGTATCAAAGCTGCTCTACAGATTATTCTAGAGACAAATGGAAATTGAGATTATTGTGAGGGCATATCCAGCCTGTCAAGCAGATATCAATGTTTTACCAATATGACAACCAAATGTACAAAGAAAACCAGACTGCACTGGGAAGTGTTATCTGTTTTAAAAGGGGAAAAAAGTGCTGAAATCCTCCAAAAGGAGTTTCAGGTGTATTTATAATTTTCTTAATCTCAGGAAGAAGAAAAGGGGTCATGAAAACTGCTATTCCAAAACTTAAGTTTTCCAATATGGGAAGAATCAGTTGACCATTGTGAAATGAGGAAAAAAACTGGCCCTATCATCTGAATTAACTAGATCAAGGAATAATGGCAGACTCCTCAATTACTGTTAAGGAAATCAAGGTGCAGTGGACTCACAAGAAAGATGCCATAGACCCCTGGTGTAAAACAGGAAAGTTAAAAGCATAGAGGATTTTATTTTTATTGAAAACAATTACAGTTAAATAGTCCTTGTTGCATATGATTACAGTGAGGATGGCAGTGTCCAAAACCAGCATTTTTATGTAGAAATATGCATGAAACTCATGGGGGAAGCTTTTCATACAACACATGCCCAGGTCTCAATCCCATTGGTATCATGAATTTCCCAGGTATTTCCAGTACCCAACTGCAGCAAGCCACTAATTTGAAAGGATCTATGTCCCTGACAACTTTCAAATTTATGGTTCCAAAAATAATGAAGCTTTGTATTTCTTTCCCTCAGATCCTTTATCTCTACACCCCCGACACACATACAATTTTCATTGAAAATCTGATTGATGAAGTCATTAAATTGTTACCAAGCCTTGACTGGCAAAAGTCCTGATTTTTAAAAGGAAGAAAGTAAATTCTGCAAATGATAAAGTACTAGAGTCACTTTGTTTTTGTTTTGTTTTGTTTTGTTTGACAGCTCTGGGATTGAATCCAAAGCCCAACATGCTTGGCAAGAGCTCAACAAATGAGCTACATCCCTAACTCAAGTGCCCATCACTCTTGATAATATCCTTGGGTGAATCACCAAATGGATGGTTTTTGAAATCTTTTTTTTTTTTTTAGAGAGAGAATCTTTTAATATTTATTTTTTAGTTTTCGGTGGACACAACATCTTTATTTTTATGTGGTGCTGAGGATCGAACCCAGTGCCCCGCGCATGCCAGGCAAGCGCGATAGCTTGAGCCACATCCCCAGCCCAGTTTGTGAAATCTTAAAGCATAGGTCACTAGGAGCCATGGGACTATGAAAAGCAAAATTTTGATTTTTGTTTAATTTTTAGTAGAATTTTGAGGTGTCAATGCAATTCTCAAAAGTGTATTTAATAACTAGCTTTCATAAATAATAGATTCAAGTAAGCTGGAAACAGTTTAAACCAAGTTAAGTGGGTTTTCTTACATGGCTTCTTGGAGCTTTTAATATGCTAATGTACAGATATATTAAATAAGAGGAAAATACAAAACAGTCATACTATAGAATACTGTAGAATTGGCCATATTTACCTTTCTCTTGAACTAAACTTCCTTATAAATACTACCAATAAGGAGACAAAGTTAACTTTGAGCTGTCCAAACTGAACTGCAAGAAAAGATGCCTTTTAAACTCATTTTAGTTTTTTGTTTTGGTTCCTTTTTTAGCCTTTTATTAATAATTGGGTATATGGTTTGGAAATCTAAAAATAAGTGACTAGTGTCTTGGTGAAATGAAGCTTTATGGTAAGTGTTTTTCCTTAACCATGATGAAAATATTTACAAATTAATTCTTTTATACTTGTAATTGTAGGTGAAAAATCAAATCTCTTTCATCCTCTATTCCTTTAGAATTAAACTGCAATAGATGATCTTTACATTTTTTTCCTGAAGAAATCTGTAAAAAAAAAAAAGCTACAAAATATTAATACATTTATGATATTTTAAACTTCTCCAGTAACTGAAAAATTATTCAAACTTAATTAGCATTATACATGCTAACAGAGAATTTGGTGAAAAGCAAATTAGATGAAATTTCCTTAAATATTGAATAAATGTTATAAGTACCAACTATGTACTAAGTGTTAGAGGTAAAAAGACACCATTTTCTCCCCTCTTGGAGCTTCCTTATAGTGTGTTGGGAAATACATCTGTTAATTAGCCCTACAAATTAGTAATTTCAAATAAGTGCCATCAGGAAGCATAGAATGTATTAAGTTAATATAGTCTATCCTGGGAAGGTTAGAGACTTCCTAAAGATGTGACATTTGAACCGGTGATAGACAAAATGAACAGTGCAGAAAGGGAAGAGAAGAATAGCACTTGTGTGCTGTGCAAAAGCCCTTAGGTAGGAAGGTGTGTGATTTGTCCTCAATGATAATAGCCTCATTTATCAAGCACATACAAAGTATGTGGTCTAAGCATTTTAGATGAATGAATTCATTTATTCATCACAATGACCTTATGAAAAATGTACTGTTAATACTCCCAATGTATGGGAAATTTTCCCCTGAAAAACAGGGCTTTGAATTCACATCTTACCCTAAAAGGCTAGATTACCTGTGCTAGAGAGACAATGATGAAAATAAATAAGATGACCATGTTTTTTTAGAAATGCAGTGTGGCATATTTATTTTTGAAAACTGGGTGGCGATTCATGTTATTTTTTAACTTTTGGCATTTTCATAATTTTTTAGAAGGCCTGTAAGTGAGGTAGAAAGGGAGGCTGGGAACTAATCACATGGCTTTAACATCTTGTTCAGAGTTTGGTAATTATCCTAAAAAATCATTGAAGCATTTCAAACAGGAGTAACATGACCAAATGTAAATATTGAAAAGATCAGAGTGGTAGTCACGAAAGCATTAGATGGGACAAGAATGAGTTTAAGTCACTACTATAGTAATTAAACTATGAATTACTATATGTAGGGTGAAGGATACAATTATGCCTGTGATTATAGGGTATTTCATTTAAACTTTTTCTTTTAGAAATATGCAACAAGAACAGAAAAGGGTATTCTTTTGTCCCATTCAGAATTTTTGGTTTGTTTCCTTTATGAACAGTTATTGAAGAGACAACATGTACAGTTGAGAAATGAAGAGAAAATGACAAATCGAAGACATTAAAGTTTTCTTATTTTAAAACATGAACATCAAAAACACAGAATTGATACTGACATTGTATTGTTTTCACAAAAAAGTACTACATGACAAATTTATGCTTAAATTTGACCTAGTTGGGCCAGGTGCAGTGGGCACACTCCTGTAATCTCGGCAGCTCTTGAGGCTGAGGAAGGAAGATTGCAAGTTCAAAGCCAGCCTTAGCAATTTAGTGGGGCCCTAAGTAACTCATGAGACCTGCCTCTAAAAAAAATGAAAGAAAAGGCTGGAGATGTGGCTCAGTGGTTAAACAGCCAAATTCCCAGTACAAAAATTAATTAATTAACTTAAAAATAAAGAAAAAAATTTTTGCCCTAGTTCGCCAACATTTCCAAACATGCTTCTTACAGAAACTGCCCAAAGTAATTGTACCATAGCTAGTTATAGTTTGTATTAGTTGGTCTCTTCCATCCCATTCTCCTCCTGTCACAGCTGATTGGGTTTAGTGGGCACTTGATTTCAATGAAAATTGGTTTGTAGTCATATGACCTAGGAAGTAAAAAACCACCAGGCTTGGTGCACACTGGAATGGGGAACATGCTTTAGGGAGGAGGATCTTAAGTTCAAGGCCAGCCTCATTATTTAGTGAGACTGTCTCTAAATAAAAAATATAAAAGACTGGGGATGTAGCTCAGTAGTAAAACACCCCTGGCTTCAACCCCCAGTACCAAAAACAAAAACAACACAAAATATTCCAAACAGATCTGGTCATTGGGTATTAGATTGAAAATAGGAAAGAATTTGCAATTTGGCAGAGAATGCAGTGTGTTAAAATGAGTAATAGAAGTACTCCTTTTTAAGATGGACTTTTTTTCCCACATTTTTACCTCTGAAATAAGGCTACATCTTACCAAATAAAGAAACTTAAGTTCTCATCAGAATCATACAGGAAGCTTAATGAACACACGCCTGGTTCCCAGAGTTTCTGATTGAGGTCTGCAGTGTGACCTTAAATGTACATCTCTAACAGATTCCTAGGTGAGACACACTTTGAGAAACGCATTATATGGATTCTTTGCTGTGGTTTCTGTCATTTTTGTGAAAACTTCTTGATACAGTTAGCACCAAGAAAGCACCAAGCATTAGAGCATCTGTATTCAATGAAATGCTGTATGAAATTATTTTATCCTATTTAAGAATATCCTTTCTGTAATTACAAGTAAATGTGAATAACAGGTATGTGATCACAGGATAGCTTTGCTTTTTTAAAAAATTGTTACAGTCTGGATTTTTCTTTCCTTTATAACGTATTTTAGCAACTTTGTATGTATTCGTTAGTATTTCCCCCCCCATTCATAGTTTTTCTATACATCTCTATATATGTATAAAGATACATTTGTTAATTGTTTTTCTTATAAAAACTAGGAAAATTATGCAAACATTTTCAGAATCTTTTTTTTGTCTCTTAGCAATATTTTGTGTAAATTATTTTACCATTTCCTCACTGTCAGTTCCACTAGACTTGGTTATGCTATAGTAACAATTCTAAAATCTCAGGACTTAAAGAGGAAAACAGAAAAGCTCTGCTTGTTAGTTACTCAGCTACCAAAATGAAGCTCTACATTGATCAGCTTTCATAACCATTGCAGAGTGGGAAGGGAAAACTGGTGAGCAGCATATTGACTCTGAAATCTTCTGCCCAGTGAAGGTCCAAGTCAAGATGGCGCCTGGCAGTTTGCAGGAGGAGTGGTTTGTGAGCCAATGCCACCGAGCCATTAAGATGATGGAGAGTCCTTATTGGCTGATTGCTGTATCTAGATGATGTTAATTGAAACAAGCTGTGTATAATCAGTTAGGTATATATACCTCTGCTGTCCTGCAATAAAGCAGCTCCCGCTGTTTCAACCTTCACAAGTTGCTTGTCACCTCCCAGTTATTTGCCCAGCCAGACTGTGGCAATCAATGCCACTCACACGGGGTTTGGTGGTACACACCTGTAATCCCAGTGGCTCCGGAGAATAAGACAAGAGGATTGTGAGTTGAAATCCAGCCTCAGCAATTTAGCAAAGTTCTAAGTAATTTAGTGAGACCCTGTCTCTAAATAAAACATAAAAAGGTCTGGGGCTGGGGCTGAGTGGTTAAGCACCCCTGGATTCAATCCCTGGTACAAAAAAAAAAAAAAATTACAATATTTCCTGCATTCCCACCAATAATAGGTATTATAGCCCTTTTTAATTTTGTAAACATTTTGCATAAAATTATTTGTTATTACTTTGATGTGCATTTCCCCAATCATTAGTTTAAATTTGAGCACTTTTTTCATGGTGGCTTTGCCTATCATTTGTCCAATTTTTTATTGGATTATTTTCCTTATAATTAATATTTAGGCTGTATATATAAATTCCATTGCCATCTGAATTACCAATGTACTTACTCAATATCTATTATTTTGCTGTACATTTTATATTTTCCAAAGTATAATTTTTATTTGTATATATTCATTGAGTTTTCCATGATTAAAAGGCTCCTTTTTGACTCAGGATAGAACATATAGTTACATTTCTTAGAAGAAAAATGTAAGTAATAAAATTGAAATTTATTTATGCCTATGCTAAAAGATAATTATAATTTTTAAGAATTTCTTCAAATGGCCATGAATGGTGGCACACATCTGTAATACCAGCAGATTGGGAGGCTAGGCAGAAGGATCCCAAGTTCAAAGCCAGTCTCAGCAACTTGAGAGATCCTGTCTCAAAATATAAGAAATGGTTGGGGACGCGTAGTTCAATCCTTTGTACCAAAAAATTTTTTTCTTCAAGATTATCATTTGTGCCAGCACTGATTTATTAAAAATTTCATTTCACATTAAAATGAATTTCCATCTTTCTCATATATTGAGATTTATTTCTGGAAATTCTATTCTGTTTTCTATTTTGTTTCTTTGATTTGTTTGCTAATTATTATACCTGGTAACTATAGAATATAGAGAAAACTACTTAGCAGAAATTTACAGATTTAAATACCTTCATTATTAGATACAAAATGGAAAAGAAACTAAATCTCATGTTAAAAATCAGGAACAGAACAATCAAATATTTTTTATTTTCTAGTTGTTTTTTTTTTTCAAAACGCTAGAAAGCAAGGTGTGGTAACATAGGCCCATAATCCCAGTGACTCAGGAGGCTGAGGCAGAGGAAAATCAAGGGCAATTTAAGGGCAGCCTGGATAAATTTGTGAAATCCTGTCTCAAAAAATAAAATAGGGCTGGGCATGTAGTTCAATAGTAGAGTGCCCATGGGTTTAATACCACCACCACCACCAAAAAAAAAAAAAAAAAAGGAAGAAAGAAAAAAATCCAGAAGGAGGAAATTAAGACAAAAATTAAAATTAATGATCTGGAACTTATTTTACACCATGCTACCATAGTCAAAAAAAAAAAGAAAGAAAGAAAGAAAGAAAAAAAAAGAAAAACCCCAAATGTAGTTCTTGTTTTTGTTTTTGGAGTACCATGGATTGAACTCAGGGGCACTAGACCACTGAGTCACATCCCCAACCCTATTTTGTATTTTATTTAGAGACAGGGTCTCACTGAATTGCTTAGCGCTTCACCTTTTGCAGAGACTGGTTTTGATCATCCTGCCTCAGCTTCCTAAACTGCTGGGATTACAAGTGAGCCCCACCATGCCCCACAACAAATTTAGTATTTTGAAAAGATAATAAACTCTTAAGCTAGATAAGAAAAAATAAAAATGTAAAAGAGAAAGATATATAACAGATACAGAGGGGGCTGGGGATGTGGCTCAAGCAGTAGCGCACTCGCCTGGCATGCGTGCGGTCCGGGTTCGATCCTCAGCACCACATACCAACAAAGATGTTGTGTCCGCCGAAAACTAAAAAATAAATATTAAAAATTCTCTCTCTCACTCTCTCTCCTCTCTCACTCTCTCTTTAAAAAAAAACAGATACAGAAATACATAAGAGAAATTAATGTTTAATAATATGACCACGGATTAAAGGCTTAAAGGAAATAGATGAATTCTTAGAAAGTCAGAAAAATATCAGAACTGGCCAGGTACAGTGGTGCAGGCCTGTAATCCCAGCCGCTAGAGAAGCTGAGACAGGAGAATTGCAAGTTCAAAGCCACCTATGAAACTTAAGAGACCCTGTCTCTAAATACAATATAAAAAAGGCTGGTGGTTAAGCGCCCCTGGATTCAATCCCCAGTACCAAAAAGAAAAAAAAATATCAGAACTGATTCAGGAAGTAAACGACTTGATTAGCTTATGTACAAATACTTAGGAAATACTGGCAAAATGTTAAAAGAAGAGTCACTATGGACAGCGAGCCAGGACTAAATCAATTCTTACTTTTAAAATCCAAGGCAACTTTGAACTTCTCAAGCCATGAAAATATCCAAATTATATATGAAGCCAGTATACTGTCAATAAAAAAATTCTAGTAAAGATTGGTATCAAAAAGTAATAAATAGTAGAGGCTGGGGCTGGGACTCAGTGGTAGAGTGCTCACCTAGCATGTGCAAGGTGCTAGGTTTGATCCTCAGCACCAAATAAAAATGAATAAACAAAATAAAGGTATTGTGCCCAACTACAACAACAAAAACTTAAAAAAAAAAGTAATAAATAGTGTTAGCAGTGTAACTCAGTGGCAGAGCACTTGCCTAGAATGTTGGAGGCCTTGGGTTTGATCCCTAACACCTCCCTCAAAAAGCAAAAGAAACAAGTAATATACTAAGTGGTAGAAAAGGTAAAAATCATTTAAACTAATATCAAGAACTATATAGGGTCTCTTCCACTTAGAATTATAGCAAATGCACTATGATAAATGCACTATGAGAAAAAAAATGAAATAACTGGTATAAACTTTGGAAAATAAATAAAAGGAACATTTATGTTGATTGTATGAGTAATAAATGCACTAAATATATATATTTAATTAAAAAAAAAAACACCAGAACAAAATTAGAAAATTGTGTACAGTGCCTGGAGATACCAAAAAGTAATTCTAACAATGAGAATACAGAATAGGAACTGGGAGTTGGGTTTTATGGCTTAGGCCTGAAATCCCAGCGACTTGAAAGGCTGAGGCAGGAGGATCACAAGTTTGAAGTCAGCCTCAGCAATTTAACAAGAAACATTTAACAAGGTTTGGGGCAATAGTTCAGTGGTAGAGTGCTTGCCTATCATGTGCACCCAACACCAAAAGAAAAGAATACAGAAAATGTCTCAACCAGTTGGTGTCTTTGTTTTGGCTTTTTGAGGTACTGAAGATTTGCACATGCTGGACAAGCCCTCTATCATTGAGCTACATCCCCAACTTCAGACAGCAGTCATATAAATCATGGTCTGACAGACTCTTGGGGCTGTGTTTGTGCTGGGAGTGGCCTGTGTGAAAGTTCAGGTCAACAGGCCCTAGTTGCCATGGTAACATGGTGGGGGGCTACAGGCAAAGGCCTGTGGCTCTATCAGTAGAGGCCTTGCATTCAGCACCTTTCCCCAGGCATAGTGAATTCTAAGCAAATCAAGATGAACCTAATGTCTTGCCAGTCCTGCGTCCTTCAGATTGCCTGCTTTACAGAAACCTTCCCACAGATAACCTTCTGATGAATCCTATATAATAAGCTTGCTGAGCTAGCTCTAGAGTCAGTCAAGCCTCAACAGGGCTTGGCTACCCACCTGGACCCAACTTTTTCTCTCTACAATATGTTTGTCTTTTCTTTATTCCCTTATTGCTTCTCTGGTATCCCCCCACCTTTAAAAAAATACTTATTTTTAAGTTTTATGTGAACACAGTATCTTTATTTTACATTTATGTGGTGCTCAGGATCAAACCCAGTGCCTGGTGCATGCTAGGCGAGCACTCTACCACTGAGCCATAACCCTAGCCCACTCCAGTATCTCTTGAATTAACAGCCCAGAGCACAAATGGAGTCTCAGCACCCAGCCCTTTTTAAAACTTTTATCTTGAGACAGGGTCTCTCTAAATTGCCCAGTCTGGCTTTGAAAAAAATAATAATTTCTATATATATAAAATTTTCTAAAAAGGTTTGCACTACTAGCTCTTGTGTTCAATCCACAGCACTGGGGTGGTGGGGGCGGGGGGCGGAATAAAATGAAGAAGAAAAAGAAACTTTTATTTGAAATATAACCTTGTTACAAACTAAGAAAAATATATTTGGTCTCTGTCCCCAGTTTCTAGCAGAGAGCTTCTAAAACCTTCGTAACTTTTTGAATGATAGGAACATCGTTTGTTATAATATATTATTTTTGTCCCCAGTTTTTTTTTTAAATTTTTTAGTTCTAGATGGACACAATGTCTTTATTTTACTTTATGTGGTGCTGAGGATCAAACCCAGTGCCTCACACATGCTAGGCACATGCTCTATCTCTGAGCCACAACCCCAGCCCTTGTTCCATTTTTGAAATGGCTCAGGAGCAATAAAGCAGAAAGAGAGTCTCTTTAATTGTTCATAACAAGCTGAGTTCAACCCCATGCCTGAATTTATATTAATAAGGCAACCTTTGTCACCCCTCTTAGCACGAGAGGGCTGGCTGCCAGAGGAACATGTGATTAGCAGGTTGAAACTTTTAAACCCTGTCTATTAAATCAAACTCAAACTAACTGTAAAAGAACTTTATTTTCAGTCTCAGAAATTGCAATTGGATAGACACAGATTCAAGATAATTCTAGATCGGTGTTCTTAAGGAGGCAGGGAAAGTGGTAACCTTTTACAGGTAAACAGCGCTGATTTATCATAAAACAGTAAAAATTTCTTTGGAAGAAACAAATATTGAGTGTTGAGAGAGAGCAGAAGCTGTATGATATAAACCACATAACTGGTAGAAGCTCAAAGAATAGAAGGGTCATACATAATAGAAGGGTCAATAAAACCAGAGTCCAATAACCTTCTGACAGGCATATCGAATCTTTCTATGGACACTATATAATTATCCCATCATTCCAGACATGTGCAAAAGGTCAAGATAACCCAAGTCTGTATTTCGAGGCAGCAGTCTGAGATGTGCATCAGTCTTCGTCCCTTAACGGGGACGAAGGGACTCCATTTTGAAACACCTTCAATGTTGTTTTCATAATGATTTCCTTTTTTTTTTTTTTTTTTTCCCCACATCCAAATCAGACCTCTCAGGAAAGAAGGGTGGCTAGAGATTGACTTAATCACCATCAGCTAATGATTTAATCAGTCATGGCTCTAAAATGAAGCTTCTAGAAAAACCCTATAAACTACTCGGTTCAGAAAGCTTCTAGGTTGGTAAATGAATTCTCACATTGGAGAATGGCATGTGTTCAGAAGAGATGTGCTATACTTTGAATGCATCACCCAAAAGTCCATATATTGGAATCTTAATTCTCAAATTCATATGTTAATAGGTAGGGAAGTGGGGTTTGAGGAAGTAATTAGGATTAGATGAAGTCATGAGGGTGGGGCTCCCCATAAGAGGAAGAGACCTGAGCTAGCACACTTTCTTGGGCTCACCATGTTATGACGCAACATGAATTTCTCACCAAATGCCAACAAATCGATTTAACTTTCCAGCCTCCAGAATCATGAGCTAGATAAACCTCTATCTTTATAAGTTACACAATTGCATGTATTTTGGTATAATAACAGAAAAGTTACTAAGAAAATGAAGGTGTGTTGGGCTGGGGATGTGGCTCAAGCGGTAGTGCGCTCGCCTGGCATGCGTGCGGCCTGGGTTCGATCCTCAGCACCACATACAAACAAAGATGTTGTGTCCGCTGGAAAAAAAAAAAAACAACTAAACAATAAATATTAAAATTCTCTCTCTCTCTCTCTCTCTAAAAAAATAAATAAATAAAATTAAAAAAAAAAAAAAAAAAGAAAATGAAGGTGTGGAGCCCTTTCTCCCACACACCTTGCCTTCCTTATATATCTCTTTCATTTGACTTCCTAAGTTGTATCCTTTATAGTGAACAAAAGTAAATGTTTCCCTGAGTTGTGAGTCATTCCAGCAAAGTATCAAACCTAGGGGTTGCAGGATCCCTAGTTTATAGCTGGTTTTTCAGGATAGTTTCAGATAACCTGGGACTTGTTGATCTGAAGTAGGGGCAGTCTTGTGGTATTGAGAACCAGAGAGTTCTGACCCTGACTGCAGGAAGACAGAGTTTGAATTGAATTGAATTGTAGGATACCCAGGTAGCGTAAGAAGATTTGGACAATGGCACAATGTAAAGCAACACATTTGGAAGTACTCTCTGAGAGGGTCTGGGGGCTTAGCTCGGTGGTAGAATGTAATGCCCAAGGACTTGGATTTAATCCTCAACACTCCCCTCCAAAAGTATTCTGTAAGTGTATAGGAAAATAGTTAAAATTTCCTTTTACATTTTTACACATACAGAAACAATGCACAAATTTGGGTACTGTGGCATGTATGTGTTGTCCCAGCAACTCAGACCTAGGAGTTCAGGGGCAGCCTGGACAACATAGTGAGACTTCATTTCTAAAGGAGGAGAAGACAGTAGAAGAAGAGGAAGAAGAAGAGAAGAAAAGTGCACAGAGCACGAATGAACTTACACCTTAATAAAAAATCATGATATGAACCTGTCTATGTCACCCATCACCCAGGTGAAAAAATAGAGCACTATCACTATCTCAGAAGCCTTTTCCACATCCCTTCTTCTTCTCCTTTTTTTTTCCTTTGGTTTTACTGAGGATTGAATCTGGGGCTTTACACAAGCTAGGCAATCATTCTGTCACTGAGCTATATCCTGAGTCCCTTTTTCATTTCATTTTATATTTTTGGTACTTGAAATTGAACCCAGGGATGCTTAAGTACCGAGCCACATCCCCAGCCCTTTTTGAAAATTTCTTTGAGACAAGGTTTTGCTATGTAGCTTAGTGCCTCACTAAATTGCTGAGGCTGGTTTTAAACTTGCAATCCACATGCCTCAGCCTCCTGAGACACTGGGATTACAGGTATGCACCACCAAGCCTGTTCCTTTTTTTAAAACACTTTTTTAATTGTAGATGGACATAATATCTTTATTTTTATTTATTTACTTTTATGTGGCGCTGAGGATCGAAACCAGGACCTCACGAGTATGAGGCTCTACCACTGAGCGACAAACCCAGCCCACAAAGCCTGTCCCTTTTTCATTTCATTTAGTTTATTATTTTGGTGGGTACCAGGGATTGAACTCAGAGGCACTCAGTCACTGAGCCACATCCCCAGCCCTATTTTGTATTTTATTTAGAGACAGGGTCTCAATGAATTGCTTAGCACCTTGCCATTGCTGAGACTGTCTTTGAACTCATGATCCTCCTGTCTTAGCCTTCATTTTATTTTAAGATATGGTCTTCCTATAGGTTGCTGAAGCTGGCCTTGAATTTGTGATCCTCCTGTCTCAGCCTCCTGAGTAGCTGGGATTACAGGCAGGCATGGGTCACCATGAATAGCATCACATGTCTCTTCTCACTCAACTAATCCATTTTCACATCTATTTTTTTCCCTCCTGGTACTGGGGATTGAACTCGGGCATTTTGCCACTGTGTTACATTCTTGGCCCTTTTTACATTTTATTTTGAGTCAGAGTCTCATTAAGTTGCCTAGGCTGACTTCCAAATTGAGCTTCTCCTGCCTCAGCCTCCTCAGTAACTAGGATTACAGGCATGTGCCACCATGCCTGGCTAATATGTCATTTGAATAACTAATAGAGGTGATATATTTCAATTAGTAGGTTATTGTTCAGTAGATGTTTGATCCTCACAAATTTATAATAACACTATCTTGTCCTATCAATGCTGGTCTTGATCATTTGACGTTTTTTAACCAATGTAATATGGGCAGAAGAGACTAATTCTAAGCACAGGCTTTAAGAGGCACCACATTTCTGACCTCTGACACAAGGAGAATGTGAACCAGGTAGCCATTGTGCCTTTATCTTCAACTCCAGAATGAGACATGAAACAGACTAAATTGACAAGCAGCATGAACTGCAGTTGCCCCAAGTGTCTCACAAACTTTCCAGGAAAAAAAGTGAATGGTTTTTGTATAGACCATTAAGTTTCTGTTGGCTACACAGCAAAGGCTAACTAATACAATAATTATCTGGTAAGTCTCAACAAAACCTATAGGAGTTAACTCAGGTTATTACCTGATAAATTCATTTAATGCTTTGTCCACTTCAAATTTAGGATTGTTATTAACTGTAGGAAAATATTTAACTCCGACACGCATTCAATTAGAAACTTCCTGGTCAGTGGTTTCTTGATACTTCCTTGATCTATTTCAAGATATTACTATTTTTAAGGCAAGGAAATCGGCAACAACAAAGCTTTTTACTCAACAGGTTTTTCAGAAGAATATTGTGAATCCCTAATGTCCTTAGTGCTTACTTCCCACTCTCAGTGTTTTCTTGTCTTTTTGTATTAATTATAGTAAATTTTATATTATATAGTATCAACTTTGCACATCTCATTCATAAACTTGAAAAAGAGTATAATTTTCCTTTTTATATTTTGGTAAGAATAACATAGAATAGCTTACACATGTAAAGTTAAAGGATAATTGGTGAAAATTAAAATTAGAAGTACTGTGAAATTTCATTTTATAGAAAATTGAGATAAAAGGCATATATACTTTACAAAGATTCAATCATCTGTGCAAATCACTTAAATTTATTGATTAATTATTTTATGGAGTTGGGATTAAATCTGAGTCTCATACATGCTAGGCAGCATCCCCTAAATTTAAATCTCACATTCCCATGGAGAATTGAACAAAGCTCTCTCTCTTCTATAACATAAAAGCTCTAAAATATTCTAAAACTGTTCATCTAAAGGAGTCCACTGTCTAAGAGAGTGAAACTTATGAAGCTAATTTGCTCATTCAGCTCAGCTGTTCTGCAAATGTTTACTGACTGTGCCTTTTATGCTCCAGCTGACTCTGTATATCCAAAGACCAGCAAGACTCAGTGAGATCACAGACATGTAAATAAAACTGGTGGGAGAGCTGGTTCCTTATCTTGCTGGCCCCACAACTTGGAGTCAGTGCTATTATACTTACTTATATTATTCATTGGGTGTTAAAAGACTAATATCCTTAAGGTCATCAGAATTGTTTCCAGGATCCCTATAGATACTGAAATCCAGGGATGCTCAAGACCCTTATACGAAATGACATAGTGGGGCTGGGGTTGTGGCTCAGAGGTAGAGAGCTCGCCTAACATGCATGAGACACTGGGTTCAATCCTCAGCACCACATAAAAATAAAATAAAGATATTGTATCCACCTATAACTAAAAAAAATATTTAAAAATGACACAGTATTTTCATATAACATAAGCAAAAAGTCCTATATACTTTAAATCATCTCTAGATTACTTGTAATACCCAATGCAATGTAAATATTATGTTAATAGTTGTTTTACTATATTGTTTAGGGAATAATGACAAGAAAAATGACACAATCATCATAGGCCTAACTATGTAATACATGATCAATGCACACAAAGCATGTACTCTACTATTGAGCTACATCTCCACAACAAAATACTGAGTTTTTTAAAAAATCTTTTTTAGCTGTCAATGGACTTTTATTTTATTTATTTATATGTGGTGCTGAGAATCGAACCCAGTGCCTCACACATGCTAGGCAAGTGCTCTACCACTGAGCCACAACTCCAGCCCAATACTGAGGTTTTTGAAATTAAAAATTCTGCCTGGTGTGGTGGTACATGCCTGTAATCCCAGCGACTGAGGAGGCTGAGGTAGGAGGATTTCAAATTCAAGATTAGCCTCAGCAACTTAGTGAGACCCTGACTTAAAATAAAAAATAAAAAAAAGAAAGCTGGTGATGTGGCTTAATTCGTAAGTGCCCCTGGGTTCAATCCCTGGTACCATAAAAAAGAAGAATAAAATTCTGTCCAAGTAGTCACAGTGGCATGTGCTTGCAATTCCAGCTACCGTGGAACTCCAAGGTAGGAGGATCACTTGAGCCCAGGAGTTCAAGACCAGCATGAGCAGCATAACAAGTCATGGATCTCAGTTTAGGAGAGGATAATACAAGATGATCCAGGGAACAGTCTTACAAACATTTAATGAGTCAGAGCAAAGCTGTAAAACTTATAAATGAAAATATGAAATAAATTATAGAGTTTTGGCAACAAACAAGACAGCCATATTCACTTTGTTTAATAACAATGCACACAATTTCCTAGAATTAACTGTCTAGCCATTTATTCATTCATCATCTCATTTATTCACTAGCAGTGCTAAGGGCAGGCATTATTTAACGAGTGCTTACTTAATGAGTGCCTACCATGGGAAAGCCACTGTGCTTGGCACTAGGAACACAAAAAAAAGTCTTCAACTCTGCCCTCAAGGAGTTTATAGTCTAGTTGGGGAATATCTATAGATAAACTTAAGTAGCAATGGTGAAATATGCGTTAGAAAAAATATTTGTAAAATGGGTACTGAGAGATGAGAAAGAGTACCAAACTGCACCTAGGTTTTGTCACAAGGGGGTTTAGGGAAAGCTTCTTGAAGGGGACAAATAGGCTTTGTTCTGAAGGATTAATTGGATTTAGCTTGGCAAAGCTCCAGTGTAATAAATAGCATAAATAAAGCAGTTCGAGACACAGAAGCACTTCAGACTGGCTTGAATGAAGTATAAGAAATGGAGAAAGGCAGTAGGTAGAAATGAGATTGGACAGGTAAGCAGGGATAGGAGAATGGACCAAAATGAAAGTGGTTCCAAAGACAGGAATGTAACATGGTGTAATGAAATCTGTTTTAGTATAGCTTCATGGAGCTTAGAACAGTGTGATGAACTGGGAACCATATGACCAAAGAAAAGGCATTCAAATTTAATTGGAAACAAACAAACAAATAAATTCCCACTATGCTAGTCAAATAAAAACAGCCAGTTTTGTGACTGGTGGTTAAGTTAAAAGGTCTTATAAGATATCTTAAGGCTGGGGTTGAGGGTGTGTAGCTCAGTGGTTGAGTGGTTCCCTAGAGACCCTGGATTTTAAATAGAAATGTAGATAATCAGATTTTATTTGAGATAAACTGGTAGCATTATAGAGATCCGGTTAGATGGGGACAAGATTGTGGCTTGGGAAATAGGTTAGGTGACTACTGTAGTATACACTACTTGGAATGATGATGGCCTGAAACAAGACAATGGTAATACTTAGGAAAAAGAACTGGATAGAGAGCTATGGACTAGAAATAAAGAGACTCTGTAACTACTGGAGGTGAGGGGTTAAGAAGACAGGGGAAAAAAAAATCAAAGTCATTTGTTACAAAAAACATTAAAATGTAAAGGCTTCTATTGATTTGCCAAAGGCTTCTAATAGTACATTCAAATTAAGTCAAATCAGTGGACTGAATACACAGAGATCTTCAACGTTTTAAATAATTTCAAAATGTAGTTTTAATATAATTTAAGATTTATCTCATGGCAATCTGAAATTAAACTTCTGAGATTGTTGTAAATTATTTCCTTTCTTGCTTTCTCTTCCTCTTTCTTACTTCCCTATTTTATCATATTAATTAAGAAAAAAAATTTATAGGGCTGGGGTTATGGCTCAGAGGTAGAGCACTCGCCTAGCATGTGTGGGGCATTGGGTTCGATCCTCAGCACTGCATAAATATAAAATAAAGATATTGTGTCCACCTATCACTAAAAAATATTTTAAAAAATTATTTTGGTGGTACTGGGGTTGGAGCTCAGGGCACTGCATGCTAGGCAGACGCTTCACCATTGGTTAGGTAGCTATCTTGTCTCCTTCTAATCCAATCTCTACAATGCCACCAGTCTTTTATAAAAGTATGATTATGTATTTCTTTATTTAAAATTCCATAACAGCACTCCAGTAGCGTTAGTATAAAGTCCAAATCCCTTAATTTTATTTTGAGACAGGGTCTTGCTAAGTAGCCCAGGGAAGCTTCAAGCTTGCCATCCTCCTGCCTCCACATCCATCTTCTAATTTATTCTTTAATATCTTAAATTTAGTATGCTAAATTTTCTCATCAGAAGGTAACTTTTCACCAGGAGAACCTTGGGGCCTCTGAATATCTGAAACTTGTCTCCTCTTCAGAATCTTCAGATTTTTTGAAATTTACAAATGGTTACGTATAAACATTATAAATGTTGTAAAAAAGGGTCATTCTCCTTTGTTACTTAGTCCCCCCCCCCCCCCGCCCAGGCAGAGACTTTTAACATCATAATCAATTATTTCCTTTTCTTAAAAGTTTCATTTCACCTTAAAGGCGATATACGTTTCCGTTGTAACTTAAATTTGCAAAGGCACTTCGTACTTCATTTAAAAAGATGACTCAATGATGTGTCGCTTATAAGGTTAGTAAAATTAAATAACCAGAAAGGGGCTCTGAACACTGCGGTGGGGAGGGTGGAAGCGGAGGGCAAAGAAATGCAAAATTTCCATTTCTGGCCTGGTCCTCCAAAGGCCAAACAGCAAGTAGCTATTCAGGAAGCTTATTCCCTGCGTCCGGCTGTCCAGCCCAAGTCAGCCGGGATTCTGCTGAGTATGCAGCGGTGCTTTCCTGTGCCACCACACAGCCAAACTCCCACCCGTTCCCGGGCACCTGGGCCCTGAGGCCCCAGCGCAGCGAGCGGTCTTGCCAAGCGCAGCGCGGTGCGCCCGGGTCCTCGCCCTCTGGGAGCAACTTTCTCTCTCCTTGAACTAATTCTTGCTGTTGCCACTGCACAGTCCAGGCATCCAGTGTAAGGGAACCTGCTTTGCTGGGACCGGGAACAATTACCACTGCAAAGGACTCCTTTCCGCGGGGTGGCAGAAGGGTTCCCAGTTTGGCCAGAGGCAGTCCCTCCCAGCGCCGCCGCCCAGCCACCCTGGCGAGCCGAGGGCGGGCGGCCCAGGAGCCCGAGCCCCCTCCCGGAGCGCGTCCCCGCGTCCGGCGGGCCCGCCCCGGCCTGCGGGCCCCCGCCCCCTCGGGCGCTCCGTAGCGGTGACGTGCGCGCGGCGGGGCCGGGGACTCGGCAAGGCGCCGGCCGGCGGGCGGAGACCGACCGGGAATCTGTCCGAGCAGGAAGCGTGCGCAGCCTGGCCGCCGTCGTCGCCCGGTCCTGGTGCCTGGCTGCGTCGTTGCCCTCGTTCCCCAGCCTCATCACCCCTCACCACGCCCTCCAGCCTCACCGGCGACAGGTAGCCCTGCCACCGCACACCTGCCTTCGTTCCCTTGCGGGTGAGTGTGGCGCTGCCTCAGCTGCGGGGCGCCTCGCTTGCCCGGGCCCGGCTCTGCTCCGGGGCCTCGTCTCGCTGCCCCTGGTCCGAAGGCTGGGCTCACCTCCGGAGATCCAGGACGGGAGGAGCAGGTGATGGGAGGGCCCGGGCGGCGCCGCTCGCCTTGGTGACACGGGTGGTTCTCGTTTCTGCAGAAGGACAATGAGAGTCTTCTTTCATGGGTTTATTATCTCCAAGGTACCTTTGTTTCTTCTCTGGCTCCCAAGTAGAAGCCGAGCACTCAGGTGTCCACTTTTCGCTTGAACACTCCGTGATAATTTTATTTTCTCATTTGTAAACACGCTTAAAATTCAGTGCAGAAAGAGTGTGGTTTGTTTGCAGATGAGAAGATCGAATGATACCATTAATAATTTAGTCATGTAGGAGACCATGTTGGGATTCTGTAGAGCTGTATTTTTAGTCTTTAGGTAGTTCAGTACCTTGAGTATTTACTTACGGATATGGTCCTGAACAAGAACTTTATCAATTTCCAAGAACGCCTTAAACCGATTAAAATGCTCCAACTTTGGGTTTTCATTTTAAGTAAGAAATAATTTGACACGATTAGTGCTAGAACAACCGTGTCAGAAATATTTTCCTACTGTTTCAAAAGACGCATTACATTTTCTCTGGCATACTGTTATGTAGGAGAGAGATGCTTAAATCCTAATGTACCAGTATTATTGGATAGTTAGGAACACTGCTCCAACTTAGTGGACTATGATACATCCGAATAAAAGTTTCATGCTGTTATGCTTTGGTGATATAGATGCAATACGTCAAAATATCTTCAGAGTTTGGGAGTTTTAAAACCTCCTAAAGTTTAGCTGGAAATATCTTCACACCATAAAATGTGCATCTTGAACTTGGACTGGTAGTGTTCATGGTACAAAGGTTGGCAGCAAAACAGCATTTCTGTACAAATTAACTGAACTTCATACATGTTGTGTTTCCAGTTGGAAAATGTTTAGCGAAAAAATTACCTTAGTGCCTTCTAGCATTAATTTCAGCAGTTGTCACAAATAATGCAAAGTGGGCTGTAGCCAGAGCCTGAAACAATACAGCCCTTCAGAATAGCTCATTGACTTTTAAATATTCAGCTCATTTTGAGGATTTTCAGTTCACAGGAGTTACATGCACAGTAGTGAAAAGGAGTCATTTTAGTGTAATGTAGATTTGCTCATTGCATTTGTATTTTCTTTGTGACATGTTATATATTATTCTTTAAGCTTTTTAAGTTACATCGGTGTGTGTGTGTGTCTGTGTGGTGCTGGGGATTGAACCCAGAACGTTGTGCATGCAAGGCAAGCACTCTACCAACTGAGCCATATTGCCAGCCCTGTTTTCAAAAATTAATTGTAATAGAAATAGAAGCATGATTGTTAAAAGATTATTATGATTAAAAGTCACATAGTATATAAAACTGTATGGTATTATAATATACATTTACTCTTTATTAAGGCCTAGAAACATAAATAAGAAAAATGAAGTTATAATATTTAATACAGTTTATTAAAAACAAAGATCATAAACCATAACCTATGTAGCTTATCTGAAATGGATTTTTCCCTGTTTGTGTTTATGTGATCAAGTTTTAAAATAACAGTGACCAGGAAATCTGAGAGAGGCTGAAGGCTCTTTTCTCATCCTGTTGTGACTTTGCCTGGAGTCTGTGGTGTATCATGTAGCCCATTGTTTAGACATCTGGGCTGTATCTGGGTTCTAAAATGCAGCTTTCTTTAGAAAGGCTTAAAGATTTTGACCATCTGAGGTTTGAATAAATATAAGCACTCAAACATTTAAAAAAAATGAACCAAATATATATAGCCTTCTGTTAGTAGTCCAGCCTCTATCTTTAATATGTAAAATGTTAGTTTTAAAAATGTTTTCAGGCTTGAGGTCTAGCTCAGTAGTGGAATACTTGTAGTGTGCTGGAGGCCTTGAGTATAATCCCCAGCATTGCAAAACAAAACAAAACAAAACAACAAAACACCATTTTCTAACCTCTGTGAAATTTTGATTTCTCTATATTAAAGTATTTTATTTAAAAAGAAAAGATTGAAAAAAGTATTAAAATTTAATAAATCTCATACAGTTTTGTTTGTGATCCCCATAATGAGATAGTTCGTAATACTTTTTGAACTGGTAAGATTTTAGTAGTGTAAGATTTTCATCCATTTATTAGGCCAATACAAAGTAATTTTCCAGATTGGTGGTCAGAGGAGAAAATTAAGACTCAGAGAATAAATACTACTCAAGGTTATGTAGCTTAAGAGGGGCAAAGTATGGATTGTTATTTGAGTCTTTGGATTGTGACAGTCTACCAGAACAGGTTGCCTTGATTTCAGATCACTTATGAACTGTTGAAACAAACCTGCAGAACTGGTATGGAGGTTTGAAGAAGTCACCCAGGAGTCAATGTGACAGGCCATGAATGTGGTTCTGGAACTAATTTAGAATTCTGTGTCTCTTAGTTCTCAAGGTTATAGCCTTGAACAGTGACAGGATGCTGCCTTATCATCTCTTGTCTAATTCCTGAATGTTATACATGTTATGTGCTTTTTATTTTGACAGGTTGATGGGAATCAGAATTAGGCTGTAATCAAACATTGGATTTCATTATAGCCAAAATGAGTAGTATAATGTTCCTGGTTAAGATAGAACTTTAAAATTGTCCTCAAATTAGAAAGATAGGTGCACATAAATGTAGCAGCTGTATTGTAAATACTACTTAATTAAAAAATTCTACATAATTTGTGCTAATCTTAGAGGAGAACCTGTTTTAAGTCTTGATTAAATCATCACCTTATATCCACCAATTTTTTTTTCCTGTGAGTTCTCAAACCTAGGAAGTAAAACCCAAAGAAGAAATCAGGCATTCTTAAAAATCTTGCTCTTATTAAGAGAGGAAGTAGTTTTCTGTGCAGAAAGCATGTGTCAGATGAAACCAAAACATTAAAGCACATTAAGCACATTCCTTCCATGTATATTCACACAGGGTGAATATTAACATTTGTGCTGAGTAATGTGCACAAAGGAAACTCCTGACAAAAACACAGGTATCTTTTGTGTTTGTTGTTACTTGTTATTTTATTTGAAAGCAGCCAGCTGACTAATGTTTACAAGGTGAGATATTTTGTGTGGTAGAATTTTGATTTCTAATATATGTAGATGAGCATCTTTTTCAACAAATATTTAGTGATAGCCCACTGTGTTTCATAAATGATTATAAGTTCCTCCCTACCCTGGTAGATCTTTGTGTGTAGAAAATAGGAAGCATGGCAAAGATATATGAAGGTAAATTGAAACAATCCATTTAAAATCTGAAGATGAGCTGGGCACAGTGGTGCGTACCTGTAGTCCTAGGTACCCAGGAAGCCTGAGTCAGGAGGATAATTTGAGTCCAGGCTGGGAAACATAGTGAGACTCCATCTCAAAAAAAAAAAAAATGTATAAACTTGAAATTGTTTATGCCGAAAGTTAATACCTTTATATTTATATGACATTTTATTGTTTGGGAAATCATTTTATGTACACTTGATGAAGTAGATGTAATAAATTTATTGCTGTTCTACAGATGAGAAAATGGAGACTCAAAACATTAAACATTATTTAAAATTAAGTAACTTGCTCAAGGTCATATAGCCACTTTGATTCATCTCTGAGAATAGAACCTTTTTCTGCCATAGTAGTAGGCTCTCCCCCTATACTTCTCTACTTCCTATGTTTGTTAGGATTAGTCTTTTTGCAGTGACTTATTTCATTTTATGTCTTTAACTCAGATAGTTCAAGAAGTTCTAAAAAATCAGGATCACTAAATTTTGTAACAGGTTTGTTTTTAATAGAAGGCAGGAGATGGGCATGACACATCATTTATGGAACTACTTTAATTTTATTTTTATACTTTATTTTTTAGTTGTAGTTGGACACAATACCTTTATTTTATTTATTTATTTTTATGCGGTGCTGAGGATTGAACCCAGGGCTTTGTACATGCTAGGGGAGCGCTCTACCACTGAGCCACAACCCCAGCCAACTACTTTAATTTTAAAAAATATATATTTTTAGTTGTTGAACACAATACCTTTATTTTATTTATGTTTATGTGGTGCTAAAGATAGAACCCAGTGCCTAACGTGTGCTAGGCAGGCGCTTTACCACTGAGTCCCTACTTTAATGTTTTTAGTAGACTGATGGACTAAGGTAATCAAAATTAGTTAACTAAAATCAATTAGTTAAAAAAGGAGAAAAATGTTCTGGATAAATTTTAAGAACAACTTTGATTACTTGGCGTATTAAAACTGATCTGCCGATTATGACTTTTTTTGTAAGGACTCAATTAAGAGTTGAGTTGTGTCTATGATGGATACTTTATTCCTTCATTCATTTAAAACATATTTACGTGTCTGCCAGAGCCCAGACACTATTCTGAATGCTGGGATACAGTGAGTAAGACCAAGTCCTTGTCTTGAGTGACATTTTATTGTTGTTTTGAATTAAGTTAATTATAGACTCTTCATACTGGTATGTAATCAACAGGGCTGACCTTAAAGTTGAGAAATAGACAGTTGTCAAAGTGCTACAGTTTTAAGACTGTTGAAAGACTTATTTGCTGTAAAATATCCTGCTTGTCTGCTGTCTGCTGTAGGTGCCCCTGTTGGATTATAGCACTGTTACCATCCTGCTCCTGATAAATAAGTATGTTTCATTATTTATCACAGTTTCAGGAAACAAGGCTAAGAGAAAATAAATGGGACCTTGGGCTTGTGTTGATGTTGTAAGGGTAAGAAAGGGTTGGCAAAGCATAATTTTAATAGTATCTATTGTTTATTCAACTTTTGCTATGGGTCAGATATAGTGCCAAGTAATTATCTTATGTATATTAGCTCAGTTAATTACTAAGTCACCTCAGTGACATAAGAGGCATTATAAAAAAAACTCTTTTTTTTTTACAGTTTAGGAAGTTTAGGCAGAGATGTAAATTTGCAAAATCATAACCATCACTTGCTATCACTGGAATTCAAATCCCTCCTGTACTTAGTATGCAGTAAATACTCATGGGGAAAAACTCAGCACAGATTTCTGGTTCTACTATGTGACACAGATCTTATAAGTGAAGAACTTAAAGGTGGGAGATGGGGTAAGTCCTGAGAACTTGCTGGATGAGTGATGGGAATTGGAGGGGGTTTGACAGGAGCCTACTTGGTCTACAGCCCTGGAGCTCCAGAGTTGCATTTAAGTACAGATGTCTGGTTCATAGGTAAGAGGACAGGCATACCTAAGAGGGTGTTGATTTTTGCCACTCTGAGTTTCAGCTTTTTCATCTGTAGAATGGAGGCAACAGGGGTTGGAGGGGAAGGGAAGGGACATGGGTTATTAATGATGGTGGAATGTGATGATCATTATTATCCAAAGTACAGGTATGAAGACATGAGTTGGTGTGAATATACTGTGTATACAACCAGAAATATGAAAAATTGTGCTCTATATGTGTAATAAGAATTGTAATGCATTTTGCTGTCATATATAAATAAAAAATAAATTAAAAAATAAAATGGTGGCAACAGTATTACCTATCTGCTGTGGTTCTTTGGATGATTGAATTAGATAGGGCACATATCACACTGCCTTGCACATAGTTAATGTACATTATTGTTGTTACGTTACTGTTTTTTTTTTTCAGATCTGAATTTGCTTGTCTTTGTGATTCTAGAATTGGCAGCAGTCTAGACCAAAAATGGTACAGAATGCCCCTGTAGATTGTTGCTTTTTGCCATGTTTAATGTGAAGTTTTTATCCAAAAGAAACAACAAACAACAACAACAATATAGTAGAGAATCCTTAAGTTGTTCATTGTTAAGTATTTCTGAAATTTAGGTTTATGTCAAAATTACTTGGGGAACTGGCAGAAATATAGGAAGGTGTGGGTGGGGCCTGCGTAATAACATACAAGCTTCCCTGTTGATTTATATGCTTACCAAAATTTGAGAACCATTGGCTTAAACCTTTTATTCCTTCTGTGTACTTTGGGAGACTTCAACAATAACAACAAATCTCTTGGGTTAACCAGGCAGTGTCTGGTAGAAGGAAGTGAAATATCAGTTACCAGATCTCTTCATTAATGTTTTTTTAAACTTATTTGGGGTTTATAGCAGTCATATTGAGAGGACAGCACTGTGTTAAATTTCACCTAAATTAAATGATACTGATTGTTAACAGCTTATTAACCAGCTTAATTTGAAAGTAAATTACTTATGTTTAATAAACTATTATACAAATATCATAATATGTAAATTTGTGGTTGTTTAGATATTAAGAACTTTTAAAAAGTTTTAATTGAATTTCTTTAGATAGGGTATTGTTGAATAAACAGATCTGGTATTAGTTGTATCAGGCAAAATACTAACTGGGAAGAGATTTCTTCCTTGAGGGTTCAAGTGAAGAGATTGCAGAGGTCAGGGAAAAAACAAGTGTCAAAGCACCTAGGGACTAGCAACAGCAAGAAGCCATTAATTCTCTAGAGATAAGCAGAACTGAGAGCTGGCCTTGCAGAGGAGAGCTGTGGGAGCTGTGGCTTGGAGGCATTCAGGAAGCAGGAGGAGGTTCCTTGACCTCCTTCTCCCTCTGCATTTAGGACTTGACCAGTAACTGCAATTCCTGAAACCCAGCTGAGGAGTCCAAGTGATGACAGGCTCCTCTTTCCAGGGTAAAAGCAGGATAAAGATGTGGTGATGCAAATGGAGGCTAACTAGGATATTAATTAGGACCTTTGGGAATCTGTGCCATTTCCTTGGTGCATTTTAAATCTCTTTTAGCATTGTGATATGTCTTGAGATGCTTGGGACTACTTGTCACATGCTTGCTTTTATAAAATAGTTTATCCACTTTCTTATATAATCAATTGTTTTAAGAACTTTATACGACTCAATGAGAAACAATATAGGTCTATTAACATAAAGCATTGGTATTTATAAATCATCATACTTTGAGGTTTTCTGAAATTTTCTTTGTTAGAAATAAAATTTTATTCTGTTTTCTTTAATAGAATAATAAATGGTTTTCATTAGATATTTTTTTAATGACTAATATTTTTAAGAATTGGCAAGAAAATTTCTTTGCATTCTGGAATTTATACCTCCTATTCACCAGGATATTTTTGATAACAAAAATACCAAAACATAGTGTTGATGTAATAAGTTAATAGGAGTAAGACTTATGAAATAATTGTTTGTCTTCGCCAAGTTCTTTTGAGGACACATTAAATTTCTATATAAATCTGTTGCAATTTATTTATTTAGTTGTCTTTTGCAAATACCAATTTTACCTTTTTTTAAAGCAACTAACTTTTTCTAATAACTTTTTTAAAATTTATTTTTATGTGGTGCTGAGAGTGGAACCCAATGCCTTACACATGCTAGGCAAGTGCTCTACCACTGACTACAATCCCAACCCCTTAACTTTATTTATTTATTTTTTAATGCTAGGGATTAAATCAAGTATATGCTAAGCATATACTTTACCACTGACCTACATTCCCAGCCCCCTAGTTAATACTAATGCTGGTGAAAAGTTCATGTTCATTGTTCTGGATTGATTACTTGGTAGAAAGAGTTTTTTCTTTAAAGAGATAGTATGAAGGATGTTATATATAAGTGGTATTCCTCCCAAAACAATTAGATTATATGCATATATATTTCTCCTTTTCTTGTGGTTTTCAGAGAAAAAGAAGTATAAGAACTGGTTTCCATCTTCCAGAAAAGGCAGAGCCTATTGCAAATTAAGGGTTGAACAAATTAATCAAATAAACATCTGGCAATGAGAATTTAGCATGAAAATAAAGGATAACTCTGATTGTGAATGTTATAATTGAGATTTTAAAATATACATGTTTCTTAGCTTGTCTTTTTAAAAAGAGTATGGTATCTCATGAAAATAGAAGGGAGACCAGTAGAATATAGTAAGGGAACCAGAGGGAGAGAGGAGGAGAGAAAAAGGGGAAGTGCTGGGGAATGAAAATTTTTTTTGACCAAATTATATTGTTATATTGTGTGCATGTGCAAATAAGTGACAATGAATTCTATTATGTATAATTATAATTCACCAATAAAAAAGAAAGAAAAAGAGTATGGTGAAAATGAGAAACCAGTTTGGAATCAACCAATAATACCTGTCTTTGTATTATACTTAGATACTTTCTGTGTAAGTGGGATTTTTATTTATTTTTTAAAAAGGAGACTTCAGACTTTTGTGGGATATTCTAAAAGCATTTTATTTTTATTTGATACTGATATAACTAGTACCTCTCAGGAAAGAATTGAGGTTGTTGGTTTTTCTGTATTATGTTCTTTGAATTTCCCTGATTTGAGGACTCTGTTATTTCAGGGAAAACTTTTCTCTTCTTCCTTGTTATTTTTTTTCTAAAATTAGATGAACCAGCTGTGTTTTGGTTTGTGGGCATGATTTGCTGTCTTTCCTTTTGGTCTTGGTATTTGGGGAAAGAACAAAGAATTATGCATGTTTTGAAGAGGAATGTATTAGTTTTTTCCTGTCTTTCCTGTTCATCATTGTTGATCTTCGAGATTAAAAGAGCAAGATGATTTATTTATCTATTATGATGGTGCTTGATATTTCAAACAAAGCCATGGTTTATGTTGGCCACTGAAATGATGGAGAATGGAAAGTATAAAATTAGTTACCATGTATTCAAATGGCTAGTTGAGGAGGTTTATGTTAATTTAAGGGAGATTTTCTATTAGGTGTTGGGAGGAGGAAAAAGGAGGATGGAAACTAAATGAGTTTGACCATATGACTAGATGTCATTGCAGTTTCATAGTTTGTTTATTTATTTATTGGAATTAGGGGTTGAACCCAAGAGCACTGAGCTGTATCCCCTGCCCTTATTTATTTATTTATTTATTATTTTGAGACAAGATCTCAGTAAGTTACTGAGGCTGCCCTTGAATTTGATATCCTCGAGCCTCAGCCTTCCCAGTCCTCTTGCCTCATCCTCCTCAGTTACTAGGATTATAGGCATGTATCACCATGCCTGACTACTACAGATATTTTAGAAACTAGTAAAAAAATATTTATTTCAATCAGAATTTTATATGTGTATATTTTTAAATTATTTTTTAGTTGTAGTTGGACACAATACCTTTATTTTATTTATTTATTTTTTATGTGGTGCTGAGGATCAAATCCAGGACCTCGCACATGGTAGTAAAGCTCTCTAACACAGAGTCATAACCCCAGTCCAGAATTTTATATTTAATAGCAATAAATTTTACTGATAAGTTCCTGTTTTGGAAGAAAAGGCAGATAAATTAGAAATTTATAAACTAGTTGTTTAATTTAGCTATTTTATTTTATTATATATTTAAATTTTGGGGGAAGGTTACCAGGGATTGAACCCAGGGGCACTTGGCCACTGACCACATCCCCAGCCCTATTTTGTAGTTTATTTAGAGACAGGGTCAATCTGAGGTGCTTAGCGCCTCACTGTTGCTGGCTTTGAACTTGAGATTCTCCTGTCTCAGCCTCCTGAACCGCTGGGATTACAGGTGTGCACCACCACTGATGATTGAACCAAGGGGTGCTTAACCACTTAGTCACATCTTCAGCTCTTTTTTTATTTTTTTGAGACAAGGGTCTTGCTAAGTTGCTGAGAATTTAACTATTTTAATAAGTCTCTAACAAAGATAAAGATAGCTTAGTGGTTGTATATAGTGACATTAGTTCAGCAGAAAATAGGCTACTATTTATTAAAGGTGTGTTTCTGGAACTGGTCCAGAATGTTATGGACTTTGATCCTGTTCTCTAGGATCCAGTGTTTGGCCTATAACCTTAACATAGATAACTATCTATTTTTCTAAACAGGAAAAAGAATACACAAAATTTATTTCATGTCTAAGCAGGGGAGCATTAGATTCCTAGATTAGTTTCAGGGTACACAGACAACTAATCACATGGTTGAACACTGGAAGTTTATGTCCAATGTGTTTGTGGTTACTTTAGTCAGCTTGTTTTTTAATACTGTGACTAAAGGACCCCACCATAACAATTATAGAGGAGGAAAAATTTGAGGGCTCACAGTTTCAGAGGTCTCAATCCATAGACACCAGGCTTTTTCCCTCAGGGCTTGAGGTGAAGCAGGACATCATGGTGGAAGAGCATGGCACAGGGAAGCCACTCACATGATGACAGGAAGTAGAGAGACTCCACTCTCCAGATACAAAATATATATCCCAAGGCCACGCCCCCAATGAACCACTTGTTTCAGCCACACCCTACCACTTTAGCCGCCACCCAGTTAATCCCATCAGGGATTAATTCACGGATTGGGTGAATTATAACCTAAATCATTATAACCTAAATCATTTCTCCTCTGAACTTTCTTGCCTTATCTCACACGTGAGCTTTTGGGGGGACACCTCATATCCAAACCATAATAGTAGTGGTAGTATATTGTGATGATATACATTGAATGAATGATCTAATGTTATCTAAGTACACTTCTAACTATTCTTGAGGGTCAGTGATATGTCACTACTTGAGTGTCTAGAAGTCATTTTCTCCCATGATTCTCACACTGATCGTGTGAGGTGAACTATTCTCATGATCCCATTTTACAGTGGGGATAGCAGAGGTCTAAGTAACTTGCCAAGGTGACAGAAGTCGTGAGACACAGAGCTGAAAGATGCCTTCAGGTGTTCTGGCTCCAGAATCTTTGCCTAATTTAGAATTGAATTCCTTTTTTTTTTTTTTTTTGTGTGTGTGTGTGTGTGAGGATGTTTAAGACTTAAAATTTTGAAAAATTTCTTAAATATTAATCTGTTCTTGTCTTTATGTATCTATAAAAAGGATGATAAAAACACGACACTCATGTATTTGTTGCCTACTTTCAGATCCAAGGTAGACAGCTCCTTTCCTCTTGGGTCTAGAATGCCCTCAGATTTCTGCTTTACCCAAGGGCTTCAGACTCCCCTGCAGGTGACAAGAGAGCAGAGCCCCTTGGATATGCAGAGCTGAAGCCATTCCTTACAAGTAACCATTTTAGTTTTTTTTTTTTTTTTTAAGGAGAGGAGAGGGGGAGAGAGAATTTATTTATTTATTTATTTATTTTAGTTTTTTCGGCGGATACAACATCTCTGTTTGTATATGGTGCTGAGGATCAAACCCGGGCCGCACGCATGCCAGGCGAGCGCGTTACCACTTGAGCCACATCCCCAGCCCCCATTTTAGTTTTTAAAATTTTTTTTGTAGTTGTAAATGGACAGAATGCTTTTATTTTGTTTGCTTTTTAATTTTAATGTGGTGCTGAGGATTGAACCCCAGTGCCTCACGCATGCTAGCAAGTGCTCTGCCATTGAGCTACAGCCACAACCCCACAAGTACCCATTTTAATAACCTACTTGATGTGTGTTCTTTAAGCAAAAGTATTCATGTGAAGTTTTGTGTGTAAATTAAATAATGAATTGAATTATAATATTTTACTATCATGGGAAAACTTCACATATATATATTAAAGGATCCTAATGATGATTTTTTTTGTGTGTGTGTGTGGTGCTGGGGATTGAACCCCAGGGCCTTGTGCATGCAAGGCAAGCGCTCTACCAACTGAGCTATATCCCCAGCCCTGGTGATTTCTTTTGTAAGAGAAAGAATCTTTTTGTAAGACAAATGATTGTTTTCTAGATTATACTAGTAAAATATTTTTTGTTTTTCCATATTTTTAATGGAGCATTATACTTGTATATAAAGATTAGAAAATATATATTTTCACATATTTCTTCATATAAAAAAGAATTGAATAATAGTTTTTTTCTTAAATAAATTTTATTTGTTGAACTTTCACTAAAATATATTTTAGTAGGTTTATCTACAGTAGAATATTATTCTTTGAGGCAGTAGGTAGAGGTTCAGCATAGTAGTAGATTCTCTTTGTGTTGCAAAATTGATTAGGCAAATGCTAGTGTTCTGGTTGTGCTAAAATCAGTGTTTTATATGACTGAAATAAATTGTCTGAAAGTAGAGAAATTTTAGAGATAACTTATGTAGAAGTTGTTATAGGTGAAAAAGACAACTATTATTTAGAAAACATTTTCATGTAGTACTGGATAAAATATTCTCTGTACCTAATATGCTAACCAGACCTTCATCCCAGATTCATTGAATCTGTGTTCTATCCCTGAACACTTAACAATGACTTCTCTGTAAACTCTTAATTAATAGACCCAGTGGCCTTGTTTAGATCACTTTTCTTTTCCAACTTACTCAGCTGTTGACCAACTAATTCTCCTTAACTCTTTCCTTCTAACTTCTGTATTCCTGAACTCCTGCAGGTCTCTGACTTTTTCTTTTCTATTTTTGCTATTTATTTTCCTCTGCCCATGCCTTTGCTGTTCATGCACTTATACAATCCTGTATTTGCCACTTTGCTCTACTCACTCTGTTCTATTTTTGATCATTGTATCAGCCCCATGGTTCAAAACCTCATCTCTGTGTAGATTTTTCCCAAAATTCCTTTCTGTATCATCTCGACCAACATTTCCAAACTGATACCTTGAAACTTCACACATTCCACCAAAGTGTTCTTCTTTCAGAAATGCATCTTTTGCTTTGTGCAGGAAACCGCTATTGCGCTAGAGAGTTTCTGCTCAGAACCTGCATTTACCTTTTTCCTTCTTTACTTGGTAGATTGTGTCCTTTGCCTAACCCTGTTCTGCCTCTGGCAGAGTCCTCTTCACTTTGTATGCTCGCAGACCTCATTATTCCTTTTTTATTATATTTCCATATTTTCTTTATTTGGCATCTCTGTATATTCTACTGTCTTTCTCAATATATGGTCTATCCTGTGCATTGCCAATAAGATTATATTTCGAAGAAGAACTGATTGTAGTACTCTTCTTCTCAATAGGAATCTCCTTTAGCCCTTTATAAATACATTATGAAATCCAGACTCTTGTGAAATGTGAAATCTTTTGTGATCTCATCTCATCTCATCCACTTTTCTACCCCAACACTCTTCATACCTCTGATGTTTTATGCTCTAGCCTCAATGATCTGTTCCCTAAACCTATGCCCATTCTTCTCTTTACTCTTGTTCAAGCTGACATTTTGTCTGGAATGAGTCAGTCTTAACCTTCTTTCAGGACCTGCTTGAATTAACTATTTTTTTCTTTTTTAAAATATTTTTGTTGTTGTAGATGGACACAATACCTTTATTTTATTTTATATTTATTTTTATGTGGTGCTGAGGATGGAACCCAGTGCCTCACTTGTGTGAGGCAAGCGCTCTGCCACTGAGCCACAAACGCAGCCAGCCATTGAATTAATCTTTTTTTTTTAATATTTATTTTTTAGTTGTAGGTGAACACAATATCTTTATTTTTATGTGGTACTGAGGATCGACCCAGTGCCTCATGCATGCTAGGCTAGTGCTTTTCCTCTGAGCCAGAACCCAGCCCCTTGAATTAACTCTTAAGTAGCCTTTCCAAATTTACTCTTTAGAAATATACCTATATTATAATGTACATTGTAAAATATGTAATGTATGTGTTATCCTTCACTCTCTGTTAGTCTAACAAGATTATCAGTGACAGAGGATGTGAAGTACCTAGCTAGAGGCTTTGTAAGGTTTTATATAAATTAGTGGATATCAGGTCTCTGGACTCTTTTTAATATACTTTTAAAAATCATTGAGAATTCCATAAAGATTTTGTTGATGTGAGTTCTATCTATGGATATTTACTGTATTAGAAATTAAATTTAAAAATTATTTAATCCATTAAAATATCAGTCATAAGTGCATGGCATATTAACAGAAACATTTAAGAAAATGACTTTTCCAGGGGCTGGGGTTGTGGCTCAGTGGTACAGCGCTTGCCTAGCATGTGTGAGGCACTGGGTTCAATCCTTAGCACCACATAAACAAATAAAGATATTGTGTCCACCCAAAACTAAAAAATAAATATTAAAAAAAAGAAAATGACTTTTCCAAAAAATTAGTAAAGAAGAGTGGCATTATTTTACATTTTTGTAAATCCATTTATTGTATAACTTGATAGAATACAGATGGAATGTCATATTTCTTTATGCTTTCAGTTTGTTGCAGTATGTTGTTTTGGTTGAAGTTTTGTATATGAAGAAAATAAGGCTTCACACAGATAATGTTGGTGGGAAAATGAGAAGTACTTATTTGACCTGTTTAGATAACTATGGTGTTCTTCTTTGATCCTTCACCCAAACTCAGCAAATAGTAATTTCTTAAAGTTCAAGGGGAAATCTTAAACAGTATCAGTGTACTTTTTGTACTCTTTTATATTACAGTACATTGGTTCATTTTGCACTTTGAATGAATCTTTTACCCATGCATGATTTTATAGCATGATATGTTGGTCATTTTGGAACATAGTGTTTCACCAAGTTATGCAAGTCTTCCAAGTTTATTTAATATTAAAAGATCATATTTCAGTCTATTTAGAAACATCTTTAAGTATGGGAAAACTGTTGGTATAAAAGTTTAAGTTTGTACTTTTCTCTTAAAAGCTTGAATGTTACCATTGCCAACAAGTTCAGCTGCTTTTCTTGGAGTAACAGGCTTCACTCAAAGAGCAAGAACAATAATGAAGAAATCCCAAGTTTTCCAAATACTCAAGGTTGAATTGCCATGGTTTATCAGTTGTTCTTTCCTATTAAAATGGTATTTTTTGGGGGGAGAGTGAAGGTAGTTTCTAAAGATTATGACTCAAAATATTATTGCAGGGCTGGGGTTTTAGCTCAGTGTAGAATGCTTGACTAGCATGTGTAGGGCATTGTGTTTGATTCTTAGCACCACATAAAAATAAATAAATAAAATAAATGTATTGTGTCCATCTACAACTAAAAAAATATTAAAAAATTAATGCAGTGATTTTCCTTGAGGCAAAATCATTTTTTAGCAACAGAAGTGCTTTATGCACACTTCCCATTTTATCATATAGAATTAAAAAATATATATATTCAAGGATTAAGTTGTAATACAACAGTACTTTTTACTGCTTCATCAAGGGTATTCTTAAATGAAACAGCATTCATTTTTTCTCTAAGTACAGTGAGTATTGGTTTAGTTTGGTGTCATTTCCTTAAAACTAGCTAAAGGTCTAGAAGTTTATATATTATAAATGCAGTTGTAACCACCGTGAAAGAGACAGATGCCCTCATATTGTTATGAAAGCAATTTTGACCCTGTTGAGTCTGGCAGCATCTCAGAGACCTCCAGATTTTACTTGGACAGAACTGCTGGACTAATTAATTGTCCACTGGAGTTGTGAATATGTTCAGGTTTCATGTGGGCTGGATGTTTAGAAGCCTCAAATATTAGAATTAAATGTTACCCTGGGAGTTAAAATAATTCTAATTCCTTACTAAGAAGGTAAGGCAGACTGGTGTTTAGAGAGGTTAGGAGGCTTGATGAGGGTCATGCAGCTTAAAGTAGTGGCAGAACTGAAAGAAAACTCATCTTAGTTCAGAGTTCATTTTTTTCCTGTAAGTATTGTGAAACTAAAAAATTCAGAGTTAATTTCAGATACATTTTACATAAAACTATGACTAGAAAATAAGCATTTCTTTTTGTGATATAATGTGGATGCTGTCAGAGTTCTTCAGGGGAGAGATTTTTGAACTCTTTCCCTCAGAACTCTAGGATTAGCTTTCATTTTTTTTTCACCTCTTTTTGTTCATCCAGTTGATGTGAAGTTGTTTTCGGTGATCAGATGGAGATTAAGTGAGAAAAATGAGGTAATTGGGCATTTAGTGCATAAACATTACTTAAACAACCCTCAAAATATACCCTGTTAAAAATAAGTCTCATCAGTCTGACATTTAAGAGAGTAGTATATGATTATACAAAAAGGTGAAATAATTAAGATTTTTCTGGGAGATGCTAGAGATTGAACCCAGGGCTTCGTCAATGCTTAGCACACACTCAACCACTGAACTATATACATCCAGCCCCTCACTGAGTATTTTTTAAGAGAGAATTTCTTTTCTTGGCCACCCCCCTTCCCACTGGGGATTGAACCCAGGGTCTCATGCATACTTGGTAAGTACTTTATCTCTGAACTATATCTCCATCCTCAAAAAGAATTTTTTTAAAAAATCATTTTATTTTGAAAATTTTTAAGCATATTCAGAAAAAGGGGAGAAGAACATATGAACGACTATGTTTCATCATCCAATGTCAATTCAAGCTGAACTTGTTGAACTTTTTTTTTTTTTTAATGATTTTTTCCCCTACCTATGGGTGATTTTGAATCAAATTCCAGGTATCATATAATTTCACACCTATGAATATTTGTTTATAAGAGATTATTTCTTTAAAACTTGTAATTAGGCATGTATCATGAAGTCGGGACTTGATATCTTATTTCAAACTTGATAAGTTTGAAATAAGCTTGTCAGAAATCTTTTCTAGCCTAAACAACAAAAATTAGAAACAAACAAAAACACCTCCTTTTGATAGTGCCTTCTTTTGTGTTCCACTGCCTTATCTCTCAACTCTTTACTCTAAATTTCTGAAAAGAGAAGGGTTTCTTTGTTCACGTACTGAACAACATTTCTACTTCAGTAAGTACACTAAAACAGTTAAGATTGCCAGTGCCTTTCCCATTCCAAATCCACTGACTTATTTTTAGTTTTTACCATCCTCTTTTGAACCAGTTGATGATGTTTTGACAGCCTCCTTTTTATTGCATAGTCCTGTCTCACAAAGCATTTTCTTTTTGTTTTGGGGATTGAAACCCAGGCCTCATGTAAGCTAGGCAAGCATACTACACCTGAGCTACATTCCCAGATCCCTACAGTATTTTCTTTCTGTATATTTTTCTCCATTGATCCTCATTCTTCCTTTAAAAATATGAGGTTTCTGGACTTGCTTTTGTTCTTTTGTACTGTTTTGTTGCAAATTTATTATTCTGTCAGATCTGGTGCTTCCTTTTTATAACAATTATATTGTAATATCCTATTACTGTACTGCAGTTAATAGACAATATAACCTGAACATGTGTATTTTATATGATTATATACATGCACACAAATATATATAAAATTAATATAGTACATGAAAAGAAGTTATTAAATTACTAATTTATGTATATTAACTATTGTAATTACATTATGTGTTTTAGTATGTGAAAACTCAGGCACTACTCTACTACAAGGAATAATAAAGTGATCACATGCAACATTGTTAGGTAGAATAATCATGAATGCAGTGGGTGCAAATTAGACTAATGTATAGGTGTGTTAAGTTGATGATTCAGAAACCATGATTAACATTGTTCTGTAACATTTTTTTCCACAATGAGGAACACCTTTTGGTAAGTTTCCAAATAAATAGCAGAATTTATGTGGTATTATATTTCTAGAAATCTCAGTGTATAAGTAAAACAATATAAAGTATTTTGAATATATGTCTACATATATTGGATTAGATTCTGGGCTCGCCTATCTTAAGTTTGCTGATAATTTTGCTTTCGATATGTTTTTGAAATCAGTAGAAAGTACTTGACCCCTACCGATAGGAGTTGGGCCAATTTGGAGCATCCTGGGTTCTCTGGTCTACGTGGATTCTAATTTAAATACAAGAAATTTTCTTTATTTTACAAAAGAATGTTTCTCCCTAGATATAAATCATTTATCTTTATACCATCAAGGGATAGTGATTGTGGAACTGAGCAAAGGTTAGTAGCATATTATTGTCATAAAATATATGAATTATTTTGCTATAGAGAGGTTGCCATAAAGATACATCAATTCCATTAAAAATACATTTGAGGGCTGGGGTTGTGGCTCAGTGGTGGAGCGCTTGTCTCACACCTGTAAGGCACTGGGTTTGATCTTTAGCACCATGTAAAAATAAATAAACAAAATAAAAATATTATGTCTATATCTAAAAAATAAAAAAATACATTTGAAAATAGCAGTAAATAATTTTTTGTACTGCTTATTAGTATAAAGTTTTGTACTGTAGTTAGTATTTGAACTTCTAAACTACCACCCCTTTAGTTTTATAGGCATTTTCTAACAACTATTGTTTGTGTGATTGAAAGCTAGATACCTTTCAATTGATCTATATTTCCAAATTATTTGATGTCAAACGAACAGTTTAGCTGTCTTTTAATGGTTAAAGTAATTGAACATTTTAGTGTTGACTGGATGATATAGATGACCTTACTTAAGAAACATGTTGATACATAGCTGGGCATGAGGATGCATGCCTATAGTCCAGCTATTCTGGAAGCTGAGACAGGAGGATAGCAAGTTCAGGACAAGCCTGGGTAACTTAGTAAGATCCAGTCTCAAAATCCAAAACAAACAAACCAAAAAACAGGGGTGGGGATATAGCTAACTGCTTGCCTTGCGTGTGAAGTCCTAGGTTCAATCCCCAGTACCGCCAAAAAATACAGACATATACATACCCACACATGTGTAGTATATAATCTCAAACTTTTTTTTTTTTTATGTTTGTTGTTAGTAGGGATGGACCCCGGGAACGCTTTACCACTGACCTACATCTCCAGCTCTTTTTAATTTTTTATCTTGAGAAGGTCTCCCTATGCTTCCGAGGCTGGCCTCCAACTTGCAATCCTCTTGGCTGGATCTGCGAGGGATTGCAGGCGTGCACCACCATGCCCCGCAAAGGGAGCACTGTAGTATATAATCTAAGAATTGATGAACAAAAAGGAAAGAAATGAATATATATTTTCACTTAGGATACATTTGTCAGTTCTTCACCAGAGCTTACAAACATAATTTGGTTACTAGATGATAAATGTATTTTCTGTAAATGAAATTTAAGGGAAATAAATCAGCTATATAAACATAGTACCTAAACAATTAAAAATTCCCCCAAATTGTATAAGACAACATGAAATGATTCCTTTATTCATTTTTCCAATATAAATGAGAATTTGGAATGACTTTCCAGATAATTATTGTAACAATATGAAAATGATTGAATTTAAACTTGGCATTGTCAGAAGTCAGAGAATAGAATTCTAGTTTAAGATGGCTGTACTACAGTCTACTCATTAATCCCAGATCTTGGAGGATAGGACTGAGATGTCAGCACTTTCTTAGAGGTTCCCAGGTCATTTCAATCGGCAATTTCCCCTTCCTTTCCCTTCCCTTTGCTTCTTTCTTATCTCAAGTATTATAAATATTTGTCTTTTTTTAACATAATAAAATGATTATGGATTTCTGTATCTTTTCTTAAGTTAATATAATTTTTTTTCATTGTAGATGGACACAATATCTTTATTTATTCATCTATTTTTATGTGGTGCTGAGGATCAAACCCAGTGCCTCACACGTGTGAGGCAAGTGCTCTATCACTGAGCCCCAGCCCAATGTCAATATAATTTAAAAGCATCATAATTTAGTATTTTTGTATTTTAGTTCAGTGAATTTATATTAAATGTAGCTATATACAAATTTACATAATTGATAAACTCTCTATAACCAATAGCTTGAATGAATTTATATATTTTTTTCATGCATTGTGTGTGGTCTTTCTACCACTAAATTGTTGACATCCCTTTAGTCTCCATTGGATATTTTTTCTATTAGAGAGTGAATGTAATGTGATGTTTATGTGACTGTTAGCTCTTTAAATACTGAAATACTCAAGTAATGTGGCTTTATTTTTCATGTAGCACTTGTCTTCTACATTTTTTAAAATATTTATTTTTTAGTATTAGGTGGACACAATATCTTTATTTTACATTCATGTGATGCTGAGGATTGAACCCAGTGCATCATACATGGTAGGCGAGTGCTGTACCACTGAGCCACAACCCCAACCCCTTGTCTTCTACATTTTGAGACATGGCTTAAGTAACAGTTAAAATTGTAGGATGTATTTCTTAGAAATTTTCCTTAATGAGGAAAATCAAGGAAACAAATTCTACTGAACCTTCTAATCCCCTCTCCCCTACCTCTGAGAAATGGTGCGTTAAAACTTGGAAAGTTTAGATAGGGAATTATTTTATGTATACAAGATTATACTTTGATGTTATTGTTTATGCATTGTCAAGAAGGTGCTGTTTATGTAGTGCTTTGTTGCATCCCAGTAGACCAATGAGTTCTCACCAATAAATATGATCCTCCTAGGACTAGGAGTTTGTAGTTGCTGTTTTGCCACTGGTGAGATTAAAGTCTGTATAGTAACTGGGTGAGCAAATTCTTCTGTGTTCAGTAAAAGGCGAAGAAGATTGGAGGTCACCTCTGGGTCAGGAACACATACAGAAGGTACTGCTGCCTTGGTTTCCAGCTCTGGGGTTGGGTTGGCCCTTGTCCCTGGATGTTTCGAATGAGATGCCTTGGCAACTGTCCAGATTCCTTCTCAGGTTCCAGGCCTTTTGGCTCGTCTGAGGGCAGGATATGGGGATAGCAGCACCTAGGGTGGATGCCTGTGTTGCCAAAGATCAGTCTCCTGCCTTGAGAGCTGTGCTACTACTTATCTGTTGTCAGTCTGGGAGCAGACAAGCAAATACAGGTCAGGAAGTGCATATGACTTGAAAAAGAATCTACTCCTTTTAAAATTAGTTCAAGTCCTGAGCTTTATTCTGATATGTGTTTAATGTTATTTTGTTAACAGTGTTGATGCCTAGTAATGTATTTGTTTGAGGGAATATGGACCATCTAAAAAACTATTGCAACCCTTATAAAGAAATGGAAAGTGACTTTTTAATGGAGTTGACCAATGTATTCCTAGTAAAAGTAATTAGTAACATTTATAAGGTAGTTTGAGGCCTGATATGTAAAGCACACCAATGTTTTGTTTTGTTTTCATGGAATGCATAGCATATCCTTGCTTTAAGGTTTTATTTTACTCATCTTTTAATATTCAATTCAAAATGGATTCTCTGTCCTTTGTCCTGGTCTTGTCCTTCTCTTTCCCCCACCTCATGCATACTTTGTGTCAGCACTTTAAACATTGTGCATTGCAGTGTACTTGTCTTTCTTTTTCAGGAGATTTTATTCTTGTGTCTTCAGGGATCAGTACTTTGCCCTGTTGTAAAGTTTGCTCAATAAATGTCTAGTTAGTAAATAATTCTGTCATAAGTTTTAACTGTGAATATATTGTCTAACTCTTTTAAACATTATTTTCTCCTAATATAAATTTTAGGCCAGATTTGGGATGGTTAAGATAAAGATCGACCTTACTGTTTTTAATTGCTGCATGGTGTTCTGTAATCCAAACTCAGTATAGTTTATTAAACCATTCTCTTTAATCATAGGCATTTAGATTGTTTCCTGTTTTTCACTCTTAACAGTGCTACAAAAATATGTTTTGTGCATACTGAACAGTGCTGTTCAGGGGATTTACAGGTTATAGACTCAGTGAAAGAACAACTCAATGTGAACTATAGTTTTTATCAACTGTGATGGGTAAAAAAAAGTACTTAATTCTTTCAATTACATATATATGTATATATACACATATGTACATATATATATAAATAATTTGAAGGAAAATATTAGACTATAATTTCAAAAATGTATAAAATATGGTTTTCTGGCCTAGTTCTTTACACAGATATTGTTGACCCTTTGAAACGTAAGACTTTCTGTTTAAAAGGTTATTAAAAAGTTGAATTTATGATTTTTATGAAGAAACACTAATTTCCCCACCCCCAGTTCATTTTAGTTTAGTATTTATTTGACTTAATGCAGAGGAAAATATTTTTTGCTTTTCAGTTTCTGGAATCAGATTATTTGGAGGCTAAGACGTTGGAAAACATTTTGAAACTTTTCAGAAAACACAGTGTGTTTAATGAAATATGGAACAAAGATATATTATAATTCTGATTTAGTGGAATTCATAAATAAGTATAAATTTCAAGTGGTTTGGAAAGTAAGCAAGTAGTGTATTACTTAGAATTCGGAAAGCAAGCAAGTAGTGTATTACTTAGAATTCAAGTATATTTGGGAATGGAGCCTTTGCATTATGCTTAATTATTTTGTATTTGCCTTTGTAGTTTTGGTTAGTTAGTGGTATGATATATATGACAAGCTAACTGAAACAAATTGGAATGTGATATTAAAAGGAAATGATTTTAAAATACCCAAGATGAACATGGTGGCACACACTACAGTTCCAGCTGTTGAGAAATTGAGGCAGGAGGATTGCTGCAGTCCAAGAGCTCAGGGCCAGCCTGGGGAGCATAATGAGACCCCAACAAAAAATAAAACAAAAAAAGCTATGAAATACCCAGTCAAGTTTGTAAATAATTATCTCTGACATAATTTTTTTTTGTTAGTTTTAAAAAATATTTTGATCATAATTTATCTATAATGGTGAAAGTCTAAAGCAATTTACAAATATTGTACAATGTAGTATATTTTCTTCTCCCTTTTGTGGTTTTTGGAGAACTCTGCACTAAATGATCCATTTTATTTAATTGCTACATGGTATTCAGTTTATATGTTTTATATTGATTTAGTGAGTAAAGAATAGCTTTAACAAATTTCTCCTTCCACTTTTTCTGTTTCCTTGAGGGGAAAAAAATGCTTTAAAAGGATTAAGTTTATCATTCTCATTATTCATACTGCCATTTGACTTTGTTTGCTAATTAAGTTCTTACTAAAAATGCTTTTTTAAAAAATTGCACTTTAAAGATCTGTATATTTAAATATTCTAATTGATGAAGTTGCCTTTAATTTTTTTTTAAAGAGAGAGTGAGAGAGAGACAGAGAGAGAATTTTTAATATTTATTTATTTTTTTAGTTCTCGGCGGACACAACATCTTTGTTGGTATGTGGTGCTGAGGATCGAACCTGGGCCACACGCATGCCAGGCGAGTGCGCTACCGCTTGAGCCACATCCCCAACCCGCCTTTAATTTTTTTTAATGAAGCATTTTTTTACACAATATCTTTATTTTATTTATTTTTATGTGGTGCTGAGGATTGAACCCAATGCCTCACATGTGTGAGGCAAGTGCACTACCACTGAGCCACAACCCAAGCCTCCAAGTTGCCTTTAATTTTTGACATTTTATTGTTAGTTTTACCTTAAGAACTCTATGTTATATTCATTAAAATTTGGGGGTAAAGGCAGTGATTGCATTATTAAAATAGAACACTGTGATATAAAAAAGATTACTCTAGCTTGTCTTAACTTTTTTATTATTCACAGAGACAAGTTAAGGTATATGCTAGTTTTGAAATCTTGTAGGGATAAACTAATAAGATATATGTCTGCTTCCTCAAAAACTTTAATCTGGGGCTGGGGTTGTGGCTCAGCGGTAGAGCGCTTGCCTAGCATCTGTGAGGGACTGGGTTCGATTCTCAGCACCACGTAAAAATAAATAAAGATATTAAAAAAAACTTTAATCTTAGCATTTGAGACTAAATTGTTTAAAACTATGTTTAGCCACTTCGGTTGAAGACGACATTTACTATTTATGTGTTCAGTCAATAATATTTAATAATTTCCAATACATGATATATAGTACTATATCAGTTGTTGGCTGTTCCTGGATAAGCAAGGCATGGTTCTTGTCTGAAGCACTGAGATTAAAATTAAACAATGAAGTATAAAACGAAGCAGGAAGAAACAAGTGATATAAATAAATTTAAAAGCAGTTTCAGAGGAAGGACTGTCTAATCCTGAGAAGGTTTATGGTAGAAAACACCACAGAGGAGGAGAAATTTGCTTAATTTTTGGAGCAGTGAATAGAAATGCCCTGAAGAACAGAGGAGAGATCTCTCTGGCAGGAGGAGTGTGAATTGTGTGTATGCAATGGTGACTCTTTCTGTGATTGGCTCACAGTCTATGTGCAAGTGTAGAGGATATACCTAGAGAATTAGACCCAGACAGTGTGGTGAGACTGATACCTCTTGAATGTCTCCACCTTCTCCACATAGAGATGACATGCTGATCTCTGCTGGTGATAACTAAGCTTTCCCGGTTTTCAGAATTGCCTTGTGTTTCCTCTAGTGTCACTTAGAGAAACGTTCTATACAAGATAAGACAAGACAAAAGGATGGTACCTTGGAGTGGTGTGTCATCTAAACTGTACAAGGACAGATGAGGATCTGTGCTGGAGTTTGGAGGGACACTAATTATTCTGAGTAACCTTACTCCAAATATTAAAGTGAGGTGAGTGTTGTAAAATGTAGGCAGGATATGGAGATAACTTTGGAATTGGTTTCTTAGATCTTTGGCTCCATAGAATTTTTAATAAACATTTTCCTTTATATTCTGAATCTTAGTTATTGTTGGACATTTTGTTGGAAGTTAGTGATGGGTTGAAATGTAATTAGTATTTATAAATGAGCTTTATTTATGTCAGTTTAAAGAACTTTATGTTGTTCTGGATTTATTTTGGTTTCTGTCCCTTCTTTCAATATTATTACACTCAAGATGATGGTATCTTCTTGTTGCTGCTTCCACAGAATTTTTAAAAAATCCTTTCTCTATAACTGTTTAAAATGAAAAGTAGAAAGATTTATACTTCAGTCATTTATACAATGAGTATTACAAATCTCTAATTTCTTCTTTGCCTTCTGTACATTTGGTTTACCATGCTATACAGCTTAACATATTCTTAGCTGGTTTGTTGCTTTGGTTACTAGACTATTCATCCTTGCTCTGATATCCCATCCCTAGATTCAGGTTTCCTTTCTCCTCTTCTCATTTAAGCCTGTTTTCCATCTGTCCTTGTTTCATTGTCCCATATTCATTATTTTTGTACTTACTTTCTCTTAAATTGAAAATAGATTCTCTCTGTTTGTCCTAGGATTCTGACTCTTCATGGACCTCTCTGAAATCTACTTGTTGAGAATTTAACTTTTCACAAAAGAACAAATGATAGTCTTTGATAAGACCATCAGATAGCTTTAGTTTCTTGCCTTAAAGTGTTTCTAGTTTTCTCTGTCCTTTGGGAAACAGCCTACAAGGATAAGGTCTTGTTTTGATTTTGAATAGAAATATTGCATGGGTTTCATGGTTGGGTTCACTAAACTGGTAACCCAACTTGTGAAATTAGGACCATGAAATAAACTTGTTAAATGTGACTTTTCAGTATTCCTCTCTTTGTCTTGTCCTGTATTTTGGTGACACTAATAGGATGGAATTCTTTGTTTTCATTATAAAATATATCATAGAAGTGATAGTTTCCACCTCCAAAATGGTATTTGATATATCATTAGATAGACTTTGGATTGATATTAAAATAATTATTTTGATAAGGCAAAGCTATTTAGTTAATATCTAGTATCCATCTATTTATGGTCATTTTGATTATCATTTAGTATTTTACAGCATTTTTAGAAGAGATGGAAATTTATTTTCCAGCTTCATACACAGTTATATTACCTTTAATTTAATTTGTGATTATTTTAAGGGGTGGGACAAAAATGTTGGCTGTGTTTTAGGGAGAAGTCAGATTTCTGCCTTAAGATTTTAGCAATGGAGCCAAGAAATCTGAATATACTTCTTGTTCATCAAAGTTTGTATTCCAGGCAATTACAGTGAAAGGACCTTTTGTAGGAATGACATGAGAAATCTTGAATTGGAGAGACTTTATTTGAAGGGTTGGGAGTTGGAAGGAAAGTTTGAAATAATCAGGGATGGGAATGAGGTGACATTGAAAGCCAGAATTAGGAGTGTAATAGAATTGGGTTGGAGAAAATCAATAGAACATATGATGTGACAGTAAAGAGCACCTCAGAAGTTTGTACTTTAAGAGGCAAAAAAAAAAAAAAAAAAAACAGTTTAGAGGAGAGGAAGAAGAATCTGTCTGTTGGTGATTGAGGGAGGGTGTTGCTGTAGTTTGAAGTTGAAAGACATTTGCTGTTTTGTTTGTTAATTATTGGAATTGGCAGAGGAAGGACTATTGTAGTGATGCACGTCATTTTATAACTCATTATATTTTAGTATTCAGTGCACACTTTTATTTGTTCTTTAAATATAGGTTCATCATATATATAATGTTTTTCATTATATAAATTTTCCCTTATTCACTGAAGTTTTATTGGGTACCAACCAAATGCCAGGCTCTTGCAATTTGGGAAAAGGGAGAGAAAGAGATGTAAATTAATACAATCTGTTTTTATCATAAATATAAGTGAGTTCTGTGTAATATGGAAGTTGCATTGGTTCATATGTGATTCTTCCTAAGAAATTAATTTATTAAAGCACAGAGTAGTAGGCTTTCTCATTTTGAAGAATAAAGTTATAGCAGCAAATAAACCAAAAGAAAAGCTGAAAATTCTGCTAATGTGCATTCTTTTGGGGAAGTCTGTGTAGTGTAGTAATTAAGAATACAGGGGTTGGGGTTGTGGCTCAATAGTAGAGTGCTCACCTAGCACATGCAGGGTGCTGGGTTCAATCCTCAGAACCACACAAAGATAAAATAAAGATATTGTGTCCAATACAACTAAAAAACAAAATATTAAAAAAAAAGAATACAGGCTCTTGTGGTAGAATGCTTGCCTAGCTCGTGTGAGGCATTGGGTTCAATCCCCAGCACCACATAAAAAAACTAAATAAACAAAATGAAGGTATTATGTTCATCTACAGCTAAAAATATTTTTTTAAAAGAAATTAAAAAAAAGAATACAGACTCTTAATTTGTAAGATTTACACATTTTCTTTTAAAATTAACATATTTATATTAAGGGGTACATTATGATATTTCAGTGTATGTACAATGTATAGTGACAAAATCAGAGTAATTAGTATTTTAGTCTTCTCAAATATTATTCTTCCTATGTGTTGGGAACTTTTAAAGTCTTCTCTGGTTACTTTGAAATATATAATAAATATGTAGATTTATAAACCATCTATATGTAATTTTGCATATAATAAAAGATTGAGCTCAAATTTCATTCCCCACCAAATGGATATTCAGCTTTCCTAATAGCATTGGTTGAAAAGTTCATATTATTCTATATTGATTACTTTTGTTGTAAATTAAGTACATATTCATATGTATAAATACTTGTATCTACATGAGATGACTAGATCATGTGACAGTTCTGTTTCTTTTTTTTTTTTTGTACCAGTGGTTGAACTCAGGGGCACTTAACCACTGAGTCACATCCCCAGCCCTTTTTTGTAATTTTATTTAGAGTCAGGTTCTCACTGCGTTGTTTAGGGCCTTGATAAGTTGCTGAGGCTGGCTTTGAACTTGTGATCCTCCTGAGCTGCTGGGATTACAGGCATGTGCCACTACACCTGGCTCTGTTTTCAGTGTTTTGAGGAACCTCCATACTCCTCCATAATGACTCTACTAATTTATATTCCCATCAGCAGCATGTAAGAGTTTCCCTTTCTCTTCATCCTTGCCAGAGTGTGTGTGTGTGTGTGTGTGTGTGTGTGTGTTTCTGCTGTTGGGGGTTGAACCCAGGGCCTCATGCATGTAAGGTACATGCTCTACCACTGAGCTATACATATGACTCCACTTTTTAAATTTTTAATTGTAGCCATCCTAACTAGGGTGAGTAAAGTTCTGGAACAAAACAGAAGAAATATTTCAAAATATTGGTATAGGCAAAGGATTTTTGATAAGATCCAAAAAACACAGGCAATGAAAGTAAAATTAGAAAAATGAAATTGCCTTAAACTGAGAACCTTCTTCACAGTAAAGGAAACAATCTACAGAATGGAGAAAATATTTACAAACTATTCATCTGACAGAAGATTAATATATAGCATATATAAGGAACTCATAAATAGGAAACAAACAAATTTTTTTCCAATAAAGAAAATCCAGATGAAGAAATATCCCTTTCTCATTTCTGAGAAATGAGAAATACTAACATCCTATACTTACACTTTGTTTTCTTTGTGGTACTAGGGATTGAACCCAGGGCATTTGCATACTAGGTAAGGGCTCTGCCAACAAACTATGCCCCCAACTCTTTTTCCTGAAATATTTTTTAGCGTAAATTGCAGGCTTACCTACTGCCCACTTGCCTGTAAACAGTTCAGAGTGAGTGTCTTTTTAGGAAATACAGAATAACATATATTAACAAATACGAGAATCATTCTTCAATCTGACCAAGTAACAATTATCAGTGCTATTATTTTAAAATCTGCAGACCAGATTCAAGGTTCACAGTTTGTCCTAGATATGGCATTCATAGCAAAGGTAAATCCCAGATAATGTGTTGCATTTACTTGTCACATGCTTTTGTCTTCTGTCATCTGGAACAGTTTTTTTTTTTTTTATCTTTCTTTGTGTTTCATGGCCTTCAAATATTTGAAGCAGTTGGGTAGTTATTATGTATAATGCCTCTCAATTGGGGTTTGTTTAATATTTCCTCAAAGAGACGTTCAGATTATACATTTTTGGTGGAATACAGTTGAAGTGATATGTTGTATGAAACAGAACTTTTTATTATTTGGTTTAAGGTGGTGACTGTCACCTTATATGTAAAATTATTATTATTTTTGTGCTTATAATTAATAAGTATGTGTTTTAGGGGATATGTACTTTTTTTTTTTTAAGGGACAAGCCACATCCAAATTATAGCAAAAGATAACATCAGAATAGAGACCAGAACATTTGGAAATAATGTCCCTGGGAAGGGTTTTCAGACAGAGAAACAGAAAGTGGAAAGGACATGGCCTAGTTCACTTGGCCTAGTTCACTTAGACTGTAATATTTTTTCTTATTTTAAAAAATTGGTGCATTAGTTGTACATGATGGTGGGATTTATTGTTACATATTTATGCATGCACACAATATAACAATGTAATTTGGACAATATCAATCCACAGTTTTTTAACTTTCCCTCCCTTTTTCTTACCTCCGGGTCCCTTTCCTCTGTATTCTGGGGAGATGTATGTATTTTTGAAATTAGATTTATTCTTAGGTGTTTGCTGTTTTTGATGCTATGATAAATGTTATCTAAAAAATTAACTATAATTTTAATTTTAATTCTTTATTGTTGTGTATAAAAATGTCATTCATTTCTGTACATTGATTTTTAAACCCCAGACTTACAACTCACTTATTATTTATTATATGGAAAAATATTTTCTTGGCATTCAAACCTGTCTGCACATAGCGTTGTTTCACTGCTTCCTTTTCAGTACTTATCTTTCTTTCTTTTTCTTGCCTTTTTGCATTGACCTCAAGTAAATGTTGAATAGAAGTGGTGAGCAGGCCTCCTTACCTTGTTTCTGTTCCTAAAGGGAAGGTGTTTCATGTTTTACTGATAAATATGATATTTTGTTTTCCATAGACAACTATATTAAACCAAGGAATTTGCATTCTCTTCCTAGTTTGCTGAGGGTCTTTTTCTTTAATCAGAATTGGCTATTGAATTTTATCAGACTTTTATGCTATTAATGCAGTAAATTCTAATTTTTTTAGGTCTTTTTTTGTGTTTCATGGCCTTCAAATATATAAAGCAGTTGGGTAGTTATTATGTATAATGCCTCTCAATTGGGGTTTGTCTAATATTTACAAGATTTCTTTTTTTAATTAAGAGTTTTACAGTTAAGTTCATTTCAACAAACTCATGCATAGAATTCGATTTCAGTTCATGATCCTCTGTTTTCTCTCCTCTTCTTTCTTCCTGTTTTTCCTCCCTTCTCCCATTCTGCTGCTTCTACTCTTTTAGACTTCCTTTCGCTGGTCTATTATTTTATATTTGATTGGCTCTTTCTCCCTATGCATAAAGGTGAAGTTCTTTATTGAATAACGGGATTTTTTAAAGAATTCAGTCTTCATTGCCTCCCCTTACCCATCACTCCACTATCCCTTTCTTTTGGGGAAAAAAAAAACCAACAACTTATTTTTTAGTTGTAGGTGGACACAATACCTTTATTTTATTTTTATGTGGTGCTGAGCATCAAACCCAGTGCCTCATGCTGCATACTAGTCGAGCATTCTTTCCTCTAAGTCACAACCCCAGCCCTCCACTGTCTCTTGATCTCCTTCTTCTGTATTATTGATTTTTCTCTTTATGTTATCCTATTCTTCTATCCTCTTTCCTTTATTTTGCTCTAGATTCTGCATATGAGGAAAACATTCAATCTTTGAGTGAGTCTAATGTTTGTTTTTAAAGTTTCATTTATTTTAAGTCCTTTGGATATAGACCAGGGAGTGGGGATAGCTGGGTCAAAAATCAGCATACTATAGTAATGCAGCCACATCAGTTTTTATGATCAGTTCACAATAGCTAAATTGTGGAAGCAACCTAGATGCCCTTCAATAGATGAATGGATAAAGAAACTGTGGTATAGGTATACAATGGAGTACTACTCAGCATTAAAAGAAAGTAAATTTATGGCATTTACAGATAAATGGATCGAGTTGGAGAATATCATGCTATATGAAGTACACCAATTCCAAATAACCAAAGGCTGAGGATGCTGATCCATAATGGGGAGGAGAATGGGAAACATGGAGGAACTTTGATGGGGCAAAGGGTAGGAGGGGCGGGAGGGGGTATGGAGACAGGAAAGATGGCTCAATGTGATGGACGTCATTACCCTAGGTACATGATGACTGCTCATATGGTGTGACACTATATTGTGTACAACCAGAGAAATGAAAAGTTGTGCTGCAGTTGTGTAGAGTGAATCAAAATGCATTGTGCTGTCACATATACCTAATTAAAATAAATTAATTAATTAATTTTAAAAAGTTACATTTATTGAGGTACAGTGTGCAGATAGTAAAATTTACCTCTTTGGGAATATATTTTAAGATGCAGAATAGTTCTGTTTTTCTAAAAAGTTACTTCATTCTTCATTTTAGTCAGTTCCATTCCCCTATGTTAGTTTCTAAGAACCACTTATATAATGTTTTCTATTATACAGATTTTATTTCTTTAAGTTTATAAACTATTAATTTTTTATCTCATTTGTTATTTTAGATTAATTTAGCCTGTTCTAGAACTTTATATAAATGGACTCTTATGCTATATATTTTTTGTTTCTGGTGACTTTCACTTAGCATACTGTTTTTGAGAATCATTCATGTCATTGTGGCTATTAGTAATAGTTTAGTACTATTTATTTCTGAGTAGTTTTCCATTGTATAGTTATGTATTTATCTCTTCGCCTGTTGAATTGTTTCAAGTTTTGGGCAGTTACCAGTAAAAGTGCTATAACTATTCACATGTGAGATAATTATGCGGATGATATTTCTCTTGGGTAGGTCATATTGAACATCCCTAATCTGAAATCCGAAATGTCAGAATCCAAAACTTTTGAGTGCCAATAAAATGGCACAAGTGGAAAATTCTACACTTGACCTTTTGGGATGGGCACAGTCAAAACTTCCTTACAAATATTGTAAAAAATCACTGTTAGACTATGTGTACATGTAAATGAATTTTGTGTTCTGATTTGGGTCCCATCTCCAAGATTGTTTGTTATGTATTATGCAGATCTTTCAAAAGCTAAAAAAAGTCTGATATGTGAAACACTTCTAATCAGAAGCATTTCAAATAGGTGATACTTATCCTGTTCCTGGGGGTAGGATTTCCAGTAATATGGCAAACAATATAAAAGAGTTCAATTCTTCTGCATCCTCATAGTTTAAAAAATTGTAGTCATCTGGTAGGTTTGCGGTGGTGTCTAATTGTGGTAATTCGGAACATTTTTTTCCTGGACCATTTTGACCAGAAAGAACAAGAAACAAGAAGACATTTTAGAAAACAATAGAAATAATAAACATTCTTCAGCATTGTACACCTTGTGCTTCTAGATTGACAGTGCTCTCAGAATGTGTAGCTCATGAATTCCAGCAATGTATACTTAACATATTGTCATAAAGTTTGGAGGATGAAGCCAGGATTCCCCAAACTTTAGGGTCATGGGAAGAGACAAAAGGGGGTACAAATTATGAAGAACCTGAAAGACACATCAACTCTGAATGCTAAAAAATAATTGATTATACCCTCAAAATCCAGAAGAAAAATGATTTTCAACCCAGAATTCAAGTGTGTATATTCAGTCTATCAATCAACCATAAGATAGGATAAAGACTATTTAGACATGAAAGAACTCAAATATATACTCAGGTGGGAGTTATGAAGGGAAGTCCCATAATAATAGCTAGACAGTAAGTCTGTAGAACAAATAAGGATGGTATGATTGTTGGTTACATAATCCTTTTTTTTTTTTTTCTCTTCAGTACTGGAAATTGCACTCAAGGCCTCTTATATGTTAGGCAAGCACTCTACCACTGAGCTGCATCCTCAAATGCTTTATTTTGTGACACAGTTTTGCTACATTGCCCAGACTACACTTGAACTTGAGATCCTCCTGCCTCAGCTTTCTGAACTGCTAGAATTATAAGTGTGCACCACTGTGCCTGGCTTTATATAAACCTTTTTTAAAAAATATTTTTTTAGATGAAGATGAACACAATACATTTATGTATTTATTTATTTTCATGTGGTGCTGATGATTGAGCCCAGTGCCTCACAAATGCTAGGCAAGCACTCTATCACTGAGCTACAACCCCAGCCAAATATAAGCTTTTATAAATACTTTATTTGGGCTGGGTGTGGTGGTGCACACCTGTATTCCCAGCAACTTGTGAGGCAATGAGGATTGCAAGCTTGAGGCCAGCCTTACCATTTAGCAAGGTCCTAAGCAGTGAAACCTGTCTCAGAAAATAAAAAGGGCAGGGATGTAGCTTATTGGTAAAGCACCAAAAACCAAACCAAAACAAACAACTCCCCAAACAAAATCAAGAAAGAAAAATTGAATTTGACTTTAAAAAAATAAAATGTGGGGGTTTTGGCATATTTGCTTACAATTCGTAAAGCCCTAGGTTTAATTCTAAGCAGCGCACGTATACTCTTTCTCACACATACAGTGTTCTTTTATCATTTTAATAAAAATTGACATAAAAGTGCACCTTCATGACACAATATTGAATGTAGCTTGTGAGAAGATTGTAATTATGAATACTACTTTATTGTGAACAGTTAAATTAAAGGCAAAAAAAAGCAGGCTCAGCACTGAATGCAAAAAAAATTCTTCCTTCATAAAGAGTTACTCAGTGGTTCCAGCATTCTACCCTAGGATGGTAATTCTTGTGGATTGAGGCTAAATTGTAGCTGAGTTGAATTTTAATTGTTGAATAAATACTGTGTAATTCATTCCAGAGAGTGAGTGAGATTATAAAACTGTAACTGAGTACTTGAACTACTCTGATTTAAAGTTTTTGAGTTTAACTGACTGAAATAACTAGGAACTTTAAGGTTAATAGTGTGAAGACTCAGATTGGATTTTGGTGTAGATGGAAGGTAGACGTGTAAATAGAAAGTGGACGCTTTAAAAGAAGTCACCCACTGCCATTGTTGATGCTTAGGAATAAAGACAAAATGCCCAAAGCACAGTGGGGAAGGTTTTCATTATGAGATCTACTTTAAAAAACACAGGAACAGTTTGCTTTCTTTTAACTCTCTCTGGGGACATTGAAACCCTTAATGGAGGTTTATAGAAATGTACTGAAAAGAAGGTCTAACTCCTACCTAGAGTTTGGTTAAACATTATACTTTTTTTTAATAGTTGTAGATGGACAGCATGCCTTTATTTAATTCATCATTATTATTATTATTTCTTATGTGGTGCTGAGGATTGAACCCAGTGCCTCACATATGCTAGGCAAGTGCTATGCCACTGAGCTACAGCCCCAGCCCAAGCACATCCGTGATTTGATGATCTATTATATTACTGTATTTCTTTGATTTTATTAATCCAACACATTGGTACAAAATGCTGAGTTGGATGACAAGCAGTGAGTGGATGTGCTTTGAGGGATATTTATTGTCCATTGGATCAGAACGATCAGAAAAATCTGGTTGCTGAATAACAACATTAACAAATAATCAATATATTTCATATGTGGTTTGGTGGATTTATGAAACAAAAGTACAATATAAGTTATGGCCAATTAATTGTTTATATATAAGGAATTAAATTCTCATACTTTCATTCATTTTTCTTTTAATTTATAACATGTAGTTATAAGCCTGTTTAATCAGTTCTTTGTTTGTTCATGCATTAACTAATTATTTGGCACTATCTAGCTTCTGTCCCAGTTTGTCATTATCCCTCCTACTGCCCTATTTTTGTTGTCTTTATTTTCTCCTATTTCATAATATTGAATTCTTGCATCCAGTCTTTTACCAGAACACTATGGTTGTCCCTTGTTCTAGAACAAAGAATTGGAGTCTGGCCTTGTACATTTTGGCATTGATCTGCCCTTCAACTTTATCTTTCACTGAGCTGCTATTTTCCTTTTCTCCCCCTCACCCTTGTGATAAGTATTATTCATATTCAGTTCTTCATCTTTCAGTTTTACAACCTGGAATTTCTGCTTTTGATATTCATTTGTTTATAATACTTTCTACTTTTCTTTTTTGTTGAAATCCTTGTTCCTTTAGGATACAACTTAAATTCCTCTTTCTCTGAAGCCTAACTCCCCTGGATATCTTCAGTGGAGTCAAAGTAATATTGTCTTGATTCTTCCATATAAGAGAATTGTACTTTGGTGCCTTATTTATGTGGAACACCTTGGTCAGGAAAGAACAAAGATGTTTTTAAAGTAAAGGCAGAGAGGACAGTAACTTGGTAAAAGCAATACAGACATTATGGAATTAGGGACTGTTTTTCTAATTTATCATCACTGAAATTTTTAAATTAGTATTAAAAAAGTATTAGCCCTAGGGAATGACTAAAGCAAGCAAATATTGTTTGTTTAAGGAGAAGAAAATGTTTGCTTTGGTGTATTTCCCTTTACTTACTGAAAGGTAGGGTTTGTGTAGCCTATGATTTGATCTTTCTTTTCAAGGATTAAGATAGCCCTTGTTTCTTGATTTTTGTCTGTTTTTTGGTGTAAGTTAGTGTTCTGAGATGGAGAAAAGATGAGAAAGGAGAAAATGGGTGTGACTCACTATGCTCAGTTTACTTGCTGTTTTTCTAATAAAAAATGTTCTTTTTTGTTTATGATGAGAATATTAATTTTTTTCTGGTGCTTGGCACATAATAGCAAGTCAGTAAATGTTTACATAATTTATTTGTAATAATTTCATTTCAGGATTGAAAATCTTCTCCAGACAATACTCTCTCTCCTTGCAGTCCTATCTTAAATGACACTATGTATTGAAGAGATGATTACATTTTGAAGAAAGACATATTTTGACAGTAGTCATGTGAATTTCATCATCTTTTTGCTACTTCAAATACTTCTTGGTAGTTATAATCAGGAGATGACTATAGCTTCTGTAGGAGCTATTTCAGAATGAATTTTTCAGAGATTTAACATTTTAATGTTTTTATGTTTGTCTATCCTACTAATGGCTGATAGTTGGGAAATAAAAATTATTCCTAATGTCCATTTTTCAGTTTGACCTTCCAAAAAAGTGAAATAGCTATTGCCCACAAGGGTTGGAAAATATTATTAAACAATGTGTGATGATAATCATGCATTCAAGGACTTTAAGCTGAGAACTAATTATGTGAAAGAATTTATTGATTGCATTACACTTAACTTGCTTTCTTTTTCCCTAAGCCCAAATATCTGGAGGAGTTGGGTACAGTATTTACTCAAGGATGTTAATTAAAAGGTGAAAAAAAAATCAAAATGTTTTCCCTGCCCAGTTAGAAACCTTATTAAAAAATGTTCTGCCCACGATCCATCTCAGGAATGATTGTGTAGCTTAGTGGTAGAGTAGGTGTTTAGTATACAGGAGGTCTTGAGCTCAATACCCAGCAACAAAAAGAAAAAAATATTTCAGTAAATAATGAACTTCTGCAGAGCTCCCCTGTGAAGTGAGAATGCCTAGTTAACCATGAACATTGGCCTTCTTTTCTTGGATTCTTGTTTTTTTTCATATTGAGTCACACAAGAAATGTTGTTAAAGTCTTGTTGGCTCATTTGGCCTCAGTGGCCTTTACTTTAACTCCAGACAATTAGGAATTGGTATGAAACTGAATTAAAGGGTCACACAATATAGTCATTTAGGAACATCATGAGACATGTTCTCTAACACAATCAAGAGGAGCCAGGACCTGGGAGTTGCTGAAAAGTACTGTAGTTTCCATCTCAGGGGATTTTAGGTATGGGTAGATCTTTATAGTCTATTTTCAGTATTCAGAAAGCCTGATAGAAGGCTTATATTTGTATAATGAAACTAAAGTAAGATAAATAAGGTATTAATTTTTTTATTTCTTTATTTTTAAAATCTCATTGTAGTAATATTATAGTTGTAGTTGTCAGGACAATAAAATTAATTTGTCAGCTTAACAAATATTTGTTGTATGTCAGACACTGTTCTGGGAGTCTAGATTCATAGCAGTCAACAAAACAAAGCCGTTGGATTAAAGCAATTTGTATCCTAAAAGAATAAAGTATAGTATGTCCAATGTTAAGTACTATAGGAAAAGCAAAGCAGGGAAGAGTGCTAGGGTTTGCTGGGTTTGAGTGGATAAAGTGGAGTTGCTGTTTTAAATAGTAGTCAGGGGCTGGGGTTGTGGCTCAGTGGTAGAGTGCTTGCCTAGCATGCATGAGGCACTGGGTTTGATCCTCAGCACCACATAAATGTAAAATAAAGATATTGTGTCCACCTAAAAAACTAAAAAACAAATATTTAAAATAAATAAAGAAAGAAAGAAAGAAAGAAAGAAATAGTAGTCGAGATGCCTCCTTTAGAAGTTGATAATGGAGCAGAGACCTAAAGAAGATAACAATTCTGATATCTTCAGGCAGAGGAATTGAGTCATGAAATCCCAGAGCTTTGAAATGCATACTTGATGTATCAAGAAACAGCAAGGTGACTATCTTGGATCAAAGTAGAAAGAACAAGAGAGAAGAGCAGTAGCATATAACATCATAGAGGTTATGGACAAGAGGATCAATTTGTAAAGGATCTTGTGGGCTGAGGATGCAGCTCAGTGGTAGAGCACTTGCTTATCACTCAGGGAGCCCTGGGTTGGATCTTGAGACTGCACAAAACAAAACAAACCAAAAAATCAAAGTTAAGGTTGGGTGAGGCAGCACACGTCTGTAATCAGGGTGGGTTGGAAGACAGAGACAGGAGATTATAAGTTTAAGAACAGCCTCAGTGATTTTGTGAGGCCCTAAGCATTTAGTGAGACCGTCTTGAAATAAAAGGGCTGGGGGATATGGATCAGTGGTAAAGCTCTCCTGGGTTAAATCCCCAGTACCTTCAACTTCCAAAAAACAAAACAAGAAAAACAACCACCAAAAAAACCCAACCCAAAACACACACACACACACACACACACACACACACAAACACACACACACACACGGGTGTGTGGGGGAAGAGACTTTGATGTGAGGCAAAATGAGAGGCATTTGGAGAATATTGAGCAGTTTATGAAAGGTTCAAACTAATGGCTGTCCTAATAACTGTGTATAGGTGAGAGGGAGGAAGCAGGGAAACCAGTCAGAAGCTACTGTAGTAATCTTGGTGAGAGATGTTGACTAGGGCCAGGGTGGCATTGGTTGTACTGTGAAATCAAGTCTGATTCTATATACATTTTTTAAAAAAATTTTTCATTGTAGATGGATAGAATATCTTTATTTTATTTTATTTTATTTATTTATTTTTATGTGGTGCTGAGAATTGAACCCAGTGCCTCACACATGCTAGGCAAGCACTGTACCACTGAGCAATAACCCCAGCCCTGATTCTGTATGAAGTTTGAAGATAAAGGCATTAGGATTTGCTGAAAGATTAGATGTAAAATGGAAAAAATGGGGCACCAAAGATGACTTCTAGGTTTTTGACATGTGTAACCATGAGGTTGAATTTGTCATTTAATGAGCAATATAGAACTATGAGATGAGCAGATTTAAAAGATAGTTAAGAGGTTAGTTTGGGATATGGTAAATTTGTGATGGCACTTAGTCTCCTAAATAGGGATGTTGAGTAGCCCTTGAGTCTTAGAGGTCTAAAGTTCAGGGGAGAGGTGTGAATTTGAGATAGAAAGTAATGTATTATTAGCGTGTTAATATGATCAATGCCATTATTAGCCACTATTAGAATGTTTAAAGCCTTACCACTAGGTCAGATAATGTTTAAAGCCAGGAGATGAGAGTAGGTAAAGTCCAAGAATTCATCTTGGATTTCTGATGTTGAACAAGATAAGGAAGATCCAGCCAAAGGAAACCCAAAAGGAGTTGAGGCAAGCCAAGAAGAGAACCAGAAGAGTCCACGTAATGATAACATGCTTCAAGGAAAGAATACTCAGATGATACTTAGATATTAGATAACATGAAGATTGAAAACTGATTAGCACTATGGAGGTCACCTGTGATCTTGAGAGGATGGGAATGAATACCTTGTAGGAATGGCTTTTGGAAAAAATGAGAAGTGAAAACAGGGACAATGGATATAGATATCTAGTGGAATGATACAGTAGTAAAGAGGGGAAAAATTGGTGATGAGATATGGGGAAAAGGGAATGGAAGGGGAGAGATTGAATTATTGATTTGAGATTGTCCTTGCATGACTGGGAGGATATAGGATCAGATGGGCGAATAAATGTTCTCAGTCAAATAAATGGGTTAGCTGGTTTCAGCTGTTCATCCTAGGGTGGGGGGAAGAGACAGATCTTAGATAAGAGTAAGAATAAATTGGTCTAAAGAACAGAAGGCAGAATATATGGGTACATATCCAGATTGATAAGTAGGTATGGTGAGAGCTTGAGGAATATTTTGAAATAATTTAAGATATTTTAAAAATAAGAAACTTTGCATTTGTATGTTTAGAGATTAGTAGATACCGTCTTCAAAGAATGTTACATAGTGGGATTGAAAGTAATTAAAGTGCCCTTGAAAACAAAATTTAAAAGCTGGTGTAAGTTGCTAATTTTGTAGAATATCTGAATTTATTTGTGATATTGTAATGTACCCTTTTTTGTCTAGTCACATTTCCTATGGTTGCCCAGGCTTCCAATCATGCCTATGCAATGAAGTCTCCATAAAACCCTAAAAGGACAGTCTCTATAAAAATCCAAAAGGAAACTCCTATACCTCATCCTATGCATCTTCTCATCTGTATCCTGTGTAATATCTTTTATAATAAACCTGTGAATGTGTTTCTCTGAGTTATGTGTACTGCTTGAGCAAATTAATCAAACTAAAGAAGGGAGCTTTGGGAAACTGATGTATCAGCAATACAGGTCAAATACCCTGGGGCTTGCAACTGGCGTCTAAAGTGGGCAGGGGCAGTCTTGGGGACTGAACCTTTAACCTGTGGGATCTGGTACTTTCTTTCTGGGAAGACAGTATCAGAAGTGATTAGAGGACACCCAGCTGGTATCTGCTACTACAGAACTGCTGGCTTACTTGCTTGTGGGGAGGAATTTGTAACCCTTTTGAGGTCACAGAAGTCTTTTGTGTTGATTGTGATATGAGGTCAGAGGTAAAAACAAACAGTTTTTTAAAAAATATTTATTTTTTAGGTGTAGACGGACACAACACAATGCCTTTATTTTTATGTGGTGCTGAGGATCGAACCCACGTCCCGCCCGTGCTAGGCGAGTGCTCTACTGCTGAGCCACAATCCCAGCCCCTTAGCAGTTTGTTTTTATGATCACTACTTATTGCATATTTTTATTGATGTTAATTAAGATAAATTATACCAAAGGCTTTAATAACAAAGGTATTTTTGTTTGAACAAAATGAAAAATTCTTTTTTTTTTTTTTTTTAAAGAGAGAGAGTGAGTTTTTTTAATATTTATTTTTTAGTTTTTGGCAGACACAACATCTTTATTTGTATGTGGTGCTGAGGATCGAACCCGGGCCGCATGCATGCCAGACAAGCGCACTACCGCTTGAGCCACATCCCCAGCCCCCAAAATGAAAAATTCTAATGAAAAGCTCTAGTCTTTTTTATCATCTCTCTAATTCTTAGCTAGTCATTTAATTGCAAAATTAACTGGAAACAAAATTAATGCTGTGTAAAAGCTGTTTACATCTTAGCACAGGTCACTCAAGCCAAAAAAGTTCTAGTTTGTACTTCTTTGTAATCTACTCAAACACAGGACTTTACAATGGAGAGATAAGAAACATTCCAGTGTACACAAAAAAGAATGAGAAGACTTTCATAAAAGTCATATATATTTTAAACTATATTTATTTTTCATGCCACTAAAAATAAACCTCAAGGCAGGAGAATTACAAGTTCGAGGCCAGCCTCAGCAACTGAATGAGGCCCTTAACAACTTAGTAAGACTTTGTCTCTAGGAAAAAAATAAAATAAAGGATTGGGGTTGTAACCCAGTGGTAGAGCACCCCTAGTTTCAATTCCCAGTACCTACCTTCTCACTCCCCCCCCCAAAAAAAAGGGGTAGATTTGGACAAAATAGTATTTATTGGACTCTTTTTCCAGATTTAGGGACAAATATTAACCATTGGCCACTGGCACGGACAGGTAGCTTAAGCAAAACTGTGCAGTGCAAGGAATACAAGTTTGGACTGGTCAAACAGAATTAAAATCCAGCCTTTGCATTTGTTTCCTAGTTGTCTCTTTTTTTTTAATTTAATTTTTTAGTTGTAGATGAACACAATATCTTTATTTTTATTTATTTATTATTTTTTATATGATGCTGTGGATTGAACCCAGGGCCTCATGCCTGAGAGGCAAGCACCCTACCACTGAGCTACAACCCCAGCCAATAGTTGTCTCTTTTTGGTTAAATGGCCTTCTGAATCTGTTTTCTCTGTTGTAGAGCAAGAATGGTAGCTACCTACCAGACATCAAAAATTAAATGAGATAATATAAAACAATACCTTAGTGCAACATGTAGTATATTTTAGCATTATGGTTTTGTTTCTTTTGACTAGCTGAACTGAACTCCATACCAGCTGTGAGAACAACATTCAGTTTCTCTCAATTCCTATTTTTGTGTGTAATGCCTGTGCATAGGTACATGCATACACACAGGCAAAGTTAGCAGAGTTAAAGAAAACTTAGTCTTGTGCATTACATGAGAACTTTATTGAGTATTCTAGATTTTTTGACTCATTTATGAAGGAATGATAGAAGTTGCCATTGAATAGCACTCTCTACTCTTCTTGTTAATTTTATACTCCTCAGAGTTTATTGCTCTTATCATTAGTATTTGAGTTTTTGTTTTTGTTTTCCCATTTATTTATTTTCTTCATCAGGAGAAATATATTGTCTGAATTGGATTGGATTTGAGGTCACTTCCTAAAATGACTCCATTACTTTTAAGTGAAATTCTTCGGCTTCTGTTTGGGGATATTTGTGGAGTTAAAATGTTGGAGAGGTCACAGATGCATATAAAAGACTAAAGATTGTCAGACTTCTCATCATCTTGATTAATGACAAGAGTGTCATCTAGGTTGTGGTTTTGTTCATATGTAGTAGTTCACCTTGTAGTCCTTCAAATTTCTGAGTACCATGGACCCAAGCCTGTGATTGAAACTGCAGAATTTGAGCAAAGTGCAACCATTTTACACAAGATCCTCCAGGAGAAGCACCTGTCTTTTTGTTTTCTGGCAATATGATCGTTCTTTTCATTAACCACTTTTTGGAACAACAACATTTTCCCTTATTAGAAAAAATAAAGTCCTCAGTTATTTATTAAGTATTTTTTTTTCTGAAAAGACTAAAAATCCTTTGAGAAGTGACTTACACAATAGGAAAAATTACAAAACTAAGTAATTTCTGGGTATATAATTGTTAGATGATAAATAAGGTTAGTACACAGCATATGGAAAAATTAAATTTCCTGGGATAAATTAACATCTTGCTATCATCTATTTTATTGTGGTATTTTAACATCTGTGAAAGAAATTATAAGTTTTTGAAGTAAACTGGGATATTTAGTCTCTAAAGAATATAGAGCTTGGGCTGGGGTTGTGGCTCAGTGGTAGCGCACTTGCCTAGCATGCATGACGCGCTGGGTTAGGTTCTTAGCACCACATATGAATAAATAAAATAAAAGTCCATCAACAACTTAAAAAAAAAGAATACAGGGCTTTTCTTAGAATAGTGTATTTTTTCCTTAGCATAGTATATGTTATTTTAGTAGATTGTCTACATATATTATTATAATTATGTCTGAGCTCAGGTCTGTTTTGTAAAAGTAATTTATGCAGGCCTTTATATCTGAAATATGGTTTATAATTTCTTCAATTTAAATGTTTAAAAAATCATATAACTAATTCTAATAGTTCAGTCCATATAGTATTTGCAGAATTTTCCTGATAGTATCAGTTTTGAAAGCACATCATAAGACATTTAAAAATACTTTAAAACCATATAATAAATTTGTTAAAAATGAAATATTTTATTTTTTACCCTATTTTTTGGGTAGGATATTAATCTATGAGAGGAACAGACTTAAGAGGTATTTGGAGTTAATAGTCATAGTGTTCACTGTTTTTCAGAATCAAGTGATGATGATTGATGGTCTTAGCTTTAAACATGAACTGTGAATCGGCATTTCTTAGGTTATATTTGAAAGTCACTTTGTAAAAATGATAAGTCATCAGAGTAAGAGCTGAAATCAACTGGACCTGCAGAAGGGGTGACATAGCTGTCATTAATATTTTCCTTTTTCCATGCGTTACACTAAAAATAAATTTGTCTCTCTGTTTTCCTTCAGAATTTAAACCTAAAGCATTGCCTAGCACATAGTTGGTACTCAATAAATATTCATTGAAAAAAATGAATGTTAATGTCCATAAAAATTACTTCATTAAATTGAAGTAGTCAATTTTTGGATCTTGTAATCTTGAGGTATTTTCTAATTTTTTGTTCTGAGTTTAGAATTAGTAGTGATATTTTCTACCCATGGATGTTTATTTTTTTAAACATTTATTTTTATGTGATGCTGAGGAGTGAACCCAGTTCCTCACACATGTTAGGCAAGTGCTCTACCATTGAGCCGCAACCCCAGCTCTGGATGTTTATTTTTATTTATTTATTTGTTTATTATTTTATTTTATTTTTTTTTTCTCTTTAGAAGTTTTATTTATTTATTTTATTTTTTATTATTAGTTGTTCAAAACATTACAAAGTTCTTGACATATCATATTTCCTATATTTATTTTTTATTAGTTGTTCAAAACATTACAAAGTTCTTGACATATCATATTTCATACATTTGATTCAAGCAGATTGTGAACTCCCATTTTTACCCTATATACATATTGCAGATTCACATCGGTTACACATCCACTTTTTTACCTACTGCCATACTAGTGTATGTTGTATTCTGCTGCCTTTCCTATAGGATGTTTATTTTTATAAAACCAAAATAGTTACAATAAATTTGAGTATGTGTGTTTAATTGATGCATGATCAATATTATAGTTATAAAACAATATCCATGCTTTGTATAACTACCTGAAGAAGATTATCTTTGAAATGTTTTCTAGGAAGGACTTTTTAGAGTTAACTGAGTGATAAAGGGAATCCTGCTGAAAAGTTTTTGAGAGTATTGGTGTATAAATAAACTTTTTCAGAACTCAAATACCCTATGAAAGATTGTATTAGGCACATACAAAAATACATGAGTTATGGCCAACTATTACGTTGTGCCTGGTTTTCTCACAGTATCTGGACACCAGAGAAGCTAATAGCTTTCAGGACATACTGATGAAGGTGAGAGGAGGTGCCAATTTAAAGCTGTGTGCCAAAGGTTCACATAACATTGTTTTGATCAGTAAGGACAAGGCCAGATGAAAGAGTAATCTTTTTAAAAGGTAAATTTGATACATCTACCTTACCTCTTCATACCCTCCCTTCCTTTTAGAATTTAAGATTTTCTAGGACAGGGATTTTGCCAATTTTGTTTACCCTTTTATTCCTGTGGTGATTTTCCTGTTACATAGAAAGCTCCTTGAGGCCAGATACCTGGTTATTTTTTGCTCACCATTATATTCTCAGTACCTAGCATTACATGGTATGTAGTAGGTGACCTAAATAATAATTAAGGGAAAGAATGACTTATAAGGCAGTTCTGGAAGTGTGTGCTTGCCTTGTATAGTACTTATTTCTTCCTTTTTAGTATATTATTCTAGTTCTTTTAGCGTATCCCCAAATTCCTTTTTAGCTGCCACTCAAAATTTTTAATAACCTAACTAATACAGTATATGGTGTAATATATCACAACTATCTTTTTAAAGGGGAATCTTTGAAGGTAATGGGGACATGCAGGTGATGGCTCATGTTTTGTATGAATCTGCCCATTCTGCCTTTATTTTAGGGACATTATTATGATCTTCCTTGGAGTCCAGAGGGGGGAAAAACATGGATATGTTTGTATTTGTCACTTTTACTTCCAATAAGTTTGCTCCTTAGGGATTTTTCTGGTGACAGCTTTTTTTACCTTTCAACAAAGAATAAATGAAAAGTTAGCATAGTTAGCATAGGCTACAGATTGCCTTCTATAGATTACATAGAGCTTTTGTAGAGTATTTTATAGATTACTAGAGTGCTTATTTAAAAAATATAGTATCAACTGTCAAGCAGGTAGCAAAAATGAGGTAATTTTTAGTTGATTTTCAGTTGATGATGGGGTTTTGTCTTAGTTTTCCCTCTTTTATGTAGAATAACTTTAGGAATTTTAGGAATTTTAAATTTCCTTAACTAATCTCACCCCTATCCCCTAACTTAGTATTCCTGCAGTGCATTTATAGTTAGCCTTTAATGTGTTCAAGACTTCCAGTAGGAATAGTACAACTGGAAGTAGGATAGTAGGAAAATGAGATTATCCTTTTATAACTTACTTACAGTGTCTTTTAAGTATTCTTCATATGCAGATATGTTTAGTAAGAATGAGTGTTGATTGCATGGGTTTAAGATTTTCTGGAACCAGAAAGTAACATATCTAAAAGAATTCTGTGTTCTTTGATAGGATAAATAAATCAGCCTTCATTAATGAAGGATAATATATTACAGTGTAAATATTTAGGATTCCAAAAATGACTAATTCCCAAGACAACTAAATTGAAGACTTATTTAAAAAGAGATTTATCCTAGTGAAAACTTTGCACTATATATGAAATAATATTTAATTTAATGGGAGTGGATGTGAGTATTTGTGACTCCTTCTAGGTTTTGATACATAGTCATAAGGCAAGCTAAGATAAATAGTTTGACCAGATTCACTTAGTCCAGGGGCAGTGGATACTCTTGGGTCAGAGTGTTCTAGTCTGTACTGGTAGTTTGCCTAAGTGCGCAATTCTGGGTTGGAGATATTGTTCCTTGAGAATTTTCATAGCATTGCTTTATAGGCTATTTTGTTGCTGAAGCTAATCTGATCTATAATCTTTGGATATGACCTTTTTTCTGACCTTTTCCCCTCATCTCTCTGGAAATGTGTAGCATCTTTTCTTTATTTCTGGTGTTTGGAAATTTGACAGTGGTGTCTTTTTGCATGTATCTTCTTGCTTGTTCTGAGGGCTCAGTGGATATTTTGGCTAGACTTTAGAAAAATCACATCTTTCAATTTTGGTGGATTTTCTTTGGCTATTCCAAAGCTTCCTCTCTATTTTGGCAAGCTAGAGGCTTTCTTTTTTACTTATTTTCATGTCTCCCCTACTTCATTTTCTTTTTACCCATCTTTCTGAAAGATTGGAAGGTCTTTTTTTTTTTTAACCTTCCAATGAATATTTTATTTCTATTACTATGTGGTTAAAGAAAAATTCTGATATTTATTAAAATGTTAAGGGATGTTTAGGATTATTGCAGTGGTATGTTAGTCTGCTTGGGTACCATAACAAAGTATTGCAGACTGGGTGGCTTAAACAACAGAAATTCATTTATTCACAGTTCTAGAGCCTGGAAATTAGATCAGTTGTTGATCATGGTTGGATTCCTATAAAAGCACTTTCTGGCTTGTAGATAGCCTCCTTTTCTCTGTGTGTTCATATGGCTTTTCTTTGGTGCATGTACATGGAGAGACTCTTTCTCTGTTTTTGTAAAACCACCATTCCTCTCTGATTACCTTAAGACTTCTTTTTACCATAATTACTACATAAAAGACTTATCTCTAAATATCACCCTGAATCACAATTAGGGTTGAGGCTTCAACATATGAAATGAGGGGGGTGCATAATTCAAGTGTAGGAAAAAGGAATTTATATCTAAGTTAGTGGATTCTGTCTAACTTAGGAGGATATTTGCTACAAGTAGGCTATGCAGACCTGGAATGGACTGGAGTAGTGCACCAGTTTTTGTATGCACACTCTTCATTGTTGCTGGTAATTATCATCCCAGAGGGCTTCATCTTTTCTAGAGAATAACCTCTAAACAACTTCTGGCAAGGAAGGGGTTGGAGGTTTTGTACAGAAATGTGAATGGCATATGTGGTTAGTGTCAGGAGATATGTTTTTTTTCAACTTTCACCTAGTCTTCATTATATTAGAAATGGGAAAGCAATTTGAATAGTTCAAGAGAATTTGCCATTCCTTTGTTGGACTTTAGTTTTGATTTTTAATTTTTTAAGATTTTATTTTCAGAGAGTTATTCCCAAATGATCATTGATGACTCTTATATAGTTTTCCTTTGTGTTTAGAACTACCATAGAATCCTTGTCTTAAAATTGATTAGTGGCTTCAAACGTAGGATATGAAGGAGGGAAGGGAAAGAGATGCGGCTAGCATCTATTGAGTGCCATTAGAATGGTGATCTCAGTTTTATGTCATTTAATCCTTACAGCAATTCTGTAAGGTAAGTGATATTATCCCACCATATGGACAAGGATAAAGATAATGATCAGAGAGGTTAAATAACTTGCTTAAGAGCCAGAGAGTGGTGGAGCTATTTCAAGTCTAGATTTTAAGAGCATTCAAATCTTTCTAATCAACTGTCTTGTTTTACTTTTTCTGAAACTCTGTGAATAGTTAATTCACTCACTGGTGACTTTGGGGCTTGTGTGTGCTGGGCCATAGGAGCATACAGAGGAATAATCCATGTCTTGATGAAACAAGAATGACCGGATGAAGATTTACCTTTCAGTAAGATTACCAGTGATCTGTTTGTAGAGTGGCGAGAGTAGAAGCAGGTGGCATTCTAGAAGTCTTGGTATACCCTAGTTTTGACTAGGGTAGCAGAGGATTTGCAGAGAAGTGGGTAGATTTGAAATGCCTATTGGAGAGAAAGCTGACATGATAGGGCGTGGTAAGTGGTGGGGATGTGGTTCAGTAGTAGAGCATTTTGAATAGAGGACGGTAAAAATTTAGAAGGAGTTAGGGGAATTGAGGATGACTCCAGGCTTGATTTGAGCTGAGTATTATTCCTACATTTACTGATATGTGAGAGAATAAGCTGAGGTGGTAGACCAGAGTAATAATAACATTATAATAATATATCTGTTAGATAAATTCATGAGGAGGTGCCCCAAAAGCAAGTAGACAGCTGGGGATTTAGCAGAGGTCTGAACTGATTAAATAAATTTGGGCATCACTCACATATAAATGGTATTTAAAGCCATGAGACTACATAAGTTTATAGGGAGAACCTACACATCTATTGTGATAAAAGTCTGAAGTGATGTTGTTGATTCATGTCTTTGGAGAATCTTTATCTGTTAACTCAGATTTACATGCTAATCTAATAACATTTGCTGAATGGGGAAAACAGCTCATGCTGTAGCCATTGAATTGAAAATATTAATCAATAAGCACATTGCAAACATGTTAATAATGATTTTTTGACTGAACTGTTTGTTAAACGTCCTTGACTCTCATGAGAGGCTACATCTGAGAGTATTCACATTAGGATCCCAGATTTGAGAACATCACACAAGAGGAACATTATGATGCATAGTGAAAAAATTAATTCTTACTGAGATGCTGAAAACAGAATGCCAAGTATGAAAGAAGCCTTATAGGAATAATTAAAAAATGCGATTGAAATTCACACTAGGCAAAAATTAGAAACAGTTGAAGTGTTTATCAAAAGGATAACAGGTAATTGTGGGACAGTCATTCAGTGGACTAGTCATCACAATGTGGTTGAATATGTTGAACATCAAAACATTTTGTTAAATGAAGGGAGCCAGACACAAAAGAATACATACTGTATGATTTCATTCATTTGAAGTTCAAGAACAGGCAAAAATGGTAACAACAATAGGGATGTCTATGGAGACAGGGATTGACCAAATGGAATTATGAGACAACTTTCTGAGGTGATGGAAATGTCGTATATATTGATGAAGGCATTTGTCAAATGGGGTATATACATTTGTCTAAACTCATCAACATGTATACTTAGATTTGTACATTTCACTGAGTGTAAGTCTTATCTCAGTTAAAAGAGAAGAAAATTACAACAAAATCAGTATGCTGAGTACTTCTATGAAGATGAGTGTACAGAGCACATACCTGCAATCTCAGAGGTTAGGAAAGCCCAGAGGAAGTAGTCTCTCTTTTTATCCCTTCAGACCCCAAATTAATTCTTTTTCAACTTCCAGCTAACTCTACACCATAATATGTGTTCCTCTGATGACTGCTTATGTTGTGCAAATGAGAATATTTAGGTAGTAAAAGGGAATGTTATTATAAATTATGTTGGGACCATAGGTAAAACCTATGACCTTTTCCTGTTTCTGGTCAAAATGTGGTACTCTACTGCAGGCACAGCTGGAGGCAGGCAGTAGCAGGCAGCCTCTGCCTGGCTTTACCTAGGGCTGGCTAAAGCAGGCAGAAAACAGGAAGATGGGTAGAAGGTGAAAGTTGTCTGGAATATTTCTGCGAGTCACGATTTACATGTAAACTTTAAAAATAGATGTTATTTGTTTTATGTTTCTAAAACTATTAATGTTGCCTTATTTGTTCTTTTGAAACAGGACATAGTGGATAAGCCCCTTCAAAAATGGAGGATGGAAAGCCCGTTTGGGCACCACACCCTACAGATGGATTTCAGATGGGCAATATTGTGGATATTGGCCCTGACAGCTTAACTATTGAACCCCTGAACCAAAAAGGCAAGGTGAGTTTCTCAGAAAGATTTCAAAATGTGATTTTTAAAAAAAATAGCTATTTTTATTCAAAAGAGATAGTGTCTTTCTTAATGAACTAAATATTCTTGGCATAGTAAAAGTGAAAGGGAAAGGAAATCAGAAATATTCCTAGGAGAAAATGGTGTCCTGTGACAAAATCAGACAAAAATGTAATGAGCCTTTTGTAATCACATTCTTAAATAGCTAAGTGATAAAATATAAACAATAACATTTTATTCCTTATACCATATTACTAAAGTTATTAGTCTCTATGTGATGTATTCAGCATGTTATAAAGTAAAAAATGAATGCAAATTGAGTTATGTTATTAATTTTTTCTTTTTGTGCTAGCCTTCTTTATAAGTCTTTTTTTGTACTAGGAATTGAACTCAGGGAAGCTTAACCACTGAGCCATATTCTTAGTCCTTTATTTTTTATTTAAGGCCTCTTTAAGTTGCTGGGGCTGGCTTTGAACTTGAGAGCCTCCTATTTTAGCTTCTCTAGTTGCTGGGATTATAGGCATGTGGCTATATGTTTGTCTGTCTGTCTGTTTATTTATTTATTGTGGTGCTGGGGATGGAACCCAGCGCCCTGTGCATGCTAAGCAAGCATTCTACTACTGAGCCACATCCCCATCCCTATATAAATCTTTTTAAAAGGCTTCTTTTGAACTTATTGGCATGGTATTTGAATATATTTCTACAAAGTAAATACTTAGTCTTAAATCTGTCCATCTATTATTATTTTTGTGATAATGATAGCCTAAAAATATGCTTTAGCTCTGTGCACATGCTGTTTGCTTTTTTTAAAAAATATTTTTTAGTTGTTGATAGACCTTTATTTTATTTATTTACATGTGGTGCTGAGAATCGAACCCAGGGCCTCACATATGCTAGGCAAGCACTCTTCCACTGAGCCACAACTCCAGCCCCTGTTTGCTTTTATGCTTAGGCATGGGCTAGATAATATTACCAAATAGAAGTGTGGGAAAACAGTGACCAAGAGTTGGGATTGCTCATAGAGAAGGTATTCATTGTAAATAATCTGTCTTGCAGTCTTCATGAGTACTAGTAGGGTCTGTTTTTGTGGGAGAGCTTCACAGTTTTCAATTTAACAAATATTCTTGTTAAACATTTCTTCTGGATGTCGTCTCTGTTTACTTTAGACTCTGCAAATGTTCATGAATAATTTATATTCTACTGATACACAGTTAACTAATGCCATATAACTGCCATCCTTCTGGGAACTTTAGAAAAACAAGGTGGATCTCTCATGAGGTCTTTTCAGAGAGAAAACTATTCTGTTACTGTAAACAACCCAGGATCCGAAATGCATAATACATAATGTTGCCATGTTAGAGGAGGCCAATTAAAGATACCTTGAGGGAAGGAAAGGCAAAGTGTTTCTATTTTTTTCTCTTATTAACAGGCACCTATTTTTACTTATAATGTAGTACATTTACAAAATGAAAAAAATTTTAATGGCTCAATTATTTTGTATGTTTGAAAGCTTTTACTTTTTAACATTTTATAAACAGTAAATCAGAAAGAAAAGTATTTATTATGTATGTTCTGGTAATACATATTGTTACATCTGCAGGTGTCAAAATAATTCAGTTCAAAGTACAGTAGAAACTTTATTTATGGGCACATGCTTTTTTATATTTTAAATATTTTAATGTGCTTTAAACTGTGCATTATTAGTATTAATGAGATACATATGTAGAACCAATAAAGACATGGTTTAAATTATTAAGGCATGTAAATTTTAGAGATATGTAGATAATTCTATAAACTAAAGTTTTTTTTCACATAACTTTTTTTTTAGCATTAACAAATTCTTAGAGATTACTTTTAGTCTTCATTTTCCCCTTGTGTAATTAAGGTCTTAATAAATCATTAAGTGGAATACAAATGCTTTAAGATATCTATAGGAGAAGTAATCTTTTACTTACATAAATGTTATTAGAAATTAATTGCATGAAGCAATGAACCAGTCCAGTCTCCTGTGTGCTAGTGGAGTGGAGGCATAGAGGAGGGAGAGGGTCAGCTCTCATGGGGAACACAGTTTGGATAAAAGCAATAGTTTTCAAGTTTTTCATTTGTGACTCATAGTAAGAAATAGATTTTACATTGCATTAGGTATGTATATTGTGTGTGTTTGAATTTATAAGAAATAGATCTTAATATGTTAACAGGTATGTATAGTATGTGTGTTTTTGTGTGAATGTTTTCATTAAAAAAAAGTGTTAATCAAATGAAACCTCCTTGGCACATGCTATGCATTTTTCTGCTAAAAATGGTATCCTAACACCTTAAATTGAATTCATGTTCCATATTTACAGCAGACTGGCCTTCAAGCCAAAGTCCTAAATATTTTCTTTTCCCTGTCCTCTTTATTGGTCTTATATTTTGTCAACAGCAGTTTTCTTTCTGTACTCTTGCCTTACCCTGTGTGTGTGTTTCTCTTTCTCTTCTGCCTTTTCCTTCTGCAGGTGTTTATCAAGTCCTCACAACAAACCAGGTGGTATTGGGTGCTTTATTTCATTACTCATGGTTTTCTTTTTGCCTGAAATGCCACTCTTTATAACTACATGCTTAGCAAATGCTTATTTGTTTTTCAGGACTCTAATTGAGGTCAGCTTCTCCATAAAAACTTTCCACATATATGCAATCTTTCCCTCCCATGAAATAGAATTAACTATTGATTGCTTTTTTCCTTTGAGGATTGGTATAACTTTTTAGTGCTCCTGTAATTTTGATTAAAAAGAATAGTTTCCATTGGTCTCCCCCTCTCAACTCTGTATTGTCAAGTACAGGAGTTATTTTATTCTTCTCTTCTGTCATTGGAGCTTGATGCACCGGATATCTGTGTGGTTGGTGTTTAATGCTGAATGATCAATGTGTACTTGTTACATAATCTTTTACTAGGAAAAGAAAACCTCCTCCTTTTAAGAGAAAGCAATTAAATTAATAGAGAAAAAAAATTTTTTTTCCTCACAGAAGAGAAGAAAATTGGGGGCTGGTTGATAATTTGGAGGATGAAGAAGGAGGGAGGAAAAACCACCTTTCAGGACTCATTTTACCTTCCCTTAATGTTCTTGTAACTATGTTTCCCCACTCCCCTCAAGTTTCCATGCCCCCTCTTCTAAGTTCCTGGAATCTTTTTTATTTGGCTTAACTACTGCCAGGATAGAACTTAACCCTGGAGTACGGAGAGTTCTTGCCCTTGTTGCCATGGCTGTAACAAGTGAGCCCTTAGTTCTGTGACACCAGCAGTTATTTCTGAATGTGTTTTTCTATAGAATTAGTTATATATTAGAGTTGTTTTTTTATTGCCATTCTAATACTTAATTCACATTATAGATTATTTAATTCACATTGTAGAATAATTATGTCATTCTTCCAAAATCACATTGTAGAATAATTATGTCATTCTTCCAAAATTTTCCACATTTATAGCATTGAGAATATGTGTACTAGTTTTTAAATAATTAACTTCTAGATTTTTAGAGCATATAACACTTTTCTGAGTTAGACATGACTTTGAATTGAAATAGTCCTTGCAGCTTGGATTTTACTCCGCAAACTACAGTGAGACCCTTGTCTAGTACAATATACACAAGCACATATACAGATCTACAAATATGATGATTATTTTTTGGTGCTTGGGATCGAACTCTACCTTGAAGTACACTATTACTAAAATATTATTTGACCTTGAAATTACATACTCTATTACTAAAATATTATTTAAAAATAATTGTACCATTTTCCTTTAAAGTTTTATTTGATGTGGTTGGAAACTTCAACCCCCAAGAGTAATTATAGTTGTTCAGAGACATAAATTTATAAATAACTGTTAGAATATCCTGGTTTAAAATTTAATTCATGGGCTGGGGTTGTGGCTCAGTGATAGAGTACTTGCCTTGCATGTGTGAAGTACTGGGTTTGATCCTCAGCACCACATAAAAATAAATAAATAAATATATTTAAAACAATTCTCTTTAGATGTAATTTGAGATCATTTGTTCTCTCTTACAAGATGTTATCTTAATTCTGCTGTTTCTACCATAGCATTTAAGTGATAAATAAATGCAGGTTTATTTATGGATATTTGTAATTTTATGGTCTAAATATTTTTGGGGACTATTTATGTTTCTGATGTATTTTTATATAGGAATCTGTGTCAAATATGTTTTATTCAAATAATATTAATTAAATAATAGTTTATTTTGTCACATCTTATTGAATGTTGCCTTTTCCTTTTTAAAACATTAAAATTCCTACATATTCTTACATAAGAATTGTAAGTTTAAAAATAAATTTTTTTTTATTTTTGAAGATGTTAAATAGCATGTCTGTTACATTTAATGTTAATGTACTTGTTGTTTTGTCCCACTCTGAGTGTAAGAGCTTGTGATGCTTACTTACTGGTTTCCATTATTGGTTCTCATCCCATAGTAATAATGAATAATATTTTTAAGCAGTCATTATCCTATTTTGGGGTTAATGCCTTGTTAAATAGTAGCTGCATTATATTTTAATAAAGAACATATTGTTTGCCATTACAATATATGCAACCAGTTAAACTCCTTTACTTTTCTTACTATGAATCAGCCTCAAGTTTAATGAGCTTTTGTTTTGCTTGTTAGACATTTTTGGCTCTCATAAACCAAGTGTTCCCCGCAGAAGAGGACAGTAAAAAAGATGTGGAAGATAATTGTAAGTATGAAGTTAAAAATTAATGTTAACACAGAAACAGAAACTATTCTTCCATGAAATAAATGAGTGGTTTTGTTACTAGTAAACTACTGGTTTAGGAAAAAAAATGTAGCTTTTTCACTTGAAGGTTCATCTGAATAGAGGAGCTCTGAAGTCCTAAATTCATTGTTGCTGCAGATGAACACTTGGTGAAAGAGTCTCTTGAGTGTCTTTTTAGTGTTATTTCAGTTGTGCAAATGTAAGGAATGGTAATAATTTACTCTGAAGCTGGAACTAAAGGTGTTTTGTTAAATCTTAAAAGTCATTGAAATTTATCTAGAGTCAGGTGATTTTTATAGTGGTTCAGTAATTTGGAAGTTGAGTCAGAGGGAATCATTAATATCACTCCTTGAAGCAAAGCAACATTAAAAAATATATAATAACTACTTACAGAAAAATTTACTTCAGAAAATTATATTAAAACAAAAATTAATTTAACTTATAAATACTTGAGCATGTTTGGTGATGACCTTTATCCAGTGATAAATACTTCAACAAGATGACCTTTATTCTTACATTTTCAACATTAAGAAGTAATCATATTTTAATTTTTTTAGAAAGGGTATATGTTAGCTTTCTTGTTAACAAAATACCTGAGCAATCAACTTAAGAGAAAAGATTTATTTTGGTTAACAGTTTTGGAGGTTTCAGTTCATGGTTGGCCTCATTGCTTTTGGGCCTTTGGTGAGGAGTTACATCATGATTGGAGCATGTGGTGGAAGAATTTGCTCACCTCATAACAGCCAGGAAGCAAAGAGACCAAGGAAGGGCCTGTTGCCTGCTTTGAGGGCGCATCTCCAGTGACCTAAGACCTTCCACTAGGCCCCACTTCTTAAAAGTTTTACCATCTTCTGGTAATACCAAGCAGAGCACTAAGCCATTAATATGTAAGTCTTTGGGGAACATTCCATAAGCAAGCTGCATCAGTGCGGACAGTACTTAGGGATCATATCCACTTATCATGGGTTTCCTTAATGTTACCTGACATTAAAAACTCTATTTTAAGAAAAAATGATAAATGAATAGACTTGTTCTTACTGATGGTCATTGTAGTTCACTATTGAGTGAGAACTGTAAATAGGGGTAGTACTCCATATGTAAATAGTGCTATCCTTGGATAGTGGTAGTATTAGAAGAACCTTGGGCAATGGGGTCAGGCAGGGCTGAATTCTGATTCTGACTATGCAGTCATGAAGCTTATGTGCCCATGACAACTCACTCTTTTGAGATTCTCATCTATAAAATGGGAGTGATAATTATATGTTGCTTGTTTAGAGATTACATACTTTAAATGCTTGCCATAGTATCTGACCTCTGACTGACTCATTCAATGATAACTGTTATTAGGTACAAAGGTCAAGGAAAAAATGTGCAGTTCCTTTCCTTTCCAAAGTTTCTGGAGAGTATGTCTCATGAGATATGCATTTTTGAACAATAAAGTGAAAGTAAAAGCAGGAATACCTACCATATCTAAAATAAGAGAAAATTTATATCTGTTAAAATTTGCTAGGGTATGTAGAACTAGGAATTAATCCTTTTCATATATTAAATTTTTTTCATTTAAATCAATGAATTTGAATATTTTATTTTTTAATTTGTCCTAATTAGTTACACATGTTAGTAGCATGTATTTTGACACATCATACATAAATGGAGTAAAATTTCTCATTCATCTGATTCTGCATGATGTAGAGTTACACAGATCCTATATCATATCATATGAATTTGAATATTTTAATTCTTTTCCTTCTTTCTTTCAATATTAGGGATTGAGCTCAGTAACACTGTACTACTGAGCTACATCCCTAGTCCTTTAAAAAATAATTTTAAAAATTTGTTTTAATTATTTATTCATGACAGTAGAATGCACTTTGATACATTATATATAATGGAGTATAATTTCTCATTCTTCTGGTTATAAATGATGTACCCCAGTCCTTTTTTAATTTTTATTTTGAGACAGTCTTTTTTATGTTACACAAAAAACAGTTATATTTTAATAAAGTGAATGCAAATAAGAGAGGAAGCACACATTTTCAGATAGACAATGGTGAGACAGAGTCTTGTTAAGTTACTGAAGCTAGCCTTAGATTTGTGATCCTCCTGCCACAGCCTTCTGAGTATCTGTGATTATAGTTGTGCACCATTGTGCCCAGCTTTAAAATCCATTTCTTAAAATATTCTTCCATTTTTTACTTCACCTTGATATACTTGACCTGCTTTTAAATTTCCCTGACCTTAGTATGGATTTGCTGCCTCTTGCCCCTGCACGATGTGGATGTTAAATGTTCTCATGGTACAGTAGCCTATTCAAAGTCCTTTTTCTGAAGCACTGTCATTATGCAGCTTAGGTTGTTGAGTGTAGGTTTTCCAGCTGAAGTGCTTCCTCCACTTGATTCTTTTATCGTGCCTTGACACCATACTGCTATCCTTTCCAAATGACATTGATATTTTCTTAGAGTCTCAAATGCATATATCAAAAATCCTTTCCTTTTTAATATATCATAGTGATAATGTAATTATAAATGTTGATGTCTATTCTGAACTATGTGATAAGCATTTGATTAAAACAGAAGTATATATTGTCTTTTGATAGTGCCCCAACAGTTTAACAAAATTAATTATCTATTTTTAGCCCTAAGTTTTCTATGTAAAGAGTTTTATATGTAGGGATTAGTATATTTGTTTTGCATTTTTTATTTGATTTTTGGGCATTAATATCAGAATAGGAAAATAATTCAGGGATGTGAAGTCAGTAATCTTAAAGAAAATAATAGCATATTTTCATGCTGATTTTAAGCTACTATTACTTACATGACATATAATATTCTTCATGAATATGACCTGTCAGGTGTTGAGAATAATTAAGTATAGAGTATACATTTGGAAATAATCCCCCAAATTACTTTATTCAGTCTCTTTTTCAGTCATGGAATGACCCCTACAATAATATAAATCTAGAATTGGATTGACTTCAGTTGTGTTGAAATTGTTTGTGACTTCCTATTTTTTTCTTTCAGTGAACTAGAGCTATATTGAATAAGCAGGATCTCAAATGCTCATAATTCTCTAGTCATATCTCTAAATTTAATAATGAAGTCTTAACTATTCTTCATTAGAAATTTTTGATATTATATACTTTGGAAGTTGAGTCAGTAGGGGTGTCTCCTCCCCACCCCTACCAAAATATTTATGAAGAAAGAAATTGTTTATACTTTTATCATATCTTATTTTTAATTGGTTAAAATTTTAATATTCTTTTTATTATGGTTAAATCTGTGATAATTAGGCATAAGAAGTGAACAGTTCACATACAAGATTTCATATAAATAACCAAACCAAGTAACTCAAAGGTTAACTCCTAAAAGAAAGTAAGAAGGAATCAGGTGGTTCAGGAAGCTATTTCTGGGACCTTTAAGAACATCTCTAGGTCACACCTTCAGGGAGGTGTAAAAAGTGGTAGGGACTTTGAATTTCTCACTCTGTCAAACTGAGAGTTGCAAATATTTTCCTCTCCATGTTTCATGAAAATGGAATAGCCTGACTAGTGTGATTTAAGAAGGTTCTTCTGTCCAAATTCTCACTGTCTTTGATACCTATTGGGGATTTATTTGGTTTAACGAACAGATATCCCTGAGAAGGAAGATGGTGAGTATGGCAGGTGATAGAAAGGAGAGCTAGCAATCATTCATTCACACGTCAGTACAAGTTTATAGGATTAACTTTCCAGGGAAGGTACACTATAGGATTAGAAATTTTTACTTAGAGTAAGCAGATGATATCCTATGACCAGGTTATTTCAGAGAAAAATGAGAGATGGTGGTTCAGTGGAGAACTTTGAATGAAGAAACATGAAACGTGTAAGCTAGACTTCTGGAAGATGAAAGTGGAAGAGGAGTTGAAAGAAAGAAAGATGACCAAGTAACCATACCAGATATATATACCTTTGCAGTCTAACCCTCTCCAAATCCTTCAATTTGAAGGAAAGCTGCTATTCCATTCTAAGGAAACTCCTCAGGAAAAAAGAATATCCTAATTTTATCCTGAATTAGCTTCATATTCTGGGTTAAGACTTACATAATTTCTCTAGGACTTATACTTCATCATGTCAGTTATAAGGACTGACAGAATGATCTGATGAGCCCTTACCAGTCTAAAAGTTCATCTTTTATATTTTATCTGTGTGATTCTGAGCATCAGAATGGATTAGTGTCTCATGTTGTTATGTCAAAAAGTGCATTAAAATCAGGGCTCTTTAGAGGGTGATTGTTTCCTCTTGAATTTTACTTGGCTTTTTAATCAGCCTTCATCACTGTGTACATTCATTGCTACTTAGTAGAGGTACTCCCTTAGTTTGAAATTCATCATTTAAAAATATCATGTAGCCGGGCCTGGTGGTGCATACTGTAATTCCAGTGGCTTGAGGGGCTGAGGCAAGAGGATCATGAGTTCAAAGCCAGCCTCAGCAACTTAGTGAAGGCACTTAGCAACTCAGTGAGACCTTGTATCTAATAAAATATAAAAAGGGTTAGGGATGTGGCTCAGGAGTTAAGCACCACTGGGTTCAATCCCTGGTCCATAAATAAATAAATAAACAAAAAAATTATCATGTAACACATATGTAAATTTACTTTAAATCAGCCTCTGAGTTTTAAAAAGATGGAGTTAGGGCTGGGGATATAGCTCAGTCGGCAGAGTGCTTGCCTCACATGCACAAGGCCCTGGGTTCAATCACCAGCACCACACACACACACCAAAAAAAAAAAAAAAAAAAAACAAAAAAGATGAAATAAAATCTAACTTAGTAATTAAATTTTAACTTGGGTCAATCAGTGATTCTGATTAAGATAATATTATTTTCATTGATTTTTTTTAAAAAAATTTATATATGACAGCCGAATGCATTACAATTCATATTATACACATAGAGCACAATTTTTATATCTCTGGTTGTATACAAGTATGTTTATACCAAATCATGTCTTCAAACATGTACTTTGGATAATAATGTCCATCACATTCCACCAAAGATAATATTATTTTTACTTGTTTTTCTTCAACTGTCTAATGATCTACAAATTTTATTTCCTAGGTTCACTAATGTATTTAAATGAAGCCACACTTCTCCATAATATCAAAGTTCGCTATAGTAAAGACAGAATTTATGTAAGTATTTTACCTATGTTTTAAGTTTTTGTGGAGATAATTATTTTTCAAGCTGCTATTTGATTTCGCTAGGCTTGAAATTTTCTAACATGAAAGCATGCTTGATCTGAGTCAATCGAATAGAACATGAGCTCCACGAAGACAAGATGCTTCCTAACTTACTACTCTTCTTCCTAACTTACTGCTTAGAAAAGGCCTGGTACACAGTAGACACTTGCTAAATATTTGTGGAGTGAAATAATGAATACAGAGCATCATTTAATATCTTTCAGACTTAAAAGTGCCTAATTTGAGTATTTAAAAAACATGAATTGTATTTTGTTGGATTTCTTGTTAGTAAAGATAGTATCAAAAAGTAACAAACAGGATTGGGGGTGTGTAGCTCTGTGACAGAGCACTTGCCTCCCTTGTGTGAGGCCCTGGGTTTAATCCCCAGTACCACAAGAAAAAAAAAAAAAGGTAATGCTTTTAATGATTAAAAAAATAATAATAATAGTTCAAGAGTTTACACCAAATCTTTCAGTTGGATGCTTAACTCCTGTGTTTTAATTATAATTATTCTTTGAGCATGTATGGGATTTTATTGTACTATAACCTATTCATAGATTTTTTGTTGGCTAGAGATAAATTACCCCGTTGTAGTTCTCCTATTATAAGAATGGGGCTCTTCATTATTTTTGAACGAAGAAAACACATGGCTTCCTTGACACTTACTAGATCAAATGACAGTCTTAATCTTTTATATCACTATCAATTTGTCTAATTGTACTTCCTTAATTCTGACTAAATTACATATAGTCTTTGCCATCTGTCCAAGTAGTGACAGCTGGGTAATAGAATCAATCTAGTCTATTTCAAAAGAGTTTATTTGCCATCTTCCAGTTATATGTAATATTAAAGACTTTACTTTCTTGATATTTTTCAAAATTGACTAAAGAGTATATTTATGTTTAAATATGGGTATTCTTTTAAAAAATATTTTTAGTTGTATATGGGCACAATACCTTTATTTTTTTTTAATGTGGTACTGGGGATTAAACCCAGTGCCTCATGCATGCTAGGTAAGCCCTCTACCACTGTGCTACAACCCCAGCCCTAAATATGGGTATTCTTGAGTGGAAATATATTTAGAGGCAAAATTTACTCATCAGTAGCCTCATGATGACTGGAATCTAAATGCTGTTTTAGATAATACAGTATTTTGAAATTTGTTAAAGCAAATTTAACTTGTGATAACATCAGTGAAAGTTAATTTGGATATAACAAATTATCATGTTTCAAAGTAGAATTTTAGGACCAGTATTTTCAAGGTTAACTGAAGCCATGATTGCTATTTTTTCCCAGCTGATTATGTCTTTTAGTTATAAAACCATTAAATATCTGTACTATATAAAATAGCTGTTATTACTATGATATATGTAAATGAAGGGGGCAATTACAATAAAATATATAAGTGAAGGAAGCAATTTGGAGTAGTAGTTTAAATTTGATATTTTATGTTTCATAATGATAAAAATAATTACTGTCCTGTCTTAGATTTGAGTAAAAAAACAACTAACCCACACTTAACATGTTCATGGTTACTAAAATTTCTGATCCTTTCCTCTTTTCTCCCTTAGAAAGAAAGATTAATATCTGGAATTTCTTTTATTTTTTATATTATTCCAGGAAACATCTTTGAGAATGTATGGAGCATTTTAGATAAGTACTCTGAGAATCCAGCGTTTTCATAGCATTTCTTTTCCACAGCTAGAAGCAGAAAAGAGAAAAAAATGGCACATGTTTGTAATCCTAGCTATGCAGGAAACTGAGGCAAGGGGATCACAAGTTCTAGGCCATACTGGACAATGTAGCATGACCCTGTCTCAAAAGAAAAATGTTGGGGATATAGCTCAATGGTAGAGTGCCCCTGAGTTCAACACTCAGTATTACACACACACACATACACATACACACACACACACACACACACACACACACAGAGAGAGAGAGAGAGAGAGAGAGAGAGAAAGAAATATGGCCTTGCGTGCCCTGGTTTTCTCAGTATTACTAAACCACAGCTATCTACCCAACTAGGAATATTATAAACCCTTTCGGTGCATTTTTTTCTGATCTTTTAAAGCCACAGTTGAATTTAGAATTTAAAAACAAGCTTAAATTGCTCAATAAATGTTTATCTCATCAGCGTTCTAGGCAGTGGTTAACATATATTGTTTTACAGAGCTCTGGACCAAGAGGTCACCTCATAGCTAAATCACTATTTGCATTCCCTGATGGGGGTGGACCCAGAGCATATTAAAATCTTCAGTAGCAGGGTAAATCAAGTATGCTGTATAGGATGATAAATAACCAAAATTCTGCTGTAGGGACAGAATGAGGGGAGTAGATTTCATAAGCAGAGCCAACAGAAGCATCCTGATAGAGAAGGAGGCTTAGAGACTCTGATTTCTGTCTGTGATGACTTGGTGGTCATGCCATCCATGTACTGGGAGAGGATATGGGAGGAGAATATTTTTTCTGAGGGAGGTGGGAAGAGGTGATCATGACTTTGGATGGGCTGAGTTTGAGTTGCTTGTGATTGATAAGATAAAAGTATTATCTTCATCTTGTAAAAGTTGTGCAAGGGGTTGAAGTTGTAGCTCAGTGGTAGAGTGCTTGCTTAGCATGTGTGAGGCCCTAGGTTTGATCCTCAGCACCACATAAAAATAAAAAAAAATAAAGGAATTGTGTCCATCTACAACTACAAAAAAAGTTGTGTAAATACAATGGACACTACAGAAATACAGAAGATAATTAGAAATTGTTTTGAAAATTTGTACTCCAATAAAATAGAAAATATTGAAGGCACCGACAAATTTCTAGAGGCATATGATATGCCCACACTAAATCAGGATTATATACACAATTTAAACAGATAAATTTCAAGCAAGGAAATAGAGGACACCGCCAGAAGCCTACGAATGAAGAAAAGCCTAGGACCAGATGGATACACAGCTTAGTTATATAACACCTTTAAAGAAGAACTAATACCAATACTTCTCAAAGTATTTCATGATATAGAAAAAGAGGGAAAACTTCCAAACACATTCTGTAGGCCAATATCACCGATTCCAAACCCAGACAAAGACATATCAAAGAAAGAAAACTTCAGACCACTATCTCTAATGAACATAGATGCAAAAATTCTCAATAAAATTCTGGCAAATCGAATACAAAAAACATATCAAAAAGATAGTGCACCACAATCCATCCCAGGAGTGGAAGGTTGGTTCAACATACAGAAATCAATAAATGTAATTCATCACAACAGTACACTCAAAGATAAAAATCATATGATCATCTCAATAGAAGCAGAAAAAGCATTTGACAAAATACAATACCCCTTCATGTTCAAAATATTAGAAAAACTAGGATATCAGGAACATATCTCAACATTGTAAAAGCTATCTATTGCTAAGCCCAGGCCAACATCATTCTAAATTGAAAAGCATTCTCTCTAAAAAACTTGAAAAAGACAGGGATACCTTCTTTCACCACTTCTATTTAACATAGTTCTTGAAACTCTAGCCAGAGCAATTAGACGAAAGAAATTAAACGGAGATGGAACTCAAATGATCACTATTTGCTGACGATATGATTCTATACCTAGAAGACCCAAAAAATTCCACCAGAAATCTTCTAGAACTTATAAATGAATTCAGCAAAGTAGCAGGATATAAAATCAACACCCATAAGTCAAAGCCATTTTTATACATTAGTGACAAATCCTCAGAAAGAGAGACCAGGAAAACCACCCCATTTTTAAGTGCCTCAAAACAAACAAACAAACAAACAAACAAAACTTGGGAATCAACTTAATGAAAGAGGTGAAAGACCTTTACAGTGAAAACTAGAGAATGCTGAAGAAAGAAATTAAAGAAGACTTTAGAAGATGGAAAGATCTACCTTGTTCTTGGATAGGCAGAATTAATATTGTCAAAATGACATACTACCCAAAGCACTATACAGATTCAATGCAATTCCAATCAAAATCTGAATGACATTCCTCATAGAAATAGAAAAAACAATCATGAAATTCATCTGGAAAATAAGAGATGCAGTATAGTCAAAGCAATTCTTAGCAAGAAGAATGAAGATGGTGGCATTATTATTCCAAACCTTAAATTATACTACAGAGCAATAGTTACAGAAACAGCCTGGTATTGGCACCAAAATCAACTGGTAGACCAATGGTACAGAGTAGAGGATGCAGAGACAAACCCCCATAATTACAGTTATCTCATATTAGACAAGGTGCCAAAAACATACATTGGAGAAAAGATAGCCTCTTTGACAAATGATGCTGGGAAAACTGGAAGTCTATATGGAACAAAATGAAATTAAACCTCTATCTCTCACCATGCACAAAACTCTACTCAAAGTGGATCAAGGACCTAGGAATTAAACCAGAAACTCTGTGTCTAATAGAAGAAAAAGTAGGCCCAAATCTCCAACATGTCAGATTAGGGCCCAACTTCCTTAATAGGACTCCTATAGCACAAGAAATAAAACCAAGAATCAATAAATGGGATGGATAAGAACTAAAAGCTGCTTCTCAGTAAAAGAAACAATCAGTGAGGTGAATAGAGAGCCTACAGAATGGGAGCAAATCTTTACTACAAGCACAAAAGATAGAATAATAATTTCTAGGATATATAAAGGACTCAAAAACCTTAACACCAAAAAAACCCCCCAAAACCAAAAACAAATAACCCAATCAATAAATGGGCCAAGAACTGATCAGACACTTCTCAGAAGGGGATATACAATCAATCAACAAATTATGAAAAAATATTCAACATCTCTGGCAATTAGATGCAAATCAAAAGTACTCTAAGATTTCATCTCAGTCAGAATGGCAGCTATTAAGAATGCAAACAACAATAAATGTTGGCAAGGATGTTGGGGAAAAGGCACACTCATAGATTGCTGGTGGGACTGCAAAATGGTGCACCAAAATATGGAAAGCAGTATGGAGATTTCTTGGAAAACTGGGAATGGAACCACCATTTGACCCAGCTATCCCACTCCTTGGTCTATACCCAAAGGTCTTAAAAACAGCATACTACAGGGACACAGCCTCATGAACATTTATAGCAGCACATTCATTTATAATAGCTAAACTGTGGAACCGACCTAGATGCCCTTCAGTTGATGAATGGATAAAGAAATTGTGGTATATATACACAATGGAATATTACTCAGAAATGAAAGAGAATAAAATCATAGCATTTGCAGGTGAATGGATGAATTTGGAGACTATAATACTAAGTGAAGTAAGCCAATCCCCAAAAACCAAATGCTGAATGTTTTCTCTGATATAAGGAGGCCGATTCATAGTGGGGTTGGGAGGGGCAGCATGGGAATATTAGACAAACTGTAGATAGGGAAAAGGGGAGGGAGTAAGAGGGAGGGGGCAAGTGGGTAAAAAATGATGGTGGAATGAGGTGGACATTACTGCCCTAAGTACATATATGAAGAAGACAGGAATGGTGTGAATATACTTTGTATATAAGCAGAGAGATGAAAAATTGTGCTCTGTGAATATAATGTGAATTGTAATGCATTCTGCCACCATATATAACAAATTAGAATAAAAAAATAAAAAAAAGCTACTCTAAGATTTTATCTCACTCCAGTCAGAATGGCATCTATTAAGAATACAAACAACAATAAGGGTTGGTGAAGATATGGGGAAAAAGGCACACTTATTTATTGCTGGTGGGACTGCAAATTGGTGCAGCCAATCTGGAAAGCAGTGTGGAGATTTCTTGGAAAACTTGGAATGGAATCACCATTTGACCCAGCTATTCTGCTCCTTGGTCTATACCTAAAGGACTTAAAAACAGCATACTACAAGGGGGCACAGCCACATCAATGTGTATAGGAGCACAATTCACAATAGCTAAATTGTGGAACCAACCCAGATGCCCTTCATTAGATAAATGGATAGGGAAACTTTGGTATATATACACAATGGAATATTACTCAGCATTAAAAGAGAATAAAATTATGGCATTTGCAGGTAAAAGGATGGAGTTGGAGAATGTAATGCTAAGTAAAGTAAGCCAATCCCAAAAAACCAAAGGCCGAATGTTTTCTTTGATATGAAGATGCTGATTCATAATGATGAGGGGGGTGGTGGAGCAGGGGAGGAATGGAGGAACTTTAGATAGGGCAAAGGGGAGGGAGGGGAAAGGAAGGGGCATAGGGATAAGAAAGATGGTGGAACAAGTTACGCATCATTACCCTAATTACATGTATGTACTTTGTGTACAACCATGACTTGAAAAATTGTACTCTATATGTATAATATGAAATGAATTGCATTCTGCCATCATATATAACAAATCAGGGTAAATAAATAATTTAATAAAAAATGAAAATTAGAGAATTTTCAGAAACATAAAGTGTATGTTCTATGAGCAATAACACTAAATAAAAAGTATTGTGTAATTTATTTTGATTTTTGGCTGCAGCCACTTTTGAGAGAAGATCGTTGATTGTGCTTTCTTTAGTAGGATGGAATAGAAGTTTAAAATTGTATGTGACCTTAGATATGACTTAATCCAACTTTTTCTATTTTATCAAAACTGTTGCACCCTTTTTTGCTACATACTTAATAACCACTTTAAAATAAATATCATCGATAATATAATTAGCATACATGGATTTAACAAAAATGAACATAACACCCTGACTGAATAACAAAGGCAAAATAGCAATAAAGTAATCTATAATAAAGCTATATATTTATATGTAAATAAAGTTACATGCAGTACATAAAATTATATCTCACAAAAAATAGTTTTGTAAGTGATGGATTCTCTAGAAATCAGAGAATATTTACTGTTAGAAATGCAAATATTAAAGTCCTGATTGTATAGAGAATTGGAGGTATTTATTTGCTGTATATTTTTTTTCTCCTATGAGTCTTGTTCAACTTTGAATGAAAAAGTTAACTGGAAAATTTCATTTTATACTTTTCTTATTTAGACATATGTCGCCAACATTCTGATTGCAGTGAACCCATACTTTGATATCCCTAAAATATATTCTTCAGATACAATAAAATCATATCAAGGAAAATCTCTTGGGACAATGCCACCCCATGTTTTTGCAATTGGTAAGTGCTTTGCTTGCATTTTAATTCCTGTCTTTTCTTATATCATACAAATTTATATAGTTTTTCTCTTGGATTAATAGAAGATACCATGAACTGAATATTTATTTTTTGAATATATATTTTGTTTTTTGGATGTGTCAGCCTGGTTAGGAGCAGGTATCCTGTACACAGGGTGGGGAAGAATACTTTTGCAGCCAACTCATGGAGCAGTCATACATCATCAACTTTGTTGGATGCCTGTGTCCTCTTAGGTGTTTCTGTCATAATAAAAGCAGTATTTTGATTCCTCAGTATGATCAGCTCTATCTTAAAAGTATCCTCCTTTAGGGGCTGGGGCTATAACTGACTGGCAGAGCACGTGCCTAGCATGCATGAGGCACCACATAAAAAATAAATAAATTAAATAAAGATAATGTGTCCACCTACAACTAAAAAAATATTTTTTAAAGAAGTATCCTCCTTTGCAGCCTTGAGGGCCAGGCCTTCCTCTCTTACCCAGGTCATTGCCTGTGAGTATGTTACTTGGGCCATGTTTGAGATGGAAGAGCAGGCTTCCTTCATGCAGTATTTTGCATCAGGGCTTTATAAAATTAAATAATTGAAAGTGGTACATACTGGGGAATCTGTGTACAAAAATAGTGCAATCTGTCTTGGCCTTTCTCAGCCTCTCTTCTTGAGGCTCTCTAAGTCGGAGGCATGGAGAAATGGAGTTATTTGGTCAGAGTTAGAAATTATATTTCTATCCTTTTCCCTGACAAGTCAGAGATGTTACCTCACTGCTTTGCTTCCACACATAACCAGCAGATGAATGCCATGTTTTGATACTGGTTCTTAGTGCAGTTTCTCTTTGGGTTTTCCTATTATACTTGTGTTTTGGCCTAACCAGGCTTCACTTTGAGATTGATGGATGGTTGATGTGTGTGCCCTGTATTACTAGGCAGAATAAATGCATCAGCCAAGTCCAGTGTATCAGCAGATTTACTTTTTTAGTCTAAGACATTTTGATGAACATTTGTATATTCTTTTATCAGCCTGCAAAATGGTACACAACCCTTAGATCCTGAATATGTGTGAGCTCATCACTGGAGAGAAGTTACAAAGTGTAGACAAACTATTTTATTTTTAGTCTTTTATTGCTTAAGATAAAGTATAATAAAGTATTTAAAATGATTTTATAAAAGTGGGTGGAACAGGTTGTTGATAAATTGAACAAAGGAATGGGTGTACTCTTGCATATTGCTTATTAATCAGCTCTACATCAATATAACAAAGTGCCTGGAACAGGCTGCTTATGAAGAAGTTTATTTAGCTCACAGTTTTGAAGGTTTACAAATAGCATAGTTAGTGCAGTCTCTGTGGTGTAACTGCCCCTTGGCTGCATTATATCATGGCAGATAGCAATGGCAAGAGCAAGCAAATGATTACATCTTGAACCCGAAGCAGAGAGATGGGAGGGCCATGGCTTACTTTTTATAGCAACTCTCTTCTAAGTACTCAAAGGGTTTTAGGAGAACTACCTTCTGAGAGCATACCCCCAGCAAGCCAAGGAACCTCCCACCAGGCCTCACCTCCAAAAGATTCCACTACCTCCAACAATGCCACCCTGCAGTCCAAGTCTTCAATACAGTAATCCTTAGGGGATACCCAAACCTATTCCAACTATAGCATGTGATTTACATTCTGTTCTTAGAGTCTAAGTCATTTATAAAGATTTCTTTATTGGTATGGGTAGCACATGTTTGAGGTGAGAAATTGTCTTACTGAGCCAAATTGGTCAGGAACTATTTTAACTTGTTTTAATTTCAAACCAATTTAACATAATTAAATTCTGCTTAATCTGTGTAGTCTTTTAAAATTTAAGACATTTTATAGCTTAAATTGTTGGAATGTAAGGAAGATAGTTAAAAATTATAAACAATTGCAAATCTTAAAATTTAAAGCAGTTTGCTTATCTTTGAAATGGCTGCAAATTCTTTAAGATGTTTAAATTCATAGGAGTATTACAGGGAATCTTATATATTTCTTTTGCAATTATGTGTTTTTTATTTCCAGCAAAAATTTTGGTTGCCATATTTCTTAATTAGAAGCTTCTTACTTCTGCTTCTCTCTGAGGGCTTCATTAGTTATGCATAGTAAGCTTTTTTTTCCTTAAAATCCCTCTGCAGATCTGCTGTGGATTAGGGAGAAAAGAGTCACAATTTGTAATTTGTAGATATTTAGCATGAACTTAAGAGTTGTTTATTTGGATTTCATGTTATTTAGCTGTTAGGGTAATAAGAGTGTTGAAAGAGGGCTGGGGATATAGCTCAGTTAGTAGAGTGCTTGCCTCGCATGCACAAGGCCCTGGGTTCAATCCCTCACACCACATACACACACAAAAAATTGGCAAGTCTTACTATATGCTAATTGTACCTCAATAAAATTGACATAAAAATTGTTAAAAAAAGAGTGTTGAAAGTAAATATTTTTGGAGATGTTATTTTAACACTTTTGAGTGCTAAAAAATTTCATTAACTGTTAATTTATGATTTCTTTAGGAGCAAATGCTTCTAAAGTGAAATTTTATCATTTAATAACTATATTTAGTGTATTGTTCACCATTTATGTATTATTTTGACCCTAGCTGATAAGGCTTTTCGAGACATGAAGGTACTTAAGATAAGCCAGTCTGTCATTGTATCTGGAGAATCAGGAGCTGGCAAAACAGAAAATACAAAATTTGTTCTGAGGTAAGTAGTTAGCTAACCTGAAATATTTTTATCAGATTGACACTATTTTGGTGGTAAAAAACACATAATATAGAATCTGCCTACTTAACCATTTCTGATGTTTAGTGTACTCACATTGTTGTGCATACAATCTTCAGAAGTTTTCATTTTGAAAAACTGAAACTATATACCCGTTAAAAAATCCTATGTTTCCCACTATCCTCACCTTCTGGCGGCTGCTATTTTACATTTGGATTCTATAAATTTACCTTACTTTAGATACCACATAAAAGTGGAATCAATACAGTGTTTATCTTTCTGTTACTGACTTATTTCATTTTGCTCAATTTAAGATTTACCTGTGTTTAGGCTGGTGTTCCAGTAGTCCCAGATTGTGGGAGACTGAACCTAGAAGTTTGGGACAAGCCTGGGAAACTTAGCAAGACCTTGCATTTTCTTTTTATTTATCTATTTGTTTTTACTGGCATTTTGGATGGAACCCAGGGCCTTGCACATGCTGAGCAGGTGCTTACCACCAAGTGGAATCTCCAAACCAAGACCCTGTCTCTTTAAAAAGATAGAAAACCCCCCAAACCCCATGTTGTATTATGTGTTAGAATCTCCTTCCTTTTAAAGGCTGAGTAATATTCCAGTGTAGGGATACATTTTATTTATGCATGCATTTGTTAATGAGATCTTGAATTTTTTCCATCCTTGGTACCGTTATGTGCATGAGTAAATATTTCTTTGAGAATTTGAACAGGTTGACTTTTAACACCTTTGTATATTTTGTTGCATAGTTTGGAATGTGGGCTCTATTATTTTTAAGATACAATTACCTTATATGGAAGCTAGTTTATAGATTATTGAAAGCCAGCTCTGATGTTATTTGTATGAGTATCCTGGGAGAACCAGTGCTAGTTAGGCAAAGGGAAATTTAGGAATGTTCTCTCAAAACCCAAAATCCAGGTGGACATTCTCTTCTCAGTGTTTCTCTAGTAGTGTGCTTCAAACCATTTTTTCCCTTAAGTTTATGATGTTCACCTTTTTAGATCCACTTCCCAAATTTTTTCTTCATTGTATCCCCTTTGCTGTCATCAAATTTAACTCCAAACACTTTGTTTAGAATCATAGCATTTTAAAAATAGAAGGAACCCTAGCATTTATTTTAGTTAGTTCTTTTAATTTACATACCTCGAAGTTAAATCTAATCATGATCTTACTGCTAGGACCAGCACATTCACTAGTACTGTTCCTGCTGTATTATGTATTATTCTCTGTAAATGTGTATGCTTCTCAGAATTATTTATGTAAAACAAATTGAAGAATTTGTTAATGCCTGTTATAGATATGCCATTCTCATTAAATAAATGTTTCTCTATACTCTTGGAAGTGGTTCAATTTCTTATTCTTTCTCTCCTGAATATGATAGTCATATGGTGGGTCTATGGTTAATGTAGGAAAATAAACAAAAAGCTAAGGAACCAATACTTATAATGTATACTTACACTGTAAATAAGGATTGCTCTTTGTTTGGAAAGGTGCTAAGTAAATAGTTGTTTCATTGTGTCTTCTTTTCATGTAACAGCTCAAAGATTGAGAACTTTGCCTTGTTCAGCTGCAGATTCCTTATTTTCTGTAGCCATAATGTTGAATTAATAGGCAGTAACAAAAGGCTGTGAATCTCATGTTGTTGATGAATATTGCCATATGAAATATGTTATATATTAAAATCAAGTGGTTGATTAAAATCAGAATATTTCTAAAAACAGCTTAAAAAATAATGCTGGTTTAAACATTCAGGGCAATCCAAATCAAATTTTAAATAAATTTGAAGCTGTAAGAACATGGTTGCGACAGGCGAGGTGGTGCACATCTGTAATCCCAGTGACTCAGGAGGCTGAGACAGGAGGATTGTGAATTCAAAGCCATACTCAGCAAAAGTAAAGTGCTAAGCAACTCAGCAAGATCCTATCTCTAAATAAAATACTAGGACTGGGGATTTGGCTCAGTGGTCTAGTGTTCCTGAGTTCAATCCCCAATACCCACCCCCCCAAAGAAAAATGGTTGCATTTGAGCATAAATTTGTAATTTTTAAAACTTGTAATGATGACTCAGGTTTCAGTTACATGTATAAATAATAGTGAATTTATAAATATATCATATGCAATATTATTATCATCTAAATTTTGTATTCTATATTGTAAATAGATACCTGACTGAATCCTATGGAACAGGTCAAGATATTGATGAAAGAATTGTTGAAGGTATTGTTAATTTTTCTGTTGTTAAGCATTTACTAAAATTAACTTATTAGAATCCTTTCAATGGTTTGGAATGTTCTTTTCCCAGAGATGCAAAAAACTCTCATCTCCAACAGATCTTTACTCATATGTCATATTCTCATTGACTTAATGTCTATTGTCTCTTCCTATGTCCGTATCCCACGTTAAGCACTAAGAAGGCAGAGATTTATTTTACTTTATAAACTCCTAGAATAGTACTTGGCACATAGTATAAATATTGGCAAATGAATGTAAGAAATAGAGGGAACTGGCTTCCTGTTTGTTTTCTTGACCTTGTTTTTTCTATAAAGAAGAGAAGAAAAGTTATTTGTTTTTAGGGCACTTTTTTGAGGAAAATTATTATAATGAAAGCATTCTCTTAGAAGACAAGTGTGGGGGCCTCTGGGTTGTAGCTCAGCAGTAGAGCTCTTGCCTGGCATGTGCACCGCACTAGGTTCGATCCTCAGCACCACATAAAAAAATTAAATAAATAAAATAAAATAAAAAATAAAGGTATTGTGTCCAACTGCAACTAAAACAAAATATTAAAAAAAAAACCAGATGACAAGTGTGTGGACTGATTTCCTTAAGCTGTCCATGTTTGCATACTCCTTAGAATGCTTCTTGTGCCTCAATTTTGAGACTTGGTCTAGGCCACCATCATGTCGAATCTGTACCCAGCGCCTGCACTGTGAATCCTGTTTGGTATTCTCACTTAACATACCTCCTTCTTCTTAATCTAGTCCCTGTATGGTAGCAGGAGGGACCTTTAAATCTTGTAACAGCTTTATATTGTTCTCATGATGACACTCTAAAGCTCTAGTATCTCCTACTATGCTGTGTTGCCTGGCTCTTAACCCTCTGGCCTCATATTGAGTCTTGACTCCTTTTGCCTTAGTCATGTGGGTCGTCTTGTAGGTCTTTGAGGTGTTTTAGGGCTTTCTGAATACTTTCTCCTTTCCCTTTTGTCATTTATCCCTTCTCGGTAAGTATTACCTTTAAAAAGTTGAATAAATAAAGAACAAATCATGGATTAACTCAATAAAAAACTAATTATTGAGTTAAAGTAATTATTCACTTGAGATGCAGACCTACTTGAAAATTGGATATAAGCCCAGGTTTTTCTCATGGTAATATACTGTGTAGTATGTTGTATGTTATTGAGAAAAATTGGGAACTGCTATTACAAAATGGAAGATCATATTGTAACTGGGTGATCATAGAAAGCTTTGATGCCTTCTTTAATGGAAATTTGGTTGTTGGTTTGGGAATGAATATATTATTAGTAGCATAAATATAATTTTCTGATGGAGGGGTTTTTACCCTGTTTGGAGATATTTTATTTATGTTAAGATTTACTTTAAGTTTTTAGTAGATCATTAGTAAAGGAGTTGGGGAGACCTGTAGTTGAATCCCCCTTGTCAATTGCCAGTCATCTGACCTTTTGAGAGTTGGTTGGCCTTGTTGGCCTCAGTTCTCTTGCCTTTCTGAAAAGTGTTAATATTTCTTTTAGTTTTAGTGGTTTTCTATTTATTTTTGGGAAGTGAAATGGCTAGGGAATGATCTTTAAAAGGGTTTGGAGGCTAGTTTTGCCTTCTGCTGGTCAAAATAAGAAAATGAATTTTGAAAGACTTCATAAGAAATATTCTAACAAATATTATGAATCAATTTGAGGTTGTTGATAAAAATATGTAAGATTAATACTAATCTGGTGTGTTTATAATGGAGATACTGATGAATGCAAGAATAGATTCTATTACTCATGATATGGGTGTGTATGATTATAAAATAATCATAAAATGTTCCATATGTTTATAAGGATTTTAAAAACTATTATTCTGAAAGCCTTTTTAAATAAATATTTATTTTTTAGTTTTAGGTAGACACAATATCTTTATTTTATTAATTTTTTTATGTGGTACTGAGAATCAAACTCAGGGCCTCATGCATGTTAGGCAAGCGTGCTACCACTTGAGCCACATCCCCAGTCCCCTGAAAGTCTTTCTTATGTAATTTTGTAAAGTCTTTTTTTACTGTAAAGTCTCTTTTTAAAAAAATATACGTATATTTTTAATTGTTGACGGACGGTGTTGACAATCAAACCCAGCGCCTCACACATGCAGGGCAAGTGCCCTATTACTGAGCTACAACCCCAGCCCAAAAGTCTCCTTTTAATTTGTTAAATTCTGTTGGATATGCATGTAAAAAAATAAAAAATTTTGTAGTTGTAGATTTCAGCATGCCTTTATTTTATTTGTTTATTTTTTAATGCTGTGCTGAGGATGGAACCCAGTGCCTCGCACATGCTAGGCAAGTGCTCTGCCACTGAGCTGTAGAGGCAAATTTTTAACTTACAAGTAATAATAATATATAAAATATTTTAGAAGTGTAAGTCAAGTAATAACTTCTTGCCTATTATTTTGTCACAAGAGCTTTGCTCTCTATCTGTTATAATAAAATCTCTTGTGGTGCTGAAGTACTTGTTTAACTGAAAATCTTTGCTCTTTAGCTGTTATAATAAAATCTCTTGCGGGGCTGAAGTACTTGTTAAATCTTGAACATTTTAGGGGTAATTTTTAAAGTTGACTTGTAAATTTTATCTTAGTAACTTTGAAATTTAGTCTTTCCCATAACATTGATATTTTCTTTTTATGTACTTTGAGAAATTTTTCTATCTTATGCACTTGAGTAATATCTGAACATAGTGGGTTGAGTGATCATTAAATATTTGTGGAATTTGACATTACCTGGTAATTCCTCCATGTTAATATTTCTGAGAGGATTTTCTCTTGTACTTTTTCTAAAGAGACATACTGTGCATATTGTTTTGTAGCTTTTCTTCATGCTCATTTTTTGATGGGATATGTTATTTTATTTCTCAATAGCTAATCCTCTTTTAGAAGCCTTTGGAAATGCAAAGACTGTTCGAAATAATAATAGCAGTCGATTTGGAAAATTTGTAGAAATACATTTCAATGAAAAGGTAAGTGAAAGTGACTTTTGGGATAATATGTTTGGGGAATATTTGTGAAAAATACAAGGTTTTGTGAAGAATTAGTGCTGTTCTTGCACTTACCCTGTAAGTTTTTGTTACTTTAGCTAGGAAAATACATAGATTCACTGTGACTACCCAAAAGCTCTTTTCAGATTTATAATGTAAACATTGGATTTTCATCATCAAACATAATTTCATATTTAGTATTCCCCCCGATAATTTATTCTTTTGTTGTTGCTTTAACATGTAGTAATTGTACCTATCTATGAGGTACAGTGATATTTCAACATCTGTACAGTGTGCACTGATCAAATTAGGGTAATTAGTATTTTCATCTCCTTAAGAATTCTTCATGTTTGGAATCTCGGACTCCTGTCTTCCATTTCTTCTGTTGAGGTACAAGGCACAGTCAATTCTGATTCTATAGAGGCTCAAAATTTAGAAAGGTCTGGGAAAAGACTTAATGGAGATGTTTAAAATGAACAATGACCTCCACAGATATTCTAAGCTTACATTTAGTTATTTGTTTTCTCTTTGTATTTAATGCATATTATACCCTTTGATAGACAAATGTTTATTAGAAAAGATTGATTTAACCTTGTTAAATTATAGTTTAAGACTTTAAATGAAAAAAAAATATATTTTCTGTCTTTTGTTTTTTAGAGTTCAGTTGTTGGAGGATTTGTTTCACATTATCTTCTAGAGAAATCTAGGATCTGTGTTCAAGGCAAAGAGGAAAGGAATTATCATATCTTTTATAGATTGTGTGCTGGTGCCTCTGAAGACATTAGGGAAAAACTTCATTTGAGCTCCCCAGATAATTTTCGGGTAGGTTGGAAGAAAATAAATTTCATACCATTTTTGCAAATTTAATTGTCTTCCATTATAAAACTTATTTTAGTGAATTTTGCATGTGTATAACTACATTAAATAAAATATAGTTTACCTTCTACATTTATGTGCTTCAACCAACTGAATTTAAACTAGTCAGAGTGAAAAAAAAATTGTGTCTTTTCCTTGTCATTATTCCCTAAACAATAAAGTGTAACATAGCATTGACTTTAAGTATTATAAGTAATATATAGATGATTTAAAATATATGAGACTATATGTATAGGTTTTATATAAATACTGTTCCATTTTGTGTAAGGGACTTGAACACCTGAGGATTTTGCTATTCTATATCTGTAGGAGTAAAGGAACCAATCTCCCACAAATGCTGAAGAACAACTATAAAATGTATTAGAATGATTTCTGTACTAAGGAGATTTTTTTTTTTTAAATATTCTTTCTTAAGTTATAGGTAGACACAGTATCTTCATTTTACATTTATGTGGTGCTGAGGATTGAACACCCAGTGCCTCTTGCATGCTAGGCGAGCACTCTACCACTGAGCTACAACCCCAGTCACTAAGGAGATTTTTTAAAAAAAGTTATATAAAACACAGTCCCTTTATTTTACTTTTATGTGGTGCTGAGGATTGAATGCAGCCCCTCACATGTGCCAGGCAATCGCTCTATCACTAAGCCACAGCCCCGGCCCCTGAGAGATCTTTATTGAGTGTTATATTGAGTTTATAATACAGGTTGAACATTCCTAGTCTGAATCCCAAATCAAGGGATAGATTTTTGGATTAGGGATATTCAGGTGGAAAATCTGCAAATACACCAAAATTAAAAACAAAAAACAAAACAAAACAAAAAAACAAAAACCAAAAAAACACAACAACTTCAAAACAACACTTTCTCAAGTATTTCAGATAAGGGATACTTATCCTTTATATATAGAGAAGGTACATAATGCAATAGGTAAAAGGATAGAAGTTAAACCCCACATTAATTTAAGCTCAATTAGAAATTTATAATAGTTTTGTAACACTAGCTTTCAAGTTAGTTGCCTTTGACTTATCTGTAAAAAGTTTGATCACTGAATTAATAGTAATAAAGGACATATGATTATATTCTTTAATTCAACAACACATATTTATTGCTTGCCAATTGGATGTTAGGTAATGTGCCAGGATTAAAAAGATTAAATGAGAAACAGTACCTGTTACCAAGCAACTGTGAATGTGATGGGAGACACATAATCTGACTGATAAGTTGAATAATAAGAAAATAGACATAGAATGCTTTAGTGACCTGGGGATTTTGCAAGACTTAATGGAAGGATTTTCCAAGTGTTTAAATGAAGAAAGATGGAAGAATATAAGCAAAAGCAAGAAGCATCATAAAGAATAAGGCAGAAAGTGGTAGGAGGGAGGCTGAAGAGCTATAAAGGGCTTTAGTGGAAAATTAGACAGTTTCCTCTCATGTATATCTTCATACAAATACTTCTCTGTCTCCTTCCCCAAGTAATTTTGCTTTGAACTGACTTGACACTGTCTCAGTAATTTCACCAGGTTTTTCTAGTTAAGTCCTTTAGTTATAACTGATAAACCAAACACATCCAAAATTGTTGAATTCTTTTGTCATTATTTTATCCAATTTGTGTACATAAGGAATTGTAGAGATACACCTATTTGAAAAATTTGTATTAACTATACATGTATTTTAAAAAATAAAAGGTTTAAAAAGCTCTCTTTATTAAAACTTTTAAAATAGTTTTGCTATAGTCATGCAAAGATGCTAATATGAAGAAAGCTTGGATAGAATGAGAATGGATGGCAGGATAGTTACAGCTTTCTAATTATAGAAAAGGTAGAAGAAACAAATATCATTCTTATGGTTTTAAATTTTTTTGCAGTCCTGGGAATCAAACCAAGGGCCTTGCTCATGCTAGGCAAGTGTTGGACACTGACCTACATATCCAGCCCCTTTAGTCTTATGTCCAACTGTATAAGCCAAAAACTTGACCGAAAAATTGAAGTGGGGAGATAAAGCACCGTGTAGCAATGAGAATATTTGTTTGGGCTCTATATGTTTACATTGCCATTCTATTAAGTGAAATAACTCTTTTTTTGAAACAGTCAATTGAAAATCTTTCAGCATTATCCCTTTTCCCTTCAAGGGTAGAAGAAGAAACTGTAATCATTGTCCGATTTTGGAGTATGTTAATGTTTACTTATAACAGAGGGAAATACGTACATTGATCATCTAAAATATCAATTCATCCCCCTAAAACATTCAAATTTGCTATACATTTTTCTTGGTGAATATATGTAGTATATTTGTCTTGTAATTCATGCCATGGTATAATGGAATTATAGTAACCTAATTTAAGAAAAGCTGAAATGTTTTAAACTATTTTTCATCCTGTTGTTTTTCTTATGGACCTCCTTATAAACTTCTTTCCATCCTGTTGTACTATCTAATGGACCTCCTTTTAAATGTAAGAGATTTTCTTTGAGGTGAATATATTTCAAATTAAGTATCTCTTATCTTAAATGCTTTGGAACCAGAAGTATTTCAGATCTCAGAATTTCTTGGATTTTGGAATATTTGCATAGACTTTATCAGGTGAATACCACAAGTTTGAAAATCCCAAATCCAAAATATAAAATGCAACAAACCTGGAACTCTAAATTTTGGGGCATTTTAGATTTGGAATTTTTGGATTAGAGGTGTTTAACCTCTGTTTTTGTCCAACTTCATCCCTTATTCTGTTTTGAAAGCTCTTATTAACTTTGTACGGTTTCTGAGAAGTAGTATAAATCATTGAGAGAAGAAAAGCTGAAATTATTTGATCCATAAAGGAAATATTGTAATTTTATATATAGTCACTGTTAACTTTCAGTAAATGTGAAAGTCATGTTTTGAAGAACTGAGTTTAAAAATCAGAAATTAGGGCTGGGGTTGTAGCTTAGTGGTAGAGTGCTTGCCTTGCATGCGTGAGACCCTGGGTTCAATTCCCAGCACCACATAAAAATAAATAAATAAAGATATTGTGTCTATTTACAACTAAAAAAAATATTTAAAAAAATCAGAAATTAAGAAAATAAGGATAGTATTTCATAATTATTCAGAATGACACTTAAAATATTAAGCTATAATATGTTATTTGGAGATCTCATGTGTTTAGCAGGTGGGTGATTTTCATTATTACTTGTAGTAGTAATGTTATAAATTGTGTTTTAAAAAGATAATTGACTGGGATGTAGCTCAGTAGTATCGCACTTGAGGCATTGAATTCAATCCCCAGCGCCACAACTGTGGAGGGGGGTGAAAAATTTATACAATGAAATCTACAGAACCCTAAAGTGAGAAGTAGAAGAAGATCTTAGAAGATGGAAAAATATACCCTGTTTATGGATAGGCAGAACTAACATCATCAAAATGGCGATATTACCAAAAGTTCTCTATAGGTTTAATGCAATGCCAATCAAAATCCCAGTGGCATTTCTTGTAGAAATAGATAAAGCAATCATGAAATTCATATGGAAAAATAAAAGACCCAGAATAGCAAAAGCAATTCTAAGCAGGAAGTGTGAATCAGGTGGTATAGCGATACCAGATTTCAAACTATATTACAGAGCATAGTAACAAAAACAGCATGGTACTGGTACCAAAACAGGCGGGTGGACCAATGGTACAGAATAGAGGACACAGAGACTAATCCACAAAGTTACAACTATCTTATATTTGATAAAGGGGCTAAAAGCATGCAATAGAGGAAGGATAGCATCTTCAACAAATGGTGTTGGGAAAAATGGAAATCCATATGCAACAAAATGATACTGAATCCCCTCCTCTCGCCATGCACAAAATTTAACTCAAAATGGATCAAGGAGCTTGATATCAAATCAGAGACTCTGCGTCTGATAGAAGAAAAAGTTGGCTTTGATCTACATATTGTGGGGTCAGGCTCCAAATTCCTTAATAGGACACCCATAGCACAAGAGTTAATAACAAGAATCAACAAATGGGACTTACTTAAACTAAAAAGTTTTTTCTCAGCAAAAGAAACAATAAGAGAGGTAAATAGGGAGCCTACATCATGGGAACAAATTTTCACTCCTCACACTTCAGATAGAGCCCTAATATCCAGAGTATACAAAGAACTCAAAAAATTAGACAATAAGATAACAACCCAATCAACAAATGGGCCAAGGACCTGAGCAGACACTTCTCAGAGGAGGACATACAATCAATCAACAAGTACATGAAAAAATGCTCACCATCTCTAGCAGTCAGAGAAATGCAAATCAAAACCACCCTAAGATACCATCTCACTCCAGTAAGATTGGCAGCTATTCTGAAGTCAAACAACAACAAGTGCTGTCGATGTGGGGGAAAAGGGTACTCTTGTCCATTGCTGGTGGAACTGCAAATTGGTGCGGCCAATTTGGAAAGCAGTATGGAGATTCCTGGGAAATCTGGGAATGGAACCACCATTTGACCCAGCTATTGCCCTTCTCGGACTATTCCCTGAGGATCTTAAAAGAGCGTACTACAGGGATACTGCCACATTGATGTTCATAGCAGCACAATTCACAATAGCTAGACTGTGGAACCAACCTGGATACCCTTCAATAGATGAATGGATAAAAAAAATGTGGCATTTATACACCATGGAGTATTACGCAGCATTAAAAAATGACAAAATCATGGAATTTGCAGGGAAATGGATGGCACTAGAGCAGATTATGCTTAGTGAAGCTAGCCAATCCCTAAAAAACAAATACCAAATGTCTTCTTTGATATAATGAGAGCAACTAAGAACAGAGCAGGGAGGAAGAGCAGGAAGAAAAGATTAACATTAAACAGAGACATGAGGTGGGAGGGAAAGGGAGAGAAAAGGGAAATTGCATGGAAATGGAGGGAGACCCTCATTTTTATACAAAATTACATATAAGAGGTTGTGAGGGGAATGGGAAAATAAACAAGGAGAGAAATTAATTACAGTAGATGGGGTAGAGAGAGAAAATGGGAGGGGAGGGGAGGGGGGATAGTAGAGGATAGGAAAGGTAGCAGAATACAACAGTTACTAATAGGGCATTATGTAAAAATGTGAATGTGTAACTGATGTGATTCTGCAATCTGTATTTGGGGTAAAAATGGGAATTCATAACCCACTTGAATCTAATGCATGAAATATGATATGTCAAGAGCTTTGTAATGTTTTGAACAACCAATAAAAAAAATGTGGAGGGGGAAGATATTCAATACTGAGAACGTATAAAATTGCCCTTTAAAGATAAAAAAAAAATCTCCAGCTTTATCCATTTACCTGCAAATGCCATGATTTTATTCTCTCTTAATGCTGAGTAATATTCCAGTGTGTGTGTGTGTGTGTGTGTGTGTGTGTGTGTGTGTGTGTATACACACACAACACATTTGCTTAGTGAAGTAAGCCAATCCCAAAAAACCAAATGCCGAATGTTTTCTCTGATATAAGAATGCTGATTCATAATGGGGATGGGGAGGCAGTGTGAGGAAGGGAAAGGAAGGGTTTATGAGGGTAGGAAAGACGGTGGAATGATAGACTTCATTACACTAAGTACGAGTATGAAAATACGAATGGTGTGACTCTACTTTGTGTACAACCAGAGACATGAAAAATTGTGCTCTATTTGTGTAATATGAATTGAATTGCATTCTGCTGTCATATATAGCAAATTAGAATAAATAAAATAAAAACATAGTATTAATTTTTTACTTTAATAATTTTATTTAATCTATTCCAGGGATTAGGAGTTTTTAATATTCTTGGTTAGATAAGTAGTAAAAAATATAAAATATTGAAGTACTGATTTAATTGAGGAATTACACAATACTCAATTTATGTTTAGAAGTTCTTCATGGTTAGTCCTGTTTGATGTTATTTTTTTGTTTCCCTGTGGGTTGTATGTATTAATTCTGTTTTATATTTCTTTTATTATAGTATTTAAACCGAGGCTGTACTAGATACTTTGCTAACAAAGAAACTGACAAACAGATTTTACAGAACCGCAGAAGTCCTGAGGTATAGTAAACTATTTTTTTAATTAAAATTTTAATGCCAAAAAACAATCATGCTGAGCTGGGGTTGTGGCTCAGTGGTAGAGCACTCATCTAGCATGTGTGAGGCCCTGGGTTTGATCCTCAGCACCACATAAAAATAAATAAATAAAATAAAGATATTGTGTCCAACTACAACTAAAAAATAAATATTTTTTTAAAAAATCATGCTGCAAATTATATTTTTAAATTAGGAGCCCGAATAAGACATCTTACTTTTAGACTTATGTTTCAAAAAGCTAAAGTGCTCATTCTTTTAGTGTGCAGAACTTTATAACTCTGTTGATATCTACAGAAGCCACAGCTTCTAGTTCAAGGGACTCAGGACACTGCTTTCCTCCTCCTCTTTTCCAAGTATGATAGTTTTAAATTGCTAAGAATCGTTGTCTTTTAGCACTTTTGAAACTTTTTCTCATATTACCTTTTTAGGATTAAGTACAAAGTATATATTTTTAATTTATTATCTACTTTGTTTGAATTAGGTACCAGGTTTGTACCTTGAATTAGGTACAAGGTTTGAATTAAGGTTTGAAGTAGACAATAGACTAAGCATTCATGTGAAAGTATGTTTACATATTAATAGCACTTCTCTTTAAAATAGCTTATTTCTAAAATATATTCAGTTTTAAACTGGACTCTGGCACACACCTGTAATTCTAGCAATTTGGGAGGCTGAGGCAGGAGGATCACAAGTTTGAGGCCAGCCTTAGCAACTTAATGAGGTTCTAAGTAACTTAGTGAGACTGTCTCAAAATAAAAAATAAAAAAAGGGCTGGGGATGTAGTTCAGTGGTTAAGTGTCCCTGGCTTCAATTCCTGGTACCTAAATAAATAAATAAACAAAGTTTTGTATATTGGCCTCTCTAAATCATTATAATATTTCTAAGAGTAATTAGCTATAATTATACCATTAAGTACTGTTTTAAAAACATTTAATCTTTAATCTGAGGACCTATAAATTTTAATAGGCAGTGTTTAAGTAATAAATGGTATTAAATTGTGTCTATACAAGGGGCTTACATTAGGAAAGTTAAGTTAGGATTAGTTATAAGTTCTAGTTTATATTGCCTTTACTGATTTTATTAAAACATTTATATTGAGTATTTAAATAGTTTTTATTATCATCAATTTCTAATTCTTGTATAAACTAGATATTTTGACTTCTTTCAAACTGGGTTAGATGAAATATATCTTAAATATATATTCATATTAAATATCAGAAAACAAAATTACCCTTATTTCAAATTCAAAATAGATGAGTCTACAGTTAATTTTTTATTAATTTGACATTTTATATATCATTTTAGATAGATGTCTGAATTATAAGTCATGAACTTTATGTTTTATCCATGATTGGACTTTAAAGAAGCAAGATTGTATTTATAATGGTATCTTTGTCTTGATAAGATTATATTTTTATAAAAATATCGCCAAAATATTGTAGTTGTAGGATGCTTCAGCTGTCCTAAAGGAAGAAAATATTTATTTATTTACAAAGATATGGTCTTTGTCACAGAATAAACTGAAAGAAAACTGGTGTTTACACTTCAAAGAGTATCATGTATTCTCCAAAGACAAAAATGTACTCAGTTTTAGATGAATGTAGTTTTTCAGGAATCTTATTTATATTATTTAAAGGGAGGGAGGGTGAGATAATATGTGTGTGTATAATATACAAAGGTGAACAATGGATTAATATGTTTAAATTGCTTTTTATGTCTTCTTTATCAGGAGGATGAGGTGATCATTTTGACTAAACCCTTTGCCTTATTCCATTTGAATGTCTTTCAGCTGTGTGTAATTGCTAGGAAAATGCAGTATTTTTAGTCTGCCCTATAGCAAATATGTTTATTAACATTTGATTAAAAACAGTTTTTAAACGAAGCAAGCATTGAATTGCAAGACTAAAAATTCTGCATGATGTGTTTTCTGTTAATTTTTTGCTGCATGTAATTGTTGTCTTGCTTCTTTTTAAGAGTAAAATGGAATTTCATTTTCTAGATATTTTCCAGAAATTTCACAAATAATTGAATGTTTAAAAAACTTTTGTGGAAAGACAAACTGCTGAAAAGCAGTTGTTTACTTGGAGAAAAATACACCTCCTGGAGCCATCTTTTAATGTCATTAATTCTAATATTATGCTTCCTTATTTTAACTTCTTAATTCTCTGTTCTGGAAAATTCCTAGACCAGTTTTTCTTTGTCCAGTTACTGTTATGTTTTTCCTAGCTTCTGCAGGCCTAACTCTTCATCCCTTTTTCTGAGCTTGTTGTAGGTTCTAACAAATTGAATACTTTGGATACAAATTCCTTTAGGAGAGAAAACAAATTTTCCCTTCTTTTTTTTCTGAAATGTTTTTAGTCATTGCATAAATTTCTAGAATAAGCATAATGCTTTAATACACTGTACCTTGTGTATATACAGAAAGGTTAAAAAAATACTTCTAAAGCCATGTATCACTCTGTCCAAGATATTTGCTTCTGTTTAACTTTAGTGAATTGATGGTAATTAACCTAAAGTAGTGTCATGCTAATTGTCAGGGTTACATATTGCAACTTTTTACCTTTTTTTGCTTATTCGTTTTTAATTGAAAAAAAAGCTGTGTATATTTGTAAAACACATTGGGGTGCAATGTAATGTTTGGATATTGTATACATTGTGGAATAATTAGGTCAAACTAACATATCCATTACTACCTTAATTCTTTTTGACCTAAAGATTTTGATTAATTTCAACCACATATATTCCCTCCTTTTTTATTGAATTTATCTTTATCTAATATCCTAGAATTATAATACTTTAGAATTGAAATTATAATTATAAAACATTTCTTTTCTAAATTGAAATTATTATTGAAATAATTGTAGTTTACATGTAGTTGGAAGAAAGAGTGAAGATATCTTATATACACTTTACCTAGTTATTCAAGTTTTATAAGTGTTAGAATGCTTAAGTTTTTTCATTGACTAATTTTATTTTTGCATGACATTTGTTGCATTAATAGACTTGGTTTTATAGTTTTGGTTTACTTAAAAAGTGTGAAGATTAGTTAATTATTAATTTCTTGTTTTGTAGTATCTTAAGGCAGGTTCCTTGAAAGATCCTCTCTTAGATGACCACGGAGATTTTATTAGAATGTGCACTGCCATGAAAAAAATTGGTTTGGATGATGAAGAAAAGCTTGATCTGTTCCGAGTAGTCGCGGGTGTCCTGCATCTTGGAAACATTGACTTTGAGGACACTGGCAGCACTTCAGGTTTTTTTTTTTTTTTTTTTTCTTAAGGGCATTAAATTAGATTGACTTACTCTTATTTTTTGGTCATATGAAAAATCATTCTAAATGTTTAGGTGCATGTTTTTTGAATTTTCTAGAATGTAGTGTGTTACATGGTGAACCTGACAAATGAGCGATGCTTCATTATGAGCTTTGTTTTGAACAAATTAACAACTGAGTACTAGGGTCATAGTTAAAAATTTTAACTAATGGTACTTTTTTTTTCCCTCCTATACCTGGGATTGAACTCAAGGGCACTCCCCTGAGCCACATCCCAAGCCCTAATTTGTTTTTATTTAGAGACTTGGTTTCACTGAGTTGCTTAGTGCCTTGCTTTTGCTGTGGCTGGTTTGAGATCCTCCTGCCTCAGCCTCCCCAGCCACTGGGATTACAGGCTTGCGTCACCGCTCCTGGATAATGGTACATTTTTAATAACAGATTAATTCTCTATCCTTTATTAAAGTATTTTTGAAATTTTTCTGGTTCATTGATCTAAACTTGGATAAGTTAATCAGGGCAGTTTAACACTATATACCTTATTTATGAGAAACAAAAATAAACTAAAATTTTCACTCTTATGAAAATTGAAGTATATCTAAATAGTTAACATTCAGCTGGGCTTGGTGGTGCACACCTGTAATCCCAGAGCTTTTGGAAGCTGATGAAGGAGGACTGCAAGTTCAAAGCCAGAATCAGCAATTTAGCAAGGCCCTAAGCAAGTCAGCGAGACCCTGTCTCTAAAGAAAATACAAAAAGGGTTGGGGATCCCAGTTTGAAAAAAAAAAAAAAAGTAACATTTAACTCTAGTGTTGCAGTCTGTATATAGCATAAATAGTGAAACTTTGCTTAGTTCTAAATGTGATCCCTGAATATAGGATTGGCAAACTGTTACCTATGGGCCAAATCTGGCTCGCCACCTATTTTTATAAATAAAACATTATTGGAACATAATCACACCCATGCATTTGTGTATTGTCTATGCCAGTTTTCATTTGCAGTAGCAGAGCTGAATAGTTCAGAGTGATGTCCTGCAAAACTTAAAATATTTACTATCTGGCTTAGGAAAAAAGATTAGAGCAAAAGATTGTTGACCTTTGCATTAATACATTGTTTTAGAATCTTATACAGAAATTAGTTAAGAAGAACTGAAAGCGCTATTTAATATAGCAGTCAATAACATGGGCTTTTGTGTCAGATCCCTGGGGTTCTGTGAACCTTGGTTTCTTCATTTACAAAATGAAATAATCCATAAGAAGTTCTTTTAAAGTACAGTATCTGTATGCAACAAGGAAAGGGGGCACAAGAGGAAGGAAAAAATAAGAAGTATCAGAGCTGGGGTGTACCTCAGTGGTAGGGTGCTTGTCTAGCATTTTCAAGGTCGTAGGTTCGGTCTCCAGTACTACACACACACACACACACACACACACACACAAAAGTACCCTATGCAAGATACTTCCTTTCACATCTTACATTTCATCATAATCATAGTTAAAACATCAAAAAATAATGAGGTGAGAGATATTATCTCCATTTTATAGATGAGGAGCCTGTGCAAAAGTGAGATAATACACATGGTTATTAATAAGTTTTAGCCGGGAGAACCTGTTCTATCCATGTCTGACTAGCTCAGAAGCCTGTAATAATTGTCCTTTATTGCCTCCAGGCTACTAAAACTTATGATCTGTGAATGAGTATACTAAAATAGACAATGACTTTCAGATTTAATGTCCTGTGATGCTGTGAAATCAATAATGTGAGATTCAACATAGCATAGAGAAGCTCACATGCTCTTGAATCAGACAGCTTTACCTTGTACTATCTGCTGTGCATGACCTTGGGAGAGAAACTTAACCTTTCCATATCATAGTTTCTTCACTGTTCAAGGGTAATAATGGTCTTCATGTTGTGAAGAGGAATAAATAAGTTAAATATTTATAAAATGATTTGAGTATTTGTGGTTGGTACATAGTAATCACTGTTAGTGAATATGTAAAATAAAAATACAGATTGCTGCCTACTTAAAATGAAATTATAGCAATATAGATTTTTTAGGGTACATTTAATTTCTTATTAGTTTTTTAGAGGAATTGGAAAATTTATTGTGAAAATATAATGAATGTTGTCATGTTTCATTTGCTTTTTAGCAATGTTAAAGGAACATATGGGAGATTCTAAGTAACAAAGAAAGATTTTAAGTGTTAGGATAATTAGCATACACTTTGGAAATGTTATTATAAGTAATAGGTTGTATTTTCATATCTCTAATTATTGTCCTGTGGTAGAACTTGTAGATGTATATGGAGTATCATGGATGTTGCATGATCCAGTTAGTTGAAGAGCACTAATTAGTCAGAAGGGATTAATTACATTTTTGCATTATCACTTTATTTTTTTTCTTAAAGTTCCTTCCTTCAGTTGCAGCAGAAATAAGCAGGATATAGTACAGATGGTAATAAGGCAAAGGCTCAAGAGAAAAAACTAGACTAATATAATATTAATAGCTAAGATTTTATTACATTTATCTTCATCTTTCCTATGACTCTCCATTAAATATATGATCCAAATGATTTCTAAGTAGAAGTGGGTTTTTCCTCCCTTGATAGTTCATTTTTGGCATGTCCTAGAAACTTGGTGAAAAAAAATATTTTGAAATTATTTTATTGGAAAATTTATTTTCCAGTAAACGTGTAAGGAACTTTTTCTATATTTTTGTTGGTGCATTATAATTACACATAATGGTGAGATTCATTGTTACATATTTATACATGCAAGTGATATAGCAATAAAATTTGGCTAATATGATTTCCCAGTACTTGTAGGACTCTTAACTGTCATAAATATGGTTTTTACATGATGGAAATACTTAAAATGCCTTCTGGGACTGCCTATGTTTTTTAGATTCCATATAACAAAAAAGTATTTTATTATAATAATAAACTTAAAAATGTTTGAAGAACTATTTTGGAAAGGGAGTGACATGAAAACCTTACTTTATTTTATAGTCTTTTCCTTTTTTAAAAAGTCTTTTGCATTTTTAAGATTTTTTAAAAAGTTGTTTTCTTAACCTTACATAATTCATATAGGTATATATAAAAATTTATCAATATAATAAAAGAAAAGAAATATTTAAATGAATTATTGGTTACTTTTTTGAGAATTATGTCATTTTAGTGTAGATGTACTGGACGAAGGGGTAATTCACATCCCTGGCAAGATGACACACAGTTCTATCATGTTGTTCCAAATGGTGCACAATTTAAAACTTATGAATTATTTACTTCTGGAATTTTCCATTTAATATGTTTGGATTGTGGTTTATGGCAGGTAACAAACTGTGGAAAGCAAAACTACAGATAAGGGGATCTGTTATGCCATAGGCTTTTCCTGACTTAGGATCTCTTGTTTGTCTTGGAATATCTGACAAAGATGTGAAAAAGAGTTACAAATAAGCCTTGTGTATTCTATAGTTTTTATTAGTGAAGTATAATTCTTTTTTTTGTATTTGACTTTATTATTATTATTATTTTTTATTATTTTTAGATATATATGACAACAGAGTATATTTTGACATACATACATGGAGTATAACATTCTATTTAGGATCCCACTTTTTTTCCAAGAAAAGACAATTTTTATTTTTTTATTCAACTATCATAATACTTCATAGGTATAAATACAATTATTTATCTTCATAGAACCACTGTGTTATCATGAAGGTAAAAGCACAGACCTATGCAACATCATAATTTCAGGGCAAAGTGCATTTTTAAAATGCAACCAAAATAAACATAAATAAGGAACTTTTTAGTTATTTTACACAATTTCCAAGCATGGAGCTCAAGGATCCCATTTTTATGGTTGAACATGATGTGGAGTTTCATTGTGGTGTATTCATATATGACCAAAGGAAAGTTACGTCAAATTCATTCTACTGTCTTTCCTATTCCAATTGCCCCTCCTTTCCCTTCATTCCACTTTGTCTAATCCAGTGAACTTCTAGCTCACCCTCCATTGTGTTAGCGTCCTCATATGAGAGAGAACACAGTAAAGTGTAATTCTGAGAAATGGGTTTTGAAAATTTGGGTTAGATAATGTTTATTAATTTTAAATTTCATTAGGTGGTTGTAATCTGAAGAATAAATCTACTCAGTCATTGGAATATTGTGCTGAACTACTGGGTTTGGACCAAGATGATCTTCGTGTAAGTTTAACCACAAGAGTTATGTTAACGACAGCAGGGGGCACCAAAGGAACAGTTATAAAGTAAGTCCCTTAATTGCACTGCAAAATTCCTGTTTTGCATTTTCTCAAGGAGATGTATATAAGTTTTGAAAATAAAGATTTAAGATTGATCTTTATGTATCATTCATTCTTTTCATTTTAATGTTCTCAAAGATATACTTGGTAGATCAAAAATCTGTGCATCTTACTGCAGTAATCCATCACATAAATAAATGGGGATTTGCATAACTCTTAAAAATTGTTCCTTTTAGATATTCTGCATGGCACATATTTTAAATTCATAAGGTAAGAGAGGGATTTACTTGCGAACAACTACAAAAATGTGAATTGATTATTTAAATCAATATCTGATTGTTTGGGGTAACAGATCATTTTACTTAACAAGTGATTGCCCGTGCAAATATTGTATACTAAAACTTCCACTAAGTTGAACTTACTTTAGCAAAATATGCAGCAAGTGCAACCTCTCCTTACTGAGGAGTCTTTATTTAGAGGAAATTACAAGATAACAAGGGCCTAGCCAAGATTTTTCAAATCAGTAATCAAGAATTTGTAGATTGTGCCTAGATATGTGTATAGTTTGGTTCAATAGCCTATACTTTATGCATTTTGATTTTAATCTATGCAATAATATTTATATTTAGGCTTAGCATTGTGTGTTACTATGTGAACTCCTAAGTAGTAGGGACTACAGGCATGTGTTACTCTACCTGACTAAAAGAACATTCAAAAAGGTATTTTATTTGCTTAAAAATTTACTACCTCTTACATGTTTGGAAATAGAAGCAAGATATGCTTAGCCTGATCTTTTTTTTTTTTTTGCTAAACTAATTCTAAATTATTTGTACTACAAAGAAAAGCTCTGTAAGAAATTTGTATAGCATTGTCCTAAAGTTCCTTAATTTCTGTTTTTTTTAAATTTATTTTAGTTGTAGATGGACATAATACCTTTATTTTTTTAAATTTATTTTTTTATGTGGTACTGAACCCATTGCCTCACACATGCTAGGCAAGTGCTCTACTACTGAGCTACAACCCCAGCCCCAATTTCTTGGTTCTTTAGAGAAGAAACCAAATTCCAAGGGAAAACCCATAAAGGTCATGGATTTAATGGTTTTAAGGTACTGCTTCCTTTGTTTCCCCATTTCCACTTTGTTCCAAAGCAGTTCTTTTACATGTTTTCTCTAAAAGGTATTCACATAAACATCAGTTCAAGAAATGTCCCATGACAGACAGTGAACTCAAGTGACTTATTTCATAAAAAGTTGGGCTTGGTGACATGTACCTGTAATCCTAGCTATTCAGGAAGCTGAGGTAGGAGGATTTCAAGTTTGAGAGCAGACTTGGCAGTTTTGCCTGACATAGTCTCAAAATAAAATAGGATGGGGATGTAGTTCAGTGGTAGAGTACTTGCCTACTTGCCTAACATTTATGAGACCCTAGTTTTAGTACCTAGCACTATCACTGTGTGTGTGTGTGCATGCATTTTGGGGTGGGGAGAATGGGACTCTTGCAGGAATGTTAAGTATAAAAAAACACTATTTAGAGGGAATTCAAATATCAGGTTTATTCAAATGATTTTTAAAGTAACTTCGAAATTTTATCTTTTTTTTTTTGTACTCTCATAGTGACACATGCTTATCATTATGATAGCATTTAGTGTGGTGTTAGGAAATTCTCCTTTATGCCAGTCTCTCTTCATCAAAATATAATTTCTTAAGAACATAGGTCGTGTATCTGTATGTGCAACATCTAATACTGTTGTATCATATGTAGTTACTAATATGGTAGAGTTGGACAGTTCAAATTTTAAGGAGTAACTAAATATTTTTCTTGAACAAGGTAAATAAATTACCAGACTTCAAAGTTATTCTGAATTAAACAGTTTCTTTCACATTTAAGAAAGTCAAAAGGAAGATTATTCCTCTGAGTAATTTTTACCTACTCATCATGTAAAGTGAAATGTAAATTAAAGTTAAAATGATTTTTCAAGCCTGAAGTTTTTTTTAATCAGTAGGAGATTTTTAAATCTAATTTTAGATGGTTCTTTTAGTTCTTTTTTTATAGCTCTCTCTGTAGCCCTGTTTATCTGTGCCTATTCACATATGACCCTTGGTAACTGTTTGTTCTTCACAGTGAATATGTTCAGGTACATTTATCTTTGGGTATTTGGTATTTTTTCACACTATGTTCCCATAAGAAATTTTCATTGATACAGTCTTTTTTTGCAGGGTCCCCTTGAAAGTGGAGCAAGCAAACAATGCTCGTGATGCCCTGGCAAAGACTGTCTATAGCCATCTTTTTGATCATGTGGTAAACAGAGTTAATCAGTGTTTTCCTTTTGAAACTTCATCCTATTTTATTGGAGTTCTAGATATTGCTGGTTTTGGTAAGTACAATTCTTTTGTGAGTTTATTTTTGTTTGATATTTCTTTGCACATATAAGAATATATATATTTTAAAAAGCCTTTTTATCTCCTGTAATACCTTTTATTTGATATATTTTCAATTGTATGTTCAAACTTGCATTTTATAATATGATTTGTATAGAAAGTTGATAGTTTTTAAAAAAGGGAAAGATTCTTTAAGTCTTAAGGACAAAATTAAAACATGTTGATTAAAACCACCATAGTTTAGGGGCTGGGGTTGTGGCTCAGCAGTAGAGCGCTCACCTAGCATATGTGAGGCGCTGGGTTCAATCTTCAGCACCACATAAAAATAAATAAATAAAATAAAGGTATTGTATTCAACTACAACTGAAAACAAAATATATATATAGTTTAAATGTCTCTGCTTAAAAGGTGAAAATCAGTGCTACAAATTCAGATAATGTGACTAATGTAGATAATAAAGTCACTAAAACCATGGTTGAACATGTAGAGCTGGGTAAACGTTCACCTAAGATATATAGGTTAACCTCATAATTGTAAGAATTCATTGCTAGTGTTAATTGTCAACAAATAACTATTTCTAGTTCATATTCCATCAAATGAATAAGATAACAAATTATTGTGAATCACTGTGGAATGGTTCAACCAGAAATTAAATGGGTTACTGAATACAATCTGAACACTGATGTGTTCTGAATGACTATGTTATTAAAATCTTGAAGTAAATCTGATGGGTTTTGTACTGGGCTTTATTGATATCAGGTGTTTCTTCTGGCTTGCGGGATTGGTATGTTTCTCTTTGTGATTTGTTTGCCTTTGCCAACAGAAGATAAGTATTTACATTTTGAGAGGCTCAGAGTTTTGCTTTTGTTTTTATGTGATGTAATAGGTATTTTAAAATTTATAATGAAATACTACCTTTTGTTCAAAGATAGATAACCCCCCATCACTGACTTCTTAAGATTTCACAATCTTTACATTTGTTTGTATACTAGTCTATATCAGTTTTAGCATGCTACACACAGAGATTCATAAAATTTTAGAACCCTGTAGATGTTAGATATTATGTAATATAATTTCAGAAGTGAATCAGTATTTATGGTATTTTTGATAATTGTAATTTTATAGATAAATTTTTTATGTCATTTTGGGCTTTGAATTGCTTAAATACTCATGCTTTAAAAATTATGTTACAAATGGCTTACATTTTGCTATTATACTATATAATTTATTTCACCTGCCAAACAGTTTTTTGTCCAATTAGAGAAAGGTATTTTTATTTCTCAATTATAGTGTCTAATACAATTTATCTTAAAATAAGAAGACTTGGGGAGTATAAAACAATTGAATATATTTTTATAGCCCAGTTTTAAATTGATCTGTCGATACAATAATGTTTTATTTTATGGGATAAATTTATATGAAGTTGAATTGATGATGATTCTTTGTGCTGGCTCTTAATTTTCAGAGTACTTTGAACATAACAGTTTTGAGCAATTTTGCATCAACTATTGTAATGAAAAACTTCAACAATTTTTTAATGAAAGGATTCTGAAGGAGGTAATAATTTTTACAATTTAAAATCCAAATTAAGCTATTTTAAATTTCAAGGAAGAGAGACATGCTGTAGTTCCCCAATTGCTGGAGTATAATGAAAGGGTGGTCCAGGAATCAGGGAAGCCCAGCATAAGTTATGGTTCAGCCAAAGTTTAGGGACTGGTAAAAAATGAATTGGTACTTCCTCAGAAGTTCTGCTTGTTTTGTTTTCCTTTTGTTTTCCTTCTCTTTTCTGATTATGATTGTCTTTAATTCTTTCACTGCTGTACAACCTTCTTCTCTCATCTCTGAACATGGCCTTTCTTGCCCTTTTCCCCAAGCTTTGGGTTACTCTATTGCCCACTCTGTAGGGAGTGGCAAAGGTTCTGGGTCAGTAGATACCATATATCCATTTGTTTCTGGACAATACTTTCCTTGCCATGTTAATTTGTGGACTGCCAGTTGCTTGTGAATAGCCTGCCTTTGGTTGGCCACAGTCTCTGGTCCAGTAAGGAACTTCTTGCCATTGCTTATAGTAAATAACTGTGGGCATACCACACATAGCTAGGGAGTTTCTTTATAATTCTTTAGTGTGCAGTAAAAATAAAAGTAGCTTTGGAATAGTTGAGTTGTGATTAGGTTAATTATTTTTTTCCTTTAAATCTGAATTCTATAATATTTTTTACCAAAACCCTTGACATTCCTTCCTTTGTACTATTAGAGATATGTTTTTCTGAAAAAAGATAAAGGGACTGATAGGTCATCTAGTCCAGTTTTTTATTTTACAGATGAAGAAACCAATTCCCAGAGCATGTTTGTAACTTCTTCCTCCTTTCCTGGCTGCTGGCCCACAAACCTTTAGTTTCTTTATATTAACACTTATATTTTCTGAGTTCTGTCCTCTACTGTATTTGGGCTGAAGTGTGCAGAATTTTATTTCCTAACTATTTATTTCCTATTCCTATCCCATCTGTCTTTTCCCACAATTTTATTGTGTTTTTGTCTCTGTGGGATTTCATTCCACACATTCCAGCTTTTGTATGGGTTACTTATATGTTGTAGTTAAACCAATTTTGACCATAAACAGACAGATGAAACAGGTAAGATAGTTCTGAAAACGTTTTACCCAACTAAATTAGTTTTTCCAATACCATGTGAAATTTTATGTGCATAACTCTCATTTAATATACACTAATCCTTCTTTCTACACCACCCAGCAAGAATCTTTATCTAGAAATAGGAACTCTATAAAGAGGAGACACTGTCTTGATTTATATTTACTTTCATAATAATCCTCTAAATATAAATGTGAATTTCAAATTCAGATTGGGTTCAAGTGAAGACTGCCCTCCAGAAAGTCAGAAAGCATTTCTAGTATAACTCATGAATGGAAATATTTAAATTGATGAGAAAATGTTAGAACATACAAACTTAAACTTATTGAGTAGCATACCCATCTAATAAAATCCTTTAAATTTTCTTTTCAAAAAGTTACTAAATTTATATCTAGGAATTCAATTTTTATTTGTACATTATTCTTCCAAATTTTTGTTTCTTTTCTACCTTGTATAATATTCCTGTATAGGTACTTATAATTAATTTCCAGTTAATTATTATTACCTGTAATGTCTGTCTGCAAATATTTAAAATTTATTTTGTCTTAGCTGGGTGTTATGGTGCATGCCTATGATCACAGTTGCTCAGGAGACTGGGGCAGGAGAATCACAAGTTCAAAGCCAGCCTCTCCAGCTTAGTGAGACCTTGTCTCAAAATAAATTAAAAGGGTTTGGAATATAGCTCAGTAGTAGAGTACATTCCTCCCTGCCAGAAAATTTTCTATCTTTGGAAAACCATTTAAGGTTATAATAGTTGGTTTAAACTTTTGCATTTTAATTAGTAAATGTTATGATTCGAAATGACACAGAAATTAACTACATTTCATATTGCACCTTGTTTATGTATTTATGATTATTTCATTTCTAGGAGCAAGAACTCTATCAAAAAGAAGGTTTAGGTGTTAATGAAGTACATTATGTGGATAATCAGGACTGTATAGGTATGTATTTTTTATTCTATTTTTGGGAAATGTGTGACAGTATAGCAAGTGCATTTGCTAGTCACTTTTCTGTGTTCTGTGACTTATATTAGTAGCCATGGGACTTGAAACTAGTATCTGAGGGATGTTTATATTTTTATTTAAATTTTTTTAGTTATACATGGACACAATATCTTTATTTTGTTTATTTATTTTTATGTGGTGCTGAGGATCGAACCCAGGGTCTCACATGTGCGACGTGAGCATTCTACCACTGAGCCACAAACCCCAGCCCCAAGCGTGTTTACTTTAAAAAAAAAAAAATATATATATATATATATATATATTCACTTGTCAGTGGACCTTTTTAAAATTTTATTTATTTTTTTGTAATTGTAGATGGATAGCATGCCTTTATTTTATTTCTTTATTTTTATGTGGTATTAAGGATCAAACCTAGCACCTCATATATACTAGGCAAGTGCTCTACCACTGAACTATAGCCACAGCCTCTTGATGGACCTTTATTTATTTATTTATTTATTTGAGGTGCTGAGAATCGGACCTAGTGACTCACACATGCTAGGCAAGTGATCTACCACTGAATTAGAACCCTATCCTGGAAGTTTACTTTCTTAATACTGCTTGCAATTTATTTTTCCTATCAAGACATCAGATTCAGCTTTGTTGAAACTTTTTCTAAAAGCTCTTCTATTTATTGTGTTTTTACTTAAAAAGCCTAAAGTGTGAACCAGTTTGGAGGAGACTCAGTTGCTCAGGCAGCAAAGGGATTTATTGTCTCTCATGACAAACTCCATAATTAGGCTAGGCTCCAGGTGAAGATTGTCAGAGATTCCCTTAGTTCTATTCTCCTCTGTGCACCATCTCAGAGGTTGCACATTGACTTTAGAAATTACATGTGTCACATCCACAGAATACTGTGTGGCAGAAGGGTCTCTGTTTTCCTTGCCTTTTTTCTTTTTTAGCAATAAAGAAACCTTCCCCTCTATTCCCCCAGCTAGCTTTTAGTTCTCCTTTTTTTCTACCCCATCTCTAAAATCAGCTGTTTGCAAGGGGTCTTTTGACAATCTGGTCAATAACTCATGTCTAGGCTTGGACAACATAGAATAATAATGATGATGATACTTTTTATATTTATATTAAATTATATTAGTCATATATATTAAGAAGTTGCACATGCTCCCTTGTCTACTCAGAATACCCCTCTCTTTTCTCATCTCTGTGCCTTTGACTGGATGGTTTGCTATCTGCCTGGAATTCATCCCCTTCTGAATCTTTCAGCCCACCTCTGCCTCCTTCTACATCTATCAGAATATTCTCATTATAACATGTCCCTCCTTTACAACTGTTAATTACCCAAGAAGCATTATGTTCTGATCAAGGCAGTTAGAATCTTAATTTCTCTTCCTGTGTCTTGGAGCTCTGTCCCATTCAACAGTTTTTATAAACTCTACTCAGGGAGATTACATTTTATAGTTATTTTGGACAGACAGAAAATTCAAACAGCACGAAGGAAAGATGCATAAAAATGTGCTGTTCCTGAAAAGTGTTGCTTGAAAGCATTAAAATCAGTTTCTAAAACTAGTATTGAAAGCTCTGCATGCAAAAGCTTCTGTAGTTTTACTTAATTTTGAATGTAGATGTCATCTGGAAAAGGGGAGAATTTCTCTTTTCTTTCCCTCTTATCCTTGTTTACAGTGGAATGGTTATTACATTTTCATTTTCTTTATTGAGTTATTTTCTAAAATCTATATTAAAAGTATGATGTGACCTTCTAACAAATGGCCAGTTTGAAATAAAAATGCATCTGCTCTCAATAGTCTTTGATAGAATACTTTCAGAATCATCTGTTTCATTGTTTCCAACCAGTCCTTGAAATTTGAAATTTTTCATGTTATCTTTAAAGTGTTGTTTTTATCCTGAGTGTTTTCATTTTTTTTGAAATAGATTTAATTGAAGCAAAATTAGTTGGAATACTGGATATTTTAGATGAAGAGAACCGCCTTCCCCAGCCAAGTGACCAGCACTTTACATCTGCAGTTCACCAGAAGCACAAGGACCATTTCCGACTCACTGTGAGTTTGCCATTCTTAAGTTGAGACACTGGTGGGAAAAGAAATCTTTGAAAAGGTGCACCAGATAGCAGATATTAATAGACCATTAGAATTATAAATTATGTAAGGTTTGAAGTAATTCTCTCATATCTAGCATCAGCTAGATTCAAACCAAATTATCTCATATATACAATGTTTTATAGATGGACATTTAATTTATATATATATTTCCTGATGATATTGCTTTATATGGATCAAGAATCTCTTTTCTGGCTAGAAAGTATATACCTCGAACTTGTGATCCTCCTGCCTCAGCCTCCTGAGTTGCTGGGATTATAAGAGTGGCATCACTGTGCCCTCTTTGAGTGTTTTTGCTTGAAATATCTCACTTTGTCCTATTAGTCTATTTGTGCTACAGACAAACAGACAAGCAGGGAGAAGTTAAGTAATACTCTTGCATACATATGAGGAAGTGTTAAGTTTGAGAGGCAGATGAGGCAGTTGGCTACAGAGCCTTCTCCCTGACTTGTTCTGGTCTGTTGCTTTGTATGGAGAAAAGCCTGTGTTCTGTGAGCTCTCAGACCTTGATTAAGCCCATAAAGTTCCCACTCTCATTCTTATTTTATTTATTTATTTAATATTTATTTTTTTGTTGTAGTTGGACACAATACCTTTTTTTAAATTTTTTAATGTGGTGCTGAGGATTGAACCCATGGCCCCACACATGCTTGGTGAGCGCTCTACTGCTGAGCCACAACTCCAGCCCTTATTTTTTATTTTTAAATGAGATTTTTTTTCCCTTTACTTTAGGTTATTTTATGGGTCAGATGTGATTGTGTGCGTGAAGGTGTTTTGGAAACTTGAAATGATTCAAATATGACATACCGTATTCAGATGGTACAATCTTAAAATGATTTAATTTTTTGGAAATAAGTTTGTGCTTTTTATGTAAACATGTTAGGATGTACAGTGGGAGAGTCCCTGTACTGATCTCAGGTATTTATTACCTAGCTGTATCTGGAAATCATCTGATTAAATGCTATGGGCTTTGGTGGATTTTAAAAGTTCTCTGGGTGATTCTAACAAGTACCAAAGTAAAAATCCACTGCTTTTGAAATATATAAATAGGCAGTTAACTTTATAAAATGCCAACTATGTCTTGCATGTACTTCTAATGATGGGAATTTGTTTTGTCTGTGTTTTTTTTATTGATTGTTCAAAACATTACAAAGCTCATGATATATCATCTTTCATACATTTGACTCAAGTGGGTTATGAACTCCCATTTTTACCCCATATACAAATTGCAGAATCACATCGTTATACACTCACATTTTTACATAATGGCATATTAGTGACTGTTGTATTCTGCTACCTTTCCTATCCCCTACTATTGTCTGTGTTTTTTTGTTTTTCATTTGTTTGTAGTTTTGTCCTACACCTGTTTTTTTCCCCTAGAGATTATCACCAAAAATTTGCTAGAATTCACTAATACTCTAAGGTATATCCAGATGCTTAGAAAGCACTATAATTGTGAAGATTCCCTTTATAATTTTAAGTATTTTATTCCTCAAACATTGTGTAAAGGACACCTAAGTAATGTATTTTTCATAACTTAATAACTTATATATGTTTTTTCAGATCCCTAGGAAGTCTAAGCTGGCAGTACATAGGAATCTGAGAGATGACGAAGGCTTCATTATCAGGCACTTTGCAGGGGCAGTGTGCTATGAGACAGTGAGTATAACACTATAGTGTACAATATGATAGCTTCTAGTTGGCTATTTAAGTTTAAATAAAATTAAAAATTCAGTTCCTTAGTACATTAGTCACACTTCAGGTGCTAAATATCCATATTGACTAGTGACTATTTTGGACAGTACAGATATAGAATATTTCTTTTATCAAAGAGAGGGTTCTATTAGACAGTGATGAATTAAGGGACATTTATCATAAGATGAACTAAAATATTCTATTTGATTTGTTTTTCAGACCCAGTTTGTGGAGAAAAATAATGATGCTTTGCATATGTCTCTTGAATCTTTAATATGTGAATCCAGGGATAAGTTTATACGGGAATTATTTGAATCATCCACAAATAACAACAAAGATACAAAACAAAAAGCAGGAAAACTTAGCTTCATCAGTGTGGGAAACAAATTTAAGGTATTTGTGTTAAATAACTTGAAAGTTTTTACTGTATTTAAAATATATTATTTTATATTCTAAAGTGGATAATTTAGATCATTGTCATAAATCCCACAAGTGAGTTTTAAGAGAACACCCTGCTTTGTTGATACTTATATGCAAAATATCAAAACATAGCCCCTAGTCATTAAATATACAGAAATGCTTAAGATTTTCTAAATGTGTTCTTTCTTGGTGCATAACATATCTGATTGCTGCTCCTAATGTTCTTGCTTCTGCATACTGTCTAGTTGACCTTCAATCCTTCTCTTTCCCATGTGTTTTCTGTTTCCTTCCTCATTCAGCAGTTTTGTTTAGCTGGAGTAGTTCAGCTCGGGATGGCTAGAGAGGACTAGTTGAGTTGAGAGAGGAAAAGCAGGCACAGCCAGGGGCTTCAGGTAAATGATCGCCTTCATGGACTCCTATTTATAGAGTGGCTGCCATGTTAAAAAGAGCCGGTCTCAAGTTAATGATGCAGTTTATAATTCATTTCAACATGTTTTCTCTCACAGTGGCATTGTGGGCATGCATCTTGTACTAAAATTTAATTAAAGCTTTTGATAACTTCTGCAAACGATAATTGCTCAGGTGTGGCAAACTCTTTAAGTTGCTTATTTAACATTAAAGAATATTTCATTTATTAATTTTGAGTCACATTATTCTTTGAAATCTGACAAGGAATTGTCACAAGGTTTGTCTTAGAAATGAAATACTACTAATTAGTTATAAAAGTAGTAGTATAAAAATAACTTAAAAATGTTTATAGTGTAAGTTTAAAGATCAAGAAACTATCATGTGTAGAACAAAGAAATAGAATTAATTTCTGTTTTACACTTCTCCACACAGTAAAGTTATTATATTTGAAATAAATTATGTATTTGCCTTTTGAAATCTGTACTTTAAATACTAATATGATGTAATTAGTATCATGGTACTAACTTTAGTATAAACCTTGAATCCTTTTTGGATTGAGATGGGCTCTAAATAATGATTTGAGAAAATCGTATGTGTAAAACCTAAGTTTAAAAAAAATAGCTTACACATAAATATAAGAAAAATTAATAATATGTTTTTAGATAGCCAAATAAAAATATTTGAATTTTGTTAAGTTGTATTCATTAATTATAAGTTTATGTTTTACTCAGTAGGCAATATGTTTTCTCTTATTTGAATATTCTTTTATTCCTGATTGGACATTTGACAACAGATTGGTTTAAAAATAGTTTGTTAGTGGAATGTACCCATAGTTGTAGCTAGTCAGATGGCTAAGGCCAGAGTATTGCACGAGCCCAGAAGTTCAAGGGTCAGACTGGACAACATAGCAAACCCCATATCAAAAAATTTTTTTAAAAAGAGGACATTTGCTGCTATAAAGTGGAAAACATTCATTAAGTTTTTTCATACTGTGGTACTGTAGTAGTTTTGCTGATAAGAACATACTTGAAATTTTAGATAACGTAATTATAACCAAAAACTTCTTAAAATTCTTCTTTGCTTTAAATAATCTTTTATGTTGAGCCTTTGAAGTGACTTAAAATTGTTTATATAAGCCAGGTATGATGATGCATGCCTGTAATCCCAGTGACTAGGGAGGCTGAGGCACGAGGATCAAGTTCAAAGCCAACCTCAGCAACTTAGTGAGACCCTGTCTCAAAATAAAATAAAAAGGGGGTGGGGATGTGGCTCAGTTGTTAAGTACTCCTAGGATCAATCCCTGGTACCCCCCCAAAAGTATATATATAATAATTTGTATTTTTATGTTCACTGCTGAAAGCTATAACTGAGTGATAACTATAACAAAAGATTTCACATTTTTCTAAGATACCTTGACGTGAAATTTTAATGTTTCTTAATTTTGAATATAGTTGGATAGCTCATTAAATTTGAGGCATGTAAAGCAATAATACAAAATAGGCTACTACATTTAATGTAGTATTCAGTTATCCAACATTATAGGAAACAAAAGTTTTTCATGATATTTTCAAATGAAACATAACCCTTTTATTGTATTTTACAAAAAATCATTTCTTTTTGATGGAAGCATTCTTCTATTATAAATATGAATATTTGTTCTAAATAAAATATGTCCTAAATAAAATAAAATATGTTCTAAATAAAATAAAAATGAACTACGAATTGCCTAAGGCTATTTACCCATATGCTTTATGGTCCTTGACTATTGTTCTTCCATAATTGACTTTGTTTTCTCTTTTCTCAGCTGCGGTTAGTTTATTTTTCTTGTTTCTACTCTTCTGACTGCCTCCTTTATGGGGGAGAACACCATGCTTAGTTTGTGGATGAAGGAGCGTGGACTTTGTGAGAGTTGTTTTCTTTCCAGAATAGTGGCTCTCATACTTGCTTTTCAGTAATGTGAGGGTCCTGATTGATTAAGGTTGTCACAACTCTGTCAGCCAGATAAGTGATGTATATCTTTAATCTAACGACAAATTTATTTCATTTTAATAACATAAGCCTGTGGTATGTGTGGTATACTATAGCATCACAGACAGGAGAATGAAATTTGGTGTCATGCCTTTATCATTACTAGTTCCATGATCTTGGGCAAGTTATTTGTCTTCCTAACATCAATGCTGTACCTGCAAATTGAGGCTAATAAAACATCCTCAATTAGGATTGTTGTGTTTTATTCTTAATTGACTTAAATATGGCAATGCTCATGAAAAGCTATGAGCAGTTGAACAGTTCCTTACTCATAGGAAGTATTTAGTAAAGTGTAGCTGTTAATTTTAATTATAGCTATGATCAATATAGTATATTAAGAATTAACATTATAATTTAACTTTTCTAAGTAGTATAATAAGCATCTCAGTATAAAAATCCAGATAAAGAATTTTATGAAATTAATTTACTTTGCAGAGTAGTGAAGCAAATAAATGAATTTAAGGTACTGAGCCAGAGTAAAATAAAATTAATATTATAAAAAAGGAAAGCATAGTAATTTGTATTTATTATCAATTTTTTTGAGAAAGTTGTCCAAATTTTAAAAAATATTTGAAATGTGAACTGTTTTAAAACAGTAAGGAGAATTTCTATAGCTAGATAAGACAATTTTGTTTATGCCAAGTATTTAATGAAATATTTCTAATACATACCAATAATGAATATATTTTTTAAAAAATATTTTTTAGTTATAGTTGACAATATAGCTTTATTTATTTATGTATCTATTTGTTTATTTATATGTGGTACTGAGGATTGAACCCAGGGCGTTGCACGTGCTAGGCGAGCCCTCTACTGCTGAGCCACAACACCAGCCCAATAATGAATATTTTAAACGTCCTCATTCTTAAGAGCCTATGACACAAACTACACCTAGTTTGCCACATGTTAAAACACTGAATTATTGATCTCACATTGAATGCATCCCCATATTTTCATTAACTTCCTTCATTGCCTATATAATTTTTCCTCATTTCATCCTACATGCAAATTTGTGTATTTTTAAAAAATGTTACTAATTTTCAGTCTTTTAATTATACGAGGCCTGTGTAAGTAAGTAAAGTTATTGACCTTGACATTTCATTATCCATTTTGCATGATGCTGTTAAAGAGTTTATGTGCCATCAGGTTGTTAAATTGTAATGTGTTATATGTGGATGTTATTGCATGTTATTTTATTCTAATATGGGAGAATTAATATTAACTTATGTCACTGTGTTCTTTGGTTTTTGAAATAAACTGATTTCATTTCTTTTACAGACACAGTTAAATTTGCTTCTGGATAAACTTCGAAGTACTGTGAGTACATCTAAAAAGAAAGCAGATTTCTTTGAATGGTCCTCTAAAACTATTATATAGTAATTATCTAAGTAAAGAATAGTAACCCTGGAATAATTAAAAATATATTTTAGGGCTGGGGTTGTGGCTCTGGGGTAGAGTGCTTCTCTCAAATATGTGGGACACTGGGTTTGATCCTCAGCAGCACACAAATAAATAAAATAAAGGTATTGGGTCCACCTAGAACTAAAAAAAAAAAATTTATTTTAAAAATATATTTTACACCAAATTTCCTTTGTTAAAAGATCAGTTTTTAAGATGATGATTATTCTGGTTAGGTTTTTTCCTGAAGAGAAGTTAAATATGTATGTGAAGACAAATTATTTTGTAAATATGTAGAACTCTTTGAGTTTTATTAAATTAAGATTAGCCTATAGTTTCAAGAAGGTGAAAAATATTTTGTAATTATGGAGTAGAATGATGAAATGATTTTTAGGACTGCAAATAAGGCATTATAATTTACCCTTATTTTGTTACTCTTATAGTAACATCCTACAAACATGGCAGTGTGATGTGGAAAAATATGTACATGATATTTTTATGTCCTTTTATAAAGGCAAATCTACGAGGAGTCTTTTTTTTTTTTTTTTTTTTGCTGAAGATTGAACACAGGTCTTTGTGCATGGTAGGCAAGTGCTCTACCACTGAGGTACATCCCCAGCCCTTTTTATTTTTTATTTTGATGCAGGGTCTCACTAATTTGCCTAAGCTGGCCTCTAGCTTGCAGTCCTCCTGCTTTAGCCTCCAAGTAGCTGCAATTACATATGTGCACCAACATGCCTGGCAGGAGGCTGTTTTTTAACTATACATTTTAGGGATTTACCCTGATTTTTTAAATGAAAAATAAAAACTTGACATAGAAAGATATTTAGTATATGGATTATATAAATTAAGCATGATTCCAAACAAATCTACATAACTTAACTGACTATTCTTTTTTTTCAAATACTAATGATTTTGAAAAGCCAGGCATTTATTTTGTCAGCGCTACTGTTGCTTAGCTTAATGTTAGACTTGCTTTTGGAACCATTCAGAAAATCTTTTCAATATTCTCATTGGCTGCAAGTGTTTATCTCTTAAAGATCAAGCATGTTTATAAACCAAGTCTGATGAAGAGGGTATAGAGTGCTACTCTAAAATATTACTTCTGTGATAGAAACATGTTCTAAAATTTTTCAGTGAGCATCACCTTTGATGTAATTCTTGTTTTGCAAGGTGACTACTTTGAAGAGAAGCTACTATTTGAATGTCTAGCATGTTAGCTTCAGCACACGAAAATTTCTTTGTATACCTAATCGGTATTCTTTCTCCCTCATTCAGCATAATCTGATAACCAAATGAATGATTTTAAGCTTTTTATTTCAAGCTTTAAATGTTAATACTATGCTAAGACATTTTTTAGTTCCTTAGTGGTTATTTTAAAGTTTCATGTGTTAATATGCTTTGAAAGTTTCTGGTATTCATAAAAATAGAAAAACAAGAGGCTATATGTTTTATCTCAAGAGATGCCTTTGTTCTCCTAGGGAGCAAGCTTTATTCGTTGCATCAAACCTAATTTAAAGATGACAAGCCACCACTTTGAAGGTGCTCAGATTCTGTCTCAACTTCAATGTTCAGGTATTTCCATATATTCATAATCTGTGTCACTGTGTGTCAGTAGTCATAGCTTAAGTGCAATTTAATAGGACCAATGATTTCAAGTAATTCACCATTACCTTGGTTATTTTTAAGTGTAATAAGATTTTTATCTTATTTTCTTTGATTCTAAGAAAAGCATGGGTGGCAAATTATTTGAGTAATATTGGGTTATGATTTATTGTGAAATAAAAGCATTTTACATAATTGTAGTAAAATTTTATAAAATCACTTTAGTAGAAAACCTGAATCTCCCTTTTGTAAGCTGCTTTCCTATTATCTTCTCAGTCCAGTAGCACTTCATTTCTCATTCCCTACGCAGCTAGAGTAGGAAGTTTGTTTTGTTGTCCTTGCTTCCTCTCTACCATTTGTGAAAAAATAAAAAAACAGAATGAAGCCCTTGGTTCTGTGGCCCTTTTATGCATTTGATTAATTCTATCACTTCCCATCCCTATCCCTGCACAGCTGACTTGCTACATCACAGAAGTCTCAGGCCCTGGGCTTATTTTTTCCTTTACCCCATGGCTACCCTTTATCCAATACTGGCCTTTTCCCTGAGGCATCAACCTTTTTAGGTTTTGATCCAGCTCAGTCTCCTGAAACTTTCTCAAACTCTCTTGCCTCCGTATTTTACTCTTTGTGGAGGTAGATTTAACCGTGAAATATGGTCACTTACATTTCAGGGTCCTTCATTGAAATGAACCCTTTTCAAAGCCTGGTACTGAATTTTATATTCTTTAGTAATTTGTAATTTTGTATTTTGTTCCTGAAAGAACCCTCCCCGAATCACATACACTCCAGGCTTCCCAAATCTGGATCTACCTCTCACTGCCTCTTACAAAACCTTAGCTGTCTAAGTTTGTTCTGCCCTTTCTTCTTGACTGCTTGGGATTGGGAGACAAGTCAGGTTGACACCACTTAAAATTCATGGTCGGTGACCTTTTAGGGCTCTCAAACCTGTCTTGTCAAGTTTCCTTGGTTAGCTTGTTCTGTTTCTCTACAGAACAAACTAGTCTGACCAATCCTGTTCTTAAATCTCTGAGCCTCTGCCAGAAGATGGCCTTACCTCTTTGACAAAAAACTTTAAAGCTTCCAAGAACATGCACCTATCTGAATATCCTTCCTTCCTATTAAGAAAGCAGAAATTGGGCTGGGGATGTGGCTCAAGCAATAGTGCGGCTCAGGTTCGATCCTCAGCACCACATACAAACATACAAAGATGTTGTGTCCGCCGAAAACTAAAAAATAAATATTAAAAAAATTCTCTCTCTCTCTCTTAAAAAAAAAAAAGAAAGCAGAAATTGCTTCTCTTCCTAGTTGAGGCTTACAGTGCTTTGAAATCCATCCCTACTTTTATTGCAAGTAGTCACCTTGTAATACATATAATCAGCACTGAATACATATGCCTATATATTATATGTATTGAACCATTCCCTTTGGATATGGATCTCTCTCATTTCACTGAAGTGTGCTTAAATGTGCTAAAAATCTGATCTATGATTTACATTCCCTTCCATCTACTCCCCATCTTTTTTTCTTACCGTGGATAGTTGTTCCCTTTCCTCTCCCACAAATAGTCTATTCTCAGGTTATGCCCTCAACTCACTCTTTAACCTCAAGAGAGTTCAGCTTTTATCTTGATAAGGTCACCAGTGGTTACCTTCTTAAATCCTATGTTCATTTTGCAGCCCTTAGTGGACTTCACAGAATTCGACTCTGACCAGTCTCTTCCACATTTCTTTTCCTTAGCTTCTGAAACAGTGTATGCTCCTATTTTTCTTTGGAATTCTCTGGCCTTTCCCAACTCCTCTACAGACTCATTTTCTTCTACATGGATAGTATTTCTTAATAGTTTTTCAGGATTTGGGTTTATATATTTTTCTACTCATTTTATATCAACTCTTGTCTAGTAGAATTTTCCAGATGATAGAAATATTCTGTATCTGTGTTATTTAATATGGTAGCCCCTAGACACTGGCTATTCAGCATCATAAATGTGGCCAGTAGGACTTATTTAAAGTTTAAATAAATTTAATTTTAATATTTTAAAATTTAAATTGTCACATGTCTAGTGTACCTACAGAGCTTGTCGCTAATGACTGCCATGTTGGAAAACACAGGTTATATATTTTCTAAGTCTCCCCTAGCACCATTGACATTACTTCCTAAATAATGAGTCCTATTATTCTCTAGTCCAAGCTGTCATCATCTCGTTCCTGGCCTTTTGCCTTAGCTTTGTAAGTATTCTCTTTGTATCTACTCAGTCTCTTCTTCATATGCAACCTGAATTATTACTTTACAACTCAGCTCTGATCATTGTTTTTACTTGCCTAAAATACTGTAATGGCAGTTGGGTGTAGTGGTATACCCCTGTAATCCCAGCTACTCTGGATACTAATGCAGACGAATTACAAGTTTGAGGCCAGTCTAGGCAACTTAGACCCTGTTTCAAAATAAAAAATAAAAAGAATTGGGATTGTAGCTCAGTGGTAGAGTGCTAGCCTGGGTGAGGCCTGGGTTCAATTCCTTGTACTGCCATTAAAAAACAAAACAGTTTAAAACAAAAACAAAAACAACAACAACAAAACAAATCAAAACTTCCAGTGGCTCCTTTAGCATTAGAGTGAAGAGCAAAAATCCTGGTAGCTTGTGAGGCTTCATACTATCTAGCCTGTGTGTCCTTAGCTCCCTTATTTCACTTTCTACCCTGCCTCTTCTCTGTGTGCTTCAGCCATACTGACTTTCCTTTCAGTCCCTTCAGTACTCTCTTGCAAGATCTGTGCATATGTTCTTCCAGTGTTTGGAACACTCTTGCTACATGCTGCATCTTTTCATCTTTTATGTCTCAACTTGATTGCTACTTTTCTGTGAAAGCCTTTCCTGATATTCCTGTCCTGGAAGGGAGCCTTAGTTCATGGTGCTATAGCTGGTGCCTTTATTTTAGAGTCATAGTTACAAATTTTATGTATACTTGTATAATTATTTTTCCCTCCTCCAATCCATAAGCCCATGTTGACAGAAACTCTGTTTTGGCTGATACAAAATCCCTGTTTCCCTGGAATATATTCTTTGTTGAATGAAATGCACAGTCTAGGAAAATTCTAACAAATACTGGAAAATTAAATAACTCATGTCTACTGAATTCTTGCATATAATACAGATGTATTTTTGTGTTTTGTCTTTTAGGGTGTTGTTATTTAGAATTTAACTTTTTTTCCCCATTTAAATTTCTTTGTAGGATTTGCTTTACATAGTATAATTCATTTATTGCCTAAGTGAGCATCTACTGTCCTGGAAAGTCAAGCATATTTAGATTTAGCTGTATGTGCTATTAGATTAGCAGAGTATGGATTTACTGATGGGTCAGCAAGGATTCCCCTTTCAGTAAGCAGGATATTTCATATGTTAAGTTGCATTGGCAGTTTAACAGATGAAACCCATTCACGATACTTTGTTTTTTAAAGTACTAATAATAGTATAATTGTATAGTTTTGTAATAAGAAAAAGCAAAAAGTAACAATGAGTGGTAGGAATAAGAAATATTTATGAAGCTTTCTAAAATAAAGATATTTAAGATTTGGATTCTATTTTACCTTTTCATTTTTACTGGGTTTTATTTTTTCTATTTTGAGAATAATTAAGACACCTACTAAAAACTTCTTACCATCCAATATCAGGACAAAGTACAAAAAGGTGGGAGAAAGTAGGTTGTCTTCCTCCGTGAAACTGAAGCTGTGCTGTCCATAGAAAGGGTAGTTCTGAGTATACCAGCCAGCAGTGTATGGAACAGCTGTTTATCAGACTCCCAGATTAAGAGCCAGGTCTTGGGAGTTTTTAGAAGAGTATTGACTTATAGTCATTGATTTCTATTTTTCAGCTCAAAAATTAACTTCAAGTATTAAGAAGTCCATTGTAGGCTTAGTAATTTGTTAAGCTCCATGAAATTCTTAATGAACTTCTATGAACCAGTTCATAATTTGCAGAGATAAAAGCAAGCTTAGAAACTTAAGAGGTGGTAAAATCTGTGGCAATACCAACCAAATCTTGTTTTTATTTCTCCAAGCAGAGCCTAGAACTAAGTCTAGTTCTGGAATTTTTTTCTTATAAGAATGATGGTCTTTATGTTTCATTAATCACCATATACTATATGCTTTTTTATTTAGTTATATTTCTTATACTGATCAGATTAAATTTTGCTCTATTCTTTTAAAATTAATGTGTTATATTCCAGCATATAGTTGTAGCATCTTTTAATCAGGAAATACTACAAACAGTGATCTTGTGGATATCTGGATATTCTCCACAAATATCTTCACTTACAAGTATGAAGGGTTGTAGGGTAGGCTCAGAGAAATATAAATTACTGAACCAAAGGGATGGGTATTTTCTAATTGCCATCCAAGATTGTTGTCTTGATTTACTCTAAGACTGTGTGCCTGTGTTATTCTATATAGTCATCAACTCTGAATACTATTGATGTTTTGTACCTTTGCCAGTCAATAGTCTAAAATTGCCTAGAAATACTATCTTTCTTATAAGATTGTTTTAAAATAATAATTCACTTAAAAATTTTTAGAGTTTCATTTTTTTAACTAAAATTTTTGACCAGCAGAAATTTATTTTGATATAAAGAAGAAAGTAAGGGTCTAACATTATTTTCATTTTCCAAATAGCAAGCCATTTATCATAAAACTATTTATTAAATAATCTATTTTTTCCATTGATTTTAGTAGTCCCAGAGACTAAAATTCAGGTCTCATTGTGAACAAAATCTTGGCATTATCGCTAGTCGTTGAACTTTTCCCAATGTATTTTACATTTTTCCTAATCCCTAAAAGCTCATATTGCCTCAAGGCTCAGATTTATCACTTCATTTATTTATTTATTTATTTATTTATTTATTTATTTATTTATTTATTTATTTATTCATTCATTCATTCATTCATTCATTTATTTATATATATATATATATATATATATATTTATTCTTGGTCGTTCAAAACCTTACACAGTTCTTAATACATCATATTTCACAGTTTGATTCAAGCGGGTTATGAACTCCCAACTTTACCCCGTATACAGATTGCTATATCACATCAGTTACCCTTCCATTGATTGACATATTGCCTTTCTAGTGTCTGATGTATTCTGCTGTCAGTCCTATTCTCTACTATCCCCCCTCCCCTCCCCTCCCCTTTTCTCTCTCTACCCCTTCTACTGTAAATCATTTCTTCCATTTGTATTATCTTGTCTTACCCCTCCATTACATAGTTCTTGATATATCATATTTCACATTTTGATTCAAGTGGGTTATGCACTCCCATAATTACACTGGTAACAGATATTGATCTTATAGACTTATCATTCCAATAGATTAGTTTCTCTAAGAGCGTCTTTATATTGAGTAGTGAGCTTTCCTTTCCTTTCCTTTTGCTTTTTTTTAAGTACTAGGGAGAATTTGGGAATATATTTGACCACTTTTTGGAGACTCTGTTAGAAATGTTGTTCTAAATTTAACCTCAGATCTTTGAAAGTGGACTTCTACTGGGCTTTGTTTGGTATACTGGGATGTAATGGAGAGATGCCTAGCATAAAAAAAGATATAAAATAGGCTGGAGCTTTGTAGAGAACAGTAGTTTGCCTTTAGTGATATTGGTTTTAGATGGAATTTGACTATAGTAATTTTAGGTGGTAGATAAGTTGAGACATAATGATTAGAAGTGTATTTGCTATGTAATCTTTCTTTGCTGATGATTTCTGTAAATTGTCCTTTCTTAAATATTAATTTTAAAAACTGGTCATGAATAAGTTATTTTGGACTTCTGCACATGACTGGCTGTGATTTGTGTTTATGAATCTAGGTATGGTGTCTGTTTTGGACTTGATGCAGGGGGGTTTCCCATCACGAGCTTCATTTCATGAACTCTACAACATGTATAAAAAATTTATGCCAGAGAAACTTGCAAGATTGGATCCAAGGCTATTTTGTAAGGTACAAATAGTAAATCTGATTTTACATAAATTAAAAGTTTCTTAGCAGTAAACTCTTTTTTATTAAATATTTGTTGGAATTTAACTATTTTAACTTTAATTTTGTAGGCTCTTTTTAAAGCTTTGGGCTTAAATGAAATCGACTACCAGTTTGGATTAACAAAAGTATTTTTTAGACCTGGCAAGGTAAATATATTTTTCTTTAAAATTTTATCATCATTAATGCAGATAGTTGGAGTTAGTAAACATTTTTAAGTATCAGTGATTCATATTATTCTTGAATTATATGGTTACTAATGGCATGAAAAAATATATAATGTGTGTATATGTACACACATTTTTCCTATTGGTGAGAAATTTGTAATTTAGATATTATAGTACTCTATATAAATTTTACAATTTTATTCAGTATTAGAATCAGAACGTTGTTTAATTGACTTTTTTTTTTACTTAAAATAGGGTTAACCAGAAAATTTTAACTACACAAATTGAAAACTTTTCTAAAGCATATTAGTCTTCATTGATTTTGAGATTTTGTAGCACTTTGGAGTCTTCATTGGGGAAATAAATTTTATTAGAATATGGTAGATATATAAATTATAGGAAGTTGCTCTGGAGTTTGTATGGATCTCTGTCAAACTCTAGAATGAATATGCAAATACTTTTGTATATAACATAATTTTGGGGGGCTAACATAATCCTATAGTTTTAACATTCAAATCAGTTGTGGAATGCCTTATAACTAAATGTATTTCATATAGAAATACCTAAATGCTGTTAAAAATCTATTACTAATATGATTTTCACCATTCCTTTCTTCTTTAATGTTGATTTAGTAAATTGTATCTTCATATTTTTAAATACCATTGTTATTGTATTTTAAATAGCCAATAATACTAGTTCAGCTTATCAGAATCATTAATAAATAAATGTATTTCAAATATCTTAAGGGTAAATTCATCATAGTAAATATGATTTTACATTTTTTGAGTATGAGATGAAGTATATGTATATGTTACCATTATATATACTTTCCTGTGAATATTTTTATTTCAGAGAACCCATACCCTTTCCTATGGAAGAAAAAAAAATAAGAGGAAAAAGAATCTATAAATTATAGTTTATGGTTGGCTTAGCTTTAACCATAAATATTTCTCATAAATTCAACTCTTCCATTGTTTCAGAGCTTAAGTAATTATTTAAGAATTAATAACTTTATAAAGAAACTTGTTGGTCTTATTTATCTCTTGAAAAATGAGGATTTGTTGATAGCTTATGGCAAAGATTCAAAGAGAGCTTCAATTCCTTATGTTACCTTTAATTTTTATTATAGCAAATGATTATATTGATGGTTGATGATATTGTGACATCTTAGTATTTTAGTGGGACATTTGATAAAGGAGAAAAGCCATTTTGGAATTTGGTGGTAAATAGTGGAAATAATATATTTTATTTCTTAATAACCAAATAAATGTTTTATCTGTGTTATCTCTATTAGTAGCAATGTCTTATCTTTGTTCAAAATGGGCCTAGGGATTGGGAATGACACACTAGTTTTGCTGGAACCTGATAAACATAGCTGAATTTTACTTATCAAGCGCAGTATGTGGATATCCAAGAATGTGGGTGATTCAGTTGGTGAGATATATTAATCCTTTTTCATTTTTTTCCTCAATAAAACCTTTTTGCTGGGTTGGGGCTGTAGCTCAGTGGCAGAGCACTTGTCTAGCACATGTGAGGCCCTGGGTTCAATCCTCAGCATCACATAAAAATAAATAAATAAAATAAAGTTATTGTGAAAAAAATTCTAAAAAAAGAAACCAAAAACCTTTTTGCTAACCCTCTATAGTTATTTAAGATCATCATTTTCTTTTATTATTGAATCTGTTATTCCTCCCCTTCCCCACACTCCCCTCCCCCCAAAAAAATGATCCTGAAGGAAGGAAGAAAGGAAGAAGAAAGACTTCTTCATAAAAGAAGTCAAGTGTGTTTGGGTTTGCTATCTACTCTAAAAGATGTCTGTGTAATTGACATGCAGCCATTTTCAGAAAGTTAGATTTTGGATTTGAATTATATTTGTTTTCTCTGTGTGTTTAAACACATTTATCTTTTAATACTGCTGTTATGTTATTTTTATCTTCTAGTTTGCAGAATTTGATCAGATTATGAAGTCTGACCCTGATCACTTAGCAGAGTTGGTTAAGAAAGTCAATCATTGGCTAGTCTGCAGTCGCTGGAAGAAAGTTCAATGGTGTTCCCTGTCGGTCATCAAACGTGAGTGTTTTCTTTCATTTCAGGATGTTTTATTACTTTGGAAGTAAGGTGGTTTGTGTATGTTATAAGGCTGTCTCAGAGGTGGATGCTAGGCAAGAGGATCGTGATGTTGGTTCACACTGTGTCTGATTCCTCTGGCAGCACTTTGTATCTAGTGTGTATTAGCATTTGTAGACTTTCTATATTTTATTTTTTTGAATGCATGATTCTTATTTTCCCTATCTGAATTTGTTAACTAATATTAACTTCATTATGTTCTAAACGGAACAGAACTTAGTATCTTGATTCATTTTTCTCTTTCTCCCCTCAACCCACAATACCACTCTTCAATCTCTCAGATTTAAACCAGAACTTTTTCTGCCTGTGTGGCATCTCTAATATACATTTCAAAAATTTCAGGATTACAATCATCTCTTCTTTCTTATTCCTGAAATCTTGTCAATCATCAGCTCATACTGATTTATTCTTCAAATACTGTAATTATTTACTTTGTATTCCAGCACCGTAGTGGAGCCTCTTTATCCCACTTGTGTAATAACTTGAGCAGCTCCCAAGCTGGTGTTCCTGGCTTCCCAGAGTCCTTGATGTATACCCAAAACCAGTAGAGGCAAAGTCTGAATTCTTAGAAGATCTTTCAGGATCCTGTAAAACAGGGTATTGCCTCATTCTTGCATCCTGTTTCTACCATTCCCCTTTCAGACCCTGGTCTTTGACGCATTGGACTAAGCTGCTTTTGTCTATGTGCTTCTGCTAGGCCATACTTATCTCTGACCCAAAGCAAGGGTGGGGGCAGAATATTTTTTACTTAGTTGAGGGTCAGTGGCAAAAACCTTTAATTTTGGGGCATTGAGAATCTATAATTTGATTAAATTTATAATCCCCCCACCAGAGTACTTGAAATACTGCTAGGTACATGAAGAAGATTCATTAAATTATTCCTTATCAATAGAAAAATGAAATTCCTTTGACATAATGGAGAGAGACCATTTAAACAAAGATTATTACTGAAATCTTTTGTTAGAAAATTATGAATATGGATAAAAAGATAACTATAATAAAGAAAAAGATAATAGAACCTCTTTTCCACATCATTTTCAAGTAAAATACAAGCATATTTGTTATGGTAGTTCAGTGTTTTTATCTGTATGTTGATTATGATGGAGAGTACGTTATATTACAGTGACCTGTGCTATTCTATGTATTTGTGGATTTAGTTGTACAGATTTACTGAGGTCAGTAAACAGATAAGGATCTTTGCAGAATTTGAACAGGGATGCTCTGAAAAAAAGTTTCAAGGTGACATTATGTTAGGAAATTGTGGGTACCCAAAGTTAAAAAGATTTCTTTACTATAGGCTTCTCAGAGGCCTCATCCAATATGTTGATTGTGGGTTTCCAAAGTGTTATAATAGTGTTAAGTATCTTCTAAACTAATTCACAGGTAAATTCTTTTCTAAGGATATACCTCTTCATATTTCTTAGAATAGCATAAAAAGGAAATAATGCATTTCAAGCGCAAATCCAGCCACGTACATGATATACTTTTTATTTTTAAGAAATATAACAAATTAAAGAAATGTTAATAAGCATTCAGATTTATATTTCTTGACCATTACTTTTTAAAAATGAATGCTGATTTAAAAATATTTAAATTTATGTAATTTAAATGAAATAATATAATTTACTTCATACTTTCACACAGTGAAAAACAAAATAAAATATCGAGCTGAAGCTTGCATTAAAATGCAGAAAACTGTTCGGATGTGGCTTTGCAAAAGGAGACACAAACCTCGGTAAGATGAATGGTGCCTAAGGAACCCTACAAAACCTAACTATCCTAATGTAAAACAGCAATAAATGCTTAATAAAAAACAGTTTGGATCTCATGCTTTTTGTAAAATGATATGTTAGTCTATTATTTATAATATTTATTTGAAATTAACTAATTTATTCACTACTTGCCTCATCCTACATAAGGATTTGAAATGGCTTACAAAAATGCAAGCATTTCAAGCATTTCAATTAAAGATTGAAATAAATAATTGAAAGAAACTGTTTTGGTTATTTAAGGGATTTGAATTTCTTGATAATGTCAAATTGACATTGGTTTAAAAAATATCTCTTTGCTATTTTGACCATAATCCTTTCAAGATTATCCATAAGAATTATATTGTTTCACTGTAAATTTGGTTTTTATTTCGTATTTAAACTTTTCATTACTAATTTAGACTTTTTAACCTTGGAGTTCTGAATGACTATTGATTCATCATACCTTTTTAAAGTGATTCTAAGATGACTTCTTCAAGTTCTATGATTTGAATTTTCTCTCAGCTGATAGAAAACCTCAATTGTATTGAAAGGCATCATTGTCATTCACAGCCATATTTCATTTTTTCCCCTCAATAAGAGATCTAAAAAAGAGAATACTAAGAAAAATTGAAAACACAAGTGAAATCTCCAGTTTGGCAATGTATTTTTAGCTTTTTATTAATGAAAATTTTTCTTATACCATTAAATGGTAATGTTAATTGACTGATGAAATATTCTCTCTACAGCATTGATGGCTTGATTAAGGTGGGCACGCTGAAAAAACGACTTGATAAGTTTAATGAAGTAGTAAATGCATTGAAAGATGGAAAACCACAGGTGAATAAACAGATCAAAGATCTTGAAATTTCCATTGATGCTTTGATGGCCAAAATTAAGGTATGTAATTTTAGCCCAGATGACTTTGGCTTTTATATAGTTTAATGCCCTTTGCTATTGGTATTGAAATCATATAGAAAAATGTCCTTATTTTTCCAGTGTTCAAAATGTTGACAAATGGATGCTCATTATGTTGTTCTTTCTTCTTCTGTGTTTGAAAAGTTTCATAGCAGAAAGATAAAAAGGAATAGTTTTTATGCAGTTTCATTTGTTGTTAGGAAAATATCCCCCACCAAGAGTAACTAAAATATAATCCTTTGATGCTAAACTTTTGCATAGTCATGATTCATAGAGGACTAATGCTGTTTAGTTTGATGACAGCCTTGGGATAGAAATGAGGGCCTCATATCTGCTCAGCAGGTGCTCTGTCACTGAGCTATATCCCAAGGCCTCCTTGAGATTGATTATTAAAGTATAAAAGTAATATAATATCATTGGAAATTTAAAGAAAGAGTCAAAAAACACCTTTATAGCCCATTGCTAGCACAATCGCTAGTACACTATTATATATTTCCCTTAAAATCTTATTTTATTATGCATACATTTTTATTTTGTTCTTTATATGCATTCAGTTTTTAAAATCTCTGTCATTATGTCATATGCTTTTTCATTATTAATACCTTATCTTCATAGAGACTATAACATAATGGACTGTTATAAAAGTGGTCATAGCCATTTCTGCTTTGATTTTGTAGGAAAAGATGGGGAAGCTTTTGTTTGATTTTTCACTTATATGATTACTACTGGGATTTAAATTTTTCTTTTTTGTATCTAGTGAATCTTTTCCTTAATTACATTGTAAGGTTTTGCTGTTTTTCTCAGCTAGTTTCATAGGTCAGTATATATATGCATATTATAAATTCTTTAAAGTAAGCCTTTTGTCATATTTTATGTATAAGATGTATATTTTACAATGGTAAATCTTTGAGGTAAAAAGGATGAAAATGATCAAGAGAAGTATGAAAACACTGTTGATGGACTTGGCTGATTTTACAGATTTGTCAAGGGCCATCTCTGTTTATGGGATATCAGTATCAATTAAAATTAACTCAGCCACATTTTTTGAAGGCTAACATAGGAAAATTACCCAACAATTTTAGATGTAAGAGTAATTTCTTAAGTATTCCTTAGGTACTGTTGGAACAATATTATTACAGAGAGTATACTTTGGCTAAATGAATTACTCATTCCATCCATAAAAAAATAATTTTTAAGTACAATTATATTGCTTTACCCAGAGTTCACCTACTGTCGGTGACTTAGTTGTTGGTATTAAATAGAATCAAATGTTTGGGGACAGATATGACTTTTTAAGAACAGTGTTTCAATATTATTTAATGTATAAACATTACAGCAAAGATAAGGGCTTATCAGCTTTCCCATTTCTTTGTTGTTGTTTGCTTGTTCTTTTTTTCCCATTTGTGTATGTATTGGAATAGTTTTTTTTTAAAATTGTGAAAACCATAACTTTAAATTTATTATCTTAACCACACATAAGTGCTCAGGTCAGTAGTGTTGAGCATACTCACATTATTATGTAACAGAAGAGATCACTTTTCTAAATACATGTTTATTATTTTGTTTCTTAAGTCCACTATGATGACCAGGGAACAAATACATAAAGAGTATGATGCCCTACTTAAAAGTTCAGAGGAGCTTCTCAGTGCGTTACAGAAGAAAAAACAGCAGCAGGAGGAAGCAGAAAGGCTGAGGCGTATACAAGAAGAAATGGAAAAAGAAAGAAAAAGACGTGAAGAAGATGAACAGCGTCGAAGGAAGGAAGAGGAGGAAAGGCGGATGTAGGGCATTTATATTGTTTTGCATTAGAAACTGAATTGAAGAGTGAATTCTTGGCAATTTAGACAATGGTTAATGACTATTTCTAAAGTCATATTCTTAATTTAATGAACTAGTTTTAGAATAAATTTGTAATTTGAAAAAATAAGCTTTTATAATAGTTGCATAAAATTATTTTAACTACATGGAGAATCTTTAATTTACAAATTCCAAATATGAAATACTTTAAAGTCTGATGCTTTTTGGGTGGCATGTTGGTGCTCAAATTGCAAAATTTTATTAAAACATTAATTATACATATTAGTGGAATTCGCTGATATTTCCCTATGTCATACTGTGTGCATTTATCAGGTACATCCACGCTTCTTCTGACCCTTCTCACCCTTCAGGTATCCTTCTCAGTCTCTAGTAATCATGATTTTATTTTCAGTTTGACTTGTTATTTGTTTTTTAGTTTTCACGTATGAGAGAGAACATGTGATGTGATACTTTTCTTTTATTTAATAATGATATTCTCTAGTTCCATCCATTTGGCTAAATTGACAGGATTTCACTCTTTATGGCTGAATAATACTCCATTGTGTATATATACTGTATTTTTTAAACCCATTCATCTGCTGATAGGCACCCAGGCTGATTCTACATCTTAGTTATTGTGAATAGTGCCCCAGTAAATATGGGCATTAAGAATCTTTTTACGTATGCTGACTTAATTTACTTTTGATATGTATCCAAGAGTGGGACAGTTGAATCACATGGTAGCTGTTTTTAGCTTTTTGAGGCATCTCTCTATAGTTTTCCTTAGAGACTGTACATATTTAAATTCCCACCAATAGTATGTAAAGGTTTATTTTTCTTCACATCCTCACCAGCATTTGTTATTATTTTTTGATAATAGTCATTCTAACAGGTGAGATCATATCTCATTGTAGTTTTGATTTGCATTTCCCTGATGGCTGGCTGATAACTTTGAACATATTTTTCATGTATTTATTGACAATTTGTATTTCTTCTTTTAAGAAGTGTCTGCTCAGATCATTTGCCCATTTATTAATTGCATTAACTTATTCTTTTTAAGTATTTTGAGTTCTTTATATTTTCTGGTGATAACTCTGTCAGATGAATAGCTGATAAATACATTATCCCCTTTAGTTGATCATCTCATCTCCTTACTATGTTGTTTCCTTTGCTGTTTATTTTGATGTCATTTCATTTGTCTATTCTTGCTTTTGTCTGAACTTTTGGAGTCCCATACAGAAAATCATTGCCTATACCTATATTTTGAAGTATTTCCCCTTTTTTCTTCCAGTAATTTCAGGTCTTACATTAAGATCTTTGATTCATTTTGAGTTAGTTCTTTTTAGAGTGAGAGAAGAATCAAGTGTCAATCTTCTGCATGTGGATACCCAGTTTTCTCACTCTTGATCATGTTTTTGGCACGTTTGTCAATAATCAGATGGCTGTAGCTGCATGGTTTTATTTCTGTGTTCTCTATTCTATTTCATTGGTCTCTGTTTTTATGCAAGTACCATGCTGTTTTTGTTGCTGTGGCTCTGTAGTATGTTTTTAAACCATACTACAGTATTTCTACTCAGGATTGCTGTACTTATTTGGGTCTTTTGTTCTTCCATGTGAATTTTAGGATTGTTTTTTTCTAGTTCTGTGAAGAATGCCATTGGAGTTTTAGTGTAGATTGCACTGAATCTGCATAGTATGGGCATTTAAAAAAATTTAGTTGTAGATGGACACAGTATTTTTATTTTATTTATTTTTTTGTGGTGCTGAGGATTGAACCCAATGTCTCACACATACTAGGCAAGCACTCCAACACTGAGCCACAGTCTCAGCCCCAGTATGCACATTTTAACTATATTAATTTTTTCAGTCCGCGAAAAAGGAAGTCATTCCAACATTTAAAATTTTTTTTAGTTGTAGTTGGGCACAATACCTTTATTTTTTAAATTTGTTTTTATGTGATGCTGAGGATCGAATCCAGCACCTCACACATGCTAGGCGAGTGCTCTACCACTGAGCCAGAACCCTAGCCCTGTTCCAATTTTTAGTGTCTTCTTCAATCTCTTTTTTTAATGTTTTATGATTTTCCTCATATAGGTCTCTCACTTTCTTTGCTAAATTTATTCTTAAATAATTTGTGTGCGCACGCACATGTTTGTGTGCATGGTATATCAGGCTTTCCTGTGTCTTCCCTCTAAACAAATTCATTATTGATGTATAGAAAAGTTACTAATTTTGTATAAATTATTACATGTTTTAGATATGTTACATGTTTTATATGCTTCTACTTTACCGATTTTATCAGTTCTAATAGTCTTCAGTGGAGTCTTTAGTTTTTTTATATATTGAGTTATATTATCTACTTAGAGAATTTATCTAACTTCACCTTTTCTATTTGTATGCCTTTTATTTTCATTCTCTTGTTTAATAGCTCTAGTTGGAACTTCTAGTAGTAGTATATTGAGTAGAGTGGTAAAAGTAGACACCCTTGCCTTGTTCCTGATCTAAGAAGGAATGCTTTCAGGTTTTCCCTCCACTCCCTGCGCCCCATTCATGATGTTGGTTATGGGCTTGTCATATACAGCCTGATTTTCAGATTAGGGATGCTCAACTGGTAAAGCTTTTGAAAATATTCCCAAATCCAGCTGGGCTCGGTGGTTCATGCCTATAATCCCAGCTGCTTGAGGCTGATGCAGGAGGTCAAGTTCAAGGCCAGCCTCAGCAACTTAGTGAGACTGTGTCACAAAATAAAGAATAAAAAGGGGTGGAGATATAGCACAGTGATAGGGCACTGCTGGGTTCAGTTCCCTATACTGGAGAAGAAAGAAAGAGGGGTAAGGTGGAAGGGAGTGAGGGATGGATGAAGGAAGGAAATATTTCAAAATTGAAATAGAAAATCAAAATCTGAACCACTCCTCTCCCACTATTTTGGACAAGGGATACTTGAACTGGGTAATCTTGAGTTTTGGTTAGACTTTTGCCCTTGAGGATTTCTTAACTACTTCTTAAAGCTATGGCTTGTATTTAATTTTATAAGATAGAAAAAGGTACTTCTATTTTTTTGCAGTTTTAAAATTGATAGCGTTTTGGAAAATTGCAATTACATGATAAACAGAGGAAATATGGGTTGTTTGGTTAGAAAAGGGGATAGAAAGAATTATGCATAATTAGGACCTTACAGTTAGGCCTTGTAACCAAGTCAATTTAGAGGTATTATAGGTTATAGAATATAATTGTATTTGTTTTATTTACATATTGCTGGCAGTATAAATTTTATTAAAAATAAGATGAGAATGTATGTGGCCAACAGGTTGGGTTCCTATTCTGTTATCTTTATTTATTAATAGTTAATTTGCCTTCTGAAGAATTCCTTATTTTCTGTTAAATTTTTGAAGAGTTTTTTATTTCTTATTAGGAAACTTGAGATGGAAGCAAAGAGAAAACAAGAAGAAGAAGAGAGAAAGAAAAGGGAAGATGATGAAAAACGTATTCAGGTATATACTTACTGAATTTCTATCAAGGTAGAATGTACAAAGTTATAGAAGAAGTAAAAATAAGATCTTGATTTGGTAGTAAGCCATCACTAGTTTATCTTACAGGCCAAAGACAGTTCTGAAGGAATTATGGAGCTGGGGAAATGAGTTCAAATCCAGGCTCTGTCACTGACAGAAATTATGTCATCATATACTTCACAAATAGTGACTGTGGGCCACAGTGTCTCTTTAGAATGTGGATAAGTCATAGTTGGGAACATTGAGAAAGTTATAGATGTTAAAGCATTTAGAACATATTATATTTCTATTACACCTAGGGAATGTCAGTGAACATTCATTTATGTTATAATTTTATGTATAAAAACTTTGTAGATATGGGTATTAATAGGTTAGATATTCTCTCTATCCCACCATATTTAAAAAGTTTCATGTCTGAAAATAATTGATCATGTAATTGAATTTCTGTTTTTCTGGGCTTTCATAATATATACTTAAGCATAACCTGCACTTTAAATTCGGATATCTTCAGTGTAGGTACTGGTGTTAATTCACCAGCTGGGATACTCGGACTGGGATGTTTGGGATATTCGGACTGTAGTTTTAGAATGGTGGAACTCTAGTTCTTCTGCCTTCTGTTGGCTTTGAGAAAGTGAAGTATTAATGATAATATAGGAAAAAAATAAGACTTTAGAGATTTGTGGTTAAATAATATATATCCATTTATATATATTATATAAATTATATTAATATGTAATATATAAATATATATTAAATATGTATAGTATACATAGTAATATATAATTATATATGTATAATTTTTAAAAATATATTGTTTAGATGTTGATATATACTTTTATTTTATTCACTTATTTTTATATGTGGTGCTGAGAATCAAACCCAGTACCTCATCCATGCTAGGCAAGCTTTCTACCACTGAATCACAACCCCAGCCCCTATGTGTACGATTATTTTACACACACACACACACACACACACACACACATATAACATATAATAAATGTAATTCTTAGTTCTTAATAAGAAAGCATTTAGAACTAAGGAACCATTAGGTCTTCCTTTTATTTTAAGTAATAATGAAGAGTGATCAAGTAACATGTGAAGAACTCTTGGTGAAATGGCTGTCTTGCTTGGTAGGCTGAGGTGGAGGAGCAGCTGGCCCGACAGAGGGAAGAGGAGTCCCAGCAGCAAGCAGTTCTGGAGCAGGAGCGCAGGGACAGGGAGCTGGCCCTACGGATCGCCCAGAGTGAATCTGAGCTCATCAGTGATGAGGCCCAGGGTGACCAGGCACTCCGGAGGTACTGGGGCCCTTGTGTGGGAGGATTGCACCTTCTCCATTTCTTTTTTTTATCTCTCTGCTTTTCAGTTACATGTAAAAGAGAACAGGAGAAAATCATATCCCTTAGATCCTGTTATGTTTGAAGTAAAATCATTTAAGTTATATCTGCTTTTATACCCAAATGAATGAAACAGTTGATTTGCCATTAAATTGTTGAACTGTTGAAAAATAAAATTTCAGTTAATGAGTACTCTGTTAAAGAAAACATCTCAACTTTTATTCTGAAGTTGTCTTTAAGAATATTACGTATTAGGTAGACATATAATTTCCAAGTTCTTGTCAAGCACTGAGAGAAATTATTAACTGTACTGTGTGCAGTTTTTTGTTTAGGATTTTTTTATTTTCCTAAAGCCCAATTTTTTAAAAACCATATTTCTGAAAGGAGATTTACCTTCCAGTGTCTCAGAATAAAAGGAGTTCCTTCCCAATAAAGGAGGTTAATCGTATTGAAATATTTGGGCTCCTCTGATTTCTGAATGATATCTCTAAATATCATAAAGGAGTGTGGAAGAATATGGAAATTCTTAATACTTCACAAGAAGTTTCAGGGAGGTTTTAATATTTTTCATTTAAAACTTATAAGAAAGAAACAGTAATTGTTTTGATAATTTATTTGTAAGAAAAAAACAAAACTAGCTTGTAGGACTCCTCCATATGTTGACATATATACTTTATGAATATATGTGTGTATATATACTGAGAGACAAACATATGTAACAAAATACAGTTAACTGTAATAAAACTATAGTTAAATTACAACCACTATATGGAGCTATTTCTTTGTGAAATGAAAAGACCTGGGTTCAAATTGCAAGGTGAATCATAAGGAAATTGCAATGTGAATTAGCTAAAGACACAGATGGGGAAGAAAAGGGTTTGTTAAGTTGCCTTTTTTCTAGTAAATGATTATTTTGAGAAGCTCTCAAGTCTGAATTATATATGAAAGTATGTTAGGGTAAATGAACTTTCTAGACCTATTATAAACAAAAGGTGTTATTATTAAGCTTTTGGGTTTGAGATCATTATAATTTAAGTATTTTGGCTCATCTTTGCCTTTTGTATATGCAGACTTGGCTCAGCTGCTCTCCTGTTCTTTTCACCTGTGTCTGTTGGGATGACTAGAGAATTGCCTAGCAGCTAGGCCAGACTTTGAGTAAGCCCTGCTCTGACAGCTGCTATCTCTAATGTCTATGCTGCAGCACAACAGTGGACAGAGCAGGGTTTACTGTAGGTGAAGTTCATTTCTTAGTGACTCACTAATAGAATAATTATTGGTATTCATTGTCAAGCTTTATGTTTATGCATTTGAGAGAGTAAGCTATATCCACTGCCATTCCACAGGCTGTGTGCAAGTCACTGCCCTGTATGTAGATTGCTTTCCTCTTTTCAGGAAGGTACACTTCTTTCAGGGTGAGTCCACTCTAGAAAGAGTAGACATTTAGGATTTTCATGGTAAAATCATGTAAATGACAAGTTACCTGCAGTGTAAATTAAGCATCTAGTCTATGGGACCATTATTGAATAATGAGGTATGCAAGCCATTATGACTTTAAAGGCAGAAGAGTGAATTGGTTCTTTTGTGGTATAGCCCTAGATGCCTCCTCCTCTGCAGCCTTCTTCTATGACCCTCATGTTCTCTGAGCTCCTTCCCTTGTTGTGATTATTTTATACTCCATACTACAAACATCAGCACTTCATTATGGATAATGTTTTTACATTAATATTCTATGATAGTTTTATTCCATGGACTATAATGTTTTTGAATGTTTATTTTACCTTTATTAGCGTTGAATTCTTTCTATATCAAATTTATGAATGAGACTTCTCCAAATAAATTAATTTGTAAGAAACAGCATGAAAATTTCCATGGGCTCTGTGATGTGTAAATATATGCAGATGGATTTTGCTACAATAAACAATATAAAGTTGCTTTTCCAGCTTAGATTCCTGTGGAGTAACTTCTAAGTAACAATCATTTTCCACATGTTTTAAAATATAAACTGAATCAACTACATACATGAACCTTGATGCAAAGTAACAATTTCAAATTACCTGAAATTGTAAAGTAATATCCAGTTTCTGTTAAGAATGAATCTCACAATGTACAAATTTTCCAATCTAGATGAATTTGCTCTTTAATTTTTATTGAATGCTTTTCATTTATTCTTTTATAATTACTTTAATGAAGATTTTAAAAATATATGAAAATTCTGAGTGATCTCTTACAGATGAAAGATGATTGAATTTTTTAATCCCATGAATAAAATAATTGAAACACAAATTGACCCAATGTAGTTTTACAATTCAGAGTTGGTTATGATATTAACTAAAATATATTCTTTTCACAGAAATGATGGAACAAGACCTAAAATGACACCGTATGTCATTTTCCTTTACTTTTTTTTTTAAATAGAATATGGATATTTTGTGGGGAGTCGGTTTCCTCCAGGGAGTAGTTTATTTCATTTTAGTAAGAGAGTGAGATAATATTGTTTCATTTTTTTCCTTTCCTGAGGAAAATGTTTGATGCTCAATTCCAGTAGTTTTTGATTTGATTTCTTTTTTTGTGTGTGTTGTCTTTGCTTAAATGTTGATAGTTTATTTTACATATTTTTAACTTTCCCTTATCCCTTACATCTTTATAGCAGCAGGTATGGAGAAATAAATAAGTAAAATATTCAGGTTTAAGAATATAATTAATTCTAATAATATCTGAAATAGGTCATAGTCTGAAGTTACATATGTAATATCTTTTTTGTAATGTAAATCTCCCCACAGAGAGTGAATACTAGAAACACTTGGGATATAAATAAAATCAGAATTTTAACAGCTTTCAGGATTCCATATGTAACCTTTATTTTGATGATTCCCAGCTCTGTCAAACATTAGTATGAATAGCAAATATTTTATAGATTATGTAACCTATAAATATTTCCAAAATATACATATAAAGGAAAAAGAAAGTCATTTATAATAAAACATTAATTTATTTTAATATGAAACTACTTGTGCATAATTTCAACAGAAGACATAATCAAGTAATCAGATATTTTTACTTATACATAGAATCACTATGAATGCTATTGAATGCCAACGCAGATTGATATAGGAATGTTGTGTAAGAAACTCAAATGCCCTGAAATTGTGAACAGTCCTTTTTAAAGTTCTGAACAGAACTATATACAATTTCCTCTCAATTACACAATATTTGTGTCCCTAGAAAAATTCTGTTTTAAAACCATGCAAAAAACATATTGTTTACATGTGAAGCTTTGTTCACACGTGAAATATGTATTTGTATGTATGTATTTCACCCTTATGTGTCTGGCAGACTTGTCAAAGTTACATGTGTCATGGGACAGTTCTTCCTGTGCAGGATATTTAAAATTCCTGATTCCATATTACAGTACATGCCAGGAATGCACACCCACAACATTGTTGTTACTTCAGTGCCCCCCAAAATTTCAAAAATTATGTCTGATAGGCATTGTTTGCCCACCCTTCATTAGGACAACCACTTTGTTACCATTGATCTTGAGTTATATAAGCCTTGCAACCAATGTCTAAGATGAAATTATGAGCATTTGCATATAGTTTAGCAAAATTGGAGTAAAAAATAGCACCTATGTACAAGGATCATTTCTGTCAAATGAATTTGGTGTAGTGAGTTTGGTATAGGTTAGGTGTAGCTGAATGTGAGGCCAGGAAGAATAATAATTCAGTAGAGATTGCCTACTTTGTAGTGGTAAAGTATACAGAGAAATTTCTGTACAATCTACAGATCAAGTGGTAAAGAGCTTTGAAAAGGCATTTGACTCCCTTGAAACCTCTGTGGGAAACAGTGGAGTAAGATTTAGAACAAAGATTTGGTAAAAAAGGAAACATTGAGGTGGGATGATAGAAGAATTGATAATACTTAGCAAAATCATACTGAATTTGTTGGCTAGAAAATTCTGAGAAACTATTTAGATTGAGAAACTACTTAGATGAATTAAATGTATTGCTCAAAAGAGGATTTTAATTGGACTATATTTGTGTGTTATATATTATTGTCCTTCCTCATCAGTTTTGAAAGATTTCTTTTTCTCTGGCTCTGCTTGCTCAGATAGACCTCCACCAGTACCTGATTGTAGCCAATGTTCATTATAAGAGAAGAGAAATACAGACTGCTCTTTTAATCCCAGCTCTTAGCAGGCATCTTGGAAACTGCCCTGTAGCAAATATATGCAGCTTCAGAAAATTCACAATTTTTACTAATCTGTAGGGTTTTGAGGTTACAAAGTTGGATTAATAGAATGAATGGGAATATGATTATGAGGGTAGAAGAGCAAGAGTAGGAAAATAAAATTATGAAGTTAAAGTGTTGATGAGCACAATGAAACTTCTGTTTCATTTCACAGTATTAAGCAAATATTAAGAAAAGTTAATCTCCAGGGTAATAAAGAAGAATAAGTGTTTGCTTTGGGAAATATTTATCCTTGGAAGGCCAGAATGCTTCAGATCTTCCATTTAGCATGTGTTTGTAAGATTTTCTTTCTTTCTTTTTTTTTTTTAATGCTTTTATTTGGAGTTTTAGAGCTTTGACTACATCAGATTTGTATTTAAACCTTGACACTGTAAAATATATTATCTTGGTTTACCACTGTGATGCTTTGTCTAATTAATATTTACTAAGCAAGACTGGTACAAAAATACTAAAATAGAATTCATATCCTGTCAAATTTCCCATATACATTTAGAATATGCTATTTATGTTCTATATATAAGAAATACAGAAACATGGGCTTAAAGATATTTTATCAATAATTTTCTACCAAAAAATGACTTTAACAGGATTTAAACAAAAATTTTGCCATGTTTAATAGATTATTTGAAAGTGTATCCTAGACTTTTACCAAGTAAAATAATTATAAATGACTAATATATGGATAATCATAATGAAAATATAAACTTTTAATGATATGTTCAGATCTTTTAAGTAACTTATGTAATGCGTCTTATATATAACTATGTCGTATTATCATTTTTTTTTTATAGGGAACAAATGGCCAAAGAAATGTCAGAATTTTTGAGTAGGTTAGTTCAGGGTATTTGGGGAAATATGTTCACCTCAAAATCATATTTAAAATTGCTTTTGATTATTTGGACTAGAACCTGTTATATGAATGGCCCACTCTTTTTCCATCTAAATTTTCTGTACAAGAAATGTCACTTTCACCCTATCCCATCCCAACACAGAAAAAGATAAAAAACAATATAAATTCATGTTTCTCAGTGAGGATAAATTGGCATTCTGAAAGTGAAAATTTCTTGCCATTCTGCCTATCACCTGCCCCCACCAATTCCATCTCAGTAAGGGACTCCTTCCCCTCATCCAGAAGAAAAAAAGGTAGTTTTTAACTCCTCCTGAGGAGTGTGCTTCTCTTAATTTGGGAATCAACTACACCTAGCTGAAGGGGAAATGGAGGAAGAGTGTGGCTCCTGAGGGACTCTGCTCCACCAGTGGTTTTTAAAGCCACTGTATAAATAGACTCCCCAAAGAAAAGAGCTTCCTGACAGGATCTGGTCCATCACCTTTATAAGTGGATGTGAATCAATAACATTTTAATTGTCAATTTTGAAGTTACAAAATTAATTAAAAGTGCTAACTATTAAAAATCAACCCAGTTTTGCTACTATTTGTATTGTTTACGTGATTATCTTTATAACAAGTCTAATAGTCAATTACACCTTTATTTTAATATTTTAACTCCACAGATGAGAGGAGGGGAAGAACTTAAATGAATTGCATTCATAGATTTCTTCTAATACCAGTTTTTTTAAGCAGGTGTATTTTTGTTTGAAATAATATGAATGGAAAGCTAGTATTTTTTAAATCATATTTTATGCAATAATAATTTGAATTCAGTGATATTTTAAAAAGCATCAAAATACCCTTATGTATATTCTGATGTCTTATGTGTATTCTGACAATCTATAAAACTATACTATATAAATTAACTTTCTCTTTCAAAAGAAGGCAGCAACAACAAAACCCATAATAATTTTCAGCTTACTCTTCTAGAAAAGACTTCTAGAAGAATAGACCAAAAAAAGAACTTTTTTGGGGAGCAGGGGCAGTTTATTGAGTGGTAGTTTAGGCATGTAGAAAAGAATATATGATAAAGTTTAAGTATAATTTATTGTCAAGGGTAATAGAGAGACCTTGCTGACACACAGCTGGCTCTTTTTGAGAAAAGCAATTAAGAATAAAAAGCTACATGGAATATTGCCAGTCATACAGTTTTTGAAAAATACAGATTCTGCAGTAAACCCAAAACAGCTTTTACCATAAAAATACAGGCAGGATTAAATGGCCACACATTTTTTTATGTCCAGTCTTATATAGAAGACAATCACCATGTCAAACAATTTGAAACATGCTATATTTTGTTCTCTGAACTGAAAGTACATATAGGCCATAAAGGGTCAAAGATACCTTGTTTATTTCGTTTTAAGCATTGTATTGAATAAACAATTTCCTTTACTTCAAGAAGAACATAATATACTTTCAAATAGCATTTTCAGTAACATTTGTTAATTGTCTGTATCTTGACTATTTGCTAGGATTATTATTTTTGAAAATGTAAAATGGTCATAACATAAACTTATTTTTCATAATATACATTGATTATCCCTCTTTAAAAGGAAATATTTGCCGAGTACTAGATGATATAGAATTTTCTTGCATTAATCTGAGAAATGGCATTTTAGTTCTTTAATATTTAGTTATGTTAATATTTGTGCTACCTTCTTTTCATGTCTTAAAGTCTGATTCAACTCCTCCTTTGTTACATTGAGCAGCTTGATTCTGAGTGTCTACCATGTGCAAAGTGTAATCTTTTGCTGAAAAGTAATGTTCATTATTACAGAAATTATTCACATATTTTCTGATTAATGATCGCAAACTATGTACACAAAAACCAAATATTCACTCTGAGTAGCATTATTATGAAAAGATTGAATTTACCCCCATTTTATCGAGTATCTTAGAGTGTTTTCTTTCCTTTTTCTCATTCAAATGTTTTTCCTAAAAGGTGCAAGATACAACACTCGTGTCCTTTGAAATCAGTTATCTACCTCTTGACCTAAAACCTCTTATGACTCACTAAGTGTGAGGATATGGTTTATTCTCTTATGGAACTTTTAGTGTTTCTAGACTCTAGCAGTTCTTTTAGCCTATCTTTTATGACTTTGTTGTAGTTTGGCTACTTACCTGTGGACCCCATAAACGTCCTTATGCCCAGGGAGATTCTGAGTCAGTAGGTGTGGCCATCTGTAACGTTCAGCAGCCCCTGCAGGTGATGGAAATGAGCAGCCTAATGGCTCATAGAAAAGCCATTAATGTGTACTAATGATCTTTTAAATCTGCTGAGAATTTCTTTTTTTGTGTTTGAGAAATACATATAAATGTATTTTTTTAACATTAGCTGTTTATAGATCCATACGAATTTTTAAAATGAATTCTGGGGAAGTCCCTGTAACTAGAATAATGAGATCAAAAGTCCTGATGTAAAAATATAAGGTGGTTATCAAGTGTCATGCTGGAGAATTTTAATTTACTTGACCATCTTTTAGTATACCTTTTTTTCCTCCCAGGTATTGAGGGTGTAATCCAGGGGCTCACACATTGGGGTCTACCTGAGATAGACCCCAAGCCCACCATTACACCATTTATATCTCATCTATCAGAGACACAAAAATTATTATGTTTTTCTAGTAGTTTCCAGTTCTCAAACTTATGAATTCTTTCTTGGCTGTTTAGTCAATGTTTCAAGTTTAAATACACAAAAATATATAATCATTACAGAGGTCCTGCTGTACAAGCCACCAAGGCAGCTGCTGGTACCAAGAAACATGATCTTAGTAAATGGAAATATGCAGAACTACGTGATACCATTAATACTTCTTGTGGTAAGTGTATGCAGAGGATGAAAAATGTGACGGGTCCATACTGATAGGTAATAAAATAAATATCTATATTGGCAATATTCTTTTAAGTCTGTTAAATATTTCTTTTTTTGATTTTGAGAAATATATACATATGTGTGTGTGTGTATGTATGTATTTTTTTAACATTAGCTGTTTACATATATATCAGATATAGAGTGGGATGGCATATATATATAATATTATATATATATTATGTAAATTAACTTAAACTGGTCTGTTATTCTTTGTTCCCTTGAAATAAGACCTAGTTTATTCAGAAAACCAAAAGAAATACTTGATAAATCAAGTGCATTTTGCCTGTGTCTTACCCAGGCCAGAGAGGAGGAGCAAATACATGTTATGGTTTGGGCTACATTAATGACTGGCTCTTCTAATGTTATTTGTAATAGTTAAATACCTGCATGTCTAAATCTTTTAGACATGAATACAGAGTGACAAATAGCAATGTAGTCATTTATTTTTAAATCCTTTTTTTTCTCCCAACAGAAAAATTATGTAAAAAACAATATTCAGAGGACCCCACATAGTTATGTTCTTGTTTAAATCACAGTGTTTGAATTCAGGACTCTCTGTCTAGGAATGAAAACATCATGATTGGACAGAATTTCTCAGTGTGTTCTTTTCCTTTTCACTGAATAGATCTGAATAATTGTGAATATAAAAAATGTGTTGCATCTAAATCTGGATTATTTTTGAGCATGACTTTTTATTGTTAACCTTTCTGGTTTAGTTTCTTCAAATATAGAATACCTGTTTAGTTCAACATTCTTATGTAGAACAACTGATGTAAGATAGTAATAATGCTTGAGAAAATGCTCTGTTAATATAAAAGATAATATTATAAACTGCTCATCTTTATGAGTAACTTACTTTTGGTTTTGTACTATTAAATTAAAAGCAAAAGCCTTATGTGTGTGTGTGTGTGTGTTTGTGTGTGTGTGTGTGTGTGTTTGTGTGTGTGTGTGTGTGTGTGCATGCGCATGGATATGGTAGATAGATAGGTGTATGTACATCTTTTTATGCCACAGCACAATTTTGTTAGGTGAATAAATTAGGATGTTAACTTTTTAATTTTTTTGACTCTATGTAAATCAATAGATATTGAGCTCCTGGCAGCTTGCAGAGAAGAATTTCATAGGAGACTAAAAGTGTATCATGCGTGGAAATCTAAGAACAAGAAGAGAAATACTGAAACAGAGCAACGTGCTCCAAAGTCTGTTACTGATTATGGTAAAAATAAATCTGTACTTTTGACTGTTCCAAAGCATATGTATATAAATATATCTAACTATGTTTGACTTTCAGGTAAAAATATCCAATGTAAATTTTTTCTTTCTCTGGACAGTAATCCTTTGAACCTGATAACAGCCACGGTGGCCTGTCCTTTGTAGCTTTATTTTTATTTAAAGCTATTTTTGTTAAAATTTATTGAGTTTATTTGTTAAAATAAATTCTAGAGGTTAGAATTTTCTTGTCTGTACTGCAGACATTGTTCAGTACTGTTGTAAATACATAGTTTTCTACACATAAATATTCACATACATTAAGTTATGTACTCTTTCATGTGTGAAAATGTAAAGATTACTATGATTTTTTACTTTCCATGTTAAATGAGTTTGACATGTGAAAAATGAATGTTTTTGTTTTTTACAAATTTTATTATTTTTAAATTTAATGTAGCTCAGTTTCTTGGAGTATTTCCCTGAAATACCCAAATATTGTTATGTTTTTAATATGTAGGCCTTAGTATCTTCTGGTTCCTCTCAGAATAGGATTATAGCCCAGAAAAGGAAAGAAATTTGTACATATGTTCTTCATTAACATTGTAATTCCTTTGTTTAAAAAAGGTCACTGCAAATCTTTTTTATAATTTTGTAAAATGTGAGTGAGAAATGTTACTTTGGTTCAGACTAGTTAGTGTTGTGCCTGCACCATGAATTGATTTTTTTGACTGGGATCTTATTATGTAAAAGGCCAAGTATATATTTGGAATTAGAAAATGATCAGATTTAACCTAGTAAAAGCAACACAAGCTTTAACATTAATTTTCCGAATACCTGTGATATGTGTGTTGTAATTTCTATCTTTAGAGCAATAATTGGAATTTCATTTATTCAACTTGCTGCTTTTATACTGTCATGATTTATTAGCTTAGTTCCAGTTAATGTCAAGATGATAGCAGGCTTAATATCTTTTTTCAAAAAGGGATGTTTTCTTGACACTTGATAGTAGAGTTAGTAATTATGACCCAAGTTTCCTTAGAAAATGAGCTCTTGGATGTATTTTGCTTTTCTTGGATGTATTTTATTTACCTTCCAAGTAAATAAAAGCAATGATTGAATAAAGTCAGTTAAATGGTGAAATTTTAGCATTTCTAAATTGTTGCAAGGAATAGATTGAGGGCAACATTGTTATTAGTAAGGAAGATGTTAATGCCATTGAAAGCTGAAAAGGTGTTACCAGGCAGAATATAATACTGTGAAGAGACATTGAGACCTTACATATAACTAAAAAATGGCAGGTGGAAGCTCCATTAAACATTTTCTCTGTGTATTGAAGATGACAGAATGATTTCATTATCTGTTCATTGCCTATATACCAAATTTCTGGCACAATAGCAATGAGCTGTTCTTTTTTGCTGTAAATGGTCTAAGTATTACCTTTAGCCTGAAAGATTTTCATTATGTTGTATTTCAAAATTTATATATCTCAGTGATTATACTCAAAGCAAAAAGAAACTAATATTATAATATTCGGTGCACAGACTTTAAATGAGTGTACAAATATTTCATATATTTTTAAACCAAACTTTGATGCTTTATTTAATCTAGCTTTGCCCCCAAAGGTGCAAGTAATATATAATTCACCTTGTAGGTTTAAGTACTGTTTCTGTTACTTGTTTATTGGAGACAACAAAAGAGTAAATTAGGAAAATTTCCTAATAATGCCATCTGGGTTTACGAGTTAACTTAAGAGATTTTATATGAACATAATTTATATGTATTTAGCCTTCAGATGATTTGAATATCAGCCATTTTTAGTTCTGCTCTGAACTATCTTGCTTTTCTCTTATAAAATTTAGTCTGACACAGGAGTATAGCTAAAGGGAAAGGTGAAGGAGATCAAGATGTTTATTAACAGTTCAGTTGAGAAAATTCTACACTTAAATGGTTTCCTAAGAGGACAGACAGCTAGATACTCTTTAAAAGGAATCGCTACACAGTCTCATATTTAGAAGGATTAGAATTCATTCATTTAAGAAAATAAAACGACATTTTGATTAACAAATACATAACTTGATATTATTGACTCCAAAAATAAACATTGACATTTCTTGGCCAATGCCTATAATAATGAGAAGCTTTCAAACCCTTTTCTTGTGCTGTGCTTAATGAACACACTCTCATCTCATTTACTGAACAAAAAGATTTTCAGAGGGGCTGGGGATGTGGCTCAAGCGGTAGCGCGCTCGCCTCGCATGCGTGCGGCCCAGGTTCGATCCTCAGCACCACATACCAACAAAGATGTTGTGTCCGCCGAGAACTAAAAAATAAATATTAAAAAAAAAAAAAGATTTTCAGAAGTAATTTTTAAGAGAAGTGACAAATTGCCCCCAGTAAATATTTATAATAATTAATTGCTTAAAACAATGATTTTGTAAATAATTTTATTCTATAATTCTTAAAACAAAAATGGCATGAGATTAAAATTTAGAAAATTTTAAGAAATTAAAATATACTGAATATGTGATAAAAGTACTGTGTCTATTAAGTCATTGTGTTAGGTTTTTTGTTTGATATTACTGTGTCCCGAAATTAGAAGAATTTCCTAAAAAAATAGCTTTTTTTTTTTTTTTTTTTTTTAAGATCAGAAAGTAGTGTCTGCTTGTAGGTTTTGGCTTAATGCTAAGATATTTACTTGTTAGTCACCACCTCAATTGATGGGATGGATTTACAAATTAGAAATGCTCATTTAATGGTTTTGGCATTTTTATCTTTTCTTCAACATAAAATATTTGTTCACAGATTTTGCATCATTTTTGAACAATTCACGTAAGTCAATGGGTGGTAACTCATGAGCTAACTGGAAGATGGGTTAAAATACTTTACAGAGTACTAACTTACATTGTTTTGCTACAATTTTAAGTGGAATTGTAATATAATAAAGTTAGTTTATCCTTATTAAGATATATTTTAACTTGAGATGATGCTTTTGTTTGGGTTATTCCAAAATACATATGCAAAACAAATCTAATTAAATCATTCTCTTTGTTTTTTTCAAGTTACTTCCATTTTAAAATAACATTTTAATTGAATATACACAATTCTTATTGTAGCAAAACTATTTCAACTTAGCAGCTGATCTTTTAGAACAAGGACTAACTTAGGTGCTGGTTTCAAACACTGTATTTTCAAACTCTGTGAGGATATCTGAACTTCTAGCCAGAGAGATTTGAATTTTGCATGGGAATTTGCAAAAGTTTAATGATGATTCCTCCTAATAGGGAGAGAATATTATTTTGTTACTTTTATAACTTCCTTTGATGCACCTTCTTCTATATTTTAGAAGATTTGGGTGTCCTTAGTATACACTAGATTTCTTCCAGAATCAAGTGAGCAATAATGATTTGGATATAATGTCAAATTTATTTTATTAAGTAGTTGAGCCTGATTTTTTAAGTGTTTCTAATAATTTATAGGGATATATTTGAAACATTTCACATTTTTTAAGATAATGCACTCTGATGAGAAAGAAAGTAATTTAGATTAGTTTCAGGCTATTAATATCTATTTTTTTTTTAACTTTTCCAGATAGATACTAGTTTCTAGCTTCCTCAACAAATTTTCAGCTCTCTCATTACTAGAAATGGCTATGAGAGACTTTGTTTGATTTTTCAATTGTATTCAATGTGTTGAGTTACAGGAGACTTGTTTTAAAAGAAAAAAATAGGTTAATTAATGGATGACTGCCAGTTTCAGAGTATATTTCCAATCAACTGGACATTAAATTTTAGTTTACTACTTAAGATGGAAGGAAGGGGTTTTGTTTTTTGATCCTTTTAAGGGTGTTAGTAATGAGCACAAATATAATCACTGTGCTACAAGTAGCTTTTTGGGAACAGGAACAAAAGATTAAATAAGCACATCTCTGTTAATAATGCTAAAGGTGTTGCGAAGTTTTTAAAGTCACTAACACAACTGGCTTCTCATTCTTTCATAGATATATATAGCTTTGCTAACTGCTTTTTTCTTTCCCTGGTTTGCAAAGAAATTCAACTGCTATAACCTGTTTGCTGTTTCTTGGTGTAGAAAGTAGAGTGAGAGTATTTTCATCCTTTCAGTATTTGAAAGTTCTTACAAAAGCCACGTGGCTGTCCTTGATTTTTATAACATATATCTCTTATACAATTTTTCATTGACATACTTTGATTTTCATACTGATATTCTTGGAACTGCAGTAAATGGTTGGTCTACTTTTAAAGTTGTGAGTATAAAGCATATTAAACAGGCTTACCAAAATTATGCTATTAAAGATGTAAAGTCATTGCCCCAGGGAAATGTTTGTATTTGCAGATAAAATAAAAACCTAATTGTTCTGTAATGAAAATTGAGTAAGGGAAGAAAGATTAATATGAGCGCATTGCTTAGTACTAGCAGAAAAGCAAAGATTTTTATTTTCTATTGGTAAGGAGAAGCAAGCAATATAGCCTTTCCATTTATTTCAGTGGATTTCCAAGAGAAAAGTGATTTCAAAGTAAGTAAATATTTATGCTTACTCTGTAGGTCTTTTGGGTGGTTTTGTTAAGAATTTGCTGAAATATTTTTACTATTTGTGTTATCTTGGCTGTTTGAAATCCCCAAATCCATTAAAAAAGATTTTATATGGCTTCCACATTTTGTAAAATAGTGATTAAATCAACAAATCTTTTCAAGTTTTTTTTACATTACTGTTTGTTTTCTTACAAATATAGTTCAACAGAAATTACTTTGCAGAATTAATTGGAGAGTTTTTGAAATCTAGTAAATAATATTTTTCTTCTGCCACGCGAGTTTATATCAGGTTACTGCTGACACTCATTTGTGAGAATCTGCTAGAGTTTTGGTGGTGATGGTGGTGATGGTGGTGGTGGTGGTGGTGGTGGTTGTGCGTGCACCCATGCATGCGTTGCCAAGGAACATCTTTAGGGAAAGATAACAAAGAACTTACATTCTGAATTGAGTTCATTTATTGGTGATTAATATTTACACTTTAAGTTTGCTATTATGAGTCCCCCCAACTTTTTGGTAAAAATTCTTGTGCATTGTAGTATTGAAATCTGTTTCTTTTCCCTTGAGCTGTTGTGACTTTTCTTATTGTGTGTGATAGCTCAGCAGAACCCAGCAACTCAGCTTCCTGCCAGGCAGCAGGAGATGGAAATGAACCGGCAGCAGCGTTTCTTCCGCATTCCATTCATCCGTCCTGCTGACCAGTACAAAGACCCTCAGAGTAAAAAAAAAGGCTGGTGGTATGCTCATTTTGATGGACCCTGGATTGCCAGGCAAATGGAACTCCATCCCGATAAACCACCCATCCTTCTTGTGGCTGGTATGTATGATTCACGTGGAAATAAAAAATGTATAAAACAAAAAGGATTATGACCCCCTTAAGTGAAACATTCTAATATATAATGCAGTAATTCATTTAATTTGAGGGTTGAGTGGTGGAGTTTGGAGGCTAAGTTACATTTCCAGTTAATTGAGGATTAACTGATTTATAATGTAAAATTGCTTAGATTAATTATATCCTAGTAGAGCACATTGAAACTTGTCGGTATCCTAAGAAACTTCACTGATGTTTAATTAAACCCATTGCTTTTGTAATAGCTTGAGGACATGTAGCATTTTTATTAACCTTGATGACTTGTTTGATCAATGGTAATGTTTATAAATTTAGAAGGGTTCCTTAGTGAGGAACAAATTTAAGTTGTTTCTGGTAAATTTATTAAGCAGATTTTCATCTTAAGAAAATAAAGTCTTAGAAAGCTCTCCAATCTATGAGAATTGATAGTATTTAAGGAATAGAGCTCATAAAAAGTGGTTCTGAAAAGAGACGATAATTTTCTGATGTCTCCTTATGCAGGTAAGGATGACATGGAGATGTGTGAGCTGAATCTTGAAGAGACTGGCCTGACACGGAAGCGCGGTGCTGAGATTTTGCCAAGACAGTTTGAAGAGATTTGGGAACGCTGTGGAGGCATCCAGTACCTTCAGAATGCAATTGAGAGCAGACAAGCTCGACCCACATATGCAACAGCCATGCTGCAGAATCTGTTAAAGTAGATGTTGCAGGCTAACATTATAGCTGGGATCCCTGGTACTGGGTAGGGAGTGTGACCAAGAGATTAACCCTTCCTTGCTCACGTTAGAATTACTTATGCACAATGAGCAGATTTTATAATCATGGCTTTTCATTAATTTAAAGTTAATTAAGGTTATGGTAGTGAATTTGGGACCTAAAAATTATTTTTGAGTATACGGCAGTAACTCTTAAACTTCTCATTATTCTCATGCTTGTTACACTTGGACTGATTCTGACATTTCTCATTCTTTGCCAACAGACTTCCTAAAGTCCATGATGATTGTTCTCAAGGAAAAGAGAAATTTTTAAAACTTTCAAAATACTTGCTATTTATGGATGACATGGTATGTTCTAACTGGAATAATGAAACCTTAAATTTACAAGAATTAAGGCACTTAAAATTATCAAGACACTGATGTTTGTGGTCTGAAAAGCTATGTATTTTCTCTGCTTTTTCAGAAATTCATGGAAACTTTCATTAAAGATGGAAATTCTGACTTTTTCCCCTCTCCTTTGCAGTGTATCTTAGTTTGGGTGAAGTAGTTCTTCCTAAGTCCTAGAATTTTGGAAGGAGCTTCAATTTACTTAATTGTTCTGGGATAAAGGAGGAACCAATGATATCCAGCACAGATTAGTTTTCTTTCTTTTTTTTTTTCAATCAAATTTTATGTCAGAATATTCTTTTGATGTTTCATGGACAAATAAAGGAAATTCAGATTGCTTAACTGTCTAAAAGTTTTGAGCTAACTCTTTTAAGAAAGGGAAACAGGGTTTAGATGGCCCTTTGGCTTAACTGGACTAAATTAAAATCTTTCAAGTTCATCTCTATTGTGATTTTTGTATCAGAATCTTGTCCAAGTTGTTTCGTATGATTTAAACTGATGTTCTGCTTCAAAATCTTTTTTAAAAAACATTCCTAAATTCTTTTTTGTCCTTTGTGATTTTGGTAATTGTAGAGTTGTTTTATAAGCTTTGTAATTCAAAAGCCCTTGTACTTAGTAATTGCTTGTTTCATATAACAGATAATTTAAAAAAGTTTTCTTTGTGTGCTGTTAGCCTTGATCAGATGTTGGCAATTTCAAGCCTAATATTTATGACTTTCACATTAGGAATTTAGAGATAAAAATATATCAAGGAGTTATGTTGACATAATCCTAAGAAGTCTTGTTTGTGTTTAGAATAAAGTTGGAAAGTAAAATTATTCTCTTTACCTTTTTCCCCCTGAGTTTTAAACATGCTAACCTTTGAAATGAAATTTCAGTGATTTTTTTTTTTTTCCTTAGAAAGAATACCTCGGTTAGGAAAATATTTTCCAGCCGATTGGGTTAATGTTTGGGAGCCACAGACACTGTTTTCAGAATTGCTTCTTTCATAATGTCTTAGTACAGAAATATTTATTTATTATGATGCTGTGCAAATGATTGTCTTGTGTTAAGGAAATGGAATGGCCCTGTCTGTGCTATTAATTAGTTGATAATGTGAATGTGATTATCTTTTGGAGGCTGTACTGCTTACACTTACCCACCCTTGGATCATTTGGTTCCTATGATTGGTGACAAAAGGTGTAGTTACTGAAATAAACGACCTGTTCTCTCTTTTCCATCTCTCGCCTTTAATTGGTGTTTTTGTTTGTGTAGGATAGTGAATGATTAGCTTTATTTCCTAATTATTACTAATGATTAAAGTCCTTGAAAAAAATTTAGTAACCAAATTGATTTTTGATGACTTGTCTCTTCCGTATGGTTTTCAGAAGTAGTTTTATATATCTCTTAGATATATGAATAGGCACTGGATGGAAAATTAATTAAAAAGTTCAAAATTATTATAATGAAAGAACTTAATGTTTTGAAGAATTTGAAAGAAATATATCACAGCAAAGCATTATTACAAGTCTTCTTGGTTTTTTGACTAAGAGTTAATAAAATTAGAATTAGTTTTAAGTCACTTTGTTTCTAATTATGTCACCCAGCTGTCCTAGAATTTATCTATTTAAAATAGTCTCCTGAGTTAATGTGCCTATCAGAACTGCCCGGATTCAGATAGTAGTGTAACCTACATACAGCAGGTGTGCATATTTACTGAAGACCTTTTGCTGGAGAAACTTAGGACCCTGACAACCTTTGAGGGGAAACAGAGATGTAATGTTCTAAAAGATGTTAATATAGCTGCTTTATCAAACTCACATTCAAACTTATAAATGCTGTGTGAAAACTTTAGGAATCAAAAGTCAATTAACTCATTTTAATCAGTCATTTAAATTGAAATTTAAAATTAAAAGTTTAAACCACTTAACTGTATATAAATAACTAATCTTCTCTTAATGCTTGTCTCATCAGTTCTTTGTGCTTGCCAATACCAGTTCCTTCCATAGTGTATGCTTTGCAAAGGTAGGCATAAATAAAATATTAAAAGAGAAAACAAAATGTTTTTATGTTCAATTCTAATGTAATCCCTAATTTCACCACCACAGAGTCCTTGATGAGAGCAGGAGGTATTTACAGTGCACATAAGTTAAGAGAACAGTTTTCTTAGTTGCAGAGTTGGGGAGATAGCACTTTCTCAGAGGATTATATGAAGAAGTAAAGAAACACAGGGACACCAGCCCTCATGAAAGACATTCTATTGTTACTCTCATTTGGCTTCTATAGTGACTTTTATAGGTCATTCTTTCCAGTGACCTACGGAAATATTCTGTTTTATAAGCAACTGAGAAAAGATCTTAAGGAGAAAATAGGTGATATTTGTGGAAGTGTAGATAATAAAAAACCCCAGGCAAGAACAATAATGAATGTATTATTTGTAGAGCTTTATTAATTGTATGTGTGTGTGTTGCTGGGGATTGAACACAGGGCCATGCACATGCCAGGCAAGCCACTTACCACTAAGCTACATCCCTAGCCCCTAATTGAATATTTCTAAAGATATTTTCACTCACAGGTTATTACTATGGTTCTCAGGGGATCCAAATATGTAGGTCTTTCGTTTCTTTACCTGAAGAGTACTTGGATCAGCAGAATATTCATTGAATGAATCAGTTAATTAATATAACATTAGTGGTAGACCTATTTCCTTATATGAAATAGGTAACAGAGAGGTCAAGTAATTTACTTGTAGACAGTAAAAAAGATATAAATGCCTTTGCTCCAATCACGTGTAGCAGCATTTTCTGGGGAGTTACAAAGGGTGTCTTTCTAGATCCTCAGAAGGGGTGACAGAGTATCTTTCCCTGTTTATCATTACCAGTGGTAACAAGTATTGAGAGTTTTAACCTCTCCCAGAAGATACACTATTGAGGGAGGGGAGGGCAGAGGGTATCTAATAATGAGAATGAGGACTAGTTGGATGGGTTGGGGGAACAGTTGTAACAATAAGGAAAGAGAAAGGCTAGTGGTCAAGAGAGGGAAAGGTAATATGGTGTTGCACACTGTACATTTTAAGCAACAGAGCATTCCTGTGTCTTTGCTAAATTTAGGATGAATTGTGTGTAACTGAAGAGTAGAACCTATGGTCATTAAACTTGGATCAGGATACACCTGGTGTCTCAATTCTTAGCACAGGAGAATGTGGCCAAGCAGCAAATTAGCATTATGTTCATGACCCTCATGGAAGGGTAAAGGGGAGATATTTTGAGATATAGAGGCTTCATGTATCAGAACCACATCTTTGAATACAGTTAACTTCAGTTCAAATGGTGTACTTTTTCCCCTTTACTAACCTAATAAATGAAGTAAGTTTGGTTGTTTTTGAAGTTTTTTAGGGGTAATGCACATTCAAAAGGAGAACCTTTAAATCCTAATTTGTACCAATGCAGAATCTCACTTTCAAACTATAAATAGGCTTATTAACTGGCCACTTTTCATGGTTGAAAATTTGTCAATTTGCAACTATTACCTAATTTTTCTCATTTTATGAAAATGTGTGTCTTAACACTTTCTAAAATACTGATGTACTAGAAATACAAATAAATGCTTTCTATGTACAACTTCTTCTTGAATGTTGTTTTTTAAAAAAAATAGGTTGTCAAAAATAGTGGTAAATGTTGGAATTGTTGGCTGTGTCTCAGATGGGAGAAGTTGAAAAAGTTTGGAATCCTGAAGCTCATTCAGTTATCAAGGCCCAAAGTCTTATGCCAGTTAGCAATAGGAAGAGGCTTGAGGAGACTAAACGGGATTGAAACTTTTGAACTTTGGTTCTGAATTCGTATTGCAATCTCCATTCAGAGAACAGGCAGTACAGTATATGAGCCACTGCTCCCCATTTGGCCAGATTGGAAGCAAATTTGGCTACCTTTCTTTAGGCCCTTAATATTATGTGAGAAGACACATGTTTTAAAAACTGAGGAGACCCAAAGAAGATTAAAAACTGTGGAGACTCAAAGAAGACTCTTTCTCCCTAAGGCTTTGAATAGAGCTGGTCTATACAGCTTACTCCTTATCTCTCATCAGGAACCTATCATGGTCCTGGTGGGTCTTCTGAGAGTGGAGGGAGATTGTCTTACTTCATCCATAAGATAGATAATTCAAAGAGTAAGAGGCATTTACCATAAAAGAGCACCCATCCTCCTCATGAAATATAGAATATTTACCTAATTCTATTTCTCCATTAAAAACTATATTCCCTATGCAAGTTGATATAGATCTTCACTTTGGGGGAGGATTGAGGTTGGGAATCAGGATGAGAGGTGTGTATTTGCCAGCTCTAGGAACAACTTTTCAAAGGATTGTATCACTTTTTCATGGGAGAATATGACTTCCAACAAGATCACCTCCATTATTAGGATACCACCTTTATTTTGGTAGCTTACTGTTAGATGTTGCTATCAGTATTTACTGTCTTTTCAGAGCCTTAAAATATCTTGCTTAAAATATTTTATCAAATCCACAAAGCAAATCCATGGGGAGTAGCTAGTAAAACATTCTTTTTATTATAAATCTATGAATATAGTACTTGTCACATCTTTTTAAAATTAAGAATTGCAGCAAATATATTTGATAATGGGATTTTTGAAAAATGTAGAGGAATAAATTTGAAAAATTGAAACTGAACTGGATTACATTTAGGTAAACCCACACCAAAATTAGTGTAGGGGGAAGTATATTATACATCTGTTGGAAAACAGGAATTAGGTCAGATAGAACAACTTCACCTCCCACCTCTTACCAGTATGGTGTCTTCCTTTAAAAATCACTTTGTGTGGTAACAAGGTCTTCCCATGATTGATCTATCTGAACCTCAATTTGCCTTTTTTAAAAATAACAATTTAGAAATTTTGGGGAATAAAACAATCTATTGTGTAGCGGCAATTGTGTATATAATACTAAGTGTTGAAGACAAATGTATATCAGATATTGTGTGGAGCATAGATACACTCATCACTTACATTCTGCATACATTCATGCAGTTAGATCTGTATCTCCTTGCACAAATGATCATCTTTTAAATGTACATTATAACATATAAAGTGCTTATTTCCTGATATAATGTTCAATCCTCAAAACAAGAAGTTGCAAGTGGTCTTTGGGTAATATTTTAAGGATAGCTAGAAGTAAACCTGGTTTACTGTTACCTTGACTATCATCCAAGATGGTCAAAATATGTTTCACTGATTGTGTTTTGGGTTTTAATAAAAAGTGCTTTTCAGGATTTGCTAGTCATCAAGTGCATGACTTCTATATTTGAAACATAGGGTGTGCTGGTTCTCAGTGTTGAGTCTGTGCCTGGATTCTGATGACCAGTGACTCTACCTGCTTCTGTTTTCAGAATATTAATGGAGTGGACACAGTTTTCTTGAGAAAGCAAATCAACTCTCTTGAGATAGCTTAAATGATAATTTGTACATTTTCAGTTTTTAATTTTCTTCCAGATCTTGATGGTTAAATTCTTCAAGTTCTACATCCAGAGAGTCAGAATTTCTTTTCTTGGTTTCCTAGAAGAGAAATGGTTTTAAGAGCTTATGGAAGACCATCCAAGGTCAAGTCAAATGTTTATTCTATTATTACCTCCATGGGTGAATGAGAGGATGTGCTTGCCATTTAGAATATCTTCTCTTAAAGTTTGGAGATGCCCTCTGAATATTCTCAATTTTATAACCTGCTGGGAATGCATCCCATCTTTTCTTAACCCTGTTTAGATCATCCATCTGTTGAAGCAGAGGATGGCAAATAACCTATACATAAAATTCACCATGTTCCCTTTCAACTACAGTGATGTCATTTAATTACAACACTTCTTTATGGGATACAAATGTGTCATTTGAACCTGCCTCAACACAGTAATATATGTATCCCCAGATAATCAGCATTGATACTTAATGTTTGTTATTATTGTCTGAAGTAAGATGCAGTTAGTTCTTTTGGGGGCAATGCTGGGGATAAAACCAAGGGATTCATACATGCTAAACAAGCACACTACCATTGAGCTACCCCTCTGGACCCTGATGGAGTTAGTTCTTTAAGTTGACTTCCTGGTGTGAAAAATCACTTTCTCTTTTTCCCTGACAACTTTATTTTTCTGATATATGGCCATTAAGTATTTGGTATTTGCAGACTTAATTGGTGTTTGTGCTTCATCTTCAATATTTTGTCAATATCAGATCCTTGTGTCCAATCATGATTTTATGGCACTCACCTAAACTTTTTTCTGTTTCTCCAATTCTTTTTTTTTTTTTTTTGGTTCTAAGAAATTAGAATGGCACATATGATTTCCAGCCTGTGTTTGCATACATAAAATTATGAGCACATTTGGTGTGATTGTCTCAGTTATCTTCATTGTATATTGACTGGTAACTTTTTCAAGTGCAAATTTTGATACATTTCTTCTCATCTAGCACCATAGATCTCAGGTAGAGTGGACCTTGGCTGATTATCACCAATTGTTAACCATCAAAGACTCAGTATAATTTTTAAAAATAGGTAATTTTAGGTGAAAAACATCCAATGTTTATTTGTTTATTTATTTTCACCTATCATATTGGCAAAGTTTTTTTTAAAATATATCCAATGTTAATTCCCCCAATTACTTAAAAACTCTACAGCTTTATGTGGGCTGTATATAAACTGTTTGTAGATAATTTGTTTCCTTTTGTAAAATAAAATTAATAAAATAACTTGATTGAGTGGGTATTTATAAAGACACATACTGGACACTAGAAAAAACATTGATCTGAGTAATTTTGGAAGTTGTTCATTGTTCACAAATGTTTCTTTTACATATTTTCTACATACTTTTGCTTTAGCTGATTATTATTTGATATGAAAAGAAAAAAATTTAAAATGATTTATGTGAAATTATTCAGTGCCAGGAATATTAATTATTATTATGAAAATTTCAGTTTTGTTGAAACACAATTGATTACCTACATATATATTTTTATAAGACTGTGAACATTATAAAATATTTGGATTGTTTCTGTTATTTTATTATTTTTATGTACACATTTCAGTTTTCTCCTTACTTCATGCACCAGGAAACATCATTTTACCACCTTAAAATACTAAATTAAAAAGCCTAACAAAGGAAAGTGCACTACTTATCGCTATTTTTTTTTTTTAAAACAAGAGTCAGGTATAGAAATGTTTTAAATTCCCTTCAAAATTCAATTTCAGTGATTAAAACCAACATGTAAAAGAAAGTATGGTTTTACCTTATAATTTTGCTGATGTTGGAACTTTTTAATACTAGTTTCATATGCTTGATTTTTGGAGTGATCTGGTAACCTGCAAAAGAAAGCAAAAATATGATATCCAGTTTCCTGGACTTTTATTAGCATCAATATTAACTACAGCTTTCTATTGTTCAGTTCTAAAATTATGACAAGTGGGGAAAAAAAGCATATTTTCACAGATGTTTTCCATTAGGATTGGAGGAAGTGTGAGTTCTGCATGCCCCTTGAGTTTTGCCTTAATTCTTTATTAAGCAGTGGTCTCAGAAGGATTGAAGGACACTCATGGGAAAGAGGAGAAGATAAATCTTAAAAATACTGGAGTTATTTCTCAAGTTCTAAATTGTGGTTGCTGGAAAACAACTCATTTTTGTTCATAAAAGTAAAAAATAAGTTTTATAAATAAGACAGCTTTATTTTATAATTTAATACCTATATTTACAGAAGTATGTTATATAATTTCTGTTGATAGTGTATACACTTTTTTTGCACATTGTATTTTTCCTCTTTATGTTAGAAAATGGGCCTAATATTTGTGGGATATTTTCCTATATATCTTCCCTTATCAGTAAATTGTTTTATTTCTCTCACCATTCTGTCCATTAAAATTTTTGAGAAAAGGAAAAGGAGGGAATATCCTATTTCAGTCTCAATTCTGAATGGAAAGAAGGCAGTAGGGAGGAGTAGTTTATGGAGGTTTGAGTAACAAATTCCTTGTTCTCCCCTCCCACTACAGAAGGCAGTATTTTTAGTTCTATTTGCCCTGGTTGGGAGCTGTGGAAGCTCTAAGAATAGCAGGAAACTGGCAGACACTTGGTATCAGAACCAAGACATTTCAAATGAGGGGTAAATGGGACTAGGAGCTTTTCAAAGGACCTCTTGAGACCAGGAGAGCTACACCTCATAGTATATTCCAAGGAAACTAAGGTGCATAAATGATTGCTCAAATTTTTAATCAGATAAAAGTTTTAAAAACAAGGTTGAACTATATTTAACTGTGACCCTGTCCTCCCTTTTCCCCAATTTCTTCACTATCGAATGAGAAAGTACTAAAAAGGAGGTTAATAATAAACAGACCTCCTTCCTCCACCCCCACATCTGAAGTCCAGCATGTGAGTGAAACTGTGGCCTTGCAGTTACAACAAGTGCTTTAGTGTTATTAAAACCTCCGCATAAATATCTCTTTGTACTATCATTTACTTATGCTGGCCTTTATATTTGGAAACAAATTTTATTATTATAAATAATGTCATAAAACAGAATAGGCCTATTAAGTTATAGGACAAAAGTGAGAATTTTTAGATCTAGGGAGGAAGTCATAAATAATTTACTCTCTTAGATCTAAATTTGCATTTTCTGTATATATGTAATGATAATTGTGATAAATAAGAGTCAAACTCATTAGGCCAAAAAAGGAACCTTTCATAATACAAGTTTTTGTTTATTCTTGGGAGAATTTTGTCAAGAAAGTTCCTAGTATAATAGAATCTATATATAGAACACTTGAAATTGAGGGAATGAAAAATGTGCAGAGTATGGTCATAGATATTGAATGGAGGGGAAAAAGTAGAGGAAAAATAAAAGTGAAAATGTAATGAATGACAATGACTCTGCAGTAGAATGACAACTAACTGGAACTGTTCTTTGTGTCAATAAATGGACTAGTCTTCTTGGCAAGGCACTTGCCCTCAATATCATTTTCCTGTCTCCTCACTTTCAGGGAGAATAACAAAAATGAAGCCAAGTTTACAGTTCTTCAGAGAATGCTATTTTCACAGTTATAACAACTAGGGTTCTAATGGATCTGCTTTTAAGTGCCAAGTAGGGAATCACAGTGTCTCCTTACAGGATAGCCCTTTGTTGACAGGACCAGCTCCGATAACACTTTATTCCTTACCTAAACCCATGAATTAATTCCTATTATCCCAATTACATAGAAGAACACGTTGAAGCTTAAAAAGGGGAAATGTGGCTCAGTGTCATACCTAGTTAGGGGCAGAGTTCTAAGTTGAACTTGAGTCTAATTTTAAAGCTTCTAGTTTTAATTCTTGTCTAATCCATGACTGATGAGGTCTTAACTTGTCAGCTGATCTTATAAATAAATGTTCACTCACATAAGTGATGGTATCTTGTGAGAAACTAAAATAACAGATGGGAGGGGAGCAAATCTCAGGGATCCAGAGGGACCCTCAGAGTCTGGTTTCTCTTCACTGAAGAAGCTCATCGGGGCAACAGAGGCCTGTCCTAGTTCTGAGGATATCAGGGCTAAACATTTAACATTTGGAAAAGCATATTTAGTAAGGGAGTGGAAAAGTTCAGGATTAGGGTCCTGTGGGAATTTCTCTTTTTTCCATGAAGATAAATTAAGCATCTTTCTCCCCCACCCCATCCATTTCCTAGCATCCATCATGGTGACTGGCACATGGTGTTCAAAAACTCTTGTTATGTTAGTCTAAGAAGCATCAATATTCTTGTATATCAATATTCTTGAATAGCTCAAGTCCATATTATCCCCTGGAGACCAGCACAAATGAAAAAAGCAGAACAACACCAACCTGGGTGAGAGCTATTATTTCTAGATCATCTTATACCTTGCTTTATTAGTCTTGTTTATGGCAACCTAGAACTAAAGTGAACTTTCTTGCTCAAGAAAGAGGAATGTTTAAAATTAAAAACTGTACATCCATTTGAAACCAGCAATGGGAATAGTTAAAATAAAAACTGAATATATCACTATTCATAAAAGACAACCCTCCTCATCATCACCTTATTTGGGCCTCATTCATTGGCACTCCTTTTTTTAAATGGTTACATTTTATTTTATCAATTTTTAAATTTATATATGACAGTGGAATGCATTACAATTCTTATTACACATATACAACACAATTTTTCATATCTCTGATTGTATACAAAGTATATTCACACCAATTTGTGTCTTCATACATGTACTTTGGTTTTTTTATTATTAGTTGTTCAAAACATTACAAAGCTCTTGACATATCATATTTCATACATTTGATTCAAGCAGATTATGAACTCCCATTTTTATACATATTGCAGATTCACATCGGTTCCACATCCACTTTTTTACATATTGCCATACTAGTGTCTGTTGTATTCTGCTGCCCTTCCTATCCTCTACATGTACTTTGGATAATAATGTCTATCACATTCCACCATCATTTCTAACCCCCTGCCCCCTCCCTTCCCCTTTCACCCCTCTGCCCTATCTAGAGTTACTCTATTCCTCCCATGCTCCTCCTCCCCACCCCACTATGAATCAGCCTCCTTATATCAGAGAAAACATTTGGCATTTGGTTTTTGGGGAATGGCTAACTGCACTTAGCATTATCTTCTCCAACGTCATCCCTTTACCTGCAAGTGCCATGATTTTATTCTCTTTTATTGCTGAGTAATATTCAATTGTGTATATATACCACATCTTTCTTTATCCATTCATCTACTGAAGGGCATCTAGGTTGGTTCCACAGTTTAGCTATTGTGAATTATGCTACTATAATTATACAGGCAATAAATCAACATATCCTCATTATTAAGAAAGCTGGACTCCAATTCTATTCCTCTCCATTGTTAACTAGAAAGAATCTATCACTCCACACTTTTTGCTGTGTGTTTACTAACACATAGACTGAATCATATAAAATTGCTGGTATTTGAAGATTTGTAGCTGACAAAATGGCAATGCCATATGATTGAAACTAATGTGCTTAAAAATGTATAGTTTTGTATTAATTTACTACCTATATAGGATTAGACAAAGGGGAATGAAGGAAAGGGGGATGGGAATATGAAAGAAAGTATTAGGAGAATAAGATATAATTTTCCTATGTTCATATATAAATATACAACCAATGTAACTCCATATCATGTACAACTACAAGAATTGGAAGTTATACTCCATGTAAGTATGGTATGTCAAAATAAATTCTATTGTCCTGTATTATTAAAAACAGCATAAATAATTTTTTAAAAATAAAAAGAATCCCACAATTTCTTGTGTTTACCCAAATGATTTCAAAACTATATCCACATAAAAACTTGCATGTGAATACTTAAGGCAACTTTATTTGTAATTGCCATAACTTATGAGCAACCAAGAGGCCCCTCTATAAGTGAATGAATATATAAATTGTGATATATTCTATTCTGCTGAAATTTGCTTCTTAATGTAGTGAAATATCTTGCATTTTTTGAGTATGTATAAATCATTACCCTTAGCTGCAGTTTTTAATAGTGAGTAATTATACTCTAGGTTAATCATCCCCATCCTTATTTTTTGTGGTGCTGGGGATCAAACCCAGGGCCTTATATAGGCTAGGCAAGTGCTTTACCACTAAGTGACACCTCAGACCACTTCTCCCTTATTGAGGATGATATAATTATTTAAAAATTCAAAGTAAAAAAAACCAAGAATCAATAAATGGGATGGATTCAAACTAAGAAGTTTCTTCTCAGAAAAAGAAACAATCAGTGAGGTGAACAGAGAGACTACATCTTGGCAGCAAATTTTTACCCCTCACACATCAGATAGAGCACTAATCTGTAGAGTATATAAAGAACTCTAAAAGCTTAGCACTAAAAAAACAAATAACCCAATCAATAAATGGGCCAAGGACCTGAACAGATACTTCTCAGAAGAGGATATACAATCAATCAACAAATATATGAAAAAATGTTCATCATCTCCAGCAATTAGAGAAATGCAAAATCAAACCTACTCTAAGATATCATCTCACTGCAATCAGAATGACAGCTATTATGAAGACAAACAACAATAAGTGTTGGCAAGGATGTAGGGAAAAAGGCACACTTACATATTACTGGTGGGACTGCAAATTGGTGTAGCCAATATGGAAAGCAGTATGGAGATTCCTTGGAAAACTGGGAATGGAACCACCATTTGACCCAGCTATCCCTCTCCTCGGTCTATATTTAAAGGACTTAAAAACAGCATACTACAGAGACACAGCCACATCAACGTTTATAGAAGCACAATTCACAATAAATAGCTAAACTGTGGAACCAACCTATATGCCCTTCAGTAGATGAATGGATAAAAAAATGTGGCATATATACACAATGGAATATTACTCATCAATAAAAGAGAGTGAAATCATGGCAGTTGAAGGTAAATTGATGGTACTGGAGAAGATAATGCTAAGTGCAGTTAGCCAATCCCAAAAACCAAATGCCGAATCTTTTCTCTGATATAAGGAGGCTGATTCATAGTGGGGTGGGGAGGGGGAGCATGGGAGGAATAGAGTAACTCTAGATAGGGGAGAAGGGTGGGAGAGGAAAGGAGGGGGCAGGGGGTTAGCAATGATGGTGGAATGTGATGGACATCATTATCCAAAGTACATGTAGGAAGACATGAATTGGTGTGAACACACTTTATATACAAGCAGAGATATGAAAAATTGTGCTGTATATTTGCAATAAGAATCGTAATGCATTCCACTGTCATTTATTTTAAAAAATCAATTCTAAAATTAAAAAATCAAAGGAATATTATTGTGAACATTTCTGTATACATATCTCCGTGCACAGGTGCAAGTATACTTTTAGGAATAATTATCTAAAAGTAGAGTAACTGAGTCAGATTCAAAGTTTCATGGAGGCTACTGGAAAACTCTTTTTTTAAAAAAAGCTTTTCCAATTTACACATCCATTAGCAATGCTTGATAGAGCCAGTACTCCCACCCCATGTTATCCACATTGGGTATTATCCACTTTCCAACAAATGATATCTCTTTATTATTTTTGGATTTCCATGATTATAGTGAGATTGAGCATTTTCTATATTTCATTGATCATTTGAAGTTCTTCTTTGAATTGTTCCTCTATCTGCTTTGCTCATTCTAACATTTGGATGTGTGTCTTTTATTGATATGTAGTATCACTTATTATTATGGATGTTTAACTTTGTCTAAAATGTAGGTTGTATATATTTTTCTTTGATCTCATTATTTGATACTTTCATTTATAACACTTTTTCCTTATAGAATTCCTTTTCTTAAGTTTTCTGGGAATGGTTTGATGTTAGGATAGTCTTTTTAAATCCAGGATTATAGATTATTATATTTAAAAATATTTTCCTAGTTTTGATCTTGAATTTGGATCTTTGATGTAGAATTGATCTTCTGTGATAAGTCACAATTTTATAAATGGAAGGACAAATCATACTTGAACCCTTATTGGCCAGTGGACACGTTTTTTTATAAATCCCCTATTTGTATAAGAGTGTCTATGGCTGTTATAGTTGTTCTTTTATCTATTTCTATGTCTATCATGTCTAAATATTATTTTATGTGTTTTGCTATCTTGCACAGAAACTACCCATCACTGTACTCAAGATTTTCTCTTGTACATTTTCATTTTTAGAGGAAATTTAGAACCAGAATGTCAAATTCCATGAGGAATCTCACTGGGGTTTTGACTGTGATTAACTTGGAGAAAATTCACAGAATCATCATGTACTTCTCTGAGTGAATGCTCTGTGCTTTATGTTGTTGGTAAAAGTATTTTACAAAGATCATTTCATAAACCTTTTGCAGCAACCCAGCAGGTGGAGTTGTCTCCTTATCCAATGAGGAAGTTGTGCTTTAGAGAAGCAATTTGTCCAAGGTCACTTGATTATTAAATTTGCTGAGCTGAAACTTTAACCACAATCTGACTTCAGAACATTGCTTCTTAACCAACCTCTATTGGGTATTTGTCTTTAAAATGTTAATACTCTAAAGGAACAGAATATGTTTTTATCAAGGAAAAGGCTAAATTGTTGTGGTTTCTTGAGTTTTGGAAGTAGATGGCCACGCATTCTCGTGGTGGGAAATTAGGACTGTGGCCTCTAGAGTGAGCAAGTAAAAGCAACAAAGAAAAAACCTCAGGTGACCTGATAGTGATGAGGGTCCAGGTGATCATCACTGAGTAGATGCTCAGGTGTTGATGAGAAGGGCTGGCAGCACTCTCAGAAGTGGTCCAGAGACAGATTCCTGCAGAAGCCCTGTGAAACACAGTCTGCAGCCTTGTCTGGGTGTCATGGGACTTGAGAAGCATTGGACTCACCTTAATGCTCCCTGCTTGTTCCCAAGTTCACCTACACCCTGAGGTCTGGTTTGTACACAGAAAGCTAAGCCCATTATATGTCACCTCCTTTCCTACCTTCCAAGGGGCTTCTCTAGTACTTTCTGTCTGGGAATGAAGGAGTAAACCTATCTTAAACACTTCTAGAGATTGGACTACTATAATAATTAAAAATGTGCTAAAGAAAGTAATGGCAGGAGGAAATATTTTAGGTTATAAAAAAAAAACAACTGACTACAAAACAGGAAGCCAGTCTGATTCTATTTTGCTTTAAAAAATTCTGTATAAACCCATTTTATATCAATATGGACATCAAAAGATAAACAGCAGTTAATGTGATAAATTACACAGGATATTTATCGTCTTTCTCATAGATTTTTATATTTCCCAGCTTTCTTATGATAAAAGCTATTATGCTTTCAAACAAAGAAAACACCCAACTTTTACAGAAACATGCACTAATTAAGACAGTAAACCAAGAATTTTATCTGAAAGCTGATATAGCTTCTTTTTTTTCTTTTCTTCTGGATTTATGGAAATACTTCCAAAAAGCCTAGAGCAGGGCTCTCAAAGTCATCCCTGGACAGCAGCATTAACCCCACCTAGGCCTACCCAGACCTAGTGCTGTTTTTACAACAGAGCAGGGCCAGTATTTCCATAAGGCTTCCTCTGGGTGATTCTGATGCTTACTGAAATTTGAGAACCACGGTCTAAAGGATCATAGGAATTTATTCTGTTAGGGTTTTCAGAAGCATAAATAATGACATTTGTGTCCTTAGGTTGTAGGTCTGTCACATTGGTGTGCTTGACTTACCTGCATGGGGCTCCCTTTCTCTGAAGGGCCTTGCATTCCTCTCCAGGGGCACAGAGGTCTGCGTCCAGTTCCCCCTGGCTCTCGTATCCTGGTCTGCACCGGCACTCCACTTCCTCCGTCCATTCATTCTTTATGCACTGGGAAAATTCATCACAGGCCAGGAATTTGCAGGGATCTGTTTGATCAGCTGTAAGAGATGGAACAGAATTTGATGAATGTATGATGCCTAAGTGTGGAGCTGGCAGCAGTTAAAGGCAAGAAATCAAATATGTTTACTATCATCTTATTTTGGAGTGGGTCATATAGTATTGGTAACAGACTGGGCAAAAAGAGAACCATAGTTTGTGCTTTGAAAAATGAATTTATAGACACAGGTGATAATACATTTAGTTCCAACTATAATTATGTACAGATTTTTTAGAGTGCATCAGAATCATCTGGAGGCCTTATTAAAACAAATTTCATTGGAAAGTGGATTATAAATCTAATATTTATAATATTAGAATATTTAGCTCTGAGAGGCCAGTGGCTTCTGAAAGCCTTTCCTTATTTTTATGGAGCTAAAGACATTGAGCTCTGAGAAGAAGCAAATGGCCAGAGTCCCCATGTGCTGGTGGCAGAGCCAGCACAGGTCGTTGTTAGATCACTGTTTTTTCTGCCCTGGAAGGATTTTCTGTTTAATCGCAGCAGCCTTTTGTCTTCAGATTATTCTTTTTTTTTTTAAGTATTTATTTTTTAGTTGTAGGTGGCCACACATCTTTATTTTATTTTTATGTAATGCTGAGGATCAAACCCAGTGTCTCACACATGCTAGATGAGCGCTCTACCTCTGAGCCACAACCCCGGCTCAGATTATTCTTTAATAAGCATTGTTATGTGTAAGGAAATAGGGAACAGGCAACAGTGTATAAAACCATTCTTTCAAATATCTAGGGAGGTTAGTAATATATACAGTTAATTCTACATAAGGAGCCGACCATGAACCTGGAGGGGACTGAGCAGTTAAAGTAGATCACAAGCCAGTCATGGTGGTGTGCACCTGTAATCTCAGCTACTATAGAGGCTGAAGCAGGGTGATGGAAAATTCAAGGCCAGCTTGGAGAATTTAGTGGAACCCTATGTCAAAATAAAAATAAAAAGTTCAAGTATGTAACTCAGTGCTTGCTTGGCATGCGTGAGGCCCTGGGTTCAATCCTCACTACAGTCAATATTTTAGTAAATATTTAGTTTGTTGCTGTGGCCAAAATACCCAACTAAAACAACTTAGAGGAGAAAAGCTTATTTGTGGCTCATGGTTTCAGAGATCTCAGTCCACAGACAGCTGACTCTGGGCCCAAAGTGAAGCAGCACATCATAGGGGATGGGCCCAGTGAAGGAAAGCTGCTCAGGTGGGGTGAGGAAGGAGGGAGGGAAGGAGAGAGGGAAGGAGGGAGGGAGAGAAAGAGGGATGAGGGAGAGGGAAATAAAAAAAAAGATAGAGAGGGAGAAGGGCCACAGGGTAGACATATTCTTCTAGGGCACACGCCCACCTGGGTGATCCATCTCCTCCAATTATGCCCCACCTACCTACGGTTACCACTCAGTCCATTCAAACTAGGAGGGACTGTTTAGATTACAGCTCTCACAATCCAGTCATTTCACACTCCTGAATCCATGCAGAAGTTTTTGGGGGACACCTCACATTCAAATCATAACAATAAATAAATAAAGTAGGTTACATTTGGGGTTTTTCTCATTTTAAAAAATTGTTGGTGCATTATGGCTGTAAACAATGGTGGGATTTATTGTTATATGCCCACACAAGTACGCAATATAACACTATAATTTGACCTACTATTCCCAACTATTTCCCCTTTTCCTCTCCTCCTCAGAGTGGGTGGTGTTTGTTGTACAAAGGCAGGCTAAATTGTTCCCACCGGAGACAAAAGTATGAGCAGAGGAAAACAGACGAGGAAAGAACAGACATGTGAAGAGAGAGCAGCGAAAACACAGTTAGGAAGGAGCAGAGATCCCTTATGAATGGGAAGGAAGGGAACTAAGATTGGTAAATGCCTGTTAAGGCCATTTCTGAAAGGCACACTAAGGAATTTGGACTCCCCCCCAACCTGCCAACTTCCCCACTGCCACCCTAATGTCCCCCAGGAATCTGAACTTCACAGGCAGATGGGAGTCATAGATGATTTTTAAGTAAGGAAGAGTATGCTCAGAATTGTGCTTTAGACGATTTATAAATACAACTTAGAATTTTTAGAATTAGAATGACTTGAGAAATCATCTGGGCCAATATTTCCCAAGTGGGAACATTTGTGGAACTCTAATTCAGCAGAATTTGATAATCTTTATGCTAAAAAGAGGTTTGGTGGCTAAATAAGTTTTAAAAAATGCTGTGTGACTGTTGGTGAGAATGTAAATTAGTACAGCCATTATGGAAAACGGTATGAAGTTTCCTCAAAAAAATAAAAATAGACCTACCAGATGATCTAGCAATCCCATTAGTGGTTATATATCCAAAGGAAATGAAGCTTGTATATTAAAGAGACATTTGCACTCTCATGATCATTGCAGTACTGTTTACAATAGCCAAGATGTGGTACCAATATAAATGCCTATCAATGAATTAAGAAGCTGTGGTACATACATAAATAATGGAATACTATTCAGTCATAAAAATGATGAAATCCCGTCACTTGCAACAACATGGATGACCCTGATAGACATTAAATGAAATAAACTAAATGCAGAAAGACAAATACTGTGTGATCTTATTCCTATGTGGAATCTAAAACAGTAGATCTTGTTGATGCTGACAGTAGAATGATGGTTACCAAAAGCTGGAGAGAAAAAGTGGAGGAGGTGATGGGAAGGGACAAGGCCCCTGGGCACAAAGTTAGATAGGAATAAGTTCTAAGTAGGAACTTATTGCATAGGAAGGTTATTATGATTGGCAATCATGCATTGTATATTTTGAAAATAGCTAGAAAAGAGGATTTTTGAATGTTCTCATCACAAAGAAATGACAAATGTTTAAGACAGAAGATGTGTTAATTAACCTCATTTGGTCAATTACACAATGTATGCATATTTTGAAATATCATATTGTATCCCATAAATAAGTAAAATTATCATGTGTCAACCAGAGATAAAGGTAAGGTGCACTGGGACACATCTGTGATCCCAGATACTCTGGAGGATCACCTGAGCCCAGGAGTTCAAGATCAGCTTGATGAGACACCATTTCAAAAAAATTAAAGATAAATAAAACAGTAAACAAGAAAAACATATTGTATGAAATAAGTATAACAAGGTTTCTTTCTCTTGCTCTTTCACCTTCCAACACTATTCCTTTCTCATTTATTTTTAAATCTCTTAGGGTCATTTATAAGCTCATGTCTATTATGAGTCTTCAAGCAGAGAATGTGGTCAGCTACTTAGCCAAATGAACAGACCATAGAAACTTTAAGGGTGATGGGGACAAGTGTTCAAACAAATCCATCTGCTCATTTTTCTCCTTGTAGCAGAAAACCCTAAAGCAAGAGGTTAGTTTGACCAGCCCAGGGGTCTGGGCAAGAGAAGTTCCTTGAAAACATATTTTTGGGTCTCCCAACAAGGTAGACTCCTAAAAGTCTTTATGTGACACTGTGTTTCTCTGCAGCTTCCACATTCCTATGGAGAGCCACACCTGGATAATGTAATCTGGCTTTCTCTGCCTTGTGGTTCCTAGAACTGGCCATGTTCAGGAATCCTTGTCACTGGTTAGGAAATAACTCAGATTTACACTGACAACCCAATTGATTTATGTCCAGGGCCTGGATTAGTAAATGACAACTGTCAGCAACCTTAGACTCAGAGCTGTATTCTTGAAAACAGAGGCCAGGAGGGAATGTCGGTTCCATTTCTCTCCCTTGCTGCACTAGAGAAATATATTTAACTTGGAAAGCTGACTGAATGCATGAATTCTTGCCCTCTGAAGAGAAAGAGCAAAGGTCTGATAACCAGAAGAGTTTCCCTGTGAAAATAAGTGTTTCTATTTTACAATAATTTCCTTTAGCCCAGTCAGGCATACTCTATGCATCAGTAAAATTGCACAGTACACGGTGAGGCAATGTTGGAGCAACGAATTTGTCCAAATTTGGGGGCTCAGAATCAGGAATATTTGAAGAATGAAGGCAATCGGTTTGTAAACTACTCGACTTTCTCATGTTATTTATTCAGGACCAGTCAATAGAGAAGGAGACTTTGAAATCACTAAGCTTAGGTTTTGTTTGCTGGGTATGCTTTCCTGGGTACTAAAACAACATTCATCCATTCAACAAATATCAACTTGGCCTTTCAAAACTTTCAGCACTAAGAATTTCACACTGGCTAAATATTTTTGATTTTTATTTTATCCATATATAAAAATTTACATTTTTAGATAGGTAGAATTTTAGAGTCAGAAGTCGTTTTAGAGATCTTTTAGACTAATTTGCTCCTTGAAGATGAGAAAGCTTCGATGCAGGGAATAGGAATATTGCTAAGGTCATGCCTGTTTGTGTTCGAGTCTTCTGACTGAGATTTCAGGAAGGAAAGAGCCCCATAGGGGAGCTGTTGGACCCCTTGCCAATATGGCAAATGGAGGCAACTGCAGTTAATTAGACTCAAAACAGAAGCAACTCACACAATTTCTTTCTGTACTACCTTAAAAAAAAAAGTCCTTTTACCTCTTTAGTCACATGTCATCTTTCAAATGACACATGCAACTTTGGATTTTAGGCAAAGACCCACATTTGGGCTGATTCTGAGAAAGAAAGAGCCACAGATGAGATAGAAGAGGAGAAAGATGGGCTGTATGATGAATGAAAGTTTAAATAGTAGAATTTTCCTATGCAAAGCTTCCCTATGTTGTTTTTTTTCTTTCTTTGTCATATCCCCCAAACATTTTTCCTTAGAATAATAGGATTATTCATGGATACACCATACATCTGTTTCTCTCATCCTTAACATATCTCTGGACATTTGTACAAAATAGTCATTGCTCTCGATTTGGTTAAACATCATCATCATCATCATTGTCATTATCTATACATTCTGTAGCAACAACCAAGAATTCTCTGTCCAAAAATGGTATCATTACTTGGAAAGAAGAAGGACAAGAATACTTGAGAGCAACCATGGATTAGGAAGGAAAACATTAGATGCATTTTTCTAGGACAATATTTTCAAGTAATAATCAAATTATATGTGTAGGTGATGAAGTAAAGTCCTCATGATTGATTTATAGACTGATTGTTCTATTATTGCTTTAGTCCTGGATTTGCTTAAATCCTCTTTACCTAGTAGTTCTTTTTTTTTATGTTGGCACCACTATATAGAGGAGTTTTTCCATAAGGTCACAACCACACTTAATAGACACCTTGTATAGGTTGGTGTATCCTCTGGGCTTACTCTAATTGCTTGATGGCAAAATTACTTGATTTTCTGTCCTTAATCAATGTGGACAGCTCTTCTGCAGAGCACATATGACACTCTTTCCATAGCAGTGGACAAAGATACTTGGCTTTAGTGAGTTGTGTGTGTCAGTAGCTGCTAGTTAGCAGAAGGTGGGAAGATCCAGGTCCGTCCCAGTGTCCAGAGGTCCTAGACTGTGCTTAGCATCCCACATGGATTCTGACTGTAGTCAGAGCATTCATGTCATTCCATTTCAAGACTGTCCCTGAATTGTCTCCGGAGGGTCATAACCCTGAATTTCTAGCTACCCAGGAGTGGAAGTGGCAATTATTTATATAAGAAAAAAAGGTCATATATATCAAGAGCCATTATGTATCACTGTGGTGGACACTTTAAACATGTGTCTTCATTAGTATTTGTTAACACTTTTCCAAATATATATAGACGTTTCAGACACCATTTTTAAAGTGAGAAAACTGAAACCTATTTGATCTAGCAATTATGACCTAAGATTCAAATTTTTCTGTTTATAATTTTGACTTTTTACATCATTCTAGTGGTTTTCAAATGTGGGGTTTCCTGGAAGAGGGAGGGTAAGTGGGAGGTCCCCTCTACATCTTCATCTCCACTCTCAACAGTTAACATATAAAACTTTCACAAATACTTTCCTTTGAATAAAGGCTCTCCCAAGCAGTCAAAATCTCACAGCCACTGTCTGCCACCATTCTTTCAGACGGCACAATGTTTCTTATAGAAAGTACAGTCTGGTGCAACAGTGGTTCCAAATGTGACAGTGGTTCAAGCATGGCAGCAATGAACCTGCTTGACATAGTGAGCTTCTATCTAGGACTCAGAAATATTTGCATCATTCCAAGATTTCTGGTGCAAGTACATTTTATGTACTAGTTTTTGCTCTGGATTTGCTTATATAACATCTTTTGTGTGCATTTCAAAGGTTCTGAAAAGCATTCCCAACTAGATGACTGAGGAAGATGTTTCTCAACTGTTCGTCATGTGATCAAGAAGCACTTAAATGAATGTTCCCTGCTTGCAGAAAACACTTTGAGACATTTTACAGTTAAAGTTAAAAAGATGGCCCTTGTAATCAAGGAGTTTATAAATGCAGGTATATCATAAGTCCCTGGCACTCTAAGATAGTGTCTTTTTCAAAGCTCCTGTTTCTGGTTGTAAGTGCACTCATGCTTGCCAGAGTTGAAAATAGTCTGCTAGGCCTCTGGGACTTTCAGTCCAGGTTTTGGCAACTCAGTTGGTGCTCCTGGGCTGCTAGATTGCCCCGCCTTTGCTCCACAATCTAGTGACTCACCGCCTCTCTCCCTCACCTTTATAATTTCATTATCTTCTATTGCACTGTCGAAATCTCACTCCCATTTTGGACAGAAATTGAAGCATCTCTCTCTTTTTTTTTTAATCCTGTTCAAGGGCAAGATTTCAGCTCAGCTTGAATAGAATTCTGGCTTCACCTGGGCCAGCCAGAACTGAGAGCTTTTGGGGTCTCTTGTTGACGTTTTTTTTTTTTTTCTCCCCAGTGCGATGAAACATAATGTCCGCTAGATGGCGCCCAATTGCAAAAGAAGTAGGGCTGGATTTAAGGAATGAAATTTAAGCGCTCAAACTTTTTTCTGTCGTCTTAAAAACGACTGCGCGGTGCGCATTGGTGGAGGGAAGCAAGGTCTGGAAGGAATTCACGCAGTGGCAGGAGCAGCTCCAGGGGACCGCTGATAGAGCCATTATCGCTTCGTGATTACAGCGGCAGACCGAGCCTGCCGGGTTAGGAGAATGTGGTGGAAACTACTGGATCATCTTCCCCAAGTTCCAAAAGGCAGACTAGAGCCGCTCTGGAGTCCATAGACAGGCATATCCCCCGCGCAAACTTCACGCCTGAACAAAGTGGCCAGATTTCGGTAGAGTCGTGCTCCTACTGACAGTAGGGGGCATCTGCTGGTCAGCCTGGCCTCCTTTCCCCCCACCCCCAGAACGAAGGTTGTGTCCTGATTTTGTTGGTGGGAAAGAAGCAGGCGGTCTTTCTTTGCCAGGGGCATCAGTGCAAGCTCACACATAATCAATAGCAATCCGCATGACTACAGCCTTAATGCCCACCAGACTTAGAGATCTACGAAAATATTGTCTTTAAAATAGGAAGGAAGGAAGGGAGGAAGGGAAGGAGGAAGGGAGGGAGGAGAAGGAAGGAAGGAAAGGAAGGCAATCTGGATTATATTCAGCTTTATATTCATGCAGTTTTAAGATATGATTTTAAATATTCCTTATTCATTAATATTGATATTCTTTCTTTAATAATATTCATGAAGGCAAAAAATCTTGGCGCTTAGGAAGTCCTAATTTAGCCCTGGAAGTCTTAATGTAGCCCTGGTGGTCTGACTCTTCCCTTCTCAATGTATGCCCATCACTTTTACATAGTACTTGGGGCTTAGTGCTTAGCAGTTCGAACATGCTTCTCTTTTGAAGATTCATCTGAGATGTACACAGGTAGACCCCACCTTCCACACAGATCCTTTGGGTTTATTTCCCCGATTTCTGAGGACATTGGATTTGGTTGTATAATGCTAAAGTGTCAGAAAAGCACTCTGGGAAAAAAGGTCTGGTTCCCAGAGTTGCCTGTGGCCTGGGGAATGTGGGTTAGCTCTTTGGGTCTCACTTTTCATTTACTTAAAATATTTAAACTGTTTGATTATTAATATCCCTCCAACTCAAATAGAAACCTGGGTAGTGTGTGTATGAATTTATGTGTGTGTGTGTGTGTGTGTGTGTGTGTGTGTGTGTATATATATATATTTTTTTTTTTCTTTTCTGGTATTCTACTGGGATAAAGATAAAAGAGTGAAAAGAGTGGTTGGCTGGACATGGGGGTACATGAGACCTCCATAACTGTTGGTGTAATTCAGCCATTAAAAGAAAGACCTAAAGACCTACATTTAAGTTAATGTTTCATTGCTTCATTGTTTTATCATTATTGGTCAGAAATGTTTCGTTTATGAGTTCTTGCTGAAAGGTAGGATTAGAGTGAAAATAATGTTAATGATAAATGTAACAGAGCACCATGCAGGTAATTGGAGCTTACTACACATATGTGGAATTGAGCAAGTTATTAATGGGGGTCCTTTCTGGCTTAAAGGGCAAGCCATGTGAAACACTTTGTGATTCATTTTAATTCTTCATCAGTCTCAAGAACCACCATCACTAACTGTTTAAAGTAGGATCTCAGTAATTCTTTCTTCTAAGAGTGGATCATAAACGTCCATATACATCTTGCTTGGTATGTGTGCTGAAGAATTAACGCCTCTCTCAGCCATTATCTGTATCTGTGTTAAGTGGAATGGTGTTAGGATGGGGGCCTAAGTGTCTCAGGATCAGCCAGCCAGGGAGAACTGTGACAGCAGGAAGATAAGGGAGGTGGCCCAGCAGTTGGGCTGGGGTCCAGATTTGTGTGGAGGGGTTTGCTTGAAGGGATTGAAGGGAGGGTTTTAAGGAAGCTCCATGGGATCATTGGGGTGTGTGGAAAGAGGACAGGTTGAAACTGGAGAAGCATGAAATCTATTTGGCAGTGCAGCCAGTGTTGAGGTTCCCTACTGAAAGCAGAAATTAAAAAGGAAATCCCCTGTGATGGACATTCCAGGAGGCAAAGGGCCCCAATGTAATCCTAGGAGGACCAGGGACATAGGAGGTAAAGGGAGAAGGAAGAGGCAGGAGAGGTAGGGCACGACAGACAATTCCTGTAACTACCTCACTGGGAAGGGACACTCCTAGCAGTACATATACCTTTGAGGGTTTGGGAGTTTTATTCCTTAGATGAACACTTTTGTTTTCTTCTTTCTCTCTCTCCCTCCCTCTTTCCCTCTCCCTCTATATTTTAAGAATATAACAAATGATATAGAAACTTTCATTTGATGAAGTGTAGAGACTAACAGGATTCATTAAGGATTACACTGAATTTTAAGTTTTTCTAAATAGATTGAACAGCCACTGTGTATCCAGAAGATATACCTACTTTATGCATTTATTTATCAAGACTACAATAGTGTCAATAGATACTGTTCTTTTTTTTTTTTAAATTGTGATGAGTGACATCTATCACCTTTTTGGACCTGGAAACTAAAATAAGAGTCTGACACATAATGCATATTCCAGAGAAGATGAGTTTGTTGATCTACATTTTTTTTTTGCTGAAAACATCCTGGATGCCAGACTGTAATTAATTTCTGTGTTTACTATTTACCAGCCTTGAGGTCTGCCCATTTTTGAGGAGGTTTCTTAGGGATTCAAGGAGAAAATAAGTTGTATGTGGTTTTGCATTTTTGAAGTCTCCAACCTGCACAGCTAACTGGCATAAAAGCTCTACATGCTTCTGAAGAATTTTCATAGCAGCCTAAATGAAAGACGACTCTCGTTGCTGGAAATGCTGGCAGAATACTGAGCAAACTGTGATTTATTCGGTTTTCAGTTGATAAATCACAGAAAGTTCTAACATTGGTTTATATTTCTCATATCACAGATTCATTTATTCAGGGAGTTTTCAACAGGCGAATGGCACACTGAATGCAGGAATAACAGCATGCCACTCTACTACATGTCTCTACCTCTGCAGATGTTATTTGGTCTAACTGACTGCACTGGTAACTCTTACTGAGAAGACGTATCAGGAAATCAGATGCTGATCCAAATGTGAGATGATATTCACCTAAAAATCTCAGGAGAATTTTCAAATCTTCTGTTTTTCTTCTCCCCCCATCCTGTCTCTTTCTCTTTCTTTCTTTTTCGTCATCATCATCATCATCATCATCATTTTTCTTTCTTTTTTGTTGGATCTGGGGATTGAACCCAGTTAATAACATTTCCCTCTCCTGGCATTACTATCACAAACCTCCTTTTTTACTCTGCCATTAAAAAGAAAAGAGAAAAAAAAAAAGAAAAGGAAAGTCTTGATTGGAATTTGTTTCATATTCTGCAAATGAAAATAAGTAAGTGCTCTCTTTGAGCATAACCTGTAAATATAATAAAATTGGGGCATAGACAGAAAATACTTCTCAGCTTCACAAATCTTTAGACAGGCTTCTTCCTGACTCCCCTGACTTCCCTTTCCCTAGAGCAATTACCGTAGAAAACTTGTAGCTGCAACTTTTTCTCTGACCTTTGAGACATAAATCTTTAAAAAAGCCTCTTGTCAGTTTTACAGCTCAGGAATGTCTTTGTCCAGGGTCTGGGAGCCATCCCTTTGAGATTCAGTCATCAAGAAAGACACAGCCTGGGTCTCCCAGTTTCTATGGGAAGGAGGGAGCCTAATGTCGGAGGCCACCTTCCTCCTGTCTCCTTCCAACTCAACAGTATCTGGCCTCTGCCCTGGCCACTCCACTAACTTGGCTTTGCCTTCCCTACTGTCCTCTTTTGTGACCTCCACCTATTGTTCATTCACAGCTGGTGAGATTGCTGACTCTCTCTGCCTCCTCTCTCTGCAGCATCCTCTTCTAGTTTCCCTTGTTTTCTTTCTTGACTCTCTTTGTTGGCAATCTAATTTCCCCATTAAGCGTTGGGGTTTCTCATAGTTCCATTCCCAGCTTTCTTTTCCTGCCATCCTACAGGTCACCTTGAAGCATTTCTACCTGTTCTCTGGCTTTAGCCGAAGCTTCCCAAATGTATACTTTCAACTCTGGCCTCTCTCCTGGCTTTTAGACACCAGCTTCATAGGCTAAAGGTCAATTTGCCTAATGCTCATTTCCTTAGCAGTCTCCCCACCTCCAAATATTTTTGGAGTCTTTTTAAATCCTTAAGGGAGCTTACTAATTTTGCTTTAGTTTTTGCATTTAACAATTAAAAAAAATGAATGAATCTATGTGCTACCCTTTGTGCCTGTTTATACATTTTTACTGTTGTCCAAAAATGCAGTATTTTATGAATGAAAAAGCAAATGTTTTTGTAAGGACTGCTTAATTCTTACTTTGAACACTTCTTGAATTTTCTATAATTTATTGAAGTCTAACTTTAAAAGACCCTACATTATAGAGGGAAGAGAAAGAAAGAAAAGGAAAGAAAGAAAGAAGAAAAAAAGAAAAGAGTGAATGACGAACGAACGAACCAATCTACCTATGTGGGTGTAGATAGATGTGACAGGGGCTTTCAGACTAGCTTTAACACTTATTTTCTCTTCCTTCTCGTCTGTGCTCCCTGAGCTCCTTACTCTGTTATCTAAAGCTAATATCATAGTGGAATAACTGAAGTACCTTGAGTCTTCCAGAATGGTCTTTTTCCTCCTGCTCCTTCTGGGATAGTCCCTCCTTGTCTCTCTACCTAAGTCCACTACCATCTTAACCAAGACTGGGCTCATTATCACTGTCTACAAAGCTGCCATGTGACCCCTCACCTCCGTGGAATTGCTTTCTCCTCTGTACTTTATAGCATGACTGCTTGCATCCTGATTATAGAGGTTCTATTATAGTTTTTGGATATTTGCTTCAATTTCTCTTCCTATTTTGTTCTTTGAGGGCAGAGACTGTGTTGATTCATCTCTGGGTCTTGCTGCCTATGAGATGTCTGACTCATGACAGATGATCCATAATTGTTCACTGAAGTATGAGTGAACAGCGACCCGAATCACGATGGCATTATCCTCTACTTGCTTACTTTCCTGTAGCAGTAGCGATAAGGGCCAGAAGGATGAAGAGGCTGGGTAACTGTTGATGGCTTCAGAAAAATTACCCACCGTTTGGAAATAAGGAGCCAAGTTGACTACATGATCTTAAATGTTGTGTTAGAAGACCAGCAACCCCACCTAGTGAATCAGGACCATCTGTGGGCCCATCCGACCTGCTGTCTGCCTTTGTACAACATGCAAGCTAAGGGTGGTTTTTACATTTTTAAATGGTTAGATTTTAAATGGTTATATAAGTTCTTACATAATGTCTTCGGTTTGCCTTTTGGTTTGCAAAGCCTAAAATATTTACTCTCTGGCCCTTGAATACAAAGTTTGCGGATGCCTAGAAGGCAGTAACTCTGACTTGCTATTTGCTATTGATTATGGTCCAGACATTTCACAACTCTGTAAAGCTAGAAGTTAATGCATAGAAGATTGATAAAATACAATGATAGAGCTGTTTTATATTTACCAACCTTACTTCATCAATCTCTTTGTTATCTGGCTGTAGAAAATCCCAGTTTCTATGTCCTCTTTATACCAGCTCTGTTATCCTAACGATTCTCTGACTAATAAGCTAAACAAATGTTTGGCATAGTACACTGTGCAATAGGTGATTCTTTGTACAGGTTGGGGAAGGCAGAGTGGGAAAGGAAGGTGATTCTGGGGGCTGGGGAAATACTGGAGATGAGGTGGGAGACCTTGCTTGACTTCTGCTCTGTGTAGCATGGCTCTGATCTCCTGTTTCTCACAAGAAGATGATAAGGGAAGGGCAAAAGGGTGAGAAATCCAGTAACTTGGTTTCTCTATGGTGTTTAGCTCTCCTGTCCGGGAAAAGGTTAAAAGTGTACCATGCCATCTCCATTTTCTGAAGATAAGTTCTTGGGATTCTCTGCATAGACAAACCAAAGTATTTATTTTTGACACACAGTTTTGCTAGCAGTTGCCCTTTTTCTCTCTGAAGATTTCCCATTTAATTCTCTTTCAAGGAGAATTTCCCCAGTAGATTGGACTAACATCAATGAGTTTAAGCAAACACTCAGAAGATCAAAATCTGAAACAGGGAGGTTTCCTATATTTGCTAAAGTGACCTTTTGGTATTTCCAGGAATTTTGATTATCAGTGCCCCTCAGGTCTCTTTTTACTATATGCCTGCATGCTGGAGGGTGGGCTCTGCTGAGCATAGCTCAAGGTGTTCATATCTGAAAAGACCACACCAGCAAAAGAGCCAAGAGCTGTGTAAATTGGAATTTGAGTCCTTGTTCTCCAAGAACCTGATATAATTATCTTCATTCAGAGTCCAGTGACCTGAGAGGCAGCAAGTTCAGCTGGCTGCACTGGTTGGTTGTTCTAGAAGGACATTTTAATCAGCCTATCTGTCAGTCACCATGACAGCTAATGCTCAAATATACCACCAAAAGGAGAGAATCTGAATCAGCCATTCACACTAAAAAACTAAGAGCAAAATAGCTATCATATTGCTAGATTAAAAAGAAAAAAGAAGAAAATGATTGAAAATCTTTGTATTTTTTTCTTCATTTGCTTTAAAATTTGGATACCTATTTCTTCTATTATCAAAACAGGACTGGGGTTGTAACTCAATTGTAGCACACTTATTTAGCAAGCATGAGGCTCTGGGTTCCATCTTCTGCACCGTCAAACAAACAAACAAACAAACAAACAAAAGTAATTTCATGCTTATTTCCCCAAACTAAAATTGTACAGAAGTTTTGGTGCTAGAAATACTTTACTGCAACTGTGTAGGCTTTCTTTCTTTCAAGAAAAGTGTTTTAGATGTTATTTTCAAGATGTTTTCTGAGATGTACAAATGCTTGGAGTAAGAAGTTAATTAACTCTGTACAGAAGCAATATGGTGAGTTTTGGGGTTTTGGTGCTATCTCTACCCTGAATTGAAACAAGGCTGTGAACAGGAGGAGGAGCTATGAATAACAGGTGAATGAGGGGGTGCTTTTGTCTGTCCCAGTGTGAACTTGATTGCTGCATGCTTTGGCTTTATATCCTTAGCAGCTACAACTACCTAATGGAAATTTGTACTGCTGCATGACCGGCCAGTGTCCTGGCTCCTCGAAGCTATAGCTAGCTGCTCAGTCCTTACTATTACCGTCCATCCATCATAGGCTTGCCCATGGACCAAAGGCACTAGAATACTTTACATCATCTCTACTTCTACATTCTTTCCTGTGCAGTCTGCCAGACTTCATCAAAATAAAATATAAAGGAAAACTAAAAAACTAAGAAAATGGTCATTAAAAAGTAGTTTTTGAGTGAAAAAAAGTTTTGCTCCCAGCAGTTAGTTTTAAGATGTCTCTTTTCCTTTTTCTGCAGTTCCCTGGTACAGTGACTGGCTTGCATACATTAATTAGCCCAAGTGCCCACTTGCTGTTTCCATGGAGGAATTTACCTTTTGCCTTCTTTGGTGAAATAACTAAACCAGGATCCTTAGCTGTGAGTGAGAAGGCACATGTGCTCAGTGCCCATTCCTGTTCTCACTTGTCCTTTGCCTGTCCCACATTGTAGTTGCTTAATAAATGTTAATCATGATTATTATTGCAACGTTGTCATAATTAACTTGACCATTTGCACCCTACAATACCAGCAAGAATAATATATATAAGGTAAGGTATTTATGTAAGAGTTGGAGCTGAAATTATTTTCACTAATTTATTGTGAATAGTTCTTTTATGTAGCTTTTCCTCTAATCAGCCAGTAGAAGTGAGATGGTGCTAACATGAGTTTCAGTCCCTGCTGGAGCCAAACTTATGGTGCACTACCAAGATAAGAATACCTCCAGGCTTGCCTACTATACCACTGGGCACAGGCGCAATTTATATTTTTAATGGTGGAAATATAGGGGACACATAGAGCATGCTGGACAATATGGGAAATTACCTGCCTGCTTTCCAGAGGCAGCTCAATTTGAGATTGATCAGCTCAGAAACTTCCAGAAATGGAGCCATACTAAAGCCAGGTTCAGCAATGAATCTGACAGGCAATATACTGAATGGTTGAATAGATCACTCACAGTATCTGTAAGGGAGACTCTGCAAAACCACTGAAACTTTACACTCCGTTTTTCAATGAAATGGTAGTTCATACTTTTTCCTTACTAGAAACCAATAGAGTAAGAGAACCTAAAGTTTTAGTACATGGAAAACTCACAAAATAATGAATGAATGAGAAAATAAATTCATTTAAGAAGTCTCTCAAGAAATGACTATGGTGAGCCAGTTAGGACATAAGCAATGCTTCTGCCAAAACATTTGAGGATAGCAGAATTAGGAAGTCAAATATGATTTATAAAAGTGAAAAATAAACAATGAACTTAGGAATTCCTCTATATAAGTCAAAATGTACAAATCCAATATGAAAAAAGATTACTATTTATGCTAGGTTATGCATAGGTGAGAAGCTGTTGTGCCAAACTGTACCCAAAAGTTTTCCTTTGGATCAACAATGAGTGGGAAGGACAAAGAAGAAATGAGCTACCATGCTAAGGATTATAAATATTCTTTTGGTTAATCCTCAAAACTGTATGATCTCCATTTTCCACTTGTGGAAATTGGATATTGCTCCTAGTACACAGTCTCCCATTCAGGGCTGTGGATCCCCGAAAGCCATTATTATTCTATACTTTCTTTCAATATCACCAGTGTCTCTTTTGCAAACTTGACAATGTGCTACCAGCTTCCCACCCTCTTTCTGAGGCACTTTTTTTTTTTATTAGTTGCTCAAGACAATACATTGATCTTGACATATCATACATTTGATTCAAATGGGGTATGAATTCTTATTTTTCCACGTGTACAGATTTCAGGATCACATTGGTTATACAGCCTCTTAACTGACACATTGAGAAACCTGTCCCTACTGGTAGAGGCTGGGGGCTCTCGCCTAGGCTATGAATTGACCTTGGCTTGCATTGACCTTCTTGTGTTACTGGATGGTCTCTTAGTAAACAGTCAGCTCTCTGAGGGAGGGAGGAAAGGAGGGGTTTAGTCTCTCACCTCTCTTATGCTCTCCAGGTTCTCCCCATATACTTCCTGATCTTTACTGAGTGACAGGAGAGATTAATTTCCTGATCTTAATTGCAGGGACCCTCTGGTTCCTTCTCAGTTCTACATTAACTTTCAGGGAAAGAAGCAGCCTCTCACCAGCATTTAGGAGGTCTTTTTTCTGAACAAGTCCAAAGGGCTCACTTAGCTGCTCCTGCGTGGGGTTACTACTCCCGGGCTCAGTGCCTAAGGGCGTCCTGTCTTTTTGATGATCCTGTTTACAAAGGTACTGAAGAAAAATTTTTTAAAGTTTCTCAAAACCCTTCTGTGTCAAAGATAAATGTTTCCTTTGGAGCCCTCTGGATTGCATTTTTGCCCTAGGTCTTTTTCCCTTTGCTTTCATTGTTAGTCTACTGAGTGCCAGAGAAAGGTGTTAAAAGATTCACTTCACTAATTCATAGCCAATTAAGAGACTCTGTTGCAAACCTGACTGGAAGGTTGCTTTGGCAGTAGGTCTGTAGCCCTCCCCTCTTGCCCTCCAGGGAATTTACAAAAACTTCCTTTAGTTGTTTAAAAACCAGAATTCTGAAACTGATGGTGAAAACAGTTCCTATTTGGGCACAGCAAGTTATATTGTACATACATTCTGCTTTAATCACTGGAACAGAGGTTTGTTTCCCATTATCTTTAAGAGTTGTCTCCTCCACTAACTCTTATTTGTTTTTTTCCTACACATGGAGGCTGATCTAGGGTGCACAACTGGGAAAGGGAATTATTTTCTCCTTTCTTTGGTGATGGCGAAGTGACTTTCTCTAAGTTTGAATTCTGATCTGATTATTTTTCTTTCTCAGAATGCTGTCTCAGTTTCTTCCTGAATTATGTTATGAAGAGGCTGTTCTGACAGCTCACTGTGACTAGAAGGTTTCTGAGGTAGGAACCCCCAGATTGTTGCAGTTCACCAAGAAAGTGCTTTTGACTTCTAGCAGAATGTAACTTAGCTTGACTGTGGGCGACATTAAAAAAAAAAAAAAAAAAAACTGAAGCACAGCAAAAGTTTTATTCGGAAAGGAAATTAAAGCCCTCTGTGAAGTAAGAGGTACATTTGTTCTTTGCTTTCTGATGTAGAAAAATTTAACCTGCATGTCTTAGGACTCTTTCTGATAATGGGATCTGTAGCTTCTGAAAGGCTGTTTTATCAAGTGTGATTTAAATTTAATTTTTGTGGTTTCACAGTTGAACAGAATGCTCAAAACCAAAACAAAACAAAATGAACAAAAAAATCCCCATAAGTTTCTCTTTTGGATTCTTTTACCTGGTTCAATGTTGAGAGAATAGCTGTCTATTTCCAAATCAAGTTGATGGGCTGCAGTGGAACGAAAATCCTCCAGGACCCCGTGCACGGCCTTGGTGAGGTTATACGGCACTGACCTAGCAAACCTCACTTTGCTGTTCACGATCACACTCCCATTTCTGAAGCTAAGTATTTCAAGTTGCTTAAATCCTGTAAGATTAGATTGCAGATACGGAACCAGCTGCAAAATAAAAGATGGTTTACTCTTAACCATGTTCCAAGTGTTCAGCTGCTGCTAATTCCATTTGTGCTCCCTTTCATTACCCGAAACATATATTTCAATTGCTTTTTATTGTTTTTATGTTTGTTTAATGTGAGGTCAGAACACTACTACTTAATGACCTGTCTGCAGTAATGATGTCTCATATTTCCATCTTTCTTTGTATTTTGATGGATGGGTAATGATTTCTTCACAATGAAATGTGAGAACGGATGATTTTAAAAAATCCAAGCCAATGTTATCAACTTGCATGCCAAGTTTTTAGTAAAACAAGAAGTAATTAAAAGTAATTAAAGTAATTAAAAACATGTTCCAAACTGAGCCAAGGAGAAAACTGACCTACTCCTGTATAAATGGGACAGCAATCTGGAAGCAACTAGTTGGAAATGACCTATTGAAATCAACAACAGCTTCAATAACAATGTGTCTGTCTATGCAGTATATGTTTCAGGGCCAAAACAAATGTAACGAGAGGAGTTAGTAGAGAACTGGCAGCCAGGAAATGTGGGTGCCAGTCCTGGAATGTTCCGTACCTAGCTGTGTGACCTTCATCAAGCCACATAACCACTGTACGGAACCTCAGTGCCCTTATCTGAATTGGAGATAAAAAGGGAGAACAAAAAATGTTGCCCTAGGGACCCCTTTACAAACTATAATTTAATAATCTCAAAAGTACGCCTCAGGGCATTGTGCTTCAGGTTCCCTCATTTGCCTCTTGTGAGTCATGGCCATCTTTGAAATCATTTTTCAGAAATATTTGAAACTTTGTGAAGTCAAACTTGTCTCTGGCCTCATAAGTGAGCTGCCTCATCATGAACTGCATACCTCCATCTGAATCTAGAGAGTGCAAAGATGCAAACTGCATTCTCCTAGGCTTGGCCCATACCTGATAATTACCCGGTCCCATCAAAATTTTGGCTCTGAACCTGACCCACATGTGGTACCTCCCTCGCTGTAAAAAGAAAATAATCTTTTATATATGGTTGCAACTTTTTTTCAATGCACTCTGCTTGATTTCTCCTACTTACTTTGAACTCATTCTTTATGTGTTAGCATTCCTTTGGTCTTTACTAGGAGTCATCTGTTTTCGTGTAGTGTGCAGATGGCTAGCTGTCCCTTCTCCCAAGTCCAAATTCTCTACTCTTAATGGGAAAGAAGCTGGCTCGTTAGAGATCACATTTTTCAGCCTCTCTTGCATCCAGTGTGACCATGTGCCTAGTTCCTTCTGACAGAATCTGAGTGGAAGTGATGTGGGCCACTTTGGTATCACCTGCTGATGAGGATATTGCTTTCCCTCAGCTTCTTCTCTTTCCCCTTCTCACAAGTGAAAAAAGGGATGTGTCATTACTGCTGATTCTTAAATCCTGAGCTGTTAAACAACTGGAAACACAGTCTTCCTCTAAGCTGCCATCTGGAATCTCCTCTGGAAACAGGGTTATTCCCACACTCCAACTTTGGCTAGGCAAATGAGGAAACATCCCTGGCAGAACTACAGATGAAGAAATGTGGGTGATGTTTTAGAGCAGCTGTCTCATCCATCAAGTGAAAGAGAAATAACCTTGGATCTAATTTAAAAGTCACTGTATTCTTGATATTTTTTCATATGGCAGCTTAGTAAGACATCTGGACTAGGTTCACAGGGACTCTTTTTCCTGAAATTGTCCCAGTGTCTATTCATTTCATGGTGTGTGTGTGTGTGGGAGGGCAATGGCACAAGCAATCTTTTTCTAAAGCAAATGTTCACCTGAGAAATTGGATTTTATGTGGATTTTCATTTGTACAATAATTTAACTTATATGAAGTATACACATAGTTTCTCTATTATTGTCAGAAAATTTCAATCTGTGTGGTAAAATTGTATAACTGTAATTGGCCTTGACTGTGTAGAGGTACTATCTACTTTAGCATTTCTTATTTTACTTGTAGAAATAAAATAAATGTGAGTTTGGAGATGTTTACTATCAAAGATATATGTCATCATGATTATCTTCTCACTTTCTTTGATAGGGGTCAGGGAAGATAAGTCTTTAGTCACTTTTTAAGTTTACAAGAACTTAAGGGACCTAAAGGAGGAGCCTATCTACCTGAACTCTCTGGTCATCTGTGCTGGACCAGCATTGCTTTCTATTCTTCCATTAGAGACTACAACTCAGGAAAAGTTTACCCCTACTATTTTTAGATTCCAAGTTTAGTACTTGAGAATTATTTCTGAATAACATAATTTAGGAAGAACTATAAAGAGGAGATTTTAAAGGTAAATTTGTTTCCATGAAATTGGGTGGCTGTGTCTTCCCTGAGTGTCCATCCTTGCACTCAGTCCCCCAATCAACACAAACCAATCTCAAAACTCCAGCTGAATGCCTTCAGCAGCAGCTGTTTCCCAGGTTTCTCACCTAACCTGCATTTCTCAATATAGCCAATGGTGTTCCTGTAAAGTTATAAAAACAACCATAAAAAGGAAAAAAGAGACACAGAGGGCTGAGAAAAATAAGTAGTGTCCACTCACCAGCTGTGTGAACCGCTGCTCCAGAGCTTGGTACTCCACAGAGCTCTTGTTGAACAGGTTATTGGAGAATGGCATGTTAGCAACACGCAGACTGAAGAATACTACCAGCTCTTGGCCTTTGGTGGCAAAGGTCATGGAGCTAGTGGTGATATACTGTAAAGCAGGAGCGGGAGTGGTGCTCTCCAAGAGATGATCTGGGGTAGAAACATATCCACTCAGTCCTGGTACCTCTGATGATACAAAATTGTCGGACACATCAATTTCTTCTAGGTCTCTGATCACATCTTCGTTGCTTGTACTCAACCTGCTGCCATCTGAAGATGCAGACGAATGTGAAATTTCCAAAGCTAACTGGCTGATGGTAGAATAATCACTGGTGGGGAGAGTGAGCCCTGGACCTAGTACTGTCTGGTCAACAGACGTTATGTCTGTGGTGCTTGGATCAGTCAGAGAGAAGATGCTTGATGCCGTAAAGAAAGGTGGTGTTTCTGACAGGGAGGCAGAGGCCATTTCAGGTGGAGACCAAGAACTGTCTGTGGAAGAATCTCCTGAGACCAATTCCATTATGTCCAAGTATTTTCCAAAGAGGAGAAGATGGAAAAAAAAAGTAAGGCTTAATTAATAAAATATGATATTTTCATTGATCATTTTAATAGTCCTACTTTAAAATGAGAGAGATTTGTTAGGAAGGGCAGGCAGTGCTGTATCCAATCTAGGAAGACAAAGGGTGAGTCCTTCTATTCATTTTATTTGGGCCCAGTCATCTAGATGTATGAGACTAAAAACATACCAGTTAACTGAAATGTCTGGAATTTGTGCCTGGTCCGATACTGCCCACGAGGATCAGGTAATACAAACTGACTAATTTGCCACTGGAATGTATTTAGATCCCAAACCACAGATGGCATTCAAATAACATCACCTCATTTGGAACTTCTAGATAACTAGCATCACAGTTTTGGCCTAGAAATTTTATTCATCTTCCAATAATGCATTTTATTTAACTGAATTTTTTGGATTTAATCATCACAGTTTGGTACTTTTACCACTTAAAATTGAATTATTCTTTTCTAAAACTGGATAACCTAATTGAATAGCTTGCCAATTTGCAACACTTGTATTGAGAGTATAAAGATGTGAGTGACATATATAATTTGAATCTTATAGTGACCATAAAACTTGATAAATATTTGATAATGTTTAAAACCTTTGCCACTTTTACATTATCAAGCCCTGATAATTTCTACCACCACTTTGTATAGCATTCTTGGGTCAAGTATACATTAAACTACCAAAGTTCACTCCATTTTTGGTATGAAATCAAAATTTAAAAAGTACTCATTAACTAAGAAAGTGGCCATATTAAACTTTTGATAAAAAGATGCATTATTAAAATCGTCCAATAAACCTAAATCCAAAGCCACTGATGATATTTAAGTATTAGATGCACAAAACATGAAGCTTTCTGTGATTACTTCAGTGGCATTTTGGCAAATATGTGGGAAAGCTCTGCTGAAATCCAAATGCTAAGTATGATGAATGGACTGTCTGGATGAAGATAGAATCTTTGGACTCACAGTCAGCTAATTTACTACAGTGCAATCACCAAAACTGAAACTCTGAGTGATAAACAGCTCTGAAAGGTAAAATCATGTTAGTTTTATTACTTTCTTAAAATGAAACCTGGCTATTGGTGAGTTATGCCCCGATTTCAGAGAAGCACCCTCTTTTCTCTTGACTGTGGAGGGTGCCTAGTTGTATCTACCAATAATTTACTCAAATGTCAGAAATAATATTTCCTAGCAGCCAAGATCTCTGTGTATATACACCTAGGGTTTATTCAAATTTCCGTTGCTGTGGACTGAAAGTTTGTGTCCCTTCAGATTCATATGGTGAAGCTGTAATCCCCAATATGATGGTACTTGGAAATGGGGCCTTTGGGAGAAAATGAGGTCATGATAGTGAAATCCTCATGAATGGGATTGGGCTTAATGACTTTATAAGAAAAGAGGTGAGAGAGATAATCTCTCTTTCTGCCATTTGAGGATATAGCAAGAAGGCATCCATCTGCAAACCAGAACTCTCATTAAGAACCAAATCTGCCAGCATCTCCACCTTGGACTTCCTGAACACCAGGACAGTAAAAAATAAATTTATTTTATTTAATCTACCCAGAACATGGCATTTTCTTATGATGATTTAAGCTAAGATAGTACAGAAAAATCTGGGATGAATGACTGAAAGGCTTCCAGTGCTATCTATGGTTTGATTTGATTTCTTTGCAACATGGGAAATGCATTTGAATCTGTGTTCCTAGGATGCGATCTCTGTGCCCCTGCAGATGATAAGGGTCAAGAAATCGGAGACAAGAAGCACAATGATGAATGTCTTCATTCTGCTCTTGGGCCAGCATCTCATTACTCACACCTTTCTCACTCTACAGATTTTAACCAGCTTAAAATAGGCTGCTGCATTATGTCATCAGTCAGTGAATTTCTAACCATCTCCCTTTGTGGCACCTTAATATTAATCCTTTACATTCACTACAAACCTAACCAAATGATTTCATGGATGCAACAGTTGGCTATTTAAATGTAGGGTTGCTTGATAAAATATAAAATATAATGTGTTGAAACACAGATCTGTTAAAATTATTTTTTTGTTTATATGAAATTCATTTTTAACTGGATATCTTGTATTTTATTCTGCTGGATATAGCAGCTCCATTTAAATGTGTTTTTAAAAGACTCCTATTCTCTTTTGGCTCAAGATTAAACCTCTTAAGACAATAGGCAATTTTTTTGGGGAAAAAAGTTATTCAGACTGTACCACCACTTAAGTGGTGTATTACAAGTGTATTTTAAAAATGTATTTATTTGGTTCTTATGTAAAAATGAGACATGACAGTGATACAGGTTTTTTCAACATTGATTTTTAAAAATAATTTTTAGTTGTCAATGCACCTTTATTTAATTAATTTATTTATATGTGGTGCTGAGAATCAAACCTAGTGCCTCACACACTCTAGGTGAGTGCTCTACCACTGAGCCACAACCCCAGCCCTCCAACATTAAGTTTTATACATTATAATGGGAAAGTCAATTACTAAAAGCCAGTGCCATTTATCTCATGAAATATTAAAAATAAAAATAAAAATAAAATAACTGTTATGCTGAAGTGTGTGGGGTTCCTGTAAGGTGTGGAGGCTGGGTTTTGTATGTGTGCATGGTGGGGACACCAGTGATAAACCTGGCTACTAGACATAGAGGAAATGGCTATTTTGGTCACTTTCTAGGCAGAAGGTCTGTCCAAAGCCTAGACCACAGGTGAAATGATCCAATCCAAAGTAGGTGAAATGAAGCCCAAAGTGAGAGAAGCCAGCAACAGAAGATGGGCATAGCACAGAGTGCTTGGGAGTTCCTGAAGCCCTAGTGGCCAGAAGACAGGTAAAAGGTGAGCAGCATATGACGTAGATGCTCAGAACAAAGGCTACTTTACATGCTGCTAGAAAGGGTCACATATACACTGTGAACCATAAGCATCAAGTGCTTGCCTATTTCATGTTAAAAATAAATCTGATCTCTTTTAGATCTTCAAGTGGTATGTCCAGTAAGTTAATTTTATATCAAACAAATCCATTTTTTATTTATCATAGCAAATATATGTTATATATGATAATTATAAGTTATAGTCCTTTTTTAGCACGTTATAGAAAATAGAAAAGAAGTGTTTATTATTAGTCTGTTCAATGAATAGATATGGATAGCCTGCTATATACAGGTGCTGGGATACATGAGTGAACACAAAAAAGTTTCTGGCCCCAGTGTTTACTGTCTAGTGGAGAAAGACAGGGAAAAAAAAAAGGCAAAGGAAAATACATAGCATGCCAGATGGTGATAGGTGCTATGGAAATAAAAGTGGGAAAGGAGATGGAAGTGCCAGGGCTTGTAATTTCATAGAGGGTAGTCACTGAGATGGTAATATTTGAGCACAGACTTGAGGTTGGTGAAGAAGTTAGTCAGGCAGCAAATGCAAACGAGAATGGCAAAGGAAGAAAACTGTCTGTCATGTTCAAGGGACAGCTAGCTAGAGGAAAGTGTGACCATAATGGAATTTTATGCTGTCAGTCAAGTGTCATGGTGGCCAAAGACATTTTCAAACACATAGTCTCAAAAATTTCTGCCAGGAATATTTAGGATGTAAGATTCTGTCAGGAAGACTGGCATCCCAGGTGTAAAAGGCAACCAGTTATGATTGAATTTGTCTGAGGAGACTGGAAGGTAAAATGCCTGTATCCTTAATCCACTCACATTGTACCAATTAAAAAATATTTCAGCTTTATTAAGTTACAGTTGACAAATAAAACTTGTGCTCCACAGGGTGCTTGTAATCCCAGAGGCTCGTGACTGAGAGGCAGGAGGTCAAAACTTCAAGGCCAGCCTCAGCAATGGGAATGTGGCTCAGAGGTTATGTCCCCCTGGGTTTAATCCCCTGTATAATCAATCAATCAATCAATCAATCAATAACTTGTGCACCAGATTTTTGGACAGGAACAAATGAGTAAACCCTGAAACAGGATGAGGGAATCCAACTAGGACAAAGACAAGGAAATTCTGAGAATTACATTAAAGGAAAAATCCAGGTGATAGCTATCCCAAAGACTGAGAGAACAGCAGGTCAGAGAGGAGAGAGAGGACTCTCTGGAATTTATCAATTCCAACTTATCAATTGGAATTGATAAGTTACCTGATGTGGAAAGATATAATGGAAATTGCAGTAGAAAGTTTGGTAAGAATTTGAAAATACAAAAGAAAACTAAGCAAATGAAAAAAAAAAAAACCACACATTAACTTCAAAAAAACAGAAATGAGCCACAGAGCAAGTGATCATCTGTGAATATGTAATCTGCACACTAAATACCAATTCAATTACAGTTGTAATATTATTATATTGGGAGAATTGGTGGGGAAGCCAAGGGGATGGTATGGGAAGAAACTTAAATGCTTACCTACGATAATAGAATGTGTCATTTATTGATATACAAAACTGATATTTTTTAAAAAATACGAGGAAGAGGGACTGCTTTTGGTGACAAGGACTGCAGAATGGGGAAGTACAGGATGGCAAAAGCCTTGTCAGAACACTTTACTGTGATGTGACTTTTAAAGAAATTAGTCTTTTTATTTTGAGATGATTGTAGATTCAAATGTGGTTCCAAGAAAGAAGAGAGGGAGGCATCAGTGAACACAGCTCAGGAAGAAACTCCAGAAGTCTATCTTTCCACAAAAACAACAAAAAACTGGCAGGGAGTGTCAGAATTGATGTTTTCATGCTCTGGAAGCTAATAAAATACGTAGAACAATCAAGCAATGCTTAACGAAGAAAAACAGTCTGAATCTTGGGAAGTACAGTGAACTCTGTGGCATTTTTGACTTTCCCTATTGGTGGCCCCCAGTCCCTAGTTCAATGGCAGCCTAGAAAATAACAGGCCTCATTCTCTTAAAGAGCAGAATAGACCTTATTAACAAAGAATTATTTGTTTTCCAATTATTTGTTTTGATATGTCTCTTGACTGACTCCCTGGAAGAAAAACTCAAAAATGCTTGCCTGTATCTCTCCTAACTAGTAGGATCTTGGGGCTAAAGTGGTTACCTGGGAGGTCTCTTAAAGACACACAGGTAAAGGTGCTAAGAGCCACAGTGTGAGGCAATGGATGATGCATGCTGGGTGGGGCAAACAACAGATTAACCAAAAGGCTCTAGGATAGTCTGGACAATGAGGTGCTTTAGGGATGAGGTGCTTTCCCAGGACACATTCCCAGGAAGAAGGCCACCCACATGCCCAGGCCTGCATTTATGCTCAGGATGGATCTGAGAAGGACCTAAACTTTCCTCTTTTTAAAAATTGGGCTTCTGCAACAGCAGTCCTTCTGATAGGGGACAGACCTGAGCTGTGGGAACATGAGGTTAAGGGTATAATTCTATAAAATGGTTGGTCCACTGTGCTGACCCCCATATGCTTTCATTATTAAGAAGCAATATACCTGCAGCCTTGCCTGAATAAAGTCCATAGGCTATGTTATACTCCTCAGCAAACTACCTGTTATCTGCAAAAGAAATGCAGGCCCTTCAGCGGGGAACTTTTGTGACCCTGACATAGATCCTGACACAAATCAGACAGTCTCCAGGAGATAAAGATGATCTCCATAACCATAAAATCTATAAGAACCGATTCCAATTAGAACTGGTCAGCCTGGGCCAAGGTGACCTAGAGTTATCGCAGTGGAGATTTGAAAGTCTGAGGTCATCTTGCTGTTAGTCAAAAGTCAAGAGGTGGACCTCGACAGGATTCTTTGTAAACTTCCCTGGGATCCCAATAAAAGTGGAAGGCAGGAGAGGGGCACAGTCCTTCTGAGAAGATGCATTCTCTCCCATGAGTGTGTCCTTTTCCCCTTCCCTATCCTTTCCAATAAACTGTGCCTATTACTCTGAGCAGCTTGTCTGAAATCTTTCTTAGTCATAAAAATCAGGGTTTGAAGGGGAGCCTTCATGCTACCTCAATTTCCCAGAAGTCCCCGGCCCTGTAACATAGTGAAGACTAATGGTGGGGTGGCTGCTTTGTGGTTATAGCTTTCTTTCTGGGGCAATGGAAGATTCTAGAATTGATTAGAGGTAAGATTTGTACAACACTGTGAATATACTAAAAACCACTGACTTGTCTGCTTGGAGGCTGACTGAAATGGTGAATTTTATGCTATGTGAATTTTATCCCAAGGAAAATGTAATATATGAGATACTGTGTACCCCTTTATCTAATTTCCCCTAATGATAACGTCTTGCAAAATGTTGCTGTTTTGCAGTCACTCCCACTTCTCTTCCATTCTATCCCTCCTTAAAACCTGGAAACTGCTAATTGGGTTTCCATTTATATAATTTTGTTATTTCAAAAATGTTGTATACATGGTATAATACAGTATGCCACTTTTTGAAATTGGCTTTTTTTCCTGAGCACAACCCTCTGGAGAGCCATCCAAATTGTTATGTGTATCAATAATTTGTTCTTTTTTATTTCTGCGTAGTATTTACATGATAAGAATGAACCACAGATGGTTTAACCACTTACCCACTGAAGGACATCTGAATCGTTTTTAGTTTGGGGCTGTTATGAATACAGCTGCTGTGAGCATTCATGTACAGGTTTTTATGTGAACACAAGTTTTCTTTCTCTACCACAAATGTCCAAAAATCAAATAGCTGGCATGGTAGTTGAGTATTTAATTCTTGGAGACACTGGCAAACTATTCTACAGAGTCTGGTCCACGTACATTTCCAACAGCAATGTGTTAATGATACAGTTTCTGTGTATTCTCCATTATTTGGTGGCATCACCATTTTTTTTTTAAATTTTAGTCATTCTTATAGGCATAGTGATATTGCATTGTGGTTTAAATTTGCATTTCATTGATAAATAATGATGCTGCATGTCTTTTCATGTGCTTATATGCCATCTGTACATCCTATTTGGCAAAATGTGCCTTCTTGTTTTTTTTTGTTAATTTTCTAATTGGACATTTTTTAACTGCTAAGTTTAGAGTTACTCATTCCAGCTACTCATTCTTTGTCATCTTGTGGTTTACAAGTATTTTTTTCTCAGTCTTTTTTTTTTTTAAATCTTCTTAACAGTTACTTTTGCAGAGCCCTTGTTTCTTCAAGTACCTTCTCAGTCTAGGATACATGAGTCAAAAATAAAATTCAGGAAGCTTGCTCTCATGTCATTCCTGAGATCCTAAGGACCCTGGCTGGGGTACCTTCTTTCACTATGTTCCAGAGTCTTCTCAAGTTTGTTTTGTACACAATGTTCAGGGTATTTAGTTGAACTTAGCAGGAGAAATAGGAAAAAAAAGTGCATTAATCCTGTCTTCTGGAGATGAATGTCTATTTGGTTTTTAAAATAATGACCTATTTATTAAAAATTAGCAAAAATAAGAAATAAATATGATTGAAGAAAGCCAGGCCAATACTGACAAGCTGGCAGGAACTCATTAAAAATTATTTGACAAGATAAAGGTAAGTAAGTTAACATAGATGAGATCATAAATACAGAAGAATGACAAATGAGAACCAGCACCTGTATAATTTGTTTTCCTGAATAAAAAACAACAGAAAAATTCTTCAATGCCTTGAAAGAAGAAAAAAAAATTTTCTGAATATATTAAGACTTGAATTTAGAGGTCCAAATGATATCAGGAAATGACTCAAATGAAACTAGTCCATATCCCTTGCTATGGTCTGAATGTTTGTATCTACCCCAAATTCATATGTTGAAATCCTGGTTTTATTTGTTTGTTTAGTTTTTGGTGGTACTGGGGAATGACTGAGGACTTTACATATGCCAGGCAAATGCTCTACTACTGAGCTACATCTCTAGCCTTCATTTGTTGAAATTCTAACCCTCAAGATGGTGGTTATCCGTTTGAGACCTTTGGGAGGTGACTAGCCCTGCTGCTTAGGATTAATGTTCTTATAAAAGTGACTTCAGAGAGCTAGCTAGCCCTTTCATCATATGAGGACACAGAGAGATGGTGCTGACTATGAGGAATGGACCCTCATCCAACACTGAAACTGTTGGCCCCTTTATCTTGAACTCTCAACCTCCAGAACTGTGGGAAGTAAGTTTCTGTTGTATTTAAGTTTCCCAGTGTAAGGAATTTTGTTATAGCAGCCTGAATGTGTTAGGAGACAGACAGATGAGGATGGTGGGAACATGAGGTTAAGAGAATAATTCTATAAATTGGGCCCATTGTGCTGACCCCCACATGCTTTCTTTTCCAAAAGCAATTTACCTATAGTCCTGCCTGGCCTAAGTGGTCAGGACACATCACATTCCTTAGTAAACTACCTGTTAACTGCAGGCCCAAAATAATGTTAATAAGAGGAACCCAAGTTACCCAGGAAGGGGAGATTTTAGCAACCATATCCAGAAACTATGGATATAAGGAATTTTCCTCCTAACCATAACATGTGTAAGAACTGGTCAGCATGAGCCAAGGTGACCTAGAGTTGCTATGGCAGTTGGGACTTAAAACTCTCATGTCATCTTGCTATGAGTAAAAAGTCAAGGTGGACCTGACAAGGACTCTCTGGAAACTTCTCTGGGATCCTCCCAGAATTGGAGTGCAGGAGAGGCACCTTGTCCCTTTCCTGATAGGACCTACTATCTATGTCCCTTGAGAGTTAGTCCCCTTTCTCTTTTCCTATCCCTTTAATAAACTCATTTCTGATACTCTTAGCAACATGACTGAAATCTTTCTAACTTGATTGCAAGAATTGGGTTTGAAGGGCGGATCTTTGCCCTGCCTCAGTATCTCAGAAGGCCCCAGCTCTGTAGCAAATGGACTAAGACATGCATCAAGAAAGAAAAGTACTGAATCTCAAGAATTGAAATGAAGCAAAGCTCAAGGATGTTTATTTGGGTATGTAGCCAGAAAAAGAAAGCTACATATAAATGAGCCCCCCACCCCCCCAAAAAAAAGTAAAGAAATCATGGTGGTGTCAGATGATCACATAGCTAAGCACAATGGAGCAGATCTGTAAGTGAAGGAAAGAGTGACTAAGGAATTTTATATCCAGCTAGCTATCCTTCACATTTGAAAGGTATGGAAGTAAGTAGCTCAGTTCTCAGGAGCTATGGCACCCCAAAACCCTTCTCGAAACAACTACCTGAACATATATTCTAGCCAACCAAAGGATAGTCAGAGAACTCAGGAATGGAGCTGTGATAGAAGATTTGAAGTCCTAAATCCTCTTACTTATGAAAATCTGTTCAAGAAGCTGTGGGAGTTGTGATTGTAGAACCAATTTTCAATTTATAAACCTTGTCAGTAGTAAAATAACGCTCTATTCACTAAAGCCTAGGGTATGGGGAGTGTGGATGGGGAGACTGCCACTTTACCTTTTATAGCATTACAATAATATTCTGCCTAATGTTGAAACATGTAGCATAAAGGATAATGCCTCCAAGTGCTTCAGGTTCTCTTTTGAGGCAGGAGTCTAGGGTTGAAGTTGAAGTTGGTGACTGCAGGCTCTAGGCTTTATGTGAATAACAGGAGGAGGTTCCCCAAGTACATCCATTGTTTAAGACAAAAAGAAAGCATTTTATTTCTATCTGGCATGAACTAAAGGACCCACTGAGGTGGCAATACTTTCTTCTTAACCTTTGGGGAGTTTTTAAGAATAAATAACTCAGGAAGTAAGTAAATATTTATCTGAAATTCAGAAATTTCTTTAGTGTTATTTCAGGTTTTTTTTGTTATCGTCAAATAAAATTAAATGAAATAAATCTTATTAGAATTGCAATATAAAAGAAGTACATTTTTTGGAAGGGTACTTCTATTTGTCCTCTTCCCATCTAAAATGTTTAATATGCCTGTGTTTTTAGATTGATGGATATGTGGAATGATGAGTATCAGTCATATCCAAACAGGAAAAATTTTAGCATCATTATCTTATTTTTTAAAAAAATTATTCTCCACTATTTAACATTTTATAGTTATTTATAACTAGTGTGAATCACTTGTTTTGAATATAATGGTAATTACTATTTTGAAAGAGTCTATTATTTCATAATTCAACCTATAAAGTTCTCACAGATGTTATTTTTAGATTTTTGTTAAGTTCAACTCTTATGTTTTTTGCAGCATTATTTACAACAGCTAAGCTATGGAAACAACCTAAGTGTCCATTAATGGGTGGATGGATAAAGAAAATGTGACGCTTACATTCAATGAAATGCTATTCAGCCTTAAAGAGGAAATCCTGTCATTTGTAGCAACATGGATGAACCTGAGAGTATACTGTATTACATTACATGAAGTGAAATAAGCCAGACACAGAAGACAAATACCTTATGATCTCACATGTATATGGAGTATAAATTGTTGAATTCAGAGAGAGAGAGAGAGAGTAGAATGGTAGTTACCAAGGGCCTGGGGTATGTAGGTTTGGGGAGTTGTTTGTCAAAGGTCACAATGTTTCAGTTAAATGAGAGGAATAAATTCAGGAGATGAATTGTACAACATGATGACTATAGTTAAAGGTGATGTATTACATTTTTTAAATTCCCCAAGACAGTGGATTTTATTAAGTGCTCTCACCATGGAAATAGTAAGTAAATAACATATTATTAATTAGCTTGATTGAGCTATTCCACAATACATACATATGTCAAAACATCATGTTGTACATGACAGATATATACAATTGTCAATAAGGAAATATCTCTTTTTTTTATTTAGGATAAATATGAAATATTAAATGTATCTGCATAGTAAGTAAAGGTTTTGAGTAGAACCAATTGCAAAAAGAAAATATTTTATAACCATCTTCTTGTGATTATTAATAACATTCAAGTAATATCTAGAGTAAACCTGAAGCAAGGAAGAAATTTAATTCCTAACCCCCTGGCGGACTGGATTGTTTAGTTAGATATTCTATGTGGTTATGGTTTGAAAATACACTCACAATCTTGTGAGGTAATATTGAGGACAGGATGGGAAGGAATGGAATATTTATTTGGTACCTGTTCTGTTTTAGGCACTATGCATGGGGTATTTAAAAAATTTTTCTTTGGGGCTGGGGTTATGGGTCTGTGGTGGAGCACTTGCCTACCATATGTGAGTCACTGGGTTCAATCCTCAGAACCACATAAAAATAAATAAATAAATAAATAAATAAATAAAGGTATTGTCCATCTGCAACTAAAAAAAATTTTAAAAAATTGTTCTTTTACCCCAAGCCATTTTATGAACTCCCTACTTATTATATACTCTGCACTTGCTACCTGAGGTGGAATATTAGAGTACTTGAAGTATCAGTCTAATTATGTCTTTTCTAAGTGATGGAAATAGGTGATTAAGAGAGGCAGCCCAGGGCTACAGGCAGGGTGACTCCTTGACCAGTGGTTCACATTAGAATGAAATACACATATCTACTTTTTTTTTTAAACATACAGTATCCTCTTTTCAAACCATTGATCCAAGATAGTATTATCCTAGTCGAGTTTTTAAAATATTTTTCTCTCACTGAACAGAAATGCTGAATCTGTAAAATCTTAAACACTACCTTATAAAACTACAGAACTCAGAGCTACATCATAGTTTATTGCTTTCTGTTTTCATTTTGAAAAAAAGAGAAAACATGATATCTACTTGCTTTCAATTTAAAATTAGCTTCTGTATAAGGAAATTGTGAATATGCACTTGGAGAAAAGAGCCCATCTATATGTTTCCCTGGCTTGTTGGTGGCCTTCATAAAACTTATGGTTGTTTTATTTGAAGAAATGAACATTTAGGGACAAATGAAGTAACTGTGATATGGATGTGACATGTAGAAATGTAGCTTTTTTTTTTTTTTGAGACAAGTGTTCTCAGTTGCTGAGGCTGCCCTCAGACTTGTAATCCTCCTGCCTTAGCCTCCCTAGTCACAGGGATTACAGGCGTGCACCACTGCACCTGGCAAGTAATGTAGCTTTTTAAGATCATTCAATTTTGGATAGCTTGTGTTTTTTCAGTTCTAATTTGCAAAGCAAAGTAATCAACATATTCTTCTATTAATAGTGTCATATGTGCCCAAGAAAATAATAAAAATTAATATTAAATAGAATATGAACTTGGGACAACTAAGATACACAAAACATGACATGGAATGGTAGTTTGCTTTGAAGATGGCATTGATGATCCTTCCCTTTTGTGGTTCATTTCCCTGGATAGCCCTCTTCCACATTGCATATGGATGAATAGCATAGGATGCTTTGAAGTAAGGATTTGTGGGTTTAAGTCTCAGTGACAAAAGTCATTACTTTTCTACCTTACTTTCTTGAATAAATTGTTTTGGAAATAGTCAGTGGTCCCATTGTGAGGACACTCAAGTAGCCATATCCAGCTAAGCAGCTCATGTTGGAGGTGTGCTCACCAGACCACATGAAGTCTAAAGAGGCCAGCAGACTGGTTGACTGCCACCCTATGAAGGGCACTAAGCCAGAACTACCAGGTGTCATTTAGATTTTTGACTTAAAGGAATTGGAAGAGATAATAAATCTTTATTGTTTCTTTAGTCCATTAATTTTTTGAGTCATTTTCTATATAGCAAAAAATAACCAATACATACAGAAACCCTTAAAGATTGACATTACAGGGTCTTCTGTCCTCTAGTCTCTGATTTTGCCTTTTATCAAAATATAAAGAAGAATTTGAATTTGGTTAAGAATAGTTGTTAAAACATATCATTATTTTATAAGAATGCATTATAATTTACATAAAATATGTTGAAATGAATGTTAGATCAGTATTCTGATCTTTAGTGGGGACATTAGATGTCAACCTCCTATTTACAAGTAAGCTTTTAGAACGGGGATTTATATTTATATTTATGGTAGGAAGAGGAAAAGTGATGGAAAAAGGACAGAGATAGAATATACATCCAGGAACATGGTTTCCAATAATTGCTTTTGCTAGTCTGACTTGCATTTACCTAAGATAATATCCATGCCAGGGGTTCCCAACCAGTCATCTCAATATCTCCTTTTCACAAAAATATTTTATAATGCCCATAAAGGGAAGTCAGTCTAATCAAGAATATTGCATAGTTAATATACATTTTCAAAATAGCCAATGCATTGTTCCAACTGTAACACAAGAAAGAAAAGGAAAATAATTTATAATAATAAAATATGTATTTTGAAATACATACCATACCATAATACCATAAGATGAAATAAATTAGTTGCATGTTTGTACTATATGTAAACATAATTAATATCACTGTGGATTCCACAGCCACAAATGCAGAACAGTTTAGATATTGTATTGGCAACAAAAGTATCATGATCTCAGCTATCATTAGAGAAATAAATGATTTTCTGTTAATGTTGTTTGAGTTCAACCAAAACAAAATACAATCTTCCTTTAATTTACTGATGAGTTGTATTCTTAGAAAATCCAAATTTAATTAAAACTTTGTAAAATACACCTTGCAAATTATACTCATGTGAAAGACTTAAATGTCTTATCAGGTGCACCTTAGTGTTGATGATTCCTGATTGATCAGGCCAGTACTTGCTGAAAGCTGGGGTGGCTAGGGCTAAAATGGAGAGCAGACCTAGCCTTCATGTTTGGGAAACTTTCAGTCTCTAAGCATACCTGTCTAATTGTAAGTTAGCCAGGTGTTGCAAAAGAAGATGCATGGGGGTGAGAGGGAGGGCTTTGAAAAGCATGAAAGGGAGGTATAACTCTCTGCCTTGACTTGCGACTAAGTCATTCAGGGTCATTCCAGGTGAATTTGGATTGGCACAAAATAACCATACTGAGACAGAAAAATACCTTTTTCTTGGAATTCTTCAGCAACAGCTCTCCTGCTCCAGCTCCCACAAGGGAGGCAGAAAAGAGGGGGGAGGACTTCTGAAGCCCCTTTTTATTGAGAAAGTTCCACCCCAATGAGGGGGGTCAGGTTTCAGGGGATTGAGTCTAGCTTCCTGAGGTCTTGTGGTCAGCAGATTGGCTAACATCTTGGAAGGCCACACCCATCTCAGGTGCTATGTGGGATCAAAAGGCAGAGAGAGTGCAAAGGACACCTATGTGCACAGCAAAGCAGCAATGTCAGTCCAGTCCACTGGATGTGCTCAAAATGCTCACAGCTCACACACACAGCCCATGGCTGGCCCACGACCCTTCTCCTTAACTGATGGACCTGCATTTGTGAAATGAGGCTCATAAGAAGTGCCCCTCCTGTTTTAGAGATGTGATGAAGAACAAAGCAAATATCAGATAAGAAAGCAAAAATAAGCAAGTGCAATTATTTGTATTTTCAAGAAACGAAAGCTGTAATCATTTGTAAAAATAAAACTAATATATGATGAAGAGGACAGTCTGGCTTCTAGCGAGTCTCAGAGAATGCCCTTACACAATTTTGACTGTGAACTGCAAAGATCAAAGCAAGAGCTATTTTAGAGACAATGCAAACATTTTGTACATGTCTGAAAAATTGTTTACTCCACAAAAGGTTTTCACAAAAATAACATGAAAATACTGAGGTATGTTTAACGTGGGTTTAATGTGAGTTTTAATTGCAACAAATATTCAGTAATTTAAATAAACATAGAGACAACTTAAAGTCAAAGATTCATTTTAGAGGATGTTCAGAGATTTAGCTTTTATGCAGGTTTTTTTTTTTCTACCAGTAAATGAAAGAAAGGGGTAAGAATTTTAAAGGCTGATATGTTTACTTTGGGGAAGGTAAGAAATTGTAAAATCAAGTTAATCAGATCTACGATGGAGTATCTCTATAGGCTTAGAATTGGCTTCCTGAAGGCAGAGCCTGGATTTTACATTTGGTAGCACCTTGCATGGTGTTATAGTTTGATATTAAATGTCCTCCAAAAGATCATGTGTGAGACAATCCAAGAAAGTTTAGAGGTGAAATCCTTGGGTCATGAAAGTGTTAACCTAATCAATGCATCAATCTTCTGATAGGATTAACTAGGTGGCAATTGTAGGCAGCTAGGGTGTGACTGGAGGAGGTGGGTCATTGAGGGCGTGCCTTTGGGGTTTATATTTTGTCCACTGTAAGGAGATGTCTCTTTCTCTCTTCTTCCTGGTTGTAGTCTAAAGCTGCTTTCTTCCACTACAACTTTCTGCCACAATGTCCTGCTTTATCTTGGGTCCAGAGCCATGAGGTTGGATGATATCTATGGACTAAGACTTCTGAAACTCTGAGCCCCAAATAAACTTTTCCTCCTCTAATTGTTCTTTTTGGTCACAGTGGTGTTGAGAGCCACAGGCAAAGGGGCCCCAGCAAACTTCCAGCTGCCAGCAAACTTCCAGCTGCCAGCTGATGATTGGCTCACAGCGGCCCCAGCAACATCTAGCTGATTGGCTCCTCTGTGGTGATGCTCATTGGGCTGTTTCCCTGCCCTTTCAGACCACGGAGCTGCTCATTGGGGGACTTCTTTGGCTCCACCCACACAACCCAGCCAATCGGCCTCAAGAGCAGGAGGATTGTGGGAGGTGGAGAGGCTGGGGTGGGGGTGAGAGGCTTGTGGGAAGCCAGTGGTGGCAGTTGGGCTCTGAGGGTTTTTTCCTGAGGAGCTGTTTTGTTTGGCATTTGTAGTTCTAAAAATAAAGTTAGTTTCTTTTGACAAGTGGCTCCTGAATTGTGCCCAGCCAGACTGCGGCATTTGGTGGCTCGCACGGGAGCGACTGAGGGTAAGTAAACTGCTCGCCCCCTGAGGGCAGGGCGAGAGGATGGGTAGCCATTCTAAGATTCCTCTTTTGTTTGGCTTCATTTTTGTTTTAAGTTGCCTGTCCCTGGAGATGAGTGAGACGGAAGAAAAACCGCTCACATCTGAGGAAAAACTATTTGCGTCTGAGGAACAGATAGGGAGAAAGGACAGATGGACATGTCAGGAGGATAGAAAGGCTGATATAATGATTTTGTGTGGTTCCATTTTTATTTCATTCTATCTCGGTTTTGTTTGGTGTTATCTTGTTGGGTTGTATTATAGTAGAAATACGGGATCAGCAATTAGTAAAAAACAAACCGAAAGACTGTTAAGTAAATTGTTAGAGGAAGGAGGCATCTCAGTAAAATCAAGAACAGTCAGGGCATAAGTTGATACAATACAAAAATGTAGCTCATGGCTTTTTAAGGAGGAGTTGTTAAATATATCACAGTGGGACCATCATGGTGAAGATTTAAAAATAATAGAAAAGAAAAGCCCAGGAACTCTGCCAGTTGGCACATTGACATTGTGGGTGTTGGTATCTGGTTTGCTTAGTCCAAAGCCTTTAGTTCAGACAATGGTAGAGGAAGGAGAAGACATATTGATTCAAGTAAAAGAGAAGGTCTCTCAAGTTAGTCAGACAGAGGAAAAGATTCAAGTAAAAGAGAAGGTCTCTCAAGTTAGTCAGACAGAGGAAAAGATTCAAGTAAAAGAGAAGGTCTCTCAAGTTAGTCAGACAGAGGAAAAGATTCAAGTAAAAGAGAAGGTCTCTCGAGCTAATCAGAGGAAAAGATTCAAGTAAAAGAGATGGTCTCTCAAGTTAGACAGAGGAAAAGATTCAAGTAAAAGAGAAGGTCTCTTGAACTAGTCAGACAGAGGAAGAAAGTGTAAAGCAGAAAAAGCCATCAGGGGAAAAGTTACAACAGGAGACTGCTACTAACACCTTTCTATCAGAGAGCGTAAGTGTCCAATCAACAGCACCACCTCCATATGCTAGGAGGCTCCCAACCCCTGCAGTTGATAGTTGGGATCCTGAGACAGGATCTCAAGTATTAACATGCCCTGTATTTGAGGTAGGAGGGCAGTGAATTTACCAGGTTTTAAATTTCAAAACAGTGAAGTAGCTAAAAGAGGCTGTAACAACCTATGGTCAAGCACCCTTCACTGTAAGCTTGGTCGAATCCATTAACAACTTGAACATGATGCCAGCAGATTGGGCTAATATGTGTAAAGCTGTGCTAAATGGAGGTCAATACCTGTTATGGAAGGTTGCCAATGAGGAATTTTGCAAGGAGATGGCTAGGCGAAATGCAGCAGCTGGTGTCCTCAGAGAAATCTAGATATGTTGTTAGGAAAGGGACCTTATGAGGATCAGCAGCAACAAATTGCATATGATCCTGGCGTATACTCACAAATTGCTGTAGAGGCGATTAGGGCATGGAAGACTTTACAAGGACATGGAGATTTACAAGGTCAATTATCTAAGGTAATACAAGGAGCTAATGAACCTTATGCTGAATTTGTAGATAGGCTTATTCAAACAGCTACCAGAGTTTTTGGGAATACAGAACAAGCAATGCCATTAATAAAACAACTGGCTTATGACCAAGCGATTCGTTGGTGCAGAGATATCATTAGACCATGGAAACATGAAGATTTAAACACATATATTAAATTATGTAGAGACATTAATGAACAAGAGCAAGTCATGGCAGCTGCAGTAAAACAGGCTTTATTTGCCAGAGACATTAATGAACAAGGACAAATTGTGGCAGCTGCAGTAAAACAGACTTTATATGCCAGGCCAAGAACATGCTACAATTGTCAACAAACAGGACATTTTAAAAGGAATTGCCCCATAGGAGGAGGGTTTAACAAAACTAGGTATCAAAGGAGTAGAATACCGGGTATTTGCCCATGATGCTGTAGAGGGAGACATTGGGCTAATGAATGCCGTTCTCAAACCACCATAGAGGGTACTCCATTATATTGGGCTAATGAATGCCGCAGTCTGGCTGGGCACAATTCAGGAGCCACTTGTTAAAAGAAACTAACTTTATTTTTAGAACTAACTACAAACGCCAAACAAAACAGCTCCTCAGGAAAAAACCCTCAGAGCCCAACTGCCACCACTGGCTTCCCACAAGCCTCTCACCCCCACCCCAGCCTCTCCACCTCCCACAATCCTCCTGCTCTTGAGGCCGATTGGCTGGGTTGTGTGGGTGGAGCCAAAGAAGTCCCCCAATGAGCAGTTCCATGGTCTGAAAGGGCAGGGAAACAGCCCAATGAGCATCACCACAGAGGAGCCAATCAGCTAGATGTTGCTGGGGCCGCTGTGAGCCAATCATCAGCTGGCAGCTGGAAGTTTGCTGGCAGCTGGAAGTTTGCTGGGGCCCCTTTGCCTGTGGCTCTCAACAAGTGGCAAAAAAGCTGACTAAAACACATGGAGTACTGTGCAACACGCCCAATAAGGATTCGTGTTCAGTCTGTGAATGAGATGCTCAAAACTGTGGGTCAGTTGAAAGTGGTCAGTGTCTGGTGTTTACCAAGTTCCTGGAGCAGGCAGAGAAGATCTGTTACAGAAAAAAGGATCTAGCCATGTCCCAAGCTACATGTAATAAAATGAGTTCTGATCAGCATATATCTCTGATGTCCTCAAAAAGTTAATGTTAATTTTAAATTTTTAATGTTAAAAAGTTCAGTTAATTTTAGGAAAAAGTGTGAAAAAATTTGGGATGTGTTTAAGAATAATTGAGTGTCTTTCAATGGATGCTCAGCATCATCTAGCAGGCCTTTGAGAGTTGTCCAGTTCTAGAGGATATCATGCTTTTCATTGTCTCTGACAGGGCTATCTTACTCCCTACGCTGTAGAAAACTGATGGTAATGCAAATAATTTGAGTCTACATAGAGATGCAAGTGAATTTTAACTGATGGAGTTGGCATTGATTATCCCCCTGTGAAAGAGATGAGAGATGATTCTAACATTATGGTTTATTGCCTAGTGGATTTTGATCAGGTTTTCATCAATTTGCAAATCTGTGTCAGTATTCCTGATTGCCTGTATCGGAACTTAGGAAACTTTTATTTTATTTTATTTTATTTTAGGTGAGCCAAATAATAAACTTTTAGGCTGTATGGGCTCTATAGTTCCTATGATCACTGTACAGTTCTGCGGTTGTAACTCTTAAGCTGTCAGAGCCCAAATGTAAATGAATGTACCTGACTATGTTTCATAATGCTTTATTTTTAGACACTTAAGTTGAATTAAATATAATTTTCATATCACAAAACATCACAAGTTTTTTGATCTTTTTCAACCATATAGAAATTTTAAAAACATGTTTAGCTTGCAGGCTAAAATTTTTTTTGGTATATCAAAGGTAAGTTTTTTAAGATATAAAGCATCCAATAAAAATAGATAAACTCCTATGATATTATTAACAGGTACAATATTCTTTTAGTATAAAGCAATACAGACAGATCCAATAATATGAAAGAGAAAATTATAAATCAATTTAATTAATCTCTTGTAGATTTTCTAATTGGTTGGAACTTGCAACATTTCTGCTAAAGAATTAAGTATCCATTTAATTTATTTAAGCCTCCTTTCTTTCAAGAAAGAATTTGAGGTGGACCAAAGACCTAATAGTGCCAGCATGAAATTGTGAATGGTTATGACTTTCTACTTCTTTAGAAATTTCTTAGTTTTTTTGGATGGGAAGACTTGGAGAATCTATTTTAAAGCAGGAATTGTAAATTTCCAAATCTCAAAGCTTGGAGTGACTTCAGGGCACACCCTTTAAATGTAATGGCTGAGCTGCAAAAGACCAAGTACTTTTATTCTTTTTAAAGGAATAAAATTTTCTGTCTTGTAAAGTCTTTCCATATATTTTATCGGTCATCCGAGGTTTTAATACATATCACAAAAATATATTTGTATTTTATACAGATTTGTAATATATTTTGCATAACAAGCACCAATTTCCCCCTTTATTTAATCCAACATCAGTTATTCAAATACTCAACATATCAAAGCCTTCCTTGGACTTTTCATCTTAATTCTCCTTCCTTTGCTTTGTGTATTGTATGTCCAGTCTGATGCATTATGTCTCCTCTGACTCATAGTCTCATACACTACAGCTGTGCTGTGCCTGAGTCTTTGCATAGAAGGCTATGCATTTTTAAAAAAATATTTCAATTTTATTTTTTTTTTAGTTTTAGGTGGACACAATATCTTTAAATTTTTAAAAAAATTTTTATGTGGTTCTGAGAATTGAACCCAGGGCCTCACGCATGCCAGGTGAGGGTGCTACCACTTGAGCCACATCCCCAGTCCTGAAGGCTATGCATTATTTTGGTGCTTTCTTCCTCTTTCCCTTTGGTCAGTCTCAGTATACTTTCCTTTAAAATTATAATTACTATCTCATGTTAACTATATGGATTAGTAGGCTTCTCTGTAACATTACCATACATGCTTGTCCCCAGTGTATTCTCACTACTAACATATTTTGCTCTTGCTTTCTTTCCTATATGTGTGTTCTTTATTTTGTTTAGGTCTGTCAGCACTTCTCTGAGAAGGGCAAAGTAGATATTGTTACATCATATACAAATGAAAAATCTAAGGCTCAGATAAATTAAAGTCTTGTTCACAATTAACTTCTTACAGGATCAGTGATAAAGCTTAGTCTTTTTAACATATCCATTTTATTTTCACAAAAAAAGCCAAAAGCTCTCCTTTGCCTCTTTGCCAGGGTTTCATTCATCCATCCATGTATTCATGTATGCATTCATTCAACAAAATTATTGAATATTTACCACCTGCCAGGTGCTTGCAAGGCACTGCCGCAATAGCAACAAACAAGATGAATACATTCCTTTCTTCACTTGCTTATAGTAGCTGAAAATACTGCACTAAGTCCAACTGATTGAGCACTTTCTGTGTATGTATGTCATTACGCCCAAAAGTCACAACCAATTCATGAGGCATTATCACTACCATAGTGAAGAAACAGAGATTGAGGAATAGAAAGACTGATAAACTCTTAATATAGCATCAATGAGGATGTCCTGGCAGTGGGACAGTACATTCATGGTCTCAAAGAACAATTGGTAGCTTAGCAAGGTGCTAGAATTGACATATGTTGTGAAGAGTCAGATGGGAAAGGAGCTGGGAGTGGGTACTTCTAATAAAGTGGAATTGCTGAACCTTAATGACCCTGCCAGTCAGGAACATATGGGCTGACTAACATTACTAACGTGACATATATAACAAAAGGTCAACCTTTTACCTTTTAATAGTGGATCTGTGAACCTCTTAAATCCTGTAGTATAACTGCAGGTGTTGGGAGAAAGTTTACTAACAAGGTCCTTTCTCTTCTCACTTCCATTAGTGAGAGTTTGGAAGTTGAACTTTGGGTTAATATCAAGCAAGGAGTCCAGAGAAACATTTTTATAATGAAAATACAGACATTTCCAGTTAGGAAAATTATACAAGGGCATTTTAACAACAGAGAGCCTGCAATTTAGCAAAAGCTTAGTTTATATTCCTCATAAAGTTTCATAACAAAAGAATAATTGCATTTATTAGCAATAATTTTTTTTCCCTCAGGAGAGTAGCTCACCCTGTTAAACCCCAGGCCTTGATGAGGCTAGTACTGAAATTAATGAGTCAAATAGAGAAACTGAAAGGTGGAAGAGTCAAATTACTTGAAATAAGGAAGAACATGTTAAATTAAGTAAGAAAAATGGGAATTTGATTCCAAACTGTATTGGGGGATTAGCAACTCAGGTTCCCACCTGAAGAGTAGGCCTCACCATCATGCCTTAGCATGCTTCAAGGAAGATAGTTTCAGACATGAACGCACCTATGCAATGGTAACTATTTATAAAGGAGGGCTACAGAATATGCACATTTGAAGGATAAATTAGATTCATGAGTACTAAAAAGAGGACAAAAATCCATTAGCTTTGTATAGAGGATAACTCATCCTGATTCATTATATATTAACTTTATGAAACTTTCTTAGAAAAATTTAATCATGAGTATCAAGGAATATCCGGAAGAGAAAACAATATATGCAAAAAACAGACATGGAAGAAAGTAGGATCTCCATAATATAGAGAGTAACTTCACTGTGTTGTGGGCAGCTTCTGGGTATGAGTGGAATGAGGGGTATGTTGGATGACTCCTAGGTTCAAGTCTCAGGTACTTTCATCGATGCCATTTGTATTCATTGAAACAGGGTGTATAGGAGGAGAACTCACAATATTTCTCATTGATAATCTGTAAATTGGAGAGATAGTGATCTATTGGATCATATGAGATGGTTAAGAAATAAAATTAATTAAATAAAAGGCCTGAAATTTTGAAAATGTTGAAGCCCAAATATAAGTTATACTTTTGTTATGGTGAAACTGTGCTCCTCCAAGCTCTCTCACCCCCAAATCTGATTCTCTTGTGACTCTGTTAGAAATGCATATTTGCCCTACCTCAGAACTATTAAATCAGAAACTCTGGGGTAGAGCTCAGCAATTTGTGCTTTAAGAAGCCCAGTGGAACCACATTGAGATTCCATCTCCAGTCAGTATGGCAATGATCAGGAATATACGTAACAATAAATGTTGGCGAGGATGTGGGGAAAAAGGTACACTTGTACATTGCTGGTGGGACTGCAAATTGGTGCAACCATACTGGAAAGCAATATGGAGATTCCTTGGAAAACTTGGAAGGGAACCACTGTTTGTCCGGTTATCTCACTCTGTGGCATATACTCAAAGGACTGAAGATCAGCATACTATAATGATGCAGCCACATCAATGTTTATAGCAGCTCAATTCACAATAGCTAAGCTATTCAAACAACCTATGTGTTCAGTAGATGAATGGGTAAAAAAAATGTGGTATGTATACACAATGGAGTGAAATTATGTCATTTCCTGGAAAATGGATGGAACTGCAGAATATCATGCTAAATGAAATAAGCCAATCCCAAGGAACCAAGGGCTAAAAGTTCTCTCTGTTATGTGGATTCTAACACACAATAAGTGGAGGGAGGAAGAATAGAAGCTCATTGGATTAAACAAAGAATTTTATGGTTTAGATGTGGTATTCCCCAAAAGCTCACATGTGAATCCATGCAAGAAGGTTCAGAGGAGAAAGTCTTAATCCAATCAATGAATTACTCCCCTGATAGGGAATAACTGAGTGGTAACTGACATGATAGTGGAAGAGGTGGGAATTGGGGTGTGGCTTCGTAGTATATATTTGTATCTGGCAAGTAGAGTCTCTCTCTGCTTTCTGATCATGATGTAAACTGCTTCCTTCTGTCATGTTGTCCTGCCTTACCTTGAGTCCTGAGGAATGGAGCCTGCTGTCTATGCATTGAGACCTCTGAAACTGTGATCCCTCAAATGAACTCCTTTTCCTTTATAGTTATTCAGGTCAGGTCTTTTAGTTGAAGCAGTGAGAAAGCTGACTCAAATAGTGGGGAATAACGGGAAAAGTGTAGGGATGGGAATAGGGAAGACAGTAGAATCAATTGGACATAACTTTCCTATGTTCATATATGAATACAAGACTAGTGAAACTGCACATCATGGTCATGTGTAACCACAAGAATGAGATCCTAATTAGAATAAGTTATACTCCATGAGTGCATAATAATGTCAAAATATACTCTACTGTCAGGTATATCTAAAAAGAAGAACGAGAGGGAGAGAGAGAGAGAGAGAAAGAGAGAGAGAGAGAGAGAGAGAGAGAGAGAGAGAGAGAGAGAGAGAGAGAGAGAGAGAAAAGGAAGAAGCCTATTGGAGGAAATTCTGATTCCTGGAAAAGTTTGAGAATAGTGGTAGAGGAAAGGTTCTACAACTTGTTACAGGAAAATTTAGTGAATGAAGCACTGAGTTCAACTCCATCCCTGATCTGCCCCTAAGGAGATTATAAAACAGTATTTTTTCTTCTGCTTTAAGCCTCTTAGTTCCTATTTCATCCAAAGGTTACCTTTTAGTTGTATTTTGCTAGTAAAGACCAGGTTTAGTAAGTGTTATACAAATATTTATGTTCAATAAAAAAATCTAATGAAGTCCACAAAGGGAGAGTTCTGCTTTTAAAATTAATTAAAGGCAAAAAAATTCAACTTCAGGCAGTAGCTTTGTATTTGACAAGCAGGAAATCATAATGTGATCACACTGAAGTTCCTTTAGAAATGTTCTTCCATTTGACATTTAAAATGCTTTTTATATCAATGAATGTCATTTTGGAAAAATAAATGACATTTTGTGCTGTATATCTAAAGAACTTGTTAAAAAGCAAATGCATGTTAAAAAGCATGTTTGAATTTCTAGGTTGTTGTCAGCTGAAGCTAGTTAACATCCTTCTTTGCTTACATCTTAATAGAATATAAATCCTTCTTAGGAAGAGAACTGGGATGATAGCTTTTCATGTTTTTTTTTTCCAAGTTACAGTTGCAGAAGATATTTTATATTTCAGTTACTTAAAATAATCAGTTTTTCCCTCAAGGCATTCTATAAGTTGATTCTGTAAATATACTCACAGACACACACATACACACACAAATATGTGTGTATCTATATATATATATGTATGTATCTATATATGTATGGCTCAGCATATGTATAATTATATAAATATACATATGTACATATATAAATATATATAAACTTATATGTATATTTATATATAAATTTACATGTGCTGAGCCATACATATATATGCTGAGCCATACATATAATATACATATATACATATGTTGTTACATATTTTATAAATACATATTTTGAAGATATTACTCTCATACAGCATATTCTAGGTAGAAGGAATAATGTACCAAGAAGGGAAGAATGCAAGAGGTTGGTTCTAAATTTCTGTTTTTAAAAGATAGCTTAGAAGCATAAACATTTTTTGGGAAACCTTAATAGTTCCAATTGGAGCTATTTCAAACTCAAATTTCTAAGCATGTACTCATTTCTAAGTGATTTACGAAAGACACTTTAACTACCCTTGGCGCCTTAGAAGCCTGACTAATTTCATGTCCTTGATATTGACAACTGTGCTTAAAGTATAGTATTTAATCTGCTTTTATTTTATAGCATATTTTGAAGAATTTGCAAGATTTATTATTGGAAATGAGCTGTATTGAAGAAATCAAAGGCTAACTACATATAAATATTAAGGCATAGAAAGGTTCAGCTCTAAAGGACATATTTTAGGATAATGACTGTATCTCTGTGTGTGTGTGTGTTGGGGGGGGGGCTTATAGCATTCCACAAAGGCTGAACACATAGGAAATGTGACCATGACGAAGAAAACTGAATGATTGAGGCAACAGTTTATTATTTAGTATCTGAATAAAGAAGATTTATCCAAACAACTCTCCTCACCAGCAATGAAGTATGCTCTAATGACAACTATCTTTCTAAGCAAATCAACCCTTCCTACTTTTGACATTTTAACTGTGATGTGAAGATAAAACATTACATTAAGAAGATGTACATTTCTCTTCTATGGCTCTGCATCAACCATAGCAGTTTATAGTTCCAATTAGCATTGAAGAAAAGCTGGGGAACATCCCTATATTTTCTACACCTATCTTACCAACCATTTTATCATTCATTCATTCATTCATTCATTCATTCATCTAGAGAATGTCTCTGGGGCAGAGAAAAACAAGAAAATAGATAAGAGTTGGCATAAAAAAGAGTGATACTGCTTTATTCAAGGGCAGCTAAAATGGATAACTGCATCAAGATGTCATTATAAATGGGAACTATCCCAAGTTATTATGCTATTTATTATTTTGAAACTGATAGATTTGTGTGTCCAAGGGAATACTTCCTTGGAAACATAAGCAATTATTTAGTTACTTTAGGTTATCTGATTATAGTGTGTTATGGTTTGTATGTAAAGTGTCCTCCAAAAGCTCACCTGTGAGCCAATGCAAGATTTGGAGGAGAAATGTTTGGGTTATTAGCTGTAACCTAATCAGTGAATTAATCTCTGATGGGATTAACTGAGTGGTAACTGGAGGCAGGTAGGTTGAGGCTGGAGGAAGTGAAGTTTTTCATTGGGGGCGTGGCTATGGGGTATATATTTTGTATCTGGAAAATGGAGCCCCTCTCTCTGCTTTCTGATCATCATGTGAGCTGTTTCCCTTTGCCACACTCTCCCTCCATGATGTTCTGCCTGAGGAATGAAGCAGGCCTTCTGTGGACTATAACCTCTGAAACTGTGAGCCCTCAAATAAACTTTTCCTTACCTAAAATTGTTCTGGTCAGATCTTTTAGTCACAGCAGCAAAAAAGCTGACTAAAACACAGTTGGAGAGAGCCTCCTGCTTTTAATTAAGTATAAATAATAGGATGGTTTTGAAGTACAAGACCATGTATGTTTGTGTCTCCCACAATATTGAAATAAGGTGATGAGATTGCAAGAGCTCTGAGCTGATGTTACATGATGCTGGTAGATGTGCTATGTTGCTATTTGATGATGAGACCCTTGACTCTGATCTGATCCTGGACCTCAGAGTTATTCCTTGCCCTTCCTTTGCTGAATGCTATTTCAGAGAGGCAGGGATAGGGTGTGGACTCCTGTAGGTTATATTTCAAAGGCTTCCTTCTGTCCAGTTTTGTTTCTGGCTGGGTTTAGCTGATGTGCATTTGTTAGGAAGAAGTGGAGACTATTTTCTCCATTCCTACCAAGTGGCTATTCTGGCAACAGTTCTCTCTGGCTCCAGTTCCTATAGGACAGGTGACCTAAGCTTTCCACTTTCTTCAAGTGAGCTGGCCCATGGCCTCTGGCAAGGCCCCTCTTCCTTTGTCTCTAGCCTGTGGGAGCAGAAGTGTCCTGGGTAACTCCTCATTCCCATTTGGCTTCCCCCATTCTCCCTTTACCCAAGTATCACATTCCCCACATTAAGTTCCCTGTCTTGTGAATAATAGCTTGAAATTTGAAGTCGGAGATATTTGACTGTTTTTGGCTTAGAAAGATGGCAAGTGATGCTTAAAGTGGTTTTTTTTTTTCTTTTTGGTTAGATTCTGATTGGCATGGGTCAACTAAGGAAAGGAACTGACTCACCAAAAGGAACTTTAAAATACTGGCTCAGGCAGGGAGCCCAGGAGCCCAGGAGACAGAGGGACAATGGTGAGAAGGCAGAGAGAGGAAGAATCACCTGCTAATCCAGGGGATATGCACAGGCAGCCAGTATTTTTCAGGTGGAATAAGATCAGACTACAATCTTAAATAGTCTGGTTGAGTCATTAGGGAAGAGAAAATAGAAAGCTGATTCCAGAACCCTGATGAAAAAGTATTTATATTTCAGTGAATACATGAAAAAATTAATGCATTTCTCATCTGAAATAATGGCTTAGTGATTTTCAGCAAATCCTTGTTATCCTCATAAGCCCCTGTCTACATTGTTTCTGTTGTCATCCGGATTGGTCCATTCCTCCTACTCCTTCACCCGGTGCCTAGCTGAACAAAGCCTGGAAAGTGGTTTAGGGATCATGACCTGGTTCTCTTTGTGGTGAACTGTACTGAATCCTGAGGCAAAATTGGAAATGTGCACCCCTGTATACACTTATCAAAATATTCTTCTAGATTTTGAACCTAAAAGAAAAAGTTAATAAAACCTCTACTGTAAAGGATGACTATATTTGAAGCCCCACGGTGCCCAATCTGTTTGCACTCATGTGAACCCTCATAAACCTGCCTGAAGGGCCTCGCAGGTCAGGAAACATGGGCAGATTGGAAATGACTATTCCTGCTGCACAATAATACAAGGCTATAAAACTAACAACAGTCTATCTGTATTTAAAAAATGGATTTCTTTATCATGAGTTGTATTGCATAGCTTTTGTTTTTTGAAATATTATATTTACATATTATCTTAATTACTGAGTTTTAAGCTGCCCTTTAACTTTTGTGCCTGAGGCTAGTGTGTCATTCCTATGGCCCCCATCCTAGCCCTGCTGTGAGGCTTCATGTTACACAGGCACCAAGGCTGTACTGAGACTAGATGAAGAGGAAGAAGCAAAACAAGGGTCATATAATTCTGTGCAGGAATTCACAACAGGAAGGTTCTAAGGAGTTGAAAAAAAATCTCACTGTGGACTGAAGGTCTTCATAATTATTTTAATAAAGTCTGAGGGAAAAAAATTCCAGGTCCATCAAATCCTGGGCAAATTGGCCTTTATTTGTTGTGAGGTCGTTGAAGGCTCAGATCTGGTTGGGAATCCATATAAAGATACCTTATTGCAGATCATGAGTTTGCAAAGAAAGTTTGAAATTAGGAAGATGGCCTTAGAGTAGAGGAGAATGAAGCTTGTAATATAATTTGTCCTTACCAAGCAAAGTAGCTATCAATAATGAAAGTTGAAAGATATCATTACAGGGATATTGCTATAAAATGCATAAAATGTCAAATTGGATATCTTGCCCATCCTCACAGAAGAAAGCAGGGAAAGTTAACAATGAGGATGGAAAATGAGATTCCCCAAGGGAGAAATGAATGGAGAAACACATTAGTTTATATGTGAAGGCTAAAAACTGAAAAATAAAAACAAAGACGAAACAAGCAGACAAACAAAACTTCAGATGATTCAAATGAAACAAGAGACTTTCACATCTTTCATAAATAATAAATGGCTCCATAAATGAGACTATTAACATATCATTAAATCTCAGGAAATTTTTTTTTTTCAAAATCATTTCCTTGCTTGTCTTTAGCCAGGAACGAAGGACACCTATGGATGATAATGTATGGCAAGGCAGTGGAGGCCTAGGCTTAGGTACTGCAGTAGTAGTTTCCTGTTTTTTTTTTTTTTTTTTTTCTCCTAGAATCATATAGGGATCATGAGTAAAGCTTATAGGAAAGTTAGTAAATTACAGGTACACAACAGGGTACCAGTGTGGTTTTGTCCAGCTGCTTCCTTTAATTGATTTTGTTTTCTCTTTTTCTCAGCTAGTGAATGCTCCTTTCTACCATAGGTACTGGAAGAAGTGTGATTCTTTTAAATGGGCTTTCCCAGGAAAAGGCCCAATTTGCAGCCCCAGCTCCCCCTCAGGAAGTCCCTGTGTTTCCAGACTAGGTATTTCCAGCCATCTTGGGTAATTCTCTGTTGGTACTGGGCATTACTGGTCTACTTCCAGGATCTCTAGCCTTGTTCAATGTCCCTTCTGCTACCTTCCATATTATATAACTGTAACCAATATTTCCCATAATGAAAGATCATTTAGGTTATTTCAGCTTTATTCTTTCTATCTCACTTTCCTTCCTCTGACCTCCTTCTTCCTTTCCACATCCCAGTTCCCCAAGCTGTAACATTCCTTGCAGAGCTCCTTAAATATAGTAAAACATCATGGACAACTACCTGTATTTGAATTTAACACAAATTTAAAACAAAAGGGTGCACATACTTTGCTGAATACCACTCATACATTGCTGGTGGGATTGCAAATTGGTGCAACCACTATGGAAAGCAGTATGAAGATTTCTTAGAAAACTTTGAATGGAACCTCCATTTGACCCAGCTATCCTACTCCTTGTTCTATACCCAGAGGACTTAAAATCAGCATACTATAGTGAAACAGCCACATCAATGTTCATAGCAGCTCAGTTCACAATAGCTAAACTGTGGAACCAACATAGACACCCTTCCATAGATGAATGAATAAAGAAACTGTGGTATATATACACAGTGGAATATTACTAAACATTAGAAGAGAATAAAATTATGGCATTTGCAGATAAACGGATGGAGTTGAAGAATATCATGCTAGTTAATAAGCCAATCCCAAAAAACCAAAGGCCGAATGTTCTCTCTGATAAGTGGATGCTGATCTATAATGTGGTGGAGGGGGTGAGTGTGGGAAAATTGGAGGAACTTTGGATTGGGCAAAGGGGAGGGAAGGGAAGGAAGGGGTCATGGGGGCAGGAAAGATGGTGGAATTACATGGATATCATTACTCTAAGTACATGTATGACTGCATATATGGTACGACTCTACATTGTGTACAACCAGAGAAATGAAAAGTTGTGCTCTATTTGTATACAATGAATCAAAATGCATTCTTCTGTCATGTATAACTCATTAGAATGAATAAAAAAAATTTGCGGAGCACCCTGGAGATACCCTGACTTTCAAAATTGAAGAAATTAACTGGAAGATCATTCAGTAATGTCACAAATAGATGAGTCTGAAGTATTGCCAACTTCACATAAAGCCCCCAAATCAGTGAGAAATTTGCCATCATGCAGAGTGAAGATAGGGTTGGGACTCCAATCTAAAGAGATAACTTTACTTAAACTCCAAATATATGAAGATTTTGTGTTCTTACCATACACAAAAGGTAACTCCGTAAAGAGATTAAATGCTATAGTAATCAGTTTAATATATATACATATATTAAAAATCATGTTGTATACCCATATAGTTTTTATTAAAACCCTGAAAAAAATCATAAATATACGCTTATACATAACAGTACTTCTAAAAATAGATTTATTAATTTTCCTCTCTACAAATGCTCTCATTTACTGTATCTCTATAAATGAAACTTGGCAAGTTTTAGAAATGCTGATGTTGGATGACATTTAGTAAGCATTTTACTAAAATTCTATGGATTAGTACTTGTTTTAACATTTCAAATAGCATAAAGCTAATATATGTGCTCTGGAAAGGATTTTGCTTAAGCTGACAATACAGACAGCTTGCCAGCTAGCAATGGAGAATTGTTATTTTTCTATTGCATTCATTGCCAAGGAAGAAAAATTGAGGTAGAAGAAACTGCAAATCCTCTTATCTTTTATTTTACTTAGTGGGTCAAAATACCTTAAATTCTACTTCAGATTAATAAAAGCTATTCAAAGACAATGATTTCATTTTCCTGACATTTACATTTTTCAGGTTAGATGGGCAGTGTTACCTGTCATTTTGAATAGAAGTGCATGAATATTACAGAAGGTTGCTCAGTTGCCCATGTAGATGCCCCTTCTATAAAGTGACCACATCTCAAAATTGTAATCTACTCATACTTTTAGAAATGCAGTTTCACCTTCTTAAAACTTAAAAATGAAACCATACATGGAGGATTTTACCCATGTCCCCTTAATCCATTTAAAAATGCTTTTGCCATTTCTACCTCAGGAGTGTTAAGATGCCACTTTTCCTCAAGTCAAGAGCTACTTCTTTGATTAAAGTGCTGATTTATTGGATCATATTGTGTACCTTAAGCAATGCAATTCTCCACAACAGGACCCAAAGCAACAATCCTGCTCTATGTTCTCAAGGATGCCATGTCATCTCCTGGTTACTCTCTCTCTTGAAAATATTTGCCTAATTGGTATTTATCACTCTATAAAATTAGGCAAAAAGCGGGCAGAAACACTTGCTTTCCCACTCTAGTTATGATGTTACCTCATGTGGGTCAAGATATGGACACATGAGGCAGAAATCCTTGCAGCATGTCCCATTTACTTGAGAAATGATAGAAGGGGAGATGAACTATGGAAGTGATGATGGGCCACTTTGGCCACCTATGGTATGCCATCCCTGTGCCTCTATTTATGGTTTTCCCCTGGACAACCTTCTCTCTACTCTTATTCCATGTTGAGTGAATTTTTTCCTGTGCTTTTTTCTTCCACTACGAGCTTCTTCCAAGCCCACAAATACTGATTATCTGTTGCCACTAATGACAAACATGTCATTTGTTATGACTAAGGGCATTTCATCAGGCAAACATATTTCATCTTTGAATGAGATGAATTGTTGAATTATTACCTGATTTTGCCTCTTCTAGTCCTGGTTTATCATCTTTTTGCTGATGTAAAATATAAAACAGCTTCTGTTTTTTATCTACTATACTGAGGTCATTCAAGACATACTGTGGTGATTAATTTTATGTGTCAATTTGTCTAGACCACGATATTCAGCTATTTGGACAAATATCATTCTAGATGTTTCCGTGAAAGATGAGATTAACATTTAAGTTAGTGGACTTTGAGGGAAAGCAGATTACTCTCTATAATGTGGGTGGGCCTTATCTAATTGAGTTGAAGGTCTTAATAGAAAAAGATGGATCTCCCCAGAGAATTCTGCTGGCAGATAGCCTTCAAACTTGAACTACCCTTTGTCTCTGCCACCTAACCTTGCAGATTTTGGATTTACCACTCTCCACAGTCGTGTGAGTCAAAACTTTAAAATACATCTCTCTTTGTGAAAGAATATGTTGTTGATTGATTCTATTAGATTTTCAACTTTAGGGTGGAAAAAAATCTACTCATATACAACATATATATGTCTCGTATACAACACAGATGATCACGGGGTATTCAATTTCAGGTGATATACAGACTCTTTGATCTCCTCTCTTCTTCCATTAAACATTATTCAAAGTAGTCTCTGGTTTATTTTAATATGCTTATTAAGTAAAATATCTTGTATCTTTTCTTTATTCTTCTTTGCCTCCACTCTCATCTCTGCCTCAAAGGTTCACACTAAGTACAGGACAAAGTCTCTTACTGCCCTATTTTCACTTTCATGCTGTGGTCAGACTAACTTTCTTAAAGCCCATTTTTATTAACCCCATTTAGTTTTTGAAAATACAGAACAAAATCCTTTCTCTAACTTCTAAAAGTCTGCCTGATACACTACTTCCCTGCTTATTTCTCGGCATTCTTTTCTGAAATGAACGGCACTCTTTGCATCTTTGCTCTTGAAACTCATGCAACAAGGTTCATCTCCCTTCTCTTCAGCAAGGACCTCACATAGATCCTGGCCTACTTATAGCTATGCAAGGACTGTCTGTGATGCCCCTGCTTCTCACTGACTTTCCTGTCCTCTAATATTACACAGTTATAGACATATGTTTAGCCCATACACAGTTCTTTGTTTTTATACATAAAATCTTCCATTGTTCACTACTTCCTAGTGTGAGGTATTGAATAAAGGCAGTAGGTAGAAAGCACACCATGGTTCAGGGAAAACCTTGATTTTTCTGTCCAGAGCCCTTCTTTGGCTTGTTGAACAACCATGTTGAAGTTCTGGCATAATTATAATTAAGAGTTCTCTAACATAAAGTTTTAATCGATTCTCAAATGTAGGCCTTGGAAACCTCACAGACAGATGACTGTGTATTGTTGTTCTATAGAAGGGACTGTATCTTTGAAACCTGTCCTAATGGGATAGCATAGACTAGTTGGCTCAAATAACAGAAATGCATTTATCACAACTTTGGAGGTCAGAAAGATCATGGCACTGGTGAATTCAGTGTCCAGTGAGGGGCATCCTTGCTGTTTTGCAGATGAACATTATCAAAGAAAGAGAGGAAGAGATAGATATCATCTCTGTTCTGTTTCTTCTTATAAGGGCTCTGTTCTCATGACCCAATTACCTCCCAAAGACCCCACCCAAATAACATCACACTGAGGAGTAAACTCAAAGTATGAATTTTGGGGGGGATGCAAACTAAAATTTAGTCCATAGCAACAGCAGTTTATTTCCTTCAATATTTTCACCATGCCATGTTTCTTAATTGTTTTTCCTTAAGTCTTACAGTAACCTTTTTTTTTTTTTCCGGAAAACTTTCCTAATTTTCTACATGTAATAACTGAGTAAAATGTTTTTAAGATTTCTGCAAAAATTGTCATAATAGCTTAATTTTGAAATGCATTTAAGAGTTTCTGCATTTTAGTTGTTGTGCTTGTCATTAGAGCTGTTTATCACAGAGGGATGATCTAGGGAATAGAGTTCAAGAGGTTTATTCTGATTGTTTTAGTGCCACTAAGTGTGAAAGGAAACAACTGAGCTAGCTTCCAGATAATCTGTGAGAGGGCTGCACAGCTTGGTGATGTGGCATATGCCTCTTGCCTAGCTGAGCCCAGAGCTGTCACATACTGGTTTCCTGGCACTGATGAGGTGTGAGCATTCAGCTAGTGTTAGTAAGATACAAATACAATTCCTGCCATGTGATAGCGGTCACTCAAGAAATGAGAAGAGATGGATTGAAGATGCTAAACTAAAAGTAAAAAATATGACTGACATCCAAAACTAAAAGAAAAAAAACTGGAGGAAAAAACAAAATAAAAAAACCCTCACTGGATCATTGAATAGAGCCACTAAATCATCATATACAGGAGGAGAAAGCAGCCCTACCAGATCTATAAATTTAAAGAAATCCTGGTAAGAGAGTCCAAAAGAAGTTTGTGAAGAGAAATTATGAATCTCCAGGAGACTTTCTGTTTACCTTTTTAGTATCCTGCACTTAGTTATATGTTTTCTCTTTCAAATAGTGGCTAGATCAGTCAAAAATATTACTCTCATGGATAGTTATCAGTCTTTCTCTTTTATATAAACCTGAACCAACAAAATTGCATGGAATGATACTAGTGACTATGTCAAGGATCTCAAAGTACTGAGAAACATTAAAGCATCTCCTGCCTTGTGCTCACCAGTCACCTGACTATCAAGAGGAAACAGGAAAGAATGTGTGAAATCACCACTCAGCCCAATCCTGCGTCTGCTCTAGAGGCTGAGATACACTTTGCCATTCTTACTAATGAGCCTGTAACATGTTGTGTACTTCCCTCAGGCCAGAAGGTTTTGACGAATCCATTCAAGGCTTCAGAGTTCTCCATCTTGGTCTGATCTCATAAATACCACTCAAATTAATCTACTTCAGCATTTCTAGCCTGGATTCCTGTTAAAAATCCTTTCATTGATCCCTTGTACTTGCCTACCTCTAGCCACTTCTCCACAGTGCAGTCAGAAGACTTAAACTCAAATTTTTTGTGTCATTCTTTTGATTAAAATCATTTAATGATTCTTAACAAGGCTCATAAAGCTCTACATTTCCAGTTTCATCATTTTCTAATTCCTTCTAGTAGCCTGGTTTTCTCCATTTTCCTTCAGTATGTCATACCACTTCCAGCTGTCCTAAACACTATCCACCATTCCTTAAATTTTTCTTTTACCTTCCTATCATTCAGATCTCAGGTTAAATGTTACTAAGGAATATAATATATTTTATTATTTGTAAATTGTGTGTTATTTGCAAGATTTTATAGTAAATCTATAAGCATACATATTACACCCCCCCATTGGCTGTTAAACATTTACCAGCATACCACCAGCCTACCATTTAAGCTCTAGTGGTTACAGGAATACTAGTGATATTGATTTCCTTCTTTTTTTCTGCTTTACTTCTCCATTCCTTTACTGGTTTCTTGTGCTCTCCTCTGAGATAAATTCTTTGTAATCGAATCCTTGTCACAGAGTCTTTGTTTTGGAAAAACCCAAACTATGACAATCATGGAGAGCATTTTCTTTGTTCACCGTATTATCCTCTGTGCCTAATAAGTACAAGGTAAATATTTGTTGTATGAATAAATGATTGAGCATAGCATCCCAGAGAGATAGTACTAATTAAGGGAATTCACTAAAATCTTTGATCCTCTGTGGTCTACTGGAACATGAAGAATTCTTGTGTCTATGACCTACAGATTTCTGGAATTCATCTGTGATAGATAGATTCCTAATTTACATGGGACCCCTGGAAAATTATTGGGCACAAGTGCCATATGATGCAAAACCAGAGAATTGTGTTATGTGATATAAAGGAGGAGAAATAATTATCTTGAGGAAAGAAAAGAAGTAGAAATTTTGGCATCAAGGTGAGATGAAGCTGCCAAGAATTTCTGGAAACTGTTTGATTATTTATATGAGTGTGTTCACGTAAAGTAGTATCAGTATGGAAGGAAGAGAAAGATCAATTTCTATGCGCATCTGCCTCTAGCTGCTTCGAGAAATATTGAAAGAAGTTCAACAAATGACTACTTTGCATAAAAATTGGACCATATTTGGGGAGGGAATTGGGAGTAGCCTGGGAAAAGGGTGATCATGAAGAGAAATTTGGGGGAATCATTACTTGACAGCATGGTGTAGCAGAAATGACCAGCAGAATGTCTCCAGTGGAGGGTGTAATTGACATGTTAAGACAGAGATGTCTCTCTAATTTGAGGTTACTATTGAGTGATGCTGCATGGTGACTTCCTTCTTTGCTCATCACCCCAACTGCACTAAAATATAGTCTACTCACAGAGATATCATATATGAATGGGGATGAGGGGTTATCATGGAAATCTAGGCCATTAGCCTCCAGAAGAGGGAGAAGGAGGAGAAAGAAAGAATAGATTCAGGCAGAGAAGCAGAATGATTATCAATTCAGTGGAGAGTAGAAGGCCAGAACAAGAATTTTCTTGGGAAATGCCAAAATATGGGGCATGCTGGTCATTAAATTTCCCAGCCTGAAATCTTGAGGGACAGTACTAATTTACCCAATATCTAAGTTAAATTTAGAAGTACCAAATTTGAGAGCCAGAAGAACTTCAACTTACTCCCATCTTTCCCTGGGCATTGTGAAGACTGTTTTTGAGTCTTTGCTGGGTGGCTATTCTTTCCTTCCTTTAGGTGACATTTCCCTCACAGACCTCACAGAGCAGTGTTTTTGTGTTTTGGTGCTGGGAATTGAGCCCAGGTCTTTTAGCATGATAAATATACACTCTACCACCAAGCTATACCCCTAGCCTCAGAAGAAAATTTATAGTGTACTCATGCTCAGAAAACCTTACTTTCTGACAGCGAAAAAGCAAAAATACCACAATGGCTGAAATTTCATTTTTTAAAAATAAATATTTTGAAAGTCTATTATTTTTTCTTTTTAAAGTAGAATAATTTAAATAACTTCTTTGCCAGGCTTCCTGACTGAGAGTTAGGATATGTACATTTTTCTCCCTTTTTTGGCGAGGAGAGCGGCTTATTGCAAATTCCTTTCACTTCTTGCCTACATTTACATTAATCAGCATGGTAGTTGTCATATCATTCAAGGTGGAGCTGACTAAAGTTCTTCAGCACCTTCATTTTGATCAAAGTATTTACCATAAGGAACCTGGCCCCACATGTAAGAATGTCTGTGGAGTTCCCTGGGGACTCACCCAGGGAGGGAACTTACCCTCCAGGAGTGTACTGTCTGAGACTGATAGCACCGATGGGCTGCGTAAGACAGCAGAGACAAAGAGTTATGAAACTATGATGATGTGCCAGACACAGAAGTTTTAAAAAAGGAATAAGAACATGTCCTTCCACTTCAGCAATATTCAGCCTGGGAGAGATCCCAGACACACACAGCAATAATTTCAATATTATGTGGTAAATGTTCGATGGAAGTATGCAGTCTTTTTGCTATGGAACAAGGGAACAGATGGTATTTATGGATCCTTTTAAGGGAGCAGTTGGGGAAAGCTTCCCAAAAGGTGGCAGGCTAACTGGAACTTAAAGTATGATTGGAGGTCATCCTGGAAGATGCTCCAGGGCTGAATTTTGCTGAAGTGAAAGGACATGTTCTTATTCCTTTTTTATAGGCACCAGAAAAACTAAACTGCATAAAGGTGAAAATACATGACAATGGATGACATATTTTGGCAATGATGAGTGGTCTGATCAGAACTAACAGCAGAATGCTGTTTCTGGACCATTGATTTGGCTCTGAGCTTCTTAGTAGAAATATTAAAAAGGAAAATAGATTGTTTCCATCAATTCTGACTTTTATGAAGGTATTATAATACACATTCATTTACTTACTTCCTTAGTTCACTCAACATATATTAATTTTCTGTCTAGTTCATGCTGGGCATCTGGATAGGCTCTGAAAAGATAGTACTGAATAAACAGACCACAGTCCTTGACCTTATGGAACATTAACATTCAGGTTCTATACTGAGGTCATTCAACTTGGCTCCCATCTCACTGACTCGTTTTGATGAAGTCAAAGGCTGAGAGAATAACAGGAGTTGAAAATGTGTACTGATTTTAACATATTACCCATATAGGAAATGAAAGACAACAAAATGTCCTAAAGGACAATACCTCTGCCTAAAGTTTGCTTCTTCACTTAAAATATTGCAAATTATTAAGAAACCTGAATGTATTTTAAATGAAATGTCTTATAAGTGAAAAATGTCTGTAATTTGGAAAATTACACTAAATACCTTCTGTTATTAGAACAGATGATCATTCTAATGAGCAAAACCAGGAATGCATTGCTGCCTACACACAGTTAAGCCAAACCAATCCACAAAACAATTTCTACCTGCATGATTGGATGCTGTTTTTGAATGAGCTGGATGCATGTTGTGCAGAGGACAAGATGTTGAATTTCTTCTACATGTTCATAACTCTGACTTTCATGAATTATAAGTAATCTTAACAGATAACTGGCTCTGCAAGAATGAATTGCTTGGGGTCAACTCTCTTAAAAAAATATTAATACTAGAAGACCTCACAGTTAATACAACATACCAATACATTTGGTGTTCTAGAGGCATATTTTGCGAATAATTTTTTCTCAGAGAATTAATTACTAAATTAAACTGCTTAAATTGAAAGATTTATAGGAGTGTTTTACCGAAATTCTAATGGCTTGGTGGACATTTGTGACACAAACCTTTAGAAATTTTCGAGGGTAAAATTATCTTAGTAATATCATGGTGCAGAACTTTGGAGTCCTAATTCTCATTTTACCTATGCATGGGAGAGATCCAGAATTGCTTATGAGGGAAGAAAGCCTTGATTCTTTTTTAGGGTACTCTTTGTTTTGCTCTTCATAGAATAAAAGTGGGATTTAAAAAAAATCAGGAAAATTTCCTGATTAGGTCTCCATTTTTCATTAGGATATGGCATTTTTATTCCTAGCTGGGCTGATTATGAAAGCATATGGATCTCTCCTTAATTGGCAACATAGAATATTTGCACCCTAGGCCCACGTCAGCAAATAGAACTCTTTTTGCTCAATAATAACCAAAAGCTCAGTTATGAGATATAATTTTTACTTACAGAGCATTGCCTAAAGGTTATGCAGCAATCCATTCCTTTAATTACTCTCAAATCAGTTCTATGTAGGTGGGCTGTCAGAACTCCACCTCTCTTAGATCTGCTGTAATGATGTGGGCTTTGGTATTTATTGCATATCTCCAGTGGGGGCCTCAAAGGAAATGCTTGACACTGATTTTACACAGTGGGGAGGCTGATGCAGACAGGACCTGGTTCAATCATAATCCAGAACATCTTCCTGCTACGGAACCAAAAGAGTAATTTTTCTTCTAAGTAATTTCCATGCTGTAAACATGCAGATCTAAATTACATGACTGATGGTGTTTTCCCTCTTGCACAGCCTGCTCAGAAGCTCAGAGCCAAATTCATGAACCACCTGAAGCTGTTATATAACTTTATGATATTCATTTTTTATATAGTTTTTTCTATATGATGATCTGATTTCTTGAAAAAAAATTATTGAGGTGAAACTCTCACAATATAAAATCAGTTGTTTTATTTTTATTTCTTCTTATTGCTATTATTATTATTATTATTATTATTATTTGTGGTGTTTTGGGTATCTGTAGGCTCTGGGGATTGAACCAAGAATCTTGCTTATGCAAAGCAAGTGCTCTACTACTGAGTTACACCCCCATCCCCAAAGTCAACCATTCAAAAGTAAATGATCCAGTGATATTTAGTATATTCACAATGCTATGCAACTAACCCCACATCAGCTTCCAAAATATTTCACTGTCACCAATAGACTCATCTTAGTTCTCTTCCATTATTCTTTTGATTCTTTAAAATGAATCTTATACTCCATGCATGTCTGCAAAATGCCACAACATTTTTTAAATGAAACAGATTTTTAGTATACACATAAAAATATGTAAAACAAGTCCAAGTGCAAGAGATGGAGAACAAGGAGTAGGGAGTAGAAGAAGAATGAAGTAATCATTTTGTGTAAACCAAATGAAGAAGGAATTTCAAGAAAGAAACAGTCAACAAGAGCCACATGACAGAAATGTCACATAAAGTGAAGATTGAAATGATGCTGCTAATTTATCAGTTAGGAAGTTATCTGCAACTTTTATGTAGTTGAGTGTCTGTAACATGTGGGTTAGAGGCAAAACCTGATTGTGACTAGGAGGTGAGATAGTAAAGACTCAGAAACCTGGAACATTTCAAAATATTGGCAAAGGACTGAAATAAAGAAGAGGCTATAGCAAGTTTAACTTTATTTCTTTAAAGGTTGGGGATGCTTAAACCAACTATGGTAATAATAAGTGGAGAAAACTTGAATGATGGACTTGGTTCTATGATCATCTCTGGGGTGAGCTTGAGCAAGTGACTTTACATCTCTAGTCTTGGTTTTCTTATCTGAGTCACAGTGGCTTAATCAAAGTATCTCTGGGATTCCTTCTAGCTTTAGTATTCTGTGGTGCATTCATGGATAGAAGGAATGTGAAAATAAAGCAAGAATAGCAAAGCAATTTTGAAAATATACTAATGTTTTTTTCATTGATACACTCTAATTTTTAATGGTCTGCTTGAATTGCTGATTTTATAATTGGATTTTATGATATTAAAATTAAATCAAAGAATCTAGTGAGCATTTAATTTCAATCCTTTGGCCAAAAAGTGTGTTGTATTGTGTCCAACTACCCCTCAAATGATTTGGAAGTCAACAGGATGGTTGATGTGGATTGTGGTTGATTATAAGTGGCTAAAAATTCCTTAGTACTTGTCCCACTGAAAGCTAAGTTCCATTTTGTTTTTTTAATCTTTGAATACAGAAGGGCTCTCTACAGCTGCTTAGCCATCAAAATATGAGCAAACGATGCTATTTCTGGGCCCTTAAGAGAATGGGATGCTGGCTATTTCAACCTGGCTGCTATGCTATGAGGAAGCCCAAGCTGCCCCATGGAGAAGCCTTATAGAAAACAAATGAGGCTCTAGCCAATAGCTCTGGTTGAGAACTGATTTGCTAGCCAAGTGTGTGATCCATCTTGAAAATAGATCTTCAACACCAATTGAGATATTCTGCTGGCACACATGGAGCAGAGAAGAGCTGCCCTCACTGATCCCTGCCAAAATTTCAGATTTAAAGGAAAAATAAGTGGCCATATTGAATCATTCATTTTAGAAATGATGTAACACAGCAATACATAACTGTATTGCATTATTTGTTATTGATCTAGTAAAACAAATCCAATTGTATAGATGATTCTTCTATCAGTACATATAAGCATTCCTGAAAAAACCTGTATTCTATAAAATTGCATATCAATTTCATACAACATTTATGAGGAAAATAAGATTGATGTAGAATTTTTCAAAGAATGCCCTAATGAAAACAGTAATGCTCCTGTTAAAAATACCAGTCACTGGCTGGGAGTGGTGGTGCATGCCTATAATCCCAGAGATTTGGAAGGCTGAGACGGGGGAACGCAAATTCAAGGCTGGCCTCAACAACATAGTGAGCTCTAAGCAAGTTAGTGAGACTCTGTCTCAAAATAAAAATAAAAAGAGTTGAGGATGTGGCTCAGTGATAAAACACCCCTGGGTTAAATCACCAGTAACAACAACAACAACAACAACAAAGACCAGACATAACAAATCTCTTCTGGTATTCACACTTAGAATCACAGTGCATCCTTATCAGGCCTGTATCCTGGGACCTATATTTCTTAAAAGAAATTTTCACCTGTAGTTTTACCAAAGACCACTATAAAATGGAAAGAATAAGGGTTCTTGGAGCACTAAATCATCTACTTATTAAACTGAAAAAGATTCTTATGCAGATATTTCAGTCCCTTTCTCCAAGGTCTTTACATATTGCTGAAGATTTCTTTTTAAGTAGGAAAGTTTGATCCTATTGCCTTTTGAAGTTCTTGGAAATTCAAAAGTGAATCTAGAGGACTTGTGAGTATCAACTTTCTTATTTGTTGTTTAGCATAAATGGCCCATTTGTTTATGGCACATTGAACAATATACTGAAAATAAGGGCCCAATCCTCTGCTGCCATAGCCTGCATCATGAACCTGGGCCTTGTAACCTACCTTGTCCTGACTACTCAATTTCAAAGCCAAAAGAGATTGCTGTTCTGAGTGGGGAGCAGTTGGTGATGCTTTGGTTTCAGCTTCCTTCACCAGATCTGTCAGGAAAGGGCTGTCAGTACTCACTGTGGGATGGGAACTAGGGCTGAGAGAGGGCACTGGGTATCCTGCTCCTCAGAAGCCAGTTCATTGGACAGCTCTTCTGTTTGAAGTGCTGGTGAGAACAAATCTTCTCTTGGAGGGAAGATGACTTGGTCACTTGTTTTTTGAGGTAGTGTTGCAGATGGATTCCTAACAAAGAATGTTGTCATCTATCATTGACTTTGTGCAAAGAAACTCACCAGGTTGGCCAGGTCCTTCTGTCTCCACTGTATCAACCCTGGGTTCAATAAGAGGAAGCTCTGGACTCAAAGTAACATCCTGAAGAATGGATTTAGAAAGAAAAGTTGAATCAGAACATGTATCATACATTAGAAGGGTTATAATCCATATTTTACATATTTTCATCTAAATGTAAGCAAATCATTTTGTAGTTAGCATACATTTACTACAGAGGAAGATTCTGATTTAAAAATATATCTTGTAAAGTAACATGAGCTGGTATAGTGATCTATTACATGATCTATTGCTTTTTGGCTAACTGGTTAGTCTGAAAAAGGCTCACTATTAACAATTTGAATTGCATCTATTTTGTTCCAACTTTGCAATTCTTTCAATTTAAAAGGGAATATTGGGCTGGGGTTGTGGCTCAGTTGGCAGAGCGCTTGCCTGGCACATATAAGGCACTGGATTTCATCCTTGGCATCACATAAAAATAAAATAAAAAGCATTGTGTCCATCTACTAGAAAAAGTATTTTTTTTTAAAAAAAGGACTAGAGCATAGTCAACACTTTCATTTATGAACAGTTTTGTGATAACTTCTGGCACAAAGTAAATTAATATAGCTTTAAGTACAAAATTACTACTTATTATTTTTACTTTCTAAGATATTAATTTGAATTCACCACCTCCCATAAATAAATACGTAGGTAAGACTTTAAGAATTAAAAGTAAATTTATAAGGTATGTTTACCTTTCCAGTTATTTCTGAAAATCAAATTTAAATAATATATTCTGCTTTAATTATTCTTTTTGTTCATAAAAATGTGTTTGTTTTATCAAAGAGGGAGCACATCTTCACTCTAATTGAAATGAAGATCTAGCCAAATTCAAGGAAACTTTGAATTTTAGAATATTTGAAATGCAAGTTGAATTATATTTTATTAATACAGTTACTGGAAGTGGGTTAAACCAAGCACAGACTGTAAAAACAGAGTATTATAATTAACATTGCAATGGGAATTTTTCTCTATCCAGTTCATAAAACTGATTTTGTTTGATGGAAGGTTTTGAAGCTTTGTTTCCATTTGAACAAAAGGACAACAAATGCACTCACCTTTATGACATCAGCAAGGGGTGTGGGCAACCCTGACTGGGTGTCAGGATTGGAGACTGGTGATGGTAAAATTTCTGTGGGTGAAAAATCACAAGATTTGACTATTTATTTTTTTATTTTATAATTGGAACAATAAAACAAAGTTGGAAATAGCTAATTGACAATAGCCAATTCTTAATGCACAGTACAACATATCATTAAGAAATCAGCATTGCAGGGCTGGGGTTGTGGCTCAGCGGTAGAGTGCTCGCCTGGCACATGTAAGGCCCTAGGTTTGATCTTCAGTACCACATAAAAATAAATAAATAAAGATATTGTATCCAACTACAATTAAAAAATAAATGTTAAAAAAAGAAATCAGCATTGCATAGACTACTGGTCATTAATATGATTGGCTCACTGAAGGACAAATACAAGAGTTGCATCTTGCATGCTTGTTTGATAAGAAGGGTGTGATGGTGGAGAGAAGCCGGTCAGTGGATATAGATGGGCCAGATAGGAGGAATAAGTGCTAGGGTTCTATTGCTCAGTGGGATGACTTAGTTAAATGTATTTTACATTTCAAAATTTGCTAGAAGAGAGGTTTTTGAATCCTCTCATCACAAAGAAATGAAAAATGTATGAAGTAATGGATAGGCTAATTATCACAATTTGATCATTACATAATGAATATTTGAATGATTATATTGTATCCCATGGGGGGGAAAATATATATAATTATTGTGTCAATTAAAAATAATGACATTTTTAAAGGAAAAGTTCTTAGGGTCGATTTTTAGGATGTTCAGTTCTATTCTACAGATTCTGGACAAGCATTGAGGGTGATTGAGTAGGCCAGTGGGGATAAAAATATGACTGAACTGACAAAGAAATAAATGGCTGGCATAAATACTGGAGTCACAGACAATTTGTGGAGTCCTATTTCCTCTCTTAAACCTAATTCTCAGAATATCCCAGAAGGCTCAACTATGAGACAAACCCAGATTATCAGTTGGTTTTTGAGAAGAGACTAAGGTTGACCTTGTTTTGCCTTGGAGGTACATGATATACCTGTCATAGTAAGGATCTGACCTTGTTTCCTGCTACGACACTGCATTAGGTCTCAGGGATCTTTGAGAAGTTTTTCAGTGTTAATAGTTTGCCTATCTGAATCAGAAAAAAAAGAACTGGAAAAGAATGACAGTACTGTGCCATGTGATACTAAAATGACCTCCCTTTCTATCTATTATACTGTCTTCTGAACCAGCTGGGCAGTTCCAATCTCCTGGGTCTCTCCAGGCACCCTCTGAAGATCTTGAGTGTGTCTGTTTATCTTGTTGACCTCTTTAGATTCATTTACTAGTCCTATCCCTTTAACTTTCTGTCTTTGAAGATTGACTTATGTAGACTGCATCAATGGTTCCTTGCCTTCTGTCTTTGAGATGGCTTAGATCATTAGGGAGGTAGGAATGAGGCCTTGCTGCTTCTACATGTAGGAAACTGCCCTGTTCCTTTGACTAGAGGCAAACTCTTGTGAATAGTTCCTTTATCAAATTCTCATCAAATGATTCTAATTTGAATGTGCCATCTGTTTCCTTCTATGACCAAACAATTTACTGCATGAGGGAATCAATTTAGATTATGCAAGGTGAATAAAATTATTCATGGGTTCTTTTGTCTGTCTTGGTTCCACTGGATGACAATAGTGGACCTGGGCTGAATTGAAAAATTTGGATTTTCCTAGAGCTATTCTTGGTACAGAGTGGTCACCAAAGGCTCACAAACAAGACACAGAAGAAAGTGAAGACAGATAGAAATGATACAACACATGATGTGCCTGCCTCAGTAACCATTGACTTTATAAGGCCTACATTAAAATGAGTTTCCATGAGACACTCACACTTCCTAGCCTCTCTGTCAGAATGAGGATAAATTTAGAACCATGAAATCATCAACTGACCATCAGTGAACTGAATTGTTCCCACATCCAAGGACTGGTCTTCCTCTAGTACTCTGCTGATCAGTGTTTTGAGGTCTGTGATTGTGAGATAGATTTCTGATTGCTTGTTCTCCTCCATGGTTCCCTGATGGAGTCCTTCAGTTTCAATTTTGTTGGAATCAAATGATAGGAGGTCACCGGTGGGTCTTTTTGCTTCTGCAGCATCTTTATTAAAGATGGCCGTAAGTTGCATCTCTATGGAACTTGAACTGTGAACAGCAGAGGACACATTCCACTCAAAGTCATTGTTACATGCCTTCTAAAGACAGTCACTATGTTGCTACAAATCTTCAGGACAGCTTCAAACTCTTTTCTATAGGATCTTAAGGAACATTCCACATAAAACATTTCAGTGTTTACCAGACATTTGACATGTAGAAAAAATATTGACATATTTTAGTTCTGAAATAGAATGTCAGAATTGGGATTAAGTTGAGCTTGAAGAAGTCAATCTGAATCCATGGATTTCTTTTTTTTTAAAAAAAACTTTAGGTATTTTTGAAGAAGAGTTAATTATCCAATGTTAATTGACAGTGTTTTTGGTGGTCTTAAAAGTCATGCTGTGCTAATTAGGAAGAGGATGAAGTACCGATTCTTTTAATCCTCTTTACAAAGGTTTATGAAATAGCAATATAGCACAAAATAGTGGGACATTAGGCTATATGCATATTCTAATCAAGTCAAAACTTCAGTTTTTAAGACCATTTCTCTTCTACCTTTTTCATGAAGTATTTTTTAATAAAAAATACTCTAAATGAAATAGCCAGAGGAAGAAATAAAATAACAGAATATGTAAGAAAATAGGGAGTTAAGTAATACATTTTATACAATTACTGTATTTATTATCATTTTTATTATTCAATGCCTTTTGCACATAAAAATGAAACAAGATTCTCTATAGCTCTGTCCTCAAAAATCAGGTTTTACTTTACGGTTCATGTCATAAATCTACACAGAGGGATGCAGGAGTGGTTTAAAGGCCATGGGAACTGATAATGTGTATTCTTGGCAGTTCTTCAGACCACACAATCAGTCAGAGTCTACAGTTCATTATTTCACTAGTCAATTAGAGGAGACAGAGCTTCTTATTATTGAACTCTCCAAGGTATAGTGGGTCCTTTTCCCAGTTCAAACTGACCTTGGAATAAAGGAGCAAATTAGTTTTTCTACTTCATTCTAGAGTTAGGTTGGTGGCCTGTAATGTATGCACAGACAACTTCCCATTACAAAGAACCTTTAAGAAATAGTTAAACTTTAAGAAATAGTTAACTTTAAGAAATAGTTAAATCATGCTTGCACCTTAGATATGCATTTAATATTAGAATTATAAAATTAGAAAAAAATAATTCTATAAAACTCAAGGTCTAATTAGAAAAACAAAAAATGTTTTTCTAATTAGACCTTGAGTTTTATAGAATCCTTTTTGGCTGATCAGGTCAGTTTTTTACAGCTTATCTCTCATTGTGATTTTTGACTGGAGAGGTTTTTTTTTTTTTTTTTTTAAATTCCATTTAAATAAGAAACCATTAAAAACTCATTGGCACATCTCAGATATTATATGTAAGAATTATTAGTACATAGTCAACATACAAATTGTGGAGGAAACCATGCTATATTTTAAAAGTTAAAAAAACCCAAATTACCCATTAGTTTCTTTCTTTGGTCTTCATTTCATCACGTACAATGGAAACATGCAAGAGAGAGAAAGTTTTAAGATATTTATTGAGTCAGTCAATGAATTATTTCATATATAAAATTATTTTTGCATAATTTCTTATGTTTGTCCAAAGCTTAGAAGGACACATATAAACAGAACACGTGGAAAAATGAGAATTCATACCCTATTTGAATCAAATGTATGATATGTCAAGATCATTATATTGTCTTGAGCAACTAATAAAAAAATAATAATAATAAAAGAATTTGGAAGGAAATATTGACAGCTATATGAATCTCAGATGTAAACATCATTACATGATATTTCTATTAGAATTTGAATTTTTGCTCAAAATGTTGTATGTTCTTATGATCTTCCTCCTAAACTCCTTTATTTCCTCATATTGTTCCTTAAATAGGCTGCATGTATATCCTATGCATTTTGAGTGGTGCTATATTGCCAGCCAGGAAGTTCTTAAAACGTATTTTATTCATGGGTTTCTTGCCTCCTAAATAGCATTAGGTGATTACTTTATGCCTAAAGATAATTTACCTGATGTTCAACCCTAGATCTAATGTTTTATTGTCTATATTTTGAGTTGCTTTGATCCATAAACTTTGAGGGATTGGTTCAATTCACCATGGGACAGCTTGCAAAGAAATCCAGCACCTGTTCACTGAGTGGGTGCTATGTTCCAAGCAGTTCATATGTGTTCTCATTTAATTTTTTTCAACAGCACAATTTTCACATGATATGGGAACATGAAGTGAGAGGGAAAGTATCATTTGGAATGTGTAGAGGTAGGATTCAAACTCTGGCTCATCTGCCCTCGCCTGGGCTCATTTTGCCATACCACCACCACCTGCTGATTGCCTGAGAAAAGTCACTTTGGCTCTGCCAAAACTGAAAGATATATCTTAGACTCCTCTGGATATGTATGAATCCACTTTAGAAGCTATATTCAGTTTTCAAAATTTTAAATAGTTGCTCACAAAGACACTACCCATGAGATGGCATTAGTGTCATTGGTGTTCCTGCCTGAACAATGAATTCATCTAGCTTTCTTCCTCTGATGTAATATGACTCCAGTGGACATGTTACAGGCATGCTACCACTTGTACTCTGTGGTTTCAGAAAGAATCTATGACTACTTAACTAGCCTATTCTGTAGGGAGAGATTTCCTTCTCTACCAGGTAGATATTCAACAGGACCAACAATAATTTGTGATCCATGAAGCTCAGGAGAGAGGCCAGGCTTCTTGGGCCAAGACTCTAGCCCTGCTAATTAAAAAAATTGCTTTATTCATATATCATTGCATAAACCAACCAGACATATTTAAGGCATATGATTTGATATATTTGAAACTATCCACCTGTAAACCATTACCCCAATTAAGACAGGGAGCATATTCTTTACCCCAATGCTTTATCACGCCCCTTAGTAATCCTTCTTTTCCATCTCTCTCCACTATCTCTAAGCAATTTCTGATTTGTTTAATGTCATTATAGATCAGTCTGCAGTTTTTAGTATTTAATGTAAATGGGATTATAATGTATTTTTGTTTGTTTTCTTTCATTTAACATCATTATTTTGAGATAGACCCATGTTATTGTATCTTCCAATAGTTCATTTCTTTGTTGAAAAGGAGTCTGTCATAAGAATATGCTGCTACTGTTGGGCAACTGCTCTGTTGATTGATATTTTGGTTGTTTCCAGTTCTTGGTTATTACAAGTAAAGCTGCTATGAACATTTGCGAACCTGTTTTTGAAAGAGTGTACACTCCAACTATATAGAGTGATTGTGAATAGTTTACTACATTTGCTATACGGGATAAGGCAATATTTTACCTTTACTATTAAATTTTAACAGTAAAAATAATTTGATAAATATAGCTTTACACATAAATACTTTGGTCAAAGTATTTAAACAGTGAAAATAATAATAGATGTCTTAATTTTCCAGTTGTGTTAAGAGAATAAAATGAGGTCTCTGATACAATAGTACTTGTGAGAGTATATATCAGCTTTTATACAAATGAGCTAAAGTAAAGACAGTATAAGACTCTGAGTTTTGAGTCTTCTATGGAGATCTATCCCTATGAGGAAACAATTTCCTTCATATTAAATTTTATTTGCAATATACTGAGCATTCTTATTGATGACCAAAAGTTTTTCTTGCTCACAAACATATCATTTATTTTATTCAGGAGCCAAAATACTTTTCTGATGGATTGAAGTCTTATGACATAGTTAACATCATTGGGAAAATGTGATCAAACTTACTTATAAGCATCTTTGGCAAGAATAAATCCTGACAGAGACAAACACTTGGGAAAGACTCTGCTTCCAGAGATATATGTTTAAAAGTTTTACTTTGAAAATTTTCATCACCTAACATTTTTGTTTCTTGATGCAATAGGCTTATTTTAGATTAGTTGTTTCATTTGCTAAAGGGAAGGAACAATCAGCATTTAATCATTCATCAGGAGAACCATTTCCATCATTTCCTTTGGCTTTAGATTTAAAAATTTATTCTTTAACTGTAGTAGTTTATTCAGAAGGCCTTACCAACTATGCAAAATATTCTCCTATCACTTTTTATTTTTCTCTAATCCATCAGATTTCACATGGAATGCTGCAGAGCAGCATCTTGAAATATAGAGAAATGAGTTTGTTTTGGTAAATGTCAAGAGTTTCATCTTTTACAGCTTTTGTTTTTCAACATTTTTTTTCTTTGGAGTTATACGAATCAGGTGGCCCAACAACTGTGCAAGAAATCACCTGGAAGTGCTCCTAGAAGCTCTTCCTCATAGATAGGGAAGCTCCTGGAGGAACTTCCAGTGTGGCTGCTCTCTCCCTTCTGTTCTCTCCTTTCTTCTCATGGAACTGCATTCTGCTCATACCAGGGCAAGTATTTGCCCCTCCTCCACATTGTTAAACAAACAAACAGAAACAAAATGAAACCATCTTATGACCCTACCTGTAGAATAAAGAGAACTTCTTGCCTAAATCCACACACCTGCATTGGAGTGTCAGGATGGGGCTACTGGTCTGTTCCTGCCAAGGTGTTGGGAGCAAGATCCTGCTTTATTGTGGCATTACATTATGATTTTGTTTCTCATATTTAAAATTTTAATTTAATAACCTTTGAGTGGTAATACAGTACTATGGTTCAGATATTAAAATACAATAAAAGGTACACTTTGAGAAGTCTTTTTGTACCCTTGACCCTGTCCACCCCATTCCTTCCACCCCTCTGCCTCCACTTTTCATTGGGTTTGCCTCTCTCTCCTGAGTAACACGATTTGTTAAACCCAAGATAATATGTAACCTTTGATAGGAAACCATGCAATTTGACACGAAGGCAAATTAATTGCTCCTTTTTTTGGATTTGTCTCTCCTGAGGTATTTTCTCAAGAGGTTCATTAATAACATTGCCAAGGACAAGCAGTTGAGTGCTCTGTACAGGGCACTCTTGGCAGAGCTAAACAATTTAAAAATTGTTTCTGACTCCTGGAAAGAGTAACACAATTCCTGTGCCACTCCTGAAAAATCATGGGATTGAGGCAGGAAGTTAGATCTCCCACAGGCAGCCAAGGTAAGGGCCTTAGAGAAGCCCAGGAAGGAAAGGGGACTTCATACCAACATGAAAGGAGATATTGGGTCTGAAAGACATCCTGTGACTCGCTGTTCCCTGCCAGCATTAACCACATGCCTTCTTCTGACCTAGAATACCTGCTTGTGTTCCTCACAACAGCAACCACAGCAGCCCTTCCTTATTACCCTTGCCCTTACCCCCCACAAGGGTTTACCATAAGTAGACCCCTATCCAAAATGTTTCCTCTAACAGACATGACAAAAACTATCAGATAAGATCCATCCTAATGATGTAAATAAGAGATTAAAATCATGCATTTGTGTTTGGGTTATTAAACTCAGAGTTTAGAGAGCTTGATTGGTTCATGCTAACATCTCTCACCCCACCAATCACCTGTGCTGGGCCATCAGATATGCCTTTTAAAACCCATAGATTACAGACACCCATTGGTATCCTTCTCTTGTGGCCCCTCCCCTCTGGGACCTCTGTTTTTTTTTTCTTTCTGTTATTATAATAAATTTTGTCACTTTACTCTCACCCTTGTTCTTGTGGATTTCATTCCTCAAATTCACAAGACAAAGAACCAGACTGCCTAGATCCAGTGTTACAGGATGTTCATGTTCTAATGAGATACATGGCTCCTTTATCTGGAATGTATTCAGCCACTAGGGCTTGGCAGAGCTAAACAATTGAGGGAAAAGTGACCTTATAATCCCTACGACATCACTTTTAGAAGAGAAAGTAATTTAAAAATTGAGAAAAGTCCAATTTTCTTACTTACCTAAATTCTAACACACGGATCTCTTTGAATCCTGGCAGTTTCTTAAATACCTTTTGCATCTGCAAGAGAGAAAGACATTTATGAAATATTCTTTGGTTCTACTGGGTCAGATCTTACCTATCTGTAAAAGCCTAAATACTTTTTGATGATTAGAGGAAAAAAGGAAAATGAAAATTGAAATAATGAAAGAGGTCAAACTTCATTCTCAGTTATTTCTGAAATCCAGAGGAAAGTGTTTTGCTATTTATTGAAAAGCCATAATTGAGTAGTTCTGACCTGTTTTAATGGCTACTTTACATAATAACTTTAATGTGGTATTTGGAGGAAACATTTTGGCTACAGGATTTTCACTTACATAGTAATAATATATTTTCTGACTGTATAACTGTAGTGACTATAATGTTTTCACTACAGTATTATATGAATTGAATTAAATGACTTGGAAAATATCTATAATAATAAAGATGGTATTAAATTCAAAATGGCTGCTATACTTAAACCAAGTGGTAGAAACAGACTGTAATAGATAGGTTTGTTCTTAGAGCCAGGTAGACTGCACAGGTTTTCTTAATTAATTTGCTCTTGTTAATGATACCTGAGGAGGATTCTCTCCAGGCTCTCTCCTAATCCAGTGGCATTTCCCATTACTTCTTAACAGAGTCCTGCTCTTTCCTGGTTCCTTTACCATCTCTCTCACCACTGTCTTCTTTGTTCTACCCTATTTCTTTCTTTACTCTGTACTTTGAATACAAGGAGTCCGCGTGTCTCCATCCTTGCCCTCCTCAGCTTCCTCATCTTTCTTACTCTCCTGTTTATTCCACAGTAGGCCCTGTGTTAGGCTGTGGGGACCCTGGCACAGACCAGTATGGCCCCATCCAGGTTTCCTGCAGGAAGGCCAAGAGACAAGAGACTCTAAGAGTAAGGTGTCACCATTTGGTGATAAAGCTTGGGTGGGTGAGCAGGGTGAAGGGTGAAGAACTCTGTCCTGGCTTACCTTCCCTGTGCCCACTTTTTCTCCCTCTTGGGGAATCCCATTTTCTCCCATGGCTTCAATGATCACCTGATACATGGCCTTGAGTTCTCATGAATATTCCAATATTTGTCACTAACTAAATCTGCCCAAATCGGGGTCATTCTCTTTCACAGATCTGCCTTTTCCCCTTGACTCCTTATCTCAGTCAGGGTCAGAAAGGACAGAATCCACAGATACCCTACCACATGTAGCCACACATTCCTGTTAGTTTGAAGCTCATGATGTCTTTTGCTTTCACCATATTCTTCTTATTCCTGGCTAGTTCTCCTGCCCTATTACCTCTCTTGCATTCCTGAAAGGGGTTTCTGAGTATGTGTGAAAAAGGAGGAGAAATGGTTCTTTGAGTGCCATGTTTTTTTCAAAGTGAGTTAAGCATTCCATATCTGTTGCTCTTCATTAAAATTGAAGTACAGACTGAGGAGTGGGATAGCTGGTTCAAATGGGGTTCCATTCCAAGTTTTCTAAGGAATCTCTATACTACTTTCCAGATTGGTTGCACCAACTTGTAGTCCTACCAGTAATGTATGAGTGTGCCTTTCCCACCACATCCTTGCCAACACTTTTGTTGCTTAAAAATAGCATACTACAATGACACAGCCACATCAATATTTTTAGCAGCACAATTCACAATAGCTAAATTGTGGAACCACTTAGATGGATAAATGGATAAAGAAACTGTGGTATATAAACACAATGGAATACTTCTCAGCATTAAAAGAGAATAAAATTATGGCATTTTCAGATAAATAAATAGAGTTGAAGATTATGATACTAAGTAAAGTAAGCCAATCCCCAAAAAGCCAATGGCCAAATGCTTTCTCTATAAGTGTATGCTAATCCATAATGGGGGTGGGGACATGGGAAGAATGGAGGAACTTTGGATTGAGCAAAGGGGAGGGAGGAAAGGGAAGAGGGTAGGAAAGATGGTAGAATGAAATGGACATCATTACCCTAGGTACATATAGATTTTGCATGAATGGTGTGACTCTACTTTGCATACAAAAAAGTAAAAAATTGTGCTCCATTTGTGTACAATGAATTGAAGAACATTCTGCTGTCATGTATAGCTGTTTAGAACAAATAAAAAACATACATTTAAAAAATCCTGTAATGGGATGCACTGTCTGTTGAGTAAAGTCCAATTCTTTAGAAAGGCATTTCAGAACTTCCTGAATCTTACCCCCCACCCCCAGCCTAGCTGCCATACCAGTCACACTTCTTGTCTTCATTATCCCTTGACCAATATTGTCTCCTCTTGACATTAAACTGACCCTTGCCCTTCTCCCATCCAACATGCACTTCTATTTCTCTAGGCACCTATGTTATGGATTCTTTTTCTTTTTTATTTTTGGAGGTAGGTACTTGGGATTGAACTCAGGGGCACTCAACCACTGAGCAACATCCCCAGCCCTATTTTATTTATAGACAAGGTATCACTGTTGCTTAGTGCCTTGCCATTGCTGAGGCTGGCTTTGAACTTGTGATCCTCCTGCCTCAGCCTCCAGAGCTGATGGGATTATAGGTGTATACCACTGCACCCAGCCTGGATTTTTTTTTATCCCAAGATGACTGCCCATCTTCTGCTCATTGACTGCTTCCCCTGCCCATACCCATTTGCAAAGCCAGCTTGAACATCTTGCCAACTGGAAAGCTTTTGTAGAGTTCCAGGATTAGGTGAAGTTACTTCTTTCCTCTGCACTCTAGATATTATTACAGTATATCACACATAGGTTTGTAAGGCACATATCAGTTTCCTTCTGAGATCATGCTCCTTAGCTGCACAAATTATGACTTGCACATTCATTTTTACCTGCTTTGTTCTTAGTTTCTAGCAGATTGTCATTCACATAGTAGGAACTCAGAAAATATTATTTGAATTGAGTGTATCTCTTTATTCTCTAAACTTGTCAACATGTCACTGTGTAGTCACCAGATCTAAAATTACTGCTGACTCTACCTATGCCAAGGATGAGAGCAGTGATGAACAGATAATCCCCAAATCACTCAAATTGGGCTTTGGGCTGCATCATGATATTTTTCGCCCCCAGAAGACTCATTTACCTTCTGATTACATTTCCTTTTGTCAGTATTAAAAAGAGTTTTCCTTTCCTGCATGTATAGGAACTGCAATGATGGGTGATAAGAAGAGCCTTGTGTAGACCTGCATTAAAATAGTGGTTCTACTATTTCTTTTTTAGCTGCAAGACCTTTAATTTATTGCTTAATCTCTGAATTTTCATCTTCTTAGCCCAAATGGGATAACAATACTGATGCTACAAGTTTGTTGTAAGGAATACCTAACAGGTAACAGGTGCCTGGCTCACTCTGGCAGAGTTGGTAAAACTGAATTGTTTATTTGCCTATACTCTACCTTGCCTACTAGATTACTAGGGACTTTGAGGGCCTAATTTTCTTTTACTTCCCCAGTGACCACACAGTATGGAACCTAGCAAGGGCAGAATTAAACTTCAGACTGTTTTTTTTTTTTTAACTCAATAGGGAGGGCAGGGTGAGGATCCCCAGAGATATCAGGGAAAAATGGCCTGGTAGTAAGTTTCTGTGCCTCCACTTCTGTCCTGCTATGGGTTTAACAAAGAACTAGGAGTCTGAGCTCTGTACAGCTGATCTTTATTATGGAACGGGAAAGGGCTATATGTACATACTTCAGATCTGCTTTGGTCTCCTGTGATAAACAGCTTTGGGGCTACAGGGAATTTGTTGTGTTGCTCCAGTAATAGCACCAGGGACTGAAGGTTTAAATGTGAGCTGCAGTGTTTAGAGCAGGAGAGTCAGAGACAGCTATACATATGAAAACAGTCAATCAAGGAAAGAACTGCCTCTGTTGAAGCAGTTGCTGCATTGACAGCAGGGAACAGCACTGGGGAGAGCTGTCCTGCCCTCCAGGAATGCTCCACAGCACTGGCTCTGGTGGAGAGAATTTATTGTTTGTGTCCTGTCTGCAATTAAGAATCAGCTTTGCTTAGGAGGGTGTAGACAGTGTCTAGGGAGGAGACGACAAAAGCCTTCAGTTAATTCTGCTAAGTAATCTTCTGGGGGACCTTCCAATCACGGAGCTCTAACCACTTAATTGCTAATTAAGTGCCCAGTTAACCTATTAATAACACTAAATGCACAGGGGTCTCCCTGAGTCTGCTGTAACGGGGCTGTAAAAAAAGCAGCTCTGTTGAGTTCCCAGTGAATTGTTCGCACAAGAGAAAGCATTCAGACAACAGCTAAGCAATTCCTTTTGACATTTGTATTAAATTTCTCATTAGGTTTATTGTGGAAATTAAATTACAGCAGAGCACTGTCCATTAATTCCTGATGGGCCTGAATGGTTGTGCTAATGTAGCTTTGGGTTGTGGTGAGCTGACTGGTTGTCTGATGGCAGGCCTTGAGGTGGTCCTGCCCAGGAGCCTGGGAGAACAGATGCTGTAAGCAGAGGCTCCATCTTAGAGAAACTCGACTGTTCAAAGAGAACCAGCAGGAGTAAGGTGATGGGTCTTTGAGTTCAGACTGGCCAAGATATCCTCTTCTGTACCTGGCAAGTTTTTCAGAGACTACAAGGAGGGTGCTCATTTGAGGACGATGCAACAATAGTCCTTTCCTCAACAATATTTATTTGGGAAAAATTAGGAAGTGTAGCATAGTGATTAAGAGCAAGGGTTCTGATGCCATATGTCCTGGATTGAATCTTGGGTTTGCCAGATAACAGATGCCAGATAATATCTTTGGAAGATAATAATTAGTTTTATTGTGCCTCAGTTTTCTCACCTATAAAAAAGGGAAATAATATTACTTACTTATGTGATTGTGTGAAAAATCAAAAGAGTTAGTATCATGTAAAGCATTAAGAACAGTGTTCACTATTATTTCTTTTCACAGCAGTTAAAAAGCTAGACTCAGAAAGGGACTTTGAGGTTATCTTTGATTTCTAAGACTGGGGAAAGCATGATCCATAAATGTTCACTGCTAATTTTTGGCACAAATGGGAATTAAAACTTAGATTTTAAAAATACCTCAATGTATTTCTGTTATTTTCCATTTAGGTGCTTAGAAAATTAACAACACATCAGTGAAGAGTCTATGGCCAATTATCTGACTTTGAAGATACTCTGAGTATATTAAAAATTTGCCAAAAAGAATGTTTCAAAGAACAAATGGAAAAGTTAACAAACTTTTAAAAGCTCATTCTGTCTAATAACCCATGTCTAAGTACTTGTGTGGTTCCTAACCTGAATATTTCTCTTTGAAGTTTTATAGAAATGATGCTTTGTATTTTATTGACTGAATGCTGATGCAGAGTGGGGTTGGAGGTTAAGAATATTTCACGTCTGCATCTTTTCTCTGGGTGAAAAGAGATGAGTATTAAATTCTTCAAACATGAGAAGCAGGTGCCCTTTTGTTCTCTGGCCATGCAGAGTAAGATTCATGCACACTTGGGCTATCCATAAATGTGGTTCACAGTTATATAATCTCATGGTGCTTCTATTTTTCAGAGGCATTTATAACAATTACTGTCCCAAGCTCTGCCTTAGGAGGTTAGGCTTCAGAGGTTAAACAATTCCTGCTCTTGAGGGGAAGGAAGCTTATACGCTGGTGGTGGTGAGGGTGGTTTGTGAGGAGGGAAGAATAGAGATAGCAAAGGCATAAATATGTAAACAGTGACCTCAAGACAGGGTCATCAGTGATATGACAGCAGTGTACTAGGTTTTTGTGAACATGGCAGACAGGTACTAAAGTCAGAATGGGTGGAGGGAACCCTCTGTGACAGTATACCTAAAATGAGCCTTGGGGAAGAGCATTCTGGACCAACAAGGCAGCATATATAAAAGCTAAAAGTGAGGAAAATTTGCAAATAGTTTTGTATTTCTAGAAAATAGAGTGCAAAGGGGAGGGATGAAAGAAACTGGTGTAAGATGGGACTTAAAAGGAAAGCAAGGGCCTTATCACAGCTTGTAGATACTACACAGCAGAGTCATTGGATTTACCCTGCAGAAAATAAAACAGCATTTGAATTTAGTCAGGGACAGACACATGTGATAATTGATGACATGGACAATATAATTGCTTTCTCCTTATCACTCATAAAAAATGTCATGTCTTTCAATCCATCAAACTGTAAAATGTAAATATTATGTCAAGACAAAGATTGGGTATTAGAATTCATATTTCAACCCACTATATTGTCTAGTTGGTGCCTATGTAGTCATTTTATTTTATTTCTTTAGAATTGTAATCCACATCACTGATATATGATTGACATGGAAAGAACTGAACATATTTAATGTATATAACTCAATGAGTTTTGAGATAACTATACACTCATGAAAGCATCATCATAATGATCATTTAGACATATAGAATTTCTGCAGGTATCCGTTAAATGAGGTTTAAAAGCCTAATACTGTTAAAAGAAAATCTGAAGGTAAATAACATTTAAGAATGGAAAAGATAGAATGGACAATTTGTGCACATTCTGGGACTTACTGTAGTGTTTCTTTTCTTTTTAATAATTAAAAATGGATGCCTGGTCACAAGAAGTTGCTACTACTATCCCAAAGGGTATGTGTTCTGTTAACTCCCACACTCTGAGCCACTGTTGGGATATAGTTGTGGGGCACTGTCCACTCACCTGCAGCTGTGACTTTCCTGCCAGCTCCTGGTAGTAAGTGGAGTGGGAGTCAGCAAGCTCTGCCTTGAACTTTTGGTTTGGCAGAGAGATGCTGAACTCCACCCTCTCCTCCAGTGGGTCCTCCTCCAGTGGGTTCTCCGAAACATTAGTGAGTTCAGTCTCTTGTTCCTGAGTCAAAAAATCAGGATTCCTATTAATGTAAGCCAGAAACACATGCTATATCATATAACATATTGATACTGTATCTAGAGGTGTATTATGCAGGCTCAGGTGCTTTTAGATTAAAAGTCTTAGTGACCAGAGGAGGCCTCTAAATTTCGTGAGGAATTAAATTAAGTACCAAAACTCCAATGAGTTAGCTATTATAGAATCCTTGAGAACACTGTTATTCTCTGTGATCTTCATGAAAAAAAAATATATGTACACATACACATAACACTCCTCACCATATATATCCTTTCACTCATCATGCATGAAAAATGTCATGTCTTCTTCACAGAATAATATAATCAATTAACAAATATATATATATATATATATATATATATATATATATATATTCAACATATCTAGCAATTAGAGAAATGCAAATTAAAACTATACTGAGGCTGAGGCAGGAGGATGGCGAGTTCAAAGCCAGCCTAGCAAAGGGCGAGGCACTAAGCAACTCAGTGAGAACCTGTCTCTAACTAAAATACAAAATAGGGCTGGAGATGTAACTCAGTGGTCAAGTGCCACTAAGTACAATCCCCAGTAACCGCCCCCCACCAAAAAAAAAAAAAACCCTACACACAAAAACCAAAAAACTACACTGGGATTTCATATTACTTCAGTTAAGAATGGCAATAATCAAGAATAAAAGTAATAATAAATGTTGGTGAGGATGTGGGAGAAAAGGCACACTCATACATTACTGGTGAAACTGCAAGTTGGTGCACCTCCTCTAGAAATCAGTATGAAAATTCCTCAGAAAACTTGGAATGGAACCACCATTTGACCCAGTTATCCCACTCCTTGGTATATACCTAAAGGACTTAAAATCAGTGTAATACAGTTATATGGCCACATAAATGTTTGTAGCAGCAGCTCCATTCACACTAGCCAAGCTATGGAACCAAACTAGGTGCCCTTCAGCAGATGAATGGATAAAGAAAATGTGGTACATGTACACCATGGAATATTACTCAGCCATAAAAGAAGAATGAAATAATGGCATTTGCAGTTAAATAGATGAAACAGAAGACTATCATGCTAAGTGAAATAGGCCAATCTTAAATAAAATTATACTCCATCTATGCATAGTATGTCAAAATACATTCTACTTCATGTATAACTAAAAAGATCAAATAAAAAATAAAAAAGGTCATGTCTTAAAATTGATCAACATGTAAAACTGGAAATCTTATGTAAAGACAAAGTATTATGTGTGAAAAATTTGTATTTCAATCCATCATATTCTCTAGTGGTGCTTAAGTAGTCATTTTATATTATCATATATATTGATGGTGCTTCATTAGGATTGTACCACATTGTTGTCTGACTTAGCAATACTTTTTGCTGAGGATTGGATTAGATGTGGTAACCTGCAGATAATGAGATACTATTTAATAGTCCTTTGTAGAGAAGAATCTAGAATTAATTAGAACATCTGCACTCAAACTTCACATTGCAAATAAAAAGTCCTATCAGGCCAGAAGAGAGTTTGAATTTTTTTTCCAGAAGGAATGACATATTTGGGCCACCTTTGGAGGCATGTAGCTGAGAATGGAAATACTGTTCTGAAGATGGGAATTTGATCTTGATCACAAAGAGCCAGGGGTAATCCTTCTTGCCTGTTGGCTTGGAAACCAGCAGGGGTGGCTCAGTGCCCTGAATGCACTTGAGTCCCCAGGATACAGAGTAAGCCTGCTGCTGAGTTTCCAACTTGGGGTTGTCAGATTTTCTGAGTACTCAGACGACACTGACAGCTATACAGCTTTCTCAAAAAAGTAAGAAATATGACTGTAGAAAATTGAGTGGGTCTCTGGTCTAATGAAATTAGAGTGAAGGGAGCTGAAAAAAGAGAACAACCATGAAGGACAGAGATCAGCTGGCTGGTGGCAGACATGTCCTCATTTCTGGTGACAAAGTCTCCCCTTCCATGGACATGAACAACTGGATGACCTCCAGCTGTAGTGGGACACATAGAGGATGAGGATCCACATTTAATTAGCTCCTGACAATTTATTTAGAAGAATTTCATCCATTCATTTAAAAATATCCATTGACTATCTGTGTGTATCACAGTGCCAGGATCTATGGGGCACTAAGAGAAAAGGATGGCATCTGGTGTTATTCTCTAGAAGCTTAACATTCATTAGGCACATTTGAAATTTATATGAATAACTAATTAGAAAAAATTTAAAAATTAATTAAAAAAGAAATTCACATGAAACAAATACATTTTAAAAATGTATTACTGAGAAGTTACTCTCAGCCACTTAAAGTTTTCATTGTCTTTATCACTTAAAGATTATTTTCATTAACAAAGGATAATTGTATATATTTATGAGGTCCAATGAGATGTTTTGATATATAGTTACAATGTGGAATGATTACATCAGGCTTATTAACAAGTCCATCATTTCAAATACTCATCACTTTTTTTTGTGGAGAAAACATTTAAATCTACTCTTTCAGCAATTTTGAAATATGCAATGCAATATTATCGATTAGAGTCAGCATTCTTTGCAATAGATCACTAAATTTTCCTCATGTCTAACTGAAACTTTGTGCCCTTTGATGAATATTCCTCTTTCACCATCCACCCATCCTTCCCCAGATTCTGTGTTGTTTATAAAAAACATATGAAATGGATTAGATTTTCATCCCTCTCCCTCACCACCATCCGAGACTCTCTATTATCTATGGGTTTTAAAACTCAGACTCTCTTGCTAGCATTTAAGGCTCTCCATAGTCTTTTTCCAGCCTGCTTGAAAAAATTTTCTCCCTTCTCCTATAGTCTGACAGATTGCCCAGAAAGAGCATGTTCCTGCTAGTTTCCTCATTGAAGACCCTCCTCACTTCTCCCCATCTTCAGCAATCACACACACACATACACACACACACACACCATCCCTCCCCCACATTCACACATGCTTTTTTGCTTCTTACCAATAACTCATGATATGTCTAAAATAATACTTCCTCTGACCTCCTAGGGTCTAGAAATCTTTGCTGGCTCTGCACTCCTGTAGCACTGACAGTTAGAATCCTTCAAATACTCACCTGGAGCCTTTTTTATGTACAAACATTTTTGCCCTGCATGATTCTCATATGCCACTGAATCTTTCAAACCAAAAACACAGGGACAGTTTATACACAAAACTCAGCAAATATACATGACTAAGGACTGCATCCCCTGCAACCTGCCTGGTTTAATCATTTCGTCTCAGTCTGTATACTTGCTATCTTCAATCAAAACTTTTAGACTATTTTGTTATATTTAATTGCATTATAACTTCATAAAGGTAGGGGCTATGTCTTGCTCTTCTTGGGATCTTTGGTGCACAGTCCAAAGCATATTCTAGTAAAATGTTTGCTGAGTGAAGAAATCGGTGATAGATAGACAATAAAAAGGTTAAGAAGCTCAAGTGATGAATACTGAATGGAATATCTGGGGGATATTTACACAGAGAGGGACCAATATTAGATTTTGAAGAAGATGGGATATAAGTCATATGAGAAAAATGATCAACTAGTCATCTTAGACTTTTTATAGTAAATATATTTGGAATTATAGTCAATTATTTTTTTCCCACAGTACTTTCCCTGTTGATGAAGCAGGATTTTTCAGAGAAAAACAGCATAGTGTAGTTTAACCAAACCTTCAGACATCTGGCCTAAAGGACAGAGAGAATGGCCAGCATGATTCTGGTTTTTGATTTCTCATGCAGAGCTGGAGAAACTGAATTTTCTGCCCTTGCCCTGCAGCTGACCTGTGCTTCATAAGGATGGCATAAAGGGTAGAGGTCTCCCAGGCCACAGGGGCAGGTAGGCAGGGTTGCTCTGGCAATGTATCAAGGATGTGGATCCAGGTTCTAGTTTTCAATCCCATTTCTGTCCCTTTAATTGTCTGCTGTCCACCTTGTGCTGCCCCAACCTACCACTCATTGGTAATGAGGACAGTGATTCCCTGCCTTGGCACTGATGTCTGGGCTCCAAGCATTTTGGGGAGCTTAAACATTTCCCTGTTTTCACAATCAACATTAAATTCTGTAACAATCCTCTCATCTGCATACTTCTTCACTCACAGTATGACCATGCTCCCCTTCCTGAGAACATAGTTTCTATTTTTATTCAGTCTGATTTGAAGAGTTTTGGTCATTCTCATATTTATCTAACCTACCCATGGTGGACATGACTTTTTGTTTGCAGGGGGTTATATAGTGGAGAAGGTGATTCATTGATGGATTCACTCACTCTAATGTGTGGTGAGCACCTACTGTTTGTAAGGTTCTGTTAGGTATTGAGGGGGAAACAGGCAGGTGAAGAGCTAGATTGACTCAGAACTTCTTACTGTTGTAGGCTTGTTGGTGTCATTGAGGCTACCGAGAATTTCATTGAGGTGTGTGTCATCAAGAGCAAGAGGAAAGTGCCCGACTGAGCCATTGGCAACATCTGTGGAAATTAGGAGAAAAAAAAAAGACACAAAAATGAGACTAGAGGAATTTAAATTAGAACAAGGTCAAAATTCCATATGCCTTTTCTGTCATTCTGGAGTTTATAGATGTTAAATGCATTCTGAATTCATTTTTCTAAGGTCACATAAACATGTTCTTGAAAAAAATATAACCCATACTCTCAATTACAGTAAATTCTTCATTCTTCCTTCCAGGACCCAAGTTTGGTGCACCCCCTACATATGATGCAGTTAAATGCTTCTGCCTAGTGAGATCTCATTAGTTTTTCTTTTTGTGATTACCTAAAATATGTGAAGGTAGATATTTACTTTGAATTTATTCTTTCCCATGTTTTCTTACAATATAACCCAAGTCTTTAAAACTCAGATTGCTTTAGCAATCATTAGGGCATTAAAATTTTAATCATAAAATTCAAGAGATGAAAGAATATTGAGATGTTATCAATTCACCTGTTTAGAACAGACCACCATAAACCGTGTCAGATATCTGGCAAATGTTTTGATATGTATAAAGACCTCATGGAATGGAAGTCTAGGTTCTAACCAAGAAAAGAAAAAATATTACTGTAATATACATTTCCTGCAATTTTATAATTGTTATTAAAAACATTCTGGGAAAATAGTGTTATGATTAATTGGTATACAGATAACTGGAAAGTGTTTATCATTTGAATCTTAGGCAAACACATGGAATATATTATTTTCAAACATTAGAAAACAGGACATACCAAAAAGTGATATTATTTTTCCTGGCTCGCTGAGGAGTGTGTAGTGCCTGGAAATCAGCAGTTAAGTGGTCACTTGTCACTGTGAGGTTCTGTGAAGTCATTGTACTGTTATGGGTTTGTTGTTCCTAGTGAGTACAGGCAATGGGTATTAGAGTCATCTGGGGAAGGTGACTTTTTAAAAATATATATTTATTTATTTTTAATTTCTTTTTTGTACTTGTCGATGGATAGACTGCCTTTATTTTATTTGTTATATGGTGCTGAGGATTGAACCCAGTGCCTCATGTGTGCTAGGCAAGTGCTCTGCCACTGAGCCACATCTGTAGCCCAGGAAGGTAATTTAAAAATATATATATATTTTAAATTTATCCATAAAATCACACATACTTATGGTATTTCATATAATGGTTTAATTACATATATGCACTGTGTACTGTTCAAATCAGGATAAAAATGTCTCCTTAAACATTCATAATTCCTTTGTGGCAGAAATGTTCAAAATCCTTTCTCCTAGTTTTTTAAAAAAAATTCATAGTAAATTATCATTATTTTTATAGTCATGATATGATAGAATATTAGAGAAGATGATTTTTTGAGGTAAGAAAAACATACATATCCTTCGGCATAACAGCTTCTCCTAGTATGTGGTTCTTGGCATCTTCCTCTGCAACTCTAGATGAAAAACTCTGTTGAAGGTGTTCTGCATCCCTGGATTCCCTATAATGTCACCAATTTAAGGTGTTTTCAAGTTTAATAATTATCTAAATAATTGATGAATACTAATTTTTTTGCTATGAAAAAAATGCTTAGCTAATATCCTGGAACATTTTTGTTATTTTTGTATTATTCTACTTTATTGCCATGAAAAGAGAAATTATCCAGACAACTAAAATTAAGAGCAGTTATAAGGTAGACTGGGTTTATCTTCTAGTGCCTTTAATCCACTTTGAAGATGTTTCATTCTTCCTTCACACCTAAGGTACCTAAAATATTTCCTATCAAAATGCAATCTCAGGAAACTATTGTAACCAAAATGTTTAGTTAACTTTGGGTAATTGAAAAACTCAATTGTCATAAAAGTCTGACCCTATTTAATGTTCTCCTATCCCTGAGAATGTTGCATTTACACTTTAAGAATTCAAGGTTCAGATCAAGGATATGGGAAGTTTAATTTCCAAATCATAAACGTATGTATCTAAATTTTACTATAATTGCAAAATTTATCAGTATTGATGATGTAGAGGGCTGGGGTGAAAAGTGAGGCTTAGGAAGAGATAGTTTTCTTTTGAGTAGAGAAAGTATTCAAAGTATTACTCTATTTGCAGTAAGATGTTCTATTCTCTTTCTGCATAAGATCATCACTGATGCCAAGCATGGTGAGAACTGCTTTCATTGCAGTTAGGATTTGGCAGTTCTTTCTGAGCTTCATTTTGGAAATTATCTCAATGCAGAAGTATTTGTGCATGAACCTCAACCTTGGGTGTCCAGGAGCACTGGAAAATTAATTTAAAAACCTTTGTTGCTGGAACTCAAATATATACCAGTGAAATATTATATCATTTGTCTACTGGTATCCTAAAGTTTCTTGTAAGAAAAAATGCAAATTAATTTGTGAGAAAAAAAAGCTAATTTTAATTTACTCCTTAATTTATTCTACTAAATTTAATTTTATTACATAAGCTCCTGTCAGCTAAGATATACCAACTTCAACTTCTAAAAATAAAAGTACAAACTTTAATTCTCTCATTAATTTTGATTGTTTTCCAATATGGGAAATGAAGTAAATGTGAAGGATGTTTTATAAAATTTCCTCCTATAAATAATGCTTTTCTGAAGAAGATTCATTATTAGGTATCACAGGTCAAATTTTATTTGCTTAGAAGCAGAATCAGCAACTATGTGATTTTTTTATTGTTAAGGAGTATGTTTTACTATTAACTTTTTTTTCTATCAGTATTAACCTTATTTATTTTAAATATGGGAGGACATAAATAAAAGATCATGAAATAAATCAATTGAATTCAATCAATTCAAGAAGATACTATTTATCTAAAAGAGATGGCTAAAGACACTGTGGACTGGAGAAAAATTTTAAGTGAACATGTTTTTATTTTTTAATTTATTTTTTGTTTTTTCATTTTTTAAAATTTTGATTTGTTATATATGACAGCAGGATTCATTACGATTCATATTACACATATAGAGCACAATTTTTCATATCTTTTGTTGTACAAAAAAGTAGAATTTCACTATTTGTGTCTTCATACATGTATTTAGGGTAATATGTCCATCTCATTCCACTGTCTTTCCTATCCTCATGCTCCCTCCCTTACCCTCCCTCTCCTTTTCCCCTTTACCCTAACTAGAACTCATAATATCCTTCCATAACCCCCACTCAACTACATTATGATTCAGCAGCCTTAAATCAGAGAAAACTTTTGGCATTTGTTTTTTTTTTTTTTGGGATTGGCTAACTTCACTTAGCATTATTTTCTCCAATGCTATCCATTTACCTGCAAATGCCATGATTTTATTCTCTATTAATGCTGAATAATATTCCATTGTGTATATATACTACCTTTTCTTTATCTTCTCATCTACTGAAGGGCATCTAGGTTGATTCCACAGTTTAGCTATTGTGAATTGTGCTACTATAAACATTGATGTGGCTGTGTTCCGGTGTAGTATGCTGTTTTTAAGTCCTTTGGCTATAGACCAAAGAGTGGAATACAGTCAAATGGTGGTTCCATTCCCAGTTTTCCAAGGAATCTCCATACTGCTTTCCATATTGGCTGCAACAATTCACAGTCTCACCAGCAAAGTATGAGTGTGCTTTTCCCCCCACGTCCTCGCCAACACTTATTTTTTGTCTTCATAATAGCTGCCATTCTGACTGGAGTGAGATGATATCTTAGAGTAGTTCTGATTTGCATTTCTCTAATTGCTAGAGATGATGAACATTTTTTCATATATTTGTTGATTGATTATATATCCTCTTCTCTTTGAGAAGTGTTTATTCATATCCTTGGCCCATTTATTGATTGGGTTATTTGTTTTTTGTTGTTAAGATTTTGGAGTTCTTTATATACCCTAGAGATTAGTGCTCTATCTGACGTGTGTGGTAAAAATTTGTTCCCAAATTGTAGGCTCTCTATTCACCTTACCAATTGTGTCTTTTGCTGAGAAGAAGCTTTTTAGTTTGAACCTATCCCATTTATTGATTCTTGATATTAATTCTTACACTATAGAAGTCTTATTAAGGAAATTGGGGCTTAATTTGACATGATAGAGATTTGGTCCTACGTTTTCTTCTAATAGATGTAGTGTCACTGGTTTAATTCCTGAGTCCTTGATACACTTTGAGTTGAGTTTTTTTTAATATTTATTTTTTAGTTATAGATGGAGACAACATCTTTAATTTATTTTTATGTGGTGCTGAGGATCGAACCCTGTGCTTCATGCATTCTAGTGAACATGCTAAGCGAGCGCTCTACCTCTGAGCCACAACCCCATCCCTTGAGTTGAGTTTTGTGCATTGTAAGAGATAGGGGATTATTTCATTTTGTTGCATATGGATTTCCAGTTTTCTCAGCACCATTTGTTGAAGAGGCTATCTTTTCTCCAGTGTACATTTTTTGATGCCTTTGTCTAATATAACTATAATTATGTGGGTTAGTCTCTGTGTTCTTTATTCTGTACCATTGGTCTACCAGTCTATTTTGGCACCAATACCATGCTGTTTTTGTTATTATTGCTCTGTAGAATAGGTTAAGTTCTGGTATAGGGTTGCTACTAGCTTCACTCTTCTTGCTAAGGATTGTTTTAACTATTCTGAGTCTCTTATTTTTCCAGATGACTTTCATGACTTCTTTTTCAATTCCTATGAGGAATATGATTGGGATTTTGATCAGAATTGCATTAAATCTGTATAGTGCTTTTGGTAGTATGGTCATTTTGACAATATTAATTCTGCCTATCCAAGAACAAGGGAGATCTTTTCATCTTCTAAGGTCTTCTCTTTAATTTTTTTTCTTTAGCATTCTGTAGTTTTTGTTGTAGAAGTTTTTCACCTCTTTTGTTAAATTGATTTCCAAGTATTTTATTTTATTTTTTTTTGAGACTATTGTAAATGGGGTAGTTTTTCTCATTTCCTTTTCAGAGGATTTGTCACTGATATACAGAAATGCCTTTGTTTATGTGTGTTGATTTTATATCCTGCTATTTTACTAAATTCATTTACTAGTTGTAGAAGTTTTCTGGTGGAATTGTTTGGGTCTTCTAAGTATAGAATCATGTTGTAGGCAAATGGTGCTAATTTGAGATCTTCTTTACCTATCTGTATTTTTTTAGTTTCTTTCGTCTAATTGCTCTGGCCAGTGTTTCAAGAAATATGTTAAATAGACGTGGTGAAAAAGGCATCCCTGTCTTATTCCAGTTTTTAGAGGAAATATTTTTAATTTTTCTCCATTTAGAATGATGTTGGCTTTGGACTTAGCATAGATAGCCTTTACGATGTTGAGATATGTTCCTGTTATCCCTACTTTTTCTAGTGTTTTGAACATGAAGGGGTGCTGTATTTTGTCAAATGCTTTTTCTGCATCTATTGAGATTATCATATGATTTTTATCTTTGAGTGTATTGATGTGATGAATTACATTTATTGATTTCCATATGCTAAACCAAACTTGCATCCCTGGGATGAGCCCACTTGATCCTGGTGTACTATCTTTTTGATATGTTTTTGTATTCAATTTGCCAGAATTTTATTGAGAACTTTTGCATCTATGTTCATTAGAGATATTGGTCTGAAGTTTTCTTTCTTTGATGTGTCTACCCTATAATCTTGTGGTATCTGTGCAGGTTATCTGTACCTCACCTTGTTGTTGGGCTTTCAGATCCTGCTGGTGTCCCAGGATGGATGCTACTGCAACTATAGGAGGTGGCGACAGGAGATAACTAGAGAGAGCAGGTCACCCAAGATGGATGCAACATCTTTCATTGATGGGGCTTAAAGGGAGGGCCTTATACTGACTTTAGTATGCCTGTTCCATGATGCAGCTGCTTCTAGGTTAGGCCCTGTCTGTTTTTCCAAAGTAGAGGCTACTGCATGGGGAAGGCTATGGGAATGACTGCAGTGTTTCAAGATGAAAGTGGGTTAGACCTGGGCTCCCAGGTTGTGGTGGGTGGGGCAGACCCAAGCTTACCCTTGGCTATGGCTTCTGCGCAGGTCAGTGAGGTGAGCCTAGGCCATGCCTATGCTCTGGTGGGTGTCTGCTGGTGGCTGGATGGACTGGGGCCTACTCTGGGTACTGGCTGCTGCACATGTCAGCAAGGCAGATTTGGGCGGGGCCTGACTCTGGCAGGTGTCTGCTGGTGAAAGGATGGACTCAGGCCTACCCTGGGCCTGAGCTCCTGTGCAGGTCAGTGAGGCAGATCTTACTATTAACGTTTTATAATTGATATAGAACTAGATTTGTTCCATTATTAGCTACAAGTAAGTCTAGAAATGGTAAACTAATTGAATGTAGGAGAGATATTAAATTATATAGGTAGTAGCTTTCTCTGAATATCAGTAAGTGAAGAATTAGGATATTATCACTTGTTTAAAAATCCCAATTTTCTCAGTTTATAGATTTTAAGTTGTCAGCATTTGACTTTTAAGACATTACTAACATAAGTTAAAACCAAAGAAACTGAGGAAAACATTGCACAAAAGTTTTTTTTTGTATTTGAAAATATTATTAAATTATATGGGAAAATGGTAGACTACAACAGTAAAAATTGAAAGAGAATGTTCCCATATTTAATGAACACAGAAAAAATTGTTTCCTCTTTCCTTTTGGTAAACATTGAAACAAATAATCATATACAAAACTGGCAAGTGTGCAATGGAAATTCTTATCTTTTTGAACAATGGGATATTTAAATTGTGACAATATTTTTAGAAGACAAATTTGATAACATCCATTCAATGTTCTAGGAGCTTAGTAATCTACTTTGAGAAATGAGTTATTTCACAACAATTTATACTTAAATATGTTAGTTAAACTTTATTTGTAATGGCATATAAACATTTAACAATGTTGGAATAGTTGATTACATTTCTACAGATGCAATAGGATATTAGAAGTTATTAAAATGATTATTTTGTAAAAGTTTTAGTGGAAATGTTCTTTATGTCCTGTTAAGTGGAAAAAATGATGCAACTCTAATATGGTTTCAATAACATATAAACATAGTAGAGGACTGATGGCAGCAATGGGCTAAAATGCTGACGATGGTTACCTCCATCTTGTAGGAAAATGGGTAAAGGTTGACTTTCACCTTTATTCTGTTTTTAATTTTCAAATTTTATGCAATGAATTTAAGTTATTTATAAGGTTAGAACAACCAGTTAGAATTGGAAAAATACATTGTAAACTCTTGTCAACTTTGAGTAAGGATTCCTTTATAAATAACATGCTTTCATGATTATTTAAATCAAGGTTCAGTAGCAGATGAAATGAGCTCTGAACTTACCTGTTGAAAACCCAGCAGTTTCATCAGGGTCTGCCAATGTCTTCTCTATAGACAGTTCATCTTTTCTATTAGCACAATAGAAAGAAAAAGTGATGAAAAGAATTTGATGACAATAGGGAACCTACAAATTTGCCTATGCTGAATAGATCCAAAAAATAGAGAAAAAAAAATCACACTTTAAAACTGTATTTAACCTTTTAAAAAAATCACAAAAGTGTTATTCAAATAACTTCCCATTGAAGAAAAACTTAACTACCCTGCCCCCCAAATGGTTATGTCTGATGGCAAGTTTCTCTATAAGCATCTTGGCTTTGTGTGATCTTGGGAGTGGGGGTATTTCCATAGTAGGAAAAACTGGTTTGTGGGGGGGCCCAATGTTATATAGTCTCTTTGTGTCCTTTACCTCAAAGGTAAGAGATGACATGATCTGTGACTGTCATATTCTTCCTAAAATCTCAGATCCTCAAACCAGCCAATCAAGGTAGTATTATACTTACTTACCTAATAAAGTAACTCTTGAGGTTACAGTAATGGGAAAGATTTAGATTTTTGGATAATAAAGATGTATTAAATCTGTATCCTGGACCCACCAATTGCTACGTGGTACCATCTGGGGATTTGGAAGTTGGGTTGCTGTACCATGGATGGCCACATGGAAGATATTCCAGTGCAGGTTAAAGGTCGTGGTGGTAGAGCTGTTTGCATATCTAATGTGGGTACAGTTTAGCAAGATTTATCTGGAAAGGAGTAATTGTAGTTGTATCTTTTGAAACTTGCTGAAAGATTTATTTCTATAAGCTGTTAGATCCCAAAGGATTGTGTCTGTGTTAGTAAAATGTATTTGATCTAATTTTCTGTGGTTCATCATGATGGGAAGAATAAAAGAAATGGTTAGATATTCTGTTGTTACAAAATCATCTAGGATGGTCAGAGCCCCCAGGACCACCTACATATTTCTGCCATACCCAAATTTTCCAAAGTGCTAATAAGTGTAATATACAAAGTATCACCAATCATCCCTGCATGTGCTCTCACTAATAACAATGGATGGTGATATTGGTGTACACAGTCCAAATATGTTTAGACCATACTGGAAATTCCAACCAGCTATTCTTGCTGGTTTTTTGTTTTTGGTTTTATACTTAGTAAATAGTTTTTATGGAGCTCATGTTTAAATAAATCCTCACTATATTAAACATTATAGTGTATATATTTAGACAAATTTTTTTCTTTCATTTTAACTTTATAGATCTTTATAGTCAGATCTCCTCCTCCTATTATTACTTTAGTGTCTTTGTTTTACTTTTCTGTGAAAAGAAAATGACAAAAGAGAGATTTATAACAGTGTTGGCTGTTGTACTAGTTACAAATCAACAGCCCACTCTGTGCAGGACTCTATGCAGGATGCTAGTTTCTTTATCATTTATGACTAGGTGTGATTTTGCCACTAAGCTGTCAACATGTATGTCACCTAGGAGCTATAGCTTGGGAAACTGGGCCACTCATTTCTTCCACTGACTTTTATTTCAAAGTCATCTGAAGTGGCAGATTTATGGGCTAGTCAGATGAGAAAAATTTCTCCTTTTTCTTCTTGGAAAGGTTTGAAATAAAAGAGAAACTTATCCCTTTTCTTTTTTCTCTCTTTTTTCCTACCTGGTGACTGCCACTAATATAAAGTGTTTGTCTTTCGTCCTCTCCAGCGATGTTGGCAGGCATAGGAATGGATGAAGGGATTCTGTTTCTTTCTCTTTCTGGCTTGGGCTAATGTTATCATTTTATATTTAAATCAGAGGAGTCAATCTCTCTGTCTTGCAAATAAAGTTCAGACTCTAGTACTAATACATTCTTAAGTCATAATTTTCCCTTCCAATAACTTACCAAAATCTGTAAAAGAGTGGCTCACCAGATATAACCGATTAGCAACCTATGTGAGAACTTTGCACATAGAAGTGTAAAATGTTTCTTCCCCTTAAGGAGTTTTTACTCTCTCAGGGAAATGGGATGAAGCAAGGAAATGTTAACTGAAAATTTAAGCACAGAGTACAAAGTCCAGCTCAGGGAGATACAGCTGCAGGTTCAGGTAGGCTGTTCAGGTATCATAGGGAGGTGGGGGTCTACCTGGAATTAAAAGAGAGTAGGTTTTGCATAGATGGAGTGAAGAAGGGGGGTTCTTCCAAGCAACAGGGAAAGGTCTGGGGTCACAGCCCAGATGAACAGGATATGATGTCTGCAGTGAGGAAGTGGCTTGGGGACTGCAGTGTAATAACAGGTAATGTGAGTTAAGTTGCAAAGGTCAGAGGTGAAAGTTCTTAATTAGTATGACCTCTGCTGCAATGAAAGGCCTGGGAGGAAACAACTCACCAAGGATTATTGTGGAAAAAATATATAGCATCCATAAGAGAGAGTGTGATACCCTGGGGCTAGTAACTATGGGATGCTTAAACCTCCCCAAGGCCAGGAGGGGTGAGAGGATACCAGGAACCAGACAAAGAGAAGGCTCTGTGGAAAGATCTGCCTGACCAGAACTGAGCTGAAGTTGAAGGAGTTCAAGAGCCCTCAGAGACTTGGCAGGTGCATGTGTGTTATTATGTGTGTGTGTGTGTGTGTGTGTGTGTGTGTGTGTGTGTGTGTGTTGTACAGGCATGCATGTGCCCCCCCCTGCTAAATTTGATGACTTCATTCTCTTCTCTCCCTCTGGTTTCTCCCTTCCCACTGGCTGGTCTAACCAAAAGCCTCCTGTGCACAGACGTGTGTGGAGAAGATGGAGAGTGGGATATTCAGAAAGGCTAGGGGCAGGTATGAGAATCTTTTGAATGCCATTGAACAGGGCTCAACATGAAAAAAGGAACATTCCAGATTTATCAATCTAGTAGCAGTTAAAGAGGAGAAAGTGTTGGAGGAAGGGGCATAACTTAGGGAGATAAGATTTGATGTTCACAGAGTAAATTAGAAATATTCTGAATCAGGTATGTGGCAAAGAGAATAGAAACAAAGCAGCAAATGTGAAGCATAATATAAAGATTTTCTAGTAATTCATATGGCCCAATTTGTGTTTCTCTTATAGTTTTACCTTTAGATTTAGATTTCTAAATGTTATAAACGGTATGTAATTTTTGAGTTTAGATTGTGGCAATAACACCTCTCTTCTTTAATCATTTTATATAATGTGTTTTCTTTTTCTTTTTTTTTTCATTTCAATTTTCTTATTTGATATTCAGTTCTTGTTGAGGATAGAGCTCAGTGCTTCAGTAATTTAGTTTGAGAAATACTAATACTTTACAGAATACCAAGTGAGTGTTCAAAATTCAGGTTGCTCTCTGATTGTATTAAATATTTTCCTGATGTAACCAATAGTTTACTATAAATTCTAAAAATCAAACTATTTTAATTTCTCTATATTTTATAAATACTTTTAATTGCTCTATATCTTATAAATGAAAATATTCATGATATTTATCAGATAGTGTGAATTCCTACACAAATATCTATCTCATTCTATAAGGTTCAACAAATTCCCTTTTATATACTAATTTATCTTCAGTACAATGTAGGCATAAATTGTCAGAATAACCTACACAGATCTTGGTGGCTGATATAAAAATCATAAAGGTACAATAGCTTAGTGTCACTCCATTATATGATCTTTTGAAAGTCAGGAGCACACTGAACTCTATTTTGGGTACTTACCTCTCAGGGAAGCTTCTCTGTTTTATTCTCTGCAAAAAAGATAAAAAGTAATTTTACCAGGAGATAATGCCAACTAAAGAGCTAAAGTCTATTTTCATTCTTTTCTCCCTTCATCTACACTTCAACCTTCCTGTACAACATTATTTTGCAGGAATAAAATTCCTATTGGTCTTATCAGATACCTCCAAGAATTTTTTCCACTGCTGCTTGTGCTGTGGAAACCAATTCAAAAGGATCCAGGGTTGCAGGGCAAGGGGCAGGGTTCTAGACACCCACAAAGTGGTTAGGTTTACCTGCTGAAGAAGATCCAGATGCTCCTGTGAGTTGCTGAAGTTTTTCCCAATGTCAAAGAGGCAGAAGGTCTCCTGCTGGCAGATGTTAACCCAGTCCTGGTACTCCTCAGTGTCAGGGATGCGATCCAGGAAGATCCTGTATGCTTCCCACACCACTTCCTGACACACTGCAACACAGAGCCATTAGGGGGTGGAAAATGGCCACATTTAAAGAAGAAAACCCTTCCCCCAAAGCATAATCTCATAATATGGAAAATTCTTTTATGGTTTATATTGACACACTAATTTATAGCCCATAGAAACTAATTCATTTAACAAAATATTTGTTGGACCCTTTCTATGTGCTATGGGAGAAAAAAGAATATAAGGAATGTAGCATGTGCCTGTGTGTGCTTGCACATGCACAAGCATGCATGTGCAAATGCAAGTAAGGCTGCAATGTCAAATAGGGTGGATGAGGAAGACTTCACTATAAAGTTGACAATTTGAGCATTTGGAAGAGAAAGCACTCCCCCAACCCAGCCTCAGTGCTTTCACCATTCTGCAGAGCTGGTCTGTCAGTGTGGCTAGAGCATCACAGAATAATGGAGGATGAGGACTGGAAGAAGATATGGCAAGGGAGTTACATATTGTATAGGGCCTTGGAAACCAGTTGTCTCCAAACTAAGGTAGTTACCCTGGCTATACTAGAAGTCTTTCCAAGGGATGAACAGACAAATGGAAGTTTAAAAGGAGTCAGTTTCCAGGCCTCATGTTCCCTGTGCATACTTTCCTAAAAGGACATATCTCTCTTTTTTTTCAGTTCCCTTTTGGTCACAATCCTCCCTCTCATTCATCCTTTCCTACTCTTATCGGGGTTCAGTACCACTAGGTTACCATAGGAATGTATGGTTTTAAATAATGGCACTGAAGTTGAGAAAAGGAGTGAACTTAGATGCAGAATGACACATTTTGACCACTCAGGTGATTTCTGATTCTTTGCTTTCAACAAATTAGGAGTCCTACGGGAGTTGACAGCTGATAGATCATTAAGAATAATGATGACAGATCATGATGTATTATTGATATATAATGCCAAAGGAATTAAAGAAATAATGATATTATAATAAAACTTTGTTCCCCTCTATTTATTTATGTGAGCAAGTTTTCTTAGCACTTAAGTGAGATTAAGTAAAATAATAGGAATAAAATTTATGCTAAACTCTATCTAATCTTAAAAGGCACAATATAAATAATGACTAATAGAACACGAACTAATAGAGGAGAAAAACCAAAGCAACATCATCAATCTAGAGATAGATAGCTTAAGGTAGCTTAAGCTACAGAAATGTCATTTATACTGGATTCTTCCAAAGCTCTGTTTGTAATTTGGCATTTATACTTTTGTATTTATAAACATAAACAACTACAAAACCTTTATCTCACCATACATCCATCTGTCAATAAAATTATAAAGAAATTTGTCTAATTTTTATATTTTGTTTTAAATAGTTACATGTTAAAGATTACTAGAAATGCAACTGAATCCAGAAAATTTTATTTTAGACATAAACCCTAGATTCAGGGGAAATAAAAATATGTAATTTCAATGTTTATACTTTTTCCTTTTTTTTTTCAGAGAAGTATTTGGAGCAATCAATAACATTTTAAAGCATAACATAAGTTACATTGAAATAAGACTGTGACGGGGGTGGTGAAATAGAAATGTGGTGAAAAGGGGACCATGTAATGTTTCCTTCTCTTAAGAAGAGTTTGTTTATGTATTTGTTGAAAGAATTTGATGGTTCAATAAGAGTATTTAGTGGATGTAGTAGATTCCACTGGATATGTAAGAATGATCCAGTTCTTGTTGTATTTATTTATTTATTTTGGACCAAGGATTGAACTTAGGGGAACTCAACTACTGAGCCACCCCCAGCCCTATTTTGTATTTTTGTCTCACTGAGTTGCTTAGTGTCTCGCCATTGCTGAGGCTGACTTTGAACTCACTATCATCCTGCTTCAGCCTCCTGAGCCACTTGGATTATAGGCATCTACCACCAAGCCCAGCCAGTTCTTGTTTTATTTTAAATGTCAATATTTACAACTCACAGAAAGTTACAATCTTTTTAGTTATTTAAGCTTATGATGAAAAACTTTGCAAGGGGATCAACTGAAAAATGTACAAAGGGGAATATAATGTTAAATTGTTTTGGGGAGTTAAGTTAGTAAGCAATGCAGAAGACTCCTATTATAAAGCAATTGTATAAGTGGATTTTTACCTCTGGTGCATGGGAAGCAGTTGAAACCTTTGGGGCAGAGGCTGACATCATCTGACTTTCTAACCAAGACTAGTTGACTGCTGTGCTGAGGAAAGGGGTGGTGGGGAGGAGCAAGGTAAGAGGACAGTTTGGAGACTCTTGCTTTTATTGCTTTATCTCCTTCCTCCCAACTTATTCTATGTCTGGATTTTCCCAAGCTTTCTGTTTTAAAAGGCAAAGGGAATTCCAGATCAGTAGAAGCTCAAGTCATTTACCAATAGAAACCAGATAAGAACCTTTAAGGTAACTAATTAGTAATTCCCCTAGAGGGTGCAGTCCTACCAACTCAAATGTGCCATCTAGTTTCCCAAATGGGAGGATCAACATTCATGGGAGCAAAAAATTAGCTTCCCCCTGGAGAACCCACTTTTTGTGATTATGACCTCTCTCTTGTCAGGCAAGGATCAGGAATCAGTTTCAATGTCTTTTTCAGTACCAGCCATCACATAGTTCTTGAGTCTTCATTTCTACTCAAGGGTCTACATGCCAGTCATGAGAGAAACAAGACTTGCATTTTTTTTTTTTTCAGATTTATCCAAACTCTGAGAGTTATTTGTTCAGCTTGAGCAAGTCAACTGCCTTCACTACCCTTCTCTCCTACATACCCCATACTCTTTCTGGGGACTGTATTTTGCCCTTCCATTTTTTTCCTAGTGTACCTGCTAGTTTAGGTCAAAACCCATCTAAGTGCCAGAGATGCAATGATATATGAAAAAAACTATCACTGCCTGCATGGTATGTTGACCCTTGACTAGAGTTGATCCGTGATCCCCAGTCTTGGCCTGGGCCTGAAATCTGACCACAGAGGCCCTATCTCTCTGCTCTTTAATGTGTAGGCAGCATCCCCAGGAAACAGAGGCTCTGGAGGCCAGTGTGGCTGTCTGTAATGGGAAGTTCAGCCCTGCAGATGGTTATTCACAACTGGGAAGAATAATATGAGACCAATGGTGTGAAAAATTTAGGACTAAAAAAGCGTTTTCATACCATTAGTCTCATCTAATTCTTCCCAATTGTGAATAGTTAGTAATAGTGTTCATGTTTACTGTGATTTGTATGCTTATGCTTCTATTTGTTAAACATCTAATGGAGCTCGGTACACATTCATTGGGAACACACACTGGAATGGGAATCAGGATGTTGGGTCCTACCCATGTTCTTCTGCCAACTGTGCCCCTGATCATGCCAATTTACTTCTTCAGATCTCATCTGAAACATCTCTAGATGTTTTCCAGATCAGTGCCTCTACAGAACTTTGAGGTGTAAACAGATGACCCAGGGATCTTATTAAAATGCAGACTATGACAATAGGTCTGGAGTGGGATAGGAGAGTCTACATTTCTAACAAGTTCTCAGCTGCTGCTGATCTGCAGACAATGCTTGGTGTAGAAAGATCCTTCCCATCTTTCATCCACTTTAGGTTACATGTCACCAAGGAAGAAAAATCTTGCTTTTGATATTGGAATGCAGGGAGAGTGGAGATAGGAAAGACAGGGAAAGCCTGGAATGAGTGTGGTGGGGGTCAGAGGGGACACAACTATAAAGCTGGGAGCTTGGATGCTTGGATGGGGAGGAGCACAGAGCTCAGCCTGGAGAGGGCCAGAAACAAACTTTCCTTTTTTATTTGTGCTTTGGGATGAGCATGAGCTCAGAGCATTTTCCCTTGTGTTGCTTTAAGCATTGGGAAAAGAAATAGCTCAATATTCCATTTGATTTAGGAATAGCGAGCTTTCTCCCCTGAGTTTGAAAGATGTCAACAGATAATTTTATAAAAGCGGTGATGAGATCGGTAAGTGGGTTACTCCATCAAAGGAACACTGTAGCTAGGTCTTATTTCTTGTTTCTTTGTGAACCAATTTGTTAGACTTAAGAAAACCACGCTGATGAATAGTAAAATTTAATATCACCCAGGGACAGCTATAAAGATAATGGACTGTCATTGCTGTGGGGAGAAAAACAGTGGTTTGTTTCATCCAGGGAAACAAGAATGAAAGAGACAAACCTAATCAAGAATAGAGATAAGAATAAAAATTCAGGACTAAAAATTAGGTTGCACAATAAATAGTCTATTCTTCAAATACTTGCAGTGTATCCTGTTTGTGAGTGTTGTAAAGAGTTACAAGTTACAAGAAAATAGTTAGCAATAGTGTTTATGTTCACTGTGATAAAAAACTATATATTTGTATGTTTATGCTTCAATTTGTGAATACTATGTAAATTACCAGTGTCATTATCTGTCAATATATAGGCACATTCAAAATGAATAATTTATGTATTTCTCTCTCTCTGTCTCTCTCTTTCTTTTTGCATTTTCAATGAATGGGATATTTGCCTTCTGTATCATCAAGAAGTATTTATTGAAAACCGCTTTGGTAAGATGCTATGCCAGGACTTCAGAATATTTATATAGAGTACTTCTTTCTTACAACTGGAGTTCTCCTTCTGTCTATGACCCAGTACTTTTCAATTTTCTATGGGTGTGTTTTCTATCAGAAAACAAATCTTTTTAATTCCACATAAAATGAGACATATGAGGAATTATAAGGCTTGATTTTTTTTTGAAATTCTTAGTTGATTACGCCTCCAAAATACAATAAGAACTCCTCAGATTAATTTAACCCTGTGCATGGTTTATAGATACAGACAGCCAGATGTGGTAGTATTCACCTGTAATCCCAGTATTTCAGGAGAGTAAGGCAGGAGAATTGCATATTTGAGGTCAGTCTCAGCAATTTAGTGAGACTCTGTCTCAAAATTAAAAAAAACAAATAAGAAGGTCTGTGAATGTAATGAATTTCACTGGTAGAGAACTCCTGAATTCAATCCCCAGTACCACACACACAAATCTCCATCCCATAGATGTAGACTTCTAAGACCTTTTTGGATTTTAGTATAATGATATAAGTTTTCAGTTGTCAAAATACACAACATATCATAGGCTAGAATTGAGCCAGCTTGCTCTACTGAATGGGCTTTAAGTAGAGCAAGAAGGCTCTGTATTTTGCAATAGGTTCAAGCATCTAGAGTGATTAGGGTGGGAAATCTGTAATATAATCTCCTCAATTTCCATGTATGAGATGAGTTGAACTTGAACTTAGGCTTCAGAGAGATAGGTCCTTTGCGGCTACCCAGAGAAGTGAATAGCAGCTAGAGAAAAATTATTTTTTATTTAAAAGAAGCAGCTCTGGGACTTTTTTTTTCCATCTATGGTATACAAATAAATAAATAAATAAAAAACCAGTCACGGATGGCTGTGATGGGATTTAACCCCTTAATGACTTGTAGGAATGCAGGAAGAATCCTGTTAAGCTGTCATGGGGTAGAAGCTGCTCTGTGCCTCTGCTGGGAGCTGGTCATATCCTGCATTATCTCTTGGCAGTTACTCTTACTTAACTGTTTCCCCTCCACACTCCAACCTGCCTCCAGGTTTCCAAAAATTAGAAGGTTTTTTTTTTTCTTCCTGGATTTGCAATAAATAGCAGGCTTGTTAAGGGGAGGGAGGGAGGGAGAGAGAGAGAGAGAGAGAGAGAGAGAGAGAGAGAGAGAGATGAGAGGAGAGATCTGGATTGAAATGTTGCTTTTGAAAAATGAAATCTTAAGTCATAAGTCAACTTGCTCAGATATCTGGTGTCGAAATCATTCTGTACTTTTCACTTCATAAGAACAACATTAAAATTCAATATTGGCTTCAGCAAAAGTAAAACAAAGAGGTAAAATCTGTATATCAAGGCTCTCTATGACTTTTCAAGTGCCTTTATGATCTCAAGTTGCACAGGACATTGTTTTAAATCACAAGAGATGATACCCACCATAGTTTTGGATGTTTATTATTCATTACTATCAGATTAGTGGGCTGCTTTTTTTTTTCCCCTCTTGTGGCTAAATGAGAGTCTCAGGAAGTTTCTACAGATGAATGAAATAAAAGAGATGAAGAGAGAAAAAAAGCCTAAACAGGTTTCAGCTTTTTCCTTACCTCTCAATCTATAATAAGCTTGAAGACTGGCTAAAATCTGTTTCATGGATTCCTGTGGACAGACATTAACCCCAGTTGGGAAAAATGCTGATCTTTTTGTTCGAAGTTTTGTCAAATCGAATATTCGTCTCATGGTTGACACTTTGTACATTTTTGCAGTATTTTCAGCTGTTTCGATTCTTGGGGCATTGTCTATGTCTTTAGTTTCAGAATTGTATAATCTAATGGAGATATCTGTAAGAGAAAGATTATTTCCTGGTGAATATATATGCATTTATGTGTTTTATGTGACATACATGGACAAATGAATGAAATATGCTAAAAATTATAATGCTTTGGCTTATAAAATACCTACTTTGGTGCACCTGCCAGCTATAATATTCCTAGGACAAGATATTTTCAGAAATAAGAGAATAGCATAATGAGCTGATCAAGTATTTTTTTTTTTTTTTTATAAAAGCCAACATCTCAAATCATCTTGCCTTTAGGAACTGCCAAATATTGAAACCATTTCCCACACATCTCTCTGAAAATCATTCCTCACTTAGCACTCAAGACTCCCAAGAGATTCTTCTTTCGATAGACATTATAATTCAAGTGGGGAATGATGGATCATTGTGGTACCCAGAGGTATACTCTTAGGGAGGAAGTGGAGTGCTTCTAAAAACCTAGGAGAAAAAAAATACAACAAAAATATTTCCTGCCGATTAGTGGCAGCCTAGGATTTCTAAATGACATGGTGCAGAGTGTGGGAATCAGTTTGAAAATGAGTTGGAGCACGGATGAGTCTTAAAGGTACTTTACAAAGCAAGCTTGCTTGTTTATGAGGGTGGTGAGAAGAAGGATGAAGGGGAGGTCAGAGAGAGGATCTGGTGGCAAATGTAACTGCCTAAGCTATTTCATGGTGCAGGTAGGGAACAGTGCTGTGTCTATTAAGGTTAGAACTAGATTTCATTTTTAACTTTCTGGACCCCTTATACTGAATATAGCTTACATTCCTGAGCACTTTTTAATTTTAAGTTCTTTCACATGTTTTATTTTGTACCATTCTCACAAAAGCTTTACTATTTACATAAATATTATTTTTCTCAGTGTATCATGTAGCAGGATACAGAAGCTCACAGGAGGCAGAGCAGGTTTACAGTATAATGAAGTCTCCATTCCTTCTCTGGCATTTAATTTCTTCCCTTTTACTAACTCTACCAATTAAGAAAGGAAGCTTCTATGGACAGTGGCCATTCAGTCTGGCCCCTTGATACTCCAAAGCACCTGGAGATACATATTATGGAGATATATATTACCATTTTAACTAGGGGAGGCTCTTTAACACATCTTCTGAAATGTGATACAGATGAGACAATCAAGCAGAAATTCAAGCAGGGCAGCTGGAAAGCAATTCAAATGTTGTTACAAAGAGTAAAAGTCCCTCCTTCATTATGGGGGGGTAGAGAGTCTTGGTGGGATCATGAATTCTCTGTCACTTTGAAGGATCTCAGGGTCTTGGGCAGTGCTATTATTATTATTTTTTTTAGGCAAGAATCCCCAGGAAGAAAGGAAGTTTAGAGATTAATTGGCTCTATCAACCCCACACTAGACAAATAAATCATAATTCCTGGGTAGAATACAGGCATCAGCAATTTTTGAAGATCCTCAAGTAATTTCAAAATGCAGACATGTTTGGCAGCCACTGTTTTATGGATCCATAAGGAAGCTTCCAGATGCTTCCAGCTGGAGTCAAGATAATCCATCTCAAAATGGCTTAACACAGGAAGTTATTATCACACCCAAAGGGAAGCTGCAGGTAGGGAACACCTGGTGAAAACGGAGCTCTGGCTCTGACATTCTGTACTTCCCTGGATTCTGCCCCTCAGGTGGTGACCTTATTCACAGGCAGGATTCCATCAAGTTCCTCTGATGGTGGCTAACAGCAACTGGGGCAATACTCTTGCCCTTGTTCATGCCGAAAGATAGCTTTTCTATTACACATGTCTGACTTAGGCCCTGTGTCTGCACCAAGAACGTTGATGAGGGTATGTGATGCTGTTGGTTTGAGCTGAGCAATCGCAGGGCAGGGGACTGAGATTACTTGAACTGGTTCCTTGTTACTGTGGGGGCGGAGTCAGTTTTTCCTGAGTCAAATTGGTGGCGTGGCAAAGTGAAAGGTGCCCATTCAGCATGAGGATAAAGTGGAAAAAGAGGACTAGGAACTGGGTCCCAGATGTTAGTGCCTGCTGCAGTCAGTAAGTGTAAATTTATGTTTGTGCATATTAATAATCTTCTAAAATATGTTACAGATTGCAATAGTGTTGTAATAGTAAAAATTAACTTTTTGTTTGGTGACTGGCACAATGTGAGCAGCCAGACTTCTGAGATGTTTTGTAATACTAACCTGATCACAGTGTAATTTTCATTATAAATAATTGCATGTATTTGTTCTGTTCATTAAGACAAATTTTCAGAACTTTCTTCTCTCTCAATTTTCTATTCCTTCTTTGAAACTAATTATTCATTGTCTTGGTTTTGATATTTTCTCTTTATCAAGTTTTGCCAAATAAATAAATATTAAAAAATTAACCTTTTGCCATTTGGAATAGAAGGAATGGGTATCAGATAAAATTTCATCCTATCTGATTTAACACAGGCCACACTTAGGAAAATTGCTCCCCATTTCTCCTGTCCTTCTCCATTTTTCTCAGGGTGCTAACAATATGAGGAGGAAGTTCTGTTGTTATGCTGGTCCTGTTCTCCACTTTGTCACCTCACAATCTAATTTAGTCCATTGATGTTGGTCCTCTTCTTACTTTTTTTTTTTTTTAATGTTATGCTCTGTAGAACTTCCTGGATAATTTGGCTTGGGCAGAGCATATACTCCACCCTCTGCGGCTGTGGAGACAATGGTCCTGTTCTGGAATTTTCCCTAGTGGATACCTGTAGACCTTAACACTTGGCTCATGTACAGGCTGACTCTGTAGTTCTATTTAATATCAGGCTTTAGATTTCATCCTCCTATCAAGGTGGGGTATGAGAAGATCACAGATTTGCCCCAGCCTCCCTACAAGCTTCCATGTGTCCCCCTTTCCCAGCTATGGTCAGTCTTTTCCTATGCTACATATGTCAACGAGTCCTCACAATTAGTCTAGAGCAAGGTGAATTAAGGTAACATGTAAATTAATTTGCATTGGATTCCTTGTTCACAACTGTTATCTTTTCACTCTTAAGTGTACCCATGTTTAGAAAATAAATTATATGGTCACCCAGTTTTAAGTATCTCCTTGCTGGAGGAAATCCAAATTGAGCATTCTACAAATGGCTCTCTCTCCTCCAGGAAGTGCCCTGTTTCATTTTTTAATATCTATACTTAGCTAATTCTGTCTTTTAGCTGAAAATTATCGTCCAGTAACTTCCACACATTATTCTTCCTGATTCTGCCCTTTAGTACAGCAAAGACCAAACTATAGGTACTTCCATAAACAGTTGATCATATATTCCAACCACTGTTCACCACCATACGTTAAACATTTTCCATCTTTCTTTGGTTTCTTCTTCACATTGTTTTAGTCAGTTTTTTTGCTATTGTGATTAAAGATCAGACTCGAACAACTGTAGAGGAGGAAAAGTTTATTTGGGGGCTCATGGTTTCAGATGTTTCAATTTATAGATAGTAGACTCTGTTCCTTAGGGGCTCGAGGTGATGCAGAACAACGTGATGGAAGTGTATGATGGAGGGAAGTAGCTCACTTGAAAATCAGAAAGCAGAGAGACTCTGTTCACCAGATACACAATATATGCCTCAAAGGCATGCCCCCAATGAACTACTTCCTCCTGCCCCACCTCACCTGCTTCCAGTCACCACTCAGTTAATCTCATCAGGGAGTGATTCACTGATTAGGTTAATGCTCTAACCTTAATCATTTCTCCTCCAAACCTCCTTGAGTCGTCTCACACATGAGCTTTTGGGGGACACCTCATATCCAAACCATAACATACATTAAAGTTAGATCTTCAGCTGATCTTGTTCTCTATTACATAAAGCCAACCAGGGGGCATTCCTTGCATTGACACTATAGTTTGGGCTAGGATCAGAATGTTTCATCAGTGCTTCTACCCAATATCATCACTAAAGAAGAGATAGGCAATTACCTAAGTCCAAGCCTGTTTGTAAGACAGGCCACACTGACAAAGTCTACTTAAAAATTTTTCAAGGATTTCAAATAAAATAAACAAAAAAGTTTATTTTATTTGAAGAAAAAATAAAGAGGAAAAGAAGGATTTGAAACATGGTAAAAACAGTTCATATTTATAGGAGCTAATACAAACACTTGGGTAAGGCAATTAAATCAGATTAGATGCTATTCTTCAGAGCTACATAAGTGATAATAATATTGAACTGAACTTTTAAAGATTTGTTGGGTGCATTTCCATGAGTTTGGTATTTTTACCTTGAGAAAGTATTTGGAAAAAATAGGTAAAATTTAGTAAGAGTTAATTGATAGTTGAAAGACCTGTTATAAAAGGGGAATATCTTTAATAGAAGCCTGAAAAATATTTTGAGGCAGAAAGTATTTCTCTAAGATGATGAAAAACTTGAGTCTAACATGAATGATGAATTGGCTGCTATCTAACAACTCTCTGGTTGAAGTTTGAAGTTACAAAGAGAAGATAAGGTCAAAGTAACTTCAGGAAAAAACAAATACACAAACCGTTTCCTAGAGTAAAAGAGTATATGAGAAAAAATTACATATTTTATGTATTTGGAATAATAAGCAATTGTACTATTTGAAATAGTAGATTTTAAACCAGCAAAATAACACTTAAACCTATGGTTTTGGAAAATAGTCATATTATTGAATGAAGATGTTGAAGACAAAATGAAAATTAATCAGAATGTTTAGAACTTCTAAGCAAAGATGAGGAAAAGGTATAATATTCATGGTGCTTAGTTTCTAAATTTAACTTTATTATGTTCATCATTTGTGAAAGCAGTAGTAGCAACACAAATCATATAATGTCACTAAATTATTTAAATTATTTTAATAGTACCAGTGATACACAGGGTGTTGACTCTCTCTATATAACTTGGATGTTCTTGACCACCAAGTACATCCTGAGTTCCCATACATATAAAATGGGGAATAATTATAACCTCCCTGAGTGAGTCTCTGTGACATTAAAGGAATGACAACACGGGTAGCCCTTGAACCAGTGTTGGGCACATATTCAATAACTCCTTTATCTGACAACCCATGCATTCCACTTGCAGTGGTTGCTCATCTGGCATGACCTTTCATGAATGCTCCTCAGTCCTCATACTTCCCTATACTGGTGTCCTGAAGTCTTCTATGCTTCCACTGGCAGTGCTCATGTTTATCCAGTCTTTCATACCAGAGGGTCCTTCTCTTCCATTTTTTGGGGGGCTCCTACTTTTTCTCTAAGGACCAGCTGAAGTATTTTCTCTTTTAAGCTTGCTCAGATCCCCTGTGCAGAATTCATCCATATGTTTCCTAATATTCCTCTAGTGTGGCTCATATTGCTATGGCATTTTCTGACTCACCAATGTTCTCAAATCCTTACTATGTTTCAGGCCCACTGTGGTATACAGTGTAAGTTAGATGAACACATATCATGCAACTGATGTTGTAGTGCTTTTTTCTCCTGCTTTGAGTAATTTGTTGTAAATACGAGTTTCCCCCTTTAGATTGCAAATGCCTTGAGGTTCTGTGTTGTCATCCCAGCCCTCTCTCCTCTATTCACCTCAGTGCCTAGTTAGTATGTAAAATGTTTTGTACACAACAGATATGAATATATATATATATATATATATATATATAAAGTGATTAAATGAAAAATGACTGTAAAATATTAATGATATATGTATGAGTTTTTAATGATATATGTATGAGTTAGATTTATTTTAAAAACCATTAGACCATGAAAAATAGCTTTATATGTCTGGCCCACTTACATTATTGAAATTTCCCTTTTAAATTTCTGCCCACTCTCTGGTATATAATATCAGAGGATTAGGACACAGATATATTAAATAAAGCTTAGTCAAAGAATTCTTTTGTGAATGAACATTGAAAGAACAGAAAGAAAATGGTTTATGTATTAAGTGCATATTACTAACATCTGTATTCCCACTTTCAATACATCTATAAATAGACAAATAATCAAGGAAACCAATTAGAAGTGTGGGTTTCAGTGAGAAAGAACATCAGTGTTACCTAAACCTTAATAATGACAACCCTGAGTTTATTTGCCCCTCAATGGCTATATCCAATCCTTTGCCTAATCCTCACCTGCATCCTTGTAGCTGAGCATGGATGGAGAAAAATAAGCATTAGAATTTGCTTTAAATTCAGGATCTTAAGTAAACTCATACTCCTTTCCTGTAGTCTGTTCAAAGTCCCATTCTCCTGGAGAACTGTACACAATTTTTCTCAGATTTCCTGTACCTTCTTGCTTATGTATACTTCCAGCTGATGAGTCCTTCACATTTTACTGAGAACAAGATGAGCCAGAAGAGAATTTGCATATCTGCCCTCTGGATGTACCAGTGCTCATGTACTCTGCTTCCCCTCTGTGGCTGATGAGGGGTGTGTGCTATAATCTAAGCTCCTTTACTTATGCATCCATCCTTGGTCAACTCTCAAGGAAATTCTTCCAGAAATTCTAGCACTTTCTTACATCATTACTTTTCCTCTTTGTACCGGATTATTCTTATATGTGCACAAACATGTTATTACTCTTCCTTTTATTATATTTTTATGTGGTGCTGAGGATCAAGCCCAGGGCCTCGCACCTGCAAGGTGAATGTTCTACCCCTGAGCCACAACCCCAGCCCCTCTTCCTTCTATTATAAAAGAAACAAAAAGCACTCTCTTGAAACTACATTCTCTCTATCCACTGACTTACTTTTCAATTCATACTTACATCAAAACTCCTTGAAAGATCCGTTTTTACCTCCTTATCCAGAACAAAGCAAAGGCCTACATAAGTGAGAATTCACCTGAGATCACATGAGTAGCTAACAATACCCTTCCTTCTATTTCTCAATGTTTCCTTTTTAAAAATTATTTCAACATTTGTGATGTGTTCATAGAGCCTGGTATATTCTACATGCTAGTGTGACACTTCACCAGATTGGGTTGCTATAACTGTGAGGGTTGGGAATAGATTAAAAGACCACTAGTGGCTGCCTGAAACCTTTAATAGTACCAAACCCTATTTACACTATGTTATTTCTATACATCAATGCACAAATTTAACACTCGCTAACTTTTCTAGTTTAACAGCAAATTTGCTTGGATTTCTTTTTCTCTCTTTATAATTTCATGAACAGAAGATTTGTTTTTACACTAGGTCTTAGCAGCCTAGAAACCACTGAAGTTCACATTATTTTCCCCCAGAGTCACTGAAGAGTTTATTTTTTCCTTCCTATACACCGTTTGGCCTCCGGTCACAGATGGATGACAAAGTTTCTATTTCAGATTTAACTTTGCCCATGAACTGGTCTCTTTCTTGGTTATATATTCAAGCTGATAATTGATACAGCATTTACCAACCTGTTTGGACCTCTCCTCAGCATTAGAGAAATATTTTTTAGTTTTCTATTAGAGGCTTATGATATAAGGTTACTGTACACTTTTAGTGACAACAGTATATAAGAGGAATAGGAGAATGGAGATTTCACAACAGCATTGCTAAGAAAGCAACAGTCACTGATACAAAGCACTTAGCAAACCCATTATAACTTCCTGGGGGAAAAAGCCTCAGTGTCTTAATGAATGAAGTAATGGGAGTGAAGACAAAACTTACTGGAATTTCTACAGAACAGAAATCTCAATTTGAAGAACAAAACTCCATAGAGACAACAGGGATAACATTTCAGGATCAAATCAGTGACTGGAAATTTTCAGAAAAAAAATAATTTAATCTTGCATAAACTTTTCTAATTTTACTAAAAAGAATGAAGAGTTGTGGCCTTTTTGCAAATGTTCCACTCATGAGTGATCCAGGATATCCTGGTGTTCCCCCTACATTAGCAGATTCTCAATTATGCACCTGAAATTTTTTTCCAGATAGCAAAGGCAATTAAATATACATCATGCTTAACATACTTGAAAATGTATGAACACATTATGCAAAATTGCTGAACACCTTATTCAAGGCTGTTTCAGAAAATTATATGGACTTTAAGCACTCTGTTTTCTGGATGATCAAGTAGAGAACATAGAAGTTTCTCCAACTTGCTTTTCCATCTGTCCTCCTACATCCGATTCCCAATAAACTCACACAATGACAACCCTAGTCTGTGGCCTGAGAATCAAAATATGTTGGAATAAATGATTCAAAAAGGATAAAAGAAATTAAGAAAACTTCCAGTTACTTCCTTTAATAAATTATGAAGTAAATAAACATTCACAACAGTCGGCCTGCAGGCCGATTATCAATGATGCATAGAGAAATGGCTACATCATTTCCCTTGCTGAAGCTTCTGAAAATCTATGCCATTGCAGCCTTTCTTATCTTCAAAACTGGCATTTGTTCAATAACAGCACTACCTACAGAGGATGAAAATCAGTATTCCCTTCTCTCAAAGAATTAGAAGAGTTGCATTAACTTTGTCTTCATTGTAAAAATCAGGATTAGCCATTAACTTACCTGTGTCAGGAGGAAAGGGGTTAGGATGACAACCCATTACAAGAAATAAAAGGTTGCTAGCTCTTAATTTCTAGGTTATACATATACATTTGTATTAAGCTTCATTTTTACCCCACTTACCAAAAAAAAAAAAAAAAAAAAAAAAGAGAGAGGAGGAGGAGGAGGGGGAGGAGGAGGAGGAGGAAGGGGAGGAGGAACCAAATTTGAAGGTGAGATGCTGAGAAATTTGCAGAGGTACAAATCTATGTTTATTGAGGAAACATGCATGAGTGGGCATTAACAAAACTGAAGACAAAGGGAAAGTTAGAAAAAGAAAGGAGATTGCCTTTTTGTGTCTAGAGTAGATGGCCCTTTGAACAGGTGTAATCGCCATCAATTCTGGTCTGGTCAATGTCAGGAGGTGGAGTGGCAGCAGTGTAGCAGAGCTGTGTCCTTAACTGTCCTCAAAGCAGAAGTGTGTGCTAATTCCCCATCCTCTTAGTAGGGACAAAGGGCAGGGCATATTGAGAAGAGGAGGTGTGTTCTCAATGTGGACTGGTCTCTCTGTGAGCTAAAGAAGGAGAGGAACATATTGGAAGTACTTGTTATAGGGTGATGAGAAGGTGAAGTAGCACGTGGGTATCTTCATTTAAGGCATTAAATCACTTGATGAGGCAGCTCATGGGCTGAAGTCAGTCTACTCACAACCAGCTGCCAGCTTTGGGGGTTCTGCACCTGCTTCAGAACCATATCTCTGGTCATAGGGAATGCCTTTGCCTCTTAACTAAGGGGACACACAGCTTCAAGATACGCACTTTGTGCCAGAAGTGGTGAGAAACTGCAAGTTCAATATGTTGCTTCCTCACGGAGCCCTAAATTTACTTTAAAATTTTAGCAAAAAGTGTAACATGTAAAGGACCATAAAAAATTTTCCACATGAATACATAAGTTAACTCAATAAAATCTTCCCCCACATTTGAGCCGGTCTTGAAAATAAGGAGAGTAGGATATTTTCATAAACTGTGATTAATAAAAAATGTATTGCTTTGAAAAGGGCTGAATGGAGTTTGATGAATGCTGCAGTAGAGCTTAAGTGAACAGGATAAGAAACTGGAGTGGGAGCAAGTTGTGGCAAGTTGTTAGCTGGCAAAGCTGAGATCTCACACCTGGCTGCCTGTTTTGTATTTGCTGACTGGAAGAAACAAGTGCTTTCTCCAGCAACTGAGTTTGCTATCCCTTAAATAATCTGAACATCTTATAGCTGGAACATCAGCCCTACTAGGCCACTTCTAATCATCTCATTCTTACACTAACTTAAATCTTTTTTTTTTTTTTTATCACTTCTGCTTACTAATTCTTAACCCAACACATGCATTTTTTGGTAACATCACTGTAAATTTCAGAATATGGAGTTTGAAATAAGTATACTGGCCACTGGTAAGAGAATTGAATGGAATTCTATAAGTAAGTCAGAGATGTATGGATGATGAGTTACAATTGTACCTTACAAATGTATGGAACAAAATACTTTTCAGAGCACTTTTAAAGCCTAACTTGACTTAAAGATTGGAAACCAATAGTTTATGCCAGAAAGTATTAGGCAATTCATGAGCAGGAGTTAGATCCAACCCATGCTTTATGAAGCTGATTTAGAAGTGGGTGGGGAAGACAAATAGCAGGAATTCGCAGAGACCTACACCAAGAACCTCTAAAATAAATCTGCAAAAAATTCAGGAGGAAGCTGATTTTAAAAACTGGGGTGCAGTGAGATAATAGTAGGTGGGCAGTAATATGGATTTACTTATGAGATGCATTAATAACTTGTGTCAAGTACCCACTTTCCTTCTGTTTTCATCAATGTTAGGGGGCTAAAACACAGGGTATTTTCCAGTCCATGATTGTTAGGGGTGCTGTGTATTTGGGGACACCAAAATCTGAATTATTCATATCAGGATCAGCTCTAATTTAGCTCAGCATCTTTGTTTTCTGGAGCTTGGTGCTGTCCATGATATTACTAACCCTGAAACACACTGTCCCTTGGTTTTAGTGCTCTCATATGAACCTAATCTTGGAGTATGTTGCAGTTATGAGTAGAGAATAGCATAGATAGTAGTATTTATTGCAAATATTGCCACAAAAGCATAGAATTCTAAATACTCAGGGCAGGCAGAACTGGAATAGAATTAAGAGAAACAGATGTACATCTTGGTAAATTTCTGATCTGTAGGACCTACTATAGTTCCTGCAGAAAAGCAAAGTTAACTGCATTTTGGGTTCCCGCATCTCTGGGTTACAGTAAAGGTGGCTCTGCCATGTTCTACTCATGGTCAAATATCTCTATATACTTCTGGTCTCTAACCTAAGAGGGAGATAATAATAATTCCAGCACTATAGTTTTGATTTGCACCTTTATATTGTATAGCTTTGTATTGTTTTGAAAATTAAATGAGAAAATGGATAGGAAGAGCTTCGTGAAAGGCCTAGTACAATGTTAGTTGCTATGATTCTATGTCAATTTTTTCCTGAGGTTTAGGATTAAGCCTGAAAGGAACAGGGTTTCCTGATTTGGAAAATAAAAATATGGGGCACAGTCAAATTTAAATTTCAGATTAACAGTGAATAACATTTTAGGAAAATGTGTCTTGTGCAATATTAGATGTGCATAGACCAAATGTTTTTGTTAAAAGACAGGGATTATCAGACTACATTTTAAAAAGTCCAACTGTATCTTGTTTTAAGAGACACATATAAATCAAAAGATTCAAAGTAAAAGTATGCAAAAAAGTCACAACATGCAAACACTAATCAAAAGAAATCTGGTATGATAACATTAGTATCAAATGAAGTCAGAGCATTGGTGGCAAATGTTAAATAACCAATGCTGGGGCATGAGGTGATATTTGCAGTATTTGCCATTGTTCCTGTGTTAATACTCGCCATGACTAATTTTAAGCTACCAGTATGACGTAAGTGAGTTGGGAAGACATGTTTTCAATTGGCTCTTTTGACTCATTACAGATCAGTTTCAGCATACCAGTGGACAAAGTTCATTATTAAACAGAAAACATTACAAAGATAAAGACAGACATGGCATAATGATGAAAGTATTTTAGAATGATATAAAAAGTTAAAATTTTATGCCCTCAAGAATTTTATAAATATATGAAATAAATTTTTTTAGGTAATGAGGAAAATAAAATTCACATTAGGCGCATTTAAAGATTTCTTAGTTATCAAAATAATAAACAAATAAAAATCAGTAAGGGTAGAGATTTGAAAAACATGCTCAAACCTGACCTTTTAACATATATGGAGGAATATATCTCCAAACTATTAAATATAACTTTTTTCAAACACAGAGAAAACAAACAAAAATAGAGTATATGCCTGACTAAAATGCAAATCTTGATTTTAAAAAGAGTGATATCATGTACATTATGTTTTCAGACTAATGGGAAGTCAGTGAGAAATTAGCTTTATGAACAAGGAAAATCCCCACATATTTAAAGAGGAAAAAGCAAAAAAAAAAAAAAGCCTTCTAAATAACCTATAAGCCAAGAAAAATCATGATTATTATTTTACAACAGTATTGTAATATACAAGGTATTTTATAAAGTGATTAAAAATAAATAAAATACTTTCATCAAGTGATAAAAATAATATGTAATAAAACATGTAGTTTAAAATTAAAGTAGTATCTAAAGGTTAAATGATATGATTAAAATGACATAAAAGTAAAAAAGCTAAATATTAATATGCATCCTTCTCAGGAGGTCAAAGAAAGCAAAATAAAGCCAAAGAAAATACAGAATAAACAAAATACAAAGAAAAAATGGAGTAGAGAGTAAAAAACAAAATGTAAAAGAGAATATCACATATATAATGAAAAGAAAAGAACTTACACTTCTTTTACAAAGCCAAACAATTTTTCCTTTGAAAATACTAACAATGAAAATGAAAAAAATCTTAACAGGTAAGATTGAAGAAGTAAAGAACACAAAATGAACCAGTAACTGGATTAAGAAAGGAAAACATTAAAGTTTTTACAAACTTGTATAAATATGAAAAAGATACAAAGAGAATATGAATAATGTTTTGTCAATAAATTTAAAAAATAAAGAGAACTAACTGAAGAAGAGACAATATAACTACATGTTGTAATCACCTTTAAGGAACTGAGTAAAGTCTCCACATACAGTAAAGTCTCATGGTTTAACAGAGACTTCTACCAAATGTTTAAGGAAAAGATTATTCCATTTTTATGAAAACTCTCACCATACTTGACAAAAGAAGAATGAGAAAAATATTCATGATCCAAGCTTTGTTGTGAAAGTAACAATTTTAAATAAATTATCAGCACATGAAATCTAGTGATATATAAGCAATGTAAGAGCAACTTGGATTTATTTCAGGATTGTGGGATTGTTTTAATAACTGAAAACCAATTATAGTAATCTATCAACATTAATGAATTAAAAGAGAAAATCATTTATATAATTAAGATTATATAAAAATCATTTTTATATAATCTTAATAGATATAGAAAAACCACAATAAACTTCTATATCTATTCATGATTAAAAATTCTTAGCAAATTAAAATTGGAATGGAACTTTTTTACTTGGTAAAGAACATTCACAAAAACAAAACAATCATAAAAAACTGAAATAAACACATTTAATGGTGAAATATTAAAAATAATCCCTTTGAAATTAGTAATTAGATAAGAATGCCTGTTAGAGTGATAACTACAGTTTCTACTAGATGGCCTATGAAAGGTGTAAGAAAATATAAGGAAATAAAAGTTTAAAGAGCTGGAAAGAAAATCTACATACTCTTTGCAAATGGTATGATTTTTTAAAGTTAGAAAACCTCAAAATTGCTACGGAATTTTCAGAATTAATAAGATTTTTTTCAGCAAAGTTATTGAATACAAAAACCAATATGAAAAAACCAACCACATTTTTACATAGAAAATGTAATAATACCATTTCTATTATCACAGGTTGTATAAAGTATCCAGAGAGGCATAAGTCTAAGATATGGATTCTATTTATTAAAATAATTGTCCAACTTTATTGAAAGATATTATTACAAGGCGAGATCTTCCATTTTCTGGAATAGGGAAATGAAAAAAACAGGTATTGATTCTCCCCAAAGTGACCTATTCAACACAAGTCCAATCAAATCCCAAGTAGCAGCTTTGGACATTCTACAGTGCACACACACACTTCAAAACATTATGTTGCACACTGTAAAGCACACAGTTTTATCTTTTAATTTAAAAAATGAAATGAATTTTGACGAAGTGTTTTGTGGAAATTTGCAAGCAAATAAAATTTTTAGAGTGTAATTTAGGAGAATTTAGGTCAGAGATAGCCTAAATGGTGTCATGGGAGGGTAACGAAGCAGGGAAACATGCTGTACAAGATGTTAATATTATTATAAATTTGTAATAATTAAATCAATATAGTTTTGGCTCAGGGTAACAAAATGGAACGGATGGGCTGACATGTTTATGACAGAAGGGCATGGTAGAGAAGAACTATCCAGTGAATGATACTCAATTGACTGTATATACTAAAAGTTATTTCTTCACAGCAGACACATAGACACAAACACAAGATTAATTCCAAGGACTTAAATGTAAAGGGCAAACCTATACACTTTTATAAGATAATATTGAGGAGTATTTTTTTGTGATTTTTGAAATAGGCAAGGATTTCTTAAGACAAAACAACCAAACCAAACCAAACCCTGAAGTAAAAAGGCTTATTTATTATTAATAATCCCTGTTCATGAAAGAATACTAGTAACAAAATAAGAAGATAAGCTACATCTGGCAAGCAGTATGGAATGGAGGTTCCTTAGAAAACTTGGAATGAAACCACCATTTGACCCAGCTATCCCACTCCTTGGACTATATACAAAGGACTTAAAATTAGCATACTATAGTAAACCAGCCACATCGATGTTTATAATATCTCAATTCACAATAAGCTTAACTGTGAAAGCAACCTAGATGCCCTTCAATAGATGAATGGATAAAGAAACTGTGGTATATATACACAATGGAATATTACTCAGCATTAAAAGAGAATAAAATTATGGCATTTGCAGGTAAATGGATGGAGTTGGAGAATATCATGCTGGTAAGTAAGCCAATCCCCAAAAAACAAATGCCGAATGTTCTCTCTGATAAGTGGATGCTGATACATAGTGGGGAGGGAAGGCATGAGAAAAATGGAGGATCTTTTATTGGGAAAAGGGAAGGGAGGGTGGGGATGGTGCATGGGGGCAGGAAAGATGGTGGAATGAGATGGACTTCATTACCCTAGGTACATTTATGACTGCACATATTGTGTGACACTACATTGTGCACAACCATAGAAACATAAAGTTGTGCTGCAATTGTATACAATGAATCAAAGTGCATTCTGTTGTTATATATACCTAATTAAAATAAATAAATAAATTTATAAAGAAGATAAGCTACAGACTGGAAGATGATATTTGAAAGACATGTAGCTGCAAAATATTTTTTAAAAATGCCTCTAAATCAATAAGAAAAGAAAGACATCCTAAACATCCTAGTAAAAAGTGGACTAAACACTTGCTTCTGTATTTTCTAGGAGGGGAAACATAATGGACCCAAAATATATGAAAATTCATTTAACCTCATTAGTTTAATTTATTTTACATCAATTTATAATGTAATAATATATTTAATTAGTAAATGAGCAATATAAATTAAAAACCTCAATGAGATAACATTTATAATATTTCATCCTCTAATATTATTTATTAAAAAATAACGTTAAGCAACACCAAGTGTAGGTGAGGATTTGAAACAAATTGTTCTCCAAGTTCTTTCATATGGTTGAAAATATCAAGTTCCTATACTTTTTATGAATGAATAGTATCTCATTGTGTGTATATAACAAATTTTTTTCATTGATTCAACATTGAGGGACACTTAGTTTGTTTCTATCTCAGCTATTGAATAGTGTTACAAAAAACATGGGAGTGTAGATATCACTTTGACATATTGGTTTTAGTTCCCTTAAATGTATACTCAATAGTAGAATTTATTCTGAAGGTGTTGGGGAGGCTTTTGATGTTCTTTTCTTTCCTTTTCTTTTTTTTAAGCAGAAGATGGTATATAGATAGCAAAGCTATGTGATATATTTATTTTAAAAAATCAGATTAAAACAAATCTCCTGGTGGTTCATCAAATGATGACCCACATATAGTATCTTTCCAGAAGGGTACTAATGCTTCTTCTTATTAAGAATGATATTATCCTGAATCATCTGGATAATATTAGTAATTATTCCATCCTAGATCAATGAGATTAGAATCATCAAAGATAGAACCTCAGCACTGGAGTTTTAAATGAATGTCGAAATGGTTACATGAAACCTTTTAGTCTGGGAAATAAAGTCAACAGAAAAGGAGACTGGCAGGGGAAGGTCTAATGGGAATTGGTGGTGAGTGTAGTTAATATCATAAGTAGAAATAACATTAGCAAAGACATGAAATTAATTTTCTCTGAAATACAAGAGAATGAGAAGAGTTTGTATAGATTCAGAGAAACTTTGAAGTAGAAAGGACAAGGGGAAGGAAGTCAAGTGACTCAGTCTTCTCAGTACGTAGGAGGAGGTGATAGGACAATGGCAGTAGTGGTAGTCATCATATCCATTTTAGGAGTCACATGTTTTGAACTTTGTTGTACCAGATGTCTCACTAAAAGCGTTAGCTCTTTTGAGGCATTCACTGCTGTTATTATTCCTATTTTATAGAAGAGGAAACCATAAGAATGAGTAATATATGAGGTTGAACAATTTGCCGGGATCACAGAGTGAGTGACAGAGTGTTCCGGGCAGAATGTAGTTCTGTGCAAGCCTGAGAGCTTTTGCTCTGAACTCTGCTGCTATCACTGCTTCTGTGAAAGACAGAAATCTGGAGGTAGACTCAGGTGATAGGAAAGGTTTGGGAATCTCTTTAGGGGACTAAGTTAAGGAATCCGAAGATGATAGAATTGCATATAGGACTCAGATAAGGTAATAGTGCATTGATTTTCTTCATGCAGGCATTCTATTTGGCACTCTAAAAATAGTTGGCAGCTCAGATCATAGAAAAAGTGAAAGGTAAAGTTTTCCCAAGTAGAATTAACGAAATAGAAGAGAGAGGTCAAGGACGAAGGTTCCTATCATACAAACAGAAAGACCACTGAGAATTGCTCAGGAGCCCATAATAGGTTCTAGGGTTAATGTGCAGCACACTGAGACCAGGATGGGCTGAAGAACTGGAGCAACTGCCTGAGGGATTGGATTATTCTGATGAGAATAGGATTAGATATAATAGAAGGAAGAAAGAGAAATCATTAAAAAGGAGTGTTTCAGAATTTGATATCTCCAGAGGCCAAACATATTGTGAACTTGAGGTGAAATTTTAGTGTTTAGATGAGGATGTTCTTATTTTTTTGTTTTAGAAGTTTTTCCCACTGTTTTGTAAAACATTCATTAGGAAAGTTACGGCCTGGAAATATGTGACACAATCTTAAGTAAATTACCACTAAACCGAGATCTTAATGATGGGCATTTAAAAAAAAAAACCATCATGATTTGTGGAGTTCAAAATATCACATCTTTTTTTTTCTAATGAAGAGTAGAAGTCCTAAGACAGGTACTTTCATTTCCAAGGTAGAGCTGAAGAACATGACCAGGTATTCTGAGATATTCATGAAAAATAGATGTTAGAAATGGCCCCAAACCAACCATCATCTGGTGGTAGCAGAGGAAAGTTGTTTTTTTAATTAATAGGGAGGCTGAGGCAGGTGGATTGCAAGTTCAAAGCCAGTCTCAGCAACTTAGTGAGGCCCTAAGTAACTCAGCGAGACCTGTCTCTAAATAATAAAATATAAAAAAAGGGCTTGGGATGTGGCTCAGTGGTTAAACACCCCCGGGTTCAATTCCCAGTACCAAAAAAAAGTACTAAAAATCATATTATTTTCATTCGTAATATTATATTGGACTGATGTTAGACTAAGTAGACACAAGATAGAACCGGATACTGCTCGGTTCTCAGCTTTGGTTTTCTCTCTCCTACCTTAAAAAATACTTACCACTTTCTGCCTTATAAATGAGCACAGTGCTCATCACCCAGAGAATATTAAGACACAAGATTAATAAAATTAGCTTGTGTGTATATGTCAGTAATCAAAGAGAAACGTATTAAAGCAAATGGTTACTAACATTTATTAACATGATCGCTGTGTACAAAACGTTTTGATGAGGTCTGAACTGATCCGAGTACAATGGGTTAATAATAATGCCATTGTGTTTCACAGTTCAGCTTAATTAAATATGACTTTTGTTTATTTATTAATGCAGTAAAAACCTTAGATGGAAAAATTAGCCCTATACATGTTATTTTCTGAATAGAGTTAGTCTTTCTGAAGTGAAAACTTTTTGTTAATTTTGAGGTTCTGACATGTCTTTGCAAAATTCCTTTTGGTTTAGCTTTCTTTAACCTTTCTCCTGGGGGCTATTATGAAAATAGATGCCAGCTGTGATGAAAATACTTAAGATGACTGAATAAAGAAAACTACGTTGGCATGAATTAAGATGGCTTTACAAAAGCACACAGAAAGACACCATTTCCTTGGGAATAACTGAATGTAAATGGGAACCTATTTATCTCCTGAATACAATCACATGCTTAGAAGCAGCATTGCTGTTCTACAGCTTTTCGTATTCTTCCTACACTCACTGTGGCTGGAAGAGAATCACAGCAGTGGGAGAACATTCTCAATAAATAATTATAGTGGTGCATGCTGCAGTTCCCAGCTTGACAGCAGCATTTCCATATTTGAATTCTCATTGCCATGGCTATGCCACTCAACCTCATCAACTCATTGTAAGATGAGCTTTGGCATGCAGTTTGCCTTGGACCCAGAGCAAAGAGCACACCCTCCTACTTTATTAAAATGGTTCCATCTGACTTGGTGCTCTTGTCTTGTGGGGCTGGAATCCTACCTAGTCTTGGATGAAAAGATCTCAGACAGTGAGCTTAGACTCCATGGTTGTTGAAAACTCTCCTTTGGGAGAGTTTTGGTCAGAACTCACATTTCTTCCTTTCAAAATTCTGCTTTCTGTGATTCTTAAGCCTGCATGACTGCAGAACTATCTTTCCGACCCTTAAGCAAAAAGTGGTAGTGTGGATAGAGACCTCAGGGATAAGGTAGTCTGATATTTCACAGTGCAGTAATGAGGTCAGCATTTTATCATGGTCAATAAAACATATATATTGAATTATAATATAAACCTAGAAACTATTGTAAAAAACAAACTTTGTTGTCTCAGGTGGATTATTTGAAAATAGCACAACAACTGTGAAAACGATTGTGGCACCAATGTACGTAGGATTTGAGTTTCTAAAGATAATTAGCATGCAAATCCAGTTGATCTTTAAGGTGGTTGCACCCTCATGATTGACAGAAATGGCCAAGAAAGCAGTAGGTCACGTCAGCCCTGTCTAATTAGCTTACACATACAAAAGTCCTCTAATGTGATCAGTGATACACGCACATGGGCCAAAAGGCAGCCATTTCTTTTTAATTTTAAAGTAAGTATATAATTGAATAGTTTCAGGTGTATTGCCACAGTTTGTTCAGCATCTCTAATTTACACAGCTTCAATTTTAAGAACATCTTTTCAGATATAATTGAGCAAAACAATCTGCCTTCGAATTTTTGAATTTCACTGTCCTGAGACTGTAGCTCAGACAAATTAGATACAGGAGCTGCACAGTTAATGCTACTGCCGTTGGGCAGCTATCTCAGGTATACAAATGAAGCCATGTTCTTTGTTAATGGAGCAACAATGAGAGAAAATACCTTCCTGGACAATTTTATGAAATGAGAGCATTTCCCAATAAAACAGGATTAGTAAGAAGTGGAGTATCTTCAAATGCAAATTTCCTGACATTTTCAGCCACTAAAATAATTATCCAACTTGGATGAACTAATAATAACTTTGTTAAAGGTTTCATTTAGTATAGCCAAATGTAATGCAAAAGGCACACACTAAGATAAACACCATTTCCATTTTTAGGACTTGCCAACAGTGGGTTTTCTCTTTTCTCTTTCTCCCACACATGGAATGTCACGAGAAATGAAATGAAATGATTTATATGAAAAAGAAAGGTAAGAGCACAAAGCAGTGCCACATATATCACATGGAACTGGCATCCTTGTTATTTGTCCAAAATACAGGAGACTTGGTGTTGATGAAGTGAAATAGTGTTTTGAAAATTTGAAGTATCTTTTTTGATGCTGAAACAATTTTATTTAATGAATGTTTTGAAATCAAATCCATTCCACCTTTGTGGTCTATGGAAAAACTACATTCAGAATCTCCAAAGAAAACTGGCAAGTTTTTAAATCTCTTTTGTTTTTTGTGTCTAGCGCAGTATTGTGTACATGGTAAGCATTCTTGAATCAAACTGGGAAAAATCACTGAAGGATGTTAGAAAACTTTTAGAAGCAATTTATCAATATGAATAAATGCCACAAAACTGTTTATATTGTTTTTTTTAAAGAGAGAGAGAGAGAGAGAGAATTTTTTAATATTTATTTTTTAGTTTTCGGTGGACACAACATCTTTGTTTGTATGTGGTGCTGAGGATTGAACCCGGGCTGCACGCATGCTAGGCCAGCGCGCTACCGCTTGAGCCACATCCCCAGCCCCTGTTTATATTGTTTTGATATAATAATTTTATTTTAGTAAACTTATGTTAAGTTTTGATTACTGATATATATATACCCCAAGCTATTTATTGTAATATTATTCATAATAACAGAATAATTAGAAATAATTAGTTCTATTTTGTTGAATATTTGGATAGAATAAATCTTGATATATCTATAGAAGGGAACAGTAGGCAGCCAATCAAATGATGTTTGTCAAAGCTAGAAAACAATGTAGAAATTCATATAATCTAATAAAACTGTAAAAAGCCTTATATAAAATTGTGTGTGTGATAGAGCAACAATCATGTAGAAAAGAAGCATACCTAGAAAAGAACTGAGGAAACACTGAGGTCCCCATGTAGATTATATTTGGATGGAAATACTATGGGTGATTTAGAAAATATCTCTTTGATTTTTCAAATCTGTAATTTTTAAAAAAGAAACATTTAAGTTTATCTAAATACTCAATTATATTATGCTTAGCACCTAGTTGTATTGAATTGAACCCTCATTTTTCTCCCCCAAACTATTTTCTATGTAAATATAATCATGACGTTTAATTAGTCAAAAATAAGAAACCAGTCTGCCTGAAGTACATAAACTCTGATTAAAGTAGACCTCACTAATTGAAATTAACAGATATTCACGATCTTAGATGCTTGTGTAATAAAAAGTCCAAAACTAATAACATGTTAGCACTTTTTATTATGCAATTAGAGCACATTTTTTGATAGAAGTTGGCATAAAACAAATTGTAATTTTTTGATGAGTTTTTAAAATTTAAATTGTTATATGTGAAATTATGCTATTTGTAATTATGTATAATGGCCAATATATATGAAAATAGAAAAAAATAAATTAGTTATTATAATTAAACAAACATATAAAAAATTGCAAATCTTATTTGCCTGGTCAAGTTCATCAAACAGACAAATTGGTTTGCCTCATTAGCTTAATCTTAGGATACTGAAATATAGTCATTTGTTTTTAATCAAAATGTTTTCATAAATATTATAGAGGGGCTAGGGTTATAGTTCAGTTGTAGAGAGCCTGCTGAGCACATGTGAGGCACTAGGTTCAATCCTCAGCACCACATAAAGATAAATAAATAAATGAAGTTATTGTGTCCATCTCAAATTAAAAAGTATTAAAACAACAACAACAAAAACCCATTATATAATTGATAATTGAAAAGAAAGGTAAATAAAGTTTTGCTTCATCCCCTATCATTTATATGTAACAGAACATGAAGGAAACTTTGAAGGAAACTTAATATGATCTTTTCCAGAAAAAATTTTCTCCCTTCAAATGCAGATTAAGAGAAATTAAGTATAAAATAAGTATAAAATTAAGTATAAAATAACTGATAGAATCACAGTTATTTTTGACTTAATTTGCAATACATATTTTAAAATTTTTTTCCATAGACATTTCAAAACCAATACTGTAATCAAAATGTTCATTGAGTGTTTTAATGTTATCCTTAAAAATGAACCTAACATTATTGATTTCAAGCAGCTTAAAAATATTATGTTGTAATGATAAGGGTTACTTTTTAAAAAATCAAGACTTTGACATGTTTTTTAAAAAATAAAACACATTATTTTTCTTATAAGCCTGTTTTGTGCCTTGGTTTCATTTCAAATTCAGGTAAAGCTTCACCACAAGAACCTATATTGTCTAGTTCTCTTCATATAACCTCAAAAACAACGAAGTTTCTAGGATTGCCATTATGAACACTGGAGATGAAACATGCTTGGCTATTTTCTAAGGGGAAACAATTCATGATTTAATTGAGAGAAGTTAGGAAATGCATTTTGGTCTGATCATAAATGTCTTAATTAATTTCAATTTTAGGTTTTGTATGTTGAGTTTAGGTGGATAAATGGGATTGATTTCATGGACCTACTAATGTTATTGATATTAATGATATGAATTTGCATTTTTTTATAATGGCAAAAAGGATGCATTAATCTCTGCTATTTTGTTAACACAAATCACATTTAAGATTGTGTAGTAAACATTAAATCATCATTAACTATCCTTTCTAATAATCAATGAATCAACTAACCAACTAGTTAATCAGTTATTATTCAGAACCTGCCTTCTATTCACCCTCTAAAATTTAGTAGTAACTTTGTTGTTTCTGAATATTCACTTCTATAAATAGATTTTATAGATAGACAATTTTAAAAATAAAGAAATGTTTAAATAACTTACCTTTGTTTCCTTGAACTTGAAGAAAAATCCAAATAACAAAAATAGCCCTTTTAGTTTCCAAATACATTCTGGCTTTTGTGTATTGGTAATTCTGAAAATTACAGAACACCCCCAAATTTCATTAAAAGAAATAAAATGACAGAAGTATGAAAAAAAATAATTAAATGTTGGTGCCAGCTGAGTGAAAATAACCTTTTTGATTTATCTTTATGAGGGTGCTAATTTATGAAGAGCATGCAGCAGTGTCTGTTTCTGGAATAATCCGCTGATCTTCCACTCAGGTGTAATCTCTGCTTACGAGCCAGCTGGAGGAACCTTTATCTCATTAACCTTCTGGAGGAGCATCTGTCAGCCCAGCTCTAGCATTTTAAACAAGTGTCCACAGGCAGACTTTTTTTTTTTTCCTAGTTATTCACCTGTCACAGTGACATCGAGAGCTAGGAAAGTCCCTTCAAATATAGAAGAAGGCTAGCAGTTGGGGTCAGATGTTTTCCAAAATGACATGTCCAAGAATCATTCATAGAAGGAGCTTAATTGCTATCCCTGGAAGTATATGTTTATTCAATGTGTTATTATCTACAGATAGCAAAGCTGCTACCATTCTATGTTCTGCTTTGTAAATCACTTTCTATCTGGTATTACATACAGATGGGTTTATTTTTGGTTAAATTCTGGTTTCATTTTAAAAATCTGTTCAAGCACAGAGTTCAAGGAGTCTATTTTTTTTTTAAATCATGAAAAATGTGCCTGCCTTCTCTTCATCTCTCCATTCAAAGGAATTCTTTTTAATTCTTTAATTCTTCTAATCTTCTGATTTGTAATTCTAAACAGTACACTACTATTACTATTTTGGGGATGATCACTTTTAGGTATTATTAGATAAGGGAATTGAGAATATTTTCCTTCTACACACCCTTTTTACTCAGTATAAGGTCTCAATTGTCACATCATCCTTTCATCTTTCTCCCTCGCTATCAGTGTATTTTCACTTTATTAAATATTCAGTTTTGCATTATAGTGACTGCATGCATGTTAGATATATCCGAAACATAAAGCATACTGCAATTACTAGTATGTATTGAGCTCTTGTGTTGTGAAAAGACACTGTTTTTAGAGATTTCTATAGATTATCCATATATGTATCAATACAACATACAAGGTAAATGTACTATTATCTCTGTTTTACATTTGAGGAAAATTAGGTATATGTGGCAGAGTCAGGGGTTGAATTCAAAGAGTTTGGTTCAAGAGCCTACACTTAAAAATTTTTTAGTTGACATATAGTAATTGAATATTTTCTGGGGTACAGTGTTGGTATTTCAACACAAGTGTATGATATATAATGATCAGATCAGAATAGCTGGCATATTAATTACCTCAAACATTATAAATTCTTTATGTGGGAACATTCAAAATCCTCTCTACTAGTTATTTTGAAATACATAATTATTATCAACCATGGTCAACCTACCGTGTTATAGGATATTAGAAGTTATTCCTCCTGTCCATTTGCACTTCTGACTATTAACCATCCTTTCCCAGCACTTTTTTCTACCCCTGCCTCTTCTCAGCTTCTGGTAGCCACTATTCTACTCTGTATTTCTAAAAGATCTATTTTTGTAAGCTTCTACATACAAGTGATAACATGTAGTAATTGTCTTTCTGTGCCTGGTTTGTTTCACTTAACATAATGTCTTCCAGGCCATCCATATTGCTGTAAATGACAAGATTTCATCCTTTTATGAAGAATTTATACTATTTTTTAAAAATGTATTCTTTATTTTAATTAGGTATATATGTCAGCAGAATGCATTTTGATTCAGTGTATACAATCACAGCACAACATTTTTCATTTCTCTGTACATGATATAGCATCGCACCATATGTGCAGTCATACATGTACCTAGGGTAATAATGTCCATCTCATTCCACCATTTTTCCTGCTCCCATGCCTCCTCCCCTGAACTTATACTCTCAACAATTAAACTGCCCCTGATGCCTTTTGCAATTTTCTCATATTAAAATTTTTTCTTCATTTTCTGAATGAAAAACATTAAATTATCCCCACTTATTACCTTACATGTGTAAATTTTCTCTTCATGTAGTTAAACACTTCAGATTGTCTTTCCTGGGGCTTTTAACCCCCTCCTCTATGTATTGTTTAATTTCTTGTCATGGTTCTCAGCAGTCATCTGAAGAATTGCACTTACAATTATCTTGGGGCTTTTCCCACCTCTCTCGTGTTATTGAATCCTGCGTGTTCTGTACTCTGTGTTGTCTTCTTTCTTAATCTCTTCTTTTAGCAGAGCACATGCTCTGGTGGATTACTGAAAATTCATGGTAGATAAATTTGAACATTCTTGTTTGAAAATGGTTTCCATCTACCCTTATACTTGATTGATAGTTTGGCTAGATAGAGAATTCTACATTGGAAAGAGCATTCACTTTGAACACTGAAGATATAGATATTTATTATAGAAATTCCAGAATTTTCTTACTTTTGTTTCCTTTTTCATTGTTTGTTGTGGCTTCACACTTAAAAAAACTTTCCTTTAACATTGTTTTCTTGGGGTATCCATAAGTAGCAGAGGGTAATGGATGTTTGGCTCTCATCTTTAAATTCAGATTATTTTGGTAATGTTTAAAGAAAATTATTATCAAATTGGACTAGACTCATACTTACAACAGTGGGTCTGAAAGTGAGCAATGCATTACATGGAAGATAAATCTGTATTTAGATAACCATATCTAGGAAAATGATAATGAGAGTGCAATAAAACAGATGCATGCTTATATGTAAACATTTCTAATATGTATTTGAACAGGCTGGAAAGGCGGCAGGAGCTATGAAATGCTTCTCTTTTGGTTTGCTGTATAACCTTGTGTGATGCTTATGTTTCTTACTCCGTTGTGAAATGTCAAGATTTTATCTCTAGAAAAGAAAGCAACAATTTCAATTTATGAAAACAATTTCCACTTCATAGTCATCTTAGTGAAACATGTTACTTCAAGAAAACTGTAGTGTAGACTAACTTGTCCTTAAAAAATATCCTATTTGGTAGATATGGATATAAGGGTATTTAATTTATTTTAAAGTGACAAGTATTTAAAAGTTCTTGACAGCAGCATCATATGCATTTTCCCCATTGTTGATTAAAAACTTGAGTAAATAAAATGTTGATAACTGCTACTTAGGAAGCAAACAAGATTGGTAAACACTCATTATTCTTTTTTTTTTTTTTTTTAGAGAGTGCAACCTGGGTTTGATCCTCATTATTCTTTAGATAATGCTTTCTGGGAACATCAGGTGTTTCTCTAAGTACTGTTGTTTAATTATGGGTCACGGTGGTTAATCCAGAAATGCTTCTTCAAGCTGGTTGACTGTCACCAGTAGTTACATGTTCTTAATAAAGGAAGACTTTTCCTTTAATTTTCGCAGAATTCCAGTGATGCATTTAAAATATACAAGGTAAGGTGAAAGGTTAGAATGTCTTCGTAGACACATTCCTTCATTTGAGATTAGAAGACATATAAATGAGATATGATTACCAAAATGTATCAGATAATATCATAAAGAAACAATTTCATTTTTTAGTTAAAATAGGTACAGTTTTTTGGTTCCCCTTGAATACCCAAATCTCAATTATGTACTTTATATGCATAGCATCTTACCAGCACACTGATGAGTTAGGTCCTAATTTTATTTCCACTTCACAGAAAAGGAAACTGAGGTTCAGAGATGGTAAATGTATTATCCAGCTTTGTAACTTGTAGAACTGAAGCAAGGTTTCCAACTAAGGCATTTTTAATTCCAAAGCCTGTGTTGTCTCTGCATTCCCTTTATAAGGAAAACAGGTGCCAAGAGAGTAACAAATATTCACAGGACAAATTCGCAACGCTAAAGGAGAGGAGCTGTTGAAAACATGGGTCACGTTCCAAGTTCACTGTTTTGCTTTTCCCCTTCATACTGCATCTACTAATTTGGCAATAGGTGAGGTAACTAGGTAAGAAGCTAGGAAATTTCCACCTCTGGAACTGCATTGCTTTTTCTTTGGCAGAAGGACAACTATTCTTAGATTTTTAGCTTTTTATTTGCTCACATTGTTGATTTGTCTCTCCATTTCAGGCAGGTAAAGGGATTCTTTAAGTATTTTCATCACCATCGATATGTGTGACTAATCAGGAATAGCTGAACCACTTCTAAAAGGAGCCAGTCTTAGGAGAGGCAGGTAGGCAGGGCCTTGAGTATTCTGTGATCTGGAAAGAATAGGATCTGCTACTTCTGAAAACAAAGCAAAACAGTGAACTCAACTGTAGGTCCTGGTGTTTTGAATAAGTGCTTTTCTTGTTAATACAAGATTTATTTGGTGTAGCTTAGAGAATTTCCCCTGTATTGTTACTCATATTTTGGGAAGCAGAGATACAATATACAGAAAGAAACACAAGGGCAATACCAATTGGAATGCCATCTAAGGTAGCCTTTCATCATCTGAATTTATGCTCCAGTTCCATCTTACTTTGGCTGTCAGCTAAAGACTACAGCATCCAACAAGAAAGGGATGCTTTTGGCATAAAGAGGAGAGGAGCAAAAGATACAGTCTGGCAAAACTGACTGCACTAGGACATGAATGCAGGGAGGTAATTATAGGGTCACAGGATGACAGTTTTAATGAGGATGTGAATGATAACCACCCAGGGAAGAAGACCCTATGTCCTCAACTACCCTCATTATTTTCTAAGAACTTTTTGCTGAATCCTTGTATGGGAGGTCTTGAATAACCCCAGTTTTCTTGTGGAGACTTCAGAGGGACGGCCAGCCTTCCTCCCAGACTCTTAATGTAGGGCTCTTGCCTGTCTTGCCTCCTTTCTCCTCTTAAAGATAAGAATACAGTGAATGCAGAATAAATTGACTTAGTTTCTCAGTAAAAATAATTAAAAGGTAAACACTAGAAAAGTAGATAAATAGTTAATTTTTTTATCTTAAAAGCGTCAAATGGCATATATTTTGGAATACAGCTTTTTCAAAAATTAAAATTAGCCACATCTGCTAAGAGAATCAACCAGATATATTTGGTATTGGTAAGTTACATACACTGCCTTTTGTGTATGTGTTCAGAGGCCATAATAAATATTGTACATTCTAAAAGCACAGAGTCTTTCTTCAGTGACTTGAATTTTATTGACATTAAAATTCAGTTTAGGGGCTAGGAATGTATAGTTTAGCGCTAGAGTGCTTACCTAGCATGCAAGAGGCCCTTGAGTTCAACTCCCAGTATCAAAACTCAACCAACTAAGCAAACAAAAACCAAAAAAAAAAAAAAAAAAAAAAGGCAAGGGCTGAGGAAACACTGTCGGATCTGTTATAGGAAGGAATTCACAACCTTTCAGAGACAAGTTCAGTCACATAGTGTGGAAGGAAGTCGGTTTATGGTGCATTACACAGTAATTGGATTGTGAAAAACGGACAGCAAGTGAGACTTTTTCAAAAACTAAAGTCTACAAGTGAAAGATCAAGATTAGTTTAATAAGTCAATTGGGCCAAAGAACTTTAATAATTGTTTAGAGGCAGGTCAGCAGGCATGGGAGAGGTGTGAGTTTATATCACAGTTGGATCCTATGGAAGGTAGGAAGAGAGAGAGACAGAAAGAAAATCACCACCATATGCTTAATAAGCTTTTACCTTAAAAGGAAGTTTTCAAATTGCTTCATTTTTGTAGGACTCAAAGAAGTCCTATAGCATGAAGCCTAGCTATAGCATGAAGCCCTGGGAGGGCTTACTGTACAAAAGTGATATGAAGTACTGTGCCCAGGGAGATAAGGAAATGGAGTTATCAATTCAGGGTCTTTCAAAGCAATGTCAGCCCAAAGATGATAGGTAAAACACTTTAATCACAATAACAAACATTTTGAGTACCCACTAAAGTGGTGGGAACTGATCTAAGCCCTTTAGATGGTTGTCTTTCATATGTATATTAACCACATATTATCATGTTTCATATGAGGAAACTTGAGCTTAGACAGGCTTGGAAAAGTTCTGACTACCTCACGGCTAATGAGTGATTTAAGCCTGGTCTTTGATCACAAGCTAGAATTCCATGACCAGTAACTGTCAAGAAAGATGACATTGAGCCTCAAAAGGAAGTTCAACAGTGACTGTTTTGTTTTACACAAGGTAATATCTGTAATTTACTTTAAAATGCTTTGGTGCATGAACAGATGTTTGTATGAATGTTTGTATGAATTTGAGCCACACTGTAGGTTTTCTTAACACTTTTGTCATCAATACAAAGTCTAAAAGAAGAAAGGCCATGGTTGGTATTTAATCAAAAAGGCTACATTTCAGAAATGGCACTTTGGTCTTCCACAATTTTTAATTCCAATTTATGCTAGATTTTAAAACATCAGCATAATGAAAGATAAAGGCTATTTATTGGTGAAATTATCAGCTTGTTACTTAGATAATGGATGATGGATATGGGCATTCGTTAGTGAGATTAGTGACAATTAAAATTTGTGAATTGGTTACAATATTTTAGAAGTACTCCCTGTTCTGGCATGAGTCCAGTATGTCAGTGTTCACCTGTAGGATGAAGTTAGAAGTGTGGTGTTGAACAATTCTCTTGTCCAGGTATCTCTTTGGAGGGTTTGGCAGACTAAATGATGGACATAAGGCTAACTGTATCCTGTCTTCAGGATGTTCTCATGTTTGTCTCAGAAACAGTCTTTCACTCAAGGTATGGTGGAGAGATTTCAATCCTTTTCTGAAATTAAAAAGGGACTTAATTTGGCTTATTGAGCAGGCTATATGATCTAATTGGATTCTGCTTACTGCTTCTCATTCACTTTCAACTCTCAGTGTCCACCATAGTCTATTAGAATCAGCTTATATATGTTTAGCCTGAGCGATGTTGGTCAGTTCAACACATAACTTTGTGATTTTACTCTGTAAATCCACTTTCCCATTCTTACAAAGATCGATTCCTCCTGTCCTTCTTAGTACTTCCATTTTGGTGGCTTTCTCGCCAGTTTCCAACTGTCTTCTCTCTAGTTTTACTGAGAAGATACTTATGGTCAGCTTTTCAGCTCTCCTCATCTTCCATCATCAACTTTAATCTGAGTTTAGTGTTTTATCATGTTCATGGGTGTTTCCTCCCCCCATGGGTACACTGCATGAATATACATACACAGTAAAATAATTTATTTTATATGTCATTTTACAATAGTCATCTTTGGCCAACATTATGTTCTTGAGTTTTCTTTAAAAGTAATAATAATAATACTTATTTATATTAATATCAAATTCTCTATAGTCTTTCATTGAGTAACTACTGTCCATATTATTCTCTCTTGGGAATATCACACCAATTTCTATCCTCATCAATCATAAATAAGAAGTTTCTTTTTCTCCACATGACTACTAACCCTTGAATTGTTAGACCTTTTGGCTTTGCCAAAATGATGATTTTGAAATGGTATCTCACTATGATTTTCATTTGCCTTTCCCTGGGATCTAGTAAGATAGAACACATTCTCATGTGTCTATTGGCCATTGGTGTTTCTTCTTTTGGGATTGCCTGTTTCTATCTGTTGTCTACTTGTCTTAGCATTTTAAATGAGGAGCCCACTTTTCCCTCACTGTTTGGTGGTGCCACATCCATGTGATGTTATTTCCTGGATCTTTCTGTTGTCTTGTTGGTTTGATGGTGTTTTTGGGTAATCCTGCATCAAGACCACATAATCTTAACTGTAGTTTTTATAATAAATTTTGGTGTACAGCAGAGCATCTTACCTAGTATGTTTTTCAAAGTATTTGAAAGAAATTTCTAGTTTTTTTGTAGTTCAACATAAATTTTAGGAATATTATATCAAGATCATGGCAACTGTGGGGAAATTTTCACTGAATTTTGTTCAGATTTACAAACAAAATTGGGTAGGATTGGAACTTTAAATCTTAAGTCTTTTTATCCACAAATATGACACATACATAATTTCTAACTTGGTTTAAATAGGGTTCTTTCCTCAATATTTCATTGACTTTGGTTTGATTGTCTCTATTAGGACTTAACCTCAACTCATGAAATGTGATGGTCACTTTTCTGTTCTTTTCTTGCTGTATTCAATAACTTGAAGACGTTTTTACCACCTAAGTCTTGGTAGAGTTTCAGTTTAGATGCCTGTTCCTTAAAATGTTTTAAAAACCATTACCTAATTTAAAGTAACCACATGGTAACATTTTAAAAATATCACTTTGTTGTAATTCTCTTCATAGCCCTTAATTCTATATAATATATTTTTTGCCACCCTCCTTGACTTCTACCCCTTTTCCTTTTGCTAATCATGCTTTTTTTGTTCCCTTGAATATGCCAAACTATTTATTGTATCATGGACTTGGTACTTATTTTTTCTTTCTGTCTAGATCTCTCTAATCTTACAGTTACATGGCTCTCTCCTCATCATTTAAGTATTCACTCAACTATTACCTCCAAAGAGGACTTAGCCAATGACCCAGTCTGTAGTTACTTTCCAGTTATCATGCCAGATCACTTTGTAGTATTACAAGTTTGGTTCTGATCGGATATTCTCCTGTTTATTTATGTGTTTGCTTGTTCATTGTTAATCTCTCCTTCAACCCCCCCACATATGCTACATAAGAGTAATAATTTTGTTTTGTACATATTAATACACAAAATATCACCTGGCACAAAGTGTTTAATAAATATTTGGCAAATAAATAAGTCACTCTACAGCCTGTAACTTATGAAACTAAACACCATTACTTGCAAATGGGCAGAAAAAAAGGATGTAGGTATCAGGTCTTACAAAATAAATCATTATAGTTAACATGTGGCCTTGATGAGCTAACAAATAATTGTTTATAAATAGTATTTGTGTGATTGAAATAAAGACTATAATAGACATTGAACAATCTTGAATAAAATATAATATATACATATATATACATGTAAGTTTTATATTCATATTTATAAAAGGAAGCAAGGAAATTAGAGAGGAACAAAATTAAGGTAAAAGTAGATTCAAAATTCATTTAAAGTGGTTAAAAAATTTGTTTTTAGACATTTCAAAAGCGACTCCAAAAGGAAACCCTGATTATTAGCTGCATTAGTTTTATCTCATGGACAACATGAATTCATGTTGTCCATGAGATAAAACCAGACACTAAACTAGGAGAGTCCTGAATATTTTTGGAATGGAGCCCAAAAAGACTTCTCTTACAGGTTGTCATAAAATAGTCTTCATCAACAATATTTGCAGAGCTAATCAGATGTGGAGTGTCATGGAGCTCTTTCCTATAACATTCTTTAATATATGTTAAGAACTTAATGCCCAACAAATAAGTAACTGCTATGAAATCAAGCAATCACATGGCCTGTTTTTTTTTTTTTTTCCCCAATGATCTTGTTTAACAGAGTCTAGCAGGAAGGTTGGATGGATAATCCTTCAGGCAACCCTCTGTGCCATTTTAACAAAGGATCATATGATAGGTATTGGGAAGAAGAAAATATGAAGTTATATTTCTTGACTACCTTCTGTGCAGCTATTTGTTAGTGGATAATAGCAACTGATGTGCAATAACTATTGGTTGATCTGGAAATAAGGTTAACATCTTTTTATGAAACCCAAAGCAGCTAATGAAGATATATGCTTCACTACAGATCTGCTTTCAGAAGGTGAAAGGTCAGGGTTTCTCTTTCAAAGCAGTCACAATTTTGCTCTGTAACAAGAATGAATGGGTAACATGCCCCAGAGTTTTGCACCATTGGGCAGGCCTGTACGTTTGTAATCCTGTATCTGATAGGATGTGTTTTTAACTGGGAAATTGAAGCTAAGGAACAAGTTAGATGTCTCTTCACAAATTCAGATATAACTAGTTCCAGCTCTTATTAGGCCCTCAAGAACCTGTACCTTGGTCCTGCATGGTGTCCCCTCCTGGAGTTAGACCTTCCTTAGCAATATCAGCTGCTCCTTGTTTCTGCAGGTTCAGGCGTCTTTATCGTCTTCAAAGATTCCCTGGACATCATTTGTTCACATTGTTCTCTCTGGCTATTGCTGCCTTACATTGGTTTGTTTATTCATCCAACAAACGAGTACTATATATTAGGCTTCTCAGGGTATCACATCTTGGAGCACAACACAGATTGGTTAATTTTGATATTAGAAAACTAAGTTGTACTGTTGCTAAGGCAGGTAGATTGACAAGTCTCTGGTGGAAGGTCAGAGCTAGAGATTTTGGTATATATTGTTAAAACCTCAGGATTCAATGAGGCTGCTGAGAAAGCAAGAAAAATTTAGGTGGGTAGAATATTACTAAAGTCCCAGTTTTCTTTAAGCAACATCAGGTACTTGGTCTCTGTAATGAAACCTTGATTGATTTCTGCTTCCCCTTTCCCGCAGAGAGCCAAGTGCTTCTTGGACCCAATAGTTACTTTCCTACCTAAAACAGGCCTCCAAGGTCCCTAGGAATTAGTCACCCTAGCTGTCTTTCTTGGTTAAAAATATTTAGTTGCTTTCTTGGATATTTGTTGAACATATATGAGAAGGCATGAGCAGAGAGGACAAAATCAGGACTCCAAAGCTCTAGTTCAAGTCTGTTTTGTTATATGTGCATTCCCTAAGTTCCTTGTAGATTGATTCTCCATGATCTGTTCTCCATTAGGAATTTTCAAGTCCTACTAAGAAAGACGACTCATTAGGGAGCCTCTCTGGCTCATGATTATCCTGAGGTTTATTTATTTTTAACCTTTCCTCCTATTGTTTGATGAATGGTGAGAGAAAGTCATTAATAGTAAACTTAAAGCATTTCATTAAGGCCTGTAGTCCCAAGTCTACACTAACCCTCCTTCTGCTCTAACCTAGGGCACAGCTAGCTTTAAGAGAATGGTTTCTACTTTGCTGGCACCCAAGAGGATTGTGGGAGGCTGCTGTAACTTGAGCTTTGACCATGTGGTGGACACTGTTTGGTGTATTTTCTCTGTCATTCAGTCCAGTGGTATTCCATGGGGATGTTTTCACTCTCTGGGAGCATTGTGGACATTGCAAAGGTGTTTTTGTTGTCATGGTGATTTAGGAGTTTCAAAACTTCCTGCAAGGTAAGGAACAGTCATAGTGAAAAATTGGCTCATATATGCATCTCTGAAGTACTGTGGAAGTTCCTATTGGTAAAATTCTGTTTTTATAAGTTGTTAAGCCTAGAACCTTCTTTTATTTTGCATGTAAACAGAAATTAATTGTTGAAAGGTTTTGAGATAGTAGTATTTCCAAGAGTGCTTCTATCATATAGATTGAGGGAAGAGTATATTCATTTTGTTTGGAACCTTATCAACAACTTCTCTGTGTTCCTGCCCGTACCTCATGACTTGTGATGGCTATAGCTTCTGCATTAATGGTAACTTTTATGTGTGTGTCTGGATCCAGCAATTTATTGTGTCTTCTAGAATAATCATGTCTTTTTTTGCCCATGAATACACATATTATTTTATTATCAACTGACTTTCTTTTATTCCTTTTTTTTTCTTTCCAGAACCGGGGATTGAACCCAGGGCCTCACACATACTAGGCAAGTACTCTACACTGAGCTACACCTCCAGCTCAAAGTAAAGGTGTTTTGTTTGTTTATGGTGTTGAGGATTGAACACTGAAGTGCTTTACCACTGAGCTATATCCCTAACCCTTTTTATTTTCTATTTTTGACGCATGTTCTTGTTAAGTTGCCCAGGATGGCTTCAGACTTGCAATCCTCCTGTATCAGCCTCCTGAGTTGCTGGAATTACAGGCATTGTACCCTCCTTTTATTTCTTCCTTATAATACAGTTAAGATATTACATTAATTTTTTAAAAGTATCTTGGTAGACAGCATTATCTATCAATTTCATTTCAGAATATTTAAGAGGAAGCAAATGAATATTTGTAATAGAGTGTTGGATTAAGAACTACTTATGTATCTTCATGATATCCCCATGATCTGGATGACTACAGTTTTTTCCATTTTCAGGTCAAGACACAAGTGACAACTTGCGGCAACCACATGCCTGCTAAGCCAGGGAGTTAGGGTTTGGACCTGACATTTTGGATATAAGAACTATAATCTTAACTACTGTTTTTCTATTTACAATTATAGGAGGCCAATAGAAACATCATGAAAAGAGAAGAATATTGGGATTTAGGGAGTAGACGAGTATGAAATTGTAGATCCATATATAGAGATGCCAAGTAGAATGGCTTGTACCAGGAATGGCAAATGTGACTGAGAGTCCTGCTGGCTTCTGCATGTATTGTAAATGAAAGTAAGAGTGTCTCCTGATGCTCATTCTCAATAAGTAACCAGAGTCGAGCTGAATGGGCTGCCATGGATAGTTTCCTCAAGGATTTTATAATCTTTTCATTACCCTAGAAAAAGAAAGATGGATAACCTACAGAGTATTAAACTTAAGCAGCGATTCTACAACACCCCTGGTGTAATCTATACTATTATTCAGTAGCACATTCAACATTCAAAAAAAAAATTTTAAACTGATCTGTGTTTATTACCCTTGAAAGCAGAAGGGTATTTGGATACTAACATTTAACTTTTATTAGGCATGTAGCATGATCCAATTCTATACTCTTGAGGTCAAATTCCTTCACACTTTCTCAAGTATGTATTGAGAATCAGATCATCAAGTAGCCTTATTTTTATTCAGTCTGTCAATACATTTTTCATATGTTAATATTAATATGCTGAATTTCTTCATATTTGAAAATTCCTCTTAAACAAATTCCTGAATGTTGAAAATCAAGACATGTTTTCATGTGTAAATGCATGCACTTTCAACAACTTATTTTTACTTATTTATTTATTTTTACAGTGGGTCAAAATGCTCAGCATGGACTTTACCAATGAAGATTAGAAAAATCTGCCAATCTAGATTTATTTCATGTAGGCCCCATGTGCTATGCTTAACTTTTCATCCTCCCAGGGGATAAGATAGTGATGAGTACAGTTCTAATGAGCTGGTACCTTCTTCTTCAGCTACTGTTTTGACAGGTTGTTTGCATCTAGCTTGAAGAGACTCTTAGTGAGATTAAATAGACAAGACTCAGCTTCTAGAGAAGTTCTTAAATGAGTATATTAAAATGTATCTGCTTGTTCTGTTTTAAGACAACTGCTCATGGCAGTTCTTGGTGTGTTTGTTGACAAATTGCTCTAAAATGACTTAGGCAGGAGGTAGCAGCATGTATATTTTAATTGGCTGCTCTTGCCTCCAAAACTTTATCAAAAACTTTTTGATGGATCATTACTGTGAACCCAATATTGGTATAATTCTTTTCTTCCCTATAATTCTTTGACTTTATAAGCATATTAAAAAACACATGTATATCCACACATATGTTAAATGAAAACAATTATATAGATGTGTAGGATTAAATAAGAAAAAATGAGTGGATTTAAAATTGAGTCAGCATGATAGTGACAACTTTATTTGGGATGTTTTTATTGTTTGCTTGTATGGAGAGCCAGGCCTTTCTATTTCTTGTTTATAATGTATTTGACCAGGTGATGTATCCTGGTACCAGTCCAAGAGCTGGTGAAGGTTATTAACTTTTATGCATGAATGATAATCAAACATTTATTTTACTTAAAAATGGAATTCCTAAAACCCTGTTAAAGCCTGTCTCCAACTTACAAATGGCTTCTCTCTTCTCTGATAATTCTTATATTGGCTATTTGGAACAGGGAAATCAATTATTTGGAGTAGTGTACAATTTGTTTTTCATAGGTCTAAAAACACTTATAATACATATCAGGAGTCAAAATTTTTTTTTCTGTAAAAGGCCACATTGTATGTTTTTTAGGTTTTGCATATCATGTTATCACAGCTATTCCTGTTGCCATAGATAATACATACAAATGAGTGAAGCTGTAATCAATATATTTATTCAGTTCTAATTTATTTAGGGATATTGCAATTGAAATTTCATATAATAGTCATATGTCACAAAATATTACTCTTTATTTTTTTCCAACTGTTTTAAATTGTAGCATTTCTAGCTCACTGACTACAAAAACAGGAGGCAGATTGTATTTGACTTCTAAGCAGTAGCTGGTGGAGTCCTGTATGCATGTTAAAATACTTGAGAAACTTGAGGATTCTGGAAGAAAAATTATTTAATATCCAATTGAAAGTGTCAGGGACACATCCATTGAAAAATGTTCTAAGGCAAATTGGCAGTGCACAATGAATAGTTTTCATGGGTAGGTAGGAAAAGTGTCTCTTTCGTTCCCACCATCCTATTCAGTAGGTGGGTTATAGGAAAAGCAAGTCTCAGGTTCTTCACATATGTCCACATCGTACAGTAAGTGGCATGAACACACAGCTATGTAACTTGTTCTTACAATCACAATGAAGTCTCACTCTTTGGCACCCTAATGCCTTGTGAAGCGTATACCAGAAGAAGATAACATTATACAGTTAGGATTCAGATGATCCAGGGATCTGGTGAAAGGATTCTCTATTAATGGCAAAACCAAAAACATAAGAGAGCCTTAGGCCAAGAATGTTATTCCAAGGGAGTAAGCTGCAGGGTGACCAGATTTATACAAATATAATTGCTAAAGTTCTCATATGATAATTCTAGCCAATTTCCATGTCTTGAACACCTCTCATTTCACAAATAAAAAGTCATTTCTAATATCTCTTATACTAATTAACCAACTTTCTAGTGCTGATAAAAAATTAAAATAATTTAAAATGTTATAGCAGCTCCCTTGGGAATATAATCTTCTGATTAGTATCATTCAAATACTAATCAACCATCCATGGATTGAGCCTTAGGAACTATCAGATATAAGTTAATATTTTGGTGTAGATTAAAGCTTATATACATACACATCACAAGTTTGTGTACTCCCATGTTTTAAAATAAATTATAGGAATTTGACATTCTGCCAGGAGACCAATTGGCAAGATTGGGAACTACTTTTCCCATTCCATTCTATCCACTGAGAAATGAGAAGAGGTACTCTTTCTGCACAAATTTGGTTTAGTTGTCCATTGGAATGGGCAAGGAAAGAATTGGGGATGAAAAAGGAGAGCATTTTTATGGAACTAGAGTTATGTAATCTTTGACAGGGGCCTTCTTGCACAAATCCATGGGGATATATGTTGGTCTTGGGCCAATTTCCTAACCATTCCTTTTCGTTCTTAGACCTCTAAATGCCCACTCTTCTTACTGTTGCCTCAGACTATCATCTTCATCCAAAGTCTGGCTTTGTATGCTTCTCTCCATGGGATAGGACAGTTATACTACATTCTTTCTTTTTCTTTCAAGCTTTCTCCTGAAACTTGAAATTTCTCATGAAATGTGTAAAACATATCCAGATATAAATTGGAATTCATAGACAATCTTGTCTCAGCTATGTTCTTACTTACTTTCTCCAATTCCATGTTATTTTCAAGCAAATCTTATATGTTTTTTATCTATAAATATTTTAGTTTGTACCTGTAGAAATATGAACTCACTTAAAAATAACCATAATTCCAATATTATACTAATAAAATTAATAATAATTAATATCATCAAATATTCAGCTACTGTTTATATTTCTTTTCCCGCCACATTTTTATTAGTGCCTTCTAGTTATACAGACTGATTTGTTGTTACGTATTTGTACATGCACACAATACACAATATAAAAAAATAATTTGGTCGATATAACTCCCCAACCGTTCTCCCCTCTTTACCTCCTCCCACTCCTTAGTCCTTTTTCTATATTTACCTCTCTTTGATATGATTTCATGAGATCCACCCCAGTGTTTACATTTCTAATTGTGTTATAGGATCCACAAGTTGCAACTGGTTTATATGTTATTTAATTATTTTAATCTATAACCTCTTCTTCTTTCTCTCTTCCTTACAATTTACTAAGTGAAGATAGTTTTTGTTTTCATAAATTTCTCCAAATACAAGTTTTACTGATTCATACTTGATTTTGAGATTCTGCTTTATTTCTTACTATATTTTAAATAAATATAATACATAGTATCTCAAAGATATTTTGAAAATGTAGAGAAGTAGAAAGAAGTTTTTTTTTTTTTTAGTTTTTCTTTCAGTCTTAGGATAATCCCCCTACTAGACTTCTTTAAATTGTTAACTAATGATCCTGGAGTCTCAAGAACAAAGCTGTGATTGGCAAAAATTAAACATTAAAAGAAATGAGAACAAAAGAAAAACAAACAACAACAAAAAAAGAACAAAGCTGTGGCCTTTCCATGTATCAACAAATAGCTTTCTTCCTCTCACCCCTTCATGAATGAAAACAGTGGTTCTTAGCAATGATGTGTTCCCAAAGGCTATTCTGGAAATTTGGTGTATTGTTGTTAAATGACTGAGTTGGAGGGAGATGATGAACTCCATGAAGAATGGCCTTTATATTGTGCTAATTTCAATTGTTCTCCTTAAATTCACGTAAGTAAAAAAAAAAAGTTATAATTATCTGAGACTGCACTCAGTTCTGTTTTATGAATGATCACAAAGTACTTTTTACATGTTTCTACTACACACTGGATTTTCTAACAATACAATATCTGGCTTGTGCTGCCTGGCTTGTGATGTAGGTCGTTTGCTCTGCTGTAAAGGGAGGGAAGATGGCATTCTTTTGTTTGTTTCCATTTCAGAAAAATACTAGCAGCATGGCCACTAGCATTATTTGGGTTGCCAACACAACCCAGCTGCATGAGGGTGATTTTTTGGTTGTTGCTTCCACAGGGCTGCTGTGAGCACAAGCACAGGGTCACTTCATCATGCCTTTCTATCTGTGCTCCCAGATCTAAATGTGAGGGTGCTGCTATAGCCAGCCCACACATTTATCTGGTGAAATACAAATTACTTTATTACAATTTTTAATGCCTCCTACTTATAGGTAGGGAATCCTGTGCTTGGAATATGGATGGATATCTCCTAAGATTATGAATTGAAGGCTTGATCCCCAGGGTGGCACTAATGGGAAGTAATGGAACTTTGGAGAGGTGGAGCCTAATAAGAGGTCCTTAGGTCACTGGGAATGTGCTCTTGAAGGAAACTGTGAAACCTTAAGCTCTTACTCTGTGCTACCTGGCTTGTGCTGTAGGTAATTTGCTCTACCATGCTGTCCTGTACAATGTGCTGTCCTTGCCAGAGCAAAGGAGCGACCCAGTCTTGGACTGGAAGCTCCAGAACTGTGCACCAAAATAAATCTTACGTTTTATAAATTGATCACCTCAGATATTTCATTATGGTAATGCAAAACTGGCTAATATAGGATATTATATTAATGATCTTGAAATTTTGTGCATGGCTATGTTATAGTATTCATAGATTTTATTTTAAGATTTATTTGTGGGATAAGATTTTTTTGTTATTAAATGTGGGATTGTTTCTGATGATGAAGGTAAGTAGGGAAGATCAAGGCTGCTCAGATTGGTCAGGCACCATTGCATAAATGGAGCATTTTACCAGTAGAGTTTGCATAATAGCTTATACTTATCTAGTCCTTAATTAACATGCTAGGAAGTCTCCCTGATTCTAAATGCTTTACGTAAATTGACTTCTTTAATCCTTACAAGAGCTTCAGGAGGACAGTAGGAGTTATCACTTTTCCCATCTCATAAATGAGGAAATAGGGACCTGGAGGCAAAGCAATTTACCCAACATCACACAGCAAGTGTCATAGCTGAGATTCAAACTAAGGAAGTGGAGATATAAAGTCTGTTCTCTAATTCATTGATTTTAATTGCTTTTTTAAAAATGAAGCACAAAGGAAGAAAAATCAAGTGTGTTGGTAGAAAACACACAGTGGTGTCAGTTTTTTTTTTTTTTTGAGATAGAGATAGGGAGAGAGAGAGAGAGAGAGAGAGAGAGAGAGAGAGAGAGAGAGAGAGAGAGAGAGAGAATGAGAATCTTTTTTGTGGATGGACACAACACAATGCCTTTATTTTTCTTTTTTATGTGGTGCTGAGAATTGAACCGGAGTCTCGCCTGTGCTAAGTGAGCACTCTACTACTGAGCCACAATCCCACCCCCAGTGGTGTCAGTTTTAAAGGATATTGGTAAATTGGTACCTTGTACAGGCTAGGTGAGCTGAGTGGGAAAGTAAACACTGAAAGTGCATTCTAGCTTCCCAATGGGGCATAATAAATTTTTGTTAATTTAGTGTTCTAGAGTTTGGGGCCAAAATGACCTTAGAGTAGACATTTGTGGTGGAGAATCACTTGAATGGCTTCTTAGTGATGCTATAGCCAATAGGCCTCCTTTTCCATAGGGGCAGGTATCATGCATTCACCTAAGACCTCTTCTAAACAGAACTTGGTAATGACTAGATATTGATCACTATATATAGAAGGCCAAAGCCTTTAGTAGGAAAAAGAAGCATCACAGCCCTTATTCTCTGTGACACTATCTGGATAACACTAGCATGATGGACTGGGGAGCCTAACATGTTGGCAGGAGATGATACTATATATGAAGGGGTCTTGCAAGAGAGAGTCTGGGCTGATGATTTCCCACATCCACAGGACCTTATGGGGAATAGAGAACAAAATTAGGGATGTGTCTCAAAGAAAGTAAAACAGTTATTTAGGCACCTATACAACAAAGGAGACTGTATCATCTGCTTTGTAAAATAGCACACTCAGACAGGAGAACTTAACAAGAAATCTATGATGGGAGGTGCCTAATTTTCCTAGTCAGAATTGATTGTTAATTAGACTACACCTGGTTCAATTTCCAACCAGATACTTTCTGACCAGTCATAGGTAAAGGAACAGAACAGAAAATTTTATATAAGTCAACAAAATCCATATTATATAATGAACTGTAAATATTTGTGTAAAGAGGTAACTACAAAGATTTACTTCAAGCTCTCCTGAACAAGGAGTTGATGGAACTGTTATTTAGGAACACCTCCAGAAATTGTCTTTGTCCTAGTCTTATTTGGAGTCCTCTTTGGCTTTTCCTTTGATCTTCTGCACTTCCCTTCACAAGTCTGGGTCCCATGCCAACCTTGTCTGAGTGACTGTTTCTCTTCTGGCTTCTGTCTCAATTGTATCTCTACAGCATTAGCTATTACATAGAGGATGAACTCAAAGAGGCATTCATCCTTCATTTTCCTTTGGTCTTCCATGCAGTCCTTGATGTCTTGATAAGCTTTAGTTGGGATGTGATTCGGAACAAATGCAAGATTTTGACATTTGGCCATGTCTTTGGGATTCTACTTCTCAGCCTCAGAAAAATGCAAATGATGTGAGTGAGCATTCTCAATTGTTCTGGGGATGATGTATGGGCAAACTTTCTAGATGCAAAAGAAAGACATTAATTTATTACATACAATAAATCCTTTTTTTGATAGGTCTTCATTTTTACATGCACGATACCTCTTTATTCTCACAAAATATTGCAAGGGAGAAAAATGTTAACTCTCCCTTTTTAAAAAGAGGAAACCAGATTTCCCTGGTTAGGCAGCTAGAAGTTATTTTTTTACACCTTAATTTCCTTACATGATTCGTCAGCATACCCTGTCAACTTCACCTCTGCAGTGTTTCTCAGTTTTATTGTTTCTCTATGCAACTGCCCTGGAGTGACACCTCATTAACTCTCACTTGGAGACCTTAGCATCTGCCTGACTGCCATCTCAGCTCCTGTCTCTGTTTTCCTATTAATTCTGCCCTATGTCCAGAGATACTTTTCTCAAATACAAAACTCATCATGTCATTTTCCTGCCTTAAGCCTTACTTTCCACTCCAGCCCCTTTTGACCGTAGAATACAATTTGGAAACTTAGCATGTGCTTCTGCACCTTCACCAGTCAGGTAACCTGCCATTCTAGTCTTTTTTTTTTTTTTTCCACATCATGTCTTTGGGCATCTTACATCACAGCTAAACTACACTTCCTACTGCTTCTAGAACAAATCTTATAATTTCCAGCCTCTGTAGTCTCCTGCAGTTCTCTTGTCTGCTAGATCTTCTCTCTACTTTCTTATCATTTTTGCCAATCTACCCAGTACTTTAGAATTTGTGCTCTCTTACTGAACCAGGTAATCAATCCTCTGCCCTCACAACTTCTTAATATTTATACTTTTCATGACATTTTTCATACCTTTCATTAAGGTGCTTTCCTATTGCTTCATTAGAACATTAATAGACTCCTACTCTTCAAAGTGGCAAATAATGTCCTCTACCTTCAAACATTCTATAGCACCTAAGTCAGTTCTCTGCATACATTAGGTACCAACAGAAGTAGATTGAGCATGTAGCATATTAATTTGAAATGAATATACATTTAGAAATGTTTAGGAAAAAACATTTGAGTATTCATACCTCTGTTCTGTGGTTTTCAGTTTGGGGTTCCTATGAGTCTGTGAAGATGGCAAATACAGTCTTTGAATCATTTTCATTATTATAATAAGCCCAACGGAAACTGTACCTTTGCCTGTAATGAGGTTTGAAGACTAACTACAACTTTATTTTTGTTTATAATTATATTATCTCTGCAACAATAGCTTTAATCTCTTAGCATAGGATTGTTTGGTATCAAGAAAGAGAATATATTACTCAATGAGTTTAAGGAACAGAAGAAATCTAATATAATGCCATAGCAGTATCTTGTACAAGCCTAAAGTAGGTAAGATGGTTTGGTCTTACAAAGGACTGAAATCAGTGAAAAGGAACTCATTCAGACCAAATGCAGCTCCCATGAGGGATCTCTTCATGGGGCCTCTGTGTCCTTCTTCTACTTCTGTCTTTCTCGGTTTCATCCACCTTTCTGGATACTGGGCTCTGCTAGCGCATGGCTGTCATCATATCTATAGATTATTTAAAAACACCTCAGTGAAGACATATATGTGTATGTATGCATATAGGGGGGTGTGTGTGTGTGTGTGTGTGTGTGTGTGTGTGTGTGTTTATACACACAAATATACAATAGCTAAGATTTAAAGTTCCCACTCAGAACTTCTCCAGAATGGTAGTTGGCAATATATATTGGTTTGTTAGCATCTGAAATAACTTAGCTAGAAATCCACACTCCGAGGACAGTTACTGTAACTTTCAACCATATTTATCTCAGATGGGTTCTAGACACTTTTAAAATTAGCAATGGCTTTTTGTTGGTGAAATATGTTATGTTCAAGATATGAGCCTGGTTAGAAATATGGTACTCACAACTCTTCTGTCACAGAGCAGGTGTAAGATTACATTTTTGCAGCAGTATTTTTTTTTTGTCATAGGACTTAGTTTGGTTCTATTTATGGATTCTGTCATCAGTTGCAATGAGAAGTTTAGTTGCATCCTGATGCTAAAATATTGTTGCCTCTGCCTTCAGTGAAATAAAATGTTAGTTGTAAATGCTCAACTTATTTTGGGTCTGTTTGCAATAAGGATGTACCAGGGTTACTACAAAACTGGTCACATCTCAGATCTATGTAAGAATACAGGCCCCTAGATTCCAGATGATCAAAACCTCTTGGTCCTATATTTCCTGTTTCTCTGGAAAGAGCATTGATTGGCTCAGCTTGGATAAGGTGCCCTGGCAGTGGCCCAACCAGTTTCTAGGTTGTGTAGTAGTCTGCAGTGCCAAGCAATGCCTGCAGGCAGGAGATGTTGGTGAGCACCCTCTGAAAATGGATTCAAATGGGTGCTGAGTAAAGAGTAAATTTCATAGGTGTTGTTGGGAGTTGCTCTGGCTCCAAAGACTAACTTCCCCATCCCCCAAGAAGAGCCGTCCAATGGTGAGACCTGCTGGCTCACATGATTCTTCCCCACCAATCAGACTAGCTCTGCTGGCTCACATGATCCTTACCCACCAATCAGAAAGCACCCCATGCCAACTGTCAAACTGTTCAACCATTAAACTGTCATAACTGTCAAACCACCCCCAGCTCTATAAAATATGCAGAGCTGTTCCTCAATAAACGAGCATTTTCTCCGACGATGAGCCTTGTTCCTTCTTTCAGGTATATTGACAAAGTAAGGACCTTGAGACCTCATTTTGATCTGACCCAAAGTTATATGTGTCTTTATGTAAAAAGAATATAAAATTCTTAAAAACTCAGCAATTTTTTATGTAGGTTAAATCTTATAGACAGTAAGGTTAATTGGTAAATAAGGGTCCTTGACATGCCATTACTTTTGATTTTAATGGTTTTATTAGTGGAAGTACTTTTAATTTGGAGGGGGGTTGATCTTTGGAAGAAGGCAGGAAAATGGACCACTTGTTCATGGGATGAGGAGGACAAGGATTAGAAGAGAGTGTATGACTTAACTGACAAACTGAGACAATTTTCATATTTATATCACAAGCTAGCTCTGCCTGCTTACAATGCAAACAACAAACAATATCCAATTAAAATTATTCTTCCTCCATGGAGTGTGATTATGACAAGGCCATGAACAGAACAAGTGTTTGTTGTGCAAAATTTGTTTTGACTAGACCAACAAGGCTGGTTCTATGGGCCATCTGCTGGGGTGTATATAGTTTGCTCTCAGAATCCTTGCTTAACCTGCATCTATAAAAATGGTGTTGCTAAGTAAATTAATAAGGTAAACAAGGGAAATGTTGTGCTGATTTAGAGTGAAGGCCTTGGGATGAGGCATTTGCATTGGAACAAAGGATGTACTAATTTCAAGTGTGCTATCAGTTCAAGTGCTTCAGCTCCTCTTCCGGTGACAGCAGTTTCACTCATTTTTCCTGGGATGTTTTGAAACTCAGTTTTCTTTCAGAAATGTTCCTTTAGTGACAATGACCCTTTTTCCCCCTCCACAGTTATGATGAATTCAAGAGCTTTTACTCAAACACCTTGAATCCAAATGTCAGCAAGTTTCAGGGAATCAGTAGGGTAACCAATAGGGAAACAGGAGGAAAAGGAGTGGGCAAGGGTAGGGAGGATGGGATGAGAAAGGAACTTGGCAAAGGGAGCTCTAAGTGGTCAATACAGAGAGGTGTGTGTGTGAGAGGGTCTCCTACAGAACGAAAGTGGGATAAAGAAAAGCAAGGAAGAAGGAAGTGGGGTGATGCTGAGAAGGAAGAGGAAGACAGGGCAGACGTAGAAGAAGGACAGTGGCATGCAGGACACGTGAAATTTGTTGAAAAATGATTGACTTGTATTATTAATCAGTTGGAGGTGAAGTCAAAATAGAATTGACAGTGAACTCGGAAGGAAGAAAAATCTTTTAGAATCGGCTCCCTCTCCTTTTCTACTGTAAGAACGTAGGAAGCATCAGAATGGTATTGACAGATAGGTGATCTGCATAATACTGCTCTTTGCTCTGTCTTTCCCAGCTAATTGGGTTGGTTATCTCTACTTAGACCAAAGACCAAGCACTTTCTGCTTATCCAGGTTCCCTGGGAGCAAGGTGATGAGTATTGGTTGATTTGGGATGTCAAGAAAATGATATGACCTTGGGCAAAGCGTATAGGTTTAGGAGTAAATTCTTCCTCCTAATGTCATTCCTTTATTTCCCTTGTTTCTTTTCTCTCTGTGTGTCTGCATATCTGGCTCTGTCTTTCTGTCTCTGTGTGAATCTCTCACACACATTCACACGTGGGATACAGAGGGTTGCATTGGAAGAGAGGGATGTGCTTGATAGGAGTAGGGAAGAATGAACCCATAGTTCTACAACTTGCATATGTTATAAAAAAAAATCTCTCTTAGGCTGGAACAAGGACATAGCATATTCACTAGTCTTTGCCATATTTGTGCATTTCTTGATGGTTGTAACTTAAATACAAATGTTATTTTCCTTTTAAAGTAACCATAATTAGAGAGTCAAAGGCCAGTTTATATAGATATATATTTATAGATATATATTTATATATATTTATAGATATATATCTATAAATATATTATGGACACAATACCTTTGTTTATTTTTAGGTGGTGCTGAGGATCAAACCCAGTGTCTCACATGTGCAAGGCAAGTGCTCTACAGCTGAGCCACATCCCCAACCCTTCAAAGGCAGTTTCTATGCTATTTCTTCCCACTTTCCCCAGCCTGCCTTCAAATTTGAGGACTAGGCAGAGGGCAAATTCTCTTTGCCAATTGAGATTAATTTGCTGGTCGTGAGCTTTCCAGGGAAATAGTACACTCAAAAAGGCCATTTTAAAGCAGGAATTTAATGACAATCTCTCCTATTTTCTTGGCAACTTTGAAAAACTCAACTGTTTGGCAGATTGGGGATGTATTAGTGACTCCCTTAAAATTTCTTATATATCCTGCACTCATCATGTAATACCTGGACTCTGGCATCCATTATGGTAATGGTGCTTATTTTCTCACCACACTTTCTTGTCAAAGATTTTCCCTGAAGCTGATTTCATTATAATTTTAAAAATTCCATCTGTGTGTCTAAGAGTTTCTCTTCTCTTTTGAACTGATTTGTATCTGATTTCTTTCATGCCATTCTATTGAACCCCAGGTGCTGAAAGTAGCCACTGCACAGGTTCTGTTCAAAATCTGCCCCCCACTCCACATTATTGCTTTGCAACTACTAGTAGTATTTGTCACTATTAACCTTGGGCTTTTGTTAACAGTGATTAAACTCCGTTATTGGTTTATCCAGCATGACACCAGCATAATTTAAAGCACATCCTCATCCACGTACTTCTCATTGCTCTAACCCTTGTATTTGCAGCACAGCCATCTCATAGCACCTTAGAGAGATGTCCTTGGGTCCTTTGTGTTTGCACCTGTGTGTTTTTCTGCCTGTGGTATTCTTTATTTGTGTAATACATGCATCCCAGTGACCTGTATACTATTTTGTTGGTCTTAGCCAATGCTCACAACGGCTCCAGATGTATTGTTTAATTGCTTTTTCAGCTATTAACATTTTTGGTAGCAATATCTTGGCAATGAAATGTAAGAAAAACTTGACAGTTTTCTAGGTGACTATTTTATTCTGGTTTTCTTTGATTATGTCCTCTGAAAATTTCTCTTGCTTGCAGTCTTTTTTTTTTAATAACTTTGCTTCCTTCTAATAATTGCAACCATTCCCAAATTCTTTATTCTTCTAATTTTCCCACAAATTTCCAATGCATATAAATTGTAAGGAGATTTTAAACAATAAAAGCACACACATTAGCTTTTGTTTTGTGTTTCTGCATTCTTTTCACTATTTGATATTAATAATTAGATATTGTAGCCCAATAACTTAGACAGACTGATTCCTTCTCTGTTTTTTTTCCTAGCTTTTTTGAGATACAATGGATAAACAACAGCCTACTTCTTTTCATGATTTCAACAAAGCAAAGTAAGTGCCATTGATATTTGTGGATGGATGACAATCCAGAGGCTATAATGTAGAAGTTGCATCATTATTCATTCACTCATCAATTTTTTTTGGAATGTCTTTTATGTCCCTAGCATTTGTTGTAGATAATAAAAGCCACAGCATTTACTAAAAGGCTTCCCTGGTGATACAACTGCGTTGCAGGAAGGCGAAGAGAGCTAACTAGCTGGGGACTATCACACCCAGTTTGTTAACATGAAAAAACTACCGGCATGTTTTGGTATCTGAGCATAGCTAAGACTACCTGAAAAATTTCTCTGTGGTCAGAAAAGAGTCTTTGTGACTTGGGGGAAGTTGATAGATCAAGATGCCCAGAAGGGAAGGCAAAAGGGACTTTGTTGTCATGCTACCATCGTCCAAAAGATTTCTTTAAAAACATTTAATGGCAATATTGCAAAAAAAGTCATAGTATTTGAACAGTAAGATACTTAGGAACTATAAAGAGGTTATGATATTTGTGAAGGGTAGTAGGACATGAAATCTCAATTGGTTGAGATCTTCACCTTTTGGAAGACACAGTCTGAGGTTCTGTTGGTTAAAGAGGGGATGGTTTCTCATCATATTATGCTATGTGCTAGGATATGATGGTAAGCAGAATGCTTTGTCCTCATGAGCTTTACCTCTCTTATAAAATGTAAAATGATAAAACAAAATCCATCACTGTTGAATCTTTGAGAATAATAAATTAAATTTTAGAGGCTATTAAATGGCTTCTTGCCAAATCCAGGGATTTTTACTTAGGGATTTTTACTGAGCTATCTTTCTTCTTCTTGAATACTTCTTGTGGTTCTTTTGCCTTACTCTTCTTCCTGCATTTGTTTCCTGATCCCGATTATTTTCCCAGTCACTGAATGTAAACCCTGTTTCAAGGTTTTTGTACTAGCTCCTCAGCCTTTCTTTTAAAAATTTAATCTGGACTCTCCATCAATCACTAAATATTCTGGAGATAATTTACAAACAACAGCAAAACACTATTCTCTTTTCTTTAATTGTTGGAGTTGTTATAGGTGATTACCCTTATAGTTGGCTGTCTTGCAGATTTTCCCACCCAGACAAAAAGGCAAGCATTTGTCAAGCAAGCCTTCAGAGAAAAACGTACTTGATACTTTATTCTCCTGTTCAAGAATCTTAGTTCTCTCTCACAACTTGAACTCCTGGTTCAATTTCTCCTTGAATCTGCCTCTTTCCTCCAATCTCTATCCTACTACATTCCCTTTGCTGTACCATACACACCCTGCACGATTTGGCATGTGCCATGCAGCTCTGAATCTCTTGTATGAAAAATCTTCCTTATTCACCATATTCATGTAGGTTAACGAAGAAGACATCATGCCCTAACTCTTCCATGATGTTCCCCAGATTACTCTAGCCTCCCCCCCCAACACTTTTCAGTGGAAACTCTGGGGGCTTCTCTATTTCAGAGAATAAAAACATAAAGTAATGGATTAAAGGTCTTATACTGGTACAAAAATTGTGCCCTGGTTTTGAAATAGGCTACATGGTTTATTTTCCTCCTTATTTTGAGTCTTTTAGAGTAATTCAATAGTTGATGTTAGTTGACTCATCTTCTCTGTGTTATTACTTGTATTCTATTTGGAAACTTCCAGTCAATTCTGCTGAATTAGAACTCTAGTAGATATGTGGTTTATATGATCTTGAACCACTTGGGCAGGACCAGCTTTTAATTTCCATGACCCAGTGTAGAATGAAAATGTGAGGCTGCTTGTTTGAAAATTATTTAAAAATTTGAGATATCAGGCTGGTGTTGTGGTTCAGTGGTAGAGCACATGCCTAGCATGTGTAAGGCAGTGGGTTTGATCCTCAGCACCACATAGAAATAAATAAATAAAATAAAGGTATTATGTCCATCTACAACAAAAATAAATTTCAAAAAAATTTGAGATATCAACAGCAGAGCACTAAACCAAATTCAATGCTCTCCCAGATATAGGCCCTGGTGAGGCTACACAGGTTATACAAACTTGAGATTGGCTCTTCCCTAGGCATGAGGATATTTGAATAGTATTTCCTTTATCGGTAGTGTTAATTTTTCCTCATGGTTAAAGGGTCCAAATAAATGCATACTTGAAGTATAACTATTTTATTGTGTTTCTAAAATAATAACTTTGAGCTGTTGAACAACCTCATGATATGAATGCTTAGTTGCTTAATTATCATTCTTTTTTTTCCACTTAGAAAAACTTCATTCTTTTTCTCTCTCACCCTCAGCTTTATTGAGATATGATTGGCAAATAAAAATTGTATTTATTTATGGATCATAACATTATATTTTGATAGACATGTGTTGTGAAATGATTACTGCAACAAGCTAATTACATATCCATCACTGCCCAATTATTGTTTTTGTTTTTTTGAGGTGAGAACATTTAAAATCTATTCTCTATTTCAGGAATACAACATAATATTGTTAACTGTAGTCACCAATCATATTAGATCCCCAGAACTTAGTCATTCTGTTTAACTGAAACTTTGTACCTTATTACCAACATCTTCTGATATGAACACTTAAAACTCCATAGGTGATTGTGAGAAATCCTAAAGTCTTAGGGGCACAGATCAATGGATAAAAGATTTGAAATTCCAACAGCATGTTCAGCCTTTCATACAATAAGGCAAAATAAATATTTCTAGAGGGGTAACAACTTGATTGCCTTCCTTGGCTTATTCTAGGGGCAGTGCCAACCTTGGAGATCTGTGATCATGAGACTCTCATCTGAGAGAAAGATGAAGAATGGGCTGAGCTCGAAAAGCCTTGGGGGGCCTATTGTAGGCTTTTTGGATCCAAATTCCATATCAGAGTGTACAGACAGTAGCACATGGAGTCAAAGGAGATTGTTCTCCAGATTTAGGGATTACTGATGCTTTCTCTTTATTTGGGACAAGTAACTCCTTTCTTCTTGCCCATCTATCCCTTTTGGAATGGCGATATCTATTTTGTGCCTGTCCAACCGTTGTATTTTGAAAGTAGGTGACCTAAATTTCTTGGTCTCACAACTGGAGAAGAATTTGCCTCAGGAGAAATCATGTCTTGAGTGATACCTATATTTAATAATTTAGATGTGACCCTAGACTTTGGAATTTTGCGTTGGTATTAGAATGAGTTAAGACTCTGATGCTATTGGAATGGAATGAATGTAGTTTGAAGGTGAGAAGGACAAGATTTTGTGGAGCAGAGGAAGAATATTATGGTTTGAATGTGTTCCCCAGAGTTCATATATGGGAAACTTAAACCCGGTACAGCAGTACTGAAAGAAAGGACTTCTGAGAGGCTCTGTCCTTGTGTGTAGATTAATGATGTCATTGTGGGACTGGGTTAGTAATAAGGAGCGTGGGTTTCTTATAAAGAAAGTGTTCAGCCCCTTCTCTCTCTTCCTTTTAATAAGATTGAACCCAGAGCCTCACACATGCCAGGTGAGCGTACTACTGCTGAGCCATAACCCCAGCCCTCTCTATTCCTTTTACATGCATTGTTTTGCCCTATTGCCTTCCGGCAGAAGAGGATGTAGTAAGAAGGCCCTCCTCAGATGTAGACCCCTTGATTTTGAACTTCCTGCCTGGTCTCAGGTATTCTGTCACACCTGTACAAAGTGAACTTTGCTGGTTCAAGGTTCTGGGTCTTTGCTAGTCCTGGGCCCTGTACTGTTGTCAGCTTAGCTTGCTGTTGCAAATATGCCTACCTGAGCCTGAGTCCCTGAGATGACGATGTGCTCTTGTCTGAACATGGCCCAGACTATTGTCCATTCCTTCTTAAAGTACTTACTATTATTTTTAAGATTCCTGACAACTCATTGGCCCAGGAATTGGGGCATCTTTTCTGCCTTCCCATCTACTGGCCTAGTGGTAGGAAGTTATCCTTAAGTTTATGTTCTCTACCCTTTCTCTCCCAGAGGCCACATGTCTCAGAAATCCAGCACAGAACTAGTGATAACCCTGTGGAAAGTGTCAACAATCACAGAACTAGTGATAACCCTGTGGAAAGTATTAACAAAAGAGGAACTTGCAGGGGCTTAAGGAGCAGGTTTAGACATCTTTGTCTTTGGACTTTTTCTACATAGGAAATTTAGGAGAGTCATTGGCCAATTAACTCTGCAGGGGAGTTGTCAGACTAACCTCAAAGATAGTTCTGAAGGCATGGAACAATGCTTATCTTATTTCCAGGAGTATTCACAGGAGTATTCAGATCCTCTATGGGTGATTGCTCCTCTGAAATTCATGGTTGTTGACTGTTGCCAATTATACTGAATGCCTCTTATCATAGACAGAGAAGGAAATAATTGTATCCCCTAGGGAGGGATCTATGATTCAGTTTCTTAGGTCTGATGCTGGAGAACTTACAGCATCCACCAAAACTTTTTGAGGAAAGGTCATAATCATTGGAATATTTTTTACTATAGTTGACCTATTTCCAGAATATACTTGAGAAAATTGATTTTCCTCTGTTTAAGGAATAGATTACAAGTTTCTTCATGTTTTGATATAGTCAGCTTTCTTTCAATTATATAAATTCATCCTCATTTAAAATCTTCTCTAGTACAATGAAAGTTTCATGAAGGAATGAATTATATTTTTATATAATCTCACCATTGAATCTCTACCATCTATCAGAATACCTGATAAAAAGATATTCAGTAAACATTCAATGAATGAATAAATTAGTGAATCATGGCAACTCAGCAGATTTTTTGATTCATACATGAGAATGGCAGGAAAGACAGGCCTACATACTGTAGGGAAGGAGAAAGCTCTTTTTAAAAGCTCAGTTCAATAAAAAGAAACATTAAGATATATTTTTCATTAGTCCATTTTCTGTTGTTAATAAAAAAATACCACAGAGTGGAAAAATTTTAATGAAAAGAGTTCTATTTTGGCTGATGTGCTGGGGGTTCATGACCAAGGGGGCTCATCAGATAATGACTTTCTTGCTGGTAAAGTCCCAAGGAGGGGCAGGCCATCAGAAGGCAAGAGACAGGGAGCACCTGTGTGGGTATATGTCCCTTCTGATCCCCTTTTCTCTTCTTATATAGTCACCAGGATTCAATCAGGGACTTTACCCTAATTACCTTGTATAATCTTAGCACCTCCTAGAGCCTGACCTCCACAGACCAGGGTTGGATTAAGTTTCCACCCTCTTAATATCTCACAATGGGGATTAAATTTCAACGCATGAAGCCTTGGGAGATGCACTCAAGGTATCTAAACTAGAGCACACTTTGATACTGATGTGGACCAGGGTCTTAAAGGAGAAGGGATTTTCGAGGATGGTAAAATGTGGTCCTCAGATTATGCTCTGTGCAGCCTCTTCAGGCTGAGCTCTGGGGTCCAATTAAACTTGAGAGAAAGCTAAAGGAACCATAAATAAAATATCAGCTGCATCAACACCAGTAGCTTTTACAGTGACAATGAATAGCACTGATGTCTCTGCAGGGATGGCAGGTGGCACCCCTGTGACACAGCACATTTAGCAGGTTAATATTGTCTGCTCGTAAGATAGGTGGCACCTCAGGGTGTTACAGTGGTGACACTGCCTCAGGTAAGCAAAGCAACATAGCTTCCTTCAATAACATGACTGGGACAGAGAACTCGAATCAAGAGGAGGTGGAGAACGCCATGGACAATGGAGTTGATGCTCCACCCTTTGCCATGAAATGCACACATGACAACATTGGAGATACTCAGCAATGTTTGTAGAGTATCTGAGGGGGAATAAGTGCCTGAAGATCAGCCTTGAAGGGAGAGAGGGAAATTGTGATTAGTTTTTAGTGTAATTATTCCCCTTCTTGCCTGTTACTCTTTCCCATGTATTAGTATGTCCAGAAAAATTAAATTGATAAAAAGAAGTGGATGAGGGCTGGAGTTTCTCCACTGGAGTTTTAACTCTGAGGGTTTACATCTCAGGGGTCCACAATGCCTTGAGATCAGGAAACCTAATCCTCGATCAGAAAAATATAACCTTTCATTGAAAAGGAAATCTATCACAATTAGGTAAAGAAGTCTGTCTGCAAACCTCCCTTGTTTACCTAGGAAAAAAACTGAACAGTTTTTTGGTCATATGTAAAACATACAAAATGTATACACATAGGGCAAATGTATAACATTGGGACTCCAGAATCTAGCAGAAAACCATTTATTCTAAATAACCTTTCCATAGTCTTAATTTCCCAATCTCTTTTCTGCTTGAATTCATTTGTATTGTTCATTTGGGTTCTAATACATAGAGGCTCTGCACTCCCCCACAATTGAGAATCTCATTCAGTTGATGTCCCCCACATCTGTACACTACCCACTTTTTCCCTGAATGTAATTCCCTTTACAAGTTTTCATTTTATAGTCCCAGTGTTTAGCTCCATGCACATCCAATCTCCTTGTCATCAACCTCTGTGTATTTTCAGCTTGCAAAGCTAGTGGGCTCCTCCTAGCTACCCTTTTCCTCAGGTATTAGTTGAGAGAGTCAAAATTCTACACCCCCCACCCCAAGAAATTGGTCAAGTGCTCTGTATTCACCAGGCTTGTCAAGCCCTGTCAGAGCAGCAAATCAGAAACTGCAGACGCGTCCAACTTTAAGTTACAAAAGGCATATAGCTGCACATTCCCTGATCCTGTCAGCTCTAAATCTTTCTGTAAATAAATAAAAATAGAATTTTATTTTGAAATTTGGCAGGGCAAGGAAGTAAACACATTGGTGCTCTCCTGAAATTCCCTCCTTTGTGGCTCAAGGGGGTTAACATGCTCTGCCTACAAAGACCTAAATTTCAAAGAATAAATTAGTTTCTATTCAAGGTTTTTCTCTATGATTTTTCCATCAGACAATGAGGCCAATGACTCAAGGGGATCAGTGTTATTAATTATTAATTGTTTGTTATAATGAAATTCTAGATCACTGGGTAAAAGTGATGGTTTCTCCCATAATCCCAACATCCCATCCCTCAGTACTAACCATTTTAGCTTGTTTGACAGCATTCAGAATTCGAATGCTGTGGTGGGAGGTTCAGAAAGCTCAAAGAGGGAATGAAAGCTTTTTGTTGTGTTAGTCATCCCCTAAGGTCCCAGGAATAGGCTACCCCTTTCTTATAACTTCTTTTCATATGATACTTCTTAGTTTTTTACCTGTTAAAAATTAGACAGATTCAGAGCCAGGTATGGTGGCACATGCCTGTAATTCCAGCTGCTTGGGAGGTTAATGCAGGAGAATTGCAAGGTCAAGGCCAGCCAGACTCAAAATTAAAAAGCAAAAAATTAAAAAAGGCCTGAGATATAGCTCAGTGGCAGAGTGTCCCTGGATTCAATCCTCAGTATCACAAAGAAAAAAAAATAAACAAAAGAGGTGTGTGTGTGTGTGTGGGGGGTAAGGATCTGGAAAAAGAGGTGAGTTGTTAGTCTCCTGAGAAGGGATGGGAAGGGATGAGTCCAAACATTCCTAGAACTGTGTTTTTCCTTCTAGTCATGTATTCTTCCAGCCATGTGTACCAGTTAGTAAAGTTACCTGCTGAGCACATTATTTTCAAATGTGTAAAGCTCAACATGCCAGAAGTTTATTTCACAGTCCCAAGTGGCTTGTCGTAACCTGCAGGTTGTGCTGTTAACCCATTATTTCTGATTGTCCTATATATATATATAGGGCCCCTACAAAAAATTATACAATTTTATAGGACACCTGTATAATTGCTCAATTTAAGTTTTTATAGGTATCCTATAGAATTTTATATATCCATATATCTTATATATGCAGTGCAATGGGACATATTGGGCTAAGCTGTAGCTTGAGGACCCAGGCACATTTTAGAGAGGGGACCCATGTAAATGTAGATTGAAAAGCTCTCCAGATGATCCTGATGTTCAACCTTAGTGGCCTATCCGAAAAAAAAAATTACATATCCAGGGAAGAGCATTATATGGGAGAGATCTTGTTCTGAGTTTGAATTCTTGCAATAATAGTTATTCTAATTTACTTCTTCAATGTGGACTCCATAAGCAGAATACAAAGTACTTTCTTGTCTTCAAATATGCTAATCATCCACCACCAACATTACATATACATCAGGATTCCAAACAGCTTCTCAGATCTTCACAACAACTTTTTCTAAGGATGGTGCTGGTTTTATAATTTATCTTCTTGCCAGAGAAGCAGGGATGATTTAGATTTAAATGTTCCATAATTGATCACAGTTTTAGTATTCTGCTTCACCTTTGTAGGAATGGTTATACTTTTTATAGCTTTTTCTGACTTATCACTGACATTTGATTTCACAAAAAATTGTTCATGGATTGGATTATATGCTCTTTACATGTATCAAAAGATTTTTCAGATTCTTTCAGAAAGTTTTTATTGCAAAAATAGTTACAGAGTCAAATCAGGCAGAAATAACCTCCATGAGGAAAAATTCTTACTTTAAATGTAGAATAGCAGGGCTTTTCCTTGACTTATTATTTTAAACTTGTTTCTGAATAATTTTAGATAAACTGTGCATAAGAATTTCTTCAAATAGGATTTCCTGTGCTAATGACATGGGCTGTCTTCCACACTTAGCAGCAATCTCAAGAAGTAACTTAAGTTTTCTGAAAGAATACTAAATAGTAAGTATTTCAAATGAAATTCACATTTTTCTTTGATGTACATTACACTTTACATTATATTTTTACAGTTTTATGCAACAGGTATTTTATTTGATTAACTGGGATCTGTTTGTGATTAATATTTTATCAAACTCTGAGATTCAACACCGTTCAAAACCATTTTGTGTCTGTTAAAGTTCCATAATTGTAAAGGTAGTAACTTCAGTTTTCAAAAATCTTTTAGGCCACTGCCATTCCATCCATATCTTATGGAGTAATATTCAGTTAAGAATAGTTTGAGACATTTGACCTGCTTTAGAGCTTGAAAAAAATCTTGCTACCCACTTGTGTATACTCCTGTTCAGATCTACAATTGGTCAAGACAATATATCAGACCCAGCAATGGCCCTTGTAAAGTAACATCCTTGTTATATACATTACAGCTTTTCAAACTAAGGGATTTTCTTTGAATCAACATCATAGAATACTGACATTTCTAGAAGCATCAGTTTTAATGGGTCAGTTCATCTAGTATCAACTCTTTTCAAAAGCTGGTTGGGATAATTGATCTTTGAGAGGGTTAGGATGGGGTAAGTTAGGCAGTCTTCTTATAAGCTTCTTAGAACTTTATTTAATAACCAAATCATTAGAAGGTTACATACCTACATCATATCATCATGCTTTGCCTTTCATTTGAATTTCTTTAAAAAAACATAACTGTTCATCCTCAGCCTTCACAACTGCCTAATATAAGGAATACCATATGTGCAAGTTCTTCTCAATAGTTTCATTAACTAGCTTTTGAAAACATGTGCATTACTCTGTAAGACGTGGCTGCTATCAAATTTAGTTTTATGAAATTTTCTAGGAATATTGAGTATTGGATATTTCTTGAAGATTTCCTTAGGTAAAGCCTTCATAATTATATTATTTCCCTCTTTTTGCATTTCCCCATTTTTTATTTTCTTTTTTTTGCTACTATGTTATTTGTTGATGAATTCAAATACCAAATTTGGTATTTTGTTTGTTTGTTTTTAGGTTATTTATTACTCATTAATTCAGCAAGCACTTTTTGAAGACTTACTGTGTTCCTGGCACAATGTTAGGCTTAGAGATGTGGTGGTTAGAGAACTGAAAAAAAGGTATTCTTTGTGTCTTAAATATGTAAAGTTTGCAATATTTTATTGTGAGCTGTCCCAAAATATTTTGGAAAGATTTAAATATAAATCTGGAGTCATCTTTACCTGCTATTTTGATGCCTCTGGCTCTGCCCTTTCCTGCAAAATAATTCTCCATTTGTATCTCAGAGTCCACAATGGTTGCTTCTGGCATGTTCTCTCAGGTGCTTGTGTCACATGTTAGTCTTTCTCCTCTGGCTTTCTTTGAAGATTGGTCTTCAGAGCTCTTGCAGTGTCTCACTGCTGCTGCTCTTCCTTCCTCTGCTCCTCTTGATTCCTGTTCCTGTCTGCACTTCTTTCCAAACTATCCTGCACCATGACCACCTTTGGCCAACATGGGTGGGATTGCGTTCTCTTTCTTCCCAGCCCCTACTTCATTCTATCATGATAAATCTCGAAAGGACGGTGTACCCAACGTTGTATAGATAATTCTCTATGTGAGCTACCTCTTCCATTTTCATTTGTAGCTTATTCTTTGGGACTCAAGTCCTTACTTCTGGCCATGCACATCCCCTACATCCTAGGTTGGTATTTTATGTAGATGTACTCACTGTACACTGTTCACTAAATTTGTTGAATGAGTATAAGCTGATACGGGTTTTTAGAACTTTTCCTTTGCTGTTGCCAAAAGTCTTTCTATTAGCCTTATTCTCATTGGTCAGCACTTCAAATGGTTAGTATGGCGACATTTTCCATCACAGTTACTGAAGCTATAGAGGAAAATTATAGTTAATGGCTTAGTAACTCACAGAAAAGAGCTCATGGTTATCTTTCCAAAGCCCTTATTCATTTTCTTTTGGTGGATCAGGAAGGCAACTCTTGATTATTATTGATGAATTTTTGCTGAATGTATGCTGTACTCTCTGGTAATTATCATGAGAGCACAAGAAAAGGTAGTTAATATGCTCTGTTTCTAATACATGGTCAATAAAACAATTAAATTACTTTCAAGTGAATTGAGAAGACTTGTCATGTTAGCATTTTGGTTCAGGGAATTTAGCATTACCTCAGGGAAGAGAGAAAAAAATCGACTAATATAAGCAATGAAGGAAAGAAACTTGTTTTATAGAAAGAGAAGTGTTTAAAACCATCTTTTAGTTATCGCTTTGGTTATTCACTTGGTACTTTTTGACCTGCTGTAAGCATTGTGCTGAATTATTTATTAGTTTAATGTCAGAAGTGCACCTAGACTTTGAATTCTGTAGCCAGATCAGGATACTATGCTAATGATGAGGAGAGGAATATGTTCAGAAGTGGATTTGACTTAGACATGTGAGAAATCACCATGAAATATGCTTAAGAAATACTTTAGTATAGCATGTAGCTATTCTTTACAAGATTCTTGAGAACAGCTTATTTTTGGAAATAACAAAGGGACCTTTATCAGTCAGGATTAGTATGGTCACTTTCAGTATCAGATGGGATTTTTAAAATAGAAACTAAATGTCCATAATAGTTGGGGGGATGAGAAGTGAAGCTCCGTCTGCAAGGGAGAATTAGAGGAGACCAACCAATCTGCCTGATGTCCCAGAGTAAGTGGACAAGTTGGAATCTGCAGAGAAATCTGCAAAGATAAGCACATCCAGCTGCTGAAGTGGGACAGTGAAGGGGCATCTCAGAGAGTGGGCCATAGGAAGTAGCTGTCTGTACAATGACACCTCATGAAGTCAAACATTAGGTAGCCAGAACCCAAAATTGAGAAAACAAGCTGGATGTAGAGTGGTAAGGAGTTGAGGCACAGGAGACACTTCTATGTCTGTTCTTAACAGTATCTTACCACAGAGATTTCTGAAAATAATAATAGCTCCTTTTCACATCTGCCTTTTAATGTGCAAATTCCTTTTTGACCAACTCTAACTCAGAAGTATAGACAGATGAAAACACTGGGAAATGTGATACCACCTTAACCAAGTAGATCTATCAGGATCCAGCAAATTATTTCAATTTTTAAAGATAACCTCAGTTCTGTCCAGAGGATGGAGCGCAGTGGAAAGAATTTCGGTGTTCATTTTGACTATCTTATAAAATCCACAAAGGCATGACCACATACACTTATTTTATACTGGTGACCCCTAATGAATAGCTGTCTCCATGCCTGGCTCAGAGTAGTTTCATAAATACACATTAAATGAAAATAATTGATGACTCTCATTCTGAAGCCCCGAGTTCAGTTGTATTTCTATCACTTGTCAATTATCTGTTTCTTGGCTTTTAGCTTCATATTTGCCCTTCTTTATTCTCCTCTGTATTACATATGGCTGGAAATGTGAAAAACCATGTTTCCCAGAGACCACTGACAGCCAGTGAGAGAATTCACATAAGATCATGAAGTGGGAGCTTGAAAAAGGCTATATTTGTTCTGCGTTTGTCTTTAGCAGCTATAGGAGAAGTGGCAAGTGGCTTTGGGCTCCAGCAGGGAAAGAAACTAGAAGTATGAGAAGCTTTAGAAGACCTGCTGGCTTCTCATTTCCAGAAGGAGGCACATAAGTCCCCATATTTCTTATCAGTGGTACAGTGCTTGTTGTTTCTATGTAAGTCTATTTTCTATTCTTCCACCTATGGGGGATGGTAGTGGCTCCCTGCCATTACTGATCATCTTCTCCTTCTATCTCCCTAGCTCTTCTAATTCTATAGCAACTGATTCTTTGTATTAACCTTTGCCCTTGCAGAGGTTCAATACAATAATATTTATAAAGTTACCCTGAATACTATAAACTACTTTTGCATGTACCAGTTATTATTTGATAACATGTTTTTTTCTAGAGGGAGAGTAGTAAAATGTTTGAATACATGGACTCAGTTACTTCAACTATTGATCAGCTAAGAGAGGTTGGATAAATAGCACACTCCAAGTTTCCTTACATGTAAACAGGGTAATAATAGCATTCATTTCATGAGATGGTGGTATTAAATGAGCTGTGACATGTAAAGTGAGTTAATGTCCATCATATTGTAAGTGCCCCATATTGCCATTATTATTATTCTACACATGGGCAGAGATAGTTGGTAGTATACTATGGGGAAAATTGTAAGATAGACACAAGGCAGAGCTATCAGCAATATGAACAAATGATAAAAATGGGTTAACATAAAAATAATTCACTTTTGTCATCTAATAGACAAAACAGAAATGAGTAAATTTGTGTGGTTTTGAGAAAAGGAAAAGGGCAAAACATTTCTTCAAAGCCTGGAGTAGCAAAACATTGATTTGTGTTTACCTTAAAAATGTAATTTATTCATCATTAAAAATAGAATAAGTATTCACTGTAGATAGACTAAAAAATACTGAAGCATGAAAAAAATAACTGTTTAGTCAGCTTTTCTGCCACTGTGACCAAAATACCTGATAAGAATAATTTTAGAAGAAGAAAAGTTTATTTGGCAACCATGGTCTCAGTCCATACATGGCTGACTCCATTCCTCAGGGCCAAAGTTGAGGCAGAACATCATGGTGGAAGAGCGTGGTAAAGAAAAGTGGCTCAGGATATTGCATCAGGAAGAAAAGCAAGTGAGTGAGCGCGAGAGATCATGCTCCCCTCACCATAAACCTGATATAAATCCCAAAGGCATACCCTCTCCACATCCTCCAGGTACACTCTTCCTGCAAGTGTTACCACCTAGTTAATGCATATCAGAGGATTAATGCACTGATTATGTTAACTCTCATAACCTGATCATTTCTTCTCTAATTTATCTCACACATAAATATTTGGGGCACACCTAAAATCTAAGCCATAACAATAACCTAACTCTAGTACCTGGATATGATTAATTTAATGTCTTCTTATTAATCATCATATTCTAGACTCTGTTTAGTATACATGCTGTTATAGTTATCTAAGTGTCCCTCAAAAGTTCATGTGTGAGACAATGCAAGAAAGTTTGGAGATAAAATGATTGGGTTATGAGAGCCTTAAACCTGATCAGTGCATCATTTTACTTGACTGAATTAACTGAGTGATAACTGGGTGGATAGAGTATGGTTGAAGAAGGTGGATTGTTGGGGGAATGCTTTTAGGGTATATATTTTATCTCTGGTGAGCTGAGCTTAGTCTCTTTCTGCTTCCTGATTGCCAGATCCTGACTTGCTTTCCTCTGCTACCCCTTTTACCTTGAAATTATGCCTCACCTTGGGCCCAGAGTAATGGAGCTGGCTGTCTGTGGACTGAGAGATCTGAAATGGTGAGCCCCAAAGAAACTTTTCCTCTCTAAAATTTTTCTTGTCAGGTCTTATGGTCATCACAGTGAAAAAACTGACTCAAGCACACACATATGCACACAAGTTAAATATATAAATATTTTTAGCAAATCTTGTTTTGAGTAGCATGCAAGATGTTTATTTATTAATTTTTTCTAACATGAGAAGAATTAAGTGCCCACTGAGGACACAGCTCTGGGTCTCACCTATTATTCTTGTGTCAGATTAGAGCCCATACTTTTAACCCCTTCATTTAACTAGACTTGAAAAAAGTTTAACATCTGTGTTGACATTGGGACTGTTGATGCTGCATGGCTTCTCAATCAGAGATAGCCGGCTGTCTACTGAAGATTCCTACTTCAGGGTTAGCTAGAAGCTGTGGCACAGGCCAGGACAACATTTCTAAGCCTCTCTTTGATTAAAGGTAGAACCCACTGTATAACTGGGTTTTACTAATAAAAGGAAAGTGGAAGTGATGTGTGTTGTTTCAGTGTAAATGAGAAGTGAGTTTGCATTCTTTATCTTTTCTGTCTGGTTCCTAGGGGATTGTGAAACTATAAGATACAAAGTACCTGAATCATCATGTGAAGGACAGGTTTTCACAGACCGATAACACATGCATTAGACTTGTATGAGTGAGAAATACATTTCTATTGAGTTAATCCACTGAAACTAGCTTTAGAGTAATTTGGTACTAAGCACTCAAGATGGATTGAAGAAGGCATGATTCACATCATATTCATGCCCACAATGCCTGGTTCACTCTTTATCCTTTTCCTTCTCCTCCATCTCCCTTTGAAAAGTTCATCTTTATCTTTCACAGTTCTTAATGCATACTTTTCAACATAGCCAGCACTTAATTAATATTAGTTAAAATTAGGCATAATTTTGGTCTTAATATAAATCCTTAAAATGGGGTTAGATTTTTAAAGGCAGCTTATGGAATAGGGTGTAATATTCTTACGATGACATGTAGACTGAGTAGAGAAAACTTTTGTTATAACTTAAAAAAATAATAAAGTTCAAATATGAGATTTATTCTCTATTTCTAGAGGCACTTGAAAATAGAAAATTGAGAAAGGTGACATTTTTGTTGGTGGCAGAGCAGTCTTAAAATCGAGATTGATTTCTCTTCATTATCTGTCTTACTGACCCCTTTCTTTTTTGCATTTCTCCAAACTTTTTATGCTCTTTCAAATAGTAGAATATCAAAAAGCTGTCTCCAATTAACCCAAGTGCATTTGACAGCCATCTTCCTGAGGGCTCGCTCCTTTGTTTGATAGGTAAACTATAGCAGTGAATATTTTTTTCTTGGGGGACGTCAGTGTCATGCCTGGCCTCTGTGGAGGCACTTTTCACCTGATGGGCTTGCTGGCATCTCTCACATCACTCCAAGGAGGCACCTTCCCTATGAATATGCAAAGACTACACTTCTAGACATGAAAGGTCCTGTCTAGCCTAATCATACCTCAAACTTCAGAGTGGAGCTTTTGTCAGAATTAATCCCAATTTTGAAACTGACCCTTAACAACAGGAGAAATTGTGCATTCTGTTTTGTTTCAGTTCAATAATATTCAACAGCTTTTAGCTCTAATATTTCATATTTAATTCAGTAATGACTTCAAATAATATGTTTTTTTTTCTTTCTGCAAAAATTCTAAATAGTTACTGGACTGGACCGATGGCATGGAGGGTTGCTAGAAAACACAATTCATTTCTGTAACTTCATACAATGTTTTCATAAGTGATCATCATCTATACAGCCCATTAAAAAGTAAGATCTCAGAGAATCTCAGAACTTTTGCCTATCCAGTAACATTCTACAGAATCAAAAGAGCTTGGAAATTATGATTGGTAATTATGTTTTCTATAAAAATTGCAATTTTCCTTTGTGTATCTTCACTTGTCTAATGGTTTAGCTAAGGTGAGGAAAAGTTTAAGACATCACACTAGGTGTACAGTTAAATGCCTAAGCCAGAAAGACAAACCTTGGTTCCTGTGTGGGGGGAATTATGAGCAATTATACTGAGCTAGAAAGACAGTATTTCATCTAATGGCTTTCGCATCTAATGGCTTTAGAATATTTGACCTTCTTTAGCATGACAGCATGTGTGTATTTGTCTTACAGGATGTGAATCATGCCTTCTTCAATTCTATCTAGAGTGCTTAGTACCAAACTTAGAAAATAGTAGCAGGATTTCAAATGTCTGTTATATAAAGAACTTAGATTCAAAATCCTGAGTTTAAAGTCTTGTTGTCCTTATCACCTGTATACAGTCTTTCACTTTAGCAGTGTATATGGAGTATGGTATCTTGTGTCAGATATTGTGCAAAATGCTGGGAATAGTGGGATGAATAAGTAGTTGTTACTGGAGCTCAGTCAGCATCTCAATTGAGGGGCAAGTTCAGTGCCAAGTGATAAATCTGGTGGAAGAGAGAACACAAAAGGGGAACCTGTCTTTGAACAAGGTGAGAAGGAATAGTCAGAGTTTTGTTTTAAAGAGTTTTTGAACTTAGTCTGGAAAAGCGAGTAGGACATTGCAAAATGGGCAGAAGTTGGACTAAAGGAAAGGTATTTCAAAGGATGAAATGACCTGTGCAAAAGAATGGAATGCGGAATATGGAAGAAATGGGTGTGATGTGGTCAAGAGTATGTATTGAGGCACAGCAAGAAGTTCCTTGGGAAACTGATGGGTCACATCACGGAGTGCCTTTTGTGTCATCAAACATACTGAACTTTATCCTGAAAATGAAAGGTCAAAGAATTTAAAACATGGAAAGTGACATGGAATTTATAATTTACTTAACTTGGTAAGAATTTTTTTTAAAACCATAAGATGTAGAAAGCATCCGTTACCTCTGAAGGTTACTGTGGAAATTTGAGGGATACTAAACTTAAAAGTTTCTGATAATGTGAAAAAAATATTAACCACTTACATTTGCTAACAGTTCACATTAGTTACTCACTCATTTAATTACTCTGTGAATGAAGTAAAATTTTCTGGATTTTATTGGTTCAATTTTTTAAGAGACAATGAAATGTCATGTATAATTCTTTTTCTTCTCTTGTTTTCCATCCTTCAGTAATATAATAAAAATAGATTATTTTGATGTTTTGGTATTGGGAATTGAACCCATGATGCTTTACTACTGAGTTACATCCCTGTCCATATTATTTATTTATTTTGAGAGAGGGTCTTGCTAAATTGTTGAGCTTGGCCTCAAACTTGTGATCCTCCTATCTCAGCCTCCTGAGCTGGGCTTAGAGGTGTGTGCCACCATGTTATCCTTATTTTTCATTATCTGTTGAAGTTTTTTCTCTGATTTCAAGATAGTAGAATTAACAATTACTTTCTTTGGCACTTTTCTGCAGTCAAAAGCAGATATCAACTATGCATTGAAATTTTTCACCTAGGCTTTGAAATAGAAGCAGTTTAATGGAGGTTACAAATTTGCATATAACAGTACAAAATAAACTTTTGATGAAAAGAAATGGAATACACATGAAAGACTAGTAAAGGACTGGCCTCATTGCTTCATCTACAGACCCTATTGAATAGGAGTATTCTCTGAGCCATGACTAATAATGCAGACCATTTATCTTAGCAATGCCCCAGGGAAACAAAAAGTAAAGCAACAAAGCCTTTTGAAGTTTGGACCATCTGATGGAAACCACTAGTCTCTTTGTGACACAGAGCCTTGGTGCAAATATATGTCCAACAAAATTTCAATACCTTACTGAAAGACAATTTTCAACAAAAATATAAATTTACTTACTTTATTAAGAGGCAAGTTTTAGAAGGTTCACAAGCAAAAGGATGCTTGCTGTTTAGGTGTTCAACATGTAGTTAGGTGAATTTCTTCCCCAAATGAGTATTCTATATGGACAATCAAGTTTTATTCTGTGTTAACAACACTCCTAAAAATCCAGCACACTTTTCTGAAACCTTAATACTCACTCTCTTTTTGAAAGATACTGTAAGCATAATATTAGCCCAGATGAGCAATTCAAACCAGTGAATCTATAAAAAAATCCAGAACTTTTATTCTGGGTATTCATATCTTTGCATTGCTTCTTTAGGATAGGTAATCACAAGTTAAATATAATAATAAATATCATTCTGAAACATGAAGGACAGAATCACATGCATTCAAGAAAGCCTAAATCTGTGCAAGATGATTCAATGGATTTTAGAGCAAAAAATGGAAATTTCCTCAGAGTGTATAGCAATTTATAGGAAAGTGAAGATAGATTTTGTTAAGTTCAAAGGGCTAATTTAAATACATTCATTAATCTATTCAAGCACCACTGATTTTTGAGTGTTTGCTATGTGTATTGGCTGCTATTTAGACTATGAAAAATAAAAATGACAGACACATAGATCAATGGAACACAATAGAGAGCTTAGAGGTAAACCCATACATCTATAGCCAAGTGATTTTGACAAAGTGCTGAGAACATGCATTAGAAAAAGGATAGATGGTGCTTGGAAATTTGGATTTTCATATGCAGAAGAATGAAATTAGACCCTTATCTCTTTGACATGTAAGACATTAATGTAAAATGAGTAAAAGACCCTGAAACTACTAGAAGAAATCAGGGAAAATTCTTCAAGACATTGGAATGGGCAAGGATTTTTTGGAGAAGATTCTAAAAGCACAGGGAACAAATGTAAAAAAATGCAAATGGAATTTCATCAAACTAACAGCTTCTGTAAAGGAAAGGAAACAATCAAAAGAGTGTGTAGACAACATTGCAGAATGGGAGAGAACACTTGAAACTGTGCAGCTGAACAACTCAAGAGCAATAATGAAATAATCCAATAAAAAAAGGACAGTAGACCTGAATAGAATTTCACAAAAAAGACATAAAAGTGGCCAACAGGCATATGAAAGAATGCTAAACATTGCTAATCATAGGAAAATGTAATTAAAACCACAGTGATTTATCACCTCATTCCAGGAAGAAAAGCTTTTATTAAAAAGACAAAAGATAGGGCTAGGGTTGTGTCTCAGGGGTGGAGCGTTTGCCTAACATGTGTGAGGCACTGGGTTCAATTCTCAGCACTGCAAAACAAAGGTCCATTGACTAAAAAATAAAACATTTTAAAAAAGACAAAAGATAACAAATGCTAGATACATGTAGAGAAAAACAAACTCCTCTTGCACATTCTTAGGAATATAAATTAGTTGCAGCCACTATGGAAAACAGTATGAAGCTTCCTCAAAAAGTTAAAAATAGGACCACCATAAGATCCAGAAAAGGAAGTGAAATTAGTATATGGAAGAGACATGCACATTCATGTTCAATGCAGTACTATATACAATATCCAGGAACCTAAGTGTCCATCAGCTGATGGACAGATAAAGAACATGTGGTCCATATGAACACAATAGAATACTATTTAGCTTTGGAAAGGATGAGATCCTGTCATGGCAACAAGCATAGAACTGAAGTATATTGTGTTAAATAAGATAAGCTAGACACAGAAAGACAAGTACTCATGTGGAATCCAGAGAAGTTGATCTAATATAAGATGGGAGTAGAATAGTGTTTATTAGAGGCTAGGGAAAGTGGGGGAGGGAAGGTTGAGGTTGCTTAACAAAAGTTCTGGTGTATTAAAAAAATATTTATTTTTTAGTTGTAGTTAGACACATATGTTTATTTTATTTATATATATGTGGTGCTGAGGGCCTCACATGTGCTAGGTGAGCACTCTACTGCTGAGCAACAACCCCAGGCCAGTTCTGGTGTATTATTGCACAGAAGAGTGACTATATGACTATAAAAATAATGTTTTGTTAAAACTAGAAGAATTTTAAAAGTCTACAAGGTAAAAAATAAGTATTTGCGAATATACATATGTTTTACCTTGATTTGAACTTACACAATGTATACACGTATCAAAACATCACATGGTACCCTGTAAGTATGTACATTTTTGTGTGCCAATTAAAAACAATAATTTAAAAAGAACATAAAATAAAGATAAGGTTAATGGCAAAAAATGAAGATGATATTTTATCTTAGAAACTTCTAGTTCATTTTTAGTTTTGCAGGTTTAGATAAGAAGAGGATCTGTTAAAGAAATATGATAAGACATAAAAACTATTTTCCAGCTAAGTAATTCTGGAAATGTGAAATTTACTGGGGGAAGAGATGACATAAAATCAAATATAGATAAGCATTTTTATCAGTGAGATGCAAAGAGCATGATCAATATCAGACGGTACATATCTCTTCGTCTATGCATAAGATACTATAAAAATAAAGCACCGAAAAAGACAGTATAGTTACTTTTTTTTTTTTTGTAGAAAGCTAAATCACCAGTTGTTCTGATTATTCTTGTTAAATTTTCTGATCGTGTAGGAAGCTGACCCACTGCTAGCTAAAGATAAATGGATAGAAAATGTGAATTCTTCCCATTATATATGGGAAGTGTGTGTTGGCAGATCAAGGACTAACAGAGGAAATCTTCGTAACATTTTGCTTGGGGCTCAGAATTTAACAGCTACTTTGGCTTCATGTAGACAAATAAAAACCATTGCAAAATAGGAAGATAAGAGGTTGATTTTTAAACAAGTTGAAAATACAGAATATGGCTTAAAAAAAGAAAAGAGAGAGAGGGGGAGACAGACTCTTGCCTAGACAGAGGACAGAAGCAGTTTTTCTAATTTACATGAAAATATAAAGTGTCTGATTGGTCTTATCAGTTAGAGTTCAAATCACTTCTGCAAAGTGATAAATTGTGGTCAGAAGGAATATAAAGGCAGTCTGATAACAAGAAATGTTTTGACATCTGCATAAAGTTCTATAAAAACTTCAAAATGTAACTTTTGGATGTATGGATGATTCAGCATGGCATCTGAAAAGATGGCGATAAAACAGACAAACATATTACTTATTTTCTGCATTTTCTGAGGTTGTTGGCTTGAATTATCTGAGCTGTGAAGAGTGATTAACCAAATATGCTTATGTCTTAGTGCAGGTGTAGCCCATGGGGCATAGCTGGGAAGAAGTACCATTGACTTTGCAATATTCTATAACTGGGGCTCCTTTTCTGAGTTCTGTGTGCAGAGTCATCAATAATTTTAGTTTTCTATCTGTGGCTATATTTGCAGGGAGTTTTAAACAGGGAGGTTTGTAGGGATGATAGAAAAGCTTAGTGGGAAATGCCTAAATATTCACTATAGGATGAGAACAATGTTTATATAGTTGATTGAAGCATCACTTTTCCATGGCAATATAATTCCAAATCCTCTTTCCTAAGGAAACCAGCCTAACAAAAAATAAGACTAAACCCTAGAAACAGTTTTAGCTATTTTATTCAAGTTGGTTTCTTATATTGCCAAGAAAATCTGAAATTTTCCTACATATGCTATTATTCCCTTTCTTTACATCAGAGACTGTATTAGTTGGCTAGGGCAACCATAACAAAGTGCCATAGACTGAATGCTTAAAGAACAAGGATTTTATTTTCTTAGTTCTGGAGGTAGAAGTTGAAGGTCAAGGTGTTGTCAGGGATGGTTTCTTCTGAGGCCTCCTTCCTTGACTTGCATATGACTATCTTCTATGGTTTTTATTTTCATGTCTAGTAACTAATTTCTCCTTTTATTAGGACAAGAATCATATTAGGTTAGTACCCACTCCAGTGAACTCATTTAACTTCAATTACCTCTTCTAAGACCTTATCTCCAGGTGCAGTCACATTCTGATTTTGGGGGTCCAATAAATGGACTTTGGGTATACACAATTCATCTATAACAGAGACCTTTCTTAAAGGTAGAAGAAAATGATCAATCTTTTCATATGTAATTGCTTATAGTTTATTTTAAATACCTTGTTTTTATATGTGGTACTTGTAAGAAATCATTTAAAAAAAAATCTGCTATTTAAGTACTAATAGCCTTTACTCTTCCTTGTTTGCTAGAAGAGTATTTTTCAAACATTTTTTTATCATGAATAAACTAAGAAAACAGAGTTTACGCTATTATCTACTTATACAGAGGTATTAAAATAAAAGTAATCCATAGTCTTTTCATCATGATGATGTACAATATAATCAATTTTTAGAAATTTGAGTCTCATCTATTTTCTGAAAAAACATGGTTTGGTTTGACAAATTGATTTCATCCCTCACTTGAGGTGCTTAGAAACTCTCTTTGCCTTCTCTCTGACTGCCCTTTGCTTTTGTACTCTCTGACCTCATGCCTGTTATAATGAAATGAGTCTCATGGGTTTATCCCTTGGGATAGACAGATGGCTTCCAGAGTCAGGTCTGGGTTGAAATATTTTTGTGTTGGTTAAGCCACAGAGATGATAACACTTGTGAGTCTGCCATGTATCTTTCCTGGGCAGTGCTATAGTATTCTCAGCGGCTCAGTTTACTTTGAACCCTTTCACCACATCTATTCTCATATGGGTTCCATGTGGACTCTATGACCATTTTTCATTTTCTGACAGAACCTGCTATGTTCATGTTGATTCAGGGATGTGCATGTGGTGGGTTGGGCTGCTAATGTGCTCCACATTCCATTCTGACCTTTAAACCTTAAGCCATGATAGATGACACCAGGGAGAATTTACCTCTTGAAATTAGCATAGTCTAAGGCTTACTTTTAGGATTCCCTATCCAGTTCTCAGTGACCATTGGATCCATAGTGGTGGCTCCTCATATCTAGTATTAGACATTGAGATCATATATAACTAATTAGAACAAATAAAAAAAAATTTAAAATTCCTGCTTCTCTCTTCCTTTCCCCATCTCCATCAGCCACAGGGAGGGTATCTGACTCAAGGTGGGATTTGCATGAACATCTAGAATCATGGCTGAGAAAGAGCAAAGAGAAACTGGAAAGACAGTAAAGATTAGGCCAGTGTTGCTGGAGCATGGGAGGTATTGGGTGCAAGTGACAGATGAAGCTTATCAACCTTTGTTAAGGATTTTGGGTTTTGTTCATAGATTTAAGGGAATGAAGCTAAAAAGGGTATGTGTGGAATCACCAGATTGGCATACTGAAAAGGTAAGTTGGGCTGAAGTATGTTGTAGTTTTCCTTATAGAAGTTGATTTCAGTAGTCCAGACAACCAATGATGACAGAATTTGGAAGGTACTGACAGAGAAATGAACATACTGATACATTTTAAAAAAATCAACATTGTTGTTATTGTTATAAATTTCCCTGAGTTGCTTGAGAAATTGCTATTTTCTTGAAATTTTTTTTATTCTTAGGGAGGGGAAGTCTCCAAATATAAAACAATGTCTAGCTATAACCCAGTAAATATGAATAGGACAAGTAAAATAGATATTAACTTCATGATATAGGAGCTGAGCTTCATTTTACTATAAAGATGATTAGTTAATGTATTTATATTTTAAAGACTAAATAGAATCAGACAGCTATGCACCAGGGACCAACTAAAATTTTTGCATGGGACCTTAGGGTGGGGAAGAACACAAACTTTTCGAGGTCCTATTTTCTAATTGGTAGTACACAAATATAGCTATCTTTCAGGATTGTTATATAGATTAAGAAATAATAGACTATTATTAGCTCTTTGGAAGTGAATTTGGAAATATGGGTCACATATTTGGGGAACACATTAGTGCTATATCATTTGGTCTAATTAAGAGCATTAATAATCATGTTAAAAATTTTCAAAAGGAGTGATAATAATATATATACAACCTTTTCCCCCCAATCCAATGTTACATAGCTCATAGAGACCTGAATAACTTTTTACTATTGTATGTGCATGAGGATAAAGATATTTATCATGTTGAAGCACAGGAAAAAAAATCTCATGAGAGGCTATTTGCTGCAGAGTAATAAAATAGAATAAAGAACTAAAGAGATGGCTTAGTAATTATAATTTTTAAATTGTTAGAAAAAAGAGAAAGAATAGCAAGCTATAGAAATAAGCTCTAAGATATTAAATATAACAATGTGGCAGTAGAAACCATGAAAAAACTCAAGAACATGGTTTTAATATTCTGTCAGTTAATGTGCAGTTCCTCTATATGTGCAGTACTTTAATTCTATTGTAAGAGGTATTGCTTAATTGTGTGATCTATCAACTAGGGCTAGAAAAATTTTTTTTGAGGCATTCATTTCCTATGGATTGGTTTTTTGGTAGAGACATTGGTTGTATTCTTTTAACTAAAATTGTTTGTAGCTCTGGGACTTAAAATAGTTATATTTAGATCAATCAATGTTTTTTTCTCAAGCATAATGCTGTAATTGCTTTATGGGGAACCAAAGGAAGCCAGATGGAGAGAAGTGGGCAGATGAAGCACATTTTGTGAATGTGGATCAAGGCCCGGTGGGATCAGGAGGACAGGCTGAATTTGAAGCCTGACAACCCAGACTGTCACCAGAGAGTAATCACTCAGTGTGGATCGTACACTTGTCAGCTGTGAGCCACAAATATATTGTAAGCAGCCAATGGTCTTTAGACAGAAGCTGAAAATTAGGATTTTATTTGGAGGATTTAAAAAAGCATTGGTTATGACTTTTGGATATTAAAATGGCAAATCAGAGTTCATTATATAACTCCTTTCCCTCACTTCTTAACTTGGTTACTTAAAATTTTATTTATTTATTCTTTACTTTTTAAAATTTATACATAATATTTATACATATTTATGGGGTACAGTATGATAGTCTGATGCATGTATATAATGTGTAATGATCAAATCAGGATGATTAGTATTGCTATTTCCAACATTCATCAGTTCTTTGTGTTGAAATCTTTGGATTCTTCTTGTTATTTTGAATTATATCATAAGTTGCTATAGAGTAGTTACCCTACAGGGTTATTGAACACCAAAATTAACTCCTCCTATCAATTGTATTTTGGTACAATTTTCAAAACTCTCTCCAATCTCTGCCAGCTTCTTAGTGTCTAGTGACCACTATTCCATTCTCTTATTCTATAAGAACATTTTTTTAAAGCTTTCACATATTTGTGAGAACCTGCAGTATTTGTCTTTCCATAACTGGATTATTTCACTTAATATGAGGTGCCCCAGTTCTATCCATCTGCTGCAAAAGACAGAATTTCATTATTCTTCATAGTTGAATAATATTCCATTGTGTATATATACTGCAGTTTCTTTATCCATTCAACCATTAATGGAAATCTTGGTTGATTTCAGATCTTTACTATTAAGAATAATGTTGTAATAAACATGAGAATGCAGATATTTCCTTGATATAGCAACATAATTTTTGATACATATCTAATAGTGGTATTGCTTAATCATAAGTTTTCCATAGCGGCTGTACTCTTTCATATTCTAATGGTGTATAGGAGTTCCTTTTCCCCCACATTCTCACCAGAATTTTAAAGTTTTTTGTCTTTTTGATAATAACCATTGTAATTCTGGTAAAGTGATATCTCATTTTTGTTTATATTTGCATTTCTCTGATAATTAGCAATAATGAGCATTTTTCAAATACCTGTTGGTCACTTGTATGTTTTCTTGTGAGAAATGTCTACTCAGAACATTATTATTTTCTTCAATTGAATTTTTTTGTTGTTGTTTGAGTTCTGTATATATTCTGAATATTAATTCCTTGTCAGATTAATAGTTGCAAATATTTTCTCCTGTACTGAGGGTCATCTCTTCACTACATTGATTCACTACATTCACTCCTTTGCCATGCAGAAGCTTCTCACTTAGATGAAATCCCATTATAGTTATATATAGAATTTGGGTTCATTTTGATAAAATTATACATGCACGGACTTGGATATACTCCATTTCAGTTTCCATTCCTCACTTTTCCCTTCCCCTTCTCCCTGCCTCTATTCTCCTTTCTCTACTCTACTGATCTTCCTTTTACTCATTTATTTTTTTTACTGGTGCTTTTTTATTTATATGTAAAGGTGAAATTACCTGTGATATATTTTTATATATATACATAACATGCTTTTGTTAAATTCATTTCCTTCCCTTTCTCATCCTTTCTCCCTTCCTCTGGATCTCCTTCTTTGATTCTACTGATTTTCCCCTATATCTTTGTGATATCCAATCCATTCTGCCCTCTGCCTTCTTTCCCTTATTTTACTCTAGCTTCCACAAATGAGAGAAAACATTTCACCCTTTATTTTATGAATCTGGCTTATTTCACTTAGCATGATGTTTTCCTTTTCCATCTGGTTACAAAAAAGTGCATAATTTCATTCTTCTTTACGGCTGAATAAAACTCTATTGTGTATGTATACCACATTTCCTTGATGCATTCATCTATTGAGGCATCTATAATTTGGGTATTTTGAATTGCACTGCTATAAACATTGATGTGGCTATATCTCTATATTATGTTGACTTAGTTCTTTTGGATAAATACCAAGGAATGGGATAACTGGGTCATATATGTGGTTCCATTCCTAGTTTTTTGTTTTTTTGTTTTTTTTAGGATTCTCAATACTTCTTTGCAGAGTGTGTCCCACAAGCAATGTATGAGTGTACCTTTATTTCTGCATCTTCACCAGAATTTATTATTATTTGTATTCTTGATAACTGCCATTCGTTTTGAAGTGAGATGAAATATTAGTGTATGTTTGATTTGTATTTTCCTAATTGCTAAAGATGTTGAACATTTTTTCATATGTTTTTTTGTTGTACTTCTTCTTTTGAGAACTATCTGTTTAGTTATTTTGCCCATTTATTGATTGGGTTATTTATTTTTTGGTGTTATATTTTTTGAGCTCTTCACATAGTCACAGGAGCCTCCAGCAGGATTTTCTCCCATTCTTTATTTTTTTTTCTTCATGCTCTTAATCATTTCATTTGCTGTGCAAATGATTTGATGGCTTTACACTTATTAATTCTTGATTTTATCTCTTGAGCTTAGGGGTCTTTTTGAGGAAGTCAGTGCCTGCACCAATATGATGGAATATTGACCCTATTTTCTTCTAGCAGTTGCAAAGTTCTGATCTAATTTCTAAACCTTGGGTCCACTTGACTTTGAATTTTGTGCAGGATGAGAGATAGATGTCTAGTTTCATTATTCTACACACAAATGCCCAATTTTCTCAGCACCATTTGTTTTAAAGGCTATCTTTTCACCAATGCATATTTTTGGCACTTTTGTCAAGGATCAGATGGCTGTAAGTATGTGGACTTTTCTCTTTTATTTTTTATTCTATTTTATTGGTCTTCATATCTATTTTGCTGCCAATGCCATGCTATTTTGTCATAACTCTGTAGTATAATTTCAGATCAAGTATTGTGATGCCTCCTTTTGCTATTCTGGGTCTCTTATTCTTCCAAATAAATTTGAGGATTGTTTTTTTACTAGTTTTGTGAAGAATGTTATTGGAATTTTGATTGGTTATTATATATTGCTTTTGGTTTATTGTCCATTTTGACACTATTAACTCTGCCTATCCAAGAATACGAGAGGTGCTTGAGTCCAGACTCTCCTTGATTTTAAGGTCTGAGTTGAGAAGTTAGAAGTGAGCCTTATTGCCTCTAAATGTGACATGATGTTTTTCTCTTGTAGCTTTTAGTATTCTTTCCTTATTTTCTATGTTAGGCATTTTGATTCTTATGTATTTTAGAGAGGTTCTGTTCCTGTATACCTCTTGTATATGGATCATTGAAAATGTTCTTAATGCCTGTAGCCTGTATCTCCATGTTTTCTTCTCTCCCAGTGACTCTCAGGTTTATTCTCTTGATGCTGTCCCAGAGTCCTTGTATATTCTTATTATCATCTTTTATTTTTTTCCCTTAATGCATACTGAGCATTCAAGTTCATATACTCTGTCTTCAAGGCTAAAATTTCTATCTTCAAGGCTTGAAATTCTATTGCAATGTTATTGTAGTGCATGTTGGTAAGCCTTCTAAGTCAATTTTAAATTTATGCATTTCCAGGAGTTATGGATTTTTTTCATTATCTCTATTTCTTTATTGAAATGGTTTTTCATTTATTGTATTTGCTTTCTTAATGTGTTCCTTAAATCTTCTTTTAGTCTATTAAATATTTTATAATCAGTTTTTAAATTTTTCTTTGGAATTTCATCTACTTCAATATCTGTGGGGTTTTTTGTTGGGGGATGATGAATTTTGGGGGGAGACCTTTTTTTTAACCTGTTTACTCATGTTTTCAGAATTCTTGAGCTTATGCATCCATTGAGATGAAGTCCCCTTCCTCTTATGTATGTGTGTCATTTTGTGTATAGTTATCTTTTTGTGTGTTTGAGACTTCTCTCTATTTTTGATGTATGAGAAAATACCCTGTGGTGAGACCTGAGGATCCCCTGTTTGTTCTTCCCTGGGGTATAGTGGTTGCTTTGGGCTTTCCGTCTCCCTGCTGTATGTGTTGAAGTAATGTTGAGGTTAAGGTCATGCTAGATTATGTGTGAGGTGAGATTCCTTGTTTCTTTGTTGAGTTGTGAGTATTGCTCAGCAGCAGAATCTCTAGTCTGTAAATCTGAAATGTCCCAATCACTTTCCAGCCCCTTTAGGAGGAAGGAGGCTTGGAGCCAGGAATACCAATAAAGTTAGCAACAGGTATACAGCCTTAAAATGAATGTTTAGTGTTTACTTTGACATCTGTTAACAATACTTGCCACTTATATAGGAATAGTAGAATCTGAAGTTAACATCAGTACTAACAATAAAAAAACTGAACTAGATAGGCACCAGACAACAGTGTCTGCTACACCATCTACTGAATTAATAATTAAAACAACACAAATAAGTTGTGAATTACATAATCTGTACAATTCTATTACATAGTGGTGTTACAGTTTTTTAAGTGAAGAGGAAATACAGTAGAAAGGCAATAGACAGCAGATGTCAGATTTAAAGAATTAGTAGTACAAAGTTAACTGAAATTAGTTTAAAAAAAGGAAGAGAGGAAGAAAAAACAGGAAAATTTGGCTAATTATTGGGGAAAGAGAGTAAGAAGGGAAATAAGTGGACCAAGATTACAAAATAAGAAGACCAAGATACAAAACCAAAACAAAACAACTCCCCGCCCAAACAATACATAAGGTCAAAATGGCTCAAACCCATGTATAATTATACACACGTAATTCAAACCAAGGCTAGATAATAAACACATGCAAGAGAAAGAAATCAAATTGAGAGTAAAAATATATGAATTTATACCTTTTATAAAAAATCTGTATATTGAGAACACTTATACACCCATACCTGCACCACATACACAAAATCTTGCTGAATAAACAAGAGTAAAAAAATTAAAATACAATGAATAACACTTGAAAAATTATTTTAAAAGGTAGAATTTTAAAAAAGAAGAGTAAAAAATGAGAATACGAAGGGAAAAGAGAAGAAAAAGGGGAAAATATCTTACTGAGAAATAAAGACCTTATTTCTGCTGATGTAGTCAAAATTGTTGGCAGGGATGGATTTTCAAATTTTTTTAGCTCTATAACCCTTGGATCAAGGCTGAGGGTTGATCAGTTCAACATCTTGTAATCCTCCCTCAGGTGCCATTTATTGTAGCGTGGAGCCAAAGCTCACTGTAGTGTCCCTTAGCTTCCAGTCTTCTAGTATAAAGTGGGATAGACTAGGGAGTGCCGACACATTGTCTATTTCTACATCAGGAAGGTGTAGAGTTCAACTGGAAGTTCTAGTAGTTTGGGTTTAGTTTTTGCTGACCTCTGGGACTCTGTTGGTGGATATTTGGAATTTGATACATGCTCCCTCTTGCTGGGAGATATTGGTCTCTGCTGGATGTCTGAATCTCTGAGGTCTCTGGTAAAATCCAATTTTAGGCCATAGGGTCTAAACATCCACAGGTTCCATACTCGCTTCTATGCATTTAAAATACCAGGTGAATGCCCTGGAGTACAGAAACTCCTGTGTGGCCATCATAGGCATCTTCCCAATACCTCTTAGAGGGCACCAGAAACAAAAGAAGTTCTCTCTCCTCCATATTAGAGGCTATATACTGCTCCAGCTACAATTTTCTTTGTGCCTGTTTCAGTCATTAGTTCAGGCACGTTCTGGGGATCATAATAACGATTGCTGGCAACTTCCTTTGAGTTCCAGATCTTTTTGTCTTTGCTTCCTGCCACACAGTGCTTATAGGTGGCAGCTGGTTTCCATGCTGGAAATTCCTGATTCCCAGTGAATTATCCACCCATGGGCTGAGCAGTTTTTGGTTGGTTTTTATTGAACCACTTCATCCACCAACTCTGGGTTCCTAAGATAAGTCTCCCTCTTTCTTCCACCAGTTCCCCTAAGCCAATTAAACAAACAAACAAAAATTTTTTTATCCACCATAATGTCCTCTCTGTCTGGCTCCATGCTTCCCTCAGCAGCTACCACTCTGCCAGCAGCCAAGCCAGTGCATCTCTAATATATTCTTGGCTGTATTATGTTCAAAGTTTCTGACTTTCTGTCTTTGGTTTCTTTTGCAGTTCAGTATTGTTTCAGTTAGTTCCCTTAGTTATCCACTTCTTGGAGGAGAAGTCATCCTGTTTTGTAAATCTGATGCAAAGGAATTGTTAGAAAGGGCATCCTTCCTCTAGTCTGCCATCTTCTTTCATTCCCACTTGTCCATTTTTATTTTTTTATTTTTTTTGCTGTGCTTCTGTGATTTTGCTCCCAAAATCTTTGCCCATATCAATATCTTAAAGGGTTTCTCCTATAGTTTCTTCTAATAGTTTTATAGTTTTAGGTCTTACTTAGGTCTTTGATCCTTTCAGAGTTGATTTTTATAAGCGGCAAGAGAGTGATTTAGTCTCAAGTTTTGCCACCACCATTTATTTAAGAGACTCTCCTTTTTTACAGTGTATGTTCTTGTAGATGCCAACTCATTTGAATGAATCTCTCCATCTCTTTGTCTCTCATTCTTTTCCAAACATAATCATTATCTAAATTTAACGATTTGGTAAATTATTAATTGGTAGCCTATCCTGTATTGCTTGTTCACTGATTTGTAGTTTAAGGAAACATTGATTTGCTTTTCTTGTTTCACCAGATTCAAATGATCCAGGGCAGAAAGAAGGTGCTAGGGTTCTTTGAAACGTCAAAGTTCTTAGAATTATAGCCTATAGTTTTTTGCTTTTTAAAATTAAAAAATTAAGTTGACTAACAAACATTGTATATATTTATCATGTACAAAATGGTGTTGTGACATGTATATATGCATATACACATTATGGAATGAAATATATCAAATTATTATCACATGTGTTCATGTATAGACATTTTTTAGGTGAGAATGCTTAATATCTTTTACCATTTTTCAAAAATGCAATACTTTGTTGTTAACAATAGTTTCTATATTGTACAATATGTGACCCATAATTCTTAATAATTGTCAATTAACAGAAAACTAGAGTGGATGACCTTCAAGCTGCAACTTAAATATATATCACCAAAAATTTTAAACAAGTTAAATTCCAAATGATTGAAAACTTGTTACGAGAGCACACATAAGTTCCCAGATATATATGTGTGTGTGTGTGTCTGTGTGTGTGTATATGTATATGTATATAAAATCTTTTTTTAATATCCTTATTTTTATGTGGTGCTGAGAATCGAACCCAGTGCCTCATGCATGCCAGGTGAGTGTGCTACCACTTGAGCCACATCCCCAGCCCCCAGTTTATATTTTTTTAAGCAATGAGATGAAAATTTTACATTTGTTAATCATCATCTTAGCCATAAAATGTTATCCGACAGGTACAATAATGGGACTTCAAATTGTCTCCAAAGCAAGGGTTTCTTGTTCTTAGGCACTACAAGGGAGATTATGCAAATCCTTACTGAATTTCTCTTGTTAAATCAGTTCTAGTTGAATTGTCTCTAGTGACTGAGCAAATTTTAAATCTTTTTGATTGAAAGAATATAACTAGAACAGTATCTTGTTCTGTTCCATATACTTTAGTGGTGCTGCAAAGTAAGGGTGTTGGAGATGGAAGGAGTCCTATAGGCTTACCTTGAACAACAGAAACTTCAATTCCATAGATTGACTTCTTAAAAGTAATGTTGAATACTATCTTTAAGGGGAAAATGGGTTATGTAAGAGAAAAATCAATGATTTCCATCCCTTTGGAATAGGAGTCCATTTCTGCATTTCTCTAGGGTTAGCCATTTGTCCTAGAGCAGTGTGGAATATCAATACCTTCTAACTATTGATATTGATTAGAGGAGAGCAGTGACACATGATCAAAGTAATATCGTGGTTAATCAGCACTCCTTGGTCTTTTGCAACAGCTACTTAATTGGCCCCCTGCCTCTTTTCTCACTACATTCAAATCCATTCTTCACGAGTCAGCCACAAGGCTCTTTCTACAGGAATAAATACTGCAGAATTGGTTTGCTTTTCTGCTTTGTGCATAGGTAGCAGCACCTTAGCAGCATCTGAAGCCCTGACTGCTTCCCTGGACTTGTCTCTTGTTATCATTTCTCTCACACTTTATGCTCCAGTGATCCTAAACTACTTACTTACATGTTCAAGCATAGCAACCTGTTATATGTTGCAATGTTTTTGGATACTCTTGTCTGTCTAGATCCTATGCTATTTCCCCTTCTTTTCTGTTTAGTGTCTTTCAAAATGCTGGGCTTATATGAGTAGATTACATGTCAGTAAAATTTCTACTTAAATAAAGACTCTGCTCAAATGTTACTTTTCAGAAGCCTTCTTGACTTCCACCGACAAATAAAGTCACTCCTGGCTCTCTGCTTCTGTTGTTTGTTTATATTCTTCCCACCTCTTTTAAAAAATCATTGTCAATGTTATACTGTATTTGGGTGGTATCTGAGAAATATGAGGACTGCAATTGCTTTGGCTTTCTGAAGGTGGATGAGGGTAGTTATCCAACAGAAGCACTATGAGGAAATTAAGGATTTAGCTGTGTCACAGTGACTTGTCTGTTAATTTTTTTTTATCTTTAAAAAACATTGACATTGGGCTGGGGATGTGGCTCAAGCAGTAGCACACTTGCCTGGCATTGGGTTCGATCCTCAGCACCACATAAAAATAAAATAAAGATGTTATGTCCACCAAAAACTAAAAAATAAATATTAAAAATTCTCTCTTTAAAAACAAAAACAAAAAACAAAACAAAACCCTCAAAACATTGACATAAAATTGCTTATATTTATCATGTTGGTATTTTGGAATATATACATTGTGTAATGGCTATAGCATGTTACTTTACTCTTGCATTACCTCACATAACTGTCATTATGAGAACCCTTAAAATCTAATCTTAGCATTTTTTAAAGCATATACTTTATTGTTATTAACTGCAAGTATCAGGTTGCAAATAGATCTCTTGAAACTATTTCACATATGTGAATGAAACCTTGTAATCCTTGACCAAAATCTCTGTCCTCCCTCACTGCCCAGGCCCTGGTTCCCACTATTCTCTCTACTTTTAGATCAATTGTTTTCTATTTCATGTATGAGAACATGTGGTATTTGTCTTTCCATATCTGGCTTATTTCATGAATATAGTATCCTCTAGTCTCATACATGTCACAAGTAGGCCAAATTTTAGGCCAAATATTATTGCATTGTCTGTAAATGCTACCTTTTCTTTATCTGCTCATGTCTGCAATTTCTCTAAAGTTGAAACTATGACTTTCTTAATGGCACTAAATAATAGTATAAGGAAATGACCCCCAAACATGCTTATAAATGTGACTGCCTGCGAAACTGAAAACACTTGATCCCAACAAAGATTACAAGGTGGAGAGTCAAAGGTTAATAATGAACATGTGACTATGAATCTTGAGAGATGTTTTGCTTAACAAGTACTTGCAAAATACCTTCTGAATGCCAGGCGCTTTGGGAAATGCTGGAATAAGGAACTTGAACTTCACAGAGTGTGTTGGCCAGTGGGGATTCCAGAAGCAAATGGGACCTTGTGGTGCACTAAGAAAGGAGCTGTCATAGAGGAAGTGTAGCTTTTTCTATGATGGAAGCATTTATGGGGATACCTTCTACAGATTTGGGGTGAGGATAGGTTTTCTGGGGAAAAATATTGCTTTCCATATTGGCTGCACCATTTTTCAGTCCCACAACTTGATGTGGCCTAGGTAGAATGATAAAAGGACATGTATCTCCCGCATCATGCTGCGTCATAAACATTTGTTTAAATTTCTAGCTGACATATATTCTTTGGAGAAATTATTTTAAAATTCAATATAGGCTCAGTGTCTTCCTCTAAGTAAATATCATTTGTAACATACATATGCTCTTGAAACGTGATAAATGGACCTGCGTCATTCATAGTTGGTTAGCTCATTCAAAATGCTTTTCAAAGTGTGATTTTCCTTCATGATTATTTTAATAAATCATAAATCATCATTTAAGTGATAAGAATACTAATTGACTTTTCCCCTCTCTTGCCATAAAACATTAAAGATAACATAGAGGAAAGTTACTGTCATGCTCATTTGCTATGTGAAAATAAAATGAGAAAGATTTCCTGTGTACTCAGGATTAAATTTTTTCTTTTTTTTACCTGGTTAGTTTCTTGTCTTTTACACATCTGGAAATCATAAATTGATATCAATTTTAATATTTTATTCACATTTCAGCTGTAAACTGTGCCATATCACATATTATTTTAATAATATAATAAATGATTCATTGACCATGTTGGAAGAAAAATGTCTCCACCAGGTTTGAAATGGGCCTGAGCGCAATTTGTACAGGTCTAGCTTTCTGTGGTCAGCTTCTCTCCCATTCCAATTAGCTAGGGGTTTTTCCTTCTTAGTCACAATATTGTTGGTCATAACATTTTATCAGAACAGTTGTCTTTGAAGTGCAGGGGAGTGATATTGGCCAAATTATATTGGTATATTGTGTATATGTATAAATATGTAACAACATATCCCATTATTATGTACGACTATAATGCCCAATAAAAATATGTGGGGAAAAAAAGAAAAGTTGTCTTCAGTATATTTTGGTTATTGTAATTAAATTATGGTTGTTATTGCTAATTATCAAGTTTACAGTAATATAAATTACAGTTAAAAACTAACTTAGACTTGGTGTGTGCTCTTAAAGGGATTTAACAAGCTCCATTACTAGTTTTTCTTATGACCTTATTTTGACATTGACTTTCTCCTTGTAGTCTGCCTTTTAAGTCCACTATGCAATGTTGTTGTTTTATAGGTGACTAGTTAAGCACATGAGATGGCAGCCTGGATCTGCATACATGTGTCACTAAGGAGAGGGCTAGAAGAATGTCTTGGATGATTTCTGGCTTACAGAGTAACATGTTCAGGATGGTGATCTCTTTGGCTTCTTCAGCACCTTCATGTCTGTTAACTCTGCAGTATTAGGGCCCTTCAGACAGGGAACATTTTATTTTATTTGTTTTTATAAATTTTATTTATTTATTTATTTTAATTTGTTGTATATGACAGCAGAATGCATTAAAATTCACATTATACATATAGAACACAATTTTTCCTATCTCTGGTTGTATACAGAGTATATTCACACCATTCGTGTTCGTACATATACTTAAGGTAATGATGTCCATCTCATTCCACCATCTTTTTTACCCCCATGCACCCTCCTTTCCCCTCCCACCCCTCTGTTCTATCTAGAGTTTGTGTATTCCTCCCATGCTCCTTCTCCCTATCCCACTATGAATCAGCCTCCTTATATCAAAGCAAACATTTGGCATTTGGTTTTTAGGGATTGGCTAACTTCATTTAGCTTTATCTTCTCTAACTCCATCCATTTACCTACAAATGCCATGATTTTATTCTCTTTTATTGCTGAGTAATATTCTGTTGTGTATATATACCACGTTATTTTTTTTTATTCATTCATCTAATGAGGGGCATCTAGTTTGGTTCCATAGTTTAGCTATTGGGAATTGTGCTGTTATAAACATTGATGTATGCTCTTTTTAGGTCCTTTGGGTATAGACTGAGGAGTGGGACAACTGGATCAAATGGTGGTTCTATTCCCAGCTTTCCAAGGATTCTCCATACTGCTTTCCATATTGGCTGCACCAATTTGCAGTCCCATCAGCAATGTATGAGTGTGCCTTTTCCCACATTCTCGCCAACACTTATTATTTGTGTTCTTAATATCTGTCATTCTGACCAGAGTGAGATGAAACCTTGGAGTAGTTTTGATTTGCATTTCTCTAATTGCTAGAGATGTTGAACATTTTTTCACATATTTGTTGATTGATTGTATATCATCTTCTGAGAGATGTATGTTCAGTTCCTTAGCCCATTTATTAATTGGGTTATTTGGGGTTTTTTGGTGTTTAGATTTTTGGGCCAAACTTCCAGCTGCCAGCTGATGATTGGCTCACAGCAGCCCCAGCAAACTTCTAGCTGCCAGCTGATTGGCTCCTCTGCGGTGATGCTCATTGGGCTGTTTCCCCACCCTTTCAGACCACGGAGCTGCTCATTGGGGGACTTTTTTTGGCTCTGCTCATGCGACCCAGCCAATTGGCCTCAAGAGCAGGAGGAGTGGGGAGGTTGAAAGGCTTGTGGGAAGCCGGTGGTGGCAGTTGGGCTCTGAGGGAATTCCTGAAGAGCTCGTGTGGCGTGTGTGTTCTAAAAATAAAGTTTGTTTCTGCTTGATAAGTGGCTCGTGAATTGTGCCCAGCCAGACTGCGGCATTTGGTGGCCTGTACGAGGATCAAACCCAAGACCTTGGCGTTATCAGCACCATGCTCTGATGAATCCAAATTTAAAAAGTTTAGAGTAAAAGGGTTATTTTAAGTTTATCTTTGGGGAATATATACCCCTTCCCAATACCCTAGAAATTAGTGCACAATCTGATGTACATGTGGTAAAAATTTGCTCCCAAGATGTAGGCACTCTATTCACTTTGCTGATTGTTCTTTTTGCTGAGAAGAAACTTTTTATTTGAATCCATCCCATTTATTGATTCTTGATTTTAATTCTTGAGTCACAGGAGTCTCATTAAGGAAGTTGGGGCTTAATCCAACATGATGGAGATTTGGGCCTGCTTTTTCTTCTATTAAACTCAGTATCTCTGGCTTAATTCCTAGGTCCTTGATCCACTTTCAATTGAATTTTGTGCCTGGTGAGAGATAGGGGTTTAATTTCACTTTGTTGCATATGAATTTGCAGTTTTCCCAGCAACATTTGTTGAAGAGGCTATCTTTTCTTCAATGCATGTTTTGGTACCTTTGTCTAATATAAGATAACTGTAATTATGTGGGTTAGTCTATGTGTCTTCTATTCTGTACCATTGGTCTACCAGTCTATTTGGTGCCAATACCATGCTGTTTTTGTTACTATTGCTCTGTAGTATAGCCACATGCTTCACTCTTCTTGCTAAGGATTGCTTTAGCTGTTCTTTTCAGGATGACTTTCATGAATGCCTTTTCTATCTCTAGAAAAAATGCCACTGGGATTTTGATTGGAATTGCATTTTTGTTATAGAGGTCTTTCACCTCTTTCATTATGTTGATTCCTAAGTATTTTATTTTTTTAAAGGCTATTGTAAGTGGGGTAGTTTTCCTCATTTCCCTTTCAGAGGATTTGTCACTGCTATACAAACATGCCTTTGATTTATAGGTGTTGATTTTATATCCTGCTACTTTGCTAGATTCATTTATTAGTTCTAGAAGTTTTCTGCTGGAATTGTTTGGTATTCTAGGTATAGAATCATATCATCAGCAAATAGTGATAATTTGAGTTCTTCTTTTCCTATGCCTATCCCTTTAATTTCTTTTGTATGTCTAATTGATCTGGCCATTGTTTCAAGAACTATATTACATAGAAATGGTGAAGGAGGGCATATCTTTATTGTTCTAGTTTTTAGAGGGAATGCTTTCAATTTTTCTTCATTTAGAATGATGTTGTCCTTGGGCTTAGCATAGGTAGCTTTTATGAAGTTGAGATTTGGTTCTTGTTATCCCTAGTTTTTCTAGTGTTTTGAACATGAAGGGGTGCTACATTTTGTTGAATGCTTTTTCTGCATCAATTGAGATGATCATATGGTTCTTATCTTTAAGTCTATTGATGTGATGAATTACATTTATTGATTTCCGTATGTTGATGCAACCTTGCATCCCTAGGATAAACCCCATGATTGTGGTTACTATCTTTTTGATATGTTTTTTGTATTTGATTTACCAGAATTTTATTGAAAATTTTTGCATCTATGTTCATTAGAGATAGTGGTCTGAAGTTTTTTTTTCTTTGATGTGTCTTTGCCTGGTTTTGGAAGCAGGGTGATATTGGCCTCATAGAATGAGTTTGGAAGTGCTCCCTCACAAAATAATTTGTAGAGTATAGGTATTAGTTCTTCCTTATAGGTCTTGTAGAACTCAGCTGTGTATCCATCTTGTCCTGGGCTTTTCTTCTATTTAGTCACTTTAAATTGATCTGTTTAAATTGTGTATATTATCCTGATTCAATTTGGGCAACTCCTATGCCTCTAGAAATTTGTTGATGTTTTCGATAGTTTCTATTTTATTGGAGTACAAATTTTCAAAATAATTTCTAATTATCTTCTGGTATTTATGTGGTGTCTTTTGTGATATTTCCTTTTTCATCATATATATTAGTGATTTGAGATTTCCCTCTTTTTCTCTTTGTTAGAATAGCTAATGGCTTGTCAATTTTATTTATTTTTTTTGGAGGAACCAACTTTTTGTTTTGTTTCAATTTCATATATAATTTTAATTATTTCCTGTCTTCTACTGATTTTGGTGTTGATTTTTTCTTCTTTTTTAGAGCTTTGAGCTGTCATTTATTTGTTGACTTTTTCTACCTTTAAGGAATGAACTCCATGCAATGAACTTTCCTCTTAGCACTGCCTTCATAATGTCTCAGAAATTTCAGTATGTTGTATCAGTGTTCTCATTTGCCTCTAAGAATTTTTAAATCTCTTCCTTGATGTCTTTAGCAATTCATTGTTCATTCAGTAGCATATTATTTAATCTCCAGGTGTTGGAGTAGTTTTAAATTTTTATTTTAGCCTTTATTTTAAATTTAATTCAATTGTGATCTGACAGAATGTAGGATAGTAGCTCTACTTTTTTATATTTGTGAAGAGTTGCTTTGTGGCATAATGTATGATCTATATTAGAGTCAGATCCATGTCCTGCTGAGAAGAACGTTTATTTGCTGGTTGAAGGATGAAATATTCTATATATGTCAGTTAAGTCTAAGTTATTGATTGTATTATTGAGTTCTATAGTTTCTTTGTTCAGCTTTTGTTTGGAAGGTATAGCCAGTGGTGAAAGAGGTGTGTTAAAGTCACCCAGAATTATTGTGTTGTGGTCTATTTGACTCTTGAACTTGAGAAGAGTTTGATGAATATAGATGCTCTAATGTTTGTGGCATATATAATTATTATATCTTGTTGGTGTATGGTTCCCTTGAGTAGTATGAAATGTCCTTCTTTGTCCCTTTTGATTAACTTTAGCTTAAAGTCTACTTTATTTGATATAAGGATGGAAACCCCTGCTTGCTTCCTCAGTCCAAGTGAGTGGTATGATTTTCCCCAATCTTTCACCTTTAATCTGTATATGTCTTTTCCTATGAGATGAATCTCTTAGGTAGCATATTGTTGGGCTTTTTTTTTTGATCCAATAAGCTAGCCTGTGTATTTTGATTGGTGAGTTTAAGCCATTAACATTCAGGGTTATTATTGAGACATGATTTGAATTCCAAGCCATTTTTGTTTATTTTTGGTATTTAGGTTGACTTGGTTTCTCCTTTGATTAGCTTTTCCTTTAGTGTAATAACTCCCTGTGATGATTTTCAAAAAATTGTTGTTTTTCATTTACTTTTCATAGAATATTTTGCCAAGAATGTTCTGTAGTGCAGGTTTTCTAGCTGTTAATTATTTTAACTTTTGTTTATGAGGGAAGTTTTTTTATTTCATCATCAAATCTAAAGCTTAATTTTGCTGGATACAAAATTCTTGGTTGACATCCATTTTCTTTCAGAGCTTGATATATGTTGTTCCAGGATCTTCTAGCTTTCAGGGTCTGTTTTGAAACATCTACACATAGCCTAACTGGTTTCCCCTTATATATAATCTGATTCCTTTATTTTGTGGATTTTAATATTTTCTCCTTATTCTGTATGCTAGGCATTTTCATTATAATGTGCCTTGGTATGTATCTATTGTGATTTTGTACATTTGGTGTCCTGTAAACCTCTTGAATTTGATTTTTCAATTCATTTTTCATGTTTTGGAAAATTTTCTGGTATTATTCCATTGAATAGAGTGTTCATTCCTTTGGTTTGTAACTCTGTGGCTTCCTCTATTCCAATAACTTTTAAAATTTGGTCTTTTTATGCTATCCCAATTTCTTGAGTGTTCTGCTCATGGTTTCTTACCATTTCCACTGTGTAGTCTACATTCTTTTCAAGATTATTTATTTTGTCTTTGTTTGAGGTCCTGTCTTCCAAGTCATCTAATCTGTTGGTGATGCTTTCAATTGAACTTTTGATTTGGTTTATTGTTTCTTTAATTTTAAGGATTTCTGTATGGTTTTTCTTTAACAGCTCTATCTCCCTATTGAAGTAATGTTTTGCTTTCTGTAGTAATGTTTTACTTATGTAGCTCTTTGTATAAATGATCTTTTGCTGCCGGTATTTGCTCTCTTATATTATCTTTTAATTCATAGAACATTTTAATAATGTATGTCCTGAACTCCTCTGTAATTTCATCTGCTGTTCTGGCCATGGATTCTAATAATGTGGTATCTTGATTTGTTTGGGGCACTTTCTTCCCTGGTCTTTTCATGTTGCTCATGTGACTTCATTTCTAGTTGTGTGGATCTGAGGTGTTACCATTTTTACCCTATAGGCTTAGAGTGCCCTTGTAGGGTTCCAATACCTGTCCTTTGAGGGAAAGTACAATGTTAACAGGTCCTAATATAAACAAAATACCATCTAGAAACAAATAGTTCTTATTAAGAATTACTATTTGGTCACAATGTACAGAAATGGTGAATTCAATTATTATCTACAATAAAATCATTAGGTTTGTAAAAGGGTTTACTGTTTCTGATGGTGGACAAAGAACCAGAAGTTGAGGTGTAGGAAGGTATGCTTAGGAGGTATGAGATGAGGATATAGAATTATTATATCTTAGGAAGTGCAAAAGAGAAATCTAAAGAGGAAGATTAGTAGCAGGAGAAGGGAGAGGAAGTAATTTTGGGTAGACAAGTAAGTAGGAAGACAGTATATAAAACAAACACACATATAAATAAAAATTTAAAATGTTGAAGTAATAAAAATTTGAGAGGAAAAAAAAGAGAAACAACAACAACAACAAAAGAATATGCAACACAACTGTAATATACTATTCAGTTGTCTCAGTCCTCAACATCCTAATTCGTGCAAACTATTTGGTTTCACATATATTGGGATTTGAAGGCTGGAGAATAAAGAAGGAGAAGAAATTTTAAAAAAATCTTGAAGGAAGAAACAAGGACTGTTTTGATTGGAGATCAGTATCTTTCCTGCTTCCCATCTCATCCAATGATGGGGTTGTCTGTTCTTAGTTGGTATCTCTGCCCTCAGTATGGGGGAGGTTACCAGGATGTGAGGGTTAGTCTCAGGGGCAGGGCCCCTAGAAATGAGTTATGGCACCCACCCATCCCATTGGGAAACGGCACCTCAAGGATCTCCTTTGGGGTTTCCTCCTGTGATGTGGGTGCTGGGTCTTATCTCTGCCTCTTGCCTATAGACCTCACAGTTCCTGCCCTCTAAATTAGTCTCTAAAGTGTATCTCCCTCACCCTCTCCTTTTCTACTTCCTAATCAGGAACCTTTCTCTCCTGGGGGGTCTTGTGCGTTGCACTCTGGTGGCTGCTCGCTTGTTGTGGAGGACTGTTTTGTATTGGGCAGTCACTCTGCTGAGTTAGGGGCAGCTGGGAATTGGGGGAAACTATGGGAACCTGGCTGTCTGGTCTTCCAAACTGGTAGTTGCCCCAACTAAAGATGGTATTGGAGGTGACCCAAGATGGAGATAGCTGCTTTCAGTGATGGAGTGTCAGGTCAGATGGTGGGAGCTGGGCCATGGCGTTGTGTGATGCATTCAAAGATGAGCTCTGTGGTGTGCAGTCTTGTGGCTGTCAGCTTTCTTCAGAGCCTGTGAGGTCCCCAGGCTACTGCAAGTAGGGGACTATAGCAGTAGCTGTCAAGTCCCAAGATGGAGATGACACAGGAGTGGTGGCTGAAGTTCCTGTGCCTGGGTAGTGACTGAGTGTCCTTTGTGGGAATGGCATCTGGGAATTAAGTGTTGGTGGTCCCACTAAGGCACCTGTGGGACCTGTGAGGGTGAGTATTCAGGAGCTGGGAGTCCTTTTCTAACACTGAGGCTTGGGGCCTTATGCAGCAAGGAAAGCATGATTCCTGTGGTGGGATAAGCTGTGGAGGGCCCTCTATCACTCTCAGCAAAGTACTATCCCCACTAGTTGAGACCCAGTTCATGGAGCAACACAGAATGCTGCCTCCCTCTGGCCCACCATCTTGGATCCCCCCAGCGAGGGAAAATTTTAATGCTTGAAATTTCTTTTGTTTATCTCCCAAAGAGTACTAATATGCATATTTTTAAAAGTTTTTTTTAAATCATCATTCACCTAGGCAGTAAGTTGTTGACAGGACTGCATTGCTATTTGGCTTTTCTCCAAATGCCAGTTCCAAATATCCTTCTATAAATTTAACAGGGAGGAAAATCACTTCCCTTAAGACTTGAAGCTTTTCTTGGTGCTGTGTGTCTGTCAAGTATTTTGGAAGCAATTCTTGAGTGTGAGTTTTTAGAGGCAACAATTCATCTTACTGAATGCCTTGGATATTAAATGATAATTAACTCTTATTTCTTGAAACTATACCAGTTGTGTGCAGAGAAAAATCAAGAACCCAGAATGACATGAAAGAGATATTTTTTATAAATGTTCATAAATTTTCTCCTATAAATCTAATTTTGCTGGTTCCCTGGTATCAACTTTGATTTCCTTTTGGTGGGCAGGGCTCTCTGAAGGTGGAGGAGGACTCATTTGTCCAAGGATCTAGGTGGTCCCTAGTATTCTCCAGGCCCCTCCTGAGATCTATGAGGCCCAGAACAGTTGGATGATCACATTCAACATGTCTAGTCAAAATTGTTTAAATAAATCTCAAGTTCTTATATTAATTAAGAATTGTGAAAGTTTACTTAATATTTTCAATTTACTTATAATCCTATTTAATGACATTTAATTAGCAGTGGAAAAGCATAATTGAATTTTATGGAGGCTATACTTGATATCTCAGAATTTATGAAATGGGTATCATTAGTGACCTTCATGTCTATCATGATAAACCTTAAGGATAAACAAATACTTTAAAAAAATACTTCATGCTAGAAAAGATAAAGTAGCAGTATCCTGATGCATGAAATCTAAAAGCTCATTTCTGACTATTAGAAGTTAACATAATTACAAAGTTTATCTTAAACTATCTTAAAACTAGTAAGAGTTCTCTAATGAATTTATAGTGCTTATGGAGATTAAACAAAGTTCCTTACTTATATAATATCATGATTATAACTTAAATTTAAACTTTAACATACAGTTATCAACAAGGGGGTTGAGTTTTTCTGAATTTAACATGAGAAAGGAAAGTGAAAATAAGGAAATATTGGTAAAGGAATAGTGTCTTTAGTTTAGACCCTAAGACAAAGATTTGAGGAAAGATAATTTTATTTGGGAAATTATCCCAGAGAACAGTGTTAGAAAGGTACAGTGGTTAACTTTATGTATCAACTTAAATGGGCCAAAGCATGCTCAGATAACTGTCAAAATGTTATTGTTGTTGTGGTAGTGCTGGGGATTGAACCTGGGGCCTTGAATATGTAAAGTGAGCACTCTTCCACTGAGCTATATCTCCAGCCCAAAACATTATTTCTCAGTGTTTCTGAGAATGTTTTTGGAAGATACTAACATTTGAACTAGAAAGAATGTCTCCCTCACTAAAGAAGGTGGTAGTTTCTGAATAGAATGGAAAGATGGAGGGAAGACCACATTGTTTTCCATTTGAGCTGGGACATCAGTCTTCTCCTGCCCTCAGATTTTGGTGCTCCTGATTTTTGGGCCTTTGAACTTGGATTGAGACTAATGCCACCAGGTTCTCCCTTTACCCTGCTTCCCCATCCTCAGGCCTTAAGACAAGGACTGAATTAAATCACCAGCTTGCAGATGGCAGATCATGGGATTTCTTGGTCTCCATAATCATGCCAGACATGTCCTATAATAGGTCTTTAAATCTGTGGAGGCTTGGTGGCACACACCTGTAAGCCCAGTGAGTTAAGTGGCTGAAGTAGGAGGATCTAAAGTTTGAGGTCAGCCTTAGCAAGTTAGTGAGGATATAAGCACCTTTGTAAGATCCTGTCTCAAAATAAAAACATGAAAAGGGTTGGGAATGTAAGTCTGTAGTAAAATGCTCCTGTTTTTAAGCTCCAGTATTCCTCACAAAAAAAGAAAAAAAAAGATCACTCCCCCTGCCCCTGTCTTTCTCCCTCTCTCCTAGTGTTATGTTTGTCTGGGGAGTCCTGACTAATACAGAAGGAAAGGAAGCCAATAAGTGCATTAAAGAGCAGACTGCCATTGTGGGCAAATAAAGCCCAGTGACAATGGGGATTTCTTAAGTGCTATGTAAACATACCTGAGTTGTCCCACCAAGGGACAAGCAAGCCTGGGTTATATACTCACTAATTTCTTTCTAACTATCAATAAGGAGCTGCTTCTGAATGCATTAACTTCCCGGGACTGTTAGTCTGTCCAATGAAACATGCTTCTTCAGTTCAAGATATTGCTCAGGAGAGTTACAGGTGCTTGCAGTAAGAAGCTCTTGGCCTGTGTGAGGGTTGCAAAAGCTAAGGAATGTAGTTGGGGCAAAGTATGTCTGGTACAGAGGGAACCTTCTGGGAGAGGAGAATCTGAAACAGAAAATAAGAAAAAATAAACAGGGGATTTTCTTCATGTTTAGCCAAAGGATATCTTAGTCCCACATAAGTGAGGGGTCAAAATGTTGACATTTCAAGTAGTAAAGAATTAATGAGGAAAAAAATGACTATTTGAAATCATGGATTTGGTGCTTTCATGTTAGGACTAATCCCTGAACAATAAAATATAATGAATTGATTTAAAAATCAAGTTTTTGTGAATTTCATTATATTGTTAGTTCTTAATAGTATGATAAGTTTGATTTGAGGAGCATATTAGTTTCAAATGAGTTATGAAAATTTAAATGTGAAAGATGTGTAGAAATTGGAATAGATGATGTCTCAAAGATAGCATATTAGCACTTTATTCCTGAACATTTGTAGAATTTTGGTTGTTTAACACATAAATAAGTCAAGTTAACTTTATAAGGAACAAAGAAACCAACAATAAGTGATTTAGAAAGTCAAAATAATTTTTCAGAATAATTTACTTGGTCAGAGTCTTAAGATTTTGTAATCTACTGTCAGACATGTCTAGTTATTAACATAATCATAAAAAGAGAGGTGAGTCTATGCGTAGAAAGAAACAAACCAGAATTTTTGTAAGTTGAATTTCTGTTTTACTTATCAAAGTATGGTTTGTCTGACAATCTAATTATTGACCATGTGCACATAGGTCACATATACATTACTTCTTAATTTTGGAAAAGTTATGATGTTCAAACAGTGGTATTTTTTGAGAGAGATACCATTTTAATGACAGAATACAATTTTTGATACTTAGAGCAAAGTATTGGCATTTTCTTTTAAACTCCTAAAGTCTGAGTATGGCTTAAGAAAAGGTCAAATCTGCATGATGAAGTTTAGCAGTGTCATTAAGATGCTGCAAGTCTGCTAAATAGTTTGTTCCTTTGTACTGTGGAGTCTTCCACTAAAAAATCTTCTAAGGAAATCATAAATATAATTAAAGAGTTAGAAAATATGACCCTTCAGAGAAAAGGTAAAAGAATGGACATTAGTTGACCTCAATACTGAAGTTCATTTTCATAATTGTTTTCAAGTGTTTGCATAACATGTACTCAAAATTTGCATAACATGTACTCAAAACCAAAGGGATAACGAGCCTAAATTATAGTACAATGAATTTCATTCAGTAGATTGTAAGGAAGAATTTTGGGAGGGATAGTAAGGAATTGAAAGTTATAATAAGGAACTGAGAGACGATTTGTGTCTTTGGAAAGAAGAATGAAGGAATTACTTCTTAATGATTCTACCCATATTTTTGACTTTAAAAATCTACCTGGATATTTTCAATCTGGATAATAATTTCAGAATGTGTATTGTATGCTACAGGGTACATTTCCCTATGTATTCTAAGGAGCCTTTGTTTTCATTTTTTAAGGATTATTTTAGATTTATAGAAAACTTAAGAGTATAGAGAGTGCTTATGTATTCCACATTTAGTGTCCCCTACTGGGAAACTTAGGTTAGTATGCATGTTATGTTAGTATAGTACATTTTCTCAACTAATGAACCAATGTTGATGTACTGTTATTGACTAAAGTCCACATTTTATGCACATTTTCTTAGTTCTTACCTAATGGCCTTTTTCTATTCCAGGATTCACTGTACCATATCATATTTAGATATAATATATTCTGAGATGCCTCTTTCGACAGTTTCTCATACTTTGCCTTTTTGATGACCTTAAGAATTTTGAGAAGTAGTGGTCAAGTATTTTGTAGAGATGATTAATGACCTAAAATTTTACCCATGAGAGAAAAGGAAAAAGAATAGATATTTGAAGTCATTTGACCCCTCAATGGAATTCTATTTAATTTTTTAAACACTCCTCTGTTGAAGTATAATTGGCACACAAAATAAAAATACACAACTTAGTAAGTTTGCAGGTAAGTGTATATCCAGGAAATATCACCACAATCAATACCATAAATATATCTATCACCCTCAAATATTTCTTCCTATCCCTTTATTGTATTTGCTAATTTTTGCCTGATGTTTTTCACATGATTAGATGGTACATATGAATTTTGGAGGAAGAGCACAGATCTTAAAGTACCATTGTCATGAGATTGTATTAAAAGTGCATACCCAACATGATCTATCATTGGTGATGTTAATACTGAACAACTGACTGAGGAAGTATTTTTCAGTTTTTTTTTCTAAATATTTATTTTTTTCCTCTTCTTTTCATTCATTACTCTTTGGAAGGAAGTCACAATGCAGAGACCCCCACCTATGGAGTGGGGAGTTATGCTTTATCTTCTTGAAGGAGTATCTTCATAAGTTATTTAGATTTATGCATGGGATATTTGACTCTTTGCTCTCATTTATTTATTTACTTACTTTTCCAATAATTTAGTGACACAGTATGAATTCATGGAGATTTATTGTAATGTAATGCCACTTAATTTTGTTGTTTAAATTGTGCTAGCTTTGACCACTGGGAGCTCCTCATTTGGCCCTTGTTTCTCTTTGATATACAGCTGTCACTGTATAAGTACATGTCTTTAGAAATTCATTTTTTTTAGCACTTTCTTATTTTTTGGCACTTCAAGGTGTTCCAAACTCATTTTTATATATGTTATTTCCTTCTTTGAGGGTCAGCTATTTCTCAAAGGAGCTCCGATTCCTTCTACTGGAGGATGATGATATTGATAAGAATGACCTGGGTACTGCGTTCTTTGCTACTGAGTTATCATTGTTTCTAGGTCATCTTAGCTGACAGTATATATGTGTGTGTGTGTGTGTGTGTGTGTGTGTGTGTGTGTGTGTGTGTGCATGCGCGTGCATGCACAACTGTGAATAGTTATGTATACTTTTCATTTATATCTGTATCAAGCTAAACATGAGTTCGTATTGATGTCCTCAATTCGAACTTACTGCCACATGGATCATTCTAGCATTCTCCCTTCTCTTTTTTATAAAAAATATTTTATTCCAATAATGAAAAATCTGATTCCACCATTTAGTTAATTAGATACTAATTACAGTACAAATGTTCCTTACTCCCCAATATTAGTCTGGATGTCTTTTTTTTTTTGAGAGAGAGAGAGAGAAATTTTTTTAATATTTATTTTTTAGTTTTCGGTGGACACAACTTCTTTATTTATTTTTTTATTTTTATGTGGTTCTGAGGATCGAACCCAGTGACCTGTGCATGCCAGGAGAGCGCAGTACCACTTGAGCCACATCCCCAGCCCATAGTCTGGATGTCTTTTTAAGGGAGTTCCTACCAAATTTTCATGGCTCAACTGATTTCTCTCTATATATATATCTTTATTTTATTTCTTTATTTTCATGTGGTGCTGAAGATTGAACCCAGGGCCTTGCATGTGCTAGGTGAGCGCTCTATTGCTGAGCCACAACCCCAATCCAATGATTTTTCTTAATTTTATAAATTCTTCCAGAAAATGAAAAAGAACAAAAGTTGCCCTCTTATTATATGGAGCTAGTATAATCTTGATGGTAAAACCAGATACAGGCAACACAAGAACAGAAAATTAACTTTTATAAAGGCAGTTGCAAAAAGCTTAAATTTAGTATTAGCTAAGCAAATTTAGTAGTGTACAAATTTAATTATGTATAAATATTGAGTGTTGGTTATCCAACAAAGGTAAAGATGTTCCATACAAGAAATCTATCATTATAACTTATAATTATTGATCTAAAGAAGAAAATCATAGGTTTATTTTAGTTGCTTCACAAAAAAATCTTTAGATAAGATTCAATACCTAATTATTATTAAAAACTTTTAGCAAATGAGATCTATAAAGAAACTTACTTATTTATTAAAAGATTCAGTATCAAAAATGTTTTTCCTAAATATTAAAATTGATGGACACACTTTACATTCATTAAAAGAAGGGAGGTATGGACATTGGAAAGGAAGATACAATATTCAGATTTTATAGTCATTTCCTTAGAAAAACCAACTATAGTAATCCATGTTTTGTTGCTATAATGAAACACCAAAGACTGGGTAACTTCATAAAGAAAAGAAGTCTACTTATTTAAGATTTAGGTCACATCTGCTGATGGCCTTCTTGCTGACAGATTCTGAGGTGATGCTGGGTAGCATATAGCAAGGAACTGTGTATGTGTGTGTGTGTGTGTGTGTGTGTGTGTGTGTGTGTGTGATCTAGCCTATTATTTTAATACTGAACTAGTATTCAATTATGAAGTCTTTACCCTGATGAATTTATCCAATCCTAATCACATCACAAAGTCCCACACACGTAACCAACATAGTTAGATCAAGTTTTCACCCTTTTCATACTTCACAATGGAGATTAAACTCCAGTACATGAATGCTTAGTGGACACACTGATACATATCTATACCATAGGACCACGTAAATTAACACATCATTTGAGATCATTTTCTACTAACTTCTAGCAGTTGGAGTTGCTATTTAAATCCATTAAGTTGGGTATTTGGTATAACTCCCAGATGTGGAAACTCATGTTTTTTCATTGTTAAAATTTCTGTAACAATCTTTCTTGGTTTTTCTTCTATTTTTCTTCTCTCCTATTTGAATGCATATTATCTAAATATACTTCATGTACAAATATTATTTTTTCCTTTATCCTATTACTGACTTTATAGGAGATCTCTGCAATTTCATCTTTCAATCCTTTATTGATTTTTATTTCCTTCTTGGTATATGAATTTAATTTGTGGCATCTATTTTTATTAAATTTTCTATAGTTTTATAGAGTCAGTATCTTCTCTTTAAGAAAACAAATAACATTTTTTGATTATAACAAGCTAGTTTGAAATGATAGCAACTTAACATTAATGATAAATATAGAAAAAGAAACAAAAAAGTAAAAGCACACATAAACAACTCTGTTTTTATGTTTCTACCCACATTTTATATTTTTGATGTTCTATTTTATATATTTCTGTATTACCTATCTCTTAATGTATTAATGTATTTATTATATCATTTTGTTTCAGTTTTCACGCTACAAATGAGTGATTCGTGTACGATGTTTATATATTAGAGCATTATGAATTTACCAGTGCATTTTATTTCTTCCAGTGTTTGTATCTTCCAGTTTTTTTTTTAATTTAAAGAATCCTCTTTAACATTTCTTATACAACATGTCAGGTAACAATAAATTCGCTCAGATTTTGTTGGAAATGTCTTTATCTCTTTTCATTTCTGCAGGGTACCTTTGCTGGGTACAGAATTCCTGGCTGGGAATCTTTTTTCTTTTAACACTGTGAAAATCTCACTCTACTCTTTCCTGGCCTGAAAGTTTATACTGAGAAGTAGGCTCTCGGGCAAATTGGAATACCCTTATAGGTTATTTCTTTTTTCTGGTTGCTTTGTGAATCCTGTTTTTAACATTTGAGAGATTGTTAACAATTTGTTTTGGAGTAGATATTGTTAAGTTTAAACAGTTGATATGAATATTTGTATCTCTGGGTTTGGGAAGATTTCAGTGTTATCTTTTTTATTTTCTATAAAGTAAGAGAGAGAGAGGGAGAGCGAGAGAGAGAGAATTTTAATATTTTTATTTTATTTTTTAGTTTTTGGCGGACACAACATCTTTGTATGTGGTGCTGAGGATTGAACCCGGGCAGCACGCATGCCAGGCGAGTGCGCTACCACTTGAGCCACATCCCCAGCCCCTCAGTGTTATCTTTTTAAATCAGCTTTCTATCCCTTTGGCATTCTGAAGCCCCCTCATTAACCTCAGTAATTTGAATATTTACTCTTTTAATGTCATCCCAACATTTCCTCATCCTTTCTTCATTCCACTTCATTTTCCCCCCTTTTTCTCCTCTGACCATCTATTTTCCAATAACCTCTTTGAGCTCTTTAATTCTTCTGTTTGATCTGTTTTGCTTTGGATGTTTCTATTGCATTTAAAATTTGCTTGATATACTTTTCAGCTCAATGATTTTTAAAATTAATCTCTTAAATTTAATAGAGTATTGAATCATTTCTGTGTTTTCTTGAAGCTCATAAATTTTCCTAAAACAACTATTCTGAATTCTCCGTCCAAAAGTTTGTCTATATTGCTTGCTATATGGTTGATTTCTGGTGCCTCATTTTGTACAATAGGTGAGGTCATGATTCCCTGAAAGTTCTTGATGCTAGATGGCGTATTGAAGCATTAAGTATTTATTCAACTCTTTGGAATTCTGGCTTAGTCTGTTGTCTATCTTTCCAGAAATTCTAAGCAGGCTACTTATTTTCTTTGAGCCTGTGGCCACTTCTGTTATTTCAGCACTAGATGGTGCCTTAAATCTAGTTTTTTCCAGAGTCTACTGTTAGTATATTGTTACTGTTTCAACACTAGAGGGTATGTCAAACCCAGATTTGTTCCAAATCCAGCATTAGTGTGTTGTTCAGAACGAACTTGGGGAGGCTAAAAAGAGTATGTTATCCCCCCTTTCTTCTGGGGTGGGGGCAGGTCTGGATACCTCACCTACAATCAGTGGCCTATAGTTAGGCACCGTGGGATTCTGCCTGGCTCTGGGATTCACCATGAAGAGACTGGACCCAAGTTCCTATGAGTGACTTGGTATTTACCTCTCTCTTATTCTCCTAAGTAGAAAATCACTTTCTTTATGTTGTGCTTCCTGTGGTTGGGGGAATGATGAGGTGATCAGTCCCTTGGGGGCCCCGAGGCTCCATTGACAGACACTGGACCAGGGGATAGGGATAATTGGGCCAGTCAGGTTTTGGGTTTCACAATAGGGGCTGGTGCTGAGTTACACAACAAAGTTCTGTGCTTTTGTTCTTGTTCTACTTATCAGTGGTGGAGTTTCTATATGCTATGCATCCTCCAAGTTGGGAAGTGGCAGTAGAGGTAGTCTCTTGGCCACCAGGCTAACACAGATCCAGAGGCTCAGTCACCTTAGCCGGGGTCAGGCTTTGCCCAGTACTGGTTTCACAGTGGCAGGCCTGTGAAATTTCTTTGAGGAAAAAGAAAGTGCCTCTTTTTATGCTCTGTTACTTGGAGTTGGGTGAGTGGTGATATGGCAATCTTTACCTTTCTGCCTTCCTCAATGAGATTTTTTTTTATTATGCTAAAATCATTATACTGTGGTCTCTTGCTTGCTTTCCTTAGCTCTTGCAAAAGTGTTTTGGTGTATTAACTGTTCTGAAGAGAGTCTACTGCTGGAATTGCTGGAATAGCTTACTCAGCTGCCATCTTGCTCCATCCCTGAATGACACATTTTTTGAAATTAGCTCTCTCTTCAATGGCTCAGGTTTTTCTTCTTAATCTTCTATATGCTGTTTTCTTATCTTCCAGGTTAAATGTTTTCCTCAGATGTTTGGTAATTCTTTATTTCCTGCTCAAGAATTGAGGAATAAAAACTCACTCCAAGAAACTTTGAATGAATTTTCAGGATTTATCAACTTCAAGCTTCTTTTTAGGATAGGGTCTCTCAATTTCAACACAGTTGAGATTTGAGGCTAGGAAATTGGGGGTACTTTCTTGTGCCTTACAGGAAATATAGCACTATCCTTGAACACTATCTATTAGATACTAGTAGCACCCTATTCAGCTGTGAACCAAAAATGTCTCCAGATATTGCTGAATATCCTGTGGGATAAAAAATTGTGTATTATTGCTTTAGGATACATCATTTCTTAAGGTAACTCCTACCCAAACCTCTTGAGCTGGTCAGTTGCCTACGAGGGTAAAAGTCTGGATGTCAGACTTCATAGAGCTCAGTGAAGGAAGACCACTGGTGTTTCTGTATTAATAATTATTAATATTGTAAGTATGGTCTTTATTTTCCCTTGTGTGCATTCCTTCAGCTGTTTTCAGTATCTCTCAGTTCAAAGAACCTGTGTGTTAACTCGCTTAAGAAAAACTTTCTATCAAGACTAAGGTGTAGGGCAGGATATTTGTGAATGTATTCCTTTACTTAAAAAAATCAAGTCCCTTAATTGCAGTTTTAAGAGGGATAAAATGTTTATGTTTGATTTTACTCAGAAGGTTCTGTTCTTGTCTTTTCAAGATTTTAGAAATTTGCTATGAGGTTCAACTTATTAAAGTAAAAGGAGCAAGTAAAGTAAAATTTACAAGAGTGAAGATATAAGAAAAATTTATTTGTTCAATTTGTACTATGCCTTTTTGTGTTTAACATATTTGAAAATTCATGTATATTGAGTAATTGTGATTTGAATTATCAGAAAGAATTTGATTAATTATGTATGTAAGTGGTGTTAAATGCTTTAAAAGAATTTAATCTGTTAAATTTATGAGTTGCTTTACATTATTCATAGAGTAAAAGTAAGTAAAAGCTTCTATTTTGGGCCTAAAGTTCAGAAATAAAATGAGATCTTTCAATTGATCTTAAGATATTAAGTGAAACTGTATTTTAAAGTGTATAAATTTAATAAATAAATATTAATAAAATATTTTATATATCTTATAACAGAGAGATTTTTCTTTCCATACATGAAGCCTATCTCTCCACTTTCAGACTATCAAAAAATATCGTCTGTGATAAATGGTATTCAATATTATATATAAATAATCAATAGATGGAAAAAAGACGTATAAAAGTTGAAAAGCATAAAGCAAATGAAACTGAGAACAATTTGACTACCTACATAGAAATATAAAATCATCAAAAGAAGAACTATTGGAACACAGACATTATAATTAAGATATAAAATTTAGGGCAAGGCAGACTGGTTCTAAGAGTTTGTAGAAATTCAGAAGTAAAATGAGGTGGGAATAGACTAGAGTATGAGTTGTAGCCATGGAGAGATTGGTTGGAGCAAGGTTTTTAAGAATTAGTTCTGGGTTACACGCATTATGTGGGTTATAAGAAAAAGGATCTTTTATGGATGAGTCGAAAGCTTCTAGATTAAATAAAGTTGAAATGACACTGTAGTTTACTGACTAGGAAAATTAAGAAGGAGACTGAGTTGACTGTGGGTAGGAGCTGGCTATTAGGAGCCCAGTTGTGGAAATGTTTTGAAATATCTGTTGGGTATCTAAATGGAAATATCAAGTAAGATGATACAGTTAGAAAGCTCACAATAGTGGTTTTGCTGGCAGAAGATGATGGTAGGTAGCTTGTGAACTATAGTAGGGAAAGAGAAGAGAGTGAGAGAAAGAGAAGCCTCTATAATGGTTGTCACAAATGATGATGAATTGACTGTCTACAAGACCAACAAGTGTTTAATCTTGTAGGTTGGCTTTAAACCATAATTTCAATTTGTTACTTGAAACAGATTATTTTGATGTGTTGGAAACATTTTTTAGACACCATTTATTAAGTCACTGTGAGGGTGGCATGGTTGTATTAATGTGCTATATAAATTACTTTAAGCAAGTGCAGTTTGTATCTTCTGTAGGATTTAAAACACTCTTCCCACTCTTTTTCACACATGGAATTATAAAGCCAGAATGGGCCTCAAGATCACATAGTCCCAATCCTCACTTCTTGCCTGGGCTTTGTGTCTGATATTTTGACAAGTGGTTTTGACCTTCTGCTTGAGCAGCTGCAGCAACAGGGAACACTCATATGCATAAGAAAGTTCAGACAGTTTTTTAGTGTTTTTAATTATTGTAAAATTTTTCTTATGGTGAACTGAAATATTCTTCCCTTTACCTTCCAACCACAATTCTTATTTTGCTTTAAGGACCATCCAGAATACAAATATTTCATGATCACCCATGTGAGTTTTCTCACATGGTTGAGAATTACAACTGTCATAGATTCAGTGTCCAGTGCAGCAGGTTTCTAAGTTTTATACAGTACTCTGCTCACTTCTGTCATCATTTCTCCCAAATATGACTCCAGGAATGAATTCCAGTATTCTGGATATGATCTGAGTAGTGCAAATCCAGTCCTACTATGGTCCATCTTGTTTGGATGCTAAATTTCTATTAATATAGCCCAAGATTTCTTTTTCAAGAATTTAAGTGAGATAAGGTGTGAAAAACACTTAGTCTATTGTATGGAATATAGAATGCATTCATTAAATGAAAGATAATTTTATATACTTTATACCTATGGCATCCAAAGAAGTCAGAGAATATATAGTTTTCTTTTTCTTTCTTTTTTTTTTTTTTTTTTTTGGTACTGGGGATTAAACTCAGGGGTATTCAGAATATTAACCATGTGCTATAGTGTTGAACACACCCATGTGAAAATGTGTTGCATACTGCTGCATGTTCCATGTGATTTTGATTATTCTATCCCTGATGAGTTTTCACTTTGAGATTATTTTGAATTAAGGCTTATATGAGTAGTATTGTATTTTTGTAGAGTATGTAATTGGTGATGAAATGCTATGTTATAAGATAGATCTGTGGTCAGCTTTAGTTAATGCTACCAGTTTTGTAAAGTAGCTGCTGAAATTTAGACTTTTACCAGCAGCACATGAGAGTTTTGGTTGTTTCTTATCATCCTCAAGTCCTGGAATTGTCGGTCTCTTTAATTTTGATGAGGGTTTAGTCTCAATTTCTTTTCTATTATGAATAATGACATTAAGAATTTTTTCATCATATTATTACTGACTTGGGCATATTTTTGAAATGACCATTAAGGATTTTGCTAATTTTAAAGATTAGGGGATGTCCCTTTGTAGAAGTTCTTCCTATAAGTTGGATACTGTTTTTTTTTTTCCCCAAATGCCTGTACTGTGAACATCTACTCAGAGTACTCTATGGCTTGCTTTTTCACTCTTAATAACATCTCTTGATTAAACTGTGATTCTTTAATTATTGTGCAGTAACCCAACTTTATGATTTGGATCTGGAATATCCCCTCAAAAAACTCATGTAATGAAAGCATCATCCTCAATGCAATAAGGTTCAGAGGAGGGGCTTTTAGACAATAATTGAATCACAAGAGCTCTGACTGCATCAGTGGATTAATCCCCTGATACCTGAATGGACTTCTGGGAGGTGGGAACTAGAAGGAAGTAGGTTACTGGGGTTTTACCCTACAAGAGTTTATCTTTTCTCTGGTCCCCCTCTTTTCCTCTCTGCTTTCTTGGCTGCCATGAGCTGAGTAGCTTTCCTATGCCATGCCTTTCTACAATGATGTTCTGCTTTACCTAAGGCCAATCATGGGCTGAAAACTCCGAAACCATGAACCCCAAATAAGCTTTTCCTTCTCTAAGTTGTTCTTATCAGGTATTTTGGTCATGGTGACAAAAGGCTGACTAAAACATTATTTAGTCAGGTTTTTCATTGCTGTGATTAAAAGATCCGAGAATAATTTTAGAGGAGGAAAAATTGGCTGTGGGGCTCATGGATTTAGAGGTCTTAGTCCATAGTCAGCTGGCTCCATTCCTAGGGGCCTGAGGTAAGGCAAAACATCATGGAGGAAGAATGTGGTGCAAAAAGTAGCTCAGGATATAACACCAGGAAAGTGAGGTCAGGTGTGGGAGGGAGGGAGCGAGACTGAGACTGACTCTCTTCATTTTTGGAAAAAATATAAGCCCCAAAGGCGTAGCTCCAGTGACCTATCTCCTCCAGTCAAAACCTACCTGCCTACATTATCACCAATGTAATCAGTTAATGCACTGATTAAGTTAAGGCTATCATAACCCAATCATTTCTCCTCTAAATATTCCTGCATTGCCTCAAAACAAAGCCTCAACCTTCTTCCTCCCCCAACCAGAATTCATGATTATCTTATAATACAAAATACATTCAGTCTGTTTTCAGGAGCCCCCCTAGTCTCAATAGTTTTTCATTGTCCAAGCTCAAAGTCTCTTTTGAAACTCAAGGCCTGTAAAAATCAAAAGCAGGTTGCATACATCCAATGTATAAAGGCACATGGTAAACATTTCCATGTGAAGAAATAGGAGCATGAGAGAAGGGGAACTAAAGCAAGACAGAAATCCAGCTGGGCAAACAAGTCCTGTATTCTAGAGTACAGGGCTTTGGGATGTTGTGCAGCTTTGCCCCTGTGGTTGAAGTGCACATGGGCTGTTGGCCTACCTGTGCTCAATTCCTGCAGCTTTCTTCAGCAGACATTTTTCAATATTAGGGGTCTCCACTGCAGCTTTGGCTTCTTCCCCACATCTCCACTCATTGCCCTATCAGGGGCAGTCTGCAGGAACTTCAAACTGGTGCACTTTGCCTCGCCTCCCAGGTCTTCCTTTGAAATATTGGTAGAAGCCTTAATTAGCCTCTAACTTCAGCATCTTGCAATCCTGCAGAATCAGCACCGAGGTCTGCCATCAACTTAAGCAGTAGCTGAGCCTCCAGGGTCTACAACTGTAGCAGCCTCTGAGTACCTGGGTGGTTGAATGTGAAACAACTTTCTAGGCTGCCTTGGGAAAGCAGGGTGCCCCACTGATCTCTTCTCAAAGGAATTTTTACTTTTACACCATTGAGCCTGAGATAAGTCTATTCTTGACAATTCTGGAGATGCCCTCAAGACATTTTTTCCTATTCTTTCTGGGTAAAGTCTTTAATGTTTCTTTAGAGGCCATAATGTCTCCAACAACCACACTTTTCATTAGCCCAGTTTTATTCACAGCTTCCTGGCCAAACTGCAAGTTTTTCACATCTTTCAGCTTCCTGATTATCACAATAAATTTGGCTAAAAGCTGCCAGCAATACCCATACCATTATCTGAATGTATGCTGCCTAGAAATTTCTTCCACCAGATTAATTAGCCCATCACCTTTAAATTCAGCCTCACAGTAAGTCTTGATACATAGGCAAAATAGACAACTTCATAGCCAGAACATAACACGAATGGCCTTTAGCCCAATTTCCTCTGAAACCTCACAAGCCGTGTATGTCTTTGCTGTGCATAGTCCTATTGGCATTCAGATCTTCTGAGCTCCCACCAGAATTGCCCATTAGGGTTCATTTACAACATGCTAAAGGTTTTCCAGCTTGCATCACTATATTACTCAAAATTCTTCCCAGAAATTCCAAAAAAGCTTCAAAAGTTTCTGAACCACATGGTCAGGTTAGTCATAGCAACAACCCCATGTCTTGATATTAACTTCTATTTTAATCAGCTTTTTTTCTGCTGTGACCAAAAGACCTGACAAAAAGAGAAGAAAAAGTTTATTTTGGGGCTCACAGTTTCAGAGTTCATCCCATAGACAGGTTATGTTAACCTATCATAACATACACCAACATATAAATATACATAGTTTTAAAAATAAAGTCACTACCACTATTTGGAGATGAAAATTTTTTATGTAGTAAAATGTTTTTCTAGATCTAGCTTCTATTTTCAAATTAGGAATCTTAGAAAGTTCTTATATATATGGTTGTCAGTAAGTAAAAATGTTTAAGAGAAGAGTTTTAGTTTGGGATTATTTCTTACTCCTTTTGATAACTCCAGCAATCTGTTTTACAGCTCATCTATTTCTTTGGGTCTTAACTCAGGTAGAATGTTCATGAATAACCACAGGATACTTTAAGAGTGACATTACAGTTAAAGCTACTGTATTTGATGCTTATTTCAGATAAGCTCAGGGAATTAACCAGGGGAGACATCAGACTGCCCTAACTCAGCTCAGATACACAAGTACTTACTAAATAGGTTCATTTTGTTCCATAGAATAACACAGATTTCCTTTGTCTGTGGAGTAGCTTACTTTGTCTGTAGTCATCAATGATTTCCATAAGAACAAATCTTGAATTCAAACCCCTTACCCTGGCCTACCAGGACCTGCTTCATCTTACTGGTTTTTCCAGTTCAACATGTGCAGCTTTCCCCATTGCTCACAGCTCTCCAGCCACAAAGGCTTTTGATCACCTCAAAGCCTCTGCATATGAAAATACTTCCACAAGAACAATAAAAGGCTGACTCTACCATTTTTATGAAACAATTTGTTATCCATTTAATTATCAACTTCTTAGAAAGGAATCTTTTCCTGAGGTTATTTAAAGACCACACCCCCATCATCAGTGCTTTCTGTTTACCTTCCTCACAGCTCTTGTTATCATAAAGTAATCATGTTACTCATTTTTCTAATGTTACTTGTGTTTTCTAATGGTGCTCCCTGCTCTAGAATGTAACTCTGGGGGCCACATCTACCCTGTTTGCTGCAGGTCCTTGGTGCATACAACAGTGAGTGGCACAGTGGGCTCTGATAATTTTAGTGGACTAAAATAAATGAATAATTATGAGTACAACAAGGTCAATAAATAGAAGCTACTGCTTCCAGGAAATTTAAATTGCTCACCAGTAACTGCTTTCTTGATATTTCATGATTTATTTTCTTTATGCCTGAAGAAGTCATAGAAGGAAAAAGGAGACAAGAACAATAGCACCAGACTTTGCATAGAAGAGACTATGAACTAAATTGTGCCGCTTATACTGACATCTTGCTTGGTTAAGGTTTAATTTTATTCCCATGCTATAAATATAGCATGAAATCTTCTCAAGGAACAAATTATTTTGAGAAGGCAAATGGTATAGTAACAATTCCTTTTCTTAATTATTTTATCTTGTCTTATGGCTAGTGCTCCCTGTGCTTTCTAAGCTTGCTTGCAAACAGCCTCACTTCTCATATTTTCTTAAAAAAATGACTCCCTCTCAAAATTAGTAACTTTGATCAAATCCTTTACCCTGATTGTGACAAGTATAAACCTGATATAAATGTATAGCCAAGATTGGAAAGATATTTGTATAGTTTCATAAGAACAATTATATAAAATGCATATAAAGAACAAAAGTTGGAGAACTATCACTAACTGATATCAAGACTTATTATAAAACTGTAGTAATCAAGACCATGTGGACTTAGTCATCAATAAATCAATAAAACAGAATATACGCACAACTGATTTTCTACAAAGATGTGATGGCAATTCAGAAAGTATAGAGTTTTGTGTTCTTATGAAATGGTGCTGGGACAATTGGACAGCCATGTAGGGGAGAAAATGAGGGACTTGTACCTAAACATTATACAAAAATTTATTAACATTTTCATAAATGGAAATATAAAACCTAGAAGTATAAAATTTCTGGAATAAAACGGGTGAAATTTTTTCTGGCCTTGATTTAGACAGTTTTTTATAGATCTAGAAGTATGATCTCTAAAACTACAAGTTAGACTTCATCAAAACTAAAGACTCTGCCCTTCAGACAACATTGTTAACAGAACAAGCTTCAGTATGGGAGAAAATGTTTTGAAATCTCATATCTGATAAAGGACTTGTATAATGTGGGGACAAGTGCATAGAGTACTGCATATGTGGCATATGTTAAGGGCACCTGGTGCTAGGCATGTGAGTGGCAAACCACTTACCCCCTAGGCACAGCATGGGACCATGCGGCCACGTGTTGTGGTCCCAGCAGTTGCTCCACGGTCTGTTCCTCAATTGGTGGCCACAAGGACAGTTGGCCAGAAATTGTATTGGTGGCTGCCTATAATCTGCTTAGCTACTTTCTGAGTATATATACATGATAACTATGCAGTAAAGTCAGACCTGCTTCCAGCTTGGTCTCCAGAGGTCTTGATTCATGACTCCTCAATCACACTTTCCTCTACCCTGTTCCATGGACCTCCACACTGGATGAGAGAGAGCCCATGCAGTTTAAAATTGTTCAAAACTTAATTATAAGAAAATAAAAAAGAAACTTAAAATACTAGGAAAAATATTTGGGAAGATACTTCTTCAAAGAAGGTACATGGTTGGCAAATAAGAACACAAAATGATGCTCAACACATCATTCATTAATTAGAAAGAAATGCAAATAATAAATCTACAATGAGATATGACCTATTCGAATGAATACAATGGAAACAACTACAATGAGTGTCATTGAGACTATGGAGAAACTAAAATTCTTATTTATTGCTAGTGGGAAAGTAAAATGGTGCAACTACTTTGAAAAACAGGAAAATCTTAAGAAAATTAAAATATATACACACCTCATTTTATCTATACATTCCACTCCTAGATATTTAACTAAGAGACATTAAAACACATGTTTATATAGATGTTGCAGCAACTTTATTTATAATAGCCAAAAACTGGAAGCAACTCAAATGTTCATCAAGAAGTAAATGAATCAACAAACTGTACTATATGTCTACAATGTTAATACTATAGGGCAATAAAAAAGAACAGATTTTGTAACACAGTGATCCATAGAAAAACCTGAAAATAATCATGTAGAGTTGAAAAAGCCAGGAAAGAGAAGACATATGGTCTGATTATGTGTATATAATAATTATAGGAAATAAAAGTAATTTATAACAGAAGAAGCAGATTAATGGTTCCTGGAGATTGAGGTGGGGACAGCACAAGAAGCCATAGTAAAGATGAACTACCAATGTGAGAAGGGAACTTTGGGGGATGAAGGATATAGTCATGAATTTCACTGTGATAGATTCAGAGATACACACATATGATGCAATTAAATATGTTCAGTTTATTGTACTATAATTATATCTCAATAAAGCTGTTAAAGTAAAATAATAAAATAAGTTCATTTGAAATAAAATGCACAAGGTAAAAGAGAATCTAATAGCACTATTTTAAAACACTTGAAACATCAGTATGCAGGAGGAAGTTTATCATATGATAAACTAATTGTTGAGTATAGAAAAAAGATTAGGAGACTTGAGTATATTTCTGTGGAAGTTTAAAATATATTGGAGATTGAGCAAGTTATGTTCATGTACAAATATATTAAAATAAATCCCACTATTATGAATAATTTGTAATGAACAACAACAACAACAAAAAGACATATTGACTAATGAAACCAACTGAGAGTCCACAAACTAACATTCATGGTCAATTAATTTTAAATTTTAAAAAGGCACCAAGGTAATTCAATGAGAAATGATCATTTTTCTCAACAAATGACACTGGAGAAACTGAATACCCACATGCATAAAGATGAGTGTAAGCCCTTATTGCATACCATACACAAAAATTAATTCAAAATTTTCTTAGACTTAAATGTAAGAACTATAATCACAAAATTTCTGGAAGAAAAAAGGAGAAAAACTTTTAGAATTTGGGTTAGATGGAACTCTTACATGTAGCACCCAAAGAATAATGTATAAAATTTTAAAATTAACAAATTGGACTGCATCAAAATTTAAAACTTTTCAAGACTGGCTACAGCAATCAAGTCAATGCTGTTTGTTGAAAACAAATAAACAATGGATAGGTCTGATCAGTCCATTTTCAATGATAATAAATATTTAAATATGAAAAAACTAAATGTAATGGTAAAAATGACACATGCCCAATTATGGCGGCCCTGGCTAGAGAATCTGAAGAGTTAACCTAACATAGTCAGAAGAATTAAGTTGGTTGTGAATACCAAATTGTTTGACAGGCAATGCCTTGGTACTATTTACTGTTCATAGTAGGTACTCATAAAATTATTTGTTAAATCCCCTCCAAATAGTTTGATATTTGTTTAAGTCTTCTTTCAAGAAGCTGAATGACAAGATGAATATGCTTTGTGTTTAAAAGGAGGAGGCCTGTACTTCTTCATACTGGAAGCAGTGGAATGTGGCATGAGGGAAAGATTCATTGAGGCCCATATCTGAGCTCTCAGGCCATAATGAAATTCCATTTATTGTTAAATCAAATGAATTAAGAAAGTTTATATCTGGTTACATATTTAAAAAAATAAAAACCCCTCCTAGGCAATCTTGTTCCATTATTTTTTGACTCTAACTATAATTCAGATTCATCTTTATGAGTGAAATAAGGGCTCAATGGCCAATGAAACACCCAAAGGGAAGATTTGTTTTGGAGGAGTTATGTAATTTTAGCTGCTCTGACTATGATTCACGCATCTTACACATTAGCATCTGGAGGACAAATTAAGTCATTTGGATGTGCTATTTGGAATGGCAGATCCAAAAGGGTAACAGAGAGCTTGCTTTACCATATAGTCTGTGACTTTGAATAAGCTAATATACAGTACTGGGAAACTTAATTTCCATAGGTGAAAAAATAGGATTAGTTAAAATCTATACTGCAATTACAAGTTGAAAGAAGGAATCAACGATATTTCTTAAAGTTCTTTGGCTTACCTGCCACCTCCCTCAAGTTTTTTTTTTTTGGCTCATATGCATAATTTATAGAACAATGCTGTCTAAAACTAAAAGACTTTGGTGAATGTTAAGTAAAGTAGAAGAAGAATAAAGTAAATCCTTTTTGAGGCAATTTAAAAATATTGAGGAGTTTAATTATGTTTTATGAATAATTTAAGTGTGGATTAAAAAAAAAAACAACAAACTCATGCCTTTGACCAGAAGCCTAAGTATCCCATGACATAAGTGGGTCTTGTATAATAGATGAATACTCAGAATTAAAAACAAACACGAACTGGAAGGCAGCACTCTTTCCCGTGACTTCCATTTTTCTTTCTTAAATTGCTGAAAGAGTCTTAGTGTCACTAATTTTTAAAAATCACAATTATAGGATTGAGGTTTTATTGTGTAAATTCAAAACAGGAATAAAAGTAATTCTCCCCAGCACCCATTTTGACTTGCCTTTTGCTAAATTACAGCCAGAAAATAAGCTCTTGGAAAAAATTTTGGGAAAAGTGACAGAAAATTATATACCTACTGTTAAAAAAAAATCTCTTCACTGGAGGTAAATTATGATGCAAAGTAAGAACTTTACATATTTTCTTCACATTTTGTATGATGGGCCTGGAAGCTACTGCATGGACACTGATTACAGAATTGCAAGAAGCTTTTTGGCAACAAAGAGTTACATTTGCAAAATTAGACTAAGTTCCATTACCTGAAAAGAGTCTTAGTCCTAGTATGTTAAAATAAGAACTTTTCTAGAATAAATCTAAGATGTTTCTTTAGGCAGGAAAAAAGTTATGCCTTGGAAAATATGGCAATATATGTTCACATATATGTTCAGATTATATGTATGAAATTAAAATAACTATAGAACAATGTTGTATAGGGATCCAGTAGAATCCAGTGCACCTCTTCCTATTCCTTAGCTGAGACTGCTGATAAGTCTGCATCTGACTGCCCATGAGCATACTTTGACTTTACTCCTTCTAGAGCATACAAACTGGGTCTCCAGCGTATTTTCCCATGGACCTCTTACACTTCTCTTCAGTATAAATCTTTTGCTTCACTCAAACGACTGATCCACTCTCCTGCAGACAACCTCTTCTGTTGCCCCAAATTTCTCTTTCCTTAGATCTCCTTCTGTTGGGGACCCCAAAACAAGTCAAGATTGCGCCTGGCAGTTTGCCAGGAGGAGTGGTTTGTTAGGCAATGCCAGGGAGCTATTAAGATGGTGAGGATTCCTTAATGGCTGACTGCTATATCTAGATGATGCTAATTGAGTCAAGCTGTGTGTAATCAGTTAGGTATATATACCTCTGCTGTCCCGCAATAAAGTGGCTCCTGCTACCTTGGGTGACCACTATCTTGAGTTCCTGCTCAGCTCCTGCTGAGTTCCCTTGCAATAAAGGAGTTCCCACTTCAACCTTCAAGTTGCTTGTCACACCCGGTTATTTTGCCCAGCCAGACTGCGGCACCCTTCCCTCTTCCTTTAGTTCAAATTCAAATCTCTACTGAAAAGCTGTCCCAGTGATATTTTTATTTGTGCTGAACTCTTTATAACATACATTATTGTATCATAAATATGATGCAGAATAAATATGCTTTAGTTAGTATATCATAGTGTGCAATCCTCAAGGCATCAGGACACAATATTGTGTACATAGTAATATTCCAACCATGTACAGATTGGTCCATAAAAAAGAAACTTGAGGAAAGGATTATGACTTATTTATTTTTTTATAAGTATATATATGAGTTGTGTGCATATTTGTGTGTATATATGTATATACATGTATATATGTAAGTATGTATATTTAAGTATATAGATAGATTTCATTTTCTACAATGAACACATATATTCAGAGGAAAAAAGAGACCCTCTGAACAAAGTGTAAATACCCAAATCATGCTATTTTATAAAACAAGAGTAAGCACTATGCTTTTTCAAAAAACTTAATGTAATGCAAAAATGAAATGTATTTTTATGCACTTTTAAGAAAGTATGTTGATATTTTCATTACTATTATTTCATGTTGGAGAAAGTAGGAAGGATAATATCTATACACATTATTTTAGTTACTTAAAAGAGAGAATATTTTGTGACTAGTTGTGTAAAAGGTAGGTTATTTTAGTTCCACATTGACTCTTTACAGAAACTCTAGGGGTAGGGAAGCCTGAAATCCTATTCTCTACCATCTTCTCCCTTTATGGAAAGTGGGACATCAAGGTTCTTTATCAGAGCATATTAATGAATCTTTTGGTATTCAAGGGCAGCTCTGAAGAAGAGGAGGTGCAAACTATTCTTATTTTATAAGGAAGTGAGAAAATGGAGTTCCTAGAAGGAAGTCTAGGAAACGGAGGCAATGGGAAATGGAAGGAAGACTCTGAAGGTTTATTGTTTTAGTGGACATTTTTGAGTTCCTAAAATAGGCACGACCCTGTCCTAGGTACTAGATAGAAATTCACTGATAAACCAAAACAGATAAAATTTATCTGCCTTAGTGGAATTAATATTCTAGTAGGCAGGAGGATGAAGCCCATGAGATTTTGAGGGGACCAGGGATGCTAGAAGACTTTTAAGAAATCTGCTCTTCAATGTTGTTATATTTGTTGCCATCATGTAAGTGTGGCCTCCAAATTTCCAGCAAAGGTTTATGAATGCTGTAAGAGATTTGTTGTTATATTTAGGGTTGAGACAGACTAGGGGACAAGGGTGAGCAAGGGGATTGGCAGCTTAGACAAACACCTTTGCCTACTCTGCCTGCTCATTAGCATGAGTACCTCCCACCCTGCCCCACATTCTCCTGACACAGTGATTTGCTGAGTCCTCCAAGAAATAAAACTGTATGAACTATGTATTACCAAGCCAGAGAAAGACAGTCCCATTTTCCTTTTATGTTCTAATATGTTGGAGAGTTGCCCAAACCATCTTTTGTGTAAATGATATTTTTCAGAGTTTACCAAAAGCAGCTGTTTTAGTTTTAATTTATAATCTCTACCCTCGTATCTCTTCTACTTAAAATTTTTTGATGGCTTTCTGTTGTCTTTAGGAGACAGGTCTAAATCCTTAAAATGAGATCTTAGAACTACATAATTCAGTGCCCACCAACTGCCACTTTGGCCTTATTGGAATTAAGTCCGTTAAATGGATCCTCTGGGGTTTTACAGAATTCAATCTATCCATCCCTCATCCTTAACCCCTGCTTGTTTAAATATCAGTTTGTCTTGTTCCTGGGGAAGCTTCCTCTAATGCCCCAAATGTCTTGGCTCATTTGAACAGTGTTAACAAAATTGACTTGGTAATTTATAGTAGCAAAAGTTTATTGCAAAACAAGATCAAATGACTGACAGATTTGATGTCTGGTGGGTCTTGCTCTTTGTTTTCAAGATCTCAGTTTGTTGCTGTATCTTCAGATAGAAGGAGGAGCCAGAGACCTCCTTTGAGCTTCCTTCAGAAGGTCTCTGCTCCCATTCATTAGGTTTGAGTCCCAATGGTTTAATCACTTCCCAAGGTCTTGGATCTTAATATTACCATGCTGGCTATTAGGTTCCAGCATATGAATTTTGGGAAAACATCAACATTCAGACTGCAGCAAGATCCCTGTTGAATGTTCTCACAGCACACTTTAGTTCATCATTTCTAGAGTGCAGTGCTCTGCCTGGTTTCAGTGTCAGATTTTATATTTAATAGTTCATCTTTCTTTCTTTTGTATCCTCAGGGCAAAGTCTAGTGCATAGGAGAACTTCATGCTGCAGACAGCAGTCCCCAGAGGCCTGGAGATCAGACTGACAGACTCCAAACTCTCTTCAGAACCTACCTCCTTTTCTCATGACCAGTCTACATGCTCAGGCAAGCTTTTCTCCTCTGAGACAAGTGTGCTCCTGGAAGCTTCTTTACTGCTCTAAGGTATGGATTTTTATCTGGCTTCTTTGGGCTCAGGATGAAATTGGGTGTAATCCATTTGTAAATATTCAACACACACACAAAAAATCCCACATGATGTGAGAAAAACATACAGATGTCAAATCAGCACATGAAGACATGCCCATATCAGGGAAATACAAATTAGAACAATGAAACCACTGTTCACCTATTAGAAGGATCAAAATTCAGAACACTTATGACATCAAGTGTTAGCAAGGATGTGGATTAAGAGACACTCAAATTCACTGTGGATGGGAATGCAAAATGGCAGAATAACTTTGGGAGACAATTTGATAGTTTCTTACAAAATGAAACATACTTCTGCCATATGGTCTGACAATGATCTTTAGTATTTATCCAAAGAAGTTGAAAACTTATCTTCACAAATACCTGCATACAGATATTTATAGCAGCTCTAGTCATGATTTCCAACACCTGGAAACAACCAAAATGCTTGGATATATGAATGGATAAAATGTGATACATTTAGACAATGGAATATTATTCAGAATTGATCTAATAAGCTATGAGAAGATATGGAAAAAACTTAAATGTACAACACTCACTGAAAGAAGTCAATCTGAAAAGGCTACAGACTGTGTTAACCACACAAGGGACCCATAGCTCTTCAAGATTAACCAGTAGTGCTCAGACATTAACTGACTTGGTTTTATTATTCTCAGGTCAATGAAAGCCAAGGATCGTGATTATGATAACTTTTTTCCCCCCAGTGTTGGGTATTAAACCCAGGGCTTTGCACCTACTGAATATGTGTTCTACCACTGAGATACACTCCTCAGCCCCTGTAATAACTCCTATAACTTTTATAGTGGGACTTCTGGATTGTTAGTATGTGGATAAAAATTATATTCTTGTAAGGCTCTGAATTGAGTAGCCTATGCAGTTTCCTTTACCTACTGTATTTTCTCTAAATTGCATTCCTCAATTTGATATATGCTGTTCTGTCTATTTGCAGAATTGATTTTAGGGTTTTCAAATATTGTGCTTCTCCTCAGAATTCATCACTGCTTCTTCCCTTATATCTGCACCTAGTTTTCCATTTGCTTATCCCCTCTACCTTTAGGCCATGGCTCAGTGACACACCCCTGCTTCTTTTATTTTTTTATTTAGTCATTTTAGTCAGTTCACATTCCCCTAGAGAGCTTTTTGTCATTTTTATCTAGACTCTGGCCTTGACTCTTATCTATTTTTTTTTTATCAAAGGCTGCAGAATCCTTTGGGATCTAAGAGGCAGAGCAGATAAATGCCAACTTTAGGGAGAGCTACTTCAGTTGCACAAGTGAAGGGCCCTTGTCTGTAATTCTGAGCTTTCCACATCAATCTATTTAGTTTTTCCTATACACATTGGAAGACATTCTGCTCTGATTTTGAGGGAAATATGTGCTGACAGATAGAAAAATATATATATATATATACATGGAATCTGCTTTTCTCACTCCCACACTCATTTGAACTAAGTGGGTAAAGCTAGACCCCAGTTACCAGAGAATAATTTGGGTTTGTGTGTTTTTTCTTAAACACTAATATCTGGAGTTAACTCACTTCTCTTTTATATTACCTGTCAGACCATGCTACTTATGCCAATTAGACTTATAAAAATCAAGTTTGACTTGAATTATTTTATCTCATATAGAGATTTTCCTGGAGCAATTAACATATAAAAGTGAAAAAAATTTGAGAAAGTTAACATAGTTCTTTCTCTTGTTCTGAAATGGATCATGGAATCTGATTTGAATAACAACTTTCAGGAATTACATACTGTTTCTACTTGATGTGATACAAAGCTTTGCCTCCTTGTTGGCCACCTCTGTTGCCATGGCAATGATCTCAATTTCACAGATGTAGCAGTGCATTTGCCTGGTGGGAAGCTCAGGCCATTGTTTATGAGAATAATTATTTAAGAGCAGTTGTCATTAACATAAGACTCACTGTCAAACTTGTTAGAAAAAAGTGAAATGGAATATTGCTATCACATAAGATTAGGGAAATATTGGAGGAAAATTAGCACAAGTGTGTAAAGACTCTTGAGCATACAGAGTTCCCCTAATTCAGTACCAGCATGCAAATAGAGGGGATATAAACATGGGATCCTTGAAATTTTGCCCTGCCTGGGAACTTAGAAATAAACTAGCATAAATTTTGAAGTTTTGCTAATGTAAAAAAAAAATGAAGAAGAAAAGAAAGACTAGACAAAGACTATTTCTCAAGAAGCTGCATATATAATTTCTTGTGGGAAATCAATGAACATAGAAATTTATGTTGTTATTGGGAGAAATGAAGAACTAATCTAAGTAGGCATCATATGTTTCAAACTCACCTCCTTATTAATGGAATAAACATATTTTCTCATAATAAGCTTCTCAGAAGCTTGTGATTAGAGTGCATGGTTTTATGGTAATGCACCACTACCTTTAGGGAGGTAATCCCAATTGAGCAAAGTAATTGAGTTTTTGATGCAATCTTTCTTGCATATGTAAGATAACTAATTATTTCTCACTGAAAATGAAGGTGAAGTTGAATCAAATTATGTTATTCTTAAAGATATAAAAAATGAGAGAAAAACAGCTGCAGATAGCCCTCTAAATTCTTTTATTCATCCTTAAATATCATCTAATAATACTCTCCTTTTGAAATTACTTGAAAATAAATGGGCAGAGTAAGGGTCTTTCATTTCAAGAGATCTCAGCATTTAGGTGAAGTGCTAATGAATACTTTGTGAACCACTAGTGAGTCTGCCCATGGTTTTAGCAATGTCCCTGAAATCTTGTGGCATCTCTCCTGTCACAATGTGATCATTATAAGGTTGTACTTTCAGCAGCTTCCCCAAGGCTTAAGTTTTCCTTCTCTAACATTTATAAGATATACCAGGCTCTATAAAATTTGTCAGTTTCAGAAAGTAAATGATATTTTACTGTCAATTGCTGTTGTGGGATTCTATCAGCTATGTCTTGCCATTATTTCCAAGAATAATTTTTCATTCTAAAGTGTAGTTTTTCCTTTTACTGATAAATCTGGAAACAGGTTAATATGTGAATTAGAGAATCAGCTTAATTATTTCACACTAAATAATATTCCCTAGGTTTTACTATATAGAAACCAATATGGAAGTATGGATTTAGTTGCCTTTTTTTTTTTTTTGTGTGTGGTGCTGGGGATTGAACCCACGCCCTGTGCATGCAAGGCAAGCACTCTACCACCTGAGCTATATATCCCCAGCCCAGGGTTTAGTTGCTTTTTAATTGTTTTTCATCAATGGAAATGTATTAATTTAAAAGAAATTTAGTGTATATAGTCATTGGTATCAACTGAAATTTCATTGCACAGTGCAGTTGATGTGAAAGGTGGGAAGATATTGGACTGTGGCATAAATATATAATGAAGTTGTTGGCAATTTGACATCAAATATTTAGTTGATGGATGGATTAAGACCAACAACATAATATAGTATAAACTCTTAAAAGGCCACCCATATAAGTGACCTATGGCTCTTTATCAGTAACAGGGACTTATTCCTTATTGTTAAGTATTTCTTAATTGTTAGCTTAGCACACCATCCTGAAGATTTTTTCCTGGCCACAAGAAAGAGTTGAAGGCATGAGAACCACGTGTGCACAAAAGGCAACAAAATAAAGTGGTTTTAAGAATAAGTTTTGGAGGTAGAGTTCTAATCCCAGCTTGGATTTCTTCCTGTTCTGAAACTGTGGGTAAATTACTGGATCTCCTGAAACCTCAGTTACACTGCTGGTGCAAAATGGGAATAATGATTTCTAACTCATAGGGTATAGTATAGCATCAGTGTTATAAGAAGGGTAAATTGCATAAATAGTAGGTACTCAACAATAGTAAAACCATTTTGATAGCTTTAATGAATCTTTGTGTGGTGAAGGTAAAATATCATTACTTGTTTTCATTTTTATAAAAATAACTTTATTCTAGGAAATAAACATATAATAAGGATAACAATATAACAAAAATACTAAAAAATTTAAAATAGTCTTTTGGATTATTATCCAGATGACTTTTGTAACGCTTGTAAAATATGTACCTTATATTCTTTACCACGTAAGAAACCTGAAGATGTGGGTTGTAAACTTCTCAGACAATGACTAATAAAGTATTTTAGGTGGGATCAAGTAAGTAGTTAGGGGCAAACCAAGATAAAAGGCCCCAGTTGGAGTGTGGTGCCATTTCCTTGAAGCAATTGCTGCTCCAGATTGTAGACTACAATGCTCATGTCTGGATTGCTGAATATATACTATATTACATGCAGTGGTGTGCTGGTAAATTGTCTCAACAATCTCAACAACAACACATAAGAAAAGCCCAGACATAACACAACATTTGCACATTTTCATTTTATAAATACTTCCATCTTGGCTGACTTCAACAGTAATTCTCAAGTAATAATCAGCTCTACAGCGGAATCAGCTCTTGCACACAATTGAACACATTACTTTCTTTTCATGCCAGTTACAGATGACCATTCTAGTGAGCCTCTTGTCTTCCATCAAAAAAACTTTGTTCTACTTTGGCTGTGAGAGACAGGCTTACTGTGCAAAATGTGTCTCAATTTGAGAAACCTATTTGATATTCATCTTCAAATTAGGGACCATGGAAAGAAATAATAATATTATCCATATTAGAATGTTAAAGGGTATACAAATGCTTGGGCATGGAAAGGATGGACCCATTATTGATTATTTTTTTGGCATGCATATGATCATGGGCACTCATGGGAACTCAAAAGTCAGAGACGTATAAGAGTTTTTTTTTCTGTGGGTACTTTTAATTCTGGAGAGGGGTCAGTATGTACACATGTAGACACCCTATACACAGACACATACATTATATATGTATATATATATATATATATATATATACATAATCTACTATCTATTTATCTACATCATCTATTTTTTCATGATGTTCTTGATGATAATTGCATTAATTATAAAGAAATAACTTTACCAATTAGATATGTTAATAATTTTTATATTTATAAATATTATTAAATTATTTGTAAGTATATTTTATAGTTTTTTGGTTAAAGTATTATAATTGATGCTATTTTGGGAAACAAATTAATACTAAATTGCAGATGTCTGATGTAAAATCATGTTCATTTTGAAAAGAGGTGAAATTGAAATAAGTGAACCTTTTCTTGTGGCTGAATATTCCTCTTATCTCTTTCTTTGTATCAATAGCAATAGATTATGGAATTAATTTCTTTACATTTTGAAGGTTGATTAAATCCTGTTAAATATTCTGGGTTGAGAACTTAAAAAATTCATTTCATTAAAAATCCCATTTTTTTTTTTTACTTTTTTACAGGGATTTCTTTGTAGGTTGGGTTTGTGGGAAAAGTAGGAATATGGATGTGAAAATAAAAGCTAGAGATAAAATAAAAGCTTTTAAAAGCTCAGTCTATACTCTGCCTTTAGGTATAGAATCAGTCACATATGTGTATGAAACCCCTCCATTATGCAGAGCACCGGGCTGGGGATTTGGTGTGGGTGTTATTAGCAGTGACTGAGCTTTTACTCTCCCTCAGGAAGTCTCATGTTACATTAAATAGACATGCACATGGATTTGTGGTTGTTAAAATGTAATCCCTCAATCGTTGTTAGAGAACCTCACCATATGTCAAAACTTCCTTTCTTGCTAGTTTAGCTGTGACAAGTTATTTTATAGAATGGATTGGTGATTAATAACAGAACTCTTTGAATAGTGTTTAGGAAGAAAAAAACGTTGTGTCCTCAGGGCATAAAAGAAACACAGGGGAAAACTCAAGTGAACCATCTAATAAGAGAGATCAGAGTTTATCTTTGTCCCTAATATATTGCGAAGAACCTGCAGCTTTAAAGAAGGAAGATGAGGACAAGAAATGTATAGCCTCAAACAGCCAGGACTGTGAAAGAGCAGTTTCTACAAGTTGGTGCAGGTCTCAGTGTGAATTGAAGAAAGAAAACATTGCAAAAGAAGAGGCTTGAGAATAATTGATTTAGTGGGGCTTTTAATAGCCAGGGTAAATGACTTTCCTTTGAAGCAAGAAGCTGTGACACAGGAAAGAAAGGCAGCATCTTTGAAAATAGAGGCAAGAGGGATTCAAGAATAAAAAGAAGAAAGCAATGATTGTGGGGTATTTTTAATTTGCTTTTTGGGAATTTGGATATCTGCAACTCTTAAGCGACAGGAAAGAAAACCAGAGGAAGAAACTGGAAGTCTATTATTAAATCCTTTTCAAATGTTAAGTTTTTTTTCCCTATAGCATCATTCTTTGGCCTATAGACTTTTATTCTTTTATTTTGCCATTGAATTCAAGAGCTAACTATGTATGGATTATAATGTAATATCCTGGCCCTGAGCTTCACACTGTAGATGAATTTTAAGGTGAGATGATTATTTTACTTAATGCAGCACAGATTTAAATTCAGGTGTGGTAATTCACGAGGTAAAAAATAACCATAATGTGCTCAGGCTTCCGTGCAAGGCAAAAGGAGCTCTATGTGAGCTTGCTCAGGTCATTTGCTGAGATGTTTTCAAGGCCATTGATGCAATCTGGGGACAGGAACTACCATTTACTGGGTACTTATTAAAATATAGATACTATTGTGTAAGCTCTAATATTTCTGAACAATGCTATGAAGAAGGTTGTGAAATTACAGTTAGAGGAGAAATTAATGTGTGGAGAAGTGACTAGTATACGGCAGATTGAACAGCTAATAATGGCAGATCCATATGGTCCTTAATGCAAATGTCAGTGCTGCCCACCAGAGATGCTCCCTTTCAAGCAGGGAAGCACTGTGCAGGTGTGCATAAGTGTGTTGGCAGGGCTCTTTGAGAGAAACTATTTCATTTGGTTCTCATGATAATGCTGAAAGTTGATATTGTTATTTTTATTTTTTGAAGGAGGAAACTAAAGCTAGCTATAATTATGTAACTCACTGTAAGCTCCAAGTGACAGAACTAGGTGCCTGGATTTAGACTGTCTTCTTGTCCACTGCCATATTTACAGGTGCTTCTTAAGAGCACATGTCATCCAAAACTAAAGTCACACTGGGTGTGGTGGTGTATCCCTATAATCCCAGCGACCAGGGAGGCTAAGACAGGAGGATTGTAAGTTCAAAGCCAGCCTCAGCAATAGTGAGGCACTAAGCAACTCAGTGAGACCCTCTCTCTAAATAAAATACAAAATGGGAATGTGGCTCAGTGGTTGAGTGCCCCTGAGTTCAATCCCTGGCACCTCCACCCCCCAAACAAACAAACAAACAACAACAACAAAAAACAAACCCAACAAAATAAAAGTAAGGTCACAATGTCTTCTGCCCATTGAAATCTTTTTTTTTTTAAATCACCTTCTATCTTTCCATCCCCCCTCCTCTTTTCTCTCCTTCTCTAGTTCTGTAAGGATTTGACTGACTTAGCTTTCTTTCTAAATCACTACTATGATCCATCTAGGCTGTTTTAAGAACTAAACACAAATTCTCAGCTTTTTCTTAATTTTCAAAATGTAATGCTCAAATAACTTCATGCTTACAGGAATTTTACTGTAGTATCTTAAAAGAAAAAAAAAAGAAATGCAGATTAATTTTAAAATAGCAAAAGCCAAGGTGTCTATAAGGTTCTAGGTGAAGTGTGAATAGAGTTGTGCCTAACATCCACAAGCCCCCTCCACTGAGTCTCTTTCTGGTCAGTGCCTCAGAAGACTTTGTTCCACCTTCTTTCATCAGGTGTCTTTCCCCTCACCGTGGCTAGTGTAGCCTTTCACTTGAGGCCTTGTAGTTATGTGTTTTCTGGGGTTTGTCCATGGGTGTAAGCCGGCAAAGCTCAGTGGTGCACTCAACACTGCCTGAATTTCAGTCAGGTATCTGTGACTGGGACTCAAGAAAGGAAGAGTGACAGATGATTTCTGTAAATAGAGAAAGAAGAAAACAATGATAATGCTGTGGGAGAATGAAGATAATTATTTTGACTACTTCCATCCTTTTCTCAAACAGTGCCTGCCATGAAAGGCATAAGATTGAGGGCAGATGCAGGCTGGATTCTGGAGGGGAATAAACAAACTATTTATTCGAGTGAACGAGTGATCATTCACACAATTAGTTTTTCTCTTGCAATACTTGGGCTTGATATTTATCATTTATACATCAATATGTGTAAGCTAGTTGTTAGTTGATACCTCTTTCAACTCAGGTTGCATAAACTGGACTTGAACTATGAATGCCAAGGTTGCAGAAGCCCCAGGTCTTTCAAAACGTCAGAGACAAGTTTTTCCCATGGTGGTCTATCTTCTCCTTCTCTGAAAGATTTATTGTTTCTGCAGCCCATTTCCCCCCTTATTCTTAATGGCTGTAAATGCTCACAAGTTGTCAAATAGAAACACTTGCTATGGTTTAAATGGGTCTCCTCAAAAATTCAGGTGTTACCAATGTAACAGTAGTAAGAGATGAGGACTTCAAGAGGTGATTAAGTCATGGAGACTTGTCTCTCATGAATAGGATGAGTGCCCTTATGAAAGTATTTGACAGAGGAAGCTACCTCTTTTGCCCTTCCTTCTTCCACCATATGAGGATACCACATTTCTCCTCTCTGGAAACCACACTTGCTGGTGCCTCGATCTTAGAAGTTTTAGCCTCCAGAATTTTGAGAAAATAAATTCTCATTTCTTTAAATAAATTACTCATTCTCAGATATTATGGTAGCACAACCAAACTGTCAACCCCTCACCAAATCTTTGATTTCCTCTTTATCTCTCCTTTTTGCTTCTATTATTGTTCTTTTCTTTCTCCTTTACTAAACTCCCCCAAATTGATTTCTGTCCAAAAATCTTTGCATTAGTAGATAGTTTTGGCAGAGTTTTTACTCCAAGTTAACCTGAAAGACTTTTGTCAATGAAAGGGAATTTCTCCCTAAGGAAATTTATGGCTTGTGGCTATAAGAATATTTACTAAAATTAAATACTTTTAAAATTTCATATTTAGAAATGTCTTTAAAAATCTGTTAAATTGGACCATTCCAACTGGTAAAAGTTTTTTTTTTTTTTTTTTTTTTGATTAGACAGTAGCAAATATCAAGTTCCATGGATTCTGGTGTCTCGTAGTTGGCATTTAGAATCTATAGAAGCAAGTATTTATCCTAGGGCTATTTTTCAAAATAATAGGAACCAACAAAAAAAAAAACCCACAAACAACAAACAACAAACTACAAAAAAAAAAAAAAGTTACTTGTGACTCTTGTACCAGGGTCCACCACAGGATTCAAACAGCATGTGGACCTGCTGTAGACACTATGCCACCATTGTATCTATTGGGTCTTAGAAATAAAAGAACAAAGATTTTTTCAGAAGATTGGGACAGCTAGAAATTCACCTGTTGCTCCCCAAATCTGAGAACTTAAGAATACTTAATGTTATCCTAAAAGTAGGAGGTACAGGGTTGATATCTTTTATTTCACTTTGGATAAGATGCATTGATATGCTTCATATAACAGGACATCCAGAAATGTGAGTGAGCTCATAGGTTATTGGATTCAGTGGAATTTTTGTCTCACACTCTGCAAATCCATTTCCCAGGGCATCAAGTATGCCTTCCCCTGCCTACTCACAGGTTCTCCCAGGAGGATCTGTAGTGGCAACCCCTCCTCCACAGAAAATCTTAACTAAGTTTCTCCAGAAACTGTCACTGTAATTGTTCTTAGACTCTTAGCAAAAACAAAACAAAAAATTCTGCAAAAACAATTTCAGGTGGGGGTATGCTTCTGCTTGCAGCAGCAGACTACCATAAGAAAGTAATCCATTTATTGATTCTTGATTTTATTTCTTGTGCTTTAGGAGTCTTGTTAAGGAAATAGGGGCCTAATCCGACATGCTGAAGATTTGGGCCTACTTTTTCTTCTATTAGCAATTCACAATAGCTAAACTGTAGAACCAACCTAGATGCCCTTCAATAGATAATTAGATAAAAAAAATTGTGATATATATATACAATGGAATATTAATCAACCTTAAAAGAAAATAAAATCATGACATTTACAGGTAAATGGATGGAGTGAAGAGTATCATGCTAAGTGAAGTAAACGAATCACCCCAAACCAAATGTCAAATGTTTTCTCTGATAAGTGGATGCTGATCCATAATAGGAGTGGGGGAAATGGGAGGAATGGAAAAACTTTAGGTAGGGAAAAGTTGAGGGAGGGGAAGGAAGTGTGCATGGGGGTAGGAAAGATGGTGGAATGAGATGAACATCATTACCCTAAGAACATGTATGAAGACATGAATGGTATGACTCTTTGTGTACAATGAGAGAAATAAAAAATTGTGCTTCATTTGTGTATTATAAACTGAGATGCGTTCTGCTGTCTTGTAAAATAAATTAGAATAAATAAATAAATTAAAAATAAAAAAGAGAAGGTAACCCAAGGCCTTCACAGAGGCATTTGCATTTCAAAAGACAACAGCCAGTGGAACTGTCCCTTTCCTGGGTGCTGATTTTTGCAGAGAGTGTCCTTAATTTTGTATCAGCCTGGGTTCCACTGTTCTGAAAAACGCTGCTTTTGTGTGGACTTCTGCATATTATGAGCCTCTGAGCCCCTCCATCTACACACTGGACATAAAGTTCTGAAACTTTCTAAACTCAGGGTCAGAGGTATTGATTGATGATAGCAAAAGCTTTTCCCCCTCTGGACCTGGCTGCAGCCAATAAACCTGCTTCCTGCTAATTCCTCAGTGTCTTGCCTCTGTCTGTTGTACAACAGATCAACAGATGGAAGTGGATACTGATATTCTCTGGGATGGTGAGAGAACCAAAAGGCCCAGTGATAAATCATGGCATGTGCAGCCATGCCAGGTAAAAGCAAAGTGACTCTGGCATTTTGTGTTTGTTGTAAAAAGAAAAGAAAGGATATGCCAGATCAGTTGTTATATACCTTATTCTAGGGGCTATATAGATTTGTTTTGGTAAAGGCACCACCTTTGAGAAAATAGATGAAATTGAAGCAGTTAATATTAAATACCCTACAAAATTTTTTGTTCTTGAAAGCCCATCTATCTTTTTGGAATTCAGGTGATTAAATACAATTTGGGCCAATTAACTAGAAGACTTAAAGATATTTTAAATTTGAAGGGATTAATATTAACTAAGAATGAGTATCTGATAATTTATTGAAATATGAATGTTTATCCTCCTCCAATACTCTGTTACCCCTGCAAATGTCTGCAGGTATCTTTGAAGAAGGTTGAGAGGAAGATTTATGGTATGTAACTGTGATGGCATTACAGGATCCTTCATGAAGTTATTTATCTTTCCCTTCAATAACAGGGCTCTGGAAACTAACTTAGGTCTAGCAAATGGTCTAGGGGGTCTTGAATGTTTATTGTGGTGATCAAATCTGTCCTCATTGACCAGATCTAATTTTTGGTTATAACGCTCGAATTAGATATTAGCTACACATTTGTTTTGCTCTCAGATACCTCATGATCAATATGCAAATTCCAAAATTTATATAGATCGGCCCTACTATTTATCACACTAATCTCAAGCTCTTTCATTAGTGTCTGCAACCTCAGGATCTCATCACATTAGAGCATTTTTAGGGATAAAGGTGCTTTTCACATGCACATACTGCAGAAATTCTTTGAATCTTTGTCTATGTATAACAAGAGCTGGTGATTTAAAATCTTTAATTTATTACTTACTTTTTGTATTCTTGTGCATTTTTTTCTAATTAGTTATACCTGACAGCAGAATGTACATAATGGAACACAGTTTTTCTTTTCTCTGGTAGTATAAAATGTGGAATTGCACAATATGTGCAGTCATAAATGTACCTAGGGTAAATAGAATGAAATGTTCATTTCATTCTACCATCTTTCCGACTGCCATGAACCCTCCTTTCCCTCCCCACCCCTTTGCATAATCAAAGTTCCTGAATTCTTCCCATGCTCCGCCTCCGCCCCCATTATGGACCAGCATCCACTTATCAGAGAAAACATTCAACCTTTGGTTTCTTGCGATTGGCTTACTTCACTTACCATGGTATTGTTCAACTCCATCTACTTACCAGTAAATGCCATGATATTATTCTCTTTTAAGGCTAAATAACATTCTATCATGTATACATACCACAGTTTCTTTAATGGTTTATCTGTTAAAGGTCATCTAGGTTGGTTCCACAATTTAGCCATTGAGAATTGTATAATTCTGCTATTATATAAACATTGATGTGGCTGCATCACTGTAGTATGCTGATTTTAAGTCCTTTGGGTATAGACTGAGGAGTGGGATGGTTGGGTGAAATGGTGATTTCATTCCAAGTTTTCTAAGGAATCTCCATACCGCTTTCCAGATTGGTTGCACCAATTTGCAGTCCCACCAGCTATATGTGAGTGTACTTGTTTCTCCACATCCTCACCAACACATATTATTGCTTGTATTCTTAGTAACTGCCATTCCACAAAGGAAACAATCAACAATCAATTGGAGTAAGGTGAAATCCTAGAGTAGTTTTGATTTGCATTTCTCTAATTGCTAAAGACGTTGAACATTTTTTTCATATACTTGTTGATTAATTGTATATCTTCTTCTGAGAAGTGTCTCTTTATTTCCTTAGTCCATTTTTGATTGGGCTATTTATTCTTCTGGTGTTGAGTTTTTTGAGCTCTTTATATATCCTGGAGATAGTGTTCTATGTGATATGCATATAGTAGAGATGTTCTCCCACTCTGTGCACTTTCTCTTCACATTGTTGATTGTTTCCTCTTTGGAGAAGAAGCATTTTAGTTTGAATCCATCACACTTATGAATTCTTGATTTTATTTCTCATGCTTGTTGAGTCCTGAGAAAGTCAGGACCTAATCTGACGTGATGGTGATTGGGGCCTATGTTCTCTTCTATTAGGTGCAGGGTCTCTGGTCTAAGTCCTAAGTTCTTGATCCTCTTTGAGTTTCGTTTAAGGTGGGAGATAGTGGTTTAATTTTAATTTCCTGCATATGGATTTCCAGTTTTCCCAGGACCATTTGTCGAAGAGGCTATCTTTTCTCCAATGTATGTTTGTGGTGCCTTTGTCAAATATGAGCTAACTGTATTTATGTGGGCTTGTCTCCATGTCCTCTATTCTGTGGTCTACATGTCTGTTTTCGTGCCAATACCATGCCATTTTTTGTTATTATAGCTCTGTAATATAGTTATAAGTCTGGTATTTTGATGCCTCCTGCTTTATTCTCTTTGCTAAGGATTGCTTTGGCTATTCTGAGAGTCCTGTTCATTTAAAATAAGCTAGCTTGATTTCTAGTTCCTGTGTTTTTTTGTGCCTCTCTTAATGATTTTGCAGAAAGGCCTATCATCTGCCTGTTTCTTGCCTTCAATAGCCATTTTAGCCCAGGTTACCAGATTGCTATTTTAAGTAATGTTTTGTACTGCATCCCATGCCAAGGAATAGTGAGGTACCATCCTGTAATGTCAGCCACATCTTTATTGGCTTCAAATTCAACTAGGTCAGATAATCAATCTCATTTACCTGTAGATGGTTTTATTTTTAATTTTTTCCTTCAAACACATCAGAAACAAACAATAAAAAGGGAAAGTTGTTTTAGTTGCTGACAACAGAATCCACTTCAGCTAATTCAAACAGATTTCTTAATGGTCAAAGAAAGTTAAGGATGAATACAGAGGCTATACAATGATGGTATCTCCAGTAGTTATCTAGTTATCTACCTGTCTTTTTTTTTTTTTTGTGCTGTGCCTCTGGGTACAGACTACAGTGGACTGCCTTAGTGGACTCTTTGCACTCTGGCTGAGTCAATCAGGCACAAGATAGGACTCAGAAGAAAAAGAGAAAGGTTAGATATTTATTTCTCTTTATCTTTTTGCCATGTGGTATGTTGGGCAGTGATTAAATTCATCTAAGGGCCCCTCTTCCCTGGCCTTAACTTTTCTTAAGGGTCCAGTAAATACCATTACCTTCGTTGTCCCTTCACACCCTAAGGGTGGTTAGTCCCTGACTGCTCAACCATACATTTTTGGCTCCATTAAATCTACCCAAGTTTATGCAGTTCTTTCCATTAAATTCTTTTCAGGTAAATCTTTCTGAGTATATCAACTGTTTTCTGTTGGGAATATGACTGGTAAGGTTAAGTTTCTAAGACTGACAGCACCATCTGCTACCTGTGCAAGGACCAGGAAGTTCCCAATTGCAAAGGTGCCAACCCAGCTGCCAGGCCCAGAAACATGTCATGACTTTCCCGATCAGCAAGCTGCTGAATCAGGAGCTGTTGCCACGTCTGGGGCCTTCAGAACAACAGAGACACTGTTTTTATCCACCTAACTAGTTGGAACTTCTTTCCTGTCTTTTCACATAATTCAATTCTGAATAAAAGTCGTGCACAGGTGCATCTGATAGTGAGATTTAAATGACCTGTCATCATTTAAGCAGCATGGGAAGATAGAAAAAATTAGTCTCTGGATTTTTATCTTTGGAAAGAAAAAATTATATATATTTACAAATGTGGAGAGATGTTCAGAAAATCTGGGGCTTATACAAAGAACTTCCATCTTGGTTAGGCTATTTCATTTTGGTCTTCTTTTGTTCCAGTACCTTAACCCTTACTCCAATTTCATTTCATCAGTGACTCATGTGGTCTAATTTTTATCTCATTTATTAGAGTTCTTACTATGTCTTTCATTTTCTTCTTAATTATCATACTAATTCAACTCTCCCCACTAATGCTTAACCTCAAGTCTTCCTATTTCTTCTTTCTTGATTTTGCTTCATTTGGTTCTATGTCTCACTCTTCAATATTTTTCTTGTGCTGCAGTATCATCCTGAGCACTATCCCTGGACATCATTTAAAAACTCCTCTTTAGGTTAGAGAACAGGTTTCTGAATGGTTGAGACTTGGCCTCTTCTCTCATTGAGGACCTATGATTGTTCTTTCTTGGTCAAGGAAAATTTGGATTCCTTTGAAGAGACTTGTATAAACACCAGACAGGGATAGAACAGTTTTACTAAGAGTTCTTCCTTTTTCACTAATATATTTCTGCAAGGCTGGATTTTTATCATTATTTCAACAAAAATCATCGATTTCAACAAAGTGAATATTGAAGCCAACATGGGAACTCAGCTGCCTTCTGTTAGGTCAGATGTTAAAAAGTTTGAAAAAATCATAGCTCAATGCTATTCTTCTCACATTTGTTTTTGTTTTGAAAAATATAGCAATTTTAATATGTATTATTATTTTAAGCAAACATTTAATTTTATACAATGTTAAGTAATAATTATATTAAATAAATTTAAAAATAAACATTTAAAAATCAGTTTTACTTTCTAAAATAATAATTTATCAATAGAAAAAATCCACATAAACAAAAGCATTTTGAGTTCTCAATTTTTAAGAGTTTAAAGGAATCTTAAGACCAAACACTTGAGAATCTCTCATGGTATTGCTTCTTCAGGCTGCATAGGCCACAAACCAGAACACAGTTGATGAAACAAAATAGGCCTTGCTATGACTATTACATTTTGGAGGTTCATCAATGATTTAAAACCCAATTTCATTTCATCAGTGACTCATGTGGTCTAATTTTTATCTCATTTATTAGTCCTCCAAATCCTTGAAAGATAAAAATAACCAGTCAAGAAATTGCAGAAATCTCAAATTCCCCAATTAATCAAATCAAATCAAATCAAGTCTGCCACTAAAAGTAGTCAGGGAAAAATTGCCAGACTTTCATTTTAACTGTTTAATTTGGACAATTTCTTTAAGTATGTGTAACCTTCATAATATTACTTGGGTTTCTACAAATTAGGTCACAAATCTCAGTTAAAATCAAATCTAAAATCCATTGCATATGTATAGCTTTAATTTACTTGAGATTTATCCTCTCTCATTGAATAGAGTGCAATCTAGCTGTTATTCCAGTTAGTAATGAATATCTTTACAAGTAAGTCCAGTAATTCTTGACAAAGTTCTACAATATTTTATTGATAAAAAGTAGAGGCAAGAATTAAATTTAGATTAATATCCATTTATTCTTTTTTGTTTGTTTGTTTTATAGTCTTACTGTGTATGAGGGGCAATGTCCCTAAATTGTTTTCATGGATTAAATAGTCATGTCAATGTCACTAACTACATCTGTGTCATTGTATACCCTGAAAACCAAAATGGAGGGGTAAGGTAAAAAAACGTGAGCATAATACTTTGGTATAGGGCACATCTTAGCACCTCTTGCAGCTGTGCATATCTATGTGATTAAGGTGGCATCACTGGTCTGAACCCGATTGCTTTGTGAAGTATAGTTCTTCTATCTGTACTCAGTTACTATATAGGAAAAATGAACTTCCATCTTGGTTAGGCTATTTCATTTTGGTCTTCTTTTGTTCCAGTACCTTAACCCTCACTCCAACAATGGAAGTTCAATATAAAAATATAAGATTTCAATGTAACATCTGCAGGCCAAAGAATGTAAGCAGTTAAAATTATATTAAAAAGTTCTAATCCATAGGCTTAATTATATTTATTTTATAATTTAAAATAATTTAAATCTGACAATAGAGCTTAGTAATTAAAAATATTTAAATTTGAGTACTTTTCAGTTACCGTTAGCTTCAAGTTGTTTTTCAGTATTTCCCAATAAATGGAAATAGCTATCATTTTGCCAAATTCTATAGCTAAGAGTTTCAGATTAGCAGATTTTAAGACTTTAAAAATAGATTTAAAGAATGTCCAATTCTGAATATCATCACAATCAATATTTCAGTTAAATATATTATCTATCACAACATACAACATAAAAAACATTTTATGTTGTTTATGTATACAATGATCTTTTGTTTCAATAACAGAGAGACTTAATTTTGAATAGTGATTGGTGGAATATAAAATATGCTATGAGTGTCTCTCAGTAGTAGGGCACTTTCCTAGCATTTGCAAGGTGCTGGGTTTGATCCTCAGCACTGTAATAATAGTAATAATAATAGTAAAAGATGAAGCTTCTGCAAATAATACTAGTAAGGGAATTCTAGTATTGAATAAGGGCTTGCATTTGAACAAAGTCAATGTTCAAATACTGATAGGCTATAATTTTTAGAAATTATTTTAGTTCTTTTATTTTAAAATGCCATCTTTTGATCTCAAATAAAATGTCAATCAATGGGGTACCATGTGGTGTTTCAATGAATGAATTGTTTAATCACTTTAAATATATCTACCTTTTAGTTGTTATTAAGTCCAAATTGTTTTTTTATATTTTCTAACCATAACTTTTCCAAATTCTATTACTAAGAGTAGTAGATTTTAGTTATCATTAGATAGAAGAAAGAAGTTCTGGTGTGGTGTTGCATAATATGATGACACTATCTAACAATAATGTACTGTACATTTCAAAAATTGGAAGAAAGGACACTGAATATTTTCAACACAAAGAAATGATAGATGATTGGTAAGAAAGGTATGTTTCACATGATTTAAATAATTCATATATTGAGACATCCCATGGTACCCCATTATTATGGACAGTTTTTATGTATCAATTTAATAATAAAAAAATGAATTTGTATCTGCCTTCTAGAAATACAAACCTATTAAATGCTCTTACTTGGAGAGGGTTATTTAGACTTTTATTTTGTGCTCCCTATAGCACCTCATACTTTCTAGTTTTGAACACTTATCACTATAGCCATAACTCTTTAAAGCTGTGATTTCCCATGACTCTCTTAGGCTCATGGAGTGGCCACCATTGGTTTAGCTCACTCCTCGACCCCAGGCCCATGGGGCTGGTGACTGTTGGTTTAGCTTACTTTTCCATTTCCAGCATTTAGCACAATGGCTGCCATGCAGCCACTTCTCAGTAAACATTTAATTGAAATAAATTGATCAGAATTAGGCCCTCAACAAATACCTCTTGAATGATGAAAACTCAATTATCTCAAAAGTAGCTCATTATTTAATAAAAGAAAGATAAAACTCAGATTCAAAATAGCAGTTCAACTTACGCTCCAATTGAAGACTTGACTGAATTCTTTGAACTTTCACTGAGCCCCTGGGCTCTCATGTCTACTTCTGATTTCCTTCCACAATGGGTGCTAGTTTAAAAAAATAAGTTTATATGTTTTTTCTCCCCTGTGGCTAATAAATTGAGCATAGAACCATAGAGTTTTGTTAATCTAATTGTTATCTTTTTCCTGCATCTTAATTTCCCTTCTCTAAAATTAGGGAAATGTGTAGCATCTGCTTGTCATTTGTGGAGTGGAAATTGTTTTTGGTCACTTGAGCATTTACTGCTCAGCCTGTGTGGGGCTCCATCTGGCAGGAAAGGTACTGGTCTCTCCATCTTCACTGCAGGGAGTTTAAAGCTTGTTGTCACAACTTAGAAATGTAGATATATGACTTCCTTTATTTCTCTACCAGTGAACTCAACTCATCCCTGAGCCCCATTTTATGTGGTGTATCCGTCTACTTTTGCTTTTTAAAGCTCATGGCCCTTCTGGTTTCCTCAGTCCTATTCAGGTTACCTCAAACTCCTCTGACTAATTATTCAAGATTTCAAGGTTTCTTTCCCTCTCCTTTTCCCCCTCCCCTTCCTACTGAATCCGAATGTGGAGGCACCCTTATTCAACATATCATGTCATTTTTATTTGATTTGGTACCATTAGGCAAGGAGTATCTGCTTCATTGTCTGTCCTCCAACCTTGCTGGTCTCTGCCGGCACCTTCTCCTCTGGCATGGCGTGTGTGCATCCACCTCTGTCTTTAAGAGGTGATCATGTCACGAGGGCTCCTTCCCTCACAAACAGAACTATGGCCTTAGACAGGAGCATCACTCAACATGGGACTAATTTGCTCTTCTGTCTGCCCACATACAACCTTCCTCCTTTCTTGAAGACACAGTCCTCATCAAACAACCCAACCTGCTGGTTGGTGCCCTGTTCATGGATTCACCAACCTCCATTACTGTGAGAAAATTAATTTTTGCTTTTTAAAAAATTATTAAGTCTTAGGTAATTTTCTTGTAGCAGCAAAAATGGACTAAGACAGCTCACAATTGGGGAAGCTCACATTCCCTGCTGCAGGGACATTGCACCTGTGGTAGCAAGACTAGTGAGAATGAATCTCCTTTGAGCCAGCCTGGAGTGGAAGAGATAGTCCAGGCATGCTTTAGTATCCAGGTGCTCTCCCTGCCTGCCCCTGCCCTGCTGCCATTACTACTCTTGTGTGGGCACCTTGTCTTAGTTTGAGATTGGTGGGAAGATTGCCTCACATGTATACACACAGGGACACAGACAACACACACACACACACAGAGTAATAAAACAAATGGGTGATGACAAGGTAGTGATAATGAGTACCGACAACTGAGTAAAATTAGCTACAAGGGAGAGCAGAAAAGAAAGGCATTGAATGGAGGAACAGCTACCAACCAGTGGAGTTTGGCTCACTGGTGTGATGAGGAGAGTAAATATGCTGTCCCTGATATCTCTCCACTCACTTCTTTTCTTGTATGTTTTCTGTGGACTGTGACTAGGTGTTCTCTATCTCTATTGGTTTACATCTCATTTATGCTTTCAGTAAATATTTTTTGTAACCCTACCTCATGTCAGGTCCAAATCTTCCTATTTCACATTTTAGAAAATAATTAATTTGTTTAAAGGTGACTTTTTTTGAGAAAATAATGTAAAATTGATCATATAGCAAATGACTTTTCCGTTCTAAAAGAATTGGACTATTTTACCTACCCCCCCCCACCCCAAATTACCAATAGTCAGAGTTGCCAATTTAGCTGAAATAAATTGAAACATAACTGGAAACTGTGGGAAGAGATGGGTCCAAATAACATACAGGTATAAAGGAAGTGAAGTAAGAACTATCTTTAAATTGTGGGGCTAGTTTCTGGTAGGGTTTGCTACAATCATGGGAGATGGTAAAGTTTGCCAGTATCAACACATTTACTCTTGGTTTACAAATTTCTTCTAAAGAGTCATTTCTCAAGGGAAAAAATGTCCCTTTACAAATGTTAAGAGCCAGGTGAACGTGCATCCAAACTCATGGTGTTGTACATATGGTACTGATAATTGAGAGGAGGTAAAACCTTTACCTAAAATTTTAAAAAAATGTTTTTTGTGATATAAACATTTTGGCAGTAAATTTTAAAAATCTAAATATACATAAGAAAAAAATAATATAGAGGTATTTTGGAGATGCCTAGGGAATTCTATTTAAAACATAGCAAAGTAGGGCAAGAAGAACACCAAGCCTTTATGTTACATAATACAAGAGCTATTAAAACATTCTAAAGGGCTTTATTAATCATTTAATTATAACCAAATATAAAAATATGAGCAGCAGTAAGTCATACCAGTCAACAAAAATAAAATCATAAGATAACAAGTGCTGATGAGGATGTGGAGAAATTAGAATGCTGTTGGCTGCAACAGGGTTCAGCAATGTTGAAAAAGTATGGAGTCTCCTGAAATTTTTTTAAAGAGAGAGAATTATTTTAATATTTATTTTTTAGTTATTGGCGGACACAACATCTCTGGTTTGTATGTAGTGCTGAGGATTGAACCCGGGCCGCACGCATGCCAGGCGAGCACACTACTGCTTGAGCCACATCCCCAGCCCCTCCTGAAAAATTAAAAATAGATTTTGAAATCTAAATTTGGGTATTTGCCCAGAAGAATTGAAATCAGGATCTTGAAGAGACATTTGCATTCCCATTTTCACTGAAGCAATATAGGGCAAATATTATTTGAAGTTCATTATTTTAAGCCCCTAGAGGTCACTCATTCAAAACTAATTAGGAACTGCTTTGGGAAGTTTTAAACCATTTCAGATTTATCACAGATCATTCCAATCTATTTATGCGTCCCTAATAGTCATTATATATGCTTATCTAATTTTCAATCAGGACACCTTGATAATGAGATCATCTCAAAAATGTCAAATTTTTTTTAAATAGGGAAACATCACATTGTGCCCTTATTTAGAATTTAAACCTTAGAAAAAATTTAAAGTAGCTTGTGAAATTAACCATGGTGCTAACTATTTTATTTTATTCTGACTTATGTCTACACAGATGTTTGGAATGGCCATTTCTGGGCTGGAATTGGTTGTAACTACTCTCACCTGGTCTGACTTTTTGCAAATATCTTTAATTGGAAAATCATACAATACACACACACATATGCATATACACAAACATTTTTATCTATATGAAACTTATGGACAAGGATCAACCTTATTTCAGGAAGCTTTGTGTAGAAGGAGATGAACCTAAATTATGTTCAAATATAAATGAAATGACAAAAAAAAAAAAGCTATCTTAATGTGATGGGACTTTTGCAGTCTTTTTAAAGACACCTCCAGAAAGTAAGGCCTTCTCAGTTCAATGAGGCAAAGTATAAAAAGGCTGTTATTCTTTTTAAAGGTTAATAAATAGTAGCAATAAATTTGAGAAAGTCCAATAGAAAACCTCTAAGAGTTAGACTAGTTTTCCTGAACTCCGTATTTATCCTGATTCTGGTTTGGATTTGAATTTAAGATTTAATTTTAGTTAGCTACAAATGTTTGGAAAGTGGTGTTGACATTGAGACCATCTATGAATGGCCTACTTAAGAATTATAACGTTTTTGTTTACCTAAAATATCCCTTGCTTATCTTTCACCATTATATGTGACTGAAAATCCCTACCATAGATGCCTTTGTTTAAAGCAATGAAAGCTGCTGACAAATGCATTCTGAGTAACATGGTATCTGTAATGCCTACTAGTGATTGACTCTGTTGTAGACGAAATGTTTGAGTTCATTGCATATCTTCATCTACCTGGCAGAGTTTTGAGGGGAAGAGTGGTGAAACAGATCTATGTTTTTGTGGGGACAAGGATTGGATTGTGAAGGTGGGCTTTATTATGAAGCCATAGAAGGGAACAAAAACCCTCAGAAGGATCAGGAGACCAGAAAAGTTTTGTGGTTTTAAGAAGGGTGATAACACTTTAGCTGAAATTTGAGGAGTATGTAGGATTGAATATGAACACGAGTTGGAGGAATTTCTTAGTTTAGGAATGAGACTTAGAAAAAACAAGAAGATAACCTACTTCTGTGTATATTATCTAAAGTGTCAAATTTGTAGAGCCCCTTTACCTTTCATAATTGGGAGACACAAAAGCATTTTCAACTATGTCTTATATGATATTAAATAATTGTGTAATATAAAATGAGATTGTATATCATATAATAATTTTTATCTTTCAGAACTTTTTATTGTAAATTCACTATGTTGTAGATGAACAATATCCATCTTCCTGGGTCAGATAGTGGGAGGGAAAAGGAGAAGGTACATTCAACTCATGCAATACCAAAATAATAGTAATCCTGGTGAAAAAAGGAAATAGAAAAATTGCTATTTACAAAAAATATTAGTAGATAAAATTAAATCATTAAAGAAAGCTATATAGCTCCCACTCATAAGGCCAAGTCAAAAAAAGTTGAGGGCATTTCTTAGAGAAAACACACTTGGGAGAGGTAGGGCTGTGCAAAATCAAGAATATTTGTTCTCAAGGAAACTGTCTTGCATCTTTAAGAAAATATTTTTGGTATTTTTTTCCATTTTGCCAAAATCCTTCAAAACTTATAATCTGATGTTACAAAATGCAAAGTTTCTTTTCCTTCATAAATAATACTAGTTATATCATTCTTTTATAATACTGATTGTCATGAATATAAAACAGGGCAATTGTCATAATACGAGGTGGGTAGTAGAAAGTGTCTCCTTTGAAATGTTCCTATTGAAGTAAAAGGGGCCAAACACAGTGCAGTAAGAGTGTAGGTTAAGTCATCAAAGCAGACTTGGAGCCCCACTGGAAAGAAAATCTATCAGCGAAATCTTCAAATCTGAGTAAGTATGAGCATGAGAACCTGAAGTGAAGACACTGTTCAGGGTATGGTGTAGGAGAAAGCCAAGTGAAGGATACCTGTTAACATACATATTTTTCTCAAAGTGAACTTGAAGCATTGCAGGTAGTGCAATCTCTGAGTCCTTCAAGGGAATTTCTGAGTGGGGGTGAAAATTTTCAATTCATACAGAGTCAAGCCTACCTCCACAATTTCTAAAAAACTCACCTTATGATAAATAGAGAGCTTATACATAGTAATATTTCATCCATGTTAGCTTTTGCACAGATTTCTTTGATGTTCCATCTGTGAATTTTAGCTAATTTTTTTGACTCATGAATTTGTCTTGAGGTTTCTGCTCTTATCTTGATGTTCTTTTCTAATACATCAGCTTGGTCTTGAGCTAAGTCTATTACAACTGTTTCAGGAAGTTCTTATCATTATTTCCCAATACTCCAAAGTTTAACTTCCTTAACACTAATTTTTGGCACTTCTAAGCAGAATTTTCTAGTTAACCTCTAAGTTGCTCCACAAATAAGAACTAAAAAATACTAAATTGTGGGAAAAAAATGGAATATCCACTTGATATAAAATGTCTTTGCTAAGTGATAGATCCAGACATAGAATATTTATATCTTGAGTTTTAATTCTGTTTTGACAGCACTTTTCTTCAAAAAGACTCAAGAAGCTCAATTGAGAAGCATGATCAACCTCTGCACATATTTATTTTTTATTATTCCAAGGTCTGAATTTGGTAGAGGGAAATTCACTGGCATCAAAAATCTGACCAACTTGAGGATTGTGAAGTGGTTCAGAGGAAAGTTTAAAATTTGCTGAAACTTTCTATTTCTTTGTCTCATTTGTCCTGACTTTCAATAGATGAGGATTGTTCAAGTGGAAGAAATGAATGACAAATCACTAAAAATGTTCAGAAATATTACTAACACCTACACTTGGTATAAATTAAACTATAATAGTCTCAAATTTTCTTTTTTGTTTTTTAATGATGTGTGTATATGACTTAGTGACTTTTTTGTTCTTTCCACTGGTGCATTATAGTCATGCATCATGATGGGATTTGTTGTTACATATTTATATATGTACTCAATATTACATTATGATTTGGCCAATATCATCCTTCAGTAGTGAATATATTCATAAAATAATTAGTCTTTCTGTTCCGGTACTTACTGTACTTTCAGGAAAGTATAGATTTAATTATACAAAACAGCAATGGATGATGGAAATTCAAACTTAGTGTCTTCCATGGCTTATAGAGCTAAATCATCATTCACCCTAAAAAAAAAAAACAATATTTATTAAACTTTTGAGGGTCTGTGAGGATGGCAATATAAAAGCTTATATTCACCTCATCTTTCATTGGTTGTTATTAATTACTTTTTCATAAAATCACTCTGAAGGTTATGGCTACTTTTAAGTTCATCCCTTATCAGGTACTTACAATTTATATGTAGAAACCAGATGCATTTACATAAAAAAATCAGATAGTAGCCAAAAGGAAAAGTGAGAATTGCAACCAACACTTTGAGTGTCAGTACATACATTGGTTTGGAATAGCTAGAGAAGACTTAAAAGGAAGCAGATAAATAGAGATAAATAGAGAGCTTATGCATAGTAATATTTTATCTTTATAGTGGACTTTAAGGATGGTGAAATTTGAGGAGGTAAAGAAAAGAATTTGTGTGGCAGCTAAGAAGGGAATATACGTGAATATTTACCATTATGGATACCGTTAGGGTGTTGCTGATGACATGGGAACGAAGAGTTGAAGCTGTATTGTTATGACCCTTGTAAGATTGCCTAAAACCCCCAACCTTCGTCTTAGAGTCAGTGAGAAGACACTACAAGTTTTAAGCAGTGACACTAAAAGGTGAAAACAATATTTTAAGGAGAATTTTTCTTATTTCATAATAATTACCTTAACTTTTCTATTCTGGTATCTTACAAAATATGTACTGCTAGGGAGTAGGGAGTAGGGAGTGGTTTGTAAGAAGACTTAATCCTTATTCAAAAAATATTTTTGAAGAGAAAGTTGAATTTGAAGTCAATTGCTGAGGGCATTCAAGAGCAGAGAGTTATGCCAAAAGTTTAAAGTCAGAAAGAAAGAGGGCAAGTCAGCTGGTTAGGACCCTGACCTAGCTCTGTGAGCTCTGCCTTGTGTTCCTATTCTGTGTTGTCAATCCCCCCAATCCATCCTGCTTTCCTTTAGAACACACTAAAATAGATATGATCTTAAGCCATTACAAAATAAGTCATGTAATTAGCAGGATCTAGCCCCATACCTACAGCTTTTTTTTTTTTTTGGTATTTTTTTTCAGATAGCTTAAAAATGTAAGCTAAATAAAATTTTTAGTTTTGTAATTTAATAATAAAAGATGGAAGCTTCTGCTTTCCTGAAAAACCAAAAACAATTTTCAATGGCTTTTTCCTTAATAAGAATAAGAAAGCAATATAGTGTTTGAGAATATGCCATCTCTTTTCATTCTTTGCATGGCTCTTAGAGGCCAGTGGGGCAAATAATAGTGTTGATGAGAGGAAAGTGAAATCCAGAGTGGTGTTTTGTTAGGTAAATATAGAGAATAGTGGCATTTGTGATTCTCAGTTTTATTTGTATCAACTCTTCTACAAGTGGCCTACTAGTTATGCATTATATTTCATTGTCAATTTAAATTGTAAATACTTTCCTTCCTTTATCATAAAATTGAGGTTATGTTTATTTTCTTGACTTCAAGAATTATATAAAATGTAGGGTCTGAGGATATAGCTAAGTTGGTAGAGTGCTTGCCTTGCATGCACAAAGCCCTGGGTTCAATCCCCAGCACCCTCCCCTCCCCCCCCCACACACTTACATAAAATGTAATTTAATTGTTAAGTGAGAAACTTCAATGTAATAATTCTCTTTAGCTATATCTCACTATTATAGCTATTTCCCAATCAAATAATTTTTGGAGAGAGCTCCCATAGAGTTTCTTGAAATAAGTAGCTTTTTTTCAGAAAGTGGAAAGATTAGGATTTTCTGAGAACCTGTCATAGAGATAAAGACATCAGAAAGAGCTCAGAATAAGGATTGCTACAATCACGAACAATTTGAAGGTGCAAAACCAATTTTAGAAATCATTTTTACCTAAGGTGTTAAAAAAAGACGCAAGTTTCCAGTGCAAGAATCATTTTTCAAAGGTCTTGTCTGTTTGATGTTTCACTTGGCTAAGGAAGAAAATAGCTGTTTCATTTTTTGACTGACCTCATGTATAACAGAACAAGGTTTTCCAAAGTAGTGTGATTTAAAGGTTATTCTTCCTGATTAGTTGCATAAAAACATATAAACATGCACAGATACATGACCTTATTTCTGGTTATTTGGCTAATATTTCTTTCTATCCATTTACTCACTACATTTTTATCATCACGTATGTTTTGCAGACTACCACAATCTATAAAAGCTGCTATCAGACAGTTGGCATATTAGATTTAAAGGTTATTTAAATAGTAATATATAAGTGTAAATATTCAAAATATTAGTGAAAGTAGCTCTTTTACACCTATATGGGAATCATAATAATCAGATGGCAGTTAAGTTGTGCTAAAGGAGTCCTGTTTGGAAGGAGATGGATAGAAATTTTTATGGCTTTTAGATAGAATTATGCTAGGGGTGTGTGTGTGTGTGTGTGTGTGTGTGTGTGTGTGTGTGTGTGTGTGTAAAATGAAAGAATAGCATGAAAACACTTTGGAGAAGAAAGTCATGGAAGTGTCCAAGAACAGAAAGGGCCAGGTAGATGGTTTAATTTCATCTTCTCCTTAAACCTATCTTTGTAAACCTTTTCTTTCAAGATTAATGATTTTGGCCATTACCTAAAACCAATGTATTCTGGTCAAATATTTTAATCAATGATTAGGTATTTGATTAACTTCAGTTAGTCAGACATCTGTACGTATCTGTATGTATCATCTTTTGTATTTGGAATCAATATGTAAATATGAACAAGTTCTCTCTAGTCTGAGAACTAAGAGCACAATGTGGATGAGGTTTGACATAAGAAGTATGTTATTGGAAAGTAGGGAATGAACCATTGGCCATCTATTTTCAGAAGGGCATGAAAGTTAAGGAAAGATGTTGCCACATCAGAGAATAGGTGATTTGGAGAGAAAGAAATTAAAATTTTCTACTTCCTCTCCCAGAAGATTATAACTAGTCTTAAACGATCCATAGATTTTAGAGTATGTCTACTGACCTCAATAAATGCAACTTTATGGGGATTTTGTGAGAACTATATATTTCTATTTCATATTTTTGTCTCCTTTAACTGAAACCTAAAAGTACTTCTTGCTATAATAGTGCTCAGTTTCACCTTAATATTACCTAAGTCCCATTTTAGCTCAGTTTTCTTCAAAGTTATACAGCCATTAGTCAATCAAAGTGTACTTGCTTTTCAGTTTTATACAGAGGCACATGGAATGAGAAGTCTTTCAACCTGAAAAATAGTCTCCCTGAGGTGTGAACTTTACCCTGAATAGGAAGCTGGGATAGAAATGTGACCTGAGGATCTGGTTTTGCTAAGAGGTGATTTTCTGAGACCTCATAAAAAATAGACCTTATACTTGTGTATTGCTTTACTGTTTCACAAAAGATTGTCACATGTATTGTCATACTTCTTACTAGCACTAGAACTACCACATGAGAGCATTTGCCCCTCTGTTTTATAGCTAAGGAGACTGAAGGACAAAGAAGACCTGTGTAATGTGTCACTGAGCTCAAAAGTGCAGGGTTGGGATTCACATTGGATCTTCAGACTCCATGTCCAGTGTTCCTCTACACATTTGACTGGGTAATCCCCAAAGCTTGTCACAGAGTGTTATGGTAAAATGATCCTTTCCAGATCACTATGCTACCCGTGGTGTGTAAGCTTTATGTACGTTAGGAAGTTAGTGAAAATATTGCCGATTGTTAAATAAAAACTGGGGTAAGAGAAAAATTGGGGAGGGGGGTCTCTTCAGGCAAAGTGTGTTTCTTCCATGTCTAGCTGGACCATAGCAGGAAGCAGCTAGCTCTACTAAGAAATGGCTCTAGATCCATCTCAGCTGGGTTCAAGCCAAGAACTGGGAATAAGAGGACTGAAATATTGCTAGTGGAGCTTGAAGCATCCCAAAGATCATGAAGGCATCAGTATGTGCTGGTGAGATACAGTCTGTGGGACCTTCAGTCAGTTCACTCAACCTTTCTCTGCTTTAGTCTCATACCACGCAGAAAAAGCAGAACCTTTCCATTTGAGTGGTTTATTTCCTTGTCAAATTATTTAAAATTTCACACTGATTAAAATATGGTTAAATTTTAGTATGATGTCTGATACTAACTTTAATGGAATTAATTAGTCAACATTCAGAAGAATTATTTTTCATAATTTTAGTGGATTTCTAGGTTATGAAAATTATTGGTGACCTTGTCAGTGATTTTTATCTCTAAATTCACAGATTGGATCATTAAGTTTTATTACTGATCAAACAAATAATATTTGGTCAATTAATAGGGAATTGTTTTTCGTGAGCATAAAAGTATGTCTTATGGCATATTCCTGCATGCTACCATGATGTTAAGTGATATAAGCAGGCGAAGAAAGACAAAAACCTCACTGACATGTGGAGATCACACATGAAAGTTAAACTAATAGACTCGGGGAAGAATGGTGGTTACTAGATGCTAGGGTATGGTGGGGCTGTGGAGATGGTGGACAGATGCAAAACTTCATTTAGACAGGAGGAATAACTTCAGGAGATGTATGACTACAACATGAACAACACAGAGACTATAATTAGTAACAATGTATTATATTCTTAAAAGTGGCTGAGTATATTTTATGTGTTCTCACCATAAAAATATAAAGTTTGTGGAGTAATGCAAATGTTGCTAGACATTCTACAATATATGTATTTGCAGAGAAAGGAAAGGAAGATTGTAGTTGATAAGGAAAAAAGTAAGAACAACTAAAGCTTATTGCTTGAGTGTATATGCATATGTCTAACATAAGCTAAGAGGAAATCCAGTGAGAGGTTTTGAGTCCAGAAGTGAGTCATCAGAGGCACATTTAGAAATGAAAAGTAATAATGAAGATTTGATTCAGGTAGAGGAATGATGAGTTGTTCTTGCCTGATAAAAACGTCACCATAAAATGCAATACATAAAAATGGATTTTGTATAATCTGATTGTACCCTTTTGTAAATATTTTCAATGATATGGTAAAAATGCTGTTGCTAAAATGAATTGATATTTCCTTTAATTACTATTTCAGTATTACTAATTAGTTTTGGGGGAAGATATTCCTAGATTTTAAAAACTTATACCTCAGAAATAACAGGACAATTAGTATAAAATGAAATAAAGATAGATTAACTTTCATCTCAATTTTTTTGATATTTCAAGTTAGTAACCTTAAATAATTTAACAAGTTCATAACTTTAAACAATTCTTGATTCCCACATGCTTGTAGAGCCCTCTCCCATATGATATCAGATTGGTCTATGTTACTAGCATCATATGGCAGAAGGGAGAGAATGTAATTTCTGATATTAAATTTAAAATTCTGCAGCTCCATCTTGAATGCTTTCTTCTGTGTTCTTTCTCTGTCTCATATCTCATGAAAGGGGAAGCAAGCTGCTACATTGTGAGCACTCCTATGGAGTAGCTTATGCTGCAAGGAACAGAAGAAATCTTTATACAATAATTAACAAAGCCCTGACATCTGCCAGCAACCACATTAGAGACTTTGGAAGTAGATTCTCTGGTCACAGAAAATTTTGAGATGGCTTTGGCCCTGACAGCTTGGTGCAACCTTGTAAAGGAACCAAGCCCCCTTACTAAATTGGTCCAATATTTAGTGCAGAATGTTTTAATCTGCTGACTTTTGGAGTAATTTGCTCTGCAGCAAGAGAACTGATATGCTTTTGACTCAGGCCTAATCTCAGGTTTCCAGTCTCACAAAAATAGCTCCATAATCTGCCTACTTGCACAAGCCAAGATCCTGAGTCATCCAGGACACCACTTTCTTATTCAATTTGCCAATCAATTATGATGTCCTGTTGAGCACCTATTGAATCTATTGTATACAGGGGACTATTTAGGTAGGATACAGTGAACAAAATAAAGTTGTTAGAATAATAGATTTGTCTGGTGCTAGTAACAGATGCAATGAAGAAGAAAGCAGGGTGAGATAGAAAATGGTGCTGGAGGACTGGTTTATGTAGAAGGGTCGGGGAAGGCATCTCTGGTAGAGTGTCCTCTGAACAGAATTGGAAGGAACCATGACTTCTGTGTGGATGACACGGAGAAGACTGGTCCAGGTAGTGGACAACATTGGTCCAAGTACCCACAGCAGAAGTGCTTGACGTGATTGGGGATCAGCAAGGAGGCCACTGTGGCTGGGGCATAGAGAGGGAGGAGTGTGTTGAACTCTATTAAGGTTTTATCTTACAAAAGTTGGGAAACCATTGGAATGTTTTGAGTACAGGAGTTACATCATCAGGTTTAGTTTCCAGTAGCATCACTAAAGCCTTGGTGTTGACAGCAGATTTTGAAGAGAGGGATGGGAGTGGAAGAAAAAATAGCATAAAAAAATAACAGTTGTGTAGAATAGAGTGGTCTGACATGTTTGTAAGGCAGCTATGACAATTAGCTGATAGAATAGGCAATGAGGAATCAAAGATGTCTTCAGGTGACATTGATATGCTCTGGCAGACTACCGAGGCTTGTGTCAGTCTCCTTTGGTCCTCCCATATCTTCCCTTTCCCCAGCCCAGCCTTGCTCTTTTCCTACTGAGGTAGCTCCCTGCATTTTCTAAGTGATTTCTTCAGATCCCACTCAAAAATGGCTGCTCTGGTAATAATAGAAACTAACAAAATCAATTTTGAAGTTATACTAAACTGAATCCTATCTCAAGTTATATTAGACATTATATTCTTTCAAATCTATTGTTAAATGAATATAATGTATAAGTTATGAATTATGATAGTTCATATGTACTAAGTACTTTACATGGATTATTTCTTGACTATTTACTGCAAGGCTATGAAGTAGATACTGTTTCTATCATAATTTTGCAGTACAAAAACTAAGGATTTAAAAAGATAGTTAGTCCAGATTCACATAGTTGATAAGTGGTAAGGACAGAAATTGTATATAATTCTCTCACTCCAAAAATCCCTGTCTAGCAAAATTATGTTTCAATGAATTACTTTGTCTCTATAAAGTGAGAAGCATCTTTCACGCATTCAGTTATACTGCTAGTGAGATTATGTTTGTCTCACTTTTGAATAATTTTGATAATGTTATACATTTCAGGCATAAAATTCTTATTGACTGACAAGGATTAGTGATAATGTGCTAATAGAACATCAGATAGATTATATCATTGCTTCCTATATACTAAATGAGTTCAAGATCCATATTGAAAATTGATAGATGGTACAGTCATTATGAAAAAGCATAGGGATTCCTGAAAAAATAGAACTTCCATATGATTCAGCAATCCCTCTTCTAGGTATATATCCAAAGGAAACAAATTCAGTATGTTTAAGAGGTATCTGTATTTTCATCTTCATTGTAACATTATTCACATATACAACATACAGAATCACACTAAGTATTCATTAGTGGATAAATGGATAAAGAAAACATGGCATATACACACAATAAAAAGCTATTAAGACTTAAAAAAGAACAGAATACTGTTATTCAAACACAATGAATGAGCCTGGAGGACATTATATTAAGGAAAATTAAACAAACAGCAGAAAAATACTACATTATCTTTCTTTGGATTCCAAAAGAATAAAATTCAAAGAAGTAGAGAATAGAATGATGTTTACCAAAGGAAAAAAATTGGTCAAATGATACAAAATTTTAGTTGGGTAGAAGAACTAATTTGAAGAGAGATATTATACATGTTCTCATCATGAAAAATGAGAAGTATGTGAAGTAATACATATGTTAATTAGCTCGATTTAGCCGTTCTACAATGGATATATATTTTAAAACATCATGTTGTACATGATAAATGTGTATAACTTTCATCATCTAAACAAAATAATAAATCAGTTAATAAAATTACTGAATATTCAAACAATATACAAAATACATGAAAGCCATATTTTAAAGAAGAATTACAAAGCAAATGACCATGTACTTATTACTCGGTTGAGAAATAAGACCTTGCTTGTTCCTTAAAAAAATACCCACAGTGAGTGATGGCTAATAACTGGCTAATAAAAACTGACTAATAATATTGTTCTACTCTCTGTTTATTCTCAAAAAATCTAATTTTCATGGAAAACTGGTTTGAGGCTAATCATGGATGCCAATATTGAAATAGCTGCTCTATTTGTGAGTGACTGAGTAACTGGACAGAATAATATTCCATTTCCTATTTGGCTTCCCATTTTCTAAATTATTATATTGTCTTAAATTCCCATATTACAATTTATATTATGAGCTACCAAGGCTCAATCACCCAAGGTATTTTTATAGAGAAAATGAAGTTCAAAGATCAAAGTAAGAAAACTGTGACTTTTTATATTTCTTAGACGTTCATTTCCTCAACTATCTTAAAATTCACGACAGGTAAAATTACATTATCCAGATAATGATAGTAATGCATTAGTCCAATAGTCCATTTGCCTTCTTTTCATTATAAGATGATGTTTTACAAGTACTTTACCGTCCTTGGAAGAAAATCATTATTACTATGATGATGATGTTGATGATGATGATGATTACTACACATTTTTGATATTTTCTTCCTTTAGGATATAAAGAAAATGTCTGGGAAAGTGGAACTTTATTATATTTTTATATATAACCAGAAAAAGATGCTGTAACTTTTCAAAACTCCTTTGATAAAATATTGGAAATCGTTTTGTGCTTCTAAAGAAATTGGAGACTTCCAGTGGTAACTTGAATCACTTTCTTTCTTTAGCAAACTATTTTGTTTTTAGACAGGATATTTTTCCAATGTAGTTAAGTGTCAAATCTGAGTAGAAAATATTTTAAAAATAAGAATGGCATGATGAATTCTACTAGTCTCCTTTTGGGTCTGGGTACTTGTTTTTTCTCAAAATGAAAGCAGACAGTCTAGGCACAAAAATGATCTTAGAAGCTATGTCCTAATATTGCAGAATTTTGCTTCTTTGATTCCTTTCCTCTAAGTTTGAAAGACATTGTAAGATTCCTTTTAGATAGGTCTGGTTTGATTTTCATTACTCTTAAAAATCTTTTCATGCTGAATTGAAGTATTTAACTTCTTCTAAGAAAGATATTTGAGCAGTGCATCACAGGCAATTTATTTTTCTCTATGTCCCTGAAGAGACTAAATTATCAATCCTAATTTTATATTTTTTCCTTCTTTTGGAGTTATGGAAATAGAAGGACATTCAATTATACTAAAAGGCACATCTCTTAATGCTATTACATTGGCAAACAAAACTCAACACAGGAATTATAGGGAATATTCAGACCATATTTTATAAAATTGGGATTTGGAAATCATGATTCTTTATAATTGAAAAATTTTCTAGAGTTTAGGGAGTATTTGTTATAGTATATATCTACACATCTCACACTTACATAATGCCATGCCAGGCACTATTCTAATTGTTTTATGTGTATTGCCTCCCTTAATCCATATTTCAACACTATGAGGTATATAGATACTGTTAGTATCCCCATGGCAGCCATCATGGCTCATGATCTATGCAATTAAATTGGACCTTGGGGACAGGTAGCTGATTTTTTGTCACTATCTTGAAATTTTTGATAACTTTGAGAAGTCCTGCATTTTCATTTTTCATTAGGATTTAGGAGATAGACACTGTCCTCATGGAGGAAGGCAGAGGACAAAAGGAGATAAAGAGGTGTTCAGCAAATTATGTAACTGACTGAGAGGCTACATAATTTTCCCATTATGGTAGAGTAAGTGATCTGATCTCAGAGGTCTGATCTTAACCTCAAACTCTACAGGTGATCAAGAATGATGATTCATATTCAAAATGATATATTCAATATCAACTTAGTATATTCACACTGAACCCACACAATGCAAAATTTTTGAACACATTATAAGGCAAAATTATTATTTGTTTCGTCAAATAGATGAGGAAATTGAGAATCTAGACCTTCTAGAGTAGTACTAATTCCAAGGCGGATTTCTTCCATTTCTTTGGGCAATTGAACTTTTCACAGCTGGAATTTAATATGTAGCAGAGGGTTTCAGTTTTATCTTGTAGATGGTGATGGGGCCTGCAAAATTTGAGTCAAAGAATATAAATGTGTAACTAGGCTTCCTATGCCAGCATACTCTAAGTATGTTAGATTCACGGGTAACTCTTACAGACATTCCATTGTGACTATTTCACTAAATAATGTGTGTATGATAAGCACATTATTAATTTGAGAAGCAATTATTATTATATCCTCAGGTGGAATCTTATTTAAATGTAAAGTGCCTATAGCCACAATACAAAGGCTTTTTTTTTTGGTATTGGGGTGCTTTACCATTAAGTTTCCTTCTTGGTTTTTTTAGTTTTCATTTTAAGACAGGATATTGCTAAGTTGCTAAGACTGGCCTCAAATTTGTGATTCTCCTGACTCAGTCTCCTGAGTCACTGGGATTATAGGCATCTGCCTCCATTTTTGGCTTGTATATTTTATTTTTTTGACTTTGCATTTCAATCTATGAAAACACTAATCAGGAAAACGTGTTATCAAGTGAAGTCTAATAAAATTCTAGAAATGAAATTATTCTTCTTTGTGATCATATTTATTCAACTTTAGAGAATTTCAGAGTCTCCTTCATGAACTAAGATGAACATACTTCTGCAAGGTGATTGAGCATATTTATTGCCACACAGTTTATATGCTCTATGTTCCTGGAACTCCCACTCTCATACCCTGATCTAGAGTTGGAAATTGGAATATAAAGCATCCCTGTATTTCCAAACTTTTTCCAGCTCCTTCTGCAAAACATTTCCAGAGGCTTCTGATTCACATGGTCAAGTTAGTTACTGCAACAGAGCCACTCCTGGTACAAATTTCTGTGTTAATTAGCTTTTGTCACTGTGACCAAAATGTCTGACAAGAACAATGTAGAGGAGGGAAGGTTAATTTTGAGCTCATGGTATCAGAAGTTTAATCCATGGTGATCCTACTCCATTTCTCTGGGACCAAGGTAAAGCAGAACATCATGGTGGAACGGTGTGGCTACATTCCTGATGGCCAGGAAGCAGAGAAGGGAATGGTAAAAGGGTCACGGAAAGATGCACTATTTTAGGACACACCCCCAGTGACCCACCTTCTCTATCTATGCCCTACCTGTTATCCTCAGTTCTTTCAAACTAAGATGGACAGTTAGGTTATGATTCTTATAAGCATCTCACTACCAATTTTTCCTGTATTAGCACAGGAAGTTTTGGGGGACATCACATATCTACTAATACCATCCACCCATCCGTTAAAAACTGCCTCTGTACTAGACATTTTGGAGGACATAAGCAGCCCCCTTCTTTAAGAATGTCTCTCCCTGTTGTCTAGTTATAGTTATATTATTTGTTTTCCCATTCTCTCCCACCTCATTTACCTACATTGAAAGATAAAGATGGTGGAAATATCTGATTACATCTAGGTCAAGGATTAGATCCATTATTAAATTTCTTAATAATGATTGTGGGGACAAGTGCATGGAATACTGCATACTGGCATATGTTAAGGGCACCTGTGTGGCAAACCACTTCCCTCATGCTAGGCACATGTGTGCCAAACCGCTTATCCTGTAGGCACAGCCCTGGGCGTGAGGCCACATATTACAGTCCCAACACTTGCTCCACAGTCCGCTCCTAATTTGGTCACTTCAAGGACAGTTGGCCAGAAATTGTACTGGTGACTACCTATAATCTGTTTAGCTACTGCCTGAGTATATATACATAGTAATTATACAATAAAATCAGATCTGCTTCCAGCATGGTCTCTGGAGGTCTTGATTCGTGATTCTGCAGCCACACTCTCCTTTATCCTGTTCCATGGACCTCCTTGCTGGACGAGAAAGAGCCTACGCAAATGATGAGTTATCAAGTCTAAAGCTGAGTGCTATGTTGTTGCCAGTAAATTTCTGCTTGTTTTTAATAATGTCAGGGAAATATGATTAAAAGAAAGATCTCCCAATCCAGAAAACCTCTCCATGAAGGCAGTAGAGAATGAGTGCAGTTTTATTATTGAATAAGTATTAAGCCAGAATGTGATGTGCATCAAAACAATCTCTAAGCAATCTGCTTACTGATCAAAAAACAGAAATAAAACTCATGTTTTTATGTAATCAGGTGGTGCAATACTTTCCATATACATTATCAAGATGAATAGTTACTAGTCATCATGTAAAAGAGAGGATTTGACAGCATAATTTGTCATACATAGTTCATCCTAAATTCAGATGATAACTGTGGTGACCATCTGGTTTAGCTAATTGACTTTATCCAAGGGGAGACCCATATGAAAAGAAATAGTTTTGCAACTCAGACAAAATGTTAGACTGAATGTTAGACTCCAACCCTCTCCCAGAAACTAGGAGTAGGGGTGCTTTCTTTCTTAAGATGCTATATCGATTGATCCAAAAGAGATGTCTCCCAGGTTCTTGAGAAAAACCTTAGGTGATCACAAAGCTGACAAATGCCTATCCAGTCATCAAAGCATTTTAATACATGTCAAAAAGAAGAGAAAGTACTTGTAATGAATTTTTTCTAAGGTTAAATAGTCTAAGAATAAAAAAAGGAGAGAAGGAAAATTTCCTTCCTTGTTTTCAGTAGAAAAAAACTAAGTCTTATTTTAAATTTGAAAGATAGAGATGGTAGGAATACCTGATTCCATCTGGGACAATGATTAATTCCAATTTGTTTTTGTTCTTACTATTAAGCTACTTTATATTTTATGGCACTTCCTTGTTTACAAAGCAGGATCATATATACCATTTTATTTGATCTTCACATTTTCTCCAGGAACAGAACAAATATTATTTTGCAGATGAATAACCTGAACCTCAAATTTTGTGATGGGTTAAGTGGTGAGTGTTGAACTATACACAGGTCTTCTAGTGCAAGTCAAATGCTTCTAAAAATTATCTTTTTTCCCCATGTGTCTAAAGATGCATCTAGCTAGGCATGGTGGTATTTACCTGTAATCTCAGTGACTCAGGAGACCATGGCAGGAATTCAAGATCAGCCTGAGAAACTCAGTGAGAGCTTATCTCAAATAAAAATACAAAGGACTAAGGATGTGACTGAGGGTAGAACACCCCTGGGGTCAATCCCCAATACTATAATACTAATATTAATAAAATACATCTAACTATTGGCATTGAAGCTTGAAATAAATGATCAATTCAGAGTTCTTTGCAATAGATTGTGATGCAACAAAGGTACCCTACAAATTTCTTTGTCTACTACCTCCCATTCACTTCACCTCTCCAGGATCCCACACCTTCCCAGCCTGGCTTTCATCTGTGCTGAAATCACTCTTTCAACAACTGATTACTTTTCAGTGGTCAGAACCTGTAATCTTTCTCCTGCTCTCATGCTCTTTGTTTTTGTTGTTATTGTAGTACATAATGTGATACTTGTCATTTTTAATCACTTAGGTGTATAATTCAGAGGCATTAAGTACATTCATACTGTTGTGAAACAATCACGACCACACATTATCAGAACTTTTCTGTTTTCCTAAACTTATGCTTAATAAGGTCGCACTTCTCTTTCTTCCAGCTCCTGGCTTCCATTCTGCATTCTCTCTCTGGATTTAACTACTCTATGTATCATTTAGAAGTGAAACCATACAGTATTTGTCCTTTTACATCTGGCTTATTCAGTTGCATAATGTCTTCATTAAGGTTCATCAAAGTTGTAGTATGTGTGAGAATTTTATTACTTTTTAAAGGATGAATAATACACGTGTGCACACACACATCACCTTTTGCTTAAACTCAGTGTGTGTGTGTTAGATGTTCATTGCTGTGATCAGAATAATTGACCAGAAACACTCAGAGGAAGAAAAATTTATTTTGAGCTCATGGTTTAAGAGGTTGGTTCAGGCCATGGTTGGCAAACTCCATTGCTCTGGGCCCAAGGGGAGTCAGAGCATCATGGAAGAAAGGCATGGTGGAGGAAAGCTGCTTACCTCATGGTAGCCAGGAGACAGAGCAACAGGAGCCAGGAACAAAATATATAATTCCCAAGTTATGTCCTCAGTGACCCAGTTCCTCCAGCCATGCCACATTTGCCTACACCTACTACCTGTTAAGTTATTAATCCATCATATGGATAATCCACTGATTAGGTTATGGCTCATATCATTTCACCTTTTGCATTAACACAGGAGCTTTTAGGGAGACACCTCAGGTAAACCATAATACTCTGCTTGATTTATGTTACTTGTAATCAATGTTTCTAATTTAACTTTCAGTGAAAACTCTATTCCTCCTTATCAATAACTTGCAATTAACTCTTGATTTACCCTGCTAATAAATATAATAAATATATCCATGATATATTCCTACCATTTTCTGTTTGTCAATGTAAAAATATTAGGTAAGGTGAAGAAAAATCTTCAAAATTTGTTATTTTTGTTTAGTATAACAAGGGCAGGAGAAAAGATACTTTCTGTGTGAGAGTCTCAAAGATACAGATCACTGGTGCCTCTGAGGTTTGTATTCTCTCAAGATATCAGAGCACAATAGACTATGCAGCTAATCAAGGGTAGGGGAACAGCAACATTATTGGTGTAGAGTTGTGGGGTAGGAAAATGGAGAACAGGTGGTGTAGAATTTGCTTGGGACGCCACATTTTCAGCAATGCCAATCTCCTGATATTTCTGCATTAAGATCTTATGAAGGTAGAGTGAGAATTAAATGATATAATTTATATACAACATTTCACCTGAAGTTTGGCATTTAGTAAAAACTCAGCCACAGTTAACTATCTTTCCTACCCAAAGGGATATTTTTATGTAAAAAGTTAAAGTTTCTATTATTTCGAGTGTACATTTCCCCTAGCTGGCATTTAGGGAGCATAGGATGTAGACATTTATTTTTTAAAATTAATGTCTGCATTTAATGTAACAAGATGGCTTTCTAATTGTGCAGTAATTAAACTTAAACAAATGCCAAAATCATAAAGGGGCACTGACCATGACATCATTTAAATGTGAAATGAGGATAAGATCAATGCCTTAATTTTCTATAGTCATTATTTGGGTCACATAAAATGCCAGTTTCCCATGTTCATTCTACTGCCAGAACTTCTGAAGCAGTAAAGAAGAAAAAAATTTATAGTGTATCTCACTGATAACTTAGAAGACTGATTTAATATTCTTTAAGGATCTATAGAGTTTTACTAAATAAGAGTTCAGCTCAAATTAAAATGGAAATTACAGTAATATTTTTCCTCTGAGAAGTTACTCCTTTGTCTGATCTGTCACTGTATCATCATTTAGTCTTCTGTTATTAGAATGATCATTCAATCATATCTTCTGCTTTTAGGATTAATTACAAGCTTAAAGACTTGCCGTCAACTCACTAACCAATGCCATAGCTATATCCTAGAACATATCATCAGGACTCTGACAAAACAGGATCTTAAACCCACATGTATTTTTCTGTCCTGATTTTGAAAGAAAAGTGAGTTCAAGTAACTGCATACTTTATCAGTAGCAGGAAATCACTGGATTTAGGTTTTCTTTAGTCTTTTACCTTACTTTTGAAAGGAATATTACCTTGTCCTTTGCCAGAACTACAAGTACAGATCTGGAAAAACTATCGGTTTATCTTCAGTCAATGGAAATGACAGAGTTCAGGCCTAATACCATGCAGAACCTGCAAACTGTCAGATGTGATTACAGGTCCTGTTCATAACCATTCAGTGTCCTAATATGGCACTCACTGCTGTCTCTCTGAAGAATGTTTGTGATCTTTATTCCTTTAACACTGGGGTCAAACTTCATGAGAAGACAGCAATCCTTCAAATCTTCAATGTCCTTGCTTCTCCTGACCCCGAATGTATCACAGTGTTCTGTTTATGGTTGTTAGAGTGCCACAGAGCAACCTCTGTACAATTGCCTCTGAAGCATGATACATTTCCAGTTAACGCTCTGTGAATTTGGTGTGGTGTTTTTATTTGCCTCACTGGTACACAGAGGGTCTTTTCTAGTTTCCAGCTGTAGTCTTTCCACTACAACAGGCTATTGAAAGTATTTTTGATCATGGAAATGAGATTTTAAAATTATACTCATGATTTCATGTAGGGCACAGAGCAGATTTTTGTCTCTACTGGGAAGAAATTTCTCCTGGATATCAACATTAAAAGCAATTGAAGCTCAATAATGCAGAATGTTAAAAGGTGTCAAGGCTAGCATTGTTTTACTAAAACCAGTCACAAAATGAAAAAAAAAATCCACAAAAAACAGAACACCAAACTTCTTGAAATTCATGCAGTATCTTCTTGACATCACTAACATTCTTCCTTGGTTTGTGTTTCTACTAGACGTTGTAAACGTTTGACAAATTTTCATATCCTCTTCATCAATTCTTAACACTTTCATTTCACCTGAGAAATAATTGTGACTGTGAATGTTTCCAGGACAGAGCGAGGCCTTATTTATCTGTATTTCTCTAGCATGCTGTGCAGTGCCTGACTCTTAGTGGAGCTCAATAAATAATTGCTGAATGAAAGAGGAGTTTTCTGTTATCTCACACCTTGCCACGGCTCAAACTTTCTATTCAGACACCGTTGCTTGATGACATTTGACAATTTGTTATAGTATTTTTAATAACACGTGGAGCTGTGACCTTTATGTTTGATCTTAGAGGGGAAAACAGGGCTCTATTCCTTGAGTAAAAATTGTGTTGAAAAATATTTGCTAGTGGCTTTGTCTTGTGGTTCTGGAAACCTCTCAAGTTATAGGAGCCTCTGTTCTCGCACATTCCTAGCTGCCTGTCACACCACCCCACCTACAGGTCCCAAGGCTACCCTAAACTCATGTGTTCCGAGTTCAACACATTTTTTCTTCTTTAAAGCTACTCCACCTTGATTTTTCTGTTAATACCTTCATGTTTACTCAAACTACATTTTTCGAGAAACCTATATGTGGGCTTGACTTCTATCTTCTACACATACTTCTGATGCTCCCAATTTATCTTCTTGACATCACTAACATTTGAGTCTCTGCACACCCAACTGCCACTTGCTTCATTTACATTTATTTCCTTTTCTTTTGTTCTTCTTTCTGCTTCTAGTCTCTCCCATTTAAATCAATATTAATCATTTTAAAGCAGAGTTAAAATTATGTCACCCAATCATTCATGCTTTGCCCTAATGACTCCAATGGCTTACAAAGTGTGGACATTTTAACAATTGGTTCTACAGTAGCATTAACCAGTAACATGCAATGAAGGCTTGCCACGACCTGGAGAGCACAATGCTCAGTAAAGTAAGCCAGGCACAGAAAACAAGTACTACAGATTTTCATTGATGTGTGGGATCTAAAAAGGTCAGACTTCTAGAAGTAAATATACAATGGTGTGATGGTTACCAGGGGCTGGGGTGTGGTGGTGAAATGGGGAGATATTAGTCAAAGGGTACAAAGTTTCAGTGAGACAAGAAGAATAAGCTCTGGGTACATATTGTACGATAAGTGTTTCTGTAGTGTTATATAATACATTATATAATATTATATAATACACTAGTATGATATATTTGAAAATTGTTAAAGGAGTATATTTAATGTTCTCAACAAAAAAGAAGGAGGTGATAGATATGTTAATTTACTTGATTTAATCATTATACAATAAATACATGTATTAAGACATCACATTATGACCCATACATATGTAATTTATATTTTTAATTAAAAATAAATGTTCAATAAACAATAAAATTGCTATAACCATTTCTGAGAAACAAAAGAAAATGTATTTTATTTAAGCCAATATGTTAAAAATATTATCATTTTAACATGTTATCAATATAAAATTGTCAATGAGACAATTTACGTTCTTTGTTTTCCTACCCACTCATTGAAATGTTTTCAGCCATATTCAAGTGCTCAGAGGTCACATGAAGCTAATGTTCACTATATTAGCCAATGAGGCTTTAGAGCTTTCACTATCTTTTATAAACCTTGTTCTGATTCTATTTTTCTTTCTTCTGTGTACACTCTACCCACCAGTTCGTGTCCTTAATATACACAAGTTATTTTGCTCTATTGTTCTCTCTCCATTTCCAAACCCTGCAAGTTCTTTAGGGCTGTGTTCAAATGGCACCTGACCTATAAGATATTATCTTTTCCCATACAAAATAAACTCACCCCCCATGACTTTCTACAGCCTATTTTCTGTGATGACCCATATCACTCTTAATTCTTCTATGTATATCACCTTTATTAGGTCATATATTTCTTAAAGTCAGGGACTGTAGTTTCCTCACTGTGTCGTATATGATGCTTAGCCCTATGCCTTACCCAGAAGGGTGTTCCTGAATGCTAATGAATCTTAAGTTAAACTACTCCAAAGACAGCTTTATTAACTGGTTTGAGAAATGATTGCAAACGGTCAAAAATGGAAAAAAAATGTATGTGTATGTATATTGGATCTATGTGATTTTAAAATAGTAAGCAGAGCTTTTAAGTTAGCAGAAAACATAGCTTTACCAACAATCACATACTCATATGGCTTATGTAAAGAATTTAGAGGGACATATTTTCATTTAATAAGTGCCAGGAGAATACTTTCATGGCTTCTTTACAACCACCTTGATTAACCATTTTTTGAAAGTAGATACTGCATGAAGTTGCTTTTATTTTAATTATCAATTCCTTGATAAGGACCATAAGTAATCAGAAAGATCCTGTGCTTCTGCCATAAAACTATACTTTCTTTTTGGATTCTTTTACACTCTCATTTCTCTCAAGGTCACTGAGTCAGGTAATCATGAAGGAAGCTGGATATTGGTGAAGCTTAGATATAATTCTTTCATGATGGTGTCTCAAAATTTCCTTGGACTGATACCTACCATTGCAAAATAGAATCTTCTAGCATAAAGGCCCAGAATCTAGGAATTGGTGCACTAGAAACATGCCAAGTTTTTATATTTCAACTGGGCTTCTTTGTCTTCCTTCAATATAACTTAATGGAGATTTCTCTTTGGTCAGCAGAATGTAGCAGATGCTGTCAGTGCTTCCTTTGCATCCCCTGAGACCTCCTTGCATTTTCTCCCATGTCATCCTGAATTTCAATGTCCAGGACCTTTGCACAACAGGCTGTGAGAGAATACTCCCAGGTGCAGCTCCTAACCAATGATGGAAGGAGGGTGGAGGTAAATGCCCTCTAGCTGCCTCCCTCAATCCTTGAGTGAGAGGCATATAATTACAGTTTTCCAGACTGTCCCACCCACCCATTTCAATGGTCTATATTGCTTGCTGCTTTAATAATGCAAACTGTTGTTGGCCTTCCCTTGGTTTCCTGTCCAGCAAAGGGATTACTGCACTTCCCAAATTCAGGTGCACCCAACCCCTGACTCAGCATCTGCTTCCTAGAGAACACAGTCAAAATCCTGAGCTAATCAAGGTTTAAAACCCTCAATGTGGTTCTAATTTTTCTTACCTTTGTATCCTTTTACCCAATCTTTTCTCCTTTCTCTCTCTTCCTTATGATTTTCTTTTCTTTTCCAGTCCTTAGCTGGGGCTGCTTTGAGTGACGTCAATCTAGTCATAGAGCAGGCTTTCCATTGAATTATGTTATGCTTCACTGAATGTAGCATAAAATCTCTGCTAGCTGATTTGTTCCCCACCCTTTAAAAACAAAACAAACTTTTTTTTTTTTTTTTTTTTTTTTTTTTTACTTTTGAAGCAGACTATTTTTACTTATTGTTGACTTTGATGACACTGGTTTTGTTTTTTAAACTTCTTTGGGAGGGAACAAAAGATTCTATCCAAATTTGTTTCAATTTATCCCTATAAATAAATATCCTCATCAGACTGCATGGAGAAAATGTTTGTTTTTTTTTTTAGTATCTTTTTTTTTTAGATGTAGATGGACACAATGTCTATTTTTAAAAGATTTTTTTTAAGTTGTAGATGAACACAATACCTTTTTAAAATTTATTATTTTAATGTGATGCTGAGGATCAAACCCAGTGCCTCACACATGCTAAACCAGCACTCTACCACTGCATCACAATCCCAACCCCAATACCTCTGTTGTATTTATTCATTTTTACATGGTGCTGAAGATCGAACTAGCACTCGTGCTAGTCAAGAGCTCTACCACTGAGCTATAACCCCAGTCCATTGTTCATTTTAATAAAACATCAACACCAAAGCTGTCAAGGAAAACAAATTACTTATTCCATGAGATTACGGTATGTCATCAGTGCTGAGAGCTTCCCATGACACCTAAAAGATATTCAAAAAAATTTGCTGACTGAATGAATGAATGAATTAGTGGACGAGTGAGAGAAGAAGGTTCACAGAAAAGAAGCAAAGCAAAATAAATCATGATTTTTGAGGGGACTTAGGTTTCCAGTGTAGTGCTTGTGCTGGCATTCTTTAAGTCCTGGCTCTTGGGTTCCTCAAGATATTTCTGTACTCTTACAGGAAATCATTACTCCTCCATTTTTCTCCTAACTTGAGTGAGTTTTTAACTCTCAACCAAATAACTTTAACCAAGGCAAATTTCTCTAGAGGGTAGCTAATCAAGGTTTAAAACCCTCAATGTGGTTAGGAACATATTTAGTCTTACTTTAATTAATTAATTAATTTATTTATTGGTACTGGGAATTGAACTCAGGGACACTCAACCACTGAACCACAGCCCTTTTTCACATTTTATTTAGAGACAAGATATTGGTGAAGCTAAGTTAGTTGAAGGAACACATTGGATAGCTTCACGGAATAGCTTAGGGCTTTGCTAAATTGCTGAGGCTGGCTTTGAACTCACCATCCTCCTGTCTCAGCCTCCCAAGCCCCTGGGATTACAGGTGTGTGCCAGTGTGCCCGGCTCATGTTTAGGAGGGACTGTGTCATTGTAGGAATTCATCAATGCATATTAAGGATCTTTAAATTTTTATTAGAATTGCATTAAAATTATAAATTAATTTGGGTAGATTTTACTTATTTTAAAATCAACAGTGAATGATTGTACACATTTATGGGATACAGTGTGATATCTTGGTACATCTAAACATTGCACAATGATCAACTCAGGATATTAAGGTTATCTATCATTTTAAACTTCTAGCATTTCTTTGTGATGAGAACATTTAGAATTCTTCTATTTTGATTTATGTGTTAACAATATTTTTAATTATAGTTACCCTTATGTTTACTAGTACACTCAAATTTATTTCTTCCCTCTACCTGTGTCTTTGTATCTATTAACTGATCTCTCCCAACCCCTTTCCCCACCCTCTCCACTATTCTACTCTCTGCTTCTATAAACTCAGCTTTTTTAGATTCCACATATGAATGAAATCATGTGATATTTGTCTTCCTGTTCTTGGTTTATGTCACTTTGCATAATGTCCTCCAGGTGCATTCATGTTGCCCCAAATCACAGGATTATGATTTTTTTTTCTGATTTGCATTCCATTGTGCATGGAGAGTATGTTTTCTTTATCCATTCATCTGTTGATGAAACTTATGGTTATTTCAAATCTTGTCTATTGTGAATAGGGCTACAATAAACACTGGAATATATATATATCTTTTCAACATATTAATTTTGTTTCTTTTGGATATATACCCAGTAGTGGAATTGTTGTATCATATGATAGTTTTATTTTTAACTTTTTAAAAGAAGACATAAAAATGGATAGTAAGTATAAAAAATGCTCAACATCACTAATAATGGAGAGAAGTGCAAGTCAAAACCTCAGTGGGACATCACTTCAGTCTGTTTAGAATGGCTCTTATCAAAAGGACAAAAGATAATAAGTGCTGGTGAGGATGTGAAAATCTGAAACTCTTATACTCTCTTGGTGAAAATGTAAATTGATACAGTTACTATGGTAAACAGAATTGACATCTTTATGGTAGTCTATTACTCATTAACATGGTACAGCTCTCCTTTTATTTAGGTGTTAATTTTTGTTATTTAATAATTTTATCTATAAAAATATTGACATTATCTTAGATACACAGCTATAATAATTTTTATTGTGAATACAAATAGTCTTTCTATTTAAAATTATTTGGGTTTTGACAGTTTCAGAAATATTAATTTTTCTTATGATTTTATCCCAGTGACTTTCCCAGATTCTTGAATTTTGTTTGTGATTGAAAGTAAGAGCAGCTAATGATACTGGTCACATTCTTGTTACCAGGCACAGTTTTAGGCACTAAATGAGTTTTAACACTTTAAATTATCACAATAACACTACAAATAAGTATTGTTATCCCATCATTTTAAGATGAAGAAATTGGGAAGAAGGAAGGGAAAGTAACTTGTGCATTGTTGCATATTAAGTAGTAAAGCCAGGATTTGAACTTGCTGGGGCTATCCTCAGAGCTCACTATCATAAAAATTATGCACTACTATATATTATACAATCATTTCATTTGCATGGGATGCTAATTTCATAACTTAATTTTTATTCTTTTTTCTTGTGTTACTATGTTAAACAAGCCTTTCAGTGCACTGTTGAATAGCAGATGCTGATTTTCTGGTGGGAGATAGGATTGGTAGCCTGTTGTATGATTCCCAAGTACACCCATTTCCTTATATTCACATACTACCCTCTGAATTTTTGTCAGAGTTTGTCTTTGTGACCAATAGAATACAGTATAAATGAGCCTATGTCACTTCTAAGGGTAGGACATAAATGGCATTGTGATTTTCCCCTTTCTCTCTTGAATTGCTTGCTCTGGATGAAGTTAGTTGTGATGTCATAAGTTCCTCTGTGGAAGGGCCCTTGTGGTGAGGAACTGAAACCTCCAGCCCTGCAAATGAGCCATCTTGGAAGCTGATCCTTCAGTCCCCATTAAGTCTTTAGAAAAGTCTAATTCTAGCTGACTTTCTTCAGTGCAATCCATGAGGGATCTTTTGTCAGAAATTGCCAGCTCTGCAATTCCTAGATGCCTAAGGCATAGAAACTATGAGATAATAGATATTTATTGTTTTAAGTCAATAAATTTTGGAATAATTTATTATGCCAGAATAGATGACTAATATGGTAGGTTAAGCACATTTGAGTCAGTTATGTCCCCTCTGTTCTAGTATTGTTAAGGATTTTCTGATTTTTTTTATTTGTTTGTTTTTGAATCTCATCTAGGTATTAAATTTAACACATTTATTTTCTTCCCAAATATGTCAAGTTTTCCTTTTTTATTCTGTGAATACAGAATATTACATTGATTGAATTCTGCTTATAACTGCATATTTAAAATTTACTTCTGGATTTGATTAGGGGAAAATCACAATGCCAAAGTCTTGGTTTAGGCTTTTTTTCATCTCCATTTCTAGGTAAGGTTGGTTTATATATTAATTTTATTGTTTCTTTTTAAAAATTATCTTTGCCTTGTTTTATATGAACATTTTACTAACTCTCCCTGCTGACTTGTTTGTACATATTTTTTCACAGACATAATCAACCATACTTCTCATCTCTTCCACTGTATTCTACTCACTGCCTCTTCCTTTAATCAATTACCTTATGCTGTATTATCACCTTGACTTTGTCATAGATATAAGCTGACAAGTTAGTTTTGTGAGTTAATTAGTATAGGGATAATATAACCATTTTCAGTCTTGGTAGATATGTCTCATTTGGAAGAAATATGAACAATAATGATTCATTTGAGTAACTTTTGCAAACACACTTAGCTTCACTAAGCTTCAATATGTTTACCTGTGAGCGAGTATAATAGTTACTCCTATTGTATATAGAAATAGTGTAAAGACCAAAGGAGATTATACATATGGAGTTAATTTTCACATATGATGAAATGTATACATACTGCAAATACTATTGTTCCTTTGTTATTGGACATCTAGGAAGGCATTGCAGTGCTTACTCACTAAATTTTTTGCCATTTAAAATGCAATGGCACGTGCCTGAAAACCCTGTAATCCTGTGGCTCAAGTGGCTGAGACAGGAGGATCATGAGTTCAAAGCCAGCCTCAGCCTCAGCAAAATCGAGGCACTAAGCAACTCAGTGAGACCCTGTCTCTAAATAAAATACAAAATAGGGTTGGGGATGTGGCTCAGTGTTTAAGTTTCCCTGAGTCCTCCCCGGTACCAAAAAAAAAAAAAAAATTGTCTTTTATTTGAACTCTTGATACATAAGATCAAACACAAAATATTGAGAGAATTTTTGGTCCATATATGCAGTGCTAGACCTCAGGGCAGAAAGCACCAGAGCTTAGAGGTTAATCTGGCAAGCTGCTGAGAGCTCCTAAGTACCCAGCTGTGTCAGGAGATCTTGTGTATTGAATGTGTGGAGGAGAACGTGTGAAGACGGACTGAGAAAGAAGACAAAGTCAGACAATTCACAGGAATTATAAGCTGGTTTAATAGAAGTAGAGGAAGACAGAAAATAATGGTTTGATTATCACAGCAGCTGTGTATTCATTTATTATAGTAAAGAGCTAATATCAAGGTAAACATATGCCATTGGTAATTTTTTAGAACTGACTTATTTTTAGCAATTTTATTTTCTATAAATAAGTTGTTGATTTGTTTCCCAAGACTCTCTATTCCACCTTCAAAATATACTGATATCATATTTTCCCCTTTAATCTGGGAATGTGATAAATTTCATTGATAGAATCTATTTGTTCTTGAGATAAATTCTGTTCATGACAAGATCATTATTATGCCATCATTTATGTGGTTAAAAACACCTGAATAATAGAGAATAATTATCTTCTTACATATATTCACAGCATATAAGATACCTTCTTTGTCTTTATTCATCAGTGCTATAATTTCACTGAAAAGCTATCAACTTGGTCTGATTTATTCCCTCAATACACTCACTGCTTTCACTAATGGTTCTTTGTGTTCTCTATTTTCTTTGTAAATGCTTGTTTTATTATTTTTACTTAAATTGGAAAAAGCTTTCAAGAATGTAATTTTCAGCCTTTGGAAGATCTTTGTCAATTTCTCTTTTTAATCTTTACTTCTCTCTTTTCTGAAACAAAGGCAAGTGATTCATATGCGTGTATGTGCTCTAATGACTCTATTAGAAGTTAATCTCAGTGGTGAGTAAGGCTGCGCCAATTTTGCTTTTAAGCCCAAGAAATAAGGAGGAGAGGCAAGAGGTTTAAAGAAAATTTAATGGTTAGCTGCAGATATAAGTGGACATATGTTAAGTCAACATTTTTGTGACTTGCTGGCTCTCACTGAGCAGAGCATTAGGACAAGTCAACTCTCAGAAGCATGTTGTTAGACAATGCTGCTAGAGATGCTTGCTGTTGTTTGCTCTGAGAAAAGTTTCTGTGATGATTTTAAGGAAAAAAATTAGTATCTAAAACACATAATACTACCTTTCCCTATCAGTCAACAAACCTGATGTGAAAATGAGCACAAGACATACTGTAAATTATATTCTATTACTCAGACACAGAATGTCATGTAATGCATAGAATTTGCCAGTGTCTGTCTTCTGGCATTTTTATAATACATTTGACAAGGTGATTTTCAAGGAAGGCACATAACATAACGTAGTGTAATAGCAGACCTAAGCTGGGGACCCACTGAATCAATTAGGCATTGGTTCTGGATCAATACTTCTATCCAAAAATGTTTATTTCAGAGGAAAAATGAGAGTATCTGGCACCTAGACATAGAACCAGGCTTTTTAGTGTCTTCACAGCACTAATTTAATTTGACTGAGTGTGAAACAAGTCTATTTTAATATATGTTAATTAAGTCCAGAGATTCTGGACACATGGAACAAAAGAACTATCAAGGTTATAAACAAAGTGATTTGTATAACAAAAGAAGCAATGGCTTGCATTGCTTCCTAAAGTTATTGATTTTCATTGAGAAAAATCTTGAAAGATATGTTATTTGGCTTTCTGCCAGGTAATGTAAGTTAGTTCTTAGGAATCATTAGAAGGTGTCCTACAGGTTGACAGATAGAGCTGAGCTGTCAGATCAAATCTTAGGGCAACCACACACTTCATTGTTTCCAGTATCCAAATTACAGCTGGCATTTATTGTTAAATTCCAGGTGTCTTCATGTGAAACCAATGTGTTCTCTGCAAATGTGTACTTTGCAGTGACTGATCAATGGTCAAGCAGTTTGCAGAAATGCCTTGGAGCTGTGGTATATATGCTTCTTCAAGTCTCTATGATAGAAACTCTACTTCAGAGAACAGGGAAATTGTGGGAATATATGAGTGTAACAATTCATAATGCATAAAACTGTAGCAGATGATGGTGCAGAGCTCATTGGATTAAATTAACATTTGAAAACCAGGTCAGTATCCAGCTATGGGACAGGAGTGTATCAACCCGCATAGAAATTCTAAAGTCAGAATGATTTACGTGTCCCAGTTTTCTCATTTAATGTAGGGGTAGCAAGCCTAGCTTCCTTCTTATAGTTGTAAGAATTAAATATGATAGTGATAATATACACCTGACAAAGACTCTTTCCTGCTATCCCTAACATGTGAAGTAAGTCCAATCTCAATGTTTCTACAAAACAATTCTTAAATTCAAGGGATTCTTTACAAATCATTTATTTTCTTTCAAATTTTATTCTTTTATGTTTCTCGTGCTCAACATGTTAGAAATATTTAGAAACAGGTTTTGCATCATGTCTTAATTAAAATGGAAAACAAGGAAGCAATTTTCTGTTAGACTATACAAGATTTTGGATTTATACATTTGCATGGGGCAATAGAATTTGAACCACCCAAGGACTATTAAGCATTTGGCTTTGGGCTACAAATTTGGGAGTCATTTCCATAAAGATAATAATTGAATTAGATGAGACAGCCTATGTCTCTTCTTTCTCTGCAAATACTCGCTAGACAGTGAACAGCATCAACTTGTACAAGAAGAAGAAACTATAAAATAACTCAGAAAAAGCATCCAAAGAAGGCATAAGAAGATCAAGAAGTCATGGTGTCAGAGAAGCCTAAGACAAAAGTATTTCAGGGAGCTGGAGGTGGCCAATTATACTCAACACTGTACCAATGTCAAATAAGAAGGAACTGAAAGTGACTATGGCAGGTATCATTGAAGAGCTTGGTTATGGCAAGGGCAGGTCACAGGGCTGAGGATGGCATTGGCTAGTTTCCAGGGGTGGCATTGGTGGAAGGTGGTCATTTTGTAGTGGCTGAAGGATGAGAATGAAAAACTAACAATAAACCAATCAGATTGCTGTGTGGTTTGTCAACTGGATGTGGAAGCTACCTATGGATGGTACAGGATTGGGGTGGGGCATAGGTCAGGTGATATGTACAAGTATCAGTGGATTAATAAGAATAATCAAGACACCAGAAGAAATCAGTGTTGGGGAAAGGTTGTGAGTAGTGAGGCACAAAAAATTCTGTCCCCAAATAGAATTTTTATGACTATGGTAGAGTCATTGTCTATGTTTTGATTATGTTTTCTTATGAGAAAACAGACAAATCAGTTTAAACCAGTTTGTTATTTGGAGGTTTAATATCAAGATACTGGAGCCATTGTGGGTATAAATAGGTTCTCAGAAGCTGAGTTTCTTTCAAAGGATGCATTATGGATTCCTCCTATTTCTTCTTTGTCCTCCTTGTTTTTCTTACTTCGTCACTGTCTTATGTGTGGTACCCAGAGACAACTCATCCTTCTACTTTAAGCCCCCATGGCCATATCTCAAGAGTTTCACTGTATTTCAGTTCAAATCAAAGTGGGAACAGACTATAAAATCTGCCTTTAAGTTTATAATGACATTCAAAGACAGTGTGTATGGCACTTCCTGGATTTGAAGGGCCAGGGAGAATGGTTAGCCTTCACTCAGTATTAGAGGGAGGCTGAGGTACATACCTGTAGAAGAGAGAGGTGGGATTGTAAACAATGGGAAGGAGCTACAGAATAGATCCGGAGGGCAAGGAGCTGGGCAAGCTGGTTTGGGAAGAAGGAAGCACATAAAATCATGTACCTCTTTCTTTTTGTTGCACATTTTCTTTTTAATCCTCTGTTCCCTTAAAATATTTCACATTCTTAACTAGATTTTCATGTCTTCGATGGCTTAGAACCATATCTTAGATTGCTTTTGTACCCCTGCATCTCTCCCCAAAGTGCTCATAAAAGTGTTCTGTATGTATCCAGTGGATTTGAGAACTTATGGTCTTAGGACAAATACATTATTAAATGTAATTCAATCAACTATACATGTTATAGGGCCTTCACCTTTATATCTGTCATGTCTCATTATACTTAGCCCTTGTACCTGAAAATGACACAGTAAATTGATGGAGTCAATCTTAAGTATGGAGAAACATGGTAGAATAAAATTAGAAAAAAACATTTTTTTCTAATGTTTGGGGCTTTGACAGTATTTTTAACACTTTGAAAGGTGTCACACAATTTCATGCATTAGTAAAGAACTCTTTTTCATTAATGGTATATATCTGTCCTGTTTTTTCCACATTCTTTATTTATAATAGATTCCTGAGTGCATGGAAAAGAACCAAAGGTGGAAATGGTTATAGAAGATACTGAAGTTACATTGTATGGAAATGTAAAGACAGAGGGAATTTTTCAAACTGAGAAGGGTTATTTCCTAGATTAAGATCATGTGATTTTGAGCAACAATTAGCTAGTGTCAATGGACTGTGAAAAACTCTGAGAAGTTTTTCCTGATGACTTTGTGACAAAATTTCATGGCCACCTCTCAATGCCACCATGTGCCCTCACCAGTGGGGGAACCATTCCCTTCAGAGCCATCAGCCAGTTTTTCCTCACTTGAATGGTGAGGAAACTGAAATATAGGAGGGTTTGGAGGATGAAGAGTCAGAGATGGGACTGGTGGTATGTCTAATGTGATTCTAGAATGAAACCTAATTATTTCTTTGGGTTTCAAATAGATATTATCAAAGTTCATAAATCAGTTTGGTATCTCTTTAGAAAAATGGGAGTATTTACAGCTCTTCTACTTTCTTCCTTTCTGTATGCCATAACATGTGGCACAAATTTTCCTAATATTTAACTCATGACATTTCCTATCTTGTTGATTATGTTCCTGATTCTTGTAATCAAATTCACAGGCTATATTTTCTTTCTTTTTTTTTAAAATTTTTATTGTTGGTTGTTCAAAACATTACATAGTTCTTGATATATTTCACACTTTGATTCAAGTGGGTTATGAACTCCCATTTTTACCCTGTATACAGATTGCAGAATCATATCAGTTACACATCCACTGATTTACATATTGCTATACTAGTGTCTGTTGTATTCTGCTGCCTTTCCTATCCTCTACTATCCCCCCCTCCCCTCCCCTCCCCTCCCCACTTCTCTCTCTACCCCATCTACTGTAATTCATTTCTCCCCCCCTTTTTTCCCCTTTCCCCTCACTTCCTCTTGTATGTAATTTTGTATAACCCTGAGGGTCTCCTTCCATTTCCATGCAATTTCTCTTCTCTCTCCCTTTCCCTCCCACCTCTCATCCCTGTTTAATGTTAATCTTCTTCTCATGCTCTTCTTCCCTACTGTGTTTTTAGTTACTCTCCTTATATCAAAGAAGACATTTGGCATTTGTTTTTTAGGGATTGGCTAGCTTCACTTAGCATAATCTGCTCTAATGCCATCCATTTCCCTCCAAATTCTATGATTTTGTCATTTTTTAATGCAGAGTAATACTCCATTGTGTATAAATGCCACATTTTTTTTTTATCCATTCGTCTATTGAAGGGCATCTAGGTTGGTTCCACAGTCTTGCTATTGTGAACTGTGCTGCTATGAACATCGATGTAGCATTGTCCCTGTAGAATGCTCTTTTTAGGTCTTTAGGGAATAGACTGAGAAGGGGAATAGCTGGGTCAAATGGTGGTTCCATTCCAAGCTTTCCAAGAAACACAGGCTGTATTTTCACTTTTTTTATTTCTGTACATGATATCTTATAATTATTTCAAATAATGAATAGTTTGGAGCTTTGCTATAAAGAAGAACAAATCACTGTCATGGTTCCACTTCTTTCCTAGAGAGGCCTGTGTTGTTATCATCAGGTGAATGGCTAACTGTTCTACATTTCTGTACCCTGCACTGTCTTACAATTTTTACAACACAGAGGACCAACATTCATATTCTGCTAGTGGTGATGTGAGCAACATCATCCTTGATGACAAAATGTCCCTTCGATTGGCTTGATCTTCAAACACTGATTTAATCAGCCTTTCGCTCTTTCTCAGAACTTTTCACTTCTGCATTAGTTATTGAGTTATCTGATCACCAATTAAGGATAATCAAAGATACATTTCTGAGTCATAAATTATATCACAAATACCTAAATTTCATCAAGCATGTTATACTCTCATATTGAGATATTAAATACTTAATGAAAATTATGTGATGTGGTCTTACAAATACAGAGTTTATCATTTTCCCAGTTTTCTCATTGGATTTGTTTTCTAATATGTTTCTGGAAGGGTTCCTCAAGAGAAGGCAATGAAGATTGGAGAAAATTTTAAGCTTGTTTTTGGAATATGCCTAAGCAAGAATGACCAAATATAACTCACTATCCAAATGAATAGAAATAATTTAAACTTAAACACTAAAGCTTAACTATGACTTTGCTCAACTACTTTTTATTTTGCATTTAAGTGTTGCTCACTTAAATCAATATATTGTATTCTAAAAAGTAAATTCCTCATTTATAATAATATACACAAAAAAGTAATTTTTTGTGTATATTATTTCATATATTTTCTAGAGCACATGGAAAGATTTAAAACATATAACAGGTAGGTGCTTTTACTATAAATATATATTTTGAGAGTGTTAATATCATATAACACACATATCAAATTTTCAATAAAAAGGCATCCTGACCTTGGGTCCCTGCCATCTTTGAAAGCCCATCTTCTCACCTGCATGGGTCTTTGATGTGTACCTTGTACTTCAGGTCTTGCTGTTTTCCAGCTGTGCAGAATTCTTCAATGTGCTGACTTTGCTCCTCTCCAGGAGGTATGCTGGAGACCGATCCATGGTGGCAGGGGGTGAACACAGCCTTTAGAGCCAGACCTTTCAAACAGCAGTTCTCAAATGCTGGTGCCTGACAGAAAGCCCTTTCCTACCTGCTCAGGGGCAGAAACAATCCCCTACTGCTCTCTTCCCCAGGCTTTTGTGAGCTTGCACTGTGATCCACTGTAATCACTACTTCCCTCACTCCATGGGGTCCTTAGTGGCTGCTTCCTGACTCTCATTGTGTCAGGCTGTCTACTCTGCCAGAATGCTGGGTAAGAGAATTGCTTTCTCTATAGTCACTTTATTTATTTTCTTGTTTTCTGCTCCTTCCAGGTTGTCTTCACCTTTCTACTTGCCTTTTATTCTCAGAGATTCTCCACTAGTCTCTTTAGATTGTGCTTTCTTCCTGCCTTCCAAGTTGTCATTGCTGTTGTTGAAACTCAAAAGCTATGTATGATAAATGAAAAGAGATTATGAGTAGTGTAATGAGTCACCTTTATTTTAATTAATAGAATCATTTTTTTAAAGAAAAGATTCAGATTTATAGAAAATTTGAGCAGAAAGTACAGAGAATTTTCACATACTCCTCTCAGCTTTCCCTGAAATTATCATTGTGCATTCTCCATTAGCATGGGGCATTTGTTATAACTGATGAGCCAGTATCAATACATTAGTAATTGAGACCCATAGTTTACATTAAAGTTCACTCCTTTTGTTGTCTATTCTGCAGATTTTGACAATCACATGGAATGGGTTCACTTGCATAATATTCCTGTGCTTCACCTGTCCCAGGATCCAATCTGGCATCACCTGCATTAATTTTTTTGTTTTATTTTTTATTATAATTACTAATGCTATTAATCGTACCAAACTGATTAATTTCTTTGTGACATTTTCTTTTTTTTTTTTTTTGACCCAGGGATTGAGCCCACAGGCGCACAACCACTGAGAAACATGCACAGCCCTTTTTAATATTTTATTTAAGACAGGGTCTCACTGAGTTGCTTAGTGCCTGGTTAAGTTGCTGAGGCTGGCTGGGAACTCATAGATCCTTCTGCCTCGGCCTCCCAAGCCTCTGTTCTCTATTCTCTGGGATTACAGGTATGTGCCACCATGCCTGGCTCATTGTGACATTTTCATATATAAACTTCATGTGGTTTGATCATATCTACCTTCCCTATTACTCTCTTTCCCCCCACCATTTCCCCGTTCACTCCACACATGAGAGAAAACCTGAAACACTTGTCTATGTGTGGCTTACTTCCCTTAACATGATGATCTCCATTTTCATCTATTTTCCTGCCATTTAAAAGTTGTTTTATAATTTTTTCTATTAGTCTTTGGAAATTCTACACATATTCCCGCAGTAGAACTACAGATCTATTATTTAAGATAAATGAAAATTATATGTATAATATACTTGGCTAGATACAAGTTTACTAATACTCTTTGGTTGGTTACTCAAATGTACAGCTCTTATTACTTAAGAGAAGTGGTAAATTTCTGGAAGCTGAGGCAGGAGGATCACAAGTTTTGAGACCATTCTTAGCAATTTAACACAACCCTGTCTCAAAAATAAACAAATGAATGAATAAATAAATAAATAAGTTTTAAAAGGGCTGGTGATGTAGCTCAGTGAGAATGCTTCTGGGTTTGATCCCCATTACTGCAACAAACAACAATGACAAGAAAATAATCAGAAAGGACAGGGACACAAATGAGTAAATGAGACAATTTTAAGGTATGAAGAAAGGGAATAGCATTTTTCAATGTTATCAAAATCTATTGAATGTTGTGCACATTGTTTTACATATATTATCACATTCAGTTCTCACAATGAGCCTTGAATTTTTGCTTTTGGAAAAAGTTCAGAGAGGTGAAGCAACTTATTTCAAGTAAAAACTTATTGGATTCATTTTTATGTTCATATATGAATATACCACCATGAAACTTCACATTGTGTACAACCACAAGAATAAGATCCTAATTGGAATAGATTATACTTGACGTATGAATAATATGTCAAAATACACTCTACTGTCAGGTATATCTAAAAAGAACAAATTAAGTTAAAAAAAACCTTTTCAGTTTCAAAAATCATGTTTTATGGACTCAAAATTTAACATTCTACATTACAGTAGCTTTTCCCCAAAAGTGCTATATGGAACACTGTTCCAGTGACAAGTTTAATCAAAGAAAAAAAATGTGGGGGTGTTCTTTGCTCATTTAAGTTTGAGAGCTTCTACAGTAGAGGGAGCAGTTTAATTTGACCCAGTACTTCATTATAGAAACTTTTCTTCATGGTTCATATTCTTGAGAAAATTTTAAACCTGTTTTTGGAATATGCGTAAGCAAGAATGACCAAATATAACTCACTATCCAAATGAATATAAAGGAGTTAGAGGATAGGAAAGGCAGCAGAATACAACATACACTAGTATGGCAGTATGTAAAAAAGTGGATGTGTAACTGATGTGACTCTGCAATCTATATGGGGTAAAAATGGGAGTTCATAATCCATTCATAATCCACTTGAAGAAATAATTTAAACATAAATACTAAAGCTTAATTATGACTTTGCTCAACTATTTTTTATTTAAAAATTTTAAAAAATTTTTTCTTATTATCATTTTCACTGTGAACCTTCTTGGTTCATCAGAGCTTGGTTTTATAATAATTCTTCAATATCCATCTAGACATTGTTTTTGTATGATTCCTCCAGTCAATATATTCCAAGCATTTAGGAATCATGTTTTGGTAGAATAAAAATATGGCACAGATTCTTTACATCTCCTTTATTAAAAGGAAAAACATTTTTCTATTTATTAGAACGGCAATGACTTTGTGATTTGCTTTAATTAATGGAATGCAGTGAAGGTGACATTATATAAGGCTTTACTCCTTATTGGAATACCACCCACAGACCATTATCATAGAAGGAAGCTGATCTTGACTCTTAAAGGATGAGTGGCCATGTGGAAGATAATTGACATATACTACATGATAGCCAGCACCAACTAAAATCTGAGTGAAGCCATCTTGGACCTTTTAGCATAATCAGGTCTTCATATGAGCGCAATCCTATGAATAAACCAGGTAAAAGTTGCAGAACAGGAAAAGGAGAAATAATAAATCCTAGTTTTTAGCCACTAAATTTCAGACTGATTTTAAAAATTGGAATTAAGCTATCTACATATATATGAAAACCACACCTGATAATTAAAATTAAAAACTAGATTAAAAATGTAGAGGCCAACCTACACAACTTAAACAGATTGCCTCAAATAAAAAGTGGGGTGGTGGTAGTGATAATTTACAAATGTTGAAATTTCCAAGTGTAAGCAATTGCCAGGTTGTAAGAATTATATGCATTTTGGAGTATCTACTTAATCTTATTGAAAGTAACATTTTATGTTTTACATGTACTATTTGGAGAAATTTTTCTGCGGGTCTCTTTATTTTCTGCATGTCTTATGATTAGAAGCACTATAGCTTTTTATTTATTTATTTTAGTTTTTCTTTCTTCTTCTTCTTCCCCTCCCTTTCCCTCCCTCATCCCTCCCAGTGCCAGTGAATAAGGCATCCTTTGTTATCTCTAGTTTTCAGGCACAATCCCTCCCCCTCCTCTGATTCCCCTCCCCTTCCTCCTCCTCTTTCTTCCTCTTCTTTTGTACTGGGGATTGTACCCAGGGGAAGGAGCACTCTACCACTGAGCTACACTTCCAGCCACCCTCCAACTTTTTTTTTTTTTTTTTTTTAATTTTGAGGCAGTGTGTTGAGGTTGTGTAGGTTGGCCTCTACATTTTTAATCCTCCTGCCTCAACCTTTAGAGTATTTGGGATTAAAGCATGTGCCACTACAACTGGCTCTGAGCTAATTTTTCAAATATGTTTCTATAGTGAACAACTTTAGAAGACAAGAGATTTTATCTCTCTGCAGAAGGGAAGGCAGATTTGTTTTTGTCCAAGACAAGGAAGATAATCTCTCCATCTGAAAGACAAAGTTTAGGCAGGTTTGCATATAAAAGATTAGTTTTGCTTAAATTCAGAATTTCTCAGTTATGACTGAAAACCACTTTGTGATCAGTAGATACCTCCATTTTGCCTCCTTGGGGCTTAGAGACTGAGGGGAACCTATGCAAACATGGAACTCATAGCCACCTGACATGCCAATGAGTAACACGTCTTTTGTTATCTCCAGTTTTCAGGCACAATCAGTGAAAGTGTAACAGGCTAACTTGTTAGCTTATAAACTGGACAAATTTCAGACTCTTTACAGTTCTTGACATTATGTATTTTGAACTTAACATAGTACATAAGATACTTTATGAAAATTGTATGAAGTATTCACTTTTCCTCAGGGACAGATTATGAGAATCTGTTTATTCCTTCTGAAATGTGTATTATTCATAAGCTATATATGGGTCTCTCCTAAGTTCAGTTATTAGATTCATTAGGAATTGCATACAAAAAGAATGAGTTTTTAAGTTGTACTATATATAATTAAAAGTACATGTTTATATTTTATTAATGAGTGTTAAGTTAGAACAGTGTATTGTTATGATGTATATGGTTTCTTTTTAAATCATTATTTAATTTCTTCTGTTTGTGCTTTTTTTCCATTATATTTTATTTGTATATTTGTGATTTCTCTGTCTCTTATCTCTCTCTTTTTTAAAAATAAGACTAATCATGTCAGTGTTTCATTTAGTTTATGATTTTATTTTTAGGAACCCAACTATTGGCTTTATTTATTGGTTATTTATCAATCCCTGTCTTCTGCTTTTCTTAAGGTATTTTTTTCTTGTGTTTTAAAGCCTCATGGCATTTTCTTATTGTTATTAAAAATTCTGTTTGTAATTTTTTATACAAAGACTTATGAAGGTACATCTTCCATCTCTTCTGATAATTTTTTTTCTGCATTACTGAAACTAGTGCATTTTGATTAAAAAATTGAATATGAATTGTTTATTTATTTATTTTTTGTTTTTCAAGATTTTCTTTGTGTCTAGTACATGATTAAGTTTTGGAACTTTTATAGATGCTCTATTGAGCAGATATTTTCCATCTTTAATGTGAAGTTTCTTAAAGCAGGGTTTCATATGGCTAGTACTTGAATATGGGGCCAAAGGGTAAAGAAATATAAAAAATGCTCCTTTGGTTTGAATGCTTCCATAGAAATTCATGTTGAAATTTAATCCCGTTGTAAGGTATTGAGAGGTGGGACCAGGTGGGACCATAAAGACCTGGCAAGGTCATGAAGCCTCTGGTCTTGTGAGTTGATTGATCTGTTCATGAATTAATGGATTAACCAGTTATCTCAATAGTAGGTCTATTATAAAAGCCACTTTAGCTTTGTCTCTTGTAGTGTTCATCTTGCCATGTGATGGCCTATGCCACCTTGGTACCCTGGAGAGTTCCCACCAGCAAAAGGGCTCTCACCAGATCTAGCCCCTGGGCCTTGGGTCTCACATCCTTAAGATGCAAGCCTGAGTAATTTTATTCTTTATAAATTACCCAACCTGTTGGGTTTAGTTATGGCAACAGAAAACAGACTAAGTCTGATTTCTACTAGGTCCTTGACCTGTGCAATAGGGTGGCATGCACAAAATGCAAGAATGACCTTTGAAGCCTTCGTTTGAGGATTGGGATGTGAAGCAATTTTAATAGCATTAAGAATCTTACTCCATAAAAATCTTAGTCTTAAACTGGTGCCGATATTATTCATTTGGAAAACTTAGATAAGAGAACAGTTTAAAATGTGTGCTTTCTTTGAGGGATGCAAAAAGTGTTTGGCATTTTCTTTTTTAATTTCACTTTAGTTGCCAGTTTCTTATTATTTTTTGTGATCAATTAAATGTCATCCCTTCTCAGTAGATCCTTGGAACTTTGAACCTACCAACATTCTCTACCATTTAATTTGTGTTAACACTGGAGCTGGGAAAGAACCCTAGAATAAGAATCAATCTGATTATCATGACTTTTGCTGCATATATGAGTGTTCACAGGGAAAACTATAGGTGATGCATTTATGAAGTGATGATAGTGCATATGCTAGGCACTCTGCTAGCTTCCTTGCTTTATTAAATTTACTCTTCACATCAAGCTTGTGGGTTACACACTATTATACTTCAGTCTTCAAGGAGGAAAGAATTGAGGCTTGGGGAAATTCTGTTGGTCAATCTCACATAGTTGGAACAATGAAGCAGGGTTTTGGACTCAGCTGTTGGAGCTCGGGGGGTTGGGGTTCCTATCTACACCATACAGTGTATGCCACCAAAGAGGGACACCAATATTCTCGTGTAGTGATTAAAATAGTTAACCGTATTCCTGGACTCAAAAGGCCCAAAATTAATTAGGTAAGGGAATTTGATTCTCTGATTAAGTTGCATTATAATGATTGAGGTCCAATTCCCCAGAGTATTTATTCAACAGTCCTAAATTCAAAGAGGTGACTCAAGACTGCATCCCAGATTCATAAGTCTCATTTAATCTTCAAAATAACATTGCAGTTGGATTTTGTTATCTCCATGGTTATAAAAGATAGGAAGGAGAATAGACAAGTTAGGTAATTTACTCAAGGGTAGACAGATAATATTAAGTAAAGCTGGATTCCAAGGATCGTGGTATCAGAAGGACCCAGCTAGATCTTGGACCAATTGGTTTCCTTGCTTAGTGGAATCACTCTGTATGGCAGTTCTATTCATTCAGGGGCTCTAACAGCTGAGTCCTACTTTGTTGCTCCTTCTGTGTGAGATTGACTGAAGACTAGAGAAATAACTGTGTACAACTCACAAGCTTGTTGTGAGGGGGAAATTCAATAAAGCAGGGAAGTAGCTTCCCAGAGTTCCTGGAGCATATGCACTATCATCACTTCATAAAGTTATCACCCATTTTTTCTGTGAACAGTCATCATTGAAGGTTAAAAATAGCCCATTAAACTTAAGGAAAAATGATCCAGGATGGATCTTCTATTCTCAGATTTCGATGGTTATTATTTTAGATCAAGAATTTTGAAATATCAGTCTTTCTTAATGAGGAGTGTGACTGAAGCTTGAACATCACAAATACATTTGTCTTGCAATTAAAAAAAAACACCAAAAAACACAAACTTGTTTCACAAAATCAAAGTATTTATAAGAAAGGCTAAAAATGGGGTAGAATATTAGGAAAATGCAGGAAAGAATTGGCAACCCTGTTATAGCTGTTCCTGACAATAGCTGACCCTTGCAGGGCTTGTTTCCAACTGCTCTTGAGTAGTTCTGGGTCACTTCTCAGCGGGGAACTTCTGGCTTGAATTAGAATGTATAAGTGGCACACTGAGGCTGAGGCTTTCTCTTAAGGAGATCTCTGGGTCCCAGTTCTTAAAAACTCTAGCTGCCTCAGGCTACTTAATGACACATCACAGGGGATGGTTCCTGCTTTTGAAGATTACAAAAACTCACTTTTTTTTTTTTTTTAAATAGAAGCAGCAAATTCATGTGAGGCCACTTATCAAAGCCTCCTGGACAGATGAACACTAGGGCTGCCCTGTGTCAAAGCCATGAAACAATCCTGCCAATGGTAGAGGATAAAAGTTTCCTTTCGCAGTGAGACTTCTCAGTATAATCCAGATCTTGGGGGTCCATTCTTTCTTATGTATTAGAGCATAAAAAAAAAAATAAAGAAAGAGTGATATAAGATATCACACAGCTTTGAGAATACACAGTATTTTATCTCTCAGAAGATAGGTGTTTTTTTGAGAATGGAATTCCTAAACTCTAGGGAGAGAGGTAGGAGTGTCATACTGGAATTTTTTTTGTGTGTGTGTGTGTTTATAGTGTAAACCTCATGATTGGATTTATTCTTTTACAATAAGTGTTGACTGAAAACAGAGCAGGAGTCAGTAACTGTGTAAAGACAAATATTTCTTCCGACTTTCATATTACAATTCATTTCTTTTTTTTTAAAAAAAAATAATCAATTTCTACCTGAATTTTATTCTGATCAAATATATGAATAAACTCTGGAGTTGAAAAGGGCCCTGAATTAGGATAAACCTAATAATCACCTGCAAAAAGGCTACATTAAACTTATAGAGCAGGGACTTAATTTTCAAGGAAATATGTGTTATTTATGGTGAACCATGAAGAAGAGACAGACATTGGACCTGGGCTGTGGGGACTTGCAATGTAACTACATCAGCTTTGAGTAGTTTAGATTCCTTTGGGAATATGATAAAAGTATGGTCCCTCCTTAAAAGGGTAAAGAAAGTGTTTTACCCTTTGCAGCAGTATCTTTGTTTTCCCTGCTTCCCTCTTATGGCTTTAGCCTTTTTTCTCAATCATAATCCTCAGCAAAACATAAAGAACCTTCTAGGGGAGAACTCTGGGGTTAATTCTGCGTAGTAGAAAATCACAAGATATGGCGCTTTAAGAAACTTGTTTCAAGTTTTTTTTTTTTTTGAAGATGCAATCTTCATGGAGATAGAAATGCAAACCATCTGTGGTAATGGCTCACCACAAGAAACACAGCATTTTGGAGGAAAGAGAAGTCACAGATTAGCAAGTGTGTTGGAGAAGATCACACAGTGCTGGTCTGACCTCATACATCATCCTTAGGACACAGCCTCAATTGAACAATAAATTTAATTTTTCTGTAACTTTATGTAACTTTTATTTTGAGCTATTATTCTTCTGATTAGTGGATGCTTAACCTCAATCAGTTTGGGTTTTTTCTCTTTCCTCCATAATTTGATGATAGAGTATGAAATATGAAGGTAGGTGTGAGAGCAACATCTGGTCCTAGGTTTCTATGCCTGACAGGGGTGGGGACATTAGTAGCAGGGGGATGATGAATAAAGATGGCTCTATCAGAAATTATCAAGAATGCAGAGCACATCAGTTAATTTTTCAGAATGATACCTCACTGTGTATTAAAAAGCTTTAAATCATTTAATTGCAAGAAGCTTTCATAAGAAAATCCAGATTTCTGATTTCTCTTGAAAAATCATACAACAATACTAGTCCCATATTCCTACAACACTTGTTTATTCTTGAATCTGTTAACTTCTGTGAGCAATCCAGTCTTGAGGTTTGACTTTGTAACCTTTAATGTAAAAGAAGGGATCTGGACTGAGTCTTGATGGAAAGGTGGAATATTTTAACAACAATGAAAGAACATAAGCAAAGGCCAACGAAGGGGAAGGTGAGGCAGATATCTGATATATGCTAATCAGTCAAGTTTTAGTGTAAGTTCAGATAAATGTGAGGTTGGACATAGAAATGCAGAGATATGAGTCAGACTAGGAATTGGAGACTTTGTCCTTTGAACTTCAGAGAATCATTGATGAATTGTAATGGATGTGTTTACTAACATTTTGATAAACTTATTATATACATGGTATCTAGAACAGATCTGATAAGAGAGAGAAAGGTAGGATAGCTTGGCATACTTTGTGAGAAATTTTACCATAGTATCTGAAATAACATTTTTTGATTATTAGAGACTTTTGATTTTAAAATTTTACTTCTTTTCTTGGTCCATATTTGTAAGTCAGCGGGTCAATATTTGTCATCAACTCTTTCATACTACTTTGTTCTGATTTTTAAAAATCTTACATTTCATTTTGTTGCATGCACCAGGCTTGATTTTAGTTACTGTGTAAAAGAGCAGAACAGACTGCAAGGTTAGATGAAACTATACCACAGCCATCAACGTGAGTTTTCAAACAGCCTTACTTAAGAGTGTGGGTGAGGGGGGAGTTCTACTGAGTGCCAGTGGTCTTGAATCATATTCTGACTTGCACTATTATCTTATGTTGATGTGAAATAGATTATTGTGGATTTGTCAATTAGGCAACTCCTTAGTTTTTTTTTTTTTTAACTGCTTGCTGTGTGCATGCATGTCTGGAACTGAGTTAGCTTTAAATTTTTAAAATCTGAACTGCAAAAAGTGTTATTTAGCAATGGCACTATTTTTTAAGTCAAAAGTTTATTCACTTATTGATAAATGGTACCTCTGATATCTGTTAGGAAAAAATCTTAAGGGTGTATTATAAACAAATTAGTGGTCAATATCAATTATAAAACAACAATATTAATGATAATATTTATAATTTACTGAGTGATGCTTTATGTACTAGATACTTGTTACAGACTTTGTCTAGACCTTCAAAAACTCTAGAGCAGGAATGGGGATATAACTTACTGGTAGAATACTAACCTAGTATGGGTGAGGTCCTGGGTTTGATCTCTAGCACTGCAAACCAACCAACCAACCAAGCAACAAACACTCAGAAGCAATACTATAAGAACGGAATTCTTATTCCTACTTTACAAATGAGACCCAGAGAAATTGAGAAATTTATTTAGGCTAACATAATAGTATATGGCAGAATTTTTTAAGTTATCATTTTGTAACCCGTGTAATGTCTTAGATATAAGGCAATCTGAATATTAGGATGTGTAATGAAATGAAAACAACAATGACTATAAACCCTATTAGTGCATATTTAACAATGACTATAAACCCTATAGTGTTTTCTGCTCTTGTGTTCTAGGAGGATTTCAAGAAAGATACCAAATGTACTAAAAGTATAGCAGAGTTTATTAAGAAAAAGGCAGCCCTAAGGGAAGGTGGGTCCTCTTAAAGAGGAGAGTGGCAACCTCTGAACACATGAGATTTTTGGGAGACATTCCCAATCTAAACCACAACACTGGGCAAATATCAGATGGAAGAATATTTGCTTTTTATTATGTGAAGAAATTCTAGTAGACCAGTATTACTAGATCAGGTATGAATAAAGTAATTTTCTGAAATGGTGATGAGACTTTACTGACTCAGCCACAGTCTCTATTCTGATTTACTTATCAAAGGTGGATACACATCTGCAAAGAGGGTGTCTTCCCTGAGAATCCAAGGTTGCAGGGTGATAGCATTATCTTTTTTAGCATAAAAGGTTGAAATAACTGTACAGTTAGTACGATTTAAAATCATTGTGGAATTTCCCCTTTCTATTTTATTTGAAATTATTGAATACTTTTATAAGGCAAATTTTATCTTTTTTATATCATTAGCCATTTGGATGATTTTCTCCTCGAGAGTTTAGAAGTTGTTTTTGTCTAACAATTTATGGCATCCAACAAGTGTCTTGAGGTCAGAAAGACTTTTGAGGATTCTGGGACTTTCTGATCAGTTTTAACCCAATATTTATAAAGCAAATAAATAATCATAATTTAGGAAAGTTTGAATAATTTCACTATACAATTTGATCTCAATATTCTTTTAAAGGTGTTATAAAAATATTGTTTAGATTAGGTAATTAGAATTACCATAGACTGGGTGACATAAACATTTACTTCTCAGTATCAGAGTTATCTTTTCTTAAATTTTGGCTTATAATATGCTGACACATTGGCTCTTATAAAATACTACAAATTAATTTTTAAAGTACAGCATTTGCAATATATTTCATTATTTTTAAAAATTCGAAGTTGGCACTTGAAATTCTGTTATTTGAAGAGCTGCTTTAAATACTGTTTATTTTCAATCTTGGTTTAGTAGCTTAACAGCACACAGACATTCAAGTGATATAAGTACATCATGAGTTACATTTTTTAAATTATGTCACTTAAATCCCCAGTTGTAGAGAAGCTTTTATGAAAACTTGGCTGGTAAATTTTTATATTTCCTTATGTCAATCAAGTGATTTTGCAAATTGGAATTGAAGAGGGTTGTATGTGGATGTATAGATTAGTGCAAATTTTCTGATCATTTTTTGACATATGCATTAAAAATGAAAAAAAAGTTACATCCTTTGACATAACCATCATACTATCATGGATTTATGCTTAGGAGAAAGAAGAATATATGCACTGACATTCCTCTGAGATTGTTTATCATCTTTTTCTTTCCAATGTTAAAAAGTGGAAAGAACCTAAATATTCAATACTTGGAGATGAGTTAATAATGTTTTTTATATAACAAAATTATATGGAGTCATGAGATATATAATACTGATAGTTGTTACTCTATTTATTAAATATTAAGTAAATACATTTCAAAATTTAATCCTCATAATATCCTAATGCCTTGGAGATCTTATATAATATACAATATCTGAAAGTTCCATGTCCAAATAATGACTAAAATTAGACTAAGACCCAGGTGTGATTGTCTCTAAGATCACACCTATCAGACCTTATGGATAATTAGAGACATGCACATAACTTTTTGCTAAGGGAGAGGATAGAAAGTACTCTGTATAATGTTATCATAATTCAAAATTCCTTATATGCATACAGAAAAAACTGGAAGGACATTACCAAAGTGATAATAGTTACTTCTGGATGGTGAGGTTGTAGGATTTGTTTGTTTTATAATTAGTATTTTACTTTGTTTTTAAGCTTTTATGTAATTAGCATATGTTAAAATGTTAATAGAAGTATTATTTTGAATGTAACTGGCAATATTCCTAATGTCTAGCAGTAGAATTGTTTACTGAAACATTTTTTATCAATTCAATGGAGTAATATAAAATAAAATGATTGCTATTAGATACAGGTAATAAATTGGGATAATATTTATTGATGAATGTTCTGTTAAATAAGAAGAGCCAAAAATACTATTTATCCTATGATTTATGTTACAGAACAAAGATCTGACACAGAGCTGAGGCAGTCATGAGTTGTTGCTCAGAGTAGCATGCAGAAACGTATTGGGAGGGATAGGGAAAGGGAAACAAGGGAATCTCTCAAAGGAGAGAGGATTGATGTGCCTTTTCTGCCTTTCTGTTTTATTGGGGGTTCCATCGAAGTTTCCAGAGAATCCTGCCAAAGACAACCTCTCGACCTCTCTGACTGATAATAGGATTGTATCAGACTTTGAAATTCCCACTGTGCATGATATTACCACAAATGGTAAGATTTTACTATTATAATGACACGCTGAAGATCCAAGGTGACTCTGGGTCACTTTGGCTCATTTGAGTGGTTCAAATTGGAAATTATTCTTCTATCTGCTGGCTTGGCTTCTAGTTATCCTCTCTGAGTTCTGGAATCTGGTCTGTGTAAAGGTCACAAAAGTCCCCCTTTCAAGGTAGCTTGTGTTCTTCTTATTGACAGGCTCAGGAGCCTTTCCAGCTTCAATTTCTCCTAAAGATAAAAGAATATTTCTGAGAAATGTAACATATCCCATTGACTAAAGCCAGACAAGATTTCAAGAAAATTGCTTTTTAAAGAAAGCATATGTAGGCCCAGTTTAGAGAATTATTCCCCTAACCTTATATTCCCACTTCTCACATCTCTCTGTTACCTATCAATTTTGTACCATGATTATGAGGTAAATTCAGTATGCACATAGATCACAATGTATAGAATAATAAAAGTGATTGTGTTGTTGGCAGAATGGGGAAGTAATACAAATATTTCTTTCGTGTTTTAACTATGAATGATACTGTAATAATAATCTCTGACTTATTAAACAACAGGATATATGAAAGGGAAGCCATTTAAGTAAGGTTTGGTCTACTTCCGTATAAAAGATTTTTAGTTTTCAGAGGGCAGTTAGGCAGTTTGACTTGAAAGCATTAATTTTCTTAACATTTTTCAATACTATCAGATATGATAAGGCTACATAGGCAGAACAGCCTCTGTTTTTTTCTCCTGTGTAGTTAACCACAGAGCTATCCCTGTACATTGCTGCCATCTCAAATTAGAAAGCAACCTGAATAAATGTTTGCCAGACAGGTAGTCTCAGCTGCTTTGACAAATGCCATGTACTCTATCCCTGAGGTCAAGGCAAATGATAGGATGTGAAAAGTGAATAGGAAATGTGTCTCTGGCACTCTCTCAGCCCTGGTTTGCTGAGTAAGATAGGCAGTACAGAAAGCCAGGGGCTTCTAGCTGTGTACTCCTGGGGGATGTGGCACAAAGGCGGAAATATACCTCCTGCCTGGAAGTAGATGGTGAGCTTAGCATGTGTCTCACCTCTGGGGTATTGGAATAAAAGCTGGCTATTTACTTACCCAGTTTTCTTTCAGGGTCAGGAATAGAGGAAATCAAATGTTAAGCTGTTTGTTTCTGAACCAAGAGAATGACCTGTCTCCTTTCTCCTCTTTCTAGCCTGCTTTATATATAAACATGATAACTGATAGATGAAAATGCATTATTCCAGTTACTCAGTTGGATGCAACATTCAGTGTTAATACTGTAAAATTTAGCTTGTTTATGTGTGGGTTTTAAATATTTTAGCATTCTATTGATTTTTCATGAATTGTAATTGTGCTATAGGAGTGTGGACTTAAGCAGCTGCAAAAAATCAAGAATTGATTTTGATTATTCACACGGTTTCCTAAAGGAAGGAAGAAATATACTGTGCAAGCTTGATATTGCTCACTGAGACATGGAAATCCAAAAGTTCAAAAAATTTCTAAATCTAGAATTTCAACAGTGGATCATGATTTCAATACATTCAGTGTAGGCTATTTGATTTTCACAAAAATTTTGATTACCAGTCTTCGTACTGGAAGCATCTTGAGGTATTCTGCTCTAAAGAAAAGTTACAGTATATGTCTGAGGGAAGAGGTAAGGTTTGTGACAAATTCTTGATATTTCTAACAGAAATTTTTAGTATTACCAGTACCGTCAAATACAAGTGCTGTTATCTGAGTTTTTGGATTGACATATAACATTATGCATAGAAATATTTTGAGAAGAATAATAAATTTAGAAGGTATGAATTGAATGATATGGGCAATAGGTCCCCGGGGAACTTCCCTTACTGTTCCCCTACCTGCCCTCCTGCCCCACTCAAAATGAATGCACTACCAAAACTCCTCCTATAACCTGTCCCTCCTAAAATTTTGCCTGCTGCAATTTTCCCTCTGTTACTTAATAAAGCATCACTGATCCACTGAGATATGCCTCCATTTTCTCTTTGTGTGTGTGTGTGTGTGTGTGTGTGTGTGTGTTCTCTTTCATGTGCTTTCATTTGGTGCTGAAACCCATGATGATGAATTATTAGCATTAGGATCAGAAAATAAGGAACCAGGGAGTAAACTGAAAGTTAAGGGTCAAGTGAGGAACAGAGAATAGCTTCTAACACAGGGTCTCTGTCTCTCACCTCTGTTGGTTAGTTGATTTGAGATTTAAAACTAAGCCTGACTTCATTTAATAAATAAATAGCAGAATAATACACTAGTGATAAAAAATCTTCTGAAAAGCATGAAAATCTTCTGGATTTTATTGAAAACAGCCCACAAGATTTGTAAGCATAATAGAGAAATTCATGGGTACAGGATAAATTAAACATTTTTTTGTATTTATTATTTATTTCACCAGGTGAAATATATACTATAGTTAGATTGTGTACATGAACTTTCAAATTTGTGACAAAGTTGGGCATATCTTTTTTTCTTTTTAGAGACTGCAGCCCAAGAATAATAATGGGGCTGGGAGATGGAAACGAGAAAAGAGAAGGGAGAAAGTTGGAGAGAAAAGTGTGACTTTAACAAATTTGTCACAATTTTTTTTCTTACTATTTTTCTGGTTGCTTGATTTCAATCATTTTTAACATCCTTGCAGCAACTTAATATTTTATGTTTAAAAATTTGAGACTATTCAGGAAAGGTATAAATTAAATACATAATATACATTTTTATTTGAGATGATTTTTACTCTAAATTATGAGTTATTAAATAGTGCATTGCATTTTATACCATTTAAGTTACAAATGAAGAACTGTCATCTTTTCCCATTCTTCTCTGAGGTCTATACTGAATTCAGGAATTCACTTGGAATTTTATAATCTATAGCAAATCTGACATTAAAAAATCAAAATGATATCTAGTTGCTCACTGAAAATTGTCTCATACATTTGTAGAAACATGGATGACATTTTCACCATTGGTAAATGTATTAGTAAAGGAGATGGAAAATTATAACCCTTTAGGAAAAAAAGGAAACTGAGGAATCTGACCTGTTGAAATTTCCCTTATCTGCCCAAATCCCCGTGCCTACCAAAAAGGTCCACCAAAAGTAACTGGCCAACTCTTCCAATGACCTGGCCCTTCTTAACCCTATAAAACACAGATGCTTACTGTAGCCTGCCACAATTTCCCCTTGAAAACATGCCCTTTGATAAATGTTGGTCTCCATGTCTTTTTCTTTTTGTATTCTCCATTTCTTTTTCTTTTTGTATTCTCTTGTATTCTCTCTCATTTGTTGCTGAAACCTGGGAAAGGGAGTTTAGGGGGGGGGGTCTTTGCCCTCCCCATTCCAAAGAACCTCCATTTCTCTCTCTGTGTCTCTCTTTTTCTACCTAACAATCATGTTAAACAGCCAATAAGACCTGGAAAGTGAATGTCAGTCATCCAGCACTTCTGTGGCTCTCTGAGTTCCAGGAAGCCCCCAGCCACAGCTAGTATAGCTACAGCTGAACTCCCAGACTGACTGTTTTTTCTCTCCCTCTTTCTGCCTTTTAGAAGGAGACCCTCCATTTTTGGCTAAACAGCTGCCAATATGTGACCCAAAACCAATCCCATTCTTGGCCTAGGTTTTTGCTGCCATATTGCTATATGGATGGAGCAAGGACCTATGTCAGGTTCTTTATTGATATAGGTCAATGTTGGAGGCATCCTCCTTATAATGCTCTCCATCCAATTCCTCCCTGCACTTAGACCTTCAGATCAGAGGTCATTTTCTGCATGCATACAACACCAACCTTCTTGTTCTTTGGAGAGGTCAGATTCCCTTCCAGTCTCTCACAGAGATGTTGTGCAGGAGACCCTCACCTTTGGCTCATCTGAACCTCGAGGGTTTTCCACCAATGGTATTGGGAGGGGGTCGCCCTCTCATTCTTTGGTGGAACTCTGTCCAGTGCTGGGTGACATCAATGATTGTGACTGTCACCCCAGTCAAACCTCTCCAAAGTAGGGGGTAACCAGTCCATCCCACTGGATGGTCCCTTAGGTTGTCCTATTAAAAAATTTTAAAATCCTCTACTTCTAATTTGATCTCAAAAGTAAGCACCTTGTTACCCTGAGTACACAGATCTGACCACAATTTAAACTAGACAGCCCAAGTCAATGACCCAAATTCAGAATTTGAGACGTTTGACCCTCAAATCCTCGAAAACTTAGACAATTTCCATTAACAAAATCACAAATGGCCTGAGGTTCCTTACTTCCAAACTTTCTTTTACCTTTGCTCAAGGCCCTCATTATGCCAACTTTGCTCTGCTCTATAATTAATTCTTGCTGACTCTGTACTCCATAAGCTTCCTAGATCAGGTCCTGACCCCCAGCCCTCTCTTTAATTTACTGCCCCTGAAATAGCATTAACTCCACTAAAAGTAAATAAGGTTGGTGGCTATAAACGAACGTTTCAGAGAGGAGTGCCTGATAACTATCAAAAGTCTTTTTTTCTGAGTTGATATGAGACTTACTAATCTTCCTAACCTCCTATGTAGATGGTATTGATCTTTGTTTCTGTGTTTGCTACTATGATCATCTATCCCCAATATTTATTCCTCATATTGGTGTACAAGATGTAATGTGGCACATAGAAGTCCTAAATAAATAACTTTATCAAGAAAGCCCTAACTGACACAGATAAAGGGATCTTTATTGAGGACATCTGAGAGACATCATAAAAGCTACAAGTTGTATATAATAATTCTATCAAATGGGCCCGCTCTGCTGACCCCTCACATGCTTTCTTTTCCAAGAAGCAATTTCCCTGCAGCCCTGCATGGCCTCTTTGGACAGGATATGTCACATTCTTTAGCAAACTACCTGTTCCTTGCAAGAGAAATGCAAACCCAAAACAACATATATACATGTCTTTACCTAAGGATTTCAGGGCTGTCTCTCTCATTCTTTCATTATCTGAACTGATTCTAAAATGATCCAAAAGTGAACTCTGATCTGATAAAGCTTTTCTGCATATTTATTTACTAAAGTAATTAATTAAAAAGCTGTGTCATTTTTTTAGGACTTCTATTTTTTCAATTATATATTTTTGAGCTCATGTTTTATGGTGATTTCATATTTGATGCTATGTGCCCAATGAATATAGAAGATGGAAGATTGAAACAACAATGCCTGTCTGAAACAGCAACTGGATTGGGGTTCTTGAAATGTTCTCTGACAGACGCAACATTAAATGGAACATTAAACGGAGAGCAAGTTAGGAGAGATGGATTACCTCTGAACTGAAAGCCATTTATGGAACACTTAACTGTTAGGAATTTGTAGGTCTCAAATGGGTCTTTCTTTCTTTTTCGGGGTTCCATGACTTTAGGGCATTCATAGTACAGGCCAGCTTCCATTCCCAGGTGTGGTGTTCTTTTCCTCAGATTTTAGAGTCATGATGTAGAAGATGGAAGGTGGAAACAACAATACGTTTCTGAGGCAGCAGTTGGATTCCGGTTCCTGAAATGTTCTAAAACAGAGAACATTTGTTCTGTCTTGGGAACATTAAATGGAGAACATGTTAGGAGACATGGAATACCTTTGAACTGAACACCATTAACGGGCCACTAAACTGTTAGGAATTTGCATGTCTCAAATGGGCCTTTCTTTCTTTTTCGACATATGACTTTACGGGATTCATAGTATGGGAAGCTTCCACTTCCATTCGTGGTGTTATTTTACTCATATTTTAGTGTCATGATGTAGAAGATGGAAGATGGAAATGACAATGGCTCTCTGAAGCAGCAACTGGATTAGGTTTCTGAAGGGTTCTATGAGAGAGGCAATGGCTGTCTTGGGAACATTAAATGGAGAGGATGTTAGGAAAGACAGATTATCTCTGAAAAGAAAGCCACTAATGGAGCACTGAACTGTTACATATTTGTAGGTCTCAAATAGATCCTTCTTTTTTTTTTCAGGGTCCCATGAGTTTAGGGCATTCATAGTACGGGCCAGCTTGCACACCCAAGCATGATGTTTTTTCCTCATATTTTATTGTCATGTTGTAGAAGATGAAAGAAGGAAAATAATGCCTGTCTGAAGCAGCAATGGAATTAGGGTTCTTGAAATGTTCTGTGACAAAGGTAATGGATGTCTTGGGAACATTAAATAGAGAGCATGTTAGGAGAGATGGATTACTTCTGAACTGAAAGCCATTTATTGTACACTGAACTGTTAGGAATTTGCACATCTCAATTGGGTCTTTTTTTTCTTTTTTTCTTTTCAGTGTCTCATGACATTAGGACATTTGTAGTAGAGACCAGCTTCCACTCCCAGTCGTGGTGTTCTTTTCCTCAGATTTTACTGTCATGATGTAGAAGATGGAAGATGGAAACAACAATGACTGTCTGAAGCAGCAATTGGATTACGGTCCTTGAAATATTGTGTGACAGAGGCAATGCCTGCCTTGGCAACATTAAGTGGAGAGCATGTTAAAGGAGATGAATTACCTCTAAAATGAAAGCCATTGATGGAGCACTGTACTGTTACCAATTTGCATGTCTCAAATGCAGCTTTCTTGTTTTCTTTTTCGGCATCCCATAACTTTAGGGCATTGATAGTAAAGACCAGCTTCCACTCCCAGGCGTGGTGTTCTTCTCCTCAGATTTTCAGGTCATGATGTAGAAGATGGAAGATGTAAATGACAATGCCTGTTTGAAGCAGCAGATTGGTGTTTTTGAAATGTTCTGTGACAAAGCCAAAGGTGTCTTGAGAACTCTCACTGTGAAAGCACCTGTGGAGACTGTCCAGTTGCTATGGGGACCATCTGTTCAGAGGTTCTGTGTAAGCCTGAGTGGTACAGGTGGAACAGGTCTTCACCCAAATAACTGGGCAGTCTTAACCAGCGCCTTGCATCAAGCATTCCCATGAGGGGCATCACCTCCCGGGACAATTAAAGAAAACCCTAATTTAGTCACTGCTCCCAACAATTGCCTAAATGTTATTCTATCCATCAGTATTGAGGAAAATACTTCAAGTTGTTGTTTCATTTACATCCCAATGACTGGGTTCCAGTTGGAGCTCACTGGCAATTTTGGAAGCAACAGTTTTGTATGCCTTTGATTTCCCTGAAATTGGCTTGAAGCGGACCCCATTGAGATATAGTCTGGGAAATTTACATACCTCCATCTCCCACTGCACCACTTTCTCAGTGTACCCATCTCCATGGATGCAGAAAAGCAGAAAAAGTGTCTTGTGCATATACTGGCAGTTGTTGGCATCTAGCACCTTGCAGATTTCCCTCATGATGTCACTAGGATCCATGGCGCTAGTGATTTTCATGCTCCAGGTGAAGTGCAGGGAGCGAGGTTTTGCTTGTTGGTTCTCCTTTCTCTGCTCAGCAGAGACATGATGACTTGAGCCCTTATATCTCAGGGTCTTCTCAGACTCAGCTGGAGGCCTTCTTGTGAATTTCGATGTTAACTTAGTAAAAGCTCCCGTGGTGCCTCTTTGAGTCTGGGGCAATTCTTCAGCTGGATGGAAGCAGCTGGGTGAGGCAAGAGGACTTTCCTGTGTTGCAGTTTGGCATTCCCGGGGCTGGCGGTGGAACATTCGACGAAGGGCACTGGCTCTGGGGAAGCAGATGCGGCCTCAGGTGGAGGTACTTGGGACACTGTGGGTTGAAGTCGCTGGAGGGCTCTGAGGAGGGAAGGTGCTGTTGTTCTGACCATTCCGGCTCACTGAACGTGTGTCTGCTTTGGTTGTTTTGCAGCAAATGTACTTACTCCACAGTGTCCTCCCTCCAGATGTTGTGCTGCTCTGGTAGGCAGCAGGCATTTTCTTGAATTCGGGAGTCTCCAGCTCCTTGGGACTGGTGGTGATCCCAGGTACGGGCCTGGCTGGAGAAATTCCCTTTCCTCCCATAGCACTGCCGCCGGATTTCTGGGAGGCCATTGGATGTTCTCTGAGGTGACTGTGGGCAGTGCTGGTCGGATATGGCCCAGTTCCAGCATGGTCCAGGGACTGTGTCTGCTTGTGAGTGGAAACGCTTCGCTGCAATTTGCGTTGAGGAGGCCAGCTGGTGCTCTTTCTCAGGACCCTGCTTGGCTGCACCTTAGCCAACAAGATGTTTCTGTGGGAGACGGCCACCTCTGGACCAACAAAGGGTTGGAGGACATCAAGGCCTCTGTTGATCCACCTGTCTCTCATAATTTTGGCCAGGGTGCTTCGCTTAGTTGGATTGAGCACCAGGAAGCGTTTCAGCAGATTTTCACATTCTGTTGACGTGTACAGAGGGATTTGGTATCTACCCTGTCGCACTCTGTCTCTAATTTCTCTCACATTGCCCCCAACAAAAGAATGCGACCCGGTGACTAGGGTGTATAGAACCACGCCAAGACTCCACACATCAACTTCTGGACCATTGTACTTTATGTGCTGGAAGAGCTCTGGGGCTGTGTAGGGAGGACTGCCATAAAACATGTTGAGTTTATACCCAAGTGTAAACTCGTTACTGAGTCGAAAGTCAGTAGCTTGATGTTCATCTGTGCATCTAATTACAGATTCTCCTCCTTCAGGTGACCTGTGTTTGGTGACATTATTGGACTGCAACATGATCTGCCGGAATTTAGTTCTTGCCTCCTCTTCTTACAGTCTTCCTTTCTCAGCCAGATAGTCCAAAATTTCACTGTCACAGGAGTACTCCAGTATGAGTCAGAGTGCTTTTTGGTGTTAATAACTTCAAAGAGCTTCACAATATTGGGTGATTTAACATCTTTAGGATTCTGACCTCTCGGAATAGCTTTTGTAGAACTTCTGGCTTCAGGAATCTTTTGTCAGTGATCTTTATTGCCACTTCTTTACCTGTGAGGATGTGACCACCAGGTTGTTTTCGCCAAGGTTCCCTTGCTGGTGGTTTTCACCACTCTGTAATTTTCAATGTGAGGCTGTTCACCTGCAGAGGAAGCTGTGGCTTTTCTACACTGTGCTCTAGAGTGCCCGGTGTGGGAGGTATATTCTGGCTGTCCATCTCCATGTGAGGTGTGCACAGTTTGACCTAAGTTCTTTTTCATTGAAAATCTTCAATGATATATGGGTATCACTTCAGTGGGTCTGGGTATCACTGGCGAGTTTAGGACAGGTGAGGGCTATGCAAGGGAAGGGGAAACAAGGAAAGAGTTAGAGATGGGTTGGGAAAAGAATGCTATCAAAAATAGCTGAAGTGCCTTTTACAACCAAAGATAGTGCCCAGTTCAAATAATCACTCTGGGTACATAAAAGGCAAATGAGGAGTTGTTCTAGGTCCACTCATTTCTAGGGTTCTCAGTCAATTCAGTCATAAAGTACTGACTCCTTAAAGAGTGGTCATATGCACCCTAAGTGGATGAAGGATCCAGGCAGTTACTCTGTCTATGGAACTTGACAGTTTGGGGGTCAAGACCTGATGAAAACGAAAACTACTTTTTTTTTTCCAGAAATATGCAGCTGGACATGAACACACTTTACCAATCAATTTGGATGGTAAAGTTGATTGGTGAAAGCACTGGGGTTATAAGAGTGGTCCACTTTACCTTTTGAATATAACCCTGGCGGCTTATTTTAAAAGGGGAAATCTTTTTCTTTTCCCCTTCTCCCTGTCTCCCTCCCTAACCTGGGGGCAGGGAACAAGATTGCCTTGAATTATCTGTTCTCCACAGGAAGGAGAAGTCACCAGAAGAACTAGGAAGTGATGATCTCCCAAATAAACTACTTAATCATAACACACCCTCAGGATGCACTTGGGACCCCCTGGCAGGGCACATCTGGAGTGGAGCCTTTCAATAGCTTCCTTAAAAACCCCCCATTGAATCAAAGCTTCTGACAAAGGAGTCCTTTGTGTTTCCCCTTTGGTGGAAAAGCAATAAACCTCCTTTTACCTTGATCTCAAAACCTTCTCCTCATTGTTGCATGGCCATCAGGGACAAGGCCCAAGGTTTTTGGTAACAGGTCAGGGACCCAGGCTCTAGTGTATTGCTCATCTGCTTTTTTTCCTAGTGTCTTTCAAAAGTCTTCAAAACTTCTTTATTCAATAATTATAGATTTAGGGGCTACAATATGAAAATAACAGTTTCACCTCTCTTCTTTGTAAAAGTGGACTTGCATTTCTGCCAAATACCTGTATCTTTAAAAGAGATTATTAAATTTACTTCAGGTATTGAACATGTTGGCTTTTTAATATAAATAAACAAAATAAAATGCGTCACACATGTGGCCAGTTAAGACTTTGGAGTCATTCTCAAAATAAACCTGGATGCAATTTCAAGTGCAGCCGCACTCCATATGTTGAAATTTTATATCTTACCCTATGATATGATTTTTGGAAATTAAGTCATTTTTTGAACAAATACAAAATATTCAAAAATGTGCCTGGCATATGGTTTGTACTCATCAAATACTTGTGGAATAAATGGTTTACCATTGCTTTGTATTCTTAATTACTAGAGTGTGTGTGTGTGTATGTGTGTGTGTGTGTGTGTGTGGGCACATGCACATTGGTGCAGCATTTCCTTGTTAATAGCAGTCTTGTCCATATTGAATGCTTTCACACATTACATTGTAATAGAGCTACACACATCTGGTGTCAATGTAACAGTGGTCCACCTTTTGTTTTGAAGAGAGCTCTTGTTGCTCTGTCCCTGTAACTCATTTTTTAAATAGATATAATGTAAAGGTAAAATTTCTAAGCTGATTCTAAGCTGCAAAAGCTTGAGTTAAAGTGTAAAAGACTGGGCATTGTAAAGCTTCTAAATTACAAGGCCTGGGCTAAAAAGTAAAAGACAAGGTATTGTTACAATTCCTCTGCTACCACCGGAACCTGTAATCTCTGTAGTTGTTAGGACAATGCTGGAACTGCCCAGTAAATATCTCCATTGATTCCCTGGTTGTTTAATAGCTAAGGGCTCCAAGTAGCTTGGCACGTAAGCATCCAGGTCCCAAAACCTATCAGTTTAAATGTGTACCCTGCTTAGGAGTGACCAATAACCCCTGCCCAGACTGTTCCCGCCAATGAATGTACTAATCCTGTCTCAGAGTTGTTGTTCAATTTTCCTGCACCTCATGATGATTTGTTCTGATGTATGCAAAGCCCCCCGCCTTCTCCAAAAAGTGGGCTGCTCTCCCTTCACCAAATTTATAAAGCAATCATAATACTCTCAAATGTCTCATCTTTTTAAAAATGCTCTAATTGGAGCACATAACAATAGAATAAATTTTGATACATCCTACATAAATGGAGAACAACTTCTCACTCTTCTGCTAGTATTGTAATATTCATGTAATCATATATGCTACACAGTAATTATATCCTATTACCCTTCTTACACCATATCCACTCCCTTCCCTTCCCTTCCCTTTGTGTAACTTAAAGTACATCTATTCTTCACTAGCCCCCACCTCCCTATTGTGAGTTAGCATTCACATGTCAGAGAAAACCTTCAGCCTTTGGTTTTTTGGATTTGCTTATTTAGCTTAGTGTGATATTCTGCAGTTCCATCCATTTACCTGCAAATGATATCATTTCATTACTCTAAGGCTGAGTAATATTCCATTGTGTATATACACATTTTTTTTCCATTAATTATTCTACTTTGTTATACATGATGGCAGAATGCATTTCATATTGCACATATGAAACATAATTTTTCTAGTCACTGTACATAAAATATTTTCATACCTTTCATATCCTCAAATGTGTAATTAGAGTAATAATGTCTAACTCATACCACAATCATTCCTACCACATTTTCTTCATCCATCTGTAGAAGGGCATCTAGGTTCCATAGTTTGGCTATTGTGAATTGAGTTACTATCAACATTAATGTGGCTGTGTCACTGTAGTATGCTAATTTTAAGTCCTTTGGGTATAAACCAAGGAATGGGATAATTGGGTCAAATGGTGTTTCCACTCCAAGTTTTCTGAGAAATCTCCATACTGCTTTCCATAATGGTTGCACAAATTTGCAGTACCACCAGCAATATATGAGTGTATCTTTTCCCCCACATCCTGGCCAAGACCTCTACAATTAAAACTATAGAATGGTAAAGAAAAAAAATTGAAGACCTCCTATGCTAAAGAACAAAAAATTGAAAAAGAACTTAGAAGATGAAAAGAACTCCCATGGTTTGGAACATTTTATATGGGCTGATGATTAGCTTCATTTTCTCACTATGCCTATACAATGGTATAGTTAAAAACTAATGATTCTAGTAAAAGTCAACAGTTCCAGTGAAAATAAGTAATGGCTTTATTTAATACAATGGTTCTAGTCAGAAACTCATTTTAAATAAAGTATTTTATGCAAATTAAAATTCTAAAGTTTCATAAGTACCAAAGTGTATTTAAAAAATATAAAATCTATATATTGGCAATAAACTCTTGAAGAATTATAGCTCTTTGTATACATCCATATCCATGTTCTTTAATCAGATTCTTAACCTCTTTCTTTAATCTCATGTCAGAGGTATTTTTTTCTGAAAAATATATTTTTAAAGAAGATCTCATTTAAAAATTTCAGTGCATTTCCCACAATCCTGGTCATGTTTAAATTTTGTGATTAATATTTGCCTATACTGATTTTCTCAGTTGACTCTTTTCAGCATAGTATATTTTTAATCAGGAAAACAATCTTTCTACAATTACTGATATCCCTGTTAAACTCAGTGACAATTATTATAAAGAATATCTTAAATTCAAATTTTGATTTAAAAATGTGTGTAAATGTAGCCAAGTAGTTTTATAGGTCTCCCTTCTCTTCAAAGTGCCTCTCTTCATCTAATGTTTTCACCATGCAAAATATGCTAACATGTTATCTCTGTTTATGATTCTTTTTACACTAGTGCCAAATTTAGATGGTATAAATCTATAATCTTTATTTCATGTCAATAAGGCTGCTATGATTTGATTCTGTGTCCTTTCCAAAATTCACATTGAAATTTAATGTCACTGAAAGAATATTATGAGGTAAGTTTGTTGAGGTGATGAGGCTCTGCCCTCATAAGTGGATTATGCTGTTATGATGGGACTAGGATTTCATAACAGGGTAAGTTAGTGCCCCCTTACCCTTCCAAACAACAATTTCAGAATTTCCAAATTAAGACTAGAGATCTTAGGCACACATCATTCATTTGTTGAATTGGTCCCTTGATTTTTGTAGGTAGAGATTTTGTTTGTAAGCTTAGTGTTCAATAATCCAAATTTGCTAAAAAGATTCAAAAGATGACCTTTTTAAACATTCAATTGATTGGATATTTTGATTTAAGATTTCCAACTGGTTTTAGGCAAAACGCAATAATGACTTGCCAGTCTCATTTCCAAAATATTTGATACTATTTTCCAAGAGGATTCACAAAGTTTTCATAAGTCTCAAATATTTGTAAAATCTGAAAAAATCAAAATGAGAATAAAAAGCACAGTTCTGTGCTGAAGTATTTTTAATAGTTTAATTACTTTATTTAGATATCAAAGTGTTTGATATTTTTCACATCTATTAATTTGATGTGTTGACTATTGCAGTTTATTGGGATGTAGTTAGGAGCTATGTTTTCAGAAATGCCGATTCCAAGTTCATGTCTGATAGTGGAATCTTAATTTAGCAAGAAAATTGCTTTTACCATTATGCCACAGCCCACTAAAATGGGCCTCCTTATCATGAACACAATGACAAGAAAATTTATCTGAAATCTTAAATGTTTTCACCAAATTCATAAAGCAATCATAATACTCTCAAATGTCTCATCTTTTTTTATTGGCTCTAATTGGTACACATGTTAGTACAATAAATTTTGATCCATCCTACATCAATGGAGTACAACTTCTCACTCTTCTGCTTGTCCACAAAGTAGTATCATGACATTCACGTAATCCTATATGCACATACAGTAATTATATTCAATTCATTCTATTACCCTTCTTACACCATATCCACTCCCTTCCCTTCCCTTCCCTCTGTGAAACCTCAAGTACATGTATTCTTCCCTAGCCCGTACCTCCTTATTGTAAGTTAGCATTCACATGTCAGAGAAAATCTTTAGCCTTTGGTTTTTTGGATTCACTTATTTAGCTTAGCATGATATTCTGTAGCTCCATCCATTTACCTGCAAATGACATCATTTCATTGCTCTAAGGCTGAGTAATATTCCATTGCGTATATACACATTTTCTTTTTTTTAATTAAGTTATTTATTCTAATTTGTTATATATGATGGCAGAATGCGTTTCATTTCATAATGCACATATTCAACACAATTTTTCAAGTCACTGGTTGTACACAAAGTATTTTCACACCTTTCATAGCCTCAAATGTGTACTTAGGGTAATGATGTCTAACTCATACCACCATCATTCCTACCACATTTTCTTTATCCATTCATCTGTTGAAGGGCATCTAGGTTCCGAGTTTGGCTTTTGTGAATTGAGCTGCTATCAACATTGATGTGGCTGTGTCACTGTAGTATGCTAATTTTAAGTCCTTTGGGTAAAATCCAAGGAATGGGTTAGTTGGGTCAAATGGGGCTTCCGCTCCAAGTTTTATGAGAAATCTCTATACTGCTTTCCATAATGGTTGCACAAATTCGCAGTCCCACTAGCAATACCTTTCCCCCCACATCCTTGTGAAGAAAGACCTCTACAATAAAAACTATGGAACGCTAAAGAAAAAAAAGTGAAGAGGACCTTAGAAGATGAAAAGATCTCCCATGCTTTTGAATAGGCACAATTAATATTGTCACAATGGCCACACTACCAAAAGCATTACATAGATTTAATGCACTTTCTATTAAAATCTCACTGACATTTCTTATATAAATAGAAAAAAAAATTGTGAAATTCATTTGGAAAAATTAGAGACCCAGAATAGACAAAGCAATCCTTGGCAAGTAAAGTGAAGTGGGAGGCACCACAATACTAGACCTTAAACTGTACTACAAGAGCCATAGTAACAAATACAGTTAACTTGTACTAGACAAAGGCACCAAAAACATTCATTGGAGAAAAGAAACCCTCTTCAACAAATGGTGCTGGGAAAACTGGAATTGCATATGTAAACCCCTATATCTCACTCTGCACAAAATTCAACTCAAAGTGGATCAAAGACTTAGGAACTAGAACAGAGACCCTATGTCTAATAGCAGAAAGAGTGGCCCTAAATCTTTACCAGGTAGGCTTAGGAATAGATTTCCTTAACAAGACTCTTAAAGTATAACATGTAAAATCAAGAATCAATAAATGGGATGGATTCAAACTAAAAAGATTCTTGTCAACAAAGGAAACGATCAATAAAGTGAAAAGAGAGCCTATAGAATGGGAGACTATCTTCACCACATGTACCTCAGATAGAGCATTAATCTCCAGGACATAAAGAGAACTCAAAAAACTTAACACCAAAAAACCCAAGTTATCCAAACAGTAAATGGGCAAAGGAACTGAACAGTTTACAGAAAAAGAAATACAATCAATCAGCAAACATATAAAAAGCTGTTCAACATCTCTAGCCATTAGAGAAATGCAAATCAAAACTAAGATTTCATCTCACTCCAGTCAGCATGCCAACTTTGAAGACTATAAGCAATAATAAATGTCTCATCTTAACAGAGTGAAACTCTGGATGTATTTGTTTTCATGTCTTGAAAGAAAAATTATAAATCATTATTAGATAATTTCTGAATTTGTTTTCTTCTGTTTTGACTGATCCTTAGTTGAATGTCATTGTTATGCAATTATCACATTTCAAACATCTTTTAAACATGAAGCTATTCCTATATTGATGAAATCAAATGCAATAAGAGGAATACATGTGGTCATAAAAATTCAGAACCAAAAATGAGATTAGTACAGGACAATTATTATTCTCAATAAAATGGTGTATCTCAAGAATAAATGCATAAATTCACATTCTGGAACTGCATGCATTAAACAAATACCTTTATGTTTAAAAATGTCTAACGTTTTGAGTAGGTACCAATGTTTGTGTACAGTATCCATGTTTCCTGAGTTTCACATGATCAGGAGTATCATCAATTCAAGCCCCACGGTGAATATAAATACCGGTAAACAAGCTACACAATCATCAACTTTCTTGACTTCCAGAAATTTAGCCCTTAACATTTAATATCCACATTCAATTTTTTTCAATGTATTTCTGCTAAAGGACACACTGAAAATAAAATGTTTATCAAATCATATAATGAATTATATAAGGCAGTGAAGTGGAACATACTTGTAATCCCAGCAACTTTGGAAGCTGAGGCGGGAGTATCACAAATCTGAGGCCAGCCTCAACAACTTAGTGAGACCCTATGCAACATAATGAGAAGCTGTGTCAAACTAAAAGAAAAAACAAATTCATAGAATATTATTTATAAATATACCCCAAAATTATTAAAGATAATTTTCCCTTTTAAAAAAGTTATTCCTTTTTAAAACTTGGTCATGGTAAAAACCAGTGTTGGAAACTTTCCCCATCCAGGTTGATAAATGTCAGTACATTATGTTGTGCTTCACTTGATGTTCTGTTCTCGTGGGAAAACTGATCTATAGAAGAGAGGTTTTTATTATAAAACTTTAGATGCTGTTATCACAATAATGAAGCCATCAGGCATCTTTGTATGGGAGTTATGGCAGCCACCTTCACAGCTAGAAGTTATTGAGAAGTTTACTATCACTCAAATGTTGTTTGAAAAATAATTTTTAAATAAATGTAATATTTGAAAATATTTTGGTGTGCTGGGGATGTGGCTCAAGCGGTAGCACACTCGCCTGGAGTGGGCAGGGCGCTGGGTTCTATCCTCAGCACCACATGAAAATAAAGATATTGTGCCTACCGAAAACTAAAAAATATTTTAAAAAATTCTCTCTCTTAAAACAATTAGGAAAGTAAATTCAATGAAATGCATTGGAACAGTCACTGTTCAATCCACAGAAGTAGTTTTGGTCAATCATCAAAGTCAAGAGAAGCAACAGGTTTCTCTAAGTATCCAATCATTGAAGTTTATGAATAAGTAAGTAGAAGCCACTTGGCACAGAGATCCACAGCCTCTTAGGAACCCCAAACACACTTCATCAGGAGAGACAAGGCTTGGTGGGCACAGCTGAAGGAAGCCATTCACCTTCAGTTTCCTCACTGTTCCCTTAGGGTGCATGACAGTTCCCTGTCTTTATGCCTTCCAGTCACATTGCCCCCTCAGGGTACATGGCTACCTCCTACTTCCTGCTAGAGACACTTCTCATCATTATGCCAGTTTGGGAATTATTAATTTACCTAATTATCTATTCCAAGGATGAGGCAAAGATGCTCCCTAGGCTTGTGCCATTGTTATGGATCCGGTGTCCTTCTGTCATTCTGTGAATTTGTCACAGGAGGATTCAATTCACCATCAAATCCTCAAGTGTTTCTGGAGCTTGAGGAAATGTCACAGACCACCTATTAATCATGTCCCTCCATAGATAAAGTTAAAGTGAGTAAAATAAGCATCTGAAGGCCTGGGAAATGTTGGCTACTTCTGATTCATCTCCATTTATTTGGACCTTCAGTTTCTTCTTATTTACAATGACTTATAGAAGATCCTTCCAAATTACAAGGCCTGATTCAGAAGGCTCTTCTTGAGCTAACTTACTTCTATATCAATGCTACCAAATGCTCTCTTGTCTCAAAATTTCAATTACTCATGTATGTTCCAATATTTCATGAGAAGACCCGATCTTGTGGTTCGTATTATTTCATGTTATTTTGTCTTTAACAGAAGTTACTCTTCTCTAAGTATAAAAGGATTCAAATTAGTTTTATGGAATAAAAGTATAAAAATGGGATGGAGGAAACACTAAGTAACCTAGAATCTCACACTCCAAAGAAAACCACTGTAGCATTTCCAGCTCTGGGAGTAGCAACATCAGTATGTGAGTGGGCATCTTTGTAACTGCATCAGGAGAGAAATCTAAAAGGAGGAATAAGCTAAGATTGAGAGTTACAGCAGGCCCTGCCCACCCTTCTCTAAGGGGAATGCTTCCAAGTCTCAATCTCAGGAGGTTGAGCATCCATGTTCTTTATCGAGTGGACACCTACCCACCACCATCTTGCAACAGAGTACCACAACTCTGGAGTCACCAAACTGTCTCTAACACACACACACACACACACACACACACACACACACACACAAGTGAATAACAGGACAAACCAAGATGCCTTCTCCATGCTCCCTTCTCATTCTGATGGCTCTATTTAGAGACTGACTGGAGATTACATATATTCTCATAGCTGAAAACAACCATGGAAAGTGAAACTTTCAAACATTCACTTTAATCATCATGTTTCCTCAAAAACTTCTTAAAGGCAATATACCAATGACATGGGAGTCTGGGTTTTAGTAGAAAAGTGGATGGAAGATAGGAACAAGGGTATTCAGCTCCTAACTCAGGGAAGTAGAGAAGTGGAGATACGTTTTCCATCTTCACCACCATAACACCCCCAAACTGAAAAGAGATTGGGAAGGACAGTTTGAATGAAGAAAGGGAAATTTGCCCTCTGTAAATTGCCTACACCCCCAAGGCACAATAAGTCCTCTCAGCAAAAGCCAAATGTAAAACCTGATCTAGAATTACATACAAGAAATGGTTTTGAATTCACTGGGAAGAAATGTTGCATTTTCTCCCCCATAAAGCATATGTTAAGGATCTTCAAAACCATATTGCAGATAAGACTCTCAATTCGTTTAATGATCCCTGAAGTTATCAGATAGGTTATCTGATAAGCAGAGATTTTTATTTTTTTATTAATATAGTTAACTAGATCAATTTTTTTTTTTGCATTTCATTCTCTGCCTCTTTGTGATGGCAACATTAACTCTGACTTGCCTAGTAAGATGCATTTAGACCACAGAGATATCTTGATTTCTGAAAGTAATATAGAACTTAGTTCTATTGGCTTTTTTCTCTCAATTCAAAATCATCTTATCGAAAGCTAAAATATTCTTGGTATTTGTTCACATTTTACTGTGTTTTGTACATTTAAGAAGTTTTCATTGTGCAATTCTGTATGCTGCTTGGCATATTTGTCTAGAGAGCTAGAAAAAAAACTATACCCTTTGAACACAATGTATGAGAACATAATGATAATTATAGGCCTGCAACGACTTTTAAATAAGCAATGTATAGTATTGGTAAGAGTATCTGATAATGGTATTTGAGTAGTTCTTATTTGTTAATGAAAACGAGACATAGCTTTGGGTGGGGACAAATCTTCTTTTGCCATTCCATTTATCCTTGAAGTAGTTAATGAAAATGTAGAAACTTAAGTTGCTATAATATGTGAGTACCTCAGAAAATATAGCAGTTAAGTTTTCAATAACAACAGCCTCATTTCAATATTGGATGGCAAAGATAAGTTGTTTACTTCCTTGGAGAATAGAAGTGTGCTAATCAGAGCCTTGGAAGGGACTAGAAGAAGAAGTGTTGAGGAGAAGTACAGGGTGCAGTTGGATGAGAGGAGTAACTTCTAATGTTCTATAGCATAGTAAATATGTTTGACAGCAGTTAAATATTACCAAATAACTAATAGAGTATTTTGAATGTTCCAAGCACAGAGACAGATAAAGACCTAAGGATATATGCCAATTAAATTGATATGATCCTGACACATTGTTACACATTTTTATACACATCTTGAAATATCACCTGAGTCTCACAAGTAGGTAATATTAGCTGTGTCAATTAAAAATCAAAATAATTTTAAGAAAGATTTATTATTTCTTCTGTTAATTACATGATTTGTGAGAATCCCTTTTTAGTTTTTTCCTAGTACTGTGGGTGAACCCAGGGGCATTAAGCCACTGAGCTATATTCACAGTTTTTTTAAGTTTTTATTTTGAGATAGGACCTCTCCTAAATTGCTAGGCTGGCCTTGAACTTGAGATCCTCTTGCTTCAACCAAAATTGCTGGGATTACAGGCATAGGCCACCACATCTGGCAAGAATCCTTATTCTTATTGTGAGGAGCTGGCTCTTCCTTTACCTGTATTTCCTATCTCTGTGTGGGGTAAACACTAGTCAGTACCTAGGAAGGTATTGTTCCTGGAAGTGAGGTAAGGACTCCAAAGAATGTGAGAAGGAAGAAAATGGAGAGGAGCAACTGGTTGTTTCCTTTCTCTCTAATCTTCAGGGAGGAATAAAGCAGAGTGACCTTGGTTATAAAGTAGAAGAATGTACTCATAGAACTTCTGAAGAACTTCACCTCTGCAGTGAGCAAGCAGCCTATCCCAGATTTTCCTCTGCTTGTACATGCCATGCAGCCCTCTATTGTATCCTGGCTTGCCACCACCAAGGAGCACGTGAGTCATAAAATATCCAAACCCTATCTGTTGAATCCTCAAAGTTCCTTCTTTGAGACTGAAAAACTTTTCCACCCCAGGGGCATGAACACTCTATTTCTAATTGTGTCCTTTTTTTTTTTTTTTGAATTGTGGTTCTCTTATATAAGTATAGTTAATAAAGATTTGCATTGGAAAATTAAAGAGGGAAATAATTTACAAGCATTTTTGGACATTACAATATCTTCAGATCTTCGTTCCAAACAAGTGTTATGTCAACTTATAATAAGGAGCTAAATTATTTGCATAAGTATAAACATAATTCTTTGTGCATATAATTAAGCACTTTGATATACCTAATTTAAACACACAAAAAATAAATAAATAAAATCCCCAGGGAAATCTTTGCCAGTAGGAGAAAAACGTTACAACCTCTCAATCTAAATCACATGCCAAAACTGATATTTAGATTCCAATATCACATGGAAATCTAAAATCCTTTGACATTTTATATGAATTAAATATGCATTTTAGGGGCTGGGGACGTGGCTCAAGCTGTAGCGCGCTCGCCTGGCATGCGTGCGGCCCAGGTTCAATCCTCAGCACCACATACAAACAAAATTTAAAAAAATATGCATTTCTCTGCAGCTTGCAGCATCCCTTTGTCAAGAAGGTGGTCAATTATTGCAGGGTTGGAGCAATTTAGGAGTAACATATGATACCAGCCTTTGTAGCCACGGGTAGTCTGGTTATGAGAGCCTACCCTTGTAACAACAAAGAAGCAAATAAAATTTAGAGTAGTTATACATTGCAATTATGTATTTCCATTGTGTCTTTAGAATGAAGAAACTCTCAGGACTTGGGATGTAGCTGGCGGGTAAAATGCTTGCCTTCCCAGGAAAAGGGTCTGTGTTCAATTCTCAGTACTAAGAATAAAAATAAACTAGAATAAAGAAAGTTTCAAGCTTTGCTCATTTGTATTATTAATGAAATGTCCTCTGACAAAGTGATGCTCTTTTTTTTCAACCATAGAACTCCTTTAAGGTCTAAGAGGAGTACGACTCAGTTAAGTTGAGCAATAAGGACCAAAGTGTTAGCAGAGATTTTATTGTGATCCTTAACTCCAATTTATCATTTCCACTCTAGTATTCTTAATTTCAAATTATCTTTTCCACTCTACTTTTCAGGGAGTGAAAAGGAGTCTGTCGAGTACACATTATTTGAGATGATAGAAACTAACTTATAGAAGAATGAAAGAAAACAAATTCCACTTTAAGGATAGTTATATGCTCATATTTTCACAGGAGAAGAAATATGGAGGTAGCTTAATTGTAATGACTTAAATGGATTATTGGTTTAATTCTTTTTAATGCAGAAGCTTATAAGATAGACCCATGTCATCAGTACAAGGAAACAGGTTACAGGAAAAGCATATATTTTACAGTGAACATTTGTAGATTGTATATTGGAATAATTTGTATATTGCAAACAAGAGAGAGTTAAAAGGTAAAAAACTACTAAATACATGTTTGTTTTTATAACAACCACAGGACAGACTGCTGAGCAATCTGTCATAAAATTTACTTTTAGTTTCCAAACTTTTCCTGCAGCAAGAAGAGATGGCAGTGCTTGGTAGTGGGAAAACTAAAACTGAAAACATCTCAGAAACAAAACTTTTCTGTAGAAACTGCCTTTTTCCTGGGTAGAGTCATGCTAGAGGCATCCTGTCAGGGAGATAGACTCCAAGCCACCTAAGCATACTAGCATGAGCATATATAAATGAATCCTTGTATCACACAGATGAAAGCTGAGCAAGCCTACAGGTGATGAAGAAGGGTCTGCAATTATTCAGGCTCACCTCATCTCACTAGTCTAAGAGAAGAGCACTTATTTCTTTCTAAATGAAGTACAAATCTCATTGTAGTAGTTTTTTTTTTTTTTTTTTTTTTTTTTTTTTTTTTTTTGCTAACAGGGTCATGTGACTCAGTGTCCATGAGTTTCCAGAGGGCTGTATTGATACCCTTTTCCCTAGAATCCATAGAGTACAGCAAGGCCATTTTCCAAAAGGAACAGTACCACTAAATCTAGACTGGAGAAGAGATGATGGTCATATGCAGTTGAAGCAATGTCCTCCTCAAGTGACAACACCACAGGAGCACTGTTGGAAAGAAACAGAAATACAAAAGGTCTGATTTGCTTCTGCCATGTACTTGCATATTTTAGATATTTAAAAATTTTAGTGGATATTAAAAATGTACAGATAAACAGAATAATCTCCAAGTCAAGCTTATTTGAGGTTCTCTCTCTCTCTCCCTCTCTCCCTCCCCCCCCTCTCTCTCTCTCTCTCTCTCTCTCACACACACACACACACACACACACACACACACACACTCTCTCTCTCTCTCTCTCTCTCTCTCTCTCTCTCTTTCAGAATGCTCAATGAAAGAAACCAGCCTTCCTCAGCCTTAGGTTTGACAGAGGTTTCAAAGGCACACACTGGACAATTAATGCTATGCATGAGCCTTGGGTACATTCATAATATATGGGAATTGTCCTAGAGATTCTGAGTATGATGGACAATATTGATAAGCTGGCCAAGTATGCATCAAATAGGCCATATTGGAAATGTAACCAAAAGGAATGGCGCCCTTAGGGAGCTTTGTATTCTATCTTCACTAAGCTTTACCCAGGCTCTAAGGTAAAAGATCTTAAAATATTTTGTAGCAATATTTTCCATTAATTTTTTTCCCAAATGAAGTCTTTACTCAGCTGTCCAACATATGCAAGAAATAAAAGTAAAACTACTTAAGTTGAGTGTGAGTTTGGGAAGGGAGCTTGCCAAGGCCCAGATTCTTCCTGCCATTATTCTTGTGTTCAGTCAGACTTGATCTAATTAATGAAGGAGGCCGGACTCATAGATGTTAAAAGTCTTGTTGCGCTGATTTCTATGCCAAATTTTAGTCTGACAGTATGATTTTCAGAGTAATTTTTAAATATGGGAAATTCAACCAAAATTCCCTCAAACAGTAATGATTTGCTATTAGAAAACAAGTAGAACAAATCTTAAAGAACAAAGAATAAAGTATAGAAAAGAAAATGTTTGCTTTTAACAATGGATATAGTACCATGGAAGAATTGGATAAGCAAAACTTAGACAATAAATCCAAACCTTTCAGTAGAACCCAGCTCTCCCATTGATATCAAAAGCATTCCAGGGATCATAGAGATTTTGAAATCACTGCAGAGGGAATACAAATACAGTTTGTAGACGTTAATTAGGGCATTAGAGGACAATATTGGTTTTGGAAAGTTTTTTTTTTAAATAAGTGGATTGCAGAAAGATTTCAGATAGATTTCTGAGAGAAAACAAATGAGTTTTTGTATTTAAATTTAAATAGTTGAATCAAGTTTATCCTAATGTAATATGCCTTAGAATAACTGTGAAGGTCATCATATATACTGCCCAAAATACAAGAGGCCTTTTTTTTTTCCTACAACTGAGGCAACTAGAGAATTAAAGCATATAGAAAAGAGGTTTTTTTTAGTCATGTGGAAATTCTTGAAAGTGATAGATGAAGACTGTTAGCTTGAAAAGGGTTAGACCAAGCTGATGTCATAGTGTTTACTTCCAAATGTTCAATGACAGTAAATGTATTTCTCTCCAGACCCTAAGAGCAGCTTAAAGATGTTATCTAATTAATCCATTCCTTTAAAAAATGATACTTACATTACTCCATGAGAGTGTCATCTTCTCTACTGCAATTATGCTGAGAGAATCAAGCAATCTATGACTCAGGACTTGTAATTCATCCACTTAGCAAACAGACAACAGGCAATGTCACTATCTGTAACAGGTGTTGAGGATAAGCAGCAAATATGATATAATCTCTGTGAGAAATGCACAGTTCAAGGTAAAATATATAGAGAGATCATGTCAGCATGATATAGGTGTTCTGAGAAGTAACTACAACATTATCTTTGTAAAGATAATTAAGAGGATGTTCAGGAAGGGTTTGTCATCTGTAGGGAACCTAGATATGCAAGTTGGCCAGGAGAGGAGAGTGATGAAAGAATGTTCCAGTGAGAGGGGACACAATACGCAAAAACCTAAGGGCCAAATACAAAAGTCATGTTAGAGGCTCAGGAATCATTCAGTGTCACTGAAGTAAGAGTTAAAGAAGGGGTGTTATGATACTATGCTGATGACATAAACAGAGTCTAGACAATGAAAGGCCACAAATAGCATGTCAGGGATTTGAGGCATTATATAATGTTTTCAAGGAAAAACTGATTTTTGCTGGATCTGAATATAAAACAGACTGTTCGGACTGGAGGTGGAGAAGGGTGTGAAGGTGAGCAAGACTGTATGCAAGGAGAACAAAGAAGAGGGAAAAATCCGTCAGTAAGAGAATTCAAAATTTCATTGGGACCAAAGAGAGGTAGCAGAAGTGAGGACAGAGAAAACTACCCGAATCCAACTGGTCTTTATGAGGCCCAGCAGATAAGACTTCACAGCAGGAAGGACAAAGACCAAAAGAAGGGAAGTAGGAAGCCTTCCTGGTTTTTGGTCTTGGCATTGGGTGTCCTTAAATGGGGAAGACAGGCTGGATTCTGTGTGATGAATTTAGTTTTTAACATGTGGAACTTGGGGTTTCTGTGATTCCCCAAGAGAAATTCTTGTGTTTTCTCTATTATTTTCTTTACTTTTTAGGTCCTAGGGATTAAACTCAGGAGCACTCTACCACTGAGCTACATCACCAACCTTTTTCATTTTCTGAGTCAGGGTCTCTTTAAATTGCTGAGGCTGGCTTCAAACTTCTGATGCTCCTGCTTCAGTCTCCCGAGTAGCTGTTAGGATAGTTGTGCACCACACACCTCTTGGAATTTTTGTTCTTATCATGATCCTACTTTGTTGAATGTAACTGCATTAGATGAAATAGGACAAATTGAAGGAAAGACTATATACTGAAGGCAAATATTGATGAGGAAAAGGAAGATAATTGGAAAACATACCACTGAGCAAGTGAAAGAAAATGAAATGCCAGGTACAGTGGCTCACACCTGTAATCCCAGCCACTTGGGAGACCAAGACAGAAGGATCACAAGTGGAAAGCTAACCTTCACATCTTAGTGAGACCCTGTCTGAAAAATAAAAATTAAAAAGGACTGAGAATGTAGTGCAGTGGTAAATCACACCTGGGATCAATCTCCAGTACCAAAAGGGAAAGAAAAGAGAGAAAAAAGACACTACTCAGTGAAATGGAATCACAAAATCATAGTATCATAAGTATTGTGAGTAGTTTTCCTCATTTACAAGATTAAAGAAGCAAGCAACACCTGAATTGCATGTTGTCTGAATAAATTCACGTAGGCAGAGCATGAACACCTGTGTGTACACAAAGAAGTCAGTGGAAACATGAGTTTAATAGAAAATAAGGTCAGACCACCTACCTGACATGGGTAGCCAATAAGATTGGCTGTCTTGACTTGATTGACCTGATTGGCCTCAGTGTCAGTGTTCATCTCTTAAGGACATAGGTACATCTCATATTGAATATTCTGAGGTTTCTTGACAGGAGATTTTTAGTGACGAAGTGTTCCTGTTCTGAAAGACTATCGTTATTATGCATGAAACTTTGTTGGTCTATTTTTTTTAACCATCATGACATAAGCAGAATGGAAATATTCTTAATTTAAGATTTAATGGATTTCCTTTTCCATGTAATATATACTAGATAATTGTCCAACCTTGACAATGTAACAAATAAAATACAAATAACAGAAGTTGAAAGAAATCAGAGGGGGCTGGGGTTGTGGCTCAAGTGGTAGCATGCTCACCTGACATGTGTGCGGCCTGGGTTGGATCCTCAGCACCACATTAAAAAAAAGAAACAAAGATGTTTTGTACACCGAAAACTAAAAAATAAATAATTCTCTCTCTCTCTCTCTTTCTCTCTCTCTCTCTCTCTCTCTCTCTCTCTCTTTAAAAAAAAAGAAAGAACTCTGAGGAAGAGTCAAAAGTACTAATATCTGTATGTTATAAAACAGAGAATAAAAAATGAGTGTTTATGATTGATGGAACAAAAAATACAATTATGAGTAGTATTTAATGTTCAAATATAAGAATTTAGGAACAAAATGATAGAAAGCTTGTATGCTATGTCACCTAACGATTAAAATATGGCTACCAATTCATCACAGTGCTTGGCTGTAGTCATGAATATGGTATAAATGTGTGTAAACAGAGATTGTGACAATCAGAAAGAACATACCATTAAAATGCCCTATTGTGTTCCTAACAAAGTCAAGGGAGACAGGTACACTTGTGAAAGGATCACTCAAAATACATTGAGTGAGAAACTTCGCTGAAGGTCACATGCACACCATGTGATATGGATTGGGGTTCTTGAAATGTTCTGTTATAGAGGCAATGGCTGTCTTGGGAATAGTAAATGAGAGCATATTAAGAGAGAAGGATTACCTCTGAACTGAAAGACATTTTTGCAGCAATAAACTTTTTGGAATTGTATGTCTTACAGTGGTCCTTCACTCTTTTTCAGGGTCTCATGAGTTTAGGGCATTCACAGTACAGGCCAGCTTCCACTCTCAGGCTTGGTGTTCTTTTCCTCAGATTTCACTGTCATGATGTAGGAGATGCAAGATGGAAACGACAATGCCTGTCTGAAGGAGGAAGTGATTAGGGTTCTTGAAATGTTCGGTGACAGAGGCAATGCTATCTTGGGAACAGTAAATGGAGAGCATGTTAAGAGAGATAGATTACCTTAGAAGTGATAGCCAATTACAGAGCACTAAGTGTTAGGAATTGGCAGGTCTCAAGCAGGTCTTTCTTTTCTTCTCTGACTTAGGTCTTTCATAGTAAAGGCCAGCATCCACTCCCAGGCATGGTGTTCTTTTCTTCAGATTTCAGTGTCATGATGTAGAAGATGGAAGAAGGAAAGAATAATGCCTGGGTGGAGCAGCACCTGCATTAGGGTTCTGAGAATTTCTGTGACAGTCAATGGTTGTCTTGGAAACTCTAAATGAAGAGCATGTTAGTAGAGATGTATGACCTCAGAAGTGACAGCCAATGAAGGTGCACTGAACTGTTAGGAATTGGCAGATCTCCAATGGGTCTTTCTTTCTTCTGGGGATTGCATGACTTCAGGGCATTCAGAGTACAGGCCAGCATGCACTCCCAGGTTTGGAGTATTTTCCCCCAAATTTCACTGTCATGCTCTAGAAGATGGAAGATGGAAATGACAATGACTGAAGCAGCAGCTGGGTTAGTGTTCTTGAAATCTTCTGTGACAGAGGCAATGGCTATCTTGGGAACTTGAAATGGAAAGCATGTTAGGAGAGACATATAAACTGTATAAACTGAAAGGCATTGATAGAGCACTGAACTGTTAGGTATGTTCAGGTCTCAAATGAGTCGTTCTTTCTTTTTCATGGTCCCATGACATTTGGGACTTTCATACTAATGTTCAGCTTTCACTCCCAGGCATGGCGTTCTATCTCCACATTTTCAGGTCATGATGTAGAAGATGGAAGGTGGAAAGGACAATGATTTCTGAAGTAGTAACTGGATTAGGGTTCTTCAATTGTTCTGTGACAGAGGCAATGGCTCTCTTGAGCACATTAAATGGAGAGTGTATCAGAAGAGATGGATTACCTCTGAACTGAAAGCCACTTATGGAGCACTGATCTGTTAGGAATTTTCATGTCTCAAGTGGATCTGTCTTTCTTTTTCAGTGTTCCATGATTTTAGCGCAATCATAGTTCGGGAAGCTTCCACTTCCAGTGGAGGTATTGTATTCTTCAGAGTTTACTGTCATAATGTAGAAGTTGGAAGAAGGAAATAACAATGCCTGTTTGAAGCAGCAACTGGATTAAGGTTCTTGAAATGTTCTGTGACAGAGACAATGGCCGTTTGGGGCACATTAAATGGAGAGCATGTTAGAAGGATTACCTCTGAACTGAAAGCCATTTTGGCAGCAATGAACTGTTGGGAATTGTATGTCTTACAGGGGTCCTCCACTCTTTTTCAGGGTCTCATGAGTTTAGGGCATTCACAGTACAGGCCAGCTTCCACTCCCAGGCTTGGTGTTATTTTCCTCAGATTTCACTGTCATGATGTAGAAGATGGAAGATGGAAAGGACAATGCCTGTCTGAAGGAGCAAGTGGATTAGGGTTCTTGAAATGTTCTGTGACAGAGGCAATCCTATCTTGGGAATAGTAAATGGAGAGCACGTTAACACAGAGAGAAATTACCTCAGAAGTGATAGCCAATTACAGAGCACTGAAGTGTTAGGAATTGGCAGGTTTCAAGCAGGTCTTTCTTTTCTTCTCTGACTTTAGGTCTTTCATAGTAAAGGCCAGCATCCACTCCCAGGCATGGTGTTCTCTTCCTCAGATTTCAGCGTCATGATGTAGAAGGTGGAAGAAGGAAAGGACAATGCCTATGTGGAGCACCAACTGCATTAGGCTTCTGAAAAGTTCTGTGACAGTCAATGGTTGTCTTGGAAACATTAAGTGAAGAGCATTTATTAGAGATATATGACCTCAGAAGTGGCAGCCAATGAAGGTGCACTGTACTGTTAGGAATTAGCAGGTCTCCAATGGGTCTTTCTTTCTTCTGCGGGTTCCATGACTTCAGGGCATTCAGAGTACAGGCCAGCATGCACTCCCAGGTTTGGAGTATTTTCCCCCAAATTTCACTGTCATGCTCTAGAAGATGCAAGATGGAAATGACAATGACTGTTTGAAGCAGCAGCTTGGTTAGTGTTCTTGAAATCTTCTGTGACAGAGGCAATGGTTATCTTGGGAACTTGAAATGGGAAGCATGTTAGGAGAGACATATAAACTGTAAACTGAAAGGCATTGATGGAGCATTGAACTGTTAGGTATGTTCAGGTCTCAAATGAGTCATTCTTTCTTTTTCATGGTCCCATGACTTTTGGGTCTTTCATTCTAATGTTCAGCTTTCACTCCCAGGCATTGTGTTCTATTCCTCAGATTTTCAGGTCATGATTTAGAAGATGGAAGGTGGAAAGGACAATGACTTTTGAAGTAGTAACTGGATTAGAGTTCTTCAAATGTTCTGTGACAGAGGCAGTGGCTCTCTTGAGCACATTAAATAAAGAGTGTATCAGGAGAGATGGATCACCTCTCAATTGAAAGCCACATATGGAGCACTGATCTGTTAGGAATTTGCATGTCTCAACTGGGTCTTTCTTTTTTAGTGTACCATGCATTTAGAGCCTTCATAGTATGGGAGGCTTCCACTCACAGGCATGGTGTTCTTTTCCTCAGATTTTACAGTCATGATGTAGAAGATGAAAGATGGAAACAACAATGCCTGTGTGAAGCAGCAACTGGATTAGGGTTCTTGAAATGTTTTGTGACAGAGGCAATGGCTGTCTTGGGCACATCCCATGGAGAGCATGTGAAAAGAGATGGATTACCCCTGAACTGAAAGCCATTGATGGAGCACTGTAGTGTTAGGAATTTGCAGGTCTCAAATGGGTCTATCTTTCTTTTTTTTTTTGGTGTCCCATGAGTGTAGGGCATTCATAATACAGGCCAGCTTCCACTCCCAGGCGTGGTGTTCTTTTTCTCCGATTTTACTGTCATGATGTAGAAGATGGAAGATGGAAACAACAATGCCTGTGTGAAGTACCATCTGCATTAGGGTCTTGAAATGTTCTGTGACAGAGGCAATGGCTGTCTGGGGCACATTAAAGGGAGATCAAGTTAGGAGAGATGGATTACCTCTGAAGTGAAAGCCATTGATGGAGCACTGAACTGTTAGAATATTACATGTCTTAAGCAGGTCTTTCTTTTGATTTCCGGGTCGCATAACTTTAGGGCATTCATAGTAAAGGAGGGCTTCAACTCAAAGGAGTGGTGATCTTTTCATCAGATTTTACAGTCATGATGTAGAAGATGGAAGGTGGAATCCACACCATGACTTCTGAAGCAGCAACTGGCTTAGGGTTCTTGAAATGTTCTGTGACAGAGGCAATGGCTCTCTTGAGCACATTAAATGGAGAGTGTATCCGGAGAGATGGATTACCTCTGAACTGAAAGCCACACATGGAGCACTGATCTCTTAGGAATTTGCATGTCTCAAGTGGATCTTTCTATCTTTTTCAGTGTTCCATGGTTTTAGGGAAGCTTCCACTTCCAGTGGAGGTATTCTATTTCTCAGAGTTTACTGTCATAATGTAGAAGTTGGAAGAAGGAATTAAAAATGCCTGTCTGAAGCAGCAACTGGATTAGGGTTCTTGAAATGTTCTGTGACAGAGGCAATTGCTGTCTTGGGCACATTAAATGGAGAGAGCATGTTAGGAGAGAAGGATTACCTCTGAACTGAAAGCCATTTTGGCAGCAATGAATTGTTGGGAATTGTATGTCTCACAGTGGTCCTTCACTCTTTCTCAGGGCCCCATGAGTTTAGGGCATTCACAGTACAGGCCAGCTTCCACTCCCAGTCTTGGTGTTCTTTTCCTCAGATTTCACTGTCATGATGTAGAAGATGGAAGATGGAAACGACAATGCCTGTCTAAAGGAACAAGTGGATTAGGGTTTTTGAATTGTTCTGTGACAGAGGCAATCCTATCTTGGGAATAATAAATGGAGAGCATGTTAACACAGAGAGAAATTACCTCAGAAGTGATAGCCAATTACAGAGCACTGAAGTGTTAGGAATTGGCAGGTCTCAAGCAGGTCTTTCTTTTCTTCTCTGACTTTAGGTCTTTCATAGTAAAGGCCAGCATCCACTCCCAGGCATAGTGTTCTTTTCCTCAGATTTCAGTGTCATGATGTAGAAGATGGAAGAAGGAAGCGACAATGCCTGTGTGGAGCAGCAACTGCATTAGGGTTCTGAGAATTTCTGTGACAGTCAATGGTTGCCTTGGGAACATTAAATGAAGAGCATGTTAGTAGAGATGTATGACCTCAGAAGTGACAGCCAATGAAGGTGCAGTGAACTGTTAGATATTGGCAGGTCTCCAATGGGTCTTTCTTTCTTCTGGGGGTTCCATGACTTCAGGGCATTCAGCGTACAGGCCAGAATGCACTCCTAGGTTTGGAGTGTTTTCCCCCAAATTTACTGTCATGCTCTAGAAGATGGAAGATGGAAATGACAATGACTGTTTGAAGCAGCAGCTGGGTTAGTGTTCTTGAAATCTTCCGTGACAGAGGCAATGAGTATCTTGAAAACATGAAGTGGGGAGCATGTTAGAAGAGACATATAACCTCTAAACTGAAAGGCATTGATGGAGCACTGAACTGTTAGAAATTTTCACGTCTCAAATGGGTTGCTCTTCTCTTTCAGGATCCCATGACTATTAGGTATTTCAGAGTAAGGCCAGCTTCCACTCTGGGCCTGGTGTTTTTTACCTCAGAACTTCAGGTCTTGATGTAGAAGATGGCAGATGGAAACAACAATGCCTTTCTGAAGCAGCAACAGAATTAGTGTTCTTAAAATGTTCTGTGATAAAGGCAATGGCTGTCTTGGGCACATTAAATGGAGCGCATGTTAGGAGAGATGGATTACCTGTGAACTGAAAGCCATTGATGGATCACTATAGGGTTAGGAATTTGCAGGTCTCCAATGGGTCTACCTTTCTTTCTTTTTCGGTGTCCCATGACTTTAGGGCATTCGTAGTACAGGCCAGTTTCCACTCCCATGCCTGGTAGTCTTTTTCTCAGATTTTATTGTCATGATGTAGAAGATGGAAGATGAAAACAACAATGGCTGTATGAAGCAGCAACTGGATTAGGCTTCTTGAAAGGTTCTGTGACAGAGGCAATGGCTCTCTTGGGCACATTCAATGGAGAGCATGTGATAGAGATGCATTACCTCTGAACTGAAACCCATTAATGGAGCACGGAACTGTTAAGTATTTGCAGGTCTCAAGTGCATCTTTCTATTTCAGGGTTGCATGAATTTAGGTCTTTCATAGTAGACGCAGTTTCCACTCCCAGTCGTGGTGTTCTTGTTTTTAATTTTTTTTCAGATTTCTCTGTCAGGATGTAGAAGATGGAAGATGGAAACAACAATGCTAGTATGAAGCAGCAACTGGATTTGGGTTCTTGAATGATCTGACAGATGCGATGGCTGTCTTGGAAACATTCAATGGAGAATCTGTTAGGAGAATCTGTGACAGAGGCAATGGCTGTCTTGGGATCATTCAATGAAGAGCATGTAGGGAGAGATGGAGTACCTCTGAAATGAAAGTCATTGATGGAGCACTATACTGTTAGGAATTGGCATGTCTCAAATGCCGCTTTCTCTCTTTTTTTTCTTTTTCTTTTTTGGGGTCCCATGACTTTAGGGCATTCATAGTAAAGACCCGCTTCCACTCCCAGGCGTGGTGTTCGTCACCTCAGATTTTCAGGTCATGATGTAGAAGATGGAAGATGGAAATGACAATGCCTCTCTGAAGCATGGGATTAGTGTTTTTGAAATGTTCTGTGACAAAGCCAGAGGCTGTCTTGGGAACTCTCAGTGGGAAAGCACCCCTTGAGATGTCCCAGTTGCTATGGGAACCATCTGTTCAAACAGAGGTTTGTGACACTCATGGAGTTCTTCACTTCTGGACCATGAGGTTTGGATGCCAGGTGTGGGAGTTAGAAGTTTATCAAAGCAAGCTGGTCATCATAATCGGGTTGCCCCTATTTATGACCCTGGTTTGGCTTGCTTTGCACAAACTTTCTCCCAAAACCCCTTTCATTGATCACACTGAGATGGCTTGTGGTCATTGCACTCCGCAGTGCAATAGCCTGTTTGGGTCCCATCTGCTGCCACCTGCAGGGTGGTTGATTGAGGAAACCAGATGAGGGGCCATGGGGGATGAGAAAAGACAGAAATCCAAGGGGTGAAAAAGCTGAAACTTGGTGTCCATTACACTCTGGTAGAGTGCAACGGTCAGGAGCCAGCTCAACACTTTTTTTACACAAGTTTTATCCTTAAAAGGTTTGTTTGTGTGTGTGAAAATTTGGACAAAGCCATCAAAACCAATGTCATATGTATGACCAGTCCAATTATGAGTAGCAGCCTGTGCCCATAAGGTTCCACCGCTGAGCCCTGCCACCTGAACCACAAGTTCAAGAACTGAATACCTCCCTATGTGGAACAGGTCTTAACCCAAGTAACTGGGCAGTCTTGACCAGCGCCTTGCATCAAGAATTCCCAGGAGGGGCATCACCTCCTTGGACAATGAAAGAAAACCCTAATTTAGTCACTGCTCCCCAAAATTGCCAAAATGTTGTTCTATATGTCCATCAGTGTTGAGGAAAAGATTTCAAGTTGCTGCTTCATTTTGGTTCTAATGACTGGGTTCCAGTTGGAGCTCATTGGCAATTTTGGAAGCCATGTTTTTGTATGCCTCTGATTTCCCTGAAATTGGCTTGAAGCGGACCCCATTGAGAGAGAGTCTGGGAAGCTTACATACCTCCATCTCCCACTGCACCACTCTCTCGGTGTACCCATCTCCATGCATGCAGAAGAGCAGAAAGGGCGTCTTGTGCATGTAGTGGCAGTTGTTGGCATCTAGCACCTTGCGGATTTCCCTCATGATGTCACTGGGATCCATGGCACTAGTGATGTTCATTCTCCAGGTGAAGTGCAGGGAGCGAGGTTTTGCTTGTTGGTTCTCCTTTCTCTGCTCAGCAGAGACATGATGACTTGAGCCCTTATATCTCAGGGTCTTCTCAGACTCAGCTGGAGGCCTTCTTGTGAGTTTTGATGTTAACTCAGTGAAAGCTCCAGTGGTGCCTCGTTGAGTCTGGGGCAATTCTTCAGCTGGATGGAAGCAGCTGGGTGAGGCAAGAGGACCTTCGTGTGTTGCAGTTTGGCGTTCCCGGGGCTGGCGGTGGAACATTCGACGAAGGGCACTGGCTCTGGGGAAGCAGAGGCAGCCCCGGGTGGAGGTACTTGGGACACTGTGGGTTGAGGTCGCTGGAGGGCTCGGAGGAGGGAAGGTGCTGTTGTTCTGACCATTCCGGCTCACTGAACGTGTGTCTGCTTTGCTGGTTTTGCGGCAAATGTACTTACTCCACAGTGTCCTCCCTCCAGATGGTGTGCTGCTCTGGTAGGCAGCAGGCATTTTCTTGAATTCGGGAGTCTCCAGCTCCTTGGGACTGATGGTGATCCCAGGTACGGGCCTGGCTGGAGAAATTCCCTTTCCTCCCACAGCACTGCCGCCGGATTTCTGGGAGGCCATTGGATGTTCTCTGAGGTGACTGTGGGCAGTGCTGGTCGGATATGGCCCAGTTCCAGCATGGTCCAGGGACTGTGTCTGCTTGTGAGTGGAAACGCTTCGCTGCACTTTGCGTTGAGGAGGCCAGCTGGTGCTCTTTCTCAGGACCCTGCTTGGCTGCACCTTAGCCAACGAGATGTTTCTGTGGGAGACGGCCACCTCTGGACCAACAAAGGGTTGGAGGACATCAAGGCCTCTGTTGATCCACCTGTCTCCCATAATTTCGGCTAGGGTGCTTCGCTTAGTTGGATTGAGCACCAGGAAGCGTTTCAGCAGATTTTCACATTCGGTTGACATGTACAGAGGGATTCGGTATCTACCTTGTAGCACTCTGTCTCTGATTTCTCTCACGTTGTGCCCAACAAAAGGACGCGACCCGGTGACCAGGGTGTAGAGAACCACGCCAAGACTCCACACATCGACTTTGGGACCATCATACTCTATGCGCTGGAAGATCTCTGGAGCTTCATAGGGCAGACTGCCGCAAAACGTGTCGAGTTTACACCCAAGTGTAAACTCGTTGCTGAGTCCAAAATCGGCTAGCTTGATGTTCATGTGTTCGTCAAATAATAGATTCTCCGCCTTCAGGTCTCGGTGGGCGACCTGCTTTTGGTGACAATATTGCACTGCAGACACGATCTGCCGGAATATAGATCTTGCCTCCTCTTCCTGCAGTCTTCCTTTCTTGGCCACATAGTCCTTAACTCTCCCTCCACTGGCATACTCCAGGACCAAACAGAGTGCTTTTTCACAGTCCAGAGCTTCATAGAGCTTCACGATGTGTGGGTGGTCTAACATCTTGAGGATTCTCACCTCTCTGTACATGCTTTGGAGGACTTGTGGCTTCAGATGTCTCTTATCGATGATCTTGATTGCCACTTCTTTATCTGTGACGACGTGACGGGCCAGCATGACTTTGGCAAATTTCCCTTTGCCCAGGGTTTTCAGGACTCTATAATCTCCAATGCGAGGCTGTTCGCCTGCAGAGGAAGCTGTGGATTTTCGGCGCTGTGCTCCAGAGTGCCCGGTCTGGGAGGTGACTTCTGCCCGTCTAGCTCCATGCGAGGGGTGCATGGTTTGACCCAAGTTGATGATCGGTGGGTCTCGGTGTCACTGGAAAATTTAGGATAGGTGAGGACTAGGCAAGGACAGGGGGTGGGGGAAAACAAGGAGAGAGTTGGAGATGGGTTGAGGGAAAAAACAGCCACAACTGCCTTTTACCAACAAATAACGTGCCCAGTTCAAAAACTCGCTCTGGGAACATCAAAGGCCAAAAGGCAAATGAGGAGTGGTTCTAGGTCCACTCATTTCTAGGATTCTCATTCTATTATCTCCTAGGCAGCCAATGCAGTCATAAAGGTACTGACTGCGTAAAGAGGGGTCATATGCACCCTAAGTGGACCAAGGACCCAGGTGCTTAGTCTGTCTAAGGAACTTGACAGTTTGGGGGTCAAGACCTGATGAAAAAGAGAACTAATTTTTTTCCACAAATATTCAGCTGGACATAAACACACTTGACAATTCAATTTGGATGGTGAAGTTGATTGGTGGAAGCACTGGGGTTGTAAGAGTGGTCCACTTTACCTTTGGAATACAACCCTGGCTGCTTATTTTAAAAGGGAAATGTTTTTCTTTTCCCCTTCTCCCTTTCTCCCTCCCTAACCTGGGGGCAGGGAACAAGATTGCCTTGAGTTATCTGTTCTCCACAGACAGGGGAAGTCACCAGAAGAACTAGGAAGTGATGATCTCCCAGATAAACTAGTTAATCCTAACACACCATCAGGATGCTCCTGGGAACCCCTGGTCAGGGCACACCTGGAGTGGAGCCTTTGAATAGTCTCCTTAAAAACCCTCTCTTTTCTCTGATGGGCAGAATCAAATCTTCTGGCACAGGAGTCCCCTGTGTTTCCCCTTTGCTGGCAAAGCAATAAACCTCCTTTTACCTTGATCTCAAAACCTTCTCCTCATAATAATGAGGAGCAATAGCATGGCCATCAGCGACAAGGCCCAAGGTGTTTGGTAACAGGTCAGGGACTCAGGCTCTAGTGTATTGCTCATCTGCTTTTTTTTTCCTAGTGTCTTTCAAAAGTCTTCAAACCTCCTTTATTCAATCATTGTAGGGGCCGCAATATGCAAATACTTGCTTCACCTCTCTTCTTTGTAAAAGTTGTCTTGCATTTCTGCCAAATACCTGTATCTTTAAAGGAGATTATTAATTTACTTCAGGTATTGAACATGTTGGCTTTTTAATATCAGTAAAGAAACAAAATGTGTCACACATGTGGCCAGTTAAGACTTCGGAGTCATTCTCAAAATCAACCCGGGTGCAGTTTCAAGTGCAGCCGCACTCCATCTGCTGAAATTTTATATCTTACCCTATGGCACGAATTTTGGAAATTAGGTCATTTTGTGAACAAATACAAAACATTCAAAAATGTGCCTGGCATTTGGATTGTACTCATCAAATACTTGTGGAATAAATGGTTTACCATTGCTTTGTGTTCTTAATTACAGAAAAATGTGTGTGTTTATATGGGCACATGCATATTGCTGCAGCATTTCCTTGTTAATAGCAGTCTTCTTGTCCATATTGAATGCTTTCACACATCATATTCTAGTAGTGCTACACACAACTGGTGTCAATTGAACTGTGTCCACCTTGTGTTTTGTATAGAGTTCTTGCTGCTTTGCCCCTTTTAACTCATTTTTCAAACAGATATGTTTTTTTCTCTTCTTTTCTCATTGCTCCTCCCTAATTTCAGGGGGAATAGGATTAGCTTTTTCCCCATTTCAGGCAGATTTATCTCTCCTTGAGTTCACACCCACCAAAGGAAGGAAGTAATCCACACATTGGGGATGGTACCAGAAGATCTCAGAAACCACTCTCTCCCAAATGAACAAGTGAATTACAGCTCCAGACAGGGATCATTTGCAATATAGCCTTTGAATTTCCTGTTTAGAAGCCCCCTCTTTCTGATTTTGCACAGTATCACAGCATTTAGGACTGGAATGTCCTGTGTTTCTCCTTTGCTGGCAAAGCAATAAATCTTGCCTTTCCTTTTTCTCCAAATGTTGTCCTCATTATTGGATTGGCATTGGGGACCTAGGACTGAGCTTTCCACAATATCAAGATGATATAAAGAATCAAATTCATTCCTATTTACAATCATCTGATCGGTATCATATGAAACCACCAGATTTGTAGCATAACTTTTATATGATTTCCCCCATTTAAATGACTGATACTGTGAATAATTTTACCTTTTCTCAATAATTCATCTTCATCTTAACAATATCAATAAGTGGTAATTGTTTAATGTCATTATAAGATTTTTCATCTTAAGGACCTTCCATCAGGGGCTTTCATTTGATCTGATAGATTGTTTTCTTTTTATTTCTTGTTTTATTGATATGAAACAGCCACTGACAAACTTAAATTATTTTGTCTGAGTTTTATGGTGTGACCAGATAATATTCAAACTGAAACATTTTGAGCATGGGACAAAAAGGGCACAAGAAATGTTCAATAATAAAATTATGCATTTGTATAATATTTTATATGGGATGATAATTAGCTTTATTTTCTCAGTATATCTATACAAATGATACTGTTAAAAACTTATGATGCTACTAAAACAATAGTTCCTTTTAAAATAATGGTTTTATTTAGTATAATGTTTCTAGTCAAAAACTCATTTAAAAAAACATTTTGAAACTATGAAAATACCACAAGTCTGTATGTACCAATGTCTCCTTATATTAGTCATAAACTATTTGAAGCATATGATAGTCCTTTGCATATACCCATGTTCTTTAATCAGATTCTTAACCTCACGTGTTCCCTAATATCATGTCACAAGTATGTTTCTGAACAATATATTTTCAAACCATGATCTCACTTAAAAATTTCTATACATTTTCTAAAATCTTGATCGTAGTTTACCATTCCTTTGTATTCTTAATTACCAGAAGAGAGAGAGAGAGAGAGAGAGAGAGAGAGAGAGAGAGAGAGAGAGAGAGAGAGAGAATGTGTGTGTGTGTGTGTGTGTGTGTGTGTGTGTGTGTCTGTGTATGGGCACATGCACTTTGGTGCAGCATTTCCTTGTTAATAGCAGTCTTCTTGTCCATATTGAATGCTTTCACACATTATATTCTAATAGTGCTACACACATCTGGTGTCAATGTAACAGTGGTGCACCTTATGTTTTGATTAGAGCTCTTGCTGCTCTGTCCCTGTAATTCATTTTTAAAATACATATTTTATTCTCTTCTTCTCTCACTGCTTCTCCCTAATTTCAGGAGGAACAGGATTATGTTCTTTTCCCCATTTCAGGCAAATTTATCTCTCTTAAGAGTTCACACCCACCAAAGGAAGGATGTAATCCAGACTTTGGGGATGGTACCAGATGATCTCAGAAATGACTCTCTCCAAAATTAACAAGTGAATTACAACTCCAGACAGAGAACATGTAGAATGTAGCCTTTGAATCACCTTTGTATAAGCCCCCTGTTCCTGCTGATAGGCAGAATCACAGCCTTTGGGACAGAAGTCTCCTGTGTTTCTCCTTTGTTAGCAAAGCAATAAGCTTTCATTTTCTTTTTTCTCAAAACCGTGTCCTCCTTATTGGACTGGGCTTTCAACCATATCAAGATGCTACAACGAATTCAAAATACATACTATTTGCAGTTAGTAGACAGGTATCATTTGAGTCTACCAGATTTGTACAATAACTATTAAATATTCTCCCCCATTAAGTGGCCGATACTGTGAATATTTTAACCTTTTCTCAGTGACTCATGTTCACCTGTGCCAACATCAATAAATGTAAGGTTTCAAGCCTCATGGGCCTTCCATAAGGTGCTCTCAATAGAGGTCTGACAGATTATTTTGTTTTGTTGGTGTTGTGTTTTGGTATTAAACCACCACTGAAAAACTTAGATTATTGTGTCTAAATTTTATGTAGTGACCATATAATTTAAGATTTAAAGTGAGATATTTTGAGAGTTCAAAAAGGAGGGGCATAAGAAGTAGTCAACAAGAAAATCATACATTATTTGGAACATTTTATATGGGCTGATGATTAGCTTCATTTTCTCACTATGCCTATACAATGGTATAGTTAAAAACTAATGATTCTAGTAAAAGTCAACAGTTCCAGTGAAAACAAGTAATGGCTTTATTTAATACAATGGTTCTAGTCAGAAACTCATTTTAAATAAAATATTTTATGCAAATTAAAATTCTACAGTTTCATAAGTACCAAAGTGTCTTTAAAAAATATAAAATCTTTATATTGGCAATAAACTCTTGAAGAATTATAGCTCTTTGTATACATCCATATCCATGTTCTTTAATCAGATTCTTAACCTCTTTCTTTAATCTCATGTCAGAGGTATTTTTTTCTGAAAAATATATTTTTAAAGAAGATCTCATTTAAAAATTTCAGTGCATTTCCCACAATCCTGGTCATGTTTAAACTTTGTGATTAATATTTGCCTATACTGATTTTCTCAGTTGACTCTTTTCAGCATAGTATATTTTTAATCAGGAAAACAATCTTTCTACAATTACTGATATCCCTGTTAAACTCAGTGACAATTATTATAAAGAATATCTTAAATTCAAATTTTGATTTAAAAATGTGTGTAAATGTAGCCAAGTAGTTTTATAGGTCTCCCTTCTCTTCAAAGTGCCTCTCTTCATCTAATGTTTTCACCATGCAAAATATGCTAACATGTTATCTCTGTTTATGATTCTTTTTACACTAGTGCCAAATTTAGATGGTATAAATCTATAATCTTTATTTCATGCCAATAAGGCTGCTATGATTTGATTCTGTGTCCTTTCCAAAATTCACATTGAAATTTAATGTCACTGAAAGAATATTATGAGGTAAGTTTGTTGAGGTGATGAGGCTCTGCCCTCATAAGTGGATTATGCTGTTATGATGGGACTAGGATTTCATAACAGGGTAAGTTAGTGCCCCCTTACCCTTCCAAACAACAATTTCAGAATTTCCAAATTAAGACTAGAGATCTTAGGCACACATCATTCATTTGTTGAATTGGTCCCTTGATTTTTGTAGGTAGAGATTTTGTTTGTAAGCTTAGTGTTCAATAATCCAAATTTGCTAAAAAGATTCAAAAGATGACCTTTTTAAACATTCAATTGATTGGATATTTTGATTTAAGATTTCCAACTGGTTTTAGGCAAAACGCAATAATGACTTGCCAGTCTCATTTCCAAAATATTTGATACTATTTTCCAAGAGGATTCACAAAGTTTTCATAAGTCTCAAATATTTGTAAAATCTGAAAAAATCAAAATGAGAATAAAAAGCACAGTTCTGTGCTGAAGTATTTTTAATAGTTTAATTACTTTATTTAGATATCAAAGTGTTTGATATTTTTCACATCTATTAATTTGATGTGTTGACTATTGCAGTTTATTGGGATGTAGTTAGGAGCTATGTTTTCAGAAATGCCGATTCCAAGTTCATGTCTGATAGTGGAATCTTAATTTAGCAAGAAAATTGCTTTTACCATTATGCCACAGCCCACTAAAATGGGCCTCCTTATCATGATCACAATGACAAGAAAATTTATCTGAAATCTTAAATGTTTTCACCAAATTCATAAAGCAATCATAATACTCTCAAATGTCTCATCTTTTTTTATTGGCTCTAATTGGTACACATGTTAGTACAATATATTTTGATCCATCCTACATCAATGGAGTACAACTTCTCACTCTTCTGCTTGTCCACAAAGTAGTATCATGACATTCACGTAATCCTATATGCACATACAGTAATTATATCCAATTCATTCTATTACCCTTCTTACACCATATCCACTCCCTTCCCTTCCCTTCCCTCTGTGAAACCTCAAGTACATGTATTCTTCCCTAGCCCGTACCTCCTTATTGTAAGTTAGCATTCACATGTCAGAGAAAATCTTTAGCCTTTGGTTTTTTGGATTCACTTATTTAGCTTAGCATGATATTCTGTAGCTCCATCCATTTACCTGCAAATGACATCATTTCATTGCTCTAAGGCTGAGTAATATTCCATTGCGTATATACACATTTTCTTTTTTTTAATTAAGTTATTTATTCTAATTTGTTATATATGATGGCAGAATGCGTTTCATTTCATAATGCACATATTCAACACAATTTTTCAAGTCACTGGTTGTACACAAAGTATTTTCACACCTTTCATAGCCTCAAATGTGTACTTAGGGTAATGATGTCTAACTCATACCACCATCATTCCTACCACATTTTCTTTATCCATTCATCTGTTGAAGGGCATCTAGGTTCCGAGTTTGGCTTTTGTGAATTGAGCTGCTATCAACATTGATGTGGCTGTGTCACTGTAGTATGCTAATTTTAAGTCCTTTGGGTAAAATCCAAGGAATGGGTTAGTTGGGTCAAATGGGGCTTCCGCTCCAAGTTTTATGAGAAATCTCTATACTGCTTTCCATAATGGTTGCACAAATTCGCAGTCCCACTAGCAATACCTTTCCCCCCACATCCTTGTGAAGAAAGACCTCTACAATAAAAACTATGGAACGCTAAAGAAAAAAAAGTGAAGAGGACCTTAGAAGATGAAAAGATCTCCCATGCTTTTGAATAGGCACAATTAATATTGTCACAATGGCCACACTACCAAAAGCATTACATAGATTTAATGCACTTTCTATTAAAATCTCACTGACATTTCTTATATAAATAGAAAAAAAAATTGTGAAATTCATTTGGAAAAATTAGAGACCCAGAATAGACAAAGCAATCCTTGGCAAGTAAAGTGAAGTGGGAGGCACCACAATACTAGACCTTAAACTGTACTACAAGAGCCATAGTAACAAATACAGTTAACTTGTACTAGACAAAGGCACCAAAAACATTCATTGGAGAAAAGAAACCCTCTTCAACAAATGGTGCTGGGAAAACTGGAATTGCATATGTAAACCCCTATATCTCACTCTGCACAAAATTCAACTCAAAGTGGATCAAAGACTTAGGAACTAGAACAGAGACCCTATGTCTAATAGCAGAAAGAGTGGCCCTAAATCTTTACCAGGTAGGCTTAGGAATAGATTTCCTTAACAAGACTCTTAAAGTATAACATGTAAAATCAAGAATCAATAAATGGGATGGATTCAAACTAAAAAGATTCTTGTCAACAAAGGAAACGATCAATAAAGTGAAAAGAGAGCCTATAGAATGGGAGACTATCTTCACCACATGTACCTCAGATAGAGCATTAATCTCCAGGACATAAAGAGAACTCAAAAAACTTAACACCAAAAAACCCAAGTTATCCAAACAGTAAATGGGCAAAGGAACTGAACAGTTTACAGAAAAAGAAATACAATCAATCAGCAAACATATAAAAAGCTGTTCAACATCTCTAGCCATTAGAGAAATGCAAATCAAAACTAAGATTTCATCTCACTCCAGTCAGCATGCCAACTTTGAAGACTATAAGCAATAATAAATGTCTCATCTTAACAGAGTGAAACTCTGGATGTATTTGTTTTCATGTCTTGAAAGAAAAATTATAAATCATTATTAGATAATTTCTGAATTTGTTTTCTTCTGTTTTGACTGATCCTTAGTTGAATGTCATTGTTATGCAATTATCACATTTCAAACATCTTTTAAACATGAAGCTATTCCTATATTGATGAAATCAAATGCAATAAGAGGAATACATGTGGTCACAAAAATTCAGAACCAAAAATGAGATTAGTACAGGACAATTATTATTCTCAATAAAATGGTGTATCTCAAGAATAAATGCATAAATTCACATTCTGGAACTGCATGCATTAAACAAATACCTTTATGTTTAAAAATGTCTAACGTTTTGAGTAGGTACCAATGTTTGTGTACAGTATCCATGTTTCCTGAGTTTCACATGATCAGGAGTATCATCAATTCAAGCCCCACGGTGAATATAAATACCGGTAAACAAGCTACACAATCATCAACTTTCTTGACTTCCAGAAATTTAGCCCTTAACATTTAATATCCACATTCAATTTTTTTCAATGTATTTCTGCTAAAGGACACACTGAAAATAAAATGTTTATCAAATCATATAATGAATTATATAAGGCAGTGAAGTGGAACATACTTGTAATCCCAGCAACTTTGGAAGCTGAGGCGGGAGTATCACAAATCTGAGGCCAGCCTCAACAACTTAGTGAGACCCTATGCAACATAATGAGAAGCTGTGTCAAACTAAAAGAAGAAACAAATTCATAGAATATTATTTATAAAATATACCCCAAAATTATTAAAGATAATTTTCCCTTTTAAAAAAGTTATTCCTTTTTAAAACTTGGTCATGGTAAAAACCAGTGTTGGAAACTTTCCCCATCCAGGTTGATAAATGTCAGTACATTATGTTGTGCTTCACTTGATGTTCTGTTCTCATGGGAAAACTGATCTATAGAAGAGAGGTTTTTATTATAAAACTTTAGATGCTGTTATCACAATAATGAAGCCATCAGGCATCTTTGTATGGGAGTTATGGCAGCCACCTTCACAGCTAGAAGTTATTGAGAAGTTTACTATCACTCAAATGTTGTTTGAAAAATAATTTTTAAATAAATGTAATATTTGAAAATATTTTGGTGTGCTGGGGATGTGGCTCAAGCGGTAGCACACTCGCCTGGAGTGGGCAGGGCGCTGGGTTCTGTCCTCAGCACCACATGAAAATAAAGATATTGTGCCTACCGAAAACTAAAAAATATTTTAAAAAATTCTCTCTCTTAAAACAATTAGGAAAGTAAATTCAATGAAATGCATTGGAACAGTCACTGTTCAATCCACAGAAGTAGTTTTGGTCAATCATCAAAGTCAAGAGAAGCAACAGGTTTCTCTAAGTATCCAATCATTGAAGTTTATGAATAAGTAAGTAGAAGCCACTTGGCACAGAGATCCACAGCCTCTTAGGAACCCCAAACACACTTCATCAGGAGAGACAAGGCTTGGTGGGCACAGCTGAAGGAAGCCATTCACCTTCAGTTTCCTCACTGTTCCCTTAGGGTGCATGACAGTTCCCTGTCTTTATGCCTTCCAGTCACATTGCCCCCTCAGGGTACATGGCTACCTCCTACTTCCTGCTAGAGACACTTCTCATCATTATGCCAGTTTGGGAATTATTAATTTACCTAATTATCTATTCCAAGGATGAGGCAAAGATGCTCCCTAGGCTTGTGCCATTGTTATGGATCCGGTGTCCTTCTGTCATTCTGTGAATTTGTCACAGGAGGATTCAATTCACCATCAAATCCTCAAGTGTTTCTGGAGCTTGAGGAAATGTCACAGACCACCTATTAATCATGTCCCTCCATAGATAAAGTTAAAGTGAGTAAAATAAGCATCTGAAGGCCTGGGAAATGTTGGCTACTTCTGATTCATCTCCATTTATTTGGACCTTCAGTTTCTTCTTATTTACAATGACTTATAGAAGATCCTTCCAAATTACAAGGCCTGATTCAGAAGGCTCTTCTTGAGCTAACTTACTTCTATATCAATGCTACCAAATGCTCTCTTGTCTCAAAATTTCAATTACTCATGTATGTTCCAATATTTCATGAGAAGACCCGATCTTGTGGTTCGTATTATTTCATGTTATTTTGTCTTTAACAGAAGTTACTCTTCTCTAAGTATAAAAGGATTCAAATTAGTTTTATGGAATAAAAGTATAAAAATGGGATGGAGGAAACACTAAGTAACCTAGAATCTCACACTCCAAAGAAAACCACTGTAGCATTTCCAGCTCTGGGAGTAGCAACATCAGTATGTGAGTGGGCATCTTTGTAACTGCATCAGGAGAGAAATCTAAAAGGAGGAATAAGCTAAGATTGAGAGTTACAGCAGGCCCTGCCCACCCCTCTCTAAGGGGAATGCTTCCAAGTCTCAATCTCAGGAGGTTGAGCATCCATGTTCTTTATCGAGTGGACACCTACCCACCACCATCTTGCAACAGAGTACCACAACTCTGGAGTAACCAAACTGTCTCTAACACACACACACACACACACACACACACACACACACACACACACACGCGCGAATAACAGGACAAACCAAGATGCCTTCTCCATGCTCCCTTCTCATTCTGATGGCTCTATTTAGAGACTGACTGGAGATTACATATATTCTCATAGCTGAAAACAACCATGGAAAGTGAAACTTTCAAACATTCACTTTAATCATCATGTTTCCTCAAAAACTTCTTAAAGGCAATATACCAATGACATGGGAGTCTGGGTTTTAGTAGAAAAGTGGATGGAAGATAGGAACAAGGGTATTCAGCTCCTAACTCAGGGAAGTAGAGAAGTGGAGATACGTTTTCCATCTTCACCACCATAACACCCCCAAACTGAAAAGAGATTGGGAAGGACAGTTTGAATGAAGAAAGGGAAATTTGCCCTCTGTAAATTGCCTACACCCCCAAGGCACAATAAGTCCTCTCAGCAAAAGCCAAATGTAAAACCTGATCTAGAATTACATACAAGAAATGGTTTTGAATTCACTGGGAAGAAATGTTGCATTTTCTCCCCCATAAAGCATATGTTAAGGATCTTCAAAACCATATTGCAGATAAGACTCTCAATTCGTTTAATGATCCCTGAAGTTATCAGATAGGTTATCTGATAAGCAGAGATTTTTATTTTTTTATTAATATAGTTAACTAGATCAATTTTTTTTTTTTGCATTTCATTCTCTGCCTCTTTGTGATGGCAACATTAACTCTGACTTGCCTAGTAAGATGCATTTAGACCACAGAGATATCTTGATTTCTGAAAGTAATATAGAACTTAGTTCTATTGGCTTTTTTCTCTCAATTCAAAATCATCTTATCGAAAGCTAAAATATTCTTGGTATTTGTTCACATTTTACTGTGTTTTGTACATTTAAGAAGTTTTCATTGTGCAATTCTGTATGCTGCTTGGCATATTTGTCTAGAGAGCTAGAAAAAAAACTATACCCTTTGAACACAATGTATGAGAACATAATGATAATTATAGGCCTGCAACGACTTTTAAATAAGCAATGTATAGTATTGGTAAGAGTATCTGATAATGGTATTTGAGTAGTTCTTATTTGTTAATGAAAACGAGACATAGCTTTGGGTGGGGACAAATCTTCTTTTGCCATTCCATTTATCCTTGAAGTAGTTAATGAAAATGTAGAAACTTAAGTTGCTATAATATGTGAGTACCTCAGAAAATATAGCAGTTAAGTTTTCAATAACAACAGCCTCATTTCAATATTGGATGGCAAAGATAAGTTGTTTACTTCCTTGGAGAATAGAAGTGTGCTAATCAGAGCCTTGGAAGGGACTAGAAGAAGAAGTGTTGAGGAGAAGTACAGGGTGCAGTTGGATGAGAGGAGTAACTTCTAATGTTCTATAGCATAGTAAATATGTTTGACAGCAGTTAAATATTACCAAATAACTAATAGAGTATTTTGAATGTTCCAAGCACAGAGACAGATAAAGACCTAAGGATATATGCCAATTAAATTGATATGATCCTGACACATTGTTACACATTTTTATACACATCTTGAAATATCACCTGAGTCTCACAAGTAGGTAATATTAGCTGTGTCAATTAAAAATCAAAATAATTTTAAGAAAGATTTATTATTTCTTCTGTTAATTACATGATTTGTGAGAATCCCTTTTTAATTTTTTCCTAGTACTGTGGGTGAACCCAGGGGCATTAAGCCACTGAGCTATATTCACAGTTTTTTTAAGTTTTTATTTTGAGATAGGACCTCTCCTAAATTGCTAGGCTGGCCTTGAACTTGAGATCCTCTTGCTTCAACCAAAATTGCTGGGATTACAGGCATAGGCCACCACATCTGGCAAGAATCCTTATTCTTATTGTGAGGAGCTGGCTCTTCCTTTACCTGTATTTCCTATCTCTGTGTGGGGTAAACACTAGTCAGTACCTAGGAAGGTATTGTTCCTGGAAGTGAGGTAAGGACTCCAAAGAATGTGAGAAGGAAGAAAATGGAGAGGAGCAACTGGTTGTTTCCTTTCTCTCTAATCTTCAGGGAGGAATAAAGCAGAGTGACCTTGGTTATAAAGTAGAAGAATGTACTCATAGAACTTCTGAAGAACTTCACCTCTGCAGTGAGCAAGCAGCCTATCCCAGATTTTCCTCTGCTTGTACATGCCATGCAGCCCTCTATTGTATCCTGGCTTGCCACCACCAAGGAGCACGTGAGTCATAAAATATCCAAACCCTATCTGTTGAATCCTCAAAGTTCCTTCTTTGAGACTGAAAAACTTTTCCACCCCAGGGGCATGAACACTCTATTTCTAATTGTGTCCTTTTTTTTTTTTTTTTGAATTGTGGTTCTCTTATATAAGTATAGTTAATAAAGATTTGCATTGGAAAATTAAAGAGGGAAATAATTTACAAGCATTTTTGGACATTACAATATCTTCAGATCTTCGTTCCAAACAAGTGTTATGTCAACTTATAATAAGGAGCTAAATTATTTGCATAAGTATAAACATAATTCTTTGTGCATATAATTAAGCACTTTGATATACCTAATTTAAACACACAAAAAATAAATAAATAAAATCCCCAGGGAAATCTTTGCCAGTAGGAGAAAAACGTTACAACCTCTCAATCTAAATCACATGCCAAAACTGATATTTAGATTCCAATATCACATGGAAATCTAAAATCCTTTGACATTTTATATGAATTAAATATGCATTTTAGGGGCTGGGGACGTGGCTCAAGCTGTAGCGCGCTCGCCTGGCATGCGTGCGGCCCAGGTTCAATCCTCAGCACCACATACAAACAAAATTTAAAAAAATATGCATTTCTCTGCAGCTTGCAGCATCCCTTTGTCAAGAAGGTGGTCAATTATTGCAGGGTTGGAGCAATTTAGGAGTAACATATGATACCAGCCTTTGTAGCCACGGGTAGTCTGGTTATGAGAGCCTACCCTTGTAACAACAAAGAAGAAAATAAAATTTAGAGTAGTTATACATTGCAATTATGTATTTCCATTGTGTCTTTAGAATGAAGAAACTCTCAGGACTTGGGATGTAGCTGGCGGGTAAAATGCTTGCCTTCCCAGGAAAAGGGTCTGTGTTCAATTCTCAGTACTAAGAATAAAAATAAACTAGAATAAAGAAAGTTTCAAGCTTTGCTCATTTGTATTATTAATGAAATGTCCTCTGACAAAGTGATGCTCTTTTTTTTCAACCATAGAACTCCTTTAAGGTCTAAGAGGAGTACGACTCAGTTAAGTTGAGCAATAAGGACCAAAGTGTTAGCAGAGATTTTATTGTGATCCTTAACTCCAATTTATCATTTCCACTCTAGTATTCTTAATTTCAAATTATCTTTTCCACTCTACTTTTCAGGGAGTGAAAAGGAGTCTGTCGAGTACACATTATTTGAGATGATAGAAACTAACTTATAGAAGAATGAAAGAAAACAAATTCCACTTTAAGGATAGTTATATGCTCATATTTTCACAGGAGAAGAAATATGGAGGTAGCTTAATTGTAATGACTTAAATGGATTATTGGTTTAATTCTTTTTAATGCAGAAGCTTATAAGATAGACCCATTTCATCAGTACAAGGAAACAGGTTACAGGAAAAGCATATATTTTACAGTGAACATTTGTAGATTGTATATTGGAATAATTTGTATATTGCAAACAAGAGAGAGTTAAAAGGTAAAAAACTACTAAATACATGTTTGTTTTTATAACAACCACAGGACAGACTGCTGAGCAATCTGTCATAAAATTTACTTTTAGTTTCCAAACTTTTCCTGCAGCAAGAAGAGATGGCAGTGCTTGGTAGTGGGAAAACTAAAACTGAAAACATCTCAGAAACAAAACTTTTCTGTAGAAACTGCCTTTTTCCTGGGTAGAGTCATGCTAGAGGCATCCTGTCAGGGAGATAGACTCCAAGCCACCTAAGCATACTAGCATGAGCATATATAAATGAATCCTTGTATCACACAGATGAAAGCTGAGCAAGCCTACAGGTGATGAAGAAGGGTCTGCAATTATTCAGGCTCACCTCATCTCACTAGTCTAAGAGAAGAGCACTTATTTCTTTCTAAATGAAGTACAAATCTCATTGTAGTAGTTTTTTTTTTTTTTTTTTTTTTTTGGCTAACAGGGTCATGTGACTCAGTGTCCATGAGTTTCCAGAGGGCTGTATTGATACCCTTTTCCCTAGAATCCATAGAGTACAGCAAGGCCATTTTCCAAAAGGAACAGTACCACTAAATCTAGACTGGAGAAGAGATGATGGTCATATGCAGTTGAAGCAATGTCCTCCTCAAGTGACAACACCACAGGAGCACTGTTGGAAAGAAACAGAAATACAAAAGGTCTGATTTGCTTCTGCCATGTACTTGCATATTTTAGATATTTAAAAATTTTAGTGGATATTAAAAATGTACAGATAAACAGAATAATCTCCAAGTCAAGCTTATTTGAGGTTCTCTCTCTCTCTCCCTCTCTCCCTCCCCCCCCCCTCTCTCTCTCTCTCTCTCTCTCTCTCACACACACACACACACACACACACACACACACACTCTCTCTCTCTCTCTCTCTCTCTCTCTCTCTTTCAGAATGCTCAATGAAAGAAACCAGCCTTCCTCAGCCTTAGGTTTGACAGAGGTTTCAAAGGCACACACTGGACAATTACTGCTATGCATGAGCCTTGGGTACATTCATAATATATGGGAATTGTCCTAGAGATTCTGAGTATGATGGACAATATTGATAAGCTGGCCAAGTATGCATCAAATAGGCCATATTGGAAATGTAACCAAAAGGAATGGCGCCCTTAGGGAGCTTTGTATTCTATCTTCACTAAGCTTTACCCAGGCTCTAAGGTAAAAGATCTTAAAATATTTTGTAGCAATATTTTCCATTAATTTTTTTCCCAAATGAAGTCTTTACTCAGCTGTCCAACATATGCAAGAAATAAAAGTAAAACTACTTAAGTTGAGTGTGAGTTTGGGAAGGGAGCTTGCCAAGGCCCAGATTCTTCCTGCCATTATTCTTGTGTTCAGTCAGACTTGATCTAATTAATGAAGGAGGCCGGACTCATAGATGTTAAAAGTCTTGTTGCGCTGATTTCTATGCCAAATTTTAGTCTGACAGTATGATTTTCAGAGTAATTTTTAAATATGGGAAATTCAACCAAAATTCCCTCAAACAGTAATGATTTGCTATTAGAAAACAAGTAGAACAAATCTTAAAGAACAAAGAATAAAGTATAGAAAAGAAAATGTTTGCTTTTAACAATGGATATAGTACCATGGAAGAATTGGATAAGCAAAACTTAGACAATAAATCCAAACCTTTCAGTAGAACCCAGCTCTCCCATTGATATCAAAAGCATTCCAGGGATCATAGAGATTTTGAAATCACTGCAGAGGGAATACAAATACAGTTTGTAGACGTTAATTAGGGCATTAGAGGACAATATTGGTTTTGGAAAGTTTTTTTTTTTAAATAAGTGGATTGCAGAAAGATTTCAGATAGATTTCTGAGAGAAAACAAATGAGTTTTTGTATTTAAATTTAAATAGTTGAATCAAGTTTATCCTAATGTAATATGCCTTAGAATAACTGTGAAGGTCATCATATATACTGCCCAAAATACAAGAGGCCTTTTTTTTTCCTACAACTGAGGCAACTAGAGAATTAAAGCATATAGAAAAGAGGTTTTTTTTAGTCATGTGGAAATTCTTGAAAGTGATAGATGAAGACTGTTAGCTTGAAAAGGGTTAGACCAAGCTGATGTCATAGTGTTTACTTCCAAATGTTCAATGACAGTAAATGTATTTCTCTCCAGACCCTAAGAGCAGCTTAAAGATGTTATCTAATTAATCCATTCCTTTAAAAAATGATACTTACATTACTCCATGAGAGTGTCATCTTCTCTACTGCAATTATGCTGAGAGAATCAAGCAATCTATGACTCAGGACTTGTAATTCATCCACTTAGCAAACAGACAACAGGCAATGTCACTATCTGTAACAGGTGTTGAGGATAAGCAGCAAATATGATATAATCTCTGTGAGAAATGCACAGTTCAAGGTAAAATATATAGAGAGATCATGTCAGCATGATATAGGTGTTCTGAGAAGTAACTACAACATTATCTTTGTAAAGATAATTAAGAGGATGTTCAGGAAGGGTTTGTCATCTGTAGGGAACCTAGATATGCAAGTTGGCCAGGAGAGGAGAGTGATGAAAGAATGTTCCAGTGAGAGGGGACACAATACGCAAAAACCTAAGGGCCAAATACAAAAGTCATGTTAGAGGCTCAGGAATCATTCAGTGTCACTGAAGTAAGAGTTAAAGAAGGGGTGTTATGATACTATGCTGATGACATAAACAGAGTCTAGACAATGAAAGGCCACAAATAGCATGTCAGGGATTTGAGGCATTATATAATGTTTTCAAGGAAAAACTGATTTTTGCTGGATCTGAATATAAAACAGACTGTTCGGACTGGAGGTGGAGAAGGGTGTGAAGGTGAGCAAGACTGTATGCAAGGAGAACAAAGAAGAGGGAAAAATCCGTCAGTAAGAGAATTCAAAATTTCATTGGGACCAAAGAGAGGTAGCAGAAGTGAGGACAGAGAAAACTACCCGAATCCAACTGGTCTTTATGAGGCCCAGCAGATAAGACTTCACAGCAGGAAGGACAAAGACCAAAAGAAGGGAAGTAGGAAGCCTTCCTGGTTTTTGGTCTTGGCATTGGGTGTCCTTAAATGGGGAAGACAGGCTGGATTCTGTGTGATGAATTTAGTTTTTAACATGTGGAACTTGGGGTTTCTGTGATTCCCCAAGAGAAATTCTTGTGTTTTCTCTATTATTTTCTTTACTTTTTAGGTCCTAGGGATTAAACTCAGGAGCACTCTACCACTGAGCTACATCACCAACCTTTTTCATTTTCTGAGTCAGGGTCTCTTTAAATTGCTGAGGCTGGCTTCAAACTTCTGATGCTCCTGCTTCAGTCTCCCGAGTAGCTGTTAGGATAGTTGTGCACCACACACCTCTTGGAATTTTTGTTCTTATCATGATCCTACTTTGTTGAATGTAACTGCATTAGATGAAATAGGACAAATTGAAGGAAAGACTATATACTGAAGGCAAATATTGATGAGGAAAAGGAAGATAATTGGAAAACATACCACTGAGCAAGTGAAAGAAAATGAAATGCCAGGTACAGTGGCTCACACCTGTAATCCCAGCCACTTGGGAGACCAAGACAGAAGGATCACAAGTGGAAAGCTAACCTTCACATCTTAGTGAGACCCTGTCTGAAAAATAAAAATTAAAAAGGACTGAGAATGTAGTGCAGTGGTAAATCACACCTGGGATCAATCTCCAGTACCAAAAGGGAAAGAAAAGAGAGAAAAAAGACACTACTCAGTGAAATGGAATCACAAAATCATAGTATCATAAGTATTGTGAGTAGTTTTCCTCATTTACAAGATTAAAGAAGCAAGCAACACCTGAATTGCATGTTGTCTGAATAAATTCACGTAGGCAGAGCATGAACACCTGTGTGTACACAAAGAAGTCAGTGGAAACATGAGTTTAATAGAAAATAAGGTCAGACCACCTACCTGACATGGGTAGCCAATAAGATTGGCTGTCTTGACTTGATTGACCTGATTGGCCTCAGTGTCAGTGTTCATCTCTTAAGGACATAGGTACATCTCATATTGAATATTCTGAGGTTTCTTGACAGGAGATTTTTAGTGACGAAGTGTTCCTGTTCTGAAAGACTATCGTTATTATGCATGAAACTTTGTTGGTCTATTTTTTTTAACCATCATGACATAAGCAGAATGGAAATATTCTTAATTTAAGATTTAATGGATTTCCTTTTCCATGTAATATATACTAGATAATTGTCCAACCTTGACAATGTAACAAATAAAATACAAATAACAGAAGTTGAAAGAAATCAGAGGGGGCTGGGGTTGTGGCTCAAGTGGTAGCATGCTCACCTGACATGTGTGCGGCCTGGGTTGGATCCTCAGCACCACATTAAAAAAAAGAAACAAAGATGTTTTGTACACCGAAAACTAAAAAATAAATAATTCTCTCTCTCTCTCTCTCTCTCTCTCTCTCTCTCTCTCTCTCTCTCTCTTTAAAAAAAAAGAAAGAACTCTGAGGAAGAGTCAAAAGTACTAATATCTGTATGTTATAAAACAGAGAATAAAAAATGAGTGTTTATGATTGATGGAACAAAAAATACAATTATGAGTAGTATTTAATGTTCAAATATAAGAATTTAGGAACAAAATGATAGAAAGCTTGTATGCTATGTCACCTAACGATTAAAATATGGCTACCAATTCATCACAGTGCTTGGCTGTAGTCATGAATATGGTATAAATGTGTGTAAACAGAGATTGTGACAATCAGAAAGAACATACCATTAAAATGCCCTATTGTGTTCCTAACAAAGTCAAGGGAGACAGGTACACTTGTGAAAGGATCACTCAAAATACATTGAGTGAGAAACTTCGCTGAAGGTCACATGCACACCATGTGATATGGATTGGGGTTCTTGAAATGTTCTGTTATAGAGGCAATGGCTGTCTTGGGAATAGTAAATGAGAGCATATTAAGAGAGAAGGATTACCTCTGAACTGAAAGACATTTTTGCAGCAATAAACTTTTTGGAATTGTATGTCTTACAGTGGTCCTTCACTCTTTTTCAGGGTCTCATGAGTTTAGGGCATTCACAGTACAGGCCAGCTTCCACTCTCAGGCTTGGTGTTCTTTTCCTCAGATTTCACTGTCATGATGTAGGAGATGCAAGATGGAAACGACAATGCCTGTCTGAAGGAGGAAGTGATTAGGGTTCTTGAAATGTTCGGTGACAGAGGCAATGCTATCTTGGGAACAGTAAATGGAGAGCATGTTAAGAGAGATAGATTACCTTAGAAGTGATAGCCAATTACAGAGCACTAAGTGTTAGGAATTGGCAGGTCTCAAGCAGGTCTTTCTTTTCTTCTCTGACTTAGGTCTTTCATAGTAAAGGCCAGCATCCACTCCCAGGCATGGTGTTCTTTTCTTCAGATTTCAGTGTCATGATGTAGAAGATGGAAGAAGGAAAGAATAATGCCTGGGTGGAGCAGCACCTGCATTAGGGTTCTGAGAATTTCTGTGACAGTCAATGGTTGTCTTGGAAACATTAAGTGAAGAGCATTTAGTAGAGATGTATGACCTCAGAAGTGACAGCCAATGAAGGTGCACTGAACTGTTAGGAATTGGCAGATCTCCAATGGGTCTTTCTTTCTTCTGGGGATTGCATGACTTCAGGGCATTCAGAGTACAGGCCAGCATGCACTCCCAGGTTTGGAGTATTTTCCCCCAAATTTCACTGTCATGCTCTAGAAGATGGAAGATGGAAATGACAATGACTGAAGCAGCAGCTGGGTTAGTGTTCTTGAAATCTTCTGTGACAGAGGCAATGGCTATCTTGGGAACTTGAAATGGAAAGCATGTTAGGAGAGACATATAAACTGTATAAACTGAAAGGCATTGATAGAGCACTGAACTGTTAGGTATGTTCAGGTCTCAAATGAGTCGTTCTTTCTTTTTCATGGTCCCATGACATTTGGGACTTTCATACTAATGTTCAGCTTTCACTCCCAGGCATGGCGTTCTATCTCCACATTTTCAGGTCATGATGTAGAAGATGGAAGGTGGAAAGGACAATGATTTCTGAAGTAGTAACTGGATTAGGGTTCTTCAATTGTTCTGTGACAGAGGCAATGGCTCTCTTGAGCACATTAAATGGAGAGTGTATCAGAAGAGATGGATTACCTCTGAACTGAAAGCCACTTATGGAGCACTGATCTGTTAGGAATTTTCATGTCTCAAGTGGATCTGTCTTTCTTTTTCAGTGTTCCATGATTTTAGCGCAATCATAGTTCGGGAAGCTTCCACTTCCAGTGGAGGTATTGTATTCTTCAGAGTTTACTGTCATAATGTAGAAGTTGGAAGAAGGAAATAACAATGCCTGTTTGAAGCAGCAACTGGATTAAGGTTCTTGAAATGTTCTGTGACAGAGACAATGGCCGTTTGGGGCACATTAAATGGAGAGCATGTTAGAAGGATTACCTCTGAACTGAAAGCCATTTTGGCAGCAATGAACTGTTGGGAATTGTATGTCTTACAGGGGTCCTCCACTCTTTTTCAGGGTCTCATGAGTTTAGGGCATTCACAGTACAGGCCAGCTTCCACTCCCAGGCTTGGTGTTATTTTCCTCAGATTTCACTGTCATGATGTAGAAGATGGAAGATGGAAAGGACAATGCCTGTCTGAAGGAGCAAGTGGATTAGGGTTCTTGAAATGTTCTGTGACAGAGGCAATCCTATCTTGGGAATAGTAAATGGAGAGCACGTTAACACAGAGAGAAATTACCTCAGAAGTGATAGCCAATTACAGAGCACTGAAGTGTTAGGAATTGGCAGGTTTCAAGCAGGTCTTTCTTTTCTTCTCTGACTTTAGGTCTTTCATAGTAAAGGCCAGCATCCACTCCCAGGCATGGTGTTCTCTTCCTCAGATTTCAGCGTCATGATGTAGAAGGTGGAAGAAGGAAAGGACAATGCCTATGTGGAGCACCAACTGCATTAGGCTTCTGAAAAGTTCTGTGACAGTCAATGGTTGTCTTGGAAACATTAAGTGAAGAGCATTTATTAGAGATATATGACCTCAGAAGTGGCAGCCAATGAAGGTGCACTGTACTGTTAGGAATTAGCAGGTCTCCAATGGGTCTTTCTTTCTTCTGCGGGTTCCATGACTTCAGGGCATTCAGAGTACAGGCCAGCATGCACTCCCAGGTTTGGAGTATTTTCCCCCAAATTTCACTGTCATGCTCTAGAAGATGCAAGATGGAAATGACAATGACTGTTTGAAGCAGCAGCTTGGTTAGTGTTCTTGAAATCTTCTGTGACAGAGGCAATGGTTATCTTGGGAACTTGAAATGGGAAGCATGTTAGGTGAGACATATAAAGTGTAAACTGAAAGGCATTGATGGAGCATTGAACTGTTAGGTACGTTCAGGTCTCAAATGAGTCATTCTTTCTTTTTCATGGTCCCATGACTTTTGGGTCTTTCATTCTAATGTTCAGCTTTCACTCCCAGGCATTGTGTTCTATTCCTCAGATTTTCAGGTCATGATGTAGAAGATGGAAGGTGGAAAGGACAATGACTTTTGAAGTAGTAACTGGATTAGAGTTCTTCAAATGTTCTGTGACAGAGGCAATGGCTCTCTTGAGCACATTAAATGAAGAGTATATCAGGAGAGATGGATCACCTCTCAATTGAAAGCCACATAGGGAGCACTGATCTGTTAGGAATTTTCATGTCTCAACTGGGTCTTTCTTTTTCAGTGTACCATGCATGTAGAGCCTTCATAGTATGGGAGGCTTCCACTCACAGGCATGGTGTTCTTTTCCTCAGATTTTACAGTCATGATGTATATGATGGAAGACGGAAACAACAATGCCTGTGTGAAGCAGCAACTGGATTAGGGTTCTTGAAATGTTTTGTGACAGAGGCAATGGCTGTCTTGGGCACATCCCATGGAGAGCATGTGAAAAGAGATGGATTACCCCTGAACTGAAAGCCATTGATGGAGCACTGTAGTGTTAGGAATTTGCAGGTCTCAAATGGGTCTATCTTTCTTTGTTTTTTGGTGTCCCATGAGTTTAGGGCATTCATAGTACAGGCCAGCTTCCACTCCCAGGCGTGGTGTTCTTTTTCTCCGATTTTACTGTCATGATGTAGAAGATGGAAGATGGAAACAACAATGCCTGTGTGAAGTACCATCTGCATTAGGGTCTTGAAATGTTCTGTGACAGAGGCAATGGCTGTCTGGGGCACATTAAAGGGAGATCAAGTTAGGAGAGATGGATTACCTCTGAAGTGAAAGCCATTGATGGAGCACTGAACTGTTAGAATATTACATGTCTTAAGCAGGTCTTTCTTTTGATTTCCGGGTCGCATAACTTTAGGGCATTCATAGTAAAGGAGGGCTTCAACTCCAAGGAGTGGTGATCTTTTCATCAGATTTTACAGTCATGATGTAGAAGATGGAAGGTGGAATCCACACAATGACTTCTGAAGCAGCAACTGGATTAGGGTTCTTGAAATGTTCTGTTTCAGAGGCAATGGCTCTCTTGAGCACATTAAATGGAGAGTGTATCCGGAGAGATGGATTACCTCTGAACTGAAAGCCACACATGGAGCACTGATCTCTTAGGAATTTGCATGTCTCAAGTGGATCTTTCTATCTTTTTCAGTGTTCCATGGTTTTAGGGAAGCTTCCACTTCCAGTGGAGGTATTCTATTTCTCAGAGTTTACTGTCATAATGTAGAAGTTGGAAGAAGGAATTAACAATGCCTGTCTGAAGCAGCAACTGGATTAGGGTTCTTGAAATGTTCTGTGACAGAGGCAATTGCTGTCTTGGGCACATTAAATGGAGAGAGCATGTTAGGAGAGAAGGATTACCTCTGAACTGAAAGCCATTTTGGCAGCAATGAACTGTTGGGAATTGTATGTCTCACGGTGGTCCTTCACTCTTTCTCAGGGCCCCATGAGTTTAGGGCATTCACAGTACAGGCCAGCTTCCACTCCCAGTCTTGGTGTTCTTTTCCTCAGATTTCACTGTCATGATGTAGAAGATGAAAGATGGAAAGGACAATGCCTGTCTAAAGGAACAAGTGGATTAGGGTTTTTGAATTGTTCTGTGACAGAGGCAATCCTATCTTGGGAATAGTAAATGGAGAGCATGTTAACACAGAGAGAAATTACCTCAGAAGTGATAGCCAATTACAGAGCACTGAAGTGTTAGGAATTGGCAGGTCTCAAGCAGGTCTTTCTTTTCTTCTCTGACTTTAGGTCTTTCATAGTAAAGGCCAGCATCCACTCCCAGGCATAGTGTTCTTTTCCTCAGATTTCAGTGTCATGATGTGGAAGATGGAAGAAGGAAGCGACAATGCCTGTGTGGAGCAGCAACTGCATTAGGGTTCTGAGAATTTCTGTGACAGTCAATGGTTGCCTTGGGAACATTAAATGAAGAGCATGTTAGTAGAGATGTATGACCTCAGAAGTGACAGCCAATGAAGGTGCAGTGTGAACTGTTAGATATTGGCAGGTCTCCAATGGGTCTTTCTTTCTTCTGGGGGTTCCATGACTTCAGGGCATTCAGCGTACAGGCCAGAATGCACTCCTAGGTTTGGAGTGTTTTCCCCCAAATTTACTGTCATGCTCTAGAAGATGGAAGATGGAAATGACAATGACTGTTTGAAGCAGCAGCTGGGTTAGTGTTCTTGAAATCTTCCGTGACAGAGGCAATGAGTATCTTGAAAACATGAAGTGGGGAGCATGTTAGAAGAGACATATAACCTCTAAACTGAAAGGCATTGATGGAGCACTGAACTGTTAGAAATGTTCACGTCTCAAATGGGTTACTCTTTCTTTTTCAGGATCCCATGACTATTAGGTCTTTCATAGTAAGGCCAGCTTCCACTCCGGGCCTGGAGTTTTTTACCTCAGAACTTCAGGTCATGATGTAGAAGATGGCAGATGGAAACAACAATGCCTGTCTGAAGCAGCAACTGGATTAGTGTTCTTGAAATGTTCTGTGACAGAGGCAATGGCTGTCTTGGGCACATTAAATGGAGCGCATGTTAGGAGAGATGGATTACCTGTGAACTGAAAGCCATTGATGGATCACTATAGGGTTAGGAATTTGCAGGTCTCCAATGGGTCTACCTTTCTTTCTTTTTCGGTGTCCCATGACTTTAGGGCATTCGTAGTACAGGCCAGTTTCCACTCCCATGCCTGGTAGTCTTTTTCTCAGATTTTACTGTCATGATGTAGAAGATGGAAGATGAAAACAACAATGGCTGTATGAAGCAGCAACTGGATTAGGCTTCTTGAAAGGTTGTGTGACAGAGGCAATGGCTCTCTTGGGCACATTCAATGGAGAGCATGTGATAGAGATGCATTACCTCTGAACTGAAACCCATTAATGGAGCACGGAACTGTTAAGTATTTGCAGGTCTCAAGTGCATCTTTCTATTTCAGGGTTGCATGAATTTAGGTCTTTCATAGTAGACGCAGTTTCCACTCCCAGTCGTGGTGTTCTTGTTTTTAATTTTTTTTCAGATTTCTCTGTCAGGATGTAGAAGATGGAAGATGGAAACAACAATGCTAGTATGAAGCAGCAACTGGATTTGGGTTCTTGAATGATCTGACAGATGCGATGGCTGTCTTGGAAACATTCAATGGAGAATCTGTTAGGAGAATCTGTGACAGAGGCAATGGCTGTCTTGGGATCATTCAATGAAGAGCATGTAGGGAGAGATGGAGTACCTCTGAAATGAAAGCCATTGATGGAGCACTATACTGTTAGGAATTGGCATGTCTCAAATGCCGCTTTCTCTCTTTTTTTTCTTTTTCTTTTTTGGGGTCCCATGACTTTAGGGCATTCATAGTAAAGACCCGCTTCCACTCCCAGGCGTGGTGTTCGTCACCTCAGATTTTCAGGTCATGATGTAGAAGATGGAAGATGGAAATGACAATGCCTCTCTGAAGCATGGGATTAGTGTTTTTGAAATGTTCTGTGACAAAGTCAAAGGCTGTCTTGGGAACTCTCAGTGGGAAAGCACCCCTTGAGACGTCCCAGTTGCTATGGGAACCATCTGTTCAAACAGAGGTTTGTGACACTCATGGAGTTCTTCACTTCTGGACCATGAGGTTTGGATGCCAGGTGTGGGAGTTAGAAGTTTATCAAAGCAAGCTGGTCATCATAATCGGGTTGCCCCTATTTATGACCCTGGTTTGGCTTGCTTTGCACAAACTTTCTCCCAAAACCCCTTTCATTGATCACACTGAGATGGCTTGTGGTCATTGCACTCCACAGTGTAATAGCCTGTTTGGGTCCCATCTGCTGCCACCTGCAGGGTGGTTGATTGAGGAAACCAGATGAGGGGCCATGGGGGATGAGAAAAGACAGAAATCCAAGGGGTGAAAAAGCTGGAACTTGGTGTCCATTACACTCTGGTAGAGTGCAACGGTCAGGAGCCAGCTCAACACGTTTGTTACACAAGTTTTATCCTTAAAAGGTTTGTTTGTGCGTGTGAGAAAATTTGGACAAAGCCATCAAAACCAATGTCATATGTATGACCAGTCCAATTATGAGTAGTAGCCTGTGCCCATAACGTTCCACCGCTGAGCCCTGCCACCTGAACCACAAGTTCAAGAACTGAATACCTCCCTATGTGGAACAGGTCTTAACCCAAGTAACTGGGTAGTCTTGACCAGCGCCTTGCATCAAGAATTCCCAGGAGGGGCATCACCTCCTTGGACAATGAAAGAAAACCCTAATTTAGTCACTGCTCCCCAAAATTGCCAAAATGTTGTTCTATATGTCCATCAGTGTTGAGGAAAAGATTTCAAGTTGCTGCTTCATTTTGGTTCTAATGACTGGGTTCCAGTTGGAGCTCACTGGCAATTTTGGAAGCCATGTTTTTGTATGCCTCTGATTTCCCTGAAATTGGCTTGAAGCGGACCCCATTGAGAGATATTCTGGGAAGCTTACATACCTCTATCTCCCACTGCACCACTCTCTCGGTGTACCCATCTCCATGCATGCAGAAGAGCAGAAAGGGCGTCTTGTGCATGTAGTGGCAGTTGTTGGCATCTAGCACCTTGCGGATTTCCCTCATGATGTCACTGGGATCCATGGCACTAGTGATGTTCATTCTCCAGGTGAAGTGCAGGGAGCGAGGTTTTGCTTGTTGGTTCTCCTTTCTCTGCTCAGCAGAGACATGATGACTTGAGCCCTTATATCTCAGGGTCTTCTCAGACTCAGCTGGAGGCCTTCTTGTGAGTTTTGATGTTAACTCAGTGAAAGCTCCAGTGGTGCCTCGTTGAGTCTGGGGCAATTCTTCAGCTGGATGGAAGCAGCTGGGTGAGGCAAGAGGACCTTCGTGTGTTGCAGTTTGGCGTTCCCGGGGCTGGCGGTGGAACATTCGACGAAGGGCACTGGCTCTGGGGAAGCAGAGGCAGCCCCGGGTGGAGGTACTTGGGACACTGTGGGTTGAGGTCGCTGGAGGGCTCGGAGGAGGGAAGGTGCTGTTGTTCTGACCATTCCGGCTCACTGAACGTGTGTCTGCTTTGCTGGTTTTGCGGCAAATGTACTTACTCCACAGTGTCCTCCCTCCAGATGGTGTGCTGCTCTGGTAGGCAGCAGGCATTTTCTTGAATTCGGGAGTCTCCAGCTCCTTGGGACTGATGGTGATCCCAGGTACGGGCCTGGCTGGAGAAATTCCCTTTCCTCCCACAGCACTGCCGCCGGATTTCTGGGAGGCCATTGGATGTTCTCTGAGGTGACTGTGGGCAGTGCTGGTCGGATATGGCCCAGTTCCAGCATGGTCCAGGGACTGTGTCTGCTTGTGAGTGGAAACGCTTCGCTGCACTTTGCGTTGAGGAGGCCAGCTGGTGCTCTTTCTCAGGACCCTGCTTGGCTGCACCTTAGCCAACGAGATGTTTCTGTGGGAGACGGCCACCTCTGGACCAACAAAGGGTTGGAGGACATCAAGGCCTCTGTTGATCCACCTGTCTCCCATAATTTCGGCTAGGGTGCTTCGCTTAGTTGGATTGAGCACCAGGAAGCGTTTCAGCAGATTTTCACATTCGGTTGACATGTACAGAGGGATTCGGTATCTACCTTGTAGCACTCTGTCTCTGATTTCTCTCACGTTGTGCCCAACAAAAGGAAGCGACCCGGTGACTAGGGTGTAGAGAACCACGCCAAGACTCCACACATCCACTTCTGGACCAGCATACTCTATTTGCTGGAAGAGCTCTGGAGCTGCATAGGGCGGACTGCCGCAAAACGTGTCGAGTTTACACCCAAGTGTAAACTCGTTGCTGAGTCCAAAATCGGCTAGCTTGATGTTCATGTGTTCGTCAAATAACAGATTCTCCGCCTTCAGGTCTCGGTGGGCGACCTGCTTTTGGTGACAATATTGCACTGCAGACACGATCTGCCGGAATATAGATCTTGCCTCCTCTTCCTGCAGCCTTCCTTTGTTGGCCAGATAGTCCAAAACTCCTCCTCCACTGGCGTACTCCAGGACCAAACAGAGTGCTTTTTCGCAGTCCAGAGCTTCATAGAGTTTCAGGATGTGTGGGTGGTCTAACATCTTGAGGATTCTCACCTCTCTGTACATCTTTTGGAGGACATGTGGCTTCAGATGTCTCTTATCGATGATCTTGATTGCCACTTCTTTATCTGTGACGACGTGACGGGCCAGCATGACTTTGGCGAAGGTCCCCTTGCCGAGGGTTTTCAGGACTCTATAATCTCCAATGCGAGGCTGTTCGCCTGCAGAGGAAGCTGTGGATTTTCGGCGCTGTGCTCCAGAGTGCCCGGTCTGGGAGGTGACTTCTGCCCGTCTAGCTCCATGCGAGGGGTGCATGGTTTGACCCAAGTTGATGATCGGTGGGTCTCGGTATCACTGGAAAATTTAGGATAGGTGAGGACTAGGCAAGGACAGGGGGTGGGGGAAAACAAGGAGAGAGTTGGAGATGGGTTGAGGGAAAAAACAGCCACAACTGCCTTTTACCAACAAATAACGTGCCCAGTTCAAAAACTCGCTCTGGGAACATCAAAGGCCAAAAGGCAAATGAGGAGTGGTTCTAGGTCCACTCATTTCTAGGATTCTCATTCTATTATCTCCTAGGCAGCCAATGCAGTCATAAAGGTACTGACTGCGTAAAGAGGGGTCATATGCACCCTAAGTGGACCAAGGACCCAGGCGCTTAGTCTGTCTAAGGAACTTGACAGTTTGGGGGTCAAGACCTGATGAAAAAGAGAACTAATTTTTTTCCACAAATATTCAGCTGGACATAAACACACTTGACAATTCAATTTGGATGGTGAAGTTGATTGGTGGAAGCACTGGGGTTGTAAGAGTGGTCCACTTTACCTTTGGAATACAACCCTGGCTGCTTATTTTAAAAGGGAAATGTTTTTCTTTTCCCCTTCTCCCTTTCTCCCTCCCTAACCTGGGGGCAGGGAACAAGATTGCCTTGAGTTATCTGTTCTCCACAGACAGGGGAAGTCACCAGAAGAACTAGGAAGTGATGATCTCCCAGATAAACTAGTTAATCCTAACACACCATCAGGATGCTCCTGGGAACCCCTGGTCAGGGCACACCTGGAGTGGAGCCTTTGAATAGTCTCCTTAAAAACCCTCTCTTTTCTCTGATGGGCAGAATCAAATCTTCTGGCACAGGAGTCCCCTGTGTTTCCCCTTTGCTGGCAAAGCAATAAACCTCCTTTTACCTTGATCTCAAAACCTTCTCCTCATAATAATGAGGAGCAATAGCATGGCCATCAGCGACAAGGCCCAAGGTGTTTGGTAACAGGTCAGGGACTCAGGCTCTAGTGTATTGCTCATCTGCTTTTTTTTTCCTAGTGTCTTTCAAAAGTCTTCAAACCTCCTTTATTCAATCATTGTAGGGGCCGCAATATGCAAATACTTGCTTCACCTCTCTTCTTTGTAAAAGTTGTCTTGCATTTCTGCCAAATACCTGTATCTTTAAAGGAGATTATTAATTTACTTCAGGTATTGAACATGTTGGCTTTTTAATATCAGTAAAGAAACAAAATGTGTCACACATGTGGCCAGTTAAGACTTCGGAGTCATTCTCAAAATCAACCCGGGTGCAGTTTCAAGTGCAGCCGCACTCCATCTGCTGAAATTTTATATCTTACCCTATGGCACGAATTTTGGAAATTAGGTCATTTTGTGAACAAATACAAAACATTCAAAAATGTGCCTGGCATTTGGATTGTACTCATCAAATACTTGTGGAATAAATGGTTTACCATTGCTTTGTGTTCTTAATTACAGAAAAATGTGTGTGTTTATATGGGCACATGCATATTGCTGCAGCATTTCCTTGTTAATAGCAGTCTTCTTGTCCATATTGAATGCTTTCACACATCATATTCTAGTAGTGCTACACACAACTGGTGTCAATTGAACTGTGTCCACCTTGTGTTTTGTATAGAGTTCTTGCTGCTTTGCCCCTTTTAACTCATTTTTCAAACAGATATGTTTTTTTCTCTTCTTTTCTCATTGCTCCTCCCTAATTTCAGGGGGAATAGGATTAGCTTTTTCCCCATTTCAGGCAGATTTATCTCTCCTTGAGTTCACACCCACCAAAGGAAGGAAGTAATCCACACATTGGGGATGGTACCAGAAGATCTCAGAAACCACTCTCTCCCAAATGAACAAGTGAATTACAGCTCCAGACAGGGATCATTTGCAATATAGCCTTTGAATTTCCTGTTTAGAAGCCCCCTCTTTCTGATTTTGCACAGTATCACAGCATTTAGGACTGGAATGTCCTGTGTTTCTCCTTTGCTGGCAAAGCAATAAATCTTGCCTTTCCTTTTTCTCCAAATGTTGTCCTCATTATTGGATTGGCATTGGGGACCTAGGACTGAGCTTTCCACAATATCAAGATGATATAAAGAATCAAATTCATTCCTATTTACAATCATCTGATCGGTATCATATGAAACCACCAGATTTGTAGCATAACTTTTATATGATTTCCCCCATTTAAATGACTGATACTGTGAATAATTTTACCTTTTCTCAATAATTCATCTTCATCTTAACAATATCAATAAGTGGTAATTGTTTAATGTCATTATAAGATTTTTCATCTTAAGGACCTTCCATCAGGGGCTTTCATTTGATCTGATAGATTGTTTTCTTTTTATTTCTTGTTTTATTGATATGAAACAGCCACTGACAAACTTAAATTATTTTGTCTGAGTTTTATGGTGTGACCAGATAATATTCAAACTGAAACATTTTGAGCATGGGACAAAAAGGGCACAAGAAATGTTCAATAATAAAATTATGCATTTGTATAATATTTTATATGGGATGATAATTAGCTTTATTTTCTCAGTATATCTATACAAATGATACTGTTAAAAACTTATGATGCTACTAAAACAATAGTTCCTTTTAAAATAATGGTTTTATTTAGTATAATGTTTCTAGTCAAAAACTCATTTAAAAAAACATTTTGTAACTATGAAAATACCACAAGTCTGTATGTACCAATGTCTCCTTATATTAGTCATAAACTATTTGAAGCATATGATAGTCCTTTGCATATACCCATGTTCTTTAATCAGATTCTTAACCTCACGTGTTCCCTAATATCATGTCACAAGTATGTTTCTGAACAATATATTTTCAAACCATGATCTCACTTAAAAATTTCTATACATTTTCTAAAATCTTGATCGTAGTTTACCATTCCTTTGTATTCTTAATTACCAGGAGAGAGAGAGAGAGAGAGAGAGAGAGAGAGAGAGAGAGAGAGAGAGAGAGAGAATGTGTGTGTGTGTGTGTGTGTGTGTGTGTGTGTGTGTGTGTGTGTATGGGCACATGCACATTGGTGCAGCATTTCCTTGTTAATAGCAGTCTTCTTGTCCATATTGAATGCTTTCACACATTATATTCTAATAGTGCTACACACATCTGGTGTCAATGTAACAGTGGTGCACCTTATGTTTTGATTAGAGCTCTTGCTGCTCTGTCCCTGTAACAACTCATTTTTAAAATACATATTTTATTCTCTTCTTCTCTCACTGCTTCTCCCTAATTTCAGGAGGAACAGGATTATGTTCTTTTCCCCATTTCAGGCAAATTTCTCTCTCTTAGAGTTCACACCCACCAAAGGAAGGATGTAATCCAGACTTTGGGGATGGTACCAGATGATCTCAGAAATGACTCTCTCCAAAATTAACAAGTGAATTACAACTCCAGACAGAGAACATGTAGAATGTAGCCTTTGAATCACCTTTGTATAAGCCCCCTGTTCCTGCTGATAGGCAGAATCACAGCCTTTGGGACCGAAGTCTCCTGTGTTTCTCCTTTGTTAGCAAAGCAATAAGCCTTCATTTTCTTTTTTCTCAAAACCGTGTCCTCCTTATTGGACTGGGCTTTCAACCATATCAAGATGCTACAACGAATTCAAAATACATACTATTTGCAGTTAGTAGACAGGTATCATTTGAGTCTACCAGATTTGTACAATAACTATTAAATATTCTCCCCCATTAAGTGGCCGATACTGTGAATATTTTAACCTTTTCTCAGTGACTCATGTTCACCTGTGCCAACATCAATAAATGTAAGGTTTCAAGCCTCATGGGCCTTCCATAAGGTGCTCTCAATAGAGGTCTGACAGATTATTTTGTTTTGTTGGTGTTGTGTTTTGGTATTAAACCACCACTGAAAAACTTAGATTATTGTGTCTAAATTTTATGTAGTGACCATATAATTTAAGATTTAAAGTGAGATATTTTGAGAGTTCAAAAAGGAGGGGCATAAGAAGTAGTCAACAAGAAAATCATACATTATTTGGAACATTTTATATGGGCTGATGATTAGCTTCATTTTCTCACTATGCCTATACAATGGTATAGTTAAAAACTAATGATTCTAGTAAAAGTCAACAGTTCCAGTGAAAACAAGTAATGGCTTTATTTAATACAATGGTTCTAGTCAGAAACTCATTTTAAATAAAATATTTTATGCAAATTAAAATTCTACAGTTTCATAAGTACCAAAGTGTCTTTAAAAAATATAAAATCTTTATATTGGCAATAAACTCTTGAAGAATTATAGCTCTTTGTATACATCCATATCCATGTTCTTTAATCAGATTCTTAACCTCTTTCTTTAATCTCATGTCAGAGGTATTTTTTTCTGAAAAATATATTTTTAAAGAAGATCTCATTTAAAAATTTCAGTGCATTTCCCACAATCCTGGTCATGTTTAAACTTTGTGATTAATATTTGCCTATACTAATTTTCTCAGTTGACTCTTTTCAGCATAGTATATTTTTAATCAGGAAAACAATCTTTCTACAATTACTGATATCCCTGTTAAACTCAGTGACAATTATTATAAAGAATATCTTAAATTCAAATTTTGATTTAAAAATGTGTGTAAATGTAGCCAAGTAGTTTTATAGGTCTCCCTTCTCTTCAAAGTGCCTCTCTTCATCTAATGTTTTCACCATGCAAAATATGCTAACATGTTATCTCTGTTTATGATTCTTTTTACACTAGTGCCAAATTTAGATGGTATAAATCTATAATCTTTATTTCATGTCAATAAGGCTGCTATGATTTGATTCTGTGTCCTTTCCAAAATTCACATTGAAATTTAATGTCACTGAAAGAATATTATGAGGTAAGTTTGTTGAGGTGATGAGGCTCTGCCCTCATAAGTGGATTATGCTGTTATGATGGGACTAGGATTTCATAACAGGGTAAGTTAGTGCCCCCTTACCCTTCCAAACAACAATTTCAGAATTTCCAAATTAAGACTAGAGATCTTAGGCACACATCATTCATTTGTTGAATTGGTCCCTTGATTTTTGTAGGTAGAGATTTTGTTTGTAAGCTTAGTGTTCAATAATCCAAATTTGCTAAAAAGATTCAAAAGATGACCTTTTTAAACATTCAATTGATTGGATATTTTGATTTAAGATTTCCAACTGGTTTTAGGCAAAACACAATAATGACTTGCCAGGCTCATTTCCAAAATATTTGATATTATTTTCCAAGAGGATTCACAAAGTTTTCATAAGTCTCAAATATTTGTAAAATCTGAAAAAATCAAAATGAGAATAAAAAGCACAATTCTGTGCTGAAGTATTTTTAATAGTTTAATTACTTTATTTAGATATCAAAGTGTTTGATATTTTTCACATCTATTAATTTGATGTGTTGACTATTGCAGTTTATTGGGATGTAGTTAGGAGCTATGTTTTCAGAAATGCCGATTCCAAGTTCATGTCTGATAGTGGAATCTTAATTTAGCAAGAAAATTGCTTTTACCATTATGCCACAGCCCACTAAAATGGGCCTCCTTATCATGATCACAATGACAAGAAAATTTATCTGAAATCTTAAATGTTTTCACCAAATTCATAAAGCAATCATAATACTCTCAAATGTCTCATCTTTTTTTATTGGCTCTAATTGGTACACATGTTAGTACAATAAATTTTGATCCATCCTACATCAATGGAGTACAACTTCTCACTCTTCTGCTTGTCCACAAAGTAGTATCATGACATTCACGTAATCCTATATGCACATACAGTAATTATATCCAATTCATTCTATTACCCTTCTTACACCATATCCACTCCCTTCCCTTCCCTTCCCTCTGTGAAACCTCAAGTACATGTATTCTTCCCTAGCCCGTACCTCCTTATTGTAAGTTAGCATTCACATGTCAGAGAAAATCTTTAGCCTTTGGTTTTTTGGATTCACTTATTTAGCTTAGCATGATATTCTGTAGCTCCATCCATTTAACTGCAAATGACATCATTTCATTGCTCTAAGGCTGAGTAATATTCCATTGCATATATACACATTTTTTTTAATTAAGTTATTTATTCTAATTCATTATATATGATGGCAGAATGCGTTTCATTTCATAATGCACATATGAAACACAATTTTTCAAGTCACTGGTTGTACACAAAGTATTTTCACACCTTTCATAGCCTCAAATGTGTACTTAGGGTAATGATGTCTAACTCATACCACCATCATTCCTACCACATTTTCTTTATCCATTCATCTGTTGAAGGGCATCTAGGTTCCGAGTTTGGCTTTTGTGAATTGAGCTGCTATCAACATTGATGTGGCTGTGTCACTGTAGTATGCTAATTTTAAGTCCTTTGGGTAAAATCCAAGGAATGGGTTAGTTGGGTCAAATGGGGCTTCCGCTCCAAGTTTTCTGAGAAATCTCTATACTGCTTTCCATAATGGTTGCACAAATTCGCAGTCCCACTAGCAATACCTTTCCCCCCACATCCTTGTGAAGAAAGACCTCTACAATAAAAACTATGGAATGCTAAAGAAAAAAAACTGAAGAGGACCTTAGAAGATGAAAAGATCTCCCATGCTTTTGAATAGGCACAATTAATATTGTCACAATGGCCACACTACCAAAAGCATTACATAGATTTAATGCACTTTCTATTAAAATCTCACTGACATTTCTTATATAAATAGAAAAAAAATTGTGAAATTCATTTGGAAAAATTAGAGACCCAGAATAGACAAAGCAATCCTTGGCAAGTAAAGTGAAGTGGGAGGCACCACAATACTAGACCTTAAACTGTACTACAAGAGCCATAGTAACAAATACAGTTAACTTGTACTAGACAAAGGCACCAAAAACATTCATTGGAGAAAAGAAACCCTCTTCAACAAATGGTGCTGGGAAAACTGGAATTGCATATGTAAACCCCTATATCTCACTCTGCACAAAATTCAACTCAAAGTGGATCAAAGACTTAGGAACTAGAACAGAGACCCTATGTCTAATAGCAGAAAGAGTGGCCCTAAATCTTTACCAGGTAGGCTTAGGAATAGATTTCCTTAACAAGACTCTTAAAGTATAACATGTAAAATCAAGAATCAATAAATGGGATGGATTCAAACTAAAAAGATTCTTGTCAACAAAGGAAACGATCAATAAAGTGAAAAGAGAGCCTATAGAATGGGAGACTATCTTCACCACATGTACCTCAGATAGAGCATTAATCTCCAGGACATAAAGAGAACTCAAAAAACTTAACACCAAAAAACCCAAGTTATCCAAACAGTAAATGGGCAAAGGAACTGAACAGTTTACAGAAAAAGAAATACAATCAATCAGCAAACATATAAAAAGCTGTTCAACATCTCTAGCCATTAGAGAAATGCAAATCAAAACTAAGATTTCATCTCACTCCAGTCAGCATGCCAACTTTGAAGACTATAAGCAATAATAAATGTCTCATCTTAACAGAGTGAAACTCTGGATGTATTTGTTTTCATGTCTTGAAAGAAAAATTATAAATCATTATTAGATAATTTCTGAATTTGTTTTCTTCTGTTTTGACTGATCCTTAGTTGAATGTCATTGTTATGCAATTATCACATTTCAAACATCTTTTAAACATGAAGCTATTCCTATATTGATGAAATCAAATGCAATAAGAGGAATACATGTGGTCACAAAAATTCAGAACCAAAAATGAGATTAGTACAGGACAATTATTATTCTCAATAAAATGGTGTATCTCAAGAATAAATGCATAAATTCACATTCTGGAACTGCATGCATTAAACAAATACCTTTATGTTTAAAAATGTCTAACGTTTTGAGTAGGTACCAATGTTTGTGTACAGTATCCATGTTTCCTGAGTTTCACATGATCAGGAGTATCATCAATTCAAGCCCCACGGTGAATATAAATACCGGTAAACAAGCTACACAATCATCAACTTTCTTGACTTCCAGAAATTTAGCCCTTAACATTTAATATCCACATTCAATTTTTTTCAATGTATTTCTGCTAAAGGACACACTGAAAATGTTTATCAAATCATATAATGAATTATATAAGGCAGTGAAGTGGAACATACTTGTAATCCCAGCAACTGTGGAAGCTGAGGCGGGAGTATCACAAATCTGAGGCCAGCCTCAACAACTTAGTGAGACCCTATGCAACATAATGAGAAGCTGTGTCAAACTAAAAGAAGAAACAAATTCATAGAATATTATTTATAAAATATACCCCAAAATTATTAAAGATAATTTTCCCTTTTAAAAAAGTTATTCCTTTTTAAAACTTGGTCATGGTAAACACCAGTGTTGGAAACTTTCCCCATCCAGGTTGATAAATGTCAGTACATTATGTTGTGCTTCACTTGATGTTCTGTTCTCGTGGGAAAACTGATCTATAGAAGAGAGGTTTTTATTATAAAACTTTAGATGCTGTTATCACAATAATGAAGCCATCAGGCATCTTTGTATGGGAGTTATGGCAGCCACCTTCACAGCTAGAAGTTATTGAGAAGTTTACTATCACTCAAATGTTGTTTGAAAAATAATTTTTAAATAAATGTAATATTTGAAAATATTTTGGTGTGCTGGGGATGTGGCTCAAGCGGTAGCACACTCGCCTGGAGTGGGCAGGGCGCTGGGTTCTGTCCTCAGCACCACATGAAAATAAAGATATTGTGCCTACCGAAAACTAAAAAATATTTTAAAAAATTCTCTCTCTTAAAACAATTAGGAAAGTAAATTCAATGAAATGCATTGGAACAGTCACTGTTCAATCCACAGAAGTAGTTTTGGTCAATCATCAAAGTCAAGAGAAGCAACAGGTTTCTCTAAGTATCCAATCATTGAAGTTTATGAATAAGTAAGTAGAAGCCACTTGGCACAGAGATCCACAGCCTCTTAGGAACCCCAAACACACTTCATCAGGAGAGACAAGGCTTGGTGGGCACAGCTGAAGGAAGCCATTCACCTTCAGTTTCCTCACTGTTCCCTTAGGGTGCATGACAGTTCCCTGTCTTTATGCCTTCCAGTCACATTGCCCCCTCAGGGTACATGGCTACCTCCTACTTCCTGCTAGAGACACTTCTCATCATTATGCCAGTTTGGGAATTATTAATTTACCTAATTATCTATTCCAAGGATGAGGCAAAGATGCTCCCTAGGCTTGTGCCATTGTTATGGATCCGGTGTCCTTCTGTCATTCTGTGAATTTGTCACAGGAGGATTCAATTCACCATCAAATCCTCAAGTGTTTCTGGAGCTTGAGGAAATGTCACAGACCACCTATTAATCATGTCCCTCCATAGATAAAGTTAAAGTGAGTAAAATAAGCATCTGAAGGCCTGGGAAATGTTGGCTACTTCTGATTCATCTCCATTTATTTGGACCTTCAGTTTCTTCTTATTTACAATGACTTATAGAAGATCCTTCCAAATTACAAGGCCTGATTCAGAAGGCTCTTCTTGAGCTAACTTACTTCTATATCAATGCTACCAAATGCTCTCTTGTCTCAAAATTTCAATTACTCATGTATGTTCCAATATTTCATGAGAAGACCCGATCTTGTGGTTCGTATTATTTCATGTTATTTTGTCTTTAACAGAAGTTACTCTTCTCTAAGTATAAAAGGATTCAAATTAGTTTTATGGAATAAAAGTATAAAAATGAGATGGAGGAAACACTAAGTAACCTAGAATCTCACACTCCAAAGAAAACCACTGTAGCATTTCCAGCTCTAGGAGTAGCAACATCAGTATGTGAGTGGGCATCTTTGTAACTGCATCAGGAGAGAAATCTAAAAGGAGGAATAAGCTAAGATTGAGAGTTACAGCAGGCCCTGCCCACCCCTCTCTAAGGGGAATGCTTCCAAGTCTCAATCTCAGGAGGTTGAGCATCCATGTTCTTTATCGAGTGGACACCTACCCACCACCATCTTGCAACAGAGTACCACAACTCTGGAGTCACCAAACTGTCTCTAACACACACACACACACACACACACACACACACACACACACACACGCGCGCGCGCGAATAACAGGACAAACCAAGATGCCTTCTCCATGCTCCCTTCTCATTCTGATGGCTCTATTTAGAGACTGACTGGAGATTACATATATTCTCATAGCTGAAAACAACCATGGAAAGTGAAACTTTCAAACATTCACTTTAATCATCATGTTTCCTCAAAAACTTCTTAAAGGCAAAATACCAATGACATGGGAGTCTGGGTTTTAGTAGAAAAGTGGATGGAAGATAGGAACAAGGGTATTCAGCTCCTAACTCAGGGAAGTAGAGAAGTGGAGATGCATTTTCCATCTTCACCACCATAACACCCCCAAACTGAAAAGAGATTGGGAAGGACAGTTGGTTGAAGAAAGGGAAATTTGCCCTCTGTAAATTGCCTACACCCCCAAGGCACAATAAGTCCTCTCAGCAAAAGCCAAATGTAAAACCTGATCTAGAATTACATACAAGAAATGGTTTTGAATTCACTTGGGAAAAAATGTTGCATTTTCTCCCCCATAAAGAGTATGTTAAGGGTCTTCAAAACATATTGCAGATAAGACTCTCAATTCGTTTAATGATCCCTGAAGTTATCAGATAGGTTATCTGATAAGCAGAGATTTTTATTTATTAATATAGTTAACTAGATCAATTTTTTCTTTTGCATTTCATTCTCTGCCTCTTTGTGATGGCAACATTAACTCTGATTTGCCTAGTAAGATGCATTTAGACCACAGAGATATCTTGATTTCTGAAAGTAATATAGAACTTAGTTCTATTGGCTTTTTTCTCTCAATTCAAAATCATCTTATCGAAAGCTAAAATATTCTTGGTATTTGTTCACATTTTACTGTGTTTTGTACATTTAAGAAGTTTTCATTGTGCAATTCTATATGCTGCTTGGCATATTTGTCTAGAGAGCTAGAAAAAAAAAACTATACACTTTGAACACAATGTATGAGAACATAATGATAATTATAGGCCTGCAACGACTTTTAAATAAGCAATGTATAGTATTGGTAAGAGTATCTCTAATTGGTAAGAGTATCTGATAATGGCATTTGAGTAGTTCTTATTTGTTAATCAAAAGGAGGCATAGCTTTGGGTGGGGACAAGTCTTCTTTTGCCATTCCATTTACCCTTGAAGTAGTTAATGAAAATGTAGAAACTTAAGTTGCTATAATATGTGAGTACCTCAGAAAATATAGCAGTTAAGTTTTCAATAAAAACAGCCTCATTCCAATATTGGATGGCAAAGATAAGTTGTTTACTTCCTTGGAGAATAGAAGTGTGCTAATCAGAGCCTTGGAAGGGACTAGAAGAAGAAGTGTTGAGGAGAAGTACAGGGTGCAGTTCGATGAGAGGAGTAACTTCTAATGTTCTATAGCATAGTAAATATGTTTGACAGCAGTTAAATATTACCAAATAACTAATAGAGTATTTTGAATGTTCCAAGCACAGAGACAGATAAAGACCTAAGGATATATGCCAATTAAATTGATATGATCCTGACACATTGTTACACATTTTTATACAACATCTTGAAATATCACCTGAGTCTCACAAGTAGGTAATATTAGCTGTGTCAATTAAAAATCAAAATAATTTTAAGAAAGATTTATTATTTCTTCTGTTAATTACATGATTTGTGAGAATCCCTTTTTAATTTTTTTCCTAGTACTGTGGGTGAACCCAGGGGCATTAAGCCACTGAGCTATATTCACAGTTTTTTTTTTTTTAAGTTTTTATTTTGAGATAGGACCTCTCCTAAATTGCTAGGCTGGCCTTGAACTTGAGATCCTCTTGCTTCAACCAAAATTGCTGGGATTACAGGCATAGGCCACCACATCTGGCAAGAATCCTTATTCTTATTGTGAGGAGCTGGCTCTTCCTTTACCTGTATTTCCTATCTCTGTGTGGGGTAAACACTAGTCAGTACCTAGGAAGGTATTGTTCCTGGCAGTGAGGTAAGGACTCCAAAGAATGTGAGAAGGAAGAAAATGGAGAGGAGCAACTGGTTGTTTCCTTTCTCTCTAATCTTCAGGGGAGGAATAAAGCAGAGTGACCTTGGTTATAAAGTAGAAGAATGTACTCATAGAACTTCTGAAGAACTTCACCTCTGCAGTGAGCAAGCAGCCTATCCCAGATTTTCCTCTGCTTGTACATGCCGTGCAGCCCTCTATTGTATCCTGGCTTGCCACCACCAAGGAGCACGTGAGTCATAAAATATCCAAACCCTATCTGTTGAATCCTCAAAGTTCCTTCTTTGAGACTGAAAAACCCTTGCACCCCAGGGGCATGAACACTGTTTTTCTAATTGTGCCCTTTTTTTTTTTTTTGAATTGTGGTTCTCTTATATAAGTATAGTTAATAAAGATTTGCATTGGAAAATTAACAAGGGAAATAATTTACAAGCATTTTTGGACATTACAATATCTTCAGAACTTCGTTCCAAACAAGTGTTATGTCAACTTATAATAAGGAGCTAAATTATTTGCATAAGTATAAACATAATTCTTTGTGCATATAATTAAGCACTTTGATATACCTAATTTAAACAAACAAACAAAAAATAAATAAAATCCCCAGGGAAATCTTTGCCAGTAGGAGAAAAACGTTACAACCTCTCAATCTAAAACACATGCCAAAACTGATATTTAGATTCCAATATCACATAGAAATCTAAAATCCTTTGACATTTTATATGACTTATATATGCATTTTAGGGGCTGGGGATGTGGCTCAAGCAGTAGCGCGCTCGCCTGGCATGCGTGGGGCCCAGGTTCGATCCTCAGCACCACATACCAGGCTTTGTAGCCACGGGTAGTCTGGTTATGAGAGCCTACCCTTGTAACAACAAAGAAGCAAATAAAATTTAGAGTAGTTATACATTGCAATTATGTATTTCCATTGTGTCTTTAGAATGAAGAAACTCTCAGGACTTGGGATGTAGCTGGCGGGTAAAATGCTTGCCTTCCCAGGAAAAGGGTCTGTGTTCAATTCTCAGTACTAAGAATAAAAATAAACTAGAATAAAGAAAGTTTCAAGCTTTGCTCATTTGTATTATTAATGAAATGTCCTCTGACAAAGTGATGCTCTTTTTTTTCAACCATAGAACTCCTTTAAGGTCTAAGAGGAGTACGACTCAGTTAAGTTGAGCAATAAGGACCAAAGTGTTAGCAGAGATTTTATTGTGATCCTTAACTCCAATTTATCATTTCCACTCTAGTATTCTTAATTTCAAATTATCTTTTCCACTCTACTTTTCAGGGAGTGAAAAGGAGTCTGTCGAGTACACATTATTTGAGATGATAGAAACTAACTTATAGAAGAATGAAAGAAAACAAATTCCACTTTAAGGATAGTTATATGCTCATATTTTCACAGGAGAAGAAATATGGAGGTAGCTTAATTGTAATGACTTAAATGGATTATTGGTTTAATTCTTTTTAATGCAGAAGCTTATAAGATAGACCCATGTCATCAGTACAAGGAAACAGGTTACAGGAAAAGCATATATTTTACAGTGAACATTTGTAGATTGTATATTGGAATAATTTGTATATTGCAAACAAGAGAGAGTTAAAAGGTAAAAAACTACTAAATACATGTTTGTTTTTATAACAACCACAGGACAGACTGCTGAGCAATCTGTCATAAAATTTACTTTTAGTTTCCAAACTTTTCCTGCAGCAAGAAGAGATGGCAGTGCTTGGTAGTGGGAAAACTAAAACTGAAAACATCTCAGAAACAAAACTTTTCTGTAGAAACTGCCTTTTTCCTGGGTAGAGTCATGCTAGAGGCATCCTGTCAGGGAGATAGACTCCAAGCCACCTAAGCATACTAGCATGAGCATATATAAATGAATCCTTGTATCACACAGATGAAAGCTGAGCAAGCCTACAGGTGATGAAGAAGGGTCTGCAATTATTCAGGCTCACCTCATCTCACTAGTCTAAGAGAAGAGCACTTATTTCTTTCTAAATGAAGTACAAATCTCATTGTAGTAGTTTTTTTTTTTTTTTTTTTTTTTTTTTTTTTTTTTTTTTGCTAACAGGGTCATGTGACTCAGTGTCCATGAGTTTCCAGAGGGCTGTATTGATACCCTTTTCCCTAGAATCCATAGAGTACAGCAAGGCCATTTTCCAAAAGGAACAGTACCACTAAATCTAGACTGGAGAAGAGATGATGGTCATATGCAGTTGAAGCAATGTCCTCCTCAAGTGACAACACCACAGGAGCACTGTTGGAAAGAAACAGAAATACAAAAGGTCTGATTTGCTTCTGCCATGTACTTGCATATTTTAGATATTTAAAAATTTTAGTGGATATTAAAAATGTACAGATAAACAGAATAATCTCCAAGTCAAGCTTATTTGAGGTTCTCTCTCTCTCTCCCTCTCTCCCTCCCCCCCCTCTCTCTCTCTCTCTCTCTCTCACACACACACACACACACACACACACACACACACACTCTCTCTCTCTCTCTCTCTCTCTCTCTCTCTCTTTCAGAATGCTCAATGAAAGAAACCAGCCTTCCTCAGCCTTAGGTTTGACAGAGGTTTCAAAGGCACACACTGGACAATTACTGCTATGCATGAGCCTTGGGTACATTCATAATATATGGGAATTGTCCTAGAGATTCTGAGTATGATGGACAATATTGATAAGCTGGCCAAGTATGCATCAAATAGGCCATATTGGAAATGTAACCAAAAGGAATGGCGCCCTTAGGGAGCTTTGTATTCTATCTTCACTAAGCTTTACCCAGGCTCTAAGGTAAAAGATCTTAAAATATTTTGTAGCAATATTTTCCATTAATTTTTTTCCCAAATGAAGTCTTTACTCAGCTGTCCAACATATGCAAGAAATAAAAGTAAAACTACTTAAGTTGAGTGTGAGTTTGGGAAGGGAGCTTGCCAAGGCCCAGATTCTTCCTGCCATTATTCTTGTGTTCAGTCAGACTTGATCTAATTAATGAAGGAGGCCGGACTCATAGATGTTAAAAGTCTTGTTGCGCTGATTTCTATGCCAAATTTTAGTCTGACAGTATGATTTTCAGAGTAATTTTTAAATATGGGAAATTCAACCAAAATTCCCTCAAACAGTAATGATTTGCTATTAGAAAACAAGTAGAACAAATCTTAAAGAACAAAGAATAAAGTATAGAAAAGAAAATGTTTGCTTTTAACAATGGATATAGTACCATGGAAGAATTGGATAAGCAAAACTTAGACAATAAATCCAAACCTTTCAGTAGAACCCAGCTCTCCCATTGATATCAAAAGCATTCCAGGGATCATAGAGATTTTGAAATCACTGCAGAGGGAATACAAATACAGTTTGTAGACGTTAATTAGGGCATTAGAGGACAATATTGGTTTTGGAAAGTTTTTTTTTTTAAATAAGTGGATTGCAGAAAGATTTCAGATAGATTTCTGAGAGAAAACAAATGAGTTTTTGTATTTAAATTTAAATAGTTGAATCAAGTTTATCCTAATGTAATATGCCTTAGAATAACTGTGAAGGTCATCATATATACTGCCCAAAATACAAGAGGCCTTTTTTTTTCCTACAACTGAGGCAACTAGAGAATTAAAGCATATAGAAAAGAGGTTTTTTTTAGTCATGTGGAAATTCTTGAAAGTGATAGATGAAGACTGTTAGCTTGAAAAGGGTTAGACCAAGCTGATGTCATAGTGTTTACTTCCAAATGTTCAATGACAGTAAATGTATTTCTCTCCAGACCCTAAGAGCAGCTTAAAGATGTTATCTAATTAATCCATTCCTTTAAAAAATGATACTTACATTACTCCATGAGAGTGTCATCTTCTCTACTGCAATTATGCTGAGAGAATCAAGCAATCTATGACTCAGGACTTGTAATTCATCCACTTAGCAAACAGACAACAGGCAATGTCACTATCTGTAACAGGTGTTGAGGATAAGCAGCAAATATGATATAATCTCTGTGAGAAATGCACAGTTCAAGGTAAAATATATAGAGAGATCATGTCAGCATGATATAGGTGTTCTGAGAAGTAACTACAACATTATCTTTGTAAAGATAATTAAGAGGATGTTCAGGAAGGGTTTGTCATCTGTAGGGAACCTAGATATGCAAGTTGGCCAGGAGAGGAGAGTGATGAAAGAATGTTCCAGTGAGAGGGGACACAATACGCAAAAACCTAAGGGCCAAATACAAAAGTCATGTTAGAGGCTCAGGAATCATTCAGTGTCACTGAAGTAAGAGTTAAAGAAGGGGTGTTATGATACTATGCTGATGACATAAACAGAGTCTAGACAATGAAAGGCCACAAATAGCATGTCAGGGATTTGAGGCATTATATAATGTTTTCAAGGAAAAACTGATTTTTGCTGGATCTGAATATAAAACAGACTGTTCGGACTGGAGGTGGAGAAGGGTGTGAAGGTGAGCAAGACTGTATGCAAGGAGAACAAAGAAGAGGGAAAAATCCGTCAGTAAGAGAATTCAAAATTTCATTGGGACCAAAGAGAGGTAGCAGAAGTGAGGACAGAGAAAACTACCCGAATCCAACTGGTCTTTATGAGGCCCAGCAGATAAGACTTCACAGCAGGAAGGACAAAGACCAAAAGAAGGGAAGTAGGAAGCCTTCCTGGTTTTTGGTCTTGGCATTGGGTGTCCTTAAATGGGGAAGACAGGCTGGATTCTGTGTGATGAATTTAGTTTTTAACATGTGGAACTTGGGGTTTCTGTGATTCCCCAAGAGAAATTCTTGTGTTTTCTCTATTATTTTCTTTACTTTTTAGGTCCTAGGGATTAAACTCAGGAGCACTCTACCACTGAGCTACATCACCAACCTTTTTCATTTTCTGAGTCAGGGTCTCTTTAAATTGCTGAGGCTGGCTTCAAACTTCTGATGCTCCTGCTTCAGTCTCCCGAGTAGCTGTTAGGATAGTTGTGCACCACACACCTCTTGGAATTTTTGTTCTTATCATGATCCTACTTTGTTGAATGTAACTGCATTAGATGAAATAGGACAAATTGAAGGAAAGACTATATACTGAAGGCAAATATTGATGAGGAAAAGGAAGATAATTGGAAAACATACCACTGAGCAAGTGAAAGAAAATGAAATGCCAGGTACAGTGGCTCACACCTGTAATCCCAGCCACTTGGGAGACCAAGACAGAAGGATCACAAGTGGAAAGCTAACCTTCACATCTTAGTGAGACCCTGTCTGAAAAATAAAAATTAAAAAGGACTGAGAATGTAGTGCAGTGGTAAATCACACCTGGGATCAATCTCCAGTACCAAAAGGGAAAGAAAAGAGAGAAAAAAGACACTACTCAGTGAAATGGAATCACAAAATCATAGTATCATAAGTATTGTGAGTAGTTTTCCTCATTTACAAGATTAAAGAAGCAAGCAACACCTGAATTGCATGTTGTCTGAATAAATTCACGTAGGCAGAGCATGAACACCTGTGTGTACACAAAGAAGTCAGTGGAAACATGAGTTTAATAGAAAATAAGGTCAGACCACCTACCTGACATGGGTAGCCAATAAGATTGGCTGTCTTGACTTGATTGACCTGATTGGCCTCAGTGTCAGTGTTCATCTCTTAAGGACATAGGTACATCTCATATTGAATATTCTGAGGTTTCTTGACAGGAGATTTTTAGTGACGAAGTGTTCCTGTTCTGAAAGACTATCGTTATTATGCATGAAACTTTGTTGGTCTATTTTTTTTAACCATCATGACATAAGCAGAATGGAAATATTCTTAATTTAAGATTTAATGGATTTCCTTTTCCATGTAATATATACTAGATAATTGTCCAACCTTGACAATGTAACAAATAAAATACAAATAACAGAAGTTGAAAGAAATCAGAGGGGGCTGGGGTTGTGGCTCAAGTGGTAGCATGCTCACCTGACATGTGTGCGGCCTGGGTTGGATCCTCAGCACCACATTAAAAAAAAGAAACAAAGATGTTTTGTACACCGAAAACTAAAAAATAAATAATTCTCTCTCTCTCTCTCTCTCTCTCTCTCTCTCTCTCTCTCTCTCTCTCTCTTTAAAAAAAAAGAAAGAACTCTGAGGAAGAGTCAAAAGTACTAATATCTGTATGTTATAAAACAGAGAATAAAAAATGAGTGTTTATGATTGATGGAACAAAAAATACAATTATGAGTAGTATTTAATGTTCAAATATAAGAATTTAGGAACAAAATGATAGAAAGCTTGTATGCTATGTCACCTAACGATTAAAATATGGCTACCAATTCATCACAGTGCTTGGCTGTAGTCATGAATATGGTATAAATGTGTGTAAACAGAGATTGTGACAATCAGAAAGAACATACCATTAAAATGCCCTATTGTGTTCCTAACAAAGTCAAGGGAGACAGGTACACTTGTGAAAGGATCACTCAAAATACATTGAGTGAGAAACTTCGCTGAAGGTCACATGCACACCATGTGATATGGATTGGGGTTCTTGAAATGTTCTGTTATAGAGGCAATGGCTGTCTTGGGAATAGTAAATGAGAGCATATTAAGAGAGAAGGATTACCTCTGAACTGAAAGACATTTTTGCAGCAATAAACTTTTTGGAATTGTATGTCTTACAGTGGTCCTTCACTCTTTTTCAGGGTCTCATGAGTTTAGGGCATTCACAGTACAGGCCAGCTTCCACTCTCAGGCTTGGTGTTCTTTTCCTCAGATTTCACTGTCATGATGTAGGAGATGCAAGATGGAAACGACAATGCCTGTCTGAAGGAGGAAGTGATTAGGGTTCTTGAAATGTTCGGTGACAGAGGCAATGCTATCTTGGGAACAGTAAATGGAGAGCATGTTAAGAGAGATAGATTACCTTAGAAGTGATAGCCAATTACAGAGCACTAAGTGTTAGGAATTGGCAGGTCTCAAGCAGGTCTTTCTTTTCTTCTCTGACTTAGGTCTTTCATAGTAAAGGCCAGCATCCACTCCCAGGCATGGTGTTCTTTTCTTCAGATTTCAGTGTCATGATGTAGAAGATGGAAGAAGGAAAGAATAATGCCTGGGTGGAGCAGCACCTGCATTAGGGTTCTGAGAATTTCTGTGACAGTCAATGGTTGTCTTGGAAACATTAAGTGAAGAGCATTTAGTAGAGATGTATGACCTCAGAAGTGACAGCCAATGAAGGTGCACTGAACTGTTAGGAATTGGCAGATCTCCAATGGGTCTTTCTTTCTTCTGGGGATTGCATGACTTCAGGGCATTCAGAGTACAGGCCAGCATGCACTCCCAGGTTTGGAGTATTTTCCCCCAAATTTCACTGTCATGCTCTAGAAGATGGAAGATGGAAATGACAATGACTGAAGCAGCAGCTGGGTTAGTGTTCTTGAAATCTTCTGTGACAGAGGCAATGGCTATCTTGGGAACTTGAAATGGAAAGCATGTTAGGAGAGACATATAAACTGTATAAACTGAAAGGCATTGATAGAGCACTGAACTGTTAGGTATGTTCAGGTCTCAAATGAGTCGTTCTTTCTTTTTCATGGTCCCATGACATTTGGGACTTTCATACTAATGTTCAGCTTTCACTCCCAGGCATGGCGTTCTATCTCCACATTTTCAGGTCATGATGTAGAAGATGGAAGGTGGAAAGGACAATGATTTCTGAAGTAGTAACTGGATTAGGGTTCTTCAATTGTTCTGTGACAGAGGCAATGGCTCTCTTGAGCACATTAAATGGAGAGTGTATCAGAAGAGATGGATTACCTCTGAACTGAAAGCCACTTATGGAGCACTGATCTGTTAGGAATTTTCATGTCTCAAGTGGATCTGTCTTTCTTTTTCAGTGTTCCATGATTTTAGCGCAATCATAGTTCGGGAAGCTTCCACTTCCAGTGGAGGTATTGTATTCTTCAGAGTTTACTGTCATAATGTAGAAGTTGGAAGAAGGAAATAACAATGCCTGTTTGAAGCAGCAACTGGATTAAGGTTCTTGAAATGTTCTGTGACAGAGACAATGGCCGTTTGGGGCACGTTAAATGGAGAGCATGTTAGAAGGATTACCTCTGAACTGAAAGCCATTTTGGCAGCAATGAACTGTTGGGAATTGTATGTCTTACAGGGGTCCTCCACTCTTTTTCAGGGTCTCATGAGTTTAGGGCATTCACAGTACAGGCCAGCTTCCACTCCCAGGCTTGGTGTTATTTTCCTCAGATTTCACTGTCATGATGTAGAAGATGGAAGATGGAAAGGACAATGCCTGTCTGAAGGAGCAAGTGGATTAGGGTTCTTGAAATGTTCTGTGACAGAGGCAATCCTATCTTGGGAATAGTAAATGGAGAGCACGTTAACACAGAGAGAAATTACCTCAGAAGTGATAGCCAATTACAGAGCACTGAAGTGTTAGGAATTGGCAGGTTTCAAGCAGGTCTTTCTTTTCTTCTCTGACTTTAGGTCTTTCATAGTAAAGGCCAGCATCCACTCCCAGGCATGGTGTTCTCTTCCTCAGATTTCAGCGTCATGATGTAGAAGGTGGAAGAAGGAAAGGACAATGCCTATGTGGAGCACCAACTGCATTAGGCTTCTGAAAAGTTCTGTGACAGTCAATGGTTGTCTTGGAAACATTAAGTGAAGAGCATTTATTAGAGATATATGACCTCAGAAGTGGCAGCCAATGAAGGTGCACTGTACTGTTAGGAATTAGCAGGTCTCCAATGGGTCTTTCTTTCTTCTGCGGGTTCCATGACTTCAGGGCATTCAGAGTACAGGCCAGCATGCACTCCCAGGTTTGGAGTATTTTCCCCCAAATTTCACTGTCATGCTCTAGAAGATGCAAGATGGAAATGACAATGACTGTTTGAAGCAGCAGCTTGGTTAGTGTTCTTGAAATCTTCTGTGACAGAGGCAATGGTTATCTTGGGAACTTGAAATGGGAAGCATGTTAGGTGAGACATATAAAGTGTAAACTGAAAGGCATTGATGGAGCATTGAACTGTTAGGTACGTTCAGGTCTCAAATGAGTCATTCTTTCTTTTTCATGGTCCCATGACTTTTGGGTCTTTCATTCTAATGTTCAGCTTTCACTCCCAGGCATTGTGTTCTATTCCTCAGATTTTCAGGTCATGATGTAGAAGATGGAAGGTGGAAAGGACAATGACTTTTGAAGTAGTAACTGGATTAGAGTTCTTCAAATGTTCTGTGACAGAGGCAATGGCTCTCTTGAGCACATTAAATGAAGAGTATATCAGGAGAGATGGATCACCTCTCAATTGAAAGCCACATAGGGAGCACTGATCTGTTAGGAATTTTCATGTCTCAACTGGGTCTTTCTTTTTCAGTGTACCATGCATGTAGAGCCTTCATAGTATGGGAGGCTTCCACTCACAGGCATGGTGTTCTTTTCCTCAGATTTTACAGTCATGATGTATATGATGGAAGACGGAAACAACAATGCCTGTGTGAAGCAGCAACTGGATTAGGGTTCTTGAAATGTTTTGTGACAGAGGCAATGGCTGTCTTGGGCACATCCCATGGAGAGCATGTGAAAAGAGATGGATTACCCCTGAACTGAAAGCCATTGATGGAGCACTGTAGTGTTAGGAATTTGCAGGTCTCAAATGGGTCTATCTTTCTTTGTTTTTTGGTGTCCCATGAGTTTAGGGCATTCATAGTACAGGCCAGCTTCCACTCCCAGGCGTGGTGTTCTTTTTCTCCGATTTTACTGTCATGATGTAGAAGATGGAAGATGGAAACAACAATGCCTGTGTGAAGTACCATCTGCATTAGGGTCTTGAAATGTTCTGTGACAGAGGCAATGGCTGTCTGGGGCACATTAAAGGGAGATCAAGTTAGGAGAGATGGATTACCTCTGAAGTGAAAGCCATTGATGGAGCACTGAACTGTTAGAATATTACATGTCTTAAGCAGGTCTTTCTTTTGATTTCCGGGTCGCATAACTTTAGGGCATTCATAGTAAAGGAGGGCTTCAACTCCAAGGAGTGGTGATCTTTTCATCAGATTTTACAGTCATGATGTAGAAGATGGAAGGTGGAATCCACACAATGACTTCTGAAGCAGCAACTGGATTAGGGTTCTTGAAATGTTCTGTTTCAGAGGCAATGGCTCTCTTGAGCACATTAAATGGAGAGTGTATCCGGAGAGATGGATTACCTCTGAACTGAAAGCCACACATGGAGCACTGATCTCTTAGGAATTTGCATGTCTCAAGTGGATCTTTCTATCTTTTTCAGTGTTCCATGGTTTTAGGGAAGCTTCCACTTCCAGTGGAGGTATTCTATTTCTCAGAGTTTACTGTCATAATGTAGAAGTTGGAAGAAGGAATTAACAATGCCTGTCTGAAGCAGCAACTGGATTAGGGTTCTTGAAATGTTCTGTGACAGAGGCAATTGCTGTCTTGGGCACATTAAATGGAGAGAGCATGTTAGGAGAGAAGGATTACCTCTGAACTGAAAGCCATTTTGGCAGCAATGAACTGTTGGGAATTGTATGTCTCACGGTGGTCCTTCACTCTTTCTCAGGGCCCCATGAGTTTAGGGCATTCACAGTACAGGCCAGCTTCCACTCCCAGTCTTGGTGTTCTTTTCCTCAGATTTCACTGTCATGATGTAGAAGATGAAAGATGGAAAGGACAATGCCTGTCTAAAGGAACAAGTGGATTAGGGTTTTTGAATTGTTCTGTGACAGAGGCAATCCTATCTTGGGAATAGTAAATGGAGAGCATGTTAACACAGAGAGAAATTACCTCAGAAGTGATAGCCAATTACAGAGCACTGAAGTGTTAGGAATTGGCAGGTCTCAAGCAGGTCTTTCTTTTCTTCTCTGACTTTAGGTCTTTCATAGTAAAGGCCAGCATCCACTCCCAGGCATAGTGTTCTTTTCCTCAGATTTCAGTGTCATGATGTGGAAGATGGAAGAAGGAAGCGACAATGCCTGTGTGGAGCAGCAACTGCATTAGGGTTCTGAGAATTTCTGTGACAGTCAATGGTTGCCTTGGGAACATTAAATGAAGAGCATGTTAGTAGAGATGTATGACCTCAGAAGTGACAGCCAATGAAGGTGCAGTGTGAACTGTTAGATATTGGCAGGTCTCCAATGGGTCTTTCTTTCTTCTGGGGGTTCCATGACTTCAGGGCATTCAGCGTACAGGCCAGAATGCACTCCTAGGTTTGGAGTGTTTTCCCCCAAATTTACTGTCATGCTCTAGAAGATGGAAGATGGAAATGACAATGACTGTTTGAAGCAGCAGCTGGGTTAGTGTTCTTGAAATCTTCCGTGACAGAGGCAATGAGTATCTTGAAAACATGAAGTGGGGAGCATGTTAGAAGAGACATATAACCTCTAAACTGAAAGGCATTGATGGAGCACTGAACTGTTAGAAATGTTCACGTCTCAAATGGGTTACTCTTTCTTTTTCAGGATCCCATGACTATTAGGTCTTTCATAGTAAGGCCAGCTTCCACTCCGGGCCTGGAGTTTTTTACCTCAGAACTTCAGGTCATGATGTAGAAGATGGCAGATGGAAACAACAATGCCTGTCTGAAGCAGCAACTGGATTAGTGTTCTTGAAATGTTCTGTGACAGAGGCAATGGCTGTCTTGGGCACATTAAATGGAGCGCATGTTAGGAGAGATGGATTACCTGTGAACTGAAAGCCATTGATGGATCACTATAGGGTTAGGAATTTGCAGGTCTCCAATGGGTCTACCTTTCTTTCTTTTTCGGTGTCCCATGACTTTAGGGCATTCGTAGTACAGGCCAGTTTCCACTCCCATGCCTGGTAGTCTTTTTCTCAGATTTTACTGTCATGATGTAGAAGATGGAAGATGAAAACAACAATGGCTGTATGAAGCAGCAACTGGATTAGGCTTCTTGAAAGGTTCTGTGACAGAGGCAATGGCTCTCTTGGGCACATTCAATGGAGAGCATGTGATAGAGATGCATTACCTCTGAACTGAAACCCATTAATGGAGCACGGAACTGTTAAGTATTTGCAGGTCTCAAGTGCATCTTTCTATTTCAGGGTTGCATGAATTTAGGTCTTTCATAGTAGACGCAGTTTCCACTCCCAGTCGTGGTGTTCTTGTTTTTAATTTTTTTTCAGATTTCTCTGTCAGGATGTAGAAGATGGAAGATGGAAACAACAATGCTAGTATGAAGCAGCAACTGGATTTGGGTTCTTGAATGATCTGACAGATGCGATGGCTGTCTTGGAAACATTCAATGGAGAATCTGTTAGGAGAATCTGTGACAGAGGCAATGGCTGTCTTGGGATCATTCAATGAAGAGCATGTAGGGAGAGATGGAGTACCTCTGAAATGAAAGCCATTGATGGAGCACTATACTGTTAGGAATTGGCATGTCTCAAATGCCGCTTTCTCTCTTTTTTTTCTTTTTCTTTTTTGGGGTCCCATGACTTTAGGGCATTCATAGTAAAGACCCGCTTCCACTCCCAGGCGTGGTGTTCGTCACCTCAGATTTTCAGGTCATGATGTAGAAGATGGAAGATGGAAATGACAATGCCTCTCTGAAGCATGGGATTAGTGTTTTTGAAATGTTCTGTGACAAAGTCAAAGGCTGTCTTGGGAACTCTCAGTGGGAAAGCACCCCTTGAGACGTCCCAGTTGCTATGGGAACCATCTGTTCAAACAGAGGTTTGTGACACTCATGGAGTTCTTCACTTCTGGACCATGAGGTTTGGATGCCAGGTGTGGGAGTTAGAAGTTTATCAAAGCAAGCTGGTCATCATAATCGGGTTGCCCCTATTTATGACCCTGGTTTGGCTTGCTTTGCACAAACTTTCTCCCAAAACCCCTTTCATTGATCACACTGAGATGGCTTGTGGTCATTGCACTCCACAGTGTAATAGCCTGTTTGGGTCCCATCTGCTGCCACCTGCAGGGTGGTTGATTGAGGAAACCAGATGAGGGGCCATGGGGGATGAGAAAAGACAGAAATCCAAGGGGTGAAAAAGCTGGAACTTGGTGTCCATTACACTCTGGTAGAGTGCAACGGTCAGGAGCCAGCTCAACACGTTTGTTACACAAGTTTTATCCTTAAAAGGTTTGTTTGTGCGTGTGAGAAAATTTGGACAAAGCCATCAAAACCAATGTCATATGTATGACCAGTCCAATTATGAGTAGTAGCCTGTGCCCATAACGTTCCACCGCTGAGCCCTGCCACCTGAACCACAAGTTCAAGAACTGAATACCTCCCTATGTGGAACAGGTCTTAACCCAAGTAACTGGGTAGTCTTGACCAGCGCCTTGCATCAAGAATTCCCAGGAGGGGCATCACCTCCTTGGACAATGAAAGAAAACCCTAATTTAGTCACTGCTCCCCAAAATTGCCAAAATGTTGTTCTATATGTCCATCAGTGTTGAGGAAAAGATTTCAAGTTGCTGCTTCATTTTGGTTCTAATGACTGGGTTCCAGTTGGAGCTCACTGGCAATTTTGGAAGCCATGTTTTTGTATGCCTCTGATTTCCCTGAAATTGGCTTGAAGCGGACCCCATTGAGAGATATTCTGGGAAGCTTACATACCTCTATCTCCCACTGCACCACTCTCTCGGTGTACCCATCTCCATGCATGCAGAAGAGCAGAAAGGGCGTCTTGTGCATGTAGTGGCAGTTGTTGGCATCTAGCACCTTGCGGATTTCCCTCATGATGTCACTGGGATCCATGGCACTAGTGATGTTCATTCTCCAGGTGAAGTGCAGGGAGCGAGGTTTTGCTTGTTGGTTCTCCTTTCTCTGCTCAGCAGAGACATGATGACTTGAGCCCTTATATCTCAGGGTCTTCTCAGACTCAGCTGGAGGCCTTCTTGTGAGTTTTGATGTTAACTCAGTGAAAGCTCCAGTGGTGCCTCGTTGAGTCTGGGGCAATTCTTCAGCTGGATGGAAGCAGCTGGGTGAGGCAAGAGGACCTTCGTGTGTTGCAGTTTGGCGTTCCCGGGGCTGGCGGTGGAACATTCGACGAAGGGCACTGGCTCTGGGGAAGCAGAGGCAGCCCCGGGTGGAGGTACTTGGGACACTGTGGGTTGAGGTCGCTGGAGGGCTCGGAGGAGGGAAGGTGCTGTTGTTCTGACCATTCCGGCTCACTGAACGTGTGTCTGCTTTGCTGGTTTTGCGGCAAATGTACTTACTCCACAGTGTCCTCCCTCCAGATGGTGTGCTGCTCTGGTAGGCAGCAGGCATTTTCTTGAATTCGGGAGTCTCCAGCTCCTTGGGACTGATGGTGATCCCAGGTACGGGCCTGGCTGGAGAAATTCCCTTTCCTCCCACAGCACTGCCGCCGGATTTCTGGGAGGCCATTGGATGTTCTCTGAGGTGACTGTGGGCAGTGCTGGTCGGATATGGCCCAGTTCCAGCATGGTCCAGGGACTGTGTCTGCTTGTGAGTGGAAACGCTTCGCTGCACTTTGCGTTGAGGAGGCCAGCTGGTGCTCTTTCTCAGGACCCTGCTTGGCTGCACCTTAGCCAACGAGATGTTTCTGTGGGAGACGGCCACCTCTGGACCAACAAAGGGTTGGAGGACATCAAGGCCTCTGTTGATCCACCTGTCTCCCATAATTTCGGCTAGGGTGCTTCGCTTAGTTGGATTGAGCACCAGGAAGCGTTTCAGCAGATTTTCACATTCGGTTGACATGTACAGAGGGATTCGGTATCTACCTTGTAGCACTCTGTCTCTGATTTCTCTCACGTTGTGCCCAACAAAAGGAAGCGACCCGGTGACTAGGGTGTAGAGAACCACGCCAAGACTCCACACATCCACTTCTGGACCAGCATACTCTATTTGCTGGAAGAGCTCTGGAGCTGCATAGGGCGGACTGCCGCAAAACGTGTCGAGTTTACACCCAAGTGTAAACTCGTTGCTGAGTCCAAAATCGGCTAGCTTGATGTTCATGTGTTCGTCAAATAACAGATTCTCCGCCTTCAGGTCTCGGTGGGCGACCTGCTTTTGGTGACAATATTGCACTGCAGACACGATCTGCCGGAATATAGATCTTGCCTCCTCTTCCTGCAGCCTTCCTTTGTTGGCCAGATAGTCCAAAACTCCTCCTCCACTGGCGTACTCCAGGACCAAACAGAGTGCTTTTTCGCAGTCCAGAGCTTCATAGAGTTTCAGGATGTGTGGGTGGTCTAACATCTTGAGGATTCTCACCTCTCTGTACATCTTTTGGAGGACATGTGGCTTCAGATGTCTCTTATCGATGATCTTGATTGCCACTTCTTTATCTGTGACGACGTGACGGGCCAGCATGACTTTGGCGAAGGTCCCCTTGCCGAGGGTTTTCAGGACTCTATAATCTCCAATGCGAGGCTGTTCGCCTGCAGAGGAAGCTGTGGATTTTCGGCGCTGTGCTCCAGAGTGCCCGGTCTGGGAGGTGACTTCTGCCCGTCTAGCTCCATGCGAGGGGTGCATGGTTTGACCCAAGTTGATGATCGGTGGGTCTCGGTGTCACTGGAAAATTTAGGATAGGTGAGGACTAGGCAAGGACAGGGGGTGGGGGAAAACAAGGAGAGAGTTGGAGATGGGTTGAGGGAAAAAACAGCCACAACTGCCTTTTACCAACAAATAACGTGCCCAGTTCAAAAACTCGCTCTGGGAACATCAAAGGCCAAAAGGCAAATGAGGAGTGGTTCTAGGTCCACTCATTTCTAGGATTCTCATTCTATTATCTCCTAGGCAGCCAATGCAGTCATAAAGGTACTGACTGCGTAAAGAGGGGTCATATGCACCCTAAGTGGACCAAGGACCCAGGCGCTTAGTCTGTCTAAGGAACTTGACAGTTTGGGGGTCAAGACCTGATGAAAAAGAGAACTAATTTTTTTCCACAAATATTCAGCTGGACATAAACACACTTGACAATTCAATTTGGATGGTGAAGTTGATTGGTGGAAGCACTGGGGTTGTAAGAGTGGTCCACTTTACCTTTGGAATACAACCCTGGCTGCTTATTTTAAAAGGGAAATGTTTTTCTTTTCCCCTTCTCCCTTTCTCCCTCCCTAACCTGGGGGCAGGGAACAAGATTGCCTTGAGTTATCTGTTCTCCACAGACAGGGGAAGTCACCAGAAGAACTAGGAAGTGATGATCTCCCAGATAAACTAGTTAATCCTAACACACCATCAGGATGCTCCTGGGAACCCCTGGTCAGGGCACACCTGGAGTGGAGCCTTTGAATAGTCTCCTTAAAAACCCTCTCTTTTCTCTGATGGGCAGAATCAAATCTTCTGGCACAGGAGTCCCCTGTGTTTCCCCTTTGCTGGCAAAGCAATAAACCTCCTTTTACCTTGATCTCAAAACCTTCTCCTCATAATAATGAGGAGCAATAGCATGGCCATCAGCGACAAGGCCCAAGGTGTTTGGTAACAGGTCAGGGACTCAGGCTCTAGTGTATTGCTCATCTGCTTTTTTTTTCCTAGTGTCTTTCAAAAGTCTTCAAACCTCCTTTATTCAATCATTGTAGGGGCCGCAATATGCAAATACTTGCTTCACCTCTCTTCTTTGTAAAAGTTGTCTTGCATTTCTGCCAAATACCTGTATCTTTAAAGGAGATTATTAATTTACTTCAGGTATTGAACATGTTGGCTTTTTAATATCAGTAAAGAAACAAAATGTGTCACACATGTGGCCAGTTAAGACTTCGGAGTCATTCTCAAAATCAACCCGGGTGCAGTTTCAAGTGCAGCCGCACTCCATCTGCTGAAATTTTATATCTTACCCTATGGCACGAATTTTGGAAATTAGGTCATTTTGTGAACAAATACAAAACATTCAAAAATGTGCCTGGCATTTGGATTGTACTCATCAAATACTTGTGGAATAAATGGTTTACCATTGCTTTGTGTTCTTAATTACAGAAAAATGTGTGTGTTTATATGGGCACATGCATATTGCTGCAGCATTTCCTTGTTAATAGCAGTCTTCTTGTCCATATTGAATGCTTTCACACATCATATTCTAGTAGTGCTACACACAACTGGTGTCAATTGAACTGTGTCCACCTTGTGTTTTGTATAGAGTTCTTGCTGCTTTGCCCCTTTTAACTCATTTTTCAAACAGATATGTTTTTTTCTCTTCTTTTCTCATTGCTCCTCCCTAATTTCAGGGGGAATAGGATTAGCTTTTTCCCCATTTCAGGCAGATTTATCTCTCCTTGAGTTCACACCCACCAAAGGAAGGAAGTAATCCACACATTGGGGATGGTACCAGAAGATCTCAGAAACCACTCTCTCCCAAATGAACAAGTGAATTACAGCTCCAGACAGGGATCATTTGCAATATAGCCTTTGAATTTCCTGTTTAGAAGCCCCCTCTTTCTGATTTTGCACAGTATCACAGCATTTAGGACTGGAATGTCCTGTGTTTCTCCTTTGCTGGCAAAGCAATAAATCTTGCCTTTCCTTTTTCTCCAAATGTTGTCCTCATTATTGGATTGGCATTGGGGACCTAGGACTGAGCTTTCCACAATATCAAGATGATATAAAGAATCAAATTCATTCCTATTTACAATCATCTGATCGGTATCATATGAAACCACCAGATTTGTAGCATAACTTTTATATGATTTCCCCCATTTAAATGACTGATACTGTGAATAATTTTACCTTTTCTCAATAATTCATCTTCATCTTAACAATATCAATAAGTGGTAATTGTTTAATGTCATTATAAGATTTTTCATCTTAAGGACCTTCCATCAGGGGCTTTCATTTGATCTGATAGATTGTTTTCTTTTTATTTCTTGTTTTATTGATATGAAACAGCCACTGACAAACTTAAATTATTTTGTCTGAGTTTTATGGTGTGACCAGATAATATTCAAACTGAAACATTTTGAGCATGGGACAAAAAGGGCACAAGAAATGTTCAATAATAAAATTATGCATTTGTATAATATTTTATATGGGATGATAATTAGCTTTATTTTCTCAGTATATCTATACAAATGATACTGTTAAAAACTTATGATGCTACTAAAACAATAGTTCCTTTTAAAATAATGGTTTTATTTAGTATAATGTTTCTAGTCAAAAACTCATTTAAAAAAACATTTTGTAACTATGAAAATACCACAAGTCTGTATGTACCAATGTCTCCTTATATTAGTCATAAACTATTTGAAGCATATGATAGTCCTTTGCATATACCCATGTTCTTTAATCATATTCTTAACCTCACGTGTTCCCTAATATCATGTCACAAGTATGTTTCTGAACAATATATTTTCAAACCATGATCTCACTTAAAAATTTCTATACATTTTCTAAAATCTTGATCGTAGTTTACCATTCCTTTGTATTCTTAATTACCAGGAGAGAGAGAGAGAGAGAGAGAGAGAGAGAGAGAGAGAGAGAGAGAGAGAGAGAGAGAGAGAGAATGTGTGTGTGTGTGTGTGTGTGTGTGTGTGTGTGTGTGTGTGTGTGTGTATGGGCACATGCACATTGGTGCAGCATTTCCTTGTTAATAGCAGTCTTCTTGTCCATATTGAATGCTTTCACACATTATATTCTAATAGTGCTACACACATCTGGTGTCAATGTAACAGTGGTGCACCTTATGTTTTGATTAGAGCTCTTGCTGCTCTGTCCCTGTAACAACTCATTTTTAAAATACATATTTTATTCTCTTCTTCTCTCACTGCTTCTCCCTAATTTCAGGAGGAACAGGATTATGTTCTTTTCCCCATTTCAGGCAAATTTCTCTCTCTTAGAGTTCACACCCACCAAAGGAAGGATGTAATCCAGACTTTGGGGATGGTACCAGATGATCTCAGAAATGACTCTCTCCAAAATTAACAAGTGAATTACAACTCCAGACAGAGAACATGTAGAATGTAGCCTTTGAATCACCTTTGTATAAGCCCCCTGTTCCTGCTGATAGGCAGAATCACAGCCTTTGGGACCGAAGTCTCCTGTGTTTCTCCTTTGTTAGCAAAGCAATAAGCCTTCATTTTCTTTTTTCTCAAAACCGTGTCCTCCTTATTGGACTGGGCTTTCAACCATATCAAGATGCTACAACGAATTCAAAATACATACTATTTGCAGTTAGTAGACAGGTATCATTTGAGTCTACCAGATTTGTACAATAACTATTAAATATTCTCCCCCATTAAGTGGCCGATACTGTGAATATTTTAACCTTTTCTCAGTGACTCATGTTCACCTGTGCCAACATCAATAAATGTAAGGTTTCAAGCCTCATGGGCCTTCCATAAGGTGCTCTCAATAGAGGTCTGACAGATTATTTTGTTTTGTTGGTGTTGTGTTTTGGTATTAAACCACCACTGAAAAACTTAGATTATTGTGTCTAAATTTTATGTAGTGACCATATAATTTAAGATTTAAAGTGAGATATTTTGAGAGTTCAAAAAGGAGGGGCATAAGAAGTAGTCAACAAGAAAATCATACATTATTTGGAACATTTTATATGGGCTGATGATTAGCTTCATTTTCTCACTATGCCTATACAATGGTATAGTTAAAAACTAATGATTCTAGTAAAAGTCAACAGTTCCAGTGAAAACAAGTAATGGCTTTATTTAATACAATGGTTCTAGTCAGAAACTCATTTTAAATAAAATATTTTATGCAAATTAAAATTCTACAGTTTCATAAGTACCAAAGTGTCTTTAAAAAATATAAAATCTTTATATTGGCAATAAACTCTTGAAGAATTATAGCTCTTTGTATACATCCATATCCATGTTCTTTAATCAGATTCTTAACCTCTTTCTTTAATCTCATGTCAGAGGTATTTTTTTCTGAAAAATATATTTTTAAAGAAGATCTCATTTAAAAATTTCAGTGCATTTCCCACAATCCTGGTCATGTTTAAACTTTGTGATTAATATTTGCCTATACTAATTTTCTCAGTTGACTCTTTTCAGCATAGTATATTTTTAATCAGGAAAACAATCTTTCTACAATTACTGATATCCCTGTTAAACTCAGTGACAATTATTATAAAGAATATCTTAAATTCAAATTTTGATTTAAAAATGTGTGTAAATGTAGCCAAGTAGTTTTATAGGTCTCCCTTCTCTTCAAAGTGCCTCTCTTCATCTAATGTTTTCACCATGCAAAATATGCTAACATGTTATCTCTGTTTATGATTCTTTTTACACTAGTGCCAAATTTAGATGGTATAAATCTATAATCTTTATTTCATGTCAATAAGGCTGCTATGATTTGATTCTGTGTCCTTTCCAAAATTCACATTGAAATTTAATGTCACTGAAAGAATATTATGAGGTAAGTTTGTTGAGGTGATGAGGCTCTGCCCTCATAAGTGGATTATGCTGTTATGATGGGACTAGGATTTCATAACAGGGTAAGTTAGTGCCCCCTTACCCTTCCAAACAACAATTTCAGAATTTCCAAATTAAGACTAGAGATCTTAGGCACACATCATTCATTTGTTGAATTGGTCCCTTGATTTTTGTAGGTAGAGATTTTGTTTGTAAGCTTAGTGTTCAATAATCCAAATTTGCTAAAAAGATTCAAAAGATGACCTTTTTAAACATTCAATTGATTGGATATTTTGATTTAAGATTTCCAACTGGTTTTAGGCAAAACGCAATAATGACTTGCCAGGCTCATTTCCAAAATATTTGATATTATTTTCCAAGAGGATTCACAAAGTTTTCATAAGTCTCAAATATTTGTAAAATCTGAAAAAATCAAAATGAGAATAAAAAGCACAATTCTGTGCTGAAGTATTTTTAATAGTTTAATTACTTTATTTAGATATCAAAGTGTTTGATATTTTTCACATCTATTAATTTGATGTGTTGACTATTGCAGTTTATTGGGATGTAGTTAGGAGCTATGTTTTCAGAAATGCCGATTCCAAGTTCATGTCTGATAGTGGAATCTTAATTTAGCAAGAAAATTGCTTTTACCATTATGCCACAGCCCACTAAAATGGGCCTCCTTATCATGATCACAATGACAAGAAAATTTATCTGAAATCTTAAATGTTTTCACCAAATTCATAAAGCAATCATAATACTCTCAAATGTCTCATCTTTTTTTATTGGCTCTAATTGGTACACATGTTAGTACAATAAATTTTGATCCATCCTACATCAATGGAGTACAACTTCTCACTCTTCTGCTTGTCCACAAAGTAGTATCATGACATTCACGTAATCCTATATGCACATACAGTAATTATATCCAATTCATTCTATTACCCTTCTTACACCATATCCACTCCCTTCCCTTCCCTTCCCTCTGTGAAACCTCAAGTACATGTATTCTTCCCTAGCCCGTACCTCCTTATTGTAAGTTAGCATTCACATGTCAGAGAAAATCTTTAGCCTTTGGTTTTTTGGATTCACTTATTTAGCTTAGCATGATATTCTGTAGCTCCATCCATTTAACTGCAAATGACATCATTTCATTGCTCTAAGGCTGAGTAATATTCCATTGCATATATACACATTTTTTTTAATTAAGTTATTTATTCTAATTCATTATATATGATGGCAGAATGCGTTTCATTTCATAATGCACATATGAAACACAATTTTTCAAGTCACTGGTTGTACACAAAGTATTTTCACACCTTTCATAGCCTCAAATGTGTACTTAGGGTAATGATGTCTAACTCATACCACCATCATTCCTACCACATTTTCTTTATCCATTCATCTGTTGAAGGGCATCTAGGTTCCGAGTTTGGCTTTTGTGAATTGAGCTGCTATCAACATTGATGTGGCTGTGTCACTGTAGTATGCTAATTTTAAGTCCTTTGGGTAAAATCCAAGGAATGGGTTAGTTGGGTCAAATGGGGCTTCCGCTCCAAGTTTTCTGAGAAATCTCTATACTGCTTTCCATAATGGTTGCACAAATTCGCAGTCCCACTAGCAATACCTTTCCCCCCACATCCTTGTGAAGAAAGACCTCTACAATAAAAACTATGGAATGCTAAAGAAAAAAAACTGAAGAGGACCTTAGAAGATGAAAAGATCTCCCATGCTTTTGAATAGGCACAATTAATATTGTCACAATGGCCACACTACCAAAAGCATTACATAGATTTAATGCACTTTCTATTAAAATCTCACTGACATTTCTTATATAAATAGAAAAAAAATTGTGAAATTCATTTGGAAAAATTAGAGACCCAGAATAGACAAAGCAATCCTTGGCAAGTAAAGTGAAGTGGGAGGCACCACAATACTAGACCTTAAACTGTACTACAAGAGCCATAGTAACAAATACAGTTAACTTGTACTAGACAAAGGCACCAAAAACATTCATTGGAGAAAAGAAACCCTCTTCAACAAATGGTGCTGGGAAAACTGGAATTGCATATGTAAACCCCTATATCTCACTCTGCACAAAATTCAACTCAAAGTGGATCAAAGACTTAGGAACTAGAACAGAGACCCTATGTCTAATAGCAGAAAGAGTGGCCCTAAATCTTTACCAGGTAGGCTTAGGAATAGATTTCCTTAACAAGACTCTTAAAGTATAACATGTAAAATCAAGAATCAATAAATGGGATGGATTCAAACTAAAAAGATTCTTGTCAACAAAGGAAACGATCAATAAAGTGAAAAGAGAGCCTATAGAATGGGAGACTATCTTCACCACATGTACCTCAGATAGAGCATTAATCTCCAGGACATAAAGAGAACTCAAAAAACTTAACACCAAAAAACCCAAGTTATCCAAACAGTAAATGGGCAAAGGAACTGAACAGTTTACAGAAAAAGAAATACAATCAATCAGCAAACATATAAAAAGCTGTTCAACATCTCTAGCCATTAGAGAAATGCAAATCAAAACTAAGATTTCATCTCACTCCAGTCAGCATGCCAACTTTGAAGACTATAAGCAATAATAAATGTCTCATCTTAACAGAGTGAAACTCTGGATGTATTTGTTTTCATGTCTTGAAAGAAAAATTATAAATCATTATTAGATAATTTCTGAATTTGTTTTCTTCTGTTTTGACTGATCCTTAGTTGAATGTCATTGTTATGCAATTATCACATTTCAAACATCTTTTAAACATGAAGCTATTCCTATATTGATGAAATCAAATGCAATAAGAGGAATACATGTGGTCACAAAAATTCAGAACCAAAAATGAGATTAGTACAGGACAATTATTATTCTCAATAAAATGGTGTATCTCAAGAATAAATGCATAAATTCACATTCTGGAACTGCATGCATTAAACAAATACCTTTATGTTTAAAAATGTCTAACGTTTTGAGTAGGTACCAATGTTTGTGTACAGTATCCATGTTTCCTGAGTTTCACATGATCAGGAGTATCATCAATTCAAGCCCCACGGTGAATATAAATACCGGTAAACAAGCTACACAATCATCAACTTTCTTGACTTCCAGAAATTTAGCCCTTAACATTTAATATCCACATTCAATTTTTTTCAATGTATTTCTGCTAAAGGACACACTGAAAATGTTTATCAAATCATATAATGAATTATATAAGGCAGTGAAGTGGAACATACTTGTAATCCCAGCAACTGTGGAAGCTGAGGCGGGAGTATCACAAATCTGAGGCCAGCCTCAACAACTTAGTGAGACCCTATGCAACATAATGAGAAGCTGTGTCAAACTAAAAGAAGAAACAAATTCATAGAATATTATTTATAAAATATACCCCAAAATTATTAAAGATAATTTTCCCTTTTAAAAAAGTTATTCCTTTTTAAAACTTGGTCATGGTAAAAACCAGTGTTGGAAACTTTCCCCATCCAGGTTGATAAATGTCAGTACATTATGTTGTGCTTCACTTGATGTTCTGTTCTCGTGGGAAAACTGATCTATAGAAGAGAGGTTTTTATTATAAAACTTTAGATGCTGTTATCACAATAATGAAGCCATCAGGCATCTTTGTATGGGAGTTATGGCAGCCACCTTCACAGCTAGAAGTTATTGAGAAGTTTACTATCACTCAAATGTTGTTTGAAAAATAATTTTTAAATAAATGTAATATTTGAAAATATTTTGGTGTGCTGGGGATGTGGCTCAAGCGGTAGCACACTCGCCTGGAGTGGGCAGGGCGCTGGGTTCTGTCCTCAGCACCACATGAAAATAAAGATATTGTGCCTACCGAAAACTAAAAAATATTTTAAAAAATTCTCTCTCTTAAAACAATTAGGAAAGTAAATTCAATGAAATGCATTGGAACAGTCACTGTTCAATCCACAGAAGTAGTTTTGGTCAATCATCAAAGTCAAGAGAAGCAACAGGTTTCTCTAAGTATCCAATCATTGAAGTTTATGAATAAGTAAGTAGAAGCCACTTGGCACAGAGATCCACAGCCTCTTAGGAACCCCAAACACACTTCATCAGGAGAGACAAGGCTTGGTGGGCACAGCTGAAGGAAGCCATTCACCTTCAGTTTCCTCACTGTTCCCTTAGGGTGCATGACAGTTCCCTGTCTTTATGCCTTCCAGTCACATTGCCCCCTCAGGGTACATGGCTACCTCCTACTTCCTGCTAGAGACACTTCTCATCATTATGCCAGTTTGGGAATTATTAATTTACCTAATTATCTATTCCAAGGATGAGGCAAAGATGCTCCCTAGGCTTGTGCCATTGTTATGGATCCGGTGTCCTTCTGTCATTCTGTGAATTTGTCACAGGAGGATTCAATTCACCATCAAATCCTCAAGTGTTTCTGGAGCTTGAGGAAATGTCACAGACCACCTATTAATCATGTCCCTCCATAGATAAAGTTAAAGTGAGTAAAATAAGCATCTGAAGGCCTGGGAAATGTTGGCTACTTCTGATTCATCTCCATTTATTTGGACCTTCAGTTTCTTCTTATTTACAATGACTTATAGAAGATCCTTCCAAATTACAAGGCCTGATTCAGAAGGCTCTTCTTGAGCTAACTTACTTCTATATCAATGCTACCAAATGCTCTCTTGTCTCAAAATTTCAATTACTCATGTATGTTCCAATATTTCATGAGAAGACCCGATCTTGTGGTTCGTATTATTTCATGTTATTTTGTCTTTAACAGAAGTTACTCTTCTCTAAGTATAAAAGGATTCAAATTAGTTTTATGGAATAAAAGTATAAAAATGAGATGGAGGAAACACTAAGTAACCTAGAATCTCACACTCCAAAGAAAACCACTGTAGCATTTCCAGCTCTAGGAGTAGCAACATCAGTATGTGAGTGGGCATCTTTGTAACTGCATCAGGAGAGAAATCTAAAAGGAGGAATAAGCTAAGATTGAGAGTTACAGCAGGCCCTGCCCACCCCTCTCTAAGGGGAATGCTTCCAAGTCTCAATCTCAGGAGGTTGAGCATCCATGTTCTTTATCGAGTGGACACCTACCCACCACCATCTTGCAACAGAGTACCACAACTCTGGAGTCACCAAACTGTCTCTAACACACACACACACACACACACACACACACACACACACACGCGCGCGCGCGAATAACAGGACAAACCAAGATGCCTTCTCCATGCTCCCTTCTCATTCTGATGGCTCTATTTAGAGACTGACTGGAGATTACATATATTCTCATAGCTGAAAACAACCATGGAAAGTGAAACTTTCAAACATTCACTTTAATCATCATGTTTCCTCAAAAACTTCTTAAAGGCAAAATACCAATGACATGGGAGTCTGGGTTTTAGTAGAAAAGTGGATGGAAGATAGGAACAAGGGTATTCAGCTCCTAACTCAGGGAAGTAGAGAAGTGGAGATGCATTTTCCATCTTCACCACCATAACACCCCCAAACTGAAAAGAGATTGGAAAGGACAGTTTGAATGAAGAAAGGGAAATTTGCCCTCTGTAAATTGCCTACACCCCCAAGGCACAATAAGTCCTCTCAGCAAAAGCCAAATGTAAAACCTGATCTAGAATTACATACAAGAAATGGTTTTGAATTCACTGGGAAAAAATGTTGCATTTTCTCCCCCATAAAGAGTATGTTAAGGGTCTTCAAAACATATTGCAGATAAGACTCTCAATTCGTTTAATGATCCCTGAAGTTATCAGATAGGTTATCTGATAAGCAGAGATTTTTATTTATTAATATAGTTAACTAGATCAATTTTTTCTTTTGCATTTCATTCTCTGCCTCTTTGTGATGGCAACATTAACTCTGATTTGCCTAGTAAGATGCATTTAGACCACAGAGATATCTTGATTTCTGAAAGTAATATAGAACTTAGTTCTATTGGCTTTTTTCTCTCAATTCAAAATCATCTTATCGAAAGCTAAAATATTCTTGGTATTTGTTCACATTTTACTGTGTTTTGTACATTTAAGAAGTTTTCATTGTGCAATTCTATATGCTGCTTGGCATATTTGTCTAGAGAGCTAGAAAAAAAAAACTATACACTTTGAACACAATGTATGAGAACATAATGATAATTATAGGCCTGCAACGACTTTTAAATAAGCAATGTATAGTATTGGTAAGAGTATCTCTAATTGGTAAGAGTATCTGATAATGGCATTTGAGTAGTTCTTATTTGTTAATCAAAAGGAGGCATAGCTTTGGGTGGGGACAAGTCTTCTTTTGCCATTCCATTTACCCTTGAAGTAGTTAATGAAAATGTAGAAACTTAAGTTGCTATAATATGTGAGTACCTCAGAAAATATAGCAGTTAAGTTTTCAATAAAAACAGCCTCATTCCAATATTGGATGGCAAAGATAAGTTGTTTACTTCCTTGGAGAATAGAAGTGTGCTAATCAGAGCCTTGGAAGGGACTAGAAGAAGAAGTGTTGAGGAGAAGTACAGGGTGCAGTTGGATGAGAGGAGTAACTTCTAATGTTCTATAGCATAGTAAATATGTTTGACAGCAGTTAAATATTACCAAATAACTAATAGAGTATTTTGAATGTTCCAAGCACAGAGACAGATAAAGACCTAAGGATATATGCCAATTAAATTGATATGATCCTGACACATTGTTACACATTTTTATACAACATCTTGAAATATCACCTGAGTCTCACAAGTAGGTAATATTAGCTGTGTCAATTAAAAATCAAAATAATTTTAAGAAAGATTTATTATTTCTTCTGTTAATTACATGATTTGTGAGAATCCCTTTTTAATTTTTTTCCTAGTACTGTGGGTGAACCCAGGGGCATTAAGCCACTGAGCTATATTCACAGTTTTTTTTTTTTTAAGTTTTTATTTTGAGATAGGACCTCTCCTAAATTGCTAGGCTGGCCTTGAACTTGAGATCCTCTTGCTTCAACCAAAATTGCTGGGATTACAGGCATAGGCCACCACATCTGGCAAGAATCCTTATTCTTATTGTGAGGAGCTGGCTCTTCCTTTACCTGTATTTCCTATCTCTGTGTGGGGTAAACACTAGTCAGTACCTAGGAAGGTATTGTTCCTGGCAGTGAGGTAAGGACTCCAAAGAATGTGAGAAGGAAGAAAATGGAGAGGAGCAACTGGTTGTTTCCTTTCTCTCTAATCTTCAGGGGAGGAATAAAGCAGAGTGACCTTGGTTATAAAGTAGAAGAATGTACTCATAGAACTTCTGAAGAACTTCACCTCTGCAGTGAGCAAGCAGCCTATCCCAGATTTTCCTCTGCTTGTACATGCCGTGCAGCCCTCTATTGTATCCTGGCTTGCCACCACCAAGGAGCACGTGAGTCATAAAATATCCAAACCCTATCTGTTGAATCCTCAAAGTTCCTTCTTTGAGACTGAAAAACCCTTGCACCCCAGGGGCATGAACACTGTTTTTCTAATTGTGCCCTTTTTTTTTTTTTTTGAATTGTGGTTCTCTTATATAAGTATAGTTAATAAAGATTTGCATTGGAAAATTAACAAGGGAAATAATTTACAAGCATTTTTGGACATTACAATATCTTCAGAACTTCGTTCCAAACAAGTGTTATGTCAACTTATAATAAGGAGCTAAATTATTTGCATAAGTATAAACATAATTCTTTGTGCATATAATTAAGCACTTTGATATACCTAATTTAAACAAACAAACAAAAAATAAATAAAATCCCCAGGGAAATCTTTGCCAGTAGGAGAAAAACGTTACAACCTCTCAATCTAAAACACATGCCAAAACTGATATTTAGATTCCAATATCACATAGAAATCTAAAATCCTTTGACATTTTATATGACTTATATATGCATTTTAGGGGCTGGGGATGTGGCTCAAGCAGTAGCGCGCTCGCCTGGCATGCGTGGGGCCCAGGTTCGATCCTCAGCACCACATACCAGGCTTTGTAGCCACGGGTAGTCTGGTTATGAGAGCCTACCCTTGTAACAACAAAGAAGCAAATAAAATTTAGAGTAGTTATACATTGCAATTATGTATTTCCATTGTGTCTTTAGAATGAAGAAACTCTCAGGACTTGGGATGTAGCTGGCGGGTAAAATGCTTGCCTTCCCAGGAAAAGGGTCTGTGTTCAATTCTCAGTACTAAGAATAAAAATAAACTAGAATAAAGAAAGTTTCAAGCTTTGCTCATTTGTATTATTAATGAAATGTCCTCTGACAAAGTGATGCTCTTTTTTTTCAACCATAGAACTCCTTTAAGGTCTAAGAGGAGTACGACTCAGTTAAGTTGAGCAATAAGGACCAAAGTGTTAGCAGAGATTTTATTGTGATCCTTAACTCCAATTTATCATTTCCACTCTAGTATTCTTAATTTCAAATTATCTTTTCCACTCTACTTTTCAGGGAGTGAAAAGGAGTCTGTCGAGTACACATTATTTGAGATGATAGAAACTAACTTATAGAAGAATGAAAGAAAACAAATTCCACTTTAAGGATAGTTATATGCTCATATTTTCACAGGAGAAGAAATATGGAGGTAGCTTAATTGTAATGACTTAAATGGATTATTGGTTTAATTCTTTTTAATGCAGAAGCTTATAAGATAGACCCATGTCATCAGTACAAGGAAACAGGTTACAGGAAAAGCATATATTTTACAGTGAACATTTGTAGATTGTATATTGGAATAATTTGTATATTGCAAACAAGAGAGAGTTAAAAGGTAAAAAACTACTAAATACATGTTTGTTTTTATAACAACCACAGGACAGACTGCTGAGCAATCTGTCATAAAATTTACTTTTAGTTTCCAAACTTTTCCTGCAGCAAGAAGAGATGGCAGTGCTTGGTAGTGGGAAAACTAAAACTGAAAACATCTCAGAAACAAAACTTTTCTGTAGAAACTGCCTTTTTCCTGGGTAGAGTCATGCTAGAGGCATCCTGTCAGGGAGATAGACTCCAAGCCACCTAAGCATACTAGCATGAGCATATATAAATGAATCCTTGTATCACACAGATGAAAGCTGAGCAAGCCTACAGGTGATGAAGAAGGGTCTGCAATTATTCAGGCTCACCTCATCTCACTAGTCTAAGAGAAGAGCACTTATTTCTTTCTAAATGAAGTACAAATCTCATTGTAGTAGTTTTTTTTTTTTTTTTTTTTTTTTTTTTTTTTTTTTTTTTTGCTAACAGGGTCATGTGACTCAGTGTCCATGAGTTTCCAGAGGGCTGTATTGATACCCTTTTCCCTAGAATCCATAGAGTACAGCAAGGCCATTTTCCAAAAGGAACAGTACCACTAAATCTAGACTGGAGAAGAGATGATGGTCATATGCAGTTGAAGCAATGTCCTCCTCAAGTGACAACACCACAGGAGCACTGTTGGAAAGAAACAGAAATACAAAAGGTCTGATTTGCTTCTGCCATGTACTTGCATATTTTAGATATTTAAAAATTTTAGTGGATATTAAAAATGTACAGATAAACAGAATAATCTCCAAGTCAAGCTTATTTGAGGTTCTCTCTCTCTCTCCCTCTCTCCCTCCCCCCCCTCTCTCTCTCTCTCTCTCTCTCACACACACACACACACACACACACACACACACACTCTCTCTCTCTCTCTCTCTCTCTCTCTCTCTCTCTCTTTCAGAATGCTCAATGAAAGAAACCAGCCTTCCTCAGCCTTAGGTTTGACAGAGGTTTCAAAGGCACACACTGGACAATTACTGCTATGCATGAGCCTTGGGTACATTCATAATATATGGGAATTGTCCTAGAGATTCTGAGTATGATGGACAATATTGATAAGCTGGCCAAGTATGCATCAAATAGGCCATATTGGAAATGTAACCAAAAGGAATGGCGCCCTTAGGGAGCTTTGTATTCTATCTTCACTAAGCTTTACCCAGGCTCTAAGGTAAAAGATCTTAAAATATTTTGTAGCAATATTTTCCATTAATTTTTTTCCCAAATGAAGTCTTTACTCAGCTGTCCAACATATGCAAGAAATAAAAGTAAAACTACTTAAGTTGAGTGTGAGTTTGGGAAGGGAGCTTGCCAAGGCCCAGATTCTTCCTGCCATTATTCTTGTGTTCAGTCAGACTTGATCTAATTAATGAAGGAGGCCGGACTCATAGATGTTAAAAGTCTTGTTGCGCTGATTTCTATGCCAAATTTTAGTCTGACAGTATGATTTTCAGAGTAATTTTTAAATATGGGAAATTCAACCAAAATTCCCTCAAACAGTAATGATTTGCTATTAGAAAACAAGTAGAACAAATCTTAAAGAACAAAGAATAAAGTATAGAAAAGAAAATGTTTGCTTTTAACAATGGATATAGTACCATGGAAGAATTGGATAAGCAAAACTTAGACAATAAATCCAAACCTTTCAGTAGAACCCAGCTCTCCCATTGATATCAAAAGCATTCCAGGGATCATAGAGATTTTGAAATCACTGCAGAGGGAATACAAATACAGTTTGTAGACGTTAATTAGGGCATTAGAGGACAATATTGGTTTTGGAAAGTTTTTTTTTTTAAATAAGTGGATTGCAGAAAGATTTCAGATAGATTTCTGAGAGAAAACAAATGAGTTTTTGTATTTAAATTTAAATAGTTGAATCAAGTTTATCCTAATGTAATATGCCTTAGAATAACTGTGAAGGTCATCATATATACTGCCCAAAATACAAGAGGCCTTTTTTTTTCCTACAACTGAGGCAACTAGAGAATTAAAGCATATAGAAAAGAGGTTTTTTTTAGTCATGTGGAAATTCTTGAAAGTGATAGATGAAGACTGTTAGCTTGAAAAGGGTTAGACCAAGCTGATGTCATAGTGTTTACTTCCAAATGTTCAATGACAGTAAATGTATTTCTCTCCAGACCCTAAGAGCAGCTTAAAGATGTTATCTAATTAATCCATTCCTTTAAAAAATGATACTTACATTACTCCATGAGAGTGTCATCTTCTCTACTGCAATTATGCTGAGAGAATCAAGCAATCTATGACTCAGGACTTGTAATTCATCCACTTAGCAAACAGACAACAGGCAATGTCACTATCTGTAACAGGTGTTGAGGATAAGCAGCAAATATGATATAATCTCTGTGAGAAATGCACAGTTCAAGGTAAAATATATAGAGAGATCATGTCAGCATGATATAGGTGTTCTGAGAAGTAACTACAACATTATCTTTGTAAAGATAATTAAGAGGATGTTCAGGAAGGGTTTGTCATCTGTAGGGAACCTAGATATGCAAGTTGGCCAGGAGAGGAGAGTGATGAAAGAATGTTCCAGTGAGAGGGGACACAATACGCAAAAACCTAAGGGCCAAATACAAAAGTCATGTTAGAGGCTCAGGAATCATTCAGTGTCACTGAAGTAAGAGTTAAAGAAGGGGTGTTATGATACTATGCTGATGACATAAACAGAGTCTAGACAATGAAAGGCCACAAATAGCATGTCAGGGATTTGAGGCATTATATAATGTTTTCAAGGAAAAACTGATTTTTGCTGGATCTGAATATAAAACAGACTGTTCGGACTGGAGGTGGAGAAGGGTGTGAAGGTGAGCAAGACTGTATGCAAGGAGAACAAAGAAGAGGGAAAAATCCGTCAGTAAGAGAATTCAAAATTTCATTGGGACCAAAGAGAGGTAGCAGAAGTGAGGACAGAGAAAACTACCCGAATCCAACTGGTCTTTATGAGGCCCAGCAGATAAGACTTCACAGCAGGAAGGACAAAGACCAAAAGAAGGGAAGTAGGAAGCCTTCCTGGTTTTTGGTCTTGGCATTGGGTGTCCTTAAATGGGGAAGACAGGCTGGATTCTGTGTGATGAATTTAGTTTTTAACATGTGGAACTTGGGGTTTCTGTGATTCCCCAAGAGAAATTCTTGTGTTTTCTCTATTATTTTCTTTACTTTTTAGGTCCTAGGGATTAAACTCAGGAGCACTCTACCACTGAGCTACATCACCAACCTTTTTCATTTTCTGAGTCAGGGTCTCTTTAAATTGCTGAGGCTGGCTTCAAACTTCTGATGCTCCTGCTTCAGTCTCCCGAGTAGCTGTTAGGATAGTTGTGCACCACACACCTCTTGGAATTTTTGTTCTTATCATGATCCTACTTTGTTGAATGTAACTGCATTAGATGAAATAGGACAAATTGAAGGAAAGACTATATACTGAAGGCAAATATTGATGAGGAAAAGGAAGATAATTGGAAAACATACCACTGAGCAAGTGAAAGAAAATGAAATGCCAGGTACAGTGGCTCACACCTGTAATCCCAGCCACTTGGGAGACCAAGACAGAAGGATCACAAGTGGAAAGCTAACCTTCACATCTTAGTGAGACCCTGTCTGAAAAATAAAAATTAAAAAGGACTGAGAATGTAGTGCAGTGGTAAATCACACCTGGGATCAATCTCCAGTACCAAAAGGGAAAGAAAAGAGAGAAAAAAGACACTACTCAGTGAAATGGAATCACAAAATCATAGTATCATAAGTATTGTGAGTAGTTTTCCTCATTTACAAGATTAAAGAAGCAAGCAACACCTGAATTGCATGTTGTCTGAATAAATTCACGTAGGCAGAGCATGAACACCTGTGTGTACACAAAGAAGTCAGTGGAAACATGAGTTTAATAGAAAATAAGGTCAGACCACCTACCTGACATGGGTAGCCAATAAGATTGGCTGTCTTGACTTGATTGACCTGATTGGCCTCAGTGTCAGTGTTCATCTCTTAAGGACATAGGTACATCTCATATTGAATATTCTGAGGTTTCTTGACAGGAGATTTTTAGTGACGAAGTGTTCCTGTTCTGAAAGACTATCGTTATTATGCATGAAACTTTGTTGGTCTATTTTTTTTAACCATCATGACATAAGCAGAATGGAAATATTCTTAATTTAAGATTTAATGGATTTCCTTTTCCATGTAATATATACTAGATAATTGTCCAACCTTGACAATGTAACAAATAAAATACAAATAACAGAAGTTGAAAGAAATCAGAGGGGGCTGGGGTTGTGGCTCAAGTGGTAGCATGCTCACCTGACATGTGTGCGGCCTGGGTTGGATCCTCAGCACCACATTAAAAAAAAGAAACAAAGATGTTTTGTACACCGAAAACTAAAAAATAAATAATTCTCTCTCTCTCTCTCTCTCTCTCTCTCTCTCTCTCTCTCTCTCTCTTTAAAAAAAAAGAAAGAACTCTGAGGAAGAGTCAAAAGTACTAATATCTGTATGTTATAAAACAGAGAATAAAAAATGAGTGTTTATGATTGATGGAACAAAAAATACAATTATGAGTAGTATTTAATGTTCAAATATAAGAATTTAGGAACAAAATGATAGAAAGCTTGTATGCTATGTCACCTAACGATTAAAATATGGCTACCAATTCATCACAGTGCTTGGCTGTAGTCATGAATATGGTATAAATGTGTGTAAACAGAGATTGTGACAATCAGAAAGAACATACCATTAAAATGCCCTATTGTGTTCCTAACAAAGTCAAGGGAGACAGGTACACTTGTGAAAGGATCACTCAAAATACATTGAGTGAGAAACTTCGCTGAAGGTCACATGCACACCATGTGATATGGATTGGGGTTCTTGAAATGTTCTGTTATAGAGGCAATGGCTGTCTTGGGAATAGTAAATGAGAGCATATTAAGAGAGAAGGATTACCTCTGAACTGAAAGACATTTTTGCAGCAATAAACTTTTTGGAATTGTATGTCTTACAGTGGTCCTTCACTCTTTTTCAGGGTCTCATGAGTTTAGGGCATTCACAGTACAGGCCAGCTTCCACTCTCAGGCTTGGTGTTCTTTTCCTCAGATTTCACTGTCATGATGTAGGAGATGCAAGATGGAAACGACAATGCCTGTCTGAAGGAGGAAGTGATTAGGGTTCTTGAAATGTTCGGTGACAGAGGCAATGCTATCTTGGGAACAGTAAATGGAGAGCATGTTAAGAGAGATAGATTACCTTAGAAGTGATAGCCAATTACAGAGCACTAAGTGTTAGGAATTGGCAGGTCTCAAGCAGGTCTTTCTTTTCTTCTCTGACTTAGGTCTTTCATAGTAAAGGCCAGCATCCACTCCCAGGCATGGTGTTCTTTTCTTCAGATTTCAGTGTCATGATGTAGAAGATGGAAGAAGGAAAGAATAATGCCTGGGTGGAGCAGCACCTGCATTAGGGTTCTGAGAATTTCTGTGACAGTCAATGGTTGTCTTGGAAACTCTAAATGAAGAGCATGTTAGTAGAGATGTATGACCTCAGAAGTGACAGCCAATGAAGGTGCACTGAACTGTTAGGAATTGGCAGATCTCCAATGGGTCTTTCTTTCTTCTGGGGATTGCATGACTTCAGGGCATTCAGAGTACAGGCCAGCATGCACTCCCAGGTTTGGAGTATTTTCCCCCAAATTTCACTGTCATGCTCTAGAAGATGGAAGATGGAAATGACAATGACTGAAGCAGCAGCTGGGTTAGTGTTCTTGAAATCTTCTGTGACAGAGGCAATGGCTATCTTGGGAACTTGAAATGGAAAGCATGTTAGGAGAGACATATAAACTGTATAAACTGAAAGGCATTGATAGAGCACTGAACTGTTAGGTATGTTCAGGTCTCAAATGAGTCGTTCTTTCTTTTTCATGGTCCCATGACATTTGGGACTTTCATACTAATGTTCAGCTTTCACTCCCAGGCATGGCGTTCTATCTCCACATTTTCAGGTCATGATGTAGAAGATGGAAGGTGGAAAGGACAATGATTTCTGAAGTAGTAACTGGATTAGGGTTCTTCAATTGTTCTGTGACAGAGGCAATGGCTCTCTTGAGCACATTAAATGGAGAGTGTATCAGAAGAGATGGATTACCTCTGAACTGAAAGCCACTTATGGAGCACTGATCTGTTAGGAATTTTCATGTCTCAAGTGGATCTGTCTTTCTTTTTCAGTGTTCCATGATTTTAGCGCAATCATAGTTCGGGAAGCTTCCACTTCCAGTGGAGGTATTGTATTCTTCAGAGTTTACTGTCATAATGTAGAAGTTGGAAGAAGGAAATAACAATGCCTGTTTGAAGCAGCAACTGGATTAAGGTTCTTGAAATGTTCTGTGACAGAGACAATGGCCGTTTGGGGCACGTTAAATGGAGAGCATGTTAGAAGGATTACCTCTGAACTGAAAGCCATTTTGGCAGCAATGAACTGTTGGGAATTGTATGTCTTACAGGGGTCCTCCACTCTTTTTCAGGGTCTCATGAGTTTAGGGCATTCACAGTACAGGTCAGCTTCCACTCCCAGGCTTGGTGTTATTTTCCTCAGATTTCACTGTCATGATGTAGAAGATGGAAGATGGAAAGGACAATGCCTGTCTGAAGGAGCAAGTGGATTAGGGTTCTTGAAATGTTCTGTGACAGAGGCAATCCTATCTTGGGAATAGTAAATGGAGAGCACGTTAACACAGAGAGAAATTACCTCAGAAGTGATAGCCAATTACAGAGCACTGAAGTGTTAGGAATTGGCAGGTTTCAAGCAGGTCTTTCTTTTCTTCTCTGACTTAGGTCTTTCATAGTAAAGGCCAGCATCCACTCCCAGGCATGGTGTTCTCTTCCTCAGATTTCAGCGTCATGATGTAGAAGGTGGAAGAAGGAAAGGACAATGCCTATGTGGAGCACCAACTGCATTAGGCTTCTGAAAAGTTCTGTGACAGTCAATGGTTGTCTTGGAAACATTAAGTGAAGAGCATTTATTAGAGATATATGACCTCAGAAGTGGCAGCCAATGAAGGTGCACTGTACTGTTAGGAATTAGCAGGTCTCCAATGGGTCTTTCTTTCTTCTGCGGGTTCCATGACTTCAGGGCATTCAGAGTACAGGCCAGCATGCACTCCCAGGTTTGGAGTATTTTCCCCCAAATTTCACTGTCATGCTCTAGAAGATGCAAGATGGAAATGACAATGACTGTTTGAAGCAGCAGCTTGGTTAGTGTTCTTGAAATCTTCTGTGACAGAGGCAATGGTTATCTTGGGAACTTGAAATGGGAAGCATGTTAGGTGAGACATATAAAGTGTAAACTGAAAGGCATTGATGGAGCATTGAACTGTTAGGTACGTTCAGGTCTCAAATGAGTCATTCTTTCTTTTTCATGGTCCCATGACTTTTGGGTCTTTCATTCTAATGTTCAGCTTTCACTCCCAGGCATTGTGTTCTATTCCTCAGATTTTCAGGTCATGATGTAGAAGATGGAAGGTGGAAAGGACAATGACTTTTGAAGTAGTAACTGGATTAGAGTTCTTCAAATGTTCTGTGACAGAGGCAATGGCTCTCTTGAGCACATTAAATGAAGAGTATATCAGGAGAGATGGATCACCTCTCAATTGAAAGCCACATAGGGAGCACTGATCTGTTAGGAATTTTCATGTCTCAACTGGGTCTTTCTTTTTCAGTGTACCATGCATGTAGAGCCTTCATAGTATGGGAGGCTTCCACTCACAGGCATGGTGTTCTTTTCCTCAGATTTTACAGTCATGATGTATATGATGGAAGACGGAAACAACAATGCCTGTGTGAAGCAGCAACTGGATTAGGGTTCTTGAAATGTTTTGTGACAGAGGCAATGGCTGTCTTGGGCACATCCCATGGAGAGCATGTGAAAAGAGATGGATTACCCCTGAACTGAAAGCCATTGATGGAGCACTGTAGTGTTAGGAATTTGCAGGTCTCAAATGGGTCTATCTTTCTTTGTTTTTTGGTGTCCCATGAGTTTAGGGCATTCATAGTACAGGCCAGCTTCCACTCCCAGGCGTGGTGTTCTTTTTCTCCGATTTTACTGTCATGATGTAGAAGATGGAAGATGGAAACAACAATGCCTGTGTGAAGTACCATCTGCATTAGGGTCTTGAAATGTTCTGTGACAGAGGCAATGGCTGTCTGGGGCACATTAAAGGGAGATCAAGTTAGGAGAGATGGATTACCTCTGAAGTGAAAGCCATTGATGGAGCACTGAACTGTTAGAATATTACATGTCTTAAGCAGGTCTTTCTTTTGATTTCCGGGTCGCATAACTTTAGGGCATTCATAGTAAAGGAGGGCTTCAACTCCAAGGAGTGGTGATCTTTTCATCAGATTTTACAGTCATGATGTAGAAGATGGAAGGTGGAATCCACACAATGACTTCTGAAGCAGCAACTGGATTAGGGTTCTTGAAATGTTCTGTTTCAGAGGCAATGGCTCTCTTGAGCACATTAAATGGAGAGTGTATCCGGAGAGATGGATTACCTCTGAACTGAAAGCCACACATGGAGCACTGATCTCTTAGGAATTTGCATGTCTCAAGTGGATCTTTCTATCTTTTTCAGTGTTCCATGGTTTTAGGGAAGCTTCCACTTCCAGTGGAGGTATTCTATTTCTCAGAGTTTACTGTCATAATGTAGAAGTTGGAAGAAGGAATTAACAATGCCTGTCTGAAGCAGCAACTGGATTAGGGTTCTTGAAATGTTCTGTGACAGAGGCAATTGCTGTCTTGGGCACATTAAATGGAGAGAGCATGTTAGGAGAGAAGGATTACCTCTGAACTGAAAGCCATTTTGGCAGCAATGAACTGTTGGGAATTGTATGTCTCACGGTGGTCCTTCACTCTTTCTCAGGGCCCCATGAGTTTAGGGCATTCACAGTACAGGCCAGCTTCCACTCCCAGTCTTGGTGTTCTTTTCCTCAGATTTCACTGTCATGATGTAGAAGATGAAAGATGGAAAGGACAATGCCTGTCTAAAGGAACAAGTGGATTAGGGTTTTTGAATTGTTCTGTGACAGAGGCAATCCTATCTTGGGAATAGTAAATGGAGAGCATGTTAACACAGAGAGAAATTACCTCAGAAGTGATAGCCAATTACAGAGCACTGAAGTGTTAGGAATTGGCAGGTCTCAAGCAGGTCTTTCTTTTCTTCTCTGACTTTAGGTCTTTCATAGTAAAGGCCAGCATCCACTCCCAGGCATAGTGTTCTTTTCCTCAGATTTCAGTGTCATGATGTAGAAGATGGAAGAAGGAAGCGACAATGCCTGTGTGGAGCAGCAACTGCATTAGGGTTCTGAGAATTTCTGTGACAGTCAATGGTTGCCTTGGGAACATTAAATGAAGAGCATGTTAGTAGAGATGTATGACCTCAGAAGTGACAGCCAATGAAGGTGCAGTGTGAACTGTTAGATATTGGCAGGTCTCCAATGGGTCTTTCTTTCTTCTGGGGGTTCCATGACTTCAGGGCATTCAGCGTACAGGCCAGAATGCACTCCTAGGTTTGGAGTGTTTTCCCCCAAATTTACTGTCATGCTCTAGAAGATGGAAGATGGAAATGACAATGACTGTTTGAAGCAGCAGCTGGGTTAGTGTTCTTGAAATCTTCCGTGACAGAGGCAATGAGTATCTTGAAAACATGAAGTGGGGAGCATGTTAGAAGAGACATATAACCTCTAAACTGAAAGGCATTGATGGAGCACTGAACTGTTAGAAATGTTCACGTCTCAAATGGGTTACTCTTTCTTTTTCAGGATCCCATGACTATTAGGTTTTTCATAGTAAGGCCAGCTTCCACTCCGGGCCTGGAGTTTTTTACCTCAGAACTTCAGGTCATGATGTAGAAGATGGCAGATGGAAACAACAATGCCTGTCTGAAGCAGCAACTGGATTAGTGTTCTTGAAATGTTCTGTGACAGAGGCAATGGCTGTCTTGGGCACATTAAATGGAGCGCATGTTAGGAGAGATGGATTACCTGTGAACTGAAAGCCATTGATGGATCACTATAGGGTTAGGAATTTGCAGGTCTCCAATGGGTCTACCTTTCTTTCTTTTTCGGTGTCCCATGACTTTAGGGCATTCGTAGTACAGGCCAGTTTCCACTCCCATGCCTGGTAGTCTTTTTCTCAGATTTTACTGTCATGATGTAGAAGATGGAAGATGAAAACAACAATGGCTGTATGAAGCAGCAACTGGATTAGGCTTCTTGAAAGGTTCTGTGACAGAGGCAATGGCTCTCTTGGGCACATTCAATGGAGAGCATGTGATAGAGATGCATTACCTCTGAACTGAAACCCATTAATGGAGCACGGAACTGTTAAGTATTTGCAGGTCTCAAGTGCATCTTTCTATTTCAGGGTTGCATGAATTTAGGTCTTTCATAGTAGACGCAGTTTCCACTCCCAGTCGTGGTGTTCTTGTTTTTAATTTTTTTTCAGATTTCTCTGTCAGGATGTAGAAGATGGAAGATGGAAACAACAATGCTAGTATGAAGCAGCAACTGGATTTGGGTTCTTGAATGATCTGACAGATGCGATGGCTGTCTTGGAAACATTCAATGGAGAATCTGTTAGGAGAATCTGTGACAGAGGCAATGGCTGTCTTGGGATCATTCAATGAAGAGCATGTAGGGAGAGATGGAGTACCTCTGAAATGAAAGCCATTGATGGAGCACTATACTGTTAGGAATTGGCATGTCTCAAATGCCGCTTTCTCTCTTTTTTTTCTTTTTCTTTTTTGGGGTCCCATGACTTTAGGGCATTCATAGTAAAGACCCGCTTCCACTCCCAGGCGTGGTGTTCGTCACCTCAGATTTTCAGGTCATGATGTAGAAGATGGAAGATGGAAATGACAATGCCTCTCTGAAGCATGGGATTAGTGTTTTTGAAATGTTCTGTGACAAAGTCAAAGGCTGTCTTGGGAACTCTCAGTGGGAAAGCACCCCTTGAGACGTCCCAGTTGCTATGGGAACCATCTGTTCAAACAGAGGTTTGTGACACTCATGGAGTTCTTCACTTCTGGACCATGAGGTTTGGATGCCAGGTGTGGGAGTTAGAAGTTTATCAAAGCAAGCTGGTCATCATAATCGGGTTGCCCCTATTTATGACCCTGGTTTGGCTTGCTTTGCACAAACTTTCTCCCAAAACCCCTTTCATTGATCACACTGAGATGGCTTGTGGTCATTGCACTCCACAGTGTAATAGCCTGTTTGGGTCCCATCTGCTGCCACCTGCAGGGTGGTTGATTGAGGAAACCAGATGAGGGGCCATGGGGGATGAGAAAAGACAGAAATCCAAGGGGTGAAAAAGCTGGAACTTGGTGTCCATTACACTCTGGTAGAGTGCAACGGTCAGGAGCCAGCTCAACACGTTTGTTACACAAGTTTTATCCTTAAAAGGTTTGTTTGTGCGTGTGAGAAAATTTGGACAAAGCCATCAAAACCAATGTCATATGTATGACCAGTCCAATTATGAGTAGTAGCCTGTGCCCATAACGTTCCACCGCTGAGCCCTGCCACCTGAACCACAAGTTCAAGAACTGAATACCTCCCTATGTGGAACAGGTCTTAACCCAAGTAACTGGGTAGTCTTGACCAGCGCCTTGCATCAAGAATTCCCAGGAGGGGCATCACCTCCTTGGACAATGAAAGAAAACCCTAATTTAGTCACTGCTCCCCAAAATTGCCAAAATGTTGTTCTATATGTCCATCAGTGTTGAGGAAAAGATTTCAAGTTGCTGCTTCATTTTGGTTCTAATGACTGGGTTCCAGTTGGAGCTCACTGGCAATTTTGGAAGCCATGTTTTTGTATGCCTCTGATTTCCCTGAAATTGGCTTGAAGCGGACCCCATTGAGAGATATTCTGGGAAGCTTACATACCTCTATCTCCCACTGCACCACTCTCTCGGTGTACCCATCTCCATGCATGCAGAAGAGCAGAAAGGGCGTCTTGTGCATGTAGTGGCAGTTGTTGGCATCTAGCACCTTGCGGATTTCCCTCATGATGTCACTGGGATCCATGGCACTAGTGATGTTCATTCTCCAGGTGAAGTGCAGGGAGCGAGGTTTTGCTTGTTGGTTCTCCTTTCTCTGCTCAGCAGAGACATGATGACTTGAGCCCTTATATCTCAGGGTCTTCTCAGACTCAGCTGGAGGCCTTCTTGTGAGTTTTGATGTTAACTCAGTGAAAGCTCCAGTGGTGCCTCGTTGAGTCTGGGGCAATTCTTCAGCTGGATGGAAGCAGCTGGGTGAGGCAAGAGGACCTTCGTGTGTTGCAGTTTGGCGTTCCCGGGGCTGGCGGTGGAACATTCGACGAAGGGCACTGGCTCTGGGGAAGCAGAGGCAGCCCCGGGTGGAGGTACTTGGGACACTGTGGGTTGAGGTCGCTGGAGGGCTCGGAGGAGGGAAGGTGCTGTTGTTCTGACCATTCCGGCTCACTGAACGTGTGTCTGCTTTGCTGGTTTTGCGGCAAATGTACTTACTCCACAGTGTCCTCCCTCCAGATGGTGTGCTGCTCTGGTAGGCAGCAGGCATTTTCTTGAATTCGGGAGTCTCCAGCTCCTTGGGACTGATGGTGATCCCAGGTACGGGCCTGGCTGGAGAAATTCCCTTTCCTCCCACAGCACTGCCGCCGGATTTCTGGGAGGCCATTGGATGTTCTCTGAGGTGACTGTGGGCAGTGCTGGTCGGATATGGCCCAGTTCCAGCATGGTCCAGGGACTGTGTCTGCTTGTGAGTGGAAACGCTTCGCTGCACTTTGCGTTGAGGAGGCCAGCTGGTGCTCTTTCTCAGGACCCTGCTTGGCTGCACCTTAGCCAACGAGATGTTTCTGTGGGAGACGGCCACCTCTGGACCAACAAAGGGTTGGAGGACATCAAGGCCTCTGTTGATCCACCTGTCTCCCATAATTTCGGCTAGGGTGCTTCGCTTAGTTGGATTGAGCACCAGGAAGCGTTTCAGCAGATTTTCACATTCGGTTGACATGTACAGAGGGATTCGGTATCTACCTTGTAGCACTCTGTCTCTGATTTCTCTCACATTGTGCCCAACAAAAGGAAGCGACCCGGTGACTAGGGTGTAGAGAACCACGCCAAGACTCCACACATCCACTTCTGGACCAGCATACTCTATTTGCTGGAAGAGCTCTGGAGCTGCATAGGGCGGACTGCCGCAAAACGTGTCGAGTTTACACCCAAGTGTAAACTCGTTGCTGAGTCCAAAATCGGCTAGCTTGATGTTCATGTGTTCGTCAAATAACAGATTCTCCGCCTTCAGGTCTCGGTGGGCGACCTGCTTTTGGTGACAATATTGCACTGCAGACACGATCTGCCGGAATATAGATCTTGCCTCCTCTTCCTGCAGCCTTCCTTTGTTGGCCAGATAGTCCAAAACTCCTCCTCCACTGGCGTACTCCAGGACCAAACAGAGTGCTTTTTCGCAGTCCAGAGCTTCATAGAGTTTCAGGATGTGTGGGTGGTCTAACATCTTGAGGATTCTCACCTCTCTGTACATCTTTTGGAGGACATGTGGCTTCAGATGTCTCTTATCGATGATCTTGATTGCCACTTCTTTATCTGTGACGACGTGACGGGCCAGCATGACTTTGGCGAAGGTCCCCTTGCCGAGGGTTTTCAGGACTCTATAATCTCCAATGCGAGGCTGTTCGCCTGCAGAGGAAGCTGTGGATTTTCGGCGCTGTGCTCCAGAGTGCCCGGTCTGGGAGGTGACTTCTGCCCGTCTAGCTCCATGCGAGGGGTGCATGGTTTGACCCAAGTTGATGATCGGTGGGTCTCGGTGTCACTGGAAAATTTAGGATAGGTGAGGACTAGGCAAGGACAGGGGGTGGGGGAAAACAAGGAGAGAGTTGGAGATGGGTTGAGGGAAAAAACAGCCACAACTGCCTTTTACCAACAAATAACGTGCCCAGTTCAAAAACTCGCTCTGGGAACATCAAAGGCCAAAAGGCAAATGAGGAGTGGTTCTAGGTCCACTCATTTCTAGGATTCTCATTCTATTATCTCCTAGGCAGCCAATGCAGTCATAAAGGTACTGACTGCGTAAAGAGGGGTCATATGCACCCTAAGTGGACCAAGGACCCAGGCGCTTAGTCTGTCTAAGGAACTTGACAGTTTGGGGGTCAAGACCTGATGAAAAAGAGAACTAATTTTTTTCCACAAATATTCAGCTGGACATAAACACACTTGACAATTCAATTTGGATGGTGAAGTTGATTGGTGGAAGCACTGGGGTTGTAAGAGTGGTCCACTTTACCTTTGGAATACAACCCTGGCTGCTTATTTTAAAAGGGAAATGTTTTTCTTTTCCCCTTCTCCCTTTCTCCCTCCCTAACCTGGGGGCAGGGAACAAGATTGCCTTGAGTTATCTGTTCTCCACAGACAGGGGAAGTCACCAGAAGAACTAGGAAGTGATGATCTCCCAGATAAACTAGTTAATCCTAACACACCATCAGGATGCTCCTGGGAACCCCTGGTCAGGGCACACCTGGAGTGGAGCCTTTGAATAGTCTCCTTAAAAACCCTCTCTTTTCTCTGATGGGCAGAATCAAATCTTCTGGCACAGGAGTCCCCTGTGTTTCCCCTTTGCTGGCAAAGCAATAAACCTCCTTTTACCTTGATCTCAAAACCTTCTCCTCATAATAATGAGGAGCAATAGCATGGCCATCAGCGACAAGGCCCAAGGTGTTTGGTAACAGGTCAGGGACTCAGGCTCTAGTGTATTGCTCATCTGCTTTTTTTTTCCTAGTGTCTTTCAAAAGTCTTCAAACCTCCTTTATTCAATCATTGTAGGGGCCGCAATATGCAAATACTTGCTTCACCTCTCTTCTTTGTAAAAGTTGTCTTGCATTTCTGCCAAATACCTGTATCTTTAAAGGAGATTATTAATTTACTTCAGGTATTGAACATGTTGGCTTTTTAATATCAGTAAAGAAACAAAATGTGTCACACATGTGGCCAGTTAAGACTTCGGAGTCATTCTCAAAATCAACCCGGGTGCAGTTTCAAGTGCAGCCGCACTCCATCTGCTGAAATTTTATATCTTACCCTATGGCATGAATTTTGGAAATTAGGTCATTTTGTGAACAAATACAAAACATTCAAAAATGTGCCTGGCATTTGGATTGTACTCATCAAATACTTGTGGAATAAATGGTTTACCATTGCTTTGTGTTCTTAATTACAGAAAAATGTGTGTGTTTATATGGGCACATGCATATTGCTGCAGCATTTCCTTGTTAATAGCAGTCTTCTTGTCCATATTGAATGCTTTCACACATCATATTCTAGTAGTGCTACACACAACTGGTGTCAATTGAACTGTGTCCACCTTGTGTTTTGTATAGAGTTCTTGCTGCTTTGCCCCTTTTAACTCATTTTTCAAACAGATATGTTTTTTTCTCTTCTTTTCTCATTGCTCCTCCCTAATTTCAGGGGGAATAGGATTAGCTTTTTCCCCATTTCAGGCAGATTTATCTCTCCTTGAGTTCACACCCACCAAAGGAAGGAAGTAATCCACACATTGGGGATGGTACCAGAAGATCTCAGAAACCACTCTCTCCCAAATGAACAAGTGAATTACAGCTCCAGACAGGGATCATTTGCAATATAGCCTTTGAATTTCCTGTTTAGAAGCCCCCTCTTTCTGATTTTGCACAGTATCACAGCATTTAGGACTGGAATGTCCTGTGTTTCTCCTTTGCTGGCAAAGCAATAAATCTTGCCTTTCCTTTTTCTCCAAATGTTGTCCTCATTATTGGATTGGCATTGGGGACCTAGGACTGAGCTTTCCACAATATCAAGATGATATAAAGAATCAAATTCATTCCTATTTACAATCATCTGATCGGTATCATATGAAACCACCAGATTTGTAGCATAACTTTTATATGATTTCCCCCATTTAAATGACTGATACTGTGAATAATTTTACCTTTTCTCAATAATTCATCTTCATCTTAACAATATCAATAAGTGGTAATTGTTTAATGTCATTATAAGATTTTTCATCTTAAGGACCTTCCATCAGGGGCTTTCATTTGATCTGATAGATTGTTTTCTTTTTATTTCTTGTTTTATTGATATGAAACAGCCACTGACAAACTTAAATTATTTTGTCTGAGTTTTATGGTGTGACCAGATAATATTCAAACTGAAACATTTTGAGCATGGGACAAAAAGGGCACAAGAAATGTTCAATAATAAAATTATGCATTTGTATAATATTTTATATGGGATGATAATTAGCTTTATTTTCTCAGTATATCTATACAAATGATACTGTTAAAAACTTATGATGCTACTAAAACAATAGTTCCTTTTAAAATAATGGTTTTATTTAGTATAATGTTTCTAGTCAAAAACTCATTTAAAAAAACATTTTGTAACTATGAAAATACCACAAGTCTGTATGTACCAATGTCTCCTTATATTAGTCATAAACTATTTGAAGCATATGATAGTCCTTTGCATATACCCATGTTCTTTAATCATATTCTTAACCTCATGTGTTCCCTAATATCATGTCACAAGTATGTTTCTGAACAATATATTTTCAAACCATGATCTCACTTAAAAATTTCTATACATTTTCTAAAATCTTGATCGTAGTTTACCATTCCTTTGTATTCTTAATTACCAGGAGAGAGAGAGAGAGAGAGAGAGAGAGAGAGAGAGAGAGAGAGAGAGAGAGAGAGAGAGAGAGAATGTGTGTGTGTGTGTGTGTGTGTGTGTGTGTGTGTGTGTGTGTGTGTATGGGCACATGCACATTGGTGCAGCATTTCCTTGTTAATAGCAGTCTTCTTGTCCATATTGAATGCTTTCACACATTATATTCTAATAGTGCTACACACATCTGGTGTCAATGTAACAGTGGTGCACCTTATGTTTTGATTAGAGCTCTTGCTGCTCTGTCCCTGTAACAACTCATTTTTAAAATACATATTTTATTCTCTTCTTCTCTCACTGCTTCTCCCTAATTTCAGGAGGAACAGGATTATGTTCTTTTCCCCATTTCAGGCAAATTTCTCTCTCTTAGAGTTCACACCCACCAAAGGAAGGATGTAATCCAGACTTTGGGGATGGTACCAGATGATCTCAGAAATGACTCTCTCCAAAATTAACAAGTGAATTACAACTCCAGACAGAGAACATGTAGAATGTAGCCTTTGAATCACCTTTGTATAAGCCCCCTGTTCCTGCTGATAGGCAGAATCACAGCCTTTGGGACCGAAGTCTCCTGTGTTTCTCCTTTGTTAGCAAAGCAATAAGCCTTCATTTTCTTTTTTCTCAAAACCGTGTCCTCCTTATTGGACTGGGCTTTCAACCATATCAAGATGCTACAACGAATTCAAAATACATACTATTTGCAGTTAGTAGACAGGTATCATTTGAGTCTACCAGATTTGTACAATAACTATTAAATATTCTCCCCCATTAAGTGGCCGATACTGTGAATATTTTAACCTTTTCTCAGTGACTCATGTTCACCTGTGCCAACATCAATAAATGTAAGGTTTCAAGCCTCATGGGCCTTCCATAAGGTGCTCTCAATAGAGGTCTGACAGATTATTTTGTTTTGTTGGTGTTGTGTTTTGGTATTAAACCACCACTGAAAAACTTAGATTATTGTGTCTAAATTTTATGTAGTGACCATATAATTTAAGATTTAAAGTGAGATATTTTGAGAGTTCAAAAAGGAGGGGCATAAGAAGTAGTCAACAAGAAAATCATACATTATTTGGAACATTTTATATGGGCTGATGATTAGCTTCATTTTCTCACTATGCCTATACAATGGTATAGTTAAAAACTAATGATTCTAGTAAAAGTCAACAGTTCCAGTGAAAACAAGTAATGGCTTTATTTAATACAATGGTTCTAGTCAGAAACTCATTTTAAATAAAATATTTTATGCAAATTAAAATTCTACAGTTTCATAAGTACCAAAGTGTCTTTAAAAAATATAAAATCTTTATATTGGCAATAAACTCTTGAAGAATTATAGCTCTTTGTATACATCCATATCCATGTTCTTTAATCAGATTCTTAACCTCTTTCTTTAATCTCATGTCAGAGGTATTTTTTTCTGAAAAATATATTTTTAAAGAAGATCTCATTTAAAAATTTCAGTGCATTTCCCACAATCCTGGTCATGTTTAAACTTTGTGATTAATATTTGCCTATACTAATTTTCTCAGTTGACTCTTTTCAGCATAGTATATTTTTAATCAGGAAAACAATCTTTCTACAATTACTGATATCCCTGTTAAACTCAGTGACAATTATTATAAAGAATATCTTAAATTCAAATTTTGATTTAAAAATGTGTGTAAATGTAGCCAAGTAGTTTTATAGGTCTCCCTTCTCTTCAAAGTGCCTCTCTTCATCTAATGTTTTCACCATGCAAAATATGCTAACATGTTATCTCTGTTTATGATTCTTTTTACACTAGTGCCAAATTTAGATGGTATAAATCTATAATCTTTATTTCATGTCAATAAGGCTGCTATGATTTGATTCTGTGTCCTTTCCAAAATTCACATTGAAATTTAATGTCACTGAAAGAATATTATGAGGTAAGTTTGTTGAGGTGATGAGGCTCTGCCCTCATAAGTGGATTATGCTGTTATGATGGGACTAGGATTTCATAACAGGGTAAGTTAGTGCCCCCTTACCCTTCCAAACAACAATTTCAGAATTTCCAAATTAAGACTAGAGATCTTAGGCACACATCATTCATTTGTTGAATTGGTCCCTTGATTTTTGTAGGTAGAGATTTTGTTTGTAAGCTTAGTGTTCAATAATCCAAATTTGCTAAAAAGATTCAAAAGATGACCTTTTTAAACATTCAATTGATTGGATATTTTGATTTAAGATTTCCAACTGGTTTTAGGCAAAACGCAATAATGACTTGCCAGGCTCATTTCCAAAATATTTGATATTATTTTCCAAGAGGATTCACAAAGTTTTCATAAGTCTCAAATATTTGTAAAATCTGAAAAAATCAAAATGAGAATAAAAAGCACAATTCTGTGCTGAAGTATTTTTAATAGTTTAATTACTTTATTTAGATATCAAAGTGTTTGATATTTTTCACATCTATTAATTTGATGTGTTGACTATTGCAGTTTATTGGGATGTAGTTAGGAGCTATGTTTTCAGAAATGCCGATTCCAAGTTCATGTCTGATAGTGGAATCTTAATTTAGCAAGAAAATTGCTTTTACCATTATGCCACAGCCCACTAAAATGGGCCTCCTTATCATGATCACAATGACAAGAAAATTTATCTGAAATCTTAAATGTTTTCACCAAATTCATAAAGCAATCATAATACTCTCAAATGTCTCATCTTTTTTTATTGGCTCTAATTGGTACACATGTTAGTACAATAAATTTTGATCTATCCTACATCAATGGAGTACAACTTCTCACTCTTCTGCTTGTCCACAAAGTAGTATCATGACATTCACGTAATCCTATATGCACATACAGTAATTATATCCAATTCATTCTATTACCCTTCTTACACCATATCCACTCCCTTTCCTTCCCTTCCCTCTGTGAAACCTCAAGTACATGTATTCTTCCCTAGCCCGTACCTCCTTATTGTAAGTTAGCATTCACATGTCAGAGAAAATCTTTAGCCTTTGGTTTTTTGGATTCACTTATTTAGCTTAGCATGATATTCTGTAGCTCCATCCATTTAACTGCAAATGACATCATTTCATTGCTCTAAGGCTGAGTAATATTCCATTGCATATATACACATTTTCTTTTTTTTAATTAAGTTATTTATTCTAATTCATTATATATGATGGCAGAATGCGTTTCATTTCATAATGCACATATGAAACACAATTTTTCAAGTCACTGGTTGTACACAAAGTATTTTCACACCTTTCATAGCCTCAAATGTGTACTTAGGGTAATGATGTCTAACTCATACCACCATCATTCCTACCACATTTTCTTTATCCATTCATCTGTTGAAGGGCATCTAGGTTCCGAGTTTGGCTTTTGTGAATTGAGCTGCTATCAACATTGATGTGGCTGTGTCACTGTAGTATGCTAATTTTAAGTCCTTTGGGTAAAATCCAAGGAATGGGTTAGTTGGGTCAAATGGGGCTTCCGCTCCAAGTTTTCTGAGAAATCTCTATACTGCTTTCCATAATGGTTGCACAAATTCGCAGTCCCACTAGCAATACCTTTCCCCCCACATCCTTGTGAAGAAAGACCTCTACAATAAAAACTATGGAATGCTAAAGAAAAAAAACTGAAGAGGACCTTAGAAGATGAAAAGATCTCCCATGCTTTTGAATAGGCACAATTAATATTGTCACAATGGCCACACTACCAAAAGCATTACATAGATTTAATGCACTTTCTATTAAAATCTCACTGACATTTCTTATATAAATAGAAAAAAAATTGTGAAATTCATTTGGAAAAATTAGAGACCCAGAATAGACAAAGCAATCCTTGGCAAGTAAAGTGAAGTGGGAGGCACCACAATACTAGACCTTAAACTGTACTACAAGAGCCATAGTAACAAATACAGTTAACTTGTACTAGACAAAGGCACCAAAAACATTCATTGGAGAAAAGAAACCCTCTTCAACAAATGGTGCTGGGAAAACTGGAATTGCATATGTAAACCCCTATATCTCACTCTGCACAAAATTCAACTCAAAGTGGATCAAAGACTTAGGAACTAGAACAGAGACCCTATGTCTAATAGCAGAAAGAGTGGCCCTAAATCTTTACCAGGTAGGCTTAGGAATAGATTTCCTTAACAAGACTCTTAAAGTATAACATGTAAAATCAAGAATCAATAAATGGGATGGATTCAAACTAAAAAGATTCTTGTCAACAAAGGAAACGATCAATAAAGTGAAAAGAGAGCCTATAGAATGGGAGACTATCTTCACCACATGTACCTCAGATAGAGCATTAATCTCCAGGACATAAAGAGAACTCAAGAAACTTAACACCAAAAAACCCAAGTTATCCAAACAGTAAATGGGCAAAGGAACTGAACAGTTTACAGAAAAAGAAATACAATCAATCAGCAAACATATAAAAAGCTGTTCAACATCTCTAGCCATTAGAGAAATGCAAATCAAAACTAAGATTTCATCTCACTCCAGTCAGCATGCCAACTTTGAAGACTATAAGCAATAATAAATGTCTCATCTTAACAGAGTGAAATTCTGGATGTATTTGTTTTCATGTCTTGAAAGAAAAATTATAAATCATTATTAGATAATTTCTGAATTTGTTTTCTTCTGTTTTGACTGATCCTTAGTTGAATGTCATTGTTATGCAATTATCACATTTCAAACATCTTTTAAACATGAAGCTATTCCTATATTGATGAAATCAAATGCAATAAGAGGAATACATGTGGTCACAAAAATTCAGAACCAAAAATGAGATTAGTACAGGACAATTATTATTCTCAATAAAATGGTGTATCTCAAGAATAAATGCATAAATTCACATTCTGGAACTGCATGCATTAAACAAATACCTTTATGTTTAAAAATGTCTAACGTTTTGAGTAGGTACCAATGTTTGTGTACAGTATCCATGTTTCCTGAGTTTCACATGATCAGGAGTATCATCAATTCAAGCCCCACGGTGAATATAAATACCGGTAAACAAGCTACACAATCATCAACTTTCTTGACTTCCAGAAATTTAGCCCTTAACATTTAATATCCACATTCAATTTTTTTCAATGTATTTCTGCTAAAGGACACACTGAAAATGTTTATCAAATCATATAATGAATTATATAAGGCAGTGAAGTGGAACATACTTGTAATCCCAGCAACTGTGGAAGCTGAGGCGGGAGTATCACAAATCTGAGGCCAGCCTCAACAACTTAGTGAGACCCTATGCAACATAATGAGAAGCTGTGTCAAACTAAAAGAAGAAACAAATTCATAGAATATTATTTATAAAATATACCCCAAAATTATTAAAGATAATTTTCCCTTTTAAAAAAGTTATTCCTTTTTAAAACTTGGTCATGGTAAAAACCAGTGTTGGAAACTTTCCCCATCCAGGTTGATAAATGTCAGTACATTATGTTGTGCTTCACTTGATGTTCTGTTCTCGTGGGAAAACTGATCTATAGAAGAGAGGTTTTTATTATAAAACTTTAGATGCTGTTATCACAATAATGAAGCCATCAGGCATCTTTGTATGGGAGTTATGGCAGCCACCTTCACAGCTAGAAGTTATTGAGAAGTTTACTATCACTCAAATGTTGTTTGAAAAATAATTTTTAAATAAATGTAATATTTGAAAATATTTTGGTGTGCTGGGGATGTGGCTCAAGCGGTAGCACACTCGCCTGGAGTGGGCAGGGCGCTGGGTTCTATCCTCAGCACCACATGAAAATAAAGATATTGTGCCTACCGAAAACTAAAAAATATTTTAAAAAATTCTCTCTCTTAAAACAATTAGGAAAGTAAATTCAATGAAATGCATTGGAACAGTCACTGTTCAATCCACAGAAGTAGTTTTGGTCAATCATCAAAGTCAAGAGAAGCAACAGGTTTCTCTAAGTATCCAATCATTGAAGTTTATGAATAAGTAAGTAGAAGCCACTTGGCACAGAGATCCACAGCCTCTTAGGAACCCCAAACACACTTCATCAGGAGAGACAAGGCTTGGTGGGCACAGCTGAAGGAAGCCATTCACCTTCAGTTTCCTCACTGTTCCCTTAGGGTGCATGACAGTTCCCTGTCTTTATGCCTTCCAGTCACATTGCCCCCTCAGGGTACATGGCTACCTCCTACTTCCTGCTAGAGACACTTCTCATCATTATGCCAGTTTGGGAATTATTAATTTACCTAATTATCTATTCCAAGGATGAGGCAAAGATGCTCCCTAGGCTTGTGCCATTGTTATGGATCCGGTGTCCTTCTGTCATTCTGTGAATTTGTCACAGGAGGATTCAATTCACCATCAAATCCTCAAGTGTTTCTGGAGCTTGAGGAAATGTCACAGACCACCTATTAATCATGTCCCTCCATAGATAAAGTTAAAGTGAGTAAAATAAGCATCTGAAGGCCTGGGAAATGTTGGCTACTTCTGATTCATCTCCATTTATTTGGACCTTCAGTTTCTTCTTATTTACAATGACTTATAGAAGATCCTTCCAAATTACAAGGCCTGATTCAGAAGGCTCTTCTTGAGCTAACTTACTTCTATATCAATGCTACCAAATGCTCTCTTGTCTCAAAATTTCAATTACTCATGTATGTTCCAATATTTCATGAGAAGACCCGATCTTGTGGTTCGTATTATTTCATGTTATTTTGTCTTTAACAGAAGTTACTCTTCTCTAAGTATAAAAGGATTCAAATTAGTTTTATGGAATAAAAGTATAAAAATGAGATGGAGGAAACACTAAGTAACCTAGAATCTCACACTCCAAAGAAAACCACTGTAGCATTTCCAGCTCTAGGAGTAGCAACATCAGTATGTGAGTGGGCATCTTTGTAACTGCATCAGGAGAGAAATCTAAAAGGAGGAATAAGCTAAGATTGAGAGTTACAGCAGGCCCTGCCCACCCCTCTCTAAGGGGAATGCTTCCAAGTCTCAATCTCAGGAGGTTGAGCATCCATGTTCTTTATCGAGTGGACACCTACCCACCACCATCTTGCAACAGAGTACCACAACTCTGGAGTCACCAAACTGTCTCTAACACACACACACACACACACACACACACACACACACACACACACACGCGCGCGCGCGAATAACAGGACAAACCAAGATGCCTTCTCCATGCTCCCTTCTCATTCTGATGGCTCTATTTAGAGACTGACTGGAGATTACATATATTCTCATAGCTGAAAACAACCATGGAAAGTGAAACTTTCAAACATTCACTTTAATCATCATGTTTCCTCAAAAACTTCTTAAAGGCAATATACCAATGACATGGGAGTCTGGGTTTTAGTAGAAAAGTGGATGGAAGATAGGAACAAGGGTATTCAGCTCCTAACTCAGGGAAGTAGAGAAGTGGAGATGCATTTTCCATCTTCACCACCATAACACCCCCAAACTGAAAAGAGATTGGGAAGGACAGTTTGAATGAAGAAAGGGAAATTTGCCCTCTGTAAATTGCCTACACCCCCAAGGCACAATAAGTCCTCTCAGCAAAAGCCAAATGTAAAACCTGATCTAGAATTACATACAAGAAATGGTTTTGAATTCACTGGGAAAAAATGTTGCATTTTCTCCCCCATAAAGAGTATGTTAAGGGTCTTCAAAACATATTGCAGATAAGACTCTCAATTCGTTTAATGATCCCTGAAGTTATCAGATAGGTTATCTGATAAGCAGAGATTTTTATTTATTAATATAGTTAACTAGATCAATTTTTTCTTTTGCATTTCATTCTCTGCCTCTTTGTGATGGCAACATTAACTCTGATTTGCCTAGTAAGATGCATTTAGACCACAGAGATATCTTGATTTCTGAAAGTAATATAGAACTTAGTTCTATTGGCTTTTTTCTCTCAATTCAAAATCATCTTATCGAAAGCTAAAATATTCTTGGTATTTGTTCACATTTTACTGTGTTTTGTACATTTAAGAAGTTTTCATTGTGCAATTCTATATGCTGCTTGGCATATTTGTCTAGAGAGCTAGAAAAAAAAAAACTATACACTTTGAACACAATGTATGAGAACATAATGATAATTATAGGCCTGCAACGACTTTTAAATAAGCAATGTATAGTATTGGTAAGAGTATCTCTAATTGGTAAGAGTATCTGATAATGGCATTTGAGTAGTTCTTATTTGTTAATCAAAAGGAGGCATAGCTTTGGGTGGGGACAAGTCTTCTTTTGCCATTCCATTTACCCTTGAAGTAGTTAATGAAAATGTAGAAACTTAAGTTGCTATAATATGTGAGTACCTCAGAAAATATAGCAGTTAAGTTTTCAATAAAAACAGCCTCATTCCAATATTGGATGGCAAAGATAAGTTGTTTACTTCCTTGGAGAATAGAAGTGTGCTAATCAGAGCCTTGGAAGGGACTAGAAGAAGAAGTGTTGAGGAGAAGTACAGGGTGCAGTTGGATGAGAGGAGTAACTTCTAATGTTCTATAGCATAGTAAATATGTTTGACAGCAGTTAAATATTACCAAATAACTAATAGAGTATTTTGAATGTTCCAAGCACAGAGACAGATAAAGACCTAAGGATATATGCCAATTAAATTGATATGATCCTGACACATTGTTACACATTTTTATACACATCTTGAAATATCACCTGAGTCTCACAAGTAGGTAATATTAGCTGTGTCAATTAAAAATCAAAATAATTTTAAGAAAGATTTATTATTTCTTCTGTTAATTACATGATTTGTGAGAATCCCTTTTTAATTTTTTTCCTAGTACTGTGGGTGAACCCAGGGGCATTAAGCCACTGAGCTATATTCACAGTTTTTTTTTTTTTAAGTTTTTATTTTGAGATAGGACCTCTCCTAAATTGCTAGGCTGGCCTTGAACTTGAGATCCTCTTGCTTCAACCAAAATTGCTGGGATTACAGGCATAGGCCACCACATCTGGCAAGAATCCTTATTCTTATTGTGAGGAGCTGGCTCTTCCTTTACCTGTATTTCCTATCTCTGTGTGGGGTAAACACTAGTCAGTACCTAGGAAGGTATTGTTCCTGGCAGTGAGGTAAGGACTCCAAAGAATGTGAGAAGGAAGAAAATGGAGAGGAGCAACTGGTTGTTTCCTTTCTCTCTAATCTTCAGGGGAGGAATAAAGCAGAGTGACCTTGGTTATAAAGTAGAAGAATGTACTCATAGAACTTCTGAAGAACTTCACCTCTGCAGTGAGCAAGCAGCCTATCCCAGATTTTCCTCTGCTTGTACATGCCGTGCAGCCCTCTATTGTATCCTGGCTTGCCACCACCAAGGAGCACGTGAGTCATAAAATATCCAAACCCTATCTGTTGAATCCTCAAAGTTCCTTCTTTGAGACTGAAAAACCCTTGCACCCCAGGGGCATGAACACTGTTTTTCTAATTGTGCCCTTTTTTTTTTTTTTGAATTGTGGTTCTCTTATATAAGTATAGTTAATAAAGATTTGCATTGGAAAATTAACAAGGGAAATAATTTACAAGCATTTTTGGACATTACAATATCTTCAGAACTTCGTTCCAAACAAGTGTTATGTCAACTTATAATAAGGAGCTAAATTATTTGCATAAGTATAAACATAATTCTTTGTGCATATAATTAAGCACTTTGATATACCTAATTTAAACAAACAAACAAAAAATAAATAAAATCCCCAGGGAAATCTTTGCCAGTAGGAGAAAAACGTTACAACCTCTCAATCTAAAACACATGCCAAAACTGATATTTAGATTCCAATATCACATAGAAATCTAAAATCCTTTGACATTTTATATGACTTATATATGCATTTTAGGGGCTGGGGATGTGGCTCAAGCAGTAGCGCGCTCGCCTGGCATGCGTGGGGCCCAGGTTCGATCCTCAGCACCACATACCAGGCTTTGTAGCCAGGGGTAGTCTGGTTATGAGAGCCTACCCTTGTAACAACAAAGAAGCAAATAAAATTTAGAGTAGTTATACATTGCAATTATGTATTTCCATTGTGTCTTTAGAATGAAGAAACTCTCAGGACTTGGGATGTAGCTGGCGGGTAAAATGCTTGCCTTCCCAGGAAAAGGGTCTGTGTTCAATTCTCAGTACTAAGAATAAAAATAAACTAGAATAAAGAAATTTTCAAGCTTTGCTCATTTGTATTATTAATGAAATGTCCTCTGATAAAGTGATGCTCTTTTTTTTCAACCATAGAACTCCTTTAAGGTCTAAGAGGAGTACGACTCAGTTAAGTTGAGCAATAAGGACCAAAGTGTTAGCAGAGATTTTATTGTGATCCTTAACTCCAATTTATCATTTCCACTCTAGTATTCTTAATTTCAAATTATCTTTTCCACTCTACTTTTCAGGGAGTGAAAAGGAGTCTGTCGAGTACACATTATTTGAGATGATAGAAACTAACTTATAGAAGAATGAAAGAAAACAAATTCCACTTTAAGGATAGTTATATGCTCATATTTTCACAGGAGAAGAAATATGGAGGTAGCTTAATTGTAATGACTTAAATGGATTATTGGTTTAATTCTTTTTAATGCAGAAGCTTATAAGATAGACCCATTTCATCAGTACAAGGAAACAGGTTACAGGAAAAGCATATATTTTACAGTGAACATTTGTAGATTGTATATTGGAATAATTTGTATATTGCAAACAAGAGAGAGTTAAAAGGTAAAAAACTACTAAATACATGTTTGTTTTTATAACAACCACAGGACAGACTGCTGAGCAATCTGTCATAAAATTTACTTTTAGTTTCCAAACTTTTCCTGCAGCAAGAAGAGATGGCAGTGCTTGGTAGTGGGAAAACTAAAACTGAAAACATCTCAGAAACAAAACTTTTCTGTAGAAACTGCCTTTTTCCTGGGTAGAGTCATGCTAGAGGCATCCTGTCAGGGAGATAGACTCCAAGCCACCTAAGCATACTAGCATGAGCATATATAAATGAATCCTTGTATCACACAGATGAAAGCTGAGCAAGCCTACAGGTGATGAAGAAGGGTCTGCAATTATTCAGGCTCACCTCATCTCACTAGTCTAAGAGAAGAGCACTTATTTCTTTCTAAATGAAGTACAAATCTCATTGTAGTAGTTTTTTTTTTTTTTTTTTTTTTTTGGCTAACAGGGTCATGTGACTCAGTGTCCATGAGTTTCCAGAGGGCTGTATTGATACCCTTTTCCCTAGAATCCATAGAGTACAGCAAGGCCATTTTCCAAAAGGAACAGTACCACTAAATCTAGACTGGAGAAGAGATGATGGTCATATGCAGTTGAAGCAATGTCCTCCTCAAGTGACAACACCACAGGAGCACTGTTGGAAAGAAACAGAAATACAAAAGGTCTGATTTGCTTCTGCCATGTACTTGCATATTTTAGATATTTAAAAATTTTAGTGGATATTAAAAATGTACAGATAAACAGAATAATCTCCAAGTCAAGCTTATTTGAGGTTCTCTCTCTCTCTCCCTCTCTTCCTCCCCCCCCTCTCTCTCTCTCTCTCTCTCTCTCTCTCTCTCTCACACACACACACACACACACACACACACACACACACACACACTCTCTCTCTCTCTCTCTCTCTCTCTCTTTCAGAATGCTCAATGAAAGAAACCAGCCTTCCTCAGCCTTAGGTTTGACAGAGGTTTCAAAGGCACACACTGGACAATTACTGCTATGCATGAGCCTTGGGTACATTCATAATATATGGGAATTGTCCTAGAGATTCTGAGTATGATGGACAATATTGATAAGCTGGCCAAGTATGCATCAAATAGGCCATATTGGAAATGTAACCAAAAGGAATGGCGCCCTTAGGGAGCTTTGTATTCTATCTTCACTAAGCTTTACCCAGGCTCTAAGGTAAAAGATCTTAAAATATTTTGTAGCAATATTTTCCATTAATTTTTTTCCCAAATGAAGTCTTTACTCAGCTGTCCAACATATGCAAGAAATAAAAGTAAAACTACTTAAGTTGAGTGTGAGTTTGGGAAGGGAGCTTGCCAAGGCCCAGATTCTTCCTGCCATTATTCTTGTGTTCAGTCAGACTTGATCTAATTAATGAAGGAGGCCGGACTCATAGATGTTAAAAGTCTTGTTGCGCTGATTTCTATGCCAAATTTTAGTCTGACAGTATGATTTTCAGAGTAATTTTTAAATATGGGAAATTCAACCAAAATTCCCTCAAACAGTAATGATTTGCTATTAGAAAACAAGTAGAACAAATCTTAAAGAACAAAGAATAAAGTATAGAAAAGAAAATGTTTGCTTTTAACAATGGATATAGTACCATGGAAGAATTGGATAAGCAAAACTTAGACAATAAATCCAAACCTTTCAGTAGAACCCAGCTCTCCCATTGATATCAAAAGCATTCCAGGGATCATAGAGATTTTGAAATCACTGCAGAGGGAATACAAATACAGTTTGTAGACGTTAATTAGGGCATTAGAGGACAATATTGGTTTTGGAAAGTTTTTTTTTTAAATAAGTGGATTGCAGAAAGATTTCAGATAGATTTCTGAGAGAAAACAAATGAGTTTTTGTATTTAAATTTAAATAGTTGAATCAAGTTTATCCTAATGTAATATGCCTTAGAATAACTGTGAAGGTCATCATATATACTGCCCAAAATACAAGAGGCCTTTTTTTTTCCTACAACTGAGGCAACTAGAGAATTAAAGCATATAGAAAAGAGGTTTTTTTTAGTCATGTGGAAATTCTTGAAAGTGATAGATGAAGACTGTTAGCTTGAAAAGGGTTAGACCAAGCTGATGTCATAGTGTTTACTTCCAAATGTTCAATGACAGTAAATGTATTTCTCTCCAGACCCTAAGAGCAGCTTAAAGATGTTATCTAATTAATCCATTCCTTTAAAAAATGATACTTACATTACTCCATGAGAGTGTCATCTTCTCTACTGCAATTATGCTGAGAGAATCAAGCAATCTATGACTCAGGACTTGTAATTCATCCACTTAGCAAACAGACAACAGGCAATGTCACTATCTGTAACAGGTGTTGAGGATAAGCAGCAAATATGATATAATCTCTGTGAGAAATGCACAGTTCAAGGTAAAATATATAGAGAGATCATGTCAGCATGATATAGGTGTTCTGAGAAGTAACTACAACATTATCTTTGTAAAGATAATTAAGAGGATGTTCAGGAAGGGTTTGTCATCTGTAGGGAACCTAGATATGCAAGTTGGCCAGGAGAGGAGAGTGATGAAAGAATGTTCCAGTGAGAGGGGACGCAATACGCAAAAACCTAAGGGCCAAATACAAAAGTCATGTTAGAGGCTCAGGAATCATTCAGTGTCACTGAAGTAAGAGTTAAAGAAGGGGTGTTATGATACTATGCTGATGACATAAACAGAGTCTAGACAATGAAAGGCCACAAATAGCATGTCAGGGATTTGAGGCATTATATAATGTTTTCAAGGAAAAACTGATTTTTGCTGGATCTGAATATAAAACAGACTGTTCGGACTGGAGGTGGAGAAGGGTGTGAAGGTGAGCAAGACTGTATGCAAGGAGAACAAAGAAGAGGGAAAAATCCGTCAGTAAGAGAATTCAAAATTTCATTGGGACCAAAGAGAGGTAGCAGAAGTGAGGACAGAGAAAACTACCCGAATCCAACTGGTCTTTATGAGGCCCAGCAGATAAGACTTCACAGCAGGAAGGACAAAGACCAAAAGAAGGGAAGTAGGAAGCCTTCCTGGTTTTTGGTCTTGGCATTGGGTGTCCTTAAATGGGGAAGACAGGCTGGATTCTGTGTGATGAATTTAGTTTTTAACATGTGGAACTTGGGGTTTCTGTGATTCCCCAAGAGAAATTCTTGTGTTTTCTCTATTATTTTCTTTACTTTTTAGGTCCTAGGGATTAAACTCAGGAGCACTCTACCACTGAGCTACATCACCAACCTTTTTCATTTTCTGAGTCAGGGTCTCTTTAAATTGCTGAGGCTGGCTTCAAACTTCTGATGCTCCTGCTTCAGTCTCCCGAGTAGCTGTTAGGATAGTTGTGCACCACACACCTCTTGGAATTTTTGTTCTTATCATGATCCTACTTTGTTGAATGTAACTGCATTAGATGAAATAGGACAAATTGAAGGAAAGACTATATACTGAAGGCAAATATTGATGAGGAAAAGGAAGATAATTGGAAAACATACCACTGAGCAAGTGAAAGAAAATGAAATGCCAGGTACAGTGGCTCACACCTGTAATCCCAGCCACTTGGGAGACCAAGACAGAAGGATCACAAGTGGAAAGCTAACCTTCACATCTTAGTGAGACCCTGTCTGAAAAATAAAAATTAAAAAGGACTGAGAATGTAGTGCAGTGGTAAATCACACCTGGGATCAATCTCCAGTACCAAAAGGGAAAGAAAAGAGAGAAAAAAGACACTACTCAGTGAAATGGAATCACAAAGTCATAGTATCATAAGTATTGTGAGTAGTTTTCCTCATTTACAAGATTAAAGAAGCAAGCAACACCTGAATTGCATGTTGTCTGAATAAATTCACGTAGGCAGAGCATGAACACCTGTGTGTACACAAAGAAGTCAGTGGAAACATGAGTTTAATAGAAAATAAGGTCAGACCACCTACCTGACATGGGTAGCCAATAAGATTGGCTGTCTTGACTTGATTGACCTGATTGGCCTCAGTGTCAGTGTTCATCTCTTAAGGACATAGGTACATCTCATATTGAATATTCTGAGGTTTCTTGACAGGAGATTTTTAGTGACGAAGTGTTCCTGTTCTGAAAGACTATCGTTATTATGCATGAAACTTTGTTGGTCTATTTTTTTTAACCATCATGACATAAGCAGAATGGAAATATTCTTAATTTAAGATTTAATGGATTTCCTTTTCCATGTAATATATACTAGATAATTGTCCAACCTTGACAATGTAACAAATAAAATACAAATAACAGAAGTTGAAAGAAATCAGAGGGGGCTGGGGTTGTGGCTCAAGTGGTAGCATGCTCACCTGACATGTGTGCGGCCTGGGTTGGATCCTCAGCACCACATTAAAAAAAAGAAACAAAGATGTTTTGTACACCGAAAACTAAAAAATAAATAATTCTCTCTCTCTCTCTCTCTCTCTCTCTCTCTCTCTCTCTCTTTAAAAAAAAAGAAAGAACTCTGAGGAAGAGTCAAAAGTACTAATATCTGTATGTTATAAAACAGAGAATAAAAAATGAGTGTTTATGATTGATGGAACAAAAAATACAATTATGAGTAGTATTTAATGTTCAAATATAAGAATTTAGGAACAAAATGATAGAAAGCTTGTATGCTATGTCACCTAACGATTAAAATATGGCTACCAATTCATCACAGTGCTTGGCTGTAGTCATGAATATGGTATAAATGTGTGTAAACAGAGATTGTGACAATCAGAAAGAACATACCATTAAAATGCCCTATTGTGTTCCTAACAAAGTCAAGGGAGACAGGTACACTTGTGAAAGGATCACTCAAAATACATTGAGTGAGAAACTTCGCTGAAGGTCACATGCACACCATGTGATATGGATTGGGGTTCTTGAAATGTTCTGTTATAGAGGCAATGGCTGTCTTGGGAATAGTAAATGAGAGCATATTAAGAGAGAAGGATTACCTCTGAACTGAAAGACATTTTTGCAGCAATAAACTTTTTGGAATTGTATGTCTTACAGTGGTCCTTCACTCTTTTTCAGGGTCTCATGAGTTTAGGGCATTCACAGTACAGGCCAGCTTCCACTCTCAGGCTTGGTGTTCTTTTCCTCAGATTTCACTGTCATGATGTAGGAGATGCAAGATGGAAACGACAATGCCTGTCTGAAGGAGGAAGTGATTAGGGTTCTTGAAATGTTCGGTGACAGAGGCAATGCTATCTTGGGAACAGTAAATGGAGAGCATGTTAAGAGAGATAGATTACCTTAGAAGTGATAGCCAATTACAGAGCACTAAGTGTTAGGAATTGGCAGGTCTCAAGCAGGTCTTTCTTTTCTTCTCTGACTTAGGTCTTTCATAGTAAAGGCCAGCATCCACTCCCAGGCATGGTGTTCTTTTCTTCAGATTTCAGTGTCATGATGTAGAAGATGGAAGAAGGAAAGAATAATGCCTGGGTGGAGCAGCACCTGCATTAGGGTTCTGAGAATTTCTGTGACAGTCAATGGTTGTCTTGGAAACATTAAGTGAAGAGCATTTAGTAGAGATGTATGACCTCAGAAGTGACAGCCAATGAAGGTGCACTGAACTGTTAGGAATTGGCAGATCTCCAATGGGTCTTTCTTTCTTCTGGGGATTGCATGACTTCAGGGCATTCAGAGTACAGGCCAGCATGCACTCCCAGGTTTGGAGTATTTTCCCCCAAATTTCACTGTCATGCTCTAGAAGATGGAAGATGGAAATGACAATGACTGAAGCAGCAGCTGGGTTAGTGTTCTTGAAATCTTCTGTGACAGAGGCAATGGCTATCTTGGGAACTTGAAATGGAAAGCATGTTAGGAGAGACATATAAACTGTATAAACTGAAAGGCATTGATAGAGCACTGAACTGTTAGGTATGTTCAGGTCTCAAATGAGTCGTTCTTTCTTTTTCATGGTCCCATGACATTTGGGACTTTCATACTAATGTTCAGCTTTCACTCCCAGGCATGGCGTTCTATCTCCACATTTTCAGGTCATGATGTAGAAGATGGAAGGTGGAAAGGACAATGATTTCTGAAGTAGTAACTGGATTAGGGTTCTTCAATTGTTCTGTGACAGAGGCAATGGCTCTCTTGAGCACATTAAATGGAGAGTGTATCAGAAGAGATGGATTACCTCTGAACTGAAAGCCACTTATGGAGCACTGATCTGTTAGGAATTTTCATGTCTCAAGTGGATCTGTCTTTCTTTTTCAGTGTTCCATGATTTTAGCGCAATCATAGTTCGGGAAGCTTCCACTTCCAGTGGAGGTATTGTATTCTTCAGAGTTTACTGTCATAATGTAGAAGTTGGAAGAAGGAAATAACAATGCCTGTTTGAAGCAGCAACTGGATTAAGGTTCTTGAAATGTTCTGTGACAGAGACAATGGCCGTTTGGGGCACGTTAAATGGAGAGCATGTTAGAAGGATTACCTCTGAACTGAAAGCCATTTTGGCAGCAATGAACTGTTGGGAATTGTATGTCTTACAGGGGTCCTCCACTCTTTTTCAGGGTCTCATGAGTTTAGGGCATTCACAGTACAGGCCAGCTTCCACTCCCAGGCTTGGTGTTATTTTCCTCAGATTTCACTGTCATGATGTAGAAGATGGAAGATGGAAAGGACAATGCCTGTCTGAAGGAGCAAGTGGATTAGGGTTCTTGAAATGTTCTGTGACAGAGGCAATCCTATCTTGGGAATAGTAAATGGAGAGCACGTTAACACAGAGAGAAATTACCTCAGAAGTGATAGCCAATTACAGAGCACTGAAGTGTTAGGAATTGGCAGGTTTCAAGCAGGTCTTTCTTTTCTTCTCTGACTTAGGTCTTTCATAGTAAAGGCCAGCATCCACTCCCAGGCATGGTGTTCTCTTCCTCAGATTTCAGCGTCATGATGTAGAAGGTGGAAGAAGGAAAGGACAATGCCTATGTGGAGCACCAACTGCATTAGGCTTCTGAGAATTTCTGTGACAGTCAATGGTTGTCTTGGAAACATTAAGTGAAGAGCATTTAGTAGAGATGTGGCAGCCAATGAAGGTGCACTGTACTGTTAGGAATTAGCAGGTCTCCAATGGGTCTTTCTTTCTTCTGCGGGTTCCATGACTTCAGGGCATTCAGAGTACAGGCCAGCATGCACTCCCAGGTTTGGAGTATTTTCCCCCAAATTTCACTGTCATGCTCTAGAAGATGCAAGATGGAAATGACAATGACTGTTTGAAGCAGCAGCTTGGTTAGTGTTCTTGAAATCTTCTGTGACAGAGGCAATGGTTATCTTGGGAACTTGAAATGGGAAGCATGTTAGGTGAGACATATAAAGTGTAAACTGAAAGGCATTGATGGAGCATTGAACTGTTAGGTACGTTCAGGTCTCAAATGAGTCATTCTTTCTTTTTCATGGTCCCATGACTTTTGGGTCTTTCATTCTAATGTTCAGCTTTCACTCCCAGGCATTGTGTTCTATTCCTCAGATTTTCAGGTCATGATGTAGAAGATGGAAGGTGGAAAGGACAATGACTTTTGAAGTAGTAACTGGATTAGAGTTCTTCAAATGTTCTGTGACAGAGGCAATGGCTCTCTTGAGCACATTAAATGAAGAGTATATCAGGAGAGATGGATCACCTCTCAATTGAAAGCCACATAGGGAGCACTGATCTGTTAGGAATTTTCATGTCTCAACTGGGTCTTTCTTTTTCAGTGTACCATGCATGTAGAGCCTTCATAGTATGGGAGGCTTCCACTCACAGGCATGGTGTTCTTTTCCTCAGATTTTACAGTCATGATGTATATGATGGAAGACGGAAACAACAATGCCTGTGTGAAGCAGCAACTGGATTAGGGTTCTTGAAATGTTTTGTGACAGAGGCAATGGCTGTCTTGGGCACATCCCATGGAGAGCATGTGAAAAGAGATGGATTACCCCTGAACTGAAAGCCATTGATGGAGCACTGTAGTGTTAGGAATTTGCAGGTCTCAAATGGGTCTATCTTTCTTTGTTTTTTGGTGTCCCATGAGTTTAGGGCATTCATAGTACAGGCCAGCTTCCACTCCCAGGCGTGGTGTTCTTTTTCTCCGATTTTACTGTCATGATGTAGAAGATGGAAGATGGAAACAACAATGCCTGTGTGAAGTACCATCTGCATTAGGGTCTTGAAATGTTCTGTGACAGAGGCAATGGCTGTCTGGGGCACATTAAAGGGAGATCAAGTTAGGAGAGATGGATTACCTCTGAAGTGAAAGCCATTGATGGAGCACTGAACTGTTAGAATATTACATGTCTTAAGCAGGTCTTTCTTTTGATTTCCGGGTCGCATAACTTTAGGGCATTCATAGTAAAGGAGGGCTTCAACTCCAAGGTGTGGTGATCTTTTCATCAGATTTTACAGTCATGATGTAGAAGATGGAAGGTGGAATCCACACAATGACTTCTGAAGCAGCAACTGGATTAGGGTTCTTGAAATGTTCTGTGACAGAGGCAATGGCTCTCTTGAGCACATTAAATGGAGAGTGTATCCGGAGAGATGGATTACCTCTGAACTGAAAGCCACACATGGAGCACTGATCTCTTAGGAATTTGCATGTCTCAAGTGGATCTTTCTATCTTTTTCAGTGTTCCATGGTTTTAGGGAAGCTTCCACTTCCAGTGGAGGTATTCTATTTCTCAGAGTTTACTGTCATAATGTAGAAGTTGGAAGAAGGAATTAACAATGCCTGTCTGAAGCAGCAACTGGATTAGGGTTCTTGAAATGTTCTGTGACAGAGGCAATTGCTGTCTTGGGCACATTAAATGGAGAGAGCATGTTAGGAGAGAAGGATTACCTCTGAACTGAAAGCCATTTTGGCAGCAATGAACTGTTGGGAATTGTATGTCTCACGGTGGTCCTTCACTCTTTCTCAGGGCCCCATGAGTTTAGGGCATTCACAGTACAGGCCAGCTTCCACTCCCAGTCTTGGTGTTCTTTTCCTCAGATTTCACTGTCATGATGTAGAAGATGAAAGATGGAAAGGACAATGCCTGTCTAAAGGAACAAGTGGATTAGGGTTTTTGAATTGTTCTGTGACAGAGGCAATCCTATCTTGGGAATAGTAAATGGAGAGCATGTTAACACAGAGAGAAATTACCTCAGAAGTGATAGCCAATTACAGAGCACTGAAGTGTTAGGAATTGGCAGGTCTCAAGCAGGTCTTTCTTTTCTTCTCTGACTTTAGGTCTTTCATAGTAAAGGCCAGCATCCACTCCCAGGCATAGTGTTCTTTTCCTCAGATTTCAGTGTCATGATGTGGAAGATGGAAGAAGGAAGCGACAATGCCTGTGTGGAGCAGCAACTGCATTAGGGTTCTGAGAATTTCTGTGACAGTCAATGGTTGCCTTGGGAACATTAAATGAAGAGCATGTTAGTAGAGATGTATGACCTCAGAAGTGACAGCCAATGAAGGTGCAGTGTGAACTGTTAGATATTGGCAGGTCTCCAATGGGTCTTTCTTTCTTCTGGGGGTTCCATGACTTCAGGGCATTCAGCGTACAGGCCAGAATGCACTCCTAGGTTTGGAGTGTTTTCCCCCAAATTTACTGTCATGCTCTAGAAGATGGAAGATGGAAATGACAATGACTGTTTGAAGCAGCAGCTGGGTTAGTGTTCTTGAAATCTTCCGTGACAGAGGCAATGAGTATCTTGAAAACATGAAGTGGGGAGCATGTTAGAAGAGACATATAACCTCTAAACTGAAAGGCATTGATGGAGCACTGAACTGTTAGAAATGTTCACGTCTCAAATGGGTTACTCTTTCTTTTTCAGGATCCCATGACTATTAGGTCTTTCATAGTAAGGCCAGCTTCCACTCCGGGCCTGGAGTTTTTTACCTCAGAACTTCAGGTCATGATGTAGAAGATGGCAGATGGAAACAACAATGCCTGTCTGAAGCAGCAACTGGATTAGTGTTCTTGAAATGTTCTGTGACAGAGGCAATGGCTGTCTTGGGCACATTAAATGGAGCGCATGTTAGGAGAGATGGATTACCTGTGAACTGAAAGCCATTGATGGATCACTATAGGGTTAGGAATTTGCAGGTCTCCAATGGGTCTACCTTTCTTTCTTTTTCGGTGTCCCATGACTTTAGGGCATTCGTAGTACAGGCCAGTTTCCACTCCCATGCCTGGTAGTCTTTTTCTCAGATTTTACTGTCATGATGTAGAAGATGGAAGATGAAAACAACAATGGCTGTATGAAGCAGCAACTGGATTAGGCTTCTTGAAAGGTTCTGTGACAGAGGCAATGGCTCTCTTGGGCACATTCAATGGAGAGCATGTGATAGAGATGCATTACCTCTGAACTGAAACCCATTAATGGAGCACGGAACTGTTAAGTATTTGCAGGTCTCAAGTGCATCTTTCTATTTCAGGGTTGCATGAATTTAGGTCTTTCATAGTAGACGCAGTTTCCACTCCCAGTCGTGGTGTTCTTGTTTTTAATTTTTTTTCAGATTTCTCTGTCAGGATGTAGAAGATGGAAGATGGAAACAACAATGCTAGTATGAAGCAGCAACTGGATTTGGGTTCTTGAATGATCTGACAGATGCGATGGCTGTCTTGGAAACATTCAATGGAGAATCTGTTAGGAGAATCTGTGACAGAGGCAATGGCTGTCTTGGGATCATTCAATGAAGAGCATGTAGGGAGAGATGGAGTACCTCTGAAATGAAAGCCATTGATGGAGCACTATACTGTTAGGAATTGGCATGTCTCAAATGCCGCTTTCTCTCTTTTTTTTCTTTTTCTTTTTTGGGGTCCCATGACTTTAGGGCATTCATAGTAAAGACCCGCTTCCACTCCCAGGCGTGGTGTTCGTCACCTCAGATTTTCAGGTCATGATGTAGAAGATGGAAGATGGAAATGACAATGCCTCTCTGAAGCATGGGATTAGTGTTTTTGAAATGTTCTGTGACAAAGTCAAAGGCTGTCTTGGGAACTCTCAGTGGGAAAGCACCCCTTGAGACGTCCCAGTTGCTATGGGAACCATCTGTTCAAACAGAGGTTTGTGACACTCATGGAGTTCTTCACTTCTGGACCATGAGGTTTGGATGCCAGGTGTGGGAGTTAGAAGTTTATCAAAGCAAGCTGGTCATCATAATCGGGTTGCCCCTATTTATGACCCTGGTTTGGCTTGCTTTGCACAAACTTTCTCCCAAAACCCCTTTCATTGATCACACTGAGATGGCTTGTGGTCATTGCACTCCACAGTGTAATAGCCTGTTTGGGTCCCATCTGCTGCCACCTGCAGGGTGGTTGATTGAGGAAACCAGATGAGGGGCCATGGGGGATGAGAAAAGACAGAAATCCAAGGGGTGAAAAAGCTGGAACTTGGTGTCCATTACACTCTGGTAGAGTGCAACGGTCAGGAGCCAGCTCAACACGTTTGTTACACAAGTTTTATCCTTAAAAGGTTTGTTTGTGCGTGTGAGAAAATTTGGACAAAGCCATCAAAACCAATGTCATATGTATGACCAGTCCAATTATGAGTAGTAGCCTGTGCCCATAACGTTCCACCGCTGAGCCCTGCCACCTGAACCACAAGTTCAAGAACTGAATACCTCCCTATGTGGAACAGGTCTTAACCCAAGTAACTGGGTAGTCTTGACCAGCGCCTTGCATCAAGAATTCCCAGGAGGGGCATCACCTCCTTGGACAATGAAAGAAAACCCTAATTTAGTCACTGCTCCCCAAAATTGCCAAAATGTTGTTCTATATGTCCATCAGTGTTGAGGAAAAGATTTCAAGTTGCTGCTTCATTTTGGTTCTAATGACTGGGTTCCAGTTGGAGCTCACTGGCAATTTTGGAAGCCATGTTTTTGTATGCCTCTGATTTCCCTGAAATTGGCTTGAAGCGGACCCCATTGAGAGATATTCTGGGAAGCTTACATACCTCTATCTCCCACTGCACCACTCTCTCGGTGTACCCATCTCCATGCATGCAGAAGAGCAGAAAGGGCGTCTTGTGCATGTAGTGGCAGTTGTTGGCATCTAGCACCTTGCGGATTTCCCTCATGATGTCACTGGGATCCATGGCACTAGTGATGTTCATTCTCCAGGTGAAGTGCAGGGAGCGAGGTTTTGCTTGTTGGTTCTCCTTTCTCTGCTCAGCAGAGACATGATGACTTGAGCCCTTATATCTCAGGGTCTTCTCAGACTCAGCTGGAGGCCTTCTTGTGAGTTTTGATGTTAACTCAGTGAAAGCTCCAGTGGTGCCTCGTTGAGTCTGGGGCAATTCTTCAGCTGGATGGAAGCAGCTGGGTGAGGCAAGAGGACCTTCGTGTGTTGCAGTTTGGCGTTCCCGGGGCTGGCGGTGGAACATTCGACGAAGGGCACTGGCTCTGGGGAAGCAGAGGCAGCCCCGGGTGGAGGTACTTGGGACACTGTGGGTTGAGGTCGCTGGAGGGCTCGGAGGAGGGAAGGTGCTGTTGTTCTGACCATTCCGGCTCACTGAACGTGTGTCTGCTTTGCTGGTTTTGCGGCAAATGTACTTACTCCACAGTGTCCTCCCTCCAGATGGTGTGCTGCTCTGGTAGGCAGCAGGCATTTTCTTGAATTCGGGAGTCTCCAGCTCCTTGGGACTGATGGTGATCCCAGGTACGGGCCTGGCTGGAGAAATTCCCTTTCCTCCCACAGCACTGCCGCCGGATTTCTGGGAGGCCATTGGATGTTCTCTGAGGTGACTGTGGGCAGTGCTGGTCGGATATGGCCCAGTTCCAGCATGGTCCAGGGACTGTGTCTGCTTGTGAGTGGAAACGCTTCGCTGCACTTTGCGTTGAGGAGGCCAGCTGGTGCTCTTTCTCAGGACCCTGCTTGGCTGCACCTTAGCCAACGAGATGTTTCTGTGGGAGACGGCCACCTCTGGACCAACAAAGGGTTGGAGGACATCAAGGCCTCTGTTGATCCACCTGTCTCCCATAATTTCGGCTAGGGTGCTTCGCTTAGTTGGATTGAGCACCAGGAAGCGTTTCAGCAGATTTTCACATTCGGTTGACATGTACAGAGGGATTCGGTATCTACCTTGTAGCACTCTGTCTCTGATTTCTCTCACGTTGTGCCCAACAAAAGGAAGCGACCCGGTGACTAGGGTGTAGAGAACCACGCCAAGACTCCACACATCCACTTCTGGACCAGCATACTCTATTTGCTGGAAGAGCTCTGGAGCTGCATAGGGCGGACTGCCGCAAAACGTGTCGAGTTTACACCCAAGTGTAAACTCGTTGCTGAGTCCAAAATCGGCTAGCTTGATGTTCATGTGTTCGTCAAATAACAGATTCTCCGCCTTCAGGTCTCGGTGGGCGACCTGCTTTTGGTGACAATATTGCACTGCAGACACGATCTGCCGGAATATAGATCTTGCCTCCTCTTCCTGCAGCCTTCCTTTGTTGGCCAGATAGTCCAAAACTCCTCCTCCACTGGCGTACTCCAGGACCAAACAGAGTGCTTTTTCGCAGTCCAGAGCTTCATAGAGTTTCAGGATGTGTGGGTGGTCTAACATCTTGAGGATTCTCACCTCTCTGTACATCTTTTGGAGGACATGTGGCTTCAGATGTCTCTTATCGATGATCTTGATTGCCACTTCTTTATCTGTGACGACGTGACGGGCCAGCATGACTTTGGCGAAGGTCCCCTTGCCGAGGGTTTTCAGGACTCTATAATCTCCAATGCGAGGCTGTTCGCCTGCAGAGGAAGCTGTGGATTTTCGGCGCTGTGCTCCAGAGTGCCCGGTCTGGGAGGTGACTTCTGCCCGTCTAGCTCCATGCGAGGGGTGCATGGTTTGACCCAAGTTGATGATCGGTGGGTCTCGGTGTCACTGGAAAATTTAGGATAGGTGAGGACTAGGCAAGGACAGGGGGTGGGGGAAAACAAGGAGAGAGTTGGAGATGGGTTGAGGGAAAAAACAGCCACAACTGCCTTTTACCAACAAATAACGTGCCCAGTTCAAAAACTCGCTCTGGGAACATCAAAGGCCAAAAGGCAAATGAGGAGTGGTTCTAGGTCCACTCATTTCTAGGATTCTCATTCTATTATCTCCTAGGCAGCCAATGCAGTCATAAAGGTACTGACTGCGTAAAGAGGGGTCATATGCACCCTAAGTGGACCAAGGACCCAGGCGCTTAGTCTGTCTAAGGAACTTGACAGTTTGGGGGTCAAGACCTGATGAAAAAGAGAACTAATTTTTTTCCACAAATATTCAGCTGGACATAAACACACTTGACAATTCAATTTGGATGGTGAAGTTGATTGGTGGAAGCACTGGGGTTGTAAGAGTGGTCCACTTTACCTTTGGAATACAACCCTGGCTGCTTATTTTAAAAGGGAAATGTTTTTCTTTTCCCCTTCTCCCTTTCTCCCTCCCTAACCTGGGGGCAGGGAACAAGATTGCCTTGAGTTATCTGTTCTCCACAGACAGGGGAAGTCACCAGAAGAACTAGGAAGTGATGATCTCCCAGATAAACTAGTTAATCCTAACACACCATCAGGATGCTCCTGGGAACCCCTGGTCAGGGCACACCTGGAGTGGAGCCTTTGAATAGTCTCCTTAAAAACCCTCTCTTTTCTCTGATGGGCAGAATCAAATCTTCTGGCACAGGAGTCCCCTGTGTTTCCCCTTTGCTGGCAAAGCAATAAACCTCCTTTTACCTTGATCTCAAAACCTTCTCCTCATAATAATGAGGAGCAATAGCATGGCCATCAGCGACAAGGCCCAAGGTGTTTGGTAACAGGTCAGGGACTCAGGCTCTAGTGTATTGCTCATCTGCTTTTTTTTTCCTAGTGTCTTTCAAAAGTCTTCAAACCTCCTTTATTCAATCATTGTAGGGGCCGCAATATGCAAATACTTGCTTCACCTCTCTTCTTTGTAAAAGTTGTCTTGCATTTCTGCCAAATACCTGTATCTTTAAAGGAGATTATTAATTTACTTCAGGTATTGAACATGTTGGCTTTTTAATATCAGTAAAGAAACAAAATGTGTCACACATGTGGCCAGTTAAGACTTCGGAGTCATTCTCAAAATCAACCCGGGTGCAGTTTCAAGTGCAGCCGCACTCCATCTGCTGAAATTTTATATCTTACCCTATGGCATGAATTTTGGAAATTAGGTCATTTTGTGAACAAATACAAAACATTCAAAAATGTGCCTGGCATTTGGATTGTACTCATCAAATACTTGTGGAATAAATGGTTTACCATTGCTTTGTGTTCTTAATTACAGAAAAATGTGTGTCTTTATATGGGCACATGCATATTGCTGCAGCATTTCCTTGTTAATAGCAGTCTTCTTGTCCATATTGAATGCTTTCACACATCATATTCTAGTAGTGCTACACACAACTGGTGTCAATTGAACTGTGTCCACCTTGTGTTTTGTATAGAGTTCTTGCTGCTTTGCCCCTTTTAACTCATTTTTCAAACAGATATGTTTTTTTCTCTTCTTTTCTCATTGCTCCTCCCTAATTTCAGGGGGAATAGGATTAGCTTTTTCCCCATTTCAGGCAGATTTATCTCTCCTTGAGTTCACACCCACCAAAGGAAGGAAGTAATCCACACATTGGGGATGGTACCAGAAGATCTCAGAAACCACTCTCTCCCAAATGAACAAGTGAATTACAGCTCCAGACAGGGATCATTTGCAATATAGCCTTTGAATTTCCTGTTTAGAAGCCCCCTCTTTCTGATTTTGCACAGTATCACAGCATTTAGGACTGGAATGTCCTGTGTTTCTCCTTTGCTGGCAAAGCAATAAATCTTGCCTTTCCTTTTTCTCCAAATGTTGTCCTCATTATTGGATTGGCATTGGGGACCTAGGACTGAGCTTTCCACAATATCAAGATGATATAAAGAATCAAATTCATTCCTATTTACAATCATCTGATCGGTATCATATGAAACCACCAGATTTGTAGCATAACTTTTATATGATTTCCCCCATTTAAATGACTGATACTGTGAATAATTTTACCTTTTCTCAATAATTCATCTTCATCTTAACAATATCAATAAGTGGTAATTGTTTAATGTCATTATAAGATTTTTCATCTTAAGGACCTTCCATCAGGGGCTTTCATTTGATCTGATAGATTGTTTTCTTTTTATTTCTTGTTTTATTGATATGAAACAGCCACTGACAAACTTAAATTATTTTGTCTGAGTTTTATGGTGTGACCAGATAATATTCAAACTGAAACATTTTGAGCATGGGACAAAAAGGGCACAAGAAATGTTCAATAATAAAATTATGCATTTGTATAACATTTTATATGGGATGATAATTAGCTTTATTTTCTCAGTATATCTATACAAATGATACTGTTAAAAACTTATGATGCTACTAAAACAATAGTTCCTTTTCAAATAATGGTTTTATTTAGTATAATGTTTCTAGTCAAAAACTCATTTAAAAAAACATTTTGTAACTATGAAAATACCACAAGTCTGTATGTACCAATGTCTCCTTATATTAGTCATAAACTATTTGAAGCATATGATAGTCCTTTGCATATACCCATGTTCTTTAATCAGATTCTTAACCTCATGTGTTCCCTAATATCATGTCACAAGTATGTTTCTGAACAATATATTTTCAAACCATGATCTCACTTAAAAATTTCTTTACATATTCTAAAATCTTGGTCATAGTTGAATTATATAATTAATATTTACATATATTGAAATTCTCAGTTGACTTTTTCCCCTATAGTATAATATTTTTAATCAAAGAAGCAATGTCTTTACACTCTGATGTACCTGTTAAACTCAGTGAAAATTATTATAAATTAAATTAGTATTCGAAATTCAAATTTTTACTTAAGAATGTGTCAATATTTTAGCCAAGTATTTTTATAGGTCTCCCTTGTCTTCAAAGTGCCTTTCTTCATCAAATGTTTTTACCATGCAAAATATATTAACATGTTATTTCTGTTTATGTTTCTTTTTATACTAGTGCCAAATTTAGATGTTATAGAACTATAATCTTTCTTTGTTTCATTTCAGAAAGTCTACTATGAGTTTATTGTATGTTCTTTCTAACTCATGGTGACATTTAATGTGATTGTAATAGTATTAAGAGGTAAGTTTATTCAGGTGATGCAGCTCTGCCCTCATAATGGATTAAATGGATTATGCTGTTATAGTGGGAGTAGGATTTCATAACAGAGAAAGTTAGTGCCCTCTTACCTTTCTCTTTTTTCCTAATTCACACTCTAAAACAACCCTTAAGTAAATTAGGAAAAGGATCAAGAGCTGGGAAAGAGATACAAGAAGATTCTAGATATGGAAATATATTTTAATATGGAAAGTGGAAGGAAAAAGAAATATTTCTGGATAAGAAAGGCTTTTGTCTGGTAAAGTAAAGTTGTAAAATGTCTAAATTGCAGAAGGTTTGTGGAGAGTAAATTTCAACAAATTTGTGTAATGAAGTCAGATATACATAATTAACATTAGGCTTTTTTTTTAATTGAAATATTAATGTAGTGATATTAACAGAAGTTTGATTCTCTATGGCTTAAAGTAACATAGGTTTCCTAAAACATTAATCTGCTCTTATCTATAAAGATAATATCTTGTGTCTGTTAAGGTTTATTCTTTAGAGCAATGGTCTTAAAGGAATTAGGGTTTGTACAACTCTGGTCAAACAATAATTGTTATTTTAGGGTATTACATTACATTACAGATTCTGAATATATATATATATTACACAGTACATTACAGATTCTGAATGTAAAAGATATATATTTGATTGTAGTTGGACACAATACCTTTGTTTATGTATTTATTTGTTTATTTTTATGTGGTGCTGAGAATTGAACCCAGGGCCTTGCATGTACTAGGTGAGCACTCTACCACTGAGCCACAACCCCCGCCCCTGAATTTTTCTTTTAAAACTAAACTTGGTTTAAAAAATTCAGTATATTTGTGGTGTTATTACTGCCCTGTTTGTATACTAAATGTCTTCATATTTTCCAAGTTTCCAAATCTTTAAAGTACATGATTTAGAAGAACATTTATTTTATCAACCTGGTGTTCTTCAAACTAACATTTAAAGTAAAGTTTTGGGACTTATTGCCTTACAGAAGTACAACTTTCAAAATTACAATCTGAGAGAATTTGAGATACTAGGCCATCATCCATAGAAAGACAGGATATAAGGCTAACTTCCAGTATTAATTCTGAACCCAATTAAATAAAAGGGGTGAATGACTGTAATAATATAGACATTAAATTTAAACCCAAGTATTCTAATTTTCAGATTGGTAAAACTGGCTTGCTGGATGTTTAAGACAAAAGCTTAATAAGGAAGTAAAAGGCCCAAGAAAAAAAAATAAGCCAGTATTTGGCTCTTGCCTTCTGAGGACAGCTCACACCTAGGGAATGATGGGACTTCTCTAAAGGATTTGCAACTCTGGGCCATGTGACCTCCCCATCAGGGGGACCAATGAGACCCTAGACAACAAAAAATCAGTGCACATGCTGCAAATAGGAGGGTAATTAAGAGAGTGAGAAGTCCCTGATGTTTCAAAGGGAAGCCATGTGGTCAACCAGATCCTGACCCATCCTGACATATGGCACTAGAGAAGCTAAGAGGCTTCTTTCAAATTCCCAAGAGTAATCCCCTGAGGAAACTCAGCTGACAGTTAACAATACTTGTTGAAGCTCACAGCCAAGTTGGGATGACGCATGGCATTTTTTTGCCAGAAATAGTGGTTAAGAGGTAACGCTAGTGAGCCATTAAGATGATGACTTTTGAGTTCTGGCGGAGTTCCCTTGATTTCTGCTGGAGCTCTCACGGGGATTCCTGGAGAGTTCCCATTGGTTGGGGAAGTACCGGAGGAGGGATATTTCCGGTTGCTGGTTCTTGGTGGTGTTTGGGAGAATTCCCAGGAGCGTGTGTGGAGTGTGCTGGTGGAGTTCAGAAATAAAGTTTGTTCCTGCTTCAGTGGCTTGTGATTTGTGCCCAGCCAGACTGTGGCAAATACTAAGAATTAAGTTCAATTTGACCAGCTTGATCTTAAACACCTAGAAAAAACAGTCATAACCAAATAAGAGCCATACCTGGACAATTAAAAAAAGACAATAGTTCTTTTAATGGAACTGAAGATGTACACTTAATGTCAATCCCTGGTGCCCCCCTCCCAATTTTACAGTCCTGGTGCCCCCCCCCCAAATTCTGAGAACTTTTTTCCTTTGCAAGGCTCATATTTAACTCTGCCTACCAAACATTGAGCTGGCCTCTGTACCTTGGTCTTTCTTCCTCCCCACATTGATGTTTTACCTAACAACCTATCCTGATAACGGCACACACCAGACATAATAGAGCCCTTATTTTATTACCCCACTCACAGGTCTAGAGATACCTGCCAGGATTGGCAAAGAGCTGCAGGATTAGGAATCTCTATTCATTACTATAAAAGAATGTCAGTACAGGTTATTAAAGATATCCAACAGTTTGCTGATTGACTATTGACTTTACAAAATCAATTGGATTTTGTGGCATCTATCATCCTGTACAATCTTTATTTGACTGCCTACAATTTAAACTCCCTCCTTAAGAATGTCTGAATTAAAAACAAAACAAAACAAAAAAACTCAGATATTTGCTTTCTTGAAACTCGTGCTTGGGCAGATGATGTTTACTATACTAATGAGTGCACCTGTTTCAGAAATTTAGGTCATTTGTGATGTGAATAGGCAGGGGCTATGAAGAATTTATTTTGGTTGAGGGTAAAAATTGTAGCAACACTAACCAAATAAATTTCCTGGAGACAATAATGGCTGTAAAATTTAGGGTAGTTTTGGTTAGGAGTCAGTTTTGGTTAGAAGAATAAGACTTTGAATTTATATTCCAGACCAATGGCAGTAGTGCTTTTACTTGGTAATCTATTTGTATCTTTGGCTGGTTGGTTGGCTTTCATGACCTGGTGATGACTGCAGTGCCTGGGCAAATCAGAATTCTATATAAAGTTTTACTAAGCTTTAATAAGAAAATAATATCAGTAGTCCTTAGAACTTTAGAGTGAAATTATGCCCTCTTTGGCCAACAATTCTTTTTCTTTGAGAAAAATCTCTTTCCTTGCTACTGGGTTCTTGGAGAGACAAAAAGCTCTATTCATTAGGTGAGCAGACAATGAAAGATGTCCATCAGTTGATATACCAAGCTACAAAGCTGAAACATAAAGAAATTACACTTCCTTATATAACACCAGGGAGAATATTGGCTTGGGCCTGAGCAAGTCTTGAAGGCATAAATAAGGTAGATTATAAAGTTGGCTCACACTCAGAATGCACCTGCTCCACTTCATTGACAGCTTTGTCTGTATGGTCAGGTTGACTGAGTGGATCAGTTCAAAGTGTGCTGGTAAGGAATTGCAGTCCTTTTAGGTGTGATCTGAAGAAGAATGAACAAAAAATTAGTATGTAGTAATTCAGAATCTGTGTACATCTTCTGAATGTAGAGATACTTAAGAGATAAGGGTCTATTCCAGGTAATGAGGTGTGGTCATTAATTTGGTTAGGTAGTGAAGAACTTGAAACAAGCACAATTTGGGTCAAGGAATGAACGTATTTTGGGAAGTGATATTGCATGGACCTCTCAGAATTAATATGAGAATATAGTATGCCATATGAATGCTAACTGAAAGGCTCTCGCTGTAAATTTACTTGAATATGCAACTTCACCAAAGAAATACATAAAGAGAAAATGGACATAGGAAAATATGCGCACCTGCTCTAATTGGCAAGAAAAATGAAGATTAAAACTCCAATAATGGGTGCTCTGGTGCATTCCTATAATCCCAGGTGCTCAGGGGCATGAGGCAGGAGGATCGCAAGTTCAAAGCCAGCCTCAGCATTGGTGAGGGCTAAGCAACTCAGTGAGACCCTGTCTCTAAATAAAATACAAAATATGGCTGCGGATGTGGCTCAGTGGTCGAGTGCCTCTGAATTTAATCTCTGGTACCCCAAAACAAAACAACTCCAATGAATTCCCACAAAGAACCTAACAGAATGTCTGAAATTAAGAATGTAGAAAACACCATTGAAGTGTTAATCATTGCATGTTGGAAATGTGTGGGATGACTAACTGCTGGTGATAGTGTAACTAGTAAATTTCTACTTTGGAAAACTGTTGGACAGCATCTACTGAAACTTAACATGCAGATTCTTTGACTAGCAATTTTGTTTCTAGGAACAAACTCAAAATAATAAGTGTATGTGTGTACCAAATGGCTATTTAAAGACCCAAATGAAAATTCATAATAGCTAAAATCTCTAAACAACCAAAATATCTATTAATTAGATTGAATAAACAAATTGTTGTATGGTCAGACAATTGAATGAAGATGAGATCATAACTGCAAGTTTTTGTAATATGAGTGGATATCACAAACATGTGGGAAAGTATGAAGCCAGATACAAAAGAAATTACATTGCACAGACTTTTTGTATAAAGTTTGAAAATAGGCAAAACTAATCTGTTGATATAAGGATTCAAGATAAAAGGAATAGTATTGGGAAGAGTGGAGTGCTAGCAATGTTCCATTTCTTGATTTGGTTGTAATTTCATGGTTGTGCTTATTTTGAGGAGAGTAATCAAATTGTACATTTTGATGAACTTTTCTAGATGATGTTATATCTCAATAAAATGTTTAAACAATAAAGTGTAGCAACATATAATAGCATTTTAAATTGAAAAAGCAGTGATTACAATAGATTGAAAAACATCAAATATGAAACATCCTTGAGTTCACAACAATAACAACAAAGCACGTTGATTAATCTTCAGTAATTACTAGGATGGTAATATGCTTTTTTTTTCCTTTTTGTACAAGGGATTGAACCCAGAGGTTCTTAATACTGAGCCACATCTCCAGCCCTTTACTATTATTACCTTTTATTTTGAGACAGAGTCTCACTAAGATTTTAGGGCCTCACTAAGTTCCTGATGCTGGCCTTGAACTTGTGAACCTCCTGCCTCAACCTCCCAAGCCACTAGGATTACAGGTGAGCCATTCTGCACCCAGCTAAGTAATATGCTTTTCATGAATTCTGTTTTGGTTTAAATATGTAAGACTTCCTTTCGCTTGCAACTATGATATACCTTCTATGTGTTAGGAATCAACATAGGCCCAGGAATTTATGAAGAATAAGGTATATCAACCTTCTGAAGTCAGAATTTTGAGCTGTGCAGCCTGCATGACATCTAGCTCTGGGGTCAAGGTTGTTGAAGGTTGTACTTTCCCCTCTTGTTGCTCTTCACTTAGGATTGCTAGACAGTTACTCTTTTATAATTTAATTAAAATTAGAGGAAGATTTACTTCTCAGGACATGTGAAATGCTTTGTTATCTTTAAATAACCAACTAGAGACATCCAATAAATTTGATATTCCTGAAACCATCAGTCACTAGCAGAGAGGGAAGGATTCTGTGTCTTTCATCCGTCAGTCACCAGTGGTGCTGTCCATGAACGGCAGAGTAGATGGCCTCACTCTCCACCCTGTAGTTCTAACTTCTTATGGTGAATATAGAGAAAGAAATTAGAGGACAAGTTTTGAAATGTGATGAAAAACCCTTGAAATAGTTAATTCTAAGAAATTTCTCATGAGGTTCTTGTTTTCTTATGTACAAGTTTTTATTTCACTTGTTTTTCAGAAGGTAGATACTTAATTTTTATTAGTCTTTTCATAGGCCTCTCTAACAATAAAATTCTACCATTTGTATGCTGGCTCAGAACTTAGTCAAGAGTTAGGACCATTGATATGAAAACTGGTTGCTAATGTCTTTGACTTTAAATACATTTATGCCATCTCTGTCCTCTCATATGTAAATTTCTATCATACCTGAGTTGTTTTAAATGAAAGTAAGCATTATCTTACTTGGCAAAAAACATTTAAAATTCCCCCAGGAAATAACCAGGAATAAATAGACAATTCAACCATCTTTACCTCCCTAGAATTTATCAAACAAAAAGACTTGTCATCCTCAAACACAATAGTTAATGTTTTTCTCACATTCGGAATACCTAATTCCTCTACATTTTAAAGCAGCAACATTAATCTTAAACCGACATGGGATTAAAGCTATTTTAATTAAGCATATAACTTGGCACTTTGAATTTAAGGTAACCTTGAATTTAAAGAAGATAACGCATTTTATAAAGATCAATGAATTAAGCACTCCTTGGTCTTTTATAGACATGATTAGAGGGAACCTCTCCAATTATTCTAGATGTAGAGCTGAAAGATCTGCAGTAGCCAGTCAAAAAGTTGAGCCTCTAAAAGAGCTTTCTTTCATGGAAATATGTTTGGAAAGTTGCTAAGCCAAGATGAATCATTTATCATGTGGAAGTAGAACTTTATAGTTTATCACTCATTCAATAAATATTTATTGTGCACTTACTCTATGTATTCTTCTAAGCACTGGAGATATACTAATGACACAGTGATTGTTCTTATTGACTAATATTCCAGGGAAGGAGAGAGAACAAGTAGGTAATTCTCTTGGTTAGGGAAGACCAGTATTTCAAATAAAACATCCCACTGAGTTTAGTTAGAAAATCTGGACACACGCACACACACACACAAATCTGTTAGAAGGTATCAAGGTGCCAATTACAGCGAATATTATGGGGCCAAGATGGAGGAGAGCTGACACTCTTGGCAGCAAGTCTTGTGTTTAAGGTTGTTCCCCCCACTCCCACCTTCCTTGGACAGGTGGGACACTTGCTGATTCTGACCAGGTGGTTGAGAGCATAAACTTTGATAGTTTTGTATGCTATGATATGATAATTAGCTAACAGAAGAGTTGAATACTCCCATTTAATAACCTTAACATAAAGAACATATTTACAATAACGCTTCTTCCAAACCGCAGTTACATTATTTTCAAGTACATGTTGAATGTTTAGAAATTGACCACTTTGGTGCCATAAAACAATTCTCAATGAATTTGAAAGGATTAAAGGCATACAGAGTATAATGTTTTACCATAATGTAATTGTGTTAGAAATCAATTATAAAAAGATATCTAGAATATCACTATATGCTTTAAAATAAAGAGATGCTTATTTTACTAACCCATGGGTCAAAGAAAAACACAACGGAAATTAGAGAATACTTTAAACTGAATAATAAAGAAAACAGTATATCAAAAATTGTGGGATACCAAAATAGCCTATTTAATCTGTCTCCTTGAAAAAAATGTGGGATACCAGTAGAGCTATATTTAGAGAGAGACTTTTGGCCCCAATTGTATATTTAAGGAATGTTATCTTTAAAGTTTGACAAAAGCAGTGAGCACAACATCCATAATAAGAAATTAAGAAAGCATTTTGAATTAAGCCCAAAGAAAATAGAAGGAAGAAAATCAGATTTAGGAGCAGAAGTTAAGAAAGTATAAAACATATTAATAAAAAAGAGCATCAACAATAGCCAATAAGCTCTTGGTATGACTAATCAGAAAAAAATAATGCACAAATAAATGATATTAGGAATGCAAAAGAACACATTACTACAAAGTCTATAGGCATTAAAATGATATAACGATATTGCAAACGAATTAATGTCAATATATTTGAACTTAGTTGCTGAATTAGATAATTAGAAAAATACAGCTTACCAAAAATGATTATAAGAAATAAAAAAACTGGAATAGTTGTATATCTATGATTGTAATCAAATCTGTAATTTGAAACTTCCTCAAATGAAATCTCCAGGTCATTATTTGACTTGTTATTCTCCTTCCTCCTTCTTGTTTACATGTACCTAGAATCTTTATAAAAGCCAATATTAATCTAGACTCAAAATTATTTCCAAAACTGAGGTGACATAATTTTAGTTGTAATCAGAACAACAAAAATCTCACTGTTGATATTTCTGAAGCCTTAAAAAAACTCCAAGCTTGGAAAAATATTTTTGAAGATGGTCTGTTTGCTTAACTATAGCTATGTAGGTTTAGTACTATAACAGTCATACAAAAGAAGTGTTATTTTCTTTTTAAAACTGGATTGAAAAAGATGGCTAAGAGTGGTCAAGTAATTGTTGAAACCAGACTGCAAAATATCAGCATACTATAGTAATGTAGTCACATCAATGTTTATAGCAGCTCAAGTCACAGTAGCTAACCTGGGGAAACAACCTAGATGCCCTTCAATAGATGAATGAATAAAGAAACTGTAGTATATATACATAATGGAATAAGTATTAAATGAGAATAAAATTATGGAATTGCAGGTGAATGGATGGAGTTGTAGAATATATATAAAGGCTGAATGTTTTCTCTGATATGTGGATGCTTATCCATAATAGTGGAGCAGGTGGGGAACATGGGAGGAATGAAGGAACTTTGGGCAAACAGGAGGGGAAGGTGCATGCAGGCAAGAAAGATGGTGAAATGAGATGGACATCATTATCCTAGGTACATATATGACTGCACATATGGTGTGACACTACATCATGTACAACCAGAGAAATGAAAAGTTGTGCTGAAGTTGTGTAGAATGAATCAGAATGCATTCTACTGTCATATATACCTACTTAGAATAAAATATATATAGTTCTATCTGAAACAATTAAAAGTTCCCCCATTCAGTCATGTTGCTTTTTGATTTTGCAAGTCACATCAACAGGCAATCCTAATAGACATAAAGACCCTCAAGCATTGCACTTCATAGAGACAGAACATGGACTCAGTTGGAAGTCTGGGTTCTTCTCTTGTGATTCTCTTAACATTTTTTATGTCTTAGGTTTTTGAATATATTAAGATGCTTATTACAATGCCTGCCACATAAGATCATCATAAGAATTAAATAAAATTATGTATACAAGTGTTTTTATAATTACCACCAGATATTTGTTAGGTGCTTTAAATTTTCCTTATCTGAATGAAATGCTAAATATAGTACATAGATCTAAGCTTTGAATATTTCTTAACTGTTTTTATTTCTTTATAAGATATTTGGAGTAAATTCTGAAATATAGAAATTTTCTGTTCTTTAAAAAGGATCTCTTTAACCTCATATATTGCCAAAGGAGAGAAATGTTCATCTTCTTTATAATTCTGACATCAGTATGATCACTTAGCTGCTAATGTGATAAGAACTTCTGAAACAAATATTTTAAATAGGATTCTACTGCTTTCATGAATGCTTTTACTATTTCTCAGTTTCTTATTTTGATTAACAAAACAATAAAACACATAGATGGGATTGTCAAGTCTCATCCATCATTAAAAATGAAGTCAGAAATCTTCCAGTAAATCTGTTGTTTCTTTAATCATGCATCTGTTGTTTTCTTTTCTAATGCCTTCACATTTGATATAGACAAAAAAAAATGACAAGGAAGTAGTTATCTTTGCTGAATTCAGGTTGAGGTGGACATTATCCAACTTCTCACATCATCGTTCAGTTCTCTTTCAATAGTATTCAGAGTATCCCTGAGCACAGGAAAAGCACTGGCAAATGATATCACTCCAGTAGGTGATTAAATGAGTGGGAATTCTTTAGCTGAGTTTTAAGTGTGAATCATGAGCATCTAATTTTTCACCTCAAGATTTTAAGGAGAACTTTTGTTCCTTAGTATCCTAATAAAAAATCTTTGTATATGATTTTACTTTCATAGTCCTAATTAATAGATCAGTGTCAGTGAAAATTCATATTTATTGTTTCTCTGTATATATAATAAGGAAGTAGATATAAAGCAGCCAAAAATTATTCTAGTTTTTCATCAGGCAAATCTGTGTTGAGGCCCCAACTATGCCACATACCTATTATGTAAACATACTAAGCCTCAGTTTCTTCCTGGGTTCTGCTACTCCAAAACTAGCATTGTGACCTCAATGTAAGTACCAGTACTGGGAAACTACAGGGTTCATTATGAACTTCACAGCTCACCTTCACAGCCTAAAGCCTTTCCATAAAGCTTTGTGCCTTAGAAGCTAAATAAACCGCAATCTTTGGAAACATTAAACTTCTAGGCTCACAAAATGTTCTTTTTGAAAATGAATCTTTGCTGCTTGGTCTAGTATAAGTTAAATGAATTTCTCTTATTTTTTTTGTCTCTTTGTGCTTTAAGAAAATTATAGAAAACAATAATTTTCTTTATTGAAATTCCAGTTATTTGGTTTCTAAGGATTCTAAGAGTGTTTAAAATGTTATTATGAATTCCAAATAGCAAATTTTGAATTTATCAGGCCCCACAAATACCAAGCAAGACAAATCTCTATATAGATGTTTTGTTAAAAAAAATTCAATAACTAATAATGAAAAACAATAAAAACAAAACAAAACAAAATTCAAAGGAAAGAGCATAAAACAGAAACAATGAATTTCACAGAGTGTCAACTAGACTGGCAGTGGCTTCTCTCACAACAATGGAAATATAAGTAGAATGATATCTTCAATGAACTAAGAGAAAAAAGTGCAAATTTCAATCTTTAATTTGGTACACAGTGAAAGTATCTGTCAAGAACAAGGCAAAATAAAACAAGTTGTGACAAAAAAATTAAAGCATTTGGAATCAACAGAGAGCGACTTCAAGGAAAAGGAAAATGAACCTATTGGAGCAACTAAGAAAAGAAGAAATGATAAAGGTATTAAATTTTTTAAAAGATTGACTACATAAAAAACCCCAGCAATGATAGTATCTTTGGGAGTTTCAAAAACAGAACTAAAATATACAATAACAATAAGTCTGGGTGGAAGAATAATATTAAATTGTTCTCAAGTATTGTTTGGTGGAAAGCAAAGAGATTAATATATTTTATTTTTTGATAAGTTTGCTTTTTTTTTTCTTTTTTGGTGTAGGTGTTTTTTGCTATAACCTTCCCTGTTAAAACTACTTTTGCTGTATTTTATAAGCTGTGGTATCTTGTGTTTTCATTTGTTAGTCTCAATATATTTTTTCTTTTCATTAAAAAAAAACACAATTATTTATTTATTTTAATTAGGTATATATGACAGCAGAATGCATTTTGATTCATTGTTCACAAATGCAGCACAACTTTTAATTTCTGTGATTATACACAATGTAGTGTTGTGTCATATATGCAGTCATACATGTACCTAGGGTAATAAAGTCCATCACATTCCACCATCTTTCCTGCCCCCATGTTCCCCTCCACCACCATTATAATGACTCAGCATCCACTTACCAGAGAGGACATTTGGCCTTTGGCTTTGGGGAATTGGCTTACTTTGTTTAACATGATATTCTCCAACTCGATAAATTTACCTGCAAATGTCATAATTTTATTCTCTTCTAAGGCTAAATAAATATTTCATTGTATACATATATACCTCAGTTTTATTATCCATTCATCTATTGAAAGGCATCTAGATTGGTTCCTTAATAGGACAGCTTAAGGTCTGGTATTATGATGCCTCCTGCTTCACTCTTCTTGCTAAGGATTGCTTTGTCTATTCTGGTTCTCTCATTTTCCAAATGAATTTCATGATTGCTTTTTCTATTTCTAAAAGGATGTCATGGCGATTTTATTTTTTTTATTTTTTATTTTTTTAATTTATTTTTTATTAGTTGCACATAACAATACAATGATCTTGACATACCATACATTTGAATCAAATGGGGTATAATTTCTCATTTTTCTGAGTGTGCAGGTTGCAGAATCACATTGATTATACAGACACATATATACATACAGCAATACTAGATTTTAATTGAAATTGCATTGAATCTGTGTAATGCTTTGGGTAGTATGGTCATTTTGACAATATTAATTTTGCCTATTCAAGTGTGTGGGAGATTTTTCCATCTTCTAAGGTCTTCTTCAATTTCTTTATTTAGTGTTCTGTAGTTTTCCTTTTAGAGATCTTTAACCTCTTTTGTTAAGTTGATTTCCAAGTATTTTATTTTATCTATTTTTTTGAAGCTATTGTGAAGAGATAGTTTTCCTAATTTCTCTTACAGAGGATTCAACATTGATATATAGAAATGCATTTGATTTATGGGTATTTATTTTATATCCTGATACTTTGCTGAGTTCATTTATTAATTCTAGAAGTTTTCTGGTGGAGTCTTTTGGAACCTCTCAGTATAGAATCATGTCGTCAAGAAATAATGATAATTTGAGTTCTTTTCCTATTCATATCCCTTTAATTTCTTTCATCTGTCTAATTGCTCTGATTAGAGTTTCAAAGACTATGTTGAATAGATCAATATATTTCTTAATTTCCTGTTTAATATCTTCTTTGACACAATGGTTGTTAAGGAGCATATTATTTAGTTTCTGCATGTTTTAAAATTTTTCCATGATTCCTTTTGTTGTTGATTCATAGTTTCATACCACCACAGTTAGAAAAAGTATTTGATACAATTTCAGTTTTTAAAAGTTTGTTAAGATTTGTTCATCATCTAATATATGATCTATTTTGGAGAGTGTTCTGGAGAAGAACGTGTATCTTGTTGCTGTTGGGTAATATATTCTGGACTGTTCTGAACATATTAGTAAGATACATTTGGTCTGAGGTACAGTCCAAGTCCAATGCCTCCTTGATTTTCTGTCTGGATGATCTGTCCAATGTTGAAGGGTGGAAATCCCCTATTATTATTTGTTGTAATCTGTATTTCTCTTTTTAGATTTCTTAAGGTTTATTTTATGTACTTAGGTGCTCTGTTGTATATATATATATATATACATACCTATATTTACATTTATTATGTCCTCTTGAATTAATCTCCTTATATGGTAACCTTCTTGGTCTCTTTATAGTTTTTGGCCTAAAGTCTATTTTGTCAGAAATAGATATATTGCTATCTCTTTTTTTTGTTTCCATTCACATGGTATATCTTTTTCTGTCCTTTCACAGTCAGTCTATGAGTACCCTCCAGGGGGAGATAATTCTTGTAGGCAACTTATCATTGGGTCTCATTTTAATCTATTCAATCACTCTATGCCTTTTGATTAGAGAATTTAATACATTATATATAAATTATTGATAGTTAAGAATTTACTATATCCATTTTGTTAATTGTTTTCTGGTTGCTTTGCAAATATTTCACTCTTTTATTCCTCTGTTGCTGGCTTTATTTGTAGTTTGATGCTTTTCTGTAGTGGACTGGTCTGGATCCTTTCTTTTTATCATATGTCTATTACAGACTTTTCCTTTGTGGTTGCCCTGAGAATTACATAAAACATCTTGTAGAAGGTTAAAAGTGTTATATTATTACTCATCAAAACGTACTTTATAGAATAAATTATTATTGGAATAAAAATCCTTTTTATAAAGATGAAGAGCTCAGTTAACCAGGAAGATATATAACTTCAGTGCTTCAAATACAGCCCATATTCCATTGCATAATCATCATAGCCTTACTGAAATATATTCCCATGCACTTTAATCTTGCACTAAAGATAGGTTAACAATAAATGATTTTTAAGCAAGACCAGCACAATTTATTTGAAAATATCACATAGTAGTTGCACTCTATTTTTGGGTAAAAATTTGGCATCATAAAATATGTGAAAATTATGTGATGAAATGTAGTAGTTTGAAAACCGTACATATCCAGAACTGACCAAATACAAATAAAATTAACAAAACAGCAGTACCCACTGTGGGAAATTTATATACATCTATTTTAAAGATTATTAGAAAAAAATAGTAGATTATAATATTAATTGTAGTAATTATAGCAGAAAAAACATCAAATGATGAGATAGCATATTTAAACAAATAAAAAGCTTCAAAGAGAACTTCAGGATATATATTCTCTCTGAGCACACAAGGAATATTTAAGAATATAACATAATCAGCAGCAGAACATGTTTCAGTGGATGTATTTCATACCCATTTTATCATTTAACTAAAGTATAATTCACTTCTAATAATTTGTGTACATATATAAATAAGTACAGAAGATAAGTTGAAAAAAATTCCTCTGAAGATTCTATAAAAACTGTTGAACTAAAAATAAATTCAGTAAAACTGTAGGATACAAAAGCAACATACAAAAATAAGTGGTGTTAAGAAGGTCACTGCTTATTGGTAAATGAAACAATCCAATAAGATGATATGAGGATAGTAAATATTCATACCCCAAATGTTGGTGTGGCTAACTACAAAAAACAAAACAAAAATACATCACATAAAGGCTCAGAAAAGCCCCGAGACAATAAGGCTGAATGACTTTAAAACACTTTTCTCACTAATAGGTCATCCAAACAAAATCAACAAAAATACTACAGAATTAATTCATACTATAAATCAAATGGCCTTGATAGAGATCTACAGAATATTTCATCTCACAACAGGTAAATGTACTTTCTTTTCAGTTGCTCATGGAACTTTCTCCAAAATATATTTCATGCTACCATGTGTCTCTTAGCAAATATATAAAAATTTAAATAATTCTTTTCATCAGATAAAAATGGAATGAAAATAGAAATGAGTCACAAACTTTATAGAAACTATATAAACATAAGGTGATTGAACAATAAAGTTTTGAAAAAAAAGAATGGTCACTGAAGACTTAGAGAAAAAAATTTTAAAAAATTCTTAGAATAATCTGAGAATACAAATACCATATACTAAAATCTCTGGGGGACAGTATAGGCAGTATGAAGAGGAAAGTTTACTGGTATGAATGTTACATACAAAATATTGGAAAGATCCCAAATAAAAAAAACTAATGAGCTGGGCATGGTGGTGCACACCTATAATTCCAGCAACTCAGAAGGCAGGGGAGTTCAAAGCCAGCCTAAGCAAATTAGGCACTTAGCAACTCAGTGAGACCCTGTCTCTAAATAAAATATATATTAAAAAAGCGAGGGTTGAGGATGTGGCTCAGTGGTTAAGAGCACCTGGATTCAATCCCTGGCAACAACAACAACAACAAAACAACCTAATTATGAACCTCAAGATTTTATAAGGACAAGAAGAAACAATTCCCCAAATTAGTAGAAGTGAATGTTACAGAGTAGAATATAGATTAATGAAATAGAGCATAAAATAAAAATAAAAAAATCAATGAAGCAAAGAATTGGTTTGAGAAGATTAAGAAGATAGATAAACCATTCATCAAACTAACCAAAAGAAAGAGAAGATTTAGAAATAAAATTAGCATTCAAAAAAGGAGATATTGCAACAGATATCACTGAAATTCAGAGGTTCATTAGAGACTGTCTTGAAAAACTATATTCTAATAAATTGGAAAATATCAAAGAAATGAATATTTCCAGACAAGTACAACCTATCAAAACTGAATTGATAGGTTTTGAATGAAATTGAAGCAGTCATAAAAGGCTCTCAACCAAAAACAAAACAAAACAAAACAAAACAAGTCAAAAGAAAAAAAAATCAAATGGGTCCACCGCCAAATTCTCCAGACCTTTAAAGAAAAATGAATACCAATGTTTTTGAAATTATTCCAGGAAATTGAAAGAGAGAGGACACTTCCAAATCACCACTCCTATTATGTATAGTACTTGAAACTTCAGCCAGATTAATGAGGCAAGAGAAAGAAATAAAAGAAATTCAAATAGAAAAGGAAGAAGTCAAATTTTCCCTGCTTGCAGATGATATAATTCTATACATGGAAGATCCTAAAAGTTCCACCAGAAGATTTCTAGCATTCATAAACAAATCAGCAAAATAACAGAATACAAAAATGAATATGTAAAAAAATCAATAACTATTCTATACATTAATAATGAATATGATGAGAAAGAAATGAGGAAAACATTCCATTTATCATAGCTTAAAAATACTTAGGAAAAAAACCTTAGAATAAAAAAGGAAAATTACAGAACACACACATACAAAAAAAAAAAAAAAAGAAAAAGAAAGAAAAAGGAAGAAAGAAATTGAAGAAGACACAAGAAGGTGGAAAAACTTCCCAAGTCTTGGATAAGCAGAATTCTTATTGTTAAAATGCCATACTACCAAAAGTGATGTATAGATTTGATGTGATAACCATCAAAATACCAATGATATATATATATATATATTTTCTGAACTGGGAAGAAATCTTAAAATTTGTATAAGACCCAGAATAGTCAAAGCATTTTTAAGGAAAAAGAAAAATGCTGCAGGCATAATGTTTGACCTCAAAACAGTTTGATACTTGCATAACATCAGACATGTAGACTATTGGAAGAGAACTAAACACACAGACAAACCCATACAACTACAATCATTTTGACAAAGGTGCCAAAAATTTACTTTAGAGAAAAGACAGCATTTTTAACAAATTATGTTAGGAAAACTAGATATTCATATATAAAAGATTGAAAATAGATTCTTTTCCCTAATCCTGAACAAAATTCAACTCAGAATTGATGAAAAGGTTTTTCAAACACTAGAAGAGAAAATGGGAAACACGGCAACATGTGGTCATAGACAATGACTTTCTCAGTAGGACTCTTCTAGCTCAGCAAAAATACCAAGAATCTACATATGGGATGGCATCAAACTAAAAAGCTGCTTCTGTTTATCAAAGGAAACAATTAATAGTTCTAAGAGATTTTATCATAAATGTGTATTGAATTTTGACAAATTATTTTCCTGCTTTCATTGATATGAGATATTTCCCCTCCTTTAATCTGCTAGTATGGTGAATTTAAGTATTTTATAGTGTCAAAGCAACTCTAAAATGTTGGAATACAACCCTCGCTTAATTACCCATGGTACATCATCTTTTTATACATTATCAGAATCAGTTCACTAATACGTTATTTTCATGTTTTTTAACTTATGTTCATAACTGAGATTGGCCTGTAAACTTCCATCTTGTGAATTCCTAAATAGTTTTTCACATCAAAATAATGCAAACCTCATGAAAGAGAAAAACAAAATAAAACCCCAAAACAAAATAAAACCAAAACAAAACAAAACTTACAATGAGACACAAACAAATGAAGGGAGGGATTAAGAATGGGAACTATCTGTAATATTTCAAGAAAGTTGGGTGTATTTCTTCTTTGTCTGTATTAAATAATCATTTTCTAATTGGAGTTATTTGCTTCTTGAATGGCAGTAAAATTTATAGGTAAAAACTTTCTGGTCCTGATATTTTCACTGAGGACACTTTCAAAAAATATATTTTTTTGTTATAAATGGACACAATACCTTTATTTTATTTGTTTATTTTTTATGTGGTGCTAAGGATCAAACTCAGCGCCTCACATGTGATAGGCAAGCACTCTACCACTGAGCCACAACTCCAGCCCTGAGGACATGTTTTAACTATTCTTTTAATTCCTTTTGTTGTTACATGACTTCTGAGAGTTGATGGGTTTTCTTGAGCCATTTTATCTGGTACTCTTTTTTTTTTTTTTTTAGAAATTTGTTCTTCTTTCATCACCACTTCACTCAATATTGTACTGGAAGTCCAAGTCAGTTTAGTAAAGCAAAAAACAAAATAAAACCAAAACAAAACAAAGCTTACAATGAGACACAAACAAATGAAGGGAGGGATTAAGAATGGGCACTATCTGTAATATTTCAACTATCATTATTCACAAATGTTTTGAGAATGTATGTGAAAACAAAAGATCTACATGTAAATTTTTAGAATTACAAGAGAGTTTCTAGATAAAGAAAAATCAATTGTATTTTTATTTATGTATTATGAATTGACAAAAATATATATTTATCATGTACAATATGTTGTTTGAAATATGTATGTATTGTAGAATAGCTAATGATCTAATTAACATATCCATAACCTCCACATAATTTTTTTTGTGTGTGTATGTGAGTGCTCTGAACACATCTACTTTCTGAGCAGCATTCAAGAATAGAGTATATCATTATTAACTATAGTCACTATATTGTATAATAGGTCTTTTCTTATTCTATTTAACTGCATTTTTGTATCCTTTAACCAACATCTCCCCAAACACTCTCCCTCAATCCCTGATAACCACTATTCTACTCTCTGCTTTTTAGATTCCACAAATAAGAAAGATCATTTGTGTTTCTGTGCCTGGCTTATTTAATTTAACATGATGTCCTCCAATTTCATCCTTGAAGGTATAAATGCGTTTTTCAGGCTAAATAATATTTTGTTATCTTTACATACCACCTTTTCTTTATCTATTCATTTGTGATGAACATTACAGTTGATTGTGTATCTTGGCTATTATGAATCATGCTGCAACATGAGAGTGCAGATATCTTTTCAGCATATTGATTTCATTTCACTTGGATATATACCCAATAGTTGGATTGTTGGATCATATGGTAGTTCTAAAAAAAAAAAGTCAATTGTATTTTTATACGCTGTGGGTATAAAATTTCTTTCAAAATTAATTTAAAAATTTTCTATTTAAAACAGCACTAGAGTGTAAAGTGCTTTAGAATAAATTAACAAAATATTAGCAAAAACTTTATGTAAAAAATCATGAAATTCTCATATTAGACATTATACCAAATTTAAATAAATGACATAGGAAGACAATATTTTATTTATTTTTTGGTACTGGGGATTGAACTGTGGGTAACTTTACCACTAACCCACATCTCTAGTCCTTTTTAACAAATTTTAACTCTTGAGACAGCGTCTTATTAAGTTGCTGAGGCTGATTTTTAACTTGTGATCTTTCTGTTTCAGCTTCTTGAGTTGTTGGGATTACAGGTGATTATATGGGATTACATTCCCCATGGTAGATTCAGTATTAAAAGACTAATAGATCTATAGATGAATTTATGGTGTCATTATAAATTTATCTATTAAGTTAAAACAATAACAATAAAGATCTAAACAGGTGCTCAGGTGGAATTTAATAAACTGATCCGAGTATTTAGAAATGAAATAGTCCTTAAGGAATCAAAACACCGCTGAAGACTAGAGCACAGAAATACTTGTCTCAGATAAGAGAAAACTTACCAGACAGTGTGGCATTGGTGCGGTGATGGGGAGAAAAAGGTCAAGGTTATTGACTGTAATGTCCTAATCAAATTGACACACAAATGGAGGCATGAATTTGGTCAAACTAGTACAATAGCTAAATGGGACATAAGGACTTTTAGAAAATAGTGTTGAAACAATTGGAAACCAGATGAAAGTTCAAAGACAAAATTTTATGAAAAAGGAAAAGCTACAAAACTTTTATAAGACAACATGGGAGAATATTTTTATAACCTCTCAGTGGTAAAAAACTTTCATATACAAAGCACAAAAACACAAAGCATAAAGGGACTGTTCCATGAATCACACTACATTAAAATTAAGAACCTGTTTATCAACAGATTTCTCTGAAACAAAGAGAAATGCAATCCACAAAAGGGAAGAAAATATTTGCATACACAAAACCAATAAAGGATTATAATTCAATTCAATAGACTCAATAGCACAAAGATAACCCAAAGAAAAATGGGTAAAAGACATACATAAACATTTCACAGAAGAAATATGAATATCAAATAAACATATAAAAAAAGTGCTCAGCTTCACTGGTGATAATGGAAATACGAATTAACCCACAAGGAGATGCTAGGTCACAGTGGCTTTTAAGTATTGGTGAAGATGTGAAGTGATGTGGATTCAGAGGCACATCCCATGGGAGAGATTGGCAGAGGCTAAGGTAACTTGCACATGCTTCAGAAAACATGACCAAGAATGTTCTAGGAAAGAAAGCAAGACAGTTCAGAAGTTTAACATCATTAAAATGGATAAATAAAATGGCACATTCACATAATGGGATACTAGAGAACTGTGAATAATGGAGGATTATAGCTATTAAGTAACAAAATTGATAACTTTCCAGAGGAACATATGTGAGGAAAAAGCAATTTAGAGGAAAATATGTACAACATGATCCTATTTATATAATATTTTTTAAATCATGTAAAATTAAGTAATATTACCTTAGGTCTGTAAAATGAATGCAGCAATGTGCAGTGAGATCAGCACAAACTTAAAAAGATTGTGCTGATCTCACTGCAGAGAGAAGCTGGAAAGCTGGAATGGAATTGGGGAGGGACAAGAGGGAGGTCTGCAAAAATGGACAAGAAACCATCATTTAATTTAAATTAAGTACTAGGTGTTCAAAGGTTTGCATTTTCTTCACATAAATGTAATTCACATTTAATAAACATTATTTTGTATCCAGCCTATATTTTATAAAATAATGAAAATGAATTAAAACTAAAGCAGAAGGATAGTTTGGGAAGGGTCCCATGGATCTTGGTTGTTAGAATGGAGATACACTGACCTAATTTTCTCAGAGTCTTGGTGCAGGTATTCTGAGATTGCTTTTACATGACAATAGACTTTCAGGTCTTCTGATTAGCTCAGCCTTCAATAAATAATGTGATTTTTATGGTTTGGATATTCCATGTCTTCTGAAGAGCTCATGTGCCAAATCAAGAATGTTTAAAGGTGAAATGATTAGAATATGAAAGCTGCAGCCTAATGGGCAGATTGATTCATGTGATTGATTAGTACTTCGAATGGACTGCTGGGTGGTAACGGTAGGCAGGTGGGGCATGACTGGATGAAGCAGGTCCCATTGGGGATTATATTTTTTATCCCTGGCTCCTTGCTCTATCTGCTTACTGGCTGCCATGAGCTAAGATATTTTTCTTCATCACATCCCTCTGCTATGATATTCTGCCTCACCTCAAACCCAGAGTGATAGAGTTGGTCAACCAACTTAGTTGGTCTGAGACCTCTGAATCCATGAGCCCAAAATAAACTTTTCCTCCTCTAAGTTGTTATTGTCAGGTATTTTGGTCACAAAAATGAAAACCTGACTAGCACAGTGCTTCAGGCTCCTGACTGGTATGTCTAAGAGTTCTTAATCCTAACTTCAGTAATGAGGCAAAGAAAGTAGCAAGAGGCTGACTCTACATTGTCACTTCTATATTGACCCAGGGGAAGGGGAACTGCACAGAATGCATATCCAAGTGTGTTTCTGTGACATCCTCACATCCTTTAGGCACATGGAACCTTCATTGTGTCTCTGAACTGAGCTCTGATTCTCTCTATCATTGGGGTATCTATGGTTCTCATCTTTCATACAAGCATGTGCAGTAACTTTGTGGAAAGGTAATTACCCATGTCTTTTAACTTCATTTGAATTTCAGCCAAGAGATAAAACAGCAAATAATAACATCAATTAAAAAAAAACTACAGAGAACTAGTATTAAATGAAACAAATGAATCTAGAACATCACCAGTAAAGGCAGGCAGAGTTTGCTTCTCATATCTCATATGCGGTTTTTATGAAGAGAACTTGTCTGGTGGAGCAGGGAGGCATCTCAGTGCTAAAAACACTAGTCTGTGCTTTGCCACTAACTAATGCTTTGTAATATAGTATAAGCCACAAACTTTCTACATCTACAATTGCTGATCTATGCACATCTATTGTAAATCAGACATTTAAAATGATACATCTGTAATGTAGGAATTATTATTCTTATGTTATAAATGAAGCAACAGAGACTCAGGATAGTTAACTGTTTCAAGGCTAAGTAACTTCTTAGCTTTAAAGACAAGACTTGGGCCCATTCCTTCTGGCTTCAAAGCCAGACAGATCCTTCCATGTTGTTGTTCTTTCTGGGACCTGTGGAAGACAATGTTTGAGGATTAATTATTGTCCTCTATGGTTTTCTTTCTCTTTCTTTCTCTTTGCTTCTATTTTCTTGCTTTCTTCCTTTCTTTCCCCTCTTCTTCCATCCCTTCCTGTTCTGTTCTGTTCTGTTCTCTTCTCTTCTCTTCTCTTCTCTTCCTCTCTCTGTCTCTCTCCCTCCCTCCCTTTCTCTCTCGCTCTCTCTCTTCTTTCTTTGGTATTGGGGATTGGACCCTGGAGCACTTTACAACTGAGCCACATCCCCAGCTCTTTTTTACATTTTATTTAGAGACAAGTCTCCTTAAATTGCTTAAGATCTCACTACTTACGTTGCTGAGGCTGCTTTTGTACTCTCAATCTTCCTGCCTCAGCCTCCCCAGCTGCTGGGATTACAGGTGTGAGCCCCTATGACTGGCTCCTCTATGGTTTCAAACAACCATCCTCACCTGACACAAATACCAACATTGTAAGCAGTTTTCTCTCCCTTTGTAGCTGGAGGGATGAATACAACCATGGACATGGGAAGGTTTTTTTTTTTTTTTTTGTATGTGTGTGTGTGTGTTTGCAATGCTGGGGATTGAACCCAGAGCATCATACATGCTAGGCAAGCCCTACCAATGAGCTACAACCCCCAACACTGCAGAGTAGAACTCAGCTTACTTACTGAGCTTTAAGCAACCAACTTAGCTTATGTCAGCTCCCACTTAAAGATTTTTTTTTCTCATTTGCTTATTACAAATGTGAAGAATCTAGAAAAATGTAATATATCTAAGTCAAGAAGGATTTTTGGGGTGAAAAGAATAAACCAAGAGATAGACTTTGGTCACCAAAGAAGTAATATCTCTAGAACATTTCAATATTTAATTAAAAGGGTCAAAAACCATTTGAAATGAAGATTTCAAATTTATTCAGTTAAATTTTGCTTTGGAAAGCTGGGGCTTGCAAGGGAGCAGGGAGGCATCTCAGTGCTAAAAACATCCGCTTTTTAAAAAATTTTAACCTCTTAGAATAGCACCTTTGTCTTGTGGAATGTACTAAGAAAATAAATCCATTTATTATATTTACTTTTGTGGTAATCACCTAAACTCAGAAATGCTCCTATTTAGTTTTCTACTGAATAGAAAATATGGTATGTCTTCATCTGTCTTCAGTATAGTAATTTCTTAAAAATACCATTATTAAAAATACATATCACATTCCCTTGAAATATATATGTTTATTTGTAATTCTAAAAGAACAGTTAACTCTCCAAATTAATAGCATGATTTGGTATCAAAGAGTCCAGACTCACATCCTAATTTTGTGACCTCAAATAGGTCAGTGTATCTCTCTGAATCCCTTTTACGGATATGTTTATGCCAACTTTTCAGGGTTATTTTCAGGGTCAGGTCTAGAAATGCAAAGTACTTGCTATGCGAGGAGCACCCCATTAAAGAGTTGCTGCTATTATCACTGTTATTATAGAAGCATATCCCATCTCTGTGGGGAGAGTGTTGTAGCTTTCAATACCAATGCCAGGAAAGTGTCACACATGTGACTTATAAAGGCTTTTTAGGTCTGAACATTGTTGAGAAAGGGGTTTGGACTATTGTATGACCCTACATTATACAAAAGGAGATGTCAGTAATGTCAGAGGCCTGTGATTCAACCCCTCCTCTGCTTTTCCCACTCTGCTTTAATATCAGCTTTTATATTAATTCACACAGAAGCATATGCAGTGCTGTTTTTTTTTCTTGCTAATTTCACTTCAGTAGTTGGGCGAAGTCCCATTGTCTAGTCTATGTGATCTAAAAGTCTCATTTCTTTGGAATTGGACTGAAGGAGCAAAAGATGATTATTATAAGAATTTCAGGTTATATATTTAGTCTTTTATGCCATTATTCTTTCTGAAAATAATATTTGTCTCTTCTGTGGCAAATAGACAGGGTTGTAATTCTCTAAAAAAATGAGTGGTGGATATATTCAAGACAACTTAGTGAAATATATGTATGTATCTACCCTGACATATGTATACATATTTATACATATGTAACATATTTAAAATATCTTCGAGCTTTTATTACAGAGAAGAAATATCTGTATAGTAATTATCCTTTAAATAACATAATAAAAGGGGAAAAGTATTTGTTAATGATAATTTTTCAGGAGTAAAGAAAGCATAGTGGGGGAATGGGTACAGTGGTAAAGAAAGAAGAGTTAAATTTCATCCAATACCACAAACATCTTTTTAAGTGGTACAAATGTTATACAAATATAATACTTACTTTAGGTGGTTTTAGACCACCTAAAGAAGAGAGAGAAATGTATGGCAAAAAGATAAATTATGAGTGATAATGCCAATGACAGAAAAGCTATTGATGCATTGATTGCAAGGTAAGAGGCAATCATTGCATGGAGGAGGAAGTGGAAGATACTATAATGGAGGAAGGGAGATGTTCAGCTTTCTTGATGCGTAGGTGGAGGAATCACTAAGGCATCTTAAGAGCTTATCCTTTCTGGGCATCAACTTAATCATGTACACATTGACAGAGTTCAACCAAATGAGATCTAAGGTCATGTTTAGCTTTAAAAATATTGTTCTGTGAAATAGGAGAATCAAAGTGAGCAAGTGATGGTTAATCTAATTCTCATTGAAAGATGATTGATTCAGTTTAAGCCCCCATTTCTTATAATTCTAACATTAATTTCTTAACCCTTTTATTAATTTCTATGCTAGTTTTTGAGTTTTAGTCTGACTTAGGATTCAGAACACTTTAATTCAAAGACTACATTATCATCCACTTGGGGAAATGCAAATACTATAATATTTGAAGTCAGGCAAATCGAGGTTCAGTTCCAACCCCTGTCATTTATGGGGGTGAAGGCAGTGAAACTCAAGGTGAGATCTCTGCACCAGCAGCATCACCAGGGAACTTGTGAGTCATGCATAGTCTCAGGCTGAATCGCAGACTTTCTAATCCTCAGAAACTCATGGCAGAATCTAGAAATCTATTTTCCAACAAGCACTCCAGGTGAATTTGGTACACTCTAGATTATGAGAACTGAGGCATAACACAGGATTAATAATTTATTTTTCCATGTAAGAATGAGAAAATATTTGTATGGTCGTTGGCAGGTTTTAGTGGCATAGTATTTATTACTTGGCTCACCACAGGTCCTCACCAGATGGTAACTGTTATTTTTATTGTTTTAGTGACATGACAAAAACCTTTGCTACTTCCATGAGGAATTGAGGATCAAATCTAAGTTTAATATTCCTTTGTAGTATAAAAAATAAAATATAATCTTGTTAAATAAGATGTTTTTGAAAGAAAGTATCACACTGTATGAAGCATATGAGTTATTATCTATGGCTGCTTTCTAAAATCACAGTGTACTCCGGTTGCTGAGATTTTACTGTATTGGTGTGGTGCACTGAGGATTTGTGGCATATATAACTCCCCCTACCCTCCAATCCTGAGCTGTTACTCTTTGCTATGGCATAGAAGAAACCCTTTGAAACAACTGGGAGTTCAGGTTCAATGTCATCATTACCTAGTTATGAGTTCAAGCCATTCCTGGAACTTGAATGAACCTTAGTTTGCTTCATGGGGTAGTTGATAAGCTAATGAAATGCATATATAGGTTAATGTTATTTATAAAACACACATTGGCTGGCAATTTAAATTCAGGTTCTACGTAATAAGATGATTATTCATTGCGTTTGACAAATATTTATTGAGTACCTACACTGCAGTCAACTCTGTGCTCGAAAATACTTCATGAAGACAAACAACTTGCTTTCAAGTTAAGTTCTGGCAAACATTTCTGAGACTCTTTCCATGAAGCCAATTAAATGAGTAGTCTAAATAGAAATTAATATGTTATAGAACTATTTTATTTCTTTGGAAAAAGCTTAGTATTCAAAGGCTGATTTTATGAGAGGGAAAAGAATTGGCAATTTACAAATATAAATAACATGGTGCAACTTTTCAGAAAAGTATTTCATCAATATGTATCAAGAATTACTTAAGTTACATACCACTTTGACCCATTAATTTCAATATATGAGTTTCAGAAGCTGTTGTGGGAAAATAATAGTGATGTATTATACAAAAATGTTTATTATCCCTCTATTCAAAAGGAATGACTGATTTATGTTAACAAACATGATATATGTCACTAACATCTAACATTTCATAATTAAATAATGGAATATTACTTAAACATCAAGTGATAATATATATTCAGGATATATATTTTATAATTATAACTTAAAACATTATTTAATTTTAATATATATATATATATATATTAAAAATAAAAACTTTAATAAAATGGATCAAAGTAAGTCTTTGGAAGGTAGCAAGAAAATAGAGCAAAAAAGATTTTTTGATGAGTCATTTTCTATTTTGCACTTGAGTGCATTTTCTGAATTTTCTAAAATTAACATATTTGTCTTTTATAACATGAAGTTCTCTGCATATTTCCCTCTCATTGGATATAAGTCAGCAACATTGAATTTTGTCTTTCCTTGTCAGCTTTTAAAAGTACAATTTGGCACTTCTGGAGAGATATCAACCAGTAAGTATTCCTCAGCGATCATAAAAATGGGCATAACCTTTTCATGGGGCAATTGAGTCAGAAACTCAGAAAAGAGGCTACCCATTTGGACAGATTCATCTATCCTTTGCAATTATAGAAGATCACAGATGTGGGCTTCAGGCAAGATAATCCTTTCTTAGGTTTGGAGTAAAGTGAATCGGCTCTGCACCTCTATGCTCCACATGCGTTGCACTCATTCTACTGAAGAATCTGTTATTAAGAATGGTCCCCCAGGAGTACTGTTTTGGCAAAAAGGACAAAATAATGACACCTTTCTTTTTGAACACAGTGACTCACACATTAATTTTTAATGTTCCTAGACTTTGAAATGAGTACAGTGGTCATTTGAACAAGTACCAAAAATTTCAAAAATTAAAAATAAGCAATTTTAATTAAAAATAGAATCACTTAGCAAACCAACAAATACTAGTTTTATTTCTCTGTTTACTGAGGTTTTATTGATTTCAATTCTTGAACTGTTTGTTTTTAGACAATGGAATAAAATTATAGTTTTTGAGTGAGAAGGATTTGATTTAAATCCTTTCACCTGAGATCTTGACAAGATATTATATATTAATTTCATCATGAATAACATGGGAATACTAACATCTATCTCCCAGAGTAACTTTGAAAATAAACTGCTGTCAAATTAAAAAGCTCCGAAGAAACAAAGAAAACAAGAGCATAAAGAGAGATTTACAGAGTGGGAGATCATTGCCACCAGTTCCTCAGGGTATTAATGTTTAGAATGTATATAAAAAAAACAACAACTTAATACCAAAATAAAACGAAAACACAATGAACAAATGGATAAAACAGCTAAACAAAAATACACTTCTTAAAAGAAGAAACACAAATAGCCAATGAATATATGAAAAAAAGTGTTCAACATCTTTATCCCTCAGGAATACGCAAATCAAAACTACATTGAGATTTCATCTCACTACAGTCAGAATGGCATTTGTCAAGAATACAAATAACAAATTTTGGTGAAAAATGTACACCTGAACATTGTCAGTGGGACTGCAAATTGGTATAACCATCTGGAAAGCAGTATGGACATTTTTCGAAAAACTAAGAGTAGAATCACCATATGACCCAGCTATCCCACTCCTTGGTATTTTCCCAATGGAACATAACCATAGTTTTTATAAAAATAAATATTATAGTAACACAAATATATCAAAGTTTATAGCAGCACAATTCACAATAGCCAAGCTATGCAACCAGCCTAGGTGCCTATCCACAAAGGAATGGACTAAGAAAACATAGTATATATACACAATGGAGCTTTATTCAACCATAAAGAAGAATGAAATTATAGCATTTGCTGGTAAGCAACCTGGATGCAGTCTTCTTCAGGAAGTAGGGGGACAGTGTGCAACCAGGTGGCTCATTTGAATAGAAGTAGCTACTGAGTCAGGTTCATGCTGACATCATCCCAGGTCTCCCTCCTTCCTGTGAGTAATCTGCTCCCAAGTACTGTCCTGAACAGACAGCCCAACACTGCCCCATGGTACCTCACTTAGGCCCCGTGGCTGCCTCCCTTCCTCTCTACACTCTGACTTGATTCCTTGTAACCCAGCAGCCAGTTTCTTCACAACTCTGTTGCTCAGAACTTTAGTTCTAAGCCCTGACCCAACAGCCTGGCAGAGACAGGAAGGCTGAGTATATATACATAGTATATATACACAATGGAGCTTTATTCAACCATAAAGAAGAATGAAATTATAGCATTTGCTGGTAAGTGGATGGAACTGAAAAAAGAAAAAGAATGAAATAAACCAGCCCCAGAGAGTCAAAGGTTGAATGTTTTATCTCATGTGGAAGCCACATCAACATGAGGGGCAGGGGACAAAAGGAAAAAAAGAAAGATCAGTAAAGTAGAAAAAAAAGAAAGGGGGAGGAAGGAGAAGAGGGAAAACGGAAGTACGGGGGAATGAATTGGAGCAAATTTTATCCCATGCGTATATAATATGTCAAAATGAACTCCAATATGACTCCTAACTAAAATTAATAAAATAAGAAAATAAACTGTTAATTAAGAGGATGTGTGTTGCCTGTCTAAAAAAGTATAGCACATGCTAATTACTGATCATGTTGTAGTTGTTCTAATTTCATTTTTATTCCAAAGAAAGTTCCCAGATATATTGCTTTTCTACATTCTGGAGGTTGGTAAATGCCAGCATTATTATGAGAAAGCCAAAACACCGACTCAAACACAACCAATAAGTAGCAAGGGACTCCTTTATGCTGTACTCTCTGTTCTGCATCTCTGTCTAAGAGTTCATGGTGCTCTATAAATTCAAAGGACTCAATTTATCTCCTCTGCTGAAAAAAAAAAAAACAACTATCTGTATATTCTTCCACAGAGCTCAAAATTCTTATTCTCTTATGTCCTTAGGAAACCTTAACTAGAAGAGAGGAAGCTAAGACCTTCAATGAACTTTTGGTACCTGCCACATAGATGCGGCATGTATTCAGTATTCTATCACTTCAGTTTCTCACTTTTCTTCCCTAATATAACATTTATGAACAACCTTCCTCACACACCTGTTATATTTTCAACTGTCACTTAGGGGAATGTAAAGCTAGAAATGAGTTGAATTTGAGTAAACAGTAAAATTGTTTCAGGAACTAATTTGTCTAGGAACTCAAGTGCTTTATGAACAGGGTCCTGGGTTCATTTGAAAAGCAAGCATTCTGAGTACTTCACCCCTTGGAATAAAACAAGTAGGCATGCATTCTTATTTTTTACATTTCATTGTTATAGTCCTCTGATGAAGGCGTTTAGTTCATTCTTTGTTTCTGCCCATCCCAGGGAGAGTTTACCTGCTGCCCTGAACTCCGGATACACAGTGGGTGGAGATTAGGGGCAACATTCGTGCATAAAGCACTGTAATTTTTACTCAAGGCTATTGTTTGGGGTTCAACCTGTTTGTGAAACTGACCCAGATGCTCCCTCTGATCCAAATCCTTTTTTAAGAAGAGAGAAGTGCTGTCCCCTTTCCATCATGCATGATGATACAAGTTTCCTCTTTTATTTCTGTTTCTCAGAGGTCTCAGATGTGCATAATGCTTGAAGTAGGTTTTTCTCTTTTGCCTTCTTTGAAAAAAATAAGGATATTTTATTTTATCACCAAGCACCAAGGATAGTAATGATGATAATAATACTTGTAGCGAATTTTACATGTTCCAAAATGCTTTGGGCAGATGTTTTGTCATAGCTATAATCATTTCCCCACAGTGCTCACTCAAGAAGAGCATGATGTGTTTTGCACTTCATATTTGGCCTGAAACAAGAGAAAAGACAGTTACTGGCTCTCTAAAGAAGAACAGGTTTTTGAGATGGCATTTGGTATTTTCCCTAAATTATTGGAATAAAAATGGCTAATACTTACCAACTTAACATCTCTTGAGATTTGGGCCAGCCTGTGGATTCTATGACACACTCACAAACATGATCCTTCCTCAGGTTTCTTGCTGGTGTAAGAGCACAGCAGACATTCAAAGCTGTGTTTGATCATGAATCTGACTTCATGGATATGTCCTTTCTCAACACTGTTTGTCTAACATGTTATTTTCCTTTTTCTTTTCACAATGCCTCTTGAATTCTTTCCTTATTTTGTTTATTTTCACTGCCTGTATCTCTACTTGTGGTTTCAGGTCTCTCTGTTTCTCATGCTATCAAACTCACAGAGCCACTCAATCACAGACTCACTTCCTGTGGTGCAGTGGCTTACAGCAACCCTCACCCACCTGGCCTGAGCCAGAGAGGCAGGAGGCCTTTCTTCTCCCTGTGCTCAGACACACTTGCCCATGGTTATAGAAAAGTAAATCTTCCCCAGAAGCCAGGGAAACTTATATTGCTCATGTGAAAGGCTGAAACCAGCTGTTAACTATAAATTAGACATTCTTGATCCATTTCAAAACTTAATTTTGCATCCCCCCTCTTTTCTTTCCTCCCCTCAAATACCTTCCTCATCCAACTACTTGCTTGTTGCCTGCTTGACTGGCTGTTGCTGACTACACCCATCCCATGGGTTTCAAGTCTCTTGGTTCCTGGTGCTGTCAAAAGCACAGAGACCATCAATCTCAGACTCTTCCCAGTGTCTCCTGCTGATAGAGGATTTGGGAACCTACTCATTGCTCTCTGCATTTTGAGTGATAGGAATGTGAAGTCAGCAGTACAAATCATGCCTTTATTAAAAAAAAATCATGGGAAGTATTTCCTTACGGGGTGTTGGTCATTGCCACCTAATCAATAAGATTCCAAAGGTTGTTTTGTCTGGTCCTTGTTTGCAGAAATGGCCACACTGGGACACTATAAAGACTTCTTCAGAAATTTGGCTTGATTTCAGTTGTGCAAATCTTTATATTGCCACTTAATTCTATTTTGGTTTATTATAATTAATGTGTGTCTCAGAAAATCATACTATTAGTTGTATTCGCTTTCAACAATCAAGTTTGAACAGTCCACATAATCTAGAAAGAGGAATAAATAAAATTCCAGTGCTCAAACCTAATGCTGCAGATATCTGGGGCTGGGATATCCTGTGCTAAAAAATATTGACACATTTTTACCACTGGCTGGAGGCTTCACCAGTATTTATTTCCTCATCACTTGTATCTAGAAGGCATCCCTGTTGAGAAGTCAAGGGCTAAGAAGATAATGAATAATTTCCTGGTCATAAAAATTTACTGGAACCATTTTGAGAACAAATAATTGATGAACTTGGGATTTAAACTGTTCCTTTTGGAACAAAAGGCAAACCTAGAAGGTTCCTTAGTTATATCCTCAGATAATCACTGTACCAAGATTTGGCCTCCCTCAACCAGTTAAAAAACATTTATCAAATATTTGGTCTTTGTGAAGTGCTTAAATTCCTCATAAAGCCTTGCCAGGTTAAATTCTACCATAGTGTTTGATCAGCCTGTTATGCCTAGTCAGCAATGCATGCTGACCATATCTGAAGTCCAAATTGTTTTTTTTTTTTTTTGACCCTCAAGGTTTTCCACACTTTTGCCCTATTCCTTCTGTATAGTCTTTTTTTCTATCTTCCTCAACACACCTCCTGCACTCACATCATTTTGATGTCCTTGCTGTTTTTCTCACAAGGCAAAATCTTGTCTTTGCTTCTTGTTCATAGTTTTGCTGCTGGCTGGAAGCCCTGCCTTCTGAATCATGTATCTAACTCCTGTTTTATTATACCAGTTTCATCCAAAGTTATAGCTATAGCTACTCCATACAGGTAATACACTTTGATCAACCCAATGCAGATGTCAAAAACTCAACAGTAACATGGACTGACTGCCAAGAAAAGTTATTGGCTGCAGACAGAATCAGGCTAAGAAAGAGATATCAAAAGCACTACAACCAGAATGGCTCAAGCATTTTGGAGACCACCTCCATTGCCACCAGGTATCCTACATGCTTTATGTGGAGTTATAAGACCTATTTGCTTAACTGGGTTTTGGCCCTATTTGATCTTATCCCTTTTTATGCCCTATTTTTCCCTTTTGAAATGGGAATATTTACTCTGTGCCACTATATATTGTGTATATTAACTTGCTTTTGATCTTTATAGGGGTTCAGAGCCAAGGGTTTGCCTTGAATCACAAAGAGACTTTGAACTTGGAATTTTGGGCTAGGCTAGAGTGTTGAAGACAATGGGGACTCTTGAAAATGAGTTAAATACGTTTGCACTGTTGGAGGGACATGAGATTTGAAGACTGAGGAGTGGAATGTGACATTTTGGGTATTAGATGTCTTCCAAAAGCTCCTGTGTTAATGCAAAAGTATTCAGAGGTGAAGTGATTAGATTATGAAAGCTGTACTCTAACCAGTCCATCCTAGTCTGAATAGACTAACTATATAGTAACTATAGGCATGTGGGACATAGTTGGAGGAGGTGGGTCCCAGGAAGTGTGTCCTGGAAGAATTCATTCTTCCTGTGACCCTCTTCTCCTCCTTCCCTCTTCTCCTCCTCCCCTCTGCATTCTGGCTGCTATGAGTTGAGTGACACTCCTCTACCACACCCTTTCATCATGATATTCTGCTTGATCTTGGGCCTGAAGCAATGGAGTTGGCTTAATATGGACTGAACTTCTTAAACTATGAACCTAAATGGCTTTTCTTCCTCTAAGTTGTTGTCAGGTATTTTGTTCACAGCAGTGAAAGGTTGACTAACACAACACTCTATAAATCATAAAGCTTTATTTACACTATACATACAGCATTATATATTAAAATGAATTCTATAAATGCATTTTTTCTTATTAATATATCTATCAAATTTTAATTTGTTTATGAACCATAACTATTTCATGTGCTAGTAACCTTTAGTGATTTTTCAGCTCTGCTTTATTCTAAAGTTTTCTTTTTAACCTGTAATTAATTTTGCAAGGTACTGTGAACTGGCTGACTAAGATTATGTATACCAAAAGGGGCAGGTTTTCACTGGAGCTCTATTGGCTATGAATAGTTGACAGAGTCTTCTTTGTTGAGTCTTAGAATGAATGCAAATGGTTTTCATTGGTTTTAATTACTGGAAAGTCATAAGAACCAAGGGAATTCAGAAATAAAGTATATGCAGCAAGTATAGTATGAGGTTGTTCATGCATAGACTTTAACTCAGCTTGAACAAATACAATGCAAGTATTTATTGTTCTCATGTAGTATTACGGTTTGTTGGATTAATTTTCTAACAGATTGAAATCCGTTACATACTTTCCTCCATTATGCACATTTCAAAATTATTTGAGCTCTACTAGATCTTGTTCTCCAAAGCACCGTTACAAACAAAGAAATGTGAAATTATTGCAAAGCATGTTTCCAGGAAAATGGTTGTCATCTGATAATATATATTACCTCTTGGTATATTCATCTGATAAGAGCTTAGATAGTCCTGAGTTATAGAAAGCATTATCTATATTTTTTAAAAGTGCTTAAAATCCATCAATATTATACATGTTTCTGGTAATTCTTTACTAATGAAGGATTATCACAGGTTTCTATTTCTAAGCCAGACATGGGAGAGACTGAATGTGTGTGCTGCACATTAAGTTTATAATCTAGCAAGCTACAAGTAGGAGAGATATTAGGACAAATCCTATTAGATTATAGTAACAATAAAATAAAATATCCAAAACCAAAAACCAAACACCTTTCCCGTTTATTGTAGGACAGGAGGGGTATATATACATTCCACACAGCTTATCTTAATTAACATAAACTAGATACAGCAGTCAATAAGGAATCTCCACACTTAATGGCTCGCTGGCGTTACTTCACAAACCACTCCTTCTGGCAAAATGCCAGGCACCATCTTGACTTGTTTACAGACCCTAACATTTCCTCTGTCCAACATGTGGTTAGCACTGGTTTCAAGTGTCCTTATAATCTTTTGCCACAGGGTTGGTAGACCGCAAATTTTGGCTTTAGATAGACTTCATTTGGAATTATGCATTTGTCATACTGAGGCCCAGTTCCCTCATCTTTATGATGAAATGTTGTGCATTTAAATAAATTATTCTGCATGAAATGTCTGTGCATTTGAGTATCTGATTAAAAAAGGGCAACAAATTATAGATTTTTTTACATGAATTTCCAATAAAATTGTTATTGTTAGCTATAGACTGAAGATGAGAAATTCATGTATATATGAACAGAAATAGTATCTCCAAGAAGAAAGAAATCTGGACTGGCACCCCCAGAGTTGTGTCACTAATTGTTCTGGAAGAGATCACACTCATCTCTTCCCTGGATCAGGTAAGAGAGCTCCTTGTCTTTGGTTCTATGAGCATTGGGGTTGTGACTTTAATACTCTGGGTAACAAGCAAAAACAGATGACCTTTGCTTTTGTCAATCAAATAAACAAAATAAGACAATGATCCCATGCTCATTTATGTTCAAGATTCAGATAAAAATAATAAAATGTAATTGTTCACTTTACAGAATTCACCAGAGTAGGACTATAAACTATCCATATTAATGAGAACTCTGATCATTCTCTCATTAGATCTAGTGATCCAGAAATTTCTGAAAATTGAAGGTACTTTATTGTTCTTAGTGTTTAACAGGAACATTTTAATTTTCAAAAAAAATGGTTTTTGAAAGTTCTTAATTTTATTTTCAGATTGAAGAGGTCCTGATTTTTCTCTTGGTGTAATGCAGTTAGTAATTCTTATTGTTTATTATTGTAGAAAATTACCTATATAAAAAATGTGACATTGTGTGGTAGCATGTTCCTCTGCATTGATGAGGGTGAAACCTTTAAGAGAAAGAATTATTGAAGTATATTTTTTAGTATGTTCATTGTAATGAGGTAGAATATTTACTATTTTTAAATTAAAGTCCATTTTAGAAGAACAAAAACTAAATTTCTGTTTCAATGAAATGTAATGTAAAAGCACTAGAAATAGAGACATTCCTTATTCTTTTTAAGTCTCCTGACATATAAGCTATGGATATTTTAGAATGATACAATGAAATGACTAATTTATTTGCACTTAGTTACAGTATAGGACTTCATAGTCTTTGTTTCAGTTTAAAAATCTGAGCACATTCAGACAGTTATACATGGGATGAAAACTCTGGGATACTCCTGGTGTTAGAACTACATTATAAGAATGCCTATGTTATGTTAGGTAAAAAGTCCACGAAACAGGCTGCCTCATAGTAGACCAACACTACTTCTAATGTAATAATAGGTAAATTTTATTAAATACTTAATAGTTTTTTTAAATTATCTGTGTTATAAATATTGTCTCTCTACTTTTGGGGGGAGGAAATTCAAAGGAAAGTTAAGTACCTTGGGCACGTTAACATACTCAGGAAACGGCCTCTGTAAAATTTAACCTATGTACCTCTAGTTCTAGACGTGAGTTCCCTACTACTCTTCCATGTAACTCTGAGATGGTTCCCATGTGCCCATATGGTTCATGTTCCTTATGTAGAGATGCTTCAGATATTCTAAAACTTAGGCAGTTTTTCTCTCAAAAATAATTTGTGTAATGCATTCTGATGTTCTCTAGTAGTTCTATTTTCTTGCTCTTAGGATATTTTTGTAGATACTTACAGCATTCCTGTTTCTAGTCTTCATTAGCATTTGTCTCTGGTTTATTGTAGTAGGCTTTTAATTGTACTCCTCTTTGTCGTCTGTACTCAAAACCTAATCATTGTCTATGTTAACATTAGAAAAATATTTAAAAAATATTATTGTGATCCTTCATTTAAAGTCTTGCATTGGCTTAAAATCCCTTTTATGAATCTTCCCTGGCTCTTCAATTTCCCCTGCCTAAGAAGAAATAATTTATATTCTAGTATCATATAGCATTCTCAAGGAGGTAATAGCTATATCAAATGACATTTAGTTGCTGTATACACTGTCCTCCACTAGACTTTGCAAAATTAGTATGTTATACGTCATCCATTCTAAGTCCTGACTCAATATTAGCTACTTAATAGGGATTTTTTAATTATAGATTTACTTTATTATATATGATGGCAGAATGAAATTAATTTTATATTACACATATAGAGCACAATTTTTCGAGTCACTGGTTGTACACTAAATATTTTCATACCATTCATGTCTTCATATATGTACTTAGGGTAATAATGTCTAACTCATTTATATCCCCATACTCCCTCCCTTCCCTCCCCCCATTTTGCCCTATCTAAAGTTCCTTCCATTTCTTCCATGCTTCCCCCACATTGTCATTATGAGTCAGCATCCTCATATCAAAAGAAAAAAAAAACATTTGGACTTTGTTTTTTTGGGGATTGGCTTACTTCACTTAGCTTTATATTCCCCAACTCCATCCATTTACCTGTAAATGTCATGATTTTATTCTCTTTTAATGCTGAGTAATATTCTATTGTGTATATATACCAGGGTTTCTCTATCCATTTATCTACTTAAGGGTATTTGGGTTGGTTCCACAATTTAGCTATTGTGAATTGTACTGCTATAAACATTGATGTAGCTGTGTTCCTGTAGTATGCTGTTTTGAAGTCCTTCGGGCATAAACTGAGGAGTGGGATAGTTGAGTCAAATGGTGATTCCGTTCCAAGTTTTCTAAGGAACCTCCTACTGCTTTCCAGATTGGCTGCACCAATTTGTAGTCCCACCAGCAATGTATGAGTGTGCCTTTCCCTCCCACATCCTTGCCAACATTTATTGTTGTTTGTATTCTTAATAGCTGCCATTCTGACTGGATTGACATGAAATCTTAGAGTAGTTTTGATCTGCATTTTTCTAATAGCTAGAGATGTTGAACATTATTTTATATATTTGTCGATTGATTGTATATTATCTTCTGAGAAGTGTCTGTTCAGTTCCTTGGCTTAATAGAAATTTAATGAGAGTTTTATTTAATTAAATGTGATATGCTATAAATTTTGGTAAAGTCATCATGTGTGTTAACAAAAAAATATCCTTTGATATTTAGGCATGACCAGAATTTTCTTTGATATATGCATTTAAAGAATTAAGCTGAAAAAAATTAGTTGAAAATTAAATAATAAATATATGGAATACATTTAATAAGTTTATAAATATATTTATTTATAGACTCTAGGCTCAGTGTTTTAGGAATAATTTAAAGTACAGTGAGTATGAATATTGTCTATAGTATGCTGATAATATTATCTGATAAGAACAATGAACATACTTAGAGAAATAACATCATGAGAATGTGATTAAGAATCCAGGTGAGGGCATGATTTTTTTTTTCATTTGAATGTTTAGATTTTATATAAAATGCAAAAAAAGTTATCTGCAATCTATTTTTAGACCATAAATAATTGTATCAGGTGAAAAGCCTAAAATTCTTATTTCAGCTGGAGGCTGGCCCTGCCCACTCAGCAACATTTTTGAATTTTGAAGATTTTCTTCCAATTTATTCTGTGATAAGTAGAAAGAGAAGCAGTTCTACTGCAGCTTACGGGTATGTTGGAGCAACATCACACAGGTGAAGCATTAAGCAAAAGGATGATCTGGAACTTCCAGTCCTGGTTTTCTCTAGGACAAGACAGATAAAATATGAGGTTCATCCACTGAAAGTTCTTTCTTATAGATTTATAAAGTTTATTCAGTAAAGCACAAATTTATTAAACTAGATTATGATGGTGGGCTGAATTATATCCTACAAACAACAACATCTAAAATAGTTTCTACATTTTGTTGTTGAATAGGTATTTTATACTTTGGAAAGGGTAGATTTCAAAATGTACATAAAATATATGGTACTTTGAATCCACACCATGGAACATCTGATTGTGAAAGAGGATCTTGTTTTTATAGGAGAATACTGGTTAATAAATGAGAGAGAGATAAGAAAATTAGGCAAATAACATATTGTGAACCTCATATAATAACTATTAGGCAAGAATCATCAAAGGAGACCATCATCATGAGGCAAAAAGTTGTAGGGGACAGGGGTGCATCAGCATGGTTTCAAAGCACAAGTATTCAGATCCACTATTAACTGCAAGACAGCACTGTACCATATAATAGAGAGCTGCCATTAATTTAACTAAATGGTCTCTCCTGTGTGACTAATAAGGAACAACCTGACATTATGTGCCTCCTGATGTGATATAATGTGAACATGCAACCTCACCTATGAAATTTCCCTACTAAAAATGTTTTCCTGAGTCCAATCAAATCTCCATATCTAAGTAAAAGTTTACAGAAAACCATTTTTTTAAATGAAAATACTTTTCTTTCTGAGGGTTGAAAGACCAAATTAAAGGAGTGAATATTTTCCTTTGGTCTTTACAATTAAAGGGATAGTAGAATCCACAGATAAGGGAAGTTGGATTATTTGTGATGCATAAAACTGCTATACATAGATTTTAAAACATGCAGTATAGAAGTGAACCTCTATTTTGTATAAGGAATTATATCTTTGAGTTTTTATCATATGTAAACAGAATCATTGTTTCATCTAAATCACCAAAATTAGAGTAATATTGTTCCACAATAAACAAATCCTGCTTTCTGCATCAATGAGAAAGATAGAGTGAGTAAATAAAATCTAATTACATATTTAAGAGAGAATGTTACAAAAATAGCACAGGTTTATATGTTAACCATGTAACAAAAAACCTTGTTAGCATCTTATGAAAATAAAATGTAATGAATAATAAATAAATAGCTAAAGGTCTTTGAAAATATAAAGTTTTAGAAATGTAGAAGAATAAAACAATTTTAGTCCATTTCTCTCTTCCTACACATGTGAAAACTCACTTACAGCAGTTGGAGTGACTTCTCCAAAGTTATACAATTTAACAGAATACGCATGGGACTAAAATCCAAGCCTTCACATCTGTTCCAGAGTACACCTTTATTACCAGGTAATAACATGTAAAGAAGTCACCATGTCCCAAGGAAGTAGAATTTATGTTGGAAGTTCTACTGAAGCACAAAATTACAATAACCAGGAGAATCTCTTTATAATAAAACAGCTTTCTAATAGAGGATTTTGAGAAAGATGATAAAGATAAATTTTAACATTTATCAGGATGATACAACTCTAAAGTTCCCACACTTATCCAGAAAAGATTAATATATTAACAGAAGGTGTAGCAGCATGAAAACAGGCCATCAAAACATTAGGATAAAGAATTACTGTATTTTGACCCAAAATGACTATAAATTGGCATTATCAGAATTTTAAGGATAAGTAGATTTAAAAAAAATTAAGAGATTGGCAAGTAAAATTCTATGTGTTTACCATGTACAGTACAATGTTTTTGAAGTAGATATACTATGAAAGACTAAATCTAGCTGATTAACATATGTATTATGGCATATAGCTGTTATTTTTGTGGTAAGAACACTTTTTCCACTCTCAGCATTTTCCAAAAATATATTATTAACTGTAGTCGCCATGCTGTATAATAAATATTTTAAATTTATTTCCATATCTAAGTGGCTTTTTTGTATCATTTGACCTATGCCTCTTCAATATCCACCTTATCCCCTGTAACCATCATTCTACTCTCAACTTATATGAGATAAACCTTTTTTGATACTACATATGAGTGAGATCATGCAGTATTTATCTGGACATGGCTCATTAGTTGATATACTGTTCTCCAGGTTTAACCACAGGCTTTCATTCTTTCTCTGCCATTATGAACCACATTTTCTTTAGCCACTCATTCAATGAAGAACCCTTAGGATGATTCCATATCTTGACTATTGTGAATAATATTATAATTAGTATGGGTGTACAAATGTCTTTTGACATACTGGTTTCATTTCCTTTGATATATACACTGTAGTGAAATTGCTGGATCATTTGCTACTTCCATTTATATTTTTATTTTGAGGAACTGCCATACTATTTTCCACAATGGTTCTACTTATTACATTCCCATCAACAGTGTGCAGGGACCCACTTCTCCACACCCTCACTAACATTTGTTATCTCTCCATACTAATTGCTATTATATGATAACTTAAATGGTTTTAATTTTGCATTTTCCTAAGGATTAGTGATATTGAGCATTTCTTTATTATATGCTTGTTGGCCATTTGCAGGCATTCTTTTGAGAAATATATATTCAGGTATTTTTCCTATTGTCTAATCAAGCTTTTTGAATATTTTGCTTTTTGCAGGACTGGGAATTAATCTCTGGGCATGGCGCATGTTAAATAATCATTTTACCACTGAGCTATTTTCTCAAGCCCCCAATTTTTGATTTTGTGCTATTGAGTTCCTTATATATTTTGGATATTTATCCTTCATCAGATATATAGTTAGCAAATATGTTCTCCCATTGAAGATTTTCGCTTCAATATGTTTTTGTTTTCTTTGCAAAAGCTTTTTAGTATGATGTAATCCCATTCAGAACAATTAGATATGGATGAAACATTTTCTATCCAAAGATCACCCTATCTGGGAGAAAATTTCTTTTTATCATACCTTACAAATAGGTACTTGAATACCTCTAATATTTTCTTTATTTTTTAACCCCAATCCAACTTCATGTTTTTGTACTTATTTTGTACCCCAAATGTGATACTTATTACTTACTTTGGAACTGTCAAAAATTTACTATTTGGGGATATGGTCTTCACAGTAAAAATCAATCATAGGTACTGATTACACACTTAAAGTCACTGTTTGTCAGACATTTGTTTAACAGTATAAATTTAAGTTCTCTACAATCCTTTACACTAGCTTTTCTTCATAATGCTATTCTTGTTACTCTTGAAGATGTCTTTATTCAGTACATTAATATTTATTAGTTAAACATTTAAATGATCAATAACAGAATATTTACAACCTATTCTGCAATTTAGCAGAATGAAATGATATTGTAAGAATAAACATCAAACAAATTAAAATTTTGAAAAAGTTGAGCACATAAAATTGTATCAGGAAATATTCAGGAACCAGAATAAAGGAGGGGACAGTTAGACATGTGCACAGACCCTAAGGATAAATGGCTTGCAGAAATGTCAGAGTCATCCTTTGTAAACAGCTTGTATAATCTAAACCACACAGGGACCTCGAGGGAAATCAATTTTGGATGAAGAAGAGCTCAGGGTCTGAAGTATGAATCAAATGAAGACCAGTCAGCATAGTAGAAAATATTAAAGAATTTAAGTTAATTGAGAGTGTTCAGAGAAATGAAGGAAGGAATTAAATCATAAGTCAAGAACAGGGGAATTTTTAAAAAGCAATATGGAAATTCTAAAAATAATGTAATTAATGAAACTACATGATTATATTTGAAGTATATTTGATACATATCTGGATGGAGTTAGCTAATTGGAAGATAAGTTTGAGGAAATAGCCTATACTAGTACTTACTTAGATGTAGTCTGTGGGCCAGTGTAATTCTATGAACTGTTACCAGACTGAGAAGAGATAAGTAGATCCTAATAGCCAGCATTTAGACTATTTTATAAGAAGTTGACAGAATAGTTTTGTTTTATTTTAGTATCAGGGATTTAACTCAGGGGTATTTAACCACTAAGCTACCTCCCCAGCCCTTTTTATTTTGAGACAGGGCCTCACTAAGTTGCTGAGGCAGGCCTTGAATTCATGATCCTCCTGTCTTAGCCTCCCAAGTTGCTGAGAGACAGAATCATTTCAGGTTGTTGAACCTAAGATGAAAAAACTGAAGCTTGTCTTTTCTCTTTTTTATTCTACCTCTTTTCTAATAATCTATCTCATTATATTATAAAATATTATAAACAATGAATTGGAAAAAAAAGTTCTGGTCCTTTACTTCAGATACTTTAAGAAGAACTCAATTAGCCATATCAGACAGAGATAAAGGGTTAGAAGCTATAAAAGAGAAATTTATGAGTATCAGGAATTTAGGGTATAAGGAATCCATAATCCAACAGACTTTGAACTGGTGTTACCCAGAGTACCTGTATAATTTATCTTCCAAGTCATATGAAGGAAAGTATTTCTAGCTTTTTACACATAATTAATATAAATCAGGATTGTTCCAAGGACACCAGCGTGTATGGTCACTTTCCTGATGCTCTATTGTAAACCTAACAATCTTAATACAGAAGGAAGGTGGGAAGGAACAAATTTATAGAGAGGCCTAAAGCAACTTCTTTTTTTTCCCCTTGCCCATTCTATTGTCTTGTAATTCTAGTGCCTTTAACTTGATATCATCTATGGGAACTATATTTTTACATTTTAAAATTGATGGGGATGTGGCTCAAGCAGTAGCGCACTCGCCTGGTATGCATGGGGCGCTGGGTTCTATATTCAGCACCACATAAAAATAAAATAAAGATGTTGTGTCCACCGAAAACTAAAAAATAAATATTAAAAATTCTCTCTCTCTCTTTTAAAAAAATAATGCTTTATTTTAAATAGCCCAACATAAAAATTCTGCCTTGTGTATGTAATGTTTTGTAATTTACAGTTTCATGATGGTTTTAAAGAACTACATTAACTTCTTAGTGTTAAATGTGCAGCAGTGTAGAATTCTGTAGTATTTCCCATATGTTATTAATAGCTCTATGGATAAAACAATTGACCAATTCTAGCTTAATGGAGTTTATGATTTTAATTTTCCTGGTGCTTATGAAAGGTATGGAATTAACCTATTCTGAGATGCATTTAGAGCTATAGTCAAATATTATCATTTTGTTACATTGAGGAAAAATAGTGGATATTCCAATAGAGAAGAGAATTGGTACCTCATAAAATACAATGATTATCAAATTTATCCAATATGTTCCTGCTCTGCACTTGATGTCTCACCTATTGACCAGATAAAATATGTAAAGATAGAGGATTTCCAAGCTAGGAAATATAAGGAAAAGGTTATAAATGGTTCTGTAAGATAACCCCCTTGTTCATTTTATTTTACATATTGCCTGCTTTTATTTGTCTGTAATGGCATGAAGATGTATCCTCAGAATATCGGGTTATTCAGAGTAATATACATTATATGCTTTTTTGCATATTGTGCTACAGAAGACATCCTTAAGTATTATATTAATGTCATACAAAACCTCAGACCTTATCCACCTTTATGAAAACTTTCTACTAAATTAGCAAAGCTAAGTTTTTGCTGGCTGAAAAAGAGTAATATTGCCTGGTTAAATAAACATGATCTATAGAATATTAAGGCAGAAGGGAAATACAAAATGAATTATATATGCATTTTGAGAAAATAATATTAACTTTTTAGTTAAGAGTATATGCAAAAACTTATAGAAGCTTTAACTATTTAAAATAATTTAAAATTTAATTCATTTAAAATTCTTTTAATATTAATACAGATTTCCTGAATGATTATTGCTTAATACTTTTAGACAGAATAAAGTTTAAGAGCTAAATGTTTGAATCAGAGGCAAACTCAGAAGAGTTTGAATCTTTCTAATTTCTCTCTATATCCCACAGTCTCATCAATCAATCCCAACAAATAATAGCACAGGTCTGACTGGATTGTGTTTAGGGTTGTGTTTGTAAAGCGAATATTTGCAAGGTGTGCCACCTTCAGTCTGGTACATTGGCATAACTCAAGGAACAGGGATGCATTGTTACTATTTTTACTATTATTTATACCATGTTATTGTAGATATATCATTAAGTCATGAATTTCAAGAAGTTATTGCTATTGCAGAAAGTTATGTTGTGAAGACGACCTAGGACCTGATAATTAGGAAAAACTGTCTGCAGTCTTATTGCTGTTTTTTCTTAACATTTAATGATTTCTGATAATGCACTCATATTGTTGAGTCTACTATCCTTGTTCAGAGGATTTTTACATTAGTGAAAGATAACAACTATATATTAAATGTCATGGTCTACTTTTTTCTCTTATCAAGAAATACTTTAGTGTGTCTATCTTTCATTTCTATGTGCTCTGTTTATTATGTTTAGGAATGCCAGAGTCAAGAGATTTATGTAGTCAAATGACACAATGCTAAGGGAATTAACTTGTCAAAAATAAGATGAATATGTTTCTCTTTGCTTTGTTTTCTCCATCATCAGAAAGTTTCAAACACTTTGGAAAAAATCTTCAGGTTAAAGATGCTATGTAAGTGCTGAGTTTCAAAAATGTGCCCCATGCAGAGTTAAATGTGAATATTACTTCTTAGAGTCAGTAATCAAAACTTTATGCAAATGGTGATGATTTGACAATGGGAATATTCAACATAAATAAAGATATAGAGACAAATATTATTATGCAGGTTGTCATGGTACATCTTTTCTATTGTTAGCTAAACTATGTGGCAAGAGCTTTTTACATGTTTACACTAGCTCAATCCTAAATTGCTTTTGAGGTAGAATGACCAATTGTGACAAATTATGTTCAATTACATGACTATTTGCCACTAGAGACTGAGCTAAATTGGATTTGTTACTGAAAACCAGAAACAGGCTTACTAAGCCAAACTGCTCTTCAAATTTTTGAAGGACTGTGATAGATTTTTTTTCCTGTTTTTTTTTAATGGAATATGTTCTGATATCTGTCAGCCTCTTGACCTTGAAAAGCCATGCACATTTATACTACAGAGGAGAGGAAGTTCAGGACATTTCGAAGGGTAATGAAGCCAAGACATGCTACTTGTGTTAATAAAAATTGAGAGGAGAGAAGAGAATATCAAAATATAAAAATATATTTAAATTATTGAAACAAAGTTTTGGATAATGTAACCCTGGGTTAGCAACCCAGTATCCATATATTACATGACATTTTCTGTTAAAACAAATAATCTTTTGCAAGGGCCGCAATTGGGAGTGGAGAGAGAGACTCTCAGTGTGAGTTTAGATGACTGAGTTTTTGATGTTTGTTAATCCTGATCAATGGAATGGAACCCTGGAAAAACATGTCATAAAAATGTAATTCAGTGATTAAAACTGATAACTAAACTGTTCCTTCAGGTAGAGGATTTATTCTTTCTGAATATTTAGCTAAAATTTAAACTCATCTGCTCTATTACAAAAACCAAATGTGTGTCTAGGCCACCAGACTATTTATACTCTTGATTTATTTACATCTGAGGCTACTTTTCAGGGTCAAAGATGGAATCATAGCCATATCAATATTCAGTTCTAAATTGATTGTTCTTTGTGGCTAGAAGTTTCCTTTCTGCTTAGGACGTCAGAACTGATCATGAATTAGCAGGTCATCCTTGCCACAATATTGAAAGAAGCTGGGTTAAGAGGTTCCTGGGGGTAGAAATTGTAAATACAGATGGATCATTCACAAACTTTGATTAGTTATAAAATTGACTTCACAATCTTCTTAAAGAACATATCTTTTTGGGGGGATGATATAACATCACTTTCATTAATTTTCTTTAATTGCATGGTTTTACAGATCTGGCCTCTTAGTGACTATGAGACATCCCAAATGGCCACAGATTTTCTGATGATTAGCAAGCATTTATTCTTTTGACTTGATTATTGTTTCCTGTTCAAGGGAATTTATTACTGCAGTTGAAACCATGTACTTAACCAATAAACTATTTGCTGTTTAGTTTTAGTTATTTGTTAAATGTAAAGAAAAGCAATCCATTCTGCAAACTCTTGTTCAAAATATTTGTGTAAAAATAAGTATATCCCAAGATCTGTGTTCCATCTAAATTTTATGTTATATATACAATATTTGCAGGGGGACCTGAATAAATATACCTCACTTGCAAATTTTTTGTCTTATGTAAGTAAAGTGAAAATAATCTATTCTTCTTGAAAGTGCCTTACACTTTAGCTATAGTAAGTCAGAATAGTAAATATTCTTATTTATAAGTTCAATCTGCAACATCAGGAGTTCATCTAAGTAAAAAGCTGCTAAGTTATATGCTTGACTCACTCATTTGAAGTTAACTAAAAAAGTTTCAGTGATCCCATAAGAGATTCTATCAAGTTCTTTAAATGAGTTCTGATTTAGATTGTACAAGAATATTAAAAGTATAGAAAAATACATCTTTAAGAATATGACATTTACAGGCTATTCTAGGCAATAATACTTCATAAAGTCAAAAAATATACTATATTTCATTCCAAAGATCACCAATTTTCCTACTCTTTTCTCTACTTCTTAGAAAGGTGGCCAAGCAACCTAAAACAACCCACCTTATTATGCATACTCCAAACACTCATTTCCAAGGATGAAGCAGAAGACATTAACCTGATTTCTTATGATACATGTTCACTAATTATAGAACTACTTCATTATAGCTTAAATTGTTGACTACTATCTGCCGCAGTCTGGCTGGGCACAATTCAGGAGCCACTTGTCAAAAGAAACGAACTTTATTTTTAGAACCACACATGCCAAACAAAACAGCTCCTCAGGAAAAACCCTCAGAGCCCAACTGCTACCACCGGCTTCCCACAAACCTCTCTCCCAACCACCAGCCTCCACCTCCCACAATCCTCCTGCTCTTGAGGCCGATTGGCTGGGTTGTGTGGGCGGAGCCAAAAAGTCCCCCAATGAGCAGCTCCATGGTCTGAAAGGGCAGGGAAACAGCCCAATGAGCATCACCACAGAGGAGCCAATCAGCTAGATGTTGCTGGGGCCGCTGTGAGCCAATCATCAGCTGGCAGCTGGAAGTTTGCTGGAAGCTGGAAGTTTGCTGGCAGCTGGAAGTTTGCTGGGGCCCCTTCAGTTGTGGCTCTCAACAACTATGGGAATATTTCAACTGTATATTCAGACATGATGAAGAGAGGCCATTTGAGCATTAAGGAAATGGATTTTTTTCTTCCCTATTATTTGCAAAGAAATTATAAGATTATCAAGCAGAGACCACCTTTAAAAAGATTATTATTATTATTATTATTATTATTTATATGTACTTATAAACTATATTTACAAGTTGCCATAAAAAGGACTTGAGTTATATTTTATTGATCCCATCTTAAAACTTTTGTTTTCTCCTTGATAAAACATAAGAATTCTTTTTCTTAACATAAATATGTCTCTTATTGGGAAGTTGTCATCATATTTCTTTATATTCACAAAGTATCTAACTGATAATGTTCCTAATAGGTTACAGTTATAAGCCTGTTTTATACCTATCTCAAATTCTAGTGTCATTATACTTAAATTAGAATCTCCGTGAACAATATGTGATCCCAGTTCTCCCATAATGAAGGCTGAATATGAAGAATAAAAAATGTGAAGTGACAACTAGAAAAATAGATTTGGAATAAGACTTGGCTCCAGTCCTGGCTTTCTAGTTCTAAAATTTACAAACCTCACCGTCTTCAACTTTAAGTATAATTTAGGATATGGAAGCTTTAAAAAATAGTCCGAAATTGGTACATCCCTTTCCTTTTTGTTTCAGGGTGTTAAGGTTTGGTGTTTTTTCACTCTTAATCTTTCACCATTTATGTATGGACTCTTCCCAAGATAGCAGCTGGCATATATTATTCTTAAAAATAAATTAGATATTGTTATTTGTATTCTTGATAGTTGCCATTCTGACTTGAGTGAGATGAAATCTTAGAGTACTTTTGAATTTCATTTCTTTAATTGCAGTGGAAATGGCAATTTTCAAGAATACAAACCACAGTAAGTGTGGGGAAAAGTTACACTCAAACATTGTTGGTGGGACTGCAATTTGGTGCAATATGGAAAGCAGTATGGAGACTCCTCAGAAAACTTGGAATGGAACTACCATTTGACCCAGTTATCCCACTCCTTGGTTTACATCGAAAGGACTTAAAATTAGCATACCACAGTGACACAGCCACATCAATGTTTATAGCAGCTCAATTCACAATAACTATACTACAGAACCAACCTAGAAATCCCTCAACAGATGAATGCATAAAGAAAATGTGGTACATATACACAATGGAATATTACTCAGCCTTAAAGAAAAATGAAACTATGGCATTTTTAGGTTAAATACATGGAAATGGAGAATATCATTCTAAGTAAAATAAGCCAAACCCAACAAGCCAAGGCTGATTGTTTTCTCTGATAAGTGAATGCTAATCTATAATTGGGGTGGGGATAATGAAGAGACTTTGGATTGTGCAGAGGGGGATGAGAGGAGGGAAGGGGGTATAGGGATGGGAAGGATGACAGAATGAGATAGACCATTATGAACATGTATGATTTACACTACTGGTGTGACAGTGCACCATGTCTAGCCAGAGGAAGGAGAAGTTGTGCTCCATTTGTATACAATGTGTCAAAATTCATTGTCTTGTTATGTATAACTAATTAGAACAAATTTTTAAAAAATTTAAATGATAGCATGAAGAAAAAAAATCAAATATAAATTCCACAAGAACCCCCCAAAAAGATCAAATAAAGGCCCAAATCTGCAATGGTGTGCGGAATGTAGAAGAGAAATTATAAATGCTTCAACCTGGTAGTGAAGGCACTCTTTATTTTTTTCCTTGCTTCTCTCTCAAACTTTGTCTCTCACCTGATCCCAATATGCTTATCAAAACATGTGAATTTATTTTGATGGTTATTCTAGAGACATTAAAGAATTTATTCCTTTCAAAATATTAGATACATTAAAAACCTTTAAAAAATGTCCAGAATTTGTTTTCTTGTCTTCCTAAACACTTAACAGTAAACTGTTTAATCAACTGTAATGATGTGGCATTATTTATACACTAGTGACCTTCCTATCTTTACTTTCCATGGTAGTTTGTCTGCACACATTCCTTTTCCATTCATCTGCAGATTATCCATCATCCTTCCATCCTTTTTTCACTCATCTATTCATTTATTCATTCATTTATTTCCAATAAAAGCAGCGATACACTAGTTGGAATGTAAAATACATCAAAAATGTTAATTAGATTTTAATCCTTGTAGTCCTAGCTTGATGTTTCTCTGTGATGTTGGCTTCTAATTTGGTGATGAATTGCATAATAAATGTACAATAAATATCAGCAGAGGATGAAAATCCCAAGTTGAAAACATATCTGCACAAGTATGAAATGACCTTCTCTAGAGTATCTGTTTTTAGTTAAATGAATGACTTATTCTAGTTGGTATTCAGAAGGAAGAATAGGAGAACATTTCTAGTTTTATGGTTCAATGAGTCTCATTACCTGGTAAAAACAGTTCTAGTCACATTGTTTCACTTTTACACCTCTTTAACCTTACTTATAAAACAGGGATAGCTTATTCCCGACTCACTTCAGAGAAAGATATCAAGAAAAGATGAAAGGAAAAAATGTGTAAAAATTCATTAGTTCTTTAGAGTAGAATGAGTAGGTGCCATAATACCTATTCAAAATCACAGGAAATGAGTTTTTCTTAATCAGAGCTTTTCAAGTTATCTTGTGCAAAGCCTACGAGGTACCTTTTCTTGAAGAATACCCAAGGGTGACCAGAAGTATGAGGTGAGAGTGCTAGATGGTAGCAGGATACTCACTGAGGTTTCGACAAGAATAACTATATGTTTGTACATTGTATGTTTGTGGAGGTGCTCAATTTCATGTTTTATAAAATGAGGAAAAACAAAGTTTTTATCCTAGAGGGATGAGTAATTAACTGAATTATTATAATTAAAATACTTGAAATAATGCTTAGAATGTGGTGTTAGAAAAGTGTTAGCTGCAATAATAATTATTATTTATACATCTTTACCTTATATTAAATCTTCTCAGATGTATGTGTTTATTTATTTGCCTGCTACAGAAGGTAAGCCTTAGGAAAACTGAGACATTTTTCAAATATTGTCTTCATTTCCTAGACACTGCCAAAACACAACAGATAACAATTTCTTTTTGTTTTGTTTTGTTTTAGGTACTGAGGATTGAACTCAGTATTTGTATTTTATTTAGAGACAGGGTCTCACTGAGTTGCTTAGCACCTCACTTTTCTTGAGGCTAGCTTTGAACTCACTATCCTCCTGACTTAGCCTCTGGAGCCACTGGGATTATAGGCATGCACCACCATGCCCAGTTCCTTCACAGTTCTTTCCATTATCTATTTTGAGCTAAATGCAGTACATAAGATTCTTTATGAAAATTGTATGAAGTACTGACTTTTTTCTCAGGCACAGATTATGAGAGTCTGTTTATTCCTTCTGAAATGTGTATTATTCATAAGAAGCTATATATTTGTTCTCTCCTAAGTTCAATTATTAGATTCATTAGGAATTTCATACAAAAAGAATGAATTTTTAAATTCCACTTTTAATTATATATTTGAATGAATAGTACATGTTTATATTTTATTAATGAGTGTTAAGTTAGAACAGTGTATTATGTTGGGTATGTTTTTTAAAAAAATATTAAATAAAAATATTTAATTTCTTTTGTTTATGCTTTTCTTCCATTATATTTTGTTTATGTAGTTGTGATTTCTCTGTTGTTTTAACTAATCACATCAATAATAATTTTATTATTTCATTTTTAATTATTGTTTTATTATTTTATTTTTAGGAGTCCAACTATTGTTTTTATTTATTGGTTATACTCCTTTTCTCATTTATGATTCATAAATTTTAACCTTTATTTCAATCCCTGTCTCCTGTTTTTCTTATTTTTTTTTGATAGCTTTTTGAGATGGAGTGCTTGACTCACTTTTTTTAAAACTTTCATTTGATGCTTAACATTACAAATCTTGTGTTCTAAAGCCTCATGGCATTTTTTCACTGTTATTAAAAAATTCTGGTTATAATTTTTTATACCAAAGATTTATTAAGATAGATCTTTCTTGATGAACAAATGAATCTTAAGGCTTCTCTCTTCTTCCTTGCTAGTTCTTCTTTTTCCTCTGCTCTTACTATAATTTCTGGTAGTCCTTTTTCCTTGTGATTTGATATTTCTGTTCAGGAATTAATGTGAGATATATATATATATATTATATATATATATATATATATAAATATATATATATATATATTTGTTAGAATTTTCTGTAAAATAAAAATAATTAGGCTGTGGGAATGCCTAAAAATCTGATTGTATAATTAATGAGAATATAGTACCTTTTGCTACTCATTTTATTTTATGTTCAATGCTTAGCAGAGTCTTGTCTACAATAGTGCACAACAATTCTTTTCAATGAGTGAGAGAATACCCCAAAAAGTTAATGAAATGGAGCAATACCTTTCTTTACTCTACCTGAGTGTTTGGACTATGTTCCCTGTGGGTTCTGTTTTAAGACAGAAAGGTACAGACAGGGAAAATATTAACTATGAGATAACATAGTAGTTATTTATATATTTTGTTACACACACATTGTAATAATCACAAAGAAAAGTTTAGGAGACTTAGAACTTGTATATTTTATTTCATCTTTAATTTGAAAATTATTGGTAATTCTAACCCCTGGCTTAGATAAAAACGAAGATGCACAGCGTCAGCATCTGCTTTTAGAACATCAACTAGGGGAGGAGAGTTGTAAAATGTACAAGTAAAAATATCTGATTTTGCAAATTGAGTTGGTTTGCCATCTTAAATTTACAGAGACCGAAGACAGTAGTCACTCCAGGGGAAAGTTCTTCACCTATCATGGCAGGGTCCGAAAATCTGCTAATTAGATTCTTGACTTGGAAAGACACATCCTATTTCAAAGTGTGTGAGATTGTGTGGACTCAAACAGTATTCATTTTCTGACTTCTTTAGAGCACCTTCAAAAAGTAGATGGACTATAGATTCCTATGGTACTGTGAGAGAATACCCAAGGTGAGAGAATACCCAAAGCAGTAAATGAAATGGAGCAATACCATAGAGGGCTCTCATCATAAGACAGCATCATCAGTAGTCCCGTGGTCACTTCCGCTTCCTTCAACACTCTTCACCTAGGTAGGTGGATATTCCTGATTTTGAATATCTTGTCTGAGGGAGGTCACATGTTCTTAAGCTTAATTCAAAAATTCATAGGTAAGCACAAAATATAGGGTTCTGAAATATTTGTGTTAAAAAACATGCCACCCAGGTTTCTGAAGAGTAAAGTGACATTTTCATTGTGAAATATTGGCTGCATGAATGCATTTAATTCTCTGAGAATATTTTCTTGTATATATTATTTCATACATGTGTATGCAATTATGCATATATATTTTTTCTGTGAAATATAGAAGTAAAGTACATTTGCAAGAAAATATAAATAATAATACAAAAAGACTTCATCTTTATTCTCCTTGTCCTAGAATATTTTTTCTCTGTCCAAATAATGTTGCCTAGAGGACTTAGTCTCTTTTCTTCTTCTTATCAGCTTTTTATTTCTAGTAAAGTACATATATTCTCCTAGCCTTGGTTTCAAAGTAAAAAAACTACTACTTCCTTATTTTTGCCATAGGTTCTGAAGAAGGAACAAATGAGAAAAAAAAAAACTGACTATGCTTTCAAAATGCTATATGAACACAGTAAATTGTATCAGGACAAAGACATCAGAATGTCCTTACCATACAGACTGTCTATCAGGCTTCCAGGAAGGGTAAGAACAATCTTTGCGAAAATGTCGAAATTGTTTGCTCCTGTCACTGATGCTGCACTGACCTTGCCAGATAAAAATGCAGCAGGACAGACACGGATGAGCTGTGAGCAAAGAGAGAACAGTGATGGCACCGTACAGGGGCTTTCAAATTTTATGGGCTCAGAATCCTTTGTTCAAACACCATGTTTTGATGAACTCACACATATGGCATAATAAGCAAAGCTGTTTTTGTTGGAGGGGCAAGGCAGGCCTTCAGAAATCCTAGTGTTCTCTTGCTGCTGTTGCAGTACTGAATTCCATTTGAAAACCATAGTCCAAAGAATGAGCCTGTGGCTATGAAGCCACACTGAGGGGCAGTTCTGAGCACTGCAGTCAGCATAGGGCTCCACCTCTGCTATCTGACAATCATATTTGCTGGCCCAGCTTCCTTTTCTTTTTCTTTATTTTTAATATTCTGTCTTAATTTAAAAAATTGTTGTCGTCAATGAAGCTCTATTTTATTTATTTATATGTGGTTCTGAGAATCAAACCCAGTGCCTCACACATGGTGGGCAAATGTTCTACCAATGAGCTACAACCCCAACCCCCACAGCGTTCTTGATGTGCTCCTAGATATCAGACTTCAAAGCACAAAATACAATGATTCAGGACCACCATTAAATATGGCAACATTGATGTTTAACATTTTAGTTAGAATTAAATGTAACAATTTTCCAATCCAGTGGTTTTCGGTTGTCCAGTCTACTAGTTGTCTTTCTGAAGGTACCTCCTTGAGGGTCCCGGGTCATGAGAAGGATGGGAAGATATTGGGAAAGCCTTACAAAGACCTAGACAAGTCTTAGACAAGTTCCTTTTTTAATATAGGATTTTGGCAATTTTAATTCAACCTTTATTTGTTTCTTTCCAGATTTACTGAGATATGATTGACAAAAAATCATATGTGTTTCAGGTACACAAAATTATGTTTATATATACATATACAATGTGAAATCATTGCCACAAGCTAATTGACATTTCCATCATCTCATAATTATCTGTGTGTGTGTGCGCACACACACACACATGCATTGAGGACACTTAATATCTACTCTCAGCAAACTTCAAGTATATACTACAAGTAACTATAGTCACAGTATTGTACCTTAGATCTTCAGAACTTATTGTATAACTGAAATTTTCTGCACTTTGACCAATATCTTCCAATTTCTTTTACTCCCCCAGCTCTTGTATCTGTTACCTTTTACTCTGTGTTGATGTAACTTTTTAGATTTCACATATAAGTGATTTTATGCAGTAGTTGTCTTTGTCTAGCTTATTTCATTTGGATAATGTCCTTTGGGCTCATCCATGCTATTGCAAATGGCAAGAATTTCCTTCTGTTTTATGGTTAAGTAGCAATCCATGCATGTGTGTGTGTGTTTATGTGGGTGTGTGCATGTGTGCACACATACACATTTTTTTTTGTCCATGTATCCATCGATAGACACTTAGGTTGTTTCTAAATTTTGGCTTTATTGAATGATGTGACAACAAATGTTAGGTGCAGATATTTCTTTGAGATAATTATTTCAATTTATCTCATTTCCTTTGAATGCATATAGTCAGCAGCACAATTGTTGGATTATAGGGCAGTCTTATTTATAATTTTTTTCAGGAATCTCTATTATTTTTCATAATATTTAAACCATTTATATTACTATCAATAGTGTATACTCTCCATATTCTAGGTAACAAGAGCTAATTTTTATCTTCTTTTATAAACGCTGTTCTAATAGGTGTGAGGTGAACTCATTATGATTTTTGATTTGCCTATTTTTGTTTTTTCATGAACCTGTTGGCGATTTGTAAGTCTGCCTTTAAAAAATATCTATTCAGGTCCTTTGTTCATTTTTTAATTGAGTTTTTTTAAATTATTAAGGTTTATGAGTTCCTTTCATATTTTGGAAATTACCCATTATTAGAGATATGGTTTGCAAATATTTTCTCTCACTTTATAAGTTGCCTTTGCATTTTGTGGATATTTTCTTTGTTGGGCAGAATATTTACAAAAAAATATAATTCCATTTGTTTATTTTTGCTTTTGTTGCCTGAGAGTTTGGTGCACTCTCTTTCTATATCTATCTATCTATCTATCTATCTATCTATCTATCTACATACATACATATGTCTATGTATGTATGTGCGTGTGTGTATGTATGTATGTGTGTATGTGTATGTATGTATTGATATATACTTGTGTATATATAATATTGATATATATGTGTATATATATATATATATATATATATATATATATATATATATAATCATTGGCAAGACTGATGTCAGGAAGTTTTTTTCCTTGTTTTTTTCTTGAAGTGTGAGAGTTTCAGAACCTACACTCAAGTCTTTAAGCAATTTTGAGTTGATTTTTTTTGGTATGATATATGGGTCCAATTCCATTCTTTCACATGTGGATATCTAGTTTTCACAACATCATCTATTGAAAAGATTATTCTTTTCTCATTGTACATTCTTTATTAAAAATTAATGGGCTATGTTCCCTGTGGGTTTAGTTTTAAGACAGAAAGGTCCAGACAGGGAAAGTATTAACTATGAGATAAACATAGTGGTTATTTATGTATTTTTTACACATACACTATAATAATCACAAAGAAAAGTTTAGGGGACTTAGAACTTGTATATTTTATTTCATCTTTAATTTGAAAATTATCAGTAATTCTAACCCCTGGCTTGGATAAAAATGAAGATGTACAGCATCTGCTTTTAGAACATCAACTGGGGGAGGGGAGTTGTAAAATGTACATGTGAATATATCGGTAATTCTAACCCTGCATGCATCCTTTTATTTTGGGTACTCTATTTTTTTTCCACTGGTATGCCCACCTATCTTTCTTCATGCAAGTACCACATTGCCTTTATTTCTGTAAATTTGTAATATACTTGAAACCAGGAAATGTAATATTTTTATCTTTGTTCTTAAAAAAATTTAATTCATTTACAGTTAGGGTAATGGTCAATAGATGAGGTCTTAAATAGCCAGTGTGCATATTTCTTTCTAGTTTAAACTAACTCTCTCTCTCTCTCTCTCTCTCTCTCTCTCTCTCTCTCTCTCTCTCTCTCTCTCTCTCTCTTTCTCCCTCTCTTACAGCTTACAGTCTTCCTTTATGGTAGGTGATTACTTTCACAGTGTGTTTTGATTCCTTGATAATTATTTTGGGTTTATCTATTACAGATCACTGCTTTGTGGTTACTATGAGGCTTATACAAGATATTTTGATTAAAACAAGCTATTTCTAAAAGATAAAAAATCCATTATTATAAGGGTTAGAAAAGAAACAAAGAAAGAAAATTTATTAATAAAAATGTGCTTGTACTCTATTCCTTTCCACATTTTGAATTGTTAATGTCCCATTGTACATCTTTCTATGTTTTTAGCATATTAAGAAATTATTAATATTTTTATTTTAATCTTCATAGTAAGATATGAATGGTTTATACATTCTTACAATATTAAAGCATTTCAGGTTCATCTGTTTAACCAGATTCCTCCCACTACCATCCTCATTTACCCCTGGAAATGACTAATCTGTGGTCCTTTTTTTATAATTTTGCAATTTCAAGATTTTTATATAAATAAAGTTATATAGTATGTAACCTTTTGTGGTTATAGCACAGTTCTTTAAATATTCACTTAGATTTTGTGTATCCATAGTTTCTTCATCTTTATCATAAGCAATATTTCATAATATGAATGAAAACCAGTGTTTTTACCTATTCACCCATTAAAGGACATTAGGCTTTCTCCAGTTACTCTTATCATAGAGTTTTTAACACTTCAGTTTTTTTTCTTTTTCACTCAGTAATGTCTCTTTTGATTTGAAGAACTCTTTTTAGCATTTCTTATGGGACAGATCTGGTCGAGATATATTCTCCCAGCTTTTGTTCCTCTGGAAAAGTCTTTATCTCTTCATAATTTCTAAAAGATAGCTTTGCTGAGTTCATTATTATTGGATGGCAATGATTTTTTCTTCAATACTATAAAAATCTCATGCCACTCTCACTTGGCCCTTAAGGTGTCTGCTGAGATTTTTGCTGTAAGGTAAATTGAAACATCTTACGTGTTATTTGTACCTTTTCTCTTGAAACCTTGAGGATCTTTTCTTTACTTTTTGCCTTTGAGAGCCTTTTTATAGGCTGGGCATCTCTGCGGGGCAGGGGTGGGGGTGGGAGTGTGTGTTAGGCAGGAAGATAAGAGAATTCAAAGCCAGTTTCAGCAAAAGCAGGCACTATGCAACTCAGAGAGACCCTGTCTCTAAAAAAAATACAAAATAGGATTGGAGATGTGGCTCAGTGGTTGAGTGCCACTGAGTTCAATCTCTGGTACAAACACACACACACACACACACACACACACACACACACACAAAAGAGCCTTTTTATAATTTATTATGGGCATGATGTTTACACAGTTTCCCTGAGCTAGGGTGATGAGTTAGATTAGAAATATTAAAGGCATGTGAAATTTAAGAAATAAAGACAAGACACAGAAGTAAGTGAAAAGCAGGATCTGACAGGGACTAGCTCTGATGGAGACTGGATCTAACAAAGAATAAGAGCCCACATTTTTTTTTTTTTATAAGTAAGAACATGAAAGGGTTTCAGTGTGACAGGCTTCTTGAGTAAAACAGGATGATGATGTGGCTTGGCAGTTTATGCCTACCTCCTCTCTACCTCTGGGTAGCTGTGTTTGAATCTATGGCTATCTGATCCAAAGCAGGGTTTCTGCATAATCTGAGCAGTCTCAATTGTGGAATTTCACTGAAATTTCCCAAAAAAGCAACACCCGCTGGCTGCCTTGTGAAGGCTCAAACCCATAATTCATACACGGCCTCCAACAGTATAGTTGGAATTAAATTTGACTGGTAAACTGTGACCCATGAGTGTATTGATATTTGTATACTTGTTTAGGTTTTGGAAGTTTTCGGTTATTATCTCTTTGAATAAGCTTTCTACACCTTTGACAATCTCTATTTCCCCTGAACTCCTATAGTCCATATATATTTTTTTTCTTTTTTCTTTCTTTCTTTCTTTTCAGTACCAGAGATTGAACACAGAGCCTCATGCAAGCTAGCAAGAGCTCTGCTTCTATACTATATCCCCAGCCTCAAATATTTGCTCTTTCAATTATGACCCAAAGGTCCCACAAGCTTTCCTCCTTCCTCTTATTTTTCCTGTTTTCTCCTCTGACTGTCCCCAGTGTATCCTAAATCTGTAGTTGGTGGATTGTTTAGCATGAACTAAGGGAGTACGTAAGAATAATAATCATCCTGCCTCTGAGCAGAATCATGAAGGAACCCATTGCAGGCCTCTATGCCGTACTTGTGGCACCAGTATGACAATGTTGGATTGCATCTTGAACCCACAGCTGTTAAGAACAGTGCGGCAATGGGGGTAGGACTAATGCCCATGCCACTGAGGAGGACTATGACCCAGACCATTTCAACTAACCACATGTGATGTTGAGTCAAATGGAAGTCCAATAGACTGGACCCAGATGTCTTTCCCTGATACTGTGGCTGTTTCAGAGGTTTCATCTGTAAACACTTTCCTGGGATGTTAGGACCTGTCCAGTGTTAGTAAGGGAATTATAAGTATCTATCTTCTTTCACTTTTCCAAGCATTTTATATCTTAGTTTCTGGGTAAGCATATTTTTCTAGAATAAAGTACAATTGTACTAATCTGACACTGAGCTCCAACGTAAAGTCCTGTGCTGGCTTCATGCCTTTCACCCTTGCAGGTGGAGTCTTGCGTCAGTACTCTGCTTCCTGAGATTTGGAGATCAGGGTTGGTGTGGAGGGAATCAGCTACTTGTCTAATGCAGTTTCAGCAACTCAAATCTATTAGACTGGGTATGGAGGCCATGGTACTCTGCCTGGAACTAGATTTCCTAGTGACAGGCCTGGTAATGGATTTTAAGTCTAAGGCCTGGACTGAATTCCCTCTCCCTACTCTGAGAGGGAGGCATCTATCTTTATGCTGCTTAGGGTTGGGGGACAGGTAAAGCAGGGAACTTTTTTCTTTCTTCTTCCATATGTCTCTTCTTATTATTATCTTAAGACCAGGCACTAAGGTTTCTTATCTGGCTTTCTTAGCTCTTGTGAAGGGAGTTTGTTGCTTGAATAGCTGTTACAATTGGCGCCTTATGGAGAGATGAATTGCTAGAAGATCTTAACCATAATCTTGTGCTGCATCCCAGTTTCTTTCATCACTGTTTCTTAATTTTTAGTCTATAGATATTTCATCTCATTGATTGTTTACTCATAAATATTTTAATTCTTTCTGATGGTATTATAAATAGGATTGTTTTCAGATGGCTCATTGTTAGTGTAGTAAAACGAATCTGATTTTTGTATATTCATTTTCCTCTGCTACTTAACTGAATTCATTATTAGTTTCAACAGTTTTTTGGTGGTGTTAGTAGGATTTTCTCTATAAAAGAGAATTTCATATTATAGAGACAATTTAAATTTTTTCAACTTGTAAGTCATTTATTTCTTTATCTTGCCTAAATAATCTGTCTAGGACTTCTAGTACTATATTGATAGAAGTGTTGAAAGTGGGTATGTTTATCTTATTTTAGCTTTTTTCCACTGAGTCAAATGTTAACTGTGGGCTTGCTATCTATAACCTTTATTATAAAGAGATGTATTCTTTCTATACCTAATTTATCAATAGTTTTTAATCATGAAAAGATATTGAATCTTGTCAGATACCTTTTCTGCTGCTATTGAGATGATTATAGTTAGTTTTCTTGGTCATCCATCAATGTAGAAAAGAACCCTCTGATTAAGAGTTTGAAATAAACACTCACATAACCAGTCTTGCCTTTTGCTCTGCCATCCTGGTTGCTGACTTCCCACTTAATGCCCTTTCACCTAAAATGGGCTGTTTAGAGCAGAAATAAGAAATTTAGGCATTTCTAATAGTATTTTCCTTTTAATCAGCTATTTTTGAGGCCTGGCCTAGAACACTAAAATTATAAGACTCTATTTCCAGGTAACATGTGGACTTTTACCAAAGGAGAAAGAAATATAAAGGGTGAGGTGGGGGGAAATGAAAGCTGCTCGGTTTTAGAAAGATGCTAAATTCCTGTAGTAATGTGATTAAAAATGTTCTAGTTTAACCTTGGCTCCACTACCAATTCTGCAGCTGCTTTTGAAGATGAACTTTTTTAGATTATGTCTGTGAACATATTCATCTCCAAGTTGACACTTTTGCTAAATATTAGCATTCAACAATGATCTTAAAATGCAATGAGAATTGGATCAGATGCTGTTTGCAAGACTATATATTTATTTTCTCATGTTTCTGTTTCATAAAACATTCTGTGAAGTAAATATTATGACTTTAATTTTATAGCTGAGGAAATAGTTTCCACCAACTTCATGAACTTGCTCAAATTCTCATATCTCATGAGGCAGAGAGTCTAGACTCTGTCTTCCCTTGATATCTGAGTTCTTAGGTGTTGTGCTGAATTATCTACTCTGTCCTATTTAGGAAGACAACCAAAAACCCAAAGAACAACTAAACTTCTTAAATTTCTTTTAAGTTAAATATTATGATACTAGATTTTTATGATATTTATTTCACCAAGTTTAAATAATTTTTGTCAAAGAAGCTGAATGAAACAAGAAGTGCAGAGCAGATCTCAGTATATGCAGTTACCATTAACGGTTGGCTTTGGTAAGAACCAAGTCCACAGGCCAGAGTAAACAGGAGCAGAGAATCCCTGGAATCCCTGTTATCCCTGTTCTACCTGACTTATTATAGAAGCATTGGTCTCACCAGAGAGGAAGGAAGATGGTACACATTCAATAGCCAGTGGAAATTCCAGCATTCCACAATGTGAAATGACCTTGCCCCTGGGTTTTCCAAATGAACTCCTTTCCCCCAGTAATAATTGATTATGACTATGATCAATGATTATCACAGTATTTACATGATAAGTAAACCACCAGCACTATAATAATAAATCCTGGGAAATAGTTAAGATAGTCAGTAGTTGGAGAATCTTGCATTTGAGGAAGTTCTGGATTTTTTTTATCAAAATATATAAAATGCTTCCAACACATATTAAAATATCACATCCATTACCTCTTTTTCTCCAGAAAGAAAAATATTCTCATCACCATTCTGTTTTTAAAATCTCACTAAGAAATTTACCAGTGCTTAATTTTGAATAAAGGACCGAAATATCTCAACCTGTCTCCTAAACAATTATACTGTATTCTAGAAAAATATGCTTACCCAGAAACTAAGATAAAAAATGCTTGGATAAGTGAAAGAAGATAGATACTTATAATTCCCTTACTTGGACATTGCTATAGTTGGAATGTTCCTACCAAAACTTCCATTGAAATGTAATCCCCATTGTGTGGTATTAAGATGGAAGAAACTTAATCTGACTATGGTACTTAGACTATTGTAATTTTAATACATACTTTTACTAGGTACTTAGATCAAATAAGGCCCTAGTCTAATATGTCTGTGCCTTTATAAGAGAAGAGACCTGAGTTGATGCCCTGCACTGCCTTGGGACTCTGCAAGGTGTCCCCACTATCAAGAGAAAGCTCACCAGATGCAACCACTTGAGCTTGAATCTCCCAACCTTCAGAGCTCTTAGCAAATAAACCTTTATGTTTTATGAGCTACTGTCCATGGTTTTTAGTTACAGCAACAGAAGACAAAGACAGACATGATTAAGCACAATATTTAATGACTTTGTCCTGTTGAATATTCTGCCTTTTCTTTATGAGTATGTGAAAAATATACCATTTTAATCACTGAGCTGGATGGCCAAAACAGGACCTCTATCACGCACATATAATGCACATATCACGACTCAGTTTCACTCGTGAGCATTTTGGAATAGCTGGTATTCTAGCTTACTCAATGGCTGGCTGACTATTCCTAAATACTAGTATAGTACTTCAGCATAGAATAGATATTAAATTCTCAGTATGTGTATAGTTTTCTCGGCAAACCATTCCTTATGCTCACAGAGTATAAGTATTTCATGAAGTGTTGTTAAAATTTATTTTGTTTCTAAAACTGAAGGCTGAAACTTTTTAATATGGAGACAGCTTTAGACAAATGTCTCCTAAATAATTATTTTAGAATCAGTGTGTTTCCTTACTGATTAAAATATGGCTTTTATGAACTATCTGGAGATAGTCTTTTGACAAAATAATGCTTGATTTTAATATAAAATAGCTGACTAGATTCAATATTTCATTCATATAGGAAGTATGTTTAAAAACTTGATATTATGGAAAATATTTTGTTATTAACCAGTATATCAAATCATCAAGTGCCTAGGTGTATGACTGATATTCTCTTATTTGTTATGACATGAGAATTACATGTAAAGAAGTAGCTTTAAATAAGTGGCACACAGGCATTGATGATGAAGATGTATGGTGTCATCTTCACACTGTCATCTCATGCCTTTTCCATTTCTGTAACTTTTTCCATTTCTGTGTTACTGAGGCTAGCAATGACTTCCAAAAGGAAAATATACCAATTATATGGGATATGTAATACATTTTTGGATAGAATAATGTTCCTAAAGTATATTTCACAATGTATTAGGAGTATTAATAATTATAAAAACAAAACTAGGCCTTTCCAGGATGTGAAACCATGGGAACAAGCATATGCTGCTGGTGTAAATTGGGATAATCTCTTTGGAAAACTGGCAATACATATTAAAATTTATAATGTGCATAGCCAATGGCTCAGCTGTTTTATTTTTATGTATGTATCCAAGAAAAAGTGTTTATGTGTTTTTAGGTGTGCGTATGTATACATATATGTATGCATATATGTGTATATATAAGTATGCACATACACATATTTTATTTTTCACCTAAAGCCAGAGATATGTTTATAGCAACATATCTCTAGACAAGATAATACATTGACAGGACTAAGAATGACTGTACTACAACTACACAATAATTTGGATAAATCTCAAATATAATATTGAAAAAAGAAACCAGGTATGGAAGGAAATAAGCATATGCTTTCATTAACATAAAGAACAAAAATAGACATGATTATGCTGTTAAAAGTCAGGATAATGACTACCTTGGGGGAGTAATGACTGAAATGGCATGAGGGGCCTCTGGAGATTTTTATTATTCATGGTAGTTTCATGCATGCTTTAAGTTATGACAATTGATCAAGACCAATGAATGTTACTGATAAGGAACAATGACTTTAAATCTCCCAAATCTACTGCACTGAAAAGGAAAAATTTGAGTTTACTAATATTAGAAAATTGATTAGGCAAGTATTTGAATATAACCTGAGATTTGACTGGTTTTTTTTATCTGCCACCTTTATTTGATTGTCATGGCCCATTTTGATTCTGAGATAACTTAAAATGAGAAAACACTGGTCTGTCTGCTAAGGATTTCATTTAACAGTCCATGGGAAGAATGCAGTGTTCTAGCCTAATTCTAAGACATAGAAAAGGTTAGCAGAATTCTCTTGATGATATCTGCTCTACCTTATAATACTTACTTTCATCTTTTCTCCTGCCAGTGCAAGCCCTCAAGGGGAATTTAAATCTCCATAAAGCACACATCTGATCCCATCACCCTCCTATTTAAAATCCTGCACTAGTTGCCTGTTTTGGCCACTCCCCACATTTTATCATTTCTCTCTATTCACTCCTTACTCACTTCCTCTGGCTATATTGGTATTTAACCATCTTACTGGTTGCCATCTAAAAGCTAAGAGACCAAGTGTTCTGTCTGCTGGGAAAAATCTTTCTTCAGATCTCCCCGGGGGCTTCTCCCTGTTCAAGGCTCTCTGTTCATAGTTCACTTCCTCAGATATCTTCCATGACTCCCTGACTTCTCTGACTACCTGCTTTTAAAAATACTGAATAAAATCATCTTAGTTCTTCAACTGTTTATTGTCTTTATACTTCACCTCTTCATCCCTCCAAATAGAATAATGATAAAAGAAACTTGTTAGTTTTCTGTTGGGTTCCAAGGTTTAGATAACTAGTACATACTAAGTACTTAATAAAAATATATTAAATGTGTAAATATAATATAATAAAAGTGGTGGGGGGAATCCAAGATGGCTAGAGGGAGGCTGCATTCTGTGTTGCTCAGGGTCCTGGGATTCAAATAGTGGGAATACTGTTTTTCTGTGAGTGATTAGAGGACCCCGGAGAGCTGCTCACATGCAGGAAACAGCTGCCTTGCTGCACAGGTCTCCAGGCCCCAACGTCAGCACAGGGCTCCTGGCCACTTGCCCATGCAGGTCTTCTGGGTGCCCAAGTAAGACCACCAGGATTAGCACTCATGCAGGTCCTCTAGCCGCCCACCCCCAGGAATCCTGGTCACCAGCCCCTTGCAGGACACCCAGCCCCTGCCCACTCACAGGAACTCTGGCCACCATTCCCATATGGATCCCCTTCTACCATGTGGGGCTCCTCTGGTCGCCTCAATCTTGGGGCACTGCAACTACTGCCACAGTCCCCTACACGCAGTAGCCTGCACCTGGTAACACTGCACTGGGTCCAGAGACAGTCCCCAGCTACAATACTGCATGCCACAAAAGTGCATCCCTGAACACATGGTTCAATGTCATCGCCTGCTCCCCACCCCCCAAAACTCATTCTTTAAAGTAGCCACTTCCATCTTGGGACACCTTCTTTGCCATCTTTAGTTGGGGAAATTCCCAGCTTGAAACACCAGCTGGGGCTTAGAAGCATTATCAAGGTACTGAAAGTCTCCAACTCCCTTTTCTCCCTGGCAGCTACCAACCTGGCACAGTACCTGCAACTATGCAGCTTGTCCGTGGCTTGCAAAATTAGGTTTCAAATTCGGGTCTTGAGCTGCCAAATATAAAACAGCTCTCTGTGGCATAACTCCCATAGAGCAGCCCATGAGACCTCCAGAGAAAAAGGTCCCTGCTTAGGAAGTAGAAAAGGAGGGGCTGAGTGAGATACAGTTTAGACTAAATTAAAGACCAGAAATTACAGGGTTCACAGGTGATATACGGAAATAAGACCAGGTGTACACATCACACAAGCTGGCCCCAAAGGAGATCCTTAGATCAACCCTCCCATCCTAATAACCTTCACCATCCTGAGGGTGAAGATACCAGCAAACAACAGACAATCCAACCTATTGGATAAGAAGGGAAACTGAAGATACTGATCTTCATCCCAAACTATTCTTGTAACTTCCTTCGAGATTTTTTTCCTACTCTCTCTCTTCTCCTGCCATCACATCTCAACATTTGTGAAACCAAGTACTTTTCATAAATCAGGCTGTTGAGGACTGGGATGTCTGAATATTATATTAAAGTGGTGTTGTTTACTCTTTTATCTCCTATTTTTATATTTTTTACTTTTCTTAATATATATGTTTGTTTTTGTACGCTACTGTCATCCACTTAATTGTCTCCCTAAAGTCACTTTCTCTCTCTTCTCCTGCTATTAACCAACTTCTTTAGATTCCTCTTTCACACTTATAAGATCTAATAACTCTATATCCTCACCTCCTTCCCCCTCAACATCTCATCCTACACATCATCCCATGTTCTTTTTCAACCATCAGAAATTATGAGCCCTCTTGCATACCTACTGTTTATATTGTAGATAATAATTGAACTCATTACTTCTGTATATTGTTACAAAACTGCATATGTCTTAATAGCAACCATTTGGTTAAAGGTTGTATATTGTTTATATTGAGATATATTAACTTTGTTCCTATCCTCAAAAGAGAGGTATTGAAACCCTGAAAAGCTACTATAAGCCTATAAGGTACAAACAGTAATGCCTCGGATCCGCAGTGCTTGAATGGAAGACAAACAAACAACATGAAAAAACAAGGGAAAATACTCCCCCAAACAAATCAAGATACTATATTATTAGAATCCATGGCCAGCACAAAAGAAGAAATTACAGAGAAGTAGTTCAGGATGTATATAATTAAAATGTTCTGTAAATTAAAGAATGATATAAGAGAGCAAATACAGGAAGCAAATGATCATTTCCATAAAGAGCTACATAAACAAATATAGGAAGCAAAAGATACTTCAATAAGGCGTTAGAGGTTCTAAAAAACAAAAACAAACAAAAAACAAAAAAACCTCTGAAATAAAAGAAATAATAAACCAAACTAAAAGTTCAATAGAAAGCATCACTAACAGATTAGAATACTTGGAAGACTGGAATTCAGACAATGAAGACAAAATATATGATCTTGAAAAGAATGTAGATCACACAGTGAAGATGGTAAGAAGCCATGAGCCGAATATTCAGGAAATATGAGAAAACATAAAAAAGAGCAAATTTAAGAGTCATTGATGTAGAGAAAAGCATAGAGTTCCAAGCCAAAGGAATGAACAATATATTCAATGAAATAATATCAGAAAATTTTCCAAAAATGAAGAATGAATTGGAAAATCAAATACAAGAGGCTTACAAGACACAAACTATAAAAAGTCACAAAAAATCTACACCAAGGCACATTATAATGAAAATGCCTAGCATACAGAATAAGGAGAGAATTTTAAAAGCCACAAGAGAACGGAATCAGATTACATACAGGGGAAAAATAATTAGGATATCTGTAGATTTTCAACCCAGACCCTGAAAGCTAGAAGATCCTGGAACAACATATACCAAGCTCTAAAAGAAAATGGATACCAAACAAGAATCTTATTTCCAACAAAATTAAGCTTTACATTTGATGATGAAATTAAAAACCTTCCATGCTAAACAGAAGTTAAAAGAATTTACAGCTAGAAAGCCTGCACTACAGAACATCCTATGCAAAATATTCAATGAGGAGGAAATAAAAAACAACAATGAAAACCAGCAGAAGGAGGTATTACACTAAAAGAAAAGCTAATTAAAGGAAAAACCAGGTCAACTTAAACACAAAAATGGCTGAAAATACATATTATATCTCAATAATAACCCTGAATGTTAATGGCCTAAACTCTCCAATCAAAAGACACAGACTAGCAGATTAGATTCTTAAAAAAGACCCAACAATATGCTGCCTCCAAACAATTCATCTTATAGGAAAAGACATTTGCAGATTGACAGTGAAAAGTTAGGCAAAAACATACCACTCACGTGTACTGTGGAAACAAGTAGGGGTCTCCATACTCATAAAATAAAGTAGACTTCAAGCCTAAGTTAATCAAAAGGGATAAAGAATGACATTTCACACTACTCAAGGGAAACATACATCAGCAAGACATAAAAATTATAAATATATATGCCCCAAGCAATGGAGCATCAACATTAATCAATCAAACTCTTCTCAAGCTTAAGAGTTAAATAGACCACAACACAATAATTCTGGGTGACTTTAACACACTTTTTTCACCACTGGATAGATCTTCCAAACAAAAGCTTAACAAAGAAACTATAGAACTCAGTAATATTTAACTGACATATATAGAATATTTCATCCATTAATGAGCAAACACACTTTCTTCTCAATAACACATGGATCCTTCCCTAACATAGACCATATGTTATGCCACAAAGCAACTCTTAGCAAATATAAATAAGTAGAGATACTACCCTGCATTCTATCAAATCATAATGGAATAAAATTAGAAATCAAAGATAAAATAAAAAAATAAAAGCTACTCCAACACCTGGAGACTAAATAATGTGGTTATTGAATGAACAATGGGTTTCAAAAGACATCAAGGAAGAGATTTAAAAAATCTTAAAGGTAAATGAGAACACTGATACAACGTACCAAAATCTCTGGGACACTATGAAGGGAGTACTAAGAGGAAAGTTCATTGGATAGAGTTCATTTCTTAAAAAAATAAAATGTCAACAAATAAATGACCTAACATTACAGCTCTAAGCCCTAGAAAAATAAGAATAAAACAACACTAAAAGCAGTAGAAGAAGAAAAAAAATAAAATCAGAGCTGAAATCAATGAAATTAGAAACAATTGAAAAAATTGACAAAACAAAAAGTTGGTTTTTAAAAAAAATAAACAAAATTGATAAACCTTTAGTCATGCTAATGAAGAGAAGGAGAGAGAAAAGTCAATTTACTAACACCAGTGATGAAAAGGAAATATCACAATGTACTCTACAGAAATACAGAAGATAATTAGAAATTATTTTGACAATTTGTACTCCAATAAAATAGAAAATATCAAAGACACAGACAAATTTTTTGAGTCATATGATATGCCCAAACTGAATCAAGATGATATACACAAGTTAAACAGATCAATTTCAAGCAAGGAAATAAAGGACGCCATCCAAAGCCTACCAACTAAGAAAAGCCCAGACTGGACGGTTACACAGCCAAGTTCTATAAGACCTTTAAAAAAGAACTAATATTAATACTCTTCAATTTATTTCAGGAAATAGAAAAAGAGGCAGTACTTCCAAACTCATTCTATGAGGCCAATATCACCCTTAATCCAAAACCAGGCAAAGACACATCAAAGAAACAAAACTTTAGACCAATATCTCTAATGAACATACATGCAAAAATTCTCAATAAAATTCTGGCAAATCAAATACAAAAAACATATCAAAAAGATCATGCACCATGATCAACTGGGGTTCATCCCAGGGATGTAAGTTTGTTCAGCATATAAAAATTAATGAATGTAATTTATCATATCAATAGAGTTAAAGATAAGAACCATATGATCATCTCAATAGATGCAGAAAAGATTAAAAAAAATACAGCATCCCTTCATGTTCAAAACCCTAGAAAAACTAGTAATAATAGGAACATATTTCAACATTGTAAAAGCTATCTATGCTAAGCCCTAGGCCCATATAATTCTAAATGGAGAAAAATTGAAAGCCTTCCTTCTAAAAACCAGAACAAGACAGGGATGCCCTCTTTCCCCACTTCTATTTAATATAGTTCTTGAAACTAGCCAGAGCAATAAGACAGATAAAAAAATTAAAGGGAAGCAGATAGAAAAAGAAATCAAATTATCACTATTTGCCGATGCCGCAGTCTGGCTGGGCACAATTCAGGAGCCACTTGTCAAAAGAAACGAACTTTATTTTTAGAACCACACACGCCAAACAAAACAGCTCCTCAGGAAAAAACCCTCAGAGCCCAACTGCGACCACCAGCTTCCCACAAGCCTCTCACCAAACACAAGCCTCACCACCTCCCACAACCCTCCTGCTCTTGAGGCTGATTGGCTGGGTCACATGGGCGGAGCCAAAGAAGTCCCCCAATGAGCATCACTGCAGAGGAGTCAATCAACTAGATGTTGCTGGGGCCGCTGTAAGCCAATCATCAGCTGGGAGTCTGAAAGGGCGGGGAAACAGCCTAATGAGCATCACCACAGAGGAGCCAATCAGCTAGATGTTGCTGGAGCTGCTGTGAGCCAATCATCAGCTGGCAGTCTGAAAGTTTGCTGGCAGCTGGAAGTTTGCTGGGACCCCTTTGGCTGTGGCTCTCAACATGCTGACAACATGATTCTATACCTAGAAGATCCAAAAAATTCCACCAGAAAACTTCTAAAACTAATAAATTCAAAGTAGCAGGATATAAATCCAATACCCATAAATCAAAGGCATTTCTGCACATCAGTGACGAATCTTCTGAAAAGAAACTAGAAAAACTACCCCATTTCCAATAGTCTCAAAAAAAAAAACAGTTGAGAATCAACTTAATAAAAGTGGTGAAAGGCCTCTACAATGAAAATGACATAAAGCTAAGGAAAGAAATTAAAGAAGTCCTTAGAAGATGGAAAGATCTACTTCGTTCTTGGATAGGCAGAATTAATATTGTCAAAATGATCATACTACCAAAAGCACTATACAGATTTAATGCAATTCAAAATGAGTTTCCAATGACATTCCTCATAGAAATAGAAAAAGTAATCATGAAACTCATCTGGAACAGTTAGACACCCAGAATAGCCAGAGCAATCCTTAGCAAGAAGAGTGAAGCAGGAGGCATCACTATACCAAACCTTAAACTATACTACAGAGCAAAAGTAACAAAACCACATAGTATTGACATGAAAATAAACCTGTTGACAAATGGTACAGAATAGAGAACACACAGACAAACTCACATGAAAACAGTTATCTCATATTAGACAAAGGTACCAAAAACATATATTGGAGAAAGGATGGCCTCTTCAAGACATGGTGCTGGGAAAACTGGAAATCCATATGCAACAAAATGAATTGAGCACCTGTCTCTCACCATGCACAAAACTCAACTCAAAGTGGATCAAGGACCTAGGAATTGAACCAGAGTTTTTGCGCCTGATAGAAGAAGAAGTAGGCCCATATCTCCATCCTGTTGGATTAGGCCCCAACTTTCTTAATAAGACTCCTGTAGCACAAAAAAGCAAAATCAAGAATCAATAAGTGGGATGGATTCAAACTGAAAAGCTTCCTATCAGCAAAGAAATAATCAGTGAGGTGAATGGAGAGCCTACAGAAGGGGAGCCAATTTTTACCACATGCACATCAGATAGAGTACTAATCTCTAGGATATATAAAAAACTCAAAAATCTTAACATCCCAAAACAAATTAACCCAATCAATAAATGGGCCAAGAAACTGAACAGACACTTCTCAGAAGAGGAAATACAATCAATCAACAAATATATGAAAAGATGTGCAACATTTATAGCAATTAGAGAAATGCAAATCAAAACTAAGATTTCATCTCATTACAGTCAGAATAGCAGTTATCAAGAATACATACAACAATAAGTGTTGGCAAGGATGCAGGAGAAAAGGCACACTCATACATTGCTGGTGGAACTGCAAATTGGTGCAGCCAATCTGGAAAGCAGTATGGAGATTCCTTAGAAAACTTGGAATGGAACCACCATTTGACTCAGCTTGGTTTATACCCAAAGGACTTAAAATCAGCATACTACAGGGACACAGCCACATCAATGTTCATAGCAGCACAATTCACAATAGCCAAATTGTGGAACCAACCTAGATGTCCTTCAGTAGATAAATGGATAAAGAAACTATGGTGTACATACACAATGGAACATAAAATACATGTTTTACACAAAGGGATAGAGTAAGACTATGCTGAAGAGACAGGATTGGGTGTTATGCTCTCTTTCTTCTGTTTATAAAAGCCATGTCTTCAAGATAGAAGTTTCAGCATTAAAAGAGAATTAAATCATGGCATTTGCAGGTAAATGGATGTACTTGGAGAATATTATGCTAAGTAAGCCAATCCCAGAAAACCAAAAGCCAAATATTTTCTCTGATATGAGGATGCTGATCCATAATGGGGATTAGGGGTAGAGCATGGGAGGAATGGAGGAACTTTAGATAGGAAAAAGGGAAGAGATGGGAAGGGAGGGGATGGGGGATAGAAAGGACAGTGGAAGGAACATCATCACCTCAAGTACATGTGTGAAGACACAAATTAAGTAACTCTACTCTTTGTACAACCAGAGACACAAAAAATGTGTTCTATGTATATACTATAAATTGAAATACATTCTACCATCATACATACCAAATTAGAATAAATAAACCAATTTAATAAAAAATATAATAAAAGTGGTGAGAGCAAAGCGCTTCTGCTGCTTGTCCTTTTGGTATTCTAACAAAACTGGATTTTTGGTAGTTTCTAGACTCTTGTTCAATTTTTGACATGTTAAATTCTCATTTTCTTGCATTGGTTACTGCCCATATATAAGCTCCTAAGTAGAATTATTCTCTGTCTTTCTTTCAATTATACCCTTGTTCATGGGATGCAGAAATAGGCCTTAAGCAACAGTACTCACAGGCAGAGGAACCTATATGCCATTAGCTGCAATAGAAGAGCCATGAGCTATTGCATAAACCAAGCCAGTGGTGAAGCTCTGAGAATGTTTTATCCACATTCAAACTGGGAAAAATGTCGTTGATCAAAAATATTTTTGTTTTCCATACAAAGCACTGTATAAAAAAGAAAAAAAGATTCTTCCCTTATGAGTACTATAGACATTTTAAAAATGCATGTAACAAATAAAATTATTGGTTTCACTGATTTGGCTTTGATTTGTGCTTTGTTTGTGTTGACTATTCAGCACTGATTATTGTGAGGCCAGTATTACATTGTATTTTATATTTAAAGGTGTAGTAAGATATAACATATAAAATACATGTTTTACACAAAGGGATGGAGTACAACTATGCTGAACAGCCAGGATCAGGTGTTCAGCCCTTTTTCTTCTGTTTATAAAAGCTGTGTCTTCAAGATAGAAGTTTCAGAATGCTTTTTGTCCCTGGTCTGCTTATATCTTTAACAAAATTTTTTTATTTTGTCTCCATGTTTACAACAAAAAGCAACAGTATATTTTGAGTAATTTACAGGTGAAATAACCCTGCAAGTAGCATGACTACTTTGGTAACATAGTTAGTGGTGCTGGGCATTGTAGATGCTTGGAACTTAACTTTTGGGCCTGGGAAATGCATGGTGCTGTGTGGCTCATGTACATCATGTGTTAGCTTCTCATCACTATAAACATATTATCTGACAAGAACAATTTAGAGGAGGAAATGTTTATTTTGGCTCATAGTTTAAAAGGTTCAGTCCATGGTCAGCTGATTCCATTGTGTTGGGTGCAATATAGGGCTTTTAAAACATCTTAGCAGAAGATGTTTTAACCTGGTGGAGGAGCACTGCTTACCTTGTGGTGGCCAGAAAGCAGAGAATGAGAGAAGAAGGGACATTAGAGAAGGTGCACTCTGCCAGGACAGGCCCCCAGTGACACATCTCCTTCAGCTACACCTCTTCTACTGACAGTTACCACCCTATCTGCCCATGCAAACTACGATGGAGTAATCAGATCACAGTTCTCATAATGTAATCATTTTAAAACCAGTAACTTTGGATGTGGTCATTGCTAAGAGTCCCCACAAGGGGCTGCTGGGTGTGTGCCTCTTGGGTCTTTTATTGGTCCAGAAGTTTCAGAGGCACCAAGATGACACAATTTTGGAGAGTATATTTAATTCCCTGAGATAGTATATTCTAAATCGTTAAGGAGGAAGAACATATTTTCTTAACTATAATAGATAATGAAAGGCTGTCTCACTGTAAGGCAATTAATGGTTCATATTAGTATGTGGTAATTGAGTCCCTTGCTATGAAATTGTGCCCTTAGGTTGCAGTTGAATCATGTGTCTCTTACATTGCCTTAGCTACATAAGTACCTAGGAACATTAAAATAATTACTTGTAAATGATTAATTAATTTTTTTATGAAGTGTCTTAGCCTCTTTGTTCTACTATGATAAAGTACCATAGAGTAGATGGCTTACAAACAACAAGATTTTAGTTCTTACAATTCTGACAGCTGAGAAATCCAAAATGAGGTAAATTTGGTGTCTGGTGAGAGTCTACTTTCTAGTTAATTTATGGTGTTTTCTTATTGTGTCCTCACATGGTGAAAGAAGTGATGAGTTCCCTTGGGTTCATTTATAAAAAATGGCACTAAACCCATTCAAGAGAGATCTGCCTTCAGGGTCTAATCATGTCCTAAAGACACCACCTATTAATTCCGTCTCCCTGAGAGACAGGATTTCAATGTGTCAATTTTGGGGACACCAAAATATTTGGTTCAGAACACAAATATTTTTACATCTCCCTATTCTGAGTATATGGGTTAGGGTGGAGAGAAAATTTGATTTTTTTATTCCAATTTGCAGTATCATCTGTATTAATGCACAACTTTGTTTGCTTCCATTCTATATATTCCAAAGACAAGTTGACCTTTGTCATCCCACTATGAATTAGGGCAAGGTTTTGATTATTTTTTTAATATTACTTGTGCTGTAACCAGTCCTTATATAAGCAAACAACATGTCTGAGAGTCTAAAATTCTTTCTGAAATATATAATAACTATAGGATGCTAGTAATTTTTGTGCATCAGGAATATTTTCTATAGTATTTTAAATACTAGCTTTTGAAGCAGTGCATCAAGTGGAAACTTTCCCCCTCAACTGGGAGAGGAATAGGTGTGGGAGGCCATCCTTTCACGTGATCTGAGTTACCTCCCCGGTTGGGCGAGAGGCGCTTAGACACATCTTTGTGTTCAGAGGTTTCCCCACCCTTCTCGGTTCCAAGGGCTTGTCCATATGGAGGCGTTCTTGACCACAGTCCCTGAAGACCCAATCGTCTCACCTGACCTTGGGACACTATCCCCCTTAATCTTCATTGGATGGGATTTTCCCCAGAATTTTTTGTTCCCCAGTAAAAGTCCACTCCTTGGTGTGTTCTCTCTCTCTCCCTAACCACTTCAGTAAACCTCGTTACCTTAATGGGTAGCTTGAGGCTAAGGGTATGAGAAGCCATCCTGGAGCTGGTTTAAAGGTAATTTGAATCTGTCTCTTTAATTCAAACTCCCTTTGGATTTCCCAGGAAGCCGAACCTTCACCTATGAAGCCTGTGCTGGCTGCGGGCTAAAAATAGGTGTTTAAAATAAAATCAGTGGTGTGTGTGTGTGTGTGTGTGTGTGTGTGTGTGTGTGTGTTGTTCAGGTTTGCTTTGTTTTAGGGGCTCTTTTATGAATCAGCTCCAGGAAGATGAAAAATCAAACATGGTCTAGTTTATTGAGTGAAACCTACAGCTGTGAAATAAAGCCTGAGGATGTGGAAGTAAAAGAGTGAGCATCTGTGAAGTGAGCTGGCAGGTAGGAATTGACAAGAGATTGTCTTATGGGGGCTGATGCCCATCCAGAGCTTCATGAAAGTGAGGTGAGGAAAAGCTGAAACGCCAGTGAGAGGGAATCAGAGTTACATCTCTGCCAAAGTAGCAACATGAATTGAGTTTTTAGAACAAGAAGGTTCTCTTATGTTCAGGAATTAATTTTGATACATGTGATATATACAATAGGTATTTGAAGGGAAAATACTAATGAAAACATACCAAGAATATTTCCATATCTATTGGAGATACAAAACTTTCAGGTGTTTTTCAGTGTGGCAATAGAAAGATGAGCACATGGCAAGTGCCTACATAATTTTGAGATAAATATGTGAGCAATATATGGAGACTTATTACCACCCATTTTGGGTAGATTGGAAGAGAGGTGTGATTTTGTGTTTTTGAGAAAATATCCATATCAAACCCTGATGTTCTGCAAAAATTTCCACTAAAACTACTCACAGAATTTAATGGGGAAAACAGAGTAAGGGTGATGGGAAACCACTCCCCCCAGTGCAACTTGTGATCAAAGAACTAACAAAGAGAGTAATCAGTACCTTAGGAAATAAGATCCCACTCACGCAGGCAGTTCAGTATGGCTGGAGACTGCCACAGAAGATACTAAAACCACAACAGATAATGTATAGAGGAAGCACTGGCAAACCTAACTGGCACAAAGCTGGCACATTTCATGAAGTGGAGATCTTAACCTGTGGCAGCTGCTTTGAAGTTGAGCTAAGGAGGAGCAGGACCTCTTAGGAGGCAAAACCATATAAAGCTTGGATGATTCTCTCTGGAGAGGAATTCTTTAGTGCAGAAATTATATGTAGTTTTGCTAATACAGAGCTGAAAAGTCTCTTGTTGCTGGAGCTGCTGTGGGCTAAGGGCTTTATCCTTTACTGCTGAAGGCTGTGTTTTTACTTCCTTTTCTGGATTCCTTTGCTTATAAAAAATCATGCATGAACCAGATTGTGTCTCCATTGTATTGACATAATTCTTCTATTTCCCAATTGTGCTGATTGGTGTTGCAGAAACACAATCCATAGAAGAGAAGTTTGTATTGTAATTTTGTAAAGAGTGAATTGGACTCCATCCTTTTAACTCTATGATAATCAGTAGTAGTTTAGCTACTGCCATTTTATAAATAAGGATGCAGAAAATTAGAAAAACTGCATGCTTTTTGTAAGGCTTTATAGTAATTTAATATTTAAAGAATAAAAATTTTATTTTAATTTAAAATTATTTTTAAATTATAAATATTTCCCAGTGCTCCATAACTGGGAGTACTTTGTAAATTTATGATAGGTAAAAGAAATAGCATAGAATTTTAAAATATTTTTTGATTAGTTTACTTCAACACTAATTGATGTTTGTGATTACAGCAAATCAAATATTCTGCTTTTCTGGTGGCTTCATGGAGTAAACTAGAACTAAAATTGCACTTGATAAAGTTCTACAGGCAAAGAAGGCTTATTCAGGACCATTACCATAAGGGCAGAGAGGCCAATACTCAGTCTGTGCTCAGCTTCATGAAAACATAGGGCTTGGAATTTTTAAAGATTGGAGTCAGGGGAAAGATAGGCTACTTGCCTTTGCTAACTGCTCTTACCCAAAGGAAAAGTAGACTTACATTTTCCTAACAGGAGGTAGTTTCACAACCTGACTGGAGGCTCCCATGCTCCAAGTAGGCTCCTACCTTCCCAACTAGACTAGAAGACTATACAATGTTTCCATTTTAAAGAGGCAGTGAAAGAATTTACAATTAGGAGCCTTTTAATGCTACAACAAAAAGGTCAGGATCCTGGTATCACTGAGGGGAATTCTGTTTTGGTTAGATGTTTGCATCTACCACTCTTTTCTAGGACTCAACATTAATCATTTTTTAGAGACTGTGATAAATTCTCATTGTGTAATTATGCTAGCTCCTTTTTTTCAATATTAGCTCTAATTTGGCCTTTAGTGATTTGCTGCATTAAAGGAATTTGATGTTGTTATGCTGGCAGGAAGGCAAATTGATGCAATCCTTTGTGAGAACAATTTATCAGTAGGCATCAAAAACTTGAAAAACTTTCATTTTCTTAGACTTCTTTCATTCCCCTTAAGATATAGTCTTAAAGAAATAATCAGAGATGTAGGCACACAATTATGTTTATGACGTTTTATAATAAGGAAAACCTGGTAATAATCCATAGGGCTACAGATAGGAGATAGTGAAAAGCAAAAACTGAAAAACAAACAACAAGAGCAAAACAATAACAATAACCAAAACCCCTAAAATTCACTTTCATATTATGGAATTCTTTGCAGATAAAAATGAAACTTTGCAGATAAAAAAAAAGAACATTGGAAACAAAAATGTTGTTTCTTTAAGTAAAAAAAATAGCATTTCTCCAATTTCATTATACTTATAGATATTATTAATATTTCTATGATAATTTCTATGATATTTCTTATTAATATTATATGGTAAAAAGTTTTTTCCCGCTAATAAAAATTTATATTCTTATGGTGATCTCTTCTTCAAATACCATTCCTGTATAACCTGATATCTTGCCTTCTGCAATCCTTCATGTTACTCCCTCATATGTGGAGTATAATTTTCTTCGATTTCTTCTAAGCATCACCAATGCAAGGCAGCTGTGTGTAGCAGAGTATTCTCTTTGCTTGTTTATAGGCAATGGAGAAGGGTTATAACACATCAAACTTTCAATCTAAAATCAAATATCAGCATCTCTCTTTACATTCCTAGCAATTTCTTTCACCAGGTATTTCTAACAGGTATTTCTTGCACATTTGCTTCCTGCCAATCTCTTTGTTTTCCTCTCCAGACCTCCTCATCTTTATCCTTTTCTAAACAGTTCTCGCTTTTGTGTGTGTGGGGGTGTGTGTGTGTGTAGCTAGAAAATTGTAAATTATTACTGATGCAAAGTAATGTAATATTTTCTTATTTTTTCTGTCTTGAAAAGCATGTTCTGGGAAGCCTTCCTATTGATATACTGGTATTTCCTAAGAGAAGGATAAAAATCTTAATTTTCTTACTATCAATAGACATTATACATTTTGGCCATCTGCATAAGCAATGACAAAATGGTTCCATGTAACCTGGTTCTTTCTTCCTCTCCTTAAAAAAAACTTGCATGTCAAAGCCATAGTTGTTCTTGATGAAGTGAATAGAACTCTCTCATCCTTTTGTGTCATGGTCAGCTAGAAAGTAACCAAAACTGAACATCCTTGTCGTATCCCCTGAGGTCTTGGAGAAGGTGGTCATTCATTTGTAGCTTCCTGCTCTCAGGGATTCCAGTGGAGCTGAACCACAGGACAAACCTCAGCAACTACTTCCTTGCCAGACCTGCTGTCTCTCTCTGCTGACTGCTTGTTATTAGGTTGTGTTAGTTGTGGGTCCTTCCCAGCAAAACCTTCAAGTGCTATTGAAATAAAATCCTGACTACTCTGTCTTAACATTGTCTGAAAATGTCTAAGCATTGGTGGTAGTTAGGACAGTTAGGAAGAAATACATGAAAAATTTAAGAGCTGCTATCTATTAAAGTGATAAAATTACCAATAATTCTATTTTTAATTTTCCTCTATTTTTGAAACTGTTTACATTGAACATCTATTACTTTTATAATCCGAATAGTTAACACTTATACTAAAATATTTAAAACATTAAAGTACTTTATATATACTATGAAAATTTTATAATAGTTTTAGTGATATAGATGCTATTTTCTTTCATGTAATAAAAAAATTATCTGAGCCAATAATCCTGATTATTCAAACACAGGTCCTCCACAGGCAGATAGTTGTGGACAATTTTATTAAAAGGATTTCTTTTTTTTCTTTCTTTTTGAATCCTGAGGAAAACTTACTAGGGAAGATTACAGAGAATCATATATTTTGGTGAAATTGTGAGGCACATTGCTAAAACCCCTCGGGCTGTGTGCAGTAAGTCTATGAAAACTAGATATTTTAAAAGAAATTTCACCATTTAAAAGTAAAAGCAAAAGCCTTTCTTTTACTTTAGCTGTTTCTGGATTGTTGCACCCTCTCAGTGGCTTTTGCCTGGGATGTATCGGATGAAGTGCTGAATGTCAATATCTAATAGAACAGAGCTGTAGGACCTGAGGCTAGCAGCGGCACCAGGTGCTTATTGCAGAATTTCATGCAGAGAACAACGGCTGTTTCTCCTTTGAGTGGATGTGTCCAGAGGTAGAGAAATGGCCTTCACCTGTGAGGTGGCAGCTGACTGGCTGTGGCGTTGTCTTGGTGCATTGGCACTGATGCTGTGGCCACTGTCTCTGCAGTTTTGTTGGCAAAGGCAGCTGTGTTTGGAGAGCTCTCAGAAACCTGCTGTGCATTGACTGAGAATCCACAGCCTGAGCCCTCCCCCCCCCACTCTCGCCTCAGTAGTCCATTTTGAAGACAATTAAGATAAAATGATATAAAGAGACAAATTTTTCTGAAGTCGCACTCAGGAATTCAAGAATGGCTTTCTCATACTGGCAAATTGGGGTCACATTATGTTTATTGTCAAGTCACTTGATCTTTTCTTCCACTCCCAGCTAAGAATGTGAGAGACCTTGTTTACACTGACAGCATTCGTGCCCATGATAAGACCTTTCATCACCTAAATACTTTAATTGGAGAATGTAAAATTAGCAATAATTATGTATCACATATATCCTGTGCCAAGCATCATGCTAGGGTTTTGAGGATAAACAGAGATGGACAAGTCATTTATTATTCCTGCCCTTCAGAAACTTACAAATGAATTAATGTCTATCATGATATATTTAACTGCTATCATAGATGTAATAAATGCTATAGAAATGAATGTAAAACATGGGAGAGCTAAAAATAAACACACACTTGACAGTGAACTCCATGAATGAAATGATCACTGTGAGCTCACCTAAATCATATGTCCATACCAAACACAATATCTAGCCCATGGTAAAATAGGTGGATTAACAAGCATCTTGTGTGTGTGTGTGTGTGTGTGTGTGTGTGTGTGTGTGTGTGTGAAAACCCAGACTTCTTTATATATGATGGTATAACTCAGGAAGAGCATGGATTAGTGACATCTATGTAATGGTGGGCACTTTTATAGGAAATACACATTCTACAAATTGCTTTATTTTTGCCTACCACCATTACTGTATATGACTTTTTAGTCATATTACTCCAAGCATGTAAAGAGAGAAATCCCTTTTAGGGTAATAGGCTGATGGAAAGAAAAAAGAAAAATTATCATTGTAGAGGTTAAACAGTGCATGCATTTTGGAATCAGAAATGCCCTGGTTCAAATTCTATTTTCACTTTTACAACCAAGATCTTTTTATAAACTTCTCTGAGCCTCAGTTCATTCATTTGCATAAAAATGAAGACAATAATATTAGTACCAACCTTAATGAGCAGCTGCAATGAATAAATGAGTTCAATATTCAAAGCAAGTGATTCAATTGTTGGAACATAGTAAAAGTTTAATAAACAGCAATTTAAGCAAAGCAAGTACAATTAGCACAGGACACCAAAAATGAAGTAATAACAATTTTAAGAAATTCTAATGAGATCCTAACAACTACAGCATAGGATGTAGAAGAGGAGTCACATATAAAACAGAACCAGGATGATGGAGTAATGACAGACAGCAGTAGGCAAAAACATTGCATGATGGATATTTTTGTTGTACACCTTTGGAGACTTTGATGACAGTGATTTAGACAATCAGTTACATACTGTTTTTTTCTGCATCACAGTGTCTATAGATTTGTCTCTTTTACCGGAATGTTACACTGTCTATTTATTCAATAGCTATGCACCTAAACCAACATGTACTTTTGTATTCTATTGGGGGAAGCAAGCATTCCCTCTATCTATGACATGCAAACTTGTCTGTTCGGAGGCCATTCAGTTCTACCTTGATGGATAAAGAAGATTATGATGATGGTCAAATACATGTGAGTCTTTATTATATTCTATGACCTTGAATATAATTTGATATATTCCATGACCCCTTTCTGATTGGGGAAATGATGCTCTAATGATTCATACCCATTATGAAAGGTAATGCTGACTACTTTTCTGGATACCTTCTGGATGGGCGCCACGTGGAGGATGGCCACATAGTTATTAAAAAATCTGCATAGACTCTTAGATAGGCCTGGACCTAAGCATTTTTTAAAGTTTTTGTTTAATTGTATTTTTACTTTTCCTGCTTTATTTATTCTGACCTACTCTTTAACAATATCAGTTATTAGTAGTTTGAATCTTTTTCTCTCTCCCTAACTTCTCTCATTCCTTTTTCGGTCTTTGTTATTTTTCTTTGTCTTTGCAGAATCATTTTGATTTTTCCTATTCCATATCAGTAATTCATATTTCCACACATCAGATCTACATTTTATAGGTAGACTTATATTTTACCAATTATGTTTGGTTTGTAATACTTTTCTTAACTCACGTGCAAAAAAAAAATTAGTTTGTACTCCAAGGTCTAGCATGCACTCTTAAGTTATTCATTCAAGAAGAGGCAAGTCTTCTAAAATTAGTGGGAGTAATGGAACTGAAGAGATGTAAGTGTAGTTGGTAGAGTAGACGGGTCATGTATTGTCATTATCAATTAGCAAGGTGGAATTTGTTCTTACTCCTCTTCTCCTAGAGGGTATTTAATGCTTTCTTTTCCATCTCAGCCTGGTTAAAGTATTCATCCTGAAGTCAAAGTGATAGTGTCAATACGTCTGATGAATGTGGCTCTTCCAGACTGAGGACTATTTTTACTTTACTTCCTGATTATTTTTTACCATGTAAATGTGGATTTACTCAGTTCTTTTGTTGTATTCATTCATATAATTTTTAAATCGTTCTGCTTCCTATCAATAATTTTCCATTCTAGGCTAGAATGTACTGTTGGTTTCTTTTTTAGTTTTAGCTATGTGGTATTACATGGAAGTGTAATTCCTAAAATGATGAAGAAAGGAGTAAAACTCAAAATTAGAAGGGTAGTGGGGGAATGATTTGTAAATTAGGGTTACGAATATCCGAACAGAACTTCTGCGTGTGGAGCGTTTTCTTGACTCTGCATACCACAGGTTCATGCTGCTGAGGAGGTGAAAAGCAGGCAGAGAGAAGATTTTCACTACACTTTTGTGATTTCTGTAGTGTGTCAGAATTCATCTGCAGTGGGAGTAGTCAATGTTCTTCTTTAAACCTGTATAACATTCCTATAGCTCTATGTTATATCATTGCCTCATGCAGACATTTTGTCTGTGTGTCAGTCACATTATTAAAAACAATGTGTGGGGCTGGGACTGTGGCTCAGAGGTAGCACACTTGCCTGGCATGTGTGAGGCACTGGGTTCGATTCTCAGCACCCCAGATAAATAAATAAATAAATATCAACAACTTAAAAAATATTTAAAAAAAACAACAACATGTGTCAAAGTGAACATTAATAGGATGGCAATAGGAACTTATTTTTAGTCATGTTCACATGCTCTTGGTGCATTTAGCATACAGGATTTTCCCAGAAAGAACCACATGAGATTTCTGTTTCTAAACAACATGCATCATGGTTTGGTTGCAAATTATGGGCTCAGGAACAATTTTCTTTTTTACTTTAGACCTCTAGAGATTAAATTTGCTTTTCTCTCTTATTCACAATTACCATTACCTATGTTATCTCTTGGTATCTCTAAGATATATAGCCAGGTAAGGCATCATATCTTTAGATATTCATTTTTTATCTCTACCAACAAAAATTAAGTAAAGGCCATCTCTGCCTTTTCGAGTTCACTGCTAAAGTCTTTGAGGAATTTTAAAGAGAAAACCGAAAATAATCACTGTTTTAAGAAGTTGAACAAAGTTGTTCCTTGTTTCTGTGTTTCTTTCTTTGATGGAATGTGGACATGTGCAGTCCCACAGGCTATCAAGTTAGATGGTTGATTTTATTGATCCTCTCCTCTTGCCTCCACTCTTATTATCTACTCAGATTCTGCCAGTCTCAATAGACATCTTGTTGTGCTGAAAAATAGGTGTGAGTTAGTATTAATCAATTGTTTTCTAGAATCCTATGGGCATTTTACTCCTTGGGGGAACTCAAAAGGAGGCTACTCCATCAAAGCTCCTTTTGCTATGTAAGAAGGAAATTCTCTTCCCAAAGGTAACTTTAGAGCTGCTGTAACAGATTCTGTTTCTCAAAGGTAGACTCAGACTTTCTCTTTAAGGGAATTCTCACAATATGTGAAGCAACCCATCTAAGTCAGTTCTTTACTCCGTCAGACCCAAACATACACACATAATACATAGAGTCAATTATTTCTTACTACTCTTTTATAATAATCTCTTAACTATATTTGATTTTAGGGGTTTAGAGAAGGCTTTTATTTTTTCCTGTGAATTCCCAATATTACAAGGTATATTAGTGACCAAAGATATAGTGTTATGTGGAGTACAGAATTAACACAGCAAATCTGGGTGGTTCATATCCTGCACAAGTTTGGCACCTCTCTTAAGAGATAACCTCTAAGTTATGGAGTATTCTAACTTATCAGAGTGTTTCTATTTATCTGGGAATATTAGGTTATGCTAAGTAGTCTGTTCTAATAATGTGCTATACAGTGTAGGCCTTGGGCTACAGGATCTCATTTTGACCTTTGGCAGGTAACCATGTCTACATAACCGACCTCCATAGAAAACCCTGGAAGCTTGGATAAGCCTTCCTGGTTGGCAATACTTTGTGAATGCTGTAAAACATTGTTTCTAGGACAGTTGAACACTGTTTTTGTGATTTTACTGGGAGAGAGCAATTGGAACCTTGTGTCTTGTCTTTCCTGAACACTACCTTATGTCTTTCCCATTGCTGATTTTAATCTTTATCTTCTTGCTCTACTAAATTGTAGCCTTAAGTAAAATAGCTTTCTTAAATTCTGTGTTTCCTTCTAGTGAATCATGGGATCTGAAGGAGGTCTTGGGGATCCCCAAACATATAATGTATTATATATATATTTAGGATAGAAAATATCCTTCAAGATTTATTTTAAAAAATGAGTTTTGAGGGGCTGGGGATGTGGCTCAAGCGGTAGCGTGCAGCCTGGGTTGGATCCTCAGCACCACATACAAACAAAGATGTTGTGTCCGCCGATAACTAAAAAAAATAAATAAATATTAAAAAATTATCTCTCTCTCTCTCTCTTTTAAAAAATGAGTTTTGAGTGAAAATGATAAAATAGTAAGTCATTGTTGCCACAGTATGGGTTCCCTTAGTATGGTGGGATGAAAAATGCATTCAGTAATTCATTTAACAAATATATCTTGACCATCTACTCTGTGCTGGGACAGGTGCTGAATGCATGGGACATTGCAAATGACAAGATGGAAAAAGTTCCAGCTTTCATGAACATTGGGAAAAAAGTATAAGAAATTAGTGAGAATTACCATGAATGAAATCAATGTGATCGGATGAAGAATACATAGAGAAATACTCTTCAAATCAGAAAAAGCTTCTATGAGAAGACATTTATGATGATACCCCAAGAATTAGAATTATCTAGACATTTTAAGAGCACAGGCACACCTAACAGAAATTACTTAGAATGGAAAAGGACTTTCCTGTTATCAAAAACGAAAGGAAACTGGTATGTCTGGGGCTCAGTGAAAAAGGGAGGAAATGATAGGAGAGGAGGTTCCAGAGGGAGGCAGGAGCCTGGTCATGCAGGTAAAGGTAAGAAGCCTGATGTTTGTTTTTATGAGAAATGGGAAGGAAAGTTTAAGAAATGTGGATAGTTTTATATTTATACAGTTGAATTTAATTTTTTGAGACTTTTACATTGAGCATAAAATATGAAATATTGTAAGTAATCCTGGGAGGGGTTCTTGTATTATGCAAAAACACTTGGGAGGAGTGATCAGGGGTGGCCAGTTCCATTTTTCCAGACCCACATTTGTTGAGGCACATTTCTTCTCATTTGGTCCTTGGTTATGATCCATGCAGATTGCTTCTTTTTGTCTATCACTTCATTTCTAGAGACTATATGAAATCCCTCTCTCTTCTCTGTGTTCTTATTGGAGACATGGGCATATTTGATTGTTCTGTGATGAAGGTCTAATGATGAGGAGAACTTTAGGGTGTCTTCCTATTCCTTTTCTGCTTCTTGCAGGCTTTCTCCCTTCCTTATTGCTGTACTATGTTAGGCTCAGAAAACTCTGGGCTTTTACAACTTTCTTAGCTTCTACTTTGGGCATAGGGCCCCTCACTGTTCTCGGATTTTCCAGGTATATCCAAACTTGTGTTTTACCCTCTCTAGACTTGGCCCAGTGAGTGGGGCTAAGCTAGGAGCCCTCTCCTAATGCTTTCTATGATTCTCTTCAGAGCAGAGAAACTTTATGGTACCTGGGGATTAACAATGTGTCTTTTCATCTTTCTTCTCTTTTTTCAAATCATCTGTTTACAGTACAAACTCCATGCCCTGAAACCTTTGAAACTCAAAATGTCTTTCTGTATTCTCAAACAAATACTTCTGCCAAGAGTGTCAAAATAACTTTTCTCTTTTCCTTGATGCCATTTTTTCCCTGAGGCAATAAGCATAAAATATCCAAGTTGCTGCCTGAGTTGGGGTGTCACAGGGGATATGGGGAAAAAGAACCCACTTTTGTAGGTTTAAAATAATGGCTAGCTTGCTGATGGCAGGCATCCTTTAAATGTTTCACGTGTATTCACTCATTTAATGATCTAGACCTTCCTGTGAGGGAAGTACTATGGGCGTCCTTACTTTACAAATAAGATGGGGGCTCAAAAAAGTAATTTATTGATATCACACAACTCGTAAGTGAAAAATCTGATTTTGAATTAAGGGAGTGACTTGGTCACATTTGTATTTTGTCACACTCACTCTGTAGTGAGAATGATACTGAGGAGAACTTTCCAGAGGAACAGGAAAAGCAGGTAAGCTAGGAAGAAATCTACTGTAATGAATAATAAAAAGTACTGACTTGTGAGTGTGTGTATCCAGGCATGGTGTGCTGATAAGAGTTGTTTTTGATAGAGTCCAAGGTGAAAAAGAGATTTGCTAGGTCACAATCAACTTCTGATGTCTAAGGGAAGCCAGTACTTTACACATTTCACAGTTAAATAGGAAACCATAATTTCAATAAGACAAACAGTCTTAATTTGGTCAAGTAATTAACAAAGAATTATTATTGTTGGTAAATTTCAGGATATTTAAAATTTTAACATGGCTGTGAAGCATTTTCTTTTCTTTCTTTCTTTCTTTTTTTTCCCCCCGTTTTTGTTACTCTGGCCCTGATTTGATTCTTTTTTAAAAAAAATATTCTTATAGAAAATAGCTGTTTCATCAGTAATTGGGAGATACCATATGGTGTCCCTGAAGAGCTTGGAATGAAGGATATAGGCCTACTTTCTGACAGTTAACATGGGAAACCAATAGAAAATGGTAAGAGCATGAATTTATTCTTTAGGGCATGTTCTCAAACATAGTCTCTGCCAGATACATAGAAGACTCTCAGCAAATATTTGTGCAACACATGAATGAAAATCACTTTATAGAAATAGAATAGCTCTTATTCCACAAGATTTAATTACATTAAAAAAATCTCTCAAGAAGGAATGCACTAATCATAACTGTATGTGGAAGGGGATTAGGTGGAATGGGGACACATTTGTTGCCTTGACAACTCAGTAAAAGGAGTCAGTAAGATAAATTTCAGCTCAATAAAGAAGATTAAGGCACTTTCAAAAGGATGGACTACCCTGGCCTCCTATGTCTCAGGAGAAGTCATAAAGGAAATGGTAGAGGCCCCTGGCTATGTTAGCCTGAGGTCATAAAATATTTGAATAATATAATTAACTCCCCCCAGTATTAATTTAGATTTACCAAGAACACTTGATTATTTTGACTATAGGTTGGTTTCTCAGGGAAATGCTGCATAAAAAAAAAGTGGCTAGAAGTCTGTTTTCTAATCTCTGAACAATAATATACATTGGTGTGTTTTTAATTATCATTCTGAATTTATTTTGCCTTCCTGAGCTTTGCTTCCATGTGTCCTTCTCCTAGGTATGAATACAGTATGCTAACAAGAAATGCTCTTGAGTTGAATGAATGAAAACAAGTCCTTGGTTCATCTTAAATGCATTAGGTAGTTCCATCCTATAAACAAGGTTTCAATAGAAAATAGAATATTACTTGTGGTGTTTCAAATGAAGAGAATTATGACACTTCTTGCCTAGGTTCAAGGCAGGACTAAAAGAACAAGCAGGGAGTGTTGAGATACCATAGATGGCAAAAGTCTTCCCTACTTGCAGGAATGGAATTATATGAGTTCAATGAAAGCTGAAGCACAGTGGGAGCTGTAGTTGTGGAAGGAAGTGACTATTTTAAGAGGCTGGCCAGAATTGCAGAGAAGACACAGGGCAGAAGTGCCACATCCATTCTCTCCTCCTACTCTCTCATCTCCTGACTATAATTCCACTGGCCAGAATGAAGCAGGCTGGCAAGTGAGCCCAGGGGATACTACAAGCCAGGCTCTCAGGTTTCAGAGCAGGCAATAGGAGGGAAAGATGGGTGCTGGGGTTGGGGTGCAAGTATGTGAGGGGCAGGTACAGAGTAAAGAGCTCAACCTCTGAGATAGTCACCTGGACTCCAGAGCTAGACAGATGGACAAGAAGCTCTCTGTCTTCCTGTGGGCCTTGCTCATCATTTTACAATACAATTATTTTACTGGTTTGTTTTCTTACATGATTTTGATTGGACGAGTGAAATTTCCTATTTATTTATGTTCCATTGTGATAAATTGAAGTTTTTAGTTCCAACTGGTTTAGCCAGGTTCTTGTTCAGAGTGCTGCAGCTGGGCTGAATTAAAAATAGACTAATTTTCTCAGGTATCTGTTGCTGTTTGAGGCAAAAAGTTAAGTCTTTTCACTGTGCATTTGGTATAAAAACATAAACACACAAAGATATATGTAGACTGTTTAGAACAAAAGAACCTTCCTTGCTCATTATTAAAATTTATTACTATTCAGGAAATACAATGCCATGCCTACTAAAAAAAAAAAAAAAAAAAAAAAAAAAGGCTGGCCAAGAGAAAATCAGTTGGCCTTTTAAGCACCAAAAACATCTTTCCCTGTTTGGTCCATATGGGATGTTTGAAGGTCAGTGATAATTACACTGTATCTTTAGTATTCCCAGAATATCCCAGGAGTTCTATATCCACATTTTCTAGGGCTTAGAGCTGTAATGTTAGGTCATTTATTTTAAGGGAATGTAGAAAAGTTCTGGGAAAAGTGCATCATCAAACAAAAAAGAAATGGCAACAACAAGAAAAAAAGACAAAAACTCACAAACAATAAGAAAAAAACTGCAATTTTCAAATACTAATGAAACAATGTTTTATAAACAATGTGAAACTGTATAGTACCACGCAAAATGGATGTGAGCATTTATATATTTGTAGTATTTCCATAAAATATGGCCATGGTTTCCATTCACAAGTTATAGAGACTCCCTAACAGAAGTCTGAATGGATATTAGGAAGCTCACAGGATTTCTGAGGAAGCCGGAGAAACAGGGCTGAGAATGGGGTAGATGAAGAGGAGCCAGTCCTGTGAGGACTTTGTTGCTGACATTTCTGAACACTACACTACGCACCACAGCTCATAAAGCCTCCTGCCCACACTGCACACAGCAGTGGGACCCCTGCTAACAACCAGGCATGAAATCCCGCACCCTCTACCACCAGCTGTTGAATCACAGTTCCAACCCAGGGCATTTGATTGACTGGTCTGTGTCACATGCCTATTCCTTATCTGGAAGGGCTTTAAGGTCTTTAGGATCTTAACAGTTTTGACATCTATAGGGAAAGACTCACTTGGTCTCTTGTTAAGATTCATAAGCTTGAGAATGCCACAAACAAGCTAGAATGTTCAGATGTTGGGTATTTAAATCAAAACATAAAACAAAATAAGACCTGATCACAGTTATAGAGGTGCAAAAAGTCTAGTTTTATCTCTATTATAGTAGAATAAAGTTGAAGGGGGTCCAAGATATCGTACAAAACATTTGCAGTAGATCAGAGGGAAAGTTACCTGAATTTCAAACATGACTCCCCAAGTGGCCATGGCATCTTCTTTCTAGAGATCTTTGGAAGTAGGATTCTTATTTGATCAGAGAGATGTAAATTTCTGTTCTGTATTGCCCTTTGGAGCTCACAATATTTGATTTAACTGATATTTATTTCAAGAGTTGTATTATTACGTGAGGGGATAAATAATTAAGTAAACACAAAGAAGACAGAAACCTAATAAACTTAGATAAATGGAAAAAGGTAGAGTCAGAGAAGAATATGTTGAGTCATTTAAGCACGTATTTTTTTTCTTCTTAGCAAAGCCCAAAGATTTACTAAAATAGATGTATATTGTGGATCTTCTGTTTGTTTTAAAAATGTAAACATATTTCTTTAAAATTAGCTAAGCAAAAGATACTCATTCTAACTTTAATTTACGCTGAAATTAGTTTTAAGGTGACCTATCTCTTCGCCAATTCTTTTTTTTATTAGTTGTTCAAAACATTACAAAGCTCTTGACATATCATATTTCATACATTTGATTCAAGTGGGTTATGAACTCCCATTTGTCCCCCCGTATACAGATTGCAGAATCACATCGGTTACACATCCACATTTTTACATACTGCCATACTAGTGTCTGTTGTATTCTGCTGCCTTTCCTATCCTCTACTATCTCCCCTCCCCTCCCCTCCCTTCCCAACTTCCCTCTCTACCCCATCTACTGTACTTCATTTCTCTCCCTTGTTTTTTTCCCTTTCCCCTCACTTCCTCTTGTATGTAATTTTGTATAACCATGAGGGTCTCCTTCCATTTCCATGCAATTTCCCTTCTCTCTCCCTTTCCCTCCCACCTCTTGTTCGTCCATTCTTAAAAACATTGAGGATGACAGAATCAGGGTCTTGATGTTCAATTCTGAATGTCATTTTTTAATGGCATTTTAGATGATTTCTCTAGGTCATTGTTGACTATCTTTAAGTTGAAAGCCCCAGGATCACACAGAAAAGATGATTATGACAAGGTTCCTGCTTTCAAGAAGCTTTGACTCCAGGGTGGTGAGAGACAGCAACTGTCTCTCACCACCAAGCAGAGAAATTTCAAACCACACATGGAAGACTAGAAGGAGGGAGGCATTTTGCTATCAGAGAACAGATAGCAAAATGCTTTTGAAATAGGCTTTGGGAAGTAAAAATAATTGTGATTGGAAGAAAGTGGTAATTAGAAATTCCATATAGGATCAAGAAAATGAATTTTCAAAGATGAGATGAATAATTGCTTGGTCCAATCAAGACAAAAAAGCAGCACAGGTGTCATATAGGATGGCAAAGACTCTGGCTTTTGTCATACACTACCTGGCACTCTTTTGAGGCAGATAATACTGGCTGTCTATCCCATGACTGTGGCCTTATTGGCAAACAGAATCTGCATTTAATTCATTATTTAGTGCTACAGGGATTGAATATCCATTAGTATAAACTAATTAAATCATGAAGTTCCCCTTTGCAGTGATCGGCTTTTACAGGAAGTGGGATAAAAGTCTGGTCAGTGCAGGTAACAGGATGTATTTGGGGACCTTCTGGAAAAGGGATCCAAGACAAGTTGGTCTTTCTGGTCTTTGGATATTACTCCGGAGATGAGTTGCTTAAACAAATGACAACCTGTGTCTGAGTGCAGGAGAGAAGCTGCTGCAGACTCTTCTTGAAATGTAATGGCTGACACAGCCACACTGGGAAGTACCTGCTGGGGCTCTTATTGTTATGAGAGATGAGGAGAAAACTTCTTATGGCATTCTTCTCTTATACTCCCTTCCTTAGTGAAAGAATGTACAGTGAAATATCTCTTTTGCTCTGACCCAGTACTGAATTCTCCTGGGGACATTCAGAATTAAAAGAAAACACTTTTTTTTTTATATGTCACTCATTATAAGAAGCTTTTTCTTGTTAATCAGAATTACTTTTGTAATTAATACTTTTCTCCTTTAGAAACAAGTTCACTCTCTGAAGTTCTGTTAAATATTTATTCAGTTGTTATGCCCAAGAGCAAAGGAAATGATGAATATGGAAAATGATCCAAGAGTTAACAGTGTTCAAATATATTCACATGCTAGAATTTTCTTTTATTGTTTATTGGAGAATATGAAATTTTTCTGCAGAAACATGAATATTGGTACTTTCTACACTATTTAGGAGAACGACAGTTTTCTTTATTAGACTTCTCATTTAAAGCAAACAAACAAACTTTCAGCAAAGTTTTCATGAAAGAGATTATTTTCCTCACTCCAGGGAGCCCTTTAAGATCCGTGTTGTGGATCAAAAACCAAACCAGGAAACAAGGACTCCTTTGGAACCTAAATTTGCTTGTTGAGACTCTGCTAACTCTGGTTTTATTCTTTCATACTTGTTTCTGATGATTCTTTTATTCTTCTTTCCATTTTAGCAGGCTTTTCTGGAATTTCATTTATTCTAATTTTCTCATTCAATGAAGGATCATAACCTCTGATCAGTGTGTTCATTTCTAATCATAAATTTTTAATTAATTTTATATTTAGAGCTACCTCGTGTAACTTGAACAGTCTGGCCAAGTGAAGCCTGGAAGTTGATTTGTAAGGTACAGTCTCCTTCACCTTCATGGTTAATAGGTCAGGGCAAAGCAATTCATAACTCATACTATAACAAATAGCAGAAACATTAGCATGGTAGTTCCAATTACCTAGATCATAAACCCCGAGAGACAATGTAGTTGCCTGTATGGCCTAGTACCTTTTGCAGCAAGCAGTAAACAAGCCTGTCTTGCGAAGTTACATGGTAGTCATGCTGTGGTAATCTCAACTGACTTAATTGTGTATGTATAACTACAGAAAAAGCTCAAGTCAGAGGAGGTTAGACATTGTAGCTTGTCATCCAGAGAAAGGATGTTCAAGGATGCCAAAGCCCATAGCAGCTGCCTTTCCTAATTGATTTGTAGTCAGATAAATTGATCCATATGATTGTTTATATTATAATATCTTCCATCTCACTTTAAAAGTTTACTATTAAAGTGAGATGGAAGACTAATTATGTTGTTTGGGCTACAAAGGTTATTTCTATTTTTTTTAAATCAGAGAAATGAAGTATAATAAACATTCTTCACACAAATGTTTGGTCACAGCTCTAATTATTCACTTCAAATAAATTTCTTGAACTTGAATTATTGCATGAAAATGAATGTGTATTTCAAAGTTTTTTCTTCTTCTTTTACCCCTGAAATGTTGGATTATTTAGTTATTCCAGCTACATTTTCATATATAATAACCTGTTTTTTCCTTTTCAATATTTATATCTCAGAATATCAGATAAGCTTTTCTTTGTCTTTCTGAATTGACTGGAAAATCCAGAACATTGATATGGGCATTTATATAAAGTAAAAATCCATTTTTAGTAAAAATTTTGTTTTCAAATGATTCAATGCCTACTCAGCCAATAAGCCATGTTAAAAGCCAAAGTTATTTGTTTACATGTTTTGTTTCCTTTAAGAGTCAAAACTTGGATAAAATAAAGTTAGTATCTTACAAAATGATAAAAAGAACATCTATTCTGTGTCACAAGAACTATGTATAGTGATTCTGGATTCTGTAATTATGGACTCTCAGCCATGGTCTGTTATATATCATCATTGTTTTCTTGTAATGGAATTGGTAAAAATCAAAGTGTGGATGTGGGAGTAATTTGTTTATATTTACAAAAAATTATATAATTATATTTATGAATATATCATATTCATAAATATAATTATATTTATATCTATGAAAAAAAATTCATGTTTCTTCTTCCAGGTTTTGCTGATAGTCTCCTATACCCATCCTCTTTTTGTTCCACAGTATTTTTGTACTATGTCAATCTGTTCTAGGATGTTTGGCAGAAACTACAATTTGCACAGGCTTTCTAGTTGCTGCCTATGTCTTTGACTTAGCATAGCATTCATTTGAGCTTGACTTTTTAATCACAGTTCTACCAGGGAGCATTTACTCCTTTCCAAAATACTTTGCAAAATGCTTGCTCTTGATTACTCATACCCTGGGAGCAGCTTTGCTCTCTGTGAGGCACCAAAATTCCGACTGTTCCTTTATTCTCATTACTCTGTGCTTTCGCTGCCTCTGGCCTTTTGTGCTTTGAACCTCCTGTGGCCCATGGCTGCTATGAGAAGGTCAAAGCTGTCGAGTGACTAAAATGATTGGTGGAGGGCCAACCTAAGAGGGTATTGATCAGTGCCTACCTGGGATGACACTCCATATTGCGCTGTTTTTAGCATTCATCTTGATAAAAACTGAAACTTTCAGCATTGCCAGAGATAAAAGAGAATGGAATCAAGAGTATCATTCATTTACTATGCCTTCAGGTTGTGTCCCCTCATATTGGTTTATCAAAATGTCCTTTTTCTGAGATGTTTTTGAGACCCAAGGGAAAGTAACTGTGATCTGAGGCAGAGTGGCCAATGAGTCAGTCTCACAGGCAGTTCAACCAGTTGACACATTTTTTTTTTTCTGCAACAGACTGAGCTCCAGAGTAATTCTAACTTCCCCAGGTTCTGCCCATAGGTGTGATCTTCTTATCTGAATTCCTTCAGAGCTATTCTGAAGATTTATTGGTGTTTAGTTTCTCATCTTGGTTTGAGTCATTCACATTCTGTTGATCAATTTGTGAGTCTTTTTCTCCTACTCCTTATTTCTTTTTTTTTTCTTTTTTGTTTTATTTTCCGGGTTTACAATCTTATAGACTCTGGGGGAAATTGTTGTCTATATTCTTTGGTTTGATAGAGCTCTGTTTGCAGAAAACCAAGTCAGAGGACTTGTTGCATTGTGATGCTCTCTGGATTTGGGTAGCCGAACCATCAGAGCAGGGTTTATCAATCTATTCAGCCCTTCCTGGAATTCTGCCTAACCCCACTTTTAACTGTTTAATGGTCTTTGTTTTAAATCATAGAAGAAAAACAGTGGCACTTTTTTTTTTTAAATCAACTCATGCTTATCACTCACAAGTCATGAAATCACTTTTAGTTTTTACAGTATTTGTTTATGTGTTGGGTTGTAGCTGGGGTGTTGGGGAGGAGGCCCACAGTAGGAGAACATACTATAACTCACAAAGGGACCATGGATGAAGACTCCTTTCCAAAGTTTGCTATAGTACTTCTCCCATTATTGACACCTCCCATTAGTGACATCAGCCTAAGTTGGAGATGCAAGAGCACTCAGATAACTGAACGTTGCCTTTTAGCAAGGTACATAATTTCTTGATTGGGAGCCCAGTATTCCCCAGGTGCTACCCTGTTTTCCTCTCTGTCTACAGATGGAAAATTCTAGTCTTAAACTTGCCTCTGTTGTGGCATATTTCACATTCTCTAATCTGCATACTCTGATATCTTGAAATTGACTATGACACTCTACCAAGTCTCACTTTTTGTGAAAATATGATCTGACAGCCAGGAATAAAAGGTGATATCTGAACTGTTTTATCACTGCAAAACAGAAACTGCCCACTTCCCATTCCTTAACTGAGGAATTATTATTACCCCCACAATTTGGATTCCACCTCAGCTCTTCCAACTTTACGTTATTTTTTTTTTTCTAAAGATGTTCTCTTACTCAGCTTTGCATTGCTGTGACCAAAAGACCTGACAAGAATAATGTAGAGGAGGAAAGTTTATTTGGGTCTCATGGTTTCAGAGGTCTCTCTGTCCTTAGATGGCTGACTCCATTGCTCTGTGCCACAAGTGAGGCAGAATATTAAGACTGAAGAGTGTTGTGGAGAAAAGCAACTCAGGGCATGGGACCAGGAAACAGAGGGAGACAGTTCTACTCAACAAGGACAAAATATAAGCTTCAAAGCACACCCTCAGTGACCTACTTCCTCTAGCCACAGTCTACCTGTTAAGGTCTGTAAACAAGTCAAAATAACACCTGGTATTTTGCCAGGGGAATGTTAGAGTTCGTAAACAAGTCTGGATGGTGCCTGGCAAAATGCCAGAGGGAGTGGTTTGAGAAGTAACAAAAGCGAGCCATTAAGTGTGGAGATTCCCTATTGGTTGACTGATGTATCTAGTTTATGCTAATTAAGATAAGCTGTGCAAAATGTATAAATAGCTCTGTGGTCCTACAATAAACGGCTCCCTCTCCTGCTGTATCAACGTACACAAGTTATTCGTCACCCCCCAGTTATTCTGCTGCAGCTGGACCCCGGCACTACCTGCCTGCAGTTATCACCTAGATAATTTATTCAATTGAATGAACACATTGATTAAATCAAGGCTCTCATGACCCAATCATTTCACCTCTAAGCTTCTTGCATTGCCTCACACATGACCTTTTGGGGGCACCTCATATCTGAACCATAATAGATGTGTATCTGTTAATTATAAATTTATTTCTCATTGTAATTTTTATTGTCTTCAAGGCTATTTTGGCTTCAAACAACTGAAACCTATTTAAAATGATTTGAATAAAAAAGAAGTTATAGATGTACGCTGATAGATGTACACTGCAGACCGAAGGAAGGACCTGTGTTAGGCTTTAGGAAGGATGTAAAATATTAATGTAAACAGCCACCCTCTTAGTTTCAACTTGGGTGATCACTCACCTCTATATATCTGTTTCATTTTTTTTTTTACCTGCAGACTATAGAGTTATGCTGAGCCCCTGTACAAGTTCTAGCCTCATATATTTTCTTCATACCACTCCACAGGGGAGATGTGACTGGTTTAGCTGGGTTAATTATGCATTGATGTCTCATCAGCAATGTCTGTGAGATAAGACCACATACAACTGAGGAAAGTCTATTGCCATAGGGACCCTAAGGGTCAGAATTTAGAATGGGGATAATGGTCTGGTAGACATCCAAATAAATGATCCACATCTTCCACTGGAAAAAGCATGGATGCCATGGAACAGCAATAATATCATCTCAGCTGAAGAAGCTCAGACACTATATCAATATTAGTATGAAGGCTGCACTTCGTTTTGAAAATAATTTCAGGCCATTGAACTTAAGGTTATTGTTTTATAATGTTACTAATATCTGCATAATCACACATGTTTAGCATTAGCTTAATATTTAAATTGATTTTTAAGCTTATTTCTGATTAGCTTTGTTTTTCCTGGTTTCTTCACTTTACTTTATGCCCTGTCCCTCTTTGACTGGATTGAATGGGCCAGTAGTTTCATGGTTGACGATCATGGATATTGTAATCCCAGAAACTCTGACTACTTTAGAATGTCTGTTTTCTTTATAGTCGCAGAACGACTTGGCCAGACAGAAAGATTTGGATCCTACCATCTTTTCCTCAGAACCTTGTCTGCCTGCCTGTGTTAATGTCATAGAGAAGTCTGAGATTGTTTATTTTCTCCTTGCTTGGGGTATCCTTTACCTACTGGAAGGTTTATAAGATTCTACTGATGATGAAAGTTCAGTGAATTCATCAAGATATTCCTTGAGATTAATCATTTATGCCTATTTTTGCTGGTATATAATGTGCTCATGTTTCAGGGAAGTTCTCTTATATAATATCTTTTATAATTTCATCTGAGTATTTCTTTTCAGGAATAATGAATATGCATATTTGGATCTCCTTTGCTGTCATGTTCTAGAAAAAGATTATTTATTTCCCCTCAAATCTCTGTTAGTTGTCACTTAATGTCCTTTGGGAAAACCATGAAGTACTTTACTGGAGTTTAGTCATGTTATTGTACTAAGGTGATTAAAACCTGGCTTTCTTCTGGTGATATTTCTGTATTGTTCTTACTTTACTGAGCTCTAACTACTCTTCATTTTCTTCTGTCTTTGTGAAACCTCTTCTCTGAAGTATTCTATTTCTTCCTTAACTTTGCTCCTTTATAGAAGTATCAATTTATGGTAAGTTAATAGAGGATGAAAAAAATGGAGAAATTTTGCGATTTAATTTGTTCATACACCTTTTTCCTATTTATCTATTCACAAATCCTTTTTGGTTGCTTTTTGAATATTGCTTAATTTTAAATGGGGCCAGACCAAGTGTTCTCTCTGATATGTGCATGCTGACTCACAATAGGCAGAGGGGCATGGGGGAGTGGATTTTCACTGGATTGAGATGGGGAAATAGGGAGAAGGGAGGGGAAATGGGAATAGGAAAGACAGTAGAATTAATCTGACAATAATTTTTCTATGTTCAAATATGAATACAAGACCAGTGTAACCCCACATCATGTACAACCACAAAAACTGGAAGTTATAATCCATGTGTGATATGTCAAATACATTCTACTGTCATGTATAACTAAAAAGAACAAATAAAAAAGAATAAATAAATGGGGTCAGATTATATGTTTTACATAAATAATGTAGGAAATGTATTAACCGAGCTTGTATAGCTCAAAACTTTGATTTGGGGTTTATTGTCTCAAATATCCTCTTACCAAATTTGCTCTATTCTTTGCTGTAGATGCACATCTCCTTTGAAGTGTGTGTATGTGTTTGTGTGTGTGTGTGTGGTTGAGAAGTTGGTAGTTTCTTAACTACCAACTAGTTTCTGATATGAAACCTGCCCGTTTCTCATTGCCTGTACCATCCTCTACTTCTTACAAGAATTTCTTTTCTTAAAAAAATATTTTTTAGTTATACATGGGCATAATACCTTTATTTTGTTTATTTATTTTTATGTTGTGCTGAGGACTGAACCCAGGGTCTCACACGTAAGAGGTGAGTGCTCTACCACTGAGCCACAACCTCAACCCCTCACAAGAATTTCTCAGTGAACTGTTTTTTCCTGTTCATCTTAGATCTCTAGACAGTGTCTCTAGATAGGCCTGGAAGCCAATGACACTGACTTTCCTCTATTTTTATTTTTAAATCAAATCTATTAAAATATAATTTACATATAATAAATGCACCATTTTAAGTGAGAAAGTCAGGTGGGACTTCTTCAATAATGAAGAAATGACAAGGTGGTATGTAAATTAAAACAAGAGGAGAAATAATGAGTGGCTACTCTTAAAAGATATCAATACCAAGGAGCCATAGGCTTTAAAAAAGAATGGAGAAATGATTTAGAAGTGATAATGGGGAGAAGGCCTTGAGGTACATGGGAGACTAGACACAAAATGGACTTCATTTGGAGAGGAGCATGGAGAATTGGGTCCTCAAGAAAGGCTGCATTTCACATAAAACAAGGCTGTGAACCATGCCATAGGTCCCCACTGCTCACATAGATCTTATTCCCATGAACTCTTAGACTACTTTTAGTTTTTTAATTTAATTTTTACCAAAGTGAAATTTAAACATATTTTTTAAAAACTAAAAAAAAATCATAAGATTCATACAGAAATTGTCAATCACTTTAAGAGCTTCCTGATTTCAAGAGGCCATAATTCTTGCTGCTGTCTACCTCCATATCTTAGTAAAAGCATACTTTTATTACTGTTTCATAACTTTTTGTTTTACTTCTGGATATATTGTCCTAACTGAACCATACACCTTTTATTTTTCAACTGATTTTCCTAATATCAAAATTTTAGGGTAAACATATGGGGCTTAATAACCTTATAGTGGCTACATGAGCACTACTCAGTTCATTATATCACAAAAGAAATTTATTTGCTTACATAATTGATTAAAATTTTTTCAATACTTTAAAGTTTGTGAATTTTAATAGACCTGCTGGTAATTTACCTAGATGCTTTCCTATACAACTGTTCATTTTTCAAAATATGTAAGTTTTATTTATTTTTTGCCTAAAAGTGTCCCTCTGGGAGTCTTCTATTTCTTGGCTTCACTCAGAACTAGTTCTTTCAGCTTGTGGCACAACCATCTAGAACTTTCTTGTTTGTCTTTTTTTCTGTCTGATTTCCTGCGCCTGCAGCCTTCATTTTCTGTCCTCTTGGATCACTCTCTACTTCAGTGAGACTCACATCATAGTTTACTAAAAGATAATATATTAGACTAAAATCTCGAGACCTTGCATATTTGAATATGTCTTTATCCTTCTTTCAAATATAGTTGATAATCTAACTAACTATAGAAAATTAAGCTGGAAATAATTTAGCCTCAGAAATTTGAAACTTTCATTCTATTCAAGCTACTGACATTGCCGGGAGGAAGTATGCTGATTTTTGGTTTTACAATATTAATACTTACATCCTCCACTCTTCAATGCTTTTAATAGTTTCTATTTGTCTTTGGAGTTCTCAAATTTTTGATGTTTTTCCTTGGTGAAGGCAATATTAATCAATTTGTTTGGCATTAAGGGATATGAAATGGATGTGTATGTACTTTGGGTTGGGTCTTGAAAAGAATTGTTTGTGTTATTTATATGACAATATATACCCTGTCCATTCTCTTTTCTCAGACTGGAATTCCTTTTACTTGAATGTCAAATATGGCCAACTACTGTAAATTTTCCTTCTTACTTTTAGTTTTTATTTACTTTTTTACTTCACTTTAAAAAGTATTTTTAATAGATTTTAACAAATTTTGAAAATCTCAAGTTTTTTGTGATCATATTTTTGATATCTAAAAATTATTTTCTGAGTGCTTCTTTAAAATTAGCATCTTTTTGAAGTACATGCAGTATATTTTAGTTACATTTTATAATTATTTTAATTATATTTTAATTATGTGAAATCTACTAGTTAATAGATGATGCATATTAAACATCTTTCTATATATTATTTTCTTTTGATTCTACCATAGTCTCTATTGTTCCTGACTGCTTGTTACCTAGATATCATATAACAGCCCTTTCTTAATTGTCAGGTGATTGTTAAGGTTTGTTAATGGCAGTATTTCACCAATAAATCAGAGACTGGTGATTTCATTAGTGTATCCACAGTACTCAATATCTACTGGCTTTTTCTCTGAGTTTCTCTTTAAGAATATCTTCAGTCTCATACTATAGATATAAACCAAAATTCTGGGGGTCCAGTGGGTTTCAATCCTCATAGATCCATATTTTGCTCAATTTCCCAGATTTTGGTTCTAGAACCTCTCCCTGACCTTTGTCTAGTATCTTAAGTCAAAAGATATTCAGTTCAGCCTCACTGGAGAGTTACTGGCTGGACTTCTCACAATGGAGAAGAATTGCTTGGCTATTTCAAGTGACCTAGGGGTTTCACTGCATGCTATAAAGATTTTCAGCCAATCCTTCTTCTGTTTTGAAACTACACGGTATTTCTGCTTACTGGGTATCTCTAATTTTTACTCATTACACATCTCATTCTTAAGATTTTACAGGGTTCTAAGATATATATTTTTTCATTTCCTGGTTTCCATACCTTTGAGCTCTGAAGTAACATCTATTATTCTGCTTTGCATAGTTAGATTTTTAAATTTAATTTAATTTTATTTTTTAAATTTTTTAAAATTTTTTGATACTAGGGATTGGACCAGGGCACTTTATCATGGACCTAAAACACCAGTTCTTTTTATTCATTATTTTGAGGCAGGGTCTTTCAAGTTGTTGAGGGTCTCCCAAAGTTGTAAGGATCATCCTGTCTCAGCCTCCCTAGTCACTGAGATTACAGGTGTGCACCACCACATACTTAGCCTTGACATACTATTGGCTTTCTATTTTCTAAACTTCAAAAGATACTTTTTTCTTGATTTCTGGGTATTTTTTCCTTATTCTCATTGTCTTTATAGATTAGTATCTCATTAATTTCTTCATTGTAAGTGTGGTGGGGTTTTAAGGAGTTTGGTGATAAATATATGTATTCAATCAACAGTTTCACTAGAAATTCTAACCTATATTTTAAAGGCCTTAGAGTTTATTTAATAAAAATAAGGAGTTTTTCCAAGTCTGTGGCAAAATGGATTAGAGATAGTAGTCAAATACTTCATGTTGTGAGAATGATAGGTATGTTTCATCATGCTGAGAGTCAAGTGTGTTTCCATTAAATCTTATCATTTCAATGATAAACCTTGGAAGTACTCTTTTGTTGGCAACAGAAGTCTATATATCGTTGACTAAAATGCAAAACTTTTTCACAGAATGCTGTTTAAGTAAACTCTTTCAAAGTTACTGTCCTGAAATTCTGCAGGAGAAAAAGGGAAATGTGCAATAAGGGTAATATTAAATCCAGAGAGCCTCATACAGAGAAAGCATTGTTCTAATCTAACCTTAAATGTTCAGACTACATTTAAATCCATTATTTTATATTTTCTAAATATTTGCTTTGTTTACCTTTGGAAAGTTACTGAATTTAACATTGAAGTAAACTGTTGCAGAATTGTTCAGTATTATTTTTTGTATTAATGATTGCACTGAATTTTAGGATTAGGATATCCTTTCAGAAAAATGAAACTTATTGACTTTGATGGATAGCTATTAAAGATTTTTACATTATAATTTTGACCTTTTTAAGAATACTCCCTTCCTTTTTTGACAAATATGTATCTTAATGATGACGTAAATGCTGCATTACCTTGGAACTAATGTGCAGTTTACCATATGTGCCATCTCAATTTCTGAAAATATTTATTTAATAAAGAAAGAAAAGAAACACTCCATAAATATTCATGTCAGTAGAGTAAGACACTTCAACATTTCATAAATATTCAAATGTGAAATTGTTTCTATAGTCACTGAAATATGTTAATTTTTTATGTTTACCAACTACTATATATGTATGATATGTTCTAGTATCAAACATTAAAATAATACTATAATTTTATGGTCCCTAAAAAGCAAATTATAAAGTGTCAACTTTTATAAATCTGAAAAACATTTAAAATATTCTAAATAAAAGAATTTATTATTAATATATTGCCTTCCATCAAGAGTCAGAATTGTCATTTATTAATTTATTCTTTTTTAATTGGTTTTATTTTTTAAATATATGACTGCGAAATGCATCACAATTCTTATTATATATATAGAAAAATTTTTCATATCTCTGTTTGTATATAAAGTATGCTCACACCAATTCATGTCTTCATACATGTACTTTGGATAATGATGTCCATCACTTTCCTCCATTATTGCTAAGCTCCTACTCCCCCCTTCCCCTCCCACCCCTCTGCCCTATATAGAGTTTGTCAATTCCTCCCATTCTCCCTATCTATCTATCTATCTTAGAGAAAACGTTCGCCATTTGTTTTTTTTTTTTTTTTGGATTGGTTAACTTCACTTAGCATTATCTTCTCCAACTGTATCCATTTATATGCAAATGCCATAATTTTATTCTTTTTCATTGCTGAATGATATTTCATTTTTGTATATATGCCACATTTTTTAATCCATTCATCTACTGAAGGGTATCTAGTTGGTTCCACAGTTTAGCTATTGTGAATTGTGCTGCTATAAATATTGATGTGGCTGTGACTCTGTAGTATGCTGTTTTTAAGTCCTTTGGGTATAGACTGAGGAGAGGGATAGCTGGGTCAAATGATAGTTCCATTCCCAGATTCCCAAGGAATTTCCATACTGTTTTCCATATTGGCTGTACCAATTTGGAGTTCCACCAGCAATGTATGAGTGTGCCTTTTCCCCCCACATTCTTGCCAACACTTGTTATTGTTTGTCTTCATAATAGCTGCCATTCTGACTAGAGTGAGATGCTATCTTAGAGTAGTTTTGATTTGCATTTCTTTAATTACTAGAGATGATGAGCATTTTTTCATATATTTGTTGATTGATTGAATATCCTCTTCTGAGAAGTTTCTTTCATGTCCTTGGCCCATTTATTGATTGAATTATTTGGATTTTTGGTATTTAGCGCTTTGAGTTCTTTATATAACCTATAGATATGTGCTCTTTCTAATGTGTGAGGGATAAAAATTTACTCCCAAGATGTAGGCTCTCTATTCACCTTACAGATTGTTTCTTTTGCTGAGAAAAAAAAAAAAAACTTTTTAGTTTGAGTCCATCCCATTTATTGATTCTTGGTTTTTAATTCTTGCACTATAGGACTCTTATTAAGGAATTTGGGGCCTAATCCCACATGATGAAGATTAGGACCTACTTTTTCTTCTATTAGAGACACAGAGTCTCTGATTTAATTCTTAGGTCCTTGATCCACTTTGAGTTGAGTTTTGTGCATGGTAAGAGATAAGGGTTTAATTTCATTTTATTGCATATGGATTTCCAATTCTCCCAGCACCATTTGTTAAAGAGGCTATCTTTCTCTAATGCATGTTTTTAGCACTTTTGTTTAATATAAGATAATTGTAATTTTGTGGGTTAGTCTCTATGTCCTCTGTTCTGTAACTTTGGTCTACCAGTCTGTTTGGTGTCAATAACATGCTATTTTTGTTACTATTGCTTTGTAGTATAGCCTAAGGTCTGGTAGAGTGATGCCACCTGCTTTACTCTTCCTGCTAAGGATTGCTTTAGCTAGTCTGGATCTCTTATTTTTACAGATGAATTTTATGATTGTTTTTTCTATTTTTATGAGGAATGCCATTGGGATTTTGATTGGAATTGCATTAAATGTGTATAGTGCTTTTGGTAGTATGGTCATTTTGATAATGTTAATTCTGCCTATCCAAGAGCAAGGGAGATTTTTTCATATTCTAAGGTCTTCTTTGATTTCTTTCTTTAGGGTTCTGTAGTTTTCATTGTATAGATCTTTCTCATCTTTCATTATGTTGATTGCCAATTATTTTATTTTATTTTTTGGGAAGCTATTGCAAATGGGGTAAATTTTCTCATTTCCCTCTCAGAGGATTTGTCACTGATATACAGAAATGCCTTTGATTTATGGGTCTTGATTTAATATCCTATACTTTGCTGAATTCATTTACTAGTTCCAGAAGTTTTCTGGTGGAGCTTTTTGGGTCTTCTAGGTATAGGATCATATCATCAGCAAATAGTGCTAATTTAAGTTCTTCTTTTCCTATATGTATCCCTTTAATTTCTTTCATCTGTCTAACTGCTCTAGTGTTTCAAGGACTATGTTAAATAGAAGTGGTAAAAGACAGCATCCCTGTCTTGTCCAGTTTTTAGAGGGAATGCCTTTAATTTTTCTCCATGTAGAACGATGTTGGCCTGGGGCTTAGCATAGATATCCTTTATGATGTTGAGATATGTTCCTGTTATCCCTAGTTTTTATAGTGTTTTGAACATGAAGAAGTACAGTATTTTGTCACATGCTCTTCCTGAATCTATGGAGATGATCATATGATTCTTATCTTTGAGTTTATTGATGTGGTGAATTATATTTATTGTTTTCTGTGTGTTGAACCAAACTTGCATACCTGGGATAAATCCCACTTGATCATAGTGCACAATCTTTTTGATATTTTTTGGTATTTAATTTTCCAAAATTTTATTGAGTTTTTTTGCATCTATGTTCATTAGAGATATTGGTCTAAAATTGTCTTTCTTTGATGTGTCTTGAGCTTGAGAAGAATTTGTTTGCTGAATGTATCCTCACCATTATCTAGGGCATATATATTTATGAGTGTTATGTCTTGTTGGCATATTATTTCCTTGAGCTGTATTGTAATGTCCATCTTCATCTCTTTTGATTAACTTTGGTTTGAAGTCTACTTTATTTGATACAAGGATAGAAATACCTGGTCATTTCCGCAGTCCATGTGAGTGGTATGATTTGTCCCAACCTTTCACCTTCAGTCTGTGTATGTCTTTTCCTATCAGATGAGTCTCCTGGAGACAGCATACTGTTGGGTCTTTTTTTTTTAAATCCAATATGCTAATCTGTATCTTTTGATTGGTGAGTTTAAGCCATTAGCATTCAGGGTTACTATTGAGACATGGTTTGTATTCCCAGCCATATTTGTTTCTTTTTGTTATTTAACTTTCTTGATTTTCTTCTTTGATTAGTTTTTCCTTTAGTGTATTCTCTTTCCTCCCTCTGCTGATTTTCATTGTTGTTTTTTGTTTCCTCTTCATGGAATATTTTTCCAAGGATGTTTTTTAGTGTTGGTTTTCTAGCTATAAATTCTTTTAACTTTTGTTTATCATAGAAGGTTTTTATTTCATCTTCAAATCTAAAGCTTAATTTTGCTGGATACAAGATTCTTGATTGGCACTGATTTTCTTTCAGAGCTTGATATATGTTATTCCAAGATTTTCTAGCTTTCAGGGTCTGTGTTAAATATCTGCTGTTATCCTAATTGGTTTTCCCCTAGATGTAATCTGATTCCTTTCTCTTGTGGCTTTTAAAATTCTCTCCTTATTCTGTATGTTGGGCATTTTCATTATTATGTGTCTTGGTGTGGATCTGTTGTGTTTTTGTACATTCAGCATCCTGTAGGCTTTTTGAATTTGGATTTCCAATTCATTCTTCATGTTTGGAAAATTTTCTGATATTATTTCATTGAATATATTGTTCATTCCTTTGGTTTGGATCTCTATGCCTTCCTCTATCCCAATAACTCTTAAATTCGGTCTTTTTATGTTATCCCATATTTCTTGAATGTTCTGCCCACTGTTTCTTACCATTATCACTGTGTAGTCTATATTCTTTTCAAGATTATATATTTTGTCTTCATTGGCTGATGGCCTATCTTCAAAGTGTTATACTCTGCTGGTGATGCTTTCATTTGAGCTTTTAATTTGGTTTATTATTTCTTTCATTTCAAGGATTTCTGTATGATTTTTTTAGAACTTGTATCTCCCTGTTGAAAGGATCTTTTGGTTCCTGTATTTATTTATGTAGCTCAAAATCAAAGTGATCTTTCCCTGCCTGTATTTACTTTCTTAAAATTTCTTTGAGTTCACAGAACATTTTAACCATGTACATCCTAAATTCCTTCTGTCCTTTCTTCTGCTGTGACTGCCAATGATTCTAAAGAAGTGGTGTCTTCATTTGTTTGGGGCACTTTCTTTCCTTGTCTTTTATGTTGCTTGTGTGTCTTCCTTTCCAGCTCTGTGGGTCTAGATTGTTATTGTTTTTACGCTATAGGTTTGTAGTGCTCTTTTAGGGTTCAAAGACCTCTCTTTTGTGGGGAAGGACAATGTTAACAGATTCCAATATCAACAATATACCACCTGTGAACAATTTGTTGTTATTAAGACGTTTACAGTTTAGTCTCAATGTACAGAAATGTTGGATTCAATTATTATCTAAAATATAATCAGTAGTTCCGTAAAAAGGTTTACAGTTTCTGACAGAGGACTATAAACTAGGGGTGGGACTTAGGACGATATGCTGAGGAGGTAGGAGATGAGGCTGTAGAGTTAATATATCTTAGGAAGTATGAAGGATAAATCTAGAGAAGAGGATTAGTAGCAAGAAAAAGGCAGGAAGTAATTTAGGGTAGGCAAGTACATGGGATGACAGTAGAGTACATAAAACAAACACACATATGTATTTAGAAAAATGCAGATGTTAAACCAGTAAAATTTGGAGGGGGGAAAGAAAAATGAAAGAAAAAAATGGCATACCTCTATATTATATTATTCAGATGACTCAGTCCTCAAAGTCCTATTTCATGGAAAGTTCTTGGTTTCACATATATTGGGGATGTGAGGACCAGAGGATAAAGGGGTAAAAGAGAAACAAACAAACAAAAACAACAACAACAAAAAAAACTCGAAGGAAGAAACAAGGGTTGTAGCTAGCTTTAGAGATCCGTATCTTTCCTGCTTCTCATTCAGTAAGTGGGGTCATCTGTTGTAAGCTGATGTCTCTGCCCACTGGGTGGTGGAGGTAACCAGGGTAGGAAGACTGGTCCTGGCGCAGGGTGCCTGGATGTGGGGAGTGGCACCCACTAGTCCCTGAAGAAAGACTGTACCTCATAGGTCTCTTTTTGGGACCGCTGTCTCATATGACTTGAGTGCCTGGTACTATCTCCCTCTCTTGCCTGGAGATTTCTCAGTTCCTGGTCTCTTGTTTTATTCTTTATGTTAATTGATAGGATATAATTCAAGGAAAATGGATTGACACATTTGAGCTCTTTTCAAGGTTTATAAAACTTAGAATGGAAAATAAAAAATTCTATTTTTTTTCTAGAAAGAGGGTATTTCTTTGAATGTACATAGCCCTTTTTCTAACAAAGATAATGGAATTCTGCATTTAATTCTAAAAACCAATGTATTTGCTACCTATACACACTATACTTTGGGTTGCTTTGCACTCTTAAATAAACTACAGGAGCTGTATCATGGACATTTTATCTTTAGAACATATGTAGTTACATGCATGCACTGGACATTTACTTATCTTTACTTTATTCCCTATTGTTTCTTCTTTCTCATTTTACAATTCAAGTTTAAAAACCTATAGGTTTTTTTCTTTCTAATTTTCATGTTATGGAAATATAAGCCTGATGTACCCTAAGAACTTATTTCATGTGTTTTAGCATAAGAGATAGGAGGTAGGGTACCTATTAAGTAATGCAATGTTTTTCCCTTTTATATAATTGTATCATTTGTAGCTTCTAAAATAACTTTACCTTTTGAATATTTCTTGCAAAAAAAACTAATATTCTCACACTTTCTCGGTCTTTTTCTATACTTGAGTAGAAAATAATTCAATTTCAGTCTTTTCAAGGGCAATATTTTTCTCTATGTATTTAGATATTTTTACAGTGCTAAAATAAATGTTTTGAAGGCATGTGCAAAATAATCTGAGTACACAAACCTTGTCAAATTTTGTGGATTTTCCTACAATTTTTATGGCTTTTTTCTGTGTTTATTTTCATGCCAATTTATTTTAGCAGCAAAAGGTACATTTATTAACTTCTCCACAGAATTCAATTCAGTTTTCATAGGAACATTTATATTTATCATTTGCATTTCTTCAACTTGTGTTATAATTAGAATAACATCCAAAACTATCATAAACTTGTTTGTGTGAAAACATAACTGACTCCTCAAAACTGGTAGAAACAGAAAATACCTAACAGACTGTTGCTCAACAGCTTTGAATATGTGTGCCACAGTAACAATTTACTATATTTTAATGAGTCTGAAGAAATGAAAAGCATTGGCCAGTCCAATAAATCAGTTATGTAGAAGCCTATAAAGGGATTTACTGCCATTGCAGAATTCTGAGCATATGCCAAGAGTGAGAGACGGATGATAGAACTAGGAGAACCCTTGATATGCTTCTGAAGAAACAGGGATAATTTCTTTCATTGGTATGCAAAGCTTGCATAGGTTTAGTTTTATGTATAATTTTTATTTACCAATTAAAAATTAATTAGAAAAAAATTATTTAACTCAATGATGGGATGTCCATATGGCAGACTATCTATAAAGTAATACCATGTGCCAAGAAGCTAATATAAGAACTTAAAAAGAAAGATGCCCATGAGGCATACTTAACTATTTGTGATTGTCTATGTGTGCCTATGTGTCTGCTCCAATAGTGGATTTACAGTAGGTGTGGGGGAAAATTACTCTTTATATACTTCAAGCTGTGTTTATGTTACAATCATGGATTGCTTCTATAATGTTATAGGAAAAAAAAATGGATGCCCTGCTCTTGAAGATTATCTTTCCATTTGAAATATGTCTTAATTTCTCCCCCCCCCCACTTTTTGTTGAGATACAGAGTCTCATTCTGATATCATCCACTGAAAACAAGGTAAAAGAGAAGCTTAGGGAAGAGAATTTCATGCTATGAATGCCAATCACGTTATAAATAATAGGGATTAAATGAAATTATATATATATATGTATATACACACACACACACACACACACACACACACACATATATATGCTGAAAATCTTATCTTGCACATAATAAACTATATTTTTTACTTATTTAGCAACAGTCCCATTAATGTTACAGAATCTCATCAAATCTGTGCTCATAGAAGTTCTTCCTTCAAGGACATTCTTTTTTTTTTTTTTTTTTGGTGGTGAGGTGGGTACCAGCGATTGAACTCAGGGGCACTCGACCACTGAGCTATATCCCCATCCTATTTTATATTTTATTTAGAGACAGGGTCTCACTGAGTTGCTTATGACCTTGATTTTGCTGAGGCTGACTTTGAACTCACGATCTTTCTGCCTCAGTCACCCGCGCTGCTGGGATTTCAGGTGTGAGTCACTAGGCTGGCTCCAAAGCCACTCTTGACAGATCTGAACTTTGAGATTAAAAAGAGTATGGGATCTGGAGTCAGATCTGGTTCTGAACCCAGGCTTCATCTCTTATAGCTATGTGTTCATTGGAAGTTATTTTAGTTCTCTTAACTGAAAGTTTGTATTCTGTAAGATAGTTATTGTAATAAGTACCACTGGAGTTTGTGAATATAAAAGAACTTAAAGGAGTATAGGCACTGTGTAGTAGGGAACATCCAGTTGCTCAGGTACCTCGTCCCTCTGTGACTCTCCATCACTTCCTCCTTTTCTCTGTTTGATTGGATAATCTTCCTTTCCCATTTTTTCTTGTTTTGCTTTTGTTTTTGTTTTGACCAGGAGGAGGAGTCTGTGTATTCTTTTCCTCTCTCTCTTAGTGTTTTATTTGCAAGATAATTCCTCCACAGACATGCACCAAATGCTGTTATATTATAATACTGTAATTCTGATTATTACAGTTGTTATCAAATTTCTTGTACCATTTTAGTATCTATCAAGAGAGAATAAACATTAAAAGCTATCTCCTTTTGCACTTTTTTCATATTCATAGATACTTAATTGGAGGACAACTTTAATTATTCATTTCTTCTCCAATAGTTTCATTTATTATTTTATGATTTGGGGAAAAATTTAGGACATCTAACTCATTTGTCCCCCAAACATAATTCTTTTGTTGTTGTATGACAACTTCAAATGACTAACATGCCTTAATGTAGTTTTTATCTTGTGAAATTGCCTAGGATTCCAGAGAAAACACATACACACATACACACACACACACACACACACACACACACACACACACACACACACACAAATATTTGTGGTCTTTTCTTAAACAAATTCTCTTTATAAAAAGGTAACCTGAAAGGGGAAGGCAGTGAAATTAGGTGAAATAGGTTAAACGTTGTGATTTTATCCCTTGTCAACATACCTCAAATATGTTTACATTTTCTATTCCATGTAAATGAAGAGCATCTCCAGCGTGTGCATCACATAAGGCTGATATCATGTGCATAGAGCACTCTCTATCTTCTGCACTGTGTTTTCTGAGATCACTTTAAGTTTTATGGTTCATGAAGGAAGAGATCCCAATTTTGTCTCACATGAAGTTTATTTAATAGTGAAGGGCTCTCTTTAATAAAATGAATACAAAATTAAAATACAAAGTTATATACAAATATGAGCTTTTATTGAGAAAAGAAAATTAAAAACAACTTGCAAAATTTAAAAAACTGACGTATTCCACAAATATTTGAAAATTCAGAAAAGTAATGCCTCACAAATTCTACAACATCCTTGCACCTTGATTACCTCATTATAAGACAAATAATTTATAATATTCTTTTTAATAATATAGAAAGACTATTTCTTCTAGGATAGCTGAGTAAAATTTGTGCTTTATTATTAATAACTGGGTTACATTTAATATGAGATTTTTACAATGAGATATACTTACCATTTCTATTACCTCTCTTGGCTTATGCCATATTGATGCAGGAATTCTAATAAATTCTATTGGGAGGGATTCCTGTAAAATACATTATGTTGCTGGTAGTTATATATACAGCATTAGTGAAAAAAGTTATATATACAGCATTAGTGAAAAATTCCCTAAAAGAATAGAACTTCCATTTTTGACTGGCAACAACATGAACTGAATTTTCTTCTAAAATTTTACATCTCTGATAACTAGAAGATTTTTCCATAATCTGGCTTCTTGCACCATTTGTTTCAAACCTAATTTCCTCTCTATTACCTATCATTCTCCTGAGCTAGAGACCTTAGGGCATGTTTATATCACATGATGATTCTCAGGTCTATATACTCATTTCAGTGTTGACTGGCATGTTGGTAACAATTTACATGTGAAAAACTTGGAAACAAATGTGTTAGAACCAAGTAAATTTACCTTCAACTCAACTTTTTTTAAAGCCATAAACATCTACAGCCACTAAATTGATAACTGACTCTAGGTATTTTTGAATGGGAGAAGTCATAGAGGAAGGAGACAGCCATATAAACAATTACTGTTAAAATATCTCATTAAAATATCTCATTTTTGAAAATTTTAGAAAAGCCAGTGATTGCATGAGTGCATCACAAGTGAAGCTTCTAGAGCCCAGTAAAGGCTCCAGGCAGTGAGGAGACCTAGAAACAAGCTTCATCAGACTCACAGTAAAATCTCCCTCTGCTTCCAGGAACTTCTGCATACAAGGTTTCCCCAGAGGGCCCTGCTCTCCCACCTCAGATATACCACGTCTGTGACCTAAGAACTGCTCTCTGCTTCTCAGAGAACTAGTACTGTGTGGCTATTAAAAATGAATGACTCTCTACCTTATGGAAACAAGAATGTTAGATAGAAGCAACAAAGACTGTGTTGATCTCAAAAAGGGAGGCTTCCTTCAAACTGCTGAAGGAAGAAAGATGAATATTGAAAAGCCCAGGAATATCCACAAGATTCCCAATAGCTGTCTAACAAGAGGTCTGTGACAAATTAACAACTATCCAGAATCTTGTTCTCAGTCTTCTAGGCTAAGACACATGATTTATATTCATAGAGTCGGGTGGATGAAGAGATCAGCTTACAATAACTGGGTTCTCCAGAGAATGCAGTATAATCCTGAGTGTCAGATTATTAATTTATGATAAGACAAAACTCCTCACAAACCAAAAGACTTGTGTTATTGTGACAAGGTTTCCCTGCTTATAAACTAGTTTGAATGGCAAGTCTGATCATTAGCATGCAGATGTCCAGTCAGTGTGAATGAACAAACATGGTGTTTTTGTCAGCTTTTTCAATGCTGTGACTAAAGGACCTGACGATAACAATTGTGGGGGAGGAAGCGTTTATTTGAGGGCTCACCATTTCAGAGGCCTTAGTCCAGAGAAGGTTTAGGTGCTCAGGGCTCAAGGTGAGGCTGAACATTATGTTGGAAGAGGGTGGTGGAGGGAGGCAGCACACTAAGGAAGCAGAGAGAGAGACTCCACTCTACAGATACAAAATACATACCTCATAGTCATGCTCCAATTCCCATGTCCTCCTTCTTGCATTGTCACACGTGTGAGCTTTCCGGGTACACCACATCTAAACCATAACGCATGGAGTGTATTTTGAGTGATCCTTTCACAAGTGTACCAGTCTCCCTTGACTTTGTTAGGAACACAATAGTGCATTTTTCAGGTATGTTCTTTCTGATTGACACAATCTCTGTTCACACATATTAATGCCATTGTCATGATTGCAGCCAAGCACTGTGCTGAATTGGTAGCTACATTTTAACCTTTAGGTGACATACCATACAAACTTTCTATCATTTTGTTCCTAAATCCGTATATTTGAACATTGAATAGTACTCATAATTTTATTTTTTGTTCCATCAATCATAAACACTCATTTTTTTATTCTCTGCTTTATAACATACAGATATTAGTACTATTGACTCTTCCTCTGAGTTCTTTCAACTTCTGTTATTTGTATTTATTTTTTACATTGTCAAGATTGGACAATTATCTAGTATATATTACATGAAAAAGGAAATCCATTAAATCTTAAATTAAGAATATTTCCATTCTGCATATGTCATGATGGTTAAAAAAATAGACCAACAAAATTTCATGCATAATAACCATAGTCTTTCAGAACCGGAACATTTTGTCACTAAAAATCTCCTGTCAAGAAGCCTCAGAATATTCAATATGAGATGTACATATGTCCTTAAGATCTGAACACTGAGGCCAATCAGGTCAATCAAGTCAAGACAGACAATCTTATTGGCTACCCATGTCAGGTAGGTGGTCTGACCTTATTTTCTATTAAACTCATGTTTCCACTGACTTCTTTGTGTACACACAGGTGTTCATGCTCTGCCTACGTGAATTTATTCAGACAACATGCAATTCAGGTGTTGCTTGCTTCTTTAATCTTGTAAATGAGGAAAATTACTCACAATACTTATGATACTATGATTTTGTAATTCCATTTCACTGAGTAGTGTCTTTTTTCTCCCTTTCTTTTCTTTCCCTTTTGGTACTGGAGATTGATCCCAGGTGTGATTTTCCACTGGACTACATTCTCAGTCCTTTTTAATTTTTATTTTTCAGACAGGGTCTCACTAAGTTGTGAACTTGTGATCCTTCTGTCTTGGTCTCCCAAGTGGCTGGGATTACAGGTGTGAGCCACTGTACCTGGCATTTCATTTTCTTTCACTGGCTCAGTGGTTTGTTTTCCAATTGTCTCCCTTTTCCTCATCAATATTTGCCTTCAGTATATAATCTTTCCTTCACTTTGTCCTATTTCGTCTAATATAGTTACATTGAACAAAGTAGGATCCTGATAAGAACAAAAGTTCCAAGAGGTGTGTGGTGCACAACTATCCTAACAGCTACTCAGGAGACTGAAGTAGGAGGATCAGAAGTTTGAGGCCAGCCTCAGCAATTTAAAGAGACCCTGACTCAGAAAATGAAAAAGGTTGGTGATTAGCTCAGTGGTAGAGTGCTCCTGAGTTTAATCCCTAGTACCTAAAAAGTAAAGAAAATAATAGAGAAAACACAAGAATTTCTCTTGGGGAATCACAGAAACCCTAAGTTCCACATGTTAAAAACTAAATTCATCAACCAGAATCTAGCCTGTATTCCCCATTTAAGGACACCCAATGCCAAGACCAAAAACCCAGAAGTCTTCCTACTTTCCTTCTTTTGGTCTCTGTCCTTCCTGCTGCGAAGTCTTATCTGCTGGGCCTCATAAAGACCAGTTGGATTGGGGCAGTTTTGTCTGTCCTCACTTCTGCTACCTCTGTTTGATCCCAATGAAATTTTGAATTCTCTTACTGAAGAACTGTTCCCTCTTCACTGTTCTCCTTGCATACAGTCTTTCTCACCTTCACACCCTTCTCCACCTGCAGTCCGAACAATCTTTTTTATCTTCAGATCCAGCAAAAATCAGTTTTTGCTTGAAAGCCTTATTGCCTTCTCATTATGTATGTACATGATAATGCCTCAAATCCCTGACATGCTATTTGTGGCCTTTCATTGTCTAGATTCTGTTTATGTCGTCAGCATAGTCTCATAACACCCCTTCTCTCTTACTTCAGTGACAATGATTCCTGAGCCTCTAACATGACCTATGTATTTGGCCCTTAGGTTTTTGCGTATTGTGTCCCCTCTCATTGGAACATCCTTTCATCACTCTCCTCTCCTGGTCAACTTGTATATCTAGGTTCCCTATAGATGACAAACCCTTCCTGAACATCCTTATCTTTCCAAAGATAATGTTGTAGTTACTCTCAGAACACCTATATCATGCTGACATGATCTCTATATCTATTTTACCTTGAACTGTGCACTTCTCTCAGAGATTATATCTTATTTACTGTTGATCCTCAATGCCTGTTATAGATAGTGACATTGCCTGTTGTCTGTTTGCTAAGTGGATGTATGACAAGTCCTGTGTCATAGATTCCTTGATTCTCTCAGGATAATTGCAGTAGAGCAGTTGACTATCTCATGGGGTGATATAAGTATCATTTTATTAAAAAAAAGGAATGGATGAATTAGATAATATCTTTGAACTGCTCTTAGGGTTTGGAGAGAAGTACATTTACTGCCATTCTACATTTGGAAGTAGACACTATGTCATCAGCTTTGTCTAACCGTCTTCAAGCTACCAGTCTCCATCTATCACTTTCAAGAATTTCCACATGACTAAAAACAACTACTTTTCTATATGCTTTAATTCTCCAGTTGCCTCAGTTGGAGAAAAACAATTGTTTCTTGTATTTTGGGCAGTATATATGATGATTTTCATAGTTATTCTGAGGCATATTATATTAGGGTAATCTTGTTGCAACTATTTAAATTTAAATCCAAAAACTCATATGTTTTCTCTCAGAAATCTATTTGAAATCTTTCTGCAACCCAGTTATTTAAACAAAAAAGAAACAAACATTCCAAATGGGAATATTGTCCTCTAATGCCCAAATTAACCTCTACAAACTGTATTTGTGTTCTCTCTGCAGTGATTTCAAAATCTCTGTGGTCCCTGGAATGTTCATATATCACTGGGAGAGCTGGGTTCTACTTAAAGGTTTGGATTTATTGTCTAACTTTTGCTTATCTAATTCTTCCAGGTACTATATCCATTGTTAAAAGCAAACATTTTCTTTCCTATACTTTATTCTTTGTTCTTTAAGATTTGTTCTTCTTGTTTTTTAATAGCAAATCATTACTGTTTGAGGGAATTTTGGTAGATATTCCCACATTTAAAAATTACTCTGAAAATCATATTGTCAGACTAAAATTTGGCATAGAAATCAGCACAATAAGACTTTTAACATCTATAAGTCCTGTTCTTTCATTGGTTAGATCAACTCTGACTGACCATAAAAATAATGGATGTCCAATTGCTTTTTCTTGAAGCCCCAGCTAAACACACCAGCCTCAGGTCTAGTGGCAGGAAGAAGCTGGGCCTAGGCAAGTGGAACAAGCTCCCTTCCCAAACTCACACTCAACCTGAAAGTTCAATAATCAGCTGCTTAGAGGGGCCTGTTGTTTCTCTTGACTTTGATGATTGACCAAAACTACTTCTGTGGATTTAACACTGACTGTTTCAATGCATTTCACTGAATTTACTTTCCAGGATTTTTCAAATTTTAAATTTATTTAAAGATTATTTTTCAAACAAGCATTTGAGTGATAGTAAGCTTCTCAATAATGTTTAGCTGAAAAGGTGGCTTCCATACCTCCCATTCAAAGAAGCCTGATGGCTTAATTATTGTGATACATCTAACATATTATAATAAAAACCTCTCTTCTATAGAGGTTTTCCACTGAGAATAGAACATCAATTGAAGCACAACATAATGTACTGACATTTATCAAACTGGGTAAGGAAAGTTTCAAACATTGTTTTTTACCATGACCAAGTTTGAAAAATAAATAAATAAATATATTTACTCAGGGAATCATGGGGTATATTTTATAAATAATATTCTATATTTATCTATAAATAATGTTCTTCTATCATTTGTCTTCATGCATCAATATAAATAAGCTGAAAGACATGTGTCTTTATAGTATATATCACATAGCCTGGAAATAACAGTTATCAGATAACAGTTATCAGATAACAGTTAACAGATAAAGGTTAACAGATAACAGTTAACAGATAACAGTTAACAGATAACAGTTATCATACATTTTCAAGATCTGAGCTTTCAAGGTCTGTACATGTGTTTTTCTTTCTTTGGTTGGTTTTTTAAGTACTAAAATAATTTTATCTTTAAAAACTCAGTTCTTAATTTATATTAATGGCATTTTAGGAATTTTTACAACAAAAAATAGTTTTAAAAACATCTAAATTTTTAAAATTTTCCTCTTAAATTTTTAGTAAGAGCTGGGCCTGGTGATGCATGTCTATAATCCCAGTGGCTTGTGAAGCTGAGTTAGGAGGATTTCAAGTTCAAAGCCAGTCTCAGCAAAATCAGGGTGCTAAGCAACTCAGTGAAACTCTCTCTAAATAAAATACACAAAAGGGCTGGAGATGGTGGTTCAGTGGTCCAGTGCCCCTGAGTTCAATCCCTGGTTCCCTCCAAAAAAATATTTTGGTAAGGGGTTTTTAAGAATGTGCTATAATAAGCATACAGATTACTCTTTATTGAAATGTAATTAAAATACTTCATACATGAATTTCTTTTCATAGTGAGAGGTACCAATCTAGGTACAAAGTTAATGTTCTTTTAGTTGTCTACTTTATGAACATCATTTGTATAATGTTGTCTCTGGGGACAGTAAGAGGTTACACTAGAGTCAAAAGGCCACAAATAAGCTTTTTATGCTACTATAAAATGGACACATTTTAATTTTGACACTATAGAAAATAATGTCCCCTCCAATTTCCTGCCTTGTGGGGGCTCAGTTGGTGTCCAACTGTCACTGTTTACACCTGCTATTTTTGCAACAAAGAACTGCCTGAACCCTAAGGAAATGTTTCTTTTTGAAAAGAATTAAAGTCATCCACCATGAAAATATTATCATTTAATTTGTAAAGCAATTCTGTGATAAGAATTTGAAAAATAAAAGAAAAAATTTTATATTTACAATGTCTCTTGATCAAGTTACCTATGGATAGATATCAATGAGAATTTGTTACACATTTTCTTTCTGTCCCTCTCTTATTATCCTAGCCCCATTTTCTGTCTTATTTCATCTTTCTATTTTTTCTTTTCTTCTTTAACTTTCTTTATGCCAAGTCTAGAGATATTTCACTTCTTATCCTGAGTCAAAATTTTAGAGTTATGCTGAAATTGAAGGTGGTTAGAAGAAGCACAAAAGCTGGAGTAAAGGGGAAGTTATTAGCCATGACAAGATGCACTCACAGCTGGTTTTAGAGCTGGACTAGAATTAGCTTTACCATGTGGTTAGATATATCTGGAGTACATGTAACTCCAGTCTGATAGTTTAGTCTCTGCATTTATAGAATCAGCTGTGATGATCTGAAGAAAACTTGTAGGACATACACAAGGAAGCTGAACGGAAGATGCCTTCAGGCCACAGGGTGGTCTCAGGAGGTGGTGGGAGAAATCTTCCTGTTGTCCTTGCTGGCCATTTGGTGTACTATACTAGTCACTGTCCCTGGGCTTGACGTCATCAATTCTAAAGTTGGCAAATGTGGGAAATGATAGGTGAGATGAACTGAAATGTGTTTCTGAGCAGAAGCTTATTTCAGAAATTATAGACAGGGATTTGTTCTCTACAACAGACAGAGAGCAGCTGAGCATGCTTCCTACTATGGTTTTGTCAGTCACCATGAGATACTACTTACTCTCTTAAATGTAAATCATCACTATACATCACTAGAGATTGAACCCAGGGGCACTTGAGTCACTAAGCTACATCCTCAGTCCTTTTTTTATTTTGAGAAATCTTCTCATTAAGTTCCACAGGGCTTCACTAAGTTGTTGAGGCTGGCTTCAGATTTGTGATACTCCTGCCTCAGCTTCCAAAGTTGCTGGGATTACAAGTATGTTCCATTACACTGGCTTTAAAATTCATTATATTATTTGATAAACATTTTACTTTCTGCATGTCCTTTAGCACAAATACATTGAAAAAATTGATATTAAATGTTAAGGGCTAAATTTCTGGAAGTCAAGAAAGTTGATGCTGTAGCTTGTCTTCTGGTATTTATATTCACCGTGGAGCTTGAACTGATGATACTCCTGGTCACATGAAAACCAGAAAACATGGATACCCTAAACAAACATTGGTACCTACTCAAAATGGATGACATTTTTAAACATAAAGGTATTTGTTTAATGCATGCACTTACAGAATGTGAATTTATGCAGTCATTCTTGAGATACAGCATTTCATTGAGACCAAATAATAGGTGTCCTGTACTAATCTCATTTTTGTTTCTGAATTTTTATGACCATATGTATTCCTGTTATTGAATTTGATTTCATCAATAAAGCAATAGTTTCATGTTTAAAAGATGTTTGAAATTTGATGGTTTCATAACAATGGTATTAAACTAAGAATCAGTCAAAACAGAAGAAATCAAATTTAGAAATTATCTAATAATGATTTATATATTTTCTTTCAACACATGAACACAAATACATCTAGAACTTCACTCTGTGAAGATGAGACATTTATTATTGCTTATAGTCTTCAAAATTGGCATGCTGACTGGAAGTCTTAATTTTGATTTGCATTTCTCTAATTGCTAGAGATGTTGAACAGCTTTTTATGTATTTGTTGATCAATTATATTTCTTTTTCTGTAGAGTGTCTGTTCAGTTCCTTTGCCCATCTACTGATTGGATGATGATGATGATGATGATGATGATGATGATGATGATGATAATGATGATGATTTTTGGTATTAAGTTTTTTGAGTTCTCTTTATGTCCTGGAGATTATTGTTCTATCTGAGGCACACGTGGTGAAGATAGTCTCCCATTCTATAGGCTCTCTTTTCACTTTATTGATTGTTTCCTTTGCTGAGAAGAAGCTTTCTAGGTTGAATCCATCGTGTTTATTGATTCTTGATTTTACTTCTTATACTTTAGGAGTCTTGTTAAGGAAATCAGTTCTTAAGCCTACGTGGTAAAGATTTACGGCTACTTTTTCTTCTATTAGGCATAGGGTCTCTGTTCTAGGGCCTGAATCTTTGATCCACTTTGAGTTGAATTTTGTGCAGAGTGAGATATAGGGGTTCCAGTTTTCCCAGCACCATTTGTTGAAGAAGCGGTCTTTTCTCCAATGAAAGTTTTTGGTGCCTTTGTCTAGACCAAGATAACTGCATTTATGTGAGTTTTTCTCTGTGTCTTCTATTCTGTACCGCTGGTCTCCAGGTCTGTTTTGGTGCCAATACCATGCCACTTTTGTTACTATGGCTCTGTAGTACAGTTAGAGGTCTGGTATTGTGGTGCCTCCTACTTCAATTTTCTTGCTAAGGATTTCTTTGTCTGTTCTGGGTCTCTTATTTTTATAAACGAATTTCACAATTGTTTTTTCTATTTATATAAGATATGTCATTGGGATTTTAATAGAAAGTGCATTAAATCTGTGTAATGCTTTTGGTAGTGTGGCCATTTTGACAATATTAATTCTGCGTATCCAAAAGCATGGGAGATCTTTTTATCTTCTAAGGTCTTCTTCAATTTTTTTCTTTAGTATTCTATAGTTTTTTTTTGTAGAAGTCTTGGCAAGGATGTGGGGGAAAAGGTACACTCATATATTGATAGTGGGACTGTGAATTTGTGCAACCATTATGAAAAGCAGTATGGAGATTTCTCAGAAAACTTGGAGCAGAAGCACCATTAGACCCAGCTATCCCATTCCTTGGTTTATACCCAAAGGACTTAAAATTAGCATACTACAGTGACACAGCCACATCAATGTTGATAGTAACTCAATTCACAATAGGCAAACTATGGAACCTAGATGCCCTTCAACAGATGAATGGATGAAGAAAATGTGGTAGGATTGATGGTGAATGAGTTAAACATTACCTTAAGTACACATTTGAGGACATGAAAGGTGTGAAAATACTTTGTGTACAATCAGTGACTTGAAAAATTGTGTTTCATATGTGTAATATAAAATTAAATGCATTCTGCCATCATGTATAACAAATTAGAATGAATAAATAGTTTAATAAAATAAGAAAACGTGTATATACACAATGGAATACTACTCAGCCTTAGAGCAATGAAATGATGTCATTTGCATGTAAATAGATGGAGCTGCAGAATATCATGCTAAGCTAAATAAGCGAATCCAAAAAAAAAAAAAAAAAAAAAAACAAAGGCTGAAGGTTTTCTCTGACATGTGAAAGCTAACTCACAATAAGGAGATGGGGGCTAGGGAAGAATAGATGTACTTGAGTTTACACAGAGGGAAGGGAAGGGAAGGGAGTCGATATGATGTAAGAGGATAATAGAATGAATTGGATATAATTACTGTATATGCATATATGATTACATGAATGTCATGATACTAGTTTGTGTACAAGCAGAAGAATGAGAAGTTGTACTCCATTTATGTAGGATGTATCAAAATTTATTCTACTGTCATGTGTACCAATTAGAGCCAATAAAAAAAGATGAGACATTTGAGAGTTTTATGATTGCTTTATAAATTTGGTGAAAACATTTAAGATTTCAGACAAACTTAGTTGTTATTGTGATAATGATAAGGAGGCCCATTTTAGTGGGCTGTGGCATAATGGTAAAAGCAATTTTCTTGCTAAATTGAGAAATCCATTATCAGACATGAACTTGGAATCAGCATTTCTGAAAACTGAATCCAAATAAACTGCAATAGTCAACCCATCAAATGAATAGATGTGAAAAATATCAAATGCTTTGATATCTAAGTAAAGTAATTAAAGTATTAAAAATACTTCAGCACAGCAGAACTGTGCTTTATATTCTCATTTGGATTTTATCAGATTTTACAGTATTTGAGACTTATTAAAAACTTTGTGAATCCTCTTTAAAAATAGTATCAGATATTTTGGAAATGAACCTGGCAAGTCATTGTTGCACTTTGCCTAAAATCAGTTGGAAATCTTAAATCAAAATATCCAATCAGTTGAATGTTTAAAAAGGTCATCTTTTGAATCTTTTTAGCAAATTTGTATTATTGAGCACTAAGCTTACAAACAAAATCTCTACCTACAAAAATCAAGGGACCAATTCAACAAATGAATGATGTGTGCCTAGGCACTCCAGTCTTAATTTGGAAAATCTGAAATTGTTGTTTGGAATCTTGATTGTGAAAAAAATTTTAATGGACATTTATTTTTAGTTAGAAAGTTACAAATTCTGTTATTTTGTGCAGTGATAGTAACATATCACAGAAACATATATTTTACAGTTCAGGAAGCTAAGAGTCCAAGATCCATGAGACAGCATTTGGTGATAACTTTCTTGCCAGGTCATCCCATGGCAGAGGGTATAGAAGGGTAAGGGGGACTAACTTACCCCATTATGAAATCCTATTCCCACCATAACAATATAATCCACTTATGAGGGCAGAGCCTCATCACCTCAACAAATTTACCTCTTTCAATGACATTAAATTTCAACATGAGTTTTGGAAAGGACACAGAATCAAATCATAACAGCCTTATTGACATGAAATAAAGATTAGAGTTTTATATCATCTAAATTTGGCACTACTGTAGAAAGAATCTTAAACAGAGAAAACATGTTAGCACATTTTGCATGGTGAAAACATTAGATGAAGAGAGGCACTTTGAAGGGAAGGGGGACCTATAAAAATACTTGGCTAAAATATATACACATTTTAAATAAAAATTTGAATTTAATATATTTTTTATAATAATTGTCACTGAGTTTAACAGGGATATCAGTAATTGTAGAAAGATTGTTTTCCTGATTAAAAATATAATATGCTGAAAGAGTCAACTGAGAAAATCAATATAGGCAAATATTAATTATAAAATTTAAGCATGACCAGGATTGTGGGAAATGCACTGAAAATTTTAAATGAGATCTTCTTTAAAAATATATTCTTCAGAAAAAATATCTCTGACATGAGATTAAGGAACACATGAGGTTAAGAATCTGATTAAAGAACATGGATATATTCAAAGAGCTATCATTCTTCCTCCAAGTGTTTATAGCCAATATAAAGATTTTTATCTTTTTAAAAGACACTTTGGTACTTATGAACTTGTGGAATTTTAATTGGCATAAAATATTTTATTTAAAATGAGTTTTTGACTAAAACCATTGTAGTAAATCAAACCATTATTTGTTTTAAATAGAACTGTTGTTTTACTAGAATCATTAGTTTTTAACTATACCATTGTATAGGCATACTGAGAAAATAAAGCTACTCATCAGCCCATAGAAAATGTTCCAATAATGTGTAATTTTATTGTTGACTACTCATGCTCCCCCTTTTATTAACTCTCAAAAATTTTCACTTTAAATCTTAAATTATATGGTCACAAAATATAATTTAGACACAATAATCTAAGTTTTTCAGTGGTTGTTTAATACCAAAACACAACACCAAAAAAAAAAACCCCAACAAAATGAAACAATCTGTCAGACCTCTATTGAGAACACCTTATTGAATGCCCATAAGGCTGGAAATCTTACATTTATTGATGTTGCTACAAGTGAACATGAGTCACTGAGAAAAGGATAAAGTATTCACAGTATCACCCACTTAATGGGGGAGAATATTTAATAGTTATTGTGCAAATCTGGTGGACTCAAATGATACCTGTCTACTAACTGCAAATAGTATGTATTTCGAATTTGTTATAGCATCTTGATATTGTTGAAAGCTCAGTCCCATAAGGAGGATACCGTTTTGAGAAAAAAGAAAATGAAGGCTTATTGCTTTGCTAACAAAGGAGAAAAACAGGAGTCTTCTGTCCCAAAGGCTGTGATTCTGCCTATAAGCAGGAACAGGGGGCTTATAAAGAGGTGATTCAAAGGCTACATTATACATGCTCTGTGTCTGGGGTTGTAATTCACTTGTTAATTTTGGAGACAGTCATTTCTGAGATCATCTGGTACCATCCCCAAAGTCTGGATTACATCCTTTCTTTGGTGGCTGTGAACTCTAAGAGAGACAAATCTGCCTGAAATGGGGGGAAAAAAAGATAATCCTGTTTTGCCTAAAATTAGGGAGAAGGAGTGAGAGAAGAAGAGAAAAAAATGTATTTTAAAAATGAGTTACAGGGGCAGAGCAGCAAGAGGTCTCTTCAAAACACAAGGTGGACCACTGTTACATTGACACCAGATGTGTGTACCACTATTAGAATATAATGTGTGAAAGCATTCAATATGGACAAGAAGACTGCTATTAACAAGGAAAAGATGCGCCAATGTGCATGTGCCCATACACCTCTCTCTCTCTCTCTCTCTCTCTCTCTCTCTCTCTCTCTCTCTCTCTCTCTCTCTCCTGGTAATTAAGAATACAAAGCAACGGTAAACCATTTATTTCACAAGTATGTGATGAGTACAAACCATATGCCAGGCCCATTTTTGAATATTTTCTATTTGTTCAAAAAATGACTTAATTTCCAAAAATCATACCAGAGGGTAAGATATAAAATTTCAGCAGATGGAGTGTGGCTGCACTTGAAATTGCATCCAGGTTTACTTTGAGAATGACTCCTAAGTCTTAAGTGGCCACATGTGTGACACATTTTATTTTGTGTCTTTACTGATATTAAAAAGCCAACATGTTCAATATCTGAAGTAAATTAATAATCTTCTTTAAAGACACAGGTATTTGGCAGAAATGCAAGACAACTTTTACAAAGAAGAGAGGTGAAACTAGTATTTGCATATTGCAGGCCCTACAATTATTGAATAAAGGAGTTTTGAAGACTTTTGAAAGACACTAGGGGAAAAAAGCAGATGAGCAATACACTAGAGCCTGGGTCACTAACCTGTTACCAAACACCTAGGGCCTTGTCCCTGATGGCCATGCAAAAATGAGGAGAAGGTTTAGAGATCAAGGTAAAGGGAGGTTTATTGCTTTGCCAGCAAAGGGGAAACACAGGGGACTCCTGTGCCAGAAGATTTGATTCTGCCCATCAGGGAAAAGAGAGGGTTTTTAAGGAGACTATTCAAAGGCTCCACTCCAGGTGTGCCCTGACCAGGGGTTCCCAGGAGCATCCTGATGGTGTGTTAGGATTAACTAGTTTATCTGGGAGATCATCACTTCCTAGTTCTTCTGGTGACTTCCCCTGTCTGTGGAGAACAGATAACTCAAGGCAATCTTGTTCCCTGCCCCCAGGTTAGGGAGGGAGAAAGGGAGAAGGGGAAAAGAAAAACATTTCCCTTTTAAAATAAGCAGCCAGGGTTATATTCCAAAGGTAAAGTGGACCACTCTTACAACCCCAGTGCTTCCACCAATCAACTTCACCATCCAAATTGAATTGTCAAGTGTGTTTATGTCCAGCTGAATATTTGTGGAAAAAAATTAGTTCTCTTTTTCATCAGGTCTTGACCCCCAAACTGTCAAGTTCCTTAGACAGACTAAGCGCCTGGGTCCTTGGTCCACTTAGGGTGCATATGACCCCTCTTTACGCAGTCAGTACCTTTATGACTGCATTGACTGCCTAGGAGATAATAGAATGAGAATCCTAGAAATGAGTGGACCTAGAACCACTCCTCATTTGCCTTTTGGCCTTTGATGTTCCCAGAGCGAGTTTTTGAACTGGGCACGTTATTTGTTGGTAAAAGGCAGTTGTGGCTGTTTTTTCCCTCAACCCATCTCCAACTCTCTCCTTGTTTTCCCCCACCCCCTGTCCTTGCCTAGTCCTCACCTATCCTAAATTTTCCAGTGACACCGAGACCCACCGATCATCAACTTGGGTCAAACCATGCACCCCTCGCATGGAGCTAGACGGGCAGAAGTCACCTCCCAGACCGGGCACTCTGGAGCACAGCGCCGAAAATCCACAGCTTCCTCTGCAGGCGAACAGCCTCGCATTGGAGATTATAGAGTCCTGAAAACCCTGGGCAAGGGGACCTTCGCCAAAGTCATGCTGGCCCGTCACCTCGTCACAGATAAAGAAGTGGCAATCAAGATCATCGATAAGAGACATCTGAAGCCACATGTCCTCCAAAAGATGTACAGAGAGGTGAGAATCCTCAAGATGTTAGACCACCCACACATCCTGAAACTCTATGAAGCTCTGGACTGCGAAAAAGCACTCTGTTTGGTCCTGGAGTACGCCAGTGGAGGAGGAGTTTTGGACTATCTGGCCAACAAAGGAAGACTGCAGGAAGAGGAGGCAAGATCTATATTCCGGCAGATCGTGTCTGCAGTGCAATATTGTCACCAAAAGCAGGTCGCCCACCGAGACCTGAAGGCGGACAATCTGTTATTTGACGCCCACATGAACATCAAGCTAGCCGATTTTGGACTCAGCAACGAGTTTACACTTGGGTGTAAACTCGACACGTTTTGCGGCAGTCCGCCCTATGCAGCTCCAGAGCTCTTCCAGCAAATAGAGTATGCTGGTCCAGAAGTGGATGTGTGGAGTCTTGGCGTGGTTCTCTACACCCTAGTCACCGGGTCGCTTCCTTTTGTTGGGCACAACGTGAGAGAAATCAGAGACAGAGTGCTACAAGGTAGATACCGAATCCCTCTGTACATGTCAACCGAATGTGAAAATCTGCTGAAACGCTTCCTGGTGCTCAATCCAACTAAGCGAAGCACCCTAGCCGAAATTATGGGAGACAGGTGGATCAACAGAGGCCTTGATGTCCTCCAACCCTTTGTTGGTCCAGAGGTGGCCGTCTCCCACAGAAACATCTCGTTGGCTAAGGTGCAGCCAAGCAGGGTCCTGAGAAAGAGCACCAGCTGGCCTCCTCAACGCAAAGTGCAGCGAAGCGTTTCCACTCACAAGCAGACACAGTCCCTGGACCATGCTGGAACTGGGCCATATCCGACCAGCACTGCCCACAGTCACCTCAGAGAACATCCAATGGCCTCCCAGAAATCCGGCGGCAGTGCTGTGGGAGGAAAGGGAATTTCTCCAGCCAGGCCCGTACCTGGGATCACCATCAGTCCCAAGGAGCTGGAGACTCCCGAATTCAAGAAAATGCCTGCTGCCTACCAGAGCAGCACACCATCTGGAGGGAGGACACTGTGGAGTAAGTACATTTGCCGCAAAACAAGCAAAGCAGACACACGTTCAGTGAGCCGGAATGGTCAGAACAACAGCACCTTCCCTCCTCCGAGCCCTCCAGCGACCTCAACCCACAGTGTCCCAAGTACCTCCACCCGGGGCTGCCTCTGCTTCCCCAGAGCCAGTGCCCTTCGTCGAATGTTCCACCGCCAGCCCCGGGAATGCCAAACTGCAACACACGAAGGTCCTCTTGCCTCACCCAGCTGCTTCCATCCAGCTGAAGAATTGCCCCAGACTCAACGAGGCACCACTGGAGCTTTCACTGAGTTAACACCAAAACTCACAAGAAGGCCTCCAGCTGAGTCTGAGAAGACCCTGAGATATAAGGGCTCAAGTCATCATGTCTCTGCTGAGCAGAGAAAGGAGAACCAACAAGCAAAACCTCGCTCCCTGCACTTCACCTGGAGAATGAACATCACTAGTGCCATGGATCCCAGTGACATCATGAGGGAAATCCGCAAGGTGCTAGATGCCAACAACTGCCACTACATGCACAAGACGCCCTTTCTGCTCTTCTGCATGCATGGAGATGGGTACACCGAGAGAGTGGTGCAGTGGGAGATGGAGGTATGTAAGCTTCCCAGACTATCTCGCAATGGGGTCCTCTTCAAGCCAATTTCAGGGAAATCAGAGGCATACAAAAACATGGCTTCCAAAATTGCCAGTGAGCTCCAACTGGAACCCAGTCATTAGAACCAAAATGAAGCAGCAACTTGAAATCTTTTCCTCAACACTGATGGACATATAGAACAACATTTTGGCAATTTTGGGGAGCAGTGACTAAATTAGGGTTTTCTTTCATTGTCCAAGGAGGTGATGCCCCTCCTGGGAATTCTTGATGCAAGGCGCTGGTCAAGACTGCCCAGTTACTTGGGTTAAGACCTGTTCCACATAGGGAGGTATTCAGTTCTTGAACTTGTGGTTCAGGTGGCAGGGCTCAGCGGTGGAACGTTATGGGCACAGGCTGCTACTCATAATTGGACTGGTCATACATATGACATTGGTTTTGATGGCTTTGTCCAAATTTTCTCACACGCACAAACAAACCTTTTAAGGATAAAACTTGTGTAACAAACGTGTTGAGCTGGCTCCTGACCGTTGCACTCTACCAGAGTGTAATGGACACCAAGTTTCAGCTTTTTCACCCCTTGGATTTCTGTCTTTTCTCATCCCCCATGGCCCCTCATCTGGTTTCCTCAATCAACCACCCTGCAGGTGGCAGCAGATGGGACCCAAACAGGCTATTGCACTGTGGAGTGCAATGACCACAAGCCATCTCAGTGTGATCAATGAAAGGGGTTTTGGGAGAAAGTTTGTGCAAAGCAAGCCAAACCAGGGTCATAAATAGGGGCAACCCAATTATGATGACCAGCTTGCTTTGATAAACTTCTAACTCCCACACCTGGCATCCAAACCTCATGGTCCAGAAGTGAAGAACTCCATGAGTGTCACAAACCTCTGTTTGAACAGATGGTTCCCATAGCAACTGGGACATCTCAAGGGGTGCTTTCCCACTGAGAGTTCCCAAGACAGCCTTTGACTTTGTCACAGAACATTTCAAAAACACTAATCCCATGCTTCAGAGAGGCATTGTCATTTCCATCTTCCATCTTCTACATCATGACCTGAAAATCTGAGGTGACGAACACCACGCCTGGGAGTGGAAGCGGGTCTTTACTATGAATGCCCTAAAGTCATGGGACCCCAAAAAAGAAAAAGAAAAAAAAGAGAGAAAGCGGCATTTGAGACATGCCAATTCCTAACAGTATAGTGCTCCATCAATGGCTTTCATTTCAGAGGTACTCCATCTCTCCCTACATGCTCTTCATTGAATGATCCCAAGACAGCCATTGCCTCTGTCACAGATTCTCCTAACAGATTCTCCATTAAATGTTTCCAAGACAGCCATCGCATCTGTCAGATCATTCAAGAACCCAAATCCAGTTGCTGCTTCATACTAGCATTGTTGTTTCCATCTTCCATCTTCTACATCCTGACAGAGAAATCTGAAAAAAAATTAGAAACAAGAACACCACGACTGGGAGTGGAAACTGCGTCTACTATGAAAGACCTTAATTCATGGAACCCTGAAATAGAAAGATGCACTTGAGACCTGCAAATACTTAACAGTTCCGTGCTCCATTAATGGGTTTCAGTTCAGAGGTAATGCATCTCTATCACATGCTCTCCATTGAATGTGCCCAAGAGAGCCATTGCCTCTGTCACAGAACCTTTCAAGAAGCCTAATCCAGTTGCTGCTTCATACAGCCATTGTTGTTTTCATCTTCCATCTTCTACATCATGACAGTAAAATCTGAGAAAAAGACTACCAGGCATGGGAGTGGAAACTGGCCTGTACTACGAATGCCCTAAAGTCATGGGACACCGAAAAAGAAAGAAAGGTAGACCCATTGGAGACCTGCAAATTCCTAACACTATAGTAATCCATCAATGGCTTTCAGTTCACAGGTAATCCATCTCTCCTAACATGCGCTCCATTTAATGTGCCCAAGACAGCCATTGCCTCTGTCACAGAACATTTCAAGAACACTAATCCAGTTGCTGCTTCAGACAGGCATTGTTGTTTCCATCTGCCATCTTCTACATCATGACCTGAAGTTCTGAGGTAAAAAACACCAGGCCCAGAGTGGAAGCTGGCCTTACTATGGAAGACCTAATAGTCATGGGATCCTGAAAAAGAAAGAGCAACCCATTTGAGACCTGAAAATTTCTAACAGTTCAGTGCTCCATCAATGCCTTTCAGTTTAGAGGTTATATGTCTCTTCTAACATGCTCTCCACTTCATGTTTTCAAGATACTCATTGCCTCTGTCACAGAAGATTTCAAGAACATTAACCCAGCTGCTGCTTCAAACAGTCATTGTCATTTCCATCTTCCATCTTCTACAGCATGACAGTAAATTTGGGGGAAAATACTACAAACCTAGGAATGCATTCTGACCTGTACGCTGAATGCCCTGAAGTCATGGAACCCCCAGAAGAAAGAAAGACCCACTGGAGACCTGCCAATACCTAACAGTTCAGTGCACCTTCATTGGCTGTCACTTCTGAGGTCGTACATCTCTACTAACATGCTCTTCATTTAATGTTCCCAAGGCAACCATTGACTGTCACAGAAATTCTCAGAACCCTAATGCAGTTGCTGCTCCACACAGGCATTGTTCTTTCCTTTTTCCACCTTCTACATCATGATGCTGAAATCTGAGGAAAAGAACAGTATGCCTGGGAGTGGATGCTGGCCTTTACTACAAAGGACCTAAAGTCAATGAAGAAAAGAAAGACCTGCTTGAGACCTGCCAATTCCTAACACTTCAGTGCTCTGCAATTGGCTATCATTTCTGAGGTAATGTCTCCCTGTGTTAACGTGCTCTCCATTTACTATTCCCAAGATAGGATTGCCTCTGTCACAGAACATTTCAAGAACCCTAATTCACTTGCTCCTTCAGACAGGCATTGTCGTTTCCATCTTCCATCTTCTACATCATGACAGTGAAATCTGAGGAAAAGAACACCAAGACTGGGAGTGGAAGCTGGCCTGTACTGTGAATACTCTAAAGTCATGGGGCCCTGAAAACGAGTGAAGGACCCCTGTAAGACATACAATTCCCAACAGTTCATTGCTGCAAAAATGCCTTTCAGTTCAGAGGTAATCCTTCTCTCCTAACATGCTCTCCATTTAGTGTACCCAAGACAGCCATTGCCTCTGTCACAGAACATTTCAAGAACCTTAATCCAGTTACTGCTTCAGACAGGCATTGTTATTTCCTTCTTCCAACTTCTACATTATGACAGTAAACTCTGAGGAATAGAATACCTCCACTGGAAGTGGAAGCTTCCTGAACTATGATTGCCCTAAAATCATGGAACACTGAAAAAGAAAGAAAGATCCACTTGAGACATGCAAATTCCTAACAGATTAGTGCTCCATAAGTGGCTTTCAGTTCAGAGGTAATCCATCTCTCCTGATACACTCTCCATTTAATGTGCCCAAGACAGCCATTGCCTCTGTCAGAGAACATTTCAAGAACCCTAATCCAGTTGCTGCTTCAGAAGTCATTGTGTGGATTTCACCTTCCATCTTCTACAGTATGACTGTAAAATCTGATGAAAAGATTTCCACACCTTGTCGTTGAAGCCCTCCTTTACTATGAATGCCATAAAGTTATGCGACCCGGAAATCAAAAGACCTGCTTAAGACATGTAATATTCTAACAGTTCAGTGCTCCATCAATGGCTTTCACTTCAGAGGTAATCCATCTCTCCTAACTTGATCTCCCTTTAATGTGCCCCAGACAGCCATTGCCTCTGTCACAGAACATTTCTAGAACCCTACTGCAGTTTGTACTTCACACAGGCATTGTTGTTTCCATCTTCCATCTTCTACATCATGACAGTAAAATCGGAGAAAAAGAACACCACACCTGGGAGTGGGAGCTGGCCTGTACTATGAATGCCCTAAACTCATGGGACACCAAAAAACAAAGAAAGATAGACCCATTTGAGACCTGCAAATTTCTAACACTACAGTGCTCCATCAATGGCTTTCAGTTCAGGGGTAATCCATCTCTTTTCACATACTCTTCATGGGATGTGCCCAAGACAGCCATTGCCTCTGTCACAAAACATTTCAAGAACCTTAATCCAGTTGCTGCTTCACACAGGCATTGTTGTTTCCGTCTTCCATCTTATACATCATGACTGTAAAATCTGAGGAAAAGAACACCATGCCTGTGAGTGGAAGCCTCCCATACTATGAAGGCTCTAAATGCATGGTACACTGAAAAAGAAAGACCCAGTTGAGACATGCAAATTCCTAACAGGTCAGTGCTCCCTATGTGGCTTTCAATTGAGAGGTGATCCATCTCTCCTGATACACTCTTCATTTAATGTGCTCAAGAGAGCCATTGCCTCTGTCACAGAACATTTGAAGAACTCTAATCCAGTTACTACTTCAAAAGTCATTGTCCTTTCCACCTTCCATCTTCTCAATCATGACCTGAAAATCTGAGGAATAGAACACAATGCCTGGGAGTGAAAGCTGAACATTAGAATGAAAGACCCAAAAGTCATGGGACCATGAAAAAGAAAGAATGACTCATTTGAGACCTGAACATACCTAACAGTTCAATGCTCCATCAATGCCTTTCAGTTTACAGTTTATATGTCTCTCCTAACATGCTTTCCATTTCAAGTTCCCAAGATAACCATTGCCTCTGTCACAGAAGATTTCAAGAACACTAACCCAGCTGCTGCTTCAAACAGTCATTGTCATTTCCATCTTGCATCTTCTAGAGCATGACAGTGAAATTTCGGAGAAAATACTCCAAACCTGGGAGTGCATGCTGGCCTGTACTCTGAATGCCCTGAAGTCATGGAACCCCCAGAAGAAAGAAAGACCCATTGGAGACCTGTCAATTCCTAACAGTACAGTGCACCTTCATTGGCTGTCACTTCTGAGGTCATATATCTCTACTAAATGCTCTTCACTTAATGTTTCCAAGACAACCATTGACTGTCACAGAACTTTTCAGAAGCCTAATGCAGTTGCTGCTCCACATAGGCATTGTCCTTTCCTTCTTCCACCTTCTACATCATGACGCTGAAATCTGAGGAAGAGAACACCATGCCTGGGAGTGGATGCTGGCCTTTACTATGAAAGACCTAAAGTCAGAGAAGAAAAGAAAGACCTGCTTGAAACCTGCCAATTCCTAACACTTCAGTGCTCTGTAATTGGCTATCACTTCTGAGGTAATTTCTCTCTGTGTTAACGTGCTCTCCATTTACTATTCCCAAGATAGGATTGCCTCTGTCACAGAACATTTCAAGAACCCTAATTCACTTGCTCCTTCAGACAGGCATTGTCGTTTCCATCTTCCATCTTCTACATCATGACAGTGAAATCTGAGGAAAATAACACCAAGCCTGGGAGTGGAAGCTGGCCTGTACTGTGAATGCCCTAAACTCATGAGACCCTGAGAAAGAGTGGAGGACCCCTGTGAGACATACAATTCCCAACAGTTCATTGCTGCCAAAATGGCTTTCAGTTCAGAGGTAATCCTTCTCTCCTAACATGCTCTCCATTTAATGTGCCCCAAATGGCCATTGCCTCTGTCACAGAACATTTCAAGAACCCTAATCCAGTTGCTGCTTCACACAGGCATTGTTATTTCCTTCTTCCAACTTCTACATTATGATAGTAAACTCTGAAGAATACAATACCTCCACTGGGAGTGTAAGCTTCCCAAACTATGATTGCCCTAAAATCATGGAACACTGAAAAAGAAAGAAAGATCCACTTGAGACATGAAAATTCCTAACAGATCAGTGCTCCATAAGTGGCTTTCAGTTCAGAGGTAATCCATCTCTCCTGATACACTCTTCATTTAATGTGCTCAAGAGAGCCATTGCCTCTGTCACAGAAAATTTGAAGAACCCTAATCCAGTTGCTGCTTCAGAAGTCATTGTGTGGATTCCACCTTCCATCTTCTACATCATGACCTGAAAATCTGTGGATAGAACACCATGCCTGAAAGTTAAACCTGAACATTAGTATGAAAGATCCAAAAGTCATGGGACCATGAAAAAGAAAGAATGACTCATTTGAGACCTGAACGTACCTAACAGTTCAGTGCTCCATCAATGCCTTTCAGTTTACAGTTTATATGTCTCTCCTAACATGCTTTCCATTTCAAGTTCCCAAGATAGCCATTGCCTCTGTCACAGAAGATTTCAAGAACACTAACCAAGCTGCTGCTTCAAACAGTCATTGTCATTTTCATCTTCCATCTTCTAGAGCATGACAGTAAATTTGGGGGAAAATACCCCAAACCTGGGAGTGCATGCTGGCCTGTACTCTGAATGCCCTGAAGTCATGGAACCCGCAGAAGAAAGAAAGACCCATTGGAGACCTGTCAATTCCTAACAGTACAGTGCACCTTCATTGGCTGTCACTTCTGAGGTCATACATCTCTACTAACATGCTCTTCATTTAATGTTTCCAAGACAACCATTGACTGTCACAGAACTTTTCAGAACCATAATGCAGTTGATGCTCCACACAGGCATTGTCCTTTCCTTCTTCCATCTTCTACATCATGACTCTGAAATCTGAGAAAAAGAACACCATGCCTGGGAGTGGATGCTGGCCTTTACTATGAATGACCAAAGTCAGAGAAGAAAAGAAAGACCTACTTGAGACCTGAAAATTCCTAACATTCAGTGCTCTGTAATTGGGTATCACTTCTAAGGTAATCTATCTCTCTTAACATGCTCTCCATTTACTGTTCCCAAGATAGCATTGCCTTTGTCATAGAACATTTCAAGAACCCTAATTCACTTGCTCCTTCAGACAGGCAATGTTGTTTCCATCTTGCGTCTTCTACATCATGACAGTGAAATCTGAGGAAAAGAACACAAGCCTGGGAGTGGAAGCTGGCCTGTACTGTGAATGCCCTAAACTCATGAGACCCTGACAAAAAGTGAAGGACCCCGGTAATACATACAATTCCGAAAAGTTCATTGCTGCAAAAATGCCTTTCAGTTTAGAGGTAATCCTTCTCTCTTAATATGCTCTCATTTACTATTCCCAAGACAGCCATTGCCTCTGTCACAGAACATTTCAAGAACCCCAATCTATAACACATGGTGTGCATGTGACCTTCAGCGAAGTTTCTTACTCAATGTATTTTGAGTGATCCTTTCACAAGTGTACCTGTCTCCCTTGAATTTGTTAGGAACACAATAGTGCATTTTAATGGTATGTTCTTTCTGATTGACACAATCTCTATTCACACACATTCATACCATTTTCATGACGACAGCCAAGCACTGTGATGATTTGGTAGCCATATTTTAATCTTTAGGTGACATAGCATACAAGCTTTCTATCATTTTGTTGTGAATTCTTATATTTGAACATTAAATAGTACTTATAATTGTATTTTTTGTTCCATCAATCATAAACACTCATTTTTTATTCTCTGCTTTATAACATACGGATATTAGTACTTTTGACTCTTCCTCTGAGTTCTTCCTCTGAGAGAGAGAGAGAATTATTTAATTTTTAGTTCTCAGTGGACACAACATCTTTGTATTTTTTTTTTTTAATGTGGTGCTGAGGATCTAACCCAGGCCACACACATGTCAGGTGAGCATGCTACCACTTGAGCCACAGCCCCAGCCCCCTGTGAGTTCTTTCAACTTCTGTTATTTTTATTTTATTTGTTACATTGTCAAGATTGGACAATTATCTAGTATATATTACATGGAAAAGGAAATCCATTAAATCTTAAATTAAGAATATTTCCATTCTGCATATGTCATGATGGTCAAAAAAAATAGACCAACAAAGTTTCATGCATAATAACGATAGTCTTTCAGAACAGGAACACTTCATCACTAAAAATCTCCTGTCAAGAAACCTCAGAATATTCAATAAGAGATGAACACTGACACTGAGGCCAATCAGGTCAATCAAGTCAAGACAGCCAATCTTATTGGCTACCCATGTCAGGTAGGTGGTCTGACCTTATTTTCTATTAAACTCATGTTTCCACTGACTTCTTTGTGTACACACAGGTGTTCATGCTCTGCCTACGTGAATTTATTCAGACAACATGCAATTCAGGTGTTGCTTGCTTCTTTAATCTTGTAAATGAGGAAAACTACTCACGATACTTATGATACTATGATTTTGTAATTCCATTTCACTGAGTAGTGTCTTTTTTCTCCCTTTCTTTTCTTTCCCTTTTGGTACTGGAGATTGATCCCAGGTGTGATTTACCACTGGACTACATTCTCAGTCCTTTTTAATTTTTATTTTTCAGACAGGGTCTCACTAAGATGTGAAGGTTAGCTTTCCACTTGTGATCCTTCTGTCTTGGTCTCCCAAGTGGCTGGGATTACAGGTGTGAGCCACTGTACCTGGCATTTCATTTTCTTTCACTGGTTCAGTGGTTTGTTTTCCAATTATCTTCCTTTTCCTCATCAATATTTGCCTTCAGTATATAATCTTTCCTTCAATTTGTCCTATTTCGTCTAATGCAGTTACATTCAACAAAGTAGGATCATGATAAGAACAAAAATTCCAAGAGGTGTGTGGTGCACAACTATCCTAACAGCTACTCAGGAGACTGAAGTAGGAGGATCAGAAGTTTGAAGCCAGCCTCAGCAATTTAAAGAGACCCTGACTCAGAAAATGAAAAAGGTTGGTGATGTAGCTCAGTGGTAGAGTGCTCCTGAGTTTAATACCCTAGTACCTAAAAAGTAAAGAAAATAATAGAGAAAACACAAGAATTTCTCTTGGGGAATCACAGAAACCCCAAGTTCCACATGTTAAAAACTAAATTCATCACACAGAATCCAGCCTGTATTCCCCATTTAAGGTCACCCAATGCCAAGACCAAAAACCAGGAAGGCTTCCTACTTCCCTTCTTTTGGTCTCTGTCCTTCCTGCTGCAAAGTCTTATCTGCTGGGCCTCATAAAGACCAGTTGGATTGGGGTAGTTTTCTCTGTCCTCACATCTGCTACCTCTGTTTGGTCCCAATGAAATTTTGAATTCTCTTACTGACGGATTTTTCCCTCTTCTTTGTTCTCCTTGCATACAGTCTTGCTCACCTTCACACCCTTCTCCACCTCCAGTCCGAACAGTCTGTTTTATATTCAGATCCAGCAAAAATCAGTTTTTCCTTGAAAACATTATATAATGCCTCAAATCCCTGACATGCTATTTGTGGCCTTTCATTGTCTAGACTCTGTTTATGTCATCAGCATAGTATCATAACACCCCTTCTTTAACTCTTACTTCAGTGACACTGAATGATTCCTGAGCCTCTAACATGACTTTTGTATTTGGCCCTTAGGTTTTTGCGTATTGTGTCCCCTCTCACTGGAACATTCTTTCATCACTCTCCTCTCCTGGCCAACTTGCATATCTAGGTTCCCTACAGATGACAAACCCTTCCTGAACATCCTCTTAATTATCTTTACAAAGATAATGTTGTAGTTACTTCTCAGAACACCTATATCATGCTGACATGATCTCTCTATATATTTTACCTTGAACTGTGCATTTCTCACAGAGATTATATCATATTTGCTGCTTATCCTCAACACCTGTTACAGATAGTGACATTGCCTGTTGTCTGTTTGCTAAGTGGATGAATTACAAGTCCTGAGTCATAGATTGCTTGATTCTCTCAGCATAATTGCAGTAGAGAAGATGACACTCTCATGGAGTAATGTAAGTATCATTTTTTAAAGGAATGGATTAATTAGATAACATCTTTAAGCTGCTCTTAGGGTCTGGAGAGAAATACATTTACTGTCATTGAACATTTGGAAGTAAACACTATGACATCAGCTTGGTCTAACCCTTTTCAAGCTAACAGTCTTCATCTATCACTTTCAAGAATTTCCACATGACTAAAAAAAACCTCTTTTCTATATGCTTTAATTCTCTAGTTGCCTCAGTTGTAGGAAAAAAAAGGCCTCTTGTATTTTGGGCAGTATATATGATGATCTTCACAGTTATTCTAAGGCATATTACATTAGGATAAACTTGATTCAACTATTTAAATTTAAATACAAAAACTCATTTGTTTTCTCTCAGAAATCTATCTGAAATCTTTCTGCAATCCACTTATTTAAAAAAAAAAAACTTTCCAAAAGCAATATTGTCCTCTAATTCCCTAATTAACCTCTACAAACAGTATTTGTATTCCCTCTGCAGTGATTTCAAAATCTCTATGATCCTGGAATGCTTTTGATATCAATGGGAGAGCTGGGTTCTACTGAAAGGTTTGGATTTATTGTCTAAGTTTTGCTTATCCAATTCTTCCATGGTACTATATCCATTGTTAAAAGCAAACATTTTTTTTCTATACTTTATTCTTTGTTCTTTAAGATTTGTTCTACTTGTTTTCTAATAGCAAATCATTACTGTTTGAGGGAATTTTGGTTGAATTTCCCATATTTAAAAATTACTCTGAAAATCATATTGTCAGACTAAAATTTGGCATAGAAATCAGTGCAACAAGACTTTTAACATCTATGAGTCTGGCCTCCTTCATTAATTAGATCAAGTCTGACTGAACACAAGAATAATGGCAGGAAGAATCTGGACCTTGGCAAGCTCCCTTCCCAAACTCACACTCAACTTAAGTAGTTTTACTTTTATTTCTTGCATATGTTGGACAGCTGAGTAAAGACTTCATTTGGGAAAAAAATTAATGGAAAATATTGCTACAAAATATTTTAAGATCTTTTACCTTAGAGCCTGGGTAAAGCTTAGCGAAGATAGAATACAAAGCTCCCTAAGGGCGCCATTCCTTTTGGTTACATTTCCAATATGGCCTATTTGATGTATACTTGGCCAGCTTATCAATATTGTGCATCATACTCAGACTCTCTAGGACAATTCCCATACATTATGAATGTACCCAAGGCTCATGCATAGCAGTAATTGTCCAGTGTGTGCCTTTGAAACCTCTGTCAAACCTAAGGCTGAGGAAGGCTGGTTTCTTTCATTGAGCATTCTGAAAGAGAGTTTGTATGTGTGTGTGTGTGTGTGTGTGTGTGTGTGTGTGTGCGAGAGAGAGAGAGAGAGAGAGAGAGAGAGAGAGAGAGAGAGAGAGAGAGAGAACCTCAAGCTTGACTTGGAGATTATTCTGTTTATCTGTATATTTTTAATAACCAGTAAAATTTTTAAATATCTAAAATATGCAAGTACATGGCAGAAGCAAATCAGTCCTTTTGTATTTCTGTTTCTTTCCAACAGTGCTCCTGTGGTGTTGTTACTTGAGGAGGACATTGCTTCAACTGCATATGACCATCATCTCTTCTCCAGTCTAGATTTAGTGGTACTATTCCTTTTGGAAAATGGCCTTGCTGTACTCCATGGATTCTAGGGAAAAGGGTATCAATACAGCCCTCTGGAAACTCATGGACACTGAGTCACATGACCCTGTTAGCCAAAAAAAAAAAACTACTACAATGAGATTTGTACTTCATTTAGAAAGAAATAAGTGCTCTTCTCTTAGACTAGTGAGATGAGGTGAGCCTGAATAATTGCAGACCCTTCTTCGTCACCTGTAGGCTTGCTCAGGTTTCATCTGTGTGATACAAGGATTGATTTATATATGCTCATGCTAGTATGTTTAGGTGGCAAGGAGTCTATCTCCCTGGCAGGATGCCTCTAGCATGACTCTACCCAGGAAAAAGGCAGTTTCTACAGAGAAGTTTTGTTTCTGAGATGTTTTCAGTTTTAGTTTTCCCATTTCCAAACACTGCCATCTCTTCTTGCTGCAGGAAAAGTTTGGAAACTAAAAGTAAACTTTATGACAGATTGCTCAGCAGTCTGTCCTGTGGTTGTTATAAAAACAAACATGTATTTAGTAGTTTTTTACCTTTCAACTCTCTCTTGTTTGCAATATACAAATTATTCCAATATACAATCTACAAATGTTCACTGTAAAATATATGCTTTTCCTGTAACCTTTTTTTTTTACATGTTTTCTTGTACTGATGACATGGGTCTATCTTATAAGCTTCTGCATTAAAAAAAATTAAACCAATAATCCATTTAACTCATCACAATTAAGCTACCTCCATATTTCTTCTCCTGTGAAAATAGGAGCATATAACTATCCTTAAAGTGGAATTTGTTTTCTTTTATACTTCTATAAGTTAGTTTCCATCTTCTCAAATAATGTGTACTCGACAGACTCCTTTTCACTCCTTGAAAAGTAGAGTGGAAAAGATAATTTGAAATTAAGGATAGTAGAGTGGAAATGATAAATTGGAATTAAGGATCACAATAAAGTCTTTGCTAACACTTTGGTCCTTATTGCTCAACTTAACTGAGTCGTACTCCTCTTAGACCTTAAAGGAGTTCTATGGTTGAAAAAAAAAAGAGCATCACTTTATCAGAGGACATTTCATTAATAATACAAATGAGCAAAGCTTGAAAATTTCTTTATTCTAGTTTATTTTTATTCTTAGTACTGAGAATTGAACACAGACCCTTTTCCTGGGAAGGCAAGCATTTTACCCACCAGCTACATCCCAAGTCCTGAGAGTTTCTTCATTCTAAAACACAATGGAAATACATAATTGCAATGTATAACTACTCTAAATTTTATTTGCTTCTTTGTTGTTACAAGGGTAGGCTTTCATAACCAGACTACCCGTGGCTACAAAGCCTGGCTTCATATGTTACTCCTAAATTGCTCCAATCCTGCAATAATTGACCACCTTCATGACAAAGGGAGGCTGCAAGCTGCAGAGAAATGCATATTTTTTTTTATTTTGTTTTTATGTGGTGCTGAGGATCGAACCCAGGCCGCACACATGCCAGGCGAGCGCGCTACTGCTTGAGCCACATCCCCAACCCCTAAAATGCATATTTAAGTCATACAAAGTGTCAAAGGATTTTAGATTTCTATGTGATATTGGAATCTATATATCAGTTTTGGCATGTGATTTAGATTGAGAGGTTGTAACATTTTTCTCCTACTGGCAAAGATTTCCCTGGGGATTTTATTTATTTATTTTTTTGTTTGTTTAAATTAGGTATATCAAAGTGCTTAACTATATGCACAAAGAATTATGTTTATACTTATGCAAATAATTTAGCTCCTTAATTATAAGTTGACATAACACTTGTTTGGAACGAAGTTCTGAAGATATTTTAATGTCCAAAAATACTTGTAAATTATTTCCCTCTTTAATTTTCCAATGCAAATCTTTATTAACTATACTTATATAAGAAAAACAACAATTCAAAAAAAAAAAAGGGACACAATTCACAATTAGAAATACAGTGTTCATGCCCCTGGGGTGCAAGGGTTATTCAGTCTCAAAGAAGGAACTTTGAGGATTCAACAGATAGGGTTTGGATATTTTATGACTCACGTGCTCCTTGGTGGTGGCAAGCCAGGATACAATAGAGGGCTGCACGGCATGTACAAGCAGAGGAAAATCTGGGATAGGCTGCTTGCTCACTGCAGAGGTGAAGTTCTTCAGAAGTTCTATGAGTACATTCTTCTACTTTATAACCAAGGTCACTCTGCTTGATTCCTCACCTGAAGATTAGAGAGAAAGGAAACAACCAGTTGCCCCTCTCCATTTTCTTCCTTCTCAACATTCTTTGGAGTCCTTACCTCACTGCCAGGAATAATACCTTCCTAGGTACTGACTAGTATTTACCCCACACAGAGATAGGAAATACAGGTAAAGGAAGAGCCAGCTCCTCACAATAAGAATAAGGATTCTTGCCAGATGTGGTGGCCTATGCCTGTAATCCCAGCAATTTTGGTTGAAGCAAAGGATCTCAAGTTCAAGGCCAGCCTAGCAATTTAGGAGAGGTCCTATCTCAAAATAAAAACTAAAAAAAAAAAAAAAAAAAAAAAAACTGTGAATATAGCTCAGTGGCTTAATGCCCCTGGGTTCACCCACAGTACTAGGAAAAAATTAAAAAGGGATTCTCACAAATCATGTAATTAACAGAAGAAAAAATAAATCTTTCTTAAAAATATATATTTTGATTTTTAATTGACACAGCTAATTGTACATACTTATGAGACACAGGTGATATTTCCAGATGGGTATAAAAATGTGTAACAATGTGTCAGGATTATATCAATTTAATTGGCATATATCCTTAGGTGTTTATCTGTCTCTGTGCTTGGAACATTCAAAATACTCTGTTAGTTATTTGGTAATATTTAACTGCTGTCAAACATAGTTATTTACTATGCTATAGAACATTAGAAGTTACTCCTCTCATCCAACTGCACCCCTGTACTTCTCCTCAACACTTCTTCTTCTAGTCCCTTCCAAGGCTCTGATTAGCACACTTCTATTCTCCAAGGAAGTAAACAACTTATCTTTGCCATCCAATATTGGAATGAGGCTGCTGTTATTGAAAACTTAATTGCTATATTTTCTGAGGTACTCACATATTACAGCAACTTAAGTTTCTACATTTTCATTTAACTACTTCAAGGGTAAATGGAATGGCAAAAGAAGACTTGTCCCCACCCAAAGCTATGCCTCGTTTTGATTAACAAATAAGAACTACTCGAATACCATTATCAGATATTCTTACCAATACTATACATTGCTTATTTAAAAGTCGTTGCAGGCCTATAATTATCATTATGTTCACATACATTGTGTTCAAAGTATATAGTTTTTTCTCTAGCTCTCTAGACAAATATGCCAAGCAGCATATAGAATTGCACAATAAAAACTTAAATGTACAAAACACAGTAAAATGTGAACAAATACCAAGAATATTTTAGCTTTCGATAAGATGATTTTGAATTGAGAGAAAAAAGCCAATAGAACTAAGTTCTACATTACTTTCAGAAATCAAGATATCTCTGTGGTCTAAAGGCATCTTATTAGGCAAATCAGAGTTAATGTTGGCATCCCAAAGAGGCACAGAAAGAAATGCAAAAAAAAAAAATTGATCTAGTTAAGTATATTAATAAAAAAATAAAAATCTCTGCTTATCAGATAACCTGTCTGATAACTTCACGGATCATTAAAAGTATTGAGAGGCTTATCTGCAATATGGTTTTGAAGATCCTTAACATACTCTTTATGGGGGAGAAAATGCAACATTTTTTCCCAGTGAATTCAAAACCATTTCTTGTATGTAATTCTAGATCAGGTTTTACATTTGGCTTTTGCTGAGAGGACTTATTGTGCCTTGGGGGCGTAGGCAATTTACAGAGGGCAAATTTCCCTTTCTTCATTCAAACTGTCCTTCCCAATCTCTTTCCAGTTTGGGGGTGTTATGGTGGTGAAGATGGAAAACGCATCTCCACTTCTCTACTTCCCTGAGTTAGGAGCTGAATACCCTTGTTCCTATCTTCCATCCACTTTTCTACTAAAACCCAGACTCCCATGTCATTGGTATATTGCCTTTAAGAAGTTTTTGAGGAAACATGATGATTAAAGGGAATGTTTGAAAGTTTCACTTTCCATGGTTGTTTTCAGCTATGAGAATATATATAATCTCCAGTCAGTCTCTAAATAGAGCCATCAGAATGAGAAAGGAGCATGTAGAAGGCATCTTGGTTTGTCCTGTTATTCGCTTGTGTGTGTGTGTGTGTGTGTGTGTGTGTGTGTGTGTGTGTGTGTGTGTTAGAGACAGTTTGGTAGGTGACTCCAGAGTTGTGGCACTCTGTTACAAGATGATGGTGGGTAGGTGTCCACTGGATAGAGAACATGGATGCTCAACCTCCTGAGATTGAGACTGGAAGCATTCCTCTTAGAGAGGGGTGGGCAAGGCCTGCTGTAACTCTCAATCTTAGCTTATTCCTCCTTTTAGATTTCTCTCCTGATGCAGTTACAAAGATGCCCACTCACATACTGATGTTGCTACTCCCAGAGCTGGAAATGCTACAGTGGTTTTCTTTGGAGTGTGAGATTCTAGGTTACTTAGTGTTTTCTCCATCCCATTTTTATAGTTTTATTCCATAAAACTAATTTGAATCCTTTTATACTTAGAGAAGAGTAACTTCTATTAAAGACAAAATAACATGAAATAATACGTACCACAAGATAGGGTCTTCTCATGAAATATTGGAACATACATGAGTAATTGAAATTTTGAGACAAGAGAGCATTTGGTAGCATTGATATAGAAGTAAGTTAGCTCAAGAAGAGCCTTCTGAATCAGGCCTTGTAATTTGGAGGGATCTTCTATAAGTCATTGTAAATAAGAAGAAACTGAAGGTCAAAATGAATGGAGATGAATCAGAAGTAGCCAACATTTCCCAGGCCTTCAGATGCTTATTTTACTCACTTTAACTTTATCTATGGAGGGACATGATTAATAGGTGGTCTGTGACATTTCCTCAAGCTCCAGAAACACTTGAGGATTTGATGCTGAATTGAATCCTCCTGTGACAAATTCACAGAATGACAGAAGGACACCGGATCCATAATAATGGCACAAGCCTAGGGAGCATCTTTGCCTCATCCTTGAAATAGATAATTAGGTAAATTAATAATTGCCAAACTGGCATAATGATGAGAAGTGTCTCTAGCAGGAAGTAGGAGGTAGCCATGTACCCTGAGGGGGCAATGTGACTGGAAGGCATAAAGACAGGGAACTGTCATGCACCCCAAGGGAACAGTGAGGAAACTGAAGGTGAATGGCTTCCTTCAGCTGTGCCCACCAAGCCTTGTCTCTCCTGAAGAAGTGTGTTTGGGGTTCCTAAGAGGCTGTGGATCTCTGTGCCAAGTGGCTTCTACTTACTTATTCATAAACTTCAATGATTGGATACTTAGAGAAACCTGTTGCTTCTCTTGACTTTGATGATTGACTAAAACTACTTCTGTGGATTGAACAGTGACTGTTCCAATGCATTTCATTGAATTTACTTTCCTAATTTTTTTAAGAGAGAATTTTTTTAAATATTTTTTGGTTTTCGGTAGGCACAATATCTTTATTTTCATGTGGTGCTGAGGATAGAACCCAGCGCCCTGCCCACTCCAGGCGAGTGTGCTACCGCTTGAGCCACATCCCCAGCACACCAAAATATTTTCAAATATTACATTTATTTAAAAATTATTTTTCAAACAACATTTGAGTGATAGTAAACTTCTCAATAACTTCTAGCTGTGAAGGTGGCTGCCATAACTCCCCTACAAAGATGCCTGATGGCTTAATTATTGTGATAACAGCATCTAAAGTTTTATAATAAAAACCTCTCTTCTATATATCAGTTTTCCCACGAGAACAGAACATCAAGTGAAGCACAACATAACGTACTGACATTTATCAACCTGGATGGGGAAAGTTTCCAACATTGGTTTCTACCATGACCAAGTTTTAAAAAGGAATAACTTTTTTAAAAGGGAAAATTATCTTTAATAATTTTGGGGTATATTTTATAAATAATATTCTATGAATTTGTTTTTTCTTTTAGTTTGACACAGCTTCTCATTATGTTGCATCGGGTCTCACTAAGTTGTTGAGGATGGCCTCAAATTTGTGATACTCCCGCCTCAGCTTCCAAAGTTGCTGGGATTACAAGTATGTTCCACTTCACTGCCTTATATAATTCATTATATGATTTGATAAACATTTTATTTTCAGTATGTCCTTTAGCAGAAATACATTGAAAGAAATTGAATGTGGATATTAAATGTTAAGGGCTAAATTTCTGGAAGTCAAGAAAGTTGATGATTGTGTAGCTTGTTTACCGGTATTTATATTCACCGTGTGGCTTGAATTGATGATACTTTCAAGACATGAAAACAAATACATCCAGAATTTCACTCTGTTAAGATGAGACATTTATTATTGCTTATAGTCTTCAAAATTGGCATGCTGACTGGGGTGAGATGAAATCTTAGTTTTGATTTGCATTTCTCTAATGGCTAGAGATGTTGAACAGCTTTTTATATATTTGCTGATTGATTGTATTTCTTTATCTGTAAACTGTTCAGTTCCTTTGCCCATTTACTGTTTGGATAACTTGGGTTTTTTGGTGTAAAGTTTTTTGAGTTCTCTTTATGTCCTGGAGATTAATGCTCTATCTGAGGTACATGTGGTGAAGATAGTCTCCCATTCTATAGGCTCTCTTTTCACTTTATTGATTGTTTCCTTTGTTGACAAGAAGCTTTTTAATTTGAATCCATCCCATTTATTGATTCTTGATTTTACATGTTATACTTTAGGAGTCTTGTTAAGGAAATCTATTCCTAAGCCTACCTGGTAAAGATTTAGGGCCACTCTTTCTGCTATTAGACATAGGGTCTCTGTTCTAGTTCCTAAGGCTTTGATACACTTTGAGTTGAATTTTGTGCAGAGTGAGATATAGGGGTTTACATATGCAATTCCAGTTTTCCCAGCACCATTTGTTGAAGAGGGTTTCTTTTCTCCAATGAATGTTTTTGGTGCCTTTGTCTAGTACAAGTTAACTGTATTTGTTACTATGGCTCTTGTAGTACAGTTTAAGGTCTAGTATTGTGGTGCCTCCCACTTCACTTTACTTGCCAAGGATTGCTTTGTCTATTCTGGGTCTCTAATTTTTCCAAATGAATTTCACAATTTTTTTTCTATTTATATAAGAAATGTCAGTGGGATTTTAATAGAAAGTTCATTAAATCTATATAATGCTTTTGGTAGTGTGGCCATTGTGACAATATTAATTGTGCCTATTCAAAAGCATGGGAGATCTTTTCATCTTCTAAGGTCCTCTTCACTTTTTTTTCTTTAGCGTTCCATAGTTTTTATTGTAGAGGTCTTTCTTCACAAGGATGTGGGGGAAAGGTATTGCTAGTGGGACTGCGAATTTGTGCAACCATTATGGAAAGCAGTATAGAGATTTCTCAGAAAACTTGGAGCAGAAGCCCCATTTGACCCAACTAACCCATTCCTTGGATTTTACCCAAAGGACTTAAAATTAGCATACTACAGTGACACAGCCACATCAATGTTGATAGCAGCTCAATTCACAAAAGCCAAACTCGGAACCTAGATGCCCTTCAACAGATGAATGGATAAAGAAAATGTGGTAGGAATGATGGTGGTATGAGTTAGACATCATTACCCTAAGTACACATTTGAGGATATGAAAGGTGTGAAAATACTTTGTGTACAACCAGTGACTTGAAAAATTGTGTTTCATATGTGCATTATGAAATGAAACGCATTCTGCCATCATATATAGCAAATTAGAATAAATAATTTAATTAAAAAACGAAAATGTGTATATACGCAATGGAATATTACTCAGCCTTAGAGCAATGAAATGATGTCATTTGCAGGTAAATGGATGGAGCTACAGAATATCATGCTAAGCTAAATAAGTGAATCCAAAAAACCAAAGGCTAAAGATTTTCTCTGACATGTGAATGCTAACTCACAATAAGGAGGTAGGGGCTAGGGAAGAATAGATGTACTTGAGGTTTCACAGAGGGAAGGGAAGGGAAGGGAGTGGATATGGTGTAAGAAGGGTAATAGAATGAATTGGATATAATTACTGTATGTGCATATAGGATTACGTGAATGTCATGATACTACTTTGTGTACAAGCAAAAGAGTGAGAAGTTGTACTCCATTGATGTAGGATGGATCAAAATTTATTGTACTAACATGTGTACCAATTAGAGCCAATAAAAAAAGATGAGACATTTGAGAGTATTATGATTGCTTTATGAATTTGGTGAAAACATTTAAGATTTCAGATAAATTTTCTTGTCATTGTGATCATGATAAGGAGGCCCATTTTAGTGGGCTGTGGCATAATGGTAAAAGCAATTTTCTTGCTAAATTAAGATTCCAGTATCAGACATGAACTTGGAATCAGCATTTCTGAAAACATAGCTCCTAACTACATCCCAATAAACTGCAATAGTCAACACATCAAATTAATAGATGTGAAAAATATCAAACACTTTGATATCTAAATAAAGTAATTAAACTATTAAAAATACTTCAGCACAGAACTGTGCTTTTTATTCTCATTTTGATTTTTTCAGATTTTACAAATATTTGAGACTTATGAAAACTTTGTGAATCCTCTTGGAAAATAGTATCAAATATTTTGGAAATGAGCCTGGCAAGTCATTATTGCGTTTTGCCTAAAACCAGTTGGAAATCTTAAATCAAAATATCCAATCAATTGAATGTTTAAAAAGGTCATCTTTTGAATCTTTTTAGCAAATTTGGATTATTGAACACTAAGCTTACAAACAAAATCTCTACCTTCAAAAATCAAGGGACCAATTCAACAAATGAATGATGTGTGCCTAAGATCTCTAGTCTTAATTTGGAAATTCTGAAATTGTTGTTTGGAAGGGTAAGGGGGCACTAACTTACCCTGTTATGAAATCCTAGTCCCATCATAACAGCATAATCCACTTATGAGGGCAGAGCCTCATCACCTCAACAAACTTACCTCATAATATTCTTTCAGTGACATTAAATTTCAATGTGAATTTTGGAAAGGACACAGAATCAAATCATAGCAGCCTTATTGACATGAAATAAAGATTATAGATTTATACCATCTAAATTTGGCACTAGTGTAAAAAGAATCATAAACAGAGATAACATGTTAGCATATTTTGCATGGTGAAAACATTAGATGAAGAGAGGCACTTTGAAGAGAAGGGAGACCTATAAAACTACTTGGCTACAGTATACACACATTTTTAAATCAAAATTTGAATTTAAGATATTCTTTATAATAATTGTCACTGAGTTTAACAGGGATATCAGTAATTGTAGAAAGATTGTTTTCCTGATTAAAAATATACTATGCTGAAAAGAGTCAACTGAGAAAATCAGTATAGGCAAATATTAATCACAAAATTTAAACATGACCAGGATTGTGGTAAATGCACTGAAATTTTTAAATGAGATCTTCTTTAAAAATATATTTTTCAGAAAAAAATATCTCTGACATGAGATTAAAGAAAGAGGTTAAGAATCTGATTAAAGAACATGGATATGGATGTATACAAAGAGCTATAATTCTTTAAGAGTTTATTGCCAATATAAAGATTTTATATTTTTTAAAGACACTTTGGTACTTATGAAACTGTAGAATTTTAATTTGCATAAAATATTTTATTTAAAATGAGTTTCTGACTAGAACCATTGTATTAAATATAGCCATTACTTGTTTTCACTGGAACTGTTGACTTTTACTAGAATCATTAGTTTTTAACTATACCATTGTATAGGCATAGTGAGAAAATGAAGCTAATCATCAGCCCATATAAAATGTTCCAAATTATGTTTGATTTTCTTGTTGACTACTTCTTATGCCCCTCCTTTTTTAACTCTCAAAATATTTCACTTTAAATCTTAAATTATATGGTCACTACATAAAATTTAGACACAATAATCTAAGTTTTTCAGTGGTGGTTTAATACCAAAACACAACACCAACAAAACAAAATAATCTGTCAGACCTCTATTGAGAGCACCTTATGGAAGGCCCATGAGGCTTGAAACCTTACATTTATTGATGTTGGCACAGGTGAACATGAGTCACTGAGAAAAGGTTAAAATATTCACAGTATCGGCCACTTAATGGGGGAGAATATTTAATAGTTATTGTACAAATCTGGTAGACTCAAATGATACCTGTCTACTAACTGCAAATAGTATGTATTTTGAATTCGTTGTAGCATCTTGATATGGTTGAAAGCCCAGTCCAATAAGGAGGACACGGTTTTGAGAAAAAAGAAAATGAAGGCTTATTGCTTTGCTAACAAAAAAGAAACGCAGGAGACTTCTGTCCCAAAGGCTGTGATTCTGCCTATCAGCAGGAACAGGGGGCTTATACAAAGGTGATTCAAAGGCTACATTCTACATGTTCTCTGTCTGGAGTTGTAATTCACTTGTTAATTTTGGAAACAGTCATTTCTGAGATCATCTGGTACCATCCCCAAAGTCTGGATTACATCCTTCCTTTGGTGGGTGTGAACTCTGAGAGAAATTTGCCTGAAATGGGGAAAAGAACATAATCCTGTTCCCCCTGAAATTAGGGAGAAGCAGTGAGAGAAGAAGAGAATAAAATATGTATTTTAAAAATGAGTTACAGGGACAGAGCAGCAAGAGCTCTAATCAAAACATAAGGTGCACCACTGTTACATTGACACCAGATGTGTGTAGCACTATTAGAATATAATGTGTGAAAGCATTCAATATGGACAAGAAGACTGCTATTAACAAGGAAATGCTGCACCAATGTGCATGTGCCCATACACACAAAAACACACACACACACACACACAAACACACACACAAACACACACACATTCTCTCTCTCTCTCTCTCTCTCTCTCTCTGTCTCTCTCTCTCTCTTCTGGTAATTAAGAATACAAAGGAATGGTAAACTACGATCAAGATTTTAGAAAATGTATAGAAATTTTTATGTGAGATCATGGTTTGAAAATATATTGTTCAGAAACATACTTGTGACATGATATTAGGGAACACATGAGGTTAAGAATATGATTAAAGAACATGGGTATATGCAAAGGACTATCATATGCTTCAAATAGTTTATGACTAATATAAGGTGACATTTGGTACATACAGACTTGTGGTATTTTCATAGTTACAAAATGTTTTTTTAAATGAGTTTTTGACTAGAAACATTATACTAAATAAAACCATTATTTTAAAAGGAACTATTGTTTTAGTAGAATCATAAGTTTTTAACAGTATCATTTGTATAGATATACTGAGAAAATAAAGCTAATTATCCTCCCATATACAATATTATACAAATGCATAATTTTATTATTGAACATTTCTTGTGCCCTTTTTGTCCCATGCTCAAAATGTTTCAGTTTGAATATTATCTGGTCACACCATAAAACTCAGACAAAATAATTTAAGTTTGTCAGTGGCTGTTTCATATCAATAAAACAAGAAATAAAAAGAAAACAATCTATCAGATCAAATGAAAGCCCTTGATGGAAGGTCCTTAAGATGAAAAATCTTATAATGACATTAAACAATTACCACTTATTGATATTGTTAAGATGAAGATGAATTATTGAGAAAAGGTAAAATTATTCACAGTATCAGTCATTTAAATGGGGAAAGTCATATAAAAGTTATGCTACAAATCTAGTGGTTTCATATGATACCGATTAGATGATTGTAAATAGGAATGAATTTGAATTCTTTATATCATCTTGATATTGTGGAAAGCTCAGTCCTAGGTCCCCAATGCCAATCCAATAATGAGGACAACATTTGGAGAAAAAGGAAAGGCAAGATTTATTGCTTTGCCAGCAAAGGAGAAACACAGGACACTCCAGTCCTAAATGCTGTGATACTGTACAAAATCAGAAAGAGGGGGCTTTTAAACAGGAAATTCAAAGGCTATATTGCAAATGATTCCTGTCTGGAGCTGTAATTCACTTGTTAATTTGGGAGAGAGTGGTTTCTGAGATCTTCTGGTACCATCCCCAATGTGTGGATTACTTCCTTCCTTTGGTGGGTGTGAACTCAAGGAGAGATAAATCTGCCTGAAATAGGGAAAAAGCTAATCCTATTCCCCCTGAAATTAGGGAGGAGCAATGAGAAAAGAAGAGAAAAAAACATATCTGTTTGAAAAATGAGTTAAAAGGGGCGAAGCAGAAAGAACTCTATACAAAACACAAGGTGGACACAGTTAAATTGAAACCAGTTGTGTGTAGCACTACTAGAATATGATATGTGAAAGCATTCAATATGGACAAGAAGACTGCTATTAACAAGGAAATGCTGCAGCAATATGCATGTGCCCATATAAACACACACATTTTTCTGTAATTAAGAACACAAAGCAATGGTAAACCATTTATTCCACAAGTATTTGATGAGTACAATCCAAATGCCAGGCACACTTTTGAATGTTTTGTATTTGTTCACAAAATGACCTAATTTCCAAAATTTATGCCATAGGGTAAGATATAATATTTCAGCAGATGGAGTGTGGCTGCACTTGAAACTGCACCCGGGTTGATTTTGAGAATGACTCCGAACTCTTAACTGGCCACATGTGTGACACATTTTGTTTCTTTACTGATATTAAAAAGCCAACATGTTCAATACCTGAAGTAAATTAATAATCTCCTTTAAAGATACAGGTATTTGGCAGAAATGCAAGACAACTTTTACAAAGAAGAGAGGTGAAGCTAGTATTTGCATATTGCGGCCCCTACAATGATTGAATAAAGGAGGATTGAAGACTTTTGAAAGACACTAGGAAAAAAAAAGCAGATGAGCAATACACTAGAGCCTGAGTCCCTGACCTGTTACCAAACACCTTGGGCCTTGTCCCTGATGGCCATGCTATTGCTCCTCATTATTATGAGGAGAAGGTTTTGAGATCAAGGTAAAAGGAGGTTTATTGCTTTGCCAGCAAAGGGGAAACACAGGGGACTCCTGTGCCAGAAGATTTGACTCTGCCCATCAGGGAAAAGAGAGGGTTTTTAAGGAGACTATTCAAAGGCTCCACTCCAGGTGTGCCCTGACCAGGGGTTCCCAGGAGCATCCTGATGGTGTGTTAGGATTAACTAGTTTATCTGGGAGATCATCACTTCCTAGTTCTTCTGGTGACTTCCCCTGTCTGTGGAGAACAGATAACTCAAGGCAATCTTGTTCCCTGCCCCCAGGTTAGGGAGGGAGAAAGGGAGAAGGGGAAAAGAAAAACATTTCCCTTTTAAAATAAGCAGCCAGGGTTATATTCCAAAGGTAAAGTGGACCACTCTTACAACCCCAGTGCTTCCACCAATCAACTTCACCATCCAAATTGAATTGTCAAGTGTGTTTATGTCCAGCTGAATATTTGTGGAAAAAAATTAGTTCTCTTTTTCATCAGGTCTTGACCCCCAAACTGTCAAGTTCCTTAGACAGACTAAGCGCCTGGGTCCTTGGTCCACTTAGGGTGCATATGACCCCTCTTTACGCAGTCAGTACCTTTATGACTGCATTGACTGCCTAGGAGATAATAGAATGAGAATCCTAGAAATGAGTGGACCTAGAACCACTCCTCATTTGCCTTTTGGCCTTTGATGTTCCCAGAGCGAGTTTTTGAACTGGGCACGTTATTTGTTGGTAAAAGGCAGTTGTGGCTGTTTTTTCCCTCAACCCATCTCCAACTCTCTCCTTGTTTTCCCCCACCCCCTGTCCTTGCCTAGTCCTCACCTATCCTAAATTTTCCAGTGACACCGAGACCCACCGATCATCAACTTGGGTCAAACCATGCACCCCTCGCATGGAGCTAGACGGGCAGAAGTCACCTCCCAGACCGGGCACTCTGGAGCACAGCGCCGAAAATCCACAGCTTCCTCTGCAGGCGAACAGCCTCGCATTGGAGATTATAGAGTCCTGAAAACCCTGGGCAAGGGGACCTTCGCCAAAGTCATGCTGGCCCGTCACCTCGTCACAGATAAAGAAGTGGCAATCAAGATCATCGATAAGAGACATCTGAAGCCACATGTCCTCCAAAAGATGTACAGAGAGGTGAGAATCCTCAAGATGTTAGACCACCCACACATCCTGAAACTCTATGAAGCTCTGGACTGCGAAAAAGCACTCTGTTTGGTCCTGGAGTACGCCAGTGGAGGAGGAGTTTTGGACTATCTGGCCAACAAAGGAAGACTGCAGGAAGAGGAGGCAAGATCTATATTCCGGCAGATCGTGTCTGCAGTGCAATATTGTCACCAAAAGCAGGTCGCCCACCGAGACCTGAAGGCGGACAATCTGTTATTTGACGCCCACATGAACATCAAGCTAGCCGATTTTGGACTCAGCAACGAGTTTACACTTGGGTGTAAACTCGACACGTTTTGCGGCAGTCCGCCCTATGCAGCTCCAGAGCTCTTCCAGCAAATAGAGTATGCTGGTCCAGAAGTGGATGTGTGGAGTCTTGGCGTGGTTCTCTACACCCTAGTCACCGGGTCGCTTCCTTTTGTTGGGCACAACGTGAGAGAAATCAGAGACAGAGTGCTACAAGGTAGATACCGAATCCCTCTGTACATGTCAACCGAATGTGAAAATCTGCTGAAACGCTTCCTGGTGCTCAATCCAACTAAGCGAAGCACCCTAGCCGAAATTATGGGAGACAGGTGGATCAACAGAGGCCTTGATGTCCTCCAACCCTTTGTTGGTCCAGAGGTGGCCGTCTCCCACAGAAACATCTCGTTGGCTAAGGTGCAGCCAAGCAGGGTCCTGAGAAAGAGCACCAGCTGGCCTCCTCAACGCAAAGTGCAGCGAAGCGTTTCCACTCACAAGCAGACACAGTCCCTGGACCATGCTGGAACTGGGCCATATCCGACCAGCACTGCCCACAGTCACCTCAGAGAACATCCAATGGCCTCCCAGAAATCCGGCGGCAGTGCTGTGGGAGGAAAGGGAATTTCTCCAGCCAGGCCCGTACCTGGGATCACCATCAGTCCCAAGGAGCTGGAGACTCCCGAATTCAAGAAAATGCCTGCTGCCTACCAGAGCAGCACACCATCTGGAGGGAGGACACTGTGGAGTAAGTACATTTGCCGCAAAACAAGCAAAGCAGACACACGTTCAGTGAGCCGGAATGGTCAGAACAACAGCACCTTCCCTCCTCCGAGCCCTCCAGCGACCTCAACCCACAGTGTCCCAAGTACCTCCACCCGGGGCTGCCTCTGCTTCCCCAGAGCCAGTGCCCTTCGTCGAATGTTCCACCGCCAGCCCCGGGAACGCCAAACTGCAACACACGAAGGTCCTCTTGCCTCACCCAGCTGCTTCCATCCAGCTGAAGAATTGCCCCAGACTCAACGAGGCACCACTGGAGCTTTCACTGAGTTAACACCAAAACTCACAAGAAGGCCTCCAGCTGAGTCTGAGAAGACCCTGAGATATAAGGGCTCAAGTCATCATGTCTCTGCTGAGCAGAGAAAGGAGAACCAACAAGCAAAACCTCGCTCCCTGCACTTCACCTGGAGAATGAACATCACTAGTGCCATGGATCCCAGTGACATCATGAGGGAAATCCGCAAGGTGCTAGATGCCAACAACTGCCACTACATGCACAAGACGCCCTTTCTGCTCTTCTGCATGCATGGAGATGGGTACACCGAGAGAGTGGTGCAGTGGGAGATGGAGGTATGTAAGCTTCCCAGACTATCTCGCAATGGGGTCCGCTTCAAGCCAATTTCAGGGAAATCAGAGGCATACAAAAACATGGCTTCCAAAATTGCCAGTGAGCTCCAACTGGAACCCAGTCATTAGAACCAAAATGAAGCAGCAACTTGAAATCTTTTCCTCAACACTGATGGACATATAGAACAACATTTTGGCAATTTTGGGGAGCAGTGACTAAATTAGGGTTTTCTTTCATTGTCCAAGGAGGTGATGCCCCTCCTGGGAATTCTTGATGCAAGGCGCTGGTCAAGACTGCCCAGTTACTTGGGTTAAGACCTGTTCCACATAGGGAGGTATTCAGTTCTTGAACTTGTGGTTCAGGTGGCAGGGCTCAGCGGTGGAACGTTATGGGCACAGGCTGCTACTCATAATTGGACTGGTCATACATATGACATTGGTTTTGATGGCTTTGTCCAAATTTTCTCACACACACAAACAAACCTTTTAAGGATAAAACTTGTGTAACAAACGTGTTGAGCTGGCTCCTGACCGTTGCACTCTACCAGAGTGTAATGGACACCAAGTTTCAGCTTTTTCACCCCTTGGATTTCTGTCTTTTCTCATCCCCCATGGCCCCTCATCTGGTTTCCTCAATCAACCACCCTGCAGGTGGCAGCAGATGGGACCCAAACAGGCTATTGCACTGTGGAGTGCAATGACCACAAGCCATCTCAGTGTGATCAATGAAAGGGGTTTTGGGAGAAAGTTTGTGCAAAGCAAGCCAAACCAGGGTCATAAATAGGGGCAACCCAATTATGATGACCAGCTTGCTTTGATAAACTTCTAACTCCCACACCTGGCATCCAAACCTCATGGTCCAGAAGTGAAGAACTCCATGAGTGTCACAAACCTCTGTTTGAACAGATGGTTCCCATAGCAACTGGGACATCTCAAGGGGTGCTTTCCCACTGAGAGTTCCCAAGACAGCCTTTGACTTTGTCACAGAACATTTCAAAAACACTAATCCCATGCTTCAGAGAGGCATTGTCATTTCCATCTTCCATCTTCTACATCATGACCTGAAAATCTGAGGTGACGAACACCACGCCTGGGAGTGGAAGCGGGTCTTTACTATGAATGCCCTAAAGTCATGGGACCCCAAAAAAGAAAAAGAAAAAAAAGAGAGAAAGCGGCATTTGAGACATGCCAATTCCTAACAGTATAGTGCTCCATCAATGGCTTTCATTTCAGAGGTACTCCATCTCTCCCTACATGCTCTTCATTGAATGATCCCAAGACAGCCATTGCCTCTGTCACAGATTCTCCTAACAGATTCTCCATTAAATGTTTCCAAGACAGCCATCGCATCTGTCAGATCATTCAAGAACCCAAATCCAGTTGCTGCTTCATACTAGCATTGTTGTTTCCATCTTCCATCTTCTACATCCTGACAGAGAAATCTGAAAAAAAATTAGAAACAAGAACACCACGACTGGGAGTGGAAACTGCGTCTACTATGAAAGACCTTAATTCATGGAACCCTGAAATAGAAAGATGCACTTGAGACCTGCAAATACTTAACAGTTCCGTGCTCCATTAATGGGTTTCAGTTCAGAGGTAATGCATCTCTATCACATGCTCTCCATTGAATGTGCCCAAGAGAGCCATTGCCTCTGTCACAGAACCTTTCAAGAAGCCTAATCCAGTTGCTGCTTCATACAGCCATTGTTGTTTTCATCTTCCATCTTCTACATCATGACAGTAAAATCTGAGAAAAAGACTACCAGGCATGGGAGTGGAAACTGGCCTGTACTACGAATGCCCTAAAGTCATGGGACACCGAAAAAGAAAGAAAGGTAGACCCATTGGAGACCTGCAAATTCCTAACACTACAGTGATCCATCAATGGCTTTCAGTTCACAGGTAATCCATCTCTCCTAACATGCGCTCCATTTAATGTGCCCAAGACAGCCATTGCCTCTGTCACAGAACATTTCAAGAACACTAATCCAGTTGCTGCTTCAGACAGGCATTGTTGTTTCCATCTGCCATCTTCTACATCATGACCTGAAGTTCTGAGGTAAAAAACACCAGGCCCAGAGTGGAAGCTGGCCTTACTATGAAAGACCTAATAGTCATGGGATCCTGAAAAAGAAAGAGCAACCCATTTGAGACCTGAAAATTTCTAACAGTTCAGTGCTCCATCAATGCCTTTCAGTTTAGAGGTTATATGTCTCTTCTAACATGCTCTCCACTTCATGTTCCCAAGATAACCATTGCCTCTGTCACAGAAGATTTCAAGAACATTAACCCAGCTGATGCTTCAAACAGTCATTGTCATTTCCATCTTCCATCTTCTAGAGCATGACAGTAAATTTGGGGGAAAACACTCCAAACCTAGGAGTGCATTCTGGCCTGTACGCTGAATGCCCTGAAGTCATGGAACCCCCAGAAGAAAGAAAGACCCACTGGAGACCTGCCAATACCTAACAGTTCAGTGCACCTTCATTGGCTGTCACTTCTGAGGTCATATATCTCTACTAACATGCTCTTCATTTAATGTTCCCAAGGCAACCATTGACTGTCACAGAAATTCTCAGAACCCTAATCCAGTTGCTGCTCCACACAGGCATTGTCGCTTCCTTCTTCCATCTTCTACATCGTGACACTGAAATCTGAGGAAAAGAACACTATGCCTGGGAGTGGATGCTGGCCTTTACTATGAAAGACCTAAAGTCAGAGAAGAAAAGAAAGACCTGCTTGAGACCTGCCAATTCCTAACACTTCAGTGCTCTGTAATTGGCTATCACTTCTGAGGTAATTTCTCTCTCTGTTAACATGCTCTCCATTTACTATTCCCAAGATAGGATTGCCTCTGTCACAGAACAATTCAAAAACCCTAATCCACTTGTTCCTTTAGACAGGCATTGTCGTTTTCATCTTCCATCTTCTACATCATGACAGTGCAATCTGAGGAAAAGAACACCAAGACTGGGAGTGGAAGCTGGCCTGTACTGTGATGCCCTAAACTCATGGGGCCCTGAGAAAGAGTGAAGGACCACTGTGAGACATACAATTCCCAACAGTTCATTGCTGCCAAAATGGCTTTCAGTTCAGAGGTAATCCTTCTCTCCTACATGCTCTCTCCATTTAATGTGCCCAAGACAGCAATTGCCTCTGTCACAGAACATTTCAAGAACCCTAATCCAGTTACTGCTTCAGACAGGCATTTTTAATTCCTTCTTCCAACTTCTACATTATGACAGTAAACTCTGAGAAATAGAATACCTCCACTGGAAGTGGAAGCTTCCCTAAAACCATGGAACACTGAAAAAGATAGAAAGATCCACTTGAGACATGCAAATTCCTAAGAGATCAGTGCTCCATGTGTGGCTTTCAGTTCAGAGGTAATCCATCTCTCCGGATACACTCTCCATTTAATGTGCCCAAGACAGCCATTGCCTCTGTCAGAGAACATTTCAAGAACCCTAATCCAGTTGCTGCTTCAGAAGTCATTGTGTGGATTTCACCTTCCATCTTCTACAGTATGACTGTAAAATCTGATGAAAAGATTTCCACACCTTGTCGTTGAAGCCCTCCTTTACTATGAATGCCATAAAGTTATGCGACCCGGAAATCAAAAGACCTGCTTAAGACATGTAATATTCTAACAGTTCAGTGCTCCATCAATGGCTTTCACTTCAGAGGTAATCCATCTCTCCTAACTTGATCTCCCTTTAATGTGCCCCAGACAGCCATTGCCTCTGTCACAGAACATTTCTAGAACCCTACTGCAGTTTGTACTTCACACAGGCATTGTTGTTTCCATCTTCCATCTTCTACATCATGACAGTAAAATCGGAGAAAAAGAACACCACACCTGGGAGTGGGAGCTGGCCTGTACTATGAATGCCCTAAACTCATGGGACACCAAAAAACAAAGAAAGATAGACCCATTTGAGACCTGCAAATTTCTAACACTACAGTGCTCCATCAATGGCTTTCAGTTCAGGGGTAATCCATCTCTGTTCACATGCTCTCCATGGGATGTGCCCAAGACAGCCATTGCCTCTGTCACAGTACATTTCAAGAACCCTAATCCAGTTGCTGCTTCACACAGGCATTGTTGTTTCCGTCTTCCATCTTCTACATCATGACTGTAAAATCTGAGGAAAAGAACACCATGCCTGTGAGTGGAAGCTTCCCATACTATGAAGGCTCTAAAGTCATGGGACACTGAAAGAAAAACTTTCTTGAGACGTGCAAATTCCTAACAGATCAGTGCTCCGTAAGTGGCTTTCAGTTCAGAGGTAATCCATCTCTCCTGATACACTCTCATTTAATGTGCTCAAGAGAGCCATTGCCTGTGTCACAGAACATTTGAAGAACCCTAATCCAGTTACTACTTCAGAAGTCATTGTCCTTTCCACCTTCCATCTTCTACTTCATGACCTGAAAATCTGAGGAAAAGAACACCACGCCTGGGAGTGGAAGCTGAACATTAGTATGAATGCCCTAAAGTCATGGGACACCGAATAAGAAAGAAAGAAAGACCTACTTGAGACATGCGAATTCCTTACAGGATGGTGCTGCATAAGTGGCTTTCATTTCTGAGGTATTAAATCTCTCTTAACAGGCTCTCCACTTAATGTGCCCAAGACAGCAATTGACTCTGTCAGAGAACATTTCAGGAACCCTTATTCAGTTGCTGCTTCACACAGACATTGTCATTTCCATTGTCCATCTTCTACATCATGACTACAAAATCTGAGGAAAAGAACACCATGCCTGGAAGTTGAATCTGGACTTTATTATAAATGCTGTAAAGTCATGGAACCCTGAAAAAGTAAGAAAGAAAGATTCTTTTGAGACCTGCAAATTTCTAACACTACAATTCTGCATTAATAATTCCTAACACTACAGTTCTGCATTAATGGCTTTCAGTTCTAAGGTAATCCATCTCTCCTGAAACACTCTCCATTTAATGTGCCCAAGACAGCCATTGCCTCTGTCATAGAACTTTTCAAGAACCCTAATCCAGTTGCTTTACAGTCATTGTCGTTTCCACCTTCCATCTTCTACATCATGATTCTAAAATCTGAGGTAAAGAACACCACACCTGCGAGTTGGAACTGGCCTTTATACTATGAATGCCTTAGGTATGGGACCCAGAAAATGAAAGAAAGACCCATGTAAGACATGCAAATTCCTAACAGGTTAGTGCCTCATAAGTTTCTTTCATTTCTGAGGTAATCCATCTCTCCTCACATACTCTCCGTTTGATGTTCTGTGAACTAACATGTAAGATTGTTACCCGTGCAGATAAATGCTTTTATAATTAAAACTCTATTGAATGGATTTCTCTCTTAGGTAGTTCCCTGCTGTATGTTTCAATTGTTGGAGTATTGTCATAGAAATGTGAATTGTGTTCTGTGGCAGGGGGAAGTATAATTTTGTTAAATAAATTAGCATCAAATCGTATTCATTTATCAAATTACATAACTTACAATGCCAATAAATTAAATAGCTTAGGAAAGATGATAACTTTTGAAAGAGCTTTGGAAAATATTATTATAAAATAGTTTGACAAAAAACATAATTCTAAAAAAAATTTTAGAATGATACTTTACTGTACAATCTGAGTACTCCACAGGAAACATGACTTCTGGGGTGGGAAATTACTTACTCAGGAGTTAGTGTGAGCTTAACTTCTGATAGTTCTGTTTCCTGTATATATGACCTTGGGTTATTTACATTTGTGAGCCTATAAAATGGGGCAAATAATAATACCTGTGACATGCTTCTGATTTGAGGTTGAAACATAAATTGCCTCATGCTGTGTCTGTTGCCTTATAAATATTGTCTAGTATTACTAAAATGTCTCTAAAGTTATATTGCCATCGTATTTAGAAAATTAATGCAAATGAAAGAGAACACAAGAGGAAAAAGAAAGGGAGACAGATGTAAATGGATCAGCAATGCTGTTTAAGCAGCAGAGGGGCATATCTTCAAGACTGGCTACAATGAAGATTGAAATGTAAGTTGCTTCATGCAGTGTGTGGTGCCTTATATTATGATTTTATATTATATTATATTATATTATCTATTATGATTTCTTCATATTACTAAAATGTCTCTCAATTCATGTTACCATTGTATTAGAAAATGTAAGAGAATACAAAGGAAAAAGAAAAGGAGACAGACCTCAATGGATCAGCAATGCTTTATTAATCAGTGGAAGGGCATATTTTCAAAAGGAAAATAGAAGCTGACTATAAGAAGTGTCTGAGTTTTATAGGGTTTAGCAGGCAGATCATGGATGGAGTTCGTCAGTTATTTTCTGTGTGCAGGGGGATTTTGGCAGATAAGGAAGATTGTGACAGGTCAGATTCCTCTATTTACTTTTTACCCCAAGGGGTTCTATGTTTCCATTTCCTTCAGTTTTCTACATAGATGTTTACACTTCAAATTTAGCTACAAATTAGGGAGCACATATTCATAGAAAGTACATTTTTACAAAATTATTTATCATATTTCCTGTTCCACCATGATATTATGATTAATCAAAAATTAAGTTCTATTAAATGTATTGTTTAACTCTGTTAAATTCCACAAAATGATTATATTTGAACCAGTTCTTTTGGTTAAATCTCAATTCTCTTTTGAAAAATAAAACATAGATTTGTTAATTTTAGTAAAATAAAATTTGAATATGTATAAGCCTAATAATAATTTTTTTCCCAAAAGTTTTAGTAGAAAATTTATGACTGTTTTACAGTCATGAAAATGTACATAATTGTCATTTGAAAATTAGTAGTTATCTAATATCTGAGTGTTCGAGGGTTAAAACAACTCCAAGGTAGCAGATTATTCAGACACAATGAGTACAGCCTTGTCTGTAATTAGTTTATATTTAGTCTTGTATTTGTGACTGTCACTGTTGTTTTTTTTTTTCCTTTCTCACTGGGCATGGTCATATTTCTAGAATTTCTACCATTAGAGATCATGCCTGATGAGATGTAAACTGAAGTTACTGCCCCCAAATCATTTTATTATTCTGAGGTGATAGAAAGTAAAAAAGAGAGAGAGGGAGAGAGAGAGAGAGAGAGAGAGAGAGAGAGAGAGAGAGAGAGAGAGAGAGAGAGAGAGAGTGAGTCTTGTGTATTTTTATATAATTCCAAAGGTTCTGGACATTAAAAGTAAGTTGTGTGAAGTGCTAATTAACATGTTTGATCATAGGCATTGCCACAAACAGATGGGGAGATTTGTTTTACTTTCCAAGCAAGCACACATATAAATGTATTAATAAACAATCATATTCTTGATAGATTTGGAAGGAATATAGGGATGATATGCGAATGGGTGGACTGGTCCACTCTACTCCCCTATTGGAGAGGTAAAACTGATTCCGTGTATTTTCATGCAAACTTAAAATATGGTTAAAATTAAGTAGGTTTTGTGTTATTTTCTTTCCAGAGGGCATTTGTTCTTTGGTCTGAATATGTTTTCTCTCTGTTAAAGAGAAATGTGAGATGAGTTGAAGTTAATGCAGATTATTTAAACAAGGACAAAGATTCTAGAACTACATAGCTTTCCAGACTGAAGCTGGTTCAGAGTGCCTCACACCATCACATGCGGTGTGCTGTATCTATAGTGAGAGAAAGCAACCTACAGAGCCAAGCTGACTGGCTGCACTCAGCAGTCTTACATGAGACTCAGCTATCAGTTACAAAAATATAGTTTTACATTACTTTTCAGTTTTTTTTTACATAATAAGTTAGGTTGTCATTAATGCATGGAGGCAGATTTGGGCCAAATTTTATCCCCCAATAAAAAATAGACTTAGGCCAAACTTCACAACATCACCAACCCATGTGGGCCAAATATTCCAAACCTAGAGACAATAAAGTGTCATTCATACAAGCTCTCTGGGTGGTTTGTGAGCCTGTGGGCCAAAATTAGCTTGTTTTCTATCCAGTAACTCACAATGGAAACACACAAAAAGACCTAGATTAAGGTAAGGATTTAGAAAATGCATTTCACTATTAACTGAGAAAGAAGGACTTGTGCCTTATTATATTAAAATTACTTAGGCAAGATAGAGATGATTAACATGTATGTCAATGAATACTCTTCAATCTAGAGTTGTATTACAAAAAATAATGCTTGCTATCTATTCACACAAGTTAAAAACTGATTTCAGTACACATATAACATGACTGCTAATTGTCAAGGCTCTGACACTGTAGTTCACATGTAAGATGGCATTGGCTATAAATCTTACTATTTTAATGGATTCTTTGAGTTCTATGATGCCTTGTGGAATTTTAAAAAGTATGTTGGTTTTGACAACATGTTCAAACCTCAGCTGTCAAACCTCAACTGTCTCTTATGAATGAAAGAGTACTACTTATTTCATTATATGAGCTTTCATTTTAAACTTTTTTCAAATGAAATTATGAAAAGGTTAGTGTGCCTTGTGTAGTTTTGATAACCATTCAAGCTGCTCTTTGGATACAAGTTTTATTTATCTGTTTAGGTTATTGTCCATTCATTATTTTCTGTATTTGAAGCAAAATATGTTGAGTTTTATTAGGATTCTTTTAAAAAAATACTCTTTCCATGTCAACTGGATTATTAGCAATAATAGAAGTGCTATTCTAATATATTTATGTGTTCTAGGATTAAAGTCATTTGCTTGAAAAAATAAGTGACAGAAAGAAAGAAACTTGTAAGTATCAAAAACCTGAGTTTGAACTGTATGCCTCTACTTAATAGGTGTGTAATTGCCTGGGTCACAGTTTCCTCATTAGTAGATTAAAAATTATAACAAAATAGCATGCTTTGTCTCATGTTATGAGGATCAAATCAGAGATTTTAAAATGCTTCTTAAACCAAAAACCAATCTGCATATGCAGTCTAATCTCTTTATTCAGATGTTTTTCAAGTAATGAAATTTATTAAATTTATAAATTAATTTATTTTTGTGTAATGACTAACTATCAGGTTCTTTAAACCTTCTTGACATATTTTTTCTTAGTCTCACATTGGTTCTTTGAAAATGGATGGCTGCAGTTAGGAGGGCAGTTGTTGCCTAGCAACAGCAGTTCCTGAATGACCTCTTTAGCAACATAGCTTTTGGACACAAGTATGCACTACTAAACTACTGTTCACATTCACCAAACAAATTTGTAACTTCTGCAGTTAATCATGTGAAAGAGGATTTGATGACCATGACTAAGGACCTACATGGGTTAAAAACTTTAAGAATTTTTCTTTTTCTAGAAATTAGATTTTACCTATCTGTTGTATTACCTATCTGAAATCCCTTTTGTTTACCCTGTTCATCACAAAGAGCTAATGTCCTTGTATTTCACAAACATCTACTAAAGTCTGTTTTCTATATACCTGGCAAGTATCCAGCCTTACTAAATTCACACTTGTAATAATAACAGTAGCCTAAGCATAAGGTTTTGTTTAAGCTGGCAAATAATTACCCTGCATGATAGACCTGTCAACAGACCCTTTATTAATAAATTTGTTAATGGTTTTTTGCTGTTTATGAAAATGATCAAATTGGCTTTTGCCCTCACATAAGCCTCTAGTTTTACTAAATGTCAAAGTATTCATGTGTATTAGTGTCAGTTGGTTAGAAAAAGTCCTTTCATAATTTGAGAGTAGGGGATAATACTTGCATTTCTTAGGTTCTGTTAAAGCACATTTTTTTTCTTAAAGTAACTATATGAATCACTGAGTGTTCAGGCATTTGGGGGAATCAGATATCTCTCAGTAATCAGCCTTAAAATAGTTTTAACAGTTCACATTAGAGCTAATTAGTTTGTGACTATGTTAATTGCTGTAGGACTAGCTAATTGTTGTGCTGGGATTATTTCTTGTTCTTTTCCGGTCTTTGAGGCAATCATAATATTCATTGGTAAAGCCTGATGTAATACTGTAGACAAATGATACCTCAAGTGTTGGCATTTGCTCTTTAACATCTTAATCTTTGGCATTAGCAAGATGAATGGTTCCTTGAGACCTGAAATTCAGGATATTAACTTTAGTTTCTAAAAAGAGAGACCAGTTAAAAACTAAATCCATCTGAAGTTTTTTTCTCTTTTCTCAAGCCATCATATGACTTTTTGAAAAAACGAAATCTTATTTATCATGTGTAAAGTCTTGTTTTCCACACAGTACTTGAGGCAAGTGTGTGCAAATTATTTTTCCTGTCACCTACTGTCGCATTTCCAGGTGCTTCTTCAGAAACAAAATGGTTGTAAGAAGCAGAGACTTGAGGGGAGGGAGGATTGGGAATGGTATTTCATAGCTTGTAAATTCTTAATACAGTTTGTCACAAAGTAAAAAGTTTGCAACATTGCTATCTCCCTAAGGCATGCACATCTCTTTTCAGTCAACAATGCCAAGTATGTTTTCTCTAGAAACTTCAGTAAAAAACAATATGCAACTCAACTAATACCAAACATTATTTTTAGAGAAATAAACAAAAGGTATAAAAATCAATTAATGGTTATAACCATTTTGAAAGATGTGTTATTTCAAGATAAATAGGGGAACACAAGCAAAAATAGTTACATAGTTATAACCCACAGATTGTCAAAGATGTAAAATTCTAACAATATCAAGGGTTGAGGTTTTCTGGAAAACAACTGCTCTTTGACAGACAAAATGTATGCAGTAATTTTAGAGACTATAAACTGAAGATGTACATACTGTGACGAGTAATATGAATGCTGGGTATCTGCAAAAGAGATTAATCATCTGCCAAGAGAGACGGGAACATAGATGAACTGGAAACAGATTAAATGCTCACCAAAAGGTAAAATGTGGCACATAAAAGTAACAACCACTTGCATGATTCAGCAGGAATAACAAACTGCAAGATCATATTTTCACAGAAATCAGACGTAATTGATGAAGTGATAAGTATATAAAATGTGAGGGTACTGTGTTTAAAGAATAAAATAATTGAAAATGTATTTAGGAAATAAGAGCCTGTCAAAGTTCATGGAAAACTCCTGTTTGTAAAAGGATCTAATAGATTTTCTAGAATTCAAAGGAGTACATAGCAATTGAATAAAGGCAGAGTTAAAGATGTAATTAGTAAAATGGAAGATATGGCAGAGAAAATTAGAATGAAGCTATGATAGACAAAGATATAGAAGGAGTTAAGATGAGATTAGAGCATAGAAGATGATAGTGAAACTAAAAATGTTCCATAAGAAAACACTAAGGGTAGAAGGCTGGTATTATGTGAGATAATAAGTACCTTCACCTAGAACTTGTTAAGGTCTCAAGTAAGTCCTCAGATTCAGAAAGGCCCGAATATCACAAGCCCAATAATTAAAGAAGAATGCACACTTAGACAACCAATAGCAAAACTGAAAAACCCAGCAGAAAAAAGTAGGATATTAAAGTCAGAGAAAAAAGATAAAATGCCTAGAAACTCTGAACATCTCAACACCAGTAGAAACTGAAAAATAATGGTAATAATCTCACGTGCTGAGAGAGGATACTCAGCTCATAAGTGTAAATTCAGAAAGATTACCTTGCAACAAAGATATTGGAATAAAGATGTTGTCAAACAATAGGCATTTTTTGTTATCCACAGACTCAAAATCTCACAAAGGAAATTTTGCACTTTTGAAAGGTTGCACTTCAGGGAGAAAGAAGAAAAATGACCACAGGTGCAGAATACAAAAGGAAAATGTCAACAAATAAAAATTAAAAAAAAATTGAGTAAACTAAATAAGCACTATTTGTATAAAAATAATAAACATCTAACTTGGAAAGTTACAATCAAGCTACAACTGAAATCCTAGAAAACAGTGTAGAAGTTAGGAGAGCAGGGATATTAGTTAAAACATTCTAAGTAACTTATATTTTTTCCAGAAGACAGAGCTACTGGTTGTCCTTGAACTTTATTCAGATTTAAATATCTTTGTGGACATATCTTTGGTAATCATTAAAGGAAAATAGAATAATGAATTCTGAAAAAAAAACAATCCAAACAAGGCAAGAAAATTGATAAAGGAAAAAAATGAGACTAATAGAAAATACAAATTTAGATGATATAAATGAATACAAGTGAGTGATTAATAATTCTTCTAAATGGTCTCAATTCTATAAAACATTGATTGTCAAAAATCAGTTTGAGCTGATTTGTGTAAAAGATATAGCTGAAATAAAAGCACATGAAGGCAGGCTGAACATAAGTGAATAAATATAAGGAATAAACCAAATAAGATAGCTCTTAGAACAATACAATATTTATAAAATAGATTTTTCCTTCTTTAAAATTTTTATTTTTGTGTATAATTTTTCATTTGTCACATAATATATATATATATATATATATATATATATATATATATATTACAGCAGAGTATATTTGACACTCATACATCAAGTGTACCTTAGTCTAATTAGGATCCCATTCTTGTGGTTGTATATTATGTGCATTTTTACTGGTGGTGTATTCATATATGAACATGGGAAAGTTGTACTCTATTAATTCTACTGTCTTTCCTATTCCCATTCCCATTCCCTTACCTTCATTCTCTTTTGTGTAACCCACTGAACTTCTATCCTCCACCCCACACCCCTTATTGTGTGTTACTTTGTGATGCTAGGTCTCTAACTTTTGAAACATATTTTTATTTTGTCAATATGCTTCTATTAGGTTTGGCCCATGAGAGCAGTTAGGGGAGTCTGGACAACCTTGCTGAAGTATGTTATTTTAGCACTTTATAATGTGGTTTAGACATTGGTTTACAGTGGCTATTTAGGAACTCGCTCAAATCTTCATCTGAGTCCAGATAAAATAATGAAACGATAGAACCTCATATTTTCATATGAAAATTCAGAATGTATTACCCTATTGTTGGAGTCTGAGAGAAATTGTTTTCAACTAATTTCAAGACTAATGAAATAAGAACAAAGGGCAATTGATGGTTCAGTCACAGTCTGCAGCCATGGGAGGACTCCACCCCATTGATTTATAGAATATTTGGTTCTTTGTCCCATAACTCTAATAGTGATATAGGGAAGAAATTTGATGTTATTTTTATTCATGATCCTTTACAAATTGGCTGTTTTTTCCTTCCTGAAACCATTTGAACTTTTATTTATATTTAATACTCTGAAATGATTTATCAATTTATTTTACAATGATTTATCTGGATGTCTTAATTTTCCTTATTCTATTTACAAGTCATAATGTGGGCATTTCTTATCTAGATTCATGTATAACTTCAGTTCTATTAGATTCTTACCATTATTCTTTAGAAAATTCTCCTTCATTTTCTTGTTTTGTTATTCTTGTTAGTTGGATATTGAGCTCCTCAGTTGATCTTATTCTCTGAATTGTCACTGTTGGATCAGCAGTCACTTTTTTAAATTAATTTTTTTCCCACTTACATTGTCAGTTATCTTTAATGTGTATTGTTTCTTGCATATGTACTTGTAATTAAAAACAATATTTGTAGAGATACTAGCTGGTATCTATCTTCTGCAGGCTTTCCCAGAAATAAGAAAAAATAACTCAAATTTCAGAATGTGCTAAAGCAAAACTGCCAGGGCATTTTATTTCTTTCTTTGAAGATAAACACGTTTTTGGTTGTTTTTAAAATTCTGTTACTTTTCTCTTTATTGCTAAAGGGATAGATAGTTGCCTGGCAGTCATTCTATATACTAAAGTGGAAAGTTCCATTGTTTTATACTCATTATTCAAATGTTCTACTTTTCCTAACCATATTCTTTCAAACTGCTGCCTCAAACTATTTTTCCAGGATCTACTCAGCTACGTCCATTCCTGTATGCCCATTTTTAGTAGGTGGATTTTTATACTATATATCAAGTACCATTCTTCTATGTGCTACCTTATAGAAATTTGAAGTCATATTATCTATCATTTTCACCATAGTAATTGCCAATATTTGGGTTCATGTTCAAATAATGTCTTTTCATTCCTAATACAACATTCCTAACGCAGTGTCATAAGCTTCTACCTCTCCCTGTCAGCTAAAACTTCCCTTTGTCTCCAGAGAGTTCTACATGATACTCTAGTGCAAATATGCCTCTATGATGTTTAAAAATTTATCTCAAATCACCACCAACTATAAAATTAAATGTGAACTTTTAATTTAGTCAGTAGAGTACTTAAAAATCTATTACCAGCATGATACCTGAGTATGCTTTATTTGACTATATTTTTTCTGTCTTTTCCAGACCATTTTCCTCTGAGGAAAGAGCCATGTTTTATTTACCTGTGTATCTTAGTGCTAACATAAGTTTTGGCACAAAATACTATTTGAATAATCTATTCAAGGCACCTTTTGAAAACCCATACTGTAAGTTCTGGATATATAGGTTTAAACAAGATATACTGAATTAATAGTCTATAGATAGTTCTCATTTTTATCACCTTCTATCCATTTATGTCCTGACATATTGTGCTTCACCATTTTTATAAAACATCAAGAATATTCAGAATTCCATGGCTTCTACATTCCATTATAGTGGTTAGGATTTCTAGTAATTAATAACCAAAATCTTTGTGATACCTTGACATCTGGGACTTTGGGAGGGCCTTAAACAACCTAATTTCAAAATTCTCTCTGTATTCTGCTTTCACAAATGGGTCCCCTAGCTATTAAGCCCTAGTTTTCAAGAGACTGGGCATAGTTGTTGCTTATCTCTGAGTAGTAGGCTTCAGTTCCCTGAGAGATAGCCATGGAATCATTTGAATAAGCCAATCAAAGTATCCCACAGTAACCAGGAGTAGGGGACGGCCCACCATCTCAAAGCTACAATGCCTACCTTCACAGTCCCCAGTTGCTCACTCTGATCCCAAGTGGTGAGGGTCCTCTTTCTTTTGGCTGTGAGTCCCTGTGACTAAATGTAGCTTTTAATCTCATCTATCCAGTCAGTGCTTTGTGCATGTGTGAAGTTATCTCTATTAACATAGGACCTTCTTCTTTGCTCTACTTCTTCACCAATGGTGTAAATAGGAAATGACTAAATGTTTCCTCTGCTAGAAAATTTATATTTTTCCTTCTCTACATTTGACAAAGCAAAGGACTTACCAGCCTAAAGTGAGTTCATTTGTGAATATTTCCCAACTTTTTACTGAGTTATGTCATCTTCTTCATTCTTGCTCACTTTTATTCAATTTTCTTATACCATGACATAACTTTTGCTAATGTGCATTGTCTTCTTTCATACAGTGAGCATCTCAAAGGGGAATTTTTTTGTTTCCCTAGTAACTAGTAAAATTCATAATACTTAAGTGTTTGTTCAGAATTATTTGCCAGAAAAGTTATCAAATATATTTTTTTAAAAACTGTGACAGCAGCCATTTACAACCATTACACTGGGTCAATCCTTTATGGTACTTATGATTTAGTAAAACTTGGCAATCTAAGATTGCAAGTCACGGCAAGGAAAAGCCAGATAAGTTCCTTATATAGTTGATGCACATAAGAAAATATACATGAAATAATATGACTAACTTGGAATGTCTTATGTACAGTTGTGTAGTATTTTAGAGATTTCTTTTTTTATGATGGAATGCTGACATAACTATTTAAAAATAATTTTAAAATATCAACTAGGAAACCCCATGTTATAAAAACATATCTCAAAGAAGCAACTAGATGCTGAAAGGTCCAATAGATTTAGGCAATATAATTATATTGAAATTGCTGAGGAACTACTTAAAGTGTGACAATCTCTTCTCCATTCAGATTGCTTCATTAAGTGAAAATAGTAGGAAGCCATTGAAACTTTCCTTCATTATTTCTTAATATCTTATTAAATCCCTAATAAATAATGGAATACAGACTAGATGAAGTGGCATATTGTTAAATTCTTGCACTAAGTTTTCTGAGACGAAGTCTTGGAATGTGTGTTCTGATAGATTTCTATATACCTCAGTAAGTAATGCAATTTACCAAAAGAAAAAGTGTACTATCTATGTGGTGTTTGTTTTTAATTATGAGTTGCCTGTTTTCTTATAGATGAGAGAGAAAAAGAAAAATGGAATAGAAATATGGACAAACGGAAGGGAAAGGAAGAGACAATGAGTGATTGATTAATAGAAAGTACAACGTTCCTCTAACTTTCAGCAAGAGAAGTACAACATACATAATTTTAGATAATGACAAGAGAGAAAACATTTTATTGACATTATACACAAGAATCATTCTTAGGTGGAAAATAACATTTCATAGTGATATATTAATTCACAGCCCATATCTATTAGACTTAGCAATGTCTAATTGCATCAAGTAGCTATTGGTATGAAATACATTGTTTGAAAACTCCTGACATAAAACTGCAATCATTTATTTAGCTAATGATTTTGCAATGTGGAATTATGGGATGGGCCTAGCTGGGGCCTAGCTGGGCCTAGCTTGGTAGTTTTTCTACTTGGCTTGGCTCCCTCATGCTCTCCCTCAGTTTTGCTCATCTTGACTGAATATTTTTTCATATTTCTGGGGCCTTTTGTAGGGCACCTATGATGAAGCTCTAGTTCACACATTCTCTTATTGCCCAGCAGATTAGCCCAGGCTTATTCATTTGGTGGCTGAGCAGAGAGCCAATAGAGAAAGAAGCCTGTAAAGTTTATGGAGTGTCTTGTCCTGGATGGGATACACTGTCACTTTTACTGCATTGTATTTGCCCCCCAAACCATAAAGTCATCTCAGATGCAAGGAAGAAAGTCACTTCAAAAGATGTAGGTATAGAAAGGAATTAAGAATATGATCCTTATTGCAATTTGTTACACAAATATACTAAAATGGAAACTATTGATTACAAAATTCTGGGAACAATGATGATAAAATATTTTTAAATTAGAAATTCGTTTTTATCTTAAAATTTGATCAGTATTTATTTTAGATTTTTATTTCTACTTTTTTTCTTGAAAGTATTGATGAAATGAAAATAGTTGATTTTCCTGAAAATATAAATAAACTAATTTGCAAGGGAATGTAAATTAAGCTGCCAGACTAGGTTATATAAGTTCATGGTCTTGAATTGATGTTATTTTAGCTGTATATAAATTTTCCAGCTGTTAATCTCTATGTAATTCATAGGTTAGTGCATTTGAATATAAATCATTTACTGATAAATTTGGTATTTCATTAATATTATTAAAATAATATTTAAAAGGTTAAATTAATAACATTAAAAGCCATAAAATCAGTTTTAGGTATATTTGTTATTAGAGAATAAAATTAATTGTTTCACTTCATGATTGGTAAAAGGGGATAATGTTTTGTTTTAAAATTGTCATGATGTAGCAAAAAAAGAATAAGACAGATTAAGTTCTATGCCACTTCCTATTACATAGTGAATGATTAGCATCAATCAAGGTTGTTAATAAAACATAAATTAGGTAAAATTTCTGCAATGTGTCCTAGACTACCATTCTCAGTTTCATAAGATAAAGATTGATTTTAGGATCAGAAAATCGAGAAATCCATGCAAAACATTCTCTAACTTACTTGTTGATTAGCTTAGAAAGCAAAGAATCCAAAACTATTATCCAATTCAGGTTTCTCATATCCATAGGAAATTACTATGAATACTTATTTTTAATAATCTGTATATATTGGAGACTAAATAAACGTATGCTAAAATGAGTTAACTCTAGAGTACAGATTTTTTTTTTTAAGAAAAGTTGACTTTGACATGATTTGCTGATAATAGTATCTAATAAAGATACTATTATAATATTTTATGTAAAATGGTCACTATACTGTTCCCTGAAACAATAATAGAGAAGGTAAAACAATGCAATTGCTTTTATCTAACCTAAGTTTTAGTGTGTGCCATTGCTGAAAATTATGTTTAACTTGAGCACTGAATAACAAATCTTCTACTACAAAATGGAGACACAAATTTAGTTTAAGCTTTAGATTCAGTGAAATATAGAAAGCAGAATAGGTTTTCCTTATCTCGATACAAATCTAAAAATTATTTTGAGAATAGCTGAGTTGAATGGTAGTGTATTCCTCCACCCCTTCCCTTCAAATTAAATGGGCTATTTGGTCATTGGCCCAATTGATGGGCTGTTGTTTTTGGAGACTGACAGGAAACATTACAATTCATTGAGGTTTCAACCATAGGTATGAGTCTAGCATTTAGTTGCACTGAATTTTTCTCATGGATTTAATAGATAATATTTTAATTTCATAACCTGCCAACGTTGATGTCTCAATATGAATGAAACACTTGGGTAAGTCAATTTCTTTTTCAAGTCTACACATTTATGTATTTTGGCCATCATTTTAAGTTTTGTTGTCCAATTAAGTAAAACTGAATAAAGGATTTTTCTTAAAAATCAATAAAAAGCCTCTTTATAGCTATTTTGGTGGACAGAATGTTAAATTATCATATACCAAAAATTATCACATACCAAAACGTGTTCTAAGCTTAACTATTTTATTATCTAAGGCAAAAACAGAAAATTTTGACATGATCTATCATCAACCTACTACCTGACATGTACTATGTTAATTTCCTATTTAGAACCACCATTTCACATTGTATTCTAAACAATGATGGGCAAAGCACTATGTTAACTTGTTCGAATGATGACAAACATAATCGCTTTCTGTTAAGTTGGTAATTGAATGCCAAAACTGAACTTTTTAAGAAATAATTTCTTAAGTTCACAATTTATGTAAAGCCTGTGTAACATTAACATTAAAATAATAAGTAGTAAGTCTAAAGAGGGATAAAGGTATTTTTCTAATTCAAAACTTAATTGCAATATTCTTATATTTTATATAGTATTTTATTTTAACTTATTTGGTAAGGGATTTGATCCCAGGGATACCTAATCTCTGAGCCACATTCTCAGCCCTTTTTGTTTTTTATTTTGAGATGGGGTCTTGCTAAATTGCTTAGGTTCTCACTAAGTTGCTGAGGCTGGCCTGAAACTAGCAATCCTCCCCTGCCTCAGCCTCCCCCAATGTTGGAATTGCAGGCATGTGCCACCACACCTGGCTTATATTTTATACAGTATTTTAAGTAACTAAATTTCAATAGAAGTTATCATGCCAGTACGGTTTCATCCTTAGAGACTTGTACTATATGCTGTAACTATGCAAATTAGGATAATATTGTGTTGAGTCTTGACTGATAACATTGATCACACGGAGCAGTCAGTCATGTAATGGGCACTAAATGATTTGCCCTTTTGAGGGTTTCAGCTGACTAGTTGAGGCATTTGTTGTAATTTCATCCTTGTCAGCTATAGATATAGTGGAAGCTGCTTTAAAGTAACACATTTAAAAAGTAGAGGAAATTTTTAAAATTCCACAATTTTAATGTTCACCTTACTCCCTGAGCAATTATTCTTTCTGGTACTCCAAATATCTAGCATTTTTTTTTCCAGTTGAAGACAGGAGTTTTTGAGGGAAAATGAATAAATGAAAATGAAATTCATTATTCATTTGACTTAAAAGTTATCCTTAGAGAGGGTGGGCAATGACTGTCCTTCACTTATGGTAGTTAGACTTGTCTAGCTAGGCCATGGTCTGTTGAGCTGGGGGCAGGAATCCTCATCTAAGATCATGGCTGATAAGGAATAAACCAGACAGGGTTCATCAATCTCACAAAACAGAACAAATCCAGGCTAAATTTAGCTCCCCAAAATTTATTGTAATACTGATGAACCAGGCCTAATGTAGAGCATTTATTGGATGCTTAATAGGTAAAATGAGTATTCTCAGCATATGGATTGTTTCATTTAATCTTCACCATAACCCAACAAGGTATGATATTACTATTCTTGTTTGATAGATAAAGAAGTAGAGAATACAGAGAATTAAATAAACTGCCCAAGGTTACACAGCGAGTACAGTGGAGTCCCCAGGATGGGAGTCAGGGCTGTTCTGGGTGATTGCACACTTAACTGTCCTGCCTGGGAAGGACAGCTGAACTAAGCCTACACCAGCCATTTTTAAGTCCTTGAAGTTTTTTGTTCAAGAGTCAAAACTTCAGGAGGGATATCCATTGACTTAGTTGGATCTTAGCTAAAGAGCACTAAGGACTTTGAAAGGATTCCTACATAATATACAAAAACAGATGTTTTTCTCAAAAGGAAATGGAAATGGCATTAAGAGGAAGAATGGATGGCAGGTGTTTTAGTCCATTTGGACTTCTATAACATAAATTCAGTCCATCTGGGTATCTTGTAAACAACAAAATTTTATTTATCACAGTTCTGGTAGTTGTAAAGCCTAAGATCAAGGCAGATTTAATGTTTGGTGGGAACCTAATTTTGGCTAGTTTATGGCACCTTCTTGCTGTCTTCAGATGCTGGAGTGACTAAGCTCCCTCAGTTCTCTTTTATAATGGTATGAATCAAATTTGTTAGGGATCTTCCTTTTAACCTAATCATCTCCCACAGGCCCCATCAAGCTGTGATGGCACATGCCTGTAATAGCAGCTAGTCTAGAGACTGAGGTAGGAGGATCACAATTCAAAGCCAGCCTCAGCAACTTAGTGAGGCCCTGTCTCAAAATAAAACAAAATAAAAAGGGGTGGGAACATGGCTCAGTGGTTAAGCTGGGTTCAAAACAAACAAAATGCCCCATCACCCAATAACAATCATGGTGGGAATTAGGATTTCCACAGAGTTACCATCCAGCTAATTGAAGTATCTAACCAACTATGAACACCATGCAAGTTTTGAAGTAGTGATAAGTTCACATCACTTTCTAGTTAAGAAGCTGATGAAACATTTAGTAAATTAAATACTTTTTCTTTTCTAATTTAGGCTCTGTGTTGTTCCCATAGATGTATCCTGTATCAATTTTTCTTTGCAAAGGTTGAAATAAAAGTCTCCAATGCTACTTAGAAACATCTTTTCTAAAGGAACGTCTGTACAAAATTGATATCCTGCTCTTGGAGCCCAGCACTGGGCAGATCAGGTAAACAGCCCTTCTTCTCTCAGCAAGACTTCATCATATTTGAGTGCACCATGCTATTCACTAGCAGGGGACCAGGGAAAGCTAAAGAAGAGGTGTGTGATCTAGCCAACATTCCTATTAATTCTTTCAATTTAATATCTTAATGTTGCCAAGGGGATCTTATGATAAGAAAGTGAGAAAATAAAAGCTGAGAAAGGCCAAAAAGGGAACAGTGGCTAGAAATCTTTCATGAAATTCTCTCTGATGCATGATATATTCTCTCTCAATGGGAAATTTGCTTTCAGGTGCACTTGTGACCAATTATTTATATTAACCAAAATATTTGGTAAATTTTGTTTAGTTGCTTTCACTGTGATTATTTCATGACAAATTCTTTTTTGGTTTGTTTGTATCTGTCCTAGTTTTAAAAGATCTAAGGGCAATTTTTCTCTAAAAACTATCACTGAGAGTCTTTTAGATTATTTTCCATAATGTTCTTGTGTTTGAATAGCTACTAATTCTATTTTTTTAAGTTAAAAGAAAAATGTTATATAATTTTCTGAGTTTAGATTGTGTTCAATTTTCATCTCTGTGACCAAAATGCCTGACAAAAACAACTTACAGGAAAAAAAATTTGCTTGGATTTATGGTTTCAGAGGTCTCAGTCCATGGTTGGCTTAATCAATTGCTTTGTGCCCAAGGCTAGGCAGAACAATATAGCAAAAGGATGTGATAGAAGGGAGCTCTTCAGCTCATGGTATCTAGGAGTGGGGCTGGAGAAGAACGAGAAAGAACACACGCATCAGTGAAGTCAGGGAAATAAATTCCCAAGGACATGCCCCTAGTGACCGACTTCTTCTAGTCCACCCCACATGCCCACAGTTACCACAAAGTGAATGGTCTTTCAAATGATTAATCCATCCAATGGCTGAATCCACTGATTAGGTTATACCTCTCATAATCTAATCATTATACCTGTGAATACTTTTATATTGTCTGTCACATGAACTTATTGGGAGATACCTTATACCCAAACCATAGCACAGATGGACATTATTAATTATGTCTAACGTCACTTTTTGTTAGCCTCAACAGAGACCCACTAACTTCTGTCATGTGTGAGTGGAATCCTTTGGTACCAAGTAGAGGAGAAAGCAAAGTATGAGTGAATTGCATGATTGCCCAGCAGTATAATTTACTTAATTATTTAATTATATTAATTTAATTATTAGCAACATATTTGTTTATGCATATGTTATAACTAGGATGTAAGGTGACTTACCTTTGTATGATTAAACTTAATCCAATCCAATCTACTGTGAATAGCTAATGTTTTGTCAATATTTTCTAGACTTATTTATAGAGACACTACTTTTATGTTTGGATGTGGTGACTATAAAACTTTGACAAAATAGTCTGAGATTTTAGAATCTATAGTGGATAATATTAACTATTTCATCAAGATAAAAAGAACACACCCCCACAAACAATAAGGAAGATTGGACAACACCTGGGCTTCTTCATGAATGGAAAACAGGAGGGGACAGCAAAGCCAGAAGCTGATGATGAGGACACACAGTGTTTACTCTTAATATCCTATTTCAAGGAGTATTTTTAAAGAAGAGAAATTATGATATTCTAGAATTACTAGGAAAATAGAAGATGTTTCTCCCATCTAGTAACTGGTGAATGAATGAGCCACTGCTATAGATTTTCCCTTCTCAAACTTCTTGAGTAAGACCTACAGTTGCTCTCTACACTTACTATACTTTGGTTTTTACTTCCACTTCACTGAAAACTGCTCCTGTCAAGGTCAAGAACAACCTTCTTTGACAGAAACACATCTGGACATTTTCAATCTTCAGCACACTAGCTTCTCTATTATATTTGATTCTATTGGTTCATTGTGTCTTCTTTTTCAAATACTTAAAAAAATAAAAATTCACATTTTCAAAAACATTTCATAAGTGATCATTGTTTACTAAAGTAATAAAAGGTAACAGTCCTGATCATCAGCCAACACCACCCAACCCAAACTCTCCAGATGCAAATGATATGTTTTTAATTGTTTTTTTGTACTTGCTATTGTAGTTGTGATACTGATTCAATAATTAATGGTTTATCAATTCTAGACTTTATCTATTTTATATTCATTTTCATATTATTTGGTTAATTTTATATTCCATGAATATCTTAGCCTCATACCTTCTCTTCCTTTAAAAGTATATTTTCTCAGTATAATTATTCATGAATTTTTGGATAAAATCATATTTATTACCTTTACTCTTATGACAATTTGAATATTTTTCATTTCTGAATCAAATAGTATACATGATTTAATTTTTTTCTTTTCATTAACAGTATCTTATTATTTATTTTTTCAGAATATTTGCATAGCTCTGCAAAATACTTCTCAATGTTATTTCCCATCTGGGAAAGTCTATTAAATAATTTATCAGTTCAATTATATTTCTCTGGAGATAACTTCCTGGAATTCTATTTTCTAGCCTGAAGAGTTCCACTAGCAGTTGCATAGCTTTTGTCTTGGGAATCTTTGCCTTTTTGTTCCCATTTTTGTTTTTCTTGGTTTACTCTTTTTTTGATGACATGTATTTCTCCTGAAAATAGGCCAATGGGACACAAAATATATAAAGATTTGCATATTAAGAAATTTATGTATTTTTATCTAATCACTGGCAAGGCTTAAGAGAAACTGAGGCAACACAAATTGATTAAAAACAAAGAGTGCTTATTTGGGCTCATCAGAGTTGCATCTCAAGAGGCACAAATTCAAATAATTTGAACATGCACTTAGGCTTATAGACTTCAAGTGTTTTAAAGGCAAAAACCACAACTGAAAAATGGGGGATTAGATCAGTTGTTTGTCAAGAATTTACATAGGTGCAGTTAGGGTAGCAAGCTATCTTGTAGGAAAGGGATTCAGTAACTTAATGTATATGTAAAGAAGTTCTCAGAAAGAGAGGAAATGAACAACAACTTTCTTGGGGAGGAAAGGGAGTCACAGGTAGATGACCCTGGTGGTAATCTGCAGATTCAACATGTTCCACTGTAATGAACAGTAATGTAATCGTAACTCTCTAGGATGTGGTCAATGTGGGCCTAGGTGGGGGGAATCCATGTGTGCTGGGAAAAGAAGGCACAGCTTGAATGGGGTCAAAAGCTTACTTTGGGGCAGACATGAAGCCTGGTCTGTACCGTCCTCTCATCCTGGTATTCCAGGGTGCCTCAATCGGTTTGAGTTTAATTTTTCCACATTATTTTACTGCTGGTTTAAATGGGGGAAGAACTGTACACTGGATTTTATTTTCACTTGGAATTTTGAAAGCAAGACTTCACTGTTTTCAGCTGCTTCTGCAACTTTGGAAAAGATGAGATTGCATCTTTTAGTTTTCTCTGGGACCTTGGTTTTCTTGGGAAAGCTTTTAGGGCTTCATTTTTATCTATTTGATATTTTTAAAACTGTGTCTCAATCTAGGGTTATTTAGTATAGGCTTTTCACCCAAAATGTGGGTGCTTGAGTAAGCATTTTCTTTAGTTCAGAGGGTCTTCAATTTTGGGAAATTTTATTTCTAAATTGTTTTCAGTAGTTCCCTTTCCCTTCCCCATTTTTTTTCATTTCTATTTTCTGTTCCTGAAATTCCTATTGGTTCAATGCTTCACATTCTAAATTAATGCTGTCTTTCCTATTATTTATTTGTTTTGTCTGTTTTATACTACAAATCCTCTGTTGAATTTTTATCATACTTTTCCATTCTCATAAACTTTGAGTAGATCTTTTGTTCTCTCTGTTTCTTCAGATGTTTTTGCTAATAATCTATACCTTCTATTAGGTAGCAACATCTTATTTCATTCCCTGTTGTCTTTATTTTTTATACACTGCCCCCACCTCACCTCTCTTTGTCTTTTCTCCCCTGTACTTTTTGTTAGAACCTCTCTCAAGTGTCTAATCTTGAACTAAGGCATTAAAAACTGATGGCAAGCTAGTTTTGGGTAGCGCTGGCAGGACTTGGAGAGCAGAGAGTCTGTTCTTGGCAAAGGAGTCCCAGTTTTTGGTGGGAAACCTCTGGGGTCAGCACCTGCAAGTGTTCCCCTGGGCTGGAGGGCTGGAGAGAGTGTGGAATAAACAGGGTTACTGGAGTGGTGGAACTGGGAGGGAGAGAGGATGTGTGGTAGATTTCATTTTCCATAAGAAAAGCTTTCAATTAATCCCTGTGTTTTCAATATGCTTCCTAACTGGCTCTCTTTTGATTCCTAGTTCAGATCTGGGTTCTAAATATCATTCATTTATGAAGTTTGGGAAGAGAGAGGCTGTCACCTTTGAATTGCTCATAACTTTGAACAATTCCCTCATTTTAGGCTTTACTCTTCCTAGCTTGCCCTAACTTCAGGGTGACTGGTGCTTCTGAGTTCAGAAATTCAGAGTTTTGTTCCCTCTGCAAACACATTTTAGGCCTTTTTTATGTGTTATCTTTATGTGTTCTCTGATCTGTTTCCCATTTCTTCTTAGCACTCCTTCTTCACATATCATAGTTCCTTCATTTTATCAAAGATGGATTTGTTTACTTTCCTCCTCCTTATTTGGCCACTTGTTATCTCACTAAAGGGCCTCATGACTTTTACTCTGTTTTTTTCATACCTAACAATATTGAGCCATGATGTTTCTATAGGATTCTCCTCTTCATCTCTATCCTTTGCCCTAGAGATGAACTTTATGGCTTAATAATACTTGTGTTTTCATGATTTCCAAATTAGTATCTCTACATTTCTCAACCCCTTGAAACACCCACATATCTCTTCCATCAGTATTTTTATTTCTCATTTGTGTTTTTGTAATACTATATTGTAATTCCCCCAGGCTAGAAATCTGAAAATATTTCTAAACTAATTCTTATTCCCTTATTTCCATATGATGTTAACGAGTGACCAAGTTTTTGTACTTTGAAATAGTTTCTTTCTCTCCACCTCACTTGAATGGCCCTATATAGACTACCTTTGATTTTTCTCCCGTATTTTTATAATATTTTACATTATTTCTTCCTCTTTTTTTAATTCTAAGATTTTCTCCACAGTGCTACCAATATTTTGAAAAATGTGTTCACTTTTCTTTCCTGCCAACAAAAATCCTTTATCTGCTTATTGTCTATCTATGGCCATGTGATTCCTGTGAGAGGCAGGAGTTCAACATCAAGACCCCTGGAGACCAGAGTTCAAGGCTGAGCTAGTTGGTAGCTGGTGGTGTGACATACAGGGATGTGAAGCATTACCTTTCACCAACTTACTTATTTGACATATGGGCATGATATTGAACTTGTAGGTTGCTTAAAAGACTAGAGATGACATGTACAAAATCAACCTTGAAAGAAAGAAAGATGTGGGGTTTTTTTCACTTTTTTCTTCCTTCTTATGGTCATCATTTTCTTCTTTTCAATTTCTTTCTTCTTTTTACAGCAATTATGTCTAAATTTCTTAAGTAGTGCACAAGAGGTACTTTGAGATTTGATTGCGGCCTTCTGTCACTTATCTCTGAGCACACAGTTCTCTAGGCAGGTAGAAACTTTACTCAACCTCCAGAACATGCCTTGCTTTTTCATGCCTTTGTGACTTTGTGCATGCTGGCACAACTTATGAAAACACTCAGTTTTGTGAGATTTTTGCTTTTATTTGCCTCCTCCGGTAGGCTGTGAACTCCTCATGGACAGAAACTGTTTACTGATGTGTACCTGATGTGGCTTACTTAGTGCCATTCACAAAACTGATGGTCAAAAAATAAGTAAAACACTTGTTGTGATGCCATAAGCTAATCTTAGGACCCCAGATTTCTGTCATATATTTATCCTCTTTGTTACTTAAATAGTATGGTTTGTCACTTTACAAAGATTCAAGAACATATTATTAAGAAAATAATGAAAATAGAGTTAAAATAATTTGGGGCAATAGTCTTTTAACATAAATTACATAAAACATGAAGTTTAAGAATAATACAAATGAAAAATGGGTTTTATTGCATTTATAGGACATCTATGATTAATGTGAGGTGATTTTTAAACTAACAGTTTCTCCATTACCTCATTTCTCATATTGAACTAGCTTAACATAACTCTTCATCCATTTGCAAGGCATTGTTACATCCAAGGGATTCAACTGATAAATATATCACTATATTTAAAAACTAATTTTATTTTCTTTGTTTAATGTCTAATTCTTATATTGGAAAATATAAAACATTAAATAATTCAAAATATAAATAAAGTCAAATGGAAGGCTTCAACAATTAATATGTGGAATATACATCAGAGCTATTTTCATTCATGATGTGTTTCAGACAAAAAAAATGATGAATGTCATTTTCCAGAGTTCCAAGTACAATAGAACAATTCAAAATTGTGATTTAAAACTCAAAGTTTTTCAAAAAGTTTTTATTATAACTTGTAAATATGTGAATTAATAAACTCTATTTTTAAGAGTAGTTTCAGGTTGATAGCAAAACTGACAAGACAGTACAGAGAGTTCCTAATATCCCATGTCCTCATATTATTTGTGAAGAAAAATAATTTTATTTCCTCCTTACCAATTTATATAGATTTTATTTCCTTTTTCTTATTGCATTAGCTTGAAATTCCAATACAATCTTTATCAGCAGTGGTGAGAATTCCTTGGTTTACTCCTGATCTCAGCAGAAAAAATTTATGTTTTTCACTATCAAGTATAATGTTAAAGTTTTTTTTCTTTATCAATTTGAGGGTATTCCTCATATTTCTAGTTTTATGAGAGTTTTTATTATGCTAGGTGTTGGATTTTGTCAAATGCTTTTTCTATGCCTGTTGACATGATCAGTACTTTTCTTCTTTAACCTTAGGATGTAATGGATTGCATTCATTGCCTTTTAATGTTGTACCAGCTTTGAATATTTGGCATAAATCCTTCTTAGTTATAGTGTATAATTTTATTTAGCCTTTATTACATTTGACTTAATAATATTTGTTCACAATTTTTACATCTATGTTCATAAGTAAAATTGGCACACATCTTTCCTTTCTTTTGTATTGCTATTGTAAAGTTTAGATATTATGGTAATGCTAAACTTATAAAATGATGAGGGAGTAACCATCTACTTCTCTCTTCTAAAAGAGAATGTAGAGAATCGGTATTACATGTTCCTTCAAGATTTGATAGGATCTATACAGAACCCATATCAGTCTGGTGCTTTTTATTTTTCAAGGTTGTTAACATCTGACTCAATTTCTTTAATTGTTGGTCAGTCATTGTCTGATGTTAGTCTTCTTCCAAAATTCATATGCTGTTTTTGTCAAAAGACAGTGTCTAAGAAGTGGACCATCAACAGACACAAAATCTACTGGTGCCTTGACCTTGGACTTGCCAGACTCTGGAACCCTGGGAATTAAGTTTCTTTTGCTTGGAAGACATTTGTTCTATGATATTTTGTTATGGAAGCCTGAATAGACTAATATATATTTGTGTTTCTGTTTCATCTTGTGTATATATTGGAAGATTATATCTTTCAAGGAAGTGGTCCGTTTCACTTAGATTATCTAATTTGTGGGCATTAAGTTGTTCATGATATTCTTTTACTATCTTTTTTAATGTCTGTGGCATCTATAGTGATATTGCTTCTTTTACTTCTGGTATCAGTAATTGTCTTCTTTTTTTTTCCTTGGTTTGGCTTTGAAATTTTATTGATCTTTTCAAAGAACCAACTTTTGGTTTATCTGATGTTTTTTTATTGATTTCCTGTTTTCAATCTCAGTGATTTATGTTCTAATTTTTATTATTTCTTTCTTCTGTTTACTTGGATTTAATTTTCTCTTTTTCTAAGAAAGAAGCTTACATGATTTATTTTATCTTTCTTCTTTTCTAATATATGCATTCAGTGTTATAAGTTTTCCTAAAAGGCACTCCTTTTACTGCATCTCACAAATTTTGATGCTTCATTTCTATTTTAATTTATTTAAAACTATTTTTAATTTTATCTTGAGATTTTCTCTTCTCCTCGGTTATGTTCCTTTCTCCTTCTCTCTCTCTCTCTCTCTCTCTTTTGCTTATACATCATTTAGAAATATGTCCTTTAATATCCATGTATCTTCCTGTTATTGATTTCCATTTATTTCCATTATTATGTGAAAGCAAACAATATGGGATTTATATTATTTTTACATATATTAAGGTATGTTCTTTGGCTCAGAATGTGGTCCATCTTGGTGAATGTTCCAAGTCAGAATAAGAAGGAAGTGCAATCTGTTATTTTTAAAGTAGGTTATAGATGTCAATTATATCGAGTTTATTGATGATATTGTTGAGATTCTTTCTTCAGCTGTGTCTAGTCTACTAATGAACCACAAAAGACACTGTTCCTTCTATTAACGTATGTTTTTAATCTCTGGCATTATGTTGCTTAGGATTTCCATCTATTTGCCTACATTGTTTATATGTTTTCTTAAGGGGAGGTTGGTTAAGAACAGAATGTTCTGATGTATTTCAAAATGGTTAATTAAAAGAGACATGACAACCATACTACCCTGTAAAGTTATTGTAAGGATTAATCACATTAATATATTTAAGAATAGTGAAAATAATGAAATATATTCTTAATATATTTAAGAATAGTTATTGTAAGGATTAAACACATTAATATATTTAAGAATAGTGAAAATAGTGAAAACTTTTCACAGTACTGTGTTCTTAACAGTGATTATTAGGAATTGCTGAATGAAGGAAGATTATCTAATAGATTTAGATACCAAATTATGTCTTCAGCAGCAGTTTATTAACTACGCTATAAACTTCTTTATGTAGATGTGAGATTTCACAATTAATGAAGTTGATTGTGAAAGGAAGTTTAGGAATTACTTCACTGTCTTGTTTTATCAAACCCTCCCCATTTTGTTATATAAAATAATGTAAGTAAATTGTCCATAACAAAACAGCATGATCCTCTCAGTATAAAATTAAGTAACTTGTGGCTTATGAACTGACTTAGTATTATTGGCTTGGACTAAAAATCCTCGGTTTTGCTATTCTTACCTCAGTAAGATATATAATCTAGAAAATATTTGTTTTATTTTAACAAAAACATACAATCAACCATGACTCTCTGTGTGTGTGTGTGTGTGTGTGTGTGTGTGTGTGTGTGTGTGTAAGGAAATATGAAAGTAGTGTATAAAAGAGCTACTGGAAATTTGCAGTCAAATAATTGAGAGTTCGTTAATGTATTCTCCTTTGATGGTTCTTCTTGTTTTCTTAGTTTGAGTTTCCAAATAGCTCTTCTCTATTAGGATGTTCTTTCTGACTTGTTCCATGCAATCCTGTGGTTTATATTATTATTTACTTGTTGGTGATTTCCAATGTAAATGTCCAGGATGATTACTCTCTCATGAACTTAGATTCTCTTTGAAATATTTATCAGATACCTAATTCAAATATAAAACTCAAAATATACATGAGATAGAATTTTTTTAAAAAAATTATTATATAATATAAAATAATGTATATATAAATATACATGTAAAATATATACATATATAATATGCATATATATATACATATTTATATTTACAGTCCAGAACATTGAAAAGTTTTAAAGTATTAAAACAGGCATACCAGGCTTTCAGAAATCATATCACAGTTTTCAAAAAGAGAGGAATATCTAGATAAACAAGATTTGAATGTCACCATTGAAGATAAATTTTTTAAAAATAGATATGAGTAGTTAGAAAACAACTCACTTAGAGTGGGGTAGAGTGGGTTTTACTAAGAAGGCACATTTTGATGGAATATATTTCTTTTTGTAATATAGTTACTCAAGTGGTGGAAAAAATAATATAGAAAATTTGGATATTAACAATAATTTAACAATTTAAAAATGTATATTCCAAGAGAAAGAATGTGTGGTACCTGATAATAAATTAAGTGAATTTTTAATCAGTGGAACCACTATACCTGAAGAGTCCTGCAGATTGTATCACTGCCAGCCTGTAGGACATTGGTCTCAAGTGGTATCTCAGTAGGCCATTGAATTTAAAATTTTTATAACTTCTTTGAATGTTTATGTCAAAGTAATTCTTGCTAAATTTGCAGACTGCATGAACCTGGGAGTATAATAAATACATTAAGTGACAGAATCACCATCTAAATTAAACTCTATGTGCTACAAAGCTGTTCTGTGTCTCACAAGATAAAATCTATTTGGAATGAACTGAAGTACTAGGGTTAACTTTTTTTTCTATTTTTTGCTGTGGGGAGGGTACCAGGGATTGAATTTAGGGACACTTGGCCACTATGCCATATTCCCAGCCCTATTTTGTATTTTATTTAGAGACAGGGTCCTACTGAGTTGCTTAGTGCCTTGCTTTTGCTGAGGCTGGCTTTGAACTCAAATCTTCCTGCTTCAGCCTCTTGAGCTGCTGGGATTATAGGTGTGTGCCACCATGCCTGGCCACAGGGGGAAAAAAAAAACTTTATAGAGCAAAATCATATCTATAAAATCAATATGTAAGAATATTTATTGAGTAGTTATGAACTTACTGTTAACCATCTTTCATGAATTTGTTTTTTTTTCTTTTTTTCTGACTAGATTATCATTAACATTTTATTTATTTCTCAGTAATAATTTAAAAATGGGCATTTAAAAATTGAAGTCATAGAATATTATAAAAGATGATAGAAAGTTTTGAAAGAGGATGACCAGAAAAGAAAATAGTTTTCTAGAAAATACAATATGTTACCAAGTTGAGAATTTTTACATTTGGGAATGTTCTAATAGAGGTAGGATATTTAATATTATGAATGCTTAGGATAAGATTTACACAAATTTTTATTTTCTTTCCAATATTTATATTCATTCTGTCCATCTTTTATGATTGTCTCCTTTGGGCAAAACTTCTATAATTCTTTTGAGCTGAAGATAAGAGTCATTTCTAATGCTTTGTTATGGTTCCCCAAATATTTTGGCTGCTCTCCTGGTTTCCATCATGTTGTAAAATACAAAGGCTTGGATAATTGATACACAATTTCTTAAATTATTCTTTTGAATGTTGTTTTCACTTATCTCTTACATTTATGCAATGTGAACTTTAAAATTTTTCTATAATGTTTTATAACAAGCTGAAGAGTTTTGCTTTTATAATTCATTGTATATATGACATTATTTTAAAAATATTCTCCAAAATACAATTTTTTCTAAAAGAAAACATTCACTAGTATTTTTTTTTGTGGAAGATTCTACACTGATATGTCAGTTCCTTTCCTGATCTACATTTATTTTTTCTGTATGAAAAAATGCTCTGGAGCACTGATGCAATATTAGCTCTGTCACTTTTGCTACAAAGCTGGATAAATAAATGCGGTTCACTTGGCATGATCAAGCATATGAGTAGATACTTATCTATTTTCTTTGGTCAGGGATAGGCTGAGTCTAGGAATAGGCTTTTGGGAGCCCAGAGGCCCCTTCTAGAAGATTGCATACATGAATTTTGCAGTTAAATTACATGTGCATAATTTGTTACATTCTTTATTTCTCCATTATCCAGACTCAATTTAGTATATAAACTCTCCTTTCTGTTTCATAATGGAAAACTTAGACTTGCCCAGTAAAGGAAGCTCAGTAACTTTTGATTAAGCCTTTGTGTCCTTTACGTAGTTAGTAAGGATTCTTAGTTATTACCTTCTCTTTTGTTACTGTTGTTTCAGGGTTCCCAGGAATCCTGTAGGCTGATATAATTGTAGACTGTTCTATTCCTAGAGCCTGGAAGTGATTGATCCTTTTCACATATAAGCCATTATTATCTTGTTTATCATGAAGATATGTTCTTTGTTTTCTGTCCATACTAGTATCTTCCTTCAAATTGAGTGTGATATGTTTGAAACCCTTAAGAGACTTGCCTGTTATTCATGGGATAAAGAAATCTCAATAGAATGCTTACAATATATTTAAAATGACACTGAGTTGTTTAAAATGAGCTAAGTTAAATTTCGTCAAAGAATCGCATGACACACCTTGAGTTACTTGTAAAGATTCAACAAATGGGAAGAGGTCAGTTATCACAGTGTAGAAAAATGGGGAGAAGTAGGTAGAGAGACGAGTTGCGCTTCAACTGCAAGTCCAATGTTAGTATTCCTACTAAAGCCTCCGAGAAAACAGCTCTAACAGAGAAAATACAGATAATAAAGTCAAAGTGGACAGAGTTGTCACATTATAGGAAGAAAGCACTCCCATGCCAAAGAGCCACTCCTAGTAAAACTGAAGGCCAAACGTATTCAGAGAACATTCAGTAACAGAAAACATTCCATTGAAATCACAGGTTTAAGTGCAAATCCTTATGTTTTGAAAAAGTGCATTTTCTAGAATCTCTCTTTTGTTATATTTATTTTTGAATTCCATCTCTCTAACCTATGTCCTTCTATAAGTCTCATTCTAGTGTGTTGACATAATATAATTTAATATGAATACCACCCAATCAAAATTTGTAGGATTTCATACATATTTATATACGATCTTGATTTTTATTTATATAAGTATTATGTGGCTACAGAGCTTACTCTATTTCTGGTTTTTTTTGCAATCTTGCTTGTAAGAGTTGTATTAATACTTTTTCTGCTGTCTTTGCTTCTAGCTTATTCATTTCCCTTATAAAGACCACTTAGGCTGTTCCCAACCCTTACAATCACAATCAACATTGAGATAAACAGACTTATACATGTTTTTTTTAAGGACTACATGAAAATTTTCTTAGGATATTTACTAGGAATAAAATTACTGGATTATGTGATACACAAACTTATTCTGCTTTGTTTAGTCAAGGGATATTTCTCTGGAAAATGACTATAAAAGTTTGTGGTAGTTTACATTTTTCCATATATCAGTTCTTTGTTCTTTGGTGTTAACTCATTTTTAATGTTTTGATAATATGATTGAAGTTAAGTGGTGTCTCATTGGTATTTTAATCTTGGTTTTACTGATTACTTGTGTAATTGAGCATCTTTATGTATTTAAAGATCATTCAAATTTCTCTTATAGGAATTGACATCATATTTACTGGACCTTTTATTGTTGGGTTAATGTTTTACATATCTTTTTTAGTTAATTAATTTTTAAAAGCATAGATAAAACAATCAATTAGTAGATTGGGAGATGGTAAATGTCTTCTATTTGACATCTTCTATCTTTAGCTATATAATCCTTCTTTGAAGAATACTTATTCTGATTTATATATTCAAACATGAATTGCTAAATTTATGCTATTCTAAAAATTTTTGTTGATGCATAATAATTACACAATAATAGTGGGAATCATTGTGACATATTCATACTTGTATAATTTAATCAACTTCATTCCCCAGTATTTCTCCTTGCTCTCTCCTCTTCCCTTTTCCTGATCCCATCCTTTATCCTACACAGGTATCCTTTCTATTTTTATGAGATTGCTTTTTTATCTTTTTTTTCTCTCCAGCTTCCATATATGAGAAAAAATTACAATTTTTTTATATCACTCAACACAATGTTCTTCAGTTCCATCCATTTTCTTGTAAATACCAAGGTTTTATTCTTCTTTATGACTAAATAAAACTCTATTTTGTATATATAGTACATCTTCTTCATTCTTTCATCTCTATACAGACAGCTGGGTTGGTTCCATAACTTGGTTATTATAAATTGTGCTACTATAAACATAGGTAGGCCTGTTGTCACTATAGTATGTCAACTTAAATTCTTTTGGATAAATACCTAGGAGTGTATAGCTCTTGAACATGTAGTGTTCCATTTCTAGTATTTTGAGAAACATCTATAACTGATTTCCATAGAGAATGTGCTTATTTGTAATCCCATCAATAGTATTTAAGGCCTCCGAACATTGGTATGCTGGTAAAGAGTTAAATACAGCCTTTTAGGAAATGAATGAAGAACCTTTGTTTTGTTGTCTTTGCTGATGTCTGCACTGCAAATATCTTCACCATGGATAATTACAATCTTCTAAATGACTTCAACTAGTTGGTGAAATTCCTAACATTTTAACTATTGGCTCTTTTGAGCTTACAGGAGCTGAATCCAACACTGAAAACCCCACCAGCAGCTATTGATTGAGGGTTGTTTATCAAGATTAAGTTCACAACACTTGTGCAAGTAGCCAATAAACTCTATTGGCAAGAGAATGCCTCCATTTAAAATGATATAGGCACTGGAATTGGGATCAGCTCTGTGAGGAGAGATATACAATGCAACATGAGTATCAGCCAGCTTCATAAGCTGTTATTTGGAACAGAGTAAAAATCCCATCTATTGCTCAACTATTTCCATCTCTGTTTCTATTATCAGGATTTAATATGTCTTAAAAATCTTTTTGGATTTGTTCCCTATTTCTTTTATAAAAATTTACTGGTTATTCGCAGAGGTTTTTTTTTTCTTTCAAATTTTGATTTCATTGTATTTTCTGATGCATTTTGGAGAAAGCTTGTGTATTTAATATATTTAGTGTCTGAATTGCTTCCCTTTAGTTGTCTCATATGTGTATATGATTTATTTGTCTGTTTAATTACATCTTTTTTTAATATTCCATAGTTAGTTTAACATTTTTCTCTATAAAGAGTCTTAAGCAATTTTTCATATGTTAACATCTAGGTAATTCTTGGGGTTTGATGAGATTGTGAATAGTGGCTTATATCTGTCGTTCTATCTAGTTAGTTATTTTTGCTATAGATTTTTATTATCGATATTTTCAAGTTGCCCGTATATACCAGCAGTCAAACTTTTTGATCTCAGGATCCCCTTATAATCTTAAAAAATAATAACTCCTTTCTAAACTATTTTTTCTCTTTTCCTTTATTGATTTTTTACTAATTGTAATTATACATGTTGATCCCCAAATTATTGAGGTCAAAATTATCAATAAGCTTTCATTTATGTGTGGTGATATCTTTTGTATTAAAAACTATAATAGAAAATTTAAAAACTGTTATTGGTTCCCTTAAAATAAAAATAACCTATCAGAAGTTAATATAAATAATGTGTTACTATCTTGTCTGTTCCTAAAATTCTTACCTGGCTTCCTTTCATTTTTAAAAATTTTCTTATACATTTTTTCCTTGACTTAAGTTCAATCTTTGACATTCATTTGCTGTGAATTTGTCTCTTATAGATAAAATATTTCTTTTCTCTTTTTGTATCAAGGCTGAGGGTCCTATTTTTTAATTAATTCATTTCATACATATATATTTCTATTATTAGTATATTTAATATTTATATTTGATATATTATGTAAATGGGACAATATTTCGTCTTATTCTATCATTTTATTTTATATTTATGTTTTATATTTATGGTTATTTTGTATTTAAGTTTTGCTTTTTTGTTCTATTTGTTTTATATTTAACTTTAATCTTAGATTTTTAAAAATGTCTATTAATATTCTGGAGGCAATCTCTTATTTATTAAGAATCATACTTCAGTTTACCTTTCTGTATACTGTTCTGGAACATATCAGTATCTTATGCTTTTAGGTAATGTCCTCAGCACCCTCCCCTTTCTACTCTCTAGATTTTTAATTGCTCCCTATCTTTTACCCTTGCCATTGTGGTTTCATTTGTTATTTTTTCTTCTTCTTGGTGGATTTTGTGTATTCCTTTTTAGGCAATGATAAAATGTTCCAAGTTATTTATTCCAGCATTTTTTCATTATGCAATTTAGCAGTTTCTTGATTTATTGTATTTTCTTGACTTATTTGTCTATTTCCAGGATATTTTAGAGAAAAATTTGTGTGATAAAACATAAGGTATTTTTGCCTGAGAATACTTCATTTTACCCCCTTCATACTTTCTAGTTTTGCTATAAATAACTTCTTGTACATATGAAAACACTGACTTTTTTTCTCTTAAAATGTTAATTTTGAGTAGCAGTTGTCAATTTGATTTTTCTCCCTTTGTTAAAAGATTCAGGCTCTTTTTCTGTGCTTCTAGATGTGGGACTCTATTTGTCTGATACTTGTTTAACTTTCATTCTGACCTCATTTATTGCTTTTTAATTCTGGGAAATTTGTAGTCTTATTATATTTTGTTTGTTTTCAGTGCTGGGGACTGAAGCCAGGGCGTCACAAATTCTAAAGAAACTGAGCTATAATCCCAGCCAATTGTAGCCTCATATTTTTAAATATTCTAATTTTTTCATATTTTTTTCTTATTTTAGACTCCTATTATAAGAATAATGACACTTCTCTTACTAAAGTCCACACACACACACACACACACACACACACACACACACACACATCTTAATTTTTCTTTACTAAACAACAGAATTAGTTGACATAATAAGTTATTCTTCCTAGTGCAGGGGGGACATAATTTCAAATGATATGTTGAAATTAAGACTTTGTAGTTCCATAGATTGTTTGAAGGACTATGCTATCAAAAATGTAGGTGCTTTCTACTTTTAGTTTCAGAAGGAGATACTAAAATCCAAAGAAGTTCTGTAATTTGTTCATATACTTAACGAAAAATAGAACCGAAATTCAAACCTTAAACCATTTAAGTCCTGAATTCTTTTCATCCATGATGTTGTCATATCCAAATATGTAAAATCACTATTGATAAATTCCTATTTCATCAATGATTTTAGAGGATAATTCCAAAAGTTAGTTTAAAAACATCCCTACATAATGCCCCCAACTCATTACATAGAATTCAAATTCATATTTAAACCCACCTAATTAAACCCTTCATTGAAAGCATATCACTCCAGCTTCAGATAGAAATCCATGAAATACATTAACAGATTTATGGGCCAATGTTTCAAATATTGTATTAACTGAAGGAAATCAAATGTCCATTTTTATAACGGGAGAGTTTGTTTTTTCACTTTTTCATTAGAAATATTTTACTTAATTAACTAACAGAAGGCAGTTTAATGCACTGCTATCTAGATCATTGTTTTCACAAAAGCATCAAGAGAACACATTATTAATTGGCACACATGAAAAATTAGGTCTTGAATTGTCTAAATGTGCAAATGAAACATACCATATGTTAATGCTGTACTGAGCAAAATTTCCATTTTCTGTTAACTAGTGATTCCATTAATAGATTAAAGAATTCTTAGAAAATAAATAAGAGTTAGAAGTTATGTGAATTAGAAAGTCAAAGAAAGTCAGAATTGCAGTGAGATGATAATGGCTCTTTACCTCATAGGAAAGCACAGATGAAATAGTGACAGATTTTTGCATTAGCATTTTATACTTTCAGTGCTATAGGGGGTTTGGGAAACTTTAAATACAATATCCCAATACTGAGAAGAAGAAATCATTATACATTATGTGTGTGTATATATTATATATAATATATATACATATATACACACAGATGCATACTTTTTTGTTTTTTAGAATGAATTTTGATATGAAGTAGTTTTGATTTAATAGTACTTTCATGATTAATTCATGGTTTTCATTTGACTCCTTTGGATTGAATTACATCAGAATGTGCTAAAATACATAATTTTCCAAAGGGGAAAACACAGAAAACTATGGATATTTCTCACCAGGTAAATTTGTATTCATCATTTCAAACTAAGAATAGAATGAGTCCCTAAGTAGCCTTGTGTTTGTCAAAGAATGTCAAGTCATTATTTGGCAGAGAGAATAGATGATTTGCCTGGAAAATAAACTACAAAATTTAAGAATAAATATGAGATTGAATACTAGAAAATAACTTCAAAAGTTGAAAAAGCAGGTAAAAAAATGTTAACTGAGAATGGTTCTTAAAGAATCAGTGATAATACTGAATTATGAAAACATTTCTAATGATTATGAACAAAGTGAAAATAAAATGAAAAGAAGGTAAAACAATGGAAATGATAGAAAATGCATTATTAGTAAATACATGTTAAGGAGACAGATTATAAAATATTCATATTTTTTATTAACTGGCATTAGGAACTTTAAAATGAAATGAAAATGTGATGTGGGTTTTTTTTTTATTCTGTTTAAATCTTTTATCTTAATTAATCAAAGAAAAAACAGTAGTAGGTTTTGTAGTTTAAAAAAGAGGACTTGGAGAGAACAGATACAATGTTTTCTGACTCTCAATGAGCATATAACATTGTTGGCATTACATAATGGGCATGTGAGTGTTTCAGCTCAAGGATCCACATAAAGAATGGACCAGATTCACCTGGAGGTTTCTTTCCATAGCACACTTCCAGGATTTTGAGTTTCTTAGGCTAGGATAAGGTCTGGAAATATGCAAACTAAAAACGTTTCTTCCAATAATTTGCAACTAGTTTGGTACGTACTGCAACAGGCAAAAATATCATTAATCGTAAGACAAATGTGTATTGTGCTTCAGTTATGGAGAGGAAACTATTGTAAGCTCTTGCAAACATATAAAACATTCATTTTTTTCTAGATTCTGTTCTTAAAGGACTTAATGTATTGAAAGAAAGTTGCAATAACAGTGCCATAAAAAAGGTAAAGCATCACATTAAATGTGAAAGCAGATTGCTTCCCCTTTGGGAGAAGGAAGAATAATTGAGGCAGCTCTCTGAACAGGGCCTTGATAAACTACTTGTCTTAATAGGCTCCACGTGAAGAAGGCATTCCAGGCATGAGCAATAAAATGAGCACTCACAACACAATCTGATTCAGGATAGATTTGGGGAGAGGAGAATAATATAATTTAGATGAAATTAGTGGCCAAATATTAATTCACTAAATAGATATTCGTGAAGAATAAATGGTGAAAAACAAAGCTTGGAATAAACTAGTTACAGTGCAAGTAGAGAGATGTGAGTAGATTCAAATGGTACTCAAGTGGAACTTAAAGATTAATTAAATGTAGGCTTTATCTCAATGATTAACTGGATTGGGGCAGAATGTGAGGTAAAAGAGAATTGAGGGATCATTTGAGATTTCTGGTGTGAGTCATTACCTGCATTGCAATACTAGTTATTTGTGTTGAGATGCTTCTTACATTGCAGGTACCCAACTTGCCCCTTTCATGTTTGCTTTTACTCAAATAAAGTCAGTATTATAGTCCTTTGTTGATATCAGTATTGTAGATCTCAGGGTTGAAGTGTGCTAAGAGGTAATTATATCATCATGGATAGACCAGGGACCTTTTCCAAACTTTTGATAGGACAATATTCAGTTTTTAAAAAAATATTTATTTTTTAGTTGTAGTTAGACACAACACCTTTATTTCACTTGTTTATTTTTGTGGTGCTGAGGATCGAACCCAGGGCCTCACACGTGCAAGGCAAGCGCTCTATCGCTGAGCCACAACCCCAGCCCCCATATTCAGTTTTTTATCTTATTAAAGATAACAGGAACCCTACAATGAACTAATTAATATTCTACCACTGATAGTGGGAAAGATAAATTGGAATTTATATTCAAAATAAAGGTATTTTAAAATTTCATCGTTGTTTTAGATAAGACAGTGAATTTGATAAACCATACTCTCAATTTTAAATCTACTGTTATTTTGTTTAACATTGAGCTTTAACTTTCACTAACATAGTTTATTGCTCTAAAGTTAGCTGAATGCTTGTGGGCAATATTATTTATTTTAAAAGAAAATACCCCTAAGCTACTTACATTTAGAGATTGTGAAAGCAAATAGATTTATCATAGAAGGAAGAAATCAAATGTGCTTTTTGTTCTTAATTTTCACTCAAGAGTAGAAGTGAGTTTTTTGTGTTCTTTTCAAGAATACAAAGAAAAGAATGTAAAAAATCCAAGAAAACAATGTTCTCCTTTGATTTTTTAAAAATCTCTATAAGTGTGTTTTTTCCATAGAAAGATAGATTAAAAATTGGGGAATATAGTAAAATCATTACATTAAAGATTACTATGAATAAACATAATATTTGATAATACTTTTTTTCTATTACATTCTTCATATTAACAGGGAGTTATACATTTTGTGAAAAATTTGATAAGCATTCCAAAAGAAAAAGGGAACTTGGAGCATATACAATTTAAACTTTTTTTATTACAATTTAAATTTTTATAACAAATTTATTGAGGGTTGAGCAGTATAGTTACAAGATAAATACATTGTAATTACCATATTACTAACCCAAAATATCATGCCAGGATGTGATTCCCTGATATAGAATTCAGTGCAACTCATATTTGCCCTCAAATTTAATTAGCACATACCTTTGATTGAAGAAAGAGAATCTTATCAAAGTCTATTTCAAGTCTTTATGTAACCATCAGTGATAAAATGGAAGGGGTTAAAATTTTACTAACACTTGTGAGGTCTAGGAGATGTTTATAAGTAAGGCCACATTCTATTGGCTCCAGTATATCTTGTAAGCCAAAAATTCAGTGAAATTCAATATCTATTGACAAAGTTCTGAACCTTAGGGTGATTTGAAGTAATAAAGAGAAGGATTAGGAAAATTTAGATATACAGTGACATATATGAAAGACAGATGTATACACAGCCAGGAGCTCTAGTAATGGTATGGTCAGTTTATTTTTTCTTTTTATATTTTAAGCTCATAGAGAAGAAACTGCTATCATTCTTTTGCTCTCTGTTCAACTTCACTCTAATAGGATATATTAGACAGTTCTTTTCTACGATGAAACAAGCTATATGTTAGACGTATATGAAAATTATAAAATAACTTTATGTAGATTCATAGAGAGATGAGTAAAAATTGATATTCATGCATTTCCATTAGTGTTCAGAGGTAGGGACAAGAACATTTTTCTAGTCTTTGCATCTGTTTCTTGGTGTGCAGCAGTAAGGCTGATAAGCACTGCCAAGGAAACCAAAATTAGTGGAGATTATGTTCAGGCTGAATAAGGTTTCAAGCCTACAATGTGTTAAATAGTCCATTTTCAAGAAAATAAAAAATATGCCAATAATAAAATAATGTGATTTTTCATTATAGAACAAAGAAAAAGAAAATGAAATCCATGTGCAACCAATAAATATCTACTAATGTAGTTGACATTAATATATTCAGGTCATTTGAACATGTGTTTTGAGCTCTCATGTTCTATTTATATATCAAAGTTAACTTCTCTTGTCAGTGAGAATTAGTGGCATCAAGGTCCTTAAGGTACAGCTATTATTGTGGCCTTAAAAGTCATTTTTATATCATGAGAAAAGTTCAAATCACTTTTCTCATGAAACAAAATTTACTTTGCATACTCACCTGCATTTTGACTATCTCTGCTCAAGCCTGTGCTTTGCCTAAGCTTAACACATGCCCTAATTTCTTTATTTTATTGTCTACATTCTCTCTTATGGTGGTCATCAGGTCATTTCATAATTGCATAATTACATAATGAAGCATTGTCATCTAACTTGCCTTGATCAACAAAATGCTGAGCAGAAGCCTTTAGGTGACAGTGATTGGCCACTCACTTCACTCTTTCTCAAGCATTGCACGTGGAGCCTTAGTGTACTGAAAATTTTAAAGTTCTTTATTATCCCAGTACAATAGCCTGTCCTGACTTTACACTTAAGAGTTGATTCTTCACTGAATGTGACTGCTTTACTGGATGTAGCTGATGTTTATGGGTCTACAATTTAATTTCTAAAAGAATATTATTTTTCTTTTTTCTTCTTCTTAAAAATTACAGAACACTATCATTTAATAATCACAGGAAACAAATTTTGTTAAATCTTTGAGTGTGTGTGTGTGTGTGTGTGTGTGTGTGTGTTGTGATGGAAACTCACTTTATTTTTTTTTTTTACTTTAAAATTTACCATGTACATTGCAAGGTCTACTTGTCTAATACAAATTGTATTTTCACAAAAATTTTGATTTTAAAGCATTAGTGAAAATAGCAATTAAAGTTATTTAAAATGCCAAGTGTTCAGACAAAAGTGTATATAGGCACTCGAAAAAAAAAAAGAGTTTGACACCCTATTATTGTCTTAAAACTATTATATTAGCTTAAACTGTATATCATATCATCAGACCATAAAATTTAGGGTAAATCTGTGTAAATTTGAAATATATTTTCTACCATTTTGAAGTTTTAAGTTTTTCTCATTAAATTGATATCTGTGCATGGCTATAAAGCAGAACAATATAATGATACCACTGCTGCCCTAAGAACTATAAAATTAGTATACGAGACTGACTTTAATCACTTCAGTTTTTCCTGTTTTTTAATTTCAATTTTTCATTTTCAATTTTTTTCTTGCAGTCTGTTATCTAAAATTCAGGAAAGAGCTTGTCTTTTTAAAAAAATTTTATTGTTGGTTGTTCCAAACATTACATAGTTCTGACATATCATATTTCACACTTTGATTCAAGTGGGTTATGAACTCCCATTTTTACCCCGTATACAGATTGCACAATCACATCGGTTACACATCCACTGTTCTACATATTGCCATACTAGTGTCTGTTGTATTCTGCTGCCTTTCCTATCCTCTACTATCCCCTCTGCCCTCCCTTCCCCTCCCATCTTCTCTCTCTACCCCATCTACTGTAATTCATTTCTCCCCCTTGTTTTTTTTTCCCTTTCCCCTCACTTCCTCTTGTATGTAATTTTGTATAAAGGGAATGGAACCACCATTTGACCCAGCTATTCCCCTCCTCGATCTATTCCCTAAAGACCTAAAAAGAGCATACTACAGGGACACTGCTACATGGATGTTCATAGCAGCACAATTCACAATAGCTAGACTGTGGAACCAACCTAGATGCCCTTCAATAGATGAATGGATAAAAAAAAAAAAAGTGGCATTTATACACAATGGAGTATTACTATGCATTAAAAAATAACAAAATCATGGAATTTTCAGGGAAATGGATGGCATTAGAACAGATTATGCTAAGTGAAGCTAGCCAGTCCCTAAAAACAAATGCCAAATGTCTTCTTTGATATAAGGAGAGCAACTAAGAACAGAGTAGGGAGGAAGAGCATGAGAAGATTATTAACATTAAACTGGGACAAGAGGTGGGAGGGAAAGGGAGAGAGAAGGGAAATTGCATGGAAAGGGAAGAGCTTATCTTAAGGGAAGTTGTAAATTAGAGAAAGTTTGACTTCTGCTATCTCTGACTCATTTATTTATCCTTTGCCCTGTTTTCTGTCAACACTTCACAGATTTAACTCTTATGTCTAAAGCCAGTAATTTACACCTTTGCACAAACTGAAGTCCCAAGTTTTCCCTTTCTGGGGAATACATGCCTGTGTATCCTTTGCAAAAAATTCAGAGGCCAGATGGGCAAGGTTTTAGGAACAAGCAAATTTTATGTTTCAGAGAACAAGAAACACTTTTTAGAACTTCTCAAATCATACCCTGTGGTGGAAAACTTTACAGCCTACAGATGAGGAAGCCTGGCTTTGAGGTTCAGACAAAGCATGAAAGGGAGTTAGGCCACTTCCTCTTGCATAGTTTTATTTGTATTCAGCTGTGTTTTAACTGACTTTCTAAACTTTTAGAAAACATTGTTTTAGATTCCCTGCACCACACAGTAGCTCTGTGTGAAATTTATAGTAACTCAAACAAAAACTCCCTCTGGCTTTTCATGACTGAACATTTGATTAAAATTATAGAAACCGAACTACCAGGCAACTCCTCTCCAGCTATGTGTGAAACATCTGCTGAAGTAGCCTTTAAAAGTCAGACAGAATTGCAATGTCACACTCTAGGGGAAATACACATAACATAAAATTAAATAATGAACACAAAGCCTAGAGCTCATAAGGTGCAGGCCATATGTAAGCTGATTAGTTAGTCACTGAAATGTGGGGTCTTCAGGAAACAGTAAATTAGAGGGCTTATAGATGTGTGTGTGTGTGTGTGTGTGTGTTAGTCTAATAAAGTGTAGTATCTAGGTTCAGTAAAATTTCAGGCAATACAAATTTTTTAATATAACTAATAAATGTATATTACAATTCAGTTTTTATACTTAAGTGTTAGAGTACCATCCATATACATTTAAAATACCAAGAGTTAATTATTGTATTAAAAACCTTTGTTATGTAAACAATAAACTTTCAGAACCCAAAAAGAAAAAAAGAAAAAAGCATAAAGCAAAATAAATAAATAAAGAACTAAGTTTTCTTCTTCTTCTTCTTCTTCTTCTTCTTTTTTTTTTTTTTTACTGGAGATCACACTCAGGGCTTTGCACATGCTAGTCAAGCACACCTCACTGAGCCACATCCCTAGCTCTAGATACAAAGAATTTTTCAAGAAATATAATTAGAGACATTGGGACACAGAAACACATGAAATATAATTGCTAACGTTTTAGAAACTTCATAGATCACTGACAGTGACAACTGGAATCCTGATAAATATTTATAAAGAAATTCTAAAGAAAATTGTAAGGTAGGATTTTTTCCTCTAAGTTAAACAAAAGTCATATTAAACCCATTGAAATAATAAAATGAATGATTATTGGTACTTTCATATTTTTATTTATTCATTTATTAATTGATTTTTAATTTGTTCTAATTAGTTATGCATGACAGTAGAATGCATTTTGACACATCATACAAAAACAGAATACTCTCATTTTTCTGTTTTTATATTATGTAGAATCACACCAGTTGTGCAATCATGTATATAAATAGAGTTACAATGTCTAATTCATTCTATTATCTTTCCTTTCCCCATACCCCATCCCCTGCTTTCAATCTCCTCTGCATAATCCAAATTATTTCTATTTTTCCCTAGCTCCTAGCCCCTTATTATAAATTAGTATCCACATATCAGAGAAAGCATTCAGCCTGTGGTTTTGGGGATTGGTTTATTTTGCTTAGCATCATATTCTCCAGCTCAATCCATTTATCTGCAAATGTCATCATTTCATTCTTCTTTAAGGCTGAGTAATAGTCTATTGTGTATATATACCACGTTTTCTTTATCTATTCATTTGTTAGAGGGCATCCAGTTTGGTTCCATAGATTGGCTGTTGTGAATTGAGATTCTGTAAACTGATGTAGCTGCCATCACTGTAGTATGCTGATTTTAAGTCCTTTGTGTGTAGACAGAGGAGTAGAGATAGCTGGGTCAAATGGTGCTTTCATTCCAAGTTTTCCAAGAAATCTCCATACTGTTTTCCAGATTGGTTACACAAATTTGCAGTGCCACCAGCAATATATGTATTTCCCCCATCCTCACCAACATTAATTGTTTGTATTCTTGAAAATTGCCATTCTGTCTAGAGTGAGATGAAATCTTAGAGTAGTTTTGTTTACATTTCTCTATTTGCTAGAAATATTGAACAATTTTTGTATATTTGTGATTGATCATATTTCTTCTTCTGTAAAATATCTGTGCAGGTCCTTAACCCATTTATTGATTGGGCTATTTGTTTTTTTTTGTGTGTGTGTGTGTGTGTGTTGAGTTTTTTGAGTTCTTTATATATCCTGGGGTTTAATGCTCTCTCTGATGTGTGTGTGATAAAGATATTCTCCCATTCATTCCGTAGGCTCTCTTTTCACATTATTGTTTTCTTCGCTGAGAAGAAGCTTTTTAGTTTGAATCCATCCCATTTATTGATTTTTGATGTTCCTTCTTGCACTTTAGGAGTCTTGTTAAGGAAGACAGTTCCTAAGCCGACCTGGTGAAGATTTGGGGCTACTTTTTCTTCCATTAGGAACAGGATCTCTGTTCGAATCCCTAAGTCTTTGACTTACTTTGAGTTGATTTTTGTGCAGGGTAAGAGATAGTGATTTAGTTTCATTTGTTACATATGGATTTACAGTTTTCCCACCACTATTTTTTGAAAAAAAGGTTATCTTTTCTCCAATGAATGTTTTTGGCACTTTTGTCTAGTATGAGATAACTGTATTTATGTGGGTTTTTCTCTGTGTCTTCTATTCTGTACCATTGGTCTATATGTCTGTTTTGGTGCCAATACCATGTCCCTTTTGTTACTATGGCTCTGTAGTATAGTTTCAAGTCTGGTATTGTAATGCCTCCTGCTTCACTTTTCTTGCTAAGGATTGTTTTGGCTATTCTGGGTCTCTTATTTTTCCAAATAAATTTCATGTTTTTTAAAAATTTCTATGAAGAATGTCTTTTAATAGGAATTGGATTAAATCTGTATAATGCTTTTTATACTATGGCCATTTTGACAATATTAATTTTGCCTATCCAAGAGCATGGATGATCTTTCTACCTTCTAAGGTCTTTTTAAATTTTTTTTCTTTAGTGTTCTGCACTTTTCACTGTAAAGGTCTTTCACTTTGTTTGTTAGATTGATTCCCAAGTATATTGTTTTAATTTTTTGAGGCTATTGTGAACAGGGTAGTTTTCCTAATTTATCTTTCAGTGGATTCATCATTGATGTATAGGAACATTTTTGATTTATGGGTGTTGATTTTATATCCTGTTACTTTGGAGAATTCATTTATTAGTTCTAGAAATTTTCTAATGGAGGTTTTTGGATCTTCTAAATATAGAGTCATGTTGTCTACTACTCTCCAATTTTTAAGGAATAATTACTTTAAAAATAATGATATAATTACTGGTGCCAGTATTTATATCAAACAATACTGGGTAAAGAGGAGTACACATTTGGTATGGCATAGTTCAAGTCAATATTATTCATTATGTCTACCTCTCTTTTAGGTTAAACAACCAATCATCAATACAATAAAACACTGTGTTGGGAGTAAAAAGGCACCCTCATACATTGCTGGTGGGACTGCAAATGGGTGCAGCCAATATGGAAAGCAGTATGGAGATTCCTTGGAAAACTAGGAATGGCACCATTTAACCCAGCTACACCAGTCCTCACTCTATACCCAAAGGACTTAAAAACAGCACACTACAGGCCCACAGCCACATCAACGTTTATATAGCAGCACAGTTCACAATAGCTAAACTGTGGAACCAAACTAGATGCCCTTCAGTTGATGAATGGATAACAATAATATATACACACTATTCAGAATTAAAAGAGAATAATCATGGCATTTTCAGGTAAATGGATGAAGTTGGAGAATATAATGCTAAGTGAAGTTGGCCAATCCCCCCAAAAAAACAAATGCTGAATGTTTTCTCTGATATAAGGATGCTGATTGATAATGTAGTTGGGAGGCAGAGCATGGGAAGAATAGACAAACTCTAGATAGGACAAAGGGAAGGGAGAGGAAGGTAGTTGGTATGGGGGTAGGAAAGATGTTGGAATGCGATGGACATCAGAGAGATGAAAAATCATGCTCTATATGTGTAATATGAATTGTGATGCATTCTGCTGTCATACATAACAAATTAGAATTTTTAAAAAAGCAAAGTTAAAAAAATATTGCTATTGCCCATTTCTCAAAAAAACTTTAAATATTCAAAGTTATTTAAATAATATATTTAGCAATTATATGACATAGCTTATTATTGAAATACTTCTGGTTATGTCTATCTAATACAAAATGTTGACTATAGAATCAATGTTCTAAAACTTGTACTTGAAAAGGATGTAGAAAAGCAGAATTTGAAAGCCTAAGGCACAGCAAGAAGGTATTGAAGATAAGAATTTTGAAGAGTTGTGTTTTATCTGCGTTGCAGTTGTACCATTTGTTAACATTCACACAGTTCATTAATTTCAACAAGAGATACAGTGTGAATAAATACTGAAAAGTTTATAGAAATATTAGCAACTCATTGGTCAGTAGATATATTTTTATATAAATGGTTATATCAGACTTTATTTCAAATATATGCCTTAATAAAAATACTCAAACATATTCATGTAGGAATTTTTGTCCTCACAGATGCTCTCAGTGACTTGTGTAAGGATTAGCATTAGTGACTGCCCTGTTGCCATGCCTTAGAAAACCATGGTACTTGAATGACCAGATGAAATTTGCATACTGCTTAAGGATTAAACTTTAGAATCCTGATTTTATTTGCTTAGGATGAACTTTGAGTTAACATTTTAGAATACGTTTCTAAATCTAGTTTAGGTAAGTAAATCCAGGTCCAGAAAAAGAGGAGGAAAATTAAAACTTCAGTCTGTGCACTACTGAAATAGAGACCAACAAGTTGCATTAAGGTGTAGGGCTGCTTTTTTTCTTTTTTCTTTTTGTTTTAAAGTAGAAGTCTTTTTCATTAAGAAATAAGGAAAATTAAGTACATTTGTATAATATTGAACAAAACACCCTAAGGATGTAGAGAGAAAAATGTTGAGGCTATAATGCAGCCAACATGATTATTACACTCTGGGATTCTAAGTACTCTGATTCAAAATCAAGGTTAGACAGTGGCTTGGCTCTCCAAGCCTTACAGAATGAAGACGTGGAAATCCATAATAAAATAGCAGAGGACTGTGAATGAGTCTGTGTGTTGACTTGTTTGTGATGTTGAAAAGTTCGACTTTCTTTTGCATAGAACATTTCTTCTACAAAACAATTTGTGTTGTTATTAGGAACAAATTGGAATATCATTAGAATATATACCAAATAGCTATCAGTTTGCATTAAATTGTATTTAGAATTTATAACTTTGTGTTATAAAGTATTATTCTTTATAAAATATAAAGGAGATAAATCTGAAATATTCAAAGTGCTCTGATTTGATTGATTCTTCAATAAAGCTAATGATTCTGGGAATACATGCAAAGAGTTAGAGAGATTTCTACAATGAAGTTTTGCAGACTTACTCCAAATCAGTGATCATACTTTATCAAGCAACTCTTTGAATGATACAAACCAAACCAAACAAAACATCAAAATTGACAATTCTGTCATTTATTTACCTAAGCTATTTTTTTATTATACTCTGAAATGGACAAATAGTCTTTTGCTTTACTTCAAAAGAAACTCACTAGCATTAAAATTGCATAGAAAGGAAATAAACTACAGTAATATTGCTACATAAAATTTTATTTGACCTCAAACATCTCTGCCTTTCTCAATTGATTTTTGTAGAAAATACCAATTGAAATCACTGGATTAGATGACATATTTGAAAAAGGGAAATAATTTTTACCTAATATTGAAATTATTGATACATATGTCTGCTTGAATTTTATTTGGAATTGAGAAAAAGACAGAATATACAACCCAGTGCTTGATTGCATAGCAAATGTTTCTGCATTCATGTGCTGAAGAAACATATCAGTGGATGGAAATCAAAACTAAGGTTTCACTCTTCTCTCTAGCAGAGCCAACCGGCTGGAGTAGCACAAGAATAAATAATTTATTACTTGTATGGGCAACATTAAGGTCAACAAGTATACCTTGCTATGGTACTCATGATACTCTTAAATATTGGGTTTGGATTCATGTATTTTTTATACATACAAGGCAATTAAAATAATCCTTCCTCTTTAGCTTTCTTTAATTACCCTAATTAGTGTCCAATATATCTCTTAAAGCTGCCCCACTTAAAATCACATTAAGCCAGTATATCTGATTCTTTGCATTGTATTGTAATTATAATATAAAGAGCTAGACAATTTATTTCTGCTATGTTCCTAGATTTTGTTAGGTTACTATTTTTAATTTCTTTTAAAAATGATGTCATTCTTGACTTCTTCCCCTTTTTTAAATGGACTTTTGTTACTTATCTTTTGATTTTTCTCTTTTTTACTCTTTCCTTTCTCCCTTTAACTTGCTTTGACTTGCTGCTTCTTTTATTCTGTGAAGGACATGTGTCTTTTCGAAACATTATATAATTTCTTTATTCTACCTAATTTTCCATTTTCAAAGACTTATCAAATTTTGTGCTTCCTTAAAATTTCTTCTGGACAATTTTTTTTCCACTGATACAGATTAATTTACTTGTTGTTACATAACATATTCACCTATAATTAGCATGTTAGTACAATGCCTGTGTATTACCTTACCCTGTTTCTATGGAACAGGAATGAGGGAACTATTTCCTAGGGAACTATTTCCTATTTCCTAGGTAGTTCTCACTGTGGAATCTCTTTTGTGTTCCAGGCAACAAGTCAGCAAAAGCTTGACTGAGGCCTGAGGACTTATCCATATTCCCTGCAAATTATTGTCATCTCTTTGCAAGAAGCTTCAGACCCTTGGTAAGTATTTCTCTTTAAAGAGTGATTTGAATTCTTTATGTGGCTGCTCAGTTTTTCTAGAGTACATGCAGAACAAGACAGAAGCTACAGTGTCTTTAGAACCTGGCATCAGAAAACACAACTTTTACCCAGTCAGTCCTATTCAGCATAAGAGAACAACATAGGATGTGATTACCCGGGGGCAAGAAACATTAAGAGGCATCTAGGAGGTTACCACAAATGTACAGGATATATGACTTTCTCTCATTTCCATGCTGATCACTAAAATTTCTAAGTTGAGTAATTTTTATTAAGCACTTACTTTCATTTTACATTGCTTCCTGTATTATATCTCCCTGTCAAAACAAGTCTGTGTTTGCATTTTATCATCTTGCAAATGACTAAACTTTAAGTATCATATTTGTAGTATTTTAGCTGTTCAATATAAAGCTTTATAAAAGACAATGAGAAATACATTTGCATGCAATTACTTTCTAAGCAAAATTTTTGTAACTTACCCCTGTAAGAATCAATATCAACTTTTTGACATTGTTGTTCAACTCTTCTTTTTAAGTTGACCACTAGTTTTAGTTCTAGATTACCCTTTCTGTCAGCTATCATTGTTATTATTGTTTACACTACAGAGTCCTCTGGAAGCATTCTTTTATAAAAAAATATATCCCAGATCCTAACTAGAGGAAATAAAGTACTTGTAAAAGCCTACACATGTACATTAATAGAATCTTTATTCATAATTGCCCAAACTTGGAAGCCATGATCCACTGGTAGATGAATGGATGAATAAGCTATCATATATGCAAACAGTGGAATATTATTCAGCACTAAAGAGAAACGAGCCAATAGTCCATGAAGGTAATTGAGGAAACATAAATGTATGTTATTAAGTGACAGAAATAAATCTGAAAAGGCTATATATCATATAATTCCAATTGCATGACAACTGGAAAAGACAAAAATATAAATAACAAAATCATCAGTGGCTGTCAATGCCTGTTATTATGGGGAGAGTGCTGAATAGGCAGAACAGAGAGGATTTTTAGTCCAGCAAACATGTTCTCTATGATACTATGATATGGACACATGACATTCTACTTTCATACAAACACAAAGAATACCACTAAGAATGATCTCTATTGTAAACTATAGATTTGGGGCATAATGATATGTCAGCACAGGTTCATCAAATTTAACAAATGTACTACTGTGGTAGGGGATGTGCATAATGGGGGAAACTATGCATGTGTGGAGTCAGGGAGTTTATTGTATATTTCTGTGCCCTCTTCTCCACTCTCAATTGTGGTGTGTGTGTGTGTGTGTGTGTGTGTGTGTGTGTTGCTGGAGTTCAACCTAGGGCCTTGTACATGCTAGGCAATTGCTGTACTGCTAAGCTACATTCCTAGTCCCATTCCTCTCAATATTGCTGTGAACCTAAAACAACTCTAAAAGAATAAAGTCTTTAAAAAAAATCCCATACTCATTTTGCTTTTTCCTGGAACAGGGACATTTAAACCACTATTACTCAGGAGCTCTATTCCATTTTATTGAAGAACAGCATTATCAGCCAAAATATAGTAACTTGAAGAACACATCTGATTGCTTTTCACGAACCCTGAAGGTAGGCAGGTTGTTCTTCTTGAGGTTTAAGGTTTCTGTTTTGTGAAATCTCAGATTCTGTGGTTATGTGAAAAAGTCACTATCATCCTTCCACTTAAAAAATAGATTCCTACTGACAGGAAACACTAGCAAGAGCATATTTGGGTGAATTTATATATAGATGGAAAGTTATGAAGCAAGAAATTAAGAGAATAAAAATTAAATGGTATGTACATTTGAGAAAGATAAAGAGCCATGGAATTCTAATTGATAGTTTTCTGTGTCTCACCTGAATTTAAGACATTTGTAAGTGTAAGTCATCTGATCATAAGCATGTTAGGTAAGAGGAGTTCCATGCTTTCCTTTGGTATCTACATATTTTGAAGCAGTTCACCTTTCCAGCTCACATAAACAAGAAATGTCAAAGTCAGAATTTTAGCAGAATTTGAGATTTGTCTGCATGATTCTGAAGTTTGATCTCTTAATCTTCCTGCTACATCTCTCTCTCTCTCTTCAAAAAGAACAAAAAGTTAAATTGAAATTCAAAGTTCACAATATCCACTAGTTCAAAAGACTCAATTTGTGAGTACATATTTTGTGATAGGTAATTTGCATGATGCAAAAATACAGAAGCAAATAGTCTATGGTCTTGAGAGGTATCAGGGACAGGCTCAGAGAGATGAATACATTTGTAAGCAAATGAGTTATACAAGAAAAGCTCAGGATAACTTGGAAGCACAGAGTAGAACCACCTGTGCCTCTCTAGGAAGTTTTTTTTTTTTCCAGAGGGGGATATGAATTCTGAGCTAAATATTCAACAGTAAATAAGAATAAGCTCAGGGAATTTAGGGGCAGGGTGTAGGAAGGTCTTCCTTGTAAGATTTGAGACAATGAAGGAAAGGAAAGAATCAAAGATATGAGCTGGGGGAGATAACAGACCAAAAAGCCAAAGGCAGTGCTCTAGGATAGTTTTTTTTTCCTTGAAAGAATAAATTATTAAAAGATTTTAAGTAGGAAACATGATGGTTTTCTCTCTCTCTCTCTTTCTTTCTAGAGTAGACTGTTTATAGTGCTGTAAATCTGTAAATGGACTTGCTGGTAGAGATAAAACACTAAAATATTCTAGCAGGATGACATGATATCCATATATCTGGTCACTGAAGTAGGTAGGGAGTGGTGAACCCTGAAATATATAGGATTAGTTAAACATTATACCTTCTAATTTTCTATTTTTATTTTAATCATTTACATTTCCAGTTTGTGGAAATGTATGATCTTGTAAAAATGTTTGAATGTCAAAAGACTGGAGAAGGCTCTTATAATGGTTTGCATATGAGGTCTCTCAAAAGCTCATATAAATACAGAAATATTCAGAGGTAAAGGTATTAGATTGTGAGAGTTGTAACCCAATTTGTCCATCCTCATTTAAATAGACTGACTGGGTGGTAACTGTAGGCATATGGGGCATGACTGAAGGATGTAGGTTACATGGACTGAAAGGATTGTTTTCTTCCTGTGTCCCCTCCATCTCTCTGCTTTTTTGCTTCCATGGGGGAGCAGCTCCCCTCTCTATGCCCTTGCTATTTGTGATGAGTAGAACTGAAGATGTTAAACAATATTCTATGCCTTAAATAGAACCTGAGAGTGGCTCAAAGGACTGCTGACTTAGGTCAAGCTGTGGATTTGAGAGTTGGAGGAGTTGGAGGAGCTAATCAAAGGAAAATAACTGCCATTGTTCATAAATCCTCACCCCTCATCCATTTTTCCCAATTCCTAATTTATTGATGATTTCATGACATAGTTCTGTTTCTTATCCCATTTTACTAGGAGCTATTTTGAATTGACTTTCTATAATTTTCCTACTCATTTTTAATAGTTCTTTCAAATGTGTCTTTTTCTCTGATTCTTCTCCTAATTTCCAAGTACTTGCCAAACCCTCATTTTTATTACTTCATACAGAATTTACAATACCTTATCCTAACTTATTAGTTCAAATTCTTTTGTCCCCCAATGGTGTGGGAACAAAGTATGAGAAAATGCCATGGTCGTCTGTGCTATACTAGGACTCAGCATGTACTCTGGCAATTATTCTCAGCTTAAGGAATATTTTGAATTAATGAATGAAACACACCATGAAAACACTTTTCATATTTCTCTAAAATACATACATTTCTTATGAACTCATTTTTATACTTTTAATGTAATTTAAGTCCCAAATAAAAATCTAGTAATAGCGAATATTTGCTGTACCAAGAAGTGTGTTAATCACTTTAAGCACATTACACTTTGAATTCTCACAAGCCTCTAAGTTAATGATAATTTACTGTGTTTTAGAGGCTCAAGAGATAGCTGAATTGGCCAATATTTCTCAACCAAGAAGTGGCAGAGTTAGGACTTGAAAAGAGATACATAAAATGTCAACAGGGAAGGTCTGATTTTCTCATTCTTTCTCAAGTCTTACTACTGGGACTTTGAGCTCTTCTCTGCTGATATTTTTGTGTCAGCTTATCTCTACAGATGGCTACTATCAATAACATCCCATCCAGAGGTAGAATCTGTTCCTCTACCTCACCGATCTATGCCTATTAAGAGAATACAGCAGAAACAAAGCTGCTGCAGCTTTAATCATTTAAAGGGCTAGTAGCTTCTGCCTTTTATCTCCTGAAACTCTGAATGGCCATGTAAAAACTCAGGCTGGAGAGAGAGGCTACCTGAAGGAGTAGGGGTTATCAGGTGTGTGAGTAAAGTCATCTTGGACAACTGTACAATGAAGTCCTCTGCAGACCTCAGCTTCAACCTCTGTGGGTCTAAAATAGCATAAATTGCCAGAGGAGAAAACCCAGCTTATTAGAGTCATCCCATAGAATTCTAAGAGAGAATATTAATACAAACCTCTAAATTCTGGGAGTAATGTTTATTGCCATAAATAGCTATATTTTCTCAAATTTATGTTTAATTTGAAATTACAAATCATAATATCCCTGGCTTATTTTTATCTGGTTAAAATGAGCTAATATCCTGCAACTTATAACTTATCATGATACTTATACCACTTTTTGTCCATTTTTAAATATAAAGCCCAAGGGCAAAATAAACTTTTATATGAATTTCTCCTGGATGACCCAGCAAGAGAGTGAGTTTAGGATCTGAGTGGGGAGATGTGCATCCCTTGAACTATATTTCTTTTAGTAGAAAAGTTGCAGTGTCACCATTACTAATGCCATTTACAACACTAATGTGAATTAGTATTACTTAGTGCTGACTCAGGATTCATGACTATTTTCCAGAAGCAAAGACTGCCTACCACTGTGTTTAGTCATAAAGTTTTGTCTTAATTTACAATTTCAGTGATCATCATGTGTTTATTTTTCCTGGTTTATTTAGAATTATCTAGTAAATGCTAGCTTGACCTTGGATATGTGTGACATTTGCCCAATCTGCATTTCCTGTCAGTGGAGGTCTGGCTTCTTTTTGTATTTATACGTATTGTTAATTTCTCTTCAACTATGAAATGTCACTTATTAAAAGTTACTTTGCTTTTCAAGAAAGCTCTGTAAAATTTTCTTTTAAAGTGAAGAGAAATACTAAATGGGTTTTTATTGGCTCAAACTTTATGAAATTGCTGATATTTGACCATTTTTTTAGCCTACAAAAATGGGTATTCATAATACTATATTCAAAGTACAGTTTTGTTCAAACCTGACAGGACTTATCTCATGAGATTAAGTCAGGTGGAAGAGGATATATACATATTTTTCACCGGACACAAGAGAAGAGCAGATGCTAAGTGACTCACATATTGTCTCATAGCTAGAAAATAATAGAAATTTGGATTCAGGACAGCTAATACAGAGTCTACTAATTTACACTTTGTCCTCTACATTAATGAACTATTATTCTTTGCTTATAAACATAAGCTTGTCTTCAGCCATTACAAATTTTGGATCATGTTTAATATTTCAAGGTCTCTAATGTAAATTATTTTGTTACCCCTGAAAGTAGGTTATATATAGAGAAGGTGGCAACACAGTGTGGAAATATCAGGAGCTATTTTGTCAGTTATTAAACATTTCCTATAATTTTTCTACTCATATACATCTATAATGATGATTGTTCACAAAGTTGGAATTTTCAGTATGAAAATTTTCCAGAAAGTAAAAAGGATAGAAATTCAAAGCAGGCAAGATTGAAGAGAGGGGGTCAATTTCTGTCAGTTCTTAATTAAAACGAGAAAGAAGAAATCCAACACAAGTTTAGAGAGTAAGATTTGCAGTATATAGGGAGGATGTTTTCAATCTAACCTTCACACTGTGTCTGAGTTGTCATGGCTTCTCAACCTGTATTGGCAAGATATCTCCATGATGTCAAAAAGAGTCAAAGAAAAACCTGCCAGATCAGTTCAAAGGCCAAATGTGGTTTTGTGATTGCCACTGAATGATTCTCTAGAGAATCTGCTGAGGAAAGGTTCCTGAGAAAACTGCAATAGGACTGTGCATTATTATTCATTTTAAAAAACATGATGACCATGACAGAGGAAAAAATGTAGTCAGGAGAAACACTTGTCATTAGTGGAGCAATAACAATTGCTAAAATTAATAGTGCTCTTTTAATCTGAAGATTTACTTTTTGGCACAGTTTGGCTTCCAAATATAATAACTCAGTTCAGGATCTATGTGGTCCAAGATGTTGTAGATTTATCATATTGCCTGCTAAATGTTTATGTGCATTTTTGTTTTTAATGACTGCTTTATTCTACTCATGTGTGTTCATTCTGTTTCAATTCCTGTCCTTATCAAAGATTAACTCCTTACTTGAATCTTATTCTCCCTCTAAAAGTCATATCCACAAGTACCATTTACAAAACTTATCAGAGAATAATACTTGATTTTTGGTATAGTACCTTGCTTAGGAATATTTAATAATGAAAACTCTTTAACATTTGTTTAACCAATAAACTTACTTGGGAGTCTGTTTCTTTTTAAATATTTAATAATGAAAGTAAAGGCTGCTCTTATTGGTAATATCTTTTGCATTATTAAAGAAGTCATTTGATAGCAAATTTCCAGATAGCAGGAGCCTATATTCCATTATCTTTAATGGGAGAAATGAGGGGTTCCAAATGTTATGAAAACATTCTTAAATATAAAAATAACCATCCATAAATGATCTCTTGATAACATAAAGCATTCAAAATACAAATGACCTAATTATTTAATAAAAAATGAAGTCATTGATATATTTTGCACAATGTACAATATTACTATGAATTTTCCTTTCTACCACATGGAGTTCGTGCTCCGATGAAAAGAAATGATGAAATGACATTGTATATATGAAAAGAATCTAGCTAAATTGAAACTTGTTGGTAATGCCCTCAGGTATTGACACAAGTAAGCAGGACAAATGATAGCAAAACCTCTAACTAAAAGGCAGAGAAGACCATAGTAATAAAATACAATAGATTCAAAAACTTCAAGTCATAATCACGTCAAAAGAACAGCAGAGATAGAACTGTGAAATGGTCAAAGTTCTCTTATAAGAGAACAAGTGTTCAATATAGATGTCTTTTATGATATGTGCATGCAGTTTTATTTAGGGACCTTTTATTTTAGCAGTGATTTCTGGTAAAATTTTTCAAGTTATTATAATAAATGGATAGTGAGATAGAAATGGAATAGAAAGAGCTAAGTGTACATATACCCCCCAAATTTTGAGAATTAAATGGGATATTCTCTGTAAAGAATCTGACTTTATTAATTATTGTATAATAGTGAATATTATTGTTTAAAAGAAGTAAAAAGATAGATGTAATTGTCACTGAATTCAGAATGAATTAATGACATGCGTGTTTTTGCTTGTGAACTTTCTCTGCTTTTCCTACTCATCAAATATTTTTTCTCATCCAATAATCTCACAATTTTTCAATTTGGGGAAAATGAATAGAAGAGAAGACCTGCAAGCCATGACACCTATTACCCGTGAGTAAGCAATTGCTATCTGTAGCATCAATGATAAACATTATTCTTTCCAGCTACTCTTAATAAGGCTCTTATTTCATGTCAATTTGTTTGGTATTCAAAATAATTCTCCAAAAGTGCTTCCAAGAGACTGAAAACTGGTTAGACTGTTCTTACCTTATTTAAAAGATTTGAAAAGGAATGCTATCACATTCTATCTACCCCAAATCCTTCTGAATTATTTTAAATGTCTGTTCTAAAATATCTTAGCAAATATAGTACTGTCCTTGTGGAAATGTATGTCTAATTTGAAATTAAATAACTATCATTTCTCTATCATGGATCAGCAATATGACCTGCAAGCTGTTCCTGGTTGTATGGAATCTTGTATCACTACTGTACTACAACTGCATTTATAACTTAATTGATGTTGGCCAAACATTTCAAAAAATAAGGCATGAGAGTCTCCCGTGCTACTTTATAGTGTAATGCTGTTTTCCTTTCAGCCAATATTATCTACAAGTAAACTACAAGCAAACAAATGTTACATTTTTTTTGTTTCAATAGTTTACTGGCTTATTTCTTTTTGAATGGAAACCCTGCAGGAGTCTGAATAAAGGACATCTCATTGGCCCAAAATATTAACCTGAAAATGTAGATGAGTTATTCTCATTTTTTACATTGCCAAAACTTTAAAACACATATTAGTGACATAGTTGCATTAAATTAAAGCCAGAATTTGCATTCATATTACCATTTCAGTTTTATAAACACATTCTTAAATTTTAGTTTGTTTGTTAGTACATCAATTATATATTACATATTATACAATATTAGATATTATAACTCACAGGTTAAACAGCACTTGCCACTTGTCAAGGTCTTAAATTAAAAAAAAAAAGGTTGATTGCAATTTGGAAGTGTAGGAAAGAGACAACCACTTAGATGTTAAAATGTTAAAAAAACAGGAGCTGGGCTGTAGTTCTGTGGAAGAGCGCTTGCCTTGCACATGTGAGGCACTAGGTTAAATCCTCAGCACCACATAATAATAAAAAAATAAGAATATTGTGTTAATCTACAACTAAATAAATATTTTTTAAAATGTTAAAAAACAGAGAAAAGTAAGGAAATACAAGGTTTTTCTAAGGAAAAAATGCTTTTCATTGGTAGTAATTTATACATATATAGTTAAATTGCATCTTTTTTATTTTGAAGAGCTGTGGATCCAACCCAGGGTCTAATGAATGCTAAATATGCTTTTTATCACTGAGCTCTACTCTCAGCTTTACCTTTTCAAATGATTTATTTATTTCACAAATATTTACTCAATACTTTCTAGTTTCAAATATTTCACTAGCACAAATTAACCTAAAAAATCACACAAGAAAAGTTACAACAAAATTTTATAGTTGAAATATTTGGAGACTAGAATCAATTTCTGTTGTTATGCATGGGAAGTTGTGGATTACAAACTGGAAAAGTCTTAATTATTGCAAAGAGAGTAAGGACAGAGATGGAAGATCACAGAAATCTCCATGTAAGCCTATCTTTAGTTTTATTTAATAGATACAGAATAAAGCACTAACAATACATAGAAATAGTCTTAAGAATTAAAGATATGAAGAAAATTAGAGCAGAGATCATTAAAATAGAAATAAAGGATGTTCAATAAAGCCAACAGTTTGATATTTTTGTGAAAAACTATTAGAAGAAACAAACCTCTGTTATAATTGATCAAAAGAGAAAATTAAGAAGACATAAATAAGCATGGTCAATAAAGAAAGCAAAAATATAATTATAAAAACAGTAAAACAGTCTAAACAATTATATGTGAAGAATTTTGAAAAATTAGAAACAATTAATGCCTAAAACAATGATAACTGGCACATAACAAAATGAAAATATAATAGTTCTAAGACTGTTTAAAGCCATTGAAGCAGTTGTTAAGAAGTTATTATTCAAAGGAAATATCAGCCAGGATGATTTTAAAAGTTACATCAAATAAGAAAGGGAAAAAAAACTATTTTAATCTCCTTTGTTGTTATTTTTTTAAAAAAATCTCTTGCATAACTGAAACTTCATACTCACTGAATAGCAACTAGCCATTTCCTTTCTCCTTGATCCCCAATTTTAGTATGTTTTCAGCTGTTACTCATTAATTAAATACGCTTTCTACTCTTATTAAATGCTATCTTAATTTGTCAAATGATGTTCCATAAATGCCCTAGGCTTTCTTCATTCTTTTTTAATGTAAAAACAACTGTTATTTTGATTGGAAAATTTCACGAGATTTTTCTTCAAGTTTCTTTTCTGCAGTTATGTAAACCATGGGCTAGGATATTGGGGGCATTCTCCATCTTTCTCCTTCCTTCCCCACAGAGAAGCTTTGTGTTGTGTGCCTTTCCTGATTTCCCTGAGCTATGTTGGGGAAGATATAAATAAGCATGGTCATTTTCCTACCCACTCATTTTCCTACCTCCACCCAACTGTGGTAGTTGCATCAATACTCAAGATAAGATAAGATGGAAACCAGCCCTATAGGCAGTGAACCAGGACACTGGGAAAATCTTCCACTCCTCTCACTCCTTTCTGGGAGGGGTAGTCTTAGGTATATTCTATACTTCCTTTCAATTTTTGAGAGCTTTCTGGTCACAGTAACATTTTCACATTTTTTTCTCTTTATTTTTGACTGGCCATAGGCTTCTGAACTATGCTGATTCAATCAGTACTTCATCCCCATTTTTGATCAAATTTTCTAGACAATAGGAAAAAAAAGGAGAAAAAGTCTTCACCTCTAATTCTCTAACTCATTTAATAAAAGCAAAAACAAAAACAAAATCCACATATCCCTTTCAATCAGACACATGAAAGCAAAATTACGAAGGTAATATGATTAAAGAAAATCTGTGAAAAGAAGCACCTCCATAATGTTAGGCTCCTTTCATGTCTGAAGGAATAGTTTAACTTTTAGGAAACTGATAAGTGTAATTCCAAATGTTCTCACAAATTAAAAAAATCATATTATTATTTCAATTCATTCAGAAAAATTTGGTAAAATTCAAACTTAATACACAAAAATAATTATGAAATTGATATTAGAATTTGGGTTTGTTTACCTGACAAATTGATTCTGTTCTTTAAAAGTACAATTATTATTCTAATTGTTAAACAGTGGAAGATTTATTTTGAAAACCTTGAATTGTGCAATGAATTATATAGTCATCACTTATACCCTATTATAATAGTGGGTGTTGTAGGCAGAACATGAAGAAAAAAATTACAAATAGTTGTTGGAATTGGAGATATTATGGGTACCTATGCCATAATCATTTACATAGACGATCTTAAAGATTCTACAAATAAATTATTAAATATAATGAGACTTTGTCAAAGTGACTGAAAATAAGATGAAATTTATATTCAAGGGCAAATCATATTAAATTTGCAGTATTTGATAATTTTGGCATAAAATTTTATATGTTGTGGTTCAATCTAATACAAAGCTTATTTTCAAATATGAAAAGCAAACAAAAATTACATAGTCTGTGACATCATTTAAAGTATTAATAAATGATATTAAATATCTAGAAATGAGCTGACAGATGGTTTGCAAGTATTCTACACAGAAGAGTGTGAAATTCTATTATGGGAGAGTAAATGATGTTTAAGTAAATCAGAATTTATGCCATGATCAGAATAAGCAGAATTAAATACTGTAAAGTTGTTAGTTCTCTCTGATTGATATATGGACTCTGTAATCTCAACTAAAGTGTTATAAAAAGTATATTAATGAAAACTACAGGGTTTTACAAGGAACTTTATCAAATGATTCTGAAAATTCTATCAAAGATTAAATAGCCAAGAGTAGCCAGAACACTTCTAATATCTGTATTGAGAAGGCATCTATCCTACTAATTCTTGAGACTTACAAAATTATTATGATTAAAATACTGTGGCACTAATACAGAGATTCAAAAGAAAAAATATAATTAGTCAAAGAAATATACCCATGAATTTATGAAACTTTATGTCATACAAGTAATATTTTAAGTCATAGGCAAAATAAGAATAGAATAGAAAAATAGCTAGGTATTAAATTGGATTCCTACCTTCAACTAAATACAAAACTCAATTTTAGGTAATTAAACCATTAAATGTCAAAAACAAAGCTTAAAATTAAAGGTAAAATGTCTCTTAGATTTTAGTAGGAAAATTTTATAAACAAAATACAAAATATTCTTCTAAAATGAAGTATTGATAAATCTTTCAATGTTAAAAGGAAGAATTTTGACTAGGAGATAACTTGTAAAAGTGAAAATGTCATATAAACTAGAGAAAAATATTCTTTCTACACACAAGCAACAATATATAATTGTCAAAAATAATTAAACTCTTGTCAATTAAAAAAAAACTTCATAGAAGAATGGATAAAAGACATGCAAAAACATTTCATAGAAGAGGAAATACAAATAACCAATAAATGAAAGAAGAGTTTCTCAATATCTTTAGTGATGAGAGAAATGCAAAACAAGATTACATTGAGGTTAATTTTTACACTCTGTTGATAGGCAAAAAAAAAAAAAAATCAATGGACTAAAGATGAAGCTGAATAGTAGAGCACTTGCAAGGCATGCCTGAGGTCCTAAGATCAGTCCCCATCATCTCTGCAAACAACAACATCAACAACAACCACAAAAAGGAGTATTCTTGATCAAAAGATTTGCACATATCAGCTTTCTTAAACTTTATTGGTGGGAAGCTTAAATGGCATGAGAAATTTTGCAAACAGTTTGGTGTTATAGTAGTTGCCCTATATATCTCTTCAAGGGATTCATCCCAACCCCCCTCCAAAGGTCCCCCCAAATGTGAACACCACTGTAAAATAGTTATATTAAATTTTTCCCAGTACATACTTGCAGTAAATGGTTCAGCGCCCTTCATTTCAGGGTTTTCCCTACCAAAGATTCTTTTAGTCTCAATGCTTTCTGGTGTAACATATTGCCATTGATCCTTTCTTTCCTTCACAATTTCACAGATGGTTCTTACTGTAGATCTTAGTAAGCTCCATGAATTTTTTTTCCTTTTTTTATTAAATGAGGAACTTTCATCTTTTCATCTTAAAGAATTACTTCATATTTTCTCCTTGTCATAGCCACATTTCCAGCCTAACTATACTTAAAATGTATATTGGGGCCAGCAAGTGAAGTAAGGGTTACTTGAACATTAGTATCATGCTACCATGATAGGTACAATAATTAGGATGACTACACAAATTATTTATTTCTGGAATTTTCCATTTAATATTTTCAGACTGTGGTTTACCATGGATAATTGAAACTATGAGAAGTTAAACACTAAAAATGGGACTGCTTTATCTTGTAAAGTTGAATACTCACACTATGACACAAAAGAATCTATAGGCATATATTTGAGAAAAAAAATCTTGCCAATATACAAAAGGAAACCTATACAAATATTTTCATAGTCAACATCTTTTACAGTAGCAAGAATCTGGAAATCATTCATATGTCTAGTGGAGAGGAAGATGGGTGAGGTATTTGTATAATTTTATAAGATTATGTCAGACTGGATGTACAATATTGAAAAGTTGACAGCAATAGTCTTGATATCTAGGGTTTATAACTTTTATAGAAATATAAATAGAAAAAAATCCAAAGTAACAAAATTTAAATTACTTAATTTTTATGTTCTATATGATTTTCTTAATTAATATTATTTTAAATTAAAAGAATAATCTTTATATTTATGACTCTAATTTAATCCCCTAGAACATCTAGAATGTGTCATGTGGTAATATGTCCTGACCCACTTAGGTGCTCAATAAACGTTGGTTAGATGAATGTTCAATAATTTTTAAATTTGTGCAAATATTAATATGTCTAGAATACTGAAAGTTAATATATGAAAATGGTTTATAATGTAGGGAACACTGTAAAGTGAAAAGTTTACTCAAATCCTATCAGTGAAGATTATATTACGAATGATTGTTAAGACTACTGAAGCTCAGCAGGGTGGCGCTTGCCTGTAATCCCAACAACTCCAGAGAAAGGAGGACCCTCAAGTTCAAAGTCAGCCTCAACAAGGGTAAATTGCTAAGCAACTCAGTGAGACACTGTCTCTAAATAAAATACAAAATAGGGCTGGGGATGTGCCTCAGTGGTCCAGTGCACCTGAGTTCAATCCCTGGTACAAAAAAAAAAAAAAAAGACTACTGAAATTAGTTCCTAATTGGTATTTATTATCATAAATGGTACTCATAAAATACCATTAATAACTAATAATTTTTGTACACTAATCCACAGGTAGATATTACATGAAATAAATTAATAAGTAATATGTTAGTATCTATTAATTGTATCATTGCATTTTTTGTATTTAATAATGCTTTTACTGGTACATATACTGACTGCTGTTAAATTTAATGAAATTTTCTTGCATATTACTTTAAATAATAGAAACTTTAAGAATTTTTTAAAAATAAAGTACTACAGTCAGTACTTTATCAAAATACCAACAATATAATATGAAAAGACATTAGAAAAAAATAAAGGGAAATTTTTGTATCATACCAAAACATTTGGAAGAAAAACATAGAATACCAGGCAAAAATGAAATGTTTTACTTTTAATAATACATATCACAGAAATATCAACCATAGATAATAGATTTCTCCAAAAAGTTAAAAACAAAAAAAGCTTAAATAATCCATTAAACTGAAAATAATTTTTGAAAATCTAAGTATATGTTTATGCAATTTGACTATTAAATTACTTTTTGAAATTTATCAATATCAAATAAGAAATTCTAATTTTCCCAACTATATGAATTTTGGAAATGAATATTATTTGAATATTTCAAATGACAAAAGAAATTACTAAAATCAGGTTACTTTGTTCTATTTCAAAATATTCTGTATTGTCTATCTTTCAAACTATTTGGAGATAGAGGAGAAATATATACAAGGATGTTAGATTTTGCTTGTGTATTTCAGGCATACTGGAAGAGCAAAATGCCTATTAAATAATAAAATTACATATTTATAAGTTGAATTAAAAATATATAAGTACCAGTGTTGCAGAACAGAGATTATATGCAAATGAGAAAATATCATGCCATGTGGCAGTTGAATGCCTGGTTCAGTTTTCAGTGATGCAACATCTAACATTATTGGTTCAGTTGAGCAACTTTATGAGCATAATTATGGGAATGTCACAATTTGGTAGGAATTGTAGCAAATTTGATACTATAGTGAACATTTATGCAGATTTCAAACATGGCCAACAAGAAAGTACTACATGTTATGTTTTGCTTATGAAAAAAACCCTAATTAAGACAATAATTGATTTGACTAAGAAAATAACATTTAATAAATTAAGAATTATTGCTCTTTTATGAATAATACATGTGATATATATGTACATATATAGTATATAATCACATAAGCTGTGTTGAATTGAGCAGAATTATTTTTTGTTTTGAAAACTTTCAGAATGCTTACTTTCTATATGGATTTTTTTTTTTAAATCTTGCCTTGCTCAGTAGATGACAAAGTTGGAGAAAGAGTAGAGATATTTTCATCAGGTCACTTAAAAAATCTGAATCTGAGCAATAATAATCCATGGAGCAGAGATAAAACTATGGTTAGGAAAAATAAGTTTGTCATAGAAGATTTTTTAATAAATAAGCCTAGGTAATTATCTGTGGCTCTTTCAGAGAATGTTCAAATTTCTTAGTGATGAATGCAACTAAAATCTCTTTGACACAATTTATTTTTTGTTATTTTTGTAAAAAAAAACTGTAGAACTATATTGCAGCTTCAAAGAAGCATTCAAGGATTTTGCAAGCACATTTAAAACAAACAGTAAATTAACAAGATGATAAAAAATAAAGTGATACATTTTTAAAAATTTTTTTAGTTGTAGATGGACACAATACCTTTATTTATTTATCTTTATGTGGTGCTGATAATAGAACCTAGTGCCTCACACATGCTAGGTGAGTGCTCTACTGCTGAGCCACAACCCCAGCCCCCAAATGATATTATTTCTTAAACTTATTCCCAAAGTTAAGAAAAAAAAAGGGATTTGACTCATTTTAACCATACAGAACCATTGATTCTGATATAATGGTGGATACAAATAACATTGTTACCTCATACTTATATCTTCCAATTTTTAACTATAGCTTTTGTGTTTGTTTTCAATTTGACAAGGTTTATAACATTCATATCGCTCCCTGTCACTATACAACTTAGTTTCAATTCTGTGTGTAAAATATAGATGCTCTTCAACTTACAGTGAATGGTTTTATATCCTGATAAACCATCATAAATTGAAAATATTATAAGTAAAAAAAAGAAAAGTTTAGCTTAGCCTACCTTAGACATCACTACCAGTGCTGAAAGGTGGATCTTTAGCCCATCATGAGTAGCAGTTGAATTTTCTAAACTACAAATAAATATCTCCGGCCTGATAAAAGATTTTTATGATTTTCCTGGTTTAAGCGGCAGTTTAGAAGACAAAGAGCCTCAGTTTAAGTACTTGAGTCATGCTGATGGATTATAAGATAGTAGGAAAGAAATAAAATGTGTATGTTTTAGAATAATCTAAGAATTTGAATAACTAAAATGGCTCTAATAAATTAGTAGATATGAAGCTATTGTGATAAAGGAAATAACTCTAACTCAGAATTAGGACAAATAGATAAAACATCAGGGACATTGTTTCCAAATAACATATACAAAGAATTCTGAAGTTAAAAATAGAAGGATAACATTAGTTAGGTAAACTTTATAGGGAAAAGAAGTAGTGTCCTACTTGAGCTAGAAATATGGGAATTTGAAAAGTGAAGAATAAAATTTATTTTAGGTGAATGAACATCTTCAGATGGAAAAGGAACAAGGAAAGATGAAAATGGAATGGCCCAGTGCAAAGTCAGTACCAAACCATTGAGTGATTAAGGATAAAGTGGCACAGCAGGTAGGTCAGATACGTAGATAGAGGAAAGGTCTATACTTCACACTCTGCTTCACATAGGAATTTGTAATTCTGCATTTTGATTGTTAAAAATATATAACAAGTGTAGCCTTCCAGATATAAGGAGGACTATTTGATTGTTGGATCAAAGGAAATTGTTTAATTCATCTAATTCTTAAATGAACATTTTATTCTCAAATTACATCTTTAATGATTATGCCTTATTTTGGAGACAGAAAGATGATAGTTTACCACCTTCCTGATTAGATAACAAGTCACATCTCCCTTCAATGGATACCAAATGGTGAGTAAGCACAATGGCATTTAAATCACATTGCCAGCCTCCACCTTTGTATAAAAGTGTATTATACCCAGGCAAAGTAAAACATGCTCTGAAAATCAGTTTGTATTATTGATGTTGTTAAGAAAATACAATTAAAAACAGAATATCCTCCAAACCCAGAAATACTCTCCTTGAAGGTGGGTAGGAAAAAAAAAACAAAAACAAAACACCAACCCTTTGGTGAATAAGCTTTAAAACAGAATTCAATGCACAGCACAGGCAAACTACTAACAGTCTGCACAGAGGAAGGTCTCTAATCCTCCAGCTAGTCTAGCAGCTACATTACATCACACCCACCCATTCCTCAGAACAACAATAATCAGTCCTCAAATGAGAGTCTTGATAATTCTTACTACACATAGTTATTAAATTGGTTTTGGTTCCAAAAATGTGTTTAGAATAGTTCCACTAAGCTTTTAAGACAGTGAATATATAATGACCTTCTTTGGCTAAGAGGTTTCTGTATAAAATGTATTCTGAAAAATGTGACTCTAAAAATCTAAAGTATGCTTATTATGTGAATATTCAATAATAGTTGCTTGCTTTTATGGCAAATGTCAAAATATTTTATAAAAAATTAATATATGGATAAACATTTTCTCATTGCATTGTTTTTGCATATTTGTTTCAGTTTCCTCTACCTTGAAAGCTGTTGAGATAATTGGATTACAAAGAATGACCCTTTTCTCCCTTCATCAACGTTGCCTTTACTTATTATCTGCAATGGAACACACCAGTGCCCACTTGATAAATAAAAACAAAAGCTCAGTGACCTGTGTGCAATCTCATTTCAATACCTTTTCTAAGAAAGAGAGCTTATTTTGATTAAAAGATTTTGCTTTTCTTCTTTGTGGGAAGTTGCAAAAGTCTAGGTTTACTTAATGAAAATTTATTGTAACTTTCTATATGTCATATATATTTATTGCATATAAATATATATGTCAGAGTTATGATATCATTCAGATAAAGAAAATACAATGGAGCAGTGTTTGTGTTGCTAGAATCTATTTTGCAGTACTCTTTTAAGTTATATGTATTCAGTATATGTGAAAATGTTTTATGTGTTTCTATATAGTTATAAAAGTTATATAAGTTCTTTTTCTACCAAAAATTGGGAGTTACATTTCTTTTTCATTTTCAGATATGGTCATTTGAGTATTGCATTTGGGCCTATACTATTAATATATTGAATTTTCTTTCTCTCTGTCTTCCTCCCCTTCTCTCTTTTCCTTTTTTTTTTTCCTTTTTTCTCTCCTTATGGAAGAATGAGTTCTCTGGCTGCCTATTGATTGGGGAGTTCTAGCATTAGATGCACATGCCATCACTCTAATGCTGTCTAACCTAAACATTCACAAGGGACAAGGAACCTGTCAAAATCTAGTGGCACATATTACCTTTCACATACTGTCACTAAAACCTATAAGGTAGAGGTGTTGTAACCCCTAACTGTTCTCCATGCTTTCACCCTGGCTCTTTTTTCTACCAGCTGTTCTCAAGACAGCAGCCACAGAGATGTTTGTTAAAGGGGAAGTCAGATCATGGCCATCCTCCATTCATATGTCCCCCATTCCTGCCCCATCTCAGTGGGGAAACACCTAGCAAGACTTCCTGTGATCTGCTCCTCCCACTCCCTTTCAAGCCTCTTTCCTGCAGCTTTGTTTCTAGCGCTCACTCCATTCCAGTCACACTGGCCTCCTGCTCTTCCTCAGGTGACATTGTTCCATTCACTCATTTATAGCTTCACTCAAATGCCACCTTTATTGGCAATTCCACTAAAATCACTTCTTTTAAACACAAAGTTGGGAATCCCTATACTCCTTTTTTTTTTGCTTTAATTTTATGTTTAACATCTACCACCAACTTCATACTGTATACAAGGCTTATTTTTCTGAATTGTGGTCTGTCTTCCAATAGAATATAAATCCATGAAGGAAGGGATTCTCATCTACATAGTTTACTATTGTATCCGGAGTGCTAAGGACCATATCTGGCATGTAGTAGGTGTATAATCCTTTACTTATGAAAGGAACTAATATAAATCTATACTTTTTATTTAAAGAAACTCATTTAGAGAGAATAAACATTTGCCCAAGGCTGTAGGCATAGCAACTAAGTGATGAAAAGAGAGGAGATTAACAAAGAGAAAGGTCATTTCATATATAGAAACAACTTCCCAAGATGACCACAGCTTTCCTTGATTGAATGTCTTTTGGATACTCCCGGCATTCTAACTTCCATGTTATTTAACAACATTTGTTGAGTGCATATTATGTTTCAAGCCCTTTTTCAAATACTGGCTCTTGACAACTAACTCAATGATCTAGAATCCTGTCTGTTTGAAATTTGTCTCCTAGTTGAGAAATACTAAAGTAAATAAATGTATTAGTTGGTGAGAAATGTTGTAAAACATGATGGTATCATACTGAGTGGTGTGAAGAGAGGGGTCCATTATAAATAGATTTTTTTTAATCAGAACGAATTTAATCCTAGGTGTGCATGAGAATAATAAAACAATCTGCAAAGATCTGAGCATAAACCTTTTCAAACCAAGAACATAGCTGGTATAAAGTTTTTCTTTTGGAAAAAAGCGTAGAACACTTGAGAAATAAAGGGCAGGTGGGTTAGGACAAAATATAAAGTGATAGCATTGCATGGCATGATTTTGGAGAGATAAGCAGGACCTAATTCATATATGGCTTCTTAAGCCAAAGTAAAAAAGCATTGATTTATTTTTCTTTTCTTTTTTAAGCAAGCGAATAACATGATCTGACTTACTGGGCACAGGTCATCCTAGTGATTTGCCTGGCATGGTTTTTAAAGGATATGATAAGAAAAGTGTTGCAGAGGTTGGAGATGTGATGATGTCCTGAAGAAGGGTTGAAACAGTGAAAATGGACACAAATGGGTGGATTTAAGTGAAAATTTGAAGTTTGATTCACTAGAAATTGCTAATGAATGAAAGTAAAGGCTAAGGAAAAACTCAAAGTAAGATCTTTGGAGTTTGGAATGAGGTACTTATGAATGGTGTTGCCAAGGTGGATTGGTTGCAGAAGATATTTAGGTAGGAAAAAAAAAGTTCTTTTTTAGACGTGTGTAAGAAGTTGAGTAGAGAAGTCAGATTGGCAGGTGAATTTATGACTAAACTGATAATGATGCAACTTAGGGAGTAGTAATCCTATAAACAGGCATTAAACCCATTGCAAGGGCCTGCTTAGAAAAAATGTATAGTTAACAGGTTAGGCTAATAGATGGTGATTGAATAGAGGAGAAACCACATGGGACTCCTGGAAAGGAATAACTGATGAGGTAGTAAGAAAACCTGCAGATATGAAGTTGGAGAAGATGAGAAGGAATGATTATCTATGCTATATGTGGTGGAGTGGTGCACTGAGATGTAGATAGAGCAGTGGTCACCATGTGAGCAACATGCAAGTAATTGGTGACAATGAAAAGAGTAGTGACACTGATGTGGTGAGCACAGAAGTCTTATGGATAGAGACTCACTGACTTGGTAATATCACTGGAAAAAAACCCAGCTATTGAAATTGGCATCAATTAATAAATTCCTGTATTTAGAATCTTGTTCATTTCCACTGAATTTTTTTCACCATGATGCTATTCAATATCTTTACTCATAATTCTATCTAATTATGGATACTTTGGTTATAAAAAACTGACATTTTTATGCAAGTCTATATTTGTAAAAAAAAATACAACTGAAGCTCATTTGATTTTTTAAATCAAAGTTCATTTAGTGATAATGTCCTTTTTATAATAAAATTGTAGTAAAATACAGACATTCAATAGTTTAAACAAATATCATTCATGTAAAAATCATGTTATATCATGTAAAATTTTATTAGAAAATTTATAGTTTTTAAGTACATATATTTTGTTTACAGCTTGAGAACACTGATTATCATAAAGATATACAACAATTAAGATATACAACAAAATTTAGTTATGTTTGACATTTAGTAATACAAAATTTTACATTGGACCCACTGATACTTGTGTTAATAAATTACACTTGAAATAATTGATTCAGACTACCTACCAGTGAATTGATATTTTATTATATAACCAATTTATTGGTTTTACAATATGTCTAGTAATAATTTATTTTGCCAATAATTTAAATGACAGAAATTGAGTTGAAAACATGATTGACATATCTCATTAAAATAAAAAGAATTAGCAGCCTTGATTTATGTTTTCATGAACAGATACAAGATAAATCTGTGTTTTACAGTTAAAATTTGTACAAAATTCAAGCCCTGAAGTATTTTCCCCAAGAGAAAAGTTCTAATGTTAAAACTTTGTTAAAAGAGGGAGCGGGTGTAATGGAGAGGTAGTCTATAATAAAGTATTTTTAATTAAAATGTTGAATGCTTGCACCATTTATATCATAAATGAATCAAACCTTCTGCAACTGACATTGTCTTGCCATTCAAGAGTCAAGTTTCTAAGACTCCCAGAATATTAATGCTGGAATGCCATTGCCAAGTACTGGTATATAAAGGAAAAAGAGAGAATTCAACATGTACTTTGGGTCACACAAGGCTGGGTATCCAGTGGATGGTTTAAAAGACTGAATTTTAAAAAATAAAATCTCATTCACATTTACTATAAACATTTAACCAATTAGTTGAAAAATTCAAAATTGTGAAGCCGATTGTGTTTGAAAACAAATCAGATTTGGGAGGAGTTTCTTCTCATGGTTTCACTAGTTTATATATTTATATGTACAGGAAAATGTCAAATGGTTATTTTCAAAGATGCTTTGAATTCATAATATCTGGAGGGAATACATATAATTTACTACTTCAATACTAGGCAGATGGCAAATCTCAGTAAATAATTTTGCCCTTCATAAACATAATTTTTTCTTTCTATCAAGACAGTAGTTTAAATTTCCCACTTGCTATGGCTGGTTGGGTTTCTCTGCTTCCTACTGACAGAGACCATGGATAGAGCATCAACAAAATGTGCAGACATGCTCTGAGAGGCAAGTATTTATTATTTAAACTTACCATCTTCTAATATTGAAAGCTAGAAATACTCAGGTTTCAAACTCATCACAGCAGGTGTTAAAGAGAGAAGAGAGAAAAACATCATACATTAATTCAGTCTATTGAACCCTCCTGACATACACAATATGGCCTGCTGTTTCAAATGTAAGTTATTTTTCTGCTTGTCATAGTCCATCTACTTAGGAAGGATTCTTTAAGTACTTCAGTTGAAAAATATCAGTAATATACTTTCTGAAAGCTTTTGAGTTCTTAGGAACTTTATAATGGCATTCAACATGTCTGTAAAAAGGACTTCATACACACACAAAAAACCTCATTTTCAGTCTTTGTCTTTTAAAAATCACAGTTTGAAGACATTTGGAGCATAGTACAACATAGCACAAAATGTTTTAAGGAAATAAGTTGTGTAGGTGAAAAAATACCCCTCCATCAAGGGGCTGATCACTGCTGTCTGTATAATAGCCAAATAAAATTGCCATTCATATCTCAATTACAAATATGTTATTTTTATGAAAGAGGGCATGTTTATAAGACACTTTGAAATAATTTTAAGAGCAAGTGTATCTTTTAAATACTGAACAATATTTCTCTTTAAAAAATTTTAGTATTTACTGTTTTTCTTAATTTTTTATTCTAATTTGTTATATATGACAGCAGAATGCATTACAATTCATATTACACATATAGAGAACAATTTTTCATATCTCTGGTTGTATACAAATTATATTCACACTATTTGTATCTTCATACATGCACTTAGGTAATGATATTCATCTCATTCCAACATCTTTTTTACCCCCATTCCCCCCTCCTATCCCTTTGCCCTATCTAGAGTTTGTTTAATGAACATAGATGCAAAAATTCTCAATAAAATTCATAGTGCACCATGATCAAGTGCAGTTCATCCCAGGGATGCAAAGTTGGTGCAACATTTGGAAATCAATAAATGTAATTCATCACATCAATAGACTTAAATGTAAGAATCATATGATCCTCTCAACAGATGCAGAGAAAGCATTTGACAAAATACAGCACCCCTTCATGTTCAAAACACTATAAAAACTAGGAATAACAGGAACATAGCTCATCATTGTAAAAGCTATCTATGCTAAGCCCCAGGCCAATGTCGTTCTACATAGAGAAAAATTGAAATTCTTTTCTCTAAAAACTGGAACAAGACAGGGATGCTCTCTTTCACCACTTCTATTTAACATAGTTCTTAAAACACTGTCCAGAGCAATTAGAAGAAAGAAATTAAAGGGATATGGATAGGAAAAGAAAAACTCAAATTAGCACGATTTGCCTATGATATGATTCTATACCTAGAAGACCCCAAAAATTCCACCAGGAAACTTCTAAAACTAGTAAATGAATTCAGCAAAGTAGCAGGATATAAAATCAACATGCTTTAAGAAATTCCTTTAAGCATGAAATTATATCATTAAACATATAATACATATTAAAGGGGAATGCATGTGGTCTAATATTTTTCCAAGTGCATATTATATATGTAGGGATTGAAGGAGGTGGAAACTTACAACTCCTTAGGGGGAAAATGAGGACTCTGGCCTTTCTCAATTTCTCTTATCTGCCAAAGTTCTACTGCCTACCTAAAGTATCTGACAAACTCCTCCCATGATATGATCCTATAAAACTCGAACACTTGTTGCAGTTGGTGGCCAGTTTCCTTTTGAAAATGTGCTTCTCTGCTGCTTAATAAAGCATTACTGATATGTTGAGGTATGTCTCCATTTCTTTTTCTCTTTGTATTCTTTTTTATTTGCTTTCAGGGATTTTTATACTAAATTTAGTAAGCACTTTTCTTTTTCTGAAAATAGAATCTATGCCTTTAAAAGAGGAAAATGGGTTAATTCTAAAGGGTAGCAGTATAAAATCAAAACTAGAACTAGTAAAGATGGATATGCAAAAGGAGTTTGAGTCTCACAATTTTCTTCTTTCCCCCACTTAATTTTTCTATAAATACTTTCTAAAAGGCTCATTTTGTAGAGTCCTATGCCATCTCTATGGGTTTGGTCCTACCTATGAAATTCAACAGGTAACACGGGGCAATCTCACCAGCAGAGCTGTCAGTGTTTTATTGGGACCTGTTATTCTAGCAAACACCCCACAAATTATGTGAAAGATTACTAAAGAAAAGTTAGAAATACAAAATACTACAAAGGCATTTTCAAGAAAATGTGACTCTCAAGGTTTCTGCTCACACTTAACGTTACTTTCATGTTTTATTTTTTCCTAAACCTCTTACTGCTAATCTGCAGTTTTCTCCCCTGATCCTTTCAACTGAAGTAATCCAAGGAAGTGAAATCATAAATCCTGTTTGCTTCTAAAAGAAGAAGTTCATGCACTCATGCTGCTGTGTTTTTTGAGGTATTCTATTAAAAAATAGTTGAAAAGTTATGATTAGCATGTAAGCAATGGCAAGTCATTCATGAATTTGGTCAAAAAGACTATATTGAAAATAGTAATGAAGATGAGGGAAATTTGTGTTAAACAGAATAAGCTGGAAAACCAACAATTTTCTGATAATTTGAGTATCTATGTGTTAAATCACATAATCTTAATTTTTACTTTATTTCTTTCAAAGTGAGAAGAGTTTCTTCCTGTTGACATGCATTTACTAGTATAGTTTCAAGTTAAAATGTTGGCCTATTAATTGTGAGTATGTTGTAGGGACAAATGAGGCAAGGCACCGAAGATAGCAGGAAACAGTTTATTTGGCTGCAGCCAAGTTCAGAGGGTACAGCCTTTGCTGTAATCAATCAATCCCCTGAACCGCAAATACAGGTAATTTCAGAGTTTTTATACCCAGCATGTAAGGGGAGGGGCTCAGAAGTTCACAGTCTGCAGAAGTTCACACAAAAGCAGCTTTTTCCTTCACACTTTTAGGCAAGTTAATATTTCAAAGACAACACCTGAGAAAGGGAGAGCTTCTTTTCCCCTTTCATTTTTCCCCTGCCAGTTGTTACCATGGAGCCCAATTGGTATCTTCTTCTTATCTTAAAAAATGTAGACATCTTATTGTCTAATTTTTTGAGTTCTTTGTATACTCTGGATATTAGGGCTCTATCTGAAGTGTGAGGAGTAAAAATTTGTTCCCAGGATGTAGGCTCCCTATTTACCTCTCTTATTGTTTCTCTTGCTGAGAAAAAAACTTTTTAGTTTAAGTAAGTCTCATTTGTTGATTCTTGTTATTAACTCTTGTGCTATGGATGTCCTATTAAGGAATTTGGAGCCCGACCCCACAATATGTAGATCAAAGCCAACTTTTTCTTCTATCGGAAGCAGAGTCTCTGATTTGATATCAAGCTCCTTGATCCATTTTGAGTTAACTTTTGTGCATGGCGAGAGAAAGGGATTCAGTTTCATTTTGTTGCATATGGATTTCCAGTTTTCCCAACACCATTTGTTGAAGATGCTATCCTTCCTCCATTGCATGCTTTTAGCCCCTTTATCAAATATAAGATAATTGTAACTTTGTGGATTAGTCTCTGTGTCCTCTATTCTATACCATTGGTCCACCCACCTGTTTTGGTACCAGTACCATGCTGTTTTTGTCACTATTGCTCTGTAATATAGTTTGAAATCTGGTATCGCTATACTGCCTGATTCACACTTCCTGCTTAGAATTGCTTTTGCTATTCTGGGTCTTTTATTTTTCCATATGAATTTCATGATTGCTTTATCTATTTCTACAAGAAATGCCGTTGGGATTTTGATTGGCATTGCATTAAACCTATAGAGAACTTTTGGTAATATCGCCATTTTGATAATGTTAGTTCTGCCTATCCATGAACAGGGTATATTTTTCCATCTTCTAAGATGTTCTTCTACTTGTCTCTTTAAGGTTCTGTAGTTTTCATTGTATAAATCTTTCACCAAGGACCTGAACAGACACTTCTCAGAGGAGAATATACAATCAATCAACAAGTACATGAAAAAATGCTCACCATCTCTAGCAGTCAGAGAAATGCAAATCAAAACCATCCTTAGATACCATCTCACTCCAGTAAGATTGGCAGCCACTATGAAGTCAAACAACAACAAGTGCTAGCAAGGATGTGGAGAAAAGGGTACATTTGTACATTGCTGGTGGGACCGCAAATTGGTGCGGCCAATTTGGAAAGCAGTTTGGAGATTCCTGGGAAATCTGGGAATGGAACCACCATTTGACCCTGCTATTGCCCTTCTCAGACTATTCCCTGAAGACCTTAAAAGAGCATGCTACAGTGATACTGCCACATTGATGTTCATAGCAACACAATTCACAATAGCTAGAATGTGGAACCAACCCAGATGCCCTTCAATAGATGAATGGATAAAAAAAATGAGGCATCTATACACAATGGAGTACTATGTAGCAATAAAAAATGACAAAATCATAGAATTTGCAGGGAAATGTACGGCATTAGAGCAGATTATGCTTAGTGAAGCTAGACAATTCCTAAAAAACAAATACCAAATGTCTTCTTTGATATAATGAGAGCAACTATGAACAGAGCAGGGAGGAAGAGCAGGAAGAAAAGATTAACATTAAACAGAGACATGAGATGGGAGGGAAAGGGAGAGAAAAGGGAAATTGCATGGAAATGAAGGGAAACACTCATTGCTATACAAAATTACATATAAGAGGTTGTGAGGGGAATGGGAAAATAAACAAGGAGAGAAATGAATTACAATATATGGGGTAGAGAGAGAAGATGGGAAGGGAGGGGAGGGGGGATAGTAGGGGATAGGAAAGGTAGCAGAATACAACAGTTACTAATAGGGCATTATGTAAAATTGTGGATGTGTAACCAATGTGATTCTGAAATCTGCATTTGGGGTAAAATTGGGAGTTCATAACCCACTTCAATCTAATGTATGAAATATGATATGTCAAGAGCTTTGTAATGTTGTGAACAACCAATAAAAAAATAAAATTATATAAAATAAATAAATAAATAAAATGAAAAAATAAATAAAAAAAAATATAGACATCTCTGTGAAGCCCAGCTCAAGGCCAGAAGCCTTGTTAGCACATTTTTACAAACTACTATACTGTATACATTTGTGAAAAATTATTAAGGGGGTGCCCCGCACCTGGAGTGCTGGTATCTTCCTGGCCAGTGGCCAAGCTAAACAGGGCAACAGGAAAATAGGAAATTTATCCATATTGAACTTTTTCTCAGAGACTCTTTGGCTGACAGACCCAAAATCAGCCATGGTGAGAATTCCTGGAGAAGCCCAGTTAAGACTTTTTCTGTGGAGAGAGGGGGTGCCTCTTCATGTATGTGGTACCTAAGGTACCCTGAATTAATCTTATCAATTCAGTAAAACTCTGTCATAAACAGTTTTGTGTTTTTTTCTTTGTAAGAAGAAATAATTAACTCAACTTAGATTCTAATATTATCCAAAAGACCTGCATCTCCAACAGAAAGCATGAATGCTAGCTTAGCCTTTCCATAAAAAATGACTGTTCAAAGCCATCCTTTTTCCATGTTAGGGTGGTTCGAATATTAGGAATTAATTATGATATTTTTGCTGTCTCTGGGTAATTTTTTAGGAAAAACTGGGAACTTAGGGTGGAACAGTTTTGCTTATGTAGTAAGGGTTCTTCACCTAACCCACTTAAAAAGCTATTATTTACTCACAACCATGGCTCTTTCTAATCTTAACAGGGCAGACTTTCAGAAAAGTGCTGTCCCTATGTATAGGAGGAAACAAAGTAACTTAACAAAACAAAACACAATATGGTTGCCTGTCTATTTTTTTGTTTTGTTTTGTTTTCATTGTTTCAACAACTGGCCTTTTGAAGAAAACATGCCAACAACAACAACAGCAAGGCTTGCCTATATAGACTTTATGGCCACAATAAACATCTTCCTCTGGTTTGATTCCATTTTAGAGTAGTCTTTACTGCAAAATTTGTTACCTAAGCTGCAAGCACCATGAAAATTGATTTTTCTTTTTCCCTTTGTCAAACAAAAAAAACATTGGTTTTCTTTATTCATTCTGAAAAACTCTTGAAAGTCAGCTACCACTCAACTTGTCTTCCTTAGTTTAATAACAAAGCCCTATTGTCATTCAGTTTACAAAGTATTTTCTTATTTCACATCTACCTAGTGTAATTAACCAAGTAGGTATTATTATTTTCAGTGTTCAAATAAAGACTTAACCAATAATTTCAGACTAAATTCAATGAATTCCTCTTGCCTATTCCCCAACACACACACACACACACACACACACACACACACACACACACACACACACACAGTAATATGTGGCTTGACACCATCCATCAAAGTACAAATAAAATTCCAAGACTTTCCACTACACAAACCTGTTCAGAGAGCTCTTTATGGTTTAAACAATCTCTAGAAGGGTGGAAATCCTGTTAGAAGAAAGATAGCAGTCATTTTGCCTCTTATCTTACTTTATTTGTTACTATGGTCTATGTCATCTTCTAAGATTGCAGGTCCATGATGGTTCTGTGACTTGTACAACACTGAATGTGAGCTATTCTCTCCAGGTTTTTTCTGTGCTATAAGAACACCAGTTAGTACTTGGTCAAGATGGCAGTTTGGGAGAAAATACCTAGCATTCTAAGCATTTGTATTAATCAATTATGAGACTGGTTTATATTTTTGATGTTTTTAAATATACTGAGATGATTTTTTTTTCTATCTCTGAAAAATAAAGATTGCTGTCAATAAGCTTACTGTGCATTATGGAATTTTCCAGACAATTCAGATGAGATATGAATGTAGACATTGTTGTTTCCTTTATATATGATCTTAGGAGAAGATCTTATTTAGCTATTGAAAACTCTGGATACCTAAGAATGTTTCTTAGGTATCATTTTTATCTCTCTTCTTTTAATAATAAAAATGTCACATTATCAAAAAGCAATCTATTATATTCAGTTTGAAGAAGACCATGCATCAGGCAGATACATGGCAATCGGGAATAAGCCGAGAGCTTATCGTCATTCGCTGTGGGAAAAGAGAGCTGAGTCCAGAAGGTCAGAGAGTCACACTATTTTGATGCAGGGAATGGGTTTGATCTCAGACAGGGGGCAATAAAACAATGTGATGAAAAGCTTAGGTTTCAAAGTTAGATATGCCAGTTTTAATTTCCAAAATAAGCAATTTACAATCTGGGTGAGCATATGTGGATTTTTTAACTTCTGTAAGTGTCTGTGGCTGCACACACAGGTACATACACACATACACACACACATAACATTTTGAATGGACCATATAGTCACACAATTTAAAACTCAAAACGATATAAAAAAGGTATAAAATATAAAAAATTGCCTTTACCAATACCCTCAATTGTGTCTTTTCATTTCATAAATCATGCCCATTTCTGTAATATTTTGGACTTCCTAGAGTCAATTAAAGTGCAAATGCTTATTATTATTATTATTTTTTCTATCTTATACTAAAGTTAACAAGTCAATTGTGTAGATGTCAAAATTTCAAATTTTATTTACTTGGTCTTAGGAAATGTGACAGATTGTATCTTCTTTTCAATATGGACAGGTTTGTGACTAAGGTAGAAGTTATATTACAGACTTTAGAGGTTAGTCCATAAAAAGAGTTGTGATTTTCCTCTGGTTCTTGTGAGATGCTGCTCTTTAACTCAATTACCATGGTGAGGAAGTCCACACAATTGAGATAGAGGAGTCATAGTCTATGAACCACATTTCTATCTAGTGTCCAGCTGACAGGGAGCACCCACTTGTCAGAGGTTTGAATAAGTTAAATTGAAAGTGCTACTTTAGCACCTAGTTGAGTGACTTCAACTGTTATGTGACCTGTCTTTGCAGAGACATGCCCAAACTGCAGATTTATTAAAAAAAACAACAACATTGTTTCAAGTTATTCAGTTTTGATATAAGTTGTTAAAATGCTATTAAGTTGCAGTAGATTTATGGTTTATTTTGCCATTTTTCTATTGATAGAGACAGAAGTTATTTCTAAGAATTTGCTATTACAAACAATATGGCATACTTTATATAACTTTAATCCAAGCATACTTTATATAATATATGGGTGTATATATTTATAGGATAAAACTCCAGGAGCAGGATTTACGGCCAATAGATGAATGCCATTTTAAATATTTCAATGGATATTGCCGATTGCCTTCTTTAAAGAGGGTTTTTAAAAGGTTACAAAGTAAAATTTAGAAGTAGAATTGATTTATTGTGAGTGCTCTGATATTAAATGATATAATCCAGTGTAGCAGAAAAAACAGGGCCTTGATCAGTGAACACTCAGTATTGCTAGACAAAATGATTCACAACAAACTGCCATTTAAATCATCTTTTATTTTTTAAAAACTTGAATATTTGATGAGAAGACTTTATTACTTAGAGTTTCACTTTATTTAATAATGGTAAAACTGAAAATGTTTCGAGGCATGTTTATTATATGTAATTTTAATCCTTTACATTATCTCTCTTCTACAAAAAAATATTATTTTCCAAAAACAATTTATCCTTTTGAAAAATTAACTTTCATTTTTAATGAATTGATCTTGTTTTCATGTATAGTAGTTTTAGTAAACTACTGTAATAGTGATGATTCTCCAAGGAGACAAAATCAATGACCCAGGGAACTCCCATAAGGCTCAACTCTCAGAAATTCTACCATCTCCTAATAGCACCACCATGGGGACTAAGCCTTTAATACATGGGCCTTTAAGTGACATTTAACATCCAAAGCATAGCAATATACATCCAAAAGAATTGATGTCAGGATCTCAAAGTGATAGTTACACCCTTCTCCATATTCTTTGTAACATTATTCACAATAGTTGAGATATGGAAATGAAAAATAGAAAAAAGTAAAAGTAGTACACATAAATGGAATATTATTCAACCTTACAAAGAGAGAAAACTACACCACTTGTGACAATGGAGATGAACCAAGAGGGCAGTGCGCTAAGTGAAGAAAATCAATCACAGAAGGGCAAACATTGCACAAGTTATCTAAAATATCAAACTCAGAAGCAGAGAATAGAATGGTGGCTACCAGGGACTGGGAAGAGGGATAAGTTGGGAACTTTTGTTCAATGGATGTAAAGTTTCATTTTTCAAGATGAAAAAGTTGTAGACATTTTCTGTACAACATAGATAACAATGTAGTATGGCTTATTTTAAACATATTTAAACAGTGTAATATAATTTATTTTAAAATATAGGACAAGAGATCTTACGTGTTTTTACCACAAACAAATAAAACCACAGAAAGTCTGATTTTTGGAATTGAGGCTTATGTTTAGTACCTAAATAGTGGTGATGGTATTACAGATGTGTGCATGTCCAAACTCATCAAAATGCACACAATGAAGGGCTGGGGTGATGATAGCTCTGTGGTAGAGTGCTTACCTAGCACATATGAGGCCCTGGGTTAGATCCTCAGCACCACATACAAATGAATAAATAGAATAAAGGTATTAAAAAATCCTTCCTTTTTAAAAAAATGCACATATTGAATAGGTATAATTTTTGTACATCAATTATACTTCAACAAAACTTAAAGAAGCAAAGCAAACACATACATATAGACTTTGGTGAAAAAAAGGGTTCAGAATTTCATAGCATGAATATATCATAGTTTAACACCTAAACTATTGGTGGATATTAGGTTGTTTCTATTTTTTCAGAATAATTATTTACGCTACAATGAATATCTTAAATGTTTGTGCTAACATAACAGTATTGCTGAAACTCTAATTCTAAAGATTGGGGCTGTGGTTGAAGGGTACATTTATTCTTTTATTTTATATTTAGTGAATAACAAATTTAAATATGCTATATTTACAGAAGACAATAGAGATACAACTCAGGTTAATATATTTAGCAATATTAGAAGGTTATTTTGTAAAATAGAGATGATTGCCTTGTTTTGATAAAGAAAATATAATATCATTTTCATGGAAATCTAGAAATATCTTAGAATTAATTTACTTAAAATGAGATTTATTTGAGGTTAATTAACAAGACTAGGTCTGAAAACAAAAAAATTGCAAACATGCAAATATTCACATATTTGACAACATTTAAGGGAATTTTTTCTTAGTTATTATTTTAGTTTTAGCCATATTTTTGATACTGCTTATATGAAAAATTTTTGTGGTAAGTTTATTCAGAATATTATAACAAAAACAAATGTTTAAAGAAAGGCAATTAGGTGTATCCAAATACCAAGTAAATTATTTAACAATTTCAAACAAAAGAAAGGAAAACATTCTTATAATTTTCCAAAAGAGAACTTTCAGGAAATGTAGCATGCTATCATGAGAAATGGACCAAAAGCAAAACCACAACTCTGACATAAATCCCTGTGGTGAGAGAAAAGAGGGCAGCTAATTGAATGTAAAATATATCTATATAATATGGTACTTGAGTTATCAGAAAGTTTATAGTTTCACTCATTTAACTGGATGAAATAACAAGAATGTAAATTAAAAAAAAATCAAACATTTCCAAACTTTATTGGACTAGAGATTTTTCTTCATCAATTCAACATCAAGTAGTAAGATTCAAAATCATTACAAGAGAATTATCTATAAATCAGAAAGGAAAAATTGTTTTGGTATGTTCTAGACTCTCTGTTAGATACTTCCTACTATATCATATTTAATTTCTAGATTTGTATAAAGTAGACAGTACTAACCTCCATTTTTAGATAAGAAAGAGAACCTCAAAGAAATTAGTTTATTTCCCAAAAGATATAGAATTTGTTAGTGGCAACATACTGGAAGCAAACCATTGGGATATTAATTCTCCTTTTTAAAAAATAAATTTGAGGGGCTAGGGTTGTGGTTCAGTGGTAGCGCACTTGCCTAGAATGCATGAGGCACTGGGTTCAATTGTCAGCACTACATACAAATAAATAAAATAAAGGTCCATCAACACTTTAAAATATTTTTTAAAAATGATTTTTATTGATATAAAATACTTGTACTTATTTATAGAGCACTTTTTATAATTCAACATATGTATACTTTTGTCTTTTTTTTTTTTTGTAACAGGAATTGAATTCAGTGCCCTTAAGCACTGAACTACATTCCCAGCCCTTTTTATTTTTTTACTTTTACTACAGGGTCTCTCTAGTTGCTTAGAGTTTTGTAAGCTATACCTCTAATGTTTTACATTTAAAGTCTTAATATTTGCTGATATGCCAATCTTTATTCACGGTTGGGTTTTGACAATGATACTGTATCAATATATTGATTTTAAAAAGAAAATAATTGTGTGCAATGTGTCAAAATGCATTCTATTGTCATGTATAACTAATTAGAGCATATTTTAAAAGAAAGAAAAACAAAAAAATAAAAAAGGAAGTAAATTTTTCATGTCACCAGAATAGCTACCTAATCACAATATCAAAATGCCAAATTAATAATTATAAAATCAGTTCAGAAATGATGTTGAGGTATATTTTATCTAGGTCAATAAAAGAAAAAAGAATTATGTTTGTTGTATAGTATATGTGTCCAACAGCAGTAAAATAACCCTGGAAAATCCTATTTTAATACTCTAAAAATTTATCACCATGACTATTATTATATCATGCCAATCAAAATATGTATATTGTTGGTTTCCTTCATATTGGTTATATTTAGAAATGTATTTTTGAGAGTTCACCTCCAATTTTCTTTTATAAAAACTCAAGTATATTTAGAAGTTAACCTAATAACCATACTCAAATTTAACAATTTAAGATTTTGGATCCTGTTTCATCTATTTCAGTATTTTAACAAAATAGGTTAAAGCAAATTTTCATGTCATTTTATCAAATGCTTTGTTAGATTCAAGAGAAATCCTGAAGATATGTTGTTTGGAGAAGTGATCAGAGCAGATTTTACAATGGATAAGAAAATCAGTTTAGAATGATTCTAAGTGATATTTTTCTGATCCATTTACAATCATCTTCTCTAGATAAAGTCTATATTAGTCAAGATGAAAACAAACAGCCCCCAAATCTCTGCAGACCAGAATATTTTTTTCTTTTTAGTAGTTAATGAGGTGTTGGCATCAGACAGACTGTGCAATTACTAAGAGAAAGTGTAAAAAACACATAAGTGTGAGAGATGAATGCAGCAGAGGTTATAATAGTTAAATGTAGAACAGCCTCACACCAAATTTTAATATTGAGATGGCATCTGGATGCAGAAAGCACCAAAGCAGTTGCAACAAGAACCAAAGGTGTTGTAAGAAAAGGAGCATGCTATCATGAGAAATGGACCAAAAGCAAAACCACAACTCTGACATAAATCCCTGTGGTGAGAGAAAAGAGGGCAGCTAATTGAATGTAAACTATATCTTTTAGTATTGTGATAGATGATTTGGACCTATTCAGGCAATTAAATTTTTTTAAACCTCACTCTGGCACTCCTATGGATGTATCTGAACTCTAGATAAATTCAAAAACCAATCCACTTATTGTGCCACAATACTACAATTGGTGTCCTGGAGAAAGCTCTTACATAAATGATTACTGATGAGATGATGCTTGGCTTAGGACTGTGGGTCTGCTAGTACCTCTTGCTTCAGAGCAGAGACAAAGGGGGAAGTTAAGTGGTACCACAGGAGGATCAAGTCCAAACTTTTTCCCCTTCAGGAATTCTGTTCTGTAGTGTTTTTTTTTCCCACCTCAAATTTCATCTATTGAGATTCTAATCCCCTGTGGGATTTATTTGCAGGTACAGTCTTTGGGAGATGATTAGGTCTTAAGGATGGAGCCCTTGAAAATGGAACTACTGCCCTTATAAGAAATGCCAGAGAACCCCTTTCTTCCCATTCCCTTATGAAAGAGATGATAGAGAACTCTTTTTTTTTCTATTCTAACATATGAGGACACAGGTTGGAGACAGCTGTCTGTGAACCAGAAAACAAGCATTCCCCAGACACAAATCTGCCGTTGCCTTGATTTTGGACTTCTCAAACTCCAGATCTGTAAAAAGTATTTTTTTTTTAAATTTAAACCACCAAGTCTATGATATTTTGTCATAGAAATATGTAATGTTAATATAGGTTGTTGGTTTGATTGAATCAAGAGATGCCTAGGAAATGCCCAGGGAGACTTATACATGTGTCTATGAGGGTGTTTCCAGAGACCATAGGCATATGGGACACATAACTCTGAAAAAGGGGAGACCTGTGTGAATGTGAGCAGCACAAACCAATAGGTTGAGGCCCAGATGGAACAAAAGCAAAAAAAAAAAAGAGGAAGCCAAGGTAGATGCAAGCTCCACTCTTCCTGAATGTGTGTGTGTCTAATGCTGTTGTCATCACCTATGGTCATTGGACTCCAGTTTCTTCAGTCTTCCAACATAAACTCTCACCAGTGTTTCTCCAGGAAGTTTCGAGGCCTTCAGTCTCAGACTGGGGTTACATAATTAGTTCCACTTGTTCTGAGTCTCTGGCTTCTTGGGCCCAGCAGATACTCGTTCCTCTGGCTCTTCATTGTGTAGACAGCCATGTGGGACAATCCAACTCCTGATCATGTAAGTCAATCTAATAAATCCCCTTGTAGCATCAAGCATATGTATATTTGTTAGTTTTCATCTTTTAGAGAATGCTGACTATTACACAGCCAGAACATAATAAAACACTTATCAAGGAAAAGAAAAGAAAAAAAAAGCAAACTTTTCCTGCCCTGTCAGTGAGCAGGTAAATATAAATGGCCATTAGTTTAGACATTTGCAGGTACTCTTTGGTTGGAAAAAAGACAATTGTATCAATCTAGCAATTGTGAGGATTTAATGAGTTAAAAGAAGAGTGTCTGATTTTTGGTCAGCACTCAGTATTTATATTGAAGAACTATCACTATAATTATTATTATCAGAGATGGGAAATATTAATGCAGACACTGTAACTCATTAAAGTATGAATATTCACTGTTATATGACAGGCATTATGCTATATGATTAAACTGCAGATATAAAAGATAAAGTTGCCACCCTTAAGTCAAATTTGGGGAGATAAATTAGGTTAACAAATAACTAAAAATGATATATAATAAATATAAAAATACAAGTGCTAGGGTTTGTGAAAATAATGATGGAGACGGGGACTAATATACATACAGAAAAAAAAATGAGTGGAAACTATGATCCGATCAGCTGCTTGAAAAGGTTTATTTTGTTTTTATTCTTTTTCCTGACAGTGAGAATGAATTGTTTAAGGCTATCTTGTCCTGGATTATTACAGGATTCTTTAAAATTAAAATTTATCTTCCCAATTTTAGTCAGAGTTGATTGAAAAGAATGACAGAAATTATATGATTATATACCTATAGATTGTAGTGGCATTTTGAGATGACCTGACTGATAATAACGATCCCGTAACTTCACACAGTCTTAAGTGTATTTTATTTTTCCTTATTGTTAAGAAAGTAGGGAAGCTTCCTTTCTGCTTTGCTTCTGTTTCAGCACAGTCCTGACAGAGAGGACATTACACCTTCACCCCAAGTGGTCAAAATGTTCAGGTGACTTGTACATATCTGTTTTCAGTTCTATTTTCTCTGCTTCATTTATCCTGATGATGAGTTCTGAGTTTCAGTTATGTCATTCTTTGGTTCTTTTCTGTTTAACTATAGCTATTTTCAGGCAAAATGTGTACAATAATTAAACCTACCATTTGTTCCATATGTACCAGCACAGGCTGTGATAAATGTTTTATGTACATTGGTGAATTTAATCCTCATGTTAATGCGATGATGTATATAAATGTGTAGCATTATTTTTCATTGAATTACCTTCAACATCTTTGTCAAAAATCAATTGCCCCCAATAATAAGTTGCACTTTCATCCTACTGGGTTAGCTATAAAAAGACCAATAAGTTTTGGTGAAGATGTGGAGAAATTTTTCTGTTTAGGAATGTAAAATAGTCTCATTTCTTTGGAAAACAGTTTGACAATTCCTCCAAAATTAAATGCAGATTTACCATATGATGCAGCAATTTCATGATTAAATATATACCCAGGAGAAATGAAAACAAATTTGATGTTAGCATCACAGATTTGTAAATGTATGTTCGTAGCAGCATTATTTATAAATGGCCAAAAAGTGTAAACCATAGGTCCATCAGGTGCTCAAAGGACAAATATAATGTGATATATCCAAAGGTAGAATATTAATTTGGTACTATAAAGTTCTGATATATGTCACATAATGGATGAGCCTTGAAAACATTTTGTTAAGTGAAAGAAGTCAGTCACAAAAGACAACATACTGCAACTTCTCATTTATGTGAAAGGCACAAAATAAGAAAATCTATAGAGACAGAACAAATTAGTGGTTTCTTAATGTTCAGAGGGTTGGGGAGAAGTGGAGATTTTTTATTAAAGAGTACATACTTTTTTAAAAGGACAATAAAATGCCAGATGCCTGTGGTGGCATATGCCTATATTTCCAGTGTCAGGGAGACTGAGGCAGGAGGATTGCAGGTTCAAACACAGCCTTAGCAATTTAGTGAGGCCCTAAACAATTTATTGAGAACCTGTCTCAAATAATTTTCAAAAAGGGCTGGGATTATTACTCAGTGGTTAAGTGCCCTTGGGTTCAATCCTTGGCACCAAAACAAAAAAAATAAAATCTAAAATTAATTGTAATTATGGTTCCATTTTCTGTATATTTACTAAAAGCCATTGATTTATATATTCAAAATAATTGAATTTCATGGTGTGTGAATTACATCTCAATAAAATGTTATGTAAAAATAATGACCATATTGGCATTTTATTCTGTCATATTGATCAATTTCTCTATCTTGATATCATTATTAAATTATTTTGTTTTCTTCAGCTTTAAACTATGTCTTGAAATCAGATAATGGAGTCCTCTCATTTTTTCAAAATTGATTTTATTCTAGATAATTGGAGTTTCCATATAATTGCTATAACCAGTTTGAAAATATTTACAAAAATATCCTTTAAGAGTTTGGAATGAGATTGGATTGAATTTATAGGTCAACGGGGATAACTGACAATTTAAAATTATAAATCTTCATATATAAGATAGATTTATTAATTATTTGTATTTCTGTTGATTTCTTCTAATAGTATTTTATAGATTCAGCATATAATTTATTTACATATTTTGTTGAATTTTTATCTGAGTATTTTATTTTAAATGGAAATTTAAAAATGTATCAGATTTCATTGGCAGTGTACATAAAGCTAATTGAATTTTGTATATTGGTCTTATTCCCTGCAACTTCAATAAATCACTCATTAGTTATAGGAGTGAGAATAAAGAACACTAATTTTCTAACTTTGTTACTGTATTTTCTCTTCTTGCCTTATTATATTATCTAGGAATTCCAGTATAATATTGAGTAGGGATATACAGGAGGACATTCTTGCCTTGCTCCAAACTTAAGGGGAACAAATTATTCGTTCACTATTATAGGTGGATACCAATAACATTTTTTTCTGCTGAAAATTTTCATCATGATTGGACATTAAATTTTTCCAAAAACCTTTGCTGCCTCAATTGACCTAATTGCCTTTTTAGATTATTAATACAGAAGTTTAGATTGTTAGTTTTTAAATATTATACCAGTATATCCTTGGGATATATCCCTCTTGGGTTGTGACATATTATTATTTTTATATATATTTTTATATATTGTTGGATTTTACATGCTAATCTTTTTGAGTCTATATTCTTAAGGGAAATTTGTCTATAGTATCCATGTCTTATAATATCCTTGTCTCATTTTGTTGTCCGGGTAATACAGATCTCATCTGATGAGTTTGGAAATGTCAGCACTTATTTGGTGATTTTCTGGACAAGCACTGGAATTCAAGTGACCTTGCTTCATGATGGTAAAATAAGGATTGAGACACTGTGGAGATTGTCCTGTAACCCTTACCTTATTCATTGTATTACACACGTTACATGTGAATAGTGTCCTCACTTTCCTTTTATATATTTTATGCAAAATAAAAAAGAACTGTGGCCTATTATTTCAGTTGTGTTATCTGGAGATAGTGGAAGGGTAATAAGGGCCAGAACAAGAGCTAGAGCAAAAGGAAATAACATAAGAAAGAAAAAAACAAGGAGAAAAGAATAAAAGAGATCAAGAGTTAGATCTCTGTGAATGGTCTTACATCCTTAAAAACAAGCACACTAGGGTGTTGCTGGAGGAGGTGAGTCATTGGGGGCATGCTTTTGTGTTTTATATTGTGTCTGTGGTGAGGGGAGTGTCCCCCTACCCCACCTTCCTGGTGTCCACGTCCTGAGCCACTTTTCTCCACCACAGTCTTTTGCCATGATATTCTGCCTCACATCAAGCCCCAAGGAATGGAGTTGTCCATTTATGGATTGAGACCTCTGAAACCAGAAGCCACCAAATAAACTTTTCTTCCTCTAATTGTTTTTGTTGCGTCTTTTGTCACAGAATCAAAAAAGCTGACTAAAACATGCCATCACACTCATCTTCAAATATTCTTCAATATAAATCATTGACCAATTGTTTAGACACTGCCTTTGAATAAGGATAAATTAATACTTCAGTTCATCTTTCCTGTAAAAAAATAACAAAGTATCCTCCATAAAAACCTTTCAATTGGGAACATATTCTTTTACTGTTGTATTTCATGACTACTCTATGAAGCTAATATCCCAACTATTAATTTATTGCTGGCTCCACATCACCACATGCCATCTGTATTTCTGGTTATTTACTGTGTTCTAGGGAACTCCCCGTGTTTTCCCTGTATTTTTATTTCTGTTTCTGAGAAAACTCCCCATGTAGTCATAAGGACTAATAAAGTTCACTATTGCTTTCTAGAGCAGTGAGAGTCAGATATCATATGACAGGATGCTATGCTGCACATTAAATGCCATGATTTGATACATTAGTAACACCTGGTCCAGATGGAGTGTTGAATAACACAGCTATTTGAGTCATGATTAAATATTAAGTTGCCATCACAAGGTGATTTACAAATGCAGAAAAATTGTGGCCCAAATACAGAATAACCTCATTCTAAACCTATAATTAGGCCTTTTCAGAGATTCCATCCACACTGTCCATGTCATTAGATCTGTTGGATCACTAAGCCCAGAAGCTAGGGAAGCTAGACCAAATAGTATCATAAGCATCAGAATATTCTTTTCCTTGTTTTTCTTTAAAGGTAGAAGTCTACAGATTACCTAGTAAAATGATCAAAGACATTTACTTCCAATTGTTTTGAGATATGAGTAACACTTTATTTCAGAAAGGGCTATTGTGAATTGTGGGATTTTCTAACTTCTGGTTGATAATATCAATGTGATGTTCAATGGGGGTAAGAAGAAGTTTGTATTTATTAGACTGTGTAATTATAGGAGTCAGGAAAATCAAAATCGAGGTGAGATATGACATTGAGTTTATTGCTGTCACAGACATAAGAAGATGAGATGCTTTTGAGAACCCTGACCAAGTAGAATAGAAAAGAATTTCCTAGGTTAATAACTGCCCCTAAGGGGACAGAGGCTTTGGACTATTACTCTTCTTTTTTTATTTTCTCAGCAAAAATTATAGCTCCAATTGGCATCATTACCTAATTATGATATTGATTTTTCATTTCAATATTTTAGTGGTGAAAAGATATGTTAATTGCCACCTCTACCTCCTTTGAGTCCTTGGTAATTAAATAATCTATACAATATCTGTGGGGATGTAGTATTTTTTTTCCATTTACATTGCCAATAATGCAGCTTAAGGTTAGCATTTTGAACATCCCTCTGGTGCTTTACACAAAAACAGCCATCACTCAATTGGTTCAGACTATTGCAATGTAGACACATTAATGTACACACATTTAATAACAGTATTCTCACAGTGTTCACACTGTGAATTTTTGGTGTAGTAACTGCAGGAAAATTCTTTAGTCCTAACACACCTAATATGTATAAGCCCCAACTCTAACCTGTGGTCCATGATGGCTTTTTGTTTTCTCTGGATATTAGAAATAACTTTTACCTTCCCATATATATTTTTACCTTCCATATATATTTTTATCTTTCCATAATTCTTAGTCACCTTGACAAGTAGATATAGTTTTCTCTGGAGAAAACTTATAAGAAGAGTCAAAGAATATATACTGAAGGGTTGTTCATCAAATAAACATGATGTCTTTTTCATTAGAGGGTCTTTAGGTTTGTGAACTCGTGAAAACTATGTGTCCCCACTACTGCATCTGAATTTAGATTTCTGCCACTGAATCTAGAATTTTTTGAACTAAGTTTTGTCAGGTAACACTGTAATAGCATAGGTCATCTAGCCATTTACTTTATTCTTCTATTATTAGGACACCATGATTAATAACCAGAATTCTACTGTTTATTTTTGATTACCATTCCCCCTGTGGCCTTGCACAAAATCCTTCTGGTTTTTATGGTAGCTAATACTGTTTTCTGGTATCTACAAGTATGGAATTCTATTTTTTTGTTGTTGTTGTGGGGTACTATGGATTGAACTCGGGGTCACTTGGCCACTGAGCCACATTGCCAGCCCTACTTTGTATTTTTATTTATAGACAAGGTCTCACTGAGTTGCTGAGTGCCTCGCCATTGCTGAGGTTGACTTTGAAGTTGTGATCCTTGCGCCTCAGCCTCTGGAGCTGCTGGGTTTACAGGCATGAGCCACTGTGCCTGGCTGGAATCCTATTATTTTAATTGAAATCAGAAAAATTATTCTGTGTACCCTACCATTAACAACATTATCTCTACTCTGTTCCTCTAGAATACGTTTCTAAATGTTTTAGTGTGGTTAGTAGCCTATGTGTCCTCCAAGGATTGTGTTTAGGAAATAACCCATAAGGTATAGATAATGTATTTCTCTGAATCACTTTGCCCTCAGGCCAGGGCAGTTCTGGCATCTCAAATGACTATGGGTACCATTGAGTCCAATTTTTAATTAACCAATTCAGTAAATCATTGACTTTAGTTCAGGGACTTGTATCAACACATTGAATCCTGAATCCTAGGAGAATGTACTCATAAATTTGGTCTAGTTTAATATTTTATCCTCCTTATTTTAATACCTTAAGAATACAATGCTTTACATTTCTCCAAAATCATACACTTCCAAATTGATGAGACCTTGCCAATCTGGTCTACTTATTTTGTCTTCAAAGAGTATACTTTTAGGCAGTGGTGGGCTCTAATTCTATTTATGGGCCTGGAGCTTGAAGTGGTAAAGGAGGCTCCTGAATTTGTAAGACTTTTAGAAACAAATTCCCTAAGGGAAACTAGTGTATGATTTTCCTTCAAATGAGGAAGGAGAGCTGCTTTTACTAGCAAGCACATTTATTTCTTTAGCATAAGAAGCATTGCAATTTAAATTAATGTCTCACCTCTGTAACTTTTCTCATTAATACCTGAATTTGATTCTAATTCATTAATGATTTGTTGTTACTGGTATTAGTATATTCCTTTTAAGCTAATGTAGTTTTTAAAATTTTATACTTGTGCCTTGAATTTTGAATTCATGATTTTGAATATAAACTTTTCTTTGTGTACTTTCTAAAGAGCAATCAGAACAGCCAACTCATTATCACCAGAGTGGCCATATGCTACAGCCAATAAAGTCAGAAATCATGATGCCAAAGTGTGCCACAGATTGCTGGTCCCAGAATTCCATTTTGATGGTTGTATTCTCAGGCTACTTCTGGCAACAATTACACGTTATTAGTTTGGAGCATATCAGGAAAGAAATGACACTCTCAAAGAGGTAGCTAGGATTAAATACAGGAACAATTTGATCAAATGATGCAAATTTTCATAAGATGAATAAGTTCTGGGGATCTAATGTGTGGCATGGGTGGGTGACAGGGGTGTTAATCAATTTGATTGTGATAATCATTACACAGTGTGTGCACATATCAAATCATTGTATACCATAGATGTATACAATATTTTTTATCAATTAAATATTTTATTTTATTTAGAGATGTATTATATTTATTTTTATTTTTAAAATTAATTTATTTTTTATTTATATATGACAGCAGAATGCATTAAAATTCTTATTATAGCTCAATTTTTCATATCTCTGGATATATACACAGTATATTCACACCAATTAGTGTCTGCATACCTGTACTTTGGATAATAATGATCATCACATTCCACCATCATTAATAACCCCATGCCCCCTCCTTTCCCCTCCAACCCCTCTGCCCTATCTAGAGTTCGTCTATTCATCCCATGCTCCTGCTCCCTATCCCACAATGAATCAATCTCCTGATATCAAAGAAAACATTTGGTTTTGGGGGATTGGCTAACTTTCCTTAGCATTATCTTCTCTAACTCTGTCCATTTACCTGCAAACAAAACACAGGGACAAATTATAAAGGAATAAGAAAGTTAAGGAAATAAGGGACTTACAAGAAAACAGAATCTAACAATAGCTGAAATACATTAGCAACCTTTAATTTGAAGAGCAAGTGTGGCAAGCAAGTTGTCTTCACAGAACAGTATTCAGAGGAAACATATGGTCTTAGGTAAAGAAACTCTGGTATTGTAATACCTGTTCACAGGGGGCATAGGGAACACATTATTTGACTTCACTGTGTCAGAAATGGGTGGTGAGGGGGCATCCCAAGAATAAACAAGGCACCAACCACGGTGATTCTGGTCCCAGAAATGGAACTATCTGCAGATGTTTTCATTCATCACAGCTGGGGAATGAGGTGTTATCCACCCGAAGCTGGGGAGACCAGGGGTGAGGCTGAACACCCTCCAATGCACAGGATGGCTCCCTACCACAAACACATCTCCAGTCCCAAATGTCACTGGCACGGAGGGCAAGACACCCTGGTCTACACATACCTCAACACCACAGTTCATAAAATCTAAGATTTCATTGAGGATAAGACCAATTTTAGTTTCAGACATATTAAAATGTGAAAAATGTTAAATGTGCTTTTCAGACTTAATGAAGTACTATAATAGAGAAATAGATAAGAAAGGAAAAAAAACAAGAAAAAAACAAAAACTATTTTAGAAAGATAAAAGAAATAGAGCAGGCCCTTGAGGAAGTTATTTTTTTTGAATGGTACATTAAATTTAGTATGTTTTTTGACAGTTGCAGAAAATTTATTATTATACTTTCAAAACAATAGCAGGGGAAAAACCCATGAGTAGTAAAAAGTTAATTGTTTGATAAAATGAGGCAAACAAATTAATCCAGACTTTTTTTTTTCTTTAGGCCAGTTTCCTGAAGTATATATCCTATAAATCTCTAGTTTAAGGTATAATGAATCTAGTCCTAATATGAATGAAATCCCTCAAATGGAAATTTGGGCACGGAAGCGTTTTCAGTAGAAAAGGAATGACTCTAAACAAGGCTAATGAGAAAATCTTGAAGGTGACTTTTCATATTTTTATGCATTAAAGATTCTTGATTGGCTTCATTTTTAAGTCTAGCTGAAAATAAGATTGGGATTCACCTATGATTTATCACATTAACCCCAGCTTTTCTTAATTTTACTATTCTTCTATCTGCATGGTACTTATACCAAAGCAAAAAAGAAAAAGAAAAATTATAAGAAGACTTATTTTTGCATAAGTATTATGTAAGGTTCTTATGTCTGTAAATATTAAGTAATTTTCACTTACTTGCTGAACTTAAATTAATATAATTAATGTAAGATTTATTAAGAAGTTGGAGGGGGATCTAAATTGAAATTTAGTGATGGTTAACTCCATGCCTACTGAAAAAATAGTCAAGACATTTACTTATAAAATTCTTCAGTTGTTAGAAGTGAGAGAAAATACAATTTAGAGATGAGGCACTCACACCATCAAATACCGAACAGGAAAGATGCTTCCCTATTGGGAACAAATTGCATTTTCTTTAGAGCAAAACATAAAAGCACCATTAGGAGAAACTGTGTTGAAATCAAATAGTAATTTTAAAATATAAAAAAATCATAACCACATTTCATCATTAGTTTTCAAAATATAATTGCAATTTATCTTTTGAATTATTGTTATTGCTTTTTTTGTTACAAAGAAATTGAGGCATAGAGAAATTGACATGCAGTAACTGCTCTTGAGGTTATTTGGAGCAAGTGAATTTTTAAAAGGAATGCTAATCTTGATGCCTGATATAATAAGAGACCCTTCAGATGGAATCTGCCTCTTCTAGACTCTCTGCTCATGATATGTATTTTCCTTCCCTCTGTATACTCTCATTAGACTGTAGTTATATAGAAATATGAGATACCATGGAGAATTATCTCTTAATATAGTTTATAAGATATATAAAATTGTTCCTTCATACATAAGGCACAAAAATCAAAGGAATATGTAAAGAATATTAATTTTTGTAACATGTAAACATTTCATATACAGAAAAACATACTTTTTAAGGAGAGAGAGAGAGAGAGAGAGAGAGAGAGAGAGAAAGAGAGAGAGAGAGAGAGAGAGAGAGAGAGAGAATTTTTTAATATTTATTTTTTAGTTCTCGGCAGACACAACATCTCCCCTTGCATGTGGCACTGAGGATCAAACCCGGGCCGCTCGCATACCAGGTGAGCGTGCCACTGCTTGAGCCACATCCCCAGCCCCCCAAAAAATATATTTAAGTTAAAATTTGATTTTAAGTGTTATCAGTCTGTGTACTGATACTACAATTTATTTTATATCCATAAATTTTCAAAAGTTGTTAATGTCATATGAAAATTTTAATCTAAAATGATACATTTTAGCTTTGTTTAACTTTTTTCTGTGCTTAATTCACTAAATTCAATACTGAAATTTCATGTCTTTAAATTTTACATAACATTTTTAGCAAATAATTTTTTTGAATCTGCAACATACTTGTTAATACCATGATCAAATAACTAGTTTATTAGAACATAAATCTACCTCAGGCACTGTACTACAAAAGAATTCTAGTAAAAGTAATCCAGTTTTACTATATGGTTAATTTTTGGATTATTGCTATCTATGAGTCATCCTATAGTTAAAATTTCATATGAAAAAATGTAGGCCTATAAGCTATCAAATATCATGGAATATTTCTCTATCATCAGTAGAGATTATTCTTTTATAAATCTATATGATTTCATGTACATCTATTCAGGATTCTCTGTTTGTATCTATGATTTCCAAAATAAATGTGCACTTTATCTTGAGGATCCTAGAATATCCCTTGCTGCTCAGTTATATGAATATGTCTTCTATATTCAACATGTACGATAATTCATGATGCTGATTTTCATTTATGGGGTAGTCATCAACATTTGACATTTCTAATGAAAACCAGTCTTGAAAATATGAATTTCTTTGGGAGTAAAACTATTTAGTTGATTCATATCACATTTCCTTACTCTCTTAATTTCTAAAATTTGTCTTCTGAACATCTTCATGGATTATTGATCCTTAAAATTTCAAATGAGTAGGCTAAAGTTCTCTCTCTCAGGAATGCACAGCATTTGTATTTATCTGAATTCTCATTCTGCTAATTTATGTCTAGGAACCTTTCGACATACAAGTATTCCTGTCAGAAGAACTACTTTCATAGTAGAATATTATATAATATCCCTCATTCTTTAAACTCCTATGCTTTACCTCTTTGTAAGCTCAATTAATGCTTCCATGGTTATTATGCCTGCAAACAAGAAAGTAACCCAAACCTTCATATCCCTGTACAGCTTTTCATTACTCTTCTAAAGATAGAACCACCCATATCATCTCATACCTTACTTTATTTGTTCTCGTTACACTATTTTATGCTTTACTAAGCACTTATTTTTAATTATCTGATAAAGTTTATGTTTAGTAGCGCCATTTTAAAAATGGATAGTTTCTATTCTGACATTTGTTTCTCTATATAAATCTGAAATATTTCTTAGATCTCCAGGATTCTTGGTGTTTAAAGGTATTTCAAAAATTTTCTTCTTCCAGAGTTCCTACAAAGAAACTAATCTAAGATTGTCTTAAAATAAATATTGATTGCAGATATTTTTCACATAAATTTTTCCCATCTATTATTCAAACTGTCAAAGTAGTTAAAATTAGGATAAATATACATTTGTTAAATTAAATCTTAATTTTTTCTAAATTAAGGTTTAATCAGTTAAATATAATTTGGATAATCTATTGAGTATTTGCTACTTTCATATTGAATGTTGGGGAAATGAAATGTGTGGCAGGATATCAAGCATTCTTTTAACTCTGTTGTAATGCTGCTATTAAAACCATTTTTTATTATGAAAAATTTCAAATGAACACAAGCATACACAAGAAAAATGCAATAAATCCTTCATGAACATATCATCCTCTTCAGTAATTATCAATCCATGTGCAAACTTGTTTCAATTATGTGTCCACATACCCAGGCCCACGGAATTGTTTTGCAGCTTATTTCAGACATAACATTTTTTCATGTTTAAATATTTCACAAGAAGCTTTTAAAAGATAAACTCTTCTATAAGCACAATTATGATAACATTAACCATCTAGAAATAAATAGTAATTTCTTAGAATAATTTAAAACCTGTCAATGTTCATATATTGTCTACATTTCTTTTTTTTCAATTTACTTTCCACCCTTGTGGCACCATTTGTCATGTTCTTCTTCTGCATTTTGCATGACCTGTACAGTGAGAGTTTTAAAATTTTATTTGGCAAAAATTGCCTTATCAGGGCCTGGGGCTGTAGCTCAATGGTAGAGTGCTTGCCTATTGGGTGAGGCACTGGGATTGATCCTCAGCACCACATAAAAATAAATAAATAAAATAAAGTTAAAAAATAATTGCCCTATCAATGGCATGTACTTTCATTAGAAGGAACCTAATGTCTTCTTGTCCTTCATTTCATGACGTTAGAAACATTGATAATCATTCTTTATATTAATTACTTCAGGTTGGCAAAATAAGGATATTCTAGATTTATGTCTTCTTTTTCCTTTCTGAAATAATTCTATGAAAATAGAAACTTCATCTTCAACTATTTGATTTGTTTACTCCAAAGTTTTATCAGTAGAGAATAGGATAAGTGCTCAATTATTTCCCTGAGTAGACTCATTTTCAACGAAATTGGTTGCTTTCCTAGCATCCTTCTAAGGAGATCATTAAATGTATTGTTTCAATAGACTCCTAAACTCATATTTAGTTTATTTCAATCCACTGAAGTTCTTATTCTTATTGAGGTTCAAATAACTCCACCTTTAATCAATATTCCTCAATTTGACTCCTGAGTCCCTCTGATGGAGCAACAGAAGTTTTTGCATATTTATTGTTTTTTATTATAAGAAATCCCAGAGGCCAGGCGTGGTGGCTCATGCTAGTAATTCCAGAAGCTCAGGTGGCTGAAGCAGGAGGATCATGAGTTCAAAGCCAGCCTCAGCAACAGCAAGGCACTAAGCAACCGCCTGAGACTGTGTCTCTAAATAAAATACAAAATAAGGCAGGAGATATGGCTTAGTGGTCTAATGCTCCTGAGTTCAATCCTCGGTACTTCCCCACCAAAAAGAGATCCTTCACACACACACACACACACACACACACACACACACACACACTCATGTATATGGGGAAAGACATTAGCTATTTGCTATTATAATTTAGGCAGTAGGGCTTCTTATTATTCCTGGAATAATTATTTTTTTCTAGGTTTTTTAAAGTGGATAGCATAAGGAAAATGAACTTTTTGAAAAAAATTAAAAGTGCAGCACATGTTAATTTCATAATGACATTTCCAATTGGAATTTTGATTATCATTTTTACTCGAATTAAATAATTTTATTTATTTCTCTTAAATTGTAAATTTTATTTTCTCATGATACATACAAAAATATTTGTCTTAACTTTTTATATAAATGTATTTTTGATATATATTATTTTTAAATGTGTATGCATATATTATACATATATAATTTTGGTGATTCCCAATTCTGCAGAAATTATTAAATTAGGACTTATTCTTCTGAAACTTCTTGCCAGAAAGAAAGAAACACACAAATTGTTTAGAAGGGTATTGGTCTATGTAGAGCACTGAAACTTGATTGCTATCCTTGATCATATTATGGAAGTCATCATGACTTTGGACCACCAAGATGAAGAAGGATAGCAAAGGCAGCTTTTAAAACTAGGTAGCTCGTTACTATGATGTTATATTTGCTTCGTAAGTACAAAATTTTGATTTTACCAATGGTTTGTTAAAATTACTATTTTTTATATGTCAGCTAGTGAAGTTTATGTTTCTTCACTGTCGAATCTATAAAGAGAATAAACCAACCCACAGGTAGAATGGAATCTAACCCCTTTTGCATTTGGAAAAGAGTTAGAAAAGGTTGACCTTGGTGTCCATTGGAGAATTGTCAAGGAGCCATTAATATACACACCACTCTAATGAATTATATAATATTTTAAAAACTGCTTCTGGATCAGAGATTGAAACAACTAAAATATTTCTTTAAATGTGATGTTAAATATTATGGTGAAAAAAACTATAATTAAAAAATGTGAACTAAACTTTTTTCCTGCAATTAATTCCCAATTCATAGCTTTATTTTTCAATGTGATATACATTAGAACTCACAAATCTAGGCAAGATGTTACAATCAGGCATCCCAGGCCCATTAACTTGATGTTAAGAGATTTTTCTTTTTGGTTGGTTTTGAATTAGCAATTATACAACCAAAGAGAATGATTGCTGCTTAATCCTGGAGCCCATCATTATGAAATTAGCAATCTGTCTCACTGCTTTACTATTGAGCATTCTGTTTTATTTCCTGAGGGTGAAAATAAAAATCATGAATGTACTAGATGGTACTTTCTCATTTTTCACATTTTGTTTTCTATTCATGAGAAAAAACATTAAATTATTTGGTCAAACCTAACTCAGTTTTGACTTTCTGGTAATTAAACATTTAGTATTGAACTAAGAGTTTTTATTATTATGGTTCTATTATGCCTGACTGTCTTCTCAAGGCTGCAGATAAAACTTTAGAGGGACTAGCAGGAATGCAGAAGTATAAACATAAAATGAATGGCTCTGTTGTTTTAATGACTTTTCTTTCAGCATTACTTTCCCAAGTGAACTGAAGAAATAAGGTTACAAATTTTTCTTTGTAGAGAGATGGTTGCAACAGCTTGATAATTATATAGGTAAATGAATATATTTTGAAAAATTTATTTAGAAGGTTTGAGTAAGATATTATTTTCTTCCTAATAGTAAAACAGAAATAATAATGTTTCAAAATTAATAAGTCATTCACATTACAAGCCCAGTCTTAAGATAACCCTGAAAGTCCCCCTCCAAATGCTCTTCTGATATTTCAGATGTCATAATTTAAAATTAATTTTAAAGTAATTACACAGAACCTTTATGAGAATAAATAATAATGGCATACATAGAAATAGGAAGATTTTATATTAATAAAGGGTCAAATGTATCTAAGTTGTCTCAAGATGGAGCTTTCATTTGGAATTTAAGACTGTAACCTGCAGTAGGACTCTCCTTGCTTGCATATTTAGCACCAGTGGAAGCTACCTATTTCTGAGACTGACTGACCTTGGGAAAATTAAACTCACTTGAATAAACATCCTGAAATTTTCATTGTTTCCCTTTGTTTATCCATTTTTGATAGCATATGTTTATTAGCTTGATTTAATTATTCCACAAGGTGTACATATGTTGAAATATCATGTTCTACCCATAAATGTATGCAGTTATTATTTACTGCCTACTAAAATTTAAAATTAATAAGATAAAGAACAAGATAAAAAAAAGAAAAGAAAAGAATATTGCTTCTATCCTGGGTATGTCAGTAACTTTTAGGACTTAAAAATTTATTCTGTAGTTGGGTGTGACTAATCCATTTTACCAGAAATGTGCAACTATTAAATATTTATTTTTAAATATAGTTCATCTTTTTATTCTTCCCTATTTGATAACTTTGGGAGTTTGGAAAAGAAAGTGTCTATAAATCTTTAAATAGAGGGTGAGATGTAAGAATATAGCTCAGTGGTAATTTGCCTAGCATGCCCAAGGTCCTGGGTTTGATTCCCCAGCACCACAGAGAGGGAGAAAGAGAGCGAGGGAGAAAGACTAAATTGATTGTGTACATAGCCCCAAAACATTATGAAAAATCTTTATACTCTAGTAAGATGATTGGAGATAAAGGTACAGCAAGGGAACTATGTGAAGTGTGTCAGTTTAGGGGTTTTGTAGAGCCAAGGAATGGAGTTTGAGCAAGAGTGGGGATAATTCAGTTCAATACTTGAATTTGGCTGAGTAGGGGCAGTGGAACACATTAGGGCTATAGGAACAGAAACAGTTGAGTGAGTGCCAGAAAAAATTTGGAAGAAGTCAAATAGACAAATGGAAAATTGTATCATTGATACAGTGATAATTTTGAGTCTCTTATTTTCAGACTGGTAGAGTGGATAAAATAGCAGGGCAGGCATGTTTATGATATACGCTTTTCCTTGTCCAGCACATTTAAACTATCAATGAAAGGTTGGCTTCAAGAACTAATATTCTCTAAGGAAGCAAATACCAGTGTTTGGAGTTGGAAGTGGGAACAGAAAATATCAAACTATCATCTTTCCTAGAAGTTTTCTCAGTCATCTGGAGACTATTGCTGCTCAGGTGGAAGCTAGATATTCTTTAAACAGAAGAGAACTTTGCATTTTACAATTAGAGACAAAAATTTACCACAGAAATAGAAAAATGAGAGTTAACATGGAAATAAATGAGTTTTTTTTTCAAAGTGTAAATGTATTTGAGTCTTTCCCAGCTTAACAAGGAGAGTTAGAAATTTGCTTGCAATTGACACAGGGTTATTGAGGAGGTTAGAGGAGAAGAAAGAGTTTTCAGAGAATTACGGCTTTGCAAATTGTTTTGTGCAGTTCTACTCATTTTCCTTGATCAGTGACATTTTCAAACTATGGTTAGCATACACATATGTAAGACCAAAGCTGTTAGACTTAAAGCAACTTTCAAACTAGTAGATACTTTTAAACATATTTAATCTATACAGAAGAGATATTGGACAGTATAAGAAGAAATCATAGAACTGTTTTTAATGAATGAGGAGTTGTTCTTTGAAATTACATTTTAATTTTTGAGGAAATTGCATCTTTCCTCTTGTCTATTGTTCAAGTAAATGTGATGCCTTTTCATTTGTTATCTGATTTTCTATCACCCACTGAACTTTATGTCCACCAAGTCTATATTCTTTAACTCTCCTATGCTAAACAAGTAATTTTCTAATATTAGAGCTTGTTATTGTATAGACCTTTGCTCTCTAAATTTATGCAGTTCCTAGATTCTGATAACTCAAGGTTGGATAGTTTGTTCACATATGTACAGATGCTCTGACACCTGAAACTATCTGCATTCCTAGTTTTAGATGAGGGTCAGTGAGAATTTAGATAATGAAAGTTTACTTGAAACTTTATTTGAACTTATGTGTTTTTTCCTAAATAGATAATAAAAGTTCAGAGACTGAGAATTACTTGAAGTTGTGGGGAATTCTTAGTTTCTTTGTCAAAAATTTGTTAATATTTATAGTGCATTTGCCATGGTATTATTTCAAAACATTAAGCTTAGAGAAAACACTTTTAGCAAATAACAACTGAACTTCAAAAGCAAAAAAATGTGCTTCATATTGTGTCTTACTGCATGTATTTAGTAAATGATTGGCCCTGCTCCACATCAGAAGTTTAGCAGGATACTTTCTATGTAAAATCAGACAGGATTGATTACACCTTTGTTTAAGAGTCAATAAGGAATAAATACTCTTTCCAGAGGTTCTGAATACCTAAAATATGGTGAGTCAATATTAGAATGTTAAATTATATTGTTTGGCTGCCGCAGTCTGGCTGGGCACAATTCAGGAGCCACTTGTCAAAAGAAACAAACTTTATTTCTAGAACCACACACGCCAAACAAAACAGCTCCTCAGGAAAAACCTTCAGAGCCCAACTGCCATCACCAGCTTCTCCCAAGCCTCTCCCAAGCCTCTCCACCTCCCCCCTCCTCCTGCTCTTGAGGCCGATTGGCTGGGTCACATGGGCGGAGCCAAAAAAGTCCCCCAATGAGCAGCTCTGTGGCCTGAAAGGGCAGGGAAACAGCCCAATGAGCATCACCACACAGGAGCCAATCAGTTGGCAGCTAGAAGTTGCTGAGGCCCGCTGTGAGCCAATCATCAGCTGGCAGCTGGAAGTTTGCTGGGGCCCCTTCGGCTGTGGCTCTCAACATTTAGGAGGGTGAAGCATAATTTTACATTGCAGAATTAAATATCCTCTTAACATTTTTGGATGAACACTAAAGATATTTTCCAAATTCTCAGAGAAAAAAAATAAGAAAAAATAGAAAAAGTATAAAATAGGAAGAAGAGAGATGTGTTCACATTTTTTAAATATTTTGTCAAATATTATGTTTCCTCTTCTTTCTTGCTGACAATCATTATGTTTCAAAGAAAGAGGGAGAGAGAGAGAGAGAGAGGATGAAAGCAAGTGAGTATGTGCCCAAGGGGTGGGGAGGGAGTGTTTGAGGAGGAAAGTTTGAACTTGAGACCTCACCAACAATTAAACAATTGAAATCAAGATTCTGGTGCCCATGTTGGATAGTATTTACTTTAAAAGAGTTTCAAATAAATACCTTTTCTTTTCTTTGTGTGCCATCCATTATATATGCACAAAACATTTCATGTACAACTTGCTTGTGAATACACATTCTCTAAGAGGAACTTTGGTTACTGCTTACACTGGTTTTGTAAATTTTGGGAATAAAGTTGAAGGATTTCCAAGATAGACATGTGACTATACAGATATGGTTGACATGTAATCTTTGAGAAATGTTAGAAGAAAGAACATGTACCTCCATTTAAAAAAAAAAAAAAGCACTACACTCATTGGGAAACACTTTGAATTTAGTGTAAATATGGCAAAGGATTATCAGGGTAGGTTTGTGTTAATAATAATACAATTAAGTCAATATACACTCAATGAGTGTTCATTACATTTCCAGATAGTTCCTGCAATTAGAGAACTGGTTAATATCTGTTACCTTCTCAGAAACCCATAGTCAAAAAAAATCACAGAGTTGTAATGAAAATAATTTGATTTATGCTGAACTTTAAAAACTTAATTTATCCTCCAGATAAAAACATAAAAATCATCTAAGGAAAAATTTCATATAACTAAGGCAAAAGCTAAGTTTTAATTTTACACCATTGTAGAATTTTTCAATAGTATCATTCTACATAGTCCAAACTCAGCACAATTTCAGAAAGAGCAAGATAAAAATAAAAAAGTTTGTTGTTGCAGTTATTTTCACAGTTATTTCTATAAATGAATTTGTGCAATCTAAACTGACAATGCAAAGTAGCAAGAAACAAAACAGAAATAGGGAACATATCTCTGCTTCTTGATGACTTCCCTTGAGTTATTTTCATGGTACAAATCAATTAAATATACTTCTAAGTATTACATACCTGTAGGGCTATACTGAGCTAAATGAGGAATTCAATGACTATTTTGGGAGCTCTGTCTTATTTTTTTAATCATAGTTTTCTGAACGACAGCTTAGAAAAAAAATGCATACTGTGCTGAGCTGCTTACTTCTTATTAATGATTTTCTTCCCTAATCTTTTCAACCATGTGTGGGTCACATAGTTACTCAGAAAATTTTTTATGAAAATGATTGGAAAGAAATCTTCAATGAGCTTACATTTCAGATATTTTTCTAAAATGAACACTGATCAAAACCTTTTAAAATATGACAAATTTGGTAGTCTCTTAGACCTTGAATATTGATAATTTGAGTTTCTGTGGTGATTGCAAATGTAGAAGAGAGAAGCAGGTGTTTGAAACGTGTATACCTACATATGAAGACGACGTGATGGAGGGGAAAGAGCTACAGACTAAGCTAAACTGGGTTAGTAACTTTCACTGTTTGTTTGATAAATTCTTTAACAATGTTAAACCTCATAAATAAAATGGGGGAATTTATCATTTTGGGTCTCAGTGGAAACAGAAGCCACGCCTGGATTAGGTACAGAACTGTGGTTAAGGCTCAGGGAATCAACAACAGACACGGACACATTCAGGACCTAAATGCCATGGAAGCTGTTACAGGAGAAGACCTGAAGATGCAGGGTGGAAAATTGTGCCTGGAGCTTGGTGAGAATGGAAGCCATGGAGGAGAGGGACCCCAACAGGAGCTGAAGTCACACAAGGACACATCTGTTGCAAGAACTGTGTTGCAAGACAGTGAGGGAACTGGGGAAGATCTTCCCCCTCCTCTGCCGTCTGATTTCCTGATCATCCATATCCTTGGCTCAACTCAACTAGAAGCCAGGGTTTAAATGGGCTCAGGGGAGAGAATCTACAGAGCTCATCCTTTGGTTCAAAAAAAAGAAAAGAAGTGTGAAGCATGAACACTGTGGGAAGGATATTAGTGCCTATTGCTCATGTTTGGTTCAAATTTTCAGTGAGATTTTGTATGTTAAATTTATTTGTAAGAACTATAAAAGCTCTAGCAAAGTCACAAGAGGTTCTAGGACATTTGCCCAGCTTATAAACTACTCTACTATCATTAAAGGAAAATTAGAGACTATCCTTTCCATTCTCCACACATTGTTATACCCTTTTCTACTTATTTTCTTCTTCACAGTTGATCTTGAGATTTATTTTTAAAATATTTTAACCAGATGAAAGTACTGAATGTGTGAATATAACTTGAATTTGTGCCAGCAATCAAACCTAGACCCCAGCCCAGAAATAACCACAATATAAAGGGATACTGTTACAAAATATCCACCATCAACTATATTGTGTTTCCTTCTTCTGATGCCACCTGAAAATACTCTTCAGTATAAAATAACCTCATGACATGTTATTTATTTATAACTATTTTAGTTGTGATGTAAATCTTACAAAGCTTAATAAAGTGTTATATTTTATAAATTCAAGTGATGGCATGTAGAAAATGTTATTACTATAGAAAGCTTTTAATGTCAGAATTTTCTCATGTCAATCACCGACATGCTCCATTGCTTTTCTGCTGGATGTGTCATGGCAAACCTGCTGGGCACTTGCTTGAAACCTGATTAAAGTCTACTCCCATCACAGCCATGTCCTGAGCTGTCTTGTAAGCAACTTTGAGACTGACCCAGTACAGAATAGCACAAGTGACTTTTGCATGAAAAATAAATGAGTCAATAGACTTTCACATTTCATGGTGGCAAAAGAATAAGAGCTAATAATATATTTTTTTTAATTTCCAAATTTTGATTTTATTTGAGTAAAAGTATTCCAAACATAAAGTTACTAAATTTATGATAAATATTTTTCATTTTTATGCATTCCTATCCTCCCCCAACTGTATCCATGAACTTAGGTTCTAGACCTTAATCTGTGACCTGAATTTCTTCCCTAATTTCTTCACCATTTTTCTAGAATCTTGATTTAGATGTTGTACTCATATCACACATACACATTAAAATGCTCCACCCAATTAATGATGGCTCAAAAACTACTATCTAAATAATATGAAATTCAGGGGAAAGTGATTTCATACTGATTCAATGATTCAGTGAACTTATTAGTCCCACATGATTTCCATTTTTTCCACTTTGCAATTTGTGCAGGTGATCTCTGTCTTCATTATCACAGATGGCAACAGCAGCTTTGAGGCAAGAAAAAAATGAAAGTCCCCTAGTTTCTTTTTATCAGCAAAAGAACCTTAAACTTTGAGTATAATTTTCCTTATGTCTTGTGGGTTAAAACTGGGGATCATATGGTCACACTTATTTTAATCACTGGCAAAGGAACTGTGGGTTTTAGTGTGTGGATAAGATGAATTATAATTTATGTGAGGTCTCCCACCTTCCTTGAACACAAGACTCCAGAATTTTGGATAAAAAAAAAAAAATCAAGGAAGATGAGGTCAATTGCTTTTGATTGACATAAAGGTGCTAACCAGAGGTATTTTCATAGTGTTTGTTGCTCTGTGCTTTCTCATTGCCATAATTTTCTTTTTAAAGAATGTCTCATTCTGAGGCTGAGGTTGTAGCTCAGTGGTAGACTGCTTGCCTAGTAAGCATGAGGCACTGGGTTTGATCCTCAGCACCACATTAAAATTAATTAATTAATTAATTAAAGGTATTGTGTCCATCTACAACTCATGCGTGTGTGTGTGTGTGTGTGTTTGTGTGTATAATGAATGTCTCATTATTTTATAGATACAATAAACCAATGTCTTTCTTCCTATCCAAGCAGTCTTTAACCTAATGAGAGCCATCTGTGTATTGTTCTGAATGTAAATTCTTAGGCCAGCATTGGAGACGTTATTTAAGGGTTGAAGAAGTACATTACCAGTTAGAAATGCCTTGGGCTCCCCCAGGTAATATCACTGAGCACATTCTTTGATAGATACCAAGTTTCTTTCTCTCTACCAAGTTTCTCTTTCACTCTGTTTGTAATTCCCTTCTCCACCTCCTATATTACACACACAGAAAAGTAAACTTTTCACTTTCTTATGGCTGTGGGTGGTCTTGGGACACATTTCTGACAAGGAGAAACGAGCCCAAGTATGTGAGGGAAACTTATTACTCTGAATAAGAAGACAGGACAACAGGCTTTGGTCTTTGCTCTTTATTTTTTCCCTTGCTCTTTGATTCTGCTTAGAGACAGATGCATCACTGCTGTGTAACAGCCAGCATGCATATGTGTGAGGGTGACAGAATAGGAGAAGGGATCCCTGAAGATGTCATTGTGTCTCTTTCCTAGCCTCATATTCCTGACAGGTGATTTATAAACAGAGAAATTAACAGTGAAAGATTGTGTTATTATTTAAACTATTATACAAGTATTTTAAGCAGTAGAACACAGCTCCTAAATGATGCATTAGCAATCCAGCCTCTTTGCTTGTTTGTTTATTTATTTATTTGTTTATTTATTTTGAACAGATCCCATTTTCAAGAAATCCTATGAAATGTGTGCTTGTATTCTTAAATATTGACCCATCAATTCATTTTACTGGAACCAAGAACCATGGTTTCTAGATGAAATATTTGGAGAAATCATTGGTCTTTGCTCAAAATAATTCTAAGATAAATTGGCTTCTGAGGTTTCCACCTTGTGGCCCCTGTCTAAGTGTCCAGATTTATTTCTTACCTTCTTTCTACTGTGTAATAGTCGTGCCTGATTAGCCTCTAATACCGATATACACGTCCCCCCTGCCCTAATCTCTGCTTTTCTCATTCATATTCCTTTCTCGCCTAGAATCTCTTTCAGTGTCTCCTCTAATTTTTTCTTTGTTTCAGGTGACATCTTTGACAGGAGACCTTTTAATGCTTACAGGAATATTCTGCACATAGTAAGTGCTAATATGGTAAATTAGCTATGTTTGTTATTACCTCTTCTTGCCCTACCTTATGTGAAACATACATTATTTTAATAGAAATTGTTCTCTTTAAGAGTGTTTACTTTCACATGCAGTTACTTCCCCCAGAAGATTTTAAACTTCTTGATATATATTATAGATGTTCAGTTGATAAATTTTGCTCTACTTAGGCTGACTTGTATTTCAGACTCTGAGTTCTTAGGAGGATAATTAAAATTAATTCATGATATGTTAATCACAGATTGTACATGAAGAAATGAATATTGTCCCATACTTCACAGAGGTGTATAAATATCCACATTTTAGTTTAATAACAGGGCATCTCTAGGATCAGTTTTCTTAGACTCATCAAATTACCTCTTACCCTCCTTTCAAAAGTTAATGCAGTGCACACACTGGTTTTCATTATAATGAAATGAGGTCTCTGAAATAATAGATAATTTGAGGGCAAGTTATTAACTATTGGCCCTGTCAGACCACTCATAGTAAAAACAACCTAAATATGTTAATGAATTGAAAATCATATTTTTTAGATTTGTTACAATGCTTATTTGGGGGGTATTAATAAGTTGTTATGAAATGACCATCAATAATATGGAGTACAGACTTTGAGTATAATTTAAATAGAGATGATAGGTTATCTTTGCTTTTAATTTCATTTCTATGCCTGGGTACCCAATGTGCATACTTACTGAAAGCTATTTGAAGTAAGATTGTTCATTAAAGAACTTTTTTTGTTTGTTTCATGTGGTGATGAAATTCACTCTCTTGATTTACTAATGCATTCATTTTAAAAATAAAAAATTAAGATTATAGCACAACAAAAACAATTTACTCATTTTATGAATATTGGCATACTAAACCTATATACTCTTTAATTCATGGAGTTTTTCATAAGTAGAAGGATGTGAGCTTTGCATTATTTATGTTCAGAAGTGGTGATGTAAAAGTTTAGGCTGAGCTATACATACATTTTGCCTAAATTTCCCTGGGACCCAACAGCATATACATGTAAAATATGCTTGTTGTTTAGTTTGGATCATGACTCTGGAGTACTTTATTTATCTCTGTAAAACTTGCATTCTATTGTGAGATTGATTCAGGCCTCAGTGTAATTCAGGGTTTTCTCGCAGAGCAGCAAAATGCTGTGCTCCAGAAAACTTGGCCTGCCTCATTCCCTGCAGGTTTGCCTCTGTGCTGCCCTCTGTGCACCCTTTTCATCATGGCTTGAATCTCTGCTGTCAACCTTTCTTAGAAACCATGTGGCAAGTAAAAACCCAGATACTGATGTGATGCCAAAATTAGAGAATTCCTAACTTTCCTCTCCAACACCCTATTCCCTGAGTAGTGTTAGCATTTTTAGGAACCCTGTGCTTGCTTTTCATCTGCTGTTCTGTGAAGCCCTCACATTCTTGGATTCACTGCCTCCCATGCCATTCTTTTACACACTAACAAACCTTGCTCTGATGCAAAACCATTGAGTGTGGTCCTCAGCATCTTATTAGTCCTCACTAAGGCTTGATGGCTGGTACTATTATCTATGCTCAGCTTTTTCAGAGCTGTGCCTGCCTCTCACGTGCATTGAGAGTGTTGACTAGTTTTCTGGATTCTGGTTGTTGGACCCAGTTCTCAGATTGCTTCTGAAATACTAAGGTATGGGGCCAGATAGAGAATGACACTTCTAAAGATACTTAGTATTTCAGAAGTAGTCTGAGAACTGGGTCCAACAATCAGAATCCAGAAAGCTAGTCAACACTCTCAATGCACTGGGAGAGGCAGGCACAGTTCTGAAAAAGTTCTGACCATCTTTTTTCCCTTTTACATTTGTTCTGAGATTCTTCTCACCTTACTTCCCTGGGGCATGGCACTGATGTCCCTGGATGGTGAATAGAGGCAAACATACTTGGGACATAAATTTCTTTGTTGATCTTTTTTGTTTTAAGTTGGAGTAGATATGGGCAGAAAGAAATTTAGTGGGTTAATTACTGGCTCTTTAGTAAGAAACTTTGTTTTTTCTCATAGAAATAGTTGATGTTCACAAGGAGTTGGAGTAGATATGGACAGAAAGAAATTTAGTGGGTTAATTACTGGCTCTTTAGTAAGAAACTTTCTTTTTTCTCATAGAAATAGTTGATGTTCACAAGGAAACATCAACAACACAAAGCACAAAAAAAGAAAGCAAAAACTGTCACAGAAAAAAAGAAAACACCTAAATGCACCTAAACTATATAAACCTAAACATTAGTTATACCTGTGGTAGGACCCAGTCACAATCAGATATATGTTGTACAATTGCTATGTTGAAGGACAATTTGGAGAGCTCTAGAAGTTACCAAAGATAGAGTTGGTATGCTGATTTGTGGACACTAATACCCTTGATTATTTGGACAAATATTCCTGAGCCCTCTCCAACATTGTCTAAATAATATTTTCTCACCTTTGTGGAAAACTAAGAGTTATAAATTATGGGAAGTGGATGCCTGTTGATTTTGTTGTCTTAGAAACCTTAATACCTTGTTCAGTTAAATAGAATGTTAACCAAACCTATAGATTATGTAAAAGGGCTTTGTGAGTTCTACCCCTGCACTTACGTATAGTGTCTATTTGTATTTACTTTCCCTTTCTATACTTTTCTTTCCATTTTCCTCTTTTCTTTCCTCCTTTCCTCCCTCCCTGCTACTCCCCCTGCCCATCTCCCTTCCTTTCTTTCTTCAGTTCCAAAATAAAGCAGACCAACACTCAGGCATCCATGAAAACACACCATATTAAAGATACCATGGCAACCCTTCAAATTCTGCTAATGAATTACTCTATTCTCAGTATCCTCATCATAACAAGGTCTTCCTAAAAGTTCAGGTTATGCATTTGGGGTTGCTCTGATGAGAACAATTATTTTGATCAAGGATGATTAAGAGCATGCATCTGTCTAACTTCTAGTTCATACAAATAAAATTATCATTGTGTGGGGACAGATCTACTCAGTATCTTGAAGCACTCAAATGGAGGGAAGACTCACATCATTAGTGTTCTCTTTTACGTTACTCATACATGATCTCTGTAGAAAATTCCCATAATTCCTGCAGATATTTTTACTATTTAGACCTCATTGCATTTCTCTATGTAGGTCTATCTCTAATTATATTGAGATTGAGATGAATGAACTTCAATTCCATGTTTTAACTAGATATTATAATATAAGCACTTTTCTGTGTTTTAAAATATTTTATAGACTTAATGTTTAAGGATTATTTTAATACTTTTTCAATTTTAAATTGGAACACTTTACTTAAACCTTTCCCTCTATTAATTCTTAAAGTTAATTCCATTAATAAGACATTACAAATAATGTTAGTCATAATTTTATATTAATACTTTATTAAATTTCTATTTTTCTCTCAAAACACATGATTTGTAAGACAACTATTCCTGAAAAGTACAAACAATATAATATCTTGTGGTATTTGTTGAATCATTCCAGAAATGTTTTCTACAAATTTATAATTTTTCTTTCATCATCTAATAGTGTATTTCAACATGTCTTCTGGAATTATTATACGTGTCTTATTTATAATTGCTAACACTTAAGGTTTAATCCCACATCATCACAGGCTTCTATTGTCAGAGGTTACCCCGATTGTCCACCAAATTTTGAGTGTTTTATGTCAATAATGGTAGTCAAGTTAGATCCAGAATTCTTTTTAGGATTGTTTTAGTTGTATCCTGACAGAAATTTAAAGCTGTGCTTTATAGATTTAAAAACTGTCATAGTGATAGAGTAAGAGTAAATAGAAATTGAAGTTTCTCTGCTTGGTAATACATTCAATCCTACTACATAAAGGATTATCAATTTATTTTTACATTTAAACCAAATCACAAAGTTAGATGGCTGAGGAGATAGCTTATGGAAACTTTGCCCTCTGTCATGGAAGATGAAACTTTTATCAGTTTCCAATTATCCCTGTTATAGCTTATTATCGATTAACTCTGCACTACAACACTGGTTTTGCCAAGCTTTTCAGTCAACTTCAGCATTAAATAGAAGCAATGGTACAAAGGTTAACCAGGAATACACTGTCAAGCTGGAGTCATTTGTTGTAGGTTCCAGAACTGCCATTTTGGTGGAACCGTGCAAATAATGAACCTCTGTCTTCCACCAGCCCTGAGCTTCTCTGTGAGATCCAAGGTGCCCACTTTTATCCTCTACTCCTAGTTAGTAAGCAGACTGATATGAAGTTGGCTATCAATCAAAGACAAAAAACATCCAAAACTGTTTTGAATTTTTAGATGGCTTCCACAAGATATATTAATTTGTCATTTTTTTTTGCCACGGTATTGGTAAAAATAAAAGAATAAAAACTTTCTGATAATTAGTGCAAACAGAACTAATTAAGTGATGATTACAGAAGTTTTTAGCTTCAGCATTTGGATCCTTTAGTGAGTCTAGTTAAATGCTATTGTATTTGTTGAGATGACCGAATTTGGTAAAGTTGTCACTAATCTCAGATGGCTTTGACTCTCAATCCCACTTCTCTTTGAGGTAAGTGCCTCACATCCAAACCTTTTCCTCCCAGGATCTTTCTCTCTTTTTCAATATATATACAGTGATGGCTATCTTGTATTTTACTGACCTTCAATCTGATCATTTGCCCCTTTCAAATTGTGAGGTGCCCCAGGGGAAAAAACTCAGATATGATGTCTCTTGAATCAGATGAAGAGAATAATAGGGAATTTCTTCCTCATGGCTGACCCTTATTGTTCAACACAGAAATAATATCAAGAATATTGGTGCCACTGTTTTTCCCCCTCTCTTATAAATGCACCCAACTCCTGCTAAGAGTACTTGTGTACTCTTTCTCTTCTAAAAATTAAAAGCTTTTTTCCTCTCCTGGGGGATAGATTCAGTGTGTTTTTTCACTTTGCATTATATGTTGTAGCTATAATTTAAATTTAAGCTGTCTACTTATTCTCTGTGTGTTGTCACTGTTGGTGACATAGTATCCTCAGTTGTCCATCCTACCATGCATAGAAACAGGGACAGTAATGACAGTCTTGCATTCTTCTTATGTATATTCTATTTGTGATTCTTTGAGAACATCTATGAGTCTTCTCTACTGTGTAATAATGAACTTTTATTATAAATGCATCTTTTGTGAAAAGCCTCAAAGGATAATCCTCACCATGCTGTGGGTAGCTCTGTGAGATTACCCCTTAAGAAAGAGAATCAGCTTAACTTTCCATGGCCAGCTTCTAATTCCTTCTGCTAACTACCCCCATCCCAGCACTTTTTTTTCTACTATTAAATAAAGCAAATTTCACTATCTGGCCATGTTTAGTAGCTATATTGTGAATAACAACTATATTTATTTTACAGCATTTTCTTAATCAAAGGAGTAGAATATTTGTATCACTTGGCATTTTGTTCCAACTGTTGCAGGGGTCTTAAAGACTCTTGCTGGTACTACATAAGCAATAAATTTCTTAAGCTTTGGCAGCCATATTAATATTCATGATGTTTTTCTATAGGTATGGGGTGAGTTTCTATTGTTGTAGCAATTCCTATTCTCAGATACTTTTCAATCACTTCCCATATGTAAAGAACAACTGTAGGGTATAACAGGGAGAAAATAAATTGAACTGAAGACTCTCTTTCTCTCTTTCTGTTTCTCTCTCTCTCTCTCTCTCTATATATATACACACACACACACACACACACACACACACACACACACACACACACACAATTATTCAGAATAAAAAGTATCAATTGACAAGATTCAAATATTCTAGGGTCTCTTCAAAGCTCTAATTAGAATCTTAAAACATAAATCAAATTTTGGAAATTGACATTCTATGGAGGAAAATGCAGGTATGATTTGACCATGACTTTCCATTTACCTGGGGTGTAAATAAAAAGTAAAGTATGATACTCAGAGGTATACCTAAGGATATTCTTGAGTTCCAAGGAAAATACCTGAAATGGTGAACTTTCTCAGAAAATGACACTCCAAAGTTCATTCTGGGTCCAATAAAATGGTTGGCTGCCAGGTCATTCTTGTGACTATTTAGATATAGTGATTTGGAGAAAAAATGACTTGTTGTTACTCAATATTTTCATTATATAAAGTTATAAAACATATGGAGGTCACCTAGACTCATCATTGCAGTTTACCGATGGAGCAACCCAGAAAAGCACAATGAGTTTGCTTAACATCGCATATCTTGAAGTGGAACTAAACCCAAACTTTCCAGATATTTTTCCACTTTAAAATTGAGAAGGAGGAAGAAACAAAGCATTATTTTTTAGAAATGCTGAGTTTGAGTGCTTGTGGAATTTACACATGTTGTTCAGGAAATAAGTTGTTCATTATGTCTGGGCTTAAAGAAAATGGTTCTAGAGGTAAAGATTTTAGACCTGTTTGAATATGGTGGACACAAATGATATCCCCTACTAGGAGTACTTGGGTATCTAAATCTGACTCAAAGGAGGAAATTCTACAAACCTCCTGAGTTAAGCCTTGATCAGCAGCATTATATTACCTTCTCTGAGCCCTAGTTAACCTAATTTCTGCTCCTTTGCATCTCTCCCAAATTCATATGCTGAAATCCTCAGTATCAAAGAGTGTGAAATAGGCTCTTTAAAGAGGTAATTAAATTAAAATGAGGTTATTGAATATTATTAGATATTATTCCTTATCTAATGTTTGTGCCATCTCCAAATTCACATGTTGAAACTTAATCACCAATATGATGCTCTTTGGAGGTGGACACTGTGGGGTGTGATTAAGTCATGAAACAGCTCTCATGAATGTGTTTGTACCCTTATATGTAAAGAGACCCCAGACAACTACTTGTCCTTTCTGCTACATCTCTACTCTATGTGAACATTTCAGAAGAAGAAATGGAACAATTTGTCCTTTCAGAATGACCTGAAAAATGCCACATGACTGGCTGTTACAAACCTTGGTATGGTCTTAGTCATATAGCCATGCCTACCTTTAAGGAAATCTGAAACTAGCTAAATGAGATGAACTAAAAAGTGAAGATTCTGCCATTGGACAGAAAGGAAAAACTGAATTCCCAAATAGCATTATACACAGTAGACACTAAAAATATAAAAGTAATGTATCATTTTAATTTAAAAAATTCAAATTATTATGAAATTTTAGAAAGTTCTGTTTCCTGAAATTGTCTGTCCTATAGTTTGCATTTATCTTTTTTTTTCTAATTATGATGTATTATAAAGCAAAGTTATTTTTGCTGTTCCATGATTTTCTCACTCATAAAACTAAAATACTTGTTAAGATAATTTCTAAGATTCCGTCAAGATAAAACTTCTATGAACCTATTCTATATAACATCTGTTTATGCATAAATCATTGTGAAATTAAGTATATTCATGTGATTTTCATGTGGATAAATATTGTGATAAATATTTATTTCTAAATAACTAGTTATGTTATTGCTAAATATCTCTTTTTAAAAAGAAGAAAATATTCAAAATATTTTAATTATCTTTTTTTTTTTAGTCTGTTCATACGTATTAATCCACAAGGTGGCAGCAGCAGAGAAATTTCTCTTCATTTTCTCAGGCGAAAAAACACCTTTTTGGAGAAATGGCATCAAATAAGTACTTTCTTCTCCTTTATGGGGGGTGGTGGTAGTGGTGGGGACGGTTCTTTAGTTTCTTATGTGTTTTCTTATCCTGATAAAGAAAGCGAAAAAAAATATTGCTTGTGTGTATTTAAATTTTGTTGGAAAAAATAAAGAAAATCTTCTAAATTTTATTAACTTTTCAGAATGCATAAATTAGAATATCTCAAAAACATAAATATATGCAAAGTGGATATGCTGATTCATGCAGTCATAGAGGACCCAAAATTAGAAAACTTAAAATTTCCTAAATTTTCCATACTTACGATTAAAGGATAATATTTTAGGAGCTTGAAGTAGTTTCTCCACTCTTTCCAAATACAGTAATTTTATAATCAACAATATATTCAATTGTTAATTTACCTGCATTTGAATAGTGATTTTCATAATGTGTGTGTGTGTGTGTGTGTATATATATATATATATATATATACACATATATATGATATTTATTGCCAATTATAATGTACTTTATAAAAAAATGTAGCAACCTATTTACCCTTTCAAAAATTTATAAGCTGTGTTCTAGTTGAGGCTAAGGGGCCAAAAATAAACAAACATAGAGTTTCCTATTATCAAAGACAACCGAGTCATTTGAGCAGTCCTTATGAACTACTTAATCAAATAGCTACAACTCTGAGATATCAATCAATTGCAAACTTTTATGTGAAAGTTTACATTATATACATGGACATAAAAACCAAAGCATCCCCACATCATTAAGAATCTCATGTAAGCTGAGTTAGGGAGAGTTTATTTTCCTGAATTCTTATTGGAATTGCTCTTGAATGATAATTACCAAAAATGCAGAGGTCCATAGTCAGATGCCTGTCTTGCAACTTTTTATTTCCACAAGTGTCCGGTCAGGCTTTGGGATTGTGATTTTCTATTAATCCTTGGTGTTGGCAAATGCCCTCACTTTCTGTTGTGCTCTGCTCTGGCCTGGGATTGTTGACCTCTGGGCCACAGGTGCAGCCCTGTTCTTTTGGTGAACATGGTCATCTGGAAACTGTGCTGCCTGCCAGGCAGCATGGTTTTTCCCTGCTGGTCCCTCAGGCATTGCTCTGCTGTTGCTGTTCATCTGGCTACCACAGCAGCTACTCCCATGTGGCACTGCAGACAAGAAGATTCCTGTTCCTGCTTCCTCTGCTTTAGCTGATACAGGGCTCCTCTTCCTCCATCTCCCCTCTGTGTGTTATTTATCACTCCCTATTTAAGGAGCTGCCAAAATCAATGAGAAAGTATCTTGTTCTTGCTCTGTGTCAGATTCTGAGAGTCAACACTCTTCTTGAAGTAGTGGTTTTCAGTGTCAGAGTGAGCATTTATAGCTCAATCCTCTTTGCAGATACTGGCAGAAAGAACTGGTATTATTAGGTCTGGACTAAATTCATTTCTCCAACGTTATGTCCCCAAAGCCTCATCTGTTGGGGTGAAAAAAAATAACAACTGACCAGACTCAGGGTGTCTCTCTGTGGGAACTCACATGTGAAAGCCAAATACTCAATGTCGATTTTTTTGGAGATATTATTCTTCTAATGACCATCATTTATATAATCCAGGGGCACCTATTTTCCATTCCTCCTAACCCACTCCATTTACTGTAGACTTACTTTTCCTCTTCACACCAACTTAAATGCAAATGAGGGCCCTTTATTTTCCTTTACAAGAAATCTGAAAACATAAATATATTGTTTTAATTATGTATTTTTCACATAACAGATTACCTATAGTGGCTTTGTCCATTGTCAACTGTCAAAAATGAAACTCCCTTCCCCATGTGGATCTGGGGAGTTTTAGTTAAAATCCTTTACATGAGACTGAATGGGTCAAGTGAAGCAGCAGCCATGATAGAAGATTGAGTCAATTAGGTTCAGCTGTAGCTCATCAGTTGTTGCATAACCACTGCCTCATCATGTTGCAAAGAAGAAGCTGTTCTGTTTCTCTGGATCTCCTCATTCAGCTCCAAGACAAAGGGCATAGATTCTCCTCCATTCTACTCCATGTTGGAGAGGTATAAAAACAGAGAAACCAGGTTGTCCTCCAGGTTTCCATTTCATTCTAACAATTTTTTTTTGTTCATGCTTCTCCTACTGCTTATTCATCCCTGCCCACCACTCACTTTATATCTTTTTTGCTCTTATATCCATTTGTTCTTCTTAACTGCCTGCCCAGCTCACTCCAGATCCTGGCTCAGATGCAGAAGCAATAGGAATGTGTTGAAACCTTAATAAATTTTTACAAAACTAAAGAGCCAATACTTTTAACAAATCCATTTTTATGTTCTTTCTAATAGGTTTTCTTTTTGGATCAAACCCTCATCAATAAATAAATTGGTACCAGGAATGGAAACTAACTTTAAGTGTGAATTATCTAAATTGGTTCTTGGCATACCTGAAATTGATTATCTAATTTAGTTAAACACTTTCCTGGTGATAAAGGTAAAACTGGTGTCCCATGGCATGCAATTGAAAAACTATATATATTCAAATCATCATCTTCAGACACTTGTAATTAAGTGCATATATGTAACTGATGTTTTAATTAGGGTATTGATTTAGAAGGAGGAGGATCTTGATGACTGGAAATTGGTTATGTAATCATATATTGATGAAGCTGATGACCCTGAACACATGTTTTTTCTTATTCTCTTTAACAGAGAAAGCAACCCTTGCTTCTGTTTGTAAGGAGGTTGGTCTCTCTTTGCTGAAGATGCTCTATTAACCTTTTCTGAGATAATGACAATTCAAGGAAACACTGATCCTCCTCATGACCACCCTCATGACTTCTCATTACATTCAAATCTGTCCAGATCCAAGTCTCAACAAGAGTCACAAAGTTGTGATGAGTGAGAAAATATAATATAAAGTCACAATACTTCATGAGTGAAAAGTTACAAGTGAAGCACAAAATGTGATGGGTTAAAAATTGCATGCTCTATTCTAACTTAGTTCTATAGATTTCTGGGGAAAAAACGGAAATTATTCAAGGAATGTGGGAGCATGTTGAAGGAATCTAAAATCCAGTCAAATGTATTGAAAATTAAAGCAGTATTTCTAATTCGGCACATTATCTTTAAGAGATGGGAATTGCTCTAACAGTTGATGTAGTTGCTAGTTTGAAGCTTGGACATGGTGGTCTCCAATAACAGAGGTAAAAAGACCAGACTTCCTTATTATACTGAATAGAAAAGTATCCAAAGGCTAGAGTCATTGTGATGGTAGAGTGGGTTAGAGCCTCATGTACTTTCCCTAAATAGATCCTCCAGAAAGAGTACATTCCTAAGTTTCTGAGAAATATATTCAAAGGAGAGCTGTGTGGTTGATATTCTCTGAAGGCAAGAAATGAGAAATGTGACTGGTATACTTAGTTTCAGTAGGGATGATGGCATCCTAGAGTGGCAAGAGCCAAGTAGCCAAAGGGTAGAAAACAATTTAGCAATAAAAATTCTAATGGTAACAATTCTAAAGCAATAATGAGAGTGATCCTGCCAGCAAATGATTTGGCTTTGTTTGTTTATGGTGTCCTAGATGTACAACAGGTGGACAGTTTACTAAACCCTCAAATTATTTATGTAAGCATACAGGCTCTAGATTTAGTGAACAGAAGTTATAGCCCCTCAACAAATTTTCAGACTTGAGTCAATTAACAGATTCAGAAATGCGTTACTTAAGGAGAGGCCAATTCTTCTTGTCAGTGCACATGCAAGAACTCCAGGCTCCATGGGAACTGCCTACCACTTGGGCTATATGAGCCAACAGATCCAATGGTGCCAAAATTATTTGTAAGAGATAGGGATGTGGGGCTGGAGTTTTGGCTCAGCAGTAGAGCGTTCACCTAGCACATGTGAGACCCTGGGTTCTATCCTCAGCATCACATTAGAGAGGGGGGGGAGGTATGGATGTGCCCATGATACATCATCCTTACCCCTCTCTCTCATCCCATGCCCTGGGAGGTATTATTTATTTATTTGGTGGTGCTGGGGATTGAACCCAGGGCTTTGAGCAAGCTAGGCAAGCAGTCTATTAATTGAACTATATCCCCAGCCCCAGAAGTGTCCTTGATTGAAGAAGATGATGGTTCAGTACAGAAACCAAGCAGTAGCAGCACAATAGCCCACTCTGATGCAACTGAGAACCCGTGGTGAAGGCTGATACTCTCAGTGGGCAGGACTGAGCAGAGTACCTGGTTCTTCATTTTTACCTTGAAGGAAAGATAGAGACATACACATATAATAATTTATGATCAGTGGTTAATAGTTTGATCCCCAGTTATCTGGCATCTCTTCCTTTTTAGTTTTTTCCCCATCATTATTTCTCCTAACTTTTTTCCAACCTCTTCTTTCTGTTCTCTCTACCTTATTCTTTTTATTTTTGATAAAACCTCAGCATCATCTAATTCCCAGATCCTAGAATCTTTCTCTACTGTTATCAAATATTCTCTCAAGAGAGCCTGTCTCTCTCAACATAGCAATAACGTCTGCTAAGGAAATATAACTTTTTTCCAGTTTAGATGCATATGAAAGTGCAAGAGAAATTTTTTTTTTTAAACTTAGATCTCTTTTTCTGGAAGGTTAATAATTCAAGTATAGTGTGGCCCTGTAGTATGGGAAGATGTACAAAACAAAGAAGACACAGCTTTCAAGTGTCTCCTTTCAGTAAAGCTATACAGCATGTGTTTAATTTCCCCAGAAATGATGTGTGACCACACACCATTGTGTGTACTGTTCTGCCAACTAAGAAGTTCACTCAACACCTGATGGCTAGGATTTTGTTGGTATCAATCACATAGTCATTCAGCATTGTGTCTGGCCTCAGTTACTCAACAGCAGCTGACAGGACATGAACAGGTTTTCACCATAAATCACGTGCTAACAAAACTCCCTGATCAGTTTGGGACAGAATGACCCAGGGCCTCAGGCATACTGAAAGACATTTCAGGCAGAATATTGCAAAATCTCAGAGTTCAGTAACCTTGTCTGCAGGAGGCTAGTCCTAAATGCAGGCATTTCCTAGGAACTTAGGGAAACAACAAAATCATGGAATTTGCAGGGAAATGGATAGCATTAGAGCAGATTATGCTAAGTGAAGCTAGCCAATCCTTAAAAAACAAATGCCAAATGTCTTCTTTGATATAAAGAGAGCCACTAAGAATAGAACAGGAAGGAAGAGCATGAGGAAAAGACTAACAGTAAACAGAGACGAGTAGTGTGAGGGAAAGGGAGAGAGAAGGGAAATTGTATGGAAATGGAAGGAGACCCTCAATGTTACACATAATTACATATAAGAGATGGTGAGGGGAAAGGGGGAAAAATAAGGGAGAGAATTGAACAACAGCTGAGGGGTAGAGAGGGAAGATGGGAGGGAAGGGGAGGGGGGATAGTAGGGGATAGGAAAGGTAGCAGAATACAACAGTCACTAATATGGCAGTATGGAAAAATGTGGATGTGTAACCGATGTGATTCTGCAACTTGTATTTGGGGTAAAAATGGGAGTTCATAACCCACTTGAATCAAATGTATGAAAGATGATATGTCAAGAGCTTTGTAATGTTTTGAACAACCAATAAAAAGAAAAAGAAAAAAAAAAGAAAAACTGACGCCAGCTGAGTTAACTCCTTTTGTATACCGCAGGTATATGGACAGGGGCTTCTGGCTTGGAGGTTTTCTTATTTGTCAAGAAAATCCAGGAAAAGAAAAATAGTATTAGACAGGAATTAAGGATAGCAACAAAGAGCTCTAGCTTTGATTAGATTGAGTTCTTGTGCCCCATTTGCATGTATACAATGGAGAATTTTCTGAACTTCTCTATTGCCATTTCCATTGCTCATTTAAATGATGTGGAGTATCTACACCAAAGATTTATTGTAAGGGTTAAATAAACTAATTCACATAAAATATCAAAATGACTACGGACAACTGGAAGCTATACAGTCCCTTGCCCCTCAATGTCTCTGCTCTACCAGGTGGCTTCAATAGAATGACAAACTGAAGACACAGGAAAGGCTGTTGTACTTTTTTTTTTATTCTGTCCCTAAGTTTGAAGGTTTTTGGAAGTCCATTTCCACAGATTAGGTGCCCTGGGAAGCCAGCACTAGGGACATTAGCATGCAGGAATTTTATTAGGGAGTACTTTTCAGATCAATACCTACGGAAGGGAGAGAAGCTAGACTGGGAAGAGGGAGCAGTGGAGGTGTGAAGTCCGCTTAAGAGAACTATTCAGCCAACTCTTCCAGCAGCTCTGAGGCTAGGATGATACCAGAGATTTGTTCCAACTAGGGGGCAGGGAAGCAGAACTTTATGTCCCAGTGACAACATAATTATTGAATTCTGTTTATGCTTTGAAAGGGTACAGCCCTGGATGAACCAGTTCTCATCTGCTGAACTTATCAGGTAGCCAGCAGGCCGGGTAAGGGCAGGCTGGCTTTATGGTGTGCAACCCTGGCAGATTCCCAGGGTTCTCATGCTCAGAAGAGCCCTGTATTTGTTTTAATGTTCTGCTGCGGCCACATTGAAGTTGGTAATAATATTGAACAAAAGGCCTCACATTTTGATTTTGCACTGAACCCCACAAATTAAGCAGTTGGTGCTGGCTGAGGGCTGTCTGTTGGCAGCATTCACCACGATCATAAGCCTTCATTTCATAAAGGGAATTTGAGTATCATATTATAGCAGCAACTGTGTCTAATATAGGAATGAAGAGGAGCATTTCCAATAAAAAAAAATTGAGTAAAGTAAACAAATAGGATAATTAGGCTAATTAGAGAGAAACGTGTCATTTCATTCCTATAAATCAAGTTCTGTTCCATTCCTTGGCTTCCTGAAATATCAGATCTGACCTTTGAGATTATAATATACCAATTTGAATCACAGGGTAGAGCTTAGAACTTAAGTAAGCAATGATAGAAACAGTTTTATACCTCCTAGAGTCTCTGTTAGACAGTGGCCATGTGCCAATAGGCTAGCTAGAGGTCAGCTCAGTGAGAAAGCAGAGACTGCAGAATGAAGCGGACACTAGCTCTTTCTGGATAGTCAAGAGTTGCTGGGAACTATTTTACATTGTTCAATATGGGAGGAGTACTCACAAAAAGCAATTTTTCTTTCTTTCTCTTTATCAGCGAAGACAATTTTTTTCTAGATTCTCAGCTTTGAATTGAGTTTGCCTTGATATTTCTTCTATTTTCCTCAGAGCATTTTTCTATAAAGTGCTATAGATTTAAAATATTAGGACTGGGGATGTGGCTCAAGCCGTAGCGTGCTTGCCTGGCATGCATGCGGCCCCGGTTCGATCCTCAGCACCACATACCAACAAAGATGTTGTGTCTGCCGAAAACTAAAAAATAAATATTAAAAATTCTCTCTCTCTCTCTCTCTCTCTCTCTCTCTCTCTCTCTTAAAAAAATAAATAAAATATTAGCTATGGTCTTCAGGGGAAAAAATAAGAAAATAATAAGACATAATGAAGTCTCCTAAGTGTCTTCTTAGTAAATATATATTCTAGTATGTAGAAAATTTAACAATATTTACTAAAATGGAGATTTTTTAAAACTCTACATTACTACTAAATTCTGTGTTTGCCAATTGTCTAAGCTCTTATTTTGAGAATTGTCATAACATAAATGTTTATGATAATATATCATTCTTATACCTAGTTCTTTTGTGACTGAGACAAGTTTTCTTTTCAAAACAATGCTTATTAAAAAATATTACATTAATTATTTTTTAAACATTTTTTAATTCAATGTTAAAAAAAAAAGTAATGCTGGTTGCTGAATATCTTCTCTGTACAATCCCACTCTTGTCAAAATAAGTGTGTGCTACCTGGCTCTGTGATCCACATTTGTAATCCCTGTGGTTCTGGAGGCCCAGGCAGGAGGATAGAAAGTTCAAGGCCAGCCTCAGAAACTTAGTAAGGCCCTATCCAACCTAATGAGACCCTGCCTTAAAATAAATAAATTAATTAAAATGACTAGAGATGTATCTCAGTGGTTAAGTACCTCTGGGTTCAATCCTTAGTACCAAAAATAAAAACAAACAAAGGAATGTGTGCTGAACTTTGTAAACTGAAACTGTGATACATGTGTGGGTGATTGGTGTAGTAGAATTGGAAAGATGAGTTTTTAACATTCATCTTATGATTGTCATAAATAAGATTGCATCTGAGTATGATAACCATACTTCAAAGTTTTGCCAAGAAGGTTCTGGTTTACGATTACAGTTCCCAATGTGTATTTTGGATAACACTGGCTTTGGTTCTCAATGTTGTCATTATTTTGATTTTAAAATATTCTTCTATATATCTACTACATGTACTTTCTTGTCTCCCTTTCTAGCTATCTCTACTTTTGATTTCACAAACATGGTGAGTCCTATCCTTTCTATCCATTTATGTGTTAAATGTTTTACTTTTAAATTTCTTATTACCTAAATTTGTTTTCATTGTACAGTTGATACATTTTTCCTTCTGTAAATATTATTCAGACATCCTCAGTTGGGATTAATTGTTAATTAATTAAGTTGGGATTAATTAATGTAATTATAATTTTAAAGTCATAACATATTGTATACTATTTATCATACTATTAAAGTATATACCAATTATATATTGTCTCATAATATAACATTATTATTTCAATATATTTTATATTTTCATATTAAATATATTTTTAATTTTAATAACTTCACTCACCAGCATTGTTTGGGGGAATGACTTAAAACTGTTAAGTGAGGTATAGACTTGTTCCTGAAAACTGGCACATAAAAGGCACTCCAGTTCCATTTTAAATGATTTCTAAATGAATAAATCAAAGGCTTATTTGCACCTTTTTTTTAGAGGGGGTATCAGGGATTGAACTCAGGAGTACCTGACCAATGAGCCACATTCCCAGTCCTATTTGGAATTTTATTTAGAGACAGGGTCTAAATGAGTTGCTTAGCACCTCACTTTTGCTGAGACTGGCTTTAAACTTGTGATTCTCCTGCCTCAGCCTCCCAGGAAGCTGCCAGCATTACAGATGTGCACCACCCTGCCCAATTCATATGCATCTTTACAACAAAAGTTCCAGCAGGTTTTTCTTTATTTCATATTCATGATCCTCTCCTATAGAAAGACATTATATACACATCTAATAATTACACTTGGTGCTCTGAAGTTCTGATGATATTCAAACATCACGTACCATTATAGCAGTCATTACTTTTCTGCTTCATTGAAGTTAGGTGTGACCACATCTCCTTCTTGGAAAAATGAAATGTGCATGTGTGAGCAGAACTGTGAGTGTGCATTTGAACATATGTGTGAGCAGAACTGCAAGTGTGCATTTATAGTTTTACAACAATAAAATTAGGTACTAGACAGTGGGTAATGCCTTGCTCGGTGTCACGCAAGTGATTCATGGTAGGCATATAAGTATTGTCTAATATTCTCATCTATTTACTCAGTGTCATTTCTGCCACATTTAACTGTATTCCATATCCTTGCCAGTTCTTCAACCATAAGCCGTGACACTGAAAATTTCACCAGCACACACACTGTTATATTGAAGCTGAACATACAATTTAAACCTCTGTTAAAAGTTATGTTACAAGAGTCTACAAGATTAGCCATTGTTACTCATTCAGATTAATAGAACTGTTCAGTGATAGTAATATCAGAGTTTAAGGGATGAAATAAGAATTAGGAACACTTGATAAAGGGAGATTGGAAATCATAGAATGGTCTAGGGAATAGGAAGAATTGATCTCCCAGGGAGTTTCCAGCAGGGTCTTTGGGAGGAGGGGCTGAGGACCCTGGGGTCTAAGAAATGAGATCAACTGAACAGAAAGTTATGGGGCAATAAGGTGGGGAAGGGCCAGAAGACCCTACTGACAGGCTAAATATGGTACTTAATTCCACACTTTAATAAAAATTAAATCACTTATAATTAGCTAAGTAAATTCACTAAAATTATTATTGTATGTCTGGTGTTGAATTCCACTATCTTCCTTTTATTGTTATCATACATTCTTTTAATCAACTTTTTTTTTTTTTACAAATCTCTCTTTCCAACTCACAGTAAAACATTAAGTCTATTATGAGATGCTTTCAGTGATTAGCAGGGGGCAAGAGGCTGAATTTCTAAAAGGGCACATGATTTCATTCTTCTATGTTTTTCTTTAAGTTTAAAAACCATTTTGTCAACCATAGTTGACTAGACACAAAATTTGAGTGACATTAGGTATCTTAAAACAACTAACAATTTTTTCTTAGTCTATTATTTATTTATTTATTGAATTTTCCACATATTTATGTTGGGAATAAAGATCCCAAAAGTCATGAGGGAATCTTAGGATATAGTTTATTACAATTATATATATTATGTGAAAACCTAGGATGTGGGGGAAATGCATATTGGCAATATACTCCTGCTCCAACATAATTTCAAGACTACTTGAAGAGAGAAATTGGTTGTTTCATTTATGTCCCTGAAGGTGGCAGTCATGATACTAAAGCTTTCTTAATTTGTGCATTGTACCTGTAAGGGTTAATCTGAGAGAACTGGCCATTTCCTTTGATACCAGGGGACACTGTCCTATTCTCAGAGTGTGATCTGGTAGAAGGGAGTGGAATTTGTAGAAACTGGTCTGATCTGGATTATCTGTCTCTCCATCGAGCCAGCTCCCATAGTTTTAATTAAACACAGTGCATAGCAATCTCTTATACTTAATAAAGCAGTTATTGCATTTCTGATTTCCTTCCAAGGATTTATAAACTTTTTCTCTAGGCTCTACTTTAGCAACTAGAATGCTGTGTAGGAGTTTTGAGAATAGGAAGCAAAATACAGTAAGTCCATGAAAGGAAAAGAAAGTCAACAGAAGAAATGGCTACAATAAAATGAACCAATACTTAAACAATAGTGTGTTAGCAGTAAATGTGACCAATATTATACATGCCAGGAGAAGACCAGAATAAGTCAATGCATTTCCACCAAAATGTAGGACTCTAATATACTGAAAAGTTTTGCAGTCACATGAGGCTAAGGTATAAAATTGGGCTCTCAGCATTGTTGTAGTAACTTGTGACCATAACTTTCTCCACAACTTGTTTTATTTTTTCATTGTAGACCAAGATTAATGATACCTAAATAAGTAGATGAGTAAAGAGCTAAAAAAAGGGACATGCCCCTGATATTTAATCTCCCTATTTAAATCTACCTAAGAACTGACAACTTTTTCTGAAATATTTTGCTAGAAACATTCCTATTTACACAATCAATATTATTTGAAAATAAAGAGAATAATGATTAGAATCCCATCAGGTGAAATTTATCTAAAAATTTCAATCACAAATACTTTCTTTCTCTTTTCAAATGTAATGAGAATAAACCTAAGAAACCACAGGGACGTTTGCCAAGGAATGAATCAATAAGTCACCACAGAATGTTGATACTGTGCTTAGCACAGTCATTGGCACAAGCTAAGCATTCAATAATTACTTGTTGAATACGAAATTCAGTGGCTGAATAATCACTTCTTATTTTGTTCATTCCAAGTGGAAAAGCTGTTATAGAGCTGAGGGGCTGGTTCAAATCACTCAACTTAGTGGTGTTTGGGATAGAGCTAGCCCTCAGTGCTCTCCTGCCAGTTACATGGCAGCTCCGTGCCATGGCTGCTGAGCACACTCTACATTATAAAAGGATGGAAGGATTTCTTTTTTTTTTTTTTTTTAAAGAGAGAGTGAGAGAGGAGAGAGAGAGAGAGAGAGAGAGAGAGAGAGAGAGAGAGAGAGAGAGAATTTTTAATATTTATTTTTTAGTTCTCGGCGGACACAACATCTTTGTTTGTATGTGGTGCTGAGGATCGAACCCGGGCCGCACGCATGCCAGGCGAGCGCGCTACCGCTTGAGCCACATCCCCAGCCCCAAGGATTTCTTTCTCTTTCCAAATTGTTAGCATATAAAAATACGTTTGTATTTTTAAGCCAGTCTTTGCTTAACACAATGTGACATTTTGGATGGGATGCAAAGGTAGTGAAAGACATCATCAACTTCAAAGTATTTTCATCCATTTGGCAAGAGAACAACAAAGAGAATAGTAGAGAAAAGATGGGATTTTTTTTCCTTTCTTTTTTTTAATATTGGCAGAAACTATAAGCAAATAGTGATTTTAATATGGGCTGTATATGATTGGAAAACATGATTTAGCTAAGGAGAAAAGGAGGCACTCTTACCCTGTCTTATTCAGAAAGGAAGTCATACATGGTATACTTGATAATTGAAAGTACTGAACAGCTGGAGCAAATCTTATAGGATTTCCTTTATTTATTTATTTTTCATTAGGAGCAACCATATTGGAGAGCAGTAGACATCACTCAGATAATTATGAAAACTAATTGAGATGATGCCTGCAGAGTACTGAGAACAGTGCCTGGAATTTAAGAAAATCTCAATGAAAACTAGTTGGCATGAATATTTTATCTTTATTGGTGGCAAAAAGGAAAAGGAAAGGCAGTGTAGTTGCTTATGATGCCAAATTAGTCAAATCTAAGTCACAAGGAACATGAGCTCAATAATCTTTAAGTGCTGGAGCCTCTTTCAGCCTAATCCTTGTTACCAGTAGGAATAGATGATGGCAAGCATTCAGTATGTTTTTGGTGACTGTGACCATATCAATGGATCACTCAATAGACCAGCAAGGACCAATAGATATTTGCCTTCAAATCATTAACATAATCAATTTTCATTTACCACCTCAGCTCATCCTCCTGGAAAATTATCCTTTGCTACCTATTCAAACCATTCCTAAACTCCAATTCGATAATTTCAAGGCAGACCTGGTTAGACTATGATTAACTTGACCTTTAATGACTGTGCACTTTACATGCACAGTGTCATGTATCCAATCTCAAGTACATTCTCAGTGCCATTTGTTTGTACATGCTGTGCCCTTGAGTCATCTCTGTTCATGGTCAAAAGAAATAGAATATGAAATTTTTTCCTTATTGTTTTTTCTTAAAGTTCCTATATTGTTGAAAAGTATGGGGTTCTATACTTTTTAGCTAATATATATGTAATGCTGACCTTAAATTTTCTGAAACAACATTTTCAACCTTCACTTTAAAATAGTATTCTACTGCCTTCTTCCAGTATAATAGATTGACATTTCCATTTAATAATCCAATTGTACATGAGGGAGTTGGATTTAACCAGTTGTTGAAGCTAGGCAATGACAAAGAGGGAATGATTTATGCACAGAATGATGATTGACATGAGTATAAAGTAAAAAAAAATGATGAACATAATATCTAAAATCCTTGGAAGTAGCAATCACCTAGTAGGGGTAGAAGATAACATAATTGGAAAAGCATGTTTTAAGGGAACAAAAAGTCTTTACGGAGACAAAAGGCAATGGTTTGTTAGTGATGATGTAGAATAAAAAGTACACTCAGAACATTTCCAAACTAAGAGATATAAGAAATAGAAGGAACAACTCAAACTCCACTTGAGTGAGTTTCAGGGAACAATGTGTACAGGAGAGTCAGGTGCCTGTTAGAGCAGAAAGATGAAAGGGATATCTTCCAAAGCATTTAAGAATAGAGGGAGCTCTTACTAATGGTTGACCTTGAGTTCTTGGATGAATTATGAAAACATTTAGATTAGTTATCAAAAAAGTGAGGATAGATTGAATGGAGGTAGAGTCTGTTGAAGACTAAGGGTACCTAGCATTTCCTGGTATTGAAAATAATAAGGATTAAGGTGCAAGTTTCATCCTGAGTCAGGAGGTAAAAGATGTCTGAACACACAGGTTTCTTTATTATTTCTGTCATATAGGCCTTGAGGACAGCAGAGAAAAAGTCTAAAATAAATATATGAATTGAAATATACGTCACTCTGATGGGTAAAATGCTTTTTAAAATCACATACGAATATATTTATATTATCAAGATCATACCATGTATAATATTCTATTTATCTTTTATAACTTCTACTTTATATATCATAAGTGTGCCATTAATTATTCTTCTCAACCATGATTTTAAAAATGGCTGTGTATGTATATAGAGTAATTTATTTAAATACCCCCTTATTGTTGGAGAGTTGTTTCCATAAATATAAAAACTATAAATTTTACCCAAGCAATATGTCACTGAAAACACATTTAGAAATGGAGTTATGAACACTGGGGAAGGTGCCAGTATTTACTGTCAAATTTAAATAAGTATATTAGATTTAAGACTCTTTAGAGGCAAAAAAAAAATTGAAATGAGATCACAGAAGTCAAACTCGGAATGGTTAGAGGTTAGTCAGTTCTCTGACTCCTTTTGGAGCCAAATTTACCTTTAGGTGTAAGGATAATTATTCCAGAGAAAATGAATCACAAATTCTATAAAGATGATCCCAGTCATAGTGAGAGAGGCCAGAATGAATCAGCTGCCTTGAGAGTTGAAGATGCTGACTTCTCAAGTTTGCAGAGGGTCTTTGAAATGCAAACAAGTGCTATGCTGGGGGATGCTGTATCATCCCCATCTCTGGGGGCACAGGGGTTTGCTCTGGACTACTATCTGCTATTCTCATTCTATAGCATGTTCTAGTTTTGGGTTTTGAATGTGTGTTAACCCTTGAGGATATTAGGATACTATTTAATGCTTGAGAAGGAATGAGTGTCTTATGTTCCAGCTTTTTATGAAAGCTTATCTTTAAGCCTCTACTTTTCAATCTTTAGGCTATCTTGGACAGAATTATTTAACCATACATAAGATTGTTGCAGCTAGGTAAAATTTAGTGAACACATACGTTCCATAAATTATATCTGCATTCGAATTAGACCCTCTTTATTTTGGTGTTAAATTAATGATATTGTGGAAAACTTGTCACCTTCACATGTTATCAATAAACCACTGGTTTTTAATCAGAGGTAATTTTTTTTTTCTCTCCTCCCAAGAGACATTTGGCAATGTCTGTAGCATTATTGGTTGTTACAATTCAAGGAGGGTGTTACTTTCATCTGGTTGGTAGAGGCCAGGGCTGCTGCTGAACATCCTAAAATACTCAGGAACCCAAAATATCCAGCCTAAAATGTCAATAGTACTGTAATTGAGAAACCATCCAATACATAGTCCTGTGTGACAGCTAGTGGTCAACCAGGTTCTACTGTCACTTTAGTTCACCAACAATTTCAGGAAATCTTAAGCATTCTCAGTAGGTATTGTAATGTCATGGTCTTCATTTAAGACTTCTTATACATTAATAAATACACATTGTGCTCTTATTTGTAGTGGATTCCTTTCTCATAATCATAAATTAGGAGATGAGTTCTCTCCTAAACTCTCCACTCTTAAAATACATTCCAAAGATTGAGAAAAAGAAACATGGTCCTTTCCCATGATTTCTAAAACAGACTTTTTTTTTTTTTCCTTTTTTGAAATAGCAACATGTCTACCAGCAAAGGCTCTTTTATGACTCAAGGAAGAGCAGTCAGATTCACAGCTGGAAGTAGAAGGCTTTCTTTGGTTGGGTCTTTTCTAATAAATTGTGCTAAGTTCTTGCCAGGACAAAAAAAAAATAGTTAAAGTAGTGGAAACAGCTGGTCTCTGGCTGGCAGGGGAGAAGGAGAGCCCCAAACAACACTCACTTCTCAATCTTCCTGTCCCCTCTTATTTTCTTTCTTTTTGTCATCTCCTGGGGCTCTTAATGCCCAGGTTGGCTGGAAATTAGTGATGTCTTGACCAGAAATATCAAAATAAAATCCAGCCTCTTTATAGACACCCCACAAAGCATTTCATTATCTTGCTTCTCTCACTTCTCATCTGCACTGGGCTCCAAGCACAATTCTTAAAAGCAATGACTCACAAATTTGAGTAGACTCTGAAATAAAAATGGATGGATATTAAAGATTTGTGAAACCATCTCTCCAATATTCTAACTCTGATATAGAGTATTTGTATCTATGTATCTATCTACAAATTAACAAATTCCTTAAGTAATTCTGATACAACCCTGTGGGAATTCAAAATCCATTGCTTAAATATGGCAGAACTTTCCAAAATTCTCTCCTTAGTGTACTCTTCTCCCTTTGCCTACACTGTGCTTCTAACCTTTGTGGAATTTTCCTTGACCTTTCAGAGTAATTTAAACACTTCCATTTCTGTGTCTCTACAGCTATCACATGTCTATTGTTTAAGCAAGTCATAATAATGTGCAACAATTCATTGTGCTATATTCTTCTCCTCTTTTAATTTTGAGCTCCTTGGGGAACAAACACTTGTTGAAAGAATCAATACAAATAATATGATTTATACTTAAATATCACACCACTGAAATCCTGTTACAGCTAGTATCTGCAATGAATTTTTAAAGAAATTCTAAAAGTAAACTAAACTTTTAGTCATTTATAAACCACTTTGTTTTTTATTGTTTTCACAAAACATAAGTAACCATTAAAATTTACAGAGGAATTTGAATATATGAGGAAATACATAGGCAATAATAATAATAAAAATAATATTAAGTCAAGCAAGTAATACTTAATAGTAATATTAAGTAAAATATTAAATATTAATATAATTATTAATTATGCTGTAATAATAGTAATGATTAATAATAATAGTAATGTAAAGTAAAAATATATGAGTATGTAAAATGTCACATTCATATATGCATCTATACCAATGACTAAATTACTAAAATCACACTGAGACTAATTAAAATTAAGATTATTTTATGTATAATAAAACAAATATAATTTTATTTATTTATTCATTTATTTTTGGTACTGGGATTGAACCCAGGGGTGTTTAAACACTAAGCCACATCCCCAGCCCTTTTTTTGTATTTTATTTAGAGACAGGGTCTCACTAGGTTGCTTAGGGCCTCACTAAGTTGCTTAGGGCTTCACTAAATTGCTGAAGCTGGCTTTGAACTTGCAATCCTTCTGCTTTAGCCCCCCACCAGCAGGCTGGGATTACAGGAGTGCACCATCACACATGGCAATACAAATATAATTTTAAAAGAAGAGGTTTGAGGGTTTTTTATCTCTTCCTTTTACTTAGCACTTTTACTTAGAAAGTGTGTAAGAACTTCTCATCTCTTTGAAATCGTTTTGGCCAGTAGATAGGTCTTTTGTCAATTTTGTGACCCATTAAGGTCTTTCTAAAGGACCTGGGAGCCTTTTCTTTGGAGCAAATATTAAGAGAGATAGTACATCTATTCCCATTTTTTTTTGTGTGTGGAAAGGTAGGAGACTAACTTGTGATCACCTTGCTCCAAGTTGCAAAAACACCTCTAGTCACATAGAGATGAGGAATTTGCTTTTACTCTACCTTAAGCTAACTAGCTAACAAATGGTCACACCAAGTCAAGTTAGGATGAATTATGTGTAACAATTGGACCTGTCAAGTTCTTTTGCTAGAGTGCTAATAAAAATTTGTTCTTAAGAACAAATGTGAATGGATTGTGTCTGCTTGGCTATCTGAAAGGGTGAGATTTCTTTCTGATTTTCTAATAACTTAGTAGATTCACTCTGATGCATATTGTATTTTTGTTTAGTGTTTATTTGTTAATATACATTTTTTTCCTTTACTATATTTGTGGAGAAGATTTCTTGGTTGGGAAAAATTTGGCTTTAATTTTATTTCCCCAACAGTATATCTGTTTAATTCACAAATGTTCTATAGTGAATCATATATTTAAACTTAAATTTTAGAAATTTCCTTAGAATATTCTTGCCATATGCCAATAAATTTATGAACTAGAAGATATCAAGAGAAAGGAATTGTGGTGGGCAAGGGGAGATAGAAACTATATGTGGGCAATGGGATGTTTGACATTTATTTAATACATTTTGTTGAGTGCTAAGTAAGTTTAATGTGTGGAAATGTGAAAATAATAATTAAAATAATGTGCTCACCTCAGTCCATCACTGCATGATGTACAATGTAATGGCATTAATTCACGTGTAAAATGTCATGCAACCATCATAACATCATCAATTTTCAAAATGTTTTCATTCTTCAAACTGAAACTTCAAACCCATTAAGAAATAATTTTTCATTCCCTCCCTCCTTATCTTCTCCTTAACCACTACTGTATTTTCTGTGTATTAATTTACCTGTTCTTTATGATTTTATATAAATAAATCAAACAGTACTTATGCTTTTGTGTCTGGTTTAATTCACTTAAACACAATGTCTTCAAGGTTTATCGATGTTGTGGCATATATTGGGATTTCATTTCTTTTTACGGCTGAATAACATTGTATGACTATACCACATTTTATTTTTTCCATTCATTCTTCAATGGATACTTAAGTTGCTGTCAACTTTGAACATTGTGAATAATGGTACATTGAACATTTGAATACATGTATCTAGGCCTGTTTTTTATTCTTTTAGATATAAATCTATGAGCGGAATTGCTAGGTCATATGGTATTTCTTTGCTTAATTTTCTGAGGAATTATCAAATTGTTTTCTACAGTAGCTGAACCATTTTGCATTCCTATAAGCAACATATGAGCATTTCAATTTTCCCAAACCCATGCCATTATTTATATTTAGCCATTGCTTTTTTATTATATCCATCAGTGTGTGTGTGAAATGCTTAAATATCAAATCAACAGAATCAAATTGCCCTCTATGACATTTCCCAATGACTAATGATGTTGAGTTTTTTCCCATCTGCTTTGGGTCATTTGTATATCTTCTTTGAAGGAATTTTATCCAAGTCCTGTGTCAAATATTAAAATTGCTTTGTTCATTTCTTGTTAGGTGTAGGTGTTCCTTGTTTATTCTGTTTGAAAATTTCTATCAGAAACATGATTGGCAAGCCAACCAGTGCAAAAAAGTCACCATTTAGTTAATTTCTGTCTTTCCCTTCCCTCCTAGATCATGACTTGAATGCTATTTTCTTATTATATTCAAGTATCCAAAATATTATCTCTTCAATACCATAAGACTTCCAAAAATTCAACTCAGCTTCTTAGCTGCTGGCCATTCAGCTTCTTGGTTCTGTGCCACTTCCACATTGGCACAATCCTCAAGGAGAAAAACTGTGAGAGTAGCTAACTTCAGTGAGATTTTCTTCTCTTCAGTCTTTTGGCCTTTCAAGATCTTGATGCTTTGGTCATACCTGGATGTCTGCAAACATACACCCCCACCACAAACACACACACACACACACACACACACACACACACACACACACGCCTTGTTTGTTATTCCTGTTATTCTCAATGGTCACCAAACCTAATACCTTATAATATGTGCTTTATTTTGTTCACTTCTTTTCAACAGTCCTTTGAATTAATGATATTTATTTTTACCAGGTCTGCATTGCTGAATTTATGTTTTCAAGTTTCTGTTGTTCAAACGATGTTGCGCTGTTTAACCAAGTTATTTCCCAAGTGTAAGTAAATTTATACCTTTGAAAAATAGCATCAAATTGCCCTCCGCTGAGCTCCTAACAATTTTACTCCTACCATCTCAGAGTGACAATGCCTGTTCCATCACTTCCTTGAACATAGAATGTGGATTCTCATTGTTTTCAATATTTATCAATCTGATGGGTAAAAATTTTGCCTCAGTACAATGACATATCTAATAAACTCTGCATATAACGTAATGTAAAAATATATTCAAAGGCTACACAATATTCCCTACATGTTAGGCACATTTCTAAGTACTTTATAGTTTTTAAATTTTTAAATTTCAGGCTCATCTTTAGGCAAGCATCAGTTTATTCTTTTAGAGATGAGAAACTGAGACACAAAGATGGAGTAACATTCCATCCTTAGGAGTAAAAGCAGAATTGAAAAACAGAAGTTTGACTTCCAGTATGGTAACAGGAACTTAGTCAATAATTCCAGGTATAATTACAAGATAAGATTATTTTCTCTAAAATAAAAGTAAGGCACACATAGCAATTTATATTCACTCTTCATTTGGGAATCAAATATGTTCCTAGAACCCATAAAACACCCATATTTTATTCATTCCTAGGGCTACCATAAAACTTACCACAAGTTGGATAAATTAAAATAATAGAAATTTGTTCCCTGGCAGTTTTAGGGGCCAGAAGTCTGAAGTCAAACTGTCCTCAGCAGGGTCACAACCTCTCTGACAGCTCTAGGGAAGAGAATGCACCAGGCTACCTTCAACTCAGATGACTGTGGGCATACTTGATTATGGTGACTGACTACAATTGCTTCCTCTGTGGTCACAAGCTTCCTCTTCTGCATGTCTCTTCCTCTGTGTGTCTCTTCTCTTCTCCCTCTGCCTCTCCTTTAAAAGGAAAACTGTGATTGACTTAAAATCCAGCCAGATTATTCATGATCAGCTCCTCCTGTTGAGATCATTAACTTAATCATGTCTTCTACAACAGAAGGTACTTTCCACTCTTAGTATCAGGTGATGTTCATGGATACTGGGGATTAGAAGAACCTGGAAATCTGAAAAAAAAAATATTTTGAGAGGCCACTTTCATCCTACTGCACACATTTTTCATTCATCTGAAGTAGATTTAACACATTCATTTCATTCATGGTCTATCCATTCTTTCAAAAGTAGTCATTAAGGGTGTTCCAAGTGGCAGACACTGGTCAGAGAAAAGGGCAATGAATAGAAAAGAACCAACTCTGTCTTCATGTGCTCATGAACCAACTCTGTGTTCATGTGTTCATGAAGGTTGAGAGAACCCCAAAATGTAGAAGTAAGTAAGCATATAGAATATCATTGGGTGGTAAATGCCATGAAATAAAATAGAGCAGAGGAGGGGAGAGGAAGTTCTGTGCAGAGTGTGACTGGGATGTTGAATGTGGCAGCATGGGAAGGCCATCTAAAAATCACCATGGGTAGCAGCACAGATGTCTTCTCAGAACATCAGCTTAGGCCCCACGACTACCTTACGTGCAGTCTTTCCTGATATGATTTAGCTATGTGTCTAGAGGTGGGGAGTTTATCCTGTGTGATCTGGGTGGGCAGGAAGTGTTGTAATTAGTGTCTTTATAATACTGAAAGATTTTATGTCAACAGAAGAGAGAACAGCGTGACCATGGATTCAGAGATGGGCATGGTGCAGCCAGAAATCCAGCTTCCAACAGAAGAGGAGGAAAGATGAGAAACTGAACGATTCCCCTTAGAGCCACCAGAGGAGGTGTGGTCTTATTAACATCTTGATTCAGGCCCAGTGAAACATATTTCAGGCTTCTATTCTCCACAACAATGAGAAAATGACTTTCTGTTATTATAAGCCACCAAATTTGTGTCAATTTTCTATAGCTGTCACAAGAAACTGCAACAATATAGCACCAATTACTAAAGGAGATATGGAGCAAGCCATGCATTTATCTGGGAAATGGGAATGCCAGGCAGTGGGAACCGTCAATGTGGAAGTGTATGCCTGGCAGAAACATTAAGGCAGCCATTGAGACTGGGGTTTTGTGTGCAGAGAGAGTTGATAGGAGATAAGTTTAGATAGATCAGAGGACTTAGGGACTCAGTGTTGATGTTTATTTTTACTCCTGTGAGGTGGGAAGTCACTGAAGTGTCTCAAATAGAGGAATGATAAGATGTGACTCTTCATCTGAGCAGCTCTAAATTTCTACCAAAAGGAACCAAAGCATTCTGCCTGTGGTATTGATAATAAATTATAGGGGACTAAGGGCAGTAACAAGAAACCAATTAGGAAATTATTGATTATTAGGCTGCTAGTGAGGAGTCTGAAGTTTAAAAAACATGGCTGTGTTGGATAAATACTACTGAGTGTTCTAATACTGGAAAAGTGCTTATAAACATTTCAGAATAACAGATAGGAACTTATGCATGAGTTAGTTCAACTTCTTTCATGGGACTGTTAGTTTTCTTAATAGGGAATACTTTATATAATGAGAGTTGATAGCATTTCATCAAAAGGAACTACAAAGGTTTTAGTTATCATCAACTCTGATCAATATTAGAGGCTTTGCAAATGGATGTGAGCAGATTTCTTTTAGTAGGGAATTTAGGAGTTTTTTAAATTACTATAGTGGATAAACCCAAAAATCATGTGAGAATTTAGTTGTATTCACCATATGTCCACGGATAAACTATGTTAAGACTTTTCACCATTTCTTGCACGAGTTAAGTCAGAAAAGATTTTTACTCCTTAGTTTTCAGCCTGCCATTGAAGGCATGGTTCTAATGTAGTTTTAGGTTAGAATATTCTGAGTGGCTGCTTCAAATATTTGATTAACTGAATCCTGCCTTCAAAATATTGTTGGGTGGGAGAATCTTTTATTCAAGAGTGGTTGTTTCATCATTAAAAAACAGAGCTGGGACTTCATCAAGCTGACGGGAACAGAATGTATAAGCGTTTTGTCTCTGCTTATTAACAAGGGTAGAATATGCAGAATATGCAGAATTTAGTCTGTTTTGTTTTCATTTAGAATCTGGCAGTGTGCTTGTGACTGATTCATATTTCTCAGCTTGGGTTCAAAAAGTATTTATGTGAGGGTTTCAGAGCAAAAATTCCATTGGGGAATATATATAGCCACGTTTGAATGGAAGGGGTTTATTCCCTTCAGTTCAAATATGCAGGTTCAGATTTTTTCCCCTTTGTTATGTAGATCTTAACTAATGTTTCATCTGTTATCTTAAAAGAGGATCATTCTGATTACCATCTGTTTATTTTAAGGTACATTTTGTGCAAAACTTCAACAAAAGGTAGATTGCTTCTTAATAAAATACATTCTTCATATAGTACTTTATGAAAGACAAAATTTTACAGTAGAGATAAACCTTCCTCATCTTACATCAGAGATAGCAGGGGTATAAAAAGAATAAATACATCATCAAACTTAAATAAAATTTGTAGAGAAAGTGTAGCAAAACATTTATTCTTATTATCATTTCATAAGATCAATACAGAATATTAGTTGTAATATTCCAAAACACTGATAAATTTAATTCTATAGTCCAGGTATATTGAATCACTTTGAATATTTTCAGATTCCAGAAGAGGTTAATTCTAATGCTTCTGCAATCCTTTTGGTTTTATACACTTGGATTTCAGATGTGAGGTCGATGAAAGAATGTTTAAGTATATATTCTCTGTGTTATATTCTTGACATGCAGAATGAATTCCACCAGTCTTTCTTCATTCTAGCAAGGGGTTCCTTATAAATCTATATTATTATTAGTTCTGTTTTAAATTTAGTGATATTATACATTAATAATCCTAATAATGGACATCATTCACAAATTATTTCATTTGTCTATATAGATTGTTTAATCCATATGATTACCCCAGACTAGGTATTATTTCTATATAATGAAATTCTAGTCAAGACTGCATACCTGACTTGCTGGGCCCCCACAGCTAGAAAGTAGCTCAGCCAGAGCTGCAACTGATCCTATTTGACTTGTGTGTCTGTGTTCTTTTCATTAAGCTGCACTCTTAATTGAAATAACCCAGAGAAGTAGAGAAGTTTGCTAGGTTAATAATTCATACATGAAGAAAGTGAGTTCTTGTCTGAAATGACAGAGGTAGTTAATAGTAGAACTGACCTTCAACTAGGCTTCTCTGAGTGATACTCCTTCCTGAGAACCTATTAATCACCCAGTTTATGATGTATATGTTTTCTTTTCTTACCATCTCAAAGTAAGCACCCTGAAAACTCTTCCCTTTAATTCCCATGCATGAATGCTTATAAACAAAATGACTTTCAAATCTCTGATTATATAGGATAATCTCTACAGTTCACTTTCTTCCTCATTTTTATTTTCTTAAGCTGTGCATATTTGAGAAAATCCATTAGACAAATACATCGAGTAAAGAAACTTTAATCCAGTTGCTTAAAACAGATTTTTATTGAACAAAGGAGAACATTGGCTCTATCAAACTTTTATTTCACTTTATTGTGAATTCTCTAAAAATGTCCTTAATTTCCTTAAGGAAATTGACTTACAGATGGCCTATTTTTCTTTATATCATCATGAATAGTTAAGAAGATGCGTTGGTGTCTTGTCTAGAGGGCTGTCCAACGTTAAAAGCAAACTGCATCTCAGAGTATACAAACACACAGTCTACCAAAGTGTTCACCACAATGCTTTCTTATAATGAAACTGACAACCACAGCCTAATTTCTCATAATCAAGATTAAGTTTATTGCTTTATGGAAATTCATATAAATTAATTTTTTTCTGGTATTTAGTTGATGAAAGAAGGTGAATTAGGAAGAGAAGGAGAAGAGAGGAAAGAGAGAAATGGACAAGTATAGAAGAAAGAGAAGTACAAGGAAAGATAAACACCCCTATACAGGTAGGCACATGTGAATATAAGCAATATTTTTAGCTAAACTAATACATGCATATACATTTTATATGTTATATAAATCTATGTGTATATCTATCTGTATGTTCCAACATAGTTTTGTGTTCTGGGAAACAAGATAACTTTAAGTCATCCATCATTATGATGGGAAAAAATCCCAGGATAATCTCCAAGATTCCTGGTCTCAGTCAAACCTTCTCTCCTTGAGTGGGAATGGGATTTCTGAATATGATAGGATGTTACTGCTGTAGTTACTTTATTCTATAAAGCAAAGGGGAAAATTTGTGTAGATACGATGAAGGTCAGAATGTATACTGTCCTGGGTGGGACTGACTTCATGGTAAAATTACTTTAAAATGTAAGATATACTCTCTTCTTGGTGTTAAAGAAGAAAAGCATGGTGTCGTGAAAGGGTTTATTAGGGGGCCACACATGGAAATTTGCTGAGACCATCCCCTGCCAACTGCCAGCCAGAAAGCAAGATCTTAGTTCTATAATTGAATGGAATGGAACTAAATTTTGCAACACCCACTTAGTCTGGTTAGAAACTCTGAACTCCAGAAGAGAATACCATTTAGCTGGCATCTGATTTGCAATTCTCTGAGACCTTTAGCAAAGGGCCCAACTAAGCTGTGCCTAGATTCATTACCCACAGAAACATAAAAGATGTGTGTTTTTTAAATTACTACATTTGTAGCGACTTGTTACATACCATTAAAAACAGGAATGCAATAATTTAGTTAAAAGTAACATATGCCACCAATTCTTAGAAACACACACATGCTTTCTACAATTTACCTGAGGTAGATATATTTCAGAGCCTTTCAGTTCTAAAGCTCTTGGTTCATACTCTTCAGAAGCACAAGGATCATAACCACAAATGCCTGTAGGTTTCATGTTGAAACATAAAGTGTGAAGTCTCAGGTCCTGCAGTTACACATCAGGAGCTGAACTTCTTCCATTGCTCCTCCATGGGCACACTGCCTGATTAGTTACAGTTTTTGAGAACAGTTTCAGAGCTCAATTCATTTTCTAATATTTAATAAGTACTAAATTAACATGTACATAGGAGTGAGAGCTAGGGACTGTTTGTGCTAATACGTGTTTTTTCCTCTTTTAGTATTTAATAAGTACTAAATTAACATGTACATAGGAGTGAGAGCTAGGGACTGTTTGTGCTAATACGTGTTTTTTCCTCTTTATTCTCTGGTCATATCCCACCCCCATTTTTTTTCTTGGGATACTGAAATTGAACCCAGGACATCACACTTTAGGCAATCACTGGGCTATACATACAGCCCTTTTCATTTTGTTTTGAGACAGGTTCTTACTAAGCTGCTCAGGCTGACCTTGAACTTGGGGTTCTGCTGTCTCAGCCTCCCAATTAGCCGGAATTACAGGCATGTACCACCACACTTAGTTCCAGTATTTTATTTTACAGAATCATGTTTATATAAGTACTGGATCTGAAAGTCCTCTTATATTAATTAATCTGTGAGCATATTATTTATTAATCTTCCAGGAGGATGCTGGTGCATTAAAAGGCAGAGGTACTATAATTTCAATTTTTTTTCCTAATAGAGTAAGACTTTAAAAGTATCTATTAAGCAAATAAATTGCATTTAAAATGTTTAGGAAGATATGGTATGTATGGATTTTCACTTCTTTGGTTTTTTGTTGTTGTTGTTGTTGTTTTATTAAGGTGTACAACTCCATAGAACTTATTCCCTGGGCTTTATTGTATTGATAAGTGATTTTAAGCACTTCTTCTCTTTATAAAATGTTCACCACATGGTTATTAGGAACCCTAAATATATTGCATTCCTTGAATCTAACTTATCTTCCCCCTTACATCTCTTTGTCCCTGCTATTGCCCATAAGGATAAAGGATGGTGAAAGAAGATACCACAAAATAAAGAGAAAGTTTGAGAAGAATATAAATAAATACATAAATAAACAAATAAAAACAAAGAAGTAGAAATATTGTTCTAAAGGAAGAAAAGAAAGAGTAATTTAGGAAACTGATGACAGAAACAGGAAATTAGATCATGCCATTTGTACCTAGGAACACATCACCCCAAGGAAGTTTTACTTCTGTGTTCTGGCTTCTGTTTAATGAGATAATATAGAGAAAAAATACTTTCTGTGCATAGACTGGATAGATATTTCCTGATAGTCTATGCTATGACATAGTCCTGGAATCAAAGCTTTCCATTATATTTTGAAGAACTGGGGAGAGGAAAGGAACAGAATTATTCAGAATCATTTAGATATCTCAGGCTTATTTAAGGAGAATTCATAAAATGACCACTAAGATAATTGTTATTCTTGACCCAGAGACCCTGTCATGCTGCTGCCTCCTGAGAGGGCTTGAAGGTCGTCTCATTGTTCATTTATTCCATCACTAAACTCTCAGAGCTTGGAGGATGATCATTTGTGACTATTTCAGATTTGTGCCAAGAATTTAAGTTCTGTTGATTAGAATCTGTGAGAGGGCTGGGATGTAGCTCAGTAGTAGTACACTTGACCAGCATATGTTAGGACAAGAGTTCAATCTCCAATGCTGCAAAAACAAAACAAATAAGAATCCCGTGGACAGCTGCTAAAAATTCATATTCCTGGGTCTCATCCAAAACCAGGTTAACCTCAGAATTTCCAGGATAAATCCAGGCCATCAACATTTTAAAAAAACATTCCAGGTTATTTTGCTGTCTTTTTAAAACAGAGAGATTCAATTTCTCTAGGTAACTCCTGCCTTTATCCCAGGGGCAGGAAATTGAATTTACCTAGGGAAATTGAATTTCTCTGTGGAAGGCCACAGCTTCTTTGTCTAGAAATTATGATCTTAGGTCCCTCATCAGAACTACTACATGGAGTGGTTCAGTACAGCAAACCATTGGGAAATATTTGTTGGAAGTATGCTTTTTGGTTAAATTACTGATTGTGACAATTGAAATTATGAGGGTTTTTTCTTTTTCTTTTTTCTTTCTTTTTCCTTTCCTTTCCTTTCCTTCCTTCCTTCCTTCCTTCCTTCCTTCCTTCCTTCCTTCCTTCCTTCCTTCCTTCCTTCCTTCCTTTCTTTCTGTGTGTGAGGGTACCAGGGATTGAACTCAGGGGCACTCAACCACTGAGACACTGTCCCACCCCTATTTTGTATTTTATTTGGAGACAAGTTCTCACCAAGTTGCTTAGCACCTTGCCATTACGAAGGTTGGCTTTGAACTTGTGATCCTCCTGCCTCTACCTCTCAAGCCACTGGGTACCGCTGTACCCGGCTTCTTTTTTTTTCTTCTTTCTTTTCTGCCAAATTTGGTCAATAATGATGTATGCTTGAATTATGCATACTTGTAAAGACATATTGAAGAATGACAAGAATCAGCCTAGGCCATTTATGTCCTTAAATTGGTGCAATAAATGTGTTTAAAACTTCTTTCTTGGCAAAGTGGCATTGGGTCTGGGCCACTCTTACAAAAACGTCGACTATTCACTAGAACGCGTCAGCTTCGTCTGTCTTACTCACTTACTCTGGGTAGTGTTTTCAGTTGGGTCTTTTCTATCAGCATTACAAACATGCCATTATTTCTTCCATCTTGAAACAAAGCAAAACTTTTCTTGATCTCTCAACATTGTCTCCTAGTAAGCTTCCCATTTCTCTAATCCTCTCTGTACCAAAACTTCTCCTAAAATTGTTTTTTCAACCTCCTCTTAGTTTTTGTCTCTTTTCTCCTGAACCAACTCATCCTTTCGCAACTCCACTGAAGCTGTTCTTTTAGGTCACTAATGATTTACATTGTTTATTCTTATGATCTTACTGACACATCAGCATTCAAGACAGACTTGATCTCTGAATCTTCCTTGGAATTCTTTCTTTATCTGTGATAGACCCAACCTGATCTTTTCTTAAAATTGGGAGCCATCTCGCCACAAAGCCATGAAAAGATAATTTTGGCTTTACTATTAATTACTGCAAATTCTGAACCTGCTTGGAATGCCTGCCCATGCCTTGAACTCACCCATGCCTGGCTCTCTGACCAGATATCAGCCCTCTCTGAAACTTTAGTGATGCCTCACAAATCTTGGCCTTCCCTGGCCAGATAATTGCCCTCTCTGAGGCTCTAATAACCTTCATAAATTCTGATGTTAGGGCCAGCAAAAATGTAAACTACCATTAGTGTTATGGTCCTCAGAGTTCTGTTATCTGTAACCCCAACTTTGTGTAACTTTCTGAGCTATAAATCTGGGCTGCAGGAAAGCTGCTGCTGCTGTCTCGTTCCCGCGGTTTTGGGTGGGAGAGGCAGCCCGGCCGGTTGAAATAATAAGCTTGCTTTAATTTGATTTTAATTGGAGTCAGTGGTCTTTTCTTGTGTCCTGGTCTAACAATCTGGTTTCCAAGACCCATTCCATACTTGCACGTTTCCCTTAACCTCCCTCATAACTATTTCCCAGGCTTCCTTGCTTGCTCCTTTTTTCTTCCTCACCCTCTGAAGGTGGATGTGCCCCAGGACTCTGTAAAGAAACTCTGCTCTTTACATGCATACTTTGGTGACTACATCTGGTGTCCTGACTTCAAACACTATTTTCATTCTGGTGATAACCACATTTATATTTATCACCTCACAGCCTGCAATGCTTCAATTCAAAATCTTGTTCTCTCTCTTCTCCCGAACCTGACTTCCCTTCAAGGTACTCGCTCTCTTTAAAAAGGCAACTCCAGCCAGCCATGGTGGGTGGCACAGGCCTATAATCCCAAAGGCTGAGGCAGGAGGATTGAGAGTTCAAAGCCAGCCTCAGAATGGCAAGGCATCAAGCAACTAAGTGAGACCCTGTCTTTAAATAAAATACAAAATAGGACTAGCAATGTGGCTCAGTGGTTGGATGTCCCTGAGTTCAATCCCTGCTGTACCTACCAAAAAAAAAAAAATGCAACATTATCTTCCTGGTTCCCAGTTGGAAAACATGGAGTCCTTCTTGGCTCTTGTAGTTCTTTCATATTCCACATCCATTCTGTTGGTCTAAATTTTTGATTTTATATTCCAAATAAATCCAAACTCTGATGACTTTTTAGCTGACAATTGCTAAAGTCCTGGTACAAGTCACCATATTTTCTGGACCCCACAGACTCCTAGGTGTTCCTTCTCTGCCCTTCCTTCCTGCCTATTTTTAGCCTAGCAACCTAAGTGTTCTTTGACAATCTCTGTCAAACACATCTCTCCTCATCATCACACTCATTGTGAAAGCCAAAACCTAATAAATTTCTTACCAGGCCCCTATCTCTTCTCCCCACACTCTTTCACTCCTGTAATTTCTCCCTGACCTTGACATTTCTGATCAGAGCAGCCACTGGCCTGCCTCAGGGTTTTGCCCTTGCTCTTCCCTCTGCCTGGAACGCTTTCTCACAGATGCCCTTGTTTGTCTCACCTTTCCAGTGGAACCTTGCCTGGAAACTCTATTAACTGAAAACCTCCTCTTCTCTCCAGTATTCTTTATCCTTTTCCATATTTTATTTTTCTCCACAGTCATTACCATCATCAGACATATGATTTATGTTTCTTTTCTATCTTTCTCAATTATCACATAAGCTTCATAAGGACATGGTTTATTCATCTTCTTGGTTTATTCATCTTATGATTTTAGTACTTTGGACATTGCCTTACACTTTCTTTTTTTTTTTCATTTTTAGTTTTAGGGATTAAACCCAGGAATACCTTACCACGGAAATATGTTCCTGACCATTTTAATTTTTTTTATTTTTAAAAAGTTGCCTAGGCTGGCCTCAAGTTGCCATCCCCCTGCTTCAGCCCCCGTGAGTGTCTAGGATTTCGGGAGTGCACCATTATATCTAGATGACTCACACTTTTAATAAATCTCTTTTAATAGGATACATCACTTATACTGCACCATCAAAAGAACCCTAGCACAACAACTTTTAGCCCTCATTTAATTAATCAGGGATATTATATTGATATTCATATTAGAATTTTTGAAAAATAAAATATGAGGAAATTCAGGAGCACACAGTTTTATTTTTTAAAGACACCTAGTCCACCTACTGGCAGTCCATAGAATCTCCATATTAGCTTCATACCCTATTTTTAGTCACACAGAAGTGAGAAAATTTTCACAGAAGTATGCCAACTGAAGCTTTAAAAGAGTCCACAATGTTTCCTGAAATTCATAACTCTCATTTTCTGCTGTGCTTAACTTAAGGACCAGAATTATTATTACAGTTTTAAAAGTTTTGGTAATTTATCCTGGAGATCATATTATAACTTATTTATTTATTTATTTAGTGCATGTGTGAAAAAAAAATATCTAAATCCTTTCATCATATCTACTCCCAGGATCCTGTTTCTGAGATTATTCTACCATGCTTTCTGCTGTCAGGTGAACTTACCATCAATATAAGAAATCATTAAAATATTTCTGAGATGGTTTTTCAATTTCCCAAGGTGACTGCATTTTCCTGGTTCTATATGAAATGGGATCTGGCCATAATATGGCTTCTGAGGGCAGCAGAAATTCCTAGGAGGAGCACGTTGGTCAGTGTTGATTTGCCAGGTGTAAGAAAAACTGATTTGATGCTGCTGTTATCAGCATGTTCCCTAATTATTTCATGTGACTGAGTCTTCATTTAGGTCATAGGGATGGTTTCATTTTGCTGGTAGAGTGGAGACATTAATACCTGACTGTGTAAACTTATGTCACTTATTATTGTGTTCATGGGAGTTAGTGCAAGGTAGCAAGGTTGAAGGATGGCTTTCATTATAACTCCTCTTTCAGTTGCTCAAACCCTGTTGAGACACTGTGTCTTCCTTAAAGAACTTTCAACATTTAGTTTAAGTCAATAAACAATTTATGAGTGGGAAATCTGAAGAAAATTAAGTTTTGTGATTTCTTTTTGCTTGTAAATTACTAAAACTGCTATGTAAAGAATGCTAAACTTCCCAAATTTACTTATTAAAGAGGTAGAGTTGGAGCAGCTAACTTGTGTCACTGTGCAGTATATAACTGCAACAAAGGACAGTCAGTGCAAAAATTAATCACCTCCCCAGTCTTACACTCTTAGCTTTATGAAGTGTGTGAAGGGAGCTATGAAAACAAAATTTCTTGTGAGTCTCTTCTTAATTTTCTCTTGTATTGATTCTTCAATGCTTCTTAGTGTCTAAAGATATCTTTAAGGTGCTATGGCATCGCTTGAATGACAGGGTTACCATGGAAATCTAATATTTAATTCCATGTTGGTCAGAGTTTGTGAATAATAATAAACAATTTGTTTAAGATTTTTGGAATTTCTTCTCAGTAAGGTGTACTGGCTATGATGGCAATGGAGCTATGTGAAATTACAAACTATCAGAGGATTTTTTAACTCTGAATATTTGTTAACTGGAAGGAGCACATTTTTGAAACTCAGTTTTAGACCAGGAGGTCAGCTAAAGTAAGAATACTCTAATAAGAGTCACTGCTTTTAATATGTGAAGGCAAATTTGGAAATGTGAATAGAAACTATTGGCAGAAGCAAGAGAGAGTGGAGACCAGAGAAATTTCTGCATAAAAATGCAGGTGCAAGACTTTTTATATGTCTAATAAAACCACATTTATAAAATAGAATCATTACTTGTTAAATTAAAACACCTTGAGAGTCAACAAAAATAAAAAATGCATGTTTATTAATATATTGACTTCACCTGGAGAATGATATTGTAGAGGAGTCAGCCACGAGAGAGAAGCTTCCGAAAATAAAATTTATAATCACATCACAAAGGTTGTTATTAAAACTCCAAAAAGATTGCGTGGAGCTTGATACATTGCCTCACAAATGAATTTTCTATGATAGCATTGATTTAAATGATTCATCACTCACACATGAAAACATTTTTGTTGTATCTTCAAATTATTTATATATCATTCATGAGAAAGTCAACATCTTTTGATTTCTAGGTAGCTTTTTACATTATAACATGATTTTGGCAACTGAGTACCCTGGATTTCATCTTAATGACTTTAAGATTATTTTGGTTATCTTTACATTTCCTTCTGTAACATGGAACAGTACATTTCCCCCTCTTTTTTAAAGATAGTATTTTATAATTTAATACTGCATATGTTATGGTTCATTTTTAAACAGTGGCATTCCAATGATGAATAATTGGTTATAATGGGGTCTAACAGGAACAAAAAATTGTGCATTCCATTTAGGTTACATTGTTAATTCAAGAAACAATACAGTCATCATAAAATGTTTCCTTTATTTATAAACACTATTTTTTCACTTGTGCCAAGTCTCAGAACTTGGAGTCCACATGGACCCCTCATTTCAAGTTGCCATCTTAAATAAGCATCATCTCTTAAAAGCTGGAATTTTAGTCTTTTGAGTAATAATCATTTCTATATTTCTTCCCATTCTTGCCTTATTCTTTTATCTCATTTTTTTCTGATCCAAAATGCCTCGCCCAAATTATCTTTTTTGTCCTGAACTGTTGTCTTCTTACTTTCTTATTTTAATTGGCATTATTGTTCTCTTTCTTATCTAAGTACAAAACTTAAAAATTGCTTTGATTTGTCCTATTTCCATGATTTTCCCCTCCTATGTGTGACCAGGATGGTAGAGCATTATTAATTGATTCTGTACCTAGCCTCCTGCATCTCTTGCTTTTTCCCTAATCTCTTTGGCTTCATCTTCTAGTTTGAGTTTTATGATATTATGTAACCTATTATAATTTTCTCTAAATTTATTAGTTGTCTTTATTAGTTCCTCACCTCCAAATCTTTTTGTATCATAGGCTTAATATAGCAGTAATACCATTTTACACTATTCTCTGTATTTTTAAAAGACTGACATTTCTCAATTCAAATATCAGATGGTTGTGTGTTTTTTTTTAACTACAGACTAAAACATTTTTTTCTAAATTCTTTACTTTTCAGCTTTCAATTTTCTTGGCTTAAAATGTGAAACTTCTAAGCACTACTTGCATTAATCTTTAACTAATGAATTTAGCAAGAATGCATTTTTTTTCTCCATCATTAAATTCTAAGCTATATGATAGATTTATTCAGGATACATAATAAACACCTTTTCTGCTTCCAAGAAGCTTATAGTGCTCTGGGGAAGATTATATATCTGTAAAAATAAAAATAAAATAAATAAGTTTCAAAGAAAACACTGTAACACTCCATTCATCTATTTACCAGATACTTACTGGATCCTACTCTGTATCACTCCCTCTTCTGTATGCTAGGAATATAATAGCAAACCACAAGGCATTTAATATTCTAAAGGAATTATAAAGATAATTTAAAAATCATCAACAAGTTAGTTAATATGGAGTACTCTGCCAGACACAAATCATATGGAGACAAACAAACTAGAGTAAGGGAATAAGAACAAGAAAATCAGGGAAGATTTTAGGAAGTGCTATCAGGAAAGGACTCTGGAAGATAGGACCACAAGACAGAAACCCATGTACATTAGGGAACTATTCATGGGATTGTGTAAGAGAGAATTCTGAAAGAGGAAAAACCATGAGATTATCCAAAGAGGCAGTGAACAAAGAACAGGAAGAAAGCAATTTCACAGAAAGAGAAAGGGATTGAAAGAGGGGTGTTCAGAGTCAAGTTTGAAAGATGAACCTGGGAGATAAGATTATGAGATTTTATAGACTGCTCTAAAGGACTTGAGACTAGCTAGTTCTAAGCAAAGGTATCAAATTATCTACTTTAAATTTATAAAAATTAATTTTATATAATATAAGTGATGTATAACATGTTTTGATATACATGTAGATAGTGAAATAAGTTACTAAAATCAAGGAGCAATTTATCATGTCTACCATTTCACATTACTTGCTTTTGAAAAACTAAAGAAGTGGAATTCAGATTATTTGTAAGATTGTTCTTGCAGAGATTTAGGCTATAGAAAATGGTGGCTTAGATGTGGGTGACAGAATGGTGGAAAGTTGATAGTTCCATTTAATTTGTTATGCGTTCATTAGAAATTATGGCTCTTGCTCAGAGTACACTGAAAGATAACACCTTAGCAAGTCATGGTGAAGAACATCTATAATCCCACAACTCTGGTGGCTAAGGTAGGAGAATCGCTAGTTTGAGGGAAGCCTCAGCAACTTAGTGAGACCCTGCCTCAAAATAAAATAAAAATAAATGCTTTGGATATTGCTCATAGACATAGAGCCCCTGGGTTAATTATTTACTAGCACGAAAAAAAAAGGGGGGGGCATCCTTTCTGCCTGTTTTTAAAGAATAGGAAAGGATAATTTGAGAGGATGATGGTGAAAATCCTGTTTTGCCTATGTGAAATCAAATATAAAGATGATGTAGATAGTTGACTACATGGATCTGGTATCACAGAGGCTTTATGTAAAAGATGCTATTTGACCTCGGTTGGATTTCTGCTGATGGGCAGAATTTTCACAGTGATGCTGATGGGAAGGATTAGAGGCAACAAGGAGTGGAAGGAGCAAAATTACATGGGTGAAAAGTGTGGAACGCTTCTGACAAAGAATTATTTAGCCATCAGCCAACTTTGAGTACTTATTATTCCCTGAAAAAAAAAATAAAAACTACATATTTCCTTCCATCATTACTTTGTTTGCTATTAATAACACCATAGGTGGTAGTTCTTGATTCTCAAGTTTTATTCCTTTTCTGTCCCAGGTGTTATGGTGGCAGTAATGTAAAGCCTAGAAACTATGTTGTTTTATCACAGTGGACACAAGCTGCTATTTATTACCACTGACTTTTTACTTTCTAGAGAAGTTTCTTTGCTTAGCCATGAAGTGCCAGATGGCAATGATGCACCAATTATAATTCAAGAACAAGTGTATCTATAGAATAGAGCTCAGTAAAAATTCATCAAGAAACCCTAGATATTGTCATAGAGGAATTTCTGCCATTGTCTGTGCTTTTATCTTCCAAATTTATAAGCAGGAGTTCTCCCAAGGTTGAATATAAATTAGGCATTATCCATGCCCTTAAGATAGGTACCCTTTACTGCAAGGGATATGTTCAGCACATATGGTAATTGTTACACAAAGCTGACTCTGCTTTCTCTATTTTCACCTCTAACTACTGATTTATTTCTCTTGTAATCTAAGACTTTAGTTGCTGACATCCTGTTGAGGAAGCCGGACTTACATTGGTAAACAGCCAGACCCTAAAGTCCCGTGTATTTTTGGTGACTCCATGTGCAAATGTACTCAAAACATAGTTTTCATCTGGGGAGTCCGCCTTCATTTCGCTGTTCAGCACTGCTGTTTCCCACATTGTCTTGGTGAACACTTTTATAACACTCACAGTATCTCTGGTGAGCCTCTTTCCCCAGGACTGAACTGCTTTACACACTCTGAATTGCTGGACAGATAACTAGTCTCATATGCTAGTGACCTGGTAGACGTTAAACTTCCATCATTACATAAAATATATCCACCCATCACACTTTGATTTATCCTCATCACACTTTGATTTATCCTAAGCACAGCTGTAATTTCCTGGGTGATCTGTACTGATGGCTATAAATCCACATCTCTGTCACCACCTCACCACAACTTGTCACAATGGAGTTACCATCCCTCAGGACTAGCAGTGCCTAAAGATTTGTTTTACTTTGCCTGTCCTAGTCTTTGTTCTCTTCCTCTTTTTTTGTAACTAGTAATGCTGAGACTATAAGATGTCTCAATTAAAGCTCACGTATGCCTTGGCAGTGAATTTCCTAAAAGAAGTACAAAGGTGTTTGAGTAAGAAATGACCGCCTGCATTGAGAAACCATGAAAATTTGTCCCTGTCTCTCCCCTAGTTCTAGAATTTCAAAGGCATGATGAATAGAGTCCTGCTCATTCTGCTCCCCCCCCCCCAAATTCTGGAAAGAGGAATCCTTGCGCAATGGGACTGGGGACTAAAATCTCATGGCAGTCCTTGGAAGCTGCCTGCCTTGTGATTCTAAGTAAGATTTTCCTCTTCCTGATAGTGCCTAGGAACCCCACTGCTCTTTGTTATACAGAGTCTTCCCGGATGAGACACAAGCAGAGAGTGTAGATTCAGGGCCATAGTTTACCATCTGCCTGCTCCTTTCAATAGAGAGTGCCAAGAAGGAAGCCATGAAAACAGCTCATGACAATCTTTGATGCTTACTTAATTATGCAAAATTTGAACTGGATATAAATATAACAACATTAAGGATAATTTAATTCTAACATCTAATTGCTTGCAGCAATTGTGCTTCTATGAAACAATGCCAACATGCACACAGATCATTCTATTTTCAGATGTTCTCAATGCCATTAATTAGGTGATCATGATTTGCAGTGTTTCTTGGGGCTGTACTAGCCACCTGTCACTCTGACTTTACCTGTGCTTGTGTATTTTCACTTTGTTACCAGACAATTTGTGAAATTCAATGACATTACTCTCATTATCTCCTCCCATTCTCACAAGTGTTTGTTCTCCACTCTTTCTTTCTAAATATTTTAATTTTAGTTTTGATTGACACAAAATATTTGTACATATTTATGAAGCTGATCTCATAGACTTGAGAGTAGGATAGTGGTTATCAAAGAACAGGAAGAGTAAAGAGTAGGAGATTTGGGCAGACAGAGGTAAATTTATAGGAGGAATAGTTCTAGTACCCATGATTTTTAAAATTAAAAAAAGTTAAACAGATACTTGAAACATACAAAATGAACATATTTGTGGGCTACAATGTAATGTCTTGATACATGTATATACTGTGTCATATTAAGTCAGGTTAAACATATATCCTCAAACATTCAAACATTCATCATTTCTTGATGGTGAAAATATTCAAAATACTTTTTATAGGTTTTTGAAATATTCACTACATTATTGCCATAAATAATCACCCTCCTGTATAGCACGCATAGTTATTACCCTAAATAACGATCACCTTATATCTTTTGATAAGCCTCTCTCCATCTCTCCTTCTCCCTTACTATCCTCAGTTTCTGGGAAACACCATTCTGTCCTAAATTTCTGGGAGATTAACTTTATTAGATTTGACACATGAATGAGATCACCTGGTGATTGTCTTTTTGTGGCTGGCTTATTTCACTTAGCATAAGTGTTTCCAGTTTCATCCCTGTTGTTGCAAACAACAGGATTTCATTCTTTTTATTACCAAATAATATTCCATCCCATGTGTGAACCACATCTTCTTCATCCATTCATCAGTTTATGGATACTTAGGTTGTTTCCATTTCTTAGCTATTGAAACTCGTGCTGCAGTAAACATGGCAATGCAGAACCTCTTCAGCATACTGAATTCATTTACTTTGGATATAGACCCAGGAGTGGGATTGCTGGAACATATGGTAGTTCTATTTTTAATTTATTGAGGAACTGCATGCTGTTTCCATAATGGCTATACTAATTTACATTCCTGACAATACTGTGCAAGTGTTCCCTTTTTTCCTCATCCTTGCCAGCACTTGTTATCTTTAGTCTTTTTGATAGCAGCCATTTTTATTGGAAAGAGGTGCTACCTCAGTGGTTCTGATCTAATTTTCCTGATGAATAGTGATGTGTATTTTTTTTATACACCTGTTGGACAATTTTCTGTCTTATTCTGAGAAAAGTTTATTTGGCTCTAACACCCATTTCTTACTTACTAACTTATTTTTTTTACTACTGAGTTTTTGAGTCCCCCAAATATTCTGGATATTAATCCTTGTCAAGTGTAGCTTGACAATATTTTCTGTCATTCTATAGATTGTCTTCTTACTCTGTTAATTGTTTTCTTTGCTGTGAAGGGCTTTTTAACATGATATCATTTCATTTGTCTATTTTTTGCTTTTGTTTTCATTATGTTTGAAGTCTTTAAAAAAAAATCCTTGTCCATTTCAATTTCCTTAAGTGGTCACCTATAGTTTCATATAGAAGTTTCACAGTTTCAGGCCACACATTCAAATCTTTAATCCACTTTGAATTGATTTTCATAACTGTCAAAAAACAATGGACAAGTTTCATTTTTATGTGTGTGTGTGTATGATCAATTCTCTTAGCACCATTTATTGAAAATTTCCTACTATGATTAATTCATTGATGGGGTTAAGACTCTCAGAACTAAATCATTGTCTTTTCTCCAATGTTTATTCTTAGCACCTTTATTGCAAATCAGTTGGTTGTACATGCATGGGCTTACTTCCAGGCTCTCAATTATTGGCCCATTGTGTCTATTTTTATGTCAATATCATGCTGTTTTAATGGCAACAGCTTTGTAGCATATTTAGCATATTTTGCCATCAAGTAATATAAGGTCTCCTTTTTTGTTCCTTTTGCTTAAGATAGCTGTTTTAGTCAACTTTTTGACTGCTGTGATAAAGGACCAGACTGGAAGAACTGTAGAGGAGGAAAGGTTCAATTAGGGGCTCACAGTTTCAGAGGTCTTAATCCATAGACAGCAGTCTCTGAGGTGAGGCTGAATACCATGGTAAATGAGTGTGGTGGAGGGAACCAGCTCATATGATGATCAAGAAGCAGAGAGAGAGGTCTCCACTTGCCAGATACAATATATACCCAAAGCCACACCTCCTCCAGCTACAACCTACCATTTCCGTTACCACTCATTACTTTCCTATTTGGATTAATTCATTGATGGGGTTAAGACTCTCAGAACTAAGTCATTTCTCCTCAAAACCTTCTTGCATTGTCTCACAGGTGAGCTTTTGGGGGAAACCTCACATCAAACTATAACAATGATGTTGGATTCTTTTTTCTTTTCTGTGTGTGTGGTTCTGTACAATCTTCAAGATTATTTTTTCTATTCCTCTGAAGAATATCATTGCTATTTTGATGGAAATGGTACTGAATCTGTAGATTGTTTTGAGTAACATAGACATTTTAACAGTGTTGATTTTTCATTAACATGGGATAACTTTCCTTTTTTGTATCCCCTTCAATTTCTTTCACCAATGTGTATAACTTTCATTGTAAAGATCCTTGAATCCTTGATCTATTTGGTTAAATTTATCTTGCATGACTTAAATGCTATTCTCATGGAATAGCAACTTTCCATTTCCATTTCTTCAAATCCCTGGCAACTATGATTCTTTTTTATGTTCCTATGATTTTGACCATATTAGATTTCATATAAGTGAAATCATGATGCATTTGTTCTTCTGAAAAAGACTCATCTGGTACAATGTGCTCAAGGTTCATATATGTAGCACATGATAGAATTTCCTTTTGCATACCTGAGTAATAGTCTATGTTATGTACAGACCACATTTTCTTTATCCAATCACCCACAAATGAATGCTCAGATTTTTTAGAACAAAAATTATTCTCTAAAATCCTACTCAGAGTTACTGCATATATAATTGTCAACTTATGTATCGAAATAGTAGAATATATAATAATTTGATTTAATATTTTACATTCAAATGATGAAACAGTAAAAGGAGCTGAAAGGTAATCAAAATGCAAATCAAAAGCACATGTATCCCAGCAAACTTGATTCCCCCCCCCCTCATTAGTTATGTCTTTTAAGCAGCAAGGGCATTGACATTCAACTTTACCACACTTTAGAATCACCAAGGGAGATGTATAAATATCAAAGCAAAAGGTTGCATTCCAGAAAAAGCAAACCAGTGCACCTGCAGGAGGGTGTTTTTTTTTTTTCTTAATTTTCACAAGCTAAATCCAGTGCATCAACATATAGGAACAAGGTAATTTCCTTGTTCTGTTGAAGGATGTAGGATGAACAGTGATTTCACATCACTGATTAGTATTGTCAAAGGATTACTCTTTCTTTCCTTTCACTGTTCTAGAAACTGGATAGCCAGATGTTCAGCCACTTCTTGTCAGAGAGAATATGCCCAGAAAAATGTGCTCAGATTTAGCTCTGGGTCATCTTTTCCTGCCATTGTTGACCTTCACTTTTCTCCTGGGAAACCAGAGCAACCGAAATAAAAATATATAAAATGTTTTGAGCCTGTGCTAATGTAATGCACATAAATTAGTCATTTAATCTTCTCAATACAATGACAGAAATATAATTATTGAACTCATTTTACTGAAGAGAAAACTGTGGTACAAAGAGGTGAAGGACATTTAAGGTGATGAATCAGTAATTCACACAATAATGTGGTCTATGAGCTGGAAACCACTATATTTTTAATTAAAACAATATCCCTCCTTCTGCTTCTCCTCTTACTCTTTCTCCTCCTTTCTTTGCCTCCTCCTCCTTCTTCTTCCTCCTCTTCTTCCCCTCTTCCACTTCCATCTCCTCTTTCTTCTTCTTCTTTTGCCAAATCAAGAGAATTAAAGACAGTTTACTAACTCAGACCTATCAAATTTTGAGTTGTTCTAAGCCACTAAATTTTTTTATTTGTTATATCAGCAATAGGGAGTTCATACACTGGCCTAAGAATGGAGAATTATTGCATGTTTTATTCCTTTAAGAAATTCATGGAGTACATTATTTCCAAAAATATCAATGATTAATCCTAAAACATCTAATTGAATTGCAAAAATTTTCCCTTAAGAGAGCAATCATTATGGAGGTGGGGGGAGAGAGAGAGCAGGAGTGAGAGCGCACACATGCTTTGGTTATGAATACTTTTTTTTTTATTGAAAACCTACTTCATGCCTAATAAATCCAAGGTCATGTGGATTAGTTCTACTAGAGGAGACTGAGATATGAGCAATGTCTTACATTGTACTAGCTGGATGCAGACTCTCAGTCTACCATTCTTTCATTTACTGGATGCATTTTATTTACTGTTTCTTCTGTGTCTTCTGCTTGGACAAGATTGTAGCCCTGAAGAAAGGATCTTAGGCTTGTAACAGTATTTGTTTGGTATGGTTGATGCTATATTTCCGATAATGTTTTTCTAACAACATTGATCACTATTTCACTTTATGACAGTGATAGTATAAAATAGAAATGCATTTTTAAAAACAAGTCATGTATTATAAGAAATGCTTAATAATAAATTCTCTAATTTGTGTTTTAGGAAGAAACATGTTCTGATAAATCAATTGTTATAAATTTTGAAAGTTTTCTTAACATCCTTTTAGAACATTACCAATGTAGTTTTTAAAAACTTGATTATTTTTGCATTCATTTGGCATGTATTAATTGGAGAATTATTTGAGTAAATAAAGAAAAAAATAGAGATTTTGTACAATAATACAGAATAAGGAAAGAAATAGCATATAGAAGATAAAGAAGATAGCTCTAACAATCCATTATTAGACTTAGAAAAACAATATGATCATCTCAACAGATGCAGAAAAGCATCTGATAAAATCCAGTACCCATTCATGGTAAAAGTACTATAAAATCTAGGGATTGAAGGAATCACCTCAATTTTGTAAAAGCCATATACAACAGACTCAAAGCCAACATCATACTGAATGCAGAAAAGCCAAAATAATTTCCTCTAAAATCAGGAAGAATATAAGGCTGTTCACTCTCACTATTCTTATCTAATATATTCCTCAAAACATTATCCGGAACAATCAGGCAAGAAAAGAGAATCAGAGGGATACAAATAGGAAAAGAAGTCAAATTATCTTTGCTTGCTGATGACATGATTGTATATCTAGAAGACTCAAAAAACTACACTGGAAGACTTCTGAGCTTATAAATAATAGCAAAGTAGAGGGATACAAATCAACATCTACAAATCAATGTTTCCCCATAATCCAACAATGATTTAGCCAAGGAAGAATTCAAAAAACCCACCTTATTCACAATAACCTCAAACCAGTAAACAAACTTGGGAATTAATCTAGACAAGGAGGTAAAAGAGATCTATATTGAAAATTATAGAACACTGAAGAAATAAATTGAAGAAGATCTTAGAAGATGGAAAGGTTTCCCATGTTTTTGCATAAGCATAATTAATATTGTCAAAATGGTCATACTATCAAAAGCAATATACAGATTCAATGCAATCCCCATCAAAATACCAATCACATTTAACACAGAATTAGGAGGAAAAAACAATTCTTAAATTCATTTGGAGGAGTAAAAGACCCAGAAAAAACAGAACAATACTAATCAAGAAAAGTGAAGCAGTAGGCATCTCAATAACTGATCTTAAATTATACTATAGAGCTATAGTAACAAATACAAAGGGTATTGGCATCAAAATAAGACATGAAGACCAATGGAACAGAATAGAAGACAAAGAGACAAATCCACATACCTATAGTCATCTAATACTTAACAAAGGTGCCCAAAATATGATTCACAGAAAAGACCCTTTTTGTCAAATATTGCTGGGAAAAATGAACTTAGGCCCCTATTTCTCACAAAACTCAAAATCAAATTTTTGAGTTTTTCTCTGCAAAAAACTCAAAGTGGACCAAAGACTTAGAAATTAGTCCATCAAATTGCAACTACTAGAAGAAAACACAAGGTCAGCACTCAATCATAAAGGTGCAGGCACTGACTTGGTAAAGAAGACTCCCAAAGCAAAAGAAATAAAACTAAGAATCAATAATTGAGATGCTATTAAACTAAAAAGCTTCTGCACAGCAAAGGAAAATTTAAGAATGTGAATACAGATCCTACAGAATGGGAGAAAATCTTGGCCAGCGACTCTCCCAATAGGGGATAAATATCCAGAATACAAAAAGAACTCAAAATACTTAACAACAACAACAAAAAAAAAATATGGGCAAACAAACTATACAGAAATTTCTCAAAAGAGGAAACTCAAATTGCCAACAAATAGATGAAAAAATATTCAACATCACAATTCTTAATACACCTTTATACCATATTGATCATATCTCTGTTTGTATATAAGGTATGTAATGCACTCCACTATTGTCATATATGTAAGAAATAAATTTAAAAAATATTCAACAACTCTAGCAATCAGGAAAAAGCAAATCGAAACTAAAATTTCTCTTACTCCAGTCAAAATAGCAATGATCAAGAACACAATAACAATAAATGCTGACAAGTTTGGGAGAAGTAGGTACACTTGTACATTGTTGATGAGACTGCAGACTAGTACAACCACTCTGTAAAGCTGTATGGAGATTTAAAAAAAAAAATTAGGCTAGAACCACCATAAAAACCAGCTATCCTACTCCTTGATATTTTTTCAAAATATCTAAAATTGGCATACTATAGCAATATAGTCACCTCAATGTTTACAGCAGCACAATTCACAATAGCTAAATAATGAATCCACTTTCTTACTCATCAATAGATGAATGGATTAGGAAATCGTGTGTGTGTGTGTGTGTGTGTGTGTCTCTCTCTCTCTCTCTCTCTCTCTCTCTCTCATACACACACACACACACACACACACACACACATACACACACATTGCAGCTCTACTCAGCAATAAAAAAGAATGAAATGATGGTGTTTGCCAGTGAATGGATGGAAATGGAGACTATCACACTAAGTGAAATTAGCCAAACTCAGAAACTCAAAGGTTGAATGTTTTCTCTTATATGTGGAAGCTGGAATAATATAAATATTATAAACAGATAGGGAAGGATAGAGCAATGTAAAGGTAAAGAGAGCAGTAATGTAGAAGGAGATTGAGAGAGTGAAGGCGTGGGTAAAGGGGGGCAATGCAGAGTGAATTCTTTAAAAATCAGGCTAAGTGCATATATAAATATATCAAAGCGAACTTCACCTTTACACGTGAGTAAAAAGAACCAGTCATTTATAAATAAATAGGAAAGCAAAAGGAAGTCTAGTAAGTAGAGGAAGGAGAACTGAGCAGGGGATAGGGACATGGACTGTAGGGAAAGGAAAGAATTATGAACCAAAATAAATTTCATGCATGCATGAGTTTGTAGGGATGAATCCAACTACTAAGTATAACTATAAAGCTCTGATTAAAAATAAAAGAAAAAACATGGAGGAAGCTACTTGGCATTATTGGTAGAACAGGTTCTTTGAAATAGTTGCACAAAAACAGGCTGAAATTAAGCAGTAGGATGTGTTGAAAGGAAAGAAATGAGATGGAGACGGAATGTGAGAAACCTAAAAATGCAAGGGTATAATGAAAGCATAAGAAGTAGAAGCAATATTGCATACTATTAAACTCATATTATTGAGGAGAAACTTGAAAAGATCTCTTAGAGTGTAGAGAAAAAGTCAAGAAGATTAAAATGATGAGTGAGAACAAAGTAGACATGGGCGCAAGAAAGTCATTCATCTAACCATTGTTCCTAGAGGAGCAGCCAGACTAGATGAACAAAACCAGGTAATGGAAGATTTTCTGGAGCTGAAGACATTCTTTGTGTATAGATTGCAAGTGCTTACTTCATCCTACTAGGTGAATTTAAATACTGTAGATACATTGTACCTGTGGAGAGATGAGACAAGCCAAATGAAAATGTTCAAAAGGGGAATTTCAAGGGGACATTTCTAAGAAAATGAAAGGCTTAGATAGCTATAGAAACATGTGATGTTTAAGAACTAAGTTGACCTCAATTTAGTTTAATTGTGAAAATTCATGAAATTTCACCATCTTCATGAGAGGCTGGCTCTGCTGCTGGTAAACAGAAGGGCTCTTGAGGGAGCAGCAATCCTTCCTGGGTATGAGCAGGGACAGAAAAGGTGTGAGACTCATTCTGTCCTCAAGGGCAGAACAGCAGATCAAATGAAATAAACTTACTCCATTTGAAAGAGTAAGCAGAAAATTATAACAATGGAAAGATGATGGGAGCCCTCTTCTAATGGTCAACAACTTAAAATATAATCCAAATTTTTTACATAAATACAAAAATCCTACACTTGACCTTCAATATACATGGAAGTGAAAATAACCATTTATTTTATATATATATATATATATATATTATATGTTACAATTATATATTGTAAGATGTATATACACACTTACATGTATTTATATTTAAAGTATTTGATGAAAAAAGAGAATGAGCCCAGGTTGACCCACAAGGAAAAACTGTAAGCATTTTAAAGCACACTTATGCTTGTCTCACTGGCTAGAACTGTTATTTATGAAAGTTGTGTGTTTTCAGGAGCCAGAGAGGAAGTGAATAAAAATAGGGAATGCCTAACTGCTGATGCAATATCTGTTAGTTTAAATGTGGATTACTGTCTTTTAAGCTTTTTGTGGGTATATTATTGCAAATATTTAAAGTTGAAAGATAAATTCATCTTTGAGACCTTCCCAGCTTGCCTCCTGCCTCTTGATGGACTTTATTCTCATCCTCTTGAGAAAAGAATATTGCCTCCTTTGAATAAATTCTTGGGTCCAGTTACATAAAAATTCAGTTACCATTGAAGTCTTAGTGAAATATACATACATAAATCACACCATAAAGATGTGGAGTAAAAGTATTTGAATATTTTCAACAAGTGTAATTATTTTATGTTTTGGGGATCCTTCATATCATTCAGAAAACAAAACAAAACAAAACAAAAAAAACACTCCAATGAACTTCAGAGCCTGACCTGTAAATTTTAGATGAGCAAAACCATTTTACAGTTGAAGAAACATTAAAAAATAATAAATATGTATTTATACACACATACACACACACACACACACACACACACACACACACACACACGGAATTTACCTTACAAATTTTTTCACATATTTCTAAATATAGAAGAATTTAATGTTTGATATTCTTCTTCCAATATTAAACAAACATGCTATAGTTTATATTTCTTATTTTCCTATTGGATACTTTTGAAAAATCTCATTGGTTAATTAACTTTTAAATCTTTAACCATTACATTTATTAATACAATAAAATAGAAAATTGTTTCCAAAGATTTTGATGCTATCACAAATGGATCTACATTATATTACTGGCATTTAGGAGTAAGGTATAAATTCAGACATAGCTATTAATTCTTCAAAAGCTATTTTCTGACTCAATCTAAAATGAATCTTCTGCATGACATTTTTGAGTAGGTAAATTGATTAATTTTAATATTATAAATAGTGGACCCACCCTAGCTATAAAATATAATTGTTACTGTTAAATCATTAAATTAACAAGTATCTTAATAATTGAACTACTTTCTTACCTTTATTAATTATGGGCAGAGAAGAAGTATCTGAAGATGAAAGAGAATAAAACAAAAAAAATTCAAAGCAAAATGAAAGACAAACTTTTAGGACAGAAAGTAATATGAAGGTAAGATCTAAGAAATTTGCTGCATCAATCTTTCTAAAATTTGTTAGAAATAAAACAATAAAATAGGTATTAAATGACAGATGTGTCAGGACTTAGGTGACAGAAATCCAACTTGATCAGCTTAGGCAAAAAGGTTCATTCGTTTATTCTGCTATCAACAGCTGGGGGTGGGGTACAGATGGGCCTCAGGAAAGCCAGGTCAAGGTCTAGGGCCCTTGGAAGGCTCTCTTCTTCCACTAGCCTATCTCTCTCTCTCTATTTTATTTTATTCTGATTTGTTATATATGATAGCAGAATGCATTATAGTTTACATTATACATATAGAACACTACTTTTCATATCTCTGGTTGTATACAAAGTAAATTCACACCATTTGTGTCTTCATACATGTACTTTGGATAATGATATCCATCTCATTCCACCATCATTTCTAACCCCATGCCTCCTCCCTTCCTCTCTCATCCCTTTTTCCTATCTAGAGTGTATCTACTCCTCCCATGCTCCCCTTTCCTACCCCACAATGAATCATCCTTCTTATATCAGAGAAAACATTTGGCATTTGTATTTTTGGGATTGGCTAACTTCACTTTCCAGGTAAATGGAGAGAGTTGGAGAAAATAATGCTAAGTGAAGTTAGCCAATCTCTCCCTCTTTGTAGTAACAATGTAATCTCAGATGAGCTCCTCTATGAGGGAAGAAGAAAGGTTGCTGGAATCACTCAACTTCTTCAACAAAAAGGGATTAAGATTATGCTTTATTATTCCCAAATAAAAAATCAGATTTCTTTTAGGATCAAGTTGGGTCAAGGGCATATCCTTGTACTGATCTTATCTGACCACAGGGAGGGGTGCAGTGACTTAACTCAGCAGAGAATAGGAGCTGACTCATGAGCCATTCAATGAGGACTGAAGGGACTTCTGTTGGAAACTTAAGCTCATGGTAGGGGGGAAATATTTTCCTGAAGAAAGGAGCTGAATTCATGGCTAGAAAAAAAATTAGAATAACAGGACAAATTAAAATGATAACTTAAATATTTTATATCAACATCAAAATTATATGACTATTTGAAAGGAAATACTCAATGTTACTTAAAATTAAGATTCCAGAAAACATTCAAGAATTGAATTTGAGGGGAAAAAAATCTATAGCAGACCATGAAACATCTATTATTAAAAAATTTAGAATTTTTATATCTTATTACTTAGTCATATGTATATTTTTGTTTCAGAAAATCTTAGTGACAATAAATAGTTTTTAAAGAAAGGGAGTCCAGTTGATGTTAAATAAAAAAGAAAAATATAGTGTTTAAATTACTCTGCAAACTTTAAAGAATAATTATAAGGTCTTATCTGGACTTTTCTGTACCTTTAGTAAATGAAGAAAATAGCTACTTCAATTTTCTGCTAAAATTTCATTTCTTTAATCAAGCATGTCTTCATACATATGCACTTAGATATCTTCTAGATTGCCAAATTAAAGCTTATGCCCACAAACCTGTTTTGATTTATTATAGTCATCTTTCCCAAATGTCTGCATACAAGAGCATTAATCTAAGCTGTTGAGATAAAAGGAGACAAGAAAAATACATAAAAATACAAAAAAGCCTCAAATGAACTGTATGAAAATAGATTTGATAGGATATGGAGGTCAAGATTAGAGCATCTGAGAATGTAACACTGCATTATTGAAAATGTTTAAAGCTGAGAGTTTTATCTTTATTTTATATCATGAAGACCCAAATTGTGAATGATATTGACATTTGTGTTATCTAAATAATTGGCTCTTAGCTCTCCACTTTAAGAGATCTCATTGAATTATAGAAATTCTCTGAACATGCTTTCCATAAGGCACTGTTTCACTTGAAAGAATTGGTACTAAGTTATCTGGAAATTTTAGTATGAGCTACATATATTTGATGGCAAACACTGAAGAAGAATTGGGTATGACCTTGACAATTGTATGACCAGTTTTGGTCTGTGTAATTGATATAAGGTCAGTTCTCCTATGATTTGAAAGAGTATTTATGAAGTTTTAGTGAATCCTGGCCAGGCATATTTTAGGGTAGAGACATACATGATGTGCTTCTGAGTGCTGTCATCTACGGTGTTGTCCACAGGTCCAAAATTGATGAAGCTTCAATTATAGTATAATTCCACTGGAAGGGACTTAATTTGGTAAGCCAGGGGGAGTAGTCACTCCTACCACTATGAGGGGAAAAAATTCATGCTTCTTTCTGACAAAAGACAGAATGTTCTAAAGACTTTCAAAACCTGAGTAACTGAAAAAAATAATACTAGAAAATAACACAATATAAAGTTGATAATGACTCTTAAGTTTTATGTCTGAGAAGATGGTATGATCTTATATGAGTGACACTGTCTCCCTTGATAAAATTCTAACATGCAAAAGTCATTGGACAAATTTTATCTTTTTAAATCTTGAACCTGCTTTTGTTGTTGTTGTTGCTTGTTTGTTTTAGTTAAGGATTTATAGATGAAAGTGTGACATGTTTCTAAGAAAGTAAAATTTCCAAAGTTTTGAACATAAAGTCAGTAGAGAGCTGATATGAATAACTTAAAAGGTTATTCATCTCTTTATGAGAATGACTATTCAGGTATCGAACTCATACAATACACAGGAGACTTTGAAGACCTTTTCTTCAAAAGGAAAAGTGACCCATAGAGATTCCTCATTTGTAACTGTTATCTCAGATTTCATGGTTTAAAAAATCTTACCTGTCTAATTTAAAAATTGGGCCTGATTACAGTTGTTGCAGCAGCAGGATGGATTTTTTCTGGCAAAATGAACCTTATGAAGCAATTGTTCCATATCTTTTACAGAAGATTATTAGACTAGTTGACCTTATTATTTCTTTAGATATGTCTGAAGCCATGTTTAATCATATTTTATCTATTTGGGAGAAGGAAGGATTTAACATTTAAGTTCCTTTTCATATATATATACACACACATATATATAAATTTAACTATGCATTAAATTTCAATATATATACATATCTATATATTTAAATTTAATTTGATAAGTCCATACAGAACAAATACAAACTAAATTTTCAATCAGAATATACTAAATATACACTTCATTGCTTGAAATTACTTAAACATATTGAAAGCATTTTTAAAAATAATTTGTCAACATTCACAAAGACTCAGAAAATTTGGGGGGGGCATACTTCACAATGATTTTCCCAGTGATGGGGTAATAAATACATTAGAATTTTTAAAGAAAATGAGAAGGAAATGTGTTGATTATATGGTAAATAGGTAGGTGCTAGCCAAGCATGTCAATCGGTCCATTGGGAATTCTGTAGAGGCCAAGGAAAACTACAGAGAACATTAAAAGCATTACACAGTTAAGCATTGTTAATTTCTAAAACTCTCTTGGAGAATGTTTAGGTGATAAAAGTAGATATTAACAACTTCAAAAGCCAAAATGTTAAAAGTTCAACTTTAGGCTATATCACAGCAGCTTTTATCACATAAGCCATCATACTGAGAATAAGAAAGACTAAAGTACTGGGAACTGAATTGGAGCAAATTTTGTTCTGTGTCATGTGTGATTATGTCAGAATGAACCTCAATATTATGTATAACTATAATGCACTAATAAAATGTAAAACACACACAAAGACGATATTAAAAAAAATTTTAAAAAACCTAAAATAAAACCATAATCTGGGAAGCCAAGGGCACAATAAGAGAAGAGTGTAACCTTTTCTACTGTGCTTTAACCTTTGTTGTGTGTCCCAAGTGTGTCAGAGAAGTCAAGTAGAAACAGGCACTGAGAGGTTTTTGAAAGTCTACCAGATAAATTTTAATTAGGGAAGAAAAAGTCAGGTAGGCCTTGGCAAAAAGGAAACCACAAAACAGTGATCTCAATATTTTGCAGAAGTTTGCCAAATCCTATACCATGTTAATAAGAGGAAATGAGAATCAGATGGTGCGGGACAGTTCTCTGGGTGGCCTGGAACTCACCCAGTTTCTCTCTTTTCATGCTTGTAGTTCTCAAGTATTATTGTGGAAGGTCCTGGGAATGAAATGTCTTGAGTTAAGCAGGGACTACTCAAATCAGTCCAGGCTTCATTTCTCCCTTTCCCTGAAGCAGGATGACTTCAAGTCTTTGCCCAGTGAGCTATATTGCCACTGAGGGATACAACCCAGAAAAGCTGTCTTTCAGAGTCCCTCACTGTGGTGCAAATGGGACACCTGGGTCATAATTCCACCTGCCTAGAGCAGCCTTAAGGAACTGATTGACAGTGGTTCATTAAACTTTTTGTCCCTTACTGCCAATCTGTAAATAAAAAATCCATTTCATGTAATTTGCTATATGTGTGTTCTGTCTTACTGTTCTCAGGCACAGTAATCAGCAACTGGCTTGCAGAGATGTCAGCACTGCCACCGAGCGGGGGAGACTAGAGCTGCAGTGCAGCCCCTTTCACAGGAAACAGCTCAGTGAGGGTTCAAGCCAGGAGACAAAGAAGGAAACAAGGTGAATTCACAACCCACTGTGGGCCACTTTCAAGCTGTAGCTCAGTCTCCAGTGCTCCTGGTGTTTACTGTTAGAAGTCTTTAAGTAGTTTCATTTTGCATTCTACCTAGAGGTTTCCCTTGTTATCAAGGGGTGAGGTAGACTGCAGTTGGCATATTTCATCTCAGCTACCACAAAAATGTATTATTTTTAAAATTATAAACTGAAGTAGACTAATACAAACATACATCCGAGGGTCATTATCATTTTATATGGTTTCCTGGATTGAGGATATTATTTCTCTATTTTAGAAAGCTCCTCTCCCCAATAAATCTGAAGAGTCAAATTAAAACTCCTATTTTTAATTTCATTTATCTAATTCAACCAGTTTGAATCTCAAATGGATTTTGGCAATCTCAGAAATGTTTTAGTGCAGAGGTCAGTATAAAATAGCTTTTTATTCTAATTCTGTCTCTATTATTGTGACAGAAGAGATGTTGATGAAACGATTTTGAAACTGAATAGTATCATCAAATGTCAAGCAAATATACTTAAGCTTCAATGAACCTTAAATGTTATACATCATGTATTTTTTAGATGGGAAAACAAAACCGAGTGAAAAGTATTGGTGTACTAGGAGGGAAAAGCCCCACCAATGTCCTACCAGGCCCTCTACTCCCTCATTTGTAATGACCAATAAAGACAAAAATTAAAGAAATTATATCGAGGGACAATGGAGAGTACTTTCCAGGTACTAAACCTTGGGGAATTTGCATTTTGTGATAGGTACACTGAGTCCACCGGCAACTCTTGTTTCCTGATAGATCATCATCTCTGTGCAATACTGTTGGAGGAAGCCCTAACAGAACCTGAGTAAAGCTTACTTCCCCCAAATTTTGGGCTACAAAGAAATGTTGAGAAAGAGAGTGGATAATGGAGAAGATGAAAGTATACAAATGTAGTTAATTGAAAAAAAATAATAGCATCAAGATATCAACCTGCCATTGAAAGGATCCCTTGAGTATAAGAATTTACCAGGTTCCAAGTATCTTTTAAAGTGTCTTCATATTATTTATCAAAAATATGAAAAAAAGTTTAGTATAAATACAAAACAGAACAATTAAACTGGCCTCAGACTTCTCAATACTAAAATTCTGAGGGTGTTGTTGCAACTTCTTGAGAATTTTGAAGGGAAAAGAAAACTTATGATCTTATCATTCTCACTATAGCTAAGTTGCCCTGAACTTTGAAGGCAATACACATGTTCTCAGATATGAAGAAAATCAAAACATATATCCCAATGAAAATGGTCATAAAATTTCCTTTTAGTTATAGAAGTAAATTTTAATTTGTCTTTATTTCTTAGTCATCATTTTGTCCTAGTGGTGAATTACGAAGAAAATGAAAATATTTTATTATGCAAGTGAAATTTTTAGACTTTAATAAAGTTAATTTTTATTAGTTTTTAAACATAATTATTTATACTTTTTAGTTCCTTGGTAAGCTCTTGGTTATGGTTGATTTGTCTGCAAGGATTGCTTCCAGTTAATATTTATCATGGAAGATTTAGTGAGTCATTGGGACAGGATTTATTTTGAAGTGTTGACTTAAAAAATGACTTTGTCAGGGAATTAACAGGTGCAACAGAATTTTGATGTGGAAATCATTTCTGTTCTTTGTTTCCAACCATTGTTTCCAAGAGTTTTTTATGTCATACTTAGGAGAGATTTCCTGAGAAAAAACAAAAGCCTTCTGATTGGGTCAGGTTTATATTATATCTTATCATTTACATCCCTTAAAGCTCAGGAAAGAGAAAGCAATTTCTGTGTGTGGGGGGAGGGTGGCAGGCAAGAGAAACAGTGTATCCAGAGAGAACATGCATTCTTAATTCAGGGGTGGTGGCACAGATGAGGAGTAGCCCACAGAATCTTTTCCAGGCTCTGCTTAAACACAGAATGGCTTTATTTCCTTGTGTGCCTTTTCCCTTTTTTTGCAAGAAGAGAAAATGAAGAAAGGAAAGAGAATTACATTTATTATTTTATTTTCAGCAAAACTCAAATATATATTTGAAGGAATCAGGAAAACTTATTGTCATCTTATATATATGCACTCATCCTCAGTACTTAGATCAGAAAAAGCATGACTGCTTTTGCCATGAATATTTTAAAATTTCAGTGAGGCTCAGGGAGAGTCCCCGACATACCTGGCTTGCAGTATCTTTTTGAAGAGCAAAAAATGAATCATTATTTTCTTGGTGTGTGTGTGTGTGTGTGTGTGTGTGTGTGATATTTTAAGTTTTAAATTATTTCAACAGTCCACATATTTCACCCTTGTTGGTTCCCTCAGTGAGAGGCTGACAATACCTTTAGGATATTTCTTTCAGTGTTCTTCACTGCATCTGCATTTTATAAGTGATAACTATCCATTATAATTAAGGGAATTTTTCAATGTAAGTTCCCAAAAGACAAACTAAGAAAAGCATAGCATTTTTACAACAAAGAGACATAATCAAATATGTCATTGGTAGTCTGATTAGTGGAAGAGGATGTCAGAGTCTGTAATATAATAAATAGAATAACTATAAAAAAACTTTTGTGGCAAGTGAAATTTGGGGCATATTAAATATTTACATTCTTGTGAGAATCTAGGCCAATTCTTCAGGAAAAGAAGAAAAATCATAAAGATTGTCAAATGGAAATGTCTCAAAAAGAATTTGCTCTAATATTTTTCCAGTGTAATTAAATTTTTTGATACTCCAAACCTTCTTTCTCTGAAAAATATGACATATACACAATTTTGATAATAATTTACTTAACCAAATATTTAACTGTTTTATATAAGCAGCTATTTGATTTAATATGATGTACCTGAAACATTTCTGGGCATGCAGGGGATCAAACATTTATTAGATATAGTTCTTGTTTTTAAAATAATTGTAATCTAGAAGGGGAAACAAATTATAAATATATATATCAAAAACTAAAAAATGGGGGCTGGGGATAGAGCTCAGTTGGTAGAGTACTTGCCTAGTATGCACAAGGCCCTGGGTTCAATCCCAGCACCACCAAAAAAGAAAAAAGAAAAACTAAAAAATGATATTAAGTTCAAATAGGAGTTAAAAATAATCCTCAAAAGAGGTGACAATTATTAAAATCAATAACAAATATGGTAACTGTTATGGGAGAGTTCAGAGAATAAAAGAATGTCTTCTATTTAAGCAAGATTATCCTGAGGAGATGAAATAAGAAATGTTGATAGTGAATATTTCCTTGGAGATGAGAATAGAGAAAAAGTTCTAAGTGGAATATTAAAAATGAATACATGGGCTTATGTCAGAGTAAGGGCCTCCAAAAATTATCTCCACAAAAGTAACACAAATGCTGGAAAAAAATGGTCAGAATTAACTTTTCTTAAAACCATAGAAATTAATAAAAACTGGTGTCAATCCAAAGAGTATTTATTCAATAAAACAGCTGAATCTAGGTAAGAATAGTGAGCTTCATGGTCTTTTCACTTGCCCTATCATATCTTCCTGCCCTTCGCTCCAAGTTGCTGTGTGATTATTCTGGAAGGATCTGAAAAAATCCTAAGATCTCATTTCTAGTTAAGCTCAAGTCTCCATGCAATTAGAAAATAAAATCTAAAACAACTGGCTGAATGTTGAAGATGTACATCAAAATGCATGTAGGGCTCCCTGGCAAAGACATTTAAGGAAATCTCTGTTCAAATTGTTACTGAGCAATATGCTAAATTCAGTGACCAGCCTCATACCATATTTAAAAAGTTCATTCAAAATGGATTAGAGAACTTGATGTTATAGCTAAACTTTTACAAATCTTTGCAAAAAACAAACATATCATTATGGGACTGGTTGATTAACACAATGATCTTGAATATGGAAACAAAATTATAAGTGCATAAAGAAAAACCAGGTATTTATTGAAACTAAAAGCTTTTGTGCTTCTAAGGTTTCTGTCAAGAAAATGCTAAGAATCTCCAGAGAATAGGACAAAATACTGCTATTCATAACCGGTAAAGGTTTAGTTTTTTAGAATACATAGAGAACTCAACAACAACAAATTCAACAACAACAACAGAATAACCTAATGAAAAATGGACAAAGAATTTTAATAGACATATCTCCAGGGAAGATGTACAAATGTCCAATAAATAAATTAAATGCTTTAATCATTAATCATTAGAAAAATACATATCCAAACTCCAATGAGATAGCACTTTAAATTCACTAAGATGTTAAATCAAAATGGATAGAAAAGAACAAGTGTTGGCATAGATTTTGGGGAAAATTAGAACCCTCATATATTCCTGGTGAGAATGTAAATGCTGTAGTTATATGTTGCCAAGAGAATTTATCTACACACACACATAAAAAAAAATCATGAAGGTTTAGAGCATCATTAGTCACAATAGCCATATAGTGGAAACAACACTCATGTGTCCATCATTTAATGAATGGATAAACCAAATATGTATCTATCCCATGCAATATTATGAAGCCGTACAAAGTGAAAGAAGTACTGATACATGTCACAATGTGGATGAACCTTAAAAACATTATGCTAAGAGAAATAAGCCACACCAACTGGCCCTATGTTATTAGGAATGCCTAGAATAAGTAAATTCTTAACTATAGAAATACCTGGGACTCTGCCTACAATGAAATGGGTACTGATCAGGAATGGCAATGGGATTTCTTTTGGGGTGATAAAGATCATCTGATATTTGATAGTGTTGATGGTTGCAAAACTTTGTTATTATCCAGAAACCCATTGGGTTGTATATGAATTTCATGGAATGTGAATTAGACCTCAAAATAATAATTATAACAATAATATTAATAATATGAGTGCATGGAGATCACAATCTGCAGTGACTGAAGAGCTCAGCGGGACTACTTGAGTGTTATATTGATAGTGATTTTACATCCTGAGAAAAAGAATAAAAATAAATAAAATGATAAAAATAAATAAATTTCAAAGAAATGTGAGCCACTATAAAGTATACTAGTGTATGCATAACTGAAGTGCCAGAAGGAAAGAAAAAGAAAAATGGACAGGAAAAATCAAAGAATTAATGATTGAAAAGTTTCTAAATTTGTAAAAAGATGTGAATTTCATGTAGAATAAGCACAAAGAAATCTGCATTCAGCTACTTTATATTTAAGATAGTAAAAGATGAAGAGAAAAATTTGCAAACAACAAGATAAAAATGAAGAATTAGGTATAATAGATCCTCAATGAGATTGACAGTTGATTCAGTCAGAATAGAAACTATCAAGAAAACAATAAGTGTTGGCAAGGATGAAGGGGAAAGGCACACTGATACATTGCTGGTGGAAGTGCAAATTGGTGCAGCCAATATGGAAAGCAGTATGGAGATTCCTTGGAAAACTTCAGATGGAACCACCATTTGACTCAGCTATCCCTCTTCTTGGTTATACCCTAACAACTTAAAAATAGCATACTACAGGGACACAGCCTTATCAATGTTTGTTGCAGCACAATGGACAATAGCTAAACTGTGGAACCAACCTAGATGCCCTTCAGTATATGGATAGGGAAACTTTGGTATATATACACAATGGAATATTACTCAGCATTAAAAGAGAATAAAATCATGGCATTAACAGGTAAATGGATGGATTTGAAGAATATAAAGCTAAGTAAAGTAAGCCAATCCCCCAAAACCAAATGCAAAATGTTTTATCCAACTAAAAGCTGAATGTTTTCTTTGATAAGAGGATGCTAGCTCATAAGAGCAATGGAGTTGGGGGAGCATGGGCAGAATGGAGGAACTTTAGAGGGCAAAGGGGAGGGAAGGGAAGAGAGGGGGCATGGGGAAAAGTAGCTGTACAGCACAGAAACCCTGCCGACAATAGAGGTTAATGTGCAATCAGTGAAATTTCAATATGATATGACAAAAAGAACAAAGTACCTCTTTCACTTCTCTCCCCAAACTCAGAACTGCAATCTAATTATGAGAAAATATCCTACAAAAACTAATTCTAATTCAGAAATCCTACAGAGTATTCAGTGAACATTCTATAAAATGTAAAGAAAATAAAAAACAATCAAACAACAGAAGTCTGAGAAGCAGTCACAGCAAAAAGAAACTCAAGAAGACAAACAACTAAATATACTATGGATCCTGGATGGAATTCTGAAATAGAAAAAACACATTAGTAAGAAATACATATGCACTTTAATAATAATGCAGTATTATTGGTCTCTTAACTATGACAAATGTACCATAGTAATGTAAAATGAAAGTAATAGTTAAAACTGTGTGTTGAATATATGGAAACTCTACTATCTTTACAAACTATCTGATATTTATATATTATATTTCTGCAAGTCTAAGTCTATAAATCTATTATAAAAGTTTTACTTTAACAGTTGAGTACAAGCAGATGGTAGTCATTGTGATTTCTCCAAGATTTTTTTTCTTTTCTTCAAGTAGATCTAGTAAAAATTTCAGTAAAATATAATTTAACCCTGAACTAAAGTGCACAAAAGTCTATCACTTTACTAAACTTTGTTGACATCTGTTGGCATTCCTCTTGGTTTTATTTCACAAAATGTGCATCTGAGGATAGTGTGAATTGATGTTATATGCACAATAACACAGGTGCAGAGACATCAAGGGAAAGCAGCTTCCTTATTCCTTCAACTTCATCAGATTTCCTGTGTTACCTCTGGTTATAGATCCTTGAAAAAGAAGACATGGAAACTCACAGGATATTGGAAAAGATGAACTGTCTGTATTAGTTTTCATAAAGTAAATCCCTCCTCTGTGGCTTCTCTCATCAGCTAAAATTTGAGGAAGAACATCTGTGTAACTATACAAATTGCCCCAGGCAGCTCAGCACTGTGTGCTCATTACTAGTAATGGAAGCATCTCTTTTACCTGGGTCATGGGTCTTCATTGTAGTAATTGCTGGTGTCCATCACACCCTTGGAATCCCTTAGCCTCACTGTTGTGTGTCCATTGCTTCAGTTAGGATTTAGAAGAGTTATGCTAAATGACCTATGCTAAGTGTATGTAGGCATTTATCAAATAGATTAAGGTTTCTAAATCTGAACGTGGTACTAACTACCCAGAATTTCTGTGTGGCCAGATGTGTATTCACTTGTACATTGTAATCATTAATTTACAAGGGTTATAAGCAGATTGTGATCCAGAAGCAAACCTCTTCCTTTGGTGGAGCAATGCACTGAGTTACCGCTTCCACAGTGCTGCTCATTTACTTGGCTGGCCCACTCTAGATCTCTTGGTGGGTTCCTGAGAATGAGTTTGTTACTCGTGGTCTGTTTTCTAATCTTCCTAATAGACTCTGTAAGCCTTTTCTTAGGTTAACATTTTAAAAATCATATGTCCCCTTGCACAGATGAGTCTTTATGGGCAGCTGTATACCACCCTCTGTACCTTCTGGAATGAGAGTTTGGTTCCAAAGGGTTGATGCAGTTTCTCTGCTTGGAAGCAGCCTCAAGGAATTACACTTGGAAAAAAGATTCCTTTCTTAGGGTCTAGAATAAACATATGTGACAAACATCAAAAGGACAATAACAACAGACAGGTGTTCACACTGAGACTGTTACATGGATGAGACCACAGATTCACTTTTCACAGCATCCTTTTAGAGGAAACAGTACCAATATTCGTAACTGCCAAATGTTAAGTTAGTTATGTAGGCACTGAAATAAACAACTAAGATGTATTGTTAGCACCAATACAGTTAGCATCTCAGTGAAACTATTTTAGTTAATCCTCACAACAATTTTATGAGGCAGCTGTTAACATCCCTCATTTATAGATTGAAATTAGTCGCAGCAAGTTTAAATAATGTCTGTGATATCACATATGACAGGGAACACGAGAATTCAACCAAATATATTTTGATTGACTATACCTCCTAGCTCTGTTATATTAAATCAAAGAAGCAAACAAAATTAGAGAAATATTCCAGGTGTACAGACATTTTTTTGCTTGCAAATCTTTCTTTTTTCTACATAATTGCCGACTTTGAAGGTCATAAGTAAAATCCTCAAGAGAAAAGAAGGAAAGCAGAGAAAGGAAAGAGTGCAAGATAAAAATAGTTTTATTTATTTATTTTTTGTAATTTGTCTAGTTTACAAGGTAACATTTTAAATGCCGTGCTTTAGCTAATCTAATAAAAATTCACAAATAAAAATTATGCTGAGAGAAAAGAGTACAAGACAGACCATTTCATACTGAAATTCTAGAGTTAAGTTCCAGGGAAAATCAGTGCCTTCTTAGGAAAATACCCAGATACCACCAACAAAACCTGCAAAGATGGACCAGTTAGTTACAAGACCCATTTAGCTACCTGATATAGGACCAAACTAACAAGAAGAATTAGATTATTGCTGAGTAGTTCAAATGACCACAGAGAACAACTGTGAACTTTTATTGTAAGAAAATTAGGTTGCCGCATAAGCAATGAAAATTAACTGCCTGTAAAGATCTATTTTGAAATAAATGGGTTTTTCTGGGCTATTGAGACTGAGATGTTGTGAAAAGGCTCTTCTCCAAGATGGTTCTAATTTGGCTTGTTCACAAAACGTTTTAAATGGCTTTTGGACATTTGGATTCCAAATGCAATCACCCTAACCTCATAGACAATATCAAGAGTTCTCTTGGCATTAGGTATATTATTGAAATTATCTTTTTTTTTCTTTTTGTTTTTTAGAATTAGTTTAAAATATGGTGTGAGGTAGGGATCTAAACTTATTTTTCCTTAAATTGTTTTCATTTACTATTTGCTAAATAATCTATCTGTTCTTTAATGATATTGACCATATCCTGTATTTCTGTTTTGTGACATTGCTTTATCAATATTTTGGGGGCCAATACTACAGTTTTAATAACTACCTTTTAAAAGTGCATTTTAATATCCCACAGGGGGAGCATTGTTTTCACAATTTGATTTGTCTACACTTCATAATTTCTTCTTCATGAATTTCAGTTTTTTCAGTATGTAAGTAATTATTTTCTTAAGCAGTCACAGTGTTCAAAATCCAAAGATTTTAAAGGGCATACACTGAAGATTCTCCCTCTTTCCTTGTTTATCATCTTGTTTTCCATGCCACTCTTCCCTGATAAATATGTAAACACTAATATTCATCATATTTCGCTTCATATACATCCTTCTTTTTATACAAAAGGATCTGCCCAACAAGATACTTTTCTAACTCAAAAATAAATGTTGGGGGATAGCCTCATTTCAATATTTGGACAATACCTTACCCTTTATTATTATTTGATTGTATTTTATGAATGGATTATTTATTTAACCAACTTCCTGTTGATGAACAGTTATGTTTTGCTAATCTTCTGTTCTTGCAAACAATGTTACAGTAAGAAAACTTGTATAAATACAAAATATCCCACAAACAGGTGTGTCAGCAGAATAATTGACCAGAAATAGAGTTGTTGGATAAAGAAGCATATGCAATTGTAATTTTGTTAGATCTTCCCAAATTTCTTTATATAGACTGGTAAATTTACACTGTCTCCAGCAATGTGTGAGGTTATCTGTTTCCTCTCCTGTTTGAAAGTTCCAGTAGCAATATTATGTGATAATATTAAATAACATTATTTATTATAACCCAATTTCTGAAGTTTTGCTACCTTACAGTGAAAATTAATATCATGTTTGCATTTTCCCTATTATGAGTGATACTAAGAACCTTTTCACATGTTTAAGAGTTGTTACATATTTTATTATATATATTTAACAAATTATCTACTTATAGTCTTATGACCATTTTCCTATTTTTCCAATTTTTAATGGAAAATTTTCCCAAGATCATTTTATAATTAAGGGAAAAACAAAACACTTTGTGATATAAGTTGAGTTGAATATATTTATCTCCAATTTTTTTCTTTTATCTTGTTTTTGTTTAGATTTTATAACAAATTATTCAAATATAGTGATTATTTTTATGCATTCTAATGTTTGAGTCATATTTATAAAAAAAGTCTTCCATTCTTTGAAGTTCTAAAGAAATTTTATATTTTTGTTATTTCATTTATATATATGTATATATATATATCATTTAACTTCATAAGTATACCTTTTTTCAGTATTATTTGAAGTATGAATTCAGTAATTTCTCTAGTTTGTTATGGAATTGTTTCCATACCGTTTTTCCATGGGTTTAATTTGATATGCCACTTTAGTCATATATTAATTTTCCACTTTTATTGAGCTCTATTTCTGGGCTTTCTTTTCCATTAGTCTGTATATTTGAAAACCTTCTCATTTCTTTAAATACTGAGGTTTTATAACACATGTGAACAACTGGTAGTGTCTTGCTCCCTATTGCACTTTTTAGAGTTTGTTTATTTATTTATTTATTTATTTATTTATTTTTGAGAGAGAGAGAGAGAATTTTAGCATTTATTTTTTTAGTTTTCGGTGTACACAACATCTTTAATTGTATGTGGTGCTGAGGAGCAAACCCGGGCCGCACACATGCCAGGCGAGCACACTACCGCTTGAGCCACATCCCCAGCCCTTTAGAGCTTTTTCTAGATCTTATTTTTGGCTTATTTTTCTACATTTATTTAATGACAAATTATTGTTTCTAAAGAAATTCTCTTTTTTAAAAAAGTTAGAATTACAACTTTATTAAGTTGTTAACATAGCTTAGGTTGTTAAAATATTTTAATGACAATGCTGCTGTTGGAATGTTCAAAGTATTCACCTATGTCCTTTAGCTGTATTTAAATTTTTCTTTTATAAAGCTTTTATACATATATGTAAGGTTTGTTTCTTGATAATTTATGTTTTATAATGAAAATTGATCATGTTTTCTTCCTCATTAGAGTCTGATTATATAAACGACATTGATATCTGTGTATTAATTGTATGCATTGCTGCCTTACTGAGTTCTCTTAAAGCTTATCATATTACCTGCAAATAGTGATAGTTTTATCTTTTGTTCATTTTTATAGCTTTACTTTATTTTATTTTAATACCAGTAAAATGTCAGATAATAATATAATTTTCTTTTTCTGCATTTAATTAGGAAAACTACTAGTGTTCCTCCATTAAGGATAATGCTGGAAATATCTCTTTATCTCTACACACACACACCCACACACACAGTACACACACATATGTATACATATATATTTATGTCAATAACAAGTTGTAACTTTATCACTGAGCTTTTTGAATAACAATTACAACTCTAAATAAAATTGCATCAATTTAAAACATTAGTATAATGAAATTAAATCTTCCCATCATGAAATAGAAAACACTTTCTTATTGGCTAAGTATGTTGCATTCATCAGTAAAATTTTGCTGTTTTCTTCATTGGGGGGTGTCACCAAGGGTGTCATCAACCTCCTTGTTATGATATCTAATGTTTGCATTTAAGTTTTTATTTAACTGGAAATCTAACCAGCTTTTGACGCTGATCTAAATTATCTCTTTTAAAATATTATTTTCTCTTTTTTTTCTGAAGATGCCTCACCCTTTTCCTCCGATACCTCTGCCTATTCCTTTATGTGAGTTGATTCCTATTTTCTTTATATTTGTTTTCATTGTTATAAATATGATCTTTTCCACTTTATTTTCTCAACAAATTCTTGTAAACAAGATACTAAAATAGCTCTGATCTTACTGAAAGTTTTTTTTGATTAGTTTTAATTTTAATTATTTGTTTTTCAGTTGCACTATATAAAACACAAAAGAATAATGTTAAACGATGGTGAACAAAATTTGTACCATTTTTGTTCCTTGTTTTAAAGTGATTAAGTGTAGGCGTTACCACCAAATATAATGATGAAGCTTGTTTTCTCAGAAAAAAAAATATGATCCAATGCCTGGGAAAATTCTTTGATAATTTCCTTTCCCAGTATTCTCTTTCTAGAAGTCTGATTCACATATTGGAATGCCTACACTGAACCTTTATAAATATTTTTTACTATATTTGTTCATTTCTCTGCTTTTAATCTGCTTCCCAGTATCTTGTCCTAATTTTCTCCAATTGTTGTATTAGTTTCCTCATTTCAGCTAATAAAGTTATGATTTCCAAAAGTTCTTTTTTATCTAATATTTATTTATTCATCAAAGTGCCTTCTTTTTCATGCATGTAATATTATAGAAATCTTGCAGAATCTGTTTTTCTAATTAATTTTTCTCTTTACATGTTTGCTTATATTTTTCATATCTAAGAGAAGGAACACAAATAAGCTGATTGACATTTCCTATGCATAGGTGGGCTTTGCAGACTTCCTGGTAGGCCTAGTCTTACTCAATAGGATTTTGAAGGAAAAAAAATATGATATACAAAGTGTTATTTGATTATTTTGTAACTTGCTTTTCAAGAAAGATGTGTAGCTTCATATCATTCTAAACACAAAGAAGATAGGTCAATGTTTTGTGTACTGTGGAAGCCCTAGAGCTCTAGGATATTCTTCTGTGAAATTTAGGTTAAGAAAGATTGCTTTGGACCCAATACATCTTAATATGATTGATTGATTGATTGATTTGTTTCTATTTTACTATTTTTGGTGTTGGGGGTGGAACTCAGGACCTCATACTGCTATGCAAGTGCTCCTATACTGAGTCACATCCCTAACCCACCAATATATCTTCAGAACTTTTCTTGGTTTCAACAGATTTTCCAGAATATAATCTTTCAAGGAGTTTTCTGAATGGCTTAAAATGACAACATTCTAGAAGCTGTGTGCAGAAATCATACCAGTGGGCCAACGTTTCAGTGAGTGAGATTCACTTAGAACTCTGTACACTGTGCTGGATTCTCATCCCTAGCTGTGCCAGTGACCCAGACCATATTATGTTGCCTTCACTGGAGAAAATCCTTGATCTGTAGCAAGAGACAAGAATGGAAGAGACCCCTACCCTTGAATTAGTTGTCTGACTCCCTAATTGCACTTTTACCCAGTCCCCATCCCCACTTGCTTAGGTTTGTTGTGCAGCCTCCACTCCTGAGGCTCCAGGAGGTTTCTCGGGTGCAGCTGGACTCACTTCAGCACCTGCCTGGGATAGTCTTCTGAAGTCTGCTAAAGTAATTGCTACTTGTCTGCTTTTAAATTTTTCAAATTTTGTTTGTATCAATTCCTTTTTTGATCTCTATTCTGGAATTTTAAGATGAAACAAAATAAAACATATTTTTGCTAATATTTCAAGGAGAAGAAGAAAATGAATATGTTTAATCCACTAGCTATAACCAGAGCTTAATTATTTTGTCTTTAAATTACATTTTAATAGTCTACAGAGATAAAACTATCTTACTCTTCATGATTTCAAAAAACAAAAACAATATTTAAAAAAAATCTGATTTCCTCCTGTTTATCCCATCCCAATGAACTTCAAAGTAATTAAGAATATGTATCTATAGGGATATTATTTGCAAGTATGTTAAATATTTACAAATATTTATTGGGAAGAATTTTTTAAATATTATGGTTTGATTTTCAAAAACATAAACTCGGCGCCCCACTCTTTGTGTCTTAAAACTTGTTAGAAAAACTGTTACAGGGCTGAGGTTGTGGCTCAGCAGTAGAGCACTCACCTAGCATGTGTGAGGTTCTGGGTTCAATCCTCAGCACCACATAAAAATAAATTTTAAAAACAAAGGTATTGTGTCCAACTACAACTAAAAAATAAATATTAAAAAAAGAGTGTTAGAGTTATTTGTATGTTTCCTATATTTTTAAAAGATGACAATTTTTTAAAACTTGCTATATTTTTTGTAAGAAAAAAATTACCTTTAAATTTTCTGAGCTTTTTCTAGAACATAAGTTTTAATTTATGAATATTTTTTGTAACTGTACTTTGTTCTAATATATTTTTCCAGATATTTCTTTTATGCTTTACAATAACAATTAACACCTGTAAATAACAATTTTCTCACTCTTCAAAATGTTTATTCTTATGTTTGAAACACTAAACCAATTTTATTCATTTGTTCCCTTTCTTTCCTCTATTTGCTTTTCTAGATTAATTTAACTACTCTTTTTGCTATCTTTATAAAATGTTAATTAAGTAGTTTTTTTGATTAATAATAATGTTATACTTTATATATGCGTGTAAAATTGATTTTATAACAAACATTTATGTAAATAATACTATTAATTTTTAACTTTGAAAATTATCTGCAGCTATATAACTTAGATTACTTTTTTGAACTTTTGTTATTACATTTTTAAATTACTCTGTGTGGTAATTGTCTCAAACTGGTATCCTCAAGGCTACATTCAACCCACAGACATATTTGTTTAGGAATTTTGTTATGTCTCTGAACAGTCTTTTAAAATGCAAACTAACTATGTAGGAGTTGATTATAACTCAATGTGTGGAATTGATTATATCTCTAGAAACTCAGCATCTATTATGTTGTACCTGACCAACTTCACTTAAACTATGCAAATAATTATCCTTTCTAGCCCTAGTTCAGAAAATACAATTCTGTTTGTGATTATTTTATACTTTGACTCATGATTATTTCATATTTATGGAATATGAAAAAATAATAAAACTTTTTATAAATAATCAATAATCTTCAAACTTGTTCATAAGCAGTATGATAAAAGACAAAATGATAAGTGATTATCACAAAATAGTTAAATAAATAGTGTTTTATATGTCTAAGTTTTAACTAATTAAGCATGTGGAGAAAATTAAGATAATAAATAGTCTGCCTTGATTTTAATTGCAAGATATAGAAGAAGTTATATCAGTAGAAGATGTACCTCTGTGATAGAGGTAACAAATATAGAGGAACAGAGCAGTTGCCACACTTTTTTGTTAAAAGGCCAGGAGATAAATATTTTCAGTTTTGACAGTCACATGGCCTCATTACAACTACTCAACAGGGCTGCTGTTTGAAAGAAGCCACTTATTATGTGTAAATGAACAAGAATGCCTCTGTGCCAATAAAACTTTATTGTTGTTATAAAAACAAGTGGTAGACTGGAATTGGCCCATGAGCCATAGTTTACCAATTTTGGGGAAAGAGAAATGTATCAGGTCTCACTTCTACAGACAGAAGTTGGGAAAACTTTAAAAATGGCCTGGAATCTGCTCATGGGTTTGCATGATGGCTTTATCCTAAAGCTTTCCTTTTCTGACCTAGTAGCTAAGGATGGAGGTGGGGTTCAGTCAAGACTTAGTCTTTACTGTTATATATGCATTCATTTTGGGTTTTGTGTGTGGTACTGGGGATTGAACTCAGGTGGGCTTTACCATTAAACCTTGTACCCAACCATTTCTATTTTTTGAGTCAGAGTCTCACTATGTTCCTGAAGCTGGCCTTGAACTTGCTATCCTACTGCCACAGCCTCCCCAGTACCTTGGAATTATGCCACCTCCCCAGGCTGCATTCACTCTTTATATAGCCACTACACCCAGATTAATGGATTCCTTTCCTTAATTTATGCTTCCGGTAAGAGAAGAGCAATTATTTTATTCTAATCTTAAATATTTCTGGGTGACTTTTAGGAGTAGGTTGAAATAATTATGATTAGAGAATAAAGTTCATATGTTTTATTTTTCCATTGGATTTTTTTTTCTGATGGTACTAGATATCTTCCGTTTGATCTGACACTTCTCAACACTTCTTGACCTTGCATGTGGCCCATGAGATTTACTTCCATACACGCGGATTATCTTCATTTGTCAAATAGGGAGTGAGCTCCTCAGGAAATCAGAGAAAAGGAAGAGAGGATAACTGAGTATTGATTCCTTCAGCTCTTTTCTATTTCTGAAGGTTGCAACTTCCTCTAGCCATTCTCCCAGGGTTTTGCAGGCTCCTCCCTCTCACCTTTTTAGGGTCCCAAGACTAGCTCCTGTAGCCTCCCTAGTGGTATCCCTGTACTGGTCCTCTGCTTTGTGAGTGATCTCTTTTTAAACATTCATCTCAAAATAGAATGTTTTAAAAAAGCTATTGGTGTATTATAATTATGAATAATAGTTGTACTCATTGTGATATATTTGTTCCTGCGTATAAGATAATTTGGTCCATTTCATTACCCAGTAGCTTACATTTTCTTCCCCTTCTCCCTCCCCTGAACCGCTTTCTTTACTTGGTTTGTTTCCCTTCTATTTTTATAAGTAACCCACACTTTTTTCTCTCCCTCTTGGTTCCACTATGAGACAAAGAAAACATACAACCCTTTGAGTTTCTGAGACTAGCTTATTTTACTTAACCTGATGCTGACCAGTTCTATCCATTTTCCTCTGAAAGATATAATTTTTTTATGACTGAGTAACCCTCCATTGTGTGTGTGTGTATACACACAGACACACAGACACACACACATACGTATGTGTATGTGTGTGTGTATATATATATATATCACATTTTCTTTATCCATTCATCTGTTGATGGATACCTAGACGGATTTCATAATGTGGCTCCTGTGAATTGTGGTCCTATAAACATGGCTATGCATGAATTACTGTAGTATGTTGACTTCAGTTCCTTTGACTTATATTTTTTTTCTAAAATAAATACATATCTACCTCTTTCTCATTTTTAACATAATGTAGTTTCATATCCCATAAAAGTGTACGATAAAACAAAATTTTATCTATGTGAAATGACTTTTCCTTTCAAATGTAATAATTTTCATCTGTAATTCTTTACTCTGATTTAAATATTACTGATTCATTATATGTGCTTCCATTAGTCTGGTAATATTTTGCCTCCTCTTTTACTTGTATTATCTATAAATTACTTATTCTGATTATTTAGATAACAAAATCATATAACAAATTTGAAAAATACTTAATAGGATAAAAGAGAAGAGATAATTCATAATCTTTATTTTTGAGTCACCTACTATTAATTTTACATTTGATATATTTAGGATGTGTTAAATCATCAAAATAGTTGGTAATTGCAAAACCCTCATAACAGTGAAATACGTATACCTCAATTTTATTTTAACTTAAAATTTATGTACACTGAAGTCTATGTTTGGTATGTTTAATATGTAGATTACTCTGTTTAATATGAGGATGCAGATGAAGATGATAATGATAATGATGGTGGTGGGTGGTGATAATGATGAGGATGATGATACTTCTCTCCTCAACACTTTTTTGTTGTCTCCTTTCACCCATGAAACTGAACACCTAAATAATATTTTCATGTGCCCTTAATAATAACCCCTGCCTCCTTCTTAGAGGCCTGATTTGGGGGCCCTATATTTCAGCAATTATTATTTACTATGACTTGAGAAATATTTGGAAACTTATAAATTTAGTAATAATTAAAGGTGCTTTAGTTACAAGTGATCTTTATGCCACTTCTTCAAATAAATTCCCTTGATATGATCAATAAGGCCTTTCATGGTCTTGTCACCTGTTACTCTCTCAGAAGGACCTTCTCTATGAGGTTCACTTCAGTCATACTTAGCTATTTGGAGTCTCTGGATGTTTCAAGGTGTATTTATGCCTAATAACATTTTCTCCAAAACTTTATTCAATACCAATCCATTTGTTGCATATAATCACTTGTACTACTTTCTTTTAGAAATTATCACTTATTGTCAGACACACTGTGTGTGGGAAGGGTGGTCCCAGAAGCCATTTTACTGAAGCTACATTTGTCTTACTAAAATAAGCACCCTTCTTCTCTAAGAAACTGACAGTGCAGGGCTAGGGATATGGCTGGGTTGGTAGAGTGCTTACCTTGCATGCATAAGGCCCTGGGTTCAATACCCAGCAACACACACACACACACACACACACACACACACACACACACACACACACACACAAGAGATAAACTATCAGTGCAAGTACCATCATGGACCCATGCTCATTTAACTTAGGCCCAAGGATATTTCTGAGCATGCTTTCATGCTGCTCCTTCTCTGTACTTCTTCTATTCTATCCAAATCTTTCCACTGTGTCTAAGAAATGTGGATAGGTAATGAGAACTGTGTCCTCAGCCTCTTTTCTGAACATCTCTTCTACTTTCAAATCTTAAATCCATTTTAGGCTCTCTTATGGAAACTAAAGGGTACTTTTAACTGAGAATGACTTTGAATTAATGGGAAAAAACAAACAAATAATCAGCAACCTTAAGCACTTGCCCTAGATAGGAGCCTCTGTGAGTTGCCTAAGCACTGACTATGTGTTTTTTTAAGTGCTGTTTTGCAAAGTCATTCCACAGCCAGATTTCTAAACATAGATCTTATAAATCAAAGGGAAAAATCCAGAAGACATTTTTGTACATTGAGGTCAGATGAAAATTTCCACTCTGTAGTATTTTTGTCTCTCTTAATGATAATGCCTCTAATTGTTGAGAAGTGGTGGTAGAGGCTTAATTAAGAAATTTTAATGAAATATTTATAGAAATATTAGGTAATCAAATTATTACTATTTGTTTTGACATTTGTTTTTTCCCAACTTACATCTTTGACTCTACTCTCCCCTCCTTTTTACATGATTGAATAATGCCTCATAATGCCAAGATCAGAGAAAGCCTTTGTTCTTCCCTGGGAAAATGTCTATATAGAAAACAGCTTGGGGTCAGGGACCAGAGTTAACTGATACATATGGTTATGGAATTTTAGGAAAAATAACAAAAGAAAAAGCATGGGATTCAAGAACACATAAAGTACAGCCTTAAAAATTATACACAGTGTCATTCTTCTATAATACAAACTGCCTCCACATTAGCCACCAAAGGGCAATATGAACAGATAATTGCTATTATCTGGCCCCAAACAAGAAATTACTTGCTGATTCCTTTAGCTACAGCATGTTCTCAGGCACACTATGCTGGAAATATATAAAGATTCTTGGTGGCCCATGTATAAAGGAAACTTACTTAAATAGTTATGTAAGCAACAGAAGAAAAGAATAATAAAACTAGCATTTATTGAATAGAGAATTATAGGCTTAGAAGTATTTAGTGAAACAGTAATCAGCAAGGTTTCCTTTTATAAACAGTCTCTTGCAGAGTGTCACTGAATCCCAAAACCATGACATCCTACACAGTGTAGCTTAGACATAATTATGCAATATTTCACTAGTAGAGAACATTTACTAAGTAAACATATGTTTAATAACTCTAATCTACATAAAATGTTTGTATGATTTCAGGCAAGTCAAATGATTATTTCTTTAAAAAGTTGCATCCAGATGAAAACTAGGAATTATTGAATTACAATGTATTTTAAAAAGGCTGGATTTCTATTTTTCAGAAAAGGAAACATGTATGCACTTATGTGCTAAGATATGGGTATGTATTTACTTTATATGTACATAGATAATGTAAGTTTTAAAGTGTTATTTGGGTAATTAATTCAGTGTGGGAAACATCTTATTGAACTCTCCCCTGATTGAGAAACAATTTTACCCAAGTGGTTATGTCATTTGAAAAGGAATTTTCTTCCTAAAAAAAGAAAAACTGGGGAAAAAAAGCCAGATTAAAAATAACACAGGTAGAAGATGGGAGGGGAGGGGAGGGGGGATAGTAGGGGATAGGAAAGGTAGCAGAATACAACAATTACTAATTGGGCATTATGTAAAATTGTGGATGTGTAACCGACGTGATTCTGCAATCTGCATTTGGGGTAAAATTGGGAGTTCATAACCCACTTCAATCTAATGTATGAAATATGATATGTCAAGAGCTTTGTAATGTTGTGAACAACCAATAAAAAAATAAAAAATTAAAAAAAAAAATAACACAGGTTTCAAGAAATAATGCTCTTAGGTAAAATAAATAGCTTTGAAAGAACAACCAAAGCTGATTTTGGAGACAAAATACCTTTTTTTTAGTTGTCAATTAATTTTCATTTTTTAAATTTATTTATATATGTGATGTTAAATGTATTTATATGCTAGGCAAGTGCTCTACCAGTGAGCCACAACCCAGTCCTGGAGACAAAATAACTTTTTATCCCATTCCTGTCCTATCCTTGCTGAAAGACATTGGTAAAATCCCTAATTCTTTTGCAAGATAGTTTAGTGTTCCTTAAAATAGAGAGTAATACTTAAATTTGCATGGTGAAGACTTAGTTATCATCTGTGCAGGACTATATGTTCTTATGTGTACCAACTTAGAAAAGCAAAATTTTAGTGATTCATATGTTCTTCAAGTTTCAGATAGTTTTATAGTTTTAAGTACAAGGCTAACTTGAAATACTTAAACAATGAAGAAGTGTTTGCACATCACATTTGGTAAACCTGTTAGGATAGTCTTTCTACACTCTGATGAATAACTGATGCTTCTTTGTATTACCTAATAAATAATGTCTTATAAATAGATCACACTGATGAATTTGACAAAATACTGATCAAAGTCCTCTTTTGTAGACTCTATGGAATGGCAGAAAAGATTCATGAAACAGGTAGGTTGCATGGATGTGAGTTTGAAGTTTCATTCCTATGTTAGACCTCATTTATATAATTATGTTCTTTGTGTTAGGAATATACATAATATGCATATGTAGGATTCATAATCTCTCAAAAGTAGAGTAGTATGTGTTAAAATGTACATTTGTGAAATTGAAAAATAATAAAGTAGGAGAAAAAAACAGAACAGCTCAAAGAAAAGCATGAAATCTTGCCCTTAGGAGATTTGCAAAGGGAATTATCAATGACACCTCTGGGAATTCTGTGCAGCATCCTTTTAAAGTGATAGTACAGTCAGCCTGCTCAAAATTAAAGATTTGAAAATCTAGACAGCCTTGAACTGATCTTAAAGAGAAAGGATGATTTATATATTCCTCCATTGCAGTAGAAATTTATCTCTTACATTGTATTTACTCTTTGTAAATATGGAAAAAAGTCAGCATTTATTTGCATTCTTATAACTCAAACAACTGTTGTTTTTCCTCATCATGTTTCTTCATATTTTCTTCTTTGGTCAACATATTAGAATATGTTAATGATTATTGCCTCCCTGTCCTATCCTTTATTCTAATATTCTTATTTTGTTTTTATTATGTAATTTTAAACATGTTAACAAAAAATAGTCTCTTCAAACAATATATGTATATATTGTACTTTATTATTAGAAAATTTAACTTATGTGCCCCAAATCCAAAAAATACAAACAATCATCAAAATATACTATTGAAAAATGAATACCTAAGTTTGCACTACCCAAGTCAAGAAACTGAATATTGCCAGTATTCCAGAGGGCAGCTCCTTATATGCCCCTTTCAGCCTATCCTCCCCCCTAATGATTTAATCATTATTCTGACTTTTGTGGTAATCACTTTCTTGCTTTTATTTATAATCCATTTAATGGAAGAATTTCCACATTAAACTATAATTTTGCCAGTTTTGTGTAGTGTTTGAAAGTAGAATATATTATTTTGTATGCAGGTTTTTTCACTCAAGGACTACGATTCATCCATACTCCATGTATGAATACATAAAAGTTAATTTTACATTTTAATGTTAATGATTATTAGTTGTTTCTGTTGTGTATAATTCTAGATGAGCTATGTATAGTTCTTAGTATCCTGCCGTGTAAATTCCTGGAAGAGGTTTCAGGCTATGCATAGGTTCAACTTCAGCAATACCACTAAACTGTTTTCCACAGGGGTTTTCTCACCATCAGTTTATGTAAGTTCCACAGTTTTACCAGGTGACAGTGATTGTTATTGTTTTTTTTTTTACCTCCCCCCCCCTAGGTAGGTAGTTAGTAGTTGCTTCTCTTTGTAGTTGTAGTGTACACTTTTTTAAAAAAATTTCTGTTCAAATGATTACACTTTTCATGTTTATGAGCTATTATTTTCCTTTTGTATGAACTTCCTTTTCATACTGGTAAATAACTTTTATATTATTTTCTTATCCAATTGTAATTTCATATAATTTCTGGACATAAGCCCTTTGTCAGTTACATGGTTTCGGATATCAAATGATATATGGTTTATCTTTTCAGTCTATCATTCCTAAAAGTTAATTGTTTCTAAAAGAAGTTCTTAATTCTAATGTGGCCAAAATGATTAGGTTTTTCCTTGATTGTTAGTGTCATTTGCGTCCTGCTTATTAAATCTTCCTCCATGATGATGACATAAAGATATAGTGGAGAGGGTGGCACACTCCTGTAATCTCAGAGAATGAGTGGCTAAAGCAGGAAGATTGCAAGCTCAAAGTCAGCTTCAGCAACTTAGCAAGACACTGTCTTAAAATAAAACATAAAAAGGGCTGGAATGTGGCTCAGTGTTTAAGGACCCCTGGGTTCAGTCCCTGGTAATAATAATAGTAATAATAATCATAATAATAGAAAAAAATTACTCTATTCTCTAACAGTTTTGTTATGGGTTGAGAATGAAGCTCACTGGTAGAGTACTACTATAAATGAGACCGTAGTTGTGATCCCCAGCACCACACACACACACACACACACACACACACACACACACACACACACATAGCTTTATTGCCTTGTGTTTCACACATGAGTCTGTGATGTGCCTGGAATTTTTTTATGACTGATGTGAGACAGAGTCCTAATGGATGTCCAAATGTCTAAGCAGGGATTTTAAATTTTGGAAAATAGTCTTGTTCTTTCTATACTGTCTGAGTGTGCCATCCTTGCTTTAAATCAGACATGCTTTTTGTGTGTGGGTGTTTTTCTTCTGTCTATTTATGAATCTATAACCATGCTTTATTACTCTAGTCTTATAAACCCTAGTATGTAATAAAGGGTGAATCTCACTTAATGTTTTTCAAACAGTCTTAAGTTTTGAATTTTTGCATGTATTTTCATACAAGTTTCAGTGTCAACATGCTGAGCTCTACTGAAAATTTCAAGAAAAGGAAAACCACAAACTTGCTCAGATTTCATTTGGCACTGCTCTAATACCTTTATAATACTGAGGTTTTTGATCCATAAATATATATCACCATTTATTTGTGTTCTTTAATTTTTGTCAAAAGCTCAACTTTTTTTCTTCAGAGTTTTGAATAATTTTCTGATATTCTTAGTATTTAGATAAACAATTTGTATGTTACTATAAAATACAATTTTAAAAACTTTAGATTTCTTGCATCTTTTTAGCTGGAATATTCAAACAACATTGACTTTTTTTAATAACAACCTTGCACTCAGCAAATGTGTTATTTAGAATTATCAATGTTGATTTTAATAACTTATCCATGGGTTATCTTGAACTTTCTATATTCAGAAAATGTAATAGAAGTTTTATATTTTCCTTTATAAACTTTATATTTTTCTTGCATCGGTGACTAAGAAAAACAGTAAAAAGTTAAACAGACTTGGTGATAATCATTCTTATCTTGTTCTCAATCTTAAAAGAAAGCCTTGAAAATTTCACTTTTAGATTTATTAATGTAGAAGTTTTCTATATTTGAATAAAATGTGGCACCTATTCCTAGTTTGCAGATTTCAAAACAATAACACCTGTTGCATTTTAGAATATGCTTCATATATACATATATATTTATTTATTCAGATGATCATATTTTTTCTATAAGAGGTTGACATGGTTAATACATTTAGTGATTTTTTAAAAAAATCAAAGCAACCCTACTTTTCTCATAGGGTGGGCATCTTTGCTCATATATCTATCTTGTTTTTATATTGCAGGGTTTGAAATATTTTGTTTAAAATATTTGCTTTCATGATCAGGAATAAAATTGAAGTATTGTTTCTAATACTTCTGGTCACATATTAAATTCAGATTTTCTTGTCCTCATTCAAGAGTTAATAGCATACTTACTTTTTCTCTCTTAATGGAGCTTTTTTAATATTTGGTTCATTCTGGGTTAAGTGATGTTATTTACTAGTGTAGTTAACAGGGTCTAGAGTTTCTTTTTAGAAAGATTATTTTAAGTGCAGTTTTAATTTCTTTAGTTATAGGATGAATTGAATTTAATGTTCCTTTAATGTCATTGTATATCTGGTTTTATGTTTTCCTCGTAATTGAGCATGCTATTTAATTTTTCAAATTTAGTAGCATACAGTTGTTTATAATATATTCATGGTAATGTTAAAATGTTCAAAATCTTTGGTATACCCTTCTTTTAGCTAATAACATTTTTAAAAATTTGTTTATTTATTCACTGATATGTAACATAAAAATGATGCATATTAAAAGGGCACCATGTAATATTTCAATACATGCTTATACTATGTAATGTTTAAATTAGATTAAACATATCAATACCCTCAAATATTTATCATTTCTTTGTGGTGTAGACTCAAGATCCTTTCTTATAACTGTTTTAAATGTATAGCACATTATCATTATCTATGGTCACCCTACTGTGCAATAGTATATATGTGTATTCCTTCTTGAAAAATCTCAAAATAAGTTTATATTTTCATTTTACTTTTCAAGAAGTATATTTTGGCTTTAGTGATTCTGTATGGTATGTTTGTTTTCTATTCACTGTCTTCTTTAATTGTCTATTTCTTTTTTATATTTTATTTTTCTTTTTTATGAACCTTCGGAGGTGGTGGATATTACACAAAATTACATATAAGAGGTTGTGAGGGGAAAGGGGGGGAACAAGGGAGAGAATTGAACAACAGCAGATGAGGTAGAGAGGGAAGATGAGAGGGGAGGGGAGGGGGGATAGTAAGAGATAGGAAAGGCAGCAGAATACAACAGTCACTAATATGGCATTATGTAAAAATTGTGAATGTGTAACTGATGTGATTCTGCAATTTGTATTTGGGGTGAAAATGGGAGTTCATAACTCACTTGAATCAAATGTATGAAAGATGATATGTCATGAGCTTTGTAATGTTTTGAACAACCAATAAAAAAGATCATTAAATTGTAGGTATTCTTATTTTCTTACACATTATTTTAAAATACACATCTCCATATGATAACATTTGTATAAAACATGAAATGAAGCCTGGCATTGTGGTGCACGCTTGTAATCCCAGCAGCTCAGGAGGCTGAGACAGGAGGACTGCAAGTTCAAAGCCAGTCTCAGAAAAACCAAAGCACTAAGCAACTTGGTGAGACCTTGTCTCTAAATAAAAATTAAAAAAAAAAAATCCTGCTGGGAATATGACTCAGTGGTCAAGTGTCGCTGAGTTCAATCTCCAGTACCAAAAAAAAAAAAAAAAAGAAATGAGGTTGATAATATTATGTGTGTGTACAGGTATGGCATGATGAATACCTCTATTATGTATAATTACAATTCCTTAATAAAAATAATTTTTAAAAAATGAAAACTCTTTAAGGATATTTTTCTTTAGTTCAAATATTCTTCTAATTTTCATTATGATTATATTTCTGACTCATGATTAATTTTGACTTATAATTCTTAATTTCTTATACTTCTTAGTAAAAGATGGGTATCATTTTATTATTATTCAGTACTGACTTAGGTTTATTGTCATGAGGACATAAACTGTGATTTCAATCCTTTGAATATTCTCGTAGACTTACTTTTTTTTTGCAGGGGGGCAGGTATTGGAGATTGAACCCAGGGTTGCTTAACCACTGAGCTATACCCTCAGCCCTTTGTTTATTTTATTAAAGAAGGGTCTCACTGAGCTGCTAAGTGCCTCGCAAAGTTGCTGGGATTGGCTTTGGAATTTGTGAAACTCCTGCCTCAGCCTCCCAAGCCGCTGGGATTACAGGCATGCATCAGGGCACCTGGCTGGAGATTTACTTTTTTGTCTCAGTCTGTGTTCAACTTTCAAACATGTCTGATGTGTGTTTGAATGAAAATGTGGATTCTGAAGGCAAGACACGGGCTCTGTGTACAGACTTCAGTTGACAGCACGGCATTGTGGTTAAAATCTCAGCCCAGGCATCTTGACTCTAACTCTGACTGCCTCTTTGAACTTCGGCAAATAACTTCATCACTCTTGTCCCTCATCTTAAAGAAAGGACAGAATTCTTTTCATGTTTAATATTTATGAAGCATTAAAAGCCATTTGTCTTATTGATTTATTTGACTTAAGTATCATATAGTATGGTAACTTATTGTTATTTACTACTATTTTCCTATAAACATTTTTTAATCCTTCATTCCTTCTTAATATTTCTCTCTTGTTCAAACTTCTCTCAGATTTTCATAACAAAACCTTTTAAACTTTCATGACTAAAAAAAGAGCTATGAAGATGTTTTCCTGAAAATTAAGAAAAGAACAACTGTAAAATTTTTTCTGGTTGGTACTACACCTGCATGCATATATAATTTAACAGCTTTTTTTTTTTCTCACTGCACATAAGATCACTTAATGTAAAATAGGATGGGTCAAATCAATTAAGATAATCCAAAACACTTTTTTTTTTTTTAAGCTATGTCAGAATCACGTAAAGGGTTTTGAGAAAATAAATCTTGGGAGCAGCTCACCTACCACATTCATATTATTAAATTTAGAATCACTTTCTTTTTTTAAAATTTTTTTATTATTAGTTGTTCAAAACATTACAAAGCTCTTGATATATCATATTTCATACATTTGATTCAAGTGGATTAGAACTCCCATTTTTACCCTGTATACATATTGCAGATTCACATCGGTTATACATTCAATTTTCTACCTACTGCCATACTAGTGTATTTTGTATTCTGCTGCCTTTCCTATCCTCTACTATCCCTGCTCCCCTCTCCTTCCCTCCCCTCCCCTCCCCTTCCCTCCCATCTTCTCTCCCTACCCCATCTACTGTAATTAATTTCTCTCTTGTTTTTCCCCCTTTCCCCTCACTTCCTCTTTTATGTAATTTTGTATAACAATGAAGGTCTCCTTCCTTTACCATGCAATTTCCCTTCTCTCTCTCTCTCCCTCCCAAGAATCAAGTTTCATAAGTCTTGTCTCTTTTGCTAAATTAAATTCCCCTACCTTCATCCATTGCTATTTATACTGTCTTAAAATTTAGATAGTAGTTATTTGGGAAGCAAAATGCACTTTCTTCTTTTTTAATTTTTTTGTGGAGAGGATAATGTAAGGTCGTTCTGTAAGGAGTTTTTTAAACTCCTGTGCTTAAAATACTTTTCAGTAGCAAAATGTGGCGAAATGTATTCTGATTTTGGTCTTATATTTAACGTAGTAGTATGAAGAAAACCTGAGTGAATTGTTTACTCTTTTCAATGCTTTAAAAACCATAAAACCCTACCAGGAATTATTGGACCAGTTTGGAATTCTATAAAATGCATTTCATCATAAAACATTTCAAATATGAAACCATCAAGGTAAGAATGTGTTAAGAACTTAATGTATTTACTTGTTTAGTTTTAGCTTAATTCTACTTTTTGGTTCCTTAAAAACCTTATCAGTTTTCAAATTAGGCTTAGAGAAGCAGAGTTAAAGAACAAAAGAAATTTATGAAATTGACTTACATTGTGCACCAATTCTATTAAAGTCAGATTACAGGCAATTTGGCAAAGTACGTATATGTGTGTATAATTTTGTTTTCATTTGAGTTAATTAACCACTTTAACTTCTTATTTATTTATTTTTGCTGACACTGAGAATGCTTCAGTGAGAGGGGAGACCGCTCACTCACTGCCCCAGACAGGGCTTCCCTGCCTACACATGCTGTCCTATCATGTCGTACTCTACTTATCCTTCAGCTCACTCATCACAATTGAAGTTGATGTGTCTGCATAATTATCTAATCTTTCCCAAAAGACATTAAATGTTAAGAGAATGGGGACCTACTCTTATTTTGTCATCACTTATCCTCAGGCCAGTCAAGTGCCAGGTATATAGAATATTCTCAATAAATAGTAACGTAATTATTATAAAAAGCAAGTGTTTGAAGGAATCAATAAATGCACCTGCTGTCCAACATAAGAAAATCTATATTTGGCTGAAAGAGAACTATTAGCTGGAGTTCAGGTAAATGATTATAGAGTGTGGATGTTTCTAATTCCCTGTAGATATTTCTAATGAATAAAAGTATTCAAAGTTATCACAAACACTGGCTTTCCTGTTTATCCATTTTTTTCTCTTTTTTTTTAAACAAAAAAACAGTGTGTTTATGAGATCTCTAACCTTGTTAATGCTGGTAATTGAAAAACATAACTGTATTAAGAACACGAATCAAAATGATTTGAGCTACAAAATCCCATCATACTATGCATTGAATAAACATGCCAATTAAACTTATAATTAAATAAGCAGTTCAATGACATTTCTATGCATTGTTACCCAGACATTTCCTCTATGCTGATCTCTTATTTTCTATTTATGAAGTAAAAGATGTAAATTCTGAAGCCTATAATTAGCCATTAAAAGTCAAATAATTAAATGTTGTCCTATAACAGAATTTTTCAGTGGACAAAGGCTAATGGTGTTGTTCAGCGTGATTAAGATTAAAGTTTAATCTAAAATATCTTGTCATTACATTTTGAGGCAATTGAATATAGCCAGTTTCATTTATTTAATTGTATCATGTCCAAAGCAAGAGATGTTTTAGAGAATATATGCTATTTATACATATGCAGAGAGAGCACACACACATACATCCCCACATGAATCAAACATATTTGAGAAGAGGAAAATCTACCAATCCACTAAGCTTAGTTATGCAGGGAGTGACAAAATGCTGCTTCTAAAAAACTAATGATACTTCTTGATGAAATTCTTACCCTCCATGGTGAAAAGAATACTAATAGAATACATCAGTTAATGTTCCCTTTGTGCCTATCTCTGTTGTGAGTGTTTTTATCTGTTTGTTAACTCATCCAGTTTTCACCACTCTCTCATGAAGAAGGTGTTGTCATCATCTCTATTAACAACTGTGGAAGGCAGGAGTGCAGAGGGAAAATAATTTACCCATCATCTTAAGGCTAGAGTTTCCTATTTTATAATGGAGATTGCAACAGAGGCTGTGCCTCTTGAGTCCTGCTTCATCCACCAACTCAGTCAGCACTCTTTTTGTTTGTTTGTTTATTTGTTTTGAGAATGTTGTCCCACACACCACATGGCCTCTCCCTCTGCCCACCCAGCCACTCCACCTGTGCCTCTTACATCACTCCTCAAGAACTCTCCCATCTTCACCATGACCAGACCACCATCTCCGGGAATGAGAAAGCATCTCAAAATTTTTGTGCTTAAAATCCCCCGTAAGTTTAAAGAAAGCAGAATAGATGGATAATAGGATATTAAAAATTTACATCTCCACTATATTTATAATTGTTTTCTTCTAAAATGTTTGATAAAATAAATACAATATTACAGATCAATAAAGGCCTTTATTTCCAACTCCACAGGCTCTTTTGTTGATTTTCTTTCCTAGAAACAAACACTCTTGTGAATTTCAATTCTCTTTTTTTGATCAGTTTTTAAAGATCTTAACACATATTCATATATGCATGTGTAGACTTATAGACTATATATTGCTAAATTAACTTAAAATATATAAAGTATGATGTTGCTTGGTGGACCTTTGGAAATTTTGCTTATATGTTGGTGTATTCTATTAATCATTCTGTATCTTTTCACTTATAATTATTTTCTCAATGTTTTGCTGAAACAAAACATAAAAGTGCACGAAATGTACTGTGCACATAGATGAATTTTTACCAAATAAATCGACCTCTAGAACTTCATGCTGATCATGATATGGGACATGACCAGTACAGGAAATATTCCCTAGAGTCCAACTCCAGTCATAACTCCCCAAATATGAGATCTACTCTGACCTCTATTCCCAAGAATTAGTATTTTTAGTGCTTTAATTCTAAATAATAGAATTAACTCCTATGTTAGGCTTATTTCACTTAGCATTATGTCTATGAAACTTGTCTTTTTCTTTAGTTTAGAGCTGTAATTCTCATACTTTCATTGTTGTATAGCACTTCCTTGTTTGAACATAGTGCAGTTTTTTTTTGGATATGTGTTGCTTATGATATTTGGATTACTTCCAGTTTTTTACTACCCCTGGGAGTTTGTCGGTATATAGTGACATAACCACTTCGAAAAACACTGGGCTATAATATAATCTACTAAAGCAAAACATATAATACGTTCTAAACCAGCAATTTCATTTTCAGGTGTCTACCCAACAGAAACATATTTATATAAGCACCATAAATTTAGGCACAACAATGTTTAAGAGGGTATTGTTTCCAATAACTAACATGATATCTTTGCTTCTAGCCTGTTAATATAAAGAAAGTTCTCTCATTTTAACTGTTTGAGATATTTTCATTGTGTGACTATGAAGATTTTGTTTTTGTTATTATAAAAAATAGCGCAGGGGCTGAAGTTTTGGCTTAGTGGTAGAGTGCTCACCTAGCATGAATGAGGCACTGGGTTCCATCCTCAGCACCATATAAAAATAAAATAAAGATATTTTTAAAAAATAGTGCTATGTTTCATGAAACACTTGCATAGAATTTCTTGAAGGTATACATATATCCAGAAACAAAATTGCCTGATACTTTTAAAATCAACATGTTTGAAATATTACTGGGTATTCACAAATCACTATTAAAAAATAGTTTATGGTATTTACAAATCACTCTTCAAAACAGTGTAGCCTATTTTTTTCTCATCAGAAGCTGTCAGAATTATTGCATTTCACATGTTTAATCCTGGAAATTTTCAGGATTACCTCTTGTGAATCTACTGTATTTTGTGAATGGAATCAACTATTTTTTTGTTTTAATTTCTAATTCCCTAATTAATATTGAATTAGGAGAACTACTCATATTTCCTTACTTACAGGTAGGTAGGGGTGCAGGAGATATATCTCTATTAAGAATTACCTATCACATATCTCAATTGAGTTTTTATTTTCTTTTGGATATAACAATTCTGTCTGTTAAATGTACCATCAAAATATTTTCTAAGAGAGGATCCAAAATGACAGGACAAAGGGAGGCAACATTTTGTGTCGCCCATGACCTGGGACTCAAGTAGTGAGAATACTTACTGATTCTCTGCACTCCATATTCCTCCTCCCGTACAGGAAACATGGCCAACATGCCATCCAGGGCTCCAGGCCTCAGCATCAGAGTAGGTCTCCCAACTACTCACCCACGCAGAACTGCTGGGTGCTGGAGTGAGACCATTTGCATCAGCACCCACACAGCATTTCTGGCCACTCATTTTGACCCCCATCTACCAAAATGGGGCTTCCCTGGTTGTAGTTTCCTACACTTGGGAACCTCACACAGCCTCTGAAGACAGCCGAAACCACACACTGCTCACCACAGAGCTGTCTCTGATCACATCATCCACATCCAATGCCATCATCTGGCTCTTCCCACCTGACCAGATACCACATTACTGAAAGCAGCTGCCTCCATCTTGGGTCACCTTTATCACCATCTTTAGTGGGGACAATTCCCAGTTTGGAACTCTGGCTGGCCAGGTACCCAGTTTCTAACTACCCCCTCTTCCCAGCAGCCACTAACCTGGCACTGTGACACCCTGGTTACCTTCACCATCTTGAGGGCAGAGATACCAGCTAACAACAGAGGACACCACCAATTGGATGAGAAAGGAAGCAGGAAAGATATTGATCTCCAACCAAAACAATCCCTGTTTCTTCCTTCAAGATTTTTTTTCCTTCCCTGTTCTCCCACCCTCACATCCCCAACATATGTGAAGCCAAGTACTTTGCATGAATTAGGATTGACTTAAGGATAAGAACCATATGATAATCTCAATACATGCAGAAAAAGAATTCAGCACCCCTTCATGTTCAAAACACTAGAAAAACTAGGGAATAAAGGAACATATCTCAATATCATAAACAATATCTATGCTAAGCCCCAAGGGAACATCATTCTAAATGGAGAAATATTAATAGCATTCTCCCTAAAAACTAGAACAAGAGAGGGATGCCCTCTTCCAACAATTGTATTTAACATAGTTCTTAAAACACTGGCCAGAGTAATTAGATGAAAGAAATTAAAGGGATACAGATAGGAAAAGAAGAACTCAAATTAGCGTTATTTGCCAATGATATGATTTTGTATCTAGATGACCAAAAAAAATTCCCCCAGCAAACTTCTAGAACTAGTAAATGAATTCAGCAAAGTAGCAGGATACAAAATCAACACCCATAAATCAAAGGTGTTTCTGTATATAAGTGAAAAAATACTATGAAAAGGAAATGAGGAAAATTACTCCATTTACAATAGCCTCAAAAAAAAAAACTTGGGAGTCAACCTAACAAAAGAGGTGAAAGACCTCTATAATATAAACTGCAGAACACTAAAGAAAGAAACTAAGAAGACCTTAGAAGATGGAAAGATCGCCCTTGCTCTTAGATAGGCAGAATTAATATTGTCAAAATGACTATACTAACAAAAATACTATACAGATTTAATGTAATTCCAATCAGAATCACAATGACATTCCTCATAGAAATAGAAAAAGTCTTCATGAAATTCATCTAAAAAATGAGAGACCCAGAATAGCTAAAGCAATCCTTAGCAAGAAGAGTAAATCAAATGGCATCACTATCCCAGACCTTAAATTATACTACAGAGCAATAATAACACAAACAGCATAAAATTGGAACTGAAACAGACTGGTAGACCAAAGGTAAAGAATAGAGGACACAGAGACTAACCCAAATAATTATAGTTATCTTATATTAGACAAAGGCACCAGAAACATACATTGGAGAAAAGATAGCCTCTTCAACAAATGACGCTGGGAAAACAGTAAATCCATATGCAACAAAATGAAATTAAACCCCTATCTCTCACCATGCACAAAACTCAACTCAAAGTGGATCAAGTACCTAGGAATTCAACCAGAGACCCTGTGTCTAATAGAAGAAAAAGTAGGCTCAAATCTCCACCATGTCAGTTTAGGCCCCAACTTCTTTAAAAAGACTCTTATAGGGCAAGAATTGAAATTTAAAAAATCAATAAATGGGATGAATTTAACTAAAAAGCTTCTTCTCAGCAAAAGAATCAGTGAGGGGAATAGAAAGCCCACATCTTAAAGCAAATTTTTACCACTTGCACATTAGATTGAGTACTAATCTCTAGAGTATATAAAAATCTGAAAAACTTAATGCCAATAAAACAAATAACCCAATCAATAAATAGGCTATGGAAATGAACAGACACTTTTCAGAAGGTGATATACAATCAATCAACAAATATATGAAAAAAATGTTCAACATCTCTAGCAATTAGAGAAATGCAAATCAAAAACACTCATACATTGCTAGTGGGACTGCAAATTATTGCAGCCAATATGGAAAGCAGTATGAAGATTCCTTGGAAATCTGTGAATGGAACTATCATTTGATCCAGCTATACCACTCCTTGGTCTATACCCAAAGGACCTAAAACCCAAAGGACCACATCAATGTTTATAGCAGCACAATCACAAAAGCTAAACTGTGGAACCAACTTGAATGCCGGTCAGTAGATGAATGGATAAAGAAGATGTGGTATATATACACAATGAAATATTACTCAGTAATAAAAGAGAATAAAACATGGCATTTGCAGGTAAATGATGGCATTGGAGAATATAATGCTAAGTAAAGTTAGCCAATCCAAAAAAAAAAAAAAAATGCAGAATGTTTTCTCATATATAGGGATGCTGACTCATAGTGAGGTTGGGAGGGAGGTAATGGGAGGATGGGAGGATTAGATGAACTCTAAGTAGGGCAAAGGGATGGAAGGCGAAGGGAGGGGGCAGGGAGGTAGAAAAGATGGTGGAATGAGATGGACATCATTACCCTATGTACACATATGAATTACTTTGTATACAACCAGAGAGATGAGAAATTGTGCTTTATATATGTAATATGAATTGTAATGCATTCTTCTGTCATATATAACAAATTAGAATAAAAAATAAATTAAAAAAAATTTAAGACTGCCTTACTTTGGTTCATGGAAACTTTTACAAGACAGAGTTTTTTTCTCTCTCTCTCTCTCTTTTTTTGTCATTTTATATATTTCAGTTGATTTTTTTCTAAGATTTATTTTTGTATTATCCCTAAATATTTCTTCTATCCCGATATTATGGAAAGGTTCTCATGTATGATTTCTTATGGCTTCACACTCTGCTTTCCAAATTTATGTCTTTATTCAATTTGTATTTTTTTTCTAATAATGTAATGTAGGAAATCTATTTTTTTATAATTCAATTTTCTAATATTTAGTGAATAGTCCATTTTTGTCACTTATTTCATTCAGTAATCTTGCTTATAATACCAAAATTATATACACTATATAGATTTTCTTCTTTAAAACATTGACAACTAATGAAATGTAGCAAAGGAATGCAGTGATAGCTGTAGAGAGCAAGTTGTGTCTTTCCCAAAATCTTGACGATTAACATGCTATTCAATGCTAAGCATGATATTAGAGACACACTTGTTTTAATTATTAAAAAAATGTGTTCTTTTTAAATACATGACAGGAGAGTTTATTTTGACATATTATACATACATGGAGAATAACTTATTCTAATTTGGATCTCATTCTTGTGATTGTACATGATATGGAGTTTGTAAAGTTGTGAAGAGATACAACTTTAATACATGTCTCCAATGTCTGAGATGGCATCTCCTCCTACACAGGCCCCTAGCTACTTCACTCCCTAGTCTTCCCATGTGCATTTTGAATTTTGTTCTCACCCTCAGTATCCATTCTATTACAGCTATATTTTAATATCTTTCATAACATAATAAAATATGGAAAATATAATGCCATTTTAAAGGTTGGTTAATTCAACTATTAATTAAATATATCAAATATTCAAAACTTTATCGTTGCTACTGAACACACTAACTAGTGCTGTTTTTAAGGCTGTGTGGTGACAAGATGGCAGACTTGTGATAAGGAATGCTTTCATCTGTCCTTCCCTTAGCAGTTAGAATAATTTTAAATAATTTAAACTGGTTGTTTTACAGCTGGATGCTTGTGTCCTTAACCCACAGGGGACATTTGAAAGTGCCTGGGAACATTTTGGTTTTTATAACTGGGCAAGGAGTTACTGGAGTCTGCTAAAGATATCAGAGGTGCTACTACACATCCTATGATGCAAAGTACAGCCTCTCTGGCAAAGAAATACCTGACTAAATGCAAACTTGATCAAATCACATCAGCTTTTCTGCAGAGAATGTTTGGATGTTTTCCCACTGTTCATCGAAGTGAATTGTTATCACAAGAAATGGCATACTCTGGTCATTATCAGCCTCCTGCTTCCTTTGTCTTTTACTCTACTCTGCTTGATGTTTCAGAGACAAAGTCCATTTAAATTTCTCTTCAGAGACTCCTCTCCTGACAGTCTATGAACTACCCTCATTTTCCTATGTAAATCCCTTCACAGCAAATCAAAATTTGTAACTATGCACTTACATGTTGGTGAATTATTTTTTTTCTATTTCAGGCCACACATCTAATTACATTTATAAATTTCAAAGTGTGACTCTCTTAGCATCACAATATAACCATTTTACTATAACCAAAGCATAGTAAATCCATGGTAATCTTTTGACATGTGTATTCAAGCAGACACGCACACATACTTGCACACCCATTATTTACATATATGCATGTATGCAAATAATTTCATAAATATGTAAAAAAAAATTCTGGACAGCCATAGAGTATTTGTAACTTTTCTTCTTTTTGCTTATTTATAGGAATTTTCTAATTTTTCTATAATGGTTGAATTAATTTGCAATAAGAGAAAACATGAAATAAAAATAATAAAATCTGAATGTATGTTGACATAAAGTCTTAAATATAACAGTGCATAATGGCTATTTAGATGCCACAAACCTCAAAATGTCCTCTCATATCTTGCTGGAATTATTCCCATGTGATTTTCATAAGTAGTAGATTACAGAAACCTCTGTGGTTGTTCAGTACTTACTCAGTGGGAATAGTTTTTCCTTTGGCCATGGCCAGCCTGCTGTTTTGTTGTTGTTTTTTCATATCTCATGAAATTGTATGTTAATACTTGTCAGGGAATATTTTATAACAATAATATGATTTATGTTCTGAAATCACAAAGAACAAGGCATGTTTATTACATACATAATTTAATTTGTCACTAAAGATGTTTTTCATTTCAGAATCAGTTTAAAGCAGATTTTGAGAAAATTCACTGTATACTTTTATCAAATAAATTGTGTTAGCAGAAAATATTCACTAGCAATAATTTTATGTGTTCACCCAAGTGATACTTAATTTTCTCAGAATTCAATTCACATGATATAGCCAAGAAAACTATACAGAGTACAGTGTTAAGAACTGTGAGGATGCAAAGGAGAAAAGTCCAAGTGTTGGAATGGTAAAGGGAGTTTCATAGACCTATCCGTATACACATTGGATCTGGGACTCACTAAATGAGTAGGATGACAACATGGTGGCATAGTGTGAACATCGTCAGAGAAACAGTGGTGTGTAGAGTGTATAGTCTACAGAGGGCTTGTACTGAGACAATGACAATCCAGGTCCATGCTGTGAATCTTAATGTGTAGTCAATCACCATACAATAAATTTACTCTGAGTTCAAATCAGAATTCAGATCATTTTTATAATTGAGAGACACAATAGGACACATGCACTCTATAACATTCATTGGGGTCTTTATGTACAGCATCCTGTAATCAAAAGAATAAATTTATCCAGTAAAATAAATTAATATTTGTACTAAGTGGAACAAGCATAGGTTATATATATTTTTAAACCAGTTCAAATCAGGCTTTTATGTCAATGAATTTAAGTCACCTAGGGTTTTGTTACAAAAGTAACTACAAAAACACTAACAGTGTCAAACTCGTAGTTTAGTAATTACAAATATGTTTTGTTGATCTCATGTAATATTTGTTGATCAATTAATGTGTGCTACATAAGTGCCTTATGTGCTACAACTCAATTCTATTCACTTTTATTTAATGGAGGAATAATAGGACAGAAAGACAATACATCTACAAAGATCACATAGAGCTAGAAAGGTAGGAACACACACAGCTAGAAAGTGATGATGCAAGTATTTGAATGGAGGCAATTTTTGCTATGTTTTTGCAGTTCTACTTATATCTTGTTCTCATCCTACTCATTCAACCATTTACCTCCAGACTGCATGCAGGATATGAATGAAGGAGAGGTTGAGAGTAAGGGCAGAGATAGAAAAGATGCAGACAACTTTTTAAGGGAGAGGAGCCTAGTAGAAATTAAATATGTGGTGGGTATCTTCAATAAGATTTTTCTAATCTAGGGATTATCTAGTTCTTTCCCATTATTGTCATTTTTTAGGTGCAATGAAAATATTTCCTGGAAGAAGTATTTGCAGAACAAATAAATAAGTAAGAAACATTAACTGTTAATCCTTACTCTTTATAAATTAATTTCACTTATGTTTTGTAAATCCTAATCATTACATGCCTAGAGGAAATCACCTTCATAGAACTAAATCCTCCCAGTTCTAAGAGCAGCTTTTGAAAATCTTGAGTTCCCCTGGAGAGTCTATGTCCTTTGACAAGAATATAAGATGACCTTGGAGGCTCAAGGCCTTGGTGCTTTCTTGGGGATATTTTTTTAAACTTTAAAATCTATCTCAGCTGCCAGGAGTGGAAAGCTGCTTCAGATCCCACACTCCCTGTGTGATGATGGAAACAATGCTTGCCTCTAGACAGCTGTCCATCAGCTTTTTCCATACCTCCTCTGAGAAGTGGGTGCACTTGTGGTGTAATAAAAAAAGATGCAAGGAGAGAGAGAGAGAGAGAGTGAGAGAGAGAGAGAGAGAGAGAGAGAGAGAGAGAGAGAGAGAGAGAGAGATGACAGATAGATATCTTCTATACTATAAATATTATAAATATAGAGGATGTTGGAATCCAGATCTTGACATTGTCAGAGATGTTACTTTCATACATTCACATCACAATTGCTACCAGGCAATGCAAAGTATCATAAAAAGGTAAAAATTATATACAGTTTCTTTCCTCATGGACATCTCCTAGTGGGAGTGTAGATGATTAAATAGCTAATGACAAAACAGTGTAATCTGTGCCTTGATGAGTTCTGTGGGAGTGAGGAGGAGGTACTTAATTCAGATTCAAAGAAAAGTTTTGTAATACAATAAAATTATTTAAAACCCGAAGCACTTTAGTCACCACTGTCTTCTATTTGAAGCAGAATAATTCACACTGGTAGAAAATTAAATTACTGTAGTATATGATGCTCTTCTTTCTTGCAACAGAGATTGCTTAATAAAGATGAGGAGAGAACTTTGGGTAGATCTTCTGTGCTGGTAAAGACTCATCTGCAGTGGGAGATTCTTTAAACTATCAGGCAATTGTGAATTGGGTAGGGGGAACTAAAAATTCTGTATAAACAACATGAAAACCATTGAAATATTTAATTCCTGGAGCAGACAGATCTCTGAAAAAGATGACAAGAAATGGGAAACCATAACTTTTAAAGAAAAATGATCAAGTCTTAAAGCTTAATATTCTTAATATCTTAAACGTTCATCGATTATCTCAAAAATTTTTATTGAGTTTATTCAATATATAATGCATACAACTGAAGTCACCTGAGATGACACAGTCTGAATGTGTCCCCTAAAATTTATGTTGGAAACTTAATCCCCAGTGCAGTAGTGTTGGGAGGGGGCCTTTGGGGAGGTGTTTAGTGTCCTCATGACTATATTACTGCTGTTATGTAAAGGGCTTCTGGGAACAGGTTTGCTTTCCCTCCTGGTCTTCTGCCATGTGAAGGCAAGGAAAGAACAAAACAAAAAAAGACAAAAAACAGGCAAGAAGTGTGATCCAGTTGTGAAGGTCTTGATCTTGGACCTCTCAGCTTCCAAAACTTTGAAAATGAAATCCTTGCTTTTCAATTATTCAGTGTTCAATATTCTGTGATAGCAACATAAACAAATCCTTGGAGGAGGGAAAATTAATAAAAAGGAGCAGGCATGGAAATTTTAGGTGGGTATGGAAGAGAAAGTGACAAATAGAGGTAAGAGTTGAAAAACTACCAAATCAAGGGTTCTGCAAGGGCGGTGATTCAGGGTTAGATGGATGGGGTGGGCTTAAGTGCCTAGAACATCATAGGAATCTTGAGTAGGTCATTGAACTTCCTCTAGAGTGTGGGATAAGACTTGAACTAATGCCACTTAAATCTCCCGGACAAGGCAGCCCAAACTCAGGTCAGAGGTACAGTATTAGAGAGAAAAGGGAAGACAGACCAATGGTCAGTCAGACACAGACCACTTCGGAGATTGTATTCTGCCTAGTACTCGTCTTCCTTTTCTCTCTCCTGAAATAATTCACAAAGTAAGGGAAATGACTGTGTCTACAGGAAAAATTCAAAGGAAAACTATGATTTTTATTCTTCCATAAAGTTATTAGACACTCAAATTTATCCAGGATTACCTTTAAAGCTTGGATATAATACCATACATGATGTTTGTTACTTGTGAATTTTACAAAGCTTACATAGGATACATGCACTTAAGGAACAATATAAGCCCAATTATGAAGGACAGGGTTTAGCCAGAGGGTCCCTCAGACATCTCAGTAGATATTACTCTATCTTTGGCTACTGTGATTGACGGAGAAACAGAATTTGGGGTTTGAAGGTTGTAGGCTTCAGTTATTATTACTGACTTAATGTTTATTATGAGTAGTTTTATATTACATTTGCTTCATTTCTATATTCTACGATTCTATTTTTTTCTCACAAGATAAAAGTGAGCATGTGTTAGAGTCTGTAAACAAGTCAGGATGGCGCCTGGCAAATGTTAAGGTCTGTAAACAAGTCTGGATGGCGCCTGGCATTTTGCCAGAGGGAGTGGTTTGTGAAGTAACACCAGCGAGCCATTAAGTATGGAGATTTCTTATTGGTTGACTGCTGTATCTAGTTTATGTTAATTAAGATAAGCAGTGTGGAATGTATAAATACCGCTCCTATCCTACAATAAAGGGCTCCTACTCCTGCTGTATCAATGTACACAAGTTGTTCGTCACCCCCTGGTTATTTTGCTGCAGCTGGACTGCGGCAAGCATGGTTAAAATAAGTTGTTTGTTGGTATGGGCTGTTGTAAACTAAACAGATGGCATGGTACTGATGACAGCCTATATATACTAAGGCCCCATATTGTGGTTAAGGTACTCATATTTTCCTCTCCATCATTTTTCCTTTCTGCAATGTAAGGTACAGGAGCACAGACACCATGCCTATATTGCTTTTCAGTGGTGGTACTCTCAATTTTTAGTACAATGTCAGTCATATACTAGAGTTTATTTATTATCTGTGTAAGAGGAAGATAGACATATATGTGATAATGATTATGAGGCATTTCCTAATGGACTATTAAAGAGTAAATTTGTGATTTTAGAGTCTCCTAAGATCAGGAACTTGGAAAAGCTAATTGACCTTCCAGTAACAAAAGCCATAGAACTTGTTTCTTTAGCAGGAGACCTCAGATGTCATATAATGAAGTATTTTGAACTATAAATCAAGTCAAGTGGCAATACTGAAATAAAGTAACTGTGGTTGCAGAATGATTGTACAGTAATTCTTTATCAACCTCTTTGAAATTGATTCTACTATGGTTCATACCCCAAATTCAGATGACAATGAAAGTACACAATAAGGCTGAAAGTGTAGGTATCTTCACTCCTAGTTGTAGAGAAAAAATTATTTGTTAACCTTTTAATTTAGAGTATTAACTGTGAGGGCTAATCTTGCTAGTTTTATCTTAAATAATTTAAAAATCATACTGATTGATTTTTATTTCAGTTTTTTAAAACGTGATTTTCCTCAAAGTCTAAATGTGCATTTACATAATTTACAAATATAAATTATTAAATCATTGCTGGTTTATGGATGTCCTGCTCAACTTCAATGTACTGCTATTTGTCCTTTAGCAGTAGAGCTTCCGTGTGAGTCTTTTCACCTCCTTTTTCCCAGTAGAATTGGGTTATAAAGCACCATAGCACCAAATAAGGCCATAATGGAAAGGCATTTTGACATTTTAAAATGTGTTTTGACAGATCAGGTAGTGCTTTTGAAGTCAACTTGAGAAACTTATGAATTTTTTATGGTTAACTGCATGCAGCATGGTCTAACTATCAGAGATAAACATACTTGTAGAAAAACCTACTAGGTAGATGCGACACAAAAAATAAAATGTAAAGATATTTATAATCAGTTTAAAATGCTTTTGGCTACTCCCACTGTCACTGAACAGGGACACACATAATAAAAATACTTAGAAAATTTGAAATTTCCTGGATCGTTAAATAGTAGATAATCAAATATGGCCCCAAATTGGTATCAATGCATACATTGATTAAATGAACAAAAAATGCTGCATAGTATCTCACTCTCTTTAATATTTGATACTGTGTCTAATAAGCTGTATATTTATAAAAATAAATAAATCTAGGTGAAACTTTGTAAATTGTGGCTCTTATGAATAGAGACCTGATGTTTCAAAAGACTACTGGATGAGTATTATCCTTATTTCTCTGACCCTCATTCTCAAACACCTGCTGGTATCTCTTGGAAGGTGACTAGAAGGCTTGATGCACAAACTGTCTTTTCTCTGTTTCCAGACTTAGCCCCACAGCAATGCATTTTTCTCAGTAGATTCTCAATTATTTTCAGCCAAGACTTGTTTTATCTGGTACACAGGGAGAACAGAGAAGTGGATTTGAGATATTGGTTTGAGACTCTCTGAGACTTTAGGAATAATAGCTGTTTATAAAAATATCAAAGTGGAAACAAACAGAAAAAAATATCATCTATGTTTATTACACTTACATTCTATGTGAAGTTTCTTAAAAATAAAATTTCTCCAGGAGATTTTCATTGAGAGTGTAAATCTGGTTTTATTCAATTTGTTACACTTTGATTGCCTAGAAAAGGGTTTGTTTTTTAATATAAGCTCCATTAATGATAAATGAGCGGGTGAGTGGACAGATGAATGAATGGATAGACTGAAGGATGGAAAAATAAATGGATAGATGAATGGATATGGGATTCCATGCATAAAATCCTCTATTAAATGAATCTGAGTTTCTACAAAGCAATTTGAAGCTAATCCAAATGTTTTTGTTGTTTTTTCCTCAATTGTCCTTAATGAAACAATTGCTTTTCCTTTTTTCTTTTCTTGTTTGGTATTTACAAACACAACCTAATGATATTAGACAAAAAAAGTCATTCCTGTGTTAGTTTTCCTTTTGGTACATAATATACCACTTTAAAACTTAGTGGTTCACAACAACACTGTATTATTATTTATTCCAGATATTTCAATTAGCTTTGGGTTGGTGTCAACTCTGATCTGTGTTGAGATCTTACCTTCAAATGCTGTCATATTGATGGTGTTGAGGATTTAAATCATGTGAAATGCTTAGCTAAACAAGGCTGTCCAAGATGGTTTATTCACATGGCTGGGGATGGATTTGAATTCTTACTTGTGAATTATCCATCACTGAGGCATCTCAGTGTACAGCACCTGGAATCTGAAAGGAGACAAGAAGCTGCTTCACTCTTGTTAAGGACTCTGAGTAAAACTGGATCCAGGGCTCAACTTGTCTGTTTTTAAGAAAGTAAAGTGTTATACTTCCTACATCACTGTATGTTGGCCTCTGTTGAAGAACGTGTTACCTGAATTGTCCTTTTACTTATCTTTAGTCTGCATAAGACTAAGCTGTTGCTTACTGTTGATTTTCTATCTCCTACTACAGTGCTAGGTATGTAAGGTAGAGGTAATAAATGATTAAACTAACTAAGTTAAAATATTTATTAGGATAAAAATGTGTAATGGAAATTACACTAGATGTGGGTACTCTGATTTTCCCTTATTTCTGTCTTACATTTTCCTGCATATATTGGTAATTTTTGCAGAGTGGCTAAAAGGCATGACGAAAAGGTAAAAAGCCTACTTTCCTGGAACTTATAGTCCAATATTGGAAAGAGAAAATATTAGTGTATAAGCAAAGATAGAATTTAGAATTGCTAAAAATGAAATATGCAGGGTCAGATATACATACAATAGTGGAGAAAAGGGAGTGCACCCAGATAGTATGGGCCAGAGAAAGTTCTTCTGATAAGAATATATATAAGCTGAGAGACGAAGCAGAAGGAGTAAGATGCTAGAGTTTGGGTCTGGAGTGTTTCCTAAGGCCTATTTGTTAAAGACTTGGTCCATCATGAGGCACTACTGGAAGGTGGTAGAACCTTTACAAACTGAGACCCAGTGGAAATTCTCAGTCATTGGGGCTAGAGTCTGGAAGAGGAAAGTGAGCCTCTAGACCATTACTATTCTCTTCTTTTACTTCCTATCCATTCGATGAGTAGTTCTGTTCTGCCACATACTCCCACTATGATGTGACACTGTGGGCCCAAAGCAACAGGACCAAGTGATCATGGACTAAAACCTTTAAAACTGTGGACCAAAATAAACCTTTTTTTCTTACAAGTTGATTATCTCAAAGCTGACTAACACACCAGGCAGGTAGAGACTCAGAAGCATATGTATCAATCTCAAAGTACATGAGAAACAAGGTAAAGTTGATGGTTCCAAGAAATTTTAAAAAGGTCAATGTAGCTGCAAGAATGTTTATTTAAGTACAGAAATAGAAAGAAGGTAACCATACCACAATCACATTGTGTCATGCTTAGTCTGATGATGAGAAATGTGACTTTATACTAAATGCAATTGGAAGTCAATTAACTAAAACTATTAAATAAGCTTGATATTTGCTTTTAAAATTTTCTTCTAAGTGCTTTGTGGAAACTGGTTTGGAGGAGGCCAAAGGAAAGGTAATGAGAAGAGTTACAACACTGTGGTGGTTGCCTAGGGAGAAATGAGGGTGAGTTGGGTGGAAGGAGTGAGAAACAGAACACAGGTATATTTTGGAGGAGCATTATAAAGAGCTTGAGAATGAATTTGGGAGTAATGACATGAATCCTATGTTTTTATTTATAAAATAAGATAGAACAATGTCTTTTACTAAGGTGGGAGATACTTAGAGATAAGTGTATGGGAGAATCTCAAGGGTGCTATTAATATAAAGTGATTATGTGACAGCCTAGAGAAGATGCTCTTGGTCAGATGGACTTATAAACCTGGGACTTGTGAAAGAGAAAACAGAGGGTATCCACAGCACACAGTTGATATTTAATTTCATCCATATGGATGAGAAATTAATTTGAATGTTTTCATATGGATGAGATGTTCTAGGCTCCATAAAAACAAAAAGGGTCCAGGCTAAAAGCTTTGAGGCATCTAAAACTTAGAAATCTGGACAAAAAGGAGAAGCTAAAAGAAACAGAATTGATAAGGAGAGACTAGAAACAGGATCAAATCAGAATAATGTGGTGGCAAGAATGCTGTGTAAGGGGAGAAGTTCAAGAGGAAATTGAGTCTTATTTGGCTAAGCGTTGTTGAGAGAGAGCTTCTGAAGAATACAGTGAGAGAAGTATGTGAAATCTCTGGAAAAAGAAAGGTATCTCTGAAAGTGTATTCAAGGATGCGTTGGGAATGGACTGTTAGGAAGATGGAAGGGAGGAAGTAAATGCTGACATGTAAGCATCCTATAGGTTTTTTTTTTTAAATTTTCTTCTAGAGACTCTACATGCATATACAAAGGTGTTCAATAAACAACCTAAATTCTCTTCTTTTATATCAATGGCATTTGCATCTTTATTATTTATAGTTATCAATATATCTTGAAACTTTCCATATCAGTTATTACAAAGTTCCTTTTTTCCCTCCCACAGCTGCATGGTATAGCATTCTATTGTATAATTCTTCAATTTTTGTTAGTTAGCAGGATACATCATGTGAATTTGTAAGGTTTGCATAGAAGGTAGGGAAGGAGTCTTCCTTAGTGATTTAGGTTTTACAGGGACACATAGCTCTGAATTCAACCATAAGTGAATTATGGTCATAAGGCAAGGCCATCAGCAGAAAGGCCAATTTATTTTTCAATGACAACAAAGAAAAAATTGTTCATTTGTTTAAAGAGTTGTTTTCTTTTAATACTATACACTTTTTCTTTATTATATATTTGCTTCCTGTTACTACAGGTATAAAAGCATATAAAGCAAAATGAAAATTTAAAATCACAAATCATTTCCATTTATGGCCTCTTTCCCTATAATTTTCTCAATTTTTTGTTGGTTGTTTATGCGTGGATACACATACATAATATTTCAGTCAAAACAAGCAACAATAAGTAGACAAACCAGCCAATGAACAAAATAAATTAAATATGAAAAACCCTTCTCCTACACTGACAAACATCTAATCCTTCAACATGAAATTATTTCCCAGTAACTTCCTTGCCCTTCAGATTCAGTTAAGAAACTATTCATTCATGTTTACTTCTAATGGAAAAAGAATGAAGAAAGATGGGACTTGCCAATTAGAGCATATATTGAATCCAACTTATCTCAAATAGCCACTTGTGACTTCTCTATTTTTTTCTTTTCTCACTCATCCTGTCCTTATAAAAGAAATGCTACTTTAAATTATTTTCCCAATTTGTAAAAGTGTGCTTGTTGCCAAGATTTCTGGGCATATGACTAGTTCTAATCCATCAAAAACACAATGCTAACTAGCAACCTAACTTATCCATAGCATTAAATCAGCTAACCTTATAGCCAAACCTCTATGTACTCAACAAGAGTAGACAAGCCCCTTTCCTCTTCTCACTGAAGTGCTGATTGACATTTCTCCTGGGAAACATCATCACAGAGTTATTTCAGTGTGAGGTAATTGCTCTAGAGGTCACCTCCTCACACTCTCTCTCTCTCTCTCTCTCTCTCTCTCTCTCTCTCTCTGTATGTATGTATATATATAATATATATTATATATTATATATATATTATATATATTTTGAACCAGAGTTTATACTACTCCACTTGACAATGAAATGAGTACACAGCAACATAGCATAACTATTTGTTTACCCTACCATCAAAAGGAAAGTTTGTGAACATGCAAAGTGTAACAATATAAAGGTCAAGTAACAAAAGTAAAATTGCCATGTGATAATTTTATTTTTTAATGACTGTCAAATAATGGATTCTGGCCTAGTAAGAGAATTACAATCAAGAATGGTGGAGGAAGCCCTCAAGTAGGACTTGGCCTGGAAACTTATAATAGATGTAAAAAATCGATATGAAGAGAAAAGTGACATTCTAAGGAAGAAGCCAAAGCCTAAGTGCCACAGCAGGGGAAAATATAGATTTCCCAGGGTATATTAGGTCGCGAATTCTCTAATTCAAGGGGTGAGACCATGAATACTTTCAGGGGAGCAGCAGTATAGGAATTAAAAAGGCAATGCAAGGGTTTCTCACATTTATTTATGATGTGGTTTAAGAACCTGACATTAAATATTCTATGTATTTTCCAAAATCCTAAAGTAACCAGACTGACAGGAACCATTCCAGATTATTCAAAATGGTGAAATATTTAATTTTCTGGGAAATCTCCTTCTTATTGAATTTCAAATCATTTGTGCTTAGAGTATATATGGGCTTTGTCTCTTGGTTTATCTCCATTTGATACTAGCTAGAGACACCAATATCTGCAATAGATGTATATGACACAAACTCTCAAGAGCTGCTTTTTCTCTTAAAATTTCTAAAGTAAACATTCTTCCTCATTTCAGGATAAATTAGGCACTCCCTAAATGATGTAAGAAATTATGTTTGCAAAAATGTCTTTTGCTTGCATTGGATGTTAATATTGGGCAATAGATTGATAAAAGACACTTTTCTAAAATAAAAAATCACTTTGCTATTTAGAAAAAAAGGCACCTAATTTATTATTGTTGACTTCAATTAATAATTTTGTGACAAATCTTTGCTTGTTTTATAAGTGATTTCTTTTGCATTCACTATTTACAACAATAACCTTAAACTGAGGATATTAGCAGCATGTTGATCACTATAGAAATTTGTAATTATTGGTGCCAGTTCATGGTCTTAAGCTTAAAATTTTAAAATTTAAAATTAACAAACACTAAAGTAAGCATATTTCCTTGATTTCCTTGGATCATTAATTGGCTATTAACAGAAGGCTAATCTTCTAGGGTTTTTTTTTTTATTACTGTTCACCTAGTGGCATTTGCACTGTATCTTGTACAAAATTTTTTCTGCAAAAATTTTATAGTTTAAATAATTTAGATATAAATTTCAAAAACCTTTCATATCTGAGTTCTTTTTTTTCAGTACACTAGGGCTTATAGCAATTTCACTTCTAAAATTTAACCAGTATAAGATAATAAAACAGACTCAGTAAAATTTATCACCATCAAAACATTGAGACTCTGTGTTCATAACATGCTTTATTAGCTGCTGCACACAGCAATTTTGACAGACATAATATGCCCCTGTGGAATTTACAATCCCAGGCTGGTAATGCTGACACAGGTGCTACTGGGTTGATTCTGGGAAAGAAATCAGCATTAAGCAGACACATAAGTAGGTGAATTTTAAAAATATCTAGAAATAAATAACTCTAGATGTGTAATACCTTAGATTATAATACTTCCAATATTTTTACATTCCTAATTACTTATAAATCTCAAAATATCTGCATCTCAGGTTGTATATGAAGGCACAAAAGCATAAAGAGAACTGTCAATGAAATTGCCTTCTTGGGGCTGGGCTTGGGGCTCGGTGGTAAAACACTTCCCTGGCACATATGAGGTACTGGGTTCATTCCCTAGCACCACATATAAAATTAAATAAACAAAATAAAGGTATTATTAAAATCTACAACTAAAAATATTTTTAAGAAAAGAACTTGCCTGCTTGGCTGGATGAACCATAGAGCAAGAAAAATGAGTAGAGAGGTTGGAAATTTCAAGGAAGAAAAGGAATTGGCTTGTTACGTCTTAGTGACAAAAATTGGACTCAAATTATAAATTTTCTCTTTGAACTCAAACAAGAGAAAATTATAAAGTCAATAATAATCTTTTCTCTGTTCATTCTTGAAGCAATTCAGTAAAATAATGGTAAAAGAAAAACAAAATTCTTCATCAAATGAAGGTAAATGTGATAGATAAATTACTCCAGCAAACTGATCAGTAACTCCTAATTTCTCTAAGTGGATCAGGAAAATTTACTGTGATCCTTGAGTTAAAAATTGTCTATTATATTTTCTTTGTTATGCGTGGAAAATATTCCTTTTAAGACAACACAAGAAACAAAGAGAGAATTTATGTGCTTTGCATTTGTGTTATGGGAACAGTATGCTTCCCTAACAATATAATCCTACATGATTCAGACATGATCATACAAAGTTATGTAGACAGGGAAAGAAAGTCCAGCTTTGGCATTGTACTCCGCATTCAAGGTTTTTATGATGATTGAATTGTGGTAACTACAGGGATCTTTTGAATCTGCTCCATTTTGCCGTATTTTCTTCATGGAACCCAAATCTGAATCTAGAAGGAAGATGAAAGTAAGCTGGAAGCCCTACTGAAACATCCTGGCTGGTTTTCATTCATTTACATTTGGAAAAATAATAGATAAACAACACTTTTTAAAATTCAGAACAATGAAATAACTTTTTCCCCAAATATGTCAAAAATCAGATTTCTAAAAAATAATTTGCTCATTAAAGAATTATTTTTGGAATAAGAAGTTGGGATACTGGTACATTTAATACTTTAAAAGCAAAACTTTCAGCCCTTTAAAAAAAGTTAACATTCATTTGAATTTGTGCTTATTAAATAGGCTTCTCTGGATTCTTATGTTAATCATAGATTAACAAATATGAAATATATGACACAAAAAATTAAAAGAAAAGTAATAGAGTTCATGAGATACATATCTAAATTCATCACAGAGAAAGTTTGTCTTTAAAATATAAAAGACATTTCATTCAACCATAGTGAACAAAAGAAATTCTTAAAAAGTAAATTTTAGAAATTTGAAGTGCTTGTTTTCTTTAGTGCAAAAAACCTTCTTAAAGTAAAGCTATTAGGACACCATTCTCTGATTGGATTTCCCAATTTAAAAAATCTTTTCCATAGAAATGAAAATATTTTTCTTTCTTTTTAAATGATATTGGAAATCCCATCCTTCTAAAAATGTCATAAAAATGAGAGATAAAGTACAAATAAATCCTGATTGAAGAAGTCTCATCTAAAATGAAAGCAAGAAAATGAAGAAAATCTTAATAGATAAGCAGACTAGATGGAATTAAAAAGAATGATTTAATCATGATTAGCAAAAATGATAGGAAAGAAGTAAAAGATAGGAACAGTCCAGAAGTTTAAAATATATTTTTTTTTGCTGAAAAACATCAGTGGTTTAGAAAACTTATAACTGTTTCATATTTAAAGAAATAGACATAATAAAATGTAGCCAGTATGTATAATCTTGGGTATACTGATTCAGTCAAATCAAATATAGAGTTAAAAAGAGTTTGGAAATTTGATCATATGCTTGATATTAGTTGGTAATAGGATTTATGGCTAATTTTGTCATGAATGATAGTGACATTGTCTTTACAAAGAAAATTACCTATGCTTTTTTGGAGCTAGACACTGAAGTTTGTACAGGTAAAAGGATCTGATGCCTGATATTTGTTTTAAAATAACTTCAGCAAAAAAATTTTAAAATGAAATGTGGGGTAAACAAAGTGATTTTGGAAAAGTATTAACAATGTTCATTCAAGAAGTTGGATATGTGATTGTTGGCTGGATGTTTTCTTCCTCTATTTTTAAGAATGTTTGAAAATTTTCATCATGGAAATGTTGCAGTTTATGATGATAAAATTGTGTTTAGAAATTTTGGAAAATACAGTAAATCATAAACCAAATAAAACTCAACCACGAGTCTGCCACTAGAAATAAATTATCTTAATAGTTTGGGATATTTACATTCTAGATATTATTTACAAAGAATTTTTTCTCACTTACCATCTATGTATCTCTTTGGTGAATTATGTAAAGTTGTCTTAACTTTCCATTTTCTTTCTGTGCTTTATTTACTTTAAAAACTAGTTTTATGAAAGTCCATTTAATATTAAAATTAATGTTACATATGAACACATTTTTAAATTTCCACTTTATATGTAACACATTTTAAATATGCACATATATCACTTTAAAAGCCACTTATCCCTTTTGTTATATTAGCAAGTACTCCAATTTTAAATCCAACAATCAAAAACTCATGTTGCATCAACTTATTCACACTGTGTATACATGATAATCATACAATATGATAGATTCAAAAAGGAGTTCTTTCTGAATAATTCTTGCATCAAGTTGGTGCAAGGTAGGTTGCACATTGATGAGAGTTCAGTGAACACAGGCTACTCAAATTCTGTAAGTTTTAAGACATATGGACATTTATATACCAACCCAGAGCTCCCAGGCTAAGAAGAATAGGGACTTTTCCTGACCATAGAGGGTATATCTCAGGTTTTTAAAAAAGCTTATTTATGAATGGAAAAATGAAGACGGCTTCTGACATATGCAGGATAATTTTGACTGTAAGTTGCCTGCCACTTCTACCAAACTGAAAAGATAAATGCAATAGTCACATGCATTTCTAGAGTTTGAGTTTCATGAGGAATCTTATTTCTAATAGGCATATAGTCATCAATAAAACGTGTATCTAAAGTACTGGGTAGATATATTGTGTTTTTAAAAGTCCATGATAGGATAATTAAGTTTAAACCCAATCAATCCAGATGTACAGCTAAGAATTCATAAGAATAAAGGAATAATAATTCAAAGCAGAAAAACTGAACTAATTTTCAGAAGAGAAGATAGATGTTCTGATGGTATCTTTGTAACATCTTATATCCTGTTTCTGAAGTTCCAATTCCTGTCCTTGCTTCAAAACCTGATTTCAATCTGCTCTATTCTGTGTGTGTACTCCCTCCTATTTATCACCATGTTTTATTTATATATTCTAAGGTCATTTTTATTCTTTTAAAGTTAAAGCTTCTTGGTTTCATGGTCCTCTTTTTATTTATTTATATTTATTTTTGTTATTCTTAAGTTGCCCATAGAATATTACAAATTAAGTATTATTGAGTATGTATATGTTGTGTATGTCTATCTCTCTCTATATAATTCAGGGTTACCATATTTGTCTACTTATTTGTATAGATATATAAAAATATATATACCAATAAAATACACATACACAAAAGCATAAATATCATAATACATTTTGCTTTGTATCAAAAAGCAAATAAGGTAATAATATCCTTATTAAATAAAAAACAATAAAATGTTATTGTTATGGAAGCATTTTTCAGCTCTTCTAAGAGTATGTATAAAATGATGAATGGACTATTTTCTTTCCTTTAGAGTCACTAGGGCCCAAAGAAAGCTAGAGGCCAAATCCCAGTTTGTGTGTTCTGAGAATAACTCCTGATTCATGTCAAAAAAAGACATACTGAGAGAGGCAAGCTCAGACAACCAGTTTGGTGTAGCTCTGATTAATTAAAACGTATGTCATTTGTTAAAAAAAATGAGTATTGTCCCCATATCCACTTTGACCACCTTCTAAGATCAGATGAAGACCAAGTAGGTGGCTTCACTTCAATTAAATTGCAGTTGATTTTTATCAAAGCTAAGAGAATCACAGGGGAATCACTTGTGAAGATGAGATTGAGATTGCTTTCAATCATGAAAGATTAGCTTTGATGTATCCATTGACTGGGAAACTTCATTATCTTCCCTGGGTGTAACTGTATCGATATCAAATGGAAAGGCAGACTGTAAGGTGGGCATGGCTGTAATCTCAGAGGCTGGGGGATGTTGGGTGCTGAGTACTGCAAGTTCAAAACCAGTCTCAGCGATTTAGGGAGGCCCTAATCAACATAGCAAAACACTGTCTCAAAATTTTTAAAAAAAATGTAAAAAAAGGGCTGGGGAAGTGGCTTAGTGTCTGAGTGCCAATGGGTTCAATGCCAGGTACAACAATAGCAACAAAAAGGCCCGACTGTAGAAAAGGCATGGTAAATTAGAGATCACTGAGAGGAGAAGGTACATTGTTCACCTTCCCATAGGCCTGAGATTTGACTGCCAAGGATGGATGAGACTTAGGGTGGCTGCAAGTGTGGCCACCATGGGGTTGCTAAAGGGGTGCCCAGAGGAAGGCAATGGGCAATATTTGAGGCCAAGGGAACACATGTGCTTGAGGAAATTACACATGAATGAACTTCTTTCTCATCAGGACAAGTTGACCTTCCCCCATCCATATCAAATTCAAGAAGATCAGTTCTAACTTTACCAGATATTTCTGCTATCTAATGCTTCAACTCCCCTTTAGGTTTTTGTTCTCAATACTTTCCTTCATTGCTTGTTCTTGTTCCTTCAGTTAGCCTTTCTTTTGCCCATCAATACAACCTTATTTCAGCAGCACAAGCAATGTTATATTTTAATGTTGTCTTTTCCATCTTGTTCCCAGTAAAATGTCTTTCTCTTGTTTCTTCTCCTTAATGTTTCAGCTGCTACTAATCCATATAGTGTCTCTTTGTGTAAATTATTAAAAAAGAAATCATTCCTTCCGGTTGGGAGCACTCCCACCAATTTACAACTTAGCAATCAGACAATGGGCTAAAATTTGGCAACCCCCCTCTCTTCTTGGCAGTGCTGATACAGTAAAAAAAAAATCTGCCCAATCACACATGACAGGCATGCTTAAATTGCAGTAAAAGAAGACACAATGAAAATCATTTAAATAATCTTCATAAAAAACCTTCAAACCTGCAATCACCAAGCAATATGAAATTGATATAGAGTGCATGTAGATTTAAAAGGAATGAATAGGTTATTTGCTCAATTAATCATTTGTCAAAATGGCCTTTGAAAGATGGTTTTGGTAAACTGGTTTCAGCAAATTAATTTCAATGGAATTGACCTTGAGCACGACCCCAACTTCAGGAGATAAAAGTAATGATGAAGATGAAGGAAGGGCATGGGTGAAGAAGCTCCTGTCTTTTCACTGTTACAAGATGGTATGATATAAATAAGACAAGAGATAGTTTTAAAATGAAGACTGACTCTCAGCAATTGAAATGTGTTCATTTAAATAATGAAAAAGATGGAAAAATTGTGAAATCTGAGACACCATTAAGTGAAACAGTTAGTTGCCACATGAGGCCAGGAGAGCACAATGAAAATAAATGTGGGGAATGATTCAAACATTTTTGTGTCCACAAAATCTGACATTGCTGTACAATCAAAATAAATCAGAAATGGAAACAAATGTGATTTTACCAACTTATTAAAACAAAATTTGGTGGTTTGTAAAAACAATCAATATTTTGCATCAAGTATATTTATTTAATGCACTACCCTACCTTAATAAAATATCTAATGTCATTGAAATTGGAGAATTATTTCAATGTGCTAATTAATTGGAGAGACTAACTAAAATACAGGCTATTTCTATGTGTTTCCTTTTAGAACTGATGCAGAAACAGTCTCCTATTTTCCTGGTATATTCAACCTATTTACTGACATTCTGCTAATAGTTTTGTCTTAGATTTTTCACAAGATGAAAGTTATTGTCAGATGTTTCCCCAATGCAGAGACACATGATGCTCAAATTGGATGTCAGTGTTCATTGGTGTTATACATTCTTATACCACTAGAAGCACATAATTGTGATGAGAGGATCAACTATGTATTCAGATCTCTTCTTGATTGCATTACAAAATCTATGTGGGTGGGCATAAATCCACTTTGAATGATTAATCATCTAATATCTGGTGTTCTAACAGATGCATATGATACTTAAGCTTATTGTTGTCCAACTGTTGCCCCAGAATTTTAAATTTTCTAAATGTTATACTTTGTGCCAAATTCCTTAATAAAAGTAATTTAGACAAGTAAAGTGTATGAAAGTTTTATAATTTGACATGTTATTTGGAAAGTTACCCAATGCCATTAACTTGGTTTTGGTTTATAGAGTGTCTTATCTTTGTAGATTTTTGGTGCTTAGGAGTGGCAAGAAGTTTGGGGAGAAGTTTCATGACTGTGTATTTTCTTCTAATTAATATTTTTGCTTCTTTCTCCATTAAAATAATCTCCATCCCCACTTTGACTGTACAAGATTGGAGGGAATATACCTCTCCATTTTTAAGTTATGACCTTGATCTCTCCAGTAGTTACATATATTTTTTCCAAGGAAGTTCTTAAACATTTTTTGCTTTAAGGTTAAGGTTCCAGTAACAAATTTAATTTGTGTTTTATTATGGAACTCAGTTATGAAAACTTTGTACCTGATAATTACTCTCACACCATTCTGTAAATAATTATATATCTTCACTGAATACAATGTAGGGATGTTCATATAGAAGTGTTCTCTAGGCTATATTAATGTGTTCAATTTGAATGACTCTCTGATTATTTTTCTCTGCCTACTCCACCTACAACTGTTGCCTTTGGCATTTTAACTTCCTTTCACCTCACTAAATCCAGTTTCTTAGACCCAATATTTTTTCAGCTAAAAGTTACCACTATTGCTTCTATTTGAAACCCATAAGATTTTCCAACTTGCAGCCTCCCACTTGTGTTTTTAGCAGGAGTTATTCTCTCCTCCAACACCTCTACGCCTGGGACGAGAAGTTCATGACCAGCTTCGAATGCCTGGAAAGGAAATAGAGAGCAAAGGCAGTGGTTGTAATCTGGCACAATGAACTGACGAACTGCATTTTATGTATTTTAAAAATCATTAGTTATCCTGAACATCTAGCTAGATCGGATACTCAGATCTGATTAATCTCTTGTCAATAGAAGCCCTTATTGGATTTTCATTTAAGATTAATAATCCCCGTGCTAGCATACAATTATTCAAATACTACCTAGATTCTTTCTGATCTTGAGTTCTTCACAGTCTTTTCTGTTAATGTGACATTGGAACCTATTGTGCACAAATTTTAATTCCAAAGTTTTTGTTCCTAGTTACTATGAAGAAAGAAGTTATGAGTTATCCTCTCTTTTTAAATAGTCAGCTGGATATACGATGCTTAAAGTTAGGCAGTGGGTTTTCAAGTAGTGTTTTGTTTTGTTTTATATTATTTCTATAGCCTGCATTGACAATCATGTTGATTGAAATGATGGAGGGTATTTAGCTTTTTTTTCCTAGTCATGGTAACAGCAGCTACAGCAGTGGCACATGAGACAGAAACTTATGGGAACTTTGACTCTCAACTCAGATGAAAGCTTCATTTTTACGTAATTCTCTCTATTAAGGTGTTAGTGTGTGAGGAATGGAAGTTTATTCTTTTATGATTAGGGTGTGATTTGCTATGTTCTTATTTAGAAATGTCACCTTTCTAAAAATGAAAAGTACATTGAGATTTTTTTGCCCAATAGGTCATTTTACAAACACAATTGCCTAATTTCTTTCCTCCTAGACTCCCATGGAATTTTTTTTTTTTTGTAAAAAATAAACTGAAAATCCGTAATCATTAATACTCAAATGTTAAGGGCATTAATATCTGGTATGGCAAAACTACTGTGAATTTTACTTTCTTTATTTTAGTTTTCTTTAGTTTTTAGTTTTCAAAGTTTCTACTTTTAGAATCAGGAAAAACATCATATTAAAGCCAAAATATTGATTTTAAAATCATTCAGGAGTGACAAAAATGGTTGCAATCAATTTGGCAGACATGCTCATATTCTTAAAAATGAAAAAATTAGAATAAATAAAGAAAAATATCTAGATACTCAATTAAAATGTGTGCAATCATGAGGACATAATTAAGTAAAGAGTAAGTATGAATGGGGGAATTTTATCCTTATTTACTATAAAAATGTTAACTAAAATGGTATATATTTTTATTTTTAAAAAGTTATAAAAGGTTTAAAAATATTTCTGAGTGTTATGAGGGTGCAATGAATTGTCACATTCAAATGAAAATATTAGTCGATCACAGTTTGGGGGAGGAAATTTGGGAAACTATCAAGAACCTTAAAAATGTTTATAAACATTACCAAATAGAACCCTAAGTCTTTGTCTAAAAAGTCTAGTATACAACAATGAATTGTGACTCATTATTTGCATGGTTTGTCCACAAAAATGTAACAGCTGTTTTGTTTATTAATATATTAAAACTAAATAAAATGTAAATGACCATTTGCTGAAGTAACTTACATTGTCATAAATCTTAGTTTTAGAGAATGTGTGATATGCAAGACATTTATAATGTGATCAAAAGTAAAATAAGAAAACACAAAAGCAAACATTCTCATATGTGGTATGATTCCATTTTTGTAGTATTTATACAAAGAAAAAAAAGAGACAGAAACACTAAATGTAGTTTTTTTTTTTTGCTGATGTGTAGAATTATGGATGCTTTCTTATATACTAATGCAATATCACAAAAGGTTGTATTGTCAAGTTAGACACATAAAAAATAGGTTTTTTAAATCCCATATCAACTTTCACTAATTTCCTGGGTTCAAGTGGTTCTGAGACACAGACAAGTCAGGGGAAATACAGAATTGTGAACAGCTCCTTGGGGCCCACTGTGTTGCTTAAGTATGACTTCTATGTAGATTTATCATGAAATCCCTCCAAAGGGTGTATACAGCCATTGCTCATACAAAAGGGAACTATTTTAATCATGAAAGCGTTTTATTTTATACTCCAATATTTACAAAGCTTTTGTGACACTTTCCAGGGAGTCATATTTCTTAAGTCCATAGATTCCAAGTTTCTTTTCCATAAATAATACTAGACCTGGCACATTCTGCTGAAACCATTCCATAGATGAATATGGTCCATCTGTCTTGCTATCACATGCCTTTAGTGTGTTCTTTAGGGAATCTTCTATTAGCTTATTTACAAGGAGTTTTGGCTAGGTTATTTTAGTAAAAGGGAGCAATAGTTTGCTGGCATGTAACAAACTCTTCTACAATAAAATAATTATTTAAAACTCTTTTAACTGAAATGTATTGTAAAAAGTGCTTCATATGTAGATTTTCACTCTTCATGGTAACCACATGACATAAATAGCAAGATTGATCTCTCCACTAAAGATGAAGAAGGTGATGCTTATAATGAGTCGTTACTTCTCATATGATTACAAGGACAAAATACATTAACACTGAGAGAATAAAGACCTTAGAATTGTATGAAAAAAATTCAGGAAGCCATTATAAAAATGCTTCACTAACATCTAAATATATACAAGAAAAATGGTTAAGTCAATCACAATATAGACCATGGATGTTAATGCCCTTAACATGTGAGTATTTCCTATAATGATTATGGATTTTCAGTTTATTTTTTACAAAAAAAATTCCTTGGGATTCTAGGAGGAAAGAAATTAGGAATGGAGATTTTTAGAACACTTAAAAGGGTTAAATTTTTTTTTCGACTCTACATGAATTGGCATAATGATGACACAGGTTGACTGGAATAAGTTTTGTAATACCTAGAAAAATCATTAAAATGGTGCAAAAGAAGAGTTAGCTTAGATATGTTATAAAGAAATAAAAGTGAAATTATAGAAAAAGTTCAAGGAGCTTATAGAAAGGCAGAGAGAAAGCAGATAAATGAAAAATAGAACAAACAAAACAAAAACCAAATTATAGGGTTAGGTTCTAATGTATTAAGGGAAAAATAATACAAGGGGGAGAAATGAATTACAGTAGAGGGGGTAGAGAGAGAAAAGGGGAGGGGAGGGGAGGGGAGGGGGGATAGTAGAGGATAGGAAAGGCAGCAGAATACAACAGACATGAGTATGTCAATATGTAAATCAATGGAAGTGTAATTGATGTGATTCTGCAATCTGTATACGGGGTAAAAATGGGAGTTCATAACCCACTTGAATCAAAGTGTGAAATATGATATATCAAGAACTATGTAATGTTTTGAACAACCAATAAAAAAAGAATTATATGAAAATAGGCTAAATACACTAAATAAAAAACTGAGTAAATTTTTAGGTAATTCTAGAATTTTAGTTGCAAATACCTATATTAATTTACTTCTCCAAATTTTTAAAACTATATGAGAATGAGGAGAAAGGTGTATTTCAAAGGTTGATATTTGAAGTTGAGATTTTAGTCTTTACCTGAAATATATAAATAGAACTCAGCAAGGACATAGAATAATGTTGTCCAGATATGGCATGCAAAACTCATCATAAAGAACAGCTCAGAATAAGAAATAATCTTTCACTCTATAATCAGATAAAATAGTTTTTAAAATTATTCACTACATTTGAATTATGAATTTAAGTTCCCATTTCTTCTGTATTAAAGCAAATCTCAAAAAAACCCACAAATCTAATTTTTTTTGTGTGTGTGTGCGTGCATAGAATTGTATAAAGTACATATATGTTTGTTTAGCATTGCTTGAAGCTGGGTTATTTGTATACTATTTACAACAAGAGTTTAATTTAATGTGCTGAAGCCATTGTTCAAATGGTATAATGTTATGTCTTTGTGTGTGTGTATATATATATATAGTTGTTGTTGTTCTTACTCCAAACTGTCATTTCACTCAGGGTTTTTCTTCTCCTCTGCTTTGGTAGTCACATTTTCACTTTGGGGAAAAAAAAGAAAAACTCTCTAATTCCTTTAGACAGGTCATTAGCTTCAACACAGAGAGCATCATTAGGGTAATTTACCAACCATCCAAGCCAAAGGGAACTGGAAATTTGTAAGAAATGGAGCAAAGGTAGGAGTGAAAGGCAACTTTGATGAAAATTGATGTGGAGAGTGAGAAACTGATTGATTTAAATTTCACAAATTAAAATTGGATTTGAAAACTTTCCCTAAATCAAGAGAAAATGAGAGTAGAACAGAATCACTAGCATTACCGGGAATACCTGGAATGACTTATTATAGTCATAGAATGGAAGTTTCTTAATATTAACTGACAATCTAAGGCAAAGGCATTTAAATGAAATGTTCTGTGGGAAGAGTGGAAATTTTCAGAATATTTCTAGCCCAAATCTAGTAGTTCTTCAGGAAGGTGAGATCCAATAAAACTGTTCTTTTCTCATGTCAAGTAATTGTTTTTGTTGTTATTTGTGTGTGTGTTATGTATGTGTTCACATGCATGTGCATTGCAGCCAGAAGAGGGACAGGGAGAGAGTGAGAGGGACTCTCTTTCCTCCTCCTCTCCTCTCTCTCCTCTTCATCTTTCTGAGATGAGATGGCATAGCAACAAGGCCCTCACTAGAGGGCCCCTTGATCTTAGACTGCCCAGCCTCTAGAACCTTGAGTAATGATAAATTACCCACTCAGATATTGGTATAGAAGCACAAAATGGACTAATGCAAACACAATCTAAATATTATTATCATCATTACACCTGTAGAAACAAATGGGCAAACTGAAGAAGCTTCCATGAGACACAGCGGCTACTGTGTGAATCCTGTGCATAGAACCAAATAGTCTGATCCAGTGTCCATGCACTGAGCCCTACAGAGCATGGCCTTCTTAAATATTACTTCTTAGAAAAGGCCATGGGAGTTCTTCTGAAAGAATTACCCTGTAAAGTGCCACATGTCAACATCTGTAGATCTAAACTATGATGGGGCCAACTCTCAGTCTTACATCTGTGCTCCCTAGCCTTTTAAAACGTTGGCTTCCATAAATGAAGCTATATAATGTTTTTTCTGAAACCTTGAAGCTCAGGGTACTGCATGATACATGAATTAAAATCTGTTCATTTATCCATCTGGGTGATTCCTGGGGAGAATCTTTATGCTAGGTTATTAGAAAAGGGTTTTATTTGGGTGACTTATTTTTGTGATTCAGCGGAATTTGAAGTAAACATAGAAAATCTGTCTATAGTTAAGCAGAAGAAAGAAAATTAGCAGAACAATAACCAGAATGGATATGGGAGGATAAATAAATAGATACATGTTGAAGAAGAGGGAGGAAGAAGGACCCAATTTTATAAATATTTAGGCAAAAGATAAACAATAGAGAAGAGATATTGGTACAGGCTTATGATACTCCCCAAAAAACAAACAAAAAAAAGTGTGTGGGGGGAGTATTTATATTCTAAAACCATTGTCTCTCCAGATTGATGAATGTATTTACTTTTGGTATTTATTCATGAATTTTAATTCAAGGTACTCAGATTCCTGGAGCCTTTAGAGAGGATAATGTGTAGCTTTCAAGCAGGAATTCTATTCTGGTCATGAACCTGAGGAAGTTACATTGCCTGGTGGTGTTTCTGTGCAAAATAGTATTGTGATTTAGGAACACTCTGAAAAGCTCAGCAAGAGTCATCAGAACCACAAGATTACCAAGTTACCCTTGTTATTTTCTTTTTTCTTAAAATCTAATTTATTGAAGTAGAAATACCTCCTACTCCCAGCCCCAGGGAGGAGACTACCTCCCCCAAACCTTTAGCATTGTGTTTCTGTGCACTGTAGCTTCTCTGCATGTGTGGTCTTATGTTTAGTGAACCACTGGACTCAGGACTAAGAGACTGAAGGGAACTTAAAAGCCCACTGAACTTTTCAGGAATATTCACTTGTTTCTTGGCCATGCTAAGGGCTGTTTTAGCACATCTTGACATCTCTCTACTACCTCCCATGGAGGCATTTCATGTTTGGTAGAGCTCTGATTTCTTGGAAAGCTTTCCTCTCATCATACAGAAATCTACAACCCTATGAGTTTCATTCATTTATCCTGATTCTAATCTGTTATCACATAGGATAATCCCTATTTTTCCAACAATAAGGTGTTATATTAAGAAGGGGCATCAGTATTACTTGACAGATATTATTAAATGAAAGATATTTATTAAATGTTCGAACACCTTCTGTGTTCCAAGGACCACTAACAAGTAGCAGCTTTCATGGGGTAATATAGGAGGAAAAGGAAAATTGAGCCTCAGTGAAAATACAGCCTGAGTCTAAGCAGGTGGCACTTAGCTTTCCAGAGAAGGCCAGGGGGACTTCTCAAAAGAAAGGAAGCTTGAACTCAATTGCAGAAAGAAGATGATTTGTTTTGCAAAAAGATGAGCAAAAAATATTAGAACAAAATCAGTTAGTGTTAGGAAGAACATGTGAACATGTGGTTCCAAGAGTTAATTGCAGATTTTCTCCTGGAGAGGAAATGAATATAAGGAAAGGTCAGATTATAAGGGAAGGAATTAACTTGACTTGTCAGGGCATTTAGACTTTGTCTTGTAGGCAGGATAGTCTTTAGATAGCTAAAATCCAAGTAGTGATACAATACAGTTTGTCTTCAAGTTTAATTGGATCACATGATCATGCTTTATTTGGATTAGATTTATGCAGTTCTTTAATCAGATCTCAGATGACATAGTTTGCCCCTTCAAACCTAGTCATTCCTTTCAGAAAAATAAAAAAAGTTTATCTTATTTATATCAGTAGTCTGGAGAATCAAATCCCTGCAAAGGGTGGGGAAATAGAAACAAAGGTGTGGTATTGAACAATGGCTGGGAATGAGAACTTAGAGAACGGTGAAGCCCCTGGAAAACTGGACCATGCTCACACAGTCTAAAGGCATGTATATTTCAAGTTTTTCATTACTTTTCTAGATGGCCAAATAATATCGGTATTTTGGATTTGATCAGGCTTGTTTTCTCATGTGACCCTTGATCTGTAATGTTTTTGAGGCAGAGGTACCAAACATCAACACAATATTCTTATTGTGGTTCAAACACATGATTAAAAGTTGATGATAACCCATTCACATTAATCTTTTTCCATTGATTTAGCCAAAAAATTTATTGACTTACTTTACATTATACTTTATATTATGCTTTTTTATTAAAAGATATGCTCTAGAGCCATATCTTCCCATGCTATACCAGAAAAATTATTTTCTCAGTCAAAATTCAGGAACTCATTGTAATAGAATAAGAATTATAGTAAGAAAATCTGATCTCCAGTTTGATTCTACTGTTAGTAGGCATTTTGATCATAAATGAAAGAGATTTGTTCTAAGAGACAACTCATTTTTCAAAGGTGGACAGATGTCTCTCCTGAATCATCCCAAATGATTGCCACTGTATGAATCAGTAATGTGAAAACGGTTTGTAAACTGTGAAATAGGCCACATATTTCTAGTTATTTTCTTGGTTAAATCTTTTTTACTTGATTTTTTTGTATCGTTCATATTCTACATTTCCTTCAGCAAAGTAAGAGGCCAAGTAATTTTCTGACTTTGTGAAGTGAGTTTTTGGCTGTGGCTATTTTAAATTCCTATACCTATTATCACCTCAACATATTCTTAATTCTGTAGATATAGAAAATAATCTATTTCTCTTTAAATAAGTCAGTCGACCTACTTTTTTATCTTCAAAGAAAATTTTAACAATTCCTTTTTATTAAAATGCTGCAAAGAAGTTTACAGATTCATTTCTGATTTGATTAAAATTATTCTTTTAACATAAACCTATATTTGTTTGGTTTACAGGTTTGCTTTGTCTTCACAAGAAAGATAAGGGGAAAAGTCCTTTTTGTTATTTAGATATCTGAAGTTAAATATGATTACAGACATTCTAATTGAAGTGATTATGTTGTATTATTATAGAATATTTAGCTACTTCTTTAGGACTCTAGCATAAAAATTAATTTCCAATGTCTTTAAAAGAAATTTATTATTTTTGTTATATTATAAAGAGAATGGCATTAAAAGAATCTAGAATAAATATGATATTTCTTGACAGCATTATTTTATTTCAATGAATTTTCTTAAAGTTTTAATTCATGCTTGATCAAATTGGGAATCTATCAACCAACTTTTTAAAATATTTATTTGGTACTGAAGATGATTCAAATTAGTAAAGAAGAAAATATGCATTGATGACTGGTGCTGATGTTTTGGTGTGCTCCCTTTCATTTATGCAGAAGTTGTCTTTTATCTTTATTTTATAATGTCTCATAGGGAATATTAAAGTTGAATTATAAATGATTAGATGTCTTAAGCACGTAATAGTAATATCTTATTTCAAATAAATTTTGAGGAGGTACAAATATGAAATCAGATGAATGGTGTAAAGTAAATGTTGTTCTGTCTTTTAAATCCTTGAGGATGTAAATAATGCAACTTCCAGGAACAGAGGAACCACCTCCCAGAAACCTTCCCAGAATGCCACTGGTCCATGTCATCAGAAGGGGCAACTAGTCACTCACTGTTCACCATCTATGCAGCTACTAAATCACTATATTTGTCATATAGTTAAGGTAAGGAGGGGGTTCATGTGGAGTTATTTCTCTTTTTAGTGTTTCTGCACAATGCCTTTCAAACATTCATTTATGCATTTACTCAACAAAGAATTGACAAGCCTACTGTGTGCCAAGCACTGAACCAGGCACTGGAGATCTTCCCATGAACAAGACATACATCCTTCCTTTCCTCACAAGCTGACTTCCTATATAGGGAGACTAACATTAAACCATTAATCCTCAAATTAATTATTTCATTGTGATTGTGGTAACACCTTGAGTGTTACATAAACGTAAATTAAGCACACTTGATTTTGCACATTACATAGGCTTCTCAGGAAAGAGATCTTTGAGCTAAAATTAATGAAAGTTGGAAGTGAAGAAGAAACAGTATCACAAATGCCCCAGTGTGGGAATGTGGGCATGATGACAAATAGGAAGAACCAGTGTGGCCCAGGTCAGAGTCCACCTGCAAAGGATGACCTCAGATGCATTTGTTCTGCTCATCCAAAGTTTTATTTGCTTCCATGTGTGGGAAGATTTTGGAAAGAGAAAGATTATAGATGTAATCCATGGCAAGGTATATATTAGAACATGAACCTTTCTAAAGTAGTGATAACATCTACTTCTGGAAGTTTGACAGAATAGATATCCCAAATGCCCACCTTTTTAGTAACAATACTGAACTGAGCTGGCATAAAAATAAGAGTTTATAAATTAAAAAATAAACATGATGTAAGAAGTAGGAAAAATGAGATTTTTCTCTTTGACAGCTGCATGGGGTAAAGAAGAAGAGTAAGATGCTGGCACAATGAAGCATCTAAACACAGACTCTTCAAAGATGCCCATGGGCTACACACTTGGCAAAAGGTCACTACATTATGCTGAGTGGACACACACAGCCTATTGTGGCTTTAGGGGTGTTGAAGAGATCTTTACTGAGAATTCATAATACTGGGAATCTTCCATGGCTTGTGTTTTGAATTCACCCAACCAGAGTGGACTGAATTCACTAAGCTAGCTAATCATTTAATTAATTGCAAGTCCCCCCCCCTCCCATCAGGATTGTCTCCAAAGACTAACTGAAGAAAACACAAAGTTTCTCTCAGAAACTCAACTTTACCCCACATACCAATAAATTCTCATAAATGTGGTTAAGAGGAAAATGTTTCACTTACAATAAAATATCATGAAACAAGTCCCCAAGAGGAGGAATCTGCAGAAACAACAAAGAGCATAAAGAGACACATGGACTTGGATATAAGAATTAACAGACATAACATATAAAATAATTATGCTTAATATGCTTAGAGAATTTTTTTTAAAAAGTGAAAATGTATCCAGAGAGCAAGTTTCTTCCAATATAAAACAAAAAATAGCCTATCATTTTTGAGACAAAACAAAATAGCACCTCTATATTTATTACCTCTAGTAATAAATCACTAATACACACAGCTGGAAAGGGAGGGGAACAATCTAAGTCTTACTGAAGTTATACATAGGAGTATTTATATGTCTCCATCTTTAAGTATTTTTTTTCTGTCTTATCCTTGATCTGTCACTGGAGGGTTCTATTCTGTTTGGACATTCCTTTTCCTTGGACTCAGGTAGCTGCTTTTGTACTCTGGCATGAGGATGAGTAGCTGGACCAGGGTGGGGTTCTGCCACACGTGTGCTCTGCTCTGAGGTGCATGGGTGAATGGCACTAACTCTCCCTGGCTACCATAAACTTTGAACCATGGATATCCCTGGGTGACCACTGAGGAGCAGGATTAAAGAAGACCTGTGGAGAGCTGCCCTCATCTGCTTAAGTGAGAGAAAAATATTCACTCTATATAACCTGACAGCAAGTTTGCCTTTCAAGGTTTTGAACAGAGTGATCTATGGCCCCTGGGAGAGAACACTGTGACTGATGCTGACTCACAGGGTTGCTCCCATGTAACAGTGGCTTAAATGCATTTCATGGTCTATCCAGGGTAGAGCTATTTTGAAATCTCAAATAATTAAGGGCTCTGTGGGAGGTTCTAGGATTCTAGAAAATAACTATTTGAATTACTGCCTACTTGTATAATGTACACAATAATATTTCCCAAAGGATGTGAATTTTTTCTCAATTTATATTTCCTGCTAAATAGCAATCTGTTATTGCAGTGTTATATTTTCTTTTGGCCAGAAAGATTGTGGGGGTAATTTGAAACCAATGTTTACATCCAGAATCCAAACTAAGACACTATGTATTTAAGAAATGTAATTTTTACCCAGTAGATGCCTATGTGGTTCCTTGCAGATAGTATGAGGAATTTTTAAAAATTATTTTCTAAGATAATTCATTAAGACAGCTATAATAAAGCCAGTCCACATCCAAAGAGGGTAGAATAATTGCTTGATTTATTCATTTATATTCTGTATGTATTTCAACTGACCAGTATTATTATGGATTGCTTTTCAATGTGGATATTTTTAATATATCAAGTTCCAATAGGTCTGTTTTAAGAGGGTATGTGCACATACAATCTAATCATAAGATCTTTGTGTTCTTGACTGTAGATATGTGTTTGAGTATGTAGTTAAGCAAAGAAATATCACTAGGTATCACAAACTGCAAAGTCTGATTCTGGTACTAGGAATTTACTCACAGAACTTTAAAATGTTTAAGTAGCTGACATCTTAATAGTAAAAAAATATTTAAAATAATGAGAGTAGTTGAAGATTACAAAAATTATTTTTAATTTTTATTCAGGTATTGCCTTTAATGTTGCAATCCTACCTTCCATTTTATTTTCACTGTCAATCTATTAAATGATATTTGGCCCCTACCAGATATTGACAAGGCCATAAGAGCAGAAGATGAAGCAGAATTCTATGTTGTTAGGCCAGGAGGAAGTCTGCATGGTTCTATTTTCCTTTACATAGTGTTTTGCTGCCTCCCCATACCCCAACCTTGAGAATAAACCTTCTAGGAGGATGAAGTGCTTTCCAGAGAGGCCTGCTCCTGGCAGGTGAATTATTAGAGCAACAAGAGGCTGGTTCATCTCCCTGCTCACTAACCCCTTCTACCATTTGCCTTTGCCAAGAAAGGAAAGTCTTGGAGTAGATGACAGCCCTTAGGTTTTGAGAGGCTTGCTTTCTGAAAGGAAAAATAAGTCCAAATCAGAATAATTGACAGGACACAAGGAGAGTCAAAAACAAGTTATAAGTAGAGAGACCTGAATTAAACATAAAAAGGCATTTCTCATGATTGAAGCTTTCTGTTCAGCCTGCCTAGAAGTTCAGTGGGCTGCCCTGGAGGCATTTGACTAGGAGCTAAGTTATTATATGACAGGAATACAGCAGAAAACACTCTAATGCTAGGTAGAAGATGGGACTGGATAAACTCTTAATTTCCTTCTGAGTTTAAAACTTCATAATAACATTTAAAAATAATATTTTTATTTTTCTTTATCAGAAAGAAAAGACATAGAGGAAAATAATATTCTCCTTTAAAAATCATGCAACTTGGGCTGGGAGTGTGGCTCAAGCGGTAACTCCCTCGCCTGGCATGCATGTGGCCCAGGTTCGATCCTCAGCACCACATACAAAGATGTTGTGTCCGCCGAAAACCAAAAATAAATAAATAAATAAATATTAAAATTCTCTCTCTCTTTAAAAAACATCATGCAACTAAAAGATAATATTGTTACCTGTTGTCTATCATTCTACACTTTTTTTGTTATGTGTTTCAGAGATACAGAAATTCTACATATATAATCAAACTTGTTTTTAATTTAAATAAACAGGATATTCTTGGTATAGAACCTGATTTTTTAGCCTGAAATGGAATACACCTTTCTTAACCAAAAAATGAACTATACATTAACATTAAAATAAAGCATAATATTGCTTTTTAAACATTGACTTTTGTCTGCCCCTTCCTGCTGTTTACGAATAGTACTCTTAAAAGAAAATCATTATGCATATCTTTTACAAAACCCAAAGGGTTCAGCTCATTTTCCCCAATTCATAAAAATAGTTTATAATTTAATACTTATTATGTTAAAATGCCCAAAGCATCAGATGACAGCAACAGGTAACCAGCTTAAGACCATTTTAGGTTGGCAGATGCTATGAAAGGAAGAACTGTTTCTTTACCTTCCAATTAATTTTCTACCAATTTTATCTTTTGTAGAATTCTACCCTACTATATTAGTTCATCTTATTTTTCTATAACATAATGCCTACTCTGGATACTCTATAAAAAGAAGAGTCTTATTTAGTTTTGAAGCTGAAAGTCCAAGATTGGGCTCCCATATGTTTGACCTCTGGTGAGGGTGATTTTGTCTGGGCAGGTAGTGTTGTGGTAGGAATGCATATAAAAGAAGACAGGAAACCAGAGAAGAATCAGGGGCCATACAGCTCTTTTATAGCAACTCACTTTTATGAGAACTAACTCACAAAAGGAGACCAGACCATCTTTTTCTGAGTGAATGTCCTCAATGACCTAACCACTTCCTTGTAGCCCCCAATCTCTTCAAGGTTCCACTAGTTCTTATTACTGAGGACCAAACCTTCAGCACACGAACTCTTGGGGGACAAGCCACATACAAACTGTAGCACTAGCTTTGTATTTAATTCCACCTCTATCTCTTAGTAAAATGTACTGAAAAGAGAAGAAAGCCTGTTGCCTAGGAATATGGTATTGTTCTCAAATGGCATTGTGTCTAAAATTCTAAAGGAAAGCTTTTTTTTGAAGAGATATATTACATTGCTGTCTCCTTCACTGAATCTTTGCCATTCTGAAGAGTACTTAACAGGAAAGTTTATATGTAGAACAAAGAAAAATCAATAATAAGCTGGGGACTTGGAATTGATTTTACCTTGCTGCATTTCTAGGGAAAAGCAAAACCACTGGCAATATTCCTGAAAAAAGGAACTTTGCAATAAAATATACATTTTTGTTAGGAATTGTATTATTATAGTGGCAATGTTTTTAATTCTTGTGAAAGAACTCAGTTCGGAGGCTTAAAACAATTTGCAAAATTAAAGCATCCAGTGCTTGCTTTCTGATGATGAACTTAAAGTATTTTTATTAGAATTTATTTTTATGCTGCTATCTTTTTAATTAATTTTTTCTAGAACTCAGTATACTATTTTTAGGGTTTTTCTTAATTTTCCTGTTTTTAAAATTTAATTATATCTTTGTATTTTTATCTTACATACCTAACTTCACTCACTATTTCCTTTTATTTTTTTCTTTTAAATATGAAATGTTTCTGTCTTTATATTTTTACTGAATATGGGTTTGCCTTACAGGTTGATATACTTCCTGTGGCAATTTTTAATAACTAGCTGAAATAATAACTTTCCATAATTAGGACATAAATGATTTATTTCTTTAAAAATTCTGATAAAAATAGAACTACTAGTACCCAGTGGACTAAGCAAAAAGTTGCTAATAAAAACCCATGAGTGTTCATTTTGGTGACCTTAGGCAAGTTTTATAATCTTCAAATGCCAAAGGTGTTAATTAATTTTACTCTTTCCAAGTTGGAAAATAATGCTACTGCTTAAAGGTTCATTGCTTGATGTAATCAATGCTGCATATGAAATAATATCAGGAAGAAATTAATACACATAAGGGAAAGGAGAGCTTGATTAGCCACACAGCTGGAAATGCAGAGTACAAATGCAGAGTTAGGAATTGCCACTGCCAGGAATCTCTCTTTCTCTTTATGCTTAAAACTTCACAGACAAAGCCATCTCTGAACTTCTTTTGCCTCAGCACATTGCTGCTTTCACTGATGTATGCAAAGCCTGCTCATTATTTCCTGTGTCTCCTGGATGTCCCTGGATCTTAGTCTGGTTCTCTCCCACAGGATCAGGATACAGTTACTCTATTTCAGTCAAACCATGGCCCTGGTGTAGGCATGTTCCCCTCATGGTAAACAGCCTGTCAAGAAAAAGTGCCCATCCAAATTATGCTTTGAAATCATGCTAGCTGTCACACTGAAAGAAAAAAATACCGTCAGCTGCATAAAAGAGAACACCTAACAATGACTTAAACAAATATGACTTTAAATATATCTGAAGGTTGTATCTCTTCTCTCTTAAGAGTTGTTGCTTCCTGGTCACAAATGATTGCTTTAGTTCTGAGCATCACATCTACATTTAAATCACTAGATCTGTACAACTACCCTCTATGTTTCTAATACTCAGTTCATTTTTTACTTTTATTTGTGAACAGTCATTAAATTAAATTATTGACATTATGAAAGATGTTACCCTTTTTATTTAAAATCATATATACATAGATAGGCAAAAAATATCTGACAATTTTATGATCATATTTTTTTATATTTCCTGTATACTAGACATTATAATTCTTAAGACAGAAAATGTGGTATTATTAGTTCCTATTTATCTTAACATAAAAACGTCCACCCACATTTTAATTGAAGCACCGAAATAGTAAAATAGAAAATATCCTAAAGTGATCTGCATCTGAACTCATGTAAGTATATATACCTATATGTTTTAAGCAATTCTCATTACAATGCTAACTTACAGGAGAACAAGTTCTCTTTTCTTTATTTTGTCATTTCATCTTAAACACCTAAAACCTGACAACCTAAAATCTATCATAGTGTCAGCTTTATTTTAAAAAGGAATTAATCATTCATCATTTTTCATTAATGTTTTTTCATTTTTCTCCTCAAAATCATTTGTTGGGTTTGTTTACAAGTTTATGTATTAGAAAGAGCAGGTGGGGTCACTTGTTTTATCTTGATATTCTTTTGCAGAATTATTTTTGGAATAATAACTGCTACAAATCTAACTGCTATGAACAAAAAAAATTAAAGTTCAAGGATTTCCTGACTTTGAGATATTATGTCACTACATTTGAAACATTAAGGCAAATCTATGCACTACTTTCTGGCAGACAAAGTCCCTGAATACTGAACTTAACATAATATATTGAAAATGATTTGAGTTGAAACATGGTAAGGTAATATTCATCTTAATTTTTATTATAAACAAAAACAGTGTGAATATGCCACATATGAAGAGAGAAAATGATTTTTCACATCCTGCATGGCATGCTAATTTTCATAATGAAAAGATCAGGCATTCAAATATCCTCTTTGAAATCTTCCTAAAGAGTAGAGGAAATTGTGGACTTAAAGTAGAGACCATTTAAAAAAAAAATACTGACTGAGCATGTTAAGACTTTCTTCTCCCTGCCATTTTTAAGCATTTTCTACTTATATTCAGCTTGTCTCATTTTCTAGCATTTTCTGCTTATATTCAGTTTGTCCTAGTTTGACTTAACAAAATTCTAGTGGAACCATTTTCCTTCAAAACACTGTATTAGAGCCATCAAGAGATCGCCTGCTGAGCATCCTCTGAAAAGAACAAAACACTGAATAGGCTGAGAGAGCAGTGAAGATTTGAAAATTCATACTTAAATAATTGTACAAAAACAAAATTTGCCTTCAATAACTGCTGAGAAAAATTAGACTCTTCATATTATTATAGTGTGGTCTCATTTATTAGCAATAACACCTGCTTTAAGAACTATCAAAAAGCTAGGCATAGCAAACAAGTAAAGAAACACTTCAAAATAAACTCAAGTGAGAAACATTCAAACTGGAGATTTCTTCTAATTGGACATTATCATGATGTTGTAAAAGCTGGTTTTCCATGAGGGTATATGTATAGGATTGTGAATTCTCAGTAACATATGGTTGAGAATTTTGAAATTGGAGTTTCAGAAGGGACATCACTGTCATAACACAGTTGTCATGCCTGGGGACTAGCTATTAGGCCAGTCTTTTCTTTCTCTTTCTCAAAGCAAAATATATGTAGACTTTCATGAGTAGAAATTGGTTAGTAGATGTTAAATGAACAACTGCTCATATTTTGTGTTGACTTACTGTGGTTTAGGAATTCCTTTGTGAAAGGCTTTACATATGATTCCCATAAAAATCCTCACATGGGTATCTTTTGCATTGTGTGTATTAGAAAACTGAAGTGCCAAGTTATAAAGCAAAGTCCCCACTGCTTATGACTGCATCAGTGGAGAGCTGAATTCAGCTCTGAGCTCTCAATTTCAGCTCTGTAGAAATAAATTATTTCCAAATTCCTAAATACTTTTAGGAAATTTGAAGTTAGGCACAAGAGAGATAGTTTTTAAAACAGTGGTCTACCTTTGGTATAGATGAAGTCTCCATCTTCTCATGCATTATGTCTTCTCAGAGAAGACATTCATACAATAGAGCTAATGCTCATTCATATAGAAGAAGATAGACATATAAAATGATATAAGTAATCCAACAGCCAATATCACTGGGAAGTACCAAGTGGCTTAGAACAGCAGCCTTCTGCAAAAACAGATTATTGTCATAAAACGGAATGGATTATGATGTAGAAATCATGCAAGCCTCTGTTAAGTACAATTTTGCAGCTTTTTCAGCTTCCAAATCCAATAATTATACATATACACATTGGGAACTGCCATTGTTATTCTTTATGGAACAAGGCTGAGAAGTTCTCACTTCCAATTCATATCATTTTAGAGAAGAATTTTCCTATCTACAAATGGAAGGAAGCTGCTGTAGCTAAAAGTCCGGTCCATTTTTGTAGCAGACTTCTTATTTTACCTTTTGCTGATTTCATATAGGTATGAAGGAAGAAGCTATTTTTTTTTCTCATACTCTTACCACGTATTAAAGGAATAAGTAGAATCCATGTTACTTTATATGTCACCTTAGAAATGATTTATTATCAGAGCAACCTGAAGGTGATTTAAGTGAAGTAATTCCAGTCGACTTAAAGGCAGAACATATGGAATAACTTTAAATTTATGTTTTCTTTCCTCACTATATCAATCAAAGAAAACACAGCAATAATCCTTTCCTTTTTAAATATTTATATTCCACTTCTAAAGGATCCCTACGAATAGAGCAAGTTACATGCAAAGTTCAGCATCAGCATTCTCAAAATACCCAAAGCGCCTCATAGTCTGCAGAGTGTGAAGCCCTCCCCTTTCCTGGAAGAATCAACAAAAATCAAAATAGCAAAAGTTTCTCAGCGCTAAATGTGCTAGATGTTGTTAAGAAATGTGGTAATTAAAAATATTTTTTAAACTAATACCTTTCCTTTAGAAGAGCCTCCAATCTAATCATGATTGTGGATGAGTACACTGTGTCTTTTCTTTTTTTCGTTATATGACCCTGAGTTCTTCTGTTTTTCCTATCAAAAAGGTCATCTCTGGCTTCTTCTCTTCCTACTCTGTCATTATGCTTTTTGCTTCCCACACATCAGTACTTGATTTTCTTCTTGAATTTTCACTCTCCTGGAGTAATGTTGAGTGTCCCCATTACAATTCTGTGTACACAAATGTTAAGAACAAATCCAAACCTCTCTGTGAATTTCATCCCCAAAAGTCTTAGAGCTTCACAGACATCACTACATGGATAGCTTATCAGTTTCCCATTATCAGTTTATTCAAATGAGTTCACTTTAGCCTTGTTATATTACATTTCCTTCAGTTTTCCCACCTCCATAATGTTTCCAACTTTCTCTCAAAACTGAGGCTCCATTCTTGATCTTTCCTTTTAATTTCACCCATAACCTTTTCCACAATTAAAATCCTGAGTTTACTTTGTACTGGCTTCTCTACTTCCATTGCGTACACCCCAATATAATTAAATAGTCTTTCACCAAAATATTACTTTAGTCTCTGATTGACCCCTCTGTCAGTCCTTCTCAGATATTTTAATAGCTTCCTATTGTCTATTATAATTGCTCAGCTGCTAGTACTATGATCTGAAGAATAGTGTCTTAAACAAGACAGAGAGGTGTTTCCTCTCATTTTTAAGTCTGGACTAAGTCCACAGAGAGAATAGGGGCTCCATGATGCCAACAATACCTCAACCTCCTTCCTTCTTCCTTCCTACTGTGCTACATGTAGAGTATAATTTCAACCCTCATTGCAGCAACATGGTGGCTATCACCACCTCTGGCTTTCTCTTTGCATCCTGGCTGCTTCCAGTGAGTGGCTTTCTCTGTCACATGTGCCAACCATGATACACTGAAGCGATGAAGTCAAGTGACCATAGACAGAAACCTATGCAACTATTAACCAAAAGAGCCTTTCCTTTAAAAAATTGCTTTGTCTCAAGTATTTGTTAGAGTAATGAAAATTTGCCACTCTCAAAATAGGTTTTGTTAGGAGGAGGAAATGTGTAGGCATTTAAAAGGTAACTGACCTTATCTAATTTATTTTAGCAAAAATAATCTAAGGTGTTGCCAGCATGAAGATTTTTATGAATATTCATGCATATTTGGCTTTTTCTGTTTGGTTCTTTTTTATATCCCCCATTGCATTGATTATTGAATATAAATAAACGTGGAAATTAATAAAGCAATAATTTATTTATTTGTTCACTTTAAAAACATGTAATTTTTATGTTTAAGAAACTTAGAAAGAAGATAAAAATACAAAATCCTTGTCCTCAATGATATCACAGAGTATGATGAGTGAGAGTGAAAAAGAATAGATAATTATAATGTAACATATATAATGTGAAAATTAGGCCAGGGTTTTTAAGTGTGGGGTGGTCTTGGAGTCACAAAGAATTATTGGTAGTTTGGGGTTACAGGAGTAGATTTATGAAAAATTATGTATATATATATATATATATATATATGTTTGAAAAGTATTCAAACTTTTCTCTTCACTACACTAAATCGGGGCTAATCTTTGTGTGTATATATATATATATATATATACCATGAAGACATTTATTATACACTTATATATAGCACTACACCTGACACACCATGAGTATTCAATAAATATTTGTCTGTAAAATAAGAGTTAGCAAGGCAAAGAATGGGAAAGTATATGGAAAACATTCCAGCCTATGGAATGCTAAGTTATATAATGGGTGTTTGGATGTTCAGATAAATTCAAGTGCTTCATATACTTGACACATAGAGCTTAACAAATAAGGCTTTTATTAAAGAAATATGCATAAACTGAGACTAGGTAGCCTGAAAGTCATGAGAAAGTTTCAATACCAAGCAAGGATATACGATTCTCAGCCTAAAGGGAAAGTTCTCTCCTTGAAGGATATTAAGCAAAGTATTAATTAATAGGATTTATTCTCCTGAAAGATATTTTATGGCAGAGTTAAAAATGACTTGAGGGGCATTTAAGGTGGGAAATAGAGGTGATATTGGAGGCACAATAACCAGTAAACCATATAGATTCTGAAATAAGGCAATGATACCCATGGAATGAAGGAGGGGAAAGTTAGTGATCTTCATTCCATCTGCTCTTTTCCTACCTTTATAAAGCACCATGGTTTCTCTTAACCCTGTGGCATCCCCTTTATTTTTCTAATTTCCTTTTCATCTCTCCTACTTACCTAATGTTGTATACATTTTCTAAGATCTATGCAAACATTTCTACCCAAACTTTTCATTACACTAAATTTGGGACAATCTTTATAAACCTCTCAAACATTTTATTTTATTTTTCATTTGAAGATATCACTTATAATAGTGTAAAAGTAGTATATTTTACTGATTCTACTACATTTCAAGACATTTGAACATAGGAATTGTGCTTTACTCATTTATTTACCCACATTCATGAACAATATCAAACATATTATGAAAAACTAGTACATGCTTGACAATAAAGAAAGACAACATGATTGCATGAAATGCTGTATCAAGGAGGTATGTTGTATGATTGAGCTAGAGCTAATTCACTTGTTTATTTGGTAATCTTGCCAAGCAATCATCTTTCTGGTCGGCAGTCTGAGAATGTAAGATTATGATGCTGTTCTCAATTCATTTTTTAAAAAATATTTTTTAGTTGTAAATGGGCACAATACCTTTTATTTATTTATTTATTTATTTATTTATTTATTTATTTATTTATTTATATGTGGTGATGAGAATCAAACCCAGTGCCTCACACGTCCTAGCTACAAACCCAGCCCTCGTCAATTCAGTCTTAAACAAAATGATTGTTAAACACGAAACTGTGAGTCATTATGCTCAGTTTTGGGAAAACAAATATAAATACATCATGGCCCTCACCTCAAGAAGACTTCAATATAGAGTGGGAAATATAAGAAAGGTGAGGGTCAACAGAGAGGAAAAAGAGAGAAAGGGAAATTGAGCTCTATCAAATAAATGGCAGAAGGGGGAGTATTCAAGTGTTAATAAATTTATGTATGGAGAAAAATGAATGGGATTTTGCTGGGCAACCAAAAGGGAAGAGCATTTGTGTCAGAGAAAGCATCAGAAAGTGGAAGGGGACTACAATATGAAAGAATTGCTGTATGTGAACCATGACTCATGTAGGATGGAGAGAATGAAGAAGCTTGGCAGGAGCAGTGGACAAATGCTAGATTTTTAATGACTGGTAGGTAACATGAAGGGGTTGAATTTTGTTATAAAGGTCATGGGATTTTGTGATATTTATGTTTTCTAGGTGAATGTGAGGTCCAATGTGTTGGTATAATCATGTTTGTTAAATCAATGTGATTTCTCTATAATATTTAATCCTTCCTGCCATTTCTAACTCCTTCCCAGAACATTATTTTAACTAAACATACAATTATTAATACAGTATTAATAGTTACCAAATACCCCTGTTTTCATTTCCTCAATTACACAAAAATGAATTTTTTAACTGTATGTGAGTGCATTTTCTGATAAAGAATCTTCAAAGTGCATCCTCTCTCTAGTTGCCTATCATCTGAATGTATTCTCATTCTTTGGTTTTGTTTTGTTTGATTGTAATTTCAAATCTTTGAAGAACACATGTGAACTCTCTTTTAGAACACCATGTACTTGTTTTTTTCTAATAATTTTCTCATGATTAAATTAAATTTAAAATTTCCCAAGAAAGACACATTGATAACATTATTGAGTATATGATATGCAATATATAATAATACATATTGAAATATAATGTATATGACCTTTTGATTTGTGTTTTGTTGTGATTCTTTCCCCTTTTAACAATTATTTAAAAACCTACTATTACTTTTGCTTATAACTTAGTTTCCCTATTTCTAACCACTGAAAAGTAATCTTTAGTGGACTGTACTTCTCCATATATTATTTCTGCATTTCTCTAGTGACAGTCAGGCTTCACCTAATTCATGGTGACCAAAGAATGTGAATAATTTGTGTTCACATGTCAAGAATATAGCATTCAAACAGAATAGTAACATGATGTGCATTTTTCAAAGATCATACTTGTGCTAGTATAGTTCAATTAGGGGAAAAAGAGTGGAAGTAGGTAAGAAGTTAGGACTTAAATAACAAAATGTAGCAGAGACATGAGGGCAGGCTGGATTACAACAACACTAATATTTGCCATGGACATTAGCCGGAATCAAGCCAGGCACCTGTAATCCTAGTAGCTGGGAGGCTGAGGCAGGAGGATCCCGAATTCAAAGCTATCCTGAGGCCCTAATCAACTTAGCAATACTCTATTTCTAAAATATAAGAAAGGGCTGGAGTGGTGGCTCAGTGGTTAAGCACTCCTGTGTTTGATCCTTGGAAAAAGAAAATTGAATTAAAACAATTATATTTAAAGGTTTCAGCATTTGGGAAAGAACATCCATTTTCCTATATCTTTCAGACTCCTTTGTATAGTTGAAAAAGAGACTAGTATTGTGAATGAAATTCTCAGGGGATAAAAGGACATAAAATTAACTTTATCTGTAGTATGCTCTGATATAAGGAGGCTGATTCATAGTGGGGATAGGGAAGGGGAGCATGGGAAGAATAGAGGAACAATAGATAGGGTAGAGGAGTGGGAGGGAAAGGGAATGGGAGGTTTGCAAGGATGGTGGAATGTGATGGACATCATTAGCTAAAGTACATGTATGAAGACACGAACTGGTGTCAACATACTTTATATACAACCAGAGATATGAAAAAAACTGTGATGTATATGTTTAATAAGAATTATAATGCATTATACTGTCATTTATTTTTAAAAATCAGTTAAAATTAACTTTCTCAATCATTCACATAGTAGGATCTGTTTTAATTCTGGGGGGAAAAATAACCATGGTAAGGCAACAGAGAAGGATGAGCAGAGAATGAGAAATGCTTCTTAAACTAAAAGCAGTCTGAGCTTTTAGGATGGGCTACAGAATCCTTGCTGATTCAATTAATTTTGCAAAGTCCAGCAGTTCATTCTTTATTCCACATATCCCAAGAATCTAATTCTGTGCTGGTCAACCTGCTGTCAATGTGACAAAATACCTGAGATAATCAGTTTTAAAAAATGAAAAGTTCTTTTTGGTTCATGGTGTCAGAGGTTTTACTCTATGGTCAGTTGGCTCCCTTATTTTGAGGCCTGTGACAAGTTGATTGCAAGTTTTCTGGCGAAGGAACCGCTGAGCTAAAGCCAGCCCAAAGAAGGAGCATGACAAGTTGAATATCACTATGTTTTCTTTTCAAACTGGATCATTTCAATTATCTTACCTTACATTTATTGATCATTTCTTCTATCTATTCAAATCCATTGGAAACCCTTTTGCAATTTTTAGTTCTAGAATTGCTTTTGGGGCAGGGTCTTTTGTATCTTCTGCTTATTTATGTTTAAAATTTTTAATCCAATATTTTCTTAGCTTTGTTCACATCTTCTATTAGTTTTTTTAGCATTAAGACAGTTATTTTAAATCCTTTGTCTAATAAATCAGTATAGGTGGTGGTGAAACCTTTTGGAAAAGACACCTAATGAAAGGAAGTTAGGCCACTAGAGAAAATAATTGTTAAGAACCATATAAATTCAGTGAATGAAAAGATATGGCAAGCATTTCAGAGGTTCAACCAACTCCAAGGAGAATAAATTCAAAGAGATCTACTCTAAGACACGTTATACTCAAACTGTCAAAGTCGAAGACGGAGACAGGGAATCTTAAAAGCAGCATCATATAGAATGGCTCTCCAGTGAGATTATCAGGAGATGTCTATACAGAAACCTTGGAAATTATGTGGAAGTGGGTTGATATAATCAAGCTGCTGAACGAAAAATAGTAAAAAACAAAAAACACCAAGAACCTTTAATTTGGCAAAACTCTTCTAAACAGAGAGAAAAATTAATACCATCCTAAATAGGCAAAGTCAAAAACCAAACTAATAAAAGGAGACAATACAATACAACTATATCTAACATGCAAGATGTTCTGAAACAAATCCTTCAGGTTTAAATAAAAGGATGGAGACAGAATTCAAAATTCTATGAAGGAATAAAGATTTGTGATAAAGTTAAAAACATGGATAATTATAAAAGTCAAAATTCATGTAATTTCAGTTTGTAATTTTATTTTTTTTACATGAATTAAGAGATAAATGCACTAAAATTATTACCATATATTTTTGGTTATACAATGTACAAAGAAGTCACCTATAGGGGTGAAAAGTTGACATATAGAAGCAGAGGTTTTATATGTTATTAAAGTTAAACTGGTATCAACTTAGATTGTTTTAACTTTATATTAAATACAATTTCTATGTTTGCTATAAAGAAAGTAGATCTAAAATATATACAAAAGAAAGTGAGAAGGGAATTTCAAAACTTTAATGCAGGAAATCAGCTAAATATAAAAGAAAATTATAATGTCAGAAATGAGTGACAAAAATATGATTTTTATAAAACAAACAAAAATTATAGAAGTAAATTCCCCCTTATAACTAGTCACTTTCAATGTAAATAGATTACATTTTTAAATTAAAACATAAAGATTAGTAAGATGAATGTTGAAAATGATAAAATAATAAGCTATCTACAAGAAACTCAACTTACAACCAAAGACAGCAACTAGTTGACAGTGAAAGGATAGAAAAAAAAATCTATACAAATAGTAACCAAAAGAGAGAATTAGTAGTACTAATATTAGTCAAAATATACTTTAAATTAAAAAGTTTACAAAGAAAAAAGAGATATTATATATCAATAAATGGTCCAATGCAGCAAGAATATGTAACATTTGGATGCAGTGGCTCAGGCTTGTAATCTCAGCGGTTTGGGAGGATGAGGTAGAAGAATCACAAGTTCAAGGCCAGCATCAGCAATGTAGTAAGGCCCTAAGCAACTTAATAAGACCTTGTTTCAAAAATTTAAAAAAAATAAAAAGGGTTGAGGATGTGTCTTAATGGTAAAGTACCCCTGGGTTTAATCTGAAGTTCCAAAAAAAAAAAGAAGAATATATAAAAATTGGAAAATGTATCTAATAAAGCCATTAATAAGTCTGATGCAGAGTGTGATGGTATTGAAGAGTGAAATATAAAATTCTATAACAAAAATTTGATAATTCAATACCCCACTATCAGTTTGGACAGCCAAATAGAAGGTGAGTTGAAAATAAATAAATAAATAAATAAATGGCTTGCTGAGCATGGTGACCCAGACCTGTCATCCCAGCTACTTAGGAGACTTGAACAAGCAGGGGAATTGCAAATTGGAGGCCAGCCTGGGCAACTTAGTGAGATTTTGTTGCAAAATAAAACAGGCTGACAAAGTAGCTTAGTGGCATAACACTTTGGGGTTTAATCTTCAGTACTTAAAAAAAATCAAGGTCTTAAATACACAATAAACCAATAAAATATAACATGCCGCATCCGGCTAACGGGGTCGAGTCCGGCGAGGGGCGGCGAGGTTAAGAAATACACAGGACACCAAGGTTCTTCATCCAGGAGGAAGCGTGCGCGCTTTATTGTCAAAGTTTGTTCCCTTATATATCTTTTGTAACAGCTGCGGGAAATCACTCAAAAGCAAGGAGGGAAGAGTAATAACTGCGTCCTTGGGTTACGCCACTGTCCCCTATCAGAAGGTGCTGAGGGCCATTACCAAGTAGGAATGACGCATTGAAATTTCCTTGCCAAGCGTACCCCATGCTGCTTAGAGGACATTCGATGGGACATTGCATGCATGCTTTAATAAGGTGACCTTGCTCAAGGACCAAGGCGGATCCGAGTTTAGAGCTGATCAGGTTTGAGGAAGTAACCGGCTCCTTGAGTTTAAGGCGTTGCCAGTTTCAGATAATGGGTTTTAGGGAAGTTAGAGGTTGAAGATTATTGCTGGGATTAGGGTGTTCCTGCTGCTTGTTCTCATTGAGTTCTCGTGAGATAAAAATGGGATTTGGAGATAGCCTTGTGGAGTAGGTGAATTGTGCAGGCAGACGGCAGAACACGATTGCCCCTGGACCTGTGTGGAGGCGGTGTGAGAGCGGGAATAAAGAATTGCTGTTTGAACCTACAAAGGTGTGGTGGCTCGTGATTCTGGTGCCAAGCCGAGACCTTGGCAAGAAGGCTCGAACAGGTCAAAATGTTCCGAGAGACACATATGCTCGAGGCAGATAAACAGGAAACCTCAAGCCTGCGTCAGGACCCTGTGAGCTGGCCACTTTGACATGCAGAACAAGGAACTGGGGGCTGGGCCCCAGGGGCCAGGGAAGGCCTGCTACCAGCAATAACACATAAATATATAACACTTGACTCCACAATAGAATACATATTCCCTCAAGGGTACGTATGGTATTCTCTAAAATAGAGCATTTGTTGACCACAATTAAGCCTCAATGGATTTAAAGAGATATATATCATGTGAGTGTCTTTTTCAACTATGATGGGATAAAACTAGAAATACTGATTAATGGTTACTGTGCTACAGTTAGATTGTAGCATGAAGTTTTGAAGTGTTATTGCACAGCAGCAAAACTACAGATAACAGTAAAGTATTGTACATTCAAAAAGGAAGAAAAAAGCTTTTGAAAATTTTTATTATGGGGAAATGATAATTTTTTTCTTTTTCTTTTTTTTAGTTTATTATAGGTATTTATAATTGTGGAGTTCATTTTGACATATTCATAAATGCATATAACATAATTTATTCTATTTCAGTCCCCAGTATTGAAATACTATGATTTTGGTCTTCTTTCTATTAATTCAATTTTAATTGATTCATGATAGTTATACATAAAAGTGAAATTCATTTTATATATTCATATATGCCAATAACATAATTTAATCAATTTTATTTCACAGATCCTCCCCTTTTCCCATTCTTCTCTCATCCTTGATCTTCTTCCTCTAGTCCACTGTTCTTTCTATTTTCATGAGATCCTTCTTACCCCTTCTTTTATTTTTTAATTTCTTATTTCTAGCTTCTACATGTGAGAGAAAACATTTGACTTTTGATTTTCTGAGTTTGGCTTATTTCAATCAAAATGTTCTTCAGTTCCATCCACTTAATAGCAAAGGGCATAATATTAACCTTTTTGTGGCTGAGTAAAATTCCATTGTGTATATATACCACATTTTTAATCCAATCATCTATGAGGGACACATAGGCTGGTGACCTTACTTGATTATTGTGAATTGCCCTGCTATAAATATTAGTATGCATGTATCATTATAATATGCTGATTTTAGTTCTTTTGGATAAATATCAAAGAGTAGTATAGCTGGGTTATATGGTGTTTCCATTTTTAGTCTGTTGAGGAATCTCCATACTGCTTTTCAAAGTGGTTGTACTGATTTGTAATACCACCAACAGTGCCTAAGTGTACCTTTTCCTCCACATCTTCACAAACATTTGTTTTATATGTATTCTTAATGGTTGCCATTCTAGCTGGACTGAAATGAAATCTCAGAGTATTTTTGAATTTTAGTTCCCTGACTTCTAAGAATGTTGAATATTTTTTCATGTATTTATTGGCCATTTGCATTTCTTCTTTTAAGAAATCTCGGGCTGATTCTTAGTCAATTTTTCATGACTGTAGCTAGAAGAACTAACAAAAACAATTTAAAGGAGGAAAGTTTATTTTGGCTTTTGGTTTCAGAGTTTCAGTCCTTGATTAGTCTCCATAGCTCTGGGACTGAGATGAGATAGAACATCATAGCAGAAGGTGGGGAAGAGGAAAGCAGCTCAAGGCATGACAACCAGGAAACACAGAAAACTCTGCTCCTCAAGGACAAAATAAAAACCTCACAGTTGTAATCCCAGTGACTTGCATTCTCCATCCACACCCTACCTGCCTAGAGTGATTGCCATATCAGTAGATTAACTGATCCACTGATTAGGTCACACCACATAATCTAATCATTTCACCTCTAAAAATTCTTGCATTGTCTTACACATGAGCTTTTGGGGAATACCTCATATCTAAACCATACCAAGTTTGTTTTTTATCATTTATTGTTTGGTTGCAGCTTTTTGAATTACATATCTAGAATATATAATCTGAATATTAATCTTCTGTCAGAATAGTAGCTGTCAAAGATTTTCTCCCATTCTGCTCTTTCTTCGTTGCTTTTATGTGTTTCTTTTGCTGCGAAGAAGCTTTTTAATTTGAAGTCATTTCATTTATTGATTCTTGGTTTTATTTTTTTAGCTTTAGGGCTCTCATCAGAGAATTTGGTGCCTGCACTAATATGTTGTAGTGTTGACCCGATGCTTTCAAAAAGTCGTAGCAGCTGCACTATTTCTGGTCTGATTTCTAGATCTTTTATCAATTTTGAGTTAATGTTTGTGTAGAATGAGAGACAGGAATATAGTTTCATTATTTTACATATGGATATCCAGTTTTTCTAGCATTGTTAGTTAAATTGATCTTTTGTAAAAGTTTGAGGAGATAAATGTTTATCCTGACTTAAACATTACACAATATACACATATTTACACGTAACATGGAACCCCATTTCCATGTGTAATTTTTATGCTTTATGTATCAGTTAAAAAATAAACTGAAAAACAAAAGAATTAATAATGAGAATCATGGAAAATTTTACAAATTTTTGGATTATAAAAAACACATGTAAGCAACCATAAGATCAAAAAATGAATCACAGGAAAATTAGAAAATAATATGAATGAATGAAAATGAAATACAACATACTAAAATATGTAGAATACAGAGAAAGCAAAAATAAGTGCGACACGTATATATGTGGACATATTAAAAATTAAAAAGATCTGAACTCAATAGCCTAGCTTTATAATTCAGGAAAACCAAAAAAGTATAAAAAACTAAGTTCACAATTAGCAGAAAGACATAAGTAACAATTACTAAAGTAGAGAAATATAAAACAGAGAACCAGAAACAGCAGAAAAAAATTCATGAAATAAAAAATTGGTTCTTTAAAAATTTTAACAAAATTGGCAATCTCTGCCTAGATTGACTAGAGCACATAAAACTGGCTAAAACCAGGAATGAAAGTGGGAATATCACTACCGATTCTATAGAAATATAAAGGATTATTAGAGAGTATTATAAAAAATTATATGCCTCGGATTTGTATGCCTTAGACAAAATGGACAAATTCCTATCCACACATAAAAAAATTGAATCATGAAGAAATTAAAATCCAAAAGTTTCATAACTAAATACAGAGATTGGAATAGTAATAAAAAATTTCCTGAAAAAAAATAATCTCTGCACCTGATGACTTCACTGATGAATTTTACCAAATATGTAAAAAAAAATAAATAACTAATACCAACCTTCTGAATCTCTTCCAAAATAATTGAACGGGAGGGAGCACTCATGGTTTAGGTATGAGGTGTCCCCCAAAAGCTCATGTGTGAGATAGGACAAAAAGTTCAGAGATAAAGCGATTGGGTTAGGACAGCTTTAAACTAATCAGTGCATGAATCCAGCAGAATGTATTACCTGGGTAGTAACTGTAAGAACGTAGGTTGTGACTGGAGAAGGTAGGTTCCTGGAGGTGTGCCTTTGGGATATACATTTGGTCCCTGTTGAGCGGCTCTCTCTCTTTCTCTCTCTCTACTTCCTGTTTCCATGTTGTTAGCTGCTTTCTTCTGCCATACCCTTTCTGCTTTAATATTCTGCCTTACCTTGGGCCTGAAGTAATGGAATTAGTCATCTATGGATTGAGACCTCTGAAACCATGAGCCTCAAATAAACTTTTCCTCCTCTATGTTGTTCTTGTCAGGTCTTTTGGTCACAGGGTTGAAAAAGCTGACTAAAATACTTTCCAGTTTCATTATGTGAGGAAAACTTCACTGGGATACTAAAGCTAGATAATGACTCTATAAGAAGTAACAGACCAATATTTCTGATTAAAATTGATGTAAAAACCCTAAAAAAAATTAAAGTTAGTGTACCCAACACAGTGTGGTGCTGAGGGCCATTACCAAGTAGGAATGACGCATCGAAATTTCCTTGCCAAGCGTACCCCATGCTGCTTAGAGGACATTCGATGGGACATTGCATGCATACTTTAATAAGGTGACCTTGCTCAAGGACCAAGGCAGATCCGGGTTTAGAGCTGATCAGGTTTGAGGAAGTAACCGGCTCCTTGAGTTTAAGGCGTTGCCAGTTTAAGATAATGGGTTTTAGGGAAGTTGGAAGTTGAAGATTATTGCTGGGATTAGGGTGTTCCTGCTGCTTGTTCCCGTTGAGTTCTCGTGAGATTAAAATGGGATTTGGAGAGAGCCTCGTGGAGTAGGTGGTTTGTGTGGGAGACGGCAGAACGTGATTGCCCCTGGACCTGTGTGGAGGTGGTGTGAGAGCGGGAATAAAGAATTGCTGTTTGAACCTACAAAGCTGTGAGTGCCTCGTGATTCTGGTGCCAAGCCGAGACATTGGCCTTGGCATTTTGGTGGCCCGTACGCGGGACTTCTGAAATTTGGAGGTGAGTAAAATCGCTCCCCCCTGAGGGAAGGCGAGAGAATGGGTGACCATTTCAAAAAACAATGTGTTCTTGTTTTGATTTATTTCGTTTTTGTTTCAAGCTGCCTATCCCTAGAAATTTCTCAGGCAAACTGGGAAAAATGGTTGGCTCAAGGTTTGAAGTTTGTTAGCCCCGAGAAAGAGAAAATTGATACAGTGAATTTTTATTCAGTTTTTGTTTCATTCAGTTGTGGTTTTGTTTTGTGTTATCTTATTGGGTTGCGTTATCTTTATAGAAGATTAGAAATTATTAAAAAAGAAGCCGAAAAAGTGTTAAGTAAATTGTTAGAGATTCAGACCATGGAGGAAGACATTTTAGATCAAGCAAAAGAGAAGGTCTCTCGAGCTAGTCAGAGAAAGGGAGAAAATTTAAAGGAAAAGGGTTTATTAGGAAAAAGGCCACAACAAGAGGCTGTTACTAACTCCGTTTTACCAGAGGGTGTAATTCAACCAACAGCCCCGCCGATGGAGACAGCTGAGTGGCCCTCAAACCCCGTAGTTGATAGATGGGATCCTGAGACAGGACCTCAAAGATTAGCATGCCCTGTATTTGAACAGGTAGGAGGGCAGCGAATTCACCGTGTTTTAGAATTTAAAACAGTGAAGCAGTTAAAGGAGGCTGTAACAACCTATGGTCCTCAAGCCCCCTTCACGGTAAGCATGGTGGAGTCCATTACTAACTTGGTCATGACGCCAGCAGATTGGGCTAGCATGTGTAAATCTGTGCTAAATGGAGGACAATATTTGTTATGGAAGGTTGCCAATGAGGAATTTTGCATGGAGACAGCTAGGCGAAATGCAGCAGCCGGTTACCCTCAAAGAAATCTTGAAATGTTATTAGGAAGGGGACCTTATGAGGGTCAGCGGCAACAAATGGAATATGATCCTGCTGTATATGTACAGATTGCTGCAGACGCAGTTAGGGCATGGAAGACTTTACAAGGACATGGAGATTTACAAGGTCAGCTATCTAAGGTAATACAGAGACCTAATGAACCTTACGCTGACTTTGTAGATAGGCTTATTCAAACGGCTGCCAAAATTTTTGGTGACACAGAACAAGCAATGCCATTAATAAAACAACTGGCTTATGACCAAGCAAATCGTTGCTGCAGAGAGGTTATTAGACCATGGAGACATGAAGATTTAAACACATATATTAAATTATGTAGAGATGTTAATGAACAAGGGCAAGTCTTGGCAGCTGCAGTACAACAGGCTTTAGATGCCAGGCTAGAAACATGCTATAATTGTGAACAAACAGGACATTTTAAAAGGAGTTGCCCCATAAGAGGAGGGTTTAACAAAACTAGAAATCAAAGGAATAGAATACCGGGTATTTGCCCACGATGCCGTAGAGGGAGACATTGGGCTAATGAATGCCGTTCTCAAACCACCATAGAAGGTACTCCCTTATCAAAAAACGGACAAGGATCAGGTATTTACCCACAATATCGTGGAGAAAGGCACCAGGCTTCATTGCCAAAAAACGGACTGGGGGGCCCAATGCTCCGGGGCCCACAACCACAAATATACGGGGCAGTGGAGGAACCCAGCAACCCCATCAGGGTGGTGCCCAGGACACATTGTCCATTAAATCCCTCATCAGACAAACCCAAGGGAGCGCAGGGTTGGACATCTGCGCCTCTGCCAGAGCAGTATTAACTCCAGAGATGGGAGTTCAAATCATTCCTACAGGAGTAAAAGGACTTCTTCCCCAAGGAACAGTAGGCTTATTGTTGGGACGTAGTTCATCTACATTAAAAGGACTTATGATAAGTCCTGGGGTAATTGATCCCGATTATGTAGGTGAAATAAAAATTATAGCTAGTTCTCCAGGAGGTATATCAGTAATTTCACCTGGAGATAGAATAGCACAGTTGTTAATACTACCCAGCCTACATAATAAGTTCTCTAGTCTTAATGTAGAAAGAGGTTCCAAGGGATTAGGCTCCACAGGTGTAGATTGGGCTATGTTGTCTTTAAATTTAGATTCTGGACCAATGTTAAAACTAAATATTCAGGGTTGTGACTTTAATGGACTGCTGGACACAGGTGCTGACCTTAGCATCATATCTCTTCAAGAATGGCCAAAACATTGGCCATTACAACAAGCCACTCAAACGCTTCGAGGCCTAGGAGTGGCGACTAATCCCCATAGAAGTGCTATGGTATTAGATTGGAAGGATCCTGAAGGATGTGAAGGAACTATACAGCCATATGTTTTGGATCACCTTCCTATTAATTTATGGGGACGGGATGTCCTAGATCAACTAGGTTTGATGTTAACAAATAACATCAATCCTAATGTGCCCACTACTAGGGCTAGACAAGGTATCAGGAAAGAAAAAAGATTAGGAAAACAAGAACAAGGTATAGCAGCGCCAATTCAAATAGATCAAGGAACAGACAGACATGGGTTGGATTTTCAGAAAGGGCCACTGAGACAATCAAAATTACTTGGAAATCAGAAAGACCAGTGTGGGTTCCTCAGTGGCCCCTGACTAAAGAAAAGATACAAGTAGCCCATGATCTGGTCAAACAACAATTAGCGGAAGGACATTTACAACCTTCCGTATCTCCCCATAATACTCCCATTTTTGTTATCAAAAAGAAATCGGGTAAATGGAGATTATTACAAGATTTAAGAGCAATTAATAATGAGATGGTTATTATGGGACCTGCTCAATCAGGGATTCCTCAATTGTCTGCTTTACCAAAAACGTGGCATGTTTTAGCTATAGACATTAAAGATTGCTTTTTTTCGATTCCAATTCATCCCGAGGATAGTCCACGTTTTGCATTTACTATCCCTGCATTAAATCATGAAGGTCCTGATGAAAGATATGAATGGAAAGTACTCCCTCAAGGAATGGCTAACAGTCCAACTATGTGTCAAATATATGTTAATAAAGCAATCCAGCCACTTAGAAATCAAAATCCTGAACTAAAAATATTTCACTATATGGATGATGTATTATTGGCACATAAAGATAAAAACACATTGCTGGAATGTTATGCCATACTTACAAACTTGTTAAAAAATTATAATCTAGAGATAGGAATAGACAAAGTACAATTAAATTTTCCAATTAATTATTTAGGAGTTCTATTATCCTCAACCATGGTCCATCCACCTAAAATTCAAATACGAGTAGATCAACTCAAATCACTTAATGACTTTCAAAAGTTGTTGGGAGATATAAATTGGATAAGGCCTTATCTAAGCATACCAACAGGAGAGTTGGGACCTTTATTTGATATTCTAAAAGGTCCATCAGATCCAAATTCACCCCGAATGTTAACTCCTAAAGCTAGAAAGGCATTAAAAATTATTGAGACATATATGGAAAATATGCATTTAGATAGAATTGATATAAGTTTGCCTTTATTATTTATTGTACTACCAACAAGAAATATTCCTACAGGAGTATTTTGGCAGGAAGGTCCATTATTGTGGATACATTTATCTTATTCTCCTAACACTATTCTTACTAGGTATCCTGAGGCTGTAGGGCAATTAATACTCAAAGGTATAAGAGCAGCAAAGGCAGTGTTTGGAATTTCTCCCAATAAAATTATTACTCCATATACTATGGAGCAAATTGATGAGTTAGCTAATGAATTAAATACTTGGGCAATAATCATGTGTAAATCGAATGTTTCATTTGATAATCATTTACCATCTAATCCTTTGTTGTCTTTTTGGTCTAAGCATCCTGTAGTTTTTCCTAAAATGACAAGAAAAACACCTATCATGAATGCTCCAAATATATTCACTGATGGGTCTAATAATGGTACAGCTGCAGTAGTTACCCCTGATCAAACTTTTACATTTTTAGTTCCCAAACAATCAGCTCAAAAGGTAGAGCTTAATGCAGTTCTACAAGCTTTTGTGATGTTCAAAGATTCTGTATTTAATTTATTTTCTGATAGTCAGTATGTAGTTAATGCTATAATATCCCTTGAAGATGCTGGTAGGATTTCCCCTTCCTCTACTGTTTTCTCTTTGTTTTCCACTATACAAAGTCTAATCTGGGATAGAAAAGATCCATTCTTTATAGGACATATCAGGGCACATACAGGATTGCCTGGAGCCCTTAGTTTGGGCAATGATTTAGCAGATAAAACTACACATGATATACATATTTTTTCTACTGTAGAAGAAGCTACAAATTTTCATAAAAGGTTTCATGTTAATGCTAATACTTTACAAAAGCGTTTTAAAATAACTAAGGAACAAGCCAGGCATATAATAAAACAATGTCAAAATTGTGTGACCTTTTTACCCCAAGTTAATCTTGGAGTCAATCCTAGAGGACTGATACCTAACCATATTTGGCAGATGGACGTCACACACTTGCCAGAATTTGGAAAATTAAAATATTTACATGTTACAGTTGATACTTCTTCCGGATTTTTGATGGGCTCCCTTCATGCCGGAGAAAAAACTAAAGATGTTATAGCTCATTGCTTACAAAATTTTGCCACTGTGGGTGTTCCTAAACAGTTAAAAACTGATAACGGTCCTGGTTATACGTCTAAATCTTTTAAACAATTTTGCTCATCATTTGGTATTACTCATATAACAGGAATCCCATACAATCCACAGGGACAAGGCATAGTTGAAAGAGCTCATCAAACTATTAAAACGTATCTATTAAAGCAAAAAGAGGGAATTGGAAAGGGGTATATATCCCCCAAAGATAAACTTAAAATAACCCTTTTTACTCTAAACTTTCTAAATTTGGATTCATCAGGACTTAGTGCTGTGGAAAGACATATGTATCCGAAAAATGTACATAAGCCTAAGGTACTTTGGAAAGATATTCTAACAGGACAATGGAAAGGTCCCTACCCAGTTATTGTCTGGAGTCGGGGTTCCGTTTGTGTGTTCCCACAGGGAGAACAGCAGCCGATTTGGATTCCAGAGAGGTTAACCAAAACAATTTCTACAGAAAAAGAAGATGATTTGACTGAAATCCATAACAGCTGAAATCCAGAGCTCCAGCTTGGCTATTCTTACATCTGCGACAGTGATTAACCACGGTGCCTTTTTTTCAATATCTATTTTATTATTGCATTTTTCCACATCGTAAAGTTCTATTTTATTTTTTGAGCTCATACAAACCTAGGTTAATGTTTTTCTGATCAGTTTTGTTTTTTGACTGTTTTTTATTTTTTGACTGTGGAGTTTTTAAACATTGCAATGGAGATTTTACCTAGGTAAAGCTACAAGGCCGTTATTATTGTCTTATGTGTTGTATGTTATGTATGCACTGTTTTGTGTTGCATGTCAGTATGTGTGTATGTCCATATTTTTATATGAGGAGCGCTCATGAAAAAATGGATCCGAATTTTTTTTTATTCACGTGATTTAAGTGGTTTAATCTAATTAGGTAAACAGCTGTTAATGATTGTTTTCAAGGGTGGTTAATAGATCTGTTTGCTTACTATTGTTTTCAAAGGTGATTAACAGATCTGTTTGTTTACTTTCACTTTTCCTTTTCATTATATTTAATAATTCTGTTCAGGATAATGTCTCTTTAACATCATTACCAGAATTTCCATCTCCATCCCAGTGCCGGTGAAGACTAAGAAAACCAAACTACAGCTTCTATGATAGCTACCACAGTAAACTGTATAAACTGATGCATCAATGAATATAACTCAACAAGTAATGCTCAATCAAGGACTTGATTTACTTTGGGAGGAAATGGACATATTGATAGACTCTTCCACTTTGAACTGCCTGCAGAACTTGCCTGGACTATTTATCAGTTGCATGCATTGTGAACTATCGTCTGGTGCAGCGAATTGTGGTAATGCTGGCATATTTTTGCTGATGGTGTCGCCAGTGATGCAATTTCCTTGCCAGCGCACCCCATGTTAATTGTGGTAATGCTGGCATCTTTGCTGATGGTGTCACCAGTGATGCAATTTTTCCAAAGGAGCCGTCAATTGGCTTGGTGTCGTGGCATTTCTGTATCTTCCTCCCTTCTACTACTTGATGGTCTAAAATTTGGGGGCCAACAGAGGTGAGGCAAGAACCTCACCCCCCCACTGGCACCAAGGTTAAATTTGGGGGCCAACAGAGGTGAGGCAAGAACCTCACCCCCCCACTGGTGCTTAGGCCTATCCACAAGCATGGCTGAATGCTGGACCGGTAGTCAGTGACGGGTTGATCTGATTGCAGTGGATTCAACCTAAGACAGGAAATTGACGTGTAAAGGTCAGTTCTCCCATGATGGGTAAGAACCACATGTTGAATTGGACAACCTACCAGGCACGGTCCTAAGCCACATTGCTTGTTGTTTAATTAATCAGAAGGGGGGAGATGCTGAGGGCCATTACCAAGTAGGAATGACGCATCGAAATTTCCTTGCCAAACGTACCCCATGCTGCTTAGAGGACATTCGATGGGACATTGCATGCATACTTTAATAAGGTGACCTTGCTCAAGGACCAAGGCAGATCCGGGTTTAGAGCTGATCAGGTTTGAGGAAGTAACCGGCTCCTTGAGTTTAAGGCGTTGCCAGTTTAAGATAATGGGTTTTAGGGAAGTTGGAAGTTGAAGATTATTGCTGGGATTAGGGTGTTCCTGCTGCTTGTTCCCGTTGAGTTCTCGTGAGATTAAAATGGGATTTGGAGAGAGCCTCGTGGAGTAGGTGGTTTGTGTGGGAGACGGCAGAACGTGATTGCCCCTGGACCTGTGTGGAGGCGGTGTGAGAGCGGGAATAAAGAATTGCTGTTTGAACCTACGAAGCTGTGTGGTGACTCGTGATTCTGGTGCCAAGCCGAGACCTTGGCAGTGTGGTAGTGGCATAAAGGCAAGTCCATTGGGAAAAAATAGAAAGTTCAGAAGTAAAACTCAGCATATGTGGTCAACTAATGTTTTGATAAGTATGTTAAGACTACACAGTGGGAAAAAAATCTTTTCAATAATTTGTGTTGGTGAGTCAACACCCATAGTGCAATGATGTTGTTCCCTTGCCTAACACCACATATAAAAAACATTAACTCAAAATGGATCAAATACTTAAATGTAAGATCTGAATATATAAAACTTGTATAAAATATAAAAACTTGTATAAAGCTCCAAGGGAAAATAATACATTAAAGAAATAATAATAAATAATAATGAAAGATTCATGGCCATGGATTTGACAATTCTTTCCTTGATGTAACACCTAAAGCAGAGAAAACAAAGGAAAAATTAAGACAAATTGAACTGAATCTAAATTTAATATTTTTCTGCATTGAAGGATACTGTCAGCAGAATAAAAAAGCAACCCACAGACTAGGAATATATTTACAAATCATATACTTCATAAGGCATTAATATCTATGAAACATAGAGAACTCTCCAAACTCACCAAAGAACAAGCAACTTAATTCAAAACTGGGCAAAAAAATGAATAAACATTTATCCAACAAAGATATACAAATGAGACCAATAGATACATGTATCCAACAAATGCATAAGCATTTTAGATGTTCAAGAAAAATGCTCAACATTGCTAATCATTAGGGAAATGCAATCAAAACCACAATGAGGTACCACTTCATATTGATTAAGATAGCTATTAATGGGGAAAATAACAAGTTTTGATGAAGATAAGAATTTGGTATCTGTGCAGTCATTGCTGGTGGAAATGTAAAATGGTGCTACTGCTATGAAAAATATACGGCAGCTCCTAAAAAATTAAAAATATAATTACCATATGATCAAGCATTTCTTTTTCTGAGTTTGTACCCTGTGGGAAGCCATCCATGATATACATTACAATCTTCTCTTGGCATGAACCCAGGGAGAGATAGGCCTGGCATTGAGAACTTTCCATGCCTCTCCCACAGCAATAGATTGCCCAATGCACATGACCTTTCCCTTAGCTCTGCTAGGACGGTTCCTCATAGTAGCTCCAGAGATAGGCATAGGAAGAAAGGTTAGAGGTGGGCTGTTAGGAACTGAACAGCCCACCTTTAACCGTTTTTGGAGAAGAACATTCTCTGGAAGGCCTTTGATGTCCCCAATATAAATAAAGCAGGTGCAGGTGCCATTTTGCCAGAGGCTAGGTCCATATGATCAGCTTGCCTGTCCTGCCCCAGCTTTGAAACCACTTTCTGTGTTCTATAGTTTTTACACCATTTTATTTCTCTTAGCTTTTGTTTTTCAGCTAGCCCATTCCACTGAGGGGAACCCCATTCCACATGGGCTGTTGGTGGGAGTACTCTGTTGAGAGCCACAGCTGAAGGGGCCCCAGCAAACTTCCAGCTGCCAGCAAACTTCCAGCTGCCAACTGATGATTGCCTCACAGGGGCCCCAGCAACATCTAGCTGATTGGCTCCTCTGCGGTGATGCTCATTGGGCTATTTCCCTGCCCTTTCAGACCATGGAGCTGCTCATTGGGGGACTTTTTTCGGCTCCGCCCACACGACCCAGCCAATCAACCTTAAGAGCAGGAGGATTGTGGGCGGTGGTGAGGCTTGTGGTTGAGGGAGAGGCTTGTGGGAAGCCGGTGGTGGCAGTTGGGCTCTGAGGGTTTTTCCTGAGGAGCTCTTTTGTTTGGCCTGTGTGGTTCTAAAAATAAAGTTTGTTTCTTTTGACAAGTGGCTCCTGAATTGTACCCAGCCAGACTGTGGCAGTACCCAAAAGAATTGAAAGCAGTGTTTGCTCCTATATTCCCACTATCCTCTGACTCTGGAATACTATTTTTTTAATGTAGCATTGTTATCTCGGAATCAGTCATCATGGAAAAAAGAATTTCTTATGTAAGTCAGTTTAAAAATAACTGTGAAAAGTAAGATGAGGTTTTAACAATAATGAGGAATTGTTTTTACTTCTAATATTCCTTTAGAAAACAGACAGAAGGTGTGATTAATTCACATAGAATAGTCTATTTCAGGCAATGCTGCATATTTTAAGTCAATTAGTTTTGCTATTGCCTCAATAATTAAATTTTACTTCTGAATATTAAAAATTAATTTATCTATGCCTCAAAATATAATGTTACTATGAATTTGGTATTTGGGGCCATAAGTATATGGAGTTTACGGATCAGAAACACTTAGCCTACATTTTCTTCCTTCCATAGCAAGGTTCCAGAACAGCTTTAATGTTCTCTGCTTGGGCCATGCATAAGGTGTGATTATAGGAAACTGGAAGGTACTGGTTGGCTTTTGAAATCCTTTCTTTCTCAGCCTGGTATCCTGTAGATTTGTAGGTTTCTGGACTTCAGCAATGAGCGCATGGTGGCTTCTTCTCTCCTTGACCTCCTGCTTTCTGCACTTTCCATTACTGACACCATTTGCTTTCACTTCTTGATGGCACACTGCTCCCAGCTGCCTGGCAGAAAATGTCAATCTCCCTGCCTCTATTTTCCACTTCTTAGTTATTTAGGACATGACTAAATTGTATGAAACTCAGGGGAGAAAATTTAAGGAAAGCATTCTATATGAAGCTGACACAGCAGAAAAACTAGAGGCCTGAGAATCAGGACAGAGAGGACACTGATCTGGGCCAAACAACTGTCAAATCCATTCCTTGTGAGCAACATGCTGAGAAGGGTGCTGGAGGGCATCTCAGCGAGGGGCAGCTTTTCACAGAGCTAAGATGGTCTCCCTGTGATAACCTCAGATGTCTCTGTGACCTGGTTCTTTTTCTATCATGTAGGTCTGGCCACCTCTATCTGGAAATGTGAGCAAAGCACTCTGCTCTGCTTTGAGAAAAACACAGAGGCAGACCCAAGCAGGAGCTATTCTATTATTTATATAAGCATTCTGATGGCAAATCTAGTATGATCACAGTTCCTATGATGCAGAGAAATGTGTAGTTTAAGGAAGCAAACATCTACTGAGGGGTTTATTAAGTACCATACCCTGTGGTGACCACAGAGATGAGGGGGAACACTGCATGTGCCTGCATAAAAGTGCTTACATCACAGATGGATTGTCCGGCATAGAAACAAACAATTTCAGCACCATATAGCAAGAACTAAGATATAAGTATATGTAAGTGTTCTGAAGGGTATTTAAAAAGAATTCAAACTTTTTTTTTTTTGTACTAGGAATTGAACCCAGGTACAATATTCGCTGAGTCACATCCCCAGCCCTTTTATTTTATAATTTTGAAACAGGGCCTTGCTAAGTCTTCCTATTTTAGCCTCTGAGTCAATGGGATTATGGGTATTTGCCACCACACCTGGCTGAACAATAAAGCAAGACTTTTCTGTCTAAAATTCTATTTAAATAAAATAGATATTTCACCTTTTTTCTTTTAAGACAAAAAAAAGCATGCTACTGAATACCTTAAAATTGTAAAGGAGTTACTTAAATTCTTGTATAATTCAGGTAAGCTAGCATCAACATACATGGTTCTCATAGATCTTAATCATTATTTGTAAAATATGAGATCTATTGATTGACATATTTCTGATAAAAACAGATAGCATTTTTCTTCTTAAACACAGAGTCAAATTTATGACTTGTATTTAACTCTCTATAACAGATGTTTCAGAAATATAAGCAAAGTTGGTTAAAATTCTGTTTATTACACATTTAAAAGAACAGAATGTACAAAGATTATGTTAAGAAAGGCACTGAAGCACAAATACTTCTAACTAATGAATCTGCAAATCCAGGAATGCAAGCACTGCTGTCTATCTTGTTCCCTTAGCACAAAGAACCATGCTTGGCGTGTGTTGTGCACAATAAATTGTCAAATGAATAAACAGCCTGTAATTACAAGTCATAGAGTAGTATCATTTAAAATAGATTAAAACACAGTTTTACTTCATCCCTGGATATTTAGAGATTTATTGCCTAGAATGATGCTATTTAGTGGGTATAAATTTCAGCTCCTATAATTTGAGTTCATCAAGTTTTGCATCTAACATTTTTTTAACTACAGCTTATTTCACAGCATTATTATAGGTCCCCTTATTCATATTATCACTCCAAGACTCTTCATCCCCTCTACCCCACTGCAACCATCTGAAGTGTATCATTTTTAACATATTTCAAGCAAAAAAAAAAAGTTTGGGGGGGTGAAGAAAAAGGATGTAGGAAATATTATTCATATAAATCTTTCTGGAAAAAGTTGAATACAAAATCCAAGCAAACAGATGTTTAGGGGAAACTATAAATCCTTGAGAATTTAGTATGAAATCTAAGGAAAAGTAAAGGTAGAATAAGAATGACAGAATGAAAATAAGTGTCGTATGTTCTGACAAAGAACAAAGGAGACAAAAAGAGAGAGATTAAGTCAAATGGTGATAATAATATCTAAACCTTTAATAACTGAGCATCAAACATTAAAGTTTATAGAAAACCATAGAAAAAGTGTAAAGATAACAAAGTAAAGAATAATGATTAATTAATGATATTGGGTAATGAAGAGAGGTTATTAAAAACACTAAACTGAAAAGATACAAAGAAAATTCTATGTAGAATATTTGTCACAGTAAATTAAGCTACACATAGATACATATGCACAAAATGACATGAATAAGCATAGCAAAATCTTAAAAGTCTAAAAAGGTATAAACTAGACAATATAACAGAGATAAAGCCAAGGAAATACAACTTAAATAAATGTGACTAGGTTCAATTCACATATTTAAAATTTTTATATGTATCACAAAGCAAAAATAACTGTTTTAGACAAGCATGATACAGAACAAAGTAACTTCAAAATGTTAAAGTAAAAGTTTGGACAGTTGTATACCAGGAAAATGAAGTAAAACAAAGCAAAAGTCATTCTCAGTTGGGCAAGGTACAGTTTGAGCTAAAATTCATTAAAGAAACTCAAATTAACAAAGATGTAACACTTATAAGTATTTTTGCAACAGATAATACAGTAATAATTTTTATAAAGTGGAAAAATTATGGGAAATAAAAAATACTAAATATATGAAAACTTTAATATTATGAAGATTGTATTTTTTATATTCCAAGGCAGATTAAATGAACAAAAATGAAGAATTCAGAAGACTTATATAACCAGATCAAGATATATTTAACCTTATTGCTTAATAATAGACTATATCTTACTTTTTTCAGTTGCCCATGAAACACACAGAAAAATGCACCAAATAGAAAGTCACAAAAGAGACTCAATAAATTTCAAATAAATAAAAATAAATGATAAATATATTTTTGCCTCATAATTCAATGAATACAGAAATTATATTTTTAAAAGTCAGAGAAAATATGCTCCTGCCCAAATAACTTAAAATTTTATCTTAAGGAACTGTTGATTCAGAGCTAGGACAAATATAAAATTTGTACATAGAAATTAAAGTACAAATGAAATAGTATTCATAGGAGTATTCATAATTGTATATTTTATCTTATATTAAAATTTACAATATTTATTCTTGTATCATTAAACATCTGATTGTATAAAAATTAAATTAAAAACAAAATATACTGAAAGAAGAAATCTATTAAAAATTAGATAAATGAAAACAAACTTTAAAAACATTTTTTGAAAGTGATTAAAATACTCGAACCTCTAGCTAATGTAAATGAGGCAAAAAATAAGAGAAGCCACAGAAATGTAATACAATAAATAAGCCATAGGAAAAAATATAGAAAGAGAAAAAATAGAAATAATGAAAGATTTCTTTAGAAAATTCAGTGAAAATATCTTAAATGAAATCAATAATTTTCAAAAGAAATATAATTTATTAAAACAGAGTGAAGCTTTAAGTCTCACAGAAGATACAGGGAAGTTTGCAAGAGAACTAAATCCCCTCCTTTTCAAACAACTATGTCCCACTGTTTCCACAAGCACTGTAAGTAAAGTTTAAAAGAGCAGCTCCCCTGTTAAAACTCTCCCAAAGCATGAATAAGTGAGTAATACTTCCAAAATTGTTTTGTAAAGCAAATACATTATTGATTCCTCAAATCTCTAAAATAAACTATAGATGAATTGATGTCAAAATTCAAAATAAATATTAGCATTAGAATTCAATATCACATTGTATAATAATATAATATGACATTTTAAAATGCAAGTATGACTCAAGTTTCAAATCTTTACTGATATAATTTTATAATATTTAATGTAGCAAAATAGAATTACATAATTCACTTCATTGTGATGAAAAAACACATTTTAATATATTTTTTGTTGTTAATTGCGCACATTTATGAGACTCATTGTGGCGTTGCAATGTATGCATTCAATGTAAAATGATCATATCAGAATAAATGGCATATCTATCACTTCAGACATTGTCATTTCTTTGCTTTGGGAACATTAAAAATCCAATCTATCAGGTATTTGATATATTCAAACAAATATATGAAAAAAATGTTCATCATCATCTCTAGCAATTAGAGAAATGCAAATCAAAACTACTTTAAGATATTATCTCACTCCAGTCAGAATGGTAGCTATTATGAAGACAAACAACAATAAGTGCGAGGATGTGGGGAAAAAGGCACACTCATACATTGCTGGTGGGACTGCAAATTGGTGCAGCCAATATTGGAAGCAGTATGGATTTTCCTTGGAAAACTGGGAATGGAACCACCATTTGATCCATCTATCCCTCTCCTCAGTCTATACCCAAAGGACTTAAAAACAGTATACTACAGGGACACAGCCACATCAATGTCTATAACAGCACAGTTCACAATAGCTAAACTGTGGAACCAACCTAGATGCCCTTCAGTAGATGAATGTATTAAAAAATGTGGCATATATACACAATGGAATATTGCTCAGCAATAAAATAGAAAAAATCATGGCATTTGCAGGTAAATTGATAGAGTTGGAGAAGATAATGCTAAGTGAAGCTAGCCAATCCCCCCAAAAACAATTGCAGAATGTTTTCTCTGACATAAGGAGTCTGACTCATAGTGGGGCAGGGAGGGGGAGCATGAGAGGAATAGACAAACTCTAGATAGGGCAGAGGGATGAGAGGGGGCAAGGGTTGGGGAAGGGGGTTAGCAATGATGGGGAATATGATGGATATCATTATCCAAAGTCCATGTATGAAGACCTGAATTGGCATGAACATACTTTATACACAAATATATGAATAATTGTGCTCTATATGTATAATAAGAATTGTAATGCAGTCTGCTATCATGTAGTTAAAAATAAAATCAATTAAAAAAAGAAATATTCAGTTAATTGTAATCAACCATAGCTATCTGACTGTGCTATCGAATGTTAGAAGTTACTCCTCATGTGTACTTGCCCCCTATACTGTTAACTGTCCTTTCTCCTTGTCTCCCTCCCTACACCCCATGGTAACCACTTTTCTACTCTTCATTTCTATAGCATCAACTTTAAAAATTCATTTAACAAAACTTCAATACTCACTGTAGTGAGAAAAAGCACTTAATATATCGATAACTACTTTTTCAAAAAGAAAATGTAGAACATCATTCTAAGTGAAATAAACAAATGACAATCTAGGGGAAAACATTTAAAATTCACTTTCAGACTTATTTCCTTTCAATTGCAGCACAGGCAATTATTGTCTCAAAACACTTCTGACAGAGGCAAGAGCAGAAATTAAGTGCTTTCCACAGCTTCTCACTGCTCCCCACAGCCTCCTTCTGCACTGTCCCCAACCCCAGCCTCCAGTTGCAATACCACATTCCCAATACAAAGCAATAAGAGACATCCTTCAGATTACTTTCTCTCATATCTAGTTGGCAGTGATGGTTTCTGAATTCCAGACTTCATTCTCCTTCCTCAGTTTTCAGAGTTGGTTTTAGGAAAAGCAGTCCAAGCTAGTTTACCAAATTGACAGTAATCAGCAAGTCATATCTTATTTACATCCATAGGAATTCAATTTCAGTCATCAATGGATTCCTGGTACTCTAGACTTGTTTAAAAGTTAGCAAGCATGAAGGAAATGCCTTAGTAAGGCCTTAGTTTTCCACAGTGACCAGTACAGTGCTTTTACTTTTCCCAGATACAGTTAGGTGACTTTTGGGTTGCCTGAACCATACTTAGGTTTTTTGGTGCATTGCATTGCCCTGCCCTTGATGCCACACCACCTTTGAAAGTGCTGATTCTGGGAGAGAACTGATAGGCCTCTATGGTTGAGACCGAATGAGTCTTACCTCACTACCTGGATGCTACGTAAACACTCTCCCTTTGCCATCTTATGTGGTATGCCTAGCTCAGTCCACCCCATGGCTTAGGTTCTAAGAATATACAGCATAGGAATGAACACACATCATGGAAATGAAAATACTGTGAAGCAAACTCTAATAATAGCAGAATTCTCTAAGGTAACTGGTAATAAAAGATCTTAGAACATGAGAATGGGTGAAGCATATAACACAAAAATACATTAATATATTACCCTGTTTTAGTTGTATGTCTGAATCTTGGAGAAGTGAGTTAAAACCATGCTCAAGAGATTATTTTGAGCAACCGTTTCTTTCAGACATTAGGTTTTATATTTTGGGTTGTTAACCTTACTTCTAGATTTTTTTTAAATTAAACTTCTTTTTCTTCCCTTTTCTGTAATTATCTAAGCTTCTTTCTGACAACCTTAAGGTTTCAAGCAAGAAATCTGAGATAAAGCCTTAAGATGGAGTTGTGCAAAATGCACTATTGAGATCATATCAGAAAAATTTAAATTTGGCATTTTATTTTACTTTTAGGAACAGGTAATTGAATATAAAAATAAAACATGCCATTGTTTTTGGTACTTTAAAATCAAAGGTAGGTCATTTTATCCATGTTAGTAGCATCTAGGTTTTCATTACCATTTCAAGAAGAGGGCATTGTGGAAGGTTTTAGAATAAATTAAAATCATGCAGCATTTTCTAGTTTCTTTAAATATCATTTTTCTCCATTAGCTTTATTATCCCAAACATTGTATTAATGTGCTTCTTATTGTTCTCTGGTGGAATTTAACAATAAAGATTTTACAAGAGGTAAAATATCTAAAAATTTTTGAACTGTATGATTTGTAGAAAACAATTTCATTTGGTTATGTTTACAGAATCCACCTCAGAAGTCTAGAAACACACACTTTTAAGAAATGTATGCATTTGAATAGCTTATTATTTGACCCAGACTCTATTTTGGAGGAGAAGTTGGGAAAAAAATGGACTCGGCCAATTCACCATGATAACAAAGTTGTGTTAATGAAAGTGTAAATCTAACCCAGAATAACTGAAGCCAAAATTTTTACATTAGAGCTAAATTTATCCAATTTAGCTATCAATAGTAGTCAATTAATGTAACTGTCAAATTCATACTGATTATATTCATATGCTAACCAATCTTCAGTACATTAATAAAAAGTAATTCCTAATATATCTACACTTAATATCATATCAAAGTTCTTCATAAAAGTTATCTTTTTAAAATATAAGTCAGATCATGTCATTCCTTGTATAAATACCTTCAATATCTCTGATTATGTCTCTGCATCTTAGTAAAAATTCATATCCTTAGAATGAACTATAAAGCTCACCCCAGATCCTCTCTGACCTCATCTCTTATTTGATCTGCATTATCAGCTAGACCTGCACAAGCCCTGTATACTCCCACCTTAGGGCCTTTTCATATTCTGATTGCTCCACCTAGAATGCTTTTTTGCAATGTATACAGTGACTTGTTCCATCACTGCCTTCAAGTGTTAACATTGGGCCATATTCTCAGTAAAGCCATTCCTAAAGTATCTGCTTAAGATACAGTGTTCCTCTCAAAGGTACTCTCAATCCTCCTTACTCATACATTCTGTCATACTGTCACCATCTTATGCATTTTTACTTTTTTGATTATTGTTATGGTTTAGATATGTGGTGTTCTACAAAGCTTATGAGTGAGACAATATAAAAAATATTGAAAGGTGAAATCATTAGATTATAAGAGGTATAACCTAAGCAGTGGATTAATCCACTGATATAGATCAATTGGGCGGTATTGTAGGCAGGTGGGGTGTAGCTGGGGGAAGTAGGTCACTGGGGGTGTGCCTTAGGGGTTTACATTTTGTTCTTGATGGAGTGGAGTGTTTTCTTTCTCTGCTTCATGGCTGCAAAAGTACTGCCCTCTGTCCTCCTTCACACCCTTCTGCCTCATCTTGGACTCAGAATTATAGAGTTTGCCAACCACAGGCTAAGCTTCTGAAACCATGAGACAAAATAAGTTTTTACTCCTCTAAGTCAGTCTTGTTGGGTATTTTGGTCACAGCAATATAAAGCTGACTATAACAATTATTCTCTTCCTTTTCTTCTGTGATGTAAGTTCTAGGAGTACAGAGATTTGCATCTGTTTTCTTCATTGTTGTAGACTAGTGCCACAGATAATTCTAGCAAACAATAGTAACTCAAATGACATATTTGAACATATTTGAAATAACTAAAAAATAAATTGAATATTTCTATTTCTAGCCTTATGGTAAATTAAATGTCCTAAAAAGCCTCTCAATATAAAACTTAGAAATCCTGAATGTAATACAGTAAACATTTCCTTAAATACATGTTGAGCTTAAAAGAAAGCAAAGAATACCTTCCCTGGCTAAAACCTATAGCACTTATAGCACACACAAATAATTGCCCTTTCACACCCATACATTGCTGGTGGGACTACAAATTGGTACAACCACTCTGGAAAGCAGTATGGAGATTTCTTAGAAAACTTGGAATGGAACCACCATTTGACCTAGTTATCCCACTTCTCAGTCTATACCCAAATGACTTAAAATCAGCATACTATAGTAATGTAGCCACCTCAATGTTTATAACAGCTCAATAAGCTAAACTGTGGAAGTAACCTAGATGCCCTTCAATAGGTGAATGGATAAAAAACTATGGTATAAATATGTACAATGGAATATTACTCAACATTAAAAGAGAATAAAATTATGGCATTTGCAGGTAAATGGATGGAGTTGGGGAATATCATGCTAAGCAAAGTAAGCCAATTCCAAAAAAACCAAAGGCCAAATGTTCTTCTCTGATAAGTGGATGCTGATCCATAATAGGGTATGGGGAGGCATGTGAAAAATGGAGGAACTTTGATTGGGCAAAGGGGAGAATGGATTATGGGGAGAGAGAAGATGGTGGAATGCGATGGAGATTATTAACCTGGGTACATGGATGACTGCACATATGTTGCAATGCTGCATTCTGTACAGAGAAATGAAAAGTTGTGTACAAGGAATTAAAATGCATTCTACTGTCATATATACCTAATTAAAATAAACAAATAAATTTATTTTAAAAATTGCCCTTCAACATAACCAAGAATATTGGGCTTTGATTGTTTGTGGGATGAGAGATGAAACCTGATGACAGGTAGGGATTCCAAATAGGTAAATGGTAGCATGTAAAGCTATCCACTGCCAAGAAAACTTTCTTGTGTTTTTAATTTTCCAAGCCTAGATAGAGATGAAACAAACAAACATAAAAGCATTTTTACTCTGAGTATAGGTAACAATGATTTTGTTTGATTTCTCACTGCTTACCTGTGTGACCTTGGAGAATCTAATTTTAACTCAGTTCCAGTTGAAAGATATGCCTGCCACATAGATCTGCTGAACACAGTTTATCCTGAGAGAAATAGATATAAATCCATACTCAGAGCCAGCTCTGTGAAACCTCAGGAAAATAAGACAAAGAGGTTACTTTAAAGCACAAATGGAAAAAAAAATAAATAAAAAGACACATTAAGTAGAAATAAAACAAATTTAAGCAGTATATAACTTAAAGACCAATAAAGAGAAGACAGGAGACAAGGTCAAAATCTGAAAAAATTTAACTATAAACTTATAATTCTGTATCCCCAGTCAACCCTTTAACAAGAATGAATAAGATCTAGAAGTACTTTCTGACAAACAAAACTGATAATATTTACTACTAATAGGGCTTCAATTAAAATATTTGAATACATTAGCATTATATAAATTAAAATAAACCCAGAAAGAATTGCCATACCAAAAGGAATAGTATTAATCAGTATGTGAAACAGTTTATACATTGAACATATAAAATAATAATCACAATGATGAGTTTTATAATTAAAATATAAGATGAGCAAAAAATTTTAATCTGACAGGGGTAAGAATTGTGTGATTGTTATTAAGGTTAAAGTATTTCTAAGATCTTCATACCATTTGGGAAAGGAGCAAAGGTAATAACAAATCTTAGGCATTTTCCATATTGATGAATGCAGACTTTCTAAGGATTTTAAAAAGAATAAAACACATCAATGGGAGAATGTATAAAAGAAAAATGAATAATAATCAAAAATAAGGCAGCAAATGGTAAAAGAATGAGCAGAGAAAATGCAGTGTAAATAGGAAAGATGAAAAAATAAGAACATGATTTTAAATATATCAGCTAACATAAATGTGAATCACCTCAATTTATAGTAAAAATAGAGATTATTGTATAAAATTATATTGTCATAGTACTAAAACAAATTCCACTTACATGCTATATAAAAGAGTTAAGCCAAAAACAAGAAAAAATTAAATTTAACATTAATTGTTTAAAAAATATGACAGGTACATTCTAAATAAGAATATCCAAGGTGTGAGCTAAGATGAACTATATATAAGAGATACCATATATGAATCAAGGAGATCACTGGACAGTGACAAGACTTAAAATTAACCAGATTGATATGAATGCTCTGAATTTATATGCATCACATAATATGCAAGGAAGCAGTTGCATAATATGTAAAATTTTAACACAAAATTCTTGCTCAGTAATTGCCCACTGATTTTGTAAGCTTCATTGCCACTGTGGCCAAAAGACATAACAAGAAGAATTTTAGAGGAGGAAACATTTATTTGGGGCTCACAGTTTCAGAGTTCTCAGTCTACAGTTAGCAAACCCTACATGAGGCAGCAGAACATCAAAGTGGAAAGGTATCCGAAGGAAAGCTGTTTAGGTCATGGCAACAAGGAAGCAGGGAGAGAGTTCCTCTCACCAGGGACAAAAAGCCCCCAGCGATCTGTCTCCTCCACCACACCCTAACCTGCCTTCAGTTATCACCCAGTTAATCCTTATCAGGCAATACATCTACTGATTGGATTACAATTTTCATCATTTAATCATTTCACCTCTGAACCTTCCTGCATTATCTCACACAGGAGATTTTGAGAAACACCGCACATATGAACCATTAAACCCTCCAAGCAGAAAACAAAAATAGTATATATAGCTTTACCTTATTTAATAGGCATATGTAGGAAAACACCTTGACTATTATAAAATACAAAGATCAATAGTAAAAGTTGACCCATAATTAAGGAATAAAGGTAGCATCAATATATTTTTATGAATTTCCTGAATGTATCAGCATACTATAGTATATCCTGATCCCAACTGAGTGATTAAAAGACTAATAACATAAACACACTTAAAATTAGAAATTTCAAGACATTTCCTAGTGACTCACATGTTAACTAATACATTACAATAAATAATAATGATAATATTACATATTAATCTTTGGATGACACCACTTCAAAGAAAATTTAAGAATAAATCCTTATATTTTTTTTAAAGAGAGAGTGAGAGAGGGGAGAGAGAGAGAGAGAGAATTTTTAATATTTATTTATTTATTTATTTTTTAGTTCTCGGCGGACACAACATCTTTGTTGGTATGTGGTGCTGAGGATCGAACCCGGGCCACACGCATGCCAGGCGAGCGCGCTACCGCTTGAGCCACATCCCCAGCCCAAATCCTTATATTTAAAAAGAAAATGCCCTAAACTTCAAAAAAAAAAATAGTCTCCATCTTAGGAGAAGAAAGCAGAAACAAAATAAAAAATAAAAAATATTAAAGGCAAAGGATATGCACAAAATGATAATACAGAGAGAGCAAATTGATATGGAAAAAAATCACAAAACTGACAATCAATAAAGCTGAACACTGTTTCTGCAAATCATTAATTACATGAAAAATTTTATGCGAATCCATAAATAATAGAGAAAAGTAATGAAATGATACATAGTCAAAGAAAACAGCAGAAGTTTTAAACAACAAGAGATACTATAAATAATTTTATAAATATTAACTTGGCAACTTATATGACATACATAATTTTTTACAAAAGGTATCTAAGCAAAGTAGTTTAAAACGAAATAGGAAATCACATGTGTATGTGTATGTGTGTGTGTATATATATATATATAGCTAAGAAGATGAATAAATAATACAGCCATCTATTTTAAAGTCTCATTTTTAAAAGAGGGTTGGTGAGGTGTGGGGGAAAAATGTATACTCATGCATTGCTGGTGGTAATGCAAATTGGTGTAATCATTATGGAAAGCGGTATGGAGATTCCTCAGAAAACTAGCAATGGAACCACTATTTGACCCAACCTATCCGGATCACTTTTTGGTTTACACTCAAAGGACTTAAAATCAGCATACTATAGTGACACAACCACATCAAAGTTTATAGCAGCTCAATTCACAATAGCTGAACTGAACTGAACTATGGAACCAAGCTAGGTGCCCTTCAACAAACGAATGAATAAAGAAAATGTGATATATATATATATGATAAAATATTACTCAGCATTAATAGAGAATAAATTTATGGCATTTGCTAGTAAATGGTTGGAGACGGAGAAATAAGCCAACCCCAACAAATCAAAGGGCGAATATTTTCTCTGTTATGCGGATGCTAATTTGCAATGTGGGCAGGAGTAGGTAAGAATAGAGTTACTTTAGATTAGGTAGGGGAGAGTGAAGAGGGGGAAGGAGTGTGGGGATAGGAAGGATAGTTTAATGAATCACACATTATTACCCTATGTACATATCTAACTGTACAACCAGTGGGATTCTACATTATGTATAACCAGAAGAATGAGAAATTATGCTCTATTATATATTTTGTATCAAAGTGCATTCTACTGGTCATGTATAACTAATTTAAAAATTTTTTAAAAATTTAAGAAACAAGATATACCTCATTTTATCCCAGTTTCACTATCTTGGTTGTTTTCTACTCTTCTTTCAAGCCACTATACTATGTATTCTAAAGTCATTTTCTCAGGGGAACCAGGTAATTTAGTCTTCATTTCTAAGAAAATTTTGATTTTTTTCTGCATATTTTTTCCCATGATTTCAATCAGCTCTTTCCATTTCTCGTTTTTTTGTCCTTTCAATTTTTCAACTTCAAATTTATGATTGAAGGTGTTTTTTACTAACTCAAATTCTTATTACTTGTCTTGAATAAAAGTAGGAATGTTGTAACAAGTTTTGGCTTTACACTTTTAGTTTATTTGTATATTTTAGGAGGGACGATTGTTTTTATTAAATTAAATGTACTGAATCTTGTTTTCTGATGTTTTTTGTAATAATCTATGTAGATTTATTCCATTTCTCCTTTTAATTTTCTTGGATTTAGAATGATTAGGATTTCTGAGTCCATTGTGTTCCCTTTTGTAAATTTAACAAAGCTCACAATCTTCAGTGAATAGTTTCCCATTCGAGGAATCCTGTGCTTTCTGAGTTCATTTCTTGTTTAATTTGTCTTGTGGATTTTTCAAGAAATACCAAGGTATGTGTAATAAGGCAGCCACCATATTCTTTAGCTATAAAAGTCCCTGGGATTATGCTTTCACAGCAAATAAGAGAGGTGTTGGCTCATTCAGGTATCTCAGACCAAGGCAGGACTCACCAAGGGAAGTTTGCCTTGAATGTTACATTGAGAATAAGCCAAGTAAAGGAGATTCATAGTCTAAGAGAAGCATAGAAAATACATTTGAGAAAAGATGTTCCTGCCAGAAAAGATGTCAAGATTAATTTTGATTTATATGTGAACACAAATATTAATATCTTTACATACCAAGTCAGATATAATTGAGACACAATCAAAATACTTAATTTTCCCATATTCACAAAGACTATCTGAAGTTTGTGAATTAAGGGCCTATTTCCACTTTTTAAAACAAATTTTATTTTTCTTATATTCTTAAATATTGCAACTTTATCATATTGAGCTGGATAAATAGAAAAGGGAGGAGGTTTAGCTATAATAATTGTACTAACTACACCACTATATAAAGAGATAACACAGGTAGAGAACATGGGAGAAAAGATAGGATAGGGATCCTTCTGAACAATAAAGCCTTTCTTTCAGTACTTTTATTTTCAGAAAGCTTATGAAAATAATTTAGATATTCTAGGCCAATAATGAATAAAAAAGGAGTTGTTTTGTTTTATTTTACTTCTAGAAATTGAAAACATGTATCCTCAATCCATTTATTTCTCACAGTTCTGGAAGATGAGAAGCCCAAGAGCAAGGTGAATGCAGACTTGGTTCCTAGTGAAGGCTGGCTCTCTGGCTCATAAATGACTGCTTCATATTGTCTTCATAGCTCTGGTCTCTTTTCTTATACATACATTAATTCCATTATAAGAGTCCAGCTTTTATGTCATAATCTAAAACTAATTACATCCTAAAGTAATTCCTGCTGATAATATCACAGTGGCAATCAAGGCTTCCATGTGTGAGAAACGAAAGGTCCCACACATTCAGTCCATATAATGGGGGATAGAGAAATCTACATCTGTTGCAGTAGTGAAAGTATCATTGCAGAAAAGCCTAAAAAATAGAAGATGTTATTGCAGCCACCTTTGGATAATATAATCTATAATCATGGGGTTTGGATAATTTGAGAATTTGTAGCAGTCTCCAGAAAATTCCTTGAAAATCACGTCAAAGATGTCAGTAGGCACGCTCCTCCATGGTGGTTTCCTGCAGCTTCTGTAATGTCTTAAATTTTAAAAAGAAAAAGATGGTTAAAAAAAAAAGACAAGGGACATATTTTCCTGACTTTTAGTCCTCTACATCATCAAAAACTTTTAAAACTCCCACATTAAGTATATTTCTGTTTAAAATATCTAGATTCATATTTATTTTCCTAATGAAACCCTAATAGATGACAGAAACCTAAAAAGGTTTTAGGAAACAGAAGCTGAAAAAAGTAATAAGTTAAATTAAATAATTTGCTTTTATTTAAAAATGGTGATGAGTTTATTACTAGATTTCTGTTCTTTCCTGTATTATAGTGGCAAAATAATTTCTTAAATTTTCTATCTAGTTTCTTGGTAAGATGTCAATTGAAAGAACAACAATAGGAAAAGTGAGTAGTTTGAAAATGGAATTTAAAGGTGAAAATAATAAGTTTAAGACCATAAATTATTTTTTTTCTAGTATTTACTGCACTGTAGAGTTTATAGAAACAAAACAACAAGATTAAGACCCTAAATCAGTGAAAGTCATGGTGAGAAAAACAGTTTTTATGACTATTCTAAAATCATTTTCCTCTTTTATTAGTGCACTTGCTATTTGAAAACAAAACAATTTAATATCTGGTGAGTAACAAAATTATCACACAAAATGGTTGTTTAGTGAGGGTATAGATAGAGTGGGAAAAGAACTCCAAAATCAGAATAGGACAATTTCAATATGTCTGCATTTCATATCTTTGATCTTAATTTGCTAGTTGGACTAGGTTTTCTTCTCTAAGAAAATACCCTCTTCCTACCAAAAGAATTGGGTGTGATATTATCTGAAGAAGCTATCATGTCTACTAATATGGGTAGAAAACTGTCTCTTAAAAATATATGTTGAAATCCTAAACACTGACACCTATAATTAGGACATTATTTGGAAAAGGATCTTTTGTAGGAGGAAGGTTCATTTGACTCACACTTTCAGAGGTTCAGTCCATGGTCAGTTGACTCTGTAACTCTAGATGCAAGATGAGGCAAAATATTATGGTGGAAGAAAACAGCTGAAGGCATGGTGACAGGAAGTAGAGAGATATCTCTGCTCTCTAGGGACAAAATATACAATCCAAAGGCACAGCCGCAGTGATCTACCTCCTCCAGCCACACTCTACCTGCCTAAGGTTACCACCCAGTTAATCCCTATCAAACAATTCATTATTGATTACTTCACAATTCTTATTGTCCCAATCATTTCACCTCTGAACATGCTTGCATTTGTCTCACACATGGATTTTGGGGGGACACCTTATATCTGAACCTTAACAGGGTCTTTGCAGATGCAATTAAGCTAAAACGTGGTCAGAGTTATTTATTGTGGTCCCTAACCATGTCTGATGGTCTTCTAAGAAGAGGAAAAGAGACAGACACTAACATAAACAGTGGCCAGGTAAAAATGACCAGGTAAAGACAGATGCAGACGGTGGAATTATGCTACTACAATGTAATGAACTCTTGGGCTTACCAGAAGTTAGAATAGGCAAAGACACATTCTCCCCTAGAGGCTGTAGAGGGAGAATGGCATAGCCAGCACCTTATTTTCATATTTCTAGCTTTCATACTTGTGAGAAAACAAATTTCTCTTGCTTTAAGCCATCAGGTTCATAACAATTTGTTCTTCAATCATAGAAAATTAGTTAATTAACCCTGGGATTCCTTTATTGCCTCCTGATATATACTAACGTTGGGTCTCAGTGTACCCAATAAGAATAAATAAGAGGATTGGAGTTGACCAGAAGTATCTTAGGTACTAAGATTATTGCAAGATTTTGTTCATTCACACTGATAGAGACTTGGAAATATGTGAGGAAATAGATTGCTGCAGATGTTAAAGTAGGAAGGAAAGAACATAATATTGGATATGATCAAATTTATCAGTGTAAATGGACTTACTAGATATATGAAATTCAAATGTGTTAACTAAGCACTGAAGTGGTTAGTTTTAGAATAGTTTTTTGACTCATGTTTGCAAACATTATTATATACAGTAGTGACCAATATTAAATACAGTTGGCAAAACTTACTTTATTCAATGTAAGGGGCAAAGTGGGGACTAGTTATAAATAAATATTAACAAAATTTGAAAAATTGCTGTATATGTAATCCCAGGATGAGATGATTAAGGAGTTGACATGATTCTTTTTGCTCTCTCTTCTTCTGGATTCTGGTTATATGTTTATAGTTGGATGACTTTAGAAGCCATCTTTTACAAATGACCGAAAGTGTCAAATTACTTTGTAGAATTACCAGAGAACATCTCCAATAACTAGATATATCAACATTATATATGTACGAATAGGAACAAAATTGTCTTGTGTTAAACTACAAAAAGATAGTTTTTACAACAACATGTATTAAGAAAACTAATATACATTATTAGTAGACCCTTTATTATCATTTGGATAATAAATGCAAGATGAGGCAGAATATTATGATGGATTTTTCTACTTAATTTTATGTGGTTATTCTCCCATGGATTTTAAATTAGGGTTTGTGGACCTTTAGATTCCTTTTAGGTGAGTTTCAATGAGCTCAACATTGTCTGTACCTGTACATATATTCTTTCTCCTGGGAAAAGAATATGTAGTTTTCAATAGCCTCTATTGCTGCCTAAGTTGCCAGTTTCAATAACAAAAACCTGCAAACATTTTCTTTAGAATCATCTGGACTAATTTATTGTGACTTGAAATTTTTCCAATCCTGATTTTTCCTACTCAGAAATATGGTGTTTATTTCTTTTTTATTTAAGCTGATTTTAGATTTAATAATGGAGTTTAACATTCTACATGGATCCTGCACATTTCTTATTAGCTTTAATCCCATATGTATTATTGTCAATGTTCTGTGATAATCTGTAACAATAATTTTATCTTTTCAAATTAATTATATTTTACATTAGAAAATTATTTCTTATTAACTTTATATCAGAAACTTAATTCTTCAGTGTTTCTAATAACTATAACCTATCCTACATTTAAAAATAATACATATATGTAATAATTATTTATGCCTTCTACTTTCTAATCTTTGTAGGATTTTTTTTCTTATTTAATTAGTTTAGATATTTATAGAAAAATGTTAATGAAGTGAGATGAGAAAGAACATGCTATTCCTTTTGCTGTTCTTTTAAAATAATTCAAAATTCTTCCACTTTTTTCATTAATTAGTAAGCTGAACATATATATACACAAAAATAACACATACATAAAATATGTTTATATAGAAATATATGTATATAAATGTATAGTTATCTAAAACATATATTTATGTATAATTCCATGCATCTACCAGTCTGCATTAATTTTCCATTGCTGCTATGAAAAATTTCTACAAATATAGTGGCTTATAGCAACATAAATTGATTATATCACAGATTTATATATTATATATATTTATATATATATATTTTTATAATCACAGATTATATCAAGAATTTGAATCCTAAATTAAGATATTAGCAGACTGTTCTAAGAGAGAATTCATTCCTTGTCTTTGCAACTTCAGAAGGTTTCTTGTTTCACTTGGTCCTTAACTGTGTCTTTGTTCCTGACATCTGCTTCTGCCATCACATTTTTTCTGGCTTTAATACATCTGCTTTCCTCTCTTAAGAACCATAGTACTTACATTGAACCACCTGGGTAATACAGAATAATTCCATCTCATGATCCTTAATTTAATCTCATGTGTATGTAAAGTCTTGTTTTCCAGGTATAATATTCTCAGGTTTAGATTAAGAAAATATTGAGAAAATCAGTTGATGATGGAAGTAGTGATAATGTAGAAGTAATAATTCCTCTTATATCAATAATGAAACTCAAATACCTTTGGAGATCATCTTTTTGTTTACCACTACACATGCAATGAAGTAACTACATATTGCATGATTTCATAGTTTGTGAATGTTAGACTTTGAAAAATAATATAATTGGTATCTGTGGAAATGATCATCTATTTTTTTCTCCTTTGACCTAAAATATTTATATATATCCTAATTTATATACAACTTAATATTATGTTACTTTTGATTCTGGGATGAACAACATCGAGCATTGTTCTTTATGCTTCTAACATGTTATTACATTTTCTTTATTGAAAATGTAATTTAACTTTTTCAGAAATATCATTAGTGAAACTGTAATACCATTTTTATTTATTTTGTGTGTTTTTCCTCCAGTTTTGTGTGGCCCTTACCAAAATATATTGAGGAGGTTTCCTGCTTTTCTTTTGTTTTTCAACGATATTGAATTAGTATTAAATTTCTATAGTCTTGAAGACAGAGGAAAATTTACCATTTAACAATGAACCATCAGGAATTGTGTGAGTGTGTGTGTGTGTGTGTGTGTGTGTGTGTGTGTTTATGTATATGTGTGTGTTTGCAGTGAGAAGAAATTGCTTTTAAAATGTTTACTTTTGTTATGTAATTTTGATAAAATAACTTTTATAAAATTATTCATTTGAGTAGAGCTTTACGAATATACTTTTGGAATTTTAAAAATTTTCCTAATAGTTTTACAAGTTTAACAAATTTTCTTTTTTATCTGTGGCTAGGCCTTGGTTAAACACATTTTTTAAAATAATATATTTTTTTCTTGTTTAGTTTGACTGAAGATTTATCTTATTCACTATTTACTATTTTATTGGTTAATTTGCCAATTTTTTTCTTGGTCCTTAGTTTTATGCCATTTGTCTATTCTAAATTCTGAACTAATTTATATTTCATATCTACTACTGTGAGTTAATATGTCCAGTGATCAATTTTCTGGTATAATTTTAGTATAACTCCACAAATTTGAATACATTTCTTTTTCACTAATATTATTATTGGATCGTCTCTGAGTTTGTTTTCCTTTATTGATCTAACAATGTTTAAAGAAGATGTTTTTCAACAGTTGGAGTTAAAATATTTTATTTCTATATTTTCATTAAATTCTAGTGTCAACTAATTTTTTCAAAATATCATTTATATGTAAAATTTCAAACTTATTGATGCTTTGTATACTAATATATAATTACTTCATATACATCACTTGAGCTTATGAAAAAGATGTCCTCTCTATAAAGTTATGGATATTATATTGTTTAGATTTATGGATTATATGATTCAGATCTTCTATATTTTCATACAATTTGTTTATGTAACCTCTAGTGATCATGTGAATGAAAGATATATTTTATTCTCTGTTGAGAACCCTTCTCTCAGCTCATCTAATTTATACTTCACAAATTACATTATTAGTAATATTTACTTAATATTAAGTGTAGTAGTCCTATCATTATTTTGACAGGTACCTTTTCTGGGATGAACCATTCAGCATATTTATAGAGTTAATTATTTTTATCTGATACCAGTGTCACAAACATGACATTTGGCTAATATGCCTTAGCTTTTTCTTTTCATTAAAACCTTCAGAGAAACTTTTTCGATATGCCCCCTTGTATACTGTTCAGTCTTTGCCAGCTAGTTGATTAATGAAATAAAACAAAACATAACTATATTTTTAAGTAGGTGAGTTGGTACCATTTACCTGGATTGTTATGTTGTATTATATTTGTTTATTTTTAATTATGTGATTTTTTTTCTGTTTTTATTTTTCATTGGTAATTAAAAGAAAGAGCCTTTGACTATTCTTAACCTGTGTTGGGATATGTGCTTACCTATGAATATCTGTGCATGTATGGGTGGGTTTCTGAGTGTTTTGATTTAGGCAATTTGGAAGGGTTATAATTTAAAATGTTCATTAATTTCTAAGTGACATAATTATGATGGGAAGCTGTTGTTTTCCTGCTAATAATTCCTTCATTGTGAAACAAGCGAACTCTGATTTTCTCAAGAGATCAGCTCTGTCTCACTCTCCGCCCACGTGGTTTATTGGGTGCTGCCTCCTCCTCAAGCTTTAATAGCAGCCCATGGTGATAGGCACATGCACTGCAAGGATTCATTGTTCTCCATTTTTGTGTAAGAACATATTTCCATTATAATAACATTTTAAAGCTACAAAGGAGAAAGTAAATCAATGTGAATGTCTCTTGAGTGTAAAATATGTATCTTGCCAAGAATCTTTAAGACATGCATTGTTATGGTTTTCCCAGTTGCAGAGTACTTGCATTGATCTTTCTATTTTTCTTATGTGTTTTATATGAAGTGTAGGGATGCTATCCTGAATTGGGTTACAGTTTATTTAAAAAATGCATTGTTTAACAAAACAATGATAATTAATTCCACTAGACTTTGGAGAGTGAATAATTAATGTAAAATTCTGAAAAAAATATTCTCTAAATTACCTCCCCAAGAATATACATGAGATAATAATGTCACTTCAATAGTTGTATGACTATAGTAAAATAAATGTGGGAAATTCCCATCTAGGGATTCACAGTATATTTTAAATATTTTCTTTTTCCTTATTGTTTGGTACTGGAGATCAAACTCAGGTGAACTTTTTACCACTCAGCTTTATCCAAGCTCTTTTTATTTTTTTATTTTGAAACAGGGTTTCCCTTAGTTGCTCAGGCTAGCCTTGAACTTGCTATCCTCCTGCCTCAGCGTTTTGAGTTCTTGGGATTACAGGTGTGCACTTCCATGGTTGGTTAAATATTTCCTTTTGTCTCCCCCCTCTTTGATGATATTAATAATGTAACTTGGAGTCTCATATGCAAGTGATTAATCTGCCACTGAGCCTTGCTCCCAGGTCAACAGCATATGTTAAAATATAAAATGTTTTATTTTGAAATCCATACACAAGAAGCTTGCTTAATTTTTATTAAATTTCATGTTTCTCAAATGGTTGTGATCTAGATATGTATTTGGGAAATATATTTTAACATCTCTAGATAAATGATTCCATTTAACTCTGACATATAGTTAAAAGTACAATTATAACAAACTAAGCCATAAATTACTGTCAATATAAGACACTTTGTTTATTTAAAAATACATAATTTACAAATATTTTTAATAACCTTTTATAGTGGGGTTTTGAAGAGCTGTACTTTTTCATGCAATATACTCATACTGTAATTTTAAGAGTCAAGAGTGCTTAATTGTTTTTGAGCTGTGATTCATCAATTTTGACTGAGATGCTTCCCCTTTTTTATAATGCCTCTTGGAAGTGGATCTTCTTTCCCTTGAATATCACCTCTAATTTTCTTTTTGTTGTGGTTCAGATTTTAAATGTACATGATTTGAGTATTAAAATCCACATATTACTGAAAGAAATGAAAGACTATCTAAATAAATGGAATGGCATCCCATGTCTTTGAACTGGAAAACCTAATGTGATTCAGATTGAAATGCTCTATGATTGTTCTACAGATCAGTATAAATCTTAGGAAAATTCCAGCAATTTGTTTTTCCCCAAAATTGACAGGTTAATTCTAAAATTCATATGAAAATACAAAGAATATAATAGCTAAGTCAATCTTGATAAAGAAGAGCAAAACTGGAGTTCCCACTCTCCCTGATTCAAACTTATTAAAAAGCTGCTGTTATAGGTATAGTGTGTACTGGCATAGAGATAGGTCCAAATAATCTAGACAACAAGATGGAGAATTCAGAAATAAATCCTCACATTTACAGCCAATTGATTGTCAACAAGGAAACCAAAAGAAGATCCCTTTTTTAAAAATGATGCTAAAACAAATGACATGACGAGACATCTAGAAAAGGACCAGTAGCTTATACATTATACAAAAATTAACCCATAATAGGTCAGACACCCAAATTTAAATGCCAAAATCTTTAATTTTTTAGAAGAAAACATTGAATACATCTTTGAAATCTTAATGTATGTAACGTATTTTGTTACGATACTAAAACCACAAACAGCAACAATAATACATATGTATCAATGTATGTATATATTAAACATTACTAAAATCAGAAATAAGGCAAGAACATCTATCCTCCCAACTTTTCTTCAACATTGTACTGAAGTTCTAGATAGTCTAATCAGAAAGAATGAAAGCATGTAAAGATTAAAAAGAAAAGAAAAAACATTTCCTATTTTCATATGATGTATTTGTTTATGTAGATAAATTTAGCTTTTGTAAATTGCAAAGGATCTACCAAAAACAAAAACTTCTACAAATAATAGACTCATTTGTCAAGATTTTAAGACAAACAGAAATAATATAGACATAAAAATTTCATTGTATTTTCACATTACATATGAACATATGGACACTGGTATTAAAAATATAATACCACTTAAGATCACTCAGACTAAAATATTATACTCACATATAATTCTAAACAAAATATGTACAGATCTTGCATACTAAAAATTACAATACAACTATCAAAACACAAATAGTAAAAAACAATTTAATTTACAAATTAGAAGACTCAACAGAATAATGATAAACTCAAATTAACACATAGGCTAAACAAAACTTCTATTGAGATCTCAGAAAAGCATTTTTTTTTACAGGTGTAGAAAAGATCATTCTAAAATTTGCATGGAGAAAATGAAATTCAAATACCTAGAGCAATTTTTAAAAAGAATATAATAGGGGGAATAGTACAACCAACTTCAAATCTTACTATATAAACAACCAAGGAATAATCAAGGCTCTGATAATATTAGCAGAAGGTAGAAGCACAAATCAAACAGAATAGAGAACTGAAAACTAGTTCTGCACAAGTATTGCCTACAGATTTTTGACAAAGCTACAATATAAATTCTTGGCAGATGGACAACCATTTCAACAAAAGTACTGCAGTAGTTCATCATTTCTAGGCAACACAGAATAAAACGCTGGTTTTAAGAGTTAGGCCTCACACTCACAGAGAATGTGTTCAAGATGTATCACAGACTTAAATGTAGAATATAAAAATATGAATGTTTTAGAAAGAAAAATAAGAAAAGAAAATAGCTAAAATTTATGGCTAGAATCTGTGACACCTAAAGCACTAACCATACAAGGGAAATTTGATAAATTAGACTTCATCAAAGATCTCTCTTTTCTGAGCAATACCTTGTTAAATGGATGAAAAGGTAGCCGCAGACTCGGATGAAATATTTGTATATAAACCATATATATATATAACAATTCTATTGTCAATAATGCTCAAGGAACTATCAAAACACAAATAATAAAAAAAAAACAATAAAAACATTCAAAGTTTTCATTCAGCATCACTGCAAAATCATACACTGACATTTCACTATCAGAATCATCATAGGCAAAAGTTAAGAGATAAATGCTGGCAAGGATGTGGTGACGCTGCTAATGTATGTGATACCCCATGACTGCTCTGGAGTACAATTTGTCAAACTTCTAAAAAACTAATCATGCAATAGAGAAATGAAAATTTATATTGACTCAAAAACCCATACATAAAGGTCAATTGCAGGCTTATTCATAATAATTTCAAAATAGAAACAATTCAAATGTCCTTCAGTAAGCAAATGATTAGACACACAGAAATATCCATGCCACGGAACACTGATCAGCAATAAAGAGGAGAAAAGCATTAACACACTCACTAATTCGATTCTATCTCCAGTGATGCTGAATGAAAAAAAAAAAAGCCAATCCTGAAATATTACACAGTATTTGACTCCATTTATATAACATTCTTGAAATGAAATATTACATAATGCAAAACAGATTGTATTCGGTTCTTCCACAAGATGAAAGTGAGGGAAGGATATTTGTATAGTTATTAAACAGAAAAGAAAATGAGAAATCTATAAGGTATAGTGATTGTATCAAAGTCAGTGTCCTGGTTTGATATTGTACTATTGTTTTGTGATTTGATACAATTGTTGAAATTGGGCAAGTTGAAAATGGGATGATTTTGTACCATTTCTTAAAGGAGCACGAGATTCCACAACTACCTAAAAATGAAAAGTTTAATGAAAAGCTTGCAAATTATACATTAATAAAAATAAGAAAGTAAATGACAGGTCTCAAAGGAGACACTGTGTAGTAAAAACAGGTTGAATTTGTAGTAAAGAAATGAAGAAATAATACTTCTGTCATTTTCTACTGATAAAGTTAGTCTGTCCTTTGTAACATTCAAAATACAATCTACATGTCCAAGGCACTGAGTACTATTCTTTGACTATTCTGCTTTATGTTTATATTTAAATAAGGTGTCAAATAACTTATTTGATTGCTCAAAAGGTCAACATTGTCTTAGCCTAAACTTGACACTTTCTAAATCTATAAGTGAGAATATTTTACAACAAAATTAATAATATTCATTGCAATGACTGTGAGCTCCATTAGAACATGATCAATAAATAGTAGACAAAATAAGCTATGATAAAGTCTGATTAAGAATATATTGTTTTGTATTAGCATTACTTTGAAAACTTAAGGTTAAATTATTATTCTTGTCATCAATAGTTCCCATTTCTGAAACATCTCAAATAGACACTTATTTTGATAATGACTAAAATCAACAAGACTAGAGTGGTTTAATTGGCTTGGATAGCACATGAGAAATATATTTCACTGAAGGTAATTGTCAAATCTTTGATCCAAAGTGGGAAATTGCTTTTAAATGAAACAATCATTATACATGCTGACCATGGCAATGATTGGGTTGTTACTATGGAAAAAGCAATTGAAACAATTAACCAAGGCTACCAACCATAGTAATTAATTGTCAGAACGGAGTCTCTATTGCTGGGGAATAGGTCAGACTGTGACAGCAAAAGCAAAGGAGTGAAAACAAAATCAGATTTGGGTGATGGCTGGTGTTGAGCTGGAACAGGCTTTTGATTAAATATTTAAGGGCTAACCAAGGAGTAAATACTTTTGAAGATTTTTTTGTCCCCAATAGAAGACCTATTTCGCAGAAGAAGAAACTCCACAAAACCTCAATCAAGGTCTGAGAATCAAAGTGTCTGGTTAGGCCCTTCATGAGAGCCGTGTGCCTTCAAGAAAATATTAATAGAAGTTGGAAGTAACAGTCTTGAAGTGGCAACAGGTAACATTATAGTTACAATTCCTAGCCCTGAAAGATATAGTGTGACAGAATAAAGGACATTAGTGCCTTTTAATGAGTTTTCATTTTGCTGAACATATAACTTAAATTTCACAGAGCATGGCATAAGTGTAGAACTAGAAGGCATATGAAGCAGTAGGTTTTCTTTAAAAAATCTGAGTAATGAGGATGTAGCTCAGTAGATGAGCACTTACCTAGTAAGCTCAAGTCCCTGAGTTCAGTCCCCAAGTGGACTTCATAAATATCTTAGCCTCCTCAAGTTTATGGCAGCTGTAAAAAGGTACCCTGTAGAGAGCTGCTCTAAGTAAAAACATGACAATTTACAGGTAAGTGCTTCTGCCTAAGTTCCTTCATTTAGTTTCATTCAAGACATTAGATTAGGCATGGATATAGCAAAACAGACAAAGACTTTCCTTTCAAAAAACTTCTAGTAGCAAAGATAAAAAGGGCACAAATGAATATAAAACAACAACTTGTTATCTCCAGATACATTTGAGTATATATATCATATGCATATTAAACATGCATAGCAATGAAGAGAGGGGGGATATCAGTTTTAATAGTTTCTTATGACAAATAGTAGAAATATATAGCAGCTCCACAAGAATTTCATGTGGAACCTAAAGGTGTGCATTTTCATTTATTTTAATCTATCTATCTATCTATCTATCTATCTATCTATCTATCTAATTATCATCATCAATCTCTCCTAATTAATCTGTCTATAACTTAGTATGCTCTAGTCTAATTTCTAACCCCTAAATCCAATACCACCCTTGTTCTTATGAGGTTTACTTCCCAGTTCACCTCAATGTCTAGTTGTGGCTCAATGTTCTAAATTTCTCATGCTTCTTTAATGATTCCTTTTCAACTTCAGCCTGTCTGGATTCCTACATTCTTATTTATTCCTCAATCTACACTTTATTTTTAATCTGCACAATTCCATATTCCAGGGTCTTACTTGTAAATCCCAATTTTGTTTTAACTCTTCTTATTTTGAACTGACTTACATATACTGAGAACTAATTCTAAGAAGTATAAAAGGGATGAGTATGCATAGCAAATGATATGTTAAATCACATAGCCATAAACACTTTCAATTTTACAATCTTCCTCCAGTCTATCAAGATTTCTCACTTTGAAATGATATTGAATGGAGATAAATTTGCACAGAAATTTGCCTTGACTTTTTTGGGGGGGTTCAATTAACTCATTACTTTAGAATACCACTGTAATTTCTGGAACTTCCTCCTGAACTCTCTCAAGGGAAATAAGATAATGATAAATAAATGTATAGAAAGTTGTTTCCTCAAAGCATAAAGTTTAATTTCCTCATGGTGGTTAAAACCTTAGAAAATTAGAGTGAATGAAGGTTCTTAGACAAAGATAGTGTCAACAATTCTATTCACCCTTTGCTTATGCTCATGGCCATGGTGATAGACAAGGGAAGAACCTGTGGGGGAAGTAAAGAAATTCCAATTATTTTGCTTATAAATTTGAGTGAATAATTTCAATGCCCATATACTTAAAAAATTATTGAGAGTGTTTAGCTAGTAAGAGCTTGACTGACTGACTTGAAGTTATACCAAGAATCCAAAACATCTACAGAAATGGTTTGAACCTGTATTAGGAGCAAATACCTTATATTAGTTTGGGCTCTCCAAAAAACAGAACAAATGTTTCATGCATAATGAGATGTACTATGAGGCATTGCTCACATGACTGTGGTGTGTGGAAGTCCCACCACGTGCCATTTGGAAGCTGGAACTCAGGAAATCCCATAGTGTATAAATTGTAGCCCAAGATTGAAGATCTGTGAACTGGGAGCACCACAGGTAAAAGTCATAGTCTGAATGCAGAAGAAGAATGGTATCTGAGCTCAAACTATCAGGCAAAGATAACTCAATCCTATTGTGACTTCAATTAGTTGGGTAATACCCACCCATACAGGGGAGGCTGATTTGCTTTACTCGGTACATCAACCCCAAACTAACATCTTTTGAAAATACTTTCACAGATACATCCAGAAATAATGTTGAAATTAATATCTGGGCATTCCATGGCTTGGCTAATTTGATAATTAACATTAATCACTGTACATCTACTTTTGTAATGAAGAATCATCAAACTATCTTATATTTTTAATCCTTTAAGGTTTTATCATGTTTGTCATATACTAGTGGTGTCTAAAAATAATAGCACCTGTCAGGAAAAAGAAAAATGTGACAGTGGAATGTATAAGAGGGGACTCTGGAATAGGCTTCATATAGAGGACAAGAGAAAAGGAGACTCTCGTGAGAGTAAGTCCCCATGCATCTCAGATTTGAATGTTGTTGCCAAAGCCATTAAGATACTTCTATTCTCTTTGCCTGACGTTAAACAGTATTCTTCTCTGAGGTTTGATAAAGGCTGGAAGATATGTTTCAATTTGCAGAAAAAGGAAGAGTTGCTTTTTCAAAGATGCAGATTTATTTACGAAAGCTGACACATACTCAAGGGGCATGGGCTATCTCAAGGGAGGAAGATTTTGCAGTAAAGTATGAAATACACAATCAAAGAAGAATGTGGGTCCTGTTCAGAGGGAAAGACCCAAGGAGGCATTTCTCACATGCAATTTTTTTCAACATTCAACACTGACAGTTTTATTATTTTTTCAAATTCTTCCTTTTTATTTGTTGTATTAGTTATGCACTTTGATATATAATGGAGAATAATTTCTCATTCTTTTGGCTATAGATGATGTAGAATCCCACCAGTCATACAGTTATATATGTCCATAGGGTAATAATGTCAATTTATTCTACTATCTTTCCTACCCCCACACCCCCTCCCCTGCAATCACTGCCCTCTGCCTAATCTAAAGTAGCTCTATTCTTCCCTAACCTCCCCTTCAATGTGAATTAGCATCCATATATCAGAGAAAACATTTGGTTTTGGTTTTGGGGGATTGGCTTATTTCACTTAGCATAATATTCTCCAGTTCCACCCATGGGGAACCATCAAAGACATTATAACACTATAATGTCTTTGATGATACTTCATATCATCAATTATCATCACTGGATGATATTATTACACTGTATTAAATCAGAAAGCTTAATGTGCAAAAATTTGTCAATAGATGCTTCTGAAAAGTTTAAAGAAGAATTAACATAATACCTAGAGTCACAGTGTTTGGTGGGTGTACCATCCCAACAGTGGGAATCCCAATGAACAACCGCTTTAAAGCATCTCAGTAGTAAAACTGCACCACTTGTAAAAACACAAATTTCAACTCTTAGGGTAGATTCGTGCCAGTGAATGGGATTACTATGTCTTAATATCAATTGTGAATAGTTAAAGTTTTATACTGTGGACTCAACATACTTTTCCTGTCAATGTTCTGTTTGAATCTCTGTGTACATGGAGGGATTTTGTGTTTTATTATCAGAATCTGAGAAAAGATTATTTCATTTGGTATTCTATTTATTAGTAAATATATTTCTTTTTGTTTTAGCACATATGTATTGACCATTTAATATAGGCAGGAACATTATATATGCTTTAATAAATCCTCACTGAATCTTTGTTGTAATCTTTTAAGGCAGGTAAAATTTTAAATTACTCTTACTTATACTTATTGAAACTGAAACCCTAAGAACCTGCCACACTCAAAACAACATGTGAGCTAAGAAAGGAATCTCAGAGGATCTAGATTTACAATTTGCTCTCATAGCCACTCTATATTTTCCATGGCCCTGGCTATTTTTGACTGTTGTGGTATACAAATTATCCTAATTGCCTTTATAAGCTCCAGATCTAAGACCAGAACATAGAAAATTGAATTGGAGGAATGGCTGCAGGTACTACTTAATGCATTTACTTTACAGTACATCTGCTTAAGTAAACACTTTTCAGTCTTAAGTTGCCTGAATAGTAGCATAATATCCTTCTAACAGTAATTGCTAGCTCAGGTAGACCCTGTGTTACTTAGGTCATGACTGGGATACTATGACGAAATACTGTATTTTAAAAGAACCATGACAATCTTGATTCTGATTAAGATGGTTGTTCATACATCTAAATTGTTGTGTTCTGAAGGACATAGCATGTTGCTTCAGGGAGGAATGGTTTATACACTGGTAGTACATAAACTTGAAAAACAAAGAAAAAGAAGGCTAATGAGACTGTGTCCCTGTAGTATGCTATTTTTAAGTCCTTTGTGTATAGACCGAGGAGAGGCATAGCTGGGTCAAATGGTGGTTCCATTCCCAATTTTCCAAGAAGTTTCCATACTACTTAGCCATATCAATGTTTATAGCAGCACAATTCACAATAGCTAAATTGTGGAACCAAACTAAATGCCCTTCAATAGATGAATGGATGAAAAAAAAATGTGGCATATATGCACAACAGAATATTACTCAGCAATAAAAGAGAATAAAATCATGGTATTTGCAGGTAAATGGATGGAGTTAGAGAAGATAAGCTAAATGAAGTTAGCCAATCCCAAAAAAACAAATGCTGAATGTTTTCTCTGATATAAGGAGGTTGATTCATAGGGAGTGGGAGCATAGGAGGAATAGATGAACTCTAGATGGGCCAGAGGGGTAGGAGGGGATAGTGGAGTATGGGGTTAAATTTGATGGTGGAATATGACGGACATTATTATCCAAAGTACATGTATGAAGACATGAATTGATATGAATATACTTTGTATACAACCAGAGATATGAAAAATTGTGCTCTATATGTGTAATAAGAATTGTAATGCATTCCACTACATAAATGAAAAAAAATTAAAAAGAAGGCCAAAAAATGAGAAAAAGTAGTGTTAGGTATGATAGCTATTTTCCAAAAGTGGAATGTCTGACACATAAGGAATAAACTTGCTCATACTTACTTCAGAATCAAAGGGTGGAAATAACAGAGAGAATTTGGGCTTAATAAAAAATTTAAATTTCTTTGGCTAATGGATAGTATCACTAGACATAGTTAAACTGAGAAACTGAGGATGCCTTGATTTTGAGTGCTTGGGTGATGGTACAGAGGACATTATTGCATTGGTGAGAAATCAGGTGAAATCATATGAGGTAAATTCCTTTCAACCTTAAGATTCTATGAATTTTTTAAAGAAAGAATTACATGCATAGAACTTTCACACTTAAAATTAGAACACAAGTTTCTGAAATTTACACTTCTACATCCATTTATCCAAATGCTCATTATATAATGCACCTGCATTGAGTCCTAATTGCAGCCTTTGAAGTCTCCTAAACTTGCACTTCCAAAGACTGGAGAACTACATTAATGGCCAAAGTTTGTAAAGACCTCCAGTACAGAGTTTCTGAACTTCAGAACTATAGACATTTTGAACTCAATAATTCATTGTTTGGAATGCGTAATAGGATGTTTAGCATAACCCATGGCATCTACTCATAAGAAACCAGAAAATGACACCTTGCAGGTGTGACAACCAAAATTAATTCCATATAATTTCAAATGTGCCTGGGGGAACAAAATAATTCCATATCAAGAACCACTGTCAGAGCATTATTAAATCATTAAGTAAAATAAATTTTATAAATCATTGAAGAATATTAAATGTAGACATGTGAGAAAAAGTGAAATAAAATGTATGTATATAATTCAGATTTTAGTAGTTTAGGACTACTTTGCTAAAGCCACATTATTGAATGTAATTTCAACATATATTGAATATTTTCTAAAAAGAAAAACTTCAAGAATTACTCTGAACTTTTTTAAAAATCAATTTTCATGTAGGTATACCTTCCATGTTTTTTGTTTGTTTGTTTGTTTTTGTTTTGTTTTGCAGAGGAGGGGTGGTACTGGGGATTGAACTCAGGGGCACTTGACTACTGAGTCACATCCCCAATCTTATTTTCTGTATTTTATTTAGAGAGAGAATCTTATTGAGTTACTTAACACCTTGCTTTTGCTGATGCTGGCTTTGAACTCACAATCCTCCTGCCTTAACCTCCTGAACCGCAGGGATTATAGGCATTCATCTCCGTACCTGGCTGGTAAACCTTCAATGTAGATAAAATTAAGTATATATGTAAACTGTTTAGATAATTCTCACAATAATCAATTCATAACAGTCTGAAATTATTCAAGTTTCCATTGAACATGTTTGTCATACACTTTAATGATACATGCAATTGCACAGATTTTTATTTACTGTTATAATATGTGATACATGGCTTTTATTTCAGTGTTGCATATATTGTTGGGTAAGATCCTAATAGATAATCATATGGAAGTTAATGGAATAAATCCAAAAATTGATGAAGGATATCTTTTATTTTTATCATTATACATATTTTTCTATAAGTAAGGGATCACAGTAGATTCCATGTCATTAATATGAAGACTTTCACTATATACACATAACCACAGAAAAAAGTACTCAAAATAATTTTGATACTTTGCTTTTGCTTTGACTGATGGATAATTTAAGGTAAGAGGCACAATGGTTTCAAGGCCTTTTGTTCCAAGTATGGGTTAAGAAAATGCTATTTATTTTGTGTATTGACATTGTAGCTTGAAAATGTATCAAACTCATTTATTAGTTCTGACAGTTTACTTTTTATCTTATTTTATTTTTTTTGTGGAATATCTGGGGTTTTCTATCTATAGATCATGTTATCTTCAAATGGAGATAACTTTACTTCTTTCTGATTTAAAAAGCAATATACACATTTAATACAATCCCTATCATAATTTCATAAGTGTTTGTAAGTGAATTAGAAAAGGTAAACCTAAAACATTTATGGAACCACAAAAAGCCAAATCAATTCAGAGAAAGTAAACAAAGTTGGAAGCATCACACTTCCTCATTATCAATTATATTACAAAGCTATATTAATCAGAACTGTAGAATTCCACCAAAAAAATAGAAATGTAGACCAAAGGCATAACAGAGAAAACCCCCAAAAAATCCACTAATTTATACACTAATTTTATACAAAGGAGCTAAGAGGACAAAATGGGAAAAGAATAGTTTCTTCAATAACAGTACTGAGGAAACTGGATTTCCACATGTAAAAGAATAAAATTGAATTATTACTTTGTACAGAAAGCAACTCTAAATGGATAAAACCTCCTTGAAATACCTGGTGCTGTGGAACTTCTAAAAGAAAACAGAAGAAAATCTCCTTGATATTGGCTTTGACAATGATTTCTTCAATGTCACATCAAAAGAAAAAAATAAATAAATGGAACTACATCTAACTAAAAAGTGCCTGCATATCAAAGAAAACAATTAAAATGAAAATGAATGTTCCTACAAAATATATTTTAATCATCCCCAAACAACTATTTGTAGTGATTATTAAATAAAAATTATACTTTGTCTTTCACATTTTAGTTTCGTCCATTCTAATTTCTTCTTTTTCTTTTTTTTCTGATGCCTTTCCTATCCCCTACTATCCCCCCTCCCCTCCCCTCCTATCTTCCCTCTCTACCTCATCTGTTGTTGTTCAGTTATCTCCCTTGTTTTTCCCCCCTTTCCCCTCACAACATCTTATATGTGATTTCATATAACATTGAGGGTTTCCTTCCATTTCCATGCTATTGCCCTTCTCTCTCTCTTTCCCTCCCACCACTCATCTCTGTTGAATGTTAATGTTTTCCTCATGCTCTTCCTCCCTGCTCAGTTCTTAGTTTCTCTCCTTAAATCAAAGAAGACATTTGGCATTTGTTTTTTAAGGATTGGCTAGCTTCACTTAGCATAATCTGCTCTAATGCCATCCTTTTCCCTGCAAATTCCATGATTTTGTCATTTTTTAGTGCTGTGTAATACTCCATTATGTATAAATGTCACATTTTTTTTATCCACTCATCTATTGAAGGGCATCTAGGTTGGATCCACAGTCTAGCTATTGTGAATTGTGCTGCTATAATCATTGATGTGGCAGTATCCCTATAGTATGCTCTTTTAAGGTCCTCAGGGAATAGTCCAAGAAGGGCGATAACTGGTCAAATGGTGGTTCCATTCCCAGCTTTCCCAGGAATCTCCATACTGCTTTCCATATTAGCTGCACCAATTTGCAGTCCCACCAGCAATATATAAGTGTACCCTTTTCCCCACATCCTCGACAGCACTTATTGTTGTTTGACTTCATAATGGCTGCAAATCTTACTGGAGTGAGATGGTATCTTAGGGTGGTTTTGATTTGCATTTCTCTGACTGCTAGAGATGGTGAGCATTTTTTTATGTACTTATTGATTGATTGTATGTCCTCCTCTGAGAAGTGTCTGTTCAGGTCCTTGGCCCATTTGTTGATTGGGTTATTTGTTATCTTATTGTTTAATTTTTTGTGTTCTTTGTATATTCTGGAAATTAGGGCTCTATTTGAAGTGTGAGGAGTAAAGATTTGTTCCCAGAATGTTGGCTCCCTATTTAATTCTCTTATTGTTTCTCTTGCTGAGACAAAACTTTTTAGTTTAAGTAAGTCCCATTAGTTTATTCTTGTTATTATCTCTTGGGCTATGGGCGTCCTATTAAGGAATTTGGAGCCTGACCCCACAATATGTAGATCGGAGCCAACTTTTTCTTCTATCAGGCGCAGAGTCTCTGATTTGATATCAAGCTCTTTGATCCATTTTGAGTTAACTTTTGTGCATGGCGAGAGAAAGGAGTTCAGCTTTATTTTGTTGCATATGGATTTTCAGTTTTCCCAGCACCATTTGTTGAAGATGCTATCCTTCCTCCATTGCATGCTTTTAGCCCTTTATCAAATATAAGAAAGTTGTAATTTTGTGGATTGGTCTCTGTGTCCTCTATTCTATACCATTGGTCCACCTGCCTGTTTTGATACCAGTACCATGCTGTTTTTGTTACTATTGCTCTATAATACAGTTTGAAATCTGGTATCGCTATACCTCCAGATTCACACTTCCTGCTTAGAATTGCTTTTGCTATTCTGGGTCTTTTGTTTTTCCATATGAATTTCATGATTGCTTTATCTATATCTACAAGAAATGCCATTGGGATTTTAATTGCCATTGCATTAAACCTATAGAGAACTTTGAGTAATATCGCCATTTTGATGATGTTAGTTCTGCCTATCCATGAACAGGGTACATTTTTCCATCTTCTAAGATCTTCTTCTATCTCTCTCTTTAGGGTTCTGTAGTTTTCATTGTATAAATCTTTCACCTCTTTTGTTAGGTTGATTCCCAAGGGTTTTTTTTTTTTTTTTTTTTTTTGAGGATATTGTGAATGGAGTGGTTTTCCTCATTTCCACTTCAGAAGTTTTGTTGCTGATATACAGGAATGCCTTTGATTTATGTCTGTTGATTTTATATCCTGCTACTTTGCTGAATTCATATATTAACTCTAGCAGTTTCTTTATAGACCCTTTGGGGTCTGTTAGATACATTATCATATCATCCGCAAATAGTGATAATTTAAGTTCTTCTTTTCCTATTTTTATGCGTTTAATTTCTTTTGTCTCTCTAATTGCTCTGGCTAATATTTCAAGAACTAAATTGAATAGAAGTGGTGAGAGAGGGCATCCCTGTCTAGTTCCAGATTTTAGAGGGAATGCCATCAGATTTTCCCCACTTAGAATGATGCTAACCTGAGGCTTAGCATAGATAGCTTTTACAATGTTGAGGTAAGTTCCTGTTTTCCCTAGTTTTTCTAGTGTTTTGAACATAAAGGGATGCTGTACTTTGTTGAATGCTTTTTCTGCATCTATCGAGATGATCATATGGTTCTTATCTTTAAGTCTATTGATGTGGTGAATAACATTTATTGATTTCCGTATATTGAACAAGCCTTGCATCCCAGGGATGAATCCTACTTGATCATGGTGCACAATTTTTTTTGATATGCTTTTGTATTCGATTTGCCAGGATTTTATTGAGAATTTTTGCATCTAAGTTCATTAGAGATATTGATCTGTAGTATTCTTTCTTTGAAGTGTCTTTGTCTGGTTTCAGGATCAGGGTGATGTTGGCCTCATAGAATGAATTTGGAAGAGCTCCTTCTTTTCCTGTTTCTTGAAATAGCTTGAAAAGTATTGGTATTAATTCTTCTTTGAAGGTTTTGCAAAACTCCGCTGTATACCCATCCGGTCCAGGGTTTTTCTTGGTTGGTAGTCTTTTGATGTCTTCTTCTATTTCTTCCTTTGTTATTGGTCTGTTTAAATTGTGTGTGTCTACCTGACTCAATCTGGGCATATCATATGGCTTAAGAAATTTATCTATATCTTCACTATCTTCTATTTTATTGGAATATAACGTTTCAAAATACTTTCTAATTATCTTCTGTATTTCTTTAGTTTCTGCTGTGATATTGCCTTTTTCATCCCGTATGTTAGTAATTTGAGTTCTCTCTCTTCTCTTCGTTAGCATGGCTGAGGTTCTGTCAATCTTATTTATTTTTTCAAAGAACCAACTTTTAGTTTTATCAATTTTTTCAATGTTTTTTGTTTCAATTTTGTTGATTTCCACTCTGATTTTAATTATTTCTTGTCTTCTACTACATTTGCTGTTGTTTTTCTCTTCCTTTTCTAGGGTTTTAAGATGTAGTGTGAGTTCATTTATTTGTTGTTTTTTTTTCTTTTTTTGAGGAATGAACACCAGGAAATGAATTTCCCTCTTAAAACTGCTTTCATTGTGTCCCATAGATTCTGGTATGTTGTGTCTGTATTGTCGTTTATCTCTAAGAATTTTTTTATTTCCTCCTTTATGTCTTCTGTAACCCATTGATCATTCAGTAACATATTGTTCATTTTCCAGTTGATGCAGGATTTTTCCTTCCTTCTTTTATCATTGATTTCCAGTTTCATTCCATTATGGTCAGATATGGTGCATGGTATTATCTCCACACCTTTATATTTACTGAGAGTTGCCCTATGGCATAATATATGGTCTATCTTTGAGTAGGATCCATGTGCTGCTGAGAAGAATGTGTATCCACTTGAGGATGATTGATATATTCTATATGTCAGTTAAGTCTAGGTTATTGATTGCATTATTGAGTTCTATAGTTTCTTTATTCAGCTTTTGTCTCACGGACCTGTCTAATGGCAAGAGCGGTGTGTTGAAGTCACCCATAATTATTGTGTTGTGGTATATTTGACTCTTGAACTTGAGGAGAGTTTGCTTTATGAACATTGCAGCACCATTGTTTAGTGCATACAAGTTGATAATTGTTATGTCTTGATGGTGGATGGTTCCTTTTAAAAGTATATAGTGTCCTTCTTTATCCCTGTTGATTAACTTAGGTTTGAAGTTGATTTTATAAGATATGAGTATGGCCACTCCTGCTTGCTTCCGAGGACCATATGAGTGGTATGATTTTTCCCAACCTTTCACCTTCAGCCTGTGTATGTCTTTACCTATCATATGAGTCTCCTGAAGGCAGCATATTGTTGGATTTGTTTTTTTAATCCAGGTTACTAGCCTTTGTCTCTTGATTGGTGAATTTAAGCCATTAACATTTAAGGTTACAATTGAAATATGGTTTGTACTTCCAGTCTTGTTTATTTATTTATATATTTTAGTTTGGCTAGTTTTTCCTCTTTGGTTATTTTTCTCCCCCTTTATTGAGATACCTCCTACTGTTAGTTTTGAGCGCTATTTTTCAATTCCTCTTCTTGTAGTATTTTGCTCAAAATGCTTTGCAGTGCTGGTTTTCTGGCTGTGAATTCTTTTAGCTTTTGTTTATTGTGAAATATTTTAATTTTATTGTCAAATCTGAAGCTTAATTTTGCTGGATACAGTATTCTTGGCTGGAATCCATTATTTTTCAACGTTTGAAATACATTGTTCCAGAATCTTCTCGATTTCAATGTCTCTGATGAAAAATTAGTGGTTAACCTAATTGGTTTACCCCTGAATGTAATCTGCCTCTTTTCTCTCGTAGCTTTTAATATTCTCTCCTTGTTCTGTATGTTGGCTATCTTCATAAGTATATGTCTTGGAGTTGATCTATTACTGTTTTGAATGTTTGGGGTCCTGTAGGCTTCCAGGATTTGGCAATTTATTCCATCTTTTATCTCTGGGAAGTTTTCTAGGATTATTTCATTTAATAGGTTGTCCATTCCTTTGGTTTGAACCTCTATACCTTCTTCTATCCCAATGACTCTCAAGTTTGGTTTTTTTTATGAGATCCCATATTTCTTGGATAGATTGCTCCTGAGATTTAAGCATCTTTTCTGTGTTGACTATATTCTTTTCAAGTTGATAAACTTTGTCTTCATTATCTGATGTTCTGACTTCTACTTGATCTAGTCTATTTGTAATATTCTCGTTAGAGTTTTTAATTTGGTTTATGATTTCCTGCATTTCTAGGATTACTGTTTGTATGTTTTTTTTTAATCTCTATCTCCTGGTAAAGCTCATTCTTTGCAGTTTGAATTTGCTTGTTTATTTCATTTTCAAAATATACTTTCATTGCTTGGACTTGCTGTCTCATGTCTTCTCTAATATTCCGTTCCATCTGAGTTAGGTATGCCTTGAGTTCTTTCCCTGTCCATGTTTCTGATGCTTCTAGGTCCTCCTGTAGATTTAAGTTATCCTGCATTGTTTGTAATCCTTTTTTCCCTTGTTTTTTTTCATGTTGTTCACGTTACGTTCCAGCTCTGTTTGACTACTGTGTAACTGCTTTCTCCTATAAATTTGTTTTGGCTTTGTACATCTCTGTTGTCTCTCCTTTGTGGTGGAAGATTATGCCTAGAAATGTTGGGTTTTATTATACTTTAAAGCTGATTCATTCAATTCATAAAAGGCTTCCAGGTTCTGTATGCATATAGTGATTTGTTGTTTGTTCTTAGGACTTTATGTTTAGTTTAGGTGCTATGATAGTATGAGGGTTAGTATGTCTTGGCTACTTTCGAAGATTGCTCTACTGAAGGGGGATACTTACAGGCAATTGGATCAGGGTGTTGGTAGCAGCTAGGTATTTATGGGCCCTATAGACAGCCTCGAAAATTCACCTATTTGCATTTAGACAATTCATGTAATGGAAGACGTAATGCTTGGGATGAAAGTTGGGGATTAGAGGAAGGAAGGTTCTCTTAAAAAGAAAGAAGGAGAGAGAGAGAGATAGATTAGAGGAAAATGAAAAGAATAATAAACTTGAAACGGGAAAGAAAGAAAGAAGGAAAAGGGGAGAAAAGAACAGAGAGAGAAGAGAAAAAAAGAGAAAAACAAATTGAAGTCTTAGAGATCCATTTTCTTCTCTTCCAGTAGGCGGAGCTGTGCCCTCCGAGCCGAGCTTCTTCCCTCTACATGCCAATAGCAAACCCTGTAAGGCGGCTCCTGGGAGTCTCTCAGTCTTGTCAGTCCAGAGCCGTTTCACTTCTCCGGCCCCTCCCCGCTTCGCTTCCTCCTGTCTGCTGGCAGCCAGGTCCTGATCACCGGAAGCACTTCCCCAAAGATCCAGTTACACTTGCAGCCCCACCACGTGCCCCATTTAAGCCCCAGTGATGTGGTAAACTGGCGGCTAAGACCTTGGGAGTCGCCGCTGGTGATATGGGGGGTTGGGGGTCGGGGGTTGGGAATCCCCTCTGCTTCCATACAGACACACCCCCCAGAGAGATCCCTGAGGTTCCCTGGCTGCTTGAATCTGGATGGGGTGGGAGTCACACACCTGCTAAAGTGGATTTCGCTGGGAAGGAATTCCGTTGGCCGAAGTCCGGTGACGTCACCTCTCTACTATGGCGGGCCCCAGGCTCTTTGCCAGAGTGTCTGAAGGGATGGGTGGGACTGGTCCGTCCCCAGTTGGCCTCAGCTCCCTGCTCGCTATTTCATGAAGGCTTGGGTAAAGACCTCTTCCTGCCAAGCTGTGTCTTGGAGGCTAACCACCCAGTCACAGTGGCTACGGGTGGGCCGCCACGCGGGGCACGGACAGTGTCTGACGGGTCTGCACCTCTGCGTTTTGTGGCGGGGATTCACTCGTCTGGGGAAAACTATCACTTCCAAAAATCCTAGTAACTCCCGGCCGGTGTCTCTTCAGTGGAATTTTGCTAGGAGATTCTCCGCAGGTAGAATCTAAGCGTATTTATGCGTCTCTCTGACCTCAACACTGGGGGGGTACTGAAATTGCTGCCTCTCTGCCCATTGCCATATTGGATCCTCCCATTATAAATTCTTTTATTATTTTTAATAATGATTACTGAATTGTAAACATTTTGTCAACTTCTTTTTATAAAGAATGCAGAGACACAGCAATACAGAATCCATTTTTTCCAAAATGCTATAGAATATAAATCCATAAAGCATTAATCAAATGCATTGACAATAAATTTAGAGCCATAGGGCAATATCTCATTGATTCACTCTCATCTCATTGGACACTTTGAATCTTTATTGTACCTGTAGCTGGAGAATTAAACCACCTCACTCCATCTCTGGATCTGCATCCACTCAGAGCCTGTCAGTCAGTTCACTCCACCTTCCACCCCAGAGGAACTGAAATTAGTTTTCCAGAACCAGAAGGACAAAGTGCATGCTGGCAAGTGCTGGTTCCCAGGGTCTTACGGGAGAATGCTAATTAGGGCTTTTAAAACATGAATTTCCTAGTGGTTTTATTATTCCGCCACCTTCAATAAAGTGACAGGAAATGGTACTCTTTCAAATAGAGTTCATAATGAAATTGACATTTGATTTTTTTCTGAAAAAAAAATCTGTCAAGAAATCAAGAATGTGTTGTCACATTAATTATATCTATAAACACTGATTCAGCAAAAGTAGATGGGAATAAAAATGAATTTAATCTGAAAGCTGGTTAGTAACAGAAATAATCAAAGTATTTTACTCCTTATAGTATTTAAGAAGTGCAATATGTACATACATATGTGTATATATATGTGTGTGTGTTTGTGTGTGTGTGTATATATATATATATATATATATATATATATATATTTATTTCAAGGTAATTATTTATTTTCTCTAATATTTCTGACCACAAATAATTCTTCCTTCTCAAAAGTTCTGTAAAATGCTATTTTCTTTAATTCATCTGATTAAAGAGAGAAAGGATATAATTTAATCTTGGAAAGAGTGTAGAAATAAAGCAACCTAGTGATGCAGTATATGAATTTATCATTAAATTAAAAAGTCATAATGCTTTTAAGTTTATAAAATCAATTAGGATGTAAGCAGACTTGCTCTAGAGCTATGGAGTATTAATTTTGAAAATGGTGCTAGCAGAGTGACAGTGTGTTAAGTGGGTCAAGGGAAAGTGAGTTGAGTTACAACATCTAGAAGGCTTTAGGTGACAATGCCCTGTGGATTCACCCACTCATATTTAACATTTAGAAATATTTGAGGGACTAATTTCTAAGTGACATTAAAAACAAATTTATTAAATAATTGCATTTTACACTTCAGCAATTTCTTTTTAAATTTTGTGATTGTTTTCTCTTTCAAGTTACATTTTCCTACCTGACTCAGTGCTTGGTTTCTGAGCCTCTGTTTCCTTTAGTCTTCATCAGAGTTTCAACCAATCTTGGACACCCATGGATGTCAAGAGACTTGCTCAGCTTATAATGCCTTTCTATTTTGTATCAGGGTAAAGCCTGTCTGTTCTTCAAGATTCTATTTACATTCTTACCCAATAAAACCTTCCATAGCTTCCTCAGGCAGAGATTTTTGATCTTCTGTGATCCCTTAATATTTTATTTACAGTATTTTATCACTTCTTATGTCTTTACACTCCATCTACAGAGATGTCTTACCCTGTAAGAACTTTGAGGGTGATTACAAAGTCTATATTCTCTAAAAGTACCCAAGATAGTGTCAGGCACATGAAAAGATATTCAAATCATGCTTGTTAGATGACTAAATGATTGTATGAATAGTTATTTGGTGTATGGCAAAGATTGCTAATTGTTCCCTAACATCATTCTTCCCCTCCTCCAATAGTAATAGACACTGCTTCCTTAATTTCACCTGGGAATATGGCTAATCATTAAAAACAAATGTTCCCTGGGTGAATTATGTAAGTCCTCACAAATGGTATCTGAGCAAAAATGATGTGTGAAACTTCTGTGTTGCTTCCATGAAAATAAATATTCTATTTGTTCTCATTACCTAGAGATCAGATACATGGTTGTTGAGGGCAGCTTTGAATATAGACAAGGGAAATATTCTGAGGGATGGAGGAGCAGCAAGTTAGGAATAATCTGTGTACCTAGATGAGCTCAGGAGCAAAGTCACAATTACGGTTGGATATGAGGTGTCCCTCAAAAGCTCACATGTGAGACAATGCAAGAAAATTCATAGGAGAAATTATTAGATTGTTAGAGTCTTAACCCAATCAGTAAATTAATCCCTGGTGGGATTAGTTGATTAATTGATCACTCAATAACTAAAGGCACATGAGGTGTGGCTGAAGGAAGTGTTAATTGGGGGTGTGGCTTTGGGGTATATATTTGGTATCTGGAGCTGTAGTCTCTCTCTCTCTCTCAGCTTTAGGATCACCATGCAAGCTCTCCTCTGCTACGCACTTGGTCATGATGTTCTGCCTCATCTTGAGCCCCAAGGAATGGAGCCAATCTTTTCTAGACCAAGACCTCTGAAACCATAAGTGCTCAGCTAAACTTTTCCTCCCCTACAGTTGTACTGGTCAGATCCTTTAGACACTGCTGCGAAAAAGTTGACTAAAATAGTCACCTACCTACCATGTTTCATTCATCTGCCCTTGGACTGTGTTGACAGACAGAAATCATCTTCTGTATTATCTGTGACACTATTTTGGGGATGAATTTTAAATAGAGTTTAGCCCATACCCTATGCAATATGTTGCCCTGTGTACAGGGCAGTTATTCTCATGGCAGGTACCTATGGCAACTCTCAGTCCTGGAGGATATTGTCACTTTCTCCAGTAGGTGCAGTGGCTCCCATCCATGCACAATAAGCAGCAGTGTTAAGAAACTCCAGCCAAAACCTGTGGCTGCACTACTGTACAAAAGTAGCAACTGTGAACACTTTGATAGCCAGGGCCAGCAACTGCATCAGCTCTCACCGTTCTCAGCTGTTTCTTCTGTCAGCAGTTCTCAAAGAGGTTTTCAAAGCTATTCTTTTGTCATAGACAGCTAAGTGTTATTCTCTCAGCATCTAAATGACTGTATCTAGTGATGTGTTACAAATTTTTGACTCTAAAACAAACACGCTCCAGTTTGTTTGCTGATTTCCATGTGTAAGTATTCTCAGCATGGACAATTTAACGTTGTCAATGCAATATCCCTAAAAGTGGAGTTGAGAAATATCCCACATGCTTTTTTGTTCTAGTTGAAGCTGTCTGCAGTGTAGCACAGTCTTGACAATATTGGGTTTTTTGTTGTTTGTTTTTTGTTTTTTGTTTTTGGTTTTTTGATACGTACATACATACTATCAAAATGTACCAGCTTAAAATAATTTATTATTTGCTTACAATTCTGTATAATATTGGCTGAGATTTCTGGGTGGTTTCTCTGCTGTTATTTCTTGATATCATTCATCTATCTTATGGTTATCATCTGCTGGCATTCCAATAGAATTTTTTAATTAATTAATTAAAAAAATTTTTTTCAATCCACTCCAGGGCATGAAACCAGGAGTGCTTTATAATGAGCCACATCTGACCTCCAGCCCTTTTTAATTTTATTTTGAGACAGGGTCTTGCTAAGTTCCTGAGGCTGGCTTTGAAATTGCGATCCTCTTGCCACAGCCTCCGGAGCCTTGGGATTACTGGCATGCATGTATTGAGCCCATGCAGGGCTCAATAGAGTTTTGATAGACTGACATAGTCTTACTCAAATATCTAGCAATTGGAGCTCACCGTGGCATAGGATACCTTGAATCTCTTCCATATGGATTCTCACAGTATACTAAATGCTTGTTGTTGTTGTTTTTTCACTTGGTGAATTCAGGGAGGATTCCAAGAGGATGATAGAAACACCTTCAGTAATTATTTGAGTGTGCTTTGGTGTTCCATAGTTTCTCTTCTTTCCTTCTACTAGTCAGCTCAAATTCAATGGAATACAAGATTTTAATTAAACAACATAGCAGTAAGTTGCATTTGCCCCTTACATCTGTAAGTCTGATTATGATTTAAACACAATTGTTTCATCTCATATTCATTAGGATAATAAAAAGCACTGATAAAAAAGTGGAGAAATGGGAAAATATATACAGTAGGAATGTATGCAGATACAGTGGAAAACAATGATGGCTCCATAAAAAATTAAAAATAGAATTCCTATAAGATCCAGAAGTAGCATCTCAAAGAGATATTTGTACCCCCAAGTTAATAGCAGCATTGTTCAGAACAGCATTGTTCCTAGCAGACAAAAGACAGGGATAACCCAAGCATCCACCAATGCAGAAATAAACAAAATAGGATAGACAATTCAATGGAATAATATTCTGCCTTAAAAATAAAATTCTGACATATGCTACAACATGGGTGAATAAGGGGACATTATGCTAAATCAAATAATCTAGTCATTGAAGGACTACTGTTATAGGATTTCACTTATATATGAAGTACCTAGTGTATTCAAATTCACAGAGACAGAAGGGAGAAATGGTGTTTTTTTCCCAGGGTCAGAGACAAGGAAAAATGGGAAGTTGTTGTTCAATGGGTATAAAGTTTTAGTTTTTCAAAATAAAGAGAGTACTAGACATTAATACTGTGAATGTATTTAAAACTACTAAACTGTGTATTTGAAAATAGTTTATATGGCTATTTTCATGTTATATGTGTGTTACCACAATTACAAAAAAAAAAAAAAAAAGACTAGGCATTTTTTAAGAGGTGAGATCTCTGACCCTACCCTATGAGTCTAAGTGGGTTTTTTACTTCCTTCAAGCAAACAGAGTGAGGAAGAAGAACGATTCATAAATTTGGATATTATGTCAGAGGAGGCAATATAATTTTTGTCTTATTTATGGGGATGCTACCTTGTGCAGCCCTGAGTTGCCACAGAGAAAGTCCAACTACCTGTGGCCACCATAGTGAGGTGAGAAAGCCTAAGACACATGGAAACAGTTCCAGCTGTGAATCTCAGAAAACCACCAGTATTTACCAGACTGACATATGAGTAAAGGTGCTTAAATGATTCTAGTCTCCAACTGTGAAGCCACACACAATCCAATAGGTCCAGGCAAGTTCTGCAAGCAGTTCAGTGATGGCTATTGCAGAAGCTGTAGATTGGTTTTATCTTTGCCTTCACCAGCACTGGGATGAAAATAGGAATTCTGGAAATAATGGCTAAAGAAAAAATTATGTAAAATTCCAGAAGGCACTAAAAGAAAACAATTTTCTTAACAATTTACATTATCTTGAAGAGAATTATTAAATATAATGAAAAGGAAAGGTGAAAGTAAACAAACAGATCTGTTAACCTCCTTCTTTATTCACATATTAAAACAATCCTCAACAGTTGTTTACCCAATTTAAATTAAGCCATTTAAATCACGTGAATAAAAAGAAATATTTGGATCCATTTTTTCATGAGCGCTCATCATATATGATATATGGACATACGTACATTCAAACATATAACGCAAAACACAAGTGTGTACACATAATATAATACATATGACACATAATATAATACATATGACACATAACATAAGAGTAAAGGCCTTATAACTTTTTACAGGTGAAATCTCCATTGCAATGTTTAAAAACTCTATAGTCAAAAAATAGAACTGATCAGCAAAACATTAACCTAGGTCTGTATGAGCTCAAAAAACAAAATAGAACTTCATGTAGTGGGAAAGGGCAATAATAAAATAGATATTGAAAAAAGCATCCTGGTTCTGTCACAGATGTAAGGGTAGCCAAACTGGAGTTCTGGATATCAGCTGTTATGGATTTGAGCCAAATCATCTTCTTTTTGCTCTGTAGAAATCGCTTTTGTTAATCTTTCTGGAATCCAAATCGGCTGCTGTTCTCCCTGTGGAAACACATAAACAGACCCCCTACTCCAGGCAATCACTGGGTCAGGACCTTAGTTAATCTCTCTGGAATCCAAATTAGCTGCTGTTCTCCCTGTGGAAACACACAAACAGACCCCCCCCGACTCCAGACAATTACTGGGTCAGGACCTATCCATTGTCCTGTTAGAATATCCTTCCAAAGTACCTTGGGCTTATGTACATTTTTTGGACATATATGCCTTTCTGCAGCACTAAGCCCTGATGAATCCAAATTTAAAAAGTTTAGAGTAAAAAGGGATATTTTAAGTTTATCTTTGGGGAATATATACCCCTTCCCAATTCCTTCTTTTTGCTTTAATAAGTACATTTTAATAGTTTGATGAGCTCTTTCAACTATGCCTTGTTCCTGTGGATTGTATGGGATTCCTGTTATATGAGTAGTGCCAAATGATGAGCAAAATTGTTTAAAAGATGTAGAAGTATAACCAGGGGCATTATCTGTTTTTAACTGTTTTGGAATGCATACAGTGGCAAAATTTTGTAAGCAATGAGCTATAATATCTTTAGTTTTTTCTCTGGCATGAAGGGAGCCCATCAAAAATCCAGAAGAAGTATCAACTGTAACATGCAAATATTTTAATTTTCCAAATTCTGGCAAGTGTGGGACGTCCATCTGCCAAATATAGTTAGGTATCAATCCTCTAAAATTGACTCCAAGATTAACTTGTGGTAAAAAGGTCACACAATTTTTGACAGGCTTGTTTAAGGCTTGTTCCTTAGTTATTTTAAAACGCTTTTGTAAAGTATTAGCATTGACATGGAACTTTTTATGAAAATTTGTAGCTTCTTCCAGTGTAGAGAAAATATGTATGTCATGTGTAGTTTTATCTGCTAAATCATTGTCCAAACTAAGGGCTCGAGGCAATCCTGTATGTGCCATGATATGTCCTATAAAGAATGGATCTTTTCTGTCCCAGATTAGACTTTGTATAGTGGAAAGCAAAGAGAAAACAGTAGAGGAAGGGGAAATCCTACCAACATCTTCAAGGGATACTATAGCATTAACTATATACTGACTATTGGAAAATAAATTAAATACAGAATCTTTAAACATCACAAAAGCTTGTAATATTGCATTAAGCTCTACCTTTTGAGCTGAATGTTTGGGTACTAAAAATGTAAAATTTTTATCAGGTGTAACTGTTGCTGCTATACCATTATTTGACCCATCAGTTAATATATTTGGAGCATTCATGATAGGTGTTTTACTTGTCGTTTTTTGGACAAATTACAGCATGCGATGACCAAAAAGACAATAAAGGATTAGATGGTAAGTGGTTATCAAATGAAACATTAGATTTACACATGATTATTACCCAAGTATTTAACTCATTAGCTAACTCATCAATTTGATTCATAGTATATGGAGTAATAATTTTATTGGGAGAAATTCCAAACACTCCCTTTTCTGCTTTTATTCCTTTGAGTATTAATTGTCCTATAGCCTCAGGATACCTAGTAAGAATAGTGTTAGGAGAATAAGATAAATGTATCCATAATAATGGACCTTCTTGCAAAAATTCTCCTGTAGAAATATTTTTTGTTGGTAGTACAATAAATAATAAAGGCAAATTTATATCAATTCTATCCAAATGCATATTTCCATATATATTTCAATGATTTTTAATGCCTTTCTTGCTTAAGGCGTTAACATTCGGGGTGAATTTGGATCTGATGGACCTTTTAGGATATCAAATAAAGGTCCCAACTCTCCTGTTGGTATACCTAGATAAGGCCTTATCCAATTTATGTCTCCTAATAACTTTTGAAAGTCATTAAGTGATTTGAGTTGATCTACTCTTATTTGAATTTTTGGTGGACGAACCATGGTTGAGGATAATAGAACTCCTAAATAATTAATTGGAAATTTTAATTGTACTTTATCTATTGCTATCTCTAGATTATAATTTTTTAATAAGTTTGTAAGTGTGGCATAACATTCTAGCAATGTGTTTTTATCTTTGTGTGCTAATAATACATCATCCATATAGTGAAATATTTGTAGTCAAGATTTTGATTTCTAAGTGGCTGTATTACTTTGTTAACATAAATTTGACACATAGTTGGGCTGTTAGCCATCCCTTGAGGGAGTACTTTCCATTCATATCTCTGATCAGGACCTTCATGATTCAGTGCAGGGATAGTAAATGCGAAATGTGGACTATCCTCAGGATGAATTGGAATTGGAAAAAAAAACAATCTTTAATATCTATAACTAAAACATACCAGGTTTTTGGCAAAGCAGACAATTGAGGAATCCCCGATTGAGCAGGTCCCATAATAACCATTTAATTATTAATGGCTCTTAAATCTTGCAGTAATCTCCATTTATCAGATTTCTTTTTGATGACAAAAATGGGAGTATTATGGGGAGATACAGAAGGTTGTATATGTTCTTCCACTAATTGTTGTTTGACCAGGTCATGGGCTGCTTGTATCTTTTCTTTAGTCAGAGGCCACTGAGGAACCCATACTGGTCTTTCTGATTTCCAAGTAATTTTTATTGTCTCAGTGGCCCTTTCTGAAAATCCAACCCATGTCTGTCTGTTCCTTGATCTATTTGTATTGGTGCTACTATACCTTGTTCTTGTTTTTCTAATCTTTTTCCTTTCCTAAAACCTTGTCTAGTCATAATAGTGGGAGCATTTTGGTTGATGTTATTTGTTAATGTCAAACCTAATTGATCTTGGACATCTCGTCCCCATAAATTTACGGGAAGATGATCCAATACATATGGCTGTATCGTTCCTTCACATCCTTCAGGATCCTTCCAATCTAATACCATTGCACTTCTATAGGGATTAGTCACCACTCCTAGGCCTCAAAGCGTTTGAGTGGCTTGTTGTAATGGCCAATGTTTTGGCCATTATTGACGAGAGATGATGCTAAGATCTGCACCTGTATCCAGTAGCCCATTAAATTCATGTCCTTGAATATTTAGTTTTAGTATGGGGCAAGAATCTAAGTTTAAAGAAAGCATAGCCCAATCTACACCTGTGGAGCCTAATCCCTTGGAACATCTTTCTACAGCATGACTGGAAAATTTATCATGTAGGCTGGGTATTATTAGTAACAGTGCTATTCTATCTCCTGGTGAAGCTACTGATATACCCTTTGGAGAACTGGCTATAATTTTTATTTTACCTTCATAATCAAGATCAATTACCCCAGGACTTATCATAAGTCCTTTTAGAGTAGAAGAGCTGCATCCCAATAATAAGCCTACTGTTCCTTTGGGAAGAGGTCCTTTTACCCCTGTGGGAATGGTTTGAACTCCCATCTCTCGAGTTAGTACTGCTCTGGCGGAGGTGCAGATGTCCAACCCTGTGCTCCCTCTGATTTGTCTGATGAGGGATCTGATGGACAATGTGTCCTGAGCACTACCCTGGTGGGGTTTCTCAGTTCCTCCAGTGCTCCATATATTTGTGGTTTGGGGCCCTGGAGCATTGGGTCCCTCTGTCCATTTTTTGGCAATGGCGCCCGATGCCTTTCTCCACAATATCATGGATAAACACCTGGTCCTTGTTCATTTTTTGACAATGGAGTACCCTCTATGGTGGTTTGAGAACGGCATTCATTAGCCCAATGTCTCCCTCTACAGTATCATGGGCAAATACCCGGTATTCTACTACTTTGATACCTAGTTTTGTTAAACCCTCCTCCTATGGGGCAATTCCTTTTAAATGTCCTATTTGTTCACAATTGTAGCATGTTCTTGGCCTGGCATCTAAAGTCTGTTTTACTGCAGCTGCCACAACTTGCCCTTGTTCATTAATGTCTCTGGCATCTAAAGCCTGTTTTACTGCAGCTGCCACAACTTGCTCTTATTCATTAATGTCTCTACATAATTTAATATATGTGTTTAAATCTTCATGTTCCCATGGTCTAATGACTTCTCTGCACCAAGGATTCGCTTGCTCATATGCCAATTGTTTTATTAATGGCATTGCTTGTTCCGTATTCCCCAAAACTCTGGTAGCTGTTTGAATAAGCCTATCTACAAATTCAGTGTAAGATTCATTAGCTCCTTGTATTACCTTAGATAATTGACCTTGTAAACTTCCATGTCCTTGTAAAGTCTTCCATGCCCTAACCACCTCTGCAGCAATTTGTGTGTATACACCAGGATCATATGCAATTTGTTGCTGTTGATCCTCATAAGGTCCCTTTCCTAACAACATATCTAGATTTCTCTGAGGATAACCAGCTGCTGCATTTTGCCTAGCCATCTCCTTGCAAAATTCCTCATTGGCCACCTTCCATAACAGGTATTGTCCTCCATTTAGCACAGCTTTACACATATTAGCCCAATCTGCTGGTGTCATGTTCAAGTTGTTAATGGATTCAACCAAGCTTACAGTGAAAGGTGCTTGAGGACCATAGGTTGTTATAGCCTCTTTTAGCTGCTTCAGTGTTTTGAAATTTAAAGCATGGTGATTTCGCTGCCCTCCTGCCTCAAATACAGGGCATGTTAATATTTGAGATCCTGTCTCAGGATCCCAACTATCAACTGCGGGGGTTGGGAGCCTCCCAGCATATGGAGATGGTGCTGTTGGTTAGACACTTACTCACTCTGGTGATAGAAAGGTGTTAGTAGCAGTCTCCTGTAGAGGTGGCGCTGTTGGTTGTAAAGATTCAAGTAAAAGAGAAGGTATCTCAAGCTAGTCAGACAGAGGAAAAGATTCAAGTAAAAGAGAAGGTCTCTCGAACTAGTCAGACAGAGGAATAAAGTTTAGAGCAGAAAAAACCATCAGGGGAAAAGTTATAACAGGAGACTGCTACTAACACCTTTATATCACCAGAGGGTGTAAGGGACCAACCAATAGTGCCACCTCTACAGGAGACTACTAATACCTTTCTATCACCAGAGAGCGTAAGTGTCCAACCAACAGCGCCACCTCTATATGCTCCCTGTACAAGCCCCCACAAGCCACATACTTGTTGTTTAAACAGAGAGGGGGAGATGTTGAGACCCACAGCCAAAGGGGCCCCAGCAAAATTTCAGATTGCCAGTTGATGATTGGCTCACAGCGGCCCCAGCAACTTCTAGCTGATTGGCTCCTCTGTGGTGATGCTCATTGGGCTGTTTTCCTGCCCTTTCAGACCACGGAGCTGCTCATTGGGGGACTTTTTTGGCTCCACCCACACGACCCAGCCAATCGGCCTCAAGAGCAGGAGGAGTGGGGGAGGGGGAGAGGCTTGTGGGAAGCTGGTGGTGGCAGTTGGGCTCTGAAGGTTTTCCTGAGGAGCTGTTTTGTTTGGCGTGTGTGGTTCTAAAAATAAAGTTCATTTCTTTTGACAAGTGGCTCCTGAATTGTGCCCAGCCAGACTGCGGTAGTGTCCATTTTTGGTTTCTATGAATAGATTTGAAACAAATACAGGAATTAAGATGTCTTTTTTATTAGAGCATTTTTATTATGAATGGGTTCTGGATATTATGGAAGGCTTTTTCTGTATCTCTTGAGATAATTGTATGGTTCTTGTCTTTAATTCTATTTATGTGTTTAATTACATTTATTGATTTATGATTATTGAACCAAGCTTACATCCCTGGGATGAAACCAACCCAATTGTGGTGTATTATCTTCTTGATGAGTTTTTGAATGTGGTTTGCAAATATTTTATCAGGTTTTTTTGAATCTGTTTATCAAGGATATTGTTCTGAGGTTTTCTTTCCTTAATGTGTCTTTATTTGATTTGAGTACCAGGGTTATGCTGGATTTATAAAATACATTTGAAAGTTTTTCTTCATTTTCATGGAATATTTTGAGAAAGATGAATGTTAGTTCTTTTGTTAGGGTCTGGTAGAATTTATGTGGAAATTCATCTTATCTTGCACTTTTCTTTTTTTGGCAGATTTTTATTGCTGTTTCAATTTCATTATTTGATATTGATCTATTTAGGTTTTCTATATCTCCCTGTTTCAATTTGGGCAGGCCACACATGCCTTGAAATTTGTCAGTACCTTCTAGATTTTCCAGTTTATTGATGTATAAATTTTCAAAATATGTTCTGATTATCCTCCAGATTTCAAATGGGTCTGTGGTGATATCTCCTTTTTCATTGTGATTTTATTACTTTGAGTCTTCTCTTTCTTTCTTTTGGTTAATTTGGTTAAGGGTTTATTATTATTATTATTATTATTATTATTATTATTCATCTTATTAAAGAAGCAAGTCTTTGTTGCATTGATCTAATTATTTTCTGTCGTCTAGTGATTTTTGAATTAGTTTCTTCTTCTGATTCTATGGTCTTGAGATGGAACATAAGCTTATTTATTTGGAATATTTCCATTTTTTAAGGCACTCAAAGCTATAAAATTTTTCTCTGAGAACTGCTTTCAAACTGTCCCAGAGATTTTGGTATGTTATATTTCTGTTTTCATTTCTAATAATTTCTTCTCTCATTTTTTATGCTTCATTCTTTGTTTAAAAGAGTTTTGTTCAATCTCCATGTGTTTATGTTGTTGCTGTTATTTTTTCTTGCTGTTAATTTTTAGTTTCACTCCATTATGATTTAATAGAAAGCACAGGATTATATTGATTACTTTATATTTGCCGAGGCTTAAATTGTGCCTTAGAATTTGGTCTATTTTGGAAAAAGTTTCATAAGTTTCTGAGAAGAAAGTAAATTTAGCTTTTGGGGGTGAAATATTTGTAGATGTCTGTTAGGTCCATTTGATTCATAGTTTTAATTAGGTTGTAAATATCTTCATTGATTTTACACTCGATGACCTGCATATTGGTGATAAGTATGTGTTGAAATCACCTCATATTGGAGTCTGAAATTTAGTATTAAAAAGTTTGTGTGTGTGTATGCATGTGTGTGTGTGTGTGTGTTTATGTGTGTAGTTTTTTAAATTTGTTTTGTTTTTAGTGTAGTTAAGTATGCTGTCATTTTGGGCATGTATATTTACTATCATTGTATCTTCTTGTTGAATTATTTCCTTTACCAGTATGTAGTGGGCTTATTTGCCTCTTTTGATTAATTTTTCCTAAAGTATGCTTTGTCAGATATGAGAATAGTTATTCCTGCTTGTTCTTAGATTTAATTTTCATGAAGTATTTTCCCCATCCTTTTACTTTCAGTTTGTGGGTGTCTCCCTTACTATGTGTTGAAACACTGTTGAGGCTTGAGTTGGGCTAGATCATGTTTGGAGTGATATTTTCTGTGATTTGCCTGAGTTGTGGGTATTGCTTGGCAGCAGGATCTCTCACTCTGTGAAAATGTCCCAATCACTTTCCAGCCCCTCTTAGAGGAAGGAGGAAACCAGCAATAGCACTAATGATAGCAACAGATGTACAGCCTTAAGATAAATGTCCAGAGTCTACTTTGACATCTATAACACTAATTTCTATCTCTATAGGAATGATGGGGTCAGCATTTAAAATCAACATGAAGAATAAACAACCATAAACTAGATCATTTATTAAGCAGCAGGTGTTTGCAACATTAATAATCACAACAAAAAATGGGGGTAGAAATTACATAAATTATTTAAGAGTTATATAATGATCATTTCTTAAATGAAGAGAAAATAGGGTAGGAAGCAAGAGAAAGCTTGAAATATTTAAAAAGTGAATGTAGGAGGGTTAGGAGATAGGTAACAGATGATGGCTACAAAGAAGCAGGGGAAAAAATGTAACAAAAAATAATAACCTAATGAAAGGAGGGAACAAGAAAATCTGTGTTTTAGCGGGGAGATTAAAGCAGGGCATCAGGAAGAATAAAACCTAATAATACAGAGACACATATAAGGTCTCCCAATTTTGCTTGTGACGATGCTGTATTTATGTTTCCTGTGCTGGTGACCCTGGTTCTCACCCAGCTATCTGCCCAGGGGCAGAGGAATGTTGGTTGCTTTTCACTCATCTACTTTCTCTACCAACTCTGGGTCCATTCATATTAGCCTCCTGCTCTATTCCACAGGTTTCCCCCAAGGCAAATTTTTTAATGGTGGTTTCCTCTCTTTTTCCTGCCCTTGTCTCTTCCCTCAGCTGCCACTTCTGCCACCACCACCAGTTAAGCAGGCATGTATCTAATGTGTTACTTCTTATATTATGCTTAAAGTTTGACTTTCTGTGTCTCTATGGTTTCTTTTACCGTACAGTATTAAATTTCATTGAGTTCCTTTATTTACCTAACCAAGAAGAAACCTTCCTGCTTTTGAAGTCTGGAGCTAAGAAACTGCTGTGAAGTGTTCCTCTAATCTTCAATGTCAAGATGTCTTTTCAGTATACCAACTTCATTTCCCATAGATATATACCTAATAGTGGGATGATACAGTAGTTGTATTATCTAAAGCATTTTGAGAAGCTTGCATATTATTTTCCATAATAGGTATTCTACTTTGCATTCCCACCAATAGTGTACAAGGGCTCCTTTTTCTCCATACCCTTGCAGGAACTTGTTATCTTTAGTCTTTTTGGTAAGAGACATTATATAATGATGTAAAGTGATATCTCCTTATGATTTTCATTTGCACTTCCCTGAAAATTAGTGATGTTGACCAGTTTTTCATATACTCATTGACCAGTTATATCTTTTTTTGAGCAATGTCTATGTTGTTCTATTGCCAATTTTTAATTGGATTATTTATTTATTTTTCTATTAGATTTTGGAGCCCCTTATATATTATGAATGTTAACCCTTTGTCAACAGCATAGCTTGAATATATTTTCTCTCATACTATAGGTTGTTTCCTCATTCTGTTTCTTTTGATATGCATAAGCCTTTATATTTTGTAATTTCATTTGTATACTTTGGATTTGCAAAAAATAAGTATTAATAGCTTTATATAAATGTTCCTTTTATGTTTTCTATAAATTGTGATATGTACTAAATATATAATTGTTTAATGTATATTATATATATATATATCTAATTTATCGAATTTATCCAAATTACACATAATTGTCTTTATCTTTGTAATAATCTTTAAATACTCATTTTCTGATAATTTTATCTAGCCCAACAAAATAAGATAACATCTTATATAAACAAAAATCGAATTATATTTATCCAAATAGATAAAAACTTTTTAGAGTATTCTACTTGCTGTAGGGATATAGAACATTAATAAAAATCTATTGAAGTTAGTTGCTTAAAGAGTATCTATAATTAAAGAGGCAGGTTTAATTCTGTCCATCTCCAATATATGAAAAGTACTGTAAGTGTTAATTAATAACCTATCTAATGTCTAACTAAGGCAGCAGCATCCCTTCAGTAATTTCCCAGATGCTCAAAGATGGATTAAGAGAGAGTGTTTCATAACACTTTTGACAACAATTTCTTTATACTTCCTGTCACGTGGAATGTAATAGTGGTAGTTAAAATCAACAATTCTGAAAACCTGGCAGAAAATTTTATTACTCTAAAATTCCAATGGGCATCTATTTCACTTTATACAGATAGTGAATTTAAGATTAAAATTTTATTTCATATAATTCAAATATATGAAATAACTATATCAACTCGATTAGATGCACTTAAACCAAGTTTTAAGATAAAATATTTACTAATTAATTAAAATAGCTATATAATTAAATGGACAATTCTGAAATTAGTACCAGGTATAGACTACTTATAAAATGGTATCATAAATTTATAATCAAAATAAACAAAATAAAATATGAAAACATGCATATAAATATCAAATTACAAATAGATTTTCTAAATGCTGGTCTAGTTTGTATCAGTAGGATTTTTATTATTTGCTCTAATGACTTTGTCTATGTAAATTTTTAGTTACTTGCTGCTGAGAATTTGGATGAATATGGCACACAAATACATCTTGAAGATTATTTTTTAGCAAAAATGTGATCTCTGAATTAAATAAATAGGGTTATTTGGAATAAAATGCAAAGAATGTATATTTTATCAGATGATAATGTATTTGGATCCACTGAGGTGGTCAGAAAAGATTCTCTTTTACTTAGTACCATTTTCATTTTTAAAATTTAAAACCTCCTTTATTCCATCCCTCTTTTCCCCTTTCTCCTGGCAGTCAAGTCTGTTTTGTTGTCTCAGGATTATCTTCATAGGTTAACTCCACTATAGTTGCATGTGGTTGTTTTATGTTGACTTCCCTTCAACTGATGCATTAACATAAAATTATTGTGCAAATATATTCAAAGCAAGAGTTCAATAATATATTTTTACTATTATGCAAAGCAGAATAAGCCAATTCCCCAAAACCAAAGTTCAAATTTCCTCTCTAATATGTAGATGCTAACACACAATAAGGGAATAAGGGGAGAGTAGAACTTCGGTAGATTAGAAAAAAGGGAATGAAAGGAAGAGGGAGATAGGAAAGACAGTAGAATAAATCTTACTTAACTTTCCTTATATAAATAAATAGCCAATATGGAAAGCAGTATAGAGATTCCTTGGAAATCTGGGAATGGAACCACCATTTGACCCAGCTATCCCTCTCAAGACTATACCCAAAGGACTTAAAAACAGTATACTACAAGGACACAGCCACATCAATGTTTATAGCAATACAGATCACAATAGCTAAACTGTGGAGCCACCTAGATGCCCTTCAGTGGATGAATGGATAAAAAAAGATGTAGCATATATACACAATGGAATTTTACTCAGTCTTAAAAGAATAAAATCAAGGCATTTGCAGGTAAATGGATGGCATTAGAGAAGCTAATACTAAGTGAAGTTAGCCAATCCCACAAAACAAATGTTGAATGTTTTCTCTGATATAAGGAGGTTGATTCATAGTAAGGCAGGGAGGGGAAGCATGGGAGGAATAGAGAAACTCTAGATAGGGCAGAGGGGTAGGAGGGAAATGGAGGGCGCAGGGGTGGTGGAATGTGATGGACATCATTATCCAATGTACAGGTATGAAGACACAATTGGTGTGAATAATACTATGTATATAACCAGAGGTATGAAAAATTGTGCTGTATGTGTGTAATAAGAATTGTAATACATTCCACTGTCATTTTTTAAAGTCAGTATAAATAAATAAATAAATACAACATAGTGTATCTCTACAGTGAATCATGTACAACCACAATGCTAGGAGTCTAATTAGAATAAGATGTATTCCGTGTTTGTATAAATGTGTCAAAATATACTGTCAGGTATAACTGAAAAGAATAGATAAATAATAAATAGTTAAGGTTATAATAAAATAATATTAAAAATAAATAGTAAATAAATAAATGGATGAATAACAAGTGATAGTAAGAAAAAACTAACTTGTACTGAAAATCTAAATAAACTCAAATGATGAAACAAAAAGTGAGTTTAGTAATAAAACCAGTACATACCAAAAAAAAAAAAACACTGTAAGATTGCCAGTCCAGCCTATAAAGGATGAATAACATGTACTAGTGGATAATAAGGCAATACTTTGAATTGCTGAGTGTACCCCCGATTGACTGCAAATTAACATTTGAGAATCTGAATTTGCAATATCATTGAATGATTAGAGCACTTTAGGATGAAATGGGACTAACATAGGAGTATAAGATGAAATGTTTTCCATAATAATATCAAGTACTGACTCTAAGTGGGTTGTATCTCAGGTGGTTTCTTAGTCTAGCAGGGATAGAGACTCTCAGTGATGACTTCACAGTAGAACCATCTGGAGAAATTTTCAAATGTGTTATCGAGATCCCTCTCAGAATTCCATGGGGCAATTCACTCAGTTCCATGAGTGAATTTCAGGCACACAATTTATAGCATCTATTGGCTTTTGCGATTCTCTAAATATATTAGATAAATTAGTTTGTTAAACATAGATAAAACCTATTAAGATATTTTAAGCATAGGTAAGTAATTAGAAATTGACACTTTTCACTAAAGACAGAATTTGTAGTATGTCTAAAGTGTAAGTTCAGGAGAAACATAGATGCCTTAAGTATAATAGTTAGCATGTACCAAGAATGTCCTTATACCATGAGAAACATAGGTATTAAGTACATATGAAACTAAATACACAGAAAACATGTTCACACACTAGTCATATCCATTATGTTCCATGTGTATTTTGCCCTAAAAATTTGAATGAAATCCATGACAGTCTGTCAGGCTAATTGTCAAACTACAGCTTTGGATAGGTATAATTGTTTTTATGTCTGTTCAGAAGTGCAAGACAAAGACCCCTTTAGTCTGTGAATCACATTCCTCCAAACTTGATACAGGTCCTTACATCCACATCCTCAGCAAAGAAATCTTCTGTGTCGGAGAGAGAAAAATGACAAAAGAACATTATGTTAATTTTAGTTAATGAATGCTTCCTGCTTGTATGCAGTCTTGTCTGTTAACCCATGCATCTGTTTCCTCATTTTTTCTCACTGTATGTCCTAAATTTGATTTGATAACTATGACATTCAAGTATTTTTAGATGGTCTGTGATGTTTCCATCCTGTAACCTCTTAAACTTTTGCTCAGTTGCATGCTTGGAAAATGCCATTGTAAAACATAATTTCCTGTATGACATAGTCAGTATTTTTTAAAACATTCCCCAAATAGTTGAGAACCACCTAGAATAGTGAAAAGTAAAGGAAAATAACAGATGATAGAAGACTTTAGAAAAGAGGTTAAAGATTTATATTTTGCTCTTTAGAAAATCTGGAGTCTTTGAATTATAAAAGTATATCATAAAAATTGTACAACTTAAAGATTGATTTGATGATGGTATGGATGCAAGCGAGACTAGTTGTAAGAATATCAGCAGTCCAGTAATAAATTAGAATTGTCAAAATGATCATCCTGGTGAAATGAACCTGAAAGAGGATGGCAGTATCCAAATGAAAAGGAGAGGACTGATGGATCTTGAAATCCATTCACTACTCAATCGATACTGTGAAGGTAGTATTAAACAGATAGATATAAAATAGACAAAAACATTACAAGAAAATAAAACTACAAATCAATATTCCTGTCTAACATAAATTCAAAGAAGCTTTAACAAAATTTGTAACAAAATATTAGCAGATAAAATCAGACAATACCATATTTAAGACTATACAAAGTACAAAAGCAGTTTATGCCAAAAAATGCAAGATGATTTAATTTTAAAGATTTTCTCAATACTCCACTCTATTATCAGTTTTCAACAGTCCCTGACTATTCTAGTTGTCTTGGGATTATTCCAGTCTTAACAGTCTTACTTTTTAAAACCCTTTCGCAGGAGATGTAAAGTCTTTTTTTTTTTTTCAATCATAGGGCAAAAAATTGGGGGAAATGTATAGAACTGCAGTCTCCAAGATTGAGGCTGAAAGTAAACACATTTCTTTTGTGTGTGTGTCAAATGGATATTAGTTAATTCACCTTCTGTTGTTGTGTTCTGTCGTTGTATTCTATCTCACCCTTTCTAATTATGTTGGCAAATCCAATTTGCTATTCATAATAGTAAATCATTCATTATTGCATCACACAAACTGATGTGATTCAAGTATGTAATTTAATAATATGAGTGTTAGCAGTTAATCTTTGACTTTGCCCAGGGACTAACTGTTGTTATTCTTATCACGATAGTGCTACCTTAGCTCAGAAAACATGGTTATAATGTTAAAAACTAAGATATCAAAAGTCCAAATCCAGAATGAGCCAGGTATCACTGAAAGGGGGTCAGTCCATCACTGCGTTATTTGAATAGAAGGAAACATATAACTGGCATAGGGTGGCAAATAACAGAGCTTACTATACAACATGCAAAAGCAATTTGGGACTTGGACATAGTGGAGAAGGGAATGTGAAAGCTGCTTAAAAATTCAGTCTTACAATTCCAGTTAGAGGTAGGCAAATACTTCTGAATCAGATGAAAAAAGTGACCAGTGAATTTGTTTGGACATACCACACAAAAATCATACTGGTCCTTAGAATGATTTAAGAAATTCAATAAAAATACATTTCCTTATTCAGAAATTGAAATTAAAATGTCCTGTGAAAGTACAAAAGAAAAAATTTTCAAAACAGTTATCTTCTGTCAAATGTTAACAATAATAATGCTTTACAGAGAACACTGAGTGGTTCACTGACAACAACAAAAATGTCCCTGTGAAACTGATTTACAATAATGAAGTTTCAAATCATCTTATTGATTTCTATGAATATTTAAGTAAAATACAAGAAACACAACTAAAGATTATTGATATTTGGTACAAATACAAAATAGATTTTCCTTTTCCATCTGCATATTTTGCAGACAGTACAAAATGTACATTTTTGCTAAGTTAATTCAGTCCATAAATTTCTTACCAAGGAAATGAAAAGAGATCTTTAAACTAAATGTTCTGCATAACTTAGATACAGTACTCCTATAAAGGTGATATGATTTCTGTGATATTGAGGTTTTTATTAAATATTTTAGTTTAGTTTCCTCAAAATGTTTAGAATCATTTAATGAGATTTTTTTAAAAATTTACTGATATGGAAGAATATAGACTTCTGAGACTGAGTTACAAAATGGGAATTATTGTTGCCTGCCTAAGAAAATATTAAAATATTGTTCTGGCATAAAATAAAATTTTTTAAGTGTTGAACTAGAATAATGCCTTTTAACTAATAAATGTAGTAAAAACGAGAATAAAGAAAACAAAAAATTGTTATGTTTTTTCCAGAACTGATAATCATTAAAGAAGCCACATGTTGCAAAGCTAAGGATGAACTGAACATACTTGTGCTGTTTATTTATAGTATGCAATAAAAACAAAGAAAAAAAGACAGATTTTTTGTAAATAAGACTGTTTCAGAATTCAAAAGAATGCCACCAGATAACAGCAGTGAAATTGAGCATAACTTAAACACTTCCTTACTAAAACTGACTCTTAAAATTTAACTTTCATATTTTCAAATTACTTGTGTGTTTTGAAACCATTTGTCTTCAGGAGAAAAAAAAACAAGCCTTAAATTATAGTGACATCCAATTTATTTCAGAGTACTTTTAAAATGCTGGATATTTTAAACATGGGCAGTTATGGAATGAACTTATAGATCAAAAGAACCATTGACAAACAGAACAGCTGGTCTACAACACCACCAAAGTAGGTGCTAATTTTTGGAGAGCTGTAAAGTAATTCATGTACATCTGAAAACTTGAAATTACTAGTAAGTAAAATCATAAGCATCTAAGACTCAGATGTTTTTCTTGCTGTCATCACAGTGGGCTTATCCCAGAAAGTAGTGCCACTGGATAAAAGCAGCTCTGCAAGTCAGCATAACATTTATGATCGACTATATTTAATCTCATCACACTATATGAAAGAAAAGGAAGACTTTTTTAAAGACTACAGTTAGTTCAAAGAAGAATTATAGAAAAAAGAAAGAAAAGAGGAAAATTACACTAATGTACTATTAGAAAAAAGAAACGTGTCTTTGCTGTTTCTTTAAATACATTTAATAGTCATTTAATTGATATAGTCCTTTAAAAATTCTTATATTCATGTATTTTTTTACTTTATTAAAGTGAAGAAAGATCATCTTAGATATGTTTCTGCAAAATGACTATTATAAAATAATATAGCTTACACAATTTGAATATTAAATAACTTAAAAACAGAATAAATTGGTACAGCAGAGAACAAAAGCATTATAAAATGGTTACATTTTTCTCACCTATTTACTTGTTGGATAAGTCTTATTAGTTATTAATTGCTACTGTTAAGTAGTCTTATCCTTGTTTTGATTAATACTAGTTATATAACAAAAATAAAAAGTACACAGCAACCTTCAATTTTTCATAAATACTTGTTGATTTTTTCATGTTAAGATATAATATTATTTACTATATATAATATGTTCTTTTACTGTTTTACTGACCTAGGTGTGTTCCAGGTTGGGTCTTTAAAAATCTGGTTATTCTATACCTGTGGAATGAAGGAAGTCTCTCCCTGGTCTTGCCCCTCTCCCAGCAGTAGGCTTCTGCTGCTTGTTGCTAGGTTACTGGTTGCTAGGCTCTTCTCTTTGGTCCAGACCCAATCTCAGTCTTATTTTTCTTAATATTTCTACCACTCCTTTCTGTGGTCTCTGGTGTGTGGTTCATCTTAAGTAGAAAAGAGTTTTGCTATTTCTCACTTAGTGATAGAGATCACTGTTTGGTATTAGGATAGGGTCTTAGATATACTTAGGCACATTATTAACTTGGTTTTGAGATTCTTTGAAGAAAGAATCATATAGTGTTTTCATTATTTCATATAGTGTTTCTTTATTGATGTGCTTGTCATTTAATCTCTCAACAATGCTGAATTACTAATTATTTTCTTTGCTCTTATTTAGTCATTAGAAGAAACTGTGTTTTCTATTTAATTTTTCTAAATCCTTTCTAGGATTTGTGTCTTTTCCTCAAGCAAATCAATTGTTTGAACATTTTTATGTCCAGTGACTATCTTTTCCTCTACACTAATTAGCTACAATCTCTACTATCTTTTTCTTCTTAGGATATTTTCTTAACATTTTATTTGCTGTCAGTAAACATCCTAAACAGAAAATTATCTATTGATTACTCATTTCTTCAGTGACATATCTCACTAAAGGGTTGAAAAAGATGCTTCTTTTTGATTAATTTTTTACTTGCAATGACATATTCCATGATTTATCACTTGAACTGAGATGTCTAAGCTCAATACTAGACTTTGTATTATTAAACTGAAAAACAAATAATTTAATGGTTCCTACTCATTCTTTGAAACAAATTATTTTATTTCAACCAGTATACTAACGAAGCTTAAAAAATATGCAAATATGAAAAGCTAAAATAATAGATGTGCAATCCTTTGGAAAGTAGAAAAATTTAATAGTTTTTTTTGGATATAAGATATTAGAATCAATGTTCCAAAACACAAAGACATTATTTAGATTTATTTTTTATTTTTAAAACTAAAATTCTCATAAGATTTTAGATAGATTTAATATTATTATGAAAAGCAAGAAGAAATTATTGAAGAAAAGTAAATGTTCCACATAGAACTACTACATAAATATTTTCAAAATAATTAACTGGTCAGTTCTGTGTGTCCTTAAATCAATCAAGTTTCAACAAAAAAATTTAACTTGTTTTTGGTTATCTTAGTTAAATCGATTATGTTATTTTGAGAGTGTGATCATATGTAATCATAGCCTAAGCAATGATTGTGTGTGTGTGTGTGTGTATGTGTATGTGTATGTGAAATTGTAAAAAGGTTCTTTAATGACAAGAACGAATACTAGTATGGTACAGTTTTTATCTAGAAATTACTTGCCATGCAATAATTTTATATTAATAGATAAAATGGTATGGTTAGATTTGGTATCCAACTTTTCAAAAATAAAAATGAATGATAAACTTGAGGGTTACCTAAACTTATGTATGAATTTCAAATTTGGGGATTATACTTCAAAAACAGTTCTGTTATATTTTATTCTATTCACTCCTGGTTTTTCATTGATCTTTTAAAAATAAGACATAATTTGAGATTCTGGCGAGGTTAAGCATGGCAAAATTGTAAGATTAGTTAATAACAGATGTTATGTGCTAATTTTCTTGGCACATAGTATAAACTTTATTATTGAATACCCTAACAAATACATATGTATTTACCCTGCTCAACTCAAATATATTCCAAATTATCCTTAATATTTAGTATCTGTTTATCAAACCTGATGAAATTTTCCATGCCTGAAATCACTGAAGATTGAAAACAGCCTATCATTGATTCTTTGGCTCACATGTATGGATACCAGCCACATGCCATAACTCTTTCAAGACACCCTCTTTCACTCAGTTGTCAGCTCACACCATTCTTAGAAAATTTGACTTGGGAAAAGGAATCATGCAAACCTTGTACATAGGTTAGGGGAGCTATTTAGACAGGCAGTTCATCACGGGTGGACTCCAGGTGGACATTTCTTCATTGGCTCAATGGATTCCTGAGTGTGAGTGAGGTGCAATTTCAGATGGATCAAAGTGGAACTTGTTAATGCAAACAGCCTAGATTAGGGTCTCAAACTTTCTTTAGTGTAATCCCATTTATATTTATCTAATATATTGCAGTATGTGGAGCAACAAAAGATGACCACTTCTATTGAAAGAAAGCAGAATGCTTATTATACAAATAGCACTGTTGGCTGAATACTTCTGAGAAGTGGTATTTAGTCATCATTCTGTGATGCTGTGGGAGGTGGCAGAACCATTAGGGAGAAGAGCCCATTTGAAGGAGGATAGGTCATTGGGGGTGTTCCCTTGAAGGAGATGTTGGAACCATGACCCCTTTCTCTTTGCTTCCCAGTCACTATGAGGTGAGCAGCATTCTTCTCCACAAGCTCCCACCACAGGCCAGTGCTGCTCATTGCAAACCTTGAGGCAACTGAGCCTAGTGACCATGGACTGAAACTTCTGCAACCATGAGAGAAAATATACCTTTCCTTCTTCTATATTGTTTATCTCAGTTATTTTCTCAGTGATGGAATGCCAACTAACAAAGCAATCTAGAAAATCTGCTGCTCTGATTCTTATATTCCAGATTTAGTATTTTAAAAATTAACTCCTAGAATGAAAGATGATTCCCATAAACATCTCCAACTGATAAAAGTTAGTCTGCTTGAAAGAATATCCATAAATTATACCTTTTAATGAATAGTTCTGTGAAAATTCTTATTTAGATCAGAATCCTAGTTGGAGATTTACACAGAAAGAAAGATGTACACACTTTTTTGTTGCATAGTTTACCACATATTTCACCCAAATTCTAATCTTGATTTTTACTTTTAGTATTATAATGGCATAAGTGATCCTGTAGCTTTTTAACATTAATGCAGGCATATGGAGCCAGGTTTATAATCAAATCTTAACAGTTCTGAGATTTGGGACTGAGATCCAATTCCTTTATCTGAAAAGAAGAATTAAAGTATTTAAGTGTGATGGTTATCATAGACCCCCAAAAGAAAATATGTATGTATTTTCTGCTACATAATAAGCACTCGATAAATGGTATTATTACTATCCCTATGGTTGCTATTACCACGATAACTTTCAGGATTAGACATTCCTGTTCGAACATTAATTGATACCTATCTTCATCACCAGCCCTTAGAGATGATTTCTGTCAGCACAAACTATTTAGCCAAATCAATATTAACAAAATTGCCAAAAGTGTATCTAATCTACATTGTATCTCAAATAGTCAATGAGACCATTGTCAGGCTATTGCCCCTTACATAAATGACATTACTTCTGAATCAAGATTTTGATTTTCAACTCTAAATCTTTTCACCAGATTATACCAGATTTTCTCCACTTCTTTGCTCTCAGATGCTCCTGAACAATGTTCTCACACACCTCTTTCAGGCCATCAGGGACAGAACCCATACAGGGATAAGGTCCCCAGAGAACCAGTGCCACCTCTGACAAAGGCATAATTGTGTCTAAGGGTTTCACTACATGTGGCTGAGGAGAAGACAGTATCTTATGAGAAAACTGAAATTCAATGCTAGGTGGACTCTCTCATAAAGTTCACAGCTGAAAAGAAGTAGGTAATGAGAGAGAATTCAAGTGACAAGAATCTAGGCCTAATATCAGAGAAAGCCAGAGATGAGACCTAAAGAAATTCACTGACATAATCAGCTCTCGTTGCTTTTACTTTCAACTTGGAATTTTTCTTTAGTTACCTGCCCTAGAAAATTCAAGATTTTCTCCTTCTCCACCACCTCTGTGAATCTTTCCAAGCCATTGGTCAAAATGAATTTTTCCTATGGTTAATATTCTCATTTTTAATTTCATAACTTTTATATTTGCCTCAATATTTATTTATCAAGGAATTGTTAGTTTATTATTTCTATTATCCCATGAATGCTTATGAGTATGGTATGATAGCAGAATGCTTACTATACAAATAGCACTGTTGTTACCAGTCCTCATGAAGGAAGAAACCAAATAACATACACAAGTACATACACAAATTAAAAAAAAAAATCAGTCTCCCATGGAGTGAGGTAACAAAACAATTTTGATAGTATTAATTTTAATCAGGGATTTTGAAAACACTACACTAAGGATTTGATTTGGTACCTTAATAAAGAGACAGACCCAGTGAAGAAAAGAGCTGGGTGTGGTGGTGCACACCTGTAATCCTAGCAGCTCAAGAGGCTGAGTCAAAAGGATCACAAGTTCAAAGTCGGCCTCAGCAATGGTGAGGTGCTTAGCTATTCAGTGAGACCCTGTCTCTAAATAAAATACAAAATAGGACTGGAGATGTGGCTCAGTGGTTAAGTTCTCCTGAGTTCAATCCCCAGTGCCCCCCAGCAAAAAAAATATTTCTGAGAGCATTGAATGTAACATATAACAGGAAGAAAAAAATCAGGATACATGAAGCATAATGCACATAGAAAAGATTACTACAAAATCAGATGAAGGAGAAGAACAGTGGTCAGATAAAGTCATTTATTATAAAGAATAGTAAGATTAAAAATTTGTTTTAAAATGTGATGTAAATGACTAGTGGATATATAGAGAGTTGTATAATTGATTCATATGGGGTGGGAGACTTCGGAATGCAATGCAAGAATGAAACTGCTGAGGACACTTTAAGATTATTACAATAGTCAACTGTTACAATGTTACCTAGGCTTGGGGGAGACTCCTGGAACTAATGGATTCCTAGGACTTACTGTTAGAGCAGTGAGTAACAAGGGAGACTCAAGCCTAGACCTGGGCAGTGACTTGAACAACTAAGTGGATACTTTCAGTTTGTTTCTATTGAATTATAATAAAGCAATTGATCAAATGAATTAAAATAATTAACATGGTTCATTACTAGCTTTTTTTACAGCATGTTTATAATAGTGGCCTCTAAATTTATTTTAGTCCTTGAAAGAATTAATATAATATGTAATAAGACTGTAAACAGGTTGAATATGCATATGGAGAAAAGCACATTGCTTCAAATGGTTAGATTAAAAGCAAACACATTGTCAAAAGAAAATGCTATGGAGCAGAACAAAAAGAGATTAAGAAGGAATGAAAGTCTCAAGTCTGTCTTTGAAATCCAAGGTATTGTAGAGATTTGTAGGCTACCACAGGTGTTAAAAAATTCTAACACACACACACATTAAGAGACTGGCTCATAATCATGGAAACTAGATGGAATCAAATATTAATTTATGTCAAGACACAGAAATAAAAGTTCTTACCTTAAGATAAGACTATTACAAACTAGGATCAAAATTGGTGCATTTAACAGTAGAAACTCAGACACTGGCTGAGCTCAAGTGATTTCACCGGAGAGTGCCAGGACAATTAACCAAGCAGGACTTAAGGAATGTGAAGCAGTATTGTTCTAAATGTGCGACTGTGGTTAAAACAGAAGACTTTTTGTTTCTTTGGTAGATACATGAGATAGCAGAGATTTATATTTAAAGCTATTGTGATTTCCTTTTGGCAATACGGCATAAGGTTAGAGAAAGTATTTTGAAGATAAAGCAATATGGATTTGAAGCATCAAAATATAATCCTGGACAAATTTCCTTGGACAAATTACTTTCCTTGTGAAGTGGTTTATTGTGCTTACTTTCTAAAGATTTTGTGAATTTTTACTAAGATTACACATTTGTAGTGCTTAGCATAGTGCCTGGTGCACAGAAAGAATTAAACAAATAATATGACTTTTTAATAATGAATATCACTGTTTTCTTATGTTTGTGGCAAGGGTAACAAAGGAAGCCTTACTACATGTTATGTACTTTGCAGAGCACCTCTGGGAAATTAGAGCAAGTACAAGAATTTCTATTGCCCTGAGGACTCCAAAATACCTAAGAAGAAAGGTTATTAAGGGAAAGAGGAAAGATATGCTGGTCACCAATTTCTCTAAGATTAACTTTCCAAAAAAAGAACAACACTGCACACAAATTTCCTATAAATATTGTACCAGTAGGAATAGGAATTTCACTTTGAGAGAAGAGACCCTTCAGTCAGAAGAACTTAAACAGCAAGGAGTGACAATGATTATGAATTTGAAATTAAAGAAGTGGGATTAAATTCTGATATTTACAATATTAGAATTATTTACCAGGTGGTATGAGATAAAAGGATCTCAGTGTCTAGTTTTGGAAAATCAAAATAGAAGAAATGAGAGCTTATATGCAGATGACAGGTTGGGGCAGGACAGGTGGCTGAAACGAGTAAGAGAAGTACCTATAGCTGCAGAAGTAGGAAAAAAGAGCATTGACAAGAAGACAAAGTCACATACAGCACAGGAGAAACCTGAGCTCCAGAGCCACAAATCTCAATAACCACTTTTAGGAACACACTCACAAAATGGAAGAGAAGGATGCTTCACAGCCTATCATGAGGTGAGAATGGCTCTTATAAGAGACTGAAAAATGGACAAGAAGAAAAATCAATCATAAGCCAATAATCCTAGTAAACACAGGTGCAAAAATCCTTATAATATAAGTAAAACATTAAAACTATGAACAGTAGGAAAGATTAATATATCATGGCCAAATAAAATTCATCCCCAAAATGGAATATTGGCTCAATATTTGAAAATCAATTGAGATATTCAATCATTTAGGCTAAGTAGAGATAAAAAGTACGCTTTCAAGTCAACAAGTACAGAAAATCATTTACAATGTTTAAAGAAGAAAACAAAACTATCTTGTATATGACATATTGTTCATATAGAAAATCTGAGGAAATCTATAAAAGCCCATGAAATTGCATAAAATTATATAAAGATGAACAATATAAACTTGGTATAAAATTAATTTTTATTTTGATATGCTTATGAAAACAACTGGAAATTTTAGAAAAAATAGAAAAATTTATTTACAATGATATTTAGAGTAGTATTCAAAAACAGAAGGAACACTATTAGAAATGAAGTTAACAAAAGTTGTGTGCACCTGAATTAGAAACTATTAAATATTGCTAAAATAATTAGGGAAGGTTGAATAAGTGAAGAAATATGTAAGATTTTTGTACTACTTACCAATATTGGTAAATAGATTTAACATAATTCCAAAACAAATCCTAACAGAGTTTTAATGTCTTTAATTGTAACAAACTGATTTTACAATTTCTGGGAGTTTCAAGATTCCTGCACTAACTAAATCAAATTTGAGGAAATAAAGTACTGAGTCAACAAGATATAAACATGAATCTTGTTTCTAAAATCATAAGTAAATAAAAATCAATCTCAAATGAATAACAGACTTAACATGAATCTAAATCTATAATAATTCTAAGAAAAAACCTTCCTTGAAGATTTCATTTTTCACTGAAAATCTTAATTTTGGTTAGAGATCTCTTAGTGTGTGTCTCTCTCTCTCTCTTCCTCTCTCTCTCTCTCTCTCTCTCTCTCTCTCTCTCTCTGTCTCTCTCTCTCTCTCTCTCTCTCTCTCACACACACACACACACACAGTCACACACAGTCACAGACACAAATTGACAAGTTTCATCAAAATCAAAACATTCTGTTATTTGAAAACTACCATTAATAAATGGAAAAGATAAGCCACACACTGGAATAAAATAAAGTCTGTGTGTGTGTGTGTGTGTGTGTGTATGTGTGTGTGTGTGTAAAGAACTTATATCAGACTATCTAAAGAATACTTACAACTTAGTAAGAAAAGACAAACTGATTTTACAAATATACAAAAACCTTGAATGGACTCAACAGAAAGTATATGAATGGAAAATAAATATATAAAAATGTTCAATATCTGTAATAATGAAAAATGCAAATTAAAAATACAAAATTTAATCTCACCTCATTTGAATAACCACAAGTTATAATTCTGATAATACAAAGTGCTCCAAGGATGTTGCTCCTGGAACAACTCTTTGCTCTCACAGATGATCTTGCCAGTCCTAAATGGATCTAATATTTTACAAAATTAAATTTATGCCCAGCCCATTATCCAGCAGTTCTATGCCTACTTATTTATGCTAGAGAAGTGAAAGCATGTGTCTTTAGAAGTCATACACAAATGTTTTCAGCAACTCTATTTATAATATAAAAAACAGAAAACACCACATGCTCCATTATGATGTACTACAAAACAACTATGATGTATTCATACAAAAAAATCAAATACAAAATCATGAGTAAATTGCCATTGAGCACGAAGAATGAATAAGACTATAAGAAATGTTGCATATTGCTTGAATTTATTAATATAAAGTTATTTAACAGGAAAAATTAATTTGAGATCCATTTTCTTGAGGGGGATGTAGGGTAGATGCTAACTGCAAAGGAGCATGAGGGAACTTTCTAGGATGATGTTTCTATGTCATAATTAGTGGGGCCTATGCAGATATGTTCATTTGTTAAGTCCCATCCAACCAAACACTTTAACTTTGTAAACTCTAATATATATACATTATACTTCAACACCAGTTAATTTTAAAATATTATTTTTAATGGGAAAAGATTTTCATATAATTAATTTGTATCTCTAATGAATGAGTGAAACTAAAAGTGAAACACAAAATGCATCATTAGCATTAATTTTAAGAGACAAACAGTATTCTATTTTAGTATATTCATGCTGTTATAACAAAATATCATAAGCCAAGTGGCTAATAAACAACAGAAATTTATTTCTTGCAGTTCTGAAGGCTGGAAAGTTCAAGATCAAGGCTTTGGTAGATTTGGTGTCTGGTAAGAGTTCTCTGCTACTCTTCCAGTGCACCGACTGCTATGTTTTAGTTATAACCTCACCTTGCTCTTTAGTTACAGTTTTTATTATAACCTCACTTGCCCTTTCCTAAGGGTGGAAGGAATGGGGGTTATCTCTGGAGCTTTTATCAAAAGACAGTAATCTCATTCATAAAGACTCTTCTTTTGTGAGCTAATCACTATCCAAATGCCCCACCTTACCTCCTAATATCCTTACCTTGGAAGTTAAGGTTTTAATGTAAGTTGGGGGGATAATGAGCATTCAGTCCATTGCAGTATTTTTAATGTTAAGATTCAAAACAGCTAGAAGAAAAAACTCTTCTTAGTAAAAGAAAAAAAAAAGATTTTTCTTAGTCACTTTATTAAATAAGTAACACCCAGGTATGGCTTTAAAATCATGAATTTTGCATTTTGATATCCCTTGTATCATTACTCCAAAAGAATACAACTAATAAAATAATTTCCAGCTGGCTGCTGTGGTGCACTCTTGTAATCCCAGCTATTTGGAGGCTGAGATGGGAGAATTGGGAGCTCAAGACCAAATTAGGCAAAAATTTTCCCTTCTCCAAACTACTTAGAAGTAATAAAATGACACATAATTCAGTAATTCTGTAATTTATCATTAGTGCCATTATTCTTGTAACTCTGCAAAGTACTCTACAAAGCTAATTGAAATAACTAGGTACTAAGAAAAAGTCTGTAGAGGCTGGGACAGATGTAAACATGGAGAAGAAAAGCAAAGCAAGAACCAAGCCCATCACACTGCATTTTCATTTGGAAGATTTTGTTGTTTAGTTAGGTAGTTTAAAATTTTTTTATTGAACCATTTATGTGTATGAAAATTTAGAATCTATTGAATTAACAAGACTTTTTATAAAGTACTTTCCCTCCAGGAGCTTAAGAATTTAGGGAAACCAGGCAAAGTTTGTCTTTAGAACTGAGTGAGCCAGCTGTTGAGTAAATGTAAAAGATGAGTTCGTTTTTCCCAGTAGATAAAGATGACCTCATCCACTTTTGACTTACTAATTTATTCATTCACATATTTGTTCTTTATTAATATATCAAATATTTCTTCTTTCCTTTCATGTGTTAAGTCCTATGTTTAGTGGTTGTCATTCCAAATTGGAAAACCAGAATCCCTGTGCAGAAGGTGGTTCTCAGTGGGGTCAGTTTACCCCAGTGAGGAGTCTGAAAATGTCTAAAGACATTTTTGGTTTTTAGAACTGTGAATTGGGAGATACTATTAGCTAGCAATGATTTGAGACTAGGGATGATATTAACGTGCTTCAGTGAACAAAACAGCCTCACACAGCAATGGGAAAAAGTGATAAAAGTGCCAAAGCTGAGAAGACTTGCCCTTTCCTAAGGAGCTCATTATCTATGAAGAAAGATGGACACATATTAAATAATGTTAATAAAATCTAAGAAAATTGTGAACAGAGTGGTTTGATTGTTACTGTATGCAAACTTACTTGGATCATAGGATGTCTAAATATGTGCCAGAATCTTATTATGGGTATTTCTATAACAGTGTTTTGTATGTTATTAACATTTAAACCAATGAACCTTGAGTAAAGCACTCTGCCCTCCGTAGTGTGGGCTGGCCTCATCTAATCAGGCTGGTAGCATCATGAGACATGATTTCAACACATACTTCAGAGTCACTATAAACAAAACAGCAAGGTATAAAAAAAGAAGAAAGTACATAAACCAAAGGAAAAGAAAACAAATACTAAAATAAACTACAGATCTACAGCCCACTGATTCTTAAAAACAATGTCCAAAACATACACAGGACAGCCTCTTCAATAAATGGTGAAGAAAAACCTGGGAATCCACATGCAGAAGACTGAAACTTGACCCCTAAGTTTTGTCTGTACTAAATCAACCCAAGATGAATCAAACACTAAATATGAATCCTGCAATTCTGAATCAACTAAATAAATGTGTCTGCCTTATTTTTTAAGGCATTGCATGGGAAATGTTTTTCTGTATAGAAACTGAAAACACTGTAAACAAGAGAAAACTTTGACTAATGGAATGACATTAAATTAAAAAGCTGCAAGGCAAAGAAAACAATCAACAGAATGAATAAAAAAACAAGCTACAGAGTGGGAGAAAATATTTGCCAGCTATTCATCTGAAGAGGGTTAATTAAAATATTTGAGAAACTCAAATAACTTTAAAACAAAAAGCAAGTAATTAAAATGGAGAAAAAAATAATAAAAGACACTTTCCAAAGAAGAAATCCATATGGTCAATAAATATAAGAAAATTCTCAAGAGGTTGCCATCAGGGAAATGAAGATCAAAAGTATAATGTGACATCATCTCACCCCATTTAGAATGGGTATTATCAATCAAGCAAACAACCAAGCAAATACATATTTTGCCCCTAATGAGCAAAGTGTGCTTTTGTTCTCTCCCCACTCCCCCTCTCCCCCTCTACCCCCCCGATTTGCATCTCCTCTGCTGTTTTCCTCTACCATGAGCTTCTGTCACGATGTTCTGCCTCCCTCCTGGTGCAGAGCAAAGGAGTCAACCTTCTATGAACTGAAGTCTCTGAAACTGAGCCCTCAATAAACTTTTCCTCCTCCAAATTGTTCTTGTTGGGTCTTTTGATCACAGCAGTGAAAAAGCTGACTAAAACATTACTAAAATTAAAGAATTCCTTGATTATAAAAATATCCTTCAAAGATAAAGGACATATAAAGACATCAAAACAAAACCTACACTGAGATAAGCAACAACATCTCATTAAGGAGAAGAAACACTTTTATATAAAACTATTAAGCAATAATATTAATGTATAGAAAGACATCAGAATATTGTCTAATTTAAAATAATGTTGCCTGGTTTTATAAAATATGAAAGATTAAAATATGTTATATGACAGTCACAAAAACAGCAAGGAATATAAAACTAGATTCCAAGCATTCTCCAGATAGCCATAAAATCATGTATGTTTGAATCCAGCAATTCATCCTTATGGATACATATGTGGTAAAATGCAGAATTTGTTCTAGAAGAAGAGTGGCACACAGACCTATAGCTAACATATTAATGTAGGGGAAATTAAATAATAAAATACTTGGTTTACTTCAAACCTAAATGCATTTGCTTCCTCTTGCTGTTCTAACAGTTTATCATAAATTCAGTATCTTAGAAGAACACAAATTTATTATCCTGTAGTTCTAGAGGTCAAAAGTCCACATAGAACTAATTCTGAGCTAAAATCAAGATGCTAGAAAGCTGAATTCCTTCTGAAAGACATGGGAAAATCATTTCTTGCCTTTTCCAGCTTTGAGAGTCTGCAAGCACTTCTTGTCTGGTACCTTTCTTCCAACTTCAAAGGAGCAATGGTTGTCCAGTTTTTCTCATGTCCTGTCAATCTGATTGCTTCCATCACACAGCTCCCTCTCTGTTCTCCTATCTCCCTGTATCACTAGTAAGGACATTTGAGATTTCAAGGGGTTTGCCTGGATAAATCCAGGATAATCCCTCCATCTCAAGATTCTTAACTTAATCCATCTTCAAGATCTCTTCTGTCATGAAAAATTCACAGATTTCAGAGATTAGGTGCTTATCTTTGGTGGTGTGAATGTGAATATTCTGCTTTCCACAAAAAGAAAGTGGCAAAACAAGAAAAATAGAATGTTTAATGATGTGCAACTAAAATTTAAATAGAGTTGTATAAATTTAAACTCAAATATTCTAGAAGTTGCATTAAGTATAAATAAATTTGCTACTGCAATAAAAAAGCCCAATATATATTTAACATGGTTATTTAGACAGCTTACACAGTGGTTAAAAGTGATACTTACTGAATAAATTAATAAATAATTTTGAAAGTAAAAAATATCAGACAAAATTTACTTTAAGCAGGAGGCATGAGTCCTAATTCAAATGAGTTAATCCACTGGCAAGATTAATAATTATAAAAATTAACCTTAGCATAAATTATGCTGCTATTTCTCCTTCTTAGAATGGCCTGCATTAGAATAGTCCTCTTACCTAATAAAGTTATGAGAGCCAAGAAACACATTTTAAATCAGGTAAAAGTCACTAGACAGTAGGCAAGAATTGAGGGTCTTTGATGAAGGTCCCAAATTCTCTTTGCATTAAAATAATAATTACAATAATAACACTAATAGTCACTTTTAATTTTATTCTTCTCCTGAGGAGTAAAGTCCACGTGGAAAAGGACAGTTTACTGAGATGAATAGAGAGAGGTTGCAGATGAAATCAGCCAAAATAGCTCAGACTTTAGAAGTAAAATCTTACAAAGAGAGAGTTTAATGAAGAGAACTGAAAAGCCACATGCAACTCTCCACTCGAGGTATTGACTTCTTCTAAGTTAAATACTCAGTAAGAATTCAATAACTCTTTCTAGAAGTAGTGACTGGAAGATTAGAGAGCCTAGGAATCAGTTCAGCAGCTACACAATGCTTACAAGACTTTGTAAAACAAACCCTTCCATGGTGGAAAGGGCTTTGGTAAAACCCCTGAGAAACAAAAAAAAAAAAAAAAAAAAAAACAAATACTACAAGAATGAGAAATTATAGCTCAGAACAAAAGTAAATAAGTATGTATACACCATCCTTAAAGAGCTAAAATCCAACACTTAAAGATAATCAAACATATATCTGACAATCTAAAAGCTTATAAACTGAATTCCTTAAAAATGAATAAGTTATTCCATTCAAGGAAGATAATATCATCCAAAGCTTTGGTAATTTTTCTTCATTAATATATAGTATTAAATAGTCATTTATAAGGGTGTATAAATAAGTTAAATATGCAGAGAGTATGAATAAAAAAAATTAACAAAATGCAGAGAACCATGTGAGATTTTATTATATTACTCCCCCAAGAGGAATTTAAAATAAATTCTTGCTTTAAATTTTATTTTATTGTAAAATAAAAATATAAGACAAGTATTTAACTGGAAGGCTTGCTGGCACAACAAGCTGTATACCTGTTTTCCATGTTCGTCATAGAAGACCACCTGGAGCAGTTAGAAAGAAAAACAGAATAGATAGTAATGTAAATGTTCTTACATTTATAGCTAGGATTCTGTTCAAATTTACCTTAATTAACCCATTAAAATATAACTTTTAACTAGGCCTTTAGCTTTTGTATTTTATGTAAAAAAATTCATTTTTTTCATATTTAGGGAAAAGTGTAATATCTCTGCTCTGATTATTGTGTTTGGTGTGAAATATCAAGGTGTGAGTGGGTATAAGTCCAAGGGAGAGAATCGTTCTTTGATGTAATAATCACTAGGTTGTAGGATTTTTTTCGTAATTTTTATTTTTACTCTTTTCTTAAATTTTTTGAAAATTGCTCTAATTCCCATATATTGTTTCTGTGAAGAGAAAAAGCATATCGAAAAAGATTGTCTCTGCTTCCCTTTTCTTTTGGCATTTTAATCAGTTCAACTTTGATTTACTTGTAAAGTTAAGAGCTCATTGTTGCCATGATATGTCAGTGGTAGGAGATTTATACTTATGTAGCACTGAGGCTTTTTATGTTATTTACTGTTTCATGTTTAAGTGGTAAGTGTAAAGAGTACATAAGGCAAATACAGTACAATTTAAAAGCCACAAAAAATTATTTATTGAGATTAAGAATAAAAGGGTTTTTTTTATCCATCCATAAAATTATGTACTCAGAAGCCAAACCTTCTCTGGGAAGATCATATTTGATGCACCAAGAACTTTAATGGGGTGTGTGGTTGAGAGAGGCAGAGAATATATTTTGGTCAGCAATATCATCTGAACCCACTCCAGTTGTTAGAAATAAAGATTCCTCATAGGGCACACAGCTATTTCTTATTGAATTAAATCATATTTCGAGAAAAGAAAATATGCCAACTAAAGACAAAAAAATGTGCATGGGTTGTAAGCATATAGCTCAATAAATAGTGACATGCATACATTGTAATTTCTTTGATACAATTCAAATAAGAGTTTGTGGAGAAGACATTTTAACATTTTGTCTTGCCTTGATATATTATATTGTAAGGAGTTGAAGGGCTACCTTGGGATAGGAAAGGACTGTTGGGGTAAATACAGAGATGCGGGAAGTAGAGATTCCAAGGGAGACACGTTGAATTATTCAAGGAACTAAAATGAAGAGAAAAAGCTAAAAGGAGGAGGAAGGAATGAAGATGATGGGAATGGAAAGATGTTAGACGAGTCAGTAGATGGGAAGATCTCAAGTTTCCCAAAGAAGACAACGAAATTTTAAATTGTTCTGTGTGAAAGCGGGCCAACAAGAAAGGGGAGTGTGATATGGACAGAGGGCATAGTGTAGAAGATTGAGGAGGATGGTTTCAGTGAATCACCAAGATATTCCCTTGTGTTTTAGTGAGCTTTTTCATTGCTGTGACCAAAAGACCTGAAAATAACAATTAGAGGAAGAAAATTTTATTTGAGGGCTCATGGTTGCAGAAGTCTCAGTCCACAGACCTTTCTTTGGGATCCAAGATGAGGCAGAACATCATGGTGGAAGAGTGTGGCAGAAGACAGCAGCTCAGTACATCGCATCAGGAAGCAGAGAGCAGCGAGAGCGAGCTAGCTCTTCTCAAGAAGGACAAAATATATAACCCCAAAGCATGCCCCCAGGGACAAACACCTTCCAGCCACATCCTACCTATCTACAGTTACCACCCAGTTTATTGGGTGGATTGACACACTGGTTAAGTTTAGGCTCTTATAACCTAATCATTTCACCTCTAAACCTTCTTTCATTGTCTCACACTTAAGCTTTCAGGGACATCCAATTTTGAAACCATAACACCATGTTTTCAACTAAAAGCACCTCACAAACAAAGCAGCCTGGGATTCTAAAGTAGCCTACAGGCATATACTCAGAACCTTAAGAGTTAAAATGAGTCTTTACTATGTTTCAGAAAATTATCCTCCAGAGCACTGGATTGGATCAAAAGTGGGACTTGAAATATATATCTCTATGATTTACATATTAGGTGTTCCTCAAAAGTTCATTGTGAGACAATGAAAGAAGGTGAAATGATTGGGTTATGAGAGTCTCAGTGTTCTGCCCTGATATCCTGCCTCATCTCAAGCCCTGAGGAATGGGGCCAGCTGTCCGTGGACTGAGACCACTGAAACCATGAGCCCCCAGATAAACATTTCCTTGTCTAAAATTGTTCTTGTTAGTCTTTTAGTCAGAGCAGTGAAAAAGCTGACTAAAGCAATCTCCAATCAGAAACAATGAAAAAGTTTTCAGAGATGTGTTCTTGGGTCCCAGGTAAGAGGTCTGGAATCCAAGGATGAATGTGATCCTCTTTGAATGAAGGGCACTATGTTGTTAAAGAAAACGTGATCTCAATACTTCTCAATATGGTGGTGAAGACTTTATTTAAGACTATTGCAATAAGGATATTCCAACATGGGAGAGAGTTTCAGTTTCCCTTTGAATGTTATAGAGACAAATGGGTTTTTTATAGCCAAGGAGAATAATGAGGGGGTCAGTGGACGGAAAATTAATAACAGCATACATCCCAGATAGGAAGGTTCTTGCTAAAATGACCTAAAACTATTCTTGGTAAAGACAGACCAAGGACTTGGACATCAAATGTGGGGGATGAAGAACTTATTCAGATATCAAAAGTAATCAGATGTAAAAGGTAAGGTGATTTTTAGTAAACAGATGTAAACTGGGGTAAAAAGGACAAACACAAGATGAGGCCAAGGCTGAGGCCTAGTCAAGAAGAGGGCTCATAGGAACCTGCCTACAGGTCAATGAGGGTCTTTTTCTATACTCGATAAATAGGTGGATGGATGGATTAAAGGATGAATATAAGGAAAAGTAAAGTAGGTTGGTTAATAACTGCTGGAATGTTGGAAAGAGGGAAAAAAGGATAATGAAAACCCTTACTCAAGGCTGATTTGTTGGCATGAAATATTCATATTTCACTTACTAAAAATAATTATTAAGGCTGACAAATACAAAATATCACCAACATATTTTCTGTCTAGAAAAAAAATTCTGTCAAGAGTCCCATGGAACAGTATCATGGGGATATACCTCTGTCAAAAAACGGGATAATTGGGGGTGATGTCTCCATGAAAACATAACAGATGTGCTTCTTATATTTCATTATAACAGAAAATAAAAATAATGACAGTTATTCATTAGTTACACTGGCAACTTCAGGATTCCATGGTTTTATTATCTTCTAATTTAAGGTGTAATGGAGTACCCAGTAAAAGAGCTTTTATTCATTTCTTTCATACTGGTTGCTTTTCAACATCTTGTTTTTTGTCCCCGTTCAAGAAAAAAAGAAGAGAGGGGAAGGGAGGGAAGGGAAAGGAAGGAGGGAAGAAGGACAGAAGGAAAGAGAGAAGAAAAGAGGGAATAAATGGTGGAAGGAAAGAAGAAAGGAAGGAAGAAAATTTCTTTCAAAAAAATCAAAAGACATCCAAACTACTTTCAAAAGTCAGTGAACTTCATTATTCATCTACAGCATGTGGCTTTTCTCTGGCAGTCATGATATGGTAATATAATTATTTTTATAACCTGCTGGAAGCAGCTGATTAGAGTTGCCATTCTAATTATTTGTTTCCATAGTCAACCCTTTTAGCTCATTCATGAAAATTGATTTTTTTTAACAGCCACTTATTATCCGTTTAAAACTACCAATTTTCACCCAGTCAATCTGTTCTTTTGTAGCTTACAGTTTCTCTGGTTCCCTCTACCACCTTACCTACAGAGCATTTTGAAAGAAATCAAGCTGTTGCCTTTACATTAAAGTTTCACTTTCTCAGCTATTCTAAGGTGGATTAGAAGAGGAAAGATCCTAGTCTTAGAATTGTATATTTGAAAGTCTTTTGGAAATAGGTGTCCTCACTCTCAGTTATCTTGGAATGTAAAGGAAACATAACTTTAATCTTATAGCTCAAAAACACTAAAGGAAGCCATTCATGTGGAAAAAGATAGCTTAATTATAGTTCTATCCTCAACAAAGAAAATAACAATGATAATAGCCATAACAACAATAATAATAATAAACTAGAACATGTAGTGCTAAGCATAAGAATTAAGAAAATAAGAGTATATATACAAAATTATTAGAAAGAGGGAAGAGAAAACAGAGGGGAAAACTCTGCTCTTGTTAAGATGCAGCTTATCAAGGAGCGAAGAGCAAATTCCCCCAATTGCTGATGTAAACATGAGGACAATACATTGTATCTGAACCTACACCTGTGATTTAGTCATCTACTTCATGCAGTAATTACTGAGCATACACTTCATTGGGATGGTGCATATGGCAGGATAGTGATGGATCAGACAGGGTATACAAGAGAAAACAACAATTAAATGGGGAAAAACTTAAGTGAGATTAAGGAACCCAAGAGTATAGTGGTATACTGATACTTAGGTTGCATGGATATAGACTTCATAATATAAGGCCTGAGGTTGCCTTCTAAGAAACAGTGGTGACTTGGTGGTGGGATCTTGGTATCTGATGAAAATTCTAAAGATCCTGGATCACTTCTTAAACCAGCATTCGGATGATGGGCATTTACTGACTAATTTGGCTAGGTAATTATATTAACCAATCCTTCATATTTGCTTTCCTTCTATACGTTGTCCTACAGAAATTGAAGATAGACAAAAATCTTTTAATAAATATTTAAATAATAAGGTTATGAGTAATTTTAAACATTTACTTAAGATGAATTGTATTCAATACAGGTTTTATCTATGATTATGTTAGCAGATATAAAAGTTATCTGAAAATCCCAATTGGTACACTGCAATACTTTTTCACAAATAACAAATGAATTCATTCACCCATTCAGTAATTTAACAAATCAACTGAGCACCTCTTTGTTTTAAAAAATTGAGATGGGTGTCACAGTTAATGTAGAACCATGAGATTTGCACTGCTGTCATTTAAGGGCAATGACACATCCATAGTTTATTGCTATTCTCTTTCATTGATTCAATAAGTACTTATTGAACATCTGGAAATTCATCAGAGAATTTCATAACACATTTGGAAACATTTTGTACCCTAAAGGAATCTTTAATTTTGGTGGTGAGAAACTAGCAATGAATATAAGCACAAATAAGATAATTAAGAATAGTACTAAAATCTTTTTTGGAAAAATGGGTCAGTAGAACAAATAGTGATGAGACACAGTACTATAGGATGATAAAGAGGGCTTCATGAAGAAGGCAGACATTGAGCTAAGAGAAGATGAGAAGGGACCTCCCATGAAGAGACTTCCCATGAATATCTTGGAATAAAAAAAGTAGCAGAGGAAAGAGCAATGTTCATGAAGGAAGGCATTTGGCTTGTGGAACAGTGAGTTGTAGTGCTTTCTGTGAGTGGATACTTAGTACCTTGCCTAGTTTCTATTATTTTGCTTTCAGTAATGTTTTCTACTGCACAATACTAATAGGAAACTTCATAAATTGAATTTTTTTTTGGTAGAAAAATGAAAAAAGCAGCTCTTTAATGAGATTCTCATTCTAATCAGTTATTTTGGTATCTTTTATGGCAAACTAGGCTTTGCAGAGATCTTTGCAATTCTATTAATGTCCTAAGATAACTTGTTTGAGAAACAGCAAGATGTCTCTGTCAGGCTTAAATGTCTCTGTCAGGCTTTAAGCTGATGAGAATACACTTAGATCAGGGGAAAAAATAATGCTGCCTTAAAAGAAAATCCAGAAGTATCAACTGAATTTGGCAATGGTATGAACCTGGAATCTCTAATTTTATGTTGTAGACCTTGGTCAACATTTGAATGAGGTCACATAGATTGTAAAATACATGAACACCTGTTGGAGAAATGTGCTCAAAGAAATTCAGCAGCAGGCCCAATTTATGACCTAGTTGGCAAGGATACTTGAGTACTAAAATATGTGTGGCTTGATTCCTTTGTAAGTAGAGACACCACCCCCACCACCAACAATGCTTACTAAAACCTTAATGAGAGGGAAGAGATAAGCAAGAAAGCAGGTTTCAGGCAAATCCCAGAATCCCAGGAGCTAAGTGAACTAGTGGCTGATGTTGCAGCAGAGAGGAAGAATTCAATTTCTTCTGACTTAATTTTTGGATTAGAATTTATTCAGTAATAGGTAGTAGAAATTATTTAAATGATATATGTTATGAGAATAGGTAAGGAAGTTATTACAGATGGAAATATTAAAGGTGAAATTAGCTGGCCTAAGGTGATGGAATCTTGCCATCTTCCTTCCCTTCAATGAGAGAATACAAATGAGAATGATGTTTATTCAAACAGACCTGAATCTGTGTTTTCCTCAGAAAAGGAGCAAGAGGTAATTAGGTGCCATACTAGTACACATAGACTTTGAACAAAATAAAACAACAAAATGCTGCATGTCACTGTTAATTGCCCTAATATACATTATTTATGCCACAAAATAAGTTAAATTAAAATTTTAACATTTCACCTAAAGATTAGGTGAGAATTTCATTGCTATGTTTGGGGGGGCAGGGGGGAAAAGGCCAACATCTCACTGGGGGTTCTCCTTCCTTCCCAGGAGGGTGTAAACCATCCAAAACTTACTTTGTCAAATAATTAGTGAATAACAAAACACAAATACTCAAAAATATATTTACAAAAAGCAAAGCCCTGATAGATCTAGTCCACATGGATTCTGAAGCTAGCCAAAGAAAAGAAGGCTCTGGTGGCTTATTTAAGGGGGTACATCAAAGGCAGGATAAGGTTTCAAGGTCAGAGTCTTGCTTTGTGATATCTTGCAGTCAGAAGATTGATTGACATCTTGGAAGGTCACATTAATCTCAGGTGCTATGTGGGCCATGGCAGAGAGGGATAGAGATTCACCTTGTCCCTGGGCAATTGACCAGAGGAAATATCCACTGGTCATTCCCAGACACCAGATGTCTCTATCCACGAGGCTTCTATGTGTGATGACATACATGCAACCCATGGACAGCTCCTGACAGCTATGTATACTAATAACCCAATACAGTGTTACACTTAATGTCCTTTGGTAGTCTACCATTCATTGATTACAAGAAATATCTGTATTAGTACTTTCTAAATTTGATTTGATTCACATTTTGCTTACTGCTTCTTAGATTTTTGCCTTGACAATAGACAAATTATCAATTGTTTGCTTTTCTTCAAAAAATAGTTCAGAAATCTTTCATAATGTATTGTCAAAAACAATTTATTAATGACTCAAATCATATTGTGGAAAAACAAAAACTTGTACAATTAGGTTATTCATAACTTTCAGAGGCTTGTTTACAGATTTGAATTTTCCTATATGCTTTAAAGAAGAAATGTATTTGAATTAAATATTCAGAGGCTTATAAAATGCAACTGTAAGGAAAAGAAATAAAAATTATATATTATTCAAGATCACCTTGGAAACTTTTGAAATGTAAGACAATCAAATAGGGATAAAAATCCAAGTGAACATAAATAATATTGAAAATGGATATTGGACTTGGTCCAAGATCTAAGAAGTATAAATAAATCTAAAAGAAGAAGTCAAATCATAAGAAGTAAATAGAAGTAAGCACTGAATACATGGGATAATAAAATAGAGAAAATTACCATAAATAAATAACAAAACCTGAAGTGTCTCAAAGGGAAATAAATCTCTTTAAAATGAAAGAGCTGAAAAAATCTTCACCTAAAGGATCAGATCATGTTTTTCAGGACTGACAACAATTTCTGGCATACCTCAGGAAATGGGTGAATTTCTACATGTGCATGGATAGCTGTGGTGTGCATTTATCATTTGACACCTACAAAAGAATTTTTTTCATGTTAATCTTTAAATAAGTTATAACTTATGGTCCAAAGTTTGAATATCATTAAATCTTGAAATTTCTAGTTGTGGAAAATAATTATTTCTAAGAAGTGATGCAATATTTTTGTTTACAGAATTTATCAAGAGAAGACTGTGGTCACCTAGTCCAAATGTAAAGGGCACTGAAAAATATTTTTTAAATTAATTAACTAAATCTGCTACCTCTCACCTCCTATTTCATAAGATGATTTAATGAGTAGATATTTGCAACAGGGCAACATGTAATTTCAAATGCTTTATCAAATTGCTTATAGTCATGTAGTGTCACAAATTCACACTAATTGATACCTCATTTACTTCTATGTTGTATTCATGTATAAGCACCTTAATTGACTTCATTTTGATATGCTTATCATCAAAATGTGCATTGTGGTTGGAAAAAAACTGTTAAAAATATCTTAAGACTCTTCATAGTTTTCTTTGGTATGCATCATTAAATAATTTTTTCCCTCTTAGAAGAGTTGACAGTTGAAAACAAACAGAAAAAACAAAATGTGTACACAATTCATGACTACATGACTTTGGTTTTATTCCAATATTTCAAACATATATGTTAAAACTTCATAATGCCTCACATTCAATACCATTGAATATTATGATTATATAGAAATATATAAATTAGAACCAGTTAACAAATCTACACTTTCTGAAAAAAATCACTGTCTTCATTAAAACTTCATGTATTTAATGGGAAATTACCATCCAAGTACTCTTTTTCAGATAATTATTTTACTTTGAAACAATTTTTCTGAACCACCAGAAATGGGATGCTATGGAATCACCTTCAGAGACTTGCTTCCATTCTGTACCTGACAGGAAAGGCTGCACATTAACACCACACAAATAATGTCCGAGTGAAAATAATTGAGAATGCATTTGTACTGTTATTTGTGAAGTGCAGAATGACATCAATTATTTTAATAACTTTATGGGATAGATAAAATGTATTCTTAAGTCATATTAGATGGAAAGAGTTTGATTTTCCTCTAAACTGTACATTTTTGAAAAAAAAAATAAAATTGATCTTAAAATAATGTTTGATATAAGTACTCTAGAGTCAAAGAAGGACTTATATTTAAGGGAAATAAATGAGGTGTTACATCTGGTTATTTATAAATACTGTCTATTTTTAAGTGGACATGTTACAGAATTTAAATACTATGATACTTATAACAAATTAAATATATTTTCCTTGTAATTAGAATCACTGCCCACATTATCTAAGTTTAAAATAGCAAGAGCCTTTGCGAACAGTGCTTCTGGTTCCTCTTATTTAAGCCCATCTATCTGCATTAATACCTTATAAACAGCTATAAATAGCAATGAATCCATAGAAGTCAATGAGCAGATCCATGTGCCTAAAGTACATTTCCTATTTGAACTCTCAGGAGCTTGAAGGACACATGAAACATTCTCTCTAATGAAAATTAATCTTCAAAATGACCCTTTGATATATGACAAGAGCAATTTTTCTTAAACAACTATTTATAATATCAAATGGAATATAGTGGATATGTTATATCTGAAGATTTTATCATGTTTAAGTTAACAGAAAATAGGTAATAATATATCTTATAATATAAAAATATATGTCTATAACCTAAATTAAATATTCACTTTATTTATTGACACCATTACACTCAGTCTACTGACTTGAGGAGAATCTATATGGTGATGAAAAACATACTCTTCGTATACCTTTAAACTTAAAAGTACAAGAATTATAATTATGAGGAAGAATATTTCAAGTTCACCAACAAATATTTGTTGGGAATTGATTGTCCAACCCATAAATATTTATTTAAAATACATTGTGTCAGATAATATTTAGAGACTTAGAGAATAGCATGACTTAAATTCATAAAACAATTATGAAACCTTACTTTCCAGGAATTTTGTTCTTTAGGCAATTCATTGAAAATATATCTAAAAACCAGAAAAGTAATGAAAGAAATATTTTTCTTTTTAAGACTATTAATTAAAAGATAATATGTATGGTAAACTTCATTTTCCCTATAAAGAAAAAAACTAAGCTTTTCTATCATTTGATAAAACTGTAACAAATTTATTAGATGGATTCTCATCTCATTACAGAAAACAGTTTAGTAGATGATGATGTTTAGGAAAATATGTGATAACAGATAATGATCATTCAAAATATTTTATTTTGTGTAGAACGTAACATGTATATGAAAATTTTCTGGTGTGATGGAACTGTTTTTGAGAATAAAACTGTTCAGAATGGACTAAAGACTTAAGCATATGGCTTGACACCATAAAACAAATAGAAGAAATTGTAGGGTGAAAAACTTCAAGATATTTTTTGGGTTACAACTTTTTCAATAGGGTTCCAAAAGCACAGGTAATAAGAGTAAAACATAGGCCAATGGAATATGTCAAACTAAAAGGCTTAATTTACAACAATAAAAACAGTTAACAAAATAAAGAGACAACCTCTAGAGTGAGAGAAAATACTTGCCAACCATCCATATGATGAAGGATTAATATCCAAAATGTATAATTAAATCAACAATAAGAAAACAAATAGTCCAATTTTAAAATATGCAAAGGACACAGATATTTCCCAGAAGAATACATACAAGTGAAGAACATGTATATGAATAAAGGCTCAGTATCATGAAAGAAATAGAAATTGAAACCACAATCAGACATTATCTCACATCTGTATAATAGCTACTGTCAAAAAGAAAATGGTAAGTGATGCCAAGGACTATAAAAAGCAGGGAATATTTTTATATAGTATATAAATTTCTTGGTTAGTATATAAATTGATAGAACAAAAAGTTAAATATATTCTGAAGAAATATCTGCACTTCCAAATGCATTACACTGTTATCCACAGTAACCAAGATATGAAATTAACCTATGTATCCATCAATGATGAAATAATAAAGAATATGTGGGATACATGTACACAATAGGAAACTCTTCAGCCTTAATGAAAGAAATCTTATAATTTGAAAAACATAAATTACCTTGGAGGAAATTATGTCAAGTAAAAGAAGACAAGCACAGAAAGATTTATAAAAAAATATTCAACTTGTAGAAGCAGAAAGTGGAATGTTCGCAGAGGCTGGTGGGGAGGTTATGGAAAAATTGTCACTTCAAGGTTAGTTAAAATATTATAGCTACAGTTGTATGATTGTTATAATCAAACTGTATGTTTATAGTGAAGAAATTTTATGTTATATAAATTTTTTTCAGTAAATCTGTTAAAAATAGATGTAGGTGAAGGGTTGATGGATGAACAGAGAGCTATGGTTGATTGCATTAATATATATGCAGTGAAATAAGCATCATAAAATATTGATAATAGATTCTAAAGGATAGGTTAATGGGTATCCACTGTAGATATTTTATCTTTTTTATTGTACGTTTGAAAAAAGGTATAATGATATTATGGGGAAAAAAGGACAGAATGCATAGTAATTGTTAGGGAAAACACCACTATTGGATGATATAAATTAATTTATAATAAATTAGTTACATTTTTGAAAACTTTCTGTGACCACTTTAATTGAGTTCCTGAAATATAATTTTCCATTAAATAAAGTAAAATATAGAAGAATTTGGGATAACTGGCTAATATAGGTCTATGCCAGGAAATGTAAAAGGAAAACCTGAAAGTTGTATTCCAGAGCAGCCTGGAGTCATAGCAAACATCAAAGGGACATTATGTCAATCTGCGGAAGTCCCAGCGGCCAAATACAGAACAATTTGAATTTTCATGTAAGTACAGAATTGTAATTGGGTTGCAGTTCACTAAATACCTTTTAACTAATAAATTTATAATTATATACATATAAGTTCATTGAAACAAACTGGATATCTTCTGAGGGTCATAAGAAACCAAGTAATTTTCTTAAAATAAAATCTGGGTAAATAAAATGAAATCATCAATCATTTATCTTGTCTTTTCTACACTAATTGTACAATGTGGTATCTAACAGTAGTTGGAAGAAACAGCTTATTTTAAATCTATCTGTATTAAAAACATAAAGGTCAATGAATATATTAACTATCAGTGATGTCATTAGCTTAAACAAAACTATTCCATAGAATTTTTCTGAGGCATTCTACATATTCAGGTCTTTCTCACTTTGGCTCATCTCTAATTTTTCATATAGACAATACTCTCACATTGGAACAAAAACAACATTTATACATTTATTTATGTATTATTTTCTACTATGTATGTTCACAATACAGTAGGATGTAGACCAAACATATGAATGGTAAGCAAAACTAAATGTACAATTCAGATATTAGGATATCTTTTTTTATTCAACTATTTTGTATGTGTTCAAAATAACATTTGTAATTATGAAGATACATACAATAAAATATAAAAAGAAAGAAAATTTTCTACTAATGTAAGGAATACTACTGAGGAATTGTATATGAGAGAAAACACATAAAATTGGCTTAAACAACAATTAGTGAGTTATTTTTCTCTCAAACAACATGAATTACAGTAAGGCCACCCCAGAATATCCCTAGGTACTTAGATTTCTTCTAATTATCTAGTTTATCAAGTTTAAAATACCTGTTCTTTCCAATGGTACCTCCATAGTCTATAGAAAACAGTCATCACATTTACATTTAAAGTAATAATTAGGAGTAAGGAGGAAGGAGTAAAAAGAGCGTTTATCAAGTGTCTTGTTTTTCCATTAAGAAATTTTCCTCACCATCTCTCTTTCAGCTCATATCACTTTGGCCAGGTCATGTGGGTGCAGTTAGCAAAAGGACAGTCACTATAGGTGATGCATAACTTGGTCTGGAAGATGGGGGCTGATTCAAGAAAAATAAAATGCTGATACCTTCAGGACACATCTCCTCCTTCAACCATTTGCAAAGGTCACCTCCCTCCAGGAAATTGTTCTTCCCTGCAAGAAGTTGTTAATGAGTAGCTCCTGGGTGGCTCCCTGCATACCTGTATCCCTGGGTGGCTTCATTCCCATCCTTGGATAACTCTACCTTTTGGGTCACATAGGCAGAATGGGAGGAGGGGGCATGAGAACAAAGGAAATCTGAAATCTACAGAAGAGGCAGGTCACCCTCCCACTCCCTTGGGTAACAATTTAGGCACTCTCCTCTGTGGAGGACCCTGTGTCCCCGTTACTCTGTTACATCCTTTAAATAAAACTTTGCCTGGGCAGGTGTTCAATTGTCAACACCGGGAGAATGAACTCAAACCTGATCCTCAGCACCAGTATTAATGGTAGGTAGGCTATATCATTAGAGTTTTACTTTCTTCAACTTAGGCAAACTCCTGGTGCTGGCTACTCCTATCTGCCTACAGGTTTTCTTAAAAAAATAGCATGAAAGGCACCAAAAAACAAGAAGGAAAATCATGTCTATATATTTATTTCAAAGAAGTGCCAATCACATTTGCTAGTACCATGCTTTTGGCAAGGACTCCCACCTCTCATTATTTACCGTTTTTTATTTAGGAAAATGCTTCAGTTGTTGCTATTATTTTTTAAAGACTAATGGTATCATCTGATCATGTATTTTTGCCAGCAAAAGGAATGGAATTAACCTCCAGGGAAGATATGATTACATCTGGACATTAAATCAGAGAACCCATTTCCTCAGCCCCCCCCCCCAAAAAAGGTAAGAAGTTCAGGACATTCCTTCTGGCATCAGGTTCCCAAAGCTGGTGTCTTTCTGTAGAGCTCACCTTGAAACTGTGGTCCCTGAACCTGTTTGTTGTCCTGAGCATGACAAGCCAGTTCAGGGACTCAGGACTGCTCAGAGGAATGACCTTTTGTACCTTCGGGAAATAGTAATATATAAGTATTTTGAGGGAACTAGCACTAAGAGATACAATAGTTTCTGAAATCCTGTTAGTTGTGGGTAATTACTTCAGTTATATATCTCTCATGAAGAAAAAAAGTCTTGGATCTGCTCAGGCAGATGTATCACAGTAGTATGAAGAGAGAAAAGACAGACCATGTGGATTCCTCATTGCCTTGAATTAGGATGTTTTTCACAAGAGGATCTTTTAGATTCTTGTGTGGATGTCAATGTGAGATGGTCAGAATGAGGAGCACCACCAACTTAGCTTAGGGAAGACATAATTGTGAACATTTTATTAATTACCATGGAAAGCTCCTCAATATGTGTCCTTAGCATTCAGACCAGGTTAGCTGAGATTATTTGCAATCGTGTCTAAAACCAAATCTCAGAGATTCAGTTCATGTCACTCTACCACATGTCATGTCTTATTTGAAGAATTGCCCTAGTGTGTTTACTTCAAAAGTTGCCACATATGTCACTGAACTTTGTTCCTAATTATTTGATTTTGGAAAACAAATCTGTTTAATTGTTCTGTTTATTTTACATAAAATTCATCCTAATATCAGAATTAGTTTCATTTTTACTTTCTTTGGTTTTGAAACCATTTGAAAACTTTATTCAACTTTGTTCTTTTCAAGCAAAGATCATGTGTCTATCACCCCAGTGTTGGCAATATCCTTTCATAACTGCCTCTTTATTTCCTGAACTCAGTAAGTTCTGATACTTTTCTCCAGAAGGTATGATTATTGAAGATAATTTCCTTTTGTTTGTGATAATGCTTTCATAATTGCAGTTATAAATGAAAGGGCAGAACAAATCCCTTCTCAACTGGAAACTCACAGATTTCATTATCTTCTGCTCAATCAAATTCAATTTTACTTCCAGTGCTTTTTACACTCTGGGTCACATAACTGAAGCTGCATGTTCCTGTGTCTTGTTTCCACTCCTCCTATCTAGATCTCTCTTACCTAAGGCAAATGCTATCCCTGAGGACAATCTCCTTAGGGAGAAAGATGCAAAGTTGGTGACTGAAGCAGTCATGTGTTCAAATGCAGAATATTCTATTGTTTGGAAGCAAAAACCCAAGATGCTTCAGTAGCCTGTGAATAGATTTGGTTTTTTTGTGCCCTGGGAGCAATTTTTATCAAGTCATAATTCACAAAGTCCATTCTTCAAGTTAAACATTTATGGTTTGGACTGTATTATTAAACATTATTATGGCAAATTTTCTCATGGCATATAAAAATCATTGATCTACTTGAAAGAGAACAGTGTGGCAAATCAATTATTGTAGTTTTTTAAAAATATTAAGGTATTTTACATAAAGAAATCATACTAATAAACAAAATTTAACCTAGCCTCCATTAAAACTAAAAAATGACGATATCTATATTTCTGATGGTACTATTACCTTTTAGATTGATAGAACTTGCAAACAATTTTTCTGTGACAAGAATACTGCCTTTAAGGAAACAAAAAACATATTTCATTATCTTTGCATTCTGTATTTCTTCTTCTGTCAGGCTATACGGTTTGGATTTGAAGTGTACTCACAAAAACTTGAATGTGAGGCAATTTACAAATGAAGCTATAACCTAATCAGTTGAATAATTCATTATAGGGTTAATTTTTTTTTTTAATTTTAAATTTATTTATTCTGATTTGTTATACATGACAGCATAATACATTTAAATTCATAGTATACATATGGAACACAATTTTTCATGTTTCTGATTGTAAACAAAGTAGAGTCACACCATACATGTCTTCATAATGTACTTAGGGTAATGATGTCCATCTCATTACACCATCTTTCCTACCTCAATGCCCCCTCCCATTCCCTTCCTTCCCTTTGCCCTATCTAAAGTGTCTCTATTTCACCCATGTTCTCCCTCACCCCCATTATGGATCAGCATTGACATATCAGAGAATACATTTGGCCTTTGGGTTTGGGAGATTGGCTAACTACACTTAACATCATATTCTCCAACTCCATCCATTTATCAGCAAATGCCATAATTTTATTCTCTTTTATTGGTGAGTAATATTCCATTGTGTATATATACCACAGTTTCTTCATTCATCTTCTTAAGGGCATCAAAGTTGGTTCCACAATTTGACTATTATAAATTATGCTGCTATAAACATTTATGAGGCTGTGTCACTGTGGTATGCAGTTTTTAAGACCTTTGGGTATAAACTGAGGAGTGGGATAGCTGGGTCAAATGGTGATTCCACACCATGTTTTTCGAGGACTCTCCATATTGCTTTCAAGAGTAGTTGCACCAATTTGCAGTCTCACCAGTAATGTATGAGTGTGTCTTTTCCCCACATCCTCACTAACACTTATTGTTTGTATTCTTAATAGCTGCCATTCTGACTGGACTAAGATGAAATCTTAGAGTAGTTTTTGATTTGCATTTCTCTACTTGCTAGAGATGTTGACATTTTTAAAAATATATTTGTTGATTGATTGTATTTCATCTTCTGAAAAGTGTGTGTTCAGTTCTTTAGCCCATTTATTGATTGGGTTATTTGGGGTTTTTTGTTGTATTTTGAGTTCTTTGTATATCCTAGAGATTAGTGCTCTATCTTATGTGCATGTGATAAAAATATACTTCCATACTGAAGGCTCTCTTTTCTCCTCACTGATTGTTTCTTTTGCTGAAAAGAAAGTTTTCAGTTTGAATCCATTCCATTTATTGATTCTTGATTTTATTTCTTGTGCTAAAGGAATCTTGTTAAGGAAATAAAGACCTAATCCAACATGATGAAGATTTGGGCCTACTTTTTCTTCTATTAGGCACAGGGTCTCTGGTCTAATTCTTAGGTCATTGATGCACTTTGATTTGAGTTTTTTGCATGGTGAGAGATAGGGAATTATTTTCATTTTGCTACATATCAATTTCCAGTTTTCTGAGCACCATTTGTTTAAGAGGCTATCTTTTTTCCAATGTCTATTTTCGGTGCCTATGTCTAATATGAGACAACTGCATTTATGTGGGTTCGTCTCTGTGTCCTCTATTCAGAACCATTGGTATATAAGTGGATTTTGGTACCAATCCATGGTCCTTTTGATACTATTGCTCTGTAGTATAGTTTAAAATCTGGTATAGAAAGTGATGCACTTGCTTTATTCTTCCTGCTAAGGATTGCTTTGGATATTCTGGGTCTCTTATTTTTCCAGATGAATTTCATGACTGCTTTTTCTATTTCTATGTGGAATGTCATTGGGATTTTGATTGGAATCACATTAAATCTGCATTACTGCTTTTGGTAGTAAGATCATTTTGACAATATTAATTCTGCCTATCCAAGAACAAGGAAGATCTTTCCATCTTCTAATGTCTTCTTTAATTTTTTTTTTAGTGTTCTGTAGTTTTTGTTGTAGAGGTCTTTCACCTCTTTCATTAAGTTGATTCCCAGGTATTTTATAATTTTTTTGAGGCTATTGTAAATGGGGTAGTTTTCCTCATTTCCATTTCAGAGAATTTGTCGCGGATATACAGAAATGCCTTTAATTTATGGGTGTTGATTTTATATCCTACTACTTTGCTGAATTCATTTACTAGTTCTAGAAGTTTTCTGGTGAAATTGTTTGAGTCTTCTAGGTATAGATTCAGATCATTGGCAAATAGTCCTAATTTGAGTTATTTTTTTCCTATGTGTATGCCTTTAATTTCTTTCATCTCTCTAATTGCTCTGGCCAGTGTTTCAGGAACTATGTTGAATTGAAGTGATGAAAAAGGGCATCCCTGTATTTTTCCAGTTTTTAGAGGGAATGCTTTCAATTTTTCTCCTTTTTGAGTGTTGTTGTCCTTGGGCAGAGCAAAGATAGCTTTTACAATGATGAAATATGTTCTTGTTATTCCTAGTTTTTCTAGTCTTTTGAACATGAAGGGTGCTGTATGTTGTCAAATGCTTTTTCTGCATCTATTGAGATGATCATATGATTCTTACCTTTAAGTCTATTGATGTGATGAATTACATTTATTGATTTCCATAGGCTTAACCAACCTTGCATCCTGGGATGAACCCCAGTTGATCATGGTGCACTCTTTTTGATATGTTTTTGTATTTGATTTGCCAGAATTTTATTGAGAATTTTTGCATATATGTTCATCAGAGATATTGGTCTAAAGTTTTCTTTTTTTGATGTGTCTTTGTCTGGTTTTGGAATCAGGGTGAGATTGGTCTCATAGAATGTGTTTGGAAGTGTTCCCTCTTTTATATTTCATGGAATAATTTAAGGAATATATATATTAATTCTATTTTGAATATCTTGTAGACCTCAGCTATGTATCCATCTGGTCCTGGGCTTTTCTTGATTGGTAGGCTTCTGATGGCTATTTATTTAACCTTTTTATATCATCCTGATTCAGTTTGGGCAAATCATATGACCAGAAATTTGTTTATGCCTTTAATATTTTCTATTTTATTAGAGTACAAATTTTCAAAATAATTTCTAATTATCGTCTGCATTTCTGTAGTGTCCATTGTGATGTTTCATTTTTCATCACAGATGTTAGTAATTTGGATTTTATCTCTCCTTATTTTCCTTAGCATGCCTAAAATTTTATCAAATTTATTTATTTTTTCAAAGAACCAACTTATTTTGTCAATTTTTTCAATTGTTTCTATTGTTTCAATTTCATTGATTTCAGCCCCGATTTTAATTGTTTCCTGTCACGACCCCCTTGCCCGCAAGGAAGATGCGACTCAGGAATCTTCTTTCAGCAGTTTATTCAGGCCCTTGATATTCTTCTAATGATTCTTCTAATCCCCGGAATAATAATTGGATGCCCCTCCCAGCCTTAATAAAGCACCTCGAACCCCAATGCAAAGCTGCCACGTGTACCCTTCTCACAGGGTGCTAGAAAATGACACGCCAACTTTCTCTGATAAGGAGCTGGGAACATGCCAACTCTCTTTGATATGGAGTTGTCCTTCACAGACCACAACGGAGCCAGCGCCATCATGTAATGGCGACCACAGTCCGCAGGAACGGCTCACCACAGTTTCCTGTCTTCTATTGCTTTTGTTTTGATTTGTTCTATTTCTAGGGCTTTGAGGTATAATGTTAGATTATTTATTTCCTTTATTTTTCTTCTTTTAAAGGAACAAACATCATGCAATGAACTTTCCTCTTAGTCCTGCCTTCATAGTGTCCCAGAGTTTTTGATATATTGTATTAGTGTTCTTATTAACTTCTAAGAAGTTTTTATCTCTTCTTTGATGTTGTCTTCTGCAATCCATTATTCATTCAATAGCATATTATTTAGTCTCCAGGTGTTAAAGTAGCTTTTATTTTTTTATCTTATCATTTATTTCTAGTTTCATTCTATTATGATCTGATGGAATTCAGGATAGTATCTCTACTTTTTTGTATTTGCTAAGAGTTTCTTTTTGGCATAATATATGGTCTATTTTAGAGAAGGATCCATGTGCTGCTGAGAAGAAAGTATATTCACTTGTTGATGGATGAATATGCTATATATGTTTGTGAAGTCTAAATTATTGATTATATTATTGAGTTCTATAGTTTCTTTTTATTTGTTTGGAGGATCTAACCAGTGGTGAAAGAGATATTTTAAAGTCACCCAGAATTATTGTGTTGTGGTCTATTTGACTCTTGAAATTGAGAAGAGTTTGTTTGATGAAAGTAGATGTTCCATTGTTTGAGGCATATATAATTGTAGTTGTTATATATTGTTGATGTTTGGTTCCTTAAGCAGTATGTAATACCCATCTTTATACCTTTTGATTAACTTTGGCTCGAAGTGTACTTTATTTGATTTGGGGAAGGAAACCCCTGCTTGTTTCCACAGTCCATGTGTATGGTATGTTTTTTCCCCAATCTTTCACCTTTAGTCTGTGGATGTCTTTTCCTAGGAGATGAGTCTCTTGAAGGCAACATATTGTTGGGGCTCTTTTTTAAAAAAAAAAATCCAATCTGCTAGTCTATGTTTTTGATTCATGAGTTTATGCCATTAATATTCAGGATTATTGTTGAGACATGATCTGTATTCCCAGGCATTTTTGTTTATTTTTGGTATTAAACTTGACTTTTTTCTCCTTTGATTGGTTTTACCTTCAGTATATACCTCCATTTGCTGATTTTCATTGTTGTTTTTTATTTCCTCCTCGTGGAATATTTTGCCTAGGATGTTCAGTAGTGCAGGCTTTCTAGTTGCTAATTCATTTAATTTTTTTTAATCAGAGAAGGTTTTTATTTCATCATAAAATCTAATACTTAATTTTGTTGCATAGAAGATTCTTGGTTGGCATCCATTTTCATTCAGAGTTTGGTATATGTTATTTCAGTGTCTCCTAGCTTTCAGGATCTGGGTTGAGAAATCTGTAGAGATCCTTATTGGTTTCCCCCTATATGTAATCTGAATCCTTTCTTTTATGTCTTTTAAAATTTTCTCCTCATTCTATATGCTACACATTTTCATTATAATATGCCTCGGTGTAGATATGTTATGATTTTGTACACTTGGAGTCCTGTAAACCTCTTGTATTTGATTTTTCAATTCATCCTTCATGTTTGGAAAATTTTTTGATGTTATTTCATTGAACAGATTGTTTATTCCTCTGGTTTGGAACTCTATGCCTTCCTCTATCCCAATAATTCTTAAATGTAGTCTTTTAATGTTTTCCCATAATTCTTGAATGTTCTGTTTATGGTTTCTTACCATCTTCCTTGTGTGGTCAATTTTATTTTCAAGATTATATGTTTTATTTTCATTATCTGAGATTCTGTCTTCCAAGTGATCTAATCTATTGGTGACACTTTCTGTTGAGTTTTTAATTTGGATTATTATTTCCTTTATTTGAAGGATATTCATTTTGTTTTTCACAGGACCTCTATCTCCTTGTTGAAGTAATCTTTTGCTTCCTATATTTGCTTATGTAGCTCTTCATCAAAATGATTTTTTTTGCTGCCTGTATTTGCTCTCTTATATCATCCTTTAATTCACAGAACATTTAATTATGTACATCCTGAACTCCTTCTCTGTCATTCCTTCTGCTGTGCTGGCCATGGATTATATTAATGTAGCATCTTGGTTTGTTTGGGGCACTTTCTTCCTTTGTTTATTCAGGTTATTTGTGTGTCTTCCCTTCTACCACTGAGGATTCGAGGTTACAGTTCTTACCCTAAAAGGCTTAGAATGTCCCTGCTGAAAGAAATATATATCCCTGAATATATACTTAAAGAAATATATAAAGAAATATATATCCCTGCTGATATTAACATATCCCAATACAAATAATATACAGCCTAAAACCAAGTAGCTGCTGTTAAGATGTTTACAGTTTTGTCACTATGTACAGAAATGATGAGTTAAATTATTACCTACAATACAAACAGTAGGTTTGCAAAATGATCTACAGTTTCTGATGATGGACAAAGAGAGAACTAGGAGTGGGGTATAGGATGAGATGTTAAGGAGGTAGGAGGTGAGGATATAGAGTTATTGATCTTAGGAAGCATGAAAGAGGGATCTAAAGAAGGTGGCTAATAGCAGGAGAAAAGAGAGAAAGTGATTTTGGGGAGACAAGTAAGTGGGAAGAATAATAGAGTACAAATACAAACAAAATTTTAGAAAAATAAAAATGGAAAAATAGGAGATAAAAGAATATACAACACGACTGTAATATACTATTTAGCACCTTCCAGTCCTCAATAACCTAATTCATAAAAAATATTTGGTTTCACATATGTTAGGGATGTGAGGCAGGAGAAGAAAGAAAGAGAAAAGGAAAAAAGAGAGAGAGAAGAAAAATTCTTGAAGGAAAATACAAGCACTGTTTTTGTTGGATTTTAATGTCTTTCCTGCTTCCCTTCCCATCCAACTGCTGCTTCTGCCCAGGAATCCCCACTGCCAGGCCAGCTCAGGTCTCCAGGCCTCAGGGTCAGTACTTACAGAGAAATAGTATTCCCTCTAGTAGAATCTCAGGTCACGGAGTGACACAGAATGATCCACCATCTTAGATCCTCTGGGTAAATAATTTGAATGGATTACTTGATGGTAATGTGATGCCAGTCTTGGGAATCAGGATTGGTCCTCATTCCCCCAATGTTGAGTATTAAACACCTGAAAAATGCTGAGGCAAGAGTAGAAATCAAGTTTTATTTTAGGGCTGGAACAAAAATAGACAGGAGAATAGGACCCAGTAACTAGATCCCTGGGAGGGGGTGTGTCTTGCCCCTATATAGATTTCAGGTTTCCTTTCTTCTCATGCCCCTTCCTCTTCTTATCTTGCCTACATGATGAAAAGGCAGAAGCCTCCCAGGGTGTACACTCTCTATCCTCCACACCTGCCCAAAAGGCAGAAAAAGAGCCGCCCAGAGGTGCTCATTAGCAACTATTTGTGTTGAGAGTAGCAATTCCCTGGTTACAATTCCCTATAGGTAACATTGGTAACTGGTTGAGATGGGGAGAAGTGCTCTAGAGGTGTTAGCATTTTATGTCCTTTGCTTTGAGTTAGCTCCCACCTTCCCAACTGTATAATCTATCATTTAACTGACTACCTGCTCTTTGTCATTATCTCATTAGTAGGTGTTATGGCTTGGAAATGAGGTGTCTCTCAAAAGCTCATGTATAAGACCATAAAAAGATTCAGAGGAGAAATGATTGGATTGTGAGAATCTTAACCTAATCAGTGTATTGATCCCTGGTGTGGCGGGAGGAAGTGGTTAATTGGGGCATGGCTATGGGGTATATATTTTTTACCTGGCGCTGGAGTCTCTCTCTCTGCTTCTTCATCATGGGAACTGCTTCCCTCTGCCACACACTCTGCCATGATGTTCTGCCTCACCTTGAGGCCCAGAAATGGAGTCGGTCTTCTCTAGACTAAGACCACTGAGAAAGTGAGCTCTCAAATAAACTTTTCCTCCCCTACAGTTGAACTAGTCATATCCTTTAGTCACAGTAGCAAAAAAGCTGACTGAAACAGTAGGTAGGTGGGAAGTAGGTAACTAAAGATATGTCCTTGGGAATTATAATATATTTGCTTTCAGGCTGCCAAGAGCTGAGTAGCCTTCCTCTGCTACACCCTCCCACCATAATGTTCTGCCTTCCTTCCTCCTTAGGGTGATGAAGTCAGCTAAGTTAAGACCTCTGAAACCATGAGCCCAAAATAAACTTTTCCTTCTCTAAGTTTTTCTTTTCAGGTATTTTGGTCCCAGTGATGAAAAGCTGACTAACACACAGGCCAAATAGTTGAATCCAGAAAGAATAAGTTTATTTCAGGAGAAAATGTCCTTTAAAAAACACTATCCATCTAGTCTTCAGTATTTAACTATTTTAACAACATTATTTTTATTAGCAATATATTTTGTCTGGGTACATTTGTAGTTACAGCCTTTAAAAGGTTTACTTATACTATTTATAAATGTAAACTGCTATAAATATGAAAAAGAAAACAAAAGAAGAAAAGTAAATAGTCCAGAGTCAGCAAGAATTTACTAAAGACTTATTATCTAATCAGTTTTGTAGTATGCAGGCTCAAGAATGCACCTGCCTCCCCCCCCCTCTCTGTAAAGTAAAAGGAAAATTAAATCATAAATGATTTCCACAAACATTTTCTCTTCTGAACCACTGTAATATTTTATAATAGCATACTCTTTAAGATTTCAGGCAGTTTTTTCATTATTTGTTTATCCACCTAGTAGTTTGTTTTTATTAAGCACCTCTTGTGTATGTTTTAGAAACCATGCAAGATACATGGAAGAGGCAGAAGAGAATGAAGCATACCCTATATCTTTGATGTGTCTGGGAAGTCAGACACATGTGTAAACATGCATGGATAAAAGAGATATATCATTCAACATAGTTACTAAGGCAGAATATTAGGGTATACTTGAAGGATTAATTAATTCTGTTTATTCATTCATACAAAGTCTAGGAAGTCTCTCTTTTGAGGCTTTGGGGCTCTTCTGCACAGAACTTGTGGTTATTCTTTTCCAAATACATGCTACTTAATGGGTGCTACTAATATATTTCTCATGGATTAACTTTTACAAGTGTTTACTGAGTTCTGACACATTTCTATCACTGGACACATATTTCAGACCTATTTCTGACTCTGTATCACTTAGAGGTTATTGCAATGAAAAAGTCTAATTTTTAAAGTAGGAATGATTTCTTCTTATTCAGGTACATGATAAACATAGATTTCCTCTCTGAATCAAAAGTTGTGATATCTCAATATGAACAACTTCATTAGCTCTGAAAATTAGGGATCATGTCTGTTGGCTTACCCCTATCTTCCAGGTTTCTAGAGTAGCACCCAAAACTCACATCGGTGCTCAATTTATCTTTCAGTAGATGAAGATCAAATATACCTATGTCTAAATAAGTCTTTGAGTGATGTTGTTTAACTTTTTCATACTCAGAATCAGATAAATTGCAGCCAATATGGGTATGGTTCTCACACCTATTTGGTGCCCAAAATAAATGTTTATGAAAGACACAATGAGGGCACAATGACTCATACCATAGGATAATTCTTGATTAATGTTGCTGCAATTTTATAATAGAAGGCAAACAATGAATAAAAAGAGAGGAACAAAGCAGGTCAAGAAAGAAATGGGGATGTTTTATATGGAATGTTTAAGATAGAATTGTGGGAAATATTAGACTTAAAAAAAAGATTTTTAGATAGTGAAGAGATAACATGCAGTGATCTGAGCAAGTTCACACCAAGCAGAAGGAATAGTTTGTGCAAAGCACTTTACTTAGGAATAAGCTTGGCAAATCCATGGAACAACTAATAGGTTCATGGTTGGAATGGAGTGGAAAACAAGGAGAGAGGAGGATTGACTTCAGAAAGTAAGTCAGGGTAAGAGCACATTGTATCATTTTGGTGATGAAACAATGATTTTGGTTTTTATTTCAACATTAGGAAGTTTGAAGATGGGAATGGTGTAATATCATTTATTTATTTTTATATGTAAGATAATGGGGCTGAATGTAGGGAGATATGTATTAGCAAGAGATTTGGGGTACAGGTATAAGCACTTAGGTGAGCCATGCTTCTGGATTCAAGGGTAAGACCAAGTGGGGCTTTATGAATCCAGATTTCCAATGAAGTATAATTTGGAATTTATCAGGTATTTCAACCACTGGAGGCATCTCTAGATCTACTGGTAATGAAGGAGCATTCTGTAGCTCTGTGTTTTTAATCCTCTGAACTGAATTTTTTTTCTGGTATATTGCGATAACTTATATCCCATAGCCAATGACTTCTAAAGTGATTCTTATGTTGAATTTTCTTGGACTCGGTAGTTGGAAATGAAAGGGAAAATTGTTCTTCAGATACTATGAATGAATCCTATTGTCAGGATATAGGCATAGGAATGGCTACTTGATAACTTTGTTACTGCTCTAAACTTTCAATTAGTTTTGAACCAGTCTGATTAGAATCACCACAGTAACATGAGCTACCTAGGTAAAGATTAATGAGCTGCCTAAAGAGTTGATCCTCAGGGATATCCTTAATCTTATTTTCCTCACTCAATCTATACAGACCTCTCCTACAATGCAATTAAAATCATTAAATAACACATACCAGAAAAAAATAAAGGGGCATCCTCTGTACATGCAGATTTCCAACAAAAAGCAGCATGAGTATCAAGTGTTTTGGCTTCTTTCCCAGCTCAGTAATGATCAGTGAAGTCATGTGCAGAAAATATTTGCAGCATGTAAAATTTTGGAAGCTGTTGCTAAATCAAAAATGAATACAAATAATGTGTAGTTTGCAAATCTTTAATTAGTTCAACCAAAAGATTGACTATTTGCTTTAATATGACAGGACCTCTAAATGAATACTTTTAAACTTCAATAGCCAGTCCTGTAAAATTACTAAATAAATTATTACAGATTATAACATTCAGAAACATGGAGTCTTATGGTTAGAATTGCAGCATTTGTTCAATTGTGCAAGCACTCTGTATAGTCTTTCATAATTCATGTATAAAATATTTATCTGCTGAGTTTGGATAGCATGGTTATTTTTTTACTGATATGGCACAATTGATCAAGGTCATTACATAACTTTATGTCAATCTTACTTTCATTCAAAGCTTCTTTTATGTAATATATTTAAGTTGACACCATCTATCCAAGTAATCCACCATTTTTATCAAAAACTACTTTTGAAAGATCATTTCTCAGGCAAATGGATATGAAAGACACATAGGAGTGAAATAAAAGAAGACTTAGAAGAATGAAAATACATTAATCTTTCAATGCTGCAAAATAATTTGAAGTTTAATACTATTATAAACTAAATACTATGTATTTTTTATGAACAAACAAATGTTTGTATATTAGAATAAATAATAAAGAAGAGCCTCCCAAAATGTTGAGAAACAAGAATGATCAGTGATGTCATACCCTTCTAAGAATTCCATATAGTAATCAAATCATTATTCTAAGATGCAGAAAATAAATCATTGCAACAGAACACTTAGTGGAAAAAATAATCTTTCTCAATAAGAAGTTAAAATACTGTAAGTTTATATCTTAAGTCCTTACCCCATAATATAACAAAATATTATATTATGTGTTAAGATTTAAACATGTAGAAATCAAATCATTAACAATTAAAACAAACATATAGCTACTCATGGTGGGACATTCCTGTTATCTCAGCTACTCAGGGAGCTAAGACAGGAAGATAGGCCAGGCAACACAGGAAGAAAATATCTAAAAATTAAATGAAAAAAAAATAATTGTGCTCTCTGAACAGGAACAGATATAAACAAAATTGCCATACTATCAATTCTCTGCTAATTATTTTGTAAACTTAATGCAATCTCATCAATTTCTCAGAAGTTTTGTGCAAACTTTGGCAAACTGTTCAAAACACAAAAAAATAAAGATCTTTTACAGGCAAAGACATCCACAAACTAAGGGTGAATGGATGGAAAAAGACATGCCATGAAAATGAAAATCAAAAGCAAGCTGGAATAGCTACTCTCATAACTTAAAAGTAGACTTCAAGCTAAAATAATGAGAAGAGACAAAAGGAGGTCACTTCATACTGGTTAAGGAAAAATCATCCAACAACAAGATTAAATGATTTAATTCATGTCCCAAACATCAGTGTACCTATATACATAAAAAAAACCCTTATCAAACAGTACTGTATGATTTCAAAGTAAAGACCCTTTAGAACAAAAATGCTATTATCAAATGACACAGACATCTGTGAAATATTTCATCCATTGACAACTGAATTTATTTTCTTCTCAGAGTTACGTTTAATTTTCTCTAAAATAGATCATATTTTAACACACAAAGCAAGTTGTACAATATAAAAAAACAGATGATGTCTGGAATTCTATGAGGTCATAATAGAATAAAATGAAAAATTGTTCATTAGATAAAAATAGAAATTATTTTAATACCTAGAAATTAAAAAATATATTTTTTAAAAATACTTACATTTTAGTTGTATTTGGACACAATACCTTTATTATTTATTTATTTATATATGAGGCTGAGGATCAAACCCAGGGCCTCGCACATGGTAGGCACTGAGCCACGACCCCAGCACCTAAATAATACACTTTTGAATGAAGAATGAATCATAGAAGAAATCAGTGAATAAATGAGAATAGAGATATCAAAATCTCTGGTATCAACATATCAAAATTTCTGGGTCTCCATGAAGGAAGGTTTCTAAAGGGAAAGTTTATAGCACCAAGTGTATACATAAAAAAAGAAAGACTCTAAATAAATATTCTATTATACCTCAAGTCCTAGAGAAAGAAAAACAAACTTATACCCAAATCAATAGAAGACATAAAATAATTAGGATCACGGTCAAAATTCATAAAATTGAAAATTAAAAAAAAAGTACAAAGAATGAATGCAATAAAGAATTGGTTCTTTGAAAAGATTAAACAATATTGATAAACCCTTAGTCAAACTAGTGAAAGAAAGAGAACCTCAATCAAAAGAATTAAAGAAGAAAGAGGAACCATCAGTATACACTTCTGAAGTACTGCAGAAAATTAGAAAACATTTTGAAAATTTATATTCCAATAAATGAGAAAAGATAAAAAATAATAACAAATATCTAGACACATATGGCATAATAAAATTGAACACAAGGAAGTAAAAATAAATTAAACAGAACAATATTGAGTACTGAGATTGAAGCAGCAATTAAAAGGCTTCCAACAAAGAAAAGCCCAGGACCAGATGGATTCTCTGTTAAATTCTACCAGACCTTTAAAGAAGAGCTAATGTCAATCCTCTTCATGTTATTCCATGAAATCAAATGGGAGGGAACATTGCCAAATTCATCCTGTGAAGTTTGTATCACCCTGATACCAAAACCAGTTGAAGATACATCAAGAAAAGATAACTCCACATCAATATCCATGATGAACATAGGTGCGAAAATAATAAAATATTGCTAAATCACATACAAATACACATTAAAAATGTGAATATCCCATGATCAATTGGGGTTTCATCCCAGAGTTGCAAAATTGATTCAACATGTGAACCAATAAATGTAATTCACCACAGAAAAATAGTTAAGGACAAGAATCACATGATCATCAAGATAGATGCAGCAACAACATTCAACAAAATCCAGCAGCCATTCATATTTAAAATGTTGGAGGAACTAGCGATAGGAGGAAAACACTACAACATTATAAAGCCAATATAGGACAAAGCCAAGGCCAACATCACATTGAATGGAGAAATTCTGAGTTTCCTCTAAAATCAGTAACAAGACATGGATGCCCACTCTCTCCAGTTCTTTTCAACACATATCTCAAAACTCCAGTCAGAGCAAAGAGGCAAGAGAAGAAATTAAAGGGATACAAAGAGGAAAAGAAGAAGTCAAACTATCTTTGTTTGCCGATGACATGATCCCATATCTATAAGACCTTGGCCCAAAAAACTCTATCAGAAGACTTCTAGAATTTATAAAAATATTCAGAAAAGTAGATACAAGATTAACATGCATAAAGCAAATGGCTTTCCCATACTTCAAAGATGAAAAAAAAAATCAGGAAAACCATCCCATTCATGATAATTTCAAAAACAAACAAATCAAAAACAATTTGGGAAGAAATCTAACCAAGGAGGTAAAAGGCCTTTACAATAAAAATTATAAAATACTGGGGCTGGGGATGTGGCTCAAGTGGTAGCGTGCTCACCTAGCGGCCCGGGTTCGATCCTCAGCACCACATACAAACAAAGATGTTGTGTCTGCTGAAAACTAAAAAATAAATATTAAAAAAATTACAAAATACTGAAGAAAGAAATGGAAGAAGACCTCAGAAGATGGAAAGACCTTCCATGTTCTGGGATAGGCCTAATTAATATTGTCAAAATGGCCATACTACCAAAAGTATTATCTAGATTCAATGCAGTATCAATCATTCTTCACATACTAGATAAAATAAACCTAAAATTCATTTGGAAAAATAGGAGATCCAGGATAGAAAAAGCAATCCTGAGTAAGAAAAGTGAGGTTGGAGATATCACCAAACCTGATCTCAAGTTATACTAAGGAGCTATAATAATAAAAACACTTTGTTATTGTCACTAAAACAGATCTGAAAAACAATGGAATAAACTAGAAGGCACAGAAACAAACCACATAGATGTATGTCAAACTTCACAAATGTGCCAAAAACATGTTTTGGAGGAGAGATAGTCTTTTTAATAAATGTCCTGAGAAACCGGATACCCCTATATAAAAGAATAAAGCTTCAACCTATTTTTCACCCTGCACAAAAGTCAGCACAAAGTGGATCAAAAACCAAGAAATTATACAAGAAATTTTGCAACCAGTAAAAGAAAATAGGGTCAACACCTCAACATACTGGTTAGGCACTTACTTTCTTAAATAGATACTAAAGTTCAAGAAACAAAACCAATAGTCAATAAGCAGGATCACATCAAATTAAAAAGCTTCTGCAAAGCAAAGGAAACAAGTGTACAAAAAGGGAGCCTACACAAGAGGAGGAGATGTTTACCAACTGTTCCTCTAATAGGAGGTTAACATCTAGAAAAATAACTCAAAAAGCTTAATATCAAAAAAATTAATAAATAGGCATAAGAATAAAACATTCAAGAGAAGAAATACAAATGCCAAGAAATATATGATACAATGTTCAACAGCTCTAGAAATCAGGGAAATGCAAATTAAAACTATGTGGATTTTATCTTACACCAGTCAAAATAGCAATTATCAAGAATAAAAATAATAACTTCTGGCAAGAATGTGGGGAAAAAAGTTGCACTCTTGCATTGTTGATGGGACTATAAACTAGTACAATTACTCTGGAAAGCATCATGGAGATTCCTCAATAGACCAGGATAAAACTACCATATGACCCACCTATTCCAATACTTAGAATTTATCCAAAAGAACTAAAATCAACATAGCATAGAGATACAGCCACATCATTGTTCATGGCAGTGCAACTCAAATTGCCAAGTCGTGGACCAGCCAAATTGCCTTTCAACAGATGAATGGATTAAGGAAATGTGACATATATACACAATGGAGTATAACTCAGCAATGAAGACAGATGAAATTATTTTATTTTATGGTAAATAGATGGAACTAGAGACCATAATGCTAAGTGAAATAAGCCAGACTCAGAAAACCATGCATGAAATGTTTTCTCTCATATACAGAAGCTAAAGAAAAATAAGGAAGAAGAGTGGAGAGACACCTTGAAAATACAATGGAGATCAGTGGAGTAGAGGAAGAGAATTTAGGAGAAAAGAGGAATGGTGAAATGAGACTGATCAAACTGTTCTATGTACTTTGTTATTGTTTAGATATTAGGTGTCCCTCAAAAACTCATGTGTGAGAGGATACACAAATGTTCAAAGGTGAAATGATTTGGTCTTAAGAGCTTTACCTTAATCAGTGTGTTAATCCACTTGAGTGGGTTAACTGGGTGTTAACTCTAGTAGGCTGTGGCTGGAGGAGGTGGGTCACTGGGTCATGCTTTGGGGTATATATTTTATCTGTGGTGTGGGTCTTTCTGTATGTCTGTCTCTCTATCTCTGTCTCATTCTCTACCTATCCCTTCCTGGTTCCATGTTCTGAGCTGCTTTCTTCCACCACATTTTTCTGCTATGATGTTCTGGGTCACCTCCAGCCTGGAGCAATGGAGTAGGCAATGAAGTAGCAATGGAGTAGGAATGAGACCTCTGAAACCATAAATATCAAATTTTTTCTCCTCTATATTATTCTTGTTAGGTCTTTTATTCATAGCAGCTAAAAAACTGACTAAAACATGTATTTGTGAATATACCACAGTGAATTCCTCCTTTATGTATATCTATAAAGCATTAATTAAAAAAATTATAACTACAGGAAAAAGATCACTAGAGTAGAGGAAGGGGAATAGAGAGAGGCAAGAAGGGGAAAGAGGAAGTATTAAGAACTGAAGTGGGGCAAATTATATTCCATACTTGTATGATTATGTCAAAATGAGCCTTACTATTGTGAATGACTACAATATAATATCATTTTAAAAATATTTATTGTTTAGTTGTAGTTGGACACATACATTTATTTTATTTATTTATTTTTATGTGGTGCTGAGGATTGAACCTGGGGCCTCGCACCTGCTAGACCAGCACTCTACTGCTGAGCCACAACCCCAGCCCCAATATATCATTTATAACTATAATACACCAATAAAAAACTAAAAAGAAATCAAATGCAATATTGCTGGATTTTTAAAAAATAATTTTGAAGGAACTAAGGTAATTTTGGAAATAAATAGCAGAGTGATGGGTAAAGATCCTTACAGACATTATAAAGCCAGAGTGTTGAATGCGGTGTTATATTAACATGAGTGCTGAAAAATTAAAGTACAAGGTCAGAAAACTGTCGAATATCATAATGAATCAGTGAAGAAAAAATTGCCAATGTAGCTGATGGTATCAGTTTATGATTTGAAGAAAGATAAAACTCGAATTCTACATCATACAATGTATAGATAGAAATTTTAAAAGCATTGAAGTTCTAAATATGATAATAATGGCACCAGAAAAAATAATTAAGGACATATCGTTGCGACCTTGGGGTATGGGAAGATTTCTTCATACCTCTGAAGTACAAAATATAGTGGTAAAGTTTGATGGATTTTACCAAACAAAAATTAAAGATGCCAATTCCATGAATAACACTATGTATAACATCAACAAAGATATGACACAAGAAGAGAATATTTGCAGTGTTAAAAAATAAAACAGAATAAGAAATAGTTAGCACATAGGACATAGAATTCACATGAATTGCTATAAATCATAAAGATAAATATGCTCAATAGAAAAATTAAGAGGGAGTCAAGAACATGGCGGCCGCGGAGAGCAGCTGAAATGCTTGTTCTTCAGGCCAGGCGAGCTGGAGACTGACGCTGCTTGCCGAGCGCTGTCCTCCGACGGCTGGACCGCGGCCTTGAGCGCCTCGGTAGCCTGTTCCACGCTGCACCTTCGGGCAGAGCCTGCTCTGGGGTCGTTCTGCATCCCACTGCGAGGGGACCCGTGCTCCAGAGGAGACAATGCTGAGCTGACGTGGATCTGGGGCGAACAGTTTGGGCCCCTCAGAACACTCACACTGAGCCCGGATCTGCTGCATCCAAGCTCCGGTTCGCCTGCTTCTTGTGACTCAGCACTAATAATCCCGCTGAAATAACTGGTTGGCCCTTCTGAATTTAGAGGTAAAAGCCAACCGAGCCTTCATTGGCAGTGGCCACAGGATTGAAACGGGGATTGGGAGAGACAGTCAGGACACACCCGCTGCATTGGTCACCCGGCAAAGGGAACCAACGATCATCATTTGCATGGGATACCACCTTGGCAGAGAACTGACTTCATGGGCGGAGGAGATAACTTCATTGAAACCAGCGCAACAGGTGTCTAATCCCCTAGCCATCCCTCTCCACACAGCGGGGAAACCTTAAGGGCCCCTCCCAGCTTTCCTGTGAGTGCGATAGCCAGACCTAGGGAATCAAGAGTGGCGTGGGACTCGCAGCACGGAACTCCTGGCTACCGCTCCCACCAGTGCTGACAACTGAGGTCTCTTGCACCAGCTACCCGGGGCGTGGCTACTGGAGGGCAAGCAAATTCGCTGGGGGTTCTCAGCCCCAAGCTCTACAAACATAGGGTCTGAGGGAGGCAAACAGGGAGAGTATGCCCAGGCATTCATGAAAACAGGGCTCCCAGGAGCAGCAGACATGGCGTGTAGACAGTATTGTGGTGAGCGTCACAGGTGAACAGGGCCTGGCTTGAGGAAACACAAGAGAAGGCCCTAGACACTCAGGATTGGAGACCTGCCCAGTCTGGGAGGAAGAGCTGCTGCACAGTGATTGGTTCCCACCTATTGAGAGGAGAAGCTTGGCCCAGTGGGCACAGCTCCACCTACTGGAATAGAAGTTAATCGAACTCTATGACTGCATTTATTATTATTATTTTTTCTTTTTCTTTCATTTTCATTTTTTTTGTTGTTCTTTAAATTTTTTAAATGTTTTTAATTTTTTAATTTTTTAATGTATTATTATTATTTTTAAATTTTAATTTTCATCTTTTTTATTATCATTATTATTTTTGTAAAAAAAATTTTTTCTTTCTTTCTTTTCTATTTTTTTGTTTCTTTTGTCTTTTCATTACTTTTCAATTTTCTTATTCCCCCTTCCTTGAATTCTACCTGCCTACTCTCATTCTCTTTAGTGACTTCTTCCCTTTCCTTCCCTGCTAATATCTTTCCTCCCAAGCATCAAATAAATTTATAGGAGTAAACAGTAACCCAGCAGTCAAACAGAACAAGAAGTAACATGAGCAGCATAAAAAAGCAAGAAAGAAAAGGAGTACAAACAATGAAGGACAGCCTAAATATTCAGGAGGACCTAGACCCAGAAGAAAAATGGTCATATAAAGAACTCAAGGAATACCTTAGACAGATGAAATGGAACCTTAAAGAGGATATGAGACAGCAAATACAAAAAGTGAAAGAATAATACATTGAAAATGAATTACATAAACAAATAAAAGAAGAAGTTAAGCATCTTTATCAGGAAATAGAGATTATAAAAAATAATCAAACAATAATTCTAGAAATGAAGGAAACGATAAACCAAATTAAAAACTCAATTGAGAGTATCACTAACAGAGTGGAGCAAGTAGAAGCCAGAACATCAGATAATGAAGACAAAATATAACATCTTGAAAAGAGCCTAGCCAACTCAGAAAGGCTGGTAAAAAATCATCTCAAAACCCTAGAAAAGGAAGAGCAAAACAACAGCAAATGTAGCAGAAGGCAAGAAATAATTAAAATCAGAACAGAAATCAACGAAATAGAAAGAAAAGAAACTATTGAAAAAATTAACAAAACTAAAAGTTGGTTTTTCGAAAAAATAAATAAGATCGACAGACCCTTAGCCATGCTAACAAAGAGAAGAAGAGAGAGAACTCAAATTACTAACATAAGGGATGAAAAAGGCAATATCACAACAGATGCTACAGAAATACAGAAGACAATTAGAAATTATTTTGAAAACCTATATTCCAATAAAATAGAGGATAGTGAAGACATCGATAAATTTCTTAAGTCATATGATTTGCCCAGACTGTGTCAGGAGTATACTCACAACTTAAACAGACCAATATCAATGGATGAAATAGAAGAAGGAATCAAAAGACTACCAACCAAAAAAGCCCAGGACCGGATGGGTATACAGCAGAGTTTTACAAAACCTTTAAAGAAGAATTAATACCAATAATTTTCAAGTTATTTAAGGAAATAGAAAAAGAGGGAGCTCTGCCAAATTCATTCTATGAGGCCAACATCACCCTGATTCCAAAACCAGACAAAGATACCTCAAAAAGAAAAGTACAGACCAATATCTCTGATGAACCTAAATGCAAAAATCCTCAATAAAATTCTGGCGAATCAGATACAAAGGCACATCAAAAAAATTGAGCACCATGATCAAGTAGGATTCATCCCTGGGATGCAAGGATGGTTCAATATACGGAAATCAATAAATGTTATTCACCACATCAATAGACTTAAAGATAAGAACCATATGATCATCTCGATAGATGCAGAAAAAACATTTGACAAAGTACAGCATCCCTTTATGTTCAAAACATTAGAAAAACTAGGGATAATAGGAACTTACCTCGACATTGTAAAAGCTATCTATGCTAAGCCTCAGGCTAGCATCATTCTCAATGGAGAAAAATTGAAGGCATTCCCTCTAAAATCTGGAACAAGACAGGGATGCCCTCTGTCACCACTTCTATTCAATGTAGTTTTCTAAACACTGGCCAGAGCAATACAGACAAAAGAAATTAAACGCATAAAAATAGGAAAAGAAGAACTTAAATTATCACTATTTGCGGATGACATGATTCTATACCTAGAAGACCCAAAAGGATCTACAAAGAAGCTGCTAGAGTTAATAAATGATTTCAGCAAAGTGGCAGGATATAAAATCAACACGCACAAATCAAAGGCATTCCTGTATATCAGCAACAAAACCTCTGAAATGGAAATAAGGAAAACCACTCCATTCACAATATCCTCAAAGAAAATAAGATACTTGGGAATCAACCTAACAAAAGAGGTGAAAGATTTATACAATGAAAACTACAGAACCTTAAAGAGAGAGATAGAAGAAGATCTCAGAAGATGGAAAAATGTACCCTGTTCATGGATAGGCAGAACTAACATCATCAAAATGGCGATATTACCCAAAGTTCTCTACAGGTTTAATGCGATGCCAATCAGAATCCCAAAGACATTTCTTGTAGAAATAGATAAAGCAATCATGAAATTCATATGGAAAAACAAAAGACCCAGAATAGCAAAAGCAATTCTAAGCAGGAAGTGTGAATCTGGAGGTATAGCGATACCAGAGCTCAAACTGTACTACAAAGCAATAGTAACAAAAACAGCATGGTACTGGTACCAAAACAGGCAGGTGGACCAATGGTACAGAATAGAGGACACAGAGACTAATCCTCAAAGCTACAACTATCTTATATTTTATAAAGGAGCTAAAAGCAATCAATGGAGGAAGGATAGCATCTTCAACAAATGGTGTTGGGAAAACTGGAAATCCATATGCAACAAAATGAAACTGAATCCCCTCCTCTTGTCACGCACAAAAGTTAACTCAAAGTGGACCAAGGAGCTAGATATCAAATCAGAGACTCTGCATCTGATAGAAGAAAAAGTTGGCTCCGATCTACATATTGTGGGGTTGGGCTCCAAATTCCTTAATAGGACACCCATAGCACAAGAGTTAATAACAAGAATCAACAAATGGGACTTACTTAAACTGAAAAGTTTTTTCTCAGCAAGAGAAACAATAAGAGAGGTAAATAGGGAGCCTACATCATGGGAACAAATTTTCACTCCTCACACTTCAGATAGAGCCCTAATATCCAGAGTATACAAAGAACTCAAAAAAAATAAACAATAAGATAACAAATAACCCAATCAACAAATGGGCCAAGGACCTGAACAGACACTTCTCAGAGGAGGACATACAATCAATCAACAAGTACATGAAAAAATGCTCACCATCTCTAGCAGTCAGAAAAATGCAAATCAAAACCACCCTAAGATACCATCTCACTCCAATAAGATTGGCAGCCATTATGAAGTCAAACAACAACAAGTGCTGGCGAGGATGTGGGGAAAGGGGTACTCTTGTACATTGCTGGTGGGACTCCAAACTGATGCGGCCAATTTGGAAAGCAGTATGGAGATTCCTGGGAAAGCTGGGAACGGAACCACCGTTTGACCCAGCTATTGCACTTCTCGGACTATTCCCTGAGGACCTTAAAAGAGCGTACTACAGGGATACTGCCACATCAATGTTCATAGCATCACAATTCACAATTGCTAGACTGTGGAACCAACCCAGATGCCCTTTAATAGATGAATGGATAAAAAAAAAATGTGGCATTTATACACCATGGAGTATTACGCAGCACTAAAAAATGACAAAATCATGGAATTTGCAGGGAAATGGATGGCACTGGAGCAGATTTTGCTTAGTCAAGCTAGCCAATCCCTAAAAAGCAAATACCAAATGTCTTCTTTGATATAATGAGAGCAACTAAGAACAGAGCAAGGAGGAAGAGCAGGAAGTAAAGATTAACATTAAACAGATACACGTGGTGGGAGAGAAAGGGAGAGAAAAGGGAAATTTCACGGTAATGGAGGGAGACCCTCAATGTTATACAAAGTTACATATAAGAGGTTGTTAGGGGAATGGGAAAACAAACAAGGAGAGAAATGAATTACAGTAGGTGGGGTTAGAGAGAGAAGATGGGAGGGGAGGGGAGGGGGGATAGTAGAGGATAGGAAAGGTAGCAGAATACAACAGTTACTAATAGGGCATTATGTAAAAATGTGGATGTGTAACCGATGTGATTCTGCAATCTGTATTTGGGGTAAAATTGGGAGTTGATAACCAACTTGATTCTAATGTATGAAATATGATATGTCAAGAGCTTTGTAATGTTTTGAACAACCAATAAAAAATAAAAAAAAGAAAAAAATTTAAAAAAAGAAAAATTAAGAGTACAAGTAATTGACGTATTAGAAAACCATTTAACTAAGAATATGAAAGAAAAATGCTTAATCTCTAGTAATTACAAGTATGCAAATCAAATCAAATGAAAATCCCTTGACATTCACCAATATGGCAAAATATGGGAGTTTAGTTTAAGAACTGAATCAATGTAAATAAAATAATCTTGCAATTTGATGTTTATTATAATGTTATTTTTAATAGCAAAAGGAAGACAAACTAATTGTTTATCAAATCATAAGGGAGTGAGTGGTCATATAAGTTTTATCACAGATGCCTATTGCTGGTTTTTCCTTCTGTGAAGTAGGAAAAGAGTTGACCAAAGACCCTCTTCTACCCACCCAGCCCCGTCTGTTCTTTTTCCATGCAAATAATTTTGGCGGTAATTTATCAAATAACTCTTTTATCAATTTTCTACTAAATACTAGCATATAGCTTAGTGGTGATACTAAAGAAACATTCAGACATATTCACTATTTTCAGGAAGCTTGATCAAATTTCTGTGTCTGTAAGACAAATGAGATGTTTATCAACTGAACAAATATAGTCACATAATTATTTCTTGTGGCTAATAGTAACATAAAGAAAATAATAGGTGATATGATAATGGATCAGCATGGTGATAAGGAAGTCTACTGTTTAGATAGTTGATCAAGGATGTCTTCCCTGACAGAACTTTTGAGCTGAGAACCCACTAATGAAAAATGATTAGCCTTTATTCCACATTCATCCAGAGCAGCTTGTGGTCAAATTAATATTTATGTATATAACAAAACAGATAATTTTCTCACTATAGCTTCAAAACATTCTATTCAATATTTACATGTGGTGTGAATTTGTAACATTAAATAATGAAAATAAAAAATTCATCAGAAATTTACTTGGAAGCAATTTCTCTAAAATAATCCACTGAGTTTGAGGTCTGAGCAAATGAATCAAATTCTTAACACTGTCAATTATTAATTGTCTAAACATGTGCAAATGTTTCAGCTCTCTGCTTCCTTTTTCTTCTAATTTTCAAAAAGGAAATATATTACCTCTATATGGTATGCAACATAGTGCTCCACAAAAAATGTCTATGTTCTAATTTTTGAAACCATAGAACTTATTATGCTACATGGAAAAATGGAATTAAGTTTGCAGATGGAAACAGGGTTGAAGATCAACACACCTTAAAGAGGGGTTATTCCTGATTATTCAAGGAAGCCCAATATTCACAGGGTCCTTAAAAATGGAAGAGGGAGACAGAAAATATAATAATGGAAGAAAAATTGGTGTTATGCAATGTGTTCACTCACCCAGCCTTTTTGGCTTTGAAAATGGAGGTTAGGCCATGACCCTAGGCAGCCTCTAGAAACTGGAAAACATGAGGAGATGGTTTCCCATCTAGAGCATCCAGAAAAGAAACAGTCCTGGTGACACCTTGATTTTAGTTTATTGAAACCTGCATCAGACTTCTGATCTACAGATTTGTTTATAAGTTTTGAACTATTATGTTTGTAGTGATTTGTTACAGTGACTATTGAAAATTATTATTATATCTAACCATATGATTTTTTTGAGGACCAAATTAGGCAATTTATCAGAGTATGTTAGAAGTGCCTTGAATTATTCTAAACTTTTAATACTTATATTGGAACAATAAGTTGGAAATATGTGTCATGTACCATTCCAGGAGTATAGCATGATGGAATATATCTGTTCAGGTACTTTTCATCTACCTAGAGAATCTCACAAGTTAGACTCCGTAAATCTTTCCACCTGAAGTATTGCCATAATTAACATTATGTATAGAACTAACTCCTACCTTCAGCAGTCATCCTGTCCTAGGAGAGTAACTCATTTACTCATTCCTTCAATGAGAATTTAGTGCAAGCATTTGAAGTGAGAAAAATCAGTGATAAAAGACTTTCATGGACAGTTTACTTTGGTAAGATAGAAAGATAAATTTTTGTTAACTTCTTGATATAGTTCTTGACAGGATATGGTACATGAAACTTCTTTAGCTATGAGCCAGAGGATGAAGCCAACACAATTATTGGCTAAGCAGAGAGATAGGAAAAACCTGAGAACTCAATATGATTGCTAAGCAACAGAGTCAACCAACTCCCAGTAATGTCATTTAGTGAATGTCTTTACTATGAGAGCCAGTTTGCAGCTAAAAGCATCCTTACTGGAATTATTGCCAAGGCCAGCTGGATTTTGTGATTGTCCACAGAGCAACTTTCTACAGATTCCTTTGACTACAAATTGGCTATCCACAAGCCATATCTGGCATCCTGTTTAGCCAATGTTTACTGCTTTTATTGTGCAGGTGGAGGGAAGCAAATGTGATCTATGGTTTTGACAAAGCACCGACATGGTTCTTAATGTGTGCTGGCAGGCTCACTTGTGTTTACTAGATATTTTCATGGGTATACTGGTAGATTTTAAAATGCTATGTCAACTGAGTAGCCCTTCCAAGATAAATTAGAGAAGAGATACATATGGACATAACAATATCACATTTATACTGCTACTTCAAATTCCATTCTATTGTGATGGGGAATATGACCTCCTTTTTTATATCATATGGATTTGCAGTAACATGCATTTTTGGAAATAATTATACTATTATCTTTTTTTATGTTCAATGCAAATTCCATAGAGCTTTTTAAATCTATACTTCATAACCAACAACCATAGATATGTAAGCCACTTGTGACAGTTGAGCATAATCATATCCCCTAAGAAAACATAAATAAATAAAAATATCTAGCAAGCAAGAATATATACAATAGGTAAATAAAAATGGTTTTCACATAATAAACTTATTGTTGAAAGTAATCAGACATATCATTTTTTATAAAGTGGAGATATAAATCCAGAGGTAGTGAAATTGGAATAGTGTGAAAGTTTGATGTTCTGCTCCCACTGAACTGTGAGACTTTGGCCAATTCATTCACCACCTTTGGGTCTTGATTTCTTTTTCATTTTTTAAAAATTTATATATGACAGTGGAATACATTACAATTGTTATTACACATATACAGCACAATTTTTCATATCTCTGGTTATATACATAGTATATTCACACCAATTCATGTCTTCATACCTGTACTTTGGATAATAATGATCCTCACATTCAACCATCATTAATGACCCCATGCCCCTCACTTTCCCTCCAACCCCTCTGCCCTATCTAGAGTTCCTCTATTCCTCCCATGCTCCCGCTCCCTATCCCACTATGAATCAGCCTCCTTATATCAAAGAAAACATTTGGCATTTGATTTTTTGGGGATTGGCTAACTTCATTTGGCATTATCTTCTCTAATTCCATTCATTTACCTGCAAATGCCATGACTTTATTCTCTTTTATTGCTGAGTAATATTCCATTGTGTATATTTGCCACATCTTGATTTCTTTATGTAAGTGAAGTGAGTGAAAATAAGATTTAATACATTTTTATTGATAATATTGCAATTCTTATAATCTGCACACAGGTGACCAAACTCCAAGCTAACTAGCTTCCCTGGGATGATTGCAGAGTTCTAGTATGCATACTGAACTGCTGCCCTTCTGGCAATCACTAGAGGGTATAGCTGGTAGAACTACACTCAGGACTGTGTTCAGCATGAACATCAATCTGAGCAGACTGATGTGAGTATTTCAGTTTGGATTTCAAGTATTTCATGATTATGGTTTATAGTATTCCACTATATGAAGATAAACTTGACACTCTATGGACTCTAGAATAGCAAATTCCATGAACGATGTGAGAAAAACATGTATTTCTCCTCTTCAAATTGTATAAGTTATTTTTCTAACCAGCAGTCAGAGTTTGGATATTTTTTCTTCCATTTTCATTTATAAAAGTGGCACCCAAATTAAAGCTTTTTCACAGAAAACATTGTCATTAAAAGGAAATCTGGGACAATGGAACACATGGGCTTTTTCAGACTTCACAACTCTTGTATGTCACCTATGGCTTGAATCCGGTTCAGACCATGAAGGTTGCCACTGAGCACCTGCCCCAGAGTTAACTGAAGAAAGGTGGTACCTCCATCAGCTCCATTCAGGTGATTTTTTTTTAAATACATAGTGTTTGGGTTCACTTTAACCAAATCGTACATGCAACAAATCTGATTTTAATTCCCACTCACCCTTTTTTCCCTTTCCTGCCTCCCCCTATTCTCCCTACTCTACTCTCCTGATCTTCCTTTTATTTATTTATTTTTTGATTGGTACTTTCTACATATATGTAAAGGTGAAATTCCCTTTGGTACATTTATAGGTGAATATAACATGATTTTGTTACATTAATTCCATATGTCTTTCCTTTTCCCTTCCTTGCTCCCTCCCTTTTATTCTCTTTCTACTCTACAGATATTCCATACATCTTTATGATATCCAGTCCTCCCCCCCTCCCATCTTCTTCACTTTACGTTGCTGGAACTTCCACATCTGTGAGAAAAGTTTCCACTCTTGATTTTCTGTGTCTGTCTTATTTCATCTGACATGATTTTCTCTATCCATTTACCAGCAAATGATATCATTTCATTCTTCTTTGTAGCTGAGTAAAACTCCATTGTGTATAGACACCACATTTTCTTGATCTATTCATTTATTGAGAATCATCTATAATTTGGCTATTGTGAATGATGTTGCTATAAACATTGAAGTGGCTGTAACAATAGAGTATCCCGATTCTAGTTCTTTTGGATAAATATCCAGTAGGGTTATAACTGGGTTATGTGGTGGTTTCCCTCCCCCCCCTTTTTTAAAGAATCTCCATATTGCTTTACAAAGTGGTTGTACTAATCTGCAGTCTTGCTAACAATGTACGAGTATACCATTTCTTCCACATCCTTGCCAGCATTTTTTATTATTCATGTGCTTGATCATTGCCATTCTGGCTGAAGTGAGATGAAATCTTAGTGTCGTTTTGATCTGCATTTCCCTGACTGCTAAAGATGTTGAATGTTTTTTCATTTTTTTCTTTTTGGCCATTTGTGTTTCTTCTTTTTAGAAGCTTCTATTTAGTTGTTTTGCCATTTATCTATTAGGCCATGGAAAATGTGGTACATACACTCGATGGCACATTGTTAGTGAATACTCAGGTTGTTTTCATATCTTGATTATTGTGAACAGTGTTGCTGTGAACATGGGAGTGCAGATGTCCCTTAAATGGACTGATTTTATTTGCTTTGCAAATATTCCCAGTAGTGGGAGTTCTGCATCATGTGACAATTCTGTTTTTAATTTTTGAGAACCTCTATTCTGTTTTCCATAATGACTGTAGTAATTTATATTCCCACCATATAAAAAGTTGAACTTAATGTAAGTTGATACTGGAATCATGGTTACTAGAGCCTGGAGGAATAAGGGAGAGGGAAAGCTGGGGAGAGGTTAATCACTGGGCACTAAGTTAAGAGTTAAATAGGATTCAGATTCTCTGGTGTGCTGTTGCACCCTAGGGTGACTGTTGATAACAAAAATGTACTTTATATTTAAGAGTTAGAAAAGAGAAGTTTGAATGTTTTCACTGTAAACAAATTATAAATGAAGAGATAGATATGTCCAACCTGATTGAAATATTACATAAATGTGGGGTATTACATAATACCCTGTCAATTGTATTTTGTTGTTGTTTTATGAATCAGTTAAAAAGTAAGTTCAGGGGCTGGATTTGTGGCTCAGTGGTAGAGCACTTGCCTCACATGCGTGGAGCATTGGGTTCTACCTCAGCACCATATAAATAAATAAAATAAAGGTGTTGTGAAAAACAAGTAAATTCATATTAAAGATGGTATGCTTTTTAAGGATTCTTTTGATGCGAAATGAAATACCCCACCGATAGTTCTGGACTTAAGGCTGAGTCTATAGAATTAGTCTGCAATAAATGTTAACTTCTGTCATCACACACTTAGATAACACATGAGTGATCACATTTTAATGTTGATTTAATTAGTAGTTTAAGAAACCAGAATGATGGAGTCTCAGGAGCACAAAGCCTATAATTTTCAAATCGGTGGTGCTTTAGATGGAGAGGCTAATACTCCGTTTTGTACCAGATATCGTATAGGGAAAAAACAAAACAAAACAAAACAATACAAAACCTCCAAGCATTAAAGTTGAAGTCTACTATTTAAAGGTATTTATAAGCAACCTTCTTTGAAAAGACAATAATGCAAATTATAGCTTCAAGGGATACCTACTTAGGTTAGAGTTATACCTCAAAATGTAGTAAGTTTACAGAAATCAGCTTCTAATGTCTTTAGTTTTCCTCTTCAGCAGCAGCTTTTCCTATGGTTTGCTGAAGCCCTGGCTAGAAGGATATTTACTGCCATAGCATATCTATTACCATTCTTTTCCTTTCAGCTCTGTTCCATTTGTGAAGTTACTAGAATTTGATACTTTAAATCAGAACGTGATATGACTATGTTTTTAAAGATAAACATCAGCATCATAAATATTTGGTTAGTCCTGGGACCTGAAACCCCTATGGGACTGTGTTAGGGGATAGGTTTTCCAGGACAGTGGTGTAGTCCCTCCACTGTAGGAACTCACATCTCATGAATAAGAGAATAAACCTCCCCCAAACAGCAAAAATGCTGAATGGAAAGAGGGTACATACCCTAGGGACTCAGAGGAGAACCAATGATCTTTTTTTTGGAAGGTGGAAGAGGAGATTACCTTTCATCTGATTCATTGTCTGATTCATTGTCTTCTTCCCTGTTTCTCCTCCCATACCCCTGAGTTAGGCAGACCCTAAATTTGGCAGAGGGTGTTAACTCCCCTAGGGTTTTGCAATAGGAATATTCCTAATAAAAACAATTTCCAACTCATTTCAGACTTGGTTCATGAATTCCTCTGAATGAAATCTCTTAGGTTATCTCCTAGGAGAGGTCTTTAAACTAAATCTCTTAAAATGCAAAGTGTGTTTAGGCAGGTGTATTTTGCTATACATACTAATGCTTGTGCATATTGACTCTGGAGTCACACTGCTTGGCCTAGGACCTTTAAGAAAGTTTCTTAACCTGTCTCTGTCTTAATCCTTCATTTGTAGAGAAAAAGTATGTGTCACCCAGAGCTGGGTGGTGGTGAAAGATGCAAGATACTTAAAATAGAGTGCCCGGCACACAGTACTGTTCAATCGTCTTTTTTATTATCATTCACATAATTTCATGTCATTGCATTTATTATGTGAGGAGAAAGAAAGGAGAAGGAAGAATAAGCTTTTGTCACAATGTTGCCTAAGGCCAGCCTGGGTAGATTGTTTTTCTCTATGAAAGGTGATGATAATGAAGACAACAATTAGGCTGGTTATCTTAAATTTCTTACTGTTCTATTATATATAATCAAAATGGGAAAAGCTTTGTCATGTAATAATTCATCATGAGTGTGGGGACAAATGGCTCGTGGCATTTCTCTATCAATTGAACACTAATATATAATAGATCCTTTAAGTCACTAGATAAGAGTCTGTACATAATAAATCTTGCATTTCCAGATTCAGTAAGCTTTGTGTTCTCTTTCACATCTGCACCATCAGGGGACCACTTAGTATCAGAATATTAGTAGTGTTCTAGGCCTTGTGTGGGCAAGAGACACAGGAGGGGCGCTGCATCTCTGGAGCTCACAGCAATTGCACTACCTCTATTTGCCATAGGATCAGGCACAAGTCTGAACTCTCTATGGAGAATGTTTTAATATTTCAATACCATGATAGACCTTTCTTCCAAACTAAATAATTCCTAGACATCAATTCTTAGTTAGCCAAATGTCATCTCTTTTGAGTAGATCAGAATGCAGCTGCAGAGATCTTCAGAAATATTGCATCCTGGAATGGAATGAGATTTTGCAGGTCACTGCAGCTGAGTAGAATTCTCAGCTGCCAAGACCAGGAACCCAGTTATTGATTATCAGATCAACCTTGGCATGACCTAAATATTAACAGTTTACTCTAAAAAGGCTAATGGGGCCATGAGAACTTAGTGGATGTTAGCTGATTTCTCAAGCTCTTAAGCAATTTTCTAAAACAGTTCAAAGAGAAGTATGCATACAAATATAAAAAATGAACCTTAGTGATGGTCGTCCTGGTGATTATAAAAATTACGTACACACGTTTATGTGTGTATGTGTGTGTATGCATGTGCACACATGGGTACACACAGAAACAGATACACATATATTATAATGAGCCTGGTTTAAATAAATCTAATAAAAATTGTCTTTCAAGGTAAATATTTTCTTTATTTTATTATTTTATACTTATCCTATTGTTAAATATAATTTTTGAACTTTATATTTGGGAAGCACTTTTATGCCCATTTTATAATCATATTTATAGTTTTATAATTATATCTTGGCCAAAAATATAATTTATTGATCACCTGCATTCTTCATTTATTTGTTCATTTATTTTCTTATTCAACAGATTTTGATGCAGTCTGTTGCATGCATGCCCAACCCAAATTTAGTTCATGAATTATAAAAATCAAGCTAGATATGATCCTTTCCTTATAGCTAAATGGAAGATTAAGACTATTGAATAGGTCCATTTCTAAAATAAATCCCAAAGGACAATGTGTTATAACTGAGAATATTCAGAGATTTTGCCTCTAAAACTACATCTGATTCCATAAATATAATTCTAGGGAGTAATCCTAGTTAGGAATACCAAAACATCAAGCCTTTCCAGGATAACTATTTTGAACTTTTTAAATAAAGTCTAGGCTTTCTGCTTAAAAGAACTATAGTTTCTTTATAGCTGTACTTTATTTTTATGCATGCATTATTTCTCCTGAGAAACCTGCATAACTTGAAAGCCCAAGCAATTCTTATACAGCATTTGAAGTATAGAACTAATAAGCCACATCTCCATTTATATGGTAGTACAAGTTAAGGGATTTAACTTAAATAAAAAGTCAGTGATAAAACAAAAAAAATACAACTTAAATATCCACCTGCAAAATATACCTCATTCTTACAACCAAAGTTTCAAGTTTTCTTGCACTAAATTCTTAGGAGAATTGCATTCTGGATTCTTAAATTGTTTAGAGAACATATGTTTACAGCTACTCCTGTTAGAAGGTATAGGTTATCTCCATAAACCAACAAGATCCCTCGGGAGTCTGCTATGTGATATTATAGATAAATAATCTTCTAGCAGTATTATCAATCTTCAAAAAAATCAGACTAACATTTACTGAAAATTAATATTGTTTTAAAATAAGCAGTTAAAGATCAATAGTGTTTGTTTAAAGCAACCGCTAATCTTTGGTAGGAAATAAAATGCATCATTACAAGTAAGATGTTCTACCACTTCAACAAGAGTTTCTCATATTTCATTGTGTTTGGGAGCCTTGAGCATGAGGTCTACAGAAAGTGATCCTATTACAGAATATTCTTTTGTAGGTGAACTACTGATTCAGAACTCTGAACCCACCCTTCTATATTCTGTTTTAAATGATGAGACGAGCTACAATTTACATTTCTGCTTTATTAAATTGGTTTGTTAAGTTCTGCCACTGAGGTGTGTATGAGATGCAGACTGCAAGGATGAATCAAAAAGAACTGGTCTGCTCCTTCCTGATTACTCCCTTTAGGCCTCCTACCTGCTTCATTCTCATGTGAATGCCATTTTAGCGATATTGTTTCTTACTGGTAGCTGATTCTTACAGAAATAGTGGATTCTATTTGAATTTTACAGCATTTGTTCAATCAGCCTTATAGCATCCTCAGTTGATTCCACCACAGGAAAATATCACAGTCCAGAAGAGTGCCCACTAAGAGATCTGACTATCAGATTCCAAAAGACAATTCCCCTGGGCTGATACCCTGACAGCAGTTGCTCAGTTGCCTCTCCTCAGGGTCCTGACTCCTAAACACCGAGGGGATCCTCCTTAGAATTTATGGACATTGGCACAGGATAACCAGTATCCCTGTTCCTTTGGTCTGAACTTCAGCTCCATGTAGCCTCTCTATGTCCCTAAGATTCAATAATCCTAACCAGCCTTATGAATGGGGGTGTTACATTTATAATTGGCACTTCCATTTTGCCTTTTAAAAATTATTTAACAAATTTATTTGTAGTTAATTCTTAATATCCACTTCTATCTTTCAAAATGAGAGGTGTCTTTTCTGTCTCCTAACTGGATCTCAGCTGATAGTAAAGTTCTGGTATGGGCCTTGGTATTCTATGTGTCTAACAAGCTCTCAGGTGATGATGACATGTATCACAACTTTAATGAAGCAATATGTCTGGAAGTGGAAGTTTTTAATACATGATATTTCCATATAAATAAAATGGTAAATATAAATAGTGAATATTTTGCATTCACAGATGAACATTTGTAAACACTAATGAGTGCTCAGAACGAGATGGCTATTCCCAGTGCAGACACTCTGGGATGAGAAAAATGTGAGGAACATCTGCAGGTCTTCAGAAAAGAGAAATCTACATGAACTCAGAACAGAAGATATTATCTTGTGTGATAGTTGTTTTCTTTGGAATATACAAATAATAATACTGTTGAAATATGTTTGTGAATGGATGAGTGTTTCAGAAAATGGAATAATTTTAAGACTGAAAAATAGAAACCACTGATTATATGAGTCTTAAGCTGCCTCACTTGATACAATGAAGACTTGAAACACCATCACAATTTACATTTATATTCTCATATTGTACTTAATATTCTCAGAACCAAATCTATGTACAGATTGACATAATTAAACAGAGGTCCAAAATGCATACAATGTGCTACATTGAGAGCTAACTGCTCAGTTGAGAGGGGTAGAGCTTAAAGATATCTAAAATTTGGCCCCAAAAGGGGCTGTCAGAGCACAGCAACCCTTAGCATTGGTTTCAGATTCAACCTGACAAACTGAACAAGTTCAGAAATGGGCTACAATGATTTGCACTGTCATAAATTAAAAAGAAAGTTAAGAATGAATGATCCCAAGACAAAATGAATGTAACAATCTAAACCAATGGACTTACAGCTCCTAACTTACTGCATCAGACCAGTAGTTAGGACTATATATAGAATTGTCAAGTACCTACCTCTGGATGTAGAAGAGACCTACTCCTCCTTGGAGAAAAGATTCAGATTTTCCTAAGAACTAAAAAAGATTATTATTCAGATGAGGTATACCTCCAGCAGGGATGAGGCTGCCTATACACAGTTAAATAGTTTTATCCTTTGTATATTTTAAAGCTGCTAGTATACTTTATCTGTGAATTTTCTTCGATCACTTGCACTTGGGGCAACTTGATGGTAACCAGAATTAAGACATATTTAGAATTTAAAAATTCACTTGGTAAAAAACCTATTATAAAAACTCATGATTAAAGAAATCCAATATAAATATTTTCCTAGACCAGTATCATTACTAATAAGTCATTTTATAGTTTTTTATTCTAGGAGAAAACAGAAGCCAATGAGCCACCCCACTTACCAGTCTGTGAAGATATTATTATTCATCCTGTTTGTCAAGCCACAAAGCCTGGTACTGGCAAATAGTTAACATTCAATAACTTAGCTTTGGACAGTAGGAAAATAGGTATTCAAGAGTTTTGAATCATGCTAGTTGATTCAAAACTAAGAAGAAATAAGTGTTCTAAAAAGTGTATCTGGCAATCTTGGGGCTAAGTACTTTAGCATAATGGATGCCAGGGATTAGTCCTAGTTACACCTAACATGCATTGGAATCTATTAGTGCTGATGATCAAGTTGGAAGAATATGACAATGGGAAAAGAACATTTCTACCAGAAAAGATAACGGGGAGACTAGAAGTAACTAAGCACAACTGTATGAGGATAATTTCATGGTGATTTAGAGGAGAAAGCTACTAAATTCCTTCCTTTGGAAGGAAGTACAGTTGTAAAACAAAAAATTGTCTTGTTTCCCAAAATTGAATGTGCCTATTTCATAATATGGAATATTAGAAATATCTTATTTCTATTTCATAATATGGAATTACTTATTTCATAAGGTAGTTCATTTCATTACTGACTACTATAAAAGTATGTCATCTTTTATTCTTTGATCCTAGTTCTGCTTACTATAGCAGTTCAAAATCTTTCACATGGCAGGGAGCCCATCAGTATTCAAGGACAACTATGGTGTTCTCTGATCCCTTCTCTCCTGCCAGTCACTATTAGACCTTCCATAAAAAAATATGGCGGGGAAATACATTTTACTTCATTAGTCTGTTTGTTTTCTAAAGTAAGAATGCCCAGACAAACTAGAACATTGAACCTCACATAATGTCCTTACATTTTATGTGAACATGAGATTAATATCTTTCTATCGTGTTACAAATTCACTGAGTTCATTTTAACTTAACTTTTCATCCAAAATGTGTATTTTGGAAGTTAATATGAGAGAACATTTTTATCTATTGTGGTTATATATGTCTGGGAGCTAAAGGGAACTGGATTTATTTTGTAAGAACTAGGTGTTTACATGCAGCTCAGATTCTTAACCCACGGATAGCATTTTACATGCATTCCAGGTCTTCAGCATCCTTATTCAAAATAAGAATGGGAGACTTGTGCTGAACTTAGATTCCTATGCAATTTCAGAAGTGTGAGTTTCAATAAGAAGCTTTGGGAAGAAGAATTGCTAAGAATGTCTTCACAAGTTTGTCAAAGTCAGGAGAAGATGATAAAGTTTTTTTTATTTTTTTGAATTTTAAGTCTACATGAATGACAGTCAAAAAGAAAACTCCCCAAAACTCCCAAAGTCATGAAGCATAAAATTAACATATTTTTCTAAGATTTTAATTTCACCATAGCCTAAATAATAAAGTATTTCTTACATTCTTAAAAATAATAATAAAAATGGCCTATTATATTTTGCTTATTCTAGTTCAGTGCATATTTCAAACATCCCATAATTGTCTAATATTAGGCTTTTATTTAGCAACACTCATGTCCTTTTTTTTAACTAAATAGAGTAGGAAACCCACTTAAAGTTCTTTTTTCCTGCCAATCAATGAATTTCCCCAAGGTGTTTTTCACAGGTTACATCAGTGATTACTATTGTACCTTCAGTTCAACAGTTTGATTTTGAATAAATTTGAATTCAGAAGTCATGACTCCCTCCTTGTGTAGTGAGAGGAAACAGCCATGAATCTGTGAAATCAGTGAATATGAATTACTTCTTCTGTATTTGTACCTTCTTTCCAGGACATTTTTCTCATTACAGAGGTTTAGGAGACCTTAATAAGTTACAATAACCTCATTTGTACCACTGTCACATGAGGTTATTGTAACTTATTAAGGTGTTAGGATGCAGGTACAAAGTGAGTTAAATCAGAATATGGTAATATTAGTGGTGAAAGCTTTCAACGAGAAATGGATCATTTTTCAAATGCATATGAAGAACTAATACTGCAAGCTGAGTTCCATGGATTCTTAGTACTGTATATACTGATGGTAAACCTGAAGGAGAATCAGGTCATACATCAACCTAAGTAAAGGTATTTCCAAGCATTCTCAAAGCTTTTATGGGACTAAAGAACTATAGCTGCTCCATTTTGATATATATTTTTTCACTTAAAATGAAAACAAAATTCAAGGAAGGTTAAATATTTTTTGAGATACAATGCTAGAAAAATAGACTTTCCCCTTAGACCAACTCCTAAGATATAAGCCTCAAATTGGTGATCAACTACTCAAACCTGACCAGTATATTCATTCTTATTGGGTTTTCAGTGAAAGTCAAAGAATTTTAAGTAGTTACAAACATTAAGCATTAGGATATTTCACATATAAAAACCACATTTCAGAAATGGGCAGAACTGGAAATGGAGCACATTCCTTCCATAAGAAACTAGCTCCTGGAACAGAGTAAGAACTACGTACTTTCAAGTGGATGAACCATTTTGTAGGTCATCCAATTTTCTTTAAGTATCTTACTTTCTTTTCCATATAGGATGCAATAAGAGAAAAGATAGCAAATTCAGTTATAGACTACAATGACTATAATGAAAGTTTTGTTTTAAACTTCAGGGACACTAATTTTGGAACACACCAACCTATGCATACATTTAATCTAGGCCTATGTCTAATTTAGTGCAATGCACTTTTTAGTATGGTTTACCCATTGTAAGTATTGCCAGTTTGACTTCACCACTCAGGTACTACTCAGGAAGATAAAGCAAAGTGAGAGCATTTCCTATAGAAAGAGGCAGAAGAATCCCAGAGGCTTTTTAATGAGGAAACTCCAAGTGTGGTTGAAAGTTATGGCAATAGGACAAGATTATAAAACTATGATAGAGTGCAAACAGAAGGCAACTGGGCAGGAGGTTAAAAGATGATGAAACAAGGGTATTATAGCAAGTGCAATGACCAAGACAGATGAGAATGAAGGAGAGTTGTGAAAAGAGCTGTTCAGGAATTTGGCTGCAGAAAGAAAGCACGTTCTTGTGACAATTTAACTGATGCCTGGATTGGGTTCCAGATGCCCATCTGTATGCTGAGGGACTCTGCCAGCTGAACAGCTGCACTAACAGACTGAAACTAGACCAATCTCTTGGATAGGTGGGAGGAAAGGCAGACAGGATGGGAAATAAGCCATTTATCTCTTGAAAGTGCACAGTTGCACTTTCAATCCAATATTTAATCAATACAAAAAAAATCAACATTTGTGAAGTCAATTATAAGTTTTATAAAATAGTAAAAAATAAATTCTAATTATCACAAACATCATGCCAGTCTCTGCAATTTAGTAAGACCCTGTCTCAAAATAATACTGTGAATAGGTCCTCAATATTTTACTATTGACAATAATAATTGCTATTGGTTTTTCATAATAGCCCTTTATCAGGTTAAAAAAGTTCTCAGCCAAATTTCTTGAGGGCACTTTTTTGCGTGTGTTTGTTTGTTCATATTATTATTTTTTTAACTCATGGTTAGGTGTTACATTTTGTCAAATGCTTTCTCTGTGTCTTTTGAGAAGATAAAGTAATTTTACTGTTTTCTATTAATATGCTATATTATGTAATCGATCTTCTGATTGTTAACATCTTGCATTCCTGGGATGTATTCTGCTTGATCATTGTGATAATACTTTTTATGTAATTATTCAGTTTTACTAAGATTTTGTTGAGGATTTTTCTTCTTATATTCATTAAGGTTATTTGTCATTTTCTTTGTGGTATTTGTCTGGTTTTGGTATACCAGTATGCCACTTTCATTGAATGAATTGGGAAGACTGCCTGTTCTTTTTTATTGAAGGAGTTCATGGAGTGTTATGATTCCTTCTTTAAATGGTTGCTGGAGTGTGTCAGTGAAGCTAGGTGGGACTGAACAGTTTTTGGTGAAAAAATTTTTGCTTACTAATTCATTTAATTTACTTGTTTTTGAGCATTTTAAGACTGTCTAAAAACTATGAATTGGCATCTCACTATGGTTTTAGTTCATATTTCTCTGGTGATTGATGTAAAAGATCTATTCATATTTACCATCATGTATCTTGTTAGAGAAGAGTGTGTGTTCATATATTTTCCCATTTATTTTTATGTTTCCTAATGCTATATTTTTAGAGTTATTTATATATTCTAGATACAAGTACTTTGTCAGCAATATAATTTGCAAATATTCTTCTCAGAGTATAATTTGTCTTTCTCTGAACAGTTATCTTTCATAGAGTCTAAATTTTTAATTTTAAAATCCAGACTATCAATGTTTTAATGCATCATGCTTTTGGTATCATAACTAAAACTTTCCCTAATCAAAGTCAAACAATAATTCTCCTTTTTTTCTGAAAGTTTTATAGTTTTAGTTGTTATATTAAGGTTTGTAATCTATTTCAAGTTAAATTTTGTACAAGGTGAGAGCTATATGTGAATATTTCTTCCCAGTCCTTTCTCTCCTTTCCTCCTTTTCCTCTTCCATTGGTATAACCAGTTCCTCCTGAAAATTTATTGACAAGTATATTCCTTCTCCACTGAATTGCCTTGTATGTTTGTTCAAATAAGTTGTCTATGCATGTATAAAGAGTTTTTTATTATATTGAAGTATAACTTTTTCAAGGATGCTATTGAAAACTGTATATTTTTAAATTTTGAGTTCCAGTTACTTACTGATAGTATGTAGAAATACAACTGACTTTTAAAATTAGATGTTGTAGTCCATAACCTTGCCTACTCATTTGTTACTTCTAGAAAATTCTTCGGGATTTTCTACTCAGCCATTTTTTTTTCTGCAAAAAGACACTGTGCTCATTATTCCCTGAATACCCATCTTTTTTTTTTTCTTTTCCTATTTCTTATCTGATTATGCTGGCTCAGACCTTCAGTATGGCATTAAGTAGAAGTAGTTAGAGAGGAAAGACTTACTTTATTCCTGATCTTAAGAGGAAGAGATTCATTTTATCATTGATACATACAAGATTTTAACAGATACTTTTCATTAAAGAAGTGCTTGTTGACCTCTTTGCTATCCTCCACATAAAAATTCTTTTGTTGGGAAGATATATAAGAAGAATCTGTGAGAAGTTTCTTGTATAACTGCTGCTCAACTCTTTCCTCAGGTTCTTGTTTTGTTTGAATCCAGAGGGGGTCTACCACTGACCTATATTCCCACCTTTTCATCAGTATTATTTTGAGACAGGGTCTTACTAAATTGCAGAGACTGGCATGATGTTTGTGATTATCCTGCCTCGGCCTTCCAAGAAGCTGGAATTACAGGCGTGCACTACTGTGCCCAGTTCTTCCTCAGATCTGAACCATCATGACAATCCCTAGGAATTTTTTTTTTTTGGTTTATTCCTATGAGTACTTTGTAGAATTCATGTAAAATATGCCTACATGAGAGTGCAGATTCTGCCATTTCTATGTTCCCCCATTTTTGTGTTCCATGAGCTTTTCTTAGCTGAATTCCCCTTAGGATTATCTGGTGGCTTCTACCCCAGGTAATTTCTTGCCACTGTCCTTGTTTTTTTTTTTTTTTTTCTTCACATTTCTATCCAGTTGGTTTCTAGGTGACCTCAGCTCTATAATGGTTTTGAGAATAAAAAGTTATACATTTGAGGTTAATCTGGTTGGTTCTTATTGTTGTAAAACATGAGAGGAACACATCTTCCAGCTTTCTACATCTCTGAACAGGAGCTAGCCATCCATAGATATTTATTACCTAGCATTGGTTGCTCTCCAAAGGAGGATTGATTCCATTACTTAGGATAATATATCATCAGTGGCCTTGCTGGTTTATGTATGATCTCTTATTTGTGGTGTTCATGGCTAGCATATGTCTTCTTTTGCTAATTTTGATGACCTCAGAAAAAAATTTAACATCTCATTGTGGGAAAAGTTACCTTAGAAAAGAGATGGATGAATTTGCATTAAGGAAAGAAAAGTTTTGAATGACTTTTAATTTAAAAAGGGGGGGGGGAAAGCTGCATCCTGGTAAATTATAGCAATTTCTAAACCAGTGATGCATTCTGAAAGTGGGATTCTAGGACAGAAGCAGAAACAGTACTAGTAATTTGTTGTAAGTGCAAAGTCCTGGGCTCCACTCCATTTTTTGAATCTAATACTCTGGAGGTGAGACCTAGCAGTCTGCATTTTAACAAGTTCTCCAGCTGATTCCAGTGCACACAACAGTTTAAAAACCACTGATATAAATCAATCCTACAACTAAAAAAGAAAAAAAAACCCATAGAAATATTTAATGAAATAGCACAGCAACTGAAGAAACTTGCTTGTTAAATTAAGAGCATTTTCTCATCCACTCTACCTCCATGAACAGACCTAATCAGTTTATGCTCTTTGTCTCAGGAAACACATCCCTGGGACCACCCAACCTAAGTATATAGAACAAAGTCAATTTCATTCCATGGTGTTCCAACTGCTAGCACACTTGTTCTCTGTCTAGAATTTAGAATTTTCACCCACTCTGACATTTTGTACCTATCTACTCTAGCACTGGGATTTCCTATATGATTTTCTGATCCCTTTCATTTGCTGACCTTTACTTGCCAACAAGTCCATTGGTTTTTTCTTTTAATTTTAGCATAATATCACATCTCCTAAGTATTCTCAATAGATTAATACCGCAGTTTTCAAAATCTGTGAAGCAGTAGATAACTTCTTCAAATAATACCTCCCAAGGATCTCAATCTATAAAACTCATAAAGGCAGAGCTATTGTTAAAGGAAATATCAGCTGCACATACTTTGAAGGGATAGCAAAAAGGTACCTTGGGTCTTTTGTTGTTTTCTGTTTTGTGTGCTCATCCTGGATGTGTTGTGCAGAATTTGGGTGTTATGAAAGCCACCACATTGGTTGATCATTCAGAACTGGGAAAAAACTTAATCCTGGAAAATCAGAAAATACCTGGACACTAGAATTTCCCAAGCCTAATGTTTTCACCCATATTATTTTTCAGTAAAACTCATCAATTACATGTCCTTCCAGCTGTATACTCACTAAAGAGGATGTTAAAGAAAGGGTTATGAATTTATTTGGTGATAATCAATAAATACAAGGTCTGAGTTGAAAGTGTATTAATGCTCCCTACTTGTGTTCACTTCTTCAGGGATGAGGGTAAGGTGGCTCTTTCTCAGTTTTCTGTGTGAGAAATCTTAGAAGCTGGCCATTGGCATGATGACAACATAATGTTCTCCATATATCCAATCTTCATGGGCCACAAGAAGTTGAACTTCTAAAAAGTTCCAAGATAATAACCATCTGAAGTTCAATGCTCACAGATTTTAATTTCTATTTATTTTTCTAACACCCACTGGGAAAAATAATTATATCAGAGTGAGCCCTAAAGTTAAGGGAGAAATAAATAAATATGGCTAGGAAAATATGATGATACTGATCATAAGTCTATTTCCTTTTATTTAAATATGCAATAAAAAACATCTGCATAGTTCTCTCTGGAGCATTTTAGGTGAAAGTCACTGTTTTCTTTAGGGAAACTAAGGTGTATTTTATTACTGGGATGTTCTTTTATTTTCCATCTGTAAAGGGAAATGTTTAGAAAACATGCATTTAAGAGATCATAACAAAGGACAGAATTACCTAAACAAAAGATGGGCTAGTCACTGAAATTTCATGAACCTTCAGGCACTCTAAAATAAATTTCTAATCAATTTACTCTAATTCACAACAATATTAATGTGTATTGGCTTCTTCCCTATTTTCTGGGGTGATTAACAAAGAAAGCCTTACTGATTATATTGCCTTTGATTATGTAAACAAATACACTTTTACAGTTTTTGAAAAATATGCCTACTTAAGTAATTACATTCATAGATCACATTTCATTTAAAATTATTCTCCAAACTGAAATCATATATCAAATTTCCCTTAGTATTGTGTGAGTCACCATTGCCCAAACATAATGTCTCATGTAAATATTTAAGAATCTCTATTTTTAGGAGTTTATATAGTGCAAAGTGCTTATCATTTTACTTGATTCTTATAGAACAACTAACTGGTATGTTTTCTAAATGTTTAAATAATAATTTTAGAAGCTTTTTATAATATCTCTACAAGATATATGGTAACAACCATGTCTTAAAAGTCAGGAAAGCAGAAGTGAAATGCCAAGTTAAGCCAAAGAATTGTTAACAGACTAAATGCAGGAATTGTGCAGGTCTCCATTCAGAACCACATCATCTTCATGAACTTAAAAAGAGAGAGAGAGAGAGAGAGAGAGAGAGAGAGAGAGAGGAGAGAAAATGAACATATTTGGTAGTAACGCTGAATTGAGCATCTTCATTCTCCTTTTGAAGTTGATGAATTAACTTTCTTTCTCTGTAAAACTTGACACTTACTACATATCCAGATTTAACACACATAAGAACTTGATGTTGTAAGTATATAAAGAAACACATCAAAGAGTTACTTTAGAAAATCCAAGGAAGCCTTATGTCGAAATGGAGAGTTAAGGATACTAAAAACTCTCCTAGTTGTAAAATAAACATTTTAATGAAATTTTTTTTTCTGTTTAGGGATAGAGTTAAGTCAAAAACTATGTTAATCAGTGCTCTTTAAATTACTCTTTAAAATTTGCTTGGTGAGATTCATTATGAATGAGGCTGATTTGGCCTATAAAATACAAGCAAGTATTTTTAGCAAATTGAAACTTAAACAAAACAAAAAAAAAGCAAAATTTGAATTGAGGTTTTTTTTTTTTTTTTGTATATCTTTCAAATTCCAGTTTTACACAGAACGAAGATCCTATTCCCACACTCAATTTCTTCTCCCATTTTCTTTACTTGATCCCTGTCATTTTCATTTCAAATCACCTGGACATTGCTTAGCTCAACATCAAAAGGAGCTCATGAGGAGACCAGAAAACACTATGAAGCACAAACAAGACTGAATCAGCTTAGAAGTCCCAAGACAGGTGATAGGGTCATTTCCCAATGAATACAGAAAACACTGATAGGGAAATTAATACCTAGCAAGTAGCCTTCAGCTCAAGTATGATTAGAATTTTGCACATCGAACCATAAATATATATATGCTTCTTTCTCTTATAAAAAAACAATAAGAGACAACAAGTCATTGTACTCGAGTTGTATATTCATGGGCACCCATAAGATTTTGGAGGGAGATAGCTACATAGTAGACCTTGATTTCCACTGTTCCACATATGACCTGTAATTGTCTTATAATAATAATCTCACTACCATTAATAATAGATTGTGTTTAGTAAGTTCTAGCTATATGTCATATACCAGATAAGAACAACTACATAAATCACAAGAACAGTTAAATTAGAAATAACAACTTTGAGCAACAAAAGCAGAAAACCTATTTTAAGGAATGAGGTTTTGAAGTCTGGACAGGAAGACTTTCTGTATCTAACAAATGTCACCTGAGAGAGGAAAGTTGGGATAAAATATCAACAAACACAGACATTAACAAATTTTGTTTTAGACACTAAAGCATAGTACATACTACAAGACTACCAATATTAGCACATCATCTTGTGGTCAGAAGGGTGAAGGGATGATAAGAACCAGTGGATATTGGAACTATAGGTTTATACCATTGAATATTATTTTTTTAAAATACTCAGCATGTTATATTTCTCATTTTACAGAAGAGAGCTCAAAGCTAACTTCATAAGAACCAGAATTGGAATGCAAACTTCACTGGGCCTCATTCCAAAGTCCAAGTTTAGCTTTCAGAATTATCTGCCTTTTGGACACCAATGAGAGCTGAGATGCTGCTATAGCCATTCCTGGATAATGTCTGGAGCCCAGTACTGGTGGAGATGGATTCTGGTAAGTATCCAAACTGACACCACAGTTACATGTATCCCATTAAAATGCAAACAGTTCATTTTTTTCTTGTTGCTATATACTGGTTTTGGATCTTTGGATGAAATTTAGCCAAAAGATTAAAAAATAGCAGAGAGGAAATTCTGGAATTAGTATTTCTGAGTTGCTTCAAAGTTGCGTGAAAACAGTGTATACTAATTGTCACCAAAGTACAACCTTCCTAATTGAGTATCACATTAATTGGCAATCCAGGGATATAAAAGTCCACCAAGTAAATAAGAAACATTCCAGTTTCTTAGGTCAAAAATCTTGGAATTATTTACAATTCTCTTTTTCTTATACCTTTTATTTAATATCTCAGGAAATCCTTTGACTCTACCTTCAAAATATTTCATCAAAAATGTAGCACTTCTCACCATCTTCATAGCTAACTGCCCTGTTCTAAGCCACCATCACCTCTCACCTGCTTCAATAGCCTCTTAACAGATAACCCTCTTCCATTTTTGTTCCCTAAGCTCTGTTCTTCACACAACATCCAAATGATCCTTTTAACAACTGTTAGATTTTTTTTTATTTCAAAACTTCTATTGGCATTCCAGCTAACTCAGGGTAATTATGTGACTTACAAGGACAGATATACCCCCATACCCTTCACTTTTTCCATTCTCATCTTGAATTACTCTCCTTTTTATCACTCTTGTCCCAGCTGTGATGTGAGTTCCTTAAACATTCTCCTGCCTTGGCATCTTAGTAAGAGCTGTTTCCTCTGCCTGAAATTCTCTTCCCCCAGATTCAACATGGTTCCCTCCCTCCCCTCCTTCCAGCCTATGTTCGAACATCACCTGTCCATACTCTCACCACCCTATTTAAAATTATAGCATCCCTTATTTAAAATCTGCCATAATGTGGTTGTTTCTTTGTTGTAAAATCTCAGGTCTCTGTAGAGATGTTTTCCGCAACATTTGGAGAGAATTGTTTTTATAGTTTGTGCATTTTTAAGGGACTTTAAGAAAATCTATCTAACTCCACTCCCTGTTCTGCTACTTCTCTGGGCTATGGTAAGTAAGCATCAACTTTGAAAATCAGCACCACAAGCGGATTTGTTTCTTATACAATTGGTGGAAACCATTCCTATGGAATACACTTACCTATCATTGGACAAATTTGTTTATATTCCAGAACATTTAGGTGAGGAAATAGAAATTAATATTCTCAAAAATACAATATTGCTTTATGGGTTTGTTAAAAATCCTCTTGAATAAAAGGGACTTTTTCATTGTAAATAGGCCAAAATATCTGTTTGAATATGCAAATTAAATAAAAGCCTGCCTGCCTCTTCTGGTTGTTTCCAGGAATGGAAGCTTTGCAAGGCAATACTTAGGGGAAGAGATAAAGTATTAACCAAATTAAGAGGATAAGTAGCTTTTATTTGATTGGACTATACTTTTATTTTATATTACAATAGATAAATATAAAATAAATATAAATAAAATAAATAATAAAATAATAATAAAATAGATAAATTTTATCTATGAGTACTTCCTAAACATACCTCAGCACGTAAGATAGTTCCACTGATTTTAGGTTTGTGATTATATGGAAAGCTCTCTGTTTGGTTTTCTCTTTCATTGACGTAAATTATATTTACCTATATCTAAAGCCCTATATTTCAATAAATTTGCACAATAAATTTGTTTATCCAGTCACTTCATCTCCAATTATGCTTTTACAATAAAGTATAGTCTACTAAACTCCATGCAACTATACAGATGCTTTGTCATAGCTATTAATGGGCATTGGTGGTCACTTGTATCATGGAAATACCAGATGAACCAACTGGATGCTCATGAGTGCAGTTAATAGATTTCAATCAAGTCAATACAGCATGGTATTTCTTGATTTATCCGTGTCCCTCATCATGACTGTTGCTATCAGTTAGCTCTCTACCACTCAAGAGCTTGACATAAGGGCTCACTATGTTCCCTTTCCATGCATCCTACCTTTCACCTCTTTGGGACTTTTTCCCTCAGGGATCTTCTTTGATTATAATCTCTTTAATCTTGCTCAATTCAATTTTAGGGAGGTTTGTTAGGATCCCCAAATTTGGGCATTGGAGCAAAGAAAAGGGATTTTTGGCAGTATCCAGAATGTGTTACCTTATGACAGAACCTGCTTCTATTTCAAGTTAGAATTTTAGAATCAGTCTCTTTAGTAATGATTTGGTAGAAGAATTTTATTATGACCAATCAGTAATCCATAATCTTTTTGTCATGTTTTAAATTTACAAATTCCCCGAATACCAATAGAATTTTAATATGGCTGGTTCTGCAGATGGATATGTTTGGGAAATGCCAGTTTGGAATTACTTGGTTTATATCAGATTTTTATTTTGTTTTACTAATATGATTGATAAATCACAAAAGGTAATATAATGCACAGTAATTTCTAGAATGGTTTGAACCAGAATCTATTTTTCAACTAATACAAAAATTCATTTGGCAAATGCTATTTTAGGGAATTCAGTAATATGTGTGTATGTGTGTGTATGTATCAAACTATATCTATATCTTTATATATATATATCTTTTTTTTAAAAAAAGTGCATTTAGTTTTCTGTAATTCCTTCATTAGAGAATCAGATAAAAGCAGAGATCTGAGAAAAACTAGTTTTATAGTAAATGCATCTAGATGTCAACTATATTACAATTTGTCATCAAATAAGAGCAATATAAATAACTCCTGACAACAAACTGCTTTTTGATAATATTTCTAATGTTAAACCAATTAAACTGAAGAAATAAGTAAGTATACACTGGTTCCTAATCATTCTGTTGTTCCTATCCTTTAAAAATTACCTCTTCAAGAACTTTTATAGTACTAATAAGAAAGAACTTTGAGTTGAAGATCAAAAAGCAACATTAAGCAAAAACTATAGCTTTCTTCAGCTGTGAAACTGGTCTAGTAGTTTCTGTGTCATCTTTTTAATCATTAATAAATTCAATCACAACATGAACAAAGGTGCTTTTAATTATTTAATATTTTAAGTTGATGAAGAACTAAATCATTTTGCTAAACATTTGATTTGTAAAGACTGTGTAGATTTTTTTGCTTCTATTAACAAAACAACTGAGAATCTAGATTTTCTTCATTATCTAGTAATATATTAAGCTAATACCATATTTAGCATATTTCCCTAAACTAGCATTTCAAGGAAGTATGTCAAGGTTTTAATACTGAGCATGTGGAAGCATGTATATAATGAGTATAAGGTTAGGATCAGGAAAACAGGGAAGTGGATTACCATTCCTCTAATCTCTGTGGCAATGGGACAAATGAGATGATCAGAATTAGATAACATCTTTAAAAATTCAATTCTGTCCACATACCGCTCTGTCAAGGCCTCAAAGTCCCATAAAATGGCCTGAATACCTATCAAAATTTCTCAGGGGATAGGGCTGCATCTAATATGCAGAGGAGTTAGAGAAATACCGAGTTACTTGTTAAACAAGGTATTACTTGACAATTTTAGTAGCTACAAAAGGAACATAACTCCCAAATCTCAAAGTGTCAGAAAAGTGCTAATGAGAATAGAAGCCTTTCTGCTTTCCTATGCCATCTCCTGTTTTAGCAGCTACTCACACTGACTTTTATTTTTCTCTCCATTTATATTTCTAAGTAAAATATGGCATGTAAAAAATCCAAAATTGATTTAATAACACATGTTGAGAACTAGCAAAAGCTATGATATTGAAAACTATTAGCTTACTTTGCCCTGCTAACTAGTTATTTAATTATTTCATTTAAAAAGTTTTCAGTAAGATCTGAAAGTAAGCAACAAAAAAATCAAATAAATTTACCTAAATGAATCTTTACAACACAATAAGAAAACATTGACATAGTTAAGTAACATGGGTTTAATAATCATGATCATTGTTTCAGATTAAATCTCATGTCATATTTTAGACTATTATACAACTGTTAGTTCTCAACTCTCTCTTACCCCACCCTGCTGTATGTTCCAGATGTATAGACTCCATCAACAAGATCTTTGCCACACAACTTCAAACTCTGGCCAATCACTATCACAATTATGAATTTGTGAAGCAGCAGGGGAATGCCAGGGGAGATAGTTCAGACAAAGAGGAAGTGCCTTCTTTCTAGGACTTGCATTGACATTGAGTTCCTCCACCAGAATCTGGAAGCTCAGATGACAAACATCACAAACGTCACGACAAAACAAAAGGAAAACAACAAACTGATAACCTGAATGCCCAACTCAGAACATGAATAGGTGAACAAAAATTCCTACGGTAGCTTTAAAGAAGTTGCTTATGTCCTGGAGCTCAGTGGCAGACATGTTTGAGGACCAAGTTAAGGTCACACTACAGTATGATAATTTCAGGGTATAATTTCAGCACAAATTGTGGTAAGGTAAGGATACTTATGGGGAACAAATGGGAGCCTGAGATGTGAGAGAGAGGCAGATGAATATACCCAGGCTTAAGGTTTAAGAATGTTGAACTCCAGGAATTCTTTTTACTGTGGATACAGCCTCTTCCCTGTTCACCCTGTCCCAGGGTCAGTCTTCTACCAGATAAAATGTCTTTCAGTGATTTCAGAATTCCTTCACAAATAGATAGTGTTTCTCTTCAGGACCTCATGGCTTCTGAGCCCACAGTAAGAATTAGTAAGAGTTCAACACAGCCACATGGAGAAGTGTGGGGCTAGGTCTAGAAAGGGAGAGCTTATGGCTGAATTATAGGAGCACATACTGACTTAACTTTACTGCTTCTAAGACTTATGCTGATGCCACCATTCATTGACTTTGTTTTATAGCAAAAAAAAAAAATGCATAGAGGCCAATGCTTTATTTCACAATTATGAAATAAACCCTGAAGTGTGTTCCACTGCACAAAAGAAATGGCAGATAGGATAGCGGAATTACTAGTGAGTGTCCACTTTAAAAGCCAGCTGGGAGACAACGCCCTGTTCAGCTGTGGGGCCATGTGATATAAAGTAATGATTGCCTTCAACCAGCAGTCCATATATTGTGTTGCTTTCTCCATAAATAGCAGGATATCCTATTTAAGGGATTTTTAAAAATTTTCTACACTTTGTGATTTGAGGTTTGGCTGGTTTGGAGAACCTAGTGTACAAGGAAGGAGTTGCTTCCACCGGCAACAATAGTTATTATTTTTCATTAGTATGGAAGTTGACATTACTTCTTGGCAATTTGTAGTTTTCCCTGCCACTGAACAACAGGCAGACAGAGGCTCATTGGCCAAGGAGGTTGACTTAAATTAATAAGGAGAAATTGGGTTGAATTTTTATATTGGTATAAGGGACTATATATAAAACTAGCTTACATATTCATTAGTATTTCTCTTAGGACTTCTTTAGGACTCTGTCAATGAAGAACTGCAGTGACCCAATAAAGATCAGCAAGTACTTAGCTCACACAGAAATAAAATATTTGGTCTCCGCAGATTGTCCAACTATGATAATAGTAAGCAGAGAATAAGGAGAACATGAAATAGGTGTAGGAGAATGAAGCTTTGCTTGTTATAGAAAGCTTTTTTAAAAATTGTAACCACCTACAAAAGGGAGGGAGCTATGTATATGGTAATTATCCCCACCCCACCAACACCACCATTTTTGTCTACTGCTGGTAAGACCCTGCATATCCTCTGAATTGAGGGCACAGTTTTTATCTGGGCAAAGAATTAGGATGGATATTAAGGAACAAAAGAAATATATTTTATTCTATTTCTCCATATCTGTTCGCTACCTTCTATGCCAAGTCCTTTGCCCTCAGATGCAGATTTTTCCAGATGGATCAATAGATTACCTTGCACTCTGGCTTCTGGTTGGGTTGGATTTGCAGAAATTATCAGTAGACCATAAGAGAGCTGGAAAAGTGAAGGATGTTTACTTCCTGTGTCCTTTCATGATAAGCCTGTGTTTGACAGGTAAGCTGCACTTACCTGCCCGATACCACAGTTCCTGCCGAGCAGCACCATCCATGGCTACAGCTCTTCTCTGGATGTGTGTGCAAATGCTGGCCTCAGAGAACTTCACCATCCTTGGTTGACTTTTCTAACCCTGCCTGCTTCTTTTGTACTTTGTCCCCTCATTCAACTTTTCTCAATTACCTTTGCTTGAAAGGTCCATGTGTCTTTTTGGAAAAGCTCATAATTTTCATTTTACTTGTAAAATGCATTTTTCTATAAAGAACAATTTGCCTTCAGCTAATAATTTTGATGTTGAGAATTTCTACACAGTTCTTTTAAACAGTTGTAGATAATTAGAGCAATTTCAGTTAGGTCAGAGTAAGCCGATTATCAATGCTAGCAGGTAAGATGAACCTCCTTTGGCACAGATAGTTTACAACTTTAAGCGAACAGTTTCCTTCAGTAAACATTCATACCAACGTAGTTTTCTATATCAAATATATTCTGGTTTAAGGTTACAAATCAGTAAGCCTTAAAACTAGTAAAACAAACAATTAAGCAATGAAGAATAATATCTCCTTATGCTGTTTTATCAAACAGGTGTGGAAATCCATCTTTATGTTAATACAGTAAGACAATGAAGTGCATATTTAATTCAAACCTTATGGTAGTAAGTATGGAAATGTTTGTTCCCCTCTTCTCATCTCTGATGCCAGCTGCAAATACTGCCTAAAGGCTTGAATGCCCCTAGCCCACACAATCTCTTTTTTCCTTCCACTTTTTCATTAATTGCTGAGACCTGAAGCTTCTGTTTCGCTAAATTTTCTCAAAAAGAAATAAATGAAAGAATATAGAACTTATAACTTTCTGTTCTAACAATCCCTATCTATCCATGGGCAAATTATTTCCCAGCTTGTCTTCAATATAGTTATCTATAAAACATTTAGAATAATCTCATTTTCATAAAATTTAGGAAACAAATATTTAGTAAGTGCAAAAGTACTTTGGGAAACATTATGCAAATACTGGATTAATAGTAGGAAAAAAAAGTATGTTTTAGGGAAAGAAAACAAGATTAGTATCCTAGACCTTCTCCATATTACTATAATCTCTGTTTTTTTATATTGGACATCATACTTAGTTTCTCTCCATGAATCAGCCTTCTCAAACTCATTATTTATTCATAAAAAGTAGGACAAATTACACCTTCCTTATAGAATTTAATATTGTAATAGTTACATGAGATTATGAATAAAAGCATTTAGTAAAAGTAGCTTTCTGTATACAGTAGATGTTTAAGTTGTAGTCCGTCTTCACTGGGCATATATTTTTACCTTTCTTCATGCTATTTTATTACACAGGACAAAGAAAACTTTCACTAGACACAGTTAAACAGACAAAGAAGACTCATTAAAAACTGTCACAATAGGAAAGGGAGATTGAACTCAATTTCACTAAAACAAAATGCCAAATGCTTTTTAAATTCTGGGTTGAGCTGGTGGAAAGTTCTGAGGGACACTGGATAAAGGTGGTTGGTTAGTCAAAGGAATGCATGGCTATTTCTGAGTTTGTAAATGCTTCATTCTGTGATCAGGTCATCTGTGTTGGCTAATGATGCCCTCTGAAGTTAGGCTCTCAACATCTCACATAGACTGAGAGATAATATCCCTTTTTTCCTTCATGATTATTTTTCAAAGAGACAATTTTCAAGTCTTTGAGAAAGATATTCCTAGGTTTCAAAGTTGTCAAGAGACTGGGAGAAGATTTACAGGTACTTCAAAAGGGCAGAGAAAAAAAAATTACACTTAAGAATTTTCTAAAGTAACTATTCCAAGAGAAGGCAGGTCAGAGGACCATCAAGAAGAAGCCTGTCTCAAGTTTAGTGAAGCTAAGGGAACATCAAGGCCCTCTTGGTCAGGAGGATGAAAGTTGTATATTCAAGGGCATTTTTTTTTTCTAAAGTTGACTTATATTAATTGTAAGCAGCGTTACTTTTAGGGAAATGTTTGTGAAATACTAAAGAAACAATTAGGCCCAACGAGGGTTTTACAAATAAGATTGTTCCAGAGAGGAAGAGAAAGGCATTTATTGAGAGGAAATAAGGTATGACAATTCAGAGGCACCTAGTATACACCTAGTCCCAAAGGAGTAGACCCCTTCTTTTCAGTTTCTGAGTCCTGACTGTTCTATGTCACACTCCATGGACACTGACCCCACCACCTTCTAGTCCAGTTTGATCATGATGTCCTCACCCAACCATGAATGTGCCCAGTTGTGGTAAAGTAAATATTGCCCTTCCTGTCACTTGTGCTCTTTTTACCAATTCACATGCATCTTTCCCATTTCCTTCTCTCGACCTATTTTTTTATTTATTTCCTTCTCTCCATTTTATTTTCCCCTGAATCCTCTGCATAGTCCTTCTTCAGTCCCATTAAACATACTCAGATACTTCTGGACTTTCTCATCCTTTCCTTAGTCTGTGAACATGCGTCAGGGCCTAACTCTTCAGAATAATAAGAGCTCTCCAGATGCTTTGAGAATGCCTTTTCTCACGTCTTCCTTTACACAAGAAATGTCTCTTCACAAAACTCAAACTCCCTGGCAAATTTAGGTTAACTGTTCTCATACTCTAGAGCCTCATCAATCTGCCTGATTCATGATATTTATATATTCTATGATTTTTTTAGTAATTTTTTTAGTAATAGTAATTATGATTTTTGCCATAATTACTATTAATTGTTTACTAATCAAAGTTTTGTAAATGGCTACATTTCCTCTCTCCTCTTTTATTAGTTGTTAAAGTTTGAATATAAAATGTCCCCCAAAAGCTGATGTATTGAAGGCTTGATCCTTGGTGCAGCAGTGTTCAGAGGGGCAACATTTGAGAAGTGATTGGCTCATGAGAGTTCTGACCTTATCTATGGATTAATCCATCGATGTATCCATAACTTAGAGGGCTATTTGGAGGTGGTGGAAACTTTAGGAGGAGGAAGTCAGTCACTGGGAGCATTCCTGTAAAGGTATATTTTGTTCCCAAGCTCCTCCCCCTTCTTCTATCTGCTTCCATGAGGTGAGTAGTCTGATTTATATCATCCTCCCTGCCATGCTCTTCCTTACCACAGGCTTAAAGCTTTGAGCCAAATGATCAAGCACTAAAACCTCTGAAACCATGAGCCAAAATAAATCTTTCCTTCATTGGGTTGATTTTCTTTAGTATTTAGTCATAGCTTGGAAAGCTGACTTACACACTGGGCCTTCTAAAAATGACTCAGGTTTTACTTCTGTACATAGTTGTTTCTCTCCACATTTATGAAACCAATTCCACTCTTAAATGTTCAGGTGCCAAATGCAAGTGAGATAGGTATAACTATGTTACCTGATGCCAACAAACAAGTGAGTGGATGTATAGAGAGTACAGATATGTTTGTCAGTTCATGTGAGTTGTTTTCAAAGAGAAAGAGAATTGTGTAATGGTTTTGTCTTATTGAAGTGAAAATCTCCTAAGGACAGAAGAAGATTATTCTTTGGCTATATCCCATTCAATGTGACACTAAAGACAGAGTGGGTGTTACACAGAAAATACTATTATTAACAGGCACTGTGAACTCCTTTGAATTAGAACTTAAAATATAAAGAGAATCTTTTTGTTTTTATTTTAAAGCATCCAGCCTATAATAAAAATTGTACATCCCACATATTTATGAATAAAGTGACAGTTTTCTGTGTCCAAATTACAGCTTATCAAAGATATGTGTCAATCACAAGCATAAATCATTGCAAACTATGAAATCAATTATGCTCATTTGCTAGTTAATATAACCCAAAATAGAATATATGTAACCCAGAAATAGAATATAAATATATCTATATTTGCATAATAATATGATTAAGCTATTGAAAAAGAATCCCTGAAGTGAAATTCAGGGATTTTACTCTTTTTCTCATCTCTCCTCCTTGCATACACATTATGCTACCTTATTCCAAAGTAGAACCTTCCTATATATTAATTCATTCATTCTCTGAATATTTATGAGGCATTAAAATATACTAAATGCTTTTCTTACAAACTATTAAGGGAAGAATAGTGGTACTGGTAGATCTCCTTTAAGATGTTACCTACGACAGCCTGCTCCTCCATTCTTAACTAGTTTTAAATGTTATCCCAAACTAACAAAATTAAAGATTTGCAATGATCTGAGACTCTTACTGAATTAAGTCTTGAAGTGTATACACATGAACTTTTCTTTTAAAAAGAGAGAGATAACTTTTTTAATATTTATTTTTCAGTTTTCGGTGGACACAATATCTTTATTTTATTTTTATGTGGTGCTGAGGATCGAACCTAGTGCCCTGTGCATACCAGGTGGGTACATTACCGCTTTAGCCACATCCCCAGCCCACATGAACTTTTGAACCCAGAGCAATGGGAAAAAATTTAAAGACAAAAGTCTAAATGTCTCTCTTCAGATACACATTCTCCTCTACCCTAAGGTTTGGATTTGGTCTGTCCTGCAAGGATCCAGATGTTAGAAGCTTGGTCCTCAGTTTGGAAGTAATGAGATAAAGTGACCTTTAAAAGGTGGAGCCTAGTGGGAGGAACTTAAGTCACTGAAGGTACTGCCCTTGGAAGGGAATGAGTTGTCTTGGAGTGGATTCTTGCAAGAGAAAGTTGTTATAAACTCTGAGCCTGACCACTGAGTTGCTCTGCTGCCTGTTCTGAGATATGATTCTTCTTCACATGTGCACTCTGCTATCTGCTACAGGGCTCTTACCAAAATCTGTTCTAGTTTATTTGGACTTTTAACTTCCAAATCTGTGAGTTAAAACTTCTCTTTATAAAATTAGCAGTCCCAGGCATCTTGTTGTAGTAAAGGAAAGCTGACTAATACACTAAGCTACTAGAAAATGAGTGTTTTCTTCATTACTGAGTTTTCTTGCTACCCAAAATATATGTTTAATAAAATTTGAAGCTTAACCAAAAATGAACATATGATCACATAGCAGCATCTCAGATCTACTTTGGATAACCACAGTCAATTTAAATCAATACATAAAAGTTGGAAATCATGTGATAATTAATATCTAAATAGAAACTAATGGATTTAAATTATGAAAATGTTCACAGAGAGATGAAAGCAATTCTTTTTAGAGTAAATATCAGGAGCATAGTTTCTTGAAGTAGACACATATGCTTAATATCTGAATTCCATCATAAATTAACTGGATGATCTTGGGTAAGGTATTTCTTAGTATCTCTGTCCTCACCTAAAAAATGTGAACAACAATGCCAGCTGCATAGGGTTATAAGGAATAAGAGTTGATCTATGAAAATACCTTGCAGTATTGTTTGACAAATAGTAAGTCATTTGATTATTTGACTTTAGCTAATGCCTGAAGCTTGTCATACAGGTATGATACAGAATTTTTAGCTAGGTAAATACTATGTAGGAGGAAAGTGCGCTGGCTTGTTAAAAATCTGTGGAATAGCTTCAGTGGGAGTAGAAATGCAAACTTAAAGATAACATATGAAGGTAAAATTTTTACTTTAATCTGAAGAGAGCTAGGGTCATATACAGTAGTAATAGATAAATAAGATTTGAAGAGTCATTAAATAATATGCTACATAACAGATACAAGAAAAATTTCAACTGAAAGTTGTAGGATGTGCTAGTAGGTTCCTGTAGTAAGCCTAGGACAAATCACAAAAGTCTTGACGTTTTGAGGTTGCAAAAATGTGAACACAGATTTGTATCTACAAAAATTTGCTGAAGATACAGGAGTGCAGGTCTAGAGTTGTGGCTCAGTGGTACAGTGATAGCCTAGCACGTGCAAGGGCCAGCTTAACTGACTTTTAACAAAACTGTGCCTTGATCAAACACCATGGATTTACCTGGTCTGAATGTAGTAATCATAGCCTGCAGATATAAGTTAACCAGTATTGTAGCTCCATGTTATATCCAGAAATAAAAATATTGCTGAAGGGAAGTAGTGTTGTTTTCTCTTTGCAACGTTTCTGCACATGGAGCACTTTTTTTTTTTTTTAAGAGAGAGTGAGAGAGGAGAGAGAGAGAGGAGTGAGAGAGAGATAATTTTTAATATTTATTTTGTAGTTCTTGGCGGACACAACATCCATGTTGGTATGTGGTGCTGAGGATCGAACCGGGGCCGCACGCATGCCAGGAGAGCGCGCTACCGCTTGAGCAACATCCCCAGCCCCACATGGATCACTTTTAATAGTGGAAACCTGGCTGGATCACTCATCTGTTCCCCAAATAGGGCTGAATTTGCTGAAGAAAGAACAGATCACCACATATTCATAGGGTTGGCAAAACATCTTTGAATTGTCAAAATTTGAAGGAAGATGTTTGTGTTGGTAGGAAGAGAAATAGAGTATCAATAATAAGGAAAATAGATGTCTATAAATTGAAAAGGAAAAAGCAAAGATAAACTTCACCTAAGTGTAAGTCATGATGAATATTGTTCCTCTTTCTTAAAATCATTATATCAGATGAATGCTATTGGCCTAATGCAACTGTGTTTTAGCAAGAATTTTATCAGTGTCTATTAAATTTGAAATTATGTGTAATATATACACATATATATGTACAATTATAGGTTTAGGCTTCAATATAGATTGAGTATGTGTGTGTGTAGAAGGAAATCATGTGATAATTAATATCTAAATATAAAGGTAATATCATAGAAGGGTATGAGGAATTATAGGCATGGATATGAGAGTATATAGAAATTGATATTCTGAACTTGAAGGATGTGGTTTTAATGATAAAAGATAAAGATATAGATATTTAAGGAAAACACACCAGAAAAAATTTGATGAACATAATGTTGATAACTAAAGGATATTTTCAGTTGTGTGATATAGACTTTTGTTTTAGGATATATTATGTTTAATATTTTTATTGTTAATTAGATAATGAAATACAAATACATTTTATAAAGTTTTTGGTGGTACAAATATGAAAAAGAACTAATAATATTTGATTGAAGGCCCCAAAGTAGCACAATAGACTAGAGCATGGTCTATCTATCCACCTACCTAATATTACATCTATCTATAATATCAGTGATATAAATTGAGTTTTCCATTTAGTTCCTGGAAAATTAATTTTATTAGTCCACCATGGGAACTTTTTATTTTCACTTGAAAGAGACTTAAGAAATGTTTTAGTCATGACAGTTTTGGATTATAAGGAGCAGAAAGAAACTGAAGTTAGCATAAGTAAAATACTTAAATATATTTGATGAAACCTTGACTCTTTCATGGGAACCAAAATCAGAGAGTTGACCCTTACAGCTAGAGCGATGAGTGGAACTAGTAACTAGAAAATCATCAGAAACTGAGATAGTGCACCTTTTTCATCTCTCAATCTTTTCTCCCCATTTTGGATCCATTTTCTTTGCTTGCATGCTTTGTTCTGATTCTTCATGTACATATGGGGAAAAAAAAAGGATTCCTAAGAATTTCTTTAAATTTTACTTTTGTTAGTTTATCTAACCAGACACTACAAATCTCTCAAATTTAAGATAGAAAAGTAATAATGGGTTCAGCTAGGAGTAGATAGATGCCCACACTGGTCCCACCAGCTATATTCAGGGTGGTGGGAAAGGTGATGGAGTGGAATCATGGTGGGTGGAGTGAGTATTTCTTACAGAAAGATGTTTGCTATTAACTGAAAATATATAATATTGCCTTCCAAAACACGAAGCCAGTTGGTTATTTGGTGAATTTGAGCCAAAAGGGTATGTAGTGCAAAAGGAACAGGAGCAGAGATTCTTTGTGTATTTTCCTCACTAATGAAAACTGCACTTGTAACCTTGTATTCTTTTAAGAGGGCTGACAAATAAAAAGGCACACTCAGTGACTCCAGACTAAGAATTATTCTTTAACAGTTTCCATTAAATTCCGGCATAAATGCATGATTTCAAGTTGTGTTTTATTAATGCTTCAGAGTATAATATATAATCAGTATAATTCAATTTCTGTATAAATTTGGTGGATATGTTGCTTAAAAAAGCAATTCCTTAAAGTTAAATTTTAAATGAATAGTGTATACCAAGATATTTAACAAGAAAAATGTAAATACATTTCAATTTTCATGCTTTTTAATTTCAAATATTTTTGTCCTTAAGACTCAGAGGGTCCCATTGGTGAGGAGCATTTCATCTTTCTTTTTTACTTTTCACAGGGTATAAACAAAAGTCAAAGGGATACATTATTTGCCTATAACTTGAATTATATTATTGTCTATATAGTTGAAGTATAATATGATATAATATTAGAAGTGACAATTATAGAAAAGTAACCCTCTTTTATTTTTTAAAGAGTTTTTTTTTAAATTTTATTTTACTTGTTTGTTTTTATGTGGTGCTAAAGAGTGAATCCAGTGCCTCACTGTGCTAGGTGAGCACTCTACCTCTGAGCTATAGCCCTAGTCCCAGTAACCTTTCTTTAAATGGAAATTTACATTAAAGAAGGCTTGTGTGTGTAAATAAAAATAAAAAAGAAAAAGAAGTATAAATTCCAGTATTTCACTAATATTAGAGAGGTTCATTTGAGGACCACTAATGGGAAGCTAAGGGAACCCTCTCATAGTCAATGTAAAATGGTCGTCCACCCTTGTTTTCCATGGCAAAGTTACAGTGTAAAAATAAGTAAAGCAAGAAAGCTGTTAGTAAGATTAGGAAGAATTAAGAAGAAGTTTCTTGATCTCCTGCCTCAATTGCTAAGTATTACACACCCCACACCATCTTAATAGTTTGTTAGAAAAGTGATACTTTGTATACTTTTGAATATTTACAGAGTAGAGTAGGTTAAAATAAAAGTGTGTGCACATGGGCATGTTTACTGATACAGGTAAGTATTGATGATCAGATGTGTCATGTCGGGGAGGGCAAAAGGACAGAGAGAAAAGAATGAAAAATATACATAATTGTAGGAGACCAACCTTGCACATGACTGAGTCACACTCCCTGGCTGGGTGCTGAGGTGCTCAGTCACAGAAATGTGGCAGAGCTTTCCCCACCCTTCTTGGGTTCCAGGGCCGGTGTCTCATGCATGGGTATGTCTTGCTACAGCCCCATGGTTGAAGCTATGCTCACCTGTTTCTTTGTAATATAACCCCTTGCCCTGTTTAGGATAGAATCTTCCATGGAAGTGCCTTGTGTGTGTTTTCTCCTCTTACTGTGCCCTTGGGTGTGGCCTACCCAGGTGTCAGTCAACCTGCTGACAGTGGACATCATGAAGATAGACTCACCCCCTGAAACCTGACCCCTTGCCTCATTTGAATAGCTTATACTCAATAAAAGGAGTCAGTGAGTGCTCTCTCTTCCTTCAGACCCTTAAAGTCAGAAGAGCTGTCACAGCAACCCCCCCAAAAAGGTATTCGTGTCTCTTGTGTGGTTATTTTCTGCAGCCCAGTTAGCCCAGTTTATCTGGAGTGACCCCTAAGCCTTTTAGTCACGAGAACAGAAATCCAGCATATAATTCCTGATTTTGTGAAAGGTTAAAATTCCATACACCCTGCTCTTACAAGAATCCTTCTATAAAGACCACATTTCTTGTTGACTTATGTATCTATGTATAAGAGAAATATATCTTATGTGAGACTATTCAGTTTGGCACAGACTCCCCAAAGGTCCTTCTCACTCTTCCCATTTGATCTTATTCCTCAAGATGCACCATCTCTTTGAAGGCATCTACAATTTCTGTAAACAAAATAGTATCTGTCTCTTTTTTTCCTCATCAGAACTTTGTACCAAATAAATTTAAGAATGTCTGTGTGTGCGTGTGTGTGTGTGTCTTCCAAGGCCAAAAGGCTTCCATAGAATGACGGACAGTGTGCACATGATTGGCATTTCTATTATCACATGTCATCTCCAACTTTAGTAAATGTAAATTATAAGGTAATTTTATAGGGAACTTAAGAAAACTTTTGAAGAGCAGAAACTCTCTGGAGAGTTTTCACCTTTATAGTAACAAAATGTTTTATTATCTACTCTTAGAATAATATAATCACAGAGGTGTTATTTCTCACTTTATCCATATTCCACTAGTAAGAAGAAAGTTGCAGGTCTCACTCATGTTCAAAGCAAGCTAATATACCAGACCATGAGTACAAAAGGTGCAACACTGAGGTGGCCTTTAGTGTCTGTTCATCACAATCACAGAAATATTTCTTTTATTTATTGTATATTTTGACAGAGAGGGGAGTGAGGCAGCTGGCTGCTGAAACTCTAACAGATGGAGTGTTATTGTATTTTTATTACTCTTTTCCCTTGATACATCTTTCAGAAGATCATCTTTAGTGTACTAGGTATCTGTTGTTGTGTCTCACACTCTTCCCAAGTATAAGGCAAAAATCTAAAGATGATATCTAAGAGTCAGTCATATAAAAAATTTAAAGATAAAAGAATAATTTACTAAATCTGGAATATAAAATTATACCTATATTTTGTTTATAGCTCTTAAAGCTACCCAAATAATTGTCATAGAAAAAGGTTATAAGGGTATAAAAATATGTATAGTGAAAATGTAGTGTGGGGATCTGGGTGATTTTATTGTTGTCACCGTTGCTACCTTTTTCCAAGACACACACACACATTTGTGTGTGTGTGTGTGTGTGTGTGTGTGTGTGTTCTTATGATGGAAATACAAAAGATGAATTTGTTTAAAAATTAAAACAATTTCCAACTGTGCTGTTATTATTAGTCTGATGAAAGGAAGATAGATTGAAATTAAAATATCATTTTTGGTAAATTTCCTTCAATATAATAATGTACAACATGCCATGTAAAATATCAGAATTTTGAAATCAATTCATGGTGAAAACTTGTTTTAATTAAAGGCTATACTATTGAGAATCATTATACTGAGGTCATAAGCATTCTGAGGATTCATACTATATACTATATTCATACTATATTTTTTTAAAACTTCAAGCAACAGGAAATACAATACAACTTAGTGCCATTGAACTACTGATAACTCTTGAGAGTTGAATTAAAAAAAATAAAATTACCCCTTTTGTTATCATAAAAGTAGAAAATGTAGTTTCAGTCTTGAAAAGTGTTCTAAGTTCTCTATGAAAACACCCTGTACTTCCCTGAAGTAGGATGTTGTATGTGGTAATATAAGTGTCAATCACAGTGTACTGCCAGGCATTTTGGCCCTGGAACATAACTACAGAGATTTTTGTGGATTCAAGGAGCAAGACATCAAGCCCTGGTTGTCATGATCAGCTCCTAAAATATTTGCAGGAGACCAATGTAATGACAAACAGATTACTGGTGTTTCTTTTGTAGGTCTTGGAAAAGACAAGTAGTGAAGAATAAAAATAAATTTCAAGTGGACAATTATTCACCAATTTCTTATATGTGAAGCAGAAGTACTTTGTTATGGTAATAAATATAACTTCTATCATATTATCTCATTTAGTAGGTGGAGAAAAAATTAAGTTCTAATGTGGAGCCTCCCTTTTAAAAACATAAAATTATACTGACATCTCAATTTCATTGGCATAAAACTTTCCTTAAAGTTTAAAACTTTTAGTCTTTTTTTTTCACTTTTCTATGTCAATTTATTTTCTTCTTTTTTTATTATTGGTTGTTCAAAACATTACAAAGCTCTTGACATATCATATTTCGTACATTTGATTCAAATGGATTATGAACTCCCATTTTTACCCCGTATACAGATTGCAGAATCACATCGGTTACACATTCACAATTTTACATAGTGCCATAGTAGTATCTGTTGTAATCTGCTGCCTTTCCTATCCTCTAGCAGATTATGCTAAGTGAAGCTATCCAATTCCTAAAAAACAAATGCCAAATGTCTTTTTTGATATAAGGAGAGCAACCAAGAACAAAGCAGGGAGGAAGAGCATGAGAAAAAGATTAACATTAAACAGAGACGAGTGGTGGGAGGGAAAGGGAGAGAGAAGGGAAATTACATAGAAACGGAAGGAGACCCTCATTGTTATACAAAATTACATAGAAGAGGAAGTGAGGGGAAAGGGAAAAAAAGGGAGAGAAAACTTTTAGTCTTTAAGGTAAATCTCGAGGTGAATTAGCTTGATGTATTGTGTACCATAATGCAGATAAAGGTTTGTGTGTCTCAGATGTTATTTGGCATTGTTTCATCATTATGTTTTTTTTTAACTAATTCTTTTTTTCTTTGAGTTTCATCACTTAGCTACATCCCCAATCTCTGATCTATGAACCATTTTTAGCACTAAGCCAACCAGCATACCTTTAACTCGGGCATTAAACTAAGACTAGAAAATTTTTCTATATTTATTACCTACAAATATAGGTAATAAATACCTTTGAGCTCTTTATGAACCCAAGAAAGGTAAAAAGAAAAAAATACTCAAAATTTACATAAAATATATGCATATAAATGAATTTATGTATCTAGTAAGTGTATATGTGCATGAGTGTATGCACATGCATTTTATATATACATATGCGGATATGTTTTACAATATTAAAATAAAACTGCAAAATCAAATTTTAAATATTTAACTGAATATCTGCTAAATGTTCAGTTAGCATTTTGTTAACTATGATGATTGTTACTATTCATCAAAATTTAATCATACTTTAAATTTACTAGAGTAAAAACCCTGTGAGGACAGAGATTTATGCCTTCTCGGTTGTTTATGATGTCTTTTATATGCCAAGCTTCCAGAACAATGCATGTAGAGTAGAATCCCATTAAAAAAAAATGAAAGAATGAATAAGTGAATTTGTAGGAATACTTTTTTTATTTACATGTATCCATACCTACTCACGGTGATTTCTGCAAAATTATAGACAGTGATACCCTAGAGGAGGAACTTGGTGTCTAATATTTCCAGAAAAATACCTAAAAATTGGTCTCAAAACATTTCTAGCAAAAACAAAAGCAAACATATTTGTTGATCGAATGTATATCTTCTTCTGAGAAGTGCCTGTTCAGCTCCTTAGCCCATTTATTGATTGGGTTGTTTGTTTCTTGGTGTTAAGTTTTTTAGGTCTTTATATATCCTAGAGATTAGTGCTCCATCTGATATGTGTGTGGCAAAAATTTGCTCCCCAAACGTAGGCTTTCTCTTCACCTCATTGATTATTTCTTATGCTGAGAAGCTTTTTAGTTTAAGTCCATCCCATTTATTAATTCTTGATTTTATTTCTTGTGCTGTAAGAGTCTTGTTAAGGAAGACAGGGCCTAATCCAAAGTGATGGAAGATTTGGGCCTGCTTTTTCCTCTATTAGGCACAGGATCAAAATCTCTAGTAATTAGAGAAATGCAAATCAAAAGTACTCTAAGGTTTCATCTCACACCAGTCAGAATGCAGCTATCAAGAATACAGACAAAAATAAATGTCGGTGAGGACGTGGTGGAAAAGGCACACTTATACCTTACTGGTGGGACTGCAAAGTGGTGCAACCAATCTGAAAGCAGTATGGAGATATCTTAGAAAACTTGGTATGGAACCACCATTTGACTCAGCTATCACACTCCTTGGTCTATACCCAAAGGACTTAAAAACAGCATACTACAGGGACACAGCCACATCAATGTTTATAGCAGCACAATTCACAATAGCTAAACTGTGGAACCAACCTAGATGCCCTTCAATAGATGAGTGGATGAAGAAACTGTGGTATATATACACAATGGAATATTACTCAGCATCAAAAGAGAATAAAATTATGGCATTTTCAGGTAAATAGATACAGTTGGAGAACATAATGCTAAGTATAGTAAGGCAATCCCAAAAAACTAAAGGCCGAATTTTTTCTCTCTTACAAGTAGATGCTGACCCATAATGGGGGCGGGGGGGTGGAGGATATGGGAAAATGGAAATGCTTTGATGGGGCAAAGGGGAGGGGACTATGACTGCACATATGTTGTGACATCATATACAACCAAGAAATTAAAAGTTGTGCTGCAATTGTGTACAATGAATCAAAATGCATTCTACTGTCATATACCTAAGTAAAATAAATAAATAAATTTAAAAAAGATAATTTTTTCCACTAGAAATCTAGAGGAAGAATGCTTACAATAGGATTATTCCTTAGTAAATTAGCTCTGGATTGTGTTTATAATGGGTACATTAAAAGCTGCACAACAATGGGGGGGGGGAAGCAAACAAATGTACAATAAATGTGATAAATTAGTCTCCAACAATAGAGTAACAGAGCCTAATGTTACCTCTCCAGGACCTAGCAAGCTGTATGAGACTCTTAAAATTGTGATTCTTAAAAAAATTACCTCATACTAGACAAAGGCACCATAAACATACATTGGAGAAAAGATAGCCACTTCAACAAATGGTGCTGGGAAAACTGCAAATTTATATGTAGTAGATTGAAATTGGACCCCTATCTCTCACCCTACACAAAACTCAAAGTGAATCAAGAACCTAAGAATTAGACTAGAGACCTCAAGCCTACTAGAAGAAAAAGTAGGCCCAACTCTTCATCATATCAACTTAGAAAAGGACTTCCTCAATAAGACTCCGAAAGAGCAAGAAGTAAAATAAAGAATCTATAAATGGTATGGCATAAAACTCAAAAGTTTCTTCACAGCAAAGGAAACAATCAAGAATGTGACCAGAGAGCCTAAAGAATGGGAGAAAATCTGCCTCCAGCACTTCAAATATAGCACTATCTCCAGGGTACACAAAGAACACAAAAACTTAACACCAACAAAACAAATAACACAATCAATAAATGGGCAAAGGAACTAAACAGGTACTTCCCGGAAGAAGAAATATGAATGATCAAAAATGTATAAAAAACATTTAACATTTCTAGCAGTTAGAGAAATGCAAATTAAAACTATATTGAGATTCCATCTCACTCCAGTCAGAATTGCAATTATCAAGAATATAAGGAAAATAACTGTTGGCAAGGATGTGGGGCAAAAGGTTCACTCATACATTGTTGGTGGGACTGCAAATTTGGTACAACCACTCTAGAAAACAGTATAGAGATTATTCAGAAGTTTGGGGATGGAACCACCATTTGACCCAGTTATTCCTCTCCTTAGTTTATACCCAAAAGGCTTGAAATCAACATACTACAGTGACAAAGCCACATCAGTGTTTATAGCAGTCAATAAATAATAGCTAAGCTATGGAATCAATACAGGTACCCTTCAACAGATGAATGGATAAATAAAATGTGGTATGTATACACAATGAAATATTACTCAGCCATAAAGAAGATTGAAATTATGGCATTTGCTGGTAAATGGATGGAACTAGAAACTATCATGCTAAGTGAAATAAACCAGTCCCTCCCCCCCCAAAAAAAACAAGCAAACCAAAGTCCAAATGTTCTCTCTGATATGTGGATGCTGACTCACAATAAAAGGGGAGGGGAGAATAGAAGTTCAGTGGATTAGACAAAGGGAAAGGAAAGGAAGGGTGTGAAGATGGGAACAGAAAAGATAGAATGAATCAGACATAACTTTCCTATTTTCATACATGAATACACAACCAGAATGGAATCCTAATTGGAATGGGTTGCACTCCATGTATGTATAATATGTCAAAATGCACTCTACTGTCATGTATATCCTAAAACAGCAAATTTAAAAAAATATGTTTTAGTTTTGAAAGGCTCATCTCTCCACTCAGGATGCAGAGAAATAAGCATGTGCTTATCTTAGCCTGATGAAAGCCTAATGGACTATAATTTTTTTGTGTAATAGAAAAAAAACAGAATTAAGTATGATTTATGCTTACTGAGTACTTACAATGTGTCCAACATTTGTACTGCACAAATAGATTAGAGCATACCTCCTGTCTTCATAGTGCTTGAATTCTAGTTGGGAAGATAAGAAATGTATGTATAGAAATTTTTCTCCTATAATTTCTTTGTCTTCTTTTAGGAGGCTACATAAATAATCCTTTAAAATATTTCCTGATAAATATAACTAATTATCACCATACCCTGCTATATTACATGATACAAAATTGTGGGAAGATACATAGTATTTGTGTCCACACTCTGGTCATTGTGTGGTATTCTGTTATGATCCTGCATTTCTGAATTATTTGTCATCAGCAGAAATAGAAGAATCAAAAATATAGTTTTCTCCTTACCCAATCCAGAACCACACTGTGACAGAGCTGAGATAAAAATAGCTTCTGGCTATGAAATTCTTAGGGAAGGTAACTGCAACTTTTGGATGGCTCTTTATGAAGTAGTCAATAAAAAATATCTGGCTCAGCAATGGACTTATATATCACTCCCCACAGGACAAAGAATGCACAATGTACAAGTGCAAGAAGATATGGGTTTAATAGAGTAAAGGAATAATGCACTTTTTTTGCCTAGTAACATGGTAGACAAACTCATTATCAGAGAAGGTCCTGTATGAATCAGTGAGGAAACTAGGTGTATAGCTAGAGGCCATGAACACTGGTGAGAGCTATTCTTCCTTTGACCATCTGAGTGCTTATATTCTCTTTCCTTTTTATGAATATGACACATTCTTTCAGATCATGGGCTTCACAAGTCCTTGTTGCTTTACACAGCTTTGATTCTAAAAAGGATATTACTTGCCTGGTCCTTAAATTATTCTAATTAGATGACGTTGTCTCTGATATTTAAGGTTGTGTGTATGTGATTTATCTATTTGGTAAAGGCAATGTTTACCTATTAGAAGATCTGAAAAATATACATATTTGCACTCTAGGCTGGGGCTGGTTGAGGAATCTCAAGAGTACTTCCTTGGTGTCCTCTTAGATAGATCAACTATGCTGTGGGATGCAGTGCACAAATATCTTCCATCTAGACCTTCTCATTCACAATCGGTCACAGAAGCAGTCTTTGATGGGGTACGTCTTCAAAAGAGAGAGGTGAAAAATCCTACAGAGAAGTTAGGGATATATTTCTCAACATGATCATACCATAGAATCACCTGGGGTGTTTAAAAAAGCTACCATGGCTTGGACTACCTCTTATTAGAGCTGATTTTATTGTTTTGGATATAATTCAGGTGTTTGTATTTAGCAATAATGACAACAAACAAACACAGCTCCCCAATTGATTCTAATGAGTTATCACTGTTGGGAATCCCTGATTTTTAAGATTATGGCACTTTTCCAACAAAGTCAAACTTGAGTCCAGGAAATTTCCATAAAATGATGCTTCACATGTGTTTTAGTTTAGCATTCTTCTTCCTTGACAAATAGGGAGCATGACAAACCTGTAGTCCTAACTTTCACCCTACATTGTGATTCCCGTTGGTCCTTCCAACCCTAAATGCTATGTCCCTGTATAGATTTGTGTTTGGAGTTGGAGGCCCACTGCGTGATCTATGCTCACAGCTCACTGGCACCGATGTGAAGGATGCAGACTCCTGTAGAAGGAGGCAGTGGATGGTGACTCTTCACAGAGCATAGGCTAGTTCCTGGAGTAGCCAAGATCTCTAAGATTCAAGTGTGTGGAAGGAGGAAGTACTCAGTGGAAAATTTAGGAGTGATGCCCATTCAATCTTTTTGTACCCAATACGTAACAAAGAAATATGACCGTTCTTGGTGCACAAATGTATAACACCAAAGTCATAATTATCTTTTGAAAAATTTTGTTTCAGAATCGACTACCATATAGAAAGAGAAGAGAGCCTTTACCTATGATCATATTACTTAATGTCTAATTAATATTTCCCACCAGGCCTCTCACAAGCACTTATAATTTAGCATGTCCAATGAATTAACTTTCTTTCCCCATGTCTTCTCTTTTAAGCCTGGGTTACTGGAGATCCAATTCCTTATCTGTGAAATGAGAAATTTAAACCCAGAGGCTCTCAAAAGGCCCTTCCAGCTCTGAAGCTATGTTATAATCTTCTATGCAATTCTCAGTTCATTACCAAAAAATGGTTTTACAGATCTAGAACTTAATGTTTTCAAATTCTTTAAAATCACTGGGTGGAGTGGTGCACACCTGTAATCCCAGCAGCTCAGGAAGCTGAGATAGGAAGATGGTGAGTTCAAAGCCAGCCTCAGCAAAAGCAAGGCGCAAAGCAACTCAGTGAGCCTCCGTCTCTAAATAAAAATACAAAATAGGGCTGGGGATGTTGCTCAGTAGTTGACTACCCCTGAGTTCAATTCTTGGTACCAATAAATAAATAAATAATAGGATTATCCCTTTTGTTACTGGGTTAATTATACTTTACACTCTCCCCCATTTTTCTGTTTAAATAAACTATGCAAAGCAATTTAATCATAGTTGAAAATGACTATAAGACCATAGAACAAGGAGAAGTGAGACAAACTCAAGTGGAGGTTACTACTTTGGCAAGATCTGACCTGCAGACATGGCTGCCTGCCTCATTTCACTAAGAACAGCACTGCTACAAATAGACCTATATAACAGAATTGAAGTTTTGTTTCTAAACCTTCCATTCTTGCTTTATGCTTTCTAGGACATTTTTAATTTCACTAGACAATACAGTGCCTCTGGACACTATGTTCAGATCCCTCAGTAGAGAAGGAAATAATGGTTTTGTAAAAGTACAGTTCCAGGTGCTGTATCTTAGTGTTCAGTACATTGGCCTACATGAGCACAGGTTGAACACAAGGAGAATGAAAAAATGTCTCAGCCCACAACCTGCTCAGAGAAGGAGACACTTTCTCCACAATGCTACCACCTGCTCTCTCCATAATCATGGAAAACGCAGGAGTTTTATCTGTATGTTTGAAATAAAAGTTGAATACAGGTCTAATGGTGTACAGAGAAGAGTTCTGAGAAATGTTTACGTTTTAAACATCTACTTCAGTGCTAGGCATCAAGGAAAAAAATAAATAGCTTTTATGTCCTATGTTCGCTCTTTCCTAGGTAAAGTGCCTCTCTACTACTAGAACCTTTTCAGCTCATCATTCTATTTAACAGCAGTAGTATCAAAATGGGTTGTGCTTTGTTTGAAGTGGCATCTCAATTTGCCATTTTTTTATGGCACTTTGCTGCTCAAATGCTAAAGAAATATCACTCTTCTTTTAAGAAGCATAAATTACAATTCTTGCTACATGTCAATATGAATCCCAACTGTCTTGAAGTTAGCATTGGATGAAACATGAAACATTCTAGAAGAATAAAAACACAAAACATAAAATGATACCATATTATTTTGTAACAGGAACTATAACTGTTGAAATGTAACTGCTCCATAGTGACTTGACAGAGAATCTCTTTGTTGGCAGCTTTCTTGGAAGTCAAACTAAAAGAAGTGATTCTTAGTAAGCATCGAACAAAATCAGAGATGATCATCTATGGATTTCAAGTGTCTTTATGTATTAAATACTTAAAGCCTTTTTCTCCATGATGAGGTCAGGTATGAAAAGCACACTTGAATGCTTTGCTTGCCCTTGGTCCACTCTTCTTTGTTCATTGCTTCCCTCTCCTACCCTTTCACTTGCCTGTGTTCATATGTCTTTCCCCCATCCACTTGCCCTAAGTGATAAAACCCCACTTATTCCTTTGGCAGTAGTCCTCAATTCTTCTCATCCTTTATGATTATCTTGTCTTCTATAGGAAAACTATAATTTTCCTCATTTTCAAATTATTAAACTAAAACCCTCTTCTGCTTATATTCTACTAATTCTTTCTGCAAATATGTCCAAAACATAAATAAAATTAATGTAATGAAGGCACAGCTTTTGTCTGCAATCTTGATGGACTATACAGACATTCTGTTTTATTGAGTCAAATAAATTCCATCCCAAACTTTTTCTCCAAGTAGCCTCTATCTTATTACTGCATTTTAATTTACATTTTCTTTTGTGTAGTCAAATGTCTGACGTGATAAAATTTTCTCCAGCAGAAATGCCTTATTTAAAAAACAAATAGTATTTTAAGAGGGCCCTGAAAATTTAAGGCTCCATTTTAGTGTCAAGCTTTTTCTGGCCATATTCTCATTAAGAAAAGATTGTGCTATAGCAACAATCATTTTTTGCTTTTGTTCTCATGTTACAATATTGGGATTATTCATTTTAGTGGTTAATACAATTAAATTCTAAGAGTTGTGCATTAAATTACTGGGCAATGAACTGGGGGCAGAAGACTTGTTTCATCAGTTTCCACCCTCTTCCTCTCAGACCACCAGACCTGTTCCCTCCCACATCTCTGCATTTGTAGCACTAAACGCCCACTTCCGTCACAGCACATACACTTCATGGTCTTTCTGTTCTCGCCCTGACTGTGAGCTCTTCAAAGATGATACCAGATGGCAGCCATCTTTGGATACAGGGCACCACAGAATGTTTGGTTTTGAGCTGAGTTAATGAGACTTATATTTCAATATACTTATAATTTAAATTTAAGGTAACAACATTTCTTTTGATCTTTACACTCATTTAAGAGAAAAATTTGTGTGTTTTGGAAATTCTGATATAGTCTGAATGGGCTACATGAGAACAAAACAATATGCCTTGGTTCCATGCTCAGTTCTTATTTATTCTTTCAGAGCTTGCAGATTCCAGGTGGAGAGTAGCCATGAATGTATATGTGTGTATTCATCTTTTAAGTGTAAAACTTTATACTAATTTTACTGAGTATCTCTCTTATATAAGAAAAAAATGTGAATCTACATTTAATAAAAATATTATTTCAACAAAACATTTAAGTTGTCATTGAGACATTACTCAAACACAATTTAAGGTAGTTTAAACAAATTACAGTTTCCTCAGAGCTATCAACGCGTGAACTTTTCCAAGGAACTATTTCTGTGATGTAATTTAGGTTAAAAAAACCTTTCTAGTTATTTACATAATGATGATGGTTATGTGCATGTAAAATGTCCTCTCATTTTGCCTAAATGTTTTCATTTCAAAGTTCTCGTCACCAGCTTATTAGCTCTAGGTTAGCCAATTCCATTATTGGATGTATCTGAAAGTCTTCCACTGGAATTGAGTAGCTACCCTAGACTTCTCCTGAATTCACAAATAGAGTCTATCCTTTTAGAGTGTTAAATTTAGACTCTTAACAACAACAACAAAAAATTCCCTCAGGGGATAATCACTTTGTTCTATTGACATGTATTTTTCTCTTTCCATACCACTTAGTATTATTATTAGTTTGTAATTTAGCTCCAGAATCATAGCCACTTGGCTATAAATGTCATTCAATTTACTTCTACTACTACTACTCCTAAAGGTCATGTGTGAAATGTTAAACTTTTCTATGGGATACTCAGAAGTATAATTAAGGAAAATATCAAGTCCCATTTTCTGAAAAGAAACAATATACTTTGGAAGAAAAAAAATGACAGAGTTAAATATGGTAGCTTTACCTGAAGAATGCTCTAATATATCTGAATGTATTTGGAAACATTGTTCAAAATAGTCTAGGTTATGCAGCAGTAGCAAGCAACTATATACTGTAGTGGTCTATATGAATTAATGTTAATTGCTTGCAAATGTTATTGCCTGATATGTTGGAGGCAGATTCTCTACTCCTTTTTGTCTGATAGTAACCCATACTGATGGAAGCTTCTGCTTGGCACATTAGTTCAATGCTAACAGGAGAGGTGTGGTAAAGCCTGATGTCTGTTATAATGAATGGAAATATATGCTGGGAAATCGAAAGGGAAACCCCCGTGAGGCAGCAAGTAAAGTGAAACTCTAACAGCAAGTAGACAAGCACATTTTCTCAGACTCCAAGACCATAAGAATAGTGGGCATCTCTGTGGGCTTAAGATGAGTAAGGGCTAACAAAACCTGCCTAGGCCTTCATCTATTCAGTTAGCTTATATAATCTAAGCTGCCTTTCCAGAAGGCAGAAGTAATAGCCTAGTCACTGCCATCATGTAAGTTCTTCCTACAGAGATTACATAAAGTAATGGCATCATATTAATACTTATATTTAAAACATCGATTCACAGACAGTGATAGTTTTCTAGAAATAGGCCTCTAAGCTAAAATTGAAATAATACCTTTCAAAGTACCTGAAAGCTAACACAAGTTGCCATGTATTGTTTATTAGAAAACAAAATCAAGATGACAATTCAATACTTTTTGCCTTCCCTTAGGGGAAGAAAGAGATGCAGAATCACTTGAGATTTCACTCACTGGCTGAGATCAGAAGTAAAGTATTACTGTCACTCCTTGTCTGGCTGCCAAAGTGCTAAGATCTGTAGTCTTCCCAAGTCGCAGGAAATTTGGGTGATAATAAGCACATAGACACTGTGGGTTTAACAGGGAAAGAATTCACTGAGAAGAGGCATGAACCTGGGTGACAGTGAGATTCAAGCTGCTTATTCTCAGCTCAGAAAAAAATTCTGTTTACCAAATACTTTAAATACATATAAGATAAAATGCCCTGATCTATTTTTTGATAGCAGATTATGTGCTCTACCTCATTTTATTACTTATTAAATAAAAGATTTTAAAATAAATGTTCACAAGATTCCCTTCTAACTATTCTACACTGAAGTGTAAAAAAATTTCATAGGTATGATTGTATACCTCAATATTTATTTTTTAATCCATAGAATCTCATAAAGAAAAGAAATTAAGTCCCACATATAAACTATTTGGTATTTTTTAATATAAGTGACTTAGTCATTGATAGGTCATATTAGAAGATTTATCTATCAAAGAAACAAGATAGAGAAGATCAGAGGCCAGTATCAATCATTGGGAATAAACTTATTAGCAATCAGAGAGTGATTTGCTTGATATATTAAACCTGCCCTCAAAAATAATATTTTCTTGAAATTTATATTTTTGAACTATATTTTAAATATTTTTCATTTTAAAAGTAGTTACAACTATTGAAAAAAACTCAAATGACAAGGATGCATTTTTCTTTTTCCACCACAGTTTTAATACAAAACATAACTACAATGAAAATGAACAAATTTTTTTTATGTGTAAATGTTTTCTTTAATCAGAAAAAGGATTTAGACTATATATATATATATATATATATAATATATATATATATATATATCTTCAATGTAGGGAGACTTAGAGGAGTAGAAAAAAGAAAGTTGATGTTTTCTGTGGCCATGGTAGAGAAGGAAGTGCACCATGAGTAGTCTTTTGAATAAGATTGATGATTGTAGATTAGATTGATGATTGTAGTAGTTGAGATTTAATATGTTAATTTCTGCATTAGGACTTTGTTCGAAACCAACTTACAAATTCCATGTTCAGAACCCAAATGAAGTCATATAATCAATAATGAAGTCATAAGCTGTATTCATTCAACTATGAGGTGAGATTAATCCATAAAAATAATTTTTACAGGGGACTGATAAACTTACAAAAATAAAGAGTTTTAGTTGTTTATTTATAGTACTTTATGAGTCATCTCTCTTTCACATATGGTTATAAAAGTTTGTTGGAAGTATATATACTAATTGTTATCTTTTGCTAGTTAAATAAAAACAGTCTTGTTTTTTAATTGACAACATTTGAAGATGTGTTGCTTCATTGTATGACTTAGTGCTGTGATAATAATTTCTTTTATGTAACTATACCATTTAAACATGGAAATTTATTCACCTATGAAAACAGGCAGCATGCAGCAAAGGAAATGGATTCTCTTCATAAGAAAGAAAATGCTGGTTATTGACAGTAACATTGTGAAACATTAGAGTTGTTTCATCATCTTAGAGTTGATGGTAACTGGGCACGGTAGACACAGTCCTTCATTGTAGCAATTAAGAAAGCAGTTCTCATAAATGCTCTAAAAATGATTGACCTCATGATGAAGAGGAAAAAAATGGAGATTCATAAGTATTGAGATGTTGGAAAGAAGGAAGGAAGGGGGTGGAGAGAAGAGAGAGAAAGAGAAAGAAATAGGGAGGGAGGAAGGGAAGGAAGGAAGGAAAGAAAGAGATACAAGGAGGGAGGGAGAGAGGATAATTCTAAAGAAGGATAAAAATGGGAGGCAAGTGCTTGCAAAAAGCCTTTCTGTTGAGATAAAATTTTAGAAAAATAGGGATGAAATGGTAAAAAAGGAAATGACCAAAAATAAAGATAGTGGCATGATACCTGTAATATATTTTCAGAAAAATAAACAAAGTAAGAACTCTGTTTTATGTAAGTCTGGTTCAGTTGCAACCACAGAATTCAACTGGACTTGACCTTAAGAAAAGAAAAATGGAGGAATTAATGATGAGTTTACATGATTGTCTCTTAGGATTCAAGGGTGGGAATGTGGCCAGTTTCTCAGGGATGAACTGTCCCTGAGAATGACGTTAGAATTTTTTCTCTGCCCCATCTTTTTAGCATAGTTTTATTTTCTGTTCTTTCTCTGCTTCCCTGTCATCATGGTAAAAAGCATGGCAACCATTATCTCTCAGTTTCACATTTTATAAGCCCAGGTACCCTGGGGAGATGAAAACTCCAGATTCTCAGGGAGATGATTCCAATACCACTTTTTATGGACATAGAAATTCAACAATTAAGTAAATGGATGGAGGATAGTACAAGCCAGGAAATTTCGGTTAGTTTGGGAAATTACAGATAAACAAGGGAAGAAATTTGATTGCTTCAAGAGGAAAGCATTAGATTTGCAGACATCACTGTGATTATCTTAATAAAACAGAGGGATACCTACAGAAATATTTATAGATATGTATGTGTACCCAGGATATCATATAACCATATATTGCCTTGCTGTTAGTTTAGAGGGCTTATGATCGAGGATTTTTGAGAGCAAGAACCCATCCAGTGCACAGATCTTGCTTTATAAGCCCATTCTTCAACACAATTAATCAGGGCTACTTGTAGAAATGAAAGGACTGAGGTAGGTAATATACAAGATGAATACAGAACATCTTATAGTGCCAAGAAGTAAAGAATTACAAAATTGCATGGAAATGAAGGGAGACCCTCATTGCTATACAAAATTACATATAAGAGGTTGTGAGGGGAATGAGAAAATAAACAAGGAGAGAAATGAATTACAGTAGATGGGGTAGAGAGAGAAGATGTGAGGGAAGGGGAGGGGGGATAGTAGGGGATAGGAAAGGTAGCAGAATACAACAATTACCAATAAGGTAAAATTGTGGATGTGTAACCGACGTGATTCTGCAATCTGCATTTGGGGTAAAATTGAGAGTCCATAACCCACTTCAATCTAATGTATGAAATATGATATGTCAAGAGCTTTGTAATGTTGTGAACAACCAATAAAAAAAATAAAACATAATCTAATTATGGCAAATAAAAAAAAATAATTACCAAAAACAAACACAGATAATGATGAGGCTATGTCAAAGGGACAAGGGTATTAGATAATATTGAAATAATGCATTTGTTGAGGATAATACAGTTAACAGTTTTCAGCCATCTTAAAGAGCTCTTAACAACCAAAACTGGAGAAAGGTGGTAATAAAACAATACTGGACTATAAACTAAAATATACAATAAATTTCCTTGAATCCTTGTTGACATAACTAAGCAACTGAATAAATAAATTAAGGAAATATGAAACAAATTCTACATGCAGATGAATCCCAAGTAATTTATGTATATGAATTTATTGTGGAGCATAATTCCCTTCCTAATTTTCAGTTGCATTCAGTGACTTTCTCCCAGATAATATGGAAGGAAAATGAGAAATCAAGAAGACTAACTTTACATGTAAAAATATAACACAAAAAGAGAGTGAATGTATAGGAATCTGGCAAATATTATTTCTGTCAGGTGAGCAAAGACAGTATAAACTGTGATAACCCACACTGTAACATGTCCCTTTGGTATGTTGTGAAGAGAATGTCAATTTACTTCTGTGTTCTTATTCCCCCAAACCAAAAACCCCAATCTAATCTTAAGAAAAATGTCAGACATACTTCAGTAGTAAACATTTTACAAAATGTCTGTCCAGAGCTCCTCAAAAACTGTCAAGGTTTTAACAAATAGGGAAAATCTGAGAAACCATCACTCCAGAGGAGCCTAAGGAGATGAAATCGTTAAATGTATATGGTTTCTGAAGGGGACCCTGGAAAGAGAAAAGGGATGTTAAGCAAAACAGGGAGTGCAAGTAACTTAGGTACTTCTGTTAATCATAAAGTATCAGTATTTATTTGTTATTTGTAACAAATTGCTATGATAATATAAAATAGGGAAAACCTTAGGGAGAACTAAAGGGCATGTGGGAACTCTGCAGTGTAATGCAACTTTTCTGTAAATCTAATGATGTTCTAAATTAAGAGTATATTAAAAACAGAAAAACAAGCTCCTATTGGAAATACACTTCTCGGGACTAAAACTGCTTATTAGTTGCATGCTACAAATTAAATTTCCTAATCTTTAAAATGCAGGAAATAATACCGGACTTAAAGCCTTGTTGAGAGTATTAAGTAACTTAATATAGAAAGGCTTATAGCACATGCACTTCCCAACCCACCCAAGGGACATTCGGCAATGTCTTGAGTTAACTTTGGTTGTCACAAGAAGTAAGAGAGATTCTACTGGCACATGGTAGGTATAAGTCAGGGATGCTGCTAAGCAGCCAACAGTGCCAAGGATAGCCCTTTACAACAAGCAATTATCCCACCCAAAATGTCAGTAATGGTGAGGTTGAGAAAACCTGACAATTCTTGTTTCCCAGACTTATCTTTAAGATGAATAAAGAAAATTGAACGGCACTTATCTATATACTTCAAGGATAGCCTGAAACTTATATAGCAGGATACATTTCCCCTCTTTTAAAATTTGTGCCTTATAGTTGTACATACTGATGGAATTTATTGTCACACGTTTGTACATGCATGTAACACACAATAGAACAGTATGATTTGCCCCATCTCACTCCCCAGATTATGAAAATAAATGCCTTCTAAATACTCTAAGATACATGACAAAAGCTTCATGAATAAATACCCAAATCAACACATCTTTAGTAAAATCACAACACTGCTAAATTAATTGGAGTTTTTGTTTTATTTGGTTTTTGCTTTATGTTTTTAAGTTTTAACATTCTTCTGAACCACAAATTAATTGGAGTAAACCTTTCTCCACCTTAAAATATGAAAAATTTATTCCAAACAATTTGGGATATTAAATGCTCCTTATGAATAATATAAGTATGATTATATATTTGTTAATTCATGAGCAACTTATTTAGTATTTAAATGGGACATTTCCTGCCTTCAGAAAGTATAGGTTTAAAGTTTTAAGTTTATTCACCAAATTATGAGATATAGACTACAGCTATCTCAGAGTATTTCAAGTCCCCTTGTCTGGTATGCACTATTCCAGTTCACATAGGTACAACTACTGTGTGTTAATAAAAAATAGCACTGATTGTCTATAATGAGAACAGATAGTCTATACTGTCTAACAATATGTATTAACTGACTAGACAATGATTCAGATATAATGAAAGATTTTAGAAAACTCTGATAACCTCCTTGATATATTGGATGAAATACTTACTTTAGCTACTTATGGAAAACAAAGGATTTTGATTATTCAGTATTTTTAGCTTCTCATGGAAAACAAAGGATTTCGATTATTCAGTATTTTTGTCTGCGTATAAATGTGTGGTATATTTGTTTCAATTTAAATATTTATGCAGACATAAATACTTTGGTTACTTCCCTCTTTATTTCTCTTTGAAAATAACTACATCATTCTGTAGTCATAAATCTCAAAATGTCTATATAACTAAAGCCATAAAACCCATTGAAATGCATATATCTTAAAAAAGAAAGCGTGTTATATTTGAAGTTTTTATCAATATTTTAATGACCAACATCAAAGATTGAAAATTTATGCCAGAAATTTAGAGTCATATATCTAAACTAGATCCTGTTGGCAAAGGTATTCTGTTGAATATTATGGGGGGAAAAGACTAAAACACATGTAAAGTTTTAAAAGATTTTTAAAATCAATTTCTTGAATGCTTTATGAGCTTGTAAACTCTTTGCTAGACACAAAATGCTTTCTCTCTCTCTCTCTCTCTCCAGTCGCCTACATTTTCCAAGACAACATAAGGTCTTTGAAAACAGAGCCTGTTATTTTGCACAACACTGGATTCCCAGAAACTCACTCAGTATTGCAATAAATTATTTTGAATAATTAAATAACTATGGGCTTTCTGGTTCTGTCTGTGAAAGATACTCTTGATCCATAAACAGATTTTTAAAAAAGGCCTAACAAAATAAAAAGATGTAAAACATTAGAAAGAAATCTCTGCAGACACTAGATGGTATCCAATACCGGACTATTTGAGAAAAGGAAAGCATGCTAAATGAGTTCACATTTACACAGGTGGTTTCCTTAAAGGCATTTCTGAACTATAGTGCAAAAATAGATAGTGTCACAGTGGAAGAAACAGAATGGCTTCAGTAGTCCTAATGCAGCAAAGATATGGAGATATTAGGATATCAGAGGGAAGGTATATGTAGAATAGACACCACAGAAAACTATGAAATATTTTCATTATATCTTTGGCCAACTTCTAAACTATACTTGAAAAGACAGACTATTGGAAGTGTGTGTGTGTATATGTGTGTGTGTCTGTGTGTCTGTGTAAGAGATTCAGTATGCACCAAAGAAAAAGAGTCCGTGGTTAATGGGAAGTTAAAAGGTCATCATATATTTCAAAGGTCACTAAGTGTTGGAGAGATGTTGGTGTTGAAATTCAGGTCCAGCAGAGTGGAGAGACCTTGATATATATCTCAGCCATTGAGTTGAGATCCCAGGAAAATACAGTCCTGACTTTAATGCCTAAAGGAGGAACAATGCCATTGGAAAAAGGAGAATACTGAAGTAATCCTGCCCTAATCAAGCCTAAAACCACAACCTCAGTAAGATCAATAAGATCTACACATAGTTTATTTACAAAACAAAACAAAATTCAACATACTGGGGAAAAAATAACATAATTCCTAAATTCTATATTATGTTATCCTCAATGTGTTTCATAAATCAAAAATACTCCCATTTGACCCAGCTATCCCACTCCTTGGCTTATACCTAAAGTAGTTAAAAACATCATACTACAGGGACACAGGCATATCAATGTTTACAGTAGCACAATTCACAATAGCTAAATTGTGGAACCAACCTAGATGCCCTTCAGGAGATAGATGGATAGGAAAACTTTGGTATATATACACAATGGAACATTTCTCAGCATTAAAAGAGAATAAAATCATGGCATTTACAGGTAAATGGGTGAAGCTGGAGAACATAATGTTAAGTGAAGTAAGCCAATCCCAAAAAAATCAAAGGCCAAATGTTTTCTTTGATAAAAGTATGCTGATTCATAATAGCAATGGGTGGAGAACATGGGAGCAATGGAGGAACTTTAGGTAGGGCAAAGGGAGGGGAAAGAGGGTAGAAATGATGGTGGAATGAGTTAGACATCATTACCCTAAGTACATGTATGAAGATATGAATGTTGTGCAAATACTTTATGTACAGTGACTCGAAAAATTGTGCTCTATATGTGTAAGATGAAATGAATTGCATTTTGCCATCATGCATAACAAATTAAAATAAATAAATAATTCAATTTTAAAAATTGCTAGATAATGTTGAGAAACAGGAAAGTTTGACTAATGAAATAGTGAAAGAAGCCAACTGAAGTAAATCCAGGGATAATCCTGATATTGTGTTTAGCAACAAAAATTAATTGCATTTAGTATGTAGAAGACAATAGAAATGAATATAGATAAATTGGATGAATTGAAAATCAAAACTTAGAAAAATAATTTAGCTATTATTATGGAGCTATAAAAACAAATTTATAAAGAATGCATTATATAAGTTTAACAATAATCTACATACAGAAGAAGAATGACAGTGAGCTATAGGACAAAAAAAAAAATGTCCAGAATGAAGTGAGAGAGAAAGAAAATTAAAAAGTAGACAGGACAATAGGATGTCACCCATAATCAAAGATGCTTCATACAAACAATTTATGTCACAGAGTTGAAGACCATGGGAGGGGCTTTTGTATCGTGGGAGACACTAAAAATATTAATATAAGGTTAAGCTACTTTTTGAAGCTAATCTTACACTTTGAAATTTCTAGGGTAGCCAGTAAAATAATCTACTAAAATGAGTAATAATAATAACATAATAATAATAACAAAAAGCTAAGCAGAGACATAAGTGTTTCCAATAAAGAAACTGAATCAGCTAAAAGTTTCCAAGAAAGAAAATTCCAGGCCCACATCTCTTTGGTGGTGAGTTCTATCACATTCTTAAGGAAGAAATTATACATATTTTACACACTTTTGTTTTAGAAAATAAGAGATATGAATACTTACCAATTTATTATATGACACCAATTTGCTAGCTGTACAGGGATATTAAAGCAACTTTATATGCCATTATCTCTCTTGACCAAACAGGCAAAATCATTGTAAAAAAGTTAGCAAAGTAAATCCAACAACATTGTATCTTTTAAAAATACAATAATGGTTGTTTCAACATTAAATAACCAATATGCTTAACATACCACATTATCAGAAGGAAAGTGTGTGGGTTGATAGTCAACGTAGAGGAAGCATTTGATAGACATCAACACTCACACCTGAGACTTTAGGGGTCATCATATTTGTATTCACTTAAGTGTTCAAATGATTCAACTAAAATAATTCAGTTTTTTTTTCCTCTGATTACAATTGAAATAAAATGTGTTCACTTTGTTTGTCAAGGATTCATAATGATTCATGTTATTCAATCTGATAGAATTTTTTTTTTCTTTTCCCTAAAACTACTTTATGTTTTCTTCAGTCCCAAAATATGCTACATAGATTTGGTGTATTAATCCTTTTGCTCTCAAGGAGTTTAAAAAAATTAATTACCCGTATGTTTGAGGACTCAAAGTTAATTATCTGTCTAAAACTATAAGCTTTTCTACATTTCCCATTTTATAGTGTTCCTCTGCAGCAAGATAATTTTCATATGTAAAACTTTGTTTTTCCCCAGTGCATCTCTTCCAATTGGTTCAAAACAGGTTGATCACTTAAGGATTAATGAGGTCTCAGGTGCTCTTCCAAAGCAAAGCCCTCCCCTCCCTCCTCTGTATTGCTTAGGTCATTTCCAAATCTGTCTTACAACATTATTTCTTTTTTACTTACTGGCTTTCCAAACTATATATGCTAGACAAGGCATCATTGTAACTAATAAAGTGATTCTGCACTTGAACTATCTGAATTTGAGTTTTAGCATTTACCTATATTATCTGGATAATTTTGGACAAGTTACTAGTACCTCAATATCTTTTCTTTATATTCAAAATGAGGATGATAATAATCTTATGTCAAAGAAAAATTTTGAAGATTAAATAAGATAATGCTTGTAAATGAAAAAGCACAGAGAGAGTATTTAAAAGAGAACATACTATATCCTAGGTGCAAAAACATGTAAACTGCATTGTTGCTCTAATTAATGCTATCAAAATGTTTAGGCTATGAACCCCAAAGAGATGAAATTTTTTATTAATCTTCTTTGCATCCCCAATCCCCAAAACAGAGTACCCAACATATAGTGAATGGTAAAAATATCCTTGAGTTAGTAAATAAATATATGGATGAATCCACAGGGTATATTGTCTATTATATAATAGATAATATATAATGTATATAAATATTTAAATATATATAAATATTATTTATACATATATATCTTTTTGGACTCTTTGAAAATAAGCTGTCATATATATATGAGAGAGAGAGAGAGAGAGAGAGAGAGAGAGAGAGAGAGAGATCTTTTTGGACTCTTTGATAACAACCTATCTTTTTAATCAGCAGCAGCATGATCATTTTGTCCATTCTGATCCTCTAATGGCAACAGCCCATTCTTTTCTAATTTCTCAAATATAGACTCATAAATGACTGTAATAAATGTAGTGCAGTCCCAAAAATATAGGGATGCAAAAAACCCTAGGAGCATACATTTTGCACTCATCTCTCCTCTCTTTGCTAAAAGTACCAAATAATCTAGTAAATGTATGGGGAAAATCTCAGTGTTTGGAAACCACACAATGTCACAGAAGAAAATAATCTGGGATGCTTGGGTGAGTCAAGGGCTCTTAACTTTCTAATAGAATCTGAAGATAACCTCTTGGTATACTCAGCTGTGGCAGTGTGAGAGCATTGCTTCATGCTTTAAAATGTTGGTTGGTACCTGCCAGTCATCTACATACCCTGCTATGGGATATGTAGCACTTACTCGAGTTGATGATGGAATTTAGGTGCTTCCTTCTGTCTTGAAGGATTACACATCCTCACTTATACATGAACAAGCCTTTCAGCAGAGAGGCCACCCATTCTCTCCATGTCAGCCAGCGACCCACTACAGAAGTTCATGTTCTGCAACAGGTTCATCACTTTATGCCAATGATCATAAAATGAGATACCTGAACTATTTATTTACCTGGGAAACAATATCCATAAAGAAGAGAGTAAGTATGTCTATTGATAAAGACATATGGATATCAGGGAAATAAACATCAAATGTCAACTTGTTAGCTTCAACTGAGGAGTAGAAAAAAATCATGAATGATACTAAGAACTCTGAAGGACAGGAAGAGGACACAAAATGTGGAGAACTAAGACAATATGTTCTAACTGTGAAAGTTCAATAGATAAACTGGAAGAAAAATCAGATAGGCATGTCCTAGAACTAAGTAATTGCCTCTACAATCAAACTTGAAAGTTTCTATGTTGAATCATATGGAAAGCAGTATGGAGATTCCTGGGAAAGCTGGGAATGGAACCACCATTTGACCCAGCTATTGGCCTTCTCGGACTATTCCCTGAAGACCTTAAAAGAGCATACTACAGGGATACTGCCACATCTAGGTTCACAGCAGCACAATTCACAATAGCTAGACTGTGGAACCAACCCCGATGCCCCTCAATAGTTGAATGGATAAAAAAAAATGTGGCATTTATACACAATAGAGTACTATGCAGCACTAAAAAATGACAAAATCATGGAATTTGCAGGGAAATGGATGGCATTAGAGCAGATTATGCTATGTGAAGCTAGCCAATCCCTAAAAAACAAATGCCAAATGTCTTCTTTGATATAATGAGAGCAACCAAGAACAGAGCAGGGAGGAAGAGCAGGAGGAAAAGATTAACATTAAATAGAGTTATGAGGTGGGAGGGAAAGGGAGAAAAAAGGGAAATTGCATGGAAATGGAGGGAGACCCTCATTGTTATACAAAATTACATATAAGAGGTTGTGAGGGGAATGGGAAAAATAAGGAAAGAAACGAATTACAGTAGATGGGGTAGAGAGAGAAGATGGGAGGGGAGGGGAGGGAGGATAGTAGAGAATAGGAAAAGTAGCAGAATACAACAGTTACTATGAAAGCATTATGTAAAAATGTGGATGTGTAACCAATGTGATTCTGCAATCTGTAATGTTTTGAATAACTAATAAAAAATAATAAATAATAAAAAAAATTCTATATAAATAATAAGTAAAAATACTGAAGCCTTTAATGACATATTTAAGACCACTAACATTGTAAATAGTATTTTTCTAAGAAAAGAAATAATAAAAGATGGTATTTTTTTATATGGGTGGGGGTTGTGACTCAGTGGTATAGAACTTGCCTAGCCCATGTGAGACCCTGAGTTTGATCTTCAAAACCACATAAAATAAGTAAGTGAATAAAATAAAGCAACTTAAAATATGGTGAAATATAATCATAATAGTAAATTAAAGGTAACTCTTCCCTGAATAGGAATGCTGAACCTTCTAATGGAAATAGATTAAGAATTTTAGGCTGGGCTAATCAAAGGAAAACAAAACAGGAAAACATATGCCTAGATTTTACCCAGAAAAGTCTTGATAGCTTTTCTACCTTCTGAAAATAAAGAATAAATTTTATAAGCTTACACATAGAGAGACAGGATCTTCAATGAGGAAAAAAAATATATTGGTGTTGGACTTTTCAAGTATAATACTGGAAACATGGAAAAACTTTACAGAAAATAAAGAGAAAATTTTGCAGAGAGAGAGAATGAAATACCTAATAAGGCATTATTAAGTAGAAAATAGAAAGGAACCTTTAAATTTAAATTGATTATAATGCATGAAAAGTAAATATTCCTATTGCATAGTAAGAGCATGGTTTTAGCCTACTTGGCAGTAGTAAAAAAAGAACACTCAGCTTGGAGAAACATAGTAAATCAATTATAATGTCTTATTTCATTAAAAAATAGACAAATAATAAGAATTCAAGTCAGAGAAACAATGGAAAGACAGGAAAAAATAGTATGTTTCAAAAATTTTATACATAGACTTTTGTAATTAATTAAGAAGAAAGTAGAAACAAATGTATCTGTTATCAGAATACAATTTAAGTGGGATAATTTCCAATATTAAAAGCAAAGATTCCGGGGATGGGGTGTGGCTCAGCTGTAGAGCACTTGCTTAACATGTGTGAGGCACTGGGTTTGATCCCCAGCACTACATAAAAAAATGAATAAATCAAGTTACTTTTTAAAAAGCAAAATTCCTATATTATGCAAAAAAGTCAAATTCAAAGTTGGAGGGTTTTTTGAGTCATTATACAATTTCTTAAGAAATCAGGAGTATTTTGAGTGACAAGGGTATCTAACTCACCTCTGTATAACAAAAGTAAAATGGGGCCATGCAAAGACAATTAATCATCTTTGATGCAAAATATGAAATTAGAGCAAAATTAAGATAATAATTTAGAAATAAAAAAATAATTCATTATTTGTTTCCAGGATGACCATAGTATCACATACAATGGACTTAAAGGACAAAAACACTGAAAAGAGGTGATTGCTTAATGAACACAGCAGAGAAACACATAAAGGAAAAACTACCACAGATGTAATAAGAATTTTGTGCATATTTAAAAATGTATCATATCAGGCCACAAATAGTAGCACATTCCTATAATCCCAGCTACTCAGGATTTTGAGGCAGAGGAATTGCAAGTTTGAGGCCAACCTAGGCAACTTAGTGAGATCCTGTTTCAAAATAAAAAATAAATAGGGCTGAGCATTTGGCTCATTGGTAGGGAGTCCTTGAGTTCAGTCCTCACAATGGCCAAAAAAAAAAAAAAAGAATTTATTAGATCAAATAAAATAAGCAAGGACTTTTGAGGATTGTCGATAGAATAAAAAAGTTCATATATGAATATACAGAGATAAAAATATATATGTATACAAGTATATACTTGTGTGTATACTATATAGACACATTATATACAATATCTAATATATGCAACAAACATATTACCTTTATTGGGCACAATCCCTAATGTACATTATAGTCTTATAATATTTTGAAAACATGACTTACAGTTGTCCCTAAATTTAAAAAGTAATAAATATTTTTAACTGCAGTTTTAACCTTAAAATATAACTAGAAATCAGCTCTGAAAAAACAACTAAGTAATTTGAATTTCTTGGAAATGAAAGTAAGTAACCAATGAAACATGTTATCATATCCCATGGAAACCCTGTGCCTGGCCAACCCCTACTTGATGAAGTAGTATAATATGTAAACAAGAATTTTTAAAATCCATAATTTTTTTAGAATTATTTTACTCTTCCTTTAGAAATTTAATAGATATTTGATTTTAATAGGTACTTGAAGTCAAGGGAATCCAAGCCTAGGTGCAATTTGTTATTAATCAGTGAAAAGAGCTAAATCCTAGGGTGTAAATTAAGTTTAATCTTGGGGTTGAATATGGTGACAGTGTCAATGGTGAGAAAAAATATCAAAAGTGAAGGATAGTGAAAACATTTAAAGAACCGTGGGGAAGAACTTCACAGGAAGTGTTGAATATTTAAAGTAGAATTTTTCACATTGCAACTTTTACATATTGTAATACTCAATCATTCAATCCAGCTTCCAATAGAGTTGCAAAAGAAACTTTCCTACAGCGTGCATCTGTAGGAAGGGCATGCAATTAAAATAACCAATCATAATAGAATTTATAGGGACTTAGGAAATAGAGTTGTTAAACTCTGTTGGAATCTGACCACATTTTCTTTAAGGCAAAGAAATGTAATTCTTTTCATGAGCTGAAATCTCTGATATTAGTAATAGGTCAGAACAATGATATAGTAAAAGAAGAGAAGGAAATTAGAACCATAAAACATTACCAAGATAGGGATCAGGACCATATTCCTACCTGCCCATAGCTAAGAGGTTTTGCTTCCCAATTAATTCATATTAGAGAATGATTAATTGGTATCAGCAAATTATATTGAAGTTATCCTGGTATATTGATCCTAATTTTATGTCTAGATATTTTATCAATTTCTTTCAATTTTTTAAAAATTTATTTAAAATAGTCTGGACTTTACTCATATTTTATATTTTACTAACTACATATTTAATGCATAGGAAATCACATAAAAGAAAATAAAATCACCAATAGCAAAGCCCACACCAGGAAGATATTTTGATAATATATATGTATCTATCCATCAGTTATATATTTATCTTATTTTTAGCTTAAGAAGTTTTAATTTATTATTATTATTATTATTAGTAGTAGTAGTAGTAGTAGTATTTTGCTACAAGTAATGGAACCAAGAAGTACATTTATCACTGAGCCACATCCCCAGACATTTTTATGTTTTTATTTTGAAACAGGGTCTCACTAAGTTGCTGAGGCTAGCTTCAAACTTGTAATCCTCCTGCCTCAGTTTCTGGAGTCAATGAAATTGCAGGCAGGTGCCACCATGCCCAGCAGCTATTTTTCTTCAATTTTGCCATTCTATTTTATGTATTTTCCAATTGAAAAAATACTTGTACTTTATCTAATTATTTTCTTTATATATTTTGCACAAATATGTGTATGTGTTTGTGTATGTATATACAAATACAATTTCCATTGAAAATAAAGGCACATGAAGGCCAAAGAATTCCTGTATAAGGCACACATATGAAGAAGTTAAAGCAAAATTGACAAATGCAATAACATTGTCTGAGTATGAAAAGTCTCAAGATCCAGGTCAGGAATGCTTGGATTATTTTAAGTGACTATATGATTTCAGAAAGAAGGATAATTTCTGTTCAATCTGATTTTGAAGGGTTATGGAAAACTATATTCCTACAAAACAGCCCCTGGGAAAAATGGGAAAACAGTGTGCCTCCACAGCAGGGAGGGAAATTAGCCAAACATTAAACCTCTCTCGGTAAATTCTTTCCCAGTAATAATGGGCCCCAAGAGAAAGAAAGCAAACTTTCATCCCTTCCAGGTTCATTCCCAGAATCTCCACCAAAAGCAAACATTCACCCCTTCCCAACCACAATGGGTCCTGCAGGAGAATGACATACTAGTTGCAAGGCTGAAGACAAAAACAAAATCTATTATCCAATAAAATTATGTATTCAGAACAATGATCATTTTAATTTCCCTTAAAAATATGTTCAGGGTTGGGGCTGTATCTCAGTGGTAGAGTGCTCACCTCTCACATGGGAGGCACTGAGTTTGATCTTCAGCATCACATAAAAATAAGATAAAGGCAATGTGTCCATCTACAACTAAAAAAAAAAAAAATTAATTCTTCCAGAAAGGAACTGCTAGAGAATTCTGTAATCTAAACCAAACATATAAAATATAGACAAAAAAAACTTTTCTCTTCATTTTTGCTATGTCATTTTGAGTAGAACAAATATTGATAAGTTTTTATTGTTATTATATTATTCTTTATTGACTAGAATTAATAAAACTCAACTGAACTTAAACTAAGCTTAAATTTTAAAGTAATGTATTTCTGGAATACTCATCTTGACATGGAAAAAATATTTTGTGAAAAATAATCTTTCTTTTACTTAATACACTATACCAAAATTAGTTAAATTATTAAATGAAATAAGTGGAGGAGTGTGTTAAGAAGGCACAAAGTCTTCCCTTAGAAGTAAATTTAGCAAATCTTATGCAGAACCCCATCAACGTGTCATGTTAATCTGCCTAGGCCTAGTTTAGAATCAGTCAGGGCATACAAGTTAACCTAACTTCCAGGGAAGAGACAAAGTTTGCTGAAGAGGCACATAGCCAGCCTCACTCACAGCTATTCAGTTACTATCCCCTGGCCCTCACCAACTCTCAGGGACCTGAGAACAGAAGAGACTTATACAAAGGCAACATACGATCTGTTTTAATCATATTTTATAAATATCAGGTTATTATTATATTAAATCAGTCTATTTTATTGTGTTGTATAAAATACAGTCTAATAAGTAATTTTAGTAATCTTCCAAGTCTAGACTCTCTTTCTCCCCACCCTCCTGTATATACTTCTTTTTTAAAAGAAAAGTTGGCATTTAAATTTTAAATTTTGCTTATTTAGAATCTGTCTCAATTATGTCAGTGAGGGATATTTGAAAATTTCTTACACTTTTGAGACAGTTAAAGAGGGAAAAAGACATTTTAAAAGAATTTAATTCTACAAAGTACAATAAGCTAAATAAAACAAGAGACACACCTAGAGCAAAGCCCAAATAGCATCCCAAACAAAGGCATCACAGCAAATGATTCGTGTGGGCTGAGGATATAGCTCAGTTGCTAGAAGTCCTTGCCTTACATGCACAAGGCCCTGGGTTTGATCCCCAACATCTCTCTCTCTCTCTCTCTCTCTCTCTCTCTCACACACACACACACACACACACACACACATACACACACACACAAATGTGTTTTGATAGTATGAGGGCAAAAACCATAGACTGGAGTCAGATAAGTCTAAGCTCATTTTCCAGCTTGTTATATATATTAGCTGTAATTTAATACCACTGTATCCTTGGGAAATTCACACAATTTCCAAGTCTCAGTTTCCAGATCTGTAAAATGAAAACAATAATTTTATTCCTTTGAATTATTACTCTGAAGACTGGTTGCAGAGTGCTATTAAAAGTACCAAGCTCAGTATCTGAATAATAATTTTGAATAAATTGTAATTTACCTATTCTTGATTTCCTGGTAGCATAGACACAACACTCTATCTCCTTTTTATCCTGCTTGAGATACATTATTATGTTTTATATTATATTCTTTTGATCTGCAAAATGAAACATTCAGAGAACCAGGAGTGATTATAATACTTTAGATTGTATCTTAGGATTTTCATGTATCTAGAGTTGAAAGTACAAACTATTTTCTCTTAGAAAATAAGGTATCTATGAGTGTGAATGTGTACTGGGGTTTGTTTTGGCAGTAGATGAATGGCAGTTAGTGTTAAAAATATTAGGTGGCACAAAAAAGAAACTGCACTGAATTCATAGAGGAATTAAGGAACATCACCATAGAGAAAAGAGATGGACAAGATAGCAGCAAGAACAGCATAATGACAAGAACCTGGAGAATCCTTTAGTTCTGACATGAATAATGAAAAAAAAAAATAGTGACAATCAGTCTGGGTTTTGATGCCTTATCTGATACCAAGACTTGCTATAATTTCTTTGCTGTTTTCTAACCAAGCATATGATATTGTTTCTAAATATTAAAGAGAAACAACTCATAAACATCCTTATTACTTAGGCAGATAAGCATATTTTTTGTGTATTTTTGAAAAGAGAAATTGAGATACAAGTTCAAACAACAATGAGAAAGCACCTTTCATCTATTAAATTTACAGAGGAAGGATTATATGCAGTGCCTGCCTAGGTGTGGTGAGATGGAATGTGCTATTCTATGAAATAGGGGTATGAACTGGCATAAAATAACTTGAAAGAATTATATGTATATATGTATATATATTTTTTTGAAAAAAATTTCACATTTCTACAATAATAATCCATTAACCTCATTAGTGTCTTCCAAGAGATAATCAGTGTGTCAAAATGAAATTATATTTAACTGCTGGAGCAGTTTAGCACCTATGAAATTACAAAAAAAAAAAAAACTGATTCACTCACACTTCCTTTGGAGACAAGACCTCAAAGTGAAAAAAAAAATTCTGGAAGTTAAATAAACATAGAGGAAGACAGGAACAGTAGAGACAAGGGTGTGGGGAACCAAAGATTTAAACGAAATTGGGGAGGATCCTTGAATTAGATTATTTCAGAAAATTTGCTGCCAATCATTTGGGCATTACAGAGAAAAGAAATGGTAGGCATATGCAGGAAACAGAGCTTTATTGAAATGTGCAAAGATTTTTACCAAAAAAAAAAAATGCTCCAAACAAAATTATGAAGAAAAAGAAAAAGAAAAATAGCAAGGAGCCCTTCAGATAATGAGAGCATATTCAAGAACTTGCCCACAGGGCATCAAGAAATGATACAAAGACATGAAAGAACAGCATAGCATAAATAAAAATGTTTAGAGGTGAAATGTCAATCCTCAGGAAAGAAAAAAAGATGAAAATAATTATTAGTAGTAAAAACCCACAAAATTAAAGATGATATTTGTATAAATGCAGAAAAGCTCTTTAAAATATTAGGTTTAAATATATATTTGGAGAAAAGAGATAAAAATCATTAAAAAATATTTAAGATAGAAAGTGAAGTTTTATTTTTTTTATTTTTTTTTGTGGTTAATGTGCTTGGTGCTGTCAGTTCTTTTTTTTTTTTTCTTTTTTTTATTGGTTGTTCACAACATTACAAAGCTCTTGACATATCATATTTCATACATTAGATTGAAGTGGGTTATGAACTCCCAATTTTACCCCAAATGCAGATTGCAGAATCACGTCGGTTATACATCCACAATTTTACATAATGCCCAATTAGTAATTGTTGTATTCTGCTAACTTTCCTATCCCCTACTATCCCCCCTCCCCTCCCCTCCCCTCCCTTCTTCTCTCTCTACCCCATCTACTGTAATTCATTACTCTCCTTGTTTATTTTCCCATTCCCCTCACAACCTCTTATATGTAATTTTGTATAGCAATGAGGGTCTCCCTTCCTTTCCATGCAATTTCCCTTTTCTCTCCCTTTCCCTCCCATCTCATGACTCTGTTAAATGTTAGTCTTTTCTTCCTGCTCTTCCTCCTTGCTCTGTTCATAGTTGCTCTCATTATATCAAAGAAGACATTTGGTATTTGTTTTTTAGGGATTGACTAGCTTCACTAAGCATAATCTGCTCCAGTGCCATCCATTTCCCTGCAAATTCTATGATTTTGTCATTTTTAATTGCTGCATAGTACTCCATTGTGTATAGATGCCACATTTTTTTTATCCATTCATCCATTGAAGGGCATCTGGGTTGGTTCCACAGTCTAGCTATTGTGAATTGTGCTGCTATGAACATCGATATGGCAGCATCCCTGTAGCATGCTCTTTTAAGGTCTTCAGGGAATAGTCCGAGAAGGGCAATAGCAGGGTCAAATGGTGGTTCCATTCCCAGCTTTCCCAGGAATCTCCAAACTCCTTTCCAAATTGGCCGCACCAACTTGCAGTCCCACCAGCAATGTACAAGAGTACCCTTTTGTCCACATCCTCGCCAGCACTTGTTGTTGTTTGACTTCATAGTGGCTGCCAATCTTACTGGAGTGAGATGGTATCTTAGGGTGGTTTTGATTTGCATTTCTCTGACTGCTAGAGATGGTGAGCATTTTTTCATGTACTTGTTGATTGATTGTATATCCTCCTCTGAGAAGTGTCTGTTCAGATCCTTGGCCCATTTGTTGATTGGGTTATTTGTTATCTTATTGTCTAATTTTTTGAGTTCTTTGTATACTCTGGATATTAGGGCTCTATCTGAAGTGTGAGGAGTAAAAATTTGTTCCCAGGATGTAGGCTCCCTATTTACCTCTCTTATTGTTTCTCTTGCTGAGAAAAAACTTTTTAGTTTAAGTAAGTCCCATTTGTTGATTCTTGTTATTAACTCTTGTGCTATGGGTGTCCTATTAAGGAATTTGGAGCCCGACCCCACAATATGTAGATCAGAGCCAACTTTTTCTTCAATCAGACGCAGAGTCTCTGATTTGATATCAAGCTCCTTGATCCATTTAGAGTTAACTTTTGTGCATGGTGAGAGGAAGGGATTCAGTTTCATTTTTTTGCATATGGATTTCCAGTTTTCCCAACACCATTTGTTGAAGATGCTATCCTTTCTCCATTGCATGCTTTTAGCCCCTTTATCAAATATAAGATAGTTGTAACTTTGTGGATTAGTCTCTGTGTCCTCTATTCTATACCATTGGTCCACTCGCCTGTTTTGGTACCAGTACCATGCTGTTTTTGTCACTATTGCTCTGTAATATAGTTTGAAATCTGGTATTGCTATACCGCCTGATTCACACTTCCTGCTTAAAATTGCTTTTGCTATTCTGGGTCTTTTATTTTTCCATATGGATTTCATGATTGATTTATCTAATTCTTCAAGAAATGCCATTGGAATTTTGATTGGCATTGCATTAAACCTATAGAGAACTCTTGGTAATATCGCCATTTTGATAATGTTAGTTCTGCCTATCCATGAACAGGGTATATTTTTCCATCTTCTAAGATCTTCTTCTACTTCTCTTTTTAGGGTTCTGTAGTTTTCATTGTATAAATCTTTCACCTCTTTTGTTAGGTTGATTCCCAAGTATTTTATTTTTTTGGAGGATATTGTGAATGGAGTGTTTTTCCTCATTTCCGTTTCAGAAGTTTTGTCGCTGATATACAGAAATGCCTTTGATTTATGCGTGTTGATTTTATATCCTGCCACTGTGCTGAATTCATTTATTAGTTCTAGTAGTTTCTTTGTAGACCCTTTTGGGTCTTCTAAGTATAGAATCATGTCATCTGCAAATAGTGATAATTTAAGTTCTTCTTTTCCTATTTTTATGCCTTTAATTTCTTTTGTCTGTCTAATTGCTCTGGCCAGTGTTTCGAGAACTATATTGAATAGAAGTGGTGAGAGAGGGCATCCCTGTCTTGTTCCAGATTTTAGAGGGAATGCCTTCAACTTTTGTCCATTCAGAATGATGCTAGCCTGAGGCTTAGCATAGATAGCTTTTACAATGTCAAGGTACGTTCCTGTTATCCCTAGTTTTTCAAGTGTTTTGAGCATAAAGGGATGCTGTACTTTGTCGAATGCTTTCTCTGCGTCTATTGAGATGATCATATGGTTTTTATCTTTAAGTCTATTGATGTGGTGAATAACATTTATTGATTTCCGTATATTGAACCAGCCTTGCATACCAGGGATGAATCCTACTTGATCATGGTGCACAATTTTTTTGATGTGTTTTTGTATTCGATTCGCCAGAATTTTATTGAGGATTTTTGCATCTAGGTTCATTAGAGATATTGGTCTGTAGTTTTCTTTCTTTGAGATGTCTTTGTCTGGTTTCGGAATCAGGGTGATGTTGGCCTCATAGAATGAATTTGGAAGAGCTCCCTCTTTTTCTATTTCCTGAAATAACTTGAAAAGTATTGGCATTAATTCTTCTTTAAAGGTTTTGTAAAACTCCGCTGTATACCCATCCGGTCCTGGGCTTTTCTTAGTTGGTAGTATTTTAATGGCTTCTTCAATTTCATCCATTGATATTGGTCTGTTCAAATTGTGTGTATCCTCCTGACTCAGTCTGGGCAAATCATATGACTTAAGAAATTTATCGATGTCTTCACTATCTTCTATTTTATTGGAATATAGGTTTTCAAAATAATTTCTAATTGTCTTCTGTATTTCTGTAGCATCTGTTGTGATATTGCCTTTTTCATCCCGTATGTTAGTAATTTGAGTTCTCTCTCTTCTTCTCTTTGTTAGCATGGCTAAAGGTCTGTCGATCTTATTTATTTTTTCAAAGAACCAACTTTTAGTTTTGTTAATTTTTTCAATAGTTTCTTTTGTTTCAATTTCATTAATTTCCGCTCTGATTTTAATTATTTCTTGCCTTCTGCTACATTTGCTGTTGTTTTGCTCTTCCTTTTCTAGGGCTTTGAGATGAAGTGTGAGCTCATTTATTTGTTGGTTTTTTCTTTTTTTGAGGAATGACCTCCAGGTGATGAACTTTCCTCTTAAAACTGCTTTCATTGTGTCCCATAGATTCCGATATGTTGTGTCTGTATTTTCATTTATCTCTAAGAATTTTTTGATTTCCTCCTTTATGTCTTCTGTAACCCATTGATCATTCAGTAACATATTGTTCATTTTCCATGTGATGTAGGATTTTTCATTCCTTCTTTTATCATTGATTTCCAGTTTCATTCCATTGTGATCAGATAAAATGCATGGTATTATCTCCACCCCTTTATATTTACTGAGGGTTGCCCTGTGGCATAATATATGGTCTATTTTTGAGAAGGATCCATGTGCTGCTGAGAAAAAAGTATATCCACTGGATGATGGTTGATATATTCTATATATGTCAGTTAAGTCTAGGTTATTGATTGTGGTATTGAGTTCTATAGTTTCCTTATTCAACTTTTGTTTGGAGGATCTGTCCAATGGTGAGAGAGGTGTGTTGAAGTCACCCATAATTATTGTGTTGTGGTCTATTTGATTCTTGAACTTGAGGAGAATTTGTTTTATGAATGTCGCAGCGCCATTATTAGGTGCATAAATATTGATAATTGTTATGTCTTGTTGGTGAATGGTTCCTTTTAACATTATATAATGTCCTTCTTTATCCCTTTTGATTAACTTAGTCTTGAAGTCGATTTTATTCGATATGAGGATGGCCACCCCTGCTTGCTTACGAGGACTGTGTGCGTGGTATATTTTTTCCCATCCTTTCACCTTCAGCCTGTGTATGTCTTTTCCAATCAGATGTGTCTCCTGGAGGCAGCATATTGTTGGATTTGTTTTTTTAATCCATGATATCAGCCTATGTCGCTTTATTGGAGAGTTTAAGCCATTAACATTCAGAGTTACTATTGATATATGGTTTGTACTTCCATCCATGTTTGATTATTTATCCTTTTTTAAAAAAAAAATTTAGTTTGTTTCTCCATGATTATTTTTCCCCTCGCCCTCTGTCTTTACCGAGGCACTTCCCTCTGATGGTTTTGGTTATTGTTTTTCATTTCTTCCTCGTGTAGTGTTTTGCTCAAAATGCTTTGCAATGCTGGTTTTCTGGCTGCAAATTCTTTTAACTTTTGTTTATCATGAAAGATTTTTATTTCGTTGTCATACCTGAAGCTTAATTTTGCTGGATACAGAATTCTTGGTTGGCATCCATTGTCTTTCAGTGTTTGAAATACATTGTTCCATGACCTTCTTGCTTTCAGTGTCTGTGATGAAAAATCCGTTGTTAACCTTATTGGTTTACCCCTGAATGTAATCTGTCTCCTTTCTCTTGTAGCTTTTAATATTTTCTCTTTGTTCTGTATATTGGATATCTTCATAACAATGTGTCTTGGCGTTGGTCTACTGTGATTTTGTGTGCTCGGTGTCCTGTATGCATCTTCAATTTGTATATCTGTTTCCTTTTTTATTTCTGGAAAGTTTTCTGTAATTATTTCATTCAGCAGGTTACTCATTCCCTTGGTTTGAATCTCTGTACCTTCTTCTATCCCGATGACTCGTAAGTTTGGCTTTTTTATGTTATCCCATAACTCTTGGATGTTTTTCTCGTGATTTTTTACCAGCCTTTCTGAGTTGGCTAGACTCTTTTCAAGATGAAATAATTTGTCTTCATTATCTGACGTTCTGGCTTCTACTTGCTCCACTCTGTTAGTGATACTCTCAATTGAGTTTTTAATTTGGTTTATAGTTTCCTTCATTTCTAAGATTATGGTTTGATTCTTTTTTATAATCTCTATCTCCTGATAAAGGTGCTTAACTTCTTCTTTTATCTGTTTGTGTAATACATTTTCAATGTGTTCTTTCGCTGCTTGAATTTGCTGTCTCATATCCTCTTTAAGGTTCCATTCCATCTGTCTAAGGTGTTCCTTGAGTTCTTTATATGACCATTTTTCTGATGACTCTAAGTCCTCCTGAATATTTAGGCTGTCCTGCATTGTTTGTACTCCTTTTCTTCCTTGCTTTTTGAAGCTGCTCATGTTACTTCTTATTCTGTTTGACTGCTGGGTTACTGTTTACTCCTATAAATTTATTTGATGCTTGGGAGGAAAGGTATTAGAAGGGAAGGGAAAAAGTCACTAAAGAGAATGAGAGTAAGCCGGTAGAATTCAAGGAAGGGGGATAAGATAATTGAAAATAAATGAAAAGACAAAAGAAGAAAAAAGTAGGAAATAAAAAAAGAGAAAAAAAATTTTTTTAAATAATAAAAAAAAAATAAAAATTGTAAGAAAAAAAATTATTTAAAAAATTGTAAAAAAAAAAATTAAAAAAACAAGAAAGAAAAATGAAAATAAAAGAAAACCCCAAATCAAAATTAAACAACAACAACAACAACAACAAAAAACAACAACAACAAAAAAAAAAACTAATAAATGCAGTCTTAGAGTTTGATTAACTTCTCTTCCAGTAGGTGGCGCTGTGACCACCAGGCCAAGTTTCTCCTATCAATACGCGGAAACCAATCACTGTGCAGCAGCTCCTCCTCCCAGACTGGGCGAGTCTCCAATCCTGGGTGCCTAGGGCGTCCTCTTGTGTCTAGTCACTTCCCCACTTTTCCTCTAGCCAGGCCCCTCTCACGGGTGCCGCTCACCACAATACTGGGTACACGCCAGGTCTGCTGCTCCCGGAAGCCCTGTTGTCATGAATGACTGGACACACTCTTCCAGTTTGCCATTCCCTCAGACCCTAAGTTTGTAGAGCTTGGGGCTGAGAATCCTCAGCGAATTTTACTGCCCCTCTGGTAGCCACACCCCCGGTAGCTGGTGCAAGAGACCTCAGCTGTCAGCACTGGTGGGAGCGGTAGTCCCGTGCCGCGGGTCCCGCACCACCTCTAATTCCCTCGGTCTGGCTACCGTGCTCACGGGAGAGCTGGGAGGGGCCCTTACAGGAGAGCTGAGATTGGCCCTTAAGGTTTCCCCGATGTGTGGAGAGAAAAGGCTAGGGAATTACACACCTGTAGCCGCAGGTTTCAATGAAGTTATCTCCTCCGCCGCAGTCTGATGACGTCAGTTCTCTGCCATGGTGGTATCTCTTGCAAACGGCAACAGTTCGTTTCCCTTTGCCGGGTGACCAATGCAACGGGTGGGTCCTTACTGTCTCTACCAAGCCCCGTTTCAAACCTGTGGCCACTACCTATGAAGGCTCGGTTGGCATTTACCTCAGTAGGATCAGAAGGGCTGACTGGTTGTTTCAGCCGGGTGGATTAGTGCTGAGTCACAGCTGTTTATCTGTGGGAAGCAGGTGAACGGGAGCTTGAATTCAGCCGATCCAGGTTCAGTGTGTGTTCTGAGAGGCCCAAACAGCTCGCCCCAGATCCACGTCAGTTCAGCATTGCCTAGTGATCCTGAGCAAACAGAATTAGGCTGTTTATGACTCCCTATGCCTGCACAGCTGAAGAGGTCAGAGACTTGATCTCTCCGCGCCCGCCGCCATGTTGGAATCCCGAAAGTGAAGTTTTAAGTGAAAGCAATAGTTCTAGAAAACTAGATAACTTCCTAAAATAATACTAATAAAAAATATTTGAAACTACATGTTGAAATAGCAAACCATGAACCTGAGAAGAATGCCCCAGAATCACCAGCACCATTACATATTTAAAGAAAATTATTACCCAATTAAAAAAAATAAAAAACATCTTCTAGAAAGTATTACATTTAGTACATATGGGAAAGTTGTTAGATTATCATAAGAATTTCAAGGAACACTTGAAAGAAACAAATAAAAAAGTATGTTTAATACAATTAAGAATTTATGAGCCAATGTTTTATATCTAAGAGAGAATCTACTTTCAAATATGAAGAACATAGGCAATCTGTTATCAAATACTTAAGAATTTAAAGAATATTGTTTTTATGAGCATTTCCTGAGAAATCTTGCACAAAATAACTTACAGGCAACAAAAATGAACAGAGAGACATGGATGTAAAGACTGATTATGAATAATAAATACATGGTTGCACTAGAGTTAAAATGCAATGAGAGCTACAAGAAATATAATATAGTATGCAATTACTATTTACATCCATTTATAAAATGTGAAGACATAACACAATAAATATGTTCAGTAGCCATATAAGTGGCAATATTGTATTCTTATCTGAGACTATTTTGCTTATGAGATAAAATAAACAATTGTAACCTAACTAAATCCTATCATCTTTGTATGATTTAGAATGAGGAAACAATGCAGCAGGAAAGAAGTCAAATGAAATTTAGTTCAAATATCACTATAACTTCTTAAGGCAACTTACCATGGGTAACTTACACTATAATGAGATTCTATTTCACATCTTGTAAAAATGGTCAAGATAAAATAATAAGCTAAAGAGAACCCTGATTATACTAAGTGTAAGGGAGGAGATGTTGATTAACTGAAGCATTCATTCTCTTCTAGTTAGAGTAGATATTGGTACGACTTCTTCAGAAAAAATCCTGAAGATATCTATTAAATCTGTTAGAGGCCATAAGTTTCACTCTTCTATAATAAAATTACATGCATACGTACTTTCACTGAAGCATATGTGTGAATTTGTTCATAGTAGCATTATTGTTAACTGTGAAAACACTGTAGAGTTAAAATGTCAATCAACCATAGAATAATAAACTGTGATATGTTCATGCAAAGTAGTATTAGACATCAATGTATTTTGTGAACTACTGATGTACACAATTACATGGATAGATTCCACAACAATTGGGGGGACATAATTTAGAATTCAAATATTGTTTTGATTCTATTTATATGAAGTTTAAAAGCAGGCAAAACTAAACTATGGTATTAGAATTGAGACATGATTAGTATCATGGAAATGGAGTTAGTAATTAGGAAATGGATTTAGGAAACAGGACATCTGAAGATTTCTTCAGTTCTATGGTATCATAGTTCTTAAAATTGATGATAGCTGTATGGATGTGTTCTCTAATAATCCACATATTATGTGTACCAATGTGTATACATACATTTGTAAATTTTTCTGCTTATACAGTAGCTGGTTGATACTCTGATAATCTCACATCTCCTAGCTGCTGAGAATGTCTGCTGCTGACAGCTCATAGCTGAGTCCCTCCCTTGGCATTGCCCTTGGCCACAGAGAACTCCATTTTCTAAAATTATCTTCCTCCCTGGAGAGAAACCGAATACAATGAGTGAAATGCAAGAATACAAATGTTCAGCTTCTTTATCTCAGGTTACGAGAACTCTCAAGGGCCATCCTAGCTCAATAGCTACAATAAAACTATGTTATGTGTTGACTTCTTTTTCTGCCCAGTACTGCTTTCCTTGATTCATTATAGATATCTGTCCCCAAAACATTCTCCAACACACATTCTGCACTTAACATTGTATCTACATCTACAGAGTCTACATCGAGGGATCTCAGTCTAATTCAGTAAGTATGAGAAGAGGTCCTTGAAAGCAGACTCTAAAATAGGAATTTAAGACTGCATAAAAATGTTCAGTCCGTCTGACAACGGCTACTCCATTGCTAGTGGTAAATAGAGAATAAATAAACTTTGATGTGTCACAATTGTTAAAACTGTCACCAGTAGTACTGCATCACTGGTGAAAGAGAAATATAATTACTTCTGGAACTTAATGACATGTAGAAAATGGTAGGTATGAGCAGTATGAAATGAATAGACTTTTACTGAGAACCACTTTTTAATTAACTATTTTTTAATTTAATTTAATTAAGAGTGACAATTACAGGGGATTGTCAATTAAAGTCAAAATATGAAAGGCATCGAGACCCCTGGAAAAATACAAGGAGTCAATTTACCACTGGTAGGCAGTCAAAGCATAGGACCAGGTTCAGAAATTAGTGATGAAATCCAGTGGAGCTTCACAGAAGGTCGAATTCTCAGTTTCCCAAGCCAAAGTCACGAAGAAAGAATATTCCTCTTAGACTCAGAATGAGCATAATTGATTAGATATAGTTGAGAACCTGGATGTTCCACTTTTCCCTGATCCCTCTTATCTGGTAGAATTATCTTCTGTCTTCTTTGTTAGAAAATAATGGTCCTCTTGCAAAGGAAGTTTTGCTGGTAGATAAGCTTTAGTAGCTAAGAGGGCCTGAAGGTAACGATTCCACAGTAGAAATAAACACTCTTATTACTTAGAACTTGGATTTAATATTATTTTACAATAAAAGGAATCAGGGGTCTTTGGGAAAATGACTGATTCTTAAAATGGGACAAAAAATGTATAAGATAAGCATGGAATATCTTGTAGTGACAGAAAGTAAACAAATGCTAAATAAATACACACACACATACACTAATGTGAGAGTATCAAAGGGATATATGAGTCAACTGCAAGATCTTCTAATATCAAAATGAGAAAAATTGACCATTTATAAAACAGTAGTGGATTTTAACCAAGGTATAAAATATCCATTATTCCATAAAACATTATTAAAAGTAATTGAATAAATAAACAAATCTGGAACAACAGGCAAATCTCTGGGAAATTCCAAGTAATTTATATAGCTTTTTATCCCATAAGGAATTAGAATATAAGTCACCACTCCTTAAGCATGAAGTATATATAATGACATCCTTTGAACAGATATTATATGGAAAGAGGGTGTGAGAGTTATCAGAATTAAAATGGAGGCACTTGTATCAAACACAAATGAGCAAATAAATAAAATGTTAAATAGACCAGGAATTTATGGGGAAGGAGCTTTTTCCATGTATTATGATATAAAGAACTATCATAAGAGACTCTATCAAAGCCACAGCCTTACAGAAAAGCCACTGTCCTTTCCACAAAGAACACTTACGCAAGAACATCTGCCCAGCAACTGCCTACTTAACCTTGGACTGAAGAATTCCTTGTTATTAATTCTGTTAGTCGAGGATTATTGTTTCAGAAACAGTTTATGCAATCCTCTTCATCTTACCTTTTAAAACTTTTAGGTATCTCTGCATCCTGGTTTCACCTGGGTCCTGACCATGGTCTCCATGGCATGTCCATCTTACAGTTGGCAAATTCCCTTTTGATTCCCGAGTAAACAATATTCTTTCCCTGAGGGCTTCTAAGTTTGTTTTTTGGTTGAAAAGGAATAAAAGAAGTACAGTGGAGAAACATAATCATTTTAGAGGCTTCCAGGGAGAAGCATTATGTGCTGCTTCTAGATTCCAAGGTCTCCTGTCATGCCTTGGCATCCTGTCTCTGCCCCCATCTTCACATCACCTTCTCTTTGTGTGTTGTAAAGCTCCCTCTGTCTCTGTCACCCAGACAATATAAAATCAGCTCCTCCTCTGAAGATTCTTTGCCACACACCACCTTTGTCTGTAGGAGGTAATGTTCACAGGTTCTTTATATTAGAGTATGGGAATCTTCATTCATTTCACTACAGAAAGCTTTTTTTTTTTTTTTTAACCTGTGAACTCTCCTGAAGCTGATAGATTTGTGAAGATGCAAGAGAGACCACACAAGAACAATTAAAACAACAACAACAAAAAAGGAGCTAGGGACACATGCAGATAATGAAAATATCATGTTATAGAAATTTATTAACAATTTAAGACTATTGAGTGGGTAATATCTCAGCAATAATCTCAATGATAAGAAGGTATGAAGAATTCAAATATCTGGCAAATGAGCATCCATCTCAGACAGAAAAAAAAATGTTCAGGTAAAGATTCTAAATAAGGAATTTTTGCTTTAATAAATGACAAAAAAACCCAAAGTCATATAACTAAAATATACTAGATGAGACAGAGCAAATATGCTTGGAAATATAGACACAGGTCAAATCAAACAGAGCTTTGTAAACCAGGGCAGAGAATTTATCAATGAGCCATTCCTGCATTCAGGTTTAGTCTCATTATCATCTACAATTGACAATACAGTATATGTTATTATGGTACCATTAAACACTTATTATAATCTGATCTCCTTCAATAAATAACTTTCTTCCAACCTCTGCTTTGTTATCAGTGTCGGACTGACTGTAGAAATAATTTATTTCAAATTACTTAGTCACTTGAATTACTAATATTAGCATAATATGTGAAGTGTCTGAATCCAATCATAATTACAAAACTTACTTATCTATGCTCCATGACTCAAACCCTTGCTATTTGATTAATTTTCTATCTGAACTGATAAACAAAAATCTGTATATTCAAAATTAATATATTTAGTGAAGAAGCTATGTCTGTATTTACATGAAATTTCTGATGTTACTCAACAATGATGCACTAAAAATTAACAGATTTTGATCAAATAAACAAAGAATTTCCAAAGGTCACTTTTACTTTGTGTTATATGGGCATATCTTTTAAACAAAGGTCAACTTTTCACATGACTTGTTCTCTGTATTGTAATTTACCGAGCATTGCTTGAAGAAATTCTCTATAATACCTTCCAATCCTCCTTTGTACTAAATTCTCATTTGCTAAAACTATTGCATCTCACAAAACCCTTTTACAAAAGGTAAATTCTTTAGAAGGGTAACATATCAGCTATTAATGTGTCATCATTTATTCAAAGATTAATAAACTAGTCAAACCACATGCCCCATGATTGCAAACCAGCAGCCCTTAGCAGAATCTGGCTGAAGGTTTGTCTTGTTTGGCTAACACTGCAGTGTTTGCACAGAATTTAAATTTTAATGACTTTAAATAAGGTGTGCTTCTTCCCATTTTCCAATGGCCCTTCTAGTATTGTTTACACCAGGTTCAAATCACATATGTATTTTACTTTTACCATTATGACCCCAGCAATATTCTGATGTTTTTAAGGAAGAAAAGAAAGCACCACCCCAAGTTATTACACCTGTGTAGCTGAAGAGGACAGGCCCAGAGAACTTTAGGATCCCTTTCGGGGTTTTGTTTTGCAACATTTTCTCTTGATTATTTTACCCTATACTGATGACTCCCAAATCTATATAATCATATTCTGCTCTGATCTCTAATTCTATCCAACTCTGTCCTTGTACTTACATCTATGTTTCCATAGACAACACTCTCAAACTCGCTTTTACTTTCAAGTTTCCTGTTTCAAAGACCCAGTGTTGCTCTACTGCAATGATCTCCTTGCATTTCTAGCACACGGGAATAATCTTGGTTGCTGAGGGCCATTACCAAGTAGGAATGACGCATCGCAATTTCCTTGCCAAGCGTACCCCATGCTGCTTAGAGGACATTTGATGGGACATTGCATGCATGCTTTAATGAGGTGACCTTGCTCAAGGACCTAGGCAGATCCGGGTTTAGAGCTGATCAGGTTTGAGGAAGTAACCGGCTCCTTGAGTTTAAGGCGTTGCCAGTTTAAGATAATGGGTTTTAGGGAAGTTGGAAGTTGAAGATTATTGCTGGGATTAGGGTGTTCCTGCTGCTTGTTCCCGTTGAGTTCTCGTGAGATTAAAATGGGATTTGGAGATAGCCTCGTGGAGTAGGTGGTGGTGAGGCAGACAGGAGAACGTGTTTGCCCCTGGACCTGTGTGGAGGCGGTGTGAGAGCGGGAATAAAGAATTGCTGTTTGAACCTACAAAGCTGTGAGTGCCTCATGATTCTGGTGCCAAGCCGAGACATTGGCCTTGGCACTTGGTCATAGAGGATGTTCTATTTTTGTTAATTTTTATTTGCAAATATTTAAGACTCAAAATTGCAAAGATAGTAGAATGTTCACATAATGCTCATCCATCTTTTACCAATGGCAACATTTAAAATAGCCATAATCTATTTTCAAAGCCAGGAAATGGATATTGGTACAATATGATAAGTAAAATTACAAACTTTACATAGATTTACCAATTATTACACATACTCACTTTTGTTCTTTTTTCTTTTTCAGTGATAATGTGGTGAAATTTTACTTCATGTACAGATTTGTTTAACCACCACCACAGACATAGAGAAAAACCTGTTTCATCACCAAAAATAAATTCTTGCTTTTCCTGTTAGTAAGAAACCTGCCTTACATCCTGGCTGGTTGTTTTCCATCAATACAATTTTGTCATATTTAAAGTGTTATGTGAATGCAATCATACAATTAGAACAGTTCAAGATGGAATTTTTCACACACAACTTTATGCCCTTTAGACCCATCCTAGTTGATATGTGTGTATCAAGAGCTTGTTTCTTTATATAGCTAAATTGAATGTTTTCTGTATGTATCTTATTTTGCATCTACATATTATTTCTGGTGAAACATCTTTTGTCCATGCATTCCTAAATAGAAGTCTTTTGGCTTATTAAGTGTTTTGCTAGTGATATTTTCTAGTTTTTGGCCTAAATTATTGTCCTCTTAACAAAGTGTTTCACAAATAATAATAATAATAATAATAATAATAATAATAATAATACTTAATTTTGGTGAACTTCCAATATATTTTTTTGTTCTTGTTTCATGGATCATACTTTTGGGTTCATATCTTCATTTAATCCTACTTCAAAAAGAGTTTTTGTTGTTTTTGTCTAAAATATTTATAGTTTTAAAATTATATCTACTACCTGCTTAAATTAATTTTTATATAAGGCGAAGTTCAGGTTAGATTCATATTTTGCTCATAAAGTTGAACTGCTGGGCACAGTAGCACACATCCTGTAATCCCAGGAGGCTGGGGCAGGAGGATTGCAAATGTGAGGCCATCCTGGGAAACTTAGTGAGACCCTGTCTCAAGATAAAAAGTAAAATAAATGAGCATAGGATGTAGCTCAGTGATAGATCACTCTTGAATTCAGTCTTCTGTACTAAAAATTGATTATTTCAAATCATATATTAAAACAGTATCCTTTCTTTTTACCTTTGTTTTCTTGTCAAAAACCATCATAAAATGTTTTTGTAGGTCTATATTTGGTGTCTCTAGTCTGTTCCATTGATTTATGTGTCTGTCCCTCCTTCAATACCATACTGTCTTGTTACTGTGGTTATAATAACATCTTAAAACTAGGTTGTATGATTCCTTCAACTTTAGTCTTCTTCCTCAAAATATCTTTTTAGCTTTCCTGTCTCTTTTATATCTTCATATGAATTTTAAAATAGCTTGTCTATATTTGAAAAAAATAGCTACTGGAATTTTGATAGGAATTATGGTAAAACTATAGAATAATTTAAGAATAATTGACAACTTTAGTATGTTGAGTCTTCTAGTCCTTAAACACTTAAACACTGCATTTCTCAATAGAGAATATTTCTCATACGTTTAAGGCCACTTTAAATTTTATACCTATTTTCTAATTTTTAGTATGTAGTATGTAGATATTCTACACTTTTAAGTAGATACTTATTCCATTTTTTGATTATTTAAAATGTTATTTAATTTATTTTTGTTCTATTTTCTCCATACTATTATTATGAAATATGATTGAAACTTTTTATTGACACAATATTTGTACATATTTATGAAGTATAATGTAATAATTTGATTCAGGTATGCACTGAGTTGAGACTGACCCAGGATAATTAGCATGTCCATCTGTGTGTTGACCTATTTGAATACAGTAGTTCTAATTTCTTAATAGAGTACAGAGGATTAAGTGCATAAGTAAGTTATCTGAAAATAGAATTTCATTTGTTGTTTCCATATTATTAACAACTGCCATTATAACTAGTGTGAGATGAAATCTTAGAGTAGTTTTGATTGGCATTTCTTTACTAGAGATGTTGAACATTTTTTTATATATTTGTTGATTGATTGTATATCTTCTTCTGAGAAGTATCTGTGCAGCTCCTTAGCCCATTTATTGATTGGGTTGACTGTTTTTTTGGTGTTAAGTTTTTTGAGTTCTTTATATATCCTGGAGATTAGTGCTAAATGTGATCTGCATGTGGCAAAAATTTGCTTCCAAAGTATAGGCTCTCTCTTCACCTCATCAATTGCTTCTTTTGCTGAGAAGAAGCTTTTTAGTTTGAGTCCATCCCATTTATTAATTCTTGATTTTATTTCTTGCACTTTAGGAGTCTTGTGAAGGAAGAAAGGGCCTAATCCAATATAATGAAGATTTGGGACTGCTTCTTTCTCTATTAGGCGCAGGATCTCTGGTTGAATTCCTAAGTCTTTAATCCACTTTAAGTATTGTGCATTGTGGGAGATAGGAGTTTATCTTCATTTTACTGCATATAGATTTCCAGTTCTCCCAGCACCATTTGTTAAGGAGGCTACCGTTTCTTCAATGTATGTTTTGAGGCCTTTCTGTTATGAGATAACTGTATTTATGTGGGTTTGTCTCTGTGTCTTCTATTCTGTACCATTGGTCTACCAGTCTATTTTGGTGCCAATACCATGCTGTTTTTGTTACTATAGCTTTGTAGTATAATTTAAGGTCTGGTATTATGATGCTTCCTGCTTCACTCTTCTTGATAAGGACTGCTTTGGCTATTCTGGGTCTCTTGTTTTTTCCAAATGAATTTCATGAATTCTTTTGCTATTTATATAAGGAATAATGATGGGATTTTAATTGGAATCACCTTAACAAAAGAGGTGAAAGTTCTGTACAATGAAAACTACAGAACACTAAAGAAAGAAATTGAAAAAAAAATTAGAAGATAGAAAGATCTCCCATGCTCATCAGTGAACACACTAGGATGCTCAGGAACAGCATTCCAAATAGGGATGAGATCTGTTGCAAATGCTCTGGTGTATGTGATGAACAGAAAGAAAGATCAGTGTCACTAAAGTATAGTGATGAGAGGGTAAGTAACATGGGCAGACCAAAGACAGGTAGAAGCTTCTATTTAAACTGTGGTGAAAATTTATTCTAATTCGGTATGAAGCCATTGTAGATTTATAAAGAACACAAGTATATGACCTGATTTGTACTGCTAAAATATTGCTGTAGCTAGTGTGGGTGAAAGAATATATTACAGAGGCAAATAGGAGGGGTAGGGAGACAAGATAGTAGAATATACAGGAATTCAGATAGATAATAGAGCATTGAATTAGAATGTTGACAGTGGAAATATAATAAATGATTGTGTTCAGGGTGTTCAGGGTTTATTTTCAAAGATCATCAATAGTTCTTATTGAGGAATGCCGTAATATGTAGCCACAAAGATTTTTTTGTTCAATATGGGTCCCATTATATATATATATATATATATATATATATATATATATATATATATATATATATAAAATTTTGTAGAAATATGTATTATATATAGACAACAATATTTCAAAATCATTTTTGAGTTAAAGTGAGACTCTTTTCTTATTATCAGTACAATTATAAGAAGGATTTCAGATGTTTCATAATATACTATACAATATATGGTAGAACAAGTGAAAATGTTATTAAAACACAATAATTTAAATAGATTAAATTAGCTTATTGCAATGTAAAAGTGCAACATTTTAATCGTTACAACAATTATAAGTTGACATTAGCCATGTGTTTTAGGACTTTCCTATAAACATTGTTCAGGGGCAGTACTTCATTGATCATTTTAGATCTGTGTAATTCTTTGGTATTTAAGACTGTAGAAGGAGGAATGGCATTTCACTTAATTGTTAGAAGATAATGACTCATTAAATTAATTAGGTCATATGTGTAATTTTAATGCTAAACAATTTAGAAAAGCAAATGATTTTTAACTAAAATAAATGAATCAGTGAGTAATTCTCTGTGAAGGGTATTATTTTTTAACATATGGTATAAAACCAGTTGTAGTTATAGAAATTACTTCTAAGCAGAAAGACTAAATAAACTCTCCAAGGTGCTCTATTTCCACTCAGTGAAAGAATTTAAGATAGGGCTAAATAATAATTTGAAATAATTCAATACATCTTCTAAATAAATGAATAGGAATCTCTTTAAAGAATTCTTATCCCCGTCTAAATATTAGAATATCTATGGGAGATTTTTAAAAATATAGATGCCTGATCTCAGCCTCAAGTCAACAAAATCTAAATTGCTAGGAATTTCTAGCTACAGTTTTTGAAACTCCTTGGATATTTCTAATCTTGGTAAAGTCCCAAGATACTGATTTATTTGGTTTGGGATGTGTCCTAGGCATTGGGATGTTCAAAAGCTTCCCACGTAAATATAATGTGATTTCCAGGTGGTATCACTGTTTTTCAAACTATTTTTCCCCATCCCCTTACGGACAGGTGAGGATGAATGACCTACTAGAAAGATTCACTTGCTCTCATCATAAATACAACACACAAAACATAGTACTTCTAAGAATAAGACTTTGAAAAAAGAAATTCTTTAATTTATATATATCATCATTTTAATCTAAGGCATGCAGCTACAAGAAAACTAATATAAACTATATTCATTAGTTTATTATATGTATATACATAATGGTAATAATCACCTCAATATTGAGTAACTAATTACCTGTTTGAATGAACTTTTAGTCTTACAGTGAGGGGTAAGATGAAAAAGTTAATACATACAATAATTATAATGGCAAAAATGAAGTCTTGCCTTCACTTTGAAATTTTATTGCCATATGATTTTATGCTTACTAAGTTTTTAATCAATAAAATAAATAACTTTTTTAATAACAGAATCCAGTGTGGGTAGAAAAGATAAATAAAATACTACAGAGATTCAAAGATTCTAATGTTACTTTCATTTAGGGAGATCAAAGATTGTCCTTAAAAGTAACTAGGAGGATACGTGAGAAGGATCTTAAGAATATTCAGCAGTTCAAAAGATGGAAGTGGGAAAAGGGCATTCAAATATTATGAACAACACAAGGCATGGATGTGCTCAATAAATGTGCCTGGCTGCCTTGCTGAAATATGTAATGTTATAAATTGTATTAGTAATTTTGTTGGAATATATATATATATATATATATATATCTAGTATGGGTATAGAAGTAATGTCAGATATGTAGGTTGAGAATGTTTGCTGATAGAACTGGAAGGCTGAGATCAGGAGTTCTGACTTACTTCTGTAGGGAACAGAAAGTTACTGAAGTCTAATGAGCTCATGCACAGAGAATTAAAGATGGTCTTCAGGAAAAAAAAATCCATTAGAAGTATTTGCATGTCCTTTGAATGAAAAAGGAAAAGCAGTGAATCTCAGCATTATTAAAATGCTCTAGGAGAAAAAAGTAGCAACAAAGTAGCAGGATACAAATCAACACCCAAAATCAAAGGCATTTCTTTATATCAGAGACAAATCCTCTGAAAGGGAAACAAGGAAATCTATCCCATTCACAATCTCCTCAATAAATAAATAAACAAACAAACAAATAAACAAACAAATAATTTGCTTGGGAATCAACCTAACAAAAGAGATGAAAGACTTCTACAATGAAAACTACAGAACACTAAAGAAAGAAATTTAAAAAGAACTAGAAAGATCTCTCTTCTTGGATAGACAGAATTAATGTTGTCAAAATGGCCATACTACCAAAAGCATTATACAGATTTAATGCAATTCCAATCAAAATCCCAATGGTATTTCTTATAGAAATAGAAAAAGCAATCATGAAATTCTTCTGGAAAAATAAGAGACCCAGAATAGATAAAGCAATCCTTAGCAGAAAGAGTGAAGAGTTGGCATCACTATACCAGACCTATACCACAGAGCAATAGTAACAAACACAGCATGGTATTGGCATCAAAACAGACTGGTAGACTAATGGTACAGAATAGAGGACACAGACACTAACCCACATAATTACAGTTATCTTATAGTAGACAAAGGTACCAAAAGCATACATTCAAGAAAAGATAGCCTCTTCAACAAATGGTGCTGGGAAAACGGGAAATCCACATGGTACAAAATGAAATTAAACCTGTATCTTTCACCATGCACAAAACTCAATTCAAAGTGGATCAAGGACCTAGGAATTCAACTAGAAACCCTGCGTCTAACAGAGAAAAAATAGGCCCAAATTTCCATCATATGAGATTAAACCCCTAGTTTCTTAATAAGACTCCTGTAGCGCAATAATTAAAATCAAGAATTAATAAATGGGATGGATTCAAACTAAAAAGCTTCTTCTCAGCAAAAGAAACAATCAGTGAGATTAGAGAGCTGACAGCTTGGGAACACATTTTTGCCACACATACATCAGATAGAGCACTAATCTTTAGGGTATATAAAGAACTGAAAAATCTAAACACCAAAAAAAAAAAAAACCCAATCAATAACTGCACAAAGGAACTGAACAGATACTTCTCAGAAGAGGATATACAATCAATCAACAAATATTTGAAAAAATGTTCAACATCTCTAGCAATTATAGAAGTGCAAATCAAGACTACTCTAAGATTTTATCTTACTCCAGTCAGAATGGCAGCTATTAACACAAACAATAAGAATTGGGGAGGATGTATGGAAGAAGGCACACTCATGCATTGCTGTAGGACTGCAAAATGGTGCAACCAATATGGAAAGCAGTATGGAGATTTCTTGGAAAACTGGGAATGGAACCACATTTTGACCCAGCTATCCCACTCCTCTGTCTACAGGACTTAAAAACAGCATACTACAGGGACATAGCCACATCAATGTTTATAGCAGCACAATTTACAATAGCCAAACTGTGGAACCAATCTAAATGCCCTTCAGTAGATGAATGGGTAAAAATAATGTGGTATATATACCAATGGAATATTACTCAGCAATGAAAGAGGAAAAAAATCATGGCATTTGCAGGTAAATGGATGACACTGCAAAATATAATGCTAAGTAAAGTTAGCCAACACTCCCCCCCAAAAAAAACAAATGCCAAAAGTTTTCTCTGATGTAAGGAGGCTGATTTATAGTGGGGTTGGGAGGAGGATCATGGGAGGACTCTACATAGGGCAGAGGGGTGGGAGGGCATGGGAGTTGAAAAGATTGAAATGAGATGAACACCATTACCCTGAGTACATGTATGAAGACACAAATGGTGTGAATATACTTTGTATACAACCAGAGACATGAAAAAATATGCTCTATATGTATAATATGATCTGTAATGCATTCTGCTGTCATATACAACAAATTAGAATAAAAAATAATTAATTAATAATTAAATTAAATTTAAAAATGCATGCTCAAATTAAAGTGATGTTAAAAGTAAATAAATAAATAAATGATCAAACAATGGAAAGAGATATCATTAGATTTAAAGGACCCAATGATTCAATAAATGAAAAGGGACTACAGAATGCTTCAAGTATTTAAAGACTTAGTTATCTGAGAGAATGGTAATGAAATAAATAAAAGTAATATTTAAAAAGTATAGCATGTATTATCAAATATTAATTTTATCACTCATAAAATATTGTTTCTCTTTTTTTCTCCAGCTTTATTTTGTGACCCTCTCCTATGTACATGCCTTAAATATACAAAGGAGATGCTCACTTCCACCTCCTGGCCTTTGCCTATGGAAATCCTCCCTAGGTATCTTCTACCATTAATTCATATTACACTTATTTATTTATTTGTGTCGAGATGGACCTCAAGAAGCCTAGTTATCTTCTACCCTTAATTCATATTACACTTACTTATCTTGTACAGAATGCTACTTTTGGGGGAAGCCTTTCTGACACCTCAATTCAGCAATTAGCTATGTATTGAGTGATTAAGTATTCTGGGCACTATTCTAGAAAGACATTTCAGATAGTAATAATAGCAACTGTCAAAGAAACTTAAAAGAGGAAAGTATATGACATGCAAATGTTATCCCTTCTGGGGAGGGGGGAGCAAAACAAGGGATGAGGGTAGAGAGAGAATGGATTAGAAAGGTTATTTATAGTCTTGCAGATCATTGAAGACTTGTTAGCTTTTGTTTGAACTGAGGCAAAACATCTTTGAAGGATTTTGAGAAGAGGACTAAAGTGATCTGACTTGTGTTTTAAAAGAATCAGTTGGCTCTTGGGAGATAGGAGCAAGGTCAGAAGAAGGAGATGTGAAATAAGTGGCTATTTCAATTATCCAAGTAAAATATAAAAATGGCTTGGAGCGGCTGAGAACATATTGCGAAGGTAAAACTATCATGATTTTTTTGATGGATTGCATACGAAGGAGTCAGAGAAACACAAGTCAAGAATGAAGTCAAGGTTTTTAATCCCCCAAAATAAAAGAATGCACAGACATTTGACTAAGAATGTGGGAGAAGCATATCAGATATTCAGTTTTGAATATGTTATGGAAAATTTCTGTTTGACATCCAAGCATGGATCCTGAGTAGGCAGTTAGATAAGTAAGTCTGAGGCTGGATAATGTTTCTGTGCTAGAAATAGAACTGCAAGAGTATCGTGATAGCAAGAGAGTGAAGCTATTGCCTCTCATCTTCAACCCCAAGCTTCTTACCGCACTGATTCTGAAGCTGAAACTCTGCAAACTTGATTCTTATTTAACAGTGTATTTCAGTTCCTATAAATAATGGGTGTTCTAGCTCCTTGGAAGGTGGGGAGAGAGGCAAAGACTTGATCCTCTGTGGTATACCTGTCAGTTGTGTCACACTTAACTTGATATATACTAAGTCAGTATGCATTTGCTCCAGTAGTGGCTGTTCATTCCAGAGGCACGAGTTAATTTCAGTAGCAACTGGATTCAGCTTCTACTCTCTTCCTTCACTTCTAAAAACATCTTTATTGTTCCCCTTTTGAGGTTGCATATAAAAAATAAAGCAGTGACTTTCCCCTCAGAGCCTTGATTCTCAGCACCACAGGTCCAGGTCATAGGCATCATGAGGTCCACCTCGACACCATTTCATTCCACACAACCAGCAGAGTGTATGGTTCATAACATGCAATGATTCAATGAATGAATGAGAGAATAGACGTGGAAGCTACCTTAAACACCAAGTATCCTAGCCGCACACTGGATGTTCTTGAGGTGGTACAAGGAGCTACTGAACTCATATATTCTTTTCTGTTTTTCTGATCTCAACGAATGGTCCTGCCATATGAATAATAGCTCAAGATGGAAGCTTTGAGAATCATTTTTAATTACTACTCCTCCCACCCCTGACCAGGTTTCTCAACCACTTTATGTATAGGTTTTGCTGGCTCAATTTCTAGATATATACCAAGTCAGTATATTTGTTTTAACTCCACAGTCACCATAATGCACCACTGATCTTCACTCAGTTTGTGCATCTGGTCACCCCCTTGAATGTCTATGTCTCTGCACACTTGCCTACTTTCACTTTTTTCACTTCCCGGAGTACACTGTACTTCTTCCCATCTCAGAGTATTTTTCTCCCATGGACTATTCTCTCTCCATGTAGAGGTGTGTCTTCTCACACTGACTTGACTCCCTAATGCTTATTCATCCTTCACATCTTAATCGAAAAGTCACTTACCCTTTATACTCTTTAATTCTCTGAATAAATATTCTGTTATAGTCTCTGATGTCATAATTATTTTTAGCACATCTATTTTCCTTAGTTAATTTTGTAATGACATGCCTATTGTCATCCTATGCTTTTCCCCTAACCTGTGCTTTAAAATAAGGATGAAATTAGTATCTACTTTATCAGGTTTTGTGAGAATTTAATATATACTTCATAATGTTGTATATGATTATTCATATTATCATCTCTAGGTTTTATATCCCTTGAGTGATTTAAATGAATCTAACTTACTTGAAATTATATTCCAGAATCCACCAGCATCTAAATAACAATAAATATGTGTTGAAAGAAGACATATTTGAATGAGTGAGTGAATAAATGAGTGAATTATTATTGCCATTAAAGAGAAAGAAAGGAAAAGATTAAGGATGAAATTTGGAGGAATATTTATAAAAAAGGATAAATGGGGAAAAAAAAACAGAGATAGAAAGGTCAGGGAGGGAGAAACCAGGACTATGAAATGTTTTAGAAGTCAAGACATGGAGAGATTTAAAAATGAGGTTAACTCAACTGTGTTACATAATACGGAAAGACTGACATTAGCATTTCTCAAAAATTCACAAAAAAACTATCAATTAAGGTTAGGAAAAGACCAGAGGTTTGATCTCAAAGTAGATTAATCTAGAAATTTCATTATTTGTAAATAATAATTTTAATTAAAATGGAAAACAAATCACAGCATAGGTCATACATTTTGTTAGGCTACTAAAACTTACTGACATCAAGGACATGGCAGATATGCTTTCTGACCATTCTGCCTGCTTGAGAGAGGAATTTTTTAAAATTTATTGTAAGGTTAAATTTGGAAGAACTAAATAGAGCCACCAAGAAAGAAAGTGTTGGTCTATGGCATTTCAAAGACTAATTTATAATTTGTTTTGACTCATTTAATAATATAAAGGAAGATTTTCCAGGATATCAGTTAATCTATCTCAATTTTTTTTAATAATTATATATACTTAACCTTAAATATTGAATAACTTTTACTAATATATTTAGAGCAAGTAGTTCTCCCAGATGTATTAGAATTAGAAACCATTTTAGACCTAAAGTCACCAAAGATAAGCATTTTCAAGTACTATGATCATATTTTTAGATTTTTTTGAAGTATAATGGGTGTGTTATATAAAAGTACATTTTTAAAAGCTTTTTACAATAAATTATCCTAAAAGCAGTGAAAGAAAGTACTAATTTCCCTCTATCTTCATCAACACTGGGTTTTGGTTTTCTTTTGTATTTCACAGGGAAATAATTAAAACCCCCTATAGATTTATTCCATTCACATGAATAATGCTGATTTAATCTTAAATAACCTTAGAATATCTATATATGTATACGCATGTGTACATTTATAATTTATTGAGAGAATAGTAAATTTATTGAATCATTTATTCAGAAACTAATTGATTACCACATTTCTCCTGTTTCAAACTCTGTTCTAGATGCTAGAGGAAAGTAAGCAAAACTGACTAAAATCCTTGCCTTAGGGGCACTTATAGTGGAAAAAAGAAAAGACAAAATAAATAAATAAATATGTTTAAAAGTCAAGAATATTAAGAAGAAGAATAAATTTTAAAAAGAGACATGGAGAATTTGAGAGTTCAGTCTATTTTCTTTCACTTTTTGTGGTGCTGTGGATGGAATTCACGATCTTCTTGCATGCCAGTTAAGCACTCTATCACTGAGCTACATCTCCAGCCTTAAGAAGTCAGCTTAGATAGGATATTCAGAGAAGACTTCATGCCATTATTTAAATAAGATGTGAAGAATGTGAAAGAGTGTTGAAGGCAGAAGTAATGAGAAGTATGAAAGCCAGGAGGCATGACTATCATCTTTGGTTTAATTTCCAATATCCTAGCATCAGTAGTGAGGTCTGGTGCAGAGAACCAGGTGAAAAGTCAGAGAAGTCTTGAGAGTCAAAACTCATGTAAGGACATGCAGGCTATTCTTAGAACTTTGGCTCTTATAAGAGTGAGATGGGAATACATTGGTGGTTTTGAGAAGAGGAAAGTTATCAACAGCATTGAGTTTTTAATGAATCACTGTGCCTGCTTTGGTCAACTGGAGGTCAAAATAAAAGCTTCAATTCATAGATCCCTGTGAGAGACGTGACAGAAGAAGTGAGAAGGAGAAGGAAAAAAATCTCAGCATTATTCTTGATGTGGTATAAGGCAAAGAATGATTCAAGGTTGACTTCAAGATTTCTGGATTGAGCATGAAGTAGTCTTTAGCTGGGATGCGAAAAACTATGGGAGGAGCAGATTGGGAGAGAAAAAGAAAAAAATTTGTTTTGAAGAAATGTGAGCAGTTCATTAGACATTAAAATTAATGTGCTATATAGGTATTTAGATATGCAAGTGAACAGTTGAATATACAAATTTAAGTAGGAGATATAAATTTAGGAGTCAGAAATATGATAAACTAAATTTAATAATTAGAAAACAGGAGACACAGAGACCTGAAGATAGATTTTCTATTTTAAACTAACAAATAGTAACTCTGAGTAATCTAAGCATAGAAAAATTATAGAATTTTTCATTCACATTAACATAGGTCTAACATTCATTATAAGTATAACACTATGTACTTGTTGATAATAATAATGTAGCTAGGCATATGAAAATTTCCAGAGCAGAGCTTGAAAAAAAAATAGCTTCATAGGACATTAAATAGACATACACATTGAGAAAATATTTAGGATTAATGATTGAGAAATTAAAACAATTCATAATTATGAATCAACATATACAAGTTTCAGGGAATGCTTTTGAAAACTCTTTAGTGATCTGACTCAAAATCTTTAAAATGTCTCCCTTACAAAGTGAATCTACTCCTGAGAAATTAACATAAGATAAAATTTTTAAATACAGAAAAACCTTACATTCATAGTTGATTCATTAGAAATGAAATTGAGAATCTTTCAGATGTTGAATCAAATCTCAGGATGAGGGAGAAGACAAGAGATCAATGTGTCAGTTGCACTCACAGGAGTCAGTCTAAGAATTCTCACACCCATAGCTGCAGACAGACTGAAAATGGGTAGGTGCACAGCACTAAGTGTATATCTGATCCCAAAGTGAAAGAGAAGGTGGATTAAACTAGCCTTAAACCCAGGGGCCAAAAATGGGCACTGAAAACTAAAAATGGAAAGAACATGATGCTAGAATCAGGCCAAGGAGAGTGAGCAGCCAGAAAAAAAGATTAAGTGGGAAGGTCATGCCAAATTGCCTTGAAAAGGAGTTGTTGACTCACATGGGATGTTATGAATCTTTGGCAGTACGGAGTCCAAGTGGAAAATATCTTTATAAGTTACGTGTAGGACAAACATTCTCTAAGAAGAGAACACTGGTCAAAGGAACTCCAGTCCATGGATGAAGTGAGGAGTGAAATTGATGATGGGAGTCCTTGAAGCTGTGTAAATAACAGGGAAGCTTGAAGACAAGCTATTTATCAATAGAGGAGTGGCTGAATGTTTGCCATAGTCACAATTTTGAATACTATTTAGAAATCAAAAAGAGAATTTAGATCCAAGCTTATCGACCCATTAAATCCCAACTTTTTAATTCCATGAACATAATAAATAGTCAAGTATCATTTTAAAGTTACCATGATCTGTTATATTTGTTACTCAATTCAAGTTTTTGCAGGTGCTCCATATCTGGGAAAATGGAAGAAAATGGATTAACATGCAGCAGTAACCATAGTATTTAAGCTTTAAAAGATCATTTTGGCTGGGCATGGTGGCACATGTCTGTAATCTCAGGAAATCAGGGGGCTGAGGCAGGAGGATCACAAGTTTGAGGCCACCCTTAACAATTTAGTTAGACTCTGTCTCAAAATTTACAAAAGAAAAAAAAATATAGATATAGATATAGATATATAGGGAAGTAGCTCAGTTGTAAAACATCCCTGGGTTTAATTATCCCCAGTATCAAAAAAATGATGTTGTAAAGCAGATTTATATTGTAGGATAATTTAGTACATGTTTATTTATATATTTGTAGGGAAAAAAAAGTTTCTTAACAAATATCCACCAAATACTAAAATGAAATATACCAAGGAATGAGAAGTCCAGGAATAAAAAGGAATTATAGACTTTCCATCCATACACCTTAGTATTTTGATTTTATAAGAATGTATTTATGAGTAATATGCATTATAAAAATAAAAGATTTTATTTTTGATTTAGGAACTTGTACTGACATTAACTATTTTGTCACATTATTTGTAAGTATATCAAGTGTATAATTTGATATAAATATGAAAGTAGAAACAGTCACAGTAACTTTCTTTGATCTAATCATAAAAGCTTCTACTTATATATTTTGCTGGATTTTTCATTTTATGATAAGTATTAGAATAAAGGATTTATTAAAGTCAGTCTCTTATTCTCAGTGTTAGCTGAGGTTTTAAAAGCCTGAACTTTGCAAGTTCTGAACTACCTATGCTAAGAGATGACAAAACTGAGGGCATACAATGGTTGAAGTGAATTTAAATGGCTCATCTTAAACATTACTTTGCATGCAGCTCACTTGGGAATTTTATTAGAATGCTGTAGCCCTGAGGTAAGACACTGTAATTTCAACCAGCTCTCAGACCCCACTGAGACTCTACAGACTATGCTTCAAGTGTGAAAGGGAAGTTTTGGAATAAATTTTGGTGTGCTGTGTGGGGATCAAGAGGGGAGAGATCCCCTTTCACATTGAGCACAGTGACAAGGCTACAAGGTGACTATTAAAAGAGCATAACAGTCTGGGTGGTGGTGGCACACGCCTGTAATCCCAGCAACTCAGGAAGCTGAGGCAAGAATATCACAAATTGAAGCCAGCCTCAGAAATTTAGGGAGGCCCTAACTCCAAATAAAAAAGTAAAAAGGAGCTGCAGATGTGGTGCAGTGGTAAAGCACCTCTGGGTTCAATCCCCAGTATGGAAAAAAAGAAAGAAAGAAAAAAGAAAAGAAAGAAAAGAATACAAAGGTTCCCTGAGGCTAAGGGACAGAAGCCCAGGAATCTGACCTTTACCTTAGAAGTCTGAAGAAAGTAGTCTTGGCCACATTGCCTCTCATTGCAGGCATGGCTGCATGAGCAGTGAGCTGTACTTCCACTGATGGGAAAATATGTGTTTTCTGATGACTGTCTGTGACATTTGTCAAATAGAGCTAGCCTTGGCTGATCTTAAAGGTGCACCCATCCAGAGAACTACCAGATGAGCAACAAGTCATAAGCAATGTGTCTTGAAGAAACCACAAATATATCTCATGAAAGAAAAGTTATCTGTCATATCTGCCATGTTCCTAGCTTTCCAATGCTGCATCACAACTCTCAGTTACAGGAATCTGTGTCCTCTTCACCTACATTTCCTCGTCGGATGGTCAGAAACACTGGCTGATGAGTCTGGAAGGAGGGCAAATGAGGGAAAGGAACATCTGCTTCTTTTCCTAACATAAGCCCAAACTCAGAGATGAGATAAGATGTAATTTGGAGATTAAATTGCAATTATCATAATGAACAGGATTCTTTCATGTTTCAATGTTACCAGACAACTTTTATTATTTATAATGACTGGTAAATTAATGGGACTTAAATGAAATTTTATTCCAGAAGAAAAACAAATTGTGAAGCAAACTTAATGGAAAAGCAACAAGTTGCTTCTGTTTGCATCCTAAAGTAGGTTCTGTGTTCCCAACAACCAGTCACAATATGTTTTAATTTTTTTAAGTCTTCACATAAGATAGTTCTACTATGATGCTATATTCCCAATGTATCTTTGAATAATTTTGATATGCATTAATTCTTCTAATTTATGAAGAATTTATTTCAAAATTCATCATCTCAGTCATTTTTAAGTTGAGCACTTAAGCAGAATTAGAAAAAAAATAGCTATAAATTGAAAACTTTTAGAATGTTCTCCCACTTTACTCCCTTTGCCTCAAGGTACTTCCCTTTACCTCTTTTCTCTACTTTTTATTCCTCTTAGTTCCTATGTTCATGGGATCCCACCCCAACCCCTTTTATTCTTTATTTTGGTCTAGTTTTCACATATGAGAGAAAATATTAGACACAATATGTTCAGAGTCTGACTTATTTCACTTAGCATGATGGTCTCCAGTTCCATTCATTTACCAGAAAGTACCATAATTTCATTCTACTTAATTGCTAGGTAATGATGGACTTTGTCAAATACATGTTCAGCATTTGTTGACATAATCAAATGATTCTTGTCCTTAACACTATTTATGTGGTAAATACATTTATTGATTTGTGCATGTTGAACCACCCTTGCATACCTGGAAATTTGTCAGATCTTCAAGACTCTCTAGTTTACCAAAATATAAACTTTCAAAAAGTTTCTAATGAGCTTATAAATTTTGGAAATGCCTGAGGTCGTATCTCCTTGTTCATGTCCAATTTTGTTGATTTGGGTCTTCTCTCTACTTCTCTGGGGCTAGTTTTGTTAAGGATTCATCAGATTTGTTTATCTTTTCAAAGAACCAACTCATTGATGTTTTGTGTTTCTGTTATTTTCAATTTCATTAATTTTGGCTAATATCTTAATTATTTCCTGTATTCTACTGATTTGGAAAATAGATTTTTAAAATCTTTTTCTAGAGCCTTGAAATATAGCATATTATTACTTGGTGCATTGCTATTTTTTTAATGTAAGAACTCAATTCTATAAACTTTCCTCTTAAAACTTCCTTTATAATGTCCCAGATATTTTGATATGTTGGATCTATATTCTAATTTCTTTCAAAGAAGTTTTAAATTTCTCCCCAGATTTCTTCTGTGATCCATTATTCATTCAAAGTGTATTATTTTACCAGTGTTAAAATTTCTTTATTTAATCTTGTCATTGGTTTCTAATTCATTCTATTATGATCTGAGTGTTTGCAAGGCATTATCTCTGTTTTTTTTTGTAATTGCTAAAATTTACTTTTTGACCTAAAATCTGTTCTATTCTAGAGAAAGAACCATGTACACTGAGAAGAAAGTGAATTCAGTTATTGATGGATAAAATATTCCATAGATGTCTGTTAGATTCATTTAATTTATATTATTTTTTAGTTCCAAAGGGTCTTCACTTTTTATGTTTGGATGACCTATCTAATGGTGACAGAGATAAGTTGAAGTTGAAATCACCCAGTATTATTGTGTATTATATTGTGGTGTATTTGATTATATTGAAATAGTTTTATATATGTAGATGCACTATTATTTGGGGCATAAATATTGACACTCATTATATATTCTTTTGGATAATTTCCTTAACCAAGATGAAGTGACCTTCTTTGTCTCTTCTTATTGATTTTGGCTTGAAATCTACTTTGAAATGAGAATAGCTGCCAATGCTTGCTTTCACTCTCCATTTTCAAGTTATATCTTTTTCCATTCTTTTACCTTTAGTCTATGGATGACTTTGCATTTAAGGGTGTTAATCTTGAATCTTGCTACTTTGCTTAAACCGTTTATACACTCTAGAAATCTGGTGGAATTTTTTGGGTCTTCTAGATATAGGATCATGTCATCACTGAACAGATACAGTTTGCAGTCTTCTTTTTTCTATTTGTAACTCTTTGATTTCTTTCTCTTGCCTTCTTGCTCTGGCTAATGTTTAAAGACTATATTGTGTTAAAATTATTTTAAATGTTTAAATGTTAAAATGAATAAGAGTGGTGAGAATGGACAGCCTTATCTTATTCCTAATTTTAGAGGAAATGTTTTTAGGTTTTCTCCATTTAGTATGGTGTTGACATTGCATTTGTCATAAATAGTCATTAGGATGTTGAAGTAAGTTCCTTTGGTATCTAGCTTCTCTAGAATTTTTAATATTATTGGGTGCTAGATCTTATTGAGGGTCTTTTCTGCATCTATTGCGATGATCATGTGATTCTTATCCTTAATTCTGTTTAACTGGTTTATTACATTTTTTGGTTTGCATATATGGAACCAACCTTGTATACCTGAAATAAAACCCACTTGATTATGATGTATTGAATTCTTTTTATGTTTTGGAACATGGTTAGCTAATATTTTATTGATGATTTTGCATCTATGTTCATCCCCTTTCCTTGATTGATACATCATTGGGTTTGGTATGAGGGTTATACTGACTCCACTTTATAGAATGTATTTGGAAGTCTTCCCTCACTTTCAATTCCATGGAATAATTTGATAAAGACTGGTTTTAAACCAGTAAATGTCTGGGAGAGCTCAGATGATAATGATAATCTGTCTGGTCCAGGGCTTTTTTTTTAAGATCTCCATAGCTGTTTTAATTTTCATTAGTTGATATTGGTCTGTTTACATTTTCTGTTTTCTTGTTTCAATTTGGGCAGGTCATATATGTCTACAACTTTATCAATGTCTTCTAGATTTTCCAGTATATTGGGGTATAAATTATCAAAATAGGTTCTGATGATCATCTGGATTTTAGAAGAGCTGTGGTGATATCTCCTTTAGCATCTATAATTTTATTGATTTGGGTGTTCTTTTTCTTTGGGTAATTTGGTTAAGGGTTTATTAATCTTGTTTATCTTTTTAAAGAACCAAGTCTTTGTTGTACTGATCTTAATTATTTCCTGCCTTCTACTGATTTTGGAATTACTTCCTTCTTTTTCTAAGACCTCAAAGCGGAGCATAAGATTATTTATTTATTTATTTATTTTTTATGTAGGCATGAAATTCTATATTTTTTTCTTTTAAAACTGCATTAATACTGTACCAGAGATTTTGATATGTTGTATCTCTCTTCTTGTTCATTTATAAGAACTTATTAATTTCTATTCTCATTTTTTCTTTGGTCCACTCTTCATTTAATAGAGTATTAGTCAATCTCTATATGTTTTTGTGGTTTCTATTAATTTTCTTGCTGTTGATTTCTAATTTCATTGTGATCTTATAGAACGTATGAGGATACATTGATTATTTTATATTTGCCAAGATTTACTTTGTGACATAAAAAAAATGGTCTATTTTGGAAAAAGTTCCATGAGATGCTGAGAAAAGGGTAAATTCAACTGTTTGAGGATGTCTGTTAGGTTTATTTGAGTTATGGTTTTATGCAAGGTGGAAATATCTTCATTGTTTTATGTTTTGATGATAAGTGTGTGTAGAAATCACCCAGTATCATTGTGTTGGTGTCTATCCAAAATTTATTGTCAGAGTAGTTCCTATGTAATTAGTTGCCCTGATATGTCAGGTATAAATATTTACTATCATTATATATTCTTATGGATTGTTCCCTTTACCAGGATGTAGTGGTCTTGTCTCTTCTGATCAATTATTCCTTAAAATCTGCTTTGTCAGATATGAGGATAGCTACTCCAGCTTGTTTTTTGAGTTTGTTTGCCTGGAATTCCCTCCCCCATCCCCATATTTTTACCTTAGCCTATGGATGTTTTTCTTATGAGTCTTTTGTAAACAACACATAGTTGGATCTTGTTTTTGATCCATTCTGCTAATGTGTATTTTTTAATTGGAAATTTGAGACCATAAATATTTAATGGTAGTATATATGTTTGTGTTTTTCTGTCATTTTGATTTTTGCTGTATTTATTAGTGTATTGATTCTCATTTAATAGATTACTCTTATATTGTTCTTCCTCTATTTGGGAGCTTTAGAAATTTTTGAGTTCTGTGTGTGATTTTTCTCTGATTCTTTATAGTGCTGGCTTAATGGTCATAAATTCTTTTAGTTTATATTTGTCATAAAAAGTTTTTATTTCTTCCTTGAATTTGAAACTGAGCTTTGCTGTGTGTAGTAGACATGGCTCGCAGTTGCTGTCTTTCAGAGTTTGGAATATCTCATTTCAGTCCCTCCTTGATTTTAGAGTCTAAATTGAGAAATCAGATGTTTGCCTTATTGGCTTGTCTCAAAATGTGACCTGATGTTTCTCTCTTGCATCTTTTAATATTCATATTTTCTATGTTAGGCATTTTGATTGTGATATGTCTTAGAGAACTTCTCATTTGATTAGGTCTATTTAGGTTCCTGTATGCATCCTTTGGGTGAATGTTTATCTTGTTTCAGATATAGAAGAAGTTTTCTGTAACTATCTAATTGAAAATGTTCTTAATGACTTTAGCTTGTATCTCCACATTCTCTTCTATTCAAATGATTCTCAAGGCAGATCTCTTCATGTTGCCTAGAGTTCTTATATATTCTAATTATGGTCTATATTTTTTTTCCATTTGATGCATTCTGTGTACTCAACTGTGTACCCATTTTCAAGGCTGAAGTTCTGTTTTTAAGGGAAAAGTTCTATTTTCTGTGCCATATAAACTGTTTTGCTTTCAAGTGAATTTCTAATTGGATCTGTGTGTCTTTCATTCTAAGGGTTTTGATGTGTTTCTTTTCAGTGTTTATATTTCTTTATCAAAGGGGTCTTTCATCTTAATTCTTATAAGAGCTATTGCGGAGATGCTCTCTGTGGTCATGCAAGTGCATCTGCACTCCAGAGCAGATAAGCAGATTGCACAATTCATCAGCACTCCCTAGTATATCCCACCAAACACTGAGAGCTATTACATATGCTGGCAGCTAGGTGAGGAATGCACGGACAGTGGTCAAAAATACAGAGCCAAGAATAAAGACTAAAAATCCATCTCTTCTAATATAAATTTTAATCATAAAAATTGATTTTTATACTCTTTCTCTGGGACTTTATCTATTTAAATATCAGTGGAATCCTTTATTGAGGAATTGTGAATTTTGGGGGGAAATTTATTGGCCTATTTTTTCATGTCTTCAGAGGTCTTGGAATTGTCAAGTTCAAGGGAATAATTCCCTTCTTTTTAATTCATATCCTTTTGTTTGTAATTATCTTACTTGTTCTGCAATTTTTAAAAAAATATATGAATAGATGTCAAGGAGTGGAACCTGAGGTTCCTCTCTGATTATTCCTTCTTTGATCATTGTTGGTTTGAAATTTTTGTCTCCTCAATTCTTTGAGTTGGAGTAATGTTAAAGCTCAGGTGGGATACATTGTGTGTGAGGTGAGATTCACTATTGCTTGGCTGAGATGGGAGTATTTCTCAGCAACAGGGTCTCTACTCTGTGATATTGAAGTATCTCAATCTCTTTCCAGGCCCTCTTAGAGGGAGAGGGTGCCAGGAATGCCACTAATGTATCAACTCTAAAAAAGAAGGAATAATAAAGTTAAATGAAAGTAATGAAAAAAAGAAGACAAGGAGTGGGGGATCATGTCACTGGGGGAAAATAGTGAAGAAGAATAGATAGGAAGTTTCAGAACCTAAGTATGAATTAACCAGCAAATATAAGTTTGAAACAACCTAAACCCTCATAATAACTGTACCTCACCCAGGTCTAATCTAGGGTAGATAATTAACACATGCAGGAGAGAGCTATACATGTGTAAGTAAAGTTATATGAACATATATGTATGCATATTTCAAATCTATCCATACAGTGTGAGCAAACACAACCACACATGCACACTCAAAAAAATGCAAAATCATGCATAATGAAAGAAAAAAAGTGGATAATAATACAATTTGATAAAATGTTTGAAAAATATTAAAACTCAATAAACTAAAAAGATGGGAATAAGAAAAAAGAAGGAAAAGAAAACAATCTTAATGAGAGATAGAGGTCTTGTTTCAATTTGGTGAAGAAATCTGCTGGAAGAGATGGATTTTTAGTCTTTATTCTTGGCTCTGTATTTTTGACCACTGTCCTTGCATTTCTCACCTAGCTGCCAGCATCAGTATTTGGTGGGACTCACTGGGGAGTGCTGATGAATTGTATAATCTGTTTATCTGCTCTGGAGTGCAGATGCACTGCATGACCACAGTGAGCATCTCTGCAATAGCTCAGCATCAGCTACTCTGGATTTTTTTTTTCCCCTTGTGATCTGGAGGCTGATTGTTTCAATCTCTCTGGTTCAGGCACTCTCTGGGATTTCTTTCGTTGGCTATTCGCAACTTCCTTTATGAGTTCCCAGTCCAGCATCTCACCCTCTGTGTGCTCACAGTTACCTGAGCAGCAAAGAGACAGCTTCAGCTCCTTGGAATGTTTTCCCCACTGGCCAGTAAGTTCCACACTGGCAGAATGCTACATAGAGGGCTTTCCATGCCACACCCATGAGAGTGCGCTGCCTCTGGAATGCTTTCACCTCAGTGGACTGCTTTTAATTTGTTTCTAGTAAGACTACCCTACCAACTCTGTGTCCATTAAAATCAGCCTTCCTGTCTAGACCAAAGGTTTTCCTACATCATTTTTTCTTTATTTTTAAAATTTCTTCATCCATTGGCCATGCGTCTCTTTTGTCTGCTGGTGGCCAACTGGGACATCTCTATGGTACAGTTTTTAATGCTCGAGTTACTGACTTTCTGTAACTATGATTTTTTTTTCTTTAACCTTTCAGTATTACGTTTTAATGAGGTTCCTTTGTTACTCATCTTGCTGAAGAGCAGCTTTCCTACCTTTTAATTTTGGTGCTGATAAACTTCTGGGCCCTGCTTCCTTTCTTTACCCACCATCTTCCCATTATATCTTTGACGATTGCAATTTTTCAATAATAGAGCACCTTCCTAACATATGAAAAACCTTGGGTTTGATCCTCAGTATCACAGAAAAGAAAAGAAAAAAAAGTGAAATTTTTAATGGACATGCTGTTTATCAATATGCCTGCCCTTCTTTGAGGCTCAAAATTATAATCTACAACCCAAATTATATATAACCTCATCATTCTGTAGACATGTTCTAATAATAACTGTAATTTAAATATCCTTTTTAAATGCTGTGTGACTAGCATATAAAATTTGATGATATGGGTATTGATCAAAATCTATACAATAAAAAAAAAGCTTTGTTCATTTGCCTGTGTCTGGGGTTTAAATTGTTAGGGAAATAGAAACTATTGCTATATATTTATGTGTTTTGAACACTTTAGTAAAATACTGTTACTATTCCTTGCCCCTTTATTAAAGTTCTTTGGTGTTGAAAACTAAATTCCTGTATAATTAGTTGATTAAAGTATATTGAAAAATATATAATAGAAATTCTAATAATGCAGCTCCAGTGTAAGTAAGGGTACCTACATACCATTTCTATAATCTAGGCATTAAAAATTTGGGCTAAATCTTAGAAAATAAAGCATAACATAAATACAGAGAGGTTTCTCTATTTATGATGGGATTTAGATTTTCAAAGTAGACTTCAAACTATGCCTATAGCACTTCCATACAATAACTTCAACAGATGAGACTTACTCTAAGTGGAAATTTGGAATTTCTTTATTTTTATTCTCTGTCAAGGTCAAAGAAGACTATGGCCCCCAAACAGAAAGATAGGAATATGGAAGGCAGAGAGATTCACATATATAACAGACAGAGTTCCAGGACCCTTAGGATAAGATAAAAATTTTTTAGAGAGGAAAACTTGCCTATATCTAGTTCTTATATCCTTTTGTTTCTTTGATGACCAAATTTTACAAAAAGTGAACCATTCTCATAATAGAGAACTTAATCTTCTATGTGGATCTGATTGGCACTGTCTCTATCCATTTCTCCTGAAATATTTCTTCATATATCTTGGTGAATTTATTCATGATAGGAACGTGTCAATACAACTTTAAAAGGCTTTGCAAGCATAGACTGTATCATTTCCTCTTATGCTTTAATTTTCTTAAAATTTTCAACAAAAGTTCAGCTAAAGACTTACTCTTCTGCAAGAAGCTTTGCTCTTGATTCACTAAAGAATCAGATTGGGAGCCCTAGAGTGTGATTGCTTCCCTGCAGTTAGCAAAATGTGTTAAGTTATCTCAAACATTATCTAATGAAGTGCTTCCATTCAGCAGAGACTCTGTCATGAGAACAGAAATAAAGACTGTAAAATAGAAATGCAGACTTAGAATGGTGACCATTCTAAGGCAATATGAGTAGCACTCATAAGGAGAACTAAGAATGAAAATATCTTTTATTATATTCAACCAACAGAACAAAGTTTTAAAAACTCATGAAAGTTAAAAAAACCCACAAATGACTGTTAGTGGCTTTCTATTACTATAACAAATACCTGAAATAAATCATGTAGGAAAAAAAGATATATTCTGGCCCATAATTGTGGAGGTTTCAGTTATGACCCATTGGCCCCATTATCTTGGGCCTTTGGTGGAACATTATGTTGGGACTCTGTGGAGGAGGAGAACCATTCACCTCATGACTGAGAAGAAAGAGAAAATGGGAGGGGCTGGGTCCCAAAATCACCTTAAAAGGCACACTCCCAATGACCATAAGACCTCCCACTAGGCTGCCCCTCCTAGTTTCCACTACTCAAAGCATCAAGCTGTGGACCAATATTTCAATACAAAGAACTTTGGGGAGTGTTCCAGATCCAAACTATTGCCATGACTTAGCACACCAGTGAAAGCATCCATGACTATGAAAGACTCCACTGGCATGTGTGGCCATTTTCTTTACTTCCATGTAATAAAATTTAAAACTTTAATGAAATTACATTTTTCTTAGTGAACAGGCAAATCTCAAAATAAAAATATTTCCTTTCTGAAGAACTCTCTGTGTGTGAATTCTTTCCTGCAGGAGTCTGTTTTGTTTTGCTTTCTCGACCCCTCAGTGAATAGTAAAGGTGAAGAAGCAAAAAGGACTGAGCATGGGAGGACAAGAACACCAGGACTAGACAAGAAAGTCAACTCTGCTTCTATCAGAGGTTGTTGGGAGAGGGCTAATAGAGGGCCAGGAGGAAGAGGTCTATGGTTGAAGTCTATGGTAGAGGTCTAAGGTAGCCTAGGGTTCTAAGTGGAGAAAATGTTTTAATTAATAGAAAATGTATCAGTTTAAGAATGCACTCTAATTTCTGTAATAGTAGAGGTAAGTGGTCTTAAACTACCTGACAAACCTGACAAACCTTAGCCAAACCAAAGGCAGCTATTGCAACAAATTAATCTCTCGGCTCCTTCTCAAGCCTAAGTGCCCCTTTGGAATTCTGATTTACTCACCAATGCATGTAGTTAGTGTAGTTCATTCATACTGATGTGTAAGGTGAAGACCTTGGACATCACAGGAGTAGAGAACAAGAGACCTAGATTTGCTGTCAGGCATACCTTCAAATGTCAGGAAAATTGAGTCTCCTCTATATACTAGCTATTTGGTCTTGGGCAAGTTATTCAACCTCAATCTGCATCTCAAATATGGAAATAACATTGTCTACTTCAAAAATTGTAATAAATATTTGATAAAGTAACTTCAGAAAAAAAACTAGAGCATGGTACAAACTAAAGAAATGATGAATATTATTATGGCTATTTTTAAACAGATTTTGTTTTGGTAAAGAAAATATTATATGTATTATATTCTTCAAGGATTTCTCTTTGGTAACTAGCCAGTCTTTAGTCACAAACACATGTTAATACATCAATTATTTCAGATGAGGAGTTGAAGATAATGCAGGGAGTTTTTAGAAATTTTCTTCTAAAGTTTTCCCCTAGCTGTGTTTTTCAGATCCACCCATTTGTTGAGGTATAGCCTGTGATATCAATAATAAATTTTATCAGCTAAATAAATATACTTGCGTAGGGAAAATGACCATTCCCTCACTCATTCAATCATTCATCTAACATATATATGTGTCAACATTTCCTATGCCTAAGCTGATCTGTACCTAAGTATACAAAATTGATGATATAACCCTGGCACTCAGAGAATTCACTAGTATCCATGGAATATTTGTCAAAAACACATAGTTATAATAATAGATTCATTTAAAAGGCAAAAATTTCAAAAATGAAATTTCAAAAATTTTTCACAAATGAAATACCTTATAATAATAATTGCTTATTGATGGAATATTGCATTGCTATTATAAATATATCTCTAAAATATGTTATGAAATAATACTGTTAAGAAAAACAAAAAATATAACAACTGAATATTTACATGTGAAGAATGATTTTTCTAGACATGCAAGTATCAATTGCAGGACAGAGACTTCAAAATATCACTATTTTATGAGACACAGAATCTTTTATTTCAGTTCTACATATAAATGATACAACAAAAGGAAAATTATAGAACCTCTATATTTATGATGAACAAAAATGTATTTTTTAAAAATACTGGCTATCTAAATTCAATAGATTATAATACGTGGTTAAAATACATTGTAATCAAGAATTGTTTATACCAAAAATGCAAGAATGATTTGATATGAGAAAATATATTCATATAATTGGCCACAGATAAATGTTGCAACTTATGATTACTTTAACAGGTGAAGAAAACATATCATATAAACCAAGATAGAGTATAACAGGGTAATTTCCACAATCTAATAAAGTTCCAACCCAAAAAACAGGCAGCAAACATTTTACTTAGAAAAACATTTTAGGTACAGTCTTTTGTTAAACCAAGAAGAGAACGGTTACCATTATTGCTATAATTATTTCACAATATCAATACCAAGGCACCAGAAAAATATAAGAAGAATAAACGTTGCAAATGAAGACAAAAAGTTTTATTGTATGTGCATTAGAAAGTGACTTTCCCTGAAAGTCAACAGGATTAATAAATTTCAGAATTAATTTCAGTATGTTTCCTGGAATAAGATTGCCATACAAAAATAAGTAGTGTTTTAGTACCCTGGCAATAACAAAGTAGAAAACATAACCAGTGGCAAGACACAATTTGTAATATCAGATAAAAATGAACGTAACTAAGAATTAATAAAGATCATAACAAAAATATGGAAAAATAACATAAAACTCTAAGAATATAAGACAGCTTTCAAATTAATGTAGAGGAAGTCCATGTTCTTCCATAGGAAGATGAAATTATCAATATTATATGTGTCACAAACTATTACAGAAGTCCTAATGGTAATGGTTGATTGAGTCCAGTGAACACATTCTCTAATTTATATGAATATATAAAGAAAGATAATTAATGACAATTACATCATGTTAAAATTTCTACTACAATTGAGTACATTATGAGCAGAGTTAATAAATCAGTGATAGGTTGAGACTATACACCTTAATGTCTAAAAGTGATAAAAGAACAATATCTGAAACATATCCCAAATGCCTGAAAATCATCTAGGAATAGGGAGGCTGAAGCAGGAGGACTGCAAGTTTGGAGGCAACCTCACCAACTTAGCAAGCCCTCTCTCAAAATAAAAAATAAAAAAAGAGCTGTGGATGTGGCTCAATGGTTAAGTGGCCTTGGGTTTAGTACACAGTACATAAAAAGATAAATAAGTAAATAATAAGTCAACAAAAATATGATGAGAAAAATTATACCAGAAGTAGTCCAAATATCAAGTTATTATATGAATAAATGTTTAAATTTATTAATAATTAAATATATAAAACTAAGATAAAGAGTCAACCATTTATACTTACATGTTTGGCAAAACTTAAAGTACTAGATATTGTCTAGTATTTAGAAATGAGATGATGTAAAAGCAGTCTTCTTCCTCTTGTTATCACTGAGAATATTCTGATAGTTATTTATATTAAAATTACATATATTCTAGGACCCAATAATTTAACTGCTAAAAATGTTTCAATTATTTATATTCCACCCAACAGTAATTGTCTTAAATCCAAACTGAGATTAACATTGGAATCCACAAATAAAATGTAGAGGAAACACACCAAGATACTGTAGAACTCTCAAAAACAATACATTAAAAGTACAGTTATGTGCCATATAATGGATATATTCTGCTAAATATATTAGATGATTCATTGTTGAGTAAACAATGCAGAGTGTGCTTACACAAACCTGGATGGTATTACCTACTGTGCACTTTGAATGAATGGAATAGTCTGTGACTCCTGGGCTATAAACCTGTAGAGCATGTTACTGCACTGAATACTGTTGGCAACTGAAACATGATGGTAAATATTTGTGACTCTAAACATATCTAAACATACACATGGTAGAGTAAAAATTCTATAGCACCTATATGGGCGTCAGTGGGTGAGTGGTTAGTGAATATGAATGGACATTACTATGTACGACTGTAGACTTTGTAAATACTATACATTTCAGCTCCCCTAAGTTTGCAAAAAAAACTCTTTAGTAAATTAAACTTAGCTTACTGTAACATTTTTATGTAATATACTTTATTTTTTTCTAATTTTTTATTCTATTGAATACTAAGAAACAAACACAATGCATAACCATGCAAAAAAAATTCTGTTTTTATATACTTATTCTACACATTTTTTTTTAATTTTTAAAAACTTAACCTCTTTTTCTTTAATTCTTTTAGCTTTTAGGTTAAAAATTAAGATACAAACACATGTGTTAGCCTAGGCCTACAGAGAATCAATATCATTAGTATCACTGTCTTCACTTCTACATCTTGTTCCACTGGAAAGTCTTGATGGGAAATGACAAGTGAGGAGCTGTCATCTCCTACATGACAAGCCTTCTGCAATACCTCCTGAAGGGTGTGTTTTATAGACACACTGAGTGCACAGTGGAATAATGATTAAAAAGTAGAGTGATGTAAATACATAAACCAGTACCATAGTCACTTATTTCTATTTCAAACATTATATATACTATACATAATTGTGTGTTGTACTTTTATAAGACAGCACAGTAGGTTTTTTTACACCAGCATCACCACAGACGTGGGTAACATGTTGTGCTGCATCATAACAGCTAAGCTATCACTGGTCAATAGAAGATTTTCAGCACCATTATGATATTATGGGATCATCCTTGTGTATACACGCTGTCCATCATTCACCAAAATGTTGTTACATGGCACATGACTGTGTATGCAATACAACCTGGTATATATATTTTAAAACATCATACTTAGAGAAAAAAGAAAGAAACATTTAAAAAGTGTGTTTTCTATGCTTTGACAATGACAATATTAGGAAAATATATAACAGATTAATGAGATCGTTATGGAGGGGGAAAGGAAGAGAATGAGAGAGGGAATATGATGATGCTGTCCTACAAAATGAAGAAAATTATTAGCTCAATTCTTTGTACTTGAAAATAAATAAGACAGAAAAGATGAACCATGCTGTATTAAAAGTAAATAAATAACTATAATCTACAAGAAAACAATAATTATAGTAAAATATGATAAATTGGGTGAAAAAAAACTCTATACTATAGAATAGTTAAGAAAAACTATATAGGAGCCACATACAGCTTTGTGGTGTTATAAACTATGAATTGAGTATTGAGGGTTGTGTTGGAATTCACTGGGATGAAAAGTAGAGGGAGAACATTCATTCAAGATGAAGAAAAAAGAATATTCAAATACTGAAAACGGAAAGAATGGCAATTTTAAAATATTTGAGATGAAACAATGCATTGGATATTTTTCCAGCACAATATTATTCTCAGTTTATAATAAGGTAAAATTTTAATTTAGATTGAGTTACTTTTAATTAATCTGAAATTTTGCCCGATATATTACAAAGGAAGATACATAAATTCGCATGCATTTAAGTATTTTAATTCCAGAATTAGTCCTAAGCTCATTATTCTCTATAATACAGAAACAAAATTACCACTCGACAAATTTTTCACAATGAAAAGTTTTCTTTCACACCTCACATTGCCATTTCGAAGAGCAGATGCTTTCAAAGATTGAAAAATATCACCACTTATGAATCACCATTTTCCACTTCATAATTCACTTTAAAAAATTCAAACCACAAAGTTTAGATCAGATAAATAGAAGCGCTCTGTATCTGTCCCTGTCTAAGAATGCTCTTCATATTTCCTGGCATGCTCGGCCACACTTTGCACTTTGGGTTCTTGCCCTTTGGAGCCAGCCTCTCCTTGTGTCTGTTCTGACTCCTAAAGCAATGTGTCCATTCAGGTCTCTCCTCTGAACTTTGGTCTCAGGCATTTTCTGGGTATCTTCACCTCTGAAAGGCCTGTGAGCTTCCCAAACTCAACGTGCTGACAAGTGTAACTATCATATATTACCTGGAAGCCTTTCTTAATTGCATTTTCTGTTGCAGATGATTTCAATTGGTCATGTAAGCTAAAATCCTTGGAGAAATGCTTGACTCCTCTTTTTCTCTCACACTTCTCAATGAATAACCCACATCCTGCTTGTTTCACCTGGTGACTTTTTATTTATTTAGTCCTGTCAGTTGTTATCACTACCCACTTTATATCTGCATTACTGAAGAGAGACAGACTTTTCCAGCTGCTCACTCTATTTTCTGTTTTCTCCTGTAAACCTATTTTTCTGGTGAATTTTCAAAGTGAGCTCATGGAAAAAACAATCTGATCATATTATTCCCATAAGTTGATCTTCAGCTCCTAAGGAATATCATTTAAGATGGCTACAAAGTCATTCAAATCTTCCACTTATTGAATAACACAGTCAACTAAAGCAGTGACCATTAAAATTTTTTTGTGGTATAACTCTATTCATAAATGTGTGAACATACCTTTATAAGTGTGTACGTGTGTGTATGAGTACATGCATATAAACACTAATATGTTACACATATTACTGAGTATTCTCACCAAACATAAGATAAATAAGAACATAAATAAGAGTGTTAATGACTTTTTTCTATTAGTAGCCTCATGGATCAGATTATGTAATCCTCAGGACTTTGTGGATACACTGTATTGATCATTGGACTGAATGGTGTTAAAAGAGTCAAGGTCACAGCTTTAATAGTTCTTTCTACCACTTAATGTCTTTCAATACATAGTAACAGCCTATGCTCTTCATCTCAATCAGGCCTGTTTAAATGGACAATTGAGTCACAGTAGTTTAGGATTTGAAAGGACTTTAACCCATAAGTCCCCAAATTTTAATTATGCAATTATTTCAACAAAATTGACAATTTTTAATGTGCCTGACTGAAATGAAAGGCTCAATCTGTTAAATTAAAATGTTAATTAATATTGTGACTATATTATAATCATATTCTTATTATATAATTATGTATTATATACCATATTTAGTTCATATGTAATTACATATTATATACCATACATAGTTCTGTGAGTATGTGATGAAATGGGTTAATGTGCCAACTGCTTTACTTCCAAGAAGTAGTATGGAAAAAGCAAATGTGAGGATTAGTATAAACTTTTCCCCAAGGCTGTAAAACCAGACAATGCATAGTGCCTCAAAATGTAGACATCATCTTTCCATATGTAGCATAAGTCTGAGTTTTGAGCCTTTATATCTTTCTTCAGAAACTGTCCTTCCCAGCTTGCTGTTTGACTTCCTATTCTTCAACACATCTTAAGCTTGTTTCTGGTCTTAAACTTTTTCTTTTTGTGCCATGTCTCCTGCCTATACAGATCTTGGCTCTACTTTTTTAGATGAACATTAATAGATAGTTGTGATTCTCATTCTTTCCTGATAATTTCTGAATCTATGTTTTTACTTATTCTTGTCCTCTGAAATTCAGTATTGCAGGTCCAGTTCTCCTACAAAGTCACCTGGTCTTGGCCAACTCAGGCCACCATTACCATAAGCTACCATAGACTGAGTACCTTAAACAACTGAAATTTATTGTCATGCAAGCCTGGAGATTAGAAATCCAACATCAAGGTACCAAAATGGTTTGATTCTGGTTAGGGCTCTGTTCTTGGCTTGCAGGCGGGTGCCTTCTCTCTGCGTCATCACATGGTAGGAAAAGGTAGACAGCAGGCTGTCTGGTTTCTCTTCTTAATATGGCACTAATCCCATCATGAGGGTCCCACCATGTGACTTCATAGGAACATAATATTCCCCCAAGGCCCCACCTCCATATACCATCATATTTAGTGTTAGAGACTCAGTATAAATTTAGAAATGGGGACACCATTCATTATCAAATGTGTCTACCCTGTCATCCCTGAATTCATCTCATATTCAAAATGCATTATTTTTTTCCTGTGACTCCTAAGAGTCTTTGCCTGTTTCAGAAATAATGTTAATATCTGAAGTCCAAAGTGTCACCTGAATATCATTTTAATCAGACCAGGCAAGACTTGAGGACTGATTCATTCATCTTGAGGCATAAGTTCCTTGCTGTAAAACAGACAAGTTATTCTGGCTTTCAAACTCATGCTAAGACAGGCATAGCATAGACATTCCTATTCCCAAAGGGAAGAAAGAAAATGATGACAAGTTTCAGGAAAATCTAAAACCTAGGAAAGCAAATTTCATTAAATCTGAAGGCTCAGAAATAATCCTCTTTGGCTCAATCTCCTCACTCCCAAGCCCACTGAAGCAGCAGCGGCAGTCTGTTGAAACTGATGCAGTGGCCCTGACATCTGAATCCCCTTCAGAGTCTTTTTTTCTTCTTCTTATAGGACAGCATACTTGATTAGACAAAGGGGAATAAAGAGAATCAAGGGGGAATGAGAATAGGAAAGACAATAGAATGAATTGGACTTGACTTTCCTATGTTCATAGATGAATATATGACCAATGTTAGTCCACATCATATACAACCACAAGAATGGGAAGTTACACTCCATGTATGTATAATATGTCAAAATATAGCCTACTGTTTTATATATATATAGAACAAATTAAAAATTCTTAAGAAGAACAGCATACTTGTAACCAAATAGCTCTATCATCCTGTCAAAACTAAGCAGTATGATAGCCATCCTTCATTTTGTACCATCTCTATCACCTGCAATTAAAACTGCCAATGTTGTTACATATGTAATCTCACAAAGTCTCTAGCAAGTGATAATTTCATAATTTTTTTCCAAACATGTTTTCTAACTTTTGGGGATATGGATAGGCAGAAAATTTTTAAATCTTTAAGTCTGGTGCCTTCCTGATTAACAAATTATTTTTCAGTTTGTCTCTCTCTCTTACCACATTTTACCATAAGGAGTCAGGAGTAACAGAGTTGCTTCTTCAATACTAGCTTACAAATCTCCTCAGTGAAGTATCCATTTTTCATCACAAGTTCTACCTTCCATAAGAAACTAAAACATATTTCAGTCAAGTTCTTTGCCACTTTATTGAAAGGTTAACTTTCCCTACATGTTCTAGTAATATTTTCTTCATTTTAATCCAAGACTAACAAATCTTGTTCTTAACATGCTTTATATCCTTCACATCCATATTTCTTGTATGTACTGTAAACTTTTCCAGCCTGTACCCATTACCTAGTTCCAAAACCAATACCATGTGTTTAGATCAGTGTTGCACTACACTCTACATCTTGGTAGCAGAGTATGCATTAGGGCAGAGACACAGACCCAATAAGAATTGGGTAGATGATATTTGATAGAGAGATAGATAGATAGATAGATAGATAGATAGATAGATAGATAGATAGATATCCCTAGATACATATATAGAAAGAGATCTGAAGACCACATATCCTTCAATAAAGGAAATATCTTTGGCATCCCTATCTTTAAATCTACCTATGTCTGTTTAGAGAGAAAGAGACAGACTGCTTTAGTATATGAAATTATCACATATGATTTGGACAGCTGAGCTATCCAATGATCTGTAATCAGAAAACTAAAATCCCAAGAAAGCCAATGTACAGTCCTAGCCTAGTTCAAAACCCAGGAAGACCAATATTTTAGCTCAAAAATTAAGGAAGAGGAAGTTCTTACCAAATCTTTTCGTTATAGTCCTTATTTTTTTCTAATTGATTGGATGAGATCCACTCATATTAGGGAGGACAATCTACTTTACTCAGTCTATCTATTCAAATGTCATCCCAAAACATCACCAAAATACCCAGAATAATATTTGACCAAATTTCAGGACATCCTATGGTCCAGTCAAGATAACACATGAAATTAATTACCACACACCAATTTGTCCTAAGAGGACAGGAAAAGTCTGGGCACTCGAAGATGATAGTCTCTATTGAAGTCTGATAAGAAAATTAAGTGCATGAATATCATGCATACTTCACAGTTCACTTAGGATTACAGTGATATTTTTCACTCAGATTTTTAATACTGGCCATCTGTTTCAGTTCTGGTCTTTCACTATTGTCACTCTCAGCCTCATCCCTCAGATGTTCATTTTTGGCTTTTCCCTTCTTAGAGACCAATGGAAAGCCTGTGGTTCTCATCCAGCTTGGTCCATGTTGACTCTTCCTTGTCAGAACCTCTGCCTGTTATTCACTGGTTGCTGGTGACCATGTATAATGTCATCATGTGTAAGTACACTCTTTTTGGTCATTTGTGTCCTCCCAAAATGCATATTTGAAATCCTACCCCCAGGATGACAGCTTTAGTTGTTGGTGTTTGGGGGATGATTTGATGATGAGGTCTCCACTTTCATGAATGGAGCTAGTGTCCCCATAAAAAAGACCTGAGGGAACTGCTCTATGAGCCAGAATGTGGACCTTACTGAATCTGCTGGTTTCTTGATCTTGCACTTCTTAGTCTCCATGTTGGTAAGAAATAAATTTCGGTTGTTTATAAGCTACTTACTGTATATTTTCTTATAGCAACGGTAATGGAACAAAGCACCTGTCTGCTTAAAGTGCAGTTAAAGAGTACTGCATTAATAAAAGAGATGGCTATTTTATATAGCTTCCCAACATTATACAGCATCCATATATTTATGAATTTCCCCATAACTATATTAAAGTATTGTTTGTGTTCTAGGAAATGCAGATTCAGATGCATTGATTTTACTTCCTAGGGATTTTTTTTTTATGATGTAGATTATTTGCCGCCATTTCCAACATTACTTTAATTCAGTTCTTTAATATCATCGGACCCCCTCCAAAGCACCACCTCAGTTGGGTCATTATTTCAAAATCTCATTCTCAGTTTTGAGTGATGAAAAATTTAGTTTTATCAAAGTACTGAGAATTAATCAGATCCCCTGGGGTAGATTCAAGCCAACCAAGCTCAAGGGACTGATAGGTAAAATTAGAATTAATTTATTTTATTTTTATTTTTTATTTTTTTGGTGTGGTGCTGGGGATTGAACCCAGGGCTTTTTCATGCGAGGCAAGAGTTCTAATACTGAGCTAAACCCCTTTGACCCTGGAATTAAAATTTACTAATTTATAGTAAAATATTTCTAGTATACTGAATGTCTGCATTTATTGGTTAGCAAATTTTCTCTCTGTGGAAAAGCTACATGGATAGTCAAATTAAATCTGAAGATTGCTTGATGATTGTAATATCAGAACAACAGGAAACAGACAATCCAGCAGTGTCCTTGGCAAAGATAATTAGGAACTTTCTCTTCTGCTCTGGTGTTGTATCTACCACAGAGGGCCAGACTTGTATATTTGAGAGAGTGTTTGTCACATGAATAGTAATATGGCACAATGACCAATTCAGCCTCTCAGAAATGTGTTTTGTTATTTTATATAGTGCATATCCTCTTTTGCTCAGATTTTTTAAAGTTAGTGGAATATATTAGACTACAATATTTTTGAGTTAGTTGAATGAATTTCTTTATATCATAACCTCTCTCTTCTAAAGTGATGTATCAGTATAAATGAAGGGATGGAACATTTTAAAAGACAGTGGTGGGAATCTAGGGAAACAAAAATTTCTGCTTCCTTCTTGTTTTGCAGATGGTGTTATTCATAATTTAGTTTGTTTTTATTTCCAGATTTATCTTAATTAACTGGATAGTTTTGGTTTATGTTCTGTAGCAACACATTGTTCTTGATTAACCCTTAAAGGAAAGCAAATATGCTTTGAAACTAAATGAATAGAATTCTATTTACAGGACAGGGAATTATCTACCTAATATTAAGACTTCCTGATAAAATTTGATCCTGAATCCATCTAGAAAGAATCTAACTCTAAGAATAACGAAGATTAGTCAACAGAGAGAGAAGCCTTCACGTAAGATCAATTCCTCCATTGTAATAAAAGTGGAGAAACTTACTTGGGGAGAGTTATTTAAAATGTTTAATTTTGTATAATTTTACTAAATAAAGTAGAACTCTCTGGAGAAAATACAAAAGGATCATCGGACCTAGAAGGTACAGGGAATTTGTATTTCAGTTAGCCTATGTATACAAAAATTCAACCATAATAGATACTTTTTTTGAACATAACAAGGAACTTGAACATAGAAAGAGAATGCATCATATTATCAATAGAAATCATTTTGCTCCTGACACACAAAGTAATATTTTAAATAAAGTTAAAAAAATACATTGGTTGAACAAAACATTAATTTTTAGTCACCTTAATATCTCCATATACCTTCCTCTGGTCCTTACTTTGGCTTAGGTCATGTTCATTAAAAATATAAAGAATAAAGTTAAGGCTTTTAGATAATGCATTAACAGGAAATTGTGGGAGAACTTTTCTTTTCAAACACTTAAAGGAATTCCACAAGCCCCTCAGACAACAGGTAATGAACAATATTCAAAGTCCTCAAACCATTTCCTGTTCTCTAAATTACATTTCAGATGCTCATTGTCTTGATGATCAAAGTCAACTCTGTTCACATAATTTACTGTTGCCCAACACAGAATCTGGAGTTCCCCTTGTCACTGTGTTATGCATATTCTAGATCACCTGTCAACCCTCTTTCCTGCCTTCTTGACTTGCTAACACAATGTTGTTAGAGCAGCTAGCTGCACTGTAATGAGCACTTTGCCTCTACTATGACAACTCCTGATATTCTGCATTCCTGCTGACTTTTGAGCTTCCTTGAATCTGGAGTCCCCTATTATCACTCCTGATTGGGCTGCTAAAATAATTAACTAATGTAGTACTGGCATTTGCATTGCTATTGCAATCCTTCAGTAAGTGGAAGTTTGATAAGGTATGCAGTTTACAACTGCTGTCTCCTAAACTGGTGCAAATTTTCTTTCCATTCACATCACTACTGCCCACCATGTGAAAATGCCTTTAGGTCTCTAGCCCAAATCTTAGATATTCTGAATAAAGAAACATAATTCGTTCAACACCAACATCTACATTTTCCCTGTTTTACCATTAACTCCATGTCCTAGTTAGCTTTCATTGCTGTTACAAATTCCTTGAACAATGTGGCTTAACAAACATTTACTTCTCACAATTTTGCAGGCTGTAAAGTACAAGATTAAGGTGCAAGACCATTTGAAGAGTTTTCTCTTCCTGTTTGCAGATGGCTGCCTTCTTGTGTACCTTCAAATGTCTGAAAGAAATCATCTCATTTTTTTTTTAAAAGGACACTAATTCCACCCATGAGGTCTCCACTTTCATGACTTTATTACCTCCCAAAGTACCCATCCCCAAATACTTACTATTGGAGGTAGGAATTCAACATGGGAACTTCAGAGAAGTGGGGGACAACCATTCTGTTTAAAGCCCTACTCATCAGAACAAAAGGCAATGACAGTAAACATTTCTTATCAGGGGAGAAGTCACCCTTCCACAGAAGCTGTTAACAATGCAACAGCTCCAACAAAATAATCATAACCTAGTGTAGTTGGTACCTTCATGAAGATTTAAGTAATTAGAGTGAATGCTTATAGGCATTTGTAACATGAATACTCATGATGAAGTTTTAAGATGAGAATTAAATGGGTTATGAAATATTTCAGGAACATGGTATATAATGAATGAAGGATTCAACAGAATACATGCATGAGCATGCTATCATGGAAGAATGGCACCTTGAAAAGCAGCTTTCCTTGATTTCAGCAGCTTCAAGTGCAAATCCATTGGCCTTTGATCTTGGTGTTCAAGAGTACAGAAATAATTATCATCTCCAATATGGAAAAGTTGGGGTACATACATCATAAGAGGCCATTGGCATGTAATTAAGCAGATAACTAATCAGATAGTATGTGTTTTGTTAATTGTCTGGGTGGGATTATGTGATGCGTTTACATCTAGGTGAAATCTACATTTTCTCCTTCACCTGCTAGTCACTGCCTCATACAGACTGGAATAATTATAGTTTCCAAACTATAGCTGGATGTAAATTCAGTTTATGCTACATTCCTTATGCACTACTATGTACTATTTTAGACGGAAAACCCACAGCAATGCAGTTACTACTTCAATTTATTTTATTGATATCTGCTTAATTCTCCTTGAAACATTCAGAAGTAGTAACATGTTTGCGTAAACGTTTCTATCCTCAATTTATTAATAAATAATACTTGCATATTAAAATATTTTTCAAAGGGCAGTTAATGATAATTGTAGAGAAAGACATTTCACCTTCCATTATGTTTTTTTTCTTTTTTTGTTTTTTAGCACAAAGTATAAATTTATGTAAAAGTATGTGGCCCCAATTATCGAGGGTGATCAAAACTAAGCACCACAGAAAAAGTGAAAATAAAAATTACAATTGACAAGATCAGAACTTTTTATGGCAACGTGATGGTCCTAGGGTTTTTGTAGCCCAGAAGAAGGAATCCACCCATTTGCTGGCAATGGCTCCTATGCTCCAGGGGAAAATGTGGTTGCCAGGTGCTAACAGGATTCTCACCTGCCCTTCTCTGGCTCAGCCCAGTTTTCCCTGAAACCTTTGCAATGGGTTCAGTTATTGAAAGACTCTGGCTCTGCTACTCAGAAATGCTGGCATAGTATCCTCCACCTGGCAGAGGGTTTGTGTGACCTGGAATCTTCTCTATGCTCAGGGCTAAGTGCATTGAGCCCAGGATGTCTTTTATTCCTTAAAGAAAGAGGTAACATCATTATTCTGTTATTTTCTCTTAATTCCTCTTACTGTCATTTTTCAGTTATTCAATTCTCCATCTCTAATTCCATAGTTGTAAGATGAACAGAAAAAAAGAAATAGAATAAATATAATATTTACCTGGTGTAATTCAGCTTATTAGAACACACTTTTCCTTAAACAGTAAGATGCTGGGCTCAATTTTAGTTTATTCTTTGTCTTCAGAAACATAACCACATAGACTTCATACAGTGATAAGAACAAGGGGAAAATGATATGACTAATGGATAAGATTCTTAACACTTCCAATTTCCTTTCACTGTCTCCCTTCTTTTCTCTCTGCACTAGCTATCTGAGTACATGAGTTGCTGTATTTAATAATCACAGTTTGGAGAAAATGGTGGTTGTGACATCATTTTTTAAAAAACCTTGAACACATGAGTCATTTAAAAAATGAAAGGATAATTTGGGTGGTAGGAATACAAGCAGCTTGGAGATAGAGGAAAACTAAACAAACTGGCAAGGTGAAGCACCATTTACATCATTGACAAGATCATTTTGACTTTCTAAACTGGAATCTATATAGATTAGCCCTGTGTTAATTCATTCGAAAATTAATGTTGACTTGGGCACACTTAAAACAACCCACAAAGGATCAGTAATGACTGGACATGGGCCACATTGAGAAATTCTATTTACAGGAATGCATTCAGTTCTTGGTATTGCTAGACAACAATTCATTTAATAGACAACTATATTTATTCTTCACTACTACCCTGGTGGGGTAGTAGTGAAGAATAAATATATCAGTATGATAAAGTTTTTTCAGTTGGTATACTCCATTCCAGAACTAATGATAAAAAATAAAGAAAATCCCCAAACACACAATTACAGAAATATTAGAAAAATATGTTCCTCCATGAATTTCCATGTACTGTACCTTATTTTTTGTTATAAATCCTATAAGCAACTCAGATTGTGTTTTAAAATACTAACATCCCTTATTAGGGTTTAGGGGTTATAGGACCTAATTACAAATTCTCATCCAAACTTCTGCTGAAATAACAATAAATTGCTAAATTACTGGAAACTGAGTCACCATAAAACTTTACAAGTAACAGACAGGAGGCAAAAAGTAAAAAATGGAAACAATGAAGAAATAAGATCATGTGGGCTGTGATGTTGAGCCTACAGGCTCTTTAATAAATGGTGATGTTTTGGAAGAGCTAAATTGGCAAAAAATTACACAGACTAGTACTTCTTGTACTTTTTTTCTCATTAAGTTAAATATTAAAAATGGTGGAAAGATTATCAGGATTTTTTAAAAAGGTTTCCTATTTTGATCCAAATATGACAAATCCCCGCAGTTCTAAGCAACATTCTATAGATTCTAAATTTTAATTAGTAAGCTCACATCAGACACCTGGAAATAGAGGTAGAAGGATTCCTTTGCAGAATCCAGGTATTCTTTATTACAAAGCATTAAAAAAAATATTCCTTAACTAGTCCACCAGTCTTTACTGCTGTGGTTTATAGACTAAACTGGACGTTGAGTTGACACCATCACAGTTTAGTCAAGTCATCAGAATCTCAATGTTGGGCATCTTAATTGAAATGCAATAGCCAGATAATTAAGCAGAAATTAATATTAGCATTTTTATCATTTCAAATAGGGTTTATGATCATGACCCCAAACAGCTTTGCTTATTATCCATTCTCAGTATGATCCTTGGGCAAAGAGTATGAGCATCACCTTGAAAATTGTTACGAATGTAAATTCTCCTTCCCTATCCCACACCTGCCAACTCAGAAAATAATTTTAATAAAACACCAGTGATTCTGATGCATGCTGAAGTGTGGGAGCCTGCATTATTAGAGGTGGATAATAAATTAATGATGCATGCGTATGTGAAAGATAACTGCACAGTCTCAGAAGTTTTTCAACTAACACAATGAGCAAATTGAGGACTGCATCTCAGAGATTTAGTCTGAGGTACAAATGGCAAAGAGGTAATAAGAAGATAAACTGAAGAAAGAATAAGGCAATGAAGACTAAAAAAGATTACTTTTGGTAGAAGGAAGAAAGGAAATGAAATAAAAAAGAGTATTGATTTTCCTTTCTTCGTGTTTATATCCTGGAAGTTATCAGCTATATGTGAACCCCTCAAGCGAAGAGTCTTTTCATGACCCACAGACACCCTACACTGGAGACTAGAAGTGATCTTGAGATGAGACACATTTGAAAGTTTGGTTATCTGACTCTGAGACTTTGAGTGTTATATGGCAGAGCTAGGTAGCCTTTGGAATATGTGTTTACTATGGGTTAAGGCCTTGAAGAAATTTCCAGAAGAATTAAATGCCTCTCCTTAATTGAAACACAAGTATGACCCACAGGCTTGCAAGCCAGGCCAGGTTGTATTGAGCATTATTTGTTGCAGGTAAGGTAAAAGAGTTTCTGAACAAAGGGCCTTCCTAATAATGTTAATTGCTCATAAGTAAGCCACAAAGTTCTTGGCAAGTATGTTAAATGTTTGAGTTTGTTTTTTGTTTGTTTGTTTGTTTGTTTTTGCTGCTGTGACCAAAAAACCTGAAAAGAACAACTGGAACATGTAATCAATATAAAATTATAAATAACGTATTTTAAGTCCTTATTTTACATACTAAATTTTGGAGTTGATTTTTCACTGTATTACTTCTTACCTTGAACCAGCCACCTGAGTTAGTAGTTTCCATATGAGACATCTCAGGTCTAAATACTATTGAGTACTCAGTATTTATCCAGCATCAACTATATTCTATGGTAGGTAGATAATAAGACAATGGTTCCTACTCTCAAGCTTCTCTTAACATTCTTAAAGAAAATGATTTTTCAGGTTTTATAAGCTATTCCCTTCAAAAAGAAATCAGGTAACAAATTGTTGTTTACTTTTTTTTTTTTTGGTGAGGGATTTCCCTCTTATTAGCAAAAGAGATGATTCCTGGACAATTAATGTGGTGTTGATTGATAAAAAATTAAATTAAATTAAAAATCAAAGAAAAAGAAAGAAAGAAAACCCAGAAGAATAAAACAAGAAAAAAAGACCACCTATGTGATAGATTTCTAATGTCTAAAGGTTAATATGCTGCAGGTTTGAGAAAAACTTGCAGAAGAGATTATGCTACACAGTTGGTACTCGGTTAATGAAGTGTGAAGACCTCTTCAGCACAGAAAATTGAAGAAGTATTGGTGTTAAAAGCATTCCTAGAGGCCTGACCAGAGGGATTCCTGCAGTAGTTAATTGCCAGGCTCCAGAGGAGAGTGAAACAGGTAGCTCAATTGGCTGCTAGAAAGATGGGCTACTGGATTCTTGCCTTCAGAAATAATGTAAAAATGTTTGTTTGTTTGTTTTTAATAGGCAATCATAACAGAAAAAAAAGAAAAAATTAAAACCATGCAATTTCCCTGGGAATTTTTTAGTTCAGAAAGTTATTAATTCAGATATAGAAGTCAGGACCTTTAAATCTGATAATAAGCTCAGAACCAGGAGAGCATTGACTTTCCACCAACCTGTTAGTGGTGGTTGTGGTCTGATATCCAATCCAGCTCCACTTACAGATAGACATGCACTGTCCTTAAGAAGCTGATTTCCATTCATGGATTTGTTAATTCAATGGGGTTGTCGAATGTCTGTTGGAAGTTAGACACTGTGCTATGTCATGAGGGGTCACAAATAAAGATACATAAGTCTGAGAAAGAGATAATCTTGACTGCTTCTTTGGGGCTTTAAGGCTCAATGGTATCCTCAAAGCTATCACAGAAGTGAAGTAGAAGGTAAGTCTTGAAGCATAAAGGGAAGAATAAAACCTTGGTGGAATGAGCAATCCTGGCACAGGAAGGAGCTGCTCTTCCCAGCTTTTCTTTCCCTGCATTCCTTATCAGTAGGATGACTATGCATCCTGGTTTGCCTAGGACAATCCAATTTTACCTCTACCCTAATGGGTCAAACTTACCATTTCTTTGACCTCATTTGACTAGTAAATTTGTGGTCACTCTATTTGTTGGGTACCTGATGTTTTGTTGAAAGATAAACTTTTGAGAGAGTGTGAGGCTCTTTTGTTCAGCTGTGGGGAGGGCAGCTGACCAGGGCCTGCAGCACGCCACTTGAGCTAGTGGCTCCACCTTGGCCATCCTGCTTTTTGCTTTCCTGGGCACCCATCCCTCAGCTGGCCTGTTGCAATGTGAGCATGACACTGATTCCTCCTAAACTCTTGGGTGCTGCTCTGAGCAGCCTCACCCTTTATACCAGAAAGCTGGAGGGCAGTGAGTGTGTGTGTGTGTGGGGGGGCAGTAAAGAAAGTAGAGGAGGTACTAGAAGAAGAGGAAGAAGAATATGTGGTGGAAAAAAAATTCTTGTTGTCTAGTGGGTGGTAAGGGGCATAGTGGAGGGAATCTTCAAGTGGAAGAGTTTCTCTTATGAGAACAAGCCCGTGAGAACGAGAAGAGGACCTGGACTGCCCAGACCTCATTGCTGAGTTTCTACAGTAACAGAAAACAGCCCTTGAGACAGACAAATCAGAGGGAGGCAAGCTTAAAACTGATTCTGATTCTGAGGATAAAGGAGATGTATCTGAAAAGCCCCGGGGCTTGGAGCCTGAGCAGATTATTGGAGCACCAGACTCCAGTGGAGAGCTCGTGTTCCTGATGAAATGGAAAAACTGAAGAGGCTGACCTGGTTCTTGGCAAGAAAGCCAATGTCAGAGGCTCACATGTTGTCAAATACTTCTATAAGGAAAGGCTGACGTGGCATTCCTACCCCTTGAAGGATGGTCACAAAAAAAGATGACAAGAATTAACTGTCCTGTCACCTCTGACTGTGGGGTTAAGTGGGGAGGGAAAAAGTTCTACTTGTCTTGACACCATAAAGGTGGCTTGAGAATATGTCTTTTGAAGAGACAGTCTGGTTTCTGTGCCCTGCAGAAATTCAAGTACTTTTAAGCTGACCCAAGCTGTATAGTTTGCACACCCATCTCAGGGTTGAAGGCAACCCATTCTGCACTTAATATTGAGAAAATAAAGAGACTTCTATGAAGGACAAATGTTTGCAGAATTGAGTGTGTGGGAAGGCAAAAAGATACTGTTGATCTTCAAATAATATCTCCACAACCCACAGCCTTCTGCATGTTTTCAGCATGCATGTGTGTAGTTGCGGTATTATTTGAGGTTTGAGGGATAGGGCAGGGAAGAAGGGAGATGAATAGGATCATTTTCATTAAAATTTGGGGAAAATGGTGAAATAATGGAAAGAACAAGTAATTTATGATTTGGTTCTACACCCAGAATATTTTACCTTCTCCAAAAAGAAAAGAAAAAAATGTCATTGGCACCATAGATGAGGACTACGAGAGACTGTTTTTCAAAGCTGTGAATACCTGAAACCTATAAGCCAAGGTGTTCCCTGCCTGAATTAATGTTGTTCCCCACAAACAACTAAGCCAGTTCATCAGTTATCAAAGCTGCCATTTTGGAAATAGAAACTGACTGAAATGGGAAGGTCTCTAATTAGAGAATATAAATGGGCAGATCATTCTATCTTAGAGGTTCTAATTCTTGAAATTAGATGAAAAGACCCTTTCTTTTACAATTATAAATTTATCAATAAAATCAGCGTATCCATCTAAGCTACTGGCTAAAGTACTGGGGTGAGGGGAAGTATAAGAGATGGAAGATTAGGGAAAGACTAGGGAAATTTTTAGAGACCTTGCTTTTTTAACTGTGAACTCTGAGACCATTGGTGGAAGGGTTAAGTCACTGACAGCATAAATTTCATTAAATCAATTTACGGGTTGAGTGGTTTCAAAAGCCCTGGTCTCAGGAGAGTAGCTTTCATATTGTGTAGTGGTTCACTTTAAACACATTTTTTTAAAGTTTTTTTTGTTTTAAGGAAAAAAATCTTATGAGTTAACTGACACCCAAACGTGGTCTGAAATCCAAAAGTTACTGATATCATCTAGACTTGCATCTGGAACTACATTGTAAAATCTTTCTAGGTATGTGTTAGGTTTCTTGAAATTTTTGTTTAAATGTAAACTTCATACACACTTTGATGTCTTAATAAAACTAAAGATTTATTTAAAAAAAGATAAACTTTTGATAAACCTGTACATGAGGTCATGATCAACTGCTAACTGATAAATGTCACCCGAACTAATACCCATATAAAGCAGTTTTTTTGATACCCATATTAGGATAGGGTAGGTAGTATTAGAAGTGGTTATGTGTGTGCACTTATATGTTACCTATAAATGTGTACATATGTTAAATCTTGTGGTTTTAAGTGTGATTAACAAAACACAGGACAATTGGAGGAAGGAGTGCTATTTTATTGACAGTGAGAAGCAAGATATTTCTTAAAAAATTATGTGACAAGAAATCTAAAAGGCATGGATAAGCAAGCAAGGGGGTTATCTAAGTGGGGAAGGGGCTTTAGGTAGAGAAAATAGCCAGTGTAAAGTCCATAGGAAGAAAGGAATCTTGGCATGTCTGATTAATAGCAAGGGTGGTAGGGAGGAGAAACACAGGAAAGGGGTGATCATAGATGAGGCCAACACAACTGCAAAAGATCAGGTCATGGAGAGCCTTGTAAGTCATTCGGAGCAAATTTGCAGGTATTTTTGAGAGAGGATAATATACTGGAAGAATTTTGAACTATAGACTGGCTAAATCTGATGAGGATTTTAGAGGAATCATTCCAGCTGCTATAGGGAAAATGGATTGAAGTGAAAGGGGAATGGATTGAAGTGAACAGTCTCTTATTTCATGCTTATTCACATGGAAATTCAGCTTAGAAGCATATGTCATTATTTTCTGTGATGGTATTGCTTCATTTCAGTATTTTCTTTGTTTAAAATAAGAGTTTGCCTATTCAGTACAATTTATTTCCTATCTCTTCAGAGATATAAACTGATGTATTATTACAACTTTCCATCCTCATATTCTAGAGCCATTGTGCCTGAGTATAAGACTTAAATCCTTATGCTAGGGATTAAAAGATATTCGATCATGAACTTTAGGGAATAAAATGCATCATTGTGTCTTGCAACCTTTCTCCATCATCTCTTTTTGAATTATCCGCTCTTCTAATACTTGCCCTTGAGGTTTCAATAGCCATCACTTTCTGCCATGGCACACCCCTATAATCTCAGCAGCTTGGGAGGCTGAGACAAGAGGATTGTGAGTTCAAAGCCAGCCCCAGCAATTGCAAGGCACTAAGCAACTAAGTGAGACTCTGTCTCTAAATAAAAAAAAAATTAAAAAATAAAATAAAAAATAGGGCTGCGGATGTGGCTCCGTGGATGAGTACCCCTGAATTCAATCCTGGGTATCTGCCCCACAAAAAATATCCATCACTTTCTACATGCAGGGCAACCCATGTGAATTTATTCACCACAAACTACCTCATACTCTAAATCTATCCCTGTCTTCACTTTCCTGTCATGTGGGTATCACTTTCATGGCCTGTCAAGAATTATAAAAATTCTGTAATAGTATCATACCTGTAAAGCTAACAAGTTGGCCTGACTCAGTTTCATGGATACTTTTAGAAAATATAAGACTCCTTGATTAAAGACAAAAGACTTTAATATTCACTGTGCATCAAACAGTACAAAGTAATGGTCACGTCGGTTCCTTTGACCCTTAAATCACATGGAGATGATGCATAGTGGCCTAGCTGGATGTTTTCTAGCTGGATGATGAGGAATCTCAAGTTTAGGAAACTCCAGTACTTTATAATGGACAGTGAGCAACACTAGCCAAATTTTGCTTTGGTAGAACATATTAATCTGCTATATGAGACAGAAAGCAAACTTCTGCTCTGGAAGAAAGCACTATCTCTGTCTTTCTTTTTTTTTTTTTATTGATTGTTCAAAACATTACAGAGCTCAAGACATATCATCTTTCATACATTCGACTCAATTGGGTTTTGAACTCCCCAAATACATAATACAGACTCACTTCTGTTACATACTCACATTTTTACATAATGGCATATTAGTGACTGTTGTATTCTGCTACCTTTCCTATCCCCTACTATCCCCCCTCCCCTCCCCTCCCCTCTGTCTTTCAAGGTAGGTTGCTATACAAACATAGTTGAAAAAATTATGCAGAACAAAGGACATTCAGTGACTTCACTGTTAACACATACTGAAGCATAAAAGACCCATTGACAATTATTTTTCCACATGGTCTGAAAAGCCCAGATAAGTGTGATAATTGTGATAATACTATTGGTTTTGATGGATAATTATTAATGAATACCTGGGATATGTACATTTTAACAAAGGATTTCTAGATTCCTAATGGATTATATCACAGTGAAATGAGTCTCCAATTCTGAACATTGCATATCTTAATAAGTACAAATTCTGAACTCTAGCATAGATTAAAAAGTGAAAATGATGAAGACAAAAAGCCCTTTGTCAATCTGATTTGGGAAATGAAAATGGTCACCACATCAGACCAAAACTACCAAGAAATCTTGCTTTCTGCTAAGGAACTCAATATATGAAAATATCCCACTGATATCCAAGAAGCAAAACAGCTTTCCTAAAGATAGTCATCTTAGATGTATGATAATTATGGCAAGTAACTGGTACATACTTCAATAACAGGCTTCCCTAGTGTTGATATTCATACGTGTATTTTTATTAGAAACCATGTCTTGATATATATTTATTCCCATGTATTCAAGTGTCAAGTTCTGTACCTACTGTAGTATGCTTCCTTTTATTTAGTATTTATGAATTGTATGGCATAATACAAACATTTTTCCAGTTTTCAAATAAATACTTCATTTCCTGCCAATAGTTGTTTTAAAGAAAATCAAAACTCAGTGGCAATAATTTCACACTCTTAAAAAATTACTGGATAAAGGATACTTTTTATCAACTGGTTGATGTAAATTCTAGATGATATTATTATGGTGTCAACAAAAGGTGCAAATAAGCAACTAAATATCAAAGAAATTGAAAGGAGTCTTTTAGAATTCCAATCATGAGGATTATAATATTACCATATTTTCTAAATATTGACCTATCAAAAAGAGCAAAATTTGAATATATTCTCCTGTTTAATGTGTCATGTTTCAAAAATTAACTTTAGTTAACATTTTTTGTTTCCTTCACACTCTGTGACATGCCATCAACAAACTGATAGTATTTTTAAGACCCTAAGGGGAATTAAAAAAAATAGTTACCAAACTGTACTGCATATCCTTGCCATATGCTATGTATAATAAACAAATATTTTACACATTATCTCATTTACTCTTTCAAACATACCTGAAAATTATACCTAATTTCAGATTAAGAAGGTAGACTCAGAAACTTGCTGTTTTTTCCTAAATAAATCTTTGCTCATCTAGGGGATTGAGCCTGATCAAGCAACAATTCCTCCTCTGAATTACAAAGTCAGAAGCCAGGATTTTAAAATTAAAGACATTAAAACTCATGAGATTTATTGCTAATATCTTTTTCTTGAGCTTTCTCCTTTTTGTTACAGAAAAAAAAGTGTATACACAAATTTTCATTAAGATATAAAAATGAAGAGGGAAAAATGTTGTTTTCCTTTTTATTCTTCCTTTGAATTCAGAGTAAAACGTGACACTTCAGATTAAGGAATAAAATCTCCTCTCAGAGGTGATTGGTATTCTGCCTCTTGTACTCTAAATATAAAAATTTAAAAAAAAAAATAAGTGATTTTAATAGAGATTAGAAAGAGTTATATTCTTCTGAACACTTTCTGCAGAAAAATTTCCTTACATTTAATTACACATCAGAGAAATATAGAAAAATTAATGGAACTGAGTACTGTTGTATACCCCAGTTCATGACCATCTTGAATAGTTTGCAGAGTTGGAGGACTTTTATTTTTACCATAAAATGGTAGGATTCATTAGTTTCATACCAAAAAGAATCTATTGTGATCAATGAATGCAGATCCACATAAACTGTCATTGCAAAGACTTAGGAACAGAACAACACTAATAGATAAATTTCAACTGAAGAAGGTCAACACAATGTCTCACTCCTTTAACACAGGAATGGAAATGAGCAATTAAATTGTTAAAGTCTTCCAGTGAGGGAGAGAAATGAAGTCTCTCTTAGCCAAAAAACTGGGACCTCTCACATCACTTCAGGTGAATTGTAAGAGCTCAAGTAGATGACAGAAAATCCTTGCTTAGGTATTTATCTGAGTAGACAGAATACACAATATTTGTAGAAGACCACGCTTAAATATATATTTGTGTGTGTTTTTAATGGTGAATCAGAGGAAAGAGACTAAAAGAGACTATGCTTCTCTCATGGGGAATTGAGCTGACAGTGTGGTTGACTATGATGGGGGAGGCAGTGGCATTTGGATATTGAGCACTGTGAGAACCTTCCCCTCATGTCACAACATGTTGTCAGCACAAATCCATGTAAGTGTCCTCTATTGTTTTATCTTATTCTATTTTTCCATTCTGATTGCTAATCCTTATTTCTACTACCCTCTGTTTTTAGTTCGAGTGTCTTTATACAATAAATGCACTGTTTTGTTTTGAATGTTATTATTTCATCATTTCTTTTTTCACTTGTTGCTAGAGCTCTACTAATGTGGCTCCATGCACAATTTGAGTGTCCACATGTGTATTCTAACTGCTGCAGAGAATACCTTAGTATGTATCGGTCACATTTTATTTATCACCTTCTCAAGGGAAGCACATCTAGTTTAGATACAGTTTCCCACTATTATGTGTCTTTTTGTTTGTCTATTTGTTTGTAGTGTTGATGATCCAACAGGGCCTCAGACATGCTAGGCAAGCACTGTACCACACTCAACTATATCCCCTGCCCCAGTTCTCCACTACTATGATCTCAACCAGAATAAGTATCTTTATGTCCCTTATAATCTGTGAATGAATTGGTTTCATTATCCAGAAGTGCTACCTATAATGACATAGAAGAAATGCACTTTTAATTCTGTTAAGAATCCACAGATTGCTTTTAAAATATCAGTTTCAAAAATATGATTTGTGCTGGGCAAGGTGATACACACTCTTAATCCCAGTGATTCAGCAGGCTTAGGCCAGAGGATCACAAGTTCAAGATCACCCTCTGAAAATTAGTAAGTAAATAAAAGTAAAAAGGTCTGGGAATGTCCTCAGGAGTAAAATACATCTGGGTTCAACTCTCCATATACCCCCATTCCAACACACACAGAAAGTGACTTGTACTAGCTCATTATATCCACAGAATGGTGTGAGAGTTCTCTCTTCTAAAGTCTTAACAATTGTTATTTTTTATGATTCGAATGGATGTGCATGTCGTCTCATTTCCATTAAACTTTCTCATAACTTCCACTAAGCTTTAGCTTCTCCACATACTTGTTTTCCATGGTTTATCTCCATTCACAAAGTGTCTTTTTTGTCCTGTGACAGCAATGTTACGTGCCCTCTAGCTAATCATAGAGACCAGATTCGGTGTTAGATATGGTTCCATAGGGAAAACCACAAACTCAAAGAAAATTGCCTTAAACAAGTGGTTCTTGACTGAAGATTTTCCTTAAGTCTAACCAGTCCTTTTTTCTTCTAAAGTTAGCAACAGGCATATATTTTTCTTATATATTTTTCCAATACATTTTTCAGAGGTTTTCTTAAGTACCTTGAAAGAAATTACCTGGTTAAAGCCAGATGGACCTCTTCACTTAAATTGATATTCTTACATTCCTAGGCATCTTGCAGAAATTGAAGTAATGTGCCTTATCAGTAGGACAATGGGACCAGGTTCTAAGGATAGCAATTATTTGTTAATTTTTTCCACAAACATTAACTGAGTTCCTACCAGATGCTTGATGCTACTCTCAGCACTGGGGCTTGAGCTGTGATCGAGTAAAACTGGAATCTGCCTCCTTTGTTCTCTTGATTTTTTCAAAAGACTTCAAATCAGATTGAATCTGAGAGCAGGGTGAGAAATTAATTCTCAGAAAAGACACAAGTCCAATTTTGAAATAAACCATCAGCACATATATCATTCCACATTGGCAATCATTATGTCCGTCTGTGTCATTTCATTCTGAGATCTCCCATTGATGGTTTTACATCTCTAGAGGAATTTCCTCCCCCTACATCGATCCAATCAATCTGTGCCTCCAACTGTCTATTCCCTTACCAACTTCTGGAATAGATTCAACTAGAAAAATCAAAATTTTCTATCCCATTAACAAATGTGATCAATGTACTGTACCTGGGTATGTGTGGTCAGGGTCCAACAGTCTAGACACAATTATTGACATGAAAAGTTTCTGGAACTTAAGCTCCAATGGCAAGTAAATGCCTCTACTTTGACTAATCATATCTTCTATATTTCTCAATGACTAAAAGCAGGGCAAATAAAAGGTTGTAATTTTTAAATCTATATAGATATAGACAGAATTTAAATCTGGAAATTCTCAGGGGTTCTTCCAATTTTTCTCTCTTCTATAGGAGCTCAAACCCTTAGTACTATCAATGTATGATATTTTACTTACAAAGTTTTTTAAATAATCAAAAATATTTCACCCATTCCAAGTGACACAGGACAGAAAGGTACTTAAGCAAAGTACCTGAGTGAATTTTATTATTGTTTCCTCAAAATCTTTTACTCAAATTGGAAAAAGGAATGAGTCTCTAGTAGAAGAGATCTCCATAGTCTTGTTCAATAATATACTCAAAACGGGAGGAAAGAATGCAGGAGCTCATCCTAGCAGCCTGTGTTTTCAATACAATGCTAAGCAGCTTCTTCTAGTCACTGTATCTGATCAGATATTTCCTCAATTACTATAAGTGGTATGGATACAAAATGGCAACTCCTGAATAAAGACACACAGAAAAACTGGCTTGAGATGCCCATTTGTTATGAGGCTGTGTGCAAATCGGATCTCTATTAGTTTCTCTTGTGAGACATCTTAGATTTGCTTGTCCATATTGCCCCAACCAACTTCTCAATTATGCTAATTCAAAATTCAGATCAACATTTATAACAACATAATAAAACCCTTTACAGATAGAAGGAGAAGAGGCTGTAAATCTTCTATCAATTTGGCAAAATACTGTAATCAACTCCAGGAAGTAACAAAATAGTATAAATTCTATCTGAGGAAAGTAGGAGATGGTCCTACAGTCTTCTCCTCAGAAGTACACCACTGTACCAAACCAAAAGGTACTTCAAGACAAGAGAGTCTTTTTAATATGTATTTACCGAATTGTGTCAATCCTTATTACTAATTTCTCTTAGATTTTGAAACATACCAGATGACATATAATATACATGTGGGTTATAAAGCAAAAATTCATATCAACATTTAAAATTGCCTAACTTAAAAACAAAAATAACATACTAATTCATTTACACTATTTTCTAGCTCAAAATGAAGAGAGTAGAGACTGTGTCATCAAAGTCATCTGAGCTATTTAGTGAGTTACCTAAGAGTGAATCACATTGTTAATTTGTATTCTCCTATAGACCATTATGTCTTTTCAGGCCTTTATTAGAATATTCTTTTTTTCAGTAACTGTGATAGTTATATTCACTAAAAATCAAATGCTCTTGGTTTGAAAATCATTTTAGACTAAAGATTCATCCTCAACAAAGGGCAGAAAACACATAATGATCATTTATTCAGCAAGTATTTATAAAGTTCTTCCCATTTAGGCACCACAGTGCACATTAGGTAAAGACATTACTTCCATGAAACATATTTCCTAATACTTTGGGGGGAGGCTCAGTTTGCAAATTATTAAAGGATAAATAAGAAATATCACTTGAGCTTATGAAGAAATGCTATAAGATATTATGCTACCAAGTAAATAGGACTACCTTAGACCTGAAGAGAAAAACCTCTGCTAGAATTCTTTAACACAAGAGGCATCAGAGTAAGATCTGGTGGCAGATCTTGGGCAGAGTGTTCCAGGCAGAAAGAAAAACCTGAAAAGACTCTGATGCAGGAAGGAAGCTTTGTTTGATGAAGTCAACAAAAGACGGGCAGTATAACCCCAGCAGTAAACTAAAATTGAATGATCACCTGAAATTGGATATTGAAGAGTGGTGTAAGAAGAGATAAGAAATAATTAGTATATGTCCAGGAGCAAGTCAGTGAAGTCTGGGTACCTTTTATCAGTGTACATCAGCTTGCTCTGAGGTAGTGCTGCTTTTCTCTGCCTCTGCAGAAATTCCTGGCTGCAGAGCTGTTGTTCTCTGGGAACGTCACCTTGGTTATCACTGCATTGTGAGTAGGAGGCAGTGTCATTATGTCAGCCTTTATGAAAGAGAAATTATTACCAAAAGGCACAGAGTGCAGGGTCTGGGATATTCTTCCTTTAACCACCCAGCAGGATGGAGACAAAGAGCCTGGGCTGTTTTATTCACTGCTCAGGTTAGGATAAGACTCAACTCCAGAGTCGCCCTAGAAACATAGGAGTCCTAAAGAATCTTTGTCCTTTTCTGCACAGACCAGGACTCTGAGAGCACAAATTTCTGCAGAAATGAAGAATTTCAGGATACAGGACACATTTAAAGTGCAAATAATCTTCCATTTTAGTTGCATTAGCCAAAATATTTGATGGCATTTGAGGAAGAAGGCAGGAAACAAACTGTGAGAACAAACAGCAAAGTGTTATGGAAAATGTCTGCAAAGATGGGATTCTGCAAGAAAGAGGTACAGGCAAACTTTTGTTGCATAAACCTTTCCTGTAATCTGTGCCTCATATAGATAGAACAACCCATCCTTCAAACAATATACAAAGTAGGATAAATCTCCAGAAGTGAAAATATATGTTCTTCACCTTTCCAGATACCCTTTATACTCAGTTTCCTGACAGTTATATTAAAAATAAACAGTTTGAAGAGAATGATTTCTTGAAAAGAAAGCATTTTCTGTGCTTGCCATAAGAATTTGCCTTTCTCTTTTTGTAGTTTTTCTAATAAAGAAATCATCCTGCTGGGCCTCAAAGGATTGTGACTCAGGCCAGGGCATAAACAATGCCAGAATCCATAGAAGCTGGGGAGAACTTTGCTTGGATCTCTTTCACAGCATGAAGGCTGAACCTAAATCTCAAGGAGCTGAAAAAAGGGTTACCCAAAGCAAAAGATATTCTTGGTTACCAAAGGGACCTGGTTGAAAAATACACAAGCTGTCTCCCCATACACATGGACTTTGTTCCTTTGTATTCGTCTTCTCTCCTCAGAGACACTCAACCTAAAGTAAAGCACATCTATTGAAGTCATCAAAGTGGAGCTATCCAGTGTTTCCTAAAGTAATTGTTTTTCATTTGACACAAAACCTTATAAATTATAAAAGGTACACGGAGTTCAGAGTTATTATTCAGTATATCTATAGCTCTCAAGAGTTAGAAAGTACTTTATAATTGCTTTTTGTTAATTATGAGATTAAATTTTAAAATAAAAGAACAAAGGTAAAATTACCTGAACTATTTGAATCATACCAAAATTGTAAACTTTTCACACCATTTTAACATTTAGGAGAATGGTAATTACCTAGAAATTTGTAATGTTAAGGCTCAAATCTGGAGATCAAATCAGATGAATATTAACTTTTTGAACATCAAGACTCTACAAGCTACAAGCTGCTTAAATTCCAATCCTGATTATATTTATAATTTAATTCCATTTGAATTGGAAATGCTGTGAGAAGTAGTAAACAATAAATTCAATTAATTTTCCTCTTATTGTACATTCCCAATAATGTCCTTTAGAAGAAGTAGCAAAGCAACTTAACACATATACAGGAAGACAGATAGAAATTACATGGTTCTTAATTCTGCCTGAAAGAGAACAAATAGGAAGAAAACTGCCAAACCCAAAGAGCCACATATAATGATAGTAGGTGACAAGGAGGAGAGACAAATGTTGGAGAAAAACAGAATACTGGCTAACTTTATAATGAGCATCAAGGGGAATTGATAAATAAAACTGAAAAAAATCTACAAGTATCATAAGGGTACTACCATAAAGGTTCTCTTTGAAACAAAAATACAGTTATTTTTTTAAGAGAGAGAATTTTATAATATTTATTTTTTAGTTTTTGGTGGACACAACATCTTTATTTTATTTTTATGTGGTGCTGAGAATCGAACCCAGGGCCCCGCGCATGCCAGGCGAGCACGCTACCACTTGAGCCACATCCCAGCCCTACAGTTATTCCTTTAAAAGGAAAAACAACTAGAGATCCAAAAATACAGTAGAAAACTTAATATATAAAACTGTACTCGAAATTACAGTAGAATACCTTAGGCTATTTGTCTTAGAAATAAGAAAGGCATACATACACACATATTCTAATGTATGTTACATATGTTAATATTTAAAAATAAAAGAATAAACCTCAACACTTGTCCTAAAGGTTATCTCTAAGGGATACAGTATATATAATGTGGGATAAAATTAATGACATATAATATGAAAGAAAATTTAGGGTAATATTAACCAATCTCAATATGTGTATAACTTATTTGTATATTTATTGAAACAAAAAGGAAAATACTTCGTATGAAAAAAACTAAGTCTGAACCCTAAAATTAAGAAAATATTAATTTTTTTAGTATGATACTTTTTTGTGATCTTATTAAAATAGTTCAGTACCTATATTTTAAAGTTGCATATGCAAATATTTAAGAACTAATTGATATATTTAATTCAAACAATATGCATGGTGGAGGTTGGGTGGGGAAGATAAATTGGTGGAAATATAGATAAAAACATTTATAATTATTGAAGCAGATTTATTGATTCTTGGCAATCCCATACTATTCTATCTTTTCTAATTTTCATGTTTGCTGTTTTTCATTGAAAAGATTAAAAAACAATGAGCTGAAAAATGCAAGCGAAGGGATGAAGTGCACTTTTTAAATTATTCAGAGCTAACTACATTACATAGTGTATCAAAACATGTGGGCTAATGTGAATGATGAAGCCAATTTACCTACTGAAAGTCAATTTTTCAAGAAAAAGAAAATGACAGTGGAGATTATGATATTCAGGCTCTGGGATATTAAATAGGTAGAAAGTTCTTGAAATAAATAATTTCTTTCATGAAATTTTCATGCCTGGCATACTTTCTGACCGTGGCATCAGCACAATGACAGCTCCATATTAAACACTCAGTAAATATTTGTTAAATTATAATTAGATCCCAAAGCAAACAAAATCAAAATCCTAACAAAAAATAAGTTGATAAATGTAAAGGGGTTTAGTCATAATCATAATTTTACTCTCTGTATAGTATTATAAGCAATGCAGATTCTAACTGGCTGTTTGCAAATGGAGTGAAGATGCAGAAATAGAGGCCTAAAGTGTATTAAGAGGTTGTGTCACAGCATTTCAGACATTCATTGTATTACCTCTCTCACTATCACTTACAAATTACAGGGCTCAACTTCTGTAGCTAAGAAGCTCAAATTTCTCACATATATGTAAGCACAGAAATTACAAGAAAACTGGAAAGATAAAAAGTCAAATTACAGATCAAATGTATATTTATTCACAAGATTAAAATTCTCAAAATAATAACTATATTTAATTTCAACTTTTCCTCAAATTTCATTATTCATGCATTTATTCATACAATGGTTCATATGAATGTATTGCTTTATGTATGAAAGTGTGCTAATGTTAGAAATCCAATAATTAGTTTTAAAATGCTTTATTTTTAATAGGTTAAACTGAAATAGAAAGGCCTAATAAGCAAATAACTAGAAAGCAATGTAGTAAATTCTGATGGAAATATATAGATTGTAATTTATTTTGTAAAGGGAAAAAAGAATCTCATTCAGAGATGAATTGAAAATATGCAGGAGTTTTGGGTATAGAAATATAATTAGGAGAAGGTCTAGGGTAGAGATAAGGGTGGTTAGAGATGAAGAGAAGATAACAATACACAATACATGTTCTATGTCACCAGTGCATAAAAGATGTAATTTTATCCAATCCAATCTACAGACTATTTGATGTTTGAAATTTAAATAATTTCTAATAAATGGCAAATTCTCTGTGAGAACAAAGACAGTTGACTCTGCTCACCATTATAACCTCAGCTCAATGGTATTAGAGTTTGTCCTTATGGAATTATATCCTTTAGCATAGAACCATTGAAGTTTAAGCATTTCAAAATGGCTTTGGACCATCCAACACAATTTTAGGAATTTCCAAATGCTAGTAGCTGCAAACAAATAGCTGACACTAAGGAGATTGGCTCCAGAGCCACCCAGGCAAGGCCTGCCTCTGCAGAGCCCTCGCCTCCTCCAAAGACAGATACTCCAGGAGAAATGCATGCATCAATCCATGCACTCATTCAACGAGTAGGTTCAATGCCTGTATATAATAGACACTGGCATTTTTCTGAACACTGGAAATGTAAAAAACAGACATCCCCACACATGTGCACACATAAGCCTGTCTTCATAGAGTATATATATATTCAAATCAGTAGAGACAGATTATTAGTAAAGCATATAAAAATCTCACCTGCTGGTAAGTGCTTATAGGAGAAAGGGATAGGAGAGGGATGGTGAACAATGGCTTCAGTCCATTGAACTGCCTTGGGAGGAACATCTTTATAAAGGGAAAGAGGGTTTGGGAGTCCTTCACATTTTGAATATTGACATAAACAAGAATTAAGGGCATGAGATTAGAACTGTTGGGTTCAAGGCAGTTAGTGATAGTTAGGCTGAGATGGTTTTCTTTTGCAGGAAAAGGAGAAGGTGGAGGGACATAGTTGCTTAGACAAGGCAGTACTTCTTCCCTGTGTTGAGGCAAGAGAAACAATCTTACCTGAGCTCTAACAGGTCCAGGACCACATTTTGACTCCTTTCATGCTGATTTGAAGAAGTGCGTGAGCTGGTAGTCTCCAGATTCTTGTCTACTTAATTATCGTAGGACTCAATATTCTAATCATATGTCCTTCCTTAAATTATTTTGACTTATCTATGTACCTGATGAAAAAGGTTTTTTTTTTAATTTTATTTTTTTTATTGGTTGTTCACAACATTACAAAGCTCTTGACATATCATATTTCATACATTAGATTGAAGTGGGTTATGAACTCCCAATTTTTACCCCAAATGTAGATTGCAGAATCACATCGGTACAAGAACTATTTTGAGATATACTAATATGGACCATTATCTTTCAAACCAATGAATAAATTATGCTCACTGGCAGCTCACAGCCCCAATTTTGTTTTAATCATTCCAAATTCCAATTTATTAATTAGCTTATACCTATGATACCTTATGATTCTCTAATATTGCCTTGTAAGTTGTAAAGCAAACATAACATTTTTATTGAAAAGAGACACAGACAACTGCCTTGGCAAATGAGTCAATGCAGATTAAAGATGAAGCAAAAACCTTGGTAGGTTCCAGGGGTGCCAGGTTCCTAGGGGATGGCAACTCTTATGTGGCAATTACAGAAACCAAATCAGTAACAAATCAGAATATGTTTATGATCCTTTTAACACTTTGCCAAGTAAACAAAAAAAAATGGAATTGATAAAAATAAATCTCGGATTATATTAAGTAATAAACATCCATTTCAAATAAAAACAAATGCTGATAAAGCGGAGTGACACCCTGAAACCAATAGTATGGATTGGAAGACAAAGTTTCACAGTGTAGTCCATTTAGCAGCATTGCAAGACAACTATCTGAGATGTGCTTGTGAAAAAGAAGAATGTGGCTCACATTCTGTACTTGTCTTCACCCTCCTAAGGCAGTACGTGATTAGGTGCAAAATGAGAGGTGCAAGCAACTAAAGCTTCAGCCTCCATCCAAAGAAAAACCTTTGAGTTTATCATGTCTTGGGTAGGTTTAGGAAACCTGAGAATTTTAAAGAAGGATAGATGGAGAAAAATAGAGGATTTTAAATAAGGTAGAAAAACATGAAGGGGAAAAAAGAAAGTTAAAAAGTGGGTTTTTCCAATCTATTTTTTTAAGTTAGGGTGGTGATTGGAGGGATTATAGCAAGAAAACAGTGGGATAGGTATGAAGCACTAGATTTATGTGAGGTTAACCTCAGGATTCTTAATGCCCTTAACAACTTGGGAGGAACATCCCACCCCTAAAATAAATTTCATTCTTTTTCGTTTTTATCTTGTTCTTGTATATTGATGTATTTCTCTTAGCTTTTTGTTTTGTTTGTTTTTTTGCAACACAATCAAATCAAGCATCTGGTGAACACTAGGCACAATGTCCTTACCACATTTTGAAAAACCAATAGCTTTCCATTTTTTTTTTTTTTTTTTTTTTTTTGCAACTTGAAATACAGCCAGAGAAAAGTGCCATTCTCTCAGAATTTGTTAGCAGGCCACATTAGTCCTTCAGGAGCTTCAGGGCTGCCCTGCCTGTGAAGCATTCCAAGGCCAATTTCTTTTTTCCTACAATGTTCTTGTGAAAAGGAAGAATGTGGCTCACATACTGTACTTCTCTTCACCCTCCTAAGACAGATCAAGTCTTAAAGAACAATTGAAAACAGTGAACTTAGTCATTTCTTTAGACAAATGAAAAACTGTAGGCTGTCGCTCCCTGTTACCAAATAATGTTTTATAGACTCTAACTCTCTGATAGGGAAGAGAAATGAAAGAATCTGCCACATTATCCACACTTCTTTGTTCAAGATTGATATAAATAGAAACTCTCAAAATTTTAGATGCATTTTATGTATGGTATAATTTCAGTGAACATCTTGAAAGCTGTATTTTGTATTCTTTGTGAAATCACAAAGAATTCTAATTTCTTTTGGTAATTAGAAGATATATTTATTAAAAATTGAAAAAGACATGCCTGGTTAACTTACTGAACAAACAGTGTTTAAACTGGTCTTCATGAAAAAAATATAATATTAATATGAGTTATTTCTATGTTGTAGGACTTGAAGTCAAAACTCTTGTATATAAGGAGCAAGCCTTAAAGAGACTTGCACAAGGACACCAGGAATAATAAGAGACAGGGGCAGAATCCAAATATATATAGTCTTAGTACACATCTAGAATCCCTCCCCATAAATGGCTTCCTGTCCATTAATAGTTCTTATGTGAATTGGAAATTTTCTAATTCCCTTAATTTTTCCCTTATTATTTTTGCTTTCTGTGTTCTCCTGTCAAGTGATATTAATGTCCACTTATTTGAGATAATTGAATGGAATCTAAGAATCAGTCACCATAAAATGTTATGGCAACAAGTGCCTGAGTAAATGCGAAGATTTTTTTTTTTTTTGAAGGAACCAGTGTGGAGAAGGATGGTTTCTTCTTTGGGACCTGAGCACTAAGACAGGATGAGTCTTTGAGACTTCTACCTGCTACAGACTGAGACAAATATTAGGATGATGCTTTTGATGTTGGATCAGAACTACATCTAAGTTGGAGACAAGGACCACAGGAAAAGCTATTATTGAATCCTGTCTTCAGTCACTAGCCTCCTGCATGGCTCATAGCAGGGAATCAAAAAATTTCATTACTTAAAAGACTATTAGTCCCAAACAAATGATTTTTTCTTTTCCTCTTGCCAAATAGGCAATATAAGAAATAATACACTTCAATTAAAAAGAAAAAAAAAAGACTTGGTGCTGTTCCATACTCCCGATGCAAGAAATTTCAGATGTCATCTTAGAATAATCAGAAGCAGAGATAATGTGAAAAACTTATAAAAGAATTTATAAGAATTTATATTATTCATTTATTTATGTCTAGTAGATTTGATGTTCAAATATGAAATTAAATAAAGAAACTATAGAGAGATGAAGAAAGATTCTTGATTCTTGCCACAAATTAATATTTATTGAGGACTTCCTGAAGGCCTGTGGTTATAGTTTATATCATAGAAGAATGCAGTTTCTTTCAATAGACCCATTGACTACTGATTGAAAAGAATCAAAGTTTCATACCTAAAAAATAACATTTATCAAGAATGATATTTTCATTGCTTCCATATTTTTTATTTTGGTCATTTGAAAATTGCGGAGTCTAACTTCTGAGTAAGTCATATACCATAAATAACATATTGTCCTTTCCCCTATTTCTTCATAGCCTTTTAGTTTCCTATATTTATCAAGTTAATACTACATTAGTAACGTTTAAAGCAACAAGTCCTCTGTCCCTACGTTACATGCCAGTGTATATAAACCTCTGGAGGATTTTGATTCATGGGTACACTTAATAAATTAGATGCATAAGCAACTTATGTTAACTCTGTTCTGTGGCTTGGGTCTTTGTATGATTGTCTGTGTTGTTACCACAGTGTAATGAATCTGTCCACTGTGCCAGATAGATAATGAAAAAATTTAACATCCTGATGATCCTTTTTTTGTTCTCCTTTCTCAAGGTTTTCCTTTGAACATTAATAGAGCTATAAACAAGACAGTAGTCTTTAATAAGTATTTCTTTAAGTCCAAAACCCCATTAAGTTGAGTAGCTCTCTTTTTCCACAGAGAAACACCCTAAATACACTAAACATTTAAAAATATTGTTAGTAAATTAATCTGAGTGATCACAAAGTTCTAAGATTAGTCACTTGTAGATTGAATAGACACAATTTGCATGGCAATGACAGAGGGGCCAGCAAACATTTGATGAATCCATCAGTAATTTCCATAGTTTGCTGTCAGTTGTCTGACATTCAATCAGGGGGATTTCTTTTTCAATTTGTTTCTTTGTAGTATTAAAAGTTTAAAAAATTAGGGCATATATGCATCACAATGTTAATTAGAGATGCTTTCCTCAAAGCATGTTTAGATTCAGGGAACCATAAAATGAAATCATGAAAGGAAAGATCATTGGGGAGGTGAATACTTGAAATGAGTGGAAAGAGAGTCTCCTATGGGCTCAGCTGTAGTTCACACCAAATGCAAACTTTGGTTAATTCAAAGATATGCTCAGGGTTAACTGAATTATACCAAAAGTAAAATGAATCCTGAGCAGTAACATTATATCAAAATACTGGTTATTCATCTCAATGATGTGAATTACTTCATCATAATTCTCTGATTTAATAATCTTCCAAAAGTTTACTCATTTATTCAACATACATTTATTGTCATTAATCAATGACCTAAATGTAGGGATTATACCTGTGAGCAAAATGGACCTAAAATCACTCAGAATTTACATTATATTTTTAATATTTGATTTTTTTCTTAGTTTAATCTCACTGTGCTATTTTTTTTTACAATTTAGATCTAGCATAGATATCTAAAAGCCATGGGGCAGTTTTGCTTATGGATGACAAGTGCAATATTTTGCCAGCAGTGAAATAAATCTTTTTTCACCTAAAATTGGGTCTTTTCCCTGAACGAACATATTAATTTCTTTGTACCATGGCATTTGCTTCTCTTGTTAAGACAGTACAGCCCACACTCTCTGCATGAAGTTACTTCCCAAAATAAACATTTAATAACTTAAACCAAAGAATAGTCTCATATTGGACTACACAAAGTTAAACAAAAACATTGAAATTGCCAAAATCACAGCTTCACTGTCAGAGGATTTCCTGGAACTTAGGGTTGAATCCACAAAATAGACGTACAAACTTGGTTCCATCCACAGAAATATATAGAATGCCAGGCAGGCAGGTATTCTTATTTAGGGTAGTCAAGGGGCAGGGGACAAGTTTCAGGTCCAATTCGCCACTTACTGGCCATATACCTTCTTGCATGTCAGAGGGAACATTTTCCTATTCTCCTATGTCAGCTTTGGATCATCATTCTACCCCTAGGAGATTGTAGAACTGAACACTCTAACATCTTTCCCTTGTGTATTCATATACATAGCATGCTAATTGAATATGAAAAACCTGATACATACTATCACATTGTCCCCAGATGATGTCATAACATTTTTTTTAAGGAAGTGGGAACCATGGGCAGTACTACACACCTATAGTCCCAGCCACTTGGGAAGCTAAAGCAGGAGGATCATATTCTCTCAACCAGACTGGACAACTCAGTGAAACTTTGTGCCAAAATACAATAAAAAGGGCTGAGGGCGTATGGCAGTGGTAGAACACCCTTGGGTTCAATCTTCAGTACTACAAAGAAAAGAATAAAGAGGACAGAAGTAGGCCTGTGCTTATCTCTTGGCACTATGTAACACTGATTTCAAATATACTTAATATACATAAAGGACTATGGATTCCTAAATTCCTATCAAAGGAGAGTACATAAAATGTATGCATACGAGTTCAACGGCAAGAATCTACTTTCTTATAAGAATTTGTAAAATCAGGTGGGACATCAGTCTGGGAACTATCACAATGGCAGAAGGCTAGGGAGAGAAAGGCTTGCTCCATCTATGGTCTTGGCAACAGAAATAATGCAAGATCCTCCTGGCTCTTGGAACTCAAGATGTAAAGGAAGAGCAGAACAAGTTAAATTCAGAGATCAGTTTGGAGCTATCTTTGAGGAGTGATGATTCTGAGTCTAGATCTTGAGGAAGCATTCATGTCTAAGCAAAATATTCTTAGAGGCCAGAGAAAGGTGAGTAATAAGGAAAAATTATAAATTTAACAAATGGAGTTAACTATAAAATGTCTCCAAATTAAACCAAATTTAAAATCCCTCTTACCTCATTAAAATAACTATGAGATGCAAATGGATAGTCTCAGCCAGATACAGGGAATCTGGTAAGGAGTGATGGATGAAAAGAAGGGAAAATCTCAAGATCACATAGAGACGCTGCTACTCAGCAATAGAGGCCTCATGAGGATGTCATATCCTAAAAAGTGTCAGAAATCTAGGTTTTTACCTTCATTAAAGTATAGCATTAAACAAATTATAATTTGGCAGCTAAACCTCATCTTTTTAAAAATCTATATAGTGGGACTATCAGTGGCTTCGGAATGAAGTACTAGAATCATCATAGGACTAAGAATAATTCGTTTTTGTTTTTTTTAAATTTATGGTCTACCAGCCAATTGGGAAGAAAATCAATTATAAATTTGCTTGCTCTTTTCTTTCAGATAGAATTTAACTAATTGACTTCATTGGTTTTGTAATTAACAAAAATGCATGAAACACTAATTTCAAATATACTTTGTACTTGTCATATGACAAATTGTTAAGTAGGAGGTAGGAGTGGGAGAGTAAGCAGAAAAGGCAGATTACAGATAAACTTGAAAAGTGAAAAGAGAGACAGAAGGAGAAAATTAAAAAGCAGAAGAAGAAAATGGTGCTAAAAATGAACACACAAAGGAAAAGAGAAGCAACTCATAAAGTGGAAAAGCACATAGAAAAGGTAAAGAAATTTTTAGTCAATATTAGTAGTTTCACTACTGTGAACTTCATTTATACACTCACTAACTAATTAAATTAATAAACAGATTTTGAGTGTTTGGGGATGCCTGGTACGTCAGACAGACATGGAACATAAAAAAAAAAGGACCATGAGATTTTGGAGATTACATTCTAGGGGGCAAAAGGAAGATGTACAGATAAATAAACATATGATACCAGCTTGTATATTATGTAATGTATACACACAGTGTTTATATAATATGTCAATTGGCATATGTTATGGAAGAAAAATGCCAAGGCAGGATAGGGAGAGGTCATAGTTAAAGGATTGTTTCATTGGGTAGCTGGTTAGAAAAGATCTCTGATAAATTAACATTTTAATAAAACCTCAAGTAGGGGAAAGAGTTGGGCAAGAATTTAACATTGTCTTATTCACCATCAATTCCTCATTGCTTGGCACACCAACACAAACTATGTACTCTGGAAGAAACCATCAAAAGAGCTTGTCATGTTAGATGTTACCATCTGGATAATCAGACCAGGGACACTGCAATGTCACCTCAAAACCTAGGTGAGTTTTAGACTTTTGTGTAATGAGACTACGACTTTGATATCCAAATACCACAAATTGGTATCTAGAACAACAGAAGTAGTTTTTCTTAAAGTTCTGGTGGCTCTAAGTCCAAGATGAAGATCACATCAGGCTTGGCTTCTAGAGAAGCCTCTCTTCCTGGTTTATGTAGAACCATTTTCTCATTCTGTCCCTACATGGTCTGGCCCCTGTATGTGTGCAAAGAGAAAGAGAGGTCTTTGCTTCTCTTATGAGTTTGCCAGTCCTGTTGATTGGGCTCAATTTTCATGACCTCATTTAACCTGAATCAGTTTCCTAAAGGAAATTTCATCTTGGAATATAGTCACATTGGTGATCAGGACTTCAATATATGAACTGAAAAGGAGCACCATTCCATTCCTAATACTCTATCCTCTGGCTCCCCCAAGTCTGGTCCTTCTAACATGGAAAACATATTCACCCCATCTCAACAGCCCCCCAATTCTTAACTAATTCAATCATCAATTCCAAGTCTAAAGTCTCATTTAAAAATCATCTAAATCAGGTATGAGTGAGACTTTAGCTATGATTCATCCTGAGGCAGGATGAGCTGTGAACCTAGAAAACCAAACAAGTTATGTTCTTCCAAAATGTGGAAATGGGACAGGTATAGGATAAACATTCTCCCTCGAAAAGGAAGAAATTAGCAGTAAGAAAGGCACGAAGGATCCTAATCAAGAACAAAACCTTGAAAGGAAGCTTTCATTAACTATTAGGACTCAAGAATAATCCTCTTTGTTTCTATGGTCTCCAGGTCCAGTGAGGTGGCAGCCTCATTCCCAGACCTCTAGGATGCAGTCTGCCCTCTCAGCTCTGAGCAGTGGCCTTGTCCCTAGGGCACTGGGCAGGGGCATCCTGGCATGCAAACATCAAGAACAGTGTCCTATCTTATGAAACTTGAGGACAAAATAGTCTTTTTTTTTTTAATGGAAAAGGACATTTGGAGCCTGATGGCTCTACTGTCCATTCCTATAGAATCCCAGAAGTTTAAAAGCCTTCCTTTACTTCATCCCTTTTCTTTTGATCCAAACTGTCAGTGTCTTGGCTGACATAATCCCATCTCTTTTCCTGTTTCTCTGGAGGTAGCTGATTAATCTCTTTATGGAGCAATGAGCCACCCTCTGATGTTCTCTCCAGAATATACCTTCTGTCATTTTTTTTTGTAATATGAGCAGACTGAGAATTTTCCAAATCAAGTTGTAGTTCCATTTTACCCAACAAATCTTTCAACTTATCTCTCTCCTTTTGCTTTTTACTATAGGTAATAAGAAATCAGAACACTTAATTTACACCTCTATAATGCAAGTTATACCTTCCACAAAACACTGGAAAAGAGTTTATTCAAGTTCTTTGCCATATTATTAAAATAATATTCTTGCCTGCAGTTTTTAATTGCATGCTCTTCATTTCTATCTGAGACTTCACCAAAATCACTGTTAGTCTTAATGTCTACCTATAATCCTTTCAAGATGCTTTAAGCTTTTTCTAACATGTGCCAGAAAATTCTTCAGGCTTTTCCCATCATCTGTTTTTCAAGACTCTTCAACAAATACCACATTTTTAGTTTGTTGTAGCAGCAACCAACTTCATTATACTGATATTTATGAGCTGATTTGGTTACCATAACACAATACCACAGAATGGTGACCAAAACAAAAGAAATTTAGTTTATCATAATTTACGGAGGACAGAAGTTCAAAATAAAGGTACTTTTAGAATTAGTTTCTGCTAAGGCCTCTTTTGATTTTAGATGTCCACCTTCTAATTGTATCCTTACATAGCCTTTCCTCTGTGCATACTTGGAGAGAAAGAAATTTATAGCCCCATCCTCAGGACTTCATGTATTCTTAGTTGCCTCCCTGAATGGGGGCTAAGACTTTAACATATGAATTTGGGGGGAAACACACATCAGTCCATAACACTTAGGGTAACCTGGAAGATAGACTAGAGATCTTTAATTGCAAGAAATAGAACCTGACCATGACCAATTTCAAGTAGCAGAATACAGGCACAGAATGTGAATAACAAGCCCGCTTTTGCTTGAGGCTGGTCTCCTCTGCATTTGGCTAGTGTATAACCTTTGTGATCATAATCCAGCCCCTCAGAGAATTGAAAAGAATGATTAAAAAGCCAGACTTTGGAAGGTTGAAAATTCCGAGATGCTCCAGAGACTTAAAAAACAGAGACTGATAGAGAGTGTCTTCGGGTTGCTACCCTCAGGGCGAATGAACCCTAGCCATTTTCAGTTTTTGTGTTTCTTTAGTCATGATAAAATTTTAGGGGAAAGTTTGATTTCTCGGGGTCATGAACAAATCTTTGTAAAGAGAGGTCAGGAAACTTGATGGACAGCCCTGCTGAGTCTTTCATAAGTGGATCTGGGATGGTGTCCAAGGATAAAGGTGTTCTTAACAAAAACAGAAGAAATGGACTCTGGGAAGGCAAAATTATAAAAGATTAAAATTTGAGCAGAAAAGAAAATGAGCCTAGGAAGCCTAAGGATTAGTATCCCCTTCTACAAGTCTGCTGTAGCTCTGGGACTTTGTATGAGTTATTTAGCTAGTCTGAACCTCAAAATCTAATGGAAAAAGATTGTATAATTATCCCATAGTATGTTTATTTTATATATAAAAAAGAGCAGTACCTGTCATTCTGTAATATTAGATAAGCATTATCTAATATTATGCTTTGTGGAACTACAGGTCCTCATTCATGAGTTAATGTGTAAGTTCTACTGTTGAAAATATTTGCCGTTGTGATTATTTTATCATATGATTGGTATTAAACAAGTCATTCCACTGAATTAATTTTCTCTCTCTCTCTCTCTCTCTCTCTCTCTCTCTCTCTCTCTCTCTCTCTCACACACACACACACACAGAGCACAGGTAGGTCTCATAAGATTCTTCCTATTATGTTATTGGCAAATATACTATACTTATAAAATTGCTTTTGATAAAACCATGGTTGTGAAGATTCAAACTTGCTTAAAGTCTAGTAGAGATTGAAGTAAAAATAAACTGCAGTATTTAATAGGATAGGAAAAGGCAGCTACAGAGTGAAAATAATTAGTAATTATTGATGAATAATTAGTAATTGTTGTATAAGATTATTCAGCATCAGGTAAAGGGAATAATAACCAAGTATGTCTAATTTTTACAAAAAAATTCAAAATTGAGAGATATTATAAATGTTGAAAAAGTCTAGCAAACAATAGCAGTGAAGTCATAGTGGAAAAAACAAAAATAAAATGAAGTTCAACTATATAGAAACAAAATAGCATGCTGAAGTGAAATTAAATTGAGACAGTAAAGTCCTAAATTATAACACTTATTACAGTGCACTTTGCAAAAATTGTTTACATAACCATTTCCACTGCCCAGCTGAAAGCACCATGATATATTAACTCACTTAATTAAAAACTACTGAGTGCATAATCTGCCTCAGGCACAGTGTTAGTCAGTGAGATGCATCAATGAACAAGTTCATGTTCTAGCTAGTGAGTGCACAGATTCAAGGACATCCATTTTTGTATCCCCAGTATCTAACATTCAATCCTGGCACATGAAGAAAGAAACGAACCATCAACCATTTTTTCAGAGTAAAATAAATAGAAGAATGTGGATAAGCATATATCTCTAAAAGGAAAAACAGTAATAGCACGTATTTAATGAGATGAAAGGCTTTCCAGACATTGCTTTCAGTGCTTGACCTGCATTCTCAATTAATCCTCAAATAGATGATGGGACCGCCCCACCACGCTATAGTTGAGGAAACTGAATAGGAAAGTTAAATAACTCTTTCAAGAGAAAATAGATAAAGCCTGACATGGTGGTGCGAGCCTGTAATCCCATTGGCTTGGGAGACTGAGGTAGGAGGATCTCGAGTTCAAAGCCAGCCTCAACAAAAGCAAGGTGCTAAGCCACTCAGTGAAACCCTGTCGCTAAATAAAATACAAAATAGGCCTGAGGATGTGGCTCAGTGGTTGAGTGCTCCTGAGTTCAATACCTGGTACCAAAAGGAAAAAAGAGAAAAAAAGAGTCTACAGATAGTAAACATTGAAGGTGAGATTTAAATGTTTATGTCTAATTTAGTACTTCAAATTCTTTAAAGTATTTTTAATTTTTAGGAAATGAAATATCTAAGCAAAAGAAATTTTTGTAATTGCCATCTCTACTCTAGCTTCCCTAGTGCATTTTCCTAATCTTGTTTGCACCAAAAAGAGAGTTTTTCACCCTCTGAGAGAAATTTGTTTTACCTTCCTGCGACTTGTTCACATCTATTTGTGACATACAAAAGCTACTTCAAAGAGGCTGTGAAACTCATCCTAATGTGTATATTAAAGAATGTGAATGCTACTTTCTAAAATACTCCAGAAATGCTGAAGGGAACAAACAAGAATAGACCTCAGGAAAATAGTCTGAAATCAATGAGCAGAGTTTCTCCAAAAATCAATATCACCAAAGGAGACAAATGGCTGAAAACTAAGGACAAATTAAAATTGCACATACAACGTAATACAGCACCCAAATAGGCAGTGATTTTTTCAAGGCTGAATATAAAGACACATTTGATACAGGGATACAAAAGTAATAGCCTCTTTCTACAAAGCTCTAGGGAGACCACATCAGATATCTGTGTCTGAGGTAAAACAGTCTCATCAAGAGTGTGATAAACAGGCAACAGAAATGATTGGCGAGGTGGAAACATTGATTTCCATGTTAGGCTTAAAGAGCTTAATGTGTGTAGATTGGTGATATAATGACAAAGATACCCGTGATTCTGAACAGCAGAACCATTTCTTCACAGAAAGATGTTATTTAGTCTAATTTATATGGACTTAAAAAACAAAAACAATCTACCTCTAGAATTTAGGATTACAGGGAAACCAAACTCGTTACCTCCACTCCTTTAAGAAGTACACTCAAAGTATAAAAAAAAAAGAAATTGTTCATTAATTTTTAAAATAACCTCAATGACAAAGATTTTGTCCATATATTCATTCATTCAATGAGTTTTCATTGAATAATTGCTATGTGCTAGGCATTACATTGGGGTTTAGGGTAGAACAAGGGAGGTTGGTTAACTTTTCATCACTATCTCCAAAATAACTGATGTAAACATCTAAGAGAGGGAAAGATTTATTTTGGTCCAATTTCAGAAGCTTTAGTCCATAGTCATCTGGGTCTGGGGTAAGGCAAAGCATCATGGCAAATGAACTGGCGGACAAAATTGGCCCAGCTCACAGGATACAGGAAGGGAAGGGGAAGGAGCCAGGGGCAAGATATAATCTCCAAGGGCATGCCCCCCGGAACCTATTTATTCCAATCATTCCTTATCTACCTAAAGTTTCCACTACATCCCACTAGTCCATTCAAATTATTAATCCATCAAATGGATATACCAAGTGATGATTTTTAAGAGACTCATGATCCAATCATTTTCTAAAAAACTCACCTCTGGACATTGCTATATTGGGGATGAAGCCTTCAACACATGATAATTTGGGGGCTAGTCTACATTCAAATGATAAAAAAAATGAAGTAAGCCTTTACATCTGCCCTTATGGAATTCAATTCTAATCTAAAACGTAGCTGTAAAAAATGATTTTACAAAGCGTGATATGTGTCTTCTGATGTGCTTATCTGTACCACGATGACAATAAGCATATAGCAGAAGGACAAGTAGTACATTTTCCTAGAGTGGAATGGGAAAATACTGATCTTTTAAAAATTTGCTTTTCTTCCACTTTGCTTTATAAAATAAAGTGATCATACTATAATAAACTCTCCATGAATGTTTTAATGGTCTCCAAAACAAGTATAGAAGTGAAAGTATTCATACCCTACTTACAGGAGAGGTATGCAATGGGCATAGTGCAAGGCTAAGTGGAACAGTAATATAATATAGGTCACTCTGTGTAGACATCTCTAGAAGATGTAAGGAATGGCAAATTCATCTAATAGCTGGCAAAAACTGGGGGGACAGGGTTTTCACTCTGCTCATCAAATTCATGACTTGACTGCCATTGGAAGACAGAACTTGCTTCTATGTCATGTATTAGCATTATGGCTCACAGAGGCACTGTTGAAAGCCCAGGGCCCTTTCTTGCTCCTCTTTTCATCAGCATAACATTAGTAAAAGGTTTCTTTTTGTTCTGTCTCCCTCAAGTCATTCTCTAAGTGCAATAACACACTAAATATTAATATTTATATGTATTAATTCCATCAATAATCATATGTGGAAGATACAAATATTGCTTTCACTTTAAAATGAGAAAAGTGGCTATTTCTCCCTCTGTAGATGGCCTGTATTCTTTTTCCCTTGAATGTGTATTCCTTACTTTACCCCGGAAGACTTCTCTCTCTTGTGATAACTTGCATTTCCCCTTCAATATGTATCTGATTTCCTAAATAAAGCTCTCTATGTCTCTGAGAAACAAAATGAGAAAACTGATGTCCAAAGTGACAAAATAATATTTGGAAAATCACTCAGATTCTCTGTAATAAAGATAGGATTCAAAGATAGATGTTTTGCTAGATCCCTTTCTACCATCATTCACAAAAATCAACTTAAAGTTCAAAGACCTAATTGTTAAACCAGCTTACTTTAAGGAAAACACTTCAAGACATTGGAGGAGGATCAAATTTGCAGAACAGAAGCAGTCTGGAGATCCCAGCTTCTATGCAGTTCAGAATCAAAACAAGAAAACAGCAACTGAAGAGATGAGCAACAGAGGAAATGAATTGAGGGACAATATTAGATTGTCGGAGACTTGAAGAGACTTACAAATATTTGTGACTGGAACAGAAAGTAAGAAAGAATTTATCAATTATGAATCTGTACCAACAGCATTGGGGCAGATCTTGGGGAGGGGTGAGAAATATAGAACAAAAGAAAGGCACAATTTATAAATTTGCATCAGAAACACTGGTAGAAGAGAAAACCAGACTGAAGTAAGATGGGACAGGAGCTGCAAAGGAGACTACTGAATGAAAAGTCCCTCCTTTTTCTCATTTGTTGGTGGAAATGTATGGCAAGCAGCCATTTTATTTATTTATTTATTTGTTTGTTTATTTATTTATTTATTTTGAGAAAGAGAAAGAGAGAGAGAATTTTAGTATTTTATTATTTTTTAGGTTTTTTCCGGCAGACACACATCTTTGTTTGTATGTGGTGCTAAGGATCGAACCCAGGCCACAAGCATGCCAGGTGAGCGGGCTACCACTTGAGCCACATCCACAGCCCCAAGCAGCCATTTTTATAAAGGTCATGTCTAAACTTGCAGCTCAGAAAGGTTGAAATTCCTGCATCTTTATTCCATCTAGAGATGGCAGCAAATACTTTCATAGGGAATGCTTTTGAACTGGGCCATTTAGGTAACTTATATCAGGATCACTGATAGCCCAAAGCTGCTGGAGTGGTGGTGTGATGACACTTTCTGGTGCCCTGTGCTATTACCATGCACCAAGAACTAGGTGGACATACGCGTGCATGCACTCACGCGCACAGACACACATACACACATACACACACACACACACACACACACACACACTGCAGCCCAGAAGTTTCATCTGTCTGAGATGATATCAAGCACTGGGATTCATCACAGAGCTTTCAGAGAAACTTTGTCAGTGACTTGGAAAGATGGGAAGAGGTCTGTACTAATATCTCTGGGTGTAGTATTTCCCACAGAGCACCCAAAGCTGCAGTCCACATCAGGAAGTCAGGTAGCATTATGGCCTCCTGGGTTTCTGTTCTCGCCACTAAAAGGCTCAGGGGTCACTCCAGGTAAACTGGGCTAACTGGGCTGCATGAAATAACCACACAAGAGACACAAATGCCTTTTTGTTTGGGGTCACAATGATGGCTCCTCTGACCTTAAGTGTTTGCAGGAAGAGAGAGAGCGAGAGCATGCGCTGACCCCTTTTATTGAGGAGAAGCTATTCAAATGAGGCAAGGGGTCAGGTTTCAGGGGGCTATCTTCATGATGTCCACTGTCAGCAGGTTGACTGACACCTGGGTAGGCCACACCCAAGGGCACAGTAAGAGAAGGGGACACACACAAGGCACTTCGATGGAAGATTCTATCCTAAACAGGGCAAGGGGTTATATTACAAAGGAACAGGTGAGGGTAGCTTCACCCATGGGGTTGCAGGAAGACACACCCATGCATGAGACACCAACCCTCGTAACCGAGAAGGGTGGGGAAAGCTCTGCCCTATTTCTGTGACTGAGCGCCTCAGCACCCAGCCGGGGAGTGTGACTAAGTCACCTGTAAGGTTGGTCTCCCACAATGGCCACAGGGTTAAAGACAATCCAGGGCCATTCCTTCAGAATCTCCAGAGAGTTAGTAAGGGTGTCAAAAATGCCTAGCCTCCCAGGTTCACAATAAAAGTAGGTGAGAAACCTAAATGGTCAAATGGTCAAATTAAAATGGTCACAGTTACTGGTGATTATTTTCTCCTCTCAAAGCAGAGCTGAGGATTGATCATAGCAACTGTGATCACACCATGGTACTTTGACTCTGAAATATATCCCCCAGCCTGAGAGAGGTAGCTTACTAAAACAAAATCTTCATATGAAATATCCTCATATGTAAGAGATGTCCATCTATCCACAAAGAAAAAAGTATGTGCCGGTGTACAAATATCAATATACAAACCCAGGAAACATGAGAAAATAAGGCAATAAATTACTCCAAAGGTTTTTAACCTCAAGTAAATAACTCAGGGCTATTAAACTGGAGAAAATGCTGGGCAAATAATTCAACAAATTGATTGTTGAGGGGATCAGTGAAAGAATTTTAAAAGCTATAAAAGGCATCAACTCACTTAGCAGGGCAAAATAAAACATCAGATTTCTCATCAAAAACTTTAAAGGGCAGAAGGGTACAGAATGGTGTATTTGAAGGCCTGCGGGGGGGAGATGTTGAGAGTGGGAAATACTGACAACCTAGATCACGATATCGGGCAAAATGATCCTTCAGAATTTAAGAACAAATAAAATCCTTCCAAGATAAACATAAGCTAAAGGAATTCATAAGCACTAAGCTAGTATTGCAGAAGATGCTTAAAGGAATAATAAAAATAACTTACATAGCATAGGAAAGAATAAATCTCATTAGAACAATAGAATACCAATTGATAATTAGGAAAGATTCAAACATTGTAAGTATAACAAAATTATAAGAAGTAACCTATACCTATCTATAATAACACTGACTATAAGTGGAATTAATTCTTCAAGTAAATGATATAGACTAAAAGATTGACTTAAGAACTAACTGTATGTTGTGTCCAAGAAACACATGTCACAGGAAATGATATTCACAGACATTCATATGAATTTAAAATGATGGAAAATAGAGAGGAAGAAGATGGCGGTGTAGGGAGTGCATCACCCCAGTGCGCCGCATCACTGAGCCAGTGAAAGAAGATATGAAACGGCTGAAGGATATCTTGTTGGGAATTTCCAGTGAAATTGAGGCGCTACAGAATCTAATAGACAGGTTTCCATCGTGCGAGGTTCGGCAGTGGGAGCTCCATTTCTCCGCATGGAGGGTCGCATAGCCTGATCGCTCCGCGGCTGGTTGTCTGTGGCGCGCGCTGGGGATCAGCAGGGTGCTGGAGCGGGAGAACAGCGAGGAGAGGGAGAACAGCGATACAGATTCGGGGGGCTCCTGCCAGTGATACATCGGCAGCGCTTGGTGCGGAGTTCCGGCTTGAGACAGAGGAGAGAAGCAGTGGTTCCAGTCACCGGTCTGACCACGGAGGACGGCGGCCGCCATCTTGGAGAGATGATGTAATCATCCCATTGTTCTGCTGATCTCAGCTCATTCAGCTACGGAACAGGTGAATTCAGGCTGGTATTTGCCTGCGTCTAGCAGACAAATTTCTTGCTCAGGATCGGGACTGGGGATCTTGTGGAGAATACTCTTGAAGGCTCGTGCCTGGCAAGGCGTGCGCCGGGCACTGAGCAGCGGGACTTGGGTTCCCGAGACTTGGGTTCCCGGGGCTAACCGGGCCCAGGTCTGAGGAATCTGCGGAGACTGCCTGTGAAGGCGAGCTCCGAGTGGAGCATGCGCTGAGCTTGGGGCGACTGGGTTCTGACTCCCGGGACAGTTTTGGCCTGGGGCTGGGGAACCCGTGGGGGTCGCTCGCTGGAGCCAGCTCCCAGCGGAGAGAGTGTATCTGGATCGGAAAGGCGGGGTTCTTGCTACCTAAGCTGCTTTGGCCCAAGGCTAGGGAACCGGCGGTGACTGCTTCTCGGCCAGGGTCCTGCTGGGTGCTGTGGGGGCAGAGTGGAGCTTCCACCTGCTCCCAGAGCAGGCCAAGTGACCCGCCGGCGTGGTATCATGAAACCCCAAATGCAGCTGGGGCTGAAGAGAGAAGCTGCCCACGCCTAGAATAGGACCAGCGACCCACTGGCAAGACAGGCCAGGTAGCTTGCCAACGTGGTGGACACGTAACACTGAGGCAGTCGCGTCACACTGGTTGGAGTGGGGGTGGAGCAGGGTCGCCGCCCGGGTCCGGAGGGGGCTCAGCGACCCGTTGGAGAGGTAGTCAGGTACCCCCATTGGGAGTGGGGGCTGTGCAGAACTGCGACCCACTGGCCTAGAGGTCTGCCAGCGTGGTAGACACGTCACACCAATTGGAGTGGGGGCACAGCAGAGCCGCCACCCACATCCAGATCAGGACCAACGACCCCAGGGCGTGGTAGTTACGTTACCACAATTGGAGTGGGGTCAGAGCAGAACAGCCACCAGTGCCTGCAGTGGGGGCAGACCTGCGACCAATTAGCGTGGTAGACAGACCACCCTAATTAGGGGAGGAGCACAGCCACTACCCGCCCTGCAAGGGAGACTTCCCAACTATACAAGAGCAATATAAATAAATAGGAGGTAAATTTCAAAAACACAACAGTTGCACCAAGCAGAAAGAAACGCGAGCAGTATAAAAAGACAAGGAAAGACAGGACCACAAGCAATGCAGGTCAACTCAACTTTAGAAGAGGTAATAGCTGCAACAGACGGAATGTCAGATAAAGAATACAGGATATATATGCTTCAGATGATCTGGAGTCTCAAGGAAGACATGAGACAGCAAAATCAGACAATGAAAGATCACATTGACAAACAAATCCAGCAAGTAAAAGATCAATTTCACAGGGAGATAGAGGTAATAAAAAACAAACAAATTGAAATACTAGAAATGCAGGAATCATTAAACCAACTTAAAAACTCAATTGAGAATACTACCAGCAGATTAGATCACTTAGAAGAGAGAACATCAGACAATGAAGACAAAGTATTTCAACTGGAAAAGAACATAGACAGCTCAGCAAGTCTGCTAAGAAACCATGAGCAGAACATCCAAGAATTATGGGACAATATCAAAAGACCAAATTTAAGAGTCATTGGGATACAGGAAGGCACAGAGCTCCAAACTAAAGGAATAAACAGACTATTCAGTGAGATTATACAAGAAAACTTCCCAGACTTGAAAAATGAGACAGAATCACAAATCCTAGAAGCCTACAGGATGCCGAATGTGCAAAATCATAAGAGATCCACACCTAGACACATTATAATGAAGATGTCCAACATACAGAATAAGGAGAGAATTTTAAAAGCTGCAAGAGAAAGAAAGCAGATTACATTTAGGGGCAAACCAATCAGGATAACAGCTGATCTCTCAACACAGACCCTGAAAGCTAGAAGATCCTGGAATAACATATTTCAAACACTGAAAGAAAATGGGTTCCAACCAAGAATCGTGTATCCGGCGAAATTAAGCTTCAGGATAGAAGATGAAATTAAAACCTTCCATGATAAACAAAAGTTAAAAGAATTCGCAGCTAGAAAACCATCTCTTCAAAAAATCCTTGGCAAAACATTACAGGAAGAGGAAATGGAAAATAACATTGAAAACCAACAATGGGAGATAGGACAGTAAAGGGGAAAAATAGTCAAAGAGGATAACAAATCAGGTTTAGAAACATCAATAAACAAATATGGCTAGAAGAACAAATCATATCTCAATAATAACCCTAAATGTTAATGGCTTAAATTCACCAATTAAGAGACACAGGCTAGTAGAATGGATCACAAAAGAAGACCCAACAATATGCTGCCTACAGGAGACGCATCTGATAGAAAAAGATATTCATAGACTGAAGGTGAAAGGTTGGGAAAAATCATACCACTCATATGGAATGCGGAAACAAGCAGGAGTGTCCATACTCATATCTAATAAAATAGATTTCAAGCCAAAGTTAATCAAAAGGGATAAAGAAGGACACTTCATACTGCTCAAGGGAACCATACACCAACAAGACATAACAATCATAAATATATATGCCCCAAATAATGGTGCGGCTGTGTTCATCAAGCAAACTCTCCTCAAGTTCAAGAGTCTAATAGACCACCATACAATAATCATGGGAGACTTCAACACACCTCTCTCACCACTGGACAGATCTTACAAACAAAAGTTAAATAAAGAAACTATAGAACTCAATAACACAATTAACAACCTAGACTTAATTGACATATATAGACTATACCACCCAAAATCAAGTAGTTACACTTTTTTCTCAGCAGCACATGGAACCTTCTCAAAAATAGACCATATATTATGTCACAGGGCAACTCTTAGACAATATAAAGGGGTAGAGATAATACCATGCATCTTATCTGATCATAATGGAATAAAACTGAAAATCAATGATAAAAGAAGGAAGGAAAAATCAAGCATCACTTGGAGAATGAACAATAGGTTGCTGAATGATCAATGGGTTTTAGAAGACATCAAGGAGGAAATTAAAAAATTCCTAGAGTTAAATGAAAACACAGACACAACATATCGGAATCTATGGGACACATTGAAAGCAGTACTAAGAGGAAAATTCATTGCTTGGAGTTCATTCCTCAAAAAAAGAAAAAACCAACAAATAAATGATCTCATACTTCATCTCAAAATCCTAGAAAAAGAAGAGCAAAACAACAGCAAAAGAAGTAGAAGGCAAGAAATAATTAAAATCAGAGCTGAAATTAATGAAATTGAAACAAAAGAAACAATTGAAAAAATTGACAAGACTAAAAGTTGGTTCTTTGAAAAAATAAATAAAATTGACAGACCCTTAGCCATGCTAACGAAGAGAAGAAGAGAGAGAACTCAAATTACTAACATACGGGATGAAAAAGGTAATATCACAACAGACACTTCAGAAATACAGAAGATAATCAGAAATTATTTTGAATCCTTATACTCCAATAAAATAGAAGATAGTGAAGGCATAGATAAATTCCTTAAGTCTTATGACCTGCCCAGATTGAGTCAGGAGGATATAGACAACCTAAACAGACCAATAACAATAGAGGAAATAGAAGAAACCATCAAAAGATTACCAACTAAGAAAAGCCCAGGACCGGATGGGTATACAGCAGAGTTTTACAAAACCTTTAAAGAGGAACTAACACCAATACTTTTCAAGCTATTTCAGGAAATAGAAAAAGAGGGAGAACTTCCAAATTCATTCTACGAGGCCAACATCACCCTGATTCCGAAACCAGACAAAGACACTTCAAAGAAAGAAAACTACAGACCAATATCTCTAATGAACCTTGACGCAAAAATCCTCAATAAAATTCTGGCGAATCGGATTCAAATACATATCAAAAAAATTATACATCATGATCAAGTAGGATTCATCCCTGGGATGCAAGGATGGTTCAATATACGGAAATCAATAAATGTTATTCACCACATCAATAGACTTAAAAATAAGAACCATATGATCATCTTGATAGATGCAGAAAAAGCATTCGACAAAGTACAGCATCCCTTTATGTTCAAAACTCTAGAAAAATTAGGGATAACTGGAACATACCTCAACATTGTAAAAGCAATCTACGATAAGCCACAGGCCAGCATCATTCTGAATGGAGAAAAATTGAAGGCATTCCCTCTAAGATCTGGTACAAGACAGGGATGCCCTCTCTCACCACTTCTGTTCAACATTGTCCTCGAAACACTGGCCAGAGCAATTAGACAGACGAAAGAAATTAAAGGCATAAAAATAGGAAAAGAAGAACTTAAATTATCGCTATTTGCAGATGATATGATCCTATACCTAGCAGACCCAAAAGGGTCTACAAAGAAGCTATTAGAGCTAATAAATGAATTCAGCAAAGTGGCAGGATATAAGATCAACACGCATAAATCAAAGGCATTCCTGTATATCAGTGACAAATCCTCTGAAACGGAAATGAGGACAACTACTCCATTCACAATATCCCCCCAAAAAATAAAATACTTGGGAATCAACCTAACAAAAGAGGTGAAAGATTTATATAATGAAAATTATAGAACCCTAAAGAAAGATATAGAAGAAGACCTTAGAAGATGGAAAAATATACCCTGCTCATGGATAGGTAGAACTAACATCATCAAAATGGCGATATTACCAAAAGTTCTCTATAAGTTCAATGCAATGCCAATCAAAATCCCAATGGAATTTCTTGTAGAAATAGATAAAAGAATCATGAAATTCATATGGAATAATAAAAGACCCAGAATAGCAAAAACAATGCTAAGCAGGAAGTGTGAATCAGGCGGTATAGCGATACCAGACTTCAAACTATACTACAGAGCAATAGTAACAAAAACAGCATGGTACTGGTACCAAAACAGGCGGGTGGACCAATGGTACAGAATAGAGGACACAGAAACCAATCCACAAAACTACAACTATCTTATATTTGATAAAGGGGCTAAAAGCATGCAATGGAGGAAGGATAGCATCTTCAACAAATGGTGCTGGGAAAACTGGAAATCCATTTGCATCAAAATGAATCTGAACCCCTATCTCTCGCCATGCACAAAAGTTAACTCAAAATGGATTAAGGAGCTTGATATTAAATCAGAGACACGGCATCTGATAGAAGAAAATGTTGGTTATGATCTACATACTGTGGGATCGGGCCCCAAATTCCTCAATAGGACACCCATAGCGCAAGAGTTAACAACTAGAATCAACAAATGGGTCTTACTCAAACTAAAAAGTTTTTTCTCAGCAAAAGAAACAATAAGAGAGATAAACAGGGAGCCTACATCCTGGGAACAAATCTTTAATCCACACACTTCAGATAGAGCCCTAATAACCAGAATATACAAAGAACTCAAAAAATTAGACAATAAGATAACAAATAACCCAATCAATAAATGGGCCAAGGACCTGAACAGACAGTTCTCAGAGGAGGACATACAATCAATCAATAAGTACATGAAAAAATGCTCACCATCGCTAGCAGTTAGAGAAATGCAAATCAAAACTACCCTAAGATACCACCTCACTCCAGTAAGATTGGCAGCCATTAGGAAGTCAAACAACAATAAGTGCTGGAGAGGATGCGGGGAAAAGGGCACTCTTGTTCATTGCTGGTGGAACTGCAAATTGGTGCAGCCAATTTGGAAAGCAGTATGGAGATTTCTTGGAAAGCTGGGAATGGAACCACCATTTGACCCGGCTATTCCCCTTCTCGGTCTATTCCCTAAAGACCTAATAAGAGCATGTTACAGAGACACTGCTACAACGATGTTCATAGCAGCACAATTCACTATAGCAAGATTATGGAATCAGCCTAGATGCTCTTCAGTAGATGAATGGATAAAAAAAATGTGGCATTTATACACAATGGAGTATTACTCTGCATTAAGGAACGACAAAATCATAGAATTTGGAGGGAAATGGATGGCATTAGAGCAGATTATGCTAAGTGAAGCTAGTCAATCATTAAAAAACAAATAACAAATGACCCCTTTGATATAAGGGGAGTAAACAAGGACAGGGTAAGGACGAAGAGCTTGAGAAGAAGATTTACATTAAACAGGGATGAGAAAAGGGGAGGGGAGGGAAGGGGAGGGGAGGGGGGATAGTAGAGAATAGGACAGACAGCAGAATACATCAGACACTAGAAAGGCAATATGTCAATCAATGGAAGGGTAACTGATGTGAAACAGCAATCTGTATACGGGGTAAAGTTGGGAGTTCATAACCCACTTGAGTCAAACTGTGAAAGATGATGTATTAAGAACTGTGTAATGTTTTGAACGACCAACAATAAAAAAAAAACTTTTTTAAAAAAAAAATGATGGAAAATAATATTCCAAGCACACGAAATCTGAAAAAAGTAGGAGTCTTACAGTTTGAATATCTGTGCCCCCAAGACAACTCATGAATGAGACAATGCAAGTGTTTCCTCGGGTGGAACAATTAGATTACAAGAGTCATAACCTAATTAATGCACAAATCCACTAATATGGAGTAACTGGATGGTTATCACAGCAGATAAGGTCTGGCTGGAGGAGCTAGGTCACTGGGTGCATGCCTTTGGGGTTTATATTTTGTCACTGGTGAGCAGAGCTCTCTGCTTCCTGTTGCCATGTTCTGAGTTGCTTTCCACTGCCATACTCTTCTGCCATGATGGTCTGCCTCACTTTCGGTATGCAGCTATGAAACTGGCCATCTATGGACTGAGACCTCTGAAATTGTGACCCCAAATAAACTTTTCCTCCTCTAATTGTTTTTTTCAGATCTTTTGAATGCAAAAAAAAAATAGAAAATAAGAAGTAAATTTAAAACCTAACTAAAACAAGGAGTAACTATTATCATCAAATAAAAGCAGACTTTAAGCAAAAAGAATAAGATGAAGAAGAAGAAGAAGAAGAAGGAGAAGAAGGAGAAGAAGAAGAAGGAGGAGGAGGAGGAGGAGGAGGAGGAGGAGAAGAAGAAGAAGAAGAAGTAGTAGTAGTAGTAGTAGTAGTAGTAGTAGTAGTAGTAGTTAATCACAATGGAAAAGAAAGTAAAAATTCATGCCACTTTTAGTGTTATTATAGAGAGATATATGTACTACAAAAGACCCAGAATAGCCAAACGATCTTGAGCAAAAAGAGCAATGCTGAAGGCATCACAAAACTTGATTTCAAGTTATACCACAGATCCATAGTAACAAAAGGCCCAGAGACAAACCAACATTGTTACAGTCATCTGATATTTTTTTCTTTTACAAAGGAACAAAGAAGATACATTGGAAAAAAGACAGACTCCTTAACAAATGGTGCTGGGACATATATACATATGTAAAATGTTGAAACTAGATCCCTATATCTTCCCTGTACAAAATGAAACTTAAAATGAAACTTAAAATGGTTTAAGTATCTAGTCATGAGACCAGAAAATTTGCAACTGTTAAAAGGAACCACAAGAAAAACACATAAACATATAGGCACAGGCAATGATTTCTTGAATAGGACCCATCTAGTTCAGTAAAATAATAATGGGAATCAATAAATGAGATAGAATCAACTTCAAAAACAAACAAACAAACAAAAAAACCCTTTTGAACACAAGGAAATGATTAACGACAAAGAGATCGCCTAAAGAATGGGAGGAAAGCTTTGCCAGCTACCCTTCTGACAAAGGATTAATATCCAGAATACCTAAAGAAGTCAAAAAAGTCAAAACAAAAAAATCCATTAATAAATGGGTGAATGAACTAAACAAACATCACTCAAGAGAAGAGATACAAATGGTCAACAAGTATAGATATATAAAAAAAGCCCTATAAAAAAAGCCCTATATCTTTAACCATCAGTGAAATAAACCCAAAGATAACCTGAACTCCACTCCAGTCAGAATGATAATGGTCAAGAATACAAATAGCAATAAATGGTGTTGAGGATGTGGGTAGAAAGAGTTCTTATATGTGGTTGAAAATATAAATTAATACAACCACTATGGAAATCAGTATGGAAGTTCTTAAAAAACTAAAAGTAGAGCTACCATATGATCCATCTATACCACTCCTTGGTATTTATCCAAAAGAATTAAAGTCAGCCTACTTTAGAGATGTATTCATACCCAAGTTTATTACAACACATCACAATAGTCAAGTTATGGAATCAGCCTAGATGTTCACCAACAGATTAGTGTATAAAGAAAATGTGATGTACACTTTTTTTTAAACAAAGGTACAAAAAAGATAGTAGGGAAAAAGAATCTTTAAGAAATGATGCTGGGACATCTGTATCTTCATAGAGAAAGTTATACACACACACACACACATATACACACACACACACACACTGGAGTTTTATTTAACCATATAAAGAACTAAATTGTCCTTTGCAAGAAAATGGATGGTATCTGTTAAATATAATAAGTCAGACTCAGAAAGACAAATTCCATGCTTTCTCTCATACGTGGAAGCAAATTGGGAAAAAAAAGACATCATGAAAGCAGAAGGAAGACCAATAGGATAGAACTGTAGGGAGGAGAGGAGGGTAAGGAGTGAACATGATCAAATTATGTTATATAAATGTAATAAAGTGCATACTTTATATGTACCAATGTTTAGTTAGTATATAAAATGATCATTTTTTGATAATATCCCAAAGGCACCAGCAATGAACTCATAAATAGACAAAAGGGATTATATCAAACTAAAATCTTCTGCATGGCAAAGGAAATAACAGAATTAAGAGAACCTATAGAATGAACAAAAATTATTTGAAAAATATTCATCTGAGAGGGGACAAATATATAGAATGCATACAGAGCTCAAAAACTGAACACCCAAAAATATCTATTTAAAATGGGCTTAAGAACTAAAAAGATACTCCTCAAAAGAAATTATAACAAATGTCCAATGAGAACATGAAAAAAATGCTGTTTCACTAATCATCATAGAAATGAAAGTCAAAACCACAATGTAATATTCTCTCACCTTGGTTAGAGTGGCTATCATCAAAAAGACAAAATATAACAAATGCTAGCAAGGATGTGAGAAAAGAAAACTTGTTATACCCTGTTGATGGAAATGTAAAGAAGTATAGCCATTATGGAAAACAGTATGGGTAATCTGCAAAAAATTAAAAATAGAACTAATATTATTATAGAATCTACCAGTTTCATTATGGGGTATATATCCAAAGGAAATAAAATCATTATATTAAAAAAAAACACTTGCATTTCCATGTCTACTGAAGAGCTAGTCATAATAGCCAAAGTATGAAAATAATACAGATGCCCTTCAGTGAACGAATGGATAAAGAAAATGTGGCATGTTTACACAATGGAATACTATTCAGCCATTAGAAAGGATGAGGCTGGAGCTGTGGCTCAGTGGCAGAGCACTTGCCTAGAAAATGTGAGGCACTGGGATTGATCCTTAGCACCAAATAAAAATGAATAAATAAAATAAAATGATTCTGTCCATCTACAACTACAGATTTTTTTAAAGGGATGCAACTGGAGATCATTACATTAAGTGCAATAAGCCAGACACAGCTAAACTTTGTCATGTCCCATGATCAGGAGGATCACGAAAGGGTAATATCTGCTGTAATTCTGTATTTGAGCCACACCCCCATGACTATACTTGCATGACCACAATATATTCTCTGTGGTTACAAATCATCTGTTTATCTTCATTTGCTTTTAATACATTTCTCTTTTTAAGCCCAGCCCCAAACCTTGCCTCACTTGAATTATAGAAGAAATTTAAACATCCTTATCTAAGAAAAACAATTTCAAGTTGTATAGAATTTAAAGACTGCTTTAAATGGAAATGTTCAAAGCATTTAAAGTAAAGCCTTGTTAAATTATCTTAAAAAAAAGTGGGTGGGGGTATAGGTAAGTAATAGAGTGCCTGCTTAGTATGATTAAGGCCCTGTGTCCAGTCCTTAGCACCACCACAAACAAAAATATATCTGAAAAAAAATAGGTAATATTTGTTAAAGAATGTGGTCATATTTGTTCATGTAAGTGACTCCTCAGTCTAGAACCAGAATATTATAACACTCATTAAAATTTAAAAGTATTCAGAGTTACACACTACAAAGGATCCCAATGCTTGGATGTTTAAAAAGGGGTGATGGTTTAAATTTATGAATTAAATTCACTGGTTTAAGAGATACCCAGATGACTGGAAAAGCAATTGTAAGTTTGTCTATGAGGTTGTTTCTGAAAAACATTAGCCTTTGAATGTAGATTGAATAAAGAAGATAAAGCCAAACTTAGTCAATGTGGGAAGGCATCATCCATTGTTTAAGAGCTGGCTGGAATAGAGAAAAAAGTGGAGAGAACAATTCATTCCCATTCTCTCTCTCTCTCTCTCTCTCTCTCTCTCTCTCTCTCTCTCTCTCTCTCTCTCTCTCTCTCTCTCTCTCCCTTTCCCTCCCTCCCTCCCTCCCTCTCCCTCCCTTCCTCTCTGGCCTCTGGATTCAGAATAGGAGCTAAAACCTCTCCTCCCCCAGTTCTCAGGACTTTGGACTGAGACTGAATTACATCACCAGCTTTCTTGGGTCTCCAGTTTGCAAACAACATTTTATAAGTCTTCTAGGCCTTTAAAACTACATGAGACAATTTCTACAATAAATCTACTCTTAAATATCTATATATGTTCTGTTGGTTCTTTCCAGGGGTCAACCTGACTAATATAATTATTAAGTAAAATTTTCACAGCCATTATTCAAAATATCTACCATCTCCTTAAACCTTGAGCCTTTCCCTCATCTATTTGTCTGGAAGAAGTAAAAGACAAATTCACTTATCCTTTTCAAGGTTGATCTTCATATCTGTGACCTAAATTATTAACCTCTGCCACATCCTCTGAGATATTTGACCCTAAATAATCCATCTTCCTCTCCATTAATTCCATTTATCTTTTCAAGTTTAGTAAATCTGTACCATGAGAAAAATGAAAAGGCTTTGTTTGGTTGCTCCTTCATGCTGACAACCAACTTCTCTCAAAGTAGTTAAATTTAAGCTTAAGCATGTTTTATTAGCCATTCTGTGCCCCACAAATCATCTGTTTCCCTACTTTCCCCCAAATTGGTGTTCTCTTCAACATAAGTGAAATTGCCTCTTTCAAAATCATCAGTGACTTTCTAAACATAAACATTAACATCTGTTTTGTTTTCTTTATCTGAATGTCTGTTGCTCTCTACAGAACTGTATGTTGGCCAGGGTTTAAGATGTTTTGACTTTAGCAAGTTGTTTGTCCTTCAGTAAAACTCCTCCACTCCCTTTTTTATCTTAGAGACTCTATTTTTCATTTTTATTTTTTAATACTGGGGATTGAACTCAAGGTGCTCTGAGCTACATCTCCAGCCTAAATTGCTCAGGCCAGCCTCAAATGTGCAATTCTCCTGAGATTTCTCAGTCTATTGATTTCATTCACCCCATCCCAAATTTACCTACCTTAATAGTTCTTAACTAAGACTGTACAACATATACACCTGAAGATACTTTAAAAGTTTTTTGTTTTTTTTTAAGTTGAAAAGATACTTCTAAAAAACTGTTGCTATACTTAACTAAGGCAAATTAAATCAGAATTTTATAGGATGAGTTTGGGAATAATTTTTTAACTATTTATTAATTTAGATACCAGGGATTGAACCCAGGGCCATTTAACCATTGAGCCACATCCCCAGCCCTTTTTATTTTTATTTTTTTCTATTTTGAGACGGGGTCTTGTTAAGTTGCTGAGAGCCTCACTAAGTTGCTGAGGCTGGCTTTGAACTTGCGCTGCCCTGGATGATTTTAATGTGCGATTCTTGTAGGAATCCACCAACACAACAACTTTGCTGCCTGTTTTGCATTCACATCTTTCTTCTTTCCACTCATAATATTCCCATGAATTCTCATCCTAAATTTCCTCCGTTCATGTAATATATTTTTTCATTTATCATTTGGTAGGTGTCAATATATGTAAACTATGTCCTATATACTTCAAATATCAAAATGAACTATGTCTCTCCACGCAGTGGATGATTGAGTAATGAGGATTGGACTTTCAGATACTTAGGAGATTGGAACATTATAACCATTCATTTAAAGGATTGATTTCTTTTTCTCTGATTAAAGAAAATTTCAGAGGAAAAATAATTTCATAGATATCTCAGCTTCCCTTGTGAGCCATTGGATGTGAAGGATAACTTAAAGATAAACAGGGTTTAGGGTGTGTGTTAAAGCCTTTAATCAGAATACCATAGGAAGAGAGGGGAATTATTAAATTTATCTTGATACATATTGAGTTTGGAGGCCTTTAAGGAATCAAAATGCATCACAACCTTGTAAATACAGATATGAAGTTAGAGAAATTGCAGATGTGAACCCCTTGTTTCTTCTGTCTTCAGAAACCACTTGTCTTTTTATTTTCTATGTGCCAGGCATACTCCCCCTCTATCTTATGGACCATGTGGTACAGTTGGCTCTATGGAACTCCCTGCTGTTCTCATCCCAGCCAGTCTTTACCACTTAGGTTGCAATTTTCTTGACTCTTCTAGCAACTCTGTCTAGAAAGGTGCTGCCATTATTTATTTTGAGGTTACTATGGACTTTTCCTCATTGACTCTTATTAAAATGTAATTAAGTATTCATCTTCACTTGTTCAAATTTATTTCCTTATTGATAACTATATGTTCTATGACTGTGAGCAGTACATACCCATCTCATTATCCTCCACTCCCTGACCATACACCAATACTGAACCCTGTGTTTTGAAGATATTAGGAACTTGAGAAACATTAATTAGTTGAATGAGTTAAGGAAGAAAAAGAATAAAGAGATGATCTTCCATCTTGAATGGGATTCAGCAATGTTTAGTTTTCATTGTTATTACTGTTATTTAAGATGAAGGAGATTTTAGATTTCATTTTATACCTTTGGTGATCCTGTCTGGTGAAAGGCTTCCCAACCTTTTACCTCCACACTTGATCACTTTTCATTTATCACTGTTGTTCCTCAAATAGAATATAGCCAAAATTTAACTTATCCACTCTATACAAAAGTCACCCTTATTAATTTTTCTTTAAAACTTATTCCAATAGCACCAGTGCAATAATAGATCATCACAATTAAAATAAAAAGTTTCTTGTATTTTTTAAAAGCCAGACTTTCCCTGTTTTTTTTTTTTTCATTACCATCTCCAGGAAATTTGCTGCTTCATTTATCCTTTATAAGATCGTTTATCTCAACCTTCTATTACCCAATTTATGGTCCTGAATTGAGTCCACAACACCACATCTAAAAAATTATAGTAGTAAATTTGTTATTTTTCTTTCCTCCACTCTTCCAATGTACTTCTTATGGCTTTTTCAGATTAATATTTCAGTTTTATCATTTTTCAACCTCATGCCTTCCTTTGTGGGCTTTTTTACATGAATCCCAGGTGTATCCAAGTACCAGTGGAGAGTAACTTCAGTAATTTCATCTTAGCCCTATCGGACATTTTCTCTCTTTTTTCTGTCTCTCTGAGTGACCTTATTTTATATGTGATTGAGAAACTACTAAAATGTAATCACATCATCTCCTGAACAACAAATATAAAAATCTATCATAATTTTTTTCCTATTGTTTCTTTTATCCCTTTTGTTACATCAAAGAATATGCCTTCTTATTAACAGCTAAAAGTGTCCATTTTTATCCAGATCCCATTATTTTCTGCCTTTTCAGGAACTTCTCCCCTTTTACATTATTAATGTCTCTTTCTCTTCTCAGTTGTTTGCATTCATATGACATACATTCCCATGCCCTTAATCTTATATATATATATATATATATATATATATATATATATATATATATATATATATAACTCCAGTGACCGCATATTTTGTTCCTAGCCAAACCTCAAAAGTCTTTATCTATTTGATATATACTTTTTCTGTTCTTTATCTGCCATACACTCTTCAAACTGTTGCCATCAGGCAATGCCCCCACTCCACCAAAACTTATATCAAGGTTTATGTTGCTTATCTCAAGAAATCACTACACTGCCATAGAAATATAGACAATTTTGTAACACTATTTTACTTTTTTGCCATACTCATCATGATTGATAACCTTTTTCAACTCTGGTGATTGTCTCTTACTTATCGACCCCCCCCCCAACTTTTTCATTCTCCTTTATTGACTCATTTTCTATACTGCCACCACTTTATGCCTTTATATTCTACTTGCTAATGACTCCTAATGTCCTTAACTCAGGTTTGTCTTCTGAGCTTAAGGCTAGATAGTATACACAAACTCTCTAAGAGTCATATCCATTTACATGACCAAAATCAAATCCCTGATTAAATTTCTCCCAACTATTTCTCCTTCATTTCAAACACATTGCATAATTATCCAACCAACTACTAAAGCCAGAAGCTTGGGAATAATGCTTTTCTTTTTCTTAAAATCTATCATCTTTTATATTTGCATTTCTTACTTATTCTATTTAAAAGTTATATCCCCAGTTTGTTCTCAATCCTTTTCTCCATAGTTTTAAACACTGTCCAAGCTAATATCATCTATTCTTAATTCTTCTTCTTCTACTTCTTTTTTTTTTTTTTTTTTCGTGCCCTGGGGATTGTACCCAGGGCCTTGTACCTGCCAGGTGAGCACTCTACCAACTGAGCTACATCCCCAGCCCCTAATTATTCTTAATCTTTTCCTATTTCAAGCAAATAATAATTAGTCATAATTGGTTTTCCTACCTTCATTTCTGTTGGACCAAATTTATTTCATTTTGCAATGAAATGAATATATGTCTTAATTCACATGTCATACTTACTTAAAACAAAATATAAAACTTTTGTCTTACCTTAGAATTTAGAACAAATTCCCAAATTTTATTATGGCTTTCAAAATCCCACATGATTTTCCCAGAACTCTCTCTCAACAGTCAAGTCTTGCCAATATCCCCCTCATGAACCAATCTCCAACATCACTGATTTTCTTGAGTCCTCAAGAACATTAAAGATTTTTATTTTCTTACACCTTTAGGTATTTTCACTCCCTGAAACATTTCCATCCTTTGAATTCATTAATTTATGTCTTATAAAACCTCATTTATCACCATTTGAATGATCCTGTTCATCAGTTTATCAATTGTCTATTTCTTCCATTGAATTTGTATTCCATGAACGCAGAAGCAATGGTAACTGATCCACATATAATATGTTCCTTGTTTCACAAGGGGGTTACACATTTTAATAAACTCCTTGGAAGCTGAAAACATTTTAGGTTAGTTAAGCTGCATTAATATATTTAGAGAATCTAACTTTATAATAGTTTCTACTGAATGAGCATCACCTTCTCAAATTGGAGTCAAAAAATTCCAAGTCAAGCCATTTCAACTACCATTAGTCAAATGTGTGGCAACTGCCTATCAGAAGGACTAAATTAAAAGTATAGGTCCTTAAATAATCTCATCCAAACTCATTTGAATGCAAACTAAAATAATAAATATATTTTTATTTTATAGTAAAAGAACTTAGCATATTTTAGAATGAAATCTCACTACAAAACTTTATGGACACTCTGATATTACAGTGTGTGTTTGTTTGGGGCAAGGGAAGAAGCACATATCACCAGGAAGAAAAGAAAAGAAAAGAAAAAAAAAAGCTTTCACATCATGACATTGACATGGACACAAGTGTTTTTATGAGAAAATGCTACCAAAACCAATGCATTTCTCACTATTTTTTAATCTGAAAATTAACACCTGGAAAAACTGACGATCATATTTACAGAATAAGATGTTCTGAAATTTTTATACCTCATCAAGATGTCACATTCAGCTGGAATATAGCACAGTCATTGTTTTTATCTTTATTTGCTCATTTTGACACCAAGTTTTTATGTAAGTGAATATGATAAAAAATAAGTATAAAACATTTGACACATACAAAATAAAGTTGTTCTAAAGTGATTTTATCAGTTTTAGAACCCTAACATATTAATTTGTAAAAAACAAAATAAAACAGAGGCTTCTGATTTGGTGATGGAAAAGAAATAGCAAGAATTGCTCCAGGAACCGATTCTTTTATACAAAAATGAAGATCTATTGTGTTCAAGTTGTCATTCTACGTTGCCCAGGAACACATGAAGTTATAAAGAAGATGCCAAGATCTTTTAAAACAGCATTGGCAAATGAAATGCATTGAACAGTTTTATAAGAAAAATAGTTGTAAATTGCAAATACTTTCAGAGTTATTTTTCTTTTTAAAAACTTTTTATAAATAATTAAAATATTAGTGGGCTAAGGATGTAGCTTAGTGCTAGATTACTTCTTTATATGTATGAGGCCCTGCTTTTCCTTTCATTTCACAACACTGATGGTTTGAAGAATACTGGTGAATTGTTCTATACAATGCTCCTCAGTTTGATTTTTTTTCTGATATCTCTTCATAATTCAACTCAAGTTATACACTCCAGTTGCTGATACTACATAAATAACCTAGTGAACATTAGAGGATATCCCATTTGGAGGCACACAGTATCTTCTGCCCTATATTGGTGGTGTTCATTTTGATCACAAGGTCATAATGTTCTCCAGTTTCTCCACTGAATAACTACATTTTTGCTTTGCAACTAATAAGCTATGTATCTGCAGACATTTTGAAATTATGCATATATTTTGATTGCCATCAGATGTTGCCAGCTAGATTAAATATTCATTATGATTTTTGAAATCTTTGGAATAAAAATTGCAAAATAACTATTCCCAATGCTTCCACCCTCTGTATATCTGTCAATCATCATTCTATTGCAAGAAACCTAATCTATACAGCTAACTAGCTTCTATTCTACTCCAAAGTTTACATTTTATTACTGAGCTTGCTTCACTTGAAGAGGAAAGTGAATTAATTTTAGTTTAATTTAGTCTTATTTCCCTAATGTGTCTATTTGGACAAAATAATGTCATCTAATAATTAATTCTTCCCTCCACACATTCAGTCTGCTTATTTTATTCATTTACAATAATGGTATTTATTTTAATGGTATTTATTTATTTTTCATTATATTTAGAAATATTTTAATCTTTATTGATTCAATTTTGACTGATTAGAATGTATACATATACACATTTTTGTACTTTACTCTTTCTAACATATTACAATTGTAAAATATATTGCGCTATTTTTTTTTGTTTAATCCATTCATTTAAGAGATATCCTCCTTGATCTTTTTCACAGCTAAACAGTATGCACTGGACATAGTCATTTATATTTTAAAATTACAAATATTTTTATTGAATGACTTTGAACAAAGTTATTTTCATTGTTGAAGATGTGTTTACAGAATTAACTCCTAGAATAAAAATTAGTGGATGGCAAATGAATACGTAAATTTCTAGACATTTAGTCTACCTAGCAATGAATGAGAGTGGCTGCTTCCTGACAGCCTCACCAATCTTTCTATAGCAGAATATGTCATCAAGGGTTTGAATTTCGTCATTATAAAGTTCTTTTATGAGTTAAATTGATCTGTTTACATATGGAAACATTTTAGAAATCCTTTGAGTGTACATGTGCCTCTGTGTGTCTACAGATACACATGGATCTAGTCATGCCATCAACTAATTTTTCTCAATTACTAAAATGTTTTTATGAATTGAGAACATTAGCTTTCTATTTGAGATATATAATGCAAATATTTTTCTTCAGTTTGTCTTTTGCCTTTGGATTTTGCTTATGAGGTGCTTTTCCCCCATGCAAATTTTATTAATAACTTTTAATTAAAATATTTATATAAAAACTTATATAAATATTTATATATATATATATTTCTGTACTTATGAATATGTAAAATATTTACAAACATAAATATTTATAAAGCCTGAAATAATAATCTTTTATTTTATATTAATTTTGGTATATACTTAGAAAGCATTTTTTTCCTTTCTCTGCATCCTCATTATAAAGAAAGTCACTCGAATTTTCTTCTATTTTCAAATATTAATCCAATTGTCCCAATACCCATTTACTTAAAAGCCCTTTGACATGAGATACTCTTTTGTCATATATTGTATTTGCATGTGTATTTTGATCTATAATTGGATATCCTGATTCATCTATCTAGTGCATATTTTAATGATAGGGGCTGTGAATTACATTTAACATGGTAAAAGATAGCCCCTACTCATAGCTCTTTTTTCCAGTGATGTCCTAAGCTATTTTATTCTAGCATTTATTGAGGTATAATTAACAATTAAAATTATATATATTTAAGGTACACAACTTGATGGTTTGAAATATGCATAATAATAAGCTAATCACTACAAACAAACTTATTAACATAACACAGTTACTATCTTCTTTTGTGTATGTGTGCACTTCTGCCAGGAACACTTGATATCACTCTCTTAGTAAATTTCAAATATGCAAAACAGTATTGTTAACTTACAAAATTGTATATTAGATCTACAGAAGTTGCTTAGCTTGCATAATTGAAACTTTATACTCCTTGACCACAGAGGGCACTGTATAGCAATGTCTCCTTTTCCCCTTCTTCCAAACCCCTGGCAATTACTATTATATTATCTACTTTTATTAGTTTGAATCTTACATTGCACAAGTAAGTGAGAAGAGGGAACACTTCCAAGCTCTTTTTATAAGGTTAGCATCACTCTCATACCAAAGTCACATGAAGACAAATATAAGAAAAGCAATTATAGACCCATATCTCTAATGAACATAAATGCAAAAATTCTCAATAAAACACTAGTGAAAAATTCAACAGCATATTAAAAGGATCATATACATTTGCTATTAAAATAGGCAGAAACTACACAACATACTTGTGGATAGCTATTGTGTCAAAGAGAAAGTTTTGAAAAATTAAAATGTATCTCAAGATAAATGAAACCAACTTATCAAACTGTGGTATTCAGCAAAGATATTGAGAGGGAAGTTTATAAAGATAAATTTCTACCTGAAAACAGAAGCAAAATCTCAAACAATCTGACTTTACGCATAAGAAAATGGAGCAAGAAGAACAAACTTAACCCAAAGTTAGCCAAAAGAAAGAAAAAGTAAAGATTAGAGCAGAATTAAATCAAAGAGAAAAAGAAGCAATAGAAAAAAGTTAAAAAAAAACTAAGGTGACTTTGTTAAAGAGTAAATGAAATTGACAGAAACAAATAAAATCAAGACTCAAATAAAATCAGAAATTAAAGAGGAGATATTACACCCCAAGCCTCAGAAATAAAGATGATCTTAAGATTCTCTTACAATTATATGCCAAAGATATGTAAAAAATGGATACATTTCTAGAAACAACCTATCAAAAGTGAATAAGAAGAAATACAAAGCCTGAACAGACCAGTTAAAAATAAAGAGATTGGATGAATAAGCAAAACTCTAGTAATGAAGATGGCTTCCTGGGTGAATTCTATCAAACACTCAAAGAAGAATTAATATGAATCCTTAAACATGTCTATAAAAACAAGAAGGCATACTTCCAAGCTCAGTTTATAAGGCCAGTATTATCCCACCAAATCCATCGCTATTTTTATGTGTATATTTTTCTCTATCTACTTGATTTGCTCCAGAGAAAATTCTATGATGTTTTTATTGATATCACATTATTTATAAATTAACTTAGGGAGATTGATAAATTGATTGTTTAAATGTAGTAAAGATGTACTTTTGTTCAATTCTACTTTTATGAAATTTCAGTGTTCTGTATTTTCATGTGCCCGCCCTTCCTTCCTTCCCTTCCTTCCTTCCTTCCTTCCTTCCTTCCTTCCTTCCTTCCTTCCTTCCTTCCTTCCTTCCTTCCTTCCTTCCTCCCTCTCTTCCTCCTTCCCCTCCTTCCTTCCTCCATCCCTTCCTCCCTTCCTCCTTTCCTTCCTTCCTATCTTCCTTCCTTCCCTCACTCCCTTCCTTCCTTCCTCCCCTCCTTTCTTTCCCCCTTCCTCCCTCCCCCATCCCCTCCTTCCTTTTTCCCTTCCTCCCTCCCTTCCTCCCTTCCTTCTTCCTTCCTCCCTCCCTTCCTCCCTCCCTTTCTCCCTTCCTTCCTTCCTTCCTTTCTTTCTATTACTGGGGATTAAACTCTGAGGTGCTTCACCACTGAGCTACATGCTTAGTCCTTTCCAAGATTTTAAATTTTGAAACAGTCTCATTAAGTTGCTAAAGCTGACCTAGAAGTTGCAACTCACTTGTCTTAGTCTCCAGAAAGTTTGGTATTACAGCTTTTACCATCATGCTTGGCTGTTCAAACATTTTGTGGCAAATTTATTACTAAACATTTTTTTTCAGGTTATTTCTTCTCATAATGAAGTTTTCCATTTGTTTTTATCCACAGGCTTGGTTTTGATAACCTTGACAATTATGAGGAGTACTGGCTAAACATTCTGTAGGATCCTTCTCTACTGGAATTTGTTTAACATTTTTCTTCTGTTTAGAGTTTTGGAAGGAGGGATCATTGAAATCAAACATTATCTTTATCACTTCATGTCGTACCATATAAACTTGAATTATTGTTGACCACTAACTGAATTAGTACTAGTCACCCTTATGCACTGTCAGTTACTCTTTTTTTTCCTCCCACTTTCCATACAGTATTCTTTGATAGACAATCACTTAAGAAATGGGATTTTTGCTTCCTCTCCTGAGGGAAAAGAATCAACATGAATTATTTAGAATTCTTCTGCATGGTAGATTTATCTAATCTCCCCAGGTTTTTATATATTCAATAATTTATTTATATGTGTATGGATTCATGGATATTTAATTTATATTTTGGGTTATAATCCAATTCTACTTAATTTTGTTACTCAAACTTTCAGCTTTGACTGCTGTAAACGATCCAGCCATCAGTTTTGTCATATTCTTTCTGGCACTAAAAGATTCTTCAGGATAATCTCGCTTATTTTCTTTCCTAGTCTTACCTTAGAGTTAGCCAATTTTTCAAGGAGCCCTGATCCCCTTAATTGGAGAATGGTATTAGAAACCAAGATCTGTCTCATGGAAGCTTAGTGCTTTAACGTTATCATTGCTTCTAGTCCTCTCAGCTGACAAAGTAATGAAATACAGGTGCTTATGATTCAACTTTGAAAGAAAATGTTTGAAAAAATGATTGTATTTTTGTACTTTCAATTTCTTTGAAGAATAACCTGAGATTTTATTTGCAAGTTTAATATATCCATATATATATTTGTCAAAAAAAGTATACCAGGGTGAATCAGTATTTTCACAAGAGAAAATGTAAACTATAAAACTAATGAAATTCTTAAACTTAATTTATAAACATGAATTTTAAAGTGGCTATTCTCATTCAATGAATCTACTAATCTCTTGCAATTGAATATAGAAAGTAAATTTATATAAATTAAATTTCATTTGTATCTTTTTGTAAATTACATTTTTGTGTGTTTTTTTTCACTATGGGTATGAAAATATTAGAAAATAAAAGATTAACAAATATCTTAAACTATTTTGGATCGTCACAGATCTCTTTTAACACCTATTTTGTTTCTATCTTTTCTCTCCTAGGAGATTACTGAAGATAATATTTGTACCTAAAATTGTAAAATATTTAATTGGTTAGAGGTTGTTATGGTTTAGACATGAAGTGTCCTCCAAAAGCTTATGTGTGAGACGATGCAGACTGTTCAGAGGTGAAATGATTAGATTGTGAGAGTTGTAACCTAATTGGAGGACTAACCCACTAGTATAGATCAATTGGGTGTAACTGTAGGCAAGTGTAGGATTTCACTAGAGGAAGTAAGTCACTGGAGTGTGACTTTTAGGTTTACATTTTGTCTCTGGTGAGCAGAGCTCTCTCTCTCTCTCTCTCTCTCTCTCTCTCTGCTTCCTGTTGCCATGCGCTGAGCTGCTTTCCTCCACCACACCCTTCTGTCATGATGTTCTGCTTTATCTTGGGCCCAGAGCTATGGAGTCAGCTGACTATGAACTGAAACTCTTAAACCATGAGCCAAAATAAACTTTTCCACTTCTAAGATTTTTTTTTTTTTGTCAGCTCTTTCAGTCACAGCAATGTAAAACTAATTAAAACAGAGGTACAGAACAGGAGTATGATTTAAATTATTTTCTTAACTTTTATATGAGTTTCTTATTTGGAATTTAACAGAATCCTTATGAAAACTAAAATATATTTCTCTTTCTTTCTTTCTTTCTTTCTTTCTTTCTTTCTTTCTTTCTTTCTTTCTTTCTTTCTTTCTTTCTTTTTGTTCTGTGTTCCATTGGTTTGGTCACTCGATTTGATTAAGATAAGTCTCCAATCTATACATTTTATAGAACTGTCTCAGGGGGAAATACATTTTTAAATGGAGTTTATAGTAAGTAATAAATATTGGTGAGACAATCTCATCAGTTTCCTTCTCTATGTCAATGTGTACAGTTTATTAATGTTTCTGCAAATAAGGAATAATAATATTTACCCTCTCTTTAACTCATCTGCCTCTAACTAACAAAAAGACATACCTTCCATTTAGCATCTGAATATCTACTTTGGTAGACTCAGGGCCTGGTAGAATATGAATCCCTAAAAACACTTTACTTCATGAAGATATGCAGTGTTTGGGCCCTAATTTACCAGATCCTTGAAGTACAAATGATAATACAAGGAGAATCTGAAAAAAAAATTGAAGCAAAGAGGTGGCAGGCTCAAATTTCAGACTACAACTATTTAATAGTCTGTGGGGAAATTAAAAGTAGAGAGGAGCCAGTAACAGAGGTCAGAGTGAGGAGAAATCACACACTATCACTAGAATTTCCTCCTTGGTGGAGATAGGAGATGGCTCTTTATCTTATCTAATACCTACTCCCTTCCTCACCAGCTCACCCCTATCTCCCCCTCAAAAAAAGGGAGGGGGTCAAAATTACTTGTGTGTTTTGGCTGATTTTCTTTCTTTTCTTCTTGTCCCTAGAAAACTGTGAGGAGGAGGAGAAAAGCAGACAAGACACCTCTTCAGATTGCTGCACTGAAAACAGATACTCTGATGCATTTCTGCTTTCTAAGCAGTACTTGGAAAATGAAATGTAGGATTAAGGTGCGATATTTTCAGACTCTCTCTCCTTAATGTGTTCAGAGTCCCAAAGGATCCTGACTCACCTGAATCTGGTGAGCATGTTTCCTTTGATTAAGGAGATCTGGAGTCCCACTTATTAAAAACTATTTTTCCTCCTTTGCCATTAGATTATCCACTAGATGTTTCTTGCTACCAAGGACTGTATTTTAGAGATATCACCACTTTTCTATTTGTTTTGTTGTTGTTGTTGTTGCTGTTTTATGGTTACCACTTTAAAGTGTCTTCTGCACAACACATTCAGTCTTTTGATTTGAGTATTAATAAGTGTTTACTTTCAATATGTGTAAGTCTGTAGTCACAAACAAAACCTAACAGGAAAATGCCCATAGAACCTTCCAGTGGAAAGACCACCCTAGGCACATTTTGGGCAGTTGGTGTCATGGCTCTTCTGTCCCTCCTGTCTCAACTCCAGTTCAGGCTATTGCTACTCTCTACAAGTCTCTTCTCTCCTTGTTACTTTGTCTTTTTCTTTGTTATCCTGTTTGAGAGGAAGCAAGATCATTTCTGATCTGGTGCCCAGGTGTAACACTTATGAACCTAAAACAATCCTTTTTTATCTTTTTTAGGAGGGTGTAAATGTGGAAGATGAGTTATTTTGTCAAAACATGTATACTATATATCTGTTTGTTATCAGAAAATTCTCAAGTTAGATTTTTAAAATGTCAGTTGCAGATTATAAGTGATGCAACTAAAATTAAATAATGTAGAGCAGATAAAAATTGAATTAATTATATTGCACAAATACCAGCTAAAAGTTAATTGCATTGGTGAAAAATATAATTTAATGGAAGAATTATTAACAGGAACTCAGAGAGACATATCACATCAATAAAAACAAATATGATATAAAATATTAACTATACACTTATTAGACCACAAAGGAAATCTCAACAATTTTTCTCAAAAAAAAAATCAATGTCATAGAGTTGATGTCCATTGACCACAATTCAGTGAAATTAAAACTCAAAATAAAAAAAAAACTAAAATTATAATATTTGGAATCTAAAAACTTCAAATTTTAAATAATTTGTAAGCTATAGCGTAAATAAATAAAAAACTACAAAACAATTAAACCACAAATAAAGTGAAAGTAAAATATTTCAAAATTATTGAATATAGCAAAATTATAGAAGTAAAACAAATATAAAAGCTAAAATGTATTTATTGAATAGAAGTTTTCAATACTAGGGATTCAAAATGAGATTAGCAATAAAATATATCCACACAATCATAATGAGAAAGTAATTATGATGAACAATAGTAATTAAAATATTAATATAGAAAAAAACATAGTTAATAAAAACAGGGTAAGAAAACCTGTGCATACAAAACATCTGGCAAGTATGACTAAGAAAAGTCAATGCACTCAGCTTTGTAGGACCCACGTTGTAAGAGAAGAAAAATAAAGTATCTAGTGAAGATGGGTTATATTTAACTGCACTACTCTTTACTCACTGCAGCACTCATGCAGTAAGGTAGAAGAACAGAGTAATTGCCTTTGTGATGTATTTGTGATCCATTTTGTCTGAAGTTCCTTGAGCACTGTTTTACAAACTATATTAAAAGGTGCTTGCATTTTAAATTATTTCTTCCTGGAATTCAGAAGGTGAGATTGACATTCAAAGCTGTGGTGCAGAAAATTGCTCCTGTCTATCTGTTCTCTATTCCAACAGCTGATCTTGGGAGAGTTCCATTCTCCCTCTTCCTTTTCAAGAACACTCAGTGCACTCAAAGTGTGCTCTGCAGATTTGTGCCATCCATGAAACTGCAACAAGTTAAGTTTAGAAATGGACAGGAGGATGAAATACAGTCCTAAAAATCTTACAGGAGAAGTTTGGGTTGGTAGAAAACAATAATAGAACAGCAAAGGGCCTTACATTTTTATATCTTCTATTTTATTTATTCTATGATTTAGCATTTATTATAAGTTATCAAAGTATTGGTCTATAACAGAATACAAAAACAACAACAAACTGGCCCCTCACCAGAGCTAGTTTGGGAAGCACTGTTCTAGTATGTTCAATGACTTTTCTTGCAATCTCTCTTGTTATTCTAAAAAAATCCATTGGAGGGGCCAGGGTTGTGGCTCAGTGGTAGAGCACTTGCCAGCATGTGTGAGGCACCCCACGCTACACGTAAATATCAAATCAAATCAAATAAAAAGGTATTGTGCCCATCTACAACTAAAAAAATAAAATAAAATAAATTTTAAAATTCATTGGAACAGCTGACTAGCAACTACTAGGTAAACAGCAGTTCTGAAAGCAAACACATGTGACATTAAAGTTTGTTGGGGCACCTCTTCCATTCTCAGTGATACTTCTTCCCAGCTTACCTACTACATACTGCACACAGCAAATAACTTGGTCAGTCATCATAATGGACTTGTAGAGGGCAGGAATGAACAAGTCAGACATAGCCCTTGTCCTCACAGAGCCAATTATTTAGTGGATATGGTACCTCCCTGATGCTAGAATTTCATCATCCATCACATAGTTTCCAAAATATGCTCTCAGAAAGAAAAAAAACTGTTATTGATCATGGTGCTAAAAATAAATAAAGATAATTTGCTCTACTCAAGGATAGTTCATGTGAAATATTATTTCTAATTATAGTATGAAAGTTTCAGTTGTAGTAAGATTAAGGAGAAAGGGAAAGGTGTGTCTGCTCAGGGGAAATTGCAACAAACATTGACGTATCTGGGTTATCCCAGAATCATTCCTTCTGTCCCTTAAATATTTTCCCAGAACTTGTTTCAAATTCAAGGACTCTGGCCTTGACCTGGCATGCTATATTTCCATCAGTTAAGAATCATGTTAGTACTCTGATTTTTTTTTTCAGATCTTTCAGACAATTCTCTTCACTCTTTCTCAAAATTTCAGCTACAGGGGCTGAAAGTGGGCTGGGACTGTGTCTCAGTGGTAGAGTAATTGCCTACCACGTGCCAAGTCCTGAGTTTGAGCCCCAGCACAGCAAAAAATGAAAACAAAACAAAATAACAAAACACCAAAACAGAACAAAACAAAAAATTCAGCTACTTTGTCTGTGTTAGTCTGTTTTTCATTGTTGTGGCCAAAATACTAAATATAAACAATTTCAAAGAAGAAAAATTTTATTTTGGCTCCCAGTTTCAGAGGTTTCAGTGGCTGGTTTCAAAGGTTAGGCCCATTGCTTTGGGCCTGGGGCAAGGCAGAACACCTTGACACAAGTGGGTGGTGGAGGAAGGTTGCCCAGTTTGTAGTAGTCAGGAACGGAGAGAGAAAGGAGGGGGTTGGTGTTGACAAAAGAAAAACCCTTCCATGGCATCCCTTAACATGACCTACTTCCTTCAACTGTGCTTCACCTCCAATAATTTCCATCACCTCCTATAATTCAGTCAAATTATTGATCAATTAGTGGAATAATGCTTTAATGAAGCCAAAGTCCTCATGGCCCACTCAATTCCCAAAAGCCTCATCTCTTGACATTATTACATTGTCTTCAACAAACATTAGATTTGGGGGGACAACTAAGATCCAAACACTAACAGTGCCAAAAGCAGCAATCACAAACTTTCTCATTTGTTCCTTTTAATGACAGAGAAAAAGTCATATTTGTTCTTTGTCATTGTCAGGTTTTCACTCTTTAGGAAGATCTACAACCATGCCAGGAAATATTTTATACCTCCCAAGAAAGCTTTTTTTTTTTCCTTCTGTGGCTACTTGAAGGACCTCTTAGTGAAGAAAATAAAGTAGATGACTAAGTATAAAACATTCATTAAAGTGTTCTTCAAATATATATTGTGTGAAAAAAATGATTTGGCTACAGAGAATGATTGGTATGTCAAGAATTTCATTTCAGGCAACAATTTTGTTATTAGAACAAGCCTCAGTTGTCTGCACTTTGGTTTTGTTCAGAAGATGTAATGCAAGATAAATAAAAAGAGAACTTCCAATGCTGTTATCTGCCATGCAGTACTTCTATTGTAAGTACAGATAATAACAGTTCTAATATTTTTTTCATTTCCTCAGGCACCAATCTCCCTCTCTCTGCACACAATGCAGAGAGAGGGAGATTGGTGCCTGAGTCACACTGTGACTCCTGTGACTGCCACTCCAGCAGCTCAGAAGACCTGAACAGATAATCAAGCAGTGTCTCTTAGGAGGAGGAAATATACTCTTATCTTTAAATCCAGGCTCCTGCATGTCTTGCAAGGAATAACTGAAGTACTTCTTGCAGTTTAGGATACCTCAAGAATGAAAATCACTTAAAATAGAGGCATCTTACAATGTCACCAATTCCCTAGATAGGTGATCACTTAAAGAGAGAGAAAAAAGAAGACTGACAAGGAAGGAGAAGAGGAGGAGAAAGAGAAGGGAAAGGAGGAAGAGGAGGAGGAAATGATGGCACTAGCTAAATTCATGCATGAGCAGTATTAAACTTCGTCCCTAGATGAAGAGTGATAGAGATCCTGAATCTTGATTTCCTGTGATGTATCTGCAATCCCACAAGATAAATACAAGATCTGCATTAAGAATACTGTTTCACAGACAGGAAAATGTACCCTATCAGCTCTGGAATATTCAGAGAGAAGGATTTCTTGTGTTTGCTTCATAATTTCCAAGCATCTTTTAAAAATATGTTTCAGCATTTGAAATATAAATTTTTCATGATAGAGACAGGTTACAATGATCACATAACATGATAAAAATCGTCTCATCTCAAAGGTTATAAGACCAGAATGTCAGTTTTATCATTCCTTGGATCTTTGTAGTTGATTTCTCAACTACAAAGCAGTGATAGCAATTATCCCTTCCAGAGTGCTATAAAGAGAGAAGGAGTGGACATAAGAAAATAAACTTAGAGAAAATGGAGTGTCATCTAAGCCAGTGGTTCTCAAACTTTGCCATGCATCATGATTTTTTAAAACATAGGTTGTTGGACCCATTCCCAGGGTTTCTGACTCACTGGGTATAGGGTAGGGAGAGATAATTTTCATTTCTATGTATCTGTTGATGCTACTACCACTGCTCTTTGTAGCACCCTTTGAGAATAACTGGTATAAACTAATTGCTTTCCAACCACATTCTGTAAAGCCTGAGAACCCAGGGGTTTCTAGAACATCTGTCATAAGGAAAGCCAAAAAATGTTTTAGTGCAGAGCAGTGGGAACTCCCAGTTCCAGCTTCACACTTACCCTTAGCCCTCATCCCATCTCTTCTTCAAATACCACAGTTAGGCATGTTTTATTTTTGTATCTCTGCCAACATTGGGGTTGTAGGGAACATTTTATCTGAAAAGGGGATTAAAATTATATATCAAAATTTTAAGACTCTGAGTTGCATATCTCCCATATCTTATCAAAAATGAAATGAAGTTTATAAATTATATGAGTAATTTGATCAGATGGAAAACCTAAACTGTTATAACTGAAAAATCTCAAAAATTTTAAGGTTCTAAATCATTCATCTTTATTTTTCCATGTATGAAAAAAATTCAACTCCTGTTATTTGGGAATGTTGAGACATTTACAGATTTAAGTCTGAAAGAATCTATGAGGAGAAAAAGATCTTAGTCTCATTAATATTGAAATATAAATCTAGGTGTAAAACTTTAAAAATTTGTCCTTTTCTGTTGTTTTAAGGATATTGAGAGAATAAAATAAGTAAGAATTAGCCAACTGAAGGCATTAAATAAATCACATTTATGATCAAATTTTAATTATAGTTCATGGAGAAGAAAATGAATAATAAACATTTAAACGCTTTCCTCCAAACCCCACCAGCAACCAAAATATGTGAATAGTATTTACTTAGGCTGGGAAATATATAGTGGGATTTTTTTGCAGATATTTAATTAGCAGTTTTAATTTGTGTAGAGTAATGTAAGAATTGAAAAGTACAATTAGATTGCATTGACTTTATAGATTCTAATATTATTTTATTTGGAAAGGAAATAAAATTCCTTGCAAAAATGGGTATTTCCTTATTCAGGAAAAGAAATGTACAAGATGAACTTGGGACGTGTTATTTTACCAGGAAAAAAGGAATGTTTTAAAATAATTACTGGAGTCCTGACATGCAGCACAGATGCCAACTTGAAGGTACTAGCAAGGTTGGAGCAATTTAATAATTGGAGCATTAGGTATGATTGTTTAAAATATATCATATATAAAATTATTTTAAAAATAAAAAATACCTCACTGGCCAATCCTGCTGGTTTCTAGAGTATACATTTATTACATTAAATTGAAAAGCAAAGAGAAGTGAGCATACTTTTATCCTGTAATTCTTAAACAAGCTTTATTTCAGAATAATCAATCATAAATGAAGAAAAAGTAGGCCTTACAGAAAATGTCCAGCATTTTTCAGGAAGGATAGAAGTAGAAAATCCCCCAAGGTGAACCTATGAAATGATTAGTAAATGGATTTTAAAGGCATGAACTGAAACATTAATGAGCAACTTTTTAGCAGAGAAACCAGGTTAACACAACCTGCATCACTGACTAGCTTTAGTAATTATTGTTAATAGAACAAGTGGACATTGGATATTTCAAGATGTCCTGCAAAATGAAGCTAAGTTGCCCATCTAGGGAATCATTATGTTAAATAACATGTCTGATTCTGTGCTTACTTCTGCATATAACTACACAACTATAGAAAATGAAGGAAAATTACATATAATTCCATAAAATTATATGTGAAAATTTAAACATTCTATTAGACATGAGAAGCCTTTACTATCAAAGCCATAATATCAAAGACTTGCTTTTAAAACATTCAAGCAAAATAAAATATTCATGGGAAAAATTAAAAAGTTGAAACAAAGTTTGCATAACATTCATAGTTGTTGAAGCTGGGTATAGTTACATAAAATTTTATTTTACAATTATTTGTACCTTTTTATGTGTTTGAAATTTTCTTCTAATAAAGTATAAATAAGAAAGAAGCAGAAAGAGATGCCACAAATTGATGTAGGGAATTAGAGGAACATAGTGCACTATTTCTCAAACACTTTGATCTCAAAACTCTTTGTCCCCTTTGAAACCATTGAGGACACCAACTTTGATATTGTTGTTATGCCTTTTTTAAAAAAATTATTTATGAGTTCTTTGTAGTTTTACATAATAGTCGGGCTCATTTTGACATAACCATACGTGCATGGATTATAGTTTGCCCCATTTCGCAGTACTTCCCCTTTCCATTCTCTCTTTCCTCCCCTATTCCCCTTCTTTCAATCTACTGGTCTTCCTTCTATTTATTTACAGCATTTTCATTGGTGCTTTACAAATATACATAAAGGTGGACTATCCTGTGGTATTCTCATATATGTACTTAGCATAATTTGACCAATTTAATTTTTCATTTCCTCTTTTTTCTCATTCCTCCTCCCTTCTCCTCAATCTCCTTTCTAAATCTCACTGATTTCCATTCTGTTTTCATGGAATCCACAATCCCACACACTTTTTCCCCTCATTCTCCTCTAGTTTTCACATTTGTGAGAAAATATTTGACTCTTCACTTTCTGAGTCTGGCCTATTTTCCTCAGCATGATGTTCTTTAGTTTCATCCATTTATCAGCAAATGCCATTATTTCATTCTTTATGGCTGAATAAAAGTCATATATATATATATATATATATATATATATATATACCACGTTTTTTTTATCCATTCATCTGTGACTGGCACCTAGGCTCGTTTCATAACTTGGCTATTGTGAATTGATTTTTGTTCTTTTAGATAAATACATAGATAGCTGGGTATTATGGTGGTTCTCATTCCTAGTCTTTTGATGAGTTTCCACATAGCTCTCCAAAGTGGCTATACCAATTTGCAGTTCTAACAACAATATATGATTGTACCTTTTCCCACACATTCTTGCCAGCATTTATCATTATTTGCATCACTGATGATTGTCATTCTAATTGCAGGAAGATGAAATCTCAATTTTAATTTGCATTTCCCTGATTGTTAGAGATGTTGAACAATTTTCATATATTTGTTGGCCAATTGTGTTTCTTCTTCTGAGAAATGTCTGTTTTGTTCTTTTGCTCATTTATTGATTCAGTTATTTATTGTTGTTTTTGTGTGTGTGTGAAATTTATGAGTTCTTTATATATTATGATTATTAATCCTCTGTTGGAGCAACAGTTGAAAAGATTTATTCTCTTCTATACAGTCTTTCTTCACATTCTTTTTTTCTTCTGTGCAGAAACTTTTTAATTTAATGACATCCAATATATTGATTTTCCATTCTATTTCTTGAGCATTAGAGGTCATAATAGGAAAATCATTGCCTGGGCCAATATTTTGGAGTGCTGAACCTATGTTTGCTCTAGCAGTTGCAAAGTTATTTTATCTAATTCCTAGGTCCAAAGAGTTTTTTTTAATGTGGATTATATTTATCAATATTTAATATATTAGAAATGAATAGGTAAATTTAAAAAATATTTACTTATAAATTGTTTTTTATTAATAATACTAAAGATATTATATATTAACATAAATATAAAAATTAAGGTTAAAATTATGTTTATATATACCTCTGGGAAGATAAATCTTCAATATGCTCAAGATTTTCTAGCTTATTGAAGTATAGACTTTCAAAATAGTTTCTGATGATTCTCTGGATTTCTTTAGTGTTTCTGGTGATATTTCCTTTTTTTATCCCAGATTTTGATAATTTGAGTTTTTCCCCTCTTTCTTTTGGTTAGTTTGGCTAATGACCTACCCAAATTAACTTGAAGGATATAGAAACTTAAAGAGATCAATTTCAAAGAATAAAATTGAAGCAGCTATCAAAAACCTTCAAACAAACAAACAAAAACTAGGACTGGGTGCATTCTCAGCTAAGTTCTACCAGACTTTTAAAGAACTAACACTAATTTTCCCCAAAGTATTCCATGAAATAGAGGGAAAAACCCTCCTAAACTCATTCTATGGAGCTAGTATCATGGTAATACCAAAATCAGATAAAGACCCATAGAGGAAAGAAAAGTTTAGGCCAAACTATTAATAAAATATTGACAAACAGCACACAAAACACATTTAAAAAGATAGTGCAGTCTGATAAAGTGAGCTTCATCCCAGGGATGCAAGGTTTGTTCAATATAGGAAATTAATGAATCTAATTCATCACATAAATAGACTTAAGAACAAAAATCATATGTTTATCTCAATAAATGCAAAAAACACATTTGACAAAGTACAAGACCCATTCATGTTCAAAACACAAGAAAAACTAGGAGCAGAAGGAAATTGCCTCAACATTGTGAAGGCTATATATAACATACCCAAGGCCAACATTATTATGAATGGAGAAAAACTGAAAACATTTCCTCTAAAAAGCAGGAACAGGACAAGCATCCCCACTTTTACTTCACATAGTCCTTGAAACTCTAGATGGAGAAATCAGGCAAGAGAAGGAAATCAAAGGGATACAAATAGGAAAAGAAGAGCTCAAACTATCTATGTTGACAACATGATCCTACATTTAGAAGACCCAAGAAACTTCAACAGATGTCTACTAGAGCTCATAAACAAATTCAGCAAATTAGCAGTCTGCAAGATCAATACCCACAAATCAACCACATTCTTATACTTCAATGACAAATCTGCTAAAAAGAAATAAAGAAAACTATCTCATTTACAATAGCCTCAAAAAATTAACCTAACAAAAGAGGTGAAGGACCTGGGCAATGAATACTACAGAATACTAAAGAAAGCAACTGAAGAAGACCTTAAAAGATGTCTCATGTTCTTGGATAGGCAGAATTAATATTGTCAAAATGGCCATACTACCAAAAATGCTAAACGGATTCAATGCAATTCCCATGAAAATTCCAATGACACACTTCATAGAACTAGAAAAAAACAGTTATGAAATTCATTTAAAAAAATGAGACCCAGGTAACCAAAGCAATCTGTAGCAAGAAAAAATAAGCAGAAAGCATTACAATGCTAGACCTTAAATTATACTACAGAGCTACAGTAACAAAAACAGTCTGGTACTAGCACAAAAATAGACATGAAGACCAATGAAACAGATAGAAGACACAGAGACAAACCCACATTAGTATAGTTATCTGTTATTAGAAAAATGTGCCAAAAACATATATTGGAGAAAACAAACACCCTTTTTAACAAATGGTGCTGGAAAAACTGAAAAATTCATGTGTAGTAAAATGAAATTATGAAATTTAACCCCTATCTCTAACCCTGCACAAAACTCAAAGTGGTTCAAACACCTAGGAATTAGACCAGAAATCTAAAACTCCTAGAAGAGAATGCAGGCCCAACACTCTTAACATGTCAGTTCCAGAACTGACTTTTTAAACAAGACTCCTTAAGCATAAGTAAATCTTAAAATCAATAAGTGAGATGCCATCAAATTACTTCTTTACAGCAGAGGGAAAAATTAACAGCATGAAAGAGAGAGCTTACAGAATGGGAGAAAATATTTGCCAACTGCATCTCAGAGCATTAATCTCCAGGATATGCAATGAATTCAAAAAACTTAAAACCAATAACCCAATCAATAAATGGGCAAATAAACTGAACAGGCACTTCACAGAAGAAGAAATACAATTGGTGAACAAATATATGAAAAATGTTCAACATCTCTAGCAATTATAGAAATGTAGATTAAAACTATCTTGAAATTTCATCTAACTACAGTTAGAATGGAAATTATCAAGAATTATTAATAGCAATAAATATTGGCAAGGAGGTGGGGGAAAATGCATACTCATGAGTTGCTGGTGGGATTTAAAATTACTGCAATCACTCTGGAGAGCAGTATAGATATTCCTCAAAATATTAGGACTGGAACCACCATATGATTCAGCTATTCCACTCTTCCATAATTATCCAAACACTTTAAAATCAACATTCTACAATGATGCAGGCCACAATAATGTTAATAGCAGCACAATTCTCAATAGTTAAACTATGGAGGTAAACTAGGAGCCCTTCAATAGATGGGTGAATAAAGAAAATGTGGTATATATATATATATTCAATCAAGCATTATTCAGTCATCAAGAATGATTTTATGTCATTTGCCAATAAATGTTTGGAACTGTAGTCTATCATGCTAAGTAAAATAAGCCAGTCCCAACAAGTCAAAAGTTGGATGTTTTCTCTCATATGCCGAAGGTAATCCAAAATAAGGAGGGGGAAAGTAAAAAAAAAAAAGAATTGAAGAAATGTAAATGGAGTAGACAAAGGGAAATGAAGGGAAGGGAGGAAGTATGGGATAGGGAAAGACAGTGGAATAAATCTGTCCTAATTTTCCTATGTACATATATGAACACACCACTATGAATCTCACCACTGCGTACATCCAAAAGGCACAGAGGTGTTCATCATAAAGCACTATATGTAAATAGCAAAAAGATCAGTAGAGTAAAGAGAAAGGAACAGGGGAGGGAAGAGGGGAGAGAATGGGGACGTATTGGGGACTCAATTAGAACAAATTATATTGCATGCTTTTAAAATTATATCACAATGAATACTATTGTCGTGGATAACAAAAAAGAATCAATCCTTTTTTAAAATTATGTTTTAAAAAATCACTCCAAAAGATGATATTGTTTTACATATTCATGTATTCTTTTAAATTCTGATTTAACAAAGGAAAACTGGATTTTCATGTCTACTTCTTTATTTACCCATTTGTAATGCCTTGTAATGTTTAATTATAGAGAAATTTTATAAACAGATTTTGCTTTATAAATTTAAACTTCAAAAGATCTTGCTGTAACTTTTATTTTTTGATTTACAAAATTAACCTGTGGAATTATTATGGTGGTTCTTTGACTAAAAGAATAATATGCTTCCTCATTGATAGTGTGTATTTCCAATTCAGTAAATCCTATATAGAGAAAAGTTCTGATATATTCAGTGTGTACCAGTGAGCTGAAATGATCTCAGGAACATACAGAGCTAGACCCCAAAACAACGTGGACCTCAGTGGGAACATGTGGAGAACTTGAGAGTTTATAGATGGGAAGGAAAGTTTTCCTTACTCATTTGAGTAATTCATTTCCTTATTCATTCTCTTTGTGGAACTTCTCTGAGTTCTCCTGAAAATTGTCCATTAATTGTTTTTAATTTTCTTCTTTTCATCGACTTTATTACCAAATCTGCAGACCTGATTTAAATATTATTTTTATATACTCATTTCCTCTATATTTCCAAACATATATTTATATTTACCTTCTTCCTCACAAATTGTAATGAAAATAAAATTATTCAATAAATATACTAATTGATAAGTAGAAATGGAGAGATTTCATGTTGTTTATGAATTTCTTGAAAATAATAAGTAGAGTCTTATGATAACTAAAGTCCTTTTTACTCCTCTACAGGTGTCACATTTTAAAAAAAATAAACCCACAAAGGTGACACAAAATAAAAAACAAAAGAGCTGTGTGCGGTGGCACACACCTATAATCCCAGCAGCTTGAGGCTGAGACAGGAGGATCATAAGTTCAAAGCCAGCTTCAGCAAAAGCAAGGCAACTCAGTGAGAGTCTGTCTCTAAATAAAACACAAAATAGGGTTGGGGATGTGGCTCAGTGTTCGGGTACCCCTGAGTTAAATGCCTAGTACCCTTCACCAAAAAAGCAAAGGAACTGCTAAAATGTAGTCAGAATGTGCAAATTATAAAATAAATACCCTGAGGTTAAGTGTTAAATATTTGAATATTTTAAAAATATACTTAATAAAAAGAGCTGTTATTTTTCAGAATATGTGTGCTGAACCCATTGACCCTCCAGTCTAAATTCAAATTCTTTTTCCTCTACTTTGTTCACTCATTGATTTCACTTTGAATAATTTTCTTCACAAAGTTTTGTGGTTTCCTTGGTAATAATGTAATTAACCTAGTAAACATATGCATTTGTATTATAGATGGAAACATATTTTCTTGCATCTTAATTAAGAACTCATTTATTATTTCTAGTCAAAACAGAATGAGGAAAGATTTGGGCTTTCAGACCTCACACCATCTGCATTCCTAATGACAACAGAAATCAAGTTGGCACAATCATAGAGACAAGTGTTTTATTTTAGCAGGCAGCAATATTATTAAATATAACATTTAAAAATATAAGCATTTTTATAGAAACATTTTTTCTAACACATTTATAATGAAATAAAGAATTGGATAATTAATACAAGGTCACTATTTAGTAAATGTATTTTGTCTCTTTTTGCTATTTATAAGACAAAATGCATTTACTAAACAGTGCCCTTAAATTGGTTTAAAAGAACTAAGCACAGACCTTCAGAAAAATTTTCCAATGGAAGGAATCATGCCATAAAACTTTATTATTCCTCTCAACAACACGCTTAATAAAACCTACTGGGGGATAGATTTTTAAACAAGGGAAGGGAAATAGGAAGAGAAAAGACAGTAGAATAAATCTAATATGATTTTCCTATGTACACATATGAAAATACTTAAGTGAATTCCACCATTGTGCCCACCCACAAGAATGGGGTCCTAATTAGAGTAAGACATTCCATGCTTGTATAATTTATCAAAATGGATTCTATTATCATGTATAACTAAGAAGAATCAAAAAAATAAGGAAAAGTAAAACGAATAATTCTTCTAGCATTTTGTATGTTGTCACTGATTGTTAGTGTTCACTGCTTTTTCCAGGATTCCTAAACAAAATAAAGCTATTCAAATACAACAGCTAATGCCACCTACAACCTTTTCTTGGTCTCTTTTGAAACCACAATATCCAGGAGAATTCTTTATTTATTTATTCATGTTTCTTAAATCTATGGGACAAGTAAAAGCAGCTTTCTCTTAGTTTTACTGGTCCGCTTATCTCAGATAGTGACCATTTCAAAAATTGCAGGCTGAAAGGAATCACTAATCAGATAAAATACATCATTCACTTGAAGACTTGAATGTTGCTTATTCTCTTTTTATTTATAAATGTGTTTAATCACTACATAAGAATTTTAACATCACAGTTGTGAGCATCAAAAAACTTGGGATCTGATCTCTAATCTGTTTGCTAATTTAAAATAAAGGTGCCTGCTGAAGAGCAATCTCTAGACGTGAGAAATCTGAAATTTCCCAAGTGATTCCAACACACACCTTGGTGAAGAAATGGTATGTTCTTTCTTCAATAAAATTGTGAAGTGATTCCCAAGTCTTATATTTTAACTAAAACAATTATTTTGTGAATATTATCAGAGCGCTCTAGAATTATTTGAATTGTGCACTTAGCTCTCTAAGCTAATTCTATATCCTGTTTTGTTTTCTAGCCTATATTTTAACATTTACTTCATGTGCCTTTCATGGTTAAAGGTTGCTAAACATGAGACAATATATTCTATAAGAAGAGGAATGAGTTTGTCTTACTAATATCTGTATCTGCATTACTTAACCCAGGGTCAAATACATAAGGTTCTCAAATGTTTACTGATGGAGCATAAGTTTTTATACAACAATTAAGTCATTAACTTCTTGTCTGGAGAAAGCTTCTATTTAACAAGAAAATTTACAAACTATTTCTAAAACATTCTAGGCTTTATAATTTACACAACAGCTTATGATTTGTACACATGAAATCTATTTGTAACTATTTAAATGGTCTCTGAGGCAGAAATTATCAGGCTTGCTCTACCTGTGTACTAAATCCACAGTTTATATAAATTATAGAGAAAGCAAGATCCAGTCAGTCATTAAATCTTTCAAATAAAATATCCCCACCAAAATTTTTGTGAAGTTTGAACTAACATATTCCTGTAATTATGGATAATTTTATGTAGCATGAGCATGAAAGTTTGAAAATAGCCCTCTAAATCTCTGTGGGACTACCTTTGAATTTTCATCATCCATCATCATACATAAGAGAGCATTGAAGTGGTTAATATGTTTTCTCTGTAGGGATAGGTTTTCTTTATTAAGTGTTTTCTTCTGGATTATGAGAATCAGATCAAGCATTTGTCTTTGTAATATCAATCAATAATTATAAAATCAAGATGCATAACTTGTTCTGCAGGGCAGTCAGCAAGGATACTCTCTTTGTGTTTAAATATGGATTTCAATCTTAGTAATCAAGATTTTCTTTGCATGTTGGAAATTATAGTTTACTTCTCTTTTAAAAAATGCTAATGTGATGACTTATTCAGAAACTCCTTTATATCTACAGTATATCAAAATATTGACCAAACTCAGGTATATATTTATATTAAGTATAGATATTACTCTTGAAACAGCAAGATAACCTGATTATGTATGTGTTATCGATGTAGCCAATAAAGAGGTGATTTTCATATTAAAAATTTAGAAATTATGGCACATATATAACATAGTATCCTTTGACTTTCTTAAGATGTGAGCAATCAAGAAGTAACCTACCAGGATTTCTAGAGGGAACATCAGTGAAGTCAGTACAGGACATACTTACAGCTTGAATAAACGTTAAGCAGTCATGCAATTCACCTTTAATCAAAGGGTGAAGTAAAAGAGCAGTCTCAAACTGGAATAGCATTTTGAGAATGTTTTAATTTTATTTTTAGATTGACACGTAATATTTGTACATATTTATGAAGTACGCAATGTAATGTTTTGACTCATGTACACACTGGGTAATGATCAACTCAGGGTGATTAGCCTGATGATCACCTTAAACTTTTATCATTTCTTTATGTTCAGTATTTTCAGAATCCTCTCTTCCAGCCATTTTGAGATACAGGATGCACTCTGTGACCACCCTATTGTGTCACAGGAAACCAGTACTTAAATTCCCTGTGTGCCTTGAATCCATTGTCTTAAATAGCTCCATGGGCAGAGCCTCACACTGGAAATGAGGGCATTTGGAGGTTTTATGGAGAACAGATTATAACAGAATTTCAGAGTTATTCAGCTGGCCAAGAAGTATCTGTTTTTCAGATAATAAGGCTTCAATGAAACAAGGATCCCATAGAATAAGAAAGAGGTCAAGTTAGTCCTAGTAAGGATTAAATTAATTAGAAGGCCACCATTACAAGTGTATAAGCAAAGAAGAGGTGCTAAAATAATATTAAAAGAAAATTTAAGATGTGTAAATTTAACTTGTGATGAGTTTCTAGTTTCTGGGTAAGAAGACTTAAAACACAATTTTCTATTTTATGTGCAAAAAGTGAGCAATGTTTATCATAATTAGAAATACTCAAAATCTGGAAGACTTTGGCTAATTAAGAAAAGGTAAACTTCTGCTACCAGTCATCCCCAAATAACAAAGACATAATGTGCCCTTCTTCTCTAAAATAACCTGGAAATTGATGAAATTAATGAAATGTTTTCTGGATGTAAGAATATGGGTTATAGAGAACTGTGATTTTTAGTGTTTTGGTTCATGATCCTCTATATGAGAAGGAAGGAAAAAGTGATAATAGTTTCTCTGAAATTTTCTATGTTACTATGCTGCGTATAAAATTAATATTTGGTATTTATGCCACATTATGTCCTCTATGGATTAAAAATACATGTAAACCTATGGAAATTTTAAACTCTAATACTTTGGTTATTCCTAAGGTTATATGTATTAGAAGGTGACATAAATGAGCCTTTCTAGGGAGATTTACATTTCAATGGTGGGAAAGGAGCTATATGTGTCCATATAACTTTAATGTAATTAGTACTGTAACAGAACATGAGCTCAGTTTTATGGAATCCAAGAGTAGGCAGGAAAATCCATATCTGACCTGTAGTATTACAAATTTTGATGTTTAAATTGAATTTGAAAAATGATTGGAGATCTCTCAACAGAGAAAAAAATTCTGTTACACTTCTAGTAAACAAATGTCTGGCATATAAATATCTTTTGTTGAATAAATAGATACTATTGAAGGAAATGGACAAGAGAATCAACTATCCAACTAGTAATACTTACATGGCAGATTATAATTGAAAGGCAGACTCATCAAGTTGATCAACTATTGCTAATACCATTTTAAGTTATTTCCTGATTTCATAAAGAACATCTTTTAGGGTAGCCAATACAATGAACATATTACAAGAAATGATTAGTCCACATTTTTTTTCATTCACTTTGCTAAAATTAGTCTAGAGCAGAGAAGTCTCACACTGTTACATTACAAAAAAAAATATTTCAGGGGAAATGTTTCCCTAAGCTGGATATTAGTCTGCTATCTAAGACGACCTTCTTTTTCTTTTCCTTTATTTTCTCTTCTCTTTCTTCATCTTTTCCTCCTCCTTCCTCCTCCACCATCTTCTTCTCTCTCTCTGTTGTGATACTTGGGATTAGACCTGGAGTATACTCTACAACCAAGCTATATTCCCAAACCTTTTTAAAATTTTTGTTTTGAGATAGGCTCTTGCTAATTGCAAAGGCTAGGCTTCAACTTGCCATCTTCATGCTTCAGCCTCCTACTGGCTATGATTACAGGGGTACACCACCAGGCCCAAACCAAAGACAACCTTATTTTCATCTGAATAAAAGTGGAACTCTCATATTAAGAAAAATTATATGACACCCACTATCATCACAGAAAATGTGTATAATGGCAAAAATGCTAGGCTAGAAATTGGCATACCTAGGATTTAGTTTAGCTCATACACAAATATTTAACACGATCTTGGATAAATCCAGCTCTCATTTCTTTATCTGTACAAAAAGGTGAACAATTGCATAATTTCATGGCCTTTTCTCAGATCAAATGTTCTAGGACCTTTATAAGCATAGCATAGAAATCTATTTCCAGATATTTCAGGTGTGTGTTTTCAAATTTCTTATGTGTGTTATTAGTATGTGTGCCTGCCCATCAGTTTGTGTGTGTGTGTGTGTGGACATGACCAGTGCATTATAACTCTTGTCTCAGAAGTAAGAATATAACAAGTTTAGATAGAAATTTCTTTGACAGGCACATATTTTCCTTAGATAAGTGAAGCACTCATTAGGGTATAAAACTGATTCACAGGTTTTCTCTGACCTAAGCCAATAAATATGTCAGCTCTATCTTGCGGTTGATATTCAGTTATACCTGTATTTTCTAGTTCTTTCTAGTGAATAGACTAGTAATTCAGTCAAAGGAGCAATAAAATCAAAACCAATCATGTGTTAGAAAATCAGAGTTTCTAGAAACTTGTCATTGGAGTCCTAAATTTACAGTTGCAGTTTTTCTTTCTTGTGTTCTTACAACGTATTAGAATTCCAAAATAAATACAATGGGCAGGTAACTATTTCAATAAAAATAGTTTAGGTTTGATTTTTGAAAGAAGGATATAGTCCATGTATCCAAATGCAATTGCTTTAATCAAAGGAAGAGGAAAATTTCTCAGTGCATAAGTTTTGCTCAGTTTTCAAAATGTTTATTACTTGAAAACATTCTTGAAAGAAATTAAATTATATAGAAATAGACAAAGAAAAATGAGAATCTCTACTGTTTATTGCTATTACACCCCTTTACTATGATCAGACATCCATTGTGTGTCTTCCTAGGTGTAGACTTATTTTCATTCATAGATTTCACATAAAGACATTATATATATGCATGAATTTAAGATGTAAATTATATATTTTTCTGTTGTTACATTTAAGTTATTCTCATCGTCTTCAACAAACACAAAATATTCCAAATTATGGATATACTAATATTTATTTTACCACTTGGACATTGGTAGTAGTTTGATTATTTTCCTTTGTTTTCTAACACATGAAGAATGGGAATGGACATCATTTAGCATGTGTTTTGCAGATAAGTGTGAATATGTATTGTAGGATTAATTTTAAATGACATATATTTTCATGTATACTGCAAATTACTTTCCATAATAAATGTATGTGTGCCCATGTTTATTTCCTCAAGAAAATAACTTGATATTTTTAGACTTAAAATTGTTATCAATGTAATAGATGAAAAAATATCACTCCTATTCTGTAATATTGTTGTGATTCAGCATTTTTATGTGCTTACCAGTTATTCCAGTTCTTTTGTGTGAATGACTGATGACAGTTTTTCCACACATTTCACCTGAACTCTATTTTTTCTTATGTTTGATGTATACTCTGCATAGAAATTTTTTTCAGTCAGGCAGGCTGACTTCTGTTACTTATTTTTTAACTTTGCATATGATGTCCTTATTGAATTAAAGCTTTTAACTGTAATGCCAGCTGATCCATCACTCTATTCCCTTGTGATTTCTACATTATGTGTCTTAGCAAAGCTTTTCTCATTTAGGATTTTTTTTTAAATCAACTAAAGTTTTTTTTTCAGTTTTTTTCCTTTGATTATTGTTTCTTTTATATTTAGCACCTTAATTTATCTTGAATTACATTTTTGGGAGGAAGCTAGATAGTGGTCATGCCTGGTTTCCCCATCCCTACAATTTAGATAATATATGTAACCTATTCTCTCAATTTTTTTCTTTTAGAGAGGTTTCATTTCTTTCTTCCAAGTGTGTGTGTGTGTGTGTGTGTGTGTATTTTCCTTTTTCATCCTGCTGAGCTGCCTCAGTTGTTGACAGCAGTGTGAAACCCTTTTCTTGTTCCAAACCCATGGGAATGGCATTCAATATTTCACAATTAACTTCATGATTGATGTAGAACCTGGTAGACACCTTCATCGTTTGGAAGAATATACTTCATTTTCCTAGTTTGCTGATAGTTTTTACCATTAATAGGTATTGATTTTGTCAAAGCTTCCTGCCTCTGTTAGCATGAGCCCTAAGCTTCTCTTGCTTAGTCTGTTGATACAGTGAATCACATTGCTTGTGTTCCATTGTTAAAAGACCCTTATATGACAGGACCAAAGCTTCAGGGTCAGGATGAAGAATCATTAATATTAGCTAACTCCATTTGTTATGTATTATGTTATATATATATATTAATATAAAGCTAATTCAATTTGTATATTTTGTGGAGGTTTTTTATGCATTTTTATTACTTCCTTTTAGTTTTACTTAACATACGGATTTATTTTGCCATGTTTTTAAAATTATGGAATATAATTTTCTCTAATTCAGTACCTAGTATTTCCCCTTTCCCTTTCCTCACCTTGTTTCCTTCTCTCTACTCTACTGAACTCCTGCTATTAATTTACAGTTTTTCTTTGAATGAATGTCTTGTAGATATACATGATTGTGAGATTCACTGTGGTATATTAATACATGTACATAGGAAGGTTAGATCAGATCCATTCCGTTGTTCTTCCCTTATGGACTCGCTCCTCTTTCCCCACTAAACTTCTCCCTCTACACCAATGATCTTTCTTCTATATTGATGGAATCACAAACCTCTTTTCTTTTCCTTTCCCTTATTTTAGGCTAACTTCTACATAAAAGAGAAAAAGATTCAACCTTTGATTTTCTGAATCCAGCTTATTTCATTTAGAGATACATTCTCCAGTTCCATGCATTTACTAGCAAATATCATGATTTCATTATTTGTATGGCTTTATATACTCTATTGCTTATATATACACATTTTCCTTATCCATTCATCTGTTGAAGGCACCTAGGTTGGCTCATAGCTTAGCCATTGTGAATAGTACTGCTAAAAATATTAATGTGGTTGCATCACAATAGTATGCTAAGAAATAAAAAACCTAATCTTATTCTTCTGGATATGGATAACCAGTCTTCCCAGCATCATTTGTTAAAAAGGCTATCTTTTTCTCCAATGTATGTTTATGGCACCTTTGTTTAGTATGAGATAACTGTATATATGTGGGTCTGTCTCTGTGTCTTCTATTCTGTTCCATTGTTCTTCATGTCTGTTTTGGTTCCAGTACAATGCTGTTTTTGTTACTTTATCATTGTAGTAAAATCTGAGGTCCAGTACTGTGAAGGCTCTGGCATTAAACTTTTTGCTCAGGATTGTTTTGGCTATTCTGGGTCTCTCATTTTTTCAAATCAATTCATAACTGTTTTTTCTAGTTTTTTGAAGAAGGCCATTGTTACTTTGATAGGCAATGCATTGTTATTCTTCCAATGTTAATTTATTTTTCTGACTCACTTAATAAGCATATTTTGAAATACCTATACCATAAATTAAATTCTCGTGAATATAAATGTCTTTCTGAACACTGTTTAAAGTAGCATTTCTATATTTGTCTTTTAATATGCCAACACAGAGGGTTTTTCTTTCTTTCTTTCATTTTTGGTATTGAGGATAGAATTCAGGGAATTCGACCACTGAGCCACGTCCCCCGCCCCTGCCCCTTTTTGTATTTTACTTAGAGACAGGATTTCACTGAGTTTCTTAGGGCCTTGCTAAATTGCTGAGGCTGGCTTTGAACTTGCAATCTTCCTGCCTCAACCCCTGGGATTCCAGACGTGAGCCACTGCTCCCAGCTCCAATACAGTCTTTCAAAGTTCTGCTTTAAAGTTTGTTTGAATATGTGTTAATACAGGTCACCACATCCTTCTTCTTCTTTTTCTCCTCCTCCTTACCCCTCATACTCCTCCTCCTTATTCTCCTTCTCTTCCTGTTCCTCCTCCTTCAATTATTGGCTTAATTTGGTAATTTGTCCTTCCATATTGACTTTAACATTTGTCAAATTTTATTTTAAAAACCCCCCTTGGATTCTGACAGAAATGACATTAAAATCTTAGAACTGACATTTAATATAAAGTTCCTTAATTGACTGATTGATGAATGGATTGGCCTATATGCATCACTCAAAAAATTTTATAGCTTTTTATTTTGGGAGGAGGAATGTTTCTTGCGATTATTCCTATATACTTTATTTTTTTGTTAACAATAGTAAATGTTTTTAAGTTTCCTGTATAAAATCTTACATATATTAAACAGAATTCTTCCTATTTTTATTTTTTATTTTTGCTTCCTTAAAAAGAAAAACTCTCTTCTGAATTGCAGATTTTTAATTGTTTTGTTGCAGTTTTATAGGTAGATAACTGTAGTATACCAGATAACTACAGATATTTTTTAAAATATCTTTGCATATTTAATGTCTGGCTAAATATTATATAGTAGCAATGGTGATGGACATGCTTGTCATATTTTATTCTGTGTTTGGTGAGAATATTTATAATTTTTTAATCATTACATGTGATATTTACTCTAGTGTTTTGGTTCTACTATTTAGTTTCTAGCTTATTCATATTTAATTTTTAAGTGATAATTAAACTTAAATTTTAACTAAATTCCTTTATATTCAAATTTCTTGTAATAGACTCTCCTATGTCATGATGTTGTCTGCTAGTGGGGTTTTGCCAACACACTAATGTACGTTATCCTCAGAACAGACTAATCTTTTTTTTTAATTAGTTGTTCAAAACATTACAAAGCTCTTGACATATCATATTTCATACATATGAGTCAAACGGATTATGAACTCCCATTTTTACCCCGTATACATATTGCAGATTCACATCAGTTACACATCCACTTTTTTACATACTGCCATACTAGTGTATGTTGTATTCTGCTGCCTTTCCTATCTTCTACTATCCCCCCTCCCCTTCCCTCCCCTCCACTCCCTTCTTCTCTCTCTAACCCATCTACTATAATTCATTTCTCTCTCTTGTTTTTTCCCCTTTCCCCTCACTTCCTCTTATATGTAATTTTTGTGTAACAATGAGGGTCTCCTTCCTTTACCATGCAATTTCCCTTCTCTCTCTCTTTCCCTCCCCCCTCTCGCCCTGTTTAATGTTAAAGCAGATTAGCATTCTAGAATGTAGGATGTTAACAACCCAATCTGTTAAAAGGTCAAAAATATTATTTCACTCATGTATCTTATTGTCTATATTTTATTTCTGTTAGAAGATGATGCTCCTGACAGAACTATCATTGTGCTATTGACATATAAAAACAAGGGCAGTGAGCCAGTTAATTGTCTAAAACAACACATTGCTTCTATCTAATATATCAAATGTGAGAATACTAGTTTTAAGAAGCTAATTTTCAACTAAAATGTCATGAAGATTTTAGTTAAAAGATTTTTATATGATTCTTATCTTTAAGTCCATTGATATGATGAATTACATTTATTGATTTCCATATGTTGAACCAAACTTACATCCCTGGGATGAACCCCACTTGATCATGGATATGCTTTTGTATTCTATTTGCCAGAATTTTATTGAGAATTTTTGCATCTATGTTTGTTATAGATATTGGTCTGAAGTTTTCTTTCTTTGATGTGTCTGTCTGGTTTCGGAATCAGGGTGATATTGGCCTCATAGAACAAATTTGGAAGTGCTCACTCTTTTTCTGTTTCACAAAATAATTTGTGGAGTATTGGTATTTGTTTTTCTTTAAAGGTCTTGTACAACTCAGCTGTGTAGCCATCTGGTCCTGGGCTTTTCGTGGTTGGTAGGCTTCTGATGGAATCTTCTATTTCATTGCTTGAAATTGATCTGTTTAAATTGTATGTCATCCTGATTCAGTTTAGGCAAATCATATGTTTCTAGAAATTTGTCAATGCCTTCAATATTTTCTATTTTATTGGAATACAAATTTTAAAAGTAATTTCTAATTATCTTCTGTATTTCTGTAGTATCCCTCGTGATATTTCCTTTTTCATTATGGATGTGAGTAATTTGAGTTTTCTCTTTCCTTGTCTTTGTTAGCATGGCTAAGAGTTTATTAATACAACCAGACATGAAAAGTTATGCTCTATATGTGTACTATGAATTGAAATACATTCTGCCATCCTATATAACAAATTAGAATGAATGAATAAATAAATAAATAAATAAATATTCATTTTTCTATAAGGGGCAGATAAAACAATGTAGTGAATTTTTCTCTTCTACTCCAATGTTTAGGGCCCATTTAATTCTGACATCGAAGTTCAGGACCTCACTCCATTCTAACAGTCCTGAGAGAAAGAATCAAATAAATGACACATTTTCGGCTCATCATTAGTTGGCCTCTAGAAAGATGCAAGTCCCTTGTATGTTGGTTACTCTTCACTCCTTTCAGAGGGAAGCATATGATTCTCTAAGCTGGTTCCCAATTCATTCACTCACTGTTATTCATGCACTTATCCATTAAACATGTATTTATTGTGCAACAACTAGTCATTTAATACTGTCTTCAGGGCTGAGGACAGAAGAGGTGATAAAGCCAGGTCCTTGTCCTCATGACATTCTTATAATGAAAGGGACATGTTGGGTGGACAAAAAGTTAATAACGGGACAGCTAATCTCAGGAGGTGACAGTTGATTTGAAACCCAAATGATAAGATATAGTTGACCACAGTCACATTTCTATGAAAGATGATTTCTAGAAGAGTCAACTATATCAGCTGGAGACCTAGTGAGGCAATGAACAACCTGATAGATTCAAGGATCAGAACTAAGTCAGAGTCTCATTAATAAAGATTTCCTCCACATTAGAGTTCTGCCTCTTGCTTTCCAATGGATATTTTGGTTTCTGTAGCTTGTCACAAGGTCATATTTCCCCAGAAAGTGGTATCAAAACACTTATCATTATTAGTAGCCTTCTGTTTCTCCATTGTGCTTTCCACTCTCATATTGGAATATTATTCATAATGCTGATTCCGATCTTTTTTGTTTTGAATCTCTGTCCTACTACTATAATGTGAAATCCTTGATCATTGACTAAAGAATCTGTCTTAAGTCCTGAGCTTTAGGCCAATGTTGGCTGATACAATATTTGGAACATACTAGATACAAAAGAAATTTTATACTTAATTATTTGGAAATTTTATATTATTTTATTATTTCAATTTCATATTTCATTTGGATATGAATGAAATATAGTGCTAGAAGTATGTTACAGAAAATGTAATAGCCCAATGCAAAGATTGTAGTCTAAATAAAGGTTCCTTTTATTACAACATTTTTGTTTTTTAGTTAAGTATATTTGAATTCCAGTAACTGTGAAGAGGGTAATGAAATATAACTGAAAGTACCATATTTGCAGAAGAATTTTCTCATTTGAGTAGAATAAACATTTTGTAAGGCATTGCTAAATTTATAACGTACATCTTGGTACAGAACATAGTCTTGGGACTTGTTGCAGGAAAATTCTTACGATATCCAAAAGAAAATCTAAAAGAAAATGAAATGTCTTAAACCATGCTAAAAAAAGCAATTTTTTTTTCAGAAAAATAAAATAGTTACCTGACAAAGAGACAGTGATCCTTCCACTTTCCCACAAAAGGAATGAGGTTCGTTCTTGTTGGATTTTGGTTGTCTAGGTTCTATTGATTGATCTCAGCTGAAATGTCTCAGATTATTCAATAAATTTGTTTATGCATGTACAAGTTGACGTTTAGTACTTACTTGAATAAATACCAGGGATGTTTGTCAGCTCCAAATCACTCATTAAGATCACATTCTTTCCGAATTGTAATGACCCAGTCCTGCTCATTTTCATATCTTTTTCCATATTACTTGCTGTTCCAATACTCTGAAACTGTGCTTATTTTGAAATTAAATGATTAAAATTTTACTCCAATTCACAAAGTGAATTTGTTGCCTAAATTGATGTTCTTTAAAAAGAAGTCTTTTTAAGCATTCTATGCTAGTGAACCACATCAGTAAACATAGATTTTACTCCCAAATCAGGCACTGACAATATTGTATATCTAAAAAAAAATTATTTCTTATTTAAGGATATGACCAAAAAATGTAAAATATATTTTACATATTTCCCTTTTATTTTGCAATATAAATGATATTGCTAATAAAAAATTAAAATTGTTAGTATACTAACTTAGTGAGGCATATAATAATAATAGCCAATTAAAATTGTATGACTACATTGAGTGAAGCACTGCAATAATAGTTTTAAATGCCTTATTTCATAAACATACATAAAAGACAGTTACTTTTGTTTTCCCTAAAATTTACAAAAAGAGGATACAAAGTCTTTAAGTATGTTATTAACTTGTACAAAGTCATAAATGGCTGAGCCAAATTTTCAGTCCTGTATTTGCTTTAAGAACATGCCCACAAATGCTGAAGTAGTGAGATTAGGTGAGATTTCAACTGGCTTCATACTCTTTTATCTAATCCCCCATGTAATATATTGCACACATTTGCAGGAGACTTGATACAATTTGAGAGTATAGTAAGTGGCCACAAAACAGAATGCTTCTCTGTGTGTAGCTAACTGATTTATTCAGAAATCAAAAACGCAACATTCTCTCATCACCTGAGTTGACTAGCCCTCACTGCAAGAACAGATGGCATGCCTGGGACTGCAATAGCACATAAACTTTCAGGATGGGAATAAATGAAGACCTATGAGCAAAAGCAACACTGAATAAAAGAGAAAAAAAAGTGGAGTTGGCACTGGCAAACCAACTCCACTTTTTTTTTTTCTCTTTTGGTAATTTATTTTCTATGAGATGTTATTGTATATAATATTTTTAGACAGATGTGTCATATTTTGGCCATAATCATCTACATGAAAGAACATGTGTTTAGATCAGCTAAATGTTATGGGAACTTGTTTGATGAATCAAGGGCTTATTATATACCCTGGCTTTTTGTTACATAAACTGTTTGAGAAACAGACAAACCACTGGAACAGATTAAGAGAGTATAAGTCTTCCTTCTCTGGAAACACTGAAAATGTTTAAATATGCTTCTTCACTAAGGATTAGATATATTAATCTTTTAAGTCAACATCCATGCCTAATACTTGGATAATATATATGCCAACACTAAAAACCAATAACAAAGAGCAAACTGATCTTTTTAGAAATATCTAGCTTAAACTAGTTTATTTCTTTTTGTTTTTCATTAAAGTCCAAACAATTCCTCTATGATCAAAAGCAAACAATTAACATAAAAGAGGTATCCATTTCTAACTGAAATCTGTCACATCTAGTTTCTATTTCATCATCTTGAAGAAAATTAAATATGCATAAAATTAAGTTATTTATATTTTTCCAAAATAATGGCAGTACTTTTTTCTTGTTTTATCCATCTTTTCTTTCTGCTCAAAATAAATGGTACTATACAGTTGATCAGAATCCATTTAATTGTACCTCATTATTTAACAGTATCTCAGGTGGTCTTAAGTCTTCTCTATGAAAACACACAAAAAAACACAAAGAGTCAATATTCAATGAAGTTTCTAAAATCTGCACTCCTTTTCCCAATCCACCTAACAAATGCACATGGAGACAGCAATACCAGAGTATACAGCAGTAATTAACTGACAGGTAGAACAATTGTTAGAGAGAATATGAATGACACATATTAACTTCTCTTTCATTGTCTAGCATAAAACTCCCCATTGCATGTAACCAGATTTCAACTCATTACTACATAATTAAGTTTTCCTTTTATCATATCATTTAAGTTTCTGAAAGATGTAAGAATATTATGGGCCTATTAAAACGTTAGTGTGTTGTGCTTTTTCTTTAGAAAATCAGTGGTATGTAAAGATGAAACAATTTAAGCTAAGCCCCCAAATGAAAGCTTCTTAGACTCAAACAGTTTGGGGATGAATAAAATGCAGAGTTCTAATTATTTTATTAATTTTTAATTTGGGTGTCTATTCTGGGTATCTATTTTAACTTGGGTGTCTATTGGATATAATGTGTTCCCCCAAAGTTCTCGTATTAATGCAGGCATGTTTGGAGAGGAAATGACTGGATTATGAGAAGTGTAACCTGATCAGTCCATTATAGTTTGAATGGACTGACTGGGTGGTAACTGTAGGCAGGTGGGCATAGCTGGAGGAGGTAAGTCACTGGGGCATACCCTTCCTGCAAGGGTGCATCATCCCTGTGACCCCTTTCCCTCTCTCTCAGTTTCCTTGCTCCCATCAAGGGAGCAGCTACTTTGAGGGAAATGGCTTCCCTCTGTCGTGCCTTACTCTGTTGTGTGCTGCTTAACCTTAAGACCAGGACAACAGAGTTGTCCCTATGACTGATACCTTTGATACTATGTGAAAAAAAAATTAACTTTTCCTCTTCTAAATTGTTTTTGTCTGGTATATTGGTCACAATGACCCAAAACCTGACTAAAATAGTATGAAAATTTAAGTCCATGATGGGAGGTGCAGCTCATTGTGGAAGGCATGGTTCATATGCACAAGGCCTTAAATTCTATCCCCAGCATACATACACGCATGCACACACACACAATTCAAATCTAAAATACCTTAACTTGACTCTTTAATTTTCATAAAGCACAAAGTAAAGTAAAATGTAATTTTCTTTCCTTTATTCAGTCTTCCAAAGAAATATCCTAATTCTTCTAACATAAATTAAATATAAAGAAAATAGTGATCTGAATTAGATAAATTCTTTCTAGAATTAAATAATTATGCATTTTAAAAAAGAAAGAAACTAGGCTCACAAAGAAAAATTTTTAAAAAAGAAAGAAGCTATAGAATAACACATGAGAAATGCTTTGAAAGAGATCTTTAAAAAGTAGTATTAATAGTAATGTATAAAAATATTAAAGTATTACTAACAGTTACCACTACTCATAAAAATATCTTTAATTTCATAAATATTAAAAATGGTTTTTGAAAATATTTCTGTTTTGTATTTTAGAAAAAGGCTTGACACATTCCTTTTAGTCATGACTACATCAGTTATCTCCAAGGTACTCTTTTAAATTTAGAAAAATTCCGATCAAATTATCAGAATATTCTTTTTTAAAAAACATAATATAGTTATGTTCATCTACAAAATAAAGAAGTGAGGATTTGGCCCCTCATATATTAAAAGAACACATTAAAACCATATAACTTTTATGATACCTGTGTCCAAAAAGACAGATTTGGAGAAGAATAGAATATCTAGAAATAGATAACTAATGGAAATTTAGCTATTGTGATAAATAAACTTGATTTTGGTGAATGTATGAAGGATTATTTACTAAAATATGCTATGAAAATTTGTTGTAATTGATGAATCAATATTGGTACATTGATATTAATTAGAGTCTTGGTTTACTTTCAGACTGACTATACATTTTATTAATTTTCTGACTTTTGACAAATGTATCATGGAATATGCCCAGTATTATGATATTATAAAAAAATAATTTTACTTCCCTAAAAGCTTGTGTTGCATTTATTCATGCATAACTCCTTCCATCCCCCTGAATCTCTGCCAATCTCTGATAGTCATGCTTTAGCCATAGTTTTCCCTTTTATTTATTATTTAAGTGGAACCATAGACTATATACTTTTTTTGTATTGACTTATTTCATTAAACAACATACACTTAACATTTCTCTGTGTCTTTTTATGACCTGACAGCTCTTTTTTGTTGTTGTTGTCAAATAATACATTGCATCATGTAGATGTACTATAGTTTATACATTTGCCTGTTGACAAATATCTTACTTGCTTCTGAGTTCTGGCAATATTGAGTAAAGCTGCAATAAATATCTGTGTGTAAGTTGTCCTGTGGACAAAAGTTTTCAACAACATTGGGTTAAATCAAGGAGCATGATTGCAGCATAATACATTTGACAATTATGTTTGATATAGTAAAATTTATCTGTCTCCAAAGTAGCTATACCATTTTTCATTCTTACCAACAATGAACGAAAGTTACTATTTTCCCAATCCTCCTCAGCATTTAGTGTTGTCAATATTTGGGGCTTTGATCATTCTTACATGTATATAGTTATTATTATTTCAATTTGTAATTCCTTAACAGCCTATGATGTTGAATGTATTTTCACATGCTTGTTTTCCATCTTTGTGCCTTCCTCAATGATATATCTGTTTAGATTCTTTGCTCATTTTTAACATTTGGTAGTTTTCTTTCTTATTCTTCAATTTTAAGAGTTCTTTGTATATTTTGAACACCAGCCCCTTATCAGATATGTGTATTTGCAAAGATTTCCTCCTAGAAGTGACTTACCTTCTCATTCTCTTTCTCTCTCTCTCTTTCTTTCTCTCTCTCTCTTTTCTTGAGGTGCAGGGGATCAAACCAAGAGCCTTTTGCATACTGGGCAAGCCAGCCGTCTATCATTGAGCTACACCCCAGCCTTTTCTTTTCATTCCTTTAACAGTGCCTTTCACAGATCAAAGTTTTCATTTGTAATAAATTCCAAATGATCAACATTTTCTTTCATGAATTGACCTTTTGATGTTGTATCTTTAAAGTCATTGCCAAGCCCATGGTCATCTAGATTTTTTTCCTATGTTATATTCTAGGAATTCTCTAGTTATACAGTTTTACATTTAGGTCTGCAGTCAGTTTTGAGTTAATTTGTAAAAGTTGTAATGTTTTGTGCTCACATTTTGTTTTTGTAAGTATGTCTAGTTATTCTTACACCTTGGTGAAAAGCCTATCCTTTCACAATGAAATTGCCTTTATTCTTTTATCAAATATTATTATATTTTGTAGGCTTATTTCTTAGTATTCCAATTCTACTCTGTTCTATTGATCTGTTGGTTTAGTTGGCCAATATCATATTACCTTGATTACTGTAGCTTTATAGTAAGTCTTAAAGTTGAATAGTCTTATTCCGACAATTTTACAATTTGTTGTTGGAAGCAAAAATTGAATTTTCATACTTCTCTGGAGGGCCTAGTACAAGAAGCAAAATTTCAGATACTATGGAGACCTTTGACCATTCTGTCAGAAGATTGATATTTTATCATGATTGATGTGAATTTTAGAGAATTCTTTCTGTATTTAATTAAATTGTCATAAAATATATTGTCTTTTATTCTTCACAATTACAAAACACAGATATTGGTTTTCAAGTATTATGATATACAAAAGTAAACAAGCCTTGCATTTATCAAAAAAAATATTTTGCTTATCATGTTATTATCTTTAGAAGCTGAATTTGATTAGCTAATATTTCCATAAATCTTTTATATCTAAGTTTATGAGATGAACATAGATATAAAAATGCAAACATATGTTTATTTATTGGTAATAAACATATATGAGTATATACATGTTTATTTATTTACTTATCCTTTCCTGGCTTTGAAATGATTGTTGTGCTAGTTTCATGAAACATATATTTCCTCCTTCTCTATTTTCTGAATGTGTTTGTGTATTATTATACTTTTTCTTTCCTAAATATTTAAAATGCTGGTAAAGACTGAAGTTTTCTTATTCTCATAGGAGACACAGTTAGTTGTGACAATTTTCTAGCTTTGTATTGTCATTGATTTTTGATACAGTTCTATTTTGGTTCAATACCATATTCTGTATTATTTCAATCCTGTCAACTATATGGAAACATTTTGTGGTTCCACAAATCATCCATTTTGGTAAATACTCTGTGTGTGCTTGAAAAGAATGTGTGTTGTTGTTCAGAAGTGTTTTATAAACAGTAATTAGGTCAAGGTGATTAATATTATCTCATATTTACCTCTTTACTGAATCTTTGGCACCATATCATCTCAACAGCTGGGTTCCTCCAAGATCACAACATGAAAGAGAACATTAGGGACAGATGTATACCAACAATTAACTGCTGTAGACCAGAAGTTGCACACATTACGGCATTTAGTCTGTTCATCAAAATTAGTCCCCTGTTCCTAAGCTAAGAAAAAGAAGAACTATAACAGAAAAGCCTAACCTAACATAACGTTGAGAAAAACAACAAGTTCTAGGTAGTTATACACAGCATGAAGAGCACATTGTACAAAAAAATACAGAAAATTGAATTACATAATTGACAAGTATTGTTAAGATTGTGATCATAGCAAAAGGGAGAAAAAGCAAATAAGTGATAAGTTCAAAATTAAGCAAGGTACTTTTTCCTCACAGAAGGTAAGAAATCAACATAGGGAATGAACATCCAGGTAGATTTAAACATTAGGTGTAATTTTAATTATAGGACTAAGCAATGTATTTATGAATATTTGTTATTATAAAAAAGAAATTTCATTATGAAAATTATACATTCAGAAATAATGTTACTTCTTCCAGAAAGCAACCTTCCAGGCGAGTTATGTGTTTATATTACATGCTGCCATTGCACCTTGCCTATCCTCATTGTAATCTTAAAAAATTCTATATAATTACCGTTGTTGAATAACCATTCCTTCTATTATACTGAAAGCTTAGGAGAAATGCCTCAGTCTTTCTTGTTATTATCTCCACCATGGCCACAGCAATTCCTTCAACACTACAGGTATTTAGTAAGTATTCTTTGAATAAGTAAACTTTAAAGCACAGAAAATAAAATGAAGATAAAAATTGTCCAAATTCCTTACACTTAAAAAAATTCAATAAAAATGCTGTTTAATTTTTATATTTTTGCTAAAATATTTTCTTTGTTTCAGATAGTTACCATTTTAAATTTCCTTTCATGCTGCTTTTCTTAACAAAACATCATGTCTCTCTCATACTAATATAGATAATCTTAGTTTTATGGGACTTCAAGTAGTCAATTCAGAAATTTTCCATAGTTACCTTACCCATTGCTCTCCTAATAGTGGAGATTTTGTTTTTATGATTTTGTCAACTTTGTTTTTATGATTACTATAATAAGAAATATGAGAATTGATCTTTGAGAGTTCTTTAAACAGATGTCAAGAATTTCTCTTAGGTTATATATCCATAATACAAATATCTGGTAAAATTTCAGGATAATTTTGTAAATTTTTGATGAATTTCAAAAAGGCAGTACCTCCTTTAAGCTTTGTTTAAAATAGCATTCAATAGGTCTGATAACTAGATTAAGGATCTGTTAGGATGAAAGAGTTGGATATTTTTCTTGATGCTATTTTGCATTGGATGATATTGTTTATTCATTTTTTTCCCTGTAGTAAACACTGCAACAAAAATAGAGAAAGAAGTTCTTGAGACCCCAGTTACCATTTTCAATAGAGAGCAATGATGGATTAGAAAGGATATTCACTCATCAGGAGGACACTTTTGAAAGGTACTGCAGAGCAGTTAAGCTAAGCAGTACCCATAGGGACAAATGAAAAGAACAGAGCAAGAAAGAGCTGTTTCCAAGAAGATTTATGTAAAACGGGATTATAAACTGAGCATGGTGGCACAAGCCTCTAATTCCAGTGGCCCAGGGGGCTGAGGCAGGAGAATCACAAGGTCAAAATCTGCCTCAGCAATTTAGCAAAGACCTAAGTGACTTAGTATGATCCTGTCTCAAAATAAAAAGGGCTGGAGTTGTGGCTCAGTGGTTAAGTGGCCCTGGGTTCAATCCCTGGTACCAAAAAAAATAAAATGGAGGGCATTATAAAGAAAACTGCAAAACCATGTGTGGTGGCACACACCTAATCCCATTGGCCTGGGAAGCTAAGGCAGGAGAATTGTGAGTTCAAAGCCAGCCTCAGCAAAAGCAAAGTGCTAAGCTACGCAACTCAGTGAGACTGTGTCTCTAAATAAAATACAAAATAAGGCTGAGGATGTGGCTCAGTGGTCGAGTGCCCCTAAATTCAAATCCTAGTACCCCCTGAAAAAAGATAACTCCAAGATGCATGCACTGTCTCTACTAATCCCCCAAATTAAAAGAAGCACCCTAAGTCCAGACTTTAGGAAAATTATAATGTGTGCTTACAGGAAAACGTCTATGTTGCCAGACCTCTTATTTTAGCCTAGACCAACTAATTTCCAGAAAAAAATTACAAAATTCATTTTATTTAAATGAATAATTGACAGTACAAAGAGTAACTATAAAATGTTTGACAAAAGTGTATGTCTTTTTTTTAAAGATCACAGAAGGATGACATGATTTGAGATCTTTCCTAATCGTTATGTATTATTTTTCAAACTCAGAGAAAACACAGAAGATAAGAAACAGCTTTGAAAATTACAGAAAGAAAAATTTAACAAATGTTTTGAAATAAACATTAATTTATATTTGTATTGATGAAAAGTATAATATATTTTCATTTTAGCATAAAAGATTTATGAAAGAAGAAAACCTAAATTTTGTTTTAGAGGGACATAAAAACACAAGATACAATCACTATGGTTTATGCTCAGGTTTACCATTGTAGAAAAAGAGTTTGCATTTACTAGAGAAAAAAGATACAACTCCTATCTGGCTCTTATTTTGGGGTTTAACCAGTACCTGTTATTCTTAACAGGCCATGAAGAAATGGTATAGGCTAGTGGTTTTCAAAAAAAAAAAAAAAATGGAAAGCACAGAATCCTTCCTTCCAATTAAATCAACTACAAAGATCAAAATTTTTAAAATGGTTAAAAACATCACCCTTTTAGTCAAAGTTGTCATATGAGTCCCTGGGTGTGACCTCTGGACTGTTTTACCCTCACAAACCTATTCAACACTATTGAGGGCACCCAATGCCCAATATAAATTAGATCCCAGTAGGCATACTCATTAGTAAGGGGTGATTGAAATGGGATTAGGATGTGGAAGAGGAAATATTGCTGCCAAGCACCTCAGTAAAGGTCCATATAAAAGCCATCTACTCTTTCTCTTTTTAATATTTACATAAAATACTTTTTCACAGAATTATTACCTCATAATTTTCATATTTTAAGCCATAACTACCTTTTAATTGCTATGCTCCAGACTCTGGTTATGTGTGTTTTACTGCCAAACCTGTAAGATGGTTATTTCTGTTTCTAATTGAAGATTCACAAACTAGAGCTATGAAAAATTAAATTCTTGCTATTATTTTACAAACAGACAGTGGCATATCCACTATGTAAAACTTTTTCTCTAACATAAAACAACATAATCTTTATCACATTTGCCTTATGGTGAACATTTAACTGCAGAAGAATTTTAGAACTTCATGTGTCACCTTTGATCATCAACAAATCATCTAGATTAAATACATTTAAAGTCACTTTTTTCCTCTTAAGAATTTTACCACTATGATAAACAGATGAATACAGTGTCTTAATTGCTAAAGTATAACATACAAATTTAATTAATTTATATTTCATGAGAACTGATTTTTTTTTCAATTAAGAATCACTGATGGAAGTTCTACTCAGAAATTATCCATGGCCAACAGTTAAGTGCCAGAGGCAAAGGATACAATATGATCAGAGTACTTGGTAAATCAACATTAAGCAATGGTTTCTTTGATGTTCAGTTGACCCTGTCAATACACTGAATAGATTTTTTTAAAAATCCTTTTGAGTATTATGATCAGCTGAAAAGAAAATATGTATTTTCTTAATCTACTTTTGCAATCACATTTCATTAATTCTGCAATATCAATAGAAAGAATGTAATTACAACGAATTTTACTTACTCTTTGAAATTCAAACAGGAATTTTGTTCTGAATATACAACATGTCTGAATTATTAGTAAAGCAAAAAAAAAAAAGGAAAACAGACAAACAGACATGAAACACTTAACAAGTTTTTAAAAGGAACTTGTGATATCAGAAGCTTGTTCTATAAATTTTATTCCAACTTTTCTTAAAGGACCTGCAGGCTTTTAGGCAAACATTAGTGTACCAGAAAATGAAAAACAAACTATTGGGTTATTATTACTGCTTCTATACTAAAATCAATTCATAGGATTCCATAACAACACTTTATCATATAGATTCAAGTGGTAGCTTGTTGGAATCAGGAGATAAGTGTAGACTTTAGTTAAATCTGTTCCTGTAGCTCAGTGACTCCTTGAACTAAACAAGTGGTTGTTTCGGTGGTTCCTAAATTAAGAGAATAAATAAAACAGACACCTGAGAGACTATTCAGAGCAATCTGCTTATCTTGTGTCCTAAGGGTAATATTGAAAGAGCCAAGGGGAAGATTCTGATCATCACCTTTGATCTCAAAAAGCTAAAACCCTATCAATATCTCTTGCCTGGGTGAGTCCTGGACAATAGTGAGACCAACAAAGGCAAGAGATATGGGAATAGTAAACCCATGACATCATAATTTAATGTGCCTATTGTCCCAGGCAGAAAGCAGGTGGACCTTGGATAATTAGTTAAGTATCATGAACTCAATTGGTGATCCCTGTCGCTGGTATTATTTCAGATTATATCCATATCATATTATATTCATGTAGTGTCTTCCTGGGAATATCAACAAATCTCCTAGCAGATTATATGCAATTATTGATTTTTCATGTGCTTTTTTTTTCTATACCCCAAATTAGTAAAAAAATCAATATTTGTTTGCTCTACTTTAATAGAGGTAATATTGTATCTTCATTAAGTTGCTTCAGTGGTCCTGTCCCTCTCAACCCTTTTTAATCTTCTCTCCAAGGCCGTCTGCTGCTCTGCTACTTTGATTATATTAGGCTCCTAGGATCTGGTATGCCAGATGACTGATAAGACATTATTACCAGGGGATGGGAAATGAACCATATACAAATACAGAGGCCTAATTTCTCAGTGAAGCTCTGGAAGAATTCAGAGGTCTGGAAATTTCAGAATAGTCCTTCTAAAATGAAAGATAGTTTGCTTCACCTTGCATTCTTTATCACAAAGAATGAGACAGAACACACTTTATGAGCTTTTATGTTTTTCAGGAAAGACAAAGTGTTGATCTGGATGGGTTCTGATTAATATACTGAGTAGGTCAAGGTACTATCAGTATTGATAGAAAAAATGAAAAAGAGAAGATAGTCTAACTGATTTGTGCTCTATGGCAGTTGTTCTCACTGAAACTATAGGACCTAGGGAATCCAACATTGCTAAAAGTGTCTGCTATTAGCAGGATATTGGGGTTAGTGCTTAACAGAGAGTACAGGAAAAATTCTGCAGTTTTGGAATTGACAAGTAAATATTCTGTTAAAAAATATTTCTTAGCTTACTACTGCGTCTGGCAAAGATTAAATACTGAAATGCAAGAACCCAGTGGCCAAGTTCCTGAGCTATCTATTATGAATTGGGTGTTATCAGTTTGTCTATGCCAAGAAAAAAAATCAAATGTACTTTTAGATTTGAAGTACAAAATGCAAATGTGAAGAGGTTCTAAAAATCCAAGTGCTTTACTTTAACAAGCAGCTCATGCTTCTGCTGTGATCATCCTTGACATATTTCTACCCCTTCCTCAAGTACAATTGCAAAAGAAGGCAAATGGTAAACTAAAGCCAAGTGATTTCTGCAAGACTGTTCATAGTATGCTGAAAATAGGTTCAGGAGAGTTGGGCATTTCAGCCCTACTTACTAGTCAAGTTATATGGCATCCAGTTCTTTTGGCAAAAGAGAAGAAGGCTGGATGAGACAAAGATAAAGACATAAGTGGGAGGTGAAAATGTGTTTGGAAAGAAAAGATCTTGGGGGAAAAATGGTATATAGGGATAGTTTACTAGGATACTTTAAAAAGAAGTATATAGATATAACTTTTGGAATTGATTCAGAGTAAGAATATACTCTGAAATGTGAGAGTGTTTGCCTAAAGGTTCCTACTGCAGTGGGGTTACTCAGTACTCTGGTGTTTTTAAATTGGCTTTTTCTCTAAGTGTCTGGTTGGCCAGTGGAATTCATGACCTTGATGGCAGGGTTAGTGGTTATGCAGCAACAAATGCTTCTTCATTTCATGGTTCACTGGCTCACTTCTGCTGCATATACACATTCTCAGCACCAATGAGAGACCAAAACTAAATGTGTTTTCCCTTGGGGAATCAGCTAGCCATTTAATTGTGGTTTAAAATGTTGGATCTCTTCCATCTTGAAGGGGATCATAATTTATCCAAACTGGACTACCATTTACTCTAGATTAGATTTTTCTTCCATTCCTGACATACTTCTTTCAGCAATATCATCACTGGGTTTACTGATTGCTTTATTCACAACTTTGCTTCAACTAAAAACTAATTCTAGGTAAATAAAATTAAGGCAACAGACTGACAATCACAGAGTATATTGTTATCTTGTACCATATAATGCAGAATCACCTCTCCTTACAGAAAGCTGAAATTGTCTGAATACCAAATGGAAATAAGATACACTCTAATAAATTAATATGCTGCCCAATGTGAAATGAATGGATTCTCTGAACCAGGCCAGAACACAAGAAACAAGATGGAATATGTTCCACCTCTTACTATCCTACCTAGTGATACTTTCATAGAATAATGTTTCCCAGTCTTTCATCTCTGGATCTGCTATGTGGTCTTTGAGTGCTTCCAGGAGATTTTAGAACACAAGTTATTCAACCAGGAGACCCTTCAGTGGTCTCCATGAGAAGTCTGAGATTGTCATTTATCCATTTCAGATTTCTTCCGAGGAGTATTACAGTATATCTCAAACCCCAGTTCTACCCTAGCATGCTTCCTTGTCTGACTCATAAAGTAGTAAAGTGTTGAAAGACTCCTGAAACCTCAGAAAATTACAAAAACTACACACAGGAAGGACCACCAATGAATTCTATTCTTAAAAAATAATAAGTCCTATTTACTGCATCATAAAAACATCCATAGCTGCCTGCAGTATGGAGTTCAAACAAAATATGGAGTGATTAGTGGAGAATGAAAGCATAATTATCAGTGATAACCTTATGACAACTACAGAAATATAATATCTTAATCGGAATTCTTTAGGAAACAGAGCTTAAAGCAAAGTTTATGTGTTGATGGTTTCTGAGTAGTTTTTCATTTTCAAGGAATCAATGGTAAAGAAGAAAAACATGCTATTTGGGTGTCTCTTTGATATGCTCATTTCATTCCCTTTGTATATACACCCAGAAGCAGGACTGCTGGATCATTTGGAACCGTTTTCCACAACAGCTATACAAGTTTACATTACTATAAATATTGTAAGAGTTCTTTTCTCTCCATGTCTTCCACAGCATTTTTTATTTTGAGTATTTTGCCTGTTTATTTTGATCATAGTCATTCTAACTTGAGTCACAGTTCATGAGATTGGCCTCTTGGCTTCATAGTTTTGATTAGTATTCCCTAATGTTTGATGCTTTAGATTTTTTCATGTATTTGTATATTTTGTATATTTTTCTCATATATTAAAAACTCATTTTAATTTTTCTTTTGAGGTGTCTATTCAGATCACTTATAATTTTAAAAACTGAATTGCTTCTTTTCTTATTAATTTTTTTAGTAATTTACATATCCTGGATATGAACCCTTGTTGGATGACTAGTTGACAAATGTTTTCTCTGTTTTATAAGCTGTCTCTTCATTCACAATTGTTCTCTTTGCTGCAGAGAGTTTTTAGCTTGATGTCACCCCATTCTCTACTTTTACCTTTGTTTCCTGTGATCTAAGAGCCTGATACCCTATACAGAAAACCATTGCTTGCACCAATGTCCTAAAGTGTTTCCCTTATGTTTTCATCTGGTGGTTTTGAAGCCCCAGGTCTTTGATCCATTTTAGATTATTTTTATAAAGTAAATTGATAAAGTTTAATTTGAAAGAGTCTTTAAAGATGCAAAGAGTGAAGTAGCAATCGATTTGTAAATTCTCTGCCTCAACATATGTGGAGAGCAAGAGGTGGAGAATGTAGGCTAACACAGATATATGCAAACTGATTCAGACTGTTAGATACAAACAAAAGGGAAAGTGTGTTGATTTAGCAAAAAGGAGAATATGTCATTTTTGCTTCTCCTCCTTTGACTGCCTGCTAGTGAGTTTAGGTATACAGAGTTTTTCAACATGTTAGCCTTGAAGATTTTAACTATTTAGAGGATTATTCAAACTCTGCTAGTAAAGAAAAATTATCAAAAATCAAAATTATGAAATGAATTTTCTATAATACTTTACAAAGATATTGGACTCACAGCCATGGAAGCATTACATAATTCTGAAAATTTATTCTCAATGTTGCCCAAATTATTCAGTTATTATTTATCTTAGAGATAGAATCTCTCATTTACTATACTTCAATGAAATGGATGCTATTTTTCCTTTTTGTTTTATTTTGTTCTTTTTGAACATACATGACGGTAGAGTGTATTTTGATATTTTATGCATACATGGAGTATGGTTTATTCTAATTAAGATCCCATTTTTTTGGTTGTACATGATATAGAGTTACACTGGTCATATATTCATATGTGAAAATAAGAAAGTTATGTCTGATTCATTCTTTCTTTCCTGTTCCCATCCTTAGTCCCTTTCTTTTATTTCCCTTTGTCTAATCCACTGAACTTCTAGTCTTCCCTTCCCTCTTATTGTGAGTCAGCATACACATATTGACAGAACATTTGGCCTTTTGTTTTTAGGACTGGTTTATTTCACTTAGTCTCCAGTTCCATCCATTTACCAGCAAATGCCATAATTCATTCTTCATTATGGCTGAGTAATATTCCCATTGTGTATATGTACTATATTTTCTTTATCTATTGGTCTGTTGAAGGACACCTACATTGATTCCATAGCTTAGCTATTGTGCATTGAGTTGCTGTAAACATTGATGTGGCTGCATCACTGTGATATGCTGATTTTAAATCATTTGAGTACATATGGAGGAGTGGTATAACTGGGTCAAATGGTGGTTCCATTCCAAGTTTTGTGAAGAATCTCCATACTGCTTTTTAGAATGGTTGCACCAATTTGCAGTCCCACCAGGAAGGTGTGAGTGAACCTTTTTCCCCCATCCTTGTCAACATTTATTGTTACTTGTATTCTTGATAATTGCTATTCTGACTGGAGTGAGATGGAATCTCAGTGTGGTTTTAATTTGCAATTCTATAATTGCTAGAGATGCTGAACATTTTTTCATGTATTTGTTGACTGATCATATTTCTTCCTCTGTGAAGTTCCTGTTCAGTTCCTTTGCCCACTTATTAATTGGGTTATTTGTTTTTTGGTGTTGAGATTTTTTAGTTCTTTATATATCCTGGAGATTAATGCTCTCTCTGAGGTGCAGGTGGCAAAGATTTTCTCCATTCTGTAGGCTTTCTCTTCAGGCTTTTGATTGTTTCCCTTGCTATGAAGAAACTTTTTAATTGGATACCATCCTAGTTATTGATTCTTGATTTTACTCCTGAGTTTTAGGGGTCTTTCTGGGGAAGTTGTTTCCTAAACTGAGATGATGGAGTGTGATTCCATAGCTTAGCTATTGTGCATTGAGTTGCCATAAACATTGAAGTGGCCTACATTTTATTCTAGTAGATGCAGGGTCTCTGATCTAATGTCTAGGTCTTTGATCTGTTTTGAGTTGAGTTTTGTACAGGGTGAGAGAAAGGGATTAAATTTCATTTTGCTACATATGGATTTCCACTTTTTCTCAGCACCATTTGTTGAAGAGGCTATCTTCTTGATTCTTTTCCTTAATAAGCTACAGCTATTTTACAAGCAGTTAATAATAAAATTCAGATCTATGTCAATCAGCAGTAAAGTCTTTTAAAATAGGTCTCATTTTTTAAATGTAAATGATACATATCAAATATTGCACTAATTAGTGAAACTGCATTCTTTAAGTCAAATGGTAATGAGCTATGTACAATTGGATCAACTCTGAAAAAGGCCATGTTTAAATAAAAATACCCTGGGAATTCTATTACGATTTATTTAGAGTTAGAGCTGGTATTCTTTATTTTCAATTACTTTCAGTACAATCAAGGAGCAAACAGATTTTTGCTCACTTAATCAATTTGTTAGGACATTTTCAAATCAATCCAAATTAAATCTTAATCTAGCAATGAGTGAAGGAGCAAATAATTTGTAAATCCTTTGCGTCAACACATATGGAATATGAAAAGGGGGAATGTATGCCAAAAGATATACATGCAAATATATATGAGCAGACAAACAAAATGCTTTCACAATGAAAAGAATGTATGTTATCTGGATAGTATTTGTTTTAAAATGTTTCTCTCAAATTACTTTTAATATGTACTAAGTATATAGAACAATTAAAAATCAAGGAAAAGCAGCAGCAACAGTAGTACTCTCATAATCAATATTTCTCAAGAATATAGTAGAATTTTCTCTATGAGGTTAATTGAATAGGATTAGCAAGTCCACTTTTGGCCAAAGTGCTTTAGGCTGTTAGATACAAACAATAGAAAAAGTGGACTTATTTAAGCGGAAAGTAGAATATGCCTTTTTTTTTTTTTTGACTCTGTCTACCAGTGGGTATACAAAGTTTTCATCAACATGTTAGCTTAGAGGATTTTTAACTATTTAGATTGCTATTCAAACTCCATTGGCCCTGATCAGAAATCATCTTTTCATGTTCAGTTGTTCAGTTTGGGGTCCTGATTAGAAAACTAACGCACCACAGGAAGGGAAGAGAAATAGGTAGAGGTCAGGATGTTAGGAATTTGAAATTCAAATAACAATCAGACCCCATCTCCATTTCTACTTCTCTTTCTCTTTCTTGATCTTTACATTTCATTTCAGACTGGCCTCTTCTCAAAGTCCTAGAATCATAGGACCTTGTTCTTTTCATGCTTCATGATTCACATTTTGCCCCCTTAATAAATATCATAAATGTAAAATATAGTTTAACATTATCTTTTGTTAATTTCAAAAATTGGTACAGTAAAAATTCTTAGAAAACACATAGATTTTACAGAAACAATATTTGTAGAAGATTTATCTATAATTCAAACAACCTTTGGCATAATATGCAGAGTAAATAAAAACATAGAGAATAAGCTTGAGATTTGTACCTTATAAAACGAAAACTTTTTTTTTTAAAATAGTAACAGGTGGAAAAGAATGGTTAGTATATTAGGCCACATAGGCAATATCAAGAACTTCCTTAAAAATCATACAAACCACAATACTTGTTCACAATGAAACATACCAGAAACAAATAATAAAATGGTAAAATATGTATAAATAAGCAACTAAAATGGGAGTGAAATATATTAAATACTAATGTATTAAAGAAAAGTCAAAATTAATACTTCAGACTTAAAAATAATAAATTTTATCATTTTTCTGAAATTATATCCTCTGAAAAAATGGAAATATAATTCTCAAACATTAACTTTAATACTTCTGTTTTTAAACAGAAATAAAATAAATTAACAGAATATGCACCTCAACAACTAAGGAAGACAAGTTCAAATAAAGGAGGAGTAATATAAGCCACAAAATTATAAAATGGAAGCAGAGTACACATAAAAAATATATATAAAAAAGATTAGGAAAAAAAGTTAGTTAAAAAAAACTTGCAAATCTAAATAAGGGGTACACAAGAACACAACACTAAGACCAAAGACATAATAAGCAAAATAAAGAGACAGCAGTTAAAGAGAATATGATGTTAAATCTATGCCAATATTCTCAAAGCATAGATCTCAAAACTCTGCTAATTAAGACCTCTTGGATGTCAGTTAAAGATGGTATAACAGAGTTATGAGATATAACAGAGTTACTAGGCCAACACGTTTGTAGAATGAGCCAAGAGTTCTATCAAGTGAATCTTATGCACACTGAATATACTACTCTCAGCTAATAAATATGTAATTTCTGTTGATTTGTCTGCTAAAACTACATTATCAACATTGACTCAGTAGTAATGGTTGAAAATGAAATGTAAAAAAAAAAGAACTAAATGCCCTTAGAATGTGATGCAAAATGTTTGACAAGTAAATAACAGTTGCTGAGCATTAAAAAGAAGATGGAAAGCTGAGTTACAAAGAAGCAGATCTCTGATATACAAGCAGGATTAAAAAACAGCATTAAAGAAAGTATCCATGACAATAATATAGACCTTCATAGAGAAATGCAATATTCTTCTATTTCTTCTATTGAAGAAAATATGTTGTTTAAATTTGTTGTATCAATATGTTCATTAAGAATATCCACAAATTAGTAACAATTATAGCATTTGAAAAAAATGTCAAAAGGCAATTAAAAATTACCATTGATTCTTTTTTTTTTTTTTTTTTTTTTTTTTCTTTATTGGTTGTTCACAACATTACAAAGCTCTTGACATATCATATTTTCATACATTAGATTGAAGTGGGTTATGTACTCCCAATTTTACCCCAAATGCAGAATCACATCGGTTATACATCCACAGTTTTACATAATGCCCAATTAGTAATTGTTGTATTCTGCTACCTTTCCTATCCCGTACTATCCCCCCTCCCCTCCCCTCCCTTCTTCTCTCTCTACCCCATCTACTGTAATTCATTACTCTCCTTGTTTATTTTCCCATTCCCCTCACAACCTCTTATATGTAATTTTGTATAGCAATGAGGGTCTCCCTTCATTTCCATGCAATTTCCCTTTTCTCTCCCTTTCCCTCCCATCTCATGACTCTGTTAAATGTTAGTCTTTTCTTCCTGCTCTTCCTCCTTGCTCTGTTCATGGTTGCTCTCATTATATCAAAGAAGACATTTGGTATTTGTTTTTTAGGGATTGACTAGCTTCACTAAGCATAATCTGCTCTAGTGCCATCCATTTCCCTGCAAATTCTATGATTTTGTCATTTTTTATTGCTGCATAGTACTCCATTGTGTAAAGATGCCACATTTTTTTTATCCATTCATCTATTGAAGGGCATCTGGGTTGGTTCCACAGTCTAGCTATTGTGAATTGTGCTGCTATGAACATCGATATGGCAGCATCCCTGTAGCATGCTCTTTTAAGGTCTTCAGGGAATAGTCCGAGAAGGGCAATAGCAGGGTCAAATGGTGGTTCCATTCCCAGCTTTCCCAGGAATCTCCAAACTGCTTTGATTTTATCAAGAATTTGATTTAAAAAATACACAGAATTACTTAAACTTGATAAATACTATGCTTTTTTAATGTAACAGAAACAGTAGCAAAATTCCAATTAATATTAACATTCACATAAGAATTCCCTCATTGTCAATATTTGATGTCATTTTTTTCTAAAAGATGTGGATAAAATCCAGTCATAAACAAGGAGCATAGTTATTTGAGGAAAGGTGACAAAATTATCCTAAAGAATCAGTTACCGGCCATATGCACAGGCCTGTATTCCCAGTGGCTCAGGAGTCTGATAGGAGGATCCCAAATTCAAAACCAGCCTCAGCAATGGTGAGGTGCTAATCTTTTCTCTAAATAAAATATAAAATAGAGTTGGGGATGTAGCTCAGTGGTCAAGTACCCCTGAGTTCAATCCCTGGTAACCCCAACTCCTTCCCAGAAAAGAATCAGTTACTGAAAACCTGCAAAATAATTTTTTTAAAAAAGTCCTAAAATTAAGTGAGTTGAGCAAAATATCCTGAATGTGTTATAAATACAGAAATCCAATAATTTTCCTATATTCTAGCAATGATAAGTTAATTTTTTATGGAATATGGAATCGATTCATAGTAAAAACAATGAACTTTAAAATATGCTGAAATCATTAGAAGTAAATTCAATAAAATGTTCTGGTCCTCATTTATTATCTGTGAACATCTGGTATAATGTATCCTTTGATAACAACCTTGAAACACCAAAACTTGGTAACAACTTGTAGTTATAAAAACTTTGTTAATTACTACAAATTTTGACTAAAATAGGCATTTCTTATTTCTAGACATTACAAATGTCAATTCTTGTTTATAAAATAAATCTTAATGATTAATATTTCTCAAATTATGAGGAAGAATGATTTAGTAAATTTCATCTAAAGAATTCTGAGACATTAAAAGGTAAAACAACCATAAAATTTTTTAAAAATAAATATGTTGTCTGGGATTATTTTATAAGTATTTGAATGTGACATATTTATAATATACAAAATAGTTCAATGTTAGTACAAAATTAAATACACAAATATGAAATTTATAGAATACAGTAAAGGAATGAAAGACCCTATTAATCATTGCTGTATTTATACTTTTTCAAAACCCAAGACCAACTATCAAATTAATATTTATCAAATTATTAGAAAATTGGGAAATTAGATAAAGAAGAAATTATACTTTTAATTTACACCAAGCACTATAATAATAAGTCCACATGAACTTAAGTAGTTAATTATTACTTGAAACAAAGCAAAACTATTGTAAACAAAATAAAATATGAATAAATATTTAATTGGATTGGAATCAGAAAGGGCTTGCTATGGATAAAATTGATGACAATTATTATAAAGGAAAAGACTGGTAGATTTAACTACATAAAATACAAAATAGATTAGGTAATATGGGAAGAGCTGGGAATATATTTACAATAAATATGACAAAAGACTAATATTATGAATAAATATAAAATATTTTACAAATATAAAAAGTAGGCAACACTATAATTGAAAATTTAGAGGCAATAAAAAGCATAAAAATCCACAGAGAACAAAATACAAATGAGACATTGGAAATTTCTCAATTTTGAAAGTAATCAAATTAAGTATATCTTTTAAAAACATATATCAATATGATTGCTGAAATGAAAACAATCTAGCTGGCAAAGATTATAAAGATCCCGAAAGGGTAGTATTCTAGTGAAAACACTACAAGTACAAAAGGACACCAACATTCTAAAACCACATGTGGACATAAAGTCAAAAATATTTGACCACACAAGGCCATGGGAAACCTCAGCTCAGGAGCAGTCAGCTGGAAATGGGTATCCTGTGGAATCCACTCTCTGGTATGGCAAAGGTGGAGCTTTCCCAGCCTGTCCCTCCTGTCACTGGAGCCTGCAAATGTGCTTATATTATGAGGAATTACAGCTATGGTTTCTTTGTCAGAGCAATCTCTATTGTATTATTGGAGATTTACTTCTCTTTGAGACTGACCTCATTTTAAATGAATTTAAGTGATTTCTGTTTGTTACAATTAAAAAAAAAAAACTGACTCAATTTGGAGTTAGTTTTAGTCCCCAACAGTTGATCCTTAAAGGAATAAGCCTGGGATTATCTTTCCTGCTTACTTCTGTCTGAGGTGGTAAGATCATAACTTGTACTATAACTTGTACTACACTATGGTAGCCTTATTATTTATTTATCACCACCTGTGGTCACCTGGCATTCTGTGCTCTTCAGAGACAAGAATTCAAAAGACCCCATGTCTGTTTCTATGAAACAGTTTGCCAGAGGACAAATGAGATGGGCTAATGGCTCCTAACTGCACTAAAATACTGCAGAAAGAGAAGGGCAAATTCAAAGTTCCAAATTTTTCCCCAAAATCAGAATTTAAAAATTAGGTATTGTGTGAAATGAATTTCTTACCATTTTCAGAGACAGGGATGAGGTGTACAAAAAAAAATGCAGTTATCATATAATACCATGGTTGTAATTTACAACATCAATTGAATTGTAACTTTGCCAAATCTCTTATGCAAATGTTAAAATTGAATAGAACCCAAAGAAATGGAGGAAGTATGGGTTTTGGGAATAATATGTATGGTGTAAAGAAATTATTTAAGATTTGAAGGTGCTACTGTTTCAGAGGGCTACCTCAGTGTAGGGAATTTGATTTTGCTTAGGGATGCTACTGGCACTTAGCACTTAGTGCTAGTAATTTTAAATCCCCTGAGAAATGTGAAGAAACCCTACACAAAGAAGAATTATTCCACCTAAAATACTCTTAACACTTCTATTAACAAACACCAACTTTGAGTAATAAGAACTCCCATTTGATTAAGCCTCCTTTGCTTGCAGAACCATCCTGCTGGACTCCAGGCAGATGCAGCTGTACCAGTTTTGCTACAAGACTCCTTTCTCTTCCGTACTGGGGATTGAACCCAGGGGCACTTAAACACTGAGTACATCCCCAGCCCTTTTTATTTTTTATTTCAAGACAGGGTCTTGCTGAGTTGCTTAGGGCCTGACTAACTTGCTGAGCTGGTTTTAAACTTGCAATCCTTCTGCCTCAACCTCCTGAGCCGTTGGGATTACAGGTGTGTGCCACCTTTTAACAACTAAATGCAGTTACCCTGAAAGTGAAGCAAAATTAAGTCTAGCTACATTATCAGGAAAAAAATATGTAAACAAAATAGGATTTCTTTCCCTGTCACTTAAAAGTAGTCCAAAAATAGGTAGTCTAGTACTTGAGATGGGTTTCTGATGGTAACTGACATCCCAGTCTCCATTTATCCTTCTAATAATCAATTTCAGTGTATTTTCACATTGTCTGAGGTGGTCCCTAAAGCTCTCATCCTAATTCTAGGACTAAAGAGCAGGAGGAAAAAAAAGGATGAAAAGGGTGAAGTCCCCTGACTTTGAAAAAGCTTCTCAGAAAGACCACGCAATGTCTGTGTGCTTTTAGTTGGCAAGATGTGGTCATATGGCAAGCCTACACACAAATGGCATTTTGAAAATTTCCTATTTATATAGGACACATGGTTGTCCATCTAAAGAGTGTGTCTGAGATTAATATGGAAGGGAAGAATAAATATGAAATTTATAGAATACAATTAACAGTTCCTGCCATTCAAAACAAATCCAATATGCTTCTTATCCCTTCATAAGGACAAGACTGTAGACTCTAACATGAAAAGGCTTATGTACAAGGCAAAATTCAATACTCTGCTGATTAATATGAGTTAAAGCTTAGAGAATATGTGTAAGAATGGATTTCAGTACAACCAGAGAAATGAAAAGTTGTGCTCTATTTCTGTACAATAAATCGAAATGCATTCTGCTGTTAGAACAAATGCATTCTAATTAGAACCAACTTTTTAAAAAGTAAAAAAAAAAGAATGGATTCCAACAATGCTAAAGAAAGATAAATATCCATTATATTTGACTGAATTTATTGACATTGATGTCCTTTCCAGAAATTCTGAATTGGTATACTAGCTGAGGTAGATGGAAGGGCAGGTTAAGACTATTCCTAATCTGAGAATTTGAAATCTGGAATACTCTAGAATCCCAAACCTTTGGAACTCCAATATGATACCACAAGTAGAAAATTTCATACCTGTCTTCATGTGGTAGGTTGCAGTCAAAATGCAGGTATACTAAAAATATGGTACAAAATTACTTTCAGGCTGTGTGAATAAGTTTTATATGAAAAATAAATAAATTTCATTTTTAGACTTGGGTTTTCTCCCCATGATATCTCTCCTACTATGTATGTGCAAATATGGCAAAATCTGAAAAAAATTCTAAATCCAAACCATTTATAAATAAATAACCTCAAGCCTTTTGGAAGGGGGTTGCCCAACATATAATTTTTATTTGCTTATTATTTTACTGCTTAAATATGAAATAAGTTTGAGATGTAAGAATATTTTTATACCAGACAATAAGGAATACTATATCTTATGGAGAAATACACATTGTATAAATTATCATATAAAACTCACTGTGATCTTGCAAACAAGAATACTGATTCATATCAAAATTGGTACCAATGGTAATTCATAACATTTCTTTACCGTAATACTGAGAAATACACTGCAGATGAAATATCATAAAAATCTTTGAAAACTGTTGTAGTGGATTTTTTTTTAATTTACATCTACTGGAAGAAGATTCTTCTGATATTAAAATGGGCTTCTTGGTTTCAAATAAAATGAAGGAATCCTAGGCTTACAGAGACTAAGTTGTGCTACTTAGTTAGCAAATAAAATTAAGCATGATTTTTGTAATACACAGAAGAGATACAACAGTAATTAGAACATAATTACTTATGGAGTTTATTGAAATCACTATTGACTATGGGATCTATAGTTTCAAATAGATGCAAAACAAATTAAGGACATATGTTTTCATAAGCAAATACATTCTAAGTCTAATAACAAACATACAACATTCATATCACAAAGAGAGTCCTCGCCTTATCCCAGATTTGAGTCAGTTGGAGACTCAGAATCCTTTGCATAAAGTAAACAAAAGACTAAGTTGAGAAAAGACTCACAATAATAGTATAGCCTGGTGAATATTTATCTTAGCCTTTTTAGATGTAACTTCTATCTTTAAGGTAGGGTGGCTGTAAAATGAACAAAAAGAAATACATTCCTATTCTGTTCCAGCACAATTAAACTCTATGGTCATTGCTCTTGGTAGGAACTGATTGGACCAGTGTGGTCCACCCATTCAGTTATGTAATCATGAATGTGAGGAAAAGCTCTGGTAAGTCAAAGGCTATTCTTTAGCATACTTTTTATGTAATAATAAGTTTAGAAGAAGGTATATGAGACTGATCATAACTAGGTGCCAATTCCAAATTTCATGAGCTGGTTGCTTCTGAGATTGTTGTGCCTAAATTGTGCTGGATTGGTATGCTCTACTTCCGGGCACTGCATCTGCATTAACAGGAAGAAGAAGGAAGGGCAAAAGACAAGGTCAAATATTTTCTTCTTAAGATTGCCAGGTTTACTCAGGAAGTCAAGTCCTCTCCAAGTGGTTTTGAGTTCTCATCAGCCAGAACTCTGTCATGTGGTCATGAATGCAGAAAGGCTATGAAAAAGTCCAGATTATCTAGCATCCAACAAAGGGAGCAAAGCTTAGGCAGGTTTGAATGGGTATTTATTGAGCAAATTTTCCTGCTTTGCATATAAAATGGAGATGAATAAAGTTTCTTCTCATTTGGGGGCCAGTGAGATACCAGGCCCATCTTGTGTGAAAATTAACTTTTGGAGAACATAGGCAACCAGATAAACATGGTAACTGCATTCATCAACAGAGTAAAGGCTATTTAGGGATGGGAGGAGAGGAATTGGAAAGGGGGGATAGGGAGGGCAGCAGAATACAACTGACGCTAGGATTGCTATATGTATACACATGGATGTATAACCAATGTGATCTGCAATCTGTACATGTGGAAAAATGAGAATTCATACCCTATTTGAATCAAATGTATGATATGTCAAGATCATTGTATTGTCTTGAACAATAAAAAAAATAATAAATTCTTTAGTTTGAAAAAAAAAAGAAAGAGCTAGCTAAGAAAAAGCTGAGCTCCATATTTGTTCCAAAAATTAAACCAAAAGAAAGGGAAAAAGTCATATCTCGGGAAGAAGAGCAACAAGAAATTATAGGAAGCAAATGTGGTAATTCCTAACATCATCACTTAACATGATTGCTCTGTGCCAACAGAACACTCTTAGAAATGGTATTTGATTAGCATAAGCTTAATCAGGTGGCCAGTCTGGTCACAGCTGCTGTTCCATATGTGCTCTCTTTCCTGGAGCAAATCACCACAGCTCCAGTTACCTGATATGTATTTATTTGTCTTACTCCCCCCCCTACTTCTATCCCTATCATCAGAAAACTCCAGAAGTTATTTGTTTTTATCTGATAGGAATAGTTGCACACATGTAGCATCCTAATTCAGGGTTTTGTCAGCTTATCAAAACTTGGACCCAGAATCCATAATTTAGTCCTTGGGAATCTTATATCTCTCTAAAGCATTATCCTAATCTAACTTAGTATGATATCTTGCTCAGATAATGGAGTGAATGAAAAATGGAACTACAGATGCCTCTGTAAGACACGTTTCCAAAAGAAGGAGATAAATGGTACTCATCACTTCAGTAAAGCTAATAGCCCAGGAGTTGAAGACACGGTCAGAGATTACATTTGTGTGTCACTAAAGCAGAGTTTGATACATGCATGTAGTTTATTTGGGAAGTGATTTCAAGAATCAGCAATGGAGAATGCAGGAGAATAAAACAGGAAAAGAGAGAGTCAATCACTGGATAGTCAATACTGATTGGAACTGTGAATAGCAAAATTAAAGATATTGATTTATTTATTAGCACCATCTTCCATTGGTCAAAATTTATAATTATAAATAGTGAATGCATGAAAACTGAGCAGATTTCCACAAGATTCCATCTTATTATCAGAGTTGTCCAAGGTCAGGAAATAAGAAATTATATAACATAGTTCAGCTTTCTTTGTATGGAGCTATAAATTGTCTGCTTGAACATAAATCTAGCTTCACCCAGTGCCAATTGGTTACAGATTTCCCAGAGATCATGAGCTTATATACAAATTCAAATTGCATATGAATAGATGCTGAGTGATTTTTTGCAGGTTTTTCATGCATCAGAAGGCCCCAAGGACAGGAGGTGGGGTTTGTGCTACTCCACTGAAGCAATGGAGTATTTGCTCCACAGTTGGTTCCAGATCAGTGTTAGGAATAAAAGGCTGCGAATGTGAGATGGTTAGCTGAATGTTTTAGGTAAAATTTCCAGAAAACATTTACTTTGCAAACTCTAACTGAAAGTAGGAGACACAATATTTGGTGAAATTCTTTGGGATATTTTCAATATAACAAATAAGACATTTGGATCTGCTATTTGCAACCCATTTACTGAATGACCCCAAAGGCTGCCAGTTTTGAAAGGTCCTGAACAAAAGACTCTGCTACGACTGGTATGACTAGACCACAGATGCAATGTTCTTGAAATATCTATGCCAGATTGTGATACTGAATAATGACTCTTGCAAATCCTGGTAGGAAATTTATAGCAGATGTCCCTAAAGTTTGAAAGTAAATATTCTTATGATAGGCAGTTTTGCCTTGCTTCTGAGTTCCATTAAGAAAGGAATGCCTAACTTATAATAGAGAACCATGAACCTTTTATATATCAGTGTTATTTGATCAGGCCACACAATTGCAGTGAATAGCAGCATATCAAGTGAATTTCATGTATATGAAACTGAGCCTAAGTGGGTGCCAATTCACAAGTTTCACGAACAGGTTTCTCCTGCGATTGTTGTGCCTAAATTCTACTACCAATGTGCCTTGACCCTTATCTTGGCTCTCATGGAGTTCCTTATGACCAGATGATTGGGAAAAAAAAAAAACTTTAGAGCCAGTTTTAGGTACTCAGTAGGACACACTGACGCTTGATGGAAATAGATTTCTTTGGAGGATTAACCTCATTCATGGGACCCTGGAGCGCACTGGAGATAGAGAATATTCATGGTAAGCAGAAATTTCAATAGTTATTCCTGTTATTCACTGTTTTGTGGTATTCATTTGATATATGACCAAAAACTTAGAGTTAATAATATTGGATGATTCAAAAAAGGTAAATTGAAGACTGACTATGTAGATAGAATGGGTCTGAAATGTAAGAATACTCCTATCCTGTACGTTTACTAAACAAATGTTTTCACTGCAAAGGATGATCTAAGGAGCCAAGCAGGTGTCACTCTTCACCCTGTGGCTCCCAATCCACCTCACTGTGCCACCAACTTAGTGATTATTCTTTAAGCTTATTTGTAAGGGGACCATATTGATAGGAATAGATGTTATGCATGGGCTCATTGATGTGGATTCCCCTCTTCAAGAATGACTTGGCCACTAGTATAGTTGAATATTCAGTTTTTTAGTACCTCTGTCTCACCCTAATCCTCTGAAAAGCAGCAAGCCTTAGAGGATCTGCCACACCGCTAGTGAAAGTTTAAATATACTAGACAATTTTTCTTTCATAAATGAGACAGCAATTTGTCCTCATTGGAATAGACACTTTATATGGATTTGGATTTTCCTTCTCATATTGCCAGTCTTCTGACAGTAATACCATCTGTAGGTTTTGTTCAATTCCATATAGAACATCATGATATCACACATGAAATTTTTATGACCTAGGAACTTTTTATAGCAAACTAAGGGACTAATATTCTAACTTTAATATGCTTTTCCTCCCTTATTTCATTGCTTTCAATGGTTAAATTTATTAATTCCCTGAGACTCATCTTTGCTATCCATTTGAGAGATATTTTCTTGAATCCAAAATGTTGCTTAACCAAATATACAGATATGACAAAGGCACTACCATGTTAAAATATATGTTAAGTTATTTTGGCCCATTGAACATTTATATTTATAAAGGTAATGAAATGAATAGTGATAAGATTGTGGAAAAATCTTAGCTATCTCCAAACACGAGGATGTTCTAAATTTCCCACTGGGATTTTTATACATAGGCATAAATCTCCCCAGAGGTCACAAACATCTTTTGAACAGCATATCTTTCAAATTTTTTCTATGGTAATGTAACGGATAGAGCACAGAGAGATCCAGTGCTATTGAAAATGTTATTTTTCCAAATTACAAATCACAGATATTAGTATCAATCATAGTCTCAGTGTCATCTCCTAAAGGGGAATCTTATTAAGAATGGTTTAAAAGTCTTCCTTCCATACCTGTAGATAAATGATTTAGAAGTCTTCCTTCCATACCTGTAGAAGGAAGGATAATAGAATGAAATGGACATTATTATTACTGTGTGTGTATACGTGACTGCATGACCAATGTGATTCTGCAACCTGTACAGTAAGAAAAATCAGAAATTATATCTCATCTGTTTCAAATGTATGATATGTCAAGGTCATTGTACTGTCATGTGTAACTAATTAAAACAAATTTAAAAATTACAAAAAATAAATTACAAGCTACAGTAAAACATCTGTTAGCTTATTTTAAGATAATATATGTGAACCATAACTTCTAAAAAAGAGAAAAAAAGAAAACTTCTTGACTGCCTATAGCTTTTAAATTCATAAAACGAACTGTCCCCTTTGGTCTCTGTCTCTCTCTGAAGGTCTGGAGGATATATCAAAACAATGTGAAAATTGCTTGTGTTATCTAAATGGTGACCTGATTACACAGAACTATTCCTTTTATTAATCCTTCTATAAGAAAAAATTGTAGTTGTTTAATTATTCTTTTTTAATAATTTCACACTTTTATAAGTCTACTCTATCATCCATGTACTCTTTGAGCTTTATATACTATTTCTAAAACAATCAGATGTATTTGAATTATACATTACATAGATTAGGGATATGCATAGTTATAAATTATACAACTAAATTCTATTACTGCTTTGTCACTGTTTCTTCATAAAGCCAAACCCACAGTTGATTCCATCAATTATGTATGTACACATTTTTACCTAACCAAGTGACTGGCATTACTTTTGTTGGATGGTTTTGTTACTTTGTTATATTATTGCAATAAAGAACTATTTTTTGCTATATCACTTTGACCAGAATATGCTCTCGGATTGGTTACTGATCCACAGAATAAATCTATTTCTCTTTCCCTAGGACGTCCACAGAATAATAAATTTATCCACAGAATGAAAAACAAACAAACAAACAAAAAAACAAATGATCTTCTGATATAAGTCAGAGCTCAAGAAGGGCTGGTTGGAAGTAGGAAAGAAACAGCTGGGGCAAAGACAAGATAAATTTCCCATGTTAGATTATAAAATATCAGGTAGAGGGCAATTTTGTGTCAGACAAGGATTTTTAGTCCTATCTCTGACATAATTAACCAATTTGAGGTTGGAAAAACGTTTAATCTTTTGGATATTTAGCATGTGTTGTCACATTGAATACAATAAATCTCAGTCCAATAACTAAAGTACTCAAAAGAATAATATGCATATTTAGACTAAATATATACGCATGTATCAGTTTATGGAACTGATTTCTACAAGTGTGTTTTTAATATTGGTATAATTAAATCAATGTCTTTGATAGTAACCCTAAAACTTGGTGAATTTTTCCATCACTAGCCTCTACTACTATTGATATTTAGAGCAATGTTCTTCCTGGTTGGAAGGGCTATCCTGAGCACTATAGAAAGCTTAGGGGCACCCTGGACAATAGAAACCCTTCCCATTTTCTACAGTTGTGGTAACCAAAAAAAAGTCTCCAAACATTAATGAATATCCCCTGAATGCAAAACTGCCCACAGTTCAGAATCATGGCATTAGATCTATTGAATGTATCCTAATCTAGCCAGTTTAGTGGACACAAACTATTAAAGCATGTGAAACTTTTATTCTATTTCTTAATATATATATATATACATATATATATATAGTCAACTAATAAACTCTTTATGTAAATTCATTTTTTATTACCAAGAAAAAAGAGTTTGAGGATTATTTGTAAAGATAGCATATAAGTATTGTATTCAGAGAGGCAAGTGAACAGATAAATTTATCTGAATGTAGGAAAATTGAATTTGAGGATATTTGTAAAACATCAGATCTATTTCTAATGCTGTATGGCTAACACTAATTTATTTAATTTTTTGTTATTAGAACACTTGGAATTATGACATATTTCCTATTAAGCTAGTCATCTTTATAGTTTTAATTCATCAATATTCTACTTCCTATATTTTTGGATAAACCAGAGCCAGGAAATTTAGATGATTTGGTCATGTCCATAACGTCAGTTCATTACAAGACAGGAATGGTAGTCTGATATTCTGGCAACTACTTGGATTTTTTTTTCATATACATCATTTCTCAAATTTTAGACAGTGGATGCTAATAGGGTAATAAGAACCCACCTGGTAAGGTATGAACTGATACCAATTCAAACTCTATTATGGGGAGCAAGTTATGTTCATTTTTTAATATTTATTTTTTTCTTAGATCTGAAATGGATAGCTGTTTTATAATGCATAAAATGATAAATTGAGAGACACTAAACTGGGTACCATTAATTTTTAAATTTATGGTGTTTTACTGAATTTCTTGAGGACACTAATTTAGCAACCTATTAAATTAGCCTAATAAGTACTTGTTAATGTTGCAAGCTCCTAAATACACAAATTTTTAAATTCCCATAATTTGAGAAAAGAATTATTTGATTTCAAGGAATTTTTTCACTAAATTCAGCAAACAAAATTTAAAAAAAAAACCTTACCAAAAATATTTAAAGATCCTAAAAGAAAAAGATACTTAAAACATTAAAATAATGAGATGTATTTTGAATCCATCAGATTGGAAAAAGCCAAAACATTTGATGCTACACTATGAAAGTGAAGATGTGGGCTCACAGAAATTCTTTTACTTTGCTTGTGAAAGTTTAACTTTTTACAACTTCTATGGAAGATAGTTTGGCAAAAAGTGTAAATGCATGTAGCATTTATCCCAGAAATATCACTTCTAACAATTTATCTCACATATATATTCACAAGTAAAGGAAATAACAGAGAGATATACCAGAGTGTTCATTTGAGCATTGTATGTAACACCAAGAGACTGGAAATATACTAATGTCATCAGCTGAAAACAGGAAAAATAAATTAAGGCTCATTCTTATCCTTTATAGAAGAATAAGACATAACTCTAGCAACAAGGGCTCTCAAAAATATGCTGTTTAATAGGAAAAAAAAGAAAACATTATGCTACCATTTATGGGCATGCACATTGCTATCAACAGTGTAAATATAAATCTGTGCTCTGTTTAAATGTGCACTGAATATCTCTGGAAGGATAAATAAGCAGAATGAAATAAAGTGAAATGAAATGAAAACTATAAACATAATGTAGGTCAAAGAGATAGGGAGAGTAGAACCCTACTTTGCATTATACCCCTTTTGCACATTTTGAATTTGAGCCATGCATTTAAGAATATAATAACTCTCCTCCCCCAAATGTTGCCACAAGCCCAGACTCTCCTATTTTTTCAATGATATATGAACTTTCTATACTCTGAAAATTTCCTGGATCCCAGTAACAGAAATCCAACCAGTATTACAAAGTCAGCAGTCAAACCCAGACACCCTTTGTCTTACAGAATTCAACAAATACTTGATTTTCCATTCTTCTCCTTGCATAACAGCTGATAATTCATTTTTCAGAAATATGTTTATCTGTAATTCTCAGGAAGTTAGGATTCCTATATAGCTGGTAGAAAAAAAAGAAATGAATAAAGAAGTTTTTATGAAGGTCTTCTCAAAAAATTCAAGTTCCAGGCTGCCACTGGGCAGTAAGCTCATCATTTTGTTGAACATCCTCCATTTGACCTGGGGCAGTTAGAATAGGTCTCCACTGTTCACACGTATTCTACAGCTTATTACTTCAGAAATTCATCCTAATTTCTGTAGAAGATCTACTTTTCTGAAGCAAAGTAAGAAGTTAAAAATGTGTTAGCTAAATGTGACCATTTCTCTAAAAATAAAGCCAATGGACTACCAAGTGAAGAAAGTCAACAAGGACAGTGCCTATCTGTTGACATCACATTCTTCAAATGGCTGTGGCTTAAGAGCTGCAAGAGACTTTAGGGGGCCTCATGGAAGAAGTTTGCCAGGCTTCTATTTGGATGTGTCTAACTCCACAATTGTATGACCACTTTCGTAGCAAAATCATGTTAATAACACTAAAATTTTACCATAGAAAATAAAGTTTTTATGAGTGTTAATAGTAGTTGAGACATATCAATGTATCACTTTACATGTACAGATGAAACAAATGTTTTGAAGTGACTATTAAAGAGTAGTCAGAAAAGATGCTATATAGAAAATAAGCCAGACAAAATCCTGGCTTTCATTCTGGTGTGAGGAGTCAACCAATCTTCAAAAGGTAACCACATACATATATCAGAAAAATCAAAGATACAACAGGAAAAAAAATGCAAACTAGTTATTATGTGATGTGGCCCTGAGTATAATTTGTATTTTGTGGTCCAGATTTATTGCAATTAGAAACTTCCAAATGCAATCTGCCTTGCTTCTGTTTTCATATTATTTTCCTATTTGATGATAAGCCTACTTCAGCAATTTAAAAAAAAAACAAAATGTCAAGTCTATATATTTCAATCCTTAGATTAATAAATTGCAGATGTTATGCTAGCAAAATACCAAAAATCAACATAAATTGGACAAATATATAAGCAACCACTCTCTTTTAAACTTTACACTTCCACCCCAGGCTGAATTTAATTTACTATTAATTGCATTCTGTCAACCTTAGAATTGGATCAGGTAGTCTATTTTATGAGCTAGGATGCTATTTCATGATGCTGTACACTCATTACTGCTTGCTACCTTCCACCCTGAAGGCAGCTGCAATTTCAGGAATGGGTTGACACATCAATTAGTTTGTAATCAGTGTATAAAGTCCTTTCAGCGTTTGAGACCAGATTCTATTCTTACTCAGAAAGTAAACAGCTAGTCTATCTGGAAAACAGGTCCAAGGACCCAGAACAAGATGAGAAAATTGACCTTACTATAAGCTGCAAAATGACTATTGTCTCCAGGCCAAACCTTCCTGACCGGATGTCATCCCTCACAGTTTCCTGTGGACAAATCTAGAAGGACAGCACTGGGAGTCCTTCCCATCCATTCAAAGAAAGCATTTCTTGGCATTCTTGCTAACACATGTGTGGCAAAGATATTTTGGCCCAACAATTGCTGAGTAAGGGACTCATTCCTTCTCGAATCAATGGCTAAGCCTGGGAAGGATCTTAATTACTTTCATCTAACTTAACATCTGTAGTATAGGTGTTTTTGTGTGCCATCTTGATTCAGTTTTTGAGACTCTGGCTAGCAGCCAGTTGGTTTCCCTTTATGAAAAATGAATTTAATTCACATCCCCACAACTCCTCTTATCTGGGTACACATCCCAGGACATTGTACACCTCCCTAATTACCCCCACAACCTAGGACAGTCCTCATGTTCAGGGTGTGCTGAAAGCATGCAAATTAATCTATCCTGAGCCTGTTTAACCTTCCTTGCCCTTCCCTTCATGCAAAAAAAAAAAAAAAAAACCACAATAAGACAGTTGCCCACAGTTGCACATGCTCCCCTCCCTCATGCCTGACTCCAGTGCTCCCCCACCTCCCAGCATGGTGTGGCCATATTCTCTCCACAATGTCCACCTGTGAATGACAAGACTGCAGAACTCCCCAGAGCACTATGAATGAGAAAACTCTAATATTCTTTCTGGTTTCTCTCTCTTAATTTGTGTTTGGCCTCATCATATCATCTTCATCTTCTCAAAGAGAAAGAAAATATACAGTAAAGGGAAGTGAATTGCCTGGCACTTTGCAGGTTGTTCTTAATGGGGGTACACTAAAAATTCAGGTTTCTGATCACAGCTTCCAAATTCACTCTTCCTTTCTTAAAGTTTCACATGAACAGCAGGAATAATCAGACCATAAAAATATAGTGTAATAGTCATAGTACCCCTGAGTTACAGAGCATCTACTAGAAATTTATTGTTTGTTGTTTTAGTCTGGCACTGTATGTACAAAATTATTTAAGGTGTGTATTATAAGGCTCAGTTGCACTTTAGATAACTGATAACTCAGAAGAAAGCCACTTTTCATCATATAAGAAGTTCACAGGGTCACAATTAGAATATTGAAACTGTCAACTCAGTACACAAGCCACTACTTTGCTCAAATGACATGAAGTTCATTATTTTAAAAATTAAAAAAAAATGGAAGCCAGGGTTTAGATATGCCCAAGACCAACTACCCATAACATGTAATCAAAATGTAAGTCATCCTGATTTACCCCAAATGCTAGCTCTAATCATAAAAGAAGCACACAATGTAAGCTTTACATTCTTGTCAGCATGATTTAGTGAAATTAAATCAATCAGCTAGAGACAGCTCATTCTGAACAGCAATACTTTCCCTAAAAAGAATGTATAGCTGCCAATTAAAAAAAAAAGTCATAATACTCCCTCCTTTCAGCTTTATACGTGATGCTGTAACTGCTATGAGCAGAGCTTTTTACCACTGTAGGTTTCACATCTACAAACTGTTCTTTGTAGGCACAAGAAACTTTTTAAACTTTAAGTTGTTCTGATTTTATTTTGATGTCATTTATTTTTGATGTCTGATTTTATTTTTGAAGAATCAAAGAGTCTTCTTCATAGACTAAGGAAAGGAAAAAACAAGGTAGAGAGGAGAAAATAGCAGTTGTGAACTATTTAATTTTAATGAATCTATACAGGAAAACTAGCATAATCTTACCTGAGAAAAATATGAGAAAAATCTCTAGTCCCACTTTTTTTTTAATTGACATGTATTCTAGACCTCTGTTTTTTTGCATAATTATTGGATGTTTTATGATGTGCCAGATACTGTTCCAAGTACTTTACCTTCATCGGGCTCACATCAACCCAATGAAGTCTCATTATCTCTACACAGGAGAAAATGGAAGCACTCAGCAACTAAACCAAGCAGCATGACTCCAGTCCTAACCTCTTACCCATTATACTAAATTTCTTCTCCTATATGATGCATACTCATAAATGTGATGTACATGGCATAACTTCCAGTGGAGATTTAACTGAAAAATTCAGGACAGCCCAGAAATTATAAACAATTTCACCACATTTGTTCCTGGAATCTTCCCTGTTATCTTCCCAAAGTATGTTTCTGCTCTCCGAAAGTCAGGATGGAGTCAAAGCTCTTACCAACCTGTTATTAGAATCTGGGCCATGGCTGAAGTGGCAACCACAGGATTCTCTGGAGAACCAAATTCCCTGAATATTTAAGGAAGGAGAAGTGTGGTTTTAGAGAGGAAGGTGTGATATCATGGAAAGAAGGGCAGCTTGGGCATCAGAAGCCAGTTTTGGTTGTGGCCACTTGGCTTAATTTCCTCAGCATCATGTCACTTATGTGGGCTGCAGTATTCTCCTCTGAATATTTAAATTAAAGCACAATAAATTATAGAAAGCCACTAGAAGACCTAATGGCCATGGGAAGGCCCTTTTTGGCTTAGAAGATAAATGAAATTGTGCCAGAGAGAAAATCAAGGTGATAAATACCAAGAAGAAAGAAAGAATATTCTCTAGCAGCATCAGAGAAGTTTTATGGACTCTGTTGCTTTGAGCCAGCTATTTGCAATGCTCAAGTGGAATTCCCCACAAGCTGACTGTCCTGTAACTGCTCTTGTTTTGTCTCTCTACAGCTTTTGCTGGAAATGGAGCTTATCGGAATATTTAATATCCAAAAAGAGTTCCCCTCACCAAACAAAATGAAATGGCTTTCTGTGAAAATATTTTAGCTCAGATACCTCTTTAAGGCAGGAGTCAGCAAACTAAATCCCACAGATTAACACAGACTACGGCGTGTTTTGGTGAGTAGTTTTACTGGAACACTGTCATACTTATTTGCTTTCTTTCAACAGGAGCAAAGTTGAGAAGTTGACATAGAAAATATGTGGGACACAGAGCAAAAATACTCACTGCTGGTCCTCATGTACAATAAGTTTTCTTACCTCTACTTTAAGATTTTTTAAAGGTAACTAACTCAAAGAACCATGTACCACCTGTCCTCCTAAACTGCAGGGGTACCAAAATAGTCAGTGGCATCCTCTCAATTTTTATTCACTCAAGTCCAAGGGTATCTTCAAGATCAACATGCCTCAAGGGAATTTGCATCCTTTACACTACATCAGGACTCTAACAACCTTATCACCTGATTATCCTTACCCTTGCAGTATGCCACACAGTACTCACATCTCAAGATCACCTCAGTGCTGGCTAGGGATGCAGGGATAGGATTTTCAGCAAAGCAAGCATTTGTAGGAACACCCCCAAACTTTGCAATGTAGCACAAAAATTCATGCCCAGTTACATGAATATCTCAGATAATCATTTAAGCTAGTTTGGTGAAATAATGTTAGATGGAAAGTAATCTGCTTTTTCAGTACTTCACTCAACAAGCAGTCTTGTGACAAAGTTATATAAAATGGTTTAATTAGCAGAAATTACTTTATAATAATATATCACTCTTTAAATAGGTAGACTAAAATTAGGCATTAAAAGATTCCTAGGGAATCACAATTAGGAAACCCATACATAACACCTACAGATACTGGCTTTTTTTCCCCATTTTTCCCAGGTCTCCACCTCAGATATAAGGTCTTAGAAGACAACAAGAATTCTTTTAGTTCTTCCTTAAACAAACATTTATTTCTCCTCTATTCTTTAAGCAAAACTCAACTTAGTTATTTCCACCCATTTCTGTCTTAGCTAAGATTTTCCTAGGAAACCACTAGGCTATCTTCCCATTGGTGACTATCCACTTGCATCCTTCCTCAAATCTCAAGACAAGAAGCATGTAAGAATTCACCATGAGTCCTGGGGCAAATGCATACAGTCTCTTTTCACATAGTTACTGTCTTTTCATTGCAATGTCTCTTCCAACCTTGTACCTTCTCTGAAACATGGTGACATAGTCAAGTCTAGGTTTTCAGCCCCTTGGTTAGAGCATGAGATCAATTTAATTGATCAAGACAAGCTTTTTCTGTTTTAATGGAAGGAATGGAGTAGCCACAAATAGAGCAGATAAGAAAAGAATATAACATAATGTCACATTTACTAAGTACACACACTTTTATATATTGCATATATTATATTGAATTATATTTAGACTATATATGGTATAAGATAGAGATAGATGATAGATAGATAGATAGATAGATAGATAGATAGATAGATAGATAGATAGATAGATACTGAGCTTATCTATTTGGCCACAATGTAAAATAAATTATCTTTTTTTAGTTAATATAAAAAATATTTGGAAATTCCTATTCAGGTATCCCCGCTCTTCCCTACTTCAAGTTTCAATGCTCATCTTTTGGTGCATAACTGCATTTATATTAGATGATTCAGCCTTTAACTTTAAGGATCTGGATAGTTTTTGTGAGCCAAAATCATACTTGAAGACTGCTTTGCTTGTTCTTTCCTTAATTGTTTCTTTAGATCAATTTAGTTGGACAACCATTATCTGTTTTTGGCCCATACACAGGAGGAAAACTTTACATTGTGAAATAAAATACCACTGCAGCACTAGAAATTTAATTACTAATTAATGTCTTTATTTATATTTGTAAATTGATCATATAATGGCTACCTTACTGTAACTCTGAAATAAACACTGTTTTAGCATTTATAACTTTCTCTAATTCATAATTCACAGGCTTATCAAGATCCTGGTTTTTAAGCAACTCAATAAATTGTCCATTGAAATTGAAGTAATATATTTGAGATAAAGAAAATTAAACAAAACAAAATTTTTTTCAGAATGAAAGACCATCATTCCTGCTGAAGTGGAAATCTGCACTCTCTCATGGCCACTGTGGAAAACAGCAATGGCAATCTCAGTCAAGTGAACTACTGTACTCTGATGATAGGGAAATTTGTGGTTCATGAGACAATGCAAAAGTAAGAATCTGGATTTTACTGGTATTTGACATCATTTGCTTCTACAACTTCACTAACTGACTCAGTAGAACTGTATTTTTTTTAATTGATCAATAACAATGAGTTTTGTATCAGTTGAAGAAACCAATTTCTTTTTCTTTTTCAAATAAGTCACAGTATGATCATGACTTTTATCTCATATATTCGAGACTCATCATTTTCCTTCATCAGTGACTGTATGAAATATTTTCCTCTGTATTTGTATATATCTTGAACTACATGATATATGGCACACATTCTCTTTCAAAAATTCATATCCTAGCTCAGAAAACATTATGATCTTAATCTTCCTGTGTTTCTGACTGTGTCTAATGCCATGCTCCGCCCACTTGGCTGATGAAGCTCCAGTTGTATGAGTTAGCCACCATCCCCCAAAGACATCAAGCCGTCCCCTGTTCTTCCACTCAACTGAACACTCATTCCCTACTCTTACTTAATAGCTCCAAAATGTCTACCAGACCTCACTCAAAGATCTGTTCCTCAGGGAGACTTTTCTGACATTCCTCATTTAAATGAACTCCACTCTGTCTCCATCACAAAACACATCTATTTTTTTTTCTTGAATGAACAATTGAAAAATGAACAAAGTTGAGGGACTCACTCTGACTTCACAACTTAAAATTCATGCATTAAAAAACACCAGCAGAGTAAAGAGCCAGTGAGAGAAAATACTTGCAGATCATATATTTAATTAGGGACTAGCGTCCATAATAAATAGATAACTCCTAAAATTCAACAAGAAACAACTCATTTAAAAAAGAGACCATCAACTTGAATAATAATTTCTCCAGAGAGGATATAGAAATGACCATTAACAATATGAAAGTTGCTCAGTATTACAAATCATTATAAAAATACAAATTAAAGCTGCAATGAGATACTTACCTCATACTCATCCATTAGCATGGCTACTAACAAAACAATAACAACAATTTTAAAAAATTGGAGATGGAGAGAAACTGGAACCCTGTACACTTGAGATGGAAATAAAATGGTAGAACCACTCTGACAGTTTCTTACAATATTAAAAGTGGATTTACCGTAGGGGTAGCCATTCTACTTCAGAGTATATATGTAAAATAACCCATGTTTATAGAAGCATTATTCATAGTAGCTCAAATGTGGAAGTAACTGCAGCATCCATGAAAAGATAAATGGATAAGCAAAATATGTTATATACATTTAGTTGATTATTATGAAGTCTTTCAAAGGAAAGAAACTCTAACATATGCTACAACATGGATGAAATTAATAAGTGAGATATTAGTCACAAAAGACAAATACTGTATGATTTCATTTACATGATGCAGAGTAGTCAAAATCATAGAGACAGAAAGCAGAATGTTGGTTTCCAGGACCTGAAGATGAGGGGAATGAGGAGTTATTGTAATTAATACAGAGTTTCAGCTTCACAAGATGAAAAGGTTGATGGGGATGGATGATGGCAGTAGTTAACAAAAGTTTATGAATGTTTTTAACACCACTGGCTCTACACTCACAAATGATTTAGATGATCAATTTTTATATCATGAATATTTTATCACAATAAAAACACAATTTAAAAAAATATTACATAATAAAATCTAACAAAATCAAATTTTGACGTTGCAAATATAGCCATGACTCAGATTAACATAAAGAAGGTTGTAGTTGGCTTTTCCCTTCACCACCATCCATATTTACTCCATTCCTATACAAATAAAAAGATTGCATATCTAATCAAGTGCAAGACCCTATATATATACTGCTTTTACTATTCTGTTCTTTCTTTCCTCATTACCACCATCCAAATTCTAGACATTTCTGCCTCATTCCTAATCTCAATAGCAATAACTGTCCATTTTATTTTGCATTGCCAGGATATTCTGGAATCCACAATGTCTTCAGAAACTTTTCTCTGCTCCTTAAGTTATACACACATCTTATTCTGTTGAACAATTCCCAGAGTATAATCAGAGATGACTTTTTAAACTTACATGTAACCATTTTACTTTGAATTTTTGATAACCCAGTAGTGACATAACTTCTTCTGACTTCCCAAGACACAAATTCCTGTATGTAGGAAATATATTGCTTGCCTCATAAAGTTATTAGGATTAATTGTTGGCACTTACAAAGATCCTAGAACAATACCTGGAATAAAATATACTCTCAAAAAGCATTATGTAATATCGAAATTCTACTGATTTCTCAAGAAGAGAAAGCCTCTTTAAATTCCCCAAATGGATATGGTTTTCCTCTCTGAACCTTCTGAACCTTGGCATCTTTTGCCATTTAATATGTTTTTGATAAATTTGCAAATATGTGTGATATTATTCCTGTGAAGCATTTATTTTTAAAAGTAGATAATCTTATAATTCATCTTTCATATATGGTTTCTAAAATAGTAATTGATATATACTAAATTTTTAAGTAAAGTGAACTCAACAAATCAACTTGTTTTGTTTACTTGAAAATGTTCTGTGTCCACACAAAACTCACATGTATTTTAAAAGAGTGGTTCTCAAAAGAAGAATTGGGGATCTCTGATATGAAAACCATTTTCATAGTAATACCACCATTTGCCTTTTTCATTCTTATACTCATATACTATATCATGCATACAGTTTTCCACAATCTATGTGATATATAATAATACAATAGATTAAATGCAGAAGCAGAGATGAGATTCCAGCTGTCTTCTTTTAAACAGAACTTTTAAAGAAACCTTGGAAAAGTCACACTTCAGGAGAGAACAAAGTGCTATGGTTTGGTTAATTCAGTGGCCTGAAACCATTTTCTGGTAATTACTGTCAGTAAAACAAGTGCATTTGAAAACAAAGCTGAGCAGAGAGAGTACCATGCCAGGAGGTCATTTAGGAAAGAGATCCTTAGTTGTGGACAGAAGGAAAGAAGTACTTGAAAAAAGCAAAGATTATAGAAAACAATCAGCATGGGAAGAATAGATGAATTCTAAATAGGGAAGAGGGGTGGGAGGGAAAGGTAGGGGGCAGGGGATTAGCTAGGATGGTGGAATGTGATGGACTTCATTGTCCATAGTACATATATGAAGACACAAATTGGGTATCAACATACTTTATATACAAACAGATATGAAAAATTGTGCTCTATATGTGTAATAAGAATTGTAATGCATTCTGCTGCCATGTATTTTAAAAAAATCAATTTAAAAAAAAAGAAAAGAAAACAATCAGCACCATTTCAAAACTTGGGTCATACTCTTGCTTTCTAGCACTAGATCATTTCATTATGCTCAGTGGGATTAGCAGCAAGTTTGAAATCAAAAAGTTTTACCTTTGAATTTTGGGTGTATGTATTATTGGCCAGGTCCCTTAGAACCTTCAGTTCCTGTTCAATTGGTAACTGAAGATATTAATAATAATTGCTAATACTTAAAGATTATTTACTCTCTGCTAAAAGCTATAGTATTTATTTAAAACACAAAATAAACTGTGAATTACAATTAGTATTCTTAATTTACGAATAAAAAAATTTATTTTTAGAAAGAATAATCCTCAATGGTACACAGAAAAACATCTCAGCAGAGATTGAAATCTGTCATCTAAGTTAAGAACACTCACTTGGTTTTTGTTGTTGTTTTATTTGGGAGGTTGTTTTTTGTTGTTGTTTGTATTAGGATTGAACCCAGGAGCACTCTACCACTGAGCTACAATCCCATTCCTTAATATTTATTTATTTATTTGTTTAGAGAGCATTTTGCTAAATTGCCAAGGCTGGCCTCCAACTTGCAATCCTCTGTTTCAGCCTCCAGAGAAGCTAAGATTATAGGCATGCACCTCAATGTCTAGCTCAGAACCCCCAATCTTAAATAGTTAAAAATAGGTAAGGCTGCTTGTGAGAAAAGGAACTGTAAAGATGCTTAAATGATAGTTATTAAGACTTCAAGATTTTTTTCATTTTTTTAATAATATCATTTTCTTTAAGGATATATTATTAATATTATGGTAGCAACTTTTTCTAAGAAAAAACATTCATAGCATATAAGGAGCTTTGAGAAACTTTCCAGAAAATGAAACTTGTTGTGGAGGGAATGCACAATAATCCAGAGTTTCTCAAATTCTTCATAATGGAAAACTTTTCCATAAGAAAAATTTCTATATCCAAGTATTAGTCTTCTTTAGAATGCATGTTAAGCTGATTATTTCCAACATTATTAAATTGTTGTAAGTCTTGTTAATTAAACAATATATGTTGTTCTATCAAACATTCAGGAGTCTTATAGAAACTCCACTGTATTAGAATAGAATTTATTCCTAAATTTCAGCTTCTATAAATAATGCTTAGATGAACATTTTTGAGCACTTTTCCTCTGTGAGACACATAAATTCTTATAAAAGTTGTTCAGCTCAATGTCAAACTGATGTGTAGTAGCAGATGAGTGGGTGTATTGTGTTAAGTCCTTTTTTGCCAGTGCTGATTAATCTCATTTAAAATCACACAATTTTGTTTGATATTCTTCAAAATTATGAATTTGAATTTTTTGTTTCAGTTTTCTGGTTACAAAACTACTATGGCAGTATTAAGTTCTTTGTTCTTTTTTTCCCCTTTTCCTATAGAATTTAAGTTTCCTGGGGACAGATAATGTCCGATTTCTTTCTACAACCCCAGCTCCAGTTTTATCCACTTGCATTTCCTTTTGTAAAAATAGTCTGCCTTTTCCCCATTCATTAAGATTTCAGTTTTTTCACTGATTTGTGTAGCCACATTTGTCCCCTTTCTGTCATATGTATTTGTACTTATTGCTTTGTAAAACATGCTCTCTTAATTTTTTACCACATTTTAATTTATGGAATACTTGTATTAAATTGTATTTCTCATTACATTTTTCCCATTGCTTTTACAAAGTTGACCCCATGGTCATTATTTACTTCCCTTTTCTGATATAAATTTTAAATGTCATTACTTAGTAATTCTGAAATTAGCATAAAAAATAAAAGGGAGCAAAAAGCCTAACTAAAAGCAACAATGCTACCACTTTTGGGGTTCTTTACATGTGCCAAATATAATTCTGGAGCTGGAGTTGTAGAAATTAATCTGACATTGTTTTCAGGCAGCCTAAACTCTAAAAGAAAAAAAAAAAGAACAAAGAACTTAAAAGTACCCAAATGGTTTAACTTCATTACTAAATTAATACATTGTATTGGTTTTTAGTTGAAAATGTTCATATTATATTTCCAAAAATGCTATTGTACTGGGCATGGTGTCACACGCCTGTAATCCCAGCAGCTTGGGAGGCTGAAGGAGGCTGGACAGGAGTAATAGGAATTCAAAGCCAGCCCTAGGAACTTAGTGAGGCCCTAATCAACTTAGCAAGATAATGTCTCTAAATAAAATATAAAAAGGGCTGGGGATGTGGCTCAGTGGTTAAACACCCCTGAATTCAATCCCAGTACCAAACAAAACAAAACATGCCATTTCTCATCCATAAGATCCCTGGGGGTTATCATATACTGATGATTCTCATTATTCACCATAGCTATATTATATAAAATCACTGTGAATCACTGATATAATATGTGATGTTATTTTATTGATAGTGTCTGGTCAAAATGTCACCAACAAGTTTATAACCATGTTTTATGTGTTTTTCTTCTTAAAGACATCTTATTTAATATATATTATTGATTCATTAATACTGAACTCATGGCCATGTTATATCCCTGAAGCAAGTCTGAACAAATATCCTCTTATGTGTATTTTCTCCATAGAGTACTTCAAAGTTTTTGTGGTTAAAAACACTAGACATAATTTCAACACTAAACTTTGTGATCATTTTAAATAATGAAATCACTAACAAAAACATAAAATACAAAAAACTAAAATAAAGCACTAAATAGACCATAAAAAGGACATTTTTTAATAAGAAAGCAGGGTTATCACTTTGTTCAACCTTGGCTAGCAATGTGCCTGTTATGCAACTCTAATTTTTGCCACTTTGTGTATGTCTACAAATTATCACCAAAAAATATGGCTAGCATTAATTTGGAGGTTACAAATATATTTTAATTAGTAGGTGTGTTAGTCAGCTTTTCATCCTTGTAACAAAAGTATCTGACAAGAACAGCTTTTGGAAGAGGAAAAGTTTATTTTGGACTCAAGATTTCTGAGGTTTCAGTCTATGGTAAGCTCACTCTATGGCTTTGGGCCAGGGGTGAGGCAGAACATCATGGCAGAGGGAATAACAGAAGAAAGCTCCTTTGCTTAGTCCACCAAAAGGCAGAGGGAGAGAGGGAGAAGCTGAGGAGTCAAGATACAGTCCCCAAGGTCATGATCCTAATTACCCATCTCCTTCAGCCACACCCCATCTGCCCACAGTTAGCACTCTGCACAGTTCTTTCAAATCATTAAATCCATCAAATGGATTAATTTGTTGATTATGTTGCAGACCTCATAATCTAATCATTTCACTTCTGGACATTCCTGCAGTTACATAGGAGTTGGGGGGTAGGGGGAAGGACTCATATCTAATCCATAACATTGGTAGATTCTTAAATACAGAATCCAGAATAATTAGCATAGATTTTATCCACTTCTTATCAAGCCTGTTTTTGAACATCGTATTAATTAATTGTTGACATTTGCCAATTAATTCTCTGGTTTTCTTTGTCTAATCGTGTGCTGTAGAAATAGTGATGGATATTGTCTCATCCTTATCATTGACATATGAGAATCAGGCCTCATTTCATTAACATGGAGTAAATCTCACTCACTATAAACTTGTCAATTATGTTTTTTAAACTGTTCTTGACTACCTCAAAAGCACAACTTAATTGTATTCTCTCAGTTATCATTGATTTATTTTCCACAAATATAATCTTAATATGATTAGAACATTCTTATTTTCCTTTTATCCAATGTAGCATTCTCTGGATGATATGGACAACTAGCATTGTTGTGAAGCTTGTTCAGTTTTGTGCAAGACTTGACAGGTATCAATGTTTAAGGAGAGACCCTAGCGATTATGACAAGTTAAAAGGAAAAGGGAGTGTACTCTCTTGTCAGCATTGATGATTTAGGTATAAATACTCGTGAGGAAGTTACATGAGCTGCTGGGCGGGGAATGGCCAACTTATCTGAGACAGCACTGCCAAGGTTGCTGTTTTACCAGCAGGACAGTGATCATTAGTTGTGGCAGGTGTTGTCGAAAGTGTTCAAGCCTGTCGGATGCAGATTCCCTTCCCAAGTGCCTGCCATGTGCTTGTCCTTGTTACCAGTCCCTCCCTTGACTTGTCCATTACCCTGGTGTCCAAAGCCAAGGCTTCATTCACAACTAATTAAGGAACTCCAAAGGCTTTTCTCCCATTTTCAATAAACTGTTAAAAACAACCCCATTGTGCTGCTTTCTTCAATCAGGGCTTTTTAAAATAGGGAATATTATACCTTTTAAGGTAAAACAGTTTTAAAAAGTAGAGAAATAATTATTTTTAGTAAATTAGTAAGTTAATTTTAATTTTAGTAAATTAAAGTGTAAAATTTTGATGACTATGAATAAGTGATATGCCAAAAAATGGGAAGATTTGGATATCTTGTTTAATTTAATAAAAGATACAAAAGATATCCATTTGTTCACTTTATTTCTCTGATATTTTGCTGAAATTTCTAGAAATGCTATATTTGTATATGTATTCTCTATCAAGGTTAGTGAGAACATTATGAAAGTTCAGATGATTCACTTAGCATGCACCTTTAAAATTAAATTTCCCCACTGTTGGAAAGACTGAGTTTTGAAACTTTACCTCATTGTCTCTACAAGTGGCTTTCCTATAATTCTATTCAATATCCTTCAATTATACAGATACCCAAATAACCTCAGAAATCAGATTAATTCTGCTTATGTGCAGAAGAAAATTAATGATAAAACTCTTGGTACAAATCACATGGTTGTGAACTGAATAATATTCTCCACTGTACCCAACACAGTTATATAAAATTTTTATATATATAGTAGCAATAGTTTAATTTCCCAAACCCATATCATGTGTCTAAGTGGAGTTAGCAGAATGAAATTAGCAGCATGATATTTTTTTTAAGTTTAAGTTTTTAATTCAAAAGACTTTATCTTAAGTCATCTTGGATGCCATTACTTAAATTTCTTCCAAGAAGCATACACACACACACACACACACACACACACAATCATCCAAAATAACATATAACATTTTCAAAATATTTTCTTCTATCTCCACAGAAGAACATTTTCCCACAAAATGACTAAGATTATCTACTTCCATTTCTTCCTTCCTCTTTCTTCCCCAATTCTCATAAGCTAGAAAGGTGCCTCTTCCCACGTTCTTAACATCCCCAAGATTTCTGTTGATGTTGATATGAGGATCCCCCAAGCTCAGTCCTCACTGGATTATCAATGCAGCTGTTTAGTCCACTGTTTTCACACCCCTTTGACCAACCTCAGTCACACTCAATCACATGAATATCCCTTCTGCTTACTACAGAGCTGTTCTTTTCCAACAACCCTCAGGCCTCTGAATATAATAATGCTGTAGTGAAAACATCTGCTCTTTGCATCATTGCCAATTTATAGTTCACACATCTTAAATTCAGGTGCCAATTTACCATTTACAATCATTGCTCTTTTCTTGACACTTTTCTGATTGACTTTGTTAACTCCAGCCAACACTTTGTCAACACATTTGAGTTCAATTAGAAACATTGATATTTACATATATTAATATTTAGAGCTGAACAGCAATCTTCAGTTATTCCAATGTCTTGTATTTCTGATCCAATTATACAGTAACTTGTTTGAAGGAAGACAACAGGTTCTCTATTATTGTATAGTTCTTACATATCACAATATACTGCACATAAAATATTCTCAATAAATGTCTACTGAATGAGTGATATGTTAAAATAGCCAATGATGCATTTGAAACTATTCCATTCTCTTCTTGGTGGCATTTGAGTTAGCTCTTGTTAAGAGGCATCCTAGGTAAACAAGGGATAGGTGTCTCCTCAAGGAGATACATCAATAGACATATTGTAATAATACAATCTAATTCATTGTAGTAGTGTTCCAATCACCTTTGTATCATAAACAATTAGATCAAGAATATAAACAAATAATGGAACAATGTTTTAGCTGTAAGAGTGATTACTAAAGACAACTGAACAATCAAGGACAGCCTGAGTTGTATGGCCTGCTTTAAAAGATCTTTTTTCTTCCATCCAGTCTTTCAAAAATGGTTTTACACTAATAAATTCATTCATTCTATAAATGATATTGAGAAATTATTCATACCCTCTGACTCCCAGTTTCCTCAACCGTAAGAGGTACTGAAAATGACAACTGCACATGATAAGGCAGAGTTTTGCCCTCAAAATGTTCATCAGATAGGGAGGAAACAGGAGTGGAATAGAATTAGGCATACTTCTTCCTGATCCAAACATTTCAAACAGTTAATTTTATACTTGTAAAATTATTGATTTAAATTCCTTTCTCCTTTTCCTTACTTATTTGTGGTGCTGGCAATTGGACCCAGGGCCACATGCATGCTGGGCCAGCACTCTACCACATATGCAGCCCCCCCACACACTGCTTTCATTTGAATGTTAATCAACATAGCAATCTTGACTATTCAGATAATAACTGATCTATACATTGTAGAATTAAAGATCCTTCTTAGGTTTAATGTGTTTTCCTATATTTCTTCCAAAAGATATTAAATGACTTGGTCAAACCCAATGACTTCAATTTCCAGGTTCCTACTCAAGTAATGCATGCAATTTGCTGCAACTACATGAAAGCCAATTTCATAGTCACCAAAGCTGCTAGCATATGCTACTAAGTTTAAAAGTTTATCCTCTATTTCTTTCTCTAATTCACTTCATTACTTGCTAAAAAATAATCTTATGTCCAAATAACAGAAACGATGTGAATAATTAAATTAATTTAGAATTTCCTCAGTCATTACCATATGATACAAAACACATTTCCATTCCCATTGCTAAGCTATCAATCTGTATTATCATAGTGACCCACATTTATGCCATCTAAAGACTTAACTTCATTTCAGATTAAATTGCATGCTCAAAAAATATCAGAAGCATATGTTCAATCTCTACCACCAAACCAATTTGCTCACCACAACAGTCTGCCTTATCTTCTTGATGTTTAATTCAGTATTATGAATGCACTAGTATAAGAACTATGTTTTCCATGATTCAACACCAATGAATGCTGCAGATACTTATTAGATAGCTTATCTTTTCAAAACTGAAAACCAAAAGCCCTATGATAAAAGCTGTACTACCAAGTATAGAAGAACAACAATGGATTATGCATTATGAGGAAATAATGAGAAAATAGAGGGATAATTTCAAGCTTAGTGTAAGGAGATTTATTCTCAGCCAAAGCTTAGGTGAGCCTGTGTTATCTTTTTTTGCTGACATACAACAAGCATTGTACATATCCTGGGCAGCATACTCTGAATTCTATTAGCATTTGAATAACTGTGTCTTACTTTAACATTATAATGCAAAGGATATGTTCAGCTATTTAAGGCAAAGGATATGTTCAGCTATTTAAGGCAAAAAGAAAAGAAAATGAAAAGGGGAAAAACTATCCATTTCAATAAGAAAAAACAAAAGTTTTCAAAGCAAAAAAAATGAGCAACTGATACAATTGTACAATTAGATAAACAAGCAATTTCAAATTTAAGAGTAAAACTATAATAATATATACTTAAAATATTCAAGTTCATTAGTGAAAAGATAAATGTAAACTGAAAAAACAAATCCATCAAAGTAGAAATATAAAACTTCTTTTATCCAGTGCTAGGAAAAGCAAAAAATCATGACCTCTTACAATGACTAGAAGAAACAAAAACTATCATTAACCTTCTGGATAGCAATTTAACAATATTTAACAATAGACTTAAAATATACAAAGTTTCTGACATATTTTATTCATAGTAACTCATCTTGAGGAAATAATAACAAATGTGAACATACTTAGCTTCAAAGATGTTAATTATGATGTTATTTAAAATAGTGAAAAATAGTGTAAATGGTTTAACTGGTAATGAAAACATGTGCAATACAATGCCTCATAGGCATTGAATACATTGTAGATTACGGAAGGAAGAATACATATTTTAGAGCCTTAACATGTAAAGAACTTGGAAATTGTCACTTGTATCCTTACAAGAAGAAGCTGAACAAACTGAAATCATTTTTTATTAAAGAACTACTATCACAAAGAAAATTGGCAATTTGTAATCTGAATTCATTTAGAGAAACACAGAAATTAGGAGTGAAAGTTAGCATAACCATAAACTGGTAGGAACACTTAAATAGCAATTTAATGAATTGCTGGAGGATCAATGTATGTTTGAGAATGAGAAACTGATAAGGCCACAGTGTTTGGGGATCCCGGAACACTTTTGTAAAATTTATCTTCCTCTAGGGAATTGACCAGGTTCTCATAATTACAGGATGAGAAAGATTCTTTCTTGGTTCTGGCACAGGAATGGAGAAATAACTATTTTAAAATAAATCTAGAAAGGTATCAATAATAAAGGACTTTTCCAGAGCTCCAGTGTGAAACTGTATCCCTGTACAAGAAGGAAACTGTCCCCAGTCCAGCCCCCTAAACCTTATCTCACAAAGTGAAAATAAAATCATAGTCAACAGGGATCAGAGTTTCAGGAAAATACACCAAGAACACCAGAGTCAAGAAAGGGAGTAAGGTAAGGGAGTACAAAACCTTTACAACTGGAATTGTGAAAATCCATCCCCAAAATATAAGCCTGCTGAAAGACTGAAATATAATCACAAGGATGGAATCTCACCCCTCCCCGCATTCTTATCACCATACCACAGGGCCCCAGGATAGAACTGTATTATGGCTGAAGGAGTTGCAAGACACAGGCTCCTTCTGAGTAAGACCACACAGGAAAGTGCAAATTCAAGAAGGGAGGCATTAAAAACAGCCCAACTCCTAGCCAAATTAAAATACATTCTCACACGAAATGATATTACCTCATTTCTTATTATCCAAAAGAACAGGTTAGCTTTCAACAAAAATAAATTTACAAGACATAACAAAAGGCCAGAGGAAACACTCTGAAAGAAAAAAAAAATGATCATAACAAAGCTCACATTAACACAATTGTTGAAATAATCAGAAAACTTCAAATAATTAGCATGTTAATGATTCTAAGGATAAAATTAAATCATATAAAGAAAAGAGTGGATTATGTAAGCATAGATGGAAATTCCAAGAAAGAATAAAAATAAATGAATAAATAAAAACATGGTAACAGAAATGCTTAATTCTTTCAATTAACTCTTGAGTACCTCTGACATGGCTGAGAAGGGGATTAGAAATGTCTGTAGAAACTTACACTGAAATTCCAAAGGGGGAAGAAAATAAAAATATGTTATATCACTAACTACAGTGTGATTCTGGATTTGTATATATTAATGAATTAACAATAGTTATTTTTAAGTCAATAGTGGAATTATTGGTGATTTTTTTCTATCATATTTTGCAGCAGCTTTTTCAAGGAACACATATTCCTTTGGCAATAATAAATAAGAGAATTGTTAAGTAAAGAGAATTTCATTATAATTTTTCACTAGTAAACTGATTGTTATGATGTTTAATATTGTTTTCATAAAAGGTACCAATCTGGCCTAAGAAGCATGGTACATGGACGCACATTAATATGTACAAACATTTTTGTTTGGAAAGGACAGGAGGAGAAAAGGGGCTACAAGAGGGAGAAGCGTGAGGAAGGTGATTGAGCACCTGCTCCTTTTATGACCTCTAGGATTGGGTTTCACTCTTTACAAAATATATATGTGCATATGTATACAGACTGTATACACAAACAAAGGGGCATCATAAGCTGAGTCCTTCCAGTGATGGAATATAACCCAGAATGGGCTGAGAATTGCAAACTTGTCTAGCCTTTGAAGACTTCATCCCCTAATAGGGAGTGTCAAGGCTATTTTCAAGCAGCTCCTTTTGCCATAAGTAGTATGAGGATTGTGGCATATAGAAGAGTATAAGAAGAGCAGTGTGGAGCTTCTCTCATAAGAACACTAGCCACGGAGTCAGCCTTTCTGTTCAAAATTTAGCTTTGCCACCAAATAGCTATAAAGTCTTGGGAAGGTGATTGAGCACCTGCTCCTTTTATGACCTCTAGGATTGGGTCATAAAAAATCTGGATTATCTTTTTAAGAGAAAACAGAGTGATTAACCACAAAAAAATTAAAGGTTGAACAATTCAAGAAACCGACCCAAATTTTTTATATCAAAGTATTATGAAATACAGTGCTTTCACTTCTCCTTTTTCATAGTACTTACCCTTCAAAATAGAATGTGTAGAGGAAGAATGAAGATTTGCTCTGAATCTGGATATGTATGGGAATCATTTTGCCTCAGATTCCTCACCTGTCAAATGAGGGAGCTAACAGTACTCATAATATATGGTTATTAGGAAGATATTTAATTAAAATAACCCATATGTCATAATGCCTCACACATATTATGTACTCAATAAATGATCATCCAGGGGGACTCTAAAGGGCCTGTGTACATATTGTTAGCCTTCCAGGGCATCTTGAAGTAGCCAAGAAGGAACTAAGATGGGCCTGAGGTTCTGCCTTTTTGCAAACAGGGACTGACAAGTCAATAGAAATCTGGATTATCTTTTTAAGAGAAAACAGAGTGATTAACCACAAAAAAATTAAAGGTTGAACAATTCAAGAAACCGACCCAAATTTTTTATATCAAAGTATTATGAAACACAGTGCTTTCACTCCTCCTTTTTCATAGTACTTACCCTTCAAAATAGAATGTGTAGAGGAAGAATGAAGATTTACTCTGAATCTGGATATGTATGAAGATAGCGCACCAGGGTAGAGATCAAGAATAGTGAATTCTCATGTTTATTCTACAGCCATCCTTGGGACTCAGTTGCTTTAGCTAAAAAATAAGGGTATTGAAGGAATTCTTTTACTATGAAAAGCGTTAAACTTTGAATTCCTTTGGCCTGGCTGTCAGGTGAACAGATCTGAATCTTGGCTTCATACTTCCTGGATGTGTGATCTTGAGGAGGTCACACTTTATCTTGTGGTCATTTCACTCCACAGATTCACTTCAATTCTCTTACTGTTCACTGTCATAATACTGAGGAATGTCTGAAATACAATGTCTTTAGGTTGTTTATTGATGTACTACCCTAAGACAAATTAAAATGTGGCATAAATAGAGGTAATAAAAGAGTCATTTAGCAGATTTTTATCTTTGATTTGACCGAATACCCCGTATGGGATAAATCTACTTTAACTACTGTGTTTCCATTTCTATATTAAATATGAAAAAGGTTTTGAGCTGACTGTGAACTTTAAATTTATCTGCATCAACCTGGATACTTTGTATATCAGAAAAATAAACTTAGGGAGGTAAAGTTAAGAAGTTGACAGGACAGTATTCTTTTTCATCTCAGCTCTGCCTAATATGATTAAATTAATCTTTCCATGACCTACCTACTCAATGTAATCTAAATTCATTCTTCAAAAGAACTAAGTTACTAATTTGAAATAGAGACCCAGGATTTTGATGGATGGCTTAGAAAAATTTACATGTCTCAGATATCCTTTGAGATAGGCTCCCATATATTCCTATGGCTCAGGAAAAAGATTAACTAATTTTAATCACACTGATAAGTCAATATTTCTTTGTCCTAGAGTAAATAGTGTAGAAATATATATATATATATATATATATATATATATATATATATATATATATATAAAGTAGAATCTAGTAAAAGAAATATTCACACAGAATGTAGCACTGAACAATAAAATAAACAAAAAGTTGTTTTTAAATAAATAATTACTTTCATTCTAATACTTGGAGGCTTTTCAAAAAATAGCCTGCACTCGGCCCTTTAAATGAGCACAGGATTCTCACCAGTTTTTCCTATCTTTACCAAAGTCAGGACTTTAATATATCTGATCAAATGATCAGGACTACCCTTTGATAAATTGAAAATGTAATAGGACTTTATATACAAACATACTATATGTTATCTGAGAAGTGATGCTAAGATAGCAAAGTTAGTTTTAATCCTCCAAAGGTGGTGAGTTTCTGCTGAGTGTGAAATTTACCTGCATTTTTAAAAGTGATAAAACTACTAAGCTTATGATGACTTATCTCTCCTTTCAAAAGTACATCCCCTAACTCTGAGGTTAATGTAGCCTCACTTCCCCAATCTTTTGATCATCTTGCTTTCCGAAAATTCTCTTATTTATTCCTTTTCTATTACAGGAACAGCATGTCTGTATTTTCTGACTGCAGGAATTGAAGGCCCACACCAAGCTGTGTGACTCCTTTGAATGACAAAATAATGGAATGATCCTGGAGACTTCGAAGTCAAGGCAGAGGTATTTATTGCTTAGCAACCCAGACTGATGTCAAGAGCTCTGCCAAATGCAGATGGTGAGTAGGACTGTTGAAAATCAAAATTGCTTTGCTATAATTCTTTTGAATTGGTTTCAACAAAAAATATTAATTGGTTTGCCCATTTATTTGTTTGATTGATTGATATAACAACTCTCTGGCCAACCACTAAAGTGGCAATTACAGCTAGCTGGTCATACTAAAGGGCCATAGAAATATGAAACTTATGAGTCAAGAACCCCCACAACTTCTCCAGGAAGATAATTATCCGCTTTTCTGAATTGTTATTCAAGTGCATTTTTCTCATCATCGTTGCTACTCAGAGGGTGGAAAGTGACAAATGATGATATAGTGTTTAAAAGCACAATAATGTTACCATACTTAAACATTAGCATTAACTACAGTATACATCTAGTCCAGACAGCCCATATGATTCTGCTTGGGGCCTTTGAAGTAAAGCAAATACCTGATTTGTTTTCCAATTAGGGTTAAATAAAATACAGAGCATTCATTAAGTCAGAAGTATGTAATAATAAATATCACATTTGCTTCTGTAGTGAGCTTATTATGTAGCATATTTTATTAGTTTCCAAGTAAGCAAGCTGAAAGGAAGAGTCCATTGTTTACACTTTGAATGCAATACCTAAAAATGAAAAAGTCCAGTATAAGGGTAATATTCCTTTCCTAATCATAAATGTAGGCATATTGCCCTTAGTTAGCAGGATGTCAACATTAGAAAACAATAGACTTGTTCTGAGTCACCATCCTTAAGTACAGGCCAGCAATAAAGAGTGACATTTTATTCCACAAATTAGCAGTATCTCAACCATTCAGACTGCTCAGTTAACCAACTTGATGTGAAAGAAAGAAGGAAGGAAGGAAATGTTTAGAAGTGAATGAAAATAAAATACGACCAGGTTTCTTTGGGGCTGGGGCAGGGTCCCTGCCTTTCTTTATCTTTATTAAAGTTTGCTTTGTTTAGTCAGGTTTTTAATTTCTTCTTGTGTCAATTTCATTAGTTTGGCTGTCTTTCTAGGTATATGTTCATGTCATCTACGTTATCAGATTGGTTGACATACAATTGTTATAGTAATCCACACTTTATAATATTCTTTTATTTCAGTAAGATCATTAGTAACGTTCCCTCTTTTCTTTTTGATTGTCTTTTCCCCCTTCCTCACTTTGTTCAAAATACTTAAAAGATTGTGACTTATATTTTCAAAGAATTAGCTTTCATTTAAAAAAAATGTCTTGATTGTTTTTCTATTTTCTAATTTTGTTTTAATTTGCCCATAATGGCACATATTTGTATGGTACAGTGTGATGTTTCAATACAATTCACACAAGGTGGGAATTTAGCATGTCTACCAATTCACATATTTATCATTTCTTTGTTAATGAGAGCATTCAAAATCTTTTCTTCTATCTTGAAATATTCAGTACAACACTTAATTACCATAATTAGCCATAATTATCATATTATCCAAAACTTATTTCTGCCTACTATGGTTTTTTTTTTTTTTAACTTTCTCTTTTGGACTTAGTTTTCTCTTCTTTTTACAGTGTTTGAAGATGAAAGGTTAGGTTGTTGAGTTGATAGCTTTCTTTATTTTTATACTTGAAACTTTCATAGCTATAAATTTCCCTATAAGCACCATTTTACCTATTTTCCATAAGTTTTAGTATTTTGTTTTCATTTTAATTTATCTGAAAGTATTTTTAAATGTCCCAGTTATTTTTTCTTTGACCTCTTGATTACATAGAAGTGTATTGTTTAATTTTCACACATTTGTAACTTTTCCAAATTTCCTTCTATTAAAGAGTTCCAATTTCATTCCAGTGTGTCAGGAACATAAAATTTGTATTATTTTAATCTTTTAACAGATATTTTTACTTATTTTGTACCTTCTCATTCTATCTATCTATTGATTTAAGAGGAATGTGTAGTCTTCTGTTGTTGGCTATTATAATCTATCAATGTCTATGAGGTATAAGTAGTTTGTAGTGTGGTTGAAGTCAGTTTCTGCATGGGTCTTCTTTCTGGTCATTTTACCCAGTTTTGAAAGTGGTATATTGAGGTCTCAAATTACTACTGTTGAACCTGCCATTACTCCTTCAATTCTGTCAGATTTGCTCATACATATTGGGCTTTGATATTAGGCCCATCTAAGTTTATTATTATTATAGGTTCTTGAGCCCGTGGCCTTTTCCTTATTATAAAATGTCCTTCTTTGTCTCTTCAAAATTTTGCCTTAATGTCTATTTTATTTGATATTAATATAGCCAATTGAGCTCCCTTTTGTTTCATTTGCAAAGTATGAATTTTTCTAGTGTTTAATTTTTAATAAATTTGTCTTTGAAATTACTTTTTGTATCTATCATGATAATCTCTGCCTTTCAGTTAGAGCACTTGACCCATTTACATTTAATATAATTACTAATAAAAAAGTTTATATCTGTCATTTTGACATTTATTGCTATGTCATACATTTATTTTGTTTTTCTAGTCTTTTATTACTATCATATTTGTGTTAAATAGCTATCTTCTAGTGTACAATTTCAATTTCCTTATTACTTCTTTTACTATATTTTAACATATTTTTACATATGGAGATTACAATTAATAACTTAATTTATAAAATCTATTTCTGATCAATAACAACTTGATTACCATAGTATACATCAGAAATTTTGCATTTCCATTTCTTTTTCCTTCCTTTTGCTATTATTATCAAATTATATCTTTTTTATTGGACTACTATCAACAAAGATTTACAAATATTGCTTTATATAATTATATTTAAAATTCATTAAAAGAGAAAAATTATAAAAATATATTCACACTGTTTTTATATTCATCTACATACCTATAATATTTTGGTCATTCTTTAATTTAATCATTAAATTATTTGTTATTAGAATTTAAATTACCATCAGTGTTCTTTCATTTCATTCTGAAAGTCTCCCTTTATGATTTTTAAAAAAGGTTTATATACAAGTAAATTATTATGTCTTGTTTATATATTAATAACTATTAATACCTCAAAATTTTCTTTATTGGTGAATAACAATTTTACTGGAGATGGAATTCTTGATTGATGATATTTTTTCAGCAATTGTTTCCATTGCTTATATTGAGAAATCAAGTGTTAATCTTATTAAGAATCTCTTACACCCAACGAGTTGCTTCTCTTTTTCAAGACTCTTTAAGTCTAAGGTCATTGGCTGAGTGCCATGGTGCACACCTGTAATCCCAGTAGCTTGGGAGGCTAAGTCAGGAGGATCAAAATTTCAAAACCAGCCTAAGCAACTTAGTGAGGTCCTGAGTAACAAGACTGTCTCAGAATCAAAAAGGCTGGGGATACGGCTCACTCGTTAAGCATCTCTGTGTTCAATTTCTGGTAGCACAATCATGGTATGGTATGGTATGGTAATACATTCATGTATGGTTATATAATTCATAGCTCTATGTTGAAACTTGAGCATTTTAAGGTCTTTGACTCCTGAGGTATAGTCTCATTGTCTCATTGAATTGTTTTGTTTTGGTTTTTTTACTTTGGAATTTGTGAAGTTTCTTATATGCATGAAATTTTTCATTAAAGCTGAGAAATTTGGGGCCATTAATTTCTTCAAATATTCTTTTGTCCTCATTCTGGAAATACATGTGAACATTGATATGCTCAATAGTTTTCCAAAGGATTTTAAGACTCTCTATTTTACTACATTCTTTTAAATTTCTATTCCAAAGACTGGATGATTTCAATTGATTTACCTACCTAAACCTAAGTAATTTAGAAAGAAAATCTATTTATTTATTTATTTGTTTGTTTATTTATTTATTTATTTATTGTACAGTTTTGGAGCTTGAAAACTCAAGCTCAGGCAATCCCATCTGTTCATGCTCCAGTGAAGTTTTCACGATGGATGTCATCACAACTGGGGGAACACAAGCAAGAGAGATCCCATGGTGAGAAAAGAAGGCAGAGAGCAGGGAGGGGGAAGTCTTGTTCTTTTACAACAACGCACTCCTTCAGGAACAAACTGGACTCTAAGTGGTATGTTAATTTTTTTCAAAGGACAGAAATCCCAATGACCTAGTTGCCATGTACTAAACCTCACCACTTAAAGTTTCTACTACATTAGTACCATGACACTAAAGATCAAACTTACAACATAGGATCTTTGGGGAGAAAAAAACACATCCAAACCTTAGCATATACTTAAGGAGGCATGATTCTCAAACTTCAATTTTTTTATACATGCTCTCCTTAGTTATTTGAACACTTCAAAAATAGTTGCTTTAACGTCCTTGTTAAGGTAGTTTTAACTATTGTTTCCTTTGAACAAATTCTATTGACTATTTTCCCCTGGTGTATGGTAATACATTCATGTATGGTGTATGAATCATTGCTGTCTGTTGAAACCTGAGCATTTTAAATAATATAATGTGGCAACTCAGGAAATAAGACTCTCCCCTGTCTTTGGTATTTGCTATTGTTGTTATTTAATGTTGTCTTCTATTGACTTTTCTGAGCTAATTTTGTAAAGTCCATACCCCTTGTTATGTTGTTGCAGTCTCTTTTTAGTTGTTTTAGTAATCAGCTAATGATTGCACAGAGATTTTCATAGATTCCTGGAATCAATGTCTCCCAGTATTAGCTGAGGTTTTGTATGTGCATTTTCAGGATGCATCCAACACTCAGTCAGATAGTGTATAACTCTATCTTAACCTTCACTTTGTATTTGCACGAAGTCTCAAGGTTTGCCAGAGATTAGGATTTAGGCCAGCTATGATTTTTTTTTCATAGCATATATGCAGCCCTGGGCATATGAGCAGTCCTATATATGCCTCTGGCCTTCTGAATCACCAGGAGAATGCCAGCATTCCAAAGCCCCCCATGAAGATCCCATACGCCAAATTTTCCCTTTAAGTTTTTTGGTTAGCCTATTGTTTGTTCCAATTGTTTAACCACCATTTCTAGCAGACAAATATTTAACAATTGTCTTTAATTTTTTTGACAGATGCTCCAGGGAAAAGGCTTTTCTCACTAGGTCAGCTCCAAGTCAGGTTAAGTAAAAATAACCTTGCCAGCAAGAACCAGGCAAAATAATGACAATTCTCTGGAAATGGGTCTCTGGAGGGGTTTCAGCTCCAATGTACTCTTCTCATAGCTGCCAAGCTGCTGCTTTCACAGTGATTATAGGCTGTTTGTTTCTAAGACTACCGTAGAACTGCAAAAGAAGGTATGGAATAAGCAAAGTCGAAATGCCACAAAATGCCACAAAATGGTTTTTCTTACTGAGATTAAGCTGTATCTAGAGATTCTGTCAGGGCTTTTGTTAATTTTAATAGTTCTACATAAAATTGACAATATTTGCCAATGTTTTAATTTTTGTGGAGGGAAGAATATTTGAAGGTCCTTACCAGTTTTACTGACATCATCTTTTTACTCTTTATTCATATTTTAATGTTCAGTATCAAATTACATAAACTTGCACACTGTTACAACTAGGATATACTCTACAACTGAACACCAAGAACAAAATTAACTCAACTTATATTGAGTTCTTAGTATGAATATACATAATTGTAGTTCTTAGGATGTAGCATGCATAATTGTAAATTCTTCATATAAACTGTGTCTTTTTCATTTATTATTTTTAGTTATACATGACAGTGGAATGTATTTTGGCAAATTATACATACATAGAGTACAAATTACTCTATTTAGAATCCCACTCTTGTGGTTGTAGGTGATACCGAGATACCCTGGTCATGTATTCAAATACAAGGATAGGAAAGTTATGTCAATTAATTATATTGTCTTTCCTATTTCCCTCCTCACCTTTGATTTTCTTTGTTTAAGCCAATGAATTTCTATTACTCTCCTTTCCAATATCATTTGTTTTAGGTTAGCAACCACAAATCAGAAAGGACATTTGGGGGTTTTTCTTGGGAGGGGAGGGATTCGCTCATTTTACTTAGCATGATATTCTCCAGTTCTTTCTGTTCATCATCAAATGCCATTATTTCATTTTTATTTATGGATGACTAATACTCCATTGTGAATATAGACCACATTTTCTTTATCCATTCATCTGTTGAAGGACACCTAGGTTGTTTTCAAAGCATGCTATTGTGAAAAGTGGGTCTTTTAAATAGCTATTTAGCAAGAATTCTCAGTCTCACTTTTCATCAATGTAGAAACCAGAACTTAGGTCATTTGTTGATTACCACAGAGCAGGTGGTAGCCATGCATTTGAACCCAAGAAAATCTTTGATCTCAAGGATATGTTTTTATGCATGCCAATCTAAATCAATTAAAGCTCAGTAAAAATGTCAATAAAGATATCCGGCTTTCCTATATAAAGTGACTTCATAAAAAGAGTAATGAAAAGCAAGATGACACATCTAATTTTAATTTAGAAGTTATTTTCATCAGCTAACCTTGGAAATATCTATAAAGAAAGATCTCAGGCACTCTCTTTAAGAACACCAAGCTTAGTAGAAGAGATAGAGCAATAGGTTAGGGCATCCCTAGTTACTAAAGCAGTGCACAAACTCTTTGTGTATAAATTTATCATATTTGGAAATAGCTCTAGGAAGAGAAAATCAACTCTTTATTTTATATTTTGCTGATTGTTTGGTGTCAGATTTTCATTTGATTCCTTTAACAACCTTGTGAGATATAAACTATCCTTTCACATAATTAAATAGAAATTCTAATAGATTACGTAAATTCTTAAAAATAACACATTATTTGAAATGCTATATGCTAAGCACTGTTGTATGTACCTTATATTCATTGGAATTTTTTATCCTTAGAACAATTCTTAAAACTATTTTATAGATAAAATGCCTATTTTATAGATGAAAAAACTGAGGCAGTTAGAGGTTAAGAAACTCATTCATGGTCAAGTTCTACAACTGAGACTAGAAACTTCAGGACTATAGTTCTAAAGACTGAAATTTTATTGCTAAAATAAGCCATATATGACTATCAGGGCACTTCTTTGGAATCATAAAGTGCTGTATGTAAAACATCAAACTATTAAACTTTAAAATAAAAATCACAATCCCATAAAATTACTTTTATAGCAGTACACATTTCAGTCCTGTTTTGATAAGTTGATGCACTTCACATTGAAATTAAGAAAACAGTATGTAAAGATGCCAAAGCTCTGTAAAACTTCCCATTATCCTGAGACACTTCTACAAAGGAAATACGTAAAAGAGAAACCGAGGCATGAAGAAACTGGAGGACTCCTCAAGGTCAACTAGAAATGCGAGTTCTGGAGCAAAGCTGAGAATAGAACCGAGCCACATGGTGAAGTTCTCAGGCAGCTCTTCCCACACATTCCTGCCACAGTAACTCACTTTGTAAACACAGTACTGCCACCACCAAGCTGACATGCCAAATGTTGGCACTTACTGACAGCACAGAAATGTGGAGACCAAATGAAGCCACTGATGAGATCATCTACAGTGAAGCACAGACTTCCCAGAACCAAAGAATGCATGGTTTATTTTCAGGCAACCAGAATGTAGGAGACTGCCGTTTTCTTGTAACTGCATTTGCTCACATGAAACTTTCCTCTAAGCCATTTCACTTGTTAAGTCATGGCCTTTTAAAAATGGCCTTAAAATTAGGGTGATCCAGCTTGCTCACTTCCTACCAGATGCTTCATATATTTAAACATTCTATTCTCCTTCTGTGGCTGTGTAGACTTTACATTTAATTTATGAAATATTTCTAACTTGCCAGAAGAATTCAGTATTCTCTTTGCCTGTACTAAAGACCATTTTCAGAAGCCTTCCATCATTCATTCTACAAAACTCTGACCTCAATTCCACCTTCATTCAGTTTTTAGGTTCTGGGTAATCTTCAAAATCTTATTTTGATTTCCTGATGCCATTGCATATGATTTCCTTTTAACTATTGTTTAAGTAAGAATATGATTTGTTTTATAATTCTTAAAAGAGAAGTTGCTTCCTCTGTGGATATACTTCTGACCTCCAGCCTCTGTACACCATTGGATTTACATGCCCCTTTATAATTGCACTTACCACACTGTCTTACAATTGCTTATTTACCTGTTATCTCTACAACCAGACAAGAATTCCTCTTAGGAAAAGAATTGTGCATCAATCAGCACAATTCCACAAAGTCTGATGGATATGAAGAGCCTGATAACTATTTTAAAATTAATAAGTGTTGGAGGCCATATATAAATTATGGTTTTGTTCAAGCAATTAAGGCAGAGAAGCTCCTTCTCTGCGAACTCCTGGGTGAAATTCCCTGGTTCAAGAAAGCCCAGATCATGCTGGTACCCTGTCTTAGCTCACAGCCTTAGGATCAAACAACCTGACCAAGGGGTGGGAGTGGGGGGGGGTGGGCATAACCTGCCAAACATGGAATGACCGACCTATTTACTGCAAGACCCCTCACGCAGAAACAAGAACCAAACAAGACTCCTCCCACTGAAACCTTATCTCTGCCTTTGCTGTATTCCCCCTTAAATAAAGAATTGGGGCTTTTTTCAGTTGTTTGGTTCCAGTTTCTATCAGGGCTGTAAGACCCATCAGAAGCCCCACTATTTAAATCTAATCTTTGGCTTTGTCTTTTTTCTTATGATTATTTCAGACCTTTTCTTTTCCCAGGCAGCTCACACCTCCTAAGCAAGAACTTGCTCTGAAGGGGTGCTGGCCACCCCATCATAAATAAGTGAGTAAAATCACTTTTAGAACTCATAAATTCAGAATAATGGGGTTGTTGGTAAGCCTGATGTTGTAAAGAGTTTGAATACGAAATATGTTATAAATGACAATAATGTTTATGGAAGTAGATTCTATTTTTAAACAGGGCAACAATTATAAGATAAAGCTAATGGATAATCAGTAATAGCTGAGTAAATTGGTTTCTAACAAATTACAAATCATAGTCATAGCATATACACAGAGATACACTATTTTTCTGGACATCTGTCTTTAAAAAGTCATTCATAGAGAAGATATAGTCAAAGTATGTTATATGCATATATGAAATTATCACAATAAACCCCACTATTTTGTGCATTTATATGTATTAATAGTTGTTTAAAAGATGTTCACATATTTTCCAAAACTATAATGATTGCTAATGAAGGAATCATCTAAATATTTTTATAAAAGAGGTATATAGTTCATACATGAAATTTTCAAACTGCTAGACAAAAACATAGAGAAATCACTTCAAGATATAGGTACATAGGCAGGCATAGTGGCACATGCCTATAATTCCAGTATCTTGGGAGGCCAAGTCAGAAAGATCACAAGTTTGAAGGCGGCCTTGGCAACTTAGTAAGGCTCTAAGCAACTTTGCAAGACCCTGTTTCAAAATAAAAAATAAAAAAGTCTGAGGATGTGGCTAAGCACCCTGGGGTTTGATCCCTGTAGACAAAAAAAAAGAAAGAAAGAAATACAGGCAATAACTTCCTGAATAGGCATCCTATAGCTCAGGAAATAAAAGCAAGAATCAATATATGGGATGGCATCAAATCTTCTGTACAGCAAAGAAAACAATTGACAGAGTCAAGAGGCAGTCTACAACAGTTTGTCAACTACTCTTCCAACAAAAGATTAATATTAAGAATATTAAAGAACTCAAAAAAGCTTAACACCAGTAAAACAAATAATCAAATAAAAAATGGGCAAATGAACTAAACACTTCTTAAAAGAAATACATGTGGCCAAATAATTGTATGAAAAAAAAAAATTCAATACCTTTGGCCATCATGGAAACACAAATCAAAACAAGACTGAGATTCTGTCTCACCCCAATAAAAATGACTGTCATCAAGAATACAAATAGCAATAAATTCTGGTAAGGATGTGGGAAAAAAGGGACATTTGCATTGCCTTAGTTGGAATTTAAATTAATGCAGCTACTATAGAAATCGATATGGAGGTTCCTCAAAAAATGAAGCATAGAAGCACCGAAGCACGGTACAACCCAGCTATAATATTCTTCAATCTACATCTGAAGAAATTAAAGTCATCATACTATAGATATAACCTGCACACCCATGTTTATTGCATCATAATTCACAATAGCCAAGTTATGGAATCAATCTAAGTGCCCACTGACAGATGAATAAAATTTTAAAATGAGGTATATTTACACAATGAAGTATTGTTCAGCCATAAATGAGAACAAAAGTAAGTCATTTGCAGGAAAATGGATGGAACTTGGAAATCATGTTAAGCAAAATAAGCCAGACTCAGAAAGATAGGTATTGAATGTTGTCTCTCACACATGAAATCTAGAATAAGGAAAGATGACAGAAAAGTAGAAGGGAGACCATCAGAGAAAAGGAAGGGAACAGAGAAGAGAGAAAGAGGAGAGTGATCAAATATGTTATGTACATGTATGAACTGACACAATGAATTCCATTATTTTTAGAGTTAGTATGCACTAAAATAATAAAAAGCAAAGCTTAATGACCTCTATACAAACTTATTTCAACACCTTTTCTAAGAAAGAGAGTTTATTTGATTAAGATCATGCTCTTCTCCTTTGCAAGAAGTAGCAAAAAATATCTAGGTTTGCTTAATGGAAATATGTCCATCAGAGTTGTGATAATTGTTCAGATAAAGAAAATACAATTGAGCAGTGTTTATAATGTAAAAATCTATTCTGTAGTGTTAAATTAAATATATATGTTAGATATGACAATGTTTTATATGCATGTATACATATTTTTAAAAGATAAATTGTTTCTTAGAGAAGAGGTATTATTGATTTTTACAAAAAGAATCTTAATATTTAAAGAATTTTGTTAACCTATTTTCTGTTATTCTGTATAGCTTTATGTTGTGCTCTATATGATGAACACATATTTATAAAATGAGAAGAAAGCAAAAGGTTATATAAATATAAGAGTATTTGAATTCACAAAGGATTTTTAAAATTTATTGATGTCAGAGGTACATCTGTTTAGAATATCCAATTCTTTAATGTATTAATTCTAGTAAGGGATTGAGGAAAAAGAAAGAAAAAACAGGAAAATATAAAATAATCAACTCTATCTTTAGTTTGAGGGTCATTAGGTCATTAGTGAAGTTGCCCAAATATTTGAAGAGCTTTAACCTAACAAGTAAAATTGTGCTGTTCTAAAATAAAGTGTCATCCCATATTAAGTTTCTTTCTGTAGGTGTGGGAATATTGCTATTCAGGGCACTAAGAGAAGAGTATACATATTTTAAGCTTCATAGAAGAGATAATTCACCTCACCTTCGTGAATATTTATTTCACAAAATATATTTTTCATCTTTTCACTAAGTAAACAATTTAGTTACTATGTCTTCCAATTTACATATCTTTCTCAGTGATAATGGTTATCAGCATATGAAAAAATAGATGGTGTCATCATATTATTTTACTTATATATTCAAAATAACCCATCAAAATGCTTATGAGCATATATAAAAGGAAAAATTAAAATATAAAACCTGTAAAAATGGAGAAATAATTTAGGTTTCTTTCATCCTTGAGAACAAAGGAAATTTAAGTAATGTGTTTTTGAAATCAGATAATATCATCCAATCTGATTTTCTTAGTACTTATTCTAGTCAGGAAATTTAACACATTTTGTATTATTTATTTGTCTTCTCTCCATATTTATTATATTTATACTTCAACCTACAATTACAATTGTTTTTTTACGTCTTTATATGTGCCCACAAACTATTGCCATAGCATGTTTTAATAAGTCCAATGAATAAATAAAATGAGATTCCTACTTCTGCTGCCTCTACTCATCTGACTTTTTGCAATCACAACTGTTTTATTACTAATATTAATAATAATAATTGTTTTCTTCCTCACTTCCAAAAAGCAATAATAATATGAATGCTGCATAATATTTTTCAAAATATGGAAATATACTTGAAATAAGTTAACAATTCAAATGTAATTTTAATGAACATTTCTTCAAAGTCTAAATTCTCTTGGACATGGGGTGAGCTATGTGTCAATTTAGAAACAATCATTTTCAGTCTTTATCCTCAAGAGTCTGTGAATACAAAACCAGTCCTTTTCTTTGTTTTCTGTTATGAAGACATATATCTTATCACTATACAAAAGAATATGACAGTAGTAAACTACATTTACTATTCATTGCATGTTATTAAACTTCTCAAATCCCATCCTTTCCCATAGAATCTTTCCTATTAAAACTTTATTATTCATTGATGTCACTCAAGTAACAGTTTAAATATGAATATATATATATGTGTGTGTATATATATTTACATATATATTCTTATATTTCTGTAAGATTTCATTAGAATTTAGAGCTAGAGCATGGTAAGTCTTTCCTATGTCTAATATTAAGAGTTCTTCTTAACATAGCTCCTATAAATTTATCCTATTTACATATTCATGAATTCTTCATGTAAAACCATAGTTTCTTTCTAAATTATGTGAACACAGTTCTAAAGCTTTATTTCATTTTTTGTTGTTCTTCCTCTGCTACACCTAAAAGGCAGAAACAGTACATAGTACTTCTGTATTAATTAAGCAACTCTACCCACCTGGGAGCTGATTAACATGAGCTGCCTACATGAAGGTACTTGCCTAACTCAGAAGGAGAGTTTACATTAACAGAACGGCTTCATTTCTGTCATATCAGGAATCCTGCCATTTGGGTGAATGGGCCAGTGAGTACTGGAACAATGGAATTAGCTGGTGACAAGCATTGGCTGCCTCTAGTAAAGGGGCTCTTAGATAAATGCTTAGATGCCTTCAGTTCAGCAATGTCCTCTGAAGAGGAGAGAAGTTGTGACAACTGATTCTTTCCAGTGTCAGTCAACAATTTTTGCAGCTATTCTTAAAACCAGGATTGTGTAAAACAATCTACTAATAAAATCCATATTCTGAACCTTAAAAAAACAAATTCTCTCCTCTTTCACAATTCAAATGCTTTCTGTGACATCAACAGTAGTTTACACATTATAACCATAAAAATAATTTTAGTAAAGGTAAATAACACATCAACTTGTATTAAATAGTATTTACCTTCTATCTTAATAGCAATTTTTTTAAATGGTAATTATTCATCACCTTTTGTAATTCTTGTGAGCTATCTAAATTGTATGTAGAAAGGAAGACAAAATTGAGGAGGCCTCACAGACCCACCACACCTACCATGGATGGCAGCTTTAAGGCTTCAGATTACAGAGATTTGTTGGAAGTCAGTTCATAAAGTAGCTGTAGGCAGACACACCAAACTCTGGCATCCAAATATCTATCACTGGGCAAAATGAGAGCTGAGGCATTTTGTGACCTGTGGCTAAAATTAGGAATTGATAGTGTCAAAAAATAATGTTACAACAAATTTAAAGATATAATTTACTTTTTTTTCTCCAGTTCTAGAATTAGGAAACACCTCATTCTATATAAAACTCATATCCTTCATTCACCAGATATGACAGAATATTTGGTTTTGTTTAGCTAGTATCAAAACAAAAAGTGAAAAGGAGAAAAGTGAATTGGTTAATATCAGGTTACAATAAGTCACTTTTCTGGTAAGAGTTAAAGCAGAGGTAACTTCCTTACTGAAGTAACTCTAGTAGATGAGGCTCTTTCTGTTTGGTTGTTGTGAATCTCCCTTTTTCAGGAAAAGCTGGTTTGCTGGAAGATCTACCTGCTTCCTTCCTCTTAGCATAAGTGACTCCATTTTGTTTCAGTCTGGTCCGCTGAAGTCCAGTGAAGGATGCTAGCCCCTAAAAATAAACTTTGTTTCACAAGAGTGAGCCTATAAGGTTGTCGAATGTTTAGACTTCCTTTCCTTTTCACAAGCAAAATTGTAGCAGTCAGGCATTAGCACTCAGCCAGAGATCAAAGATTTCTGTATTGGGGAAATTCAATAGGAACAGAGAAAAGATCTTCTCATATCTGTTTCTGTCTACCGAAAAGGAAACCTGTTTGTTACAACGCCTCACTCAGGTGCCTGATCTCTTTTTTAGTGTCTCAGATCTAAACCTAAGAAAGACTAAAAATAACTACTATTTGAGAAAAGCTTTTGACTTAAGAAAGAACTGAGAATAGTGAAAGAAAAAAAATGAAAGTAATGGAGGAACAAAAGAAAACTGTTGAGTTAGCCTCAGGGGAATGAGAAAGATATTTTATCCACAAAATAAGAACAAGCTATTGTGTGTCTTAATTTCTACTTCTGTGTAATATATTATTACAAACTTGTGGCTAAAAGCAATACCCAATAATCAAGGCCTGCTTAAGGTCACACAAGGATGCAGTCAGCTGTTGACAGAGCTGGGTTCTCATCAGATGCTCAGGCTCCTCTTCCAAGGCCATGGTGTGGTGGGAGTATTCACTTCCTTGTGGTTGTAGGACTCAGATCCATGATTTTCTGCTAGCTATGGGACAGAAACTTTATTTTTTGGAGGTCACCCACAGTTCCTTGTCAGGTGGCCTCCATAAGCAGATCACAACATGAATGCTACTCTCCTCCAGGGCAGCAAAAACACAACCCTCTAACTTCTAACATTGATCTAGGAAGAGCTCAATGATATGTCAGATCCACCCAGCACATTCTCCCCTTTTATTAACTCAAAGTCTGATGATTAGTAGACTCAGATATATGTGCAAAATCTTTTTCTCACACAAAATGTAATATAATCAAGGGAATAGATAACATTATAGAATCCTCTCACAATCAAAAGGGGGTAATTATATAAGCTGTACAAGAAGAGCCAGGGAACAATGATACCATATTAGAATTCTGCCTACCATGCACTGGAAAGGAAAAAAAAAGTCAGACAAAAAAATAATTATACCATAACATAATTGATTAAAAATAGCAGTGGAAGCTTTCAAAGGTAATGTTAAAGAAATAAAATAGGCAGAATGAGAAAGTGAAAAAAGCAAGAATTAAGAAACTTAGAGAAATTATTTAGAAATTCAACATACAAGAAATGACAATTCTATAGAAAATTCAGAGGAGAAAAGTATTAAAGAAATTGAGAATTTGCCTGAAATAAAAATAGATATGACTAATATAAAAGGCCTTTTTAGTATTCAGCACAAAGAATGAAGACAGATCCACACTAAAACTCGTCATTATAAGATGTTAGTATAGGAAAGAGAAATTTCTAATCTCTATAGATTTTAAAGGAGCTAGTCATGAACAGGAGCAGGAATATTTCTTACTAAAATACTAAATGACATTGGAGCAAGTTCTTTACAATTCTGAGGAATAGTGCCTTTCAAACTGAAACCAGCCAATTTCTTCTTCCATGTGAGGATGGGGTGGGTGTGGAGGCACTATCATGCATGCCCGTTCCTGAGCAGGCTCTTCCCAGGACCCCTTTTTTGGAGGTCATGGAAACATTGCTCATTCAACTTATGAATAAATCCCAAAAGGGAAAGACTGTATTCAGTAAATCTGGGATCAAGTCAGGAATACAACAAAGAAAGAGAAAAGTGACAGCTTTCAACCTGCTGGAAATAGTTCAGAACACAAAAGGAAGATCAACAGCTGCAGAGGGGAAATTATAAATTAAAGATATTGTCTTGGCAAATCCGGCATGTGAAAAGGTGGGCACTTACTATACAATATAAAAGCTTTATAAGGAAGTGTTTTCCAGGCAGAGCATTACGTTGGCTCTGAAAGAGCTCTTTTTGTACAAGCATAATTATTTAAGTAACATCTATGGACTTTACTCCAGTGTTTGGAGGGATAAACTGGGATAAATGGGTGTGTGGGGAGGCCTAAAAAAATTATCTCTTCATTTTTATTACAGAAGGTAAAATGGTAGCTTTTAAAAAATCATTAATCAAGAAATAGTCCTAAAAAAAATATATATATATATATATATATATATATATATATATATATATATCAGAATAACAAGTGAATTACAGCTTTGCTTTTGAGGAATAGGACCTAGATGAAAAAAAAGTTCTTTCTCATTGTTAGTCTTATGATGTTATTTGACTTCTTATAATAATGTGCTTGTATTCTTAAATTTCAAACTTTTTTAACCATACAGAAGCTGTTTGAGGTTAGAACTGAATTATCTCAAAGGATATTCTCACAACGAAACACTGCCACAATATTTTCTTAAACACAGAAAGCTAATGCAAAAGTAAATTTAAATTATCAACTTGATTGGATTAAGAGATGCTAAGGATTAAGAGGAATATGGGTCTGTCAATCAGGGTGTGTCTAGGAATGATTGTCATGTGAGAGGAATGATTGTCATGTGAGATAGCCAACTGAAATGCAGAACCTCCCTAAACCTGCGCAGCACTAATCAATAGAATGATGGCTTGGATATAATAAAAGTTGGAAGAGCAAGGAAGTAGCAGCAGTGAAGTTTGATTCCTCTTAAATGAGCTGTTGGTTGCTACTGGGATCATATGAGGATATTGGACTTTCACTTCTTCACTCTTCTAAAGTGGACTCTGCCAGTACTAATTCTCCAGAAATGTGTCTCGCACTAGGATAGCCCTGTTGAGCCCTCTTGTTCTGGGCCTTCAGCCTCTTGGACTGCACAGCTACTGGTTCTTCCAGCCCTCCATCCTGCAGAAGGCCATTGTGGACTATCCAGCTTTTGGTCATTAAGCCAAACTAATAAGGCCCCTTTTTAAAACTATACTTCCTATTGATTCTGTTCCTCTTGAGAACCCTGACTAATACAGCTAACATAAAATTTTAATACAGACTTTTAAAAGAAATGTCTTTATCTACATTATCAACCCCCAAAATTGAACATTCTTGAATTCTTATTTTTCCTAGTGCTAATTATTGACTAAATTATTACTTTAAAGGCATATTTCCTTATTAACTATATAAGATAAAACCATTATTTGTGTTACTTTGGAGGTATAAAAGCATTATAATATATAATATCAGTTATCCTTCCAATAATCCTGTGATGAAAGCAAAATAAATATTAATTAAATATTTTATGTTGATATTAAATATTAATTCTATTTAGCCAGGCATAGCGGTATATACCTGTAATCCCAGTGACTTGGCAGAGTTAGGTAGGAGATTGCAGGTTTGAGGCTAGCCTCTGCAAGGCCCCATCTCAAATTAAAATAAAAAGGTCTGCAGATGTAAATCAGTTGTAAAGCACCCCTGGGTTCATTCCCAATTTCTGTTTTAAAAAATTTAAGAAACTAAGGTTTATAAAATTAAGTACTTAAAACTGTGTTTTTTTAGAACCAATATTCATGGTGCCTTTCTTATCACACTGTGCTTTTTCCTATATATTAGTGTATAATGTTTTTATCTTACCTTGGAATTTCCAAATTGTCCCCTTTTAGTACTAATGTATTTTTGCTTATGTAATTGATAGAGTTTTTATTTCAAATGCAGCAATGTGTATCCACCTACTGATAATATTGTAATTTTCTTGTTTTCACACACCCATGGATAGGAAACATATTTAAATACACACACACACACACACACACACACATATATTATATATATATATATATATTTAAGATAGCACTGTTAATATATGTTACACAAACACACTCACATACTATATATATAAGTATAATATATATTATATATAAGTATAATATAACTATATATATATATATATAATATATACTTTCACTTCTGCTTGGACCAAAAAATGTTCATGAATGTATTTATTATAGAAAGTTTTATACTGTATTAGAAATCTCACATCTGAAAATCAGGACAAAAGGAGGCAAACACTGGCTGCTTGGTCATCCCTTCAGTCCTTCTGTGCTTTTTCGGAGGACGCCTAGACCTCTCACCCTGCCCTCTAGATATCCCAGGAGACTTGTACTGAGAGTTATCAGTTCTGCCTTTCCTGAGCTCTCAGCCTTGGCATTTCTCTTGAGTTCATTTTATCTTCTCCAAGAATCTTATTCAGGAGACAGAGAAGGGGAAAGATGAGAAGCAGTCTCCAGTAATGGAAAGAAAAGATGATGACAGTAGAAAGGAAAACTACTTCACTCTTTCTCAGACAAAACCAATGACTATTTGGGATGGTCATAAAGGCATCCTATCATCACACAAGCATCCAAGCAGCAAGCTCATAGTGATCCCATAATGGATCCCAGAAGGATAATTTCATTTGTTGCATGAGGAATTTAGGGAGGTAGAACATCTAGAAAATTTGTCCAGGAAGCCACCTATAGCTTCAAACTCTGTAAATTAGTTTTTAGACTCACTCTCTCTCTCTCTCTCTCTTTCTATATATATATATATATATATATATATATAAATTTTATAATGTGGGAAGAATAGACTTGCCAATTTCATAAAGAGCAAATGAATTGATTTTGTTTTACTTTAATTATATATATTTAATATACCTCTGGCAATAATTTCTGCCTAGTGTATCAGTTATTTCCAAGGGTGCTGAGAAAATGAAATATGCCAACATAGGCATATTTTATGTAGTTGATTGTTTAGAAAACAAGCAAATATTAGCTACAAATTTCAAAGACCCAAATGCAATCTAGAAAACATAAACTGCATGTTTGACAGTCATGTATGTATTGTGTATCGAAAGAAAGTATCAAACATAGTACCTAGTATAAATACCGCTCTGGGGTGAGAGAGGTGACAATTGGTGCTAGAGCAGCTGAACAAAACTTTCATGTTAGGAATATGAAAATCATCTTCCTAGAAGTGGCATGTGCTAAATTTTTTTTCACAAATTTCTTATTGTTTTATTATTTTATTTTTTTTTCATTTTTTTATTGATTGTTCAAAACATTACAGAGCTCATGATATATCATCTTTCATACATTTGACTCAACTGGGTTTTGAACTCCCCAAATACATATTGCAGACTCACTTCTGTTACATACTCACATTTTTACATAATGGCATATTAGTGACTGTTGTATTCTGCTACCTTTCCTATCCCCTACTATTCCCCCTCCCCTCCCCTCCCCTCCAATCTTCCCTCTGTACCTCCTCTGCTGTTGTTCAATTCTCTCCCTTTTTCCCCCTCCCCCTTGCCCCTCATAACCTCTTATAGTTTTGTGTATCACTGAAGGTCTCCTACCAATTCCATATGTTTTCCCTTCTCTCTCCCTTTCTCTCCCCCCATTCGTCTTAGTTTACTGTTAGTCTTTTCCTCATGCTCTTCCTTCCTGTTCTATTCTTAGTGGCTCTCTTTATATCAAAGAAGACATTTGACATTTGTTTTTTAGGGCTTGGCTAGCTTCACTTAGCATAATCTGCTCTAATGCCATCCATTTCCCTGCAAATTCTATGATTTTGTCATTTCTTAGTGCTGCATAATACTCCATTGTGTATAGCTGCCACAATTTTTTTATCCACTCATCTATTGAAGGGCATCTAGGTTGGTTCCACAGTCTAGCTATTGTGAATTGTACTGCTATAATCATTGATGTGGCCGTATCCCTATAGTGTGCTCTTTTAAGGTCCTCAGGGAATAGTCCGAGAAGGGCAATAGCTGGGTCAAATGGTGGATCCATTCCCAGCTTTCCCAGGAATCTCCATACTGCTTTCCAAATTGGCCTCACCATTTTGCAGTCCCACCAGCAGTGTACAAGTGTGCCCTTTGCCCCACATCCTCGCCAACACTTATTGTTGTTTGACTTCATAATGGCTGCCAATCTTATTGGAGTGAGATGGTATCTTAGGGTAGTTTTGATTTGCATTTCTCTGATTGCTAGAGATGGTGAGCATTTTCTCATGTGCTTGTGGATTGATTGTATGTCCTCCTCTGAGAAGTATCTGTTCAGGTCCTTGGCCCATTTGTTGATTGGATTATTTGTTATCTTATTGTTTAATTTTTTGAGTTCTTTGTACATTCTGGATATTAGGGCTCTATCTGAGGTGTGAGGGGTAAAAATTTGTTCCCAGGGTGTAGGCTCTCTATTTACCTCTTTTACTGTTTCTCTTGCTGAGAAAAAACTTTTTAGTTTAAGTAGGTCCCATTTGTTTATTCTTGTTATTAACTCTTGGGCTATGGGCATTCTATTAAGGAATTTGGAGCCCGACCCCACAATATGTAGATCGTAGCCAACTTTTCCTTCTATCAGACGAAGTGTCTCTGTTTTGATATCTAGCTCCTTGATCCATTTTGAGTTAACTTTTGTGGCTGGCGAGTGAAAGGGATTCAATTTCATTTTGTTGCATATGGATTTCCAATTTTCCCAACACCATTTGTTGAAGATGCTATCCTTCCTCCATTGCATGTTTTTAGCCCCTTTATCAAATATAAGATAGTTGTAACTTTGTGGATTAGTCTCTGTGTCCTCTATTCTGTACCATTGGTCCACCTGCCTGTTTTGGTACCAGTACCATGCTGTTTTTGTTACTGTTGCTCTGTAGTACAGTTTGAGATCTGGTATCACTATACCTCCAGATTCACACTTCCTGCTTAGAATTGCTTTTGCTATTCTGGGTCTTTTGTTTTTCCATATGAATTCATGATTGCTTTATCTATTTCTACAAGAAATGCCTTTGGGATTCTGATTGGCATTGCATTAAACCTGTAGAGAACTTTGGGTAATATCGCCATTTTGATGATGTTAGTTCTGCCTATCCATGAACAGGGTACATTTTTCCATCTTCTGAGTCTTCTTCTATCTCTCTCTTTAGGGTTCTGTAGTTTTCATTGTATAAATCTTTCACCTCTTTTGTTAGGTTGATTCCCAAGTATCTTATTTTATTTGAGGATATTGTGAATGGAGTGGTTTTCCTTATTTCCATTTCAGAGGTTTTGTTGCTGATATACAGGAATGCCTTTGATTTATGCGTGTTGATTTTATATCCTGCCACTTTGCTGAATTCATTTATTAACTCTAGCAGCTTCTTTGTAGATCCTTTTGGGTCTGTTAAGTATATCATCATGTCATCTGCAAATAGCGATAATTTAATTTCTTCTTTTCCTATTTTTATGCCTTTAATTTCTTTTGTCTGTCTAATTGCTCTGGCTAGTACTTCTAGAACTAAATTGAATAGAAGTGGTGATAGAGGGCATCCCTGTCTTGTTCCAGATTTTAGAGGGAATGCCTTCAGTTTTTCTCTGTTTAGGATGATGCTAGCCTGAGGTTTAGCATATATAGCTTTTACAATGTTGAGGTAAGTTCCTGTTATCCCTAGTTTTTCTAGTGTTTTGAACATAAAGGGATGCTGTACTTTGTCAAATGCTTTTTCTGCATCTATCGAGATGATCATATGGTTCTTGTCTTTAAGCCTATTGATGTGGTGAATAGCATTTATTGATTTCCCTATATTGAACCAGCTTTGCATCCCAGGGATGAATCCTACTTGATCATGGTGCACAAGTTTTCTGATATGTTTTTGTATTCGATTCGCCAGAATTTTATTGAGAATTTTTGCATCCAAGTTCATTAGAGATATTGGTCTGTAGTTTTCTTTCTTTGAAGTGTCTTTGTCTGGTTTTGGGATCAGAGTGATGTTGGCCTCATAGAATGAATTTGGAAGAGCTCCTTCTTTTTCTATTTCTTGAAATAGCTTGAAAAGTATTGGTATTAATTCTTCTTTGAAGGTTTTGTAGAACTCCGCTGTATACCCATCCGGTCCAGGGCTTTTCTTGGTTGGTAGTCTTTTGATGGCTTTCTATTTCTTCCTTTGTTATTGGTCTCTTTAAATTGTGTGTGTCTTCCTGTCTCAATCTGGGCAAATCATATGCCTTAAGAAATTTATCGATATCTTCGCTATCTTCTATTTTATTAGAATATAGGGTTTCAAAATACTTTCTAATTATCTTCTGTATTTCTGTAGTGTCTGTTGTGATATTGCCTTTTTCGTCCCGTATATTAGTAATTTGAGTTCTCTCTCTTCTTCTTTTCGTTAGCATGGCTAAGGGATTGTCTATCTTATTTATTTTTTCAAAGAACCAACTTTTAGTTTTATCAATTTTTTCAATGGTTTTTTTTTGTTTCAATTTCGTTTATTTCTGCTCTAATTTTAATTATTTCTTGTCTTCTACTACATTTGCTGTTGTTTTGCTCTTCCTTTTCTAGGTTTTTGAGGTGTAGTGTGAGTTCATTTATTTGTTGGTTTTTTTCTTTTTTTGATGAAAGAACTCCAGGAAATGAATTTCCCTCTTAAAACTGCTTTCATGATGTCCCATAGATTCCGGTATGTTGTGTCTGTATTATCATTTGACTCTAAGAATTTTTTTATCTCTTCCTTTATGTCTTCTGTAACCCATTGATCATTCAATAACATATTGTTCATTTTCCATGTGGTGTAGGATTTTTCCTTATTTTTTTTATCCTTGATTTCCAATTTCATTCCATTATGGTCAGATATAGTGCATGGTATTATCTCCACGCCTTTATATTTACTAAGAGTTGCCTTATGGCATAATATATGGTCTATCTTTGAGTAGGATCCATGTGCTGCTGAGAAGAACGTGTATCCACTTGATGATGGTTGATATATTCTATATATGTCGGTTAGATATAGGTTATTGATTGTGCTGTTGAGTTCTATAGTTTCTTTATTCAGTTTTTGTCTGGAGGATCTGTCTAATGGCGAGAGCGGTGTGTTGAAGTCACCCGTAATTATTGTGTTATGATCTATTTGACTCTTGAACTTGAGGATCGTTTGTTTTATGTACATTGCAGCTCCATTGTTTGGTGCATACAAATTGATAATTGTTATGTCTTGTTGGTGGATGGTCCCTTTTAACAGTATATAGTGTCCTTCTTTATCCTTCTTAATTAACTTAGGTTTGAAGTTGATTTTATTTGATATGAGTATGGCCACTCCTCCTTGCTTCCGAGGGCCATGTGAGTGGTATGACTTTTCCCAGCCTGTGTATGTCTTTTCCTATCATATGAGTCTCCTGAAGACAGCATATTGTTGGATTTGTGTTTTTGATTCAGGTTACTAGCCTATGTCTCTTGATTGGTGAGTTTAGGCCATTAACATTTAAGGTTACAATTGAGATATGATTTGTACTTCCAGTCATGCTTCTTTATTTATTTATTTTAGTTTGGCTAGTTTTACTTCTTGGTTATTTTCCTCCTCCTTTACTGAGATACCTCTTGTTATTAGTTTTGGGCACTATTTTTCAATTCCTCTTCTTGTAGTATTTTGCTCAGAATGCTTTGCAGTGCTGGTTTTCTTGCTGCAAATTCTTTTAGCTTTTGTTTATTGTGAAAGATTTTAATTTCGTTGTCAAATCTGAAGCTCAATTTTGCGGGATACAGTATTCTTGGTTGAAATCCATTATTTTTCAGCATTTGAAATACATTGTTCCAGGATCTTCTCGCTTTCAAAGTCTGTGCTGAGAAATCAGTCGTTAACCTAATTGGTTTACCCCTGAATGTAATCTGCCTCTTTTATCTCGTAGCTTTTAATATTCTCTCCTTGTCCTGTATGTTGGCTATCTTCATAATTATGTGTCTTGGAGTTGGTCTATTATAGTTTTGAATGTTTGGGGTCCTGTAGGCTTCCAGGATTTGGCAATCCATTCCATCTTTCATCTCTGGGAAGTTTTCTACAATTATTTCATTTAATATGCTGTCCATTCCTTTGGTTTGAATCTCTGTGCCTTCTTCTATACCGATGACTCTCAAATTTGGTTTTTTAATGACATCCCATATCTCTTGAATAGATTGCTCATGGGATTTAAGCATCTTTTCTGTGTTGACTATACTCTTTTCAAGTTGATAAACCTTGTCTTCATTATCTGATGTTCTGACTTCTACTTCATCAAGTCTATTTGTAATATTCTCGTTTGAGTTTTTAATTTGGTTTATAGTTTCCTGCAATTCTAGGATTATTGTTTGATTCTTTTTTAAGATCTCTATCTCCTGGTAGAGCTCGTTCTTTGCCATTTGAATTTGTTTTTTTAATTCATTTTCAAAATATATTTTTATTGCTTGGACTTGCTGTCTCATGTCTTCTCTAATATTCCTTTCTATTCGAGTTAGGTATGCCTTGAGTTCTTTCCCCATCCATGCTTCTGATGTTTCTATGTCCTCTTGTAGAATTAAGTTGTCTTGCATTGTTTGTACTCCTTTTTTCCCTTGTTTTCTCATGTTGTCCCCGTTGCTTTCCAGCTCTATTTGATTGTCGTGTTTCTGCTCTCTTCTATAGATTTGTTTTGGTTCTGTATTACTCTGATGTCTCTCCTTTGTGTTGTTAAACTATGCCTGCTAACGTGGATTCCGCTGTGAAGGAAGTTCCGACGTCCGAGCTCCAGTGACGACACTACTTTGCTATGACCGGCCCCAGTTCCTTGCCAGGGTGTCCTGATGAGGGAGTGTGACTGGACTGTCTCTGTTTGGTTTCAGCTCCCGGTCTCGGCAGGCGGGGCGGTCTCCAGCCGCCCAGTATCATAGGCCGCGGGCGGGTGATCGGTCGCCTGTGGGCGGGTGTTCTCCTACCGCCCAGCTATGCGGGCAGTGGGAGAACTGTCGCCGGCGGGCCTGCGGTTTCCAGCTGCCCAGTCTCGAGGGCCTTGCCTCTAGCCTCCTGGTTTCTCCTGCTAGTCTTGGTTTCTCCTGCTAGACCAGATTTCCCCTGAGTGATGGTTCTCGGCAGTTCAAACTGTACTCTGGGCCTGCCGTTTGTTGGGTGTGGAGGGTGACTATTGGGAACCCCGGCACTCTATTGTTTCTGTTGTGGGTGATAGAACTGTACCACTTCCTTCCTTTAGGCAGGCTCACTCTGATATTCCCTCCCACGCCTTCTGTAGCCGCAGGGCAGGCCGCGCGAATCAATCGGCCTGGATCTCCGGGGTCCCACAGTTGGCAATTGGGATCCCAGGTACTCTGTCCTTTTGATTTTTCCTGCTTGCCCCTCCCCCAGGGCTAGCTAGACAGGTTTCATTTTGGCTGCAGATGGGGAGGGGGGTTGCAGGTCAGGTGCCTCTAGTTCCCCCCTAGTCTTTATGCAGGCTCACTCTGATACTCCCTCCCCCAGAAAGCCTAGGAGAGATTTTATGCAAGTTCCCGATGTATGGGGGATGGTCTGAGTGCCACACACCTGTTTTGTTGTTTGCAATCTGTCCGAGAGTGGTGGTGGATACTTCAGCTTTTCAAGATGCTGGCTGCTGATTGCCTTGGTGGAGTGTCCGCTGTGGGGGATGGGACTGTACCGCTTCCTTCCCCGTCTAAATTCCCGTACTCAGCCCGGGGGTCAGTGCGGGCTTGGCTGGTGGGATTCCACCTGATCGCCGCATGTGCTAAATTTTGAAGAAGAAAATTACCTGAATTCCAAATTGGGTGGAAGAGAACAGAGTGGATAACCCTTAAGAGTCTGCTTAGTCAATACTTCAGAAAGCCAACCAACATGGAACATAGAACTGACAACACTTATGGCAATAGTGTTTTTTTTTTTACTTTATTTTTAAATAATACATATTCCTTATGGAGGAAGCTTGAGGCTAGTACAGTTGCTCAAAAAGTTGAGGAAGAATTTAGGCCCTTTTAGCTTCCTGCTCCACCAATCATAGCCCTTGGCTTTTTGCTGTCTTTTGCAAAAGATGGGTGCTAAATCTCCAGGCATCATTTTCCATCTTAGGCACAAACCAAAAGTACAGTAAGTGGTGGGGGGGGGGAGACATGATGGGAAAAAAAGAACATTCCTTTCCATCTGTCTTTATTATAAGAATAATAGCTTTTCCCAAAGTCCTATTCAGTAGATTATGGCTCTTTTAACACAGACCAAAACTTGATCACATGGCTATCTTTAAAGAAAAGCAAATCTAAGGAAATGAGTGTTTTTTAAACTTGGCCCATTGCCTCCCCAAATAAAAATAAGGTAGTAGTAGTGGAAAGGAGGACAGATATTGTCTTGGAAACTAGCATCAGGATTGGATGTATTTTTCTCTATGCCTTTCACTAAGTGCAAATAAAATTGGACAATGTATGTAAATCAAATACAAGATTTTGAAAGGTGAAGAGAAGGCAGACTTGCTGGGGACCTGGGAACTTCGGGAACGATATGGTATGAGTCCTCTGGGTTTGAGTTTTGCCTCACATATCACAAACTTGGAGTTAAAGGAGTTTGCAAACCAAAAATGCCAAAAGCAGACCAAAAAGAAAATAAAAACAAAACAAAAAATAAAATAATTTTGTCAAAGGATGAAGAAAGGAGCAAACTACCAAGATAAAACTTATATGAAAACTACTGTACTTCAGCTAAATAGCAAGATGGGATATCCCTACCTGCATGCCAGCAAAGTCGTATAGAGAGCCAGGATTTCCACCCTTGTTAAACTGTGAGGAGGTACTACCAAACTTCTGCTGGAGAATTCTATCACTACAGAATAGAAAAAGGAGTAAGAATTCAGGTGAGAGGGAAGGTAGAAATTGTATAGTAAAATACATTAAGATAAGAGAAGCAGGTTGTAGTGTTCTACAGCACTGTAGTGTGATGATAGTCACAACAACTCATTATATAGTATAAAAAGAACTAGAAGAGAGGAAATCAAAGGTTCCCAACAAAATCATCATAAATGTTTAAGGAGATAGAAATAATTACACTTATTTGATCATAGCACAATGTATATATGTATCAAATTATCACTGTATCCCATAAATATATGTAATTATTGTTTTCAAAAAAAATACAAGGTGATATGAAGAAAGTCAATACGGAGCTAAAACTTGTGTTCCTGCTGCAGTACATCCCCTCAGTTTCCCCCATGTCCCTATCAACAGGGGAAACCAGAGGGAACTCCTGGATTTCCAGCATCATTCTGCTGAGCTAGTGTGGAAGGGTCTTGTGGAGAGCACAGATGTGCATCATCCCCTAGGGGCAACAAGACCATATGCCACAGGGTTAATGACAGCTACTTGATGAGCTGGAACTCCTGTAACCACCTGGAAATAAGGAGGGCACCCTCTTTCTGCAGGGCATCCACTGAGGCCAGAAGGAAGTGGAACTTTTGCCTCTACCTAGTAGAAATGAGAGTGTCCCTCCCACTCTACCCTGCTGATGTGGTATCATAGACACCTAACAAGTTTTAAATAAGATCCAGTGTCTTATAACTTTAAAATGCCCAGATTTCAATTTTTAAAATTTGCTCATTTAACAAGAACCATTGTTAAATTTTAACTGAATTTTAAAAGATAATCAAAAGATGCCAGTACAATTGTCAAGAATCCATAATAAGAAAAGGATAGTTTTTCAATAAATGACATTGGGAAAACTACATATACACATAAAAAAGAGTAAAATTGGACCACTATAAAATTTACAAAAATAAACTTAAATATATTAAATATTTCAAGAAAGACTTAAAATTGTAAAACTTTTAGAAAAAAAAATCATAGGTGAAAAGCTCTATGACATTGTTCTGGGAAAAAAATGATTTCTTATATAGGACTCCAAAAGCACCAGCAAGAAAATAAAAAAAAAATCCAAAATGAGATTATACCAAACTAAGAACATGTTAAGCACAGGAAAAGAAGCAATAGGATTAAGAGACATCCTATGAAATAAGAAAAAAATATTTGCAAGTCGTAATTTGATCAACTCAATATAAAAAAACCCATAAGTAACTCAATAGAAAGAAAACAAGAAACCTGATTTTAAAATTGAACAAAAATATGAATAGACATTTTAAAAAGAGACATACAAGTAACCAACAAGTATGTGGGAGGAAAAAGGTCTATATCATTAATTATCTGTTGGGAAATTCAAATTAAAATCAAAACAGGATATTACCTTACACTTGTTACAATAGCTATGAACAAAAAGAAGAGAAGTATATTGATATGTGGAAAAAAGGGAAACATGTACCCTATTAGTAGAAATATAAATTAGTACATAATGGAAAACATTATGAAATTTCTCAAAAAATTAAATATAGAATGACCACATAATCCAGTGATCCCACTAATATCTACATAGCCAAAGTAAGTAAAATCAGTGTGAGGATACCTGTGAGGACACATAAGAATTCAACATCACAATTGAACAAGATATAATCAGTACATATAGAACATTCCAGCCAATAGCAGCAGAACACATGCTCTCTTTAAATATCCATGGAATGTGAACCAAAATAGAGCATAAAGGCCATAAAATATCTTCACAAATTTTTGAGAAAAAAAATATATTCTCTAACTCAGATTCGAAAGGTAACAAGAAAATCTCCCCAAAGTTGGAAATTCTGGAAAATTGAAGAAATTATCACTCAGTTCCCATTTTGCCATAAACTATTTTGTCCAGGAAAATAATATCTATTAAATAATTACTACAAATACCAACACTAATGAACTTAATCCCAAGTTACATTTGAAGAGAGTTAGAAAATATCTAGCAAGCCTTTAGTGGTCTACCTGCAGGACAATGGACGTGAGTAGATTTTGCTCTTCACATTACACCACTGTCTGGTGCTTATGTTCCCTTTATTTCCAATTGATTATAAGTTCTCTGGAGGACTTATCTTTCTTCTTTTCATCAGTATCCTAAATATGGTAATTATTAAAAAATTATAATTGAGTTAAATTTTTAATTATTTCACCATGTAGTTTATAGACATTCATTTATGAATAAACCAACTTAAAATTTACCTCCAAAGCAAAGCACTGCTGTAAATATTTAATAAATTACTTTATACCATTTTTTTTTTCATAAAGGGAACACACATGAAATGAGACAATATCAGGCATATTCAGGGTGGTATGACCACAGACACACATATGAAATAAAGGAAAATCAGAAAAAAAGAAAAGAAGCCAATAAATGTGCTAAACATAGGCATTTATATTAAACTGTAATCTTTTTGACAGTCTGGTCACACATACACCCACATAAATATGGTCAGTCAACAATATTTTATCATTTAAAACAAGGTTTATCACTTACTTTATATTTAATATGAACAAATCAAATGATGTAACTGCTAAATAACTTTCTTTTTGCAGGGAAGGGTCAGAGGGGGAATTACTGGAAATTGAACTCAGGGGCACTCGTACACTGAGGGTCTCACTGAGTTGCTTAGCATCTTGCATTTTCTGAGGCTGGCTTTGAACTTCCAATTCTCCTGCCTCAGTCTCCAGACCTGCTGGGATTACTGATGTGCATCACTGTGCCTGGCTAAAATCTGCAACTTTTCAATTGAACAAAATTAATTGGGCCACTTCAAGTTCAAGTGTATGGCCTGCTTTTCATAAAAACAGTGTTTAAAATAACTCAACCACTAAGCCTCATATATCAATGGGGCTGTATTTCTTATCCAATACTGATGGATAACTAAGGCTGTCATTACTGTAATAGTTGTCTACACAATTTCTAAAAATTCTGACCCATTTGTATTTAGGAAGGAATGATTCCCATTGATAGTGTGTTTTAGGGAAAAGGGTATTCAAAGAAACATGACTATAAAAAAAGAGTTTCTTTTTTAAAATTAAAATGGTAAAGTTATATAAATTAGTCAAGAAAGAAGGTGGGTAAATCTCTTCCAATAATTCTTAGAAGAATACATAAGATAAATTATTTTTGAAATGATAACTCCATTTTTTTATGACTTATGCTGTATAACAGAGAATGCTTGTCTTCATTTTAAAAGTTAGGTGTTTTGAAAAAGGTAAGTATACCTGCAATTATGGAGAGTAACATGGCTTTGAATATTAATAATAACAAAAATGTGGTTCTGGAACATTCAGGGCTCACATTCCAATCTTGGCACCATGCAGGGCAATTCTGGCTGTCACAGAAACATTGATCAAATGAATGACATGAAATCTCAAACACTCGATCTGTGTGACAGAGTGGCATAGAGTTCATTTTCACTTCATTAAGTCTGATTTTCAAGTTTGGCCTCTGGAATACCCAAGTTAAGAGACTAGGGCCTCTGGGTGAACATTATTATTTATGCCTTGATGATAAAGAAATGTTAAATCATGTCTCTCAAAATGAATAATACAAAAAAGAGACAATTGTGAAGATAAGTAGCTTTAGGAGTTATTGCTTTTCATACCATTTTTAAAGGGAAACACTCAAGAAAAAGACTCAAGTAGGTGGCATTTAACTTCAACAAAATCATGATTCTTGACATTTTATTACTGAGAAACTCTGAAACTAGGATAACCATTCTCTGGTAAAAGAGTTATGTTCCTTTAGGAAGCTCTGGAGATAAATTCTCAGGGTTCTCTAAGATTTGTGAGATATTTGGGGAAGTATGTAAGTAAAGCAATATTTTTCTTGTGTATCTTTGAAATACTCAGAAGAAATATGCCTAATGAGGTTCCTTTTGATGTATAAGCAAAATATTTAAGAAATGCATCAGAAAAACAATATACACTCATGAAACTATTTTAAGAGAAAGCGTTTCTGAAGAAGCATGTAACTACAGAATTTCTTCCATCCACTTTCTTGGGAAAATTGCTTCATGCACTGCTGACATATTGATTAGATAATATGAAGGGAGACAAAACAAAATGACTTATTGCATTTGATAAAATTCACAGAAATAACTGAATTCAGAGACAAGACTTAAAAATTCAAAGCAATCTAAGTTGATGGGAAAGACTGGTTTGCAAAAGTCACTTTACAACCCCATAACTAGAGCGCCTCATCTAGAAGTAATCATAATGATTGCTAATACTGATTTTGTCCATGCTGTGTTGGATGGTCTATCCAGCTTCCTTTTCTAATTTAGTGAAATTTGTCATATTTCTTACCTTCAATCTTTAATTTTTATAATATCATAGTTAAGAGGCTTAAACAGGATGTTACTGAGCATTTAGTGTAGTTCCTGTTATATAATAAGGATTTTGTAAATGTTTTTTACTGTTTTTAACCTCTCAATCATATCCTAGAGATAAAGTATTATTTAAGGACGGGAATCACAGTGAAGTCATGAACTAGGTGAGAAGCCAGAATCATCATACCCTTACATAAATTGTGTAAACTGGCTGACAAGTTTGGCAGACTATATTTGGCTCATGGAATGTTTTCATTCTCATATTTTGAATTATTTCGTAATGTATAAAAATGGACTTCACAAACATTTGAACTTTTAAGCTTTCTTTAAAAATGTGAAATATGCCCTAACACTGGGCCTGCCAACCTAAATGGCAACCCTCAGGGTCAAGTCAGAGCTGCTCATCTCATTAGAGGTTCTTAAGTTTGTTCGTGCAAAATCATGAACAACATAATCATTTCTCTTAAACTTTATTGTCAGAACTTAGCAATCCTAGTGATGCCCTCCTTTTGTCAGAAACCCTTGACATAACTACCCAAGTGAAATGAAAGCTGTTTCTTAGCACTAGTCATTTGTTTGGATATCATATTCTATTGACCCTCTCTGGGCCTATTTCCTCTGCAAATAAAAAATAATAAAGCATACATGCATATGTGCATACTTGCATACACATTTTAACCAGTGAGATGCTTACTTAATAAATTATAAATAGAAATGCTAATGAGTCCCAAAATATCATGCTTTCTAAATGTGCCCAACTTGGATGTCTTAAATAAATGATTTATAATGATTAAAAAATATTCACCATTCTTTCTTCATTTGAAGGAAATATTCCCCTTTTATAGTTTTAAATTCATATAAGTACTTCCTAAGATAACTGATATAGAATTCTATGTTCTTTATGAAAAATAGTCTATAATTGAGTGTGAGCATGCATCTTGAATGAATAAAGTAATCCTTAGCCGATGTAATATTTTCTATTTGAGAAATACATTAACTAATTTTATTAAACTTAAGTTTTACATTAAGGAATAAGCCATTAAACAGCACACGTATTTACACAAAGGCAGACACAGAAGAAATGAATCCAAATTACTCAGGATAATGGCAGCTTATTATGTAAGTAGAGCACATTGGAACATACTTAAAAACAGGCACACAGCCCAGTGAGACAGAATATACCAATCTTTACTGATACCTTTGAAAAATATGGTAAACAAAAATCCAGAGATATATTATTGCACTTAAGTTTACCCATCTTGACATTCCTTTTAATAGGTGAAGTCTCTAACAATGTGAAAAGATGATAGAGTTTTTAAAATATTTATTCTTCTAAAATATTTATAGTTCTATCTGAATTAATATGTTATGCACATTTCTAATCATTGTGTAGACACAACTACAGAAATAATCGGGCACAGAAATTAAGAATAATTGTTTGTTTATTGCTCCTTCAACTACCCCTGCCTCATTTGAATGGCTTCTTCCCAGTAAAAGGGTTCACTGTGCTCTTCTCTTTCTTGCCTGTCTTACCTCCTCTCCTTTGTGGGAACTGGGTCAGCAGAGCCATCACAGAACCCAAAGAAAAATGTACTTCTCTGTCTCTGTGTGATTATTTCATGCTAGCCCAGTTCACCTGGAGTGACCCTGACTGGTTTAGTCGTGTGTTGCAACATGTGGTGGTTACATTTTGATGTCAACAGGACTACAGGGAGCCCAGATATTTGGTCAGACATTATTCTGGGTATGTCTGTAAGGATACTTCTGGATGATATTAACATTTCAAATGATAAGTAAAGCAGAATGCCCTCCCGAATATGGGTAGGCCTCATCCAATCAACTAAAGCCCAGATTAGACAAAAATTAGAGGGCACCTAGGCTTAAGCTGGGACATTGGTCTTCTGTTCTCCAATTGGAACTTATACCATGGATTCTATGGTTCCCAGCCCTCTTGACCTGAATGGGCACTCCTGAGGTTTTAGATTATTCACTGAAGATCTTAGAACTTCTCAGAATACATTGTTATATGAATCAATCCCTTTTTAAAAAATGTGTGTGTGTGTGTGTATGCATGCTTATTTATATTATATACAATGCTTCTCAGTTTACAATGAGATAACATCACAATTAACCCTTTGTCATGGTCTGGATATGCGATATCCCCCATAAAGCTTAAGTGTGAGACAATGCAAGAAGGTTCAGAGGAGAAAGGATTTTGTTGTGAGAGTCTTAACCCAATCAACAAATTAATCCCCTTATAGATTCAATGAGTGGTAGGGTGTGGCTCGAGGAGGTGGAAATTGGGGTGTGACTTGGGGATATATATTTGTATCTGGTGAGTGGAGCCCCTCTCTCTGCTTCCTGATCATCATGTAAACTGCTTCCCTCTGCCACACTCTTCCACCATGATGTTCTGCCTCACCTCAAGCCTGCCCCAAGGAATGGAGCCAACCTTCTATGGACTAAAACCTGAAACTATAAGCCTCCAAAGAAACTTTTCCTTCTCTACAATTGTTCTGGTCAGGATCTTTTAGTCACAGCAGTGGAAAAGCTGACTAAAGCACCCATCATAAGTGAAAAAAATCCTAAATCTAGGTTGCATTTAATATACCTAACCTGATAAACACATAATTTAGCCTAGCCTACTTTAAACTACTTAGAATACTTACATTAGCCCACAGTTAAGCATAATTATCTAACACAATACCTGTTTTATAATAACATATGGAATTCATAACAATGTATGTCATGTAATTTATTGAATACCAGTATCTGGAAAACACTAGCAACATTATATAATACAGAGCATTGTTCATTTACCCTTGTTATTGAGTGGCTAACTAGGAGCTGTGATTGGCTTTCCCTACCCAATATCATCAAAGAGTCTTGTATCACATGCTACTAGCCTGAGAAAACATCAAAATTCAAAACTGAAAGCATGGTTTCTTTGAATGTGCATTGCTTCCACAGTATTATGGAGTTGAAAACTTTTAAATTAATCATTGAAAATCAGACTACCTGTAAAAGTGTATGCTTTAAATATATATATTTATATATGTATAGTTCTGTTTCTCTAAAGAATCATGACTTATGCTCAAACTTCTTTAAGAGTTGCAAAAAATAAAATAAAAATTCCCTTGCACTGAAACCTGGTAAAATTATTGTAGACTTTCCTATATATTTCCAAAGTATAAGTGGAGGCAACAACATTCTGAACCAAACAACAAAGAGCATCAGAATGAAGTCAATTCTATGCATATGTGAAATGGGTTGCCAAGGTTAGAGACACAGTAAGTCTTTACCTATGTTTTGTGTTCTCTGTATTCTGTAAATATCTATTTGTTTGGAAAACAATGAATGAGTCCTCAAAGATACTGCCAAAAAAGACTACATGAACCATACTTGTGACTCCTAAAAAAATATAACTATTGCTCATTTTATAATAGAAGGTAAATTTGTGGAGATATAATCCCTCATATCCATGCTTTTGACCAAAAATTTAAAACTAATTTTAAAGATCATTTACCTGGAAGGAACAGAGTCTCATCTGTTTTGACAATTTCTGGAGTTGGATAATTCTATTCCCAAAGTTCCTTGTGCTCCTACCCCTTGTTGTGAGGTATTCTGTCATCTCCCAAATACTAGCCCTTCGTTTCTCTAACTCTCATAAATAAGGCATTTTATTTATACACACACACAGACCATCACACACACACACACATGCACACACACGCACACACTTTATATATATTAAATTAAAATTGAAATTATATATATATATATAATTTCAATTTTAATTTTTCAAAGTATTAAAATACCATTAGGCAAATATTATATAAAAATAGATAAATAAATATCCTATATAATATATATAATACATATTTGCCCAATACTAATTTAATGCTCTGAAACATTATTTACCTCCTAAGATTAATTTGAAGCCACCATTTCTCAAACCTGATCAGTCAGACCACTATGATGCTACTTCTCTTAAAACTCATGCTTTCTTTGTGAGTATAAATATGTAACAATGAATTCCACTAATATGCATAGTTATAATACACCAAAAAATGTTTAAGTATAAAGAAAACATCCACACTCCCATTTTGTATCCCATGGTTTGGATTAATCTTCCTTCATAAACCAAATTTTTAGAACTCAGTATATCTGTGTAATGCCCTCACTTAGCATCAGGTACTCCAACAAATTATTTGTAAAACAGTACAGAGAAATTTTCCATTTTACATAGATGACTACGTGAATTCATTTTCAAATAATTCCATTATTTGGATACTTTCATCATTCAGATTTCCAGATAAGTAATTTACTAGTGGTCTGTGTGGGTTTCCTCATGAGCTGCATAATTTTATTGCCCTGCCTCTTCTCTTCTTTAAAGTCTCTCCAAATCACCTTTCAAATTTTTCAGCACCATTACTTCTTCCAAAATTCCCTTGTTTCTACCTTAATTAATTCTAGACTAATTTTCTCATAACTGCTTCTTCAAAATCCTTCAGGTTTTTTTTTTCTTTTTTCAAACTCCTTGTACACTTCTCTCTTATCTGAAACTTAAACATATGGTATCTCCCACAAATGGGCTCATAAGCCACTCTACTGGAATCCACTTTTATAGTTGACCTCCTTTTCCATATCCCCTTCTTTTCATGCCCAGAGCTTCCCTAATTCAGGTCCTATTACCACTTTCCTCAACTATTTACTAATGTTTTTTTAACTAGTATCCTTACCAGTGACAGAAACTTCTCAAACTCATTTAATAAAAACTTGTAAATTGACTTCCAGGATCCTAAACTACGTGTCTTAGACCAAAAAATCAAGAACATATCTGAGTCTCCAAAAACAATGAATCCAGTATTTAAACAATATCAGAACACATTGACTGTCAGCCATGTTCCCCTTTTCATGTTTACTTGCCTAATTGTCTCTTTGACATGAGATGTCTACACTTTTCATGTCTTCATAGTATACAATATGATTTGTACATTTCTCGAGCTTTGTTGCTTTACTATGTGACTCTCATTAGAACTTCACTGGCCCAGTTTAGTGTCTACTCTTGAATGAATTAGGAATGACCAGTTATTAGGTTAGCTTATAGCATGGCCACTACAACACAAATGGCAAGTTTTATGGGTTTACTAGCAGGGAAAGGGGATGGGGCCAGGTGGTTTGAGAGGAGAGAAAGAACATTTCCAGAGGAAAAATTGTGGACAGAAAATACAATAGATCTTTAGTACATGTGCATTTATGAGCCTTTTCCAAAATAGCCAACACACAATCATTAAATGAATACTTATTTTCTTCATTCTTTGTTCAAAAGTATTTAGTGACTTCAACTTGCCTTAGTAGGTAGTTTCCACATTTTTCTAACATTTGTGTAAGTCAACTAGAATAATGGGTTCTCCTTTCCCTAAATAATCCTAACACATACTATTCCCAAAGTGCTGTAGATGTAGCTCTGTGGTTGAATGCCCCTGGATTCAATACCCAGTACAAAAAAAAAAAAAAAGAAAAAAGAAAAAGTTAATTAATTCAGACATATTATTCCGTAAATCCTGTTCTTCCAACTCTCGTCTCTCCCTGAAATTTTCTCCTAAGAGGCTCTGTGGTGTGTTGGAAGGAATCCCAAGTCCAGATTTCATAAGCAAGTTCTACTGGACTGTAGAAATAATAGTTAAACCAGGTTTTCCTCCAGTATAGTAATATCTACTATAGTTATTTAATACAATGTTCTCAGTTTGTGTTTTTCTGATGTTTTCTCATGATTAGACTGAGGCTATATATTTTGTGAAAGTAGTCCACAGAAGATATGGGTTTGGATGATCTGAGGGTTCTGTAAACACTACCATGTCATGTAGAAAATCACTATCATCTTTCCTTCTTTTATCTGTGAAAAGTATAAGTCATCTCTATAGATCACTGAGAAAATTTGCTGCTGCTTTTGTTTGATTATAACCTTACTTATTGTATTTACATAGTGTTCAGTGGTTTCTAAAAATGAAGGCATAATACATGGGTTTTCTTCTGTTAGTTTGTTTTAGTCATCTTTTTTTTTCTGCTGTGACTGAAAGATGTGACAAGAACAATTTTAAGAGAGAAAAGTTTATTTAAGTGCTCACAGTTTCAGAGGTCTCAGTCCTTAGACAGCTGGCTTCATTCCTCAGGGCTCATGGGTGGAAGAGTGTGGTAAAGGGAAGCAGCTCACTTGATGATCAAAAGCAAAGAATGAGACTCTACTGGCCAGATACAAAATATATGCCCCAAAGGCATGTCCTCAAAATTCACCTCCTCCAGCCACACCCCACTCACCTACAGCTACCACCCAGTTAAAACTATCAGGGCATTAATTCGATGATTGGGTTAAGTATTTCATAAGCCAATCATTTCTCCTATAAACCTTCTTGCCCATAGTCTCACGCAGGAGATTTCAGAGGACACCTCAGGTACAAACCATAACAGAGTTATTGTATGAAACTACAGTTTTCACATTTCAAGAAAGGAAAGAAAGCAAATGATGAGATAAGAAATGAGAATGCTTGAAAATAGGGATGGTTGAGAATAAGATCAGTAGGAAAATATTTCTTGTAGCATTTCCCCCTCCACCATGTGCATATCCACATAAGCTCTGCACTCAATAGTAGCAAAGTCCTAAGAAAATGTAGGGACATAGCCATATCAATGTTTATAGCAGCACAATTCACAATAGCTAAATTATGGAACCAACCTAAATACCCTCCAGTAGATGAATAGATAGGGAAATTTTGGTGTATATATACAATGGAACATTATTCAGCATAAAAAGAATAAAATCACAGCATTTGCAGGTAAATGGATGAAGCTGGAGAATATAATGCTAAGTGAAGCAAACCAATCTCCCAAAACCAAAAGCCAAATGTTTTCTTTGATATGAAGATGCTAGCTCATAATGACAATGTGGGGGGAGCATGGGAGGAATAGGAGGGGCAAAAGGAGGGGGATAGGGGATAGGATTGATGGTGGGATGAGTTAGACATCATTACCCTAAGTACATCTATGAAGACACAAATGGTGTGAAGATACTTTGTGTACAATCAGTGACTTGAAAAATTGTGCTCTACATGTGTAATATGAAATGAATTGCATTATGCTATTATGTATAACAAATTAGAATAAATAAATAATTTGATTTTAAAAAGAGATAACTAAATGAACAGTATGAAATTCAACTGGAATATGAATGGAAAAAATGGTCATAATTGATATCTTAGGAGCAGCAAATAAAAATGGACTAGTAGGGAAAAAATAGAAATAATAATAGTCCTCTCTTTTTGGGGGTGGACTCAGGGGCACTCAACACTGGACCACATTCCCAGGCCTAGATTTTATTTTATTTAGAGACAAGGTCTCACTGAGTTGCTTAGCGCCTCACTAAGTTGCTGAGGCTGGCTTTGAACTTGCCATTCTCCTGCCCTAGGCTTCCAAATTGCTGGGATTACTAGCCTGCACCACCGTACCAGCAATATTCCCCTCTTATAGTCTGTTTGCATCAACTAAAGAGCCCACAGGTGAAGTGCTTAGCTCAGTGCCTGGCATGTCTTAAGTTCTCAATAACAGTTAGTTGCTTTTATTAGCATTAGTGTAATTGTCATTATTATCATTGGCCTTTTAAATTATTATTTCCATGTACCACATATTTATATTTATTATTTCAATTTATAATCACTTATTTTTTTAGATTGGTATTATTTTATCTATTTTGTATGAAGAAAATTTAGATTCAAAATGCAATAAATTTAACCAAATCTGTTGGACTATAGATGACAAAGCCAAGAATTACTCCCTCTGATTGAACTCTGTTATGTCTGTATGCATTCTCTTTTTGCTTATTGGGCAAATGAAGGTGAGAAACAACACTATTTCCCTTCTTTCAGAAATTCAAAGCAAATTGAACTCCTGGTGTGTGTGTGTGTGTGTGTGTGTGTGTGTGTGTGTTTGTGTGTGTGTATTCTGAACATACCTTCTTTGTCATGTAAATAAAAGAGAAAGAAAATATAGCAGACTATTTTGACAAAGGTAAAACTTTTAAAATATTATTTATTTATCTGCCTATTTCTTTTTTCTTGTTCTATAAATAAACTTTCTTTATCTTCTGACAAGCAAATATCCTAGTTTGTTTTTAATACACAAAACTATTCTATATAAGTTTTATTAATAGAAAAGAGCATTTGAAAGACAACATGATTTTCTGAAGTGTCACCTGGCAGTTTCTCACAAATAACTGAAAAAGTAAAGGAGTTCAACTATAACATTTTATTAAACTATTTACTAAGCAGAAAACAATCTACATTTATATTATGTGTTGGGAATTTCCTCATTGCCATTTCTTAAAAAATTTACAGACTAATATTTCTTCTCTGAAATTAGGATGTGTTTCTATTTAGAAACTACAAATAAATATTGAAAATTTAAGTTTTATAGAGATTACAAAAATTCAGGCTATGAATTACTAACCAGATATTTGCTCACAGTAATAGTATATTTTCTGAGATATTTATGAAAATATAGTTTCTATAATTATCTCATTTATCAAGTAAAAAAGAAAGCATGGTAATTAAAATGAAAACATATATAGAAGCTAAAAATGTTTATTTCATAGAAGTAGAAAATAGAATATTAGTTAACAGAGACTAGGAAGGTGGTGGTGGAAGGTCAATAATAGGTGCTAACATACAGTTAAGGAAGGAGGAAAAAGCATTAGTGCTCAATACCCTAGAACGGGGCCTATGCTTTAAAACCATTTATTACATATTTTATAAAGAATTAGAGAGGAGACTAGGGATATAGCTCAGTTGATAGAGTGCTTGCTTCACATGCACCTGGTCCTTAGTTCAATCCCCAGCTTGTACTCTCCCCTGCCCCCCTGTAAAAAAAAAAAAAAATTAGAGGAATTGGAAGGTTCCCAATACAAACAAATGGTAGATGTTTAATAAAGCAGAAATGCTAATTACACCAGTTTGATCATTACACATTGTATGCATATTATCTAATTATTATACTATGACTCATAAATATGTATAATTTATGAGTACATATAGTTATACATAAGAGTGAGGTTTATTTCAATGTATACCTAGAGCCTAGTTTTCTTCATTTCTATTCCCAGTAATTCCTCTTTCTTTCTTATCCTCACCCAATCCCCTTTTTCTACTCTATTGTTCTTCCTTGTATTCATTTATTTATTTTTAATAAGTTCATTATATATATATATATATATAATTGGATAATTGGGATGAATTGTAATACATTCATACATACACATACCATAATTTAATCAATTATTCATTCCACAATTATTCTTCTTTCCTTCCTTCCTTCCTCTACCCTGGTACTCCAGTTGTACTCTATTGCTCTTCCTTCTATTTTTCAGGAGATTCCCTCCCCCCCCTTTTTTTTAAAATCCAGCTTTCTGATATAAAACATTCAACCCTTGAATTTCTGAGACTGGCTTGTTTTACACAGTATGATGTTCTCTACTTCCATCCATTTACCAGCAAATGCCATAATTTTATTCTTTATGGATGAGTAGAACCCCATTGTGAATGTGTGTGTGTGTGTGTGTGTGTGTGTGTGTGTGTGTGTGTGTATGAAATTTTCTTTGTTCATTAGTGTATTGATGGGCATCTAGACTGGTTATATAACTTGGTTATCATGAGTTGTGCTGCTATAAACATTGATGTGCCTGTATCACTATAGCATGTTTTTTTCCCAAGGAGTGATATAGCTGGGTCATAGGGCGGTTCCATTCCCAGTCTTTTTAGGAATTTTTATATTGCTTTCAAAGTGGTTGAACTAATTTACAGTCACACCTACAATGTATATCTTTTTCTCCACATTCTTGCCAACAATTATTGTTATTTTTATTAGTGTTGATTGCATTTCTAACTAGAATGAGATGAGGGTTGAGGTTATGGCTCAGTGGTAGAGCGCTCACCTAGAATGAGATGAAATCTTAGTAGAATTTTGATTTTTATCTCCCTAATTGCTAAGAATGTTGAACATTTTTTCACATATTTGTTAGCCATTTGTATTTTTGGGAAGGGGGAAGGAATGTCTCTTTAGATCATTTAGTCATGTACTGAGTAGATTTTTGTTTTTGTTGTCTTCTTCAGAGTTACGGTTCTTTCGGTTCTTTATATATTATGGGTCTTAACCACTATGGGGAAAGTAGTTAGCTGGCTAAAATTTTCTTGCATTTTGTAGGCTCTCTTCTTGCTCTTATTTTGTAAAGTTTGTAAAACTTAAGAAATAAATATGTATTTTATTTTATTGTTTTTAAAGAATCATTTTTTTTTTTGAGAGAGAGAGAGAGAGAGAGAGAATGAATTTTTTAATATTTATTTTTTAGTTCTCGGCAGACACAACATCTCTGTTGGTATGTGGCGCTGAGGATCAAACCCGGGCCGCACGCATGCCAGGCGATCGTACTACCGCTTGAGCCACATCCCCAGCCATAAATATGTATTTTAAAGAGATATTATAAAACAAAAATGTAACTTAACAATAGGAAAAATTTAAACTAAAAAGCGTCTTGAATATAAATCCTCTATTAAATGATGATTCCAGAAAATAATTCTAATTAAAATGGAATTTAATAACTTAAAAATTCAATTTAAAATTTAAATTCAACTTATATATTTGCTTTCCAAATTAAAATTTGAAATTAACTGTATGTTTTACATTGTAAATATTTAAAGTATCTCTTTGCTTTGTAAATCTTTAAAATATCTCTTTGTTTTTTGAAAGAAAATTAACATCTATTAGTGAATCTTGCCTGCTGCAATTATTACCCTTCATAGTGATTTTTATTTCTCAATTTCTCTTTCTTTTTCTATTCTTTCAGTTCTGTTTTCTTTTTACAATACTTGTTTCTTTGTTTTTGTTAAAGAGCTTTATTGAGGTATAACTTATACACAAATAATTCCACATATTTTGATGAATTAGAACATATCCAAATATCTGTGGTAGTGTCAATGCAATAAAAGTAACAGACATAGCCCACAGTTCCCAATTCCCTCTGTCCTCTTGTTTTATTATTGTCTTTGTTTTTGTGGCAAGGATACTTACCATGAGATTCACCTTCTTAACATTCTCTCTACATCTATGTTTTCATTATATGGAATTTTATAAAATGTCCTGGAACTGAAAAAGGATATTTGCACAAAATTCTGTAAGAGCTGTGTAAGTCCTATGCTGTAGTTAATACTATTTGAACGCGGTTGATTTTAGTTTGGGTAAGTTTTTCACGATTATACAACATGTTAATATAAATGCAAGTTGGGCAAAGGGTATGTTTGCAACACCTTTTAAGTCTAAAATTATCTCAAAAAATTAATCCTTTAAATTAAAATAAAATGAATTAAACATGTTTATTAGCCAGTTGTTGTTGTAATCACATGGACCGAAACTAATACAAGTGATTTTAAAATGCTAGTTGAATATACCCAAAGAAAATCCCAAAATAACTGTTTGAGTAATCATATTGTTGTTTGCAGTGTTTTAGTTGCTGTTCTGAAATTGTTGCATTATTAATATGAGAAAAAAATGAAAATGAAAAATTTCAGAACAGTCTATCAACCTCAGAATCCTTGAAAGTCAGGTTTTTCATCATGGGAGAAGACAGAAAAGAGGAAAAAGGTAAGAACTCTGGCTGGACATGGTGGCACTTGCCTGTAATCACCGTGACTGGGGTCTGAAGCAGGGGGATTACAAATTCGAGGTCAGCCTCAGCAAAGTAGTGAGGCCCTAAGCATCTTGTTAAGATACTGTCTTAAAAGAAAAAATAAAAAGGGCTGGGGATATAGTTCAGTGGAGTCCCACTGGGTTCAATACCTAGTTAAAAAAAAAAAAAAAACTTACTTCGAATGTGGATTTAAAATATCAGTATGAACTCATGAATATTTTCACCCTTATTTTAGTTCAATAAATCTCCAGAAACAATGACTAAGTAAAGAGCCCTCCTAGTATACAGATAGTTGTCTTCAAATGCTTTGCCCCATGGAAAGGAATTAGGGTTCCTTGGGAATATGGATGATTCTACCTCTATCTAGCATAGGAAATGCATAAGATACACTTAGAATACATAGTCATGCCAGACAGTAAGATGGAACAATAAGAATTTCAATAGGAATAACACCTTCAAAGTTTTGTAGCAGAGTAACAGAAGAAATACAACAGTGTAACATTGCCAAAGCACCTTTCTGTGAATGGTTTTCTATAGTACTATAAAGGGTAGTCCAGTAAGTTTTACCAGCTCAGCACCAGTGACTTCTCTGCCATTCAGCAAACCTATGGCCTCCAATGAAGTCCACATTTCAGTTGTCTGGCTCTTTCTTGGATATCAATTTCAGCCCTGTAGATGGTGGTTTGATGCTTTTATCTACTCTTCCGTACTTTCCAGAGTCCTGAAAGAGTATACTTCTTACAATTCAATTTCTTATTATTCCAATGTCCTTTTATAGTTAATAATAATTTGTATTAGTATTTTCTTGTTCAAATTACTGTGTGTTTACTGTCTCCTGATTGGGCCCCAGGATGAAGCGAATGGCAGTATGAATGGGACCAGATTGGTCATGAGTTGATAACTGTTGGGACTGGTGAGAGCCACAAATGGCTTGATTATACTCTTCTGCTTTTGTGTATATTCAAAATTATCCATAATAGAAAGAGAGCTAAAAGCAGCTTTCATATGTTTTTCTGTGATTCAAAATGAATATTTATACTGAATCATAGGAAAAAAAGACTTTTTAAGAGTTCTACTCAAGTTTTGCCTAGCAAGTGAGTTTGTTCCAAATTTACTTTTTTTAAAAAAGTTTAGTTTTAGCAAATATATATATATATATTAGTATAATATATATATTAGTATTATAGATAAGTAAGGCAAACCTAAATGCACACATATAGTAACTACATTATTCAGAGGTCCAGGAGAGAATAAGCTTCACATTCAGAGTCATTCATGGAAGGTTTAATGAAGGGAACATTTATGAAGGTATAGGCATGGCAAGGATATTTACAGTAGAGCTGTTGTCACCCAAAGACCCATAGATATGAGGGTAAGGATCGGTTACTAGAAACTTGAGAACAGTCTGAGGTGACATCATGGAAGTCTCTGACTTCACTCACTCTCTTTTTAGGTTTTCTGATGAACCTAACTGGAATCAAGGTGGCAAAGGGCTATTGATGTGGTCCACACATAGCAGCCTGCCAGGCAGAGATCAGAGTGGCATTTGACAGAGAAGGCGTCTGGAGGGTCCCAGAGAAGCTAAGTCACAGAAGCACAAAGGTAAACACTCAAAAAGAACTAATAATTAATAATATTGAGCTATAGGGGAAGGATTGGGGAGAGAGAGAGAGAATGAGAGACACTAGCTATGTTATTGTGAATAGTAACAAACTAATAAATCAGTATCCAAGTAGTAGTGTGTTGGAGTATTCTTTCAACTTGTAAGTATAGCCACAAAAACAAAAGCACAATGCTTGTCAAGTTTCAGGAGAACCACACACCCCAATGGAGAACAGATGCTGCTGCATGGCCTTTTATAGATGTTGTAGCTGCCTATACATCTACCAACTTGCCTGAGGACCCATTTTCCCTTAGCCTTACAAAGTGCACTATAAAACTTGGAATTTTGCTAAACTATATGAAAAAAAAGTATTTTGAAGTAGACTAGTCCATTTTTCTCTTCACTAGTTTAAGGTATAAAATATAATCATATGCCAGATTTCTATATATAGTTGGATCTATTTACAAACTATCCATTCCATTTCATTGGTCTGTCCTCTCATTTGTGAGCTTCATCTTACTATAATTATACAAGACTTTTTAAAACATTTTTCTATACCAGATAAAACTTAGTAAACCTAATCTGCTCAAACTGAACTTATATAATAGCTTTCTAAAACATTGCATCTTATTTATTTTCTTATATGCCCTTTATCTTGTCCAATTAGGAAAAAAAAAGCCTATTGGTTTAAGTTACAAAATAACTTAGGGGGAAAAAATGACACTTTGCGATAGCTATGTCTTCCGAACATTGTTATAAAAGCATATGAAGAACTTCAAAGATTCCTACTGCCAGAAATTTATCCTGTAGATATAATGCAGATTTGTGAAATGCCATGTTGTGATATTATTTATTATAAAATTCCAAAAAATAACATGAACAATTTTGAAAGGCAAATATATGGTGGAAAAAAGTGCTGTTAATTGGCAAAGACAAAGTGTTAAGCTCCCTAATATATAGTGAAATTGCTATGATTGCAAAAAAAAAATCCAAATAATCCAATAGAAATATGAGAAAAGACATGGAGCAGCAGCCCTCCTCCACACCAAATGTATTAGAGTTCTTTAGAGAAACAGAACCTATAGGGTAGATATATAAATATGTAAGAGAGATTTTTTTATGGGAATTGGCTCATGCTATAATTGTCTCAGGCTAAGTTCCATGATATGCCATCTGAAATCCGGAGAATTGGGGGATTTGGTGATATAATTCAGGCTGTCTGAAGGCCTGAGAACCAAGGGAGCAATGCCATCAGCTCCCTTGGTTCTCAGGCTTTCAGAGGCCTGAGAACTGGGGCAGAGTGCTGTGGCTGCAGTTAAGTCATCCAGCATGAAGGCCCAAGAATCTGGTGTTCTGATGTCTGAAGAGAGGGGAACATGGAATGTGCTATTTCTATATAGGCCTTCAATGGACTAGATGATGCCTAACCTCAATGGTAAGGACAAATCTATATTCAGTCTACCAGTTAAAATGTAATTCTCCTCCAGAAATACCCGGAAATAATGTTTTACAGGTCGCATATCCTTTATCCAAAATGCTTGGGTTCAGAAGTGATTTGGGGGTGGAGGAATTTTAATTATTTGTATATACTTAATGAGATATCTTGATCCTGGTATCGAAATCTAAACATGAAATTTATTTATGTATCATATATCCCTTATACACATAGCCTGAAGGTAACTTTATATAAATATTTTTAGTGCACCTATATTTTGACTGCAATCTGTCACATACAATCAGGTGTAAAATTTTCCACTTATGGCATCATGTCAACACTAAAAACATTTCAGATTTTGTACATTTTCAGATTTTGGACTTTTAGATTAGGGGTGTTCAACCTATACCAGCTATTTGTGTATCCCTTAACCCAGGCAAGTTGAAACCAAAATCAAACGAATACAAATAGTTTTGGAATGTGTGAAAACTTGCCTAAAGTGACTCGCAGTATAAATGTTAATTAATAGTATACTCTACAAAAGTCTCAGAAACTTTGACATCAAATTCTATTTGTTAGGTTGTGGGAAAATAGTACATTTTTGGTAGAAATACAAACTGCTACAAACTCTATGGAAAGTAGTATTTAAATATGTATAAAATTATAAATCAAATCCCTTTTGATCCAGTGATCCCACTTCTGAGGATGTATCATACAGATATATTTATATATGTGCCACATTATGCATATATATGTTATTAAATAAATTAGAAATAGCCCAAGTAATTAAAATATGGTGTATATTCACAATGCTATATTGTAAAGCTGTGAAAAGAAAAATCTCTTTATAAGTTTTCCAATGTGTATTACTAGAAACCGTGATATGTATAATAATTACTCACCTCAAAATAATGAAAGTCTTAGTTATAAGTCTAACAAATATGTACAGGATCCATATGCTATAAGTCATAAACTGTTGGTGATCAAACAAAAGAAAATTTAAATAAATTTAAATATGTATCATGCTCATGAACTGGAGGATTCAATTTAGTAAATATAAAACTATCTTCAAATTGATCCATGCAATTCCTGTTAAGGAAATATTTTGCTGTTTTATTGTTTTGATTTGTTTTTGTTGTTTCTTTTTGTTTGTTTTGTTTTGTTTTAGACATGGACGTGCTTAGTCTAAACTTTATATGGAAAGCTGAAAGACCAAGAACAGCTAAAACTATTTTGATAAAGAAGAACAAAGTAAAAAGAATCAGTCTATGCAATATAATAATGCTGTAAATCCAGAGTATTCAAGACAGTGTGATGTTAGCAGAGAGATGGACACATATATCAATAGAGCAGAACAGAGAAACCAGAAATTACTCCATAAAAATATAGCCCATTTGTTTTTCTATAAAGGCACACAAGTGATTCAATAAAAAAAGGATAGTGAGAATGAGACTTTTCAACAATGGTATTTTAGCATTTGGACATTCATAGGCAAAACAATGAATTGGACATACAGAGGCACAACACTAAACCTTATAAAAAATTAACCTAAATTCAGTCATGAACTTAAATATAAAGCCCACAGCTATGAAATTTTTAGCAAAACTAAGGTGAAGAAAATATTCAGAACCTGTAACAGAAAAGATTTTAGACAATATATCAAAAACATTCCCATGAAAGAAATAATTGGAAAAATGTACCTTATCAAAATTAAAACTTTTACTCTATAAAAGTCCATATAAAATTGATAAAAATACCCCACTTAAGACCGGAATAAAATACTTGCAAGTTATACAATAGAGAGATTTCTTATATCTATAACATAGGAAGAATTCTTGACCTTCAACATTAAATTATTAATATACGATTATTAAATGTGCAAAAGATGAGCAGACATTTTACCAAAGATGATGTACAAATGGCAAATGAGTACATGCTAGGCTGAGGTTGTGGCTCAGTGGTAGAAAGCTTTTCTTGCATGCATGAGGCACTGAATTTTATCCTCAGCACCAAATAAATAAATAAAATAAAGGTATTTTGAAAAAAAATCAGTGTGTGCTAACACCACCAACCATTATAAAAGTTAAATTGAAAGCCCAATAAGATGTCACTACATCTCTATTAGAATAGCTAGAAGAAAGAGTGGCAACTCCAAATGCTGGCAGTCATACAGTGTGGTTAAAATAAAAAATAGCCCAATCACTCTGGAACATTGTTTGGCAGTTTCTCATAAACTTATATATGTATATACCATCTGACCTAGCAATTGTACTCTTGGGTACTATCACAGAAATCTGTGCACAAATGTTTATAGCTGCTTTATTTACAATAGCCCAAAATTGAAAACAATCCAAATGTCCTTCAAAAGATGAATGGTTGAATGGTTAAACAAAATGTGGTGTGTGTGTGTGTGCGTGTTTGTGTGATATATATATATATATATATATATATATATATATATATATATATCATGCAGCAATAAGAAAGAAGTAGCTAGTGATACATGCAACCAATTGGATGAATATGAAGGGGGTCCTGTTAAGTGAAAAAAGCAAATCTTACAAGGTAACATCATATAATTCCATAGATAGATAGATAGATATAACATTGTTGAAATAATATAAAGTTTAGACATGGAGAATAGGTTAGTGGTTGCCAGATTTTACCAGTTTTATACAATTATAAGTAAAACTGATGAAATCCAAATAAAGTCTGTAGAATGTACCAATATAAATTTTTTGGTGTTGATATTGTATGATAAGGTATGCAACAGTCACCACTGAAAAACTGGGTAAGGGCTGGGGTTGTAGCTCAGTGGTAGAGTGCTTGCCTCACACATATGAAGCCCTGGGTTCTATCCTCAGCATCATGTAAAAATAAATAAATAAATAAACAAATTAAAAAAAGAAAGTCTTATTAAAAAGAAAAGAAAAGAAAACTTGGGTAAGAGGTACAAGGGACATTTATTTATAAGCTACTTCCTGTGAATATAAAATTATTTCAAAATAAAAGCTGATAAGCGTTGTGCAGAATTATGTGTGGTATAGAATTGTTTTATGAGAAAAGGAGAGAGGGAAAATCTCTGAGAAATTGTTTTTGATAAATATATGCACAAAAGAACTCTAAATAGATACCAATAACAGTGTTAACCTGCATGTATGTGGTTTAAGAAGATCCATAAAAAAATGAGAGGTAAGGAAAAAAACATGCTTTGCATAGTTCTGTTGACTTATTTCTTATTTTAAAAATCAAGTCATCGCTATTATTATTATTAGTAGTAGTAGTATTAAACTCATTATAATAGCCATGTATTATCAATTAAAAAACTAAAATATCATACCCTTGGGTTTAGGATAAGTATTCAAATTTAAATAGTGCTACTTTATGAAAAAGTGCTTTATCCTTATTGTTTCTCTTATTTCCTATGGATTTAGTGACAATTGACCACTGGTCATCACTGATCTTAAAAATGACACTCAGAAAATACTACATTAGCTCGCACCAGTTTTACTCAGTTGCTAAAACAAAACTCTCACTTTTTGGTTTGCTGTCTTGTGATTTCAGAATATGCAAAGCATTGTTCTCTCAGACTTTAGTAAGAGAAAACAATAAAGGGATCCTTTAAATAACCTCCACAAATTAGAATACAATATGGCTTTAGTGTTTCTTGGGATATAGACATGTACTATTTGTACATTCCCCAGAAAAGAAAACAAAGAACAAGGAAAATGCAAATGCCGAAACTCAAAAGAATTTTTGAAAATAGTCAAGAGAAAATGAGAGGCCTTAATAAAAAATGCACAGGCAGCACAAAATGAGTTTAACCACAATTTATTAATGTGCCCTATAAAAGTAAAGTGCCAGTCACCTCAGATAGGAAAGGAAATCAATAAATGCCAATGTGCATAGTGCTGTTAGGATAGAAATATCTGGGTTTTTTAAATTTTCATTTTATTTATCTTCTATAGAAAAATGAAAGTTGGTGCCTTAGACCAATAAAATATTAAACATACTCAGAGACTATCCATATTCAAACCTGTAATGCTTGGATAAATTAAAAGGTATTTCTCAATGCATCTAAACTTTATATATCTAAGTTCATTTTAATGTAAAATGTCTATGCACTGTCTTTTTTCATTGCTTCCTTCAGCATGTTTACAAAATGATCAGTTTAATCAAAATTTATAGGAGAAAGACAATTGTTTTAAGAAGCAATTGAAGAAAATTTAAGAGCTCTAAATTAACGATACAAAAATACACCTGAGAACACCCAGATATGTCAAAAAACTTAATAGGTGATGCTTTAGTGCGGAAAGTCAAATGTGCCATTTCAATGGAAACAACTAAATGAGAACAGAGTCCAGAGGAAGTATTATGTATTTGGAATTGGGAAATAGTATCAGTTTTCACAAAACTAGGACAATTAATTTACCTGAGTAAGGGGTTTAAAAAGAGGTACATCTGAAGATGGGGTTGTGATGAGCGTAATAATTCAGCCCTCAAGCTGTTACGAAGGCTCCCTGATATAACACCTATAAGACCACCAGCATAAGGCTTCATTAAGCAGCTAGTACTTGTTTTAGAAAAGAGGGTCTGAAATTTTTATATATCCATAATTCCAAAAGAAGAAAAAAATGTCTCTAGGTACAAAAGATAAATATTGTGTTTACCAGATAAAATTCTCTGAGTACCCTTGTATCATGCAGACTATATAAAGCCATATTCAAAACCAGGGACTCCAGGCAGTATTACTTTCTGACATTCTCAGTGAGAAACAATATTCATGGCAGGGAGCTTAAGAAGTAATGAAGCGATCCTGAGTTTAATTAGAACCAGCCATGATATGAACTCCACTTGCTTAGATAGCAGGTTGATTTTACAGAGAAGAGTTTGGTTTCTTCTTCCCTTACTCATGACCTTCGTCCTTAGGGAAATGATAAGATAATTTCATTCTCAAACACTCATTTGAGAGTGTCAATGATAAATGATCAGAAATATTGCTGCTCTTGCCATACTGCTTTTTCCTATTAGTTCTTTCTCTTCTTTGGTACCTACTTTGCCTTCTCTCCTCTCAGCTCCAAGAAACTAACTTGATATTAAAACAATAAACACTATCATAATAAACCTAATCTTCTGTCACAATCTTTCTACTTTTTTCCTTGTCTGTGGTTACCCTTAAAAGATATTCAGTTTGGTACTTGAAGGACAACTTCATAATTCTGCATAATTGAAAACCAGCACTAATTGATCCAATTGTGTGTAGCAGCCAGAGCAAGAAAATGGTAGTTTTTCCCTTTCTTTGTGTCTTACAATCTCCTAATACGAAGCATTAATGCTGGCTTTGAATTACATAATAAACAAAAATGTCCCATAATTTAACACTGTTCAGACTTAATGCTATAAGTTCACAAGAGCAAAAAGAATAGGAATGTATACTTATCCAGTGAATTCAGTCAATGCAAACTTCACATCTAACTTAATTATTCAGACACCAAAAATTGTTGTTGCTGTTCTTCTTCTTATTGTTCTTGTATTAGTACTTAAATTATTTGAAAAAAAATTACTATCCTAATCTTGTGTGGAGGTTAGGCCTTTGTTGATGTAGATGTGTATAATAAGAATCCTTTCACATTCTAATTGAAACTTATCTTGCAAATGAGCAAAGAAAGACATTTACATAGTTATGTTTGTCACCTAAATCTGAGGATATAAGGGCTTCACTGAGTAGAACAAGAATCAGAAAAGAATCATCTTTCAGACCTGAAAACTTATGCTGATAGGATTTCACTGCCTGCACCTCTGGACCTATGAACCCTCCACCTACATGACTGCACAGGGTCCCACCAGGCTCTCAGATTTTACCATAGCTCCCATTGAGTGTCAGGCATTATGGGATGCACAGAAGAGCCAAGATCCAGAATAATACTTACCTTTACAAAAGCACTCTTGACCCTGACCCCAGGTTTCTGCTCCTAACCATCCCCACTGCCTTAGGCAGTCACACCCAGTGCATCCACCATAACCTCATTCCTTTAGAAAAGGCTTCCCTTATCCTCTGCACAGAAGTACAGCAGGCATTTCTAGAAGAAAAAAAAATAGCATGATCCCATGAGAGACCAATGTATGGAAATTTGTATTTAGAACATTCAAAGGCATTAAAACTGCAACTGTGCAGAAAGCTTAGGAAGCAAGGCTGTCCTTTTGATTTTGTTTTGTGGTGCTGAGAGGGATTTGATTTTTAAGTGTCATGACTCTCGTTGTGACCCTTGTTACTGAAAATCTAGAATGTATTAGATCACCTTTCTCCTTGAGGAATTAATGTCATTTAGTCTTTTTCAATGATTCAGCATCTTCTTGCACTTTAGAGCACTTCGGTAGTTGGTAGTTTCTCTTTTAAGGCAGCACACCTTTCTTTCACTTGTGTGCTTTTAACTAAAAGACTTAGGAAACCATATGGTTAAAATATTTTAGTGAACTGAGGAAGTAGTAGATCAATTTGTCTATCACAATCAAGGCCCTGGATTCACTCAAAAAATTGCCAAACATTATAATGCAAGGTAAAACATTCATTATTCACTCATTCACACAATCATTTACTGTGCACTTAGAGGGGTGTTGTATGAAGCCCTGGAATGCATTTGCTAATAACACCAGAACCACTGAGAAAGGAAGAGCTTTCAGTATAAATTCTCCTGAGATCCTGAAAAATCAAATCCTAAGATACTGTTGAACTCTCTTGACAGCCCACTTGTGGGCTCTCAGTGCCACGGGCCCCATGTTACATGGTTGAAAGATTTCAAGGACAGCATACAAGAGAGCCAAACACCTCAGTCTGGAAGAATCCAAAATGGCTTCTCCAAAAAGAGGGCAATTGAACTGGGTTGTAAAAGATGAGGCGGGGGGCATTAGCAACAACTACTTTTGTCATTAACCCTACTTTGTGTGATTCTCTCCACTAACAATGTTTCATAACTCTGAAACAAGGGACTTGTAAACAATCTAATAAAAAAGTTGTCCGTTGCACTTTAAACTGGTTAAAATGGAAAATGTTACATCATATATATTTTACTACGGTTAAAGAACACACTTTTGTCCATTAAAAACATGTCAATGGACATAGACTCAAAACCAGATGATTCCATTGGGTCTAAAGTGACCTGAAATTCACCATGGAGTTTGTGGAGATTTGTGGACACTTCAATAAGAACCCTTGGGTTAAATAGAGCTTAAGTATTTCTTTTATTATATAGTATACAAGGGACATTTGTCCTGAAGTATATTTGGGTGCCTAGTTAGGAGAAAAGATTTCTACAAACATTCAGAAAATAGAGATCAGGGATGGTATTAAATCCCTAAAATGCACAGGACTGCACCAGTAACAAAGAATTATCTAAACAAAATGTCAATAGTGCCAAGGTTAAGATATCCTTGTCTACACAAATCAAGTTGCTCAAATACATTTTTATGAGGAAAGGTTGGCCACAGTCAAAACTGATTATAAAGAGAAACAACAACAACAAAAATCTGTAGAGCTAGATCCATTTTAATGCAAATATATAATGTCTTTCACTTGGGGAAGAAGGAGACTAAAGTGGATTATTATCTTAATATATTTCAGTTTATAATTACAGTATATTTTTTGTTGTCCTTTGAGGGGAAAAAAGATCTTACTGAAATAAGTAGGGAAATAAAAATATTAAATAATGCTGTTTTCAAGGCCTCATTTTGTTTCTGCTTTTGATCTAAAGTAGGTCACAGGTATCATTTCATAAAGTCAGGGGGTGTCTCCTTCCTTTGTGGAATGGCAATAATCTGGCCAGTCCATCCGCCCTGTGGTGTTAGCCTGCAGCAGTTGCTATAGCAAATATCTATGTTTTATGAAAACCACTGAGTAACTCAATCCGTCAAAAAAGAACAGACTTGATTAAACGTAGACTAAGTGACCTTTAAAATTATTTCTTTGCCTTTGGACAATGTTTTGAGTTATCGTAGACAAATATCTACTCGGCATGCACATGTGGCACCTGGGACTGCTTCTATAGAGGCCAGAAAGTGTCCTACGAAGACTCTGCAAGAGTAGTCCCCTTAGCTGTTGTGTACTTCACAGCCATCTGAACTTGGAGAATACATAGTGATCATTTAAGAGCACTGCAGGTGGACTATACTGCTGGGTTTATTTTTCAAGCTGAATATAATGTCATATTGACCAACCCAGATTAGTTTTTCTCCCTCCAGACTTGAAAGCTCATAGATACTAAACACAGACACACACAAAACTTATTGCATATCATGCAAGCACACCATTGCCTTAATAAATTATCAAGGCCCTAAATTTTATATTTAAAACCTCTTAAATTTTATTCTTTCCCTAAGATCCTTGCATGTCTGCAGTGGTGAACTAATTGTTTGTGTCTATCTACAAATATATTATAAATCAAAATTAGAACTTTCTTATTCCCTTATTTTCAAAACCCACATTATTTCAATGTTCTAGGACCAGATGATAGATAGCACAAAGAAATAAATTTGCATTAAAGTATAAGTGGCTGATGGTTAACATAATGTGCTAAAACTTCAAGAAGTATTTCTAATTTAAAATAATTAAAAGGATTTTTCCTTAATTATCAACATTAGACAGGAAACAGGGTAATTTTTCTCTTAAATTTCAGCATTTAAGCAATTTCCAATCAGGATCAATAAAACTGGTGTCAATCTCACCAAGTTCTACAGATCTCACTTTGACAATAAACACTAACATGAATATCTAGCAAACACTCTCAGGAATTAGCTCCTAAAGAAAAGGGGGGTTAAAACAGAAGAAAATGGAGACTACTGTGCTGCTGCCTTGCTCCAAGAATAACATAGTTTTCTTTTCTGTCTTTCAAAATAAATCATATGGGCCCATTTTAGAGAAAGAAAAGCCAAGACTAACATAGATTTAAAAACTCATTTCAAATCACATGTTAATACTAGAGAAACCAGAATTTTAAAATGCTCTGCTGAGTCCAAATGCCATGGACAGACACCTGTTATATTTTGTCTGAACAGAAGGAAGTCAGCAAGCAATAAATATCTTCCATATTCTAAGCACTGCTTGGATTAGGAAATGCCACATAGTAACCAGTTCAATCCTCATAATAAATTTGTGAATAAGGCATGATTTCCCCTACCTTAACACAAGAGGAAATAAATGCTCAGTGAGGCTAAGGTCACACACCTGGGATTTGAACCAATGTCAACCTGGGACTGGATTCTAATTGCAAGTATTAAAATCTTCATGTCAAGGATTTTATACTGTTTCACTTAAATTAAAGACAGAGTAATAAGTTTTTGAGAAGAACTCCTTCCAAAGACAAAAGGAGATTTCACAATTCTATATACGCATTATTGTAATGTTTGTTCCTTAATGAAAACATATCTTTCTTTTATATGTAATCTAAATTTTGTGAATTTAGATTCACAAGTTTTGTGAATACTGATAAGTTTCAGTGCCTGGAATTCATTGGTTTTGTTGTTTGTATGGTATTTTAGGGGTTGGGAGCTGTGGAAGGCAAGGGAGAAGAAAGTAACTTTAAGCCTTGGCAAGAGCTGTGTTAATAAAACATACAAGTATAAGAAAGAGGGGGGGGGACCAGTATTGATTCAGAAGTTTTCTCTACATAATGCAAAACAACCATACTATTTGAAAACATCTTGTTACTTTCCTAAATTTACTTTTCACTTGAAAACTCAACTTCATGTGAAAAAAGACATAGCACCCTAGGTAGTCCGTTTTTGAGATCTATATCTCTCAGTAACTTTCCATAAAAAAGAAACACCTCCTGATGCATTACTCATTACAGCAGAAGCACCTATATTTAATATTGCCATATCCAGCAGTTTACGTATTCATTTTCACACCTGTCTTCTCTAGAAGAGATCACTGGGCATGGTATTTTCATGGGTTGGCCAGGCTGTAGTCAGACAAAGAGGGGCAGAAATTTGGGGGCAGACCAATAGGAAACCTGTGTTCCTTAGATTCAACAGAATAGTTGTAAAATCTATCCCTAAAATTCTCTTCTACTTTAATGCCTCAGAATAGAATTTAGAACACTATCTTCAAAGAATAAGTGAAACAGACATAATAATGAAGTTTCCATTCCTAGTCTAAATACAAATTACTCCACAAGAACTATTGTCATAACTGAATTAAACTGGTGTAATACCTAATTTGTGATGATTATGATAATAAAAATAGAATAATAAAAAATATCTACTTCACAATAATGCAATTGGGACTAACTTGGTAAGTGTGGTCATTAAATGGGTTTATGTTGCATGGAGTAAATACTCAATCATGGTAATTCCCTCTCCAACCTCCACCTCTTTGAAAATGAAGCAGTTAAATTCCTAGCAATGCGTCTTCTCTGGAATACAACCAGAGGTATCATAATTGTTCATAGAGAATATGGAAAACTTTGAACTTTGTTTGTAATGTAGAATAAAAACCCACCAGAACACTATTTACTTAACTTCAAACACTAAATAAAAAAATAAAATGAAAGATCCTTTCTGAAGCAGGATTCTTTGATTCTTATTCCCAACTTAGGTTTATGAAATTCAACAGTTGTTTCCAGTTTCATGGGTATATGGCTACATTCCAAGAACGTGACAAACATTACTCATAAATAAATTACTTCCACTGAAAATACCCATGAAATATTTTGGAGATGAAAAATTAGGAGGGGCTCTCAGTGAAATAAAAATTTTCTTTATCACTGGTCTAAGGTCTGATGTCTCTAAAATAGTAACACTAAAACAATACATGAAAAGGCCACCTCTTTCATTTTTAAGTAGTTGCTTGTGTTTACAAAACATAAATATCTACACACAATACATAAATGTGTGTGTGTGTTTGTGTGTGTGTGTGTGTGTGTGTTATAAAAAAACAATCCAAGTGTGGTCACCAAATGAAATAAATCACCAAGGCAGTTGAGCTTTTTGCCATATGTTGAATTGTAAATTCTTCGTGTTACTTGTTTTCCAATTTTAATTATTATTTATAAATTATGATGTTTTTAGAAATGATGTAAAAACAAAGATCTACATTTGAGGGTCATGCTTTGCTGACTTGTATTCAGAAGTAAGCTGTTTGTTTTAGGGTAGACTGAGGATCTGAAGCATTTAAGAGGAAACACTTAACAGCTACTGAAGCTGAGATATGAACATCATGTAAACAAGCTGAGGAACACAACCTAGTGTACATTCAAAATCACAGTTCTCTCATGTGCAAGTCTGGTATTGTTTCTGTTTTGGTCAAGATACACTTACACGCATGCGCACACGCATACACAGAATGACCAATGTTCTATGATCAAGCAAGCTGTTTTCCTATTACCCTATCCCTGTGTGATCTATGGATAGACATCGTCAGCATCTCTTGAGGGTCTCATAGGGACAAGAATCTTGGGCGCCCCTACAGACCTAGTAAGAATCTGCATTTCAACCAGATCTTCTGGTAAGTAATATTCCCTTAAATATTGAGAAGCACCACCTAAACCACTTGATTTTGCATTTTATTCAAGGACCCCCTTCTCACCCAGAGTCTGTGTGTGCTAAGATTATACTAATATATATAGCTACATAGAGAGTCAGTGTGTCTTATCCTAGCCACACATTAAAGTTATCTGAAGTTTTAAAATTAAAGTATCAGATGCTTCTTCAGATAATATAGTTTAACCTGTCTGAGAAAGGGTCTGACCAAAGGATTTTTAAGCTCTTTTGATAACTCAAACATGCAATCGAGGTTACAAACAATGGAAATTTTGTATTTAATTTCTACCTGTAAACATAGAAATTTATATTATCATATTGCAGAGGAACTTGGACAGAATTTCTAAACATGGATTTAGAGTCAGATCTTTCTGACTTTGACTTTCTCTCGGAGGCCATCGTGCCAACAGTAGGTTCTCAACATGCCACACTCTGTGGGAAAGCCAAGAGGAGCAGGGCAAAGATAGGAGACTGAAAGACCTTAAGGCCAGAAAAAAATGAGATGGAAAAAATGAAGAACAGGGAAACTGCTTCTGCTCAAAAACACATCAGTTAGGTGCTGCATCCACTGAGATTATTCAATAAGCGAAGAGGGGATTGAGTGAAGAGGGAAGCTGCAGGCCTACAGACACTATCACAAACCAGATAAAGCAAATGGGCTTAGACAAGAGAAAAGCAGGATTGAGTACAGCTCTTCAACCAAGTACCCTACACTTTGTGAGCTGCTTTATCATTGCTGACCCATCACCTGACAAGGTTACCATATTGGTGAACAAGAAATATTCTAAAATTTGTTGAAACCAATGAGGGTGACCAGCCAGAGACTGCTATGGGGAACATTCCCACAGAGTTGGGGAGGATGTGAGTCATGCCTTCCTGCATCATTAAAGCAAGACGTGTAGATTTTTAAAAGCCCTTATCATAAATGAATTCCTTCATCACCATCTGTTCACTTTGGTACAGGAAATATTACAAAACTATTCTTGTTATATGGATTTCCAGTTAATAGTTTAAAAAAGGTGTCTCCTTTCTTTAAAGATATATGTAAATCAGTCAAAAGAAATGGGTATTTTCCTTAACTTTACATAGGGTTAAGTCATGCTCTTTGTCAGCTGGCCCAATTCCAGGGACTGGGTCTTTCTCAGGGGGTACTAAAAATTCTAGTATGATCCTAATATGTGGTGGTTGACTTTGAAAGTTTGATTTAACTGCCAGATGTGTGAGACGGCACATAGAAAACTCCCTAGTGCAGTTAGTGAAGATGCTGAAGGGTAGCAGCAATATTACAGAGGAAGGCAATAATATCCCCACATTCATTTCTCATTTTAAAAGATCCTTTTGTTTGTACAAACACCATTTTTGTGATATGTAAGATTGTACCCATATTTTGTATGCCTGTTTTTAAAATAAATACCCAAATTACACAGACTTGAAAATTTGCCTTCTAGGGGTAAAAATGACATGTAAGTATGTCCTTCTTCTGTGCAAAAAACAAAAACAAAAAATACTTGTATATAAATGGCAAATGACAAATGTTCTGCCCTTTAACCATGGATATATTATCCTCAAACCAATGAAAATTTTGAAAAGAAAAGAGTGATGAGAAAAATAATAGTGGTGAAAGATTTTAAGTAACTACTTCTCTTTATTTTGAAATAAGTACTTTGTCTTTTAATCTCTGTTGTTGTCAATGTCACATTAATAGCCACAATGTTTTAAAATACTAAGAAAACTAAGTTTGCAGAACTGGAAAAAAATAGTTTTGCATTAGGGAATCCTCTGCCATGAATTTGTATCAGTGATAAACCTCCTTTTCCAAAACTCATGGAGATTTGTTTTTACTGAGCCTGCAAATGTTAATATCACTTATACAATGTCCAGGAAAAAGGATTTAGAGAGTGTGAATTGTGAGCTCCACATCAGCTAAACAACTCAGAGGCACTCTGCCCCCTGGTGGAATATCCCAGGGTGGGTTTTGAAGAAAGTTGTCAAAGCTTCACTTCTCACACTCTTCCCTAACCTTTATCTCTAAAACTCTAGGGAGGTGTCCAGGTTGAGGTTTTCGCCCCCTATACTTACATACTCATTGAATCAACAATTTCCTTTTATAAAATTCTAAAATTCTTGGCTACCCAATCAGTTATTCACGTCTAAAATAAAAACCATATTTGTCATTATTGGTTATCATGGCTTTATAAGGATTTTAAAAGTTGAAAATGAGGTGCTGAGAAAAGATGTGGATGTGGCCATGCACTTTGAATTTGTGGAAGATATCCATAAATCTCTAGACAAGGAAAAGAGGGAAGAGAATTTAAAAGTGAATAAGACAGTTCTATAGGAAATTAAATATTTGGTTATTTCTTCTTGGCCATTAGAGACACTGTAAACTATTTCTTGTGCTCCCTTTTGTCCTTTCGGCTGAATGTCCCCAGCCAAGTCAGATAATTACAAAAAGCTGCAAACCTCAGTCATTTCTAGTTTATCCAAGTTCTTTCCATTCAATCTAGTTGGTGTTCCCCAGTCCACTCTCTTCCAAAGAGCCCTGCATTCCTAGGCTATAGGTGTCTTGCATTCATAAAAGAGGCACTGAGAAATAATGACTAAGAGGAGGTACCATCTCTGAATTTAAAAATAAAAATGTCAGGCATCTTGATAAGGACTTTGCATGTATAGGCTCTAAGCCTTTGCAACAACTTGCAAGTAGATGATATTTTGGAAAGAGAACCATACAGTTTTAACCTACTTCATTCGTAACTAAAATCTTATTCCAAAAGCTATCCTTCTGTATACTTTACTGGTCTTCATATAAATCACCCTTGCCCCCCAAGTCTACTTCTAACTCAGATCTTTTTTTCTTCATTTTGTATTTTAAGCATCATATAGTACCTTGGAATCTTACTACCTACCTAGAGATTACACGTTCCTTCGAAAAATGTTGGTCTGGAAAACACTTGTGACAGAGGATATGACTTACCCTCTTTGCAGGACATGAGAACACATTTCTGTTTAATTCCTTTTAAGTTCTTCCCTTGGACACTAAATCCCCAAGTCACCACGACACAGATCAATCTGCCCATGGACTCAGTTATTATCAGTCATTCTTTCAAGAAATTTCAAACTTCCAAATACAATCCCAGAATCCAATGAACTAACCACTATTCAATGATTTGTAGAACGCAAAAAGAACTTTTATTTCATTATTTTCTGAAATTTCACTTTTAGTTATACATTTGCTGAAACGTGGAATACCAAAGGCAATTTTCAGTCACAGCAACTCCATTGAATACACTTACTTGACTGAGTGAATTATAGTCCTCTCAGGGTTTCCTGGTTAAAGAAGACAAAACTAAGATAATAGAGAGGAAAAGTGACAAATATTGTTCAGCAGGAAATTTGCTGAACTCAATAAACATTCATTCATGGGTGCAGTGTCCATTTTTTAAAAGGAAACTCTAAAATTCCTAGAAATACAAGACAATATTGGTATCTTTAGATGAGTATACATTCATATATCTGTGTGAAATTTTGTGCAATTAAACATTATGGAAATATGTTATTTGTTACCACAGACAATGAAAATATATTTTCATTTCTATGTAAGTTAAACATTTCCATCTCTCATTTTATGTTCTGCAAAAAAGCCACGTGTCTAGTTTATGAAATAAACTATGCTGTAGGCAATAGTAACTGAAAAAGAGCTTAACAGTCTTAACTGCATACCCCTGGGATGAATAATACACTTTGCATAATCATGTGCAATGCTGGATGATGATTCTAGATCTCATAACTACAAGAGTTTGCAAGCTTTTACTTGATACAGTATGCTCCAAATCCAGTCAATTCAGCCAAATAGTCAAGCAATAATTAAGGTGGGTAATTTACAAAATGGCAAACAACCCCTTTGACTAAATTGACCTTGTTTTGTTAATATGAGGACACAATCATTGCAGGTGCCCAATGAAGAAATCATTTGTAAGTAGCTATTTGTTTCAATTAATTTCCCCCCCCCCACTAAGGCTCTTAGAAGTTGACTTAATTACCTCTTAGGCCCCAAGAAAACACAGCCACATAAACAGAAGACCAACATATTAATAACACACACAAAAAAAATAACATGCTCTGTGTACATTCCTCCATGGGAGAAATGTTACAAAAAGTGAACAAATTAACCTGGGGAATCCAGCAAAAGTATAGGATTATCCAATGCCTAAAATTTTTATCTTACTCCAGTGACCGGTATAACATTGATTAAAATTTCCTTTTTTACTTAGCTTACATGTGAACTTTTGAATACTACATTTTCCATAGTCATTACCCAAAGCAAAGTTCTGTGCATTAGGCAAGCAGTGTACTTCAGCTCAACACATCTATTGTCTGAGGATCTGGACTGGGGAGCTTCAAGCAGAGAGTGAATCCATTTTAAAGATAACTCACTTCTGCAGATAAATCATATCATCTACAGTTATCCCTCTGAAGAAAGGGGTATGAATCTTTGGCTTATTAAATGCTCTGTGTACACATGTTTTTTCCATGCAGTTGATCCTTTAGGAATACTTCGGCTTATTAAGATAATGTATTTTAAAAAATCTTTTAGTGTGTGATTTTAATGGGAAGTCCTCATAATAAATTTGAAATAACCAAGTCAAACTTGGGGGGAAAAAGATACGTCTAAAGTATTCGAAATATTATATTCTTTGAGATGACAGGTCTGTGACAAATTTCTAAGGTTAAAAGGCTTGCCAGTTTCCTGGTTGGTAAATCTGAGGTTTGGTTCTATATATTTTAAAGAAAATAGGCTCAATTTCAGCCTCTCTAAGCTTTTCAAAATTTCTTGCATTTTATTTTCTAATAATCTTTGTTCCTACCCAAACTTTAATAGCAAGAAAAATGAAACAAGTTTCTTTCTCCTATCCCAATACATACAGATTTTAGGACTCTTGCTGCATATTAAAGATTTCTGGAGAAGAAAACTAGTTCTCCTGGTTACTTTATATGCTCACACACAAAGGAATCACAGATGGGGAGGAGAGTGCAAATGACTATCAGAAAAAATGTCTCATGCATTTTAAGATTTTTTTTTACAAGTCAAAATATACATCCTCCATTGCCCCCCTTATTCCTTAGCTGTATAAAAAACCATTCCTATTTCATTAGTCTTCTTTACATTTCACCTAATTGGATAAAGAAGAGAGATACTTTTCTTTTCAAGGAACAATAAATATCTAATACTAATCGGTTTAACCCACTGCATTAATAAGACATATAGCAGCACTTTGGGCTGAATTGCCCATTATACCCTTCATTTATGGGGATTTGAGTATGTAAAATGACAAGCACATGGAAATAGGGAGGAAAAATAAAGTAATCTGCAGACTTTGGCACTAGCACACAAAATATTTTGAGTTGTGAAAGTTGTAGTTTGACAATCACTAAACAAGAATTTAAAAAATTAGAAATCTGCAGAAAACAATCATAGGTGTTGATTCTCAATATATCACTCCCATCTCCCACTCCCACCCGCCCACCCTATATAGTTTCAATATAATAAAAATAGAGATCTTAGCATCAGAATTTTGCTGTTAACTCTTCAGGGTTCTCTGCGCCATCCAAGACACATTTAGGGTTTGAAGCACCAAATCCACAAGTTTCTCCAACCAAGTTTAAATAAACAAAAACTGAAGACTGAAGAATGCCAAAGTAACTGTTCTTAAATTAAGCTGTAACACAATGTTCTCCCCAAAACACAGGGTATTAAGTGTCTAGTTCAAGTACTGCCAGGCTGTTTGTAGATCTGTCTCAGACAGGCTTCAGACAACAACTACAAGTACCACTGGCTTTAGAGGGCATCATCCATGATACTAAAGCAGGGCAGGGATCACCTATCCATCATCAATTTTTAAGTTGCAAACCCCTTTGTGATTGGCTGCCGCAGTATCTGTGCTGAGCCCAAGGTTTGAGGGGAGGAGGTGAACCTTCTCCTCAGCAGGGAAGCTCTACATTTAGTTTGAACAGTTCTCCTTTCAGAGCTCTCAGGGCTGTCCTGGCTTCTCAGGATCCATTGCCCTTGCCCAGAAGAGAGAGCCTTGTTCGGACCCAGTAACAGCGAAAGAAGATTCCACCTACCTGTGGAAAGACCCAACTTGGTCCCCAAAGGTCGCTTAGGCGACCCCACTGCAATTGGCAAGTCAACTTGCGCACTTAAAACGTATCAGTTTATGGAACGCTTGTTTGAAATCCTCATTGGACATGGTATAGATGATGGGATTGATGAGGGAATTTAGATAGCCTAGCCACGTGAAGAAATCAAAGATGGCCATGTGGAACCAGCAAGCATCCTTGCAGATAGGCATCACCAGGGAGATGATGAAGAAGGGCAGCCAGCACACAATAAATGCTCCCAAAATTATCCCCAGGGTCTTGGTGGCTTTGCGCTCTCTAGCGGCCATGAGTTTCTTCTTTTCCAGCAAAGCGTCGGAGACTCGCACTTTGACTTGGTTCACATACACTGGAGACCCAGATTCGCTGGGCACATCGGGAGCCCGCGAATTAATGGAGGTGACAGAGGACGTGGACCCAGGGGAATCTGTGATCAGCTGGGCTCGGGTCAAGCGCTTGCCGGTCTTGTTGGGCGTCTGTTTCAAAATCCGCGAGCGGGCTTCCACATAGATGCGGCCATAGAGGGCGATGAGGAGCAGGGTGGGTAAGTAGAAAGCACCCACCGTGGAGTAGACCGTGTAGAGGACGTGGTCGGTGTTCACTAAGCAGTCCAACACTTCTTCCTCGGCTTTGGCCTGACGCCAGAAGAAGGGTGGTAGAGAGATAGAGATGGAGAAGACCCACACCAGAGTGATCATGACAGCCGCCCTTTTGGGAGTCCTTTTAGCTGAATACTCCACGGCATCCGTGATGGCCCAGTAGCGGTCCAGGGCGATGACACAGAGATGCATGATGGAAGCAGTGCAACAGGTGATGTCCGACGACAGCCAGAAGTCGCAGACCACCTGTCCCAGTGTCCAGCGACCCGTAACCGTGTACATAGTGCTGATGGGCATCACCAGGATGGACACAAGCAGGTCGGTGACGGCCAGGGAAGCTATCAGATAGTTAGCCGGGGTGTGCAGCTTCCGGGTCCGATACACCGTGGCGATCACAAAGGCATTGGAAAGCGTGGTGGCCAAGGTGAAGAGCGCCAGCAGCACAACCAGCAGTACTTTCCAGGGTAGGGCAATGGAGTCCTGGTAAATGTAGCTCTCCGCTGCGCTGCAGTTGTGGGAGGGAGCAGCAGAGAGGTTGGCTTGGGGTACCCCGATCTGAGATCCCGCGGGCGGCGGCTGGGCGCACTGAACACTCGGTCCCTCCATGGCTCTTCTGGCCCTAGCTCTGGAGCGCAGCTCTTGGGCATGGAGCGGACGAGGAGGACAGCTGAAAATGGAAGGTTCATAGAGACCACAGTCTGGTCTCGCCTTGAAGTCAGTTCCGTGGGTTTCTCTCTAACTCCTCCGCCCAGGTTCCTTGCTGAAACTAGAGGTCACCCGCGCAGCAGGCAAGCAGGCGGGCGCGTCCTCTGCACTTCCAGTGCGCCTGGCGCTGCGTCTGCGTTACTGACTGCTCCTCTCCACGCCCTGTCCTAGCCCTGGTACCTGAAGAACTGACCCACCCAGCCCAGCTCTGGTTTTGCTCTCTGGAGAAACAAAGTGGAGAAGGGAGAGGTATTGCTTGAAGATAGGGGCTGGGTCAAGTGGGATCTCTTACCCTATTGCTCAGGGCTCAGCATCTCCTAACCTGGGCGCTCCTGTATCTGCACACTCCGCCCGCAGGAGTTTTCTAGCAGTAGAGACCAAAGCTTGCAGGCCAGCCAAGAATCTTGGTCTTGCATTCCCGACCCCCGCCCCACGCTGGGGCACTTTCCTGCGGCGATTGCAGCCGCCAAGCTGGGTGGGGTGAAGTCTGGGAGCCGCGCTCCGCGGCGCCTTGCGCTGTAGCTGTCCTCCCTCTCTTTTCACGCGCAGACCAGTTGGGCGAGCTGCCCCGTGGAGAAGGGGCCGCAAGAGGGGGGATTCGGGGACTGGAGCTGTGGCTGCTGGCGTCGTGCCGCCGCTGCCACCACCACCTTGGTTCCACCAGCACCGCTGGGAGCCATGCCGCTGGGCGCGCGGGTCTGGGGTACTTGGAGCCGCACACTGGGAAGGAGTAGGTGTCTGAGAGAGCTGGAGGGACCCGGCAAGCGCCAGCCTGGGAGAAGCCTGTAAGTGGCGGAGCAGATGGGCTCCTTTTATAGAGTCCGAGTCCAGTCCGCCAGAGCCATGCAACTCGTGCGGCTCGGCGAGTGCGGACGCCTGCTCCACATCACCTTCGCTTTTTCTCTCTCCCTCCCTCTTTTCCTCCCGCCCCGTTCCCTTCCCGGCCAAACAAGCTCCCGCCGGGTCCTACTGCCCTCTCTCCCCTCTTCCCATCCCCTGTCCCCTCTCCTGACTGATACCCGAAGTCGCAGTTCTGGCTGAGAATGGGGATAGGGACGTCCTCTTCTCCGTGCGGGCTTTGGAGCTTGTGCGATTTCCGACACTGAACCCTACACCTTCAGATGCTGTTACAGGCTTTGTCCCAGTGTCCCAGTCTAGGTCTCCTCCTAAGCCCCCTTCCCTTCATTCTTGGAGGGCAGTGCTTGATGGAGCAAGCCTGAGTCTCTGACCTCTCTACTCTGGAATCTTATCCACTGAGTGCCACACCCAGATTAGAAGGAGGCGCCAATAATATCCTCCTTAGAAGGAAAACAGTCTTTTTATACTTAGGGTTTCACGTTATCCTTAACTCTTGGTACATTAAAAAGTAATTCTTCATAGCTCGGTTTAGAAATTCGTGCTTGTCGTTCAATTCCTCTCCTTTAACTTCGTGAGTCAACAGCGGGGGCTAGAAGCTGTCTACAAAAATGTAGAAGTATCACAAACAGACGCCTACTGCACGTGAAATTAAACCTTCCGCTCCACCGGAATGCTCCAAGCCTCAGCAGTTCAGTACTCTGGAAAACAGTTCCCCTTGAGCATGTACCTTCCCACAGCACTCCTATAAAGGAGGTCATCAGAATTCAAAAAAAGAAAAAAAAAAAAGGCTCTGGAGCCATGCCATCAGCATTATCAGTATACCTTCTCTGCCCTCAGAAAATACATCAAGACCTTAGCCATAGGCAGCAGCAAGCAATAGCAGTACTTAGATCCCATTTACACTAAGCTAATTCCCTGTTCTCAGTTTCTCCTCCAGTCTCAACAAAACAAATGTAACGTGGATGTACATCAGAAAGTTTAAAAGAAATCACCAGAAAAGACAATGTTTCTTCAGTCCTAAGAAATAAGTGATCCCCACTAGAAATTCCTAGACCCCTTAAATGTTTGGCATGTCCAATATGCCTAATAAAAACCATACTGTAATTGAATTTATCAGATTAAATGCAAGTGTATTTTAAAGAGAGCCATTCACTCTCTGAGTCAAATATTATGTGATTCATCCATCCAGTTTTAGAGGAAGAATAATTGAGATCCTTTGCAAAAAGGACCTTTTCTTCTTGTCTCCCTCCCCCCTTAGAAATAGAGTCTCACAATGTCATCCAGGCTGGTCTAGAAAGACTGAGCTCAAGAGTTCCTCCTGCCTCAGCTTCTGAAGTAGTTGGGACTACAGATATGCACTGCTGTCCTGGCTAAGAAGAGCTTTTTTCTCCAAGGTGACACAGCCTAAACCCAAGTTTCCTTAATTCTTGGCTCTCTAAGCTACGCAGGTATAAAAACCATAAAACACCTATTCTATGAAGGATATTATTCTAGGCACTAGAAGTATTGATGCCAATAGGGTAGGGGCAGACCCAGGTTTCCAGCGGCCTGCATTCTAGGAGAGGCTGACTGCAAATACATGAACAAGTAAATAATTTATATAATTTCAAATAGAATCAAGCATTGTGAAGAAAATAAAACATCCAGGAATTGAGAGTGTACTCCTTTAAAGTGGAAGCTCTCCAGGGATTGGGCTGCAGTTCCTGTTCTTGTCCCTTGCCCAGAAATTCTCCAGCATCTCAAGCTTCCTTTACATCAATTTTCAGGGGTCCTCCCCATCCTTACATTCCATCCAAGCATGGCAGGAGCCTTATTTAATTATTTTGCAAACTGCCAGGCTCTCTTAGCGACCTGGGAAGGAAGCAAAACAAGCGCACTGAAACCACTAGGTGGGGGCGTTGGCCAGGATCGAGCGAAAGTGTGTGTGGTTGCAGGCGGGTGTGTGCTAGGAAACTATTTTCCTTCTGTCTTAGGGGAACTAGGAAAGACTTGAAAAAAAACGTTGGAGGGATGGGAAGCGAGTTGCGGGGAGGGTAGAGAGGAATGATACCAGCTGCGGGCAGCTCTTTCTCTTTTATTTCTGCTTCAAGAGCTTGGGAAGGAGAAAACCACTTGTTCTCCTTAGGGTTTGCCTTTAGCGATATAACGACCTGTGGCATTCTCCATCTGCTTCTGAGTCCCAAACCCTGAGCAGAATATGTTACTTCTGGGGGAAGTTTGATTTTAGCCTCTTCTGTTAAGAGTTGTACTAACGGTGTCTCGGCAAAGAAGGAATTTTGGCAGCGTTCACTGGAGAATCACATTTCATTAACCTGGCTTCTGAGTTTCACTCATTCCTTTAGCGCTTATAAACGTATAATGTAGGTGTTTGCACATCAGCGTGCTCGCATGAAACAGAGGACCCTTAAAGGCGTTCATGCCTGCATTGTTTCTGCGGCGGCGGACCCGCCCCTGACCACTGTCCTTGAGCCTGATTCACGCGCCGGCTCCGCAGTACCCCGCAGCACCAATGGGAATCTCTCTTCAAGTTTGCAGTAAATTCAGTGGACACAGTCTCAGTAAGAGGGGCAAGGAGGGAAGGAGGCTGAAAAGATCAGCAAATTTAGCTGGGTAGGGCTGAGGATGCAGCTCAAAGAGGTAGAGTATTAGCCCAGCATATATGAGGCCCTGAGTTCAATTCCCAGTGCCAAAAGAAGAGAGACCAGGTTGGCGGAGGGGGGCGGGGAGGAAGGGGGGACAATTGAGAATTAAACTGCCCAACCATGAATTGCAAGTGGATGGAATTTCAGCAGAAGCTGAGTAAGTGTGGGATAATTGTTGAACTGCAGTGTCAAACAGGAAACCAGATTCCATAGAGACCTACTTGGGGAGGGACTGGGAAAGAATGGTTCCCCTAGGAGTCCTTCCCTATACCAAAGAATGCTATGCCTGGGTCGCCTCCGCTGCTGCTGGGAAATTCCAGGCACCAACTAGAAAGTATAAAGCCCCTAACTAGACCTAGGACCTTACTAAGAGAAACCTTCCTTTTCTCCTCCACCTTCACAAAACCACCAGTCACACCCTACAGAACTCAACTGCTGCAACTCCACTAAAGATGACAAAAGCAACCCTTTGCCCTTCATCCCCTTGAATATTCACTTGCAAAATCTACATGCATTCCTTAAAACAGAATGGGGGCATCTGGAAAGCTACATTTTATTAAGTTTTGCTTCATAAATCTATGGTGTTCTTATTATTGGTGTGTGTGTGTGTGTGTGTGTGTGTGTGTGTGTGTTTGTGTGTGTGTGTGTGTATTTTAACTCCAACCCAGGGAAATGAGCAGCAGGAGACCAGTAGCTCTAAACATAAGTTTCATATGTGGTGACAGCCGGGTTCTAGTTTCCTTTTTATATTTCCTCCAGTGACTGTGTTTAAAAGTTTATTGGTAGCAAGAAAGTACAGGTCTACCCAGTGCCTTGGTTCTTACCATCCTTTGTGTCTTCCTTGCTGAAACTAAGAATGTTCAGACAAATGACCATATTTGTACATATACATACACAAGTAATTCTGGAAGACAATTCTGAGGATTTCCAGAATCCTTTTCCATATTCATTAACTTCCATATCCATTAGGCCTTTGAGCTGGTATTTGTGTCATGGTGCTTACATGTGTTAGCTTAATAATGTTTAAGCTTTAACACACACACACACACACACACACACACACACATATCTTAAGACTCATATTTTTGTACTGTTAATTGAACCCAGGAGTACTTAACTTGTGAGCCACATACGCAGCCTTTCTTATTTTTATTTTGAGACAGTATCTCACTAAGTTAGCTAAGGCCTGCTGAGTTGCTCAGCTAGCTTTGAACTTGCACTCCTGCCCAGCTTAAGACTGTTTTAATGCCTGTCTCTATAGTAATAGATAACTATTATTATAAACAGACTTTAAACAGAGATCTGCAACATACAGATTATTGCTGGTTCAAAGCTAACTCAACTTTAACTACTTAGCTCACAAAAGATGTATAAATCACACACATCCTGGATGAATATATAGGTCTTAGAAATTTTCTAATTCAAAACTACTGCTAAGTAATATAAGTACTAGTTGTATGAAAGATGCAGTGGGTTTTATCAAATTTTTGCTTTATTATTTTTTCTCTATTTCATATATTTCTGCTCCTACTCTTATTTTTCCTTCCGAGTACATAATTTGAAAATAATTTGACCGTTGTTCTAGCTTCTTTCTGATACAAGTACTTTAAGTTACAAATGTTCATCTGAGTACTGTTCATCTCAGAGATTCTGATATTTTAAGCTTTTATTATCCCTTGGTTCAAAGGACTTTTTATTTACTTTTCTTGTGCTTTCTTCCATGACCTCTGACATATTTCAAAGTGTGCCATTTAATTTTGAAATAGTTGACATGTGGGCATAGGGTTCTATATATCTTAAGGTGACTGATTTCTAACGTAATACATCATACAGAAAACAGTCTGCATACTTTCAAATTTTAAAAAAAGGTAACAGAGATACTTTTTATGTTGATTGATTGTATTGGTTACATAAATGTTAAAACTGACCAAATTGCATACTTCCAATATGTATATTTTATTATATTTCAATTTTATCTCAATAAAGCTATGGAAAGAAAAAGAAAGATGGAGTGGTGAATTTTTCTTCTTGGACAAAGAGTGGAATACTGAGAAATCTGCATGGAAAAACTATGCCATTGAATCCACGGAACTTATTTTTAAAAAAGAAAAAAAAAACATTGCTGCTTTAAGTTGACAGTGTCATTAAGCAGCTTTGTTCATGAAGTTTCTTGTGGTAAAAAACCAAATCAAGGAGCTTGATGATAAAGTTGTCCACCAACCTAAGAAAAAATGGAAATAGAAATGCTTTTTTTCTACATTGAAAATAAGAATTTTGTCTTTAGTTTCAAACCAGAAAAAAATTGCATCACTCTGTACAGTTAGTTCTGGTCTTGCAAAGAAAACAAGCCAAGCTGTTTTTTTTTAATTGCTTCTGTACCTGTAATTCATGAATAATAATCATTATCCTTTATTGAGCACTATGTACTAAGCCATATGCTACGTGTTCCATACACATCCCTCATTTAATTCTTATAACACTGAGAGTTGTCATTATCATCCTCATTTTCTGGATGAGGAAATTGAGGCTTAGAAAATTTAAGTAACTTTGCCAATGTCAGACAGCTGGTAAGTGATAGAACCAATTTCCAAATTCAAGTCTCTTTAATTTCATGTTACAGCCCTTTACCAATATTCTACACTGAATCAGTCATGCAGCTCATCATTGGCAGCCATTTTAACCTACCTGCCTGTAACTATTTCTTCCTGCCTGTCAGATGACATCACTGCTTACAACTATTGAAGTCTCCAGAATATTCTTTAAAGGTTTCAAAATTTAGAAGGGGGGTAGGAAGAAGAGTGATGGTGATTATCATAAAAATCAGGTAGAAAGCTATGCACCATGAAATGGAAACTAAATCTTACCCAAGAATATTTTTTCCTTAATTACATTCAGGGTGTGTTTTAATTTTTTTCTTCCCATTTCCATCTTCTCTTATCTCTGTCTCCTTGTCTTTCACATTTCACCCACCACTGCCAAGAACACATATGTATATACAAATATATGAACTCATTAATGACTTTATTTTTTTAATTGTGAGAGTAGGAAGATGTGTTAAACATCATAAAATTCTATATTTTCCACATTTCCATATTAGCTTGAATATCAATTAGAAAAATAACCTAGAAATCTTAAATTGCTTGTCTTTTTCCCCCTGGTATATTGAATTTAATTGATTATTCTTCTCTATGGATCAGCCAACTGACCAAAGCAAAAAAAGGCCTATTCCTATGCATAAAATAATTCAAATAAAGTTATTTAAAAGGTATCTTATCAACTAGAAAACAATACTTCAGCAAGTTCATCTAGAAAGAATAATATAAAAACCAAAAATGTAGACAAAAATAAGTCTAAATGTTAGTATACTAGAACTCATATTTTGTGCATAAGAGTTCCTCCTAGCCTCATTCAGATCTTAATTCTACTTACTTTACATAAGTTGCAATGTATTTGGTTGTGTGTTTCCCAAGAACCTGAAGTTTAGAAAGCATCATATTAGAAATAATGAGAAACTACATCAGATAAGCATAAAGAAGGTAGCAACATGCCATATTTGTCAACATTATTGTAAAACAAGGAAGGAAATAAAAAGTAAACTTTAAAAAATCTAAAAGAATAACAATAAAACAACATTATTATTTGTGTTAATACATTGAGTAACATAACTAACTTTTTTGTTGCTAGAGATGGAAAAATAACTTAATCATACCTAAAAACAAAAGAAGGAATCTATTTCAAGGAGAGTGGGGCATTGCAAAATCCAAAAGGAGTTGAATCAGCAGCCTGCCTCTGAGCCTTAAGGAAAGTCAGCACTCTGTATCATCCCCAGGACTCTCCTCTTTCTCTGTTGGGTGCAGTCTGAATGGGGACATCTTTCATCCATTTCACTGTAGACAGGCTTTTCCTACACTGTTGAAAGCACAACAATTAGCACCTTTAGAGTTTACATTGTACAGTTTCAATCATATTTCAGAAGCAAATCTGAATCAGTTCCAAGTTTGGAAAATTGAAGAAAAGAGTTTTGCTTTGGAGTAAAATGTAGGAAACCCAGAAAGATCAACATTGCAAAAGCAACAACTGAAAAATCATATTTTAAAAATTTTGAAAACTTGTGGAAGCAAGAAGAATTAGACAACCTAAAATTCCAGGAAAGGAGAAAATCATTTTCTATATGAGCTAATGATTGTTTTATTCCTTTAAGGCATTTTCTGATTCTGGGCACAGGTGTGAATCAGACTTGGCACAGGGAGCTCAATTCTACCTTGGGAAAGTGAAAAAAGAAGAACTTTTCCTGATTGCTGGAGCCAATGTGTCACGTGGGCATCTGCTACATACTGCAGCAAAACTGGAGACTAGAGTAAGGATAAGAAAATTCTAACATGCAAATTAAATCCTATAGTCTTGGAATGCTTAGAAGAAAAAGTCCCTCTAGAGGTCAGGGACCTACATTAAATATATCACTATTCTTCCCTTCCAACAATTTGTGAGATTTTAAAGGTCAGTGGGGCAGTAAACAAGAGTAAGGCCCTGAAAGGAGAAAAAAAAATCCATCTGTAGTGTTTCAGGGCTGAGGAGACAGAAATCTTTCAGGTTCTCAACCAAAAGCAAGGCCCCCAAAATAGGATGAATCATAGATAGGACTGAGCATAATTACAAATCAGCCTTGACTCAGCTCAGTATATAACTAGTCGATACAATCAGCTTTTCATGCATTCTGCCTAATATAGGAAGGGGGAAAACTATTTGGAGAAAATACCATTACTTGATACCTCTAGACTCCTTTTATATACAATATCTGCTTGTAATAAAAGGCATTGTATATGCATATTATCAATAAGAATATAACTAATACTACAAATTCTAGAAAATGAAAGTAAATCCATATATAATAAAGATATTATAGTTAGCAGAAAAGGAATTTAAAACAACTGTTATTAATATGCTAAAGAAAAAATAAATCACCTGAAAAAGAAAGCAGATTTTAGCCATAAGCAGGAATCTTTAAAAACAAAGTCAAATGGACACTCAAGAAATACACATGCAGCATCTGATAATAAGTACTCACTGGATGGAGAATTAGCTCACTGGACACAGCAGAAGACAGGATTAGTGACTTCAGAAGAGTCAAAGAAAATGTCTAAACTGAAGCAAAGAGAAGAAAGTGAAAAGAAAAGGATAGAGTATAAGATTAAGTTAAAAAAATCTAAATTCATGTACAGAGGAAAAGCATGAGAGAATGGGAAAGAAAATGTTTGAAGAGATGATTTCCAAGAATTTCCAGAAATAGTGAGTACATCAAAAAACATGGCATGGAAAAAAAACTCACAGAACTCCAGCCAGAATAAATAAGAAGAAAGCCTCATAATAATCAAATGGGTAACAAATCAATGACAAAGTAAAAAATTAATAAAATTCTCAGAAACACTTATTATTTTCAAAGGAACACTAATAAGGCTGAGTTGACTTAAACAGAAACTATAAAAGTCAGAAGATAACAGTTACATGTTATATATAAGTTAAAATTAGAAATATGTCAACATAGAATTCTATGCCTAAGAGTTAATGTCCTCCACAATTGAAAATGAAATAAATGCAGATGTTTTCAGTTAAAGAAAAGGCAAGAGAGCTGTGGACAGGAGAACAGGGCTCCAAGAAATAATAAAGGGAGTAGTTTAAGCAAATCAAAGTGATGCCAAGTGGAAATACAACCTGGAAGAAGGAAAGTAAAACCACACGAGGAAATATAACAAATAATTTTCCAGGGTTCTAACACACGTGGAGAGATGAAATGCATGGATGCAACGATGCAAAGGGCTTCTGTCAGAAAAAAAGAGAAATAAACAGAGTGAACTATGGAAAAATTATTGTATCATTTAAGAAGAGGTAGAGATATTTAAGTTATATAGAAAGACATAAGAATCTTAGTATCATAGCTTCAAATAATTTAAAACAAAATTTGATAAGCTAAAAGGGATACTAGACAAGGTTACGATTGGCTTTAGAGTTTTAAAACACAAAAATTTCTTATTAGCTGATGAGATAGATGATAAAATAAATAGAAAAATATCAACAAAGATATGAAATACTTGAATAGTATTCTTAATTTCAATCAAATGACATAGAAAAGATTCTATATTAACAATTGCAAAATAGACATTCTTTTCAAGGGCACATAGAGCACTTACAAGCAAAATATATGCCAAACGGGAAACAAGTCTCAAGTTACAAAAACAGATCCTTCACCAAAGAACAATAGATGACACATAAGCATATTAAACAATGACAGTGTCACTATTAGGTAAATGCAAATTAAATCACATGAGACACACTCTACACCAATTAAAATAACTAAAAATATATTGGTAATTCCAAGTGCTGACAAACATGCAGAGCTACAGGAACTCTTAGTTGGAATGCAAAAATGTGAAGCAGCCACTTTGGAAGAGATTAGTGGGATTATTTATAAAATAAAATGTACATCTGTGATCCAGCAATTCTATTTCAAATTGTCTATCCAATAAAATTAAATTTATGCTCATACCAAAAACTTTATATAAGTATTTATAGTAGTTCTATTCATAATTGTCAAAATTTAAAAACATCATAGATGGCTCTCAATGAATGAATAAAAACTGCATCCATATAACACAATACAACTCATCAGGAAAAAAGAATGAACTATTGATTCACACAACATCAAGGATAAAGCTTAAATGCATTTAAGTGAGAGAAAGCAGATTCAAATTTATACAATTCTATTTATGTGACGTTCAGGAATTGGTGAGACTATGGACAGGGAGACAGTTGCCAGTTTGTCAGTGGTTCGGATAGGAAGGATATATATATACTGGCCCTATCAGTGGATAGACCTAAAAAGTATATGCATACATATAGAGAGCTACAAATATATATAAAATCAGCTTATAAAAGACAGGACAGAGTCAGACTGTGACAAATCAATCTAACTCCATTACAGATGAATTAGATAACCACACAGAAGATGAAGGACAAAGATGTTGACCTACATAACTTTTCAAAACAATGCCTTGACTTGATACTGCTAGACTAAGGACAACAGAGAACCATATACAGACAAAAACTTCAGTTGATAAATTTGTTTCTCCTGGGGGAATTCATTAGGAATTCTGAAACTACTTTATTCATATACTAAGAGTGACCAAATAAGTAAAAATATGACAGATAATGAGAGTTAAATTTCCCATTAGAGAAAGTAGGGTTTTTGTTTGGTTTTGTTTTGTTTTGTTTTAAGGGTAGAATGTACTCTATGGTGTTTGATGGGAGTCCTAGTTATCAATAAGGATTTGTGGTTTTTAAAAGTATATATAGATAGACTAGATAGATAGATAGATATAGAAATAAATGAAGATCTAGATGTGAATACATACACATTTTAGATCTAACAACTGAGAGGGCCAAAAGGCACTGATAGATACTGCAATACCCATCAATATAGGTTGGCCCCCAGATTTTAATTTCTGAATTACATGCTTCAATAAAAAGAACCTGAGCTTTTGGAGAACCAGTTGATTATGGTGCTAGGGTAAAGAAATGCAAGATGAATCTGAATCATCCGTATGCAAAAAAAAAAAAAAAAGTACTAAAAAAACAAAAAGAGAAAGAGTATGAGAGAGACTGGGAATAGGTAGGGAGGAAGAGGAAAGAGAAAGAAAAGGCAGGCAGGGCAAAAGAAGAAAGCATGAAGCATGTCAAAAGCACAAAGTTAGGCTGGGGATATAACTCAGTTGGTAAAATGCTTGCCTAATATGCATTAAGGCCCTGGGTTCATTCCGCAGCAGCACCACCAAAAAAGCACAAAAGTATCCATCTAAATGGCCACAGTTGGAATGAATTCAGCAACAAAATAAACAATGACATTTTTGGTTAGATTATAATGGAAATAATTTAATAATATCCATGAGTCCATGTTACTACAAACAAGGTAATGGATAAATAAAAATAGAGTAAAAATAAGTCTTCCTTAGGGAGAAAAGTAACAATAAAATAAAAGGAATGATAACAATAGAATATTACCACTAGAATACCACAGGAATCATTTCTCAAGGTATGGTACAGATATGAGTGCTAAACTTAGAAGAGGAAAATGTAATCAGAAACAGTATAGTTGCATAGTATCAAAGTAGATCCCTCAAAATACTCATGAGTTACAAAGCAGTACACAGTAAACTTAGTGGAGAGGCCCAGCAGACATCCCTTTAGTAAAGTGATTAATTTGCCTGAGGAATGCTAAGTCATGTGCTGTCTGTCAAGCCCTCCCTTCTCCATATTAAGGACACTTCTCCTCTGCAGCATCCCTCTCACACAACCCACAACCACTGTGTAAACATCACATCAACCCCTGGAGGACTTCTGCAAAATACCTACCCAGAGTTCTTCAAAATACTGGGCTCAGGAATGGTAAGGAGAGACTGAAAACTGGCATAAAGCATAGAAGACCAAGGAGATGTGCTCCATAAGGACAATGTGAGATGTTGGACTGAATTTTGGAATAGGAGAAACAATATTCTCATGAAAGATAGTGATGCACAATGTCAATTTCCATGGATGTTATGGATCTCAACTGTGATAACTAACATCCAGAGATGTTAAAATAAGGGGAAACCATGTGAGGATAAGTATAATTTGTATTATTTTTACAGCTCTTCTGTAATTCTGGGATTTCTTTTAAAATTTAAGTCTTTACTGTGGGAAGGCTAAAGGATTTGGGATGAAAGGGTACCTGGTACCTGGGGTAAATCATTTATGTAGTTGTGATTTTTTTATCCCTGTAAACAAATTATTTGGAAACAAATTTAGTATTTAAAAATAAACATAAATAAAAGGAAGGTATCTTAAGAAATTTATTGCCTATCTACACTCGAAAATGCAACTAATGACTCTTGCACCAGGTTGTTCTTGTGGAATATGATTTAATAACGTGTACTATTAGAATGCACATTCTATATGCCATGACAAAAAAAAGCTAAAATAAAAGGATTTATGTAGCATCGATGGCAGGAAATATTCAAACCTTGAGATCTTGTATTATAAAGTCAAAGTGAAGTTTTCATTGCTATTGTTTGTTAAAAAAAAAAAACAGAAGTACATCACCAGCTATGCCAACTATAATTTAGAGATAATATGAATGACTTGCCTTAATTAGATTCCTTGTAAATGTTCAATGAATGAGTTGGTGTTATCTTTCTCTACCTCTTCTATACAGAACTCATAGATCTTGTTCCATGGAAATAAAGAGAGACTGAGAACAGTTTATGGCAACCTTTTCCCAGAACAAAATATACTTTGAGCCCATCAGCTCATGAGCAAGAAAGTATTGATTGGCAGGACATGATAACCATGTAAAACTTCCCATGTTTCTTTTTTAAAATCACATTCTTGCATGGTGCATGCCTGTAATGCCAAAGACTCACAAATCTACACTAGGAAGATTGAAATTTGAGGCCATTCTGAATAACTTAGTGGCATCCTATCTCAAAACAATAAATAAATAAATAAATATAAAGGGCTGAAGATATTACTCAGTAATAAAACACTCCTGGGTTCAATACCCAGTACAGCAAAATAAATAAATTTTATTTCCTTATTCAATTGAGAATCCAATTGTTAGTACTGTGTTTTGGTCTGCAGACTTGCAATTATTTAATTCTACAGACTATTTAAATGATCCTTTTATTTGTATGTGCCATTACATGCTATTTAGCGCTCTGTTGTGTAACATGGTTCTGATTTTTAGATTAAACTATATTTTCTAATGAGATTTTGCAATTGACAGAATTATTAAAGTGATTATGTGATTGGTGTCTCATCTGTGAGGGCAGCTGTTCCATGGCCCTGCCATCCAACAGGAAGTTGTTCTGTTCTTTATATATTGGTGTTTACTATAAACATCTTAATTTGCATGAGTTTAAAATCAATTTGCCTCTAAACTACAAAAATAAATAAATAAAACAAGGACAAATTTTTTTTTCTATTTTATGTAATGACTCCATGTGCTTCAGAGAAACATAATATTTTTAAGTAAGACTAAGTTCCATTTGCTTTAATGCCAGGATACTTTAGAGCCATGGCATATTGTTATGTTCTCCATGGATTTTCAAATGTCCAAATCTAACTCTGCTTCCTTCTCATGTTTGAGTAAAAAGCTGGGTTCTATCAGCTCTTTGTAAAATTTTCCGAGCCTTCCTCTCATGGATTTACACAGGCTGATTGCTGACACATGGGTTATAAAAATATCTAAATGCTTCTTCCTTATCAGCACTTCTTATACAGTAAAGACTATTTGGTTGGATAATTCTCTCTGACATGTTTTCTGTCTTTTTTTTTTCTGTAATCATGAATGAACAGTTCTAAAATGGAGTGATGATTTCTCTTAGTAGAACATTTTACGTTTCTAATTTGTGGTCTATATTCGGCTTCCTACCATGTATTAGATTATACTTTCATCATATCTTGATCAAGTTTGGATCTTGAATGTTCCCCCAAGGCCTATATATTAAAGAACTGGTCCCCAGGGGAGTGGTTTGGGAAGCAGTAGAAACTTTAAGATGTGGTACCTTGTGGGAAGTGCTCAGGTCATTGAGGACTTACCTTCGATGGAGAATGTGAGACTTCAGTTTCTTCCTCTTTCTCTCTTTTTGCTTCCTGGTCATAAGGTGAGCAGTTTGATCTGCTACACACTCTCTGACACCCCCATCAGAAGTCCAAAGCAATGGATTGACCTTCTCTTGGACTGTAATCTCTAGAATTATGAGTTGAAATAAATATTTATTTATTTATTAAATAAAACACTTAATTATCTCAGGAATTTTGTTATTGTAACAGAACGTTGACTAACACACTCTTTATGTCCTAATGGTGAAGCTCTTTTTTTTCCTGAATGCGTTTCATAGTATTTTTGTACTGTTGTTGCACTTACATTTGTGAGTGAATGTTTGTGTCAAAGTCTTTGTTTTACTAATAAAGATTTATAGATTAAGAATTCCTGAAGTGATAGTTATTAAGCTTATAGTAAGATCAAGTTGTAACTTGAAATGATAGTTTTTAAGTTTATATTAAGAGCAAAAGCTACACTTTTTTGATTTATAGCAGAATATCTAGTAACACACTTTTATTTTAAATATTTGGGGTGGAAAATGTGTTACTATTCTTTATATAATTGATGGGTTCTATCAACTCAATGGGGCTCTAGAAGGTCTGATCTCATATAGCCACCTGAGAGCTGAGAGACCATTAACATGTGGCAGATCCCTTCTCTACACAGCTGTAACCATTTTAGAATACAATCTGGGGAATCGCTGGGTTTATATCACCATCTATTGGTTAATCTGCTAGCAGTCATGGATGTTAGACATTTCCATGTTTGCTGTCAAAAATCTCAGATTCATTCCAGACTCAAGAAAGAATCCCAACCAATCAGAACTGACAATCTTATTAAAGCAGGATCTTGGAGACCCACTGCAGCACTGCTGGGAGATTCCAGGAGGCTCTAGACAAAAGGTCTGAGTCGCTGTGTTATAAATGAGGAGCCGACTGAGTGGGCTTAAGTGAGAACTACCATCTGGTGTGGAAGCATACCATATGTCATCTAATTTATGAAGACATCAATGTCATACCAATGAAAAACTATTCAATTGTTAAAATCTTTCCTTATCATTTAATTTTTCATTACATTAAAAGGGATTTTTTTGATATTAATAGATCATTCTATATTATTTTATACACATATAAAACAAACAAAATTAAATGGTTAAGGTATATTCCTTGAATTTATTTAGATTAAGAGTCTAAGTTCTCTGAATCACTGGATATAATAACCAATTTCTGTATCTTTGCACATGTCATCATTATCTATATCACCAAAAGCATGGGTAATATACCATTTTTTAAATATAAGTGCTTCACTATCATCTCTGATATTTTTTCCTAGGGCAATACTCTAATAGCTTTTACTAGAGATACAGAAAAACGTGTGACAACTGGCAATCACATGAAAACTTCCTTTAGTAATTACAGAATACAGTCCTATTTCAGAAAAGCTCAAATGCAGAAAAATAAATGTTCATCTTAGACTTAATCAAATAGGGTAAGTTCAATAGTTTAGTAGCTCATCTGGCAGGTCTGCTGATTATGAGCTTTGCCTGCATATTCATTATTGCTGGTGTTTATATAGTCCATTTTGTATGAATATATTGATATTTCTCAATGATTAATAGTGCATAATCTACTTATAGATATCTAAAACATATAAACAATATTATAATCATCTTAGAAATTGGACAAAGATTAAAATTTCATTGTTTATCTGAAAGAAGCCAGAATGAATAGTACAAATCAAGAGAAGTTCAAATAAACTTCATGAGTCCAATTCTGGTAATCTGACTATATATGAATAAGTGGGAACAGATCCTTACTGAAGCCAATTAAGAAACTATAACATAACAAAAATAAGTGTTATAAAAAACTTCTACAATATACAAAGTAAGATACAAAAAAAGAAAATGTGAGAATTGCTAGATACATGCAAAAGGATATATGAGGAGTTATTTAATATGTCAGTGTTCTAAAGAGATTTTTCAGTAAGGAAAAAATACATTTACTTACTGAAAGTGCTTACAAATTTCAGGCCAATTAATAAGAAGAGACATACGTGTTAAATCGCCTATGCTGTTTGTTTCATTTTATATATATACACACACGCTGGCTTTGATGATGGATGAGATACATCAGGGGAGGGATGGATGGGAGAGAGCAGGAAGCAAAGTCAGAAATAGGAAGGTGGGTGAGGTGGGATAGGAGGTGGATTAGGAGTGAGGACAGAGTGGGTTCTGTTTCAGGCATGATGAGCTGAAGAGAGAGAAGGATCACTCAAGCAATATATATTTAAATCTTAAGAAAAAAGCTGAAAAAACTAAAGGCAGGTTACTTTCAACAAGCTCAATCCTTCTTGCATCAGTACTTTATTCCCAGAAAATAATGGAGATAGGTTTACAGAGTTTCAAGAGAATACAATGTACAAAACTAGATTTCTGTACCTTGACATTTTGATTCACGTGTAAGAGAAACATGAAGACAATCTTAAATATGCAAGAAGCTGTATATTTGTTAAAAAACCAAATCTTTACTCAACTGATAAAGTTTGGAAGGAAATATGCCAACATGTTAACCATTGGTATTTTGGGGGTAGAGAGATTACATATAATTGTCATTTAATTCTCTTTTGAATAGTTACTTTCATTTGAAATTAAACATGTATTGCTTTTATTTTCATAATTAGAAAATAAAACTTTTAGTTTTAGAAGCCTTTAATTAGGCATCTTATCACAATGTAGAAACTAAAAAAACACTAAGTGGTTCTAAACTTCATATTTACTGAATATGAATAACCAGCATATTCACAAGGGAAAAAATTAGTCCAAATTCAGCAGTTACTGAAATCACACTCAATCTCTCAAGGTTCACTGAAGGTAAAACCTGCATACCAAAAGATAACTTTTGCACTATTTAAGTCAAGGGGTCTTAATATGGATTATGCTGAAGTATATGATTTGTAAGTTCTTTAACTGTTGCAAGGAAGTTTCCTTCACATCTGGAAATTGTATCAAGTACATGATTATAGTCATTTGGGTTAAACAAGTGTTAATTAAGGACCTTCACGTAGCCAAGATAAATAAAAGGCCTCATTTGTAGACTGAAGGAATTTGTGAAATTAAACTGGATTCTCTTTAAACTTGAAAAACAAACCAAAATGACAATGTATTTTTTAGCTTTTTAAAAAATATATATTTTAACATATAAAAAAATGTGTGAAACCCTGACTGCTTGTAACCTGATTGAAATGTTAATATCTTTTGTGATTTTTATTTTGTACCTATGGCTTTGTAATACCTTTTTTGAAAAATTATAGTTAGTAATAGTAACATATCTCCTATACTCAGCCTAGAATTTGTATAGCCAGGATTTAAGGCATTAGCGACCAGAAGTATGTATTTTAGAATCTGTACTGTTGACTAAACTGCTAAGTGTTCTTTGTTTATTAACCATGTCAAAGTAACATTAATTTTTAAAAATGATTAATAATTTTTAAACTTAGTTTTTTAAAAACATAGCTAAGGGGCTGTAGTTGTGGCTCAGCAGTAGAGCACTTGCTTAGCATGTGTGAGGTACTGGGTTTGATCATCAGCACCACATAAAAATAAATAAATAAAATAAAGGTATTGTGTCCAACTACAACTAAAAAAATATATATTTTTAAAAAAACACAGCTAAAAAGTACAATGAAGTAGTCATTGAAGAACTAATACATAGAATTTTCCTCCTTCAATAAAAATCCTATTTGAGTATTATCAACATTTTCTCTCTCCATTTATGAAAATATATATTGTGTAATTCTTTTACTTTACAGAAGTTACAAGACTGTCTTGGCAGATATATTATCTTTGTTTTTGGTTAAATAAGTATTTATTAAGGACTGCACACAACCAACGTATGTAAAAGGTCTCATTGTAGACTGAAAGAATTCATGAAATTGTCTCTAAACTGTGTGAGAAAAATGTGTGACATCTGCTCTAATTATGAGTTTGAATTTGCTTGCTATATCAATTTTCCCCTAAGAGATACCACCATAAACTGTTTATTACTTTCTACCAGGAAAAAAATCCACGTGAAAAACCAAGACATAAACTGAAATCTCAGAAATGTGTGTGAAAGCAACCCAATAGTATTATTCATCAGCTTTATCCAGAACCACTCAAGAATGCTATCAACTGGGAATTTTTTCTTGGGACTGAAAAAGAAAAATGTGAATACCAAGTTCTTCCTCAGACTTCAATTTAAAGTTCTGCCTAGAATTGAATCCATTAAAAAAATTGGGAAAAAAGTATTTTGAATAAAGAGCTAAGAATTATCTCTTTTTGAGGTTTTTATTAAGTTTTTTTTTAATTTTGCATAAAATCTAACAGAATACTTGAGAAATTCCTTTTATGGCACATCCAAATATCTAAATCAATATAGTCAGTATATTCTTTGTCTTGTTTTCAAAATATGCTTCAAAATAACACGTGCATAAGTGTTTTAAGCTACTTTTCTTGAAAAAAAGAAATTCTATTCAAGATATTTTGGTCAAAAGTCAGCTTTGAAAAATGATCAGTTGTGGATTTCTACAATGGGTCATCTTTGGCTGGGTGTGGCATCTGTCCTTTACAATTGCAATAATTTTAGTCTTCTCCAACAAGCATACCCTGTCGCTTGGTATTAGAAGAGTTTTCAGTTTCAGGTGATGGAGGGTGGGGGGAATGATTTCCAGTAAGACTGAATGGGTCGCCATTTAGCTGATAGACATTTTTTAAATGAAAGTTGTTCATCCTCTTTTGACTTCTAATAAATACATGAGATATCTGCTGTAGGTAGTAATTAAAGAACTGCTAGTAAATTCTTCAAAGTATAAAGCCATATTGACAGTTTTTAAGAATCTCTAGCACTATTCTGTTAGGTTTAAGGAGATTTATATCCCATCCTCCATAGAAACTTTTTTGTACCTATCTGCATTAAAGTGATCATTAAAAGGATTTAATGTATTCAAATTCTGTTTTATAAAAAAATGCACTGTTTGTACAAAGAACAAACATGTATGTCAGATCATTTGGCCAAAATAAAACATATCTAATTATAAATTCAGATTCAAGATAATTGAAAATAAAGGTAAAAATTGAAGTTTGCTAGTTATGCTATTTTTATGGAAATTTATAACCATTATAAGCCAGGTAGAATGTGCAAATATTATCTATTTTTGCTTGCTCTTGGAAATATGCATGCCTATGCTCTGGGTGTGGGGGTGGCAGGCATTCCCTCCTAAGAAACTGCTCAATTTACGTGAAGAATTTTCTTTACCTGCCCCTTTGGTTCACCACAATGCACACTGCACTGCCTCCTTTACTAAGAACCTTACCTGAAATTTTAAATATTTAGAATGAAAACAGCTGTGCTTTTCTCTCTCATCTTTTCATGCAGGGTTTAAAGGCTATACTTGATCTTTTCTTTAGCCTCTTTTTTGAAAAAAAAAAAAACACTTTTTTTTCTACTCAGTATGGCTTTGTTTTTCAAACCATTCACTATGTTTTTAAAATTGGTGTGGATGTGGTTCTTCAGATTTCACCAGAGCTATTAACAACAAAAATATGAATCAGAGGTGAGTACTTTGCTTAGCAATCATGTTTTCAAGAAGCTTTTGCATGTGATAAGTAACTGGCTCTCAGACACATTTTTTCTTTACTAGAGGCTATGTTTCATTTTTATTCCTTCTACTAAGCCTTGTACAGATATTTTAATGCTCCATAAAAGTGAATTTTATCATAATTTAGATTTTATCTTGAAAAAATATGATTTCAGAGAATAATTTTACTTTCACCTTTTTGATTTTTTTCTCTGCCTGTCTCCTAAGGACTAACTAAGAAGAAAGAAAAACCCACATGCTATCACCAAGATTCAATCCCTAGGGTGATTCCCTGAACTGGATCCCATTTGCTAAGGGTTTCAGATCATTGAGATGATCTCTATACCTATATTGACACGAATGGTCCTATGCCATGAATTGTATACATACCTAACACATAAAGTTGGAAAACTTGTTAATGATGCAGAAAAGTCAATAATCCTCACCTGTGAAAAGAATAGTTTTCCCAAAGAACCAGTAGTCACTTTCATCACTAGTGTCTCATGATTCTTTGCTCAAAGTACAGAATTAGAAAATTAAAAATTAGAATTATATTTGCAGCTTTTGGTTACAACTATTTGATTAAAGAAAACCTTGATGATCAGCCAATAAAAATATTTATTATTTGTATTCAGTGTTCAACAAAATGACATCAATAGCAAAGTCAGTCAAGCCTCACAGTCTTCCTGAAGCTGTGAAACATCCCTGAATGTGCTAATGCTCTTCATTTCTAGGAAATCTCTGCTCACCGATGATGTGTCCTGATTGATACTCAGCACTAGTCTAAATAGAGAGTTTTACAGCAGACATTCGAATTTCCTTCAATCTGGAGTCACATATTAACACCGTTTTTACTTCTCTGGAAGTCACTCTCTTTCTTCTTTCTCCTTTCTCCTTTTCCCGATGCCGCCTTTCCAAGGAATGAACCGCAGTGCTCTTATGGTCATCTTCTATGTTTTCATACATTATATTTTTATTACATAAGCAATAATGCCAACAAGTTCAATTTGGTTTCCTTCCTTATCATCTTCAAATTATTTCATCCAGTGAGGGTTGTTTTTGTTTGTTTGTTTGTTGTTTTTTGTGGGGTTTTTTTGTTTTGTTTTCAGTCATGGTTTGGGGGCCTCATGCTAAGGACACACAGATAAGCCAAGCACAGAACTTGTCTGGCATGATCTTGTTGGATGCTGGGTGTAACAGATGATTGCAACTATAAGATAAGCACCTAAATACATGGGTATAACCATCTAAAAGTAGGGACTCTTATTTTGTTCACTGTTGTATCCTTGTCATAGTTTCCTAAAACTATCATAATAATTTAAAACAAATTTGGTGACTTAAGACAACAGAATGTTTTTTTCTCTTGACAGTTCTGGAGGCAAGCATTCTGAAATCCAGATGCTGACAGGACCATACTCCTGAAGGTGGGATTATTCCTTCCATTTTAAAATGGTCTAGACATTCCTTGACATGTAGCAGTATAATTCCAGCGTCTACTTCTTTGTCACATAGACATCTTTTCTGTGGGTGTCTGTGTGTTCTCTTCTTATAAAGAAGCCAGTCATTGGATATAAGGTCCATCCTATCCAACATGACCTTACCTTAAACAATTACATTACAAAGACCAAATTTCCAAATGAAATCACAAGATTCCACATAGACATGAATTGGAAAGGACACTATTTAACCAGCTTCTATCAGAATACTTAGAATTCATGTTCAATATAGAGCACATAGTAATATTTACTAAATATTTGTTCAATAAATGAATGGATTTCTGAAGGAATTAAGTTAATAAAGATCATTGAAGGATTACATTCACAAAGCACTGACTTTAGTCTGAATTCAGTCAGAAAAGGCTTTCAGAAAGATATCACTTCTAAGCTAATGTCTTTAAGTCCAGTTGGAAGTAAAATATAGAGAGAAATAAGAGAATGAGGATAAAAGGGAAGAGTGTATCAGGCTGAGTAGATGGTATGTACAAAGGCTCCATAGAAGAAAAAACACAGGGCACTCAAGGAATTGCAGCCAGGTTAGCATGTCTGGAGCATGTTCTGACTAAGCAGATGTGGCGAGGCCTCACCAAGAGCGGTCTTGTAGTGCTCTGTCACAACTGGCACTACCTTGTTCTGATTCTTAGTTCCTGTACTACCTACCAAAGTCTATCTTGACACTATGACATGTTCCAGCAGTCCTCACTGGGTAGAGAAGATGGTTTCACACAACATAGGCACTGGTCTGTTTCTGGTGGGCCACAGAGGTTCACATCTTTTCCATCTTCTTCCCCACTTCTTCTCATTCATCTCCCTCCTTCTTTTCTTCCATCTCCTCCTTCTCCTTCTCCTCTCTTCACCTTCATCTTTGCCTCAGAACCTAGACACTTGAATGAAATAATTCTGTTGGCTGATGCACTCCAGGTACCAGGTACTCTTTCATCAATGCACCCCCACACACCAAAATTTCCCTCCAGACTTGCCATTTTTTAAGTCAAATATCTGTTCTTAAAGAAAATCAACTCTAGAAACATATAGCTGAATTTCTTTCTGCTTCACTCAGCATGGTATACTATGAAGCTCAGAGTGTTCATTGGCTCTTTGTCATGTTAGGCAACATGTCAGCTTAAAATGGATATAATCATATAAAACGTATTTAAAGGTGGTCCTGATGGGATGGAAAAAATATGTGGAGGGATGAAGGCTGAAAGGCAGGTCCTGGGGGGACACATATAAATATGTTAGTTTCCTATTTTTCTAAGTCCTCAATATATGACTTCTAGAAAACCTATTTTTTAAAATTTTATCACATTATTTATTTATTTTTGTTCCTTGTAGTTGTACGTGATAGTTGAGTATATTTCAGCATATTCATACAAATATGGACTACATCTTATTCTAATTAGGCTCCCAGTCTTGTGATCATACATGATGCAGAGATTCACTGCGTGTATTTCTTTATGTACATAAGAAAGTTATGTACATAAAGAAATACACGCAGTGAATTTTCCTATTCTTGTCCCCCTCCCTTCCCTTTATTACCCTATGTCTAATCCACTGAACTTCTATTCTTCACCCCCACTCTTTTTGTATGTTAGCATTCACATATCAGAGAGAGCATTCAACCTTTGGGTTTGGGGGATTGGCTTATTTCACTTACCATAAAAGTCTCCAGATCCATTTATATTCTGGCAAATGTCATAAAGTCATGCTTTTTTAATGCTGAATAATATTCCACTGTGTATATATACCACATTTCTTTATCCATTCATCTGTTGAAGAGCACTTAGGTTGGTGCCATAGCTCAGGTATTGTGAGTTGAGTTGCTATAAACGTTGATGTGGCTCTGTCTCTGTAGTATGCTGATTTTAAGTTCTTTGGGTATATACTGAGGAGTGGGATAATTGGGTCAAAGGGTCATTCCATTCCATGTTTTCTAGAAAACTTCTTTAATCAGAAGGAACTCTTTAAAAGCTGCTGGCTAAGTGAAACTGGTGCCTGATATAATTTAAACAGTCGTTTAGCATGATTGTAGGACTACATCAGATGTGCACCACCTTCTTTTCTACCCGATGCAAGGTGACCAGATGGCTGAGAATCAATAGTCACAACCCTTTCATACTACAGCTCTATATGTTTCTCTTTGCCACATCCCTTATGTTATCTCTCAGGTCTCAGCAGAGTGGATAAGAATTGTCAAGTACGCCCTCCTAGAGCTCTCATGGACAGGTGAAACAATACAAAGGTCAGAGGAGCATATAGGCTTTAAAACTACAATAAGTGTAAACACTGAAGCCAAGTCCTTGTACCAGAGCTGTCCATCAGTGGCCCCCATAGGCAGGAGTGTAGTGGGGTGAGAGTGGACATCAGGCAGGGAGCCTGCTATACCAGCCTAGGCCTGAGGTGCAGCAAGCCAGGGCCAAAGTGAGCCAGGGCACACCAACCTGTCCTGCCATGGTGGCCTGGCCTGACCCAGCCTGGCCAAGTGTGGAAATCTGCTTCACACAATGCCGCAGCCAGAATCCCTAGTATCCACGATCCACTGACCTAAAATTCCTGTTTCCCAACCAACAGTGAGAGAATAGAAATGGAGCCTACCTGAATGAATGGAACTTAAGACTCAAGGGTTAACCCACAGCATTGGTACCCCTCCAAATCTTGATTAGCATAAGTTTGAGCCAATAGCATTGACCCAAGTGCTATATAAACCCATAGACTAGCACAGTCAGACAGTAACCTGCTATTGCGTCCCCTCTTGCCTCTGAAAGATTTCTATTTTTATTTCCCTCACTTTCATCCTTGCCTTCTGTAGTCCCATGAGTTCCATTCTTCAAATTTGTTTGACAAAAACCTGGAAAAATGTTGGTGGTTAGCCGCTAGAGTCTATTGCAACATTGGAGGGAATGGCCCATGTTAAGAGCCGCAATGCAGAGCTGAAACAGGCCACTCAATGGTGGTGGAGGAGAGAATTGGGCTTTGGCAGCTCTGACCTCTGAGCTGATGCCAGAGGCATTCACTACTGTAATTAACTACTAACACTAAAACAGGCTTTCTTAGCTGAGGAGGCTGGCAGCTTAAATAGACTCTGCCCACCACAGAAGTAGTGAATCAATTTCATCTCAAACTCCAGTTTCATCTTTTGGCACCCAATGTGGGGCACTCTGGTGAGTGAAACAGACCAACATTAAATAAAATGTTAGTTAACAAGAAGGTCAATGTAAATTGGTAAAAGCAAAGATGTCTTTGAAATTACTAACTCATATTTTTCTAGGTGGTCAGCCAATCAATGCAGTGCTAGTTTTCTTATAAAATATTTAAAGTGCAATGTCCATTGCTTTAAAGGATTTTTCTCTGACAAGAAAAACTGGCTAAAAGTTAAGTAGGCTTGTATGATTTCTTAGTTTTTATGGTTAACATAATGTTATTAACTAAATATTTCTTCATAAATGTTTGTTAAAAGAGACATTTAATATTTATCAAGATAATTTCTTGTGTTTTATATCTTAGGAAAAATAAATCTTTGAAATTAGAGTTCTTACATGTTTTAAGTTTTTTTAAATCATTACTCCATAACTGGTTAAATAAGCAACTGTTATTATAATGTAGTTTACACTCTAGGTACATGTGATTTGAGATATGTGAATCAACAGAAGTGGTGAATTGAGTTTCACCTCAAACTCCAGTTTTTAACTCCCTCGTTTCAGCTGACTGTGTGAAAATATAAGCATGGCAGATGTGGGGAATGGAGCTAGCTGGGAATCAGAAGCAGATTTTCTATGCAAATATACAGCTATTCCTTTGGTCCATTTTATTACCACCCTTGCTCTCAGGCCATTGGTTCTATTAAATCTACAAAGTGATGTGTTTACTATGTCTGCTCCTGGACAAGTTCCCAAGTATATAGTTCTCCCATTAAACTGAATCTCCAGGCCTTCCTTGTGGGATTCTTTCCAAGAGACCGAATTCCTTATACTCATCCACTTAGTTCTCAGTCAGAACACAGAAATTAACTCTAGTTATACACCTGCTACATATTAGGCACTAAACCCTTTGCACTTGTAATCAGGAAAACTAAACATAATGAGCTATTATCACCTTTCTAAAAATAAGATTTGAAAGGTTACAGAGTTAGTAAGAAGCAAGGCAGAAATGCCAGCACAGATATGTCCTGCTCCAAAGCCCGGAATTTTATCCTTTATCTACTTTCAAATATATTTAGCATTTTGTTAACTGCTCTGTGGTTATAAATGTCTAAACCTTGGGTCAATAATTGATGACCTCAGAGAAACCAACAAGCAGTCCAAATACCCTAGTTTTATTTTCATTTTAATTAGTTATTTACTTATTTTTGTAGTTCTAGGGATTAAACCCAGAGTCTACTGCTTGCAAGCGAACACTGTACCACTGAACTACATCTGCAACTCTACTCCTGACTTTAAAACCAACTTTGAAAATCTCATTAAACCATCCTACAGATACAGCTTCCCTCAGCTACTTGGGGAGTAGTCAACTCTCAATTGCTAACAAAAATTAGAATAATCTTAGGGTAGATTATTAAAAACTAATCAACAGAGTAGATACATCTGTTTTTATTATATGATGTTTTACAAGTAGAAAATGGAACTTATATTATCCTAAAAGTTTTACTTCAAAAAATTAATACACTAACTTTAAAGTAGTGATTTTTTTTTTGTCCAGGAAGTAAAGAGACATGAAAAATTTAAATTAAAAATACGATTCTACTGTTTTTTTTTCCTTGTCTCACATACTGGAAAATAAACCCCCTTGAATAATTGAGAGTTGATTATTAAAATCTACACCATAATTCAACTCCTAGAAGTATGGTGAGGTGTAGTCAGATGATTAATGAAAAGCAAAATGAACTAATTAGTAAAAGAGATGTATTGTACATTTTCTTATTAGTACTAATTAAAGACTGTGAACGAAAATGTATTGATGGAAAAATATGGAGTTAGACGGCAACTAAGTTCTGCCCGTCCTCTCTTCCCACAGACACATCAAGCTGAGCAGCTATTCATGTAGGAAGCTACCTGCACAAGAGCTCAGCAAATAAGTTTTCTGTATTCACATGATGTTTTTGTAAGCTTCTTGGTAACCACAAAGCAAAACTCTGTAATATACAATCAAAAAATATTTAAAAAGAAGTCAAAACACATTGCTGGAGTAATTCACTTAACTTCTAAGGAAGACTATAAGTGAGGGAGAAAGAAAGGAATGAACAATAACAAAACTAGAAAACAAATTGCATAAAGATTATAGTATGACCTTACCTGTCAGAAGTTACCTTGAATATAAATTGTTGTGGTTTGGAAATGTCTGCCAAAGTTTCATGTGTTGAAGGCTTGGTCCCCAGTGCAGCAATGTGCAGAGATGGGTCTTTTGGAAGTGATTGGATCACAAGGGCTCTGATCTCATCACTAAATGAATCCATTGATGGATTAATAATTTCATGATATTAATGAGAGGTTGTGAAAATTTCAGGATGTAGGGCCTAGTTGGAAGAAATAGGTCACTAGAGGCATATATTTCTTGTTACCAGCCTCTCTTTTTCTATCTATCCTTCCTGGTCCCCATAAGGTAAGAAGCTCTCCATTATAATGCTCTGTCTCACAAAGATCCATAGCAATGGAGCCAGGCTATAATGGTCTGAAACAATGAGCCAAAATAAATCTTTCCTTTGGTAAGCTGCTTTCTCAGGTACTTTCTTTCACAGTGATGCAAAGATGACTAACACAGAAAATGGATTAAATGCTCCAATTAAAGGACATAGAGTGACGGAAGGAATTTAAAAGTAAAAACAAAGCAACACGCAACTCTATGTTCCTTACGAGAAACTTGCTTAACTTCTAAGGACATTTATTAACTGAAAGTGAAGGGATGAAATAAGATATTCTATTGCAAAGGGAAGTCAAAAGAATGTAAGTGTAGCTGTACTAATCAGATAAAATACACTTTGAATCAAAGCCAGTAGAAATAAATGAGGTCATTATATATAGTAAAGGGGTCATTTCAGCAAGAGAAAGATTCTCAATATTTATGCACCCAATAGCAGGGCACCCAAATATATACAGACTACAATACAATAATAGTTGGGAAATTTAACACCACACTTTCAGAAATTAACAGATAATCCAAGAAGAAAAGCAGCACAGAAACATCAGCATTCAGTCCAACCCTAGACCAAACAGATCTAATGGACATCCACAGAACATTTTATCCAGTAGCTACCAAATACACATACTTTTTTTCCTCATCAGTACATGGAATATTCTTCATGGTAGACTCATGTGATAGGTTACAAAATAAGTCTGAACACATGTTTAGAGATTAAATTAATATTTATTATCTTTTCTGACCATAATGCAATAAAGCTTAAAATCAATAAAAAGAAACATGTTGGAAATAGGAATGAACTTGAGAACAATTAAAGATCTCAATGAAAGTGACAAAACATTGATGAGAAAAAAATTGAAGTGAACCCAAAGATGTGGAAAGATATTCGATGTTCATAGATTAGAAAAACCAATATTGTTAAAATATCCATACTAATAAAAGTGATTTTGAGATTCAATTCAATGTATATAAAAATACCAATGTGTTCAACCAGAACTAGGAAATACAATTCTGTAATTTATACAGAACCACAAAACATCCTCAAATAGCCAAAGCCATTTTGAGCAAAAAGAACCAAGCAGAAGGCAATATGCTATGTGACTCCAAAATATACTACAAGCTGTAATAATCAAAACAGCATGCCATTCACATTAAAATAGACCCATAGTCAATGGAACCTGGAACTAAAGCTATGCATATATATCCAACTGATTTTGGATAAAGGTGCTAAGAACACATATCAGAGACAGTTGTTTCAATAAATGATGTTGGGAAAATCGAATAGCCACATGCATGTAGTTACATGAAGGAAGACAATTACTGTTTTAGTCAACTTTTTTGCCACTGTGAACAGAAGACCAGACAAGAACAATTAGAGGAGGAAAAGTTTGCTTGGGGGCTTGTGGTTACAGAGGTCTCAGTCCATAGTTGACCAACTCTGCTGTTCTGGGCTTGAGGTAAGAACATCATGGTGGAAGAGTGTGGTGGGGGAAAGTTGCTCACGGTGTGTGTGTGTGTGTGTGTGTGTGTGTGTGTGTGTGTGTGTGTGTGAAAGCAGAGAGAGAGAGAGTTCTACTTAACAAGAACAAAATATATACCCAAAATGCATACCCTACAATGATCCACCTCCTCCAGCCACACCATACCTGCCTATAGTTACCATCAAGTCAATCCTTCTCAGTGAATTACTGCACTGTAAAGGTTCTCATAACCCAATCATTTATCTTCTAAACTTTCTTGCACGGTCTCACAAATGAGCTTTTGGGAGACACCTAATATCTAAACCATAACTCTCTCACTGGTTACAAAGATCACATAAAAATGAATTAAAACTACAAGGTGAGGCCTAAAGTGATCAAAATACAATAAGAAATCATAGGTAAAATGCTTCAAAATGTTGGAATGCCCAAGTATTTTTTTTCAACAAGATCACAAAAACCAATGAAATGAAAGAAAAAATAGAAAAATAGGATTATATTTTAAAATCTTCTTCACAGCAAAGGAAAGACTAAACAGGTCCCAGAGACAACTTAAGAATGAGAGAATACATTTGCAAACTATACATCTGACAAGGGGTACCTATCCAGAATATTTAAGTTTAAAAACTCAACACATATCCAAACCCACAAAAACAAATAATGCATTTTTTAAAATGTGCACTACATCTAAACTGACATGTCGAAAAAGAAGACATAAAAATGGCCAACAGGACATTGTATGCTCAACATCACTAATCATCAGGGAAATACAAATCAAAACCATAATGAGATACCATCACAGCACAGTAAGAACATCTAATATCATAAAGACTAAAAATAAATACTAGTGAAAATATTGAGAAAAGGGAAACTTGCCCACTATAGTGGGGGGGGTGTAAATGATTATAGCCACCATGAAAAACAGGATGGAGGTGCCTAAAAATAATTAGAATTACCATATGATCCAGTATAGATCCAAAGAAAATTAAATTAGTATCAGAGACATCTGAACTTCCACATTCATTACAGCACTCTTCACAAGATAGCCAAGTAGTGAAAAAAAACTTAAAGAGTTTATCAAGTGATCCATGGATGAAGGAAATGTGTTACATATATACTATGAAACACTATTTAGTCATAAAATAATGAAATCCTATCATTTCTGACAACATGGCTTCATTACATTATTGTAAATCATTACATTAAGTAAAACAAGTCAGACACATAAAGTCAAGTACCACGTGTTCTCACTCATGCGTAGAATCTAAAATAATTGATATCATAGAAGTTGAAAGTAGAATAGTGGTTTCTGGAGGCTGCAGATGGGAGCAGGGCCAGGATAGGAAAGACTGATCAATGGGTACTCGGTTACAGTCAGATAGAAATAACTAGCTCTGGAATCCTGTTTCATAGTATAGTGACTAGAGATAAAAAACTTATGTGGTGTATTTTTCAAAACCTAGAAGAAAGGATTTTGAAAGTTTTAACCATAAGAAATGATACTTTTTGAGACAATGAATATATTTAAGCTGATCTAAAAGTATGTGGCATTATATGGTACAGCATTGCTATATTCAGCATTTCTGTTTTCCTGTATTAAATTTTTTAAAAAAATAGTGAAAAATATAACATGGCCACATCTCAATCTACCACTTATAATCAAAGATCAGAGACATACAGAAATGAAAAAGACAATATCCCATTTGCTAGTTTCACTTAAGGATAGCTGTTTTGCTCAATTTTCAATTAATATGGCACAAAACTATCCAGAAACCAAGCAAAATCTTTTGTTTTAATAATGGAGAACATTTTAAGTCTTCTTAAAAAAATTGGCCTAGTGTTCAGTAGGATTATTGTAACATTTGTAAATTTGTTTATCAAATATGAACACTTATCTCGTCCATTGGGCTGTCAATTGAACTTAGAGGTGTGCCCTATTTCTGACAAAGCTGAATATGTTGTCAATATTGTTCTGTTTAAAAGAGTTATCTCAAGAACATGGTAATGTTTTAGTAGTAACTAATACTTCTAACTATAATATAAAATTCGGCTTTCTGATGAGCTAGTAAATTAAAGCTCTTGTTAATAATTATTAACCTTTACAGACCTTTTCCTCTCATTTGTGATGGCAATGGAGACTTTTGTTTGTTTTGTATGTACAGTTGGAAAAGTTTCAGTTATGTACAGGCTTGGATCCAAACCTTGGCTCTACCAGAATGATCCTGAACAATTATTTTACCTGGTTGTGATGATCATACCTACTATGTCAAAAGACTGTTGAGGGGATGGACTGAGATAACAAATTTAAATAGTTTAATAAGTGCTTAGAATCGAATAAGCATTTATCAAACATAATTCTTCTTTGCTTTCTCTAACTGGGCTACCCCATGTCTCTCTCTGTTACATATGCTGTGGTCAGGAGCATTGGCAACCTGCTAGTTATTCCTCTTCTCTTTTACCCTTCGCTGGTTTTCTGAATATGAAATGAGACTTGGTCTTTTCAAGGTTTTTCATCTTCTCAATAGTAAGAAATTAGTTTTCATTAAGACTGTATTTTATGTGCCACTTTCCAATAATGTGTGAGGTTAACATTTTCTACTTCTATCATTACAAGATTTGTGATCCATTCAAGTCCATTTATTTGGCTTAGACTCTCAGACATTTCCTCAATCTTCTCATCCATCCAGTTAATGAGGATTGATGGCAGCTCCTGAGCGTAGGGCTCCCTGACCCTCCCTGATCATGCAGCTTTCTTAGGAAGCACTCTATCTTTTTGACCACAAGAATTTTGATATTAGGGTGGAGAGTCTAGCCAGGAAATTAAAAAAAATCAACCTTTTCTCACTTTGAAGAAGGACATTTTGTAGAGCTTTTTTGTTTTTCTTTTTAAGTTTTTCAGATATTCTGATTTATACATAAGAACATTATTTTTCACCAGGTGTGGTGGTACATACCGGTAATCCCAGTGGCTTGGGAGCCTGAGGCAGGAGGATGGAGAGTTTAAGGCCAGCCTTAGCAAAGGTGAGGCACTAAGCAACTCAATGAGAGCCTGTCTCTAACTAAAATACAAAATAGGGCTGGGGGTGGGGCTCAGTGTTCCAGTGGACCTGAGCTCAATCCCAGTACTCCTCCCCCCCCAAAATTTTTATTTTTCAGATTTGAAGTTTAATAGGAGCAGGGAAAATGTGAGGCAACTTATTGCAAACTTTAATAAGAGTCTGTAGCTTACTTTCTATCTTATATTAAGGCTTAGGATACTACTGCATGATTTCTCTGTTTTGCATTCTTTTTTCAGCATTCATTCACTAGTATTGATCTTCAGGTCTGAATTTAAGAGCATGCCAATGAACACCTGATTAAGTCCCCAAAGTCCTCATGAGGTATAAGAAGGAGGGTGTTTCCTTTCAGAAATGCAGGCTTCCTGATCTATTTTTGAATAGCCTCCTGGAAATAGTTAGCACAGTGGACATCAAGCTCTGGGGTGTAGTTGTGTTGATAGAGCTGAGTGCATAACCAAGTCACAACCTCTCCAAACAGTTCCACACAGCTGGCAATCAGTAAGAATGACTTTTCTTCTTTGTACTACGAGGAAGCTGTCTATTGAAGATATGAATGTGTAAATCCTGCTGATAAGGTAAGGATTTAAGTTGTCAGAGGCCCTTCTTTCAGTACCTAAAATCAACTAAGCCTTTCCTGCAAGATCCAGTCTAATATATTATATATTTCCTTACATTTAATCAGTCTTCAGGCATCCACTCAACAGCTAGTTTTCGGATGGTGCTGTAGCTAAATTTGAAACACCATTTTTTTTCTTTCCTACTTATATATCATCTGTTGTTTTCCTAAAACACTTGCTACCTTTTGTCTGTTTCCTGCTACATTTATTGTATCTGTTTTCTAACATCATTTTCATAATTCACATTAAACAGACCTCCATATAATAACACTAGAGTATATGCTCCTTGAATTCAGATTTCTTCAATATCATCATTTTTGTCCAAAGGCAGCATATATAAATAATAAATACATAAATAAGCTGTTATAAACACTTTTTATTTTCATAGTTTCCCTATTCTAAAACCAGTGAGCTTAAAGAAACAAATACCAGAATTGTTGGTGTACTTTTTAAATTAAACATGAACTTCTTTGTTTCTGATTGCAACTTGTAAAATACACTGATATACTTGGATACATTATTTAGATGTTTGGATTCAACCAGGTGCATTTAACATTTTAGCTGATAAACTCTTAACTAAATGAGGCACATTGTTAAGTCCCTAAATACAAAATCTAATTATCAAAAAAGAATGGGAGAAAATAGTCTTTTAACAAAAACACATTTGCTTTTGTTTTCCCCTAGTAAAAAGATGAATGAGCCAATAGAGAGTAAATATCCTTATTCCACAGGCTGTATGAAAGTTACAGTCACGTTCAAGCAGAATCCTCTACCTCAGGGAATGCACCTGAGCCATTTCTAATCTCTTTGATAAATGCTGCTGCAGTTCAAGTTTCAGAATCAATTCGAGAAAAATTTGAAGTGGGGTTTCTCCCAAAGTAGTGGCAGGTCTGTTCTGGACAGGCATACATAGTAAATCAGAGTTTTCACATTTCATTGCCTGGAACTAACTCAAACTGTCAGGATGTGGCCAGGTATAAATGGTGCTGTGAAGAAGGAGGAGAGTAAACAGCCCGAGCTTCAGTATTAGATACTAGAAAATAACTTGAAGATCAAGCTTTTTTTGGAAGTAATCAACTAAGAAAAGTCAAAGCTAATGCCAATATTAAGATGATGATGCCAAGTACACAGGATGCAATATTAAAATGGAGCCAAATAGTAATTAGGTTGCATAAAGAATAATTATAGAGGGAATCTCATATATTAATTTGATAAAAATAGTTGCTGGGTACGTGTGAGTAACCAAGGCTTAAATTTACATTTAAAATTAGTGAAGTGTCAACTGCCTAAGGGATGATAGTTTCTCAAACACAGAAACTTTCCAAGAAAAGTCTCCAAAGACCCAAAGACTTCAGTCTTAAGCTTATCCTGATAAAACGAAATCTGAAAATCTCCTTATTGTATACCTCAACAAAACAAGGAACCGTAGCCAACTCTAAATTTGTAATGAGAATCAAAAGAGACAACATGCTAGTTCTAAAATTACAAAATTTGAAATGCTTCAAAATCTGAAATATTTTGAATTCCTACATGTTGTCACAAGTGGAAAATTCCATACGTGATCCCATGTGTTGGGTTGCATCAAAACACAGGCTGATATACTTGGGTAAAAATATTGTATAAAATTATCTTCAGGCTAAGTGTATGAAGTACATCTGAATTATCAATAAACTCTGTGTTTATAATTGATATAATGTCATCTAAGACATTTCATTGTGCATATGCAAAAATTTCAAATTTTTTTAAAAATCAGAAAGCCAAAACACTTCTGGTACCAAGTATTTCAGACAAGGTATATACACCCTCCATTACCAGAGCCCATTCTTACAATTTCTCACTGTGTTCTCCCTGTTGAATGCTACAATCAATTATGAACAGTATCTCCTATTGAATTTGTGGATTTACTATACCACACTTAATTTACATTTTTCTAGGAACTCAACCTTTTTATCTCTTCTATACAGACCCCTCATTTCAACTTTGTAAAGTACTTCCTGCTAACTGAGAAGCCAAGCATCTATCTTTCTGTCTCGATCTTTTCTGATTTCTATTCCAGATTTATTTTTCAACACAGTTCAGCTTAGATTCAGGAACTGGTATATGTGATCCAACATCCTTTTTTTTTTCTTTCTTCCAGTATTTTAAACCAAACTGAGTAATCTCAGAATTTTATTTGTAGACCCTTCAAAATATATTTCTAACACCATTCTTAAAAACACACAGGTGAAATACCATTCTTATAATTAAAATTTAAAATAATTTAAAATAATCACTTAACCAGTCAATGTTGTATGTATTTCCCTGATTGTCTCATGGGTGTAGTTTTGTATTTCATGTGCTGTATCAGAACCTGAAGTTCATATATAAAGCCCATAAATCATTAGTAGTTCTACTGGATATTCCTGAAACTTGTGTTTTGTTATTTTATGATAACATCTTTTTACTTGCTATATTTCTATTCTTTCCTTAAGATTTCTGAACTTTTAAATGCTTTTTATAAAATATCCTTAAGTGTGTTGTCCTATTATCCAAGTTCTTGAAATATCCACTCTTCACTTGTTAGGCCAGCTACAATAGAAGGTCTTCCAAAGGCCCTTGATTTAAATATTTTGTCCCCAGTGTGTCACTACTGCTACTGGGAAGTAGGATCTAGTGGGAGTTCTTCTGATCATTGGGCCATGTCCTTGAGGTGATCAGTTGACCTAGGCCCTTCCTCTGTTTCTTTTGTGAGCAATTTTTCTAGATTCTGCAATAATACTGTGCTGCTCTTGCCAAAAGCTATGGAGCCATTTTATCATAGACTGAAACTCACAAAACTGTGAACCAAAACAAAACTTTCTCCTCATGCAAGTAAATAATTAAATTAAATTTTAAAATAAAAATAGTAAATATTATTTTGTGAACAGAAAATTTTCTAAATGACTGGGTTCTATGGCCACTGATTGTTTATTTTAATAGATAGAAATTTTATATTTGTTACAATCATACTTAGGTCTCTGCAAACTGGTGTAGGATGCACATTTTTGCTCTTCCTTGATAAGGTTTACCAGTTCACCTGGGGACAGCTGCGTACTTCTTCTCTCACCTGGGTACTTCCAATATTTTTAACCAAAAAGAACATTTAGAGCTACAATGAGACTTGAAATTTGTCTGTTCCAAGATTTTCATTTTAGAGATAGAGAAAATAAGGCCAGATGATGTTTAATGATATAAGTAGGCAGCATGATATCTTCTAAACTTTGGGATTTAATTCAGAGAGATATTTGAGTCCCAAACTCTACAAATTCAATTTTATCAATTTCTTCCTCTATATGCAGAAAAACAAGAATATTACATACTCTTTTTATTTATTTTTTTTTCTGCTGGAAGAGTTTAGTATTTCTCCTTAGCCCTGGGGCCACTAATTTAGAACATGAACCTTGAAACATCTATTTGTCCCAGAGGTGGAGTTAGTTATCAGATTAAAGAGGAATAAATTCTTGGCTTTTTAATCTGTAAGGCAAGGTCTAAAAATCAAACTGAAAAAATACACTTGGCAGGGTAAGTTTTTCCTGGTTCCTCTCATACCCCTCCCATTAGATAAAGACTGCTAGAGCAAAGAGAATGAAAGAATTGAAGAGTAAATGATTCAGCTTGGCAGTATGTCTGTTTCCTCATTCTGTCACATCTCTATCTTAGAGAGGGTGGGAAGTAAAAACAAAAGATTCTTGAGTTTGAAGGATCAGACATTTGAAGGACAGAAGTCCTCTGCACTGAAGGTCAACAAACATACTGTTGTTGCTAGCAGCACTGGTGGTAAAACAAGAGGTAGACCAGGAGTGCTGGCGCAAAATAAGTGTCCCAGGTCTCCAGCAGGGCATGAGGGAACAAGAGAACAAATGAATATTTTCCATGTCTTTGAGAGAAGATTGAAGGCCTGGGAGGAGCTATGTACAGGCAGTAAAACAAATGGAGCCAGAGGTCAAAATGAAGACCCGGAGCTACCTGAGACATTTGTAGGCATGAAGTCCCCAGGTCAGATAGAGTAACTAACAGCTCTGTATATGTAGCAGGGACAGAACCTGAAGATAAAAATAACTACAGTTCCATCACATGATGGTTCTAAATCTTAGTGAGATCCAGTAGAAAAGTGGTCACTCACATAATCTGTCAATGCTTTGTTACATTTCCTAAAGACCCTTCTGAATTTTGGGTCAGCCTCAGAGCTAGCAGTTTGCAAGAGCCGGAAAACAAATGCATGAATAGTTACTGAACTTAATTACATTTGTCTACAAATGACCAGATACTTTATTAGATAGGTTAAGAGTTTTGATCAGAATTTAAACTGATTAACGTAAAGAAAATAAATGAATAAAGGAAATAAAGATAGAAGAGGAGAGGCGGCCCACCATAACACAGGTTTATTCAGGGAAAACCTGTGGAAGGGAGCCCAGTGGAGACTGAAATCTGTCTTCCACTTACAGCTTGGGTAGATATAGAAGAGTGAGGGAGGGGGTAGAATTTTTGCAGTTTGGCTGGTTAAGCCACTACTGAGGGGGTTGTCAGAGAAGGGTCCTTGTTGTGTCACCTTCATAAGGAAATAGATGTTTTCAATATCTCAGTCCCAGATAACAATTTCCTTTCTTATGGTGATGAAGTGTTTGGAGTTTCTTTGCTTGATGATAGAACATAGTGGTTTCGATCAGCCTGAATCAGAGTGATCACGAGGTAACTCTTGTTCTAAGTATGAGAGTATGTTCCAAAATGGTGTTGCCTCTGTCAAGTCCTACCTAACAACTAATAAGAAATAAGTTAGAATTTTGTCTGTTGAATATTTGAGTTTAAAATGGATCATGCATTAGTTCCCTATCACTGCTATAAATTACCACAATTTGTATTCAGATAATAAAAATTCATTCTATAGTTCTGAAGGCCAGAAGTTAAAAATCCCAAGTTGGTCTCATGGACTGATATCAAGGTGTTGGCAAGCTGCATCTCTTTGGAGGTTCTAGAGAAGCATATGTTTGTAGGGGCTCCTGCATTCCTTGACTTGTGAGTCCTTTCTCCGTCTTCAAAAACAGCACTGTGACAACTTCAGATCTCTCTGAGCTTTGGCTTGCCATTTCTAGCTTTTAAGCACTCCTGTGATGTGATTGCATAACATCTACCAAGGTAGTCCAGAATAACCTCTCTGTATCAAGATCCTTGATCTAATCAACCACCAAGTTCTGTTTGCCATGTAAGATGATGTATTCGTGGGTTCTAAGGATTAGGATAATTTGGATGGCCACTTTTCTACCTACCACAACATAGTGGGCATATGCAAAAATAAGCATTATGAAGTGATAAAAGTGGTATGCATCACAAATAGGAATTCATTTATATTCAAGTTCCCACCCTTTAGATTAGCAGTTACTGAAACCACTTAGTAACCATGAGAATCTTGATTACTTTTTACTGCTTCAAAGAATCTCAGCTTAGCTAAAAAAATAACATGTAACACATTTGTTAGTCAAATATCAGAAGTAGATTTTTACCCCCTAAATTTTAATTGGATCCTCATAACTACTGAAAAAAATTAAAAGAAAACAAGATTCACCATCACATTAACTGACTAACCCTCAGCCCTTTTTGTCCTGATGTCTCAGTTACCTCACTACCTAACTGAACACCATTCTCATCTTTTAATACAGTAGCAAGCCTTGTATCCCCCATGAGTCTAGTTGTGGTACAATAGAGACAGAATTGATTTCTTTTCCCCAGTATACTTTTTGCAGCTTTTGTGTCCCTACTTTAGATGTTCTTTCATATATATTAGCTTTTTGTCTCACTTCCTCCAAGGATTATGAGTCTTTGGAAGTCACAGACACAGATTCAATTATCATGGCATCCCTTACTGTGGGCCAGGGGGAATGAATAGTGAACACAGATTTCAGAGCTCAATAAATATTTGTTGAATTGAAATGGAGGAGAGTCTTCTTCAGTTACAAAAAAAAAAAAAATCCCAGAAAATGAAAGAATGAAATTTTCTTGAAAATATAATGTCAATTTTAATGAACAAAATTTAAATAGCTACATTTTTATCTTACTTATTACTACAGAAAATAGAAAGAAAGGAGAGGTTTTTCAATAGAATTCACCTGTTTCCTTTCCTGCACTTCTCAAAAGATGAGGTAAATGCTCTTTTTATATTGGCAAATCCCAAATCTATAACTAAAATACCAATATAGTTGTGATGAATGTTTTGATTCCATGTTTTAAAAATTAGTTTATGTAGTTTCTAAAGTCACTATGCCCATAGGCTTTATATTGAAGGATGCAATTTAAAAGTAAAATAAAACACTTACAAATAAACCAATAAACCTACACTTCTGTGTAACAGGAGACAGATTAAACAAGAATCTGCATCCCAGCCCCTGCTGATATGAGTGTGTATAAAAGAGGAAAATGTTTTGAACTAGAGGACAGAGAAACACAACAGCTGATATTTGAGGGGTGTAAGCTGACATTTGTCACCTGGCCTACTCAATAACATCCTATTTGATTCACTAGAAAAAATTAGGCCCTTCCACCCAGCCCTGGCACCACGGTGAAGGATTCCAAAAATAATGAAAAGTGAAGACCACCTTTTTTGAGGGAATAATACTGAAAGGTGAGTGACTCACCCAAGATGGAGATTCAACCAAGAGATTTTATTGGGGGGCTGCCTGAAGGGGAAGAAAAGGAGAGGCAGAGAGCAGAGGAGAGGAGGAGGGCAGAGAGGCAGAGGGGAAGAGAGCAGAGAGAAAGAGAGAGCAGAGAGAGGAGAGAAAGAAAAGAGGGCAGAGAGACTTGCAAACTTTGGCTGAAGAAAGGTTGCGTAGGCAACGACGTGATGGGTGCTGATTGGCAGGGTGACTCAGGAAAGGTGAGCCCATGGGGATTGGTTGAGAAAACTTTTGAATTTGGCACCCTTCAGAGAAGAGGGAGAGGAGTAAGGGGTTACATGATGTTCTCTTGAGACAGAAACTTAACTTCAGCAGGGAGAAACCTGATGGGGGAAATAAAACCAAAATGCAAGGTCTCCCACATACCCAACTAATATATAAATTACATGTCAGTTCATGAAAATTAGCTCCCAATTTTACATGTTGAAAGTTATCCTAGAGCCTATATCTGGAGTCGATGAGAGAAAATACCATGGGAGAGGTCAGTGGTAGGGCTAAGGTAACAGCACATGAGCCAGCTGTTAGTGAGGATCCAGTACCCTGTAGTGGCACATTGTGAGCACACTCAGCCCAAGGCACTTAGCTTTCAACTCCCACTATGGAATTTCTATACATATCTGCATCGTGTTGGGTCCAGGAACAACTGGGCAGTTGTGTAATAATCCATGATAGTGAGGTTTCAAATAATTTCATTCTCATCAATATCTAGAAATTTGTCTCTGCCTTCCCACTAGAAACCCTGACATAAAGTGAGTGACTACTTATTACCCCAAATGAAAACTGTATGTAAACCTTCAATACCTTTAAAAGAATGACTCAAAAATGTCAAAAAAATTACATCAGGGGTCTTAGGTAAAATTCTTTTTCCATTGTTATCTCTGTATCTTTCAACAATTGATACCCATACCAGTTTAATTTTGGCATCATAAATAATTGTAATTCTTACATTTATTTTGATACACAACCAAATTTTATTCCTCCAAATTTCTACTAATATGCAATAATAACCCTTCTGTCTCACTCAGTGGGCCTCACCAGATTTTATACAAGACTGCTTCACACATCCAACACATCCTGAATACTCATAGAGTTAATATTATAACTGTGGGTAAATTTTTCTTTCATTAAAAACTTTTTTATTCTTTTCACTTTCAAATATTTCATAAAGTGAAAGTTATCTTTACATGTAATGAGGCTGAATCTGATAGATGGCGTATATAACCACAAATTTAATATCAATTATATATTTGTTAAAGTAATGATAAATATATTCTTCTAAAGAATATAAGAGACTTCACCAAATAAATTATTATAAGATCAAATGGACCTAGACAATATAGAAAGTGCAAATAAAGAACAAAGCAAAAGCTATCTCTAATGATTGAAAAAGAATCCTGCATACTGATTGTTTTGCAAACTTAAAAGATGTTACAATAAATATACCCTTACTTATTAACAATTAAATTTTCAACTTATACAAGAGTGGGAAAAAATTAATCAAATTTTGTTATGTTTGTCATTACAGGAAGAGTAGTGAAAACACATTTTACATAACCAATTCATATACCTTGTTTCCTATTTCATTGGCACCGAGGAGAAAAAGCACTAATTAGTAATATGTACCTTCCTGGGAGGCAATATGTTGAAGTCAATGATTAATTACATTTGGGAACAAATTGCAAAACACTCCATTGCTTTCATTTTTATCAAATAATGGATACTGAAAAGACTGTACATCAACATCCATTTAAAACTAAGTATCCAAGAAAGAATTCTATATGAATTATATAAGCATACATTATTGATTCTTCTCAAAAACAAAATGAATTGGGCTAAAACAGTAAGAGAAGACAATAGAATGTATATAACACTACAGCTAATTTCATTTGGACAAAAAGTTGATAATGCCATTGAAACTCCATGTACCCCAAAATAGCTCTGGGATTCCATCATATTGACTTGTATATCTTCAGACAAGTCAATTATATTCTTGTAAGTAATTTGGTTGGCTTAGGCATTATTTTTCACAAGGATTCTGAAGTACAAAAAAACTTTAAAGAATTACTTAGAAGCTGAGAGTCATACTCAACAGCATGCCTCTCTCTCTTGTTCCGAACTTCTCCAGCATGCTCAACATAAAAAGTGATAATTTATTGTTTAACATCACTCATACTCCTCACATGTTGTTTATTGAAACTGACCCCCAACACAGCTGTGTCTATCCTGCTCCCTATTCACATTTAAATGTTCCAACTACCAAATGACATTCCCACTTACAGACCATGGTTGGACTAGAAAAGTCACATCAGCACCCAGGAGCAGAGGCAGAAGAGGAATTTACCACTGACATTGATCACACTGCTGGTGTGGTCGTGTTCTTGAAAAGCATGCTGTTATTGCTTTTGGTATTGTTTTTGTGTTTTCTACAGACACTGAAGCCCATTATTGCTTGCACCTGGTGTGGACTGCTCCCACTCCCACTCATGTCGCCTTGGCCTGCCACTGTCAGCATCTGTGTCCCAGAAGCAGCATGCTCATTCCCAATATACACATAATACATTATGTCTTAATTCTAACTACCAGGGAAAATCGTTTGTTCAGGGCCAGAAACATGAGAAGGGCAAAAGCTTATATAAAAATGCATTCTTGAGGTCACTGCAGTAGCAACCGAGGCTCATTGACCTCCTGAAAAAATATACAGAAGGCCTCCCAGAATTGTCCACCCAAATGCTAAGAACTGCAGCCTTTATCCTTTAGCTTCCATACAGGATTTGAGGCTTACCTTAGGACACTCACGGATAAATCTAACAGATTTATTTTTCTTTTCTCTTGCTTTGTTTTTTTTTTTTTAACATTTAGTGATAGTTATATAGTAATAGCTTGTCATTTTTAACCTTGTAGCTCAAACCAGATCTGAGTCAAGGGGCTGACTCAGGACATCATCCATCAGAGATCTCTTTGGTTGGTCAATATTCATAATGCCTTAGAGGTCCTTATAATTTTATGGTATTTTCTCAAATTTGCTTACATTTAATTTTCATAGTAACAATATGGAGCTGATATTTTTATTATCATTATCTCCATTATTCATACTTTGGAGATGAGAAATGCTTGCCTCAAATCAACACAACTAATAATTAGTAGAGGAAAGATTTAAACTCAATTGCAATGCTTTTTCTCCATTATTTGCATTTTCTTCTTTAAAAGAAATAAGGAGCATATTACATCTACCTTTTTATTACTTACATACTTACCACTTACATGTATGTGGTTTGAATATATATATATATATATATATATATATATATATATATATATATATATATTAAGTCTGAAGAAATGAGGGCACAATTGATTTCTGGGCATTAGTTATAAAAATAAAATGTGCATGGTGATATGAACCCAATCCATGTCTAAACTATTCAAGTGATTTAATTTGTTATGGTTTGTATAGAGTCTTCGAAGGAGAGATGATAGCCAGTTTCCAAGATAGTGTTAGCCTGTAGCAGATTACTCACTCTGAAGGAAGTCACCTGCCATGTGGTGAGGACAGACATATAAGCCATTCTGTGGATAAGTTGCAAGACCGAAGGCCTCTAGCCAACAACCAGCACTAACTTGATGGAAATTTAAGTGAAACAGCTTGGAAATGACTCCTTCTGCTCAACAAAGCATTCAGATGACTAAAGCTTTATGAGGAGTCCTAAACCAGAACCCCAGCAGAGTTGATCTTAGTTTCTTTACCTAAAAAAAACTGGGAAAGAGTAAATATGTGTTGTTTTTTTTTAAGCTACTAAGTTTTTAGTTAATTTGTTAGGCAGCAATGAATAGTCAAATCAGACAAAAATGAGTCCCTGCTGTATTCTTAGAACTGACAGAAATGACATTCACAATGAATTCTGTCTTCTAAGATCCATGCTGTGAATCTCTTTCAGGTGGAAGTTGCTAACAAAGAAGTATATTTATTACTATAATAATCAAACAGACGTTTCTTGTATACCAAATGACTTTGCTCTATATAAATGCCAGTCTAGAAAGCTTTACTCTATAAACAAATAGGTTTAGCACAGGCTCTGGTAATCTGTATTTCCTTGGCTTCCTATGTCGTCTCAATTAGAATAGAGCACTTAAACCAGAATTTCAGTGTTCTAGAATTGCAGCTGATATAGTTTCAAGGTGACTCTCAGCTAATCCAAATGATTTAGATTTTTAATCCAAAATAATTGATCAGGAGATGTATAGCTATTATGTGTACTATTAAATGATAGTGTGGGGGAATTATTACATTTATGAAAGTGATCTATCTAAATAAAAAAATGTGCAGTAATTTAAGTAATATGTGAGGCATTTTTAAATTAAACAACTTTAAGAATAAAAAATTGTCTTTACTAAGTAAAACTAAGGGAATCTATACAGTTGTAACACAACATAATTGTGATATAATGCTTTGGGGAAATAACACTAATAGAGAATAATATGAACACATGGTATCTATGGAATATCTTATATGCTAGGCTACAAGACAAGATGCAGATATTATCAGAGTTAACCTTTAGAACTGTACTTTAATTAGTCTCCTATTACTAAATCATTCTTAGCAATTTACAAATACCTCATAATATCATTTAAAAACAAACCAAAGACCTTCTTTTGAGCACATACTATTATCTACTGCTTTCTTTCTCACCTAGTACCAAATTCTTAGAAAATTATCTGTAATTTTTATTCAAACAACTCAGCTCAATTTTCTTTATTTTTCATTTTTTAGACACAGTTACAAAGGGCTTCACCTCTACCTCCTTACCAGAATTGTTGCTCTTATCAAATCATTAATGACACCTAATTGCCAAAATCTTTTAGTTAATTCTTAATAATCATGTTACTGCTCTATCAGCAATATTTAAAGCAGTTGGTCCCTCTCTTCTCATTGGACTTTCCATTCACTCGGTTCTAGGCTGCTCACTGTGATCCACTGGCCTCCTCAGGGCTATCCTCTTTCTCATTCTTCTTAACTGGGTCTTCCACGTTCTTTCAGCTTCTATATACTTAAGAATCTCTAGGCTCAGCCCTTGAGCATGATCTCTTCTATCCATACCTACAATCTTGGTGATTTCACTCAACCTCCCATCTCAGATTTGTACCTCCAATGCAGACCTCACCTGTGAACTCCAGACTCCTATAGTCAACCCTTAGTTGATGTTTTCTTTTAAATGCCCAGTAAGCATCTCAGTCTCAACATGTCCTAATCAGAGTTGCTGATCTCCTCAAATATTAATACTCTCCGTTTTAGTTGATGGTAATTTATTCTTAGTTGTTTAGTTCAAAGACTTTGTGGTCATTATTGGCTTTTCTTTCTCTCCTATCTCTCATCCAATCAGCTGGCATATCCTGTTGATGCTACCTTCAAACTATATACAGAAACTGACCATTTCCTATCACTGTATCCTTACCACACTGGTCCATTTGATGATTACAATGGCCCTTTACTATGTAGTTTTTTCTAACTTTGGAAACCCTATAGTTTATCCCAACAAAGTACCTGGTTTTTCTTGAAGATAAGTGAGATCATCTTGCTCTTCTGTTCAATACAAAGAGAGGGAGGGAGGGAGGGAGGGAGGGAGGGAGGGAGAGAGAGAGAGAGAGAGAGAGAGAGAGAGAGAGAGAAGGAAAGATAATAAAGAAAAGAATGGAAAAGAAAGAGGGAGGGAAGAAGGGTAAGAAGAAAAGAGGGGAGGAAGAGATGAAGTGGATAAAGGAAAGAAAGAAATAAAAAATGATCCAAGACTTACATGATCTGGCCCTTCCTTACCTTCTTGCCTCATCTTCTCTCTCTCTCTCTCTCTCTCTCCCCCTCTCTCTCTCTCTCTCTCTCAAAACATTGCAGCCATATTATCTTCCTGGTTCTTGGAACATGCCAGAACATGCCTGCCTTGGAAGATTTTTCCTTTCTATCTTCTTGGATGAACATTTTTGCCCTCAGCTCTCCGTCTGGCTCATCTTCTTCAGGTCTTTGCTCAAATGTCTCTTTCTTCGTGCGGTTTCCTGACATTAATGTTTTAAAGTGGGAAATCACACTTGAACTACTTAGGACTCTTATGCTATCCCAGCTTAAATTTTCTCTGTTGTATTTTCCACTGATACACTAGACAAAGTCACTACCGAGAAAAATGAGCTCTAAAATGGCAGGGAAAATATCTTAATGTTTTGTTTACTACTGCCTCCTTTTTTGCATCAGTTCGTGCCTAGGACACAAAAGACACCCATTAAATGACTAAATGAGTTAGGCATTATTAGTAGCTACATGGTAGTAGCTACCATTTAGACTAGAGAAAACAGAGCTGGGGAGTGAGTGAGATTGTCATTTAGTTAGGTTAGTAAGGGACTTTCTCTGAATTTCAGAGCTAGGCAGTGGCAAAGCTGGCTAGTTTCTGATTTCATAGCCCATGTTCTTTGCTGCTATATAGATGCTATTCCACGGTGGTAAAGAGCAGGCAAGACATTCAGAATTAGCCAATCCCAATGAAGATTTCCCCACTTATTTTCTATAGGACTTGAATCAAGTTTCTTAACCTCTAAACTTTAATTTTCTTAGCTGATAAAATGAGATTAGTAATAAAACCTACCTGTTTGGATTATAGAAATCAAATGAGCTAGTTCTTGTCTGTCAATCAGGGATTACATTAAGCACAGGTGGCATAAAACCCAACTGCAATGGTTTGAAAAATAATTATGTTCTCTCATCAGCCATCCAGAGCTGGTAGAGTTGCTTGAGGAATTAAATCAATATGAACTCAAAGTCTTGCATTAAAGTAAATTATAAAACAAAAATACAGATCTGCATATTTTGGTCAATTTCATTTTGCAGATTTGTATATACACTGTCTTTTTAATTTTATTTTTTATGTTTTACTTCAGTGCCAGATTGAAGCAGCTCAAGGAGAGGGAGGAGGGGAAGAAAAGGAACATTATTGAGAATTGCAATTGAGCAAATTAGAAGCAATTATGATGTCAAAAAGAATCTCACAATTATGTATAACTATAATGCACTAATAAAAATTTTTAAAGGAATTTAAAAATACAAATCTGCTTATTTATTAAATTGAAAAATAAATAAGTAAAGGATTACAACAAATGGAAGAGGAAGTAAGATTTTTTTTAATGTGTCCTTTTCTTCCTATTAAGAATTTGAGACTTTGAGTTTTAATTTTGTCATCCCTCCATTATGCTATTGGTGCTACCAAATTTCATCACCAATGAGTATGTTAGATACCTTCAAGTTCTTCATTTGAGCTAGAAATTATTAAACAGGACAGCTAAGAATAGAAATTTGAGGCAAGTTCCTGAACACCACTCTTGGCTCTGACATCAGCACTTTATCAGCACAGTCATTGTAATAAGAATCAAAGTAGTTGAGATATTATCATTCATATTTCTCCTGTTCCTGTTGATCAACCTTTGCCTATGTCTCCCATACCTTACTCTCTCTAGACTTTGGAAACTACATACTACTTTCAACTTCTATGAGATTACCTTTATAAGACATCATATATGAGTGAAATCATGTGGTATTTGTCTATGACTAGCCTATTTAACAGTGCTCTCCAGTTCCATTCTTGTTGATGCAAATGATGAGATTTTACTCTTTTTATGGCTGACTAGTATTCCACTAAATATGTGTGCCATATTTTATTTTGCCATGCCTCAATTGATGGACTCTTAGGCTGTTTTCAATTCTTGGCTATTGTGAAAAGTGCTGCAATAAACAAGGGATTACAGATGTCTCTGACATATTGATAGGATTTCCTTGGGATATAATAAGATAGTTGGATCATATGGTGGATCTATTTTTAATTTTTTGAGACATCTTCATACTGTTTTCCAGAATAGCTACACTGATTTACTTTTCCACCAACAGTGTGTGTTTCCACATCTTCACTAACAATTGTTAACTATGGTTTTTATTATAATAGCCACTATGTCCTGAGCGAAGAGATTTCTCATTCCAGATTCGGCTTATGTAATGATTATTGATATGAAGCCTTTTCATGTACCTGTTGGCAATTTTATGTCTTTTTTGAGAAATATCTATTTAGATCCATTGTCCATTTTTTATTTGAGTTATTTGTATTTTTGCTATATATGTTCTTATATGTTCTGAATATTAATCCCTTGTCAAATGTATGGTTTGCAAATATTTTCTCCCATCTGTAGGTTGTCTCTGCACTTGGTACAGCTTTTTAGTTTGATTTGCTTTTGTTTCTCGTGCTTTTAGGATTTTATTGAAAGGATATCTAAACTTTTCAATGTCCCAAAGTGTTTCCTCTATTTTCTTTTTCTGATAGCTTCATAGTATCAGTTTTATACTTAAAACCTTATTGAAAAGACAATTCTTTCTCCAACAAATGTGCTTTCCAACTTTGTTGAAAATCAATTGGCTATAGATATTTGGGGTTTATTTAAACCAATACCATGCTGTTTTGGTTACTACAATTTGGTAGTATATTTTGAGTCAGGTAGTGTAATGCCTTCTCCTGCTATACTCTTTTTGATTAAGACTGTTTTAGCCATTTGGGGGTTGAAGTATTTCCACATAAATTTAACATTGTTTTTCTAGTGAAGAATTCTATTCGTATTTTATAGGGATCTGTCAATCACTTGGATAGCATGGACATTTTAACAATATTTTTTAAATACATAAACATATGTATTATGTCCTCTTCAATTTCTTTCATCAATGTTTTATAATTTTCACTGTATAGACCTTTAATGTGTTTATTTATTCTTAGATATTTTATCTTTTGCAGCTATTTCAAATGGAATTGTTTTTATTTCTATTTCAGATAATCCTATATTGGCATATATTAATACTACTAATTTTGAATGTTGACATTTGTATTAAGCAACTTTTATGAATTCATTTGTTCAGTTTTTGGTTGATTTGGGGGAGTAGGGTTTATATATATATAAGATCTTGTCATCTGCAAATACTGAAAACTTGCTTTCTTCTTTTCTGATTTGGATGCCTTTTATTTCTTTTTTCTGTCTGATTCCTATGGTGAGGACTTTCAGAACTATGATGAATTAAAGAGATGAAAGTTCTCATCATGGGGCTGGGGCTATGGCTTAGTTGTAGAGCGCTTTCCTAGCACGTGTGAAGCACTGGGTTCGATCCTCAGCACCACATAAATAAATAAAGGTCCACCAACAACTAATAAAGTATTTTAAAAAAAGTGCTCATCATTGACTTTCCCCAGACCTTAGAGAGAAAGCTTCCTTCTTTCCCCCACTCTGTATGATGTCTTGTTAAAAATATTGTTGTTTTATTCTAAATATCCTGTACTCTTATTATGAATGTCCATTATTATCTAAATGTGTATTTCTTCTATACCTCAAGTTAGTGTTTTTATCCTGATGTGATTTTGAATTTATCAAATGCCTCTTCTTCATCTATTCAGATGACTATGTTGTCTGCCCTTAATTCTATTGATATGTGTATTGCATCACATTGATTGATTTGTATATATCGAAACATCCCACTTGAATGGGGAGAATAATCTTTCTAATGCACTGTTGGATGCAATTTGTCAGTATTTTACTAAGAACTTTTGTGCCCATGCTCATGAAGGATATTAGCCTGTAGTTTTCTTTTTGTTGCCTTATTTGGTTCTGGCATCAGGATAAATGTGGGTCTTGTAGAATATGTTTGGAAGATTTTCTTTTTCTTGTATATTTTTGGAATAGCTTAAGAATCATTTGTACCAGTGTAAGGAATAATAATAAAGAGGAGACAGAGAGACAAGGTGCAGAGGCAGGGAAGGTGGCAGAGTGGCTCTTTGTCCAAGCACCACATTTAATTATATCAATAGGTTACATTAGGTCATTAGTACCATAACCACACTATTGTTTAGAGTATCAGTAAGTTTGCTTATTTTGCAGTCACATTTCATAGTTACAATATGCAATATTAGGAGCTTTGTGCAGTTCAAGAAAGTCCATTGTCTGAAGTTACTGTTAGAGGGGCAGCTCCAGGAGCAGCAGAGCTTGGTGTAACATTGTAGTTATCTAGCAAACAAGTTCTATTCCCAGGAGATATGTACCTGCAATCAAGATTGAGGCCTGATGAGACTCTAACACAGAGGCATCTCAGGGCATTCCCATACCAGCTAGACATAGCACATATATTAGCTATATTATTAGCATTCTAAGGGTGGGAAATAGGGTGCCTGTTACCCCCAGGAGTTTTCTCACCAGAGAAACATTTCCCTGTATATTTCCATGGTCAGAATCCCTACATACCAGTTATTCTTTAAATGTTTGGTGGAATTAATTTATGAATTATGATTAAATTGGTCCTGGGCTTGTCTTAGCAGGCAAGCTTCTTATTACTGATTCACTCTCAATACTTGCTGATGGCCTGTTCTGGTGTTCTACTTCTTCATGATTCAGTTTCAGTAAGGTGTACGTGTCTAGGAATTTGTTCATTTTTTCTAGGGGATCAAATTTGCTGTCATACTGTTGTTCATAATAATCTCTGATTATTATTTGTATCCTTGCAGCCTGCTCATAGTCTTTAGCTACCTGTCCACACAGTGTCAGTATGACCAAGAGGAGATGGTTAATGGCTTAGAAGGTTCCAAAGGGACAAGAAAATCTTTTGAATTTTCTTGGATCATATTCTGTCAGAGATTACCTTTCCTGTTATCCATCAGGCCCAGATTCAATTGAGAGGTCATTGATAGGGTGCTGAGCCACTCGCCTCATATACAAAGACTGAAATTCTAAGCAAAAGAAAAAAAAAATAAAGGGCAGAAACATACACAAAGAGTCTTCAGGGCAAGATTGTCTTTTAAAACAACGATAATTTTATTGAGAATTTCAGTAAATTCTCAGTAAAATCTTTATTATTTAAAATAAAATGCATAGGGATATTAATTCATGTGCTTAGAATTGTCATGAGAGGACTTTACACAAATAACTGACAGGTTTGTTTTGTTGCTCTCCAAGACCTCACTTACATCCTAAACATTAGGCTTCTATAACAAACAGCTGGCTGAAAAATTGGGAATAAATTTTTGACATATCATTGGACAAAACAGGATGCTTGTATAAGACATGTTTGCAAAGAAGCATACTATTTCCTCAGTGAATGATAAGACCATTTTTTCCTCTGCTAACCGGTCTTATGTTGCTTCCTTCTTTGTACCTGTTCTCCTAGCCTCTTGTTTGTAACCCAAAGAAAATGTCTTAATTCTTCCTTTAAATAAAACTTCTAAAGGTTCAGGTCAGATTGGGAGGTAAAAGGATTCTATGAAGATAATGTTACTCAGTGCCATTTTTCATCAAAATACATTATATAACTAAACTGTCTTGCATCTTGTTCCACTGTGCTTTTCTTGAGAGAACTTTCTCCAATATTCTAGAATACTGAGATTCAAACAAAAACTCTTGTCACAATATCCTGCTAATTAGAGATCATGAGCTAATTAGTCATGTATTAGTATCAGTGCCCTTGCCCATTTTCCTCCTGCTCACTTCCTTTCTTCTCCCAGTGCTGTGCATCACTGATTTATTACTTATGTTTTATCCCTAAGCTCATGTTTACTATATTGAAATATTTCATAACAATTGTCACCAGCAACTTCATTAACCACTGACATTTTACCAAGCCATTTTATTCTATATGATACGGATAGTGCCTTTAGTTTGGTTATTTTTGTTAAGGATTTAGAACAAATGTCAAATCACTCTATATTCAGTATCTGACTTCAAATTCACAGGAACCTTTTCAACTGGAAAGGAAATGTATGAAAACACAGTGTTATATTTCAGTTTCTTCTTGTCCCAAAGATGCCTCAATGCATCTCAAACCTATCCTTATTCTTCCCTAGAAAAATTGTCCCAAGAATTCAGACAGTCCTCATTCCACTTTATATCAGAAATTGGTAGAGTTAGGATATAAATGACAGGGTGAAGCCAGAGCCAGGGGAAGGCAGAGTATTACATGGGAACATGTGGGGTAGGGGATCCATGACTAATCAGGATGATCTACAGAGTCACAGCCAAAATCCAGAGCAGCCAACCCAATGCTGCAATGAATCTTTCCCAAATGTGAGCATAATAAGGACCATGGAGCAGTTCAAACCATAAAGGGAAGGGTAGAGTTAAAGTACTGGATTCCCTCTGAAGAGCAAAGACTGCCCACATGTACTCTTACCAGCTTTGCCTACATCCTATATGAATCGTTTAATCCATTGTAGCCTAGTGTCACACACTGTCTAATAGTGTAGGAGCTTTTCATAATTCCTATTAAAACAGTCTTTTCAGAATTTTCTACAGACTCTTAGATTAATTCAGTCAATAGAGATTTGCTGAGGATTAAGAGGTACCAGGTCAGTATTGTGTGCTAAAGACAAAGTGCAAGTTAAAGGATATGATCCACTCATGGACATATCCTGGAGTCTATGAAGAAGAAAACCACAAACCAAAGACTCAAGCAAATAAAATTTTAATATGACAACTGTAATAATGACTGCCAAAGAGAGATACATGATACCTTAAAAGCTGTATCCTGCTATGATACATAAAGGAATTTGGTCCAGTCACAGAAAATGGAGAAGGTTTCCTGGGAAAACAGTTTCTATTGCCAAGATACCAAATATTTAAGAAGAAGTAATATCAGTTCTTCTCAAATTATTACAACAAATTGAAGTGTAGAGAATTCTCCCAAACTCATTCCATGATGTCACATGTAAAAAAAAAAAAAGACTAAGAAAGAAAACTACAGGCCAATATCCCTAATGAATACAGATGCAAAAATTCTGAACAAACAAATAGCAAATTCAATCCAAAAGCACATCAAAAAGATTATTCAACATGATCACGTGGGTTTATCTTGGGGAGACAAGGATGTTCAACATAGAAAATCAATAAATGTGGTACACCACATTAATAGAACAAAGAACATATGATTGTATCAATAACTGGAAAGAAAGCATTTGATGAAGCTCAACATTCTCTCATGATAAAAAAAAATCTCTCTACAGATTAGGTACAGAAGAGACACATAACAACATAATACTGGCCATATATGACAAGACTACAGGTAACATTTTACAGAATGAAGAAAAGTTGAAAGTTTTTCTTCTAGGATCTCACATAGGACAAGCATGCCACCTTTCATCACATCAATTCAACATAGTACTGAAAGTCTTCGAGTCATTAGGCAAGAGAAAGAAAAGAAGGACATCCCAATCATAAAAGAATTAACACTTTTTGAAGATCACATTCCACAATTAAAATGGCTAATATAAAAAAAATTAAAGGTAACAAGTGCTAGTGAGGATGTGGATAAAAAAGAACCTTGCTCACTATTAATAGGAATGCAAATTACTATAGCCATTCTGGGTTAGATATGAGGTGTCCCACAATAGCCAAACAATGAAAACAACCTAATTGTCTATTACACAATAACTGATTAACAATGTTGTATTGAATGTGCCAAAAGAACTTAAAGGATTTTCTTGCCACAAATAAAAGAAGAAATGTTAGAAGTGATGAATTTAGTAATTCATATATACAAAGCATCACACCTTTCTCCACAAAAAATGTGCAATTACTACATTTTGATTAAAAATAAAATGAAACTTTACAAAAAAAATGAATATGCAGGACATCAAGGCCAAAGAATAAATATGGGAGATTGAGGCAGGAAGATCACACATTCAAGGCCAGCCTCAGCACCTTACCAAAGTCCTAAGCAACTTAGTGAGATCACAAAATAATAACAAAGGGGTTGGAATGTGACTCAGTTGTTGTGTGCCTGTGAGTTCAATCTCTGGTACAAAAATAAATAGAGAGATAGATGATATTAAGTAAGGGAAGACTTCAGGGTAGAGAAAACAAATGCTCATGCATCCTGCAGTGGTGAAAGCTGAACCATGGCAATTAATTAAAAATACAATCCAACATGTATAAAGTAGTAAAAGCAATAAAGATAGCAGTTAGCCATGATTCTTTGAGAGGGTCAGATACAGATGAATCTTATAGACCCATCATAGTTTCCTTTACTTTTTAAGAGCAATGAGTAGTCATCAAAAGTTTGACCATGAATGTCATGCCACAGAGTTGTGAAGAAAGCATGTTATTTCCAAAGTTTTCCGCATTTCACCTTAATGTGTATTTAAAGTCCATTCTACCAGATCACAATACTTAATCATCATTAATTCATGATTAATTTAATCAATTCTGTGTTTCTCAGTCAAAATAAGAGTTTCTTATATCCCATTCCCTGAGTTGCACCTACTATTTAGGGATTTTCTGCTGTCAATGACATCTAATGAAATGAATGCTGTCCCTTTCTTATTTATCATTAACATACACATGTTATTGTCCTTGGAACATTCAGTCTGCATTACCAGAGCCTTTGCTAAAGGCCTGACTCAGGCAGTAGGGGGTCAGGCCTGAGACCAGGCAGGCCTGTCCTCTTGCTCTAATAGACCAAAAAGAAATGAATGATGGTGAAAACAGGACAGGAATTTATTTTAAACGTGGCCTCATCGAGAAGAACTGAGGGAATTAGCTACCTAAGATCTGTATTTGAAGTTCTAAAAATTGTTTCTCCATTCTACAGGGAAGAAACAAACGCAGGGCCAAGGGCAGAAGATAGGTAGTCAAATCATCTTGGCCAAACTGTGATCTGGTTGATCATTATCTCAGGTCAGAGTCTGTGAAGGCTGCTGGCACCAAGAAAAAAATGGTTGTCTGCAATGCTAGCTGTTTCTGAGATAAGCTGGGGAGGAGAAATGATTCAGAGAGAGACTAGGGCAGAGGAGCAAAACGTTGGGTCAATGATTGGGGATGTCTAGGTATCATACCAGTGGTCTGGAATAGGACATCATAATACCTGGTGTTTAATAATGTGTTGGTTATGATATCTTTGTAAATATTGAAACTAGTTACTTTTATTTTGGTGTCTTCATCCTTGAAGAGGAGGAGAGAAATCAGGAAAATCTAACACAAATCAACCTTGTATTACAAGTTTTGCATGAACACTTTAAATAATTAACATATCTACACAATAGTTGAGCCTAAGTCTGATCCAAAGCTTAAGGTAGCAAAGGTGACAATTGCAATATGATGGCAGAGAGGCAAAGCTTGTATCCTGTTTTTTCATAACATATAGGACATCTATGGGCCCCACTGAAGAGCCCATGCTTTAAGCAAATGCAGCATTTAAATCTCTACTACATGGGGATATTCATTAAGTTATGAATATTCTAAGAGATCCAAAAGGACAAAGAGCAAGGAACAGAATGAAAGGTGAAAATAATTTCATGTAATAAATTATCTTTAAATATGAATGGTAGTATCATTAAATTTTCCCATAAAATAGATCACTGTGGCTGCTCTACAGATAAATGGTAAGAGAGATAATAGATTTAATGCAAAGGGAATAAGTAGGATGTGTTAATAATTTTAGGTTTATAATGATGGAGATGAGACAGAGGTAGGAAATAAGCCCATAGGCTATTTATAGGATACAAATAACAAAATTTGATGAAAATTTTGGGTATTGATTTGAAAGAGAGACCACTCTTTGATTTCAGATTTGCATAGTTGTATGTAGGATGGTGCCATATAATGAGAGGTCAGTTGACAAATATCTGGGGGAAAATCCTAAGTTGATTTTTACATGTTGAGTTTGAGATACCCATGAGACACTTAGGAAGATACTATGTAAGTGGCTGGACAAATATAATGGCTAAAGAAAAATAGAAAACTGGAAATAAAGATGAGTAGGACCCCTGTATGTGCAGTGTATATGAACCAAGATTAAAAGGTTGGACAATCTACAATGGGAAAATAATGCAGAGGTGATCTCCCTCTTTTATTTCCATGTCCTCCAGTTTCATTTTGCCAGGGTCAAAAAAGTGAGTACCAGAGCATACCAAATGTCTTCCTCAGCATTCAGCATCAGTGAATGGTTTAGCACAAAGCATAATATATCAGCATTTCCTTCCCCACAATGAGTCTTCCTCATCTCTTTGTTCATTGAGAGTGTTTACTCTGTTTTGTCTCATGTTTTGAAAACTTTAAATATAGAATCATGGATAGTGAGCATCAAAGTCTGTTTCTTGCTTTCACCCTGTATATTGGCAATGTCTGGTAGCCTGTTCTGTTACACTTGGATTTCCAAATGAGGGTTCAAAATTGATATTCCCACTATAAAGAGAAAGCAGTAAGACTTGTAAACTTCCCTGTAGAATGTAGCAGGAGAAATAAAATCTGAAGGAGTTAAACAACTTACTAATGAAGTTTTTTTTTTAAGTCAGTTTGTTGAATGTAAATAATAGATTATAGAATTCAAGTATCTGCTCACCAAGTCCAAAGTTCAATTCATGTTGAAATTAATATCCAAACCATAGTAATGAGATACTAGAATATCCTTATGTTTTTCTTTCAACGATTTCCCCAAGTCCAAAGTTCAAAGTCTATCCTAGAAAAATAAATATATGTACATATGTTCTCCAAATAAACATGTGCCAAAGGTCTCAAGATTTCTAACAAAGTAGAAATCTTAAGAAGGATGCAATCTTATTTAATAAAATCAAACAAAAAATCCCTTAAAAGTCCCCACCCTGTTTCATGAATAATGAGTTTTAGTCAGCTTTTTCACTGCTGTGATCAAAAGAACAGACAAGATCAATTAAAGGAGAAAAAGTTTATTTTGCTACTTTCAGTTTCAGAGATCTCAGTCCATAGACAGCCAGCTCCAATCCTCAGGGCTCAAGATGAGATAAAACATCATGGTAGACTAGTTTGGTGAAGGGAAATGGTTCAAAACATCATAACATGAAGTAGACAGAGAAAGGAAGAGAGAGAGAATTCACTTATGAGGTACAAAATATAAACCCAAAGGCAAGTCCCAAATGCCCACCTTCTCAAGCCATACCCTACCCACCTTCAGTTAATCCCTACTGGGAGATTAATTCACTGATTGGGTTAAGGCTCTCATAAGTCTATCATTTTTACTCTGAATTCTTGCATTGTGTAATACATGAGCTTTTGTGGTACATTTAATATCCAAACTATAACAAGGAGACACTAGAATTTCCATATATTTTTCTTTCAGCCATTTTTAACACAAAAAAAGACAAAAGTGATAATTTAAAATTGAATAAAAACATGCTAATTATGGTTTTAGAATAGAAACAAGAGTGATTAAAAGAAAGGAAAAACAACAAATTTAGCACTAGATTATATTTCATATGTATTTGTTGATTTATTTTCAAAAGGTTAAATATTTACATAAATTATGCCTAAAATTAATTAAACCTGCCTGTGCTTTTCTAGAGATAGAGAAGTAGATTGCTTATATAGTATGACTGAGAATATTCTCTCTTTAATTCTTTTTTCTACATGGAACATTGGATGTTATTGTTTATGATTGAGGTGGAAGCCATCTTTCTTTATATAAAAATCACTTAACCAGTTTATAGACCACTACTGACATTCATGCCAAGAATTACTGGGAATAAAGTATAGTCAATGAAACTCATAAGTTAAAAGAGGATGTGTAAAGATGAACCAAAGCCAAATATTAGGGTGTGAACTATAAAATCTAAAAGAGAATGGAGGTCAGTGGAGACTAAAATATCCAGTCAAGTACTCATGATAAAAAAAAGTGTGCATAAATCAAAGACTCTTGATACCAACAGATGTCTGAAATAAAAGGACCTATTGAGCCATTATAGATGATAGCTAGAATAAGACCAGGTCCTGAGACAAATTCCAAAATCTACCATTATCAGGGAAAGGTAAAAGCTGGAAATATGTCCACTGGATTAGAACCCCTTTTTTATAAATATTTTTTTGGGAAAGAAGACATAAGTTGTTTATATTGATTTTATATTATCTATAGATAAGAAGGTTGGAACAAAGTGAACAGGGAAGCTTTTTCACAAAAAAATAAAATTCCAGGGACTGGATTGGTTGATGTTAACAGTCTGAAAAGTTTATAATGGTGTCCTGAACAAGCTATGTCACTAACATAGACCACATATGTTTATATCTTTTCATAATGTCAGAATTTATTGAGTAACCATAAATTTACAAGCTACGCTACTTTCATCAGTTGCTATTCAACAAGTAGTGGATCATCTGATAGTCAGAAATAAGGCAATCACAAATTCTTTCATTCCGTGTGTGTGTGTGTTGTGTGTGTGTGTGTGGGGGGGTGTTTTTGTGGAGATTGAACCCAGGACTTCACACATGCTAGGCAAGAGCTCTTATACTGAGCCACATTCCCAGTCTCTTTTATTACATTCTTTAGTACTAATATCTGTAACATAATTCACACATCATACTTTGCACAGTTGTGTGTGTGTGTGTGTGTGTGTGTGTGTGTGTGTGAGAGAGAGAGAGAGAGAGAGAGAGAGAGAGAGAGAGAGAAAGAGAGAGAGAGAAAGACAGAAAGAGAGAGAGAGAGAGAGAGAGAGAGAGAGAGAGAGAGAGAGAGAGAGAGAGAGAGAGAGATGCTAAGAAGGTGTTCAGGAGGCCGAACTGAAAACAAAGGCAAAAAAATAGATATAAAGAGTCATTGCAAGAAGTGGTCGGGACACTACTAACCAATCAAAAATTTGTTCAGGGCACAGTGTCCTTTACCACACGATTCTCAGTGCTGGACCCTAGGCTAGGGTCCACATCAAGCTGGAAGATCAAGCTGAGCTGAAGCCCCAAATCAAAAATTCAGAGATTTGTCATTTGTTAATTTCAGATTTTCTTATGTTGGCGCAGTGTATATCAAAACAACCAGTTTTGAAGAGCTCCAGCTTTTTTTGGGTCTCTGGTGAGGGGGTTACATGTAGTGATATTGGTAAACCCAAGGGCCTGGCTTTTTTGACATGGATAAGATCCATGCATGCATCCATGTGCTTTTGATTTAATTTGATAATTTTACAGATAGTAATTTTTATTACCATGATTGATTGATTTATCAGTTTTTAATCTTATGGTTATGTTAGGCAGAAGTTATAGAGTCATTCGACATCAGCATTTATACTCAAAATGGAGTACCCCTTGTCAAACAACTGCTTTATAAAATGGACTAATTCAGAGTTAGGAACAGCCTGAAAACTACTGTTCTATTATCATGGAATAACTCAGAGCAGGGCATAGTGTACTCTCTCATGGTTGTGATGAGATTTGAGTTAAGATTTTAATATATATTCAAGAGAGTGAAAAGATCTTTTATTCTTTATCCATAGTTTGCAAATTATAATCTCTTATCCTACATTTTTTTAACAATTGCAATTAAATTTGGGCCATTACAAAATCTTTCTCTTATCCAGTGGCTAAATTGTGTTTTGAAAAAGTAAGCAATAAAAGAAGAATATTGTAAAGGAAAGAAACTGCATGGGGTAGAGAAATTTTAAAAAATGATATTTGTGACTCAAAAATCACAATACAAAATCACAACAATTAAAAAAAAAAACCTCTCTATTAAAACAGAAGTTTACATGGATCTATCAATAGGGGTTAAGTCCTCAATAAATTGCAACATACTAAATTGCTTTCAATGCCAAAAGACTACAAAGTCAAATAAATAAATAAGTGAAAATGTCATAACCATATATATTGTTATTCCTATGTCAAATTTCATTTTTCTAACAACACAATATATCTTTGAAGACATATCAGCAATTAATTATTCAAAATGTTTACAAAGTAACGAGTGACAACTACCAGACACCTGAGGAAAGAGTTAGGTTACAGCTGGAATTGAAGTAGAAAACCCCAAATTCTTGCTCCTTACGCCCCAGAACATTTTATCCAGGAGGAAAAGCCAGCTTAACTTGCACAAACTCACTCATGCTCTTCACATTTCATCTCTAAAACCTAACCATATTATAGCTTCTCTCCATCCAAAGAGAGGAGCTCCATTTTATCCAAAGTAAAAATGAATGATAATGGAACTTTAGATATACAGAAACTGACATAGTAGCTTCCACTGTTTCCACTCAAACGTGTGCCAGGTATAAAAGAGGCTAAACAAAACTGTTTCATCTGGAGACATAATAGGTTTTCTAGAAAGAAGGCTCCGGTACATGCCATTCTTGTTTCTTCTTTCTTATTTCCTTTTTTCTTTACAGGTTGAATATTTGAGTTTTGGGTGGTAGAAACTCTACTAATTCTCATATTTGGATGACTCTTTAAATTTAGTTTTAAAATGAAAAACTCCCAGTTGTTTTGTTCCCTTTGTAATATAAGTGGAAAACACTGAAAATAAGGACTTCTCATGGCTAGACTGCAGTCATATCTATTTAATTGAGCTTATTCTCCTGCTTCTCTAAGCTAGATCAAGACACTTAGCAAAAGCTTAGTAGCATAATTACAGTGCTATAATTTTTTTCTTTTTTTTTTCTAAAACAAGTTCTTCATCTGGTACATTTCAAGATGCATCAATAAATTATACAACCTGACAGCCGTTAAGAATTTTGTTATGCTTCATAAAACAGGGGAAAAATGCATCATTTTCATGTACATTATTTTTATTTTCTTTATGCTGAAGGAAGTTTCTCCAAAATCTTTGAAAATACTAAAATTACTTTGTAAAATTGGTTTTAATACATAATAATGAATTGTAGGAATTACAGATTGGTATATTAATATTATGTATATTATGTGATATACAATAGAAAAACCAAACCTACTGATATTATTTTCTAGTAAGACAAAAAAAATATTAACACAAAATTTATCTATGGCTCTTTGCATATGCAAAATTATAACCCAAAATATCCTCCCTGTCTTTTAAGAAATTACTAATTACTTTTTATACAATTTGTGTGCTTCTAAAGAGTTCATCTGACCTATTCTTAAGAGTTCTTCCCTCTTGCTAACAGATATACTTTATTTTCTCCAATTCTAAGCTGTTTTTAGTTGTTATTAGTTTAATTTTTAAAAAAGTGAATGGGTGGTGGGGCTGGGGCTGGGGCTCAGTGGTAGCGCACTTGCCTGGCATGTGTGAAGTGCTGGTTCAAGTCTCAGCACTGCATATAAAATCTAAAAAAAAAAAAAAAAAAAAAAGTGAATGAGTAGTATAGCTTAGTGGGAGAACACAGGCTTAGTTCAATCCCTAGTACCAAACTATTAAAGTAGTTTCTTCTTTCAAAATCTAGCTCAGTAACATTGTGTTCTGCGTCTACTTACTATTAACACATGATTCTCTCTTCCCTGCCAAATACAAAATAAAGAGAATTCTTCCCACCTCCACTCATCTTGCTCTAATATTCAATATTTATGTAATTTCCTCAAACATAAAAGAAGCTTCAAAAATAATTCTGCCAGTTACTTGTCTTCAATGCAATTTTATAGAGTTCTCAGTCAAATCTACCATAATACCTTCTGAATCATAGTATACAAGTAAATTTTGTTATTCAGGATAATAATGCCATTTGAAACAACTGAGTTATATAATGAAAAGTATATATAGTGATAAAATATTTTAACATTTTATAGCAATAGATGAAATTTACAATCTTTCACTTTATTTTTATCATTGAAAGAAACATTAAAAATAATTGTTTTTATATTGTACTGGAATGTTTTGGTTGTTCATTTGTTTGTTTGTTTCTTGGTACTAAGGATTGAAACCAGAGATACTTAACCACTGAGCCACATCCCCAGGCCTTTTTTTGTTTGTTTGTTTGTTTGTTTGTGGTTTTGTTTTTGTTTTTTTGAGACAGGGGCTCACTAGGTTGTTAATGCTGGTTTTGACCCAGCAATTCTCCTACCCCTGGAATATTTGTAATTCAGAGAATTTGGGGAGTTTGAAATAGTCTAGTAGTTTCCACGGCATAAATTTTATCAACTGAGCCAACTGATTAACCTTAGTTGAACCTGTCACTTTTAACTTTTCAACTTGTTTAAGTGGTACCCACTAAATGCATAAAACAAAGTATATTTTAATACAAAATGCCACATTGTAAAAATGAGGAATAAAACATGGTATGTTCAACATTAAACATAGATGTATACAACTGTTCTAATAAAATTATCTCATAAATGTCTAAACAGGTTTTAAATATAAAGCAATAAAGAATTAATCCCAGAATCCTTTGATCTGGCATTGATATAGTCAACAATTGATGTTCTTCATATTACCCGAGTAAGGGAATTTAACAGTTTTACATTATTTACTGAGGTTAACTCAAAAACAACTATATTGCTAAATATATTGTGCTTTCTACTAAGTAAGCATATCAAGGTACTAATATGTCTGCAGAAATAAAAAAGCTTGTGTTATAGTGAAATGCACTCTCTTTATGGCAATAATATAATTAAATAAATGACTCAAAAATTACCCCAACCTTAAGATTCCCAATCTTTCTGTGAACATGATTGACAACATTATTCATTTAAATATGCCACTCTGGTGACCTAGAGTCCAATTCTTCAATTATGAAATCTAATTTTACTTCAACAGAGATTAGTTTTAAGTTTTTATTGGTCATCAGTTAAGCACAGTAGTTAACATAGTAAGGAATTGTTTCACCTCATTTTTGTGAGAGAAATACAGTGATTTTTCTTAACTTTAGCTTATATTCTTGCACCCATCAAAAATATTTCTTATCTCTGTTAGAAATAGTCTTTTATAGAGATGAAAATGGTTTCACATCAGTCTTCTTTAATCCTTTCTTTCCAGATATAGCATTCAAACCAACAGTCTCCTTCCTCTATCAAATATTACTCATTTCCCACATCAGTTTTTTATCTCTGTAACTCCTGCTTTCCTCATTTTGCTTTCCAACTTCAATACATACTCCTGAATACCACTCTGATTAATCCTCTGACTAGCCCAAGATATACACAGGTATGTATCATTTCCTTTCTCTGAATGGCAGATCAATATCCAATATTTTTTCAGAAATATTTTATTGATAAATCCTAGTTATTTTCATAGCATCATTCTTGCTATTTGTATAACTCAATAAATAGCCATATTTTGCCACTCACCTGTTTATTTTTCTTGTTAATAAATTCCTTAAGAAATGGTGCCAAATATTCCTTAAGTATGGATTTCAAGACTGGGAACTCTTTTTTTTTCCTTCAAATTTTTACTGATGCATTAGAGTTGTACATAATGATGGGATTTGTTGTTACACATTTGTCTATGTACACAATATGACAATAGAATTTGGTCAGTATCTCTCCCTGGCATCAAAACTCGCCACTCTTAAGTGAGCATTATACTACCTATTGGTCATTATTGAGAATGAAACATGATCTCATCCTGTTGTGACTGTAAATTTACTAGAAACCTACTCAAGTGGGTGAAAATGGTTTCCCAGCAAAAAAAACACCTTGAGAGCAGTGGAAATGTGAAATATTTGATGAGTATTTTAATATATGATAAAGTCCCTAAATTTCAATTTGCAATCAAAATAGTTGGTGGCACTTTTGAAGCAGTTTTTTTTGTATCTATGCTGCCTGCAAATCATTAGACAATTAAATTAATCTACAAAGCCTTCATAATTGATTTGATTTAGATAAAATTTTCTGATGTTCAGATGATTCTACTTTAATAAGCTTCTACTTATAATCTGAAAAGAAAAACTAAATCCAAATATGAACAACTATGCCCCAAATGATGGTAATTACTACCCAGACAGTTTTGTGGGAGTTTTAGCCTGAAAAAAATTTTACTTCCTTATAAAGGCAAAATATGAGTTCCTTGAAAATAGCCTTTACTTACCCAGACACAGGATCATACTGAGTAGATAGACACAACAGTGTGGGAAGGGTTAAGGAGACTATTAACAGTGTCTTAAACTTCCCCAACCCTCTTAGATTCTCTTTTCCATTAGGTTTTTAGATGGTTTAAACTTCTTAACAGAGAAAATCATCATTTGGGTTAAACTATTATAAACTCAATGTAATTTCTTAAAGGGAAAGTGTCCTTGTGAGGTGGAATGCATGAAGGTTTATTCACTATTAGCACTAAGACAAAAAGGGACTGACGTTTAGTTAGAATATAATCAGTAATTATATACATGGAATTTTGTGTAAGGTTGTATAGTGAATTTTCAAACACTTTATCCCAGGATTTTACCTACCCACTCCCAGTTGGACATTAAAAGTTGAAGTAGTAGAGGGGACTCTATAATATTCTCTTGGATAGTTCCGTGACAAGGACAAACAAAGCTAGACACTAAATTAGTAAAAATAGATTTTAATCAGTAATAGACTATTTCAATAGGGAACCTAGTGTGAACTGAGTTCAACTTGTATCTGTACAGAGCTGACTGGGAATTTTAACAGGAAAATGAAGGAATAAGAAGAAGATACAGCAGAGGTTTAAGCAGAATCAGGAAAGTGAAAAATTACAAAAAGTTGGTCGGTGTCAATGTCAGTTATGACTGCCACATCTACTAGCTGGAAACAGTCTAAGTTGGTATCCTATTTTCACCATGCACGACTGAGGTATTATCTTTTCTGATTATTACATTTCTAAGAACGATTTTGAGGTCTTTGAAAAGACTTCTGAATGGTAAGAGATGCATACACATTGCAAGGAAATAGGAAAATATTCACAATTATAAGCCTCTTTTTTTTTAAATGCCCAAAGAAAATGAGGCCAGGATCCATCTCAAGTGTTGGTTAGAGCACACGGTTGTTGTTTTAACAACTCTGTGATTTCCTAGACAGAAACATAAAAGGGAGCTAGGTTGTTCCAAGGATGTGGACTTAGACTTCATGTAGCCACGTTAAAATTTGGTCTAGTCTCTTAGAGCAGAGTTTTGAAGGGAGTATCTCTGTACCATGAATTTTTGAGTTCTCAGAAGCCCATTAATGAAAAGCTCAGAAGACTGGTTTGTACATGCTCTGTTCCTCAGAGTTATGATACCAATACAATTAGGAAAGCAAACTCTTCTATTCTTTGGAGTCCAGCAAAGCTTCAACAAGGAGAATCTGAATGGATTCCTCAAGAGCAGTGGATCTCAATCAGGATGACTTCTATCCCTCAAGGAACAATTAGCAATACCTAGAGATATTTTTGTTTGTCACATCTGAAGAAGGAAGGAAACGTCACTAATGTCCAGTGCGTACAGGTTGGTGATGCTGCCAAACATCCCACCTGATTGGGCTCCTCATCCTCCACCATCCTCCCAGTGATTTCTGAGTAACATGTCCTGAGACAGAGGTAAAGGTCAGGCAATTAGTATAGATAATGAATAATAGGGGTTGAGAGGGTGACAACTGGTTGTCAAAGGAAGAACAAAGGGTTGCTAACAATCTGGGAGACTCACATCCCTAGTCACCTATTCCAGGAAGGGAGGAAAAACAATGAAAGACAATGATTAATGAAATAAAGAAGCTCAGGGGGCTATAAGAAAGCAAGTTGTGCCCCTTTCCATGGATCTTTGGCTCTTCTCTTCAGAGAAGTCTATCTTTATCACTTTCTTAAATAAAACTTGCTTGCCACGCTTGCCTCTGCCATTATTTCAGTGTTTATTCTTTGACTCCAGGGAATATGGACCCAATTTCCACCAGACCAATATCAGCCTGTCTTCCACAAGAATACTGTTAGGTAGAATCCCTAGCCAGAATCTCTGCACCCTTGGGGTTTCCTTTTAATAATTCTCTATCCTCTGGCCTACATATTGTTCCTGCTGTCAATTCCCACTTGTTCCTCTGCCTAAGAGGAAGGTCCTGAATAAAATCTTCCATACTATGATTTAACAAATGTCATTGAATATTTTTTTCCTTAACAGAAGAAAAAAAATAAATAAGAAAACAGCTACAATTTTATGGATATTGGATATAAATTGAAAAGAACATTTAACTAAATAGGAATTATATAACATAACATTATTATCACAAAAGACCCGAACTAGAATTTAGAAAACAAGTATGTATTTTTAAAACGTCTTCTGAAGCCAATCTTCTACTTGGTTGGTATTGTGGTTGTCCAGGTAACAAAAATTAACAAAAATAAGTCCCTGAGAATATTACAGTTTAATTGGGAGAGAGAGATATAAACAAATGACTATAATAAAATATGATGAGTACTATAATATTACCATAGTAAAGTAATATGAAACAGGGAAGGAAGAAAGGAGATCTGGGAATACCTCTCAGAGAAGATGTTTTAGGTAGATCTTAATTCAGAAAAGCTTTTACAATTAAAGTAGAGAGAATAACCATAGCAGAAAAGCATAAACAAAGCATGATATACAGGTGATGGGTGCATTCCTGTCTTTATACAAGATTCTTAGGTGTTTGGGAATGGGATGTATTCACCTGAGAGTGGCCTAACCCAAAAGGCTTATGAGAGAGAAGTGGAGAAGATAGGGTGGGCTCTTTGCATTTTTAGAAGTTTGGATTCTAAGTGAGGAAGAGAGTGGAAATCAGAGAAAAAAATGATAAAGCCCCGAATTAGTTCAGTGAAAAGAAAAGGAGAAGGAAGAAGAAAATCAAGTGTGATTCTCAAGACAGAGTGATAGAATTTGTAAGATCATTAGCTTATAGACAAAGAAATGGGAAAAGCCAAAGGTGTCCTTGGGCATTTCTTTTGGAGTGCCCGGTGGATCAGCCATAACTTAGTTAAATGAATCTGAACTTCAAGGCAAAAAAAAGATTGAAGAAATAATATTTTTTAAAAAATTGTGTACATGTCCATCAGGAGGTTCTATTTGCAAATATCTAGTAGGGTTTCAATATGAGGCTTGAATTTTAATAGAACACTAGTGGCTAAAAATATTTATTTTAAGTCTGTACACTCGTGAGTTGAGAGTTTCTCAGTTCATAAGTATGATTGCTGTTTTGAAGTCTAGCTGCATTGCCTAAGTGAAATTGCATCTAATGGGGAGATTAAGACTAGCACATAGTTTTATAGTGAATCACGCATATGAAATAATTAAGTGCTAAAATTTATACAGTTCCTAGTATGTATTCTGAAAAACTTCAGAAGGAAAGAGAAATAATGAGTAGTACAAAAAGACCTTAGAGATTTGTGAAAGTAGATTGGGCTTGGGAGCCTATGTAAAACTTAAATAGAAAGAGAGACAGCAGGGCTTTTTTCAATCCAGATGGAAAAGAACACTTCATAGTGAGGTTGAACGCGGTGTGCTCTGTGTACACACACATATCTATTTATATTTTATAAAACAAAGAATAAGAATCATAATGGGACTTTAATTTTTTAAATAAATGGCATGATTAAATTAGGATCTAAATAATATCTGTAGTTCAGTAGAATGCAGAAGAATTAATTGTTTGGGTCCAAACGTTAACTAGTGATGACCTACTTTTCATTTATTCCTTTACCACGTGTGTATTGAATAATACATATTTGAGTGCCAAGCCCTGTTCTATGTATTTAAGATAAACAGACAGGCAACCCAGACAAGGCCCAGAACTCTTAATAGTTCATAATCTAGTTGGGAGGAGCAAGCAATAAGCCAGATAGTTACAGATGCCATGAGAGACACAGACTACTTCAGACCCAGAAAACAGAAATAGGAATAAGACAAGAGAGATAGACGATTACCTGTCAGAGAAAAAGCACGAAATCCAAACTTTTATAAATGGAGAAAAGTTTGCAACACTGACAGAGAAGGGGAAATGAGAAACAGGTCGGGTTCAAATGGAAAATAAGTTCACTTGGGAACATACTGAGTATGATGAGATAGAACCGCAGTGAAATCAGTGGGAAAGATATTTAAAAGAGAAAGAGAGAGAAAAAGAAAGAAATGGAAAAACATTTACCAGAGCAGAAGCTTCTGTGAGAAAAATATAAAACCTGCAATGAGTAAAATCTCTGCTGTAAAATATGCACTGTGGTATTACATAGATTCTAATTTCTAATTTGCACTGTATCACAACTAGAAATTTTTTAAACTTTCAAACTATGCTTTACAATGGAGCACATTTTATCTTTCTTTTATAACTTGCTTTCTAACCAAATGAGTCAACAATATGTAACAATATTTAAGAAACCATTTTAATAGTTAAGAGGGTTTACTACAGAGATTTTGTGATGGAACCAAAGGCACAGAAGTTAGGAAGCCTCCTCTTTCAGGTCTTAAAAGCAGTTTTCTCCCGGGTATCTGACTCCTGATTGTAAGAAAAGAGAGTTTCAAAGTCAAGGACAGTACTTTCCAGGAAACCATGTTCAATATACCTGGCCTTGAAAGGCTCGTGTTTTACTTCCAATGCCTTTTTCTAATCACCAACAAAGAAATATTGGACTCCACAAGGAGTCTTATAAATAACACTTAATTCTCATGGTGAGGCTGACTGTTACAACTTCCATTGTCCTGTTCTGGGTAATTAGAAAGGATGGGCTATAATTTAGAGTCGCCTTTCACATGTCAGCAAATAAACTAGTGGCAAAAACACATCTCTTCTCTTCTATCAGCAATGGACTATGTGTCATCTAGTTTTCACTTATGCTTTTGCTAACCCTGCTTCAGTTTCCTGTGTGATGAGCATCTTGCTATTTAGCTGCATGTCTGGGAAATTTATCTTCCAGCTATTTCTCAGGTGGGTTTGGATTAACCTCTAATATAACCAGACATCAATCTATAAAGTTTTGAGAAATGATGTATATTTTAAAATTGACAGTGATAGGTAGCACAGTGCAAGTATAATGACCTCCTCTTAGAACCACATTCAATGGAATCCTGGGCTGACCAACTTTCAGAGGAAGCACAATACCACAACCATATATTTCTGCTTGAAGTCAATGTCACTTCAAACCTGCATGATGCTTATGTAGCAGCTAACCAGGGAAGCTGGTTATTATCCTCATAATTGGTAAATAGAAACAGAAAAATAGCTCTTCTACTAACCATGCCAACATCTGCCAGAATTTTATCCTGAAAGGTTGCCTCACCGGAAGCAAGGCAACTACTGTCATAAGCTTTTAGCTGATTAATATAAGAAGATAAAGTACAGTTAGCCACATAATTTGCAACAGTGTAGTGATTTGGGTACATCGCTAGATACCACCAGTCATGCTTCCTCTTGTTTATAATCCAAAATATAAGCAAGATAAAATATTCTTTTTAAATTATCAAAAGATGTGCATGGCTTAAAACATGCTACAAGTACATAACTAAAAATATCAGTTCCTGGGCCTGGGGCTGTAGCTCAGTGGCAGAGCACTTGCCTTGCATGTGTGAAGTACTGGGTTCGATCCTCAGCACCACATAAAAATAAATAAATACCTATATTGTACCAACTATAACTAAAAAAAAAATTTTAAAAAATCAGTTCCTTTCCTCTTAAAAATATCTTTAACTAGACAAAACTATTCTTCCCAAATATTCGTCTTTGACATTATCAGAAAAATATAATCATATTTACACAATCTAAATTCATATTTTCAAAAACATCAGAAAGTAGTTATTATGTGTCATTAGGTGCCAGGTTCTGTATTAGATTGATATTGCAAAAATATTTACTTTTCTAGACTAAGTCAAGAATGATTACAGATTTTAAATCTCATGCCAACTCAAATTGATTGGTAGTGGCTTATAGAGCACTGTATTTAAAAAGAATTCCATAGTTGCTTTTGTATTCAGTTCAGCAACAGTGCCATTAACCATTAGTGATGACTAATACGGGTATGGGAGAGACAATAAAAATTCTAATGCCATGAATTTTCCACCCCAAATTAAGGAAGCTGACTGACAAATTTAGCAATTAGAGCAGTGTTATGGTAACATGAATGAGCCCCCAAAACCAAAGGATTATCAAACTTCTAGAAGGTTATTGTGTGCCATGAAGTCATCTTTGTACTTGACATGAGATTATATGTCATATGAAGTTCCTTGGCAATAAGTTAATAGGACAGCAAACAACATGGAGTTGTGCAATTTCATGCCATTTTTCCCTGCATTTGCGTATTTCCTTCATTTTGCAAGGGCATGTGTCAAAGGTCTATTACTTATGATTTAATCCTGTGCTATCTGCATCTCAATGACTAGTGGGCATTTGTTTTATGGCTCAGTATCTCTCTCTCTCTCTCTTTGTCCTAAATCCCTATCAACAATCCAAAAGACATTCAATCTATTCCCAAGGGTCACCAAAGTCTTAACTATTTCAGCATTGCTCAGAAATTTGAGTTTGAAATCTCCAAGACTTAAGGCAAACTCTTCCATGAGCTCTTGTAAAAACTAAAAAGAAAATTATACACTTCTATGACACTAAGGTGGGATGTGCATAGGTTCACATTCCTAATACAGAAAAAAGAATTAGGAAAACCATAAGAAGGGATAAGTCCAGAGCAAGACCCAACCCCAGCAGAGCAAACATTAAATCCTACAGCTCCATGTCCAGCAACTGGAGAACACTGTGGCAGGAAGTTGGCTTTCAAGATTTAGGCTGTTCCACTCCTTTGCTTTGCTTGTAAAAGCCAACATGGTACTCTGATGGGCTGGCTTTGCAGGCTGCCTGTAGCTTTCCCTGATGAGCTGTGCATGTTGCTTGTACTTCTGCTTCCTAGGATCTCCCTTGCAGTTTCATTTCTACAGTTTTATGTGCATAGTCTGTTGGACATGCTTGAAGGCACTTCCACCCTGCAGCACACTGCCTGGCCTCCCAAACTTTCCTCTGAAATCTCAGTGGAAGCCACCATAACCTCATAAATCTGCACACGTGCAAAACCAGCATCACATGAACAATGCCAAGGTCTATTGCTAGAGCAAACTGTACTTGAGCTCACTTGAATTGGGGTTGCAGCAGCCCCAAAATATTAATCCAGATGAATGTAAGACAGTCTGGGTGCATAGGGCAGAGCACCCTGTGGCTCTTTTCTGAAGGGATTCTGCCCTGGAACATCTTTGAAAAAATATTTTCCTTTTTACATCTCTGAGTCTTTGATAGGTGAAGAGGCTTTGCATATTTTTGAGATGCCCTGAGGTCTTCCTCCCATTGTCCTGATGAAAAGTGCTTGTTTCTTTCAATCCACACTAATCTCTTTAGTTAGTGGCTTGCACCCTTGCCTCCCAAGCATGTGGTTTTACTGTATCCCTAGGCAGCTGAGAATTTCCCAAATCTTTCCACTCTGCTTTCTTTTGTTCCAGAATCTTACTGAAAATCTAACTAAAAGCATCAAATAATGTTCATGCCACAACCTGAAGACTTTGTTGTTATGAAATTTTTTCTGCGAGATAAATCAACTGTCATTCTTTTTTTTTTTTAAAGATACAGAGACAGAGAGAATTTTAATATTTATTTTTTAGTTTTCGGCGGACACAACATCTTTGTTTGTATGTGGTGCTGGGGATCGAACCCGGGCTGCATGCATGCCAGGCGAGCGCGCTACCGCTTGAGCCACATCCCCAACCCCTCAACTGTCATTCTTAAATTCGGTCTTTCATAAACTCTCAGGGAATATACACAATGAAACCAGGTTTTTTGCCACAGTAGAACAAAATCAGCTTTTAACTTAATTTCTAATAGAGTACTTGTTTGCATGTGAAATTTCACCAGACCAGTCTTTACTGTCCACGTTTCTATCAGTGTAATGTTCTACCATGCCCTCACCAGAATTACCTGTTAAGCTCCACTTACATCATTTAAGGATTTCCACTAGCCTACCTCTCCAAACTCTTTCAAACTCCTCCCATGAACCCATTCCTAAGGTTTCTCCACATGGTCTCAGGAATGCTATTGTCAATGACTCCACTTCTTGACACCAATTTTCTTTGTTCGTATTCCATCAGTGTAAAGAAATGCCTGCAATAATTAATTTAGAAAATATTTATTTTGGCTCACAGTTTTGCAGGTTACAGCCTAAGAGTTTGTAGACCTAAAGAACCTCTGGTGGGCTTTCCAGATGACAATGATAGGGAGCCTATGGTAGAGCCAACTGTGTAACTCATGACTTACAAAGCTAAAGCGGAAGAGGAATATATCAAAGTTCCACAATCTCCTTCAAGGGCCCACCTCCAATTACCTAATAATCTGCCATGAGACTACACCACCTAAGTTAGACTATACCACCAACCACTAACACCACCATGGGACCATACCTTTTCCACATGGGACTTTTGAGAGACACTTATCCAAACCATAGCAGTATGTTAATTTTATTAAGTATGTACTATGAGTGACTTAATTCTGATGCTGGAGAAACACACAAATACAAATAGTAATTTTAAGTTTTATATAACTTCTTATTTCATTGATTTGTGAATATTTCCATGATTCTGAGGTAATGAAATTAGACCACATAAATCAAAAATTCTGGGGAAAAAATCAACATAAATTAACCAGTAATCTGAATATAAAGTCTACTTTCATCCAACTCTCTACATTGCCTTTCAAATGGGAAGGCAGTGTCATATCTAAAGATTCTGAGTCAAAAGAATAGAAGGAGACAGCATGCTACATCAGGGGAGGAGGTACAGTTTGGAGAGCAGCTGCTATGATTTCCTTAAACCTTCAGTAATATATAAACTAAACCATCTCATGTCATAAAGAATATGTCCAAGTTGCCTTGGCTACATATCAAATCAGCGAGTGTGTGAATAAGAGCATCAGAAACAATTCAGGCAAGGGAACTAAAATTATATGGTTGTTACTGAATTTGGAAGGATAAGTGATTCCAATCATTCATTTTAATCTGAATTAATTTTAAACACTGTCCTTACTTTTTATATAATCATGCAAACTACTCAAACTACTACATCACTTCAACAAGATCAACTTGGCCCTAATTTTTCATGGACTGTGTTCCGAATTTCTTCCACATTAGACTTTAAATTATCTGTCACTGAAATCATATTTAGATTGTTTTCAAGAAATTTTAAAAATTCCTATTAAGTATTATGAAATTTGTTTATAATAATTACATCTATTTGTTAATACGATTGCCAAATAAGTTGATTCTTCTAGAATTATCAGAACTATTTATATTTTTCATTATTAATAAGAGAAGCTTTGAAATTTACATAAACTTTTTATATTCAAGGCATAGGGAAAAATAGGAAATAATTAAGTCAAAATAGATAAGAAGCTAATGATTAAATCATACACATATCCATGAAATGATAAAAACTACAATATGTAACATATGTTATTAAATAATTGTTATCAGAACTAATCATTTTTAAAAATTACCCTTTTTTAATCTTATAGATACAGGATAAATGAAGCAAAACTCAAACCCACTTTATCTTGATTATTAGTTTGACATTATGCTAACCAAAACTGAGTTATTTGAGAATAATATTAATTTTCTTAACCATAACTTTACAGTTTCAACAGACTATCAAGTGGTTCTGTATGGAAATAATAGGCTCTCAGAAAAACTAAATTAAGAAACCAACATGAAAGAATTAATAAGAAAAAAAATCTTGTTACAAGTACTTTAAGTCATTGAAGTTATTATTTAAGTTGTTATCTAAAAAATAATAATAAAGCTACATTTTCTTTCCTGAGTAAACTGAGGACTATTATATGAAATATAATACAAAAAAAGAATGACAGAAAAAGTTAGAAATTTTCATAATAGTACACAAAATATAAATCCCACTGAGTACAATGTATATAATAATGATGAAGAATTACATAACCTTGAGCTCTATTCTTAACAGAAATATTCTGATTCATTAACTGTACAAAATCATTTATTAAGTTATTGAATACTTATCCTAGTTTATCTTGTAGACCTTAGATTTTGTAATATATAACACTTATTTATATTTATATGATAAATTTGTTTTTATATAGTCTTTATTTATCTATTTATTTTAATTAGTTATATATGACAGCAGAATGCATTTGGATTCATTGTATACAGTTGCAGCACAAGTGTTCCATTTCTCTAATTGTACAGGATGTAGCATCACACCATATGTGCAATCATACATGTACCTAGGGTAATAACTTCCATCTCATTCCACCATCTTTCCTACCCCCATACTCCCATCCCTCCCCTCTCTTCCGTTTTCCCAATCAAAGTTCCCTTATTTCCCCCACCCTCACCACCCCATTATGGATCAGCATCCACTTATAAGAGAGAACATTCAGCCTTTGTTTTTTTGGAATTGGCTTACTTAGCATGATATTCTCAAACTCCATGCATTTACCTGCAAATGCCATAATTTTATTCTCTTTTAATCCTGAGTAATATTCTAATATATCTATATCTATATATCTATATCTATCTATCTAAATAGACAGATAGATAGATAGATAGATAGATAGATAGATAGATAGATAGATAGATAGATAGATAGATATCACAGTTTCTTTAGCCATTCATCTATTAAAGGGCATCTAGGTCGCTTTCACAGTTTAGCTATTTGAATTGAGATGCTATAAACATTGATGTGGCTGTGTTAGTATAGTATGATGACTTTAAGTCTTTGGGGTATAAACTGAGTAGTGGGATAGCTGGGTCAAATGGTGGTTCCATTTCAAGTTTTCTAAGGAATCTCCATACTGCTTTCCAGATTGGTTGCATCATTTGCAGTCCCACCATCAATGTATGAGTATGCCTTTTCCCCCACATCCTCACCAACATTTATTGTTGTCTGTATTATTGATAACTGCTATTCTGGCTAGTGCAAGATGAATCTTTAGTTTTGATTTGCATTTCTCTAATAACTAGAGATGTTGAACATTTTTTCATATATTTGTTGATCAAATGTATATCTTCTGAGAAGTGTCTGTTAGGCTCCTTAGCCCATTTATTGATTGGGTTGTTTACGTTTCTTGGTGTTAAGTTTTTTGAGTTCTTTATATATCTTGGAGATTATTGCTCTATCTGATGTGCATGTGGCAAAAATTTGCTCCCCAAATGTAGGCTCTCTCTTCACCTAATTGGTTGTTTCTTTTTCTGAGAAGAAGCCTTTAGTTTGAATCCATCCCATTTATTAATTTTTGAGCTTATCTCTTGCGCTTTAGGAGTCTTATTAAGGAAGTCAGAGCCTAATCTGATGTGATGAAGATTTGGGCCTACTTTTTCTTCTATTAGGCTCAGGGTCTCTGGTCTAATTGCTAGGTCCTTGATCCACTTTGAATTGAATTTTGTGCATGATGAGAAATAGGGGTTTAGTTTCATTTTGCTGCATATGGATTTTCAGTTCTCTCAGCACAATTTGTAGAAGAGGCTATATTTTCTTCAATGTATGTTATTGGCTCCTTTGTCTAGTATGAGAAAACTGTATTTTTGTGAATTTTTCCTCTCTGTCTTCTATTCTGTACAATTGCTCTACATGTCTATTTTGGTGCCAATACCATGCCATTTTTCTTACTAAGCTTTGTTGGATAGATTAAGTCTGGTATTGTGACACCTCTTGCTTCACTCTTCTTGCTAAGGATTGCTTTGGCTATTCTGGGTCTCTTATTTTTCCAAATAAACTTCATAATTGCTTTTTCTATTTCTACAAGGAATGACATTGGGATTTTAATTGGAATCACATTGAATCTGTATAGCACTTTGGGTAGTATGGCCACTTTGACAATATTAATTTTGCCTATCCTAGAGCATGGGAGATCTTTCTATCTTCTAAGGTCTTCTTTCACTTTTTTTCTTTAGTGTTCTGTAGTTTTCACTGTAGAGGTCTTTCACCTCTTTTGTTGATTCCCAAGTATTTTATTTATTTATTTTTGAGGCTATTGTGAATGAGCTAGTTTTCTTAATTTTTCTTTCAGAGGATTTATCACTGATGTATAAAAATGCATTTAATTTATGGGTATTGATTTTATATCCTGAAACTTTGCTGAATTCATTGACTAATTTCAAAAGTTTTCTGGTGGAGTTTTTTGGATCCTCTAAGTATAGAATTATGTCATCAGGAAATAATGATAGTTTAAGCTCTTCTTTTCCTATTTGTATCCCTTTAATTTCTTTCATCTGTCTAATTGCTTTGGCTAGACTTTCAAGGACTATGTTGAATAGAAATGGTTAAAGACGGTATCCCAGTTTTGTTTCAGTTTTTAGAGGGAGTGCTTCCAATTTTTCTCCATTTGGAATGATGTTGGCCTTGGGTTTAGCATAGATACCTTTTATAATGTTGAGGTATGTTCCTACTATCCCTAGTTTTTCTAGTGTTTTCAACATAAAAGGGTGCTCTATTTTGTCAAATGCTTTCTCTATATCAATTGATATAATCATATGATTCTTATCTTTAAGGCTATTGATGTGATGAACCATATTTATTGATTTCCCTATGTTGAACCAACCTTGGATTTCTGGAACAAACCCCACTTGATCATGGTGCACTACATATGCAATTTGCCACAAATTGCATAAATGTTCATCAGGGATATTGGTCTAAAATTTTCTTTCCTTGATGTGTCTCTGCCTGTTATCAAGATGATACTACCTTCAAGAATGAGTTTGGGTTTCCTCTTTTTCTGTTTCATGGAATATTTTGATGAGTATTGGTATTAGTTCTTTGTAGGTCTTCTGGAACTCAGCTGTGAAACCGTCTGGTCCCGGGCTTTACTTGGTTGGTAGGATTTTGATGATGTCTTCTATTTCCATGCTTGAAATTAATCTGCTTAAATTGTGTATGTCCTTTTGACTCAATTTGGGTCAATCGTATGCCTCTAGAAATTATATAGTTTTTATATAACATCTTATATACTAAAAATCAGCACATTTATAACCATGTTAATTGAAACATGCAAATTCTACTTGAAATAGCATTTTTAAATAAAGAATACTCTAAATTATTTTTGCTGAGGATTTTTTTATCATCTTAAGTCTAGTCATTTTACTATATGCCAATAATATTCAGAGAATATATGTATGCATAATAGAACTTAAGATTAATATTCCTTGCTTGGAAGTTTAAAACTGTTCTGCTATAGGCAAGAAAAAATATTTTTTAAGTAGAAAGGAATTTAAAAAAAACTGGGAAGAAAAATGGCTAACATGCTGCTCAGAAACTGCAAATAATGTGTAAAATGGAAGTATATTAGGGAGGAAATCTATCAGTCTAGCCGTTGAGAGAAATCTATCATTCTAAATATCTAAAGAGATATTTAGGCTCTGGTGTAGCTCAGACACAGAGTGCTTACACTACCATGTGTGACTTGAGTTCAATTCCCAATTCCCAACACCTCCAAAATGTAAAAATTAAAATAAAAGAGAATGATGAGGGCTGGGGATGTGGCTCAAGTGGTAGTGTGCTCTCCTAGCATGCGTGCGGCCCGGTTCGATCCTCAGCACCACATACAAAGATTTTGTGTCCGCCGATAACTAAAAAATAAATATTAAAAAAAATTCTCTCTCAAAAAAAAAAGAGAATGATGAAATGATGTTTACTGATGAAGTTATACACATATTAGGTATTTTAATCATAGCTTAATTCCCTCATCACAAAAAAATTGGTCAAACATGATTAACAGATTGTTGGAACTGATGACTACAATAATTCTTCACATTCCCACACACCAGACTTCTTTGAAATACAGCTTAGTTGATCCTTTAATTAAGAGACAGAATTTATTTTTCACCATCCTGAAATCTGTACCTGCCTATTCCTCTGTTTTGAGCAATAGAAGATTGTAGGAGATTTTTCTGAGGAAGCTCCAAGCCTCGGCCTCAAGAAGCAGAATGCTGCTTCTACACGTGAAGAAGCCCAGGCTAGCCTTCTCCAGAGACAACAAGGAGTGGCTGTGCTGGCAGACAACACCAAAGGCCAAGAATATAATGAGGGCTACCACAGACCATCAGCCTTGTTTTGTTGACTGGATAACTGATTGCCTGAGGGGCTCCAAACGAGACCAAAAGAACCATCTAATGGGGTCCTGTTTGAAGAAATGATCCAAAACATTGTAAGTAAAATGCTTATTATTTTAAATCACTAATTTTTCAGGGTAGTTTGTTATTCCAAGAGAAAAAAATTAACAAAATTTGGTATTCAGAGAATGGTGCTGCTATAGCAAAAAATCTAAAATATGTGCTATCTATCAAGAAGACTGATAAGGGATGGAGGTGCAGTGAAGAGGCTGTCAGAAATACAGCAAAACAGAGAAAATAATGTTATCTCGTGCCAGAAATTTTGGCAGAGCTAATGCTTGGAATAATTTGGAAGACAGCAATTCCAAGCAATGAGGAAATTTTATTTTAAACAGACCTTCCTCCTCAAAGTGAACTATAGGTTCTATGCAAACTCAACCAAAATCCCAAAAGACTTCTTTGGAGAAATTGGCAAGCCAATTCTAAAATTTGCAAGCAAAGGAAAAAATGGTTAGAATAATTATACCATTTTCACAAAGAAAAAACAGTTGGAAGTTTTCAAGACATAATATACAACTATACTAATCAAGACAGTGAGCTAATGAAATAATGATAGACATTTAAATTAATGAACAGTATGGAGTCTAGAAATTCATTCACACTTATAGGGTCACCTAATTTTGTACAGAGGTCATTCAGTAGGATAAGGACAGTCTTTTTGGCAAAGCTTTCTGGAAAAGCTGAAAAAATTTTCACATACATTTATAAAAAAATTTTATCTTTATTAATTCCTACCATATGCAAAAGTTAAATCAAAATAGATCATGAACATAATTGTAAGAGTACAAATTATAAAACTGGAAGAATACACAGAAAATCTTTGTGACAATGAGTTAGGACAAAATTATTAAATAGGATGAAAATAATCATAAAGACTTTTTAAAAAATGATAAAATGGACTTCTTCAAAGTTAAAGACTTCTTTTTTCTTTTATTCGTGCTGGGGATAAAACCCAGGGCCTTGCACATTATAAGCTCTTGCTGTACTGCCAAGCTACATCCCCAACCCAGAGTTTTGTTCATTTAAAGACACAGTTAAGAACATGGATAAAAATATTTGTTAAACATTTATTAAACAAAAAGCTTACATTCTATAAAGAGCTATAAAGAGCTATAAAGAGCTCTATATAAAAAAGAATCTATAAAGAGCTCTTATAATACAGTAACGTAAGAAAAATAGCCTAGTTTAAAACTTGAGCAAGAGATTTAAACATTACCATACAAAGTATGTAAACAATTAAACTTTCAGAAATTTCTGGCAGGATCAAAAAAATGGAGAGAAAAACTACTTGAAAAAAAATGTTGGCAGTTTCTTACTAAGCTAAACACTGGATGCCATTGACCTAGCGATTCTACTCCTAAGGATGTACTTAAGAGAAATAAAAACATATTCACACATACTCAGATACAATTGTTCATGTGAATTTTATTGATAGCAGTCCAAATTTAAAACAGACAAATGTAAATCAGCTAGTGAGTAGATTAACAATTGTGGTATATATCTATACTATAGAATATTAACAATAGGGGAAAATGTACCATTGGTAAATGTAACGATATGGATCAATAATGTAAAATATTATAGGTAAAAAGTCAAAAATACAAGACTATACTATATTTATATTAACTCTAGAAAAAAATAAAACCACAATAATAGAAAGTGGGTGAGTTGAGATCCAAGACTTGAAATGCGATTGTCTGCAAAGAAACATGAGAAAAATCTTTGACAGTGATGAAAATGTTCCAAATCTTTATTGCGATGGCACTTACATATCTTGCAATTTCCAAGATTCAATAAGCTATCCTTTGAATGAATTTTATTGTATATAAATTAGACCTTTAAAAAAATAGATGGATAATGGAAGGAAGGAAGAAAGAAACGAAGGAAGGAAGAAAGGATTTCTCTAATAAAATTGTGGGTTTAACTATGAAGCTCTCTAGATAGGAGGCTTCATGTGTCAGGTGCTTGTAGTGGCAAAAAGATAAATTATTTTGAGAGAGAAGAGGTAGAGAGAGGATTATTCAGTTTGCAAGCAGATATTAGAGGAAATACAGAAGGCAAATATGTACTTGATCAAAAAATAAAACAATTTCTTAACCTCATTCTCTCCTACCTACAAAAAATTCTCAAAGTAAGAAATAACCTCCAGATAAGGATTACATCAGGGTATATTTGTACAATCTTTTGTTTAAGATTTCAGAATGCTGCAAGGCAGTGACAAGGAGTCACTTTCAGCTAGATAAAAGGGTATCTAAGAATCTTAATGACAAAAGGCTTTTTAGAAATAGAATTGTCAATGTGACTATTATCTAACAGTGTTGACTATAATCTTATGCATGAAAAGCCAAATTTTTAAAAACTTTTATTTTTATTTTTAATTACATATGACACAGAATATATATACATATATAGATAGATATATAGCTATATAGATATAGATATAGATGTGTAAGTGTGTGTGTTTGTGTGTGTGCGTATACAAGAAGCATGGAATATATCTTATTCTATTAAGGATCTCAGTCTTGTGGATGTATACAATGTTGAAATTTACTGTGGTATATTCATATGTGTACATAGGAAAGTATGTCAGATCTATTTCACTGTCTTTCCTATTCTTTACCTCCTCTGACTTGCCTTCATTCTCCTCTGTCTAATCCACTGAACTTCTCTTCTTTCCCTCCCCATCCTTTGTGGGTTTGCAGCCATATCAGAGGGAGATTCAACCTTTGATTTTGTGGGATTGGCTTATTTCACTTAGTGTGATAGTCTCAAATTCCACCCATTTACCAGCAGGTGTCAAAGTCATTCTTCTTTATAGCTGAGTAATATTCCATTATGTATATATACCACCTTTTTTAAATATATTGTTCTGTTGATGGGCATCTAGATTGGTTCCATAGCTTAGCTATTGTGACTTGTACTTCTGTAAATATTAATGTGGCTGTGTCATTGTAGAATGCAGATTTTAACACCTTTGGATATATACTGAGGAATGGGATAACTGGGTCAAATGGTTGTTCAATTCCTAGTTTTCTGAGGAATCTCCATACTGCTTTCCATAGTGGTTGCACCAGTCTGAAATCCCACCAGAAATATATGAGTGTACACTTTCCCCCACATCCTCACTAACATTTGTTGTTACTTTTATTATTGATGTTTGTCATTCTAGTTGAGTGAGTGAAATTTCAATGTATTTTAATTTGCATTTCTCTATTTGCTAGAAATATTGAACATTTTTTCACATATTTGTTAACCATTCATATTTCTTCTTTTGAGAAGTGTCCGTTCAGTTCCTTTGCCCAATTATTGACTGGGTTATTTGTTTTTGTCTTTGTTTTGGTTTGGTGTTTTGGTGTTAAGCTTTTTGAGTTCTTTATATATCCTATAAATTAATGCTCTATCTGAGGTAAAGGTGGTAAAGATTTTCTTCCATTCTGTACATTCTCTCTCTCTCTCTCTCCAGGCTCTCGTTTCCTTTGCTCTGAAGTTTTTTAGTTTGATTTTTTTTTTGTATGCCAAAGAGTTTATTGAATTAGAGAAACAGATGCTATAGAAACTTTTTGATACCATCCATTTATTGAATATTACTTTTTGCACTTAAAGAGTCTTGTTGACAAAGTTGGTTCCTAAACTAACATGATGAAGAGTTGGGCCAACTTTTTATTCTTTGTTCTAATGCCTAGATCTTTCATCTACTTTGGGTTGAGTTTTATGTGGGGTGATAGTAAGGGGTTTAATTTCACTTTGCTACATATGGATTTCCAGTTTTCCTAGCACCATCTGTTGAAGAGGCTATCTTTTCTCCAATGTATGGTAATCGTGCTTTTGTCTATTATGAGATAACTGTTTTTATGTGGGTTTGTCTCTATGTCTTCTATTCTATTCCTTTCTGTTTGATGCCAGAACCATGCTGTTTTTGTTACTATAGCTCTGAGGTATAATTTAAGTTCTGGTATTGTGATGCCTCCTACTTCACTTTTCTTGCTAAGGATTGCTTTGGCTATTCTGGACCTCTTATTTTTCCAAATGAATTTCATGATTGCTTTTTCTGCTTTGACTAGTTGCAACAGAAATTCAAAGTGGAGAGCTCTACATGTCCATTATATCCCATTTACAGATAGTAGGACGAGAATGCAACTCAGCTATTAACACAAGCCATGCCATATTGAAAAAGAAAACTGCCTTCAAAAGCAGATCCAGAGTGAGAAATCAGAGGCATAGAGAACTGAAGAACCACTGGAGCTGAAATGGGTCCTAATTAAGAACAGTCTTGGTTCAGCTAGATTTCAGAATTGAAGTAGGCAGGTGACAGCTGTGAGTCCTCCATTATTTACTTCCCCTTTTCCATGGGAGTGACTATTACAGTTATCCCATTTTTCCTACATGGCCTTTTCATATTGAATGTGGTAGGTGAGGAAAGGGAGACAATATAACTTGACTTTTTAGTTCCCTTGGCTCTGGATTAAAAGAAATCACACATGAGAAGCTGTAGCCTCATCATTGAAGATCCTGGCTTTTAGTCCAACCCTTTGTATGATTTTTCACACCAGATTATGGACAACTACAAAGGTGTACTCACTGGCCTTGTGAGAAAAAGTTGCCCTTCCCACACTAGCCTTGGTGCACAGCCAATGCATGACCACTCCAAGAAGAGTTGCAGTCCAGGACTCAGGCCCCTCTGGCCAGTCATTGCTTTTATTTATTTATTATTATTATTATTTTATATTTCTGACACAGACATCTTCATTCCTAGGTCTTTATTTGGGTCCTTTGGCCAAGTTCAGAAGGTATCCAAAGAACGTTCTCCACTGGGAAAAGGACAGAATATCTGAATACATTTTTTCCCAAGTCCAATTCAACACTCAGCTCTTTTCCAATCCCAGACTTTCTTATTCCCCCTTTTCTTCCCCTGACCCCTAGGTTTATAAAACTGCAGGATCCTTTTGTCTAGGACTCTTTTGTTGTAGAGAAGACCCCCACATTTGGGCTGATCCACCCACCCTCAACCAGTACAACACTCTGTGGGGACAAGGGAACAGGGGGAGTTGGAATTTTCTCCAGTTAGACTCTTGCTTTACTGCTGCTTTCGTTTTTGCCAAGTGCTTTGACTATTCCAGCAGCTGACAGCTTGTCTCTTTAGCTCAGCTGAGCTCCTAAAAAAAAAAATCTACATCCAGACCTGATTCAGTTTTCAAATCCCTAGACTTTGGACCTGATTACCTCATGAGAGGGGTAAATGTGGTTTGCATGTAAAAAAAAGTTAAATGTAATTGTGGCTGCAAGGAAGACTGTAAAGACATATATTACGCTTCACATCTCTGGATATAGTCACCTTTGCAATGTGACTTTGCCACTACTCCCACCAAAGGTTGAATTCAATATTCTTACTCCTGGAACATGATCTGGCCTTGTGTCTTTCTTTGAGAAAAAGAAGGCAATAAAAGGTGAAGTTCTCACTGAGAACAGAAGTTCTGAGCTTAGAGCAGGTAGAGTTCTGAACCTAGGCCTCAAAAGGCTTGCAGTTGTCACTTTTGCCTCCTTGAATCTTTGATAGCTGATCTGAGGCTCAACTCTTAACAAGGAAAATTGCCTGGGCTTTGCAGGCAAAGGCTGAGTAGGAAGAAGTAGGACGAAAGCAAGCAGCAGGGGAAGAAGAGGAAGTGGGTCGCTCTTTATCACCATGAATGTGAGGATGTTTTAGTGGATGTGGATGCAAAGGATGCTGGCTGAAGGTGACTGCTCAGAGCTCAGGCTTGCAATATATAAAGTGATACTAGCCACAATTTATGGTCCAGAAATCCAAGGTAGGTAAATAGAAGGAGCCAGATGGCCAGGTAAGGACTAAAGCAGAAACCTGTAAAAATAATCAAATTTAGGCTTCATCACTGGAGCTGATGTTCAAAGGCAGCAGTGATCCTGCCCTTTGTGAGTGACTGTGGGCAAGCTGATGCTAATGACCTTGAAAACACAGGAACTGTATCGTCAATGTGGCGCTGTTCACTCCAGCAATAGTAAAATCACTTTTCTATGTGATATGTTGTACTGATAATCTTTAGGGGTGACTTTGTCCTTTTAACCAGGCTCTTCCAGAGTTATGTCACACTCCTGTGGTTCCAAAGAGTGCAAATGGAAGAGAATGACCAGAAACAAGATCTAAAATCACTTAGGATATATCGAAGAACCCAGATGGCTGCTAACACTGTGAAAATTTAATTTCCTTGGTAGCAAAAATATTGGCGATATTGACATTATAATAATCCTTGGAAAAAATATTTTTTAAAATTTAAAACATATATAACATGTATTGTTATATTCAGTTTTTATTTAATTACGGGTAATTTATGTTTATATTGTTATATCCCAGATGAAATTAAAATTCTAAGAATATTTGGGAGAGTGAGAGAAAGAGAAGAGAGAGCAAGCAAGAGAAACATAATAAATATCAGAGAAATGTGTGCTATATTGTGCACGAGGCATTATTAATGATTGTTCTTAGGGATTAAAAGTGAAGCTATTGAATAGTGAAACTAATGACCCTATAATGTGATTGCACATTCTATTTACTGGATGGATAGATAGATAGATAGACAGACAGACAGATAGATATTGGTCAGTCAAATATATTATACATTCATTGTGAAATCTATAAGCATTCTTGATACCAGTGCAGAAAAGAGTATGAGTGATGACTGAGAAGGGCTTCTCTTTTACTCAGAGGGGACCTGGCATCTCTAGTGATCCAGCTGCTTGAGACAGTAAAGAGCAGTGAACTGTCACTTTTCATTTCTAGTCATTCAAAGGACCAGTCAGCTGCAGGGCTGCCCAGCATGTTTTCCTCCCCGGATTCTTAGTGACTGCCAAAAGGTGCATGATTCTGAAAAGAAAGAGAAAACATTTTAGCCCTCAAACTCATGCCAGTTAGATTTACTATATGCCTAAAACATCAAACTGTTATTCGTGTTATTTGCAAGGACTGGATCAAAAAGGAGAAAAGTGAAGATGTGTATTCTTGGAATCATATGAAGATGAAAGATGCAAAGAATGAAGTTGTCCTTACCCAAGTGAAATAAGACAATGAAAAATGAGAAATGGCATCCCCTCGACATACAGGGAAGAAGCAATAATATGTCTTGTCTAGATCCTTCTAAAAGAAAGCAGGCTGAAAAGCATTCTATTCCAAGGAAGAGTAGAAGTAAAATTCACAGCAGCCTTATAATAAATAGCACATTTTTTATCTTAGTAGATGAAGAAATATCTTACAGAGACATGTCTATTATAAACCAGGGCTATTTTTAATAGGAAATTCACTGTTGAAAATTTGCATAAACTGTTGGGGGGAACATGTCTCATTTGCAACTACAAGATAGAAATGCCTCAAAAGGCAAGAACTTCTCTAGATACAGTTCCTTCCACCTATATTACTACCAAGACAACTTCTGATTAAGCCTTAGTTATAAATAGCATAAATACAACAGCCCACAGAGAATGGTAGAGAAATTCTATTTTCTCAAGAATTTATTACCTAGACACTTCATTTACTTCTGCCTCCTAATGAACTCCTTGAGAGTAGACAGCATAATTCAGGTATCTTTTTATATTCTCGGTGCCCAGCACAGTGTCTGCCCACAAATAGCAGACACACAGTAAAATTTTAAAAGAATATGTTAATTCTCTGCTTCTCCAGTGCATATTACTGGTGATTGCTGGAAAGAAGGTGTAACTCAGCAACTAATTTTATTGCTTTTATCGGAGCTTGAAAAAGATTTTGTAATCAAGGAGATTGAAACTAATGACTCTATAATGTGATTGCACATTCCATTTACCCAGAACCCCTTCTCCTTCATTAGCATGAATACTAGTATAGTTTAAATCAACTGGTCTGGGCAGAATTTCCTTCTTGAGACCACAGTAATGGCCAACACTGTTCTGAATGAGGATACGGGTCCTCAAAGAAGAGAAAGTTCAAAATTTTAAAATTAGAAAAATAGGTAATGCATATGAAAGGAGGGTTCTATTAACTCTTCTCATCACTGTTTTCCCAGTGCCTACCACAGTGGCTGACAAAGAGTAGGCACTCAAGGTATCTCATGCTAAACTTTATTTGTCAGGGAAACATAAGCATAACTGAGTTTTAAACATGGGATATTGCTTAACATTTCTTGTAGAAAATTTGACTTGCTGGATAGGCTATTAAATGCTAGAAAGCATGGCACATATCTTATACATTTTTGCATCCCTATCACATAGCACAGTACCTGGCGTATGGCAGCCTTTCTAAAATGTAGGGAGTGAATAAATTATTCACTATTCCGGATAGAAGGAAGGCATAGTGAGGGCCTCAATCCCCTCATGATGCCCATGGGGTTACCACTAGTATTGAAGTATGTAGGTAAAAAACGACAGCATGTATTTTTCTATCTCAAAGTTCTATTTCATTTTTTGCTTTCTTATTTTTCTTTGAGACTACCCCTGGGCATGGATTATTTAGAACTAAAATTTTGAACATAAAGACAGCCAACAAAAAAATCTGATTTCAGAGTATTTTCAACTAAAAATTCTAGCACTTGATGTTTATTCCAAGGATGTATGTTGTCATAGTTGTAAGATGCCATTAACCTTGAAAGTCTACAGGGACAATTAGGATGGAAAATACTGAATGAAGTGGAATAACAGAAACCTGGCTTTTCCCCCAGTAGTTCTTACTTTCACTTTATGAGGCTTAGAAGTATGCCATCTGCCACATAAATTAAGTTTGCCCCTATTTCAAAGCTATGACCCAAAGAACTCAAAGGAATTTGATCAAAGTGACTTGGCTAAAAAAAAAGTTGGAGGGAGATTGAACTGATCTCCAGTGCTGAGACACTTTTCTGTGCCTAAGTATCTATATTAAAAAAATAAAGATAACACATGCTTTGCTGGATGTTTGTGAGAAGTTAAAGAACCAAGAACCAGGATTCTGGTCACGAGTTCACTATTCATATCAAAAATGTGTTTCTTTTCTTTTTTTTTTTTTTAAAGAGATGGTAACAAACAATCACACATGTTCATTCCTAGAAACTGGCCATTATTACTGTCTCAGGGTAATAACCCATGAAAGGATGGAGGTCACACTCTTGCATGATTGCTCATATCTGTGGTCTATACAGCTTGGATAATAGCAGCCCAACAGGTTTTCAACTCCAGAGGAATGAATTCTTTTTTCAGCCAAAAGACAAATTTGTGAAAGTAATGTTCTTTTTCTCAGAACATTACCTTGGGCAAATAACCTTTGTCCAGGGGAAATGTCAGCTCTTTGGGAAATTGGGAGGGTGAAGGAAGTCTTACCTGGTGTTTCATGCTGGCTTCAGAGAAGATGTGAAAGCTTATAGGTATTGAGTTGGCAGGGTTTTTTTACAGGTGAAATTTATTAATAAAGCTGAAGTCGATGGAACTAAAAGCAATCCTGTGTGATGTCTATTTCTAATATCCCAAAGGTGGCATATGGAAAGAAACAAATATTTACAAACAAAATAATATCAGAATACAACAGTTACTAATATGGCATTGTGTAAAAATGTGGATGTGTAACCAATGTGATTCTGCAATCTGTATTTGGGGTAAAAATGGGAGTTCATAACCCACGTCAATCTAATGTATGAAATATGATATATCAAGAGCTTTGTAATGTTTTGAACAACCAATTAAAAAAAAAGAAGAAGAAAAAAAAACTAAGGTCTTGCTGGTCATGTATACAGAGTCCTAATCTTGTAATTATTTTAACTTCTCTCTTAGACCATATTTGGAGTGCCTCAATTAAAAAAATACTTTTTGTTTTATGTGTGTATCAAAATGTGGTTATATATATATATATATATATATATATATATATATATATATATAAGCTTTAAGATTCCATTTCTAAGAAATTTCTGCACATAGCAATTTGGGGTATTTTGGAGGCAGGGTTCAAGCAAATACTGCTAAAAGGAAGAAAAAAAACTTCATCACTCTTAACCTCTCTCTCTTATTTCCCTGCCTCAATTTCAACCTCATTCCCGTGAATTTTAAACTTTCAGTCTCTTAGCTGTTTCTTCCTGCACTCCCGCAACCATCAAATTTTCTAATAACACCTGTCAATGGTAATAACATCCAAAAAAGACAATATTCAGTCTGCAATTTTGACATAAGTTGGTCTCATTAAATATGCAGGCTACTATTCTGGGTTTTAGTATGATTTTACTGAGACTCAAATGAGAAAAGTAGTTTTTTTTTTCTTATGCTATTGGGATCTATAGTCTGGGGTAGAGATAAGAATCAATATGATCAAGATTTATTATCTGCTGTTTTACCACCAAGGGAGGGAGTTAGTCATGGCAGAGCAGCATGAGAACATGCTATAGCCAAATACTTAAGTCAGTCCAGTCTGGTTAGTATTGAGGTGGTGGATCAGGACTGGGAGCCACTGGACCGCCAATACATATAGTTGCAACTATAATGCTTGCAATCTGGCTCTCTGATCAGTCGGAGGAAAGTGCTTGCTCATTCCAGCTAAGAAAAGTAAATGGCAGAACAAGAAGAGAAATCAAGATTATGCCATAACTGTGTGCTATTGGATCCTGGGTAGATGCTTCCCCAGTTATTCAGTATCATATCCCCTAAGCCCAGTGAGTGTCTCCCTGTCTGACATCTAAAACTGTGAGATCTCTTTGTGCTATTCTAGGGACAAGAAACAAGAGGTAATGTTCTCCCCCTGACTCATACACACACAGCTATATAGCTAGTGTCTACAGAAGTTTAGAGAGTTTAATGTGTGGGCTAATTGCAATTCAGTCTAATTGCTCACCATCACTTTAAAGCAATGTTCACTAGTGCTTTCAATGCCTCACTAGGTTTTTGGCTCACTCACTCTTCTTATACTGCAGTTCTTCTCCTTGAATCTTTTTAGGAATGAGGACATTCTCAGTGAAAGTCATTGTGATTTATACAGAATATCCCTGGTCCCTTAACATGACTTTGAAACTAACTCCTGGACCTTTGATCTTGCCTTAGTGTGATGACAGATGAGGGGCCAAGTAGAGGGTCTCCTTCTTTGCCTTAAATGATAGTGCAGAGTTACAGTGATCTTCTCATAACTGTAGCATTAGTCTGGAGAATTTAAAAGGTAAAGGAGCTTTTTATACACTTTTTGATGAAGTCTATGACAGTCAAATATTTCAAAGCTATATCTCTTTTGTCTTCCAAGCTGTTTATGTAGACAACAACAACAACAAAAATTGAAGCACTAATTACTCTTGGGGAATTTGATTGTTAATAGCTATACTGGTTGCAATAATAAAGGAAAGACAAAATATGGTTCTAAATATATTGAAATAAGTTAATGAAAAGAATCCATAAATGGGGCCAGGGCTGTGGCTCAGTAGTAGAGAAATCACCTGGCATGAGTGAGGCACCAGGTTCAATCAGGGGGATACTATTGAAGAAATGGGGGAGGTGAGTAGTGCACTATGTTTCCAATAATTTACTATTAATAAAAATTAGCTATCAGCAGTTAATTTTGCCATCTGACTTGCTCATAGTCATAATAAAGATACCAAAATTTGAGATGATGGATATTTTATATAAATTAGACTAGACTTAAGTTTACCCTCTCATCACTCTCACTTGAATGCTTCTGTGTGCTGTACCCACTGGGATGAATTCTATTGTCTTGACCTTCTTTCTTTATGCCTGAAGAATAAAATTATACCAGTATAAATGAATCACAATCAGCTGCCTCAACTGGGTCCTCACACTGGAATTTCTGTTATTTATCTGGTCAACTCACTTTTCCTTTCCCCACAACGGACTATACCAAACCTTTCCATTCTCTTCAAACCTCCTCTTTTTCCCCTAGGCAGCTACTTTCTACTAAAAAAGAACACATTCATTTAAGAGGCATTCTCTCCATTGTCTGTAGAAATCCTATAAAACTGCCTACAAGTGTATCTTTCCTCTCCTGTTAAGTGAGCCCAGGTTTTCCATCCTCACAATTAGGTCACACCCCTCTGCTGGTCTTTGTATTCCCTCTGCTGGTGCCTTTGCAGAAATGTTCCACTATCTGTCCCTTCATCCATTATCTCTCAACTGAATCTTTACCATCAACATACAAACATGACCATTAGCTTCTAGTTTAAGAAGAACTTTCCCTTGAATCCAAAAATCACTTCCAACCATTACCCTTTTTTTTTTTTCTTTTCCCTCTTACAGCCAAGTTCTGGGAAAAGTGATCAGACTTGAGATATGATCAAGGTTACCTAGTCCACATTCCATCTATGCACAGGAAGCTAGCCACACAGCTCTTAATGGCAACAATATCCTCCAGATTGCAAAATGCAATAGCTAGAGTTTCTGTTTCTGGACATGATGCTGTAACTAATATTGAACTTTCTTTTCCCACCCTACACAAGAAAGCTGGTGAAAATAAATGATGAAGCTATGTTCAGGCATTGTTTCATGGATTAGAACAGGACTCTTAATCTGGAGATTAATCAAACTCCCAAGGTAAGCCTCATGTTTTCTCCAGCTATCTACCTTACCAAAGCACAACTGCAAAGACAGGTTGAGGCCTCAGAGAAAGCAGTAGAGTCACTCTACACCTTTAAGATCTCAATTCTGATTTTCTCAGGGAAGCTTTATACCTTGTTGAAGACAATTTTATTTTATTATACTTCCTTGTGAATTATTTTCTTTTCCTCAGTTTCTAATCACACTGATTAGTGAGAATGCTTGTTCAATGTCTCCTCTGGAGAGTGGAGCTATTCTGGTTCTGTTCACCCTGATAAATCCCTTGCCTAGCACTATATGCAGGGTATATAGTCTGTGAAGGAGGTGAATGGATAAATGAATGGATGAATAAGTGCTTTCCTGAGTAGAAGTAGAATGTGTACAGTTTCAGCTAGTAAAATGAAAGTTATATAAAACAAAACATCCTGACTCATGTGGACAGAAGACCACAATACAGAGACATTTTTGTGTTTTACATGGAAATTAATCAGTACTTTAGTCCCAAAAGGAAAAATATGAGAACCAGTAATCTGACACTATCCCAATTAAAGAGTATCCCAATTATTTTGATCTTAAGCATATTGCTTATTTTTTGAAGTCTCAGTATTACAATTTATAAAGTTTAAAATAGATTAGCAATTTTCATTGTTTATAAGGCAGAAAATATTTTGCTAAAATAAAATTCTGTTGGACTTGAGAATTTTATGTTAAGTAAAATAGTCAAATTCAGAAAGGCAAGGGTTATATGTTTTCTTTCATATGTGGAAGCTGGACGAGAGGAAGGGAAAGAAAGGTCAGGGGAGCATAAAAATTGAAGGGAGATCAGTAGCGCAGAAGAAATGGCCTAGAGGGAGGGAAGAAGAGAGGGAAAAGGAAAAGAGTGGGGAATAACATTAGCCAAACTGTTTTGTCATGTTGTATGCGTGTACAAGTTGTAACAACAAATCCCACCATTATGTACACTATAATGCCCCCATAAAATATATGGAAAAAGAAGAAAAAAAAATCTTTTGTTGAAGCCCAGTTAACCAGATAGTAGTGAAAGGAAACCTTTTTGTAGTAGAAGTGTGCCTGCAATTGTGAATGTGTATATGTGTGTGTTTGTGTGGGTACATGAACATTCTAATTTGTGAGGTGGGAAGGCACATAGAGATAGTAAGAGAGTTAGAACCCCATGCAATTGGCCATTACTAGTGTCTCACAGAAACTCAGACTTGTGTGATATTTATGATTTCTTCTATATATACAACTATTGATTTCTAAAATGTATCAATAATATTAGTATGCACTAATAATTAAAATAAATTAATATTAGTATACACTGATAATTAAAATAAATTAACATTAAAATATAAGCAGTTTGCTGATTTATCCCATCACACTTGCTTAGCATATATTCAGTAAATAAAATATACCATATATAGTTACCACAATGTTTTACTTAAGAAATAATCACATGGATATTCTTAAAGCAGATTTTACTTAGAAAAGTAAAAGTTTAGGTAAAAATATTCACATTATAAGAGTATTCTATAATTGTAATTATGACATGTTATTTTTCTGCTCCAGTATGTACTAATGGTAATGAAATAAATTAGCTTAAAAAATAGACATATGTAAACAAATGCAATTAAATTCAAAACAAATTAAATTCAAAGCTAAACTAAAGAAAGAACTATAGAGAGCTCAGATGATATATATCCTTGTTTTTGTGGGGATGGAGGGAGGTGTAAGTATTTTTCAAACCACTTTGCCTGATGTCTGCATCTATAGTAAATTTTCCTTGTCCCATTCCTTTGTCTAGGTAGCCTCTTTCTCCAGACTCACACATTATTTCCGTAGGCCCAAGCTCTCCTGATTTTCAAGATCCAGATGAAAAGCTATCACTATCATTGGCTTCTCTGAGTAACCAGCATTAGTCTTTAATCGTAGCACTGTGGTTTGATCCCAAGTGCCCCCACGCTCTGGGCAAGCACTCTACTACTGAGTTAAACCCCCACACCCCCAAATCCTACCATGGGTTTTTATAATATGGGTTACCATTGCTGTGCTAGATCAATGACTTGAATCTGATTCTTCCCACACTCAATCTGAATGTCATAGGATCTCTTACCTTTGCCTTATAATACTTACTGCTTTCTAACTTTCAATATAATAATCTTTATATTTCTTATCTCCTGTGTAAGCACCGAATACTATGATGGCAGGGGTGCTTTGTGAAGGCACTTAATAATCATGCACATACAGTAATTGATTCCACCTGTTGCCCTCTCCACCTCTATAATTACCATAAATGGGGGAGGTACAGTCTATGTAAGCACAGTGGGAGCCCCGGGTTGTGTGTTCTCATTCATGTATTTCCTCCTAGCTAGCTCACTTGTGCAGGTGTACTCAGGATGGGCAATAAATCCCCTTGGAGCACTTAAAGTCATCCATTGTGTTTTCTAAATAATCATCTGTGAGGCTATACATTCTTGAGTGAGATAATGGGTGGTGCTATTTAATTTATTCTGATCCCAACATTTTTTTTTTTTAAAGGAGAGGTTAAGGAGAAAGTGAGAAGAGGAGGAGAAAAAAAGAAGATAAAAGAGAAGGAATAGCAGTAGCCAGAGAACTATAAACAGAAAGAACTGACCTATACCTTAAAAAATGAGAATAGCTAGTGGTTTTGATAGGATGAAAGATGAGAATGTGAAGTGATAATTTAAAACGAAAACCAGAAAAAAAATTTTTTTAAACCCAGAAATATCTAAAAGTGACTGTGTGCCCCAGCTAGCATATATCAGCTCACAAGGCCAAATGTTTGTGTCCCTTTCTATTTCCATACAAGAAAGCTGGGAGCAGTGGGAGCAAATGCACCATCTGCTGATTGGGGCCTTTTTTCTAGCAGAATAGCAAATGCAACCAGGTGGCTGCAGCATCCAGCCACTGTGAGGCCACTGAGGGTGCCCAGGGTGTTCAGGTTCATATTTATAACAAAACAACAGTGATGTTACTATAGATGGTTTAGAATTTCAGAGAATTTTTTTTATGAAACAGCTCTAATGTGATGCAGAATCTGGGCCTACTGGTTGAATCTTATCTGAGAAGACCAGAATACCATGTGTCGCTCTCAGTAATGTGTCTGGCCTCTCTGCATTTGAGAAGCCCCAGTGAACAGCACTATCATTCTGAATTGCAGCCTGAAGTCACCATATCAGGAGGTGAATAAAGATAATGATGCTCAGTGGAGGCAAATCCAAAATCTAGACAATTCTTACTGCAGAATGAAATGTCATTATAGTGACCTCAGTTTACTATTTGAGATGGCTTAAAATAGCAAAACATATGAAATTCTTTTTTTAAGAGAGAGGGAGAGAGAATTTTTTTTAAATATTTATTTTTCAGTTTTTTGGTGGACACAACATCTTTATTTTATTTTATGTGGTGCTGAGGATTGAACCCAGTGCCCCGCGCATGCCAGGGGAGCGCATTACCACTTGAGCCACATCTCCAGTCCAAAACATATGAAATTCTTTATGACTAGATCATAATTCTCACTTGCCTTGTATGTTAATTTCTACTCATTTTTCTCACAAAAATATTTGTCATAATATAATTTTGTGACTTACTCCTAATCAACATCATTTTTATCAATCTCATATTTTATTATTAACTGCAAGGTTAATGTATTGAATATTATCCTAGATAAAGCTTTGGAAATAATTGCATTTGCATTAAATAACCATGAGGAAATTATACAATTAAAACAATATTTAAATTTTCACTCCATTAGACATTTAAACTACTTTAACTGCCACAAGTACTTGATTTCCACCATCTCTTTATTTTATCTGATTCGTGGTTGAGAAGAAAACTTTACATGTGTCCTGATGAACCACCTTTAAAAGAAATTAACCATGGCATGTATCACAGACGACTTTGATGTTTCCTGACATCTACCTGCTGTTATTGGGAAATTCCTGTATTTCTTGTATATAACTTATACATATTTATGAGAGCTTTTTCACCATATATCAAAACTAATGAACTAATAAATTCCTTAGGCAAAAACATAATTCATGTGGTGAAATCCAATACATATGCATATATAATCTGTATTCTCAATTACGTTCAATATCCCTATCATGGAATATATATTTTCTGTTATATTCAAATGATTCTAGAATTTTAACTATATAAGGTATTACAAACTTTATGAAATCCAAACCCTTTATTCTAAAGATGAAGGAAACTGAGTTACAGAGAAAATGAGGACCACAGAAACACAAGTCACAGAAATAAGTTATGAGGTACAATTATGAAAAAACCATAAGCATAAAATTTGGAAACAAACCCCAAACAGTTAATGTGAGATCCTTATTGTACAATTAGAAATAAAGTCACCAATGACACAAACATGTCATTATCTATTTAAAATTATTTGTAAAATTATCAGCCTACTTTCTGAGGCAATTTTAAACAGAGACTTTCCTCAAATCAAGAAAAAAATTACTATATTAGGAAATGCTTTGCAGGGTATAGGGGCCTAACTAAAAATAACCTAGCATACTTTCTAAAAAATGGCACTTCATGAATAGTTAACTAAGGCACATGTGATACTTAAAAAGAAAATAGAAAATACACAGATAAACATAAGAGTATTAAAGATATTAAATTCCTTGCAAGAACAAAATAGGACCAAAAAGACAGCATGAGATGAAAACCATTAAAACATGTTGTTTGAAAATAATTGCTATGAAGAATTTTTTTTTTTATTTTTGGATGCCAGGAAAATCTAACCAAAGGAGACCATTTATAAACAGGCTTAATGGATGAGCAGAAGTTAGGGATTATAGAGAGTGGGGGGAAAAAACAAGGAAAAGGGTTTAAATATTAAAGAGAATATTTGAGAAACTGGAAAAAATTAAAAGATGTAGAAGGTTGTGAGAAGGATGAAATTGGAGACAAACAGAAACCGTATCTTAGAAGTCCTTGTAAACTTTTAATCTGTATCTTTTATTTTACACATTTCTCTAGTACTTAGTTTATACATGTAGCACTTTGCCTTTATTTTATTATTTTTAATATATTTTTTTAAGACACAGGATCTCAATATGATGCCCAGGCTGGATCTGAACTCCTAGACTCAGAGATATCCTCTTGCCTCAACCTCTAGAGTAGCTGGGGGCTGTAGGTGTGCACCACCACGTGGGCTGTTTGTAAAATATTTTATATTTTTAAGGTTCTTTTCTATCTAAATATTCAAATTTATTGGCATAAAAGTTTCATAGCATCTTCTTTCATTCTTTGATTAGCCTGGGTCTTGTATCCCTTTGTATTTTGATCTTGATAAATGTACTAGTTCTTATTTATTTTTATCAGGCTGATAGTTTATTTCCTAGTTCAGTGACATTGGTTTTTATCATTATTGTTCTCTTCCTATTACATTTATTGAATTTAATTAGCTTATTTTTTCCTCTTTCAAGATAGCTTGTTTTATAGACTTTCTTTTCCCTCTAGCATATGAGATGAAGGCTGCAAGTTTCCTTCTAGTCAATAACTTACCTTTTTATCATAAGGTTTGATACTATATCCCTTAATTCAAATATTGTTTGCAAATTTTCATTCTGATTTCTTCCTTGACCATGGATTACATAAAAGGACACTGTATTGTGATTAGAGAATTAATGCTTGAGGAAATTGAGATTCAGCTTTGTGACAATACATGATCAATGTTGGTGACTATTTCAAGAACTTTTTAAAGTAATGTCTATTTTCCACTTATTAGAAATAAATTTGTACATATTTATCATATAGATCAATTTCAGTTCTGATCCATATATTTCAAGTTATATGATTAGTTGAATCAAGGCTCATGGCTTGAAGGCATGAATCTTCCATACACAGTTGACTTTCTTCAATATAACGCATCCCTTTTTATTTCCTTTAATATTTTTGCATCAGAGTTCTATTTGTCTTACACAACATAAACATATTTTTCACCCCTTTGAATGTTTTATTATTTTTTAATACTTGTTAAATAAGTATTTTATATTCTTTTATTTTCAATTTTTCTGTATTTACAGTGTATAGCTGGACTTTTCAGTCTATCAACTGAGGTGTGTTACATTTAATAGTAGATTAAGTATATAGTTTTACTACTTATTGTTTGTCCTTATTTCTGCTATCTTCATATGGTTTCTATTTCCCATTTTTTCTTGTCTTCTTTCTTGATGCTTTTAAAATGATTTATTTGCTAGGTTATCATACCTTTAGTAATATATAAAATATAGAATATATGAATATTTGTATAAAGAATTATACATATTGTCATTCTGGCAATAATTCATATTTAAAAAGCATACTTGAGCTATCATTTTTCTATGACTAGCTAAAACAAATTGAAATTTATACATTCTTTCTGTAATTCTTTTTCATTATTTGGCCACAGCATTTATTTTTATAAGTCTTTTGAAAAAGTGTTGTTTATTTTCTCAGTTTTAAGTTAAGATAAACATTATTTTAGGATCCTACATTCAAATTTATTTCCATCACAATACTGAAGATAAATGTCTTCTATCATACAATGTTGATAAAATAATACTGTGGTTCTATTTCCTTTCCAGTTGACCTTTTTCCCTTCTTAGCCTTGTCTTTATTATATTCATAATGCTCTGAAATGTGAAATACATAGTATGATAAACTTATGCATATTAATTTTTCTCTTTTATGACATCAAGAATTAGTTGGACTTTAGTAGCACTTTAATTGCTTTCATTTTACAGTTTTCCATTTCTTTCTTGTCTTAAATTGACATATAATGTTTTTTTATATGTATGGGGTAGAGTATAATAATATGTGTATGCAGTCTGTTACAATCAAGTCAGGGTAATTTGCATTTCTATTTTCTCAAACACTCATCATTTCCATGTATTGGGAGCCTTAAGAAATTTATTTATCCTTTACAGTCCTTTCAATCCCAAGTTTTAGGATAATTTGTCATGAGAGATTGTGTTCAATTTTTCTTTTTTTTTTAAATTAGTACTCCACTACCACCAAACACATGCACACATACACTCTGTGAGTTGTGGAGTTTCCCTTAGATGTTTTAGAAATATCTTATTACATTAACTATGTATTTTCAAGTCACATTTCTCTTATTTGGATTTGGGTAGGCAACTCCACACATACATATGCACAGCTTTTCTTCCAAGCTAATGTAATCACTCTTCATCTAAGCCCATTCTCTTTTCCACTCATCTCTTGAATTTTCATATTTTGAAGGTCAGTCTTTATGTTGCATGTTTCCTAATAAAGATTAGGAAACATGCAACATAAACATATTATCCTAATAAAGATCTTTATTAGGAAACATATTAATCACACTTATTTTAAATCTTTATCTTCTCATGCTTCACTGCATTTCCCTAGGTTGTAGATTCATTGCTGAGTTAGTTTTATTGTTGTTTGTTGCCTGCCTCTTGTAAGTTTTCCTCAAAAATCTGGTAATTGTTTTCTTCTCATCTCTTTATTTCATAATCCCTGTTTGCATGTCTATGGGTATAAATTAGGAATGTCAGGTCTTCTTATTTGATAGCAGCAGTGGTGTGGGATCTACACAAGGAGATTTTCTTGTTTTGTGGGTTCAGCTGCTTCCTGAAAACTGAATTGCCTTGATGGCTGCTCTGCATTTCAAGTTCTACCTTCTATCTTCTTGGATTCAACACAGCCAGATCATTTCTGCTGTCTGCTGCTTGGCAATAGGGAAAGAATGATAAAGTATACAAGAGTCAAAGCCTGGTTTCAGTTTTGCATTAAACATCTCAATATTTCCCCTTGCCTTCTTCCCACCTGTTACTTCTGGTTTCTCTGAGTCTGGTATAAACTCCAAGATAATCCCCTTCTAGCATCAAATGTTTTAAGGAGTGTAATTTTTAACTTGCTTTTCCATCTATGAATCTTTTTTGAGGGGGTATGGTCTAAAGATCCCCATACCTTTTGATTTCCAGTATACTTATAGATGTTTGTAATATATATTCTCTAACTTTAAACTATGGAAGTGAGTGGGGCATGTAGAACCTATGCTCAGCCATCCATGTGATTGAAGCCAAAGTCAAAAGGGACAAAGTTCTCTCACACGAATGCTATTCTCCCACTACACCATGTGATAAAATACTTAAGATGCATGATAAACATATAACACTGCTAACCAGATAATAATTTAGTCCTCTTAGTCTCACTTCATTGGTTAACTTTCATGTTTACCTTTAAGTATTCGATAAGAACATTTCTAAATCCCAAGGGCAACAGCCCCTCATGTAAAATCAGATCAAGTATGAACTCATTTGATGCCTTTAAAACTCCCTGGAGGGAGGAAAGCTTATTTGCCAGCTTTGCTTTTCAATGTAAATAATAGAACCAATCAGCAATATTCTTGTTAAACATGGATGAAAAGATTTATATTCTCTTTGTTTACTTATATATAAGGATCTCTGAATATAAAATGACCTGCCTTTTATTTATTTGGTGATTGAATTACTGCCTCCATTAGCTGAGCAGAACTCCTATACCATCAAAACTTATTTTTTCTTTTTAAGTACACAGCATATCTGATTCCAATCTACCATAGTTTATACTGTTATCCTTTATTGGAATTATTGATTAGGTAAAAATTAAGGACAATTTAAAATGCTAAGCTTTCTATTCTCATTTTCTGCCTCCCATGGCTTTATTTTATTTACCATATGCCGAGAGTCAAGTAAAAACACAAGATTCAAAGAAGCAACTGTTAAGACCCCAGGATTTATGTCATTTGGTTACTAGAGCTAATAAGACAAAGGCGTGTACATGTAATGACAGTACATATATTATTTACATAATGGACAGAATATATATATGCTGTCAATTATTTCTTGCTGGGCTTTGCTCTCACAATCCACACTTCACAATCCTCTTTCAGAGAACAGTTTGAGTCATTAGTATTAATATGTACCAGGCTATCATGTTACCTTTGGCAGTCATCACTTCCCATTTGAAATATGAATATGAAAATATTTCCCTGACACATTAGTACTAGGCCACCCTGAGAGATGCCATCTGTTTCCCCATCAAAAAATTCGCTTATGGTGTGTGCTCTCTCCTCTCTGCTATTTGTGCTACAATTTTGGAAGTCAGTTTCTAATAAAAATGATCTAAGTAATTTTTCCTAAGGAAACACTGAAGTCAAATTTCCCTTGTAATACTTGTACTCAACAAAATAAAGCATCAAATCTAGATTCTTTGTGAGCTCTATTATGGTGCTTCAGGCCAAACATTAAGTCATTAAAAGTATTTTACCAAGTAGCTCCTTAGAACAGGATTAAGATGCCCCTGAGAGCAATCGGCTAATCATCCCACTTTCAGCTGTCCAGGGGAGCAATTTGCCTATTAAAAACTTTGTCATGATTTAGCATCAAGAAAATGTGCTCTGTAATTATTATTCGGGTTACACAGTCCTGATTTTTGCTGAAAAAAAAAAATGGAGGAAATACCCATCAAAGTAAATCTGGCTTTGCTGAGTGTTTGGCATCTAGATAGTATTTTCTGTTAGTCATGTGCTAGTTTACATGAGTGACAATGCATTGGTTCCTCAGCCCTTGGGGTGTCCAAGGTTGGCACAAGAGCTGAAGACCTGTGCTTTTGACTTGGACTCATAACATTCTCATACTGTACCACACCATACAAGTAGTATTATTCCATGGCAATCATGACTGGGGAAAGAGTGGGAAGCACTCATAACAATTAATAGGTAGAAACCAACACAACACGTATTGTGGTAATGGTGAGAATTTTATCCATTTAAAATAGGCAAGCAGGACAATAGATACTGATTAATTGCTTTCTGTTTAACCAGAAAAAGAAGAAATTTAAATGTGCAAAAATTTCATGAATCCTATGATTTATCATAATATCAGTTTTCAAGTAAAGAATTATTTTTAAGCAAGCTTACAGTTAAAAAATGATTTAATAAATTCTGGCTTTTTCTTAACTAGCATCACTTTTTAATGATCAGCTTTGAAAAATAAAATGTGACACACATATCCTAATTCAAATTTTCCTTTATTACTTAATCTACTTGTAAATTTATTTCAAAATCTATTCCCAATCATTTGCCTTATCTTCTGTTTCACTCGGCATTAAGAGCATCCTTCACATTTTGCTTGTGTACCCAGCTAGTTCTGGGGGCAAACTGTGCTGCCTAGAACACAGTAGGGCTTCAATAAATGTGTTAACTCACTGACTTTCTTGAGATTCTTTTTGCTTGCTCTCCTTAAAGACTCATTTCCTCTCCCTTCATCATAGAAAAAGAACATAAACAAGGAAGAAATAAAAAGTCGTCTACTGAAACATTAGCACTAAAAGGATAATTCTCTTGTAGTTCATCATCCTGCCTTGGATAAATTTTCCCCTATTAGGATGATTCTTTAGGTTCTTTTGGCCCCATGCTTATCAAATAGTAACTGCTGGTCCATTTTTTATAACCAGAAGATCACTTATCCATCAACTTGCCATCACTAACAATGGATTCCAATACAAACTGCCTCGGGTGAAACATATCTCTAACAACATCACAGAATATTTTTTGAACAGAAAATCGTTGTAAGCTTTAAATTATTTCAGCACTGAGAAAATCTTTGTGGTCAACCTAGGTCATATCTGGTCTGTGAGAAGTTACAAAGTGGAATTATGAAGAAGTAGAAGAGATAATTTTGAGGATGTTCTTCCCCAAGTAAATTACAAGACATCAACCTAGTCTCCAGCAACTTCATGTATTAAGAACTTTAAGCATAATTTTAAAATTAAGGAAAAGGCTTTGAATAATAGTGCCAGGGGAAATTCAATGGGCAGATTTGAATATGTAATTAGAAATTAGCTATAAGGAATCCCCTTAGTCTTTTAAAATAATTGAAAAATACTTGTATATACACAAGATGACCTCAGATATCTTAGCAAGTGGAAAAGCATGAGGGGGCATATAGGAGAACAAGCTCCTGCTACAATTTTGCAGGGAAAAAACACCTGAGTCAAATATTTATCCAATAAGTGTCCTTCACAGCCTAAAAGAAAAGAAACACGCACCACCTGCATTAAGAATCAATATCTACAATGATGTCAAAGTGAAGGGAATGATAAAGATGCTATCTCCTAAGGGTAAGAGGGAGAACAACCAAGTACTGCTGTTTCTGCCTCAACTGTAAAGTTCTGGAGAGAAGAATAATATAAATTCCCTCCTCCTCTGCTCTCTTCTCATGATCCTACAAGAGGTGGTCTTCCCACACAGCAAAATAGTAACTACCACCTATTCTGAGAACTAAATCAAGCCTTCTACCCCCGGGAGCCCTTCCAGGTATCAGTGGATAGGAAGAGGGAATCATAGCTGGTGTCACAGAGAAGGACTTCACCAGGCTACAACTCTCCAGGTGGACAGATCATCCAAAAGATTTGGCCTTGCTACAGGTCCATGGTCTGGCAAGATGTGCCTTACAAAATACCAACAATATAAGAAGTATTGCCTATAATGCAAAAGCCTGAACTAGAGGAACTTTGGGGGACTGTTTCTATTCCTGCATTTTCTATTGAGTAAATGTAGGAAAACACATTTGTCATATATTAATGAAACAAAACAAAACAAAACCTCAAAACAAGTGTTTGAAGTATAGAGGAAGGAGAAGAGATACTTACTTTTTTAATAACTATGAGGCTAATTTTGATTTAAGATATATGGATGGAATTGTGTCAGGATCTTTCAAATGAGGTACCTCAAATGAAAGTAGGCCAGTTAATATATGAAAAGGAATGTGTAATTAATGATGACTAAAGAAGGAAGGGATAAAATATAAAATTTTAATATGGAAAATGTCTGAAATGATTTCAAAGCAATACAGCACTTGGAGGAAAAAAAACAGCAAATTAAAGAAAAACATATTTAAGTGTGCAAGCATGTGGAAAAGTCCCATCACATATCTAAATGAGTGAAATGGATTAGTTACAAAATGACCTTGATCACATGCTGAAGCAAAGAGAATGAAAGTAGTTTTCAGAATGTGGTAAATCAAGCAAATATAAGTAAAGTCAGGTAGTAATTATAGAGAAAATATTTATGTAAATATTTTTTAAATGTCAAAAAACATTTTTCAAATGGTAATAAAATAGGCTAACATATAGTCATGTTTATGGAAGAAAAAGGTACTGGAGATGGCACTCCAGTACTGCAGGTCATTCAGAGCTCTTGAACTTGGTATAATTCTTGTGTTTTTCTCTCTCTCTTTTTTTTTTCTAACCAAACTTTTGACCTTCAAAGAACTCTTGGGGAGAGAATATTTGATCCTCACAGAGGAGAACCACATATATTAGGAAAATTTGGGGGAAAATATTCAAATGAGTTGCTGTACAATAATCGAGCAAGCAAGCATTTAAAAGTAAGCAAGCATTATCAGATTCCTGGAATTCAAGTACATAGCCATAATTATTGGCCATGTGAACTTGGCCAATTCACCTTTGTGGGTTCTATGTTTTGTTCTGTGTCTGTATAAAATGAGGGGAGTTGGGCCAGATATTCCCCAAAATTATTTGTCCTATGTTATGCAAAAATATAGAATATAATTTTTATATCAGATTTGTCACACAAACTTTGATGAAACATTGAGCAAGGCATTGCAAGGCATTTACTAAAGCTTTGTATATAAAACAAACAAAAAATCTTAGAAAATTAAGTTAAAGGGTCACTTTTGTAAATATACATTTAAAATGTTTTAGTAAGTGCAAAAATGCTTCATTGTAGGAAACAACTCTGCCAATGGCCATAGAACATGTAATATCTTTAATGTTTTCCTCTTTTAGCATTGAGGCCATTGTGTTCGATTTGGAAGAGATTTTTAAGTATTTTTAAGATTTAAGTAATAAAATTCTGTTTGTTCAGAAAAGTAGTAATATGAAAAGAGAAAGAAAAAGATTCTACACTAGCTGATCAAGCAGTTAAAATTGTGATTTATTATTTCTACTGGTCATTATATAATTATTACTATGCTGCTTTTACTTCAGTGTATCTCACAAAATGACAGCTGGAAATTTAGAAAATTTTAACATTCATTTCTACACATTTCTGCATTCATGCATGCTCAAGGCTCCAGGAAAACTTTCTGATGGGTGGGGCTGTATCTCAGTTGTAGAGTATTTGCCTAACATGTGTGAGGCCTTAAGTTCAATCCCCAGTACCATAAAAAAAAAGGGAGCATTTTGACATCCACCAAGGAGTAATTATTAAAGTTATGGAGTTGGTGATATTTCAAAGGGGAGAGAGAAAGTGAAACAAAACTGGTCCTGGGAATACATATCTTTAGAGGGCAGGGAAGTATAGTCAGGTGAAATGAAAAGTCAGGAGCTCTTTATGGAAGCAGAAGGACTTTAAGGAGGGATTGCCTAAGATAAAGAAAAGCAGCACAGAGACTAAAAAGAAAGTTATCCATAGTATTTATATGAAAATAGAGATTACCCTGCTGCCTAACACTCTTGACACCATAGAGGATCTCTTGCCTAGTAGAGAAATATTGAGGAAGCTACAGGAGGCTGCTCTTCTATCACACTTACCCTAAACTCTTATTCAAAGCTCCCTTGCCTTTTCTTCAAAATTCTGGGAAACTGACTACAAAGACTAGACACCTAACAGTCACTTTAAAACAAAATGGTAGCAGCAGAAATAGTAGTGTGTGCTAACTCAGAGAGGAGAATTCAGGGAGACACTCCATGACACATCAGGCAGAAGGCTGGAATGGAGGTCATGTTTAAGGGCATAGATTATTACCAGACACTCTGGGAAACTCATCTTGCTCTTCCGAACATCAGAAAGCACTTCCTTTACTTTTTCCATCCTTATCCCCTTTTAAGTAGCTTAGCCAAAGGATCTGCCCATCTCCAACTATTTCTCCAACTCCTCTACCCCTCCTCTGTCTCTTGTCCTCATCAAGAAATGCTTTTACTTTCTTATAAATGAGTCATAGCTGTACCCCAGAATTTTCCCCAACATTAATTCAAAGTCTTTCATAAAGAAAAGTCCTAAACTTTCTTACCCACCTCAGAGAACTAACTATTGAACTGTTGAAAATTTCAAGAAGAAAGCAATGGCTTTAATAGAGCAAAAATTCACATTTAAACTTCAATGATTTTTAAAATAACCACAAGTCTCATCTTTAAGGCAAAGTGTACCAAATGATTCTTTGCCAGCACAAATTGTTCTCTGTGTTTATAACGGGTTTCTGTAAGTTACTTTGATTGACAGCAACCAGTTGTGTTACAAAACAGTGTGACATCAGGTCAATCATGATGAAACTTGATAATGCCACATCAATAATGTGACATTTTATACTGTTTTTTTTTATCAAATTGTGGAATGAAAAAAAAAGTGATACTTAATGATGGATAAATATTCTAAAGAAATGTTAGTTCATTGCATTATGACCTTTGTTGATGACGTTCAAGGCCAATGCCATCATATCATTGACCCTGAGAATCTCTAATAATCCTTAAATTGTTAAACAAATGCATCTCCTTATGTAGGATATAAGATATCCTATTGTTTTCATAAAACCACTGCACTGTAGAATTCATCCAGTTTTAATTTATAATTGATACAATGAGTCTTTAGATTTGAAAACATATTTCAGGGGTACATACAAATCCTCAAGTACTACATTCCCTCAAGTCCCCATTTTAGGATTAGCAGAGTAGAAAAATTCGATCAGTCTTCTACAGGGCAAGTTATTCAAAGAAGCAAATCACCACATAAAATAAGCAAAGCTGATTCACCCTAGCTCCAATAAGCAAAGTCACTGTGCTCTCTTCTCTCTCCATGTCTGTGATGGTCATCGCCAGCATGAGCATCTGGGGGTTGAAGGTTTAGTTTAGCCTCAGGAAATTCAAACAGAAAAACAAGTTATAAAAGGTCTAGAATGAGGTAGTAACTTTCTGGCTAGCAGGAAACTTAACCCAGAAGGAGTGGGATGGGGTGGTGCAGAAAGTAGAAGAGGTGGTGGCATCTGGGAAAAATTACTTATGGTGGGAAAACCAAATTTGTCTATTGATTTATTTGATTAATTCTCTGATTTGTCTGATGTGACTTTTCTTCCCCATCTCCTTCCCAGTTAAAATTTTCACTTAATTTTCTAGTTTTAGTTGATGTGTTAAGGATGAGGATCTACTTAGGGGATGGAACTTGGTTCTAGAAGTTCTCAGACTATGGTAAGATTTTATAGCCTCAGTGAAAGCTTCAGGAAGCATATTCTCATTTCTTTGCAAGACTAATTGGCATGCTGTTCTCTGAATTCACTCATGCTTTACCAAATTTTAGCCAGTTTTCTGAAACTTCAAAGTTCATCTGTATGCTTCCTTGTGAAATCCAAGTTTAGCAAAAATGCTGAAAAGTCGGTCTACTGAGAACTTCTTACCTTCAATATGCAATGATGCCTCAATATCTGATTGGTTTCTTCAGCCTTCATCATTTCTCATCTCAGGTGATGTCTGATCACCCTGACCTATCTTCAGCAAGAATCGTGTTAAATCAGTTTAGCTAGAATTCCCATTAATTCTTAGTTTTTCTTAATATTTCAGTAATTTTCCAATCACTGATTCCAGAGTGAGTCCTAGCTATAAATTTCCACTTGTCCACATTATAATCAGAATCTCCCTTCCCAATTGCAAGTTTCTGGGTTTTTTTCTTGCTTTTCTGACAGATTTTCCTCTTCTCTCCCATGAATTAAAATTAATACTTCAAGTTTCATCCCAAATATTACTTCCTTGGTGAAGTTTATTCTTATTTTCTAATGGGTTTGAGCACTTCTTCCTTAGAATATACATAGCATTTTGTAAATATATTTCTTATAATACTAAAAATTAATCTGACTTTCATTGTAGCTGAAGTAGCATTTAGCTTGTGATGAGAAACTGTGCTTTAATTGCCTTTATGGCCACTGGCATGACTAGCCCAATACTTTTAAAAAATTAGCAAAAATACATTGAACTAAGTGCTAGATGGTTGACAAGAAATACTTCAATTAGTTTTATTTTCTCTTCCCTGCTCTAAATTAAAACATTTGATGGAAAGTATACATTTTTTAATATTTGTGGGTTCTCTTACCTCCTTGAGAGATACATTTATTTAATAATTCCTTCCATCTATACCAAGAGGGCAGATATTTCTTCAAAAAGAGAGCATGACATTTATCTCTATCTGCCATTTCCTAGAGGGCAGAAACTGACCTTCTCTGAAAACTCTGTATTAGAAGGCATAATTGATCATATATATCAGGCTGAATTTGTATTTGTGGCTGTATTCTGTATTAGATCTTGGTTGGAAACTGATTAGAGCAATATATTCAAGAGGAATATTTTCTCCAACTAATGTTGGAATGTATTCTAGAATATGCTTTATAAATGTGTGTGTGTGTGTGTGTCTTTGAATTCTCTTCTTTGGAAATAAAACTTGTAACTACACTGAACTGCCCCAATATCACTTGTTTTATAGTTCACTGTCCTGAGAGAGACACAGAAACTATGTCTTGCATGGTATCCTATATATTATCCAGTTTCTTTTTGGGGGCTTAGGCATCAGCAGGAGACAATAATGATTGATTAGAGCCACAAAAGCCCTTGAATTCTTCTTTCACAAAATTAATCTTTTTCTGTGTATATGCAAACTCTACCTTATGTTACATCCCTGCTACTACATGAAAAGAAAAAAAGCAACAGGAGCAAAATAAATAAATAAATAAATAGGTGAAAGACCATATGCTGTGGAACAGGGCATGAAGGCTGCTGCATTTCAGTTTGGAAAAATTGTGGTGAAGATAACAAAATATAGCAGTCATTCACAAAGAAAGGACTATGTAATAAAAAGCATTTAAATTAAATATGTTTACAATCTATTGCTTTTGCATATAAGCAGGAACAGGAATATTCCCTACATGAAAATACAGTTATGACTATATTTTTATTGCCATAGTTCTTCCAATTTTGTTTACTATTAGCTATTGGGGAAATTGATTTCCTGTAAAAACATTGCAAATTATTCTGAGAGACAAAATAGAAGTGTGTTGCTAAAGATGTGGATTTCTTTCCTCAACACATCAAATTCATAGTCAGCATGAGTATACACCCAAGTATTATCTCAAACACAATATGACAAATATCAAAGTTAAAGCATGCCTTTCAGTTTATTGGAAATGTTTCCCTCTCATAAGGCTTTTTAGATTATTTTGGCTTTCAGAATCCCCTATTTCATGGTATCTGATAAAAAAAAAAATGTCATAGCCATTCATCGGACACAAGGACACAAGTTCACTGAGCACCAATTTTATGTCAGACTGTGTTCCAAGAACAAATATAAATAAAGAACCTGTCCCTGAAGGTGCTCAAAGTTTAGAGAAAAGAAAAAACTAAAAACATGCTCTTGGGTCCAGTAATGGTGTGGTAGCATACATGAGATGAATATTTCTACTGATATCAAATGTTAACCTTGATAAAATAGAAAGAGAACTACTGGTATTACAGCTGATCAAAGAACAGGGAAAATTGAGGAGAGTCCACACTTGAAAGAAAGGAACCATGCTGTGTGTTCAAGCCAGATTTATATGATTCATCCCCAAGAATTTTCATCAGTCTGTACAATATGAGGCAGATAAACTTAAGAATGCACATAAGGTGTTATTGACCTGAAAAGACAAAAATCAAAGTTTTTGAGGTGTTTGGCCAGCTGGAAATTGAAGAACAAAAAACATCAGGAAAGAGGGTGCACAGATAAGAAAATCCAAAATCTGCATGTATGCTTTCTTCAGTCCTTGAATTTTCCATTGAACTGTCAATGGGATAAGGAAACAATAGTAGCCTAGGAAGAAAATGAGGCCTAAAAGGCTGAAATTGTTTAGCAGAGATCTCTTTGCATCTGCTGCCCATGGCACAAAGTTTGAAAGTCAAATTTCAATATGTTAGAGGGACAAGATAAACAACTAACACTTCTTATTGAAACTCCAGAAGAACTTGGCTTAGGAGTGACAAATCTATTCCAGAACTAAGAAATTTGCCATGGGCCTAAAGTTGAAGTTGAAACAAATCCACCTAAACAAAGCCAAAACCAAGTCACCAACATAATAACCTATCAGAGAAAATGAAATAATTTTATAGGCTTTATACTATATCATTCACAATGTCTAGCATACAAACAAAAATCAGTTTTTTTAAAAAGTGAGGAGAAAATGTGGTCTAGAGTATGTTAGTCCACTTTTTGTGGCTATGACTAAATACCTGACATAAACAACTTCAAAAGAAAAGATTTATTTTGGCTGATAATTTCAGAAGTTTCAGTCCATGATTGCCTGGCTCCATTGCTTTGGGCCTGAGATCAGGTAGAACATCATGGCAGAACAGTGTGGCAGAGGAAAATTGTTCACCTTAGGATTCTGGAGAGAGAGACAAAAAGAAAGGGACCAGTGACAAGACATACACTTCCAAAGCATGTATCCAGTGACATACTACCTCCTACAGTTTTTACCACCTCCCAATAATGTATTCAGCTATTGATGGATTAATCAACTGAGAGAGCAGTGCCCTCAGGATCAAATGCCAAAAACCCTCTAACCATCATGCACTAGGGACAAAGCCTTCAGCACTGGAGCCTTTGGGGGACATTCCATATCCAAACTATAACATATAGTCAAGAGAAAAATCTATCAATAGAAACAGACTCATCAACAATAATATTAGATTTTACAGAGAGGTCTACAATAAATGTGCTAAAGAATCAATAGGAAGAACCAAAGGATATAATGGAAGAAGAAATGGAAATTTCAAGAAAGACAAGTGGTAATAAAAGTAAAAATAATTATTTGAAATAAAAAATGGAATTTAATAGAATTAAACATATTTTGGACACACAGAAAAAAAATGTGAACTCAAAAATGAGTCAAAAGAAATCAATGAAACTGAATAACTAAGAAATAAGTATTAACAGAGGCTCAAAAAGCTGTGGAACAAGCCCAAGCAGTCTGACATACACATAATTGGAGAAGTGAAGGACAGAAGAAGAGAAAATGGGGCAAAAATAAATCATTTGAATAGTAAATCTTAGCTAAAAAAATTTCGGTATTTGAATAAAAAAATACGCAAACTCACATGTGATAGGTTCTCTCCAAACTCATGGAGAAAACTTTATTTGATGGGATTAATATGACAGAAGGTTAGTTCACTTGAAAATGCAGCAATAGAAACTATCCAAAATAAATCACAGAGAAAAAAAAAAAGGTTGATGACCAAATGAACATGGAAATCAACAAGTGGCCTAATATATACATTATTAGAATATTGATGACTATGAAGGACAGGAAAAGTACTTTAAGACCCTGGCTCAAAATAAATTTTTTAAAAAGGGCTGGGGATTTTGCTCAGCGGTAGAGCACTTGCACAGCAAGCATAAGGACCTGGATTCAATCCCAAAGAACAAATACACACAAACACATGCATACAGCTGAAATGTGTTGCCATATTTGATGAAAATTATAAATTTCCAGATCCAAGAGGCTCAAGGAAGCACCAAAGCAAGGGAGAAAAATAACACAATCATAAGGCATGGCATAATCACATTGCTTAAAAAAACTGATTAACAAAAAATAGAACAGCAGGCAAAAATTTTTAAAAAATAGATAAATGGGCCCCAAAAACAATTTCTGTAGATTTTTTTGTTGGAAAAAAAATGAAGTCAGAAGATCGAAGACAAACATGAGATACTGCTACACACTAACAACAAATGCTGGCAAGGATGTGGAACAAGAGGAACAATCATTCATTACTGTTAGGAATGCAAAAATTTTATGACCACCTTAAAGAAAATTTGGTAGTTTTTTACAACACTAAACAAACTCTTCCATATAATACCACAACCACATTTTTTTGTTATTTACCTAAAGAATTTGAAAACATGTCCATACAAAAACTTCATACAGATGTTTCTAGAAGCACAATTATCATATCTTGGAAGCAACCAAGATGTCCTTTGGTAGGCAAATGGAAAAATAAACTGTGACACAGCCAGACAACACAAAATTTCTCTGTGCTAAAAAGAAATGAGCTATCAAGCCAAGAAAAAACCTCAAAGGACCTTAACTGTATAGTACTAATTGAAAGTAACCAATCTGAAAATATTAAATACCGTGAGATTTCAACGATACGATATTATAGAAAAGCAAAACCATGGAGACAGTAAAAAAAAATATATCAGTATTGTCAAGGGTTGGGGTGAAGAAGGGATGAATAAGTGGAGCATAAAGGACAGTGAGGCTACTTTGTATGCTATAAATTTGTCAATACTTACAGAATGCACAACACCAAGAATGAACAATAACGTAAACTATGGACTTGAGGTGATAATAAAATGTCAATGTAAGTTCATAACTGCAACAAACATACCATTCTGTTGTGAGATGTTGATAGTGGGAGTGTGAAGTTGTACCTATGTGGTAGTAGAAAACAGAGCATGCACTTATTTTGTCATGCACCCAAATGAAAATAGAGAATGCATCCACAGAAAGAATTGCACATGAATACTCAATCTGCCTTAATTTAAAGAGTCAATAACTGAAAATAATCAAACTGTGTAATAACAAGTGAATAGATATACAAAGATGTTATACAATGGAATACTTCTCATCCAGAAAAAGGAAGAAAATATTTATATAAGCGACGACATAGAAATTCTCAGAATCACTGTATTCAGTGAAAGAAGTCAGGAGGAAAAGTACATAATGTTGTGCACAAATTAAAGTCAAATGAAAGCAGGATGAGATACCCCAAAATACTAGGCCAAGAGGACATGAGAGACCATGCTTCTTCAGTCATGTCCACCTCATAATCAATTTTTGATTCTGTGCAACTTGCTGCATCTAATAGTTTACTTGATGAGAGCTACAGTTTTCATTAGAACATTCAATCCTACAGATAGACACCAGGGTCATCTTCCCCAAACTACCTTCTCTCCCCCAAAACTGCTCTCATTATTTCTTTCCCCCATCTATCTGAAAACTGATTTATACACATTCTTTAATTACCCAAACCCTTTCTTACAAGACAGCTTGCTATCTTATCTGCACCATTCCAGATTCTTGACAGACAACCGATACAACTCTGCCTCAACACTTATAGTTTTTGCCTTTAAAACTTGTTTGAAATCTGTGAGAGCGTGGGGCACATTTTAACCTGCCTAAAGCTTTTCTTTCCCATGTTGAAACTCTGGTCAGCTTAAAGAAAATGTTTCTTAGTCAAATTGTGCTTCAGCTTCTCTGAGAGGTTTACAGTCTATAATTCCATTTACACAAACTCACAGAAAATACAAACTAACATGCAGTGTAAGAAAGCAGATCAGTGCCTGCAGAGGGGTTTGGAGGGGAAGGTGAGTGACAAGATGGGATTAGAAAAGGACATAAGAAAACTTTTGGAGGTGTATGGGATGTGCTCATTGTTTTAACTGTGGTGGATTTCACCGGTGTATAAATACATCAAAATCTTCTCTAATTTTATATTTTAAATATGAACAATTTTAAAAATACGTAGGAAAATAACAATTCTAAGCACTGATAAACACAGAGGAAGCATATTTCTCATACCATACATTTCTGGTAGAAATATAAAGCAGTTTGGAAAACCCTTGGGCTTTTCTTTGAAATAAAATTAAGCATACACCTGCCCTTCAATTCAGTAATTCTAATTTTAGTTAATTACTCTTTAATACTCATAAAACATGAATATGCAAAAAGTCCTGTATGAAAATATTCAGACCTTCCATCCAAAAACCTAAAAGCAACTTACATATCCACAAAACATGAATAACAAATAAATTTTGTACAGCTATTCAATGGACAATTCTATACAATAAGAAATGAATGAACACAACAAATAAGAATTCCTAAAATATTTTGTCAATCAAAGCAGCCAGGAATGAAGAGTACATATTCTATGATTCCATTTATATGAAGTTTTAGAACATGAAAAATCATGGTATTGTGAAAGAAATCCAAACACTAGTTCTCTCCAGGTGTATGGAGGGAGGGATTACCAGGAAAGACAGCAAGAGAGAAATTTGGAGGATAACATCCATCATCCAGCTCATGGAACAAGTGTTAGTTAAGCAGTTGTATATATTTGTCATCAATATTCTTTAAATTCAGTGTATAAGATCCCTGTGTTTTATTGTGTATAATTATATTTCAATAATAAGATAGTTCTAAGAATAAGATAGTATAATATCATAATGAATATATTATATCAAATAACAAAAAGAAGTTTCATGTTACTACATCCAAGAAAAATGAGTAAGATAGAAAAGATTTCATAGAGGGAACAATACCTGAACTAGGGTTGAATACAAGCTTTCCAATACTGTAACCTGAGGAAGAAAATTACCATACAAAAGCAAGAAGTTATGGAAAGTAATTGCCTGTTTAGGAAACATATCTCAGCTTAAAAGAGAATAGCACAAAACAAAGAGAAGAATCTCTAAAGGTGGGCAGGCTTAAGCCCTGTTAGGTCTTCTGCACCAAATTAACAATTTTTATTTTATATCATGTGTTGCAAGGTGAGTTTAGAATTGATTGAACAAACCACTTAGTGAGATCCTGTCTCAAAATTGAAGTCAAAATAATAAAAAGCACTGGGGATGTGGCTTAGTGATTAAGCATCCCTGGGTTAAATTCCCAGTATCTTTCCCCTACCCTAAAAATAATTGATTGAATGATAAAGCTACAAAAAACTGAGGAAATTTTTCAGCCTAAAAGTCATTTTACAGTCTATGATTTTAATTTGCACCCCCCAAATCATGACATATTCTACGGAGAGAGACCTTTATAGAATGTTCACTGCTTTGATAAATGTGACCATTTGCAAATATGACTGACAAAAGAGTGAATGTTATTCTGACTTGGGAACAGCTGAATAAATAGAGATCAAGTCCAGTGTGTAGACCATTATAGAAGCAGAAATTTGGTCTGTCTGCATTTCGTGCACGTTTTCAGAAAGTGATTTAATGAGACTATTTTCCTCCTTTTCAAGAACAGACATTTGAAGGAGAAAGTTCTAAGAATTAGGAGAAGGAAACACAATTAACACAATGAAAAGTAGCCAGGAACACCTGGCCATATGCTCAGAAGCCTAGAGTAAAGGAAGCATCCTGGTAAGTACGCTGTGATAATGGAGAAACCTAACAGAAAACAACTTGAGCTTGTCTCTTAATGTGAGGACTATTCATCATCCTTCAAAATATTCCTTTTGATTTTGTCACTGCTGCTGACTTATTTTTTTTTCCTTCACATTTCAGATGTTCTTCTACAGTTTTCAAGAGGATGCTGCTTATATGTTATTCTCTCAACCCAACAATGCCCTAAGGAACTTGGGAGTATTATTTTCATTCTACAATGAAGAACAACACTTGGACCCTTTCTCCTAAATCCATATCCTGTTAACTACAACTCCCAAATGTCTCTCTCAAAAGAACTGTTGAAGACAGAGAGCGAAGAGTTACCCCAGAAGATCTTTTCAATACACAGTTGGGTTCTAACAACTTAAATGCACCTTTTTCATCATAAATATCACACTCCACGACATAACCATATTGGTTAATATTATACTATTTAATCTTTTATCCATAACAGCTAGGATAAACCAGATATTCAATAAATCTTTGCAGTAGGAAATCACAATATATTTGTTCTTTCCTTTCCAGCCCATTTGGCACATTGATGCCCCATATCAAAGAGTGAAATGTGAACCAACTGAATCCAGGGTTCAAATCCTTTGTGCTTCTACCCCTGCTTTTCTGCCCAGGCTCATTCATTCCCACAGCATTGTACCCTCCCCAGCATAGTACATGTGGACTAGTGTAAGCCTTGAAACTGATAAACTCCAGAATTAACCTCAGAAATAAATATTGAATATTTCTAAATCCGACTGTTTTTTCTTAGTGGAGAACTGCTGTGGAATTGTCATTTATGCTGCCAAGGAGAATCAGGGTATAAGGAACGAAACAGAAACAGTTTAATTCCCCATGGTGAAGAGCTTCTAATGGAAAGTCAACATCGTAAATGGAATGTGTGAGGAAAGCAATAGGACAGGGGATTTGGTTATGAAAACTCTCTTAGCAATACAATGAAGGCTTCCTTAGAAAAACTCTCAGAAATCTCACTTTAAAAATTTTTTTTTTTGGATTTCTCCTTCTCCTATTTCTTTTTTTTCTTCCTTCCAATCCTCTTTTTTCTTTCCTTTTCTTTCTCTCCTCTTCCTCCTTTTGTTAAGATTTTTAATTTAACAGTTACTGATTTCATAAAACAAGTATCTGTTTAAATGAAATATTTTATCATGAGTTTTCAGTTATCGAATTTCAAGTAGACTTAGGAGTCAATTTTCCTGACTTCTTGTCTGCTCCTTTGTAAGACTTACTTGTCATTCTGTCTATCATCTACCTTCCTATATATCCATCTGTCTATCATTTATTTACTTGGATAATAATTCATGAGGCTTGTCATTGAGTTCATTAATCTCTAGGATACCTAGAAAATATTCTTCCCACACATCTTTTCACAAGATCCTTTGTGAGTGCATGATAAAAGCTGTTGACATTAGTAAATTTTGCAAAGCTACCCTAAGTGCTCCAAAGGCATTTTCAGTGTTCTAAAAAGAAATCAGAAGCCTTTAGCAGGGGTGAGGGGAACCATTGAGAAGACCCTCTGTCCCTTGGTATAATGACAATCTTTTACCAGAATTCATAGTTTGGTCTTTCACTGACACCCCTAGGTTAAGAGCTATTTTTATTATTTTTTCTTAGGACTTTCCAGTTAAAGGGGGCAGATAATTTCACAAATTTTTATTGTGTTTGTGTGAACAGTTGATTACCATTTAACAAGATTTGAACAGTAATTTAAAGTCATGCATTTATTCATGTAGTGGTCATTTCTGGTCATTTCTTGATGTCTCTGTGAAAACACATATTTTGGGCTGGGGATGTGGCTCATGATAGCGCACTTTCCTGGCATGCGTGCAGCCTGGGTTCGATCCTCAGCACCACATACAAAGATGTGTCCGCCGAAAACTAAAAAATAAATATTAAAATATTCTCTCTCTCTCTCTCTCTCTCTCTCTCTCTCTCTCTCTCTCTCTCTCTCTCTCTCTCTCACACACACACACAAAAAAAAAAAAAAAAAAAAGAAAAGAAAAGAAAATGCATATTTCCAGGTGTTGTCATTTTCTTTCTGCTTGAAGGCTGAACTTCAGCATTTCTTGTAGTGCACTGTTATCTGTAATCATTTCAGGGGTTCCTTCTCTAGCCTTAGGTATTTTTCTTAGATTCACGAGCTGACTGGTATTCAGCGGAATACTCACTGGAGCTGTCTGCAGCTTTCCAGAGTTTTCTCTTCATTCAGCTCTTCCCCTTCTAGTACTCTGTCCTGAGATCACTAGGCTGATGCCACCACTCATGTTTCTTTCTCACATTCAACATTTACCAGGTTTCCTTTAAGAACAAAAGGAAGAGACCCCAAAATTGCATGTCCCTCTCTAACACCTATACAACTTCTCTCTCTGAGTGTATATCCTGCTCTATTGCTTGCTTTCCTAAATAAATCTCCCTGCTTTTCTGAATAAATCTTTGCCTGTACCTCTTTTGACACATGCTAAGTTCCTTTCTGTGGCATAAGTCAAGAACCTGCCAGAGTTGAGTTGAGATCCCCTTTACCCTTCTGGGGACCTTCTCGTCCACTTACACTTGTAAGAAGATGATAAGGAGACACAGGAAGAGCTCACTGTTTGAAGAGGTAGAGACACACAGAGGAAAAGCATGTGACAAAAGACAGAGACAGAGATAGAATGATAAAGTCATAAGTCAGGAATGCTAAGACTTGTTAACTGCCAACAGAAGCTATCAAGAGGCCAGGAAGGAGTCCACCTGGAATCTCAGGGGGATCTTGGCTCTGCAGACACCTTGATTTGGACTTCTGGCTTCCAGAACCCTGAAGGGATAAATTTCGGTTGTTCTAAGCTACCCAGTTGTAGTACTTTGTTCAGGGAGACCTAGAAAATGAATATCACCTAAAATGCTTAGGCTTTTAAGTCCACACCCAAGACTCAACCATCACTATGGTACACGTAAAATATGTCTCCATTTTAGCCCCATCTGGCTTCCTATAAAAGCAAGATGGAAAGGTGCCTAACTTTTCCTAGTAGATGCCAGGCAAATTCATAGAGGAGGTTATTTTTTAATCCGCAGTTTACATTTCAGTTGGGTTTTGCCAGCCAGAAGTACCTAGAAAGGATTCAAGACAGAGAAAATAGTATATTTTTCCCAATCTTTATTTTGAACAGTAATTCAGTTTAAAGGACTAAATCCACCAACACTATTTTTGCTGTTAACTTTTTTATTTTGTTTTATAGTCTAAATTTAACCTCTTTGTCTTTCCTTTGGCAGTGGAGAGGTTTTTCCTTTTTTCACATGAGTATACCATTTATCTGGTTAGATAATCGAAGTTTAAATAATAGAACATTAGAAATAGTAGTACTTGATATAAAAGCACAGATTGATTGCACTTCTGACAAACAGAATCTTGCAATGAAAACCAAGTGATAGAAATTTCTATACATTTGAATTACGTGCATAAATCTAAAACTAATAAAACCTACAATGCCATTCTCATTTATAGCAGAGATTTTTGTTGTTGTTCTTGTTGTTATTTTATTTCCTTGGTTTTCAGGGCAAGTAAAACCACTAGTTATATCAACATACCAAACTATATATCAACCTTTTAATGTTATACTGATCTTTGCAAACCAAATCATATAAACAATTGCTAATAATTCAATTAATCATATAATCAATAGGCTTCTCCAGCTCTTGGGGGACAAAAATATTATTGTTCTTTTTCTACTCTTTGTGTCTCAATGTGAAAATATGATGAGAAGAGGTTTACAACCACATTCAGAGATCTTGTGTCTTATAACTATAGGGCATGAGGGTTTTTTGTTTGTTTGTTTGTTTGTTTGTTTGTTTGTTTAGGAAGACAGACAATTATTCTTCATGGAAATATCTAAAGCCACACAAACTTTGGAGTTATTCTGGCTTAACATAATTTTTCTCCAAATCAGAATATGCTAACTGCTAACAAACTGCTTTTGTCTATATTGACAGTACATAGATTAAACCATTTTGTCCCATTGTACTAGGTGTGAAACACCCATAAATTGGGCAATAATATATGACTCATGGTAACTTTGAAATAGCTATTAGGTTCCCAGAATTGAAAACTTAGGACTTAATGGGTGTTTTAGTCAGCTTTTTCATCACTGTGACCAAAACACCTGATAAGAACAATTAAAGGAGGAAAAGTTTGCTTGGAATTCACAGCTTCAGAAGTCTTAGTCCATAAACAACCAACTCCATTACTTTGGCCCAGGATGTCGTAGAACATCAGGGCGGAAGGACCTGATAGAGAAAAAGAGAGCAGAACAAGAAAGCAGTGAGAGATTAAGCTCAGCTCATCAGGGACAATATATACCCCCAAAGACATGACCCCAAAGCTCACCTTCTTCAGCCACACCCTACCTGTCTATAGTTACCACCCAGATAATCCCTATTGGGATCAATGCACTGATTACTATGAGACTCTCGTAAATCAATCAATTCACCTCTGAACTTTCTTGCATTGCCTCACACATAACTAAATCAATGGTTTAAAATCACTTTTAAAATATCTACTTAATGGTAATATATCTATTGTCATAGATGTAGATATTTACAAGCCTAGGACTTTTAATCCTGTGAAATTTTACCCAAACCAGTTTGTAACCATATTTTATAGATGAGCTAAAATTCCACAGAAGATCTGACATGACTCTGTAAACATAGTTAAATTAGAAAAAATAAAAATTTACCTATAGCATCATAGAAAGTAAGACACCACATCATGTAAGAAGAAACATTCACTGTGGGCTGCGGCTAGCTACTAAAAGTGTGCGGCTGATATTACCAACCCCTGTACAAAATGAGCAGGTGCCTATGATAAGTTAGTTACTAACATGGTCTAATATTACAGTCCACAGTCTGATATTACAGTTCCCAATATCTACAACTAACTTTTTTGATTAATTAGCTCAAAAGGAGAAGTTATATAGAATTTTTATCATTCTAAATATTCAGTGTCTCTCCATTTTGCTTATTTTTTTACTAATATACTTAAGCAGGCAATTAAAACCTATTCATTTATAAAACACTGCAATATATTTTACAAACATATGCATATATACATAAAATACAATGATAAACTCTTGAGCTATTTTAAATAAAATCACTGAATAACTTAACACAATGGAACAATATCAGAAGAAACTAGGGACTTATATAAATGCTTTTTCCCCATTGTAGTCAGTCTCTGAAAGTTGTCTAGTCATGGAATAACAGTTAAGAAGATACCTAACATCTCAAAGAACATTGGATAATAACATACAAAAGTGACAATTTTATTAATATATTTTCCATTTTTATAAGAATATGGCATTAAGTTTGGAATTTGCTCTTCAGTGCCATCTTTCATTGACTACCTGAAGCAAGATGCTACCAAGTCTATTTGAAACCAGCAAACAAAGCAAAACAAAAGTCCTTTTCCTGGTAAAGAAACACTAACAAATATATTTGAACAACTACATGGCTATAATAGCTAGTATATTGCTGTGTTTCAATAGAATAATTGAACTGAATTTGATAAGGCAGACTTTGAAATGTTTTTGTGCTTACAACTGGAGATAAAATGTCAGCAGTGAAATTAAAAGTTAGATATGGGCAAAGCTAAATAAATTTGCCTACTTGGAAAGATTATCTGCCAGAGTCAGGCACTAAGGGAACTGAAGCTTTTTTAATGGCCACATTAAACATCTTCTAATGACATAAGATCTTTTATTAGTTTCTGTCAAACAATAGAGATTTAAACATTTTGAGGAACAAGTTGTTTTCTCATTCTTGATTACTGTCTGACATTGATTCACTAAATAATTAGATAGGTTAATGGTTCTAGTTTGAAACAATATTTTCCTTAGCCCTCTGACCCCCAAGTTTTTTCACTAACATAATTGAGAACTTTTTGCTGTTAGTTTTTGTAGGCACTTTGCTACATGAAACAGGTTTTCCTTGATGGAAATAGTTGCTGTATTTTTAATCATAAATATGATTTTATTGAAAAGTAGTTAATTAGGAAAGAAAACTATTTACATGGTATGATTTTAGTTTTAGTACAAGAGTCACACACAACTGCCCTTAAAGGAAGAATACTCACATGTCTATTAAAGAAATATAAACAATACATCACAAGGCAGAGAATTTTGTAGTGTTAGTAAAATTTAAAAGATTTGTTCTATGTAAATTTCTACAATTTTCAAAATTAACACTTTTTAGCTTGTTAAGGTATAATTTACAGATAAAATTATATATATATATATAGTATACAGAATATTTTGATATTATATAGTGAAATGATTAAGTCAATTTATTTAACATAGTTGTGCTTTCAAAACACACACATCCTCACATTAACTCAGTTTCAAGTGTGTCATCTGAGGAATTTGAATTCCTCAAGAGAGTCCATTTTTTTATTGTCTGATATGTAAGTTTGATGAGTTAAATGTATTAAATTAACTGAAAAATAAACAATACTATAAATGGTGATGGATAGATACTGCACATATTCAAATCAAAAGAGTAGCATTACTGTGTAACTAGTGCTTACTCTGGTCCAGCAAAGATAGCTTTCCAACCTTCCCTGGAAAATGATATTTATCTACCTTTTTCTTAATATCTTCAGAGGTGCAAACATCTGACAAATGACTTTTAATTAATGCCAAATCAACATTTAAAAGTGTAAAATATCTACCGTATATTTATCTTACTTGTTCTTTGTTCTATACCTTTAGCCCTGACCTTCAATAAAACTGAAAGCTAGTGTCATAGAATAAGACTTTGGAATGAAATTGTATCACTTCTCTAAGTCCTATCTTTTTAAGGCTAGACAAAGTAATTCTCTTTAAACTTCAATTATAGGTGTTACTTTACAGTAAATAGATTCACAGTGAATAAAAAAAAAATCAAAAGTTTTTGTCATCAATGACCTTTAGAAGAAGAGCTAGCTCAAAGCTGAAAATTAGACAAAAGCCTAGAGTCCCCACAGCTGGCCTGATCAGGAGAGATAAGCATGATGACCTGTTACTTTTATAAACATGGTGAAAGGGACTGTAGATTATTCTTACACTGTCCTATGTAGGAAAGAGCAGAAAGACAGAATTGAAAAATTGCATTAGACTTAATGTTCTTACACCCATTAATTTAAAAATTCTGAATTTAGGAAGTATTTTCTACAGATAGATTCTGGAAACATACAAGTTTGTCTTTAAGGGTATTTTTAAATTCTCTTCAGGTTTTCTTCAAAGCATTTTCATTTAAGCACTTTTGAGAAACTCAAGAGTTTTCTATCTCTAAGCTAACAAAACACCATAAAAATTGTATTTTCTCATTTATGCAAAAATCAGGAAAAATGTAATTTTTAAAACCTCTTTATGAGTTTCTTTGTTAGTTTTCATCTGTGACACAACATCTGAGAAAATCAACTTAAAGGAAAAGAATGACTTTTGGCTTATGGTTTCAGAGGTTTCAGTTTGTGGTGCCTGTGCACATCATTGTGGGCTTGTAGTGAGGCCAAACATCATGGCAGAGTGGGAAGAGCAAAACTTCCCACCTCATAGTGAGTTGGAAGCTGGGAGAGTAGAGAGGGGGACAGGGGCAAGACATACTCTTCAAGGGTACACCATCAGTGACCTCCCCCTGGGGAACCTCCTAAAATTCCCCCACCTCCCAATAGTGCCACTTGCTAAGGACCAAGACTTCAGCACTATAAGCCTTTGGGGGACATTCCAGATCCAAAAGACAACAATATGTTTCATGTAAATTACATGCAGTCATTTTGTCTCTTAGGTTTAATCTTTCAGTTTTTTTCTCAGCTATTAAGTGTAATTATTGTAATTTTAAAATTCCTACTTCTCACAAACACTTTATTTCCTATTGTTTGAGCTTTTAAGTGTTTCTCTGTTTTTTTAATATTGTATCCTTTCTTTCTGTTTTTTCTCTTTATATTTTTGTATTTCTTTACAAGGCTTTGATCAGTTCAATTAAAATCCAGAGGTTTTAGCTATCAATGCTCTTGCTAACATGATAGCAGATCTATGAATTATAAGTAAAGGTAATTCCTTATGTTTTGTGATTAGTACAGATGCAATGAGTTAAACTTTCCCTTCTGTATGTGTGTGTGTGTGTGTGTGCGTGCGTGTGTGTGTGTGTGTGTGTGTGTGTGTGTGTGTGTGTGTTTTTCCCTGGGACTTACACAGGTCTTGGGCATGCTAGGCAAGGGCTAAATTTTCACTTCTAATCAGTTCCCATTTCTTAGTTGAAAACTCTCGTATAACCAAAGAACACATTGACATTACTTACTAGGAAAAAGAAAACAATTTGTCTCATCAAAATTTTTTCACTTTAATTACATAGCACACTTTCCCAATACAGAGAATAAAATACATCAAGCTCATATAACTCAAACATGGATATAGAGGGTTAGACATGGAAGGGAGTAAAACCTAATGCATTTCTGAAATAAATATTTGATACTAATCTACCCTTTAGCCTTAATGGAAAACATTTTGAAAGTATAGAGTGCTTTAGAGTGTCCCCAACTAATTTAGCATGTAGACAATGGAAATAGACATTGCGATTCATTTTATTACCCTACTTGCTAGAATTGTATACTGCTGTGTATAAACCTTATCTCTATGAGAGGGAAGAGGCTGCTCTCAGCATAGCACTAGGACAACAGAAATAAACAAGAGCTCTCCTGGAGGACAGGAAACCTTTGTGCAAACACTGGAATCACAAAATGTTAAGCTTCCTTATACCATTCAATGAAGTTAAATTTTACCAGTCTAATATGTGGATATTTATAAGTCCAGTTAACAGATCCAAGTTTGAGGCAGACATTGTTGATAACAGAACCCTGGTATTATTTATTTATGTAAGGGAGGCGACGTACCATAGTGCTGGACTGGACTTTTCCTAATTTCATGGAAAGGGTATAGGAATCTACTGAGCCTAGTAGATTAGGGTCCTTAAAACTGAGGTTTACTTAGTCCTAATCTATACTTAAAAACTATTAAAATTTTTGTGGGAGGATCTCCTTACCTGAGCTGACCAGAGAATAGCTGAAACTTGCCACTCCAATATGTTGGGATCCCTTCATAGAATCTTTCTTAAAAGTGTTTTTGTCACTGGGTGTGGGGACAATGGCGTACACCTATAATCCTAGCAGCTCAGCAGGCTGAGGCAGGAGGATTCTGAGTTCAAAGCCAGCAGCAGAAAAAGCAAGGTACCAAGGAACTCAGTGAAATCCTCTCTCTAAATAAAATACAAAATAGGGCTAAGTGTTTCATTGATTGGGGTATGGCTCATTGATTGATTCACCCTGTATTCAATCCCCAGTATCCACACCCCAAAAATGTTTTTGTCAAGAACTTAAAAGAACAGGAACTTCACTGAATTACAGGATTGTTTGCAAGAGTAGTTTTCTTGCCACTGCCTAATAAATGTTAAAGTAGGTGGTAGAATTTGGTCTAAATCCTGCTATTACTGTAACAATACCAACGGTTTTATTTCATTTTATTTTAATATTCAATGGTATTCCTCATGTAGCTCTTTTTTTTTTAAGGCAATGACTACATCTTTTTTTTTTTTAACCTTTATTTTATTTATTTATTTTTATGTGGTGCCGAGGATCAAACCCAGCATAGGCGAGCTGACCCATAACCACAGCCCATGTATCTCTCTTTCTGAAGTTACTTACATCTTCTTGGGAATGAGATGAGGGAGCAACTAATGGGAATGTCACAAAGTAAGGGTAAAATCAGTGAAACCTACAGCACCACAGCCATTTCAAGAGCAAATTGAAAAATGAGAATTGGTACATTAGAAGGTATTGGAAGCCTACAAGAACGGAATAGTGATGTGACAACGATGGAAAATGCAGGAATCTGTCTCCACCCTCAAGTCTGGGGGGAACAAAAGGAAGAATTTCAGTTATCAGAACCTAAAACCTGAGAACAGAGGTGGACTCAGATCTCAGAATGGGGCACATTCCAGGGTTAGTAACTCTATGGCTAGTCTAGAACTGCAAAAAAAAGACCTGAAAACTGAACCAATTGTCTTGGGAGAGAATCATTGCATGGAAATGCTGGCAGGAGGGCAGGTAACAGAAAGCTGTATCCCTCTTCCCCCTTCTTCTGCTTTTTGGTTTCCCGTATGTCAGTGCCTAACAGGGATGGAGCTGGAAAAGTAGAAATGCTTGCCTCGTCCCCAGCCAGCCCCACAAAGCAGACTACAGAAGATCATGTTTGAGGCTAAAAGTAAATACCTCAATAATCAGCACATTGGCTTTGAGCATCTATCTTGCAACAGATAGAAACTCAGTACCTCACTGTCAATGGATGTAGCCAAATAAACAAGTTTTGGCTAATGGCAAAATTAGTAAGGCAGCTTGAGGTTACTTTTTCTGCTGTGAAATACATGGTTTATAGAAAATAGAGTTTCTATAATGTTTAACTAGAGTTTAAGACTAATGATAAAACCAGACAGTCTTATACCCAGAATCCAATTTAAGGAATAAAGCATTTTGTGGCTTGGAAGCCCTTCCTTGACTTCATGCTTCTTTATCTTATCTAGTCACCTGAAAGTAACCATGACCTTGAAATTTTTGTTAATAATTCTCTTGCATATCTTTATAGTTGGGCCACTTATCTATGTATTGCTTTAAATAAATTACTGCAGGATAGAGAATCCTGACATGAATCCACACAAATAGGGACAATTCATTTTTTGAGATCAGTAAAAAAATGAAAGGGACAACTGGAGATTCAGTTGAAAAAAGAAACACAAGCTTCAATCCATACCTTATACCATATGAAAAATAATTCAAGATGCATTAGAGACATAAATATAAAAAACAAAATTATAAAACTTTAAGTTATGCTAGGCAAATTTTTTATGTGTGACACTAAAGAAATAATACATTAAATAACAATTTTTATTTGATCAAAATTAACTTTTTCTCCCTAAAAGACACTGACAAAAGAGTGAAAGGACATGGATGGAATAGGTATTTATAAAGTTTGCATCTAATAAAGGATCTGTATTCAGAATATAAAGAATGCTTAAAATTCAACAGGAAGGAAACAAAATGCTACTTTATATAATGAATAAGAAATCTGAACAGAGATTTTTCCATGGAAGTTATATGGCTATCAAATAAATATATAAAAAGATGCTCAATACTGTCAATCTCTAGGAACATGGAAATTAAAATATATTACATGCCTCTTAGAATGTGAAAACTAAAAATGGCCAACCATGCCAAGTATTGGCAAGATGTGGAGAAACTAGAAAGCTCATACTTTCCGAGTAGGAATGTAAAGTGGTACAATCTCTTCACAAAACAATTTGGGAGTTTCTTAAGTAGTTAAGCATACCTACCATATAGATTTAGCCATTCTACTTGAAGACAAAAAGAAATACACATCCTTAGAAAGACTTGTACAGGAATGTTAAAGAAGCTTTCTTCATAATAATCCAAACCAGGAAACAATCAGAAGAGAGTGTTTTAGAGTGACATCTCATAACCTGTACACTTAAAATATATTCAGTCCATTATGTGTCAGTTGTGCCTGAATCATGCTGATAGTTTTGCAAAATGTTTGACCTGTTTCCTTGAACTTTATAGTCATGGATGGTATAAGAATGTTTCAGCTAATGACAGACCACATATACAATTGTGGTCCCATAAGATCCTAATGGAATTTAAAAATGCCTAGTGACACTGTAACCATTTAACATTACTCACATGTTTGTGGTGCTGCTGATATAAACAAACCTACTATTCTATCAGTTGTATAAAACAAATAGCACATGTAAGTATGTGCAGTACAGAATACTTGATAATGGCAATAAACAAACTATTACTTGATTATGAATTCACTATAAATTCATCATTAGAGTATATTCCTTCTACTTACTTTTTTTAAAAGCTTACTATAAAACAATATGCATGTTACAGCAAACAGCAGCCTCATGCCTCTCCATGTTTACTCTTTTTGAATCATTTATCTTGTACTTAATTTAATCTTGTTTTGTTTTGTTTATCATGGCCCTAGAAGTATTAGGTTATAATATGTGTGGGGGAAAGAGAAAGGGAGGGGGAGAGAAAGTGTAAGTGTATCATAGGCTATACCCTCTAGGTTTGTGTTAAATGCATTCTATGAGGTTTGCAAAACAATAAAGTTTTATAATGATGTATTTCTCAGAGCATATATGTAAAGTAACACATGACTATAAGTAAAATCATAACTTACCTTTTTTATTCCATGTTATCTTTTTGGTATTAACCATCTCAATTAATTAGATGCAGTTTAGGTGTATATTGCATTACAAGATATTTATCAATTTGGTTGTTGATAAACAATCACCTTCTAGTCTTTGTCTTTGGTGGACAACATTGTTGTGTTCATGATGTTGTGATATATTTGTAAAATGACCATCACGATCAACCTAATTAATATATTCATCTTCTCATATAGTTACCATTTTCCAATTCCTAGTAAGAGTAGAAAAGTGGTTACCAAGTGCCAATAGGGTAGGGGGAAAAAGGGGAGAGCTTGATCAAAGCGTACAAACCTTCAGTTATAAGATGAATAATTACTGGAGACTTAAGGGACAACATGATGACACTAGTTAATAATAATGAATTGTATACTTGAAATTAGTAAAGAAACTAGACTCAAATGGTCTCACCGCACACACACACACAACGATACTGTCCCTTTCTATGTATTGGAAAACTCAGTATTTGATAAAAGATGCTGATGCTACAACAATCTGAGCACTTTTTCCAAATCTAGATGGGGGAAAATGAGCAGAAAAGTTAGGACAGGCTAGCACAACACTCATCCAATTGACTTTTCATCTTGCATTAATGAAGTTTGTGTGGTGCCTTTATTGTTACCTAATTGGAGCGGTTACATTCTCTATGTCAAGGACCCTATTCTGATTATAAACGTCAGGGTCCAAAGAAAAAAGTAAGTTGCAGATTTCTGCTGCAAAACGAGACAGTTTTAATATTGTTAAACACTGAATGCAGACCCTACTCTTAGCTTCTTGTTATTGATACTGAGAAATCAGCAACCTCTTCAAACAGCTCCCCTGAAACAGGCCTGATCGTAGTGGCTGGCAGGACTTGAGAGAGATTTAATGTGCCATTAGCAGTACACTGGTGCCATTCGGAGAGCACTGTGCTTGGCAGAACATTATCACAACCAAAGGGCCATATTAATGTCTTATGAGGCTGTAAACTAGTTGGAAATGCACCTGAATTCTCAGAGGTAAGGAAATGAAGATGTAAGTGAGCCTGGGGCAAGTGTTTAGCTTTGCAGTTTATTTTCTGCTTAACAATAATGGGAGAAGGAGTAGCAAATTCCTATTACTTTTGATTCATGCAGCAATACACTTTCACCTCAGGTGGACAACTTTGGGATGAGGAAGCTGTTTGCATCTTTATACCCAGGGGAGGGATTCTCAAGATCTGGACTGTGAAGATTTGACAGTGTGAGGCACCAGACCATTTACAGAAACTCATTATGTGCAATTTGTTCTAATTAATATGAAAGCCTAGCATTTCTCCAAAAGTACCTCCTAGGATAAGAAGTAAATAGATTGATATTTTACAGATTCTGTTGATTGGATTAACCAGAGCATAGGCATTATAATTCTCAGTTACTTTGTTATGCTTAACAAAGTCTCTCATTTTTCAGTAAAATATGCCTCTTTGGCTTAACTTTCCAAACCCAAATCACCTTATTCCTATTCAATTGCTTTTGTAGGATATGTCCTCCAAGAAGAATTCATTACTTTGTAGATTTTGGTGAAAAGGCCCTGTATAAACTGAGGCACTCACCTTAGAGTTAGGGATGCTCAGCAAAACACAGGATACCTAGGAATTCAAGAGACCTGGGACCTGAACCTGCTAGTGCTTTCAATGCACTGGGTAAATTTAGGTAAATTAGAAGTGGTTTCTCATTTTTCTCATTTGTCCTCTAGTAGAAGTTGAACTAGATTTCTTCTGTAAAATTATGTGTTTACCTCCGTTGTGTTGAATTCTTCAAACACATAATTAAATTCTTCCTTTATTAGTGTTCAGGACACTCCCCCTTTTCATGACCTTCAGTGTCCATTAAATAACTAGCAAAATCTCATTTCTCTTTGAAAGTGTTTCTTAGTTTTGGAAAATATTGAAACTCATCATCTTGTTACAACCAAGGTCTTAGTATGTTTATTAATTTGTGTATCTGTTTTTGCTCTGATAGCCAAGAAAAAGTTAGACCCCATGAGCTGTCTTTAAAAGTGAGCAAATCAGTCATAAAACATTATCCTTCATACTCATGTATACTATATTATTTTTGAAGTAATGGGACAGAAAGGAGTGTGATAAAGAGTTCTGTGAAGAATTTGCAACCCAAGGAAAAGACCCCAAGGTAAAGAACTCTTTCTACAGTAAAAAAAGCAAGGTGGGGGGGGACCTGAAGATGTCTACGGAAATACTGGGGAGTTTGAGGATAGTAGAGGATGAACCCAGGACTGCTTTAATGGAAAACCTTTGCCCTGGGGCAAATTCTATCACATTCATTTATAATTTGTGTTTATGCCTGTGACAATCATATACACCAAAGGCTGCTTCATGTAAATATGTACACCTTCTGGTCCAAAGGATTTATTCAGTCATAAGAGCCCACTCAGACCTGCATAGGGCAAGCTGAAAGTGATCAAGAATCAACATTCCCCAAAGTAGCACTAATGGACAGGGGTTGGTGAATAAAAGCTAGGTGGAGGGTGGATAAAGGGAAGGTGGACAATTCAGTTATGTATCATACTTTTTTCAGAACTCCCGAGAGTGTTCTGAGTTCTAGCCATCCACAGTAGGAACTGGCTTGATGACACACTATATTCACTTCTTTCTCTTCCCTGTGTTATTTCTCCACGAATCTACTAGCTTATCAAATAAATAACTTGTACTGGAATCCATTGACAACTTCTAGGAAACATAAACCCACACAAGCTGCTTGGGTTTGATGTTCTAGGCAAGAACATTCATAATGCAGAACACTTTCTTGAATCTTCACGTCCACCCATTTTCCACAGCCTCCTGTTAAAACCATTCTCATAATTGCACTTACTTAAAGAAAGGGAAATTATCTGTTTTTACCTTTAAACTAGACTCTGCAATTTTAAAAAATATTCAGTATGTAGTACTTTCTCTGATGCAAAGTAACATTCCAAAAACTAAACAGAAGAAAGAAAGTTTGGGAGAGGAAAGATCTCACTGCTCCATTCCCAGCATTTAACACAGTGCTTAACATGTAAGAAGATGCTCAATAAATAGATACTGGTGGAATTAATAACTGAAAGAGATTGATGATATTTATGTTGGAAGTTAAATTTGAAGCTGTGGGAATGGCTGCATTCTTAGAAGAGTTGCATAAATGGAAAAGAGAATATTGGTAGTTGTATAGCAAAATGACTATAATTGAAGCATTTGAGTGGAGGAATAAGAAACAGAAATACTGATGACATAATTTTACTATAATTTCCTTGAAAAGGATGTGAGTCAAAAACAAAGATGATGTTTAAATAATCAATATGTAATTATAAGTATTTCAAAGTCACATCCAACTCAGGCATTTAGACAAAGATGTCTAGGTTCAGATATAATGCTTGAAAAATTAAATAGTATTTTATTCATAAAGGCTATACTGATCTTGGAATTTTTTAAAAGTTGCATTGTCCAATTAGTTACACATAGTTATGTGATTTATAAATCGTAAGTTTTTCTAAAAAAATAAGTTGAAAGAAGTTTTCAAGAGTTCTCTATTTGCAATCATAAACTTTTCACTTAGTCCTTTAAAAGGGGAATTTAGAAGAATCATTCCATTTTCCTACTCCCTGCACTAGCTTATAGTATAATGCATGAAAAACATTTGTTACTTAAAAGTTTCTAGTGAAAATTCAAGTAAACATGTTTGTTATGGTTGTAGATAGGAGGTGCCCACGAAAAGTTACTACATTAATGCAGGAATATTCAGAGGTGCAACGATTGGATTTCGAGAGCTGTAGCCTAATAAGTTCACCCACATTTGAATGGTACAGCTGGGTGTTAACTATAGGTAGATGGGGACATGATTGGAGGGGGTGAGTCTCTGGGGGGTGCCCTGGAAATGCTTATCTTCCCTGCAGTCCTTCCTCTATTTTTCTGCCTCCTGGCTGCCATGACATGATCAAAACTCCACCACCACCATCTTCTGCCATGATATTTTGCTTCATTTGGGAGCCAGAGCAATGGTGTCTTTAGATTGTGAACGAAAACTTCAAAACTGTAAGCCCAAATAAACTTTTCTTCCTCTCAGTTGTTCTTGTTTGGTATTTTGGTCACAGTAACAAAAGGCTGACAAACACAACATTTATGTTATTTTTGTAATTTTGTATTTTGATAGCCTTCTAAAATTTGAATATTTCAAGAAGAATACGTGAAATTTTGAATTTGAGTTAATTTTATATACTGTTAAGATGTATTTACAGAATCAGATCCAGTAAAATCTTACAGTCAGATAAGTAATTATGGAAGATGTAACAATATGCCTGCTGCTATATGAAAGGCATGATATGATAAAAACACACAGTAAATAAATTCTGTCGATTTATTTATTTATTTTTTTAAAGAGAGAGAGAGACAGAATTTTTTTTTAATATTGATTTTTTTTAGTTTTCGGTGGACACAACATCTTTATTTTATTTTTATGTGGTGCTGAGGATCGAACCCAGCGCCTTGCGCATGCCAGGCGAGCACGCTACCGCTTGAGCCACATCCCCAGCCCATGTTGGTTTGCTTTTTAACAAATATTTCTTTCTCTTTTTTTTTTTTTAAAGAGAGAGTGAGAGAGGAGAGAGAGAGAGAGAGAATTTTTAATATTTATTTATTTATTTTAGTTCTCGGCGGACACAACATCTTTGTTGGTATGTGGTGCTGAGGATCGAACCCGGGCCCCACGCATGCCAGGTGAGCGCGCTACCGCTTGAGCCACATCCCCAGCCCACAAATATTTCTTAGATAAAGAATTTATGTCAAAAATCCTGGTAAAAACCAGACATCAATGACACTGACTCTTGATGATGGGGAAAAAAATCAACCTGAAAAGATTTCTTACTGTTGAAGTCACTTGTCTGCCTATTTCAGACCCCAAGGTAAACCTTTGTTTTCATCCAAGAGTTCTTATTCCCAATGAAAGACTCTGAGAGTTTGTACATTTGGATAAACAGTAATTCCAGCCTTCCCCAATGCAAACTTTAATAATATGAGCCAGGTTTTATAGTAATTTTCTTATTAATTCTCAAGAGAGATGAGCACAGATAAAAAAAAAAAACTAAATATCAGTAGTATTCACTTTATTGCTTCAGGCACATTGTCTTATCCATTTATGAAAATCTATAGAAACTAGGTATTAAATATAAGTAATAGATATACTAGGACTTGATCACTATTAAACTTAGGCAATCATTTGATATCTATTCAAAATTTGAACTTTAAGAGAAATATTTCAGAAAGAAATTCAGCTTTCTTGAATCAATCTACATCAATTCAACTATTTCCTGATATTCACAACCTAAATTCAAGCATCACAGAAGACAAAGACACAAATGCATCATCTTATTCTGTTCTCCATTTTCACACCCTCTAAATACTAATTTTATTTCTTTTTAAAAATTTTTAATATTTTTTAGATGTAGATAGACACAATACCTTTACTTTATTTTATTTATTTATTTTTATGTGATGCTGAGGATCTAACTCAGTGTCTCAGACATGTTAGGCAAGTGCTCTACCACTGAGCCACAATTCCATCCCTTTCATTTTATTTTTTAAACTCAATTCTTATGACAACAGTTTTTTCTGTAAGTTGACACTGTTATTTTCTATTACTTCCTGCCCATAACCATCTACAAGCCAATAGGAGACATTAATAAATTTATCTAGTGCTTGCCTGGTGTTCATAAGGCCCTGGATTTAACCTTGTGCACCATAAAAATAAACAAATAGATAGGTAAATTTAGAATAAGAGAAAATGCTCAGTTAGTTTTGAAAATAGTTTGTAGAATAGTTAATCTGTATAATACCAACCAAGTAACATACCTTTTGGATTAAAAATCATATAGATATAATGCTGATGTTGGAAGAGAGTTTTAAAAATCAATGCCTTCATCTTTAATTCACAGAGGAAAAAAGTGAGGCTTATAAAGTTTAATAAAGTTACCTGGAAATATGTAGGACTAGGCAAAGTTCATATTGCAAGTTAACGGCAAAAGACTCAAAACCTACACTGTCTCTCACCTCAAAAGTTTTTCAAATGGAATTATCTTTAGTAATTAATTCCTTTAACTTTTTGTGTTGTGTGTTCTGGCTCTTAGGAGTAATATTATTTTTTAAAAAAATTGCCTTACATAATATTTAACTAATAAAATTTTCATTTGATGCTGAAGCTAAATTCTTTATTATACAAATTTGATCAACAATTTTTATTTGGTAACTTCTCTATGCTAAGGATGATTCTAAATTCTAAGAGTATAGATGTGAACAAAACATTAAATGAATTCCTTCCCTCATTGAAGCATACAATGTATGTTATGACTTTTTTAAGTCTTATTTATTTATTTACTTATTTATATATGCAGTGCTGAGGATCAAACCCAGGTCTTTCTGCATACTAGACAGGTGCTCTGCCACTGAGCTACATACAGCCCCAGCCCAAACCACACAATCTAAGTTAGGTATTATAATTTATAATCATCGTATTCCATCTTGGTCAGTAATATACTGTCCTTGGTTAAAATTGCTTTAGATAAGGATTTATGAAAAATTTCTAAAAATACTCTATGAATGACAAGAGCAGCAGTAGTTATTATAGTTTTGAAATAAGATCTGCAATGCAAAGAGAAAGGAATATAGTGAGCAAAGTACAGGATACAAAGAGGTGCAGATTTCCACACTGCTAATCCTTGGGAAGACAGTTCTGAGTGACTTAAAAGCAGATAAGCAAAATTGGCATTCAGCACACATGTGTCAGTTAGCCCTGATAGCCTTTTTGCTGTTAAAGTACCTAGAAATATGTTCTCCACTTAATAGTTGTTCAATAAATATCCTAGAAAGAAAATAATGGATATGTAAATTAATATTGTGATAAATTCCAGCAAAATAGAAATGAAAAATAGAGGACCACACCTCATGAGCTGGAAGTTTTCATAATATCATGAAGGATTACAAACATGTTTATTAAATTTCTTTAATTGGTGAAGTATTGTGTAGATACTGCATTGGGAGTTTTAAAAATAAATAACATAATTCACTAAGGGGACTTATTTGAATTCTAGTAGAAATAGAATGTTCTCATTTTTATAATAGATATTTTGAAAAAATTAAGCTATGGACAGATTACATTATGTTGTTATTGGTAGGTTCTGTGAGTCTTCTCCAATAATTGCATGCTCCCAAGGAAATGCTTCCCAAGCATTTTTATACCTTCAACACTGATTGCAATGGTTGAGATATGATAGGTCCTCATATCCTCATATCATAATAGATTAAAAAATTACATAAACCAACATTTAACATTCATTAGGGAACCAGAACATACTTTCCTCCAGTTTTCAATAGTCCTTTCCAGGTAGAGGAACACAGGACTCACTTAAGCCCCGCCCACAACAGGTTGTAACAAAACCTGTGAAAAGACTACAAGGGAAGCTCATTAGAGACATAGTGCCCAGGTTTGTTACTGGAGGCTAGTCACATGTGCCTCTTATGCCTAACATGCTAGCACTAGTCAATTTTTCACTAATGGGGTGTCTGAGCCTGGGTACTTAAAAAGAAATGGAGTTTATTAGCTCACAGCTTTGGAGACTAGAAGTCCAAGAGCAGAGTGCTGGTTCTGAAGAGGGTTTTCTGGGCTGCAGCACCTCATGGTGGATGTCAAGGCAATGACAGGAATACAAGTGAGAGGCAGAGATCACAAGGGAAGCTCAGACAAGGAGAGGCCAGTGTTGTAGCCTCCTAGTTGGCTCTGCCCCTTAAAGTTTCCACCACCTGCCTACGCTACTACACTAGGGATCAAGACCCCAACACATGAACCCAGGGGACCACATTCAAACTGTATTCAAATCACCAAAATTCCAGACTGCCAGAAAGAAACCAGATTGTTTGCATAAACAGTGTAGGAAGAGTGAGCCATTCTTACCAGGAAACTGTAGTAACCCTCCTAAAATCTAAACTCCCTGGCACCAGCCAAGAATAAAACTGCAAGCAGACCTTTATGAGAATAGCAGTTTCAGGCCTTCTGTCAACGTTTTTATTTACATTTCCTGTTCTCAACTCTGAAACCTAGTATTCATGAATGAAAACTCAACACAAATATCTCTAAGTAAATATTTTCCTAAGATATCCATATAAAAGTGATAAGACACTCCTTTTTACCAGTACCATCATGGGTACACAGCTTCAATACGGCAGTCATTACATTATGTTGTTATCAGTGGGTTCTGTGAGTCTTCTCCAATAATTGCAAGCTCCCAAGGGAGTGCATTTTTATACCTTCAGCACTGATTGCAATGGTTGAGATATGATAGGTCCTCAGTAATTTCATGATGAATAAAATAATAGATTAACAAATTACATAAACCAACTTTAACATTCTAGTAAATCTGTATACAGAAACAAACTCATTCATCATAATAATCTATCAGATTTTGTTTTCATTAAAGTGTTTCTTGATTATCAAAATGATTAGAGGTGCAATTGACATTTAATTAATCAAGAATGATAAACATTCTGGAATTCCTGAACAGTCCTACACAAGGATGGATTGTGCTGTTTAAAATACTAATAGCATCTGCATTGAGAATCATTGATATAAACCAATCAAGACATACTCTGAAAATCAGAGATGGGGCAATCCCATCCAAACTATGGCTACTATAAAATAGAAACATAGTTAATGAAACATCCTGGATATTTGCTACAGTAATAGAAGAAAATTTTAGAGATACAAGAAAGCACAAGAGGAAAATAAAATCATTAGTAAGCATCCCTCTATTTTGAAACATGTTCTTTCAACTTCTATAAAAGCTACCACCTGAATGTCATGCCCCATCCTCAAATTCATATGTTGCAATGTCTTTACTTTTTCATTCCTTCCTAGGGCAATATTTCTTTTCCACATTCTTTATTGGTGCATTATAATTATACATAATGGTGGGATTTGTTTTTACATATTCTTACATGGACACAATGCAACAATATAATTGGACCAATATAATTCCCTAGTTATTTTCCTTTCCTATATTGAAATTTCAATAAGCAGTGAGGTAGCTAGTGACATCAAGAGGAAGAGATAAGGCTAGTCAGATAGGGAAATGGGCTCCCAGGCAACTTCCTGAGCAACAGAGCACAAATAGCAACTGCAGGATTTTTCTGAAAAACTTGCAGAAAGGTTATTTTTAAATTGGGATATATATAACCTGGAGTCCATGGCCCCTCCAAAGAAAGGAAAGTAGCTGATCAATATTTTGATTGAACCAAAGTCTGCATAAACAAGGAAAAGACCACAAACTATAATAAACAATTTAAAATCACAGGGTCTCTTGAGACTAGGAGTAGTCCTTGCAACACTGCTATCCTAGCTGTGCAGAAACCCAATGGGAGATGGACTTCCAATTGATTAATGATGGAGTTTTTCCTCTACACCCAGTGGTCCCCAGTCCCTATACCCCATGGTCCCTGATTTCACAGGACTCTGAATGGTTTACAGTTTTAGACCTAGAGAATGCCTTCTTCCATATTCCCTTACATCCAGGCTCACAATTATGGTTCATATTTGAAAATCCTTAGATTAGTCCATCCAGTGTACTTGGACTATCCTACCAAAAGGGTTGAGAGAGAGCCCACATCTGTTTGGACAGGCCCTAGCCCAAGAACTACCACAATTTAGTCATCTAGAAACAAAAGCATTTCAATATATGGATGACCTTCTCCTTTATGCTCTAACAGTAAAGTTCTCACAAGAAGGAACTAAAGCACTACCCAACTTTTTAGCAGAAAAAAAGAATACAAGGCCTCTAATTCTAAATCCCAGCTATGTTAGATAGATCTCTGTCAAATATCTGGGGTAAATATTAATTAGAGGAACATGAATGTTGGGAGAATTAAAGATTAAACCCTTTTCTTAATTTCCACTAGCTAGGATTCTGAAGCAGTTGGAAAGATTTGGGGGTTTAACAGGGTTTTGTAGGTTATGACTCACAGAATATGAAGAAATCGTCTACCTCTTTACCAGCAGATAAAGGATAGCCAGTAGTCCAGCATCAATCTTTCAGAGTAGGAACTTGAACAAAGTCTGGCCTTTGATCAGCTAAAAGGGAAACTGCTCTAGGCCACTGCCTTGAGCCTCCCCTCAGGACAAACTTTATTCTCATATTTCTATGAGAAATGGGGAAAGGCACCAGGGATTTTAACCCAGGTTCAAGGTGCAACTCAACAAACCTGTCAGGTATCTGAGCAAAGAGCTGGACTTGGTCATGAAGGAATGGCCACCTTTTCTAAGATCAGTGGCTGCAGTGGCCTAGTTTCTGAGGCAGTAACAGTGGTCCCTTCATCTTCTGAACATAGCCCTCATTGCCCTGAGGCTTATTTTTTAAAAGAACATTTTTTTTCCTCTCTCTTCTTCTTTCTCCCCCTCCCTAAAAAGATTAGAGAGACAGGGTTATCTTTTTCTTCCCCTAGTTAATTGCCTTTGCACCCACTACAGGAAGGAGATGCCTGCTGAGGATCTGAGAAGTGAATCTCTCCCAAATTAACAAAGGAATCCTAATATACTATCAGGGTGCACCGGGACCCCTACCCAAGCACACCTAGAATGTAACCCTTGTAAAGCTTCTTTACAACACTGTTGTCCCTTCTGATGGGGAGAATCACAGCATGTGGAACAAGAGTCCCCTGTGTTTCTCCTTTGCTAGCAAAGCAATAAACCTTCTTTTTCCTTTTTCTCAAAACTGTGTCCTCATTATTAGATTGGCATCTGGGACAAGGACCAAGCTTTGGGTTACTAGGCCACTAAATTAACTCCAGGAAGAGACTTCACAATACTTACTCTTGGAAGCCAAAAGGAGACTCTGATTTTTAGATAACTGTTTCCTTAAGTATCAAGCATTGTTGATCAAGGAGCCAATTGTCCTATTAAAATCCACACATCTCTAAACCCTGCCCACCTTTTTCCCAAAGAGGAGGATGAGGAACATTAAACATGATTGTGTATAAGTAATCCTCCAAACTAATGCTGCTGAAGAAGATTTAAGAGATAAACCTCTAGAGGCCCCTGATCTAGGCCTTTTCATAAATGGAATTTCCCTCATGAAGCAAGGAATCCATGAGGGACAGTCATTAAGACTTCCTTAAGTGCCCTTCCACCTGACACTAGTGCCCAACTGGCAGAACTCATAGCTCTCACTAGAGCTTTAAAAATCAGCAAAGGCAAAAGGATATATATTCCAAGTATGCCTTTTATTGTTTCATGCACATGTGGCCATCTATAAAGAAATTTTCTAATAGTTAATAGATCGCCTATTAAATATTATAAGGAGATCAATAGGCCCTTATTGACAGTTTTTTTTTTCCTGAAGTTGCTGTGATACACTATAAAGGGCAACAATTGATGAAGTGGCAGAAAGAAATAGGCTAGCAGATATGATCACTAAGACTGCTGCTTTATATGACTATGAAAACTCCTCTATGTTGGAGGATTCCCTTAAAAAAATGCAACCTCAGTATTCTCAGATTGAAAAGGAGTGGGCCTTCTCATGGGCATACACTTTATTCCCACTAGGATAGCTGCGGACAGGAAAAAAAAAAAAAAAGAAGCTAATCAATAGAAAGTCATCAAGACTTCAGATCAGATTTTTCACCTGGGCATGGATAAGACTTATCAGATGATACTTTCTGTGGATACAGACTCCCTAACCATGGTTCAACAAGTTACAAAGGCATGTGACATCTGTCAAAAAATAATTCGCCTTAATAAAAAAAAAAATGGCTTTCCAAGATCCACAGCATAAAGACATGTATCTGGGGGAAGATTGGCAAATTGACTTTACACACATGCCAAGATCAAAAGGTATAAATTAGCCAGGTATGGTGGTGCACACCTGAATCTCAATGGCTAAGGAGTCTGAGGCAAGAGGATTGCAAATTCAAAGGAAGACTGAGCGACTCAGTGAAGCCCTTAGCATCTTAGTGACACCCAGTCTCAAAATAAAAAATGAGAAAGGGCTGGGGATGTGGCTCAATGGATAAGTGCCCCTGAGTTAAATCTCTGGTATCAAAAAAAAAAAAAAAAAAAAGCATAAATTACCTCTTGATATGGAGAATAGAAAAAAGCCTTGAAAGTGATAAGAATCCCAGTTACAGAAATCATTCACCAGTGATGCCCTACAAAATGATAATGGTCTTTCCTTCAAGGTAACTGTCACACAAGAAGTCTCCAAGCATTAGGAATACAATATCACTTGCATTGTGCCTAGAGGACCCAATCCCTGAGAAAAGTAGAAAAGATCAATGAAATCCTCAAAAGATGTATTAGGAAATTAACTCAGGAAACTCACTTCCTATGGCCTTCTTTACCTCCTATTGGCATTATTTCACATTAGTTCTTGAACCTTTGGGTTGAGCCCATATAAGAATATTATATGAGTGACCATTTCTTACTAATGACTTCTTGCTTGACAAAGAAACTTTGGGCACAAATTGAAGACATTACAGCTTTGGCCAAATTCCAACAGGCCTTACAGTTGTCAGGGGGCTGCAATCAAAGCTTGGCTACTTAGTTGTTTAGGCAAGGAGACCTAGTACTGATCAAGTCTTTATTGATCAGTTTTTCTCCCCATCCTTAGAGACTACCTGGGATGGACCACGTATAGTGATTCTAGTGACCCCTATGGCAATCAAGGTCTCAGGTACAGACTCATGAATAGAACATTCTCAGATCAAATCCTGGAATTCTACCTGAGACCCTGCAGGCCCTGATTCCCTTGATGTCCAGGGACAGAAAATATTGACCAGTACTCTTGTGAGCCATTCAAGGCTTTAAAACTTCTCTTCCAAATGACAAAAGGGGGAGGCATCTAGCCTGTCAATGGCTATAGACAAGCAGGTCCTTAAATATAGTCTGTTTTGGATAGTGACTTTATTAAGGATATTCCTCATAATCTTTCTTTTTTGTGCATGCTTTTGCTTACTTCCCAAGTAATGGAATAAATCATTGTAAACAATAGTCAAGGGTCATAACCTAAAAGTTCCCTAATGGTACGGACTTCTTCTTAACCTTCCTGTAAACAATCTGTACAGTATAGCCCTATGAGAATCCACCCCTATCCCTTACCCTATCTGATCTTTGGCTTCAGAGAGACTTGATTAACTTTAATCCACCTCAAAATTATTTTTACACCTGGAACCTGATTTTTATCTTGTTTCCTGATTACTAAAATCTTATTCTTCATTACTGAGATGACTGCTATTCTTAGCCCTTTTCCTACTCATTCCCTTCCCATTTCCCTCATAAGGGAGCCCCTCCTAGAAATCAAATACTTTTCTAAACCCATACCTATACTCAGGACCCCCAAATTAGAAACTGTTCAGTTTTTTATGAACAGATCAAGGCTGGAGATAGTCTTATGAGGCTTTGATCCAACCACTAATGCCCCAAGAGGCAAAAAGTTTGAAATACTTCTTGTGGGTGACTAACATAGACCCATCTTTCAATATCTCTGGAGATCCATACTGGTCTAAGCCCCAAATTATGCATGTTTGATGGAAACAAAATTTGGTATAAGTATTGCTGGTATAAGACTTGTGCCTCATACCTGGCTATGTGTAATAACAGGGTCAATGCAGGTCATAATCTACTGATTATACTTTTAAAATAATCCAGAATTTCAATCACACAAAAACTAAAATGTATCATCTTGCCTTTGACCAATGGTTTAATAAGGCTATTCTAAACATCACTGGGCGGGAAAGACAATAATTCCTCATTGGCTACCCAACAAACAATATCATAGAATTTGCAAGAAATTCTTCATGAGACCCATCTTCATCTCCCTGTAACATCACATGCCTTAAAAATCGTTTCTCACAGTTGGACTTTTGTTCACTGGAACCCATTTTAACCTAACCCACAGATGGAACTTGATGTATCTTCATTCCTATCTTTGTTGGGGATCATGAACTATGTTACAATTGACCCCCTAGTCCCCAATACATTTTCACAGTAAATTACACCTTAGTTAAGAAGTATTATGAGATTGTACCCATGACTTGATATAGAATAAACAGAAACAAATAACACTGATTGTCTTGGAAATAACATTCTTGGTAGTTGCCCTGGGAGATCTAACTTTTGGGGTCATTAGTGGTAATGTAACCATCACAAACTTAACTGCAACCTCAGGAAATATAACCTTAGACACCAGAAGCCATTTCAAAGACTTATCCCAAGTTCTAGACTCATTGGCCCATATGGTAATGGATAACAGACTAGCTTTTACTTCTTGATGGCTAAGGAAGGGGTAGTACATGCAATAGCTAATACCTCCTTTTGCATCTACAAAAATGCCACAGGAAACGTTGAAGAGAGAATAGGTCAGATTTTACAATAAACCAAGTGTTTTAAAGGCATAACAAAAAAAAATGGCCTGAGATGTTTGAGACCAAATAAAATCATGGATACCCTCCTTGTTGTAGTTAACTCTATTCCTTGGCCCTATAATGATTATCATGATTCTTTTTGGATTATATTTCTTTAACTGTCATATTAATGTTGTCTCATCCTGTATAGAAGCCATAAAACTCCAAATGCTTATGGAGATGCAACCACCCATAAAGATTCCTTTCGACTTCTATGGTAAACTTCTATGATGGACTGAGGGGTGTCTCTGACAGCCACAGCCAACATCCCCATCCAGCTGGAAGTAGCCATGGCAGTTATCATCCCCTGTTCATATGGCAGTTAGGATTACTTCTTAAGAGGGGAAAATGAGGTCAGGAGGAAAAATATGGTCAGGCAGGTAGGGAAATGCGCTCCTTGGTGGCTTCCTGAGCAATAGAACACAAACAACAGAAGCAGGCTTTTGCTGAGAAACTTGTAAAAAGGTTATTTTTAAATCAGGACATACATGACCTGGAGTCCCCAGCCTCTCCAAAGAAGAAAAAATGGCTCATCAATATTTTAATTGCACTAAAGCCTGTATGAAAACCTCATGAACACTGAGTGTGTTACCCAGAAATAACTGGAAGCTGACTGTCTTAAACTTATAGATCCACATAAACCTCAAGACAATAGTCATTCACTGGCAACCATCTCAGGTTCCCTCCCAACCATGGGAGTTTTGCTTTAATAAATTTTTATACTTTACTTTGTCTCTTTGGAGGTGAAGCAAGAGGATCACAAGTTCAAAGCCAGCCTCAGCAATTTAGCAAGAGGTTAAGCAACTCAGTGAGACACTGTCTCTAATAAAATACAAAATAGGTTTAGGGATGTGGCTCAGTGGTTGAGTGCCCTGAGTTCAATCCCTAGTGCCAAAAAAAAAAAAAAAAAACTAAATTGGTCTATGGTATTTTCTTTTTATAGCAACCTGTATAGACTAAGATACATGACTTCATGCTTTCTTAGTTTTTCTCTATTTACCTTTGATAATTCTTATGAAACTTTCTAATTCATTTCTTTCCAGGTTTCTAAGCAAATTGACTCTCCTCACTTCCCCTTTCCTCCTCTTCTTTCTTTTCCCTTCTCTCTCTCTCTCTCCCTTCTTAAATCTCTTTCTCTGCTATGTTATCTTCCAAGGTGATCTTATCTAGTCCCATGGTTACAAATAAAAATCTTCATTATCAATTGCTCTAAAATAGTAATCTGCAGCATTGAGATCTCTCTATTTTATCAGAGCTTCAGACTCAGAACCATTAGATGCTTAGCAGGCTTTGCAAATATAGTGGGACCAAGCAGTGGCACACTGATTTCCCTCCTCACCTTCAACCTACTCTGCCTTAGTCTTCGTATCTCATAAAGTGATCCAACCTTTCCTGACTTCTCCATGCTCACTCAAGCCTCATTACTAGGATTTATCCTTGATTGCTCACTTTTTGTAGGTAATTACATCTAATCTCTAACCAAATCCTGCTTACCCCACCCCCTTCTTTCTTTCCTTCTTCTTTCTTGGTCTATTTTTAATGTCTCCATTTACTTAACTGAAAATATTAAATTTTATGAGTGTGGAAATTTTTTTCAACATGTATATTTCTGTAGGCCTCAAAACTTGAGCAGAATAAATACCCTACAAATATTTGTTGAATAAATGAATAAACTCTATCTTAAGAAAAATATATTAAATGTTTTATATGGATATTTTAATCTTTTTTAAATAATATAGATTTAAAATATATTAAACATTTAATACATGCACTTTTGTTTCTTCTTTCAATATACAGTAATTTTTAAATTTTGAATACACTGGTTTGGTTTAATTGATTAATCAGGTATCCTAAAACCTACTACTCACACAGTTGTGCCCTTGGGAGATATAGTTCTAGATCCCTTCTTCCAAGAAGCTTAATGTTTATACAGAATAAGGAGACACCACTTACTACAATCTAAATGTTAATGAGAAATGTTTGATTGCATCAAATGAGTTAAATAATATTTAATCAAGTTCCTAAGGGGAAAAGACAAACATGTACTTAGATGTTCAAAGAAGGAAGAAATCTGAGTGGACTAGGTAAATGAGGGAGTGCTGGATTACTATGAGTGTAAATAGAGAGGGAAGACATTAGGCACAGGACAGGTTAGTAAGGTGAGAGGGACTTGGGGATGCTTAGGAGGAGATAGTGGATGCCTGACTAACCTACTTGGATTCAATATGGAAGACAGTAATGAAGGGTTCCAAGAACGACATGGCATGAAAAAGGGGGAAATAGAGAAGATGGATCTGACAACGATGTACAGCAGGAAAAGGAAGAGGAGATATTGGAGGCAGAGTGAACAGTTAGGGAAGTTTCAACAAAGAGCCAAGCACAAGACAATAAATGATATTTCTTATAACAAACAAAGGGGTGATGACAGAAACCTGGAAATTCATGTAACTTGACATCATTAATCATATGAGTTTTATTGTTTGAAACAAACTTATGAAAGTTATGAGAGCATTCTGATCATTTTCATAGCAAAATGACAATCAAAATCTTTAGGTGCTCGGGGTTAAGCTCTGTGGTACAGATTTTTCCTAGTATGCACAAGGCCCTAGCACTGAAAAACTAAACTCTAAATGACATAAACAATTAAAAACCAATTTAACACATGAGAACAACTGCAATATGGCAGAAATTAACAGGAACTTAGGAGAAACTTTTCTCATTTTACACAATTACTTTGTTTTTGTTTTTAAATATGAGATCTTTATTTGTCAGAATTATTTAAATCCAATTCTGTCTGGAGGCAGAATAAGATCATAAAAGATATTATTGTTTTTAGGATATTAGAATTTTAGCACTCCAGAGATCCACAGAAATTATATGATCCATTTCTCTTGTGGGGAAAGGATGTCACCAAAGTTGAGGGGATCCAAGGTTCTTTAGCTAGCTGAGAGTGAAATTAGACTTCAATTCTACATGAACTATGAATTAGATCAGCCATTTTATTCTTGTTTTTATAAAATTAGTATCAACTATGAATATGTAATCAAAGGAATTACTTCTCTCATTAAATATGTATATATAAAATAAAACCATTTTCAATATTCTTAAAATTTAATTATAAAATATATCTATATACTTACTCTTTATGCATCCTCCCAAAATAGAACAGGAGGTTGATAGAATATTAAAAAGCAGTTCAACCTCAGGAAAGGTCAGACTGTTCCAGTCAGGCCTTCAACTGATTGAATAAGACCCACTCACATTATGGAAGGCAAACTACTTTATTCAAAGTTCACAAATTCCAAAGTAAATCTCATCAAAATACAATCTCACAGGAATATCCAAACATCCAAAGTAATGTCTAACCAAAAACTGGGCACTGTGGTCCTTTTGAGTTGATACCTTATAATTAGCCATCATGTTTGTAAATTTTGGCTCTAGAGTGTGTGTGTGTAAGTGTGTGTGTGTGTGTGTGTGTGTGTGTGTGTGTGTGTTTCAAATCCATTGTATTTTGTCATTTTAAATAAAGAGCTATTAATAGAATCAAAATTCCCTTTCTATAGTATACAAAGATAGGTATCTTACTTACTTGTATCCCTCTGTCCAATTTTAAAATTTTTAACATATGTGCATGCATTCTTAAAAAAATGTTACTTGAAATGTTTTTAAATTTCATGTGGGCATGAATATATAGTGCAGATTATTATTTTGAAATTTAAGCTTTAATTTACATTATTTTTATTTATTTATGTTGATACATGTAGATTTTTTATTTTAATTCCTAGATATTTCATTATGTGAATATACTACAATTTATTTAACATTCTACTATCATTTCACTTTTAAGTTGCTCCCAGCTTTTTTACTATTATTTTAATGCAACTATAAACATCTTTTATAGGTCTTAGTACACATGTACATAGGTTTTTAGGGTCTTGTTACTTACAGTAAAACTAGCAGCATCTACATCACCTGAGAGCCAGTTAAGCAAATTTGAATCTTATTCTAGACCTGTTGAATCCAAATCTGCATTTGTATAAGATCCACAGTGATTTGTATGAATATTACAATTACATTGTACTTTAAGGGACATAAGTAGGAACAGAATTTGTGAGCACAGTCTATGAAAAACTTTACATATGTGACTATAACATTCTTCTTAATATATTTTTACCAGATATGGTCTTCCTCAATATTTCCAACACTTGCAATTATTAAATGTTAATGTTGATAAGCTGATGTATCTACAGTGAGTAATTAGCATTTCCCTGATTATTCATGAATTTGAACACCTTTTCTTATTTTTATTTTCACTCAGATATGCTATCCTATGAATTGTGTATATTTCCATTGTTTGTCTCTCTTATTATGAATGTAGAAAATTTATGTATTCTGATGACAATCTTTTGTTATTTGTAATATTAAAGAATATAAAATTTATGTATTCTGATTACAATCATTTGAAAAATTATATAAATATCTTTGCTCAGTCTATAGCTTTTTAAAAACTCTGTTTATACTACCCTTTTGTTTACTAGTTTTTCAAAATTCTGCAATGTTAATTTTGCCAAATATAATCAATATTTTCCTTGTCTTATATATCTTCTGTAAGAAATCATCAATATTTTCTAGAAGTTTTAAACCCTAGAACTTACAATTAGGTTTTAAATATATTGTATCAGAAACAAACAAGTAAATGAGTAGATAGAAAAATAGTTTTATTTATTTTAAAATGGAGAGGTAACAATAGAGTAGGAAATTGCCATTTTGTTATAATCACATTAATTACTGACTCAGGCAAAATTGATCATTTTTTGTTAGAATTATTGAGTGAATGTTTGTTGGAGAACAGCATATTACTTCAGTCTTTAAGATTCTCCCCACAGACCACTAATTCCTTATAAAGTGAAACAGAGATTCAGCAAATGGAGAATTCCAGCAAATGTCACCATGAACAAGTGATTAAATAACCTCCCTCTTATGACCTGGGTCTGGAATGCCCCCCAGAGGCTTATGTGTAGAAGGCTTGGTCCCCAGTGCATCAATGTCCAGAGGTGGAGACTTGGGGAATTGATTGGATCATGAGGTAAGGCTTCAACTGTCACCAATGGATCAATCCACTGATAAATTCACAATTTGAAAGCATTATTAGGAAGAAGCAAAAATGTAGGAGATGGGACCTAGTCGAAAGGAGTGGGTCCCTGAGAGTATGCCCTTGGGTGTTACATCTTAACCCTGGTCCCTTCCCCAATCTCTTCTTCCTATCTACCATAGGTACGCAATTTTTCTCTTCCATACCTTCCTGTCACAATGTACTGCCTCAACACAGGCCCAGAAAGAATGGATCCAAGTGACAATGTACTGAAACCTTTGAAATACAAGCCAAATTAAAATATCTTCCTTCAAGTTATTTTTCTCAGGAATTTTGTTACAGTGACAAAAAATGATTATGACATTCCCTTTTTTAAAAAAACAAAATAAAATAAAACTTCCCCTTAGTTTAACCTCCTCAAATATGCACATATTTTTTGTTGTTGTTTTTTCATATGTATCCCCAGTACAATGCTTTGCTACTCCTAAGTAAATATCAACATTCTTCAGGAAATCTCTTCATAATTGATATTTTTAAAAAATATTTTTCTAGTTATATATGGACACAATATCTTTATTTTGTTTATTTATTTATTTTTTTAATATAGTGCTGAGGATCGAATCCAGGGTCTCACATGTGTGAGGAGAACATTCTACTGCTGAGTCACAACCCCAGCCCCTCCATAATTGCTATTTAGGTTGACAATATACACCACAGTTTCCTAATCCATTTATCCATTCACAGACATTTAGGTTGATTCCATACCTTGGCTATTGTGTACAGTCCTGCAATAAACATGGGAGCAGAAATACCTCTTTGATATACAGATTTCATTTCCTTTGAGTGTATACTCAACAATCAGATTGCTGGGTCACATGGTAGTTTTACTTTTAATTCAGGGGAAAGCTCCATACTGTTTTTTATAATAGCTGTACTTACTTATGTTCCCAGCAACACCAATCAACAGTGCCAACAACCTACAAAACAAGGTAAAATATTTGTAAAATCTACATCTTATATAGGGTTAATATCTAAACCACTCAATAGCAATAAAAAACAAAATCAGATTAAAAGATGAGCAAAAACCCAAATAGATTTTCCTTTAAAAAGACAAAGGAATAGCCAGCAATCTTGGGGGAAAAATGTCCAATATCACTAATCATCAGAGAAATGCAAATCAAACTGTAATGAGATATCACCCCACTCACTTGGAATCACTACTATAAGAAAGACAAAAAATAACAGATGTCAACAAGGATGGAGAGGAGAGGGAAAACTTTCCTCATTACTTTTTAGGTAGTGCATTCCTTCCTTCCTTTTTAAAGTTTATTCTGCTAATCTTTTCAAAGTGTCTTAAGTTGATACTGTAAGTTTATTTCTATTATTTTTATACACTGAATAAGTTTTTAAGAAATCGCTCCTAAGACTGTTTTTATTCTAAATACCAATTTCTGTGCATATCACAACTTTTTCTGTTAATCTAGTCAAAATATTCATAATTTTATTTATAATTTTCTTATTAATCCATTAATTATTTGTAATATTATAGTTATTTGTAAGTAAGAATTTTTCATCATTTCATTTTGTTTGTATATAATGTTTTGTTCATATGACTATCTTTTGGGGTAAATTACAATTTGGCCTGATATTATATATGTAGTCTTCATAAAATGGATTATTTGAGATTTGTTAGGATTCCCTGGTTACCACTGATTTTTAAGTGTCTCAGATAAACTAATCATGAACAAATGCTGATCTTTAATTTCAAACTTGTCACAAGGAAAGAATCCCCTAAGCAAGGCCAATAGGTGATTTTTCCTCTGGGGAAAAAAAAAAGATATTTTATGTGGAAAGAAATGTTGTGAAATAACCATTGTTAAACTGGATCAAAAAAGAAATAGAATGACAGTTTAAGGATTATAGTTCTTGTAGCTGAATAAAAGAAATTCTTTACAGGTTGAGAGTCATTTGAGTGAAATTTCCAGAGGGGCTTTTAAAATCATGACAGTCTATCAAACACATTATCAGATGTGGTCATTTCTATCCAGAGGAGGCAGCTACCATCTTCATAACTAATGCTATGTTCCAGATTAGATTTGATAGCATATTATCTTTCTGTTACTGAAGTCCTAAGCAAGAGGTCTGACTGTGATGGTTCCAACAAACTGATTCCAGTCACTCTCCCCAAAATCCGAACTCAAAATATAATGATAAAAAATAGGAAAAAAACTTTAATCACTAAAGCTGTTTGAGGAAGGCAAAGTGAGATCCAGCACCCTAGTCCTGTCTTAGGAGTGCTGACAGGAGCTTTAAATTCAAATAGAGGAAGAATTGGGGCAGGAGGTCTGCATAATTGAGCAGACTTGGGTAAACTGTGATCTGGTTGATCATTCTCTCAGTTCTGGTTCTGTAAGGTGGCTCTGGACAAGTCTGTCACTGAGAAGCCAATTTCCTTTAGTTGCTCACGATATGCATTACCCACTAGATCTGTGATCCTACAAGGGTTCATTTCAGTAACCATGAGATGATTGCTCCTGCTTTGAAGGTGCAGTCTCCTGGTGCAGAACACCCACTGAAGAATCCTCGATGCCACCCCAGGAGTCTGAAACAGGGTGCTGCAAATCTTTCCTCAGTCTTGAAGGGGGACAAAATGAGTTATGTAAATTAAAGGCTAATAAACCATGTATTACCAGTTATTAGATGAATACTCCTTAAGTTCTCCTTAAGTGGCCAATGTGCCTATGTGCAGTACTGAACAGGTCACAAGAGTTTAAGACAGTAAAGGAGACAGACACAAAATGAAGGCAGAGATGCCAAGCCTTATTCTGATTTTAATTACCTGTAGGGCATCCTCAGGCCTAGGTAAAGAGTCAACTGCTTTTTAGGAAAGGCATTAATTCCTGTTACCTCACTATGTAGGCGGCAAACTCTATAGACGAGTTGCAATTTTTAAAAAGCTTGGTGTATAATTAATTAATTCAGTTTTGTTCTCTGTTCCTACCTCCCACCTATGTAGGCTAGTTGGGAATGGGGATGGGAAAAGACTAAACATCAAACCCAGTTGTAGTTTGTTTTGAACAAACATTGTGAACAGTCTCTTTGGGCAATCAATGTTCACTTTGTTAGGTAAAATTCCTGTGGTGTGTGTTGTTTTGTTTTTAGATAACCTTTTCCTTCTTCTCACATGATGTGGTGGATTTAAGACAGTTTTGCACTCTTCAACATCTTTCCATCTTCAAGAGGAGGAGTCTATGTCCTTTCCATTTGAACCCAGCTCAGCTATTATACCTAGACAAATATACTGAACAATACAATTCAGTTGTAAGCAATGCTGAGCAAGTAACTTCTGACGCTGGATTGGCAAATACCAGGCAGTTTGTCTATCCCAGGACACTTGTGCTGTGAACTTTCAGCTTCCGTGAAACAAATCCAGTCATCAGAGGGCCATCCTGGGAAGAGACCTGTGAGTGAAGAGTCCTTCAAGATCATTGTAGCCACCTCTGACTGTAACTGCATGAGAGACTCCACATGAGAACTGACTAAATCCGATTTCTCCAGCAAAATAAATAATTGTAATGGACTTGTTGGTATGGTTTATTTTGCAGTAATTGACCCTCAGATAGTATGAGGTTAAATGGAAAGAGGTGACAAGTATGTGGCATAACCGTTCTGGATCTGTTAGGGAGAAAGGTTGACATTGTTTGATGCTGTTCCTTTGGTGTGCACTTTATAAAGTTGTCTACATATCCCCTATGTTAGTCAGCTTTTCATCACTGTGACCAAAATAGCTGAGCAAAACAACTTAGAGAGGGAAATGTTTATTTTGGCTCATGGTTTCAGGGATTTCAGTCCATGGTCAACCTGCTTCGTTGCTTTGGTCCTGGAGAAAGACAGAACATCAGGGCATAAGGCTGCAGTAGCAAATAGCTGTTTGCCTCATGGCAGTCAGGAAGTAGAGATGGGGCAGGGAGGACAGAGCTGAGGACAAAAAGTTCCCTTACAGTGACCTAATTACTCCAAGCAGGCTCACCTCTTAAAATTCCAATAATTCATGCAACTATGAAATAGGTTAATTCATTGATGAAAACACAGCCCTCATGATCCAATTATTTCCCCAAAACCCCACCTCTGAACAGGGATCCAACTGGGGACCAAACCTTCAACACATGAGCTTTTGGGGGACATTCCAGATTCAAACCACAACATTTTTCTCACCTTACATAATGCACAATCTTCCTTCTCACCTCTTGTGTATCAAACTTAAAGTTGGAGGCTTGGATATGAGAGGAAACAAATAATTCAGATTATACTTTCTCTAGATAATAACCTGGCCTGCAAAGCTACTGTTCTACTATATAAAACCACTCTGAGTTGTAGAAATTATAAGCCCTTCCTCATGGTTAATCTCCAATCAGTTCTGATTTCCTCCCAACTTTACCGCTTCCCCAAATTCTGCTAAAGGATTTTCCTAGTGTGGAGTGATGAAGGTCATTTTTCTACTAGAAAAAAAGACACATTTATGTTTTAAATGATTACACAGGTCCTCTGTTGGTGGGCCAGAGCAGCCACCCTGCAATCATGTTAGGGATGCTGCTGATCTATCACAGAGTTGGTGTGAAGCTCTGTAAGCAATGCTGAGCAAATAACTTCTGACATGGGATTGGCAAATACCAGGCAGTTTGTCTATCTCAGGAGACTTGTGCTGTGAACTTGGCTCCATGGAACTCTCAGATAGTGTCTACACCACCTTCATCTCTATGTTCTGCCTTCATTAGTGTCCTCAAATAAGCCAGAAGCTTAATTTAAACTATAACAGCAGGCAAAGTCAGCTGCAGGTTTTTACTGACCTCTTTTCATGAATATGAGAATACAGCCCAAATCTTTCTCCGAAATTGTCTGGTTTAGTTTCTTGACCTTTACAGGGAGTTGTTGTTTTTTTTTTCTTTTCTCCTATTCAAATGTAGGTATAACACTGATAATAAAGAACACAAATCTTAAGGCTACATCTCAATGAATTTTTGCATATGTAAACAGCTTGTAAACACCACTGGGATCAAGATATACCTCATTTCTAGCTCCTAGAAGGCTCCTTAGGGCATCCTTGCAGTCAATGGCCCCCACAAAAGTAGCCTTTATTCTGATTTTAACTATCACAGAAGAGTTTCCCTGATCTCTTTTATATAAATAGAATTCTACAATATTAATTCTTTGGCTTCTTTAACTCAACATTGTTCCTATAAAATCTATTTAGACTATTGCACTTCAACTGTGTGGTATTCCAGAGTATGCATACATAATAATTCATGCATTCATTTGAGTGCTGATAAATATTTTGATTGCTTTGAGTTTTTGACTGGGAATTTTTTGTGGCAAAATATAAATAAACCAAAATGTACCACTTTAACTATTTTTAAATGAATAGTTCACTGGCATTATAGCAAAATCATAGTCACCTTTCATCTCCAAAACTTTTCCATCTTCTCAAACTGACGTTACATAGCCATGAAAGAACTCTCTATTCCCTCCTCCTCTTAGGACTCACAAGTGCCATTCCACTTTTTCTCTATGTATTTGACTATCCTAGATAACTTGCTGCAATTGAACCAAGCAATATTTGCCCTTTTGTGAATGTAGCATGCATCAGAACATTTTTTCTGTTTAAAAGCTGAGTGATATTCCTATCTATCTATCTATCTATCTATCTATCTATCCACATCACATTTTGTTCATCCGTGCATTGGTTGATGAATACCTGGGTTTTATCTACCTTTTGATTTTGATGGATAATGCTGCTATCAACATGATTGTATAATTATCTGAGTTCTTTTTTTTTTTTTACTTTTCTTGTGTAAATACTGAGAAGTTGTAATAATGAGAATTCTATGTTTAATTTTTTTGAGGAAACACTATAGAGTTTTTAACATTTTACTTTTTCAACAACAATGCATAGGGATTCTGATTTCCCCACAACTTTGCTAAAATTTATTATTTGTTGTTTGTTTAGTTGTCTCTCTCTCTTTCTCTCTCTCTCTCTCTCTTAATAGTCATCTTGTTGAGTGTAAGGAGGTATCTCATCACAGTTTGATTTGAATTTCCCTAATTATTAGTGATTTTGAGCATCCTTTCATATGCTTATCATCCATTTGCATATCTCAGAGAAATGCTTGTTTAGGTCCTTTGCCTATTTTTCATCAGATTGTTCTTAGAGACTTTCTAATCCCCATTTGTCTGCACCAATAGAATTCTTTTTCCCCTCTGCTTATCTCTGGCCTTATGAAAGAGATGCCTTCATCTGAGAGTAGCCCTCACATACAATTCTTCTCATTTCTGATCTCTGAATGTATTTATCTTCTATCTGTATTAATGTAATACAGATAAATGCATTTTAATTATCTCTTTTTATATATTACAAATTATACTTATGGTTACATGTTTGGAATGAAGGAAGAGTCTTAGTTATAAATTGAAAAAATGAGTTTAATCAGAATTTGCCTTATGGTCTGCAGAGTTTGGAAAACATGTTTGTAATTGAATGATTATTTGTAATTTTATGATTCTTGTGGATTATTCATTTGCTACATGAATAGGAATACTTTTAAGTGAGCATCCTCCTATTATTCCAGAGAGATTAATATTCAAGAACAGCATAACATATCTGTCTCATAAATAATCAAAGTGTTTTCTTATTTCAGAGAATATAAAAAATCTTTAGGTGAGGATTTTTCAATCTAGACATTATTGATATTTTGGGGTATTTCTTTGTCATGAAGGGCTTAGCCTGTGTATTGTAGGATGTTTATAAACATTACTGGTCTCAATCTACTGGTTTTCTATACTTAATAACTTCTACCCACAGTCATAACAATCAAATATCCTTCAGATATTACCAAGTGTGCCCTGGGGATAAAATTTTCCCTGGTTAGGATCTACAGCTTTAGGGCTATGAATTTTAATTTATTATGTGATGTGTTACTTAAAGTGATCCCTCAATAGAGAGAGTAGATTTCCAAGGAGGTGTTAATGAAACATAGAGTACACATCACAAACCACACAGATCTGTGTTTTAATTCTAAATGCCACTATAACATTATTCAAACATATTCCCCTCAGTTATATTGTTGTTGTTGTGGTTGTTGTTATTGTTAATAATGCTATGTAGCCTTTTTAGAAACTTGTGCTAAAAGTAGGCACAGACTAATGGGAAGACTTAGAAAAAACACTTGCACAAATCAAACAGCATTTTCTTATCTAAAGGATCCAGTTAATACAATAAGAATACATGGCAGATATATTAGTTCATTTTGTATTAATATCACAAAATACCTGATATCAGCTAACTTTATAAAGAAAAAAAAGATTTATTTAGCTCCCAGTTTTGAAGGCTTCAGAGCATGAAGCTTGCATTGACTCAGCTCTTGGCTATGTCTTATCTCTGAGAAAGAGGTCACATTTGGAAACCAAAAGCCAGAGAAAAACTGGGTAGGGCCAGGCTCACAATTTTATAACAACCCTTTCAAGGTAACTATCAAAAAACCCTATGAAAACTACCTTATCCCCTTTTGAGGACTGTGCCTTCAGTGACCTAAGAACCTCTCACTAGGCCCCACCTTCCAAAAATTCACACCATCTCCCAACACTGCCACCCTGAAAACTAGGCTTCCAACACATTAATCTTTGAAGAATACTCAAACCATATATAAAACACATCAACAGATAAATAACATTATCCAGGGTAGACAAAGATGCTACCTTAGTGTTAGAATAGGGGACAAGTTGATGATAGTGGAACTGGTAGGAGGGCCCTTAAGGCCGTTGATTATACGGTTAGGGCTGTGACTTCAGAGCTTCATGGGGCCTAACTATCCCCTTATAGATGCAGCTTATACATATAAAATTAGGGTCATCCTACAAATAACCTGGCATGAAAACATGCTTATGCTGGCAACCCATTAACCTAAACCCTTTTACTGTCTGTCGTTAATTCCATAATTATTTAATGTATAGCATATCTTCAGAAATGAGTGAAAGAATCATCATTTATTACCGCTCTCCCCAAACTAACAGAGCCTGGTCCAAATAGATTAAGAACTCCTAGATGTGGTCCCAGAATAATGGAAATTTATCCAGAGTTCTCTGAAGGTCATGCCTTTGACCAGCATAAAGCCTGTCCTGCAATTGTACAGCTGGAAGATCCTTTCTGAGGATTAAATATAATTAAATGAAATGGAAAAGGAAAGCTGCTGATAAACAGGGGCTGTTGTGTTAAATGTGCATCAAAATAGGGTTAAACAAGCCTAGGAAGGCTTGTTTTGTTTTTCTTGGTGGTAAGATAAGAAGGACTCCAAGGAAAGAAGGAAATGGAGAAAGGAGAATGGCTACTTCCCTTATCTCCAATCTTTAGGTGGGAATCAAAACAGAGTGAAATTGGCCACAAAGTTAAAGAATGTACTCAAAATATGTGAAGAGGTCCATCTGCACCGTGGGCATGTTACTTATTCTATATATTCCCCCTGATTGTAGGTGAGGGGAGGCCCTCCATGTTGTCCCAGCCTGCTGCTGCCAAGGAGTGTGTGAGTAATAGTGTCCGGACTGTCTCTGCTGAGTCTTTCAACTTCTTTCTTTGAAATTAGTGAACAACACACTGGGGCTTTTGCAGTCCTGGGGTTGAACAGAGGCTCAATTAAAAAATAGATAGATAGATAGATAGATAGATAGATAGATAGATAGATAGGTAATAGAGAGACATACTGTGCCTTATACCATTATCATCAGTGTCACAATGCTGTGTTTCCATAAGAGAGTTCAGTACTGGTACTGAATAATGAGTTCGTTGTGGCCATCAGGCCCCAGAACTGAATTCTGACCTGGATAGCAGCAATGGTCTCATAGAAGATCAGAAATTACATCTCTCAGTTTTGTTAGTATTTAATAGATTATTTCTGTTCAATGATATTTTAGTATGTATCCAGGAAAGAAATAGTTGGCACAGGTGGTAGTCAGCTCTTTGTCACTGTGACCAAATTACCAAACAAGAACAACTTAAAGGAGGAAAAGTTTTTGAGTTCACAGTTTCACAGATTTAGTCCACGATGGGCCAACACCATTGCTCTGGGCCCAAGTTGAGGCACAACATCACAGTGGAAGGGTGTGGTAGAGGAGTGCTGCTCTGTTCCTGGCAGCCAGGAAGTGGTGAAAGGACCACAAGGAAGATGAGCCCTTCCAAAGCTCACCCCCAGTCACCCAGCTCTTCCTTCCATGACCTGCCTACGTACAGTTACCACTTAGTCCATTCAAACTAGAGTGGTCTGATTAGTTTATAGCACTCCTAATCTAATCATTTCATTTCTGAATATTGTCCCAGTAACACAGGAGCTCTCTTAAGGTACATCTCATATCCAAATCATAACAGCACATGAGAAAATCTGGACAGATTTAAGTATTGGAGCAAGATTAAGAGTAAATAAAGTATAAAATTCCTTTAGGTCTTTACAAAATACTTTCAGAAATAAATGTATTCTGGTAAAGTTAGTGATTTTTTTTTAAAAAAATATGTTCCTAAGACTACTAAATTTCTTTAAATTAAGGTTTCTGAATATCTTTTGGATAGAACTAGTTTGAGAAACTAGGAGAACATTCAGGCTTTCTTCATGCAACATTTTAGCCATGTGCTTTGAGAAACTTAAGGAATGAAATGTTGTATAAACAGTTACACTCCATTTTTAAACAATTACACCAATGGTTAAAAGTAATGTGTGCTCACTTTGTGTAAAACAGGCTAATTAACAGGACATGATTTGTTCTATAGTTAAAAATACTGTGTGTTTACTTTGTATAAGCTGCAATAATTAACAGTAAGTGATTTGCAACTTTTTCTCTGGAAGTTATTTATCCATGTTAAGAAAAAAAAAACATTTTTCTTAATCTTCATAAATCACTTGTAAATTTTAAGATTAGCTTTATTATCTTTTTTCTCAATAAATGGTTACAAAGTAAATTAATGAATTGCTATAAACTCGGGGAAAAACTAAGAAATCATGGTTTTCATAACGTAAGTATGGAATAAACTATATACATCATTAATTTTATTCTAGCATAGATAAGATAACTTTGGTTTGGCAATCTATATTACCAGAACATGGCAAAGAGAAAAATTAAGATTGCCATGTGGGAATTAAATTGTGAATCTGCTCATCATGGAATAAAGACGAGATATTAGAAGTCACTTGGTGATACATAATAGGTCCCAGGGCAAAATAAGTCTAAAGGAAAGAAATAAATCATTAGGAAGTTGAGTGAGCAATCCTGGAAAGCTGAAAAGGAAGTAAGAAGAGCCAGCTTTGATGCAACACAGCCCACCCCTGCCCAGATATGGGGTATTCAGTCCTTGGCATCTTTTGTCCACGTGGCAAAAGCATACCTATCACCGAGGCTATTATATTTTCTATGTCATCAAGTGAATGATTTATATATCTCATCCATTTTACTCTAGAGTCATCTTCATCAAGCCACTATTATAGTCCAGTATTCAAAGGATCAAGGTAAACTTGAGAGTCACGCTGTGCAAAACTTTCAATTCTAATTTTTCATTAATAAATTGCAATTCTGTCTTACACTCATCTTCTGAGTAAAACAGGTCTACCCTTAAAAATGTATGACCTTTTAGAGGCTGACAGATTAATTTTCTGATACTGCATAGTCGTGATCTAGCCCCAAATTTGTGATGAATTCACCAAGACCAAACAATGTCACTTTGTAATGTCCTTGGCAACCTCTAGACGGCTTTACTAGTTGACAACCACATCTCCAACTTTTTAATAGTATATTATGTCTGTATAAGAACAAAACGTTGATTTCATTGTGAGTTCATAATTACCAATTCATAATACCATAATTAATAGATCATCTTCCACGCTTCTCTCACCAGTTCCCAGTCTCCAAGGAAAGTATTTCTTACTATTTTACTCATTACTAAAAATATGTCCCATGCCCACCAATAACTTTCAGTAATGATCTTCCCTCACATTTCCCAGCAAAATCAGAAAGCATAGGAAATGTAGTCCCTCATCTTTCCATCACTTAGTCCAAATATTTATCTGAACCTGCCAGTATTTCAGAAAAACAGATCTTCTGTTTCCATCTAAGAGTTATAAAATCTTCTACCATGGGTCAAATATCATATGTTCTTGCATTCATTCCCAGTATGAATTGTCAAGGTTTTGTTTTTCTATGAAATAAATGGTCTCCATCATATCAACCTCTGATAGTTCTATTGGGCTTTTCTTATTAATATTAAAATATATTCTATCTTAAATTAAAAACAACAGTGAAAAATCAACAAATAAAACTCATCTCAGCCCCCACACCCTCTACCAAACTGCCATCCTATCTTCTTACTTTCACCATGAAGCTCCAAAGAGTTGACCTTGTATGCCATTCCTCTCCACTTGCTCACCCTCCACTTTCAACTCAACCCCTTCAGTTGTATTTCTGCTAAAGTCCCACATTCTAAAGTCATTGACTTTAGTTCTGTCCCACTTAGTGGAAACTTCTTATTTTTCATAGTAAAGAATGTTTCATTGTTTAAAACAAATGACAAATCTGGACCTAAGAACCTCTTCCCTTTGCTCCAGTGACTCTTTATTTTTCCTATCCTGTAGATCCCTGCTTTAGTTAGCTTTTTCATTGCTGAGAACAAAAGACACAATAAAATCAATTTTAGAGGCAGAAAAGTTTATTTAGAGGCTCACAGTTTCAGAGGTCTTAGTCCACAGAAGACCAACTATATTCTTCAGGGCTTAAGATGAGACTCAACATCATGGCAGAATACTGTGGTGGAAGAAAGTGGTTCAGGACATTACCAGGAAGCAGAAACAGACTAAACTCAGCTCACCAAACATATACTCAAAGACATACCCATAATAATCCACTTCCTTCACCACACCTTACTACTCAGTTAATCCCTGTAGGGGAATTAAGGCACTGAATGGGTTAAGACTCTTATAACCCAATCACTTCACCTGTAATCTTTCTTGTATTGTGTCACACATGAGTTTCGGGGCACATCTCACATCTAAATTATACTGATCCTTGTTTTCAGTTTCTTTTGTACTGAGACTGAGAAGCAAACTAGGGGAGATGAGAGTTAAAGTAAGAATTAATTGAGACCAATTTCTACCACTAGCATGGTTAAAACCATTCTTGAAGTGCAAAACATTGAAGAGAGAATCCTTTCAGAAGTAGGAAGAAGAGTGTTTTACAGAGAATTTTGTATATGATAATTTTAAATGTCTGTGAGAGTAGACAGGATTGCTAGGCATGTGAAAAAAAAGATGGGAATTCAAAATATAGATCAGAAATGCCCATGTGTAAAAATTTTGTTTTGTACAGAGTGTTGAAAGCCTGAAATTGATGATATAACCCACAGATCAGTGCGTAGTAAAGAGATGCAGAGTGCACAGTAATGAAGAGAAGATAGCCTGGGACCACAGCCTGGGGCATTCCAGAACACAAAGTTGGGTATTGGTGTGTAGAGCTTGGAAATGGACAGATTCACATAGGGAATATGTAGAGATTATAAAGTTGAAGAGGACCAGGATCAAGCCTGAACCCAGTAAATTTTAAGGGCAGAATAGAAATGGAGGTTACAGCAAGGAGACAGAAGGAGTGGCCTATGGGTAGCTTTAAGCACAAGAGAAGAAAGTGTTTCATTTTTGGGTTGCATGCTTTTTGCTTTTGCTGTTGTTGAAAGAAGGAAAGAGGGAATGCAGGGTGAAAGCACAGAAGGGAAAGAGTGACTGTGCTGGTGATCTGTCTACCCAAAAGATAGGTTGAAGTCCTTGGTAGAGTGGGTCCTAATCCAACAATATCCCTGTTAAGAAGAGTCCTTTATAAAAGAGGACAACTGGGACAGACAGACACAGAGAAAAGACAGCCACATAAGGAAGGAGGAGAAATTCATGTGATGACGGGATAAGCCAAGGGACTTCAGAAACTTAGTAACCATCAGAAACTAGGAAGAGACAAGGCAGGATTCTTCCCCAGAGTTTTCAGAAGGAGTTTGGCTTTGCTGACAGCTACATTCCAACCTCCAGCCTCTAGAACTATGAAAATGCATTTTGGTTCTCTTAAGCCAGAAAGTTTGTTGTAATTTGTTATGTCAGCATTAGGAAATGTTGAATGTATAATTAAAAGATCTGAAGTTGAAATTTGCTGTGGATCCACATTAATATAAAATCTCTCTTTCTCTCTCTTTGCAGAGAAGAATAGAGGCTTTACTCAGATTCTTGTGCACAACCAGGATCCTATGTTGTCTAGTCATTGACTTTGTTCCCAGAGACTTCAAAATCTCTTACATTTTGTATGAATTTTGAAGTAGAAATTCCTGCCTAGTGTCCTTGAAACAAGACTCATATTTCAAAGTAAACTATGTAAGTAACTCTGAGGAAAGAGAGCATGAATTCTTTGTGCATTTTCTAGGTACTGAACACATTTTATTTTCCTTTTGCACATTATTCATGCCATGTTTCATAGACTTTATGAAGACCCATGCTTTTTGAAAGTACCCAAGAAGCATTAAAGTATGAAACAATTTTGTAGAAAATAACAATAATTATGACTTTCTTCCATATTGTCTCTCAATTTCCACATTCAGGAGGAACTGAAATTATGTGTAGTCACAGAAATGACTGGTTCTGAATATGAATTCTAACAAAAAAAGTCAGACTTACTTTTTATAAGTTTACACCAAGGGCAATAGTCATTTTCAAAAAGTAGTATAGTGTTTCTGATTGTAAATGAAATTCATGTCCATTACATGCAGTTTGGAAAATTAGACAAGTACTGAGAAGAAAATGATGATTGGTCACAATTTCTACCACTCAAAGTAGACAACTATTAACATTGAAATGTGTTTATAGTATTGAACCTATGCACATAAATTTTAACATGGCTTAAGTCAAGTTATGTATTCAATCTGAAGCCCTGTTTTTTTTACCTATAATACTGTATTCTAAAAATTTTTTCTATGTAAAAAAAAAGGTATCTGAATAATTTTTAATTGTTCAATAAAATACTGTGGTTAAGGGCTCTCACAATTGATTTTACCAATCTATATTTAATTTTTTTTTTCTTTTGTACTGAGGATTGGACTCAGGGATACTTTAGCCCTGGGCTATGTCATCAGCTGTTTTTATTTTAAAACAGGGTCTTACTAAGTTGCTTAGGGCCTCACTAAGCTTCTGGGGCTGGTTCTGAATTTATTATCCTGCTGCCTCAGCTTTCCAAGTTGCTGAGATTACAGGCATATGCCACCATGTCCAGTTTTTTTTTTTTTTGTATTGTTTTAAATGCTATGATGAGCATTTGTACACATTTAAGTGCCCACATATTTGATCATTATTTTGATGTGGAATTACAACATTGATAATAATTATTATTATTATGAGTTGAAGGACAAGTGTTTTGACCTTGAAAATGAAAAGCAAAATCCAAAAAAAATTAGTCAGTATACTTTGGAGATACACGCATACCAATGTTTAATATAGTTCAATTTGCAATAACTAAGTTATGAAATAATCCAGGTCCTGCCAACAGATGGATGGATAAAAATTACACACACACACACACACACACACACACACACAATGGAGTGTTATTCAGTCAGAAAAAAACTAACAAAGTTATGTTATTTGCAGGAAAATAGAACTGAAAACATTATATTAATGAAATAAGTCAGACTCAGAAAGACAAGTATCATAGCTTTTTCTCATATGTGGAAGCTAGAGGGAAGAAAAATAATAAGAATATCTAAAAGTAGAAGAGAGATGGTATAGAAGAAAGGGATGGGGGGAAGAAAGGAGGATAAGGAAAGGAGTGATACTGATCAAATTATGTTATATGTATGTATGAATATACCAAAATGAAACCTACTATTCCATATAATTAATAGGCACCAATAAAAAATAAATTTTAAAAAGAATGATTAATTATCATTTGATTAACAAAGTAAATGCAGGTGTCCTAAAATTTTTTAAGAATTGATGTTGATTCTCGGTCTATTCCCTAAAGACCTAATAAGAGCATGTTACAGAGACACTGCTACAACGATGTTCATAGCAGCACAATTCACTATAGCAAGATTATGGAATCAGCCTAGATGCCCTTCAATAGATGAATGGATAAAAAAAATGTGGCATTTATACACAATGGAGTATTACTCTGCATTAAGGAACGACAAAATCATAGAATTTGGAGGGAAATGGATGGCATTAGAGCAGATTATGCTAAGTGAAGCTAGTCAATCGTTAAAAAACAAATACCAAATGACCCCCTTGATATAAGGGGAGTAAACAAGGACAGGGTAAGGACAAAGAGCTTGAGAAGAAGATTTACATTAAACAGGGATGAGAAAAGGGGAGGGGAGGGGAGGGGAGGGGAGGGGGGATAGTAGAGAATAGGACAGACAGCAGAATACATCAGACACTAGAAAGGCAATATGTCAATCAATGGAAGGGTAACTGATGTGATACAACAATTTGTATACGGGGTAAAGTTGGGAGTTCATAACCCACTTGAATCAAACTGTGAAAGATGATGTATTAAGAACTGTGTAATGTTTTGAACGACCAACAATAAAGTAAAAAAAAAAAAAAAAAGAATTGATGTTGAACCTTCGCTCTAATTAAAATTTTTTGCACAAGGAGCTAAGAGTCTCTTACATCCACCTAGAATGACAAGATGAAAAGTCCTAGAATCCATAGGCACGACAGTTATGATGCTATGACTTTCCATTACTTTAGGAAATGCCATTACAAATAAAACTTCTCAGGAGAATGCCATTAAAATTATAACTAAAATCAGCTTTCACTTTTCTTTTTGCCAGAGTAAGCCATTCTGATGAAATTGTTAAATTGTTTTTGCAAGAGGAGGTATCCATAGGTGTATATATTTCAACTATGTACTTGAGTGGTTCACCAAGGTATATTTTTAATTACATTTCTTGAGTGGTTCCCTTTGTAAACTATATCAGTCATTCAATTTGAACATGAGTCAAAGACCTTGGGCAAATCACTTAGCAATTTAGTTTCCTAGATATAAAACAAGTAGAATGATGATCAGGGGAATGAAATGTGAAAGTATAGACATTTTAAAAGTTATGATGACTGTCCTTGTAAACAAATACTGATTGTAATAATTTTAATATTTAGGATTGCCAATTCTTATAAATGTTATCTACTGTAATGTGACATTCTAAATTGTTTTATGATCTTTTCCTCAAAGTTCTTACATTAATGTGGAAAAGTGCCAATAATATATCAGTTTTACTTTGAAGTTCATAAAATCTTTATGTGAAAAAAATCACTGAAGCGGTACTGCAGGGATATTACATTCTGAGTGACTGTTAATAACTTGTGTGGAATATTGGAATATTTGACAAATATAGCATATCAAATCCATAATCACTGCCAGAGGGATTGTCAGAGTGTTTTCCCCCATCAATCTAATAAAGTTGACCATAAAAGAATAAATTCATAAAATATCATAGAACTTACTTTGCAGTACCCTATAAAAATACTTTTAAAACAATTTTAGTAGCTTGCTTCTAATGTGAAATGATAAAATATTTATCTGATCTTTGAAAATGTTATTTAAGATGACAAAATTTAAAACAAACTAAAATCCATAAGTTAAGAAAAGACTGTCTTCTATAGAAATTTTGATAAATGATGCAAATCAATGAGACATGACTGCAAGGCAGCCTGTATAGTAGTAAGCAAGGATAATGTCTTTTATTCTTCAAAGAAAAATTCTACTGAATGACAAAGAAGTGTTTTAAATGATAATTGTTGTATTTTAAATTTCCTACTCTCTTTTGGTGTTTCCCTAAATGAAAAAAGTCTTTAGAAATAAATTTAATAAATAGTAAACCCGACTATTCTGATTTAAAATATTGATGTAATTTTAACACAATTTTAATGTTCTTTCTTAGTATCTTGATCTTTCTTTTTCTTTTTAAAAAAAAGTTTGTAATTTTTGTCACTTCTACTATTCTCCAATTCTTTGACATTCTCTAATCTGGATGCTTATTTTTGACAGTTGATTTTCTTACACTGAAATAATAAAAACTAAATATTTTAATCCACACTCATAATTTTCTATTATTTGATTTGCTTTAACCACAAGTGCACACGGCCCACATTAAATCCATCCTTAAAGATTTGACGTGTTCTTCCCTCTATTATCATATCATTTCTGACTGTTCAAAAATAAAAAAAGAAAAAAAATGGAAAAAAAATGGTTCCTCACTTCCTCTTCTCATCTTTGAGAAGGGGAACCCTTTTGCACCCATAGATAGAGAAGATGAGAAGGGGAACTGAGGAACCATTGTTTCTACCTTCAAGCAAGCAAATCAGGAACAATCTTTGATCATTTTTCTTTCATCTCACTCGACTGAATTTTCTTTTCCCTTCAGAAAATTTCTAAAATTTGTCCTTTTCTCCATGAAGCTATTGGTGAGAAAACTTCACACAAATGTTCTTGCAAATGTCTCCTTTATAGTATATGTCCTCTCGAACTTCAGTGGGGACCAATTATCAGGGCATTATTTTTTTCTCATTAATCATTAAATTATCCCCTTAGTCAACCATTAAAATTACATAAGTATTGCATTTTTTTGATTCTTATGTTCTTTTAAAGTGTACTGCTGTATTTCATTCTTTCCTAATTTATTTCTTTTTAAGCATTGTATATACATTTTACTCTTCATGTTTGTTTATTTCTATTGAAGTACATTAAACATTCAAGAAGGTGAACACATTTTTTTCTATCAAATAATTATAGATAATAATTCATCTAATTATGACCAACAATGGAGCAGAGTATCCAAGTATCTTACATGTCTTTAAGCAAGTCAGATTATTTTAACCATTTTACTGAGTTGCATCTTTAAGTTTTTTATTCATTTACCCTGTTTTTTAATACAGAATATACTTCTCTAAAGAAATGATTTTCAGAAATAATGTTTAAGTTCCCCAATATGGAGCTAAAAATATTTTTTAAATGTGTAATATTGCTAAGTAATGGTACTAGCATTGTTATGGAATCTAATTATTTCGCATTCTTCTTTAGAGAAAGCATTTTCTTTAGTTTCAATCTGATGCAAAAAGCCAGCTCCACTTGCCGTGTTTTTGGTGATCTCCTGCCCTAGTACTGGCTGAATGACTTTTCAATAAGATAGTTAACCATCTCTACCCATCTGTGTCCACCTTTGTAAAAATAGAGATTAAGAATAGTACTTATTTAATAATATTATTGTGAAAATTAAATGAAGGAATTCCTCTAGAGTGGAAAATCACAGGCATAAGAAAAAGTTTTCTAAAGATACTGAGGGAAGTTCTTCCCTAACCCTAAGTAGGAGTTAGCTGTTCCCTCATTGGTGCTGGTCTTTAACAACAAAGTATACATCCCTTATTTCTAAGAGGTCTCTTCTCACCACAAACTCTGGTTGAACTTAAAACTGGGATAGAAGATTAAAAGGTGGGAAGAATCTGGTTCTCTGAAGACATTGTTCAGCTGCTGAATCATTCCAGAAATCCTTCTTAGTTGAGTATATTCTATTATGCAAATGTACATATTTGTTCACTTTGAATTGAGGTTTCTATTGATTCAAGCACACACATCTTGACTAAGAGAATTTGGTGAGGTATAGAACTTTCATTGAGCAGACATGCCACCGACTACAGACAGACACAGTTAAGAGGAAGTTCAAGTCAAATGTGAACTCCTTTGATGTTGTACTACTTTTATGTCTGGGAACCCCCAAAGACACTATAAACACTCTGGCTTCCTAGATGGGGGCCCTGTGAGTCTTGGGGATACACTGAAATGCTTTGAAAAAAATACAATAAGGAATGTTGTACAAACTTTATATCATTTTATAAGCATACTCTATTGATATAAAAATAACAACTCTGATTTAAGAAAGAAGAAAAGAGTTTATCCTAAGCCAAATATGAGGGACCATGGCCCAAGAACATGGATTCAAGTTACCCTGAATGACATGCTCCACCATTGAAGAGGTTAAAATGAATTTTATAGCCTCAGAATAAATAAGGTCATGAATAAATACATTCACCAGATATATCAGTGAGGGAATTAGGTAGGCAGGCCATAGAGAAGCAAGGAAGTTTCTGTAGGTTTCAAATGTTATCTTGTAGCATTTCTAGCTTTAGTGATATGATTAAAATTTCACGTAAGTCATGAGGATGTCAGATATTGAAAGTGAATGGCTAGCAAAGACACTAAGATAGACCAAGATAATTTTTGTTCCATACCAGCAACATCCCTCTCTTTACACTCAAGTTCTAACAGTGTGCAGAATCTTTGATATAGATTTCCTCAGAGAACTTCAGCTTCTCAAGTTTAAACCTAATACACTCTTTCTAAGAGCTATTGCTGGAACTTGGGAAGAAGTGTCTGGGAACTGGTTTCTCCTTGTTCTTACAAATGAGAACATTTTATTGATAAAGTTATGAATAGAAAGAAAAATGAATAGAGATACATATGGCAAGAGAGAATAATTGTTATAATTTTAGAGAATGAAACTGCATTTAAGTTTTGATCAACTCATAGAGAAATAGACACCATCTTCAAAAAAATAGATATTTCTTAATTTTAAAATAATTGAGTACTGGGCGTTATACTACGGGATGGGAAACTAATTCTTGAACAATTTTTTGACAATATTTTAATTAACAAAATAAAAAATTTACAACATGCAGTACTTAAAATCTATAGACTTGGACTGGGGACATAGCTCCATGATACCTAGCACATACAGAGCCCCATGTTCAATCGTCAGCACTGAAAACCTATGCAGGCCCTTACAATATCTGTTCAGCAACATAGCTTTCAGAGAATGTAGACTGAAAAGTCATACTTCTGTCATCACCTGTTGGCTTTAAGGTTTGTGTCCTTTGGAGCCTAGTAAATTTTTAATCCTTTTCATGTGGACTGTCATCTACCAATGTGGGGTTCCCTTGGTGGCCTCTATCTTGGGACACTGCAACCACTGCCATAGTTCCCTACATGTGATAACCCGCACCTAGGGTAAACAGATAGGGATTGGAGACAGCTGCCAGCCACAACACTCCTCACGAGACAGCTGCATATCTGAACATGCCACCCAAAGCCACCACCCAGCCTGACCCAACCAGACACCCCATCTCTGAAAGCAGCTTCCTCCATCCTGGGACACATTTGTCCCCATTTTTGGTTTGGGAAAACACTTCCTGGGGCCTAGAAGAAATATAAACATACATATAGTCCCCAACTCCCCCCTCTCCCATGCAGCCACTAACCTGGCACAGTGCTTGTGGCTATGCAGATGGTCCATAGCTTGCAAAGACTGATCCTGAACTGCCCAATACAAAACAGCTCTCCCTGACAGTTGTGCTGCCTCCAGAGCACAGCCCACAAGACCTCCAGAAAGAGAGATTCCTGATTGGGAAGTAGAAAAGAAAGGGGTGAGTGAGATACAGTTTAGAGACTAATTAGAGAACAGAAATTGTGAGGTCTACAGGTGATTTAAGGAGATAAGACTAGGAGCCCATATTACATGTGCAGACCCCAAAGGAGATCCTAGGGATGCAGTTGCCCATTGGGGACAGGCAAGTGCTATGCCCCACCTCCAGGAGCTCCCCCTCCCACCCTAATAACCTTCACCATCCTGAGGGTGGAGATACCCCCACACAACAGACATCCTCACCTATTAGATGAGAAGAGATAAAAGAAAGATACTGAACTCCAACAAAAAGAATCCTTATATTTTCCATGGAGATTTTTTTCTTTTCTTTTATCTCTGTCATCTTTCTTCTTCTTCCCTCTCACTCTCAACATTTGTGAAACCGAGTACTTTTCATGAATTAGGCTACTGAGGACTGGGATGTTTGAATAGTATATTACTATTACAGTTGTGTTATCTATTCTCTTATCTCCTATTTATACATTTATTTATTTTTCTTGATTTTTATATTTGTTTGTTTGTTATACTCCCTCTATTGTCTTCCTATTTACTTGTCTCCACAAAATCACTTTCTCTCTTTTCTCCTGCTGCTAGTCAACTTCTTTAGATTTCTCTTTCATGCTTCATAAGATTGAATAACTCCACATCCTCACCTCCTACCACCTTAACATTTCATCCTACACCTCAACTCCAGTTCTTTGTCCACCATCAGAAACTGTAGGCTCTTCTTCAAACCTACTGTTTATATTGTAGATAATTGAACTCACCATTTCTGTATATTGTAACAAAGGAATAAATGTCTTAATAACAACTATTTGGTTTAATGCTGCATATTGTTTGTATTGGGATCTCTTAATATTGTTCTCTCCCTTAAAGGAGAAGTATTGGAACCCTGCAGGGATACTATAAGTGTACAGGGTAAAAACTGTAACACCTTGGGTACACAGTGCTAGAAAGGAAGACACATAAACAACATTAAAAAACAAGGGAAGAAAGTGCCCCAAACCAACCAAGATGCTACATTATTAGAATCCATGGCCAGCACAATAGAAGAAATTACAGAGAAGTATTTCAGAATGTACATATTTAAAATGTTCTGTGAATTAAAGGATGATATAAGAGAGTAAATACAGGCAGCAAAAGATCATTTTGATAAAGAGCTACATAAGCAAATACAGGAAGCTGAAGATTAATTCAATAAGGAGATAGAGCTTCTAAAAAATTACCAAACAGAAATCCTTAAAATAAAGGAAACAATAAACCAAATTAAAAACTCAATTGAAAGCACCACCAAAAGATTAGATCACTTGGAAGACAGAACTTCAGAAAATGAAGACAAAATATATAATCTTGAAAATAAAGTTGAGCACACAGTGAAAATGATAAGAAAACATGAGCAGAACATTCAAGAATTATAAGATAACATAAAAGAGCAAATTTAAGAATTATTGGTATAGAGGAAAGCATAGAGTTCCAAATCAAAGGAGTGAACAATCTATTCAATGAAATAACATCAGAAAAATTTTCCAAACATGAAAAATGAATTGGAAAATCAAACACAAGAGACTTATAAACACCAAATGTACAAAATCACAATAGATCTACACCAACACACATTATAATGAAAATGCCTAGCATACAGAATAAGGAGAGAATTTTTAAAGCCACAAGAGAAAGGAATCAGTTTACATATAGGAGAGACCAAGTAGGAAATCTGCAGATTTCTCAACCTAGACCCTGAAAGGTAGAAGATCCTGGAATAATATATACCAAGCTCTGAAAGAAAATGGATGTCAAACAAGAATCTCATATCCAGCAAAATTAAGATTTAAATTTGATGATGAAATAAAAACCTTCCATCAGAAACAAAACTTAAAAGAATTTGCAATTAGTAAGCCTGCACTATCAAACATCCTCTGCAAAATATTCCATGAGAAGGAAATGAAAAACAACAATGAAAATCAGCAAAGGGATGTATTACACTAAAGGAAAAACCAATCAAAGGAGAAACTAAGTCAACTTAAATACCAAAAAGAAACAAAAATGACCAGGAATACAAATCATGTATCAATAATAACCCTGAATGTTAATGGCCTAAACTCACCTATCAAATGAAATAGACTGGAAGATTGAATCTTTAAAAAAGACCCAACAATATGCTGCCTCCAAGAGACATGTCTCATAGGAAAAGACATCCACAGACTGAAGGTGAAAGGTTTGGAAAAAACATACCACTTACATGGACTCTGGAAACAAGCAGGGGTTTCCATCCTCATATCAAATAAAGTAGACTTCAAACCAAAGTTAATCAAAAGGGATAAAAAAGGATATTACATACTACTTAAGGGAATTGTATATCAACAAGACATAATAATTATAAATATATATGTCCCAAACAATGGAGCATCTATGTTCATCAAACAAACTCTTCTCAATTTTAAGAGTCAAATAGACCACAATATAATAATTCTGGGTGACTTTACTACATATCTTTTACCACTGGATAAATCTCCCAAACAAAAGCTAAACAAAGAAATTATAGAACTCAATAATACAATCAATAACTTATAGATAACAGACATATATTGAATATTTCATCATCAACGAGGAAATTCACTTTCTTCTCAGCAGCACAGGGATCCTTCCCTAAAATAGAGCATATATTAGGCCACAAAGCAACTCTTAAAAAATACAGAAAAATAGAGATTCTACCCTGCATTCTATCCAGATCATAATGGAATGAAATTAGAAATCAATGATAAGATAAAAAATAGAAGCTACTCCAAAACCTGGAGACTAAATAATATGATATTGAGTTAACAATTGATTGCAGAAGACATCAAAGAGGAGGTTAGAAAATTCTTAGAGGTAAATAAGAATACTGATACAATATATCAAAATTTCTGGGACACTATGAAGGCAGTATTAAGAGGAAAGTTCATTGCATGGAGTTCATTCCTTAAAAGAAGAAAAAGTCAACAAATAAATGACCTAACATTACATCTCAAAGCCCTAGAAAAAGAAGAACAAGTCAACACCAAAGGCAGAAGATGAAAGAAAATAATTTAAATCAGAGCTGAAATCGATGAAATTAATACAAAGGAAACAATTGAAAAATTGACAAAACAAAAAGTTGGTTCTTTGAAAAAATGAATAAAATTGATAAACATTTAGCCATGCAAATGAAGAGAAGGAGAAAGAAAAATTAAATTACTAAAATCTTTGATGAAAAAGGAAATATCATGGCAGACACTACAAAAATACAGAAGATAATTAGAAATTATTTTGAAAAGTTGTATTCCAATAAAATAGAAAATATTAAAGGCATTGACAAATATCTAGGGTCATATAGTTTGCCCAAACTGAATCAAGATGGTATATACAAGTCAAACAGATCAATTTCAAGCAATGAAATAGAAAACACTATCAGAATCCTATCAACCAAGAAATGCCCAGGACCAGATGGATACACAGTTGAGTTCTACAACACCTTCAAAAAAGAATTAATACCAGTATTCCTCAAATTATTCCATGAAATAGAAAAAGAGGAAACAGGCTAATATCACCCTGATTCCAAAACCAGACAAAGACACATCAAAGAAAGAAAACTTCAGAACAATATCTCTAATGAACATATACGCAAAAATCCTCAATAAAATTATGCCAAATCAAATACAAAACATATTTTAAAGATAGTGCATCATGATCAACTGGGGTTCATCCCAAGGATGCATTGGTTCAATATGCAGAAATCAATAAATGTAATTTATCATATCAATAAACTTAAAGCTAACAATCATATGATCATCTCAACAGATGCAGAAAAAGCTTTCAACAAAATACAGCACCACTTCATGTTCAAAACCCTAGAAAAACTAGGAATAATAGGACCATATCTCAACATTTTAAAAGCAATCTATGCTAAGCCCCAGGCCAACATCATTCAAAATAAAGAAAATTTGAAAGCATTCCCTCTAAAAACTGGAACAAGACAGGGATGTGCTCTTTCACCACTTCTATTTAACATAGTTCTTGAAACATCAGCCAATTAGATGAAAGAAATTAAAGTGACACAGATAGGAAAAGAAAAACTCAGACTATCACTATTTGTAAACGACATGATTCTATACCTAGAGAATTCAAAAAATTCCACCAGAAAACTTCTAGAGCTAATAAATAAATTCAGCAAGTTGCAGAATATAATATCAACACCCATAAATCAAAGGCATTTCTTTACATCAGTGACAAATCCTCTGAAAGAGAAACTAGGAAAACTACAACATTTATAATGCCTCAAAAATAAAATAAAATACTTGGGAATCAATTTAACAAAAGAGATGAAATACCTCTACAATGAAAACTATAGAACGCTAAACAAAGGAATTAAAGAAGACCTCAGAAGATGGAAAGGTCTCCCTTATTCTTAGATAAGTAGAATTAATATTGTCAAAATGCCCATACTACCAAAAGCACTATACAGATTTAATGAAATTCCAATCAAAATTCCAACGTTATCCCTCATAGAAATAGAAAAATCAATCATGAAATTCATCTGGAAAAACAAGAAATCCAGAATATCTAAAGCAATTCTTAGCAAGAAGAGTGAAATACGTGGCATTACTATACCAGTACTTATACTATACTACAGAGAAATAGTAACAAAAATGGCATGGTATTGGCACCAAAATAGACTTGTAGACCCATGGTACAGAATAGAGGACACAGAGACAAATCCACATAAATTCAGTTATCTCATACTAGCCAAAGTTGTCAAGAACATATATTGGAGAAAAGATAACTTCAACAAATGGTGCTGGGAAAACTGGAAGTCCATATGTAGCAAAATGAAATTAAGCCCCTATCTCTCACCATACACAAAACTCAACTCAAAGTGGATCAAGAACCTAGCAATTAGACCAAAGGCCCTGAAGCCTAATACAGGAAAAAGAAGGCCCAAATCATCATTATGTTGTTTTAGGCCCTGATTTCCTTAACAAGATTTCTCTAGTGCAAGAAATAAAATCAAGATTCAATAAATGGGATGAATTAAAATTGAAAAGCTTCTTCTGAGCAAAAGAAACAATCAGTGAGGTGAAGAGAGAGCCTACAGAATGGGAGCAAATTTTTACCACAAGCATATCAGAAAGAGCATTAATGTGGAGGATATATAAAGAACTAAAAAAAAATTGACACCAAAAACCCCCCAAATAATCCAATAAATAAATGGTCTAAAGAACTGAACAGACACTTCTCAGAAGATAATATATATATTCAATTAAGAAATATATGAAAAAAAATTATAAATCTCTAGTAATTAGAGAAATGCAAATCAAAACTACTTTAAGATTTCATCTCACTCCAGTCAGAATAGCAGCTATTAAGAATACAAACAATAATAGTGAGGATGTAGAGGAAAAAGCACACCCATACATTGCTGATGGAACTGCAAATTTGTGCAACAAATCTGGAATGCAGTATGGAGATTCCTTGGAAACCTTGGAGTGGAACCACCATTTGACCCAGCTATTCCCACTCTTCCATTTATACCTAAAGGACTTAAAAACAGCATACTACAGTGATGCAGCTACATCAGTGTTTAATGCAGCACAATTCACATTGGCTAAATTATGGAATCAACCTAGATGCCCTTCGGTAGATGAATGGATAATGAAACTGTAGTATATATATATATATATATATATATATATATATATATATATATACACAATGAAACATTACTTGGCATTAAAAGAGAATAAAGTCATGGCATTTTCAGGTAAATGAATGGACCTGGAGAATATCATGCTAAGTAAAGTAAGCCAATCCCAAGAAACCAAAGCTCAAATGTTTTCTAATATGTGGATGCTGAACCATAATTGGAGGCAGAGGGGTGCAAAGAAATCAAAGAGAGACAGAAGAAACGTGCAGAGGCAGAAAGCCTACATGGCAAAATGGCTGCTTTCCTAAGCCGCCAATTTTATTTATACAAATAGTTTATATTCAGTCACAGGCATCAGTAGTACTTAATTGTTTATTACATTACTAAGCAGGTTACATTAGGTCACAATGCAAGATGTTTTGCTTATGGTTTGATATGAGATCTGGCCAAACATGCATTGGTTATCTCAATAGTTCCTTGGAAAAGCTGCAAAATATTTCAACTGTGGGAAGTAGGGTACTTGTTACACAACGCCCCCCTAGGAGTTTGCTCACCAGGGGATTGCTGCCCTGTACATTCAGAAACTTTGGGAGAAATGAAGGAACTTTGGATTGGGCAAAGGGGAGAAAGGGAAAGGGAGGGAACATGGGGGTAGGAAAGATGGTGGAATGAGATGGACAGCATTACCCTAAGTACATGTATGAAGACATGAATGGTATGACTTTTCTTTGTGTATAATCAGAGACATGATAAATAGTGCTCTGTATGTATACTCTGAATTGAAATGCATTTTTTCTGCTGTCATGTATAACAAATTAGAACAAATAAATACATGCAAAATAAAAATTGATGATTTTTTAGCATTGTGAAGCTGAAAGTAAATGATTATGTAGATTTTAAAAGAGTATTCTTATTATTATTGTGGTTATCATTTAGGGATTGAACCTAGGAGTGCTACATTCTCAGTACCACCCACAACCCCCTTTTTATCTATCTATTTATTTATTTATTTTGAGACAGGGTCTTTGTAAGTTTCGGAGGCTGTCTTCAAACTTGCAATCCTCCTGCCTCAACCCCCTGAGCCACTGGGATTACAGGCATGTGCCAACCCTATCTTTATTATTAATATCATGTTGTTACCATGATATCATGACCTTTAATAACAGGACCTGTTTTTACTCTCTTGTCATAAAGCTATGACCCCAAATTGTTCATCTCGATGCTTTACCTTTCAGACAACACAATATTCCTTTCTAATATCCAATGAAGAATAGACCTGTGCCAGGTACAGTGAGGCACATCTATAATCCCAGAAGTTTGGAAGGCAGAGGGAGAAGGATAACAAATTCAAAGCCAGCCTCAGTAATTTAACAAGGCTCTAAGCAACTTAGCAAGACCCTGTCACAAGGAAGAAAAAAAAAATGGTTAGGGAGGTTGCTCAGTGGTTAAGTTTTTCTGAGTTTATTCCTGGCACCAGAAAAGAAAAAAGAAAAGACTGAATTATTGGATGATTATGGACCACAGTCCAACATCCATTCTGAGCCTCTCTGTTGTTTTTCTCTTTTATAGCTTCTTCTGGCTCTCCTTGTTGTGCCTTGCTCCTACTTTTGGCTATTGAACCTCCAAGCTTCTGACCTTTACTTTGAACCTGAGAACTTGCTCTCAGACTGACTTGCTTCTGAGCATTCAGAACTTTATGTTGCCAAAGAACTGCTGAAGTCAGTGAAAAAATTCCCTCCATTTTTGAGCATAATTGTTTCCAAAATCTGGTTAAAAGTCCAAGTTGCTGTAATTAATCTTTAATGCTTATCAATTGAAAAATAGCATATTTTTGTTGATGAAAAATCAGATTAAGCAATAGATTGATAATATAAATAATAAATATTTATATTTATATGCCATAAATAGCTAAAACGTTTGGTTATTATATTAATTACACACAAAACTCCCAAAAACTATCATCAGATATAGTTCATCAATTTGTTAGTTTTCAGAGACTGCAAATCAGTATTGAATGCTTTTGATTAACATTCCTCCTTCCTCTCAAAATAAGAGGCATTGAATAAAAGCAATACATTTCTTTGCACACAGATATGAAATATGAAAATACAGGACATGGTTATACATTGCACTGGTGTTAGGAATAAAAGCAACAGGGACTAGAATTTGATACCATCTGTCTCGAACTTGATTGGGATTTTCCTTCAGATAAAACAAAGTCTGGGAAGTTTGAGATATTGAGGGTTCAACTCTGTTGACATCATTGTCCTCATTGTCGTCCTCCTCTTCCTCCTTCGTTTTTGTACCTACTGTGTCTACACTGTGCCATATATTAAGCTTAATACCAACTTTTAAATCGATGAACAAAGCATATTAATTATAAAGTGAGGATCAAAAGAGCCAATATACTTCTGAGGCTGTGGAACTGTCAAAAATGTGGGAGGGGGGCTGTGTTTCAGACTTCAGTTTAGTGTCACATATACTTTAACATTACTAGATGTTATTACCTAACGTATCTGATAACTGACACATGTACTGAAGTTCTGAAAAATCACATATACTCCTATTATGAGGAATCAGAAAACACCCACCAATGGCAAAATCATATGACTTAGTTCAAAACTTTAATGTAGTTTTTTTGTTTTCACTCAAGGTTTTCTTTACATGCTTTGCTCAACAGTAGTCAGACTCTGCAAAGTATGCAGTGCTTTTGATGACTGTTCAAGGCCTTTGCTGCATGGAATGGAGAGGATACTCTCACCTTTCTTGGAGCTGAGCCCATGCTAATAATGTATTCTGCAAAGAAAGAAATTTCAAAAACATCTGGATAGAGGCATTATTCAAATCATCTATTATCAAAATTCAGGAACATTAAATTGTCTCAGCTTCTTTAAAAAAAATTTCTGTTAGAAACTACATTCTGAAATGAATACTTCCTGAATTATTTTTCCCTTATGTTCTTGGCTTCCTTTTCTACATATAATGCATAAATTTTGTATGAGACTTTTCAATTTTACTCTAAAAGGCAGACAAATAGCCAAATAGAATCAATTCAAACAAAATTGCACTCTTTTGCTCACATTCCAATTTCGAAGAGGGAATGCTGTGTGTGAAGAAACTACATTTCCTATCAATTCTTTTGATAAGCCAGTATGAACTCATGCCAGGAAGCAAACTCATAGAATATTAAACAAGTAGCATATCTGCATGATTATTAAATTTAGTAAAATGTGTACAGTGCTTCTAATAATACCTGGCCACATAGTTGGTGCTCTGCATTGTTTTGAAAAATAAAAATACACAGTAGCAAAGTTATGGATGTGTGGTTTTGAGAAGCCTTGATTCTAAGGGATGACTGTAGATATTTGAGTATGTGGTATATTAATCATAAAAGAAAATATTATTTTTCATTCCTCTTTACTCAATTCTGGAGACATTAAACAACAATTTATTATGCCATATTTTTATTTTCATATAACTAGGTTTAAAAATTACTTTGATTTTTCATTTTTAGAAAATTATTTGATTGTTCCCAGAGGAAAGAATACCTTGGCTCCAGTCACATTGATAGATGCTAACCAGCAGCTCACTTCCTTCAGTCATTAATGGGGATCCTGGGGACCAGTGACTTTCAATGGTTAGTAGCATAAGAACGTTATACGGGCTTCTTTAAAAGTAGCACCCAAGGTCCAGACTCTAATATTTTTATTCGGGAGGCCAAAGATAGCATCTATTATGCTTTCTTTTTTGATAAGCCCCATCAGGTATTCAAGGGTTTTTCAACAGTATAGGGCATTATTATCGTCATCTTTTATGGATGAGGCAACATGGAACCAGGAGAAGGTCGTATAGCTGATTGTTTAAAAGCTAAGATAGGCATGCTTCATGCAGCAAAATTAGAAATATAATTAAAAATTCAAAACTCTTGACAAGGCAGGTATTAATATGGGTCCAGTTTTAAAAGTTCCCCAAACAGACTCTCATCTCATTTCATCTGACTAGATTTTTTACTTTGTTCTTCAGTCTACTCTATTTAGATGGAAATTCATTTATATATTTTATATATAAAACTCATTATATATTTCAGTGTTGTATAGTAGATATTTGCAAACTATCTAAAATATGAAAGGCACAACTCTAAAAATTAGGCTTATTTTAATAGAAACATTTTTCTTTGACTATTTTTGTCTTAATGTATAGCTCAAAACAAATGAGAAAATTATAACATCAGATTCAATAATAAAAATAAATGACTGATCATATTTCATATTTAATAATTTTTATATTTTTAGATTGAGTCAGTAAATTAATTAGCTAGTTAGGCAATATAAAACTTTAATGTGTTATGAATTTTTAATATAACAATTTTTACATTCATTTGTAATATGCTTCTGGCAATAAATTTTGAAGTATGGAACATTTATACCTAATTTTCTTTTCTGCTGTTCTATTCTAAATTTAGAAACAATCAAATCAAATTCTAACCTAAGCTTTTGCTTGTGAACATAATAAACAAAAACCATGACATTGTATTTCTCAGAAAAAAAAGTTGACTTTAGAGTCATTTATGGTCTAAAAGTAGAAATGAATCTATCGACTTTCTCCTCTAACATACACACACAACATTCACCCTCTCACATTGCTGATGATTTGAATGTACAAGCACCACAGTCATTTGGCTGGAAGTCTTGAGCATAGCAAGAAAATTAATGTTTCCTAATTATCTTTTAATGTTAATTGACATATTTGATATTTCTACATGCTAAATATGATGCTAGTGCTTTAGGAGAATATTTTCATTTGATTTTTGCAAAAATCCTGTTATAATCTTCATTTTATAGATATGAGAACAGAGATATGCAGAGGTTAAGTCACTTTTCCAAGGTGACACAGTCAGTGAGGGGCAAAACTTGCATCTGAGTGGAAATCATCTGATTCTAAAAATTTTCAGTTTTAACCACAGGGCTGAGCCATTTAGTATAAGGCTGAAGGACTTTTGTAACTCTTAAATTTCTCATGTAGAGGAATGAATAGTTAATTGGATAGAATATATGTGTGCCTCAAGCTTCAAGTAAGATTAAATTTTAAGAAGGGTTTTGCTGTTCCCATAGACCATTTCTGTCTTGTCACTTGAGTTCTAAACATATTGAGACAAGAATTAATACAATCAATAAAATAATAAATGAGTCTTTAATATCACCAGCTTCTTCAACCTCCACTGCAATTTCTTCTTCTTTTTTTTTTTTATACAAACTGTGAGTGATTTTCTTAATCTTCTAGGAGGAATAACTACATTTGTTTCATAAAAATTTTTAAATGGTAATTATTTTTAAAAGAGAATGCCTATATGGAGCAACACATTCATGTACTAATATTTCCACAGATTTGATTAAAAACTTTGCTTCCTGAATATTCTTACTCCTTCTTAATTATAAGACACGTGCTTAAATAATTCAGTTAACATTTTCCTGTTTTGTATTCCTTTCATCTACAGAGATGCTGAAGCAAAGCTGTAGGGCAGGGAGCAGAGCCCATGCAAAACTGGTGAACATTGCCATGTATCTCAGAGACTTCATTTAATAATATTTGGAGACATGGCAATTTTGTGAAGTGTTAGGTCAGGAAAAATTTATTAATGAAGTTTTAGTTTGTGCAAATACATTTTCACATTGTTGCTGCATCTGTTGCAGTAACATGCCCTATCAAATCAAGAAACAAAAGGAAGGGATTTGGTTGAGGACAGAATTGCAAGGAGAAGCAAGAAAAAGGATGAAGACAATAGCTTCTGATGAGCTACCACAAAGGCAAACACTCACCTCCTGCTGGGACTTGAAACTTTGTTTATCTAGTGGAGGCATTAGATACTCTACAAAGCAGTCCTCTATAGAGTAACATTTCTAAAAGATAATCAAATACTAAAATCAGTGAGGACAAAGAGCTTTAGTTATTTCAAGATACAGAATCAGACAGTTTTAACTCTTAAAATGAATTATTATTCATGAACAAAAGCTACTGATTTTCAACTTAAGGAAAGTAACAAGAAAGGATGCATAAAAATTAGAATGAATACGAATACTATAATTTTTGATGAGTTTACAAGGCCCCAAAATCCTTTCACAATAAATAATTGAAGATAATATTTCCAGCAGGGAGTTGAGTACTAGGTAAGAAAATGAAGATTCAGATATCATTAATCTACCAGCACAGATCACTTTATTTTGATAACACATCTGAGGGACAGGAATTGGAAAACATATTTCTTTCTCAAAGACAGAAAAATTTAAATTTACCAAGAGATACACTTTGATGCACATCCAGGTATACTAGGATTTTTTTTTAAAGACAGAGAGAAGAGAGAGAGAATTTTTTTTTTAATATTTCGGTGGACACAACATCTTTCTTTTATTTTTATGTGGTGCTGAGGATCAAACCCAGCACCCTGTGCATGCCAGGCAAGCGCATTACCGATTGAGCCACAACCCCAGCCCAATACCAGGATCTTTTAAGCCTGGGATTTGACTGAGCACTTTTGCAAACACCTCTTTTGACTTATATTCATTTGTCTTGTCAGAATCCAACATTAGCATTTCCTCTTAAACCAAACAAAAAAACAAACAACATCAACCCACTTCTAACTATTTCTCCATAACTGAGTCTGGTATTGTCTCTCATGTTTCCTAAGGCAGCCAATATTGGCCCTCATCAGAACACAAGCTGCACTGCAAAAAATGTTAACTCATCTGTGTTCCCAGAGAAACTCTTGAGTTCTTTAGCGGAAATTTCTTCATCCTTTGCTTAGTATTTTGAAGGGCTCCACATAGGTATCCAACTTAGGCTACCAAGAAATGAATAGAGGGTTCTCAGTTTTATCCAAGGCCCTTGTGGTGCAATATTTTCATATAACACTAGAAGTAACCAAGACAGCCTGCTTTTTGACATACAATTTTCTTAAAGATGGATTAAAAAATGCATTTAAATCGCACATATAATCCACATTATAGAATGGCCATATATGTCATGCTTTAAGACCAAAAACAAACAAACAAACTGTTGGGAGACTCCCTGAGAACTCCCCAGGCTTTCAGGTAAGGAGCCCCTAATGCAACATGGTGGTAGGCAAGTTGCCAGTGGGCGGATAACAAGTTATTTTGAAAATTTTCTAATTGGCCCTTCCGACTTGCACACTCGTGAACAGTTCGCGATCCCCACGAATCTTATGTAGGGCGGACATGTGTGCACTGTAGGTGATGACCTGACCTTTACTATGATTGGCCCCAGGAGCTCCTGGTTTAAGATAACTGACTCTCACTTTCTATATAAGCTAACACCAGCTTGCAATAAGGTGCTTCATCTTTGTCACTGCTATCTGGGTGTGCATTTTAATCTCCCATGACGAACATTGGCCTTTCACAGACAAAATGCAGGATATGTATAGGTTACAGAGAAGCATCAAGAGACAATGTTGGATACAGTCAAAAATTAGTCTAGGATATAATTAGAATTTCAGGACAGTGAGGAATTCTCAAAGTTATTTTGCCCAAATCTTTTTTTTTTTTAAATTTTACAGAGAGGTAAAGTGATTTTCTCAGGGTTACAAAGCAATAAATGGCAGAATACAGATTAAATCCCAGGTACTCTGACTCTAAATCCAATACCTTTTCCAGGATATCACAACCTTTATAATAGTGAAAGTAGAAATGGCGTGTGTTTAGCTCCACGTTAGCATGAAGAACAACGTGTATTTTTTACTTCATATAATGTAAATGCAGAAGAAAATGCCTGTTGCTATTTGTAAAGGAAACTTTTTCCACTAAGAAAAAATTAATAATTTTTTTTACATATAACTGGAAGCTGGCTAACTAGAATACACTGACATATAGTTTTAGGGTGCAGTTAATTTTGCCAAGATATACACTTGTGTTTCACCTAGCCCTGAAAGAGGTATCATCAGAAAGTTGGGCCTGATTTAGGTCTTGGAACCAGAAGATAATCATGTAATTTCAGTGCTTGTGGTAGGTAGTAGGGATGGAGGGATCTTGCTTCAATTGGAGGAAATAAAATTGAGGCCAGAAAGTGACTAGACAAGATATAAAGGTGTCAGAAACATAGTAAAAGCTCAATTTGCTATTTGAAATAGCTGGGTGACTTTGGGCATGATTTGTTAATGTAGGGAAAATAAAATAAGAATGCTTTTTTAATTTTCTGTATTGCTGAGAATTGAACACAGAGCTTCATATATGCTAAGCAAGGAATATTTACTTCATAAAGTTTTGAGGTTTATAGGAGATGAAGATTATAAAATCCTCAGCAAAAAATAAGGCATCAATAAACAATAGATACCATTACTTTGTTTTTGTCTTCATCTACCAGGTTTAGAGTTTAACCAGTATTTTGGATGATGCTTGTTCCTAAATAATAACAAACAAAAGATGAAGCAGAAAACAATGTGTAAAACACAACTATGTGAATTCTTTTTCTTCCCTCTGGATTTTGCATATGATATATATATATATATATATATATATATATATATATATATATATACATACACACACACACATACATATATACATACGTACACACACACACACACACACACACACACACACACAGTTAACCAAACTTTTCTTTGATTAAAAATTATATTTTAAATTGTCTTAAACTGCTTTTTAAAATTTATGTTTTGAGGACACAATGGAGTGAGATGTTTATTTTGGATGCTTAAGATATCTTTTCTGTCTATACTGTATCTTTCTATAATAAATTTTAATTGGAAACAGTTGTGTTCAAAGGAAGTGGTTTTTAATGTGATTTGGGGATACAATGCATGGGGAAAGCATTAGAAAACGCATATGGGAGAAGTTGTACTCCTTTGCAAAACCCACATTCACTCATAAATTCATCTTACTGAAGATAAATGGAATTGAGGGTTTTGTTATGCAAAATAGTTGCCCATGCTTATTTGCTAGGGACAGAGAAATCATAGCAACATATATTATAATCTATTTATACTTGGGATTGCTAAAAATTACCACTATCCAAAGGAGAAAGGAACTCAAGCAATAATAATTGCCAATATTTATTTAAAATAGTATTTGCCAGTCAATAAGGAGTTATGTGCAAATTATATCATTTAATACAAGTACAATTATCTTAGTTCCTTTTTACACATTAGAAAATTAAACTTATAAAAGCGAAGCAATTTATCTTGGCTCATTTGCTAGTATGATACAAAAATGAGAGTCTAGTCAGAACCCATGCTCATAATTATTACACTATAAGCTCTTTTATTGTTTTAAAAAAGATAAAATCATCTCAATAGAAGATGAAACAGATATGTTGCTAGATGAAAGAATATAAGGGTTGGGGTTTTCGATGCTCATTGGTCGTTCTAATAACAACTTTTGTAACCATTTTAGACAGTTTACATATCCTAATCATCTCTAGAATGCTACATCTATCCCGTTAGGACCATACTTTTCCACTGATACATTTGCCAGTACTCTGCTTTTTTTCTCCCCTCAATATGATTGTTGAATTTTTATTTTTCTCTAAATAATCATAATGCTCCTTTTAAAATAAATATTTCACACTGAGTGCTTTGTACTGATTAATACTGCCATCATTAAATGGTACCAAAAATATTGGCACTTCAATTTTTTTATCATTAAATCAACTTTCTTTGCATTTCTTTTAATATTGATCTTACCAGTATTTGGTTTTGAATATGTCTTGATATTTCTATCCTGTTCTTACGTTTCTTTCATTTAAATTAGATGATTTACAAGTACATATTTTTTTCACAGCATGTCTTTTGCCTTGTCTTTTTTTGTAAGCATTTATAATATCATATAATATAAAAAATATTCCAAAATTCAACATTAGTTTATCTGAATACTTATATTTGTGAAGAAATTTTTAAAATTGTATTACTCTTATATTTTAAAAGTACAGATAATCATAATTTTATAATATAGATACCATAGAAACCAAAAGTATATTCTTAAAGTGAATAATTCTTTAATTCTTTGTTGCATGAATATGATTTTAGAAATATTAAAAAGATATGTAAAAGATAGATGTAATTTTTCGTTGCAAAAGCTCCCTATCATATTGGGTTTTGCTTTATTTTTTGTTTTTCTTGACATTTTTGTTTGTTTTTTGAGACAGAGTCTTGCTAAGTTACCCAGGATGATTGCAAACGCACAGTCCTTCAGCCTTAGTCTCCCAAGAGGCTGGAACTATATGCATGTGTCACTGTGCCTGACTTTAGTCATCTTCTAAATCTTTCCACTATTCAACAATTCTAAGTATTAAGCTTAAAAATTAAGAACATTAAAACATACACTTTATGTTCCCTTCCTACATTTTATTAAACACTTGAAAACTTTTATGGATTTTGCTCTTTTTAAAGCAAAGATACTAGTAATATTGACAACATAAAAAAAATTTTGCAAAAGTGTAATCTGTAATATGTTAACCATCATATAAATGACAGTATAAATTTTTTGTTAACAGCAATTGAATTATTGATGATATTCAATATTCTGTGGAATAATGTTAATTCTAATGACGTTATGATTTGTTGAAGAGCAATCTGAAGAAAATATGGCCAATAAAATAGCGATGGCTAATGTGAATAGGAAGTAAAAGGAGGGGCAAAATGTATGAGGTAGAAGAATTGTAGAGCTAGGTATCTCAGATTTCATCAAAGATGTTAAGACATTAGTGGATAAAATACCCTAAATAGAGAGCTTGTGACACTGAATTAAAGGGCAACAGCTAAAGAAACAGCTGGCTTCCTGGATGCTAGAGTGAAGGAGTGAAGTTTGGGCACTTCAGAGGAAAGACAATGTAGGGTGGAAGTCCTAGCTCAACATTAACAGGTTTAGTGTCATTGGATGAATAGATTTGACTAGGTTTCTCAATGTCAAATAAAGATTAAAATAGTACTTGCCCCTTATGTATTTTGTGAGGATTAAACAGTACATGATAACCTGACATAGTAAGTGCATTCAGTTTTTTCTAGTTTTTATTATGATATCTGATGGTGAAATTTGGCTTTCTTTCTAAGCTATTAGATCACTGAGATCAGGGGCTTTATTATTTATGTGTAGTACCTAACATAATAAATATTTTGTGAATTGAACAAAGAGTCAGTAATTTTCTCCTGTGTGAGCCTAGAATTACTGATGATACATCTTGGTTTTTCACAGAATATCCGGCTACTATTTTCATGATTTTGTATTATAAAATAATGCAAATTGTTTTTTACAAGTTATTTTTGAACTTTAAAAAATTCATACCCCAATTTGAAATTTTTTCTGGTATTCATAATTAAATTAACCATCTTAGAATTGGTTTTTTTTCTTGATTACATTTTTAACTCATTTTTATCAATTTACTTATTTTTGGTTTACATTAAGCTGGCTAATAATAAATTACTATTCACTTTTGTAACTTTTATATTTTGCACAGGGGTAAATTATTTTCTTTTTTGCCTTTTTATGGACTCTGAAAATCCATACATAGTATCATTAAATTTTCTCTACTTATTACAGACTGTCACTTAATGAACCTATTTTCCTGAAACTGTTAGTTACACTGGAGAAGTATAATTTTCTAAGAATTGTATTCTGAAAACCTATGCAAGCCCCATTCAAATTTTCTGCATTTAAATGTGATGAACGTCAGGAAGTGAAAAAGCTGTTAAATGTACCTTTGTACATTTTCACCTTCCTCTGTTCTTAATAAATTCCTTTTGAAAGGTGATTTGTGCCATAGCTCAGACAGATGAACTACAGCTTTTTCAGAAAAGTAGTTTGTGAAAGGACAAAATTTAATGTTAAGATATCTGAAATCTATTTATTTACTCAACATACATTGATTACTTATTTATTTTACTAGGAATGAGTGAAGCAAAAACTTTTAAATTTTTCTTCAGTTATTTTCTACTGTATACTTTTGTAAAATCCATAACAACTTGTATTAATCTGCCTTTGGTCACTGTGACAATCTGAGAAAATCAACATAAAGGAGAAAAGCCTTATTTTGGTTCACAGTTTCATAGGTTTTACTCCATGGCCACTTGGTCCCCATTACTTTGGACCCTGGGTGAGGCAGAACATCATGGCAGAGAAATGACTGGAAGCAAAGAGGAAGATAGCCAGATTGAAGGTCCATGGACAAAATGTGTCTTCAAAACTATGCGTCCAATGACCCACTTGTTCCAACTAGGCCCAGTCTCCTAAAATTTCCACCACCTCCCCATAGCACCACAAACTGGGACCAATCCTTCAACAGGTGAACCTTTGGGAAACATTCTGATCTAAACTACAATACCACTTCATCTTTAGAAGCACAAACAAAACTGTTATTTTTACTTAGCTTAGTAGATACCTAGCTAAGTCTTGAGGAGAAAGAATAAGAGTTTGTTGAAATTGAATCTGCAGTTTTCACACGGGATTTCAGTGATTGCAATATATTTTCAATGTTTTTTTTACTCATTTGTTTTAATTGCCAGACTTTGCATTTGTATAAGGCAATATCATGCCTCACCCAGTGCCTGCCACAGAACAGGATTTCAATTCAATTTATTTCATGAATGAATAGAAGGAGTTAAAATCGAATTTCACATTTGCAGCAATCCATGGTAACTGTAACATTTCCCCTACTTGACTCTTGATTATCTCTGTAAGAGATGAATTATGATGATTGGATTTTATATCCAATTTTACGTGTTTTTATTTCTCAAATAAAAACATCTAATACAGTAAACCATTAATTTAATGTTTGGTAATTTGGAATTCAAGATAAGTCAATTTTGTTTACCTGAAATTTATCTCTGCAGGATTAATGAAGAATGCTATATTAAACAAATTACAATAGACTTAAAAACAGTGACTTTTTAAAATGCGCAGATGATTAGAGCAATGATGCTTAATATTTTCAAGAAATTTACAATGACCAATTGCATGTAATTGGATGTCTAATAAAGATTTTTCCATTTAGGAAAATAAGCCCAACAGATTCTTATTTAGAAATACTCAATGTTTTGTTCTGTAAGTATGTGTTGAGACTTCTATACAATAGTAACTAAACACTGTATGTAATAGGGAAGAGTTCAAAGACTGTTTTCAGGATGTTTAGAATCTAGTTTGGCATTCTATAAAGGAATTTTGGAAGGAGGTAAAGCGAAACATGACTAAGAATATTGATTAAATTATAACATGAAAGGCAAAATTATGAGAAACATCATCTTATAATAGGCCCACTTTCCTCCAAGAAACAAAAACTTAGTTTCACTTTTGGAAAAAAAAAAATTGTTTTACAGTTGTCATCAGTCTTCCAATCGCCTTGCCCACATTAGAACTGAGGCTTCAAGGGGGAATCTTGAGATGTCTCTCCAAGGACGCATTTTCTTTTCTTCAAGGGCTCAGGCTCACCTCCAGGATAGCAAGCTCAAGGGGCCTCCCCGCTTAGGCAGGTCAGGTGCCCCTAGCGCTGGGCCTCAGCTCCCTCTCCAGGCTCTCTGGTTTGCCCTGGGACTTAGCCAACCTGCTCTCGGCCAGTCGTCCCAGGGGCTCGCAGGGGCTTCTGGGACTTGTGGTCTCAGGGACCCCCCCCTCCCCCAGACCAAGCAGTGGGTGCTGGCCAGCTGTTGTCACCTTAGGGTTCCTGCGCCCACCTGCGGGCAGCACTGATTCCCGCCAGATCTCTGTGGGGCTGTAGCATTGAGGGTGTCCCCCAGACCTTCCTCGCCGTCCAACAGCACCCATGCCTCTGGGAGCCCAAGATAGGAGGGCGGGCCCTGCGCAGCTGCCCGGGCGCCTCACGGCCCGGAAGCTGCTCCTTGCCGTCCTCAGGGCGGCGCCTGCCTCTCACGTGCCCCGGGGCGGGACCTTCGCAGTGGTGAAGCCCAGCACGTGGTTAGGGCATTTATATTGACCAGGAAGTTGCATCTGTGCTGGATCCCCGGAAACATCAGCCTACAGGTGTGTGGATTTCTTGTTTAAGTACCATCCTCTGAACATGTGCAGGCCTGGCTTGACCGCCAAAATGGTCCCTGAGGCTTCCCAGAGAAGCAGGAGAAGCCGTTGGTGAGGCTGGCAAATCATTCATTGATCAGATCTTCCGGGGAGCTGGAGGAGCTCTGTCAAAGTCCCGTGCGTGTCAAACGTGGGACCGACGGGGTGTCTTCCATCAAGGACCTTACTGGCTTGTGTTGGCTATGAATAAATATGTAGATGGAAACACAAGAAACTTTCAAGGTAAAGAAAGGGTGAAATACTATGTGAAATACTATAAAGAAGATCACATAAAATGATGTGGGACGGAGGGCCACAGAGAGAATTCCTAGAGGTGATGGTAATTTAAGGAAGGATAAGTACCAGATACTTGAGAAATAGGGTCAGAAGTTGGATAATTACGAATTAAGGGGGAAATAGAGTAAAGCCAAGTATTAAGTTCTGGTGTGTCTGGAGTTGTCCAGAGCGGCAGGAAGTGTGTGGAGAAGTAGCTTGAGTTCAATTAGTCAAGGCTTTGAATAATAACTTCATAGTCTGGAGTTTCAGAGACATATTTTGGTCTTGAATTCCACTAGAAACCATAGAAAATTAAATCTATCTATCTATCTATCTATCTATCTATCTATCTATCTATCTATCTATCTATCTATCTATCTATCTATATATGCCTGAGGTGGGAAAACAAAAATAAAAAAGCAAAAACCAGTAATGTGGACTCTGTGTGCACAGGATATATTTTTCAGTAGCAGCATTTGTATCAAGTTAATTACACATACATTGATCACATTCTTGGCCTTGTTTTATTACTTTTTTCCCACTTAAAATCAGGAGATTTATAAGGTATCATGTGACTATAGGGAGAGTTGGCTGAGATTTGTGAGTTGCTAGTCAATCAACTACTTATTTTTATTCGAGAAAATTATTACCTTAGAAGGGTTTTAGATCAAACACAATTTAAATCATGGATAACTTTCATCTAGATCTTTTTCAATGTGGGGCAATGAACTACATATGACAATTCAGATGTAAAATTTGGGAATGAAGTTTAGAAGCACACGTTGATGATTCTTTTTTCTTTTTTTCATGAATGACAGTTAGAATACCAGTATTTGGATTCAGCTTTTCAAAGACTGTATTTCAGAGGCCTTGTTAAAACTTAGAAAATTAGATGGGCCTGATGGTGCACACATGTAATCCAGTGACTTGGGATGCTGAGACAAAAGGATTGTTAGTTTGAGGCCATCCTGAGCAACTTAGCAAGACCATGTCTTAAAAAAAAAAAAATTAAAAGGCCTGGGCGTTTGGTTTAGTGATAAAACATTCCTAGGTTCAGTCTCCAGTAATAAACAAAACAACTTATAAAGTGTTACCTTATGCATGTTTTAGTGTGTACAAGAAGTTAGCAGTCCAGTATATATTATAAGATCAGAGGGAATATTTTCTCTATTTAATAGGATGTGTGCTTTATGTATACACTAAATTCTGCTGTATAAATGTGCTTGAAGCTGAAGGTCAGAGTCACTATTTAACAGAGCCAGTTAAATTAAGTCAAGTCATTTTCAAGCATTATTTATGGCTGTATTATGGAGAATGGACTAAAGAAAGCTGAGAGATCAGTTGGAAGGCTGAATAATCATAAACTCTTGAGGTGGGAATGGTTTGAGGAAAAAATAGATACATTTTTAGATGTAGGGAGATGATTGGAAATAATGGCACTAAAGTCGGAGCAAAGTGTTTTAAGAATAAGGAGTAGTTATCAGGTTCAGAAGATGCAGAGAGAATAACAGTGACTTGGCGGTTGTGATGTCACTTGTGACCTTGGTAAGAACAGCTAGGTCAGGTGGGGGTATCAGATAGTTCTTTTCTTTTTTCTTTCTTGCAGCTGGAAATATCCGGAGCATGATTGACTATTGAAAGATAGAAGTCAGTACAGAAGAGGAGGTTGAAAGAGCAGAGAGGAGATCATTAATGGAGACGAAACAAGGGTTTGGTTTGCAGTTAGTTCAGATTCTTAGAACACTGCTTATGGTATATTAGGACAGAAAGATATTGGCTATTATTTTCAAGCATATCTCAGAATAACAAGTAGCTTTCTTATGTGCCAGCAGACTGTGAAGGATCTAGCTTGCTCGTCTGTCCGTGGATTCTTTATGACAATCACTTAACACATTTTCAGTACTCATCATGTGATGGCCATAGGGATTTCTGCTCAAAACAGGTATAATGGAATCAGTGGAGTTCATTTACCACTGAGTGATGTAGATATTAAACAACTGTTAAGTAAGTAGTTGTCCAGTTTTATTTGTGTTAACGATATGAAAGAATATGGAATGCTGAGGGAACCTATATCAGAAGGAATTGACATTACCTGAGGGTATACAGGATGGTGTTTGCAAGGATAGAATGTACACAGCTGTTATCTAAAAGAGATCTCTTTTTTTTTTTTTTTACCAAGTCAACTGTATCTCCTTCATGCCACAATCTCCTTCCCTATTATCATCCCATTCCTGATTCTCTACTCAGTGTTTCTCAATTTCTTACCTCCTGAGCATTTGGAATATATTTTGTCAGGTGATTGCAGGGTAGTATGGGAAAACTGTCAGGAAGCAAGGTTTTGCAGGATCTTTCTCAAGCCTTATTGCTGCACTAAGGCGACAAAATGTGCACTAAGTGCCATTTAATTTTATTCATGCTACATTGATTCCTGTTAGGGGAAGAAAAGGGTTTTGAGAATGGCAAATTGATGGTCAGCCACAGCCACCTCAGACTTAGGCTCTTAATATCTTTTGGAGGAACCACAACAAGCATAACATCTATTACTTCTTATTAGGAATTTTTGGTACCAGATAATGAAAGCTGGTTTTTCTTTTTTTCTTTTTCTTTTTCTTTCAGTTTAAACTTAATGCTGTCTGGGTCAAGTGATTGGGGAATAAGTATCCACTCATGTATTTCCAGGGAAGGAAAGGTTCTATTGCTGATATGATTTTGCATTTAGATAGCACTAGAGTGTTGGCTAAGTGCTTTACAATCAATTTTATTGTTCAATTTAAAAGATAGTCTAAAATCACCTCTGTCAAAATTTGTTTGCTTTGATTCATAAAAAAGGATCTTTTCTTAAAAATGGGTTTTCTATGATATAGAAGAACTCTGATTAGTCAAGTCTAGATATAAGACAACACTGATATCATTGGAAGAGAATAAGCTGTTAATAGGAGATATTAGCCGAATCTTTGTTACCTGCTCTAACAATAAAATACTAAAACAAAATAACACTAGAGTTAGAACCATGCAGGGAGCCAATTCTCCTCATGATATGGTTTGTAACTAGGGCACCTAGGGATGTTCTGTCTTTGCAAATCTCATCCTTAAAGAACTAGATTTTATTTAGAGCAAGGGTTGGCATTTTTTTTTTCGATACAGTGCTAGAAAGTAAATATTTCAGGCTTTGCAGGTGATACTGTTCTGTTGCAGCTATTCAACAATGCAGTGGTACAGAAACAGTGATACATAAATGAATGGTCATGGCTGTTTCAATGAAGCATGGCTTATAGAAGCAGGGCACCTAGAATTGACCTGTGAGCCATAGTTTGCCAACCTCTGATTTATAGCACCTCTGAGATTCCTTAGTGAACAGGAAATATTTATAGATTTTAATGATTGATAGCTAAAAGCTCCATGAAAGCAGAGTTGGGACTTGTTGAATTTTATATTCTTGTGTCTAACACAGTGCCTGACAGAAGTTAACTAAGCACCTCTGTTGAATAAAGGAAAGAGTAGCAAGGATATATGGGAAAATTACCTAAGATAGTATAGATGGTTCTGTATTTAGAGTTCAGATTCTGTGACATGTACTTTGTGAGTAGATTGCATTTGAGAACTAGTTCAAAGAAACATACAGCCACGATGTCTAACGGTGTAGAAGAGATGGTACTCTAAAATGATAGTGAGAAACAATAGGTCCTGTGATTCCTCACCAGTAGAAATGTATATTGCATCACTTGGAAGATTGTTGAGAGAGAATTGATCTCAGTCTACAGCTTTCATTGTTTGCCTTCAGTTTTGTGAAATTTTGTTAACATTTGTGCTACACATTTTCCTCTTGTCTCTCCATGTACTCTTCTTCCATATACTCTCCGGCCATCCTGCATTTCCCTTTTCCCTTTCACAGTTCTAAGGATAATAGTCACAGCTCACTGTATTCTCTCTCTCTTTTTTTTAACCTTTATTTTATTTATTTATTTTTATGTGGTACTAAGGATTGAACCCAGGGCCTCACACGTGCTAGGCGAGCCTTCTACTGCTGAGCCACAACGCCAGCCCTCACTGTTTTCTCTTTCCCTCATCTGGTAACTGATCTCTCTTTTCCTGCCTTTAGGTCTAGGAGAACTAATGGATGCCCCTTTCCCAGCGCTGCTATTGAAAAAAAGTTCCTGGGTAATTTTGTTACTCACTTAGATTGCCCACACTTTTAGAAATAGTCTCTTAATAAACTCGCCCAAATTGAGGTACCATCAGCTTTCTAACTGGACTCTGATGGTCATAGTTTTCTTAACACTTTTTCAAAGATGCCTATTATTGTGTATCACCAAGTAGCTTTTAATTTCATTGAAGTCAGGGATTGTGGCTTCTGTTTTTTTCAATCATAGGTCCCGGAAGGTGAGTCATTTAACCCCTAACCAGAAATTGAGAACACTCTGCCTCATTTTGTCATAACCCACTATACTTAAACACCTTCTATGATAAGGAACTAGCTACTGATAAAGATCTATCATATATCTTTAGACACACTGACTGATAAGAGTATCATAGTTTTTGTCCTGTTCATAGGGGCGTCGTGGAAAAAGTTTAATTACTATTTCATCTGTTCTTCAGTCAGTAAGCCCTTTAGTTTCTTTATCATCTATCTGCTTAAAAGTGAGGTGCCTAGAACAAAAATCTCATTCCAAGTCTTGTCTGATCATGGCTGAATTGAACTTGGACATGGTAACTTCACCTGGAAGGATGAACATGAGAAGAAATCACGTCCCTTCCTCCTTTGTTTGAAAATTTATGGAGAATGTGATTCTGCTTCTCTGTGACTCCCCACCTTTGTGTGTTCAAGCATCATATATATGAACAATTGCCTTTGATGACCACTTAATTTTTTCTTTTACTGGACTTGCCTGTATTTAAACACTTTCTATCAAGGGGGTGAAATAGCTTCCAAATTGCAGATCCTCTTTAGAAAGATGAGACTACAATCCTATTTTGTTGTTCCTCAAAATATCACAACATCCTTTTATTACTTTATTACTTTAACACTGTTTAAAATATTTTGCCGAACTTTATTTAGGTTTCATATATAAATAGGAGACACAGAAACTGCTAGATTTTTAGTATCTTGGTATGTTTTAATATTTTCTTGACATTATTCTAGGTTATAACAAAATTTATTGAAATGCAGATTGGTTTTTCTTTTTTATTTGGTTGATAATCAAATTGTCTTTAAGGAAATGTTCTGAAGTAGGCTCTTAAGTATACCATTAATTTAAGTCAATTTTTATAATGAAAGTTCAATTTATTTTTTAACATGTCCAATTTATTTTTTAACACGGCTCCCAAATATCTGTCAGCTTCTTTAATTCTTCCTTTTGACTTATTCAGTGAGCTCATTCCCCCATGTTATCTTTGATTAGATTACTTTCGCCATGGCAGAACTCTGGAAAATAAATCCTCTTGTATTTAATGTGTGCTTTAATCTGAATGAATAGAAGAATAAAAACAACCCATTAAAAAGTAATTTTGATTGTTGGAGAGAGAGAGAGAGAGATGTGTCTTTTTAAATCTTTAATCTGATTGTTAGAAAATACATTTCAGAGACTGCTTATTGATTGCTTCTTCTCCTGGGTCTTCCATTTTTTGTGAATATCTGTCTCTTGAAAGATTAAAAAAACAAAATAAAACAAAGCATACTTAAAATTCTTTTAAAATTTCCCCAAATGGGCTTTATAATAGCTGTTATGATCCTTTTCTTTTTCTTAGAACAATGGTAGGAAAAAGCTACTTTTTTTTCTCTTCTGAACTATTTACATACTTATTTAAAGTTTTACTGTTTTATTGTTCAAGCATTAGTTTGTATTTTATTTATTTTCTTATTCCACTCCCCCACTCCCCAAGGAGGCATCCATATCTCCAATGTCTGGTACAACTACCAAGTGCTACTAAACATTTACTAACAGAACATTTTTTCTAATAATCTTCCTTTTTATAATAGTGCAAAAAATACCTATACCTAGTTCTCAGGAGGTTGCCACTTCCTAAAAACTTAGTTTTTCTTTTGCCTCCTAAATAATCCACTATCATAAAGATAGTTTTGTTTTAAAAATTTAGCTTTTTAAAAAATTTCCATTTATCCTCAGTCCATCTATTTATTTGATAACTAAGCATTATTTTAATAATGTAACAAACAATTTAAAAGTTACATTTCTAGTAAACTCTCTTCATCAAAATCAGTTTCCTAAAACCTTAAGATTTTTATGAAAAATGCTGTGTAAATACAACTAACTACAGCATAATTGTAGATAGCAAATGAAGCAATTGTTTTAGCTCAAAGACTCTGGGAATAGTTTAAAACTCAATTTCTGCTGTAAATATCTGTAGAGGTAAATTGTTAACAACTTTCCAGTTCCCTAATCTTTTCCAAAAAGATGGCCACTGCAAAAATCACTGAACCAAGATACTGATTTAAGCTACTTGAATAGGAGCCAAATTCTTTAATTATTAATGTGTTTAACTTCATTTTTATCATTCATTGATATAAAGCTAGGGTTCAGTAAAGAATTAAGGAAACAACTTCAAAGAATGGTTCAAGTGGTCTGAGTAAATATTTTATCAAGCATTATTTTGTACTTTCCAGTAATTTTAGTTAATGTTTCTGACAGGGGTCCATTACTTCACTGACCTAATATTAGATTCACATTTGAGCCTTCCCTCACTTGCTCTGTCACTTGCTCTGTCTGGCTGCAAGCACTGTTATTTTAGACAGCCTTTAGATCTTCTATCTTATTTGTGCATGCTTTGAGTGTTTGGTTCTTCTTCCAGTCCTTTACTCCCTGGTTTTAATAGTCTCCTAACTCCTTCCTACTCAGAATAATACTTTTTTTGGAGGGTAGGGAGAACTGGGGATTGAACCCACAGGCACTCTACCACTGACTTATGACCCTAGCAGTCCTTTTATTCTTTTGAGATAAGTCTTGTTGATTTATCCCGTCTGGCCTCACACTTATGGTCTTGTTTCCTTAGCTTCCTGAGTAGCTAGGATTATAGGCATGTCCTGTAGCTATAAGTTCTTGAAACACCATTTGTACTATTTCACTCATCCACTCTGAAGGTTGCACTGACTTCCAGCTGTTCACTGCAGGAAGTTCAGACTTCTCTAACTGACATTCACAGCTTCCTTATACCATTTCCTTGATTCCCTAAAATACCATTTTCTTTGGTTATTAAGTCCGTTCATATTCCTATAAATATGTATGGTTCTATCCACTGTCAACTCTGTCAACTCCATTTAAAGTGCTTTTTTGTTCTCTACATCTCTGAGTTCTCTTCTTTTGGAACTTCATGTCCACTTCAGAAGTTCTTCCTCCTCTTGTTTGCACCAATCCACACTTGTCTCTTTTCCAAATTGGTGTGTACTCAGGCTATTGTGCAGGCACAGGCTTTGGAGGCTTTAAGCCTAGGACTGAATTATGGCCATGTACTAATCTCAAGTGGATCCAGCGTTGCAATGAGTGATTATTATGTGCTTATCTGAGTTCACAGGGATCACATGTTAGCTGTAATTAGCCGTAATTTTGTCTCCTCAGCAGATTTGTAAATGAGGAAATATTTTGATTCCCATTTTACAGATGAACAAAATGAAACACAGAGGTTGAATAATATCTTTCCAATGTCACATAACTTATGAAGGGCAGAGCGAGGAAGCTTGGATCCTGAACTATTTTCTTAGTCTCTGTGCTCATCTTGTCTTTTTAATACATATTCAGGATAATATCTGATTGGAATTTTAGGGTCAATTCATATTTCAGTATTATTCTCTTCTGTCTCACTGGAGAGTCTTAAGGGGGAAACATCCTTTATAAGTGTTTTTGGAGTTAACATGCCTTTGTGTGCATGTGCACTTCTGTGCATGCATGTATTTTTGTAATGGAAAACTGAAAAGATCATCAAGGCAGGTGCAAGAGAACTACGGGGTGGTTAAGGGAGGCCCCATCCTATTCAGGCTACACTCCTTTCTGTTTTCTAGCCTAGGAACTATACTGTGGAAAGAATATGTGCAGAAAGATAAATGGTAAAAGCATAGTTCTTTACCACTTGTTAACTGGATAGCTCTAACAAAGTTCTTGTTTCTAAACTTCATTTTACTTAGCTCTAAACAGAGATGCTGAATTCTGTATCATGGAATTATTAAAGGAAGGAAGGAATGAATGTCCAGTGAAAATAATGTGTCCTATCTTCAGAAGTGTCCAATAAATGCTTGTGGTCTTTCCCTTGGTGCTCACCATGCTTACTACTCTAGGGAGACTTGCAACCTTTCTTCTCCCTGCTGATGTCTTTGGATGTCTGCATGACCTACTAGGCCTTCATTGAGTATAGTCAGCACTTAATTAGAGGTTTGGTGCTGGTGATCACTACAGAGGATTTTAACTAAATTAGAGATTCATCAGAGAAGGCTGACACAATGAAAAGGAGCCTTAAGATTTTGCTATTTGAGAAATGGATATGGGTAATTTTTTAAAGGGAAAGCTTGATTACTCACTTCAGATCCTTGGAGAATGATTTGGGAAAGTGAACTTTGTACTGTTTAGCTTTCAAGGTTGGAATTGGGATTAAGAGGCAGAAGTTATAGAGTTTCTAGAGGGAATTTCTAAGAGTTGACTATTAGGTAACCAAATTTTCAATATTGTTCATGTCTTTGCAGACTAGGCTGGATTTCTGGTTCTATCTTTGTGTGACAGAATTGATCATTCCTTCTTATATCAAGCTCTTAGAAGTCTGTGACAATTAACCAACATAGTTTTAGTGTTAAATAAATTTTATTTTACTTGAAATATATTTAAATGGTTTATCTGTGTTCCAAAGTACTAATTTAGTGTGTTCATTTGGCAGACAATTTAGAAAGATTAGAGGCTTTGGAGTTGTATTATAGTTTCATTTCCTACTGTGTGACTTGGGGCAAGTTACTTTTTATTTGCATATCAACAAACAAGATAGATAATAATAGTTACATCAGAGGATTACTGGGACACTCATATATGATAATGGATATAAATTACGTTAGTTTTACATTGCTTTAGCTAAAATATCTAATAATAAGCTTAAAGTTTATTTGGCCCATGGTTTCAGAAGTTTGAGTCTATGGTCAGCTGGTTCTATTTCTTTGGACCTTGGGTAGGGTAGAACATCATGGTGGAAGGGCATGGTGGAGGAAAGCAGCCCATCACATGGAAGCTGGGAAGCAATGAGAGAGAAAGGAATCAGAGGGAAGATAAACCCTACCAGGCAATATGCTGTCCCTCAGACCTGCTTCCTCCATCTAGGTCTCCAGTAGTCCATTCAACCCTCAGTGGATGAATCTACTGATGAGTTCAGAGCCCTCATGATCCATTCACTTCCCCAAAGTCCCACCTCAGAACCCATGAGATTTTGGGTGACATTCTATATTCAAACCATAGCATAAATCCATACATATACTGTTGTATCATGGAGAAACTACCTTTTGAAAGTTTTTTTTTTGGTGTGTGTGTGTGTGTGTGTGTGTGTGTGTGTGTGTGTGTATGTAATGCTAGGTATTGAACAGAGGAACACAGAACCTCACACATGCTAAGTAAGTAAGTACTCTACCTCTGAGCTATACCCACAGCTTTGATTTTTTTCCCTTTATTCTGTCATATCTTTTAAAAAGCATTGAACACACTATTGCAGTGATATTGTCTGTTTTTTTCTAAAGAACAAGTTTTTTTTTTAATTTTGCGGTGATATTGTCTGCTTTTTCTAAAGAGCAAGTTTTTAAATTATTTAATTCATTTCTAAGTGTGTTATTTATGAAAAAGTGTCGGTTTATCCAGAATGACAAGAGTGATGGTAAGTTAATCTAAAATTCTTGATCATTCTCTAACATGCAACGTACAGACTGTTTCTTTCTGTATTTATTTATCCTTCATCTTCTGTCAATAAAAACACATATGCAGAAAATGCTTTCCCCAAAAAGAATGTTGAATCATTTAATAAGAATGAATTTAAAAGTAGCCACTGGCTTTCTAATTTAGCTGCCCTTACTTTTTTTTTTTCAGTTGTCAATGGACCTTTATTTATTTATTTTTAATGTGGTGCTGAGGCTCGAACCCAGTACCTCACTTAGGCTGAGAGCTCTACCGCTGAGCCACAACCCCAGCCCCAGGACCTTTATTTAACTAATTAATTTATTTGTTTATATGTGATGCTGAGGATTGAACCCAGGGCCTCACACATGCCAGGTTGTGCCACTGAGCAACAACCCCAGCCCCTAGCTGCCCTTATTTTGAAAGATAATTTGTGCCTCTGTATATATCCATATGCACAGGCACTTGAGACCTTGTGTACACACACACACACACACACACACACACACACACACACACACACGAACGCACAGTTGCAGACTGTTAGATATTTTTTCTTTCTCATGCTGAAAGATCCTGAATTTTTAATAGTTGTTTCAATTAAGAAAGTGTTGATTTTTCTTTAGTTTTCATGATGATTTTTAAAACATCAAACCTTTAACAGATGATTTTTGTTTTGCACATTCCTGGCAATGAAGAAACGGTTACACTAAGAAGCTGACTATTCAAGTGTTTATTATTACTCTTATTGTTTAAACCTATGCAAGCTCTTACTCTGTGCCAGGTACTGTGTAAAATCCTCCCTGTAACCCTATGAGGTAGCTTCTGTTATTCGCCTCATTTTTCAGATAAGCAAACAGGCTTAAAGAAGCTAAGTAAACAAAATGTGTATGTGATGGAGTTTGGATTTTAACCAAGCTCTTTGACTTCACAGCTGAAACTTTTAATTGCCACACAGCACTGCCTGGGTACTTGTGTAATCACCAATTCAGAATTGCAAAAGACATTGGTCTATCTGTGTAGCTTTCACATCAGTGCTGAAATTTGTCTTCATCTCAGACAGATGGCTATTCAGCTTCTGCTTGAGTAGATCTAGTAATTGGAATTTCATAACTTTATGAGATAGCACATTACACTGTTGGACAGCTCCTATCACAAGATATCTTATTTATCTCTTTATTGAAAATTTGTCTCTCTGTTATTTCCACATATTGGTTCTAGTTCTACTTTCTGGAGAAATATCAAACAGCTTTCTTTTGTCTTTTATCTGGCATCCTTGCAAATGTTGAGTCCTCTAAGTCTTCTCTTTTTGGCCTCTCTATGTGTAATTTGCAGCCCTCTCACCATTAACATTACCCTTTCTGATAGTCTAGTTTACTTGGTTGATTCTGACAAGCTGCAGTACATGCAATTGAATATGGCATTGAGGCAGTAGATACAGTAGGAAGATTCTGGAATGAACCATAACACCTAGGTTAAGATCTCATCATTACTGTTTATTGTGTGACATTGGGCAGGTGGCAACATAGCTGAAATTCAGACCCTCTCTTTAATAGGGGCATCAGTAGCTATCCCTAATCTTTTCTTACCATTTTAGCCCATAGTGATTTTCCCTTCTCTCATTTATGTTTTAGTACCCATCACTGATTTGGGCTCTTAATCGATTACCATCAGCTTTTATCTTTTCTTTCCAGTAAAATTAAGATCCTTGGTAGTAAAAATTGTCTTATGTTTCTTAACTCTTTCACCAACATTCCCAAGAGGGTTTGTAAAAGTAGATATATTCTCAACTGAATGGGGGAGCAAAGGGACTAAGCCACAGAATTCAAGAAGTATGTCCTACAGGCTGAATACAGGTGAATGACTCAAAGCATTCTCTGCACCTCAATTTGTGCATAAAATAAAAAAATATGCTGGCAAAAATCTCTTAAGATTATCTTAAAAGACTGAAGTAAAACAAGGTTGGAAAGTACTTATGATACTACTTGGCACACAGTAAGTGCTTAGGAATTGTCAGTATCACTACTAGTACTAGTACTGTTATACTGATAGAGTTATGCATTACATTACTTTTTATTTGGAGGAGAGAAATAAATCTTGGAACTTCAGTGGATCATATAATTCCTCATTTAACCATTATATTTAACAATGTCTCCCTTGACACCAATCAGTAAGCTTAAATCCCAAATGTAGTTCTTGTGTAACTAGAAAAACAGTTGTTCAAGTCTGTACCCAAGTGTTCATTTTCTGAACAATGGTATTTGTTTACTAAACAACAGCTTTTGTATTCATGATTGATATTACTAATGAAAGTTTGTACTGAATTTATAACTCTGATGCCCCTGGTGAAATAATTTTAATTCCAACATATTTTGTAAAATATATTTTCTAAAGTAAATTTATTTTCATGAATCCATTATACAGATTTTTTAAAACATGTATACCCTCTTCCAAGAATGTAAATAAGCATTTAATTGGTCATTTTCTAGCATGCTAAGTGTATTTGCAATGCTTTGATATTTAGCAATGTTGGATTTGTAGCATTTTGGTGAAAGTCCCCTTGTGATTAAAATACATTTTAGAGCAAATTAAAAATAAGTTTAAATAAGCAGCTGTGGGATTTTTTAGGCATCCTGACCAAATGTGATTCTACAGATTTAAATTCAAAACAGTTTGACACAGCATTAACTGCTAACAACATTATTTGATCTGGGTAGACATGCAAAAATTCAACAACAAAAAAGCATGTGTCAATAATTCATAGGTCTAGTGTTGACTCTCTTGGATATGGAAAATATATCTTTTCATTTTTGTCTATCCAAAGACACTTTGCTCTAAGAAAATTCCTCCCTGTTCAGCTTGCCAACAGACAGATCACCTGTTAAAATTAAATGTTCTGCTGACTTCACTTGTTTCCTTCCATTAAGACTAGTCAGCTAGCTATATCAGTGTGCATGTCACTAAACCACAAAACAGTCATCAGTCTGATAATGCCACACAATCTACACCCCCAGTAATCATAATCCCTCATTCCTCTTTAGGTAGATGAATGAGGTTTTTCTGAGAATTCTACCTAGGCAGATAGCAGATTTCCTAGACCTTGTTCATGCTGGGAGAGAAGTAGTGATTCTAGCATTCTTCTGGTCCTACCCATTCTCCCACTGGTAGGCCCTAAATACATAAAATCTGCCTCCTCTGCACTGTTCATTCCCCTTTGTCTAATAGATCTAAAAACCATATTAACTTGAAAACAGCTGGCTATCCACTACTACAATCACTGTCATACAAAGGTAGAGCTATGAGATAATACTGTTAACCAAAAATCAAGATGATGAAAAACAATTAAGATGATGAAGGGTCACAATGAGACCATAAACAGGAAATTCAATGATTTCTTGTTACTTTAAAATTTTTGTAAATATTTACTTACTAAACTGTAATCTTGAGTCATTAGAAAATGAATCAGTGATAAACTTCATTTTTTCATCTTACCTTTTTATAATTTAGAATTAATACTTTTTCACTCCATATCACATAGATGACTATTTTGTCAGAAAATCCTTGAAGCCCAAGGAAGTGAACTGACCAGTAAATATATGAAATTGAAATATTAAAAGAACAATTTATAAATTCACCAGCTGTGCATTTTCTTCTGTTAAAAAATGGGAAGCATCTTATACTTTTTGGTGATCAGAGCTTATTAAAACATAAATATGATAGTAATTGGCTAATTTAATTAACAAATAATTATTGATCAATTGCTGTGTCCTGAGAGCTTAGCATTGATGAGAACAGAAGAATTATTGCACTCAAATTGTTTTAAATTCAAATGGGGGGAATCACAAAGTAAATAAGAAAAATGTATATATTTCAGATTGTGATGAACACAGTTGAGAAAACAAATGCAAGTAAGATGAAAATAGAAGGGAAAGAATTATTCCCAGTTCCCAGAAAAGTCCTCAATTAGCCAGTAACTTTTTAGCAAATCAACATAGGGAAGCTACGCTGAGGGGAAGAACCTTAAAACACAGACCAAGGAGAGGGAACTTGAAGGCCTGAGCACCATTTTATTTTATAGCATAGCAGTGCTATACATTGGAGTAGCTGCTTATGCCCCTATTAAAGATCTCAGAGAAATGATCATTCAGCTTCTGCTTGAGTAACTGTAATAAATGGAATTTTATAACTTTATAAGATAGCACATTTCATTGTTGGGCAGCTTCTTTCACAAGATATCTTAATTTTGTGTTTACTGAACATTTGTCTCCCTGTAATTTTCATGTATTACTTCTATTTCTACTTTCTGGAGAAATATTGAACAGTTTTCTTCCATCTTTTATCTGGCAGCCTTGCAAATGTTGAAACCTCTACGGTTTCTCTTCTTGGCATCTCCATGTGCAGTTTGTAGCCCTCTCACCATTATCATCATGCTTTTTGACAAATTAGTTTTTTTAAAAAAGATCATCTAATAATACTGATGATTTATTTAATTACCAATTATATTTCAAAATGGGTTGATTAGTTTAAATATTTCATGAATTTCACAGGTATAACTGATCTTAATCAGTTATAGTTTAAAGAATATATGTGTAACCTTTCAGTGTTTTGAAATTGATTGAGAATTATGTCTCAGCATATGATATGTCATTTTGATCATTCCATGCAAACTTGAAAAGAATTAAGTTTGCATTCTGCATTTGTAAGGTGTAGTGTTTCAGAAATGCTAATCAGAGAAATGTGGTTGCCTGTGCTTTTTAAATCTTCTGTATCATCATGATCGTTGTCATTATCATCATCATTTGAGGTCTACTTTCTCTATCAATTACTCAAAGTGTAGTACAATAGCCACATGAGTGTGGATTTATCTCTCTCTCTCCCTTAAGTTTCTTCTTCTTTTTTTTTTTTTACTTTTTCCTTCATGTGTTTATGCTGTTATTACCATAATGTACATACACATTTAGGATGTTTATTTTACTGATGATTTGATCTTTTTTATCATTATGAAATGTTCCTTTACGTCTCTGGTAATATTTCCTTGTCATAAAAGTGTATTTTTGCGTACATAATATTAATATAGCCTTCCAGATTTATGTTTACCACTTATATTTTCAGTTCTTTTCCACTCATCTTTGTCTGAAATTAGTTAATCACCTTAGTCTACTCATTTTCATTTTAGCCCTGTAGACACAAATCAAATAATTCAAATAGAATGTCTGGGAAAAGTTTTCTGTTGATAAATTGACACTTACATATATAAATTAATATTTCCCTCTTATTTCCTCTGGTTTAGTAAGATTTATAATGAGATGAAACCCAACTTTTGCAACTTTTTTGTAGTAATTGAATTGCCTAATAGATTTAGACATAGAAACCATGCTGACTTGAAGATCTGAATTTCTTCTACAGCATGAACTACTTTGAGAAATTCCTGTGGTCTTAAACAAATGACTTTGGTTTACTACCCTCAAGTTGAACTTAATCACTGATGCCGCTAAGACTAGTTCCTGTCATTTGAGTATTCTACTTATTATATGCAATAGATTGATACTGGCCAGTATCAATTGGTCCTCATAGCCAGCTGCCTCTCTCTCCTATGCTATTGGTGGAACCTCCCTCAACTTCTAAGAATATTTAATACAAATGGCATTACCAAAATAAGATGCCTATGCCTTTGCTGTCCTACCTATACCTTTCATGAGAATCAAGGCTTAAGCCTGGCTATAGTGTCACTAGGAGGCCACTTCTTCACTGTCACGAATTTATTTGAATTGTTAATCTCAGGGCAGAACTAAAATTTAGGAAGGAAAGTAAAATATGAAAAAAGTAAAACATAGACATTGGAAAATTTGGTGCGCTTGCTGAAAAGAGGAGGCATAAGTTTTTAGGCTGCAAGATTGCTCATTCTTTTTATGTTCAGTAGTGTCTAGTACTGGTTCCACTTGGGAGAGAAGAGCTAGGACACTTCCTGCTCTGGATGGTATCTTCTGGTACTCACAGACCTTATGATGCTCTTTAGTGCCCTAGGGGTTGCTGTGGCTTTGGAGTGGCCTGCAGCTTTCTTTGGTATTCCATAACTAGTTAGGGGTTGTAGTGGTGCTCAGTGGGGCAAGGTGGATGGATCTTGTCAATTGATGGATTCTTGTTGTAGAAGAGAAACTTCTGCAGTGGGAAAGTAGGTTGAGATTGTCATTATCTGATTTAAGAGAAGACACAGCCATAGAAGCAGTCCAATCATATGTCCAAGACCAGACAGGAGCAGACAGTTGTAGAGGACCAGTCCTGAGTGATGGTTAACCAATAACAATAGCTATATTTTTTCTGTGTTTGTTGTCTTGACAAGTAGTAATGCTGAATTTAAAGGGCCAAATGTATGAAGGAAATCATGGCCAGAATGTATGTAGACTCGAGGTGCTTGATTTTTTTAGAAATAATCCTTCTTTCTTGGTAGGGTATTTTGGGTGAACGAAAGTAGAACTCTAATCTATTTGTTTTTTAAAATGCAGACCCAAATAGAAGATAAAAGAACTATTCAATTTACTTGCAAAATGAAGCCCTGGAAAAAGCCGTGAAGCATTGTCAGTTGCTCTCTGCAATTTGTAGTCTCCTTGGTGAGATCTAAATGAGTGAAACAGAGGAGAAATACATCACATTTTCAGAACTAAAAATGAGCCTTAAAGAAAATGTTTCTGTGAGGTAGCTTATGCTTCCTTGAATTCCTGTCTTAAGTAGGTGTTATATAATTGTAGTTAGGAAAAGAAAAAATATTTTTCTGTTGTGTTATTCACAAAATGGAATTTCTTTGGATAGGGCTACTTGTTTTTCCAGGGACTCTGCCTCCTGATCTCCCCTCTTTATTCTCATTCCCTTTAAAGCTCAGGCCCTGGCCTACTAGTCCTCACAGCCAGCTGCCTCTCTCTCCTCTACTATTGGTAGAACCTCTCTCATTTATTTCTTCTGGTTGTTTTTTGGTTTGTAGTTTCATTCCATAGTCCTCTTCAGATTATGACACATAGCTTTTTCCATGTCATAGAGTGTAGCCTCTTAAAAAGTACAGAATCATGAAGTTTATGGTTTTGAGTTACATAGTTCATCACACGTTTGTATAAGCCTTGTGAGCAATTTGTTGTATGTTGTTTTTGTGATAAGGATTTGTTTATATCAGTATGTGGAATAACTATGCTAACAGAGAAACATGTATAGTTCTTTGAAAATATTTTTAATCATGTTAATAGTAACTATGTGCTCCCTATCCCTTTTAAGGATTTATACAGTAGAAGATGATTGCTGATTGTGCTATATACACATGACTTTTCGTCCCAATCAGTGTACTTTTTGCTAACCTATAGCATGTGTGTGATGCACTTTTCCAATGTGAAATACTGCCAAAATCCAGAGAAAATATTTCTTATGACAGAACAAAGAAGTAATGAGGAACCAAAAGGCAGGGGTAGGAACTTAAAAAGCAGTGGTAAGAAACTAGATACTTAAAATCTATTATTAGTTAACTCCTTTTTAACAAGAAGAAGAAGATAGATGGTCTGTCCTGATGGGAATGGAACAAAAAGAAAAAAAGCCTTTCATCTTTACAAGCCTCCTGTCATGCATAGACTCTCTTTGCTGGAAAGGCTTTTAAAGCCCCCTTAATAATTAAAGTAGAGAATTTTGAAATCTTGAGTAACTCTTGATTCTTTTATGTAAAATTTCACATGATGTTAATCTACTGAGTACTTCACAGTACGATATGTGCTAAAACCATAACAATAATTAGAAAATTTGTCAGCTAGATCTAATCCAAAAATTACATGTTTGACCTTGTCCAAACTTTACTGAAACTAATTATCTCAAAAATCTTGTAATAACTTATTGTTCTGGTATTGCCAGCACTCCGCTGCCCTCCATACTTATATTGGATAAATGTGTATTTCACCATTCTTGTACATGGGTGCTTCCTCCTACACCCAAACTTTGTCTAATCACATTCATCTCAGTGACTTAAGGAGTGCTCATCCAATATCCTTCAGTTCATTGCTTTCCTGGCAAGGCAAGTATTTATTGTAAGGTTCCCACAATATAAAATCTTTCTCCTTTATAGCTTTACCTCTGACCTAAAACTATGTATGAGCTAGGTGTTATCTCTCTTTCATTTTCTTTATTCAAGAATTGTTTTGGTACAAGTTTAAGGGTTTATCATAGAAATGCATAAGTTTGGAGGAAACAGACTCATTATAGGTAGTCCAGAAAGAAGGTGTCACTGAGTGAAAAGAGATAGATGTATTATATAGGTTAATTAATTTAATCCCACCTCCGACCGATTCTTCCTCCAATGCCATTTTCTCTGGTATGTAATTGACACAGGCTTATTAGTGCAAAGGTTAAGAGCTATCTATATAAGTAGCCCGTGATTGCATGACTTATATTGAAACATTCGTTTATTCCTTTACTCATTCACTCATGCAAAGATTAGTAGAGTGCCCACTGCGAGCCAGTCATTGTTTATGGCATTCAAGCTATATTGGATAGAGGCTTACAACTTAGTCATATACTGAAAAGCTTTTCTGTCATACCTCCAAAATCCATTGTGTGTTTTGAATTAGTGGAAGGAACACTTAACACACCCAGATTAAGGAGCATGCTTAATTTTGTTTACTGTGGAATGTCTGAAGTCACTGGATTTAGTGGAATTTGGGAGAAGGAATGTAGATGAGTAAAACTAGGAAGCTAAATTCTCATTCCATTGATTTTGTTTTCTCAATTCTGAAAACACTTTAAAAGTTTAAAATTTCTGTGTATGTTTAGTGTGCTAGTGTCTCATTGTATTCTCCTTCCCACCAAAGGTGTTGAATTAATGGTATATTTCACAGTTGAAGATGTCTCAGAATTGAGGAAGTAAGTGCTGCAGGCTGGGCTTGTTATCATAATACAAACATGATTGTTGCAGTGCGATAGGCTTCATTCAAACCCATCTTTATTTTTCTTTTTCAGTTTTCAGCTAAAACTCATTTCTGTTTGCTTACCAATTTTTCATACATCTGATAATGGATTTACATCTAAATATATAAAAAGTTTATTAAGATACAATTGAAAAAGCAAAAATTGTGTATATTTGCAGTATATAGCATGGTGTTTTGATATACATATTTATAATTTTTATGTATGTAGTGAAACCATATGTATTTTTGTGCATGTGGTGAGAACATTGAAGATCTACTGCCTTAGCAATTTTCAAATATATAATACTTTATTATTAACTATAATCACCATAATGTACCACATCATCTAGCTGTCTAGAACTTACTTTTCCTAAGTGAAACTTATTTCCTTTTAACTAACATCTCCTGCCATCTTCCCTGAAAGCCTCTGTTCTACTCTTTCCTATGTGTTTGACTTTATTTAGATCCTGCATATAAGTAAGATCATCAATATTTGTATTTCTGTCTCAGTTTATTTCACTTAGCATACCTTCCAGGTTCATCCATTTGTTTCAAATGACAGGATTTTTTAAAATTTAATGCTTAATAGTATTCCATACCCCAGCTTTACACAGTGCTGTCTATGCATCCGTCAATGAGCATCTAGCACTTAGGTTGAGTCCATGTATTGTCTTTTGAGAATGATTCTGTAATGAACATAGTAGTGCAGATATCTCTTTGACACATTTATTCATTTTCTGTGGAGATAAATATATATATATATTATGTATGTAGTGAAAACATATAATATTTTAAAATATATATATACACATCCAGAATTATAGGGCATGCAGAAGAATGAACGTTATACAAAAATATATATATATGTCCAGAAATATATGTGTGTGTATGTGTGTATATATATATATTTTAAAAATTTATTTCTGGAGTTATATAAATATCTCCAGAAATAGGATTGCTGGATCATAAGGTAGTTCTATTTTTAATATTTTGAAGAACCTCCATACTGTTTTACTGTTTTCCATAGTCACTAGATTAATTTTTTTTCCCCACCAACAGTAAGTGTCCTCTTTCCTTCACATCCTCACCAACACCTGTTATCTTTTGTCTTTTTGGTAATAGTCATTCTACTAGGTGTGACATGATATTGCATTGTGGTTTTAATTTGCATTTCTTGATGGTAAGTAAAGTTTCAAATTTCTTCATATACTTCTTTTCTTCTTTTGATGAATAGCTATTCAGACTCCTTGACCATTTTTAGTTATTTGTTCTCTTGCTGTTGACTGAAGTCTTTTTATATATTTGGGGTTTTAATTCTTTATCAAATTAGGGTTGTGACTATTTTCTCCCAATCCATACACACTGTCTCTTCACTCTGTTCCTTGTTTCTGTGATTGTGAAGAAACTTTTTGGTGTGATGCAATCCCATTTGTCTTTGTCATTGTTGTTGTTGCCTATGCTTGTAGGATCATATTTAAAAATTCTTTCACAGGGGTAATGTCAGACAGCTTTTTCTTTATGTTTTCTTCTAGTAGCTTTACAGTTTCAGGTTTTATATTTAATCTTTAATACGATTTGAATTGATTTTTGTATAACGTTCATTCTTCTAAATGCCCTATAATTTCTACTTTGAAAAATGTAGACTAGGGAATATTTCTGTAGGATTAGTACTAAGATATTTTCCTGTCACATGCGTTTTATGATGTTTACTATGTGCAAATGATAGAAATGTAAAAACAAGAAAATACTATCATTCAGACTTCCTCAACTCACATTCTGTAGTCTTATTTTATTCTTCCTTCCTCCTTCCTTCTTTCCCTTCTTTTGTTTCCACTCTGTCTCCTTCCTTCCCCCTTTTCTCCCTAAATATCAACATACATTATCCTTTTATATGAATTTTTCAAATTTACCATTTTATTGCATTTACTATTCTGTTTCACTGTGCATTCAAGATCATGTGATTATTTTCCCATAATTCAAATATTCTCAAAAACATTTTCAACTTAAATATAAGATATATTATAACTTAATCTCTATTATTAGATGTTCTGCCAGGTCACAGTAGTTTGTTTTTCGTTTTTGGTAATCAAAAATAGTTTTATGGATCATTTGTTGGAGTAACAGTTTACATGTTGTTCTCATCTTTTTTTAACATAAAATCTTAGAACTTAATATTTTCTCTGAATGGTTATCTAATTTAAACTTTCACTAGACTGGCACAGGAGTGATCTGGGGCTTTTTTTATTGGAGAATTTTCAACAGTGATCTTAGAGTTGAACCAACATTAGAATCTGAGATTATAATTCAGAACAGTTTTGATAGTTCAGAGAATTGCTTAGTTAGTCTTTCCCCAATTAAAATTCACTTGATGAAAGTGAGGGCAAAAGAAATAGCTCATATAAAAATTACAAGAGCAGCATGCACTACCTGAAGGAAAATCTGGGGCCCTAGGAATCTGATTAGATTTATTCCACAGCCCTTTGGAGGGCTTGGCTGTGACAAGGACTGTTCCCAAATCCAAAGACAAAGAAGACCCAAGTTGAACTAATGCTCTGTTTTAAAAAGACTGTAAAAATTTTATATTTTAAACTACTAAGAATTTTCAGAGACACTAAATACCTTCTTGGGGAACATTAAATGTTCATTTTAATTATTTACTGAAATTATTTGAGCATAAATTGAATTTTAAAAAGCTTTCTGAAAGTTGCTATTGATCTTTCCTCAATTAAACAGAGAATATGTTTAGGAAGTTGGGGTATTTTCCAAAACAACAATTTTCTTAATTTTCCAGACACAAACTGAGTGTCTACTAATTCAATTTAATTCTGACACTAACTACCTAGAGTTAATGTCAGATTCCACAAGTGTAAGGAATCAGTTCCATAGGACTACCCTCAGTTCAAATGCCTATTGCAAATACAGTGTCCTCAGGTTACCTACCCTTAGTTCCAATTGGCTACAAAGTCAGAGATCACAACCTATCAATCAGGTTTGATAATTTGCTAGTAAAACTCATGAAACTCAGAAAAGAGCTCTGCTTACTACCAGCTCACCATAAAGGATGCAACTCGGCAACAGCCAGATGGAAGACGTAGGAGGCCACCCTAGAAGAAGCCTGCACAGAGCTTCCACACTGGGGGTGCACAACCCTCCTAGCACCTTTCTGTGTTTATCAACTTGAAAGCTCTTAGAACTCCATTGTTTAAGGTTTTTTTTTTTTTTTTTTTTTTTTTTTAATAGAGGTTTCATCATGTAGGCACAATCCATTATTAACTCAGTCTCTAATTTCTCTTCTATCCTGAGAGGTTGGGGATAGAAAGAGTAGGTGAAAATGAAAATTCCAGACTTCTAATAATTATGGTTTGGTATTTCTGGAAGCCAGCCCCCATTCTGAAGCTGTCTAGGTGCCTGTAGGAATTTACCTCATTAGAATAAATGCATATCCCGCAACTCAGGAAATTCCAAGGAATTTAGTAGCTTCCTGCTAGAAACTGGGGACAAAGGCCAAATATATATTTCTTATTGCCACAGATGCTTATATTTTCTTCCATGAAATTTTAGGGAAAATAGAATTACTTTATCTTGCAAATGGCACATGGAGATAGAAACACTATTCTAAAATTTAAAAAGAAATATTTATAAACACACACACACACACACACACACACACACACACACACACACATCAGGAAGCAATTTAAAAGCCCAGTTCTGTTTGGTTTAGGTGGTAGCTATATGTGTTTCCAATGTGATTTATATCCTACAGTCCTATGTCAAACATTTCATTAGCAATTGTTCTGTTCACTTGTGATACAATTTTAATTAATTCAAATGAATGACCCTGAGATAGTTACAATCCAGAAGGACTATATAATTTGGTATTTTTTTTTCTTTCTGATGACTGATATTCAGCATGGTTTTAAGATTATTAGCAAATTGCAGGCAATGACTTAAAAATCAGAAGATGTAATCAACTTGGTTAAATCAGTTAATTAATTAAATATATTAATTAAATATCTCTTCAAGATGACAGGGAATTGGCTGTGTTTTTATTACCCAGTGAACTCTTTGTCCTCCTGTGCTAATAAGCTATTTTTCTAGTTTTCCTTTTTAGCCTAGATTCCCACTATTCCTAACTGAATGTGAGATTCTTTTCTAATAGAATAATGTTTTAATAGATAGTTTTGTTGGGAGGTCAGTACTGCTATATACACTAAGGCTTGCTTCTTGAGGGAGAATCTTCCAGATGACTATGCCCTGCACACAGGGTGCTTCTCTGACAGTAAGGAGTGTCAGAGTATTGCTCCTATCCCTAACGAGACAGATGGAGGATAAACTATCCAATGAATTATTGTACAAAAACTAAAATAAATGGAGTTATAACTCTAATTAGTATGTCTGTCTTAATAGTATATTGTCCTTGGTGTATTCAACAGTTGTGGAAGGTTAAAAAAATGGCAGCTATACTTTGATTTTGGATATCTGTTTTCTTTTTGAATTTTTTATTTTGACATGTGTTCCCTGCAGAATATTAGAAAATGTAGAGAAATGGAAAAAAAAAACAAGATAAAAATCACTAACAATTCTATAGTTGGAGATAAATCCTCTATCAATTTTTTTTATTTCTCATTGTCTTATATTTGGGATCATATTATTCATATACTTTCATGTATTTATTTGTTTCACTCAGCATATCACTAACACCTTCAAATTCTAATAAAACAGCTCTAAAATATAATTTTAATGACTAATAGTCAATTTTACAACAATACCATTATTTACATAACTTTGTCAGTCTCAGTTTTCAATTTTATAAAAAAAACATGCTATGATAAACACATTGTACCAAAATTTTTGTGTCTAATCATGATTATAATAAAATAGCATTTGGCTACCTGAAAAGGCATATGGAGTTGTATGAATTGTTCTTTAAAGGATACACAGATAGGGCTTTGGTAAGTATCTGAGAATCAGGGCAACACAACTGAGGAAAATTCATGAGCAGAGATGTGAACAGGTATGAGCTTGTGCTGCTATCTATTTGAGTGTGATCCAACTGTAGTGGAACAATAGGCTTGAGAAATTGAAGGAAATAAAGTATGAAATGTAGAGTGAAAATCTGAAACTGTGTTAATAGAATAGATATTACCTAACATGAAATTGCTTAGTTTCCTTGAAAATTAGACATCTTCTTCTTACCCTATAAACCAAAAGGCCTGAATTTTCTCAAACATTGTGCATTTCTCCCTGTGTGTCCTGGGGGAACTGATTCCAGGATCCCCATGGATATGATAAATCTGTGGATGCTGAAGTCCTTTGTGTATGGTGTATTTTCATATGATCTGTACATCCTTCCATGTACTTTAAATAATCTCTAGATTACTTATAATACCTAATATAATGTAAATGCTGTGGTGAACAGTTGCTACACAGTGTTGTTTAGGGAACAAGAAAAAAGTCTTTACTTATTCAGTACCCTAAGCAAAAATAACAGAAATGGGAGCAGACATCAATGGATTAGCAAACTGTCTTTATTAAGTAGCAGAGAAATGTCACATTTTCAGAGGAGAAAATGGCAATTGGTTAGAAAAGGAGTCTGTTTTTTATAGATTTTAACCAGATTTAATCATAGCAGAATGTTTAGTGTGACTTAATCATTAGAGACCTGGGCAGTCAGGAAAATAGTTTTGCAGGTTCAAAGTCTTAATCAGAAAAACAGTTGTAAAAGTTCAAAATCAGTTGTTGCTGGGATGAAAGTCCATAGTCCAGAGCCCATTGTTTACCTTCTTTCTCCCTGGGGATTATCATTCCATGACCTTCTTGAATAAAAAATCTGCCTCCCCTACTGAAGGTCATGGAAATGATAATCCCCAGGGAGAAAGAAGGTAAACAATGGGCTCTGGACTATGGACTTTCATCCCAGCAACAAATGATTTTGAACTTTTACAACTGTTTTTTGATTAGACTTTGAACCTGCAAAACTATTTTCCTGACTGCCCAGGTCTCTAATGATTAAGTCACACTAAACATTCTGCTATGATTAAATCTGGTTAATAAATCTATAAATGAATATCTCTAGTAACTCAAACTTTAATGGCCCTTTCTAACCAATTGCCATTTTCTCCTCTCCAAAATGTGACCATTTCTCTGCTACTTAATAAAAGACAGTTTGCTAATCCCATTGATGTCTGCTCCCATTTCTGTTATTTTTGCTTAGGGGTACTGAAAAACCATGTAAAGACTTTTTTCTTGTTCCCTAAACACACTGTGTAGCAGAGGAGAGAGATCACAAGCATTTACCTTATTATTATTATAAGTAATCAGAGATTATTTAAAAGTACATTTTATGTGTAAAACTCCCATGATTATTACACAAAGTGTGATAGAGGCCACAAGAGGCTTACATTTCAGTAGGATAATGACATTAAGCTAATGAATTCAGTGGTCTAGCATGTCATCCCCTTACATACATTCATATCACAAGACAGTAATGTTTTTGATTTGGAAAAGTATACTCAGGATGGCAATTAGAAATATCTGGAAGTCCAGAATCAGAGTAAAGTCACAACTTATATGAAGTAAATATTTAAAAGTTGTTCTTCATATAGATAGGAGGGGGCAAGGAAAGGTCCATAGAGGAGAAAAGTAAGGGCTTAAATTTAAGTGGATAATTTATTTAGTGGTTCCATTTACCCAGTGGACTCTCTTCACTGTATAAGGACCGCAGTGCTACCCCAGATATGCTGAATCAGAATTTTGGGCAAATGGGTCCAGCAATCACTAAGTTTCTTTAGTGATGCTGCTGATGTGTTGTCCTGGTTAGAAGACTCAAAATGAATTAATGTGTGTTTTTTCTCACCCGAAGAAGTTGTCAAGTTGTCTAAAATTACAATTTTGAATCTTAATATACTTAATATACATGTGTTTACATTTCTGTTCTGTATATCTTTCTCATACTATTTTCAGTTCCTGAGAATTTTTTTGTTACTGGTATCAAGTTGTATTATAAATTTGATGTATATAGATATATATACTGAAAAAGTTGAAAAGAATTTCTGTAACTTTTTTTTCTTATTAAATAGTAGAGACAAAAGCCAGGATGGATATTCGAGCGTGGTATTTGAGAACTTCAAAACTGGCTCTGGCCTTGGCAATTATCCGATCAAAACCGGCAGACAAAAGCAGCAGAGAATACACCGAGCACCTTGCAGCACTGGTGTCTAAGCAGGAATCAAAATGGAGGTCAAAAGTCGAAGCCTTGGAAGCCGAAGTTCTACAGTTACGTCAAAAACTTCTTCTGAGTAGGATTTGTTCAGGATCAATTAAGAGTGGTGAGTATATGAAATCATGTTTTGGTAATGTGTTAACCAAATTTCAGCTGTTCATATTTAGAAATTTATTACCCAATCATGAAATTGCTGAGTTTCCTTGAAAATTAGTCATCTTCTTATTCTTGCCCTATAAATATATTTTTTAACTTCTAGTTATTTGTTTAAAGTTTAATGTCTCTTTTTAATGAATGGGTTTACATTAGATTTTGAAATTTGAAATACAGAGAAAGAAAGTAGCCTAGATACAGCAGTAAAACTGTTTGATGCTTACTGGAAAATTCATTTTAAAATCTAATTGTTCAACTAACTTACTTACTCCTTCCTTTCTTCTGTCTGTCTGTCCGTCCATCCTTCCTTACTTCCTAAACCCAGGTGTGCTCAACCACTGAGCCACATTCCCAGCCCTTTTAAAATACACACACACACACACACACACACACATTTTTTTTTCTTTTTAATTTAGAGACAGGGTCTAGCTAACTTAAGGCCTCCTTAAGTTGCTGAGACCTGGCTTTGAACTTGTGATTCTCCTGCCTCAGCCTCCTGAGCTGCTGAGATTACAGCCCCTGGTTCAACTTTATTGTCTTACTGTGTATTTTATTTTGCTTTTATATGAAGTCATTCAATTAGCAATCATATATCAAGTACCAACTCTGATGCAGGCATTTAGTGGATAATGAAGACCTAAAAACATGAAAGAGGCAGTGTTCTTCTCACCATTAAGTATCTACATTCTAGCAGGAGAGAGACCTACCTACAAATAATTAACCTGTTTGTGTTAAATGTTATAATGGAGAAATTGACACAATGCAGAAGAGGAAGCCATTCATTCTGACTGGTTTCTGGGGAAGAAAGGATGAAATGAGTTGGGAACAGATTTAGAAGGCCCTTTAGTATCAACCTTAGGAATATATCACTGTATTATGTATCAGTAAGTTGACCATACAATTATAGTCTCCATTAGGACCTTTGTGAGAGTGAAAGGTTTGTGTGTGTGGGTGTGGGGGGGTGTCTATTAATAATTACACTGGACAACAGGGGCAAACCAGGGCTCACTTGAGTAAACTGAAATGGGTCATCTAATTCACCAAGAGCCATGGGACATTTTTTTAAAAATATTTTTTTATTTATACAAGGACAAAATAACTTTATTTGGTTGATTTATTTTTATGTGGTACTGAGGATCAAAAGCAGTGCCTCACATGTGAGAGACAATTGCTCTGTCACTGAGCCACAACCCCAGCCCTGCCTCAGGATGTTTTTGAAGCAGAGGATTGACATTCACTTTGTGATAGGGAAACATGATTCTGGAATTTTTTAAAAATGTAAATCAGACAATATTTCTTATTTGCATAAAAACTCTTCCTTAGCTTCTAATTTTGTTTCATGTTAGATTCAGACTTATAAGAATGGCCTATACTGCTGTAGATGGTGTCACCTGGATTCACCTCTTCTACTTCTTGGAATATACTCTCGTCATTGAAAATGGGGCTTCAGTGACTGTGGCCTTACCTCCAGCCCTTGAAGGCTCTTTCTCACCATGGACCTCTGTTATCCTCTTTGACTGTTTTGTGGGTGGTGTCTTATTTTTCTGCAGGTTTTATTCTAAATGACACTACCTCAGTGAGGTCTTTCCTGACCACTGCATATCCTCTGAACTAAGTTCATGAGGAGAGGTCTTTGATTTTCCTTGTACTTTTTACTAAATGCCTAGCCTAAAGCTTGTTACATAAGAAGGTGTTGGATAAATGGTTATAGAATGGCTATAGGTCACAGAGGATGTTTTGTCTGTAGCAGTAATTGGAGGACAGGAGACCAGTTGTCAAAGGATGCTTTGTCTGTAACAATAATTGGAGGACAGGAGACCAGTTGTCAAAGGTTTTCACCAAAGCTCACACTATGGTTTGAATGTTTCCACCAAAACTCATGTTACAATTTAATCCTTATTGTGTAAGAGATGGGACCAGATAGGACCTTTAAGAGATGATTAGGATGGATTAATGAATTAATGGGTTAATGGATTATCTTGGGAGTGGGTCTATTATAAAAGCCACTTTGGCTATATCTGAAGTATGTACCCCTCTTGCCACATGATGCTCTTGTGACTCTGTAGAGCATCCCAACCAGCCAGAAGGCCCTTAACAGATGTGGTCCCTTGACTTTAGACCTCTAGAAACAGTAAGTTGAATAAACCTTTATTCTTTGTAAATTACATAGTCTGTGGTATTGGGTTAGGGCAACAGAAAATGGACAAAGCCCTTGTGAAAAATGATGAGTTGAACTAGATCTCTGATAGGACTAAAGGGCAGACTTTAATGAACAATTTCAGGGTAGACACTTTGGACATTTGTGAATAGATTAGGAGAGTAGTTAAGGAGATATAGGTATAGAAAATAATTGAGGTTTCCACCTTGGTTTATTAAATGAATTATAATACTAGAAGGTTGAGTCCAAGTTTGTCTTGAGTGTGGGATAATCTCTGGTATTTAAAGGGGTTACCTAGAAGAAAGGCAGAAGTATTATTTGAAAACTCAGAAGGGATGAATTATAGAATCAAATTTAGGATATTTTGGCGTGTTCGTAATAGTTGAAGTTATAGCTGTAGATGAGACTCAAGAATTGAGCTGTAAGTCTTGGTGTAAGTCTTCTGTGAGTCTTGGTAGGGGAAGAAGACTTACAGAATCCAACTTTCCAGGGATAAACAGAATAAGAAGGCAGTATCACAGTAAGAGTATGCAAGTATAGTTTACATACATACATGCACTGGGAAAATGGGGACTCGCTACCTTTCCTTTGGGGAATTAATCAGGAAAACTGAGGTCATAATACTCAGATGTTACTAAAATCTCATAATTGTCTAAGCCAAAATAGTGTCATAATTTATAGGCATATTTTAGTTTTCCAAAGAGTCCTTCTTATTAATAGTCTTTTTGAGTCTTCCCAATGAATGAATGGCAAACATCATCAATTGTTCCTCATTTTTTCTAACCTGTTCTAGAGTTAATATGATGACACAAGTACAAAAATTTCCAGTAACCCTAAATTATGATTATCATAAACATTCATGACATCAAGTGGTTGCTTTCCATCAAAGGTCTATTTATAACACTGAGATGGTGCTTTACTTGTTTGCAAGATGAGTGTGTCTCACAAAACACTGGGTGATAACTTGTTTTTACGCTAAGCACTTTTCACTTAAAATGCCGGTGAGAGAAATTTTCAAAAATCATGTAATTAAAATCCCTTTTACTCGCAACAGGAGTTGCAGGTAAAGCATTTCAGTGCAGATGTTTGGAAGTAATCTGTCTCTCCATCTGTTAGCTTAGACTTCAATAGAAAGGACTAAGCACATAGATTCAGATAAATGAAATAACTGGTAAAGGGAAGACAGAATTATAGAAGAGGGTTATTACATTGATAGGAAAATTAAAGAAAAAACATAGTTATTTAAAGATGTATAATTCAAAAGGCTGATATGCCTTGCTCTAAGAAACCTTCATTCCTGAAAATGAAAGCTATTTTATGGTCATAGTTATTAAAATATCTTTTTGGTATTTTCAGGATTACTTTATATGTGCAACTGTTCTTGAGTGTTTAAGAAGACAGAAGGCTCTCAATAATTGTTGAATTGAATGCTTCTTGACAGATTGAGAGGCTGGGGAACTTAATTTACAGCATCAAGTATCCACTAAAGCAACTGAGCAATTCAGAATTAAATAAAGCAGAGCAGAAATGGCAAAATAAACAAATAAGGAATGATGATACGGTTTATATGGCATTTCTGGAAGTCAGCTACTTTTTTTTCTAATTTATTTTTCTACAGCTTTTCAATGAGAAACATACTTCTTTATTATATTTATTAAGGGACTAGACTGTACAGAGGGGATAAATAAAACTTGATTCTGGAATTATGTCATATTTTCATTTTACTTAAATGTTTACTAGCACTTTAAAGAAAGGACAAAGGAAGGAAGGAAGGAAATAGGACAAAGGAGGTAGGGAGAGGAAAAAGAAAGGAAGGGAGTGAGTGAGAGGGAGGGAGGGAGGAAGGAAGGAAGGAAGAAAGGAAGGAAGGAAGGAAAAGAAACCCAGGTATTCAGTGATAGATTTCTCAAAAAATTTTTGGTGATGGGAGGCAGATATGATTATCTACTGAATGAGGCAACTCCCTTTGTTTCTAAAGCACTCGAAATTTTCTTGTACATAACTGTGCTCATGCCCATTAGGATAATACTTAAAAGGCTTAGACTTATTTTGCCACTTTTGATATAAGTTTGGCCTAATTCTAGCCAATGAAGGTTAAAAAGTAACCTTCTGAGCTTTTGATCAAGATTTGCTCATTTGGGTGAAGGGCCCAGGAAAGAGAGCAGTTTTGAAAATTTTGAACCTCAGCTTCTTGATTCCTTCTTGATTCCCGTATGCAGCACTGCCAAATGAGGAAATGATGCCTGGAACTCTGGTAGCCATTTTGCAACTTTAATATGGCCATCTCAAAAAATTAATGCTGACATGACAAGACTGATGCACCAGGAGAATGAGAAGGGTTAGTCCTTGTTATTCACATTGTTGAGTAGCTGGAGAAGCTCTAGGATTACCTCCTTAAAGACTTTTTAAAAAGGGTGGGCAGTGGTTTAAGGCATTGTTTTTATTTATTTGTTTATATATAACAGTGGAATGCATTACAATTCTCATTACACATATAGAGCACAATTTTTCATATCTCTGGTTGTATATAAAGAATATTCACACCAATTCGTGTCTTCATACATATAATGACTGTCACATTCCACCATCATTTCTAACCCCATGCTCCCTCCCTGCCCCTCCAACCCCTCTGCCCTATCTAGAGTTCATCTATTCCTCCCATGCTCCCTCTCCGTATCCCACTATGAATCAACTTCCTTATATCAGAGAAAACATTTGACATTTGGTGTTTTGGGATTGGCTCACTTCACTGTAGTTATCTTCTCTAATTCCATTCATTTACCTGCAAATGCCAGGATTTTATTCTCTTTTATTGCTGAGTAATATTCCATTGTGTATATATGATATGCTACATTTTTTTTATCCATTCATCTACTGAAGGGCATCTAGGTTGGTTCCATAGTTTAGCTATTGTGAATTGTGCTGCTAAAAACATTGATGTGGCTATTTCACTGTAGTATGTTGTTTTTAAGTCCTTTAGGTATAGACCAAGGAGGGGGATAGCTGGATTAAATGGTGGTTCCATTCACAATTTTCCAAGAAATCTCCATACTGCTCTCCATATTGGTTGCACTAATTTGCAGTCCCACCAGCAGTGTATGAGTAGACCTTTCCACCCACATTCTCACTAGCACTGATTGTCATTTTTATTTATAATAGCTTCCATTCTGACTGGAGTGAGATGAAATGTTAGAGTGGTTTTGATTTGCATTTCTCTAATTGCTAGCGATGATGAACATGTTTCATATGTTTGTTGATTGATTGTATATCTTCTGAGAAGTCTGTTCAGGTCCTTGGCCCATTTATTAATTGGGTTATTTGTTATTTTGTGTGTGTGCTTAGCTTTTTGAGTTCTTTATGTACCCTAGAGGTTAGTACTTATCTTATTCCTAGGATCTGAGTACATCTAACAAAAAAGGGGGGAAGCAGGGAAGATCAAGAATGAAATGCTATTTTTCTCTCCCAGTTAATCTTCCTGATCTTTGAGAAGACCAGAGAGAAAAATATATTCTTTAATCTAGAACAGCTTCCTGTTCAAGATGACTTCATGATGTTGGCAAGGATTTAGTCAAGGACTGAATACATAGATGAGGGAGACTCCAAACACAGACTAGCCAGGAAGGCATCAATGGCTGTCCTTACCCTAAATGTAAACTAAGAATTGAAAGGGGTAGGATGTCAGGAGCAGGACTGCATTATTTGGAAAAATTGCTTAATGAACAGAGTTAGGATTAAAATTTGAGCGTACTTGTTTGTGTGGATGCCAGGGCCAGGGAGCAATCTGGACAGTTGTCTATACTTACACAGTAATTTGGCATTCACAGGTACGAAATAGATAGATGAAGTGTCAGATATTTTCCTTTACAATTTTAAGATTTTTAAAAAATTGTATTTATTTTTCTACATTTTTTTATTAGTGCATTGTACTTGTACATAATGATGAGATTTTTTTGTTACATATTTGTGCATGCTCACAATATAACAATATAATTTGGCCAGTATTGCTGTCCACCATTTAATTTCTTTTTTTTAAAAAAATTATTTTTTAGTTGTACACAATACCTTTATTTTTTAATTTATTTTTATGTGATGCTAAGGATTGAACCCACGGCTTCGCACATGCTAGGCAAGCACTCTACCACTGAGCCATGACCTCTGCCCCCATTTAATTTCTTACTGTCTTTATAAATGATAGCTAGGCTATTGGATGAACAAATAACTGGTTACAGTGAAAAGAAGCTAAGAGAAAACCAAACCAAATTAATTTATTAATTTACACATTTATTTAGTAAGTGTTCATTGAGTATAGGTCACTTGTATAGAGAATTTGAGGTAGTAGTTGTGGGATGCATGAATGGTGAACAGAGAAATAAGCTTATATGATAGAAGGTTGAGTCCAGGCTTTTCTGAGTGTGGAATAATCTCTGGAATTTAAAGGGGTTACCTAGAAGGAAGGCAGAAGTATGATTCGAAAACTTAGAAGGGATGAGCAGGCTAGAACTATAGAAACAAATTTAGCATATGAGTAATATAATTAGTTATGGTTGAACTTAGCTCTTCTAGGTTTGGGCTCTTGGGAAATTCAGTTGTTTCCCAATGAAATGGCTTTGGGAGTTTCCCAGTCCTTCTAGCTGACATTTCTTAAATTTTTCTCCTCATTCCCTTTCACTTACCTTATTCCCTGAGGATTAAATCATCAGAGTTGCATTGCCTCCCCATTTTTATTTCTCATCTTGTATAAATCCTAGTTCAGGAAAAGGATTTTAGCTGGACTGGTGGTAACCAGAGACAAAATAGGAGCTGGATATCATTGCAGCCCCACATGTACCTGGCCAGACCCAGGCAGGCTGCAGCTTGCCTTAGTCTCCTTACTGCCATTTTCCTGGTCACAGCCCACTCAGCCTGAATCCCATTTCTTTTTCTCCTTCTCATTCTTTGCCAGACCATGTACTAAGAAACATTGCAAATAACTGCCTTATAGTCACAACCATGGAGCTCAGTAATTAAAAATTGGGATATTTACTATTTTATAGATGCCAAGAGAGCTTGGAAAATGAAAACATAAACATTTCCTTCTCAGTTTTCATATAAGTTCTCATAATAGAAATTTTCAAATATAATAATGATGGAAATTTGCCTAAAATTGTGGCTGTTTTAAAACACATGTGGATAATAAACATAAACATCAGAATCATGTTCTTAATTTAGTAGAGATTTTAATGAAAGACTCTACAATGGTGTAAATTTGTAATTATATATTAGACATGTTTTAATCATTACATAAAAATTGAATTAATCTTGTGATGGACCATCGGCAAACAAAGAAATTAAAATTATGTTTAAAAAGGCTCATAATATCAAATGGTTGTAATTACATTAAGGCAATGATTTAGAAACATAAAATCTTAATTATCATAATATGACCTGTCTCTGGTAGGAATGGTGTGTAGAGATAAGGAGTTATATGGTCCAAACCCAAGAATGATATCTAAAGAAGCAACAGAGGTTTAGAAGTTGGGCTTATACTTAGGAATTCTACAATATGGAATTTTCCAAATAGAAGTCATCATTCAACCCAAGCCTGGTCCTGGTGCAAGGCTCTAAATCTGTGCATATGATACAGCCACCATCTTTGCCAAAGCTGGGTTCTAGGAAGGCTTGTTGGATGTCTAGGTAATCCTCAAGTTACATGGACTCTACTTTCTGTATATATCTGGAATCTCTACTTCTCTCCATTTCAAAACTCCAAAAGTAGTTTTGCCTGTTTTATGCCAGTTAGACATATATGTATTTATTAGTATATATTATTATATATAACATATATGAATAATATATGAAACTTCTAATATATCATACACACACACAAAGACATATGCTTATGTTTTTGTTTTCCAAGCTCTTTTGCTTAATTTATCTTTACTAAACTGTATGTCATTAGTTGTAGCCTTACCACTTTCAATATAGATCGTAGGCCATTCTTAAGTCCTCTCATTTACTTGATGAAATCCAAAAATCTAGATTATAGACTTTTTCAGTATTTGGTGCTTGCTTATCTCTTCAGCCTAATCTCTTACCACCATTTCCCTTCATGTCCTTAACTGCAGCACACTGAATTTCTTTCACTCACACTACTGTCTTATTCTTCTCAGCCTGTTCCAGGCCTGTACAAATTTTGTTTCTCTCTGTAGGGTATGTTCTCCTCCTCTGTTCCGTCTAGCTATGTATTCTTCATTTTTATGATGTAGTTTTAATATTCCTCTGCCTTCTCTGACTACCTCACTAGCCTAGATTATATTCTTCTGCTGTGGGTATGCATAATAGTCTGTACTTTTCACAGCACATGTGAGCTAAATGACAATTGTTTGAGCAGTCTGTCTTTCCTGTGGGACCTAAATTTCATGCTCATGGGAATTGTGTCTGTTTTCATCACTACTGTACTCCTTTGGTTAGCACAGCACCTATTGTGGTGGGGGTGGTTTTGAATGTTTGTTGAATAAGTAAGTTTAGAGGTAGTATAAGTGTTAATACTTGGAACAAAATATTCTTAGCAAGAATATTTGCTATTTCTAGTTAGTTGGGATTTGCCAAGCCCCTCTAGCAATGGAAGTAGGATACAGAAAGTAGGATCCAGCATCTTAGGGAAGGAGACCCACTAAGGTAGGGTGAGCCTAAGGGGATCTACCTTTGTGGGGACCATGTACACATATAGTAGTTTAATCAGAACAGAACAAGTGAAGGATGACAATATTAATTTCCTAATATTGAAACTGAGAAACTGTAACTGGAGTATTTCTGATAAGCTTCCAGTACTGTTGATCTGACCACTACTTCTCACTAACAAGAACTATTTCTTTTTTCTTTAAGGAGCTTGGCTGTTGAAGAAAATAAAGAAAAAAGATAGGTTGGCAGTTGAAGAGGGTGTGAGTATAGGGGCTGTATGCTGGTAGGTTGATGGAAAGGAATTAACAGAGACAGAAAAGAAGATAAAGAAAGAAGAGGATAACAAAGGAATCATAGGTGGCCTAAGGCCTTATATCTAAAAGAAATACAGAGGATAAGGGGATAGTCTTCACCTCAAGAAGGGGCACACATCTCTTTTTGTGAAACTCTTATAAAGGTAGGAGTAGGTGTTTCTTTATTTGCAGTTTTGCTGAGTTCATTTCTGGCAGCTCTTCAGGGGTTACCCTTTAAGGTCCACTTTCTTTTCCTATTGCTCCTCTGGTGGCTCTTATTTGTAATCTGTCTCCTTATCCTATTGTTTCTTTTTTTTCCAACTGTCTTTGGATTTTCTTTCTTAGCATTTCTTTCTCTGCAGTTCTAATTCTTGTCTAAGAAGTCATCCCTACCAGTTGTCCTGATCATAAAGAACCTAGGAAAGCAGAGTTGAGTAACTTGTCACACATGTGGAACTATAAGCACGTATACTTGCATTAGGTTTTAGGTAATACTGAAAGCTGAAATAGTTAACCTGGAGATAAAATTAATTTGAGTGAATTCCTAAGTAGAATATGAGGATGTTTATCATATGTTTATGTAAAAGTGGTACAAAACCAGCAGAAAATAGTGCTTTGGAGGCTGGTGATGTAGCTCAGCAGTAGAGTGCTTTACTAGGCTCTGAGTGTGATCCTCAGGACTCAAAAAAAAAAAAAAAAATTCCTGCTTAGTTTCTTGGAAGTGAATCTCTGTTGAGGTAATATGGGGTAACATGTGACTTATGTCACCTCTTGTGATTTATGTGGTAGTACCTATTACAAGGAGAGAAGTTATTAAATTTTTTTTTGCTACTCCAGGTAAATGATCTTTTCCCTTGAATCTCCTGTTTTGTAAACATTGTTTACATGAATTTTCAAATGTAAATTGCTTCTGAGCTTTTCCTAGCATTAGTATGATAATTAACTACATTGGAGAGTGCTTCTGCTTTGGGTTCTATGTGAGTGAAAGAGACCATGGAGGTATTGTGAGCTGTTCTCAGCCCTGAACAGATCCATTGTATCACATAAATTATTTTATAGTACATATGTTATAATTTTTTGTGTTTTCAGTCTCTGATTTTTCTCAGAGTTGAAGAGAAATATTGCTTATGTATCTTTAATACAGTCAGAGTATGTCTACCAATTTTGTGCTTTAAAATTCACAAGGAAAAGATTTCCTCCAGAGAGCTGGTTTTTATGTTTTCAAAAGCTTTCCTTTAAAAATTCTTCATTACTCTTTTAAATTAATAAGTCACGTGAAGAATAAAAACTTGAGTTGTTTTGCGTTTTCCTGTGGTGCTAGATCCACTGAAATCTTGTACATAGTTTCTCAAAGATGTTTCTGGGATTAATTTCAATTATTATCTCTGATGAAGCCTGTAAATATGAAGCTGCAGAAAAAATTTTCATGATGTAAGACATGTTTTTCTATATAAATTGCAATGCATACAAAAGGTTGACATTTTACATAATAACTTGACACATATTACTTGGTGATGAAGTAACTGCTAAAAATTTAGATGCTATAGTCCTTTTAAATCCTTTTCCCAGTGTTTAAAGTGTTCTAATTTATCAATAGAACAGAATATACAGAATTTAGTAATCTTTGTCTTGCCCATTATTATTCTAATAAATACCTTTCCCTCTGGAATTTAGTATAGCATGTCAATTTCTTTCTGTAAAATGATGTTTTTAAGAAAATTACCTATTCTTTGACCCATGCCATACAAGTTAGATTGAAGTTTGCTTATTTATCTAGTTATTTATTTATTGGGTACTGGGGATTGAAGTCAGGGGCACTCGGCCACTGAGCCATATCCCCAGCTCTTTTTGTATTGTATTTAGAGACAGGATCTCACTGATTTGTTTAGTGCCTCACTTTTGCTGAGGCTGGCTTTGAACTCATGATCCTCCTGTCAGCCTCCCAAGTGGTGAGGATTACAGGTGTGCGCCACTGTGTCTGGCCAGTTTGCATATTTAAATACCTAATTTTGTTAATAATTTATCATGTTTTTAATAACTCTGAAGTTATTTCTACCTGTGTATTTTTATGACATGTTTATCCTCATCTGATTAGCTTACATTCTGTGAACCACAAGGCATCTCATCACATCTATAATTTCCAAGCAGGAGTCAGCATAAAGTAGGCCAAGTCTGTGCTGGTGGGCTGCTTTGTGTGGCTGTAGGCTTTCTGATGTCTGACAGGGTGAGAGATACAGCAGGAGCTGGACCCAGAGAACTGTGTGCCTCTGTGATCTGTACTTTTCCAATCTCTCTGAAACTTCTCTTTAAAGAACTGCACAGTTAGCTGTGTTAGTGAGCACAGTGATAACAAACTGAGGTGCTCATTTAGCTTTTTTCACAGTAAATACCACATCAATCCAGGCCTTTTTGTATCTGTAGGCCTATGTCAGTGGTGAGGAGTTCCCATAGGTATGAAAAAAGTGCCATAATAGGATTTGTAACTTTAATTTTGAAAATTTATTTTTATTTCTTAAAAAGACTTTCTGAAAGTCTTTGCTCTTTAGTATTTGGTAGATCTAAGGCTATTCTAGGTGCCGGTTCTCAACCCAGACTATGTGGTAGAATTATGAGATGATGAGGTCCCACTCCTGACTAATCATGTCAGAATTTCTGAGATTTGGATCCAGTCATCAGTGCTTTTTCAGTCTTTAGGTTATTTTAAAATACAATCAAGATTGAGACCTTTGTTATCATTATGTGTCTAGTTGGGGGGCAGGTCCTTCATGTCCTGAATAAAGAATTGAGCAAGATACACAGAAGTAACAGGCAAAGTACAGCTTTATTAAAGATGAAGGTGAAGGTAGCATTTCATAAGAGAGGATGAAATGGGCCAAGTAAGAGAGAGAGGTTTCAAGGCTCCAGTGTCTGGGAATTGGTGTCTTATGCGTGGATCTGTGAGGTGGTCTCTTCCCTATACATACTGGATTGAATACTTTACCCCATTTGCTCCCATTGGTTATGATAATACCTTATAATACTACCTTATAGCTTATAATTATACCTGATAAGAATAGTGTTCAATTTTTCCCCATTGATTACTTTAGAAAATCTTATTAGAATACTGTCCATTTCACCTCCATTGGTCATTTTAGAATACCAAATCTGTGATGGGAGTTATGGGTAATAAGTCCTAAGTTGTGGGAATTGGTATGGTAATGGGTCTTATTGTAATCAGGGACATAATGACTTATCTCCTTGTCTTGTCCTTCAGTGGCATTTTCACATACCTGCTTCCACTATTTTTTGTATCCCTGAAATCTTACCTAACACTTTCATATTCTATATTCAACCCAAATTCCCTTATTGCCAGTTTTTACTATTAATCTCATGTAATTTTAATCTCTTTATTCTAATGGAGATCTCAGCAGTTCTTTATTACAAATACTGGAACCATCATTTTACTCTTTGCTTCTATGAGTTCAAAGCTTCTCTATACTACACATAAGTTAGATCATGCAGTATTTACCCTTTAGGGACTGAAAGCTAGGGAAAGAATGGGGAGGCACTGGTCAAAAGGTACCAGGTTTCAGTTAGATAGGATAAATTCTGGAGATCTATTCTACAGCTTAATGATTATAGCTAATAATATTATATCTGTAAAAATTGCTAAGTGAACAGGTCTTAAATGTTCTTTCCACATAAAAATGCTAAATATGTGAAGTAATGGCACATATCAGTCATACCCTAACGAAGCTGGATAAATGGAGGATACTGACATGGCCCTTTCCAGGGATACAGCTGACTCTAGATTTTTATATACTATTTAACTGTAATTGTGAGATTCGAAAGCATGAATGACATTGGTGAGCAGGGATATTGGATCTCTGGCAGTTGAAATTGTCTGTGGGTGTGTTTTAGGCATGCTGGTGGATGGCTAGATTTGGAATTGAGCTCTTGGTGGGGATCTCAAGCTCCCTAGTGTGGATAGTGAACAATCATAAAATGAAAACTAGCATTCATTCCAACTGCACTTTGTCTTTTATTAAGGTAGAGATAGTAGTAGACAGTTTCCTTCATCTTCAAAAGGTACTTTTTATAAAGCAAATCTTTTTCAAATTAGAAAGCAGTTGTATTTCTGCTCTTCCCTCTGTATTGTTTCTTTTATTATATAACTTATTGAACAAATTGTACTATACTTTTGAAATGGAACATGTAATGTTACTGCTATGATTTCTATGTCGTTCAATTTGTAGTAATATTCACAGCAAATGGTGAGTTAAAATGCCTCTTCAGAAAAGGGCAAGTATCATTTTTAATGGCAATACAATGGAACTTTCCAAAAGACCCTGTATCGGTTGATATGGACATGCTTTCTTTAGCACAATTTATGAGTAGACAATTAAGAAGATAGTTTGTATCTATAAATAAACACAAACACTAAACTACCTAGTTTTTAGTTAAAATTATGCTAAAATTTGTGGCAGCATTGTCTTAATTTATAAATTCTTATTTTAATACTGCTGTCAAACAAATTTTCTAAGAATTTTCAACTGTTAAATTTGTTTAAATAATTATGGAATTATAGCTTTGTAGAACATGCTTCCCCCCCCAACTAATGAGACATTTTTATATTCCTGGAAGATGTAGTATACCTTCAATTTTATATTAATATCATAGACTTAGATGTTTACCAGAAAATATCTAAGAAGTAAATGGAAGTGATGTGATTGTGGCATCAATTCTGACAACTGGAATGGATGAGAAAAGGGCAATGCCTAAAACACCATTCTCGTTATATAATATGAATGAAAAGAACACCAGTGAAGGAAGAGGAGGAGGTACTTTCAGAGGAGAAATGGTTACTGAAGACAAATTCTGGAAGCAGAGTGCTAATTGGAAAGAGCATAGATTTTAGAGTTAGATAAATTTGGTTTGAATCTCAGCTAAAGTCTTGGGGGCACATCAGTTACTTATCATGATACTCCTCTGCTCTATAAAATGAGGGTGCTAGTGGTGAGGATAATGAAGAGAGTGGGGGAGTTTTATTGGGACTGCTTACCATGATACTTCCTTCATGTAGGCAAAAACAAACAATAGTTTCCTTCTCCCTGACTTTGACAGTCTTGTAGGAATTGCCATCTATCCCTTAGCATCAGAAGAACCTAAGAGTTGCTTTAGGAATTAGGAATTTAACTATTTCATTCTATCTCGAAGAGACCTGTATCTAGCTGATTTGGCAGATTCTGTCAGTGGGCAAGGGAAAACAAATGTTTAAGGATGTTGTACACATTTTCTTCTTCTAGTAGTAAAATTGAACAGTGAGCATCATTGTCATATTTTGAATTCTAGTCTAGTAGCAAAAGAAGGAAGATTCTCAGTGTACTGTTGTTATCAGTCTGGTGATCTGCTTCTCTTAGGAGTCAGTTGTCAGATAATTTTATAGGAATTCAGTTTTTATTCTGCTCAGTTATTTGAGGGTTACATCCATCACACTTGATTTTCATTCTCTATTACATTTCTGTTTGTTATAAAAAGTTCTAATCTGATTTTATTCTTTTGTTCAGATTTCTCAATCATATAATGTACACTGTTTTTCCCTTTCAGTAATAAGTCCTGTGATTTTTCTTGTGTCTAAAATATCATTTCTCCTTGACTGACTCAGGAACCCTATATAAAGGTTTGTCTACCACCCTTTTGTGTGTCTGTAATTTTTCCTAAGGTACAGTTAATATCATGTTTTAAATAGTGAATAGATTTTCATTGTCTAAGAATGGCTTTCATTCAAGGATCCACTGTGACCAGGATCTGTTTTCAGCCTCTGCATTCTTTCTGCTCCAGCTCTACCTTCTCAGAGCTATTATCTATGTTTTTGTTCATGTGCACTTATTTGGGCTCCTTCCTGGTATAAAAGAACTCCCTGAGAAAGCTCTGGGATCTTTCACATTTGTGTAATATTTTGGTCTTTCTGTCTTGTCCTTAGTTTGAGCTAATTTCTCTGTGCCCTCAAAACATGCCTCCTATACCTGTTTTTGACACTAAGGCATTTATGCTTTGTAGTAGAGTTAGGTGTTGGTTGCTTTTTTCTGAGTTTCTTGACAGTAGGAGGCCATGTCATATTTAAAATTTGAGGTTTTTGAGCTTTTATTCCAATACCTTTACATTGTGATGTGACGCACAACATGGATTTGATGAATTACATTGAATATAGTATAAACTTTGTAAAATCATCTATTCTTATGAGGCAGAAAAGTATTCAGTTTGGTTTATATTCTATTTGAAAAATATGTGTGAATTTTATTTGTTAATTGTAGGAGATTATACTGTTTCTTGGTCAATTTTACTTAATTTCCTAGACCAGTGATTTTCACAATGACTGATAGATGACTTAACCATAATACTAAAGCTGTGCCATGCTAGTTTTAAAACTCATCCTTTCAAGTTAGGAAAACCAGAACTCCTGAGAATGAACTTTATTTTCAGGACCATCACATTAGTAAAAGTCACTGAAAATGAGTTCTGCTTGGTTAGCAATAAGGTGTTTGCAGAAAATCAACTTCAATCTCTGCCTTTTACTCCTCACAAGAAAACATTTTAATCATAATTGACAATGTAATGATTGACTACTGAGTTCTCTTTGGCTTTGCCTCCTTTTCAGAATTAAGACTCTTTTATTTTGTTCCCTAAACAAAGACTGCAGCCTCAAGCCTGCATCCCTAATATTGTCATTTGTGGCTTTACTGGCAGATAGACTATACTTTAAACGAACATTAGCTACAGAAATGTGTTTATCTCCAGACTGCAGTATGTGGATCATTCTGGTCTTCAGAACAAGACTGTAGTTAGTTCACATACATCTGTCATGTTGTGGTGTATATCTTAAATGTCCCCCAAAGACTGTGTGTTGAAGGCTTGGTTTCTAGACAATGGCACTATTGGGAGATGGTGGAAGCTTTAGGAGGTAGGACCTAGCAGAAGGGAATTAGATAATGGACATATGCCCTTGAATGAGATAATGGGATCCTTTCTTTTTTTTGCCTCTGGGTTGACATGAAGTAAGCAGCTTTGCTCCACTGTTTGTTCATTGCCATCATGTTATGCCTTGCCACAAGCCCAAAGCAATGGGACCTAGTAAATATGGACTGAAACTTCTGTGAGCCAAAATAAATCTTTTCTGTTATAAATGGATTTATCTCAGGTCTTTTGTTATGAGAAGCTAACACACATATAATGAGCTGTTACCTCATCCTTCAAATATTTTATTTCATGGTGAAATGAAAAACATCTATTTTCTCAATTTAAATTTGGCCAATTATAGTATTTTTCTATTTTTGGATTGTCTGATAGTCTAAGGATATTACCAGTGTTTTCAAATAGTTTTTTAAAATTTTAGAGAAAAGAGTAATTTATGTAATTCCCCAATTAAGTAATCTTTTCAACTCTGAGATTTCATAAAACTTTTGTTTTCATAATGTCATAATAGTCATTTAGCAGAAATTGCTAAACATCCACCTTATGCCTGGTATCATGTTCAGTGCTTAGAATGCACTAGTAAGTCAGATACATGCTTTGTATTTGGATTTTATGGTCAAAGGCAGAGAAGAAATGGTTACATGTAATAACAGATTCTTTGGGAGCACACTGAATGGGAATCTGATCTGATCTAGAAGGTCAGAAAAGGCCTTTAGGAAGAGCAACATTTAAGTCAGAATCTGAATATTGAACATTCAGGAAAGATGAGTTCTGAAGGCATGAGAATGTGTTCTAGACAGAAGGAAGAACACAAGGCCTGATACAATCATGGATAGAGGAATATTTTTTAAACTTGGTTACATGTTAGTTATCTGAAGAAATTAAGGAAAAGTCAAGTGCTGAGAGAAACAGTGGATACTTGGAAAACCACAATTAAGGCATTTTAAGTAGATGAGTGATACAATACAATTTGAGAACTGAGAAGACTGCTGAGCTGCAGCATGAGACAGATTGGCAAACGTGAGACTGGGTGAATGTGCAGAGCCCAGTTAAAAGCCATTGCAGTGAATAGCTTGGGTAAGAGTGGTGTCAGTTGGGATGGCAAGTAATGAGGAGAAAAAAGTTGGCAAAAGGAAAGGAGAAAAGGCTAATTAAGTAGAAGGGAGTCCTAGGAAAGTAATGTCATATAAACCAAGTGAAGAGACTGTTCTGAGTACGAGGAAATGCATGAGATGAAACATGAAATGTCATACAAGGTAGAAATGATCCATTGAATAAGTGGCTGGTTATCAGTTATTCCATGGCAACTTTAATGAGAGAAGTAAAAAATAATTTATGTGTGTGTGTGTGTGTCTCTCTTTAAACACGTGAAATAATTTGTTTGATAGAATATCATTGGGAAATACATTTGTGAACATCTGGTTAGGAAAAGTCTTGAAGAAGAGTAAGGCCTAAAGGAAGCATAGAACTTCAATAAGCAATGGTTTACATAATCCAGGAAGGCAAAAAATATCCTGAGGTTTGGGTGTAGTGTGTTCAGGGTAAAATATATGGTTGTCTTAATGAAGTTTATGCTTTATTACTCTATTAAGGATTATGGGCAAGGGCTGTGTATAGAATCCAGCATATAGGAGATACAGTATATAGGAGAGGAAAAATATTACAGGCAGGAAAACCCGTAGCTTGTAGGAGAGGATAGCAGTATTCTGAGCAAAATGAGAACGTGGACTCAGATGCTATTAAGGAAAATTTTGGTTCCAAAGAGGTGCATTTTGAATCAAACAAAAATAATTCAATTTATTGACTAACTGTAGGCATCGTAGAAAAAGGAACTGCTCAAAGGGAACACAAGATTTAGAAAATAGATGGCTTAAAAAGAAAGAGCATTTGATCTAAGAGTGATACATAGATGTGTGTGTGTATGTGTGTGTGTATGTGTGTGTGTGCACTCGAACATGCTATTTAAGTCCTCCATTGTTTATAAGGTCTAAAAATATTCCACGTTTTGAGAGACAAATAGGATATATATTAAATGAGCCAACATTTTAACAGGTTTTTTTTGATACCTGCAAGACCTATTGTCAGACTTTTCTTGTAGTGAGTGATATCTCATATAAAAAAGAAAAGATTTCTAAGATGTGAGTGGTGATTTTGAGCCCTCCAGGGATAGTGAGAGTGAGGACAGAGTCCCTTCACCCAAGTTAACAGAATTTATTGGGATACTCAGCACCCTGTGCAAATAACAGGTAAGTATATCAAGACTCTGAAGGTACTTATAGGGTTACTAGTGTGCATGCTAGCTTTTATTATAATCTTCAGCACTTGGGAGAAACACCGTCATTAGTCACCAGAATGGAAGATTAAGAGGATTTTATGAATGTTTGGTGTGTCCTAGGACTGTAAGATTATTTCCTTGGAGAAGCCTAAGTTATTTGGAGATGTACACTTAGCAGTTACCTGGGGATAGTCTGGACTTTTACTGATTCCAAAATAAATAAGTAAGGAGCATAGGAATATAGTATTATCCACTATGTTCATATTTTAAGCAATACTGGCAAAACATAGTGATAATTACTATTGTCTGAAATTTTGTGGGTTTTTCCTCCCTCTAATAGGAAGCAATTTTCTTGATATCAGTGATTTGTCAGTATGGTTTTATAAAAAAAACATTTGTTTCTAGTACTGCACAGTGAATGTTTTGATAGCTTTTAAACAAGGCCTGCATTTCATGGACTAGTTTCAATATGTCAGGTGTAAAAAATAAAATAAAACCATGAAGGTAGAATCCATAAACCATGAGCCTGTGTATGGCAGGCTATAAAAAATGTGTGGTTCAAGTAAGGGTTTATCTCTAGGGACACAGTTCATATTTGGGGCATCCTAAAGTTTCCTGATTGAGACCAACAATCAGATGATACAGATAACATCAGTTAGACAAAAATATGCTTAGTTTCACATGAGGTAAATCAATGGCCTTATAGAGGCAAAAACCTACAATTGTGGATTTACAAGTTGCATTTTATCATTTGGATGTAATTTATAGGGTGTAATTGAAAGGTGAAGGAATTGGAAGGTGAATTAAAACTGGAGACTTCTTGTTGTACATATTCAGTTGTGATATAGTAAACATGCAATTTAGGTGGATGTTTGTAGATTGAAAGATTTCAGGCAACTGAAAGGCAATTAAAATGTTTGCAATATTTATGAATACTGAATACAATACTGAGGATCTTCTAAAATAGCCAAAATCAACAAGTACTTAAATATATCATATTTGTTCAGTAGTGCTTAACTTTCAAGCCTGGAAAGAAAGAACAAATCTATTGACAGTCCATTAGAAACTATGGCTTGGTTAGAAAGTGAAGCGCTCCTAAAATAGTCATATATAAAAATAATTACAAGATGCATTACAGTTTGCCTTGTTATATTTATTCCTTTTTATTCATTAATTGATTAATTGATTCCTATTTCAACAAAAATTCTTGGACTTCTGGAAGTCTAGTGGTGAACAAGATAATATAATAGAATTTATATTTCTATGAAGGAGACAAATAAAGGCAAGACAATTCCGAGCATGTTAAAAGCTGTGAAGGCAATAAAACAGATTGAAGTGTGGAGTATTTGTGGATGGGAACAGGGCTAAACAGACTGTTTGGTCAGTGATCCTACAGTCCTCCTGGTGGCGCTGAGGTCAGAATGCCCAGTGAACAGAAACAGATCAGCATGGCTGTATAGCAGAAGCAGTTAGAATAGTGGGGTAAAGGTGAGGCCAGGGAGAGGCCAGAGCACAGCTTATGCAGGGCTTGTTCTAGTGGGTAGAACTCTTGGTACAATAGGACTGGAAAAAAAGAACATTTTAAAATTTTTTTAAAATAAGAAACATTTAGTAGGAGTTTTAAACTTCTTGCTCTGGATTCTCCATGGAATGGATTTCTAGTGGGAGTGGAAACAGTAGGAAACTGCTCTGTAGGATTCTAAGAATGTGGTTTATAAAGGAAGTGTTTTAATCAGCTTTTTCATCCCTATGACCCAAAGACCTGAGAAGAACAATTTTAGAGGAGGTAAAGTTTATTTGAACTTATGGTTTTAGAGATCTCAGTCCACAGATTGCCAACTTCATTGCTCTGGGTCCAAAGTGAGGCAGAACATTAAGATGAAAGGGTGTGGCAGAGGAAAGCAGCTCAGAACATGGCACCAGGAAGCAGAGAGAGTGTGCCACACATCAGGGACAAAATATAAACCTGAAAGGTACACCCAGTTACCTACTTTCTTTAACCACACCCTACCTGCCTATAATTACCACCCAGTTAATCCTTGTCAGTGGATCAATCTACTGATTAGGTTATATCTCTCAGTATAATTTCCTCTCTGAACATTCTTACATTTTCTTAACCTGTTGGCTTTTGGGTGGCATCTCATATCTAAACAATAACAGGCAGTGATGATGACTCAGGATAAGGTGGGATAGAACAGTTAAAATATAAAAGGCTCTACTCTTGCCAAATAGAAAATTAAGTACAAAGTTATCCCTGAAAAGGAAGTGGAGCTGCAATTGAACCTTGAACGATGAAACAGGAATTAACATGAACACATACAGAAGAAAAAGGACATTCCAAGAGTCATGGAGGCAAGAGTTGAGATGGAACCAATAGGGCACAGCCTATTTCTCTGCTGTCCAAAGAATTGAAAAATAAACATAATTCAATATAAGCAAGTGGTTGCCCTGCTGGAATCATCTGGGAGTTTAAAAAACACTGCTACCTGGGTCCCATGCTTAGAAATTCTGATGTATTTGGTATGGAATATGGGTTGTATTGGATTTTTTAAAAAAATCTAAAGTCGCTGTAATGTGCAAGAAAGCTTGAAAATTAGAGAAGTAATATACTTCAATATAAGTTCTTTTAATTTAGGGATATTGAATCTAGCAAGGCACCGATGAAACAGGCTGAGTACATGAGATTGGAGTAGAAAGAAGCAGTGCTTTTCAGACTTTCTCAGTTATCCATTTACTTTTTCCTCAGTACCTGTAGGGGGTAGAGTCAGTATAGAGAATATAGAGAGATAAGCTAATAATACCCTGAAATGTTATGTAAAATGCAAGTTCCAGGAACCTTCCCCTAAAAATACTAAATGCCCATACATAGGAATTCTTAACTAAGTTAAAGGAAACTCTGTGCTGGGTGAATGAGCTCAGTGAACATCATTTTTGATAGAGAATAAAGAGGACACATATGGTAGGAAAGAATGTCAAACTCATTTATTACCTAATTCAGGAAGCTCAGGGGACCAAATCACCTTACAGATAACATTCCAGGAGTATATATATATATATGAGGAATTGGAATCCTGTGGCCAACGCTGAGGTCACAGCAATAGCTTCAGTGATTGGTAGAAAACAAAGTCAGGCAAATTCTCTTGGAAAGAAGTTTGGTCAAGGACAGATTAGAGATTAGTGGAATCTCATCAGAAAAGGTGGGTGCTAGATTGGAGAGTGCTGTGCAGTTTGGCATTCACAATACTGGGGGTGGGCAACATAGGATCCTACAATCTAGTCTGAACAAAATCACATTGTTAATTATAACCAACAAGACTTTATGGTTTAGAGAAAAATATTAGTGTGCAGAGGACAGAAGATGTTTGGGTTATTTTCTCTTATAAAATAAGACTTATAAAAGTCTTTTTGAAAAAAAGTGCTTATCTTGAAGGATGGTTACTATTTAGAGAATTATGAATATGAGGGTATTTAAGACAAGAAGGAACAGTATGAGGCATAGATAGATACAGAAACATACTGGAAAATAATCTAATCTGACTGTAGCATACAGGGAATGAGGAATAAGCTTATTAAGAATAAGGAATGAGCTTATTAAGAAGAGATGTGAGTGCCAGTGTAAAACATGTTTTATTCTGTTGACAGTAAACCATCTTTGTTGATTTTTCAACAGGAAAATAGAAGGACAACTTAACATTTGTTGAGTGTTATACTACACATGTATCAGGCAGTGTGTTTTACATTATATGAAGGTAAACTTACTTAGAGTGATTTGACAGGAGACAGGAACATCACTGTCATAGTCCAGGTCTTCACTTTGACATTTGAATAAAAGAGATTATATCAAAAATGTTTGTATTCATTGAATAAATATCATTATACTCTTACTCAGCATCTGGAATATGGCAGCAAACCAGGAAGTATCGTGGAGCACACATTCTTGAGGGCAAGGATAGAATCTACCAGTAGGAGATGATAAGTGATACTTATTTAAAACAGGGTGATGTGTCAAATGCTGAGCTGGTATTTTCTTTAAATGGGGTGGTCAGGGAAGGCATTTCTACAGAAGGGACACATAAAGTCATACTTCAATGTCAAAAAGAACCAGTCTTGAGAAAATTGTGAATGAGGGTAGAAGAATATTACATACAGAATGTTTCATGCAGAGGAAGGCCCTGAAATAGGAACCAACTTGGTGATTCCAGGGACCAGAAGGGCAAGGGAGGATCAGTATTATTTTCCAATATATGAAGGTCAAGGACAAAGAGAAAGTCAATTTTCAAGTTTGAAACCTTGGAGACAGGAGGATAGTAGCATTGTTACTAAGAACTTGTATCAAGTCTAAGTGAAGATAATGATATGTTTTAGACACATGAAGTTTTAAGTGCTAAGATAAAGCTTTGTTGACATTCTAGCCTGCAAAGAAACCTAGTGATTTGAGCTTGAGAGTGGGTTGGGACTGGAGATTCATATTTGAGAGTCATTAGCCAAAAGGAATTTTTTCAGCTTGAAAAAGATGGGGGTATCTATGAAGCTGTAATGGGGAAAGAAAGCTGTAGGTGTAACATTGAGGAAGGCTATAAGATGACTTAGGAGAGGAAGAAACAACCAGAAAGTCCAGAGTGTGAAGTCCTGAGTCCAGAGTGTTGCCAAGTAATCTAGAACCAAGTTAGCCCACAAATACCCTATGTCTTTTATGAACTTTGTTCAGTGAAGACAATTCAGTGAAGACAAATCATTCCATTACTTTATATTTTCCTGCATTTTATATTGCCTCTTTTGTGATATTATAGTGGTAGTGCAGATTACTAGAGTGGAATTAAACGTGTTGAAGCCCTTTCTTTTTCAGAATTTTTCAAATATGCTTTCCAATATACTAACATATACTCTTCTAGAGAAAGGCCAAACAGTTGCTTTCAAGTGAAACACTGTCAGATTAGAAGATGAATTATACAGTTAAAATAGTATTTCCTGTTTGACCACCAGGTGGCGGAAACAATGCTTTTAAAATTTTTCAGTGCATAAGTATATGTGAGTGATTATTAAAGCTGGGAAATCATGGTTGGTAGTGAGAAATTATATATTTCCTATGATGACATTTGAGTGCATTTCAAAAAATATATGTTTTTTTTTCAACAAGTGTTCAAATCACCAAGTACATAAGAGGGCAGACATTAAGCAATAGAAACCACCCACATAAATAAACTGCCTTCAAAATCTCTCTTTTTCAATCAGAAATCACTAATACAAGCAGCACAGGTTTTGGGGTATAGCAACTGAAGTATGTATGAGGTACAACATAGCCTAGATGGATAGTGGTTTTCTTTGCTTGGTGACAACAGGGAAGGTTTCATAAAGGATTTGAAGCAGACCTTGAAGAATCAGTATGTGTCTGGGTTATAGTATAAGGATTCACCAGGGGAAAAAATTGTGTAAATTCATGGTTATGTGAAGTAGTATAGCATGTTTTGGCGACCTAATAACATTGCACATAAATAAGGGTAAGGACAGACGTAAGGCTGGAAAAGAGTATTGGGGAACCATACAGTAAAAGATTTTGTTAGCCAAACTGAGGAACTTGGAGGACTCTTTCCTGTAAGGCAAGGGAAGCCTCTGGATATTTTAAGGATAGAAATTCTGTGATCACAGGAGTGTTTTAGAAGAATGTGGCTCATAGGAGGACACAACTAGAGGCAGGTAGATAAGATAGGAAGGGTAGTGCATTAAGCAGTTCAAGAGATGGTGGTGTCAACTCAAGTGGGGAAGGGGCTATGGAAAGACAGATTATGATGATTGATTTTACATGTCAACTTGACAGGTCCATGAGATGTCTAAGTATTTGGTCAGATATCATTCTGTGTGCTGTGTGTTTTTGAATGGGATTGTTTTAATTGGTAGACTGGGTGAAGTGCATTGTATTGGCCTCCATAATGTGAGTTGACCTCATCTAATCATTGAAGGCCTGAATAGAACAAAATGCTAAGTCTTCTTCAAGTATGGGGCAACTGCTTCTTCCTTCCTTGAAGTAAGATGTGGGTCTTCTGTCTTCGTATGCAGTAGAAATATTGGTTCTTCTTTAGTCTTAAGCCTACTGGTTTTTGGACTGGAATTTGTAGCACTGGTATTCCTGGGTCTCCATCTTGCCTTTGCAGGTCTTAGGATTTCTCTGTTTCTGCTTTTGGGGAGAATCATGACTAATATGTGTGTAGAATGTATAATCATTGTAACATGTTGTTTCATTATATGTGGACTATAGAAGGGAGAAAGAGGTCAAAGATAATCCATCATCCTGGACTGCTAACAGGAGAGATAGTTATGATAATAGTTGAATAGGCCATATGTGGGACAAACATGAATTGTGTATTTGTGTGTACAATGCATGAAGATGATTTGTTCACTTTCATAAAGTTAATGGGACTTGCAAGGAATACACTTAGATCTGTAGGTTTATTTTTATGGGTGAGGTAGGAACTATAGACATGAGAAAAGACATCAAGAATTGATGTGGCTGCAAGTATTTTTGAGGGCAGCAAAAAATATATTTGCTGTTGATTCAGGGTTGGGCATTTTTAGGATAGGGTGACAAGATCAATTAGAGGAGGAAAAGTTTATTTTTTTTGGGGGGTGTCACAGTTTCAGAGGTCTTAGTCCACAGACAGCCTTCTTCATTCCTTTGGGCCTGAGGTGAGGCAGAACATCATGGAGGAAGAGTGTGGTAGAGGAAAGCTGGGATGGACAAGGTCACCACAAAGCAGGATTAAGAGGATACAACATTCACCATACACAAAATTTATATCCCAAAGTCATGTTCTCAATGTCCCATCCCTTCCAGCCATACCCTACCAGCCTTTAGTTACCACACAGTTAATCTCTGTCAGGGGATTAATTCACTAATTGGGTTAAGACTCTCACAACCCGATCATTTCACCTCTAAACCTTCTTGCATTGTTTCATACATGAGCTTTTGGGTGACTCCTAATATCTAAACCATAACAGGCACCAACTCTGTTGTTTGAGTGTATTTGAGATCTACTCTGAAACGGTAAATGGGTTTAGGAGAGAATTTAAAACCTGAAAGAAAATGGGAGAGTTAAGGATTTAGGAAAAGGAAATAGAAAGTCTAGGGTATCCAGTATGTGAGAGGGACATTGACAGTTGTAGACAGAATCTGCAAGTTTTGTTTGTTACAGCTTTTAAATAATAACTTATTTCATGTATTTGCATAAGATTTCATAATTTAATGTAGATTTATGATCTCTATAATTATTCAGTAACAGATGATATTTATTGAGAACTTAATGTATGTCAGACTGCTTAATCTGTGTGTGCGTGCTGTGTCTATTAAATCTAGTGGCAGATAGGTAGGTCATACGCACTAAGTTGGAAGCTGTTGCATCTCTCAAGCACTTCAGCTCAATAATAAGTTAAGAGAAAAGGCTCATTTGACTTCTGTTTCACCTGAGTCCCTCTTAGAAAAAAATAGGAATTACAGACAAACACATGACTTCATTTTCTTTTCTGTCCTTGGTTATGAAGCTTTGTTAGTCATGCTTTGAGATAGGTGTTGAAAATACAAACTGAAAGCAAATGAGTAGAATGAAAAACTCAAGGGACTCAAAAAGTTATTGGCTTTTTGTTAGCTATTTAGCTATTTTTGTGAAATATTTTAAATATTATAATAGTCATATTCTTTTCTTATCTACCTACCTGTTTATCTAATCTCTCTAAGCTATCACTTTCTCTTTAGAGAGCTGTTTGTCTCTCATGAAAGAAGTGATCGCCGTGGTTTGGTGTAAGTTGCAAAGAACTTGATCTTGGTTCATAATAAATATTCAGCATGACAGAAAATCTGTTACAACCAACAGAAAGTTATAATATTAGGCATTTCTCTTGATAGGGTTTCTTCTATAGTCAATAAAATTTGTGGGTGAAAGGACCACAAGGATGACAAGAGACATAACTTAGGCCCCAGGAGCTCATAAACAAGTAGATAACACATAGAAATAATTAAACACTTCAGTGGAAATGTACTGAGATGGTATAGAAGCACATAGGGTATCTTTTCCGTGGTTCAAAGGTGGTTGGACTTGAACTGATGATATTGGTTTTACCTGCTCACTATGTGGCTTTTCTCAGGTCTCTTAACCTACGTTTCCTTTTCAGTAAGTCAGGAATTGAAAAAACATTTTCCAAGTTTGTTGTGACCATCAATTGAACTGTTTTATGAAACTGCTTTGTAAAATGAAATAATGAACATAAGATTCTTTCATTTAATTTGATATTTTGACTTCAATATGTATTAGGTAAAACTTCAGTGTGATCATCTTTTGTGGAGTTGATGCATTTATTTAGGACACTGAGGAAAGATTGCTCTCAGTATGTTTTTCATCTCCAACATAGGCCCTCATGACACTTTTTTTTTGAGATTATGGAAATGATCAAGCAGCCAAGAATAAGACTGTTCAGTTTGGTGTATTCCTGTCCCCATTGCACACACATGGGTTGAACTACTCTCTTCAAATTTGTACCTGGCTTACATGAAGGATATGAAATGGAGTGGTTTTGGCTAGCCCGTGAGGAATGAAAAGCAGAAACCACAAAACAGCTTCTTGCCTATTAATTGGTAGAATTAATTTTATGAGTCTTCCTTGAAATCATCACCTTTGAAATTCAGCTTATCTTGATGGAAATTAGAATAGGTTAATGAAATTGTTCACTTTCTCTTTGGAGAGCTGTTTGGCTCTCATGAAAGAAGTATAATTCACCTGAATAATTACTATTGCCCCACTGCCCCTTTGTTTTTAATGTATGTCTTGAGAAGTCATTTCAAGTGTTTATCCTTATTTGCTTAAAATGATCAGATTGTCTGGCTCTTTTAGTATACCCACATGCATTTAAACACTTTCCAATAGATCATTGTTCTGGATATCATCACATGTTTGAATTCTCTGTATTAGCTTCCCAAGCTTGGAATATAGATATTGTACTGATGATCAGCAAGCACATATCTGCACATTTGTAGTGATTATAGTAGGTACCTATTAAGTGATTGAATTCTATTATTATCCCATCTGCTGCTGATTTTATTGAAGGACAAAGAGCAACAATTTAGATAGATTTACAAATATATGGTGTAGAAGATAGATGATGCCATTTTTCTTCTTCTTCTTTCTCTTCCCTGTTAAACTATTGTCTACCTGTCTCCTGCTTCAGGGAACTATGGCTACTAGGTAAGATCTTCTTTAACTTCCTGAATGCCAGGTAGCTTTCCAATCCATGTACATTTTCACCCTTCTTTTTCAGCCTCAGACGAAAAAATATACTTCCAAATTATTGAGCCCATCCCATTCACTGGAGCCCTAGGCTTGTCTCCACCTTCTCCAGCCCATATCCCACCTGCCATTTTTATTTTCCCTCATATCTCCAAACTCTCACTCTCCATTATTTTTTCTTTTTCATCTATGATTGTTCAAGTTTCCTCCAACTTGAGCAATGCTTGTTTGATGTTACTATTTTATGCTCTCCTGATACAAATCCTCAGAAGAGTTGGCTGCTCTTTCACCTACTTTCTTTCCATTCACTCTTCTAAGTCCACTACTCTCCATCCTCTGTTTGCCACCGTGACTGACTGACCAAAATTTACTACAGATAAAGCTGCTATCGATAAGATCATTGATGGTTTTCTACTTTGAATTCCAACAGATGTTTTTTTCAACACTTTGTAGTTGGACTTCTTTTCTTCTTGTCATTCTCATTAATATTGTTTTCTTGACTTTCATGATGTATTCTTATGTATTCTTCTTATACCTTTTTAACTGTTTATTCTCTGTCTCTTTAATGACTGTTCTTTCTCCACTGAGTTCTGAAATATTCATACTCTTCAGCATCCTTCTTTGATCCTGTTTTCCTAACTTCTCATATGAAACCTGAGTGAATATCAAATCTAGGTATTCACTAGATTTGATTATTGAAAATCATGCCATTTCACTTTCCAGACTTAGACATTTTATACTTCATTCCTGATCCTCCTTATATTTCTGACTGAACTATTTCTTGTGCATGATTTCATGGGTATATGTGTGTGCTTTAGAATGTTCAATGAGAATTTTTAGTTGGTTTCAGTTGAGTTTGTACATGTTACTGATAATCACTTAAAATTATAACCAATACCATTTTACATAATTTGTATTTATGATGGTTTGTCTCTTTAAGAATGACCTAAATTTATTGTGCTTAGTTTTAACTGCACATATACACACATATATAGATATAGATATTATTGATATTTTTTTTAAATTTGGATATGTGTATATGTGTATGTGTATAAATTTTCCAAAGGAATCTTACACAATTAAAGTTTGAAATTTACTCTGTACCCTACAGGATAAGTTATAAGGTTTTTAATATGTCATAAATGATCTCATGTTATTTGGCCTCTACATATTTCTATATCTTAATGTTGTACTTTCTGTAGAAGTAACATCAAAATATGTAGGAGTCCTGATATAAACACTGTGTACAATACCGTGTTTTCCTTTGTTAAATCTGTGTTTTTGTACTTACTTTTGGTTATGGAATTCTTTTGTATTTTTCATTTTCCTTTTATTTTGAATTTATACTCTGCATTATATTATATGTAGTTCTAGTATCACTAATTTCAGGATATACAGATCAAACTAGGCAGGGCTTTCTAATGCTCCTAACTTCTCAATATTCTAAGCAAATTTCAGTGTTTGGATACACCTGTTACTTTGTGATCACCTATTGGAATCTGTACCACACTGTTATCCCCTTTGGTTCTTGAAGCCTTTTCCCCCCTCTATTATATCTTTTGAGCATGGCAAGTAGTTAAATGAGAGCTAGTAACTGGAACACAAGGTAAATCACCATTGCTTTTCAGTTGTGAAGAAGAGACCTCTCCTGCAGTCAGCCTGAGCAATTTCTGTTACAGGTTTCCCTCTACTCATTTTTTATACTACTATTTGTTAAACGTTTAATATGTATTTATATATTTCATTTAGTATTTTAAGTTAGAAAAATCAGTTTCTAGTTTTTATATGAAGAAATTTTAGTTATAAGGAGATAACTCTCCTATTCCTTTCTGTTTTAGGGAACTTATCTTCCCTGTTGCCGGCTCAGGAACATGGAAGTTCTGAAAGTACATTAACTCCGATGGAAGACTCTGGGTGTGATTTATCAAGTGAACAGAGAACTGAGTCTTTGGAGCTATCCCCACATTTTGTGGAGAGCTGCACACCCCCACTTTTTCCACTACTACCTCTGGTGAAAAGACCTGGTTCTGCCCCAGAAAATCCTTTGTTTTTTCACATGCAGTTCTTACAGCATCTGCTTGGACTAAAGAACTTGACAGAATCAGGTAGTCTGAAAACAGATTTAACCCACTTTGAAAAAGACTTTTCCATAGTCTCTGATTCTGTTTGTCAGTTGCTGGATGGCCTGATTGCTTTTTATCGTAATCCCAAACTTCCCTTTTCAAGCTTTTGGACAGAAGCTGTTGGTACTTTAGCTAAACTGACCAGTGATTATAACTTATCTAATTATATTCTTAAAAAGTGTTACAAGAAGTTGGAAGAATTTGAGAAAACACTACTACAGGTTATTTTAGGGAACAACCATATCAACCGGGTAAGTAATACATCTCTCCCATTCATGACGTAAGATGTTAGTAGTTTTCTTGAACATTCCCTTTGGATAATGTGCACTGTTGTCCTGTAGCCTTGTGGTCAAAGAGTGTGAAGTTAGGCTTCTTCTGAACCCATCTGCAGCTCATATCTGTTGTCATGTTTCTATCACTGGATTCTTATTACTATGGTATAGTTCTCTACAGATACTTCTGCTTCAAGCTTCTCTACTTTTGAAAAATCATTTTAAAGTAATATTTTATACTATGTTTCAATATTTTATTGGCCTAGTAATTATAATATAGTAAGTATAGTAAATATACAAAGTAGTTGGTTTCATTGTGGCATATTCATACATATATACATATATTCATATATATATGCATTATGTGTATATATATAAAATTTGGTGAGTTTCATTGCCCAATACCTCCCCTTATACTCACCTCCTTGCTCTCCTTGTTTCTCTTCTTCTTCCCTAGTGCTCTCAATTCTATTTTCATGAGGTGCCTTTAAAAATTTTTTTCTCTCTAGCATTCCATATATGAGACAATATAAGACTCTTGACTTTCTGAGTCTGGCTTATTTCATTCAATATGATGTTCTTTACTTCCATCCATTTTCCTGCAGATAACATGATTTCATTTTTATTTATGCCTGGAATAGTGTACCATTCCCTCTCTCTCTCTCTCTCTCTCTCTCTCTCTCTCTCTCTATATATATATATATATATATATATATATATATATATGACTTTTTTATAAACATTCATTGGTTGATGGACACAGGCTGATTTGTAACTTGGATATTGTGAATTGTGCTGCAGTAAACATGGATTCATGCATCTCTAAAGTATGCTGACTTTAATTTTTTTGCTAAATACTGAGGAGTAGTATAGCTAGATCATATGGTAGTTCCATTCCTAATCTTTTGAGGAAACTATACTGATTTTGATAGTGGCTGTACCAATTTACATCTCCACATACAGTAGAAATATGTCTCTACTGTCCTAACTTTCTTCATTAGGCCCACTTGCTAAATGTCCCATTACCTCCCAGTAGTTCCACATGCTGGTGACCAAGCCTTTAACGTATGGGTCTTTAACATATGCATATCTATCCCATAAATTTGTAAGTGGCATAATGCTTTATGGACCCTCTATAAATGTGGAATAATTGAATAAATTAACTGGGGAACACAGAACATAAGACATTATCATGTATTAATTTGATTTTTTTTTTACTTATTTATTTGACATAAAAATGTTGATTCAGGGATGCTTTCAGTAAGAGACACTGAGGTAGTCTGAAGTTGTTCTGAGCTATTGGAGAGTTTCATACTACTTTTTGACTATTGAAACATAATGGAGAGTTTCATACTACTTTCTATCTTCTTTTACTATCTCATCCTTGGGAAAATTCCATTTAACACTTTTAAATTGACTACTGGAAATATCAAAACAAAGCCTAAAATGTCTAATCTATTCAATGTATTTCCCTGTAGTAAAAAAACCCAAAAACTTATTGTACTTTGTTTCTTGTTACATCATTATTGCTTGTCCTCAGTGTCATGATTTAATGCTCAGTTTTTGTACAATGGAGGCTCTATCTGAATTTTTAGAACTCTGATAAAATTTGAGTTGATAAACTAATTTGTTGCACATACATCTGTTCTCTCTGTCTCTATTAAAGTATAATTTGATCAATATTTTAGAAAAATGTTTGATCATGCTTTTGGCATTTGTGAAAGATATTGAATTTTCTGTCTGGGAAAGTAAAATCTTTTTCTGCTAGACCATAATCAATCAAGAATTAAATATCTTATTTTCTATAGTTGTATCAAGATATTGTCTTATTCTGTTTTCTGTTGCTATAGCAAAATAACACAGAGAAGGTAATTTATAAAGAAAAATGTTTACTTTAGCTCATAGTTTTGAAGGCTACTAGATCCAAGAGCATGGCCCCAGCCTCTGCTTGTCATCTGGTGAGGACATTCTTACTGCATCATAACATAATGCAGAGGGCGTCATGTGGTGAGGCAGAGCAAGAGGTCTTCACTCTGCTCTCTCAAATCTTGTTACTTCCGAAGGCCCGACCTCCAAATACCATTAAAAACTTTAATTTGGAAATTAAGTTTCTAATACATGAAGTTTTAAGAAACACATTCAAATCAACAGATATACAATATGTTTCTTGGCCATCAGTAAGATATCAAATAATTAATATCCCTTAATTGTTTTAGTATATTAATATCCTTTAATAATTTTAGTATTTATTTTTGTTTTCTTAAGACTACCTTACACTGGTTTTGTGTGATTTGCTTCTATTGGTGTTTATATTCCTTGTGAGAGTCACTGGATGATGCTTTTTCATCTAGGCTCTCTTTCCTACAAGTTGTGAATGCAGAAGAAGCTTGTGATGATTTGAATGGTTTTGAAGCATTTGTTTTCCATATCATTTGCCACTGTGCCAGCCATTGCTGAATAGTGGTCAGCGTATATCAACAAGTACATGAATGGCTTTCTGGGAAAGGTTATTGTTGCATTCAGAGAAAGTAAAATTTTTCACTTCATTTACAATTAGGATGATAATTAATAAATGAATTTTAATAGTATTTCCTCTGATTTTTTTTCCTTCCTCAGAAAAAGCATCTTAGGCTAAATTATTCAAATATTTGTCATTGTCATTCCCTACCATCATCATTATCAACATCACTTTTATCCAGAGATGTACATAAATCTTAATTATTTACTGGAAAATTGAATAATACTTTCCCTTTATGAATATTTTTTCTTTTTTAGCTTTTCTCAATAAAAGAGCAAAGCCTCAAGAAATAATAAATTCTGATATGAAATACAGTATAGCTTCTATTTTGTATTTTCATTGAGATTACACTTGATAGATTAAAACAAAATTTCAGTGTTTAGAAAACAATGGATTTCTTATAATCCTTGTTCCCATATATTAGAAAGTCTTAATTAAATTATATTAATTAAATTATATAAAAACTTGAACCATGCTGTTGATTCTATTGAAGTAAACTTATGTTTGAGCAATGTATAGGAGAAGGATAGTGTGAATACTTGAATATTCTGATAGAGGTATTTCATATATTTATATTTAATTATAAAATTTTAAATATAATGTCTTCAACAGCATACTCTCAGTAAGTTGAGTAGTAAAATTATTCTGACTGTGACTTATTTTTTTTTTAATGATGAAGAACCATTTAGTATCTTTCAAAAACCTAAAGGTATTATTGTAAATATCAATTGTTGGAGCTGCATTTTGAAGGGGTAGGAAGTTGAAATAAAATGTCCTGGGATGGTTTTGAATAATTCCCTAATATTAGCTTGGTTGAAATTATTAATATGCTTCAGAGAAAATATGTTAATTGTGCTTTCTCAGTTTTAGGTAAATACTATTTTTTAAATGTTAGTACTTAATATTATTAGTATTATGTTTCTTAAACAGTAAATAACTTAGGAATTGTTATCTCAGTCCTATGTCTGTTTTATAGTTTGAGGATAACCAATAGTGTGGGACTGGAAGAATTAATCTACAATGACATATTAAAAACATGTATCTTTTTAAAAATTATTTTTAATTATATATAATAACGGAATGCCTTACCATTCTTATTACACATATAGAGCACAATTTTTCTTATCTCTGGTAGTATACAAAGCATATTGACACCAATTCGTGTCTTCAAAGGTGTACTTTGGATACTAATGACCATAACATTTTACCATCATTTCTAACCCCATGCCCTCTCCCTTCCCGTCCCACCCCTCTGCCCTATGTAGAGTTCATCTATATCTCCCATGCTCCCCCTCTCTACCCCACTATGAATCAGACTCCTTATATCAGAGAAAACATTCAGCATTTGATTTTTTGGGATTGGCTACTTCACTTAGCATTATCTTCTCTAATCATACACTGCTGGTGGGACTACAAATTGGTGCAGCCACTATGGAAAACAGTATGGAGATTCCTTGGAAAATTGGGAATGGAACCATCATTTGACTCAGCTATCCCTCTCCTTGATCTATATCCAAAGGACTTAAAAACAGCATACTACAGGGACACAGCCACATCAATGTTTATAGCAGCACAATTCATCATAGTTAAACTATGAAACCAACCTAGATGCCTTTCAATAGATGAATGGATAAAAAAATATGGCATATATACACAATTAAATATTACTCAGCAATAAAAGAGAATAAAATCATGGCATTTTCAGGTAAAAACATTTATCTTGAAATCACACAACTAAAGTGGATCAGAATAAGTCCTCCTCTTGGAGTCCTAGGAAGCTGCCTTCATTTAACCTGGGGTTGCACTGTCTTCTACTTGCAGGATCCCAGGATGGCACCTTCACAGCTAGCCTGTGTACTTGCATTCAATCAGAAGTGTGTACTTTTAGGTCTTTAATACCTTTTATTTGATTGACATCCTGACCTTTCATCTCTCACATGTACATGCATTTTTCTGAAGTTTCCTATATTTTCAGACTTCAAAATGTGTTCATGGAAACAACATGAGCTAATCCTAGCATTGTACTGCCACCTATTTTTGTTTCACAATCCATCATAAGATACTGTGGTACTACCATGACCCTGTCTTAGAAGTTCAACACCAGTATGTTTATGATTCTGTTTAGAATTAGCATATTTGTTTTCAATTTTCAGTTGTCTTTTAGAAGTGGGAATGATTATATTAAGTTAAATATTAAAATCTATAGTTATTGTTTAGCTTTTAGGTGTTGGTCATAATATATTGCCTAATCTTAGACATATAATGAGTTATTTAGAAAATTTCTTATCTGATTTCTAAAACCACAAAACAACTCTTGAACTTATTAGTTGTGGAACTAATAAGTTCCACAACTAAAAGTTCCACAACTAATAACTGATTGCCAAGTGGACATTAAATTAAAATGTTATATTACTTTATAGGAGTGGGAGGGTTTAACAATACTAATTAGCTGACCTTGGGTTGCAGAGGTTATCTTATACTTTTGGGCCCAAGTACTCCAAAGGATCCTTATAAATTAAAGATAGATTCAGGAGAGTTTATCTCCAAATCAGAAATTTGAAGATGCTGCCATGCTGGTTTTGAAGGTGGTACCAAGCCAAGGCGTGTAGGCTGGAAAAGGTAAGGACACATCTCCCCAAAAGCCTCCAGAAAGAACATAGACTTTGCTACTGAGTTATTAGACTTTTCAAGAACTATATTTTGAACATTAACCTTTACCAGATACATGGTTTACAAATATTTCTTCCGATTTTATAGATTTCCTTTCTATTCTGTTGATTATTTTCTTTGTTGTGCAGAAACTTTTTAATTTGATGTCGTCCTGTTTATCTATTTTTCTTTTTGTGACTTCTACTTCCAGTGTTATATCCAAAAAATCATTTCCCAGACTAACATCAAGATGATTTCCCCTGTATTTTCTTTCAGGAGTTCAGTAAGTCTTTGATCTATCTTGTGTTAACTTTTGTGTGCCAAGAGTTTGTATTGATTTTTGTGTCCCATGGGTTCAATATATTCTTCCACATGTAGATATCTAGATTTTGTCTCCTGCAGCTTTACTGAATCATTTTTTAAGTTAGTTCTTATAGTTTTCTTGTTGCATCCTTAGGGTTTTATATGTCTGTCTTTTCCCCACTTTATGTTCTTGGCACTGTTGTTAGAGATGACTTGACCATAGATAATTGATTCGATTTCTAGGCTCTCTATTTTATGCTATTGATGTATATGTCTGTTTTGTGCCAGTACTATACTATATTTTATACTGTGTCATTATAATATATTTTGAAATCAGGAAGTGTTATGCTTCCAGCTTTGTTCTTGCTCAAGATGCTTTGACTAGGGCTTTTAGCAGTTCCATATGAGTTTTGGGATTATTTTCCTACTTCTGTGAAGAATGCTATTGAGTTTTTTAAATATTTATTTTTTTAGTTATAGGTGGACACAATAACTTTATTTTATTTTTATATGGTGCTGAGGATCGAACGAACCTCACGCCTTATGCATGCTAGGCGAGTACTCTATCTCTGAGCCACAACCCCAGCCTGATATTGAGGTTTTTGATTGTTATTTCATTGACTCTGTAAATCACTTTGGATATTACAGGCATTTTAATACTAGTAATTCTTCCAGGCTATGAAAATGGGATGGCCTTTCTTTTATTTCTGTCTTTTAAAAATATAATCTATATATATTTTCAAATTTTCAGGCTTTCACTTATTTGGATAAGCTTATTTCTGTTTTTTTGTTATAATTTTCAGTCTTTTACATGTTTGGTTAAGTTTATTCCTATTTTATTATTTTTCTTGTTATTTGTTAATAAGATTGTTTTAACTTTCTGTTTAGAAACATCATGATTGATTTTTGTATCCTACCCCTTCACTGAATGCATTTTTTAAATTATTTCTAACAGTTTTCTTGTTGAGTCCTTAGGGTTTTCTCTCTCTCTCTCTGTGTGTGTGTGTGTGTGTGTGTGTGTGTGTGTGTGTGTATGATGTCATCTGTAAACAAGATTGTTGTACCTTTTTTTCAATTTGAATCCCCTTTATTTCTTTTCTTTTTTCTTTCTTTTCTTTTAATTTCTTTTTAATTCTTATTTCTTGTCCTTTCTATTTTTTTTCTACCTATCTTGACTGGGACTTCTAGAAAGAAGTGGGAGTAGGGAGTGGGCATCCTTGTCTTCCTTTTACAGAATCTGAAGGGAAAACCTTTCAGGTTTTCCTTGTAGATTGTGATGTTCCTTGTGGGATTTTCACATATGGCCTTTCTTATATTGACATAAGACACTTCTATATTCTATTTTGTTGAGAGTTCTAATCAAAAACAGGTGTTGAAGCTTGACAAATGTTTTTTTCTGGACCTACTGAGGTGATTATGTTTTTTGTTGTTGTTGTTAATTTTGTTAGCCCTGTTGTATCATTTGCATGTTTCCTTTTTATGAATTGAAACATTCTTGTATCCTTGAGGTAATTATGCATTATCATAGTTTTTGATCTTTTTAATGTATCATTGAAATTATTTGCTTGTATTTTATCAAGCTCACCAAATATTGTCCTATGTTTTCCCTTTCTTAAATCTTTCCCTGTTTTCAGGATGTTGCTGGCCTCATAGAATATGTTTGAAAGTGTTTCCTCTTGATTTTAGGATGAATTTAAGAAGGATTGGTGTTAATTAGTCTTTGAATGTTGGTAGAATTCACCAGTGAATTAGGGTCTTTGTTGGAAGATTTTTTATTACTGATTCAGTCTCCTTATTTGTTATTGATCTGTTCAAACTTTCTATTTACTTTTGATTCAGTTTTGGTAAGTTTTATGTTTCAAGGAATTTTTCCATTTCTTCTAGGGTATTCAGTTAGTTGTGATGTAATTCTTCATAATAATTTCTTATGTCTGAGGTGTTACTGTAATGTGCTCTCTTTTATTTCTAATTATATATGCTTATTTGTTCCTTCTCTTAGCAAAGGTTTGTGTTTTTCTTTAAAAATGATAAGCTCTTAATATACTTGTTGCTTCTTGTTCTTTGGTTCTCTGTTGCTTTATTTCTGCTCTAATTTTTATTATTTTATTCTTCTTCTAATACTGAGCTAATTTGCCCTTTTGGGTAGACTTCAATACCTCACTTACAATAATGGGTAGAATATCCAGACAGAAAATCAATAAACAGTCTACTTGAATAATAGTGTAGACCAAATTATTTTAGCTGGCATGTGTGGAATTTTTCATACAAGAGAAGAAGAATACACCTTTTTTCTCAAGCAAGCACAGAATATTCTCCATAATAGATCATGTTTTAGGTTATAAAACAAATCTTAATAATTTTGGAAAACTGAAATCATTCAAAATGTCTGTTCTAACCACAATGGAATAAAACTAGAACTAAATAAATAATATGGGAGAATTTACAGATACGTAAAAAGTAAACAACTTACTCTTTAACAGCCATTGAGTCAAAAAGAAAATCAAAATGGAATTTGAAAAGTATCTTAAGACAAATAAAAATAATTTATACAAACATTTGGATTGTGGCAAAAAAACAATAAAAAGTAAGTTTATGAGGATAGATGTCTACATTTAAAAATAAAAAAAAAACCTTTTCAGGTATTTTAAACACAGATTTCTAACTTGAAAAGTTTTATTTACTGGATATGATGATGGACAGGGTAACTAAATTCAAGTTCTATATCTGTATAATGGATTTAAGAAATGTGACAATCTCATAGAACTGTTGGAAATTTTCATTGAGAAAATGCAAATGATATGCTCAGCCTAATATCTGGCATTATATAAGCACTTAGTAAATACTTCTTGTTGATTTTCTTCTTCAGAAAGTAACCATGCTCTGTTTTCTCCACTATGCTTGGCACAATATTGACCTCACGGTAGTAGCACAGTGAAGTCTTTTAATCAAAAAAGAGACAGTGAAGTAAGTGGCAAGCTTTATTTTCTATGCCAATATACACCTACACTTTAAGCACCATCAACTGGCTTCCTTGGTAGGAACTCCTACTGATATCACAAGGCATTCCTGACAGGCCTCCATGTATCAGGTACTAGGATATCATTTCTTAGTATCACTAACAATCATTCACTATCAAAGATTCCCAGTAACCAGTGAGCTTAATAGAGATTTTTGGATTTTTTTCTTTGGGTTTTAATTATGAAAATAGTAAATTAAATATTTGAGTGTCACAGTTTCACTTACTCTTTGTACCAGTTCCTTCCTGTACAGTTGTGTTAGGTTGCATCTCTGATCTAGAATTTTATAGTTAATTATTTCTTTATTTTATCAAAATGACTGTCAATTTTACTTTTTACTTGGATCACAAATGATTTTTGCTTAGACCACCTTCAGTCAGTTTATGGATAAATCTGAAGATATGGTTCATGAAATCTGATATCTTTCTTCACCAATGTGTAAGATTTCTCTTAATGATACTTGAAATTCATTCATGGGATAATTGTATTGATCAATAAAGCATATTGACTTTTTAATTTAATTTTGTCCAGGTAGCAAGATTTGTAATATGTTTCTCTTTTGTAAGTTAAGACATCATTTAATAACAGCACAGGCTTTTGTTTCTTTATGAACTTTCCAAAATGCCTTATCATCTATAGTTTTTGTTTTTGTTTTTGTCAAAGATGTTCAATCGTTTAAGTTTGCTTCAAAGATTTTTTTTTTTGAGCGAGAGAGAGAGAGAGAGAGAGAGAAATTTTTTTAAATATTTATTTATTTATTTTAGTTTTCGGTGGATACAACATCTTTATTTTATTTTTATGTGGTGCTGAGGATCGAACCCAGCACCTCACGCATGCCAGGTGAGCACGTTACTGCTTGAGCCACATCCCCAGCCCCTTCAAAGACTTTTTTAAAACTACTGTCCATTTTGTGTTAGGATATCCTTGGGTAAATATAAGTGGAGTTTAAGGTTAAGACTCAAAGACCCATTTTTGTTTTTATGTAGAGCTGAATTAAAAAACAAAATCTGGGCTAATTTTCTTGAAGTTATAGTTTAATTTTATAAGCATTTACTAAAACACTTTCATAAACTAAAATCTTAATAATCCTCTTGAGCATTATTTCAGTGCATAAATCAAACATTTTTTAGATTTTTCAAAGCAGTGTTTAACTTTCAGTATTCATGCAGAGGGAGGAAGGACAGACAGACCAGACTTTGTTCAGTTTACTTTCACAGTCTATAAGTTTCTATGCTTCTTCCTAAGATCTTAATAGAAGTCTTCCTTCATATTCTGTGTTTTAATTTGTAAAGCACTTTCATGTGAAAATTATTATCTATTCTGACAACTCTGTGTAATGGTTGTTATCACTGTGTTCAGTTTATAGATGAAAAAAATTAAGGCCAGGCAGGTTAAAGAATTTATCTACATGTATGTTCACAAATTCTTTCATTTGTCTATTACATAATATTTCCAATTTTTAATTAATTATGTCATTAATTTTAAAAAGTATATATACATTTTTTCCTAGATGCAAAAGGAGTAACTGAACTCTGTTTATTGGTTATTCATTGGATATCAAACACCTTAGTGATATTTCTCTCAATTTTGTAAGGAGAATATTTATAATTTGCTTGGGTAAATTGTTGGATTTTATTGTGTGTAAAGATTTATGTTTATAGATAGCAAGAAGAAGAAGAAAAAAGACCTGTTCTATGGTATAATATAGAATTACTTTGTTTTTTTTATTGGCTATAAATAAGCATCTGTTGGAAACTTTATAATTGCGTATATAGCCTAGTAACCCTAGTTTCTAATTGAATATAAATTATATGGTTTTGCTTGTGTCTACATAAAAATCTTCTTCCTGTTTAAAAAAGTGTATTACTCCTCCTGTTTTAAAAAGTTTTGTGAAATACATTTAAACTTTTTCAAAGTTTTATAAATGAAATTTTGAAGCTATTATTTTTAGTTGATTTTTTTTCCATAGAGTTCAGAATCTATGTAAAAAATACTCTCCCTTCTGATTGTATTTTTAATGTTGAGGAAAGAAATCATAGCTATCAAATGCGAGACTTGGAAAAAAATCAAATATTTCTATGAACATGAAATTGCTTCTTATTTATTTATAATCAGTAGTAGTTTTCAGGTAGAACATATTGCTTCAGTATATAGTGATCAACCATTACCCAGTTAGTTTTTCCATGGTACTTTTCCAATCTCTGACATGAACATGGGAATCCTTTTATGTGCTAGTTACTTTCACAGAGAATGGATATATTGTAGTGGAATAATGAGAATTACTAGACAGTCACTGAGTAAATGAACAAATAAACATAAATGATACAATAAGTATCAGGAAAAAAACTGAATAGAATGTAATGAGAGTGAATAAAAAGGAAGACCTAGCTTGGATTGTTGGGACTTGGAAAGTCTAATGTAGGAAGTGATTTTTAAGCAGAATGAGAGGGATAGTGGTCATGGCATATATCCCTAAAACAACATGTATTTGGAAACTTGAAATGCAGCAGTGTACTCATGTTGAAAGAGAGGAAAAGGCAGAGAGCTGTGTAATGATTTTGGAAATATACAGACTGTAATGGATATGTCGGCTGTAACACAGCAATTTCAGTGGCTTAAAACATCTGGAGAGTATTCTCTCACAGTTCTGAGGCCAAAAATCTGAAATAAAGACAGACAGGGTCACACTGCCTTCAGAGGCAGGATGAGATCTTACCTTACATTTTACATCTTTTGGTGGCTTGGCTTATGGTTGTATCTCTCCTGCTTTATCTTCACATTGTCTTCTCTCCTGTTTCTAATCTCGCTCTGTCTCTCTCATAAAGATATTTGCAGTGGCATTTAGGAGCTACCTGTATAATTCATGATTATCTCTTCTCCTAAAGATCATTAATTTAGTCACCTCTGCAAATATCTATACCCCCTCCCAAAAAGTATAGATCACAAATTTCAAGGAATTTATGTAGATATCTTTTGAGGGCCATTATTTCTGCCTTATACCCTATCCAGTGTTTATTTTTCACTCTCACCCTTTTACTTATTAAAATGTATATTTCTTTTTCCATAGCCACACACTTATCCCCATAACTCCTTAATCCTTATATAGTCTTAGTCTTACTTCCCTGCCAAGATTAGAAAAACAATGACTTTCTGGCCAGAGAGACCGCAGGAGAGGCATCCTCTAGGCTTCTGGGAAAATTTCTTCTCATTCTCTGGGAGATTCTGAGAAACAATTCTCCATTGCCTCCTCTGGCTACTGTCTTGTGATGAAATAAAACTGGAACTCTTATAGTCATGTGTTATATCTCAAGGGAGAAGCAACCATATAAAGAAGGATAAAACCCAGAGAAAGATAGTAGATTCAAGCCAGAGCCAGGTGAAGTTAATCCTGAAGCCTATTCAATTTCAGGATTTCCAATCTTATGAGTCAATGCATTTTGTTAACATTTAAGGTGGTTTCAGTTGGGTTTTCTTCAACTTCATATATAAGACCTCTTAACATGGATAGGCCATGTCAAGGAGTTTGGGTTTTATTTGATATGTGGGAAGTCACTGATTGTTATAGACTTCAAAACCCTACCTTATATAACATCAGAATAAATGATTAGAGAGGGGAAAGGGGTAGAAATAGGGTATTATGCTTTAGATATGAGGTGTCTCTCAAAATGTGTGAGACAATACAAGAACAGGCTGAGGTGAAATGATTCAATTATGAGAGTTGTAACCTAAAGAGTGGATTGATCCACTGATGGGGATTAACTGAGTGGTGACTGCAGGCAGGTAGGGGGTGGCTGGAAGAGGAAGGTCTCTGGGGGTGTGTCTGTGGGGTTTTTATTTTGTCCCTGGTGAGCAGAGCTCTCTTTATCTGCTTCCTGGAGCCACATCTTGAGCTGTTTTCTTCCATCTTGCCCTTCAGCCAAGATGTTCTGCTCATCTTGGACCCAGAGCAATGTATTTGTCAGTCTGTTGATTGAGATCTCTGAAACCATGAGCCCTCAAATAACTTTTCTTCCTCTAATTTTTCTTGTCAGGACTTTGGTCATAGTTACAAAAAAAAAATGGTGACTCAAACATAGAAAACCATGTAGACTAGGTAGGTGTGGCTTAGTAGAGTAATGTAATGGAGATAGTTTTATTATATATATATATATATATATATACACACACACACACACACACACACATATAAATATGTAATAAAAACTGCAAGATTTCTTACTAAAGTCAGTAAATAGAGGGTATATATCTGATGTGGCTCCTATCCTAATTAATACAATAGTAATTAAAAAAATACATGGACATATGGGGGGAAACAGGATACTAAACAATGGTGACAAAATATTAGAAGCTAGAAAGAACTTGGTTAATTTGTAGATGCCTTAGAAGAACCATGAAAACATATTCATAAAGGAGATTTTTAAAACTCTATTAACCACTTTAATTTACATAGTAAAATCTGTCAAAGACTCAGAAATTAGCTCTTTGTTACCTATAGATGAAAGAATAGAAGCCAAGTGCTGGAATTTAAAATAAGGAGGGTTAGTCAGAGTGTACTTTGGAAGTACTTAGTACCTTGGAGCCTCTCTTGTACCTCCTATGTCAATGTAACCCCCACTCCCACAACCAGAAAAGGATGGAGACTCATTCTATAGAAATAAACATGTGAGCGAAGTACTTTTGGGCAAACTAGACAGAGATGATCTTGAAGGATTTTGTTTTGTCCTTAACATATATCCTAATTGAGTTAAATAATTATAATTCTGGAATTGCCTTATTGAATTGAATAGTTAAACTGATGTGAAAATAACTAGTGTCCCTTCTGTTAAAAGTGTACATCGAGGTCTGGGGATATAGTGCAGAGACCCTGGGTTCAATCTCCAGCACCACATCCCCGCCCCTCCACATACACGTAGACACACAAAGTGTGTGTCATGATCATCATGCCAAGATCACCAAATATGCTCCAATGAGCCTATATGAGAATATCAGTATTTATAAAGAGAATTTTCTCTTAAAATGCTAAATGATTAAATAAGAAAGTAAAACATGATAAAATTAATGACACTAATATATTTTTAGATATTTTATGTGATAATTAAGGGTTTTTTTTATATAACTGAATGGACATTTCCTTCCCTTTCTTTATTTTTCTAATGCCTATACTCCATCCACATCAGTGCAGTTAGATTTCCAAAATGTTACATGCTATTCTTACCCACAGTATCTGAATGGCTTGTTCCTCCTTTAATATACATTAAAACCTTGCTTCTCAGAATGTAGTCCAGCAATCAGCCAACTGACATCACCTGGGAGCTCTTTAGAAATGCAGAATCTGAAGCCCCATCCCAGATTATGGAATTCAGTTCTGCATAATAAGATCCCCAGGAATCATATAAACATTAAAATTTAAAAACATTATATTAGAAGATAGATTTTGATTGTAACTCCTTGCTGAATAGATCCTACATGTACTGAGTTCTTGCCAAGTTCTTTGCAGGAATCATTTCATGTAATCTTTATAACAACTCACTAAAGCTTATTATCCCTGTTTTACCTATGGGAAAACTGAAGCATAAAGGGTTGAAATAACTATTCCATAAGAGCAGCTAAGCACACCTTTGAAAACCAAGTAGGACTACTCAGTGTGCTCTGGTCTTAAGACAGTTGCTGCTTTTCGAAATCTGTGATTTCCTTACTCTTAGCCCCAAGTAGCCCAGATATCTTTATCTCACTGATGTCTATCCTCTAAGCTCAGAAAATTCTCTTTCCACTTCCATAACCAAAGAAGTCACCTTCTCTCTGCCTGCATCTCTGTCATAGCTACTTGTGTAGGTTTCAGGGCATCGTTCGTGTATTGCATGTAAGTTGTGTGACAGCTATGAGGAGGCACAGGCCGTTAGGATTCAGACTGGAAGGATAGAGGAAAATTTTATGAATACAACCTGGATTCTGGCACTTCAAATTTCAGTAGGAAATAAAAGTCAGAGTGTTGGTTAGGATTAAGAAAGGGTTAAGAAAAGTGAAGGGAACCTGAGTTCTTTTGGGATAGGTACTCTAAAACAAGGAAAAGTAGGTGAATCTTCACTATTGGCCTAGGTCTTCATGTGATTTAGACATTAGGACAAAGACCTCTGTCTCTGAAAAATATCTTCATCTACTCAAGAAATTTTAAACTTTATTGAGTTATGTGATAAATGATACATTAAAATCCATAATTTTTGTAAATTTTCACCTGTTTACTTTTGTCTGAAATGCTTTTTGCAGGAGGCAAACACTCTTATACCACAAAATAGAAAAATGAAAGTATTTTAGAGTTTATTCAAGTATTATTAAGATTTTGGCCAAATTACATTAATTCTTTCTATGTTTTAATAAGGGAAGATGGAAAGTCACAGTTCCCTCCAATGGGAAATGACTATGTAGCTGATAATTGAAATAAGAAGATTAGGTCCATTTCTCTAACTTCACAGTATAATCTGTTTCTTTTAACCTATATATAAAAAGATTGTTGTAAGTAGCTGTGATTGAAATGTGAGCATAACCATTGCTTGTACATAAAAGTAACATACTGTGAGTTGATATTTAACCAAGGGCTTAGAAATTTCAAATTCATAATGGTCTATCACTGAGTAAATATAAGACATATAGTAAGGCGCTACCATTTAAATCATTTCTACTTTTTCATAAAGCTTTTGCTTAAAATTCAGAAGGGATTATTATATATCTTTATGACTCTATTGTAAATCTTTCCTTATGTTTGTAGTCAACTGAATTTAGTTTAACTCTGTGCACTCTTGAGGGAAATCATGGTGGACTTTTGGAAAGAGAAGAATTATGATTTTTTCCTATACATCCCAATGATTGCTATTTAAAAATGGGGTCTTTCCTCCTCCTTATTTCCTGGCAATCACAAATCCAATGAATTTAGCTTTGTCTATGAGAAGGAAGCCAGCTGGATAAATCAAAATAGGTGAATATATAGTAATATGTTTTTTCTGATAGACTTAAACCTCAAAATATAAAATGGTCTAATGGTAAAATAATTAAAAGAATACACCTTGTTTCATAAAAAATAGTTTGATTTACTTTACAGATGTGTTCAATTTTGTTTTTATGGGTCTTTACAAAGTCATGAAAAATCTAATGAAGCCAGCCTTTCTGCATGATTAATGTAATATCGGATGCTGGGAAATAGAACAATAACTTGTATTTTCAGTCTTGGTGAAGCCTAAAGAGAGTCAGAAAAGGCTCTTAATTTCCTTCATTGAGAGTTTTACTCTGTATTCTGAAAGTGAATTATTCTGAAATATATTCTTGGCTAAAGTTAAGGGTTTTTAAAAATTATTTAGTCACTTTCATAACTATTTCTGTGGGTTTTTTGTGATAAGCAATTTTTCATAAGAACATCCAGGAATTAATGATAGTAATTTAATATTGCCAGTTTACTCTTTTAATTATTTCAGAGTAAAACCAAATCAAATCAAATCAAAACATTTGAGCATTAATATATGCTACCTTTAAACCAAGATTTGTATATAGTTACTTATAAATGCATGTTTACTAATGCTTAGTTTTGATTTCATACCAGGAGATGTGTTCCCCAGATAATCAAATCAAATTTTTTTCATATCAAACTAATCTGAAACAATTGAATTAAGAAAAGTCAAGTTAGACAAACTTATAGAGAACTTTTGAAATTATTTCTGCCAACTGACAATGAAATAAGAAGTGGTTCTTAACCTGTGTGTTATTTTAAATGATGCATGAATCCCTGTCAGATCCAATGAATTCTGGGAATGTGTAATTTTCAAAAGTTTCACAGAAAATTCTAATGCTCAATGCTGACAGAAACCAACTATGCTGTTGAGGCAGTATATTTAAAATTTAAACACACATATACACCCCACTTAACTAACTGAAAGGATAAGTTTTTTTTTTTCATTTTTTCTTTGGATGGTTTGTTGTAGGCACTACAGAAATTTTCAAGTGCTGGAATGAACATAAATCTTTCAGTATAATATTGTGTATCTTCTAGTTTAGGTTGTTACTGAGGAAACACTTGTAAGCTCAGTGACTATCACTTGCTGTCTCTTGCACCTATTGTTCATAACCTGACTCAGCAACAAGAGAAACATTCTGTTTATGTAAAAATGTTATATAAAAGCAAACTAATGTATCTCCTTGATGCTTTTCAAATCAAAGAACATGAGGCTTCATTTTCCATGAATTAATTAAATGCCAAGGGAATAAATACTGAAGAAATACTGTACATTCATAGGTGCAAGAATGTCAATTAGGTTGGCAGAAAAACAATTCAATCACAGAGGTTATTAAGAAGCCCTTTCAAAATGTGCAGTCTGGTAAGTAATAGCAAATGACTGTATGCTGAGCATTGTTAAATGTAAATGTCAAATTAAATCGACTTGCCCCAGCTTGGTTTTTCAGAGTACCGTATTTGCTGGCATAATTTCTCTTTTTATACCCTTTGATAAATAGAAGAAAAAATATTATCAACCATCTGGGTCCAGTTTATTTGCCATTATAACAAACTCCTGTTAATTCTTGTATTTCCTTTTCTTACTTTCTAAAGAGTAGCTTTTTCAGAGTTCTCAAGATATCAGTTGCAACAAATAGCTTTTACAAGTATTGAGGCTTATTAAAAGCTGATCGTTGCCACTCCTCCTATTCCACTTAGTTTTATGACATGTAACAACTGGTAGTAAAATTTCTCTATCAGGTAAACACTTGGGCCAAGATAGCATATAGTTGGGGAAATCACTACAGACATGAATTAGGGAATGGGAAAGTTTTTCACTGATTAGAAAGTCACATAATCTTTCCAAGGCTGCATTTTATCATTTGAAAATGGAGTCAAGAAAGATATCATGGTGTTTGTGGAGATACTTTATAAATATGTGAATCTTTATGCAAATACTATTATATTATTGTTAAATGCAACTGAAAAGTAAGAAATGATATATAAAGGTCAAATTAATCATTAAAATTCTTGTAAAGATTTGTTCCAAAGCAATTCACAACTCTGAATATCTACTTGAGATACATGATTTAATATCTAGAAGTATCATATTTTCCATACTTGCAATAATGAAGAAAGCATAATAATCAGTAGAGCATTGGAGAAGATCAGTGGTAGGACACAACTAGACATTTCTCATTTTATTCTTGCCTTTATTTACTTTTACGCTAATATAAGATTCTGTAAAGAAGTTATATAAAATAAAAAAGCAAAACCAAGATTTGTTGAAGAGTGTTTATATGTGTGCCACTGGGCATTTATTTTTGTGAGACAGTGGCAGAAATTACTAGCATTGAATTTAGGGGTTGGTAAGGGAGTAGACCTTTCAATTTAATTTTCATTATAATGAAGGTTTTGGCCCCAAGATGAGACTCACCTTGGAAAAAAAAGTTTAAAAGAAATGGATTAAGAAAAAAATAGAGAAAGAAGCAGTTAGATATCAGGAAATTAATCAAGGAGCTGCCATTTTTCCTACTTTAGTTGGATGTAAATAGTCTTCAACGTTGTTTTGTCCCAAGTCCCCAATCTTCAGTGGATACTAGAATGACCAGATAGTTCTCATCAGATTCATAGTATTACAATTTTGGATGGTATTTGTGGCATATTCACCTTTGAGTGAATGCCACAGAAATTTTTGAAGCATGCTCAATGATTTTTGGCCTTTGACAATCTAACTTAACATCTAAATATCTCTTCAGAGACCCACTATTTAAGTAGAATGAAAAATACCTGGCATGGGATTTATTTGCTTAACATTATTTTCTTCTTTCTATTCTTTTTTTAAAATTTTTTAGACATGTGGTAGAAATTTTACCAAGAAGAAACATGTAGTGCAATGAATAATTTTTTATATAAAAATTAACTAAATTTTGAGTGACTGTCATGGTGACTGCTAATTCTGAGTGAGGTCATGTGTGATAATTATGAATAGATTCCCAGTAAGAGATAATTAGAAGCATAATAACCATTGATATAGAATACTCAGAGTAACATGTATTTGGTTACAATATTAATGATTTGATAAATCATTAATAACTTCCTTTAAAGAATCCAGTGAGGATCTTCTATGTTAATAAACTCAATATTGCTACAAATAGAGGTGCTGTATAATCAATTGCAATAATTAACATTTTATTTTATTTTATTTTTACCTCAGAATTCCAAGATGTTTAATTATAATACCAGGGAAATCCTCATTTGCCCAATCACTATTTACATTTTCCCACAATTTATAGTCCTTTTAAACCCTCCCCTCCACTCCATGCTATTAAGTTTTTTTTTTCCAAGTGAAAGATTTATTTCTACTAAAGGTCTTTTTAAAATTTTTTAAAAATTTTAATTTGTTATATATGACAACAGAATTCATTATAATTCATATTACACATATAGAGCACAATTTTTCATATCTCTGGTTGTATACAAAGTAGAGTCACATCCTTCATGTCTTCATAAATGTACTTAGGGTAATGATGACCATCACTTTCTACCATCTTTCCTACAATCATTACCATTTTAAAGTAAAAAATAGTACTGGGATGCCAAAGACTTACTCCTTCTTTACATTATTTTACTGGAGGTGCTAGGTAATTTAATAAGACAAGAAAAAGAAATTAATAAGGCTTAGAAGAAGAGAGATAAAACTATTCATTTTTGCAATTGATATGATTGTTTATAGTAAATCCAAGATAATCTACAATGATTAAAAATAACAGAATTTAACTCTTCTAAGGTATAAAGACATTATTAAAATCCAAGGCCTTTTATACTACTAAGGATCATTTAGGAAGTTAGATAGGAAAATATTCCATTGACAGTGGCAACAAACAACATGAGATAAAATCTAGAAAGTATAACTAATGGCTCTGTGGAAGAAATTAACATTAACAAAGGATGTAAAAGAATTAAATAGACAACAATAATAATGAGAGGATTCCTGCCTGCACAGGGACCTCTTGAGAAACATGACTGTCTCAGCTGCTGGGGTAGGCTTACCAACTTCAGCCATAAGATAGCCAGAAATGGCTTTGTAACTTAGCTCCAGCCTTCTCTGCTGTGATCTAAGAACAACAGACATTCCTGCCTAAGACTCCTAAGTGAGACACTTGTGTTTGTACTCTTTTAGGTAGGCTGTTCAACCTCTCCTCACTGTAGGTCTTAAAATAGCACCATAACTCAGCTCCAGCACTTTTCATTTAGCACCAGACATTTATAGCTGTGGACTGAGAACAGACCTGCCCATCCAGGGATATGGAGAAAAGTGTGAATGTCTGTGTTACCAGAAGCAGAGTTATAGACCTTGATTTGAGTTGTAGATAGGCACCTTTGTGTACCTGATAACAGGTCTGCCATTTGTAGGCCAAGAAGTGTATACTCATCTTAGTATAGTGCCAGCACTATAGTGCTATCCAAGGTCCTGAAAGCAGTCCAGGCTTCCTCTAAGGACCAGAAAATATGCATGTCTGGTTGATCCCCTGATAATACGCAACCCTATCATGGACTGTACTGTGAAATAGCCATGTTATCTGGTTTCAACTCTGTTTAATCAGAAAAACAGAGGCATTTCTATCAGTCCAGGGACCCAAAAGGAGAAGGACTTTACTGGCAAACACTAGTCTGAGAAAGAATAGAAAATGAATTTTCTTTTAAATACATAGACAAAAATACAAGGGGTTAGGCTTAAATATGAGTGTCCCCCAAAAGCTCATGTGTGAAGACAATACAAGAATATTCAGAGGTGAAATAATTTGGTTATAAGAACCTTAATCTAATCAGTGTGCTGATCCATTTTAACAGCTTTTACAGCTATCACTCTTTGGCTATTTGTAGTGTACTTTTCATTGGTGAAATTTTGTTTTCTAGGAGCTGGATTAGTTTAAGTTCATAAATTATATCAGTAAAAAAATTGAGAGTCAACACTATTCCTGGTAATGGCTCCTCAAGGAGGTCAAACAACTATCCTGTGCAAAAATTAATCTAAATTTGATAAAGAAACAATAGCTTACACCTTCCTGACAATTAGTGAATCTCAAATAGGATAAACACAAGTAAAAACACGTGTGGACACAAGATACTAAAATTACTCAGAACAACATCAAAGAGAAAAGTCTTTAATACAGCCAGAGAAAGAAGAGTAGCATGATAAGGGAAACACCTGGATTCTCATCAAAAACAGTTGATATTAAGAATGCTCTAGAATGATACATTGAAGGTGTTGAAAGAAGGAGGAAACTGAACACCCAAAATTCTATATCCATCAGATAAACCTTTAAAAATGATAATAATGAAGAGTCATTTCCAGATAAGAAAAAAGGAGCAAATTTTTTAGCAGACCCACTCTTGAAGAAACACTAAAAGTAATTCTTCAGATTGAGATGAAATGGCTGGAGATGATAATTTGGATGCAATGGAGAAAAGGAAAGTACTGGAAAAGGAAAATGCTTAAGCAAACATATATATATATATATATATACATATATATATATATATATATAAAATATATGTGTGTGTATTTTTTATTATCTTAATTCATTTTTTAAAAAGATTACTTAGTAAAGTAAGAATAACACAAATATATAAGAATACTATAATATTGGGCTTACAACATAAAAAGTACGTATGCAATAATAGAACCAAATGGAAAGAGTGGAGCTAAATTAGATAAGTTTGCTTTATTTTCCTCACAATAAATTGGTCTACTAGTGCCAACTTGTAGTAGATTAGGACACCTTCAAGGTTGATTGTAATAACCAGTGAAACTACTAAAAACTAACTGAAACAAAACTAAAAAGATAGCAGATAAGTATAAAAATCATGCATTTGTTTGGCACAAAGACAGTAGTGTAGAAGGAAGAGTGGAACAAAAAAAAAGAGATGAGGAAAAATTTAAAGAGCAAAGTGTCAGGCCTAAATCCCATCATGTCAATAGTTAGTCAAATAATAACTAGTTTAATATTTATCAAATATTTGTTATTTATTTAATACATGAAATTTACTATGTGTCTATTAATAATTAAAATGCTTTAAATGTGAAGGATTAATTAATTCCTGATTAAAAGTCATATCATTTGGATAAAAAATCAGGTTCCAATGATATGCCATATTTAAGTAAGGCACTTAAAAGTCAAAAATAATCTTAAAGTAAAAGATTGAGAAGGTACAACATGCAAACCATAAACATAAGAAACCTGAAGTAGGCATATTAATACTAGGAAAAAAAAGACTTTAAGAAGGGAGTAGTAAAAAAAGGGACATTTCATAAAGATCAAAGTGTTAATTTATCAGGAAGATATAACATTTATATTGTACATACATTTAACAACATAACCATGTGACTGACAGAAATAAAAGCAGTTGCAGATAATTTAATATTTCTCTTGCAACAAATAACAGGAAAATGAATGTAGGGAGAAAAATCAAATACTATCAACCAAATCAATCTAATTGATTTATAAGAAATTTTCAGCCAACAATAGCAATATTCTACTCTTTTTAAGTATACATGAAAATAGGTTATATGCTAGACCACGAAAATACTTGCTTCTGTATTTTCAAAGCAGCATTAGACCCTTAATTTTTCCAAATAGTTTGTGTACCTTAGTTGATTTTTGGACCAAACTTTGATTATTCAGAGCGATTCTACTTGTTATTAATGACATCAGTTGGCATAATAATGTTGAAATCTAGTTTCTAAACAGCATCCAAATTTTACTCCTGAGTCTTTACATGCCCTGCATATAAGAAATACAGAGATGTTAAAATTTCCATGTTATATTTATAAAGAATTATGGCTATGCATTTAGCTACTAACCAACATGAAACTAGAATGTTAGTCTTTGTTATATGTTACTCATTTGAAAATTGTAAAACCAAAAACATTTGATTTTTTAGTGCATATTTGAGAGAACAAGTTGTTATTCAGAGTGTATTCCACACTGTGATGATCTGGGAAAAATATATTCTTAAATTGAAAGAACTGTTAAATAAAATGACTGCTTATTTGCTTTCTGTTATTTTAGATGTTGGTATTGGTGTCTTATTCCAGGGAAGCTATGTTATATTTTTTTAGGAAAAAAAATTTAAGTTATAAGATTGTCACATATTCTATCAGAAATCAGCTACTTCTGATTGTCATTGGCATAACTTTCAGGACATCCTTAACAAAATTGGGTATTTATCATATTTGTATTAGACATTTGACACATTTTCCAGTTATACTATGTTCTGGTAAAGGAGTCAAAGCTAAAAGTGAAGAAAATAATGGAGGCCACCCATGTTTATTTTGGAAACCTACAGTATAGTAGAATACCATTGCCTAGTAAATAGAACAGGTTTCTAGAAGTCTAGTAGAATTTCCTGTGATTATGGTCTGTAATTTCAGTGCATCTACTGAGCATTAATGCAACCGTGTACCAACATTACAACCAAACCAGTTTCATTTCATCCTAATTGTACTAGTTTTAATGTAATTATTAGAAGTGTAGTAACTGAGAATATGAAAAAACAAGAAAGCCAAACAAATAAATTATTGACTGTTGGCCTGAATCAGCTGTTGGTGACTCTAGAGTTTTTTGTAATGCAGCCCAAGAGTTGAGCAAAATGTTGTGTTGTGATAAAGAGTAAAATACAGCTTTTAGAGAGAAGAATGGAGTGAATAGAAGAATAGAACAAATTAATCATGTAGTTTTCAAGAGAGAAACTAGCTGAAGAATCAGTAAAACTAGCCATTGACAGCTTTTCAATTCACATCTATTCTTATAGAACATTTGCTCCCTTTATACACATTTGCCCATTTCTCCAAATAAAATTCCATTTTTACTTGAGCTAGTTAAGTGTATTTATCATTCTTCAACCTGAACTTGCCATAAGGCAGGAGGGATATACCAGCCGTGCGGTATACTGAATATAAAAACTATTTATTTCTTCTTCCTTTTAAGTGGGTTGCCTCTCTTACTGTTAAAGGCCAGCCTTTAAATGTAATGATGTGCATAAGTCATCCCATAAAATTAAAATATCTGGGTGACAGTGTTCAGGTATCAATACCACAGCTTTCCAGGTGATCTGAAGTCTACCCTTGTTTGTGAGGCACTGATCTATACATATTATCTAGTTTCTGATACAGGAACCCTCTGTAATTTTTATTTGATGGAGTTTTATGATTTTGTTGTAGTATCCTAATCATGTGCATAGAAATGTCATGATTTTGGTGTAGTATTCTAATCAAATATATTTTATGGGTAGTTGCTAATCATAACCCTGAAAGACATGATCCCAAACATAACCTCAAGCTGAGTTCCTCCCAAATCAAGATCTCAGACATCTAAAATCTGTAGTCTAAAATCCCCCAAATCACATTTCTGAAAAAGAAATATCACAAATGTTAGAACTTTGAATGCCCAAATCCTAAAAGCCATGAGTCATGCTAAAATTTTAAAAGTTCTATATAAGAGAAATAGAAAGCCAAATTATGGGCTGTAGTATTTTCAGTTGTATACAGGATCTTTGCAGTATGTTAGTTGGAACAAATAGCTAGAAACCTGTAAAGCCTTATTTTGTTCATGTCTGATAAGGTGGTTCTAAATAGATTAGTGTGTAAATCTCAGTGGACTAGGTGGGGAAACATCACTCTTAGGCACCATTCAGCCAGGGCCCAGAGAGAGCATAGAAGGTAAATTGGTCTCTGAGAGTAGAGACAGCTTTCTGTTGCCTCTGTGAGCACTAGAACTCCAATCTCAGGAGCCTTTGGACCTAGGACTTACACCAGTGGCCCTTTGGATCTCCAGGCTTTGACCTAGGATTGAGAATTGCACTGTCATCTTTCCTGGTTCTGATGCCCCTTTACACTTGGGCTAAACCATCCTACCAATCTTTCAGGATCTCCAGCTTATAGGAGGCCTCTTGTGAGGCTTCTTAGCTACTGTCATGGTTTTTGATCAATCTCATCAGAAGATAGGTTATCTGTCAAAATGTTTCACATGACTGCAGTTATGATTATTGATCAGAGCAACATGCATTTCACATTTTGACCTATTATTTTCATTTATGGTTATACTTTAACTGTTTCTGTTTTAACCTATGTGACTGTCATTAATATACCTGAAAGCCTTTTATGTTTGCAAAATTGTGTGTTATTATTGTCTATTTTATTGTGTAAAGTGGCCTATGAGGTTTTCTGTCATTTTTAATAGTTTCTGTTGACCCTTAACAGAAACTTAGGTATAAGTCCCAACAATCAGAGATGCAACTCAGGGCACCCAAATTTTAGGCAAAATGAAATGAGTTCTGGGGCCTTACAGATTTCAGAGCTTTGAAGGCAAAAAACACAAGTGGGGAAGGATCTCATCAGTTTGTCAGAAATTTAGATTGCTACAGGCAAAGTAGCAAGCTGCCCTGTAAGAAAAGGATTGGTTAGTTGAAAAATATAAATAAAGCAGTTTTTAGAAAGACAGTAGGAAAAGGACAATAACAAAGAAATTCTCGGAGAATGAAGGGAGTTAGGAGAAAGATGATACAGGTGGCTATCTATATATTTGAAATGTTCTACCTTAATGAAAGTTATAGTTCTTATATAAGCTACAGAAGTAACAAGTTTCACAGAGTTAAAGTTTATTTTGAGGTAGATGTGACTGAAGCCTGGTCTTTCCTCTCCTTTCAGCCTATGCCTCTATCATTTTTTTTGGGGGGGGAGTACTGGGAATTGAACCCAGGAATGCTTTACTACACCATATCTCCAGCCCTTTTTCATGTTTTATTTTGAGACAGGGTCTTGCTAGGTTGCTGAGGCTAGCCTTGAACTCTGGATCCTCCTGCCTCAGCTTTCAGAGTCATTCTAATCACAGGCATGTGCTACCATATCCACTGTTTCATTTTATTTTTTGCACACTTCTCAAATCAATCCTCTTTTAAAATGTAAACAAATGTCTTTTAAAGAATTTAATAATTATTTTTCCCAGAAGTTATCTTTTTAGGATTTTGATTTTTCAGAATTTTATAGTTTAGGGATTTTGAATTAAAGGGACTTTGATATTTTAGAATTTCAACATTTGGTGTTATAGCATTTGGGATTGTGTCTTTCAGGATTATAGACCAAGTCCTTTTGATAGGTTATTGGATTTTGATCATCAGGTCTTATCTGTATCTTAAACATAATTATTTGACATGCCATTTTAACTGTAGAGTATTTTGAGATCATATGAGCAGTGTGGTACCTGTAACTTTTAGAGTGACACAATAAAATAATAAAATAAGAGATTTTTAACTTGAATGATAAAGATAAGGTTATTTCATTGAAGAGAAGATGACTTTATATTGGAAAGGTAAAGAATCAGAATGATAAAACCTAGATATAAAAAAGAATTTTCTTTCTCCTTGTCACCCTTCCAACTTACTGATTAAATTTTGCAGTAGAGCTTTGAATATGAATGAAATACTATTCTATGAGCTATCACCATTTCTTACCATATGTTTCTCTTATTCAAGGTGACTCATTAAAATTTCATGAGATTTCCAACCTCCCACTTTAGAAAATGCTGTGCTCATTTATTTTCATTTAAATATTATTGCATTATATAAAATATATGTTTGAAGAATCTTCTACATAAGATCAGATTAAAAATTAGACTTTGTTAGGAGAACATTATTGCTCAGAGGTGAAACAAAAGAAGTTGAATATTTAAATCTTATTTTTAATTTTATTTGAATAATAATAATTATTCAATTTTATTTGAATAATAATTATAATGTCATATTTTTATAAAAAGTAGGGAAAGAAAGCCAGTAAAAGCAGTTATTTTGTACCAGAGATTTAGACCAGAAAAATAAATATTTGGGAATAATACCTTGCAGTTTGAAAACTAGGATAATTGAAAATTCTGAAAGGATAAGGACAGATAGTTTAGGAATAATTTCATAAAATTTTTAAGCATGTGCAAATTTTACAAGGTAACATGAGCTGTTTACATCTCTTCCAAGAATAGGAAAAGGAAATATTATTTTATTCTTTAGTATAGGAACTTATAAAGATATTTTATGACAGCAGTATTTGTATTTTAACAGATTACCAGAGATGTTACAAAATTTCTTTTTACTGAAGTCCCTAAAAGTAGATTCATTTCTCCATTTCTTGGGATGGTAAGAACATTTCTTCCTAAGAGAAGAGGGATGAAAATAACCCAACATCTCACTAGTCCTTTCATCTGGGCCTTCTTCAGGTCACTGTGCACAAGGAGAAAGTATGGCCAAAACCTCACTATAGTCTTGCTGAGGAAAATAAAATGAGGACTATAGGAACTGCTTTAGAACAAAGCATATACATAAAATATACAGAAGTGTGCTGTTAATTTCTCTGAAGTCTTATTTTTGTATGTTTATTGCTTTGGACTTTAAGAAAAAGAAATAAGGTTCAAATTTATCAGTACTTTTCAGAAATGGAGTATCTAAATTGAGAGACTATAGTGTCAGTGTCCAGTGTCCATGATGCTATATACTATATTTTGGATCACCTAGAAATGCCCTTAAATAGACTTGATCCCAGGTCAGCAGGAACAGAGATGGTGGTCCTCTACAACTTAGAGAATCTACATCAAGCAGTAAGTGCTTTCATATATAAGTGATTGTGTTAACTCTGACAAGATTCAGGGTAGTACTGAATATAGGAAAGGCTTCATCTGGAAGATATATTAGTTCTAAATACTGGAGTATTAGTAGGTGTTCAACCAAATGACAAGGCTGTGGCAATGCAAAAATAAATATGGAGGAGCTTCCAGAGTATGGAGTTGTATAGGAAATACAGGTATGTGAGCTTTAAGGTAATATTCATTAAGTACTTTGGATTGGTATTTTCAAGAGAGTTGATTGTTAAGAGCCTTAGGTTACTCTTTTAAGAACTGGATTGTTAACATAGATCAGGGGTTGAAAAATTATGCTGGGAGGGAAAGGGAGCGAGAAGGGAAATTGTAGGGAAAAGGAAGGTGATCCTCAGGGTTATACAAAATTACATACAAGAGGAAGTGAGGGATAAGGGAAGAATAATACAAGTGGAATAAATGTTTTACAGTAGAGGTGGTCGAGAGAGAAGAGGGGAGGGGAGGGGAGGGGGGATAGTAGAGGATAGGATAGAGAGCAGAATTCATCAGACACTAGAATGGCAATGTGTAAATCAATGGAAATGTAACTGATGTAACCGATGTGATTCAGCAATCTGTATACGGGTAAAAATGGAAGTTCATAACCCTTTTGAATCAAATTGTGAAATATGATATATCAAGAAAGATGTAATGTTTTGAACGACCAACAATAAAAAAAAAAAAGAAAAATTATGCTAGTAGGTCAAAGTCAGCCTGCCAACCTACCTACTTTTGTCAATTAGGTTTTATTGGAACACACCCATACCTGTTAGCTTACCAGTTGCATGAGGCCTGCAAAGCCTACTATGTTTATTATCTGACCCTTAATAGAAAAAGTTTTCCAACCACTATCATAATAATAATTTTATTTTGCTTTGTTTTCTCTGGGAGGTGGCCTGATTAGATTTATGACTTAAGAAACTATCTTCAACATCACTGAGAGGATAACATTTTCATGATCTATCATAGTTCTTTGCAAATAGATGTTTTAAATTGAAAACTACTTGAGAAATGGAATTAGCTGGACTTCACTTAGTGATCATTTAATCATTTACTTGTTTGTTTTTCAGTCACTATTATTTTAAAGCTTATTTTTGTGAAAGTATTTGAAATTTTTAAATGTGTTTGATAGTAGAAATGAACAATACTAATGAAACTAGGTACCTAACATCTAGTTTCAACAATAAATAGTTTTCAAATATATTTTTATCTTTTTTTCAATTTTTGTGTGATACTTGGGACTGAATGCACAGGTGTTCTTCAACTGAGCTACATCCTAGACATTTTTATTTTTTATTTTGAAACGGTATCTCACTAAGATGCTGAGGCTGGCCTTGAATTTGAAATTCCTGATTTACTGGGATTATAGGCATGCGTCACCACAACTAGCTTTTTTGTGTGTGTGTCTTTTATAAAAGTATACTGTTGCCATAATATTCTATAGCAAAACCAAGAACTAGTCTAATGGTAATCAATATTGCTAAGCCTGCTAAAATTCTCAGTACAAATAAGGACATACAATCAAATTAGTGTATTTGCTGGTTTAATAGAACAATGCTTGTCATAGAGAGGTATAATGGGTCTCATACTGAGAAGGTTTTCCAAAATGCACATACAAGGCTCTAACCCTGAGGCATTATGATTTTGTGGTTCTAGAAAAGTCCTGTGATGATGCAGTTGGGAAATATCCTAGCAGTAATTCCAATAATCACTAATGGCTGCAAAGCACCAAGTTAAATGCTATGACTTCATGAGACATCTTTATGGGTTTCATACACAACATAGATATTAAATTTTGATCATTATATCATTTAACATCTAAATCAACACTAAGGCTGTGGACCCTAGGATATTAAAAACTTTATATAACCATTCTGTGGCTTTGGAAAGTTTGAAAACACTGCTATTTTGAATGGATTGAAGGACAGCAAGGGTATTCCTGATTCCAGAGCATGATACCAAATGGAGATGCCATTCACGTAAGGTGTTGGCTATATGAATGTGAAGTTCAGAAAAGAGGTATGGACTGGAGATCAGTGTGGGAACCCTCAACATAAGAAGTACAGAAATGGCTGAGATCAATTAAGAGAGTGCAAAATAAAGGAACAGACCAGGACCCACCCTGGGTCAATTTGACATTTTAATATTTGCAAGAGGAAAAAAGAGGACAAACAATGAAAACCTTTAGACGAGGTTGTTTGAAAGAGTGTACTTCTCTTATATTAAATACTGTTTTACAGATGTCACAGGTTGAATACCTAGGAATAGGTGCAATTTGAAGGATACTTTATTCAGAAGTATTTTGGTATAAATACCTATGGAAGAAAGAGGGTTTACAAAAGGAGAAGTGGGCTGATAGGTCCAGCAGCACTTCTGATCCTCTGGGGATCATTTGAGGTAAAGTGGTGCTTCAGAGCTCTCCTGGATTGTGCCAGAAATCCAGGTCATTGTAGTTCCACATGAGTCAGTGCTATAAGTTGGACCACCCTGGGAAGGGATATAACTTTGATGTGGCTTCTACAACTGAGGAAATATCTGATGGCACTGACAGCTGCAGACTATCTTCTGATAGCACTTCTTTCAACTCGAGTGACAAATGACTCATTACATGGAGATCTAGGTGGTACATCATGGTTTCTACCACAGAGGACAAGTTAGATAAGGATAGGTAAATGACCTTTCATTCTTAACTAACTCAGCATACTTGTTAAGCATCTACATTGTGCTAGGTAGTAAATTGAACACTGGTGGAAAAATATGTAAGACAACTATCATGCATTGTAATAAGTGTAGTGAACTGATGAGCAGTTAAGTTATGGGGATTGCAGGGTTGGGAATTTACCTGGTTTATTTGGAGGCCATTGTGAACTTTATAATAATATTTTAGTGGTTTGGATAGAAACAGACTGGACTGGTTTGGGCTGTGAATGAAGTAGTTTTATTTCAAACATACAGGTTGTCATTTCTGTGTGAAAAGGTGATTTTCTCATTAAAAACCTGATAATTACTAATAAACCATAGATAGGGTTGTTTTATATCCAGTTTTTAGGATCAGTTCACTTCTGTTAACTTAGCTAATTCAACTCTGTATAGTTTCATGGAAAAGTAGTATTATTTTCATTTTATAAGTAATAATATGGAGTTCATAAAGGATAAAATATATACCTATGTCACAGGATCTGATAGAAAGTTCAAAGGCTGAGAATCCCATCTTTTGATATGTATGTTTTCTTTTAAATTTTTTTATCAAATAAAACTGGCCTACTATTTGGTTAATATTAGAGAAAGCTTAAATACCACTTATCAAATTCAAGGAGTCATAATATTGCATGTGGAATTATCAGATGAAATATATTTCAGATCTGCTTATACTAAAAAATTATAAAATTGGAAATTGCATTTGCCACATATAGTTTGTTGAGTTTAACAGCTGTAGTTGTATGACCCAATAAGGTTTTCAGTTTCCTTTACAAAAATTGTATCTAAAAAATTAAAGAAAGAAAGAAAGAAAAACAAGAGTCCCCTAATAGCATGTGAAGTGGCAAGGCTGGGAATATAAGACCTGCCAAATGTAAGACCTATGTAGATGGGCATGACTAGATGAATGTAAGTTAAAGTGAGCTAAATCAGTACATGCTGAGCAAGTCTGGCTTGTGTATGTTGCCCAGTATCAGATGTGGAATCTCATTAATGTCCACCCAATCTTCCCAGGTGAGAAGAGATATGACAAGATAGTTTTAATGAGCATAGAGGTATACCTGGCAGATGGTTCAGCATTTTCTGGTGCCAGCCAGCACAATTTGTAGTTAACACTTGAATGGATCTCCAAATCTTCCTCTAGGCCACCTGTTGGGGACTCTGGAAGCCTGAGTCTGACTTTAAAATGGCAAATGTTCTGGAAAAAAAGGGAATAGGAGCAATTTGTCCCAGTTTCCCATGATTAGACACTGGTCTCTAGGCCAGCTGCTATCCAAAGAAGGTCCTTTTAAGAATATCATCATAGAAGTAAAACTGTTCATGAGCTCCCAAGAGGTGAACAACACATCTGCCTGCTGCCAGAGAATAAAAAAAGTACAGGCAATTTAGTCAATAAATTTCATGAGCATTTTTTAAACATCAATATTAATATTAAATTTACTCCAAAGCCCTAGGCTATTATTTTGATAACATGAACAGTAATTAAATCTCATATTTTAAGGGACTATTAATATTTGGCTAGAGTGTTCCTCTTAAAGGAGAAACATGTCATAGACACCTGAATTCTTAATAATCAAATATTACCATATAAATAGATTACAAAATATAGTAGGAAGTGTCCAAAAATAAAGTACATTTTTTCATGTATACAAGCAAGTGTATCTCTGTCTTTGTATTTTGTATGTTGTAAATTGTTCCTTTTTCTGTTGTAAGAACCCATGGTCTGTCTCCAAATTATTGCATTTGAATTTATCTTCTTGATTAGATCTCTTGCTGTGAGCTGAAAGAGAAGGAAAAGAAAATCTTATCTATTTAAAATCAGAACTGCTTATATTGAAATTGATTGCATGATTGGGTATTTAAGAGTATTTAATTAAAACTTAGTTGTACTCTAATTTTCTTTTAACAATTGATTAAGGCTATGTAAATAGATATCATATACATCATTCTGTTGTTTATAGATGCATCTCCAGTATTGGAAAACAATTTTCTTTAAGGGTATAAGTGTATTTAGTAGTTTGGCATGTAGTTAACAACATAGACTCTAGTATCAGATAGTCATGCAGCGTGGATTTTCCTTGTGGCCTCACCACTTATTTGCTGTTGACCTTGAGAAAGTCCTTCACTTCTCTGCACTTAAATTAATCTTATAAAAAGGGCAGTCATCTGTACTTCATAAGGTGGTTGTGAGGATTAAAATGGTTAATCTGGAAAGAATGCTTAGAATGCCGTCTAGCATAATGAATTCTATATAATACATTTTGGCATTATTCATAAAAAATTTTATGATAAGGTTTATAGTTTCTATGGAGAATAAGATAATTTCAAAATACTCCATAAAAGAACATTTGAAATGAGTCACCTGAGAAGTAAGTCTTAATATGTTTTAACATTTTGATAGATAATAGGAAGTTATATTTGGCAGAAGGATTATGTACTTTTCTCAAAGTAGTGTATGTATGCCAGAAGTTAACAGCATCCTACAATTAACTGTTTTTTGTTAATTTTAGTCATTTGCAACAGTATATTTGATGTATACACTTTATTTCTAAGACCTTTGTTCAGGTAACTGATAAATTCTTATATGAAATCATGAATTATAGTGATCCTAAGACATCTTTGTGAAAATATATCTATACCTCTTCAAAAGTCAGTACTTACAGAATGATAATGAACAACCATTTTCTCTCAAGCTACAGATGAAATATACATGGTTTATAGATTTTCTTCAGTTTGATGTTTTTATCCTGAGCAGTTACTGTTCAGTTTGGGATTAATATTGGTGAATGATTTTTGCAAAGTTAATATTAGAATATATACTAACAACTGTTGTAAACTCATTATGAATAAATATTCCTTGAAGGCTACACACACACACACACACAGAGTTCTATTCTTAAATTTTTAAACTTTAAATATTTACTTTGATTATTTAACTGATATTGTTTAGATATTATTTCTGTACTCATTTGGAGTGAGAAAAAAGTTTAAGAAGATAGACATTTTGAAAGAGAAAATAAAAGACTAGACTAAATTATATGCATTGATTATTCTTAGGGGATTGTGTCTAGCTCTCTGACCTTTATATCATCTGTAGGTGGAGGAGGAAATGGTCCTACTCATGATCTAGGTATACAAAGTTTGACTCACTGAAGGTGGAGGGTTGGAAAGCAAGGTAAACATCAGAGTGCTCAGACTAATCAGATCTCTGGTAATTTCCCCATTAAGTGAAACTTTGTGTTTCCTAGTTCATTGGTATTTTCATGTAGTGACCCCTATTCATGTTTAAAGCAGGTGAAGTAATGTGGGCTATGGATTCCAAACTCTCCAAAAGACCACCAGGGCAAAACAAAACTTTTGTTCAAGTTCTGCAGTCTGTATATGGGGGAAAAATGGGAGTTCGTAACCCACTTGAATCAAATGTATGAAATATGTTATGTCAAGAGCTATATAATGTTTTGAACAACTAATAAAAAAGCTAAGATTATAGAATATGCCCTTGATAGAGTTATAAAGCTATAGGATCATCTATCTGTAAATTAGAAAATTAGGAAGAAGTATTTACAGAATTTTAAAGTCTGAGCTGGATAATTTTAAGGTGTGTCTTGTGAAGCGGAAACATGATTGGGAATGTGAAGAATTTGTGACACAATAGCTTTAAATTGATGAGCCTAACCAGGGAAGGATCCTGAAGCATGTCTTGATGAGCAAGTTTTTATTTTTATCTGATCAAAATCTTATCTTCCAAGTGTAAATATATCCTAAATCAAGTAGCTATGTATTTTTTTAATGCCTGGCCTTAGTAGTTTTTTAAATATAGGAATAGAAAAGAAATCTTTGTGCCAGTATTTTTTAACCTAGGGTCAGTAAATTATATCTGGTCCCAGTTTTGCAGAATTGTTTAATTGTTGGTTTCAGTTCTTGGAGTCTACAACTATGAACGAGTTCTCTTACATTTGCTTCAGCAGTGTCTGTGGGAGAGGCAACAGCTCTACAGTATCTCAGAAGTTTTGCAGTATAAAAGCTTAGAGTAGCCTGTATATAAACTCAGTTCCAATACAAACAACCAATTTACTTATTCTCTCTTTCCTTTCCTGTATCTTGATTTTCCTTAATCACTATGTTCTTATGAGGCCAACTACTCTAGAACCATATGTGTCCTTGAATCCTGATTCTTTCTACCACCATGTCCTGATAATACTCAGAAGCTTTGGTGATCAGGGTAACATTGTTCTTCTTTGAGACTAGATATAATGGTAGATTTTGAGTATTGCAGATCATATTCATCATATTGATCTGACCAAAACTACAGTAAAAGATAATGAGAGCTAATCCAACAAGTGTGGGATAATATCTAATCATCGTTTTAATTTGTGTTTCTATCATGATCAGAAATGTTGAACATTTTTTTCATATGAGCTGTTGGTCGTTTGACTTCTTTTCAGAAATGTCTTTTGCTCCATTTTAATAGAGATTTGTTTTCTTAGAATCTGCTTGAAAATATGCTTTCTTAAAATATGCTTGATTCTCTTGAAGAATCAAGTTCTTTGTATATTTTGATTATTAGATCTTTATTAAATGTGTGATTTACAGATATTTTATCCTAACATGTTATTTACAGGTATTTTATTTCAATCTGTGGATTGTATCTTCATTTTGTTGTTTCTTTTGCTTTGCAGAGACTTTTTAGTTTGTTAACATCACATTTGTCTATTTTTGCTTTTCTTACCTCTGACTTGATGTTGTATCCAAGAAATCTGCCCAATCCAATATCATGGAATTTTCTCTTGAGAAAGTTTCCTTTTAGTAATTTTATAGTATCAAGTCTTATATTTAAGTCTTTAATCTGTTTAGAGTTTTTCTAAAATAAGGGATGAGATTAGGGTCCCTTTTCATTCATCTATATGTGGATATATAGTTTTCACAGAACCAATTAAGATACTGTCCTTACTCCATTGTATATTTTAAGACCTTTGTGGAAAATTAATTGATCATAAATGTATAAGTTTGTTTCTTAGCTGTTCTATTCTTTTGGCCAGTGTATTCATATTTTATACCAGAACCATGTTGTTTTGATTACTATAACTTTGTACTTTATTCTAAAACCAGATGCTTTATGCCTCTGGCTCTGTTCCTTTTGGTTAAAATTCCTTTGGTTATTTGGGGTCTTATTTGGTTTCATATGAATTTTAGGATTGACTGTTCTATTTTACTGAAGAAAGACATTGGAATTTTAATAGAGATTATATTGAATCTGCAAATTGCTTTGGATAGTATGGGATATTCAAATATTTCCAGTTCAACTATTTGGATTAATAATAAGTGAATATTTTAACAATATTAATTATTTCAATAAATGCATATGGGATATTTCTTATTCATTTGTATCATTTTCAGTATCTTTATCAGTCTTTTATAGTTTTCAGTATATGGATCTTTCACTTACTTTGTTAAATTTAATTCTCTGTATTTTATTTTTATGCTAGTATGAGTAGCATTGTTTTATTAATTTGTTTCCAAATAGTTTGTTAGCATAAAGATAATTATAAAATTGAATATTATTAGGTGCTTTTGTATCCTAGTACTTTATTGGATTTTTTATCAGTTTTAACAGTTTTTTGTGGAGTCTGTGATTTTCTACATTAAGATCATATTATCAATATCTTCCTGCCATTTCCTTTTAACTACCACCATTAGTTTATTAGGCTTTTTCATTTATTATTCTGGCATAAACCATTTACAGACCTTTATCTATTTGCTGATGTCTGGTTTTTGTTTGTTTGTTTTGCTACTGGGTAATCAACCCAGGGATGCTTTACTACTGAGCTACATCTCAGTCCTTTCTGTTATTAATTTTGAGACAGTGTTTCTCTGTGTTGCTGAGCATGTGGCTGAGTTACTGAGGTTAGTCTTGAACTTGCAATCCTCCTGCCTCACCCTGCTGAGTTTCTGGGATTAAATGCATGTGCCACCATGCCTGACTGCTTAATTTTAAAATGCCATTTGTATGCACTTCAATTTTTTTATGTGCATCAAGGTGATAATTTTCTAATAATATTTTAGAGTGGATTAAAAAGTAGGACTAGAAAGTCTCTTTTCTTAGATATTTTTAAATATGGGAAGATTTTTTCAAGACTTTCAATTTGATTTGTAGAAACCCACTAGCTAAAAGCCAACAGTATATACCTTCAATTAAAGTTAGTATACTTAGTGTATGAACCCAGAGGAATCTTAGGAGGATCTCAGGAAGGGGAGTTAGGAGGAGCTTTTCATATGGGGTTTGAGGTTGTACTGCATAACTCAAAGATTAGGTAGCTAGTATTTGCTTTAAATTTGGTTGCTGTGAAGAAGCAGAGGTGAGTTTCCAAATTAATATCTCAGTAATCTTTCTTTGTAAAATGGGAGGAACAAAACAGGGCCCAGTATTAATTGGTAAGAAAGCTGCAATCATGCAAAAGGAGGAATTGTTAGTCATATTTATAGCTATGTTATGATCTGGCTTTATCCTGTTAGAAAATTATTTGGCCTTTCTTAGGAACATCATGGTCTGTTTGGAAGCTGTGTTTATTTTTACTTTCTCAAAATGGAATCCTGCCTACATCTTAATATATTATAAGGATTATGTCCTAGGCCCACTGTATCAAATAGCATGAGTTCATTTCTTCCTTTTAAGTCCCCTTTGACTATTACTTAGACCTAACTGACCCTTGCTGTTACATTTTTAACTCCTTAACAAACCTGCACCATGTCCCATCATCCCAGCAACACAGACTGCAGAGTGGGGTGCACTGTCTGCAGTTACACCTCTACCAACAACCAAGACAGTCATATAGGCAGTTTATCCTTATTCTGAAGGTTCCATTGCTGATGTGAGGAGCCAAAAGTTACAAGTAACAAATATAGGCAAATTATGTCCAGGATTCTAGATTAATATCTTACAAAAGGATAATGTCTGCAGCCATGGTTTGTGAACATTAGTAAGAACATTAATTCTTCAACTGTTAATCTGTTTTATTGATTCCTGGTCATTCAAGGGCATAGCATTAAATCATAACTCAGTGGAAACATTTCTAAAGGCAAGCTGACTAGTATAGGTCAGATATATTGCTTAGAAGTGACCTAAGGTGATATTAGCTGAAATTAGAGGTGTCAGTGGAATGATTTGTTGACTGTTTTTTGTTAAATATTGATTGTCTCAGCCTAGTTTTTGATAAGGTATTAGGTGATTTTCATTCGCTCCCTTATTTGCCACGTACTATGTATCTGACCTTGCTAAATATAAGGACTTAGGGACTCAGACACACTGATCAGTGAGGAAGGAATGACATTGCAGAAAACTGGCACAGTGAAGTCTGAGAGGAACTGTAAAGAAGGTATGCACTGGACTGTCAGAAGAACTAGTAACTATTGGATCTGAGGCTTTAGGTAATATTGACCTCTCTCGTAAATATCTGAGGTATTGATATTATGTAGTTTTAGCTAAACTTCACACACTTTGGCCACCTGGCAGCTAAGCAGAAAATTTACACTCACCTGTGAAGAATTAAGAAATGACTCAAATCTTCAGAGTGCTACCCCCTGCCAAATCATACCTTTTTCAGCATAGATGATGGTAACATCAGTGCTTATGGAGCATAGCTAGATTTTTTTCCTCAAAAGAATATAATTGTATTTCTTAGAAAAATTTCAGAACAGGCACCCATGCATCCATAAAAAGCTGATATGTAATTAGTCCCTGCTGAACATTTTGAAGAAACATCTACCATTATGAACCTGGAGGGAGAAAAACACCATAAAATGTACCTCTGGCTTATAGAATTAGCTGTCTTCTTCCTAAAGTAATTGATGATGATCTATTGGTATTCTAGATAGTGTCTGGTCAATTCACAATTTCAGTTTTAGTGTAGTTAATCCTAATTTGATTTTCATAGCACAACTAACCAATAGTTTTAATTTTATGTTTTAATTAGAGTATTTTAGTATTCATAATAGTGAATTTTATTTTAACATAATCACACATGTATGGAATATAATTTGCTTCATTTCAGTCCCCAGTATCTCTGCCCTCTCTTCCCTTCTCCTTTCTTCCTTATCCCTCTCCTCTGTTCCACTGGCCTTTCCCTCATCTATATATATAAATTGTTACTTTATAGGTATATGTAAAGCTTTACATACTTTATACATACAAACTTTATAGGTATACATTCACTATGGTATGTTCACACATGCACTTGGTATAATTTGATCAACATCATTCTACTTCTTCTCCCCATTTCTGTCGCTGAACCCCTTACTCCACTCCCCTGATCTTCCTTCCATTTTCATGGGGCCTGCTTTTCCCCTACTCCCTTAGTTTGCTTTACATTATGATTATGAGAGAAAACATTCAACCCTTGACTTTCTGAGTTCAGTTTAGTATATTTTAGCATGATGTTCTCCAGTGGCATCCATTTGAAGGTAATCAAACGCCACAATTTCATTTTAAGTTTTTTCAGCTACTTAGTTGTCAAAATGTCATCAGTAAAAAGGATACTCTTATATTGATTTAACTTGCAGAAGATGGATTGTATCCAGCTCTTCTAAAAGTTGGTCAAGTTAATCAATACAAATTAGAAAAAAGACTAGGATTTAGTTCTATTTTGAACCATTTGAAATTTTAGCTTTAATTTTCAATAAGCTTTGTAAATCTATTTTAATATTAGTCACATGGATTAGTTGACTGTTATATAATATAATGTCATCATATTGGTCCTTATATAAACCCTGCATGTGGAGTCAAGGGCAATATGTCACTGGTTATTTCAAACATACTTTTCTTTTTTAAATTTCTTTTCATGGTGAGATGAAACCCTATTTAGTTATCATTAATTAGTAGAGCAGTTATGTTTGAAACCAGCTGGTATTTTATAATAAGTATTAGATTGAGATATCTTCAATTAATATATTTCAAACAATATGAAAATTAGAGATTTTCAGCAGAATTTATCACACATGGTCTAATTTGGCTTCCTCCTAGCATGGTGGCCTCCTCATTAGTCAAAATGCTTATTAGGTAGCTAAAATTTTCAAGAGTATGTATTCTAGCAAGCAAAGCAGAAGCTTCAAGCTTCATATGACTTATCCTTGAGATTTACTCAGCATCATTCCCACCATGCTCCATTGATTGACTAGTCACAATCTACCCAGCTTCAAGAAGAAATAATATAGATTTTCCCATTCATTAGGAGGAATGTCAGTGAACTTGGGTCCATAAATTTTAAAACACCATTGTTTCATGGAATGGTTGTTAAGGGAAGTTTGTCAAATGGATTAGTTACTGGAGAAATAGAAAAGATTTATACTAAGAGTCTTCCCAACTACAAATCCAAGTAAAGAATGAAATGAATTCAACAACAGTTACTGCTTCAGTGTTTTCTTATTTTTTCCCTTCTTCTCTCACCTTAGTTTAACTGTTAACTTATTTAATGACAATGTAGTAGGTCAACATATCTCTTTATGTTGTTTTTAAAAAGTACAGGTTTATACAACAAAACAAAACAAAACTTTGTAAGCCAGGTGCACATGCCTATAATCCCAGCAGCTCAGGAGGCTAAGGCAGGAGGATTGAGAGTTCAAAGCCAGCCTCAGCAATGGTGAAGCGCTAAGCAACTCAGTGAGATCCTGTGTCTAAATAAAATACAAAATAGGGCTGGAGATGTTGCTCAGTAGTTGAGTTCCCCTGAGTTCAATCCCTGGTATAAAACAAACAACAACAACAAAAAAAAAAACTTTGGATAGTTAGTCATTGCTGAAATATACTTTTGAGTAGTAGTGTTTGATTACAAATCTTGTATATTGTTCTGGCACGTGTATATGACTTTAAAAGTATTTGATGGTTTAGTATCTGTTTCAGGGTCTTTGCTTAGCTACTCACTATGAGAAAAAGTAGTATTCATTAAAACATTGATAAGGTTTTATTTATTTATTTATAGTTTAAAAGGACAAAAACTTTATTTAGTTTTCAGGGAAATGCAAGATACATGTAAACATTAACAAAATACAAAGCAACCCAAATCATACAGTCTTGAAGCATGCCAAGACAAAGCATTTCTGCAGATTGAAAAGTCCTATCAAAGTGATAAAGAACACCTGGAATGTAGCAGACTACGGGGCTGGGTCTCTTCCCCAAAGACACTGCATTTTTGTAATGAGATAAATTTTTAAAAACCTATTAAAAATATTAGAAACATGGAGATAACTTTCCACTATCATTGATCCTAGAAATACTTGAGCACTCACACTGACTTTACTGCATTTAATGTCCTTTTCTTCAGTTTCTTTGCTGAGGGTGAAGAGTGAAAAACCCAGAGTAAGACTACTCCTGACCCCATACAGCCCACTAAGAGCTGGATCGGGGTGAGTGGACACCATAAGGAGTTGCATGCAATTCTGGAGCCTAGTGACATCCACCATTTCACTTCCAGCCATGCCGTCCACAGTAAATGGATGGTCACACATCTGTCATGCTCAGAAGTCACCTTCCTGTAGGTCTGTCAGTACCTGTCAGGGACACCCATTCTCCATTTGGCACTCTGGATTTAAAGAAGACCTGTTGCAAAGAACAGTTGTAAATGCAAGAATGTCCATTATCCTGAACTTGAACAATGGTCACAGGCCATCCCTGTCTGCCAGGAAGCTGTCAAATATGGTGTAGCACTGTGCCTGTAGGAAAAGGAAGGGGCTGTGGTGGGCAGGCAGGCAGCCTCTACAACACAGTTCTTCAGCTGTCTTCTTCAAAGCTTATATGCTAATGAACTAAAACATTTCAAAGCACCAATTAAAAATAAATAAATAGAAGGAAGACCAGTAGAATAGTAGAATGGGAATGGGTAAGGGAGGATAAGATGGTAAGTGGAAGTTCTGGGGACTGAAATGGATCAAATTATATTACGTGTACTATTATGTATAACTATAATGCAATAATAGAAACATATAATAACAGAACTTTTGGAAGTTAGGGATTATAAGACATGTGTTTCTGTCTTTGCTAATGCAACTGAAGGCACAAAAGCATGTTTCCTTTCTCAAAAAATATTTTCAGAGACATGATCTTCATAAATTTGTATTGATATAATAATGTACAGAATTACAATGGTGTCTGAGTATAAAAGAGGTAATATTTATATTCTCCCCTGTGTAATAACAAGTGGAGTCTGCCAGTTTATATGAAAAGGACAATGTTATGAAATATATCCTGAATGAGCAAGAAAATTTAGTCTATAAAACAAAAAACATTCAAATGATGGGAAGAATTTCGTCAAGACAGATTGAAATTAAGCATTAAACAATGGGTTGTTCCAAACAGTAGTGTTAATAATGACAGTGTGTACAGCCCAAAGCATCATTTAGTGAATATATACCTGTTTCAGCTCTCATTCTAAAAGTTTGACTTAGTGTCTTTGATAACAGAATGAAATTGAATTTTGGTTTGGATATGGGCCCAAGAACACTGAAATGATAAATCGAAGCTCAGAATTTATCAATAACAGCTTAAATATCTTCTACTAATAATGACTCAAAATATCTATTCACAAGAGAAAGCATAAAAAGCCTCAAATTGCATTGACAATGTATTAAGACATCTTGGAAAGATTGTATTTTAGCTTAATTCAGCTGCTTATATTATTTAGAAATTATTTTGTATTTATAGTTATGTGTCTATAGAAAAGGTAAAACGGCACACATTTTGCTATGTATGAGGAAGAAACAGATGAAGTTACTTAGTTGAAAACTGCAGTGTTGCTAACAAAAGAAAAAGCATAAGTGATCTTACTACTCTAGAAAATGTAGAAATCAAGGGCAAAACAAAGCAACCTTTTACAATTACAGAAAAGGAGAACTGCTTAGTCTATAATGTCAACAAGGAAAGAAGCAGTAACCCTTTTGTGTTAATAAAAACGTCTTGGTCATAAAATATTAGCCCCATACTTCAAGTGTTCAACAGAAGTGACATAAAAGGTATTAGGGAGATACCCTAAAGGCCTGTGTGCCAGTGCTGTATATAGTCAGGGCACACTCAGAAATTAGTTTTGGCCTCTGGCGGACAGTAAATCTGTCTTGGCTCAGTAGAAGTCAACCCATAGACCAAAGGAAAGTAACGACCCAGATGTGGTGAAATAAAATCAAATAGAGCCCTGGGAGTCAGAGAAAATCATCTCTTGGCATTTCCGTGCCACCTTCCTGACACAGCATCCCCAGGCCACTCTTCTGCTGGTTATCTTTGCACATTGTGCAGGTCCCTGACTCTGACTGCTGCATACTTGACACATAAAAGAAGTTACTGACATTTTAAGATGAGCAAATCTCACTTTCTCTTCCTATAATCACTCTCATTTTTTCTTTTATTTTCTCAAGGGATGCTGTACAGGGAGTTTGATTAAAGGACAGTTGGGAGACTGGGATATGGCTCAGTGGTAGAATGCTTGTTGGTATGCATGAGGCCCTGGGTTCAATCCCCAGGACTACAATCAATCAATCAATCAATCAATAATATGTGGATTCTTAAGAAATAACTTTATTCTTAAAAAATAATTTTATTTATTTGAGCAAAACAAATTCCCAATTTTTACCTTTCTCCTTTGGGTAGGAAAGGAAGAGGCAATGGAGTCCCTAAGGGAAATAACATGGTGCCTGCTGAAATTCTGTATTCCAAGCACAGGCAAAATTTATTAGGTCTATCCAAAAGAATATGCCCCTAAAATTCAACCTTTTCTTGCTTTCTTACATGTATTTTCCTTCTGGCTTCCTACTTTATTATATTCCTAGAGAAGATTACAATTTTTATTTTGCTAATTTAAATAGGATCTCCTTGTAGGAAAACCTATTGTTGAACATGCTGAAGGCCTGAATCTTCTTCCAAGCTCCCTGTTGGATTGCCTTCTTGATACTGATGTCAGTATCAAGAAGTGTCAGTTCCTAGGTTCAATTTCTGTTATGTCCTCTTATTATGACCAGAGTGTGATAATTTTTAGACCTCATAATTGCAAATATAATTTATGCACATCCACATTTTAACAAATGGTTAAAAATGAACATCTGTGTAATCAGCACCCCCACAGGAAAAATGAAAACAGCCAACACTACTCCCCATGTCACCTCTCTCTCACTCTGTAGATTAAAGATTTTTTACTTTTATACTATGAATTTCTTTTTAATAATAGTAACATCACCTCTATTTGGATTTCTGAAGAACATAGTTTAGCAATATCTGTTTTCAAACTTTCTGTAAATTGAATTATGCCATAAATATTCTTTAGTAACTGCTTTGCTTTACTCAGTGTTGTACTTATATACATTATACATATAAATATATATTTATATGTATAATGTATACCTATGTATATTTCCTTGTACATATAAATGCCAAGATCCAATATATTATTTAGGCAAGCTGTAATTCTTATTATATTTATCATTGTAGGATTCTGGGGTCTTATTATTTGTTCATTTTTACTGCTACCAGCATTCACTCTGTTGCCCAATTCTGTTCTTACTATACATTTTATCCTTGGTGTGAATGAACAAAAAGAATATAGGCAATAAGAGAACCACTTTTTCTATTCAGTGAATTTGGTTCACAAAAGCCCTTGAAATTAGAAATCTGATAGAATTTATTTCTTCTTGACTTTATTCTGCAATATTTTAAAAGACAAAACGATGTCTTTGATCATCTTTTGAGTTCAGAGATACTATACAACTGGAATGTGGACACTATTGTTCCTTTCTTAAGGAGACCAAACATTTAATGCCTTCAGAAGTAATAAGAGCTTTCCTTTTTATTTGGGATTAACTATTTCTTATATATATCTTGGCTTGGATTTCGTGCATCAATTTTGTTTGTTACATGAAGAAGCCCTTCCATATCTTCTGTCTGATCTTTTGTTGCTTTTGAGAAGATTTGTTACTTTTTTAAAGAGAGAGTGAGAGAGAGAGGGAGAAAGAGAGAATTTTTAATATTTATTTATTTTTTTTAGTTATCGGCCGACACAACATCTTTGTATGTGGTGCTGAGGATCGAACTTGAGCCACATCCCCAGCCCCAATGAGAAGATTTCTTTACTTAAAACTTTGAGGATTGGGGATGGGCATGTGGCTCAAGTGGTAGCCTGCTCGCCTAGCATTCTTGAGGCACTGAGTTCGATTCTCAGCACCACATAAAAACAAAAAATAAAGATTAAAAAAAAAACTTGGAGGATTGGTTGTAATTCATTTGTTCTGTTTTCGTCTTCAAGAACTTTCAGTTTTTATGATATCTAACTTTTGTGTTTTCTTTAACTGTGTGTTCGTTTTTTTCATGCACTGATATTTGAGTTTACTTTTAATTATGAGCTTTCAGAGATCGTTAATTTCACTATTTTTTTCTACATATACACTCTAGTTTTACTGACATATCCAAAAAACACCAATATCAGGATATAATTTGCTTTGATGCAGTCTAAAATGAAATATGAAATTATATATAAAAACACTTTGAAATAAGTAGAGCTAAGAAAAGTCACATAGGCCTGTTTGTAACACCATATAAAAAGAGACTTCTGGGTCTGGTTATTTGCCCCTCTACATGTTCTGTCTGTTAAATTGATTTCTATTTTACACATTAAAAATACCTTTTCTTTTTGTTTTTGAAGAATAGTTCTGCTGAGTAACAATTACAGGTTATTACATATTTTGTTATATTATTGAGATAATAAACAAAAGATGGTTTTTGTTGTTGCTCTTAATTATATTGTCAGTTTGTGTTTTGTTAATAAATAAAATGCTTTTTAGTTCTGTGCTTTTATTGTTCCTTATTCGTAGAATATATCCCTTCTTGTTGTTTCTTCTCTAGTTATCTCTGTTTCTTTTTTTTTTTAACTATTTAAATATAGACCTTCTTATCCTTTTTCTGTCTCTTAGCCTCTCTTCTTATACTACAACTCCTTTCTCTTTCTGAATCTGGATGATTCCTTATATCTACTTTATATTTTATAGTCTTTATTTTTAAAAATTATCTGCTATTTATGTCTCATGAAATTTTAAACTTTAATGTTTTATTTCTCATTTTTCGTTATTTGTATTATTTTTAATAATCCTTGCTTTATTTATAGCTATTTTCTCTTTCATATTTGATAAGTCTAATGTCTAATGTCTTTGATACTCTATATTTATTTTTACAAGCATTTAATAGGAGATGGCTTATTTTAAAATCTGGTTATCTTTTATAATAAGTCCATGTTTGTATGAAATTATGAGAATACCAAAAATTGAAATTGAAGTCATTTTACTCAGGAGTTGTTTTGTATTTTGTCTTCCAGTTGCCAAAAGAATTATCTTCATTTGTCAGTTTTGGTTTCCCTCAAATACTCAGTAGTATGAACTTGAATTAGAGACTAGGTGCAGATTCTTAGGAGTGGCTATTGATAGTATTGCTACCAACATTGTTATCACTAATTCTTGAAGATTCCTTTTGCTGGACAAATATTTACCAGACCCCTTCCTATAAAATGGCTCTTTAGACTTATTTTAAGGAATCTCAAGCTCTTATTCACTTTATCAGGACCAAAACCTTAGGAGAGCATTCTGGGTTGACCGTACTGTTTTCCATCAAGGCAACCCTGCTTTCTATTTTCAAAAAATTCTTTGTCTTATTCCATCTATTTCTTTTTATTTTCTCTCTTTTTTTCTTTTAACATTTGAGGATCTTATATTCTTTCTTATAAATTAAGCAATATATTAAGATGTATTCTTTTATCTGCATTAAGATACCTTATCAAAATGATTTTCTCTCAGAACATGGTGGTTATTTAAATGTTTAAGGGAATGTACTTTGTTAGGCTACTGAGTCTGTGAAGTTCAATATTAACCTATGAATCTTTCTCTGACATAGATGTAAAATATTTCTGTGCAGTAGAAAAGATATATCCAAAAAAAAGAAGAAGAAAGAAAAAAAAGATATGTTCTGAGGATACAAGAGGGATTGACCTTTTAAGACATTAACCATTCTCATATCCAAACTAGCAGTCTAAGTCCAGTATTTTGTCAAAGCCATATTCAGTCCTATAATGTTTTTTATCTTCCATAATGATATAAATATATCATTTGTGTGTTCATCTTAAATTTGTGCTATTTTTAACTTTTTGAAAAGTATTCTTTCAGATCAAGCTCAAACTGGATTATATTTTGATAGCTTTTTAAAGTATCTTACTTACCATAAGCAGAAGTAACTACTGAAGCAAAAGTAATCTTATTTTCCTCCTCATTGAATTCTAAGTGGTAATGGGGACTAGCTGGGTCACAGGCACATAGACTACATTCAGTCAATATTTGCTGTAAAGAACAAATGAATAACTATATAACTCTTTTCTATGATAGATATCATAGAAATAGAAGTTAAGCTTTAATTTTTATTTTGTTCTATTCTTTAGGAGCATAGTATTTTCATGAGTAATCACACTTGCCTTATGTAAATGGTAATTTGTATAATTAATTGCAACAGAAACTTTCACTGTACATTAACATATTGACTTTAATTAAACTAAAATATTTACTTTCACAGTGTATGTATTTTTATATGAGTGAAAACCTTTGAACATTGTTTCTTATATTTACTTTCAACTGAATTTGGAACATTTACATTCAGTGACATTTTAAGTTCTTTGGAGTGGCAGGGACCCTCACTCATGATAGTTTGCTACAAGTCTGGGTTAGTGCTCATGGTTAGTCCTTTGGATATTTCAACTTACTAATTTCTTGCCAATTATTGAGCTCCACTGTTAAAACACAGATTTTTGTTAAAAATTATGATCAATTCATGTACAAGGCCTTGGGTTTGATCTCCAGCACCACAAAAATAATAATAATAATAAACATGACCAACTGTTTGGTAATTTTAAACATTTTATAGGTATACATGCAGGATTGCTAGAAAAAGGTTTTCATACTTTTTTATTTTCCCAGCTTCCAATCTCCCAGGCTTGGTTTGTTAATTTATTTTCTTATTCTATGCAGAGTTGTTTTGTTGTTATTGTTCTTGGTTTTTATAATTAATGTACATTAATTACCAAATAATAGAACAATAAAGAAATCAAGGCATAATTCTTCATGCTTCAGAAAGTAGAAAACAGACATTGGTGCATCAGTCACATTTATCATTGATAACATCTGTCCTTATGTCTGTATGTCTCATTTTCCTTACTTTTCAGCTTGCTTGTAGTGCTGGTCTTTATAGAAACTTATGGTGTAGTCTAGTAGTTGTTTTCCTCAATGAAAGTTGTTTACTTAGTGAAAATTCTCTTCAAAGAGTATAGTAAATTGTTGAACATTTTTTGTGGATCCTTGTGTAGGCTTTCAAAGTTTGTATGCATCCAGAAAAGTTTGCAATGTGATGACTCAGATATATGATGGTAGGGGGATGTCATTATCGGTGTTGTTGGGGATGAAGTATTCCAACTATTTTGCATAAATTCTTAAACAAAAGAAACCAGCACGGTTTCTGTTGCTCCAGTAGACATCTTAGTTTGTTTAACCTGATTTCTTTTATTAATAGAATTATACCATTAGATATCATAGAAATAGAAGGAATGGTTCAGCATCCTAATGCATATTCATAGATAATTTTTCCATATAACCAACCTCTACTATTTGTTTATTTGGTGATATGTGCCTTTGGTCCCAAACTGATTTTTAAAATTTACATTGCTGAATTCACTTGTGAACTTTCGAGCACATACGTCTTTTTTATTATTCATATGTGATGTGTGATTTGATGTATCTGATTTTAGCAGTTTCATATGCATCTTTAAATAAATGGCACTGGCTCAAGAATATAAACTGTTTTGATGAAGGTTTATGATTTTATAACTCCTTCCATCCTTTTGAGCACATAAAACACTGTGCTTTTATTATTATTTACTTTTGACTTCCATTCAAATGTTGCATAGTTTACAGTGATAAGGAAATGAAATTTTATTAATCTGTTGTCTTGGAGAAGTTGGTCATAAATAAGCACAATGCACTCTGCATATTGACAGATGGCTGTTGTAAAACTTCTAGATAGGGCCCTAGAGCTTTCCAGACTCTCAGAAATACATTAGTTTGAACAAGTCATTACAAAAATGACAAAGTCTAACAGTCTAACAGAAATCTTTGTTTGCGTAGGTCCAAGCCCACATGTGATTCTTCTGGGAAATATGAGGACCTTTATGAAGGTGCCACTGATCCTTTCTTGAAGGTTTTGGAATCTTTTGGACATTAGTTGTCATTAGCTAAAATCTGAATAGGTGCTTAGTATGTAGCAAGTATTTTAAATATCTTTATTTCTTTTCTGTACCAGACTACAGGAAATTAAATAGACATGCCTTTGCATGTATATTCATTGATTTTAGCTTACTTGGCCCTATTGTTATAGCTTAGAAAATTCATTTGTATCTTGATTCTGCTAACTACAGTACTGCCTCTCTTAGTACTGCATAGTCTGAATTTTGGGTTGCAAGTTTTTGTTCAAATTATTTATTAAAAATATGATACTAGGGCTATGGTTGTGGCTCAGTAGTAGAGTATTCACCTAGCTTGTTTGAGGCCCTGGGTTCAATCCTCACCACACATAAATAAATAAAATAAAGGTATTGTGTCCACCTACAAATGAAAAAAATATTTTTAAAAATATGATACTAAGGCTTAGTGCTATTATATGCTTTTAGAGGAACCCCTGTAGTTATAATCTTAAGTGTGAAGAAAAGCATATATTGGCCTCTGGTTTGAAACATAAATTTCCTGCAGTAACCCAACCTTATTGGGAGTGGTCTCCTAGTTGGAATTGTAAGTATCTGACAATTAAACAAAACTTACTCTACTTTTAGTTCTTGCTTTATCCAGATTATGTTAATTTAATGACTACTTGATGGATTATTGTCATACATATGTGATTTTCGATAGCACCCAGTTCAAATTAGTAGCTCTGGTTGTGTAGTCATTTGATAGTCTGTGATCAGGTGGACATTCAGTCTAAGTTGGGCCAAATAGTAGAAGCAAAGAGATTTGTTTTGTTTTCTTATAAAATAATAATATTTAGTTGTCAAGAAAGGTTTGGCATTATTACAATCTGAGGATCCCTCCTTTGTGCTTTTCTTATCAGGGGTGGGCTACAGTCTCCATATATTGATCAGCTCCAAGCACATTGGACTGTTTGTGAGATCTAAGTGTCAAAGTTTCTCGTTCTCCAACTTAGAACAGCTGGAGTTCTTCATATAATACTCTTGCCCATTTTTAGAATTTAAAGCTTTATGATTTACTCAATATATGCATTCAGGTGGTAAGACCAATGGATGTATGTTGCCTTAAATATCCACAAAGACCTTTCAAATATATCTTTGTCTTAATGATAAGAAATACAAACTAAAGCAACTTGTTTTTCACTTTGGAAGTAGTATTACAGTGTGCATCTTACACAGAAATTTTCCAAGTATCTCAGGCCCCTATATTCTGGGATTTATTTTTTTACTTTCTGGCATGCACAGATCCTGCTATATCATCATAATAGCATCAACATAGTACTCCAGCATGGGGTCCTGTGGAGTATATGTATGATTAGAATCTTTGTGAATGTAAATAATGGCAAAGAGCCAGCAGGTTGACATAATCTTAAAAAGGACAGAAAACATATATTGCTGTCTACTAGGTGAACACGAACTGGTACATTTGTCTCTTAATTAGAATAATGAAAAACTCCAAGATAAAAACCTACCTAACAAACAGCAGGGATAATGTTGATCTTTCCCAGAAGAGAGCTACATCTGGAACAATAGCAATACAAGATTAGAAACACCAACTGATTTAGTTTATGATAATTCATAGCCATTCTCCAAGATGCTTCTATCTTCTCCACAGTTCATATAAGCAAACTAATTAGGCATGTAGTAGGAATTTCTACCCTTGCATATTTCAAGAATTGAATGTGGCAATGAACTCTGTAATCCTCCAGCTGAAGATCAAAGCACCTTTTGGAAGGTCAAGTTTCAGAAATAACTTCCTAAACCATAGTGCCAGCAAAGTAGCTGCTGCTTCTGCTCTGATGAAGAACCTGCATAATTAGGTAGCCTCTGAACTAGCAATAAATGTCTCAGAACTATGTTACCTCTTCCATAACTTGCACCAACCAAATGTACACCCTATGCTACTTCTCTTCCTCCATAATTCACTTATAAATTAGGGCTCAAATACGGAGCTCTGGTTGGTAAAACTCAGCTAATATCTAAAATCCTAACTGAAGAGGAATCTGGGAGAAGTTAATTATAGTTACTCAGCCTCTAAAATACAGAAAGAGGTGATAGGAAAAGATGGATGTGGGTTTTGAGTAAATCCTTCTAGCTTTTCCAATACAATAGCCTTGTATGATATTGTCCTGAGTCCTGTCCTCCACACCAGTCTCTCTAAAAGGTTCCACTGCATTTAAGAAAGGCAAGAAGCAATTTTCCTTTAAGGAAGCATAGAGACTATTTTTATAATAATAGTCACAGAATTTTAAACCACATTAAGGGTTACATAGTATTTGCTCTATATGTACTTAAGTCATGTTGGGGACACATAATAATTCATAGCTGTGGAAGAATTCTTTATGATGAAATTTTCTTTTCTCCTTATCAGTGTTCTCTAACAGGATTTTATTAACTCTAGAAAAGTAAATTTTATTTATAGTATTTAACTTTACAAATGTCAATTAATTAAAATATTATTATATAAACTTAAGTGCTTTTTTATTACAATCCTAAGTTACATTTCATTATTGAGCACTTACTAGGTGCCTGACACTATTTGAAGAATTTTTACTGCTTAACTTAGTAGGCACAACCATTCCACTGAACATTTACTAGCACAATTGCAATTTTGCACCATGAAGTGAAACAGAGAAGTTAATAAGTAAGTTACTAGTATAAGTTCCTGAGCAGTGAATCTGAGATTTGAATCAGATAATAGTACTCCAGCATGGGGTCTATAAACCCCATCACTACTATCATCATTTTATTACTATTCTCTAAAGCATCTTTTATTTTTCTGAACTTTTTCTTCACCTTAAATTGTTGCATAAAGAATGAAATATTGAGAAAGGACTTAAGTACACAATTAAAGCATCAGTGAAATAATCACAAGAAGTTCTTTAGAGTTTAGCTAAAAGAAAACTTTGCTTCATTACAAACATGAAAATGTTGTGAAAATCTGAAATCTAATGTCTAATAGTGCTGGAGAGTTATGAAGGGCGTGAATCTTAGTCAATGACATTATTAAGAAATAATGATAAATAAATATCTATGATTTCCTATGGTAATAACTTAATGTGTTTTCAGCATTAATTTAATCTAATAGTATTAGAATACTATTAAGAGCCAGTTATGCCTGTCTATATTTTTAGTCAATATTTCTATTGAACTCTATATTCATTTTGTTATTTGGTTATTTTTTAAAATTAATGTATACTATTAAAATATCAGTTTGAGAAGTCTCAAAGACACAAAGGTGACATTTATAAGTTGTGTGTGGCATTTTTTATTTTCATTGAAAACAGTGTATTCTCAATATGATTTTAAGCTCATGTAAAGCACTGACAAAGTGTTTTGAGATACTACTTGAAGCCTCCTTACTCATCACTTTGTTAAAGGATAGATTAAATTAAATTACAGTCATGTTACATACCTTATTGTGTTTAATAATTAAATGGCATTACTCTTAATAACTATTGAGATGTAGTTTATTTTTCCACTCTCCTTTTAAATATATTTAATGGTAAATATGGTTTTTGCCTGTATATAAAAATTCTGAGTAACCCACATTTTTTCCTCATCACTATTGAGCTCCCCCCTGCTTTTTTTTTAACCTGTGGCAAGCTGGGAAGTCTCTCTCTCCTGTCCCTGTCCAGTATGGAAGTGGAACTTAAAGAGTACCCATAGCTCTTCCCAAAGACATCTTCAAACTTATCTTACCATTTTGTAACTGTCTGCCATCCATCAGATAAGATTTAAGTGTCTTGTTTTATCATCTTTATTCATTCTGCATACAGTCTATCATCTAAACTATTATATTATCTTTTGATATTTCAGTTAAAAGTTTCATTTTAGTACCCTGTCATACATTTCAAAATTTAACTGCTATATAAAGTCATAGTGCTTAGATTGTTATAATTTATCTATTTTACAATTTTGCTTGAGACTTCCTAGAATTATGTTGACTTTTTTTTTGCACTACCCATAGCATTTAGCTTAGTAGAAAGTGTTAGAAAATGCCCATTAAATACACTTTTATTTGACTTGATATAAAGTAGAAACTTAGTCATTTTTATTTTTAGTTTCAGGTGCAGCATTATATCTCTCAGAGTTTGGTAACCCTAGGAAGTTGCAGCTTGTTGAGAAAATCTATTATATCTCTACTTCTGTCAGAAGTAAACAGCTTTGCTGATGATCTGGGGTCCATCAGTGAGGTATGTATGACTCTCATTTATAGTTAATGTAGCTACAGACTTCCTTTCTCTCTTATCCCCTTGCCAGGATGATATTTTAGTTACTACCTTATCTCTAATGCATGTGAATGGTATTTCTATCTACTGAAAATACAGAAAGATACTTCCATAAAGTAGTTTTCAAAATAAAGGCATCTTGTCATCCCTACTTGTATATACATGTACAACAGGTTCTATTGGTGACAGCAAAGGAAAATTCAGATAAATGCCTTGAATCTTTCCAGGTAGGCTGCATGTTCATAAAGCAAAAATGTGAGAAGAAAGTGAACTAGAGAAGATCTTAAGTAAAGAATAACCTCTAACCAGTGGCATCCCCAGTTGCCCAAAAGAATTATCTGATTAACCTTTATAACCTTGTTGCCAGACCTTATACCAATCCAACTAAATAGAGGTCTCTGGGGTAAGGTAGTAGGAATTGGAATTATTCAAACCCTCCAACTGATTCTAAAATGCAACCTAGGTTGAGTACCAGTGATCTAACTAAGCCCTTTTATCTGTACCAAATTTTGTCACTTTTGACAAATGTATAGAAAGAACATAGTCATTTCCATATTTTGATAGTGAGACTGGTTTATTATGTGTGTTCACTTTGTTGGCTCATTTAATTTCCTTAGAGTCTTACTAGTAGAATTAAAAAATACAAATAAAAGAAATAAAAAACAGGTAAAAATGTTTTAGTAAAGACAAAGAAATTTAACAAGAAAAGAATATATGAACATGTGCATTTAAATAGCTTTTAATCAAGTACTCTACATTTAATAACATCATCCGAAACTGAAACTATTATATAATCTAATTGAATTAATTGTATGACATGGTATATCATCTAATCAGCAATTGTTCAAATGATTACTAATTACTAATCTCTCATAAGAGCTCTGATATTTTTTGGAAATTCACTGTTACAGATCTCAAAGAGAAATAGATAAGGCACACTGACTAATTGAAAAAGAGCACAGTGTTGAAATAAATAAATACATGATGTTCTTTGTAGGACTTCCAAGATCATGAGAGGCTGCAAATCCCTGAAAAGATTTGATGTAAAAGGAGAGACTTGAAAAGTAGATTTAAATTAAATAAGCAGAGAATAAGAGAATGCAAAGGCACCGAATTGTTATGTATTAAGAGTTGTGCCAAGGATTCTGAGGAAACAAGAAAAGGCCTTGGCATTTAACAACAGGAAGTAATGTAGGAAATAAGCTTAATTGAATTGCATTGTTTAGAGAATAGAAATAAGTACAGAAAAGAAAGTTTGTGTGTTTTTGTTTTTTTGGAGGGATACTGGGGATTGAACTTAGGGGCACTTAACCACTGAGCCACATTTCCATCTCTTTAAAAAAATATATAATATATATATATATATATATATATATATATATATATATATATAGAGAGAGAGAGAGAGAGAGAGAGAGAGAGAGACAGGGTCTCCCCTAAATTTCTGAGGCTGGCTTTGGTGTATCCCACCATTCCCACCAAAAAAAGTTTCATTTACGTATTTTCATTTAATTTTTACAGTAGCAGAAGGAGAAAAATTTTTATACTTTCTATCTGGTTTATAGGTAAGGAAACCAAAACTTACTTAAGCAACTTGATCAAGATTGCAGAAAGAATATATACTAAAGCTGGATTTTAAACTCAGGCATTCTGTCTGTTGTCATTTTTAAAAAATAATAAGAGCAAAAGTAATACAACAACAACAACTAGTTTTTGTTCGGTTGTATGTGTTAAATACCTCACATGAACTGTCCCAATCAATTATTTTAATAGCCCTTCAAGATGTTAATATTGATTAAAAACAAGGAAACTATTAGCATTTTTAACAGTAGACAGCAGAAAGCACTGTAGCCAATTTTAAGAAGAAAAGGATTCAGAAGCAGTTCTAGTCTGGCAGTTTCTCCAGAAGTTAATCATATGCTTTCCACATGGCCACATAATTCAGCAGGTGGGTTTACATGAAGAATCATACATTAATGAATGTTCATAGTAGCTTTAATTTTAAGAGTATCAATCTTAAAAAAAAGCCATATTTTTACTGATGGGTGAATCAGTGAATCAATGTATCATAAATATATGCAGTAGAATACTACTCAACCATAAAAGGTATTGAACCAATGATATAATCATCATAGATTAAACTAAAAAATACCACTATGCTGAACAAAATAAGCCAGACACAAAAAAACAAGTGTGATATGATTTCATTTCTATTAAATCCTCAAACAGGCAAAACTAATGTATGGTGAAAGACATTAGAACAGTGCTTGACTTGAGAGAGGATAGGAGAAAATGAGGGGTTGGAAGTTTGGTTACATGGGTATATACAGTTGTCAGAATTCAGCAAAATGTGCACATAAGTGCTTTCTGCATTCCATAGTGTGATTCAGTTTTTAAAAAAATATTTTTAAATCTTAACAAATTTTTGAAACTAAAACAAATTTAATTTTTTCTTAATTGCTTTTATACTTGATTCTTTAGGCCATTTAAAAAAGTTTATTACTTAATGAATACTATGGTATCACAAATAACTAAAGAATGGCTTTAGTTTTAATGATGCAAACTTTTCTAAGAAGTTACTAATTCAAAAAATAATTGTGTATGTATATTTACACATATATACATACTGTAATGTATATTTATATCAGACAGAGGACAGGTCCTATTTAATAAAGATCAATGAGAACTTCAATGATAATTATTGTCATGGATATTTATTGAGCAAATTTATGTATCAAACCCTATTCCAGGGGCTGGGATGTGGCTCAAGCGGTAGCGCGCTCGCCTAGCATGCGTGCGGCCCGGGTTCGATCCTCAGCAGCACCACATACCAACAAAGATGTTGTGTCCGCCGAGAACTAAGAAAAAAATAAATAAATGTTAAAATTCTCTCTCTCTCTCTCTCTCTCTCTCTCTGTCCCCCTCTCTCACTTTCTAAAAAAAAAAAAATTAAAAAAAAAATAAATAAATAAACCCTGTTCCAAATGTATTTCATACTTAGCGCAAGTCTTTTACATACATTCTTTGTTAAAATAGCTACTTATTTTATTTTATGTCATTTAATTTTCCCACCTACACTATTAGTTAATTATTTTTTTGCTAAAGAGGCAGTTAGGATCAGGGATTTTAAGTAACCTAACTAGAGTCACAATAAGGAGAGTATCAAGATTATTGAACCAAGAGGTCCAGCTCCAAAATCTGGAGGATAAACTATGCAATGATAATGTTACTAACTATCCATCTCAGTTCTTTGTCTTTCACTGACACTATTCTATATTCATTTGTCTTCTGCTACTGGTATGTATACTGTCTTACTTACTTTATAGTACTGAAATTATAGCAGATAATATACCTGTGTCAAATTTAATACATTTATATAAACTCTGCTATGACCATGAGCCAGATTTTTAAAGAGTTTGTCTCTTCTTATCCTAGGAACTCTTTAACTGTTTTCAGCTGAATTCAATCTTGTGGGGGGGTCTTTAAAAAATCATTTGTATATATATGCTTAGTATAAAACTTCCTAATATCTTAACAAACATATTTTTATTACTTTGTTTGGGGGTTCTTAACAATTGATTTAAATTAAAAACTGCATCTATCATTCTTTTCTTTTTGTTTTTAACATATCAATATTTCTTTATTAATTTTGACAAATATACCATAACAATGAAAGATGCTAATAGTAAGGGAAGTCATGCAAAGGGTATAGCAGATCTCTGACTTACACTTGGTGACTTTTCTGCAAACTTAAAATTGATCTACAAATAAAGTCTTTAAGTGTATTCAAGAAAATGGCAAAGAGTACAGAATAATTAAGATGCCACAGCAAAGAAACAGGAAATATTAAACTCTAGCAGGAAAAAGGGTACATTTGCAACATGAGGCAAGTCTTTTCTAACAACAAATATACTATATATACTATATATAAATGGCAGTAGCATGGCATTTTATAATAGTAAATGATATATTTCCACAGATTCTAACCACAGGGTCGTAATGTTCAAGGAAACTCAAGTAGACAAGTTTTTCTGCAGCTCCTCTTTTGACTTCTTGGCTTCCCCAGCTGGGGTCAAGGCCTCTACTTTGACCTGGGATGTCATTTCCTCCAAATTACCAGGCCTTGGGGCTTCCCTGTTCACTGGAGACTCCTTGGTCCCAGCTGGTGTGGCTTTGATCTGAGCTGGTTTTACTGAGGTATTCTTCTCCATGTCTGTCTCATCACTGTAGCTGGAGGTATCCTCACTGAAGCTGTTGTCAAGGACCGCTGACACGGTCCCAAGCTTGGCAGCAGCTTTGTGCCCTAGAACAATGCCCCTTTCCTCTGTTTCTGAGACTAAGATGTTTTTTTCTGAAGATAATGTTGAGTTCCTGAGCACTGAGGCAGGATGTGGCACAGAATTCAGCATCTTGTCACCTTTCTTGATCTTTGCCTTGGCCTTCTCTTTCATGCTTGATGGCAAATCTGGCACAACTGCTGAGGCATTGGTAGATGGAGTTTAGGGACTTTATCAGATTTCTTCTTGCTTCTGCTTCTTGGGTCATTTTGATCTCCACACTCAACCTTCACCATCCCCTGCTCCCCTTCTGTCTTGTTGTTGGCCCCTTGGGAATCAGAAGATCCCTTCCCCTTCTTCTCCTTTTTATTGCCATTTGCTTTGTCTCTCTTTAATGTCCCTTTGGAAGGTCTGGAGGGCTTTTCTGATAAAATAGCCCCCTCTGGGCCTTCCCTGATCTCTGGCTAATTCTTCTTCTTGCTCTTGGGGATTGACTGGTTTCCCAACAACTTTCGTTTCAAGCCTTTCTTGCTGCTTTCCTTGGTGGCATCTGTTTTAAGGGAAATGGTGGCTCCTTCATGCTGAGATTCCAGTCTGCCATCTGGGTCATCTTTGTTCACCAGAGTAGAGGAAACAAAGAGGCTGCAGGTCTTTAGAGTGAACTTTGAAGCCTGGGAATTGGCTTGGAGAAGCTCTAGGTTCACATAACTTGGGAAGAGAAACTGGTTGGGTGTTACTGTAGGGACTTCCTTATCACTCTGGGATGATTTCTTGCTGATTTTCAACTGCTCTTTTGACTTCTTGGCTTCCCCAGCTGGAGTCAAGGCCCCTGCTCTGACCTGGGGTGTCATTTCCTCCAAATTACCAGGCCTTGGGGCTGCCATGTTCACTGGAGACTCCTTGGTCCCAGCTGGTGTGGCTTTGACCTGAGCTGGTTTTACTGAGGTATTCTTCTCCACGTCTGTCTCATCACTGTAGCTGGAGGTATCCTCACTGAAGCTGTTGTCAAGGACCGCTGACACGGTCCCAAGCTTGGCAGCAGCTTTGTGCCCTGAAACATTGCCCCTTTTCTCTGTTTCTGAGACCAAGATGTTTTTTTGCTGAGGATAATGTTGAGTTCTTGGGCACTGAGGCAGGATGTGACACAGAATTCAGCATCTTGTCACCTTTCTTGGTCTTTGCCTTGGCCTTCACTTTCATGCTTGATGGCATATTTGGCACAACTGCTGAGGCATTGGTAGATGCAAGTTTAGGGATGGCGTTGACAGTTTTGGAATCATCCTCCCCCCATTCCTCCTCCTCTTCTGAGTTTTCTGAATTGATGGTGATGTATAACCCTTGGGTTTTCTTGGCTTGCAGGGCTGGAGCTTTCTCTGACTTCAGCTTCTGGCTGAGCTCTGGGGTCTGTTGGTAGTGTGTATGGATGTACAAAAGGGTGAAAGGCTGAGGAAGGATTCCTTTCAGACCACTCTGTTTCTTCAGGCTCCTTACTGCACGCACATAACCTGTCTTCACTAGTTGGTGGTAAATGAGGGGAAACAGATCCTTTTGCTTTCTGGTTTCAGCCATTCCAATAAAGACTAAGTTCCAGCAAGTTGAAGACTGTCCTCTGAGGAATTCAAATGTTAATTCCTCTCTATCATTCTTTTCATAGTGAAAGAATTTTCTCATCATGATTGTAGTGTATTTACCATCTTAAAGAGTAATCACCTTAGTTTTCTATTGAAAATAAGTTTAAAAAGCATTCTTAGAGGATTCTGTACACTACTGACATTGATTTTCTCAGGGCCTACGTTGTTTGGCAGTTCAAAACAGAATAAAATCAAGATTTTATTGACTGAATATCTCAGTCATTATGTCAGTGGGACAGTAAACAAATAGTTACAGAGCATGCCAGTGTGATTATCTCTGGAAAAAGGAAAAGCCATGATTTTGGTGATTTTTCTATATTTTCCATATTTTATTTTACTTCATTTTGTTATATTTATTGAGATAATTTATACATCTTTATAGAGTATGGTATGATAATTCTATACATATACAAAACATGTAGTGACCAAATAAAAATAATAAGTACTTCTGCCTACTCAAACATTAATCGTTTTTATATGTTGGAGACTTTCACACCCTTCTAGTTATTTTGAAATGTATCCTAGATGGTTGTAAACAACAATTTCTGCAATGTTCTGTAGAAAAACAGAACTGATTCCTCCTATCTAATTGTGTTTTGGTGCTCCTTATCTAACTTCTTTCCTGCCCTTCAAGGTCTTAAGAGACCACTGTTCCACTCTGTTCTATGGGACTGACACATAAATATAGTTATACTAGACAAAGGTGCTATAAACATACATTGGAGAAAAGATAGTCTCTTCAACAAATGATGCTGAGAAAACTGGAAATCCATGTATAGCAAAATGAAATTAAACCCTTTTCTCTCACCCTACACAAAACTCAACTCAGAGTAGATCAAGGACATAAGCATTAGCACAGTGACCCGAGTCTCCATCATGTAGGGTTAGGAACCATCTACCTCAACAAGACTCCTAAAGCCCCAGAAGTAAAATCAAGAATTAATATATAAGATGGTATCACACCAAAAAGCTTCTTCACAACAAAAGAACCAAAAGTTTGGCGAGAGAGCTTTCAGAATGGAAGAAAATCTTTGCCACCTGAACCTCAGATAGAGCATTAACCTCCAGGATATATAAAGAATTCAAGAAACTTAACACACACACACTCATACACACACACACACACAACAATCCAATCAATGAATGGGTTATTCGGGGCTTGGGTTGTGACTCAGCAGTAGAGCTCTCACCTAGCACATGCAGGGCCCTGGGTTTCATCCTCAGCACCACATAAAAAAAAGTAAATAAAATAAAAATATTGTGTCCAACTACAACTAAAAAAATAAATATTTTTTTAAATGTGTTATTCACAGAACAAGTATGAATAGTCAACAAATATATGAAAATATTTTCAATATCTCTAGCAATTAGAGAAATGCAAATTAAAACTACACTGAGATTTTATCTCGCTCAGGTAAGAATGACAACAATCAAGAATACAAATCACAATAAGGGTTGGTGAGGATGTGAGGGAAAAGGTATACTCATATATTGCTGATGGGATTGCTATTGGTGCAACTACTCTGGAAAGCAGTATGGAGATTCCTTAGAAAACTTGGAATGAAACCACCATTTGACCCAGTTATCCCACTCCTCAAGATGTACCCAAAGGACTTAAAATCAGTACTACAGTGACACAGCCACATTAATATTTATAAAAGGTCAATTCACAATAGCTAAATTATGGAACCAAGCTAGGTGTCCTTCAAAAGATGAATGAATAAAGAAAATGTATATTATGTACACTGTGGAAATTTACTTAACTATAAAGAGAAGTGAAATTATGGCATAAGTTTCCTATGTCCATATATGAATATACTATAGTGAATCTCCACATCATGTACAAACATGAAACTGGAATGATAATTATCCTAATTAGAAGAAGATGTACTCTATGTTTGTATAAATAAGGCAAAATATACTCTACTGTTATGTATAACTGAAAAGAACAAATAAAAAATATAAAGATCAGAGAAGAAATAAGTGAAATCAAAACTAAAATAAAACATACAAAATATCAATACAGCAAGGTGTTGATTTTTTAAAAAGATAAACCAGATTGACATGCCTTTAGCTAGACTAAGAAAAAAATGAGAGAAGACTTTTGTAAGTAAAATCAGAGATGAAAAAGGAGACATTACAACCGATACCACAAATACCAAGATCATAAGCAAATACTTTAAATAATTATATGCCAATAAATTCCAAAATCTAGAAGAAAAGGATAAATCCCTAGACACATCTAGTCTACCAAGATTGAATCAAGAAGAAATAGAAAACCTAAATAGATTAATAATGAGATTGAAGTAGTAATTAAGTCTCTCATTTTCCTCCTCAAGAAAATCTACTACTTAATAGCTTTACAGCTAAAACTTTAAAATACATTTAAAGAATAAATAATTCAAATTCTTCTTATAATAAACTATTACAAAAAAATTTGAACAGGAAGAAACACACCTTTTCCATGAGAATTTTATTAATAAGTACATAGGTTTCTCTGCTGAACTGGATGGCATGTGATTTTCAGCCTTCATGAGTCATTACTAAATTTGTACTGCTAAAAGCTGGCTTATCAATGTTTTTTACTTTTAAAATTTTATCAAAGTAATTTTTTATTTACTCTAGAATGATGATTGGGAAAGAGGTGTGTCACATTCATTTTATGTGAATGTTAAGGAATTTTTTTTAGCTTCAGTCTGGGCCATTAAAACAAAAATGTAACTCTACCCAATTTATCAGTCATGTTCTCTTTTCCTAGGTAAAATCTAATAGTTTTTCATGGCTCTGGCTAAATGAAGACTCCTTGAATCACTTGATAGGAAGGTCAAGTATAATTTACCAGTTACTTTGAGAGAAGGGTAAACAGGGAAGGGCAGAGGTTACATTTTGTAAAGAAACTGGAATCATTAGAAAGATAGATGTTTTTTATGATGTGTCAGGTTAAATCAGGTAGGGAGAGTGAGGGAGAATCTAAAATAAGGCAGACACTATAGATAAAATAGAAATTCATTGGCGGGGAAGGGGGTCAAGATTAACCCTGCAAAATAGCTGCCAAACCTTATGAATAAATATTCATAATCAGACAGATTGCCAAGTCCTATGAATCGGACATCTCAATATCAGCTTACTACAATTTCAGGAATATTAAGAATCAAAGGGCCCAGATGAATCAGAAACAGATGCGGGCATCCTATATGTCTCCTTAGGTTTATTTTTCAAACGGAATAAGATGAGGTCTCCAAGTGAGATTTTGTAGGGCTTTTCACACAAAAGGCTCTAAGTTTTTATACATTTTCTGTTTCATAATCCAGAGCATTATACAGCTTATGGAACCATCTTCAAGAATCCACAGCTCATAAGTTCTGAGTTTATGTAATGAGTTTATGTAGTATAAGTAATTCTGTAGACAGGAGCTTTCTTTTAATAGTTCAGATTTCCTCCTTTAGCACTTTTCTCTTTTTTGACTTTTTAAAATTTATTTATTTATTCTAATTTGCTATACATGAGAGCCGAATGCATTTCAATTCACAGAACACATATGAAGCATAATTTGTTATTTCTCTGGTTGTACACAAAGTAGAGTCACACCATTTGTGTCTTCATACATGTACCTAGGATAATGATGTCCATCTCATTCTACCATCTTTCCTACCCCTATTCCCTTTTCTCCTCCTCCCATCCCACTGCCCTATCCAAAGTTTCTCCATTTTTCACATGCTCCCACCTCCACCCACACTATCGATCAGTATCTACTTATCAGAGAAAATATTCAGCTTTTGGTTTGGGGGATAGGCTTATTTCAGTTAGCATGATATTCTCCAACTCCATCTATTTACCTGAGAATGCCATGATTTTATTTTCTTTTAATCCTAAGTAATATTCCATTGTGTATATATACCATAATTTGTTTATCAATCAACAAATATATGAAAAAATATTCAACATCTCTAGCAATTAGAGAAATGCAAATCAAAACTACTCTTTAAGATTTCATCTCACTCCAGTCAGAATAGTAGCTATTAAGAATACAAACAACAATAAGTGTTAGTGAAGATGTGGGGGAAAAGTCACACTAATACATTGCTGGTGGGACTTCAAATTGGTGTGGCCAATATGGAAAGCAGTATGGAGATTCCTTGGAAAACTTGGAATGGAACCATCATTTACCCAGTTATCCCACTCCTTGGTCTATACCCAAGGGACTTAAAAATAGCATACTACAGTGACACAGCCACATCAATGTTTATAGCAGCACAATTCACAATAGCTAAATTGTGGAACCAACTAGAAGCCCTTCAGTAGATGAATGAATAAACAAACTGTGATATATATACACAATGGAATATTCCTCTAGCACTTTTCAGCACCACCAGGAGGTTCACTTAACAGGGCAGTAGGTGGGGTCATTGACCTTCTTTCCCCTCAATTTGCTGTCAAGTGTCTGTGTTCTCAATGTGCTAGGAAATTTGTTTATGGAACTGAATTGATTTACAAAGAAAAGTTATTTATAAAGGTTTAATTTGTTTCCATGGTAAATAGTTTTAAGATATTTTCCCCAAAACATTCTATAAAAACTATAATATATCAAAGATTAATAGTACATTTGTATATATTATGATGAACCACACACCGATAAAAAAGTGATGACCAGTCTAATAGAAAAATGAACTTAAAGATATGAAAAGGAAGTTTGATAAAAGAGAAAACATAAAAGGCAAATAAATTAACATGAATGATCTCAGCCTCAGTGGTATTAGGGAAATGCCAATTACAGAAACAGTAAAATGTTTTATACTGCTTATATTGACACAGACTTTTAAAAAGTTAACTTGATGGCATCAGAGATGCTAGTGACGATACAGAAAAATGAAATTCATCACTGGACCAAATCAAAGATGTATACCCTCTGAGAAATAGCAAGTCTGCCATCCAAAGGGATCTTGTACAAGGATGATAATTTTGACCTCTTTTCAATAGCTCAAAATTAGAAATAGGAGTCTTATAAAATATGGCTATATCTGGTGCAGGAAAAATAACTATAAAGCAGTTAGAATACATAAATTAGGTCTTCATGTATTGATATTGATACAATTTGAAAGCATGTTAAATTGAAAGGAAGAATGAAATATCCAAGAAGGAATCATACTCAAATATACTGTTTTTAGAAAGGAAAAATACTCAAATATACTATTTTTAGAAATTATGTAAACAAAATAATTGACACTTTTCCAGTATATCCATAAGTCAAAACATTTTTTTCAGAAATTTGGAATCTCTGACTGGGTCTATAGCTCAATGATGGAGTGCTTGCCTCACAGGTGTGAAGCACTGGGTTCGATACTCAGCACTACATAAAAATGAAATAAAGATATTGTGTTCATCTACAACTAAAATTAAAAACAAAAAGATATGGAATCTGAAGTAATAGATGAGAAAATAGCAATGTATTTGAATTTATATATTATGTGTAATTAAGATCTGTGCTTTTGGCATCACAAAATAGTTGTCTACTGAAAAAGTCTCCTAAGTGCCAGAAGTATATTGATTTTAAATGAAATTCCAGTCTTAATTGCTTCTTAGAAATGTTTTTCTCCTTAGATGCAGTTCATATCTCTATCTAATCAGCATGTTTGTGAATATAGTATCCAAGCTATTAAAAATGAATAGTGCTTTTGGAATATTGATAGGCTGAAATCTGAATTTAGAGTATTATATGCATACTTACATTAAATACTTCAGAGACCTAATGTTTACAAAGTAGATGAAATTTCTACATGCATGTAGATTTTAAAAATTGGATGAAAAAATATTAGCAGACAGAAATTCAGAAGCTCCACTGCATACATCAGAAAGTATTTTTCTTTTAGATGTCTATTTCTCTTGTTAAGTAAAGCAATTCATTAATTAAAATAGAGCATGCAAATAAAAGATTCTGAATCTGGAACAAGTGTACACATACTTATACTTCTCAAAAGTAAGCTAATTTTCTGTATCAGGGCAAAATGTAGCAATGAAATAAGCATTTTAAATAAGATAAAAAGAAAAATAATCATAGCTCTGAGCAAGAAACAGCTGACCTGTTTCTGTTGAGAGAGGAACCATATTCTTTTCTAAAATTATGCATATTTTAATTATATCTTAAGATCTAGGAAGCTTGGCTAGGTCAGCAGTCAGTCCATCAGGGAAAATAGAATTTATATCAAACTGAGCACAAGAAAACAAAATAGAGATTAGAGGCCCTTGTTGTGGGTTTTTTCCTTTTTTTTAAAGTTTTGGTTTGTTTAACAAGAACTTAAGAGAAATTTCTGATAATAAGCTCTACTTTATCATATTTATGCAGTTTTCTCCATTACTGGCATTTTTGATAAAAGTAATCATTAGGTATGGATGAAACAAGGCTTAAAACTCTTCAAAATACACGATTGACCTAAAAAATTTCCACTTTACTGAATGCCTTTTTGAAACTACTATTTAGGAAAAACTTTCATCTGTGGCTATAAAGATGAAAGTGAAGGCATTCATTTATCACTTAATAGACTAAATCTTTTTAAAGAGATGTCTCCATGGATAAACTAAATCATGTGGCTAAGAGCATGAGCTTTGGAATCAGATGCCTACATATATTGTAACCTCTGAAACAGTCTGGTTAACAAATCAAGCCTGAAGTCTCTCAGGCAAATTGCATACTTACAGGCAATACAGAGACTGAGGAGCATATTAAATTATCCAAGAGGAGGCACCTGACGAAACCCAGATTATTTAGGAAAACAATTCATTTTCTTCAGCAAATAGATTGCATTATAATGAGAAATTGAGGAAGGGAGACTAAGTAGAAGCATGTGTCTACATTTTTAAAGTAACTAAAGAAACATATTAAATGACAGCCATGTTTCAGGGATGGATCAACTGTGGTCCATGAGCTAAATCTAGCTTGCCATCTGCTTTTGTAAATAAAATTTTATTGGAACTCAGCCATATCTATTCATTTATGCCTTGACTAAGCTGCTTTTACACTGAAACAACAGAGTTGAACATTTTCGATAGAGACCGTATGGCTTGCAAAGCATCAAATACTTATTATCTGACTCTTAAGAGATTTTCCAATTCTTGTTATATATGAATTTTATTTGTATCTTGACTTGAACAAACCAAAAAGTATAATAAAATATGATGTGACACTTGGAAAAATCTTACCACTGTCTATTAAGATATTACAGAATTTTCATTTTTTAAATATCTGTTTGTATCATTGCACAAATGTATTTAAAATTTTCTTGCCTATTAGAAAAAATATCTAAGCATTCAAGGATTAAATAAAAAACAATAATTGGTGCAAGCCTCAATTTTTCTCTTCTTAAGTATGGATAGCAATACTATCTATTGCATGCAGTTTTTGTGGGTTTCATGAAGTTAAAACATTTGTGGTTAGCGAACTTGATATAAGTGCACAATTGCTGTTTACTGCTATTGTAATTACTATTTAACAAGATATGAAACTTTAAAGGGAAAACTCTACTGATACTAATACACATGTGTAAAAATTAATAATATGTGGTGGCATATGCCCATAAACCCAGCTACTGGGGAAGCTGAAGAATGAGGATTAGAGTTCAAGGTTGTAGCAAGCAATTTAGGAAGACTCTGTTTAGAAATAACAAATTTAAAGGAGAGCTGCTAATATTCCTCAGTGGTAAAGTATTTGTCTATCAAGCAAGAGGCTGTGTTTAGTCCCTACTACCGCAAAAAGAAACAGAGATAGAGAAATGAGGGGAGGGAAGAGGGAGAATTACACTGTGGCTTCAGGAAAAAGTTCTCAGATATTGTTTTGAAAACAGATAGTTTTTGAACCATCTTCTGTGTAACACAGGACTGGGTAACCACAAAGATTTTTGTTTAAACTCTAGTTGCTTAGGTTTATGGTATTGGACAGACTTTAAGAAATATTACAGAGTTACCAAATTAGTTTAATTGTAATGTTTGAATTTCTTTCTCGGTCCATGGCATTGAGCATCTTAAAGGATTCAAAGATTTGTCATGTGAGGACAGAATATACATTTTATTTCACTTATACTTTTATCTTTGCATAATCAATAAAATTTTAAGTTCTTAAAGTTCAAAATCCAAAATACAATTTAGGGTAAGGATGCGATATAAACCACTCCATTCTGTATTTCCCATTGATTAAAATTCTGAAATTTTGGAGAAAACAAAATAAAAATCAACTGCTTGAGGACTCTAAAATGTAAAAAATATAAATAAACAATACTAGCTGGATTATATTTTCCATTTTTCTCTTTTATCTCTCATGTCTGATCCAAGAGCAGCTTTAAGAGGGAACTATGCAGTGCTCTAGAACAGCAAAAATTTTGACCAAAACATGTCTTTCTGGCAAAAGAAGTGGGAATGGCGCTTTTATACTGAGTAGGGCAGGAATACTTGATACTTTTGTTTTCCTTTATCATTTTTTTTCTCTTCTGTTGATGCAGTGAGTAGGTCACAACCATGTAAGTGTATGGATGACATAAATAGTTAAAACTCTGAGAGAAACTTAGTCTCTCACAGAGGAAGAAATAGGTAAAGAGATTCCTGGGATCAGAAAAGGGCAGAGATGCGCCCTAAAGAGGAGAGACCTGGAGAAGGGTATTCTTAATTCTCTGTATTAAGGACATAATTTTCAGACTCATCCCTGAGCTGAGATAGATGCCAAACACTCGCAAGTCTTTAAGAACTGAATTATGATATAGTCCACTTCATATAACCCAGACAAGCTCCCTAGTGGCACATACATGGGTTACACCGAAACTGTGGTAAAGACATTGAAATCTGACAGTAAAATTTTTACCCACAGAAGGCAAGACATAATTTGAACATTGGACCTAAGCATTTTCATTGTCTGATAAAACAAATCAAAACATCAACTTTCTCTAAAAATCTTTAATAGAACCCAGAGTTTTACAGCACACTATTCAGAGGATCTAAGATATGATCCAAAATTACTCACTAAACACAAAGAATCAGGAAAGCATCCCTGAGAATATCCCTGAGATAACTCAGATATTAAAAATTTCAGAAAAAAATTTTAAAGCAAATGTTATACCCATGCTCCTTGAGGTAAATATAAACACTCTTGAAATGAATGAAAAGATAGAGTTCACACCAGAGTTCAGGGTAATAGTAACATATTTATATATGTGTGTGTATGTGTGTGTATAATGTGTGTATACACACATTTACATATGTACATAACTTTAACAAACATGTATATTTAAAAATGTAAACTTTAGAAGTGAAAAACACAATATCAGAAATAAAATATTCATTATATGGGTCAATAGTAGATGTGCCCATAAAGCTGACATAGAAAAAGGTCAGCATACATGAGACAGGAAAATTAAAATTATCTAATTTTAGATAAAAAATAATAATGGAAAATGGTTGAACAGAATTCTAGAAATCTCGAGGTGGGGGGCATCAAAAGTTATAACACTCAGGCCACTAGAGTACCTGAAGGAGAGGTGAAAGAAATTTGTGACAAAGAGTATATTTGAAACTAATGGCTAAAAAAATGCAGAATTTGGAGAAAACCATAAATATATTGATTTTCTGGTGAATCATAAACACTGAAGTTATGGAAATTTTCAACTTCTTCAAAACTGAAGATGATGCTTTTCTTTTTACAAAGGAAAAAAATGATATAACATTTCAAATGACTGCACACTTCAAATCAGAAACCATACTGGCCCCAAATTTACAGAAAAACATCAAGTCCCACATCTAGTAAATATACCCTTTTGAATGATAGGCATGTACTTCACATGAAGAAAAACTAAAAGAATTTATTGTCAGTGGACCTTCTGTGAAAGAAATGCTACACATAGTACTTCAGACTAAGATGAATTGACATGACAAAGAAAACTGTAATTTCAGGAATGAAGGAAGCGCAAAAGTAAAGCTTAATATTTGAGTGAATATAATAGAGCATGTTGCTTTTATTACATTCTTTTAATTCTATGTGACTGATGAAACAAAGGTTATGTGACTGATGAAACAAAGGTTATACACATTGCATGCACAAACCTGGTGTTTGTGCATGCAATGTGTGTAACAACTAAAGCATAAGGTGCTCAGGATATCAGGGACCTGTGGTTGTGAGGCTGCTAGTCAAAGTGGAAAATATTAACTCTAAATACACTAAAAAAATTAGAAATTTAATTTAATTCCTAGAATGAACTACCAAAAATATTTTAAACAAGATAATTAAATTAGAAGCTAAGAAGTATTTACTCCAGAAGAAGGTATATTTATACTATGAAAATACTAACCCAAAGAAAGTTGGGTAGACTGTATTATTATTAGCAAAAATGCATCTCTAAAGAAGGAAGATCAGTAGGAGCTGGATGTGGTAGCACATGCCTATAATCCCAGCAGCACAGGAGGCTGAGGCAGAAGGATCATGGAAGATCAGTAGGGATAATCAAGGATATCACATAATGACAAGCATGTTATTCACCAGAAAGATATAGTCCTAAATATGTGTACAACTAAGAAATGCATGAAACTCCAAAACATGAAACAAAAATTATTAAACTTCAGAGAAGATATGTAGTTGTTCCTGATGATTTTAGTAATTGATAGTAAAACTAAATGAAAAATCAGCAATCGTTGTAGAAGAACTGAAAAAAACGATCAACCAGTTTGGCTCAAGTGTTGTTTCTAGAACCATCCACCCAACAACAATAGAATCCATAATATTTTCAAGTGCACATTTAACAGGCACTGAGATAAATCATATTGTGAATCACAAAATAGACTTTACAAGATTTAAATAATTGAAATTATGTGTTGGATATTCTGTAATTATCATAGAATTTAGTGAGTAGTTAATAACAGAAGAGTGTCTATAAAATCCTCCTGTTTGGAAATTGATGAGTACTCTTCTGTATAACCCAGTGGTCAAAGATAAAATCTAATGGGATATTAGAAAAAAATTTCCAGTTTATTTGTTTTGAGCAACCAATAAAAAGATCACAAAAAATATAATACATCAAAATGTGAATTGCACCTAAAGTAATAATTATAAGGGAAATTTATAGCATCAGATGCGTAAGATAGTATCATAGAGAGGTCTTATATCAATGATGTAAGAAATTGGAAAAGCATGAGAAAATTAAGCTCAAATCACATAGACAATACTAAAGATGATAGTAAAAATCATTAGAATACTAAAAGGGGCAACAGAAATTAATCAGTAAACCAAAGATTGATTATTTGGTTGGGGGAGAAGATAAAAATTATAAAGCTCAGTAATGAAAAGGACATCAGTACAGATGTTAAAAGAATAATATGGGATGGGCTCAGGATGTGGCTTAGGTGGTAGCGTGCTCACCTGGCATGCCTGAGGCGCTGGGTTAGATCCTCAGCACTATATAAAAATAAAATAAAATTAAGATATTGTGTCCATCTAAAACTAAAAAATAAATATTTTTAAAAAAAGAATAGTATGGGGCCACTATGTATATCTCTGTCCCTGCAAATTCAAATTAGATGATATAGAACAATTCTTAGAAAGATACAAGCTGTGTGAGGAAAAAAAGATAACCTCAATAGTCTTATACATTCATTAAATAAATTTGAATTTATAGTTTAAAACCTCCCAACAAAGAAAACCCTGGACCTGGATGGTTTTATTAGCAAATTCTATAGAACAATTTATAAAGAAACATTACACTTCCCAACAGTCTCTTCCAAACATTAGAAAAGCAAACACTTGGCAACTCATTTTATGAGACCAGCAATACTATAATATAAAAAGAATCTAAGGCATTGCACTGGTGTATCAAAATTTAAAGGACAGTGAAACAGTAGTTTGGATCTTGAAATATCTCCAAACTTCTATTCTTGTGTCCTCTGGGAACTCCTGGAAAAGAGGCAGTTTAGGAAAACAGTTCATGGAATAGTTAAGAGCCAGACAAATCCTGCACTTGTTTTCCACTTGGATTTATTTTTGAATATTTTTTAGACTAAATTTTCTTCATCAGAAAAACTAGAAAGGATGCAGAATCTATCTTAGATTCAAATAATTCAAAGCTACAGGAACAGTTTGGCAGAAAGTCTCCCAGTAACAAGGAAGTAACAAGGAAAAAATAAAACAAACTGATTATCTTTGGTAGACAGTAGACATATTTTTTTCTGTTCCCAAATGTAAATTTGACAGAATTGACTAAATATGAGAAGGAAGAGAAAGAATTTGAAAATGACTTATTAAATAAACTAAAATAAATAGAAGGTAGTCTGACTTGCTCGGTGGCATGAAAGGATGCATATTTGATATAAAAAGTTGGTAAAAAGGACAAAAAACATTGAATTATAAAAAGCATGAGGAGAGAAATAAAAATAGAATGTGGTGAAATGAGAAAATTATAAGAGATCTAAAATTCCATTAGGAAAATTGAAATGCACCTTGAAGATTAAAAAAACTCAATAATCAATATTACAGAAAATTGAGTCAATGATGAAGGAATGACTTGAGAAGTTCATTTGATATATAATAGAGAAGGACAAAGAAATGAAAATGATGAGAAAAGTTGATAAATAAATATAATGGAAGCTATAAACCATAAAGACTTTTCATTTCAAAGATGTAATTTAAAAAATATGTTCTTAAGTGGAAAAAGAAATAAGAACACTGCAGTTTTAAGGTCTCGCTGCATTTAACAAAAATTCTCAATCGTAATCTATGCAGTTGGCTTCTGAATTTGAAAAAAAAAATTCTCAAGCCCATTTAGAAATAAAACCAGAAATATCACCTATTAAAACAGTTATAACACAAAATTAGGTATTAAAATACACAGTATATCTAAAGTAAATAAATAAGCATGAGAACAGTTTAAGAATTGATAGAAAAATCAATGAACAAATGCTATATGTGAAAACTAAGTGTATACTAAATGAAACATCACAAATTAAAGGCAAAGAATTAGCATTATTAAACAAATAATGGAAATTGGATTATCTCCCACTTAAGAGTCTTACCTCACATCATACTCCAATATACTTTCCAAACAGATATTAAATAACCAAATGCAGAAAATTAAAATACAAAACAAAATAGATTTCTTGTAATATAAAGAATCTGTTGAACAAAGTAACCACCCTGCTAGAGAATACCTAAAGTATTAAGTAAATACACTCACCCTGTAGACTCATAGAGACACAGATGAAAATTATCACACACTTGATCTTAGCCAAAAGGCCAAGAAGCGATACAGATGAAAATTATCAAGAGAAAGGGAACTGTAGGAGGAAAAGATCATCTTTGAGAGTTAGAAATACTATGAAAGCCTGAGTACAAAAGGATGATCTATCAGACAATGTTGAAGTTATCTTATCAGGTGAATATGTTAATCCCTACTGACCAACATCTTGCATTTTACCTGACCACTTGTATAGCAATGTAGAAGTCAAAGACTGACTACATAAGGTGGGATTAAACTCAGGCATCCACTTAACTCAGAAATCATCTGAAGACACCATTGATATGTGAACCAAGGAGTCAGGAAAGATCAAGGGCTGGAGTAGCTAAGTGGCAGAGTGCTTAGCAAACATGAGACTCTGAGTACAATTACCAGCATAGCAAAAAACAAAACCAACCAACCAAACAAAAAAAACCCAACTCAAAAGAATGTGATTTCTTTTGGTTTCCAATGAACAGCAAAAAATGAAAAAGCCATTAACCTACCCTTAACACAGGCAAGGAATGTAGTTTCATCTATTTAAAATTCAAATAGATTGTCTTATTCCTGGAAGGCCAATTAGTCATAGTTCCTAAAGCCATCAGTACTTGATGCTTTATTCAAAAGGTGAGGGAAAGAATGTGAAGATCTGGGACAACACTTCTATTTTCTAATATTATTAGTACAATAATTACTTTAACTTCTTTTCCTAACATATGGTAAGGTTCAAGGGATGCATTTAGGTATTGTCACTGTTATAACAAAAACTATACTCTGATACATTCACTGCATAATTTAAATTTTAGATTAAAAAATACCAAATACTTTGTATTTGTTTAGTGTTTTATATTAACTTCATAATTCTTTAACATGAAGATTTTGACTTTTGAATTGAAAAATTGTTCTAGATTTTTAAAAGATTTTAAAATTAGCCACAATACATTCATGCATTCTTGGAAGGTTTCTGTTATAGATTCAAGGCTCTGAAAGATATTTTGTGACCCCTCAATGTAGACAAAAAGCCTTTGTTTTGCAGAAATAACAATAATCCATCAGGAACTCACAATTTAAATTTCAGGACATCCTTTGAGATCATGAACTCTAAAGAACTAGTAACATGATTCATAAAGCCATGTATATTTATTGTGTTGAAAGAAAGAAAACATAGTAATTGTAAAAAGCATTAGTAATTTTGCTGTTTTACATCAGCATTTACCCTTTATAACCCTTAAAATGCCCTCCAAACTAAAGTGGTAAAGTGGCCACAGAGGTGATCATAATGCAATTTGTTTGAGGAGTATCCATAAAACTCACCTTAGATGGGGTATCATTCTAAAGTTTGATTCAACTCCCTTGGGATCAAATTATCTACACTTAACTATTAAGCATCTGCATTTGTTTCCAGAATTAGGTTCTGAGGAGTGAATTCTCCAAAGCCACTGACCCAGCTGGCAACAGAACCAGAATTAGAACTCAGAGCTCCCAATTTGCTCCCTGTTCTCTTTCCACATATTTACCAATTATATTACATCTTTTTCTTCATCCATAGCAAAATAAATTTAAGACCTTGAGTAAATTATATTACTTAAAAATGTGAACCTATTATTTTGTTAAAGAACAAATAACCTGATTTTTACATTTTAAGTTGCTTCTTCATAGCGTCTTCAAAAATGGCTTTTTAAATCATAAATCAGAGGTTGTTATATCACGACATATGATTTATAGTGACAATCATCCTGGTCTTATCTATGATTTACTGCTCATACCCTCTAAGCATGACCTGACTGGATGAAGATTCAATGATTGTTTTGAAGATTCATTTATTGTTTTGCTTTAAAAAATATCTTTTAAAGTCATGTTTGCCTACATTTTAAAAGCTTTGTGCTCATTTAGTTTTTCTCAACAGGTTAATGGATTTGAATTGAAATAGAAAAAGGTCAATTAAGTTACCAGTAATGTAATATTATGGCAACAGAAAAGATCTTTGCATATAAAGCATCTTTAACTGACTTAAAGAATTTTTTACTTTTGGAAAAAAATGAGAAAAAAAATGAGAAAAAAATATGGTGATTTATCCAGTGTTAACTTCTCAGCAAAATCATTTTTGGTTGTGTAACTCTGTGTTTCTCGTAGAATCTGTTTTTCTTTCTTTCTTTCTTTCATTTTTTTGTATAATTGGCTTTTGCATTTTCATCTCAACTCTAATAAAGAAATTACCATTGTAACTGACAGGTTTTTCCATAGATGCTACATGGATTATCCCTGTCTGTAGTAGTTGTGTACTTAGATGCCAGTAAAAATAACCCTCTGCATTTCTTTGCTGGAGAGCAGGTAGTGGTACTTAGTTGAGGGCTTTTCAATTGACCCTCTCATGGAATCCTGTTGCATTGGCCTTGATATTTTGAGGAGTTTATGGAATGCAATAAAACTAGTATTTTAAGTGTAAACAATCATAGGGTCTTTGCTGCATCTTCAGTATATACAGCATCATTGCCCCTTAACCCCTATCCCAGTGTTTGCAAGTACAGGAGAATTTTTCTTCTTAGATTGTGGATTGTGTTTCTCCATCGAGTTGAATCAACCACTAGCTTAGAGCTTCTTTTTCCTTTGCAGTTTCTTCAATGAAACAATGGGGTGCTGTACATTGGGGAAATTATTATCACCTATAAGGAATCTGTGCTTTTATTAGTATTTGAAAGGAATAAGGGAATGTTACCTTATTTATTTTTATGAGTTATGAAAAATAGAAAATATGTTTAAATAAAAGAATCAGTAATGCTTTCTGTAAAAGTTCTGAAATGATGGAACCATGATATACAGAACTACAGTTACAGAGGAACCAGTTGCACATTCACTGTCAGAATAATTCTGTGCCCAAGATTATAATTAATTCAAGAGAATTTTGAGTATGTACAGAAAATAAAGTTAATTATTTTCTCTGTATTTGGCTATCCTAGCAATAAAATGCCAATTAAATATGATTAATTCTTCCTTTAAAAATAAGTATGAGGATCATTGCTGTAGTTTTAATGGCTGTTATGATGAGATTTATCAGTCACTGAAAAGAAGTCATCAGGTCATTTAAGTGTCTTGAAAAATATTCTAAATATATTTCAATAAATACCTTCTACTGATTATCTCTTGTTCTTCATGAAAAGTAAAATCATATTTGTTCTGAATAATTTTCTGATACGATTAAAACATAATGCCTTCTATGAAGATTTCTCTAATCACTATAGGCAGGAGCATCCATCTCTTTTCTATTCCTATCTTTGCATTGTACACATTAACTCATTTCATTGGAAATAATAATCTATCATTATAATCCACTATTCTTTACATTTGTCTCTTTAAATGTAGTGAGGTTAGCAAAAACATCTTGTTCATTGTTCTATTTCTGTCTCTATGTTGATTGAGGATTTTCATTTTAAATAAAAGGTAGCAGTTCATATTGGCAATTTTCATTGACCTTGAACCTCATACCAGTTGTTTTATAAGCTATGATTCTCTCAGAATTAAAAAGGAAAAGAGGAATGAAAAGAACATTGGAATCTATATCTTCTCTTCACCTGTGTATCTTCATTTTATGCAGGAATACTTTGATTCCTAAAAAAGAATAATTGGAGGCAAAAGACTTATTTGAAGTTCTCTGTAGTTCTGAGAATATAGGACACATGCATGTCACATATATACTATATTAAACTATACTTCCTGAAGAAATAGGAAGTGCCTGTAAGGTATGGTGTTAGAGAAAGGGGTTCTGGATGTGGTTAGGGTGACAAGTGAAAAGTGCAGTGAATAAAAGAAAGGAAAACTGCAATTTGAGTGCCGAGTTTCAGTTTAGAGGTCAAGATTTTAGAATGAAGCCTTTCCACTGGTCAGGATGGAATAGACAAGAAGTTCATTGCAATGAGTAGGCCAGGTAACTGACCATTGAGGCTGGCGGTTGAGCAGTTCATCCATTGGGCATGGTAAGCATTCAAGAGGACAGCAGCATGTGAGGCAGAAGGAAAGATGGTCAAAGAGACAGGTGCCTGACACTTTGATCAGCACCTACAATAGTGGAGGCACTTTATATTTCAATAAATAAAGGAAAATTAAAGAGTAAAAATACTCTGACAAATGGAAAAGAAAGAATACTCTAGGAAGGCATTATTAAGCCAGGCTGTGGGCCACCAATCTCTGCTGGGACCCCTGGGGAAGCAGGCTTTTTGGTTGTGATGTGAACAGATCTCCTTCTTTGTAATTCTCCTCCCTTCCCAACTAGATTGCCACCCTCTGTGTTCCTCTCTTAAGGAAACCCTGGAACTCCCCAGGGAGTGCACAACCTGGTTCCTGCCAGGTTTCGGGCTCAGGGTTTACTCCAGTTGAACTGGGCTGACTGGGCTACCCAAAATAACCACACAGGAGACACAAATACCTTTTTCTTTGGGGTCACTGTGATGGCTCCTCTGACCTTAAGGTCCTAAGGAAGAGAGAGAGAGAGAGAGAGAGAGAGAGAGAGAGAGAGAGAGCGTGCACGCCCATGCTGACCCCCCTTTTATTGCAGAAGAAACTATTCAAATGAGGCAAGAGGTCAGGTTTCAGGGGGCTGAGTCTATCTTCATGATGTCCACTGTCAGCAGGTTGACTGACACCTGGGTAGGCCACACCCAAGGGCACAGTAAGAGGAGGGAACACACACAAGGCACTTCCATGGAAGATTCTATCCTAAACAGGGCAAAGGGGTTATTTTACAAAGGAACAGGTGAGCATAGCTTCACCCATGGGGCTGTAGCAAGACACACCCATGCACAAGCACCAACCCTCGAATCCAAGAAGGGTGGGGAAAGCTCTGCCATATTTCTGTGCCTGAGCGCCTTAGCACCCAGCCAGGGAGTGTGACTCAGTCACTTGCAAGGTTGGTCTCCTACAGGTTCCTGTGACGTCAAGAAGGCAAAAGGTAATCTCATCTGTACTTATGATTTACAGTGCTAATAAGAACCATGTTGTTTTGAAGAACTGTTGCTTCTTTTAAAATCACATTGTTGTCTATTATTAGTCTAATGATATGTATTGAGCTCTTACTGTGAAACAAGTATGTTGCCAAATGTTCTAGGATAACATGTAGGATACTTATTGTTTAATTGTGAGTACTCTGTGCAGAATCCAAACCAGTGTAGATCATCCACAATTATTTTGAATGAACACACACCCCTAAAATAATTATTGAAGACATGGGACTGCACATTATTTAATATATTCAGATTTATATGTAAAGTGACTGTTAGTATTTTAATGTAGAGAATAAGGTTAAAAGGATTTAGGAGACAAGAAAGTTTCTGTGGTGGCTGGCATCCCCCAGACAACCTTATAGAAAGGATTTAACCTCATTAGGAGTAAGGATGGTACTCAGCGAAAGCACTCCAAATCAGCAAATCAGTTAAGTGTACTGATGCCACAGCACAGCACCTGGGTATTGAAAAGTGTCCATTGACTGCGTTCCTATTCACTTTGGGCAAAAGCATACTCCATATTTTTGCTAGTGCTTTCTTGGAGATTATAGTTTTAACTATAACTTAAGTTTTATGGCTATTTATATAGGCATTAGTTTCTTTTTTGGTATCCTTTATTGAAAGTATATAATACTCAAAGAATACAAATAGGGGAGAATGTAAACTTCAAAGAAATTTATGGGGCTGGGGATGTGGCTCAAGCGGTAGCGCGCTCGCCTAGCATGCGTGCGGCCCGGGTTCGATCCTCAGCAGCACCACATACCAACAAAGATGTTTTGTCCGCCAAGAACTAAGAAAAAATAAATAGATGTTAAAATTCTCTCTCTCTCTCTCTCTCTCTCTCTCTCTCTCTCTCTCTCTCTCTCTCTCTCTCTCTGTGCCCCCCTCTCTCACTCTCTCTTTTTTTAAAAAAAAAAAGAAATTTATGAAGAATGTCTATCACCTTACACAGCCTCGGTGATTATAGAGTCGAAGTGCATGCTATAGAGTAGATTAGCTATTTAGTGATGTTTGGCATGGTTAAGTGATAATTTTATGTGATTCTCTGTAACAGTATAGGAAGGAACCTCTTTGATTCAGTCAGTGGATGTTTATTCCTGAGAAAATGACACTTTTTAATGGAATTGCAACCTTATGCAATATTATGTTAACATTTGAGGCAGTGTTTTCATGTACATCCATCTCATATGGCAGATTGATTTTGAACCTTACTGATAAACACATCTATAATTAAAGTATAAAGGCAATTGGAGAATTTGGTAAAAATAGCAATTTTATTTCCATTTCATCTTAGACATTTACAAAACCTTTAGAATGTGAGAGAATACCTATAGTATCCAATCTATTTCATTCAGTCTTTAAAGGACTAGTTTACTAATAAGCACGTACAGAAGTTGAAAGCAGGTATTTAACAGGAGAAAAAAGTGATGGCTTCTGAAAGAGTGAACTTTTATTGCTACATGGTATCTGGTTAATCTTTCAATGGCTTAGGCAAGCAGTGCAAATCAAGTGCAACTCAACTTACTTATTTGAAAATGGGTCTTAGGAAATCATTTTTAAAATGAACTGAACATCAAAATTCTCTATGTAAATGTGCCAGGGATTCAAATATGTAATAAAGTTTCATTTGAATTTTAAGCAAATTTTCTTCTTGTGAGTTGTTGAAGATTATTCTGTTTTTCCCTTTCTATAGAAATAAAATACCTTTTGAGCATAATAGCTTTTGCTCTATGAAATAAAAATTTTCTCTATTAAAAGCTGAATGTCAACCACCCTGTAGCAGAAAACCTCATCCTCATAAATTCATGGGGATGGCAAATGTTAAAAATAAACAAACAAACAACAAAATCTATTTAATTCAAAAGAATCTTTAGTACCTAAAAAGTTCATGTATAACTAATACAAACTGATAAAATGCACAAAAAAGAAAAACAGTGATGAACATCATTGCAAAAGATATTTATCCTATAAAACAAAAAATAAAGCTTGAAAGATTCAAGTTTGATTAAAAAATATCTATCAAAGCAGTTTTCTAATTTTTCATAATAAACTAATATTAATAGGTTCAGTTTAGATACAAGCTTAGATTTGTCTTGTAATATACAGCTCTTAGAATTTAACACAAATTGACAAGTATTTTTTGTTGCCTGCCATACTTCTGGTTAGCTGTTTGATATTCACAAAGCAGAGAAATATACACTCATTGCAGTACATAGCTATTTGCATTTGTAATAGGTATCATGAGTAAACCAGTTCATTCATAAATAATATCTAATGTGTAAATTATATATATATATACATATATATGTATATATATATTGCCTTGACAATTTTGCATGCTTTGATTCCTTTTAAATCAAGATGGAAAACAAATGTCAACACTTTTATTAAAAATATAACAAGTAATTTTAAAATGTTCATGTTTAAAAAATAGAAGAGAAATAGATTATACACTGTGCTAGAATCTAGTGCTAGCTGGTATGAATATTTGTGCCCCCCCCCTCAAATTCATGTGTTGAATCCTAATCCCATATTATATGTGATACTCTTAAAAAGTACAGTCCTTGGGGAGGTGACTCAACCATATGGTGGGGGGATCCTCGCAGGAATGGGATTACTTCATTATAAAGAAGACTCAAAAGAGTTTGTTTTCCCTCTATGCCATGTGTGGACTCTGTGGGAAGGCACTATGTATTGAGGACAGGATCCTCACCAGACAGTGATTCTGCTGGTGCCTTGATCTTGTACTTCTCAGCCTCCAGTACTATGAGAAAAATATTTCTGTTGTTTGTAACCTATTCAGTTTATGGTATTTTGTTGTAGAAGACTGAAAAGACTTAAAACAACTATCAATCAGGCTTCAATGTTTTGTAGTCTTCCTTAATAGTGAAAAGTATGTAATGGCAGCATAGCACCAAATGTCTTCAAGTATGTACTTCCTACAATGTAAACCATCACAGGGGATTAGATTGTGCTGGACAGTTTCCAGGTGAATAGTATGCAGGAAGCATCCCTGTCCTCAGGTAGGAAAGTGTATCTCTCATACCTCTGAATCCTCAATGCTTCATGGGAAATCAACTATATATATTTTTGTTTTTGTCTTGAGTAAGATAATATTTGGAAGATTTGGTTTACAATGGATTTATTTTATATTTTATCATAATTCAGTACATATTTTTATTGCCTCCTGTTTGCTAGATCTGAAAAACCTTAAGCAATTAGAATATGGAGACACAGAGAAAATGGGAGTGATTTACAGATTTGGGGAAGCACATGAACAAAAGCACCAGATATGTTTGTTTTGGGGGGGTCAGTTGGTCAATACTCATAATAATGAATTTTTATGTTCTGATATCTTAAAATCTATTGGATTCACTTATATTTTAAATGGATCTTCTAACCATCCATTGGTAATTTTAAAAACCATTGTTCAGTGACATATAAACTTTCCAACTGTTGACATATTTCATTATATAATACAAAAATACATTTGTTGATATTACTATTGACCTCCTGATAGAAGTCTTTGAGTACTAGGAAACTATCAAGTACACTGTAATGGATACAGTGTTCTTATACTTCTAATTTTTGCTTGAAACATTGAGTTTATCAGCAGAAGCAAATGCAGTAATAGATTTTCTTTGAAAAAAGACAATCTTGCTTCATTCATAGTTGTCTACTAGCTATTTATTCAAGTGAAAATGGTGTTTAATGTAAAATGAAGTTAGTTTATCTTGAAGCTCAATCACCCATCATTTTTTTGGTGAAATTCATCAAACTTAATTCTTTTAAAAAGATTCTCATATCTAATAAAATGCCTTCCTAGTTACAGTCATTAAAAGACCACCTTAAATTTCTTTAAAAAGCGACTTACATTTTGAACACTATAAGTGTATAATGTTCAAGGAAATATCTAGAAGGATCATGAAATATGATGACTAAATGAATGAAAAAAATCCTCATTGATATTTGTAGGCAAATATATAGAGATATATAATGTATTTAGGCCTTATAAAAAAAAGTAACATCTTTGGCCATCTAGTAGGATTTGGTCTGTAGAATAGTTTTCTCCTTTTAATACCTTTCTGTGTATTTCTATTGCAAGTCAATTTCTATACAGTTTAAGGAGGATGAATTTTATGTTTCTTGTAATTCCCTTTAATCTGATATTTTGAATTTTAAATACCTCTGAATGAGAAATAAGTGAGCTTTGGGAGGAAATAATTTTTATTATGGCTACCCATACAAATTAAGTCATGGAAAAAGCCTTGTCTTAATTTTTGTTGAGTTACTGATCTCATGTATTTAATGGTCCATTTGAACTTCAAGACTCAGATCCCCATACCCACATTTTAGAGATGAAGCTCTTAGCCTCACCTAGGCACCGATAGCTGTGTGTTTCTGATTCATGTTGATCATTATATCATAAACTTACTATTGATCAAAAGCCAAATGTAAATCCTGTAAACATTCAGAACTGATCCTATTGTCTTTTGTCCCATTTGATTTCAGAGCATTATTAAACTCATGTACTTTGAAGAATTATGAATCATTACAGATTAGCCAACTCTTACATCTTACAATTTCCAAAATTCCTTTCACATCACTGACTTAACTAATTTGCTTCTCACATAATGCTATAACAAGCAGAACAGACATTGGGCATTCTTATTTTGCAGATGAAGAAACTGAGATTTAGCATCTTTTCATAATTAGCAGAAGGATGTGAATATGAATTTTCTGACTCTGTTTTTCTTCCCTTTTTAATGTAATACATGCTTTTCCACAAGCGATTGTGAAAAATCTGTGAAATTAAATTTGAACAAAGTCAGAGGGGAGAATTGATGGCAGCTGCTGTGTATGCCTCAGATTGTTACTTAGCTGGTTTATGATTCCAATGGAAAATGGAGCCATAATATAGTTTAGAAAGATTCAGTAATCATTCTGGTCAGTGTACTTTATTAGAAACCCATCTGTTCACACTCAGATAAATGTTAACGGGGATCATAAAGATGGATTGAGATGATATAAAATGATTTTATTTAATTAAGAAGCATATTTTCATTATTAATAAAGTACATCTCTCATCCCAAGCTCAGTTTCTGATAGTTCCTTAATTACATTTCAGAACACTGTATCAAACCACTTATATATTTCTTAGTATATTCCTCACATTTCTGTCACAGAGTGTTTTCCCTTATTCTTTATGCCTTGAATGCTGTTCCCTCAAATCTTATCATGTTTAGCTATTTCTTGTAATCTTTACTATATAGTAAATACTATATGACTGCCCATACTAGTAGAAGTGATATTGCTAATTATTTTTAATAATTATATATTATGTCATCATTATTATGCATACCTCAAAAATATCTAAAGTAAAAAAAAAAGACTAGATGAGACATCTTTATAAGTAAATACAGTTTGAAAAACACTGCTCTAGAACATGTTTGGTGGCTAATGAGTATCAGAAATCTCAGTAGATACATAAGGAAAAATAAGATAAAAGTAAAATGCCAATACTAATGAAAAGAATCATTTGATGTATAGAGGTAACAATTTTCTGGTTGTAAATTTTGTACCAACTATCAATTTTACACTTAATGAAAATTTATACAGGTAAATGTGGCTTTTTTTAAGAGATAGAGAGAATTTTTTAATATTTATTATTTAGTTTTCAGTGGACACAAGATCTTTATTTTATTTTTATGTGGTGCTGAGGATCGAACCCAGCGCCCCACACATGCCAGGCGAGTGCGCTACTGCTTGAGCCACATCCCCAGCCCTAAATGTGGTAGCTTTAATGTCTTACATTATATAATATAATTCAGGATACACAATGTTTATCAGTTTGACTTCCTTCCCCAATGTTCACATATTGATGTTATGTGTTTTTGATAACTAGACTCGAGGGCTTCTGTGAATAGCAGTAGTTCAGCTACTTAATAATCAAAGAAAAATATGGGGTATTTTATGCCATTATATACTAACAGTTTTGTACATGTAAATAAAATAAGTCTTTCATGAAAAAATACATACCAAATATATCTGTATTTTTTACTTTGTAAATTTAAATAAATAAGCTATTAAACATAGAAAAACGTAGAGCACTAGGTATTAAATTTTCTTCTTGACCACCCTTCTTTCTCCAAATGCATTGTGTAACTATTGCATTTGAAAGTGAAAGAATTATAGGTGTTGAGGGTAATGAAAGTGAAAGGAAGATAAGCCTCTAAGTCTAGTGTACCCAGTATTCGAGCCAAAAGACAAAACTATCAAGCAAAACTCTCCAGAGAATGAAACTAGTCCTGGGGAGTCTATGTAAGGAGTGCATATTCATACACATTTGCCCTTGACCTGTGATCATCTCTAAAGGTTCCAAATAGCAGTACCCAGATAAAGCACAATATAAGCACTAGGCTGGGCAAGAAGAGATTAGAATATGGAAGAACATTACTTTTGAGTTTTGCTGTCCATGTATTTGTTTGATCTGTTCTCTTGTCATTGAGACATGTCTTTCTCTTGGTCATGTCTTCCTCTTCTACTTGGCCCGAAGGTGTCTGATACAGAGAAGGTCCTCAGAAAATTTATTCTTTTAGTATTTATATACTGAATATCAACTCTGTACAGAGACTGATTTACATGGTGGGAATGTTGTAGTGAGCAAAAGAGAGTATTTCCTTGACCTTCTATTCCAGTGGAGGGAGTCACAGAATAAAGCAGATACATATAAATTATGTCAAATAATAATGGTAAGAAGAAAAATAAGTGAGGAGATAGAACATCAAAGGCGGTGTCATTAGGTAGGATGATCTGTTATGGTTGAATTGCATTCCCCCAATTTATATTTTAAAGCTGTAACTCCAGGTACCTCAGATTGTAACTATTTTTGTACATAGGGCCTTTAAAGATATGACTAAGTTAAATGGATCCATTAGGTTAGGCATTAGTATAGACTTACTGGTGTCTTTGTAAGAATATGAAATTTGAATACATAAGAGACCAAGACATATGTGTGAAGAGGCAGCAAGAAGAGAGATAAAAGTAATGCCACTGACACCTGGATCATGGGTCTTCAGCCTTCAGAACTGTGAGAAAATAAATCTGTGTTCTTTAATTCACCCAGCCCATGGATTACTTATAGCAGCCCCAAAAAACTAATGCAATCAGGATAGGCTTTTCCTCAGAGGTGACCTTTGAACACTAGCCTGAATGAAGCAAAGGAATGGACTGTGAATATTTAGTAAAGAGAATATCAAGAAGAAAGGGCAGCAAACAAAAGTCTTGAAGCTGTAAGTCTGTAGTATGCTTGGAATAAATATTTGATACATGCGAGAGTGGCTGATTGGATGAGCAAAGTGGGTCTTTTCTGTTGAATTGGGAAATGTTGGATTAATTAAGTGCTTATCAACTCTTCATCACTCCTGGACATTCCTTCTTATCAGAGCTCTGGGAGGACAGGCTGGCTACTGCTTTATGTGGAGGTTTGAAAGGGCTGTCCTCCACTCTAAGAGAAAAAAGGGGCAAGTGCTATGATCTGTACTTACAGGGCAGGTAGAAGAGGTGAGACAGGACATGGGTGAACTTGTTACCTTCAAATATAAACATTTTAATGATGTGTTGAGTCCACATTTAGAAAGCGAAGAAGAATGAACAAACTAACCATCACTGCAGTTTGATTAAGTTAGGCAGTACTGCTAAATGTCACTTTACTTCTAAAGCCATATGTACAAATGTGAACTTAAATAGGTATGTCTTTCATTTGACTTTCATTGTGAAACAACGTTTTAAACACATTTAACAGAAAGGTTTAGGGACAGTATTAGGAGAGAACAGATAATTACATGTCATTCAAGCTGTTTACAAACATAAATGTTACAGAGCTAGCAAAACTATAATTACACTCTGGGTGAAGCCATGATATGCTGGTTTTCATCAAGTAGTTACACTATTAAATGTTTTTTTTTTCTTTTACAGAAAAGAAATGTAGTTTCCAAAGGAAGCTTGTGTCTTGAATTTATAATGAATATCTGCTCATCATATTGCCTTCTGATAATAAATTATTGAAACTATTTCTTCCTATTAAAGTAACTTTTGCAATATGACTCTTTTACATTAAACACCAATGTAGGTCTGCTTTGAGGCAGACTTCATAAGTAAATTTTGCATTTTTGGCAAATGCTCATGAGTTATGGCTTTAGAAGATTTCTATAGTAACAGTAATACACCTACTGTTTTTCATATTTGTATACTTAGATTCATGAACTCTTTAATATTCAGAGAGAGCATCACCTTCATTTTGATCATCATATAATTTTATATCAGGAGGTCTCTTAAGAGGTACCTCACAGCCAATCCTCCTTTAAAAATGAGCAGGAACTCAAAGGAAAAGCTAGGGACTTTTTCAGAAGTGCAGACCAAAGGGAAAAGCTGGGAAATGATGGGGATCTTTTGACTTCTTATTGCTGTTTCTTCCTGTCTTAAATAAATAAGTGAATGTGTTTTTTAAAGACCCATGAGAAATTATAATCATGCTGTAGAATAAACTCATTTTAAGTTCAGTTTTATTTTGTAGATTTAAATACAGATGTCCTAATGTACTGTAAAAAAGTTGCTTTCTGCAAAAATGTCTATATAGGAAGGCAAAATTCATCTTTTGTAAGGCTGCTTTTCATCTGCTTGCTTTCAAAGCTTATAGGTTCTGGCAGGCATTTACTCTGTTTCCATCTGCACCTGGATCAAACCATGCAGCCCACCCTATGTTAGGATGTCTGCCTGGAGTTCTCTGCCTGCTTTGCTTCACAAAAGTGGCTGCTCCCTAGGCCATCAACACCCCTAATGGCTCCACCAGAGGAAGGCCCCCCTCTCCTGTTTTGGCCTTCTCAGCTTTTCATTTATTTTCTTTGTAATTCTCATTGCTGTGTTTTTGTGTGTTATTTATTTTCTATCTCATTTACTACAATTTAAACTACTATAAAAGACATTCTGCATGTTTTAGACTCACTGCCATAGAGGTCTTGCATTTTATGCAGCATGTAGTAGCCCATTAGGAAATGTTACATGGATATATGGCTATGTGAATAGACTGATTAGTGTGAAGGAATTATTTGTGATCAAAGTGTAGTTTATTTTTTTTTCTTTTTTTTATTGTTTGTTCACAACATTACAAAGCTCTTGACATATCATATTTCATACATTAGATTGAAGTGGGTTATGAACTCCCAATTTTACCCCAAATGCAGATTGCAGAATCACGTCGGTTATACATCCACAATTTTACATAATGCCCAATTAGTAATTGTTGTATTCTGCTAACTTTCCTATCCCCTACTATCCCCCCTCCCCTCCCCTCCCCTCCCTTCTTCTCTCTCTACCCCATCTACTGTAATTCATTACTCTCCTTGTTTATTTTCCCATTCCCCTCACAACCTCTTATATGTAATTTTGTATAGCAATGAGGGTCTCCCTTCATTTCTATGCAATTTCCCTTTTCTCTCCCTTTCCCTCCCATCTCATGACTCTGTTAAATGTTAGCCTTTTCTTCCTGCTCTTCCTCCTTGCTCTGTTCATAGTTGCTCTCATTATATCAAAGAAGACATTTGGTATTTGTTTTTTAGGGATTGACTAGCTTCACTGAGCATAATCTGCTCTAGTGCCATCCATTTCCCTGCAAATTCTATGATTTTGTCATTTTTAATTGCTGCATAGTACTCCATTGTGTATAGATGCCACATTTTTTTTATCCATTCATCCATTGAAGGGCATCTGGGTTGGTTCCACAGTCTAGCTATTGTGAATTGTGCTGCTATGAACATCGATATGGCAGCATCCCTGTAGCATGCTCTTTTAAGGTCTTCAGGGAATAGTCCGAGAAGGGCAATAGCAGGGTCAAGTGGTGGTTCCATTCCCAGCTTTCCCAGGAATCTCCAAACTGCTTTCCAAATTGGCCGCACCAATTTGCAGTCCCACCAGCAATGTACAAGAGTACCCTTTTCTCCACATCCTCGCCAGCACTTGTTGTTGTTTGACTTCATAGTGGCTGCCAATCTTACTGGAGTGAGATGGTATCTTAGGGTGGTTTTGATTTGCATTTCTCTGACTGCTAGAGATGGTGAGCATTTTTTCATGTACTTGTTGATTGATTGTATATCCTCCTCTGAGAAGTGTCTGTTCAGATCCTTGGCCCATTTGTTGATTGGGTTATTTGTTATCTTATTGTCTAATTTTTTGAGTTCTTTGTATACTCTGGATATTAGGGCTCTATCTGAAGTGTGAGGAGTAAAAATTTGTTCCCAGGATGTAGGCTCCCTATTTACCTCTCTTATTGTTTCTCTTGCTGAGAAAAAACTTTTTAGTTTAAGTAAGTCCCATTTGTTGATTCTTGTTATTAACTCTTGTGCTATGGGTGTCCTATTAAGGAATTTGGAGCCCGACCCCACAATATGTAGATCAGAGCCAACTTTTTCTTCTATCAGACGCAGAGTCTCTGATTTGATATCAAGCTCCTTGATCCATTTAGAGTTAACTTTTGTGCATGGCGAGAGGAAGGGATTCAGTTTCATTTTTTTGCATATGGATTTCCAGTTTTCTCAACACCATTTGTTGAAGATGCTATCCTTTCTCCATTGCATGCTTTTAGCCCCTTTATCAAATATAAGATAGTTGTAACTTTGTGGATTAGTCTCTGTGTCCTCTATTCTATACCATTGGTCCACTCGCCTGTTTTGGTACCAGTACCATGCTGTTTTTGTCACTATTGCTCTGTAATATAGTTTGAAATCTGGTATCGCTATACCGCCTGATTCACACTTCCTGCTTAAAATTGCTTTTGCTATTCTGGGTCTTTTATTTTTCCATATGAATTTCATGATTGCTTTATCTATTTCAAGAAATGCCATTGGAATTTTGATTGGCATTGCATTAAACCTATAGAGAACTCTTGGTAATATCGCCATTTTGATAATGTTAGTTCTGCCTATCCATGAACAGGGTATATTTTTCCATCTTCTAAGATCTTCTTCTACTTCTCTTTTTAGGGTTCTGTAGTTTTCATTGTATAAATCTTTCACCTCTTTTGTTAGGTTGATTCCCAAGTATTTTATTTTTTTGGAGGATATTGTGAATGGAGTGTTTTTCCTCATTTCTGTTTCAGAAGTTTTGTCGCTGATATACAGAAATGCCTTTGATTTATGCGTGTTGATTTTATATCCTGCCACTTTGCTGAATCAAAGTGTAGTTTAAAAATAGCTTTAGCTTTTTGCATCATTTGAAATGACTAAAAGATGTAGGACCCATAAGGCACATTTTAAGTTGAGACAATTGTGAAACAAGCCTTTAAATGGGAATGTGAACTAGATGGAATTGTTGGTGATTTGTCAGGCTTCAAAGATCAGAAATTCAGAATCTAGAAATTTTTATCTTTAATAACAAACAATGCTATTAAACATTATTCTATACCAAAATATTTTCATATAGTTCTATGATAAAAATTTAATAATCTGAAAATGTGAAAAGCATTAAGAATTTAGTGAAATGTATATTTCATGGTAAGATGCAATCCTGTATCATAAGAGATGCCTGTACCACTTAATCTGGTCACTTCAGGAGCTTTAGTCAATACAGAATTTACCAAACCACAGCATTGAAGGAATTTTTTACTTAAGTCTTCAAAGAAACTGTAATTCCGAAAGATTAGGTGTTTGCCAGGCACAGGGCTTGGGATGTGGCTCCATGGTGAAGCGCCCCTGGGTTCAATACCTGGAACAACAACAACAAAAATTAGGTGATTCATTTACTTCAAATCCTATTCTGGAATGATATAAGTCAGTACATAATTGACTTTTCCAAGATCCTAACACCAGATTGTGAATTTTAGGATAAGAAAAAACAGAAAGTTGGTAAATGTACAAATCCAGGTCAGCTTCACTGGTTCTGTTTTGGTAACATATTGATGATTATACTGCCCTACCCTTTTTGGTTTAAATGAGAATTTATATGTCAAGTACATAGCACAGTACCTAACCACAACTTGTATACACTAAATATTAGTTTTTTTCTGCCACTCCTTAAACATCACGTCTCTGATATACAAAGTCCAGAAATAGGAGCCCCACCATGTTGTGCTAAACAGTCTGTTTATTGATCAATTAAAGCCATTGAAATTATGAACCATCATGACTTAGAACCAACTATTAAAGCAAAACACCATAGTAATTTCAACGCAAACTCTCTCAGGAAGTACCTCTTAAATTAGGATGAGAAATAGAGAAAAATGGTGTGAAAAAGTGGGAGGAACAGGAGAAAAAGAGGGAGAGAAAGAAAAAAGAAAAAAATGCAGAGTACAGAGTGAAAATTTGAAATATCAGCATCGTAATGTTGCACCAGAAATCTTAATCTCATGTAAAGTGAATATTCTTTGTGAAGCAAACACTAATTTAAGGCTAAGAATAGAATATGAAGCACTTAATTTAAAAAGGAATTTAAAAATCCATACTGGCAAAAATTCTAGAAATGCCCATTTTGAATTTAAGTATTTCTTATTTATTTTTATCTGAAACAAATAAATGTAGTCACACTTAATTCTTAGGTTACTATCTGCAAATAGGATGTGTGTGTGTGTATGCCTTTTTTCATTCTTTCTTTTTTATCTTTATGAGCCTTGCAAGTTTTGTTAACATGAGCCCATTGACAGATGGCATTGCTCATATTTTTATGGCCAAATACTTCAGAAGATAATCTTTTGACAGCTGAACTGCCAGTTTTCAGCAGTAAAGAAAATTATGCCATTTTACCCATGTGTCATCCAGATGATGACTAGAGAGGATTTGCTCATGCACTTAGATTTGTTAGTTAATGTACATACCCAAGTATTTGGCTGTGGTTCAAACTTAAAATAACTTCTTAAACATTAATATCATTAATATTCAGAAATGTCAAGTCTGGCCATTTGCAAAATGAGTGTCTTGAAATGATTAGTTACTATCAATGCAATCTGCCACCTAGTGGGTGTGTGGGTGTGTGTGTGTGTGTGTGTGTGTGTGTGTGAGAGAGACAGCAGAATGCATTAAAATTCTTATTACACATATAAAGCACAATTTTTCATATCTCTAGTTGTATACAATGTATATTCACACCAATTTGTGTCTTCATATATGTACTTTGGATAATAATGTCCATCACATTCCACCATCATTTCTAACTCTATGCCTCCTCCCTTCCCCTCCAACCCTCTGCCCTATCTAGAATTTGTCTAATCCACCCATGATCCCTTTCCCTACTCCACTATGAATCAGCCTCCTTATATCAGAGAAAACATTCAGCATTTGGTTTTTTGGATTGGCTAACTTCACTTAGCATTATTTTCTCTAACTCCATCCATTTACCTGCAAATGCCATGATTTTATTCTCTTTTATTGCTGAGTAGTATTCCATTGTGTATATATAACATAGTTCTTGAAAAACTGGCAGAGCAATTAAACAAAAGAAATTAAAGGGATACAGGGATACACATAGGAAAAGAATAACTCAAATTGGCACTATTTGCTGATGATATGATTCTATACCTAGAAGACCATAAAAGTTCCACCAGCAAACTTATAGAACTAGTAAATGAATTCAGCAAAGTAGGAGGATATAAAATAAACATCCGTAAATCAAAGGCATTTCTGTATATCAGTGACAAATCCTCAGAAAGGGAAACGAAGAAAACTACCCCAATAGCCTCAAAAAAAAAATTGGCAATCAACTAAAGAGGTGAAAGATCTATATAATGAAAATTACAGAACCCTAAAGAAAGAAATCAAAGAAGACCTTAAAAGATGGAAAGATCTACCTTTCTTTTGGATAGGCAGAATTAATATTATCAAAATGGATTTTTAAAAATTTTTTGTTGATTTTAGATATACGTGACAGTAGGGTGTATTTTTTATTTTTTTTTTTTGTTTTAATTAGTTATACATGACAGTAGAATGCATTTATGCACTTTGGTATATCATACATAGATGGGATATAATTTCTCACTTTTCTGAATGTACATGTTGCAGAATCATACTGGTCATGCAGTCACATATATACATACAGTAATAATGTCTGTTGCATTTTGCTTTTTCTTATCCCCACATCCCTTCACTTTCACTCTCATCACTTCCCTCTACCTAATCTAAGGTAATGCTGTTCTTCCCTAGTGTCCCCTGCTTTATTGTGAATTAACATCTGCATTTTAGTGAAAACATTCAGGCTTTGGTTTTGTGGGATTGGCTTATTTCGCTTAATATGATATTCTCTAACTCCAACCATTTACTGGCAAATGCCATAATTTTACTCTTCTTTAAAGCTGAATAATATTCCATTGACTATATATATCACATTTTCTTTTTCCATTCATCTATTGAAGGACACCTCAGTTGATTTCATAGTCTAGCAGTTGTGAATTCAGCTGCTATAAACATTGATGTATCTGCATCACTATAGTATGCTTTTTTAAGTTCTTTGGGTATAAACCAAGGGATAGCTGGGTCAAATGGTGGTTCCATTCTCAATTTTCTGAGGAATCAAAACTACTCAAAGATTTCATCTCACTCCTGTCAGAATGGTAATAATCAAGAATACAAGCAACAATAAATGTTGGTGAGAACGTGGTGAAAAAGGTATACTAATACATTGCTGGTGAACTGCAAATTGGTGCAACCACTATGGAAAGCAGTATAGAGATTCCTCAATAAGGGTATATTTTGACATATTGTCCATACACGGAGTGCAACTATTCCAATTTTGTTCCCATTTCGTGGTTGTATATCACATGAAGTTACACAACTTGGTCATTGGTGCAACCACTCTGGAAAGCAGTATGAAGATTTCTTAGAAAAGTTGGAATGGAACCACCAATTGACCCAGTTATCCCACTCCTCAGCTTATAGCCAAGGGCTTAAAATCAACATACTACATTGAGGCGGCCTTGTCAATGTTTATAGCAGTTCAGTTCACAATACCCAAACTGTAGATGTGTTTTGAAAATACTTGTGCTCCTGAAAACAAAACATCGACCATAATTTTTGAAAAACTCACTGGGTAAGGAGCTATGGAAAAGTCACCTGGGAGATGTGAAAACAACTCTCCCTCATCTCAAAAATATTGTATTCTTATTGAGGCACAATAAAAAATTAGAAGATTTAAGTGAGAATAAAAACATTCTTTGGAAAAGGTAACCAACTCCCTGGTATGACTCTTCTGAAAACTGCATAACTACATCTCACCATGAGATAGAGATGACCAAATCATAATAGGGGGCAATCTGAAGAAAAATAAATGGAAAGAGAATATGTAATGATACTCAGTCTTTAATAATAAAAATGTCATATAACAAGTTAGTAATAAAATGCATCAAACAATTAATTGACAATGACTGGCACTGAGTGGTCATCATGGGCAGCATCATTGTGCCCCAGAGAAATAGTTGATCCCCTTGATATTCTGTGTACATTTTGCCTTTGGATCAGAAAAAGAAAATTAATGTAAATAAATAAATAGCCTTGTGATTTGAAAACTTGACCATTTTAAGCTAGCAAATAGACATGAATTTGTAAGTTAAATATTGTTGACTGCCAACATTCCAAATATGAATTACACAATAAATAAATTATGGGACTTTTCCTTATGTGTACTACAAATATTTTGAAACAAACTTTTAGCCAAAATACACACTAAGTAGATAAAAGGTGAGTTTATAAGTATTTATAAGATTAAGCATAACAATACAAAAACTACGGATACACTGAAATTTAGGTAGCAATTGTTTTAAACGTTAATTTCATGGAATTAATAGATGGCTATTAGCAATTTAGCTGTGTAGAATATTAAAATCCTAAGCCAAAACTAGCCACTTTGTTTCAGAGATTTTAATTTCAAATGACTTACAAATATTTACTTAGAATTTTTTTTCTGTTTAATTTTCTGTTTTCTGTCCATGTACTCTCAACATTTTTTTTTTTAATTTGGTACTGGGGATTGAACCCTGGGACACTATCACTGAGCTTCGTCCTCGGCCCTTTTTATTTTTCATTTTGAGACAGGCTCTGACTAAGTTGCTGAAGGTCTTACTGACTTTCTGAGACTGGCCTCTTAATTGGGATCCTCCTGCCTTAGCCTCCCAAGTCCCTGGGATTACAAGTATATACCATCAGGATCCACTGCTATGAACATTTTAAAATTTGAGTATCAACTGTCTGATTTTAAGTTTCTAAAACTGAGTTATTTAGAATTATAAAATGCTGACAACTTTAGAATTCTTGTATTATATGTATAGGAATCACCAGGCATGTCAACTCTACTTAAAACAGTAAACTCCAGGACTTACATTAAAAAAACAGATATTAATTATAAGTTATTTGTTTCTCCTCCACTTCCAGCTTTTAGATATTCTATGAGACCATCCAGAAGGCTGAATTTAGAACTTTAAGACTACACATACTTAAATATTTGATTGCAGAACTGGGATATAACAAACAGCACATTTTTCTCAATGTAAAGTTTAAGAAATCCTTCCCTATATCCTACCACATGCCATTACTTGTTGAGGAGCTAAACCCCACCCACCCTGATTCCAAGGTTCTTTGGCTATCTGCAGTATAGACCTCTCTCTGCTGCTGCTTTAGAAGTTGACTGAGGAGGTATCTGTACAATGAGAACATGCCATGCTAGACTTGTCACTGTCCACAAGAACTGGCTGTACAAGGTGTGTTTTCAATAATGCCCTTCCTGAATCCTTGGTGCTTCATATTCTATCTTCAGAATCCATATTTGGTCCCTAAAATTTCTGAAGCACACCCATAGCAAAGAGAATGAATACAAATGGTTAGTGAACTTGAAGGTGTTATCCTAGAATAAACAATACTGTTTGGGCAGCTGTGCATTACAATGAGATGGATTGTATTATTATTATTATTATTATTATTATTATTGCTTCTGTATGGGATTTTTTATTATTTATTTTTTATTTCTTACAAACAGGACAATAGTTGAATGCATTACATTCATGTATGAAGATGTGAATTTGGTGTCAACATACCTTATATACAAACAGAGATATGATAAATTGTGGTATAAGGTGTATTAAGAATTGTAATGCAAAAACTAATAAGAGAGCTCAGGTATAATGGCATAATTTGGAGTGAGATGGATTGTATTATTAATGAAAATCAGAAAATCACTGAAAAACAGTATAACATACAGACAGAATTAACTATGAGAATAAGTAAGATCTCTCAGAGAACTCTGCATTTATCCATCCTAACACTTAGCATACTTGGAATGGTAAATTATTTACACAAGTACTCATTTAATCCCTGTGTTGCTAGAGGATAAGCCTATGATGGCAAGAACTGTGTTTTTCCTCTCATGGTGATATTGTTGTAGGTATTTTAAAAATCACTTATATAACTTTGTATTTATGCCATTTTGTATAAAGAATGTGTTATTTTAATTAAAATTTTGGAGAAAATTAATAAAAATATTCCATCTTTCCCAAAGACTTACACATAGAAATATAGACAGAAATAAGAGAAAGTAACTTTTTCTGCTTACTCTAAAAGAATCTGCAAAGAACTCAGCAAAGTGCTCTTGACCCCCTGGGTGACACTAGTTATGAGAGGAGACACTATCCTCCTCCCACTGCATACTTCAGAAACAGACTGCCTGCAAAAGAGTGCAAACCTCTTTTTGAAACACAGGGAGGGTGCTCAAAAGCTTCCTAATGGATTCCTCTTCAACAAAACAATTCCAGAAAACTGGGCAGGAATTTTCCTTTATGACTTGCTCACTTAGTAAAGCATACATATATACGAAATCATTTAGACTTTATGTTTTTAATTATAATGCAGCCACAGTAATAATTTATTATTTCTCTGGAATCAATATGTTTACTGATAACAATTAATATGACACATACTTCTTTTTAACATTCAAAAGTAACATTTTTTTTTTAGTTGTAGATGGACACAACACATCTAATTTACTTATTTATATGTATGTGGTACTGAGGATCGAATCCAGTGCCTCACACATGCTAGGCAAGCACTCTACCACTGAGCCACAATCCCAGCCCTCAAAAGTAACATTTTTTAAGAAATAAATGATTGCTTACACTATCTTTTAAAGTTTATGTTGGTCATTTTTATCACATAATAATCCTAAAAGTGTGTTCTGCAGAACACTGATTCTCCATGAATAAACAAAAAATAAAAAATATTCTGTGCTCAAAATGTTTTGTTGAACTTCCTGATTTGCTGAAAGCCTCTCAAGTTTCAATTTGAATTTTGAATCTCAAAAGATAAATTGTACTATTCACTGTTTTTCACCTTCTCCAAAAACATAACCCCTTTTCTGTAAGAAACTCCTGAGTGTAATATTTAGCAAAAAGCAGTACAGATAAAATGTACTATTATTTTAAAATATTTTATGGAAGACCATTACAAAATAAAGTTGAAGTTTATCTTTCTAATGACTTCTGACTTATTTAATATTTTTAATGACCACCTAGATCATATTTGTAGTAAACCATTAATTTAATCACAAAGCAAATTAGATTTTTCCCATATTTAGCAATATTTTCCCCTGCCTATGCATGTTGGTTTTAATGGGAAAAGCAAAGGCTGATATATTTGAGTGGTCCTAATCACTGTCATGTTTCTTCATCCCTCAAACTTTTGTTAGTTTTAAGTATCTACTTTTCAGACTGCCTGTGCTGTCCTCTATTATAATTGAAAGATTTTAACCTAGAAGTAGAAAGGTTTTAAACATCAAGGGGCATCCAATTAAACAACATTATGTGAGGTCATTAATGTATTTAATATGAGGGGAAAGTCTTGAGAAATTTATATTCTGTGACTTCCTTAGGTCATTTGCATATCTTCACATAATTTGCCTGAACTTTGAGACACACAGGCTATACTGCAGTTCTGTTAAATTGCAATGCTAAACCTCCTGGAGTTAGCACAGGTACCACATATCAAAAGCAGGTTCCAACAAGATTGCCCTTGCTTCAGATACCATTTGAAAGTTCAGTAATCTCCAGGACACCAAAGGGGATACAAATATGAGGAAGCTCCCAATATTTCCCCCAACTTCATTAATTTGCTTGAATGACATAAAACTAATGGAAGTACTACATTAATTTTATTATAAATGATATGAATCATTATAAGACAAATTAAGGGTGGGGTTTTGAAGAATTCTGAGTAAAATTCCTCTGTGCCTTCTCCCTGTGGAATTAGGTTACCCTTCCTGATAATAGGGTGGGGTTTGGAAGGATTCTGAGTAAGATGCCCCTGTGCCTTCTCCCTGTGGAATCAGGTTACCCTCCCTGTATCATTCTTCAACCAGGAAGTTCTGCCAACCTTGGTTATTCAGAGTTTTTAATGGGGCTTTATTATGTATACATGATTGGCTGAACCATTGACCACCTGATTAAACTCATTCCTCTTTACTAAGAAAGTAAAATTTACTGGAATTTCAAGGTAAAATTAAAAAATAGTAACATCTAAAACATGGTCAGTATTTATGTGAAATATTTCTTTAATGTTAACTATGGGTTTTTTTCTGAAAATAATTGCATTTAAAACATATGTCCAAGTTCATTTTCCAGAATCATTACCTGTTTTTTAGCTGTGTTGTGTTAGCATTATATCCTTGGAGGCATATTCAGACATATGGAGCTCTTTTTCCATTCTCAAAGACCCAGAAATTCTCACATGTGAGTTTTATAGTTTTTTTTTCCCCTAGCTTCTCATTGCTCTCAATTCTGTTAATTTCCTCTAACAGAATTTCCTTCACTGCCCTTCTTATCCTTCAGAATTAGCTTCCTACATGAGTTGAGAGGATTTGAGTAAGGACCCAATGACCTTCTTTGCAGAGGCCCAGGGAAGTCTGCCAGGAATGGTTTTGTAGGAGCCATTTCACTGTCTCAGAATCTGCAAAGTCCCAGATGCTTAACCTTTGAGAGCGACAATCATATAAACAGTTTTATTCCCAATAAGTGGACCATTTAAAAAGGGACTATAATTCCTTACATATAAAACATCATGAATTAGAGTATCTTTTGAATAAAATATTTATGTTTTTACCACTAAAAACCACCTTGGAACATTAGGAAAGTTTTTATTTTACTATTAAATATATCATCTTACTTAAAGCTTTTAATTGCATTGTTATTGTTTTTTAAGAATCAGACAATATATTTTGGGTTTGAATTTCAATAATATATCACTTTGTACTGTTAGCACAATAATTTAGTTTCTGAGAAAGGTAAAATTTATTGGAATTTCAGACTAAAATTAAGAAACAAATACAATTACAATTAAAATGTAGTCAGTAGTTATCTTAGATATTCTTTCATTCTAACTAATGATAAACAGCTTACTGAATTTTTCTTTTTTTCTGAAAAAAAATTGCTTATAAAGCATATGTCCAGTTTCTTACAGCATTTTGTAAAATATTTTTTAGTTGTCAATGTACTTTTAATTTTATTTATTTATATGTGGTGCTGAGAATCAAACCCAGGCCCTAAAACATGCAAGGCAAACACTCTACCACTGAGCCACAACCCCAGCCCAAGGTTCATACATTATTGGGTAAGGAAATTAATTGATATATGTTTTATAGATGTGGGTGTAGGTATCTTCTCAGAATACATAGTTTTAGTTTTGTAATAACTGTGTATTAATATATACATTCTAACTTGTTCTCCTATTTGCTTTATTTTTAATGCACTTAATGTCTAAGTTTCCTACAATGTGTTTGTTTTGCTTGCAAGCTTTTGCTACTTTAATTTCTCAAAATGGTGGGAGTTAGTGTTCTCTATTGTATTTTTTTGTGAAAGCATTTCTTCATGTTTCTTGACTATGTCAATAAGCAGTAATGCTGGCATAGTAACCATTTGTACCTAGCCATTGTATTGTCAAGTTCAATGTTTATTGTGATAATTCACATATGAAGTTCTACCTTCAGCTATGAGGCCTGCAGGATATGAAGCCATGCTTCTTGTTCATTATTTTATAATTTCTGTCCCAGCACTGTTCTTCACATTAACCACTCCTCAATAGTTTCTCATTATAAAGATAATGAAAATAGTTAAACTAGAAAAATGTATTTCATAAATGAAGTCCATTTCCTTCTTCTAAGCTTTTTGTATTCCAAATGGACTTAAAAAAATTCTCCAGTATACCTTTAGACAACCATATTATACTTAAGTGTAGAGAAGCATTTCATGGAATGTAGTGACAAACAGACTTAATAAATGATGTATTTATTTTTTAAATCATCTAGTTAAAAGTATTTGAAGTGTTATTAATATCAAATGAATGAGATCCGCCCACACTGATCTGCATGGGACCCAGGCTCATAGTAGGCCCTGGTTCATCCCTCCACCTGCAGACACCCACTGGAGCCCAGCCTGTGGCATAGGACTGCCTCTTCTGTCAACAGACTACCGCAGGAACCCAGGCCTGGCCCAGATCTGCATATACCAACTTGCACAGGGTGGATCTGAGTTTGCCCCCATGCCCCCACCTGGGAGCCTAAGCCTACCCACTTCCATCTTGGGACACTGCAGTCATCACCATAGCCTTCCCTACACAGTAGCCCCTAACTTTTTGACAACAGGGCCTAGAAGCAGCTGCATCTCAAACCAGGCATCCCAAAGAGAGTGTGAGGCCCATCCTTTCAGCCCCATCTCTGAAAGACATGGCTTCCATCTTAGGGCACCTCAACTTTTATCCTGAGTTACTTCAGCTATCGCAACCACTATCTTTAGATACAGTAGCATATATTGAGGGACAACAGCAGAGTCTGGAAGCCCAACATCAAGGTAAGGTACAGACAATTTGCATGGGTACTACAAGAATATAGGGTAGAAACTGTAATATCTCAGATTTCATGTTGCAAGAAAGGAGGATAGACAACATGAAAAAGCAAGGGAGGAAAGTGCCCCAAACAAACCAGGATACTGAATAACAGAATCCATGGACAGCGAAGTTGATGAAATGTCAGAGAAAGAATTCAGAAGGTTTATAATTAAAATGATCTGTGAATTAAAGAATGACCTAAATGAGCAAATACAGGCAAAAATTGATCACTCCAACAAAGAGATAAGAGAGCAAATACAGGTAGCAAAACATTACTTCAAGAAAGAGATAGAGACTCTGAAAAAAATAAACAGCCATAAATCCTTGAAATAAAAGGATTATTATTACATAAACAATCTAGTGTGTTGTATAATCAACAGACTACATCACTTGGAAGAAAGAAAGTCAGATAATGAAGACAAAGTATTCAATCTGGAAAATAAAGTTGATCATATAGTGAAGATAGTAAGAAACCATAAACAAAACATCCAAGAATTAGAGTATAGCATCAAAAGACCAAATCTAAGAGTTATTGGGATAAAGGAAGGCACAGAGTTTCAAACCAAAGGAATGCCCACCCAATCTCTTCAATGAGATAATATCAGAAAATTTCTCAAGCATGAAGAATGAATTGGAAAACCAAATATAAGAAGCTTAGAGGACACCAAATGTACAAAATTACAACAGATCCTAACCAAGGCACATTATAATGAAGATGCCTAGCACACGGAATGAGAATAGAATTTTAAAAGCCACAAGAGAGGGAATCAGATCACATATAGGGGGAAACCAATTATGTTATGTGCAGATTTTTCAGCCCAGGCCCTCAAAGCCAGGAGATGATGGAACAACATATAAAAAGCTCTGAAAGAAAATGGATGCCAATCAAGAATCTTATACCCAGCAAAACTAAGCTTTAGTTTGATGATGAAATAAAAACCTTCCAAGATAAACAAAAGATAAAAGAATTTACAACAAGAAAGCCTACACCACAGAACATCCTCAGCAAAATGTTCCATAAAGAGGAAATGAAAAACAATGATGAAAATTAGCAGAGGGAGGTATTACCCTAAAGGAAAATCGAGGAGAAACCAAGTCATATTAAGTACCAAAAATAAACAAAAGTGGCTGGTAATACAAATCAAGTCTCAAAACTCTGAATGTTAATGGCCTAAACTCACCGGTCAGAAGACATAGACTAGCAGATTAGATTTAAAAAAAAAAAAAGACCCAACAATATGCTGCCTCCAAGAGACTCATCTCATAGGAAAAGACATCCACAGACTGAAGGTGAAGCATTAGGAAAAATCGTACCACTCACATGGACTGCAGAAGCAAGCAGGGATTTCTATACTCATATCAAGTAAAGTAGACTTCAAGCTAAAGTCATTCAAAAAGGATAAAGAAGGACACCACATACTACTCAAAAGAATCCTACAGCAACAAAACTTAACAATTATAAAATATATATGCCCAAAACGAGGGAGTGTCTACGTTCATCAAACTCTTCTCAAGTTCAAGAGTCAAATAGACCACAACACAATAATTTTGGGTGACTTTAACACAACTCTTTCATTACTAGATAGATCTTTCAAACAAAAGCTGAACAAAGAAACTGTTGACCTCAATAATATAATCAATAACTTAGACTTAACTGGCATATTTTTGAAGGACTTTTTAATTGTGAAAAAGAACACACAGTAAACTACATAAAAATGGATGGACAGATTTATGAATTTTTTGTAATGGTGCTGGGGATCAAACCCAGAACCTTATGTACACTAGGCCAGCACATTACCACTGAGCTACATCCCTGGCTCCAGCTTCATGAATTTTATAAAGCAAACCCAGCCATCCAAAATCAGCATGTCAAGAAATACAACACTGCCCATCTCTCCAGGACTCTGTGTCCCTAGCAGACAAGAGTCTCCTCCTCCCCACTGAGATAACCACTTCCTCATTTTTTCCACAGTTTGACCCTCAGCATGGCATCCATGAGCATGAAGGCTTAGGTTTTTCTGAGTTTGGGATTCACACATGTGTGAACACAGATGTGTGTGTGTGTGTGTGTGTGTGTGTGTGTGTGTGTGTGTTATTTTATTATTTTTTGGATTTATGTACCGGGGATTGGAACCCAGGCCTTGAGTGTACTGGGCAAATGCTCTCCCATTGAGCGGCACTCTTAGCACCAGATTTGTGTTATTGTCTCTGGCGGATTCTTCTTATTCTTAGTTATTGATGGACCTTTATTTTATTTTTATGCACTTCTGAGAATCAAACCCAGTGCCTCACATAGGCTAGGCAAGTTCTCTCTGATGAGCTACAGACCCAGCCCCTGTTTCTAGCTTCTTCTTTTTTTTTTTAAATTTTTCTTAAATAAATGACAGCAGAATGCATTATAATTCTTATTACACATATAGAGCACAATTTTTCATCTCTGGTTGTTTAGAAAGTATGTTCACACCGATTTTTGTCTTGATTCATGTACTTTGAATAATGATGTCCATCACATTCCACCATCCTTGCTAACCTCCTGCCCGCTCCCTTTCCCTCCCACCCCTCTGCCCTATCTAGATTTCATCTATCCTTCTCATGTTCCCCTCAATATTTCATCCTTCAATGAGAGAATAGACTTTCCTCTTAGCAGCCATTGATCCTTCTCTAAAATAGACCATATATTATGCCACATCAAGGAAGAGATCAAAAAAATTTTAGAAGTGAATGAGAATACACATACAACATATTGAAATCTCTGGGACACTATGAAAGCAGTTCTAAGAGGAAGGTTCATTTCATGGAGTTCATTCCTTAAAAGAAGAAAAAGTCAACAAATAAATGACTTAACAGATATTCCATTGTAGTACTCAAACAGAGGTTTTATCTGTGCTGACAAAAAGTTTCCAGTCACATCTCCTGTCATATTCTCTTGGAGGAATCACACCTACATGATCATCATTCCTGGCTCACCTCATTTTCTGCCCTTTAGCATCTCCTCCCACCATGTTACTCTTTCCTTTGGAGTTCTTTCATAACCCCTATAGCTTGCACTCTGTGTTGCCATTATTGAATTGCTTTCTTGTCTCAATATGAGAATCCTTAATTTGAAAACTTAAAATCCAAAATGTTCCAAATCCAAAAAATTTTGAGCATTGACATGATACCACCAGGGAAAATTCCACACCTGACTTCCTATGACATGTTACATTCAAAACACAAGCACATTAAAAATATCAAATTACTTCCAGACAGTATATGAAGTATATGTGAAATGTAAATTAATTTTTTTTTCTGAAGAAAAACTTGAATTCTGAAATACTGGTCCCAACCATTTTATAAAATATTCAACTTGTACTCAAAATACTTATGGGCAGGGATTTCATCCTATTCATCTTTGTATCCCCAGAGTCTACCATTAAGATAGGCACATGATGGTACCCAGGGAGTGTTTGTGAAAGGAAAGAAAAGAGGAAGAGAAAAGAACAAGACAGACACACATAAATTTTTGAAGCTGACTACTCATATCTGAGTTAGTCCTTATCCCTCAGCCCTGTTTTTCACTTCATGATCTCTTTTATTAATAACTTAATTACTGGTTTGTATTGTTTTGTCAAGAATTTTCATGATGCAGGTCCAGATTTAAATGATACATTTTCTTCTTAAATATACCTGAAAGGAATTTCTAGCCTTAGAGTATTAGAATATTATAGTATAAAATTGGGAAACATCTTTATGGGTCAGGGTTTTGGTCCCATGATTAAGGGTACAGATACTGAGAAAACTGTTGGAATGCAAGATAAAGCTATTTAAAGTTGACTCAGGAGATCTGTGAGAAGAGAGAAATTGAATGTCATATATTAGAAATTCCCTATTCTTCATATGCAGAAATCAGAGAATTAAAATTGATGTGGCATAGATCATAACATCATAACCACCAATCTACTTAATTCAGTAACCAAAAAAAGTGATAAATTGAAGTCAAACCACAGGATGTTTTTCCAGAGAAATGTGCAAATACAAAATTTTAAAGTATGTGAGATTTAATGTATGGTGTTATTGGGTTAGGCACTAAAAGGTCACATGACTTAGGATTCAGAACTCATTTTTACTGACTCACCTCTAGAAGAGATTTGAACGTTTATCCATCTCACCTTAATCAGAAACTAGAAAAGGTAAAGAAATCAAGATAGCATTTATGTAAAATGCCATGCTATTTTTAGAAGGTTGGAGGACATTTTGCAGTTGTTTATATCCCATAAGACTGTGTTTAACTCAGTTACAAGAAGATCAGGGCCTTCCAATATCAGAAAGGCTTTAAAATAATCATCTCACATTTAGATCCCCTAGTACTACACTTCTTTATACAAAAGAAATTCTCTGCTGTCTCAGTTTATGAAGGGCTTTCTTGATAGGAAAAGGTACATAATTGATTATTATTTGATTTTTACACATCTCTAGAGGAATAATTGAGAGTAAACTTGAAATATTTTCAATAATTGACCTCAATAATATGGTAGCATTCTTAGAGGTGCAGTGTACCTTGAGTGTGAGAACTATTTTTTTTTTTCACTTTAGGTAAAAACATGATAATGATGATGGTTATAAAAGATAATAGATAATGTTTATTTGAATGAATGTGCTCCTGTGCTGTTTTAAATATGTAATCTAATCCTCTCAGTAACCCACCAAAGTAGTTGCTGTTATTATTTCCAAATTTTAGAGGAGGAAAATGAGGTTTAGAGAACTTAGAAATACCTTACCCAGATGACAAAGCTAGTCAGTTACAGATCTGAGATTTAATAAGCAATAAGTATGCGTGACAGTATTCCAGTGGAATGAATCTGGAATACTGTCGATTTAATGCATACTCATTGCTTATTAAATTCCAGTTCAGTCATTTATATTCTTTGGCTTTCCTATGTACATATATGTATATACCACAGTGAACCTCAGCAACGTGTATATCCATGACTGGGATCCTAATTAGAATACGATATATTGCATGCTTGTATAAATATTTTAAAAATAGATCATAGATTATACTGTCATGTGCAACTAAAGAACAAATAATTTTTAAAAAAAAAATTGACAGTATTCTTTTACAAAGAAGCTTGCTTAGTAAGATTTTATTTTCTCAAAGATGTCAGTTACTGACTCAGCCATTTATATCTCCGTTGAGAGTCTTTGTCCATATTTTTGTCAACAAATGCAGATCATTCTCTCCTTTCTGTGACTCTTGCCCAAACTCTTCTTGACCATAGGCCTTCTTATTCAGTCTACTTGTTTTGCTATCATTTTTTCCTATAAATTCAGCTCTAAGAAGCAGATTTAAGAAAGCAGGTAAAATTGGTTAATGATAAGATCATTAAACAATTTACGTAATGAAAAATAGGTTTTTGAAAACTTTTATTTGATGTATATATTTCTTTCATGAATAGTTTAATGTGCACAACCTTGCCTACTTGCTGAACCTACTTCCCATAGAAACAAAACAAAATGAGAATCCAAATATTAGTAGTTTAAATAGTATAGTTATTTTATTTTATTTTTAATGGATTTTATTTTTTTAAATACACGACAGTGGAATGCATTATAATTCTTATTACACATATAGAGCACAATTTTTCATATGTATATAAAGTATGTTCATGCCAGTTCATGCCTTTATACATGTACTTTGTGGGGATTTTTGCATTATAATTCTTATTACACACATATACTACAATTTTTCATATCTCTGTTTGTATATAAAGTAGATTTTTAAATTTTAGTTACCCCACAAATTAAACAAAATCCCCTTAGGACTAATTCCTAGGAGTCTACATTTTAGGCAGGTAGCTTTGCTTTTTATCTGTATAAAGCAAAACAGATTAATGTCCATGAAGTCCTTTTTATTCTTTTTTTTCTAATACTTTGATCAAAAGATAATTCACCAATCCATACCCCTCACTTCCTTTGTGCTCTGGCTCACAATTCATCACCAGGAAATCTCCCCTAATTAACTGCACTATGCTTTGACCAGAGCTTTATACTTCCTCACTATGGGACTAGCACCCAGGTTGTGGGGAGATAGAAAGGATATAATACAACCTTTGTAATAGACAAAGTATAAATCAATGTGTGCTTCTATTGTAATCATAAGCTTATTGATTTCTTATGTATATAAATCTGCACATGATTCTCTGCTGTGTCCTTGAGCACTGTTGCAAGCATGGTCAGGTACAATAAGTGCTAGCCCCTGGTGAGCCCTGCTTGTTAGTTTTTTTGAGCTTTCTCCTGTGCTTCTGAAGCTGCAAGCTGCTTAGTGAATGGCTCAGACAGAGTTAATACCCCTAGATTCATCCCCCTAGAATACTAGACTAAAATCTACTGCCTTCTCTGCCTTCTACCAAATAAAAAAGGACAATTTATTAAAAGTCAAGAATAAGTTTCCCACTTAATTATCATGGTGGCAACTGACCTTTTCCTTAAAGGATTGTGTTGAATTCATTCTTTTAGAAGACAACTAATTTTGGTGGGATCTTACTTAATGCTTTTGTCCAGAAAAATATGGCACATAGGAAACTGAGCTAATGGTATATTATAATCAGTGAACATTTAATTTAACATTTAGATTATGTGGCTATACTCTTTGACTTAATTTTCTCCTCTGTAACATTCTAATTTTTGCCTTCTCCTCTTGCTTTTGGAGCAAAAAGGAAAATGTGTATCTGCTCCTTCCACAGCAGCAAGCTTATTTCTTAACAGGCCAGACTCCACCTCTGCATGCCGTTGGCTTGCATGAATAAGTTATTAAATCATTGGATTAATATATTTCCATATCTTATAGCATGAAATATAAACATCCCAACTAAAAACTAAACCTCAAATACATAGTACCTTTTGTTACATTTTCTGCTGACAAAGAATGTGACATTCTTTTTTTCCCTTTAGATATCTCTTATCTATTTTATGTCAGAAATAGCCTAAGGAGGCACCTTTTCAAGGCTAAAATACTTTAAAAATTTCTTCTGTGTCTGGATGAACTCTCATGGTTTCCATTTCAGCAGAACAAAATGGAAGAGGGGAACGCTGACATGGAAGAAGGTGCAGGCATCCCTGTTGGGTATATTGGGTATACTGAGCTGCATATTGCCCTTCAGAATATGACCCTTTATATCTATGGGTGAACCAGATTGCTTATCTGATGATGGCTGCCACTAATTAACTTTTCCAGGAGCCCCACCCAGTTACTTGCACCTTAAACTTAGCCCAAAAGGTGACTGGAGAATGTGAAAATTTTGCTTCATCCATTCTTACCTTGAACAAAACTGGGGTCATATTGATGAAGAAGAAAAATTGAATATGGCCTAAGCAATTAGCACTGTCTCCTTCAAGGATAGTAAGTCTCCACTAAAATGTCAAGTTAACTTTCACTGAATTACAATTAGAACAATAATGAGGAATTAGTATCATGTGTCTGTAGCTGAACTTTAGAATTTACATTTTGAAGTATAATTTAATATATAAATAAAAATTAATATTTTACACTCTTTAAAAAATATTTGGACATTTTTACTTTCTCAAGATGATTCAAGAACAAGAACAATAAAAATAAATAAATAAATGTTTTGATTTTGAAAATGTTTTTTAAAAAATTTAGTTGAGGGCTGGGGATGTGGCTCAAGCGGTAGCACGTTTGCCTGGCGTGCGTGCGGCCCGGGTTCGATCCTCAGCACCACATACCAACAAAGATGTTGTGTCCGCCGAGAACTAAAAAATAAATATTTTTTAAAAAAATTCTCTCTCTCTCTCTCTCACTCTCTCTCCTCTCTCACTCTCTCTTTAAAAAAAAAAAAATTTAGTTGACTGCATGACCAATGTGATTCTGCAACCTGTATACTCAGAATAATGAGAAATTATATCCCATCTGATTCAAATGTATGATATGTCAAGGTCATTGTACTATCATCTGTAACTAATTAAAAAATAAAAAATATGATTATTAAGCTAAAGAAAAAAATTAGTGTTTTGTTTTGTTTACTACTGAAGCATTTCCTCATCTGAAGACTCCCATTAGGTAAAATGGGATCAGATAATGAGAAGTAGCCATGATATAGAAGCTTCCTCTCAAAACTCATTCATAATGAAAGACTTAGGTGGAAGGTGTACTGACAGCATTGTGTCAGATCAAAGCAACCCGTGTGTGTACAAAGGTTCATTTAGTTCTCTGGCAGAGTGTTCAGGCAGAACACCTGGGTGTTTTCCAGGTAAGTCTGTTCCACATGTATTGGGAATTTTCTTCCTAAAACCATTTATTCTAGCTTTCATTCTGCTTGTGTCACAATTCAGCAAGTGTGTGAGCATATGATTAAACAGAAGAGGCAGCTGCCAGAATAAAGAAATTTGGGAACTAGAGGAAAGATCTTCCCTACAGATATGCCATTTTAGTCTTGTTGAGAGGGAGGACTGCTAAGACATGTATGTGCCTTCCTGTCTTGTCCCTAAAAAATGGAGTTGGGAATGGAGTTAGTTTCAAATTAATATTCTGTAAGCTGTTGATATTTTGAAGCCAAAAAGTTAATCAACTTACTTATAATAATAGGCATTTTAGGATATATTTGGAACCCAATACAGATAAATTCTGGTAAGAGAAAAAAGTATGGAAGAGCATAAAGAAATGGAACACTGCAGCTGGAACCCCAATCCACTTGCTACACATGCTCAAAGTGGGATCCTCAAAGCAAAGGGCAAGATGCTAAGACCCACTCTACCTATTTTACACCTTGTCTTAAAATGAACTGGGATATCCTGTCTTTATCAAAATGGAAATCAGTTGTTATTTTTTGATTGGTATAGTTTAGGAATTCTTTACTATTTATGAAATTGTTTTATACATGAGAATCATTATCAACTAGAAATAACCTAAATAACTTTGAAAAAAGTATCCATTTGATTCACAAAACTCCACTGTAAATTAAAGCCCTAACAAATTTAGGTGCATAATATATACAGTTGTTAACTGTAGTTACCATGATGTGCAATAGAAGTCTTTAACTTATTCTTCTTATCTAACTGAAATTGTGACCTGTAACTAACGTATACCCAATCTTCCCATCTAAAAGCCTCTGAAAATCAATGTTTTATTCTGTTTCTATGAGTTTAGCTTTTTTTTTTTTTTTAAGATTACGCATGTAAGTGAGAACATTCAGTATCTGTCTTTAAGTTAAAGTGACATGATGTATTTCGGTTAACATGTTGTCCATCAGCTTCATTCACGTTGTCTCAAATGACAGAATTTCCTTTTGTTTTAGAACTGACTAGTGGTCCTTGAAATACATTTCACATTTACTTTATTAGTTCATCCATTGTTGGACATACAGGTTGATTCCCTATCTTGACTACAATGAATAATGCTGCACTGAATGTAAGTACAGGGGTCCCGTCAACATCCTGATTGCATTTCCCCCCCCCTCTCTCTCTCTCTACACACACACACACACAGTGGTGGTATTGCTGATTTATATGTTGGTTCTATTTTAAATTTTTGAGGAACTTTTCCACAAATGGCCGCACTAATCTGCTTGTCCACCAATAATGTAGAAGGGTTACCTTTTCTTCAAACTCTAATCCACACTTATTATCTCTAGACTTTTTCATCAAAAAGGTAGCCAACCTAACAGTTGTGAGGTAATATCTTGTAGTAGTTTTAACTTGCAGTTCCTTGATGATTACACCTTTTGGCCATTTATGTATCTTCCTTTAAGAAATTACTATTTTAAAATCATTTTATATTTTCTTAACTTTTGAGTTATTTGTGTTCCTTACATATTTTGGATACTTACCCCTTATTAAGTACATTGTTTGCAGATATGTTTTCCCATTCTGTAAGTTGACTCTTCACTCTTTTGATGATTAAATAGATTATGCAGAGGCTTTTTAGTTAAACAAAATCCATTTGACTATTTTTCTCTTCTGACCTATGCTTTTGGGGATTTATCTAAAAAGAATCATTGCACAGGCCAGTGTTAACAGATCTTTGCCCCTATGTTTTATTCTAGTAGTTTTTAGTTTCAAGTCTGACACTTAAATCTCTTACCATTTTGAGTTGAATTTTGTAAATGGTGGAAGATGAGGGTCTAAATTCATTCTTCCACGTGGGATACCTACTTTTCCCAGCACTGCTTATTAAAGAGACTGCTCTTTTTCCATTATGTGCTCTTGGCAACTTTGTGGAAAATTAACTGATCATAGATGAGTGGGCTTTTTTCTAGGATCTCTATTATATTCCACTGGTCAATTGTCTCTATTCCAGTGCCATGCTATTTTGATTACTGTGGCTTCATAGTGTATTTTGAAGACAGGTAGTGTAAGACCTCCTGCTTTGTTCTTTTTGTTCAAGATGGCTTTGGCATTCAGAGTCTTTTATGATTTCATACAAATTTTAGAATGTTTTTTTCTATTTCTGTTAAAAGTATCCCTGAAATTTTTATATGAATTGCATTGAATTTGTAGATTGGTTTCAGTGTTATGGACATTGTAATATTAATTCTTTCAATCTGCAAATACAGTATATTTTTCCATTTATTTCTGTCTATAATTTCTTTCATGAACATTTTATAGTATTCAATCTAAAGAGCTTTTGCCTCCTTCACTAAATTTATTTCTAAGTACTTTGGGAATTTTTATAGTTATTGTGAATGATGTTTTCTTTTTTATTAGTACATTATTGACATACATAATGTTGGAGTTCATTTTGAGAAAATCATACAAGCTTAAAATATAATTTGCTCTACCTCAGTACCTGGTACTTCCCCTTTCCCTCCCTTCTTTCTTTCCCTTGTTCCTCTTACTCTATTCTACTTGTCTTCCTTCAATTTATTTATACTTTTTTAAAATTAGTGCTTTATAGATATAAAGGTGAAGTTCACTATGGTATATTCATATATGTACAGAGCAAAAATTGGTCAGTTTCATTCCAGTGTTCCTCTCTTTTCCCCTCCTTTGTCCCTCCCACTTATATCCTTCCTATGTTCCACTGATCTCCTTTCAATATTCATGGGGGCCTCCTACCCTTTTTTCTCCATCATTTTGATCTATATTCTGTAAATAAAATTATTCAACCCTTAACTTCCTGTATGATTTCACTTAGGCATAATGTTCTCCAGTTTCATCCATTCAGCAGCAGATATCATAATTTAATTCTTTATAGCTGAGTAAAACTCTATTGTGAATATATACCACATTTCCTTTATCCATTCATCTGTCAATGGATACCTGGACTGGCTATTATGAGTTATGCTGCTATAAGCATTGATGTGACTACATCACTATAACATACAGGATAAATACCGAGGTGTGGAATAGCCAAATCACATGGTGGTTTCATTCCTCCTGTTTTGAGAAATTGCCACACTGCTTTCCAAAGTGGTTGTACTAATTTTCAGTCCCACCAACAATATATTAATATATCTTTTATCCCACAACCTTGTCACCATTTATTATTATTTGTATTTTTGATAATTGCCATTCTTACTGTAGTGAGATAAACTCACAATATAGTTTTAATCTGCATTTCCCTGATTACTAGGGATGTTGAACATTTATATATATTTTTTTTTTTGAGAAATCTATGTTTAGTTCTTTTTCCCATTTATGGATTGGAACTTTATTTGGGGGGTGTTAATATTTTTGAGTTCTCTATATATTTTGATTATTAGTTTCCTGGGGAGCAGCTGGCAAAGATCTTCTTCCATCCTTTAGGCTCTCTCTTTACCTTCTTAATTGTTTCCTTTTCTGTGCAAAACCTTTTCAATCTGATGCCCTCTCACTTATTGATTCTTGATTTTTATGTCTTGAACTCAAGGGATCCTGTTAAGGAAGTCATTGTCTGTGTCTTTATGATGGAGTGTTGACCCTGTAAATTTTTTCTAGCAGTTGCATAGTTTCTGGTCTAACGCCTAGGTCTTTGATCCACTTTCAGTTCACTTTTGTGCAGGATGAGAGACAGAGGTCAACTTTCATTCTTCTACATATGTATATCCAGTTTTCCAAGAACTGTTTAAAAAGGCTATCTTTTCTCCAATGTATGTTTTGGGCAATTTTATTAAGTATCAGATGACTATAACTATGTGGAATTGTTTCTGTGTCTACTTTTCCATTGGTATTCATGTTTGCTTTGATGCCAATACCATACTTTTTTTTGTTACTATAGCTCTGTAGTATAATTTGAGATGTGGTATTGTGATGCCTCCAGCACCACTCTACTTGCTGAGGATTGCCTTGGCTACTCTGTGTCTATAACTCTTCCAAATACATTTTAGAACTTTTTTTTTTCCTACAAAGAATGTCATTGGTATTTTGATGGTGATTGCATTGAATCTGTATAATGCTTTTATTATTATGGCCATTTTGACAATTTTAATTCTATCTAAGAACATGGGAGATCTTTCCATCTTGTAAGATAATTAGTTTCTTTCTTCAGTATTTAATAATTTTCATTGTAGAAGTATTCCATTTTTCTTTAATTTGGTAGAATTCAGCAGTGAAGAAATCAGCTTCTGGGATTTTTTTTTTTTTAAAGAGAGAGAGAGAGAAGAGAGAGAGAGAGAATTTTCCAACATTTATTTTTTAGTTTTCGGCGGACACAACAACTTTGTTTATATGTGGTGCTGAGGATCGAACCCGGCCCTATGCATGACAGGCAAGCGCGCTACCGCTCAAGCCACATCCCCAGGCCCTTCTGGGATGTTTTTTGATGGGAAACTTACCTAGTTCAGTCTCACTATTTATTATTGGCCTATTCTAATGTTTTTATTTCTTCATAAAAATTCATTCTTAGTGGTTGTTTGTGTCTGGGGATTTATCTGTTTTTTTTCCTAAATTAAATAATTTGTTGGTGTATAAATGTTCATGTAATTTCTTATGCTTCCTCTTTCATTTTTTTAAATTTATTTGAGTTTTTACTTTTTTTTCTTAGCCTGCCAAAAGGTTTGTTGTTTTTATTTTTAAAAAATATGAATTCTTAATTTCATTGATATTTTCTGTTTTTTTTTTTTGGTCTGTTTCTTTTATGTTCATTTTGATACTTATTTTTTCCTTCCTTTTACTGTGGGTTTAGTTTATTCTTTTTCTGAGTCTTTGAGGTATGAAGTTATGTTGTTTATTTGAAATCTTAAATTTTAATATAAACATTAATTGCTACATACTTTCTCTTAGAGCTTTTAATACATCCCCTTTTTGGTTTATTGTGTTTTCATTTTATTTGCCTAAACATATATTTTAATGTCTTCTTTTTAGATTTATAGTTAAGGAACCTGCTTATTTTCTATTATTGATGAATTTCCTAGTTTCCTACCATTCTAGTGGGAAAATATACTTGATATGACTTTAATCTTAAATTTGTTACATCTTGTTTTGTAGGCTAAAGTATGATCTTTCCTAGAGAAAGCCTTGTATTCACTTCAGAAGAATGAATGTTCTGTTGCTGTTGGATTGAATGTTTTAAGTCAGTCTGTTAGGTACATTTACTGTATAGTTAAAGTCCAGTGTTTTCATATTTATTTTGAATCTGGATTATTTATCCATTGTTTAAAGCTGGATATTGATATCTCTTACTAATACTGTATTCAAGTCTATCTCTTTAGAACTCTTAGAATTTGCTTCATATATTTACTTAGGTGCTTCAGTGGTGGATGCAAATGTACTTACAGTTCTGAATAACCCTTTATCTTTATGTAATGACCTTCTTTGTCTAATTTTACAGGTTTGATTTAAAATATTTTTGGTTGAGTTTTTATGTAGTCATACTATCCATCTTTTGGTTTCCATTTGCATGTTATATCTTTTTCATCCCTTCACTTTCAGTGTATATATGTACTTAATGGTAAAGTCAGTCTCCTCTAGACAGCATTTACTTGGTATTTGTTTGTTTGTTTGTTTTATTCATTTAGTCTCTCTGACTTTTGATTGGAGACATTAATGTATTTATATTCAGCATAATTACTGATAGTAAGAACTTTGTGCTTCCATTTTGTTCTTATCTGGTTGTTTTATAGATCCTTTGTTCCTTTCTTCCTTTCTTACTGTCTCTTGTGTGATTAGATATGAAGTGGTTATAAAAAGTCATAGAGTCTTATAGCTTATAAAATAAGCTGTTTTAACCTGAAAATAGCTTATCTTTGGTCTTATAAAAATTCTGCAATTTTATTCCAATTCCCACAATTTATATTTTTGGTGTCATAGTTTATATTTTCTAAACTGTGTATCCATTAACAAGTTATTTAGATATTATTATTTTAAATATTTTTCTTTTAACCTTTATATTGAATATATAAGCAATTCACATGTCAGTCACCTTTATAGCATTAGAATATTTTGAATTTGTGCACTTTTATACCACTGAGTTTTATACTTTCATATTACTAGATAACATCCTTTTCTTTTAACTTGAAGAATTTCCTTTAGCATTGATTGTAAGAGAATTCAGATGGTGATGAACTCTTTCCTTTGTCAAATAAATTGTTCTTGGTTGGAATTCTTTTTTTCCTTTAGTACATTGAATATACTCCTTGCTTATATTGGTTCTACATATATGTGATAAGCTTCTCTTGCTGCTTTCAAAATCCTCTTTGTCTTTACTTTTAGCCATTTGATTAAAGTTTGTCTTGGTGCACTTTTGTTTGGAATCAGTGAGAATTCAGACTTGTCTTTCCTGCACCTGGATGTTTATATACTTACCTAAATTTGGAGAGATTTTTAGCTATTAATTATTTGCATATGCTTTCTGTTCATTTGTCCTTCTCTTCCCCTTTTCTCACTCCTTTGACTTGATTTACTCTGTTGACAATATCCCATAATCATACTCAACTTCTTCATTTATTTGCATTCTCTTTTTATATTTACAGTAAATTTTTCTTTTGTCTGATGAGTTCTATTAACACTATCAACTGCATTTTTTATTTCATTCATTTTATTTTTCAGCTTCAATTTTTCTTTATGTTTTAAAAAACAATTTCAGTTTATCTGCTTGATTTTTCATTTTGGTCATTCATTGTTTCTTGATTTTGTTGAACTATTTCTCTGAGCTTCTTTAAAATAATTATTTTGAATTCTTCATCACACATTTTGTAAATCTTCACTTCTTTGGGATAAGCTACTGGGACATTATTATGTCTTTTTTTAGGGATATGTCTCCTTAATTTTTCACATTTTTTATTGCCTTACATTGTTATCATGCATTTGATAGAACAGTCATCTCTAACTTTACAGGCCAATTTTGGTGTGGGAAGGCCTTCCCCTTTGTGCCATGGAGTAGGAGGATATTTTCTGGGTGGGGTAGTGGTTCCAACACCAGTGACAGCACAGCTTTGTAGTCTTGCAGCTCTGCTGATGAGATCAGTCTTGATGAATATTCTGAGATCCTTATTGAGTGGCATCTTTTGTGGTAATGTCTACTATGGTACTTCCAAACTCTTTTCTTCCACCAGGAAAGTCTGCTGAGGTTTTCTCAAGGTTTTCTCAGCACAAGAGTGATGACTAGAAAGCATCCATAGACCTGAGCCTTGAAACATAGGGACATATTGAGGGACTGTTACTGTGATACCTCAGCCAGTGATGGCACTGGTTCTTGGTACACCCACTGCTGCATTGGTAACAGTATGCAAGGCATGAATACTTGTGAAACAGGAAACTGAGAATGGGAGCACTGTCATGGTCAGAGTTGTAGTGTTCCAGGGTTAGTGCAGGGCATAGTTCTGTATGGTATCTGAGCTAATGTCCAAAACATAGGCACTTTCAAAGACCATGGCTCTGGATCCCAGAGTGCAAACTCTCTTGCTATAGGAGGGACTTTGTCTAAGATGTGAGAGATTTCATTGTAGCCACAGAGAACATATCTGGAGTATCCATGCTCACAGGTAGTCTGCGGCTTGTAGTTGGAATAGGTGATGGCTCAGTTCTAAAGTGGCATAATAGTGGCTACTTTTTGAGGGAAGATGTGTGTGCAGAGGGGAGTTAGTTCCTATTACTAAGCTTTAAAGAAACTATTTATTTTCAATGATAAAGGTATATTTGTTTACCAGACCACCTTTTTGAAGTGTAAATTCCCCTGAATCTAAAAGAATGTTCTTTCATTTCTGTACTATCACAGTGAATATATTTGGTAAATGTTTCTAACACATTTCTTTCTTTTATCTCAATGGTAATGGACTTTTAATGAACAAATGAAATGTATAAGAAAAAAAATGTCCCTGGTTATGATCAGTAGACTTGATGTTCTAATTAGTCTACTTCTCAGAAGCCCAGTTTTCTTGCCTGTAGAATGTTGATAAGCATTCTGTTTACCTCACAGGGCTTCTGGCATATTTCTTAATTAGTAAGCAAATAATAAAGCTACCTTCTGCTTTTGCACTGATACTGCTATTGTTTCATGTTATGCTTACCATTGCCCACTTTTTTAGGCCTTCCTTTTATTTTCCTTATATTTAGGCCAAATAAATTTTATAAGGTACAATCATGTTTCTTTTCATGTCCATGTACCTGTTTTGGTATAATGCTGCTCCTCTCTGCCTTGCATACACTTAGCATGAGACCACATCTAGTCACTTAATGATCATAACTCTACCTGCTCTGGAAGTGAATTTTTCATCCAAACATGGCCCTAAAATCCTACTCCCAAATATCCTCATATTACCATTGGCAGAAGTATCATGTATTGGAAATCTTTGAGAAAATATTGACTTCAACATTCAATATTGTTATGTGTAAGGTTCTATGCCAAGTATTCTCAGATAATCTGAGTAATTAATTACAAGTTTAGTGTTCCTTATCCAAAATTCTTGGGACCAGAAATATTTCCTATTTCAGATGTTTTCAGATTTCCAAGTATTTGCATATACTCAATGAGATATCTTGGGGATGGAACCCAAGTCTAAACACAGAATCGATTTGTGTTTCATATACACCCTATGCAATTATAAAAGTAATTTTACACAGTATTTGTAGTGCACCTACATTTTGTGTACAACCAGAAACAAAGTCAGGTATAGAATTTTCTACTTGTGGGTATTATGTGGACACTCAAAAGTTCTGGATTTTAGAACATTTGGATTAAGGGATTTGGGGTTTTAGGGATGCTCAATGTGTATAGCAGTTCAGAGAAAAAACTTGAAGCTTTATAAATTGTCCAGGGAAAAATAAGTCATTAGTCATTCATTATGATTATAAAGTCTTTGAAAATAAGAAATTTTCTTCTTTGTTCTCCTCTCCTCCACCAATCAAAGGGAGAAGAAGACAGAAAATGTTAAATAAATCCAAAACTTGTACTTTTTCTGAAAATATTTTTTGGCATCTTAATGAACTAATCTAATCACTTTTTTTTGTGGACCACGATAAATTTAATTAAGCCAGAACATCTCAAAATACCAATTATGAAAATTACATAGGTAATAAGACTATCAACTGGACTTGAATTAATGATTTTATTTTCCTTTAAAATGCTTTTTCTTTTATTTATTTTTATTAATAGTGAATTATACATAGTATTGGGGTATATTTTTACTTAATCTTGTAAGCATAGAATATAATTTTCTCAACTTCAGTCCCCAATACGTTCCTTTTCCTTTCCTTCCTCTCTCCCCATTTTCCTTCTGGTCTTTGTTCTATTTATATTGTTTTTAATTAGTGATTCATAGATATAAATCAATGTGGAATTCACTGTGGTGTATTCACGTATGTACATAGCATAATTTCATTCCACCCTTCCTCTTTTTCCTGTCCCTTCTCCTTCCCCATCAATCCCTATTTTTTAATATATTTTGTTATTTATTTGTAGGTACAAGCCAGTTACGATGTGACACGCTATGAAAATATTTTCTCCTTGTTCTGGGTTCTAGAGCAGCTTCTTCAAATGGAAACCAAAGACCACACTGCCAATATAAGGCATGATGACCCGGAAATCAAGAAATTTCTTCAGAACCATGATGAAACTATCTTCCAGCTCTCTGATGCATTTCCTCTGTTTACTTTTTATTTATGGAGACTGGGCATTCTCTTGAACTCAGCAGAGATAGAAATTGTTGAAAATAACTCAATTCCCTAATGATTTACAAATATCAGAAGATCTTGTGCATAAATATTTTCAAGAATATTTTAAATGAATGTTTTTAAATTGATATCTAAATGTAATCATTAATTCAATTTAAAGGTTAGTCTTCAATTGTGGATAAATAGATTATGAGTCATCTTTCTATATTAAAATCAGTCTGTTCAGGTGAGACTACTTGCCTCATTCCCATGTAATTGTATCTTATGTCACTCAATATAGTCTAGCTCTATTATTCTCAAAAATGGACCTTTAATTATCTTTCTCATAACAAATATTTGTGAAAGATTTTCATATAATAGATTCTAAAAGATAATGAAGGAGATCTTAGAATTTTGTGGCTTTATCAATACAAAGTGTTTAAAACAATTAGTTATAAATGCAGTTTTTAAAACATATTTTCTTACATAACTGTGCTTATATCTCTTATGTCACCATAGAGGGTACTTGCAAAGAAGGAGGAAATTTTTTAATATTTGGAAAACTTGGAGCATTTAATTTTGTATAATGAACATATTCGTCAAGTCTTTTTGAAAGTATTATTTAGTTCCTCAAAATATGCATTGTTTTTTTCTCAACAAATGCATGCTTTGATTGTTGATTGTGTTACAAAATTCCTATGATTATTTAAATGTAGTTAAGTTGTATATAATTAAGTTGTTAACGATGCTTCTATAAATTCTAAAATCCAACCAGAAAATATACTTTATACTTATATAAAAGTGTTGGTTGAATTTTTCAGTTATGCAATTTAATTGACTTCATTTCAATTATTAAAAGTACAACCAACAAGCTTAATAGAACACATTATATACTTTCTTATTGTGCAATTTGAAGTATACCAAATATAAATTTGCTTTATTAATTATATGTGATTTTTATTTTAATTGTAATTTTTAAATGCCATTGGTACTAAATAAAACCTTGCTAATTCCTTCTACAATATGTATAAAATTATATCATCTGCCAGAATCATGGGGGGAAGGGGGTGTCTAGCTTTCTTAAAAAAATAAAGACTTGGACTGAGGCTATAGCTCAGTGGTAGTACACTTGCCTAGCATGCACAAAGCCCTAAAACACTGTTAGATTTCTTGCAACAAGTCAAGCTTTGGTCTCTTCCATATGTGCTTATTCTCAGATCTAGGCTGACAGAGAAGCAGCTATTTAGAGGAAGCTCTTCTTATGGCAGTGACAGTTGAGCAGGATGAAAAAGGCTGGGCTGAGAAATATCACATTGTCACTTGTACCCACACACGTTGGCCAAGTACATCAAATATCCAAGCCCAAAGAAAAGGAATAGCAAAGTACACTCCACTTGTAGTGGGAGAAAAAGCTATGTGGCAAAAGGCATGAATACAGGAGAGAGTGGAGACTAGAGGCCAATAATTTATTCTAACACAAGTACCAGTTAAACACAAAAATTCTAGATCCTGGATGAGGTCTTTCTATATCTGGATCCTACAAACACCTCTTAAGGTTTCTGTCAGTCACTTCAGTTGGTAAGATTACACAAAACCCACTTCCTGTGACGTGTCCATCTTCTCTCTTCCATATTTATTTAAAAAGATTCCTAAGTAGCAGTGCATCACAGTGGCCCTTTTCCCACTGCACCCAACCAACATAATGATCAGCTATGAAACTTTTGTAACTAGACAAATTTTTAATTCCAGTAGGATTCAAGCTTTCAAGGTCTGAAAGTTAAACTACAAATCTTATCTATTATAGGAGATACGAGATGTTAGAATCATTATTACTATATAAAATAGAATGATATTTTATCTCCATTTTGTTTTCTTTTTATGTAAGCACTTAAGTTCAGGTAAGAATATGATACCCAACCTTTCATTACCTTCTGTTTCAATCAATAACAGAGTTAAATGTGCAATGAATTTAGTGTTGAGGTTTAAATATGCTGTTAAAAAAGAAAATAAAATGAGACATTTGTTTTTGTATGTTTCAGTAAAAGAGAGAAAAATGAAAGAAAGAAGGGAGGGAGGGAGGGAAAGAGAAGAAATGTAAGAAAGTCAATCTAGAATTATAGTAGTTAATAATATTATAGTAATTTAGATTTGGCTAATTTCTAATTTTAGAATTAAGGTTTGGGGAATATAAAGAATGGAGACAGTAGGAATTAAGCAGTATTGAAACTGGATAAGGCTGGGAAATAAAGACCATAAAATAATACTAAAATTGGAGGAAATGATAAAAAATGATAATAATTGCTAATACTCATGGTTTTTCTTATATATGATAATAAATTAATAGTACATGATTAATGAAATTATGTGATATTTATATTAAATAAATATGTAATAAAATTTTTATAAATGAATAATAATAATAAATGATACATATATAATAGTAAGACATATATAATACTAGCCAGGCACTAAGTTAAGCATTTTATTTTATTTGTTCTTTTTAGATGTGCATATAGTAGATTATATTTTAGCATATTATATATACATGGAGTATAACTTATTCTACTTAGGGTCCCATTCTTGTGGTTGTTCATGATATAGTTTCATTGGTCATATATTCATATATGAACATAGGAAAGTTATGTCCAATTCATTCTACTAACTTTCCTATTCGCATACTCACCTCCCTTCCTTTCATTCCCTTTGTCTAATCCAGTGAGCTTTTATTTTCCACATCCCCCTTATTGTGTGATAACATACAATTATCATTTTACATATAACAATTTATTTGGTCCTGCCAACAACCATATGAGGTAGATATTATTATTTCCATTTAAGATATGAGGAATTCAAACAAAAAAATGTTAAACAATTTGGTCAAGTCCACACAACCAGAAAGTAGAAGAGTTAAGTTTCATCCTCAGGAATTCCATCTCCTAGTCCAAAGTCTTTACTAAGCTACACCGCTTGTTAGGTACTTCATGAGACTTTTTTCACAAATGAAATTTCTTTGCAGTTGTGCTTATAGTATTATATGCCCTCAAGTACGACTCTTATGGCACAACAGTTGAAATTACTAGCTTATTATTAGTTTATTTTGGTATCTTCAAACCCTGTAGACCAGCTGTCCTATATAACACCGTTTTGAGGAACAGCAACTTTGGTTTTTTCTGAGTTGTAGTTTCTTGTTAAGATTCTAGCTAAGTTACAGATAGTCTCCAAACAATAATGTTCTAAAGGGGTGGGAAAGTGTAGAATATAGCCTCAATGCTCAGTGAAACAGGAAAAGAAAACAAAAATGATTGTTTTTTTCTTGAATCTATAAGTAAATGCAATTATTTCACAAGCTATTAAAATTTTAAGTATATTTGTTGGTGTTATATAGCAAAAGGAAGTATGTTTCTATTAAAGTCAGGGGAAAAAGCCATACTCATTTCTAAATTTTCATATATATGTATAGATTATATGAAGGTCATGTTGTAGGGGAGAAATATTAGTGGCTCTGGCTTATGGTAACTAGTTTCATTTATTCTTCAAATATTAGACACCAACTTTTTGTGCAAACCAATTATTTACACAAATTTTAAAAAATGCCAAGTTTTATCTTTTGTCAGTTTCCTAAAATTGTTTTAACAGTCAGTATACAAAGCAAACATCCAAATTTGCTAAATGAGAAAATTGTGGTGATGTTTAACTAGTAATGAAAAAAATGTAGAAAATTGTTATTATTATTTAAATTGAATTCATTTCTTTTCAATTTTTTGGCAGAATTAGACAATACTAAATTTATTTGGGCCATGAATAGGCTGGTCTTTTAAGAATATTCTAAGTAGACAGACACAGAAAATTACCAAAGGAAATGTCATCAGCCCCTGATTTGAATATAAAAGGAGTTTTAAGGATGTATTACTAATAAGAAACAAAGCTTGTGAGAAGAAAATGTTCTAACATTTAGACATTGAAATAACTTATATAATAAGTTTTGTAATTGATATGTATATACACTGAATTTGTAAAATTTTCTTTTGATATTTTAACATAAACTTGCACCAGCTGCTTACATGGTTTGTGAACTTTTATTTTATTTTAGTTAGTATTTGTAAGTACTCCATAGCCAGCCCAGGGGGCAAGAATATTACCTGGCAATTATACTAACCGTAGTTGTCTCTAAGCAAGTGTGATCTCCAGGCCAGCAGTATTAGCATAATTTGGGAATTTCTAAGATACATATTTTAAACCTTCACCAAGACATACTACATAATCAGAAATGCTGTTGTGCAGTGATCTGTTTTATCAAATCTTACAGGTGCTTCCAGTGTCTACCAATGTGTTCTCATTGTTTTTGCTAAACAGAAGGATTGAATATACATGTAAAATTATTCAGAACATGGAAATTCAATCACCTCAAGTTATTTATTTGGATTTTTTAACGTTCCCTGTGTATGCCTAAAAAAGGATTTTTTAGAAACTAATTATTCATGATCCACTTAAAAATAAGTGAATTTATAAATTTGTAAATATATCAGTTGAATATAATAGCACTTTAAAAAATTAACAAGTTTGTACTTAGATATTAATTCCCTTATTGAAATACATAATGATTTCCCATCAGTAGTACTTCTAAAAATTATTGTAATCTGTGTTTAAGAGATGTTATAGCTTTTTTCATAGACCTGGCATAGAGTACTGAACATGAAGAGAGATTCAGACTTGATGTTACTTTACCCTAATAATATCAAATTCCTCTTATTCTAGGAAATCATTATATATGTGGTAATTATAACTTAGTTATAAACATATTTCTCAACCCTACAGATGAAATTCTAGCTTTCTTAAATCTTTCTGGAACATAGTAAGATAGAAATAATTAATAAATGATGCTTAATTTAATTTTACTCCTGTGTTTAACTTAACTCTCCTACTTTGGGCCTTTGCCATGCCATGTGAACTTCAGAGTTTAAGCATAGCACCCCTGACACCTTATGAGGAGACAGGGCTGCTGTTAGCTTTAACAACTTAACTGCTAAGACATGGTCATGAATGATTAATCATTCAGGGACATGAGAAATGCTAGACACTCAACCATCAAGGAAAGGGATAGACTTCTCTCACTCAACATTCAGCATTCATTTTGTAAGAGCACCAAATCCCCTGAAACAAAGTTTAAAATTTTGGGGAAAAGTCTCCTTCCTTCTGCTTTACCTGTGTTTCCTTTGGGGGGCTTGGGGTTTTAGTTGTTTTTATTTTTAATGAGAATACTTTTATTTTTATTTATTTTTATTTTTTAAATTTATTCTTTTTAGTTGTGATACATCAGGATACACCCTGACATAATCAGAAAAGCATGGAACCAAGCCATTCCACTTCAGGTCCCTGTATGACTTTTAAGAGATGGCATCATAAGCAGCATTGGCACTGTTGTGCTTTTTTGTCCTCACCTGCCTGAGGACATAGAGCAGACCCTGGAGTTACCCTGCACAGTGTTCCCTCCAGGAGAGCTCCAGAACCGGACTCTCCTGGGAAAATGACCTTTACAATGTGGAAGTGAAGTTTGCCACCGCAGATTACACATTTTCTTTCAACTCAATAAAACCTAGAAGAAAACATGAGACAGATCTGAGAGAACGAAGCCCTCTAATTGTAAAAACACAAAACAAAAAAATAGAACTGGAAATATTTAGAAATGCAAGAATGTCTCCAACCCAAATGAATATGAGGATACTATTCCCAATAGAAACATGAATAATAAAACTCTAAGGTCACTATGATCTTGAAGTTTTCCCTTTAAATGGAATGTCTTTTCATATATGCCACAAGCTATGCATCTTTACACCCTCTCTTGATTAAGGCAGATAGTAACACCTAACATTTATTGAGTATGTGCTAGGAACTCTACTAAGTAATATTGATTACTTAATCCATCTAACAACCTGGTAAGTATATTATTATCTCCAAATAGATGAGGATGCAAGCACAGAGCCATTTAAGTAATTTGCCTAAGGTCATGGAACTGGTCACAGCCAGGATTGAGTTAGGCAGTAAGCAACAAAGTCAACAAGCTCTCTGCACTCCTGACACCCAGCTACAAACAGCTGATTTTAATTTGGCAGTAGAAACAGCATAAAAAATAAAATAATCCTGACAGTAAAACTCCAGTTTGCACTCTCCACAAAATGTTCTTTTTAGATATATGCAGCATGTGCTTGCAATAATTATAGTGGTGGGAAATTTGTACTAGATTAAATAAAATTGAATAATGGAAACATTCCTTTACATTTGGGAAAATAAAATAAGTGCAGTTAAGATGCAAAGATTTCCAACTGGTGGCATTTATTTAAATGAAATAGCTGTAAGTTTACTCTAGTGTTTGATTGTTTTTCAAGTCAGTGTAACACTTTCTGAGGATAAAGCAAGTTAAATCTTTCAAAATGCAAGGAACAAAATCAGACATCCATACGTGGATTAGAGTTAATTCCCAATTCTTAGACATGAAAATAAATAATACATTTGAAGCATAGCTTCTCTAAACTGGCTCCAATATCATACCTTTTTTTTCTTATAAGAAAATTTTTCTCTGTTTCATGATTAGAACTGATCAGCATGATCCTATTGACATTACTTAATATTTTAAACCATCTTATGAAATAAGAAAATATCTTCATATCTCCTTGGACCATCAGGAAAAAATATAAAGAATTAATTAAAAACATCTATGATATGTTCCCAAAAGTTTCATTTAAGTAGCCCTTGTTTATTCCATTTCTTTAAATCTGAAAAAAGAGATATGAACACCTTTACTTGTTCTCTGCCTTGTCAACTGGCAATATATTATACAATCTTTGGGGAACCTGTACTTACCTCTAAAGCAATGGTGAATCCTGGAAGAGAGCATGTTGTAGAAGGTACAAATAAAAGAATGGCGGTGGGGGTAGAACAGAAGACAGAGGGCCGTTATTGACAATGTCATCTTGTATCTTAGGACAAGGAACTCAATACCATTGTTTTCTCGTTATAATAACATCTATTTTTCACTTTTAAAGTGTGAAGAATGAAAAGTATCTGTACTTCTGCTAGGAGAATGTGTTTCTTTTGAATGCATGCATAAATGATTAGACTAAAATTGTAAAATTTAACTATGCATTTTTATTAAATATCCTTAGCCAGCATTAAAAGTCAACATTTTTTGGTCTCTTTCCTAAATTATCTTTATAGGGGTCTTTCAGAGAAAATTTCTATACACCTAATAAGATCTAAAAGAAAATAGTAACTGGATTTAAAAATGAAGAAATGAGTCTCTCATGTGAGTCTCCACTTTGTCATTAAAATTTTTAAAAAGGCTAATCTTATCATAGGATTCTTTATGTAAGTGAAATCAAGTGATATATGTGAAAAGCACTTGTGAACTTTAAACGTTCCACTAAGAAGAAGAGCTGACATGTTATTCTGTGCAAGGGACCATTTCAAGACCTTTAAATATATTACCTCATTTGAGCCTCATGATACTCTATACAGTAGGCCATGTTATTATTTCTATTAGTCATACTTTATCAATGAAGAACATTTTCAGAGAGGTTATGTGACTTGTCCAGAGTCACAGAGATAATTACAGATACAGTAGTAAATTTTTTTATTCATATTTTATTCTACTCCAAGTATTCTACATTAAGTCTAAATTAACTTAGAGCTAAACCAAACTGAAATTCCACTTCTGCCTAGCTCTTCCCATTCAGCTTATATTTAATAGTGAGTATGATGATTATGATAATAAATGTTAGCTATATTTTTTAATTAACCATAATTGTTAGCAAATTTCATAACTTCCAATGTTATTTAACTTGCTAATATGCCATAGATGTATCAGTCTTTCAGAGGTCTGGAGTGAGATCTGAAATCAGTAATCTTTAGGAGACCCCTTTCCTACCAGTTAAGAAGCTGTGAAGTAGATTCTGGGTGTTCAGCTGAAGAGTGGATATTAGTTTCTCTTCTTTGGGAAATAATACCCTAATATTCTTTTATTAATTTCCTTCACCTACTGTATACAGTCATTTCTTATGACTGAAAAAAAAATAAAGATGCTATTTTGGATAATATAGAGTTGAGAGCTGAAGAAAATTCTTGTCTGGAATTTGAATTCTGTACAGAATCAATGAAATTAGTTATGGCTCATTTATTATGAAGACAACATACTGATGAGACCATTGAGCAATCCTAGACTCTGCTAGACTCTGTTTATGCCTTTTCCTAAACCTGATCCTCCAGCTTCCAATAAAACCTGTGATCTACCACAAGCTCTTTAAGCAATAACATCACTTTTCTGCTTATGTTAACTACAGTTTCTTTAGCTTAGGATTGCTGATCCCTAAAATACCTAAAATTAAATTTCAGTACTCTTGCCGTTGTTTGTTCCTATGAGTGCCTTCCAGAACATAGCTAGAACAAGTTTTCAAGTATTTTCTCCTCTAGGGCTCCCAGACATCCAGTGACACCCCAGCCACTATCTGACAACTGCATTAATCAGAATAGATCTCCTATGAACCATAATATTGTTAATAACCTTGTACTAAACATCACTACCTCCTTGAAGCATAAGCTAACACGCACTATCTCCCAATCTGGCCTGCCTAGACTGAACTTGAATTCTGTATGCCCTTGAACCCTGTAAATTTTAAATACTGAAAGCATCACTAGCAATTCAGTGATGGGAAGACTCAGATACACCACCTCTGTCCCTTGGCTCTTGAAATCCAAGAATATATAAGAACTCTTAACAGAAATCTTCCAATTTCTCCAGTAAATTATTATTCATACTCCTATTTGTATTTTTTAAAATTTCAAAATATTAACTGAAAAAACCCCTAGTACCATTCAGTTCATTGCCTGCATTTTATAGATGATAGACAAATACAGGAAAGATTAAGCAATGAGCTCAAGTCAAACTTTTAGCTAATTGATCAAGAGCTGCTTAAAAAAAAATAATGTAAGGATGGACATGGTGACATATGCCTATAATCCCCAGCAACTCAAGAGGCTGAGGCAGGTAAATTGCAAGTTTCAAACTAGTCTCACACTGGTAAGTCCTGTGTTTCTGGCACATATGAGTAATTACAAGTAAAGTAATAGCACAAAGTGCATTAAGTTCATCATATATGAGGCTGAGTTTGTGTTCTCATATGAAAACCTCATTTCCATGTATAAAATGATTTTTTGTACTAAAACACATTCTATTTTGTATTTATCCTCTTTAAAATTAACTTTGTGTTTTAATTCATTTTTATATATAGAAGATCCAAACAATATATAGACTGCAGTAACTTCAAATCTTTTCCACCCTTGACAATTTGCTGTTGTTTTAATTTTTAATTAGGTCACTAAAGGACAGCTCTGCATCAGGAGTTGTACAGCTATCTGTGACAGAAGTGTCATGTTATTTCTTTTCCTTTTGTACCTAAGGAAAAGAAATGTTTGAGATTTTGAGAAAAGAATGTTTGAGATTTTATGTATTGTTCAGACATAAAGGGAAAAAGGACATAAGATTTTCATATTGGGTATATATAATTTTGAATGTTGAGTAAGGAAATGAATGAAAATATTTTGCTTTCATATTTTATTTTCTATGAGATGCATTTAGTTGTAAGAGAGAAGGACCAGGCAGTGATGAGCATAATATTGATTGCTCCATATTCTGTTATTCTATACACAGGGAACTTACACTAGGTTCCCACTTCCATTTATTACTCAAGAGAAGTTAAAAAGGGAATTATGAAAATACAGAGTAATAATACTTTATATCTCTTTTCACAGTCACTGTTTGCTGTGACTGTTTCAAACTTGATATCATTCAAAGAACAGATGACTCCTTTCTGCTCATGAATACTTCTGCTGACAGTATAGAGGGTAGTTCATAGCAACTTTAAATGTCATCACAAAGGGATTGCGTGAAAATCTTTTTTTACCTATACTTTCTTCTCACAATGAGGCAAATGACGCACAGGAGTAAATGTGATCAATTATGGCACAATGATGCCAGAACTTATTAATAGTCTGAAGAACTACCATCAAGTCAGGCTGCTACTCAAAGAGAATGCAGAAAACCCATTAGAATGTCAAAAGACATATATCATAGAGGTGAGCTTACAAGCAGAGTACACTTCTGAACAGGTGATTACATAACAAGAACTAGCCTTGACTCCTGATGCCAGAAAGTGTAACATGATTTTACTTTCACCAGCATCATCCTTGGAAATAAAATTACTGACATCCTAATAATTATGAAAATAATGAAATGGACAGAGATAATGCAAAAACAAAAGTATATTACAATGCAAAAATTAATGCCTAAAAAGTTAAATGTTAAGAAGGCAAGAAGTGATATAGTTGGGAATACAGAGATCTTCCCTGAAACTTTTACTTTATAGTGGAGTAAACATTTTAAATATTTCCAGATATAACTGACCTTTATCCATCTCCTTGTAGCACCATGTACCTGCCAAATATTATGTTACAACTCTGTCAATATGAAAATTTATTTATAATTAAAATTATTTACTTCTAAGTGAGTACAGGGAAATGAAGGACATCATGACAAAATGAGTTTCTCAAAGTATAAGCAGGCCCATTTATGTGTAAGTAACCTTTCTACAGTCATTATTTACTACTGGATGCTTTCAAGCCAAAAATAGACCATGTTATTTTCAAAATGCCACTGAAGAAGAAAACTTCACCCTATTCTTTTCCCTCCCTTATTTTAGTGTTAAATCATGACAACTAAAGCCTGACAAATATTCATAGCAAATATAAATGAGTATCTTATGATGCAGAAATTGCCTTTCTAAGTATAATATCCAGAAGAAACCCTGGAAATGTGCAAGAGGGAACATTTATTAATTTTAAAATATGCTATCACTGTTTGTGATAGCAAAATCTGAAATGTGTTATCTTCACCAGATGGAATGTTATCCAGCAGTTAACATAAAAGAATGTTATCCAACCTCCTCTATCTCCTTTCCTTTCAGGATGATGCTAACTCCAGGTTAGCAGAAGGTAGGAGAATGGATTAGCCAAGATAAACATACACTGATATGCAAGTGATATCTATGATTTCATAGTTTTGTTTTGGATTCATGAATTGTTGTTTTCTTATAAACAGATTATTAAAGAAATAAAGAATGTAAGGGGAAAAGGAAGGGAGGGAGAGAAGAAGGCTATGAATGAATGGATAATAAGGCTGTGACATGACCCAGGAGGTGTTACATCTTGGATCTGGAATGTCCCCTAAATGGTTCATGTGTTGAAAGCATAGTCCCAGAAGCAGCAAGGCTGAGGTGAGGATTTTAGGCAATGATTGGATCTCATGAGCTCTGACCTCATCATTGGATTAGCCTATTTAATGGATTAATCCATTGATTGCTGGATGGCTTACTGGGAGATAATATCTAATTTGAGGAAGTAAGTCATCAAGGATGTGCCCTGGAAGGGTTTATCTTCTCCTCAGCCCTTTCCTCTCTCTGTTGCCTGCTGAGATGAACCATTCTCTTCATGCTCTTTCACCATGTTTCTGCCTTGGAGGCAGCTGACCATAGACTGAATTATCTGAACCCATGAGCCAAAGTAAGTCTTTCTTCTGCTAAATTGTTCTTATTAAATGTTTTAGTCATGGCAATGAAAGCTGACAAAGATTCCAAAGATCATGATTGATCCAATTCTGTGAATGTACAGAACAAAACCCAACATACTTAAGCACCAATAATAGAACTAAAGTGAAAAATCTCTATATACCCAGGGCTGTTTTTATTAAAATACACTGGATTCAATTATTTAACTTTTGAAAATTGTACATTACGCAACTCTAGTTTGTACTAAGCCTCATTAAACTCAATTTGGTATTTCATATTAAGAAATGAAGCTCAGACACCTTGGCCATAATTCAGGGCCCCTAAGTAATCTATGAATAAGAAACATTTATGTAATGTTTATTTATTTAATCTTTAATTAAAATATTGATGTGTGTAGCACTGACCATTCATTGCAAAGTAAAATCCCAGCATGTACTAAGAAACATAATTTTTGTTTATTTATTTGCTGCTTTGTTTTGTTTACAGTCATCTAAAGCTAAGTGCTAGTTTATTGGTTTGTTTGATTAATTGGTGATATCTGTGTGCCCAAGGCTCTGTGCACAGTTTAATGTTGCCATATCAACATACTGGTTATTGCTTTGTATTACTGAATGTGGGAATGTATCTGTAACATCTTGAGTAAATCTACCTAGATTTTCCAGTTAATCCAGGTATCAATGACAAGAGAGCAATACAATATACCTAAATAAATTGAATTTGCAATCATAGTTTAATATTTATTTTATGAGCAATAGCTAGGAACCATTTTCAACTATATTATTCAGAATTTACAGAGAGTGTATTATCAAGTCTAAGATATTTTCGCTGATCTGTGCCTTTATCCTGAATATTTCTCCCCCTCACACACACACACACAGTCACCAAGGCTTTTATACACTCAATGGTCATCTTCTTTATAAACACACCTTCTTAGTATAAATCACATCTTCCTCCTTGTTTACATTGTGCTCACACTGATTTTTATCTTAGCATGTGCATGTCTACATTCCTCTGACAAAGTGACAGATATTGTATGTCTCTGGTTTTCCATCTCAGAATGTGTACAGATATTTGTCTTCTTCATGCTTAACTTATCCAATGAACAGTCCTGCAGAAAATCACATAAGAAAACCTAACTGAATGATTGGAATTCATTGTTATCAATTTCAATTTAGCCACAACACTGAATCTCTTCTGTTCTTCTCATTACTTTGGTTTCATCACTTCAAGGCATCTCTCAAACTACCTGTTCTTTCCTCAGACTTCTGCCTTCTCACTTTCCTCCCTCTTAGAAGATAACCTTTCCCCTGCCATCTTATTTCGTTTGTGCTTCTGTAACAGAATACCACAGACTGGGTAATTTATAATGAGCTTATTATTCTTCAGGCTAGGAAGTCCATGATCAAGGGGCCACATCTAGTAGAGCCTTCTTGCTGTGTCATAACACAGTAGAAGTCATCGTGCAGGTGAGACAGAAAGGACTGAACTCACCTTCGTAACAAACCCATTCTTGTGACAACATGAACTCAATTCTGTGATAATAATATGAATCTATTAATGAGGACAGAGCCCTTATGACCTAACCATCTCTTAAAGATACCACCTCTCAACATTTTCATATTAGGGATTAAGTTTCAAACATAGAAACATTGGGGGACACATTCAAGCCATGACATTCCACCCCTAGGCCCTACATTTGTGTTTCCACATACAAAATATATTAATTCCATCCCATAATTCTCAAAAGTCTTAACTTGTTCCAGCATCAACTCAAATTTTTTAACTCCAGAAAAATTTTAAACTCATCTGAACAAGATATGATTAAGACTCAAGCCACGATTCCTCCTGCAGCAAATTGCCCTCCAGATAGAGTCTGTGAAATTAAAGAAGACAGAGATTTCCAAAGTACAATGGTGGGAGAGATATACAACAGACATTGCCATTCCCAAAGAGAAACAGGCAAGAAGAAAGGGATAACTTGTTCCAAGTAAGTCCAAAACCTAAGAAGAAAAAGATTTATAAATCTTAAGATGCCAGAATAGTCTCTAACTCCATGTCCTGTATCTTGGACACACTGGGGTGGGGTTGGACTTCCAAAGGACTCAGGTAGCCCCTCCGCCATGGCTTTGCTGGGCCTATCCACAGAGTAGCTCTCATGTGCCTGCAGCTCTCCCAAGCTATGGTTTCACACGGAGAGCATGACTGTAAGTTTTGGAGTCTCAAGGGCTACCCCAAACCCAGAGCTCCACTAGGCATTGCCCTAATGGGGACTCTCTGCAGTGACTCCAACCCTGTGATAAGTCTCTGCCTAGGGTCTCAGACTGTCTGTGACATCCTCTGAAAAACAGGAAGAGGTTGGTATGACCCCATAACTCTTACATTTTGCCTGTTTTCAGAATTAACACCAAATAGAAACGACCATGGTTTACAGTTTGCTCCTGAAGCAGTGAGTCAAGCCACAACTGGGCCTGCTTGAGCCATGGCTGGAGTGACTGAAAGGCACTGCACTAGCAGGGGGCAGAGCCCTGAGGCTTAGGTCAGTGAATGCTGAGGTCCTACAAGCATTTATCCAGAAACCTTGCTTTCAAGGCCCTAGCCTACCTTGAGAATCTGCGAAATGCCTTTTAAGTTCATTTCTTTTGCCTTGATGAACATAGCCTAGCTTCCTTCTATCCATATTAACCTCTTTAGCAAATAGTTAGTATTCTCACCTAAACATGCTTTTTTATTCCTTACATAGCCAGAATGAGAGTTTTTGTTCTATTTCCCTTTTAATTATGAATTCCAACTTTAAATCATTTTTATCTTCTCTTGTTTTACTATAAGAGGTTAAAAGAAGCCATTCAGCATCTTGACTACTTTGATACTTGGATATTTCTTCTGCATATATCCTAGTCTATAGCTCTTAAGTTCTCCTTTCCTCAAAGTCTGAGGTTACAGACATAGTTCTGTAAAATGTTTTGCTGCTGTACAAGACTTGCCTTTTCTCTAGTTTCGAACAGCTGTAACTCATTTCTACAAGAGACCTCATCACAATGTTCTTCACTAGCTATATTTCTACTCAAAGTCTTTTCACAATCAACTAAGTAATCCATAAGAATATCAGGCTCTATCTAAGGGTCTTCTCTTCTGGATACTCACCACAGAGATGATTCCATTCATGACAATCGAGGCTTTTTCTAGCCTATTCATCCAGAATCTTCCTATTGATCACACAGTTCCACAACTGCTTCCACAGTCTCAGATGTCTGTTATATAACAACAGCTATACTTCTTGGAACCAATTTTCTGTCTTAGTCCTTTTTTTGTGCTTGTATAATGGAATACCACAGACTTGGGGATTTAAATTGAACAGAAAATTATCTGGCTTATGATTCTGAAGGCTGAGAAGTCTAAGACTGAGGGGTTGCATCTGATGAGACCTTGTTACTATGTCAAAACATGGCAAAAAGTATCACAAGGGGAAGAAAAGGCCAAAATCACTTTTATATGTAATTCAATCTCATGATAACGAAACCACTCCAGAGATAATATTAATCCACTTTTCATAACTCACATGAGCAGAGCCTTCATGAGTTAATTACTTCTTGAAGGTATCACTTCTCAATATTTGTGCAATAGGGATTAATTTTAACACATACTCTTTGGGGGACATGTTCAAATCAGCACCTACTTTATATACACATTAGAAAAAAATAGAATTCTATTAATTTTCTGTTACCAAACATAAACCTGCATACTATATACAACTATGTTCACCTCTTTATCAATTTTACCATAAAAAATATGTGCCTTCCTTCTATCAAAGGGATGAATTTACCTATATTTTGGGTCATATGCTCTCTACATTAAAAAAAAAAAGTGGCTCATCAGTCTTTATTTAAACTGTCCCAACTTTCCATACCACAAACAGACAAGCAAACAAAATATTTTGTTGAATCCCATATCTTCTCCCAGATAATAATTTCAATTTTGTCTTTTTCATCATAATTATCTATTTATTTCATAATAGTTATCTGTTTAATTAACTTTTCCCCACATTCTCTTTAATTTATTCTGGTAAATGTTAACTCTCTGATAGGGTTCTTATGATAATAAAATGAGGAAATGAGATCAATATCACAATTAGATTATTATTATTCACCAATTGCTCTTTGGGAGCATTTAACAGACTGACCATCTTCCTCTTGAAACTCTCATTTTGGATACATGATCTGTGGTCTTTGGATTGGCCCCCTCCCTCTCTGACACATCTTTGTCTATTTAAATTCACCTGCTCACCTGATAGTTCAATGTGAATTTCTTTTCTCTAAAACCCTATGTGCCTGAGGAATGATTCTCTTATTAAGACTTTACACAGGTTCTGTATAACATCTCTTTTGCTATGGATACTTTGGAAATTATTAGATTCACTGTAATAAAGGCCAATATAGGGTTGCTCTCATGTAGTCTGATCCAGCTGAAAAGGCTTCTCTTGCTGAGGTGCCATTTAAAAAATAACATCCTAAGAGCCAACAGAAATGTGTTGATTATTTTCCCCCACATTTAAAAATACTAACTGTGCTTCTTCCTTCATGATTAAGGGGAAAAAGTATAAGAACTTGCCTTGCAATTGAATATGAATCCTACTGTGTACTCTGTTTTAGTATATTCAGAAAGTTCTCCAAGGTGGAAGATCCCTGTATGAACCAGGCTGTGCACTGGTCACCAATTTCTCTGAGTCCTATGAAACCCAGCATACACAAACTCAAAAAGTTACATGAAATGTATTTAATCACTTAAAGATAAGCAGTAAAGGACAACAAAACCCTACAATTCATTATGAGCTGGTCCCAAAGACTCAAAAATCCACCTGGGGCAGGTGGAGTCTCAACCATAAATCCCACTTGCACAACACAGGAGAGATCCCACAAAAATGACCACCATGAACTTTGTACTCCATGGCATTGTGATAGCTTGGCTCTGAATTCAAAGACAATCTATTTCCAAAGGGCACTGAAAAAGATTTAGGTCATCTGGTCAAATTCTCACTATCTCAGGTTAATATATTCCTTGTGTATTCTACAGTTATTCTTGAGAACTACAAGAAAGAAGGGGGAAAGGCTAGGGAACTGGGTTGGACCAAGAGAATTATCCTAAACCCAGTATTTTCATGGAATGTATTACATACATGCATACATGAATTGTTAAAAGAATCTAGAATACCTATCTCCAATTTCTTTCCTCATGAGGTCATCAATGTATTGAATCTTGGGAATGCTCTACAAAATTGTGAGTAAATCAAGTTCTCTAGAATAAATAATGACACAGATTTATATATTTAATACAGCTCTAAGACAAAATAATAAAGATGCACCACTGTTTATACCAGGTGAAAGCCGTTTCTGTTGGTCTCTGGTTATTAATGTAAGAAAAAGGCATATACCATAGGAATAGCTACATTCCATGTTCTATGCTAAGCTCTGTAGATTTATTTTATAAATTGGGTTGGAATCAAGGAACTCATTTCAATCTCCATATCTTCAAAAGCCTACTCCCATCTCCCCATCAACAAAACAAAACAAAACAACAATAACAAAAAAAAAAACCTCAGTAACTTCTCACTGTGCTTTGTGTGCTTTGTGTTTTTCACTAAGACTCAAATAAGATTCTTCTTCCCAGTATATTTCTACCAATAATTGCATATCAATCATCTGGATCCTTTTAGGAAATTGATTTAGGGTTAGAGTCATTCACGATAAATTCAATGCCAAAATTTTCATAATTTATTGGACTTAGCTATTCTAATTAAAGGAATTTAATGAATTTAATGATTACTACTTTCATCATAAGCCATCTTTGTACACAAGTTTCAGTCAGCTTACTGAGCAAACAATTAAAATATTTGGCTCATTCTAGCTATAGGGCAACAAGCAATGAGGATAATAGGAAGGGACATAAGAAATTTTGTTTCCCTTGAAAAGAACATACTATAAGGGTGTAGAAGCAAGGCATCATTGGCTTGAATAGACTGGTAAAAAAGTTCTGTTTTGCAGGCAAAACAGTCCATGAGGTTTTGGTGTTTGAGGTTCTCTGGAATGAATCTCTTTTGATTCTATAGTGCTTCTCTTTTCTATGCAATCTGTTGTTACAAAGAAATCTGACAAAGATTTGGATTCAATCTAAGCTGAGATTCAGCAACCCAAAACAGATAGGATGTCTTATTATTTGCTATGACAATTCTGCTGTTGTAACAATAGCATCAACAAGAAGTGCTTTGGTCACTAGCATATTAAGATCTGGATTCTCTTACTATACCTCAAACTAGGAATTTAAGACTGAACTCTTACCATTTTCTGTCATCAAGCTCTCTAGTGCAGTTGGAAGCAGCAAGCCTTCCTTCTTTTCCTATAATCCTTGGTTCTTCCTATTTATTTTATATAAATAGATACATGCTTCCCCATGACTTGACTACAAATCCTATTTCACTTTATAGAATTTAAATAACTGATTCATATGCAAAGCCATTAACCACTAGAGTTCCCAATTCTGCAGTAACTAGATCTTCAATGCCTTCAAGCCCAGTCAACTTAAATGACCCATCTATTGATTTTCATTTTCTTGAGAGCCTATTACCTCTCCAAGAGCCAAATATTATATTAGTCAGGATCCTTAGTTGCAAACATTAGAAACTATTCTGGCTTATTTAAGGAGAAAATAATTTTAAGGGCTATTATGGAACTTATATAAATTGGAAAGGGCTAGAGGGCATGATTCTGAAGCTAATGTCTCAAAAGCAATGACACCATATTGCAGGAGCTACTCTGGAAGAGGTACTAGCTAGTTTAGTGTTACTACAACAAAATGCTTGAATCTGGGTACTTTATGAAGTAGAGAAGTTTATCTGGCTCAAGATTATGATAGCTAGAAGGTTCAAACAGCATGTGTGTCCTGGCAAAGGTCCTATGTCTGAGTCTTGACATGACAGAGAAGCAGAAAGGGAACCAGCCACATGCAGATTGGGCACATGTACAAAACAGTGAGTCAATACAGCCAAACTCACTTTATAAGGATTCAATCTCTTGGGAACTCATCTGATCTAATCACAGCTTTATTAATCTCTTCATGAGGGCAGTGCCCCTGTGATCTAATCATCTCCCACCAGACCTCACCTCATAAAGATCCACCACCTTGCAACACTGTCACACCAAGACCATATTTCCAGCACGTGGGTCTTTAGGTGAATGGTGGTTGGTGCAAGATGTGGGTGGGTTGGAGAGCAATCATATCTAAACCATATTTCATACCCAAACCATGCCATATGCTCACTTACTAATGCAAATCTTATATGGGTTCCAGCGACTAAAGAAATCTAGGTCACATTCTAACATCTAAAACTGCAAAAAAGTCTGGCATAGAAATTTGTTGGACATTGCCTTAAGAAGACGGACTAATAATGTGAGGAATCACAGGGAAAACAGTTGACCACCACTAGTGATGAGTGTGACTACACGTTAAAAACCCCTGACTAATATTACCCAACTTGAGATAGCCATTATTAGCATTCACCAATATTTTGGGGTTTCCTTCTCCTCCCAGATAGTAATGGAAAACTACCTTTTTTTTTTTCTTTTTAGAAGCCAACAGAAGTCATATGACTTCCCTCAGCTGATGGGATGGAAATGGAAATGACAGGTGTCACTATAGGACAGGAGTGTTTTTGAGCTGATATGTATTTCCACAGTCTCTCTTGCCCTGCTGCAGTGAACACTGAAGCCCCAAAGGGAGATGGCAGCATTATAACTGGGAGGATCTCTAGCAGCCCAGGAACCTGAATAAGTACTTTGAAAAGGAGCTCTTTGCTAAAGCACTGGACATACAGCAGAAGCAAAAGAAAACACCTTTTATTCTAACTCCTTCAACTTTTTCTGTGGCATAATCTAGCCAATGCTGACAGGCATAGACCTCTCTCCTGACTGTACACTTTATACTGTATGTACCTAACAGCTTGCAAGGCATGGCATTGGGAAGTCACAAAAACACTCCAAATTCAGTGTTCTAAAATTGATTCTGCACTTGTCCACGAATTGTTCTTCCATTGTTTCTTTCTTCAGAAAAGCATCCAACAGATGAGTCTATTTAATCTAAGAACCTAAGGATCTTTCCTGATTCTTCCTATTTTCTTGTTACCCATCTGCTGTCAATATACAAGTGTTATGTTTTTTTATTTTCTTTCTACTTCTATAGTCCCATTTTGGTCCCATAGCTTAGTCCAAAAAACTATCCATTGTATGATTTATTGAAATAGTCTCGTACCTAGTCACACACACTTATCTCTGCCGTCCAACAAGCCTCTACATTACAAACAGCATGGTCCTTTGGGGATTTATTTGTTTGTTTTTAAATGTAGGGTCATTCCATAACTTTCATCTTTAAAAGTCACTAATGGCTTTTCATTTCTCTTAGTGTAAAGCTGATATTCCTGAGTGACTCTTTAAGACTCTACATGTTCTAACTTTTTGTTCATCTTATCTTCATGCTCATCTCCAAAAACGCTGTCATCCTGTTCTTAGGACATTCCATCCTCTTTTCTACCTCAGAGCTTGTGTTCCTGCTATTCTTTCTGCTACCTGGAGCCTCTTCTTCAATCCACCACTACATTCACAGCTACCACACCTACCTCTACATTGCTCCACACACCTACTCTGCTTTCTTCTGACCATGCATTCTTTATATCTCTGGTTACAGTTTAAAGTCATCATCTCAGGACACATGCCTTAATTCCTCAATCCTCTGACCTGTTATAGACTCCCAACATACTTCATTCTCACCCTCTTATTTTTGTAACTTTTATGGTGTTCATCTTCCCAAATAATGTTTAAATTTCATGATGAAGAAAATATTGACTTTTCCTCCATAGTTTCTTCAATCCTAGCACATAATAGGTAATAAGTCACATTTTTTTTCAAAGAAGGCTTGAAGATGAATGAATGAATGAATGAATGAATGAATGAATGAATGAATGAATGAATGGCTCCTGCAAGGAACGCACATCTTTAAAATACTTCCAGTTTTTTTTTAAATTTCCTCTGCTAACTTAATTCCACGTTCAGCTGCCATTGCTGCTGCTGCTCCTCCTCCTCCCCCTCCTCCCCCTCCTCCTTCTCCTCCTCCTCCTCCTCCACTTCCTTCTTTTCTAATGTAGATTTTAAAATTATCTTCTTTTGTGGAACTAGTGAAACATTCCTGTAATCCCAGCTACTTGGGAGGCTGTGGTAGGAGGATCACAGTTTCAAGGCCAGCCTGGATTCCTTAGTGAGAATGGAGACCCTGTCTCAATAAAAATTTAAAAGTCTGTGAATGTAGCTTAGAGGTAGAGTACTTGCTTACAATGTGTGAGGCTCTGGGTTCAATCCCCAGAATGGCAGAAAGAAAAACAAAATTATCACATTTGTTGTTTACATCATGCTATCTGTCCATCTGTTCTTTATTGTGTTTGATTGTCCTACTTATGTTCAGCTTCCAGATTGCATTGAATTGTTTTAGTGTCAGTCTTCTCAATTGTTTGGAAACTAGGGATTAGTTTGTTCATTTCTCATAACCCATGCTGGCATGGACTACAGGCACTGTTTTTGGAGTCTAGCATTTGCAGAAATGTCCCCACCTCTGGGACAGTACAGAAAGAAAAAGAATTATAATAATCTAGTTTTTTCCTTCTCCAAATGGAAGGAAATTCTATTTTGGAATACAAATGTTTATAGCTTGTTCCATGTAAATATTTTAATTCATATCCAGAAAGCACTTCAGTAAATTACTGAAATATTAAAACTTGGGTTCTAAATAACATCTCTTTAAAAATTTCTAATATTTAATATGACTAATAATATTTCATAACAAATATTCTGTTATTTAAATCTATTGCAGTAGCATAATAATGTTATAAAAACAATCCAAGTAATGAACTAGAAAGAACAGAACAATTTTCATATAGATTAAGTCATGAACAAATGTATCTGAAGTATAATTCATTGGTAGGATCTGGGAAAGGATGTTTAAAATCCCATTCCAAGAGTAATTTATGACTGTTCCAGGATATTTGGTCTCTAATTAATAAATCATGAGCCAATGGGGTTTCTTAATGAGCACTATGTCTGGGATAGATAGTAGCAATTTGGCAGGTCCCACAGGTGATTTTTTAAAGTGAATCCAAATTCTCCACAGGTCTTGTCTACTTTCCATCAGTTTCTTTGAAGGGTACATGGGAGCTGTCATAATGTGTTCTCCTGTACTATGTTGAAAAATTGAAAAAACTGCTATAAAAATGCAAATTTGGGCACATTAGTGAATTTTCTCTTGAAGCTGCCTGGATATCATTCAGAGAAATAATAAGCATTTGTGGTAAAAAGGTAGAAAGAGGATTTCAAAAGCAGTAGCAGTATGGTCTTCCAGCACACTTTTAAATAGCAACTTTGTTTTAATTAAAGTTTGACCTCAACTGAACTTTTTTTCCTATGTGAAGAGATTTTTAGAAGACACATAGTATTTCAGGGCAAATATATGAGTCAGAATTACTTGCATTACTGTGAAAATCAAAACTTGTCTACCATCATTGCCTAAGTCAAAGATCTCTCCAAGTAGAACTATTTACTGTTTGGCAAATTCTTACTCATTCTAATTTAAACTAGAGGCTTTTTAAATCTCTCTTTTAGTGAGAGAAAGGGGAACCTCATCAGCACATGTGTTTTTTGTTTTTTGTTTTTTATTATAGTTCACAGTGGGAAAGATCCATTGTATATTTCTCCTGTTGGAAACTATGGGGTATGTGTCACAGTGCTCAGGAAGCATACTCTTCTAGATGGGATATAAGCTTCAACATCTGTTTTGAACCATAGGTCCTGGATGTTTTAAAACTTGGGCTTGCTGGTCCTGAAGGGACTACTTCTCTTAGAGCTAGCCAGTGCCTGGAGATTGTAAGTCCAAGCACATCTTTTATCCCCAAACCAAGACATCCAGACCCTAGATCCCACCATTATTTTTATGTACTTTCTCAAGGCTCTCATACCATGGACCACCATCCACCCACCCTAATCGCCTCAGGACCAGGTACTAGACAACTTTGGGGGCCCCTGAAGTTATTCCCATTAGCTAACCCTAACCCTGTTGGCCCTTGCTTGCCCATTCCTTCCTGTGGAAACCATAGTAAAGCTCGTTGCCCATGTTTTCCCAATGTTCCTGCTGTCTCCTAACTTACTTTGATGCCTCCTGTGTGTCCCACACACGCCCATGATGAACTGTGCACTGGATCCTCTTGAGATCTGTGAGTTTGAGAAACCGTCCTTTCAGTGACAAATGTCTCCGTGGGCCTCAATACACCTATATCCAAAGAAAACCTACATTTAAAATAATATCCCAGCTTGTACAATATTCCCAGGAATTCTAATTATTATCTTTTGGTCAAAGAAGGCATTTTCTCCCTTGGTGATTTGAAAATGCCAACAAGTTTCCAAAGTAATAAGTACCTGTGCCCAAACCACTCAAATTTCTCTTAAATTCTCTCTCTCTCTCTCTCTCTCTCTCTCTCTCTCTCTCTCTCTTCTTCCTTCCTTCCTTTCTTTCCTGTTTTTCCTTGGCTGAAATATTTTAACTTCATTGAGGTATAATTGATATAGAAAGACTACACATACTATTGTGCAGAATTCAATGGGATGGGACATGTATGAACAATCTATTGTACCATTACCACATTCATGGTGATGAACACATTCAGCATCTCCCAAAGACTTTTTGTGCTTCTTTGTTTTTGTTTTAATTGCATTTTATTAGATTTGCTTTGTTTTTTAATAAGACCACATCACATGAGATCTACCCTTTTAAATTCTGAAGTTTGCAATACTGTATTGTTAATTACAGGCACTATGTTTGCAACATATTTGTAATTAAAAAGGATGCAATGATATTTTCAAAATAAAATCATTGAGAGATGTGACCCCCAGTAGAAACTTTGAAAGAGAAACAGCATGTTTTTCTGAATAAAGATCTAAGATTCAAAATAAACTGGTAAAAGAAAAACTTATAAACATAAAAATACCATTGTTACAGTAACTCAACTAAAGAAATCAAAAGCCCCCTAGCAGAATAAGCTCATGAAGGCTTTAGATATACTGAAAGTTTAATTTCATATTTACTCATTAAATCAGATAGTAAACCCTATGATACTTTTATAATTTAACTGATGGCAGAATAAGTATGGGATTTTTAAATTGAGACATAATATTTGTACATGTTTACAAGATACAGTAAAATAATTTAATATATGTATAAAATGTATGATGATCAAATCAGGGTAATATGCACTTTCATCTCCTAAAACATTAATCATTTCTATGCATTAGGAAACTTCATATTCTAGTTATTTTGAAATAACTACTTGAAATAACTATAATATCACAGACAATTGTAGATTACAGTTACCCAAACATGATATAGAAAACCAGAACTAATTTCTACTCTCTAATTATATTTTGTTACCCATTGTCTAACCTAGGTACATCTCCCTTTCTTCCTGCCCTTCCCAGTATCTAGTGACCGCTATTCCATTCTGAGATTGATTTTTCAGATTCCACAAGAATAAAAACATGTGGTATTTGTCTTTCTGTGTCTGACTTATTTCACTTAACACAGTGACTTCCAGTTCCATCCATTTTCCTTCACATGATAGAATCTCATTCAATACTGAGGCTGAATTGTATTCCATTGTGAAATGTACAGCATTTTTAATACATGCATTCATTGATAGACAGCTCACTTGATTCCGTATCATGTGTATTGTGAATTGTGCTGCAATAAACTCAGAATGCAAACATTTCTTTGACATAATGGTTATATTTCCTTTGAATATATATACAGTGTTGTGGTTTAGATACGTGGTATCTCCCCAAAAGCTCATGTATGAGACAATGCAAGAATGCTTGGAGGTAAAATGATTGAATTGTAAGAGCTGAAGCTAATCAGTGGGTTAATCCTCTGATAGGGAATAACTGAATGGTAACTGTGGGCAGGTAAGGCGTGGCTAGAAGAAGTAGATTACTGGGAGTATGTAACCTACTTGGGGTTATACTTTGTCTCTGATGAGAAGAGCTCTCTCTGCTTCCTGATAGCCATGTCCTAAACTGCTTTCCTCCTCCACACCCTTCCACCATGATCTGCCTCACTTTGGGCCCAGAATAACAGAGTCAGTTGTTTATGGACTAAGACCTCTGGAACTGTGAGACAGTAATTTTTTTTCTCCTCTAAAATTGTTCTTGTTAGGAATTTTGGTCACAGCAGTGAAAAAACTGGCTAAAACACCCAGTGGTGAGACTGCTGGATCATATGGTAGCTCTATTCTTAGCTTGTTAGGAAATCACCTTACACCACAACGGCTGTGCTAATTTACATTCCCACCAGCAGTTTCTATTTCTGCTTTATCCATATCCTATTTATTTATTTATCAGTCATTTGATAAGACACTGACCATTTTAACTGATTTAAGAATGACATTAGAGAGCAGCATCGTTATCTTTCACTTGGTCACAGCTCAGAAGAAAACCATCTCAACTCTTGAGCACCTAGCAGCAAATAAGATGTAGAAAAGAAGGAAGTGTAACATATGAGTTTACAAAGGATGAAGAAGTTGAAATACACTGGAAGGTGAGCCCCAGGCAGTCAGGGGTCTCATGGGAGGTTAGATGGAATTAAAAAAAAAAAAAAGAAATAAAAGAAAGTAAAAGAGTGCCAAGGAACTTTTGATAGCTTTGCCATTTTAAGTCCTAACCTTGCCATTAAGTTATGCTTACACGTTTCTTAATTCATCATTTGAATTTTTCTTTTTTCATTATACAACCATCTGTTTTTGTTAAAAGACACATGTACCAATTAGTACATTTTGGTTTGCTAATCTAATGTACTTTGCCTCCACTTAAAGGAAAAAAATAGTAAAGTCAAAAAATGATTTATGATGAAAAACTTTCCAGAATTATCTATAAGATAGATTAAAGACGCTGGTGATCTGAAAGGACCAGGAAACTCAGTACCCAGAAGACTAATCTCAAGAGCTCTTGAATGCAGGAGTCCATAGCAGAGTCTACCCTTATGTAGACTCCTTTTCCAATTCCCTGGTGAAGATCTGACTTGACTAGTACCTCATAAGCACTTGATATTCTACATCTTATCTGCCCCACTGCTTTGGTCTGAATATATGTGATTTTTCAAATTTGTATTGAAACTTAATCCCCAGTGTGATGGTGTTAACAGATGATTAGACCATGAGTTCTCTGCCTTCATGAATGGGATTAGTATCTTTATGAAAGAAACATGAGGGAGCTATTTGTTCCCTCTGACATGTGAAGTCACATAGAAGACACGAGCTATGAGAAATAGGCACTCCCCAGATGCCAAATCTGCTGGCATCCCATCTTGGACTTCCCAGCCTACAGAACTGAACTGTTGTTTGTAAATTTCCCAGTATATGTTATTTTGCTATAGCGGCCTAAATGGATTAATATACTCACCTGAACTTTACTGTTAAACTAAACTGGAGGAACCTATAAGTCAGATTATGTCACGCCTCTGCTCAATGTCTTCCAGGGGCCCATATGCACTAGAATAAAAAAAGCATAATCTTTATATTGCCTGCAGAGTGCTCTACTATCTGGATATCCATTGTCTGTCTGACCTTATCTCTTTTACTCTTTTCCTCACTACTCTGCTGCACTGACCTGCTTACTGCTCTAGAACTTAACCAGGTATATATTCCTGTGCAGGACTGATCTTCTTGTTGCTTCCTTCCCTGAAGACGCTCCTCACTGGTCCTCTCTGATCACTGAAGAATACCAAAGATGCGTGACACACAATCGAAAATTCAAATGGGTAAAATGAGTTTACTCATGTTACAAAAATTTTGCAGCATTTCCCTAAAAAGTGTGTTTAATTCATTTAATGTGTTTGGATGTAAGACTTAAAAATTTTAAATTTCTGCACTAGTTAACATGTACTAAGCATCAAAATTATCAGGCACTGTGCTTGGAACTGAGAGAGATAAAAAGACAAAGGGGACTTAATCTCGCATCTTGTACCTTCCTGCTCATGTTCATGTGAAATGACAAAACGTCTTATTCCTTAAAACTACTTAATTATTACAAATTGATTAAAATTAAATGCAAATGCTTCATGGAGATATTTGCCAACATTAAGAAATTTAGGAGGAACAGGATTGTTTAAAACAGCATTAACCTGCATTAGAATGGCTCTTGGTTTTTCCCTTTTTATTTAGCTGCAAAGAAATTCTACTGCCCCAGCTGCCTTCTCTAACCTTAGTGATTTCCTTGAGGACACATTGAACTTCTTAATTTCCCCAGCCATATTCTGTGCTAAGTTAATTTAATTCATCATAGTATCGGGTACCTACCTGGCACATGTGCATCATTTATGAAATTTCCTGTCTCCCCCTGTCAGTCAAATCCACACTTACTTTTTAACATCCTATTCACATTTCCTCATTGAATAATTTCCTGAATTCTTCTGCTTGTCATTCATTCAGCTTGCCTTTACATGTTTTAGTCCTCTGTGAAATCATTTAACTAGGTATTAGTTGGACACTTCCTCTGTGGCAGGCCCATTTCTACAGGCTGAGAATGCAAATGTAAATGAAACAGAAAGGAAAAAAAAATCCCTTCTTGCATAAAATGTACAGCCTGGCCAGTGAATGTGTGCAATAACTAAATAAATGTGCTGTTCTAAAAGCTTTGAAAAATAAAGTTGTGCATTGCTTCAGTGTCCACCCCTGACTCCCTGCTTCCTATAGAAAGGATGGGCACTCGGGAAGGGTTCTGGGGTGAACATTTGAACAGAGACTGGATGGAAACTCATTTCAGAGAGAGAGAAGGCACTTACAAAGTCCCTAAAGCAGGGACATGTTTAGGAGCTCTAAGGATAGCAAAGAAGGTTAACATATCATGAACACCAAGATGAGGGAGAGCAACTGGGCAGACAGAGTAAAATCCCGCAGTCTTCTATGCTAGGACCTTACTCTGGGAAGGATTCTGGAATCTAAATGTATTGGGAAGCCATCCAAGGATTTGGGACATGATAATTGTCTGATCTAAATCTACATTTGCAATTCATCTGGCTATTTTGTAGAGACTAGACAGTAGGGGTCAGGAATGGAGACAGAGAAGTGTTAGGAGTGTATCACAAGCTGCTGAGAGATGATGGTAGCACTCATTCTCTGTATAGTCACTTCGAATTTTTTACTGTAAGCCGCTTCATGACAGAACTTGATTCATTCATTTCCTACTGCCAATATCTAGCAAATGCCTGGCATGATAGATAAATGTCTGTACAGTAAGTGCTTATTGAGAAAAGGAAGGAAGGAAGGAAGAAAACACATAGAAGAAAGGATTATAAAATAAATAAATAATGAGTTTTAAGATCTTGAAACTAGTGAAAAGAATCTCAGATGAGGAAGCTCTCTTTCCAAATAGAATTTTAAAGAGAGAGGAGAGAAAAAGCTTCATCATGCTTTCAGTGAAAGGCACAGATGTGTTTTTCTATTTTAAAATTGAAAATGCTGGAACCTACTCATGCCAACATTAAATGAATTGTCAGCCATAGAGAAGACTTCAATGCAGACTGACCAACAGGTTTTAAAGGTTATGGGAAGTAGGAAGTAGGGGGAAGTGACAATGTCTTTAAACAGGAACGAAGTAATTATCTCTGCCATCTCTCTTCATGAGTGGCACTGTGCTCTCCTAAGCAAGGTCATTGAGCAGATGGTTTTATTATTGGGATAGAGGAAAACAAAATAAACCTCTTATGTGAAATCAGTTTTATTTGGAAAGAAAATTTTCACTTTCACAGATGTACTTAAAGTTGGCACCAAAAAAAATGAGAACATGTTGAATTTGAATCAATTGCTCTGATTCCTTATGTTTTCTACTAACTGTTAGTCAAATGATCTTCTGCTGTATTTGGCAAAATAACAATAAAGAATAAGCTTTAATCTTAAATTCAATGATTAATCACCCAAGAAGCTTGTGAAAAGAGATTGTGTTTGGAACTTAATTTAATGACGTTAATTCAATTCCTGTTAAGAAACTGAACATTTGAATAATCATGTTCACTCACAAACCAATGCTTCTGATAGGAAATCAGTCAAAATGGTCAAGTATCACTGTGTCTAACTGGCTTGACCATATTGTAAAATTACAAAACAAACCATGCAAATCATCTTGCCTAGAAAAATTGTAAGAATGTCCTGATGAGCTGTTCCAGACAGCTATTACGTCTCTTAGAAATTTGGGCTACCACCAGCCACATTGAGGGAGAGGCTTAAAGTGCACAGAGATGTCTTAGTGTACGATAAATATCAAGGAAACTTCTGCTTGGAACATCCTTTACTTCTGACACCCATACCACAGTATTATTTTTGCAGAGCCTGTGGGATTGGATTTAATCTTAGGGCATTCGTTGGTAAATAGTAAATCCATTTTTCAGTCCTTCAGAAGAAAAATATTGGAAGTCGTGGGTGGTGATTCCTACTTATATACTCCACATCCAATTTGTTCATAAATTGTCATCAGCTTTATCTACAAGGTGTATCCAGAATCTTTCTCTTCTCATCCTTCATTGCCAGCATTATCTCTTTCCTAGATGACTGCAAAGGCTTCCTAACTACCTCCCTGCTCACTCCTAAGCCCCCTCAGCAGCCCAGGGAAAGACTGTGCTAAATCATAAATTCAATGACATCTTTACTCTCCTCACATTCCCAGGTTTTACATTAACGTCAAAGTCAAAGTCAACAGAATGCAAACATTATATGATCTCTGTTCTTTCTGGCCTCATTTATAGCTTTCCCTTTAATTCCTCTACAACTTAGTTTTGTGACTCATAAATGTCTATGTGTATGGTATGTTTTGCTCAGACTCCACATTAAGTAGAATCCTATTCTGTCAATTTATTTGTCATGAATCAGCCAATACAATTTTCCTAGACATAATAAGTAGATTTTGGCTTATTTTAATACTTATGTCACAATAATATTTTTATGTCCTGTTGTTTTAAGATAAATTATTGGAGGGCATTGTTATTCTTTAATCATACTTGCCTCACCCTCCAAATAATGTATAAAATTTATTGCAGTTCTTTGTGAACTTTGGGACAGATTTTTGAATTCCTCAAAGAATGGCTTGTTCTTGCCATTCTTCTGCCAAATTAATTTGTAAATAAAGGTAAAAGAGATCATGTAAGGCTATTTTGAGAGTAATATTTCTATTCTGAAATCCATGAACCAGAAATTTTGCCATCTCTGTAGGCTGAGTACTTATTTTAATTTCTAAGTTTCTTCTATTGATATATTTTTCCCCAGTTAACATTGGTGGAAATTAAATGGTTCATTGCTTTTGGGAAATTTTTGTCTTTGCTCAGTAGTTTAAATTTAAGGCACTTTTACCTTTTCTCCTTGCTTTGCTTCCATTTGACAAGCTTCAGGCAGAATTTAAACTAGGAATCCAATATTCCTAAATATTTTAGTAACAATATAGAAAGGGACTTTATGTGAAAAATTTCCCTGAAACATACAGCTCAGTTTAGTTCTGAGTTCCCAGCGCATTCATAAAAAGTTTAAGTAGACTTTTCACAACATAAGACTTCAAAAAACTAGGAAAATTTCTAGGGTAAGTTGTGGAAACTTGGAATTCTATTAGAGTGTAAACTGAACACCAATAGGCAATCAGTGATTCAAAAAATGGTGAAATTTAATACACTATTACCATGTTTTATAAAGGAATAATATGTAAAGATGGTTAATGAATTTTGCCACGATCAAGTAAAGCCTCTTCTTATTCAAACTATTACTTCAACTTTCAAGAAATTTGTTATAAGAATTCCTCATGAAGATTACAGAAATACTGAAAAGGATAGATAGGCTTCCAAGAGGTGAGGAAGAGGCACTAGCATTAGCTCAGAGAGCCTGAAGTGTCGATTTGCTTTGGAACACTTGGAGGACTGTTCCAGCATGCCAGTGACCAGCTGTCCACATTGTCACAAAGGGTAAACCTAGGGACAGGGTTTGGGCTAAAATCCCAATTAAACCTGAGAATATGTGTCCAAATGTATCAGCCTGTGAGTGATTCACAGTCTTAAAGTTTATACTAGTTCACCTGTGAGTTAAAAAAAAAAAAGTTAATTCCCAGAAAAGTTAAGTTGGCTTGAGCATTGGGATGTCGTAAAAGTTCTTAGGATGCTTCTATTACATGGTCCAGGCTGAGAATCACCTGTGTGAGGCAAGAGGAGTCTATGAACTATGCTTTATTGGGCCATCTTAAGAATTGAGAAAATACGTTATGGACATAGAAAGCATGCCTTCTGTTCTCTAAAGATGCTTGTTTCCAAACCTCTATTTTGTGATTCTAGAAGAATAAATGTGTTATTTGGGTTCAGAATTTAGACATGGAGTTGAGGCAGCGATCGCTGCTCTCCTTAGAGGATTGCTAATTATAAAACCAAACCCAGCCTCCTAAAACAACAGTAGAACAGAAACAGGATGATCTTTAGATTTCTAAATAGCTCTGACTGCCATAAGAATGATCTTATTTTTATTGTAAAGCCAACAGCTCATGGTTGAGCCCTCAGAGCACACTTCTTTATTTCCACTTGCCTTTGGAAGTGAACTAGAAGTCTCAGAAGTAAAAAGGGGACAGCAAGAAGAGATAATTACAAAAGCATAAAACCACAAATATCAACAAAGTTAAATTTTTGGTTTATGCAATAGCCAGCTTATTTCCAAAGCCTGTTCCATTCAACCCACTGCTTTGAACACCAACATTTTACTTCTCCTGCATAGGCACAAGTTGCAACACCTGGCTAGTTTTTGCATTTCCTATCCTTGAGAGTCAACTGCATAGTCTGTTCACACAGGCATCTCTCCAGTTTTACTTTACATCTCTAGTTAAATCCCAGATCAGAAGTTGCTACCCTTTAATTTTCAAAAAAAAGAAGAATAAGAGGAGGGGGAGGGGCAAGAGAAGGAAAAGGGGAAGAAGAAGGGGGGAGGAGAAAAAAATCCTAATTTATTTTAATAAAACTATGCATTATATATGGTTTGTCTATACATTAACAATATCTTTAAAACAACCATGAATCTTGAATATTATATTCTAGATGATGAGACCACAGCTCAGGGACATGAAGTACCCTCCCAAGAATGTACAGATATAAGACTCTGGCTAAAATTCCCGTGAAAGTCTATCCTACTTCACAGAGTTACTTTCTTTGCCCACCTTTCTAAGTGTTGTTTCTGGGCAAAAGGAATCATATTACTCCAGAGTTAAATTCAATCCAGTGCATACTGGTATCATGGAAATGCATGAGACAGCTACCTGTCCTAATAGTGCAATGTACAGTTTCCACAAGCCTATCGCCTCAAAGATTTATTCCATAAATGACCTATTCTGTGAGAACTTATATCCCCAATTGCAATCATTGCAATACGAACAGTAATTATAGCCAATATCCACTGATTCATTATGAGCTAAGCACTGGTCTGATCCATTTTTGTAAATTAACATATTCAATCTTTACAGTGTTCTATCAGGTCAGTAATTATTTTCCTATTACAGAGGATATAACTAAAACAGACAAAATTGCCAAAGGTCACATAAATGACAATTTACAAAATAGGAATTTGAGCCAGACAATCAATAGCCATTACAATGGAAGGAAGTAACAATAGCCTTAGTGTAATAAAGATTACATATGCTAGTGAATAGCTTTTCTCTAACACTTGCCATATGCCTGACTATGGAAGGAATGATCTAAATTATTTAAGATAGAGAAAAAATTATCTTGAAATTTCAAGAAAGTGACTCAGCTAGAAATTTGGAATATATAAGAAGTGTATGAGTAAGTGCTTCAAAAAACTAAATATCTGCATATATTTCACAAGGATTAGTATGGTGGTTTAGACTTGAGGTTTCCACAAAAGCTCATGTGTGAGACAATGCAAGAACATTTAGAGATGAAAGGATTGGTTTAGGAGCCCTAAGATAATCACTTGAATGAGTATTAACTGTTGGTGGGTAGGGTGTGGTTGAAAGGGATAAGTCCCTAGGGCTTGCCTTTAGGGTATATGTCTTTGGTGAATAGAGATCTCTCTGCTTCCTGATTGGCCAAGTCCTGAGCTGCTTTCCTCCTCCATACTATTCTGCCCTAATATTCTGACTCATGTTAGGCCCAAAACAATGGAGTCAATCATATATGGATTGAGACATGTGAAACCCTGAGCCCCAAATAAACTTTTCTTCCTCTATATTGTTCTTGCCAGATCTTTTGATCACAGTAATAATCTAGTTGTAAATAATAATAATCTAGTAATAATAATAATAATAATAATAATAATAATCTAGTAATAATTTAGTTGACTAAAAGGATTTGAGAAAGGGATGTTAAGATTACAATATCAGCTTGGGTTGTGGCTCAGAGGTAGAGTACTCACCTAGCATGCATGACATGAGGCACTGGGTTCTAGTCTCAGCACCACATAAAATAAAATAAATATTTTGTGTCCACCTATAACAAAAAAAATAAATATTAAGGGAAACAGTGCCAAAAGGTTAAAAAAATTACAATATCACTGTAACTACTTTTATACCTTTCAATTTGACATGACTTAAATTGAACATGAAGTTGTGCCTTTAATGAATAAAAGGTAGATTGAACCACTTATTTCTTCCAATTTTGAAAATGGTGTATGTATTTGGTTACAGAGAAAACAAGCTAGCTCCACAGATGGTTGAAGAGAACAAACTGAAAACTTAAAATAGAAAAAAAATGAGATATTAGTTCTTTACAAGTCTTATAATATAATATTATAAATAATATGCTTCCAGAGTATTTTGAATAGAAAGAACCTCTTAAAAATTATTCTTTGAATTAAGTCCCCATTCTCACCTATTCCTCTTTCCATAGAAACTTCGTTTCAATTTTCTAGTTCACTTAATACACTATGACTTTCATTATTCATTGATATAACTGAAACTGAAAACCTTAACTATTTTAGAGTATCTAGAAATATCCAAGAAATGTCAAGCAATTTTAGGGAAATGGAGAATAAAAAAGCATGATATGAGTGTTTATGTCTTTTAGATAAGTAAATTATCTGGATTGAAGAGGGAAAGAGAGAATCATGAATAGAAGGAGAAAATAAATTGATTTTAAAAAATAAATCTATATTATTATTTTTAGGAACTGCTATATATTATTATCTTCCTTACCAGAGGCTAAAGAGAGGTAGATGGGGATGGGGAAAGAGAAGATGAAGATCAAAGTGTACAAAGTTTCAGTTAGACTGAAGGAATAAGTTTTAGTGTCACCACTGTATGGTGAAAATAATAATGTATAATGTATTTAATAATTGCTAAAATCAATTTTAACATTTTCACCACCAAAAAAAAATAAATAAATAGGTGAGGTGATAGATATGTTAATTAGCTTAAGTGACTCTATACATATGTAGATCAAAACATCAGAATGTATCCCAAAACAAAAAACGATTATTGTCAGTTTACAAAAGGTTCAGTCACCATAGCACGCCTGTAATCTCAGCATATCTGGAGTCTGAGGCAGGAAGATTGCAAGTTGGAGGCCTGCCTGGGCAATTTTTTTACTTAGTAAGACCTTGTCTCAAAATAAAAGTTAAAAAGAGGTTGGAAGTGTAGTTTTGTGGTAGATACCTCTGGGTTAAATCCCAAGCATGCCCTTTACATACATACACACACACACACACACACACACACACACACACACACACACATTAATATTTTTGCAAAAGTAATCACCATAATTATTTTTATTCTTTGAGAACTGATTTCCATTAAATACTTTGCAGGAAAACAATTGGTGCAAATGATTTTCTTATATGGTAATTTATTTTGATTAGGAGAGTAGTGCCAATTCAGTTTGTATTGAAAGGGTAAAATTTCTAAGTTGCAAACCCTGAGTTAAAATGTAAAGGACTAGGTATTGTAAAGTTTCTGAACTGCACACAGAACCTGAAATTCCTGAGGCAATTAAGACAATGCCCTGTACTGACCAGTTAGTTGTTAAATAACCTAGGACCCTGTGCAGCTTGGCACGTAGGCATTCAGGGCCCAAACCAATCAGTTTAAATGTATCCCCCTCTTTAGGAGTGACCTATCACCCCCACCCGACCTATTCCCGCCAATGAATGGACTAATTATGTTTGAGAGTTGTTATTCAATTTTCCCACACCTCATGATGATTTGCTCTGATGTATGCAAAGCCCCCGCCCTCCCCAAAAAGTGTACTTAAGCACTGCTCAACCCTTGCTCGGGGCTCTGGGCTGCTCTCCCTTCTTGAGTGAGCGCAGAGCCCCAGCATGCTGGATCTGCAATAAACCCCTTTTGCTGTTGCTTGAGCCGGTCTCTTGGTGGTCTCTTCTTCCGATGTTCGCTGGACCCTTACAGAATGTGTCAACAATATTCAAACCATTTCTCACTATGTTACCCTTTAGGATCTCTAAAGTGATGATAGAAACTTTTTCAAGCAAAGACTGAGATATAATTGGAAGATTATAAAACACTCCTCCTTACCTACAACATACTGAGACTAGGGCAAAGGACAGATAGTCAGCATAGATAATAAATGATCAGACTGGAAAGATGGGAGGATAATTGAAAGAAAAGGAAATGAAATGTTAACAACTCCAGAGCACTCCCTTTCCCCTCTCAAGGTTAAGAAGAAACCCTGGGGAATCTCCTCCCAACTCAAGAAGCTGCTAAAAAGTACCCCCTGGGCAACCTTTTCCTGACTTTTGGTCACAAAGGTAAAATAGGAAGAAACCTGAGATCTATAAAGGAATAAGATGCACCCCCTCCCATGGACACCAGCTTTGGGTCCACAGCTTCTCTTAGGAAAAAGTTTTCTCCCTCTCTCTCTCTCTTTCTCTCTCTCTCTCTCTCTCTCTCTCTCTCTCTCTCTCTCTCTCTCTCTGTTTTCTTAAAAAAAAAAAATTCTTTCTATGATTGCCTCAGTGTTTCTCTGGTGTTTAATCTTCAACACCAAGGAACTAGGACCCCATCCAGATTTCCAAGACCAGTATCAATATCATCACACCAAAAGTGTCATAAGTAGATCATGACTGATAAAGCCGCAGACAGAGACCCTACCCAGAGAAGCAATAGAGGGAAGCTCAAAGTCAATAGGGGATTAAAAAACATGGACACAAGATATATCCTAAATAATCCTCTAGTACCCATAGTGATAACAAATATTTCACAGTTCAGCAACTAATCCAAATAGATAAATCACCATACTCAATACCTCTTTAACTCAGATCTTATTACCCAATACTTTGTGTCTAAATTTAAACAATGACAAAAAGTAAAGCATGCTAAAATACAGGGGAAAAATACTTGAGCTAAAGGCAAGAGAAAAAGTAAATATTATGGAAGAACAGAAACAATATAAGCAGAGAGATAAAAACTCTAAATAAATCTAGAAATATAAAGCCTAGAAAAAAAAAAAACAACTTAGACTTTTTAAGGCTAAAAACTTTAGAGTTAAACCAAGTCTAATATAATTCTAAGATTCTAGAGTTAAAAATTTCAGTAAAAAGAAATAAAGAATCCCCTAAATGGGCATGTGAGAGATGACATGACTGAGCAGAGAATCCATGAACCTGAGGACAGGTCAATAAAAACTTCCCCCTTAATAATGCAAAAACAAAGAAGTTTAAAAGGAAGTAAACAAGTACTGAACATCAAAGAACTGTGGGACAATACCAATAGGAGTAACATACACTTAATTGAAATACCTGAGACCATTCTGAAAGTATGGCAAGCACCAATCACAGACCCAGAACATTCAGAGTGTTATGCTCGAATTCGGGACCCCCGAAAGACCACCAGAGACCAAGATCGATGTAAACAGCAAAGAGGTGTTTATTGCAAGCTAGCTAGGTCCTCCGTGTGCACACATAGCAACTGGTCACGCTGAGAGGTCCCTAGCCCAGGGTTTGCAGCAGTTTTATACATTTTTTGGAGAAGGCAGGGACTTCACATACATCATAGCATCTCTTAGCAAGTCATCACACACCACAGGAAAATCAAATAACAACTCTAAAACATGATTAGCACATTCACTGGCAGGAACAAGTTGGGTAGGTGTGATTGGTTACTACCAGAGGGGGAGTCATTTGAACTGATTGGTTTAAGCCAAAAGGGGTGTACTTGCTAAACTACATGGTTTCCCAACATGTTATCAACCACCAGAAACTACAAGTTGGGTAGGTGTGATTGGTTACTACAAGAGGGGGATTCATTTGAACTGATTGGTTTAAGCCAAAAGGGGTGTACTTGCTAAACTACATGGTTTCCCAACATGTTATCAACCACCATAAACTATCTGGCATCCCAGGTATTTCCCTGTCTCATGCTGATTGGTGGCTGCTAGGGGGTTACTATGGGTCTCCACCTAGCCTGACTGAGTCAGGGACACCTGGCACAGCAGATCTCTCCTGTTATTTGTAGATAAACCACTTAGCAGGGTGGGAATGTGCCTAAGAGTGCAAGGACAAAGGTGATGTCCCTTCCTTGGACAGGCTTTGCTCTGAGGTAGAGGCTGGTTTTTCAAGAGAATACCAAGTTTTCTATACAAAAAAATAAAAAGACAACTTCTAGGCATGCATATTCAAAATGCAGGCAACGAAGGCAAAGAAAAAGAAATCCGAAAGGAAGACCATGGGGAAAAACCCCAAACCAGAGGAAGTATAAGAATTAAAGGGGATTGCTCATCAGATACCTTGAAATCAAGGAGAGAGTGAAGTCAAAGATGGTGAAAATTGATCAACTGTTATGGGCCAGGCTATATGGGGCAATTACCAAACAGACTCCATATCATGTAAGAAATGCTTCTCCCATGGGAAAGCCCACCTCTGTACCCATTAATAGTTACCTAGCATAGCAATTCTCATACAATGTAAAATTGTTCTCTTTGCTTTCCATTTTTCTTGGGCAATGCTCCTTGTCGGAGATTAATTGTCTAGAATTGGTAACCATTCTCTCTAACTTGTACTCAACTAGGGTCATTTGACTCACTTCCTTTCTGCTTGCTTCCTGCTATGGCAACCTGGAAAGTCCTGTGGGAAATACCAATGTACCCATTGCATTGTCTCGTAAACTGCCCAAATCAGCTTCTGCTTGCTTACATTGGCTAACCCCCCAAATGTCCCTTTTGTGGTTTTTTGGCTTAAATATAAGGCCAACTGAAGACGGGCACACCACTCTGACTATCTTGTTCTTTTAGAGAGCAGAATATCCACCGCTGGCCAGCAATTATTTGAGAGTTATTTGAGGGTCTTGGTCTCGGTATAACACAACTAGAATTCTACATTTCAAAAGTAAAGAAGAAATGAAGAAAAACAAACATGATAGAATTCATCACTAGCCAATCTTCAAGAAATATTAAAAAAAAAACCTTCAGAAAGAAAATGATAAAGGTCAGAAATTTGTTTTTGCATACAGAAAGTGAAAGCGCATGGCACACAAATGAGAGAGGCAGGGAGCAAACCTCCGATCAGCAAGTTCTTCTTTATTCAGGGTCAATTGGCCAAACACCTGATATGGCTTATTTTCAGGGGTGAAATAGCTGCTGGCCACCATGAGGTTCTGGACTTTATATACAACCTTAGCACAGCCAGGCCATGGGAGGAGTTAGTTACTTTTGCAGGCCTTTTTGATAGACAGGGGGCAGGGCAAGGCCATGGGAGGAGTTTTGGTAGCAGGATCATTTAGCGTGGGGCAGGAGGACATGCAGGTAACTATATCCTTCATTCCAGACTCTGAAAAGGGTATAATGAATTGGGGATGTTAATATTATGTCAGGCTTCTTCCTGTTGTAAAGGGAAAAAGTAGTGGGACCCCCTTTCACAATTCTGGGAGAAGATACAAGGATTCCAGCAGCCAAAGCTGAAGAGGGTGTATATGGAAGGAGCTTTAGGGTAACTGCAGACAATCATTCCTTGTTGTGGTTTCAGGAACTCAGATTGTAAATGCAGAAAGATGGTTTTGAGATGGTCCTGGAGCAGGTTTGGGCTAACTGGGTCACCTTCCTAAGAAGCTGTTTCTGTATAAAATTAAGAATACAGGGAAGAAAAGCTATTATGAGAAAAAAGAATATTAAGGGGGAAAAACCAGGAGGACCACCAGGAATCAGGCAGTTCTTGCCTTTATTGTTTCAGGTCTAGTGTGGCTGTTAAAAATGGTATGTAGGGAACATATGGAGAAGAAAGAAATTTGGATGGGGGTCAGGTCAATGGATGTCCCTTGAAGCTAGAGATCCCCAGTGAGGTCTAGTGTTTGAGGAGGAGAAAGGTGAAGGGAGAGTAAATATGACAAATTTGTCTCTTGAGTGTTGTCAAGAAAAGGTGGAAGGACATCTGAGAAAATGACATTAGGAATTTTGGGCAAGAGGATCAGCAGCTTCAGTTATATGTGAAAAGTGAATCATTAAGAAATCAGGAGTGTCAGAACTAGAGTGAAAAATCACAGGAGCAGAGGGGTTTTGTTGGGAGACAAGTGGCAGGGTTCAATGCAGAGTCTTGCTGGAAAGTAGTTAGGGAATCCAGTAGTTATGCATGCAGTAATTTGATTCTGGTTGAGGGAAGGATGAGAAATTAATGATGACTGAGATCTGGGAGAGAGTGGTAAGAACAGCAATGGGCTGAAATAATGAAAATTTTCTGGCTTCAGGGATAAGGAGTGCTGCTGTCACCAACACCTTGAGGTATTGGGCCAGCATTGATAAACTAAGTCTAATTGTTTGCATAGAAATTAAATGTGGTGGTGGTTATCTCCTACCTTATGGTAAAGAACTCCCAAAGCTTGTCTGTGTTTTGAGTGGAGGAACAGGAAAAGGGCTTATTAGGGTTTGATAAATAAAGAGTTGAAAATTTTATAAGAGTATTCTCAAGGGTAGAAATGGTAAAAGGAAAGAAATAGGAAGATGGAAGGGGATCTGCAAGATTCACCTTCTTAGAGGCCTCATGAAGAGGTTTGGCTATGAAGGAGAATTTTAATATATTTAAGATATGAAAATACTTAAAAAAGCCTAAGAGGGACAGCATGTCTCTCTGGGGAATGGTGCTAGAGATGCGGGTTAATAGGATGCCTAAATATTGTACTTGAGGGGTGCAGAGCTGGGCCTTAGATTGAGAAACCTGGTACCCCGAGGATGTCAGGGAGTTACGGAGGGTGGTAGTGTAATTGGTAGAATGTCCCAGTGATGGGCTAGAGAGTAGAAAGTCATCTACATCTATAAATTTAAGGTGGCCATGTCACATTGGAGAGCCTAGCCAAAGTAGTGGAGTCTATCTCTGAAACCTTGTGGGAGAATGGTCCAGGTCAGCTGTTGTGGACAATTAGTGTCTGGGTCAGTCCAGGTAAATGCCAAAGTGAGCAAGAAGCAGGATGGAGGGAGATAGTAAAAAAAAAAAAAAAAAAAAAAAAAAGCATCATTTTGGTCTAATATTGATAAATGTGTGGTGGAGGCTAGAATGTGAGATTAAATGGGTGTAGGAGTTGGGCACTTTGAGGTGTGTGGGGACTACTGCCTCATTGATTTTTCTGAGGTCCTGTACTAGTTGGAATTGACCATTAGGTTTCCTATCCCTGTTGAGAGCCACAGTCGAAGGGGCCCCAACAAACTTCCAGCTGCCAGCAAACTTCCAGCTGCTAGCTGATGATTGGCTCACAGCGGCCCCAGCAAACTTCTAGCTGCCAACTGATTGGCTCCTCTGTAGTGATGCTCAGTGGGCTGTTTCCCTGCCCTTTCAGACCACGGAGCTGCTCATTGGGGGACTTTTTTGGCTCCGCCCATGTGACCCAGCCAATCAGTCTCAAGAGCAGGAGGAGGGGGTGAGGTTGAGAGGCTTATGGGAAGCCGGTGGTGGCAGTTGGGCTCTGAGGGGATTCCTGAAGAGCTGTGTGGTGCGGTGTGTGTGTGTTCTAAAAATAAAGTTCGTTTCTTTTGACAAGTGGCTCCTGAATTGTGCCCAGCCAGACTGCGGCACATCCCCAAGATTGGGGGAGTTATGGAGAAAGTGGGATTGGGATGAGGGGTTTTACCTGTAGTAAATAGGAAATGATGGGCTTTAAACCTTTGAGGGATAAGGGGGTTAAAGGATATTGGGGAAGAATTACATAGTGGGTAGGGTCTCCTAGTTGGATATGAACCAGGGAATGGTGTCTTGCCATTTTAGGTTGAGAAGTTTCCCAGACTGTAGGGTTAATCCCAGCAAGCAAAGGACAATCAGGAGGCCTAGGGAGCACAGAGATCGAGTCCAGGCCAGAGAATATTAAAAAGATGGTAGTAGACTTTAAATAAGGAATATTGGAGGCTTTTAATTTGTGAAGGAGATCTTATCCCAATAGGGGAACAGGGCAACTTGGCACAAGTATAAAGAATGGGATAATAAAAGAGATCCAAATGTGCAAAAAATGGGGAGTGTTTGCAGTGGATACGTAGGGGTCCCTGAGACTCCCATAATTGGAGTATTTGATTTGAAAGTATATTCATGCCATTTTCTTAAAAGTGAAAGTGCTGCCCCACTGTCGACCACAAATGAAACCATAAGGCTGTTCACCATCCCTCTAACTTTGGGTTCCTTGGATGTGAGGTGGCAGGGATAATGAAGTCCAGACCCCCTCATTCCAGTAAATTGGTGAATGGTGCTGGGTTTCTATTCTCGCGACTAAAAGGCTCAGGGGTCACTCTAGTTAAACTGGGCTAACTGGGATGAACGAAATAACCACACAAGAGACACAAATATCTTTTTCTTTGGTGTCGCTGTGACGGCTCCTCTGACCTTAAGGGTCTGCAGAAAAAGAGAGAGAGAGAGCATGAGCTGATCCCTTTTATTGAGGAGAAGCATTCAAATGAGGCAAGGGGTCAGGTTTCAGGGGGCTGAGTCTATCTTCATGATGCCCACTGTCAGCAGGTTGACTGACACCTGGGTAGGCCACACCCAAGGGCACAGAAAGAGGAGGGGACACACACAAGGCACTTCCATGGAAGATTCTATCCTAAACAGGGCAAGGGGTTATATTACAAAGGAACAGGTGAGCATAACTTCACCCATGGGGCTGTAGCAAGACACACCCATTTCTGTGACTGAGCGCCTCAGCACCCAGCTGGGGAGTGTAACTCAGTCACCCGTAAGGTTGGCCTCCCACAGAATGGGACTTGGTAATTAGGCTGCTGTACTGGGGGAGGAATGTCCTTCCCTGGGGACAATCCACCTCCCAGTGTCCTCATTGTCCTCAGTTGGGACAGGGCTTGGAGGGAGGGCTTTGGGTTAAGGCAGGTTTTGCCCAATATCCACTTACCCACATCAGATGCAGGACCCAGGAGGTAGATTAGAGGGTCTGTGGAGCCCTGAGCCACAGGAATATTGGGTGAAGTCAGGAGCTGTAGGACTTTCCTTGGATTCTGGATGATGGAGGCCAGGAGTTGATATTCAGCTTTAAGATGTTTGTCTCTTTTCTTTTTGGTCTTATCTTCTCTGTTATGAATTTTAAAAGAATGTCTGAAAACTGTTGTTGAGGTGTCTTGGGGAACCTTTTCTAACTAAGTTTTTTACGAATGTAAAGTGAAGACCTGCTGATCTAGATTTGTATATTTGGTAACAGCATCCATGAGCCAAGTCAAAAAGAAGGCTGGGTTTTCATCAGGTTCCTGGGTAATTTCCTTATACTTTGTCCCAATTAACCTGGGTATGAGAATTTTTGCCATGCCTCCAAGGAGACACGTAATCATGTGCTGGAGTCTGACTCCAGCATCTTGAGGCTGATATGTCCAATTAGGTTCAACTGTGTGGATGGCAGCCTCAGCTGCAGGGTGAATATAGGGGTTTGGCTATGTAGGAGATACGCATGGTCCCTGACCACCTACCAAATGTGGGTATGTTCATTATTGGTTAGGGTGGAAGTTAATATATAGTAATGTCTGCCCAAGCAAGGTGGTAGGCTTAAGTTAGAAGAGTGAACTCCTTCCTATATTTAGCAGGATTTTCAGAAAATGATCCAGATCTGTCTTCTATTTGGGACATATCTGTTATGGAGATGGGAGCATGGACCTAGACTATACCTTCAGTCCTGATATCTCCTGGAGAGGGAATATGTGTTTTTCTGGGAGAGTTTTAGATCATGCATGGGGAGAGGATGGCAAGGGATAGGGGGAACTTGTGTGTGGGGTCTGACGAGATGGATCTGGAAGGGGAGCAATGGGACTCTGCCTGGTGGAGTCAGATGGGGGAGAAGTGGACTTTGCAGAGAGGAACTAGATGAGGGAGCAGTGGAGTTCTGGGGAGGAGGGCTCAATGTGGGGGCTGTGGAGCCCCACATCTGTGAGGAGGGGGTTTATTTGTTATTTATGGGGCTGTAAATGAGAAAGAAAGTTGTGAGTCCATAATTAGTAATTGAAAGTGGAACAAGGGGTGGGAAAAGGCGTGGAGATAGGGGAACTTAGATCACTTACCATTCTGTATTAAATATTTCTCCAAAGCCTGGAGAATTTATCAAGAGTTCTGTACTTGGGCCCTGGATGCTGAATCTAATTTATACTGTGGCCAAATCTGAGTGCTGAGCCTAATGAGGCATTCAATGTTGATGTCGGTTTGGGAGTAGAGGTTCTTAAAATTGGTAAAGAGACAGCCCACAGGGGTGTCTTTGGGAACTGGGTAACTCCCATATTTGGAGCAGCTCCGTGGAAGTGACAGCTGAGACCAGAGCATCCTCTACCCTCTTAAGTTACAGCCATGCCAGTCACAGTACTGACCTTTTCCCACTGAGGACTAGGGAACCATCTTAACCCCAATCCCAGTGATGGGGACCCCTGGGGTCCTGGCTAGCCAAAAGGTGGGGTCTCTGGGCAGGATACCTATCTGCTGGAAACTAAAGGGAAGCCTTACCTCTCTGGAGAATTAGAAGGCCAGTAGATGTTGGATACAGGAACAAAATGGCAAACAGGTCTCTGAATTGGGGGCAGGGTGTTGTGGAGGGAAAAGAGTGGGGAGAGGGAGCCCAGGGTAAGGGAAGGGAGAACTGTCAGTCTGGGAATTCAGCTTTAGCTATGTGAGGGGTGGCTGAGTGTGACCCTGACTTCAGAGGGCCACAGGGGTGCACAAGTGATCATGGTCACTCCCCAGGCTTCATCAGTTGTTAGACTGGACTGTGGGGGAAAGGGTAACTTTGTAAATTAATTAGATGTTTCTCACAAATACATTTATGATTAATCTGGTAGCAGATAAGTATATCAAACAACATTTATGGCTTCCTTGTTGAAGAAAAATCCTAGAAACAATGGATACATACATTTACATTTAATTAGTTGTTTAACCACCTAGAAAAATAGGAGGGTTAAAGACATCCTTTATTCTCACTTGTTTACCCAACATAAACTGAACCTTTTAAACCACGGGAACCAAAGGCACTTGGATCCATTTTAAAAAATTTAATTTAGATTGAGAGCTAACCTTTGCAAATTGGTCTCTGAACAAAGGCAGAGTGTAAAAAAACCTCTATAGTTGGATAAAATAGATTTGATCAGAAAAAAACATATTATTAACCCAGGCACAATGGATTAAAATCATGAGCTAAATAAATATAGAATAAAAAAAAATAGTCCTAGAAAAAAATGACACTGCTCCTAATTATTCTAGTAAAGCAGCATGAGACAGAGAGAAAGGGGGCGGGGGAGAGAAGTGTGGGAGCAAGCCCTGAGTCAGAGCCAGGGAGAAGTTAAACTGAACTTTTCCAACTAGTTGCACCTTTATAATTTTTTTTCAGAAGGGAAACATTTTCCTGCTGCTCTGAGCTGAAAGGGGTCTGTGGCAAAAGCCTGGTTGGGGTGGAGTGGGAACAGGTTATGAAGTCATTTGGGGGGGGTGATGGTGGGTGCTCCTGACGGAAACAGAAAGACATGAGCACCTAAGCCTGTTAACATAACTATGGGTTAATTTAGAAAGTTAAGTCAACTGACCCCATTTCTGCCCAGACTTCACCCTGCTCCTCCTCCTGCCTCCTGCAAGAGCCCATTAGACCAGAGATTTATACCTTCACCCCCCTGCACCCAGAGTATGTATAAGGGCCAGTTCCAGGAGCTGGTGGCAATGTGCCTGCTCCTCCTGCCCACGTCCTTTGTGGTGCTTGAGGTTGTGATTGCTCTCCACCTACAATAGCAAGGGCTAAGCCTACCCCCATGCATAACCCAGGCTTTGACTTATAAAAAAGTTTGCTTCAGAGGAAGTCTGCTGCTGTTCTCTCTGCACAGAGGCAGCCTGTCAAATTTCCTGACAATAAACTTGTGTCTGCCTAGCTTGGGTGTGTTTTGAGTGATTTAGTCCTGCGCCACTTTCCTAAAAAGTACTGGAATGAGATTAATACAAAATAAATTGCCAGAGTTCACCCACAGCAAGGAAACTGAAGCTTGTCAAGGCAGACATTCCCAACATCTGGGTGAAGGGGGAAGCCAATCCACCTACTGTGATGCAAGATGATGTTGTGGCACTCTGCAGGTCCCAGGGCAGCATGCAGACCTGGGCTGAGGCCCCATATTGTGCTTCCTCCCTTGGCCTAAACCCCAGGGGTGGGAGGTGGAGACCATTAGAGCAGCCTGAGCCCTGAGGCTGTGGCAGCAGAGAGGGGCTGTGGGGGACAGGGAGCAGGGAAGGATGTGGAGGGAGGAGGAGTCCAGAGGGAGCCTGTGCACCAAGTTCCCCTGTTGATCATTGATTTGGGTCGCTTGGGTCAGTGGTGAGCCCAGTGCTCCTGTGCTGGCAAGAGAGCCAAGGGGCCGCAGTGAGGGCTGAGAAGGCGGTGGAGGAGCAAGATCCGGGGTGATGCTCCCGAGGCGTCTGCAGGTCGTAGTCTGCAGTCTGCCCTTGCAGGGTGAGAAGGCAGAGGAGCATCTGGGGTGGGGGAGGAGCAGTTTTGGGCTAGGCCTTACGTCCACAGGGTGGCGGTAGACTCTGGGTTCTGGTGTCAGCCACAGTGACTGCAGGCTTTTGGGGTGGGAGGCAGGGAAGTGAAGCCTTTCATATTCTCCCAAACACATACCTAATGGTGGATGCCATGCGTGCCAGGCAGAAGGTGGCCTCTGATCTGGAGGTTTCATGGAGACCACAAGAAAAACTGGAGGTTTGTTGAAATGAGGAGGGGTAAAAAAGACCCCCCACCCCTCCTGCCAAGCATCCGGTATCCAGATCAGAGAACCAAATGAAAGCACTTGGCGCACAAATGAGGGAGGCAGGCAGCAGACCTCGGATCAGCAAGCTCTTCTTTATTCAGCGGCAGGGTCAAATGGCCAAACACCTGATGTGGCTCATTTTCAGGGGTAAAATAGCGCAGGCCACCATGAGGTTCTGGGCTTTATAAGCAGCCTTACCGCAGCTAGGTCATAGGAGGCCTTAGTTACTTCTGGCAGGCCCTTTTGATGGGCAGGGGACAGAGCCCAGGTCGTGAGAGGAGTTTTGGTGGCAGGATTGTTTAGAGTGGGGCGGGAGGAAAGGTAGGTAGTCTTGTCCTTCAGAAAGAAAAGCAGTGAAGAAGAGATATAAAGGTAAAACAAAATCTTTTGTCATTATTAACTGATCTAAAAGACAACTTTTAAAACAATTATAATAAGAAGTTGGATGATAAAAAAAAATGGGTCAAATGGATGACAGCAATGTTACAGGGGAAGTAGGAAGAAATGGGAAATGATTTCTTATGAGATACCTGAATTAAGATGAGTAAAGATATAAAGCAGAAATGTAAACTGTAAACTCTAGGACAGTCAACAATTTAAAAAAAAATAGAATTGACGACTTAAGAGATACAATGAAATAATATAAAATACCCAGTTAAAATCAAAGAAGTCAGGATAAGAAGTGGAAATAACCCAATAAATACAAATGTTTAAAATTGAATAGATATGAATCCAACTATTTAAATTCTCACATAAAATATGTATAGTCTAACTAATTGAAAGACAGATGTTGTCAGAATGGATCAAAAACAATGTGACTCAACTATATGTTTATTAAATTCTGCTTTTATACAAATATTTTAATAGTCTAAAAGCACAGAATTGGAGAAAAATATAAGATTGTAACAGTAATTAAGAGGAAACTGGGACAGTGATATTAATTTTAGGAATAAAAGGAATTCAGATCAAGATAACTTTCAGAGATAAACAGGGGCATTACATAATGGTAACGATTCTATTCTTCAAGAAGACACAATAGCCCTAAAAGTGTATGCAATTAACAAAAGAACATGAAGATACATGAGGCAAAGTGGTAGAAGTGATGGAGAAATAGACAAATCCATTTTAAGTGGAGGCTTCAATACCTTTTTCTACAATTAATACCTCAAACAGGCAGAAATTCAATAAGGACATAGATGACTTTCATAGCATGACCAGTTAATTTGATCTAATTGAAATGTACACAATACTTCATTCAAGAACAGCAGAATATGTTTTCTTTTTAAGATTATATGAAACATCCATCAAGACAGACCACATTGTGGACCATAGAACACATCTTAACAAATTTTAAAAAATTGAAATAATACAAAGCATGTTCTCAGATAACAACAGAATTAAAATAGGAATGAATTATAAAAAGATAGCTTTAAAATTTCCAAATGCTTGGCAATTTATAAATACATTTCTACACCTGTGGGTCAAAGAAGAAGTATCAAGAGAAATTTTAAAATAATATGAACTAAATGAAAATGAAAGCAACTTATCAAAAATCTGTGAGATGCAACTAAAACAATTCATAAAAGGAGTTTTATAGCCTGAAATACTTACATTAGAAAATAAGAAATATCTAAAAAATCACAATCTGAGATTTTACTTTAGAAAACTAAATTTAAAAGAGTAGCAGAAAGAGAATAAATTTAGAGTAGTCAGTAATAAAAATAGAAAATCAACAGGAATGAAAGTTTTAAAAATTTGATTATTGAGAATATCAACAAAATTGATAAAATTCTAGACACTCTAACAAGGGTGGGGTGAGGATGGAGGGGAAGATACAAAGTACCAATATCAGAAGTGAAAAAGAGATTAACACTATTGATAATAAGAAAATACTGCAAAAATTATGTTCTCATAAATTTGCGAATGTAGATAAAATGAATCAATTCCTTGAAAGATAGAAATTAATAAATGTCTACCAATAAATTATTTCTCCACAGGAGAAATAGATAACCTAAATAGCTCTATACCTAATATAGAAATTTCAAAACCTCCTAAAAATGAATCACTAGACCCAGATATTTTCACTTGTAAATTCTTACACACACACACACACACACACACACACACGAAAGAAAGAATGCCAATTCTTTACAACTTCTTCCAGAAAATAGAAGCAGAGAGAACACTTTGCAATCCATTCTCTGAAACCAGAATTACTTTAATAGCTAAAAAAAAAGACATTATGAAGAAAGAAAACAACAAAACAATGACTCTCATGAGCATAAATGCAAAAATCTTCAGCAAAATATCGACAGATAGAAAAAGAATAATACATCAAAAACAATGGAATTTATTCTTGGTATCTTCAGGTAATTTAGAATTTGATGATAATGTAATGGGATGATGATATTGATTTATGCTGAGAAAGCATTTAATGCAGTGTGAATATATTCATGATAAAAACTCCCAATATTTGGGAATGCAAGGGAATTTTTTTTCATCTTGATTTGTTTTTTAAAAAGGAATAGCTACATCTAACATCATAATTAATGATAGCAGACAGGATGCTTTACCCCTAAGATCAGGAAAAAGACAAAGAGCTAATCTTATGTTAAACATATATTGTCCTACTGTAGTACAACAAGAAAAGGAGATGTGCACAAATTGGAGCAAATATGAGAAGATTGCCAGAACTGAAATCCCAAAAGAATCTGAAAAACAAGAAACTTAAAAGCATTTCCTGGAACTAATGAAGAAGTATAGTAAAGTTACAAGATTTAGCACCAGTATACAAAACTCAATAGTTTTCTTATATTTCAGCAACTGAAATTTGAAACTTTAAAAAATCACTATTTACAAAAAAAAAAAAAACCTAAGTACTTAAGTATAAATGTAACAACATAGGTACAAAATCTATCCGTAGAAAACTACAAAATATTCATGAAAAAAATAAAGAGTATCTAAATAAATGGAAGATTTCTTGTTCTTGAATTGGAAGATTCATTCTTAAGATACCAGTTCTTTCCAACTTGATGTCATTATTCGACACAATCACAAAATTTGAGCAAGCTGTAGATAACAAATCGATCCTGAAATTTATATGGAAAAGCAAAGGATAAAAACAAAACTGGAGGACTCATGCTATCCACATCTTAAGATTTTTATGAAGTTGCACTAATAGAGAAAAGGTAAAAGTAAAGCAGATGTAGGGTAGGCGCATCATTGTTGGGATAGAGATTTCTGACAAGGGAAGAAGTCTAGAAAGATGACATGGATCTAAATTAGATTCTGGAATAGACAAGGTTCTAGATTAGCATTGGAGACATCAGTATGAACTCGTGTTTAGTTTAATAAAATACTTATATGTAGGTGTTTATATGTGTTTAAATTCATACACATGTTTTCCTTGCTCTGTCAGCCCATAGTACAGAGGTATTGACCCTCTTGTAGCAATGAACACAATTAGCACTAGCACATATATTTTCGTTCCTAATACCATAAACAACAACAAAAAAAGGACTTCTATGACTGATTCAAGAAATGGATCAAGAGATATACAAAATGCAGCTAGACTATATTATAATGTTATAAAGTAATGCTAGAAAATAAAACATACAAACAATAGCAAGTAAAAACAAGCAAAAAACCCCAACAACAATGATGCTGCCAGGTTAAAAAGATACACGAGTTAACTTGTACTTTCAAAGGTCACAGCTAAGAAAACCTGAGCACCAACTTAATAATCTCACATTAGAAAATACTCCAAAATATAAAATATAAATATTTACAAGTCCATATTGACATAAGTGATTGAGTAAATAAATAAATTAGAAGACTAGGTGAATCACACATGTAAAAGAATTCCAAATGATTCCCATAGATAGTCCCCACTCAATAAAGTAGAACATAAATTCTCCATTCCTAAACTGTTACTGCACATAGTGACGTCCTTCCAAAGAATACATTATGAATACATTATGGGAAGGGAGGCGAAGATGAGGGGTAACTTTACAGTGATATCCTGTGATCATCACTTCCTCAGCCAGGTAGGTGTTCAAAGTCCACATCAAAAATGATAAGCGGGCTGGGGATCTGGCGCAAGCGGTAGCGCACTCGCCTGGCATGCGTGCAGCCCGGGTTCGATCCTCAGCACCACATACCAACAAAGATGTTGTGTCTGCTGAGAGCTAAAAAATAAATATTAAAAATTCTCTCTCCCTCTCTCACTCTCTCTTTAAAAAAAAAAATGATAAGCCATACTAATAGTGTGTATGTATCCTTGAAATATTGTGATAAAATGACTATTTACTTTTCTTCTTTTTCTCTTCTCCCAAACCAGCATAGCAAGTAACCAGCTATCACAACTACATGTAGTGTGATATCCTGAATGAGATCCTAGAATAGAAAAAGGACATTCAGTAAAAACTAAGGAAACCTGAATAAAACATGAGCTTGAGTTCATAACAGCATAACAGTATTGGTTCATTAACCAGACAAGTTAAAAACTACAGTAATATAAGGCGTTAATAACAGAGAAACCTGAGTGTGGAGTACATAAGAACTCTTTGTACTCTATTATTTCTTTGTGAATTTCAAACAATTATGAAATTAAAACGTATATATTTTTAAAAGAGCTAAAACAATGTTTACTACTTTAATTTATATTTTTCCATACTTATGTTCTTTTTTCTTTTTTTTTTTTTTCTCTTTCCTTTTTTTTTCTTTTGGTGTGTCCCCACCCCCACCTCTCAGGACAGGAAATGGAAACAGTGGAATTAATCTGACCAAATTTTCATGAATGCAGCAGGGTGGGTCCCTGCATCGGATGTGTCCACAGGACACTAAATACATAGTCCTAATAGAAGAGATAAATTGTAATACAATAATAATGGAGATTTTAATGTCTAAGTAAATTAATAGTAAAATAAAATAAATGGATTGAAGAAGGATTGATGGAATGAAGGGAGGGGAGGGGGAAAGGGGGTAATCCTAGGACTGAATTGGAGCAGGTTGTATTCCACACTTTTGTGATTATGTCAGGTTTAACCCAATGTTGTACATAACTTAAATAAAAAGAATTTAAGAAAAAATGTTAAAAAAGAATTCACTCAAATCTTCAGTTTGAAAAAAGGCGGGCATTCATTCTATGGCCAAATGAAAGTGTAGTTTCGAAAAGCGTAAATCATGATATTGAACATACAAATGTAGGGGCTGGTTGTAATAATTCTACTTATCTCCACATATTTTAAATGCTCAACACATTGACAAAGAAGTTTGAGTAAATAGCAAGAAACACAGGTATAGTTGAATAAAGCTCAATGCAAAGAGAACTTGTATGCTAGTATTTTGTTGAGAAGTTTTGCATCTATCTTCATTAAGGATACCAACCTATAGTTTTCTTCTGTTGTTGTTGTATCATTGTATGGTTTTGGTGTCACAGTAATAAGAATTGCATAGAATGTGTTTGGAAGAATTCTCTCCTTGTCAATTTTTTGAAATAATTTCAGATGAATTGATATCAGTTCTTTAAATATTTGGTATAACTCAGCAGTGAAGCCATCTGGTCCTAAATTTCTCTTTGATGTATGATTTTTATTATTGATGTAATCCCATTACCTATTATTGGCCTATTCAGGTTTTCTATTTCTTCATAATTAAATTTTGATAAGATGTATGTGTATAGGACTTTGTGCATTTCTTCCAGGTTATAAATTTGTTGGTATATAGTTGTTCATAATCACCTCTAATGTTCTTTTCTATTTCTGTGGTGTCAGATGTAATGTCTCCTTTTTATCTCTTATTTTTTTTTTGAGTCTTCTTTTCTTTTTCTTCTTTAGTGTGGCTAAGGGTTGGTCAAGTTTGCTTATATATTCAAAGAATCAGTTCTTCATTTTATCGAATTTTTGTATTTGTTCTTTTTCTTTTTCAGGCTTTATCTCATTTCTTTATGTCCCTTTATTATTTCTTTCCTTCTACTTATTTGAGATTTAGGTTTTTTTTTCCAGTTCCTTGAAATGTAATGATGAGGTTTTTGTTTTGTTTTGTTTTGTTTTGAGATCTTTCTCCTTATTTGATGTATGAGTTGATCACTATAAACTTACTTCTTGATACTGCTTTTGGAGTATCACAGAAGTTTTGGTATATTGTATCTCTATTGTCACTTATTTTAATAGGTTTTTAAGTGCTCTTTATTTATTCATCAATACATTGATTTTCAAAAAAAAACCTTTTTTAATTTCCATAAATTAATACATCTTTTGAAGTTTTTCTTGTAGTTGATTCCCAATTTTATTACATTACGGTCAAAAAAGATACTTAAACCTTTTAAACTTTTTAAGTCTTGGTTTGTGGCCCATTATATGATCTGTTCTGGAGAATGTGTCATGTGCTAATGAGTGTCTGTTCTGCAACTTTTGGGTGGAATGTCCCATAGATATCTATTATGTCCATTTGATCTAGGGTAAGTTTCACTCTATTCTTCTTTGACTTATATTGACTCTCTGTCTGAATAATATGTTCATTACTAAAAGTGAGATATTAAAATATCCATTATTATTGTATTACAATTTATCTCTTCTATTAGGACTATTAATATTTGCTTTGTATGGTTGGGTGCTCCAATAGTGGGTGCTTATTTATTAGAATTAGTATTTAATCTTGCTGAATTGATCCCTTATTTATGATATATGACTTTTTTTTTTTTTTTTTACTATTTTTAATTTAAAGCCTCTCGCCAGCTGCCCATGCTGATGAGATGTGCTGGGTTCAAAAGAGCTGGCTGCAACACTAAACTAAGAAAATTGTGAAGAAATCACACAACACGTGGACATGAGCTTCTCAGATGGAGAGTGGGACTGCTCTGCAAACTTAAGGGTCAGCTTCCACACTGGACAGCACTGGAAAGAAAGCAGGAACTCGGAATCTCTTTATTTTTATAGGAAGGATACACAAAAGAGCTTTGGTGGAATGTTCTTCACCAAATAAGGCAGGGGATAGGGTTTCAAAAGGTGGAGTCTTGATTTGTGATGTTTTATGGTCAGCAGATTGATTGGCCTCTTGGCAAACCACACCCATCTCAGGTGCTGTGTGGGATCACAGGTAGAGGGAGAGGAAAGGTGCACTTGTGTTAAACTGCCCAATCAATGTGCAACACCAGACCTGTCCCCTCATATTGCTCAAATGCGCATAGCTCACACACATAGCCCATGGATGGCTCCAGGTAAAAGCCTATTTTACCTATTATAAGTCTTACTACTTCTGCTTTCTTCGGTATTTCATGTCCATGAAATATCTTATTGCATCCTTTCATTTTCTGTCTATATGTAGTCTTAGAGACAAAGTAAATTTCTTATAAGCAACACATAGTCAAGTCTTATTTTGGATTCATTCAGTCACTCATGTCCCTTAAGTGTAGCATTTAATTCATTTATATTCAAGAAATTATTGATAGGTAGGATTTTCCTACAGCCATTTTGTAGCTTGTTTTTTTTTTTTCTATTATTAGTATTAGTATTAGTAGTAGTAGCAGATATTGAACTCAGGGGCACTCAACCACTGAGACATATCCCTAGCCCTATTTTGTATTTTATTTGGAGACAAGTGTCTCACTAAGTTGCTTAGGGCCTCCTCGCTAAGTTGCTGAGGCTGGCTTGAACTTGCAATCCTCCTGCCTCTGCCTTCCGAGCCGCTGGGATTACAGGCGTGTGCCTGTGCCCTGCCTTGTTGCTTGTTTTCTAGTTTTATTGTAGTTCCTCTCTTTTATTTTTCTCATTTTTTACACTTCCTTTATGAGTAAGTGATTTACTTTAGTAGTGTGTTTTGATTCTTTGCTTGTTATTTTGGTTTGTCTAGTATAGATTTTTGCTTTGTGGTTACCATGAGGCTTAAAAAATTAATTTTGATTATAAAAACTATTTTGAAATGACAGCCAACTTACCATGATTGTAAGAATAAGGAAAAATAAAGAAAAGTTACTAATTAAAAACTATACTTGCACTCTATTTCTCCTCACATTTTGAATTCTTGATGTTCATTTTCACATCTTTCTATATTGCCTGTTAGTTGACATATTAAAAGTCAATATTATTTTTAATTGTTTTTCTTTTTAATCTCCATGATAAAGAAATAAATGACTTATGTAACATTTGTACAGTATTAGAACATCTTTAATTCAACTTCTTTATTATTCTCACCAATGATTTTTACACTTTCTGATGTTTTTCTCCTTATTCATTAGCATCTCTTTTTATGAGTTTAAATAATTGCATTTATTGTAGAACAGATGTGAAGATATATTATCTCAACTTTTATGTATCTGGAAATGTTTTCATTTATTCTTCATTTATAAAGGATAGCTTTGTTGGATACACTATTCTTGATTGAGAGATTTTCTTTATTCAATACATGAAAAACTCATCCTAATCTCTTTTAGGCTGAAAGATTTTTTTCTTCATGAAAAGTCTGCTGTGAGGTAGGTCAGAACACCCTTCTGTGTTACTACTTTTTCTCTGGCTGTATTTCGAATCTCCTTATTCTTCACCATTAACAGCTTCATTATAATATGTCTTGGAGTAGACAAGTTAAATCTTACTGACAGATGATCTTTGACTTTTCTGTGCCTGGATATTTACATCCTTCTCTAGATTTGGGAAGTTTGCTATTATGATCTTCTTGACTAAGCTTTCTGCCCCTTTGATAGTCACAATCCAAAATGAAATATTTGCTAGTTTAATTCTGTCCCAAAGTTCCTGTAGGCTTTCTTCATTCCTTCTGAATATTTATTCTTCCTTTCCCTAAGAGTTTTCTAATAACCTGTCTTTAAACCAATTTGATTTATTTTATTTGTTCAATTTGGCTCTTTATATTTTTCTAGCACATTTAAAAAAATTTTCCTAGTGTATATTTTAATTCAAGAATGTGTTTGACTTTTTAAAGAAAATTTTCTACCTCTGTACTAAATTGCTATTTTAATGATTAATTAGCATTAATCATATTAGCTAATGATTTTTAAATTAATGATTAATTTAAAAATTAATGATTTTTAATTTTTATTAAAAATTAATGTTTTTTTTCCCTGTGAGAAAGGAAGGAGAAGGGCTAAGAATGAAAGAAAATGAAAGAGAAAGGAAAAAAAGGGAACAAATATTATTATGATCCAGAAACCAGATGTGCTTTAAGCCATTATCACCTATGAGATTTTTGAATTATATAAATCATGTTAATTAATCAATGATTTTAAATTAATGATTATTTTTCAGAATTAATGATTTTTAATTTTTATTAAAATTAATGATTTTAATTAACAATTAATTAAAATTATTTATTAATGATTAATGATTTTTCCCCCCTGTGTTTCTTGAGGCTCATTAACTTTCCTTAAAACATGCATTAAAGATTCTTCATTTGAGAATTTATTCATACTGGCTATGATCTCTGATCACTTTCTGACTTTTAGTTGAGGTCATAGTTTTATGATAACTCTTGATACTTGATGTACAACATTGTTGGTCCATTGAAGGACTGGGTATTTATTCCAGTCTTCATTATTAGGCTTTGTTTGTGTCTTTCCATCAATTCTAAAGAGAGTTCTTATTTTCTGTGAGTCTGTGGTCACTTCTGGTATTTGAATATTAGATGGTGCCTTAAATTCAGGTTTGTCATGAGTCTTCTATTACTGTCTTATTGTTTCAGAACTAGAGGGTAATCCAAGCCCAGGTTTATCTCAAATACAAAGTTGTGTTTTATAGCATTAACCACAAGAGTACCTATACAAGGTAATTTATCATCCCAGACATCTCTCTGGGGCTTTATTCTGTCCAACTCTGGCCAGAATTACTATGGACAGATGAGACTCAGGTTGTTGCTCTTCTTGTGGCTACCAATGCTTCAAAGTTATGTCACACCCTGAGGCTCCATCCTACTAAGACCAACACAATAGTGTAGTGGAATGACAGTTCACATTTTCATGCACTTCCTCCTGCTAAGGTACACACGTGGTCCAAGATCACTGCAACCAGGCATACATGATGCTGGCCCAAATTAAAGTACAATATAATGGATTATGTATTTCTGCCTGACTCCAGAACTGTTCCAGAGGCTCTATCCTCAGGGAGTTGCCTGAGCATGGGGATCATTAGGATCTACTCATTGATAGGTTTCGCAGGCCTGACACTGAGTTCCGAGGCAAAGTACTCGTCTAACTACTTGTTCCTACCCTTGGCAAATGGAGCCTTGTTCCATGCTATGATACCCACAGTTTGTGTATTGTTGGTGAAGGTAGTCCCTTGGCCATTACAGTTGATACCTAGCTGTCTCATGTCTGAGTCTCATAGCTATAAGGACCTGCACGGTTTCAAAAGTGTATTCAGACCCAAGTCACAACTGCCATTTATGTAAGGTGAAACAAGTGTCTATTCAACGAGGTTGCATGTCTCTTTCCAGTGGTACAAGTCTAGAGGCTTCTTCTGTGAGCAGTGGCCTATGATAGCTATGCTACCTGGGATGGGTGACAGATGGTGGAGACTGTCCTTTGACCACTAAGGCTGATACTAGGCTGGATCATACCAGAGTCTCACCGCAGTAAGAATCTGCAGCCTGCAAGTTGGGGTATGAGTAGGGTAAAGGGTTGCTTCCAGACTGTGCAGCTCCCTACAGCTGTGACTCAAGACTGTGCTAAAACTCAAGTCTGATCACTGCCTTGTGTTGTCACTTGATGTTGGTGCAGGTTTAGGGGCACCTTCTGTGGACTCTGGCTTATTCATAGAGGCCTTTGGTTTTTACCTGGTACTGGTTCTCATAGCAATGATCCTGATACTGATCTCTAAGATAAAGTCCTCTGCTAGCTTTGGAGTCTGGCTCCCCAGAGGAAATAATCTTACTCCTCTCTCTGCTTCCTAAGGTTAGAGGAGGTGGTGGAGGGAGTTAAGTCACCTGGCTAATGTAGTTTTGGTGGATTAGTTGGTAGGTATTGGACCAGGAGTAAGAGTCATGAGGGTCTGCCTGGCAGTAAGGTTTCATAGTGGTTGGCCTGGTACTAGATTTTAAGTGGGAAACCTGATCTTAATTCCCTCTTCTTTTTCCAGACAGGAGGTGTCTCCCTCCATACTGTTTGGAGTTGGGGTAGCGACCTTGCTGGCACCTCTTCCCTTCCTGTCTTCATCAATGAATCTTTTTTTTTATTATTATGCTGATACCAGGCACTATGGTATCTCACCTGGCTTCCTTTGCTCTTCTGAAAGTAGTTTGGTGTGAGACTAGCTATTCAAACTTGTCTGTCTATAGGAGATGATTTATGGGAGTTCCTTAACTACCAATAGCATTTTTAACACCAAGTAAAATTGCTAATTCTTGTTTTTTTGGTAAATTCTTACCAAGACCCATATTCAAACAAAATCACTATTAACCATATTTGTAATTATTCAAAAGACAGCACACGTGTTAAAATTTAGGAATGTAAACCATGAATTTGTTTTATAGGATACACTAGAGAGTAAATTAGGCTGAAGCTGACAACTAAAGCATGTGTTTAAATGTAAGGCACACTAAGAGACTGCTGAATTATAGTTTAGTAATTAAATTTCTTATGGAAACACTTTTATCCTCTCTACCATAAGAATCTTATCACTTGCAAGTATCCAACTTGAGAAATGCAATTTAATGATTTACATAATTGGAAAATCTCATAGGTGCTACTGGCTTGAGGCACATCTGGTTTCTGGAGCATAAGAATATTGGTTCCCTTCTTTCCCTTTCCCTTGAATTTTCTTTCGTTTTAGCCTTCTATCATAGTCCTTTCTCTTATCTTTTTTTCCCCTTTCCTCTTCTATTTTCTCCTCTTCTCTCTTTTTATCCTTTATTCTCCTCTCTCCTCTCCCCTTTCCTCCTTTTTTCTCCTCCCCTCTTCTTTTTTCTCCTGTTTCTCTCTCCACTCTTGACTATAATTTCTTCTGTGTCAGCTTTATTCTTAGGAAGGCACTCTCTCTATGATGAAAATTTGGACACAAGGAATAGGGAACTTGATTCTGAAAACTAAGCAAACTTAATAGAAAGAGAAGTACTTTTGATACCTTGGCATAAGTTTTAAGGGGAGATGCTAGTTTATAAGGGTGGGGTCACTCAATGATCTCTAAGCCAGTTAAGGAACTCTTAAAGTTGTGTGCTGTGCTTGAAAAAACTGGGTCACATAACACTCCTGTGAGACAAGGAGAAAACAGAACCAAATGCTCCCAAATAAGGAGCACAGGGACGGGTAGCTGGTACAATGGTAGCAATGATGATCAAAATTTTATGTATATTGAATTAAACTGAGAGCACTGTTACCATTGCATATACTAATTTAATAGTCAATAAGGGGGCCCCAAATTCTAAACTTAAGCTCCCAGACAATGTTGATCCTGCTGGTTTGGAAACAATAGCTTGAAAACCATTGTTATGTTGTAAAGGATACCAGGCATGGAAACACAATAGACAACAGCAGCTCAACCACCCAGTTAGGCTTTGGATGAATTGCATTATCAAAATTTTAGAAGCCTCTCCATGATAAAATTTAAATTTTGGATGAAGGCAGGATCATTCCTTCACAATTCTACATGTAACAAAAGAAATCTTAAAATATCATGTAAAGTGAAGAAAGACCAGCGTGATTTGGGACTAGGTTTGCACTGAGAAATAAGTTCTTGCATAAAAATTGTAGATTATAAAATATCCTATGTTATACAACAAGATAAATTCTACTGTAGCTACTAATACACTTTTATGAGGAAAACACAGCTTTAGTTTATCTATATATTTTGTTATGTTTTACTAGATTGTATATATGTATATATACATATATATATTTAAATTATGCCAAAATAATTCTATACCACAATATACAATTGTAAAGTCAAAATTTTCAAGCCACAGATGATTCATATTATTTTAAATCATAGTATATAAAAATGTTCTGATACACAATAAAATTCAAATGCTTTGCTTGGTACCAAATGATTTAAAATCAATTACTAAGTAGAGGGGGTCTTAAGGTCCGTGCAGTGTCAGAGCGCCCTCCTGTGGCTATTTTGTCTGGGTTGCTTGCGTTTACCAATTTGCTTGCTAGTTAATGAACCCATTAAATAGATGACCTCATGATTAGATACAATAAAGTCCTCAGTCACTACCAAAACTGAAAAACAGCTGCAATTAAGAAAGCATATTATGAGATCTGTGTAAAATATTAAGACTGTGTTATTTCTTCTGATACCATTCAGCATAAAAGTTCAATTGTAGTTGAAATGCAGTTGTTTTTGTCCACATTCAGTTTGCTAAAAGAAAGAAGTTACAAAGAAATGAGTCAACAAAGGAATATATAGATTATGACCTATTAGGGTCTAGAAGAATTCAACCAATTCAAGTAAATTATACATCTTTGATAATTGATTCGATGTTACACAAATAAATATATTTATATTTCAAGTAATAATAAAACAATCAGATTTACCAAGAAGTGAATACATGCTTATAGAAAGACAAAAGCTCCAAATTATTTTTAAAATGGTAAATAATTATTCCTCTGGGGAATAAAACTAGGTGGTAGGTATTATTAAGCACCGACATGAAGAAGATTATAAACCAACATCTGTGCTAGAGGCAGAGATGGTGGTAAATAACACTGATTCAGGCCCTTAGAGTCATGCAGTTTAGAGGCTATCTAGCCAGGCAGGCAGAGGACAAATAATTACAAGCTTAACCACTATCATATGGGAAATATAGCTGTTTCCCAAAGAGAATTATTCTCATGAGCATAGCAATGCTTCTTAGTTTTTTAAAATTAAATTATGTCTCTTGCATTATCTCCTTATATCTCTGTTTTACTCTTAATCTTTTCCACAAATTCACTCTTAATTGCATGAAAACTTGTTTATCTTTAATGAACATATTTATTGAAACTCAATTCTACTTATTTAAATAGGTTTTATTCTAAAATCCATCTTGTGTGTATGAATATGGGCAGTCAAAGGACTACTTCTAAGACATAACACCTTCTTTAGGGCTCAGGTATTTTAATGGCCAAGTCAAGCCTCAGCACCAAAAACTTAATAGCACATGCAGCAAGTTACCATTGCTATCAACCTTGAGAACCACAGAGATTTTCAGTGCTAGTAAAATAATATTTACCTGGCTGTAGAATATATTTACTCTTATGCATATATGTTTAAACCTAAAAAGTTACAGTTGCTGTTAATATAATTCTAATACATCTAGAATTGTTAAGGACAGTTTATGAAGATCTGTTTCATTTACCATTAAAGGAAACTTGGCATTTATTACCTGTTTCAAGGGAACTACTATCCTTCAAAAGAATAGCTCTTTAAAAGAGTTATTTTTCTATCACCAAGTATATCCATGCATATGCTTTATGAAGAAAATATTCATGACTTTGGAGAAAAAAAATATGTGATAGATTGGCTTTCTGCAAGAAAATGGCTTTTGTTAATGGATTAGTTAACTCCAAATGCTCAAAGATCACATGACACAGAGAAGGGTATCCAATACACAGTCACAAGGTCTATGCTCCTGTGTCTGTCTTGAGCTCTTTGTTATATTCCTCTTTCATGTTCCCCACCATTTACTAATCCTAAAATTTGATAAGAGTTTTTAAAAACATATTAATAAGTAAATTTTTCTATTTTTTGAACTCCAAGAACAATCAGCAAAGAGACACAAAATGTCTCTTAGAATGCAGGAAAACAATTTACAAAGGACAAGGGATTTTACTTTATTTGTAAGCCTATCAGTTTCATGGGCACTGGAAAAAAGTAATCTGGGTCAGAAACAAAGGATTTTATTACACACACTAATAGCAGTAGCCAGAGTATCAGCTTTAATCATGCTCATATGTCTTATTATATATGAGGTGAAGAGGATCAAGTCATCCTGGTGAGACCAGAGATGATACTGGTATTCCAAGTCCTGGTCCAAGTCCCATTCCCCCAGTGCTGAAGATTCAACACCCAAGAAATGCTGAGGCAAGAGCAAAAAGTTTTATTTAAAGGATAGAACACACACACACACACACACACACACACACACACACACACACAGAGAGAGAGAGAGAGAGAGAGAGAGAGAGAGAGAGAGAGAGAGAGAGAGACAGAGAGAGATTCCTCCACAGAGGAGGAGGTCCAAAGCTGGTGCCCGAGGGAGTGGGAATGTCCTGCCCCTTTTACAGACTTTAGATTTCCTTTGTTCTCATGCCCCTCTTCCCATTCTGCCTACATGACCCAAAAAGGTGGAGTGATCTAAGGATAGGAACCAAGCCACACAGGGGTACAGGCAGAAAGGGAGCCACCCAGCGGCTATTTATTAACAACTCCTTGAATGGAAAATCAATTCCCTAGAAGAAGGTAATTTTGGCAACAGGTTGGAGGTAGGGGAAGTGCTCTGCAAGTATTAGCATTATTTTTCTTTGAATCAGATCCCTTCTTCCTGACCCAATCATTCATTACCTATACTGACTGACCTTTTTCCCTGGCCTCAATCACCCCCTCTGATAACAGAATCCTTACTGTTGTAAAGAAAAATAGATGATGATCACTATGGCTGCCTAAGGCTGGGGATAGAGGAGGCAACATGGAGCAAACAGTTTTCCTTTTAGGAATGTTTTGGGTCAGTTGAGAGGTCCATGGAAAAAGTCTGGTTTGGAAGCAATAGGTTGTAAAGTCATCTGGGAGGTGGGTGCTTCTATGAGAGAAACAAGAAGATATATGGGCTGGGGATGTGGCTCAAGCAGTAGCACGCTCGCCTGGCATGCATGCAGCCTGGGTTTGATCCTCAGCACCACAAACAAATAAAGATGTTATGTCTGCCGAAAACTAAAAAAAATAAATATTAAAATTCTCTCTCTCTCTTTAAAAAAAAGAAGATATAAGTACTGGAATAAGATTAATACAAGAACAAATGCTGCAGCATGTGAACAAGCCAATGAGTATGATGATGATGACAGAAACTAGTAATCTTTTACCAGAAGGTGCAAGAGCTGAGAAGTTGTTCCCATAATAAGACTGGTGAGGAAATGGCTTCTATTTGAGAGTGTAAATCTTTAAGCATATTAGTTACATTGCCAGAGTTATCAGGAATGTAAACACAACACTTAGTTTTTATAATGTCACAGATGCTCTCATAAGATGTAGTTAAACTGTCTAATATCATATGATTTTTGTAAAATGCTTTTTCATTGCCATAACCTCTGTGTTTAGTGGAGATCTCTTTATTTCTATTACTTAGTGATGAACCCAGCCTAATTTGTTATAAAGTCATGAAAAATTAATTTCTGTTTTACTATAAATTATTGCAATTTCTAAACTTGGAATTCCTGCTCATGCCTTGAACTCATCTATGGGTGGCTTTCCCTGACCAGATAATAACCCTCTCTGAAACCTCAGAAGAACCTCATAAATACTGATGTTAGGATCTGAATTTATTCCTTACCTTGAAATAGCATGCTATGTAGATCATTAACCTACTATCTGCCTTTGTATTATGCTTGTCAAAATCCTGTTAGCTGTAAGTTCTCAAGATACCACCCTTTGCAACTTTTAGGGCTATAAAACCTTGTTCCTGGGATGCTGGGTAGCTGGTTTCTAGCCCACATTAGGAGAGACAGCCACTGATCAGCTCTTTTTGTGTACACAAATACAAGCTTGCTTTAATTTGACCTAAAATTGAAATTGGTGGTCTTTTCTTTGCATCAAAGTTCAACACTTAGGGCTAGAAAATCATACTAGCAAACAGATCAAGTATATCTACGTAGAAGGTTAGGAAGATTTGTAGGACTTAAATTGACTTTTGACTAAAAAAACTTCTGACTCTGATAGTGTCTTTTTTAGAGGGAGAAAGGAGGGGTACTGGGGATTGAATTCAGGGGCACCCAACCACTTAACTACACCCCTATCCCTATTTTTATTTTATTTAGAGACTGAGTCTCACTGAGGTTTTTAGAATCTCAGTTTTGCTGAGGCTGGCTTTGAACTCACAATACTCCTGCCTCAACTTCCCGAGATGCTGGTATGCAACATGACACCTGGCTGATAGTCTCTTTTGATATTTATCAGGCACTCCTGTCTAAGAATCCCCCTTTTGTAGCCTCCAATCTTACTTACTCTTGGTGTACATAGTAAGTGTACATAGTAAGATAAATTTTTTTTTCTTTTAAATGCCCAGATATGGTATACATTGGTTATAACTTGTTATGATAGGTGTTTAAGACTAAGCTGGTCAAATTGGCCTTGTTTCTATTTATTGTTAAGACTCAGGTAATTTTCCTCAGGGAACTTGAGAGCAGCCTATTAGTTTTTTTAGTGCCATTTGCCAGGATGGGTCAGGGCCTCATTGACAATGTGGCTTCCCTTGGAAGCATCAGGGACATTTCCCTCTCCAACAACCCTCCCCTTTGCAGCATGTGCACTAGTTAGTTTTCTGTTTTATATGGTCTCATTAATCCTCAATTGAGAGGTCATGTGGTCCAAAGTTGCAAAGCCCTCAGAGAAGTCCCCTTGTTCCCTGGGTTTAAGCTGACTCAGAGGGCAAGAGCCAAATATTGGCTATTACCTTTATTGGCCCTTTTACTTTCTTAACTTTAGTCTCTAAACTTTGGTCTTAAACATCCAGCAAGCCAGTTTTCTCAGTCTTAAAGTAAGAGTGCTGGGTTTCACATTTAATGTCTATAACTTTATAGATATTTACTCCTTCTATTTAATTGGGGTCAGTATTAGCCCTGGAAGTTAATCTTATATCCTGTCTGTCATATAGATGATGACCTATTATCTCAAATTAACTTGTTATATTAGAAGTTTATAAGGGAAATACAAAATGAAATTAAGAGTAAGAAAACATTTAGTTTGTTTAATAACTATGAACCAAGAAACATAATTTCTATCATTTCATTTACTTTAGTTTGAAGGATACCAGCTTGATAAAGTTTTCTTCTAAACCTTATAATTTAAAGACTTGTATACTTGGAAGATATATTACATCTATTATGCCAAGAAAACAGTAACCACACCACAATTACACTGATGTTCTTATATTAACCAAATTTAGCTTCTAAAGAAAAATGTAGACTCTGTAATGTAGTGTAATACTCTAAAATAATAGTTGTTATTTAATCAGAGTTGTAAAAATCCTAATTCCCTTTAGACTAGTTTCTTTAAATAATAAAACTTAACAGACACAATAAATTATCTTAATAGATAAGATTAATGTTTTAAGAAATCCTTGTTACTTTAACACATACATTAAACTTTGGTTTATATGAGTGCATTAATATTTAACCTTAAGAAAAGCCTTGAAAGATTTTTAACTGATTGTGATACTTATATATAACCAATTTAGTTACACATAAACTTTTTGAAATTTACCCTCCATACACCTTCTGTAACTTAGACATCCTACAACTTTTTACTTTACCACAGAAAAGACCTTTTCATCCAGAAACATTTCTTTTTCCACCTACTTTTCATATTAAAATATATTTCCATACCTAGAACCTTCTTATTTCTTTCCTAGTTATTAACCCCTTTTATTAATTCACACTCTGAAAGAACTCTAATACAATTTCTGCATTTAGATAAATTACTCTAATAAAGATAAAATACTTTGTTTTTATAGTACTTTAGTTGAAACCCAATTGAAACATTTGTACTCTTTGTATATAGAGTTACCCCTGACAGGATCTTAATTCCTAGTAATCTTGTTTTTAGTGAAGACACGGAAATAGAAAAATCTCAAGCTTTGTTCATTTGCCCATTTATGAAAACACACATAATGTTTAAATATATTACCTTATGGAATTTAAAAAGTTAAAAGTACTTGATTTTATATTTAGCAGTTGATGTTTTAGCACTTTAACTTTATAAATTAATAAGATATTTCCTTCAGAAACACATTTATTATTAATTCCATTGATGTTAAATCTTATTTTCTCACTTTTAACTGTAAAAATCAAGTATCAGACAAGTGTAGTTAACAATACTAGCCTTCTCTTCTCTGTTGAAAAAAAATTCTGGAAGCAATGAATATTACATTCCAGACATTTTATAGAATCCAACACTTTGTTAATTGGTCACCTGGAAAAATGTGTGAGTTAATAAGTTTAAAGACATCTTTATTCTCATTTTTGTATCTAATTTAAATTGAATACTTTTCTACTTTTTTTAAGTCATGTGAACTAAAAGGTATTTGGATACATTTTCTTTTAAATTTTGATTTATAAGCACTCATTTATATATATGCCAATTTTGATACCATGTACATAATATATGGACATAAATAAGCACATACAAAGACACTATACAAATCACAGGTGTGCACACATATACATATAATAGACAAGAAACAGAGATCTTGTAGCTATTTGTGTGTAGATATCCACAAGTAGAATACAGTGCTACAGATGTCCATTAAAGCCTTTATTACATTTCACTTGTTAGAAATTAAAGTAGTGTTTATCAGACTTTCACATTATGACTTAAATGTAAGACATGCCTGTACAAGTGGAAGCCAAGTGTAAAGTGTGACAGCCGTGGTGGACATTTAAATCAAAGGGTCAGGTAACCACTGTCCTTGATGACTATCAGATCTATTCCCATTTATGTCCTTAGGATTTTGTGAGGGAGACTTTCTAATGTATATGAGAGCTAACTCTTGCAAACAGTATAAAATTCTCTGTAGTTAGATAAAACTAATCAGAAAAATATATTGATTTATGCAAGACCAATGTGAATTTACCATAAAATCATGAGTTCAAAATAACAGAGTTAAAAATAAAACAAAACAAAACAGGAATTAAAAAAAAAACAACCCTGACATGGCAGCAATTACTGTAGTAAAGAATAGTTTTCTCAATCATAATACACTTTTTGGCTCAGATTAGAATCAGTTCAGATATTCAAAGAATGAGAGAGTCCTGAAATCCTTAGGTAAAGATTCTCAAAGTAAAAAAGACTTGTATATAAGAGATCATTCTATTTTTCCTCCCTGTGCTGTAGTGCTTAGGGAGAAACTTGTTAAGAAAACTGGATGGTAGAGTATGAGAGCAGATAAGATAGTCAGCCATTTAGGTCCCACAGTGAATTGAATTTAAAAGTGACACTTTTTTCCCCCTTTGGTCTCAACTGGTTCTTTGCAAGCCCTGGAAGCTTCTGCAATTTACAAATCAAATGCAAGCCTTGGAGAGAGAGAGAGCTGCTTTTCTGAGCAAAATCATGCATATGGCATTTTAAATATTTTTTTATTTCCTTAGTTGGTAATCAGGCCAGAATTGGATGCAGAAAATTATGAGACATTATCTCCCATTACATTTGAGCAAGAGGCTCCACTCTGAACAAAACATGAAACAAAGGAATGAAAGAGTTCAGTTCCCATAGGTACGTGCTCCAAGGGACTGTCCCTTTGGCTAGGGGACATCTCTCCAGTGCTGGAGCCTTTAATGGCCAGCAGTCTCCACCCCTCCTTATTTGCATGCCCTCTGTTTTCAATTGCTACTTCACCATTGTGATCATAACTCATGTGCTTTTATATGGGCAGCCATGAAAATGATGCAAGACTCCAGATTATCTATCCTTACTGTGTGACTGAAAGCCCTGGGAGAACATGGGACCCATTTTTGAAGTGAATCTTGACCTAATGGGAGGTGTCAAGCCTCCCATTAGTTAATAAATTCTGTGGGGAAATATGGCCTCACTTAGAATGGTTGATCATAGCTGAACCTAATTTACATTTTTGGTGCAATTTGGGATTTTTAAACAAGGTGTGAGAAGTCCTCAGACTTGCATATAAGAACCTCAGACTATCTTCTTCCTTTGTAAAGAACAGGCTGAGCTGTAGAGTCGTATTAAAATTTATTTCCCTTTGATAGCCATGATTCTCTATCAGATAGAGAGTCCATATTGAGACCATGTTTGGCAGCAGAAAGAAACGAGGGGTAAAGTCTGGAATAAAAATTTAGTCTTACCGTGGGCCAAAGGAATCTTCAGTGGGCTGTGGAAATAAATCTCCCTTTTGCAGTCAAACAAACTCACAGAAGCACACAGAAACAGAGAAACAACAATGGGAATACCTACAAGCTTGTAAAGACTTCATGCAAACAAAGGGAACAGGCATTTCCTTACAAACCACTCCATATCCCTCTCTCAACCCTAGAGACTGATCAGTGAGGGCAGGGGATACTTGGGAGAAGCAAGCATGGGGAGAGTGCATTATGGCTTATTTGGAGGTACATGTGTTATTGGGGTTTTTGCTCAGTACTACTTGATTGACCAGACACCACAGGATACCCAAAAAGGGTGGTCAGGGTGGGGAAGAAACCTTTGAGGTGTACCGAGGAGTGGCCCCAGCCAGAATGTCACAGTTATTCCAACCCTTTGTTCATCTCCACACATCCAAAGGCAGATAGAAATTAGAGACACCTAATGTGCTCCAAGCCTGGATAGGATAGTGAGAAATGATGTTGCTTGACCTCCAGGGCCGGTGATTAGGAGCCTCCTAGGCCATGAATTCTGTCAAGCAAATCTTGTAGAATGGGGGCTTGTATTTAATTAGCCATGGGTGCCAATTATTGTCCTCCAGAAAGATGCATCTCAGAAAGATGTGGTGTGCATGAGAAAGAGCTTACCTCAGTGATGATCCTTGGTGAGCCCCCGTCTGAGATCAGAGATGATACCTGTGTTCCGAGTCCTGGTCTCAGTCCGGTTGGCCAGTGTTGAAGATTCAACACCCGAGAACTGCTGAGGCAAGAGCAAAAAGTTTTATTTTAAGGATTAAAGCGAGGGGCGGGGGCAGAGACAGAGACAGAGACTTCTCCTCAGAGGAGGGGAGCCAAAGCTGCTGCCTGAGGGAGTGGGGATGTACTGTCTCTTTTATCGATTTCAGATTCCTTGGTTCTCATGCCCCCCCTGCCTACGAACCCAAAAAGGTGGAGTGACCTAAGGGCAGAAGGAGGCCACCCAGGGGTTACTACCTATGAGCAACTCCTAGCACTGAAGAACAATTCCCTAGAGGTAGGTAAGTTTGGCAATAGGTTGGAGGAGGGAGAAGTGCTCTGCAAGTATTCACATTTTTTTTTCCTTTGAATCAGACTCCATCTTCCTGACCCAGTCATTCATTACCTACACTGACTAACCTTTTGCCTCAACCTTACTAGCACACACCACAGATTACATTATAGGAGATAAACCCTGAGCATAGGGAACCTGGTTTTTTTTCTAGCAGCCCAGGCCTTCCCATGGAGAGTGAAAATATCTTTTTCTCTCAAGGCTATATGCAGGCATCTCTTCCTTCAAAACAAAGATATTTTTTATGTCTTCCAAAGTGGTTTATAAAGCAAACATCCTTGAAAAGATAATAGTTCAAAACAGTGGAAGAACAGACTAACAAGACCTGCAGGGAAAAAAAATCCCTGAAAATAAAAATTCTCTATCTTCTCTTCTTAGTGTGTATGTGAATAAGATATGTAATATGTAATATTGTATGCTTTTACTTTGTGTTTATATTTATGTTTATATCATATAGGTATTAACATATTCTATATTAATATGTGCATATGTATCATATTTTATCATATCTATTATACATTAAATATATATTTAATTAAATCTCTGGTTAGTAAATAGTTCATTCAATTAAAAAATTATTTATTAAAAATTATTTATTAAGTCTCATTCTAATAATTAGCCTAATTGTGCCTTAGTTCTCTCCCATATAAGACTAAGATAATAAGAGGACACAATAATTGTCCTATTTTAAAGTTTATATGAGACAATGCATTTAAGGCATCCAAAATTTTAGTTGGTTTATATGTATTAGTGCAAAAAATGCTAGCTCTTATTATTTTATTATTGTTAATGTTCATATTTTATATTGTTTTCAAAATCATATGTTGTAACTACCTATTTCACTAGGCAATTATTAAGAGCTATCCATATATCCAGATAATGTGCTTGAAAAATCTATACCTGTATATACATATTTATAGAAAATCCTTTGTGTATTACAAATATATTCAACCTATAATTATATTTACTTTTAAGTACCTAGTACACTTTCTTATGCATGTATAAAAGTCTGTTTATTTTATTATGATTGACTGAAGTAGACTCATGCTGAAATGTAGAATCAAGTTAAAATAGAAGAAAGATACTAGACTATGACAATTCCCTCTAGGAACAAGTCCTGAAGCAGCATAATAATTCTCTCCTTTGTAGATAGAATCCTTTTAATAAACTGGGAGCCATCAGGATATGCAGGATACGGAAAAAAAGAAATAGAGGAAGTTTGGAAAGGAAACTGAAAGAAAGAACTTTTATTAAAAGAACTATGATTTTCCCTTCAAAGAGCATTCATAGAGAGCCTGTTAAAAGGGAGCGAAATGGTTTCCTCCTGTGGGAGAACATCAGGGGACTCTTTTTTGGTTTTCAGATTCTCTTCCACCAAGAATCTTCTTTTCAATAGAAGGACCAAGTCCTGCTGCCAAACATATGCTGCTATAAATGGCAACTTGCCAGTTTCTCAGTGGTTTCTGATCATCTCTTATTTCCCAGGGAATGAAAACTTAGTGGGAAAGAGAAGCTCAGGAATGGTGAATTGGCACAATCGGTACTTTGTGTACAGGACCAGGGTGGGGGCAGGCAAGAGGAAATTAGAGATGGAGAAGGTAGTAGGGTAGAGAATATAGGATTTATTCTTATGCTAAATGTTCTGCCACATACTTTTCTCTCTTGGTGTTTAAAACTATCCTCATTAGTGTAAGCCTCAAGTGAAGTTAAACAATAAAACTGCTTGCTAAATCTACATAGGCAAAGTCAAAGTGGTTACTAATTCTCCTAAGTTACTTATCCTCTTTTTGTACAAACAGCACCAGACAATAAAAATAAATAAATGTGCATCCGTCTGTATATAATGAAAAGCATGCCAATACAATCACCTAGTAATTAATATCCCAGGAGTTTAATTAAAAGCTAATTACTCATTTTATTACTATGTTGCCTTAATTCTCTTGCAAAAGATGTCAAGACCATACATAGAGTCAATTGTAGGCCATTACATGTCATGGAACATTATTTTAAAAATATCATGTATATATTTTATCATATTGTAACATTTATACATAGTAAAATGGTTACCATATGCAAGCAAATTTAAATGAGTACCATCTCACATAGGATTTTTTTTAATTTTAATTTTTTAGTTTTTGAGGATGAGGAAGGGTTGGTAGGAACACCCTAAACTATATTCTCTGAGCAAATCGAAGTATGCACTACAATATTATTAACTATCTTCTCTATATTGTTTGGTAGGTCTCTTGACTCACTTCTTTACATAATTGCAACTCCGTACCCTTTGGCTGACATTCCCCACTCTTTTGCCACAGTAATTATTTTTGTCCTGTCTGTTTCTGTGTATTCGGTTATCTTTTTAACTCCATATAAGTAAGATGATATAGTACTTTTCTTTCTGCATCTGGCTTATTTTGCTTAAAGTAATGTCCTAAAGCTTCATTCCTATTTCCACAAAAAAGGCAGAATCTTCTTTATATAAGATTAAATAATATTCCTCTCTCTCTCTCTCTCTCTCTCTCTCTCTCTCTCTCTCTCTCTCTGTGTGTATGTATGTGTGTGTGTATGTGTATTTTCATCCATTTGTCAGAAACACACTCACCTGTCCAAACTCAAAGAGTGGACTAAAGACACAAAGTACAGCAAAAATCAAGGCTTTACTTTAATGATGTTCTTCCAAGATCAGGTGCCTGGTGGTCAAGACCCACAGATTGGGTACACCCAGCATGTTATCCTCTAGGTCCCTCCCCCAGTTCCTCATTGACTGAGTCCTACAGAATGCATGATCTTCCCAAATGTCATCTAGGTTTTATTGTCTCCTATGAGTTATTTAAAGATATATACCTTTAGTTGTTCTCTCCTCCTTTTGTTCTCTTGTAGTGGGAGAGTTCCCTTGGATTGAGTGCCTTTTGGCACATACACAGTTTATCTTTGTTGGGATGGGTGGGTTTCTTCTCATCTCCTGTTTGTCAAGGGGCTGTGAATTTTTATACATTTTTATACATGTGAATTTTTATAAGTGTTAACTGGTGTAACTTTTCATGCTGCTCTCCTCTCCAGCTGCCTTTCTTACATCCCAAATAATTACATTTAAGGATAAATACTGTCTATTGAAAATAGACCACTGGACTTTATAAGTCTCACACATGCACCTATAGATGGACACTTAGGTTGTTCCCATACATGGCCATTATGAATAATGCTGCAATGAACATAGGAGTACAAATATCTCCATGAGGTACTTATTTTCTTTGCACATGTAATCAAAAGAGAGATTGCTGGCTTACAGAATAACTCTATTTTTATTTTTTAAAGAAATCTTCTTACTGTTTTGCATAATAGCTAGACCAATTTATATTTCCACAAACAGTACACAAGGGTTCCTTCCTCTTTTTGATTATATCTATCCTAATGGGTGGGAGGTAAGAGCTCATTGTGGTCTTGATAGACATTTCCCAGGTGATTAATAATGTTGAGCACCTTCGTATGTACCTATATATTGTTGGCCATTTATATATCTTCTTTTTAAAATATGTACATTTAGATCCTCTGCTCACCTTTTAATCAGGTTGTTTTAAAACTTTGTTCAGTTCTGTTTTGCTTTATTCTTGAACTGTGCAAACTCCCCATATGTTCTGGATATCAGGCCCTTATCAGACGCATGGTTTGAGAATATTCTCTCTAAATCCACAGGCTCCATTTCATTTGATTCTCTGTTTCCTAAGCTGTGTGCTGAGCTTTTTGGCTACTGTCCCACTTGTTAATTTTTGCTTTTGTTGCCCGAGTTTAGTTGTGATAGCCAAAAATTCATTGCCAAGGCCATGTCAAGGAGCTTTCCCCTGTGTCTCCTGTAGGAAACTTATGACTTCAGATCTTATGTTTAGGTCTGTATCTATTTCAAGTTGATTTCAGAGTGTGGTGGAAGATAGGGGTCCAATTTCATTCTTGTGCCTGCAGAGATTCAGTTTTCCCAACACTATTTATTTAAAACTATTTTTGTTTTGTCTCTTGGATGACCTTGTTAAAAATTAGTTAACTTAATATGCTTAGGTTTGTTTCTTCAGTCTTTTGAGTGACTCTCTGATTAAATATCATGGATTTATTAGTGTGTTTTTAAATTATCTTTCGTAAATAATGTTTTTTATTGAAATAAAGTACTCATGTCTCCCAATTATTCCATTCCATTCACATTTATATATTTTTCAGAATGACATTTATTTCTACAATTGAAAGCATCAAAATATGTAGATAACTTTGATTAACAGTCAACTCCCATGTTTTTATTTTGTGATTTAATCGGAGAATCTCAAGGAGATGATTTCTGTTTCTTGATATTCACATGAAAAAGAAATACTGCAATAGATGTCACTGCCAGGATTTCACTGCAAATCTACATGGTTCCAACCTTTTTAATATGTCATTAATAGGAAAAAAAATGTCAAGAGGGACTCAAAGAAAACTGCAAATAAAGAAATAGTCTCCTCTTCCACCCCACCCTGAGTCCCACCATATTGTCTATACAAAGCAGCAGGAGAGAGCCTTAAAATTGGCAAATCCCTATATGATACAAATTTCAGCAGTGAAAAATTGCCTGACAATTTACTTTAATAGTGTTACTTGGTATGTGGAAGTGAGGGACTCCCTGTCCCAAAGAGCAAGTTATTTTTCTTCTGGGATGGGAGAATTTAGTTGGACGTGTGCATTCACTGAAACATCATCTGTTAGAGAACTTGACTGGATGGAACATAAAGACCCCACCTACTTATCTCTAACCAGTGAGTTTAAAATGTTTGTAAAAATAAATGTACAGCAAGTAGTTATCATAGCCTCAATGTGTATGTACAATTGATTCTCAAAAGGATCTTGGGGTTACAGGTTCTTTCAGTATATATTAGTAATATATACTGATTAAAGATAGAGATAAGTAGGGAGTCACATGTCTCTTTCTTGTCAAAATCACTAACAAGATATGTTTCAATATTCAATTTGGATATGCAAATTTATTTTAAAAGGGTTCTCAGTCACTTAGGTAGCCCACAGACTGAAGAACAACTCTCATAATCTTATTATTTCTTATATGATCTAATAAAAGGATAGTTATGGCTGGCACTGTAGTTCAATGGTACAATTTTTTTTTTAGCATGTGCAAGACCCTGCATTCAATCCCCTGTGTTGCAAAAAGATGAGAAGGAGAGAGGGAGATTGAGAAAGATTTATGTGGCTAAGGTAGGCTTTGGTGATTTCCCCAATCCACTCTATTTTACCAAAATAAACATACCAAGATAAAAAAAAATTAAAAATAAAAAGCTGTAAGTTTCAATTTTTGTTTTAGAAAAAATGGAAATAAAACAAGCAAGCCAACAAATAAGAAAAAAAACTCACCAATTCATACAAGATAACAAGTTCACTATATGTCATTTACATGTATAAATATGTGGATGAATTGTTTTCCTATTAAGAAATTAATGATTTTCCATCTTTTCTATGAAATTTTGACTGTGAAAAAAATCTATTAACTATGGTTATAGAAGGAAAGAGGAGATGCCAGGGACTAAAATGGAGCAAATTTTATTCCATACATATGATTATGTCAAAATATATCCCACCATTATATAAACTATAGTTCACTAATAAAAACATTTTTAAAAGATAACAATTGTTAAGAAAAGTATAAGAGGAATTTGGGATGTATGTTATCCTTTTGTTTGCTTGCTTGTTGTTTTAATCTAAATTAGTAAAATTGAAAATAATGTTACTCATGCAACTAAGTCCAGAATCACAAAGATTCTTTTTCCCTTTAAAAGTAGCAAAAGCATCAAAAAGAATAAAATATTTAAAAAGCAAATTTAAAGCCTGTTCATTTTGCACCATTTAACTTTGTTTCACATCTATTAAGGGATTATTTTAGCTAGTCTCATACAATTTGGATATACCAGATATATTAGGATAGGTACATGTTGTGATATTCTCCATCTCAAAATCTCAGTGGTTTACAATATATGTATTTTTCCTTCAATGTAAAGTTCACTGCAGGTTGTATCTAGGGTACTGAGCTCAGTGTAATGGCTGTTGTTCAGGCTGTTTTAAACCCTGCACTGCCCATTAACATGTGACCCAGACTCTGGCCTCAGGGGTAAGAGCAGAGCTGGAGAATCTGAGGGGACTTTTCCCTAATGCTTCAGCTCACCTGCCCAGAACTAGTCATTGTTCTCTTCACCACAAAGGGACTGGAAAATGTAGGGGAATTGATGAAATCCTTGATGAACATCACTGTCTTTGTTACGTTAATTTATTAAATATTTAAAAACCAGCTCTAAGAAAGAGTTCAAGGTTTACCATTTTGTCTCTCCCAAATATCATTCCCCAGATTTCACATGCAAAAATTTCTATGAGGCAGAGTAAGATTTTGATTACATAGATTTTTGATTTTTAATAGAGAAAAACAAAAAAAAGAACTTCATCAGAATTAGTGAATTAAGTTCGCCAGTGCTATGTTCTAGTTCTAGTTTTTGTTGCCTTTTCCTTTTTAACTAATTATTCTTGTATGACAGAAAATACAAGCATTTCCTTCTAGATTACAAGAGGAGCAACAAACTTTCTCTCTTCTCTCTCTTCCTTCCCACTTCTCCTCTCCCTCTCTCTTTCCCTCTCTCTCTTCCTTCCCACTTCTCCTCTCCCTCCTTTGTTCCTCTCTCTTTCTTCCTTCATTTAACACCCTCTCTCTACCCACCTTTCTGGGAAGATTCTTAAAGACAAAAACAAACCATGCAGTGATATTTCTCCTTTCTGTTATTCTTTTATTTATAATTTGCAGGGTTTGGGGATGTAGCTCAAATATAGAGCCCTCGCCTAGCACCACACAAAAATAATAAATTAATAAATAAAATTTGCTTCTGCTTCCTATTTGAGAAACATATTCCCAAATCTGAGTGAATTTTTTGTCTTTACACTATAGAAATAATACCACTGTTTTAGATCTTCCCAATTGTGTTTTATATTGAGGACACTCATTGAGCTCAAAAGGAACACAACTTATTGAACCCAAATGAGAACATTGTAAAAACATTTTAGAGCAATTGTAAGATAGCTGGAGCCCACTATGAAAGAAATGAGTGAAATTATTTCATCAAAGTACCTCTGACATTTTCTGACTTTGCTTTTATTTTTAGGGTGCACTATTACCCATTCAGATTCCTGGTACATGAATCTGATTTTGAACCTGATTTATAATCAGGTTCATGGGAGGTTTAATGGTGAATTAATTGCTTTCTCTAAAACTAAATTTGTTTCATTTTAATAAAATTATACTTAGTCTTGTTGTGACTAGGAATGAAGACAATGTTTAAATGTTGCCTTTCATTAAATATCATAGATTGTTAAGCTTTTGTATTTTCAATTATTATACTGAAAGTATACAGTATAATCCATTCCACTGATAGCTTTTCAAGTATATGAAAAGTTCTTTCCTACTCTCCATAGATCAGTCTCCATAATGAATTGAGCTGTGGCTCCCAAAAGATAAATATACCAGGAATCTGTGAGTGTGATCTTATTTAGAAAAAAGACCATTGCAAATGTAATTAGATTAATCATCCTATATTCAATGATGGATGCCCTTTTACAAATCAAAGAGGACCTGGAGATAAACACAGAGGAAAAGGCCTTGTGAAGACGGGCAAAGAGTGGAGCTACTCTTCCACAAGTCAAGAAATGTTTGGAGGCACCAGAATCTGTAGGAAGCAAAGAAAGATTCTTCCTTAGAGTCTTTGGAAGTACCATATCCTTTTTGATCTCTTATTTTGAGACTTCTGGCATAAAACTGTGAGGGAACAAATTTTTGTTATCAAGTTCAAAGTAATTTGTTATGCAGGAAAGAACTTTATGAAGAAAATTGTTTGAGAAGAGATGTCCTGTGTTAAAATCATACATTTTGGAACAATGTGTATATCTTGGACTTAAAAAAAAAAGACACCAGCTTATAACCCTGGCAATTAACTGCTAAATGAGTTTTAAATTGTCTGTTGTGTATTTTGTGTTAACATGCTTCAAGAATTCTATGCTAGTGTCCCTTTTTGTCTCTCTACTGAGCAGCTGTGTCTTCTTTGGGAAAAAGGAAACATAAAAAGTTCCATGACAACAGTTATTCATAAATAAATTTGACTCATAAATGAGACAATTCAAAAATTCAGCGGTAGATTTGTGAAAAAAAGAAAAAGAAGGTAATTGGCTAGGAATCACTTTCCCCAACTAAAGTTCCACTTGATAGGACACAAAAAAACTCTTCATGTTATGGCCAATAACAATAGCATCACATTTTTTACCTTTCCAAGTATCTTTAACGCCTTTTCAAAAATGTGAGACAAGTTAAGAACTCATCAAAAAGAAGTTTCTTTCCCACTATTTGAAAATGTAAGGCAAATAAAACTGACATTAACTTATGTTATCAAACTGAGACACACTAAGTAGAATGGGTTTTTTACCTATGTGGTATATTTATTATTTTTAGAGGTAGGAGGTAAGAAAGATATAAAAGATTGCACTGAGGATTTTCACATAGTAGATTCCCACTTGCCTCATTTGTAGAACAGAGGTAATAATAATATCTATCTTATAGGACTGGGATAAGAATCAGATAACTTAAGTAACTTGAGCCAGGCTTGGTGGCACATATCTGTAATCTCAGCAGCTCAGAAAGCTGAGACAAGAAGATCAGAAGTTCAAAGCCAGCCTCAGCAACTTAGCAAGGCCCTAAGCAACTTAGCAAAGCCCTAAGCAACCCTGTCTCAAATAAATAAATAGATAGATGATAGATAGATAGATAGATAGATAGACAGATAGATAGAACGATAGATCGATCAAAAAAGGGGCTGAGGGATGTGGCTTTGTGGTTAAGTGCCCCTGGATTCAATCCCTGGTAACATACAAAGACCCATACACACACACACATACACACACACACACACACACACACACACACACACAGAATCAGGTATCTTGAATTTTTTAAATACTGGCCCAAGGTTAGAACTTAAAATTGTTAACTCCTATTTTTAGCCACTAGGTTCAAGGTAGTCACTCAGAATTTTCCAGATTTTTTTTGTTATGAAATTCTAAAGAAGTCTTTCTTATGAGTTTTCAGAACACACAGCAGATAAGAAACAGCAAATTAATAGGTGGTAGAAGGTGTCATTAGCCATAGTTACCTTAGAGAGGTTCTTGATAGCCTGCTATTTGAGGAAAGGCACAGAACTAAGCAGTGAGAAAGAACTGTATTCCTCTCCAATCCAATAATGGATGTTTATACTTTTCGCATGGAAAGTATGGTGTTGTTAGGTAATAGCGTGAAAAACATTTTAAGTCTCTTTAGATAAAACCTCAGAAGTTAACTCCATTAAAAGTTTTAAAAGAAAAAATAACTTTCTCATAAAATATATTTTATTAAGAATATAGTTACTTTGTCATCCATCCCTCCTTAGATTAAATGAACAGTCATCTATATTTATCAACTAAAAAAATACATTAAAATTACCTTGTTATTCAAAGTTATAGAGAAAGACAAATCACATGTCATTAGTCATACAAGACTTTCTCAAAATAGTGCAGAAAATTACTGTAGTGCATATTTATTCATCTGTCCACTAGTAGTATTATTTTTAGGGATTGAAAACTCTATATCAGTTCAGTTATCTGCAGAATTGGGCATTTTGGTGATAGGATCATATTATGCCCCAGTGAAGATAGTGATAATAAAAGATTCAGCAAATTCCAATGTTAAAATTTATTTTAATTTCACTCTTAAGACATGCTGTCATTTTTGAGATGTCTTACAGTTATCTTGGGAGTGCTCATCTTTTGACTTCTCTTTTAATTTCCTCAGAGTATAAATAGCTGAAGGACAGAGGCTGACAGTGGAGTCCTGTCTTGTGAGCACTGGGGTTTCATGTCCTGCATTGTAACCATCAGTAAATTCTACTTACTGCCCAATTGTCTGGCTGTCTTTGGTGATTTTGAACAGATCACATAATGTGGGTCCCTGTGTTTCCATCTGTAAATGGTAGCCAACTTGCTTTGTAGAAAGGTGTTAGGACTCTAACATGCACAGGTGGTAGAGACAAGGAATTAAGGATAGGGAGCCAAAGCGGGACCCACCTGTAATGTGTGTGCAGATGAAGGTCTGGGAAGCAGTACCTTGTTGAAAACAGAAGAAGAAAGGAAAAAGAAGAATGAACAACTAGTCTCTCAGTAGCACTTAAAACTCCCCCAAAGCATTCCTTGTTCTTGTACTGCTCCTGTTCTCTTTTGAGTCACTGTGAAACCTTGACTCTTCTCCTAACCTCTTGGCCTAACTCTCTGCATTACTCTCTTCCCCACCTCCTTTTTTTTTTTTTTTTTTGCCTCTGATCTTCTATTTTTTCCTCTTGAAAATTCACTATTTATTATGATGTTTTGAAAAGCTGAAACAGTATGTTAATGCCTTTTAAAATATATATTAACCTTCCCATTTTGAATTGTTTCACAAGAACAACATATTATCATGCCATTTTGATAAAATGATAAGTGACAAGATTGGTAAATTGGAATACATAAAATGAATAGCTACTCTTCATCAAATGATGCCATGAAATAGCATGAAAATATAAGCCACAAAGTGAAAGAGCTGATGATATTCATGCAATATTAAACTAATAAAACAAAGATAATTAACTAGCAAAACAGGAAAAGAACCGAAAGGATCCTTCAAAACATGAAATTCTAATGGCCTAAAAGCACAAGAAAAGTTACTACACCTCACTAGAAATCAGGTAAACTCAAATTATAATGACTTGGAAATAGCACCAATAATGGTATTGGGGAATATAATGCTAAGTGAAGTAAGCCAAACCTCCAAAAACCAAAGGCCAAATATTTTCTTTGATATGAGAATGCTGACTCATAATGGAGATGTGGGGGGTGCATGGGAGGAATGAAGGAACTTTAGATAGGGCAAAGAGGAGGGAGAGAACGGGAGAGGGCAAGGGGGTAGGAATGATGATGGAATAAGATAGACATCATTACCCTAATTACATGTATAAAGACACAAATGTTGTGAAAATACGTTGTGTAGAGTGACTTGAAAAATTGTGCTCTATATGTGTAATGTGAATGTAACATGGCATTCTACCATCATGTATAAAAAAATTAAGATAAATAAATAATTTAATTTAAAAAAAAGAAAGAAATATCACTAATCATTTGCCGGGTTAGTAAACATCAAAACATTTAATATACCAAGTGTAGATAATGAGGACTCATGGACCTGATTAATGGAGTGTTAAGTGCTTAGTCCTTTTTTTGGAAAGCTGTTTCATCTTCTAAGTAGGTTAAAGATTTTCATTCCTGGTGCCCATCAATTCCATTTCTAAATATAAACTGTTGCATATCTACATAAGAAATCATATCCAAGTGGGTTTTTTTTTGTCCATGTCATATGTAGTAGATTTAAATTAGAAACAACTTAGTCAGCTTTTTGTTGCTGTGTCCAAAATACTTGACAAGAACAACTAAGAAAAGGAAAAATTTACTTTGGCTCATAGTTTTAGAGGTCAGTGGTTAGCCATCAGCAATGCTTTGGGACTGATGGGAGGTAGAACATTATGGCAGAAAGGCATGGTTGAAGAAATTGGCTCAGTTCATGGCAACCAGGAAGGAGAGAGTTTGGGAAGAAAGGAGCCATGTACATGAGACAGGTGTCCCAGGAAGGCATGCTGCCATGCTCCTCCTGCCTACAGTTTCCACCTCCTCCTGGTAGTCCATTCAAATTATTAAATCTATCAAATGAATGACTCCACTGAAAAGTTTAGAGTCCTCAAGAGCCAATCATTTTGTAAAAGCCCCACTTCTCAATATGCTACTTTGGGAACCAAGCCTTCAAAAATGAGAATGTTTATCTAATCCCTCATGAAATCCATAAATAAATATTCAGTGTCCACTAAGTTCCAGGCTCTAAACTAGGTTTTGAGCTACAAGGTGACTGAACCCATCATGCTTCTTGCCATCCTGAATTTTCAGTGATTAGTTTTGTGCCTGGCTTGCCTTGTAACAGTCTCTCTCATCTTCATCCCCTTTTTAGGCTTTATTCTTCTCATATGAACTAGAGCTTAATTTCCCTAACTGGAGAGCAGGTTATTCTGCCTCCTATTTTCACTAGTCTGGCTTAACCATCCTAGATTGTTCCTAACCAACCAGACTGGTCCTTGCAATCTGATTACTGTATTCTTTGATAAAAGTGATTCTCTGATCTGCTTCTTCTTCTCAGAATATTAAGTGCAAAATCTATACACATTGATTCCTACTCATCATTCAAAGCACATATAAAATGTTACCTCTTCCATAAAATCTTTCTAGTATGCAAGACACCCTTTGGTCATTTTGGAATCACTAGAGTGGGGGGTAAGAAACTATATTATAGTTATTTGAAATGAATAATAACAGCTGTTTCTAAGCCCTAGATTTAATCACCATGTCCCTTCTACAAGGAATAGCCTTATCTTCAAATACTTAACTTCTTTAATGGTAATTCCTCATAGTTCATTTTCATAATCTATTTGTAATTCATTAGAATTTACATCTAGTAAGGGCATTTCATCAATATTAAAGTTCAAGGAACATACCTACAATTTCAAGTGCTGTGAACATAAAAATGAAAAAAATCCAATGTCTCAGAAACTTCTATGTGAGTTTATATTAATACTTCTGCAAACTGATAAAGAAGATAAAAAGCTCATTCAAATAACTTCTTTTTTCAATTTGATCTTTAAAAAGATGAAATAGCTATAAAACATGCCCCTTTCTGCTTCACAGACATACAGAGGAATATACCAGAATTTTAAAAAATTAAACTACTCATTACTCTGGAAATTTTCCTTCAAATCTTTCCAACAGAAATAGTTTAAAGATCTATTATTTAATGATAGAATCCTCCCCACTATTTTATTTTTAACATTAGAAGCTATTAAAATTTGGTTTGAATTCTTTAATATAAAGATACTTTAAAAAGAAATTACCAAGTATTTGGGTTTTTCTCTTTACCACACAAATAATATCTTTCTAACATTATAACTATGCAAATTTTCATATGAAGGCATTTTTTGAAGAATTTTTATTTAAAAATTGTATGCAATAAAGCCTCAAAAACATAACTGTCGATGATTTCACTGATTTTTTTTTAAACCACACACCCCTAATAACGCACCCAAGGAAGGAAGAACGTTGGTGAAACAAATCTCACTTGCCTTAAAGATGACCAAAAGGTCCAGTGCACATAGCAAACTCCTCTCTAGGAATTCTGCATTTAGTGCTTTTGAGGTTTGAAGAGCAAGGAATAATCACATTTTAACCCTAATTCTGAGCAACCATATTTCTTTATAAGTTATGAGTATATGGATAATACTAAGTGTGCATAGGATACTGCCTGACATAGGAGTGTGACACAGGGCTTGTCAGGGATGCTTCTGTAGACCACCACAGATTATGGAAACAGGTGGCAGTTTAACCCTGTGGTAGTCAGTTTCCCCATCATGTGAAGTGGAAAAAATAATAAAAATAATTTGTCACCTTTTGAATAAAAAATAATTAAGATGATTACTGGAGGGAACATCTGGTTTTCTAATAATCATTGCAGCAATAGTAACCGAACAAAAAAATGTTCTTATTATGTGGAGGGAGGTTGAATGTAGTGGTTAGAAAATATTATACTATTATCTAGTAACACATTAAGAAAGGAAACCATATTCATATTTCATAAAACTGTGAGTGATGTTGTGTCTGTGAAAAAATGAGACAGAACAGAATTGCTGAATCAACTCTGAAGAGTCCTATTCCTTGAGGCCACTCCATGAATTCATCCCCACAGGACCTGGCTTCACCAAATCATGTATCACTCTGAGAGCTCCTCACCAGAGTTGAGTTGAGTGAGTAATCTTTCCCGTTAAATGCTGGTTATCTAACTAAATAAGAACTGAACAAACACTTGATAAACAGAGCACAGAGACTTCCAGTAACTATATGTATGTTGTGCTTTCTGTCCTCATAAATTTACTAGGATAGCTGAAAAATATCTCTCAGTTCACTATTCTCTGTATGTCATGTAGGAATATGAGTAATACCTCTACCTGAAATATTTCTACTTGTGTTGTATGCTAGTCCAGTGGTTTCAGTTTAACTTCCCTACTGATGAAATGAGGCCCTGACTTCCCACATAACCATGGGGATTCATTTTCTGTGGACAGGGAATACCAACAGAAATGATAACCATGGCACCTTGGTAAAGCTGATAAGTTGCTATGTTCCCACAGGGCCTTGAAGCCATAAACAGGCCACAAGCAGAGCATTCATCTCAGGGTAGCCACCTTTAGGTTATCACCAAAGGTAGGCTGAGATCCCTGGAATCCTAGGTGTGGGAAGGGATGCACGATCCAGACTTGCAAGTCTGAAATCTGTAGGAAAGCCAGCTGTCACTATGGCACAGGGAAAATGTTAATGAGGGGCTTTCAGAGAATTTCCTTATAATTAAAAAAGCAAAATTCATTTAGATGGGGACAAATTAGCATTTGTAAGGAGCTGCTTGGTCTCTGTTATTTCCATAAATTATAGTAATGATTGGATTTTGGAGTTGGAGGGCTTGTTATTTGATAAGGTAAGCAGTGTGTATAAAGCAAGAATGAAGGCAATGTCGATGGGGATGACACCATCATCTTAATAACCTTTGCCTATAGCAGTAAATAGGGTCAAATTTCAGGAAAACACGTGCATACATCTGAGAAGAGAAGGAGAGAGCTATCAGGAAGCAATTCATAAACTAGGTAACAACTGATCCACGATTAAAGGAAACAAAGCCACCAAGCTTTTTGTAATCCTTATACAAATTTTCCAGCTCTTTGTGTTCTCTTCCAGGCCTCTGTAAAAGCTTCCATTATCCTTTTCATACACTTTTGTTGCCCTTTGACTTTCTCTCTAGTTTTAAGGCAACAATTATTAGCAACAGGACCACCTAGTGACTGAGTTATTAATATCTTTTTGAAACTGTTTCGACTTCCAGCACTATTTTCTTGATTAATATTTCTGCTAAACAGACTTCGGTAGATAGCACGCTGGTAGATGCTAAACCCTCACTTTCTTCTTTCATATTCCTAAAATTTTTCCCTAATAAACTGATTGGATTATGTTGGGAACATCTTAAAATTGTACTGAGGCTCTTTTTACAAGTCTTTCTGACCTTTTAGGATGCAGATACCCAGAGAGCACAGAATTGCTCAAGCCAATGGTGCACCATGTTGGGAGAAGTGAATTAAGTTCCCACTGATCAGGTTGATGCTTACTTTCCTTTTCTATTGGGCAAGATGATTGCTTCTCCAAATCTTAGTCCTCTTGGGTAAAATTAGAGTTAATATCTGCCAGGCTCACAATATGGCCATAGAGGTCAAATTAATAGAGTCTCCATAGGGTTAGGGACCCCATAATGCACTATCAACATGTAAGCTATAATTATACTAGGATGATGGACATGCCAGAAGATATATACACATGGGGAGACCATATATGAAGATAGAATCCACATCTACAACCTCTGCAGCAACTAGTCTGGGAAACCAAACCACAAACTCTGCAGCTATTAGGACTGGGTCAATTACCCCCAGATTCCTTATTTTTGCTACCTTATCTCCACTTCTAACTCAGAATCAACTAGAGAAAGCCAAAACGGTCCTCAAACCAATTGCATAGGTTGTCCTCCACATGTCACCTGCCTTCAATCAGAGTACTTCTAAAAGCCTCTCTCTCTCTCTCTCTCTCTTTCCCACTACAAGGCTTTTCAGTTCCCTTGCCTGCCTTTAAGCCTCTTGAAAATACAAGTGATGGTGACTCCTTTGTTGGAGTAAGCTGTATAAATAACCTCCATTCTTACTCAAGTGATGTCTATCTATTTTTATACCCTAGCATATCTTTGAATTCACTCCTATAAAACGTGACAGTATCAATTTTTTTCCTCAGAGATATCCATTTATTCATTCACTGACTTACTGCTAATATTTATTAGGTATCTCCTATACAATAACATTGTGATGGCCCACCCAGGGTTTCAAAGATTAATTTATATGGAAACATTAATGAGCCCTTGTGCAACTCATAATTTTGCTTGAAAGATATGATTGAGCATATTGAAGAGTAAGTAAAGGGAAAGTCAGAAATTCAAGAAATACTGAAAATATTGTGTGTATAGATGTCTAATAGGGCTATCAGCAATAAATATGCTAATTCCAAAAGATGGCTGCCACTTACACTTGACTGGGGTGTAGGAAGACTTCAAGTAGGAAACTAGGTTTGAATGGGACTTTCAGGAAGATTATAAATTTAGGGTTAGGGTAAAATAAGGACAATCTAGACAGTAATTCATAAGAGAGGAACATGAAAAATCTAAGGCAGAAGATAATGATGGCAAGAATAATCTTATAGATTAAATGGGATGTGGGGAAGTGATAAAAATCTTAAAATATATAACAATTTATGAGCCAGGCACTGTGGCATGTGCCTGTAATCCCAGCAGCTCAAGGCAGGCTGAGACAGGAGAATTAGAAATTGAACTTAGAGAGACCCAATATCAAAATAAAAAATAAAAAGGGTTAGGGATGTGCCTCAGTACTTAAGCATCCCTGAGTTCAATCCCTGGTATAAAAAAAATTATTCACAATATGGAGGCACTATGTGATGTTTGTGATCAGAGGAGTAATATTTCTTGATATAATTCCAAATTGAGAAAGACTTCTCTCCAAATTCATGCTGACTTCTTAGTATGTGTTGAGAAATATTTCACTATATTTTTTGTTTTACTTATAATAATTTATAAAAATATCAGTTTGATGTAACTAACTTTAATATATTTTTAATTAGCTGGGCATGATGACTCACACCCTTAACCCCAGCAACTCGGGAGGCTGTGGCAGAAGGATCAAAAGTTTGAAGCCAATATTAGAAACTTAATGAAACCCTATTTATAAATAATAAAGAGGACTGGAGATACAGCTCAGTCATAAAGTACCCCTAGGTTCCATCCTCAGTACCAAACACACACACACAACAACAACAACAACAACAATAATAAACACAATACTTAAAATTATCAAGGAAATTCTAAATACCAAAATCATGGTCTCTATTTCTTGGGAAATTTTCTTTGAATATTTCCTCAGATAAGCATGCAGAGAGACAGACTTGGGAGAGCATAAATACATTATGAGATTTTTTGTGTGTGTGTGGTGCTGGGGATTGAACCCAGGGTCTTGTGTATATGCGGCAAGCACTCTACCAGCTGAGCTATATCCCCAGCCCTAAATACATTATGAATATTTATTCTATTATTAAATTATTACCAGGTTTTATATGAAAACCTTTAGTCTCAAAATTTCCATTAAATTTTTTGTCATAGTGAGTATTATAAACTAATATACTGTAAAGATCTCTGGTAGATAATATCACAAACGACAACCCTAAACAAATGTAGGAAACCAGCACAAAAGCTTGCAAACAAAGCAAAGTGTTAGTAGAGAGTACTTGCTGCTTTCCTGGAATAGAAATGGAACTATTTTCAATGTAAATTTTAACTTGCTGGTAGGTATATTTTAATGAAAAGACTTTATAAAGCAATCTGAATCTTGGTCAAAGAGAAAAAGAGAACAGGGCAGAAGCATCTTCTAGGAATATTCACATGCCCACTCACCTCTGAGCACTAGGGACAGTCCTTTCCTAGCCATGATCCCCTTCCCTTATTTCCATTCTCTACCACTATATAGCTGAATTGCTCCCAGGTTTGTTCTAGTTAATATCAGAGTCTCTATTTTGAGGCATTTTATCTTTTCAAGCTTTCAAAACTGATTTTTAAAGGCATTCATATTGTATGTTCAAGGTTTGATTGCAGTGAAATATCAAGTGTACCTATCAGGCTGCTCTCTACATTCAATTTGAGACGGGTAGAAAAGCCACAGGATCCTATTGCTGTGGAGAACTGATTTTGTTCCCCTTCTCCTCTGATTTATCTTCCTTTCTTGAGCCCAGACATATGCTGAAGATAAATAACTCATTTCAATCTGCAACTCAAAATTCATAGGATGATTCTATAACTATTAGGAGATAAGTTGAGAAGTGAAATTTAATTGTTGAACCACAATACTAATGTTGTTGGAGCTAATATTCAAAAAAAAGTCAGGGTTTATGAATATTTGGTGACCTGTAGAGGAAGAAGAGGAAGAAGTCTTGCAAAGGAAAAATATTTTCTTTTTGACTGAAGAAGGGAGAATATATGGAGTATTCTGAGAGTCTATAAAATGTTGGTCTTGGGCCAACCCACAAGCTAAGAGCAAATTACAACTTGAAAACTACTTCAGATCATATCTGAACATATTAGACCCATGGAGAGTACATGACCTGAAAAACCCTGGTCAAACTCAAGGTATCCCGGTATACGTTATTGAGTATCCCAGTATATGTTATTGAAATCTCCATAAGCTTGACTGGCCAGAGTAAGTTTGGGTTTTAAGGGACTATGTCATCTTCCTTTGAATGGTTATTCATAAATGTTTGAAGTAAAAGACATAAATTTTGCAGTGAGCATTTCTATTGGTTATTAATTATCAATAAATGGAATATTTCTATTCCATGGGGAGAAATAATGGTTGACAGATATTATGGTTTAGATATGTGATGTCCCTAGAAACTCATATGTGAGGCAATGGAAGAAGGTTTAGAGGTGAAATGGTTTGGTTATGACAGCCTTAACCCAATCAGTGAATTAATTCCCTGATAGGAATTAACTGAAATCAGGTAGGGTGTGACTTGAGGAGGCAAAGCACTGGGAGCTAGCCTTTGGATTTATATTTTGTTCTGGTTAGAAGAACTGTCTCTCTCCCTGATTCCTGGTGCCATGTTACCAGCAGCTTTGTTCTACCACATTCTTCCTGCAGGGTGTTCTGCTTTACCTCAGGCCCCAAAGAATGAAGTCAGCCATCTATGGACTAAGACTTCTGAAACTGTGGGTGCCAAACAAACTTTTCCTCCTTAAATTTGTTCTTGTCAGGTCTTTTGGTCACAGCAACAAAAAAAGTGGACTAAAACAACAGGAGAGGAGTAACAATAGAGAAAGAATATCATGTAGTTGGAGAAATACACAAGCCACAAGTCACAAATGCAATGAAAGATTTTGCTTTCAAAAATCAAATGCTAGTATAATTAAAATATTTCATGGATAAAATGGTTGCAAATATACACAGAAAAACTATAGGAAAAGAAATTAATAAAATATAGCGATAGTAATGCAAAAACAGGTTAAAAGTTGAAAAGATTGAACTACATATTCTCTCAGATGATCTATAATGAAAAGTGAATAAAAGGCATTGCTAATGAGAGGGGAAAGGTCACCAGAGTGGAGCGTCAATCACAGCAAAGAGAAGTTAGAAAGTAAAACTTGGCAAGTCATAGGAGGTAAATAGTTCCAGAAGGAAGACCTCAGAAGTTAGACACCTGAGGAGAAAAAGATAAAAGGAACACAAAATCAAGCAGGGATATTCACAGGTAGAAAATTATGTATGAAAGGGAGAGTCCATGAAGAACTTTGAAAACTGGGAATGATTTTACCTGCAGGTTAGCAGAAGTTGAGCAGCCAATTTAACAGGCACTTTTATTAACAATACTCTTCACATCCTAGGTGCTTATCTTTATGATACAAATTGAAAAACAGAATAATATAAATTTGTCATCAAGGTGTTGATTCAGAGGCCAGAAGAAATCATAACTTCCTGTATGAAAAGAAAAAATGAAGATATATGGGATTGTAGAATCCCAAGGTTGAAAGCATCTGAAAGGTATTAATTGCTTAAATATCATCTACAGATCATCTTCTAAACATTTGCTTTCTGTTTGATCCCCTTTATTCAGTTGTGGGAGTTCATTACCTCATAAGGCAGTCTATTCTGGTCACAGGATTCTGTCAGATGGATCTTTGTATTGCTCTGGAGTTAGTCTCTCTCTCTCTCTCTCTCTCTCTCTCTCTCTCTCTCTCTCTCTCTCTCTCTCTCTCTCTCTCCCCCTCCCTCCCTCCCTCCCTCCCTCTCTCATTGGTCCAAACTTCAGAACCATGTGAAAATTCTAAAGTTATCTTCTACATTGGGTCAGCTAATGTGTCATATGAATTCTTCAGACTAAATAAAGACACATCTCACTATTGCTCATAAAATATGGTTTTAATGCTCCACTATGAATAGGAGTGCTCTACTCTGAGCATGCTCCACTTAAAGTAAAAGGGTTCGTATAATCTAATTAGCATCTGGAAATTACTATTTTGTCCATGTAGTGTAAATCAATTGAGTTTTGTAATGAGCTATATCATAATGTTAATACTTATTGACTTAAGTTAGAAATTTGTCTGCTAAATCATATATTTACTTGATTCTGCATATATAGTATATGTAAATAGTTTTATTTTATCTCAATTTTGGGATCTTAGAGTAATAACTGCTGATGCCTTATTTCTATTGATCTTTTATTCTGCTTGTCAGGATTCTTCCTGACTGTCCCCCTTTTTGCTTCTTATTTTGTTAGATTACACATTTTGATTGGTAGTGAATCTTCAACTTGTCACTTTAGTTAGTAGTATAAATTTGATCAATATAGGCAGAACACAGACCCATTGACTATGTCACTAAAGGTTTCACATGGGTTTGGGATCCAAATATTTCTAGGTGTATAATCAACTAAAACACATTTCTTCTCTTTGTCTTCAAAGGTACCTTGAGAAACTGTCAAATATCTTGCTTCGACCTTTCATCTACACTATTATTAAGTCTATATAAAAGTTACATGAGGTGACAAGTATTCTTATTGAAGATATACAGGGTCCTAGAAATGATAGTTTTTCTTTTTTTTTCTTTTTCATGCCCCAAGTTATTTTCTTTTACCTATTTTTTTAAGAGAAAGGGAGAGAGAGAGAGAATTTTTTTAATATTTATTTTTAGTTTTCGGCGGACACAACATCTTTGTTTGTATGTGGTGCTGAGGATCGAACCCGGGCCACACGCATGACAGGCGAGCGCACTACCACTTGAGCCACATCCCCAGCCCCTACCTATGTTTTTTTAAATAAAGATAAAAGTAATACATTCTTATTATAAAAATAAAATTCATGGAATTATGAAAAGTGAAAATCCTCATTCTTTCCAGAGTCCATCCACAACTCAATAGGTAAACCTCCAATAGTTTGGCATATATGTTTTCAAATATTTTGTTTTGTATTGATATTCAAATGTATGCAGAGATATCTGGTTATACCCTAGATCTATGGGTATGATTACAGATATAAATAATATATAGATACTGTTATGGGCCAGACTATATGGGCAATGACCAAACAGACTCCATTTTACCCTGGGACTCCAAATCATGCAAGAAATGCTTCTCCCATGAGAAAGCCCCGCCTCTGTACCCATTAATAGTTACCTAGCATAACTTACTTGGCAACACAAAATAGCAAGTCTTATACAATGTAAAATTATTCTCTTTACATTTTCCATTTTCCTTGGGCAACATACCTTGTCAGAGATTGATTGTCTAGACTTAGTAACCATTCTCTAACTTGTACTGAACTAGGGTCATTTTGACCCACTTGCTTGCTGCTATGTCAACCTAGAAAGTCCTCTTGGGAAATACCAATGTACCCATTGCATTGTCTCACTAACTGCCCAGTTTAGTTTCTGTACCTGCATGCTTGCAGCTACATCCACCGGGATGTGGTTTTTGCCTTAAATATCCTAAAATGCTCAGGCTTGGGGCTGTTCCTTGCAGAGACAGTTATGGGTCCTGTAGGGAGCAGTCGCTACCGGCCAACTAAATAAAGATTCTTCAATTCAGACAAAACTAGGACTTGGTTTGTTTTCTGAGCAACCTGCCCCACAACAATACTTTATACCTTCCTTCGATTGTATGTCTATGATACATTCACAAACCCACAAATGTATGCAATGCATCTATCCTGATTGTTGACTTGGCTTTTTTACTTTATTAAATTTGATCCGGGTGAGGTGGTGTATACCTGTAATCTCAGTGACTTGGTAAGGCTGAGGCAGGAGGATCACAAGTTTGAGGTTAGCCTGGGCAACTTAGAGAGACCCTCTGCAACTTAGCAAGACCCTGTTTCAAGACATAAAAGGGCCTGGGAATATTACTCAGTGGTAAAGTGCACCTGCATTCAATCTCCAGGATCAAAAAACAAACAGATGAACAAGTTGCCCAATTTGTTTTCATGGATAAATATAAATGATATTGATGTTTGTATCAAATCTAGATATTTTCTTATGCTTTTCCATAGTTATTTGCCACTCTTCTCTCTGCCCTCTTTTGTAACCTGCCAGGCTGGCCACCACTATTTGACTTTCAATTCAGTAGAGCTAAAAGAAAGCATCAACAAGAGTGGAGAAAAGGTGAGTTTTTTTCCCTCTTAAGGTAGGCCTTGGGTTGTCTATATCACATGAACAAAAGTCACAGCTCCACTGAAGTCGGCTCTCTCCTTTTTTTTTTTTTTTTTCCTTCTGGTTACAACCCCATCTTCCTTGTTAGGCACAGAACCGGTGACTTGTCCTGCTGTTACCAGCATCATTTTTCCTGCCCCTTGCCAATACATTTTCAAATTCTTGCTTTATTAAATTCTGCTTAAATTATAAAATTTTAACAAGTAATTGATTTCTGACCAGAATTCTAGTGTCTTCACATACTGGTGATTTTTAAATTCTCTGTAATATTTTATTACATCAAAAATATTCCATTGAACTTCCTTATACATATATTTGTATAAAACTTGGGAGATTACTTCTGTAGGAAAATGTTCTGGATGGTGAATTTACAGACATCTGTTTTAATTTTTTTTTCTATTACTAACAAATTTGCCATAAAATATAATTTTTTTTTAACAATAACACCATATGAGGATTGGTGGGATTACTGAGTTCCCCTGTAGATTATGCAGTCCATGTGAAGTAGTTAGTAGTTCATTCGAGAATTTTCTGTGGTTTGAAATAAAAATCATCAATCACAGTTTTCAGAACCCACCTCTCCTTTCTTAAGAAAAATTGGGGAGTACATTTTCCAAGCTTTTATTTCCATTCTATCTCCTCTTCTCAGGATTCCTCCTATAGCAGTTTGGGGAGGCCATCTGAAGGTGCTCCCCATGCTGGGAGGCAATCCTTCTAGGTCCTCTCCAGTGCACCATTCTTAAAGCTGTTTAGAGCCTAGAAACAAAAACTTTGCTAATGTAATGTCCTTAAGAATGATTATGGAAGCAAAGTAAATGGAGAATTCTATCCTCTGCATAATCGGTTAACACTGTTGACCTATCTAGTGTACTGATCCCTACTTTACACTAAGCCCTAGTCAGATGGGGACCTTTTAAATTTAGCAAACCTTTGTTTGGTTTCTTAAACCAAATCTTAGCTTTGCCCATCCTCTTCTAATATCTTTATTTTTTATATTTAATACTGTTTATACTCCCATTCAAACTAACCCTTTTATTTTGTCTTTTGGTATTATTTTTATTAAAGTGTATATTACATAAAATAAAATATACACATTTCAGGTATACAATCCAATGACTTCTGACAACAGTATATATAAATGCATATATTTATATGTTGTTGTCACTCCAACTAGCATATATGCTTTTCTCATTTTGAAAAATTCTTTATCCCTATATTGATAGGTTTTTTTTTTTCTAGATTGACTCTAGGCATGGTATAGTTTTATGAGCCTTTACATTTAGGTGTGGTCCATATCATTCATCTTCAAATTATTATTTTGTAGAAGTAACAGTAAAAATTGCTCTACAGTTTTTTCTGTTGACATTTGTTATAGTAAAAACCTTATTGACTGTATATGTATGGACTGAAATCTCTATTGCAAATCAATCCAATAGCGGGGTGCAGTGGCACACGCCTGTGATCCCAGCAGCTGGGGAGGCAGAGGCAGGAGGATCCCAAGTTCAAAGTCAGCCTCAGCAAAAGTGAGGCACTAAGTAACTTAGTGAGACCCTGTCTCTAAATAAAATACAAAATAGGCTGAGGATGTGGTTCACTGGTCGAGTGCCCCTGAGTTCAATCTCCAGTATACCTACCCCCTCAAAAAAACCCAAATCAATCAAATAGTTGTTTAACCTTATGCCACTTTCTCCCACTGTCTTCAACACTGTTCTTTAAAGCAAAATTTCAAGTGAAACCTTTACAGTGCACCACATTTTTATTCAAAATTGTTTTGGCTGTTTTAGATCTTTTGACTACCCAAATCAGTTCTAAAATCTGCTTTTCAATTTCCATAAAAACTCCTGCTGAGATTTTGATTAGGATTGTTTTAAGTCCATGAATTATTTTGAAGAAAATGTCTATTTAAACAGCATTAAATTCTCCAGATATGGGACATGTAATATCTCTTAATTTACTTACATATCCCTCAAAATTTCTCTCAGCAAAGTACAATATTTTTCAGTGTAGCGATCTTACATATTTTTCATTATTATTAAATATTTTGTATGCTATTGTAAATGGAATTACTTAAAATTATTTTCCAATTATTTATTTTCAATAGGAGGAATATTGTAGTTGTTAATATGTTGATTATTCATCTTAAAACCTGTGTTAGCAGTTCACAGATTTTGATGACCTTTCTCTTCAGGTTAAGGCTTTTGCTCTGTAAAAGATTGAGGAGATGTGTGGGAATGGAGGTTTTGCAATGAACAATGTCTCCTCAACCATACAAAATTATAGCTTTCTCAGAATATTTTCTGATCTTTCCTGTGTGCAATGTGCTAGGCTTTCTAGAAGAAAAGCCTAAAAGGGAATGGTATTTCCTATGGTGCCACACAGTTGGTGGTATCTGTCCCCAGGTAAGCAGATGCTTCTGGCTTCCCTGCATGTACCTAATTCAAGACTGTCTCAATGCTTGCATTGCTTTTTTTCAAAATCTATGAGTTTTCATTTTTTTTAAAAAAATCAGTTGTGGAATTTTCAGCCATGGTTTCTTCATATTCCCCCAATTCTTTTTCCATGATTCAACTTTTTATATATGACACTTATCGAAGTTCTGTTAGTTTTTCTTGCTTTTTTTGTGTGCTTAATTTTAGGTAATTTCCAATTGCCATGAATTCAAGTTCTTTGATCGTCCCTCTATAATATCTAATCGGCTGTAAAGGTTATGCAATGAAATTTTTAAAAATTTTACATAATGTATTTTTCTACTCCAAAAGTTGGACTTAGTTCTTTTTAAAATAAATTTATGTCTTCATTGTGTTTCTTTTTTCCTTTTAAACTTTGAACCTTTTTAAAATTGAATATTTTTGAACATCTAGTTTCCTAATTCCATCATCACTGTTACTTTGACTTCCACTGCATGATTTTTCTTCATATAAGTAATATTTTCCTGCTTCTTTGCATATTTGGTAATTTTTGCATTGATGGACATTATGAAAATCATGGTGGTGAATATCTGGATTTTGTTTTCTTCCTTTAAATACTGTGAAGTTTAGAATCAAATAAGTTTCCTTTATTCTTGAGAAGCTAGTTTTAAAGAAGTGTGAGGCAATTATACAGAAGGCTTTTTCCAGGGCTGAGTTTAGCTCTAGAGTTCGAATATGACCCTTGTAGCATTCTGCTGAATGTCACAGGAGTTCAGTGAGGTGAATCGATTCTGGCTGGTGGGAAATAAAATGGCTACTTGACAAGTTCAACCTCCTGAAACTGATCAGCTTGCAGTTCCTTGATATTTCTTTGCCTCACCTTGAGGAGTTTCACCATATGCCTGTCCAATTTAATATTCACAACAGATTCTCTCTCTCTCTCTCTCTCTCTCTCTCTGTGTGTGTTGCTGGGGATTAAACCAAGGCCTTGTGCATGTGAGGCAAGCACTCTACCAGCTGAGCTATATCCCAGTCCTCACAACAGATTCTTTAGGAGGCCTGTGTAGTCTTCTGGAGCTCTGTCTCTGTAATATTTTTACTTTATAACACTTTGTTCCAGTTGCTGAAAGCATCCCAGACTCTGATCTCTGTCTTCTCAATTCAGCCTGACCATGATGCTCCACTTTTGTCCCTCCACCCTGTACTGTGGTCTCCAGGTATTTTTCTAAGCAGAAACCTAGGCCAATCAACTTGTTTTTTTTTTTCTCTTCCTGAAGAGATCCATTTCCTGAACTACCTATTGTTCCATGTATAAAAACATGTTTCCCATATTTAGTTCAGTTTTCTAGTCATTTATGGCAGGAATGAAAGTTTGTTAGTAGTTACTATCATATCATATTTCACCTATAATTGTTTAAGTCTTTAGGAGTTCTCACATTTGCCTCATCTATGGATCTGTTTTTATGAACTTTCTTCTCTGTTCATCAAATTTTCCTATATCTTTTTTTTCCCCTCTAGTTTACTTTCAGTTGAGCACTGGAAATGACATATAGAGACTAGATTCTGTTATTTCCTTCTTGAAAATGATGAATTTTGTTGTAGCAAGCATTTCAATTACTAGTTGATGATCTTTATGTTGTGCAAGCTTGGTTGTAGGTTTTGTAAGTTGGATCTGTTTAGGATTTGCTTTCCTGATCAGAGTGTGCCCCTGAGTCCTGAAGCATTCATGAAAAGCCTAAGTGTTTTCTAAACCTCTTTAATTTGGGGAGATTAAACTCCAAACTCTGCCTCACCTTCAGTAGAAAGCAGTTTACATCTTTGTTTAATATTTTTAGACTTCCAGATATTTTCTCTCTCAGTTCCTAGGTGAAGGATATGGAAAATAGGCCCCAAGGAACTTACTGTCTGTCCCCTTCCTGCCCCGCCCCGCCCTATATGAGCCTGCTACCAAAACTCCTCCCATGACCTGGCCCGGGCCAGACGAAAGGGCCTGCCAAAAAGTAACTAACTCCTCCCAAGACCTGGCTCTGGTAAGATCCTGTAAAATCCAGACCCTCTGGGTGGCCAATTGCCATTTTCCTCCAAAGATGTGCCTCTCAGGTGCTGAATAAATAAAGCATCACTGGTTCATGAAATATGCCTCCCTTTTCTTTTGCTTTTTGTATCCCTTTTCATGTGCTTTCTCTTGGAGTCTCACTGTTTATGGATTATTAAAAATGGGTGGAATCAGGCAGTATAGCGATACCAGATTTCAAACTGTAAATTACAGAGCAATAGTGACAAAAACAGCATGGTACTGGTACCAAAACAGGCGAGTGGACCAATGGTATAGAATAGAGGACACAGAGACTAATCCGCAAAGTTACAACTATCTTATATTTGATAAAGGGGCTAAAAGCATGCAATGGAGGAAGGATAGCATCTTCAACAAGTGGTGTTGGGAAAAATGGAAATCCATATGCAACAAAATGAAACTGAATCCCTTTCTCTCGCCATGCACAAAAGTTAACTCAAAATGGATCAAGGAGCTTGATATCAAATCAGAGACTCTGCGTCTGATAGAAGAAAAAGTTGGCTCTGATCTACATATTGTGGGGTCGGGCTCCAAATTCCTTAATAGGACACCCATAGCACAAGAGTTAACAACAAGAATCAACAAATGGGACTTACTTAAACTAAAAAGTTTTTTCTCAGCAAGAGAAACAATAAGAGAGGTAAATAGGGAGCCTACATCCTGGGAACAAATTTTTACTCCTCATACTTCAGATAGAGCCCTAATATCCAGAGTATACAAAGAACTCAAAACATTAGACAATAAGATAACAAATAACCCAATCAACAAATGGGCCAAGGACCTGAACAGACACTTCTCAGAGGAGGATATACAATCAATCAACAAGTACATGAAAAAATGCTCACCATCTCTAGCAGTCAGAGAAATGCAAATCAAAACCACCCTAAGATACCATCTCACTCCAGTAAGATTGGCAGCCACTATGAAGTCAAACAACAACAAGTGCTGGCGAGGATGTGGAGAAAAGGGTACTCTTGTACATTGCTGGTGGGACTGCAAATTGGTGCGGCCAATTTGGAAAGCAGTTTGGAGATTCCTGGGAAAGCTGGGAATGGAACCACCATTTGACCCTGCTATTGCCCTTCTCGGACTATTCCCTGAAGACCTTAAAAGAGCATGCTACAGGGATGCTGCCACATCGATGTTCATAGCAGCACAATTCACAATAGCTAAACTGTGGAATCAACCCAGATGCCCTTCAATAGATGAATGGATAAAAAAAAAATGTGGCATCTATACATAATGGAGTACTATGCAGCAATAAAAAATGACAAAATCCTAGAATTTGCAGGGAAATGGATGGCACTAGAGCAGATTATGCTTAGTGAAGCTAGTCAATCCCTAAAAAACAAATACCAAATGTCTTCTTTGATATAATGAGAGCAACTATGAACAGAGCAGGGAGGAAGAGCTGGAAGAAAAGATTAACATTAAACAGAGACATGAGATGGGAGGGAAAGGGAGAGAAAAGGGAAATTGCATGGAAATGAAGGGAGACCCTCATTGCTATACAAAATTACATATAAGAGGTTTTGAGGGGAATGGGAAAATAAACAAGGCGAGAAATGAATTACAGTAGATGGGGTAGAGAGAGAAGATGGGAGGGGAGGGGAGGGGGGATAGTAGGGGATAGGAAAGGTAGCAGAATACAACAATTACTAATTGGGCATTATGTAAAATTGTGGATGTGTAACCAACATGATTCTGCAATCTGCATTTGGGGTAAAATTGGGAGTTCATAACCCATTTCAATCTAATGTATGAAATATATGTCAAGAGCTTTGTAATGTTGTGAACAACCAATGAAAAAAAAGAAAAAAAAGAAGAACAATTTATTCCTCATAAAAAAAAACTACACTGAGATGTCATAAAAATAAATAAATAAATAAATAAATAAATAAATAAATAAAGGATACTTATTTACCTTAAAAAAAAATGGGTGGAAAGATTGTATGAAGTATACCTCATATCTCCTTTTCTGGGATAGTGCCTACCTACCTTATTGGAAAATTGACAGTCTTCAAATTCAAATCTGACTCTTCAACCCAGTAAGACTACAACTTGGTGCTTGGATATTATCTTTGCTTTGCTATGGTAATGGGTGGGTGCACCAAAGGAAATAAATATGGGTCTTTCAAGGGTGATGTGATCCCTAACTTCTTCATATTTTAAGTTCTTGTAAATATTTTCCATTAGTGTTTCATTCACAGTTTATTATTAATGGCACTAGGATTAGTGTATCAAATAGTTCACCATTACCAGAAGCCAGAACTTGGTATAGGACTTTTCAAAAAGGTCAAATATCTTAGATTTTTAGTAGTCAAGTAAAAATCTGGACATTTATGTGAACACCACAGTAAATTTTGCTAAATAATTAATTAAAGTTAACCAATGAAAATCAAGAGTCAAACCTTTGATATAAGTGGTTTTCAAGTATATCACCCATGATAAAAATGGAAACTCAGAACTTTTAGTTTCAAAGTACATATATTATTCTTATAATTACAATGTACTTAAAACTATACATTATCATTCTAGCTTTTCTCAGAAATTCTTATGTAAAACAAAACAAATTGAAATAACTTTCATGGAATTTTATTGAATGGTTTTAGCAGGGACTAAAGCACTGCACACAGATGTTGCATATTTGGGGGAGAATGCTGGCCCTCTGGTTAGAGGCACAAAATGCAGTAGTGAGGACATTCTGTCTCTGAATGTGTTAAATATGAGAAAAGCTGTACTTTTCCATTAACTCAGAGTCCTCATTTACCTAGTATGATGTAGGAGGAAAGGTTTTATTAAAATAAATTTAATAGTCTAAAAGAGATTAGAAAGGGTACTTAATTTAATGGAGAAAGAGCTGCTTTTAAGCACAGTTTTTCAGTTTAAAAGTACACATTTAAAAACCAAGCAATTGAAAGACTAATTAGAAATCATTCTTATCTTCCCACTGAAGCATGAACAATAATGTAAGTGTGGTTTAGGATCTTATTAGCTGATTTCTTATTTTAGTGTTTAGCATTTTCAAGTTGCTCTTCTCCTCCAATACTTCCATGCTTGCTACTAACGTTACAGAAAGCTGTGATTATTACTTTTTGTACCTGTCCCCTCTGATCACCCGTCTTACCTTCATTGTCCCTGTACTCAGCGTGGTACCTTAGATGTGACAGGCATACCCAAGATCTGATTCTATATATTTTTATTTTCAATGACTAGCATTCTACCATTTCTCTGACTGATATTTTTATTACTTTTGCAAAAGGAAACTTAACAAAATTTTGTTGTAACCAAAAGCTCAGAGAAATTCCGCACGGCAGAAGGTAGGCTACATAGGTTTGGTATGGGAAATTTCCAGTGGGGTCAGAATGGAAGTTAGAGATTTTTCCTAAGAATGGCTTTCCATCGGTCTCCCATTGGCTGGGTGATTTTGCTGAGTTTTGGAGTGGAGCCCTGGGCCATGCCACCTCAGAAGCCTGATTTGCCAGCTCTTAGTTCAGGCAGATCATCTAAACTTACTTCCTGTACAATATTATAAATTTGATTTCTGAAATCTATAACTTTTGCGGAGCTAGATCACCCACCTTATTTTTATGTAGTCTTCCCATGAAGGAATTAAGATCTGAAATTTATTTTCTAGGAATAAAATCGTAAAAGGAGTTACTTGTATTATAAAATGTGACCTATAAAAAGAAGTTATATTATTGATCAGGATACTAGTACAAATAAATATGAAATAATAAATACAACCACTACCATTTATAGGGCACTTGTTATAGAGCAGCCTCTTTTCTAAATGCCGTATTTCCAAATAGACTTGTTTATACAACAGAAATGTATGTTTTCAGAACAAGACAGGATCTGTGGGATCAAAACAACTGTGATTACAAAATCTCATTCTACTTGACCTCTTTTATACATATTAAAACATAATTTTTAATTTCTAGATTCCTTGTGAGGAACACACCACACTATTCTGCAATGGTGCAGTGATTCTCTTTCTTATATAGTTTTGGTGAAAATCAAGAATGGTAATAATAATATTAGCTGTGACTAATTTATAGCATTAAACGTGTGTCAGGCACTGTTTTATGCATTACAGATGCTGATTGTTTAACAGGACAATAAAATCTTGTGAGGTAGTTGTTACTGTAATCCTCATTTTTTTTTCAGAAGCTACAATGAAACATGAAGATATTAACTACATAAAGATATTAGCTTATTTCTTATTTTAGTGTTTAGCATTTTCAAGTTGCTCTTCTCCCCCAATACCTCACAGGCTGTAGGTGGTAGAGAAAGAGCTCACCAGGGAGTTGCTTTCTGAGTAACACTAGTTTTTACTATAGAAATATTGATTTTGTTTTTTGTTTTTGCTTAATTTCTTTGGAGATATCATTTATTCAACAAAATTGGCTTGCTACACAGATAACTATATATCTATAACTTAAATCTACATGTGTTTTAGAGGAGAGTTCTGGAACAACATATGAAATCCTTTAAAACAGAAAGATAAATTGAGGAAGTAGTATAATGTAATAAGGGGATACAGAAAAACAGAATGAAAGTGCTTGCTTTTAGGAAAAAGTCTTAAAGATAATATTCTCTGAGTTTCTCATGCCCTTTTAACACATTCAAATCACATGTTTTAGGGAAAGTGTTTTCAGTTCCTGAAAATAACTCCAGGAATTGTTCAGATATTATCCTGTGCTTTAATTCCCATTTTCATAACCGTATTAAAAATTCTGAAAATAGTAAACACTACAATACAGTAGTCCCCCCTTAACTATGGTTTTCTTCACAGTTTCAGCTACCTGCAAAAACCATGGCCTAAAAATATTAAATGAAGAATTCTAGAAATAAATAATTCATAAAATTTAAATAACTTTCATTGTAGTATATTGTTATAATTATCTATTTTATTATTAGTTATTCATCTCTTTTATTGTATAATTTATAAATTAAACTTTATCATAGTGTTAGATTCTTGTTGCTGTGACAAAATAAGAAAATCAACTCAGAGGAGGAAAAATTCCTTTTGGATCACAGTTTCAGAGGTTTCAGTTTATGGTCAGCCGACTCCACTGCTCTGGACCTGTGGTGAGGCAGAAACACCATGGCCACAGCTAAACAAAGCTGCTTATATCTCATGGCAGGTAGGATCAGAGAGAGAAAGTAAGGAAGAGGTCAGGGGACAAGATATACCCTTTCAGAGCACAACTCACATGACCTACTTTCTCCAACTAGGCCCACCATCTATAGTTTCCACCATTTCCTAATAGTTAAATTACCAACCCATCATTGAATGAATTGATTAATGAGATTAGAGCCTAAGTTTATGATACAATTACTTCCCCGAAGCTCTGACCATTGCTGCACTGGGAAACAAGACTTCAACACATGAGTCTTTGGGGACATTCCAAATCCATACCAGAATACAATAGGTTTGTATAGGAAAAAGGCATACATATGGTTTAATACTACCCACAGTTTCAGGTTTCTTGGAATATATCTTCTTTGGATAAAGGGAGACTGCTGTATATTTTATCAGAACTTAATGATTTTTGGAAGCTATCATTAATGACAAATGTGGCATTAAAATAGCTTTATATAGTTAGCAATATATAATTGTTTAACATTAACTTTAAGAAAGAAAATGATTTTCTGTCTCCTCTTTAGTGAAAAAGATATTAAAGAACCAAAGACATAAATAATATTTTCATAGGTTAAACAGAAGGAAACAAAGGATAATATCAGAGAAGAGAAATTTATATTAGAGAAAAAAATGGAAGCCTTATTTAAAATGCCAGACAGGAAAACAGAACACAGAACATTATGAAGTTGTATTATAAGGACTGTAATTATCAGAGCAATCTTCAAATATGTAAAGCTGACTTGAAAATAGAAATGAATAAATTTTGGAGATAAATTTTTATTGTACAACTAATCTTTTCCCAGACTTGACAGACAACTTTTCTGAAGTTTAAATCTTCTTAGGTGTCCATCATTATTAATCAATTCATTAATTACCTCATTTATCCATCTATTCAATAATTACATGTTCAGGAGCAACTGTGGATGAAAGATGACTGACCTAATCAAGGATTGATGAATATGAATATATTAATAATGTGAATAGAACAAAGAGAATAAGATAAATCTTATAGATAGAAAGTCTCTTTAAAGATATATTTGAAAACTAGTTTCATAGTATTTTTTATTAAGGAACATTTACATGCAGTGACATTCATAGATCTTAAATTTTTAACTAATTGAGATATTTTTACAACTCAATGATAATGATGCTTAATTTGAATATAGTATGATTCTCCTTTTTGGGTGTAAAGTTAGATGAGTTTTGACAGATGTATAACAACCTCCATAAGTGGGATGAAGAACTGTTCTCTTACCTCAAAGTGCTCCCTGGTGCTGTTTTTTCATAATCAAGCAGCTCTGCATCCCTGACAAACACTGATAGGTATATTTTCCATTCCTATGGTGTTGTCTTTTCCAGTACATCATCTAAGGGGAATTACATGAAATTGAAAAGTCACTTCCTCCAGCTTCCTTCAGTTACCATAGTTCATTTGCATTTTATCCCTACTATTGTTGGTAATGCTGGTTTGGGCTTCTGATTGCTGAGCACACCACAAATTCTTAGTCCAAGAACACATTAAAGGACATTTGAGTTCCTTCCAATTTTAAGTGATTAAGAATAATAATATTATAAACATTTAAGCACAGGCTTTTGACTAAATATAAATTATTTTTTCTCCAAGCTACCCTTAGGAGAGGGGTTGCTCAGTCATGTGAGAAGTTTAATTTCAAAAGAGGCTGCCACACTGCTTTCCATACTACACCATTTTGCATTCCCCTGAAGATGTATGGAAGTTCTAGTTGTTCATATCTTGTAAGAACTTAGTTTTCTTGGGGTTTCTACACTTTTATAATAGGTATATTCTGGTGTCTTATTACAAGTTTCATTTATATCTCTCTAGTGACTATGGGTATTGAATATCTTGTGTTTCTTGCTATCCACTTATTTTGTTTGATGAAGTATCTGTTCAAATCCATTTTTAAATAACTGGAATTTTTTCTTATTCTTGACATTTGAAAAGTATTTATACATTCTTCATTTAAGTACACTATGAGACATGTAATTTAAAAATAAATGTAATATATACTTCAAAATTGCTGAGAGTAGACTTTAAATGCTCATATGACAAAATGAAAGAAAAGTATGTGTGGTGATGAAAATGTTAATTTCATAATGTATATAAATAAGAAAACATCACCTCCTACTCCAAAATGTATACAATTACTACTTGTTGACTAAAAAGAAAATAATGACAATGCATTTTATAACATGAAATCAAGAACATTAATTGATAATTATTCATAATAAAGGTAACTGATAGATATTTAAAAGATTTTATGTTTTTTTTCCTAGAATTTTTATATTTTTAGATATTTATAAGTTTGTGTGTCACTTTAAGTGGATTTATATATGGTGTGAGGTGTAGATTGAGGTTATTATTCTTTTTTATGTATAGATATTTCATTGCATATAAATATATAATTGCTCCAAATTATTTGACAAGATTGTTTTTTCACCATTGGTTTTCTTTTTTTATTAAGTCAGTTGACACATTTATGTGTTTTTGTACATCTGTCTCTATTGACTTTTATTGATGTAGGTGTTCACACTACATTGTCTTTATTACTATTGCTTTATAGTCATTGTGACAGAGAAGTTGTGTGAAGCTTTCCAATTTTTACTCTTCATGAAACTCCTTAAATCCTTCTTATTGCCTTTCTGACTATGTTTTGTAATCAGCTTATCAATACCTCCACAGAATTATTGGAATTTTTGTTGAGACTGTGTAAAATATACATCAATTTTAGAAAATTATTATTTTAATTATACCCACATATTAAGGTTATTCATTTTGATATCTTTCATAAGCATTTTAGAGTTTCAACATTCAGATTATGCCTGTAGTTTTTAGATTTACATTCAAGTATTTTATTATTTCGTTCTTGTAAATGATGCTTATTTTAGTCCTAGTTTCTAATTGCCCAAAGCTACTATGTAAAAATTTTGTTTTTTGTATTGACCTTACCAGTTCTAAGATATATTTTGGTAGGTTCTTGTGATAATCTGTATTTTTAATAATGTCTTTAAAATAGAAATGTCTTATATTTTGCTGTCCTATCTGTATACCATTTCCCCCCTCAACCTATTTCACTATGTATGATTTCTTTTTCTTTTTTTTAAGTTATTTTTTAAGAGAGAGAGAGAGAGAGAATTTATTTATTTATTTTTTAGTTTTTGGTGGACACAACATCTTTGTATGTGGTGCTGAGGATGGAACCTGGGCCGCACGCATGCCAGGCGAGTGTGCTACCGCTTGAGCCACATCCCCAGCCCACTAGCTATGATTTCTATTATGATGTTGAGTAGAGGTGATGAGAAGAGAATCCTTGTCCAGTTCTTGATATTTGGGTGAGAGTCTTCAGGCTTTGCTCATTAAGTGTGGAGGTTCTCTTAGACAGAATAAAAACTTTTTTCTCATATTCATAGTTTGTTGAAACTATTATCATGAATAGGTATTGATACGCATTCATGACTTTCTGCATGTATTGATAAGATCATGCAGTTCTTCTTCAGTTGGTGAATATGGTGGATGATATAGATCAATTTTTAGTACTGACAATCTTGAGATAAACCCCATTTCATTTAGATTTATTACTTTTGTGTTAAATTTTGCTGAATTTAATCAGTAACATTTTGGCGAGTTTGCATGTCTGTCTTAACATTGGCTTGTAATTTCTTTCCTTACAGTATCTCTGGTATTAGGGTTATGTTGGCCTCCTAAAATGATTTTAGAACATTATCTCCATTCTATTTTGTATAATTATGCAAATTCATGTACTTTTCCATGGAAATCATCTAGAACAAGAGATTTTTGTTATTGTTGTTATTGTTAGAAGATTTTAAATTACCAATTCAATTTCTTTTTAGGTACTCTATTTCTCTTGTGTTACTTTTGACAATTTTTCTATTTCAATTTATTGATCGGTTAATCTACATTTTTAATTTTATTATGCATAGAATTATTCATAGTACTCTCTGGTTATCCATTTAAGAAAGCAAAAAATAAATGGAATTACATTAAACTAAAAAGCTTCTATACAGCAAAGAAAAAAACCATCAAAGTGAAGAGACAACCTAGACAATGGGAGAAAATATTTGGAAACTATACACTGACTAAGAGACTGATGTCTAGAATAAAAGAGAAACTCAACTCGTTAGCATAAAGCAACAGCACCAACAAAACCACCCAAATAATCTGATTTTAAAATGGGAAAAGGATCTACTAAATTGCTTGGACACTATGGTGCATACCTGTAATCCCAGCAATTTGGGAGCCTGCAGGAGTAGTATTAAAAGTTCAAAGCCAGTCTCAGCAATTTAGCCAGGCCCCATGCAACTTATGGAGATTCTTTCTCAGGAAAGGCTGGGCAAGTGGCTAGGTGGCTAAGGACCCTTTGATTCAATTCTTGGCACCAAAAAAAAAAAGAAAAGAAAAGAAGATCTGAATTGATATTTCTAAAAAAAAAGATATAAAAATGCCAATGGGTATAAGAAAATACGTTCAATATCACTAATCACCAAGAAAATGCAAATCAGAACTACAATTTGACTTCACTTTGTTCTAAATTGAATGGCTGTAATGAAAACAAACAAAAACAAATAAAAGCAAAATCTGATATGGATATAGAAGAAGAGGAACTTATAGACTGTTGGTGAGAATGATGAGAGAGACAGGGGGAGGAGAAAAAGAATCTATTTTAATTTTAATCCAATTTAGAAAATATTAATTACCCAAGAATCCTACTTTGATCCAAGTGTTACTTAGGATTATTAATTTCCAATAATTTGGAAGATCTTGATGGTTTTGTTATTAATACAGTTTACTTCTATTTTGATTAGATGGTCAGGAAGATACTCTGTATAATGTCAATTCTTTTGAATTTGTTAAAATTTGTGTTATGATCCAGGATATAATTTTTTATTGATGAATTATTGAGGTTGTTATGGATTGGATTTGTAGTGTCCCTCTAAAATTCATGAGTGAGAAAATGCAAGAATTTTCAGAGGTGAAATGATTAGAATATAAGTGGCATGACTAATCAATGAGTTAATCCATTGAATGGATTAACTGTCTGGTAAATGTAGGCCAGTAGGATGTGGCTGGAGGATGTTGGTCACTGGGCACATTCCTTTGAGCTTTATATTGTGTCCCTGACTAATAGAGCTCTCTCTGCTTCCTGGTTGTCATGTCCTGAGCTGCTTTCTTCTGGGAAGTCTTTCCACCATGATGTTCTGCCTCACCTCTGGTTCAGAGCTATGATAGCTGACCTTGGGTTGAACTTCTGAAACTATGAGTTAAAATAAACTCTTCCTCCTCTAAGTTGTTCTTGTCAACTACATTGGTCACAGTGACAAAAAAAGCTGACCAAAACACATATGTGCTAGTAAATAATAGTTATTTTTATGATGTTGGGTAGATTATTCTATAAATGTTGATTAAATTAAGATTCTCTATTTTAATTACTAAGATAGCATTGAAATCTAATTTTGTTTTAATTTATCTCTCTTTTTGTTCTATTTAAACACAACTAAAAGAGAGACTGCTAGGTTAATTACAAAACAAACAAACAAAAAACCCCATTTTTGTCTACCAGATGCCCACTTGAGATATAATTAAAAGACAAATGAAAAGGAAAAGATTGGAAAATATATATCTTAGAAACACTCATCAATGAAAAGATGGTGGATATAATAATAATCAGAGTAAATATTACAACAAGGGCATTCACAGAGATTAAAAGGAATTGTACAATAATAAAGAACCAATTCACTAAGAAGACAAAACAATCCTAAATGTGTATATATCAGTAGTGGAGCTTCAAGATACATTAAACATTGTATTTTTACTATATTATTTATACAATGCAATCAATCTATTTTAAGATACAATTGGCAAGAAACTGGAAGAAGAAAACAGAGAGGTACTAGGTAATATGCACAAAGTTTTACTTAAGTAAGATGAATAAACTCTAGATATCTGTTGCACAATATTCCCCTATAGTCAACCACTGTGTATCATCATTCAAAAATGTGTTATGATAACAGATATTATGTTGTGTTTTTATCACAATGAAATGAAGACTTTATAAAGGGTACAATAGGATGATGAATTGTATGTAATTGTATTCCCACTACCACAGTAAAGATAGAGAAGAGTTCCCTTGCTATAGGAATTTTCTTCTACTGTTTTCAGTTGATCCTGCCTTGCAGACCACCTTCAGTCTCTACTGCAGTCCCCAGGCAATTTTTACTTTTTTTACTTTTATTTTTTTTTTTGTGGTGCTGGGGATTGAACCCAGGACCTTGTGCATAGGAGGCAAGCACTCTACTGATTGAGCTATATACCCAACCCACCCCCGCCTAGGCAATTTTTAGTCTTTTTCTGTTACACAAGTTTATATATTCTGGTGTTTCAAATAAAGTGCTTCATAAGAAATTATCTTCTTTATTCAAATTGATGTATACAAAGAATTTAATGCAATACTTGACTGTGTTCCTTGTATTTAGTACCTGTTGTTGTTTTTCTAGAAGAGCAATATGAACAGAAAATAATACAGAGATCAGAAAGAGTTTAAAATAATAAATCAATTCTAATTTCAAATCCAAATATTCTAAAAAAAATTAAATTACCAAAACTACCTTGAGAAAAGATAGAAACCTTCAACAGACTAAAACACATTCTTATACCCACAGGAAGATACACATTAAATTTACAAGCAGCTGAAGATCTACTATTGAAAAATGTGCCCGACTCAGATCATTTCACTAAAGAGTTCTAACAAACAATGTTACTGAAGTATTCAGGTATACTGCCAAAGATGAGACACTTTCAGTTTTATTTCATGTATTTTTAAAACAAAGTATTTTAATTTAGAGAAATTAAACAAATTTAATAAAAGACCAAATATCTACCACTCAGATTAAACAAATATAAAACAACTTGCCTTATAGGTACTCTGATGGTGGAAATATACAGGGAAAACTTCCTCTGGTGAGCAAACTCCGGTGGGTAACAGGCACTCTGTTTCCCACGCTTGGAATACCCAGCAATTTCTCCTTGAGGCTAGTGAGATAGCTACACTGGCGCAGTATCTAGCTTCTATGGTGATAACCTTAGAGAAAGGGGCTCTGTGTTTTGATTTGCATGGACTTGATCACAGTTATCTAGCACTTGGGATTAAAGGAATACTCAGTCATAATGTAGTCACCCTACTAACAAGTAATGTAACTTCTGCATCTTTGTGTCTCCTTTGATTTTCTCCACATTGCATCATTTGCTTTAAATGTTTATATTCTTCCTTTACCTCTTCAGGTCTAAATTTTTCTTCTTTCATTCATGTTTATGTGTCTTTTCTTCATATGAGTATGACAATATCCAATAAAGAATATTATGAAATTTCAAAAAAATTTTCAACAGCTTTATCCTAATCCAATGATGTATTATTTCATAATGTTCCTTTGATTAATGTTCTGATTTCATTTTTACCCATATGATATATTTCTATGCAATACATTTAAGTGACACCTATATCAATAATAAACTGTACTTGTTTTGCATTATATGCCTGGTATATGTTTTATTATTGTGTTTAATTTTTATTGTAACCCAATGAAATCTAAATTATTATTCTTGTTATTTCTATTATTTTTAGATGAGGAAAATGAGACACACATACACAGAAAGTGACTTCTTCAAGGTCACCCAGCCAGCCGGTGGAAGGATTTGAATCTAGGACATGTGGCTCCATTTTCTGAGCTCAGGTACTTTACAACATTATCTCTCATTGTTAAACTTTCCATTGTTTCACATAATGTACCATTACCTTGGATTATAGTTTTTCACTTTTTAACAAAATATTTTCATAGTCAATAATTGAATTTATCACACACATATATATCAAAATGTGTATAAATGCATTATAATCTTGTACCATAAAATATTTAATTTTATCAATATTAACTCATTTAATCTTCATAATGATATAGTTATTATTATCATCATTTTACAGATAAGAAATAGTGGTACAGAGAAGTTAAGTAATTTGCCCAAGGTTATATGCTTAATAAGTGGCACAGTCAGGTTGACACCCAGTAATGAATCTCTTCTCATTTATTGATCATTTCTTTCCTCTGACTCTGTATCTCTAGGTGGTAAAGTATTACTCTGTGCTCCTATTCTTGGATATGTGTTTAGGTGAATATATATTGGTGACAGTTATTTTATCTCAGCACTTAGAATATTTTGCTCTATTTCTTTTTGACATATATCAAAACAAATGAAATATCCATGCCCATTTAATTTTCCTTCCTTTTTAGATCATCACTTTTATCTATGGTAGCCTTTAAAATTACTGTTTTTATCTTCTGTATTTGACAGTTTTAATACAGACTATGTAGGATATGCAGTTTCTGCCTTGGTAGTCTTTGATTCTTATTTGGGAAAATATTTATATTTTAAATATATTTCATATATTGTCTTTGACAATGATTTCTCTGCCATCACTTTACACAAATGCATGTATGTGCACACACACATGTACTACAAAATTACGTTATAACATATTCATATGTAATATTGCAGCTCCTTTATGAGGAAGAGCCCCATCCTAACCCTGATTTTAAATAGCCAGTGCTTCTCATTTCTTGCCCCTTGTGGGTCACTTTTGTTATTTTTCTTCACAGAATTAAACTTTCCACTACCTGATCCCACTTAGAGATCCACATCCTCATAGGCCCACAGGATTTTCAGCATTTCCTGTGTCCTCTTGATTGTCTACTAGTTGCTTACCTCATTAATTTTCTCCATCATTATTACGTGGTCATGGCTGTGAAAATAGGAAACACTCCATACATGAATTTCAAATGCCATTTAACTGAAAAGTTTCATCAATTTATTTGAAAATGTCTGCTTATATCTTTAAAGTACACCCTTCTATTCTATTCTACTGAAAATAGCTTCCAATAACTTCAGAGTTTGGTCTAGGCAGATCATTTAAATACGGACATCTATTTTGAATTAATTCACTTGATCTGAATCTTGAGTCCTTCAGATTCATGATTACCAATATAAAATCTTTGTTTGTAAGTATGATAGTTCTTTTGTATTCCTCATTTTACTGAGTTTCAATTTAATAAAGTCTCCTTATACCAATTCAGCCAAGACTACTAAATGTTATCACTTTATAGGGAAGTTTGGTTTGAATCAACTAAATGCTTAATTATAAAGAAAAAAATTAGGACAATACAATTCTGTAGGTTACATTTATTAAAGTGCAATACCTTGGGAGGAAATATGTACTAATTACCAAAATATCTTTTTTATGTATGTGAATAACTATGGATTTATTTTTTATTTGGCAGGGTAAAGGGGACATAGAAAAGAAGAGAGAACTTTACCTTTAATAATGTAAAGCACTCACATAAATATTATTTAGGTCATTTAGTAATTAAAACACCTGGTCTAAGTGAGCAACCTTCTAGTTAAGGTGGTTAGGGGGCTGAAATGTTTTTATGATAAAAAAAAAATCTGTATTTCAAGTAAAACTGAATATGACCTTTATTCTGCAAATATTGCTTTATTCTGTAAAATCTTGTATCCACACAAATCTAGATCACTTCTAGGCTGTGCAAGGAAGTGGAGAATAAAATAACATTTTTGCTTGAGAGAGTCCTCAATTTGACTTTCCCCCAGTGTTAGAGGCATGCAGTAGTAATGTTTATGCCCAGTGAACTACTCTGCACCTCACTTACGCTAATAAACACATGGAACCTGAATGTCTGAATATGATTTTCAACAATTCATAAGAGAAGAAAAGAAAGTGCTCCATTTTATTCTTTATCATTGATATGAACAGGAATCATTTTCTGCTAAGGAATATGATTTTTTTTCCCTGGTAATTCTGGCAATGTAGCATCTAGTCCAATTAAAAGGCTCTTCCTTTCCTATTAGTTTAAGAAGTCAGCACCCACACTTCACAGTGGTGTTCAGCTCTCAGTTATTAATAGCTCTCTTGACATCTTATTAAATTGGAGAGGATTTCAGACCTGAGATTAAATGGCATGTATGAATCTCTTTATGTTATTTGAAATATATATATCATATCCACATAAGGTAATATTTCTATTATCTTTATTCTGTATATCACCATGAACTCTATGAATTATTATTACCAGGCCCTCAGAGAGGTCATTTTCCACAAAGAAAGTAGCCAAATAAAGAATCAAAAGCAAATCATAAAAGAAAAGGTTTAATCATGAAAAACACATTTTTCCCAAGGAAGATGAAGCAAATAGTCATCAGCTCTTTTCTACCAAAATCTATGAAAATGGAAGGCAAAGTAAGTCCTCAGTTTCTACAAAGCAGAATTTTACTCCAAGATTCCGATAAAGTAAATTAATTAAAAGAGTTGTTTGTATTTGAACGATCAATTTAAGTCTGAACTCCAAGACATTGGAACCAATTTTCAGTTAGAATGGCCTATAAGATTGTTTTGAATGTAAGTAGACCTTGTAAAGTAAATTTTGAAACTTTCGGTCCAAATGTAATTGAAAACTCAAGTTTAAAGTGTTTCCTCATCTTCTAGCTCCAATCACTATGGAACCTATATTAGTGTTGTTTTCATTGCTTTAGCAAAATATCTTAGGTTGCATACTTTAGAAAGGAAAGAGGCCATTTACCGGACAGTTATGGAGGCTGAAAGTGTAAGAACATGTGACCCTATTTTTTTGACCTCTAGTGAGGGCCCCTTGACTGCAACACATCCTGGGAGATGGCAAAATATCAGGAGTGCATGAGAGAGGAAGAGATCACATGGTGAGAGAGGAAGAGATCACATGGTAAAACAGGAAGATAGAGCGTGGAGAGGGATCAGCCTTGCTCTTTTATAACACCTCTCTCATGAAAGCTAATCAAAGTCCAAAAGTATCTACCTGGGTCTCTTGGGCTGTGAGGTCCCAAGTGATCATCCACTAAGCTCTCCCTTTTAAGGATTCTATCACCTCTTAACATCACCACATGGAAGATCAAGCTTTCAACACATGAAACTTTGTGGGACACACACAAGCAATGTCAAAATCACAGTAGTACCCATATTTGAAACATATTTTTAAATTTTTGCTTTATTGAGATATGATTCACACATAAAAAAATGTGCACATTTTCAGGGTAGACTTTGTCGAGTTTTGACAAAAACCACCTCCATGTGACAATAAGTTCTAGAATTTTTTATCATCCCTAAAATTATTCTTTCATGCCCATTACCAGTCAATCCCCATCTGCTGTCCCCAGTTCAGCAATTGCTAACCTGCATGCTTGTCATTACTAGCGATTATGATAGTCTTTCCTGTACTTCCACTGGACCTGTATTGTATGTATCCATCTGTATAGAGCTTATTTTACTGTACATATTATTTTTTTAAATGAACTTTTTGTTTCAGGAAAATTTCACACGAACAGAAAAAATGCAAAAATTGTGCAGAATGTTTCACAAATCCCACAGCTTTCCTTTATTTCTAGAATCTTATATCAATATAGTGCATTTGACTTATTATTAACCAAAGTCCAATTTTTATGCAGGTATCCTTATTTTTTGCTTAACGTCCTTTTCTCTCTTCCACAATCCAATCCAGGATACTTCATCATTCTTGGTCATCCTGTTTCTTAGGCTCCTCTTGGCTGTGCCAGTTTCTCAGATTTTCCTTGCTTGTGATGACCTTGATAGATTTAAAGAGTATGCTCAGATATTTTGTAGAACATTTCCCAGTGGGTTTTTATTTTAATAATTGTTTTAGTTGTAGGTGGACACAATACATTTATTGTTTATTTATTTATTTATTTTTGGTACTGGGGATTGAACTCAGGGGTACTCCACCACTGAGCCATATCCCCAGCAGGGAAATTAACTCAGTCACACGTGCGATGTTGGTCTCCCACAGTTAACATTGACAGTGAAAGTCAAGTTCATAGCATAATAACCTTGATATGATATAATGAAAATGGTGCTTGACCTCTGTAGTCTTTCTGCCAAATCCTTAGATACAGTGAAATCATGAGAAAAAAAAAAAACATCAGACAAAAACCCCCTGGAGCACTGGGGTTATGGCTCAGAGGAAGAGCACTCAGCTAGCATGAATGAGGCACTGGGTTCAATTCTCAGCACCACATAAAAATCAAGTGAAGGAGGAAGGCGCAGTGGCACACACCAGTAATCCAGTAATCCCAGTGTCTTGAGAAGCTGAGACAGGAGAATCCCAAGTTCAAAGCCAGCCTCAGCAAAGATGAGGCGCTAAGTAACTCAGTGAAATCCTTTCTCTAAATCAAATACAAAAGAGGTCTGGGGATATGGCTGCCTTGCTCTTCTAGGGTTCGAGTGACTGTCTTCTTGCCTGGGCATGTCTTGCTACAGCCCCATGGGTGAAGCTATGCTCACCTGTTCCTTTGTAATATAACCCCTTGCCCTGTTTAGGGTAGAATCTTCCATGGACGTGCCTTGTGTGTGTCTCGTTCTCTTACTGTGCCCTTGGGTGTGGCCTAGTCAGTCTGCTGACAGTGGACATCATGAAGATAGACTTAACCCCCTGAAACTTGACCTCTTGCCTCATTTGAATAGCTTCTCCTCAATAAAAGGGGTCAGAGTGTTCTCTCTCTTCCTGTGGACCTTTAAGGTCAGAGGAGCCATCACAGCGACCCCAAATTAAAAGGTATTTGTGTCTCTTGTAGGTTATTTTTCGTAGCCCAGTTTAGTCCAGTACACCTGGAGTGACCCCTGAGCCTTTTAGTCGAGAGAACAGAAACCCAGCAATTAACCTTATTCACCATGTTGGGGCAGTGATGGTCAGGTTTCTTTAAGTTAAATCTCCTCTTTTCTCCCCATTTTCCAGATGGTACTCTTGATAGGAAGTCTAAATGTTGAATACACTTAAAGAGGGGAGGAGTTGTTATCTATCTCCTTCAGGGTAGAATATCAAATGTGTTATCTAGAATACTTCAACATTAAAGATGTATTGTTCTTATCTATTCATTTATGTAAGTATAGATTCTTGGACATTTATTTTATACTTTTGAGTTATAAGACAATGCTTCACTGGCCAAATCTTTCCAGCTTTGGCTACTTGGCGCTCTTTTAATTGACCCCCTTTTCTCTTTCACATACTCCCCTCATAATGTTATTTTCTGTTTTTGTCTTACTGTCCTTCTTTTATTTTAGCCTTTCCTTACTTTTTAGCACTGTAAGATGCTTCAACCTATATTGTATTTTGTCTGCTTAAGCCCCAGATCAGCCATAATAAGTGCTGATTACCTCAGAGAATAGTTTTTGAAACTAAGACCTAGGAATGCTTGTTACTACTAAGGTATTGTTATATTTTTATGGTCTAAGTTAATCAATACAAGTTATAGGTTATAGATTGGAAAACATAGATAAATGAAATGGTAATAGCCATAGTAACTACATCCTTATTATGCCCATGTGAAACTGTTGTATGAGCTATTTTTTTTAATTTACATATGACAGCAGAATGCATTCCAATTCTTATTACATATATAGAGCACAATTTTTCATATCTCTTGTTTGTGTATACAGTATATTCACACCAATTTGTGTCTTCATACATGTGCATTGATAGTAATGACCATCACATCCCACCATCATTAATTATCCCATGCCCCTTCCCTTCTCCTTCAACCCCTCTGCCCTATCTAGAGTTCATCTATTCCTCCCATGCTCCCACTCCCTATCCCACTATGAATCAGCCTCCTTATATTTAAGAAAACATTCAGCTTTTGGTTTTTTGGGATTGGCTAACTTCACTTAGCATTATCTTCTCTAACTCCATTTATCTGTAAATGCCATGATTTTATTCTATTTTACTGCTGAGTAATATTCCATTGTGTATATATGCCACATTTTTTTTTTAATCCATTCGTCTATTGAAGGGTATCTAGGTTAGTTCCACAGTTTAACTATTGGGAATTGTGCTGCTATAAACATTGATGTGGCTGTGTCCCTGTAGTAAGCTGTTTGTAAGTTCTTTGGGTATAGACCGAGGAGAGGGACAGGTGGGTCAAATGGTGGCTCCATTCCCAATTTAACGAGAAATCTCCATACTGCTTTCCATATTGGCTGCACCTTTGCAGTTCCGCCAGCAATGCATGAGTGTACCTTTTTCCCCACATCCTCACCAACACTTATTGTTGTTTGTCTTCATAACAGCTGCCATTCTGACTGGAGTGAGATAAATCTTAGAGCGGTTTTGATTTGCATTTCTCTAATTGCTAGTGATGATAAACATTTTTTCATGTATTTGTTGACTGATTATACATCATCTTCTGAGAAGTCTCTTTTCAGGTCCTTGTCCCATTTATTGATTGGGTTTTTTTTTATGTTTAGCTTTTTGAGTTCTTTATATACCTAGTGATTAGGGCTCTATCTGATGTGTGAGGGGTAAAGATTTCCTCCCAAGATGTAGGCTGTCTAGTCACCTCACAGATTGTTTGTATGAGCTATTTTTAAGATGATAAAAAATTGCTTTTCTGCACTTTGTACACCCACAAATGTAAAGTCCCCAGGATGTGGTTGTCTGTATTAGCTCTGCTAACTGTGTTCTCAGCCCCTGTACTCCGCTTGCTTGCAATTTGAAAAATTCCATAGGATGTGGTTTTCTTGCTTAAATACTTGGACAGCAAATAGCTTGAGGCTGTTCTTTCAGAGAATCACTTGGACTCCGTCAGAAACAGACCCTGGCCAGGAAAACAATAGATAAAATAAAATTCTTTGATTTGTTTCAAATTCGGATTTAGTGTGTTTCCTGAGCAATTGCCTCATAACAACCTCATCACTTCTTGGTCTTCTGAGCTGGCAGAGCAAGAATATTCAGATGTTCACACTAATTCATGCAAGAACACATATCTATATGTCTTCATCTACATATAAGTTAGACATTATATGAATTCACACTGATGTCTGCAACTCTAATCTAATATCACATGATCATGTAGTTATCTATCGATAATTACCTGCAACTTTTCATTCCAACAGTATATACTTATTCCCAACATCCACTATCCATCAACTTAATTATTAACCTCTGTATGTATGTATGTGCACAGAAACATCTAGCTATGTATTCAAATACATGTAATTTCTACCTATATTTAGGGGTTCAGTATTGTTAATTTGTACTCCTTCATCAAATCAAGTGCTATATACATTTCCTTTAGTCTTCAGTTTCATAGTTTCCACTAATTTCTTAAGTTACTTAGTTCAACAATTTTCTCCCTTATCCTCTTCAGTGAAGTTGTGTCATGCATTTTATCATAGTCCACTATTTATCCTGGAATTCCTGGACCTCCCAGTTTTTTTGGGTTTTGCATATACTAAGGTTTTCTCTTTGTGCTATAGGGTTCTTTGGGTTTTATACATATATAATGTCAGTACTATGGCAAAACGAATAGTGTTTAACTGCCCTAAAATGTTTTCTGTGCTAATCTACTTAACCTTTCACCTTTCCAAACCTCTGGCAACCACTAATCTGTTTACATCTCTATAGTTTTCACTTTACCAAGATGAATGGCAAAATCATACATTATGTAGCCTTTTCAAACAGGCTTCTTCATTCATGTAGAAATACAGGTTTAACATTTACCCATGACTTTCATGGCCTGCTAAAGTATATTCCAACAACGGATGTACTACAATGTGTTTATGCACCTACCTTTTGAAAAATGCCTTAATTACTTCAGTTTTCATCATCAGTTGGATAAAACTAAAGACATTTTTTGCATTCATAAGTTCTCAGATCACTGGGTAAAGGCATAATGAGTTTAATTGCTGGACCATATGGTAATACAATGTTTGCCTTTGTAAGAAACTGCCAAACTGTCTTCCAAAATGACCAGTATTTCGCATCTCCCAGCAATGCATGATAATTCTTGCTGCTTCTTAACTTCGCCAGCAATTTTCATTGTCAGTTTTTGAAAGTTTTTAGACATTTTAATAGGTATGTAGAAATATTGTATTGTTAATTATTTTACTTTTCCGTAGGACAAATTATTTTGAGAATCTTTTCATGTCTATTAGCTATTAGTATATCTTGTTTAGTGAGGTCTTTATTCAAATCTTTTGTCTATCTTTAATTGGGTTGTTTTTTTATTGATTTTTTGGATATTTTATTCATAAATAAATCATCAGATCTGTTTTGAAAATTTCATTCTAGTTGCATCAATATAATAGTGTCTTACATAATTAATTTTAATAAAGTCTAATTTGTTGTTTTTCTTTCATGAATTGTGATTTAATGTTATATCTAAAAAAATTAAAGACAAAAAAGATAGCAAATTTGACATTTCACAAATTAATATCTACACAAAAGGATAGTAAACCCATAGATGATGTTCAACAGCGCTAATGAGCAGGAGGTAAGTGAATTAATATTTAGACAACACTAATGTCAAAAATGATTAAATGACAATAGGAACTGTTGTGAGGATGGGGAGAAACTAAAACTCACAATGATAGGTAACAGACACGAGTGGTAGGAACATGAGGTTAAGAAAATAATTCTACAAACTGGGACCACTGTGCTGACCCCCACATGCTTTCTTTTCAAAAATTAATTTACCTGCAGCCCCGTCTCACTTAATTCAACAGGGTAAAATACATTCCTCAGCAAACAACTTGTTATTTGCATGAGAAATGCAGACCCCGGGAATGATGCTGATAAAAAAAAGCACAAGTTACTTGGTGGGCAGGGGTATGGGGGGTGTTAACCCTTACACAGAGCACCTTTCCAGAACTCAGAGAGATAAGAATAATTCTCCCTGACCATAAAATCTTTAAGAGCAAGTTATCCAGAGTTGCCCTAGATCTTTACCATGTGTAGCAGGGACTTGGAAGTTTAATGCAATCTTGATGTCAGTCAAAAGTTAAGCTGTGGACCTGTGTGGGACTCTAGGGAAACTTTCCTAGGACCCTCCAATAAAACTGGAGGGCAGGAGGGGGACTCTGTCCTTCTCCTCTACAAGAGTACCCACTCTCTCCCTTAAGAGTATCCTTCTTTCCCTTTTTCCTATGCCTTCTAATAAACTTTGCTACTCTTTTACTTGGGTCTTAACCTGGAATCCCCGCAAGCAAGAAGACAAATATCTGGAGCAAGGAACGCTATGGCTGCCTTGCTTAGTCTCTTCTAGCATGTCTCCACTGTAGCAACATCACTTTTGTTAGAAATGTAAAACAAGAAGCTGGGGATATAGCTCAGTCAGTGCAGTGCTTGCCTCACATGCACAAGCCCTGGGTTCAATCCCCAGCAAAACACACACACACACACACTCACACACACACTCACACACACACACACACAGTAAAACAATTACACTTTGAAAAACTACTTATCAATTATAAAATTATACACAGGGACTACAGTTCAGTGAAAGCATTTGGCTGGCATATGCAAGGCCTGAGTTTGATTCCAAGCATTGAAAAAAAAAATATATATATATCTCTATATAGTTTATGAATGTATATATATATATAGCTTATGAATGTAAATATACTAGTATATTTACATAAAATATACTAGTATATATATATATATATATATATATATATATATATATTAACCATATAACTTAGCTAACTTTGGGAAATTATTGGGCTCTATTCTAACTTCAAATAGAAGCCATTAAGTAGTAGTGCTAGTGGAGTGACTTGAAATGATTTTTTTGAAGAAAAAAATTTACTGCTATAGAGAATTAAATTTCTGGGTATGTGAAGGCAATAATAGCAGGAGGGAAAGCATTTAAGTGTCACTTGAGTGCTGATGTTGATAATGGGGACAATGGATATGGAAAAAAATGTATGGTTCAGGATATACCTTGGGGGACAGTTAATGGGACTTGAGAAAAATTAGGTGTGAGATGTGAAAACAGAGAAAGAGAAGTCAAAGATCAGTCTTACTATTTTGGTTTGAGTTGCTGTCATGCATTTAACTGGGGCTGAAAAATTTTAGGGAATGAGAAAGTGCTTTGTAAATAAGAGTTACAGCTGATTGTATTAAATCTGAGATTTTATTACATATCTAACAAAAAATACAAGTACACTGTCAAATATATCAACTATTTATCTGGTATACAAATCACAAATATTTCCCATAATATTTGATTTTTAAATTTGATTTGTTATAATTATGTATGATTATATAGTACAAATTATAACATATCATATAATGTATTGGAAAGTGAGATGTGCTTTCTTTATACAAAAGAAAAATATAAACATATATTTCTGTTAATTGTCATCTTAAAAAAGACATATTCTGAATGCTTTAAAACTTCATACTAGAAAAATTTACAATGGCATTTAGCAAATTCTTTGCAGTCATTGTGTTTCTATCTAGCTGTATTGAAATTATACTCGAAATTTTCAAACTCTAAAGTATTTATATACCAAAGCAAAATTCAATAATAGTCTGAAGGGACACAATTGCTCCTACTATTCACCCTGCCAATGGATGGACCCTAATTTGGATACTCCTTTTAAAAGAATTCCCAATTACCCCACATAGATGTTGTTGAATGACTTAATCTTCTTTGCTCAATGAGGTTTTGAATTTAATGAATTTAAATGTTTCAGAAACTAAATAATTACATTTACATGTTGATATTAGTCATTTTCTTGAGATTAAAAAAAGCTAGTTACTTCTCTTCCAGTTGCTATTTCAGATGTCAGAATCATCCATATATATTTGAAGCATTTGAAGGGATATGAAGTGCACTATTGTCTCTTCTTTCTAAGCATTTAACTTAAAGTCACATTTTTTAGAATATCAGCTTTGTGTCAAATAGTATATTGGATATATAACTGATCGGAAATCAACTGATTTGAGAAAAAAGCCCCAAATCATCTGACTTTGGAAAATTATAAGATGAAAACTGATCTGATTCCTGATCAGCAGTTGCCTTTTTACCAGCAATAATCTTGACATCACTAGCTCAGCATACCTATGGGAGGGTATAGGACAAAAATATAAAAATGTTCAGAAAGGAGAAAGGATGCAAGGTGAAAAAACAAAGCAAAACTCTATATGTGTGCTTTTTAATATATGTGCATATACAAGAGACTCTAGCAAGGGTCACAAAAGTGTTGTATATGATTTATAGCATGGATTCTCTTTCAGAAAGAAGTAAAAGGAAATTTGTAGGGGAGCTCTGTTTACTATAATGACACTCTCATCCTGAAATTTTTAGTATTTTCAGCAACATTGGAAATAAGTATAAGATGATAATATCTTGTTTAGAACTGAAAAAATTATGCTATAGAAACTTTGAAAGATAAAAAATTGTCACATAAGGTCAATATATCGAAAATAACTCATGGTTCTGTTCCTCTTTGGTTGACAAAAATTTTGGTTGACAAAAATACTATTTAGGGTTTCCACTCTTTTATCCAGGGTCATTAGTCTTCGTGTTAGCTCCAACATGTTAAATGAAGTTAAACCTCTGCAGCTCAATATGCACAAATATGAATATGCTTAGATTTTTAATTACTAAACAAGTTTCCCTTGGGAATTACAGTAAGCACAAATTTAGGTAAATTAATACCTACTTATTTTCTTTATTGCTTTATCATTGCAGTTTTATTTTTCCTTCTCATATTTGAAAATTTCAAACTATATTAGTATAGATCTCCACCTTTAAGAAAGTGCAGATAAAGACTAAAAGAGGCAGAAGATAACAGTGTGATAGACATTAGAACTATTTCTTAAAGATTCACTCTCATTTTCCTAATGGAATTTCCTAGTAGGTATTGATTCTATGAAGATTACACCTTTCGGGTAATCACAGTGTATTATCAAAAAGAAATAAAAAAAGTAAAGGCTTTTAAACATTTTTTTTCATAAGAAGCTCAGAGATTGAATATCAAAGACTTAAATGCCAGTTTAAAAAACACTGAACAAATCAGAAAACTTACAAATTTTTTATTTTTCTCTAAATATTCTCATCCAATTTACAAGTCCACACACATATATGCCGTTTATTTTATACATGCAAATGACATCAAGGCTGCACTGAGTCCAGACACTGACCTGGGAGACTATCTGACAGTAAATAAGGTGACTCAGCACTCAAATTAAAGGAACACTGGCCATTTTAATAAAAACAACAGTGGTTTTCCCATAAAGAAGACTATTAAACAATTGAAAATAATTCATTAATATTAACAAAAAGAAAACAATTATATTGCTTATGATAAATGACCAAATTAAGTTTTTTTTAATATCATAAATGTTTCCTAGGTAAATACCTTAGAGTTCATTTTGTAAAAAAAAAAAAAAAAGATTCACAATAAGGTAACCATTAAAAAATGTATATAGAACAACTATGGTCCATGGTAAATTCTATCCTATATCTTTGGTAAATGGTATCTATGAAAACTGTTAAAATCAGATGCTAAATTAAAAACACTATTTTCACTTAGGTCTCAACTATGAAAAAATATACATGATTAGCAATTTAAAAATTATAATAAAAATTTAAACAGAATTTACTTAAAACCATTATTAAATTATTGACATGATTGAAATAAAAATATAATACATTATAATGAAAATCTCTTAAAGCAGAGATTACAGGGCAATCTACATTTTCTTTTTATACTTTTCTGAGTGTGCGGGTTTCTACAGTCAGTCAATAATGTTTTTATAATCAGTGAAACACATACATTTTATTTCTTTAATAGCTTTATCTATCAAATGAAATATTTTGCTCATACATTATCTTGGTGCTAATAATTATGTTCTAAAAATGAGTCTACCTGTGAAGGTCCTGACAACCGTGGGCAAGCCTGCTAATGATTTATAAATAACCCCAGGAGATTATCTCTGTATTATAAAAAACACAGCTTCATGTTCTCTTTGCTCTAACTTAGCAATTTGGCCTGGAACTCAATAGACTATTTTAATTAATGCTGTTTTCATTCCAACAATATTCTCTCCTTCTGTTAAATTCAGAGCAGCTGCTGTGTTAAAAAACTGAAGAGGGACCTGGATGTGAGGGTTTTTTTTTTTTTTTTTTTTTTGGCCAGAAAGAAGGTTTTTGCTTTCCTCTTCAGTGTTGCGAACATGCTCATTTCTCACAGGGGAAACAAATCAACATCAGGCATACTGTCATTTGGATACCCCAAATCATAATGATGAATGATGTTTTTTTCAGGTGCAAGGGCATTGTTAAGCTGTGCTGAAACAGAAAATAATCCTGACAAAAATAAAACCCCCTGAAGGAAAATTTCCCTAAAGGACTGCACCAGTTGCTGAATTGGATCTATCACAAGATTATTATGATCCACTTTGTGCAACATGTTGAACATGGTACGTAGTAGGAGCTCAATAAATGTCTACTAAATAAATGTGAAATGCAATTATAATGTAAGATGAGAGTTCCTATAGGTTGCCATGATATTTTATAGTCATAGTTTATTTATTATTGTCTATATAATAGGAATCTTCTACAAAAGAAGACTTTAATAGTGTTGATTTTTGCAACATAAAAAGTATATTGGAAATCAGACAGAACTGAATTCAGTCCCTGATCTTGCACTGGGAGACTAAATCCTTGGGTGAATAATCTAACTTCTTTAAGCTTTGGTTTCTTCCTTTGTAAAATGGGAAACTAAAATCTAATTCAGAGGGTTTTGATGAGAATTGAATAAAATAATGTGGGTAGAGCAATACCTGATATATATTAAGTGCTAAGTAGACATTAGGTATTATTACTCTTGAAATGAATTCATTCTGTGTTGTTAAAAGCTGGTATCTTAAGTAACAATGAAATACATAGTTAAGTTTGGTGTCTGACATCAGGCAATTCTAATTCCAAGTCCGATGTCCATCCCTTAACAGCTGTGTGATCTAAGTCAAATTACTGAGCTTTTCTAAGGCTCAGTTTCTGCATCTGTAAAGTGATGATAAAAAAAATTCACCTCAGAGAGTTGTTCTGAAGATATCATTAGAGAATTTTTATGAAATGAGTGGTAGAGTGTTAAGACGTATCAAGTGTTCATGTTAGTTAGCATGAAATTCTTACTGGCAAGGCATAGTCAACATTGACCCTGCCCCTGCCTCTCCAATGTCTAGGCTTTGTAAAAGCCCCATTTGGCTAGAATCTCTTCTATAAACATCTGGAAGTGAGCCATCTCCAACCATCTGCCTTGTTCACAGGTGAACGAGGTGAGCTCAGTGTAGAGTTATTCAAGATGTCTTCTCTTCACCCAACTCTTTTGTCCTCATTTGATTCATCAAACAGCAACTTCTCCACTGTATGCATACCATACACATTTAGTCAGTATTATGTGTCTCTGTAAGTTGTTTTCTTCTGTTATGGTGGAGATAGAGATGAAGGTAGCATTGCAAAGTACAAGAACTTTCATAAAGTGTTAATGGTCATTATTTCTGGCCACTATAAAGCTAAAAGTCAATACCCAGCTGCCTTTCCATACTGCCTTGTAAGCTGGATATAAAACATCATCAGATTCAAGCCATATGGGACTTTTCCCTTGCATCCTCATCATGTGAATATTTACATGGGTGTCACTACACTTCTAGCACCACAAGTCTTAATGTCACTCCATGAAGTGTAAAATCAGGTCATGATCATTGCACCAGGCTATTACTTGAAAGATGATCTAAATGATCAGTTAAAACTCCTGAAAGAAGTAGAATATACTCATGCTCATTAGAATCTCCAGTCTGCTATTTCTCTCTCATCTGCTCCAGTACTTAGTGTTTATAAATTATTAGCATGTGCTATTTCCTACCAATATATCTGTACCCTTAGTAATTTTTTACATGTTGAAAAGACCTTGAAACTTCGAAGTGTCAAGGGATAAACTTAGTTTTCCTTATGAAATAATGCTTCTCTTTACAAAGAATTTATAATAAAAAACATGCTGAAATGAAAAAAAAATCATTGCAAGTATTCACAGAATTGTGTGGTAAAACTGGACTGAGGATTATTTCCTGATTTCTTTAGTTAGAATTTTGAAGGTTTTTGCATGTTGCTCCTAAGGCATATTACTACAATGTTATGCCTAATTTGGAGGGTTGCAAGTGTAAATGGCTATTTTATTTTAAATTTCAAATTCCATTGTTCTTTACTAGTTTATAGAAAATAAATTTACTTTGTATATCAACTTCATACCCTATAACTTTTCTGTAATGACTTATTAAATGTTTCAAGAGGGTTGCTTGCTATTGTTGATTCTTTTTAATTTTCAACATAGACAGTCATTTCATCTTGTGAAAAAGAACCTTTATTTTATTCCTTTCTAATCTATATAACATTCATTTCCTTTTACTTTCTTTTTATGCTAGTTAGGATCCCAGTAAGATGTTAATTAGGAATGGTGAGACAGAACACCCTGCCTGATTCCTGATCTGAGAAAAGGCTGTAAGTATTTTATAGCTGTTTTTTTCTTGTCAAACTGAATGTAAATACACAACATTTTTTATTTTCATGGGAATAATCTTTTAATATTATCTTATGAATCTTTATCCCTTCTATTCCTAGAATACGGAGACATTTTTATCTTAAATATATATTGGATTTTGTGAAGTGCTTTTTCTGTCAGTTGACAGAATCGCTTGTTTTTGAACTTTAAAGCAATTTTGCATACCTGGGATAAATTTTACTTTGTTGTGGTATACGATATTTTTACATATTTTGGAATTCAATTTGTTAATATTTTGTTGAGAATTTTTGCATTTATATTCATGAGAGGTATTGGTCTATAGTTTTTTTTTTATTTCTTGTCACTTGTTTACATGTTTGGGTATTAGAGTAATGTTTATCTCACAGAAAGAGTTAGCAAGTGCTCTATTTTTATTTTCTGGTAGAGATTTTGAAAAACTGGTATCATTTCTTTCATAAATGTTTGTTAGAATTCACCAGTGAAATCAGGTAGGCGTGAGGTTTTCTACTTAAGGCTGAAATTACAAATTCAATTTCTTTATTAGACATAGGCACTTTCCTATGATCTGTTTCTCCTAGGTGAGTTTTCTTAGTTTGTTTCTTTAAATAAATTGGTTATTTTCTGTAGAACTTCAAAATCTGTGAACATAGAGTTGTTTGTAGTTTTTTTTTTTTTTTTTTTTTTTTTTTTTTTTTTTTTTTTTTTTTTTTATGTCCAAAGGGTCAGTAGTGATGGCTCTGCTTTCATTTCTGATATGTTTGATTTGTGACTTCTCTTTTGTACTTTACAGTCTGGCTAGACACATCAGTTTTATCCATCTTTTCAAAGACACACCTTTTATTTTTTTATTTTTTATTTTATTTTATTTTATTTTATTTTTTTTATTGTTGGTCGTTCAAAACATTACACAGTTCTTAATACATCATCTTTCACAGTTTGATTCAAGTGGGTTATGAACTCCCAACTTTTTTTAAAAACACTTTTCTTTGTTTTCTGTTTCAATATCACTTGCTAATAAGTCTTGTATTTCTGCTTGATTTAAGGTTAAATTTTTCTTCTTTCTCTAGTGTTTAAAGTGGAAACTTAGATTACCAATTTAGATCTTTCTTCTTTTCTAATATATTTTATACATGTTAGTATACAACTGCTCTCACCACTGTTTTTGTTGCACCCTACATATTTTGATAAGCTGTATTTTTGTTTTTATTTATTTGGTTCAAAATATTTTAAAATTTTTCTTAAGAAAAATTCTGACTCAGATATTATTTATAAGTATGTTCTTCAGTCTTTACATGATTGGATGTTTTCTAGATGTCTTTTTCTTATTAATTTCTAGTCGAGCTCCATCATGATGTGATAATATGCTTTATATAGTTTTGATTCTCTTAAACCTTTTTTTTTTGTGGTGGGGTAGGCAGGGACTGGAGATTGAATTCAGGGGTCCTTGACCTCTGAGCCACATCCACAGTCCTATTTTGTATTTTATTTAGAGACAGAATTTCACTGAGTTGCTTACCACCTCAATTTTGCAGAGGCTAGATTTGAATTCATGATCCTCCTGCCTCAGCCTCCTGAGCCAGGGGGATTACAGGTGTGTACCACCCTGTCAGGTGTTAAACTGAGTTTTATGACACAGAATTCAATCAGTTTTGTTGGATGCTACATATGAGTTTGAGAACTCCACATCTTTTTACCAATAATTTTTTTATTGTCATTAAAAGGAAACCCATGGTTATATTTTTCTTCTTAACTCTTTCTATTGTATACCATGGGATTATTAATGAAATTCTTTTCAATATCTTACTTCTCAGCATTCTGTTGATGTCTCCCTAGGGAGTCTAACAATTGCATGTTACAAAATATAAAATACTTTAAACAGAAATTATAGTTAAAATGCAAATATTAGGATATGATTTATCATTTCTTGATATTTAAGGACACAGAAGTTAAGCAGGAAAAATAAAATTAAAATGGGGCTGCTCTAAATCTCAAATTTCATTGGTAAAGTCAATTTTATGAGTTATTTAGCAGATACAAACCATTGATTGGTGACTCAAGACATAATAATTACTCACAGAAATTGATTAATAAATACTAACTTTTTGTGGTCAGCAATTCATCCATGTATACTATTGGTTTTAACAAATAATAAAGTTAGGAGATTGTGTTATTTTTATACTATGGATCATTATGTAGTTAACAAAATTCTATTTTTCTCTGTAAAAGAATGTAAATATACAACATTTTTTATTTTCATAGGAATAATATTTTAATATTATCGTGTGAATCTTTGTCCTAATAAATAATGTACACATTTACTTCTACCATAAAATTTTACATTTACTTTTGTACAGGAAAAAAAAATGCATCCAAACAGTTCAACACTGTAACTAGTACTTAAGTGGAAATAAACAAAAAAAAAAAATTGATGTTTCCAGATTGAAATAAAGTTTTAAAATCAAAGGTTTGGGGGGTTGAACAATTAACAGATTAAGTTTCCATTAACCTAAATTGTTACGACTTCAGATAGGAAAGTATTGTAGAAAAAGTTCAGAAATTCCATTTTTGGATATTTATAGCTTACTCTATCTACTTGGTTCTATAAGATAACCAAGTAGATAGAGTAAGCCATTCAAAATATGCATCTGTGGTTTACCATAGAAAGTTAGGTTAAAGACATACACGTGAGAGTCATCAGTGATTACTGGTTACTTGAAACTATGGCGCTGGAGAAAACAATTCAAGAGAACAAGCCCTGAGCCACAGACCCTATAGCTTAAATCATACTCTAGGTGAGGAGGAAGCTATAGGTGAGAGTGAGAGTGAGAGGGAGTGAAGTGGTAGAGAGAACCTTCCTATTAATTTAATTAATACACTAACTCAACTAATTTTTAATTTAATTAATAGTTGATCAATTAATTTAGCCAATTCAAGGAGAAAAGAATGCTCATCTGTGTCAAATGCTGATGCTTAGTTGGGAAAGATGAGAAGGTGTCCTTTGATTCTATAGCACTGAAGTTATTAGTGATCTTGAAAAAGTTGAATGGAAAGAGAAAAGTAAAAGTCCTGTTGGAATAGGATCAGGAAAGAATGCAAGAAAGAGAAATGCAAACACCAAATAGAGATAATTCTTATGATAGCATTTTCTTTAACTTCTAAATTGCTTTCATCTATCAGTTCCCTTTAGGTGAAACACTGGTTTGATTAGAGTAATGAATAATCTGATGATGGGCATTTTCTTTGCTTTCAATTCTGTTTTTTTAGATAAGTTTCTGCCCTCAAAGTCGTTTTCCATTACTAGTTTCCTGATGTGGATGGCTTCTTCCCATGGTGTACTGTGTCCCTGAGTCTCTTATCAGGGGTACAGCCTGCTGCCTCAGAGAACAATCTATTTTCTACTCTTTCAGGGTTGCTTTCATTTGCCTTCAGGGATAGGACACTGTTTTCTGGACAAGAAAAAATATGATTCTACCTTCAGTGAATTCTTTTTAGTTACATCCCATTGTATTAGACTGTCTTTGACAAAGGAGGCATAAGAATGTTAATCTCGATCTAGTATCTATGGCTGGTAAACATTTTTCAATATTTTAAATAACTCTGTAGTCATTTTGGCGTATTTTGTGGGGGGAAGATAAGCAGGGGATGATCTTCTATGTTGAGACCAGACATCCTTTAAGGTTGGCTCTTTGAAATAAAATTCCAGTTATTTACAAACTGACTTCTATTGAACAAGCTACTAAACTTCTCTTTGCCTCACTTTTCTTATACATAACATAATTAATGAACCAGAAGGTTATTATGAAAATTTCTAAGCTTTGTACAAGTTTAGTTCTCTTTAAGTTTTTACTTAGAAAATGCTCTGTATCTTGACTGTATCAGGGTCCATGCCTTGGTTATGGAATTTTACCAGTTTTATAAGATATTTTTACCTTTGGAAATCTGGGTAAATGGCACATGGGACCACTTTGTATTATTCTTTTTTAAAACTGCATGTGAATCCAGAACTATTTCAAAATAAAATTTAATTAAAAATAAAGATTAAAAAATTTTCACAAAGATCTTTATGATATATGAGCATCACTGCTCATCTATTATTGGTAACACTAAAAACATATTTAAACCTGAAAGAAGACAGTTTAACTAAGCATATGATTTTATTTATATATATATATATATATATATATATATATATATATATATATTTCCTCCTACTCCAGAGAAATACTAGGAGAATGTAGATAGAAGTTCATATTATTGCCAAGATTTTAGAAAATTACTTGCAGCAAGATTTGCAGAATTTTTCTATAAATAAGACACATTACAAAATCATGTTAGGAAGATTAAAAACACGATAGCAGAGCAGCAAGGGACATACTGCTCTTGGATTCTGTGATTAAAGGAAACATTTTTGTGTATCCTCCAAATTAATTTAGAGTACTTTCAATGCCCTTAAGGCATACGACAGGGTAATGTAAGGTCACAAGCTTTAAAGATAGCAATCATAACCCAATACAATTTCTTCATGCTGGCTGCAATTTTATTGTTTTTTTTTTTCCTTTCAGGCCTGTTTTAAATCAGGAAATTAATAGCAATGCTTAATATTTAAATCATTTTTGCCTTTTAAACTATATTGCTGCATTGTAAATGTAGCACACTAGATCTTTAAAAAAATAACTTGAGAATATTAGAAAAATAAAAATTCTGCTGTGCATTTCACATTTTTAATTTTATAACTTAAATACTCAAAAAGAGATTTTTAATAACTCTATCAATTCATTTTTAGCTTATATTTTGTAAAATGCTGTCTTTGTTGTTAGCAAGGTCATCGAATAGTTTTAAAATCAAAGACAAAAGATGTGTTTTTTTTTGTTGTTTTATAAATATTACCATGGGTATGAGATTTATATTAAAATAGTTTTTCTTTTACTGTTTCTAGATACTCATATACGAAAAGGTTAGGAAAAATGGAAAAAGAAAATGTGGGAAAAGTATAAACATTCATTCTTTAATGGATTCACCAAATATTAACCTAATAGCTAGATGAACTCATTGTTTCATAGGAAAGCCTATAAATAAACGATATTAAAAAGACTTAACAACTGCTGCCACAGAGGTTGTGCTCAGGAGCATGAAGGAAGGACTTGAGACCTAGACACAGAGAGAGGAAAACTGTGGAAGTGCGGAGTCTTCCAGATACCTGTGCTGCATACCAAATGTGAAGGATGTGAGCAGGTTATTCCAGAGAACTAGGACCAAAAGCTTGTAGAAAATGGAGCATGCCAACAAGGGACAAGAATGAGGGAAAGGCAAGACTTGAAGCTGTGAAGGTAGAACCCTGATGAAAAATAATATCAATTGTTGCAGGGAGTCATATTTGATTGCTGAACAGGTGAGGGTTAACTGTCCAAGTGTGTTACGGGAAGAGCTGTTTCTCAGAGATAATGGCTTTCTTATTCTCAAGGAAAACAAGTCTGATAGCCGCTGACAGGTCAAGATAAGAACCAAAAAGTGATCATATAATTCAGCAACATGACATCATTAATGACCTTGATGAGATCTAGAAAGATGTTGTGAACAAAGTTAGCTAGAGTTAACAATGAACCTAGAAGAGTCTATAGGCTGCACAGGGTCCTCTGTGGTTGATACTATGAAAAGAAAAGTGCATGTGGTAGATGGAGGTTAATAAACATCCTTGAATAATAATAATCTAAATCCTTATTATTAAAAAACTGTTCCAAAAGAGTTTAGCTGGGAATGTTAGAAGATGAGTTCGGATCAGTTAGCAGGAAGATTCATTCCCTGAACTTAGGAACAAGGTCAGAAAATGCTACCCTATGATACCAAAGTTAATCATCTTCATGAAGTGTATGTGTTTGTCCATCAGTAATGATAAGCCCTGGGAAGAAATAGTGTATGGAAGTTCTGCTGTTAACACTAAAGTGGCTCTTAATTACTACCAGGTGACTATCCTTTCTCACAAAGAAAGGATAGTCACCTGGTAGTAATTATCAAATAATTAATGTAAGTAAATTAGGAGTAATGAATTGAAGCATGACTAAAAAACTGGTGCTAAAACACTAAGATGGTAGCTAAAATACATAAAATATTAGAGGTGAATGTACATAAAGGAGAGGGTCTCATTATGGGGTGTGCACATCTTTTAGGTTCCACAAAGTAGTCAATGAATCTATGTGAAAGTTAAAATATCTCCATTTCTAAATACACATATGTGTATGTGTATATGTGTAGACACACAGATATGCATGTAAGAATACATTTAATGTGTATTTTCATCTGAAAACTGAATTATTGACCTCTACTATCTTTGACATTGGCCAGTATTCAGCTGTTTCCCTATAGGAGAGGTCATCTCCCAAATATACTTCAGTATGAAAGTTTGGCATTGGCTTCCTTCTCTCCCGATCCTTCATCATATCACACACACTGCTGTTTACACATAAAGACTGATTCACTGATCTGTCAAACAGAAGACAGGTCTAATTGTTTAAAGATTAGAAAACTCAAAAGAGCAAATGCGTTCAAGAAGTTATACACCGTCCAATCTACAGAAATGGATATAGGGAGAATGTAGATGTGAGGAGATGAACTTGAAATTTAATTGTAATATGAAGGCATAACTTTTCCTCTCTTTATTTCCTTCATTAGTAGTCAGTGGGCTTTGTGCTCAGTATTTTGGGGAAAAATAGTGGCAAGTTGTATTATGGAGGAATATGGCCTAATTTATAAAGCCTTCCAGATTTTTTTCCCCCAGAAAATAGACGTACCAATTATGGAAAAAATTCCTGATATAAACAATATGTGTTGAGAAGAGCAGAAGGAGCATGAGGCTTGCATCTATAAACCCAAAGATTATAAAGAGAACAGTGGAGAGAAGCAAGAGTAGAAAATTATAAAAGGGGAAAGGAAAAATGAGAGAGAAGGGAGAAAGAAAGGGGGTTCGTGACAGCTCACAGGGTATATGAAGTCACCAGGGGAAAGTTTGTGTTGTATCTGAGAAGATGGAGCCATCCACCCTTTCTCCTAAGTATTGTATATTTTACATGGCACAGAATATGGGTGAGTCACAGAATCTGGAATTATTAGGTTGATCTGGAAGCATATCTCACTGTCAAATTATTGGAGTCAAGTCAAGAACCACTCTTGTCTTCCTTCCCCAGACTTTTGTCTGGACACTGCATTGTACTGTTAACAAATCCCTGGAAATACATATGGGATTGCTGGTGACCCTAGAAAAAAATTGAAACTTCCAGTTGAAAGTAAGCAGAAATAAAGTAGAGCTTTAGAAAAATAAGTTTAGCTCGAGACTGGATATTATATAATCATTGTGTATCTACAAGGAATTTGGATTTAAATTGGAAAATAACATTACTATTATAGAGTACAAGAGTTTAAAATTCTATTTCTTGTTAGAAGGTTATTGTGGAGGAGATGTCAGAAGTGAAATACTGTAAACATTTTCTGATGAGTGAAGAGATACATTCTTTATTATAAATTATCAAACTGTCATTTTTAAAAATCAATATCTTCCTGAGGCTGTTATTATTTTAATAAAACTTCAGGATTCAGAATCACTAACCCTGAGAATCAGATCCTTACACACAAGGACTCTGCTAAGAAATAAAATCTTCTAATAAACACAATCTGACCAGCTGGCCTAATTGTCTCTTGGTAGCTAAGAGTTTGGAAGGAGAAGAAACTCCATTCATATAACCTTGAGGAATAAAAACCCCTCTAGCAGTGGAACAGAGTTTGGAGATAGGAGATTTGAAATCAGATTGAGGCTGTGTGTACAGCATTACTGAGAGTAAGAAAAAGCAGTACTTTTGTGACTATTGCTGGAATTTTAGGAAAATAGCTAGGGCCTTATTCTTAAGCCTTTCAAACCGTTGACAAATATGCAACAACATTTTAAAAAGAAGTCTATACTAAGTATCTTAATGATGCTCACATAGATTATCATTTTTTTCAGTACTAGGGGCTGAACCCCAGGGTCTTTTACCACAGTGCTGTGCCCCAGTCCTCTCCCCCCACCCCACTTTTTTTTTTTTTAATTTTGAGACAGTGTCGCTAAGTTGTAGAAGCTGGGCTCTATTTTTCTATTCCTCCTGCCTCAGCCCTGCCTCTAGTTGCTGGGAATACAAGGGTGTGCTGCCACATTCAGTTTGATTCTTAATACTATAGAATTGACAATAGTTTTTTTTTTCTTCTTTCCCTTTCTTTCTCCTCTTGAATATTTATATGCTAAACACTTTCTAGTTACCAGGAAAACAAAGGTCTGTTCTCATAGGCTTAGGTTAAGCTGGGAAGAATAGTTAATAAATAAACACATGCCTACATTAATATATGTTTTGTTATACCATATGGTAGAAAGATTCAGGAAGAAGACAAGACAAGAAAAGAAATCAAGGAAGGAGAGAGAGTGCCAGAGGGGTGCAAGAATTTTAAGTAATATGGACCAGGAGTAGTGAAGGTGGGCGAGTGAGCCACAAAGATGTGCAAGAAAAAATATCCAAAATGAATATGAGAATAAAAGTTCTGAGGCAGGACCATGGCTGTCATATTTGAGGGACAACCAGGGGTTAACTTTAGATGGTGTAGAGAGAGGCAGATAACAGCAAAATTGCTATCTTAGAGAACAGACCGGGCACCACCCTGTAGATCATTGTGAGGTCTTTGATTTTCACTCCAAGTGGAGCAGAAAGTGATTGGTGTAATGTTTGCAAAATTGTAATATGTAAAGTTTTAAGAGATCACTCTGTGAAGTCAAGTAAGACAAGATTCAAGGTTAACTCCAATGTTCTGCCTCCACTTCCTCAAGGATGACATTGACATATGCAGAGATGGCAAAATTCAGAAATTATAAGTTTGGAATGAAGATCGGGAATTTGGTTTTGCATGTTATGTTAGACATTTCCATTGACAAATGGAAATGTCTAGTAGGTAGTCAGATGAAAGTCTGAACTTAAGGGAGAAGTCTAAACTGGAGATAAAATCCAGGTCATTCTTTGCATCTAAATAGTATTTAATTCCATGGAACTAGATGAGATCATCTAGGGCTCTGAATCAGATTGAAGAAGGGGTCTGAGAATGGAAGCCCCAGTCACACTAACTAGGCAATGGAAGTTAGAAAGAAAGAGTAAGGATACTGAGAAAGATGAGGCAGTTACTAAAGAGGAAAAAAGCAATAATTTGTTCTTTTAGTCATATAAAGTAAGTGTAGGAACAACTGATTATGTCAAATGCTAGATAAACTAATTGAGAAATTAAAATTGGATTTAAAAGCTTGGAGCTCTGACCATAACAATTTTGGTGAGCAAGAGATAAAGCTTAAATAAAGTAAGTTTAAAAGAGGATGGGAAGAGAGAAGCTATAAACATCTTCTCAAGATAGGGAGCTGAAGTCAGTATATGGATTAAGATGGTAAAATTAAGTAGGTAAAAATAGTTATACAGGATAGACATGGCACAGTTTACCGAGCTTAATGGAGGATAAAGGGGTTTGGGACACAAGTGGAGCAGTTGCCTGAGCTATAAGCATAGCCAGTTCATTAACAATAACTGCAGGAAAGGCAGAATGTGAGGTCCCAGATGCAAGCAAGTAAATGGACACAAAGATAGGAACTGTGGACATTTTTTTTTATTCCTTCTACTTTATCTGTGGAATAAGAAATGATATTATCCAGCTCAAAATAATGGTGGACAAGGAAGTCATTGAAGGCAATGAAGAGATGAAATGTAGTAGTGTTATGCTTGAGTTCAGGACCCCCAAAAGACAACCAGAGACCAAGATTGATGTAAGCAGCAAAGAGGTGTTTATTGCGAGCTAGCTCGGTCCTCCACGCACACAGCAACTGGTGATGCTGAGAGGCCCCGAGCCCAGGGTTTGCAGCAGTTTTATACACTCTTTGGGGAAGGCAGGGACCCCACATACATCATAGCATCTCTTAGCAAATCATCACACACCGAGAGAAAATCATAAAATAACTCTAAAACATGATTAGCACATTCACTGGTGGGAACAAGTTGGGTAGGGGTGATTGGTTACTACAAGAGGGGGATTCGTTTGAACTGATTGGTTTAAGCCATGAGGAGAGTATGTGCTGAACTACATGGTTTCCAACATATTATCAACCACCATAAACTACTGGGAGGGCCATCTGGCATCCCAGGTATTTCCCTGTCTCATCCTGATTGGTGGTTGCTTGGGGGTTGTTATGGGTCCTCACCTAGCCTAACTGAGTCAGGAATACCTGGTGCCACAGATCTCTCCTGTTATTTGTAGATAAACAACTCAGCAGGGTGGGAATGTGCCTAGGAGTGCTCTGTGGGTCTTTCCAAGGACAAGGGTCATGCCCCCTTCCTTGGACAGACTTTGCTCTGAGGTAGAGGCTGGTTTCTCAAAAACGGAGTCACATCAGTAGTTTCCCCTTATCCATAAGGCATATATTCTGGGACTCCAAGTGGATGCTCAAAACTATGGTTGGTATCAAACCCCATACACAATCACTGTGATACTGATAGGTAGCAGACAGGTGTGCTAGGGACATGGGTTTATACGGAAAGCTCTGCAGACTGGGCCTGGTGTATTGACCCCCACCCCATAAATATTCTCTCTCTTAAAGGAGGCAACAGGAAAAAAACCTATTGTCTGCTGGAGGGAGGAATGTAGACCCAAGACTATTCCATACTGATAAGTGGAGCAAAGCTGGTAGGGGGATGCTTTTGTGACCTTTATACAGATCGAAATTCCAGGAAGATAGTATTTACAAACAAATATATTTAGAAACAAAACCCACTGACCATAAAATATGTCAGGATAATGTGTTAGCCAAGGTGATCCAGGGTTGCTTTGGATCTTTAGCATGTCATTAGGTAACAGTGGTCTACTTCACTTTTGAATATAGCCCTCTTTTCTCTGAAGCTTATTTTAAAAGGTACATTTTTTTTTCTTTTTTTCTTTTCCTCTTCTCCCTGTCTCCCTTTCTAAACTGGGGGAAGGGAACAAGATTACCTTTTCCCATTCTAGGCACACCCATCACAGGAAGGACATGTCACTAGAAGATCTAGGAAGTGACTATCTTCTAAATTAATAAGTGAATTTCAGCACACCATCAGGGTGCACCTGGGACCCCTGTCAGGAAACACCTGGAATGCAGCCTTTGAGGAGCTTCTTTAAAAGTCCTCTGTTCTCCCTGATGGGCAGAATCACAGCCTTTAGACAGGAGTCCCCTGTGCTTCTCCTTTGCTAGCAAAGCAATAAACCTTCCCTTTTCTTTTTATTAAAACCATGTCCTCATTATTAAATTGGCATAAATTGGCATCGGGGACAAGAATTTAGCTTTTGGTAACAATTATAATAGTATTTTACTATTATAATTTTACTCAGCATGGGTTTTGCTTGGGTACTTACGGGTAAGACCATGGCAATGGGATTTAGAAGTTTGATGCAACCCTGTTGTCAGTCAAAAATAAAAATGTGGACCTGGGCAGGACTCTCTGGAAACTTTCTCTAAAACTAGAGGGCTGGAGTAGGGGGCATTCACTGTTCCTCTTCTCTCTGAGAGGATCCACTCTCACTCTTTTTCCCTTGAGAGTGTCTTTTAATCATCTACCTTTCCCTTCTAGTAAACTTCTGCCTCTATGTGCAACTGGCTTGAAATCTTTCCTTTTGGGTCTCAAGGACTGGTGGCTGCAGATTCCCATGGTTGCTCTGGCTTTGCGGGTCTCTTCTGCATCAACACCACAACAGTCATTGATCTGGTAACTGAGACCACTATTAAGTGACTAATGGATGTATAACATACAGTGTGGTTATGCTGGATGAAGAATGGTTCTCATTCCTGACAACACAGAGCAGAAAAGCATGAGATTTTCTCATGCTGCTAAGAATGATGCACCATTTAAAGCTTGCAAGTTGTTTATTTTGTAAATTGTATATTCAATATTTGGGAGCTGAGGTGAAATGCTTTCTGTAAAAAAAAAAAGTATATCAAATTTATTTATTGGCAATTTTTTAAACTGTATAGTCATTCTCATATTAAACTTTTCCAAATATAAATTTGGACAACTGAAACCACATGGAGAGGGGAAGCTTTAGTGTTCTTGGACCTGAAGTTAGTGTGGAGAGTGAAGTGAGCTGCTGGTTGTGTGTTTCTCTCCAACCAGAGCAGTTGGAGACATTGATTACCCAGAGTTGGAGCTTGGGTAAATGAGTTGAGGACTTGGCAAGAGCATTATTTTCGTAATGAGCCATAGGACTTAAGCTTGGTAAAGAGGAAACTGTTAAGAAAAAGTAGCGCTAGACCCAGTTAAACAGGCAAAGAAGAGTTTTTTCAAGATTATTATAAGAGGAGAGACAGACAGAAATCAACTTCACAAAATCAAAAGGCAGGAGAGTTTTTAAACACTGGGGTGAGCTAGTGGAAAAGTACTAGAGGATGTTAGGGTGGAGGTTGGTCAGTGGGATGTGTCCCCCACATGGAATCATTTCTGAGCTTGCAAATGTTTTTCTTTGTGATAAGGCCATCTGAGTTGGCTAATTAGCATTTGCCAACTGAGGCTCCTACCCGCCCACTGAGACTGGAAGATAGGAGAACCCTCTTTTTTGATGATTACATTTCAAAGGGATGATTTCCAGATCTTTGACAAAGACATTCCTGATTTATAAAACAGGGTAAGAGGCTGGGAGATTTGTCTACATTTCAAAGGTGCACAGAAAGAATTTGCAGTTGCAAGCTTTCTAAAGGAAATGCTCTGTGGAAAGGGAACTTAGGAGCCTACAAGTCAGCAAGTAACTTGTATAAAGTTTCATCAAGTTCAGGAGACTGTTAAGAGGATCTTTGTTAGGAGTAAAGAGGATGGTGAAAGACAACAAAGAATTAATGTTAGAATAAGTGGATTTCAGGCTCCCTTTTGGTCAAATAATTTTACGTGTTGGCATATTAGTAAGAATTAGTAAGAAATACAGTTCTTAGAGAATAATATTTTCTCCACTGTGGAGAAGTAAGGTTTTCTTCTCGTGGAAGGAAAAAAAAATGGCTTATTAGAGGCAAAAAAAGTATTGCATTAGAGGCAATCTAATATTTACTCTCAGGGTTCCTACTGACCCTTTTATATTTGAATGTTAACGAAAGCTTGGTCCTTGTCCCCAATGCCAATTCATGCCAATTTCGTAATGAAGACATAGTTTTGAGAAAAAAGAAAAGGAAGATTTATTGTTTTGCTAGCAAAGAAGAAACACAGGAGACTCCAGTCCCAGAAGCTGTAGTTCTGCCCATTAGGGAAGAAGATGAAGAAGCTCTTCAAAGGCTACATTCCAGATGTGCCCTGACAGGGTGTTCCAGGTGTGACCCCCATGTGTGTTGAAATTCACTTGTTAATTTGGGATATAGTCAATCCCTAGTTCTACTGGTGATATTTCCTTCCTGTGCAGAACAGATAACTCAAGGTAATCTTGTTCCCCACGCCTAGGTTAGGGATGGGGAGAGGAAGAAGAGGAAAAGAAAAGAAACAAACAGAAAAATATAAGTAGCAAGGGCTGTATTCAAAAGGTGAAGTGGACCACTCTTACATGAAGACTTCAAAGCAAATAAATAAATTTTGTGAATTGTGCCATAGTTAACCTCAATTAATAAGGTGAGAATATAAACAGCTTGTGTATGTACATTATATATAACAAGAGGTTAAGAGAATAATTCTATAAAACTGGCACACTGTGCTGACCCACTCCCCAACACACACACACACACACACACACACACACACACACATGCTTTCTATTCCAAGAAGCAATTTATTTGCAGCCCTGCCTGGCCTAAGTGGACAGGATATGTCACATTCCTCAGCAAATTGTTAATGCAGGAAAAATGCAGACCCAAAATAATGTTGATGGGAGGTACCCAGACTTTTGTGACCAGATCCTGAATCTCCAGAGGTAAGGATAGTTCCACCTGACCATAAAATCTGTATGGCTAAGTATCCAATTAGAACCAGTCAGCATGTGCCAACATGACCTAAAGTTATCAAGACAGTGGGGCTTGAAAGTCTGATGTCACCCTGCTGTCAGTCAAAAGTTATGAGGTAGACTTGGGCAAAAATCTCTAGATACTTCTTTGGGATCCCCAAATAAAACTGGAGTATAGGACAATGTCTTCAGGAGGAAAAATTCCGACATATGCAATGGATGGGGAGAAATAAAAAATGTCCATGTGCTTCTTCTGCCCTTTTCAATGTTTTATTCACTCAAATTACTCAATACAATTTCACTTTATAGGTTCTTATTCAAGAAAACGACAATACGTAAGGCTACGCACTGCAATAGACATCATCAATTCACGGTAAACAATTCTAGATTAATAAACACTGCAAACACAATCATGACAGGCTAATGAGGGACATTCCCTCTGCGTGCTAAGTTCAAAAGTCTTAAGCCTTAGGCTTTATGTCCAGCAGATGCACACTCACTCAGACTGCAGTGATCAGGTCCAGAACCAAGGCAGGCTTTTCCTGGGGTGGAGTGGACGACTGGTTGAGAGGGTCGCAGGGAGAAGTTGTGGCTCTCACCAGGGTCCAGATAAGGCGGTAGAGTTTGAGAACAACGGTGAGGATCATGCAGACGATCTGGAAAACGATGACAAGTGATGGGATGTCAGGTCCTCATCAGGCTCTCCAGCTCGAGTGCATCCTTGTTTTAGCTGGCTGAATCCCTGTTCATTGGCTCTATCATTTATACTAAATTTTGGGGTTTTGACCCCCCTTTTAGTCCTTATCAGCTACCATTGGATTTTTTCCATGACATCATTTGCCCTGGGGTCAGGAACATCTGATCTTCTTGCCTTTCCCTCTAATCAGGCAAGGACAGCCTGCCAAAGGCTTCACTCTGTTTATCAGGGTGAGGGGAAGTAAAGCCTTACTGGAGGGCTCTGTTGGGTGTGCCTAATGAGACTGAAGTTTTCACACTGAAGTTTTTAAAATGGAATTGTGGTATAAAGGTGTATTAAGAATTGTAATGCAAATAATAATAATAAAAAACTCATGTATAATGGCAAAAAAAAAATGGAATTGCTTAGGCTCAGGCCTAAAAGGCCCTCCTCACAGATAGGCACATTATCTCTCTCCTCTCTGAGAAGACCTACTCTCTTCCTTGAGAATGTCCCCTTTCCCTTTTCCTTATCCCTTCAATAAACTCATTCCTGTTACTCCTAGCTACATGTCTGAAATCTTTCTGATTTGGTTACAAGAATCAGGATCTGAAAAGGGGGTGGTCTTTATGCTGTCTTGTTTCTTAGAGGGCCCCAGATCCGTAACTGAAAAATTAGTTCATGTTTATGAATTAAGAAATTATATCGGACAGGTTTTTGTTTGTTTGTTTACTGTCTAGTCAAGAATCCAACTTAGTGTACTTCAATATCAATTCCTCCTGTTAAAATAGTAGATCAAATTTATTTACTGACACCTTTTATTACTCTGTTGTAATCATTTTCATATCTAAATTTTCTAAATATAAATTTTCTTACTAAGTATCTTATGCAAAGACAGCCACTGTGTAGAATATTTTTACTTTAGAAAGGGATTACTAACACAATTAAATTAAATACTAGCATAACTACCAACTGTTGACCAAAGAATATAACAGACAAACTAACTAGCAGGTTTGTTGAAATACCTTTTGACTTGAAGCCTCACATTTTAATAAAATTGGCTACTTTAATAAGTAATTTATCTCCTCTGAAAGCATCTTCCCATTCGTCTCAAAAGAAGATAGGTGGTAGTTACTTTCATTTTCATGACATACTCAAAATCCACTTTATAGATAAACAGGGGACAAGTGCTTTTGGTTGGGTTTTGTGGTAGCAATTTCTTTAAAGCAAATACTGTATTTCTCCATTTCAATATTATTTTATTTTATAGGATTCTGATAATATTAATATATATGAACTACAAACAAGTTTGAAGAATCCATTTTTAATGTCAAATCTTTTTCCAATTCTAATTACTTTGTTTATTAGAAGTAGTCTAACTAGAAGAGTAGAAGCATATTAAAAAAATCAAATAGTGGGCTGGGGTTGTGGCTCAGTGGTGGAGGGCTCGCCTAGCATGTGCGGGGGGCTCTGGGTTCAATCCTCAGCACCACATATAAAAAAAATGAATAAAAAAATCAAATAATGGTTTCTGATTGTTGATTATTAGAGGAAAAATAATATCAATCACATACCTAAGCTCTAGCAAAGTTAATTCATGTTTGTGTAACAGTGGTCCACTTCATGCTTTGAATATAACCCTTGCTGTTTCTGCCACTGAAGCTTATTTTAAAATGGACACGTCTTCTTTTCCTCTTCTCTCTCCCCCCTCCTTAACTTGGGGGCAGGGAATAGGATTTCCTTTTTGATCTGTATTTCATCACATATCCACCAAAAATCATTTAGAATTTCAGGGATGGCCAGATCTAAGACATGCCTATCTCCCAAATACACAAATGAATCACAACCCCTATGTCTTCTTTAAAAACCTTCTGTTCTCCCTTATGGGCAGAATCACAGCCTCTGGGGCAGGAGCCTCTGGTATACTTCTCTTTTGCTAGCAAAGCAATAAATCTTTTTCCTTTTCCTTTCTCAAAATGATGTTATTGAATTGGCATCAGGAAAAAGGACTGAGCTTTTGGTAACATTTGGACACCTAGAATCACATTTATTAAATTATGTGTAAACCCTTCTTTAGTTTAAAGTGTGCAATGTCTTATTTTCAAACTATAAAGATAGACAGTTTGAGGCTATTGAGGTGAGGGGACAAAAAGTCAGTGTCGGTAATAAATGATTGAGTCAGAAAGATGGGGGCTGATTCATGAGGAAATAAAATGCTAATACCTCCAGATGCCTCATGGGCGGTTCCTTCCCTTTCTTGTCCAGGATCACTCAGGAGAGAGAAGGAGTCCATGAGAACAAAGGAATTCTAAAATGTATAAAAGGGGCAGGACACCCAGCTCTGGGGCCCCTTCTCTTTGGAGAAGTATATTTCTGTTCCATCCTTTAAATAATACTTGCTTTCTACACTTGCACTTACCTGGGCATTTCTCAGGTGTTCAATCTTCACATCTGGGGAGATGAAACTTGGCCCTGATTGATTCTTATCACTGGCGTCACTATGGTTGCCAGCACTTAACATCCTCCAGAAAAATGATATGAAATGCATAAATTTGTTCCATATATTTGAGGATGAGAATAAACATTGCAGTTGCATATCAACTCTTTCCATTCCATGATAACTGTCTGACTTTTTGCATAAGAGAATGTGGCCCCCACTGCAGAGTCCAGTGAGTAGAGCAGTCATCTGGCTAACATCTTGTGGGGATCAAACTGACATGCATATTGCATAAGCCAGTGCATTTCTCCTCGCTTCAGTTACTCGTTTTAAGAAAAATGAGAGAAAAATGCTCTGGCAAATTGTCACTGCTCTGGGAATTTCATAAGAATTTGAAATTATGTTTGCCAAATGCAAGCACTGGATGAATAAACAGAACAACATATAAAAATCACCAAGAGAAGAGGCGAGGGGGATTTCATAATTTCATAGCATTGTGTTTACTAATTGTGATTTTTAACATGATTTCCCAAAGTATTTATTTTTGCTTATGACTTTATTTTGAAATAAATATTGTTAAATAAATCTGTTCCTTGAAAGGAATTTCAGTAAGTCTTCTTTGAGTTTTTTAATCTAAGAAAAGAATTTTAACATACACAACTGTAATATTATACACTATATAATTACATATACATATTTATTTACATCATAGACAGATAGATATTGAGAGAGAGAAGAGAGGAAGCCATTCTCCCTTGATACCTCTGAGAAATTGTTACTAAAACCTCGGGCCCAAAGTCAATTTAATAATGAGGACAATTTTCAGAAAAAGGAAAAAGAAGGGTTATTGCTTTTCAAGGCAAGGAGAAGCAGAGGGGGCTCAGGTCCAGAGGCTGTGATTCTGGCCCATCAGGGAAAACAAAGAGCTTTTCAAGAAGCTGCACAAAGGCTGCATTCCAGGTGTGCCCTGACTTGGGTCCCAGTGCATCCTGATGGTGTGCTGAAATTCACTTGTTAATTTTGGAGATAGTCACTTCCTACATCTTCTGGTGAATTCTCCTTCCTCCGGTGGGTTTGTGCTCAAGGACAACCAACTCTGCCTAGTATGGGCAAAGGTAATCTTTTTCCCTGCCCCTAGGTTAGGGAGGGTGAAAGGAAGAAGAGGAAAAGAAAGTCTTAGAGCAGAAGAGGCCTATAGGTAAAAGGTGAAGTGAACCACTGTTACAGAATTGGTTGCAGGACCCCAGACAAATAACAAAATCTGCACATGCTCAAGTCCCTTATATAAAATGATTCGGTATCTGCATATAACATATACATATTTTCATGTATACTTTAAATCATTTGTATTTATTTATATTCTTTTTTGCTTGATATGATGTAAATGCTAGGTAAATAGTGGTTATACTGTATTATTTAGGGAATGACAAATAAAAGTCTGTATATATTCTGAAAGGGTAAATTTTCTAAACTGGAAAGCTTGAATTAAAATGTAAAAGATTAGGTATTATTAAGTTCCTCTGTTACAGATTCCTGAGATAGTTAAGACAACGCCCTACTGGCCATTTAGCCTAGGGCCCTGTGCAGTTTGTCACAGGGCCCGAACCAATCAGTTTGAATGTGTACCCTGCTTAGAAGTGACCAATCACCCCCCCGCCTGGCCGGTTCCCTCCAATGAATGTGCTAATCACGTCTCAGAGTTGTTGTTCAATTTTCCCGCGCCTCATGATGATTTGTTCTGATGTATGCAAAGCCTCTCGCCCTCCCCAAAAAGTGTACTTAAGCTCTGCTTGAACCTCTGCTCGGGGCTCTGGGCTGCTCTCCCTTCCTGAGTGAGCCTTGAGCCTCAGCGCGCTGAATTAGGATCCTCTTCAATAAACTCCCTCCTGCCCATTGCATGAAGCTGGTCTCTTGTGGTCTCTTTCTCCAATGATTTGCCGGATCCTTACAATTCAAGGCAGTTGCATTTTTTCCAAACATTTTTAATCTATAGTTTTTTGAATCTGTGGATACAGAAATTACAGATACAGAGGCCAAATTATATCATAAATAGTATATATATAAATATTACATAACAAAGATAATAGTGAAAATTTTATACTCTTTTATAAAGAGTGTTTTATGCATTTCAGATTGGCTAATCCAGAACCACATTTCCTGGAATCATCTTTCCTATAAGACACTAACTTCTACTTGGCCACAAAATAAATTTCCACATTTGGGCCAGTGAAGTACCATCAGTTATTCTCTAAAAGGCCATGGTATTTGGAGGCAGAGAAAGAGACACAGAGATGTTTGGTGGTCCCAGTTTACCCTCACTCTTCTTCCTCTGTCTGAATTTTCTTAGTCTTCCTGACCACTGACCTTTCTGAACCAGGATCTCCTGGTTAGTTCGCTTCTGCATGCTTGGCTGAGAACATACAGGGGCAATAACCAATAAGAGGCAAAGGACTTCCACATTCTTCTATGCCAACACTGTTGTTGGATGTTCTCCAGCTGGATGTTCAGCTTTTTAAGTGGTGACATGGTGAGCTCTATCAGGTTTGATGACCTATTAGACCACTTACTATTTCAGCTCTCCACTGTGAACCTTTATTCTCCAAATTCTTTCCACAGTTGTATAATATCTAATTCCTATCATTAATTCCTATTTCCATAAACTCATAGTGTACCTACTGTCTTCATTGAGACCTGATGTGTTGAGACCATCTTAATCTGCATTAATTTGTACAATTTCTTTCTCTCATATTATGTTTTTGTAAGCAATGAACTCAGTCAACATTTGATGGTCACTGATAACTCTTACTCCCTCTTCCTCTCTCATCCTTCCTTGATTCCTTTTGTGTCTTCCTTATTAGAAAGTAGATAGCATTAGAGCAGAGACGTTACATGCCTTGTTTCTCCATCATACCTTTGCACCTGTGACATCCTCTGTTGTTTCTGGTAAAATAATAAATTATTGCTGAGTGACTTGAATAAATACTATTAAAATGGAGTGTTTTACTAATCAAATTCTTAATACCATGTTTTTCTAATGAATAGTCTGATTAATTATTGAATCCGAATTTTCCACAGCCTTCATCAGTCTCCCTATAATTAACTGTAAACCAGTGTGGTGTGAACATAACACAATTTGCCTTCACTTGCAGAAATGTTGATTGCCTCCTGAAAATAATCAATAATATGATTTTGTAAATAATCACAAATTTGAAATAATATATGACAAAATTTAAATTAAACTGTCGCTACGGTTCCAAATAACATGTGCTCTGTTTTCTTTGTAAGATATTTGACTTTCCTAAGAATCCTTACTCTTTGGATAACATAGTAACTAGATATTTACTAACTTAAAAAAATGTTTTAAATCCAGGAGAAGCATTTAATCTGAATGCTGCATTTATTAATGGCATTTTCTGAAATGTTGAAAAAGCCTGAAACATCGATTATATTTTTGGGGAAATACAATTTTTATTAAAAAGTCATTCTTTTATATAAAAAGAGTAAATATTTACCTGCATTTTTTTTAATAAGTTGACATGCAGGAGTTAACTTTCAGTATCTAATTCTTTTTTTGCAGCAAATTCCCATTTCATCAGCTAGAATAACTTCAAAAGGAGAAATTGAAAGAAATAGAGGTATCTAACTCCAAGATAAGACAGTTGGTAAGGCTTAGATGATGTATGATGAGTCACTAAACAGCTTACAGAAAAGTGTTTTTGTACCATTTGTTAGTAAGACTTTGATCTTGCCAATCCTTATATTAAAGATTCTAGTAGGTGCTTGTTTGTATGTTTGGTCATGGCTGTGTCTCTTACTTGATGCAAATTAGTATAAACTTTTGAGAATAAATTAAGTATTTTTTAGTTACTGTATCTAAACTTTGCTCTCCATTTATTATTGACACGAGATGAAAATGTAGATGTGTATATGTATCTTAAATTTCAAAAACTCTGCCCTTCAGTTTTACTCAGGAAAACACATAACTAGTTTCTAAGATTATAAAACAAAATAGAAATTTGCTCTAGTAATCTGATCTTTTAAAGCTAATAAAAGAGAATTAAGAATAAAAGAACATTGAAGTTCAGAATTTGCACTTTGTTTTAGTCATAATTCTGGACTTTTACTCAATATTCCTGTACCTTGGGTATTCAATCAAACATTGACTGAGGTATTTCTGTGATGGGATTTAGAAGATGAGATTAAGAGTCCAATCAATGGACCTCAAAATAGAGAGTTTAACCTGGACTATCCCAACAATATCATCATCAATACCATCACATGGGACTAAAAGAAGAAAGGGGTAGGGAAATAGTCAAATGTGGTAGAAGACGAGAAGAGAAGAGGTAAAGTAGTAAAAAAGGGTCAGAGATAATTGAAGTGTGAAAAAACCCTCCACTATGGCAGTCTTTGAAATTGGAGGAAGAGGCCACAAGATGAACAGGGGCCACCTCTAAAAGCTGCAAATGACTCCCAGACCACAGCCAGTAAAGAAATGGGAACCTCAGTTCTGTAAGCACAAGTAACTGAATTACACCAACCACCTGAGGGAGCTTGGGAGTAGACTCACCCTGAGACTCCAGAAAAGAACAGAGTCCTGCCAGCAATTTGGGGCATGTGAAACCAGAGGCAGAGAGCTAGCTGAGCAGTGCTATGCCCAGACTTCCACTTAAAGAATTGCTGGATAATAAACAGGTGATATTTGAAGCTGCTACATTTATGGAGATTTGTTACATTACCAGGAAAAAAAGGAATTCATGCCTACAGGAGCCAAGAAAATTAGGCAGCACAAGCTAGTGGAGTAGAAATGACCCAGTGGTGCTTCCTAAACTTTTAAAAATCATTTTACCAAGTGAGACTTATAAAATGTTCACTAGAAAGTATCTAGTCAATTATCAGATTTCAGTAATGCAACTTCAAAGTGTCTAGAGCTTGCAGAGGGGAAACAAAGAGAACATTATTTGAAAGTGTTTTGACCTGAGGTGCAAAGCTTACAGAAACCTCATAATTTCATAGTAACAACACAGCTGATCTGCAATCATTTTTAATTGAACTGAGGATGTACATTTCATCAATTCTAGAGTAATGGTTTGCATACTCTCAAAGTTTCAAGTCTTTTACTTTCTATACAGAAATCTTCACATCCCTTATGTTGTGTCACATTGACAAAACTGCCTCTAAGCCTCAGTGCAATCCATTTGGAGAAAACACCGCACTCATTAGAAAACACTTTCACAAGAGACATATGATATATAAAATACTTTTTAAAAATCAATGAACATTTAGCAAGAGTGACAAATGATAAAGCCACAAATTTCAAAACCTCAGTGGTTTTCTTTTATAACAACATATATTTACTAAAAATCTACTGTGTGTCTCATACTTGGGAAACTGCTAGGATGCAATAGAAGAATAAAATCAAGTTGCAGCCAGAGGGATCTAGGTTTGAATCAAATTCCTTCCCTTTGCTACTTTTGTCTTCAGGTGAGTCACACAACACCATGGACTCCACTGTTCTTCACCTGTACGCTCAGAACAATAACAACCACTTTGCAAACCAGTTGTGTAGATTGAGTGTAGGGATCCCATGTGTAGGAATATATCTAGTTGGTGCTATGGCAAGTTGAACAGGATGTACCCCAATGACATAAGGTTCTAATCTTGCAAGCTATAAATTTAAGCTTTCATGGAAAAGGACATTTGTGGATGTGATTATTCTAAGGATCTTGAAGGGACAGAATTATTTTAGGTGGTATGTAAACATAATCACAAGGGCCCTCATAAGAAGAGAGAAGAGGGAGATTTAACACAGAAGAGGAAATGGCATTGTGACGAAAGGAGGCAGAGAATGAAGTGATGAAGCCACCTGGACTATCCCAACAATATCATCATCAATATCATCACATGGGACTTTAAAAGAAAATTCTAGAAAAGTCAAGGAATGGCTTCTCCTGAAGGGTCTTCAGCAAGAAGCCAGTCCTACAGGTACCTTAATTTCAGTCTTCTGTGTTCTGAACACTGAAGTTCTGTTGTTTTAAGTCCCCAAGTTTGTTGTAATTTGTTACAGAAGCTACAGGACAATAATACAGTATTCAATAAGTGCTAATTGGTTTTTTGGTCGTTGACAGGATTTTCTTTGCCTCTGTTGGTAACACCTCATTGGAACGTCCATTCAGTCATCGTTGGAAATCAGATATCACGGCCCTTCTAATATCACTCGGATACAACTCTTTCACCCAGCTTTCATGATTACTCACTGAATGTATGGGGTTACAGTTACATGTTTACTAAAAGTCAGCTATCTGAAAGGCATTGTATTAGAGGGTGCAGAAGATCCCAAGACTGACAAAGACAGCATTGCAATCTACCTTAGCATCATACATGTTAAAGGCAAGTGACACTAAATAGGTCAAAAAAAAAAAAAGAATGGAAAATCAAAGGACAGAAGCATTACTTCCTACTATAGAATCCGCAAAGGCTTTATGGAATAATTCACCTTTAATCTGGTCTTCAAGATAGCTATGGTTTTTGCAGATGGGAAGACAGGGCAGGAAAGAACACTAAACATTGGAGGAACTATGAACAGCTTAATGAATGGGGCCACGATATGCATGAGAAAGTGTGGGAAAGAGGCTTTTTAATGAGAGGAAGGGCAATGCATGTAGTCATGGCAAGCGGAGTCTCTGGATATTGTCCAATTACTTCATGCAGGATAAAATCAAGTCTGGTTTTCTATTTCCAGAGATTCCACAATGTTTACTCTCAAATACTGGAAACTATCAGGGCTACAAAGGACTTGGCAAATAGGATGCAGAGTACTAACAGAAATGTCCTAAAAAATTAGTCAGATCAAGTGAAGGAACAAAAGGGAAATCTATAGGTAGTTGTCTGGGTATTGCAAATTGTTGTCTTTTCATGACCAGATTCCTATGTGACTTTGATAGAATTTAAGTAGAATATTATAGTTTTCCAGCTTTCCTGCACACTTTTTTTTAACTGTTTTCAATATGATGCTCCTTTAACTTTGAAACATTTACATCATTATTTTTCTTTTTTCAAAAGACTATATGGGGCCCAATGTAGTTAAGTCATGATATGATTTCAGTTTGAAACTCGTAAAAGAAGGATTCAAACAGCTGGAGACATGGTTCCATTGAACAGCTTGCTGCTGGTTTAATGGACTATTAGATTTTCTTACGCCTGAATTTTTCTCTAAGTCAATTCACTGCTTTGGTGTTTTGGGCTAAAGTGGAAGATCAATATTGATTACCCTGCATAGGTTATCCCCCATCCCCTTTAATGCTGATGTAGACCAAGTCAGAGGAGAAAACTAAGAGCAAAAATGCTACTCAGGCAGACTCAAGAGAAAAGAGATTGATGAGACCATGGGAACAGCAAGGGGACTTGGGACAGTTTTCTCTTGGATATTGTGTGCATTACCAATAAATGAAAACAAACAAACTCTGAATGTCAAAGGATGGAGGAAAAACTAGAGAGAGATCCAGCTAAACTGAAACAATGGTGCTTTACTATTATACTCTTTTTGACAAGTACACAAAGTGCTGACTTTAAAAATACTTAAAATAATTATGGTTATTCTGTTATTGCTTTTTTGAACATGTTTCTTCAATACATGGTTGTGCTACACCAGCTGCAAAAGCATTGTAGTCATTGTAGTTTTGAAAATAAATGATTAAATGAATAGATAACAGGCTGTCATAGTTGTGTAGAATTTTGTAACTTAATCCATTCAGTAATACAATCATGATTGGTTTCTATAATGATATATATATGGCAGGTATCAGGTCTAATTCCTAGGTCAGGAAACATAGTTGTTGGCTTGCCAACATCACCTAAATTCCAATTTGCAGATTAAGACTCCGACTTAGGTTTGGATTGCTTTCAATCAAACAGCTAACTGAATATTGTAATCAAAGACAGATGTTTGTTTTTGCGGTGCTGGGTATTGAACACGGGGCTTTGCCCATGCTTGGCAAGTGCTTCACTACTAACCTACATCCCTAGGCATGATGTAACAACTGTGTGATGAAAAATTATTAGGGGAAGCCTCAAAGCTGATTTGCACATGCCAGGCTGAGTCTGGACAGGCTGAGAAAGACTCACACAGTCAAGATGAGAAATGAGTGAGGACAGCAGAAACCGCGAGGGTGGAGAGCCTGAGGAGACAATAGAGTGGAGCGGCCATCAAGGAGACACCTGTGGGAGCGTGGACACCCAGCCCAGACGGAGCACCTGCCCCTGGGCGTCCCTCTGACTACCCATGTCTAAGAAGGGCGCGGGCAGCCGGGGCAAGGGGGACAAGGCGGAGGTGCTTGCTGCACTGCAGGCCGCCAACTAGGAGCTCCGTGCCAAGCTCACTGACATGCAGATCGAGCTGCAGCAAGAGAAGAGCCAGAAGCAGCGAGCAGCCCACGGCCCGGTGGTGACCTTGAAGTGTCATTTCCCATGAAGAGAAGTCAGGGCCCCTGGAGAACAGCGCTGTGGGAGAGGAGCAAGAGGAGCACGGTCTCTGCACAGAGCATGGAGACTGCTGGGGCCACCTGGGGCTTCGAGGGGCATCTGGAGAGGGCCGCTGGCCAGGGGGGACACGCAGCTGTGGCGAAGATGAGATGTGCAAAGAACAAAGCCCATCGAGGACGTCCAGGTTCACATCTTCCCAAGGCATCAGTTCCTCGGCAGGGAACCGACTCATGATCTCAGCACCTGAGGGGTTAGGGGGAGAGTCAAAGGTTCATCTTGCCTTTCCAAGGCCTTCCGAGCCTGCGGAAGGGTCAGGGCACCCAGGGGGAGGGGAAGTCCTCACTGCTAGTCCAGGGGCAGTCGGGCACCCCCAGGCCTGGCAGTGTCCAGGGCCAGCACCCCGGTTTCAGTCCCCCAGGCCGCAGGCTTCTGTGAGAACCAGTGGTGGCTTCTTCCTGAACTGTTCCCTTTATGTGTCATCATCGGAAAGCTGCTTCATGCTCCTCACGCACCCCGAGCCACCTAGGACTGCGTGGGCCCTGCATTCAGTGCTCTCTGCCCCTTGTCCCTCAGCCTCTGGGGCCAGAAGGTGGAGCTGTCCTTTCCTGCTGAGAAGCACCGGCCAGCAAGGCCAGCCTCCCACTGCTCTCCAGGGGCAGAAGCGTCTCTTGGACACTGTATCTGCAGCTGCCTGATGGGAGCCCTGCTGCCCTGTGCTGTTGGAGACCACCCCTTGCCTTTCCCCATGTCTGATGTCGACTCAGGTCGAGACCCAGGAGGATGCTGAAGTCACAGACTCTGGGTGAAGGACCGCCGTGAGGCGAGCGTGGGCCCTGTATCACTCCACAGGACCCAACGCAGGTCTCGACCCACCTAACCTTGAACTGTTCCGCCTGCTCTCTCATGCACTCTCCCCCCATCCCACAAACATCTGCTCTGTGACATGCCACTCATTACTCTGTCCTCTGCTGAATGCCCATCAAGGAGTCTCCTCAAAGGTGATATTTTGTCTGCCGAGAGGACTGGCAGCTGGGCTTTGTTCTGGCTCCACATGTCCAGCCTGGGAACCTGCTGTGTGCCTGACCCTAGATGGGAGCCAACCTCCACTTCATCCCCAGCCCCCACAGAGCATGGTCTGCAATCCTGCAGAAGTGACCCACCAAGGGAGATAAAGACTCAGGGTCAACACGCCCCAGGTGCCCAGGAACAACCTCAGGCACACTGAACTCGGCCCCAGCTGGAAGTGGGGGTGTCTATGCGAGACAGAAGGGTGGCCAGCGTCTGTGCCCTCGCTTTCAGCACCTGCCAGCTTGCCCGGAGGAGTCCAGACAGCCAGGCCGCTGGCAGGTTCAGGAGAGCCTAATAGTTGGAACCTTCAGCACTGCAGTACCTGTAGGGGACCCAGAGGGAGTCCCAAGGTTGGACCCCACAGGACTACAGGACACCAGCCCTAGCACCAGCTGAGTGAGCCCTGTCAGCCTTTCCTGGTGGGGAGTGTCGGGATGGCTAAAGGTGCTACTTAAGCAGTCGAGGGGGAGAAATAAAGAATGTCCATGTGCTTAAAAAAAAAAAATTAGAGATTATTTAACAAAACAGCTAACAATTTAAGTATTTGTGTTCCAGAAGTGAATCTATATGCTTTCTTCTCACGACCACCCAATGAAGTGTAAATATTAGTCCTATTTAATTGATAGACAAAATGTGTCATGAAGCTTTTAAATCAAGTGCTTACTACCACATGGTAATGTGAGGCCAGATTTGAATCCAGAGCGTTGAGCTTCAAAGCCTTCATTTCCAACTACTAACTGTGTTCCCTCACATTCAGATATGTAAGAAACAAAATCATTTTAAGTCTAATATCTACCAAGAATCTGATAAAAATCACTGCTTAAATTCTGTGTTTGGTTTAATCTGGGCATGTTCACAATTTCCTCACCAACCCACAGCCAGAAATGCTCAGCCAAATTAGAATAGAAAGGTGATTTGAATTACTGCAGAGAGCCACTTTAAATAATTAAGACTCTTTTATTCCATTCTGTTCTGGATATGCAAGAACTGGCTTCTGAATAATATTTAAGATGCATTGAAAGAACTCAGGAAATAATACTATAAATCAAAAGGTAAAGTCAATAGGGATAGATAAAGACATTTTTATCTTTTATCAATATTTTCTTTATTATTTCAGGCACCTTATTAGTCTGGCTGCTCAGATCCCAAAGAGGATCTGTTAGATAAATGTTCAGCTTTCTACTTCATTTGTCTGGGAGGAGTTCCTAATGTCTATTATTTTCATTTCAATAGTAGAGAAGAGTAAGTTATAACATAGTTTAAGTTATGTCATTTATCCTTAAGTAAAAAAACAAAACAAAACAACAATACAACAACAACAACAACAAAAAAAAAACCAGTCCACTGATGTTGAACATGTGATTAATTCTGAACAGTGAAGAGTGAGCCTTAATCTTTCAGTGATCAGTCATGTCCCATGGGAAATCTTGAAGAAGAACGTGGAGTGACTGAGCCTGGCTTTGCTCTATACCCTACCACAAAAAGAGATTGATGAGGCCTGGCTTTGCTCTATATACAAAAGTAAAAGTAGTTTGTATATTTCTGCCTCCTTCAGGCAACCAGAGAGGAATTTGTATTTGCAAACTTTATTTGGTATTTTTCATAAAATACAATCAATACAATATATATATATATATATATATATATATATATATATATATATATATATATACCACACACACACACACACACAGAGAGAGAGAGAGAGAAAGAGAGAGAGAGAGAGAGAGAGAGAGAGAGAGAGAGAGAGAACTGAGAGATTTATTTTAATTTTTTTCATGCTATTGTGAAACTTATAACTCTAAAGTTTGTAGCACAGGCTGGCAGGCTGAAAACTCAGGCATGATTTCTAGGGAATATTCCTTCTTCTCTGAAATCCCCATATTTACTTTTAAGGTTCATGATTAGATAAGGCCCACCCACTTTATAAGGGTAATCCACTTTACTTGAAGTCTGATGATTGCGAATTTTAATGACATCTACAAACTACCTTCAAATGCAGCCTCTAGACTAGTATTTGACCAAGCACTTGGCTCCATGTTCTACCAAGTTAACACATATAATGAGCCATCAAACAGAGGTATAGTCCTCTCTGCTTCTCTTCCTTTAAATCATCATTATACATCCACAGTTTGTATGCTCAAACCAATAAAATAAACTAAGACTATATTTGTTTCAAGCCTTTATAACCTTTCCCTGACCTGTTCTAATAATGCCTCCACTTACCCTGAAATCTTGATCATTACTTGACACTAATACCATTGCCCTTCTGACCACCTGGACAAGAAGCTTGCTCCTCTTCTCTCTGGATATGCTTTATAATGAGTCTTACAACAATAACCACAGGCCAGCAGCCCATTTAGACTAATCCAAACACAAAAGGAATGAATGAGATTCTGAGTTTACAATGAAATTTGAAATTCCCTAAGGTATTTCTGGTAATTTTCCCTAGGAACTGACAATAAGAGAAATATAACATATGATTTTATATAATCTGATATTTATTCCCTTCTGGGGATTATAGAATACATAATTGGACCATTGCATAGCTCTTCACCACTCTCTTTTTTAATCTAGTTTTGCCTTCTGCTATGGTTTGAGTTTTGTCCCCTTCAAAACTCATGTTGAAATTTAATTGCTATCATAAAGTATTAAGAGATGGCAGTTATGAGAGGTGAACAATGTCATTATAAAAAGATGAGTTTGTCCCCTTTTTACTTCACATGCCTCTTCTACCTTCTGCCATAGGAACATCCAGGCTTCTTTCCCTCTGGAGTACTTAGCATGCAAGGCACCATCTTGGAGAAGAGAGTGGCCTCTCCAAATACCAGGCAGGCAGATGTCTTCCCCTTAGACATCCCAGCCTCCACATTTGCAGCCAATCAATTATACAGTGTATTCTGTTATAGCAGCACAACACAATCTGAGACACTCTCCTTCTGCTTTTCAATTATTGAAATAATTTTTCCTCAGAGTTTGCCAATTACTATTCCTGCTGCTTAGCATGCTCTTTCTCCAGGATTCCCAATGCATCTTTCTTCCTGTTATTCACATCCTAGACAAAAGTACTCAAAAATGGCTCTTACCCTTAAACTATTTATTTCTTTCCCATGCTGATCATTCATATACAATTAACTCACTAATTTTTTTTAATGTACTTTTTGGTACTTGAGTTATCTTACTCTTTTTTTTCTTATTTTTCTATCACACCCTCACATTTTGCAACTTTACAGAGATAGATGGGCTTTGGGATTTTGTCTTATTTACCACTATATTCTGGGGCCCAGAAAAAGGCTTGATAATTACTCTGTTTAAAAATATTTACTAAATGAATGTATCCGGCAAGGTTCAATTCTGAAATGGAAGGAATATGGTACTGGCCACTCGGGAACATTCCTACTATTTCCACCGAATGTGGAGGAAGCTTTGAGGTTTGAAAATAACTATTTTCATGCCTCATCTTTAATTTAATTAGATGTGGAACACTTTTCATCCCGTAGGATTATTTCACTAATAGTGAGAACCTATTGTTCAAACTTGTTATGACCTGGGAAGCCAGTTTACAACGATCCAAAAAATGTTAAGATGGGAAATTACATAATTGCTTCTAATTATTTCTGTTTCACTGTTATATCTTTCTATGACCAGTTTACCTTTTAACTTTGGGTTTCCTATCAATTATGACTTTTTTTCTATCAGTAGAAAACCCATCTAATATATCTCTATACATACTCTTGATTTTAGAATGTTACTTTCTATAGGACAGTGGGGAATTAATTCTTTTGGAGCATTATACATAAATGGAAAGTGTTTATACTTTGCTGTCAGATTTCATTAACTAACTGCTGACTTTGTGAGATATATCAAAGTTGGGTACAGCTGAAGTATATTCATTTTTATTTATATGTGCTATTCCCTTATATGAATAAACCAGAATTTATATATCCATATTTAAGTTAATGATCATTGTGAGTAAAGCTTCTAGGAATGTGCTTACATGCTTATTCTGATGCACATGTATACAAATTGTTGCATATTTACATAGGAATGAAAAAGGCTATCAACAAGCATGTAGATTCACAAGTTTTAGTGGCTATAATACATAGTTAACTCACAACTCAGTCCCAACACTGGGAATTTAGATTGATTTCAATTGGTGGGTGGTATGGGAGGGAGAATAGTAATTTTATAGCAAAATTTAGATTAACTTAAAGGGAAGTTAGTTATGGCTGTTTACATGACACAATAAACAATACTTCTTGTCTTTTTCTGAGATAAGAATAATGCATTTTCCTTTTAAGAGTAGAGAAGAAATGAGTGAGAGTTGTCTTTTACGGCCATCACTTACTCTAGGAACTGGTCAACCTCTGCTCTGGGTTTTGCCTATCTTGTCGGTCCTGGGTGAATTTATGGAAGCAACCCTAGGCATGCACTTTGGTAAACTACCTTTTTAATTCACCAGTGCCATGAACAACTGAAACTCCTATTGCTCATATTAAAAATATTTCTGGTAGATGATTTACTCATCAAATAAGAAGTCTAGGGGGAATCCAAGATAGCGGGCTAGAGGAAGGCTGCATTTTGTGTCACTCCGGGACCTGGGATTCAGTATTTCAGAATACTGTTATTCTGAAAGTGATTAGACAGTTGCTCCTGCACAGGAACAATGACCACTGTGCTGTGCAGGTCTACAGGCCTCAGCGCCAGCACAAGTACTCCTGGCCACTCACCAATGCAGGTCCTCCAGGTACCCGAGTAGGAACACTAACATTAGCACCAGTGCAAAAATACTGGCTGCCACTCCCATGCAGGACACCTGGTCACAGCCCACGTGCAGGACCTTCACCTGCCACTCCCATGTGGATCCCCATCTACCAGTGTGGGGCTCCTCCAGTCGCCTTCCTCTTGGGGCACTGAAACCACTGCCACAGTTTCCTACACTCGGAATCCTGCACCTGAGGACCTGCACAGGGTCTGGAGACACCCACCATTCACAATACTGCATGCCACAGAGTTGCATCTCTGAACACGTTACCCAACACTGCCACTGGCTCCACCTGACCAGACACCACACTGTTGAAGCAGCCATCTCCATCTTGGGACACCCTTGTCATCATCTTTAGGTACCGAATATCAAGGTACCGAATGTCCCCAACTCCTCCCTCTCTCCGGCAACAGCTAACTCAGCACAGTACTTGCAGCTAAGCAGCTGGTCCCTAGCTTACAAAACCGGGTTGCAAAACTGAGTCACAAAATGGGAGTCCTGCACTGCCCAAGATAAAACAGCTCTCCTCAACAGATGGACAGCCCCCAGGGTGCAGCCCACAAGACCTCCAGAGAGAAAAGTTCCTGATTGGGAAATAGAAAGGGTGGAGGTGAGTGAGATACAGTTCAGAGACTAAACAAGAGAATAGGAATTTTGAGGTCTACAGGTGATATAAGGAGATGAGACAAGGCACCCAAATCACAGGAGTGGGCCCCAAAGGAGATCCTTGGACCAACCTTCTTACTCTTATAACCTTCACCATCCTGCCAGTGGAGATACCAGCAAACAACCGACAACATCACCTACTGGATGATAAGGAAAGCTGGAAAAATACTGATCTCCAACAAAAACAACCCTTCTATTTTACTTTGAGATTTTTTTTTTCTCTCTCTTCTCCCGCCATCATATCCCCAACATTTGTGAAACCAACTATTTTTTATAAATTAGGCTATTGAGGACTGGGATATCTGAATAGTATATTGCAGTGGTATTGTATATTCTTTTATCTCCTGTTTTTTACATTTTAACTTTTCTTAATATATATGTTTGTTTGGTTTTTGTACTCTACTATCTTCCCAATTACTTCTCTCCCCCAAATCACTCTTTCTTTTCTCCTGCTACTAACTTCTTCAGATTCCTCTTTCATGCTTTCTAAACTATAACAACTCTATATCCTCACCTCCTACCCCCTCAACATCTCATCCTATACCTCACCGCTGGCTCTTTGTCCACTATAAGAAACTGTAGATCCTTTTGCAAACCTGCTATTTATACTGTAGGTAATAACTGAACTTACTATTTCTGTATATTGTGACAAAACTGTAGAAGTCTTAATGGCAGGTATTTGGTTTAAGGTTGTATATTGTTTGTATTGGGGTCTGTTCACATTGTTCTCCCTGTTAAAGAAGAAATATTGGAACCCTGCAGCAACTCTATAAGCCTAAAGGGTAAAAACTGAAATGCCTTGGATCTGCAGTGCTAGAAGGGAAGACACATGAACAACATGAAAAAAACAAGGGAAGAAAGTGCCCCAACAAAACCTGAATCAGGATGACATATACAAGTAAAACAGACCAATTTCAAGCAATGAAATAGAAGATGCCATCAGAAACCTACCAATTAAAGGTCTATAAGACATTTAATGAAGAATTAATACCAAAACACCTCAAATTATTTCATGAAATAGAAAAAGAGGAAACACTCTCAAACTTGTTCTATGAGGCCAATATCACCCTGATTCCAAAAACAGACAAAGACACATCAAAGAAAGAAAACTGCAGACCAATATCTCTAATAAACATAGATGTAAAAATTCTCAATAAAATTCTAGTACATCAAATACAAAAACATATCAAAAAGATAATGCACCAAGAACAAGTGTGGTTCATCCCAGGGATGCAAGGTGGGTTCAGCATACGGAAATCAATGAATGTAATTCATCACATCAATAGACTTAAAGATAAGAATCATATGATCATCTACAATAGATGTAGAAAAAGCATTTGACAAAATTCAGCACCTCTTTATGTTCAAAACATAGAAAAACTAGGGATAACAGGAACATATCTCAACATTGTAAAAACTATCTATGCTAAGCCTAATGCCAACATCATTCTACATGGGGAAAAAATGAAAGCATTCCATCTAAAATCTGGAACAAGACATGGGTGCTCTCTTTCACCACTCCTATTTAACATAGTTCTTAAAACAGTAGCCAGAGCAATTGGATGAAAGAAATTAAAGGGATATGGATAGGAAAAGAAGAACTCAAATTAGCACTATTTGCTGACAATATGATTTTATACATAGACAACCCAAAAAATTCCACAGAAAACTTCTAGAAGTAGGAAATGAATTCAGCAAAGTAGCAGGATATAAAATCAACACCCACAAATCAAAGGCATTTCTGTCCATCTGTGACAAATCCTCTGAAAGAGAAACTAGACAAACTACCCCCATTTTCAATATCTTCAAAAAAAAAAAAACTTTAGAATCAACTTAAGAGGTGTAAGACCTCTACAATGAAAATTACAGAATGCTAAAGAAAGAAATTAAAGAAAACCTTAGATGATGGAAATAGCTTCCTTGTTCATAAAAAGGCAGAATTAATATTGTCGAAATGACCATACTACCAAAAGCACTATTCAGATTTAATGCAATTCCAATCAAAATATCAATGACATTCCTCATAGAAATAGAAAAAGCAGTCATGAAATTTATCTGGAAAAATAAGAGATCCCAAATAACCAAAGCAATCCTTAGTAAGAAGAGCGAAGCAGGTGGCATCACTATACTAAACCTTAAACTGTACTACAGAGCAATAGTAACAAAAAAAACAGCATGGTATTGGCACCAAAATAGACTTGTTGACCAATGGTACAGAATAGAGGACACAGAGATAAACCCACATAAATACAGTTATCTTATATTAGTCCAAGGCACTAAACATATTTTGGAGAAAGGATAGCCTCTTCGACAAATGGTGCTGGGAAAACTAGAAATCCATGTGCAACAAAAAGAAATTAAGCCTCTCTCGCTCACCATGCACAAAAATCAACTCAAAATGGATCAAGGACCTAGGAATTAAACCAGAGACCAAAGGAAGAAAAAGTAGGCCCAAACCTTCTTCAGGTCAAATTAGGCCCTGACTTATAAGACCCCTATAGCGCAAAAAATAAAATCAAGAATCAACAAATGGGATGGATTCAAACTAAAAAGCTTCTTCTCAGCAAAAGAAACAATCAGAACAATCAGTGAGGTGACTAGAGACCCTATAGAATGGGAGCAAATTTTTACCCCACGCACATCATATAGAGCACTAATCTCTGGAATATATAAAGAACTAAAAAATATTAACGCCAGAAAGACAAATAACCCAATCAATATATTGACCAAGGAACTAAACAGACAATTCTCAGAAGATGATATGCAATCAATCAATAAACATATGAAAAAATGTTCAACATCTCTAGCAATTAGAGAAATGCAAATCAAAACTAAAATTTCATCTCACTCCAGTCAGGATGGCATCTATTATGAATACAAACAACTATAAGTGTTGTCAAGGATGTGGGGAGAAAGGCATATTCATATATTGCTGGTGGGACTGAAAATTGGTGCAGCCAATCTGTAAAGCAGTATGGAGATTACTTGGAAAACTTGGAATGGAACCACCATTTGACTCCTCAATTTATACCCAAAGGACTTTTAAAAAGAGCATACTACAGTGATGCAGCCACATCAATGTTTATAGCAGCACAATTCACAATCACTAAATTGTGGAAGCAACCTAGATGCCCTTCAGTAGATGAATGAATAAAGGAGTTGTGGTATATATACACAATAGAATATTACTCAGCATTAAAAGAGAAAAAAATCATGGCATTTTCAGGTAAATGGATGGAGTTGGAAAATATTATGCTAAGTGAAGTTAGCCAATCGCAAAAAACCAAAAGCTGAATGTTTTGTCTGATATGAGGATGCTGATCCATAATGCGGATGGGGAGGAAATGGAGATGGGAAAAATGGAGGAACCTTAGATAGGGCAAAGGGGAGGAAGGGCAAGGAAGGAAGAAGAGGGGTAGGAAAAACAGTGGAATGAGATGGACATCATTACCCCAAGTACATGTATGAAGACATTAATTGGGAGCCTGTACTTTGTGTACAACCAGAGACATGAAAAATTGTGCTCTGTATGTGTACTATGAATTGAAATGCATTCTTCTTTCATATTATAACAAATTAGAATAAATAAATTAATTAATAAAAGAAGTCTAGATATCACTAAGTTCATTTAAACTTTAAAGTTAACTATGATCTGACATTTTAATGTGATATTCATATTTTTGCCCTAATCATATACCTGTAGGCTATATTGACTCTTTCAGGAATCAAGAAGTGGTAAATATTTCCAACTATGTTGAATACCACAAATTACCTTGTATGTTATTACAGAAGCCCCAAATTGTTATGATAATTTTCTAGCATGGAAGATTATTCTTCATTTAGAGAAGAGATCTTCATCTGAGCATTCATGCTCTAGCAGCATTATTGCCATCTTAATAAATTACATTTAGAGCATCACAATTGCTATTTTTAAGGCATTCAATTAGAGGAGCAACATATTGAGAATACCACCAATCTGTAATTAGAAAATACTTTATTATACTCTCTAAAGATAGAAGTGTTTCCTTACTTTTTTTCTATGAAAAAGAACTCTAAGAATTCAAAAAGAAAACCGCCAGCATGGCTATTTGAAATGGAGAGGGAGACAAGACAAAATTAAGGTTTGAGAACAAGTGCACCCCAGGTGTTTGCTGATCTGTGTGAGCTGTTAGAGAGCAGCGCCACTCGCATTACCTTAGCTTTGATGTGGGTTTGGCATCAGCCTTCACACACTGGATGTTCTTCAGATGTTAGACAATAAAATAACATCTAGAAAATGTGAGTGTGCTGTCAGAATAAAGAAAGCATACATTTTATATCCTTATATCTTCATAAAAAATGAAAACTTTTTCAGATGACTAGAATACCAACCTTGTGAATTGAGTCTGCTGCTTAAAGTCAGAGAAAAGGAGTTTCATTTAGTGCTGTGTATTTTTAAGCTATAAAAAAAAAACATTTCATGCATAACTACCCTATTGTATTGCTATCAACATATATAACAATACATGACATTTATTTTATTTTATTTTTATTTTATTTTTGTTATAAATTTTCAAACTCCTTTAAAAAATTTTTTAGTTATAGATGAACAAAAGACATTTATTTATTTATTTATTTATTTATTTATTTTTTAAGTGATGTTGAAGATCAAACCCAGTGCCCCACACATGCTAGGCAAGTGCTCTGCCACTGAGCCACACAACCCCAGCCTGCCTTTATTTTTTATGTATATATATATATATATATATATATATATATATATATGAACACATATACACTTATATATAATTTACGTGCATATGTTTGTGCATGTGTGCATTTGTTCTATTAAAACATCAGTCACAGAATATTTTTAAAGACTCGGAGTGAGAAGGAACACACAAAAAAATTTCATTGCTTTACTGCATATTAATAAATGAAAACCGTCCTGTAATAAAAAAAAATTGAGTCTTTCAAATTCTCCATTTGTGCCACTTGAATGATAGTGTTTTAATGAATAATATAACAGCTTATTAAAATTGCACCTATACATATTTCTTGCAGTTTGTGATATCTCCAGAACCCAAATTCATGGCTTGTCATGTTTTTAGGACATAACTAGCTAAAAGATATTTTGAAAGTAATGGAACAGAGAAAGCAAACAGAACCAGTATCCTTGATGGGTTGAGAAATTCGTGTCTTCATGGCAGTGACAGCCTGCTGACATAAGTCAAGTTTGTGCAATTAAGCAGCACCCTATAGGGCCTGGATGAGCACAACACAAGGACAGCTTGGTACTACCGAATGTCATGATTATATCCTATGTACCTACAAATACACCAAAAAACCCAATTGGCTCAGATTTCACTATCAGGCAATAGTTACACATAAACACAGAAAAATCAAACAGACAGAAAATGGCACATTTAAAAACATAGAGCAAGGGAAAGGAAAGGAAATGACATGAAAGAGAAGCATTTCAAAGTAAAATTAAAGTCACCTCAAAAATATTAGGGAAAAAACAATGCCCACAGAAGAAATGCAAAAGTAAAGTTCTAATAGATTTTGAAAGTTTCAATGTTTTTGAACTGCTAAGGAAAGATAATAAAACACTAAAATAGAAATTAAAGGGGCTGGGGATGTGGCTCAGTAGTGGAGTGCTTGCCTAGCATGCATGAAGCTCTGGCTTCAATCCCCAGCATCACAAAAACAAAAACAAATTTTGAATAATGGAATGAAGAAGAAAATGGATCTATTATGACTTGGATCTGGAATGTTTCCCAAAGGCTCCCATGTGGAAGGTTTGGCTCCAATGCAATACTGTTGGAAGTGGAGGTTTGAGGAAGTGATTAGATCATGAGGGCTCTTATCAGTGGATTAATCTATTGATAGCTGAAGAGACAATATATAAGGTGGTGGAAACTGTAGGCAGGTATGGCATGGTAGGCAGAATAAATCAGGGGGCTTCCTCTCTCTTTGCTTCCTGTGTGCCACGAACTGAGCAAATTTCCTCTTGCACGCCCTGCTGCCCTGATGTTCTGTCCTGCCTCAGGCCAAAAGCAATGGAACCTATCCAACATGAACTGAAATCTCTGTAACTGTGAACCAAAATAAATCTTTTCTCCTTTAAAATTTTTTTCCAGGTATTTGTCACAGTGACAAAAAATTAATGCAAGTACTATAGTTCATAATACATGAGTTGCAATGAAAGTATATACAGTACAGAATTACTCATGACACATGGTAATAGGTTATTATGTCCTATTCTAAAAGACAAATTTTTAATTTTATGTAAAGAGTATTTTGATGATAATGAAGAAATAGGCTTTTGTTTAATATTCTGCTATTTCTAAAATTCTTTTAAAAGTCTAGCTATATATAAGATCTGTAGAGTGGAGTGACTGTTTTAATAAGATCTCCCTTGAGCCTCCAACATGGTTGGTTCTCTGTGTTGAAAATGTAGAATCTTTAAATTCCTTCTCATAAAACCTTTCCAGAAAGTTTTAACTGATGAATTTGCTGATCAAGTTAGAGAAGTTATGGTTGTCAATTAATCATGTACTTTTAAGAGTAGATCCAAGTTCTGTCAGGCCTGAAGCTTGTGTGTTTGAAAAATAACTTTAAGGAAAATAATACAAAATGATAAATACAAAATGAGGCACAGGACCTTGGAAGGTAAATAAGATGTCCTGAGGTATATGCTTTATTAACTATTAGGTAAATCAGTCACTGTGCTGCATCTGAAAGTAGCCAGATCCTTTATTTACCTAAAACTATTAGAGTAAGGGTGTGCAATAAAATATTCTGTGCTATCCTAGGATTGTCACTAACTTCTCAGAGCTGATGGAAATGGATGTTAAGGATCCTAAATTCTAAATAGAGTTCGTAGGTATATCCATGGAGATTTCTTAATCTTTTGGGGGGATGGGAGGGTTCTGGGGATTAAACTCAGGGGCTCTCAACCACTGAGTCACATCCCCAGCCCTATTTTGTATTTTATTTAAAGACAGGGTTGCTTAGTGCCTCACTTTTGCTGGGGCTGGCTTTTATCATGATCCTCCTGTCTCAGCCTTCCTAGCTGTTGGGGTTACAGGTGTGCGCCAACGTACTGGGCTTTCATGGGGATTTTTAAGAGATGATTCCCAGAACCCAATTAGTCCTTTGTCTACTTTCTCTTGTACCTTAAAAATATTCTTTTAGAGAAAGCTGAAGATCTATAGAAGAAAATATTGAGTAAAATTCACAGGACAAGAAGATGACATTTCCTAACAAAGAAGCCAAGCAGATAAGGGTGCAAGAGATTTGAATTATTTGGAAGTGGACATGTGGGTATTACATATCCTGGCTGCATGTTTGCTAACCTATAGATATTTAAATGTCTGGCATATGCTATTGTGAAAGCAAACATGAAAAAATTCTCAATAACCCCCCCTCACCTCAGGATTTTGAAGCCATAAATGAAGAAAGAGTTTACCGAGTCACCTGTAATGTCAACAAGTGAAGAAGCTACACTCCCTTGCTTGGTGGAGTAAAGATATGTAAGTCTTAGTGGCCCAAGTTGAGTCTACTATTTAATACCTGAAAATAAAACTTTTCAATTACTCTGACATGACCATCAAGGGTCATCATATATGGGAAATGTTGATTTGGTAACATGTTTTAAGATCATGGTGGTGGAAAGGTAATTTTTTTATGTCCTATGGACTTCAGACCATTCAATAAGTTACAGTTACTCAGAAGTCATGCTTTCATTATCTTGCAATAAATTCATAAGTTCCTTGGAGGATATTAGGTTTATAATCATAAACCTAATTAGCCCTCAACACAGTGCCTTCAGTGTTGTATTTGTTCCATGACTCTATAACCAGTTGGTTGATTATGACCTTCTGCTTTGTGTCATTCTTCACTGGACATTAAGAGGATGAACATCAATTTTCGGAAAACCGACTTAGCACAGACAGCTAATTTATCACATCTTATATTACGTTACTAAGGTGAAGATCTTTTCATAATTCTGAATAGTCAGCATGTGCTCCATTCCTTTCAGGTGTTTAACAGTTATATAACAGCAAGGGGTCCTTATCTGCAATCCAACTACTGTCTAACAATGGAATCCATATGGACTCTCCACAGGAACAGGGAGACTCAAATGTTCACTGAACTTTCCTTCATCTGATTCCCAGATGTAGTCCCTGAAATGCTGATGATCATGCAATTATGTTTCTGCTTTGAAATGTCAGCTATCAGTTTTTCTCTAGCACCTTTTGAAATGTGACAGTATTTCTCATTTGAACAAATTCCTCTGCTTTCTCATCTAATGTGATTTCCTTTGATGAGACTCAGTATTGTTTTGAGACATTCAATACATATTTTAAAGGGACATTTTGCGGTTTTAGTAAAATCATTATTATAAATATAAGAATCACAGAGCACATCAAAAGAAGGAGCTCAACTAGAATATGCAGGATGACCCAGGGTATATTTCGTAGTGAAGTCTAGGGTTCATTTGTCCTCAGCCATTTTTATCTAGGTCTCTACTACAAATATTTAATTACCACCATTGTAGCTACATCTCTTTTAGAATACTAATAAATTGTACTTCTCATGAAAGTTACCATCCAACATTTGGAATAGAATATTAGAACCCGTAAGAAGTAATAATCACACTGGGTCTTACATAACTATTGGAATTGCACTTTGACATTTCTTTGGAGACCAATTAAATTAGGATTTCAGTGGTCAGACAAACTTGAATTGGGAAGAGAATGCTCACATGAGGTTTTGGACAATAAGATTTTTCTGCACTTGAATGAGTAGCTCATTTCTGGCATCTAAAATTTAACACATCATAACTTCTTAAAATTGAAGTTGCACTAATTTAAAAAACAACTATAGAAAACTTTTTCTGTGTTTGAGCCTAATTGCATTCTCCCTATTGAATTTTGTCATCAGGCTGTCTTCTCTGTTGGGCAATAGAATTGAGTCCTTCTGTCTCTTTAAGTACAAGTAATGTATTGATTGGATGTGTTTGCTGCAAGGACAACCAACACTAGCCAGGCATATCATTCGAGAAGTGTATCTTCAAATGCCATATGTAAAGAAACTTGCCCTCTGGTGGGTAAAAACAATGTCAGCTGATTTGGTGCATGCCCTAGCAAGTTTTCTCTAGAAACCCACTGAAACCAGACTTTCCCTCCAAGTTCATTCCTAACCAATTAACCACACTGACCCAGGTCTCTAGTGGACAGTATTCTTATTTTCATTGGTCCTCGGAGGATTGGTTCTTTTGTTCCTTTCAGAGTCTAGGATCTCTCTTTGCATGTCCTCCTTGCCAGTCCTATCTTTTCACCAGATGAAATCTCTAAATAGCAACTTCCTGAGGGTTGCCGCACTACTGTCCCAAAGTCCTGGGCCTTCTCTAAGAGAAGGAGCTAGGATTCTCCATCATCCGTGCTCCCCAGCTCCCTGCTCCCTGGACTGATCTCTTTTCATTTCCAAAATTAAGCACAGTCATCTACTTTAATTTTGCTGTATAACATATTTTATATTACAATGTCAGAATAAATACTAAATATTATAGACAATGTTTAGGATATAGTGAAACAAAGAAAAATTACATCTAGAATCTTCTATAATTCATTGAAAATTATCAATAGTTTAAGACAATAAGCCTGACTGTGCATATCTGACCTGCTTTTTTGTAGCTTCATGGAATGTGGAATGAGTGATTCACAATTTTCCTGAAGATGAGGCTGTTATGGAGCATCAAAACCAAGACTGGGTTAAAAGATATTGATTTTTCATTATCTGACTAATGTACCAACCTTAAGCTAACCACTCTATCAAATTTAAAAATTAATGAGTGCTTAAACACCTTAGAGAGCTTATTTAAATCTGGCTTAGTGGCATTTTTGCAAAGAAGAAAACCAGATTTTTGACCCTTCAATTTTTTTCTCCTTCCAGCTAGAGAGGATAATCTGGAGATTTTAATGCCACATCTGTCAGTTTCCCCGGAGTTCAGGAATGCCAACACAGTTGATTTTCTGTGGCACTACTGTTAGGGAACATAGGGACTCTGAGAACAGTGTGTGAAACATTCATGTTGGTGATAAATAGTATGTACATTTTTCTTTATAAATCCCAGGATAATTAATGGCATGTTATTCACAATACTGTAGTAATGTCTGTCAATGACCTTTATAATCATAATCAACAGAATGATATATGGACTGCCTTCAGCAGAGGAACAAAAGTTTAATGGGAGACTAATGATCAACTGTAATGCAATAAATAAAATCATCATAATAAAAAATATAGCAAGCATTAGGGTTATGGCTCAGTGGTAGAGTGCTTGCCTAGCACATGTGAGGCACTGGGTTCAATCCCCAGTACCATATAAAAAGTACTAAATAAAATTATTGATGAGACTCAGTATTGAGTTTTTATCTCTCTCTCTCTCTCTATATATATATATATATAGAGAGAGAGAGATAAAAATATATATAATATAAATATAAATGTATAAGTTGATATATATCAACATATAAATATATATATATCAACATATATAAACAAATTTAGGCAGAGTATAACTGGTGAATGGCTCTTACCTTGGCCCAGCACCCCCTTTCAAATGATGTTAAGATCTTCTTCTTTCCTTCTTGTGAATCCTTTAGTACCCAGTTCAGTAAAGAGGTAGATTTCATTCTCTTTACAATTATATTATTGCAATGGTATAGGTCAATCCAAAATATTGCTTTTTTTACCACCTTTCAATAATATGACTTTATATTTTACATGATTTATAATCTCATAGAGTAAAAATGAACACCAAAGTTTCAAAATGAGAGATCGTGATTTAGCAAGCACAGCTTGTCTACAGGATGGGCTAAGAAATTATCATAACATATTTACATCCAAAAGAAGAGACCCTCCAAGCACAACATTTCTTTCAATATCTTATGTATATGTGCATGGTATGTATGTCATTCTTTATGGATTTTAACATTCTGTCAGTTATATCATTTGGATTATCCTGATATTAAATTAAACTTACTTATACTTGACAACTATGTATGAATCTGTTCTAAGAAAGAAATTGTGAGCAATGCACTAGCGATTATCTGAAATACTTTCAATATTAATATGCTTAGTCCTCATAACAATTTTTGAGATAAAGACTATTATCATCTCCACTTAAAGATGAAGTGACTGAACCATAAAGAATAGGGAGTAGAGTCACAATTTGAAACCAGGCACTCTGACTTCACAGTCCCTGGGTAACAGTGGTCCACTTCACCTTTTGAATATTGCTCTCTGTGCTTATTTTAAAAGTGACACAGGGCTGGAGTTGGGCTCAGTGATAGAGCGCTCATCTTGCATTTGTGAGGCCCTGGGCTTGATCCTCAATACCACACAAATAAAATAAAGGTAAAAAAATAAATAAAATGGACATGTTTTTCTTCTTCCTCTTTTCCTTATCCCCCTCCCTGACTTGGGGACAGAGAACAAGATTACCTTTTCCCATTCTAGGCAGAATTATCAGTTCTTGTGCACACACCCACCGTAGGAAGGAGATGTCACCAGAAAATCTAGGAAGTGACTATCTCTCAAATTGACAAGTGAATTTCAACACAGCACCAGGGTGCCCCAGGACCCTTGTCAGGAAACACCTGGGGAGCCGCTTTTGAAGACTAATGAGGGCTTCTTTAAAAGCCCTCTGCTCTCCATGATGAGCAGAACCACAGCCTCTGAGGCAGAAGTCCCCTGTGCTTCTCTGCTAACAAAACAATAAATGTTCTTTTCCCTCTTTCTCAAAATGGTGTCCTCCCTTTTAAGTTGGCACAGGGAACAAGGATAGAACTTTTGATGACACAAAGTGCTTTACTACTAAAATAAACAAATTCATTTCACTACAAAATACTTTCAGGCATGAATAAAAGAACCAATAAAAATGGGTCAATGCTTTGAATAAATTTACATATAGTGTGACATATTTCTAAGTATATATCATTTACTAGATTTAAAAAGAATGAAGATGTCAATCACTCTAAACTGAATAGAATAATCACATCGAAAGTTCTTTGAAATTGAAGAAACAAGGGAATGTAAAATATAAGTAAGATCAAGTTTCACCATCGCCACTTTTCATGTAAGATCTTACAGAGATCAAGAGGAAAGGATCTGTTCACTCTGCCTGTTTATTTGAAGAATCATTCTGTAAGTATAGTCATATTTATCACTGTGTGTTTTTGTTTTTTCACACCAGATCTGTTCTTTGTAGAAGTAAATATTTGAAAATTTAATGCTTATCTTATGTTTTAAAATTTTAAACTGCTCCATGAGATGATAAAACTGAGAAATCTTATGGTATCAGATTTCATGCTTCCACAAAGTAAGAAGTTCTGGAAAATTTGGAAGTAGTTTAATAAAAAAATTAATTTTTATCTAGAAGTCCTACTTTAATTTAGATAATCTGAATATTGAAAGCAATGGTACATTTATTAACTTTTTAGAATGTAAATGCACACTTTTTATCATTAAACAAAACAAAAAGTAATGTTTATGGTAAAAAAAAATCTGATTCTTGTTGTTGATAATGTCTAGGGCAAAACACTTTCTTAATCTTAGGTACTCAGTATTAGGAGAGTGGAAACGATTCTGTCAGTGAAAAATGAATAGAATACTGTAGTTAATGTACTGGAAAAAAATTTATAGAAGGAGTGAAGGATATATAACAGAGTTACCTATGTTCAGTATCCTCTTAACCACCTGATTTATTTGACTTTTGTCCTTTGTAATTAAAGAAAAATAAAAGTGATATTTTAGTTGCCATAAATACGTGTATGTGTATTATTAAAATACACGTTTGTCAAGTGTTATGGTTTAGATGTGAGGTGTCTCCCAAAAGCTCACATGTGAGACAATGCAAGGAGGTTTGGAAGAAAAACAAATGGGTTATAGCCTTAACAAATCAGTGAATTAATCCCTGATGGGATTAACCGAGTGGTAACTGGAGGCAGGTGTGGCTGGAGGAAGTGGTTCATGGGGGGCCTACCCATGGGGTATATATTTTGCATCTAGTGAGGGGAGTCTCACTTTCTGCTTCCTGATCATTCTCTGAACTGCTTCCCTCTGCTACACTCTTCTGCCATGTTCCTGTCTCACCCGGAGCCCTGAGGAATGGAGCTGGCTGTCAATGGACGGAGACTCTGAAATCGTGAGCCCTTAAATAAACTTTTCCTCTTCTATAATTGTGTGGTCGGGTCTTTAAGTCACAGCAGCAAAAACGTTGACTAAAACATCAGGTACCCCTGACAGCTGGGTCTTCTCAAAGGCAGTTTCTGTCGTTTGCTTTTCTTCCTTCTATGTATGGGTTGTCCCTTCCTGATTCTTTTTTAAAAAATTATTTATTGGTGCATATTAGTTGAACAGAATGCACCCTTCTGTTTTTTTTTTTACACCTCTTAATTTTTGTTGGTGAAAACTAAACATTGTAGAAAATACATTGTAGCAACTGTAGATACTAACATCCCCTCCTCCACATCTTCCCTGGGACTTGTTTGCTTGTTTTCTTGTTTGGTGACTTGACTGAAATATTTTATTGAAGTCTTTTCTATTGAAGTCTGTTTTTTTTTGCAGTTTGCAGCCTCTGAAGTGGCTTTTTGTGCATAGTCATCCTGGCAAGGCAGCAATTCTAGGAGGGCTCCCTTTGTCTCTTTCCCTTTTTCCCTATTATAACACCTACTTGGTAGGTATCGCCCTCAGCTGTTAACCTCACTGTTTGCTGGCTGACTTCTCCATTATTTTCAACAATACTCTGTGGCATAAATCACTCCACAGTCTGTTCCAATTAAATTTGGGATCCTTTACATGAGGCCAGATTTTTCAGTTTTGTTTGAACTCAGAAAAGATTCTTCTTACCTGTTTCTTTCCCTAATTCTGTCTGCCATACAGTCCCTGGGCAAAAGTTCTGTGCCACTGCTGAGGAGTTGGGGGGCAAAGGCAACAGTCATTTCTCTCAGAGTGACACCTCTTCTGAATGAGGAGGGTGTTGGGTGAGATACTTTAGTTTTCTCTGCTCATGTCTCCCAGGCTGGAAACTGCCCCAGAAGAGAGCTGGAGTAGGGTTAACTACTACCCTTGGGTACAAGATTTCTTGTAGGAGCAATGGTTAAGTGAAGGAAGAATACCACAGACTACACCTCTCCATTCCTCTTCCCTGGAAAAAATGGTCCACAATATGAGGCGAAGGGAGAAGTGGAGAAGTCTTTGTGGTTTCCCCATCCTGGGCAGATACTTGTTCCCTGTGTGGTAGCTGAGGAAGAGGGAGCCCCATCTTGGACCCATCCTTCTCCAGGAGAGCTTCCACCACTATGAGCTGAGTGTGGCTAAAGTGCCACAGGTTCCTACTGCCCGTGGTAAGATTTAGTGTGGTGTATTTGTTTGTTTGTTTGTTTTTTAAATCAAATGTTTCTTTATTTGCTCTATTCCCGGGAGAAAATTTCCCAAATATGAACAACAACAAAAACTAAAGATATGTAGATTGTTTTTTAAGGAATATGGCTGTTTTACTGAGAGTCCATGGAGTTCCCTGTGCTGCTACTTTAGAGTTGCTTTATATTTATATTTTAATATTTACATTGTTTAAGAGGTTAAAATTCTAATAGTCTTAATTTTATTTTCAAGAATAGTGCACAAAATTAATGAAGCCTTTAATGTATATGGTAAGAGGAAAAATGGGTCATATGTTCCTTTACTAATGAAAAATTACCATTTAATAGAAAATAAAAGCAACTGTTATAATGACACAATAATTTTGTGAAATTTAGAAGATTAAATTAGTGTGCTCACTGATATATAATCAAATGACTCATAAGCAAAATGTGCCAAATAATCTATTTTTGTTTTACAAAGCTTTAAGAACTAAATGAGTGAGCAGTTTTCTTTTTTATGTCAACTATTTACTTGCTGTTGATAAAATTATGTCCAGTTACAAATAAGATTCAGCCTGCTCAGCTGCCCTGGGAACCAGTTAATACCAGCATTTCAGAAGGAGCCACTTATAACTAAACAAGAGTGGAAGTATTTGAAAAGCAAAGCAAAACAAAGTAAAACATTTTATACATTTACTAAGTTAATATCTACGGAAAGTGAAAAATAAGATTCCCCTTTAACAGTAATATGTCCAGGGATGGGAATATAGCTCAGTTGGTAGAGTGCTTGACTTGCATGCATAAGGCCCTGGGTTCAATCCCCAGAACCACAAAACAAACAAAACAAACAAACAGTAATATGTCCAAGATATCTGCGTCAATATAGCCACACAAGTCCAGAGATGTACATGTTGCTGAAAACCAAACAGGCTCTAAACTAATTAAAAGCAAATATATAATGTATGAGATCTGTGTGTAACATAATGTGGTACTCTCCATTATGCTTCTAGAATTTGGCTCTTTCAAGCTATGTTAAATTTTTAAACTCCAGTTTATAGCCAGTTACTGGCACAGACACATATGAGCCTGGGCATACATGTGCATACTCACATACCCGTCAGAGGCAGCAACTCCCTGATGTACTTACTTGACTTCTGAGAACTCTCCTTTGTGTATGTGTTGCATGTTCTCAACAGTCTTCATACCCAAGGATTTTTACCTATTCAGTGTTGTTCATATTATATGTGCCCCTTCATTTTGAATATGAAAGATTTTCATTAATTCTGGAAAATTCTCATTTACCATGTCTTTCTCATTTATTTTAACTTCTCCTTCTTAAGCTGAACATTCTGATTCTGTTCTCCATATATCCTGTTTCCATTTTTCATCCTATTTCATTCTGTATTGTATTTTGAGTGATCTCAGATTTATATATATATATATATTGTAGTTTATTAGTATCATTCCTCATGAATATAATTAGTTCTTTAGCTCATCTATTGAGTTTTTAATTGAAATTTAAAAATCTTATTTTTCATTTGTAATTATATTTATTTCCAGTCATTGTCACTTTTAAAGTCTGTGTTTTATTTTCTATTTATTTCACTTATCCCCATTCTCATCTTTTTCTTTAATCATATCAAGTTCTTGGGGTGTGAATTCTGTTATCACATCCCTTAGTTCTAAAATTAATCATATTTCTTATTGTTAACTCTAGAGTTTTGCATTTATTAAGAATATCAATATAAATGTTTCAATTATTAAGAATTTAAAAAACAAAAGAACAGTAAATTCCTATATCTAGCTGGATTTGCTGATGCATGCCAATAATCCCAATGGCTTGGGAGGCTGAGGAAGGAGAATTGCAGGTTTGAAGCCAGCCTCAACAATTTAGTGAGGCCCTAAGCAACTTAGTGAGACTCTGTCTCAAAATAAAAAAATATAAAAAAGGGCTGCGGATTTTGCTCAATGGTTACGTGCCCTTGGGTTCAATCTCTCTGTCTCTGTCTCTGTCTCTCTCTCTCTCTCTCTCTCTCTCTCTCTCTCTCTCACACACACACACACACACACACACACACACACACACACACGCTTCCTGTAACTACTAAGGGACTGGTGAGTAGAAGGGAAAGGCTTTCTCTGAATTCTAAGTCACTAATGCTGCTAATGTACTGTTTTTTAATTCTGAAAGACTTGAATAGATTATAAAGGAAGTAGTTATGTTCTGAGCAGATATATAGACCCAATAAAAGGCAGGACTTCAGAAGATTCTAGTAACTTCTAGAGGTTCTAAGTCTGTGGTTGATAAAACTCTTTGAACATGAGTCTTTTTTTTTTTTCCTACCAGGGTTTAACCTAGGGGTGCTTAACCACTGAGCAACATCCCAGCCCTTTTCTATATTTTACTTTGAGACACAGTCTCCCTGAGTTGCTTAGGGCTTTGCTAAGTTGCTGAGGCTGGTTTTGAACTCATGATCCTCTTGCCTAGCCTTCTGAGCCACTGGAATTACAAGTATGCACCACCATGCCTGGCTAAGTGCGTATTTTTTAATGTATCTAAATATATATGATGGGGAAAGTTTATTGCTGCTAAGAAAGGAATCCAGCTATTAATGGGTAAAATGTTCCACTAAAAAGAGGGAGGACTTCCAGAAGATTTGTAATTTAATACATAAAAGTAAGCTGTGGAATGTATAGATGATCTCAAATATCAAAGATCAGAAGCAGAGATACATGAAAAACATAAACTATTTTATAAATCCCTAGACTGGCTCAATTTATAAAATTCATCCTGAATTTGTATTTATGATGTGATCTAGGAGCTTTCATGATAAAAATTTAAAATCAGCAAAATGAAGAGTAATTTTTCAGAGTTCATTCCCTGTCTATCCATATTCCTTATTCCATTCATCTACACAAACATATCTAAACTTCTACTCTTCTGTAAGGCATGTAATTATAAATAACAAGGCAGTGAGTCTCTGCTAACACTGGGCACAAGACATAGGAAATGTAAGCAATAAAATCACATCTGTTAAAATAATAAGTGATTTCTTAGTTTTATGCTAAATTATTTATGTGAATTATATCACATATAATTTAATCCAAGGAACAACCCTCAGAGATACCCTCCTACAGGTTACAGATGAGAAATCTAAGGACAAAGAGGCCAACTTGCCAAGGCTAGTAAGAGACAGACATTAGATACAACTGGAAGGCAGAATTGAAGAGGGAAATTTATAGGTTTGGGAAAATCCTAATGATACAATGAACATCACAACAGAGAACATTGAAGGATACATGGCATTTAGTTAGAACTGATGGAAGACTGGAAAAGACTATTCTCAGAGAGAATAAATGTGAACAAGTCTAGGGTTAGAAAAAACAGAATGTTTGGGACTTTTAAAGTACTCAAGTTTGACTTCTGAAGTGTGCAAGGCTAGATGTTCTAGACATTTAAGGGGTAAGAGGACATCAGAAAGGCATCTTAAGCTTTACCTTAAATGCAAGGTAGAATTACACATTTATGTTGTGGAATGATTCAATCCTAGTAGAAGCAACAGAGAAGCCAGATCAATTTAGATGTTATTGAAATAATCAAAGTAGAGATGATATCGACTTAAATGAAATGATGGTGAAATAGCTGGATAGATTTGAGAATAAAGGAATAAAAGACAAATTGAGTAAGACTTACAATTTCTTGAATATCAAAGCAGAAGAAAAAGTAGCTATGGATGATAATGAAGGTTTTGACTTGAATAGCCAGGAGAAGGGTGATGTCATTTAAGGATATTTGGAACACAAGGGCATAGATATATTTGTGAGGGAAATGATGGCATTACTCATATTATAAACATGATGATTTAGGTGATTGATCCATGTAGGACGAGTTGCACAGTCGGGAGCCGAATGTAAAAATCTGAATTTCACTATAGAGATTGGAGTAGGAGATGTTGATTGAGGACTCAGCAAATCAGAGATAACAGAGGTAACAAGATTGTCAAGAAAAGGCTTAGAATGAAATGAAAATTGCACTCGGGACAGATACCTAGGAACAAACACTTCAACTGACAAAAGAAGAAGAGCTTCAAAAGAGAACTAATGGGGAATGAAGTAATCTGGGGGAAAAAAAAAAAAAGCTGGAAACAAATCAAAAACTAATTGCAAATTTGTACAGAAGTTGTAACAAATGGGAGAACTAAAATGACCTAACTTTGAAGAGTTATAAGGCTTTTCAAAAAACTTTCTCTTTTTATTTATTATAAAAACCTGTAGGGTATTGAATGCTGCTCCAAGCTTCAAAATAGAATCTGAACCTGCTACCTAAATTGCTACTAGCAAAGGCAAGCTTGGGGAATATGATAGATCAACCAACGCAGTGCTTGCTCTATGTGAAAAAACTCTCCACTGAAATAGAAAATAGAAGTAAGCAAGTGTGATCCCCGAGAGGAATAAACCACATTCATTAGCCAGAAAAGGAAGTAGACATAAAGGATCCTCTTTACAGTCTTATAACTATTGATAATACGAATGAAAAAGGAAATATGATGAAAACCAAACTATGCACTGTTTCAGAATCCAAGAAAAAAAATCAATTGTAGATACCCAGTTTTGATCACTGTTTACTTAAAGTTCAGCTAATATACCATGAATTCGTATTGAGCATAGAGTTCTTTCACTTTCAGAAAGATGACATTAGAAAACAAATACATGGCAACAACTGCATGATCTTACCTGGAAGGAAAGCCAGTGTTTCCTGGTTACTCTCTTGTGTTCCATAATTTACTTATTTTTCTACATGATTACAAAGTTGACATCTTTGTGTTTTAGGTTTCCAAAATAAGGGACCAATTTACTGTCTTGGGCTTTTAATATTTTAGGAATTAAGATTTGACAAAATCGTATAATTTATCATAAGCACTAACATAGTAAATAATTATAGTGTAAAATATAGGAATCTGTAATTTTCTAAAATAACAGATTAAATCAAATTATAATATTCCAATATTTTTAGGGAAGAGGATAATTTCATTACTTATCAGTTAAGCAGTTAATTAATTATTAAATAATCATTTAATTAATAATATAAAGGAGTATATATCCAGATATAACAAAATGTATAACAAAAAGAAAGTGATCTTTGTCTTAGAAAACAAAGATGCAATGCTTTCTAGTTGATAAGTAATAAAGAAATAGATCAGTGGAACAACAAAAAAATATAGAGTTGCCATAAATATAAAAATTTGGTATATAAAAAATGATAGTTCCAATTAGTTTTTAAAATGTAATGAATAAATGCCTACAGCTAAAGTTGGAAATTTATCTCAGCAAATAAATAAGCACATATATCCGTACTGGATTAAAGACTTAATGTAAAAAAAATAAATACTTTAAAGGATCAAGCGAATATTCTCTTATGGAAAGAATTTCTTAATGAAAACAGAGGGTCCTGAAATATGAGAGAAAAGAATCAATATGGCTACACAAAAATTGAAAACAACATATAGAAAAATACACAAACACAGCTAAATAGATCTTTTGGTAAGATGCTTTGTGTCTACTTCCTTTTCTAGCTGATTATTTAAAATATTTTCAAAGCCAATTACTTATTAAAGGAGTAGGTTGACCAGTTCATCATGAAAGGACAAAAATCAAATAGAAATTTGGGCAAAAGATATTAACAAATAATTCATGGGAAAGCAAATTAACTGATCAATAGACACAATGATTCTCAAACTCACAGATAGTAATAAAACTGTAAATTGAAGTTAACATTGAGGTATCCCCTTATCTCCACTAGATTGCCATAAGTTAAATAGAAATACACTATTTCCACTGGAGTTCCCTATTCATGGTAGAAAAGGGAAAAAATATATATACATTTCCATGAAAATGCAATTTGTCACTGCATTTAGAAAAGGTAGTTTGACGACATTCATCAAAATTAAAAACGCATGCCATGCCACCAGCAATTTTCATTCCAGAAATATGTCCCATAGAAATAAAAGCAGCAGTAAATAAGAGATGTTTACCAGAGTGTTTATTATAGTATTTTTCAAAGTGGGGGAAAAGATGGTAATAAAATCAATGAGCATCAAAGGGAGAAAGGAATTAATACATTATGGTATCTTTGCCTCATGAAAGTTTATAGCCATTACAAAATGAATTGGAAATGTACCTGTATTCCAGGCACTACTAATGCATAAAAAAGTAAGATTTAGAGAAAAATATATAATATGATCCTGTTTATGAAACAGTGAAATAATGATACCATACTCTTATATCTGTTCATGAATGTAAATATGTGTGCATAGACATGCTTATACTGATGTTAAAAGTTAAATGAAAACAGTACAGCAAGTTGTTTATGTGCATTATATATTTTGGGGTATAGGGTAGATGCCACAGGGGTTATTAGAGGGAAAGCAGGATTAAGAAAAGTGTAGAATATTGTTCCTAAAATAGTTCTATTATGATATGATATTCTATTTGTGAATGTATAATATATACTATAACACACGAGTATAACTTTAGCAAATAGAAGAAAAAAATACGTTGTACTGGTGACTTGGGTAATAGATTTTCAAATATTTAAAGGGAAAAGTTGAAGAACAACATGTTCTCTTTTGGTAAAAACAATAGACATACATATTTCTTAATGTGTTTGGATTATCTGTTAACTAAAAGAAAAATGTTTTAAAATATGCATTTGGTTATTAAAATTGGTTATTGTAGAGTGGCAGGAATAGATGGAAGGAGTGTGCTTTGGGCAAGTTAGCTTTCCTGTTGAAACTTGAATTGTGCAACTTGTTGAAACAAGCATATGTGACTGTGATCACCTGAAAAATAATAAATAAAATTTAATGGTTGAATTTTACATTATATTTTGTTTTCATTTCATTGAATTCCTATTAAAGTCTTTGCTCAGTACTCTATGAAAGATACCAAGCTAATTAATTCTTTTTCTTAATGGACTTAGAGGAAATTGCTGTATGACTGCTGTTTTCCTCCTAAGAATTCATTCTGTCTTGTATTTCTTTATCTATTTAACAAATTTTATTAAGGGCTTGGTATACATCTTGAAACAAAAGTGAAAACAGCATATTAAAGCCCATAGTGTTAAGTGGGAAGATTATAGTAGTAAATACATACATCAAAAAATGAAAAGATTTCAAATGAAAAAAAACAATAATACACTTTCAAGATTTAGTAAACCAGGAGAAAAGCAAACTCAAAATTAGTACCATGAATAAAACAATAATATTCAGAGAAGAAATAAATGAAATCAAGACTCAAATAAATAAATAAAAGATCAATAAAAAATGTTTTGTTTTTCAAAAAGATAACAAAACTTCAACTGTGCTAACAAAAGAAAAAGAGAAAACTCAAATAAAATTAAAGATTAGAAAGTTGACATTACAACTGATATCACAGAACTAAGAAATAAACTTCTATGAACAATTAAATGTTAACAAATTGGAATGGATACATTTCTGGACATATATAATGTACTAAAATTGAATTAAGTAGAAATAGAAAAATCTAAACAGACCAATAATGAACAATAAGATTGAAGTGTAATTAAGTTTCCTATTAAAGAAAGGTCCAAGCCCTGATGACTTCACTGCTGCCTTCTAACAGATGCTTAAAGAAGATCTAATACCAACACTTAATTCACGTGCATTTTAAAACATTGAAGAGGCAGAAATACTTCTAAACTCTCATAAAAGGCCAGAATTACCTTCATACCAAAGCCAGACAAGGACAATATAGGAAAAGAACATTAAATGTCAATATCCTTGATGAAAATGAGAGCAAAATCCTCAACAAAACTTTAGCAAACAAATCACAGCAGCACACTGAAAACATCATGTATTATGATCAGGTGAGATTTATCCCAGTGTTGTAAATATGACTCCACATATGCAAATCTATAAATCTGATAGACCACATTGACAAAATGAAGGAAAAAAATTAAAAAACTCATGATCATCTTAAAGAATGCAGAAAAAGCATTAGACAAAATTTAACACCCTTCCACGATTAAAGTTCTCAACAAATTAGGAAGAGATAGAATATACCTCAACAGATTAAGGACCACACAATATATTCTATGGTGACAAACTGAAAGCTTTTTGTCTATGATCAGGAATGAAACAAATATGCCCCCTCTTGCAACTTCTACTCAAAAAGTGCTGGGTTCTGGCAAGAAAGTTAGTCAAGAGAAAGAAAGAAAATACATCCAAATAAGAATGGTTGTAGAGAAATTGTCATTTGATTATAAAATGATCTTACATATAGGAAATTCTAAAGATAAATTCTAAAGATTCAAAATAATTTGTTAGAAGAAATAAATGAATACAGTGCAGTTGCAAATTACAAGATGAACACACAAAAATTAGAAGAATCCTTACATTGGAACAATGAACTATCTGAAAGCAAATTCAAGAAAATAGTCCATTTATAATAGCTATAATGAAATTAAAAACTTTGAAATAAATTTAACCAAGGTGGTAATAGATCTTTACACTGAAAATTATAAGATATTGGTGAAATAAACTGAAGCAGACAAAAATAATTGGATATTTAATTTTTGTGAATTAGAATAATTAATACTATTCAAATATTTATATAACCCATGGTGATCTACAAAATCAATACAGCCTCTATTAAAATTCCAATGTCATTTTACACAAAAGTAGAAATAGAAAAGAATCCTAAGCTTATATAGAACCACAATAAAAGCTAAAAACCCACAGAAATATTAAACAAAAGGAACAAAGCAAAGGCAATGTATGAATTTACTTCAAACTATATTGCAAAGCTACAGTAATTAAGCTAGCATGATATTGGCTTACAAATAGAAATTTAATGAATGAAAAAGAATAGCAAGCCCAGGAAGCGAGGTTATGTATTCATAGTCAGATTATTTTCCACTGAGATGCCAAGAACATTCAATTCAAAAAGAACTGTCTCATCAATAAAGGGTGTTGAGAAAATTGTATATCCATGTGCAGAAGAAGAAAAGTGACTCACGTCTCTCTTTTTGTTAATAAGCCAAGTCAAAATGGATTACAGACTTCATTGACACCATGAAGAAAAAAAAAAAAACAAGAAGAAAACAATAACATTGGTCTGGTCAATAACTTTATTTATTTATTTATTTATTTAGTATTTGACTCTAAAAACTCAAGTCAAAACAAAGATAGGTGAGTATAATTACATTAAACTAAAAAGCTTCTGTAAGCAAAGAAAATAGTTCACATAATTGAGACAACCTATAAATTGGAGAAAATATGTGCAAGCAATACATCTGATAAGGAAAATATATAAAGAATGCAAAAACAAACAAACAAATATGTAATTTTAAATAGGTTTAAAGGACATTGATAGACATTTCCCGATAAAAGACATACAGATGGCCAAATGGGTATGTGAAAAACATTTCATGTCACTAAGTACAATGGAAATTAAAATGAAAACTAAAGTGAGATATCACCTCACATCTGTTAAAATGACTACCACCTAAAAGATGAATGGTAACAAGTTCTGATGAGGACGTGGAAAGAGAAAAAAGCCTTGCACCCTGTTGGTGACCATGTAAATTGGAAGAGCCATTATGGAAAACTATATAGAAGTTCCTCAAAAACAAACAAACAAACAAAAATACAACTCTAAAATCATTCAGCAATTCCACTTCTGGGTATATATCCTAACGACTTGGATTCGGTATGTTGAAGAAATACCTGCACACCTACATTATTTTGGCATAATCTACAATGTCTAGGATATTGAATCAAGTTTCCATCAACAGATCAATGGATAAACAATACTTGCTCTATACACACAAAAGAATACTATTCAGCCTTAAAAATGAGAAATGAGAAATTCTGACATTTGCTACAGGTATGGACCTGGAGGACATTATGCTAAGTGAAATAAACCAGGTGCAGAAGGAAAGTTTTTTTCTTACTTACATGTGTAATCTAAAACAATTTAACTCAAAGAAGCAGAGTAGAATTTTTTTTTTTTTTTTTTTTTAACCAGTGCCTGGGGATGCAAGGAATGAGGAGATACTGGTTAAAGGGCACCAAGTTTCAACTAGATAAGAGGAATAAATGTGATAATTTAAAGTGATATATACATTAGTTAGCTATTTAAAATCAGTTCACACTATGCATATATCAATACCACTGTGTACTTCATAACTATATGCAATTTGTTAAAAATTAAAAATAAATGAATAAAATTTTAAAACCCTGCTTTGATGAAAAACTGTGATGTTTCTAAAAGATTGAATGTATTAAGCACAGAAACATTTATAATGGATTTGGTAATCATGACCTTGCAAAAGGTTATAGCAGTGGTAGTAACAAAATTCTGATTTCAGATGTTGACTTGGTGAATCTGAAATGGAATCATTTCTAATGGTTATCACTTTTAAGGAATTTGGCCATGTAAAAGAAATAGAAGAGAATTTATGTTAGGAAGTTTTGAAGATCAAATTCCTGGAGAATGTTTATAGGTTAATGTGTATGATATCAATGATTCAGACTAAATTTCATCATTTGTTCCATACAAAATGTTTTCTGCCTATTTACCCATCCTTGAATTAAGACAGACAGACAGGATTCCAACATGGCGGCGGGCGAGGAGAGATCAAGTCTCTGACCTCTTCAGCTGTGCAGGCATAGGGAGTCGTAAACAGCCTAATTCTGTTTGCTCAGGATCACTAGGCAATGCTGAACTGACGTGGATCTGGGGCGAGCTGTTTGGGCCTCTCAGAACACACACTGAACCTGGATCGGCTGAATTCAAGCTCCCGTTCGCCTGCTTCCTGCAGACAAACACCTGTGACTCAGCACTAATCCATCCGGCTGAAACAACCGGTCAGCCCTTCTGATCCTACGGAGGTAAATGCCAACCGAGCCTTCATAGGTAGTGGCCACAGGTTTGAAACGGGGCTTGGGAGAGACAGTAAGGACCCACCTGTTGCATTGGTCACCCGGCAAAGGGAAACGAACTGTCGCCATTTGCAAGAGATACCACCATGGCAGACAACTGACGTCATCAGACTGCGGCGGAGGAGATAACTTCATTGAAACCTGTGGCTACAGGTGTGTAATTCCCTAGCCTTCCCTCTCCACACATTGGGGAAACCTTAAGGGCCAATCCCAGCTCTCCTGTAAGGGCCCCTCCCAGCTCTCCCGGGAGCACTGTAGCCAGACCGAGGGAATTAGAGGTGGCGCGGGACCTGCGGCGCGGGACTACCACTCCCACCAGTGCTGACAGCTGAGGTCTCTTGCACCAGCTACCGGGGGTGTGGCTACCGGATGGGCAGTAAAATTCGCTGAGGATTCTCAGCCCCAAGCTCTACAAACTTAGGGTCTGAGGGAATGGCAAACTGGAAGAGTGGGCCCAGTCATTCATGACAACAGGGCTCCCGGGAGCAGCAGACCTGGCTTGTACCCAGTATTGTGGTGAGCGGCACCCGTGAGAGGGGCCTGGCTAGAGGAAAAGTGGGGAAGTGACTAGACACAAGAGGACGCCCTAGGCACCCAGGATTGGAGACTCGCCCAGTCTGGGAGGAGGAGCTGCTGCACACTGATTGGTTTCCGCGTATTGATAGGAGAAACTTGGCCTGGTGGTCACAGCGCCACCTACTGGAAGAGAAGTTAATCAAACTCTAAGACTGCATTTATTAGTTTTTTTTTGTTGTTGGTGTTGTTTTTTTTTTGTTGTTGTTGTTTTTAATTTTGATTTGGGGTTTTCTTTCATTTTCATTTTTCTTTCTTGTTTTTTTAATTTTTTTTTTACAATTTTTTTTAAATTTTTTTTCTTCCAATTTTAATTTTTTTTATTATTTAAAAATAATTTTTTTTCTTTTTTTATTTCTATTTTTTTTCTTCTTTTGTATTTTCATTTCTTTTCAATTATCTTATCCCCCCTTCCTTGAATTCTACCTGTTTACTCTCATTCTCTTTAGTGACTTTTTCCCTTCCCTTCTAATACCTTTCCTCCCAAGCATCAAATAAATTTATAGGAGTAAACAGTAACTCAGCAGTCAAACAGAACAAGAAGTAACATGAGCAGCTTCAAAAAGCAAGGAAGAAAAGGAATACAAACAATGCAGGACAGCCTAAATATTCAGGAGGTCTTAGAGTCATCAGAAAAATGGTCATATAAAGAACTCAAGGAACACCTTAGACAGATGGAATGGAACCTTAAAGAGGATACAAGACAGCAAATTCAAGCAGCGAAAGAACACATTGAGAATGTATTACACAAACAGATAAAAGAAGAAGTTAAGCACCTTTATCAGGAGATAGAGATTATAAAAAAGAATCAAACCATAATCTTAGAAATGAAAGAAACTATAAACCAAATTAAAAACTCAATTGAGAGTATCACTAACAGAGTGGAGCAAGTAGAAGCCAGAACGTCAGATAATGAAGACAAATTATTTCATCTTGAAAAGAGTCTAGCCAACTCAGAAAGGCTGGTAAAAAATCACGAGAAAAACATCCAAGAGTTATGGGATAACATAAAAAAGCCAAACTTACGAGTCATCGGGATAGAAGAAGGTACAGAGATTCAAACCAAGGGAATGAGTAACCTGCTGAGTGAAATAATTACAGAAAACTTTCCAGAAATAAAAAAGGAAACAGATATACAAATTGAAGATGCATACAGGACACCGAGCACACAAAATCACAGTAGACCAACGCCAAGACACATTGTTATGAAGATATCCAATATACAGAACAAAGAGAAAATATTAAAAGCTACAAGAGAAAGGAGACAGATTACATTCAGGGGTAAACCAATAAGGTTAACAACGGATTTTTCATCACAGACACTGAAAGCAAGAAGGTCATGGAACAATGTATTTCAAACACTGAAAGACAATGGATGCCAACCAAGAATTCTGTATCCAGCAAAATTAAGCTTCAGGTATGACAACAAAATAAAAATCTTTCATGATAAACAAAAGTTAAAAGAATTTGCAGCCAGAAAACCAGCATTGCAAAGCATTTTGAGCAAAACACTACACGAGGAAGAAATGAAAAACAATAACCAAAACCATCAGAGGGAAGTGCCTCGGTAAAGACAGAGGGCGAGGGGAAAAATAATCATGGAGAAACAAACTAAATTTTTTTTTAAAAAAAGGATAAATAATCAAACATGGATGGAAGTACAAACCATATATCAATAGTAACTCTGAATGTTAATGACTTAAACTCTCTAATAAAGCGACATAGGCTGATATCATGGATTAAAAAAACAAATCCAACAATATGCTGCCTCCAGGAGACACATCTGATTGGAAAAGACATACACAGGCTGAAGGTGAAAGGATGGGAAAAAATATACCATGCACACGGTCCTCGTAAGCAAGCAGGGGTGGCCATCCTCATATCGAATAAAATCGACTTCAAGACTAAGTTAATCAAAAGGGATAAAGAAGGACATTATATACTGTTAAAAGGAACCATTCCCCAACAAGACATAACAATTATCAATATTTATGCACCTAATAATGGCGCTGCGACATTCATAAAACAAATTCTCCTCAAGTTCAAGAATCAAATAGACCACAACACAATAATTATGGGTGACTTCAACACACCTCTCTCACCATTGGACAGATCCTCCAAACAAAAGTTGAATAAGGAAACTATAGAACTCAATACCACAATCAATAACCTAGACTTAACTGACATATATAGAATATATCAACCATCATCAAATGGATATACTTTTTTCTCAGCAGCACATGGATCCTTCTCAAAAATAGACCATATATTATGCCACAGGGCAACCCTCAGTAAATATAAAGGGGTGGAGATAATACCATGCATTTTACCTGATCATAATGGAATGAAACTGGAAATCAATGATAAAAGAAGGAAGGAAAAATCCTACATCACATGGAAAATGAACAATATGTTACTGAATGATCAATGGGTTACAGAAGACATAAAGGAGGAAATAAAAAAAATTCTTAGAGATAAATGAAAATACAGACACAACATATCGGAATCTATGGGACACAATGAGAGCAGTTTTAAGAGGAAAATTCATCGCCTGGTGGTCATTCCTCAAAAAAACAAAAAACCAACAAATAAATGAGCTCACACTTCATCTCAAAGCCCTAGAAAAGGAAGAGCAAAACAACAGCAAATGTAGCAGAAGGCAAGAAATAATTAAAATCAGAGCGGAAATTAATGAAATTGAAACAAAAGAAACTATTGAAAAAATTAACAAAACTAAAAGTTGGTTCTTTGAAAAAATAAATAAGATCGACAGACCTTTAGCCATGCTAACAAAGAGAAGAAGAGAGAGAACTCAAATTACTAACATACGGGATGAAAAAGGCAATATCACAACAGATGCTACAGAAATACAGAAGACAATTAGAAATTATTTTGAAAACCTATATTCCAATAAAATAGAAGATAGTGAAGACATCGATAAATTTCTTAAGTCATATGATTTGCCCAGACTGAGTCAGGAGGATACACACAATTTGAACAGACCAATATCAATGGATGAAATTGAAGAAGCCATCAAAAGACTACCAACTAAGAAAAGCCCAGGACCGGATGGGTATACAGTGGAGTTTTACAAAACCTTTAAAGAAGAATTAATACCAATACTTTTCAAGTTATTTCAGGAAATAGAAAAAGAGGGAGCTCTTCCAAATTCATTCTATGAGGCCAACATCACCCTGATTCCGAAACCAGACAAAGACACCTCAAAGAAAGAAAACTACAGACCAATATCTCTGATGAACCTAGATGCAAAAATCCTCAATAAAATTCTGGCGAATCGGATACAAAGACACATCAAAAAAATTGTGCACCATGATCAAGTAGGATTCGTCCCTGGTATGCAAGGCTGGTTCAATATACGGAAATCAATAAATGTTATTCACCACATCAATAGACTTAAAGATAAGAACCATATGATCATCTCAATAGACGCAGAGAAAGCATTCGACAAAGTACAGCATCCCTTTATGTTCAAAACACTTGAAAAACTAGGGATAACAGGAACGTACCTTGACATTGTAAAAGCTATCTATGCTAAGCCTCAGGCTAGCATCATTCTGAATGGACAAAAGTTGAAGGCATTCCCTCTAAAATCTGGAACAAGACAGGGATGCCCTCTATCACCACTTCTATTCAATATAGTTCTCGAAACACTGGCCAGAGCAATTAGATAGACGAAAGAAATTAAAGGCATAAAAATAGGAAAAGAAGAACTTAAATTATCACTATTTGCAGATGACATGATTCTATACTTAGAAGACCCAAAAGGGTCTACAAAGAAACTACTAGAACTAATAAATGAATTCAGCAAAGTGGCAGGATATAAAATCAACACGCATAAATCAAAGGCATTTCTGTATATCAGCGACAAAACTTCTGAAACGGAAATGAGGAAAAACACTCCATTCACAATATCCTCCAAAAAAATAAAATACTTGGGAATCAACCTAACAAAAGAGGTGAAAGATTTATACAATGAAAACTACAGAACCCTAAAAAGAGAAGTAGAAGAAGATCTTAGAAGATGGAAAAATATACCCTGTTCATGGATAGGCAGAACTAACATTATCAAAATGGTGATATTACCGAAAGTTCTCTATAGGTTTAATGCAATGCCAATCAAAATCCCAATGGCATTTCTTGAAGAAATAGATAAAGCAATCATGAAATTCATATGGAAAAATAAAAGACCCAGAATAGCAAAAGCAATTTTAAGCAGGAAGTGTGAATCAGGCGGTATAGTGATACCAGATTTCAAACTATATTACAGAGCAATAGTGACAAAAACAGCATGGTACTGGTACCAAAACAGGCGAGTGGACCAATGGTATAGAATAGAGGACACAGAGACTAATCCACAAAGTTACAACTATCTTATATTTGATAAAGGGGCTAAAAGCATGCAATGGAGGAAGGATAGCATCTTCAACAAATGGTGTTGGGAAAACTGGAAATCCATATGCAAAAAAATGAAACTGAATCCCTTCCTCTCGCCATGCACAAAAGTTAACTCTAAATGGATCAAGGAGCTTGATATCAAATCAGAGACTCTGCGTCTGATAGAAGAAAAAGTTGGCTCCGATCTACATATTGTGGGGTCGGGCTCCAAATTCCTTAATAGGACACCCATAGCACAAGAGTTAATAACAAGAATCAACAAATGGGATTTACTTAAACTAAAAAGTTTTTTCTCAGCAAGAGAAACTATAAGAGAGGTAAATAGGGAGCCTACATCCTGGGAACAAATTTTTACTCCTCACACTTCAGATAGAGCCCTAATATCCAGAGTATACAAAGAACTCAAAACATTAGACAATAAGATAACAAATAACCCAATCAACAAATGGGCCAAGGATCTGAACAGACACTTCTCAGAGGAGAATATAAAATCAATCAACAAGTACATGAAAAAATGCTCACCATCTCTAGCAGTCAGAGAAATGCAAATCAAAACCACCCTAAGATATCATCTCACTCCAGTAAGATTGGCAGCCACTATGAAGTCAAACAACAACAAGTGCTGGCGAGGATGTGGAGAAAAGGGTACTCTTGTACATTGCTGGTGGGACTGCAAATTGGTGCGGCCAATTTGGAAAGCAGTTTGGAGATTCTTGGGAAAGCTGGGAATGGAACCAACACTTGACCCTGCTATTGCCCTTCTCAGACTATTCCCTAAAGACCTTAAAAGAGCATGCTACAGGGATGCTGCCATATCGATGTTCATAGCAGCACAATTCACAATAGCTAGACTGTGGAACCAACCCAGATGCCCTTTAATAGATGAATGGATAAAAAAAATGTGGCATCTATACACAATGGAGTACTATGCAGCAATAAAAAATGACAAAATCATAGAATTTGCAGGGAAATGGATGGCACTAGAGCAGATTATGCTTAGTGATGCTAGTCAATCCCTAAAAAACAAATACCAAATGTCTTCTTTGATATAATGAGAGCAACTATGAACAGAGCAAGGAGGAAGAGCAGGAAGAAAAGACTAACATTAAACAGAGTCATGAGATGGGAGGGAAAGGGAGAGAAAAGGGAAATTGCATGGTAATGAAGGGAGACCCTCATTGCTATACAAAATTACATATAAGAGGTTGTGAGGGGAATGGGAAAATAAACAAGGAGAGTAATGAATTACAGTAGATGGGGTAGAGAGAGAAGAAGGGAGGGGAGGGGAGGGGAGGGGGGATAGTAGGGGATAGGAAAGGTAGCAGAATACAACAATTACTAATTGGGCATTATGTAAAATTGTGGATGTATAACCGACGTGATTCTGCAATCTGCATTTGGGGTAAAATTGGTAGTTCATAACCCACTTCAATCTAATGTATGAAATATGATATGTCAAGAGCTTTGTAATGTTGTGAACAACCAATAAAAAAATAAAAAATTAAAAAAAAAAGACAGACAGACAGACATATTTTGGAATAGTGATTGTTTTCACAGAGATCCCTTGGTATTTTCTTGGATGGTTTCATCTTGTTGATTAAATTTCATTATTATGGAATAGCTACAGGTTAGATCATGGTCCACAGTTCTTAGATCAGTTACTGATATACAGCCAGCTGCTTATCATTACAACATTTTTGTAATGTTCACTGTGTGCAAAAATTAAATGAAGGTTGTCTTTATAGACTAAGACATCTGAAATCCGAAGTCTGATCTCTTATCTCTCTTGCCTGATTCTACTATACTCAACTAATTCAGAATACTCAACAGTGAAAATTGAAAGCTTTTCCTCCAAGATCAGGAACAAGACAAGGATGATCCCTCTCACAATCATTATAAAGTACTGAATGTCCTCACCAGATAAATTAGTCAAGAGAAAGAAAGAAAAACATCCAAAGAAGAAAGGAAGTAGAATAGCTGTTGCTCTTTGCTGATGACATCATCTCTTGTATGAATGATAAGAAGTCTTACTCCTTTTCTAGGCTCTGAACAGAGAGGAACATATTGAAATCAATTAAAAAAAAAGATTACCCAAACAGAAGAAGATGAATAGGCAATTTTCCAAAGGAAAAAAAAGCAAATGAAAGGAAGATAAATGTTTAACCCTGAGTAATCACAAATTAAACAGTAATATACAGAATAATAAAGCCTAGTGTTGGTGAAAAATGTAGAAACATCCCACTTTCCTTCAATGCTGACAGGAGCATAAATTTATGACAGTGTTGGCAACATGTATTAAACCTTAGTATGTAAATTCTTAGTAGCACTATTATTTAAACTACTTTCTCAGAGAATCAGTGAAAATTCTGTGCTAAGATTCAAACAGAGCTCAGAGCTATGTTATTTGTATTTGCACAAAACTGGAAATACTTAAATGTCCCTTCGACAAGAAATATTTGGTTAAGTAGATTATATTGTATTTGGTATAACAGAACAATACATATTAATTAAAAATTATCTCAAAAATACTGACATATGTTCACATCATTTTTATTAATGACAATATCATGCTGTAAAATATAAGTATGGTTAGATATATAGCACATATATATGTTTTATATGTACTTATTTATAACTTTGAATATGAAGAGATTAATATGACAGTATTTTAGTAGTAAGATGACTTAATTTTTTATAATTTTCAACAGTTTTTGCATTGATCAACATATTGCTTATAAAAATAGTTACTATTTTAAAAACATAAGAATGAATCATACTATCTCTCTCTAGCTCCTAATGTTTAAGTTTTAGGAGTTTTCTTCGGTGATACACAGAAAAAGCGGTAGTGAATTCTATCTCAGAAGAGTAATCTGAGTACAGCCTCTCTGTACTTCCTCACATTAATAAAGATAAAATAAAATCTTTAAGTAACATTAAGAATTCTATAATAATATGAAATAACAAAAATGTCACTCCTTGTAACTAAAGGAGACAGAACTCTAGGAATAACATTAAGCAATATACAATTAAAGAGATAATCAAAACATAAGACAAGCAACAAGAGTAATATAAAAGAGAAATGTTCTAATCTGATAACAATGGATATTTGGAGTAGGAGATGACCCAGGAATAACACACAGGATGATTTCCTGAGATGCCTTTGCAGGCTCTGAGTAAGGCAACTTTTTGGTATAGCTCCAACCTTAAGTTAGGCAAAAACAAAAGGGGTCCTGCATTAAGTTGGAAATAAGAAGCATAGGATCCTTGATAGGAGAGACAAAGCAGTGTCAGCTACTCCCACATGATTTTACCCCCAGATCTGGAGACAGTTAATTTGGTAGGCAGTGAGCCATACCTATGTGGCCAACACCAATAGAAACCCTGTACACTGATGCTGTTCAGCTTTACTCTTTGAAGAATTTCAAACATCACTGGTGGGAGAAATAAAAATTGTCAGTGTGATCCACAAAGAGAAGACAGCTAGAAGTGTCATATCTGTTCTTTCCTAGATCCTGTCCTATATGTCCCTTTGTTGATGAATTTAGCTAATTTAATCTGCATCCTTTTGTTGCAGTAGGCTATAACCATAAGTAAAATAATGTTTATGAGTTCTGTGATACTTTTAAGAAATTATTAAATCTGAGAGTAGTTATGGGAATCTCTTGAATTGCTCTATGCTCAGTGTGGTCCAAGGAATAAATCTACCCCAATCTCTCCACTTTCCTGACTTGGAGTCATCAGAATTCATCCCATGAATATTCCCTGTGTTGTTGTTGGCATATAGTTTAGCAAAATTTTTAATTTCCAGAAAAGAAAAGTATGAAAATATGAAATGATTAATAGGCTGAAGACTTGGTAAAAAAATGGTAAATTGAGATAATGAGAAGCTACTAGTAAGTCCTTTCCTAAATTGCATCCCTACCCTTAAGATAGCTGGTGTAAGTGGATAGGAAAATTAAGAGAAATTGTTGTAAAAATGAATAAATCTTAGGAATGAAGTCCTAGAAAATAATGCAGCTAAATATGGTTATTAAAAAAGAAAAATATTCTGTATTTACCTAAACAAAATAATTATTCCACTCCATTTAACATTTATCAGATCTCATTAAGAGAATTACATTAAGATTATATTTTGTCACTATAATAGAAAACCAATTTTAGTGTCATAAATGAGTCAAAGTTTCAACAAAGTTGCATGAAGAAGAACTCATGGCACTGAACCTTTTCAGTCTATGGGAAAGATTATAATAAAAAAATAGCTGTCTAATAATACACAGAGGACCATTTCAAGGTGATTCAACTCACTTCTTCCTAGTTTATAAGGTGATAATTTTAAACACAGGCAAGAAGAATTCAAATTAATTACAAGGGATTGGATTGGGGTAACTACACATAAAAATTTCCTGTGCTATGCTATCTAGGAGCTATGTTTGATTGTGAGGTAGCCTCCAAAAGCTCATGTGTGAGCCAATATAAGAAGGCTTAGAGGAGAAATGATTGGGTTGTGAGAGTATTAACCGAATCAGTGAATTAATACCCTGATAGGAATTAACTGAGTTAATTTCTGAGTTCAATTCTGGTTTTTGATTTGTCTAAGTTTCTCATTTGGTTAAATGTCCATTTAGTGCAGATCCTCCTTTGCTGGTTTTTACATTTTTTTTTTCACTTCATCCTCATGAAACATTTTGTTGAGAATGCTCTGTAGTTTAGGCTTTCTAGTTGTGAATTCTTTCAATTTTTGTTTATCATGGAATGTTTTAATTTCATCTTCAAATCTGCAACTTAATTTTGCTGGATATAAAATTCTTAGTTGGCATCTATTTTCTTTCAGAGCTTAAAATATATTATTCCAGGACCTCTTACCTTTGAGGGTCTGGGTTGAGAAATCAGTTGAGATCCGAATTGATTTCCCCCACTACGTAATTTGATTTTTTTTTCTCTCACAGCCTTTAAGATTTTATCTTTATTCTCTGTGTTAATCATTCTCATTATAATGTGTCTTAGTGTGGGTCTGCTATAATTTTGTTCATTTGGGGTCCTATAAGCCTCTTGTATTTGATTTTCCATTTCATTCTTTAGATTTGGAAAATTTTCTGCTATTATATCATTGACAAGATTGTGCATTCCTTTGGTTTATATCTCTGCTCCTTCATCTATTTCAATGACTCTTAAATTTGGTCTTTTCATATTATCCAATAATTCTTGTATGTTTTGTCCATGGTTTTCTACCTCTTCTCTGTACGTTCAACTCTTCTTTCAAGATTATATATTTTGTTTTCATTGTCTGACATTCTGTTTTCCAAGTGGTCTAATCTGTTGGTGATGCTTTCTATTGAATTTATAATTTGGTTTATTGATTTCTTCTTTTGAGGATTTCTGCTTTTTTAATGATCTCTAACTCTTTATTGATGTGGCCTTTCACTTCCTGTGTTTTTTCTTTGACATCATTCCTCATACTATCCTTTACTTCACATATCAGTTTAACTATGTATAATCTGAACTCCTTCTTGGACATTTCTTCTACTGTGTTATCAGTGGTTTCTGTTGTTGAAGCATGTTGGTTTGTCTGGGGCACTTTATTCCCCTGTTTTTTCATGTTGTTAGTGTGTTCTCCGATCAAAAAGTATGGATCTAAGGCAGGATAAATTCTACCCTGTAGACTTATAGTATCCCTGAATGTTTCCAGTGTTTTGCCTTTACTGGTGAGACCAATATCGAGAGTACCCAGTGCACACATTATATAGCCTGAAACCTAATAGCTCTCACTAAGGTGTTTACTGCTTTCTTGCATTAAACCAAAATGATGAGTTCAATAACTATCTATAGTACAAACAGAAAATTTGTTAAAACAATTTACAATTTCAAGTGGTGGATGAGAGAACAGAGGTAGTGTAGTATGCAATATTCACGAGGGAGGAAGAGAAAAGCTAGAAGTATAAATTCACAGGAAGAGTCGAAGGGGAGCTGACAGAGATTGGCTGTTGGTTGGAGAAAAGTTGGAAAGAAAATAGATGAAAGAGGAAGAAAACAAACAAAAAGAAAAAATTAAAGACATAAGAATACAACAATAATGCAAAACACCATTCATTTATCATTGTCCTCCACACACTGATGCATAAAAAACACCTGTTCCAAATATGGTAGAGAGATTAGTGAATCAAAAAATAAAGTAAAATAAAATAAATCTTGCTGGAAAGTCAAACTGTCTCTGTCAGTGTTCAACAGTTTCTCAGCCTTGTCTCTGACATCTCTCAGGATCACCAAACCCAGATCAGCCCTCACAAACCCAGTCTCTATCCCACCAATATGGGTTTAGATACCTTAGGCTCGGCCATACTGCAGTCCCAGGATTTCAATGCTTCTCCTACTTGCAGAGGGACCATCAGGGATACACTCATGCAAAGGAGCAACCCTGAAATGCAGCAGCAAGACGAGGGCCACCAGCACTCTCAGCAGGAGGACCTCGGGTTCCTCCAAACCCACAGGCACCCCCACACTGAACCTGCAGGTCCCATCTGGAGTCCCCAGACAGAGGCTCTTGTGGTGGTAAACCTGCTGGCACCCGGGCCCCAGGCCCTAGCTGGTGTCCCAATGGGTGCAGCCATGTGCAACCAAACCTGGAGTCTCCTCCGAAGCAGTGCTCCAGGCTATGGTAGCAGCGGTAGTGGTGGTGGTTGGTGGTAGGCAGTAGTGTTGGCAGCAGTGACAGCTACAACTGCAACTGTGGGGGCAGCATCACCAGGCAATCTCCGGGGGTCAGCAGAAGTGTCGGCTTCAATTGTATCTGGGGCAGCAGTTTCTTCTGTGGAAGCAATACCCAAAAAGAAGAACCCCCAGGAGATCTCAGGTTGGCATCAGAGAATCGGAGGCTATAGCAATGACAGTAGCGGTGCAGGTGGTGGTTCAGCAGCAGCTACCATGCAGGGTGTAGGAATTTGCATCCAGGATAACTGAGGCTGTGCCCAGAGATGAGCATAACTAAATGTTTTGAAATTTTTTTTTTAGTAGAAAAGGTCTAAGATTAATCAAATGGTTCCAAAAGTTCAAGTTCATTACTACAAAATGGAGCACATATCCTGGTAAACTGTATGCATTAAGTGAAGGCTGGGAAGGTTTTAGATGACAGACAATCTTCAAGGCATCAATATTCAATGTCATTGTCCAAATAACATCAACTGGACTATAACATCTGGACTGAAAGTATTTATGATGTTTGTGGTAATATCACACAAAAGAGTTTACTTCTGCATGTCATTCTTTAAGTTATACAGTAATGTAAACTTCCACGAAAGAGCGATTGGGAGGCAGGGACTGCTAAACTAGGGAGCAATGGTAGTGACTATTTAAGGGATTGTTACATGGAAAAGGAATGGAATTTTTTTCTCATGTGGACCTTTTAGAGAAGCAATGAGATTATAAGTGAAGCCTGTATTTTTATTTATATATAATTTGTTCTTTATTTAGAACAGTAGAAATACTTCACATACCAGTCAGGTTTATCACAAGAGAGACTGAGTTTAATTCCCTACCAAAGGAACTGCTGTGTCTAAACAGAGGATGTACAACCACTTGGGATTTCAAAAAAGAGATGAGTCAAATGACCTCTAAAGTCCCTTCAAGCCTTCTTTAAATCACATAATTTGATCTATTTTTTACAAGTCTAGTATTTAACCTTCAAAAAACAGTAACAAGTAAATACATGGTACTTGATTCCTGTGGCTATATTTCTTGGCAGCATTTTATTTGTTCTTTTTCAAAAACCTTATCATGCCAGACAAATACCTGTGAAGCCTTCTTTTTTAACTTATTGACAACAGTTTACTTTATCCAGCTATAAAATATCACATGATGTGAATAAGCACAAACCAAATTTGTTATTTCTATATAAATCCAAGAAATTTTTTTTTACTGATAATTTTAGTTTGGAGAACACCAACTTGGCAAAGTGTTTTCCTAAGCTTTACATTTAACTAAGTTTAACTTTTGAAGAACAATTTAGAATCCAGAGTATATGGTAACAATAATCATAGGTCTGCATGGGTTAAGAAAAAAATCAAAGGATAGCCTTAAAATTCTTATAACTTATAAAGTACAATTTAGAACCCAGAGTGTATAATAACAATAAGCACAGGTCTGTGTAGGTTAACAAAGATAAAAGGATAGCCTTAAATCTCTTCTACATTTAGGAAACAGTGTTAATGATCAGAAATTGACTTAGTCAAAGGAAACAGAAGACAAGTCTTCAAAAGACAGTGTGACCCTTCTATGTCAGATACAAAGTAAAAAAGAGAGCACTTATTTGTTATCTTGCTGGTAAACATATATAAAATTTCATTTTATAAACTTTATATAATACTTAGATAAGGTTTAGACAGAAATAGTTCTCATTCACATTCGTTTATACTTAGTCACATATATTTAGGGTGTCAACTATATTGTTACCACCTAAATAACAGTTGTTTGTATAACCAGTTACAAAATAATTATGACTTTAAAACATGTAGAAACCTTAATTCCTTTAAGACTTAGTTTCCTGAAGTAATAAGACCTTAAAAGTACAAGAAAATTCTGGTAATAGATAAGAACACATCAATGTTTCAGGCTTTGTTTCATATCAGTACATTAAAGTTCAAATAATTTTGACTGTGCTAATTATAGCCAATTTGATCACAAACACAAACTTGTTGAGATTTGCCTTCTGCAAACCTTCTGTGACTGACTTAAACATTCACAACTTCTTTACATTCTTAGTTTTCTCCTCTTTCATCTTGGACTTTAGCTCAAGAATATTAATTTACCAGACAAAATACTTTCTCATCTAGAAACGTTTCTGTTACCTTCTAATTTTCTGTACTAAAATATATTTTCATACCTATAACTTTAATATTTTCTAGTTTTGGACCCTTTCTTAAGTTCATATTCAGAAACAATCCTTATGAATATTATCTGTGCATGTGACTTAGACAAAAAAATGTTATCCTAGGAGAGGAATCAGACGATCTGAAATATACAAAAGCTCTGCTACATCTTTTCTCTCCCACGTGGCATTCAATGGGTTGGAGCACAGGATATTTTTGAGCCTGACCTGTTTACCTTATCATTATCATCATTCTGTCAACTTTAAGTGAGTTCCCCACTGTCAGTTGTACCCAAAGTCTCCTTTTGGATATTTTTCTTATATGAGGCATGTCGATATGCAATGGAGAAGGCTCTTTCCATCCTTTTATTTAGGCTTCCTTGAAGGCAGGCCCATTCAGCCAAGATGTCTTTGCTCAAGAGACTACCAGTAAGATCATTGCATCATGGCCCAGATCTTCTTAAAGGTCCAGTAACAGATACAAAACAAACTAAACAAAAAAACACAAATGAGAGAGGATCACCAAAACCAGGGCTGACAGATGGAAACCTTTAAAACAGACAAGATCTTCACATACAAATTTCTTGTACTTACTTTAATAGGTCAACTCTAAGATTGTATAATAATCCAGAAAGCTATTTAAAACCCAGTTCATTACACTAAAACATTACTTAGACAGGCTTATACCTATGAAGGTAGCCTTTTCTTCAACTTACTGTACCTCTGACAGACCAACTCCAATTTCAAGACTGTACAAAAAAGAAACACAGAGAGAGACAACCACAGAGGAACCCCAGAACCATGGCTAAAAAAATGGGAACCTTTAAATTGACCAGCCAGAATCTTTCCCTAGAGACTACCTATAGGATCAATGCAGTACTGGCCAGGTCTTAAAAGGGAGCAGTAATAGATACAAACAAAACAAAAACATAGACGACCAGAGGGAATTCCCAAACCTAAGACCAACCAACGGATGAGAACCTAGACGAGACCCGAGGGAGGAAATAACCGGAGGCTCTCAGTCCCACTTAACCATGACTCCTGCACTAGTGGTGCCACAGACATCCTATAAAGAAGGACCAGATGTTCCCATGAAATGTAGAATCCCATGAAGCCTTCCCAGATACGTAGAATCAAGGGTCTCAGTGTACACGCTGGAGGACTTACCAGATGGCCAAGGGGTGTTATGACTTCACTGAGTTGTTTCCTTTTTCTCAAAGTAGACCAAGATGGAGCAAGCTGTACCATTCAGGGAGAGATGGTTGGAGTTCCTTGAAGCCAAAGTAGTTTCAGCAGCTGCTGGGTTCGTCCCTCAGTCTCTCCTTCTCCTAACATGAATAGCTCTTTGATTCCACCAGAGGCAAACTCCCCCCATCTCCTAACTCTCCAACAGTTGGCTCTCAACAGGTTCGCCAGCCACTTGTATCCTCAGCATGGAAGGGGGTGCCTTGGAGAGCCAGGCCTGCCCAGGAAATCTGGAGAGGTACAGCTCTCAGGTCCCACCCGGGGTACCACATTTGTTGCCAAAACCTTGGTTCTTGTCCCCGATACTAATCCAATAACTAGGACACAGTTTTGAGAAAAAGGAAAAGGAAGGTTTATTGCTTTGCTAACAAGAGAGAAACACAGAGGACTCCTGTCCTAAAGGCTATGATTCAGTAGAATATAAAAATGTCTTTCCTCCTAATTCTTATAAATGACTGCTGTTTCTGTTATTGCTGTTGTTGTTTTGTTTGTTTGTGGTGCTGGGAATTGAACCCAGGACCTTGTGCATGTGAGGCAAGCACCTTACCAATTGAGCTATACCTCAGCCCAACTGCTATTTTTTAAAACCAGTTACAGGTTTGTCTCTTCCTATAAATGAGATTTTCTTTTTCTTTCTTTTCTTATTGGTGTGTTATAATTATACATAATAGTGGGATTCATTGTTATATATTTTCACATGCACATAGTATTATAAGTAAGATTTCTTGAGCTATCTAACTATAGAATTACCCCAGCTTCGTAATAGTATCCACTCCAGAACAAAGATCCTTAGATGCACCCCCAAATTATTCAACATTCAATACTCAAATCCTATCATAGGGCCTTTTTGATCATTTGCTGCTGTATTCAACAGCTTCTTTCACTTCAATTAGTAATAAACCTAACTTGTTCAACTTATAGGTGTGTCTCTAGGGGTTGTTGACTGAAGGACATTGACATCATAGAATAAAAAGATTTACTAAAATTCATAATGCCAGTTGATAATAGATGACTAGTAAGATAACTTAAATTCAAAATAATAATTATTATAAATCTCCCCATTTTTCCTTTAAACATAGTAAATATAAATAGATTTTAGTGGAAGAATGATATAAATTTTATAAAATAGACAATAAATGAGTCCCAAACATTATATCATGAATCAAATAATTTTTAGATTTTTACTTTCTGTATTATTGAGTTTTTCATTGCTATAACAAAATACCTGAGGCATACTATCTTTATAAAGAAAAGATGTTTATTTAGCTCAGGTTTTTAGATGCTAAAAGTCTCAATGGCAAGGCCTAAGTTCTGATAAGAGCTTTTCTTATGATGACTATGCTAAATCATGGCAGAGGGTCATGCAAGAATATGTGTAAAAGGAAAAATGACATCTTAAAAGCCAGAGAGAACTGGGTGAGGACAGGATTAGGCTTTTATAAAAGTCCTCCCAAGAGGAATAACTAGGATTCTGTGAAAAATACTTTAATCCTCTCAGGGGGATTATGTTCCTGCTGACCTGGCCTAAAGACTTACACTAGATCACACCTCTTAAAGATATTATTAGCTTCTATAGTGCCATACTAGAGGTCAAGTTGCAAACACAAGAACCTTTGTGAGAGCAAAGAATATCCAGACCACGGTATTCTCCCCTTGGTCCCCTAAAGCTGATGTTCATCTAATGATACAAAATGCATTCATTGGATTTCCAAGAGTCCCAGAGTCTTAATTGTGATGGCACTTACTCAAAAATTCAAGTATAAAATCTCTTCTGAGACTCAACGCAAACTCTTTCTTCCAGCTGTGAGTCCTTATAAGGAAAAAAAAAAAAAAAGTACAGACTTCCAGGATGCAGTAGAAGGAAGACCACAGGTAAACATTCCTATTCCAAAAGGGTAATTGGCCTTTTGGAAAGGGTAAATTGCAAGACTGAAAACCCAGAAGAGCAGATATTTATTGAATCTTAAACCTAAACTCTCGGCCCAACATCTTGCACATACTGCAGTGGGGCTTTGGGCAGCTCCTCCCCTGACTTTACTAGCCACAGCCCACACAGTTTTCTCATAGGTTGCATGCTGATGTCAGTGACTTTGCAGTGCTGGCAAGGCACTCCGAGGGTTGCTTTTGCTTTCTGAGGGCCCTATTTTGTTTCCACTCTCATAAGCATCACTCCATCTGTTACCCAAAGCTCAGTCCTTGTCCCTGATGCCAGTTTAAGAGGACAGTTTTGATAGAAAGAAAACAGAAGGTTTATTGCTTTGCTAGCAAAGGAGAAGCACAGAAGACTCTTGTCCAAAGGCTGTGAATCTGCCCATCAGGGAGAACAGAGGGTTTTTAAAGAAGCTTCTCAAAGGCTGCATTCCAGGTGTTTCCTGACAGCAGTCCCAGGTGTACCCTGATGGTGTGCTGAATGAAATTCACTTGTTAATCTTGGAGATAGTCACTTCCTAGATCTTCTTTGATGACATCTTCCTGTGGTGGGTATGTGCTCAAGGACAGATAACTAGGTCTAAGATGGAAAAAGGTAATCTTGTTCCTGGGCCCCAAGTTAGGGAGGGGGACAGGGAGAAGAGAAAAAGAAAACACATGTCCCTTTTAAAATAAGCCTCTGAGAAGAGAGGGCTATATTCAAAAGGTGAAGTGGACCACTGTTACACGTTCAGGGCGGGGTTACAAATTCTTGGCATCCTGGGCTTTCTTTTTCTTTTTCTTTTCTTTTCTTTTCTTTTCTTTTCTTTTCTTTTCTTTTCTTTTCTTTTCTTTTCTTCTCTTCTCTTCTCTTCTCTTCTCTTCTCTTTTCTTTTCTTTTCCTTTCTCTCTCCCTACCCCCTCTTTCTTTCTTCCTTTATTCCTTTCTTTCTTGGTGCTAGGGGTTGAATTCAGAGGCACTGGACCACTGAGCCCCAGCCCTATTTTTCATTTTTAGAGATAGGGTGTAAGGACCTTGCTTAGCATCTGGATGGCCATCTTAAGTGACAGTAAAAAAATTTGCTTTCCTGCCCAAGAGTGTTTCTGAGAAAGTCTCACCACTCCCTCATATCAACCCTACCCTTAACCACCCACATTAGGACCTGCCCATCTCTAATCTCTGAGCCTGCCTCATAAAAGTCCAGAACCCTAAGCCTGTTTTGCCTCTCTCCATTTATAGAGAGATGAGCCTTTATTTGTCAGTCTGACAAATAAACTATTTGTGGGTATCTCTGACTGGTCTCCATCTTTCATTTCTCCCTGGCCCATCTCTGGTTCCTCACTTTCCTTTTATAAGGTCTTACGGAGTTGCTTAGTGCCTCACCATTGCTTCACCATTGCTGAGGCTGGCTTTGAACTCAGATCCTCCTGTCTCAGCCTCCCAAGGTGCTGGGATAACAAGCATGAGCCACTGCATCCAGTTCCAGGCTTTCTTTTCTTTTTAAATTTTTTTTTTTAAGTTGTAGATGGACACAATACCTTTATTTTTTATGTGGTGCTGAGAGGCTCGAATCCTCCATGCCTCACACATGCTAGGCAACCTCTCTACCACTGAGCCACAACCCCAGCCCTGCAAAATATCTGCCATCAGTATAAGCAGCATCTGTGCCTCTTTGCTATATGGTTGCAGCTACAGAGTGCCTTGCCAGCTGAATTCAGGGGAATGAATCTGAGCATAGTCTTAGCTAGAGAGTCTGTAGAATATACCCTGGGGTTCCCTGAAGGTCTCTTGTGATGGGTTAGGTCTCAAATACTTCTGACATGTTCTTGAGGCATTTTTCCAATTGTCCTGAGGCAAAACACTTGACTACTTCTCACCATGCTAGTGCTAGTCTCTTTGGTAAGTGGTATGACCATACCTTGACCAAGTTGCAAATTTTACAAATCTTTCTACTCTGCTTCCTTTTGTTCCTGAATTCTGCTATAAGTCTAATCAAAACCAGCCAATAATAATATGCCACAGCTTGAATGTTTTGTTGTGTTAAAATCTCTGCCAATTATATTAACCCAACATTCTTAAATTCTACCTTCTACAAAGACTTAAGGCAAGTTTACAATGAGCTAGTTAGCTTGTTTTGCTTTTTTTTTTTTTTTAATTCACAGTCTAACAAGGATTGCCTTTAGGCTACTTTTCAATATTCAAGACCTCATCAGCATGGTTTTTATTGTTCACATTCTATCAGCATTCTGCCTCTATATTTTTATGTATAGTTATAATAATGGTCTCACTCATTCCTCACAACCAAGTTTCTGTATTTGCTTTTCACTACCATGACAAATACCTGAGGCAGACTAACTTTTAAATGAAGAAATTTATTAATTCACAGTTTTGGATGTTGAATGTCTCAATGGCATGGAACTATTGGCAACTTGACCAGAAGGAGGGGAAGGAAAAGATAGGGACTAGAAAAGAAAAGAAGGGGCAGAAGAGAGACAAGAGGAACAGAAGATGGACATGAATGACAGAGAAAAGAGATCTGCAGCTATCTTTAAGTAGCTTCCCAGATGGAAATTTCCCACAGCCTGCCCCTGTACACTTGTGTTTAAACTTCAGAATTATTTCAGACACATTTACAGATAACCTCTCCTAACTTTTTCTGATTCTAATACTCCTCCAATCACATTTACATACTTTATTTCTTATTGAAAGTTTTTTTTTCTTTAAAATAAAAGGTCTAAACATTTTATGCAATTTTCAGAACTCATTCAACTCTGTTGCATTGAGTAAATGAATATTTGATAAAAATCTCTTATCAGAAAGCAACAGCCTTCTCCAAATGAAAACAGTAAAGACAATACTATCTTCTTTGCAAGGCTCAGCTAGAGCAGTCTGAGCACACCTTCCTGCCTGAACATGTTCCAGGTACCCTGCTTCTCTTCATCTAGGTTCACTGTGGTTCCTTCAATGTCACCCATTCCCTCTGAAGTCTAGACTGACAAGCCCTTGCAGAAAAGGAAAGAATGGTAGAGCACTTGTATGAGACCAAGTCCCCAGGATGGGGTGACTAACACTTCTCTGTTTTCTGCACAATAATCGTTGCCAGTTCTCAAGGCGGTGGTGCTGCTCTGCTATTTCTTGTTAATTACATTTCTCAACTTTTCTGAGAGCATAACAGAACATTGACAGACCCAGATAAATCTTGACATTGATTATAACTTGTATGCTTGGGACTTTCTTTTATAAGTCTCTCCAAAAGTCAAATGCTAATCTTTCCAGCTAACTTGCTTTATGTTACATTGTTACCAATCAATCACACTTGTAATTGACTTTTGCTTTTATAACCATTCTAACACCCCTATAACTCTAAGGATGATCTAGCCCACTTTTTTTTCCCCCTAGCTTCTTCATGGGATACCGTATAACTCAGAAAAACTATCAGTCATAATTTTAAGAGTCTTACAGTAAAATCTTTCTAATCTGAAACATTGAAAATAAACCCAATGGATAAAACCTTGAGTTATAATAAGCATTTAACACCTTTTAAATACATGTTGTATTGATTAAAGCCATTTAAAAATATCTTATGTTTTTAATCTTATCTCTAAAAACACTGCCCTATAAAACTAGTATTAATCAAAAAATATTTTGAAGACCATTTGAAGACTGAACAGTTCTATGCATTATTCTTGTTAACTCAAAAACTCATTTTATAGTAATAGCTACTTTTGTCATTTGTAAAATCTCAATATTTTTCCAGTGATCTTTTATAAGAAAGATAAGCAAATCATTTTCACATTATTTCAAACAAATCAAATATCTAATTATAACATAGGATTTGTATTATTGAATGCCTGCAAAACCTCATTCTTTTGGTAGAAACAGATATTTAATATAAAACCTTAAAGAATTTTTTTTTTGTACCATAACTAGGGGTGAGTAGTAAATCTGTGAGGATGCTGAGTTCAAATAAGTTAATGGAAGGAAAGGCAATCATCTCAATTCTAATTTCTCAACAAAAAGTCAATGACATCTCTTTGTAAAAAAAAAAGTTACCTCTAGATTTTATTTCATAAATTTACACAGTAAATGTATATACAAAAACTGGTACTGTGTAAATTCCTGAATCACCTTAGTGTTTCACAGTTCATATTCAACTTACATATACCTTTACTCATACCTATATATAATCATGAACTCCTTATACCAGAACAGTAGGAATTCTAGGCTTCATAAACCAAGGAAATAAGATGAAGTACAGTCATCTCTTGTTACCCAGGTAATTGTTTTCAGGAACCCTTGCATATACTGAAATTCACAAATGCTCCAGTGCATTATAGAAAATGACATAGAATTTGCATATAACCTATGAACATCCTCTCACATACTTTAATTTAGTTGTACAATAATTACAATACCCAGTATAATGCAAATATTATGTAAATAGTTATACTATAACATTTAGGGAATAATGTCAAGACAAAAATCTGAATAGGTTCAGTATAGATACAATTTTTTTCCTAACATTTTACCTATAGTGGCCCTTGAAAGTCTCCTAAAGGTCCATGTGTTAAATTATCCGTCTCCAGGATGAAGCTACTGAGAGGTAGCAGAACTTTTAAGAAGTGGGACCTAGTGAGATATCTTTATGTCATTGGAGAAATGTCCTTGAAGGGGATTGTCAGACACTTGGCCCCTTCCTTTGCTTCCTGGCTGAGGTAAACCCTTACACTCTACCTTGTACTCTTGCTGTGATGTATGGCCTTATCATAGTCCTCAAACCACCAGGACAATGGATCATGAACTGAAACTTCCAAAACTGTGAATCAGAATGAACCTTTTCTCTTTATGTTATCATTACAGTGATGGAACGCTGACTGACAGTTTATTGAATCTACAAATTGCATCTGCAACCCATGGATACAGATCTACCTCAAAATTCATCTATGGGTATAGACATGCTTTAGCTTGGCAACTATGGCAAGTTCAAATTTCAGAGGCTTGAAGAATTATTCCCTCTGCTTTTGCCAAAATTGACTTGAAGGAAATGTGAATGAAGAGTTTAAGGACAGTAGATGGGATAAGAAAGCAAATGGACAACAGAATTGCTAAATGGAAATATTTGCACTACTTTCTACAGGAAAAAAAATTATCTTGGTAACTGATATAAATTGTTGCCTGCCAATCTGTAGCCCTTAGATTTGTAGGATTTTTCTTAATTGTCCTGAGGTGGATTAGATAGTACTCCTGGGTACATTCAGTAGAAACTCAGGTCTAAAAAATACTTTATAACTTCTCAAGATACTCCAAGCCACAATTAGATACTTCAGGAATGAATTTTTATTATTAATTTTTAAGGATTATAATTATTTTCCATTTTTTTATTTTATATTTCAATGTTCTTTCCAGTATATAATCAGAAACGTATACCTTTCCTGCTACTTCTGAATTCTTTTACCATTGTGTGTTTAAGCTGGAACAGACATATTTGATTATTAGTTCCAAGGACAGTTAATGGTTATAGCATTTTAATCTTCCTGCCCTATTTGATTCTACCTGATTTGATAAAAACTAATAAAGACTTAAATAAAAAATTCCTTCTTTAAAATAGTGTCATAACTAGTTTTTCACTAATCTGAATGCAATCTAAATAATTAATTACTAAATAAATGACATATACTTGAGTTCCTATGTATCAAGCTCTCTCCTGACTATTGTAAATAAAATCAGAAAATGAAGACAAAATTCACCAACAATCACTAAAATAATTAAATTAACAAGTGTGAAAAGTGTTAAAATAAAAGTAGTAAAATTTAAAAGCAATTAAGCAGTGGCAATCTTTAATTGTTACAGCTGTGCTTGTTGGGAGTAGAGGTATTTATTAGTGAATGATGGAACTGATCTCAGAGTGCAGAACTTCTAGTAGTAATTGGAAAAAATATAATCAAAGCAGACATGTTTATTTCCCAAAGGCTGGGTACATCCTAAAATCTCTGAGGCTAGAGCAATAGAAAGTATTTTCAGGCTGAAGTTATATAACATTTTCATGAAATTCATAGGACAGAACAGTGGAAATGTAATTGGGATATGTAAAGAATGAATGTAGCAAAAGTGCAAATGTAGAAACTAAGTTCTTTGTAGAAGTACTAAATTAAGAAAGTAGCTCTTGAATGAATGAATTGGTGTCATAGTCAATTTTAGCTGCCATAACAAAACACTATAGACTGGGTAGCATATAAAGAACAGAAATTTATTTATCCTATATAATGAGGATGAGAAGTTCAAGATCAAGTTGCTGGTAGAATTTTTGTGTGGTACAGATCTGCTTGCTCATAGGTGGCTGTGTTCTCATAGTAATCTCACAATGGAGAAGCAATGAGGAATCTCTCTTCTGTCTCTATTTATAGGACCAAAAACTCATTCATGAAATTTCTTCTCCCATGACCTAATCACCTCAAAAAGACATGCGTATTAATATCATCAAATTGGGGCTTATGATTACAACATATGAGTTCAAAAGGAACATTAACAAGTCTATCACAACTGGATTGGACATGGAGATAGATAAGTGTACAAAGTAAGTAGGCTATGCATGAAAAAGGAGGAATAGAAAATCTGTGGAAATAAATCTTCAGATATCCTTAGCAAGAAGTTTATGAATTTCCTAGAGGACAGAAAATTTAAAAAGTGAAATTATTTTATATTATTATATATTATACACTTCTGCATACAGCCTTGTGCACTCAGGATAGGAGACTGTCCCTGAGAATCCTAATATTCACAATCCAAATGAAAGTTCTTCAGACTCAGGGAAAACATGTCTTCCTATCTCCTGCTCTATATTCTCAAAACAAAAATGACTGCTCTCAAGTTTCATGAATTATTGTAGGGTGGGTTTTTTTTCAGGATACTAGGAGGACCTAAGCAAGAGACTGTTGAGGGAAAAGGAAAGAAAATACTTAATTCAGTGTTCATGAGGCTTCTTCTTATATAATATGCTTCATTTCTTGCTTGTCCTAAGAATCATTTTCTTTCTCTGTTCTAATCTGTAGTTCTATGGATACTCATGAATTAGCATGGCATTTGAAGTATTGTTTGTTGTATTTGGCATATAGTCTACTCTCCTGAAAATGTCAGATTTTTATATTTATATGAACATAGATTTAGATATAACAAGTGTCTTGGCACCATTCTTATCATTGACAATTATAAAGACATTGAAATCTATAATAGAAGAAATTTATTTTATGAAAGTATTGAATATTTATATAAAATTAAAATTTATATTTAATAGTGATTTTAAATTTAAATGTTTATTAAAATTTATTTCATATCTTTAATGGCAATTAATGTTTTAATATAAGCAAAACATATGTATATATAAAAGTATATATAAAATAGTTTTAACTTTTGGGATTTTTATATGTACTTAATTTATACTATTAATAAAATGTTTAAATTTTTATACATGAAATACAATTTTAATTTTTTTTGGTAATATTATTAATAGAACACAAGATGCATACAAATGTTGAGTATGATACAAAAATGGATATTTATTCTTCTAAGATCTTCATGTGGTTAACTATTGGATCATTTTAGTTCTTTGATTTTGCTATTTTCCTCAGGTTCTCTTATTATGCCATTTCTCACTGTTCACATTTAATAAATAATCCATTTCTAACTACCCTTTTTTTATTTGTGCTTCCCTTACATTCATATAATTATCAGTAAATGTGAAATAGGTAAAACCAGGAAGAAATTAAATTCTTAAAAAGAGAGGCAGAATAATTGGGGGGTGGGGAGAAAAAAGAAAGTGAGAATTAGAAAAGGTTGAAGAGAAAGGGGAGGTTAAATCAGAAAATTACAAAATGGTCCATCAAAACACTAATGAAGGAGCTTGAGGAGACGCAGGAAAGCAGAAGCCCTGGAGAGAGGGGGCCAGCCACTAGGACTTGCGCCATCCTAGCTCTGCTCTGCAGGTGTGTCCAGTCACCCAACTTGGGGGTTAGGTCCCCATGATGCTAGGTTGGACTGGGTTTCTCACTTCTGCTTATAGTATTCCTACATATAAATTAAAAAGACTGGATTATGATTGGTTTACATTTACTAATTATAATTTCAGAAAACAGAGTATCTAAACTTGAATATATGAAAAGATAGTAGCCCTCCACTGAAATCTGACTTACCAAGTCGTTAAGAAAGATGGCCTGCTGATGTGTTGTACTTGTTAGGGTCAATATTTTGTGTCTAGTACAGTAATTCACTTATTTAGGTCCCAAATATTCTTCTTATGTTTCATAGTGAAGGACATGTAAGTAACAGTGTTAAGCTATTTAAACTTTAGGCTAAATTTAGGCTCAATGGTGCAGTTGTTGCTGGGGCACACAAGGCAAGACACCAAAGACAGCAGGAAACAGATTTATTTGGCTGCAGCCAGGTTCAGAGGGCAAAGCTTTCGCTGTAATGAATCAATTCCCCGAAACCCTGAGTTCAGGCAGTTTCAGAACTTTATACCCAGCATGTAAGGGGAGGGGCTCAAAAGTTCAGTCTGCAGAAGTTCACACAAAAGCAGCTTTTTCTTTCACTTCTTAACTTTTCAAGGACAGCACCTGAGAAAAGGAGAGCTTCTTCTCCCTCTTTTTCCCTCCCCCTGCCAGCTGTTACCAAGGAGCCCAATTAGTAACATCTTCTATTATCTTTGAAATGTAAACATCTCTGTGGAGCTCTGGCCCAATGACAGAGGCCTGGTTAAATAATCTGTTTTATCACACTTTGCTTTTGCAAATACACTTCTACAAACTATTATATATATATATTATATATATATATATATAATATATATATATATATATTGTTACTGTACTAGATAGACCATAAATGTTTGTGAAAAACTAGTAAAGGGTTGTTCACCACCTGGAGTGCTGATCTCTTTCAGGCTCTTGGCCAACTAAGATAGAGTAACAGGAAATAGGAAGCTTAACTACATTGAACTCTTTTGTAGAGGTTCTTTTTCTGATAGTCCTAAGAGCAATTATGGTGAAGATTTCTGGAGAAGCTTAATTAAAATTTTCTGTGGAGGAGGGGTGCCACTGCACAGTGATAATCACGTCTCACTGCCTTTTTCTTCTGTTATCGCAAGACTTTCAGTTATTAGTGGGAATATCACACATATTCACAATGAAATCCATTCATCTACCAACAAACATCTATAGTGTTTGTTTTGGTATTTCTTCAAGCTTTGGTGTCCTTGAAGACATGTCTCCCTTGAATTCCTGAATACATAGTCAATCCTCCAAATCGTATTATTTTTCTTCGAGGCTGGCTATCTATCTATCTATCTATCTATCTATCTATCTATCTATCTATCTATCTATCTATCTACCTACCTATCATCTCTATAGATCATTGTAACCCTTGTACTTCTCTTTTGAGCCTTGTTGAAAATAAAACTCCATATTTTTCCTATGATACATTCCAGAATCTAACTGCAGGTCTGAGGTACACAAATGCCTTGTTAGATTTCCAAGGCCCAGAGAAGAATGCTGATTCTACCAGTAACACTGCATCCAATGCCCTTTTCCAGGTATTGCTGTGTTTGCGGTTGTTTCCTTACCACTTGGCACTTTGCCACCACCCTAGAGAACTCTATTGGCTGATACCCTGAGGCCTTCAAAGTGCCAAATTGATGCTTTGTTCTCAGGAGTTCTCTAGGCTCTGAAGCAATTAATTCTGTTTTCCTCCCAGAAGTGAAAAGAAAGCCTCTCAATGTATTTTAAATTGCATTTTGTACCCTGGATGTCTTTTAGTGGAAGCAGCTCTTTCAGTTTACTTACAACACAGTTCAATTTAGGACTCAGATCTGAATGTTTTGGAAAAGAGTGTGTGTTTATGTGTATAATATGTGCATGCAAACATAGGTGACAGTCATGCGTTCCTCATTTAAAATTGCCTCATCTTTTGAATTTGGAAGACTTTGTTTCAGGTTAGAAGTGGTTGTTTAATTCCTTTTTCCACATAGCCTTCCTCTAGAGCCCACCCACAAGTGCTCCAAAAATTCCCATATCTGAATCTGTTATGGACACATTTTGCCTTGAGACTTTGGAACACACACTAGCTTTCCCAAGGGCAGAGAGAAGGGCACACCAGGTCAGCATGGCCACTCTGGGCAGCTGGTCAGTTGTGGGATATGCCTTCATCATCAATAAACATTTTATTCAGGGCTGGGAACAGAACCCAGGGTCTCACCTATGCTAGATAAGGGCTCTACCACTGAACCATATCCCCAGCCCATCAATAAACATTTTCAATAGCTACGTCATCCTTTTGACTCACTGGATACCATTGGAAATAGATTTGAATTCAACATCTCCATTATAATTGTAAAAAAAATATTGGGCTGGGGATGTGGCTCAAGCAGTAATACACTTGCCTGGCTTGCGTGGGGCGCTGGGTTTGATCCTCAGCACCACATAAATAAAATAAAAATGTTGTGTCCACTGAAAACTGAAAAATAAATATTAAAAAATTCTCTCTCTCTCTCTCTCTCTATATATATATATATATTTGGGTATTTATTCTCAAAGCTTCTAATAGCTAAGAATTGAAAAGCATGCTCTTGACCATTCCTATTCCCCACTCACAGTTGCTCTACCCTGTGACCCTTGGCAAGCTCCAGACGCTCTGTGATGAGTCATTCTTGCATTAAATAAGGAAATACTACATGCTTTCTCACTTCCCAAATTCTCATTGTATTCTCAAGTGCATATTTGTTATTTCTGTAATTATATTCAAATCATGTGATAATAACTATGGATATTTTTTTAAAGATATTTTTTGATATGGACACAATATCTTTTTATTTTCATGTAGTGCTGAGGATCAAACCCAGTGCCTCACATGTGCAAGGCAAGTGCTCTGCCGCTGAGCTATAACCCCAACCCAACTATGGATATTTTTTTAAATGCATAGAAACATATAACTGTGAATAAAAATCGCCTCTACAAAATGCCTAAAGTTTTGCTTTTTTTCTTGTTCTTTATGTACACATTTTCTTCTACTATAAGATAATGGTAGTGTTTCGAATTCTGCCCCTTTCAATTTTGATTTAAGAACATTCTCTCATGTTAATGAATGTTCATTAGATAATATTTTAATGCAGCATGTAAGAATTTTATTGTTGGATTTGATTCATTTTTAAAAATTAACACCATAATGTACAAGGAATTTCATCACAAACACACACACACACACACACACATATATACATATATATGATATAATAATACCAGTAATCCTTATTAACAGTAGCTCACATGTATAGATATTATTCTATGTGCCAGGCTCTATGCTTGCATTATCTTATTATTTACTCTTTCCCACAACTTTCTGAGATAATTTTATTAATATTCCCACTTGGCAAATGAAAAAAAATTGAGGCACAGGAATTTCAATAATTTCACAAGGTCCCAGAATAACTGAGCTTTGAGGTACAGGTCCAGGGGATTACATGGAAGAGCTTAGACTCTTGAAAACTGTGTTCTATGATGTTAACAATAATCTTTACATACTAATTTCCTTAGAGTAATTTCTTAGAAGTAGAATTACTGAGTCTAGCGTTACAAAGGAAAGCCTCAAATTTTTCAAACTACTTGGGAACTGCTCTAGAAAGCAGAGTCTAGACTTCACGAACACCAGGTTTAAATATTGCTCCTTAGAAAACTGAACAGCACTGTTAGATTTCAAATAGTGGTTCAGAAGTGGACAATAATATGGAAAGAGATATGGAAATAAAAGAGGACTGAAATGAAAGAGAAAAAGAGTGACATGGACACATAACTCAGAAAATTAGAAATGTCAAGTTTTGAGTACAGGAAAATAAATTTGAAAGATAGGTTAATTTTCTTCTTCCCTTACTCATTAGCATGTTTCTGTCAACATAGCAGAGGTATACCCTAAGTATAAAAAAAGCTTTCTTAGTTGAAACGAAAGATAAAATACGAAGATCAGTAGAAACTACAAAAAGAATCAAGATAACAAAAGTAAAATTGCCAGGTGTGGTGGTACACTCTTGTAATCCCAGTGATTCAGGAGGCTGAGGCAGGAGGATTGAGCAAGTCCTTAAGCAAATTAGCGAGACCTTGTCTAGCAATTTTTAAAAAAGAGTGAAATTAAGAGATGCCTAATAAAGACACAAAAGACAGCTGACAAAAATGATCGTGCCATTTTGAATAAAGATTTTCTTACTATTTTTCTTTTTTTCATACTCACATATTCCCTTCAGTGGTATTCATTTATGTCTAAGAGTAAAACACACAAAAAATATTCTTAAAGAAAACTCATACCATAAAAATAAAAATAAAATAGAGTCATCACTTGATGTCCATGAGTAATTGATTCCAAGGACTCCCATGGATTCCGGAATCTGTAGACCCTCAGGACCCTAACTGCATAGTACTTGTGTGCAATCTATGCACAAATACTTTCAAAGCATCTCTACATTAATTAAAGTACCTGATGAATGTACATACAACATAAGTAGCTGTTATACTGCATTGTTTAGGGAATAATAACAAGAGGAAAATTCTGAACATAATTATCACAGATGTAGTCTTTTTTCTAGTATATTCAATTCATGGTTGGGTGAATCTACAGATGTAAAACTCATGGATATGGAAAACCAAAAACTGAAAATTGATAAAAATTTCAAATGGAAAATCTGCATACTATAATTTGAGGGTGATAGTTAAATCTAGACTGTTCTGCACAGACGGGTTCAGCACTAACTGCCTCATTCCACACCTCAGGTGTGGAGTCCCTTCATGGAAACTGGGAATAGAAAAGTATTTATTAATTGACTGAGATTTTAAGTTGAAAAACAGCTCAGTTTCTTCTTAGTTTTTTAACATACTCATAATTTAACATAAACGATGTCACTTCTGCACCTTGAAGAGCCACTTGGGGAGGGCTGTGAGGCCTCAGTATGATGTGCTTGAGGAACAGGGAGTCAGGGGCCACTGTGGAACTGCCACTGGGTTGTGTGTGCAAGTTGAGCAAGAAAAAACCAGCAAAGGGCATGGAAAATCTTTGGTTGGTATGAGTGTACCTTTCCTCCCACATCCTCGCCAACACTTATTGTTGTTTGTATGCATAATAGCTGCCATTCTGACAGGAGTGAGATGAAATCTTAGAGTGGTTTTGATTTGCATTTCTCTAAGTGCTAGTGATGATGAATATTTTTTTTACATATTTGTTGATTGATTGTATATCGTCTACTGAGAAGTGTCTGTTCAGGTCCTTGGCCCATTTACTGATTGGGTTATTATTATTATTATTATTATATTATTATTATTATTTAGTGCTTAGATTTTTTATTTTTTTATATACCCTAGAGATTAGTGCTCTAGCTGATGTGTGAGGGGTAAAGATTTACTCCCAAGATGTAGGTTATCTATTCACCTCACAGATTATTTCTTTTGCTGAGAAGAACTGTTTAGTTTGAGTCCATCCCATTTATTGACTCTTGGTTTTAATTCTTGCACCAGAGGAGTCTTATTAAGGAAGTTGGGGCCTAATCTCCACATGATGGAGATTGGGGCCTACTAAGGGACTAAGGGACACGAATTGATGTAAATATACTTTGTATACAACCAGAGATATGAAAAATTGTGCTCTATATGTGTAATAAGAATTGTAACACATTCCTCTGTCATATATAAAGAAAAAAGAAAAAAAAGGAAAGCTTTGGTTGGGGGACAGAGAGAAGAAATGAAGCTGATAGTAGCACTTTCTAGGATATAAAAAATGAAGACACTTAGAAGGGTTTGTAAGTTCTGCTGTGGGAAAGACAATGAGAGTCCTTTTCCTTATGTTCTTATGGAATCACTAGGAAAATAACTTCTCTTTTAAATGTGTATTGACTTAATTCTAGTTTGGGAGCTGTTTGGAAGTGCAAAGCTTACCTTCAAGGTGGAAGAAGACTGCCTACCAGGGCCTGTGACATCTGGGATACATAAGACTCAAAGGGCTTAGTTCTTGCCCTTGTTGTTGAAGACTGGGTTTTTCATTTCATCCATAAGAGAAACTTAAAATATCACAACTTTATAGAGTCTGGCTATATTTGCAATATAGGAACTGATTAGAGGTACTTTCCCCCACAAAATTTTATGTTTATTATTTTTAATAATTTTATTTTCTTGCTTTTGTCCAGGTTTGGTTTTATATTATTTTGTATTATTTCAGTAAACTCGTGATTATTTTATGTATTTTGGCCCTAAGATTTAGAATATTGAAGTATTTAATTTTTATTTAAAAAATTAATATATTCTAAGTTCAATTATGGAAAATTTATTCCAAAGTTTTTTTTCTACTTGAGGAATACTTAAATATCTGTTTTCATCAGTCCAGATGATCGATACTTCATGATTCCCCAAACATAAAGGTAAGCATTTTTCTAGTCATATACCCAGTGTAGGGAGCCATGGTGACTTTGAGGAAGTGTGTTTCACTGGAGGAGTGAGGTGAAAGTGCACTTGGAGAAAGTTCAAAATGAAGAGAGAGTCAGCAGAGACAACAATGTGAGGAGTTTCTCAAACTCCTACAAAAAGAGCAGAGAACTGGACTGCTGTGTGGAATCAAAAGGTGTTTATTAAATGACATTAAAACATGACAATCTTACAATAAGCGAGACAGGCGTCAGTCACTTGAAACTCATGTTCCGATCACTTCTGTGATGATTAGTCAGTGTGCATGCTTACGGTGATATTGTTTGAAAATTACCCTTGCTGATGGGAATAATTTAGTTGGTAGAGAAAGCTTAATGATAAAGGAGGTGGGAAAGTTAATCATAACATGGAATCCCTAGAGTAGGCGATAGACTTGTGCACAGTTGGTGCAAACCAGTACATCATGGCTGGGTGGATCTCTTTAGTGGCAGGAAAGACAGAGGAAGGGCACAGATACAGGAAGACCAGGAGCTCCAGGAGTGGCAAAATGAGGGATTTCCCTCTGATTACTCTTTTTTTTTTTTTTTTAAGCAGAGAAATAAGAGATCAAGGTTACCAGTGAATGTGATACAGGTGGACATGTTTGAAATTTGAGGAAGGAGTAGAAGGCTGCAGAAGAAGCAGACCCCTTAGAAACATCCTGGATTTCATTAGAACAAGAAAGAAACTTTCAAAGAAGTGTAGGAATACATGTGGGATTTTACAAAGACCACTTGTGAATTCCAAAGGAGCAACAAAAGGGTTTAGGACACTGTAGAACCCAATCCTCTTGATGAGAAGAAATCAACAGTGTTGTACAAAACATCATAATGAGATGTTCTAAATGACTTCTTCATTGAAACTCTGTCCATCTAGGTTTTAAAGCACAACATCCATAAATACTCATGTCTCCGTCCTTTAGAAGTTTTCATTTTTTTTACATAAAGGAAAATACGTGGGGAAAATACACAGTTATATAATCTCTTATAAATGTTTCTTTCAAAATGTGTTCTCTCATTGGTAGCTACTTGATAATATTACAAACTTTTATTCTTTCAGAAAATAAGAATAACATGTATCCTATTATTATGGTTTATATATGAAGTTTCCCCCAAAAGCCTGTGTGTGAGACAATACAAGAAGTTTTAGAAGTGAAATATTTGGGTTATGAGAACCTTAACTCAATCAGTGAATCAATCTCCTGGTAGGGATTAACTGAGTGCTAACTGAAGGCAGGTAGGGTGTGGTTGGAGGAGGTGGGTCCCTGGGGATGGACCTTTGGGTATATATTTTGTGAGCTAACCATAGTCTCTCTCTCTGCTTCTATGTTGAAATGTCCTGAGCCACCTTCTTCTGCCATTCCCCTCCACCATGATGTTCTGCCTCACCTTGAGCCTCAGGGAATGGAGCCAGTCATCTATGTACTGAGACTCTGAATCTGGGAGCTGCCAAAATGAACTTTTCCTCCTCTAACTGTTCTTGTTAGGTCTTTTGGTCACAGCAATGAATAATCTGACTAATATATCTATTAAGTTAAAGAAAATATGAGTAATTTATTTCAATTAATTCTCAATTTCTTGATGTAAATGAAATACCAATATAAGAAAACATCTTGCTCTGCAAATAAAACATCCTATCAAAATACCCATTTTAAAATTAAATTTATCCCCACATCTCTCTTGGAATTGAATTCTCATTAACTGATTTGGCTCCTCAAAGCTAAGGTTTGGGATAAAGGAGCAATTCAGAAGTCTCCCCAAACTGACAGGCAATAGGGAAGAAATTAAAGGGCTATGAATTGAGCACTTGGGATTCTCTTGTATCTGTCCTAAATTTCCAGGAATCAAACTCTCTTTGTTGTTGTGTTGAACGTTTGTTTTGTATTTTGAGAAAAGTTAGCCACTTCTACCTTTCCCTTGTCTTTCCCCCTCCTCTCTTTTCCCTCCTATCTGTTCCCTCCATATGTTTCTTTCTCTCCCTCCTTCCTGCTATCTCTCTCTCCCTTTTCTGCTTTCTCCTTCTCCCTTTTCTTCCCTATACTCTCATTTTTTTCCCACCTGATTTCAGATAATTATCAGGTGATGCATGGAGACACCAGTACTGTGGGTAGACACAAGCTTTCTTATGACCCTCAGCCTCTGGGTGTCCCTCTGCTATATGTATTCTTTGTGTCTGCTGGGATTTTATTTTGGTTTTTAAATCCCTCAAGGAATACAATCATGACATACAGAACCTACTCAATATAAAATTTAGCTAATTTTGTATTGATGATGTCCACCTCTAACCTTGTTCCAGAAACATTCTTCAGGAAAGACAGTGATGCTCTCTCGCATTCAAACCAATATCATGCTTATCTGAAAATGTCCTTAAACTATATATTCTTTAACTTCATTTGAACTTTTAAGAAATACTTTATAATACACACTGGATGCTTCCAGCAAACATGGAGTTAATCTTGTGCCTTTTGGATGTGCATTAGCTTTCATTGCAATGAAGCCCCAATTTCAGCAAATGGCTTTGTCTATTGTGCTCGCTGGCAGCCCTCACACTTAAAACAAATTAATGCTACTCTTAAGAGGGAGAGCAATATTTTTCACTGTTAGTCAGACACACGCATCGCTGGTCTGAACATCCTTTTGAGTAGAAATTGGTTATAAATGATGGCAATTCCTTACAAAAGTAAAATGAAGTAAGTCATAAGAGGTGAGGATGTTGTTGCTTTGGCAACAATTTTCAGGGGTATATTTCTTCCCCATACTGGACCAGCCCACCCAACTTTCTAAATGCCTTCAATACCACTGGTGATGAGAATCAATCAGGGCCAAATTCTATTAACCCAGATGTAAAGATTGAACATCCAAAAAAAAAAAAATGCCCAGCAAGGGTAGAAAGCAAGTTTTATTTAAAGGACAGAAGGATAGATTTCTCTACAGAGAAGGGGTCCCATGGCTGGGTCAGAGAAGTGGGTATCCTGCCCTTTTTATACTTTTTAAAATTTATTTGTTTTCATGCTCTTCTTCTCCCTTATCTTGCCTTTCTCCTTTCCCCATCCTGAGTATGTGACCAAAAGATGAGCCAAAAGGTGAAGGGGGAGTGATCCAAGGGCAGAAGAGGCATTAATTAACAACTCCTACAACTCCTGCAGGAAGGAACAATTCCCAGGTAGGTTACCTTAGCAACAGGTTGGAAGAGAAGGAGGAGGAAGGGCTTTGGAGATGTCAGCATTTGATTTCCTTTCTTTTCCAACTAGTTCCCATCTTCCCACTTGGACTCAATTGTTTATTATCTACACTGACTGCCTTTTGTCCCTTGGCTTCACCTTCATTAAAAACAATGGAAAATAAAGGATAAAAAGAGACAATTCTTTTTTTCTCTTGAAACCATTTAAGTTGCCTGGAGAGGATGAGTTATTTCCCAGGCCCCAGCACTGAGATCATGGAATAAGCCATAAGGTTCTTGACATTGACATTCATGTTGGGATTCTGCTTTGTTTTTTGAGCCTAAGTCCCTGTAGATTTGTGGATGTAGCCAAGGAGAAATAGAGAATATTCCAAGCTACCTGGGAATGCAATGCCACATGTCACAAGTTAAGCAAGATTGCATGCCTCATCTGTCCTTGAAATACATTACTATAGCACAAAGTTAAAAAACAGAGAAGAGTGACTTTGATTATGAACTCCAGAGGATTTCAACAAGGCCTTCACCATAGTAATAAGATTTATTTTCCCAAGGCAGAAGGAGTATATTAAAAGAAATTATACCTGTTTTTTTTTTTGCAACGAAGAAAGCATTTAAGGATCAAGAGTATTAAAACCGTATACATTTGAGCCAAAATTTTATTTTTGATGATTGAAAGTAAAATATTAATAGTCACAAATAGGCACTTTTATTAAACTTTCCTAACAGAATTGTAACAAGAATGGACAAAGCTTTGAAAGCCAAATACCACATGATTTTTTAAAGTTAATGTATGCCTACCCAGTTCTTTGTCTAATGGCAAGATATACCAACCTATATACAAGGAAAACCTGAACAAAATCAGTACCATCTGTGTTTAATGTTTAGAAGATTGTCTTTTACCTTTATATTTAATTCAGGTTTACAAACTCAAGGATTATTCATAATGAATTTTCATTTTAATGTATTCTTCAGAATTGTGCATCTGTGATACCTCATAAATTTATGCACAATAATAATACTTAGCATTTATATGAAGCTTTTCATCTTCAAAATACATTATACACATTAGGAAATTCATCATCTCGGCACACTTATGAGGAAGGTAAATATTGTTATCTCCATTTCACAGATAGGGAAACTGAAAAAGACAAGTCATCCATAGGCGTAATTAAAGGGGAATTCAGCTTTGTGTGTGTGGTAGGGTCATAAAACATTTATATCCTATTTTAAAATTAATAAAACTTAGAAAGCATTAAGCTATTATCTTGAAAATGTCATATATCTAAATTGCTATGCTAGCCTCAAAGCACAAATATATTCTCCAAATATGGTGAGAAGTTTTAAAAATAAATTTAAAATAATTTTTTATATCCCATCTCAATTTTCTCATTGTTCTAATCCAGTTCTAATGTAAAAAGATTACTCACTATATTTAATAGTAAGAGGCTTGACTTGTCTCTTGTTTATTGAATTTCTCTACCAAATTGTTAAACATTTCTTCTTGACAGGTTTTGTTGAGAAACCAAGGATGTTTTTGCATTTTAGGAGGCTGCTTACTGAGAGTTCTCTACGTTGAAATCGTTTATTTGAGTAACGGCAACATTCAATGCATTGTACAACTATTTATTCTGTTGTGGTCTTAATATTACTTAAAGCATGTAAACACAGCTGTTTCATATTTGCTTATCAAAATGTGTTGCTCATGTTTGCAGTGATGCTTCATTCATTGTTGGACACTGACATATGAATTTACCTAAGATGCCATGATCTATCGAAATGGCTGTTTTCAGCATTATGGCTTTGGAGTGCAAATTAACATTAAATTACAAAAGAAGGTCATTTCTGTCTCAGGAACTGACTTCAATACAGAGATTATTGTGAACACATTATCAGAGAATTCTCTCTGTTGTAGGGAATAACACCAGAAAGGAGTAAAGGAAACAGTTTGGAGCATGGGGAGAAACTGAGATGTAATTAAGAAGCATTAGAGACATATGAATATTTGAAGCTCAGATGTCCATTTAGAGTTGTTCCAAATTGAGGCAAGGGAATTGGGCTAAACCTCAAAACCAAGCAGTCATAGGATGCTAGGAAATCATGGGGGCAGTGACATAATCTGCATAAGCAGATCTCTTCATTCAGAAAGAAATTCCCAGAGAAGGAATGAACACTGAGCCACTAGCAGACAAAGCTGATCCTGAAGGGGAATCTAGGTAACATGTGACAGCAACCATTACAATAAAGCAATGGATATAAAGGCAAGAAGCAATATGCTCCAACTCTCTAGCTCAGAGTCTAAACCTTGATTCCAGTAGGATTCTCATCATATCTTGAGCCATTGCAACCCTGATAATTAGCTTATAGAACAAGCACTCCTGAAGGGAAGATGAACCATGAAACAAACATGTAGGATGGGCATTCAGGAGATATACAACACATCAAGGAACATTCTTTAAAGGAAAATCGTTGATTAATCCCTCCCCTGAGCTCACTAGGAAGAGATAGTCAATGTGCTGGCCAAAGGAACTAGGATCAAGACTAAAAGGCTTAAGCCAGAGCAAGTTGGCCACAAAAGGTGACCTTGAGAAAATATTATCAGAAATGTAACGTTGATCCAAATACAATGACTGTTAAGTTTGGATCTAAAATGTTCCTCAAAGGCAAAGGCTTATGTGTTAAAGGTTTAGACCCCGACTGATGGTGCTGTTGGGAAGTGGTGAACCTTTAAGAGGAAGTAGGTAATTGAGGGTGTGGCCCTTGAAGAGGATATTGGGACCCTAATCCCTTCCCCTCACTTTCTCTCTTTGCTTTCCAGCCACTACAAGGTGAGCCACTTTGTTCTCATGTGCTCCTTGTCATGACATTCTGCTTTGCCACAGGCCCAAAGTTATGGGGCCAAGTGACCCTGGATTTAAACCTATGAAATCTTGATCCAAAATAAATCTTTCATCTTTTTAAGTTGTTTATCTCAAGTATTTTATCACAGCCATGAAAGCTGACTAACTCAAGAACCATGTAGTATCAAACACCAGGAAAACAACATTAAAAAAATGAAGTCTTGGAGGCAGACACATAAATAAATATATCCAAGAATTGAAAAAAAATTAAAAATGAACTGGGACAAGATGGACAGAAAAGAGGATGATCCTACAAAATCGTTGTGAACTCTATTTTAACCTAGCCTTCTCAAACACAGTGTTTCAAGTTATGCTATGGAGATAGAGTAGAAAGTTATGGGGAATATTTAGGGAAAAGGGTTTCTATGTCTTAAAATAGGTCTTTACTTGCTGAGTATTCCTCAAACTTTATGTTTCACCCAGCAAATGCATGACATTAAGGACATAAAGAAAGGCAAGTTCAAATATGTTGATTAAAGAGTCATACAGAAGCAGATGTGAAATTAAGATTAAGTGTCATCCTGCTGCTACTATGGGACATATTTTTTTCCCACTGGAAAAACTATGGATGGGATCTAGATACTAAGGTAAAATAAGGTTTCTTAATTTCCTAAAGGAAACAGAACATTTACATCTCGTTTTAAAGCCATTTCTAGCAGAATATTGACCTTAAGGTTACCAAAAAGATTTCTGCATTTGATTCTTTTAAAAAATGTGAGACCCTTTAAATCACTTTGGTAGCATGTACGATCTGAGGCTTAGTACAAAGAAAGCAATTGCTCAAAGTCTCCAGCTGAAGGATCTGTTACTAGGGATGTGCAAATGAGATTTGGTGGCTTAAAGAGGTTATTTCATTGAACCTATTACAGGCTTTTACAGGGCTCAGAAGTAGGAAAGTAGTTTAATGATCAGCTCCCATTAAATTGATACCTGTTTTATTCAGCACGTATGAACTTGAGCTTCACAATGCCTCTTTGTAAGTAGAAGCTTAAAATGCCATCTGTAACATGAAATATAAGGTATGTGGGTGTTACAAAAGCATTCTGTCTCTGTGATGAGTTAACTCTGGAGACAGTTCACTACTTGCAGAATCTTTTATCTGTGAGTCAGAGTTCCTCATAAGGGCAATTTCAGAGTGACCCTCATTACACAGGGGCTGCGAAGTCAATGTGTGCTCTTTGTTGAAACTAGTGGACCAGTACCATTGTGGTCAAAGTTTCTAGCAGAATTTGCCAATGCAGCAATAAATAAAAGGTATTAATTTGATTGCACTCTAGTTTATTCTTATTCGCTGGTATGAAAAGTTTAATTGATAAGTAAATAATGGCCATGTTGGCCTGATCATTTGAGAGAAAGAATTTGGAGAATGGGGTTAAAGTTGCTGCTGCTGCTTTTTAAGTCAAGAGTTATTATAAGACCAGAGATAATACTGGTGTTAACATAAGTCAGACCTACTTAAACTAAAAAGTTTTTTCTCAGCAAGAGAAACAGTAAAAAAGGTAAATAGAGAGCCTACATCCTGGGAACAAATTTTTACCCCTCACACCTCAGATAGAGCCCTAATATCCAGAATGTACAAAGAACTCAAAAAATTAAACAATAAGATAACAAATAATCCAATCAACAAATGAGCCAAGGACCCGAACAGACACTTCTCAGAGGAGGACATACAATCAATCCACAAGCACATGAGAAAATGCTCACCATCTCTAGCAATCAGAGAAATGCAAATCAAAATCACCCTAAGATACCATTTCACTCCAGTAAGATTGGCAGCCATTATGAAGTCAAACAACAATAAGTGTTGGCGAGGATGTGGGGAAAAGGGCACACTTGTACACTGCTGGTGGAACTGCAAAATGGTGAGGCCAATTTGGAAAGCAGTATGGAGATTCCTGGGAAAGCTGGGAATGGATCCACCATTTGACCCAGCTATTGCCCTTCTTGGACTATTCCCTGAGGACCTTAAAAGAGCGCACTATAGGGATACGGCCACATCAATGATTATAGCAGCACAATTCACAATAGCTAGACTGTGGAACCAACCTAGATGCCCTTCAATAGATGAGTGGATAAAAATATTGTGGCAGCTATACACAATGGAGTATTATGCAGCACTAAGAAATGACAAAATCCTAGAATTTGCAGGGAAATGGATGGCATTAGAGCAGATTATGCTAAGTGAAGCTAGCCAAGCCCTAAAAAACAAATGTCAAATGTCTTCTTTGATATAAAGAGAGCCACTAAGAATAGAGCCACTAAGAATAAGGAAGAGCATGAGGAAAAGACTAACAGTAAACTAAGACGAATGGGGGGAGAGAAAGGGAGAGAGAAGGGAAAGCATATGGAAATGGTAGGAGACCTTCAGTGATACACAAAATTATAAGAGGTTATGAGGGGCAAGGGGGAGGGGGGAAAAAAGGGGAGAGATTGAACAACAGCAGAGGAGGTAGAGAGGGAAGATGGGAGGGGAGGGGAGGGGAGAGGGGATAGTAGGGGATAGGAAAGGTAGCAGAATACAACAGTCACTAATATGCCATTATGTAAAAATGTGAGTATGTAACAGAAGTGAGTCTGCATTATGTATTTGGGGAGTTCAAAACCCAATTGAGTCAAATGTATGAAAGATGATATATCATGAGCTCTGTAATGTTTTGAACAATCAATAAAAAAAATGGAAAAAAAAAACATAAGTCAGGATAGGTCCCATTTCCCTAGTGTTGAAGACTGAACACCCCAAAAAAGTGCAGAGGAAAGAGCAAAAAGTTTTATTTAAAGGATAAAACAGACAGAAGAGACTAGTTAAGTCGTAGACTAGTTAAACTGTTGTTATGTTTGGAAGGGATCCAAAGAGGAGGGGGGTCCAAAGCTGGTGCCCAAGGGAGTGGGTGCTTTCCCACTTTCATGGATTTCAGATTTCCTTTCTTCTCATGCCTCCTCCTTCCCACTTGACCAAAAGGTGGGAAAGTTGCCCTCCAAAGATGCTTCTCCCTAATTTCCATTATCTGCCCAGAAAGGCAGGAAGGGAACTGCCCAAGAGATATTCATTAACTACTCCTTGCTGGGAGGAACAATTCCATGGAGACAGGTAACCTTGGTAATGTGGCCGAGGAGAGGAAGTGTCCTGGAGACATTAGCATTTTATTTTCTTTGAATCAGTCCCCATCTTCCTGACCCAGTCATTTATTATCTACACTGACTGTTCATCTCAGTTGTACACAATCATTTAAATCCTATAAAATGAGAAAAAGTCATGTAGTCTTTGAGGTCCCTTTCACCATCTTGATTCTGATATATTGTCTTTATTTCAAGAAGCAGAAAAATTGTGAAGATACTATCTTGAAAGAAAGGTTGTTTTGTGGGCCACGATATACAACAAAAATATCTATGACATTTATTCTACTGGGAACTCTTGAGTTGTCCAGAGAGTCTGAGATTTAAAGCAAAGTGTAGTTAAGGTTTTATATTTAAGAAAAAAAAAATGCCACACAAATAATTTGGCATACTACAACGTCATTACTTCCAGTGTGCATTTTGAAGTTTACAGTACTTCTTAGTTGTGTAAGTGACAATGAAAACTGTAACTGTATTTTGGAAAATCACTGAGAACTCTCTAAATAAACACTCAAGTTTTATTTTAGAACATAACAACTGTTTAACTAGTCAAGCATTTGGGCTGTTTTGATTTCAAAGACAAAACTGAATTCACACTGGCTTAAATATGAAGAATCTTTATTTGCATGACTAAAGAGCTCAATGGTTGCATCCATTTCAACCTGATTTGAGGTTAATTTAGGGGTTCAGATGGTGTCATCATGACCCTCCTTATGCTTTTTTAGCCTCTCTTCTTCATGTGACTTACCAGCAAGATGAGTATTACTCCAGGTTTCTAACAGTAAGAAAGGTAAGCTATTTGTTCTCCAACACTTCCAACAAAAACCTCATTTCATCTTATTTCTTTTGACCCCACCACTTACCCATTTCTATACTCATGGGTGTGGCTAAAGAATGGGATACTCAGATAGTCAGACATGAGTCCCAAGTAACAAATGTGGAGTCTGACTTTGAACAATGCACAGATTATTCCCCAGAGAATTTTAAACCAACATTGAATAATTCAATAAAAAATATAATAAAACATTTTCATGAATAAATTGCAACCTATATTTTTATACTTTAAGTGAGTATATGAAAGTGTAACAATGATGGACTTGCTTGGAGGAGGATTTTGTTCCCTTGAAAGTCAATAATATTTTAAAATCTTTAACAAGACAAATGCTACTAATAAGTACTATTAACTGAAGATGATTTAAAATATTGTAAAACTCCCAAGTAAACACGATAGGGAGCAGTACTAAGTTGTTATAATAAGGCCAGGAAAAAGATGATTCTGTAGAGGTATCAGGGTACTTCTAGCAGAAGATAGGACTGGATTATGGGCTACAAAATAATATACACCTACCCAATCATGAACTTATAATATCATTAAACTGTGACCTTTTTCACTGGTTTCTTTCAAGCACAGAATTATTTTCTTTCTTCCTCTTACAAACCTAATAAAGTAGCAAAATTGGCTGCCAAATAATATGTTCTAACCTTCGCTGACATCACAATAGGGTAATTGACTGATGTCAGTGGGATGAATTAACACAATGGATTTTAGTATTAAGCAATTTTAAGTAAAAAATTATGTGAAGTTCAAACTGATAAAAATTGAGCTTTATGAATAAAGTAGGAGTAAGTGGGGATCCTCTTTCCCAGTTTCCTTCTGCAAATATCCTGTAGTATATCCTAGGGTTTACAGCCTCAGGGTTCTACACAGCAGTACAGTAAGAATAATGCTGACGTTTCCAGCTCTAGGTGCTGTTCTTCCTCCTCTGCAAGGACCAGAGAAGACTTGGCAACAAAAGTATGTGCTAAATCTGAAAGAAATATGGATGACAATAATTTTGAAGGTCCCTTCCCCTTAATCACAAAGAACTTTCTGGAACTTGGCTTGAGCTTTATAGATTTATTTAGCCGGGAGTTAGGCTGTTGGCTTATTCTTTAAGTATCAGAAGCCAACTCTATCTATAGATAGTTGTTTATTTTTTGTTGTCACTGTCGTTCTGAGCACAGGAGTAATGACGTCAAGACATGACAGTATAGAAACTAGAACTTGTTATACTATATGTATAATACATATTATATCCCTGAACAGCCCTGTTTTTGTCCACTGTTGCCTCCAGGTTTCCTTAGTGATTCCTTCTTAAAATAGCATTTGAGTCATGCAGTTCTTTTAGCTGTTATGCAGGAGCCTACCCCATGGGGTGATAAGGTATGCAGGAGAGAAAAATTCTTAGTCCTGTGATTCCTTCTGACTTTTTAAGTGAGTTCATGCCTCTGGGCTATGACAACCCCATGTTGTCATTCTTTTTTCCCCCTCTTAGATGAGATAGGAAAGCTGGAGGGAGCTAGAGTCAGGTATTTCCCTTTTCCCAGGTCAATAAGTTCTGGTAAAATCTATGTCTGCTAGCCTCTGATAAACTAATTTCCCTTGAGCACTGGCCACTGTTCAGTAGGACACAGATCTTTGGACGTATTTCAGAATGGTTATTTCCCCTTCTTCTTACTGGGAATTTTTCTTCAATCTTCATTATGACAACCTGGTAAGGGCTTTTGAAGGTAAAATAAAATTTTACTTGAACAAAATTGCTTAGTGCTAAAATCCATTGTTTTAATTCATACCACTGACATTAGTCAGCCCCCGTATTGTGATAGCAGTGCAGGTTAGAATATATTATTTGGCAGCCAATTTTGCTGTTTCATTAGGTTTGTAAGAGCAGGAGAGAAAATAATCCTACACTTGAAACCAGCAAAAAAACAAACAAACAAACAAACAAACAAACAAAAACAGATTTTATACACACACATATGCATACATCCATACACACACTCTAAATAGCAAAACACACCATATACTAAATAGTGAAAAACCAAAATATTCCAATTAGAAGATGTGGAGTCTGATTTTACATTTTATATATGATCAAACAGATTAATAGCAAGAAAATTCAATTTTAAATTGTGAAAAGATCCTAAAAACCTGAATAGACAACTCAATAGCAAAAAAGAAAAAAAAAATTTGGTCAAGGACCCAAAACTGGATTCCCAGAGTCCATAACTGTTAAGTGTCTCTATACTGAACATCCAGAAATTTGTCAACTACAGTTTAAGTATTCTTACGAATTTAGGCCCTAAGACAGATTTTATATCCTGGACTTCTGTTTCCATTGAGCTAAACTTCTTAGTGTCTTCCTCTCTCTCCAGTTTTTGGGAATAGTAGTTTCCCCCAAAGCTCACATGTGAGACATGCAGGAAGATTCAGAGGAGAAATTATTGAGTTGTAAGAGTCTTGACCCAATCAGCGATTTAATCCCCTGATAGAGATTAACTGAGCAGTAATTGAAAGTGGTGGGGTGTGGCTGAAGCAGGTGGGAATTGGGTCATGCCTTGGGGTATATATTTTGTATCTCAAGAGTGGAGACTTTCGCTGTATTTCCTAAACACCATATGAGCTGCTTGCCTCTGCCAAACTCTTCTGACACGATGTTCGATCTCACCTGGAGCCCAGAGGAAGTCAGCTGTGGAGTCAGCTGTCTATGGTCTAAGACTTTTGAAATCATGAGCTCTCAAATAAACTTTTTCCCCTTTGAAATTGTTCCAGTCAGATCTTTTAGTCACAGCAGCAAAAAAGATGACTGTGATAAATAGATTGAGTTGTTGATTTTTTTGTTATTGTTGTCTTTCTGAACACAGGAGTAATGATGTCCATACATGGCATTCTTGAAACTGGAACTTTTTATACTATGTGTATAATAGATATTATATATTATATACATAGTAGATGTGTGTGTGCGTGCGTGTGTGTGTGTGTGTGTGTATATATACATATATATAACCAAAATGACATCAGATTGAACATACTCTCTCAATCTACTTTTTGAAAATGTTTTATGTTGCCAATTATATTTACAATATATGTTAATATTTACATAATACCCCCTTATATAGATAAAACATAATTGGGTTAGTCAATCACTAATATTAGAGTCATAGTTAGTTGCCTAGATTTTTTAATGTAGTAATTATACATAAAATCTTCTCTCAACAAAATTTTAAGTTCACTGTATGTTTTTGTTGCCTATAAGCACAATGTTGTATATAGCAGATGTCTAGACATTATTCATCTTGAAACTTTGTCCTCATTGAACACAGCAATTTCCATTTGCCCTTCACCCTTGACAACCATTATTCCACTCTCTCTCTCTATGAAATTTGACTATTCAAGATACTTCCTATAAGTGGAATCATATAGTATTTGTCTTTCTATGACTTGCTTATTTCACTTAGCATAATGGCCTTCAGATTTATCCATGCTGTTAATAAAAGGATTTCATTTTTTTTTAATTTTCATTTTTTTATTGATTGTTCAAAACATTACAGAGCTCATGATATATCATCTTTCATACATTTGACTCAATTGAGTTTTGAACTCCCATTTTTACCCCAAATACAAATTGCAGAATCACTTCTGTTACATACTCACATTTTTACATAATGGCATATTAGTGACTGTTGTATTCTGCTACCTTTCCTATCCCCTACTATCCCCCCTCCCCTCCCCTCCCCTCCCCTCCCATCTTCCCTCTCTACCTCCTCTGCTGTTGTTCAATTCTCTCCCCTTTTTTTCCCTCCCCCTTGCCCCTCATAACCTCTTATAATTTTGTGTATCACTGAAGGTCTCCTACCATTTCCATATGCTTTCCCTTCTCTCTCCCTTTCTCTCCCCCCATTCGTCTTAGTTTACTGTTAGTCTTTTCCTCATGCTCTTCCTTCCTGTTCTATTCTTAGTGGTTCTCTTTATATCAAAGAAGACATTTGGCATTTGTTTTTTAGGGCTTGGCTAGCTTCACTTAGCATAATCTGCTCTAATGCCATCCATTTCCCACCAAATTCCATGATTTTGTCATTTCTTAGTGCTGCATAATACTCCATTGTGTATAGCTGCCACAATTTTTTTTATCCACTCATCTATTGAAGGGCATCTAGGTTGGTTCCACAGTCTAGCTATTGTGAATTGTGCTGCTATAATCATTGATGTGGCCGTATCCCTATAGTGCGCTCTTTTAAGGTCTTCAGGGAATAGTCCAAGAAGGGCAATAGCTGGGTCAAATGGTGGATCCATTCCCATCTTTCCCAGGAATCTCCATACTGCTTTACAAATTGGCCTCACCATTTTGCAGTTCCACCAGCAGTGTACAAGTGTGCCCTTTTCCCCACAGAGGATTTCATTTTTTAGGGCTGAAAATTTTCATTTATATATAATATAATATAATATTATATATAATGTATATATCACATTTTAATCTATTCACTTGTTAAGGTACATTTCAATTGTTTCTAAATCTTCACTTTTATGATTGATACTGAGATGAACATGGAAGTGCAGACTTCTTCAAGATTTTGATTTTGATTCCTTTGGCTATGTATCCAGCAATGGAATTGCTGGATCATTTTGTAGTTCTGACTTATTATTATTATAGTATTATTGTTATTATTATTATTAATAGTTGTGTAAGCATATGTATGCAGGTTCATTTCTTAGCTTTCTGTTCTATTCCACTGATTTTTGCATTCATTTTTATGCCTGCATTAAGTAGTGTTCTACTGACTATAACTTTGCAATGTATTTTGAAATCAGTAGGAATCAAGCTTCAGACATTTTCTTTCTCCAGATTGTTTTTGCTATTCAATAACTTTCATAGTTCTTATGAATTTTGTGATTAATTCTCAATTTCTGTATAATGTGCCATTGGATTTTTCATAAATTTTCAATTTCACTGAATTTCTAGACCACTTTGGGTAGTCCATCACTTCCAATTCCATAAATGCAAGCTACCCATTTTTGGCCCTCATATAAACCTGAAAGTGGAATGAGCTTAATTTGAATCTCTGTGCACATCTATGATGATTTTCTTGTATTTTCCAGCCAAGAAAAGAAAAAAAAACATCTTTCATATGGTAAATATTTACTGGCAAAAATGGATAAAGGAGGTGGTCTCCCACATTCCCTCTTTGGTATTGTCTATCTCTTCCTAACTTTCCATTGGTTGATTCTGTTATCCTTACCCTCACTTTCCCGTGTGCCCAGTGCCCTTTGGCTTCCCTAGCCTTTACATGGGTCTCAGAGAACTGTCTGTTCAATGTGTCCTGTGTGGGGTGAGGATCTCTGGCAATAATGTAAAGGATGCTTTCCCTCCCTGCTCTCCCTTCCTCCTCCTCCACCTCATTCTCAGTAACAGAAGAAATGTGTCCAAGATGCATCTTGCGGGGAACATCCTGCAGAAGCTTCACAGCCCCAAAGCTCACAAAAACACAAAATCTCAAAATCAGCTAAATCAGAGGTCTGGGTGGAGGAAGAAAGCTGGCATTGTTTTCTTTCACAGCTCAGTGTGTGATGTTTATGGAATAAAACACTTGGACTTTCATCTTTTGACAAATATTAAGGATAAATTGAGCTATAGACAACTTCAAAAAACAGAGAAGTACCACAAAAATACTATTTGGAAATTAATTTCTTTTTTTTGTCTTTTCATATGCATGATTTATTTAAGTGTGCATAATTTTTATTTCTTTAAATTTTAAATAATCATTTAAATAACCAAAGCTGAAGGTCACTATCATGTTTAATTAAATATAGGGTAGTGAAAATATAGCACAAACTCTACACACAGGGAAAGTAGTTGAGGTTTTGCTATGGGACAAGAATATAAAATATTTAACATGTATAATTAAATATATAAAAAATAGCAAAGATACCCTTAGAGTTAAGATCAAAAAAATGATCCTGAATACTTTAAAACATTATATATTGATCAGTCTGGTTATACATAACCATAATTTCACTGCATTATAGAAAATGTAATAATTTTAAATTAGAACAAAAAGAAAAACCTGTGAAAAACTGAATAAATGCACAAGAGTGAGTAACAGGTGGCCTTTGGGCATAAAAGGGTCCTTTGCAGGCATTGTTAGAATATGTATTTGGAAAACCTAGAGGTTTATGTGAAAAGCTACAATTAAGGGTTTCCCTTTTATTTTTCTACATGAAACTAAAGCCCTGCCAGAACCAAGCAGGCAGATGACTGAAAACTTAGAGCTTAACTGTGTGGGAGAATGTACGTTTTCTTTGCTCATCAGCATACATTTTGCATTAGAGTACCAGAGTTTGGAAAGTGAATTGAGAAAGCGCCCCTTCTCCTTCCTGTAGTACACATTTTGTTCTCTAAACATGAAGGGGATGTCAAGCACAGAGGTCCACTTTTAAAAGTCAATAGTACTCTGGATATAATCTTCACATTTTATGTTAGAACACTTTTACATTACAATTTTGACTGGCTTACATTGTTTATTTTATTATTGAATCATTTTAACTTGTTACTTTCCAATGCCTGAGTTTTTTAAACAGAAACATTTTTCATAACCACTAAGCTTTCAAACTGGTAACTATGAGTTAGTTACTGGTTCCTCCCCCCACCCAGGAAATGTTCAACACCCCCTCTGCCTGTGTGTAGTTCTACTTGAAGAGGTTCAACAGAGACATGCACCTAATTGCAGAGACTAAGTGATACTAAAGTTTTTATATATGATTTGTAATTTTCACAACCATCTTGGGCAGAAGATTTTATCATCCTTCTAAGGTTGCAGGCTTAATAAAGCCAAAAGTTTTAGTTGAATAAGTAAATGCTACAGGATCTGTTACCCTCAGCAATGTTCAAATTCTCGCTTCAAAAGAAAAATGCTATCCCAATACATCAAATGTTTCTAAATGTCACAACACAAGTTCTTCAGAGCTTATGTAATCTGGTGTTCTGTTCCACTTCCCTTCACAAATGTATGGGATTCAACACTACTTGCCTAAGGTTCAGAAGTATTTGACTTTCATTTTGCCCTACAACAGAAAGTAGTTCCCCTTACGGTTCTCACGCCTTCTAGTCCTATCCTGTATACTTATATATTGACTTTGTCTCCTGGTCTCTGTCCAGGATTTGAGATGACTCCTTACCTTTTTTAGAATGCTATTTTTCTTTTCATGGATAATGATAACATGTAGCATTTATGAAGTATTTATTACAGTTTAGTGCAGTTTTAAGTGCTGTGCATATGCTAATGCAATAAGTTTCACAATAACTCTAAGGAAAATAATGAATAGCCCTATTTTATGAGATGAGGAAGCTGCAGAGAGAGAAGTCTCACACACATGTCCAATGTCAGTCAATAATGGAAGAAGCAGGATTCAAAGTCAAGCACAATAATTTCAGAATTCCCGTTCTTAGCCCAACACCCTATTATTCTGCCATATCTACCTCACCATTTTTTTTTCCTTAAGACCTTGTTTCTCTTCTACCTTCAATGTTTCTTTCACATTATCTTCTGGGGTCATATGTCCTACCTTCTTCCTTGTTGAAGAAAGCTGGTGATATTAACCAGATTGAAATATCTCAATCTTTAGCAGAATTTGTCATTTTTAAGAATGAGGATAAAGATGTGATTACAAGAACATGGGCATATACTTCATTGTTTAAATTTTTATTTTTATTGATACTTGATAATTGTATATATTTATGGGACAAGATGTCCTTTTTTCAATTCATTTATTCATTGTATAATGATCAAATTAAGGTAATTAGCATATGCATCACCTTAATCATATATCATTTCTTTGCAGTGAGAACACTCAAAATCCTATCTTCTAGCTATTTTGAAATATAATGATGCATGATTGTCAACTATGCTCACCCTACTGTGCAAACAGAACCAGAACTTATCCTTCCTATCTAACTGCGACATTGCACTTGTTGCCCAGTCTCTTCCCACCCACATGTTCCCTACTGACCCAGCCTCCAGTGTCCACTATCCTGCTCTCAACATCTGTGAGATCGTGAATGTGAAGGTCTTCGTGAGCAGAGTCTTCTATAATGGTTAAATGGTGCAGCCTAGTCTCCTTATTCCTGAACTTATGATCATTCCCATTGTAGAACTCACAAGGTGAGAAGTGCTTGTGTTTGTACCAATTCAACTATTTACTTTCTTCAAGCTTATTTGTAGATGTGTATGATTAATTACTATATATTCCCCCTAAAAGTCTGCAAAGGTTAGATTCCTCAGTATATTAACATGTGCACACTAGTACTTGTGCACTGAAATTGGGGGCTTAACAATTATAACTATTGGGAATATTAACACAATGGTTTTGTTTTCTAACTGTTGCTTGCAATCATATTCTATTCAACACTTCTTTTAATATTTTGAACAGATTCTATATTTCTAATCATTTTCAGTTATAAAAAGTTATGTCTGTTCAATTCTAGATGAAAACACCCATTTCATATATGACTTGAACATCTTGAGTCTGTGAGGAGAAAAGACATGGTCCATTCTTCTTCCTTCTTACATGCCAGCATCTTACTGGACACTCAGCCTCCCATGTAGCCCTTACAACTGCTGCCTTCCTTTCCTCTCCAGTGTTGGAACTTGAGAGGAGGAACATGGAGAGTTGAGAACACCTGACAGTAGGGGCAGTGTTCCCTGGATATTCTTGGCTTGGTCTGATTCTCTCTGTTGCTGCTATTGCTGCGCTTTTGCATAGATTTTATGTGTGGCTCAGCTTTATCCTTGCATTTTTTTTTGTCATTAAGGACCCCCTCAGAGAAGGCAGTGTGGTATTCTTTTAACTCTATATAAACAATCTTCCCACTTTCATCTTGCTTGGCCTCTTGGAAAACATTATGCAACGTTAAAAAAAAAAACTTTACTTATTTACTGTGAATATGAATATTTGATATTGGGTTTTCACATAACAGAACAAATCTATACTTTACTTGAAACTGTACTGTGTTTTGCCGTTAAATTCAATTTTGTTAATTCTTTGAGCTATAAAAGCTGTTTGTATTCAATGATGTTAAACATAGCAGTAAATCTATTACTATTTTGAAGGAAACCGTGTTTCATTTATTCTTGCTACAAATCTCTCCATTCTAGCATATGCAATGGAATGTACTCAATGGTTTATGCTGCACTGGTATTGTCTGACTAAAGTTGAGATCTTATTATTTACAGAGCTGTATTTAATTAACCTTTCATTCAAGGGTAAAATAAATAAGATATAAAGATGATCTACTTGCAAATACATGTTAACACTGTTGCATATGGATAAACATGCTTGAATAAATATATAGAAAGTCACTAAAATACCTTCTGTATCAAGAAAAGAATTCATGAGCTTGCCTTTTAAGGACAATTCTGCTTTCCTAACTTACTGTGTTCACTAGATTTGTTGGTATGCCCTGAGCATCTGTTGGTTTCAGCTTTGCCCTATCCCATGTCCCTTTATATTTCCAGCTAACACTGCTCTGGTATTCTCTTTCCTTGGCACATTATTATAACTTTCCCTATTTCCCTCTGTGCTATTTTCCCTCCCACTTTCTAGTTGTGAGACTGTACGTCTTTTGCCCTCTTATATTTCTAGAGCACAAATGAAACTTTGATTCAAGGCAATTAGAAATGCATAGCACTTTATGATAAAATTCATGTTCTTGGAAATGACCTGAAGAAAATAACCTGCAAGACTCTGCTAACTAAGGAAATAAAACATAATTCCTACATGAAGTCAAGGACACACAGGCAAGATTAAATGAAAAATCTACTTATTAATTGTAGAAATGGAATCATCTGTATGTATTTTATGTTTTAAGCTAAAATGTGAGGCTCTGGAAAGACCACACAAATAAACTTGGAAGTAGAGATTGTTTTCTTTTGTGTTCTGCCCAGGATTTTGCCCAAACTTTCAAAAAAATTAACAGGATTGCTTCTAGAATCATATACATCAGAGATTAAAGCATGTTGGTCTTTTTTAGGTCCTATTTCCTATTTCACCAGAGAAGAAAACTGATGCAGAATTGCAGAGGGTCATTTGGCTAGTTCATGTTAGATGGTTCAGAGGTATGTGTCATCTTCCCTGCACTTAATCTTTCTTCTCTGAGTGTGTGCATGTTGCAGCACACAATAGTGATGGAAAATGTTCATTTCTCCCAGCTTCAGGAGGCCTTTCTTATTCCCTAACTTACCTTTTGAAAAATAGCAGAAAGGGAGAAAATGATCCATAATTCTTTCCTGATGTTTTTCCAAATGTCTGGAGTTTACTGATGGCAGTTGGAAGCCTGCCCAGTATAGAAAACATACACTATGTTTTATGTATTTTCTAGACTCGGTGTGAAATCAGTTAGCATTTAAAAGAGGTTTCCTTGGTTATGCATTCCTTTTTATCAATTCCCAGGTCTTTGACTTCCCAGATGTTTTGTTGTAGTGTCTACTTTAGAGAACACTATACTATTTATGACATTTCCATCTAACCTTCTGAGCTCCTTGCTTCATCAAATATATCCTGCCCTAGGTGTGACCTTGAAGTATAACTGTCTTGTTCAATCAATAAGGTTTTGACCACTTACTGTGTAGTCATTTCTGTGCCAAGTACTGTCAGAGGATCCAAAGAAGAGCAAGAAAAGCATTCACAGAGGTTTTCATTTATTTTAGGTAGATAAAGTGAGAACTTATGAGCAAATGAGAAAGCCATTAAAAATTGAGCTATGAGAATAAAAAGGCAGTAGAATGAGACTGGGGAATAAAAAAAAAAAAGAGAGAGAGCATTAGTGTATTTGGTCTCCTTTGAGAAAATTCACAGTGGAGGTTAAGATGTAGACTGGAACCTGAAATAATGAATAGAATTTGGTGAGTGAGAAAAAAACAGGAGCATTTTAGAGAGGGAGGCCAGTATAGAAAGAATCTTAGCACTGGAAACAATAATTGAATCTGGGGGGAGCCTGATGTGAGCATGGAAATAAGTGTAGATGACAGGGAGAGTACCCTTTATCCTGCAGGGTTTATGCAGTAGGCAGTGGCATATGGATTTGGCACAAGAATGACATGATAAAGAACTATGGAAAAAATGTTGCTTGATGTGCAGTCTGCAGACCCCCTGTCTTCGAATTTGTGTTGCTCTCCTTAGAGCAACATATTTCTGTCACTGCCACTACAAAAAGCATACAGAACAGCTACAGCTATCAAACTTCGCCCTAGTGCTACCCTTTTATGCTCTCACCCTCTTGTCATTTTTGTGTGTCAAAATTTATATAACTATATGTGAAAAACTCAGTTTGACTACATATTAATTTACAACACACAGAAAATAAACACAAGATCACCCTCACCTACTACATTTCTGGGCACCACATTCAATGTACTAAAATTGGTACCTATAGCAATGAGCCTGAACATCTACATTTCTTAAAAACAATTTTCTTTCTTTCTTTTTTTTTTGGTCAGTACTGGACATTGAACTCAGGGTCACTCTATATCCTGAGTCCTTTTTACTATTTACTTTGAGACAGGGTCTTGCTACATTGCTGAGGCTGGCCTTGAACTTGTGATCTTACTGCCTCAGTCTCCTAAGCCTCTGGGATTACAGTTGTGGACTACTGTGCCCAGCTTAAAAACAACTGTTACAGTGATAGAGATTTAATTCTTAAACACTCTCTACTTATCCTTCTCTGCCCTCTTATAGTATAATTATATCACAATATTCAGTTATGAGTCTCTTTCTTTCTTTCTTTCTTTGGCTTTCCTTTGTTTTGGTCAATTCTTCAACTTCACACAAACAGTCTTATTTTACTATTTTTTTTTGCTGCATCATCAATAAATGGTAATTTTTTGACTGCACATTTCTATGATGAGAAAATTGTTCTCTCATGCCTTCTTCCAGCTCTGTTTAACTCGTTCTCCCTTAAAAGCTGAATGTACTTTCACATTGTCAAGGTTGAAGACATGTACATTTCTTTCCCCAATGATACTTAATTTGTATATAATTTAATTCCAAAAGTTAAAAATGAACCAACCACATTTTTGTCACCATGTGTAATTACTGTTTATTGGGGGAAGCCGAGAGGTTGCCAGAATGGCATATCCCTGGGAACCACTGTGGAGAACATTTCTTATATTTTTACCTATTTTTGTCATTCTCACATTTCACAAAACCTTTTGGGGCTTTAAAGTGTGTCATATATTCATCCTGGAGATGAAATTTAAGGGTAAACAAAAGATAGTTTCTACCTTAATGATGCTTACATTTTGAAAAGGATATCAAAAGTACACAAAAATCAAATGGATATAGATTTTTAATGACAGGTAATAAAAAATGTAATGAAATGTAATGAAAAATGTAATGTTGTATGGAGTCTGGAGAGGATGCTATTCTAGCAAGGATGATCAGGGAAGGTTCCAGAAGAGGAGACCCTTACATAGGGTCCTGAAGGAAGTGAGGATTAACCATGTATATATCTGAATTAGATAACAAAAATCCTTTGCAAGGATTCTGAGAGGAGAAGTACTTGCTATACTTAATGACTCCTGAAGAGGACATTGGGTTTGGAAGAAAGTTAAAGGGAGAAATTTGAACGAATTTGCACTTGTGTCAGCAAGTAACAGGCCATTTAAGGATCTGGGAGCTAAGAAATGGGTTTTTGCTCCATGTTTGACGTGAAGCCCTGTGTTTTTAGACAACAAGTACCACATTCAGTTGTATGTGTTAAAAACAAAGCTCTGGATGCCATATTTAAAACAGATGGTAGGGATTTGAAGCAGGGATAATTTAGGAAGCCTCTGTGCTAGTTCAGGCATGAGATGTTGATGGCTTGTAGGCAATGGAGCCATGGAGATGGTAAAACATGGTTGAATTTGGAATCTAATTATCTCTTATTTCCCAAGGGCCTGTCTTTTGGGAGTCTCCTCCAGGTAAGCCTGGCTTGTGGTTCTATTGCTCTGCCAGCCTATAGCTGAGCTGTCATCCAGGGTTGGTGCTATTATCTGGATTTTCTGTTTCCTTTTTACTGCTCTGTTTTCCTGAACTTTCTAAGAAAATGTATATGAGCAAGGTTACTGAATTCTTATCAGTCTGAGGTTTATTGTGTTACCACATCTATTTGACATTTTGATCTTGGTCAGAATTCAAGAATTAAACTAGTTTAGTCAAGCATGGTGGTGCATATTTATAATCTCAGCTACTCAAGAGACTGATGCAGGATGATTGCAAGTTCAAGGCTAACTTCAGCAACTCAAAATAAAATGAAATAAAAAGGATTGGGGAATATAGCTCAGTGTCAGAGCACAGCTCAATTCCACCCCCAGTCTTAGGGAAAGAAAAAGAAGCAGAATTAAACTAATTTTCCTCAGAATTTTCAGCATATTTCTTGATCATCTTTCAATATTTGGCACTTCTTATTGTAATAGTCTATTTTATATTATAAAAATGAAATAGAGGTGGAACCCTCATAAAGAAAAAAATTAATTTTTTCTGGTTCTGGAGGTTCAAGGTCATAATGATGGCATCAGCTTGGCTTTGGTGAGGACTGCATGATGGATGGCATCACAGTGATGGAGACTTGTCTAAGAGGGAGGATCACATAACAAAGCAGAAACCAAAGAGTGATCAGGGGCCAGGCTCAGGGTTTTATCACAACTCATTTCTAGTGATAACTAACTCAAGGGTCCCATGAGAACTACTTACTTTCTTAAGGCTAAACGACATGCCCCTGTTGATTTGCTGCTAGATTCTACTTCTTTTTTTTTCTTTTTCTTTTTTTAAAATTAGTTACACATGACAGTATAATGATCTTGGCATATCATACATTTCAATCAAATTGGGTATAATTTCTCATTTTTCTGAGTGTAAAATTCCACTTTCTCAATACCAGCACACTAAGGATCAAACTTCCAATACATGCACCCTTGGGGGATAGATCACATCCAAATCATAACACTTATGCTAGACAAACTTGCTTTCTCTACCTTCCACGGGTCATTTATTCTCTAAGATGGTTAACATCATTTCATAATGATATATCTGATAATAGACTTTGTTCATCCATTGGGCTGGGCTGGGCAATCTGATGACTGTGTTCTTATTCAATTCTGGAAATTTATTTTATATTATTCTTTTGGTAATTTCTGTTTCATATGATCTATATCTGCCATTTTGAAACTCCATGTTGTTTGATCTTCTTACACTTAACTTTTCCTCCTTTTAGATCACTTTCATGGTTGCAAATGATAGGTTACAGTTTTCTTTGCTTTGTTTCATCAATAAGCATATCATAAATTTTGTATTAGTTTTCTCTTGCTTCTGTAATAAATTACTCTGAACATAGTAGCATAAACAACACAAATGTATTGCTTTGTAGGTATGGGGGTCAGAAGTTCAACACAGATCTCACCAGATTAAAATCAGACAGATATATACTGAGCTTTATTCCTTTCTGTAGGCTCTAGGTGAAAATACGTTTCCTAACCACAAGAAGCCTTTTCTTAGGCTTCTTGTATTTGGGGCTCATGTAATAGTCTCCTTTCTACTTCTTGAAAGCCAACAATGTTGCATCTGTCCTTCTGTCTGCCCAAAGCCAGGAATGTTTCTCTGCTTTATAGGATTTACATGATTAGATTGTACATATTTGAATAATCCCAGGTACCCTCTCCATCTCAGTGTCTGTATCCTTAAACACACCTACAAAGTATGTTTTGCCATGTAAGGCTATTTAACTATATGTTTTATGAATTGAGATGTGGTCATCATTATAGGTTATTATTTAGCTATCAGAGACTTCTACTGGGAGTTTATTGAAATATCTGCATCTGTTGATTTCCCCTCTCCTTCTCTTGATGATTATTGACATGTAGGTCATTCTATGTTATTTTATGATCATCTTTATGTCATTACAAGTAGAAGAGAAAGTAAAAGGATAAATGTACCTGGTATTCTGATTTAGAAGACTTTATCTAGGAATTTGTTTCTCTTGAAATCCACTGTCAAATAAGTTCTTGAGTAGATAAATGATACAATGACTTATTTTTGTTTCTAAAATGCATTTACTAAAAGTTATTTAGTAACTTGCTTTTTCTTTTTTCATGTTCTCTGAATTTAAACAGGAATTTCTTTATTAAGTTTCTTAACTAATCTTTGTTAAGACTGAATCTTATTATTGTTTTCTTTTAAATATTGTGCAATTTAGAGTATTCTGAATATGTTCAAATGCTGACATACTTTTTAGTGTATTTCTATGTGTTTTTACTTGCATGTGTCTATATATTACCAAATGTCCAAGTGGTATCAATTATTTTGTTAGCGATAACAAAAATTCAAAATAACTTGATTTAGTAGAATTAATCACAAAATATTTACTTTAAATTTACACTTTAATCATTTTAAATGTTAAAAAGTTCTTATTGCATTTTAAATTTATTGTTAAACATAATACATTTCCTCTAGCTTACTAAAACTTTGAAGTACTCTATTATTTTTACTAGAAACTATAATTTTCCAAGTAGCATTCAACAGAACATTGGATTATTTTGTGATATTAGTAGCTATTAGCAAAAAGTGCACTTTGTAGGCAAATGACTTGGGAAAATGATGCATTCTATTACACTTCTCTCCTGATTACCTTAAAAGCACATTAAGAGAAATTATCCAGCAAAAGAAAACACACATTTTTAAACCTTTGGTCAGACCCAGCTATTCTAAATATATTCAATCATGAAACATTTTTGTTTTAATTTGAGGATCTTCCCTTAACAATTCCCATGAAGTTATATCCCAGAAACCATTTGAAAATGCTGCCATAGCCTATGCATCTAACTGCTTTGTTCTAAATATTTTGACTTTACCATATGTAAATGCAATTCAAAGAGTATTATTGAAACTGGATTCTCCACTTCTGGTGGTGAGTGGAGTCTGCATAAACTGTAGGCTTCTTAGCCGGGAAAGCCTGGTTCAATGTTAGCAGCTTAATCAAAGCAGGGAATGCCTGACAACTTCAGCTCTGAGGGTGGCATCTAGTAAAGCTAGAGTCTTCTCCACTACTAAGGAGTGTAACTCTTAATGGTGTGCTATGTCCTCCAGTGTTGAAGCAGACCACAGCAGACCCCACCAGTTCAATGCCAAGTTCTTTCTGGGTTCTTGTTGCAAATCTGAAGAATGTAGATCACAGACAGAAGGGCAAGACTGAAAGAAGTAGGATTTATTCAAGTGTGATGAATAGGAACAGAACTCAGGGCAAGAGGGGACCTAATAGCAGGTTGCAAAGTGCATATGCTAGTCTAGGGGTTTATATAGCATTTGGGTCAGTGTTATTGGTCCAAATTTATGCTAATCAGGTTTTGGAAAAGTACCAATGCTATTGGTTAGCCCTGAAATCTTCATTTGGGTCTGTTCCCACTTCTTTTTTCTCGATACTCATCAGCCAAGGCCACCAGGGCGACAGGTGGGCATGCCCTGGCTTCCTTCACTTCAGGAGCCTGATGGCATGGTGGGCTCTGTGCAGCCAGGACCTGTGCTTGCCACCTGGGCTCCAGTCACTTGTCCTGCCATTCTACCCCTGGTTGTCAACAGGGATTAGTGGGCTGGCTATGTGGCTCAGCAGCCAGGGAGCCATGACAACATAATTTAGAGTGCTTTAGAATACATGCTCAGAGGCATGTGATCAGGCCCTCTGCAGTCCTCTCCCTGTTTTTTTTTTTTTTTTTTTTTTTTTGCCCATGTACACTATTGGATGCATCGGTTAACAGACTTGTGCATTTGGGAGCTTGCTCAGCATGAATGTTCACAAGTTTATCAGGATTACTCTTTGACGACAGCACATTTTTCCTGTTTTGATATTTTCTTCTATGAATGTTGATTTCACAACAAGGTAGAGGAAGTGCAGAAGACAGAATGTGGTAGGGCACAAGGTTCTTCCTTCAGTTCAACTCATGTCTGTAGACCACAACTCGTTTAGCTTGTGATGGTAGCAGCCATCTTCTTTCCCAGGTGACCTTGGAAAAGCATCAGAATCTATTTATTGGATATTCATTTGCACTTCTCCTTGTTTCAGAAAATGCTTCAGGAGAGTTTCAAATGTATAAATTACAACAAGATACTAAATTAAATATTATGGTGGACTACATATTTATCACTATTAGACCACAAGTTTAGTGCTTTATTTTCTAGAAACCACATGCAGAAAATAAATCCCTGTTAGCTAAAAGAGTCACAATATCACTTGGATAAAAATAAATTTGTTGCTTGAGAGAATTATGATTATTCTTTATACTAGAATACTGCAGAATTTTATCCTAGGAGCTTTGTAAAGAGAGCAATCTGAGATTTAGTCTGCAATATTCTCTCAATAAATTTTGTAGAGATCCTTTTAATGACCCTATTAATAAAAGTTGATGTTATCACACCTAAACATAAATTAATAATAAAGACTTGGGGGAATGTCTGGGCATGGTTTTAATTTAATACTAATTAGGTGTCCAGCTCCTGGTTGACCTTGAAGAGAATTGGAGTCCGAGTAATCAGACCATTGCCCAAAGTAGCAGTTGCTGACAGATCTTTGAGAAGGTGATAATTATTCTCTAGAGGGAGCATCTATTAAAGAATGCATCTGAATGGTTTCTCCTCAGAGCTCACACTAGTATTTTTTTGCACAGATCTTGCACCCCTGAGAATGGGACAAAAGGACGCTGTTCACTGTGCCATGGACTGCAAGATTGCTCCTCAGTTTGGATCTTACTATATTTAGCAAATCTCAGTTCCCAAAGCGCAGAATTGATTTTTTCAGATATATCTTTAAGATGTTCATAGTTTTAGCCCCCAAGGTTTGGTTCTGTTTACTGCTCATAGATGTAATATTGTCATACATTAGGAACTTGCACATAAAGAAATTGAAATTCTGAATGGGTGAGCGCATCGATCTAGTTCATTGAGCTTGCAAGCGGCAGAGCCGGGACTTGAACCCATGTCTACTTGACTTCACATTTCGTGATCTTAACTACCACTGTGCTGAAAGAGTTCCTGCTGGGCTTGAACTACATGCTCTCCTTCACAAAGACGGGGAAAGCACACTTCAGGCAGAAAGAGCCATAACAACTTCACAGCCAATAATTCTGAAAATTCAGATACTTTAACTCTTCTCTGATGCTCCGGGGTCCCAAACCTTATTTCTGCTGTCATGCAAGCTCAACTTTCTCAATGCCAGCCTTTGTGTCATGCTTCAAGGACAGTAGCATGTCTGATGTACCTTTTGAATTTCAGGGACACTGGCTTTCAGAGGAGGCCTACATCCTTTCATTTATTTCATATGCTCTCAGGTGGTATTTGAGTTGACAGCCAGGTCCTCAGTCTTCTTCTCAAGGGATTACAGCTGTTGAACTGCTTTCATCTTTCTTTGTCGGTTTTGTGTGTGTGTGTGTGTGTGTGTGTGTGTGAGAGAGAGAGAGAGAAAGAGAGAGAGAGAGAGAGAGAGAGAGAGAGAGAGAGAGAGAGAGAGGATCAAGAAGGCTGTGCATCCTTCTCTCTCCCCAGTCATTACCTGGCATTCTCCGTGCAATGTTAGTTGTAAAATCATCCCCCTAATGGACGGTTAGATAATTGAAATTCATCACAGCAGGGAGAAAATCGGTTCTGGAGGCTTACTTCTCTGCAGATTATTCGATTATTCGTTAGGGTTTTGACCTTGGATTTGCATTAGTCAAGATGGGGAGAATTATAGGAGGGACAAAGGGTTCGCTGGAATGTTCTGAATTGTAATGATCACATCCCAACTCTGTATGTCAAGGTAGGCCTGCTTACCTTGCACACATTCCTTTGGTGTGCTTCTTTTCATGTTCTTTTTGATGTCAAGCCCTCCTGCAAAGCATCTTTAGCAAACACTATTTGAGGACTAGATGTACGGTGTTCTATTAATGTGAGGGTTTTTATCAAACAACCTTTATTTTTTAACTCTAAGAAGGCTGACAACCTCATCACCCTCTTTTTTCCTGTTTCCTATATGATTTCCTCTGGCATTCATGTTAATAGGATGCCTCATTTGTCAATGAGGATGATCTATTCCTTTTTTCCTGAGCAATCTGGCTTAAAAAATATGTTCTCTTCTGACAGGCATAAGACTGACATTAGCCAGAAAGAGAAAGTCTAATTTTAAAGTCTAATTTTCTGATTCATTGAATACAATAGACATAGAGTAGAGTCCAAATTCACAATGCTATAAGATTTTGAGAAATATGAAAAAGAGATTGTTAGTATTCTTTGTATCTAAATATGATGGCCTTGGGATAGTAAAAGGGTAAAAGATATGTTAGGACAAACTGCTAAGTTCATAAAACCTTATGAAGTGTGAGTTAAATATTAGATTCTGTTTTGCAAATTTAATCTTTTTGGCTACAATTAGAACTCACAAGGAGAATGACAAATTACTTGTAATAGAGGGTGTTTTTTAATAAGGGAACATATTTATGACATCAGAGGGAAAAATAAAGTTTATATATAAAATAATGTATTAATATACAAGGCAATATAAAATGGAAAGGAATCAATATAAAGTCTTTCTGACATTTCTTATTTATTATTTTTTATTCTAATTTGTTATTTATGACAGCAGAATGAATTACAATCCATACTAAACATACAGAGAATAATTTTTCATATCTCTGGTTGTATTCAACGTATATTCACAACATTCATGTCATTATACATGTACTTAGGTTAATTATGTCCATCTCATTTCACCATCTTTCCTTCCCCCATGCCCTCTCCTTTCCCCTCCCATCCCTCTGCCTTATCTAGAGTTGTCTAATCCCTCCAACCTCACTATCAGTCAGCCTCCTTATATCAGAGAAAATATTCAGTATTTGGTTTTTTGGAATTGACTAACTTCACTTAGCATTATCTTCTCTAGCTCCATCCATTTAACTGCAAATGCCATGATTTTATTCTCTTTTTATTGTTGAGTAGTATCCCATTGTGTATATATGCCACATTTTCTTTATCCATTTATCTACTGAAGGGCATCTAGGTTGGTTCCATATTTTAGTTATTGTAAATTGTGCTGCAATGAACATTGATGTACCTGTGTTCCTGTAGTATGCTGTTTTTAAGTAGGAGGAGAGGAATAGCTGGGTCAAAAGGTGGTTCCATTCCCAGTTTTCCAAGGAATCTCCATCTACTTTCCATATTGGTTGCACCATTTTGCAGTTCCATCAGCAATGTATGAGTGTGCCTTTTCCTCCTCATCCTCGCCAACACTTATTGTTTTTTATATTCTTATAAATTTTCTTATAAATGCCATTCTGACTGGAGTGAGATGAAATCTTGGAGTAGTTTTGATTTGCATTTCTCTAATTGCTAGAGATATTGAACATTTTTTATATATTTGTTGATTGATTGTATATAACCTTCTGAGAAGTGTGTGTTCAGTTCCTTGGCCAATTTATTGATTGGGTTACTTGTTTTTATGGTGTTTAGCTTTTTGAGTTCTTTATATACCCTAGAGATTAGCGCTTTGTTTGATGTGCAAGTGGTAAAAATTGCTCCCAAGGTGTAGGCTCTCTATTCACCTCATTGTTTGTTTCTTTTGCTGAGAAGAAGCTTTTTAGTTTGAATCCATCCCATTTTTAATTCTTGATTTTAATTCTTGACATTTCTATTACTTTACAAATTTATGACTGGAAAATTAAACAAGAATCTGTTTCAAATATACTAAAGTAAGATTACAAAATTACTTAGAAAGCTGGACATGGTGGTACATGCCTGTAATTCCAGCAACTCAGGAGGCTGAGGTTGGAGGATCATAACTTCAAGACCAGCCTCAGTTACTTAGAAGGCTTTAAGAAAATTTGTGAGACCCTGTTGAGAGCCACAGCCAAAGGGGCCCCAGCAAACTTTCAGACTGCCAGCTGATGATTGGCTCACAGTGGCCCCAGCAACATCTAGCTGTTTGGCTCCTCTGTGGTGATGCTCATTGGGCTGTTTCCCTGCCCTTTCAGACCACGGAGCTGCTCATTGGGGGACTATTTTGGCTCCGCCCATGCAACCCAGCCAATCGGCCTCAAGAGCAGGAGGATTGTGGGAGGAGAGAGGCTTGTGGGAAGCTGGTGGTGGCAGTTGGGCTCTGAGGGTTTTTCCTGAGGAGCTGTTTGTTTGGCCTGTGTGGTTCTAAAAATAATGTTCGTTTCTTTTGACAAGTGGCTCCTAAATTGTGCCCAGCAAGACCCTGTCTCAAAATTAAAAAGAAGTACAGAAAAAGAAAATTTCTCCTCATTAATCTGCACCCACTTTTTAATCATTGATTTTATAATGTATATAAATACTTATATGGTTAAAATTCATTACAATCACTCAGCAAGTGCTGAAGCAACCAGTGTTTTTTAAATGTACATGTCTGGTATTCAAATAAAAATTACTAGACAAATCAATCAAAGAAAAAAAGAAAATACAAACAAAATTGAGATACTGAAGTTATTAGACATGAACTTTGAGGTAATTGTTGTAAATATGTTTAAAAAACACATAATGAACTGATATCATTCACCAAAGAAATGGAATTTGTAAACTAGAGTAAAATAGAAAAACTAAAACATACAAATATGTTTAGATTTATCATAGCAAATTAGACACAGCTGGGAAAGAGGACTTAGTGAACTAGGAGACATGGCAACAGAAAATATTCAGATTGAAATATAGAAAGTAAATAATGGAAAAATACATAAGAGAGAATATATATCAGGCACATAGAACAGGTGTGATACACATATAGTTGGAGTTGTGAGAGAAAAAGAGTATGAAAGAAGAAATACTATTTGAAGAGACAATGAATGAGAATTATTCAAAATGGACAGAAGGAATTAGGCCAGACATTCAAGAAGGCCTATAATCCTAGAACAGGAAAAATGGAAAAATGCTCAAAATTTAAAACAAAGGTAAAATCTTATGAGTCGCATTTATTAACAACAAATCAGCAATAAGACTAATAATGTCACGGAAAAAGAAATGGAAACCAATGAGTCATAGAATGTCACCTTAAAAAAGCCAAAAGAAAATCACTTTCAAACTAATGCTATAACCTATGCAACTGCTTATCAAAACAAACAAACAAACAACAACAACAATAAAAACCACATTGAAAATGAAGGAAATTAGGGGCTGAAGTTGTAGCTCAGTGGATGATGCCTGCCTAGCATGTGTGAGGCAATGGGTTCAATATTCAGCACCACATAAAAATAAATAAATAAAAAACATAGAGGTATTGTGTCTACCTACAAAAAACAAAACATTTAAAGAAAATAAAAGAAATTAAAAGAAACACCAATGGGAACCTTTCTTTTTAGTTGAAGAAAAATAATTTTAAAGTTCAAAATTTCAAGAAACTAAAGAATACTAGAAAGTGCAAATAAGTGAATAACTATAAAAATTAACTTTTTACAGAATGATAAACTTTATAGAGTTAAATATATGATGAATCAAAGTGCATAAAAACAATAACATGAAAGATGAGAGAATAGATGTAGGTGTAGGTCCAAGCATTATTAGAAACTGGAAAAAATACTAATTTACACTTAATACAGAAAGGTAAGGGTGAATTTTTAAATCTTTAGTCAGATTAGTTTTATCTGTTTTTAGATGTTACCAAACTGGTATTATGCAACATGTATTCTGTATACCATCTTTTATTCAGTCCTATATTTAGTACACTCATTCATGTTGTTACATAAAGAAATAACATAGTTTAACTGCCAAATTATGTATTATTTGTGTACATTTTTATATGTATGTATACCTAAACATGTATATTGTATGTACATATACACATATACTATGTATAACTGTATATACATATAGAAATATATATATATATATAGATAGAAATTTACTATATATACATGTATGTTTTTCCACATGTATGTAATACACATATGAAAATATATATATTGCATGTGTTATATACAAAAATACTTTAAATATATAATAGACATTTACTTTAAAATGTTATTGCATTAATAATCTGGGGTTCATATAAAATAAAATATTGGACCAGAACGGTTATGATTGGGTAACTATGAGCTTATTATACAGCATGAGGAAGTGAATGAATCAATAAATCTGCTTACATTTGTTACCAGGTAAACTATGTTCTCACTGAATGCCCACCATAATTGGCTTCTTTCACTTTGTTATATTTTAGTCCAAATGTCCCTCAAAGACCCATGTATTAAAGGCTTAGTTCTCAGCTTGGTGCTATTGGTGGAAACTTTAAGATGTGGGGCCCAATCAGAGATTTTATGTCTTTGGGGGTGTGCCCTGGAATCAGATTGTGGGACCTCTTCCTCTTTTGCTTCCTGGCCATGAGAGAAGTGGCATCCCTGCCTGGACATGCTTCCCTCCTCCCTCCCAGCAGAGATCTAAAAACAATGGTGGATTATTAGAACCTCCAAAACTCTGAGGCCAAATAACCTTTTTCTCTTCATAAGTTGACTATCTCAGGTATTTGATATAATAACAGAAAGCAGACTAACACAGAATAATGAGAAAGGGATTCTGAAGGAAGACATTCCCTTTACTCTGTTTTCCAATTTTTCTTTTTATTTCTTTTTTTTTCCCACACAGCTGACATCCATTAGAATTTTTTCCAGTTGAACTTCCAAACCATATCTTGACCATAACACTTCCTCTCATTGTCTGCAAATTACAACCCTAGGGCAAATCATTAGCCAAGAGGTGAGAAGAATGTAGAGAAACACAAGGAATACCGCACAAACAGGAAGGTGATAAACAGGAGGTTCCATGCCACTCCTGGAGCTGAAGGGGAGTAGATTGTTGAGAAGGATGCCCAATAGAGCCTGGGCTTGAGTTGAGGAATACTACCAGCTTGAGAGACTCACTTTGGGGAAGGAAGACTGAGAAATAAATATAGGATTTGCTGCTTTTATACTACAGCGCTTGCTCCTGCTCCCCATTGGCTGAGTCCCACCTGTAGCCAGCTGTCCACAGAGCCTATCAGTATATATATATATGTCTGCTCTAAGGCCAGAACACAAATGAGAGGGAGGGAGAAGTGAAGGAGAGAAGGAGAGGGAAAGAGAGAGAGAGAGAGCGCTAGAACTAAAGTGTGTGTGTGTGTGTGTGTGTGTGTGTGTGTGTGTGTGTGAGAGAGAGAGAGAGAGAGAGAGAGGGGTGGGGAGAGAGAGAGGAGAGAGTATATTTATATACACGTTTATTTTAATATATTTATTCTTTCTTTATTCAATCAACAATGAGGATGTAAGGAGGGCAAAGGGCAGTTATTCCCTATCTGCAACTTCAGTTTTTCATTTCTCTAACATCTCTTTGAAAACATTGGGATTTTAAAATGTTTTGCTTTGGTCAGGACCTCTTCTTGTTTGTGTTTGTGAAGAGCCCCTGGTGTTTCTGGAGTTCATTTTTCATATAACATATTCCAATCAGTGTGATATCTAGCCATGAGTCTTAAATTTTGATTTCTTTCATTGATCTAAAGACTTTTTCTAAAGCATTGTCATCTGTCAATCAATACCAATTTCTAGGATTATTTAAAGGACCTCATTCAATTTTTGAAGAACCAGCAATATTTCAATAAGAATAATCAATTTTCTGCCGCACATAACAGAACAAATAAGCTGATGTATTTAAAGGAATAATGTCCTTGAGGAAAAGAAGAATCCCCACCTTTACTACTCTGAATTAAGAGGTATAATGAAAATTTTCACAAATTATCAAGTAATTAAATATGCAGGCACATTTATAAGTATAGGGATAAATGCAAGGGAGTACTAGAAGGCACAGGACAAAAATTTCTGCTCCAAAGAACTCAGTTGTATGACCATTTTACTTTATAAAGAGTGACTAGGTTTTCAGCAATTAAGCAATGAAATATCAAGTTTTCCATTTTTTAACAAAGCAAGTGTGTAGTAGATTCTTATTTCTGCCATAGTCTTCCAGTTAAGACTTTATTTGCTGATCAGTTATCTAAAGAGAATGACAGTGAGTAACCTACCTATCCAGGGTAGAATTTTCCATTTTTCATTTTTAGTAAATTGTTTCCTCAAACAACAACACAATTTTCAGTTGTCTAACTGTAAGTATGATTTAATAGAACATACCAATTTTTGTTTGTGATTTTTATGTATGTTCTTGTGTGTGTTCCCAGAATATATATTTGTTTTCTAATGAAAAAAAAATCATTACATCTGCATCACATCCAGTTGTTTTCAAAATAAGAAAATCTGTAAGCACTATACCTCAATATATTTACAGATCCCTCAAATTGTGAATATCAATGACATGTACCACATCCCAAAGAAAAGGTGTCAGTTTCCAGATCCAGAATGATTTTTCAAACATAATATTAAACTAATTATGGGATTAAAATAAATTGACTCCTAGAATAAAACAATTATTTACATAGTTTTAGTAACATCAAACATCTCTAGATGGAACTCCTCAGTATCTATTTTACTAGAAGATTTCTAACTAACTTGGTTAAATGTAAAGCTATTTTTGTTTGTCTTGCCTTTCTCTAAGTTGATCTCCTTTCCTCTTGAGAGGGTGTGTCAAAAAGAAAACATTTATGAGTGCGTTCATCAGACAACCAGTGAACAATGACTATTGCCTAGATTAAAAATTACATATGTTGCAATACATGCAGAATAAATTAACCAAGTTGTCAACCTATTAGTCCTTGAACAATAACATTTCGTAGAAATCAGAAGAGTCCTGTGTGAAGGTGAAAATCTTTTTAAGCTTTAAAGTCAAGAACAGGGTGTAGTCATGATAATTTCCTGGCCTGAAAGAAAGGGGGAAGGTGTTCTGAAAGAGAATGATAAAAGAAGATGAAGTGGGGCTGGAGCTGCAGCTCAGTGGCTACACACTTGCCTAGCATGTGCAAGGCTCTATGTCTGATCCTTGGCACCATGTAAAATTAAAATAAAGGCATTCTGTCCATCTATAACTATAAAAATTTAAAAAAGAAGAAGATGAAGAAACAAATGAGGGGCTGGGGATGTTGCTCAAGTGGTAGTGTGCTCGCCTGGCATGCGTGCGGCCCGGGTTCAATCCTCAGCAGCACATACAAAGAAAGATGTTGTCCGCCGAAAACTAAAAAATAAATATTAAAAAATTCTCTCTCTCTCTCTCTCTCTCTCTCTCTCTCAAAAAAAAAAAAAATTTAAAAAAAGATTTCTGCTTGTGAAACAAGAAAATATCAAAGTAGCCATGCTAAGGGTAGGTGTTAGAAAGCTCACTAATGTTCTACATTACCTGAATGATGCCATCTCCCAACCAACTCCTGCAGTGACATACAGGGGAAAAAAAAACTGTGCCCGGCTTGCAAAAGGCTCTACACTCTACAGGCTGGAAAACATTTCCATCAATCCTTTCCTCCTAAGCTCCAGTACATTTCCTCTGGGGTAGAAGCAAAGAACATTTTTATTTTCAGCTCAACATTATATAGTTTTTATTAAAAGAGAATTACAGCCGAATAGTCAATTTTTCATATAGCAGTTTTATCTTTGTGTCTTTGGAGACCTTTCAGTGTAATAGAGAAAAAAGGAGATTTCTTTATATCATTTTCTAAATAAGACAAACTTCTTAAACTGAGCAAATTATGGACTTTGGCATCTCTCATTGTCAAGTCCATGAGGCCTTGACATTGCCATATGCCATAGCACTCCTTCTCTCAGAGTTTTGTGACATTGGATATCGCTTTAATCCAACAGCAGTATCACGAAAGTTGGTAAATAAACATCAAAATGTTTGTGGGTAGTTTATCCATGATGAGTTACTGAGATTTTACTTACAGGAGGTAGGCACTGGGTTATGTACTAGACTCCCTGACATTACTATCTATAGGCCTCTCAGAAACTTGCAGCTGAGGTTTTTGGTTGACTCATGTCCAGTACAACTGTTTATTGAGCTTATCATATTCTGACCTCCTGCCTAAAAATTTGCCCCTTGTCTCTCCAAAATGGAAATATATAAGTACCACTGTGGCAGTATTTTTATTTCATCAAAGCATTAATTTATTTTTTTTTCTGGTTCTCTTGAATGTGGTCTTGTTCTTGTCTTTTCCTAAGTATCCTCAAGTTGGCGGATCTTCCACCATCAACTTGACTTGATTAGTTCCATGTTGTTATTCATCCTTTCCCATTGCACTCCATATTAGAAAACAATTCCCCAAACAACATTTCTACTTCTTGGAGTTGAGCCCAAACAAAATTGCAGCGTGAGTGAAATTTATCTTCAAGGCCCTCCAGTCCCATTTCAATCTTGCTGCCTTTTTTTTTTTTTTGGAAAATAGCCATAACAGATGTTAAACCTCATAACATTCTGACTTCCGGCTTCACAATAGAATCCTACTCAGTAGCTGCAATTGTTACCCCCATTTTATTTTACTGATTAGGAAACATAATGATTTCTTATAATTATATTACAATAATATAATAGTAATAGTCAAAAGGCACATTTCTGCAATCACGATTCCACCCCTATGGTAATCTGATGTTAGTGCAGTGCTGAGGGGACTTCTCTTTTCTCTGCTTCTGATGATCCTCTGCATTGTCATCTTTTGCTTTTGTCCTTCTGTTAGATTACATCAGTGATACTAGGGCACTTTTCTACCCTGATCTCTGAGCTAAGATGCACATTTATATAACCGATACCTTACAGATCATTGGTGCCATACCAAGTAGTCTGAGAAACAATTCAAAGCAAAGGAATTAATTGCCAATAATCACTCTTTGGAATTTTGGAGGTAACAGGAACTCCCTAAGACAAATCAGAATTTAGATTTCTGGTATGGAAATCTTGTTCTCCAAATTTTACTGTATAATTTAATACCATTTTATAAAGAACTAGTTCTAATCGCACAAAGAAAAACTTTTAACCTCATCTCTCTCCCACTATCCTGGTTTCCTTTACACCAAAAGTTACTGAAATTTTGGAACTTGCCTAATAAATTCTAGATGTCTCTGCAAGGATTTCCAGGCTTTTCAACTTTCACTAGCAATACTGTACCCTTTCAGTGTTATCTTGTTAGCTGAAGGCATAACCTTTTAGACCAACACTTTCCAAGCTAGGCTTGGTGGTAGAAGATGACCACCCTACCCACACCCACTTCTGTTTATGGATCTTCTTCAAGTTTTTACCATAACAATAAGGATTTTAGAGCAAAATATCCTGAAACTTTGCAAGATGGTTCAGAATTTTTAAAAAATTTATTTTATGATGTGAACACATTATTTTACTAACATATTTTGACATTAAGTGATCATTGTCATTGATTTGTGAAGCACATTTTTTCAAATAAACAATTAGAATTGTTCATGTGCTCTTCATGGAAATGTAGGCTTTATGCAGTAGAAGAATCAAAGTATTTCAAATTTTAAAAATTGTCCTAACTAAAGAAAGAACAGTATTATTTCCCAAAATTTCCATAAGATTTTGATTTTTGTTTGCTGCTGTTTTTGCCTTTTGGGGGGGAGAGATAATAATATGAAATATTAAAAAGTTCAAGTTCTATCAAACTTTGAATATATAACACTATCACACATACATGTGTTTTTTTTTTTTACCTAAGACTAAAAATTTCAAATATGAAAAGTAGCAATGTTAGAAAATAGAGATTGGTATATTAATATCTCCTATACAAACATGTGGAACAAATACTATAAGATCATACCATATTTTTCCATGACATGAACAATTCTTTACATTTCATGAGAGCTAAATTAATGGTAGAAAATATGTGCTCCTCCTGTGTGGAAACTGAACAACGAAATAGGAAACAATTTTTCAGAGTTATCAAATACTGTTTATGTGTGTTTGCTTGTATATCTTTGTGGGGCTTTGTGAGCTCATTATAAATAGAATATTGTTATTGTTTATTTTTTGTTCTAAAGACTTCTGCCAAACAGAAGCCTCTGGGGACCTTTCTACAATTTCCAAACAATTCTGTTATGCACACTACATTGTAATTTTCAATCAAGGATTTTCAGTGATGAATATCCTCCTTCTAAAGCACAGTTTGACATGCTTTTATATTTGTCCTCTGTACTCTCTTGGCTAAATTATTAGCTCCTTTAACTTCAACATTTTCTAATCGCAGAGCAATTATATTCTTTAATAAATAATGGAACAGACCACAGAGGAGTTGGCAACTCGAGGTAGTCAACAAACATTTGTCACTCATAATTTGAATGTCATAATAGAGCCCAAACACAAGTTTCAAGTTTATAAGTTATATATATATTTGAATAACATAATATTTTACTTGGGTACTCGGGGAAAACATGCACCCTGGTTATCATGTTGTATCTTAACTAACACCACTCATGAAATGACCAGTCTATATTTCAATGAACAAAAATGTCAATCTCGCTATCTAAAGTAGACTGCGGAAGTCAGCGGAATGTGCTTTCTTTGCTAAGCTTGCAAACCTTTGAGTTGATCCCATAGCACATATCCAATTTTTAATCATTTTGTTTTGCTCACAGTTTTTTAATGTCTGTGGTCCAGAAACTTACAGGCTTCTCTGTAGTTACTGTCCTGACAGATGAAAGCTCAGAGACAAAAGGAGATTATAATCATACCCTTCAATAATCAAAGTAAAAAAAATCATGCCTGCTCAAACCTCACCTTCAATGAGAATCAACAACTATCATGAATATCTGAGCAATTATCAAGGACTTTACCTCAGATGTTTGACAAAAAACCAACAGAGGTATCAAGAAATGAGTGTTACCATGCCTTGGGGAAAGGCTGATTCTTCTGTTGCCATGGTAATAAAGCAAGCAGAATTCATTCTTCACCTGATTAATAAATGATATCCTTCTAGTTATGCAAAAATTAACCACTGGAGACATTTTCAAATCTGCTTAATCAACCAGTGACAACGTGCTTCAGTACATATAGTTTTGCAAAGCTCTTTTCAGCCAAAGAGGAAAGACTTTTTCAGTTTTGAGAGTCAGACAGACAGGAAAGGATTCATTCCAATGACTAATCTAAGTGCAAGACAAATAATAATCATATCTAAATAATCACTTGCCTATGGTCATGCGAAATCACCAGTGTCTTTAAAAATCTGCTGCACTTTGTGCTCCCCAGAAACCCTGTTTAAGACTGACATTCTGCTCTGCTCAGAGAGATGGTACCTGACTGGCATAGTTTCGCTTCCTTAAGTGAGCAATATATTCAGGGGTATGTGTTTTAGAAACCAACCGAAAGATGCCTTCCTCTCCTCACAGGGTTGTGGTTACACTTATGTACAGATTTGTCAAAATTTTATTTAATAAAATGTTCATTTTTACATTTAAATTATACTGAAAATAAGACAGTTTTACAGTTTGGATCTATGAATGTCTCTCCAAAACTCATGTGTTACATGATTCAACAATGTTCAGGGATGAAAAGATTAGATTATGAGAGTTCTGACCATATGGATTAATGCATTTAATTAATGGATTAATCCATTTCGTGGATTAATAATTTGAATGAACTATTGCAGGCAGATGAGGCATGACTGAAGGAAGTAGGCCACTGGATGTGTAACCTTGAACTATACCTCTCCCTGGCCCATTCCTCTATCATCTCTCTCTCTTTCTCTCTCTCTCCCGGCTTCATGGCTGCCATAAGCTGAACACCTTTCCTCCAACAAACCCTCTGCTAAGATGTTTCCATCTTGGAATCAATTGACTATGGACTGATTTTGAAACTACAAGCCAAAAAAAATTTTTTCTCCTCTAAGTTTCTCTTGTCATGTATTTTGGTTACAGTGACAAAATACAGACTAAAAACACAAATAGCCAAAAGCAGGGGATAGGTTTTGAAGCTGAGAGGAAAGCACAGAACATTAATTATGTAGATTTTCTTTTACTTACATCAGCAGGCCCTAAGATACATATTTGATTTCAATGGGATCCATGGAAGTTTCAAACAGATGCTACATACATTTTAATGACATTATAACAGTAGGTATTGAAAATATAGTTTAAAATACTAATGGTAATGATATATAGAGTTATTTGTTTGAACTAAAATATCAGGCAGTTATGATTGGGAAAAGGGTCAAAAACCAAAGCAACCCAAGATTCCTTAGGTTATTCAGGTGGAAGATAGAGATGCTGGTTAGTCTTGTTCAATTACTCTGCATATTTAAGGACATTTTCTTTTTGAGATGGTTCTCACTATGTTGCCCAAGCTGGATTTGAACACATGATCCTTCTGCCTCAGCCTCTGAGTAACTAGGATTACACTACCACATCTAGTTTGCATGTTAAAAAATTCAAGGGTAATTATTAAGTAAAGAACATAAAATGTGTAACTTTACTCCAGCAGAAGGAATAAAAAGAATATCTTAGCAATCTAATGTAAGGAAAAAGAGGAAAAAAAGAATCAAAGAAAATACATAATTAGTATCATGCTGGAACCAACTTACAGTCTTTCAGCTCTCAGGAGCTAGTATGAACACCTCTTTTCACCTCTGTTTCAATGGCTTCACATTAGTTATTTGAATTCTGTCATAAATACTTTCTGTTGAAAGTGTTTATATTAGGGAAATAAGCAAAGACTACAAATTAGGGCTTTTGATTCAGAGAACCAGTTTTTAATTATTCACCAATACAGTTTTGTGCAAAATAAGTATAAAACACAGTCATAATACTACCTTAACCACAAAAAATATGGCTTAAAAATACTAATATCTAAACAAACTGGCATTGTGCCAAAAAAGGTTTGGAAGTCATTATTTAATGACATACAATAATATAGTAATAATTTCACAGTAAAAATGTAACAATTCATAGCTTGTATACAGTTAATAATAAATTCTTAACATATATAAAGCAAAAACAGAATTATAATGATAAAAGGTAAAGTCAATAGAGTAGGGAGTTTTAATATACTCTTCTAAGAAACAAATATATTAAATTGGCAAAAAAATCACTAAGCATAAGAAAAAAACTATATTTTTTAAACAACTGCATGATCTACTGAACATACACAGAATCCTAAACCTAATAAATATATGATAAAATTATTCCAAAGCATGTATAAAACATTTATTGAATGATCATAAAGAAGTTTTATAGCAAAGAATTGGTAAATAAGCCCATTTCTGAGTTATATGGTCATAAAAAGAAAATTTAAGAGTAAAGTTGAAGTCATGCATTTGAAAACAAAACACATACCTATATCATTGGTCAGAAAAAAGGTAAATTGATATCTTGAAAAATTTGCCTTTTAAGTATGTCAAAAGCATTATGTTACAAAAGCTTTGGGAAGGTACCAATCAGTTACATAATAAAAAATGGACAGCATGCAGTGTGAAATGTTAGAAAACAAAACGACTTAACAATTAATTGTGGAAGTGCTAATCTGAAAAGTTAGAGAAAGAAAACTGAACGAGGTAATAGGAATAGAAATAATGACATATTTTCTAGGAAAAATTTAAATGACCAAAATTAACTAAAAACAGAACAGATATAAATGTTTTCATCAACATTAAAAAAAAACAATCAACCTCCAAAATACATATTTATACACATACGCACACACAAGGACATGGAGACAAAAATTTGGAGACAAAAATCAAAATTGCCACTATTTGTATTAAATATGATTAATCATGCAGGAAATTGTGAACCCGCACAGCAAATCATTAGAGCTAATAGTATTTTTCAGCAAAAAATATTGAATATAAAATAATTATGTTGATAGCCTATACCAACACATACCAGCACTCCACTTATGTTAATATCTTGAACATGAATCAAATATATGAACATATTCATAACTATATAGATTGGTGACAGACATATATGTAATGAGCCAACTATAAATATATAGAAAGGATAAGCACCAACATTAGAATGAAGGAAGGAAGAAAATGGTGAAAAGCACTAAAGCTGGCCTATCTATGATGAATTTTTTCTCAAGAAACATATATGAAGAAAACAGTAAAAATTAACGATCGTTAGATGTGTATTTGCCAGCTGGTGTTTTCTGTTTGTCTGTAGTACATCTGAATAACAAGAGTGGAGTTGGAAAGTACCTCAAAACTGGAGATTGGAAAGGGTGACAGTGAGCATAGACAACTCTCCCAAGGCATTTATGTTCAATAGGAGCGTTGTTAGAGAGTGGCACGTGGTCAAGGGAAGGCTGGTTTATAATATGGGAAGACAGGACAGAGACCTGATAGAGGAGTCAAAAACATGACGCTGGAGCAGAACAGAACTGATAAACAGGGCCCTGAGAGCACAAGTGAAAGAAGAGCAGAACACCTGGGTTGTCTCACGGAGGGGAAGTCAAATGCAGAACGGTACCAATGTTAGTCAAAATGGGTCAAAGGCAATGTCCAGTGTAAAACCCCTGTACAGCAAGCACAGCCTTTCTCAGTGCACACCCTCATCTTTAAGTGCATCAAGAGTTGATCTTATAACAAAAGAGCTTAATGAGATAGGATCAACATCCCCAAAGAAAAGAACAAGGATAGCTTGGTGCCAGGGAAATCCAGGGATTTATTTTAATGTCCAAGGCAGCTACAGAACTAAGAGTCTGGGCAGAAGTTGCCTTCCTGAGGAACCAACATTTACCTTTGCTCCCTTTTCCCTGATCATCTTTTTCTTGATTCTGGTTCCCAGCCTTCTCCTGTGGGGAAATTTACATTGATTTATAGGTGAAGGTAATGTCTGCACTGACGTGACCAAGGGAGGCAGAGGGTGGAGGAGTTGGATGGCCCTAGTACTTAATGACATGGTTTGTTTTCTCATCAAGATGATCTTGAAGTACAAAGGAAGCAAGTAAAAGCCTGATCCCACCTCAACTCTTCTACTGGCCTAGCAGGTGCAGAGATTTAAAGGAAGTTTTGATCCTAGCAGAGATCCAGATTTCTCCAGAACAACAACAACAAAAAAAATTGAAGGTGCCATTTGGGGAGATGTTTGGGGATTAGATGTGGCAAAGGACCCAGTGGAATATGTAAAAGGAGGGGAAATGGCACACATAGCCATTTCCAGGGACTTTCATTTTGGGTGCTTTACAGGATAAAGGTATATGTAACCCATGGTGTGTTCATCTCATTGCTAGATGGTGAGATAAGTGGAAGAAGGGAATTGGTGTGTGCTGCTAGGTTCTTAGAATATCCCTGGGAAAACTGAAAAAGAAAAATCTCCAAGGACTTCCAAAGAGTATGGTGTCTAGTCCAGAGTTTTAATCAGCTTTTCTCATGGTAAATTTAAAACTTTTCTCTGCACTCAGCTGATGATGATTTTTCTTCAAAGTATTTGACACACTATGGAGGCTTTCAAATATGATTTAATATAGACTGAGGGACAGTGGTGCACACCTGTAATCCCAGGAACTCTGGAGGCTGAGGCAGGAGGATCACAAGTTTGAGGTCATCTTCAGTAAATTAACAAGGTCCTAAGCAACTTAAGACTTTTCTATTTATTTATTTATTTTTAAAATAGAAAGGGCTAGGGATGTAGCTCACTGGTGAAGTATTCTTGGATTTAACCCTTAGTATAATTTTATTTATATATATGATATATAAATATAATATGCATGTATGCATAATGTTTATATATAATTTATATTATATAATGTATAATATAAAATATAGTAATTTATATAAAATATATTTATGTATAAATTTAATTTATATATAAATATAATATATAAAGTAATATATTTATAAATATATATTATATTTATATGTGTAGTATATATTATATAATTATGTATAAACATTATGCACACATACATATTATATTTATATATATGTAAATATTATACATACATCTCCTTGGCGAAAGTGTTGCCTGGCAGAGCACGGGGTCACTCTGGTCCTCATTCTTTATAAAATGAGGATATTGGGCTGAATGATCTCTAAAAGTGTTGTCAATACCAAAGTGCTAAAATTCAGTGATTCTCTATGATAACTTGCTCCAATAAAATGCAACCAATCATCCAATGCCTACTTCATAGAGAAGCTCTTGTTAAGAGAGAATCTTCATCAACTGCCTCGCTGTTTTCTCCAACAACAGCTGCTGGCTATATATTAGAAAAGACTTTAAATTAATTCATAGAACAACAGAATGAGGATAGAGCACTATTAACCCAACACCTTCTTCTTGCAGGTGAAAGCATGATAATACAAGACTGAGTTAATGGCTTTTTAAAAGGAATGCAAACGTTAACAATGCAACTCGACATTTCCTCTGTAGGCTATGGCATTTAAACCTTGTTTCTGAATTTAACTATTTTAACTATTGAGTTAAATGAAACTGTTTTCTAAAAAGCTTTGACTCCTTTGACATCACTTTTGTTTTATAGGAATTTAAATAGAAAACCCACGACTTTCAATACAGGACTCAGAGGCTTCATCACAGTATTATAATTTTGTATGCATATTTAAATTCAGACACTTACCATGGATTTATTTACTAGTTTATTTCCTACCCAACACAGGAATTCATTGGCTTGGGTGAAAAAAAAGATTATATTAAAACTCATGGTCCATCTCATTTAAAATGGAATTGAAATAGTAGATGTCTTACTGAAATAAGACTTCAGACCAATTATGTGTACACTTAGTCAAGTTGAGTATGCTTAAGGGACTTCAATCTCATAGTTTAGCTTTTAAATTATAGGTGATTACTGATAGTGAGACTTGAAAACTATTGATAGCTTCATAAGCCATAATAATTTTAAATAGTTAATTGAATAACCAAGTAACAATCATTTCTTTTTAAGTGTGAAAGTAATGACTAAAGGGTATTCTGATATTGTAGTTCTCTGAGGTGTTTAGAGTTTTAGGCAACTGTGAATACTTTCTTATGTAGCTATTAAAAAATAAATTGTGCAAAGCAAAGAAGCAGCCTCTTGAACTGTGGTCACATTCAGGAAGAACCATCTTCATCTTTTTCTTTAGGATTTTTTTGTTTGTTTGTTTCTAGTAGCATTTTAATTTTATTTTATATCACAGACTAGTTTTCCTAGGACACTACCTGGAATAGATGGAATTCAACATTTAAATTATGCTCATGGCGAAAAAAATGTATTTTGACTAGTGTCCTTTGATAGCCAGAAGAGAAAGAACAGACACACTAAAGGAAACACAAATCAATTCAAATAAAAAAACTCTTGAAGCAAAGATTTAAAAAGGTAGAAGAAGAGCATGAATTGTTCAAATATGATGTGAAATTTAGCTTTCTGGGAAAAGAAAAAACAGTTACATAGATTGGTATTAGTTTGAGAGTCTGAAAGTATTTTAAAAAATCAATTTCAACTTCTGTATATATGTTTGTGTGTGTGTGTGTGTGTGTATGTGTGTATATTTCTTTTAACTTTATGGTTTGTATATAGTATAAAGAAAATATAAAAAGTAAGAAAGTTAAGTAACATAAGTGTTAAAGTAGTTCGTCTGTTATTCACTGGGAGGACATAGCAAACATTTACTCCAATCATAATTTAAACAGAATTTTAAAACAACTCTTTGAAATAAGCCCTATAGAGTAGATGCAAAGAAACCTGTATGATATTGGGCTATTGATAGAGTGCTTGCCTTGCATGCACAAGGCCCTGGGTTTAATCCCCAATACCACAAAGAAAAAAAAGAAAAAAGAAAAAGAAACAAATCTCCAGGATATTAAGTGTGAAATTTAATTTTGAAAAATATTTTGAAAAGAAAAAGGTAGATAATTTCAATAACACAAAAAATGCTTTCAAAAGATCAACTTTGGCTAACATTTAAAATTCTGTTTGAAATTATTACATTAATTCAGTACTAGAAACAGCTCTAATTCTAAAACTCACTTTGTACAGTTCTATAATAATTTAATAAAATCTAACAATGCATTATTGGAAAGGGTAGAAAAGTGAAGATATTCTCTGCTGTATTCTATTTTGCCTTTAAAGTTATCAGTATCCTATGAAGCTAATCAAAGCTAGGTTGGATCTCTAATAGTCATTTTCTCTTGCTAACAAAAGAAATGGCGTTTAGTGTTCCATTTAAATGTGAAAAAAAAACAGTCTTGTGACATAAGCAAGGAAAAAGAACTTGCTCACAATTACAGACTTTTAAATAATAAAAATACAGTCTTAGGAGTCACATGCACCAGAATTTAGGATATAAGGAGATGCATTTTATGTTCTTTGAGACTGTGATCCCATCAATGTTTTTACTACTGGAGCTACATCTCAGATTTCTGGATCCAGAGCTTCATCCATCTCTCAACATCACTCATTAGAACTAAGTAAATTACCCCACCTCTGTGAAAAACTGAAAGCAAATAAAAATCAAATAAGTATTTTCTCAGTGTGTGTTCCAGAGAATACTCTTTATGGTTTAAGTAACTGATAAGTGAAAAATATGTCCTATATTGAGTTATGATAAACATATTTTAGGTTAATAAATTCTCATTTTCTCCCTAGAATACTCTCAAAGACTTCAGTATTCTAATGTCCATTTTTAAGGTCCAAGAGTACAATACAGCATGCCATAATTTCAAGCATATTTTCATATTATGGAATTTTAGTTTCAATGGAGTATGTTCAAGAGCAGCACTGCTTAGCACACATTCTGGAAAATGCTACCTTAAATAATGGCTTTCATACATTTTAAAAGAGCAAAGCCTCTGCAATTAAGAACTCTTAGTTCTGTAAAAGGGTTTTTTTCCTCCCAAACCATGAAGCCAAATGTATGAATGTAATTAACATTTAATTTGTGGTCAGTAAAAAAGAGAACACTTAAGTATGAAGACTTAATTTAAGTCAGACTATATTTGAGGAGTCAAGGAACATAGCAAGTGTTTGAGTTTATTGTTCTAGTATAATATTATACTCAAAGCCCAAATGTTCTGAGGTCTTGATTGTTACTTTGATTTATTAGACAAGAACCTAAGTGATATTGGAATACAAATCTCTTGGAGATATGGCCAAACTCTAAAGACATCAGCTGATGATGTAGTATAAAATCATGCTAAAATTTAGTTTATAAGACTAAATCATACACAGTTTGACTTGATTATCACTTTATATAGAGCAAGTTAATGCAGTTTGCTCATATAGGAATAAGCATCACTGAGAGGCAACTTCAGGCTTGGAGGCATAGATAATTCAGAAAATCCTATCCCCTAGCAAAAGAGTATAAAATTATAAAAGATATGAAATTCATCTCAGGGACCCAGAAACTGATCAAAGGCAAGTGACAATTTAAGAAGTATTCATACAGAAAAAAACTAATAGACTCCAAGAAAGAACAGTATGCAGCTTTCTTGAATGAGGTTACAGTCAGTGTCCATTATATTCCATACTGTAAGACCATTTCATTATGCTTCAAAGGATCAGTGTATATTCTCCAAATACATGAAACTAATTTAGAAATGAAAAAGATCAACAGAAGGGAAATTGGTAATTGGAAATTAAATAATATATTTCTAAATAATCCTGAGTCAAAGAAGAAATCAAAGGAAAATTAGAAAACATTTTTAACTGAACATAAAAATTCAGCTTATTAAAATTTATAGATTTCCAGAAAAATCATAATTATAGGTATATTTAGAACTTTAAACATTTAGGTGAGGAACAAAGATTGAAAATTAAAACTCAAACTCTCATCTCAAAAAACTAGGAAGAGCAAAGCAAATAAACATGAAATAAATAGCAGATAATAAAAGTTAAGAAGTAAAATAATAAAATAGGAAAATAGCAAGAAAAGTCAGTGAAATCTTATGTTAGTTTCATGAAAAGATGAAATAAAATAGAGCAAAAGAGAAGTGCAAATTAAAAGAACAATGAGATCATCACACACCTACTAAAAGGCTAAACACCAAAACACCAACAGCACCAAATGCTGGCAAGAAGGTGGAGCACAAAGAACTCTTATTTGTTGCTGCGAGAATCCAAAATATTATAGCTACTTTGGAAGAGAGTGTGACAATTTTATAAAAAGTTTAAGGTACTCATTTTATGATCTAGCAATCATGCTTCTGTTTTTTCCCTTATGAGTTGAAAACTTATGTCTACCAAACAAAACAAAACAAAACAAAACAAAACAAAACAAAACAAAACAAAACTCAGTTGATAGCATGAGCATCTTAATAAATAGTGGGACCATTGATCAAAACACAAATTATATGAGAAGAAGCAGTTTTGGGGATATAGTAGGGTTTTACTTTTTTTAAATTTTACTAATTTTATTTTTTTTAAATATACAACAGCGTAATGCATTACAGTTCTTATTACTCATATAGAGCACAATTTTTCATATCTTTGTATATAGAGTATGTTCATGCCAATCCATGCCTTTATACATGTACTTTTTTTGCAATTCTTATTACACATATATACCACAATTTTTCATATCTGTTGTTTATAAAGTATGTTGACACCCAATTTGAGTCTTCATACATGTACTTTGGATAATGATGTCCATCGCATTCCACTATCCTTGCTAATCTCCTGCCCTCTCCCTTCCCCTTCCACCCTTCTTCCCTATCTAGAATTCATCTAATCCTCCCATGCTCCCCCTCCCTACCCCACTATGAGTCAGCCTCCTTATATCAGAGAAAACATGGGATTCCTGAGTTAAAGTAAAAGGTGAAGTCAGAAGTACTGGCCTGAAGTTTTTAAAAGAATCTGAGCTACAGCTACATGGCTGGAAGTCAGTGTACAAGTTAGCCCATAGGTGTAGATAATTAAAGAAAGTATAGGGTTTAAATAGAGAAAAGTTCCATGTGGGCTCTTGAAGAACACCATTATTTAAGGTACTAGGTATGGAAAAAACCATGAGTTCACTGAAAAACATTGAAAAAGCTTAGGAATGAATAGACAGAGGGGGAAGAGAAAAAGTGAAAGGGGTGTCACGTTTCATTGATTTTGAATTTTATAATTTGGAATTTCATCTTTTATTCCTTACTAATTTTTTTGAATAAAATACTTTAAAATCAGAAAAGGCAATGTTTCCCATAGCACTTAACATCTTTGTATTGTTTCTGCATTTATGAGAAGGAAAAAACTGGGGGCAAATATTTCAGAAACTACAGAAAACATGCTGTATATGATACTAACATTGCATTTCTGAATATATTTGCTACTAAATAAAATGTTTTTCCATTTGTAAAATTGTAAAAATTTAGGTTTTCATAGTATGCCTTTTGATCTTATACTTTTTAAACAAGATATGTCCCCATTACTAATGAAATTATACAAAATTTCTCAGTGTATCCTTTCTGAAACATATACACTATTTATCTCAAATGGTTCATTTTTCAATTAGAATAAAACCTTCTATAACATCCTTTAACCCACTTGGAACTCATCCATAGTCCAACTCCTCAATCCCAATAACGTGCTCGCACACACACACGTTATGTGCCTGCACACATACAGCCCGTGTTTCCCTGTTGGCCTTGAGGCTGGCAGCAGTATCTTGGTCATGAGACAGGTTGTGTAGACCTTCTGTACTCCCTGGCCTCTTGGTTTCAACAGCCATTTTTCCTCAGCCATTCCCTTCTGAAACAATTGTTGTATTCTACAACTAAACACTCAGGGTCACTCCAGGTGAACTGGTCTGCAAGAAATAATTACACCAAGACAGAGAAATACTTTTTCTTTGGGTGCTGTGACGGCTCCTCTGACATTAGGGGTCCATGAAAAGAAAGAGAGAGGGAGACCAAGTGCTGAACCCTTTTATAGGAGAGAAGATATTCAAATGAGGCAAGGGGTGGGGGGGGGGTTGAGTCTAGCTTCCTGATGTCTGCTGTCAGCAGGTTGAGTGACAGCTAGGAAGGCCATGCCCAAAGGCAGAGCAAGAGAACAGGACACACAAAGGGAGTTTCTATTCCAAACAGGGCAAAGAGGTAGACTTAGAAAAGAATAGGTGAGTGTATCTCAGCCTCAAAGGTACTCCATTCAGAAGACTGGCCTTGCTATCTGAGTAGGGCAAAAGACCAAGTCACGAGTCATGGCACTACTATGCCAGATTACAGTGATCTTTCAGATCCCCGTGGTGCATCAGAACTGGAAGGCATGGTAACTCAGTGTGGCTCTCCACAAACAATCATCATTCACAGATGCCCAATAAGAAAACTCATTTATTTTCTGTCTAGTGGTTGGAATGTAAGTGCCATGGCCAAGATGAGTACCAAAGTACAAGGTTAACATAAGGGAAAGGACAATCGATGAAATTTTCTGAGGAAACACTTAAAATTAGATTGCTCATTACTGATTAAACTGACATTCATTTGGTCCTATTTCTTTATTTTATACTTTAATTTTATACTCAATTGATAAAGCCCAACTAAATTTAGAACTGAAGACTTATTTTTGTTTTGGTTTGGTTTGGTTTTTGGTAGCAGGGATTAAACCCAGAAGTGCTTAACCACTGAATCACATCCCCAGCCTTTATATATAATTTATATATAAAGCTTTTATTCATAATTTAGAGACAGGACCTTGCTAAATTGCTGAGGCTGGCTTTGAACTTGCAATTCTCCTGCCTCAGCCTCCCAAGCCACTGCCATTACGGGCATGTGCTTCTGCCTCCATCTAGAACTGAAGATTTTTATTATGAAATATTCTGCACCAAAGTATCTACCTTCTTGCCCCTCTACCTTTTGATGTGGCATTTAATGTCTGACTGTGTCAGGTATGTATTTTCTAGTTAAGATTTTAAGACTATCCGATATTCTTATAAGCATACTCTGTTTTGGTGTAAGCACATGAGAATTTTTAGAAATAAGAAAGAATAATTACATGTATTGTTACTCCCAAGAGTGAGAAATATCCTTTCAAAATTGCTTAGACTTAAAATTTCCTGAGCTATCATGAAAAAATTTGAAATACCAAGCCATTTATTTGGGTGAGTAAAACAGTGTTTGAACATTTCACTTGCCTAGAAGAGAAAAGCATAAAGGATGTAAAATCGTTGTTTTACATACATTCATCTTTTGCTACTTTGGAGAGCTAAACTAAGTATTTTTTAGGGGACTTTGCAAGAATTTGAAGTGTATTAATGAATGACGTCTATTGATTCTAAGTGTTGATTATCCATAGAGAAGTCACATAAATAGAGAATATAAAAAGATAAAAGACAATATTTCATTTACAAGGTGTAACTCTATTGAAATGGCCTCTGTTCCCTATTTCATTTGGCCATGGAGAATGCCTTTTTCAACTTATTTAACTTTAATCAATTTCCCTTTGGTTTTCTACATAATATGAAAGCTCAACATATTTCACACAGATGCACCTTGGAGTTGTACTGGTGACAAGAGAAGTTTCCCTGTGGCTTTGACATGTGGCCAACTCCTGCTGACCTAACAGTCATATACTTCTGATAGAGCAAGTTTGGTTGGTAAGAAAGACTATTTTCCTGCCCACCAGGTGCTCAGTGAAATGATACGTTTCAATGCATCTGCTATGAAAAGATTTCTTAAAGAAATTTTGTCTTTTTGCACAACAAAAGAAAAACCTAACCCCTGATCAGATCTGGCCAGGAAGGTTTACTCAAAAGAATCACTAAGACCATAGTATTTAATCTCTGTAATGTTTAAACTTGGAGATGTGATCTAGCCAGAAACTTCTCTACTTCCATTGTTGTCTTTGAACAAAAGAATAACAAAATAATAAAAGCTGTTTTATTTCTGAAGAGGTTCACTGGAGATTTCTATACCTGCCAAATTATTAAGCTTCAGACTATCTAAAGATAAGGACCTCCTCTGTCATTTAAATTGAAGGACCATTTGGGTTGGGAGGAGGTCAATTTTCCATGAATTAAAAACAGGTTGACTCAGGTCTTTCTCCTTTGTAGATGAGTCCGTGAATAATCCCAGTTACATATTGTATCTCCTTGTCAACATGCACATGAGATATCAGATGATGCATTGGGCTTCTGTGAAAAATATAGTAGCAATTCTAATTCTACTTCAACTTTTTCCTCTTCTCCTTTTGTAATTCTGTTTGTGATTTTTTTTTTTTTTTTTGGTGGGGGGTACCAGGAACTGAACTCAGAGGCCCTCAACCACTGAGCCACATCCCCAACCCTATTTTGTATTTTATTTAGAGACAGGTCTCACTGAGTTGATTAGCACTTTGCTGTTCCTGAGGCTGTCTTTGAATTCATAATCCTCCTGCCTCAGCCTTCCAAACCACTGGGATTACAGGCATGTGCCATCACACTAGGGCCTGTTAGTGAATGTTTTTTACAAAATACAAAAATTGATAAAATATGAGAAATGAGAGTACTTCCACAAATAATCAAAAAGTGTTTCTACCTGATAGGAATACACATTTAAGAAAGTCTGAGGTACTAGTTCTGGGCTACTATAATAGCCTCCTAAACCAACCCAGAAGACAGGCCCTGACTCAACCTTCTCTCACAGTATTTCTATAGAAGCCACTTTTGAATGCCTAATCATGATAGTTCCTTGAGCCGTTTTTTTTTCTAGTGAGTTGTTAAGCTTTGCATTCCAGAGAAAATTTCACACTTAGTTCCAGCTTTATTTTTGAAGCTATTTCCACTGGGGTTTAGTGTCGCGACCCCCTTGTCCGCAAGGAAGACGCGACTCAGGAATCTTCTTTCAGCAGTTTATTCAGGCCCTTGATATTTTTCTAATGATTTTTTTACTACCCGGAATAATAATTGGATGCCCCTCCCAGCCTTAATAAAGCACCTCGAACCCCAATGCAAAGCTGCCACGTGTACCCTTCTCACAGGGTGCTAGAAAATGACACGCCAACTTTCTCTGATAAGGAGCTGGGAACATGCCAACTCTCTTTGATATGGAGTTGTCCTTCACAGACCACAACGGAGCCAGCGCCATCATGTAATGGCGACCACAGTCCGCAGGAACGGCTCACCACAGCTCCCCCTTTTTGTTTCACTAAGACAATACAGGCGAGAGTAGAGGTCCTATCCCACTGTGCAAAAGTGGTTGTATAGTATGGGCCAGCCCCAGGGGGCGCCTTCCCCAGACCTGACACCATATCAGCCGACGCCTTTTTTCGTGGGGCGGGGCGGAGACACGTCAAACCTGCATGCAATAGGACATGCTCCCCTTGAGGTCCCTCTTCTCAATGGATCACTCAAGTGCAGTGCCTTGCCTCGCATCCTGTATCGTGACGATGGTGAGTAAGAGGGAATAGCTGAGGTTGAACTGTGGCCATGCAGAGGTACAACTACAAACAAGTTGGCAGCACCCTGAAAGAAAGGCACGGACTGTAAAGTGATAGATAAAGACCAGTGTGGAAACCCTTCTGCGTGCAATGGCAACAAGACCCGCAGAGTGCAAGGGCTTTCCAGCACTAAGAGAAAGACAAAAGAAGGACATGTCGTACCCAGTGTAATGTTATAATAACTTGGGGTGCAACGACCATGTCAAAGGCACTAGTGTAGAAACCCATCTGCGTGCAATGGTAGCAAGACCGGCAGAGTGCAAGGGCTTTCTGACACTAAGAGAACAACGAGGAAAGACATGTCAATCCCAGTGCAATGTTATAATAACTTGGGGTGCAATGACCATGTCAAAAGTTTAGTGCTTAAGATGCGCAAGCCAGACCTGTGGCGAGTTGCCAGTTTCTAAAGCAGCAAGAGCTTGTATGATCATAGCCTTATCTTGAGCACTACGAGCCTTAAGGCGACAGAGAAACCACAAACAGAGGAACATACCAAAACAACACAGTGCACCAAAGATGCCTACTCCCACCCACTCTTTAAAAAAGGAAAAAGCAGAAGATATCCAATTGGTGAATTGACCCAGAGTCACGGGATCGACACGGGTACTATTCAAGACAGTTATCTGGGTTAGTTGAGACTGGATCATGTCTTCCGCTTCCATGGACCAATTTCCGGCCAGATATCCACCAATGATGTGGGAAGCATTCCTGGAATCATTAAATCTGACAGAGGTTATACATAAATGTGCACGTTGGTCAATGTAGCCTAAAAGTACTAGGTCAGCCAATTTTTTTACCTGAGCTTGAAGAAAATCTATTCTTTGGTTGGTAGCTAAAATCCCCGACAAAATATGTTGATTAATCGCATTTTGTGATTCAAGTATAGTGGACGTTTGTTGAACAACTTGATTAATAGTGGCAGCAGTTTGTACTTGACTGGCCATGGCTACTCCGGCCGTAACTGCTGCAGCAGCAGATGCCGCCACGGCTGTCACTATAGCTGCCGTGATTCCAAAATCTCTGCGGACTCTAAGTAGCTCTACAATAGGAAATTTATCTGGATCCGCAGTGACTGGTATTGGGACAAAAGTTGGAATTTTCATAATTACTGCTACAGTCCAAGAACCATTCCAACACTCAGATAAGAAACAGGTAATAATAGAACAATCCAGCATCCCCGATGAGGTGTGATTAGCTAAAAGGAACAGGAACGGGGATTGGATACAGACCATTGCAGGAGGCAATGTGGCATAATGTAACAGAGAGTTGAACGAAACAGATGTAAGCCTATTACCTCGTTCACTCTCCTTAGTAGTGCCAGAAACATTAGCCAGCCAACTTTTGGCTCCTAGTAATTGAGCCAATGTGGAAATATCGGCTGAAGCCCCCTTCTCATTGGAAATTAGCCATTGAAACCAGGACCAACCTGTTCCTGTAGAGGAGTTGGCATTGTTGTTAAAGTTATAAACATATCTCTTCAGAGGGGGGGAAAAGGAGAAACCTTTAGCAACTTGATGTTTCTCCCAAGAATGATCCTGACAAGGCGTAAATGTCGGGAGAAAACCAAAATTAGGGGTACAGTAGGGAGAGGCCTTGAAATGAGTGGCATAGCAAGTATTATTAGAAGAAGGAGGCATTGGGATTAATACCTCGGAGATAATAGCTAAAGTAGTTATGTTTAAAACAGAGCTAGTTGCGGGGGTCCCTGAGCCTGATTGCTTCCCTGAAACTACTTGGCTCAATACAGCACTGAGAATACTCCCTGAGACTCGACTGGACCGCAATGGGTCCTCCCAGTTAGTCAAATTTTTGGTCTTAAGGCTAATACAATTAGTGTTCCCAAGACTGAAACAAAAAACTCCTGTGAGATTAACTTGAGACTGATTAAAAATATTTTCCATGTCCCCTCTAGGAGAGGTACAAGGAGCAGACATCTCACATGAGGTAGAAAAAAGAGTGGGGAGGACACTAGAATTACTATGAACTGGCATTGGCATTGGCCATGCCCGTGCCACTGCCCACCACTGCATTGGTGCCATCTGTACCATTGGTACCAGCATCAGAGCCAGAGCACTCATCAGAATGAAGCTCCTCATCATGGGGCTGTTGTGGCACCTCCTGCTGCTGGTTAGTAGATCTCGAGACTCTTCTTGTCAGGCGTTCAGGGATCCACAGCGGCTCCATGCGATCCTGGGGAAAAACACATACAGATCCTCGTGCCCATGTCAGCACGGGGTCAGGGCCGTTCCATTGGCCGGTAAGAACATCCTTCCACTTAACATAGCCAGTCACAGAGGGCTGAGGGGACACATGTCTATCGGCCGCAGAGCGGCCATGAATATCCAAATTGAAAAAATTAATGGTAAAAAGAGCTAAGGACAGGCGTTCTTTAGGAGTGTGGTCAACTCTTATTCCCCCTTTTTGTTTTTCTAAGGTTTTCTTTAAGGTGCGGTGGGCACGTTCAACAATGTCTTGCCCTTGAGGATTGTAAGGCAACCCATGAGTAAGTTGTACTCCCATAGTAGAACAAAAGGATGTAAACTGTCTGCCAGTATAAGCAGGTCCATTATCAGTCTTAAGGGATGCAGGTGCACCCCATGCTGCCCATGCCTCTAAGCAATGAGTAATAACATTACGTGCCTTTTCTCCCGATAAAGCAGAAGCATGAATAATTCCAGAGTATGTGTCAATAGAAACATGTACATATTTGAGGTTACCAAAGTCAGGCACGTGAGTTACGTCCATTTGCCAGACGACCAATGGCTTCAATCCTCGTGGGTTTACACCATAAGTAGGAGGATGAAGAAATGTGACACAATGGGGACATTGTAATACTATCTGACGAGCATCTGCTCTGGAGATGGAAAAACGTCTGCGCAGTGTCATAGCATTGACATGAAAGTTGTGGTGAAACAATTTAGCTTCTTCTAAGGAGGAGGCCAAGCATACCAACTGGCTTCTAGTTGCCGAGTCAGCACAGGCATTACCCTGTGATAACGGGCCAGGAAGAGAGGTGTGAGCCCGAATGTGCAGTGGATAAAAAGGGGCAGTACGGCTACGGATAAGCTGTTGAAGCTGATTAAAGTAAGCAGACACAGCATGGGTGTCACTAATAGCTCCTACAGCCTCCAGAATTTTGAGCACCTGCACCACATAGATGGAGTCCGAAATGAGATTGAAAGGAAAAGAACACTGTTTAAAAACTTCAATGACAATTTGCAGTTCTACCCATTGTGGATTTCCAGGAGCAAATTGATGCTGGACAGGGGGAGAGTCATTAATCACATAAGCTCCCATTCCAGACTTAGAGCCATCAGTAAAAATATTAACAGCCCCTGGAATTGGAGTGGGTGAAGTTACTTTAGGGAAAATGATAGGATGTTCTTTAACAAAATGGAGTAATGGATGAGAAGGGTAATGATTATCAATATCCCCTTGAAACGAGCAACATAGAATGGCCCAGTTGTCCAGAGTAGCACACAAAACATTAAGTTGAACTTTAGAATAGGGTATGATAAGAGAAGAAGGTGCTTGTCCAAAAAATTGAATGTTCTGTTGAATCCCTCTAAGTGTTAATGTTGCAACAGCATCAGGATAGTATTCTAAAGATTTTCCTGGGGATACATGTGGGTGGATCCATAGTAAAGGCCCATCTTGCCACAGTACTCCAGTAGGCTGCCGCATAGTGGCAAGCACACATAACTGGAAAGGTTTATCACTCTGGAGCCTGCATAGAGTAGCATGTTGTATAGCTTCTTCTACTTTTATAAGGGCCGCTCTGGCCTCTTTAGTGAGGGTACGAGGGGAAGTAAGATCTGGATCACCCTTAAGAATAGCATACAAAGGCTGGAGCACGATATTAGGAATATGTAAATAACCTCTTATCCAATTAATATCTCCCAACAGTTTTTGAAAATCATTTAAAGTTTGGAGATCTTGAGTTTTTATAGTAACTTTTTGTGGTTTTAATATGTCATATCCAATCGTCCCTCCCAAATACTGAATAGAATCCCCTGTTTGAACCTTTTTAGGTGCAATATGTAATCCATACTGAGCTAACAACTTCACCAAGTCTTTATAGGCCTCATAAACTGACTGTTGCAATTTGGCTGTCAATAATACATCATCCATATAATGAATAATCTTAATGGAAGGATATTGTTGTCTGAGAGGTGCGAGTGCCTTCCCTACATACATCTGGCAAATCGTAGGACTCTTAGACATTCCCTGTGGTAAAACAACCCACTCAAACCTTTGATTTGGTTCCTCGTGATTACACGAGGGAAGGGTGAAGGCAAAACGCTGTGAGTCTTTAGGATGCAAAGGAATAGAAAAGAAACAGTCTTTAATGTCAATAGCAATGATATGCCAGCCTGAGGAACAGAGGAAAGCAGCGGCAGCCTGAAACACCCCCGCCATACGGAGGCGGATCGGGAGGCCGCCCGTTCTTGAGCCCTTGCTTATCTCTGTTCCCTGTACCTAAACTCCCTAGCTGCCGAGACAGCGTCTCCAGCTCCTCCTCTTCATTATCTTCTACCTCTGACCCACTTTTGTATGGGGGCGTGCGCAGCACACTGAGATCTGGATACAGTCTCCTCCCGTTTTCTACGCCCCGCACACTCCCCTCTTTCTGAGACACTTCACTCTCTGTTGTTTCTGATTTTTCCTCATGCAATTGTTCTAAAACCTCCTGCCCTTTAACAAGCGCTTCTTGGCATCGGCCATCCGTAAGACAATTACGGACCATCTTCCAGAGGGGTATCACCCCGCCCTCTAGCATGCCCTGCTCACGAGCAAAGTCAAGGTCTTTGCCTAATTTATCCCAGCTGGGTGTAGTGAGGCTGCCTGAAAATGCAAACCATGGTGCAGCTGTATCTACCCTCTGTAAAAATTTCTCTAAGGTACTGCGTTTCACCTCCAGTCCCTTGGAACGTAAAAGGCCATCGAGGACTAGAAGGAGTGGACTTGAAGTCACAGCACCCATAACGCAACACAAGAAAACACAGAAATCGAAAGTGAAAGTACACAAAACAAAACGAACATACACAGAAAACAAAAACGAAAATACAGAGTGCAATTGCTATGAGATGTAACGCCCTCTCTTTTTACAGAGGAGCAGGTACCTTTTAATGCTCCCTCTTTATGTATAGAGGAGCCTCCGCTTTTTAACAGCGGGTCCCACCTTACCTGGGACTTACCGGCGCGCCTCCCTGACTGCTGAAAGTTCTGGTTCCTGGGTGTTTCTTTGTTTCTTTTCTCCCGGGTTTCGGCACCACTTGTCGCGACCCCCTTGCCCGCAAGGAAGACGTGACTCAGGAATCTTCTTTCAGCAGTTTATTCAGGCCCTTGATATTCTTCTAATGATTCTTCTACTACCCAGAATAATAATTGGATGCCCCTCCCAGCCTTAATAAAGCACCTCGAACCCCAATGCAAAGCTGCCACGTGTACCCTTCTCACAGGGTGCTAGAAAATGACACGCCAACTTTCTCTGATAAGGAGCTGGGAACATGCCAACTCTCTTTGATATGGAGTTGTCCTTCACAGACCACAACGGAGCCAGCGCCATCATGTAATGGCGACCACAGTCTGCAGGAACGGCTCACCACAGTTTAGTACATTCAGTATATTGATGCTTTTGCTATTTTATGAACATATGCTGATCTTCTTTTGCCTTTGTTGAAAATGCTCACTGTATCTTGAGCATTGTTTACTAAAAATTTACTAATAAAGAATCGCCTTCCTCGATCCCAATGGGCAGAATAGAAAATTGGTTCCCTGCCATATTATTTCTTTCCTCTCTTCCTTCCCTCCCTCCCTTCCTTCCTTCTGCCTCTCCCTCTCCCTCTTCTCCCTCTCTCTTCCTCCTCCTCCTCCTCCTCCTCCTCCTCCTCCTCCTTCTTCTTGTAGCAGGTCAACAATATTTTTTTAAAAAATACTCATACAATTCTGCCATATAATTCAAAATACATTTAACTCTCTTAAGCATTTGCCCTTTTCTCCCTCTGTACTTCTGTGTCTGTGCTTGTATTGGTGTCTTTCTCCCATTCTAACTATATGCCAAGAGGAGGAAGGGTGGAGTTTCAACTTTCTTTGTATTTCTGTAAGCACCTTACTCAATGCCAATCTACCTACTTGGTTTTTAAAAAGAATTTGTTGAATTATTTAGAGTTGAATCAAAGATAATATCCATAACTCATTCTCAGTAATAAAGAATGAGAAATATGTCTTGTTAGTTATTTGCTTCTAAAATAGTATCCTATATGCATTAGCTGTGAATTTATATTGCTATTTACAGATCTTCTAATGTTTCTAGCTTTAGAAATAACTTCATGTTTGAAAAGATTTCATGGACGCTCAGGGGCATTTTCCTGGAAAAAAATGATCTTTGTGATGACCTTAGGAGGTATTGTTTGAAAATACTTATGTTTTATATGTCTCAATTACTCAGATGTAAAGGCCTTACGAAGTAATTGAGTGATATTTTATGACTTATGAGGCTCAAAAGACACTCTGGCAATCCACATATATTATCATCACCACCACCACCACCATCATCATCATCATAGTTACTTCTGAAGAGTGTGTTATATAAAAAAAAGAGACCCATATTATTTATAATTTTATGAATTTCTCCTTTTGCCTAGTTTTGTTTTCTTTTTTTAGATCTTTATACCACAAATGTGAGAAGCCCCTCATCTAAAGGCCCATAGTAAAGCAGGTTAGTGATGTGTCTCCCCATAAACTTTAAAGACAACATATCCCCTAAGATTATAAAAGTTGATTGATAGAAAATAATTATTCTGAAAAATATTGGAGCCATATTTACAAAAGAAAGAATTATGCATTTTCTAAGGAAGAACTCAATAGGTTTCACCTTATATAAGTTTTATACATTCAAAGGGTTGCACTTATCTTGATGATAATAAATAGCATATTTTCCCCTGGTAAATGTGAGGCTTTGCTATATTATGCTTCTAGTTTAGTTCTCAGTTGGGTTGTGGTGGTCTCAGGTTCATGACAAATACAATTATATGGTTTTGGAACTACCTCTTCTATAAACTAAAATATCTATGGGAGACAAGAAAAGGAAGGAATAGGAAATAATAATATTGAGTCCCTCCTATGCCTCAGGCTTGTTGCTATCCATTGTACACACATTTCCTTATTTAATCCTCACAAGACTGTCATCAAAATGCAAAACTAGTGAATGGAGGTGCCAACATACTACCAGAGGCTGGAGAAGAATAGGGAAAGATTGGCCAACATGTACAAAGTTATATTTACACAAAAATAATAAGTTCTGATGTTCTATTGCACAGTAAAGTGACTATGGTTAACAATGTACTGAAAAATTTCAAAATAACTAGAAGACAGAATTTTGAATGCTTTTACTTTAAGAAATTATAAATACATGAGATTATGGATATGTTAAATGCTCAAATATATATGCATTGAAACATCACACTATATCCCATACATACATACAATTATTATGCTAGTTTAAAAGATAGTAGATTTTAAAATAAGCAAAAACTAAAAACTGACATCAAAACACCAGGGTGGATTTTTGTGAGTTTTTTTTTTTTTGGTGGTTGTTTATTATTTTTTCTCTCTTATATTTGTACATCTTCTGATACTCTATCGTATCACTAGCTACCAGAGACTAATAGTTAATGTCATGGAAAATATACATCTGGAAGTTTTTTGAGGCCCAATGAAGTGAGTCAAATATGTACAGAAACTGATCAAAAGAAGGACTGTGGATTTTCCTGGTCCTTCAGAAATGTAGTCACCATTTACAGTAATTTGCTCAGATTTTGGTATATACAATAAATAACATGCTTTATTCCTATCCTAGTTTGGATTCACTTTAGAATAAAACAATTGGTGTCAGTTTGAAATAAAAATGTTAATTAGTGATAATGTAATTAGAGAGCTTGGATTTGAGTCTGTTGTCATAAGAGATGATTAATACCCACTGAAACTTAAAATGCCTCCCCCAAAAGAATGAAATCTGTAGCTCTAAGCCCGTGATTTCCTGCTAGTCAGCTTTGTGTCATTAGGATGAAATACCTGAGGTAATTAACTTATAAGAGAAAAGGTTAATTTAGCTCACAGTGCTGGAAATTCCAGTCAAAGTCGTAACAGACCTGTTGCTTTGAGATACTGCTTTGGGTACCCCATGGTAATGGTGGAAAACGTGTGGCAGAGCAAACGTCTCATCTCCTGAACCAGTAAGAGAGGAGGAGATCTGGGTCCCATAGTTCAATTCAAAGGCACACTCCCAAAAGCCTCTTAGTAGGCCCCTCCTCCTAAAAGTCCCACTATCTTTCAATAATGCCCCTTCAGGACCATGCCTTTAGCACAAGGGGACACTACAGGACATACAAAATCCGAACTGTAGAACTTGCTCATAGTAAGAGTGATCAATACTGAACTGAATCATTTCTTCAATCCATTAGTCAGGATTACACAGCCAAAAGGAATCTCACTATATATTCCAAAGGCAAAGAGAAACAATGTAAATAGTTTACATAGGAAATTATTTCCAAAGTCCATCCTAGGCAGGATGAAAATAAAGATTTTTTTTTCTCTATTTGATAAAGTTATATATATCTTAACTGCATTGTAACCCAACACACTCCAAATAACACCATCATGGAAATCTTTAATTAATAAGAGCAATTTCCCCTATATTCAATTTAACATTTTGCAAATTTTGTACATGGACTTGAGGCTTTATATTTCATCCCAAGCAAGTAATTACCTACAAGTCCAGTGTCTACAAGTCCAGTACCCATTGACCAACCTTTCCTCAACCTTCCTTCCCTCTACTTTTCACAGTCTCTGGTAATCACCATTCTATTCTCAACTTTTATGAGATAGACTTCTTTAGACTCCACCTGTACTACTTGTGTTCCTGTTGCCTAGATTATTTCATTTAAGAGAATGATGTCCTGTTTCACACATGTTACAAATGACAGGACTTCATTAATTTTTATGACGGAATAGTATTTCAAGTCCACATGTACCACTTTGTTATTCATTCATCACCTGTTAGACACTGGTTGTTTCCATTTTTTGGCTATCGTACATAGTACTGCCGCTAACACTAGAATATAAATATCTCTTGGACATACTGATTTCATTACCTGATGATTATTTGTACATCTCTTTGGAGAAATGTCTATTTATGTTTATAGATTTTTTTTTGAAAATCTATTAAGAATTATTGTTAAGTCTTTCTTAATTTCCCACCGCCCCCCCCAGTTTCCTCATCTTTGACATTAATAAAATAATACATATTGGAGATGAAAGTTAGGAAACTATTGTCTCCCCTCAAAGTTCATATGCTGTAGCCCTAACCCTACCCTAGTACCTTGGAGTGTACCCATATTTGAACACAGGATCTTAAATGTGGTTAAGTTTAAATGAAATTATTTAGGTGGCTCTAATCCAGTCTTACTGGTCTTCTTATAAGAAAAGGAAATTTAGACACAAAAGAGATAACAAGGTGGCTGTGCACAGAGGGCTGACCACATACACAAAAGTCAAATTCTTCCTCTTCCTCTTTCCCCTCCCGCTATTCTTCTTCCTCCTCTTCCTCCTCCTATTTGTACTGGGAATTAAACCCAAGAGTGCTTTACCACTGAGATATATCCCCAGTTCTTTTGTATTTTCTGTTTTGAGGCAGAGTTTTGCTAAATTACTGAGGGTCTCCTGAAATGACTCCAACTTTTGATCATCCAGTCTTAGCCTCCCTGAGTTGCTGAGATTACAGGCATGCACCACCACACCCAATTTAAATTCAAGTTCTTTATCTGCATGTTTTCATATTCCTTAACAGTATTACTGCTTGTCTTTATATTCCTTTATATTCTTTACTCAAAGTGCAAATTCTTTAAATTTTTATAGTAATTTTTATAGTACCTAATTTATCTTCTTTTTTCTTTTATGGTTTATGATTTTGTGTCTTTTCTGATAAATACTTGGCTTAACCAAGGTGAAAAATACTTCCATCTGTTTTCCCATAGGAATTTTATAATTTATGTTTAGGTTTATAGTCCATTTCAAGTTAATATTTTATATGATATATGGGTAGAGGTTCCTTCTTTTCCATGTGAATATTAAATTATTTCAACACTATTTATTGAAAAGCAGATTCTTTCCCAACTGAATTACTTTGAACCATTTGTTAAAAAAAGTTGAGTTATATATATAAAATGCTGTAATCTCTTTTCTGTTCAATCAATTAATGTTCTTCAAAACTATAGACTTGATTACTATAGCCTCATAAGTCTCAAAATCAAGTTACATGAGTTACCCAAACCTGTTGTTCTTTTAAAATTTATTTTTACTATTCTATGTCCTTTGTAATTCTATATAAACTACAGAAACAATGTTTTGATATCTACAAAGGCAATTTCTGAGATTGTATTGGATTTACAGATCATTGGTGTTTAACAACAGTATACATTTCAATTATTTTTTAGATCTTTTTGAATTTCTTTAACCAAGATTTTGTATGATTTAATTTATTTGAACATTTTGCATGCATATTTTAGATATATTCCTAATAATTTCATGTTTCAATTGCTACTATAGATGACCTTTAAAACTTTCGGTATCCTATTAATCACTGATAAATTATAAAAATATCGACAATTATATAACAAATATGCATAGTGTGAATTTGCTAAATGTATTATTTCTAGTATATTTGTTTTAATGTTTTGGAATTGTTTGAAAAGACAGTCATTGGGCTGGGGATGTGGCTCAAGCGGTAGCGCGCTCGCCTGGCATGCGTGCGGCCCGGGTTCGATCCTCAGCACCACATACAAACAAAGATGTTGTGTCCGCCGAGAACTAAAAAATAAATATTAAAAAAAATTCTCTCTCTCTCTCTCTCTCTCTCTCTCTCTCTCTCTTTCTCTCTCTCCTCTCTCACTCTATCTTTAAAAAAAAAAAGAAAAGACAGTCATTTATTACATGAATAGTTTTATTCCTTCCTTTCCTAATTTCTTGACTTTCATTTCTTTAACTTCGTTTATTGTGCTTACCAGAGACTCCAGTACATTTTGATATAAAAGTGGTGAAAGAAGGTATTATTGTGTTATTCCAAATTTTAGAGGAAATGCAGTCAATCTTTCATAATTAGGTCTGAAGCAATTGTGGTTTTTATTTTTTTAATATTTTTTAATAATAACCATTATTCCTTTAAGGACGTTGTCTTCTGAATTTGATACAAGATTTCATCTCAAATAGATGTCCAATTTTGTCAAATATTGTTTCTGTATCTTATGAAATGATTTTTGTGGTTTTTAAAATTTTGTTCATAGAGCAAATTGCATTATTTAGTTTTTTATTGTTGACTCTATCTTGCATACTGGAGATAAATGCTCCTTGATCATAACATATTATCTTTCTGTTATGTTTCTGATTTTGAATTTCTGTATTTTAGTGAATATTTTTGTGGCTCTGCTCATGAAGAGTGTTCTGTGGTTATAATTTCTACATTAAATGTTTGGTAGAATTCACCAGTTGAGTCAGGTGGTCTTGAACATTTTTTTTTCCTACAAATTCAATTACTATAATAAACATAAGATTATCCAGCTCATCTATTTCTCATTTGGTGAACTTTATTTGTGTCTTTCAAGGAATTCCCCTGTTGCATTTAAGTTGTTCCATTTATCAATTTTAATTTGTCATAATATTCCTTTATCACCTTTTTAAAGACTGTATGACTTATAGAGATGTCTTCTCTTACATTCCTGATATTAATAACTAGTGTCTTATTCTTTCCTTATTGACTAGCAGTTTGGCAAAGAGTTTATTAATTTTACTAATGTTTCTTAAATCATGTTTCTGGTTATAATGATTAAATTTATTGTTTTCACACTTCCAGGTTTATTTATGCCTGCTCTTTATTATTTCTTTCTTTTAGTTTCAGGTTTAATTTTCTATTATTTTCAGTTCATGAAGGTAAAAGTTGATAAAAAGTTTTATAATATGATAATTTAATGATAAGCATTTGTCTGTAAGCTTGCTTTAGTTTCTTACATTTAAAAATATTTTTAATAGACAAATTCTAGATAGGGTGGAGGGGAAGGGAGGAGGCATGGGGTTAGGAATGATTGTGGAATGTGATGATCATTATTATCCAAAGTACATGTATGAAGACATGAATTGGTATGAATATACTTTGTATATAACCAGAGATATGAAAAATGTGCTTTATATGTGTAATATGAATTGTAATGCATTCTGCTATCATTTATAAATAAAAATTTAAAAAATAAAAACTACTTTTAATTTTCAATTGATTCAAAATGCATTAAAAACTTTTCTTTTGATTTTTTACAAATTTATTACTAGAATTTATGTTTTCAATTCTAAGACATTGGAGCATTTCCACATATTTGTCTATGTTTTCTGGTTTTTAATTTTATTGCACTCAGAAGACATGATTTCAGTTCTTTTAAATTTTTTTGAGACTATTGTTTTGATCCAGGACATGATGCACCCTGGAAAATGTTTTATGTATACTTTAATATTTTCAGGCCACATATTCTTTTAATTTGTTCATATTACTTAATAGCATTGTTATTCCATATCATTACTGACTTTCAGCTTACTTATTCTATCAATTACTGAGGGAGGTATTCAGGCTTCCATTTATAATTGTGAATCAGTTTTTGTTACATGTAGTTTGCACCTCTGTTTTGTGTTTGTTTTTCCTTTGTAATTTTTTATTATTATTGTTAATTTTGGAGATTAAAACCAGGGGTTTAAGATTAAAACCACTGAGCCACATCCCCACCCCTTTTATTTATTTATTTATTTTTAATTTGGAGGTAGGGTCTCTCTAAGTTGCTTAGGACCTCACTAAATTGCTGAGGCTGGATTTAAACTTGAGATCCTCCCTCCTCAGCCTCCTGGGCCCCTGGGACTACAGGCTAGTGCCACCATACCCAGAGAAACAGTTTAAAGTGCTGGGAAATTCAGGCTCATAGTAATTTCTTTTGGGGGGAAGGTGGGGGTGGTGGAGGTTGAACTCAGGGGCACTCGACCACTAAGCCACATCCCCAGCTCTATTTTGCATTTCATTTATAGACTGGTCTTACTGTTTCATTGTAGTTTCTTGATGGCTTGCTGATCATTATGCAGTGTCCTCCAATCCTTTCATTGTAATCTATTTTGTCTATTGTTAGTATGGCACTTCTACCTTTTGTTTTCTCAAAATTTTCTGTTCAATAATTTCCTGTCCTTTTACTTTTCACCCTGTACCTTTATATTTAATGTGTATTTCCTAGATTACCTTTGGGTTTTGCTTGTGGATTTGAAAAACTCTATTAGTTTGGGTAGTTAGACTATTTACTTTCAATGTAATCTCTAATATTGTTGGATTTAAACATTTAAGTTTTTACATACTCTGTTCTCAATTGTTCTTTGCTGTTATCCTACCCTTTTCTTTAAAGCTTTTAGATTAATTATTCTTATTGTCCAATTTCATCTCCATTATTGGTCTAGCAGTGATACTGAGGTGCTAAACGCCTTGCCATTGCTGAAGCTGGCTTTGAACTCGAGATCCTCCTGTCTCAATCTCCTGAGCTGCTGGGATTACAGGCATGTGCCGCCACACCCAGCTTCCTTTTCCACTAATTTTGAAAATTATTTTACTGGATATAAGTTTCTAGATGGTGAGTTTTTGTTTTGCTTTGTTTCTTGAATTTTAAAGAAGTTGTTTTATTGCATTCTACTCTGAGTAGTTTCAGACAAGAAGTACGTTGTTAATCTTATCTTTGTTTCTCATTACAATATTTCTTTATTCTCCATTGTCATAATTTTCTTTTTACTTTTTCTTCTTCAGCACTTTAGCTAAGGGATGGCTAGCTGTGTGTCTGTATGTGTGTACATGTCTGTCAATTTGTTTGAGTTCTCTGAACTTCTTGCTTCTGAGGTTTTCTACCTTTGCTAATTTTGCCAATGATTTTCTTTTGTTTATAACATTTAATTTGTTTCTTCTGGTTTGAGTTTGAATTGTTTCTATTGATCTTCCCTTAAGTTTACTAAGTTTTTGAGCTATATTAATACATATGTCAAAGGAATAATTCATCTCTGATATTGTCTTTTATTGTTTATGTTATTTTTATATTTGTAGTAATTCTATTGGCTCTTTCTTCTCTTTTCAGAAACCTCCTTTCTCTTCATGAATGTCTTACAACTTTTGCGTTGTTACTTTAAGCCTGTTAGTTGTAGTCATTTTATTATTTTACAGATCTCTGTATCTGGTTCAGTTGACTTCTTCATCCCTTAATGATGGTATATTTATTATATTCAAAATTGCAAATGAAAAGTAGAATAAACTCTCTTATTAGACAACTAGATGTTTCTACTGAGAGCATAAGTGTTTAAAACTAGTTGTGGCACACACCTGTAATCCCTGTGGCTTGGGAGGCTGAGACAGGAATATGGTGAGTTCAAAGCCAGCCTCAGCAAAGCAAGGTACTAAGCAACTCACTGAGACCCTGTCTCTAAATAAAATACAAAACAGAGCTGGGGATGTGGCTCAGTGGTCAAGTGCCCCTGAGTTCAATCTCCAATACACCCCCCCCAAAAAGAAATTATATTGTTAAAGTAGTAGAATTTGATACACTGAATGTTAAATCTAATAACCCTAGTGTATGCATTCAGCAGGAAAAGAAATTATAAGAACATTAGGTAGCAAGTGTATCAATCTCAGTGGAGAGGGAGAAAATGATTTCTAAAGGACGAAATCCTGCACACATATAGCAAGGGTCACAAAGTGGCTTGAGAAACTCCAGGAATTCTGTACTGAGAACATTGTTCTGTCAAACTTCCCACTGAGAATGTTCTTATAGGAAGAGCAAGGGATAGAAGGCCTACATCTTTTTAAAATTTCAGTTTAAGTGCTGAATATTTATCCTCTAAATCTTTGATGGCTCATCAGGATTTTATTTTGCAATAAAGTATTTTGTTATGTTATCAAAAAAAGGACAATCTGAGGTACAGGTGGCCAGATAATGTTATATTGCTCAGAAGGCTCTGATTTCTGAGAATTTTTGTTAAAGCTTCTAAATGATCTGCACATTAAGTATGATTTTTCAAAAACATGTACATAATCGCAAATCAGCAAAGTTATTTGTATTAGCATGATAGTAAATATTCCCAAATCAGCTTCTATTAAAATGTGAAGAGGAGAATACAAAATTTTGTAAAAACAGAATTTTTTTTTCTATAGTTCAGTCTGACAACACTGGAAAAAGCCTGAGAAAAATGAAAAAGTTTGCCTTCTCTCTTCCTCAAGGACATCACTTTCATTTAGTCATTCACAGAACACAAAACAAATGGTAAAATGCAATAGGCAATTAGCCTCTCTCATGTTATTAACAATCATTACATTGCTCATAGCTGCCTTTGTGCCAGTGTATATAATTATATAAATTTTCTTTTTTCTTTCCTGAAGTGTCATCTTCAGACAGCTTAAAATTTGCTACCTGCCTCTTCACTGCTTCTGTCTTAGCTAATTTCTTGAATGTTAAATTTGACCTTTTTGTTTAAAGTTAGGGTAGTTGATCATATGAGCTACATTTATTAAGCACTTACTACATGCCAGTCATTCATGCCATTTGGGTTATCACCAGCGTTGAGAAGCGTGGGATATTATATTTATTTAACAGATGGGGGAAGTGAGGCTTGTGAAGTTAACTCTTATGTAAAATTTCCCCTAACTAGTAATAGAGGGAGAACTTGATTCCACAAGTTCCTGATTACTCCGCAACTGCTCTACCATTGCACTATAGTGCCCCATCCCTCCTTTCTAGACTGGCTTAAAAAATTTATCTTTATATATTACACTGGATACCAGTACCTATCTCTTAACTCCAAACTTAACTGTGAGGATTCCTTAAGTTTCCCTCCAAGAGTAGATCAATCCTAGCTGTTGCAAAATTGAGTTGGACAACTCATTACTCTAACCAAAATTCATGCATTTCAAACCATAATTAATATATTTCAACCTAACATCTTCTGTTAGTGCCCTTTTGTAGTTCCCTATAATTAGCTGCTAGTAATGCCATATGGATGACCCAAATATATCTCTAATTTCACCTTATCTAATTATATATATATATATATACACACACACAAACATATGTGTCAAAGAAGGATTTGTAGCTATATAATAATACTGACACATTTGGGGCCATTTTGCTTAAATACTATACACCCTCAGGTCTTAATTAATTCCAAGTCTTAATTAACTACTTGCGACAAGAATGTTTTTAAAGAGATGGATTTTATTTGGTACATGTAATTTTTTCAGCAACACTTCCACTTTTCAAACCCAGACAGTGTGGGTCTCTGAGAACTTTCTTCATCAGATACATTGTTGAATTGGATACTATAATTGATGTAAAATAAAGATATTTCTGAAGTTAATATAATAATTTGAAATATTTTAATAACACTCCTTGTTAAACTTTGTCACTAGGCCATTGAATGCATGCTATTTTGACATAATATCACAAAACAGACAAAGGTTTTAAGTCTATGCTGAAATGTCAGCTCAAATTTAAATTTATGATTATACATTAATGTAATTTATATTTATTTTTCCTTCAATTTAAAGAAGAGAAACAGGACAGAATTAGTGCATTAGATAGATAATTCTTCTACCCTCTTAACTTTGTATACATACTTATGCAATAAATAAAATATTAAAGAAAAAAATCTAAAAGAACAAGCAAATTGAATATAAATATAAAGAAGTTAAGGGAATATAGCCAAAGACTTGCTACATCTCAGGTTTAGAAAAATGCAACAGCAGACTAAAATTTAGTTCCAGATAGTTAACAGGCACAAACAGCAATCTTCATATGCCTGGAGTCTTAATTTAGACCCATTGCTTGAAGAAAAATATTAAAAACTGCTGCTGGTGACTGGCTATCTGTGACTAAGTCTATAGGAACATGTGAGCTGAAGAAACGGGAAAATATAAACATAGCTTCATAGAAGAAATAAACCAAGTTTGGCTCTGTAACTGGCTGGATCCACGCTATCCTGAATGCTTATTCGTTTGGAATGTGATTCAGATAAACCAGTAGAAAAAGATAATATAAGAGGAGAGAAGGAAAGAAAGGGAAGAAAATACCACTTCCACTTTTAAAACCCAGACAGTGTGGATCTCAGAGAGAAACGGAGAGAAGAGAGTGAGAGAGAATCCCTTCTAATCAAAATGACCCAACAAACCAAAGTTTTGAATTGATTGAAGAACAGCACATGTTAAAGAAATGGCAAAAAATCAATAACAAAGTTAATTCACTTCACATGAAATCAATACATGAAATTCATAAACATACTAAAGTAAATATCTTCAAGTTGCTTTAAATGATAAATTAAGGCATAGCATTGATAAACAATTCTGACAAAAATAAATTTTAAAATAATAGAGAAGAAACCTAAACAACAATAACAAACCAGAAGAAATAACAAACCAGAAGAAATGTATGTGGAATAAGTATAGGCGTTTAGGAAAAGAATGCACTAGAAATCTTGAAGAAAATGTATTTGTTGTGTAAAACCTTATCACATTTTTTTAGCAGCCATAATGTTTATGCAAAAAATGTTTGTATGATTAACTGCAGGAAGAGAAGCAAATATATACTTGATAAGTTAACCACTTCAGCTTCACACCATAATTTGATTTAATGAATACAACCTAAGCTCATATCTTAATGGAATTTTATATTTTTCATTCAAAAATTAATAAAAAGGTTTCAAGGTTTATTTGTGCTTACAATGTATTTCTCTTTCTTTTTTTTTTTATTTATTTATTTATTTATTTATTTATTTATTTATTTATTTTTTAATTTTTTATTATTGGTTGTTCACAACATTACAAAGCTCTTGACATATCATACTTCGAACAATAGTTTCAAGTGAGTTATGAACTCCCATTTTTACCCCAAATACAGATTGCAGAATCACATAGGTCTCTTTCTTATTTAATCATCACATTCTTTTATACATGCTAGCACACATGTGCACGCACCCCCCCACACACAGTCAAATCATTAAAATAATTGCTTCCAATGAAGTAGGACCCCTTTATTACACAATCTTTGGTAATATAACTTACCTATTTCTTATATTCAGGATAAGTGTCTGTTTCCCCACTTCTTTATTTGGGATGTCTTTGAAATTTGAGTTTACTAAAGAAATATAGCAAAAATGACACTGTATTACTACCTGTGCTAGACCTTAAGAAATCTCAAACTTCTGCTTTCTGTATATTTGAATGAATTCTCATCACATGAAAAGGCAATTTTGGGCTATTAAAGGATGAGAAGCCCCCACAGAAGAGACATTTTGCCTCAGTCAACACCCACTGTTAGACATGTAATTGAAGTCACCCTGAAATATCCACACCAATTAAAGTGCAGATGACTGAAAAAAATATGAGAGATTCCATATAATGTAAACATAAGAAAACCCAACTCAGTCCAACACAAATTAAACAAATGTATTATTGTGTGTGTGTGTGTGTGTGTGTGTGTGTGTGTGTGTATTCACTAAGTTTTGGAGTGGATTGTTATGTAGAAGTTGATAACTGATATAAAATTAGTACCTAGAAACAGGATGCTGCCATAACAAAAGAAACTAAAGCCTTTTTTGACTTTGGGACCTGTGGTAGGTGGGATCTGTAAGACAATGAAGACACTACCATTTTCTTGTCTAATTGCTTTGGCTAGTACTTTCAGTACTATATTGAATAGAAGTGGTAAGAATGGAGAAAATTGTTTTGTGATAGCTCTTAAAAGCTTTCAGTTTTCCCCTATTTATTATCATGTTAGCTCTAGTACTTTCATACATAAATTTTGTTCTGCTGAGGTATCTTTTATACTTACTTTGTTGAGAGTTTTAATCATGAATAGGTATGTGCATTGCACTTGTCCAAAGTTTTCTGTGCATCCATTCAACATTTATAAGTTATTATCTCATTTTATTAATGTGATAGGTTATATTGATTGATTTTTATATGCATTTATATCCTTACAAGCCAGGTATAAATCCCAGTTGCTCGTGGTGTATAATCCTTTCAGTGTGTTGTTGAATTCAGTTTAGTACTATTTTCTTGAGGATTTTCACATCTATGTTCATCAAAAATATTGGCCAGTGTCATTTTTTGTGGTGTCTTTATCTAGTTTAGTGTCAGGGTGATGCCAACCTCATAAAATTAACTCGGAAGGGATTCTCCTATTTTTGGAAGACTTTAAGAAGTATTGGTGTTAATTCTTCTTTGAATGTTTGCTAAATTCACCTGTGAAGGCTTGTGTTCTGAAGATTTTCCTTGCTTGGAGCTTTTTGCTTACTGTTTTAAATCCTTAATATTTTATTTGTCTGTTAGGCTTTCAGTTTTTATAATTTGTATGTTTCTAGGAGTTTTAACATTTTTTTAGATCATCAACTTGGGGGGCAAGTAATTATTTATAATAGCCCCCAATGATCATCTTTATTTCTGAGGCATTGCTTGTTATGTTTCTTCTATCATTTCTTATTATATCTTAGGAAGTGAGAAAGACAAATCCAAAGAGGAAGATTAGTAGCAGGAGAAGAAAGAGGAAGTAATTTGGGGTAGACAAGGAAGAGGGAAGACAATACGTACATAAAACAAACACACATATATATTAAGAAAAATTAAAAATGTTAAAATAGTAAAAGTTGGTGGAAGAAAGAAGGAGAAGAAACAGGAGGAGGAGGAGGAGGAGGAGGAGGAGAAATATACAACAGAAAAGAATATACAACACAACTGTAATATAATATTCAGACATCCAAGTCCTCAAAATTCTAATTCTTGCAAACTACTTGGTTTTACATATGTTGGGGGTGTGAGAGTGGGAGGATAGACAGGGAGAAGAGAAAAAAATCTTGAAGGAAGAAGCAGAGATTGTTTTGGTTGGAGATCAGTATATTTTCTGCTTTCCTTGTCATCTGATATGTGGGTTTGTCTGTTGTTATCTGGTATCTCCACTCTCAGGATGGTGAAGGTAACCAGGGTGGGAGGGTTGGTCCTGGTTGGAGGGTACCTGGAAGTGGGGAGTGGGACCTGCTGATCCCTGAAGGGAGGCTGCACTTCAAGGATCTCTTTTTGGGCTCCCTCATGTGATGTGAAAACTTGGTCTTTCACCTTATCTTGCCTGAAGACTTCTCAGTTCCTGGTATCTGTGTTAGTCTCTAAACTGTATCACATCACCCTCTCCCTTACTACTTCCTAATAAGGGACTTTCTCTTTGGGGCTCTTTAGTGTGGCGCTTTGTGAATGCTGCCCCACTGGGAGGTGTTTTGTGTTGGCACTCACTGTGTTGAGTTAATGGCTGCTGGGGAGAAGGGGGAGTTAGAAACTGGATACTCAGCCAACCAGAGTTCCAAACTGGTACTTTCCCCCACTAAAAATGGTGATGAAGGTGACCCAAGTTGGAGATGGTTGCTTTCAGAGATGGGGTGTCAGGTCGGGTGAGGGAGCCAGGCGATGGTGTTGGACAATGAGTTCAGAGACAAGCTCTGTGGCATACAATGAGTGGCTGTCTGCTGACTTTAGAGCCTGTGTAAATTTCTCGGTGCAAGTAGGGGACTATCTCTGTTGATGCAGATTCCCAAGAGGGAGGCAACTAGGGGAACCCCCTGTTGGTAGATGGGGGTCTGCACGGGAATGGTGGCCAGAGTTCCTATGCATGGGAAGCTGCCAGGTGTCCTCCATGGGAACTATGTTCTGATTTCTACTAGGGTGGGTGGCGGAAACTTCTGCAGGGATGATTGATGACCTACTCTGACACTGAGGCCTGGATTCCTGCACCCACACAGTGTGATTCCTGTGTGGGAGCAGGAATATTGCTCACAGAGAAGCAGTATTCTCAGTACTTAAGTCCCAGGTCACAGAGCGATACAGAGTGCTGCCTTCCTCTGGCCCACCATTTGGATCTCTGGTCCCCCTTCCCCCATTCATAGGCTGTTGATGGTGTCATCTATTTCATTGCTTGAAATTGATCTGTTAAATTGTGTATGTCCTTCTGATTCAGTTTGGGCAGATAGTATGTCTCCAGAAATTTGTTGATGTATTCAAGATTTTCTATATTATTGCAGTATAAATTTTCAACATAGTTTCTAATTATCTTCTGTATTTTGATAGTGTCCACATGAAATTTCTTTGCTCATCACTGATTTTAGGGTTTTGAGTTTTCTCTCTCTTTCTTTTCGTTAGTGTGACTAAAGTTTTATCGATTTTATTAATTTTTTCAAATAGTTAACTTTTCATTTTGTCAGTTTTTTGTTTCTTTTGTTTCAATTTCTTTAATTTCAGTTCTGATTTTAATTATATCCTGTGTTCTACTATTTTTGGTGTTGATCTGTTCTTTTTGTAGGGATTTGAGATGTAATATTAGGTAATTTATTTGTTGACTTTTTGTTCTTTTAATGAATTAGCTCAATGTAATGAACTTTCCTCTTAGCACTACCTTCATAGTGTCCCAGAGATTTTGATATGTTGTATTGGTGTTCTCATTTATCCCCAAGATTTTTTTTATTTTCTTCTTGATGTCTTCTGCTATCCATTCATCATTCACTAGCATAGTATTTAGTTTCCATGTGTTGAGGTAGCTTCTAACTTTTATTTTATCATTGATTTCTAATTTCATTCCATTATGATCTGATAGAATGCAAGGTAGTACCACTATTTTTTGTATTTGTTTTGTGGCATAACATATGGCCTATTTTACAGGAGGACATGTGCTGCTGAGAAGAAAGTGTATTTGTTCGTTGATCCATGGAATATTCTATATATGTCAGTTAAGTCTAAGTTATTTCGATTGTGTCATTGAGTGCTATAGATTTTTTTGTTTAGCTTTTTTTTGGAAGACTTATCCAGTGGTGGGAGAGGTGTGTTTACATCACCCAGTATTAGTATGTTGTGGTCTATTTGATTCTTGAAATTGAGAAAAATTCTTTGACATACATAGATGTTCCATTGTTTGGGACATAAATATTTATGATTGTTATGTCTTATTGATGTATAAGCAGTATGAAATGTCTTTCTTTATCCTATCTGACTAACTTTGGCTTGAAGTACTTTACTTGATATGAAGTACTTTACTTGATGCAAATCCCTGTTTGCTTATGCAGTCCATGTGAGTGATATGTTTCCCACCCTTTCATCTTCAGGCTGTGGATGTCTCTTTCTATGAGATGAGTCTCTTAAAGGCAGCATATTGTTGAGTCTTTTTAAAAAATCTAATCTTCTAGTCTCTGTCTTTTGATTAATGAATTTAGGCCATTAACATTCAGGATTATTATTGAGATGATTTTCATTCCTGGTCATTTTGGTTTTTTTTTTTGTTTGTTTGTTTGTTTTTAACTTGACTTGGTTTCTCCTTTCCTTGGCTTTGCCTTTACTGTACTTCCTCCCTTTGCTAATTTTCATTTTTTTAAAGTTTCATACTCATGAAATGTTTTGCTGAGTATGTTCTGTAATGCAGGCTTCCTAATTGTAAATTCTTTTAACTTTTGTTTATCATGGAAACTTTTTATTTCATCATCAAATATAAAGGTTAATTCTGCTGGATATAAGATTATTGGTTGGCATTCATTTTTTTTTCAGAGCTGGGTGTATGTTATTCCAGGCTCTTCTAGATTTGAGGGTCTGGGATGAGAAATCTGCTGAGATCCAAATTGGTCTCCCCTCATATATAATCTGACACTTTTTTTCTTGCAGCTTTTAAAATTCTATCCTTATTCTGTATGCTAAGGATTTTCATTATAATGTGCCTTGGTGTGGATCTGTTGTAATTTTATGCATTTGGTGTGCCATAAGCCTCTTATATTTAATTTACCATTTCATTTTTCAGGTTTTTGAAATCTTGTGATATTATTGCATTGAAAAGATTATTAATTCCTTTGGTTTTTATCTCTCTGCCTTCCTTTATCCTGAAATCTTAAATTTGGTCTTTTCATGTTATCCCATAGTTATTGGAGGTTTCCTTCATGGTTTCTTACCATCTTCACTGTGTGGTCAACTGTATTTTCAAAATTATATATTTTGTCTTCATTGCCTGAGGTTCTGTCTTCCAAATGATATAGTGTGTTGGTGATGCTTTCTATTGAATTTTTAATTTGGTTTATTATTTCCTTCATTTCAAGAATTTCTATTTTTGTTTTTCTTCAGAATCTCTCTCTTTATTGAAGTAAACTTGCTACATGCATTTGCTCTCTTATCTCTTTATTGAAGTGATATTTTGCTGCCTGTGTCTCTTATATCTTTTTTACTTTGCAGATCATTTAACCATGTACATTCTGAACTCCTCTGACTTTTCTTCTAGTGTGTTATCAATGGATTCTATTATTGTAGCATCTTGGTTTGTTTGGGGTGCTTTCTTCCCTTATTTTTTCATGTTGTTTGTGTGTATTACCCTCTAATAGTGTGGATCTGAAGCATTACAGTTTCTACCATTTTGACTTTAGTGTCTCTGCAAGTTTCCAATACCTCACCTTTACAGGGACATCAATATTAATGGCAACCAATACATGCTATATGCAGCCTTAAACCAAATAGCTGCTATTAGGATGTTTACAGTTTTTCTGCAATAAATATAAATAATGTGTTTGATTATTATCTACAGTATAAGCAGTAGATTTGCAAAAGGGTCTATAATTTCTAATGGCAGATAAAGAGAGAAAGGGGTTTAGGATGTGATGTTTATAAGGTAGGAGGTGAGAACATAGAAGTATTAGATCATAGGAAATATAAAAAGAGGACTCAAAAGCTGGATGTTAGCAGGAGAAAAAAAGAAAGAGACTGGGGAAACATAAGTGTGAAGAAAATATATAGCTATAGCTAAAACAAAAAAAAGAAAAAATAATTTAAAAAAATAAAAAGAAAAAATTGAAAAAGAAAAAGAAAAAAATGTAAAATTAAATATTCAACAAAACTGTAATGTACTAGTCAGACATCCCAGTCTTCAGTAGCCTGATGCATGAAAAGTACTTGGTTTCACAAATGTTGGGAATGTGAGAGCAGGAAAAGAAAGAAAGAAAAAGTCTCAAAGAAAAATTAAACAATTGTTTCTGTTGGAGTTCAATATTTTCTCTGCCTCCTTTCTCATCTGACAGGTGGGATTTTCTGGAGTTTGCTGCTCTACCCTCAGGACAGTGAAAGTTATTAGGTGTTAGGATGGCCTTATGCCTGAGCCTAAGCAACTCCATTTTAAAAACTCCAGTTTGAAACCTGCAGATCCTCACGGCACTCAAACTCTATCGCCTTGTCTGGACCTTGGTGAGAGCCACAGTTTCTCCCTATGATCCTGCTCCTCAACTGGTTGTCCACTCCACGCCAGGAAAAGCCTGCCTTGGTTCTGGATCTGGTCACCACAGTCTGAGTGAGTGTGCATCTGCTGGACTTAAAGCCTAAGGCTTAAGACTTTTGAATTTAGCATGCAGAGGAAATGTCTGTCATTAGCCTATCATGATTAAATATGTGTTGCAGTACTTAGAATTAATTAATCTAGACTTGTTTGCTGTGAATTAATTAATCTAGACTTGTTTACTGTAAATTAATTAATCTAGACTTGTTTGCTGTGAATTGATTATGCCTATTGCAGTGCCTAGCATTAAGGATTGTTGTTTTCTTGACTAAGAACCTATAGAGTAAAATTGTATTGAGCAATGTGAGTGAATAAAGCTTTGAAAGGGGCAGAAGCGAGTGGACATTCTTTATTTCTCCCCTTGACTGCATACGTCATAATTTTGCCTCCTCATGACACTAGAGGGTAGATGAGTTAGTCTTGGAGGCAGAACTCCTGGAAGTATAGCAATTGCCAGGTACCAGTTGTAAGACTGCACCCCAGGAATCTTCTTTGGGGTCCATTTGTGTAATGTATAGCCTGGCCTTAACCTTTTTTATCACCTATGAACTCCATAATTTTTGGTCTCTAATTTAGTATCTAAACTGTATTTCTCCCACCCCACCCTTTCTTCTTTTCAATCAGGAACCTCTCTCTCTCTAGATAGAGGTCCTGAGGGCTGAACTATTATTGTTGAAAATAAAAGCATCACTTAGGCTTCCTGTCAGGCACAAGAGCAAAAGAGAAGGCTGGATGCTGAGGGTGGATAAGAAACATCATAAAAACATTCTGGTAACCCAATATTTTCCCCAAAATAGTGTTAGAATTCTCACTTGTTTCTAAGTACACAAAGCAACAACAGATCCCAGATTGGCTGCATTCATGACTAGATTTGTTCAAGTCTCCAAGACTAAGGGTCTTCATATTACTTGCAGGCTGTTGTCTTGTCTCCTGTTGTGGAGAGCTGTTCTGCACAGGCACCAGAGCTGTGGATTGGCCTTGTAACTGCAAGCAATAGGCTGGGTTGGTGGCTTGGGGGGTGGGACTTGAGAGACTTTGGGATTAGGGAGCCAGAGGGCCCTGTTGATTGCCACACCATTGGGTCCAGGTGGTTGGTGGATGCCAGATTGCGGAGGGAATGAGGTACTGGGCTGGTGTCAGGTCCTAGCAAGTGCCACCCGAATTGGCCCTGAGAACCTGATGAATGCTGGGTTGGTTGGCTGGGCAAGCCAGAATCAAGGTGCCTTCAGACCCTCTTCCAACCTAACAATCCCATGCAAGGGTCTCTCCTATCCCTGCAGCAAGGTGGCTATAAGCACACCTCACAGGGAGACCTTGGGTGTAACCAAGCCTCTATGGACCTTGGTGATGGTCTTCTAGGCCTTAGTTGTTATCCCTAGAGATGGAAGCAGCTGGGTCCTTAGTGGGTGGCAGCAGCAGCAGCAAACCTGTAGGTAACAGCCAGTGTCCTAAGATGAAAGTTGCCCTGACTAAAGATGGTGATGGTGGCAGCAGAGATAATCCAAGATGGCAGTGGAGGGTGTCCCAAGGTGGAAACAACTGTTTTCAGAGATGGGACAGTGAGCACAAGCTTCACGGTGGTGTTGGGCAGCCTGTTCAGAGATGCAGAGCTGTGGTGGGCAGTGCTGTGACGAGTATCTGCTTCCAGGCCCTGTCCAGTGTCCCAAGGTAAGGCTACACATTGTAGGGGTTATGGTGGTAGCTGCAGTGTCCCAAGATTGAGGTAGCTAGGGGAGGGAGTCCCACGTGATGTGAAAGGTGGTTGGTCCCCATAGAGCAGGAGCCTGAGATTTTAACTGATGTCTAAGATGTGGAGAATTGGAAAGAATATTGCCCTCACATTATAACAAGGTGATGTCAGTTAATTACAACATGATAGCTTTTCTTTATCTTGGCAGAGAACAATAGTCTTTGGGGAAAAATAGCTTGAGCTAAGAAAAATCAGGTTTTGCCAAGCAGAAGGGACATAAATACATACTCATATATGGTGGAACATGGTGGCAAAAGAATCAGTGCCATACAAATAGTTAAAGAACTTATTTGTTTTTTAAAACAATTTGATAAAGACAAAGTACAGCCTTGCATAACAGCTTATAACCCCTGAGAGTGATAGACACTAGTGGTCTTCCTAATACTTGAAGGTTCATTATCAAACACCTCTACTGGGGCTGATGAAGGCATGTTGAGATACAAGAGAAACCTTCTCATAGGGTATAGACTTGGGTAAGGGAACATCCAGAAAAGTCATAAATTCCATTCAAAACTTTTTCCTCAATAGAACAAAAGCCTTATGTTGCTAGGATAATGGAAGTACAAATTATCACTTCTGGGATAAGAAGGAGATTAAGATGAAAAATGGCATAACTCCTTTCCCTCAAAAAAATTCTATTTCTGAGGTTGGGGAAATTGTCCTGGGACCAGGCCAGCATAGGTATATTCTGATTAGGAGAAGGATAGGAAACCCTTACTGATTAAAGATTCATAGCAGACCTTCGTTTCTAAGGGCAATGGGCAGGTTAAACATGAAAATTCCAATATTGATTCCAAATTTGCCTAAGTTTGGAAACTGGATCAAAATGAGAAAAAAGCCTCTTACCCACCTAAAACCAAGAACTCAATTACCAGAATAATAAGCACTAGCAGTCTATCATTGTTGAAAAATAAGAGCATCATTAAGGCTTCCTGTCAGGTGCAGGAGCAAAAGGGATGCTGAAGGTGGATAAAAAAATATTCAGAAAAATACTCTGGTAACTCAATGTTTCCCCTAAAGTAGTGTTAGAATTCTAAGAAGGTGGTACACTGAAGGTACACATAGCAACAACAGATCCCAAATAGGCTGCACTCATGACTAGATTGGCTCACGTCTCCATATTAACAGAGTGGCAGGTGAGATGTGCGCATTTCTGTGCTAAATGCTATTTATCCTGGTCTCTACTATGCTTCCCTTTGTGTACCTATTCAATTAAAAAGCAAGGAAAGAAGGACACATTTATACAGAGCAATCAAATAAATTAGACTCACAAAAGACTTTGATGTTGGAGTTATTAGAGTATAAACTTAAAATAACTTAAAATGTTTAAAAGTACTGATCTTTAAAATGAGGATTAAAAATAGTGTTGGATTTACATAGTTGTACAAATTAAATAACATAATGGGAATAAAATGTATTCTTAAAGGGGCTGGGATTGTGGCTCAGTGGTAGAGCACTTGCCTAAGAAGTGTGAGGCACTGGGTTCGATCCTCAGCACCACATAAAAATAAATAAACAAAAGAAAGGTTAAAAAATATATTATTAACAAAATATTTTATACAAGGCAAGGGTTTAGTAGTTGTAGTCACTGTTACCTTGGGGACTTAGTAAACTACTTTTGGAAGTCTGAGTGCCGTTGTGATAAACTTGGATTGATTGATTTACGTGAACCATTTCTTTCTTGAAAACTTTGCAACAAAAAAGTCAATTCTGCAAAGTCTGACTAGTTTACTTAAGAATTATGAGGAAATCTAGAGGCTTACGTTGCTCACCCCAAACTGAATTTTACCATATCATTCCTTATTTTACCTCAGTTATGGGTTTCTCATGAAAGGAAAATATAATGGTCTCTGAACTCCTCCATTGTGATAGAAACTTGGCTATTCATAACTCTTTCAATCCTATATCAAGACCAATGTAAAGTTTCTTCTCACAAAAACAGTGACCTCATTATAGTCTGTATCTGTTATCATAGAACTCAAAATTCCATTTTTCCATTTCTGGTGATTTTATTTCTCTTTGTGCCTATCATAAAACCAAATATATTATATAGCACCACAGAACAATTTAGAGTATCATTTGCAATATGCTTTTGGATTATCCTTTTTACCTTGAAATATATATTGCTTTTGCAAGTGAAATTCAATTATGAGTCTATATTCATGTATGAATCAGTGATACCCCATTGCAATGATGAATATTGTTTTTAATAACTCAATATTAACATTCAAGAGGCAAAACCTGCTTTACAGAATCAACTTCCTTCTATCTTTTCACAGTTTATAGATCCTTTATATTTTTATATTGCTTCAATTATTTCTCTTGACAGATTCTGTTCCCTGAAACACAACTTTTGATTAATAAAATGTATAGGATTCAGGCAATAGAACATGCCCATCCACTCTAACCTTAGGTTTTCCTTAATTGCTGTAACCATATGATATTTAAGGTATGAATATCATTGGCCAGCTACTTGTAACAGGGAGACATATTGAGTATATGTAACATATGGCACCTTCATGGTTGCTATAGTTCTTTTCAAGGTGATTCATCAAAATTAAAGTGTGTGCCAAGTACAATATAAAAATAAGGCTGAGAGGTTTCTTTGTATTCTTCAGCAGTCCTGTGAATGATGCCTCCTATCAGAATCTTGATGAAACATTGAACCACCACTGAGAATTTATCACCATGTATTTATGTTTCCCTAGCAATTTTGCTCTGGTTTTCTTATTATACTATGATTATTTTTTAATGTGTGATTATTTTAAGAGGCTTATGCCAGAGTTGTTAGTATCTTGTAGTTCATTTTCCTCACTTAGGGAGCCTAAGTGACCTGCACATCAGTGGCAAGGCCAGCATTACCTAGGCCATGTGACTTCAGTGACTCTCCTCCCTGATATTCTGCCTTTAGTGATATCATCTAGGTAGTTAAACTCTACCACTAGTCAGATGACCTTGGAAGGCACTTAACTTCTCTGAGACATAGCTTCCCTGTATGGAAAATAGTACCTTAGATTTGTCTTATTTGTTTTAGTAAACATTTTGACAAGTGGCTTAAAATATGAATGTAATTCATAATTAAATAAAAGAATAATTGTTAGTCTGTGGCTCACAAAAGAACATTAAGAGGTACCCCCCTGTAGTTTTATGATTATTTGATTGATGACGCTGAGTGAGCACACAGTCACTCAAATCCTTTGTGGAAATTTGATGGTATCAATTATGATACTTATCATTTACCATGTTCCAGTCACTATTCTAAATATTAATGTGTTAATTCTAATTGTTAGAATAACCCTACAGAATAAGTACCACCATTTACAGATGTGGAAACTGAAGAATAGGGAGGTATTTTGTAAAGTTCATGCAGTTAAAAACTGGTAGGAGAGATCTAGGCATGGTAGTGCATGCCTATAATCTCCGTAGCTCAGGAAGCTAAAGCGCGAGGATAGAGAGTTCAAAGCCAACCTCACAAAAGTGAGGCACTAAGCAACTCAGTGAGACATTATCTCTAAATAAAATACAAAATAGGGCTGGGGATGTAGCTCAGTGGTCAAGTGCCCCTAGTTCAATCTCTGGTACCAAAAAGGGGGAAAAAAACTGGTAGCAGAGGAGATAAAAGAATTTATAGTTCTCTGACCATTTCCCCTTTTAGCTCATCCATGTTTTCCTCACCACAGAGTGGTAAAATCTTACAGAGAAGTAAAAATTAAGAATATATAGAATTACTGTTCTTTCAAAAGTTGATCAGTCTCCACATATTTCTAGAACAATAAATTCTGTCATTTATAGCAACATGGACAGAACTAGAGGACATTATGTTAAATGACAGAAGCCAGACTCAGAAAGACAGTATTGCATGTTCTTTCTCATGTTCTCTCTTACACATGGGAACATAAAAATGTTAACCTGAATGTAAAATAGTGATTCCTAGGGATTAGGATAGATGACAGGGTAGTGGGTGGGGAAGAAGGGTGATTGGATATGACCCATGCATGCTGTTTGTATGTATAGAAATATCACACTGATCCTCTTTTATGTGTACAATTTAAGTTAATAATAACAAATAACATGTAGAAAAATACATGTAGTCTCTAAACTATAGTTTTCCCACTATATGGAGCTAACATGCTCTTAATGATCAGTTCTATTTATAGCGGTCAGTAAGTTCAATAAGAGGGGGCTGGGGATGTGGCTCAAGCGGTAGCGCGCTCACCTGGCATGCGTGTGGCCCGGGTTCGATCCTCAGCACCACATACCAACAAAGATGTTGTGTCCACCGAGAACTAAAAAATAAATATTAAAAATTCTCTCTAAAAAAAATAATAAGTTCAATAAGAAACAGAACTTTAGTCCCTTCCTCAACTGCAGGGAAAAGGTCAAGGTTTCTGGTGGCTCTCATTGTTTCCCTGGCTATGAGAGAGTTGGGATGGTGTCAAACACAGCAGAGACAAGGAAATAGGTCTCTTACCTGCAGAAAAGTAAGACATTTTAAGAAAGTATTAGTCTCATATAAATAGTTGGGATTTCCATGATGATCTCAAACTCATCATGCATTTTAATACGTAGTTAAGAGCTTCTACCTTCTTTGCAACCCAACCATTTTAAGATTCTTCTTCCCTTACTGAAAAAGAACTGCCTGTTCTGAGACTAAGTAGAAAACACCTAGAATCTAGAAAATTATTTTCTAGATCTATTACTTACATATGACTATAAACCACATTGACATTAAACAGGTTTATAGAGTCGATTTGAATAGACTTGTCCCACAATCTGGGCTCTGTCTGCCCAGAGAATGTTTCGGGCCCATATGTTCTTTTGTTCCCCTTTCCCTTCTCTTTTCTTTATACTGGGGGATTGAACCCAGGAGTGTTTTACTTCTAAGCTACACCCCTGGTCCTTTTTATTTTTACTTTCAAGAGAGGGTCTTGCTAAACTGCTTAGGACTTCACTAAGCTGCTGAGGCTAGTCTCAAATCTGTGATCCTCCTACCTCAGCCTCCCGAGTCACTGAGATTACAGGCATATATCACCACCTCCAGATCCCTTGGTTTATATGTTCTTTAAAGTGAGTAGAGATGATTCTAAAGACATAATCAGTTTCTTTCCAATTTCAAGCATAGACCTGGAGAATAGAGAGAGAATTTTGTTCTCTATTCCATGCCATTTTCACATTTTCAGTTGCAATGGCAGTGAAAACACCAGGTCCCTGACTGGAGTTTGAGGTTTGAAAGATGAGATGGAATAATGCCCAGCGAGGCAGACCTTGATCCTCGACTAGTCAGACAGCCTTAGGAAACTTCTGAAATGAGGACAGAAGCAGGATTCAGTTGCTTACCTGATCATCTGTTTATGCCAGGTGAGAAAAAGAGGAATTAATCCAGTTGGTAGAGAGATGGATGGAAGGGCAGGAGATGGAAGCAGAAGGCACACCTTTCTTGTGTCAAGACACCACTCTACAGCTTTTAAATTAATGAATAAGAAGCAAGACCTTGGTATCCTCCTTTGAAGTAGACTGACTCAACAAGGATCTACTGCTAGCTCCTAATGCACTACAAATTGCTGATAATCAGTCAATTAGAAAGATAGTTTCCTGTCCCTTCACAGCTGATAGTGTAGAAGGGAATAATTACAGTTAATTACAATTCTGATCATATTACAAAGAACCCATAATAGAAATTCTAACTTAGCCTTGTCAAACAAAACAGCAAAAAGTATAAGATGAGGCCTCAAGAATGGTAAACTTCAGCTTATCTACGTGGGGATGGAGAGACGGAGCTGATGTAGAAAATTTCAGGCCCTGGAAAAAGAAACATAGCCTTGAAGCTTTATTTGCATGCTGAGTTTATAGTTTAAAATATTATTCTATCTTCTTCTATCAAGAACCAGATAAGGATAGAGGAAGGCAGAAAGATTCTATTAATGGATATGTATCACATGCTCTTTATGTGCCTCCAAAACACTGAACTCTTTATGTTCAATACCTCATTTATTCCTAGCAGCAGCATACGAAGTATGCACCATTTTTCCAGTTTACACACAAGGAAACAAAAGAGCAAAGAGTTTACACTGTATATAAATGTTAAGGCCTGAATTCGATAACAGGTCTCCCAACATACATCCTAACTTGCTAAAACACAATCCTATACTTTTTAGGAGGAAACAGAAATAAAAATATATTATTCAGAGTAGAATAAATTAGGCTTGGGAAAAAAGAAATGAGTGTGAAAATGTGCCTTTCTATTTATTATTCTACTTGAATTCAAGAAAAGAAAGAAAGAAAGAAAGAAAGAAAGAAAGAAAGAAAGAAAGAAAGAAAGAAAGAAAGAAAGAAAGAGGGAGGGAGGGAGGGAGGGAGGGAGGGAGGGAGGGAGGGAGGGAGGGAGGGAGGGAGAGAAATAGAGAGAAAGTCCAAGAAGCCAGCCTGACTATTAAGAAAACTGTGAAGATTCATAGAGAATCAACATTAAGGAAAATCACTGAGCAGCCATTACACTTGATCCAAGGTTCTTCCATCTTAAAACTATCATCTCAAAACTCAAATACTTCATTTTTAGCAGGAAAGAAATGTTTACAAGGTGAAACTGAAGGTGATCCTTCTCAAAATACAAAGCAGTTTAAATGATACTGGTCAAATTATATTGTTATATTGTGTATTGTGTGAAAATGTGTAACAACAAATCCTATTAGTATGTACAGCCTTCATGTACTAATAAAAATGGTGGGGGGGTGCCCACAAATCAGTTTACCCAAGAAATGTTCAGTTTTTTCTTGAGATGAAATATATCAACCTATACAGAAATATTGTGCAAAATAATTCTCTGAAGCCCCAAGGTTCTTTTCATGTACACCCCTCCAAAAAAAAATGAGTATAAGAGAAAAAAGTTTCAGAAAGATCCAAATAATTCAAATAGAAAATACCACAGAATTTCAGTGAAAAGAAAACCTCAAAATTCACTCCAAAATATCATCCAACATCACACTGCCAAAAGAAAGTTTTTCTCACATCACCCAAGAAGACAGAGAAATAGTTCCCAGATCCTTTTTCAAAGAAAAGTAGCCCACAAATCCATTCATCTTGGTAAGAGTTGTCAACTTTATGTTTTAAATCTCTGAAAATTTCAATCACACATGAATAAGGCATTCTTTTGTATCTCTTAGTGAGTCAAACAAAAGAGAAAACAAATCAATATATGTTTTTCAAACCAAAAATGTATGTCTTCATCACTGAGAAAAGTCAAAAATAAAATTCGTTTAACAACAAAAGCTGTATTACATTGTAAAATCCTGCTTTCATTTGTTGGTGACAGATTCTGTTTTTTATGTAATATATAAAATATATAGTTTGTTTTCCATTTTACTAAGCCTTCGTAAGCATCTCCTTGGGACTAAGTTCCAAGTTCTTTGGACACTACTGATGTGCTAATTGGTTTTTAAAATTCTCTTGAAAGCATAATTCATTTAATTGACACATATGGCCTTTCCTTTAAATATTAATGACTTCAACAAATAACGTCTATGAAGAAAATCAGATTTTAACTACTCTCTATAATAGCAGAATGAAAATATGATAAATTTTGTTTATCTGCCACACCAAATGTATTAGTCTGGCTTCTCTGGAGGTACAGAATCAAAAGGAAGTATGATTATAAAAAGGGGATTTATTAGATTGGCTTACATGACCAGAAGCTGGATAGTCCACAGTGGCCGTCTACAGGCTGGAGAACTGGAGGGACCAGTAGCTTGCAGTCCAAGAGGCTGAAGTCTCAGAACAGCAGGGGACAACTGTGCTACCCTAGTCCAAAACTGAAGGCTTCTGGGAACTTCCTGTAGGATCACTGGTAGAGTCTGCTTTGGAAGAGTGAAGGAGCAAGAGTCTGATATCCTCAGGTGATTACAGCAGCAATCAAGAACCCATTCAAGAAGAATACAACTTGCATCTACTGCTGCTTCCTTGTACTTCCAACTTCTATTTCATCTAAGGCACCATCCTACTGGACAGTGCTACCTATGCTTAGGGAAGATCTCAACTTCAGTTCCCTATCCCACATGCCAATCATTTCTACATATACTCTCATTGACATACCCAGAAGCCTCTTAATCTTCAGCATCTCTTAATCTAATCAAGTTAATTCAAATTAACCATTGCAATTAAAATTAGTACAGATTTGAGGAAATAAATTTTTCTTTGTAAGAGTGTGGATAACAAAACAAAGTATAAGTGTGCTTTGGCAGTCACCATTAAGAAATAATGAAAAGAACAGGGGAAACACAGGCAACCCTGTCTCTAGTTCAGAAACTTGGAAAAAAACAATAGTTGAATGGAAGATTGGTCCAGGAATTAAGGGAATGGAGAGTTCAAAATCTAGCTCAGTCCCCTCATTTGACAAAGAGATGCAGAATGGAAGACCATGTTTACAGAACTGAAAGATCCATATAAACGAACAGTCAGTCTTCTCAAAACTTTTTGTGTTATCCTATGGGTTGCATTATCCCTGATATGTATAAAAATGAAAATAAAAACATTAAATGACTTCACTAAGAGCTCACAAGAAAATCAGTGGCAGAACTAATATTAAAATGTAGGGCCAGTGCTCTAAACTTCTCATTTCTTGGACAAGGTCTTCTGTGATACAATTTACATTCACAACGCACTATTTGGAACAGTTTGGTCTAAACTTCAAGGTTGAGAAAAAGGAACATACTATTCATTCCCTCAGAGTTTTCCATCATCAGAAGGACTCATCTTTCATTAACCACATGGCCAAAGTTATTTCCATTTATTTGTGAGACTTCAATTCTTCAATACCCAAGTGAGGAAAAAGATTCCATTCCAAGTCTCTTGGATATAATGTTTTGAGAAGATAAATTTTAAGTAATTCTTTCCTCCAGGGAGAGTAATTCAATAAAAGCAGAAACAAGAGTGAAAATTAAAAACAAAACTTCTGATAAAAAGTATGAGATAGATTATGATAAAGTACCTTACTATTCTATAATACAAATATAAACTATTCTATTCTCCTAGACAAGTCAAGCTTCAGAATAAGTCAGATTTTTCTGCATTATCATGGTCAAATCAGACTCCACTATTAGTTTCCAATTACTTTCATTATGTTTCTCCAGCTAGTTTGTCATGAAATATTATCTTAGGTTGCCACATGGATCATTTAAAAATCACAAAAGCTCAGAAAGAATGAGTATGTATTTTCTTTGTCATATTATGAACTTGACCAATTCCTGTGTCTTGCAACTAATTCAGTTTCATATAGGCTTTTAAATTCTGGCTAAAAATGTTTATTTTTTTTCTTGACTCAATATTTCTCCTATGCCCTATTAGTTTTGCTATTCTATAATTTAAATGGGAGACTTGGAGTAGGCAAATTATGAAAACATAAAAATACAAAAAAACTTATAAAATATGAAAACTTATAAAAACATTTTATATACTGATTTTTATGAAAACTGTGACTCTCAAACTGGACTTTTAGTAAATCAAACATTATGTTATTATAAATTACCTCTAAAGTAAGCAAAATAAAGATTTGAAAGGAAAAGAGAGCTTACAAAACTTAAATAATGGTAGATCTTTAAGTAATATAACCCAAGTATTTGGGGATTTAGGTAGGCAAATCTTATTTTTTTGTTTATTTATTTATTTGAGATTTACAGTTATACATAGTACTTGGGTTCATTCCCACAAACTCATACATGCATGAAAACTGATTTCAGTTTATTATCCTCTTCTTTTCCCTTCCCCCTTTCCTCTCCCATCCACCTTCCTTTAATCTACTAGACTTCCTTTCACTGATCTATTAATTTATATTTGATGAGTACTTTATGTAATCCTACCTTCCCTCCCCGTTTTCTTTATTTTAATCTTGCTTCTGCATATGAACAAAATCCTTCAACCTTTGAGTTTCTAAGTTTGGCTAATTTCACTGAGCATAATATTCTCCATTTCTATCCATTTACCAACAAAGCCATAATTTAATTCTTTTTTATTGCTGAGTAGAACTCCATGTGTGTGTATAAATTGTATGATCTCTCTCTCTCTCTCTCTCTCTCTCTCTCTCTCTCTCTCTCTCTCTCTCTCCTCAGAGTTTCTTAATCCACTTATCTATTGATGGGCATCTGGGTTGATTTCATAATTTTGCTACTATGAATTGAGCTGCGATAAACATTAAGGTATCTATATTGCTGTAGTAAGCTGATTTTTAGGTCTTTGGGGAAAATACCAAGGAGTGGAATAACTGGCTTATATATGGTGGTTCCATCCTTAGTTTCTTGAGGACTTGCCATACTGCTTTCCAGAGTGGTTGTGCTAGGCTGCAGCCCTACCAATAGTGGATAAGTGTACCTTTTTACCCACAATCTCACCAGCATTTGTTGTTTTTGTTTCTGATCATTGCCATTCTTTCTGGGTGAAATGGAATTTTAGTGTAATTTTGATAGCTGTGTATATTTCCTTGATTAATAGAGATGGTAAACATTTTTTCATATATTTGTTGGCCATTTGTGCATCTTCTTTTGAACAATTTTTGTTTAGTTCTTTGGTCCATTTATTGATTGCGTTATTTGAGGTTTCTTTTTCTTTTTTTTCTTCTTTTTTGTTGTTAAGCTTTTTTTTTTATATATTCTGGATATTAATCCCCTATCAAAGGAATAGTTGTCCAAGATTTACTCACATGCTGTTGTCTTTTTCTTCATACTTTTAATCATTTTCTTTATTGTGCAGAAGATTTTTAGTTTGATGGCATCCCACTTATTGATTCTTGATTTTATTTCTTGCACTTTGGTTAAGAAAGTCAGTGCCAGCATCTACATGATGGAGTATTGACCTTATGGTTTCTTCTAGCAGTTGTAAAGTTTCTGGTCTAATTTGAGTTTTTGTGCAGGTTGGTGAGAGGTGTCTAATTTCATTTTTCTATATATGGCTATCCAGTTTTCCCAGCATCATTTGTTAAAAAGGATGTCTTTTCCCTAAAACATATATTTGGCACTGTTGTCAAATATCACATGGTTTTAGGTATGTGGATTTGTCTCTGTGTCTTCTATTCCATTGATCTTCATGCCTATTTTGATTCCAATACCATACTTTTTTTTCTCTACAGCTCTGCAGTATTTTAGATGAGATAATGCCTCCTTCTTTTCTTTTCTTGCTTAGTATTACTTTGCCTATTCTGCATCACTTATTCTTCCAAATAAAATTTTTACATCTTTATTTTATTTATTTATATATTTATGTGTTGCTGAGGATCAAACCCAGCACTTTGCATGTGCTAGGCAAGAACTCTACTCCAGTCCTTTTCCAAATAAATTTAAGAATTGTTTTCTCTAATTATGTGAAGAATGTCATTGGTAAATTGATGGTAATTACATTGAATCAGTGTATTGCTTTTGATATTTTTAATATTTGACAATTTTTGATATTTTTAATATTTGACAATATTGATTATCCCTATTCAAGAACATTGGAATGTCTTTTTGTCTCCTAAGGTCTTCTTCAAATTCTTTTTTCAGTATTCCATAATTTTCATTGTAGATCTCTTTTACTTCCTTGGTTAAATTAATTACCAAGTTTTTTTTTTTTTAAGATTATTGTGAATGAGATTATTTTCCTGATTTCTTCCTCAGCTGAATCACTGTTGGAGTATAGGATTTTATAGTATAGCACCTGATAAGAGCTTTGTAATGTTGTGAACAACCAATAAAAAACAATATAATTGTATAATTAACAATTAAATTGTATCAATTAACAATTAAATAAAATAACAAAATTATTCTTTAAAAAATATTTTTAGGAAAGAACTGCTACTTTTTCTGTATTTGCCTGATTTTTCATGCTGTGATAATGTCTTGAAAAACATTCATGATTTTTTTTCTACTATGACTCATTTGAAATGTTTTATTCTGATTATTACAATACCTTTTAATCACACATCCAAAAAATTACTTAAGCACCTTTTGTCTCTTCTATAGACCTTTGAATTAATATGACACTCATGTATCAATATGTAAAATTCTTGCTTTGTTTTGAACAGTGATTTTAAAAGGGTCTAAAGTACAAAAACAACTTGAATGAAGGAAAATTTTATAAATACAGACATTAAATAGAATGGTAGTATCTCTATAAATATGCCTAACCTGAATCTTCCTTTTTTAATGGTTTGTTGCTTTACACATAGAAATTTTAGAGCCTTATCAGTTTTTCAACTTACTAAGACATACCTTATGAAGGCAAATTTTATAAAAATATAATTGTTTGAATAGTAGTTTATAATATTTATATTTTAACAAAATTATTTTTAATATACAAATAAAATAAATGTTACAAAATAAAAAAATATAGTATAGCACCTGATTCGGGGTGCTGATCTTGTATCCTGGTATTTTGCTAAACTCATTTATAAGATTGATAAATCTTCTGATGGAGGTTTTTTTTTTGATCTCCTAAATATAAGATCATATTGTTAGCAAACAGAGGAAGTTTGAATTCTTCTTTTCAAATTTGTATCCCACTGATTTTCCTCCTTGACTGACCATTTTGGATAATGTTTTGAGGACTATAGTGAATAGAAATGATGAAAGTGAACAGCCTTATCTTGTTCCTGATTTTAGAGAAAATGCTTTTAGTTTTTCTCCATCTAGTATGTTTACAATGTTCAGATAATTTTCTTTAATCCCTAGCTTCTTTAGCATTTTTTGTGCCTGTATGTGTGGGTGCTGGGGATTGAACCCAGGACCTTGTGCATGCAAGGCAAGAACTCTACCAACTGAGCTATATCCCCAACCCTTCTTCCGCATTTTTAACCTGAAAAGGTTAAAACGGGCATTTTCTCTGATGGCAAGCCTTGCTTGTTCCTTCAGGTTTTATCAAAGACCTTTTCTGTATCTATTGAGATGATCATGTGGTTTTTGTCCTTAATTTTGTTTAAGTGGTGAATTACATTTATTGAGCCAATCTTGCATATCTGAATGAAACCCACTTTATCGTGGAGTATTTTCTTTTTAGTATATTTTTGAACGCAGATTACTAATTTTTATTAAGGATTTTTGCATCTATGTTCATCAGGGTTTTGGTTCTGTAGTTTTCTTTCCTTGATGCATTATTGTCTGGTTTGGGTATCAGGGTTATATTGGCTCCATAAAACTTATTTAGGAATGTTCCTTCCTTTTCAATTTTATGGAATATTTTGAGAAAGTCTGCTGTTAGTTTTTCTGTAAAGTTCTGGTAGAACTCATCTGAAAATCCATCAGGTCCTGAAGCTTCCTGTTTCAATTTGGGCCTGTCGTATGTGTCTAGAAGTTTGTCAGTGTCTCCAGATTTTCCAGTTTATTGGAGTATACATTTTCAAAATAGGTTCTGAAAACCATCTGGATTTCAGAAGGGTTCGTGGTGATATCTCCCTTTTTTTTTATCTCTGATCTTGTTCATTTGAATTTTCTCAATCTTTCTTTTGGTTAGTTGGGCTAAGGGTTTGTCAATTTTATTTATCTTTTTGAAGAACCAACTCTACATTGCATTGATCCTGTGTATTGTTTTCTTATTCTCATTTTCATTGATTTAAGCTCTGATTTCAATTATTTCCTGTCTTTTACTGGTTTGAGTTAGTTTGTTCCTCTTTTTTTAAGGCACTGAGGTGGAGCATAAGTTTATTTACTTGGGATCTCTCTAATTTTTTAATGTAGGCACTGAATGCTGAATTTTACTCTTAAAATTGCTTTTATACAGTCCCAGGAATTTTGTTATGTTGTATCTTTGTTCTCATTCATTTCTAAGAAATCCTTGTTTTCTATTCTCATTTCTTCTTTGATCTATTATTCATTTAAAAGAATATTGTTTAATCTCCACATGTTTATGTGGTTTTTATTATTTTTCTTACTGTTGATTTCTAGCTTCATTCCATTATGATCTGGTGGAATACATGAGATTATATCAATTTTTTTTGTGTGTTTGCTAAGATTTGCTTTGTAGCCGAAGTAAGCAAATTTTGAAAAACTCAAACTTATTTAATGAAAAGACTAAGTGTAGGTTAATTATGTAATTTTCCCCTTTTCTCCTATGTTCTCTTCATGTTCTAATTCCCTTACATATCTACATTAGCATCTATACATGCACACAGATATCTCTAATATTACATATAAATACATAAACTTTTAAAGGTAAATGTACTTTATTGATACCCATTATCCTCTTGCTTCTACCTCTTATAGAAACACTTTTTGAAATGTGTCCATATTCACTGAATTTTCTTTCTTACTTTCTCTTCTCTCACACACTGAGCCTTTGTCAACAGGCTTGCCCCACCACCCCATAGAAACAAGTGATACTCCTGTCACTAAATTAAACTGTTACATCTCTATCACTTTCTTATTCCATCTCTTAACAGTGCAGCATAATTGCCCTGTTGCTCATGCCCTGTTCCTCAAAACTCCCCTTTTCCTTGACTTTTTTTTTGGCATTACACTTATAACATTGTTCCCTTTTTTTCCTCAGTCACTTTGCTGGTTGTGTCTCCTCCATTTGACCTCTAAATGTTATAGTTGATCTATGTTCACCTCCAACTTTCTTCTCATTCTTCTAAGTTCCATTTTTATTTCTATGTATCCATGTGTATTCTGACTCAAATTCCTCTGTTGAACTGCAAATAATCAGCTTGATACTTGACATCTCCTTGTGATGTCCAGTGACCATGTAAAATATGGTCAAAATAGAATTATGGAATCCCATCAATCAATTCCCTGCCAGCCAGTTGTTGCTCAGTAGATGAAATAGTCATCCATCTACTACCTTAAGCCAAGAACTGAAAAGATCTCCTTGGCTTCTCTGTTCCTATTACAGTTCCAATCCAAACCATGTCAAGTCTATCTCTAAAATCAACACTGAACTTACCTATTTTCCGTTTCCATGGTAACACTCAGGTGGTACTCCTATAATCTCTGTTAAACTACTGTGATGGTTTTCTCATTGCTTCTTTTCTTCCTATCAATGATCTAGTCCTCACACAATAGCCTAAATGATCTCATCAAAGATAAACTAGTCATGGGCTGGGGATATGGCTCAAGCGGTAGCACGCTTGCCTGGCAATGTGCAGGGCACTGGGTTTGATCCTCAGCACCACATAAAAATATAATAAAGATGTTGTGTCCACTGAAAACTAAAAAATAAGTATTAAATAAAAGATGTTGTGTCCACTGAAAAACTAAAAATAAATATTAAAAAATTCTCTCTCTCTCTTAAAAAAAGAAATAAACTAGTCATATATTTTCCCTGCTTAAATAGTCAGTGGCTTCCTTTTGCACATAGAACAAAACCAAAATTCCTTACTCTCCTCACAATGGTCATTGTCATCTAAATCCTGTTTCTTTCTCTGATTTCTCTCTTGCCTTATACCTCACCATGATAGAGGAATCTTCATCTTCTTTTATTTCCTTGAATATAACACACTTAATTTTGCTCCTTTTACCAAGAAAATCTAAATCAGACTTTCTCATATCTGACTCTTGTTATTTAAATCTTATTTCAAATATAACCTCCTAAGAAAGTTCTTCCTAGCGTACTCAACCCATCCCCAGGAATGTAGTCATCCTTTTTTCATATAGCTGGTTTTATACTTTATAACTCTTACAATAATCTGAATCACTGTAACTAGTATGATTTTATTATTTATTGCCTGTCTGTATTCCTTTAGAAGAACATGAACTATCGAGAGCTATAGAAGGGCAGTGCTATGGACAGATTGCCCACCATACCTCTCCAAAACTCTTATGTTGAAACCTAATCCATCTTACAATGGGGATTAGGTGGTGGTGATTGGTGGGGACTTTGAGAGGTGATTAGGTTATGAAGGTGGAGACTCATGAATGGGATCAATGCCCTGGTGATGGCTGAAGAGACCAGAGCTCCTCCCTTTTACCACTTGAGGAAGGTGGCTTCTGTGAGTCAGAATTCTGGCATTCATCAGACAATGAATCTACTGGTGTCTTGACCCTAGTTTTCTCAGCATCCAGAACTGTGAGAAATAAGTCTTTGTTGTTTCAAAGCTATGCAATTTGTGATTTTTTGTTTTAGCAGCCCAGACTAATACAGGCAGATAGCTCATCTAACTTATATTATTGCTATTTCTCCAGCTTCAGGTACTGTTTTTGGCATCCTGTAGAAACTCAATATTTTTTTAAAAATGAATGACTTATTATATGATTTAATTTATCAAATAGGTATATAGATAAATAAATGGCTATAAAATAATGTTTTTCTCATGAGTCAGAACTGGCTGCATGGAGTCATAAGTCAAAGCATCTTTCTGATCTTTGTGTCTATTTGTGCACAGAATTTTCATAGAACTTACTGCTAGAGTCACTATGTGACAATTGTTCATGGGGAGTAGCATTTGCTTCATCTTTCAAAGATGAACATAACAGAGTGAATAGTTGATTCTTAGTGAATCAGATGTCTGAAGAGCAAATTTATATTGTGTTACTACACTTTAAAAAAACATAGCTATCTTCCATTAAAATGGCACATATCCCTGGTGCAATATTTAGAAAAAAATAAATGGGATTTAAGTCACTTATTCAAAAGATTATTCAAGGGTGATTTAGCTAGAATTGGCTCTAATCTTTTTTCTGAAACTGTAATTTATTTTATTATTTTCTTTCTATTTCTCAACCCACAGTATTATCTATTGCCAGTCTGCCTATGTCAACTACATATGCTGCCTCTCTACTATTTATCAATTTTCTCTGTTTATGTTCTTCCTACATGGACTGTAGGCTTTTGGTGTGTTGCCCTCTACAAGTGAGTTCTATCAAAAATAGTTATTTAATAAATGTCTAATTTTTTCTGATGAAAATATTAATAATTTTCCAGATCTGGTTTATCATGTCTTTAGTCTTTAACACAAATGAAAATTAAATTTAAAATGTTGGATAAATTAACCTTGAAGCAATAGTTTTAAATAACTAGAATAGTGCTTAAGCGTGAATAAATTTTGTTAGATGTCTTCTTTATGCACCATTTTCCCTCCCCTACACAAGACACACATAAATAAGTTCTTGCTACTCTCTACACATTCTAGAGCTCACTGCATATTGCTGATCACTTAAGAAACAGCCCAATCAACATCAGCATACAAAATCCCAATGTCTGCCTCCAAGACATTATTAATCTTTGAGAAACAGGTTCTTGCTGGTAATGGTGAACATTTGAAAATAAAGGGGGTGATTGTAGGGAATTAGCTGTACCACAGGAATAAAAACAGAATATGCTTTAATACCTTCATCAGAAAGCATAGTAACTATCCTCATTACTGTTTTTCATAACTGAGGCAGCTTCATCCTCCAACCTGTCTCCCACATTGCTTTCCCCAACTGCTCCTTCTCTTCACCATTCAGGAAGCAGCAATACATTTCTATGCATCTGTTCCTTCAGAGAAAGTTGATACAGTTTTAAACAACGTTTTATATTTTAAAACATGTTTTTCCAAGTTAAAGCAAAGAAAATAGTTTTGAAAGACAAACCATAGTTTTTGAAGAGAGCCAGATGGTTAAAACATAAAAACTATTTTCTTAAATATATGTTTTTGAAATGTGATTTTACATGCGAAGAGATAAATTCTAAAGGTAGTAGTTAGTCTCTGTAAGCAAATGTATTAGTCTCAGTAATGCCAAACAAATAAAACCCAAATTGCTGTGATTTTATTCTAATAAGGTTTATTTCTTGAATGTGTCAAAGTACAGAAAGGATCTTTGCTACCTGCAGTCATTCATGGATACTGGGCAGGTAGAGGATTTACCTGTTAGACACATGTCTTCTAAGATCATCCTGGGTGTTGAGATCTGGCCAAGGATAGGGGAAATAAAAGTTTGAGATTTTATACTTACTCAATTACCTCTGTCTGAAAAGAAAACAAAAGTCTTTTGTTTACTTTTTTTTTTCCAAGAACCAGCCACATTGCCCCAGCTAGATCAAAGGGGGATTGGTAAATGGCTATTTTCCAGACCAAAAAAAAAAAGACAGAAAAAGTCTTCTCCAGAAGAAGTGAAATAGAACTAAGAAAATGAGTCTCTTGTGGTTGATCCCTAGAAAGAGGGTCTTCCCCTTGTCAATTCTTAATGTTAAAATTTAAGTGGAAAAAAGGAAGATAAATCAATAGATAAGTTTGAGGCTCAGAGAGCAGTAGTTTGTGCTTAACTTCTTGCATGGAACTCAGAGGTGATAAAATCTCATGGACTATTCATGGACTAGCATTAGCTGAGTTGAAATGGTGGCAAACAGGTCTAATCAGTTACATAGCTTGAAATAGCACCCATCCCCAGTCTACTTGACATCCAAAAGGAAACAGGAGAGCGTTTGGAAATAGCTTGTCCTTGCCCACATTGAAGCAAGACAGACTAGAGAGGCTTCCCAAAGAAGGACATGGAATAACCAGCATGGGCCTAGTGATTGGAGCACAAGAGAGTTGCATACACATTGGCATTAGGTGTCAGGGGTGATGGATGCAGAAAAAACTAAAAGCCAGCTTTAGTAGGGATATGTTTTTTTTTCCAGAAAAGAACTCAGTTAAATAGAATAATAGGAGAAAAAGAAAAGCTGTTTGATTTGTGATTGAGTTTGGAAGGTTCTGAATATTGCTGCATTTGTGATCATCTCAGAAACTCCAGGGTTTTAATAATTTTTCCATCAATACTTGACAACCAGAAAAGTGTATGACTTTGGATTTACACTTTCCATTTCAGGATTTTATTCAGTAAGATTTTGCAATCACTAAATCAGTATTAGATTCTGGAGCATTAATCAAGTTAAGGCTCACATAATTGAGATCACTATTTGTTTTTCTCTTCCACAATATCTTAACAAATTTAGTATTTTTCTCTCAATTGGCATCTAAGCAATCTCCCCACAGGTCTTTTAGGTGATTATGAGAGAGCATTCTTCTCATGGTTGGTAGTTATATAGGCCTCTCAATCAACAGAAATCAGTGGCTCTGGAAGATATCTACCTAGGTCTGAGTGACTAATTCTTTCTCAGTTGCCTTTGAGAGATTTTACCTCTCTTCTTACTTTCAAATGGACGTCCCTTGGACCTGTACCTGAAGTTGCCTTTCTCTTTCAAAGGTCCTTTAATAGTTACTTTTGAGATATTATCACAGCAAGATGAAAGTGTAGGTATAGATCCTTTGAAGCTGGCAAAAAATTCACCTGGAAGTTTTTTCATGGTGGTGAAACAGTAAGAATTAAATTATTTCTAAGTACATTGTATGCAGACAATGTTCACACAGCCTCTCAAACACCAGTAGTCATTGAATTGGTATACCTTGATGACTTTGGGTCTTTGACCACAGTGCCCTTCATGATCTCTTCCAAACCTCACTTCTTTTAATATGAAGCCTTCCTGTCCTTAGCGACATGTTTTATTCCAAAATCGATCCTTCTTTCACAAGAATTATTAAGTATTTATGAGAAACACTATTTACTTCATTTTCGTATTTTCCGGAGAGTTCATTTTAAGTCCTTATTAAAGATATTTAAGGGCAAAGACCATTTTATCTTATGCTTTGGTACTTTTCCTCTAACAGCCAGTGCAGTGCTAAGACCACACTGTATTATAGATTATTTCTGTATCAAACCATATAAAATGGTGAAATTTTATGTGACAAGAGTCCTAGCTAGAGTGTCCCATATGGCCCAACTGGCTCCTTTTGAAGGAAAGGATGAATCTCTGACACAATAATGTATGCCTTGTTAATACAATTATGATATCTTGAATCCCTGTGTAGGGCAAATAGTCCTGTCATCATTATAAGAAATAGTCTTTGTTAAATATCTAATTGTGTATCTCCTTGATAATATAAAAAATGATATTGAATTTTAACTTTAAAGTAAGTCTACTGCACAGGACAGATCAATGTAGTATCATAACTTTATGTCCCCTCTGCAATTTGCAAAGGCAATTCACGTTTTACATCTAGTCTATTGACAGCAAGTTTATAGCACTGGTCCAGTTGGTCATTTCATTTATGGAAGAGGACATCTTTTCTTCTAGAGTTTTATTGAGTTTTAAATTTCATAGTAATTGTCACTCACATTTATTGTTTTTTTCTGTTTTCCTTATGAGATGTCTGCTATATTTATTATTATACTTGCCTCCTGACAAATTTCTGCCAGTGATCATGTCAAAGGATAAAAACTTTTCAAGAAGAGACAGCTTGGTATCAATTCAACCACAAAACTATTGACTCAAAAGATAACTGAGTTAGTTCAAGCTGCTATATCAAAATACCATAGACTGAATAGTTTAAATGACAAACCTTTGTTTCTCAGTTCTGAAAGCTAAAGGTCCAAGATTAGTGTTGGGTAAGAGAGATCTTTCTGATTTAAAAATAACTGTCTTCTCACTATATCTACACAATGCAAAGAAAGAAAAAGAGAGTGCATTCATCTTTTTCTCTTCTTATAAGGACCCTAATCTTACATGGTGTCTCACCCTTGTAATGCATCTATACCTAGTTAATGCCTTCCCAAAGTAGTCATCTAATATTGCATGAAGTTATGACTTCAGAATTAAATGAGGGGGTGGGGCAGAGGAGGCAAACATATGGTCAATAAAAGAAATGTACATTGTTAGAAAATAATAATTTGAATCAAGGTAGTCATCATTTGGATTCAAATTTCAGAAATTCACCACAGACTCCTTAAGTAAGAAGGGAAAGGATAAAGCTCAGGAGCACTGGAACCAAGGAATTCAAAGCAAACTAGACTACTTCCCTATATATGTTACCTTAATCTCTCCAGCCAGCTTCATCATGAGAGAATGACTGAGGTTTACTCAGATGCCAAGTAAAATATTCCAGTGTAAGGGCTGTAATTGACTTTTTAATGAATGAAATACTCATTCCTTGCAGATCAGTGATGGCTATCAGGATAGCCACATTAGGTAATGGTAGCTCCTATTACAAACACATTAGAGTTGGAATAGAGGTGAGGGAGCTAATATTTGACATGGCAGCTATCTAATGATCATTACTGGAAATTACAAAAACTGAATCAGTAATAAAAGAATTATTTGTGAATTGAAACTAACGATAAAAATTTATGTTTGTTTAGAGATCTATAAATGTACAACCTAGTTATGAAATCATATTTTCTGTATAATTATCTAATTCAGGGAACCATGAAGGAAGAAGCTCATGCCAATCTACACAATACGACAATCCCATTTCTTAAGTTTTCAGTCTTCATTCTGTAAAGTTACTGATCATAACTGTTTTATTTAAATGAGTAGAACAAAACCACTTAAACTTTTGTTGTCATCTGAATAAAGAATTCATATCTTTTTGCAGAAATCAAGGGTGGACTCTCATATTTAAGAGATCAACAAAAACAATGATTCCATTTAAGTAAAATATTATTGGAAATAATATTCAGGTTGCAATTTTTATAGCTATTTAATTTATTTTGAAATTATTTTTCTCTGGAAGTCAAAGCATACTTTTCTTCTGAATAATTATATTATTTTAAAATACTAATATATTCAAGGAGCAGTGAATAATATTCAATAATGGTACTAACTTAAAGAAGTAAAATATCTAAATAACATTATAGTATTTCTTCTTTTCCCTAACCAAGAAGTGATATATTTTCCCCAAACAGTTCTCATCACTGGTTTCTGCTTTCATTATCCTCTCAGAAAACAAATACCACATTTTTCACTATTACAGACTATGAAGAGTGGCAAATATTTAATTTTAGGAAGTAAAGGACTTTTAATGAACAATTATTTCATAAAATGTATTATAGTTAACCTTCTCTGGAGATCTTATTTACCTGGAAATATTTTAAGTTCTTACCATTACTCTGACCCAGTCACTGAAGATTGAGAGATGAATATGACATAGTCAATAAAGATAGGCATCAGTCAGAGAAATGGACTCACTAAACTCACTCTGCCTCAAATGTTAAGAACTTCTACCTTAGCAGTCTGTCCTGGGTATGACTTGCAGTTAGCTGAGTCACAAGGGAGTAGCCAACACAGTCTCTGCTCTGGTGCTTTGGTCTGGTGCTTGAGTGGCCTGAGGGTTATCCACACAAGCTTCTCCTGTGGAATTTGTATGGAATTTCACACATGATCACAGAACAGGAAGACCATTGCACCAGGGAGCTAATCTGGTGTGCCTTCTTCCCAGTTTTGCATGTCTTTAAGAAAAGTCTGTCATGATATGAGAAACTATTCTCATGAAAAAAAATGAAACAAAATGCTTAGAATACTAACAATAGACTAGAAATATTTTACAAAAGTTGAACATCAATTGTAAAATAACCAATAAAAGATCAGTTGCATAAATTATGGTTGAGGGCTGTCAGAGGAATTATATATGCACTTGGATAAATGAGTGTATGAATAAGCAGTGTGGTGATTATTCTGAAAAAATGATAGAAAGAATCAGTTACAACATTAGTTTTTTCTCTTTATTATTTTCAAATATTTTCCATTAAAAACAAAACGTAACTATGATGTCTTTTGTTTTATTTTTTTTGATATTTTGTCCATTTAACTGTAAAAATAAAATTGAATAACAGATACTCATAAAAATGTTACTGGAAATTAACAAAAAAATTACCAGTGATGAATAACACAAAATTTATTAACACAAAATTTAGCAGTGATAAATCTCAAGACAAACATGGAGAGTTTAAATGGTTATCAAAATATAGGTTGTAGTAGAGTGGTTTTCTTATCTGTAAAGTATGGTAATAAAAGATATCTACCTTATCGGTTATAGTGATATATAGTTGATGTAGTCATGTAAAGAATACAATGACACACCCAGCACATATTTATCTATAATGTGTTCTCATTGCATGTAAGTTCAAAACTTTAATAAGTACCATAAATTCAATTACTTGCAATATGCAATAATAACAGATGGCTGATTGCTCACTAGGCGTTGTTAGAATAATAATCATGAAAATGATAATAAAAGTAAGCATAATAACACTTACCAATTACATAGCAGTTACCAAATGCCAGACATGATTCTGAGCACTTTACATGTATAAAAATTTAATTGTATAATAGCACTATAAAATAGGCATTGTGATTGTTATCCTCATTTTATGGATAAGGAAATTGAGGCACAGAGTTTTTATGTATGAAGTATTTAACATTGCTAACAGGAGTAAGAGATGGATAATTTTATTGTCATCTGTTTACAGATAGGAAAGTGGCAAATATTTAGAAAATCACCTCACATTTTTTTCAGCTCCTAAATGATGGAGTTGGGATTTGAACTCAAGCCATCTGGCTCAGACTCATATGCCCGGTTATTGTGCCATATTATCAGATGGTCTGTTACAAACAAGTAGTAGGAGGTTAATGCTCCTGTGGAAAAATGGACAATGAACTGAAACAGATGATTCATAAGTCCATATCCCTCTTCTATTCCTTGAAATGCTCATTATATACATGCTTGATTGCCTGGGTAGCTTTGTGTATAAAAGTACAGGTTTTAATAAAACTAGTAGCCTCTCGTGTGGAAAAAATTATCGATGGAAGTGTTATAATCTCATATTACTTATCAAACCTAATAGAAATATTAATTTATTACAATCATAAAACATTTATAATTTGTTTTCTCTTTTGAAACTTTTATCATTGTATAGTGATGCATTTCAGTCCCTTGAAAATAAGTATGAAGGTCACTGTGTAGTTCACTGGTTGAAACTGGTGGAAATGGAGAAATTAAGATCTGTCTGTTCTACCATTTTATCCAAACCATGGATTTCCATTATGCCAGAGTGATTAATGTCAATATGAAGATTATCCAATAGCTATGAAAGCAGGAGATAAATCTCAAATGTTATCTATTTAATATCATTATTCTAAATTATTATTTTATAGTTACTAAAATGAATATTTACATATAGTATCATTAAACACAATAAATTAATTATAGACATAGGTATTTTTTGTACATATTGGTGGGTACCAGGTTATGTTGAAATGTACATATACATTGTATAATATTTAAATCAGTGTAATCAGATCTAAATCCTTTAACATTTATCATTTCTTTACAGTGAAAACATTGAAAATATTTTTACTGTACTGAAATGTACAGTATATAATTATTGTCTATAGTCACCCTACTGTGTATACCAGGACCTTTAACTCCTTTTTAACTGCATTGTTGTACCCTTTATACTTATTATCTTCCATACACATTTTCTCTCATTTCTGGTGTATGTGGAACCCCCAAAATTCAACCTCATAGAAGTTGAGAATATAATGAATCTTTTCTCAACTTGTATGAGATGGAACTTTTTGGGTTGCACCTGCAAGTAAGATCCTTCACTACTTGTCTTTCTAAGTTTGGCTTATTTTACTTAACATTATGATCTCCAGTTCCATCCATGCTATTGCAAATTTCAGATTTCATTCTTTTTATGGATGAGTAGTATTCCACTCTATGTGCCTCATTTACTTTACCCAATCATCAGTTACCCAATCATCATCTTGACTATTGTGAATAGTGCTATAGTAAACATGGTTATTCAAACGTTTCTTTGACATATTGTTTTCATGTTCTTTGAATATATATACCCAGAGTTGGGACTGCTGAATCATGAGAGTTCTATTTTTAATTTCTTGAGGAAACTTCATACTGATTTCCATAATGGCTATATTAATTTATGTCCCCAAGAACTGTGTGCAAAAGTTCCCTTTTCTTTACATTCCTACTTCTGTTAATTTTAAAGTGTTTTTTTATGGATAGGAAGACTTTCTAAGATCTTATCATAAATATGAAAAATATTTTAAAATATAATAAAATTTTTACTTACATAGAAAATTGGGAAATTAGAAAGCAAATCAGGGGAAACATTTTAATCCCTGTTCAAATATTATTAACTATTTTATAACCAAATATAGATTGAGAAAATGAAATAGGTAATGTTGTTAAATACATAAAATAAACATGTTGGAGAAAAACAAAGAAACAATAAAAGTTCATTGACATTAACAATTTGCTGATTTGAATTGAAAATCCCTTAGCTTACTTTCTAACAGTAGAAAATATCAAGAATTTAATATGGAAAGTAACATTCAAATACTATCATTGCATACTTACATCCATATTAAAAAGATAATGAATTTTTCAGTGTATTTCTGTCACTATATAAAAATTTCTTATTGCAAGGTGTAAATTCACAAACAGATTGAAGGTAGTTTCATTAGGCACAAGATGTATGAATAAATGAAACAGACTGCTTTGATACTAACTTGAGAGATTTTGTCAATCCCCAAATGTACTGAAATACAGGTTAGTATTTACAAAAGTCTGACTCGTTTCTCTCCCAGAGCCATTTGTCTCTTTTGCTTATTAACGGGAAAACACAATTACTGGAAGAAAAGATTATGTAAATATAGTAATTGGACAATCAATCTGTAATAAACTAATTATAATTGACATCTTTGGGTCTTAGTCATGGTTCACTGTTGGAATAGACCATTGAAACACTTTTAAATGTTCCCATCTTTTTATCTGGGGAGATATTCAAATCTTAAGGAAAAATTATCTTAAATATTTTAATCACAAGTGATTATTTAACAATTACTTCATATTGTTTAATAATAAGGTAAGTATCTCTATGATTTTAAACAAATGAAGTTTTCAATCTTGTTCAGTTGCCTAATGTAAAAATGTCTCCATTCTTACTAGCTTACTCATTAGTCCCTTAACTTTTTTTGGGGGGGGGGCGGGGTACTGGGGATTGAACTCAGGGGAACTCAACCACTGAGCCACATCCTAACTATTTTGGATTTTATTTAGAGACAGGGTCTCACTGAATTGCTTAATACCTCACATTGTTGAGGCTAACTTTGAACTCACAATCCTCCTGCCTCAGCCTCTCCAGCCACTGAGATTACAGGCATGCACCACTGTGCATGGCTACTTCCTTAGCTTCTGACGGAAGACTTGGCTTTTGTGTGTGTATGAAGTATCTATATCCTTTAATTCATATCATAATTATCTTATTTTTCAGTCTATGTATAGATATAAATTAGTTACTAATATTTAAACAGGATTATAAATACCTTCTTAGTTTTCTAATTTGCTAATTTAATTCTGCCTTAATTTTATATTAATGTATTTTGTAATTAAAAGTAACAACAACAACAAAAAGAACTACTGAACACTGAACAGAATTTTTAACAATATTACAACATAGCAATATGTCAGTGTTTTACTCACTAGCTTAAGATCTATAGATAGTTATTAAGATACCACTTCCAAAGTAAAACATAAGTAGGTACAGAGAAATTCACATGAAACCATTCCATTTTGGAGCTTTAAATAAAATATCCATTGAGAGAATCATTTAAATAATATGTTCATTATCTGCTTCATAGTTAATAGCTAGCTCTTAATGCTAGGAATTGACTAGTAACTCATTATGTAAACATTCACTTTCTTTTCAAAACCAGAACCAAAAACTCTTATGAGATTGGTAATTTTGTAATTAACTAATAATGAGAATGTTCATTTTTTCTTTAATGTTCCTGTGAGTTACATTAAAAAGTTCAAGGACATGATTGCCTTCATTTTTTTCTATTCAGTGGTTCAAGTTGTTTTTAAAGTGTAGAACTAATATTTAATATATCACATTGAGCATTTCCCATTTCCTTCAAAACTGGAGAAAAAAATAACACTCTATACCAAAAAAGATAATAGTCTCCATCTTTACTGCAAAATATATTTATTTTCCTCATGGCTAGTATAATTCTATAGCTATCTTACCTTTAAAATATTTATTGAAGAGATTTGTATCTCACTCAAGAGGTACATTGTATGTTTTGTCTACTTAAAAACCTATTAGCATTTCTAAAATATGTCTTTAACTCTTTCTCCTACTCAACTTTGCTCTGATGCAATAAGAACCTGATTTCAAGGACTTGAAATGACAAATGTTGATAAAAATTCATTTAAAACCTTGTGCTTATATGCTTAAACTGCCTTCTTCAGTCTTCATTCTCATAAAACACAATATTGTTGCTTTTGAAAGTTGTCTGCAGCTAATAAATGCCTTTGAGTTGCATAAAATATCTGATCCTATTGACTATATAGTAACACCAATATGGGTATTTATGAATTATCTATATTATCAGTAAAATTATGTTACCTGATGTTTAATGTCACATAGCTAGTTAGGACTCGCACTGTAGCAAATAGAATTTAACAGTTTAAGGGATTATTTAATAAATGACTGGTCATCAATTTGAGACTTCTGTATTTTGGAATTGTATATCTATGCTTTAGTGTAACCAGCTATAAAAATGCTGTAAAAGTCATTGTTAAATTATCCTACATGTAAATTGAAGGATATGTAAGTAAACAATTAAATATATATAGAAAACAACATTCCAATATCTCCATTAACCTGCACAAGAGAAGAATACCGAGTAGTCAACAAAAATTGGTGGGAAAAAAATCACAAGATTGGGAGCATAAGAACTGTATTCTAGAATCTTCTTTGACATGAAAAAATGGCTTAGTCTTGGATAAGTAGCATGCTTTTCTGAAATGTTTCTTATATCCTCATCTACACAAATTGTAGAATGAACTAGACCATTCTGAGATGCCCTTAAATTTAAATTGATCCTGATTATACACTCATACGCCCGAGCAAGGTACTTTTAAAGAGCGAAATTAACCTCAACAGAGAATAAAGTTTGTCATTGTGACACAGGTAGTCAATACAAAATGCTATTGAATAGTGGGTAAAGATTTGTAGTTCTAGAAGTCTCTCCTATCCACAAATTATTCAGTTTTTTTTTTTTTTAAAAAAACTCTCACTTTCATATCATACTAGAGAAGAATTATAGCAGGGCTTCACTGACAACTTTTGCAGCAGTGTGCAAAATGTGACATCAGAGATGTCACTATTTCTTAAATTTCCACATTACCTAGTCCATGTCATAGCAAAAAGGAAATGAAACAGAAAAAGCTACAGAAAGGTGATGAATGCAGACTCTCTCTTAACTATGGAGTTTGTTCATTTGCAAAAGGAGGAAGTAAGAAATCTGCTTTTAGGATATGAAAACTAAGACCACCAGGTAGTGATAAAACTAGTCGTTCTCTGTGTGGACCACAAAAACGTAGCAGGAGCATCTGAAGAGAGTCCATGGATTCAGAATTGGTTGACTTCAAGCAAAGTGTTTGCTTTTATGGAAGGAAGGGGTGTGGCAAGACCCTTTAAGTGGGTTTCTATAAAATGTATTCATTGTCTATCATGCTTACATTGTCTTTCTTTTATAAAGTATAATAATTTATTCCATGAATATTTCCAACTAAATGTATTTTTTATTTGTATAATTTTGCACATTTAAAATGCAATCCTCTAGCTGTTTTTAGTTACAGAAATCAATAGGGTGGACCTATCTTAGAACAGCAGTAAAGTTCTATTTCCCAGAATGAGAATAACCAACAGCTGCCCACAAGAATAATTGCCTAAGTTGGCCACATCCACCAAGTGTAGAAAATAGAGAGCCTATGTTTTTGTTTACATGACCTAATAAATAGACTGTTAAGAGGCTTTACATTTTATTTAGGACAATAATACTTAAAATTGATATAAATGCCTTGCTTACAAGGTGGTTTAGAAGCACTCCAAAACAAAATCATTTGCTTCAGGTTTATATCTCCCATGGCTCCTAGATGAAGGTTTCATTAGAATAAAATGGTTGCTTGAATAAAGATAATTCATTTACTTCTGTTCTTGTTCTATTACAATTATAATAACTAATAGCTAATTAGGTTTATTCATACAGATGTATCTTTTCAACAAAAGCCATCAGGCTGATACTTTGCTTCTCAGTTCAGGGAAAATGCTATGGAGTGTCTGAGGAATTCGTGTTTGTAAATATTTGCTCTTGGAGACAAATGGTGATATTTAAATAAAATGTGTGTTTTATTGAATAAGCAATATAATGAGATTTAGACATGTGAATTTAAAGGATAAATTCATCTATTTTGAAAAGAATTTAAGATTTTACTAATAATAGAAGTCTCAATTATTTGTGATGTGCTGTCAACAGTTTATATTCAAATAAACTGTATTGAGCATTCTTCTTTTTTAATATATATTTATTTTAGTTGTAAATGGACTTTTTTTTAATTTATATGTGGTGCTGAGACTCAAACCCCGGGGCCTCACACGTACTCGGCAAGTGCTCTACCACTGAGCCACACCTCCAGCCTCTGAACATTCTTCTTAACTAATTAAGTTGTTAACAACTGTTAAACATGCTACAATAGGCTATATCTCTCAAAGAAAAGCTTCAGGTAGAATAATGAGATTGAGAATACAAAGTCAAATATCACCTGGCTTCTTGGGGTATAAAACAGTATTGGATGTTGATGGATGTGCTTGCTTGTGCATGCTTTTTTTTCCTTCTAGAGCAAACATCATAGGCTATCTTGGGACATCTGTGAATTTGAATAATATGAATCACTTTGTGACTTAGTTTATAGACGCTTGAAGCCTCAGTTGTTATCCTTTAATCTATAAATGGGGAGGATGCAAAATGCCTTATTTCATAATTGCAAAGACTAAATGACAAATTTCATTCCTAACTTGTCTGTCTTCTTTATGCCTTCAATTTATCTCTCAACATTTTATTCCTCTTCCTCATTTTTCTTTCACACTCCCCTCAATTATGGTATATCATTTCTCTCTTTCACGTGGCAGAACCTGTCAGATCTTTCATCAAAAACACAAAACACAAGACTTCTTCATTTATTATTGGGCACACAACTTAACCCTTCATAGCCTCTCTTCCGGGTAATACTGTCTTTTGACTTAGAGAGTGAGACTGAAAAATTCTTCTTCCAGATCTGTTTTATGGAAACCTGGATGTCATTCCAGTCTTTCCTCATGTGCTGGTTGAATATGGAAGACTGACTGAGGACTTGGAGAAGAGGGAAGCCACTGCTCTAGTTTAAAGGCACCTGAATCCCTGAATAACTTGTGAATAGCAACATTAAACTGTTAACAAAAACAGTTCTTCTGTGTATAGCTACTGAAAATTAGAGCTATCTTTATGGGAGTTTGCATTACTTTAACTACCGGATATTGATATGTTGAAATAAAATGTTGTGGTAACCTAAGCATTAACTTAGTGATGGAAGAGTAGAAAGAGGTTGGAAAATAAGATACTACCTCTGAGTGACATTTTTGCCCGTTATGCTTAAAATGTTGTGTATGCTTTGAATGCTTAGTGTGTCTGCTCTGCATTCAGGAGGAGGACATAACATTGGGCAAACAGTGAGCAATATGCATATACGGAAATGAAAAGAAATGGAGTCCAAAAGTCTGAGATATTGCAGAGTTGAAAAGCAACTTCTTTTTTGTAAATTGATTTAAAAAAATAAATGACAGTGATTACACATATATAGCACATTTTTTCATATCTCTGGTTGTATATAAAGTGTATTCACATTAATTCGTGTATTCGTACAGGTATTTTGGATAATGATGACCATCACTTGCAGCCATCCTTGCCAACCTCCTGCCCACTTCCTTTCCCTCTCACCCCTCTGCCCTATCTAGAGTTTGTCTATTCCCAAGCTCCCCCCTCCCTACCCCACTATGAGTCACTCATTCCCCTTATATCAGAGAAAACATTCAGCATTTGTTTTTTGGGGGGATTAGCTAACTTTACTTAGCATTATCTTCTTCAATGCCATCCATTTACCTACAAATGCCTTGATTTTATTCTCTTTTATTGCTGAGTAAAATTCCATTGTGTATATATGCCACATTTTTTTTATCCATTCATCTATTGAAGGGCATCTAGGTTGGTTCCACAGTTTAGCTATTGTGAATTGTGCTGCTATAAACATTGATGTGGATGTGTCTCTGTGGTATGCTGATTTTAAGTCCTTTGGGTATAGATGGAGGAGAGGGATAACTGGGTCAAATAGTTCTTTTAAACCTTAAACAGTTATGACTAAGAAAGATTTTAAACAAGAAAAGAACATCAAGACTGGGTCTTGTATCAAAATTCAGACTATCATCTGCTAACCTAAATGCATTGTGTTAGATTGCCCTGAGGTAGCTGCTGTAAGTTGAGAGAAACATGCAAAAAAAAAAAATAGTAATCAGTCTTAAGAATTATACTTAGAAAGAAGTTTGCAAAGTTAGGCAGAAGCTGTTATTGGCATGTTGGCACATAGAATGTTCTTAAAACTCATATATTAATTATCTAATCAGACTAAAGAATTTTTGAAGCAATTCTATAGCTCAAGAAACCACAGACCCGTATGGGAAATAAAAAGGATTTGACTTTTTTGATCTTATACCAACATTCAAATCCCCAAATGGCCTAAAGAGGAAGTAGGCTGTTTTAAGTTCTAAAGCCTTGAAATGGGCTGAGAATATGCCCCATCCCTTACTTCAGATCTGGGAAGGAAGGAGAACAAACAAGGAAGTTCCACTCAGAACAAAAAATGAGGGACTTCCTCCCAGAAAGCAGAATCAGGTCTTATCACAGTTGATCACCAAAGACTGTGCAGATGTAGAGGCAGGTGGAGCTAGAGGTTTATAAGAGTCCAAATCTGAATCACTACACACAAAGTCTCATGATGATATCCTCCATAAACGGTTCCATGAGCAAGAAATAAAAGTGGCACAGAAACTGAATGTTCTCCAGATCCTCCAAGATGGCTTGTTAAAATGCATGTTGCTGGACTTCACCTCAGAGTTCTGGAGAAGGGGCTCTGCTGTGGGGCCCAAGAATGTGTGTGCCTAACAGGTTTCTAGGTGCTGCTGATGCTGCTGCTCTGAGGACCACATTCTGAGTACCACTGACTTGCATGTAGGTGTCTCAGAGTACCTGAGATTCAGATTTGTTCGTCACAGTATTGTCTATCTAATTTGAGAGAAACTAGAGTATTATGTAGATTTTGTATTTCTTCCAGTCTTCCCTCTTCACATTTGTAGTTCCTGCCTAATTTTGCCTCTATTTCTTTTACATCTCTTTGTTTTTTCTCTTTGTCTATTCATTCCTCTCAATTTTTATTTATTTTTTCTCTTTTCTTCTTGATTTATCTTCTTGTCTTTAAAAATTCTCTGTGGACTAAATTCAGATGTGCATCTCAGAGTAAAAATTTCCAGGGATTTGGAAGAATCCTCATTGTAAATAATCTTCTTTAAAAAATTGTTACCGGCTACTTCAGGAATTGTGCACTCCTTTAAAGTGGTATTCTGTATATCGCTGGCCACTGATTCTTTAATGATCCTCTGTTCCTTGTTAACCAAGCCCCCCAAATTTTTAGTTTTTTTGGAAGAAACTAGGTTTAGTTTTCAAATAAAAAAATAAAGTTTACATAATTCTGCTTAGAAATCATGGTGAAATTTTACTAGTCTCTCTTAAAACTTGTAGGACTATGGAAAGTGTTTTTAACTGTTCATTAGAATATCTCTGTCAAAAAGCTTTCAAACAGCTTCCTCTTGGAAGCTGTAAATAAATGTGTTTAAGCAAGGTGCTGTGGTGCACATCTGTAATCCCATCTACCTGGGAAGCTGTGGCAGGAGAATCACAAGGTCAAAGGCTGCCCAGGCAACTTAGTGAGACCTTCTCTCAAAATTTAAATATAAAAATAAAAAGGGCTTGGTATGTAACTCATTAATAAAGCACCCCTGGGTTCAATCTCCAGTACTGGAATAAATGAATGAATGAATGAATGGATACATCCATCCATCAATCCATTCATATGTAAAATGTGTTTAACAATCCCTCAGGTGTGGAAGGTTGTCCTTGTATTCTCAGATCTCTTTGGCTTCTGTAAAGGCACATTTCTGTGTGACTTCACAAATGTTGTCTTTATGTGTTTGAAAGATAGCTAAAGAAGATACTAATTTATTGATTGCAGTTACACAGAAATGTGCCTTTATTTTTTAAAAGCTTTAAAATTATTTAGTCCAGCATGAACATTTAACTGAAATTTTCAGGATTAAAATTATTAGGCACTGAAATCTCTGAAATATTCTGTTATCATTGCAGATTGTTGGAGATGTGTTAATTAAGATGTGTTTTCAAATTTCCATTAGAATTTTAACCTTTCCATTCTATATTTCTGTACCTTAGATGTTAAAAAATTTTCATTATGGTTTTACATGAAAAGCATGTATTTTAATACAGTTGAATGCTCATCTATAAGAATAATCTATTTCCCAGCTTGACCAAACTCAGGCATTGGAAGTCATCATTTCTCCAATCCCTTTTCACTATTAGACCCACTTACAATCCCTAAACTTCATACTTTATACCTGGCTTTCAGATTACCTTTAATCCAGCAGAGGTATTCAGTTATTTTTTATTTCAAACAAGATTTTCTAGATCTCTTTTCATGCTATGAATACTTTTCAGGAGGTCTGTGTAATTTTTCTCTATCAGATTGATAAATATTTAGTTTCATAAGAAGATTCTAATCTCCAATTAACTTCACTCCATTTTTATAAGACATATCTGGGTTAAAATGTGGGACTCTTTCTAATCATCTTTTCAAAAGGTGAAAACAAATGAGGCAGTTTATGTAAAAGGGAAGAAAAAAGAGCTAAAATCCTTAACTGAGTTCTTGGAGGGCAGAAATTTTACCACATTTATTTTGGTATTACCAAAGTGGGCATGATGCCTCAGAGTGAATAATAAATAAATATTATTTTCTTATTTTGGCACAAATGCACTTAATCTATACCATAAGTTACATGTTTATAAATTTCAATTTAACAAGTAATTATTATGTATTTCCTATGTTTGAGATACTGTTCTAGCCATTCATCCCAGAAAGGAGAAAAACTCATAGTCCTGTACTCAAGAGTTTGAGGTATAGGAATCCAAACAAGTAAATTGGCAATGAAAATATGAGTCATCCATTATAATAAGAGAAGCATATGTTTTTTGTTTGCTTGTTTGTTTTGTTTCATTTTATAAAAGCATGTAAGGGAAATATTCTGATTTCTAAACTAGGATCATGGAAAACAAGGAGAAATTTATAAGCAAAGTGAAAGAAGTGAATAAACAGCATGTACAAACGCCTACGGACAAGAGTTGGTATCAAGTTTGGGAACTACAAATAGTTATAAATGGCACCTTTTAGCACATGAAGAGAGCAATGACTAAAGATAAATGCAGAGAACAAGATAACACTACATCAAGGAAGACTTCAAGAGTCATCTGAGAATGGTTTAGACTTCAAGAATATTGAGGGAATATTGAAAAACTTTAAAGTGAAGATGGAGATGAAATTAGCTCATTTCAAACCTGGAGATAGCAGTGTATTATGGAAAGCCTAGAGTAAGTCTATCACAAAAGCCTGTAGAGAAAACTGGAAGCTGAGTGTACTATATTAACTAATTCAGACATGAGTTGTATGCATATGGACCGAGTGGTCACCTGTGTTTTATTTTACACATATAAAACAATTTATCAATAAATTTTCCTATATATGTTCCACAGTAAGGTAGAAAATGAAGAGAATCTCTCTGTACAAGAGATTATCAGAAAAGGTAATACCAGAGTCAGGGGGATAAGGGACAGCATTACTGGAATTCATAAGTACTGGTGAGTGGGAGGACGGGAAGTGAGAACAGAAAAAACTGTGGTTAGTTGTGGGACTAAGGAAAAGGAATGAGCCCAGCCTTGCTGTAAGATGCAGGTTTGATAAGTGTTTACTTTTTAAAGCACACTTTATCTTTACCAACTCCTAAGGTCCTAGACAGCAGGACTGTTTCCTCTCCTGCTAATTGCATCAGTTACAGAACCCTTCTAGAGAAGGTTCCAGTGAAAAGCTGCAGATTGACCACCTTAGATTAAAGAGCAAGGCTATATTTGAAATTCTGCATGTGTAGCTTTTTTTTTGTTCCCTCAGAATTTGTGCAGCTCAAGGAGGCTATCCTGAAGCAAAACTTTTTAAAATGAATATGAACAGAAAATAGATTGGAGAGAATCCAGAATGTCAGAAATGAATAGCACAATCTTTCTTTGCTGATGATTGGAACTAAAAAATGCAGAAGGGGAAGGTTTTGGTTATCTGATTAATATACTTTATCATTTATCTTGATATCCTCTAAAATTACTATATTTATACAAATTTTGGGTTTCATTTATCTTACATATGCAAACACTTTTCTATATAATAGAAAAATATTGCAAATGTTCTCCAACATAAGCAGTATTTACTTGAAAAAAATCCCAGTATTATGAGACAGGTGAATTAACTTAATCAACATAATATGACTGTATCTACAGTGAGCTGTAAATTATTAGAGGACAGTTTTAGGCTGACGTTTGAGGACATGGTGTGGAGAGCAATCTGGGATGCATCAGAGACAATGTGGTACAAGAGAGGCTCCTTTAACTGACCCCGTTTAACCAACCTTCAAAATGAATTTTGCTCTCTATCCTTTAAATAAATAATTCTCATTAAATCCTGTCAAATGACAAATGCTGACTGATGAGCAAATTTCTAATATGCTCATACCCTTCTGCTTCTGTACTTTGAGATATTTGCTTATTGAGTAGATCACTTTATTTTCCAAACATGTTGATGTTGGCTTTATTAATGATGTCATGTGGCTAAAATTTTTTATTTTTGTATTACAGATTAATACCTTTACTAATACTATGAAGAGGTTTAGTTGATGAACATTTTAGGATGTATTTTGAAATGTATATATTTTCATGAATTTTAAGATTCATGAAAACAAAACAACAGAGACTTCTGTAGAAGAGATGGCTAACCAAAAGTGAATCCCTAGCCCTTCTCATAGCAAATGAACTGAAGTAGTACATGTGGATTCACAGATACAGGCCACATTTCCTAGCCTGCTTGCAACCAACTTGGCTATTTGACTCCATTCTCTCTCCATAAATTTTGAGAGCGAAACCTATGTCTGTAATTCCAGGTCAGTTCCAATAAAAATTCAAGTCTCTTTTCCAGGGCTGCTGCCTTCTTTAGTCTAGGGAAAATCTGTAATTTGGTAGCAACATTGCTTTGATCACCAAGATAAGGACAATGTCCTCTGAGTCAGAGGAAAGAATGGAGAAAACCTTCATCTCTAGACGTTCTCATGTGGTAAGCCTGCCCTATTAGTTAACTTTTCATAAGAGAGAAACTTTTATTATATTACAGCTATTGTATTTTGGAGTTTTCCTTGTTAGAGCATCTTTCCTCTATATATATAAAGACAGATTCTTATCCAGCAATTCCACTGGTAGGAATACATCGTAAAGAAACAAACTTATGGGGCTAGGGTTGTGGCTCAGCGGTAGAGTGCTTGCCTAGCACATGCGAAGCCCTGGGTTCGATTCTCAGCACCACATATAAATCAATAAAATAAAGGTATTGTGTCAACTACAACTAAAAAATAAATATTTAAAAAAGAAACAAACACATTGGAAAAGAAAGCATTTTTGCATATTTTTTATCCCTCTTGATGCCAAAAGGAAGAATTAAGCAACTTTCATAAATTAAAAACAAATACACTTTGCAATTTTGTAGAGGGCCTACTCCAGCAAAGAAAAGAAAAAAAATGAAAACATTACTAGTTATAGTTTGGGTCTGGAGTATCCCCCCCAAAAACATTGTGTTTTAAAAACACAGTCTTCAGTGAAGCAAGGTTCAGAGGTGGAGCATTTAGGCAATGATTGGATCATGGGGGCTTATAAGGATGCCTTAACCTAGAAAGAGGCTTAACCTAAGTAACTCCATTTTAAAATAAAACTGCAGTCTCTACCAGGCAAGCCTATGGAGCCCTCCAATATTGTCATCAAGTGTAGCCTGATAAAATAACTCACTTTCCACAACCCTGATAAAACTCAGAGTGAAGTCACTTGCCTTCGTCTTGATAAAGTCAGAGGTGAGAAATCAGAGCGGAAACCACCAGATCAGATGTCCTGGCCCGAGAATGAAAGATGTCACTGTAAAACCCAGTAACAGCTGGTAGAGATTGAAAGGGTGAATAGAAGCCCCCAAATTTAGCATAAATAATGGAACAAATGAAAAGACATTCAGCTGGCTGACACTGATGCCCACATGCTGGAGGGCCTGATGAAGATCTGGACTGGCATTCCCAACTCTTGGCATCCTCTGCCCAATCCTCTGCATCATCCTCACCACTCTCAAACTCTACAGCCACATCTTGACCCTGATGATAATTACTTCTTACAAGCCTCTCAGCTGGCCATCAGCTTCACTCCAGCAGAAATATCCATGGGTTCCTGACCTGATCACTGAGGTCTGAGTGAGTGTGCATCTGCTGGACTTAAGGCCCAAGACTTGAGATTTTAGATCTGGCACTTGGGCTTAGCATGCAGAGGGAATGTCTGTTATGAGTATTTCATGATTAAGTGTGTTTGCAGTGCTTAGAAGTTAGTATAGAATTATTTGTTTTGAATTGATTTATGTCTATTGCAGTGCCCAGCATTAAGGATTGTTATTTTCTTAAGAACCTATAGAGTGAAATTGTATTGAGTGATTTGAATGAATAAAGCATTGAAAAAGGCATTAGACATGGATATTCTTTATTTCTCTCCTCGACTGTATATGTCACACCTTTGCCCATCGTGACAGGGCTCTGACCTCACCAGTGGATTAATCCATTGATAGTTGAATGGAGCACTGGAAAGTGGGACCTAACGCACAGTGTTAGTCAGCCTATTGTCACTGTAACCAAAATACTGAACAAAAACAATTGAGAGGAGAAACGATTTATTTTTACTCATGGTTTCAGAGGTCTCAATTCATGGCTGGCCAACTCCATTACAGAAACATCATGGCAGAAGGGCACTGCAGAGGAAAGCTGCTCAGTTCATGGCAGCCAGGAAGCAGATAGATAGAGAAAGAGACTGGAGAAAAGAATAAGTCCTACCAGGGTACACCCTCAGGACTTATTTTCTCCAACTAGGTCCCATTTATCAGCTGACTATTCAACTATCAATGGATTAATCCACTGATCAGGTCAGAGTTTCCATGATCCAATCATTGCCTAAATGCCCCAACTCTGAACCTTGTTACATTGGGCACCATATTTTCTACATGAGCTTCTGGGTGAATTCCAACCATAGCAATATTGCTTTGATTTCTCAATGAAATTTGAAAGGACAAGACCTTATTATTTACCAGATATTTTACACAATTAGTCTTTTTATGTGAAGTTATATAATTTCCTTATTTTACTAATATGAGACACTGATGAATGAACATACTCTGTGGAATGCTGTCAAAAATCATGCAAAAAAGAAGGAACTTAAAATACATACCCTATAAGAAATACTTCATGCATTACTCAATAAATTTTAAAACCACCTAGTAGGTATAGATTAGAATTAAAGCTAGTTATTGGAAGTAAAAAAAAAACTCACTTTTAAGCTCCATAATGGGAATATATTTTAATGATGTATGGAGTTTTTCCAGACTGAAGAGCTAGCTATCATTAACAATTCCAAAAGAAAGCTGAATTGCCATTTGGAAGAGAATGTTCAGAGTGGCATCTAAGGTCCCTTTTAATCCCCAAAGTCTTTGATTCCTAGTTGATAGATCAGGCAGTATTTCTTCATCAACATCAGTTACCAAAACCTTGCCTGATTGAAAATGGAAACAGCAATTTTTATTTATGTCATTGCTTTATCTTCTTTTATATGGAAAGAACACAGATTCTGGATGAGACTGATATCTTCCAAATTCTAAATACAATCTTGTGGAAAGTTATTTGTGCTCTGTAAGACATAGTTTTTTAAATTTCCAAATTGAGTTTGATGTTAATGTCTAATTCTTGAGTTTTTTGGGTGTTAAATAAGACAATTTAACTGTGTAATATATTTATATAAAAAGAAAATCAAGAAATATTAGATGTTATTACTCACTGAATCTTTCTCTGTGTGATTTTTCACATTATAACATCACATAAGTAGTCCATTCCCAAAGCAGATAGGCATTTTTTATTGCTCATTTAATCACTACTGTAAACTGGGATATCATTAAGAAATTTTAAATATATTAAGAATTCAAACTCTCATAGACATTCAAATTTCATTTAAATACAAGGACTAATTTCTCCATTTCTAGATCAGCATATGCCTTATAATGATATAACCAATACAATTAGTGAAAGACTTTTTTATTTTATGTTGCTATACTTTTTTTAAAAGAATAAACTATTTATAGTACAGGATAATTTACATGTATAACACCACAAACAAAACATATTGTATGACTTTTTGACTTTCAGATTATCAAAACGTGACCACTTCTGTGTAAGCATACCCAAGTCAAGAAGTAAGTTCCCATTGGTCTACATCTTCACTAACAGTTATATTATCATTCCTTTTTAATTTAGATGATATCTAATGGAAACACACTATTTTCTTGGTTTGCATTTCTCTGCTTAATAATGAGGTTGAGAAACTCTAATGTTTGTCATTGGGCATGATTTAATTTTTTTGTACCTCTTAGTTCTCCAATTAATATTTGCCTGGTTGTTTTCTTGTACATTTGTGAAAGTTCTTTATGTGATATATTCTAAACCCTTTATTGGTTACATGCATTCCAATTATTTTCTTCTAATTGGTGGCACTTGTAGTCCTAACTACTGGAGAGGTAGAGGCAGTAAGACTGCTTGGGCCTAGAATTTCAAGACTAATCTAGGCAACATAGAGAGACCCTGTCTCAAAAAGAAACAAACATTCTTAATTTTAATATAAAATTATCAGCTTTTCTTCTATGATAATTCATTTTGTGCTGTGTAGAATTAGCTTTGCTTAGCTCCATAATGAAAACATATTTCTATGACATCTTCTAGAAAATGTATTAATTTGACTTTCACATTTCTAATTATGATACACTTCCAGTGGATTTGGGCAGTTTTATATGATACAAAAGAGGAACTCATTTTTCTTTTTTGGGATTCTCCTACTGACCAACTCAATTTATTGTAAAAACCATTTCCTCCCAATGTTCCACAGGCTGTTTTTCTCATAAATCAAGTACATGTGTAGGTCAGTTTCTGGACTAAACTTGTTTTATAAATTTATTTATTTATATGTCAATAGCAATCTATCTCAAATAACACAATGTTATAATAAGGTTTTACATATGGTAGTTCTGATTCTTTAGCTTTTTTATTTTTAAGACCACATCAATATTTTTGACCTTTTATTACTTTTATATAAATTTAGGTTAAATTATCAATTTACAATTATTTAAAATATGATATTATTAAAACTATTTTATTGGGGTTGTATAAAACCCCAATATACATTTATACATCAATTCAGAAAAAAATGGTCTTTTTACAATACTTAAACTTTTAAGAAAATAGTATGTATATACTTCAAATTATCTACTTTAATTTTTTTCTCTCAATGATTTTTTACATTCATTTTACAATATACAGAAATACCACTTTTACATAGGCTGTTCCTATTACAAGTTGCTGCAAATAAAATAACAGTTAACACTTACTGAACACTTAGTATATGGTAGGCACAGTTCTGTGTGTTTTAACTATATTGCTGTATATGTTATAAATAAACTACAGAAGGTACTATTAGTAGTCCCCTTTTGCAGAAGAGAAAAGGCAAGCATATGCTGGCTTAGAGCGTGCCCAATATCACACAGGCAAGAGTTATAGAGCTGAGATATAAAGCCAGGCAATATGACTTTAAAATATGAACTTTTAAACATTGTACTATGGTGTAGATTTAACTGTTCAAATACACAGTAAAATGCTATATGTGGTATTTCATAGGCTTATTCAGTTGTGCAACAATATATTATAATAACATTTCTAGCTATACATGATTCTTCTCATTAAGCCTTCTTTCAAAGTTCTTCAACAGCACCTCAGTTTTTCCCTTCATAGGTTTTTTCTCACGTCCTTCTCTGTGAACAGTGCTATTTTATTCAATAGAAGATAAATTGTCTGGCAAAGAGATTATTGAAAAATCATTTGAATCCAAGATGAAAATTATTTAATTCAATGACTAATCAAACTGCTTTTTAAAGCTGTGGAGGTGTATTGTGCTCAAATAATTATATATATATATATATATATATGTATGTATATGTATATATATATATATAGTTTTGATGGACACAGTACCTTTATTTTATTTATTTATTTTTATATGGTGCTGAGGATCAAACCCAGTGCCTCCTACATGTGAGGCAAGCACTCTGCCACTGAACCACAATCCCAGCCCTCAAGCAATTTTTAATGTATACATTTAGCTATCTAATTGTACTCACTATGTTTCAAATAATCTGCATACATGTGTGCCTGAGACAAAAGGTTACCTTTCCATTCTTTCCATGATATAAAGAATAAATTCATTTTATAATCTTCTCACATTTGTAATGTCATAAACTAAAGGATATCTTAGTGCAAATTTTCTTATTAGAACTAAGATAATTGTATAATTCTAACCACCTAAAGGTTTTACATTTTTTAAAATATTGCTTCTCATAAGAAACTAAAATTGGATTTTCTGTAATTAATATGTGATTTCATGTATCTTTGTGAGAGTTCTCTTTTTAAAGAGAACATGATTTTGTCATTAAAATTAATAGGTAAAATTTTAGAAATATATCCATAGTACTGCAATATTAATTGAGCAATCGAGAACATTAATTAAGAACATAATATCTTTAGTTTGACTTCTAGAAGATAAAATAGAAAAACAGCAAGATGTGTCTTTTGCAGATTTGAGCTAAATTTAATGAACTAATTTCACCTACAATCATAAAATGAATTGTGGTGTTATGAACTTTATAGAACTACAAAGAATAGTTTCAAGATATGACATAATCATATAACTAAAGCCTCATTTAAAATTTTACTTTTTAGTGCAATAATTGGTCACTTATTAATAATAATTTCTGGATAAAGAGTCTAGGCAATTTAAAAATCTGATAGCATAGAAAAGATACAAAATATTTTCTTAGGTTGATTTTTTTACCCATTCATTAAGTTTGTTTCACTTATCAGTGCACATTGGTAAAATAGCATAGGTAAAATTTCAAATATATTTTGAAAGCTGTCAATATCAATGTGCAAAGAAATACAGCAAATAATTTAAATATAGTATTTATACACTAGTAGTGTTAAAGTCATGTATAGCCATTTTAGAAACATTAGCACACCTTGATTTTAACATATTATTTTAAAAATCAGTATTATGATTCTTTTGTATAGTGTATCTTTCAAAATAGCATAGTGGATGAAGTAGTGCCAAATAATTCTATTTGTGCATCCCCTTTATGTCGTTCAAAGAATAAGATGTTGCTAATATTTTTAGTCAATTCTAAGAGTACTCAATACGTACATTTTGGTTGTTTATTTTGTCTTAAGACAAATTATATCAAAGGAAAGAGTAGAAGGGCAGTAAATTTAAAAGTCATGATCCATTGAAGCTTCAGTACAATCTAATTACTTCCATAGGTTTTCCCCAAATATTTCTTCATTCCACTTGTTTCTTTACCTATTTTTCTATATTTGTATCTTCTAATGATCTTAATAATTTCTGTTGAATACATTATCTAGATAATGAAGCACTTAGCATACACCACTTTCACTCATTAAGTGTTTGAATGATTCATTCAATCATTAGTGAGATAATGATTGAATTTTTTAATTTTCTTAGGAAGTATTCAGATGGTCTTTGGAAAAACTCAGCTCAATATCTAAATGCTTATTTAATACTGTCTTACATTGACAAAACTCCTAATACAGATAAGTACGATAAAGGAATGAAATAATAAATAACAATTTTAGAACTGCATGCATTAAAATTAAATATAGGGGGTAGACATTTAATTCTATCTCACAGTTAGGTTCAGATTTCTGTTGAGAAGAGAGGATGATTATACACTTTCTGTGATCGAAGTATCTGCACAAAATTCTGCCAAATAATTCATCATATCTGAGTTTCTTCTCCTTTGTGATGTCAAAATCTGGAAGAACAAACACATATTTCCTTTTACCTCACTCCACCAATACTCAGGGAAGCCAGTGGTTCTTAAACATTTTTGAGCCACAGGTTAAGATTTTGTGGCAGGGACTTTCTCAGAACAAAGGAAAGAATATGGTACCATCAATATCAACGTGCACATTTCACAATGCTATTGTAACACTATTGCCACTCTGTACTACAGATATAGAATGCTCAAGATGAATGTGTATTACCTTATATAGGAGACAAAGAGCCAGCAAGTATAGAGGAACTAACAAGAGTTTTATAAGACAATGCTCAGCTGCACTTGGGGCTCAGCCTTTGGATACAAATACAGTTTGCCAGGGCTTGCACTAATAAACAACTGCTTCTTGCTGAATGTCTTTCCTCCTGCAACAATTTGAGCCTTCACAGAAAGATATAAAACTATGGTTAAAATGACTGTAAGCAGATCTATATAGTCTCTAGAATGGCATCTTTAAGTTATCTGTACCCACCTGTTGAAGGTTGAAAGAAAGAAGAAAAAGGTGTGTCTTATATTTCCTGTTTTATCACTGAAGACCATGAAAGAGGTTTATTTGGACATCATGAACATATATATTGCCCATGTCTCTTAGAGAGGAAATTAAAATTAGAGTGAGTGATGAAAGTCATAAGTTTCTGTCTTGAGATTTAATTCAATCACAGCTATCTATAACAAAGGTGCTGTGTGAAGTAAAAGAAATATAACAGTATAAAATAACCAGTCTTTTGCTCTAGCATTTAGAAACAATAGGAAAAATTAGCATCTATTAAAAATTGGACTTCATCCCTTTAGGACAGAACTTACAACAGGTTTGCAGTCTTTATTGAATCTAGCAGTCATACCTCTGGAACTTAGTACCACAGTCTTCATTTTTAGGGACCACAACTTTAACTTTTTTCCCTACTAAAGATGGAAAAAATGATGATTAAGAGATAACTGAAATTAGGTCTAAAATATAGCTAAGTTTTAAGTTAGAAAATGAATCCACAATAGAGGCTATAAAAGCAAGGAACATGTATGAAAAAAAAAAGAGTAAATAGAACATGACTGTTTCTATGTAATGTGAACTAAGTGATCAATTCATGTTTTTGATAAATTTTCTAGGAACAGAGAGAACCAAAACACTCACAAGTAATAATGAAGAAATTTGGACTGTTTCTTTGTTGATTAATAGCAAGCAAAAAATAAGAAAATAAAAAAAATCTTTTCTCAGAGTTAACATGCGTTTGATCTTAAGCATTTCAGAGGATAACTAAAAACTTAGAAAATAGAAGCTTTTATGCATTATTGAAAGAGAAATATAATTAAGGACTTGAAAACTCACCAAAGGAGGTGAACAGGAGGGAGAAAAAAACATTCAAGTTCATAAATTAGTTTCTATTATTTTGTATTCATTTATTTAAAAAATCATTAATTGTTTTAATAAATTGTTTACTGTGTGACTTTTCAGGGCTCTGAGCAATGGAAGTTACCTAATGTGTTGATGGTCATAATTGCATAATACAACTTCCTGGATATTGAAATAAAAGATAGTCCCTTAACTGGAGGCCACCAGTTGTGAATAAAGACAAAAAGAAAGACTTTGTATCTTTAATACTCATCCTAATTCTGATCTTCATATTTAGCTTTGTCATTGCTGTGACCTAAAGACCTGACAAAAACAATTTTAGAGAAAGAAATTTTTATTTGGGGGCTGACGGTTTGAGAGGTCTCAGTTCATAGATGGTCTACTCCTTAGTTCTGAGTCCAAGGTGAGGCAGAACATCATGGTGGAAGAGTGTGGTGAAGGAAAGCAGCTTAGGACATGGCACCAGGAAGCAGAGTATGTTCCTCTCTCATGGACAAAATGTGACCGCCAAGGGTATGTACCCAGCAACCCACCTCCTCCAGCCACACCCTTACCTGCTTACTGTTACCATCCAGTTAATCCCTATCAGGGGATTAATGCACTAATTATGTTAAGCCTCTCATAACCCAGTCATTTCACCTCTAAACTTTCTTGCTTTATCTCACATATGGGCTTTTGGGGAACACCTCATGTCTAAGCCATACCAGCTTCTAAATGTGCTTTCTGTTTTACTGAGTAAATAAAAGTAATCAAAACAAGATTTTTACAATTTCTCATGGCCATATTCACCTATCTGCATGTATGTACACATACCATGATATCTCTCACATTCTGTGGATGAAATATCCTTATGACTAGCAAAGGAGTCTTTCTACTATATGCCAAATCCCATTCTTTCTTGTCTAGGCAAGGTCAATATCCCTAGTATTCTCTTCTTTCTCATTGCATCTTCATTTTTTTTCTCCCAAGTATACGAAAATGTCATGTTATTATTTTTTTAAAATAAATACATGCATAGTACCTATAATATATTTGTAAGTCTGTATGTATGTGTATATATGTACATATACTTCACCCCACTTTATCCTCCATCCACTATTACCATTTCTTTCTCCATTTCTGTATAGGATGACTGCTCAAAAAAGTTAGCTATACTAATTGATTCCAGTTTCTTTTCCCTTGAACCTATCTTACCAGGTCTTTCTCAACTATATTCTATTGAAATAGCTGAAGTCAAAGTCACCAGTGACATTGCCTTGGCTGAAGTATGAGGTTGATGCTCAGTGATAATCCTCTTTGGACTGTCAGCAGCTTTCAATTCAGTTGATCACTCCTGGATTCTCTCTTTACTTGCGTGTTTCTAAGACACAAATGCCCCTGGTTTCTTTCTTTCTTGTTCTTTCCTTCAAATCCTCCTTTGTTTATTCCTCTTCATCTTCTATAACCACTTTTTAAAAAAAAATATTGGTGTATAACAATTATATTATACCAATTTAAAAATGTTATAGTTCTCCAGTCCTTTGGGACTCATTCCTAAGTGAGAATATGCTGTATCCTTGTTTTATATCCATCTAAATGTTTACAACTCCCAAATTTGAATCACCAGTCCAATTGCTCTCTGAAACCACTAACATACATTCAAATGACCCTAAGACAGGAAAGTAGCCTTGCACTGAGCACAGCTAAATCTAAAGTAGTTGACACCACTTCTTGTTCCTTTTTAGCCTTTTCCCTTTCAACTAATGGTGGCTTCTTATTCTCAGTTTTTCAGGCCTTAGGCCTTGGAGTCACACTTCTGCTTTTGTCCCATCTGTTCATAAATCCCACGAGTTCTACCTTGAGAATATTTCCCGTATTTTTATCCTCTCACTGCTGCATTGTTGCTTCTGTTACAATATCATGTTTCTGTGGTAAACAAAGCCCTTTGAGGGCTTACCATCCAACCCTAAGAAAAAGTCAGTCATTGCAAGAATGTATGTATACAGTCTGTCTGCTCTTCTTTGTGGTCTGCTGTCCCTCCCTACTCCTCACCTCACCTCTAGGACTAACCCAGTGGTATCCCACTGTCAGGCATTCCCCTTCCCAGGGTACTTTGAGTCTTCTTCTCTGTTAGGCCTCTCCTACCTACATGACATTGTCCTCTGCCCACCCCACATTCCTTTCCTCTTCTATATTTTTCGTATCAGTTATTTTACTATCTATATGCAACATTAGTTCTATTCACTTTACAAGGATTTCAAACTGTTTTACCCAACGATGTATCCCTAGCACTGAGCATGTAGGATTCTGCATGTACGTAATAAATATTCATTGAATAAAATGCCATATTAGAAATATGGATGAAAAGCCAGAGGGCTTTTTTAAAGGATGGGATCATTTCTTGATGAAAACATTAGAAACGGTTTCAGAGGAAAAATTGCCTAAGACCTGAAATTTAATTAAATGATGGGCAATATTTGGATGTGTAGATATGGGGGAGATGCCCTGTAAATGGAGGCGACTTTGTGTCCAAAGCCAAAGATCCTGGGAAATCAAGGATACGTAAGAACATTGTCATTAAATTTGGTTGGGACTTAGACAGCAAAGACTGGGGAGAAAACTTGGGGCACGTAAAATATGCAGAGGACCTTCTGGGGTCTTTAAAGTGGGCACAGCATTTCTCTTAGTCTAATATCTTCCTTTTCCAGACTTCTGCTAATGACAGTTTTTTTTTTCTTTTCAGACTGAAGGAAATCAAACCAACAAACTTCATTTCTTATTGAAGTGCACCAGGTGTTTATTCATGTATATTTGGAGACTGTAAACCTCAGTCCAGAATGTTCAAGCTGTACATTACTCTAAATAAACCAGAAAATAATTATGAGCATACAGAGAGAAAATGTTTTACTCCAGATAGGTTTTACACATAAAATATTTCACTACAATTGCTCTTCTATACATGGGATCCAAACTTGAGTTAGGGAAAAACAATCAATCAACTTATATAATAAGATATGAGAAGAAATAGTCAAACAGGAAATTCTCCCCATTGGCAATAATCTCTCTACTTCCCAATCTGCACCTCTATTTTTCTGTCTGACTTAAAATAGCAAGATTCTAGCTTTAATATTCCAGGACCCCTGAAGGCAGTTTCTTTTAACAAGGTTATTTTTTCCTTTGAGTTCATCTTTCTTAGTTGTTTTGAAATCATCTTTTACACTACCTGGATTTGACCTCCCATACTATTTTCTTAAAATGAGAGGTATTTAAATGCTAAATTATAAAAACATAAGTACAAAACACACACTGGTAACATGATCTAATAAAATCACATAAATTTGGTACTTCAAAATAGCCCTTCAGGTCTATATATGTGTATATAGCTGCTCTTTCTTATTTGAGAACAATCTGTTCAGCATCAGGGCACCTGTTGCATGTTGATTGTCATATGTTATAGATTATCAGATTGATAGTAACTCCCATGGTTTGGTATGTTAATAATAATTAATAAGTAGTAATTATTTTTTTTACTTTATCAGGTCATTATTAATAATTATTATAAATAATCACAAGTTTGTTGAGCACTACCTATGTGCCTGGCATGAGTTATCTGATGTGATCTTCACAAGAGTGTTCTGAGATTGGACATGTCATGATCCCCAACTAACAAATGGAGGAAGTGAGGCAAGATGCAGTTAACTTACTTGCCCAGGATCACAGAGCAGATGAAGTGGCAGAGACATAATCCAAGTTCATCTCATTGATGCAGTTCTCATTCACAAATTCTGTCTTCTTTCTGTAATGTAAGCTTGTTTAGTTATTAAAAGTTAGGGATAGAGCTAGCATAGCATCAAGCACCTGCATGTCAGAAACATTGTTCCCTCTAATTTTTGCAATTATTCTATGAATGAGGATTTTACAGGCAAAGGGGGAAGGCCACAGAGAATTCAAATACTTCTTTGTCCAAGCTTCTTGTCACTCCAGAGACTAGACTTCTACTTTTCTGAAAAAAAATATTGGAAAGTTATTACAAGGCTAGTAATATTTAGGAGGCTGACATCTTCAAAATACAAAACATTTCATTTAGTTAGTAAAACCATGACCAAATTGAGAAAGAGATACATAAAATTTATTCCATTATTTCTTCTATTTTACTGACCCAATTCCTTCATGAAATTTTCCTCAATTCCCTGATCCCCCAAACCAATTAATTTTATATTTTGATTCAATTAAGGACAAGCAAGTCTAACAGACTGTGGAAGAGACATGCAAATTTTGAAATCACCGTTACTAACAATGAGAGTCAGACCTATTAGACACTACATTATCCCTAACCCTTAAATTCTGACTCTGCCATACATATTAGGCTTTGCATTGGAATTATTGTTGTACTGTTCCTGTTCTCTTTTTTGATGATAAACAAATAATAAAGACATTTTTCTTCAATCATTCTTTTATCTTCTAATATTTACTAATAGATTTCTAATAGATTTTCTATGCTTGAAAATGGTTATAATTTTGATCTGAATGAGGAATTCAATGATATTATGTTTAATAGTAATTATTTACTTTTATAATCTGATTCCAAAGTCTTGACTTAAATGGCTCCTCTCTTTCAGCTAATGTGTAGCTCAGGAAAATATTTGGACACTTCCGATGACATTTGCATGATCTCATTGAAGAAATAAAAAGCTTCACAGATGAAATAACATATTTGCAAAATATTATACATGCCACTACCTGGGGAGGGCATTAGATGAGCCCTTGCTCTCATCCCTTACTCTGAAATTATCTGTGCAAAGACCCCAAAACAAAATGAGCTTAACCTATTCCAGAGACAGTTGTGTAACTGATGTGCACATAACTAGGAGAAAAAGGCAAGATGAGGAACGTGGGAATTATTCTAATTTCAATGGAAAAGGGAATATTAAGTGATTAGATTTATGCTTTAAAAGGATTTCTGTGGCTATGTGTGGGTAAATTTCTTGAAGGACAAGATGTGAAGAGACATTGGTGGGAGAAAACAGTAAACTGTTGCAGGAGTCCAGAGGTTTGACAATGGTATCCTGGACTAGGGCTATGCATGTAGAGATGGTGAAAGGGAGGTCGGATCCCAACTTGCAATGCATTGGCAGTAGATGTGAGTAACAAATGTGAGATTCAAATCATATTTACCTACTCTAAATTTAACAATGTCTTCACACCTCCATATTGTCTCCCTTGTTTGTTTATTAGAATGCGTGAATGCCCAGAAATTAATTCCATTGTCTCTTGCATTGAGAAATTTGATCCATTTTCAAATTTGACCTTGACAATGTAAGCAGATATGCAGATAAATTAACCAATTGTTTAAAATAAGAAAAGAAAGCATGTAATCTGTATCTTTTCTTTACATACATAATTTTCAACATTCTAGACATTTATCTAATTGCAAACATAATAAAATCACAAAAGGATTTTGAATACCAGTTCAAGGAAAATTTATTTGCCATCATGATTTCCTCCCCTGGCTTAGTCAGTTTTTTTGTCATTGTTACCAACACACCCTACATGGACAACTTAAGGGAGGAAAATTAATTTTAGCTCATGGTTTCAGTCCATGGCCAGCTGGCCTCATTTCTTTGGACCTGAGGTGAGATAGAAAATCATTACAGAAGGATTTATTGTAGAAAAGCTGCTTAGCTCATGATAATAAGAAAGCAGAGAGAGAAAGAAAAAGGAGCCAGGAACAAGATATAGTCTCCAAGGACACACTCCCAAGGACCCACTTCCTTCAAATAGGTTTCACCTCCTACAGTTTCCATCCCCTCCCACTAATGCCATCAAATTATTACTCTTTCAATAGATGGACATAGTAATGAGGTCAGAGCACTCAAGATACAATCACTTCTCCAAAGATCCACCCCTGAACACTGTTGCCTTGGGAACAAAGCCTTTAACACATGAGCTTTTGGGGAACATTACACTCTCAAACCATAACATCCCCCTAAATATAGTAAAGGCAATGGTTAGAATAAATGCTTCAACATATATTTTTATCTTCGAAAAATTACACATACTTTACAAATCTATTGATGAGTTAAAATCAATTTTTTAAAGCAAATTGTAGATGATAAACTTATAGAAGTCAGACTCCTACCAGTAAAGAAGTACTGAGCCACGGGCTGGAGGTAGGTGGACAGAAATGGGAAGATGTTGGTCAATGGCACAAAATCACAGTTAAGCGGGATGAAAAAGTTCTACCCATAAATTGCAGAACATGGTGAGTATACATAATGATGATGTATTTTCTACTAAAAATTGCTGCTAGAGTAGATCTTAAATGATTACATCCAAGAAAGTATGTGAAGTGATAAATATTAATTTGATTCAATCATTTCACAATGTGTGCGTATATCCAAATATTATGATATCCATCATATATATTTATAAATTTATTTTTAAATTATGCCTCCACAAAACATAAAACTATTTTAGGGAAAAGTAAAAGTAATTAAATGGAAGTTGTGACATTAAAAAATACTAGTGTTTGGGTCCCACCCCAGAGAGTCTGGTCTAATTGATTTGAGATAAAGATCATACTGCAGTATTTTTAGATTTTTTTTCCTCAGATGATTCTGATGTAAAAAAAATGGGATTGATGAGAATAAGGTCTAGAAAAAAATAAATTATTTTCCTCATATTTTTATAGTATCTTAAGCTAGAAAAACCATTCCCATTTTCAACCTAAAAGGGCCTCTTACTCCAGCAATAATCCAGAAGGAAGTGCCAGAAATGGAAAATACAAAGCTTTCATCTTTGTATATGTCCATATGTATGTGTGCACACAGGTGTGAAAGTACATGGAGTAGAGGATTCAGAGAGGATTTTTAGAGATGCACATCTGCCAGGGGTAAAGCACAGTTTATATCAAAAGTCAAAGGGAAAGAATACACCAAAGTCAGCACAGCCCTTTATAAAAGCCCTTTGTTAAATGGCTTAACAAAGGGGAATATTGTACAAACAGTGATTGTATGCTAAGACTTCCCTACATTTCCTTTTTAGTCCTTTTTAAACAATTTTAAACGTTTGCTTCAGATGTTTTTTGTCACATTAAGACACCTTTTCCCCAAATCCTCCAATTTTAACTAGTTTTGTTTCCAACACTGACACCTTATTAACTATGGACTGAAACCCGCTAATGAATTGAATTGTATTTAATAAAAAAATCAATAAAGTCCACCCCATTCAAATAAAATATAGTGTATCTTTCACTAAAAATGATACCTAGCTGTGTGAGCCATAAACATGTAGACCAATGTTTAAAAAGGAATGCAGAACCAAGGAATGTAGAATTTCTGAATGGGTATATTCTGAGTGTAAAAGAGAGACAAACTTGGGTTGGGATTGTGGCTCAGCAGTAGAGCATTTGCCTAGCATGTGTGAGGCTTGGGTTCGATCCTCAGCACCATGTGCAAATAAATAAAATGAAGGTATTGTGTCCACCTATAATGAGAGAGAGAGAGAGGGAGAGAGAGAGAGAGAGAGAGAGAATATCAATCTTGTTAAAGTCCCCCAGACTATTTTTTCTTGTAGATCCAGAAGTTCCATTCAGATATTTCCAGAAGAGCACAAAACCCAGAAACCATGGGACTTCTAAAACCAAGAGTAGAATCAGGTCCTGTGGAGCAAATAGGAATACCAATAAAAAATGAAATTAATTTTGTAACAGCAACAAAGTAATTTTTGGTTGAAAATTTAGTTTTTAAATTAAAAATTGTAAGATTGAGTCTCTTAAGAATAAAACAGATATGGTATTCTTTGTAGTCCATTCATTCTACAATTATTTATTAAATACCTAGTAAGGTATGGGAAGTAGTTGATGAATTTTGAAAATAATGTTCAAAACAGACATACATTCCTTCTTTGTTACATTTTTAATGCAAGAGTATATAAACCAAAACAAATAGTAAGTGCATTACATAGAAGATGATAAATACTATGGGATGACAGGTACAGGGAGTGTGAGATGAAGAGTCGGGGTGGGTCATAACTTCAAATAAGGTGATGAAGAAAAGTTTGAGAAGGTGATGCTCTAGTAAAGGTTTAAGGGAGGTGAGAGAGTTAGCTATGCAGATGCTTAAAGAAGTAGGGACAAGAGAAGGGAGATTTTTGACATGGGAGAAATATTACATTCATACTTTGAAGGGAAAGATCTCCTAGAGAAAGAAAAAATATGATAAGGAGAGAACTTCTGAAATACTGAGCAGGGAAAGGGGAAATGATCCAGTGAACACGCAGGAGGAGGCTTTAGAAAGGAAAATGGACTCAGCATGTATACTGACTGGGATTTCAGGCCCTACAAAGTTCATTCTTCCCAAGGTGTACAAGAGCAGTATTAAATAATTCCTGCAGCTCTGATATCTTTCTTTTTTAAAGGTATGTATATCTTTTTAAATTCCTTTCTTTTTTATTTTTAAACTTTTTAAATTGATAAAAACATAAAATTGTACATATTTATGTGGTACTGTGCAAGGCTTCAACATATGTATAGTTTGAGTAAAGTTTAAATCAAATTGAGCATATACATGTCTTAAAATATTTATCCTTTCTTTATGGTGAAAATATTCAAAATACTTTCTTCTAAATGTTTGAAATATAATACATTATCATTATTGATAGTCATGCCACTGTGTAATAACATACCAGAATTTCTTGGCACATCCAACTGGAATTTAGAACCCATCAATCAACATTTCTTCTCCCACTTTCTTCCTTTACTTCCCCTGCCTCTAAAAATCACCATTCTACTCTCAAGTTCTATGACATCAATTTATTTCTTTCACATATGAGAAAATGTAATATTTGTCTTTCTCTTACATATTCTGGATATTAACCTCTAGTCAAATGTGTTTGCTAATATTTTCTCCCATTTTGTAGGTTATCTCTTCATTCTGTTCACTATGCAGAAAGTTTTTATTTAATGCGATTCCATTTGTCTATTTTTACTTTTATTTCCTTGCTTTTGAGGTACTGTCCAAAAAATATCCCTGGCCATTTCAATGTCCTGAAGCATTTGTACTTTTTCTGTTATTTTTTTTCTTTTGCTAAAGTGAAAGTTTATATTTCCAACCTATTGTGCACTAAGTATTTGGGGGAAAAGAAGAGAAGCAATGGGAGAACACTAAGACTCAGATCTATCATGCAGGAGACACCTCAAGAATAGAACAAGTGCCAAGATAATAACTCACCTCTGTCTCATAAACTTTTGTGCTCCTTCCCATCTATACTTGGAGTTGAGCAGCTTCCCAAAACCCATCCTGTAAGTAAAGGCTGAGTGTTGGAGCAATTGAATGTCCACACACTTCATGAAGATGCAGCTCCAGGCATTTGCTGTTGGAGGCTGCTGCTTTGAGCCTCTGGTTGAAACAGTAAAGCCAATACACTGTTTTCTTCAAGCTCAAGGTATTGACAAGTTGGATAAGTTTGTACCATAAGGACCCTTCCTCTCAGTGTACCTGGCTTTCCCCTTACTACAGAGGCCTGGCCAAGGCTTTTATCTCAGGTCATTTCCTTCCTCAAAAATGTGGCTTTACTATCTAGTCCTTTTTGCTTCTGGTAAAATTGATCTGAGAAACAAATTCATATATATTCTTTATAATCTCCTAAAATGTTAATCTTCTCAAATGGCATTTACCAATAAAGATTTACAAAGTACGGATGGAAAGATTCACTAAGCTGATGGTAAATACTGAAGGTAGCTACAGGGAGAGACATTCCTGAGGAGCTCTCAGGTCTGGGTAGTCTACGTATGATTTGTTCTACTCACTGCATTTTACTTGTTTCCCTAAGCTATGTGCAGGTAATTTTATTAATTTAGCAAGCCATGAAGCAATTAGTGACTAGGAACCAAAAATTATGCTTATTTCTTAGCACAAGCTACTGAAATGACACACTACCTTGTCCTCAAGGGGCTGCAGATAAGATAAAGTCACAGAGGGCCACTCTTCCTAGGGCAAGTTTTAGGACAAATACATGTGCTTGGAGCTAGTCACATGTGTAGTAAAGTTGCTCAGAGAATCTGTGGGTTCACGGAGTTCTGGAGATCCCCAAGATTCAAGAGTGAAGAGAATTGAGTCAGGACAATAAGGGCAAGGAATATCTTCCTAGTACATCACTAGGAAGTAAAGAGATGATAAATGGATTGATAGATAGAGAGATGATAGAAGATAGATACTTTGGTTTCTGTATGTTTGTTTAAATGAGGTGAATGATCTGAAATTTCATACACAATAATAACAGTTTAACAGAGCTATCCTTTCTAAGTTCAGTACTTCTTTCATGGCAACTTTTTTATAAGACTACAATTCTCCAAGATACTATTACTGAAGAAATAGGCCTGCACTTTAAAGAAGAAAAAGGTATGGCAGGAATACACTATTCTCTAGTCCCCCTTTTTTATATATATAACAGAATCAGAGAATTATGGCTAAAGCCCTTATCTATACAAATAAATTGAAAGTTCTACAGAGTTCAAGAGTTGCCTACATCATGAACCGACTATTGAATTTTTAGATGTGTTTTTGCTTCAAAGATATGTTGGCACCAAGGTCCCTCAAAAGAATATAATCGTCCTTTGAAATCATTTTTAATATACTCTACGTGATACAGATTGTGTCATTTGTCCAGGACTTTTTATTTCTCTCTGAAGTTTCCACTGAAAGTCAGCCTTATCCAGAACCTTGTCAAAAGGAAAAAGTGAACATTTCTGACACCTTGATGATGTTTGAATTTGAAGAAAAAAAAGTGGACACAGCAAATAATTCTCTTTCCAGAAAACATGATACACATTTCAGGATCTCCAAATATTCACTCCCAAAGTAACAATTATGCTTTATTATCAATAAAGTAGAATGCTCAAAAGAAATTACCTACTAAATGGATGCATTGTTCACTCAAATTAATATTTCAATATTATTCTGAAGATGGTTTAAAAATAAAAAATATCCATTTCTACCAATTCTAAAGTAATATCACTATCATAAATGCAGACTTAAAAAGCCAGCCTCAACAATAAGGGAGGCACTAAAGCAACTCTCTAAATAAAATACAAAATAGGGCTGGGGATGTGCTTCAGTGGTTCAGTGCCCCTGAATTCAATCCCTGGTACTCCCTAAAAAAGAAAGCTTTAAAAATGTCATTATAAAATACAGAAGCTCTTAATCTATTTGCACAGTGTACTGGTGTTATTACATTAATCTATAATTATTTCTGTTCATAGACCTCACCACTAAAGAATTAAGCAAAGAAACAACCAAGAAAAAAATAAAACAAAAGTCCCATTTTTACTAACAATATGTTGAACTACAAAACATGAAGATAGCTGCCAATACTTAGATCTAAGTAAGATTTTTGCTAGTATCTAGATTGGTTGCTTGCAGGCAGAATGTGCTTGGGAGTTTCCATATAAAGTGTATTCATGAGATTTATCTTTTAATTGGAAGATGACACTACTTTGTATTCCTCTCCAGTGATGTGAATGGAATGAAATTTTCTCAGCTATTTCTCCCTAAATGTGATCTGATTTGTAGAGTGTTAAAGGATGGGTCCTTTAAATATTAGGTAGATGATAAAACTACACATTTTTGTAGAATAGTAGCATAAATACTAAGTTGTGACAAGACTTCATGATGTGTACTTTCCTAAATTCTTATGTGCATTCTCGCATTTAAGTGTAAAAACCCTAAGGCACAGAGATGCCTATCTTTAGTCTATACATATGCCACTATGCCCTTGAGATTTCCTGGATAATTCTAATGACCTTATGTTTAATTTTCAAGTGTCAGATCTGTCAATCCTTCAGGATTCTTTCACTAGTTCTCAGAATGATCTATGTAGGCAATATCATACTGTGTCAGTTTCCTAGTATGTGACTTGATATAATGAAATGAAAATGTTGTGCTATAGGAGAGAATATCTTGATTCAAGATCCATTACTAGACTTGCCTTATCATCTAACCTTCAAGAACATTAGCTTCCACATCTGAAAACACAAGTTCCCAATGAATACCTTACCCATCACATAGAGAAGCTTGGAAAATATAATGTAAGAAATATGGATCTGAAAGTGACTAGAGGATGTGTAAGTAAATTATCTATTTTGCAATGTATTGTTAATAATAGTGAGTCTAGGGTTGCGTCCAAAACAAACAACAAAATTCTCTACTCTAATTCCATCACTTGCTGCTTCTTTGGAAAGTTTGCTCTATGATTCTCTCTTCTCTTAAATTTTCTAAATTTAAATATAAAGTAAATATCTCTACTGACAACTTCCTCTCAGATTTTAAATATGACCCTAATACTATTTTTAAAACAAAAGTCATGCTGGGCACAGTGACACAACCCTGTAATCCCAGTGGCTTGGGAGGCTGAGGCAGTAAGATTGTTAATTCAAGCCAGTTTCAGCAAGTTAGCGAGACCCAGTCTTGAAATAAAAAAATAAAATGAGCTTGGGATGTGGCTCAGTGGTTAAGTGCCCCCGTATCTATTGGCATCTATTTTCTTCTTTTTAGAGTCAAAAGTTTACAAAGTTGTCCATCTCATTGTTCTCCATTTTTAACATTCCTTTCCCTAACATCCCTATGCAATCAATCCAATCAAACCACAGAAATAAAAAAGTATCTAAAAAATATCCTTTCAGAGATTCAACATGGCGGTGGGCGCGGAGAGATCAAGTCTCTGATCTCTTCAGCTGCGTGGGCATAGGGAGTCTTAAATCGTCTAAATGCTCTTTGCTCGGGATCACTAGGCAATGCTGAGCTGACGCGGATCTGGGGTGAACAGTCTGGGCCTCTCAGAACGCACACCGAGCCCGGATCGGCTGAATTCAAGTTCCCATTCGCCTGCGTCCTGCAGACAAACCGCTGTGACTCAGCACTAACCGATCTCGCAGAAACAACTGGTCAGCCTTTCTGAACCTGCGGAGGTTAATACCAACCAAGCCTTCATAGGCAGTGGCCACAGGATTGAGATGGGGCTTGGGAGAGCCAGTCAGGACCCACCCATTGCAGGACAGCCTAAATATTCAGGAGGACCTAGAGTCATCAGAAAAATGGTCAAATAAAGAATTCTAAGGTATTCCTTGAATTCTTTATTTGACCATTTTTCTGATGACTCTAGGTCCTCCTGAATATTTAGGCTGTCCTGCATTGTTTGTATTCCTTTTCTTCCTTGCTTTTTCATGCTGCTCATTTTACTTCTTGTTCTGTTTGACTGCTGAGTTACTGTTTACTCCTATAAATTTATTTGATGCTTGGGAGGAAAGGTATTAGAAGGGAAGGGAAGAAGTCACTAAAGAGAATTCAAGGAATACCTTAGACAGATGGAATGGAATCTTAAAGAGGATATGAGACAGCAAATTCAAATAATGAAAGAACACATTGAAAATGAATTACATAAAGAGATAAAAGAAGCAAATAAGAATCTTTATCAGGAGATAGAGATTATTAAAAAATCAAACAAGAATTCTAGAAATGAAGGAAATGATAAACCAAATTAAAAACTCTTAATGAGAGTATCACTAACAGAGTGGAGCAAGTAGAAGCCAGAACGTCAGATAATGAAGACAAAATATATCATCTCGAAAAGAGTCTAGCCAACTCAGAAAGGCTGGTAAAAAAATCAAGAGAAAACATCCAAGAGATATAGGATAACATAAAAAAACCAAACTTAAGAGTCATCGGGATAGAGGAAAGTATAGAGTCAAACCAAGGGAATGAGCAACCTGCTGAATTAAATAATTATAGAAAACTTTTCAGAAATAAAAAAAGAAACAGATATACAAATTGTAAATGCATACAGGACACCGAGCATACAAAATCACAGTAGACCAACGCCAAGACACATTGTTATGAAGATATCCAATATACAGAGCAAAGAGAAAATATTAAAAGCTACAAGAGAAAGGAGGCAGATTACATTCAGGGGTAAACCAATAAGGTTAACAACGGATTTTTTATCACAAACGCAGATAGCTAGAAGATCCTGGAACAACGTATTTCAAACACTGAAAGACAATGGATGCCAACCAAGAATTTTGTATCCAGCAAAATTAAGCTTCAAGTACGACAACAAAATAAAAATCTTTCATGATAAACAAAAGTTAAAAGAATTTGCAGCCAAAAAACCAGCATTGCAAAGCATCTTGAGCAAAACACTACAGGAGGAAGAAATGAAAAACAATAACCAAAACCAACAGTGGGAAGTACCTCAGTAAAGACAGAGGGCGGGGGAAAGCTATTCATGGAGAAACAAACCAAATTTTTTAAAAAAGATAAATAATCAAACATGGCTGGAAGTACAAACCATATATCAATAGTAACTCTAAACGTTAGTGACTTAAACTCTCCAATAAAGTGACATAGGCTGGTAACATGGATTAAAAAAACAAATCCAAAAATATGCTGCCCCCAGGAGACACATCTGATTGGAAAAGACATACTGAAGGTGAAAAGTTGGGAAAAAAAATATACCACGCACATGGTCCTTGTAAGCAAGCAGGGGTGGCCATCCTCATATCAAATAAAATCGACTTCAAGACTAAGTTAATCAAAAGCGATAAGGAAGGACATTATATACTGTTAAAACGAACCATTCACCAACAAGACAACAATTATCAATATTTATGCACCAAATAAGGGTGCTGCGACATTCATAAAACAAACTCTCCTCAAGAAAAAGAATGAAATAGACCACAACACAATAATTATGGACGACATCAACACACTTCTCTCACCATTGGACAGATCCTCCAAACAAAAGTTGAATGAAGAAACTATAGAGCTCAATATCACAATCAATAACCTAGACTTAACTGACATATATACAATATATCAACCATCATCAAGTGGATATACTTTTTTCTCAGTAGCACATGGATCCTTCTGAAAAATAGACCATATATTATGCCATAGGGCAACCCTCAGTACATATAAAGGGGTAGAGATAATACCATGCAATTATCTGATCATAATGGAATGAAACTGGAAATTAATGATAAAATAAGGAAGAAAAAATCCTACATCACATGGAAAATGAACAACATGTTACTGAATGATCAATGGGTTACAGAAGACATAAGGAGGAAGTCAAAAAATTCTTAGAGATAAATGAAAATAGAGACACAACATATAGGAATCTATGGAACACAATGAAAGCAGTTTTAAGAGGGAAATTTATCGCCTGGAGGTCATTCCTCAAAAAAAGAAAAAACCAACAAATAATTGAGCCCACACTTCATCTCAAAGCCCTAGAAAAGGAAGAGCAAAACAACAGCAAATGTAGCAGAAGGCAAGAAATAATTAAAATCAGAGTGGAAATCAACGAAATTGAAACAAAAGAAACTATTGAAAAAATTGACAAAACTAAAAGTTGGTTCTTCGAAAAAATAAATAAGATCGACAGACCCTTAGCCATGCTAACGAACAGAAGAAGAGAGAGAACTCAAATTACTAACATACAGGATGAAAAAGGCAATATCACAACAGATGCTACAGAAATACAGAAGACAATTAGAAATTATTTTGAAAACCTATATTCCAATAAAATAGAAGATAGTGAAGACATTGATAAATTTCTTAAGTCATATGATTTGCCCAGACTGAGTCAGGAGGATGCACACAATTTGAACAGACCAATATCAATGGATGAAATAGAAGAAGCAATCAAAAGACTACCAACCAAGAAAAGCCCAGGACTGGATGGGTATACAGTAGAGTTTTACAAAACCTTTAAAGAAGAATTAATACCAATGCTTTTCAAGTTATTTCAGAAAATAGAAAAAGAGAGAGCTCTTCCAAATTCATTCTATGAGGTCAACATCACCCTGATTCCAAAACCAGACAAAGACACTTGAAAGAAAGAAAACTACAGACCAATATCTCTAATGAACCTAGATGCAAAAATCCTCAATAAAATTCTGGTGAACCGGATACAAAAACACATCAAAAAAATTGTGCACAATGATCAAGTAGGATTCATCACTGGGATGCAAGGATGGTTCAATATATGGAAATCAATAAATGTTATTCACCACATCAATAGACTTAAAGATAAGAACCATATGATTATCTCCATAGACGAAGAAACAGCATTTGACAAAGTACAGCATCCCTCTATGTACAAAACATTAGAAAAACTAGGGATAACAGGAACTTACCTCAACATTGTAAAAGCTATCTATGCTAAGCCTCAAGCTAGCATCATTCTGAATGGAGAAAAATTGAATGCATTCCCTCTAAAATCTGTAACAAGACAGGGATGCCCTCTATCACCACTTCTATTCAATATAGTTCTCGAAACACTGGCCAGAATAATTAGACAGACGAAAGAAATTAAAGGCATAAAAATAGGAAAAGAAGAACTTAAACTATCACTATTTGCGGAAGACATGATTCTGTACCTAGAAGACCCAAAAGGGTCTACAAAGAAACTACTAGAACTAATAAATGAATTCAGCAAAGTGGCAGGATATAAAATCAAAGGCATTTCTGTATATCAACGACAAAACTTCTGAAATAAAAATGAGGAAAAACACCCCACTCACAATATCCTCAAAAAAAATAAAATACTTGGGAATCCACCTAACAAAACAGGTGAAAGATTTATACAATGAAAACTACAGAACCCTAAAGACAGAAATAGCAGAAGATCTTAGAAGATGGAAAAATATACCCTGTTCATGGATAGGCAGAACTAACATCATCAAAATGGCGATATTACCAAAAGTTCTCTATAGGTTTAATGCAATGCCAATCAAAATCCCAATGGCATTTCTTGTAGAAATAGATAAAGCAATAATGAAATTCATATGGAAAAATAAAAGACCCAGAATAGCAAAAGCAACTCTAAGCAGGAAGTGTGAATCAGGCGGTATAGCGATACCAGATTTCAAACTATATTACAGAGCAATAGTAACAAAAACAGCATGGTACTGGTACCAATACAGGCAGGTGGACCAATGGTATAGAATAGAGGACACAGAGACTAATCCACAAAGTTACAACTATCTTATATTTGATAAAGGGGCTAAAAGTATGCAATGGAGGAAGGATAGCATCTTCAACAAATGGTGCTGGGAAAACTGCCATATGCAACAAAATGAAACTGAATCCCCTTCTCTCGCCATGCAAAAAAGTTAACTTAAAATGGATCAAGGAGCTTGATATCAAATCAGAGACTCTGAGTCTGATAGAAGAAAAATTTGGCTCTGGTCTACATATTGTGGGGTCAGGCTCCAAATTCCTTAAAAGGACAACCATAGCACAAGAGTTAATAACAAGAATCAACAAATGGGACTTACTTAAACTAAAAAGTTTTTTCTCAGCAAGAGAAACAATAAGAGGTAAATAGGGAGCCTACATCATGGGAACAAATCTTTATTCCTTACACTTCAGATAGAGTCCTAATATCCAGACTATACAAAAAACTCAAAAAATTAAACAATAAGATAACAAATAACCCAATCAACAAATGGGCCAAGGACTTGAACAGACACTTCTAAGAGGAGGACATACAATCAATCAACAAGTACATGAAAAAATGCTCACCATCTCTAGCATTCAGAGAAATGCAAATCAAAACCACCCTAAGATACCATCTCACTCCAGTAAGATTGGCAGTCATTATGAAGTCAAACAACAACAAGTGCCGGGGAAGATGTGGGGAAAAGGGTACACTTGTACATTGCTGGTGGAACTGCAAATTGGTGCGGCCAATTTGGAAAGCAGTATGGGATTCCTGGGAAAGCTGGGAATGGAACCACCATTTGACCTAGCTATTGCCTTTCTAGGACTATTCCCTGAAGACCTTAAGAGAGCATACTATAGAATTTCTGCTACATCGATGTTCATAGCGGCACAATTCACAATAGCTAGACTGTGGAACCAACCCAGATGCCCTTCAATAGATGAGTGGATAAAAAAATGTGGCATCTATACACAATGGAGTACTACACAGCAATAAAAAATGACAAAATCATAGAATTTGCAGGGAAATGAATGGCACTAGAGCAGATTATGCTAAGTGAAGCTAGCCAATCCCTAAAAAATAAATGCCAAATGTCATCTTTGATATAAGGAGAGCAACTAAGAACAGAATAAGGAGGAATAGCATGAGAAGAAGATCACCATTATACAGGGTCAAGAGGGGGGAGGGAAAGAGAGAGAGAAGGGAAATTGCATGGTAAAGGAAGGAGACCCTCATTGTTATACAAAATTACATATAAGAGGAAGTGAGGGGAAAGGGGAAAAACAAGAGAGAGAAATGAATTACAGTAGATGGGGTAGAGAGAGAAGATGGGAGGAGAGGGGAGGGGAGGGGAGTTAGTAGAGGATAGGAAAGGCAGCAGAATCAACAGACACTAGTATGGCAGTATGTAAAAAAGTGGTTGTGGAACCAATGTGAATCTGCAACGTGTATACGGGGGAAAAATGGGAGTTCATAACCTGCTTGAATCAAATGTATGAAATATGATATGTCAAGAGCTTTGTAACGTTTTGAACAACTAATAATAAAAAAAATATATCCTTTCAATCTTTGCAGACTGCACCTTCTTTAACCTTTGACTTCTTTCACAATTCTCTTCTTCTTGAAGCTTATCTTTTCTGGGGTGGACTTCCATGAAGCTATGTTTTATTTGTTTTCTTTATGCCTCGTTGAATTCTTACCTCAGTCTTAGTTAAAGAATCCTTCTTTTCTTTAGGCCTTAAATATTGATGTTCTTTAGCACTCCAGCATGGAATCTTCATATTTCTCACCTAGACTTTTTGTGGTGAAGTCATTTCTATTTGAGTTCCTTTAACATACAGGAAGCTTCCTGATCCATATTTCTATTCCAATTTATTTTTCCTGGATGTCAGATGGATGGAAATATCTAATTAAATGTTGAATATCTTTGTTCCAATATCTCAAAGACAATTTGGACTTATCAAGTTCAAAGTTGAAGTCATTGTTTTCTCCTTCCTGCCTCCCTGTATCTGCCTGTCTTGTTGAATGGCACCATGATCTGCTCAGTAATGTAAGGCAGACCTGAGTTTCACAGCATCCACAGGAAGTAAGTGTTTGTCATAGGTAAATCTCTCCTACTCGAGTAAGAAGCAGCAGTGATGGGCTCTATCACCAGAATGTTTGAATGCTGTTTTGAGGAACTAGCAAACAAAATTAAACAAAAAGAGGAAATAAAAGGTATACAATTTGTAAAAGAATAAATAAAACCAAACCTGTCTGCAGCTGATAATATTAAATATATAGAAGCCTCAAAAAAAATCAACAGAAAACTATCATGAATAACAAAATAATCCTTTAAAGTGATTAGTAATGAAATTAATATAAGAATATATGACCTTCTTACAGTTAATGAACATGCATGTAGAAGAAAATACCAAATAAACAATTGTTTTAGTCATTTTTTTTTGGTGGTAAGAACCAAAAGACCTGACAAGAACAATTTTAGAAGAGGAAAAGTTTATTTGGCTTATGGTTTCAGAGGTCTCAGACCATAGGGCTGGCTTCATATCTCAGGCCCAAGGAAAGGCAGAACATCATGACATAAGGTTGTGGCACAGAAAAGCAGCTCAGGACACAGTAATAGGAAGCAGAGAGAGAGCAAAACTCAGTTCACAAAATATAGACCCCAAAGGCATGCCCCAATGACCACTTTCTCAGTCATACTCTACCAGCCTAGTTACCACCCAGCTCATCCCTATCAGAGGATTAATGCACTTATTAGAATAATACACTCAAAACCTAATAATTTCACCTCTAAACTTTCTTGCATTGTCTCACACATGAAATTCAAAGGAGGTACCTCATATCTAAACCATACCAATAATAAAAATGACCAACAACAACAAATAAGAATAAATGCCTAAAAATAAACAGGCAGATTCTATATGAATAAAACTAAATTCTACTAGCAAATCCAAAGAGGGTTTAAATCGGAAAATATGTTGCTTCTCTCTCAACCTTCAAAATTCTATAAATATCAGTTATCCATAAATTAATCAAAATAAAATCATAAGTTTGCTTTTAGAAGTAAATACATTGATTCTAAAACTTATCTAGAAAAAAAGGATGGGGAAAACCACTTAAATTCAACTTTAAGAAAAATGATAAGGAAGAATTAGTTTTCTGAAATGGAAAGAATTCTTGTACAGCTACAGAGAAAAACTAATGCTCATACACAAATAAGAAGGCAAAAAAATGAAGCAAAATAGATGGTTTGCTGGTGAGCCTAGTCTTTGCTCTGGGATCCAATTTCCTCACTTGATTTTTCTCTTAGGCAAATGGCAGAGAACTACATTTTCCTTTTATCTCAATCTTCTGACAGGGTTAGTTAATGAGAGGCACTGGCAGAGAAAGGGAAAAAACCCAAGGTTGTTCTCTGGTATGCTTTCTCCCTGTCAAAAGGAAAAAAAAAATAAGTGCTTTCTTCCAAGTATTAATCTGAACACAAATAAAATTTCCCTGTACTGTGTTATTAGATCCTAGTAAATTATTTAAAAAATTACAAGAAAAGTCTATTCAGGTGTGTCTGGCTGAGGGGAACAAAGCCATTCCTGACATGACCTTTAATTCCCAGAAACTAAGCAAAGCACTTCAGCACAGCTGTTGTACCCTAGTAAGTGCTTAGTTAGAGAGAACAATGCTACAATTTATTTTCATGTAATATGATCTGATATATGTTAAGAACTTTATCTTTATGGTCTCTAATACTTAAAATAATTTCAAAACTTTTTGCATGTTACTCATGAAATAATTGACAATTAAAGCAATGAGAATGTTTCCTATGACACTCAGACATGGCCAGCCCAGAATACAAACCATATCAGGTTAACTGAAGTCAATGCTTTTCCCAGCCTCCATTTGTGAAATCTCAATATATATATATCTATTTCATATCTCAACAATCCCTGATTTGTTCAAAGTAAACAGTTCCTCTTGGATCATTCTTTTCTTGTGCCATCCTAAATCGTCACAGACATTTTGTAGAAATGACATTTTTCCCTGGGTCAACAAAACAAACAAAACATTGAGCCCAAGCAAGTAGCTTCCCTGATGAGCTCTTTTCATCTATTTCCGTTAACACTGAGACACACATACACAGATTTACCTACTCTAATCTCCATTTCTTACAACAAATCCAGACCACAGGGCTGGTCCTACATTCCTCTGTAAAGAGTTATTTAACTTTTCTATCATCCATGTTGAGATATACACCAATTCAAATCCTCACTCTCTGCTCAAGTAACTATGGCCCTTCCTGTCATCAAAACCTACTCTTATATCTTTCATTTACAAACAAGTAAAAATAAATCATAATAACATATCTGAATCTGAGTTTTTCTACATGAGCTCCATAGGACTTTAATAGATATTATGGTGTAATAAGAGGTTTGGTTAAAGGTAGTCTGAATAAAATATAATGCTTTTTACTTCAGGAATTCTTAAAGACTTTAAGTTGCTAAAGTGTATTGCAGAAAGGAAATTACAAAGTTACTTCTAAGCTTAATAGATGATGTATTCATATCAATGTGTTTTCAAAAGAAAACCTTTTTTTGAGAAATAATTGGAATAAAGTACTCTAAGCCCTTGCCCTTCAAAGACTGAAGCTAAGAACATATAGTCTGAACCCAGAAGATACTTTGAGAAATATTTGTCTGTAGTAAGACTCCTCTAAAATATATTTCCACATGTAAATATCTTGAGCCAAATGAGAAACACACAAAGAAGAGAAGGAAGCAAGATGACTCACTAGAAGTAACTGGTGTGCCTCCCTCAATAACGAAAGACCAACTCCTTGGGGAGGAGGAGGACAATAGCTATTTCTCTGGAGTTTTTGAGGCAGGCCACTAGAGAGCAGTGGGTATGTTTCAGAGAAGTTGTGGAGATACATCGTGGCCTTAAAGGGAAGTAAGTACACAATTTCTATTGCTTTGTCTTTCAGGATTAATCCTGAAATAAGAGGGACTTCATTTGTTAACCTAATGATATGCCCTCTACAAGAAACTCATTTCAACAGTTAAAAGTTATGTAGATGGAAAGTGAAGGGATGAAAAAGATACATAAGGAAGATGGAAATCAAATGCAGTTAAGAGTAGTTATATTTATATAAGATAAAATAGACTTCAAGTCTGATTCTACAAAAAGAGACAAAGGATGTTACTATATTATGATAAAGAGATCAATTAAACAAGAGGAGATAATATCTGACCTCAAACGGTACTACAAAGCAATGCTTAAAAAATAGCATGACATTGGCATAAAAAGAGACACAAAACCAATGAAACAAAACATATCAGAAATAAATCCATTTATTTACAGATAACTAGTTTTCAAAAAGAGCATCTGGAGCTTACATTGAAAAAAATTCTCTTTAAAAAATGGTGCTGGGAAAATGATAAACTGAAGAAAGAAACTAGACTCCCTGGCTTTATAATATAAAAATAAACTCAAAAAATTTAAATGCAAGATGCAGCACTATCAGACTGAAGAAGAAAATATAGGAAAAAGCTTGAGGACTTTGGTCTCAGCAAAGACATTTTGGATCTGACCTCCAAAACATAAGCAATAAAAGCAAAATTGGATAAATGAAACTACCTCAAACTAAAAGTTTCTATATAGTAAAAGGAAAAATCAGTGGAATAAAGAGACAGCCTATAGAATGGAAAAATGATTTCCAATTTATCTGAAAATAAATTAATTTTCAGGATATATAAGATATTCAAACAGTTCCACAACAAAAAAATAAAACCCCTCAAATATTCCAAATATTACAATTTTAATAATGGATGGATCATCTGTAGAGACATTTCTCAACAGAGATTATGTGAATATCCAACAGGTATATGAAAAGCTGTCAACATCATTTATCACAAGGGAAATGCAAATGAAATATTACCTCACTAAGAATCTAAAAGACAAAAAGTAACAAACAGTGGTAATGTGTGGAGAAAGGAAAACTCTCATACACTGTTGAAAGAAATATAAATTAGTAGAACCATATGGAAAAGAGCACAGTTCCTCAGAAAACTAGAAATAGAACTACCATATAATTCAACAGTCATACTACTGGATATATTTCAAAAGGAAATAAAGTCTGTGTAACAAAGAGATACCTATATTCTCATGTTTACTGTAGCATTATTCATAATAGCTGTGATACACAATCAACTCTCATGTCTATTAATTGATGAAGGAATAAAGATATATTTACATTGGATATATGTACATAATGAAATATTCAACCCTAAATAAGAATGAAACATTGTCATTTGAAGCAACATATATGGAAGTGGAGTTATTATGATTAAATATTAGTTAAGTAAAATAAAAAACATAAAGAAAAATATTGTATATTCTCACTTTTATGTGGAAGCTAAATATTGATCTCCAAGAAATAGAGAATAGAATAGTGGTTACTAGAACCTGAAAAGAATGTTAAGATGTGAGGGATAGGATATTTAATAGGTGCAATGATGCAGGAATACATTCTAATTGTCTTTACTACAGTAGCATAACTATGATTGACAGCAATTAACTAATTTTCAAGCAGAAAAATTATGTATGACTTACCCCAATTCAATCATATTGTATACATGTATTGAAATATCACATTGTACCTCATAAATATGTATACTTGGGCTGGGAAGTGGCTCAAGCAGTAGCGCGCTTGCCTGGCATGTGCGCAGCACTGGGTTTGATCCTCAGCACCACATACAAATAAGGATGTTGTGTCCATTGAAAGCTAAAAAATAAATATTAAAAAATTCTCTCTCTCTCTCTCTTTAAAAAAGTATGTATACTTACTATGTGTCAATTAAAAGTTTTTAATGTATGTTTTTTGAATACTAAGATAAATGAGAAATTTAAGGCATTAATTTTATATATTGAGCAGAAAAGATTTTGAAGGAAGAAAGAGAAGTTGAGATGTTTCTCATCACCTTGAAATTAGCTAAGTAATCAGTCCCTGTTGTAAAATTAGCATACGTCTTTGTTACAGGGCTGGGGCCTCCTGGGAAACTGATGTTGTGTGAAGAATCCCCCTTCAAACCTCAATTCTTGCCATCAATTCAGAAAGATGTCAGTTGTGTCACTCGGAGTAATAGGAATGAGTTTATTGAAGGGTTAGGAAAAAAGGGAAAGGGGATTCTCTCAAGGAAAAGAGTGGATCATCTCAGAGAGGAGAAGGACAGTATACCTCCTCTGCATTCTAATTTAGTGGGAATCCCATAGAAGTTTTCAAAGAGTCCCAGCCATGTCCACCTCTTGACTTTTGACTGACAGCAGGATGATGATATCAGACTTTGAAGTCTCCACTGCTATGACAACTTTATGTCACTTTGGCCCATTCTGACGAATTCTAACTTGATTCTTAACCAAAAATTCCTACAGATTTTTTGGTTAGGAAGAATTATCCTGATCATCCTGAGTGTCAGGATCTGGGCTGTGAAAAGGTATACAAAATTCTCCCCCTTCATGGTAATTTGGGTTCCTCTTATCCACATTATGGTATGCCTGCATTTCTCCTACAGATAATAGGTAATTTGCTGAGGAATGTAACATACTCTGTCCAGTTAAGCCAGGCAGGATCAGGTAAATTGCTTTGTGGAAAAGAAAGCATGTAGGGGTCAGCAAAGTTGGGCTCATTTTATAGAGTTATTTCCTTAACCTCATGTTCCCACCATTCTCATCTGTCTGACCTCTATCATTTTACTTTCTATATAAATCAGTTCAAGTGAACTCCAACCTATCCTCGGTTAATTCAGTATAATTATCCTATCCTTCCTACTCCCACACAAGAAAAAAATGAACTCAAACTCTTATGCTATTAAAAAGAAAGAAGAAGCTTGAAACTATAGCAAGACATACTCAAACTAATCTCTAATGTAATGATTCAAAATACAGGTTAAGTAAAAATTAGAAGAGCATATTTCATGAAAAGTCTCTAATATATTTCTAAGCATCAAAACTTAATCTGAAATATTTTAAATAATACTGAATATCTCAAACAAACTAGTATGGTACAGATAATTACTACACAAATTAATTAAGACCAAAGGAAAGTTTTATTGATATTCAAGCAGGGTTTCTGAAATGAATATGCATCGGCATCAAGAAGAGGAGAGGAAATGCAAATTACAACCACAATGAGACATCCCCTCACCCTGTAAGAACAACTATTTAAAATGAGGGAGAGAGACAGAGAGAGAGAGAGAGAGAGAGAGAGAGAGAGAGAGAGAGAGAGAGAGAGAGAGAGAAGAGAGAGAGAGAGAGAGAGAGAGAGAGAGAGAGAGAGAGAGAGAGAGAGAGAGAGAGAGAGAGAGAGAGAGAGAGAGAGAGAGAGAGGTGCAGAGAATATGAAGAAAAGGAAAAGACTTGCACACTGTTGGTGGGAGTGTATATTAGCAGAATATCATGGAAAACAATATAGAGTTTCCTCAAAAAATTAAAAACAAAACAGGCATATGACCAAGCAATCCTACTTTTGGGTATATATATCCAAACTAAATGAAATTAATATGTCAAAAAGACATGCTCTCCCTATTTGTTGCAGCCTATTCACAATAGCCAAGAAGAAGAAACAACCTAAATGTGAATCAACTGTTGAGTGGATAAAGAAAATGTGGTGCACATGACCCAATGGAATACTAATCATCCTTTAAAAAATAATGAAATCCTGACATCCTGGGGCACATGAATAGACCTGAAAATCATTATATTTACTGAAGCAAGGCAGGTACAAAAAGACATACGTGAAATCTCACTCACTCTGATGTGAAATCTAAAGAAGTTGATCTCGTAGAAGTCATCAGAATCTGGAGAGAGTAGGGGCAGAGGAAGAATGAGGAAAGGTTGGTCAATGGGTACAAAGTTAAAGTTAGATAGAAGTAAGGAATTCTGGTGTGCTATTGTATAGTAAGATGTTATAGATTGGATGTGAGATGTCCCCCCAAAATTCATGTAAGACAATGCAAGAAGATTCAGAGGAGAAATGATTGGGTTGTGAGAGTTTTAACCAAATCTGTGATTTAATCCCCTGATAGGAATTAACTTAATGGTAACTGAAATGGTAGGCTGTGGCTGGAGGGGGTGAGAATTGGGGCGTGGCTTTGGGTATATATTTGTATCTGGCCAGTGGACTTTCTCTCTGCTTCCTGATGACCATGTGAGCTGCTTCCCTTTGCCACACTCTTCCTCCATGATGTGCAGTCTCACCTTGAACCAGGAATGGAGTTGGCCTTCAGTGAACTAAGACCTCTGAAACTATAAATTTTCCTTCCTCTACAATTGTTCTGGTCAGGTCTTTTAGTCACAGTAGCAAAAAAGCTGACTAAAGCATAAGGTAACTATATATAACAATGTACTTCCTATTTCAAAAAGCTAGAAAAAAGAGTTTTGAAATTTTCACCATAAAGAAATTATAAATACATTAAAATTATAGATAAATAGGTTTAACCTGATTTAAACACTGCACAAGGTACACATATTTGAAAACATCATGTTACCCTAATATATACAACATTTCTTTATGTATTAGTTACAAAATAAATTTATTTTTTGAAGAAGAAAAAAATCCAACCACAAAAAAACAATAAGAATCTTGTCAAATGCTGATTCAATTGTTCTGGGTTTGGGTTGGAGATTCTGTACTTCTTATGTGTTCCCAGGTAATGCTAATATGCAGATACATTTGGAAAAGCAAGAGTTTTACAACATATGATTGATTGTAACTTGCTTAGAACAGTTGAGAAAAATATATTGATATGAATACATGGTACATTAATTATTAATAGGTTTCACTAAACAAACAAATAAAATGCACACTAGGATTTCTTTGCCAAAAAGTTGATGTAGCATTTTAGCAAAGTAGCTCAAGCCAAAAAACAGCAGCGCTTTTGCTTTATATCCTGAACTCATTTTGATGTTTTCAATTGACATGACAAAAAGAGACTGAATAATCATCCTCAAAGGGCTTCTGTTTATTAAGAACTGTGGACTAGTGAGTGACATCCCCAACCCTTCTTAGCCACCTGTTCTGGTCACCAGCCAACAACTGAAAAGTTACAGGGGAGATGCCAAGCAGTGAAAAACAACATTAGGTGGTGCCAGAGTTGATGATTTGAATATACTTCCTGTGTGCCATCAAAAGATGCTTTCTATTGTCATAGTAAATATATTCAATTCAACCCTCTCGGTTGGAATTTCTTTTCCTCTGCCTCTCATCTAAATTACCACCAGTGGAGGTTGACTGTAGCCATTTTTCAAGTAGATTGCATAATGCTTTCATGTGGCTAACTTGCTCCCTTGTCTCCTATTTGAATCTATTTTTTATTCTCTTGATGAATACCCTTGATTTTAGAAGTGTGTTAGCTTAAAGCTATGGTACATATGTATCAAAACTGCTTGCTCAAGACTCTATTTCTGAAATGTTTGACTATTAGTTGAGGCATACACTTCTAATGCCACTGTGATTTTAGAAACTTACGGTGTCATATTATCAAAACCTTTTGCTCATATTTGCAGAGTTTGTGCTTCTACAGCATTGATCAAGTGGCTGGCTGCACCATTGAACTCTTGTAAGTGGAGGAAGCTCCTTCTCTTGCTGCCAAAGAAGCAGCAGTTTCCATTTCTCACTTGGCTATCATTGTTGCTTTTTCAGTTTTCTTTTAAAATTATTCAGCTCAATATAGCTCAAATCCCATTACCACAAACTCCAACAGAGAACCTATTCCTTTATTGCTGTTTGGGCTCTAAATTCCTTTGTAGCAATATTGTTGCAGTAACAGAACTATCACCTGGCTCTAAAGGCTTTTGGTTATTCAGATGTTTTTGTTGAAATGAGATTTATTCTGGGCTGCAGCTGTGGCTCAGTGGAAGAGTGCTTGCCTAGCATGTGTGAGGCACTGGGTTCAATTCTCAGTATCACATAAAATAAATAAAAGGTCCATCAAAAACTAAATAATATTTTTTAAAAAATAAGATTTATTCTAACAGGATTTTACGAGGAGGAACCACAAGTGTGGTGGCCCCAAGCAACAATGAAAGCATTGGTGAATAACATCAATTGTGTACTACTTGATCTCTAATCCTCTTGGTTTCATTAAATGGATTTGTTGAGATGCTAACCTTTAATCTTCAGAAGGAAGAATGTTTACTTCCCAGAGCCATTTTACTAGACTTATAGAAATGCACCAATTATTTCTGTAAAGACAGCATGAACAATTTGACAACATTAATTAACTCAACTCTAGACTATAGAGTTAAAAAAATAAAAGAAAGAAAGAAAACCTCTCAGGGCTCTGAAAATCACTTTATAAGGAATTTGTAATTTCCAAAGTATAGAGAATTCTTGACATGAAGGACTACAATGAAAAGACACTTTATCTTGCTCAATTTTTAAAAATTGCTGTTTTTCCATGTAGTGTCATTTTTATGCAACTTTTTAATTTATTTATAATAGTCTTTTCAACTATCAAGCCCAGAATAGTGCTTTTTCTACAATTAAAACATGACAGTAAGGAGCAATAGCATTTCATTCTCTTAAGTTTTAGTATATAATGCAAACAAGTATAAAGAATGGATATGTAAACTGATCTAACTAATATATTCCAAGGCCATATATGCCCTGCTTCAATTTTGTGCCCCCCCACCCTGCACATTTCTGTGCTAGAAAAACATCTTTGGGACAATACCTGATAGCATTGAAACATCCCAGCAAATGTTTATCAGGCTTCCTTCTTGCTGGGCACTTTATATACTTTATCTAATTTAATATTTACAATATCCCCATGACCTAAATACTAACATTATTCATATGTTAAATATGAGAAAATTAAATCATCAATGAATCAAGTTACTTTTTAAAGGACATTGACACAGTAAGATCTAAAACTTAGTCTATCTGAACCAGAAAACTAAGCTCTTATCTAGGACACTCCTGTCCATCCAAATGTTGTCTGTAGGTTAGAGAGATGCAGTACAGAGTCAGCGAGTTGGCATGGGCTACTTAATTACCTTCAATTGGTTTTGGTCCTTCCATGAGTGTGGCTTGTTATATTTGGCTATTTAGTGTACAGCCAACTCCAGGTGCTTCTTGACATTTTCCAATTACTGCAGGTTTAGCCTTTCATTTCCAGCGCATAGTTAAGGCTCTGGTGCTATACCAGATCCAAACTTTAACTGCCCACATCATTTTACAGAGCTCTAGGAGATCTCAGAGGAACCCCAAAAAGCTCAAGATGTTTCATAAAATATTGATGTTATTTGGAATTTAAACTGCAGTCATTATTTATAGAAACTTGGTTGTAAACACATTTTTACTAATGTGTTAAAACAAGTTCATGAATCTCTAATATTTACTCTAAAAGTTTATCTGCCTCAGGGCATACATTTCATTTGGTCAAGTGTGTGGACTGCTCCAAAGATGGGTAGCATGTCCTTCTGGGACCATATGAAAGGGGTAAGGAGGCCAGATCCTTTATCCCTTTGTTACAGAGCTTTATTTGCCTCCCACTGGAGTGAAACAAGCAGTCACTGGCCCTCCAGCTCAAGAATTGCACACTGTTTTTAAGAGACTTTTTGAATGACTGCCAGAACTCTGAAAATGGTGAACTAGTTTTATTGTCTCTTTCCTTACCTCACAGATTACAAGCTACCCTCTAGCACCCCCTGCGATCATGTCTTCACTGTATGTTCACTTCTTTTCTTTCTTCTGCCTCTTCCACATATAATTAATTGGTAGCAAGCAAACCTTACACAATTTACAGGGAACTGAATAATACACATTATATTTACATTTGATTTGAAAATAAATTTCAAAAGTAAATAATTATCAAAATTCTGAGACAGGAGAGATATGCCCGAGAATGATGACCACACATCTCTAAAACTGGCAGAGTATTTCTACATAACAAGGAAATAAACGTATCCAATTAACAGGTATGGAGTGAGCCCCTGCAAAGAGGCGTTCTGTGAGTACCATGGGATGTGGAATGATGAACAAGATGGCCCCCCCCCTTCAGAATTCTTAATCTACTTATAAAATAAGGTGCATGTATAAATAGATAGAAAGCAATAAACATTACAGCTTTTTTTTAACCCTGTTCTCAACCCCAGCCTTGGCTTAGCCACTCTTTCTATGATATGATTTACCATCCATAGGTCCATTGCAGGATAGTCATATGCTGGATTTTCCAGGAAAGCCCCAAATTATTGTCCAAACATAATTAATAATTGTCCCTTCTACTCTCAAAATTGGCCTACAGTGGGCAATTATATGACACCTTAATTATAGTGCATGCAATTTTATTTCTTTGTTGTTTTATATGTCTATTTCTTCCTTGAAGGAAGAGGCCATGTTTTCATCTTTTAAAAAATCTTTTGTATCTAGCATACACCCGAAGTATAGTGGATAATGAATAAAAATAGTAAAGAAAGTGCTGGCTTTCAAAGGAGGAGGTAAATTTACATTTTTTAAGGGAAAGGAGTAAATTTGAATGGAGAACTTTCATCTAAAATGGATCTTGAAAAAAGTTCAAATTATACTTCAAGACGGATGAGGAGGATAACAGTCTAATTGAAAGGAATCTCTATGATATCAAGGCAAAAGGTAGAAATGTAGACAGAGAAGGTAAAGATTTAATTACCAATAAGTGGCCTCAAAGTATAGAGTTGCTCCCAGTCTCATGAAGAGGAAACACGATCTTCTATAACTTAAAATAAATTGAATATTCAGCTATGACCATTGGAACTCCCAGAAATTTCCTTGCTATCTATTATCTACCAAGGTAAAGATACCTATTTGCAATTTCTACTCTGCTTTTTAAAATTGTTTCTGGGTAATATAAAGATTAGTGCAGCACACTGTATGTGGAGTATTAGTGAAGGGTGATATTCTATATAGATCTGGTTTCAAAACACAACTTTTACACTATATTGATCTTAGGCAAGTTACTTAACCTCTACAAACCTCAATTTTATCATCTTTAGTACAAGGAAAACCACTGCATCCTGTTACTATGAGTACTGACAGAAAGCAGAAGCCCGAACAATGTAAACAATACATTCATATAGTTATTATCATCAATTTAAAAATTAAAAAATAAAATTTGCCTTTAACAACTAGTGCATAAATTATAATTAAAGAATGAATCCCAGATCATTTCTGCAGCAGAAAGAATAGATAAATTTTTGTGTCATATTTCAAGATATGCCTATTTTTTAAAATATTTTTTAGTTGTAGTTGGCACAATACCTTTATTTATTTGTTTGTTTGTTTGTTTGTTTATATGTGGTGCTGAGGATTGAACCCAGGGTGTCGCACATGTGAGGCGAGCGCTCTACCACTGAGCCGCAACCCAGTCCCCTATATGCCTATATTTTAATTGGGAAACTTTTCATCTGGATTTGCTTCACCAATAGTAATCATTTAAGTATAAAATCTATCTCTTAATTCTTGAATTCCTACAAGTAAAACAGCAGGAACCAGAATTTTAAAAGCTTTGTTTCAGAGATTTGGAACATATATAATATAGCATCAATTTCTGAAACTGCAAATTTTCTGGAATTTTCCATATTTTATTAGAGAAAATAAGGTACTGATATATTTAACAATAAAGCAATTAATTTGATTAAAAATTGACAAATGACCAGGACAGACACGTCTCAAAAGGAGAAATACAAATTACCAATAAATATATCCCTAAATTATCTCTTTTGTTAGCCATCAGATAAATGCAAATAAAAACCACAGTGAGATATCATTTTATCTCAGAATGGCTACTATCAAAAATTATAAAAGAACAAATGCTTGTAATGATGTGGATGGAGAAAAAGGAACCCTTATTTATTGTTTAGTAGACATGTAAAACCACATTATTGAGGAAAGTATAGCAGTTACTAAAAATGGAGCTAACCTATAATCAAGTTATCCTACTTCTGGGTGTATATCCTAAGGAAATGAAATCAGCACACTAAAGAGACACCTGCATGCCCATTTTTATCTTGCCACTATTCACCATAGCTAAGATATATAATCAGCCCAAGTACCCATCAACAAATGAGTGGATAAAGGAAACATGGTATATGGAGACCATAGAGTATTATTCAGCCATAAAGAAGAATGAAATGCTATCTTTTGCAGCCAAATGGTTGGAGCTGTGAGTCATTATGCTAAGTAAATAAGCCAGGCATGAAAAGACAAGTACTATATGCTCTCTCTTATATGTGGACTCTTTAAAATAAAAAGTTGAATTGAAAGTAAAATAATGATTACTAGAGGTTAGGAAGTGTGAGGCAGAAAGAGTAGAAAAAGTGGGTTGGATTTGATCAATGCATGCTAAATTCATGTGTGGAAATATAACATTGAACCACATTAATTTTAAAATTAATATATTCATTAATTTTTTAAAAATCATATGGAAAGGCAGGAAGATAAGATAAAGAGGAGAAAGAGGGAGAGTAAAAAGAAGAGAGGATGCAGAAAAAGAAGAAAGGAGAGTTGTAACTCAATCCGCCCACCTTTGTTTGAATGTTTGTGTGATTACTGTAGGCAAACGGGGCATGACCAGAGGAGGTGGGTCTTTGGGGGGTATTCCCTGAAAGGGCCAACCTTCCTTGTGGCCCCTTTCACTCTCACTTTCTGCTTCCTGACCCTGTCATGAGCTAAGCAGCTTTCCTTTGCCGGGCCTTTCTCCATGATGTAGAGCCTCACCTTGAGCCCAGCTGTCTATGGACTGAGAACTCTGAAATCATCAGCCCCAAATAAAATCTCCTCCTCTAAGTTGCTCTTCTCAGGTATTTTGGTCGTTGTTATTGTTACATGAAAGCTGATTGAAATGCTAAAGAAGTGAATATTCTTTGGGGGAAAGTATTTAATATTTTTTTTTACTAAGAAAGTTTTAATATGTTATATACTATACAACTTCTCATAAATATATCTGATCAAGGAAACTTTTTCCCTTTAATGAATCATATTCCAATGAATATTCTGTGGCAAATGAAATTTGATCAAATTCAACCTCTTTAAGTTTGCAATTAAGGAAACTGAGGCAATAAAGTTTAATTGACTTGTTCCAAGTTCCTCCAATTGATTTGTCAGAGAACATGAGTTGAAGTCCTATTTTCTCTGTAAGGTCACCATTTATACTAGAAAATTGTATTAGATAATTAACTAAAACATATATTCTTTATTGATACTAAGAAGTTGTCTAGCACCTTAAAGTAAATTTGTATTCTAAATTATGACCTTATTTTTGTCTCAACAATTGCATATTGCTCTTAATCTGTTTGCATCAACATCTATCTAAAGTGTCATGTGGCTTTAGCATATGTAATAATGCTTCTGATTGGTGTGTACCAAACTGATTCCATCTCTGCATTGTCTCCCAATGTCCTACAAACACTTCCTAATAATATTTTGTAGTTTCTTTCTCAATGAAATATGTCAGCATTGATTGAATACTTCTTATCCTAAAGCTGCATTGCTGCAGCTTAAGGAGATTTGAGGTTTGTTTAAATGATGGATCACAGATAAGCTCTGCATTTCAGCCTTCTGCATGGATATTCAAATAACACCAAACAAAAATATTAGGTAAACAATTTTGATTTCATTTATATTAAACTATTGAATCATAATAACAAAACATATGATGATGAGACCATTTATTGATTTTTTTCACTATAGAATTCTAATAGATTTGGGGGTCATTTGGTTGAATGTCTCATTGAATCCAGGAATCTGTTTTACATATCATACTAATAAAACTAGCCCTCTTCAAAAGGAAATATCCACTGGCAGAGATTCAGATATAAAAAGTTCATTCCGTTGTTAGAAAGTTACGTTAGAATTCAAATCGTTATGTTTGGTTGAAATGTGTATTCAGTTCTCTGGAGAAAAATATCTATCTCTGATTCCTAAAATTGACATGTATTGAGCTTGAAAATTTAAATATAAAAATGCTATCTAGACATCAGGTGCAGCATTTTAATCCCAATTGCACATCTGGTGGTGTTCTTTCAGTAAGATCTAAAAACATAAGCATAAAAAAGACAGTTTTGAGTAGTGGGAGACATGGTCACTGTTTCTTTAAAAACCTTTAACATAGGATGTAAGGCCTTCCAAGATCTATCCTCTGCACACACGTCAAGGCAAACCCTGTTTCAGTCAGTGGTTTTGTCTTATTTTGATGTGGTGTGTTGTGTTGTGCTGCCTCACTCTTGCTTTTAACACTTATCCCTAAGTAAACTAATATTCTGTGAGGCAATTAGCCTCAGCCTTTACCCTCCCAGAGCCAATGGTATGGCTTTCTTGAAGAAGACTATGAGCAGACATAGATAAAAAAAAAAGGGTATCATGGTGGCAGGACTCTGGTTCTGGATAACTCCAAGAGTCATTTCAGAAAATTCAGAGGACAAACAAATAATTATCCTCTGTGTTTCTGACTATCTGATCCATTGCTTACCTTTCGTAAAACAATTTATTCTGCTTTGGTTAAGAAACTGGCATATATTCAGCTGAGTCCAAGACTGTGCTTTGGAATCCATCTATAATTCTACATCAGTAGTAGACTACCCATTGGATTTTGTGAGTGATATTCATTTTATGTAATTTCAAGTTATCTTGCTGCTGTTTTCTTTCTTTTGGCATTTTTCCAAAGGCTCTTTGGAGAATTGGAAGAACATGCTCTATTAAATTGGTGCTACACCAACTTACTCTTCACATGCTTTTCTAAATGCATATACATACAAACACAGGCACGGTCGGTTTAAAATCCATCATTATTCCTGCCAGGAATTGACAGAAACTTTAGAAGCACAAAAATGTAGAATGTTAATTCTGGAAGAAGTAATTATTCTGGAAAGAAACTCTAGAAATCATTGGAAATAATGACTTCACTTCATATTTAAAGTCAAGAGACTAAGTGACTTGCACAATGTTCTTTCTTAAATTCATTTTTTATTGTTTTCAAATCTCTAGTTAACACTGACCCATTTCTTTCTTCTTTTATTCATAAATTTTCAAATTTTATTGGCACTAGCACGAGGACTTCATCTCAAAAAATTTTCCTGTATTATTTAAAATTTTTTATTATGAAAATTTTCAAATATGTTCAAGGTGGTACAAATATAATTACAAAAGCAATAAAATTGGTACAATAATAATATAGTATAGTATAGTTTAAATATGGTAGTGTAATAAACTCTATATAACCTCAATATAGTACATATATCAGTACTTTGTCTGAACTTGCACTATCAACTTCACTATCTGCCAATTCTGTCCAGATGTTTGTGTTTTCAAATTCTAGATTTCATGTCATTTCCCTCATACAGTTTTTTTTTTTTTTGGTATAGAGGATTGAACCTAGGGATGTTTAACCACTGAACTAGATCTTCAGCCATTTTCATATTTTTTATTTTGAGACAGGGCCTTGCTACATTAGTGAGGCTGGCTTTGAAGTCATGATCTTTCTGCTCAGCCTTCTGGACAGCTGGGCTTGTATATAATATTTTTTTAAACTCCCTGAATTTAAATATATTTTATGCTCTGTAAAAATTCTTCAGTTAGCTTGAGTTTTTTATTCTTACTTGTTTTCCACTTGAACCATTCTGATTTTTACCATTTACTAGCAGAAGCAATAAAATATGATTTCCCCTTCCATTTACTAGTATCCCTGCCTCCTCCAAGGAGTAGACCTATTCCTTCTCTGTTCTTATCCCTTTTTTATGTGAGCTTTTAAAGTCATGTTAGGATGTATGTGGGCTACAATCATCCTAGTACTATTGCTACTCATTCATGTAATTCTTCCGTGGTCATTCGAGGCAGTATTGCTCCCAAAGTGGAATCACTGGTCTGTAAACTGATCTCAGAATAAGACTTCCCACATCAAATGAATATGAATATTACTGCATGCTGTACAGTTCACCTAGAAATTTATATGCATATTATCATAAAAAGGTTCTGTTAAGTCCTAACCTAAAACTCACATATATGATACATGTATCTACTTTTAAATTTCATGAAAAACTCTTTAAAAAGTGCTATAGCAGCTTTTTGTACACATTTTGCTTATATTTTCTAAAAATTTAAACCTATTAGAGAATTTACTCAAGATATTTACTTATTTTTTTCTAATATCTGAACTTCCAGGTTTTGGGAAATTTATTTGAAAAATTGTAGTCTCGAATTTACATATTTATGTAGCTATACCCTACCCTTTAAACTAGCTCAAACTATAATTAACATACAATTTTTTATTTCAACTTTTTGAAATATACATCATGTTGTTTTAGAGATTATGACTGACCTTGTCCCAAACAGATTTTTTCGCTAGTCAATATTAAATATTTCAAAATTAAATATCACTGCTCTGCACATTGAACTTGAGCAGAACAATTTAACCCAATTTTGAAAATAGAAACAAACAGGTTTATTATCTTGTTAGTAAAAAGTAGATTTTTTTATTATTTGTTTATTCTAATGTGTTATACACGATGACAGAATGAAATTCACTTCATATTACACATTTAGAGAACAATTTTTTCAAGTCACTGATTGTACACAGAGTATTTTCACACCATTCGTGTCTATACATGTACGTAGGGTAATGATGTCTGTCTCCTTCCACCATCATTCCTACTCTCTTGCTCTCTCCCTTCCCCTCCCTCCCTTTTGCTCTATCTAAAGTTCCTCCATCCCTTCCATGCTCCCCTTCCATTGCCATTATGAGTCAGCATCCTCATATCAAAGAAAATATTCATTTGGGCTTTGATTTTTTGGGATTGGCTTACTTCACTTAGCATTATATTCTCCAGCTCCATCCATTTACCTGCAAATGCCAAAATTTTATTCTCTTGTAATGCTGAGTAATGTTCCATTGTGTACATATACCAAAGTTTTGTAAAAAGTACATTAGTAGAAACTTTGACATGGCAGAAAAACATATAATTCTGTTATCAAACCGGTTCATTTTTTTTTTTACTATAAGCAGAAGGCTACACAGAAGAGTGTGAGAATTGTAAAGCTATTTAAAGTCTGAAAGAACACAATATTCCTTGTGAATAGGAATGTTTACTACATCCTTTTTGTTTAGTTGAAAAGCTGCTGAACACATATATACTATTAAACAGGAATAAAAGATTTAAACAACTCCATAAAAAATAAATAGAAGGCATGCTTTCATGATTATTAAGTGGATTTAGTGATGCTATAATTTATATGAAAATATAAATTTATTTTTATTCTTACCATCTTAATCATTTTTACTGACAATTATAATCCATATGTGATTCTTTGGTATATTTGATCAGCTGAAGATATTTAGGCTATCCATCATGTCTCAAATATTTATCATTTCTTTGTGATACAGCATTCAAAATTCTCTCTTCTAGCTATTTTGAAATTTCCAACACAATGTTTTTAACTATGTGTGAAATCTAAATTTTATGAGTTCCTAGAACTAGAAGGCAAAATTATTTTAATATGCCTAATGACAAATGTTTAATTTTAATGTATATGATGCAATCACTAAAATGTCATAAATCTCTTAGCACTACCATATCCACTAAAGTGTTGTTTTGCAATATTTGTCAAGTTAAGTATATTTCATTGAAAATGGAGTTTCTAATATGTCTTGGGAAACCGTTTAGACTTCTTCTCTAGGCTGTCTCAATGGTTTATTTAGAATATTGGCATTAAGTAAATGGAAATTTTTTTTTCTGAAAAGATTTTACGAATATGAATGACTTAGAAACTACATCAGAAATTTAGAACCATTAAACAATTCAATAGGGTAACACTATGATGATGGCAAAATAAAAGTTGTATAAAATGATTATTTTAGATTATTACTTAATTCATTTTTGGATACAATTATTGTTCTGGCAGTATTCTTTGCAGTCCAGAAGATCCAGGGGCTGAACTATTTAATAGCTATAATACTTAGACAAATTAGTTACCTCCTTTACCCACTGTTTTCTCATCTGTAATTTGAATATAATAACAGCATCAGATTTCTAATGATGTGATGGTGATTAAATTGTATAATTTCAATGAAGTGCTAAGCAAGCTACCCGTCAAAGGACAGCTGTTTGATTGCTTTAAAACAACAAAGAAAATGCTATAGACATAGTATGTCTTGGTTTCAGTAACACATTTGACAAACTCTCTTATGATTCCCTGTGGACAAGATGCAATGTGAGTTGGATGACAGAACAATTACATGTAGCTGTGCTGTTGGAACAACTGTAGCCCAGAAGTATTGACTAATGGATTTTTATCTTTGTGAAGGAGATAAACTGCAGGGCTCTGCCCTTGGCCCTTTCCTGTTCAACAGTATGATCAATGAAACAGGAAAACAACACAGGAGAACTTAACTAATTTACAAGTTACCCAAAGTTGAGAAGTAGAACTAACACAAGAAATGATAGACTATGTGTTTATGTGATCTCAGTAACATATGATAAAATATTGAATGTGAGAAGAGGAGACAGACTGAAACTAATAAATTGTTTATATTTAAAATATAAATGTGTACACATAAAGTATAAAGGAAAACAACTGTAAAGAAACCTTAAGAAAGAGATTATAGAACTTTTTTTTAAATTTATATTATTTAGAGTAAAGAAATATACTATAACAAAATGGCCCCAAAGTTTATATAATCATTCAAAAACAATACAAAATAGGTATTATGGATCAGTTGTTGGTTCTATAATGTCATACATTAGAAACTATTTTTAGATAAATCTCAAATTATTAGTCCAACTTTACAGATAATCTTTTCTATTAGAATGACATTAATAATATACAGTACCACATAGAAGGTCAAAACTATATCAATATGTCAAATCAATGGATCTTCAATTTGACCATACATTGGAATATAATCAGGAGCTTTCTAAGAAGATTCTTCCTTTAAGATGACAATATGGCTAAATAGCAGAGGGCAGATGGCAGTGTTTAATCATCCCAAACAGGGTACACTCAATTATCTTAATGAGAACTAAGGTACAAGTGGCAACCTAGACTGGGCTCACTGAGACCTATGGCAATCCTACATAGAGCACAGTGTTCCAAGAGTGAAATAGATGAACAACTAGGGAATTTTCGATGTACAACACCAAAGGGAAGCAAGAACAAACAATTAGGTCTGAGCACAGCACCAAAAGGAAACAAGGATAAACAATTATGTCTGAGCAGACCTGCTCCAATAAGGTGTCACAGTTCTTGCCCAGCTTCTGAACGTAAGCCAGATTTTGCACCTGGCACACATTGACTGAAAGAAAGCCCAGCTCTTACAGATAAAAAAAACCCTACAAACACCACAGCAAGTTTGCCTGGTACTTATTCTTCCACTTCTCCAACAAAGGACACGATAGCTATTTTCTTATGTGAACATTAACTACAGAATAGGAAATACCCAGACATTTCAAATACAATGATGATCCAAGATGATCAAAGACCTGTAATGTCACTGTGGCTCTCCGATTAGAGTAGTAGAAGGAGAGAGGAGAAAGTAGTTATGTATGAATCATGTGAAAACCTGGCACAGATCCAGGATGGCTGTCTCAGGATTTAGATAGTGTTTGATCTTCTGACATCACAACCCATCCAACATTGCAGTGTACCAGTCAACCTACTATACAAAAAAAGAAGTGTAGAACAGGCATCTGAACATGCAACTCACTAGTCCTATAACATACCGTACCACCTGATGGAGCAGTAGAATGACCTGTTAAAGGCATTAATGAGGGACCAGGCCTGAGGATGTTCCATGTAGAGATAAATCACCATCCTTCAGGACATCTTAAATCAGCAACTGGTTTGATGTTGTTCTTGTTATTTTTCACCATTAAGATTAAAGATCCAATAGATGGAGGTTGGGGAGGCCTGGTTTAGCCCAAGTGGACGTCTGATGGGATTTCCATCCCCACATCTTTTCTTCAGGTGTCAAAGTTCTGATTCACCAGAGAGAAATATTCTATCCTATACACAGCAAGAGTCTAGCAGCCAAGCTAAACATTCAAGGAATGAGAGCATTATCATAGCGGAGAAAGTTGACCCTAATCAGGAGAAGGAAGTAAAGCTGCTATGACTCAAAGGGGAGAAGGAATATATCTATCAAGCTGATGATTCACTGGAGATCTCCTAGTACCACATGTTCAATTTTGATTGTATGTGATGAATACTATTTTAAAAAAGATTGCAAAGTTATTTTCTGTTGACAATAAATTTTGCTCAGTTCTTGGACTTCTTTATCAATCAAACTCTGTCTTTTTCCTGATCAAATATTATTGCTGATCCACCTCAGTCATGCTACTGCTGACCCTGGTGTTTGTCCTTACTAATAAAGTAGAAAACTGGGAGCTCTGAGCTTCATCAGAGGGAAACATCTCTGTAGTATTTATCTCAGGGATGAAAAGGGTCCCAGAGTGATAAGGAAGTACAGTATTCTCTCCTATTCTTGTTCTTTCAGAGAAAGAACATGCCCTCAAATGCAGCAAAATTTAGATAGTATGTCACAGAAAGAAAAATGATGCTGATAAATGCTAAAGGGAAACAATATCCTAATTTTCATGAAGCATGATTATTTTTTCTGGTTTTAAAAGTACTTCAAAGAAAATTACTTTCTTATCAGAAAAGAATCTTACCACCGGAACCCATCATCAGGCACCTTTGTTTATGTTGTCTCACAAAAGTACCCAGACTTTTCAGCCACTGTCACTTCTCTAAATGTATACAACTAAGACTGCACTCTCTCCCTCCTCTTTTTCTTCTTCCTCAAATGCTGAAACTCTCCTACTGTGCCAACTGGAATTCAGTCTATCGTCAGAAAAGTCATTGATCATCTCAATCTAATTGCTCCCCCTTCCCTTTGAGGGGCTTATTTTTCCTCACCTAGGCTGTTTTCTTTCTCATAATCTTGCAACCTTGAGCTCAAAACTATGTATATTTACCTATTTGTCTCATGAGTAATGGTATCATCACATTGCCATTATCTCTCTAAACTGTATTTGTTTGTTGACTTATTTACCTTCCCCAGTATAATGTAAATCCCTGGATGTGATAGATTGTATCAGATTCAGGGATACACCACATATTATACACATCAAAAGACATCAGACATCTAATGACAAAAAATTGTTTGTTACTCTTAAGTTGCTGTGACAAAGTACCTGAGATAATCAACTTAAAGCTGGAAAGACATGTTGGCTCACAATTTTGGAGGTTTTAGTCCATGGTTAGTTGGTTCATTGCTTCTGGGCCAGTGGTGAGACAACCCATCATGGTGGGAAGTATGTGGTGCACCAAAGCTTCTCACCTCATGGTGGCCAGAAAACAGAGAAAGAGAGAGAGGAAGGAGCTGGTGTCCCAACAATCCTTCAAGGGCATACTTCTTGTGACCTAACAAACCTCCACTGGGCCTTACCTCCTAAAGGTTCCAGTGCTCCCAATAGCACCACAGACTGGTGACCACGCCTTTAGCCCAGGGGCCTTTGGAAGACATTTAGGATCCAAACCATACACAAATGAATTAATGTAGTAATACAAATATTTCAGATGTTCTACACATATTTATACCCCTCATTCTAATTGTCCCACTTCAAAATTTCATCTGACAGGAGCCTTAAAACATTTATTCATATATGTTCAAGAAGATCCAAGTACAAAGATATTTGTCATAATAGAGTTAAATTTGGAGATGAGGGGAAATTAATTTCCATAAAAATTGGCTAGTTATGTAAATTACTATAAATTTATAAGCTAGAACACTGTGAAACCATTAGTCATGTTTTATAACAACTATAAGAAATGTTCACTATGTTCATTATCAACTCAAGTTTATAAGCAGGATGCTATAAAATAAAAGAGCAAATTTCCTAAATAAAAAAAAACAAGATAGTAATCTAGATTTGTGTGGTAGAATTACAAGTGATTTCCCCTCACTAAAATACAGTTTCTAAAATTCCTACAATGGGTAAGCCTATTTCTCTGAAACTCAAGTTTTTACCAGTTTATTAAGAAAAATTCTCCCCACCATACTATCCAATGATATCTTCCTATTTTCAATATGATTAATACTTTCTGCTCACATTATTGTACTTTGTTGAGTAGGAATAAAAAGCAAAGGCTAGAGCTAGGGCTAAGAAGTATCCCTGAATAATAATGCCAATGGGATGCAGGCTGTTACATCATATTCTAGCTCATGTGTTCCAAGTAGCCTTCAATTACATTAATATTACATTTTCAAAGTGAAAAACAAATGAAAGCTTTGGGAACCAGCCAACAGGTCTACATCCCGCTTTCAGATGTCTGATGTTTTCTGAGGCAGAGTAGATAAATATCTCCCTCAGGAACCAGGCATTTAAGATGGCAGAGGAGGATTCTGACTCCCTACCAAATGTGCTCTAAGAAAGTTCTCACTCAATTGAGATTTGAACCCTTCACAGTGAAAAGTGAAGTAAGATGAATGATTACCTTTATTCAACATAGTAAAATTATATTCTCATCTTTAATATTTGAATTCAAGACATGACCTGAGAAGAGCTATTTCTCATCACACAGGTCAAATCCCATTTCAAAGTACACCATTGCGACAGACATCTGCATACGATAAAAATATTTCTCCAGTTTGCATTTTTTGAATGTGTAATAATTTCTGTAAGAAACCTCAATTATATGCCAGTAGCACAAGAAATCCTCATAAGAAGTCTAAGGGAAGAATCTGAATATTTTATATTATCATGTACACTCCTAGTACACAGTCTGTAGAAAGAAATATTGACTACATGATTTTTCAGTTACCCACATTTGTAAGCAGCTATTAGTGGTAGTACATCTCTGAATATGAAATGCAAAAATATTAATCATTTACAACACACTTAATGGTTTATTGTTATACTACACTTTACTATTTTCCTGAAGTAACAATATTAGTAAATATCACTCCCAATTTTTGGACAGAGAAAACATCTTCAGATAGATACTACTCTATCCAGAGGAAAAGCACCCACAAGTTGATTTGGTTCTTGTCCTTGCTTGTGCCCTGGCTCCACAGCTTCTTAATCTCTATCACTGTCATTTAAGGAACATTTTGGTTGGTCACCTCAGGGAGAGTAATTCATCTTTCAGGTCTTCAGGCCTGTCCCTGTTTCTCTTCTTCTTCTTCTTTTTTTTTTTTTTTCATCACACTGTAGCTATTTGGAAAGTAAGGGCATTGTTTTGGAAGCCAATTTTTTTTTGGCATTAATAAAGAATCCTTTTTGTCACTGAAGAATGCACACATTAAAGGCCTGCACCTGAGTCCTGTATGAGAGCTGTTTCCTCTGCAAAAGATTCCATGCAACACCTGGAGGCATTGGTCTTTTCCTTTTGCATCCACAGACAATCTTTGTGTCAGTTCAAAATCCAGTCTGATCTGCCTTGTCCTTGAATTTATACCACGATTCTTCTCCTTCTCAATGCCTACATTAATAGCTTAATCTTGATTTTATATCTCTGATTTATTGCTAATAATACCCAAACTTTTGCCAATTCATAAAAGCAGATAAATGCCATAGATGCAAGAAAAGAACTTACACAACATAATGCTTTAACTCTGACGTTTACTAAGCAAGCCTCTCTCTTTTCCTTACCTGCTGATAATAACACAAACCTCTGCCACAAACAAGTGTGGTACAGTTTGGCCAGCTGGTTTTCACTTAAAATGCTTAAAATATTTGGGAAGTATTCTGGTAATTTAAGAAAATCCAAAGTCCACTCATAAAGATGAGTGATGTTATTTTCATCAACAAATTTCTATTTGTGAGGCAAACAATCCTTGAAGGGTTCTAAAGAAGGTGCCAGAAAAAGAAATAGTCTCCATCCACATGGAATTCCTACCTGCTAAGGGTGATAGTCACGTTGACTGGAAAGAATACTAGTTTGGGAACAAGTTATTTCAAGGCTCATCTTTTTGACTCAGAGGTGGAGGATTTTAGAAGTCACTTAAACCCTAGTATACCTTCCCTACCTCCCTCTGCCTTTGCTATTATGAACAGAGTGATTATGTCAAATACTTTATGTCTGGGTTTCAGTTGCCAAACAGAATGTATTGCTAAGGGAAAGAGATATGAATTGAATGATGGCTTAGGGACAAAAATAATAGTTACTATTTATTGCACATAACATATGATAGAACTTTTGCTGAAGGCTTTGTTTATACTTCCTTATTTCATCACCAGAGCTACCTGTTAAGGTAGGTACTACAATTATTGTATTTTATAGATAAGAACCTAAAATTTCAAACAGTTCAGTAAATTGGCCAAGACTATATTGCTACTAACTGTTCAAGTTCGCATTTAAATTCAGGTCTCACTGTCACCAGAAATCTGTGCAGGAGTGTGAAGTGGGATGTTCTTCCCGGCTCTGTAACGACTCTCCTTTCCTCCTTTGCTCCTTCTCTCCAACATCCCTTCATCCCTGCTTCCTTTTACAGTTTTCCTCTTTCCTATACACATTTTCCTAAAATATAAATCATACATTAAGAAACACTTAAGATACAACCCCGGTGCTGATATTGCCGGACTTAGCATGGGACTCCATCCTGATACTCCCATTGTAAGTTGAAAATGCATTTAATACATGAAGCCAACCGAACAGCAGCGACATAGCAGATTGGGAAACATCAGTTCTGTTTACCCTCTTGAGTGCATTCACTGACTTGGAAATGCAGCTCACTGCTGCTGCCCAACATTTCAAGAGAATATTGTAATGCATATCACTAGCCCAGGAAAAGATCAAAATTGAAATTCAAACTGCGCTTTCTCTTGAATACAAATAGCTTTCACACTACGATAAAGTCAAAAAATTGTAAGTCAAACCATCAGAAGTCAGGGACTATTTGTATAAGTATTAATAAAGTAAATATCCACACACCACACAACTTATGAAGTAAAACGTTCCCTGTACACTTGAGGGTCACTTATGTGACTCTGTCTAAAACATCCTTTCCCCTTCTTATTACTGCTTATTCACTTTGCTGCTTTTAGTATAGATATATTTCTTTATATATTTAAATAGTGATTAAATCTTAATGTGATTATTTGCCTATTTTTCATACTTTCTACAACTAGAATTACAACCTGTAGGTTTATTTTTCCCTTCTATTGTATTTGAAGTATTTATCATTATTGATATTTTTAGCTCTTATTCATTCATACTTGGATTCTGTAAAATATTCAGTTGTGAATTTCCAAAGTTATTTATTCTACAGTTTATGTACATTTAGATTGTTTCTAATTTGCTGTTATTACAAATAATACTAATATAAGCATCCTTGTCCATGTTCCTGGAGGCAGAATTGCTAAATTTGGGGTGACCACACCACCACTTTCCTGGAGATAGCCATATTGTTTTCTCTAAGGCAGTTGAAACAATTTTTAGTGATTGGAATGCATAGGAATTGTAATTGCTTCCCATTTTTATGGAGCACATACTATTGTTCCAATTAAATTTTTATCAATTATTAATCTAATATGCATGAAATGATATTCCAATGAGGCCATACATTGTGTTTCTCTAATTATTAGTGGAATTATATTATTTTCTTATGTTTTTGCTCATTCCTAATTCCTAATCTATGAATTGCTTGTTTTCTATTTGGTTATTGATTTTTACTTATTACCTTATAGATATTAAAGCTATTTGCAAGATTTTAATCTCAATATCATTTTGATTTTAATTGTATTTAAAATATGAAAAAAATTCTGGAAAGCTGATAATTTTGATACAGTATTTCTATATATGAATATGGTTCAATTTTCATTAATTTACATCTTTATACAAGGCATTTTTGCATTTTCTCCCTAAATAGCATTCAGAAATTTGTTAACTATATTCCTATGTATCCTTTTTTTGTAAATATTTTAAATACTACTTTTAAAACTAAACTTCTTAAGCATTTTTGCAAGGGAACATGTAGGTAATTGATGTGTATGTGTTGTAGGGGTAGTATGTTGATCTTGTACAATAAAGTTTCTTGATTTTTATCAAGTCCAAAAATTATGCTTGAGATTCTCTGGGAGCTACTATGTCATATACATACTTCTTTGGTTAAAAACAGGTTATTCATTTCTGGCCTATTCTTCAACATTTGCTTTTTTGTCTGACGTGCTGGCCAGGACAAGTATGATAATGAAGAAACAGAACAGATAGTAATATCTTTCAATTTTTCCAGACTTTATATATCAATTTTATGTCACTATTTTTGTTTTATATGTTGTAGATATAAAATTTGTGCTAGGGCTGTGGATCATAGCTAAGTGGTAGAGTGCTCGCCTAGCGCATGCGAGACTCTGGATTCAGTTCTCAGCATCACATTAAAATAAATAAATAAAATAAAAGGTATTATGTTCATTGACAACTAAAAAATCGAAAAAAAAAGAATTTTCTTCTTAAAAAATATTTGGTGCTAAACCATGCTTGCACTACTGAAATAAATCACTCCATAATAATAAATGTTTTATTACTGTGCTAAGGTTCTCCAGAGAAACGAAACCAGCAAGACATATTTCCCATTTCATATGCATAAAATGGACACGTGACTTTCATCCCTGATTTGATTTCCATAATTGTTGCAGAATTGCACAAGTTATCATTTTTCTTGAATTCTGGATGATAAATGTTCTTATCAGGGAGCATGTAAATTATATCTGCTTTCAAATTTACTGAGATGAAGTTATTCATAGTACTTTCTTAATTGTAATACATGCTGTGTTCTATTGTTATGATAGACTTTGCAATAAGTTTGTCTATTTTGTTAGTTTTTCCTAATCAAAAATATTTGTCTTTGATTATTCTTTCTTTTCTTTGTTTATATTTTACTAATTTCTGATTTTATCTTAACTTTTTAAATTTTTCTTAAGAACTAGCTATTTACTTTGTGTATTGTTAGCTCCTATTTTTATCCTTTAAATTTTTATTGTATGTATTAAGAACTTTAATTTCTCTTAAAACATATGTATTGAACAATTTTGATACTGTGTGCATTAGTGATTATTCAGTGCTGAATATTTCATACTTTATACATGAATTATTTATTATTCAGAATTTTTAGCAATATATTGATACTTTTTATTTCAGAAATTTGTTATTTACTTTAATTTAAATTATATTTATTTTAATCAATATATAAAAATATAAAATTGTACATGTTAATGTACAATTAATATGTACATTAACTGAGATAAGATGATGTTTCAATACGTGTGTATATTGTGTAGTGTTTAATCAAGTTAAACATGTTATCTCCTCAAATGAGTATCATTTCTTATGGTGAAAACATTCAAAATACTGTCTTCTAGTTTTTCTGTAAAATACAGTACCTTGTTTTTATATGTATGTGCCCCACTGTGCACCACCACACCAGAACTTCTTGCTCCTATCTGCCTGTAACTGAATATCCATTGGCCAGATTTTCCCTATTGGGCTCTTTCCCTCACTCTCCCCAGCTCTGGTTACCATCATTCTACTCTCAACATCTGTCAAAGAGATTTCTTTATATCCAGCCAACAAGTGAGATCATGCCATGCTTGTCTTTCTATGCCTGGCTTATTTCACTTAACGATGATTTCCTGTACAACTCATGTTATGGCCAGTGATGGGTTATCATTCTTTTTATGGCTGAAAGTTCTTCCATAGCATCTATGGACATTTTTTAATTCATTCATCAGTTGATGCTTTTAGGTTGCTTCTGTTTCTTGGCTATTGTGACTAGTGCTGAAGTAAATGTGGGTGTGCAAATGTCTCTGATATACTGATTTCATTACCTTTGGGAAATCAGGAATGGAATTGCTGAATTATGTGGTAGTTCTGTTTTTAATTGTTTGACAAACTCCATGCATTTTTCTATACTTGCTGTACTAATTTTTATTTCCAGCAACATTATGTTAAGCATTTCTTTTTTTCTGTATGTACTCCAGCATTTGTTATTTTTTTACATTCTTTGTTATTTAGCACAATCAAATATTTTGTACTGTCTCTTTTGATATTAGCCATTCTTACTGAAGTAAGATGATATCTCATTGTGGTTTTGATTTATGTTTTCTGATGATTGGTGATAATGAGCATTTTTTATATACCTATTGGCCATTTACATGTCTTCTTTTGAGATGTGTCTATTTAGATCTATTGCCCATTTTTAAATTGGGTTATTTGGCTTTTTGTCATTGACTTCTTGGAGTTCTTTATAAGTTTTGGAGATCAAGCCTTTGTCAGATGCACACATTGCAACTATTTTCTCCCATTCTGTAGTTTGTATCTTTACGCAATTATTTGTTTTGCAAAAGAATTTTTAGTATGATATAACCAATTTGTCTATTTTTGCTGTGCTTTTGGGATCCTGTCCAAAAACTCCTTGCCCATTCCAATGTCCACAAGCAATTCCCCTACGTTTTCTTCTGGTAGAAATACTATAACTTTGTAGTCTGTTTTGAAGTTCCTTAGTGCAAAGCCTCCTGCTTTGTTCATTTTACTCAAGATGGCTTTGGATATTCTGAGTTTTGTGGTTTCACTTAAAATGTTTTCAATACTTTGATAGATATCCTACTAAATTTGTAGATTGCTTTGAGAAATAATTAAATTTTAACAATATTGATTCTTCCAACCCATGTACAAAGATGTCTTTCATTTTCTTGTGTCCTCAATTTTTTTATCAGTCTCTCATAATCTTCATTGTAGAGATCTTTCACCTATTTGGTTAAATTTATTGATAGGCATTTGTTTTGTAGCTATTGTAAATGGAACTGCTTTCTTGATATCTACTTCAGATAATTCATCATTGATATTGATTTTATATGTTAATTTTCATACTAAAATTTTGATGAATTCATTTATGAATTCTAATTTTTTTGTAAATTTTTTTGGGCTCACCATATGTAAGAATTGCCACCTGAAAATACTAAAGTCCTCTTTTCCAATTTGGATGCCATTTATTTCTTTCTCTAGTCTGATTTCTCTGGCTAAGACTTCAGAACTACATTGAATAAATGTAATGAAACTGAACATCCTGTCATATTCCAGAAATGAGAGAGAAAGCTGTCAACATTTTTCCATTTAGTATGAATGTTTGCTATTAACTTATTTTAAATGCATTCATAATGTTTATATGTAAGATACATTCCTTTTATACCTAATTATTGTTCAATATTTGTATCATTACAGGGTACTGAATTTTATCAAATGTTTTTTCTGCATTTTTTGAGATAATCATATATTTTTGTAAACACATGTTTTGTGATCACTTAGAACTATATGACATTTATATTTGAAATGTGTTGGAATTTGCTTTATGGAATATTCATTGTCAATTTTTATAAATTTATTTACATTTAATAAAAATAATGTCTTCCAATTTTTGAATGCATTAATTATATTATTTAAATATATGATGTTCTTATTTATTGTCACATTATTAATATATTAAATATTGAGAAATATATACTTTAAAAGTCTTTCACTCAATAATCTTCCTCATAGAAGTTTTGTCAGTTTTTTCTTCCTATATTTGAGACTATATTAGGTATTTCTAAATTTATGAACTGTTAATTTTTTTGCTTAAGTGAACCTTTTATTTTTAAAAAAAGCTTTAAATTAAAGTATATTTTTATATTAATCTAGCTATACCTATTTTTATTAATACCTTTTATGTGGATTTGTTCCACTGTTGCATATTCAACCTTTTTTTGCCATTATGGTTTTTTGTTTTATCTTTTTCAATTCTTCAATTCATATAGCTGGATTTTAAGATATCTAAGTAGAATTCATTATATAAATGGCATAATTTATTTAAATTCATAGTAATTGTTAGTATGTTTGAAATTGTTTTATCACACTTTTCTATTTATCTTCCTTTTTTCATCTAATTAATTTTGAATTATTTGATTATTTTATCACCTCCATCTCTCTCTATAACAGAAATGCTATATGATACATTTTTTTCTTTTAGTTGTTTCTTAACTTTATATATAAAGACAGACAAAAATGTCAGAAGTTTATCAAAACCTCAATTTTCTTGGCAACACAAATCTCCAAAATTACTTTCCTGTTCAAACAATTTAGTTCTCTGGCTTTTATCTCCCATATTGTATATCATTGTTATTATTTTATAAAAATGTTTTAGAGTTACCAATTTATTCAATTTATTTGTTCAATATTCTATATTGTTATCAGTGTTATCGTTTGGGTTTATATCCCTGTTCTCTCATCTGTAACTTTGAAATTTCCTTCAGCAAAAGTCTAACAGAAACAACTTTTTTGACTTTTTAAATAAAAGAAAATGTATTTCATCTTTATTATTAGGTGTAAGTTCAAGTAGTAACTGGGTACTAGTTAAGAGAGATTTAACTTCTACAATACATTCAGTATATTTTCCCATGTTTCTGTAAGGTATTTATCATTGAGACATCAGGTGTCCAAGCTGGGCATGGTGGCACACACTTGTAATCCCAGCTACTCAAGAGGCGGGTATTTAGTGAATCCTTGTCTCAAACATAAAAATAATTAAATAAATAAATAAATAGCACTTCAATCCCTGATACCCATAAAAACAAAAACAAACAAAAAATCAGCTGTCAGTCAAATGGTTATTTCTTTTCTTTTCTTTTTTAAATGTCATCATCTTTAGTTTATAAATGAGAAAACTACTGTGCAAAATATAAACTTTTTATCTATGGTAACCTAGCAGGGTGTGACAGACTTGGATTTGAACCCAAGGTCAACTAATCCCAAAACTAAACACTTTTTCTTAATTCTAATTTGTTATATATATGACAGCAGAATGCATTACAATTTATATTACACATATAGAGCACAATTTTTCATATCTCTGGTTGTACACAAAATAGAACCACACCAACCATGTCTTCATACTTGTATTTAGGGTAATGATGTCCATCTCATTCCACCGTCTTTCTTATCCTCCCATGTTCCTCCTTTGCCCTCCCACCCCTCTGCCCTATCTAGAGTTTGTCTAATCCTCCAATGCTCCCCCTCCCTACCCCACCTTGAATCAGCCTCCTTATATCAGAGAAAACTTTCAGCATTTGGTGTTTGGGGTTTAGCTTGTTTTACTTAGCATTATAGCCCCAACTCCATCCATTTACCTGCAATTGCATGATTTAGTTCTCTTTTATTGCTGAGTAATATTCCATTGTGTATATATACCAAAGTTTCCCTACCCATTCATCTACTGAAGGGCATCGGGTTGATTCCACAATTTAGCTATTGTGAATTGTGCTGCAATAAACACTGATGTGGCTGTGTCCCTGTAGTATGCTATTTTTAAGTCCTTTGGTGTCAGTCAAATGGTTATTTCTTTAAAATTAATTTGTTATTTCTCTTATTCTTCTTAAAATAAATATATAAATACTAAATAAAATATCTCTTCAACTTTGATACACATAATAATAAACTTTAGCTCTAATATTGAGGTGCATATTATTTTATGTTTACCTTATGATTGATTTTATTATTAGTGAATCTAGGTATCCCATACCTGATATTAGTCTGGATAATGTTCAGCATCAATAAAGTCAGCTGCTGACTCAGTACTTCTTCTATATTCCTCTCCTCTGATTTTTAATAAGACATAGGACTGACCTTTCTATTCTCTGTGTTATGTCTCTTGACCTTTTTTCTGTATTCATTCATCTTGTATTTCTCTCTGTCTCTGGCTATTTTCCACATAGATATAAGATCCTCTTCACTTATATCTAATTTGTTTAGTGATTCCACTGAGTTTTTAATTTTCAATATTTTTATTTCTAAATGATATGTCATTCTCTAAAATAAATTCTATAAATTTTGGTAACTTTCCACTCCTTGAAAACATTTAAATTCTCTTTTGTTCAAATATTTCAATCATAGTTGCTTTATATTTTAACTCTGTAAATTCCTAATTATTTAAATTCTTTCTTTCTACTTCTGATATATAACATTTCTACTATCTGTTGCTTATGTTGAATTATTGTCCCATTTGGTTTGAATTTGGAGCATGAAATTGACATTTCAAAATATTATTATATGGGAACCACAAGAGGCCTGAGTGCAAATTTCTCCAAAGGGAATTTGAGTTAGCTTTTCCCAGGCACACAGGATATTAAAGTGGTAGGACTACTATGAATTTATTTTCAAGTGTGGGTTTTTTCTGGGTCATATACACAGACAGACTTTTATCATAATTGAGGGGAAAACCTATGGTTATGTTTTCCTCTTCATAGAGCTAAAATCCAACAAAGACTGGTTGTATTGACATTTCTCTTTGTTGTATGGTAGATGTATTTTTTTTTCCAGTTTCACTAAGGTTATAGACTTTGGATATAAATGATACTTGATAAAGTGTTGTTTCCCCTCACTCTTTTGGTTCAAGCCTTTCCTCACATCCTTCTCAAAGACTTTAAAACCCAAAGCTCTATAATTCTTAATATAAATGGTGCTCAAGGTGTGATGATTTAATTTATAATTTTTCAACTTTATTGTTGTATGAAAGCAAAATGTGTCAAGTAGAACCCATACTTTGGATTTTGAATTTTGCTATTTACCCAAACTGACAATGCAAAGTAAAATCAGAAGTTGGACAGCAGCAACCAGTCAGGGCTCCTAGTCAGCCATGCTATTGTGATGGTAACCCTGTGTTTTATACAGGGTTCTATGTTGTCAGTGTTATGAGAAAATGGAATTTTATGCTTTTTTTTTGCATTCCAGCCTGTCTACAAAATTCTTATCTGAATGTGTATATAACATATTCAACATTTGATTATAAAATAGGCAGTTAGAAGACTGCCCAACTGTAGGCTAATGTAAGTTTTCTGAGCATATTTAAGATTGGTTCAGTAGATTGGGTATACTAAATGCATTTTCAAATTAAGATATTTTCAACTTATTATAGTATTTTGAGTAATTACTTCTTTGTAAGGACACGGTCATCTGTAAGATCAATGTCCTCTGGGAAACCATTATTAGCTTATGTTTTTATAGCTATTTTGTAGTTGCCCACTTCATTTTCATTCTCTGAGAATTTCCTACCTTTTCCTGGGTGTAGGCTAAATTTGATGCTTGTATGTTGCAGTTTTTCAGCATGCTTGTTATGTTAGTCAACTTTCCATTTCTATGACTAAAATCCCTCACAATAACAACTTAGACAAGGAGAAGTTTATTTTGGATTACAGTTTCAGAGTTTCAGTCTATGGTTAGCTGACTCAGTCAATATTGTCCCAAGGTGAAGTGGAACATTGTGACAGAAGGCATTGAATAAGAATCTGCTCATGCCATGGTAGCCAGGAAGCAGAAATGGAATGGGATGAACGAAGAACAAAGTAGATAATACTCAAGACACGCCCCTGTGACCCACTTCCTCCAGTCTTACCCCATCTGCTTATAGCTACCACCTAATATTCCAATCAAATCATCAATACATCAAATGGATTAATTCCCCACTGATTAAATTATAGCTTTTGTGATCCCATCACTTCATCTCCTGATTTATCACAGGGGCCATTGGGGATACCTCAAATCCAAACCATAAAATTTTATCCCTGGGACCCAAAAGTTTCATGGGATCTCACAATACAAAATGCTTTTATCTCCAAGAGTCCCCATAGTTTATCAGTTCCAGCACAGCCCCAAATTCTTGTTAAAAGTCTCTTCTAAGACTCAAGACAAATTTTTGACTGAAAGCCCTTGTGAAAATTAAAAGCAACTTACAAATATCCAAATATAATGGCAAAGAGTAACATTCCCATTTCAAAGGGAATAAATAGAATGAAGGATAGACCAAAGCAAAATTGAAATTCAGCCAGGCTAACAAGCCCTGTAGCTCCTCATCTGGCATCTGGGGCACATGATGGTAAGATGTGATTTTCAAAAAGTTTAGGCTGCATCACTCCTATGTCCTTGCGGGCCATGGCACTCATGACCTCTCTCTTAGGATGGCTCTATCCATAGCTAGAAGATTTCCTCAGAAGATGGTCTATATTACTGTCATCTCTTAATCTTGGAGAGGAGGGCACTGAAACTTCAGATTCCATCATGCATCTTCATGTACCACACTCTTAAAGGCAGACTGAAGGGATTCTGCCCTGCTGCATTATCTTCCTGGGCTCCCAGGTCTTCTTTTCAAAGGTTGGTGGGAGATTTCAGGAACTATAAAAACAGAATTATGAATTCCTGCAAACCCAGCACCATGTGGACAATGCCAAGGACTATAGCCAACTCAAGCAATAGCTGGACCTCCTTGGGCTATAGCTGCACTGGCCTCTGCATGCTTGGGTGGCTGAGCATAATGAAATGATCCCTGAGGAAATAGCTTTTTAAGGCATCAATGTGTGAACAGAGTGCTTCCAAAGTCTCTTAAACAAGTTTTTACTTCTACCCCCTTGAATCTGTAATAAGTATGGACTTGCTGATTCCTGAGATGCCCATAAGGCATTTTTTTTCCTATTATCTCTGTGCAAATTATTTAACTTCTCTTTAGTCACGTTAATCTCTTCAACAAATGCACTTTATTTGGCCCCATTTTTAGGAAGGCATTTTTCTGGCCAAATTACAAGTTTCTTTTTTTTTTAGTGTTCTTTTTTTTATTAGTTGCACATGACAATACAATGATCTTGACATATCATACATTTGAATCAAATGGTGTATAATTTCTCATTTTTCCAAGTGTACAAGTTGCAGAATCACATTGGTTATACAGACACGTATATACATACAGCAAATTACAAGTTTCTAAAATCTTTTCTGTCTTCTAAAAACTCTCAGAAACACTCAAGTCACTGCCTAAATGTTGCACTGCCTTGAAATTTTCCTCTGCCAGACAAACTAGTCCATCATCTTTACATTAAGACTCAGAAAGCCTGATAAAATGGAAATTTAGATAAGTTCTTTGTCAGAATGTGACATGTGTGACCTAGTCCAATTCCCAGTAGAATCCTTGTTTCCCTCTGAAATCTTGTGAGCATAGTCTTTACTCCCTGCATTTCTGTCAGCATTCTGGTCTTCTGAGCTCCTTCCAGCAATGCTCATTTAGCTCTGCTTACAACATTCCTAAAACTTTCCCTGCTACTCTTCCCAGAAACCAGGTCTAAAGGCTCTGAACTACAAGGTCAAGTTAGTCAACAGTAACAACCTTGCTTCTTAGTACAATTTCTGGGATAATGAACTTCTCATTGTGGTGAATAAAACTATCTGACAGCAACAACTGAGAGGAGAAAAAGTTTATTCTGGCTTGTGGTTTCAGAGGTTCATTCCATGGTTGGACAACTCCATTGTTTTGGGTATGAGGTGAGGAGGAACATCACAGAAGGAGGCCATAGCAGAGGGAAACTGTACATCTCTTGGTAACCAGGAAGCAGAGAGAGAGCAGGAGGAGCAAGGGGAGCAGGATATAACCTCAATTTATGCCTCCACTGATCTGCCTTCATTAGCCATGCCCCACCTGCCTACAGCTACCACCTCATAATACATTCAAATTATCAATCTATCAAATGGATTAACCCACTGATTAGCTTATAACTCTCATATAATTTGATCTTTTCATCTCCTGAACTAACAGAGAAACTTTGCAGTACATCAAATATCCTGGTAGTTGGAAGATTTTTTTTGGAGGGGGGAGTGTGCACTGGGGATTGAACTCAAGGCCACTCGACCACTGAACCACATCCCCAGCCCTATTTTGTACTTTATTTAGAAATAAGGCCTTACTGAGTTGCTTAGCATCTTGCTTTTGCTGAGGCTGGCTTTGAATTCATGATTCTCCTGCCTCAGACTCCCAAGCTACTAGGATTACAGGCATGTGCCTGTAAGAGATGACAGTAATATAGACCATCTTCAACACCCATGATAGTTGGAAGATTTTTAACACGAGTTGCTAAATGCACAAATCTATAACCCTATTTGTACATTTTACAGAATGAAGATGGATACTGAATCTCATTGTTATGATTTGGGTATAAGGTGTCCCCCCAAAGCAGGAATGTTTGGATGATTATGAGAGCTCTGACTTAATCAGTCCACCCTAGTTTGAAAAAAGTGACTGGGTGGCCCCTATAAGGAGATGGGGCATGGCTAGAGGAGGTTGGTTACTGGGGGTGTGCCCTGGAAGAATGTATCTCTCTATGGAGACCTGTCCCTCTTCACTTCCTTTTGCTGTGAGAGTGGCAGCTTCCCTACACTGCACTTTCACCCTATGATGTGGTGCCTCACCTTGGCCCAAAGGAAAGGAGTCAGTCATTTATAGATTGAGATTTCTGAATCCATGGGTGACAAATAATTTCTTCCTCCCCTAAGTTCTTGTCAGGTATTTTGGTCACAACAATGCAAGAGCTGAGTAAACAGTAATTGGTACTGAAAATGAGGGTATTATTAGGATGAACCTGACCACATGGTTCAGAAACATTTGCTGCCAGTTTGTGGGTGTGATTTTAAAAACCTAGAGGTGCAGGTTGAAAAAGTTTTAGAATAGTGTAAACATTTCTTAGTGGGTGTTTCTGCTAAGAGGCCAGAGAAGACCAGGAAGCCAGTAAGAATGGGCACTTTACTCACAATGTTTCAGAAGGAAATGAGGCCTCTCTAGGAAATTGGATTAGATGTCACTCACATAACATTCTGGCAAAGAACTTCACTAGCTTTTGCCCAAGTTCTGAGACTTTGCATGAGGCCAAATTTAAAGGTTATGAACTTTTATAAATAAAAGTTTAATAAATAAAAAGTTTTAATAAAAACTTTAATAAATCTGCAAAAGAAATTTCAAGGCAGCAAAGCAATCAGTTAGTGGCATGGATATTGTGAGAAGCTTATGGGCAGGTTTACTATGAAAACCAGGAGCAGAAAACAGAGCTGAAGGATTTTAAGACTTACAGTTTGGCCAGAAAAGTACAAGTAAACTTGTTAAAGAGATTACAGTTCCTAAAGATATCTAAGTATTTTGTAGAAACACAGGAAAGATGCCTTGAGAGTACCTCAGGAATTTGCAAGACCACACCCACTTCTGGTTCAAGAGTGTAGAAGGGAAAATTCTTTTGAAAAGAGATCATTGAGAAGCTTTGTTTGTACTGGGGTTCTGGCAAGGCCAAAGGAGCGGGGCTTCCCAAGTCCCTTGAAGGGACTATAATAGCATCTAGGACACATTTCCCTGCCATGTGTCCTAGATGCTATTTAAGGAGTTAGGGGTGAAGTTTTCATGAGTGGGTGTCAGTCTTGCTTTAGTCCCATCCCTTCTTTCTATGCTCTTACTCCTCCCTTTTGGAATGGGAAGGTTTACTCTGTGCTGCTGTATACTGGGTATATGAAACTTACTTGTGATTTTTATAGGGAATCATAACCAGGAGTCTGTCTTGGGCCTCAAAGGAGACTTTGGAATTCAGTAATGCTGAAACCATTAAGATTGTGGGGCTCTTGAAGATGCAGTAAACACATTTTGTATTTTGAGATGGATGTGAACTTTTAGGAGGAGGGGCAGGATGATATGGTGTTGATAACCCCTAAAAGCTTCTGGGTTAACAAAAAATGTGCAGAGGTAAAATGATTGCAAGAGCTATAATCTAATCAGTCCATCCTAGTTTGAATGAACTAGTTTGAATGAGTGGTATCTGTAGGCTAGTGGGATATGGCTGGAGGAGGGGCATGCTCTGGAAGGGTGCATATTCCCTGTGGTGAAAGCACCTCCCCCCCACCATCTTTCCTTCTTGATCCCACCGTGAGCTGACACACTTTCCTTCACTGGGCCCTTTTCCCATGATTACTCTTGGGCCCAGAGCAATGGAGTTGGTCATCTGTGCACTGAGCCCTCTAAAACCATGAATGCTAAATGAACTTTCCCCATCTAAGTTGTTGTGGTCAGGTACTTTGGTCGCAGAGATGCAAAAGTGAGGTAAATAGTCATCATGCGTATTTATTTCTTCCTTCAATGTATCAGAGAGGAAAGATTAACCTCCTATTCTTGACTACTATACTCTCTTCTTCCCTTCTCTTTTCATGGGGAAGAAGAGAAAATTTGATTATATAATTTAGTTTGCAACAAATTTTATAAAATTTATATACCATATATAAGTCAGTCATAGAAGCAGGACAGGAGTATTTTGAATTTTCACATAGTTGATATTTAAAATAAGTCAAGCGTATTAATGTAAATTAAATATAATTACATTTCTGTTTTGGATTCAAGAGATCTAATCTCCAAGAGAAAATCAGCAGTACAACTCCATAGGAATTCTCTTCCAATGCAAAATTCATGCACTTTTTTAAAAATAAAGCTGCCCTTTGTTATTTTCAATTAAGATATTTCAATACTTTGTCAAGATAAAAGATGACAAGTATTCACTCTTTGTTTACAGAGACCAAAAAACAACTATGTATCATTTTTTCCTCAAAGGAAAATAAGTATTTCCAACAAACAAGCTTTGTTAAGTTCAATCAAGTGACAAGATGAACACTCTTGACAGCAAATGGTTGACAAGACAAATCTCAGAGATATGACAGGGATTTACTACTATAAATGACTTTTGAAACACAGCTCAATGTAAGGTTATTTCTCTTTTTCATCAGATTTTGTAGATTCTGATTTTTTTTAACTAGGCAGAAGTCATTTAATATATCTTGATCGTCATCTGTTTCTTTTAAAGACAATAGCAAGTATTAAAATAATTTTCTTTTTTCATTCTTTTTTTGCAATACACAGGCACATGCAAATGCACATAAAAAGCTTTTTCTTTTTTTCCAGCACAAAGGCATAGGGAAGTGAAATATGAAGCATTTTAATCATTTTTCAGAGATCAACACAAAATAGCATGGTAAAATCAATATGTAATGGGCTTAGACATTTATACCCTGGCTCTACATTTCACTACCTGAGTTACCTGGAAAACATTAAAACTTGATTCAACCTGAAGTTTCTCAATTATAAAATTATTTTAAAAATAAAATACTAGAGAGAACAATGGTGAAAGTTAAGTAAGATAAAGCACCTGTGAAGAAGTTCTCATCAATTCTCTTTCTCTGCAAAGGGTACTACTCCTGGAGAGGAAAATAGAAACACACACACACACACACACACACACACACACACACACAATTACATACACATTTAATGTACATATCCTCTTGGCCGTTTCAAAAAGAAATATAGTTGATTAATTCAGTGACTCATGAGACAACTTGGTGAAAAATTGGGAATAACGTACCAGTCCCTGAACAAGTTATTCCTTAGCAATATGATGTTCACCTTGTTAGAGGGACAAGGTGGTGATGGTGGGGGGACTTCATGTTTTATGAAAAATAGAATAAGTTCTGTTAACAGTACTAGTGATGGTCTGCTCAGGGTAGAACCTAAACTCCAAAAAGAAAGGGAGAATGAAAGGGGAAAAGAAGAAAATGGGCATTATCCTCTGAAAGATAATGAATCCTATTCAACTCATAGTTGAAAGAGCACTTAGTTATTGAAGATTATCTAAGGACATTTTGACTGCTATAGGTACAAAAGACCACCCAATTTAGATAGCTCTTCTTCATAATGCCTGAAAGTGAATTTAACTGGAGACTTTATAAAACAGCAGACATGTGTACTTAAAATGGAGTGATAGTGCAGTCTATATTCTCTTTACTATTAATATGACCATTTAGAAATAACTACTTAAAGCAATATTTGTGGTGCTTTGATGATGAAAGCATTCCATTTCTCTTCTCTAAGGACATACAAAAATACTCTCCCAGTTTGTAAGTCCAAATAAACCCAGGAGCCACACTGTGTACAAAAATATATAAATGGAGCAAATATTACAATAGAAGGTAATAAAATAAATAGAAATATTAGTTACACTTAAACAAAGTTCAGATTTTTAAAGCCTCATGCTGAACAATAAAAAGCATACATTTGAGTAAAATATATTAGTGAACCAAAAATCCTTAGCCTGCTTTATCTAAATAGGACTAGGTTCTCACAACCTATGGATCTTCCTGTGTTCTTTCCCCCCCACACACACTTTTTTTTTTTTTTGCCACAAGCTTTCCTCTTTTGAAATGGCTGCTTCTTTTATCCAAGGCATTTGGGACTAATCACAAAGCAGTCTGCCTCTATTTGCTGTTGACTGAAGTTCACTATTGCACAGACTTTCCCCAGCATTCAACATTACTTATGAATATGCAGTTTCTATTTTATGCAGCTTTTTTTCTGAAGACACTTTGTTGTCTGATTCAATGTGTCCTTCTTTTGACTTTTTCAAGTGCCAACAATACCAAGGTCATTCTATTTATAAGAAAATCAAAGAACTTTACTGATGCTGGGCATGGTGGAACACTTCTGTAATCCCAATATCTCGGGAGGCTGTGGCAGGAGGATTTTAAGTTCAAAGCCAGCCTCAGCAATTAAGGTAGACCCTGAGCAACTTGGTAAGATCCTATCTCAAAATAAAAAATGGGGAAAAAATTAATAAGGTTGTGGTTGGGGATGTGGCTCAGTGGTTAAGTACCCATAGGTTCAATCACTGGTACCAAAAAAAGAAAAGGGGGAGGGGAGAAAGAAAGAAATTTACTCATTTAGTCTCAATTCAACCCCATTCCAAGCCCTACAGTGCATCAGAATTTCAATAGCGAACATAGACTTGGGTCTTCTGACAAACCCCTGGTCTTCAGAGCTTTCTGTAAAAACTTAGAAAAACTTCTAAGAGTAATGGCATATTTTTATATAACCTTTGCACTCCTAAGAGAAAAGAGCAGTCTCTTGCCAAATCAAGCATCAGATTTGCCAGACTTGCCTTGCTAACCTTTATAGTCGTGTGTGAAAACTAAATAGTTCCAGATGGTAAAAACATAACTTGTTTGAACAATGGAGGAGCTGGTTATAAATGTTAGGGATTGTAAGGCCATTGAGAATATGCTTGGGGGTAATACAGAATTTAAAAACCTCACCTTCTGTTTTAGAGGATCCATGGTTGATGGATTTTCCTTTAATTTTAGTAGCACATGCTTGGGATGCCTTAAATTCCATGTCTTTCAAGATATGGAATTTTCAGTCCTCTGGAATATCAGGAAATTAGATTTTCTTAAATCTCTGGGTGCAAAGAAGAGGAACAGTAGGCTAAGGGGTAAGAAAAACCCCAACAAAGCACCCAAAGCTGTCTATTTGTGACATGAATATTTCCAAAGATTGCCAAAAGTTATGCCGGGGGATTTGTTATACTCATCTTTTAAAATATCCTTTTCTCTCATATAGTAAAGCAAAAACTACTCAAGAAATTCTTTCACAAACAGATGTCAGGTTATATACAACCAGCAACCTCATGTAGTTAGACGAAATAACAACCCTGGGGACTAAAATGATTTAAGGATGTCTTATCTAATATCAGAGTTTCATATGTTGAACCGAAATAGAGAGACCAACTAAGAACCAAAGACAATGTTTCAAACACAATCTCAATAAATTTTTTTCACCTTGTTTTTTATGTCCATGTTTTTACTATTTTGTGATAAACAAAGATTAAACTGCCCTCAAATTGACAAAAAAAATCCTCAAAAGTTTTACATATTTCTTTAAAAAAGTACATAATTTAAATGTATATTTCTTTATCTTGGCATAATCATGACAGGTTTATACAAATAGAGATTAAGCAGAAAACAAAAATGTACATTTAGATGGAAATATCCCCCAAAGTCACAAATACATATAACAAATCTATCATTCATATATATATATATATATATGCATATGTGTATATATATATATATATATATATATATATATATATATTCCATTAAAATGGAAGTTATTTCAACTTTAGATCTTCAAACAGTGGTGTAATTGCTCCAGGATTTCTTATTAGGAGGTCTACCAATCTTAAAACCATTTACCACGAGTTATCCTAAAATCATTTACCATGAGTTTATCAGGGTTTCCTCTTAAAAGACACCTAATTTTTTCAGGTTGCATTTGCTTTAGACTAGCCTTGTGGTTGTTGGTTTATTCATTGATTCATACTTTCTGCAAACATTTTTTTCGCAATCACCAAGTGCCAGGTGAAGTGCGAGGGGGGGCAAAGGGGGGTTGGTAATAGTATAAAAAAGAGAACACACCTGTCTCAGGGAGTTGAAAAGTTCTCCCCACTTATGTCTCTTCTGTGTCCTATTTTGATAACTGCATCAGCAACTCCTCCTTTTCTCTTCTCTTCCATATTTCCATCCTCTTTCCCTCTTTATCTCATCCATTCTTCCATTCAACAAGTACAAAGAGACCACCATGTTATACACGATCCTCACATCAAGTCAACAACAGTACATAAAATCAAGTCTCAACTCTCATGGTTTTTGTTTGTTTGTTTGTTATTTTTTTTCTAGTGCTGAAGATCAAACCCAGGGCTTAGTGCATGCAGGACAAGTATTCTACCACTGGCTATGCACACTCTATAGGCAGTTCATGGGCTTTTGGTTCAGGGAGACTCTGTAGGTATACCAGTGATCAGATGGCTAACATAATTATATGTTATGGTTAGCACTATAAAAGAGGCAAAGGTTGTGTTTGAGATAAAGCAACTTCTAATATGAATAGTTTGGTGGAGATGTGCCTGATGAGATGGCATTTAGGCTAAAATCTGATGAAACAGAGCCAGCCTTGAAATGGGTTAGGAATAAGAATTTAGATTTTTCAAGCAGAAGAAAATTCATTAGGAACCTGAAGAAGAATTGAAGCTTAGGCAGTTTCAGAAGGTAAAAATCAGATCATAAAGAAATGTGTGACATTTGTAAGAAATTTTAGATTTTATTCTAATGTAAAGCCATTAAGGTTGTGTTTTGAGCATGACATCAATCAGTCATAATAACAGTTCACATTTTTTATGGTACTTACACAGTTGCAATAAGAATATAGGCAATTCAGTGTAATGCTGATTTATTTCTGTGGATAATAAATAACCACAATACTGAGCCAAAGGTAATATTTTAATAAAGGGTGAAAAAGTTCAAATACAAGTTTTAAAAAATATATATTTACAAACAAATTGCCTGATTTTAATCACTTCTAAATAAATACAGCTTACTGTTGGCCAACAGTGTCCAAGATGACAATACTTTTGAGTGGGAGAGTCTTAAGATGACAAGGACATGGGAAGCATCATAAAAACGAGAGACAAGATCTTACATTTCCTAAATCCTTTCCCACACACGTGCACTCAGCAAATTTTAAGCACATTGTAGGAACCTGCTGATCTAAATTGCCTCTTTATCTGGAGAATAACAATATCAACAAGAACAGGGCTGCTAAATCAATGTCTTCCAAAATTGAAGCACTCACTGAGTGTCTGATCTACTGTGTCTTTCATGAAACTGGTGTGGGGAGAGCCTGTGATACTGTCTTGTTAATTGGATGGGGGATCAAGAGAGAAGAGAAAGTAGGAACCTGAAGTGGGTAACTGAGTCTGGTGAGTCTGAAGAAGAGAGATGAAGGTAATACTGGTGAACACAAATGGTAACTTAAACTCATTGGGAAACTCCAGTCAGAGTTTCACTTTATCTAGAGAGGGCTGATAATTTTTATTGTTTTGCTATGTTATCTGTGGAATTGGTCTTCTCTCACCCCAAATAAATCAAATTATAATACATTTGGGTAAGAACTTAAATGTTTGAAGAACACTCATTGGTCATGGTGTTGTATGTCTATTGAGTACTGCCTTTTTCAAGTTATAAGAATGATTAAAACCAATGCAACTATTTCAGCCCTGTAGCACGTGGTGTTAGACTCCATTTTAACTTTCTGGGAGCATTCTACAAGGGTTATGAAAGGACACAGAATGTTTGGAACTACATTTTCTCTGGACAACAAAAATCAAACCAGGTTAATGAGATGGGATCTCACATTAAACTTTTTAGTAGTCACGTGACCTACCTACTATCAAATTATCCTGAGAAAGCAAAACACAAACTACAAATAGAAACAAAAATCTAGGAAGTTAGCTAGACATTCTTTGTAACATATATCATTAGAAATTTAACTGAAGTATTCACCTTATTTATCTGACTACATCTAGAAAAGCAAACATTAAATTTAGTTTATATTCTTGACACATTCTAATATGCGCTGGTCAGCAGATTATTATCTGTTACTAGATAAATGAACTTAGGTTAAAGACATTCAATTTACCTAATGCTAAGAGCATATAGAGTTTTCCAAGAGGTGACTGAGTGGGCTGTATTATAAAAATTTTAAAATTGCCTTACTTTTTATTGTTAGCAATTCTGTCAGTGTAGTGTCATGGAAAATACATTAAATTCAGAATTTAGATTTGTTTACCTGTACATCTCACTTCTTTGTCATATAGCATTGGGAAAATTAAATAAAATCTTTGAATCACACTTTAAAATTAGCAAGTCTCATTTATATGTTAAAAATGCAACTATATATACATATAAGTGTAATATATATGGATATATATATTAATGAGATGCAATATATACATATTTGTGAAACAACATCTATCGTAGAACTTAACTTTAGCATATATATAATTTCCCTTTCAATTCTTTCCAGGTTGCATGTAAACTTCAAAAATCTTACATAGATCAATTCATGGAGTGTGGCAGGGGACCATAAATATAGGAATGCATCACAATCTTCATGCTGGCTAACCAAAAGCTTCCTTTGAATCGTTCTCACCCACTTCTATATGTTTCTTTGTTGGTTACACCTCCTAGCTTGCTTTTAAGATCTCATTTTCTCATATCCATGAGACTATCTCAAGTCAGAAGCTATGGCCACCCATATAACAAGAAAGGTGGAGTGAAATCATCGCTCTGGGCTTAGGGACCTTTGGGAGGCTCCACTTTTCAGGTCTCTCTCTTTTTTTTTTTTCAAATATATAAAGTTTCATTAATTAATTATACCTCAATAAAGCTGAAAAATACTAAAATATATAAATATACTAAATCTCCAGAGATGAGGTCAGGTATGTGAAATTTTAATTTTTTTTAGTTGTAGATAGACAAAATACCTTTATTTTGTTTATTTATTTTTATGTGGTGCTGAGGTTTGAACCCAGTGCCTCACACAAGTGAGGCAAGTACTCTACTGCTGGGCCACAAACCCAGTCCCAGGTATGTGCAATTTTAACTCCACCCTATTATCAATCTGATTTTTCCACAGATTTTCTCATCCAGGTCTCTTTTTAAAGATCTCATAACCTCCAGAAACTCCAAAAAAATGGAGAACAGATATTCATTGCCCTCAGCACCCACAAATCCAGCCCCCATTTGACTTCCCAGAGTGCAGAGCATAAAAGTCCCTCTCCAGGATCAACCTGTGCCATCTGATGTCTTCCTTTTTCCCCAGAAAGAGATTTGTTTTTTCTAATGACGTTTTGAGGAAGCCCTGTTACTACTCATGATGTTGATAATGTTTTCTCCCAATTCTTCTGTTTATTCTGTGTGTTAGTTCCACTCTTCACTGGACTAGTGAAAAGGTCCTTTTTCCCTTTCCTTTTGGCAATCATACCTCTCTCTTGAGTCAATAGGTATAGACTGAACAAGCATGATGGGCCTGAGTGATCTATAAGGACCCTGAAAGTCTGGATTTAAAGTGAGTAACCTTTTATGGTTAAACCTGGAGAACTTGAAGGTAAATTTTCCAACTAAATAGGGAAAGCTATAAAGGTAACACAATAACACTATAGTTTTAAAAAATGCACATAGAAAATTCTGTTATACTATTATACTATAATTCTGTTATACTATGCAGTTTGTACATGGAGTGTGCTATTTAAATAAAGTGTATAATTTTACTAATGCTTAGTTCACACTGCCTCCATAATTTATGGTTCTCTAATTTTCATAAAGAAAGTACATACAATCCATGCACAATAAATATTGTTTATGCAAAATTCCTATATCTTTAGTCACTCAGAAGGCATATATAGCATTGGGAAAATTAAATAAAATCTTTGAAACACAAAGAATTATCTATTGATTCTAATTCTTATAATTAATGTTACCCCAAATTATAGGGCAGAGTTAGTAAAGAATAATTCAAGTAAAGTAAAAGAGTTTTTTCTATAAGTAAATAATGTAACCCCAATTACAACAACAGAAATATATCTGTAAAATGGGAGCAATTTGGTTGAGCCAGGATTCTATAATTGAATGGATCCACTGTGAATTTGTAAAACTACATCTATTCCACTGGAGTATTAGAACTCAATATTTTAACATACATAAAACAACTCAGCCAATCTAAAATATTTTTTATAAGTAAATGAGTATGTAAAGTAGGAAGAAATAACTGAAAGCCCAGCACATATGAGCAGAAATGGATTTATTTCATTTCTTATAAGTATAGACAGCTTATACCCAGACCTAAAGAGCTGAATTGATAATGAAGTAGAAGCATAAGCCTGTAAATTCTCTAGTTCTGTTGAATTTAAATTTAGGGATTCTAACCAAACATTCCAAATGTCCAATTTACAATTGAATATTTTCTGACATCAAGTCTATAAATTCAAGACAGTCGATTTATGAGTTGATTATTTTATCAAAAATCAAGTAGATTTTTCTGTACTAAATCAATCAGAAAAACATTTATTGAACCACTGCAAATGTTAAATGCTTTCCTAGGCATCAGAGACACAGATATAGAACAAAAATCATTTCCTTAAGAAACACAAGGCTGATTCAACAAACATTGGTTTATGACACAATAGTTCAAAAAATATTTCTTAACTGATTATTTTATTTTAGATACTAGGAATTAAGTGACAAATTAAGATACTTTCTTCTCTTAGGTTGAGAGAGAAAATTGAAAAGGTAATTTCAACACATATGCTTAGATAAGAGATCCAGAAGAGACACTGATATAGTCTAGATGTGTTCCCCAAGATCATATGTTGGATAATTAATCTCCAGTACAGCAGAGTTGGGAAGTGACTGAATTAATGTCCTTATCATAGGAGTGGGTTAGTTATCACAAGAGTGGGTTCAATATAAAAATTTTCCCGCTATTCCTCTTTTGCTCTCATATTCTCTTGCCCATTTGTTTTCCACCATGGATTGACACAAGAGGGTCCTCACTAAATGCTAGCACATTAATATTGAATTTTGTTGTCTCTGATCTGTAAGAAACAAATTTCTGTTCTTCAAACGTTGCAGTCTAGGTTTGCCCATTATGACAGCATTCAAACTATGCAGAATACAAAAGATACCACATTTTAAGAAGTAAGGAGCATGGAAATAAAAGAAAACAGAGATATTTAGAAGTTTATTTAAGCTCAGTAGAAATTTAGATTGTATAAAGGGCAATAGTCATGATGAGTAGTGGAAGTATCAAAATAAAATATAGAATTTATGGCCATAATTGAAATCTGTGGTAGTCAGAATAACACCTTTCAGAATATCCATGCTCTTATTCTAATAACATGGGAATATTTTAAGTCACATACCAAAGGGACATTGCAAATGTAAGTATACTGACACTAAAACAATGAGATTGTTTTGGACTGTCTGGGTGATCATATGAGCTAACAAAAAAAATCTATTACTAGATGAATAACAAAGAGTCATCAAAGAGATTTAGCACAGGAAAGACCTGAAGCCACTCTTGGTTTTGAAGTATAAGGGGACTCTAGACATTAAGGGCAACCTGCCTGACAACCAGCAAGAAAGTGGGAACCTCAGTCCTACAACCACAAGGAACTGACCTTATGCAACAACCTGAAAGAATGTGGAAGTGGATTCTTTCCAAAGTATTCCCCAAAGAGCCCAGGACAACTGACACTTGGATTTCAACCTTGTGAAATTCAGAGTTGAGATCAAACTAACCAGGACTTCAGACCTACAGAAATGTGATAACATAAATGTTGTGTTTCAACCACAAATTATGTGGTAATTTATTACAACAGCAATGACAAAATAGTGCAAGCTTAAAGAGGTAAGTAAAGACCCAACAATATAGGACTTTGTGTGCTCACTAGTCCATGACAGAAGTTTGCTTCAAACCATAAAGGGGAGTAGGTTTTACATAAAAAGTAACTCTAAATCAAGGGAGTGATCTAGTGTCTAGAGTAGACACCAGGAAGTAAGATGCTCTACTATAATGTGAGCTCCATGAGGAAAGGAATTATTGTCCTTACAATGCTGTATCCTTTTTCCCCAGAACAGTTTTAGGACTTGATATAAATATTTGTTATTCAATGAATGATACTGTCCAATAAGAGAAAAGATCAGCAAACTCCTGGCCAGATTTTATCCATTACAAGTATCCTGATGGGCACATTTGGGGAGGGAGGGATATAGGGGTACTCCAACCTTCTTTTATCTACACTCACTATCTTCTACCCACATTTTCTTTCATTTTTGCTTTAAGTTCTATTTGGACAACAAAATCAAGATAGGTCAGAAAATGGCATTAAGGAATCAGTGAGTAATGAGATTGAATTTGTATCCTGTAAAAGGTGAGAAGAAACAAGAAAAAAAATTTGCAAGGATTTGACTTGGTGGGAGGTCATCTGGAAACAGGAATAAATGCCTCCAGTAGCTCTCATACTGAGTGTTCCTGTCTTTCTTCCTTTCTTGTCAGAGCTACGTGTTCTGAATTTCTCATTCATTGAATGAGGTAGCAATGAAACGACAATGGGAAGGGAGTGTTTAGACTGAACCACTAGTATTCAAACAGATACCTCTAAATTTCTTAACAAAAATGAAATAAACCCAATTTAAAGGACTATTCTGACTTACTGGTTTGGATCTTGGTGGTAAAACAAGTTCAGTTTTTGCGAGATCATATTTATCTTGTGCATTTTCCATGTTTTAAATACTGGCCATTGCTTGGATTGTAATTTTCTCAGAGGACAGGATGGAGTAAATCTTTGTGCATCTGCACAAACATATTTCAATACTTTGCACAGATGGGTGTAATGTTGTCTGTTCTATTAAAAGTAAAGAACAACAAAATAAAACTAAAAACTAAAAACAGACCCCTCAGAAAATGGAAGCTATGTTCTTCCATGGTATTCTTAGCTTTAGCTCTTCCTTGCCCCATACTGAAAGACAAGTAGCAAAGACAGTTCATTCTTATGGTCATTTGAAAAATGCTCAGTGTCTACGTTGTGACAGGTTCCATGATGCTTACAAGGACACACTAAGGAACTCAGACTCAGCAGGTCCATGTTAATACAGAGTCCACAGTCTACTTGGAGAAAAAACATGGACCAAAAAAACACACTATTATGTACATGGCAACTTGAGTAAGTGTTCTTAATGTGAAGATGAAAAAGAAGAAGCAAAACGATGCCAGGCAGATTTTTTTATGACATCATTATGCAGCATGTGTAAGAGAGTGATGGCAAGCTACTGAGTACTGGTAACACACAAGGCTAAATGTGGTGAACAGCTGGAGAGGCAGTCAGAGAGGTGAGTAAGCCTGAAAGTGCCCAGATGAGTTATCTAAGACTCTGTTTTATAGATGACAAGCACATCCAGTCTTGGGCCTTCCCTTTAGTAAAGTAATCATTTGAGTCTGCCATATAACTTACAAAATTATACACTTACAAATATCTGTATTTAAAAATTCATTGCAGAATAATAATAATAATATAAAAATAATTTCTATTAATAGTGTCCCATTTCATAGAAAAAAACGTATTTCACTTAGATAATCTTCTTGGTTTATTTAGATAGATATTAGGTATATTTGAATGCAGGAATATCTCAGCCACATGCACATACATACACATGCACACGGTTAATTTGGAAATCCCAGGATGTGAATTGAACACATCACATGAAACAATAAGCAAAAAATTCTTCCTGTCCCATTTTATACCCAAATACATTTAAGCAGAATAGAAAATAAAAATTTTACTACTATAAAAATGCAAATTAAATATAGTTAGAGACACTACCCAGAAAAATATAAAATTATTTTTTTCATTTTTCTAAAGAGTTTCAAAATTCAGCATTTTAAATAAGAAAATATAGAATTTAAAATATCAACACTAGAAAATAGAAATAAGGACTTTTTACATTAGCCTTTATTATAATCAATCTTTCTCTTTCCTCAGAATGAATAATTTTGCACGAAATTTAAACACAGCCAGAATTAAAATGTGAAACTTTTAGTTGTAGAATTCATAAAAATTCAACATTAGTTGTTACTTAGCATTTTTTTCCCAAAACTATGGGACAAACTATGGGACAAAAATAGTTGGCCACTTTGTTTCATTTACTGTTACTCTAATCTGTTTTATTGTCTATGTAAGCAATGTATGTTAGAAGAAAGTGCAGTCTGAATAGTCTTCAAAGAAAGAAGTGAATGCTTGGACATAATAGAAATATGTGGGAGTTTGGGCGTTGGGGAAAAAGAAAAACTTTTTTTTTTGGTACTGGAAATTGAACTGAGATGTGTAACCACTGAGCAACATCCCCAGCCCTTTTTAATATTAGAGACAGGATATTGTGGAGTAACTAAGTGCCTCAGTAAATTTCTGAGACTGGTTTTGAACTTTTGATCCTCCTATGTCAGCCTCCCAAGTCACTGGGATTACAAGCATGCACTACTGTGCCTGGCTTAGGAAAAATTTTAATTTTAACTTAAAATTAAGTAGGTAATCTGGGTTGGACAGTTCATGTGCTTTTGTCAATATTCTAAAGATATTATCTATGAGGAAACTGTAAAATAGAATTATTGTTTAAGCATTGGTTTATAAAAACTTGGAACTAAGAGGGGTTTAAATTTTATTTCATTTATGCTCTTATTTTATATCCCCAGAAGGTGTTTCATCTTGCTTAATGTGACCAAAATAATTTAATACCCACTTCCTCCATGTTCTACATATTTCTCCTCAATTTCCCAGATTTCCATGTACGCAGGTGAAGCCTTGTGGCTACTTCTAATCTATGGACTATGAATGAAAATGATCTATTGCTTCCAAACTTAGCTCTTGAGATCTAATGTGCTTCCTCCACCTCTCTCTCTTCCTCCTGTGAATCTACAAAGTGAGTGCTTCTCAAGCAGACTGGGACAATGTATGACTCTGAAGTGCTCTGAACTGCCAACCAGCATTGAAAAAGAGATGTGAATAGGAAAAAAAGAAAAAGAAAAAAAAATGTTGTCAGACTTCAGTTTGCAAGCAGAAATCTGGGCTTTGCATGACTGGCAAACTGACAGTTTTCAGATTCTAAACAATAAGAGACTGGATTAAAATTGGCTTTGAGAGACAAAGGCCATAACACCCTTTCAACTGGATATAGTCAAATAGCAGACATCAGATTATTCCAGGAAGTCTCTGTGTATCAGTACCACAGAGTCAAGATATTTCAAGAGAAAAGAAGGTTCTAGTGTTGCAAGAAATGATAGGGGTTAATTATACACGATGGTAGGTAAAAACAGAAAAAGTGATGAGTATGTTAGAAAGTACACTGTGCTGATAATAACAGAGATAGATTGCTACATCCCCAAGATAGCTCTTTGTCTCCTTGCTGATTCAGAAGTACTTTCAAGCTCTCTCACTATTATCAAGATCAAGGGTAATAGCTAAACTTTGTAGATAGCATGAACAAAGGGTAACAAAATACAACTTATTTCAGAATGGTTTATTACAATGAACCAAAGATATAAATCAACATTACTCCTTTGTTCAATAAATGCTTATTTAAATGTCTTCTAGAAGCTCTTATAGATAGTTGAGATTGATTGGTGAATAAAAATAATTATCTACCTACATTAGAAGTTACAAACCTAAACCATCAGTTACTTTAACAACAACATAATACTGGTTACATATGCCAACCATAGTTCAGTGAAAGTAGCATTCCATAAGGCATGACTACCACAACATAAGAAATTAGAGGCAAATTTGGTGGCTGGATACCTCAGTTTGCCCCAACCTACAGTGATTCTTATATCCCCTGCAAAACACACTCATTCCCTCTAAAAGACCCCAAGTTTTATTCCTTTACAGATTCAATCAAAGTAGCAAATCTTGCCTTCTAAACCAAGTCCAGGTACAAATGAAACTTCCTGGATCCACTTCTGAGATTTCAATATGAAGATCTGTAAATCAAACAGAGAAATTGTCCAACACTTAAAACATATAGCCTTTTAATATAGGCCAAAAATGGCCACTATAAATTCCCCCACTGGAAAAGAAAGACAAGGGAAAGGATACAGGAATTATTGATTCCCAATTCTGAAATCATAGGAGGAACATATTGTCAATTCATTCGTTAAGACTAAAGGGTGAGAGGCCAAGATGGTGGGCTAGAGGGAGGCTGCATTCTGTGTCATTTCAGGACCTGGGATTCAAGTAGTGGGAATACTGTTTCTCTGCAAGTGATCAGAGGACTCCTGACAGCGGCTCCCACATTGTAATCACAGCCCGTGCCACACAGGTCTCCAGGCCTCAGCATCAGCACAGGACTCCTGGCCACTCCTCCATCCAGGTCCTCCAGGTGGCCAAGTGACCACCAGGATTAGCACCCCCTCAGGACTCCTGGCTGTATTCCCACACAGGACACCTGGACACAGCCCACACACAGGACCTCCAGCTGCCATTCCCATGTGAACCTCCATCTGCCAATATAGGGCTCCTTCAGTTGCCTCCATCTTGGAACACTGCAACTATTGCCACAGTCCCCACTACCTGCAGTAGCCTGAACCTGGGAACACTGCATAGGGTCTGGAGATAGTCACCAGCCACAATACTGCATAACACAGAACTGCATCTCTGAATACTGCCCAATGCCACAGCCCAGCCACACCCAACTCAACACCCCATCACTGAAAGTAGCTGCCTCCATCTTGGGACACCTTCAACTCTATCTTTAGTTGGGGCATCTCCCCGCTTGGAACACTGGCTAGGGCTTAGAAGCAATATCAAGGCACATATAATCCCCAACTCCCCCTTTTCCCCGGCAGCCGCTAACCTGGCACAGTGCTTGCAGCTACACAGCTGTTCCCTAGCTTACAAAACCAGGTCCTGAACTGCCCAATATAAAACAGCTCTCGAGCACAGTTCACAAGAACTCCAGAGAGAGAGAGAGGTTCCTGATTGGGAAGTACAAAGGGAGAGGGTGAGTGAGATACAGTTTAGAGAATAACTTAGAGACCCGGAATTGTGAGGTCTACAGGCAATATAAGGAGATAAGACCAGGCACCCACATCACACAAGTGGGTCCCAAAGGAAATATTTGGGGTGCATTCTCTCACTGGGGACTGACAAGTGCTATACCCTATGTCCAGGAGCTATGCTCCCAAGACCAACCCTCCCACCCCCTAATAACCTTCACCATCCTGAGAGTGGAGATACCAGCAAACAAAAGACAACCCCACCTATTGGATGAGAAGGGACGCTGGAAAGATACTGATCTCCAACAAAAATTATCCTGTATCTTCCTTTGAGATTTTTTTTTCTCTCTCTCTGTCTTCTCCCACCCTCACATTCCCAACATTTGTGATACCAAGTACTTTCATGAATTAGGCTACTGAGGACTTGTATGTCTGGATAGTATATTACAGTGGTGTTGCATATTCTTTTATCTCCTATTTTTACATTTTTAAAAATATTTGTTTGTTTGTTGTACTCTATTTTCTTCCCAGTTACTTTCCCCCAATCACTGTCTCTCTCTTCTCTGGCTACTAACCAACTTCTTTAGATTTCTCTTTCATGCTTTCTAAGATGTAATAACTCTGTACCCTCACTTTTACCCCCTCAACATCTCATCCTATACCTCACCCCCAATTCTTTTTCCACCATCAGAAACTGTAGAGACTTCTACAAACCTACAGTTTATATTGTAGATGATATCTAAACTCAACATTTCTGCATATTATGACAAAACCATAAATGACTTAATAGCAGATATTGGGTTTAAGGTTGTATAGTGTTTCTATTTGGATCTGTTCATATTGTTCTCCCTGTTAAACGAGAGGTATTGGAACCCAGCAGGGACATTATAAGCCTATAGGGTTAAAAACTGTAACACCTCAGATCCACAGTGCTAGAAGGAAAGACACAAAAACAACATGAAAAAATAAGGGAAGAAAGTGCCCCAAACAAAACAAGATATTACATTATTAGAATCCATGGCCATCACAACAGAAGAAATGACAGAGAAGGAGTTCAGGATGTACATAATTAAAATGTTCTGTGAATTAAAGGATGATAGAAGAGAGCAAATGCAGGCAGCAAAATATCATTTCAATAAAGAGCTACATAAGCAAATATAGGAAGCAAAACATAACTTCAATAAGGAGAAAAATGTTCTAAAAAATCAAACAGAAATGCTTGAAATGAAAGATACAATAAACCAAATTAAAAGCTCAATAGAAAGCATCATCAACAGATTGGATCAGTTGGAAGATAGGAGCTCAGACACTGAAGACAAAATATAAAATCTTGAAAAGAATGTAGACCACATAGTGAAGATGGTAAGAAACCATCAAAAGAACATTCAAGAATTAGGGGATAACATTAAAAAGACCAAATTTAAGAATTATTGGGATAGAGGAAGGCATATAGTTTCAAACCAAAAAAATAAAATAAAATAAACAATCTATTTAATGATATAATATCAGAAAATTTTTCCAAGTATAAAGAATGAATTGTAAAATCAAATACAAAGACTTACAGGACACCAATTGTACAAAATCACAATAGATTCACACCAAGGCACATTACAATGAAAATGCCAAGCATACACAATAAAATAGAATTTTAAAAGCCACAGAGGAAAAAAAAACAGATTACATATAGAAGAAACAAATTGGGATATTTGCAGATTTTTCACCCTGACCCTGAATGCTAGAAGATCATGAAAAAACATATACCAAGCTCAGAAAGAAAATGGATGCCAACCAAGAATCTTATATCTATAAAATTAAGCTTTAGATTTGATGATAAAATAAAACCTTTCATGATTAACAGAAGTTAAAGGAATTTACAACTAGAAAGTCTGGACAACAGAATATCCTTGGCGAAATATCCCATGAGAAGTAAATGGAAACAGTGAAAATTATCAAAGGGAGGTATTAAACTACAGGAAATACCAATCAAAGGAGAAACCAAGTCAAGTTAAATACCAAAAATAAACAAATATGACCAGGAATACAAATCATGTCTCAATAATAAACCTGAATGCTAATGGCCTACACTTACCAATCAATAGACATGGGCTGGCAGATTAAATTTTAGAAAAAGACCCTAAAATATGCTGCATTAAAGAGACCCATCTCATAGGAAAAGGCATACACAGACTGAAAGTGAAAGATTCTGAAAAACATACCATACACATGGATTATGGAAACAAGCCAGAGTTTCCATCCTCATATTAAATAGAGAGGACTTCAAAACAAAGTTAATGAAAATAGATAAAGAAGGCCATTTCATACTGCTTAAGGGAACCATATATCAAAAGACATAACAAGTATAAATATATATATGCCCTAAACAATGGAGCATCTACATTCATCAAACAAATTTTCTCAAGTTCAAGAGTCAAATAGACCACAACACAATAATTCTGAGTGACTTTAACACATCTCTTTCACAACTGGATAGATCTTTCAAACAAAAGCTGAACAAAGAAACTATTGAATTCAATAAAACTATCAATAAATTAAATGTTAACTGACATATATAGAATATTTTATCCTTCAACAGGTAAATACACTTTTTTTCTCAGCAGCACATGGATTTTTCTCTAAAACAGACTTTATATTATGCCACAAAGCAACTCCTAGCAAATATAAAAAAGTAGATATACTACCCTGCATTCTATCCGATCATAATGGAATGAAATTAGAAATCAATGATAAAATGAAAAATAGAAGCCACTCCAGGAGACTAAATATATGTTACTGAATGAAAAATGGGTTGCAAAAAACATCAAAGAGAAGACTAAAAAATTCTCAAAGGTAAATGAGAATGCTGATACAACATATCGAAATCTCTGGGACACTGTGCAAGCAGTACTAAGAGGAAAGTCTATTGCATGGAGTTCATTTCTTAAAAGAAGAAAACGGCAACAAATTAGTGCCCTAACATTACATCTCAAAGCCCTAGAAAAAGAAGATCAAATCAACACCAAAAGCAGTAGAAGATAGGAAATAACTAAGATGAGAGCTGAAATCAATGAAATTGAAACAAAAGAAACAATTGAAAAACTTGACAAAACAAAAACTTGGTTCTTTGAAAAATTTTAAAAAATGACAAATCCTTAGCCATGCTAATAAAGAGAAGGAGAGAGAAAACCCAAATTACCAACATATGTGATAAAAAAGAAAATATCACAATAGACAGTACAGAAATACAGAAGATAATTAGAAATTATTTTGAAAACTTGTACTCCAATAAAGTAGAAAATATAGAAGGCATCAACAAATTTCTAGAGTCTTATGATTTTGCCCAAATTAAATCAGGATGATATACAAAATTTAATCAGATCAATTTCCAGTGAAGAAATAAAAGATGCCATCAGAAGCATACCAAACAAGAAAAGCTCAGGACCTTATGGATACACAGCCAAGTTCTACAAGACCTTTAAAGAAGGACTAGTACCAATACTCTTCAAATTATTTCATAAAATAGAAAAAAAGTGAGCCTTTCCAACTCATTTGATGAGGCCAATATCACCCTGATTCCAAAACCTGGCAAAGACACATCAAAGAAAGAAAACTGCAGACCAATATCTCTAATGAACATAGATGAAAAAAATTTCAATAAAATTCTGGCAAATCAAATACAAAACATGTCAAAAAGAGTGCACTATGATCAAGTGGGGTTTATCCCAAGGATGCAAGGTTTGTCAACATACAGAAATCAATAAATGTGACTCATCACATGAATAGACTTAAAGATAAGAACCACATGATCATTTCAATAGATGAAGAAAAAGCATTTGACAAAATACATCACCATTTCATGTTCAAAACACTAGAAAAACTAACAGGAACATAACTCAACATTATAAAAGGTATTTATGCTAAGCCTCAGGCCAACATCATTCTAAATGAAAAAAAATTGAAAGCATTCCCTCTAAAATGTGGAACAAAACAGGGATACCCTCTTTCAGCACTTCTATTTAACCTAGTTCTTGAAACACTAGCCAGAGCAATTAGACAGATGAAGGAAATTAAAGGGATACAGATCTGTAAAGAAGAACTCAAATTAGTACTGTTTGCCAAGGATATGATTCTATACCTAGAAGACCCAAAAAATTCCCCCAGAAAATTTCTAGAACTAGTAAATGAATTCAGCAAAGTAGCAGGATATAAAATAAACACCCATAAATCAAGGCATTTCTGTGCATCAGTGAAAAATACTGTAAAAGGAAAATGAGAAAAACTACCCCATTTATAATAGCATCAAAAAAATGAAATACTTGGAAATTAACTTAATAAAAGAGGTGAAAGACTTCTACAATAAAAACTACAGAATGCTAAAGAAAGTTTAAAAAGATCTTAGAAATTTAAAAAGACCCTAGAAGATGGAAAGATCTCCTTTGTTCTTGGAAAGGTAGAATTTATATTGTCAAAATGACCATATTACCAAAAGCATTATGCAGATTTAATGCAATTCCAATCAAAATCCCAAAGACATTCCCCATAGAAACAGAAAAAGAAGTCATGAAATTCCTCTGGAAAAATAAGAGACCCTGAATAGCTAAAGCAATCCTTAGCAAGAAGAGTGAAGCAGGTGGCATCACTATACCAGACCCTAAACTGTAGTACAGAGCAATAGTAACAATAATAGCAATCTATTCTGACACCAAAATAGATTGGTAGACCCATGGTACAGAATAGAAGACACAGAGTCTAAACCACAAAATTACAATTATCTTATATTACACAAAGGTGCCAAAGACATATTGGAGAAAAGATAGCCTCTTCAACAAATAGTGCTGGGAAAAATCCATATGCAAAAAAAATGGAAATTAAATCTCTATCTCTCACCATGTCCCAAACTCAAGTCAAAGTGAGTCAAGGACCTAGAAATTAAACCAGAGATACTACACCTACTAGAAGAAAAAGTAGGCTGAAATCTCCGTCATGTTGGATGAAGCTCCAAGTTCCTTACTAACACTCCTATAGTGCACAATTAAAATCAAGAATCAATAAATGGGATGGACTCAAACTAAAAAGTTTCTTCTCAGCAAAGGAAATAATCAGTGAAGTTAATAGAAAGCCTGCATCTTGGGAGCAATTTTTTACCCTGCACATATCAGATAGAGCACTAATCTCTAGGGTACATAAAAAACTCAAAAAGCTAAACACCAAAAAAAAAAAAAAAACAAATAACCCAATTAATAAATAGGCCAAGGACCTAGATAGACACTTCTCAGAAGATGATACACAATCAATCAACAAATATATGAAAAAATGTTCAACATCTCTAGCAATTAGAGAAATACAAGTCAAAACTAAGATTTCATCTCACTCTAGTCAGAATGGCCACTATTAAGAATACTAACAACAATTAATATTGGTGAGAATGTGGGGAATTAGGCACACTCATACATTACTGGTGGGACTGCAAATTGGTGCAGTCAATCTAGAAAGCAGTATGGAGAATTCTTGTAAAACTGGGAATGGAGGGAGTTGGAGAATATAATGCTAAGTGAAGTTAGCCAATCCCCCAAAACCAAATACTAAATGTTTTCTCTGTTTTTAGGGTGCTGATTCATAATGTGATGGGTATGGGCATGGGAGAATTAGATGAACTCTAGATAGGGCAAACAGGAAGGAGGGAAAGGGAAGGGACATGAAGATAGGAAAGACAGTGGAATGAGAGGGACATAATCACCCTAAGTATATGTATGAAGAAATGAATAGTGTGACTTTACTTTGTGTACAATCAAAGATATGAAAGATTGTGCTCTATATGTGTAATATGAATTGTGATGCATTCTGCTGTCATATATAACAAATTGAAATTTTTTTAAAAAACAATGGTGTTAGAATAGTTTCTTCAATAAATGTTGCAGGGGTAACTGTATATGTATATTTAAAAGAATGAAACTAGATTGTTATCTTACATTATATACAAAAATCAATTCAATTGATAGTAATCATGAGTATATATGTAAAAAATAAAAGTAAATTCTGGTTAGTGAAAGGTAGTGACTTTTCCAGTGTACCACATGTTATGGTTTAGGTATGAGATGTTCTTCATAAAAGGTCATTTTAGGCAATGCAGCAATTTAGAGGTGAAATGATCAAATTATGGGATATGTAACCCAATCAGTGGATTCATACATTTGATGGGGTAATAATTTAAGTGGATTACTTGTGGTAACTGTGGGCAGATGGGATATGATTGGGCAAAGTAAGTCACTGAGGATGTGCCCTGGGAATTAAATTTTTTCCCTGGCTTCTTGTTTTCTTTCTCTCTCTCTCTCTCTCTCTCTCTCTCTCTCTCTCTCTCTCTCTCTCTCTCTCTCTCTCTCTCTCTCTCCCCTTCCTGGGTACCATGAAATGAGCAGCCTTCCTTTGCCAGGTCCTTCTGTCATGGTGTTTTGCTTCCTCTTGGGACTAAAGCAATGGAGCCGAATGACCACAGATCAAATCCTCTGAAACCAAGAGCCAGCCTCAAATAAAGTTTTGTTCATCTAAGTCATTCTTATTTCAGTCAAGGTCATAGAGAGCGGACTAACACACACCCATGACCTTCCTAGGATAAGGCACTTATTCTCCCAATTGCCTTGTGTGGGCTCTTGTCGTGTTTCTCTCCACAAAAACAATCAAGGTCACTTTAGGTGAACTAGGCTGCACAAAATAATCACACAGAGACAGAGGGTTCTGTGACAGCTTCTCCAACCTTAGGGGTCCACGGAAAAAGAAAGAGAGAGCATGTGCTGAAACCTTTTATTGAGGAGAAGCCATTCAAATGATGCAAGGGGTCAGGTTTCAGGGGATTGAGTGTAACTTCCTGATGTCTGCTGTCAGCCGGTTGACTGACAGCTAGGAAGGCCATGCTCAAATGCAGAGCAAGAGATGGGGATACACATAGGGAATTTCCTGGAACAATCTATCCCAAACAGGGCAAAGGGATAGGATAAGAAAAGAATAGGTGAATGTAACTCAACCCCAGAGTTATGCTTACTCAGAAGACTGGTTTTGCTATTAGAGTGGGGGAAAGGACCATGCCAGACTACAGTGATCTTTCAGATACCCATGGTGCATCAGGACTGGAAGTCATGGTTATTCAATATGGGTCCCCACATATTTTCCCTTTCTTAATATTTAAAGGCAATTGAGGAATTATATCATTCAGTCCCTGGATTCTTTGTCTGAGGTCATCATGATCTACTATTGAGACAAGAAAAGAATTAGTAGCAAACATATTATCTCAATAACACACCATGTGGAATGTTTCAACATTTTTAGGACTAAAGTTATTTAATTAACTTCAGAAGATCCAGGTTATTATTATTATTCTGCCAAACACTCATCAGAAGATTTTTAATTTTTTCCCAACTTTATTGGGTAGTATTGTATTTGACCATAGAAACATAGACATTTTTATTAAAAGCATGGCATTAAACCCTTTCCACAAACCATAGAGCAGAGGGCTCATTCACATTATTCATTACAGTAGCTTCTAGGGCATTTTAACTTAGTTCCCATCCTTCCATCAGCACTTATCTGACTATGAAGGATCTTGGAAGTAATTTAAGTCAAACTATTAAGAAAATTTCCATGTTGTTAAGTTTTTTTTTTAAAGAGCCATAAAGGCTGTATTGTATAAGCAAGAAATAATATTTAAAGTAGTCACTTTAAGGATCATAAAATCAAGAGCTTGCCTGATCTGGTTAATTGGCATTCACCTGTTTCAAAGCCTGAACATTAACTTCAGCATTTTATAGCTCTGAAATATTAGCTGGCAATAACTAGTGATACAATATGATATGTTGTATTCTTACAGGCTTCAGGATATTCATCATCCTTTCTCTTAATACTCACATTTAAGGAGTTTATTAGGTCTGTCAGTAATGCAAATACTCTGAAAGAAGGAGTCAAACATCAGAACATCCTTTTGGGTGCCATCTTGCTGAGGATTAATGTGTTACCAATAAACCTCCAGGTATCATGGCATCCTTGCATAATCACCTTTGTCAATCTTGGGAGACTGGTCTAAAATATGCCCATTATTTCTAGATATCTTACATGATACTGGCGAGACATTTGCATAATCTATCCACTTAGAAAAGTTATTAATTTCTATTATAGAATGATTAGGGCAATAATACATTGGTGGATATTGTATAAATAACTGGCCTGTATAGAAAAAAATTATTTCAGTAATCTTTCTATTTTGACAATTGTCCAGATAAGTAAATGCAGTCTTAATTTTTAAGGACCAGCATGATTGGCTGGATTACGTTTCTTACATGCTGTCGTTTTCTCAAAAGATACCCCCAGACAGCCTGTTTACCATAGGATCAACATATAGGTATAACTGACCATTAGAGTCATACAATTAATCTAGTTATGGGTGGACTTTCTAGTCCACACTATAATGTACATTAAAATGGACCTGAGAAATGGGTCCATAAAAGTCTCTTCATAATTTTTACTTACCTGATAAGCTCATGAAGCTGCATGGTTGTAAACTCTGCAGCTGGAAATTCACCTTCCTGTGTCAGGTTTCTCAGTCATTATCACAATGTCAGGTTTAAACTCTATCTTTTGAAATCTGATTAATTTACTGAATCATGTTCAGTAAGACTCTCAATATTACAGTTAAGAAAAAAATTTAAATATTTTGGAAGATCTAGTATGTGTCTGTGGAATCCTGTTTTTTCTCCTTTTTTATTCAATAAAATTGAGTAAAGGCCTTCTTGGTTAGGAGTAATTGAGACTAGATATGAAAATGAGACATCTTTTATTGATTATTGTAATTTTCCAATATATAGACTAGCTAATTTAGCCTAACAATTTAGAAGAAACCCTCAATCTCTTTCTGAGAGAGGTCTTAAAATAACAGAGTTTAGTACCTATCCAGCAACTGCCCCTGACATCAGGGATCAGCCTTCCCAAAGGAATCACCGGAAGTCTAATGATGATTATTTAGGATATAAAGACCAAACACCTGCCTCAACTCAGACAAGCTAGGATGGTAACACATATAAAATTCAGCAAATATGACATACCTCATCAATAGAAAAAATAACAAAAACTACAAGGTCCTCTCAACAGGTGCAGAAAAGGCATTTGATAAATTCAACATCCCTTCAGAATAAAAATTCTGAACAAATTAGGATATAGAAAGAACATACCTCAACATAATAAAGACTATATACAATATACCAACAGCTAAGGAATGGGGAAAATTTGAAAGTTTATTTCTGGAAAAGACAAGGATGTTACTACTTTTATGCAACACAGCACTGGAAGTCTTAGCAAGATGCTTCATACAACAGAAGGAAATAATAAAGGGAAATCAAATTAGAAAGAAATCAAATTGCCGTTGTTTGCAGATATGAACTTTCATGTAGAAAAATCCCAAACACTTCACCAAAAAAACCATTAAAACTAATAAAAATTCAGCAAAGTTTTAAGATATAAAATTAACATAAAAAATCTGTGGTCAATCTATGTATCAATACTGAATTGTCTTAAGAATAAATCAAAAAAGTAAACCCATTCACAACAATTACAAGAAAATAATTAGAAATTTGATCAAGTGTGTGACAGATTTGGACACTGAAAACTAAAACATTGATTTAAAATTTTAAAGAGGAGGGCTGGCCTTGTAGCTCAGTGGTAGAGTGCTTGCCTTACACATATAAGGCCCTGGGTTTGATTCTCAGCACTACATAAAAATAAAGAAATAGGGGCTGGGGCTGTAGCTCAGTGGTAGAATGCTTTCCTAGCATGCATGAGGCACTGGGTTCCATCCTCAGCACCACATAAAGAATAAACAAATAAAATAAAGGTATTCTGTCCATCTACAACTACAAAAACATTTTTTTAAAAAAATAAAGAAATAAAAATAAAGATACTATGTCCACCTACAACTAAAAAAAAAATTAAAAAAAAAAAACTTTTAAAGAAGACACAAAAGAAATACAAAGACCGTCCATGTTTATGAACTGGAAGAATCAATATTGTTGAAACCTCCTTACTATGAAAAGTAAGGTACAGATTCAATTCAATACTTATCAAAATTCAAATGATATTTTTTTCACAATTTTAAAAGCACAAATCTAAAATTGTATGGAACCACAATAGTTCTCAAATAGTGAAAGCAATCTTTAAAAAGAACAAAGCTGGAAGTATCATATTCCCATATTTCAAACCATTATCACAAGGTTGTAGTAATCAAATCAGTGTGGCCTCAGCATAAAAACAGATTTACAGGCCATTAGAACAGAACAGAGATCCCACAAATAAACCCATACATATGACCTACTAATCTTTGACAAAGGTGCCAAGATCTATAATAGGATGAGGATGTCTCTTCAATAAATGGTACTGAAAAAACTGGACATTTACATGCAGAAAGTGTAATTGGATCTGTATAAAAATTGCCATGAAATGGATTAAAGTCTTAAACTTAAGAATTGGATCCATGAAACTTCTAAATGACAACATATGAAAAAATATCCTATGTTAATCTTGGTAGTGATTTTTTTTAAATACCACAAAAGTAGAGACAACAAAAGCAAAAATAAACAAATGGTATTGTATCAACCTGAAATGCTTCTGTACAACAAGGGTAAAAATAAACAAAATAAAAAGGCAATCTCTTGAATTTGTGAAAATATTTCCAAACCTGGTATCTAATAAGAGGTTGCTATTCAAGATATATAAAGAACACAACTCAATAGCAAAAATAAATTAATAAACTGATGTAAAAAAGGCAAAAAAAATCCGCATAGACATTTTCCCAAAGAATACAAACATACAGATGGCCAATAGGCATATGAAAAGGTGCTCAATATCACTAATTATTAGGGAAATGAGAATAAGACTGCAATATTATCTTATAACTCTTAGGATGACTATTATCAAAAATAAGAGAGATAAGAAATATTAGTGAAGGTATGGAGAAATTGGAACCTTTTATACTATAGGTGGAAATGTAAATTGTTATAACCATTAAGGAAAACAGTATTTAAGTTCCTCTAAAAAGTTAAAACTAGAACTATCATATGATCCATCAATACCACTTTTGGTTATAGATATCCAAAGGACATCAAATCAGTACTTCAAACAGATGCATGCATTCCCTTACTTCTCCTACAATTATTCATAATAGCCAATATACAGAAACAATCTAAGGGTCCATCAGTGGATTAATGGGTAAATAAAATGTGATATATATGTATATATATACATATATAATTTAATTATATATATTATTTATTTATATATATTTATATGTATGTATGCAGATAAATACATACATGCACATTCACACAGAAGCATACATATGTATATATATATATACATCTATATGTATATATATATATATAAACATGCACAATGAAATAAGATTATACTACACATATGCACACAAATATCCCACTGTGTATATATATACAATTATGTTTTAAAACAGTATGTTTATATATGAATATATTACTAAAATACTATTTTTGTTTTGCTTATTTTTAATTTTTTTTAGTTGTAGATGGGCATAATACCTTTATTTATTTTTATATGGTGCTGAGGATTGAACCTAGTGCCTCATACATGCAAGGTGCATGCTCTAAAATTGAGCCAATTTTTGAGCTAATAAATATGATATTTCACATAGGGCTCTGTGAAATTTTTTTTATTTTTCACCTAGCATTCTGTGTCTAAGATTTACCTGTATTGTTGTATATATTTTGTTTTATTTTGTTTCATCTATGTTCAACATTCTCTTGTGTAGATAGAGCAATTTATTTTTCATATCTCTGGTCCATGAACACTTAATTTAATTCCAGTCAATTTCACAATTACAAATAATGATGCTTGAAAATGCTTGGGCAGACTTTGCCAGTGTAGAAGTGAGTAAATAGGCCAAGACACCAGTTTCAGAAATTACAATAAAATATATATACCTAGGCATAAATTTAACATAATTTCATAAAATTTTCTATAGACACATTTAAAATATTACTGAGCTGGGTCTCATGGTGCCTCTATTTTTAATTTTATTTTTCATAATGGTTATAATAATTTACATTCCTCCCATCAGATATGCACATACTATAGGTATGGAGCCAAAGGAAAGTAAATTAGCATGCTGAAGATATATCTGCACTCCAATGTTCACTGGAGATTTAGTCACAATAGCCAAGATATGGAATCAAACTAAATGCCCTTAAATAGGCAAATAAAATGTAACAAAATAAAAAGTGGAATACTATTTGACTTTAAAAGAAAGGAAATCTTTTCTTTGCAAAAACATGGGTAACATCTTGGAGGTCATTAAATTAAGTAAACTGAGCCATTCACTGAAAGGCAAATAACAGGATCTCACTTTTATGTTGAATCTTAGAAAGTCAAACTCTTAAGAAGTACAGAATAGAATAGTGGTAACTAGAGTCTGGGGTGAGAATGGCAGGATTGATGTGGGTCAGAATTTAGACAAAAGGAATAATTCAAGAAATTTATTGTAAAATATGGTAACCATGATTAACAGTGATATATTGGATACTTGCAAATAACTAAGAGAATAGATATTAAGTGTTCTTGCTCACATAAAACAAATACATAAAGTAATGGACATGTTAATTTGCTTTACCACAATATATGCATATATCAAAACTTCATGTTGTAAGATGTGATTTTTGTCAATTCAAAATAAATTTTTTAAAATTTAATACATCACTACTTTGTTAATCTGTTTTTCATCACTGTAACCAAAATAACTTAACAAGAACAACTTAGAAAAGCAAAAGTTTACTTGGGGCTCACAGTTTCAGAGTTTCAGTCCATGGTCAGCTGGCCCCATTTCTCTGTACCTGAGATGAGGCAGAACATCATTGCAGAAGGGTGTAGCAGAGGAATCGGCTCAGCTCATGGCAGCCAGGAAGCAGACAGAGAGTAATTGCATGAAGACCCAGGAACAGGATATAATTCCACAGGGTACTCTCTTAATGTGATAGTCAGCTTTTCATCACTATGAACAAAAGGTTCAAAGACCTACCTTTGAACATTGATGTACTTGGGACCACACTTTGAAAGCATGAGCTTTTGGGGTGACATTAAAGATCTAAGCAATAGTAAGTACATATATTAAAAAAACATTATTGAAATAAATAGAATACAAAGGGAGGTGTATACTATGTTCATTGATTAATGTAAAATTTCACTTCTCCCCACATGTATAGATTAATTGCAATTTCAATAAGAAAACTCTTACCTAACTTTCAAATTTATAAACTAATGATAAAATTAACATGAATGTTAAAACATAAAACTAAAATCAGCTAAGATACTCCTTATAAAGAACACAACTTTTAAGAACTTGTCTAATCCAACCAAACATAGTAAAGTACAAAACTGGCTGATTTTCTTGATGTATGATTATTATTTCTTTTTAAATACATGCATCCTTCTAAAAATTAATATCAACTGTATATAATTATGCTTAATTGTTATATATCAAAATTGTAGTAAATTTTAAAAAATATACGCAATATTTAATTTTCTTCAATGGAACAAAATAATTACAGAGTAAATTTACTCAATTAATAACTTGTATAAATTCTATTGATTGCTATCAGGGACTTTTGTTTAGTTTATAGCAATAATTGACTGATGGTTGTCTGATGATGCCCCCTTAGATTTTTCAGAATTTGTTCTCCAGGGTGACTGTCAGTTTCAAACTGTATGGCCTGAGAGATCTAAATGCCTTTGATCACACTCCTGTAGGATGTGGGAATAAGAACAAAGTTTAAACTCTACAGATGATGTCAGGTCCAAAGGGAGCTCTATCACTTCACCTCTCTCCATACTTTGATCTCTTCCCTCCATAATCAGACCAAAGTTAGGTCAATCACAAATTAAATATGGTTGCTTAATAAAATCACTGAGACTCATCAACTTATAACAAACAAAACTTTCAAACAGGGTAAAACTTTTGAATATGTAAATGAACTTGAATATTACACAAGTTCAATTAGTTTACACTTAAAAGCTAATGCTCCACTTAACACAATATTCACTGTATATTTTACAATACCTGATATTAACATTTGCTTTTTTTCTCTGATGAATTTGGTTTTTTATTTCCCTTAATTATGTCCCCTAGGAAACTTTATCTGATCCCAGAAGGAACTCACTCTCTTTTTATGATTGTAATATTCACTGTGCACACCTATCCTCAGTCTTGTAGTCCCTCTGTCTATCAAACATATCCCACAACTGTCCTTTCTTTCTGATTGCAAACAAAGACACAAACAGTGTCCTAGTCACCTGTGTGCTGTCCACCGAAGGCAGACATGTCCTTCACAAAGAACATTAAGTATTTGTTATCTCTACTGCCACACTAACTGTTTCCTTTCATAACTAATTTTGCCTAGCCCCCTTTAGGTTTTCTAAAAGATCCTTTAATTTTTGTTGTTGTTGTTAAGAAAATCATTACATGAGTTTTTTGTTTACTGTAAATTATGACATTTACTTATCCTTATTATATTTACTCAGTATTTCCCATGAGCCAAGCACCAAGTGAGGGGTTGTACCCCAAGAAGAGACAGTATTTCCCCTTTAATAATCTGAAGACTTGAAGCTGGGTGCTGCTAAATATGCTTATAATCCCAGAAACTGGAGAGTTTGAGGCAGGAAGATAGTAAATTCAAGTCCAGCCTCACAACTTTGTAAGGCCATATGAAACTTAGTCATACCCTATCTCAGAATAAAAGATAAAAAGGGCTAGGGATGTAGGTCAACCCTGGGTTCAATCCTTAATACCAAATATAGATAGATAGATAGATAGATAGATAGATAGATAGATAGATAGATAGATAGATAGATAGACAGACAGACATAGATATCAGATACATCTAGAATTTAGGAGTAATGTTGAGACTGACAATTTAGAAGGTGTCCACTTTGCACCTGGAAATTAAAACCATGAGAGTAGATGGTCGAGCACAGGGTTTACATGGAAAGTCAAGAAAGAGGACAAATTTGGCTTATGTTGGCAAACTTTGATCTGCCAACATAAAAGGAGTGATCTAGGAAAAAAGTGCCTGGAAGAATAAACTTTAAAGTGAATAATTAAAATGATAACAAAAGCCATGAGAGGACAGGCTATTACTATCAAAAGCTGCAAATGCCTCAGGTGAGAGAACTCAGTTATTTGATGAATAGAAAAAAAACCTTCTATGGAAGTCAGAAAATTCATTCAAAGCAGGGTAGAGATCAGAGACAGATTGCCAAAGTCTGAGGAGCAGGTATGGAAGACATAAATTATTTTTATTAAAAGTCATGCTGAGAGAGAGAGAGAGAAAGAGAGAGAGAGAGAGAGAGAGAGAGAGAGAGAGAGAGAGGAGAGAGAGAGAGAGAGAGAGGGAGAGAGGGAAAGTGGAGAGAGAAGGAGGGAGGGAAAGAGAGAATAGCAGTAGTTTGAGCAAAAGTTTAATGGAACGTTTTTTGGTTTTGGGTTTTTGTTTTTTAGCAGCCTAATAAAGAGCTGAAAATAACAGCCAAAACTAATGATAGAGAAAATACAGAGACAGCAGGATAAAATTCTTCTCTAAGTGATCAGAGCTGATATATTATTGGTTTATTGGTTTTCTACTACTGCTATAATAGCTAAAAATTTAGTATTTTACAAGAAAAAAAGATTATTTTCTTGGAGTTCTGGAGATCAGAAGCCTGAACGGATGTTATAGGGCTAAAATTAAGATGTCAGCAGGTCTGCATTCCTTTCCCAAGGGCATAAGGGTGAATCAGTTGGCATGCCTTCCGCAGATTCTAGAAGGCACATGCATTCCTTGGCTGGTGGTTGCACATTCCATCTTCAGAGCCAGAGGTGGAACATCTTCAAATTTTCAAATTTCTCTCTCTTTCTCCCTCCCTTTTCCTCTCTGTCAAACACACATACACACACACACACACACACACACACACACACACACACACGCACATCTATTTGCATTGTCACCTTCTCTCTCTTTCTCTCTCTCTCACACACACCCCTCTTTTTCCGTTGTCACCTTTCCTTCTCTGACTTTTCCCCTTCCCTCTTATATGAACTCTTGCAGTTATACAGGGATCACCCACATAATCAAGGATAAATCCCAATCTCAAAAATCTTTAATTAATCACATCTTTCATTTAAAATAAAGCATTTACAAGTCATAAAGATTAAGAGGTCAATATCTTTGGGTGACAATGATTCTGTCAACCACTCTGGGCAAGAACAGAATGATTAAACTGGAAAAGGAAAATTGATTCCTGGTTTTCCTTCTAGAGGGAAGGAAGCCAGGATGTTGTAGGTAAACATAAAGCAAAATCAGGCTGAAGCATTTGATGGCTGTATTGTCCTCTTGGCAGTCTTAAGGGTTTGGGGGGTTTGAAGTACACCAATGAAAAGAGGAACAATTTTTTTGGAAAAGCTGCTCAAGTTTATTTCGAGAACACAACTAGAAATGGGTAAACAGTGGCCTAGGATAGGTGGGGCTCCAATAGAACAAGAAAGCATAAGGTAGTTATGAAGCTTATTGGCTAATCAAGGAGATTTGTGCAGCAGCTCTTGGCAGCCTGGGAACAGAATCAAAGAAATAAACAGGGATATTTGAAGTGATGAGTGGCTGAGGTTAGCTGTAGGAAATAGGGGAAATGTGAGCAATGATCCTCCTGTGTGTGTGTGTGTGTGTGTGTGTGTGTGTGTGTGTGTGTGTTGAAACCACTGATCCTAGCATTAGACTTTGTTCAGTCCATTCTTCCCAGAGTTTGAAATTTGGTAAAAATTGTTTTAGTTAATGTATAAGATGCTTGAGACAGAGTGAGAGAGAGAACAGTGGGAGGTGAACAGAGAGATAGTCCCCAATTCTTAGGAAGACAAAACCCTTGGCGATAGCATTGACAGATCAATATCTTTATGTATTCAAATTACAGAGTCATGCTGATAACCCAAGTAATTTTTTGGAGTTTGAAATTTATAAAATTAGAATTAGGATAATTAATAAATCCATTCTCATTCCAGCACATATTGGTTTAAGTTTTTTAAAAACTCTGTTTTGACAGGCAGTTTAATCTTAATGAAAGTTTATTTAACAATATTTAAAAGTGATCTTCCAATAGAGAGGGTTTTCCCACTGGTAGAAATTTTGAAATATAATTTGCCACATAATTATTTGATAATTACTTTGTCATCAGATATCTTTTTATAAGGAATTTAACTCTATCTCCAATGTCATCTGTTCCACTTAGTTTCACTCGATATTTCATTATTCTCATTTTATCAGTTATAATTCACTAAAATACTAAGCTGATTTTATTATCAGGTTAAAGCCTGCCAGTCAACATTCTAGAAGGCTACAGTCATTGCCCTGTTAAACATTATATTTTTAGATTTCCCTAAAAGGAAGTATGTTTGCAAGCTCTTTATTAAATATGAAACACTCCTGTAATGATTATGTTTTTTACATTATATTTTTGCTTATTTAAATACTTCCATTTACCTGTTTCTTTTCTTAGCTTCATTTGCACAGAAAAGCAAGAGGATCTAGTGAATTTTGAATATTTTTTTAAAAAACTTAGCCAATCAGATGTATATTAGAGGCATATAAGAAATTCTTTACAAAAAGTACAGTTGTGAAGAAAATTAGAAAACAATTTAAAGAAAAATAGTGCCCTGGATTGAAAAGATTACTCTGCTGGCCGTGGGAGAACAGAGTCAGGGACTCCACAAAAGGAGAATATGCCCACGTGGGTAGCATTACAGTCCTGACTCAAGGTGATAGTCACCAGCATGGCGAGATACAGAGACAGAAGGGAGACCCATGGTGTGGTTAAAACAGATACTAGAAATATAAAATTGCAGCAGCAAAGGGCTTGAATCAGTCCGAATTTTCTATATGCCCAGTCTTCACATTATTCATTGTGTAAGAGCACATTTCTCTCTCCAGGATCTGTTCTTTACTTCGAAGATTTCTTCGAGAGGAGAATTCACACCTGCCACGATCACCTACCTATTCAGTGAACACACGCAGCCCGCTTTTATAGCTTTTGGCCATCAGTGTAGGTTTTTATTAGTTACTTCCTTAAAAAAACAAATCATGGAGGAAAAACATAATATAATACATATTATATTTTTAAGATGAAAATGGAGAAAATTTTGTCTTGTTTAAATATTTGCTTATGTAACAACACGCAGGATTGCTGTAAGTTATTGCTCTTTGGAATACAACGTTACCCATATTTGTAAAATGTTAATAAATGAGAAAAATATTCCTCATTTTTTCTGCCATTCTATTCAAATGAATCAGTAATAGAATAAATATAATGAAAATTTAAAACATAATACCATAATAAAAGTATCTAATATTTATCTTTAAAATTTACATTATTTTTGCGGTTAAAAGAATAAAGAAATGGGGCTGAGGTTGTGGCTCAGCGGTAGAGCACTTGCCTAGCATGTGAGAGATGCTGGGTTAGATCCTCAGCACTACATAAAAATAAATAAAATAAAGGTATTGTGTCCAACTACAATTTAAAAAATAAAATAAAAGAGGAATTCTTTTAAAAAAATAAAGAAATGAAAATTATATCAAAAAGTTCATTTTGATTTTTGATTTTAGGCTTTCACTAAGTTTTTACACAAAAGCACTGCCTATTTTGTCCCTAACCTTTTCTGCTTACATATGAAGGTAAACTATTTAATAATATGCAATTTGATAATGAATGAAAGGCAATTTTTTAAAATAAATATATTAAAATTATTTGAACTATTAGTGAACAAATAATTTGGCAAATTGGTAAACATCTGCATTCATAAGTCATAGCTGCCAGATAATGGCTTGAACAAGCATGTGTCAGAGAATCAATGGTAGAACAATACTACCATTGGACGAAACAAGAAAAAGGAAACTGTATCACATTGCAATGCTTATTCTTAAAGAAACAGCAATACGCATTGCAAGTTTCAAAGTAAATATCATCTGATAGTGCAGTCTATTTAGTGGTGAAAACATTTATATGTATATATTTTTATAACTTTATTTTATTTATTTACTTTTTATGTGGTGCTAAGGATCCAACCCAGTGTTTCACCCATGCTAGGCAAGTGCTCTACCACTGAGTTACAGCCCCAGCCCCTGGTGAGAACATTTTTTCACATCAAACTGAAAAAAAGACACTTTAAATGAGCACTCAAATTTAACTTTTAATTCAGGAAGAGGATCAAATACAATATTAATGTAAAAAACGAAAGTTTTACTCACCGGTGGATACTTCAATTATTAAACAATTAAATTATCATAAACATTAGGGCTGATTCAAGATAACTTGGTACTAGAAAAAAGACAAATATAAACCAGATAAATTCAGAAAATAAGTTTCATATCTAAAAAAAGTTTCCAACTGTACTAATGAATCGTATTTGGTTTCTTAGACCAAACTTTACACTAGTGGATATAAAACACAATGAACAGAAATTCGACTAATGAACACTTTCAGAAACATCTATTCCTAAAATAAGCTATTGGAAGATATGCTTTGCTGATATATAAATATATATGTATGTATGTATGTATGTATGTGTGTGTATATATATATATATATATATATATATATATTCACACACAAACACATACATACATACATACATACTTTTTTTTGCTAATGGGCTCCAACTTATCTTGTCAAGATTCTTTTACCCTTTCCAGATGTCTTATTTCAATATATTTCAAAACTGATTCAACAGACAGTATTAAGAATCTTGCAGGATTATTACATGGTTATACACTTAAGATGATCAAATTAAAGTTTTTGTAACCTATGAATATATATCTTATTTGAAAATTGATGATTCAGCTGGGCACAATGGTGTACACCTGAGATCCCAGTGACTCTGGAGGCTGAGGCAGGAGGATCACAAATTCAAGCCCAGCTTCAGCAATGGGCTGAAAATATAGCTCAGTGGTAAAGCGTCTCTGGGTTCAACCCCCAGTAACACTGCCCACCCCCAAACAAAAGACTTCAATAAATGTTATAATCTTTCTAATTTCCATTTTGCTAATTTTATTACTACCTAGCAATCACATTAATGTCAAATATTTAACATATCCTTATTAAATACTTCAACTTGAAATAAAGAAACAACTTTTAATTCCAACTACATCTTGGGCTGAATATATGTGAACCTAGATGACTTTTTTGGGGGAGGGTACTCGACCACTGAACCACATCTTCACCCCTATTTTGTTTTTTATTTTGAGACAGTGTCTCACTAAGCTGCTCAGCACCTCGCTTTTGCTGAGGCTTCGAACACACGATCTTCCTGCCTCAGATTTCTGAGCCGCTGGGATTACAGGCGTGTGCCAGAGCCCTGTGTGAACCTAGATTACTTTTAAAACTTTCTCTTAAATCCTGATTGGTTTCATTATGGATACCAAAAAAACAAAAGCTAAATTTCTTATATTTCTACTTTTCTCATACTTTATTTTTAAATACAAGTCTGTTTTTCTCTCCTGAGATAGTCTTAGAAAGGAGTTAGAGAGAGGGTAATAATAGAGTTTTCCTCCTATTCACATAGGTAGTTATATTCTGAGCCCAGAGGAACAGGAGACTTTTCATCATAATTCTCTTTTTCCAAACTTCTTTTGAATTTTAAAGAGTGACCAACAGTAAACTCCATGACTATGACAATCAACTTACCTAATCCTCAATAATCAATTCAATAAATGGTATATTCTGTATATTTTAATGTTGTAATTATAATAAATTTTTTTACTTGCAAATGAGTGAATTCAGGTAAACATTTTGCATTGTTCTTTCCAAGATGCTTAGTTATTCTACAGGAAAAGAAAATTGCTTGATAGTTTATGAATTCTCTTCCATATTTTTATTGCTTTTACCTTTACTCCTCTGAATAATAGGGCAAAGTGTGAAATTATTTACTCATCAATATATTAGGCAAACTTTATCCTGTTACATTGAGTGTAATTTATAACTATGTTGAACAAAAATGATTAAAACTTTTTGATTACATATAATAGTAATTCTCTTGATACCAAAAAGGCACAAAACATGTTTTTAATTAAAAACATAATGGAAAGGAGGTCTTTGGAAATAACTGGATGACTTGGGCAGTTTACTTGATTCTGGTGAACATTATTTTATTTATCTTTAAAAGGGAGATAAAATACCTATCCCATTTGGCTAGATAAAATACTCAGTGTCTGGCACAAAATTATGCCCAATAATGAGAATGAAAGGGGAGGAGAGAAAAGAGATTATGATTATGCAGCAATCATCATATGAAGCATATGATCCCATCCTCTCCCTTCAAAACTCTTTTATTCATTCCCTTATTACTAAAATTAACCCATTTCTTCAAAACTAGTTCTTTGTCTAATTCTAGGGTTTTAGAGAATCTTACACTTTTAGTTTCCTGACTTGATCAAGAATTGGGTTAATTCTCAAGTGTCCAAATATTTTCATTTAATCAGTCCTCTCCACATTGTGATAGTCAGACTGGCTTTACCTCCTCCACAGATCTGATTCATGCCACGTATTTGGGATGTAATATTTGAAAACAAATGATAATTTGAGCCAAGTCCACTTCTATAGGAAAGGTTATGATTGCTATGAATATGTAAGGTTTTTATGTTCTCCAACTTCTCCCTATGCTCAGAAAATATACTAAAGAGATAAAATCAGAACATTATTTTATCTACAACCTTTATTAACATTATAAAGAAATCATATTCTAGAGAATTGAAGATAAGGAGCAATTTCTCTCTACAAAAGCATTTTGGTCGTTGCATTTTAAATGGATATTACTTTAAAGTGTTTAGATTACAGATATTTGTTAGACTCAGGTAGACATAAACTCAGCCTTACATCATTCATTCTTCCATGTTAACTGAAATCATGCAGCGATAGATTATTTTATGAAATACTATGCCTCAAGTTAGGCCATCAAGAAGCAGTCTGTGAGACTGTGTGTACAAGAAACAGTTTATGTATAAAAAGTTTATTGAGGAGGACTGTAAGGAACAACATTTGTCAGGAGAGTCTAGGAGCTAAATTGACATATTGACAATGAGAGGTCAAATTATGATAAACAAAGAAGGAGAAGGTGGAGGAGAGGAGAGGAGGAGGAATAGGGAGAAGGAGAGGGAGGGGAAGGAGAATAAGAAGGAGAGAAGGAGGGGGAGAAAGAGGATGAAGAAGGAGGTCGAGGAGGAGGACCAGGAGGAGGCCACAGCTGAACTTAACAGGGATATTCAAAGCTAGACTTGACTCTAATGATTGTCCAGAATTGAGAGGGTGTCTGATCTTTATATGCTAAATAACCATCATTGGACTTTGGGTGATTGCTTTGGGCAGGCTGATCCCTGCTGTCAGGAGCAGTTGCTGGATGGGTACTAAGCTCTAAGCTGCTAAAAGCCCTCACAGAGCTATTGGGAGAATAAGTGCCTTATCCTATGAAGGCCACAGGTGTGTGTTAGTCAGCTTCTCTATGACCTTGACCGAAATACTGATAAGAACAACTTAGATGAGCAAAACTTTACTTGAGGCTGGCTCATGGTCAGAGGATTTGATCTGTGGTTGTCTGGCTCCATTGCTCTAGTTCCAAGAGGGGGCAAAACACCATGACAGAAGGACCTGGCAAAGGAAGGCTGCTCATCTCATGGTACCCAGGAAGGAGAGAGAGAGAGAGAGAGAGAGAGAGAGAGAGAGAGAGAGAGAGAGAGAGAGAGAGAGAGAGAGAGAGAGAGAGAGAGAGAGAGGAAGGAAAAGAAGAAGAATCCAGGGAAAAACATTAATTCCCAGGCAAACCCTTAGTGACCTACTTCCTCCATTCATATCCCATCTGCCCACAGTTACCACAAGTAATCCATTTAAATTATTACCCCATCAAATGTATGAATCCACTGTTTAGGTTACATATCCCATAATCTGATCATTTCACCTCTAAACTGCTGCTTTGCCTAAAATGACCCTTTATGGTCGAAATCTCATACCCAAACCATAGCATGCGTACACTGCAAAATTCACTACCTTTCACTAACCAGAATTTACTTTTATTTTTTGCATATATACTCATGATTACTATCAATTGAATTGATTTTTGTATATAATGTAAGATAACAATCTAGTTTCATTCTTTTAAATATACATATATAGTTACCCCTGCAACATTTATTGAAGAAACTATTCTAACACCATTGTTTCTTTTTTAAAAAAAAATTCAATTTGTTATATATGACAGCAGAATGCATTACAATTCATATTACACATATAGAGCACAATCTTTCATATCTCTGGTTGTACACAAAGTAGAGACACACCATTTGTGTCTTCTTACATGTACTTAGGGTAATGATGTCCATCTCATTCCACTGCCTTTCCTACCCCCATGTCCCCACCCTTTGCCTCTCTCATGTTGGTCCTATTTAGAGTTCGTCTAATGTTCCCATGTTCTCCCCAACCACATGATGATTCAGCACCCTAAAATCAGAGAAAACATTTAGCATTTGTTTGTTTTTTTTTGGGGGGGGGGCGGATTGGCTAACTTCCCTTAGCATTATATTCTCCAGGTCTGTCCATTTACTTGCAAATGCCATGATTTTATTCTTTTTTATTGCTGAGTAATATTCCATTGTGTATATACAACATTTTCTTTATCCATTCATCTAATGAACGGCATCTGGATTGGTTCCACAGTTTAGCTATTATGAATTGTGCTGCTATAAACATTGATGTGGCTGTGTCTCTATCATATGCTGTTTTTAAGTCCTTTGAGTATAGACCAAGGAGAGGGATAGCTGGGTCAAATGGTGGTTCCATTCCCAGTTTCCCAAGGATTCTCCATACTGCTTTCCAGACTGGCTGCACCAATTTGCAGTCCCACCAGCAATGTATGAGTCTCACTTTTCCCCCACATCCTCGCCAACAATAATTGTCATTAGTATTGTTAATAGCTGCCATTCTAACTGGAGTGAGATGAAATCTTAGTTTTGATTTGCATCTCTCTAACTGCTAGAGATGTTGAACATGTTTTCATATATTTTTTGATTGATGGTATAGCATCTTCTGAGAAGTTCTGCTCAGGCCCATTTATTGATTGGATTATTATTATTATTATTTTATTTCAGCTTTTTGTGTTCTTTATATACCCTAGAGATGAGTACTCTATCTGATGTGTACAGGGAAAAAATTTGCTCCCAATATGTAGGCTCTCTATTCACCTCACTGATTGTTTCCTTTGCTGAGAAGAAACTTTTTAGTTTGAATCCATCCCATTTATTAATTGTTGATTTTAATTCTTGTGCTATAGGAGTGTTAGTAAGGAACTTGGGGCCTCATCCAACATGATGGAGATTTTGGCCTACTTTTTCTTCCAATAGGTGCAATAACTTTGGTTTAATTTCTAGGTCCTGGATCCATTTTGAATTGAGTTTTGTGCATCGTGAGAGATAGGAGTTTAATTTCATTTTGTTGCATATGGATTTTTCCCCAGCATTATTTGTTGAAGAATCTATCTTTTCTCCAATGTATGTTTTTGGCACCTTTGTCTAATATAAGATAATTGTAATTTTGTGAGTTAGTCTCTGTGTCTTAAATTTTGTGGGTTAGTGTCTTTGTCTTCTATTCTGTACCATTGGTCTACCAGTCTATTTTGCTGCCAATACCATGCTGTTTTTGTTACTATTGTTCTGTAGTACACTTTAAGGTCTGGAATAGTGATGCCAACTGCTTCACTCTTCTTTCTAAGAATTGCTTTAGCTATTCTGGGTCTCTTATTTTTCCAGAAGAATTTCATGACTGCTTTCTCTGTTTCTATGAGGAATGTCTTTGGCATTTTGAATGGAACTGCATTAAATCTGCACAGTGCTTTTGCTAGTATGGTCATTTTAACAATATTAATTCTGTCCAAGAACAAGGGAGATCTTTCTATCTTCTAAGGTCTTTTTAAATGTCTTTCTTTAGTGTTCTGTTGTTTTCATTGTAGAAGTCTTTCACCTCTTTTGTTAAGTTGATTCCTAAGTATTTCCTTTTTTGCTTTTGTTTTTGAGACTATTATAAATGGCATAGTTTTCCTTTTAGAGGATTTGTTACTTATGTACAGAAATGCCTTTGATGTATGGGTGTTTATTTTATATCCTGCTACTTTGCTGAATTCATTTACTAGTTCTAGAAGTTTTGGGGAGATTTTTGGGGTCTTATAGGTATAGAATCATATCCTTGGCAAATAGTGCTAATTTGAGTTCTTCTTTACAGAACTGTATCCCTTTAATTTCCTTCGTCTGTCTAATTGCTCTGGCCAGTGTTTCAAGAACTAGGTTAAATAGAAGTGGTGAAAGAGGACATCCCTATCTTGTTCCAGTTATTAGTGGGAATGCTTTTAATATTTCTCCATTTAGAATGATGTTGGCCTGGGGCTTAGCATAGATAGCTTTTACAATGTTAAGATATATTCCTGTTATCCATAGTTTTTCTAGTGTTTTGAACATGAAGTGGTGCTGTATTTTGTTAAATGCTTTTTTCTGCATCTATTGAAATGATTGTATGGTTCTTATCTTTAATTCTATTCATATGATGAGTTACATTTATTAATTTCCATATGTTGAACCAACCTTGCATCCCTGGGATGAATCCCACTTGATTGTGGTGCACTCTTTTTGATATATTTTTGTATTTGATTTGCCAGAATTTTATTGAGAATTTTTTTCATCTATGTTCATTAGAGATATTGGTCTACAATTTTCTTTCTTTGATGTGTCTTTGCCAGGTTTTGGAATCAGGGTGATATTAGCCTCATAAAATGCATTTGGAAGGGCTCCCTCTTTTTTATTTTATAATTTGAAGAGTATTGGTACCAGTCCTTCTTTAAAGGTCTTGCAGAACTTGGCTGTGTATCCATCAGGTTCTGTGCTTTCCTTGGTTGGTAGGCTTCTGATGGAGTCTTTTATTTCTTCCCTTGAAATTGATCTGTTTAAATTTTGTATATCGTCTTGCTTGAGTTTGGGTGAATCATAAGACTCTAGAATAATTTGTTAATGCCTTCTATATCTTCTGTTTCATTAGAGTACAAGTTTTCAAAATAATTTCTAATTATCTTCTGTATTTCTGTAGTGTCTTTTGTGATATTTCCTTTTTTAATCACATATGATAGTAATTTGCGCTTTCTCTCTTCTTCTCTTCATTAGCATAGCTAAGGGTTTGTCATGTTTTTTTTATTTTTTCAAAAAATCAAGTTTTTGTTTCGTCAAGTTTTTCAATAGATTCTTTTGTTTTAATTTCATGATTTCAGCTCTTATTTTAATTACTTCCTGTCTTCTACTGCTTTTGGTGTTGACTGTTCTTTTTCTAGGGCTTTGAGATGTAATGTTAGGTCACTAATTTGTTAGACTTTTTCTTCTTTTAAGGAATAAATTCTATGCAATGGACTTTCCTCTTAGTACTGCTTGCACAGTGTCCCAGAGATTTACCTCTGAGAATGTTTTAGTCTCCTCTTTGATATCTTTTGCAGCTCATTGTTCATTCAATAGCATAGTATTTAGTCTCCAGGTCTTGTGGTAGCTTCTATTTTTCACTTATCATTGATTTCTATTTTCATTTCCTTATGATCTGACAGAATGCAGAGTAGTATCTCTACTTTTTTATATTTGCTAAGAGTTGCTTTGTGGCATAATAAATGGTCTATTTTTGAGAAGCAGCCACGTGCTGCTGAGAAGAAAGTGTATTTACTTGTTGAAGGTTGGAATATTCTATAAATGTCAGTTAATGTTTAAGTTATTGATTGTACTATTGAGTTCAATAGTTTCTTTGCTCAGCTTTTGTTTGAAAGATCTATCCAGTGGTGAAAGAGATGTGCTAAAGTTACCCAGAATTATTGTGTGTGGTCTATTTGACCTTGAACTTGAGAAGAGTTTGTTTGATGAACATAGATGCTCCATTGTTTGGGGCATAAAAATGTATTATTATTATGCCTATTGATGAATGTTTCCCTTAAGCAGTATGAAATGTCCTTCTTTATCCCTTTTGCTTAACTTTGGCTTGAAGTCTTATTTTTGATATGAGGATGGAAACCCCTGCTTGCTTCCACAATCCAAGTGAGTGGCATGATTTTTCCCAACCTTTCACTTTCAGTCTATGGTTTTCTGTGAGATGTCTCTTGGAGGAAACATATTTTGGGTCTTTTTTTTTTAAATCAAATCTGTCAGTGTATATCTTTTAATTGGAGAGTTTAAGCCATTAACATTCAGGGTTATTATTAAGACATGATTTGCATTCACAGCCATTTTAGTTTATTTTGGGTACTTGACTTGGTATCTAATTTGATTAGTTTTTCATTTATGGTAATGCCTTCCTTTGCTGTTTTCCATTGTTGTTTATCAATTCCTCTTCATGGAATATTTTGCAGAGGATGTTCTGTAGTCCTTGCTTTCTAGTTGTAAATTATGTTAACTTTTGTTTATCATGGAAAGTTTTATTTCATCATAAAGTCTAAAGCTTAGTTTTGCTAGATATAAGATTCTTGGTTGGCATCAATTTTCTTTCAGAGCTTTGTATATGTTGTTCCAGGATCTCCTAGCTTTGAGGGTCTGGGTTGAAAAAATCTGCTGATATATACAAATTGGTCTTCCCCTATATGTGATCATATTCCTCTCTCTTGAGGCCTTTAAGATTCTATCCTTGTTCTTTATGCTAGGCATTTTCATTATAATGTGATTTGGTATAGATCTGTTATGTTTTTGTACCTTTGGTGTCCTATAAGCCTCTTGTATTTGATTTTCCAATTCATTCTTCTTGTTTGGGAAGTTTTCTGACATTATCTCATTAAAGAGATTGTGCATTCTTCTGGTTTGAAACTCTGTCCCTTCCTCTATCCCAAGAACTCTTATATTTTGTCTTTTGATGCTATCCCATAATTCTTGGAAGCTCTCCTCATCTTCATTGTGTGATCAACTTTATTTTCCAGATTGTATATTTTGTCTACATTATCTGGTGTTCTGTCTTCCAAGTGATCTAGTCTGTGATGCTTTCTATTGAGGATATAAAATCAACACCCATAAATCAAAGGCATTCCTGTATATTAGTGACAAATCCTCTGAAATGGAAATGAGAAAAACTACCCCATTCAAAGATATTTTTGAGGATACTAAAAAAATAAAATACTTAGGAATCAACCTAACAAAAGAGGTGAAAGATCTATACAATTAAAACTACATAATCCTAAAGAGAGAAATAGAAGGAGACCTTATAAGATGGAAAGATATACCTTGCTCATGGATAGGCAGAAATAATATTATTAAAATGGTCATATTACTAAAAGCACTTTACAGATTCAATGTGATTCTGATCAAAATCCCAATGGCATTCCTTTCAAAAATAGAAAAAGCAATCATGAAATTCATCTGGAAAAAAAAGAGACCCAGAATAGCTAAAGCAATTCTAAGCAGGAAGAATGAAACAGGTGGTATCACTATACAAGATTTCAAACTATACTACAGAACAATAGTAAGAAAAACAGCATAGTACTGGTACCAAAACAGGCTGGTAGACTAATGGTACAGAATAGAAGACACAGAGATCAACCACAAAATTACAACTACCTTATATTAGACAAAGGTGCTAAAAGCATGCAATGGAAAAAGGATAGCATCTTCAACAAATGGTGCTGGGAGAACTGGAAATCCATATGCAACAAAATGAAATTGAATCCCTTTCTCTCGCCATGCACAAAAGTTAACTCAAAATGGATCAAGGAAGTAGGAATCAAATCAGAGACTGAGACTCTGCATCTAATAGAAGAAAAAGTTGGCCCTAATCTCCATCACATGGGGTCAGGCCTCAAATTCCTTAATTAGACACCTATAGCACAAAAGTTAAAACCAAGAATCAACAAATGGTTTGAATTTAAACTAAAAAGTTTTTTCTCAGCAAGAGAAATAATATGTGAGGTAAACAGGGAGACTACATCCTGGGAACAAATTTTTACCCCTCACACATCAGATAGAGATCTAATCTCTAGAGTATACAAGGAACTCAAAAAGTTAAACAACAAAAAGGTAAATAACCCAATCAACAAATGGACCAAGAACCTGAACAGACACTTCTCAGAAGAGGATATACAATCAATCAACAAATACATGAAAAAATGCTCACCATCTCTAGAAGTCAGAGAAATGCAAATTAAAACTACTCTAAGATACCATCTTACTCCAGTAAGAATGGCAGCAATTATGAAGTCAAACAACAACAAGTGTTGGCAAGGATGCGGGGGAAAAAGGCACACTCATACATTGCTAGTGGGACTGCAAATTGGTACAGCCAATTGGAAAGCAGTGTGGAGATTCCTTGGAAAGCTGGGAATGGAACCACCATTTGACCCAGCTATTCCCCTTCTTGGACTATACTCAAAAGACCTAAAAAGAGAATACTACAGGGGCACTTTCCTCTCTTGTTTTTTCATGTTGTTTATGTGACTTCCTTTCTTGCAGTGTGGATCTGAGGTATTATAATTTCTATCCTACAATCTTATAGTATCTATGCAGATTATCTGTTCTTCACCTTGGTGTTGGGCTTCTAGACCCTGCCAGTGCCCCAGAATGGATGCTATTGCAACTATAGGTGATGGCAGAAATAACAGGAAGTAACTCGAGATAGCTGTGGAGGTGCCCCAGGATTGACGCAATGTCTTTCAGAGATGGGGCTAAAAGGGTGGGCCTTACACTGGCTTTGGGATGCCTGCTTCCAAATGTAGCTGAACCTATTAGGCCCTATCTGTTGTCCCAAGGTAGAGGCTACTACATGGGGAGGGGTGTGGGGATGGCTGCAGGTTCTCAAGATGGAAGTGAGTTAGACCTAGGCTCCAAGGTAGTGGTGGTGGGGGTGGACCCAGGCCTAAGCTGGGCCTGGGCTTCTGTGCAGGTTGAAGGAGGGGCTTAAGCTCTGGGGGGTCTGCAGTTGGCAGGTGGACCTGGGCCTACCCTGGGCCTTGGCTCCTGTGCAGATCAGTGAGGCAGAATTTACTTTTAATGCTGTAGAATAAAATATTTTATAGAAATTGATTTTTTAAAAAAGAATATATATTACAATAACACAATTCTTGTCATAGTGTCATCAACTTTACTGACAATGTAGCAATCATATAGAAGGAATTTGTTCTTTCATCTACACCACAGACTTGATATCAGGAATCCATTTGCTAATATAATCATGTATAATCACAAGCTTTGTTACTTTTCAACACTAAGAACAGCAGAGGGTCTTCTAAACTGAATAGCAGTAAGAGGACAAGGATGGAGGATCTAAATTTTCAGAAATAAATACAGAAGTTCTCAAAAAACTGAAGGCATCCTCTACTTTAGAAAACAATAAATGTAGAGACCATAGTACAAACATGACTAAGTCTTTGCACCCCTGTTTGAAACCACTATTCTTGTTCCGACTGAGAGTGTCTACACCAACATTCCCCAAAGACTCCTGCACATTCATCCCATAGGATGCTCTAGTAGATACATGTGAAGTTCTATGGATAAGTGTGATTAGAAATCTCACTATTTCAAAATCCCTCAGAAGCTTGCAGAGCATATTGGGATATTAAATCCTCAAGAAGATAATCAGCCTACATTTTTACTTCATCATTTATCAAATTTATATAACCACACAATTATTTTTCATGCAATCTTTTTAGCATGCTAAAGAAATAATGATCTAGAGAATTCAAAGTGGGATATGCACTCCATGATTACATAAAAAAATCCTACAGAAATGTCCTGGAAAAATAAAGCATTTAATTAAGAGTTTCTTTGTCAACACAGAATCAAAATATTTTCTTATTTCTTATTGCTCACTAAGAGAAAATGAGGGATAGGTTTTCCTATAAATATTGCTTTCAAAAACTACCTTTACTTTAAAATTTCCAGGCTCTTTACCTTGTCTATACTATATACAGGAGTCAGAAAATACACTAAATAGGGAAAATATAGAAATAGCCAGAATATAAAACATGATGGCAGAAAGCATACAACCCAGAGAAGACAAAAGCATGAAGATTTCCTTTATTCAAGGTTGTCGCATAAGTTCTGTCTCTTGTAGGTTTTCTTAAAAGGAGAAATCCCTTCAATCACTTCACAAGTTTTGCATTTTTTTCCAACAAAATTTGTGCATTTTTTGATAATGCATTATTTATACATTAAGCTATTATTTCATAGTAAGCTATTCTATTTCTACCTGGCAAATGACAATGAATCCATTGCACAGTTTGAATGTCTGTGCACTGACAGCATGGTTGCTTATAATATGAAATGCAAATTAAAAATACAAAATGCACTAACCTTAACTGCTCATATCAGCAAAGTTTGAAGCTTTTTTTAAAAAAAAATATTTATTTTTTTTAGGTGTAGACGGACACAACACAATGCCTTTATTTTTAAATGGTGCTGAGGATCAAACCTGTTTCCCGCCTGTGCTAGGCGAGCGCTCTACCTCCGAGCCACAATCCCAGCCCTTGAAACTTTTATTACACACAGGGTTTGCAAAGTTAGACATGAGCCTTAGTTGGATCAACATTTAGAAAAAGCTACTTAGTAACTGCTAACAAAATTTGAAATTCATCCTTTTCCACCCCACAATAGCATTTCTTGCCATTAATCCTATAGTAAAACTCCCTGTGTGCAAAACAAAGCTTGCTTCAATGTGTAGCACTGCTGGTTGGTTATAGCAAAAGCCAAAAGAAAGCCTAATTTCTAAGAATTGATAACTATTTAAATATTTTGCTACATTTATAAAATAAAGTATTATTTGTTATTAACTATACTATTTACGGTAATACTAGCCTTCAACATGTATTTAAAAAAATTTAAATGGCATTTTCCAGAATGCTGGTACATTGGAAAACACACTCACTCTGAAAAGAGCCTTCTAAGAACTTGCCAGCAGCTGCCCCTAGAGAGACTACCTGATGACCAAGAAGACTAAAACTGCACAGACTTTCCTAAAATTTAGACAGGCTTCTCTCTGATCTTAGACCTCTGACCTCCCTTTTCACAGAGCAGTTACTTAAGGAAAGTTCCTCTGTATTTCTTAAAGCCACTGTGTATTTTTAAACCCAGGATCATCTTTCTGAAGGACCTGGAAGTATCCTTCTGAAATGTAACCAACCTCAAGGAAGACAGTCCTATCTCAGTCTTTGTGGGAAGAGAGGAACCTAATTCCTATCCAAGTGTCTTGCTCCAAGTTGTAAAACTACCCCTTATCATGGAGATAAGACAAAGTTAGTAGGGTTAGGTCAACTAGCAAATATAGGTCACCTACAATTTCCTTTCCCAGCTCTTAAAAACTCCCCAGCCCCCTTACCCCTTTTTCTTTTTCTTCTCTTTCTTTTCTTCTTTTTTCTCATTTCTTTTATTTTTTTGGGACACAATGATTTCTGTCCTTTTTTTCCCTATTGCAGTAGATTTAAATAACATCTTCTTTACCTGTTTAACTTTAGTGGAATTTTTTTTTGACATGTAATGCAGGATAAACAGACTAAAAGAGAGGCTTCATTTTCACCTGATGTCTTTTGTACGTTTTGACATTTTTACAATGTTTATGAATCACCTATTCAAAAATATGTAAATTGAACAAATACTTAAATAAATCTTTAGAGCAGGTTACAGCTCACGGAAATATAGGCTAAGTTGTTCTGAAAAGATTTATATAACCAACTTCAGTTATGAAATACTTATGTAAAATATTTTAAAGGGAAAAGAACATTTCTAATTAAGCAATGTTAGCTTTCTGGAAACTAAAGATAAAATGGTAAAGTATCTTTAAATCCTTCAAATACTGTGTTGTTGTTAATACAGAGAAAACATTTTAGCTTAGTTCAATGAAAATCACAATGAAGTCTTAGATGCAAGTTTACTGTATTTTTGCCAAAGATGCTTGATAAATAATGAAGGGTTATGGAAAATAATATTCCTACAAGATAGCTCCCCGGAAAGATGGAGGGACAGTGTGCCTCAGGAGGAAGGAGGGAAAATTAGCTGAGCATTAACCTCTCTCAGTAAATCCTTTCCCGGAAACAATAGTCCCTGAAGGAAGGGAGCAGGCAGATAACTGAATGCTGGGTTCTGGATTTTGACCTTCCCCCATTGCAAATTAGTCCTAAATGGAGGCACAGTAAATATCCAAACTCTGGGAAACAATTAATCACAAAGAAAGAAAAGTAATTGCTGAGATTTGAGTGCTCATTCCCCAGGATCTGGGTTCCCATCTCTTCAGGTAACAATGAGTTTTAATCTTCTTACAACTGCCTTCCTGATCTAATATGTTAATCTGCACAATTAGCTCCTGACTGTCTGACCTGCATGTCCACAGTTTCCAATGATTAAACCACCATCATTGTACCCTATAAAACTAAAATCCCCTCTGTAACCAACAGTCATTTCGCATCCAGAAAATAAGCCCCTGAGGTGCCAAGTCCATGAATGAATAAACAGCTTTTCTGACTCTGTTGAGGTCTGCATCCATCATTTTGGGCTTACAGATAATATTCTATATATCTAGCCTCTTTGGGTCACCCTAACATAATATAGATTTGAGTCAACCTGCATTTAACTATGAAGCCTTCAAGTTATGAGCCAGCATTCAATTGAACCAGGTGCTTCATAGTGATTTACACTCAAAGCAAAATAAAACATGGTAAACTCTCACACATGTAGTGTCAGTATAATCCATTTTTTCAGTGACATAGTCTTCTTTCTAAGGAAAGGCCTGAAATCTACAGTATGCAAGAATGCCATCAATTCTCATGATCAGATGTGTTAGTTGTGATTTTAAAGCCCGGATCATTTCCATGAATGATAAATTTCAAATTCAGAGAATTTAATGAGTAATTAGCTTGCCAGTTATATAAAAAAAAATGTTTGCTCCAAAATAGATTTGCAAAATATAGAACAAAAAGCTTTATTTTTATTTTTTGCAAAAAAGCATTTAACTATTACAGGAAAATGGCATTTTTCCCTGTATCTACACTATCATTTTCCATTTCTTGTGGGATACCTCCTTCCCATTATACTTAACATAATAATATAAATACTAGAAAAGGGGATGGGGGCAATTGCTGAAGACTTTTAAATATAACTCAAGGTATGGAAATATAGATTTTTTAATATAGTATGATCCTTAATGGTAAATGTGTGTTGCTGTTGCATTGAAAGACATTTGACTATTCCCTCCCCCAATATATACAATTAAACAGATACTTAAACAAAAGCAAACTGTCCCAGGGAATCTGTTCCCCCTTCCTCCCCACCGCCCATAGTTCATCTTTTACTCCTTCCTCTGAATCCATATTACATAAAGCATATCCTGTGGATTAACAGCATTGACATCTCCTAGGAACTTGTTAAAAATGAAGAATCTCAAGCACAATCGCTAGCTTTGTATCAGTCAGTGGTTTTTGTTTTTTAATAAGATCCCCAGGTGATTTGCATTCACTTTAAACAATAAAGCAATACTATAGACCTAAGTGTTTCCACCACCTACTCAACAAACATTAGCTATGAGCAAGGCTTAAAAAATCTCTTAGAACAAGGAGGAAACCATCCTGTACAGTCCCCATCCACAGCTTCTCTCTGCCATTTCATCTGGCATACCATTACCAAAAATGTTTTTTTCCAAAGTATTATTCATGTCAGATCTCTCAAAACAACTATAATAACACACTCATTTGCAGTATTTCTTCATCTTACACAGTGTTTCAACATAAGTAGTCTTGAATCAATTCTCATAATATTGTAAGATAGATTTTGCAGTTCAACAAGGAGATGCATTCTCAGGGAAGTCACAACTATGCCTAAAATCAGTCATCAAGCAAGCAATGTAGCTGGGCATCAATGGTTTAGCTTCCACATTAATTATCACACTCTTTCTCCCTTTTCATGTTAATTCACATCTCTGCCCCAATTTCAATGATCTATCACTGCACATTAAAGGATATATACAATCTACTGATTGCATCTTGCTCAAATAACCTCTTCAACCAGAATGTCCACATGTCAGAACCAACCTATTTGACAGGCCCCACAGCTCAATTGCACCCACTCAGCCTTCCTTTGGATGCATATACCTTTCTGAGGAACCAACACCATCCCAGCATTTTAAAAATGTAGCTAAAAACTATCATTTGCAAGAGGGAAAGTAAATCATATTAAATCCTAGGTTACTCAATACAAGTATTTTCAGATCTTCACAGTTTAAAAACACTGGGTATGTATTAAGAAAGCCTGAAATAATAGTGCCTGTAAATATATTGAGCAGGCCTAGAACAAATGCACCACATTAGCAATGTGTATATCTGACACCTACCCAGATCTTGATTTACTATCCTCCTAGTTTAAAAAGATCAGGAAAGGGGCTGTGGCTGTAGTTCAGTGGCAGAGCACTTATCTAGTACGTGTAAGGCACTAGGTTCAATCCTTGGCACCACATAAAAATAAGTAAAGGCATGCTGTCCAACTACAACTATTAAAAAAAGAGAGAGAGAGAAGAGAACCCTTCGAGAAGTAATGAATTCCACTGCTGATGAGAGGTAGAAGTACACAGCATGAATCTGCTTAAAAGGTGCCAAGGAAGCTGAGTACAATGGCACATGGCACATACCTGTAATCCCAGCAACTCAGGAGACTAAGGCAGGAGGATCACAAGTTCAAAGCCAGCCTCAGCAACTTAGTGAGGCCCTAAGCAATTTAATGAGATCCTATCTCAAAATAAAACATTAAGAACAGGTCTGGGGATGTGGCTCAGTGGTTAACTCCCCTGGTTCAATCCCTGGTATGGCCAAGCTAGAACAACAACAACAAAAACAACAACAACAACAACAACAACAACAAAAATTCATTAAAAACATTATCAAGAATACACATAATAATAAATTTTGGCAAGGATGTGGGGCAAAAGATACACACATACATTGCTGGTAAGACTACAAATTGGTGCAACCACTCTAGAAAGCAGTATGAAGATTCCTCAGAAAACTTGGAATGGAACCATCAGCTGACCCAGTTAATCCACTCCTGCATTTATATCCAAAGGACTTAAAATCAGCATACTACAGTGACACAGCCACATCAATGTATATATTTGCTCAATTCACAATAGCTAAGCTATGGAACCAACCTATATGTTCTTCAACAGAATGGATGGAGAAAATGTGGTACATATACATAATGGAATATTACTTCCCCTAAAAAAGAATGAAATTATGGCATTTGCCAGTAAATGGTTACAACTGGAAACTATCATGCTAAATGAAATAAACCAATCCAAAAAATATAAAGGCTGGATGCTCTCTCTGACATGTGGATGCTAACTCACAATAAGTGAATGAGGCAGGGGAAGAATTGTTCACTGGATTAGAGAAAAAGGAATGAAGGGAAGGGAGAGGGAATTGGAATAGGAAAGACAGTAGAATGAAGGAGACATTACTTTCCTATATTCATATACAAATACAAACCCAGTGTAATGCCACATCATGTACAACCACAAAAATGGGAAATTATACTCCATGTTTGTAGGTCAAAATATATACTACTGTCTTGTATAACTAAAAGGAACAAATAAAAATTTTTAAAAAGGTACCAAAGAGTTAAAAAATGCTCAAAACCCACAATAATGTGGATATGTCAAGGGGACACAGAGTCAACTGAAAGAGCCCACTACAGCCAAGCTAGAACAATTTCAACAATAAAATAAGTAAAGTAATATTGGGTCATAGTGCAAAGTATGAAGTATGTATCCATAAGTTTATACTGATATAAACAAATGATTAAATAAATAAAGGAGGAAAGTAGACGAAGTTCTCATATAGAAAAATTCTAAATGTAGATATCCTGTTTGAAGAGAGAGAGTTTAACTCCCCTCCATACATTCTTTAGTAACATGATTCCAAAGAGAGGATTATAGAAAGGAGTCAAAATATAATGTATTAATAGTAAACCTGGCAAATAACCACAATTCTCATCAGACAAAATTGATTTTAGAGCAAACACTATTACCAATATTACAGGGAGAGATAGGTATTTCATAATGATGAAGGGTTTAGTTCATTAAGATAACATTCAAGGATATTGTATGTACCAAATAACAGCTTTTTGTAAAGCATGAAATGTAACTGGCATAATTAAAGCAGGCAAATTCAAAATTATAATTCAAAAATTTCAACAATATTCTTTTAGTAATTTATAGGACAAGTAAGCAAAATATAAAACTTGAACATAATCAACAATTAGTCCTAATTGACAAGTACAGAGCATTTCATCCAACATCAGAAGAATGCATATTTTTTCAAATGAACAAACAACATCTATCAAGAAAGACTATAACCATGAGGTTAATAAGACTCAAGATATATGAAAGTTAAAATCGACCACACTACGTTTTTCTTATCATAATAAAAATAAGTTCAATTAATAAGATATATCTTGGATATACCTTAATATTTGGAAGTTAAACAATACATTTCTAAACAAACCATAGGTGAAATAAAAAATCAGATTTAGAAAATATATTGAACATAATGAAGATTAAGCAACAGCATATCAAATTTTAGCTATGTATCTTAACACTGACTTTACAGGAAAAATCATATATTTCAGTCTTCTCTCCTCCTCCCCAAGAAGACTTGAAACTGCTAGGTTTCTCCCAGAAAGGTTGTGCTGAGTTGGGAAGAAAGGCTGTGGCTAATGAGTGCCACAAATGCTCCTACAGGCTTTGCTGAGACTGATTTCTTATTCACTGGCATCAGAAGCACTTTAACTGGTTTCTCAATTACTCACAAAGGGAATTGGTCAGTGTGTTTTTGTTGAATCGGTGTCTCAATGGGAGGAAAGGTTTGGGGATTTCTTATTCTGCCATCTTGCTAATACCATTCCCCTAGACGATTCTATTTTTATACCACCTCTTAGATGTGTTAACTTCATGTGACTGGGTAAGAGATTTTCTGCAGATCACTCTGGCTAAAGGGTAGAAGAGAGACTAAACCCAGATGCCTAATTCCTAAACTTTGACTCTTAAACCACTATTTACCAGCATTAGCATACACAGGCAAATATTACAGAAAACATCATAACTATAAGAATATTATGAATCAGGACTGAGAGTATAACACAGCAGTAAAGTGCTTGTCTAAGAGGCACAAGGCCTTGGGTTCGGCCCCCAGTTTGGCCCCCAAATAATAACAATAATAACAATGAATTAAGAATGGAAAGGAAGACATTCTCTGAGATTTCTCTAACCTACTAAATGTCCTCTTTCTTAAACTTACCAATTACCAAAACTATTGGAATCACAGGTCCATTAACTTAAACCACCTCCCTTGAAGTATGGCATCAAGAAAAGTAATGATTTTAATGTTATTTACAGAAATGAGGCTGAAGTTATTTTAAGATCATATTACTCACAGATTTTTATAAAGATTTCTTGCTTTGAAGATAATGACTGGAAAATGCAAACAAAAGTGTATTTACTGTCTGTTATTACTGAGAAAATATAAAAATGCACATTATATTTCTCTCTGAAGAGTGTGTTCGTGACTTACAGGAAGCTCTATTGTGTATTTGCTATAATTCAAATTTATTTTTAAATGACTATCTGATAAATCATTAAGAACAGAAAAATTTAAGGCTGGTGATGTACAGCACTTAATGGTAGAGCATTTCCTAGCATGCATAAGACCCTGGGTTCAAACCCCAGCACTGAAAAAAGAAAAAAAAAATAATTTCAAAAACATACTGTTTTGTAAGACAGATCATTAGGTTCAAAGAAGTATCCTGATATAGTCTCTTTGTTGTACTTTGCTTTATTCAGGATGAATTTTTAGGGAAAGTCTAAGAAAATAATGCAGGTGGTAAGTGCTAAAGTGGATTAATTCCCTGTGTTTGGATTTCTCTCTCAACATGTGACTTTTCACCCAAATAAATATTTATCCACCAGATATTGTGTTAGACAGTTTTCTTTCACTGGGACAAAATATCTGAGTTAATCAATTTAAAAGGTCACAAGATGTATTTTGGCTCTTCGTTTCAGAGGTTTCAGTTGATGGTCACTCAGCTCCATTGTGGTGGGCCTATAGCAAGGTAGAACATCCTAGTGGGGAGAGCTTGGCAGAGCAAAGCTGCTCACTTCATGGTGGCTGAGGAGCCCACAGGGAGAAAGGAAGAGGCTGGGGTCCCAACATACCTCTCAAGAAGCATGCCTCTCATGGTCTACTTCCTCCAACTAAACCCCATCTCTTAAAGTTCCCATTAATTCCCTGTAGTGCCATCAACTGGGGATCAAGCTTAACACACAAGATTTGAGGGGACATGTAAGATCCAAACCACGATAGGTACCTATCCCACATACAGCTGAAAGCATTCCCTTCTTAATCTAACACTTAGGGATTCATTTTTGTGCTATATTCTTTGAATCTTTTTATCACAATGTAACGATGCATCACAATTTCCATTTCTGAAGATATCACTGCACACACTTCTAATTCTTTTTACCCTAAATGTTTGCTTCCTATCTTTAAATATGCTCTCTATATTTAACCAAGCATTACCTTACATGACTTTTAAAAAACCTAAGTGATTTGATTAATAAAAATTATGAGCATGCATTTACAAAATAGCGTTAAACATATGTATGGTTTTACCAATGTAATTCATGTTATTAAAATAAAATTACTGAGGCTAATCTAATAAAAATGAAAAATTTGTATTAACACCACATAATTCAAAGTGCTACTCTAACATCTAGAGTGCAAATTCTAATTAACATCTTGTGACTCTGCTACAAAATCATTGGCTTATGAAATTCATATCAACTTCATGTTGCTAACAATTTATGCAATGAATTCACAGAAGCAGGATGTGCAAATTCAGTCTCTCCTATTTTTCTACAAATATATTAGCACAAAATCTGCAAATGTGAAAGTATTACTTAGCTGATAGGTAACAATTTTCATTTTTCAGCTACTCATTTTAAAGATATAAATATGACTCTTGCATCTGAAACTTGACTTTAAGAATTGGGTTCCATATTGAAAAATTATCTATTAAAAAGAAGGCAAATATTCAACACAAGAAAAGAGTCCAAATTATGATATGCTCAGATGACTTTATTTCAGTCAGTAAGTACTACTTTTAGTTTATAAATCCTAAGATTTCTTTCTTTCTTTCTTTCTTTCTTTCTTTCTTTCTTTCTTTCTTTCTTTCTTTCTTTCTTTCTTTCTTTCTTTCTTTGTAAGGCTTTAGGCCTAATTTTGTTGGGTACTAATACTATTTCATAACAGTATTTTAAAAAGTATTGAGTTAGTCAATGAGCTTTATTTAATCAGAGGATGAGAAAATTATCTTTAATTTCAATTATAACTAAGTACATTAAAATAATAACAAGATCTTTATGTGAGGTGAATGTGTGAAAACTTAATATGATAATTAGTATTCACAGCAAGATATTTCTATCCCACTTCTATTAAAGAAAATTTTATAATCAGGGGAGGAAAGGATTAATTTTGAAGATTCATTTATGATGAAAAGCATCCCTTGAACAATCCAAAGTGAGGGTCAGTGAAAATTATTCTTCTAGTTGTATTCATCTACTGGGTGTCACAGCAAACTAAATTTGCCACTTCCTTTTATCAAGTTCTTCATGAATGATTTGCCTTAAACACTATTCTCTATACAAAATTAACACAAGGAATACTATGCTTAAATTTTTCAATATTTCTGTAGAATGATTCTTAAAAAGTGCTAAAAGACTAGATTTTATGTTTTCATCTCTCTCTCTGTCATACACACACACACACACACACACACACACACACAGAGAGAGAGTAAGGTAATAGATGTGTTAATTAATCTGATTTAGTGATTCCAAAATATATACCCAGTTCAAAACATGATGTCATAACATGACAAATATATAAAATTTTTGGTTTTTAAAATAAATTTACTTAAGAAGACAAAATAAACTATTACATTTTTTAAAAGAAAGAAAGTTAATAAGTTTGGGGACAGATAACATCCTGAAGATTGTTTCCATTTAAAATTAATTAATAAGTATCTTCAGTTTTCCCACTAATAACTTTGTAATAAGTCTGTACCCATTGAATGTGTCATATCTGATACTTGGAAGAGGGCTCTCTCTGCAGTAATATAACCAAAACAGAGAAAGCCTGATGATTATCCTAGGGAAACCATGAAACAGAAAAGCAATGAAGCAAATTAGCTAAAAATAAAACCACCTTTGACCCTTGTTTTATAGGAAGAACATTTTATTCCTGACCAGTATAATGAACAGAGTAAAATATTCAATCTGGGAAGGAGGGGGGAGAGAAAAGGAGGAAACAAAGAGGGAAGGGAGCTGAAATATTTGGACACCATTAATTATGAAAGCCAAGGAACATATCTTGGGCAGAGATGGCATTGAAAGATTTCCTCATGTCCTTTGTATACAAATCCCAGGGCCTGGAGTGATCAAAGTCAAGTCATAAGTGATATAAAAATATAACATGGATAATTGAATGCAATTATAGTTCATTAAACTTAGATTAAATAATCACCTCCTTTGATCTGCACTCAATTCAAGATTAGAAATCACTCTATAAGAGAATAACATTTATTCCTAGTCCTGACAACTGTTTTTGAGCTCTTTAGCTCAAGATAACCAAACAATATAACAAAGATGATAAAATAAATTATAACTCAAACAAACAGCAGAAGACGTTGGGTCATGAGACAGGTGAACAAAGTTTTATGAGAAGTTCTATCAGTCTTTAAAAATTTTGGAGGACAAGGAAGACAGTGCTTATAAGATACCAAAAATCCAATTCCTGATTTTTAAGTGAAAATGAAGACCTGAGTGACACATTTAAATGATACATTCAGGGTCATTATTTAAAAGGCCTCAAACACAACATTCACTCTAGCCGAAAACCATGGGACCACAAGCCCAAGAACCACCTTTTCACAATCACCATAGTTCTGACTTTTCCATAATGTCATAGTTGGAATCACACAGTATATAGAATCTTCAGTTTGGCTTCTTTCACTTGGTAATATGATTTCATGTTTCCTCCATGTGTTTTTGTGATTTGAGTTCTTATTTCTTTTTAGTATTAAACAATATTTCAATGTCTGCATCTACCACAATAATTCGTTTAACGGAGGACTTCTCAGCTGCTTCCAAGTTTTGACAATCACGAGTGGAGTTTCCATAACCATCCATGTGTAGGTTTTTGTGTAGACATAAAATTTCAACTCTTTTGGGTAAATACCATCTTGAATCCCATCAGCAATGAATAAGACTATCTGTTGTTCCACATCCTTGCTGGCAGTAAGTTGACAGTGCTCTAGATTTGGGCCTTTCTAATAGATGGTAGTGATATCTTGTTTTAATATTGCATTTCCTTGATGGTATATTATGTGAAATATCTTTTCAAATTCTCATTTAGTATCTGTACATATTCTTTGGTGAGGTGCCTATTAAGGTTTTTGATTCATTTTCAGAATACTTCGGTTGTTTTCTTGTTGTTAAGTGTTCCTTGTATATTTTGGATAACAGTTCCTTGCAGGATATATCTTTTGCAAATAATTTCTTCCATTCTCTGGCTTGTCTGTTCATTCCTTGGCAGTATTTTTCACAGAGCAGAAATTTTTAATTTTACATGAAGCCCAGCATATCAATTATTTCCATGTGACTTCAGTGTCTGAAAATTTCATCACAAAACCAAAGACTAGATGTCTATGAGTTTCTCATATGTTATCCTTCATGGTTTTTGTAGTTTTGTATATTTGGTCTGTAATCCATTTTGAGTTAATTTTTATGAAAGATATAAGACCTGGGTCTAGATTCATTCTTTTTTTTATATCTAATGAGTCACTCAGTCTTTTTAAGAGAAATATTCAAGTATGTTTTCTTTCTGTGATTTCTTTTCCTCTATCATTGAAGCAGTTCTTATTCTAAACAACATAACAGAAAAATCTTTAAAGCATATCCAATTCTCATTCTCAATAGGAAATGAAAGTTCCCTAAAACTGGTACTTTTTCAAATATGGACTCTACTGGGGTGTTGAGCCTATGAAAATGCTCTATTGTTATAAATAATGGAAGAAAAAGATTATTTCTGTGACACATCTTTCATCTGAGAAAAACAAAGAAGAAGGGAAGGAGGACCGTGGCACACACCATAACTATTTGCCTCCATGTCCAGAGGCAACAGGAGGTAGGCTTCAGCCCAGGGTGCTCCTTGTTTATGTATAACTACAATAGATAACCAAAAACATAGAGTAGTTCTAGAAATAATTCATTGAGTCATTATAATTGAGTCTGAAATTGTTTTGATTTTTCCTCTGTATTTTCCAAATGATTGTATGTTAACAATTGAACTATAAAGTTTATAAAAGGCATTTAAGAAGTATTTTATTAAGTATTATTTCTGCAAGACAGTGGAAATCTTTTACGCATGTGGATACTATACCTGAACACTATTAACTGTCTCATCTTGCATTCATCAGTCAATGAATACATATTAACCACCTACTTGGGTTGGACACTATGTTTGACATTGTGTAGGCAGTGATGAATGGTACAACCATGAATCTTATGTACCATGAATCTTATGTCTAATGAGAGGGAGATATTAAGATATTAACATGTAAATAATTATGTGAGTATAAATTAAGAAGAAGGCTAAATATCACATTAGTATGGGAAAATGCACTGGGACAACTTTGAAGGTGTTATGTTTAAGATTGGAGTGATAAGAAGCTTGTGGAGCCACTATCCTTCGGTGGATTAATGGATAAAAATATGTGGCATATATACACGATGGAATTTTACTCAGCATTAAAGAAGAACAAAACCATGGCATTTGCAGGTAAATGGATGGTGTTGGAGAAGATAATGCTAAGTGAAGTCAGCCAATCCCAAAAAAACAAATGCCGAATGTTTTCTCTGATATAAGGAGGTTAACTCATACTGGGGTAGGGCTGGAGAACATGGGAAAAATAGATGAACTCTAGATAGGGCAGAGGAGTGGGAGGGAAAGAGAGGGGGCAGGGGATCAGCAAGGATGGTGGAATGTGATGGTCATCATTATACAAAGTACATGTATGAAGACACGAATTGGGTGTCAACATACTTTATATACAAACAGAGATACAAAAAATGTGGTATATATGTGTATTAAGAATTATAATGCAAAAACAACAACCACAAGTACATGTATAAAGGCAAAAAAACCCCCACAAGAATAGCGTTACCTTAGATTAGGTAGAGGGAAGTGAAAGGTGGGGAAGGCAGGGGATGTTAGGATGAGGGGATAAGAAAGATAGTAGAATGAAACAAACATTATTACTTTATGTACGTATGTGACTGTATGACCAATATGATTCTACAATATGTATACTCAGAAAAATGAGAAATTATATGCCACCTATGTATGATATATCAAAGTATATAAGTGCATTCTACTGTCATATATAACTAATTAAAACAAATAAAAAGTTTTTTTTTTTAAAAAAAAAAGAAGTCATGTGAGGATTTGCAAGGAGAGCATTCCCAGTAAAAAGAACAACTTTGGGCTGTTCCTAAGACAGGAAAGATTATGTGTGAGGAACTAAAGTTGGCTAAGCTTGAGCATAGTGAGCAAGGGTGAGAAGGAAGTTATGGTGGAGGAAATTGTCAGCGAGTTGTTTATGCAGGTCGTGAGGGCATGGGAGGTAGTATGATATAAGTATTGCCCTTGGTACAACAGGAAGACATGGAAGACTTTTAACAGAGAGAATGTGATATGACTTGGTTTTTTAAAAGACCACGTAGGCTGCCGTTAATGGGAGAGATTTAGAGAAAAGTAGAGATCCAACTGAGAAGCTATTTGAAAATTCTTTATGAGAGGAAACAGTTATCAAGTCTTATGTGGTGGCAATGGAAATGGAGAAAAATTACTAGTGCCAGGAATAGGTCTAAATAAAACCAAGGAAGGCTCCTAGATGTTTGGCATCAACAACACCATTAATAAAAAATTATACTGGTTTCTAGGATGAATAATATGGGAATAGATGGAGCTACATGAAGAGATCAGAGTTCAATCTCAGGTATTTAAATGTATGGGAACCTTGTCATCAAATGCAGCTGCCAAATGCTGTGGTTGCCTCATAAATAGAGATCTGTGCTGGAGATATAAATTTAGGAAACATAAGAATATAAATATCTTTAAAAGAAATAGTGGTGAGCAAAATTAACCAGGGTGTTTATAGAATAAATATCAGCTCAAAGTGCTGAGCACCAAGGGACCAAGCAGAGTCAGATGAGGGAGGACAAACTGTCAAAGGTGATGGAGAAGAAACTGTCAGCAAAAAGAAAATGAAGAAGAGTGTGCTTCAAGGAAAACAGAGTGAAGGACGGTGTCAAAGGCTGGTAAATGGTCAAGAAAGATCGTTACTTTGCCTGTGTTCTTTGAATGGGACAAAAGTAAGCTAGTTTGTAACCATGATGGAAGCCCCTTTAGAGGCATGATGGAAACAGAAAGAAAAAGGAGGTAAGTGGGAAGTGAAGGCAAGTGGGAGTGGGAACAGAAGAGCAGGCAATGTTTTCAAGAAGCGTGATTATGCAACTGAGTAGAGAAAGGGAGTGGAGAAGTGAAGAAGGAAATCTCCATGGAGATGAAGGGGCTGAGTTCTGTTAGTTTGTGAAAGATGGTGAGCATTGGATCATGATTGTATAACAAAGACAATCTAGTAGAGAAAATAGGATGATGAGAAGCTGGAAGATTCTTCCAAGACTGAGCAGGAAGGCAAGTAGAAGGCAAAATACCAGGGACCAAGATGTCTCAGGTCAGACATTCCAAGCTGGCTTTGCACATCAGCGACATTCTTTTCCAAATTAATTTTTATTTGTTCTTTTTAATTATATATGACAGTAGAATGTATTTTGACATATCATACATGGAGTATACCTTCTCATTTTTGTGGTTGTACATGATGTGCAGTTTCCCTGGTCATGCATTCATATATGAACATAGGAAAGCTATGTCCAATTCATTCTACTGTCTTTCCCATTTCCAATTCCCCTCCCTTCCCTCTATTCCCCCAGTCCAGTCCGTCCAGTCCTGTGAACCACCATTCCCCCAACTCCCCATTGATTGTCAGCATTCGCATATCAGAGAGAACATTGGCCTTTGGTTTTTTAGGACTGGCTTATTTCACTTAACATGATAACCTCCAGTTCCATCCATTTACCAGCAAATGCCACAATTTAATTCTTCTTTAAGGCTGAGTAACATTCCATTGTGTATATATAGTACATTTTCTTTATCCATTCATTTGTTGAAGGGTACCTAGGTTGGTTCTATGATTTAGCTATTGTGAACTGAGCTCCTACAAACATTGAAGAAACCAAGTAACTATAGAATTCTGATTTTAAGTCCTTTGGGTATATGCCAAAGAAGGGATAACTGGGTCAATTACAGTATACCCTTATCTCTCACCTTGCACAAAAGTAAATTCTAAGTGGATCAAGGACCTAGGCATTAGACCAGAGACCCTGTGCCTACTAGAAGAAAAAGTAAGCAAAAATCTCCATTATGTTGGCTTAGGAACCAAATTCCCCAACAAGATTTCTTGTGAAAACACAAGAAGTAAAATCAAAAATCAATATGTGGGATTGTAACAAACTAAAAACACAGCCAAGGAAATAATTAAGACATGAAGAGACAGCCTACAGAATGGAAGAAAAATCTTTGTTGCCTGCACCTCAAAGCATTAATCTTCAGGATATATAAAGAAATCAAAAAACTTAACACCAAATAATAATAATAATAATAATAATAATAACCCAATCAATAATGGGAAAAGGGACTAAACAGACACATCACAGAAGAAGACATACAAATGGTGAACAAATATATGACAAAATGTTCAACATCACTAGAAATTAGAGAAAAGCAAATTGAAACTACACTGAGATTTTATCTCACTCTAGTCAGAATGGCAATTATCAAGAATACAAGTAACAATAAATGTTGGAAAGGATGTGGAGAGAAAGGTACACTCATATATTGCTGGTGGGACTGCAAATTGGTGCAACCACTATGAAAAGCAGTATGGAGATTCCATATTTTTTAAATGAATAGCTTTTAAAGCCATATATTTTAGTCTAAATATGAGCTTTAGCTATGTGAAACTGGTGTTCATACAAATTATTCAGGTTTCATTGATTTCTGTGTGATTTGAAATTTAGTTCACAATTAATTTCTAGTTCTGAAATATATTTTTGAAAGGGTTATTTGTAATTTTAATTGTTTATTTTCATATTAATTGAATTATTATGATTAGAAACTATGGCTTGTAAAAGTCTTGCTTTGGGAATTTATCACAATGCTTTTTTGTGACAGTGCGTGATCATGACAGTAAACATTCTATTGGCAAAAAGGCTAGTGTAGACTATGGATAGGAGATGTGTTTGTGCATGAAACACTACAGGCATTTGTTCTCAGCCAGAGATTCAGTATAGAAGACAATTGTTCTAAGGAAAGTCCATAGAGAATTGTGAATATCAGCAATTGAATTTATGACAGAAAGGTCATCTTTAAAACAAATAGAAAAATCTTAGCATAGATACACTAAAATCCTGTCAGAAAAAGGTTCTGTAATCAATATATATAAACAAGCAGGATTCTGGCATTGAGGTAGATTGGGCTTAGGAATCAAGGAATTTTTCAATGGAAAAAATAGATTTCAGAGAGAGGAAATACAGCTGCCAACATACAGAAAGTTTCAGTTTAACTCTAAGCAGAAAGCCAGACTTGATTTGGAAGCTTCTTATATTTTCCCCATTAGTAGCACAAATGTTTCCAGAAAAAGAAGCAGAAACAATCTGATCTTATTCTCACTTTTTATATCAAACTATTTTAACATTTAAAGTTTTTAAAGATAGTTTTTCTTTATTTCTATTATAATGTGTTTAGCATATTCTTTCCCACATGTGTAATATCAGATTTGATATTGACCTTGTTTAACAGAATAACTGTCAACCTTAAGTTATACATTTAATTATGAAAGAATAAATAAGTTCCAGGAAACTTTTCCCCTAAATAAAAATATCCAAGAATGATCTATAACAACAAGAAGGTCCAAAAATATAGCCTGAAGTCCAGACAGACAGATTTCAATATCATCTGCCACTTTGCATGTTTCTCTCTACTCTGCAACTTCCTGTGAATATGGTTAGCTGGGAGGAGACCATTTATTACTACACAGAGGAGGTAAACATACTAGCTGCCCTTTCTCCACATACAGATGCTCCCAAACTTCAGGCTACATCCTGATAAACCATCACAAGTTGAAAACATTATAAGTTTTTAAAAAATTCATTTAATACACATAACTTACTAAGCATCACAACTTAGCTTAGTCTACCTTAAACATGCTCAGCACACTTAACACTAGTCTACACTGGACATTACAAGACTGAATCATTCTGTGTGTCATCATTCCAAGAGAAGATAAAAATTCAAAATTTGAAATATGATATCTAGAGAATGTGTATCACTCTCACATCATTGTAAAGTTGATAAGTCTAACCATCATAAGTTGAGGACATCTGTATTACATTGAGAACTTAATAAATTCTAACTCTATTTGATGATTTCTTAGTTCAATATATTAAGCTCTACTTAAAGCAACTGGGCTTGTGAACAGCTCAACAATATCCTAACAAACCTTAGGCCAGACATTTTAGCCTCAGTACTATTGGCAATTTTTGTATCTGATAGAATGTTTAGCAGTCTCCCTGGTTTTTACCTGTTAGATGCCAGTGACACCTCACTCCCATTTGTGATGACCAAAAATGTCCTTGGAAGTTGTCAGTTGTTTCCTGGGAGTTGCAAAATCACTCATGGCTGAGAACCACTGACCTAAAGAATTAATAAAAATGGCTATTCAATTTTCTTTTTCTGAGGGAGAGAAATTAAAATGCAATGATATCATGAAGTAGACACTTTTGAGATAGATGTGTCAGGGTTTTATGTAGAATAAGTATCTCTTAGATGTGTTCTCTTATTTTTCCATATTTTTAATATAGGAGATTGAAACACTTAGAATTTTAAATAGTATAATAAATAACCAAAATAAGTTCATATCTTCTATAATAATCATAGAACACCAAGACAAAATAGTTCAATAAATGTGATTTATACAAAATATTAATTTCATTTTTTCATGTATTGAAGTTTATTGAAATTCATTCTAGTCTAGGATTTCAGGGACATATTTTTTTGTTGATTCTTTAAGCAATGTGGCATACTATTGGATGCCATGTCATTATCATAGGAAATCACTGTCCTCATCTCCTTGCAATCCTTTACACTTAAATAATGAAGGATCCATTTTGGCTTCAAGAAAGACAGTTGTCTACACTGATACAGACTTTAAGTGAATTTAGGAAGAAAATATAATCAGGCCAATTCATTTGTGATCCCAGCTGTCATTTCTCCTGCACTACACATTGCAGTTAATTTGAGTTACAAAAAGCCAAGGAGGAAAATAGACCAATTATAATTCATTGTGGTTGAAAATCTAGCTAAAGTTGGTGGAATTTCAATCATAAATAGGCAAATTGTGCTACAATACGGTGTTTGAAAAAAAAGTAAATATATAAATAAAATTATTTTACTGACTCTGATAGTAAGTACTAGAATTGACACAAAAACTCAAAGAAAAAGGGTGCCTTTAATTAGACAAAGAAAGATAAAGTCAGTTATACTAGGCAACAGCACTGGAAAACTGAAGGAGGCATAACACAGGATTGAAGGTGCCAGGCAGGGGTGTCCAAAACCACATGATGGAGGTATTGTACACAAAGCTCTTTTCCTTAAGAGATGATTCAGACATCTTCCAAGCAAGACAAATTCTTCTTGGAAGACTGAAGGCATTCAAAATTATTTTTAAAAATACATCTTAATCTTTAGATGAAACATGTTCTCTCTCATTCTCTACAGGGTGTTATTACTTTTAATTGAGAATCTTCAGCAAATGATCACAGCTAGTCCATCATTTCTCATAATGTCAATGTCAAGCCTGATGTGAGTAAGGATTAATAACAAGCTAAAGAAAGGAGATGTCAGAAGAAATCATTGCCAACTTAAGAATTACTTCTGTATTTATCATATGAAACTAATGGGTAGCTTTGACAGGTATTTTTAATGCTAGCTGTCGATAGCTGAATGGTAAGAGGGAGTAAATTACATTTGCATTAGTTTGGTAGTTCTTAAAGAAACACACTATATCAAATATAAACTTTAATTGAAATGAAATTTTCTGGTGTATTCTTTTATAATGCATTTCTTTTTCTAAAGATCTCATTTTTTGAGACAATGAAAAGATCTCAGATGCAGATAAAATGACATTTGCAGGATTACTGATATATTTCAGGAAATATATGAAAGGGCTAAAATGTGAAAAATATATTATGACAAAGAAAAATGTATCAGCATGGAAAATAAGTGAAACAGAAGAAATAAAAAGACTGATTAGTGTTCACTAAGAAAATATGGAAGATATATAAAATCCAATCAGCCTTTTTATACTAATGCATGAGGACACATCTGTGATTTTATTATGCTTAGTGATAGTTTAGCATTTGACATCTCTACAACTGGCTCATTGGTTGGAATATCATAGATATAATGTATGTGCTAAGATCCAGAGACTATGCTGATTCCATAGAGAGTAAAAGATTAGACAGGTGGAAATAAGGAGATAATAAAACAGAATAACGTCTAGTAAAATAGGATGGCATAATAAATATTCTGTTAAAAACACTTTTTTTCTATTGAATTAAAAAATAGAATTTGAGTAGATAATAGAGTGATGATGTTTCTATGTTCCCAAATGGAATGGAAAATAAAATTTATTAAAAAAACTATCAGTTTCCAAGAAATTTTTATTAATAAAAATGACCTAAATAAAATGAGAAATTTAATTCAGATTACATCATTTAAATTAATGCTATCTGAGAAAACAACAAAATGTAGACCAAATATCAATATTTTTTAAAGATACATCAATAGTCTTGACAACTGAAAAACTAAACTCCTTGAAGTTATTTAAGAGCTTTTTAGGTCATATCAGAAGAACCAAAAATTTCAGTAAACTCATAGAATTAATTTGGGTGCATAATAAGGTTACTAGATATTTTATTTAATAAATATTAAAATCAATTATATTTTGTACGACAGTCAAAGTTTTAGAGAAATATTTTAAGCGCATACAAATAAATTTAACAAAATGTGTAATGCTTTTACAGGAAAAAAATATATTCTATTTTGAGAAATTTCACAACAAATATAAAGACAGATTATGTTTACAATTTGAAAGATTTGATGCTGTAGATGCCAGTACTACCCAAATTAATGTATAGAGCCAAATCAATCTTAAGCAAAGTTCTGAGTGTCTTTTTGAGGTAAAGGGGCATAATAGTCATGGAGGATTGGTTCTAAAATCTGGATAAAAATGAAAAGGCCAACAAAAGTCAAAAACACTCTTAAAGCAAAACAAGATAGGTGGGCTTGATGAAATAAATATCAAAATTTATTATAAAGCCACAAGTATCAAGTAGAAACAGAAAACATACAAAAGGAAACCAATAGAGAACCTGTAAACAGACCCACCTCTATAGGAACCCAAAGCAGGACAGAGCTGGCACAGCCGAGGAGGGGGTAAGGAACAGTCTCTTCCATCAAAGGGACATCGCTGTAAGCACTGGACAGTGTTTCCTTGCTCTCAGTTATACCACCAAGTGCTACCCTCCCTTCTTGATTAACTTTCTGTGAGGCTGTGCCCTTGAGAAGCACTAGATGGAAGCTAGAAAAGAAGGAAGGAAATAGAGGGCATCTTTTTCTCTAAGACAGTGGCAGGAAACATTAGCAGCAGCTGCTAAAGGTCTCAGCAGTGTGACAAGAGGTGGGCTCCTGGTGTCTGGGTCAATTCCAATATTGATGGTAGCACAGAGCCTTCTTCAGCTCATTAATTATGGACTTTGGGCTGCAGCCGAGGGAAGTTAGGCAGCTTCCTAAAGTTTGGGTTTAAGTCCATTTTACTGTTGCTACACTACAGACCTCCATCGTTTTCCTCCTTCACTCCTTCTAAAATGTTTCTAATAGATCATATAAATAAATGCTGTGCAGAAGTATCTGGGATGATTTACAATTTTCATAATGAGCACAGACACAGCATTTTCAAACCAAAACAAAAATTAGTTATAGGTGGATTAATTTCCTAAATGTGAAAGGAAACCTATCAAGCTTTTAGAATACAAAGTAGGCTAATATTTTCATGACCCCAGGCAGGGGGTGGGGAGGAGAATTTTTCAAATAAGACAGAGTGTTAAGTATAAAGAAGAAGATTGATAGATTCTACTTTAATTAAATAAGAACTTCTATTTATCAACAGACACTGAAAGGGAGCTAAAAGACAGATTAGGAAATGATATCTGCAGCAACTGATAACTAAGAAAAAAACACTAATGTGAAGAATATATAAAGAACTTCTGTGTCCTACAAACTAATACAGAAAGATAGAAATTAAATGAAAAAGAAGGCAAACTTTTTGAATGGTATCTCTGAGTCACAAAAATAAAATCCAAACAATAAGTTAACATATGAAAGGACACTCCTTGGTACTTTCTGATCTCTAGGTATTTGTTTTTCTTCCTCTTTTTCTTCTCTTCCTTTCCTGTTCCTCCCTCCTTTTCCTCCTCCTCATCTTCTCCTTCATTCATTCTCTCTTCTCCTAGTCTCTCTGTTCTCCAACTTGTCCCATTCTTCCCCTCCTCCTCCTTACCACTTCTGTCTCCTCCAACTCCAGCTCCCTTGCCTCATTCCTTTCTCCTCCTCCTCCTCCCTCTTTAACAGACAAGATGGTGGAGCCACTGTATTTCCCCACAGGAGAGACTCCAGCTCCCTATGGTTCTGGGCAGATCTCCTCCTTGTCTCTCCTCTTCTCTAGGTCATCTTCTTTTCCCTTTCTCTTCTCCACTTTCTGACTCTTCTGAAACCAATCCCCTATTTGAAATACTGAGAGAAGTTTCTGTTTTCTAAATTGAACCCATAAGTTGATTGATATGATATGAATTCTAAATATATCGGGTACTGACAGGAAATCAAACAAGTTGTTATTAAAATTATAAATAAAGAAAATGACAATTATTTCTTTCAATAATTAATGTTTTTATTCAAGAGACATTCACTGGGCAGTTGTGACAAGATTGATTACCTGAGAAGTTTGATATAAGTTTGGAAAGGAAGGAAGAAGGAAGGAAGAGGTGGAGGAGGAAGAAAGAAAAAAAAATGTAAAAAGACTTGAATTAAGGATGAGTAAAGAACGTAGAATTAAACAAATGGCAGTAACTGAAATTTGCCAAGCCTTAGTTTCAACATCAATAATGTGAGAATAAGTACAAGACAGAACAAGAACACTGTGAGCATTTTGTTTATTATAATTCATCATTCTAGGAGGACTTTGGCATCTCCTCCCTCCCTTACGTTTTTCACTCTAGTCCAGCCTCCCAGATGACAGTCCTTTCTTCCACTGAATTTCCTGCATGCCAAACTTCTGTTCATTTGTTAAGAGTCAGTTGAGAAATTTTCTTTTAATTTTAATTAATAAGCACTAAATAAAGAAAATGATGAAATCAGATAAGGCACGGAGAAAATAAATTTTTAACTACAATCCCACTACCCAATACTTTTTTTTGCATTACAATCCTTATTACACATATAGAGCACAATTTTTTGTATCTCTGTAAATAAAGTATGTTCATGTCAATTTATGCCATTATACATGTACTTTTTGCATTACAATTCTTAGTACGCATATATACTACAATTTTTCATATCTCTTGTTTGTATGTAAAAGTCAACTGAGGAATTTTCGATTTAACATTTTCTCATCTTCTCTAGACAGTTTTAGGTATTCTTTGGGCTTTTCTAACACTTTTTTTTAAATTGTGTAATGCTCTTACAAGACTTAACAGTTGCATTTTCAGTCCCTATCCATTCATCTTTTCCACAAACTAAACACCATTTGAAAACAGAAACTGTGTCTCATTCATCTCTATTTTTCTTACCATACCTTTCAAGTTGCCAGAGAGGTTAGCAGTAAATCTTACCTGAAAAAACAAATGAATAGAAATTTTCAGTATAAAAAGCAAATTCAATTTTGATGTAATTATCAAGGAAAGACTAGAAAATATTACAGCTAATAACAAATTCCCTGAGCATTTCTTGGGAAGCAGCATAAAAAGGACAGCCAAGACCATTGTGAAAATGTAGAAATTCCAGAGGTTCTCATCAGCGTGGCTGTAGGTTTTTCCATAGATTTCCCAATTATATAATATGCTCTTTGAAATAAGAAATTGTTTCATGGGGACTTGTATGTATGTTTACTTTGAAGGAAGTCTTCATTAATATTATAATGTAGTAGCACATTGTTTGTTTTTTGTTTTGATGCCAGGGATTGAACCCAGGGATGCTTAACCACTGAGCCACATTCCTAACACTTTTTATTTTTATTTTGAGACCGGTTCTCTCTCACAAAGTTGCCTAGTAAGTTGTTGAGGCTGGCTTTGAACTTGAGATTCTCTTCCCTTCACCTCCTGAGCTTCTGGAATTAACAGGCATGTGCCACTGCACCCAAACATAGCACATTTCTTACCACAGAAATCAGGGGAGAAGACTCAGGAATGTCAAGCAAGATAAAAATATTAAGAGTGCTGAAATCAATCATTATGAGTAAATACTGAACTTTAGTTTACTACTAATCCCTGTGTAAAAAAAATAAATAAATTATCACATTTTCAGAAAAACTAGGTGAACACATTTTGCTTAGAAAGACACTTTTAATTTCACCATTCTTTTTTAACTTTCTGTGAAGCATATAGAAGTTACATACCTTTAAAAAGTAAATCTTCTAGATAACCACCATATGATTGTTTGGGTTGGAGATCTCCCTTGTCTTACTTCTGCTATTTTTCTGGTACTTTCTTTCTTTCTTTTTTTTTAAAAAAATATTTTTCTTTAGTTATAGATGGACACAATGATTTTATTTATTTATTTATTTTTATGTGATGTTGAGGATTGAACCCAGTGCCTCACACATGTTAGGTGAGCACTCTTCCACTGAGCCACAAACCCAGCCCTCTGGTATTGTCTTTATACCGAAATTTTTCAAATCAAAAATATTATATGAATATATGTTGAAAACACCATTTTTTCCTCCAATTCAAATATGCATAAGGAGCGGCAAACTAAAAATTTCCTTAGGTCACTCTCCGCCCTTATTTCCTTCCTTTCCTCTTCTTCTTTTCTTCTTCCATCCATTTTGCCTTTCTTTTTTTCATTTTTTTCACTCCCTCTTTCCCTTTCTTCCTCTCTTTTCTTTGCTTTCTTCCCTTCTTTTCCCTGTCATTCTTTCAGCAATTGTTTGTAGATCACCAACCACAGATCTGTCACTGCTTCAAGTCCTAGAGATGCATCCTGCGCAACAATCCGTCCCTTGTGCTGGGGTGTAACTCAGTAGTGGGGCTTACTTAGCATGGGCAGGGCTCTGCTTTCAGTCTTCTGTTCTCTCTCTCTCTTCTCTCTCTCTCTCTCTCTCTCTCTCTCTCTCTCTCTCACACACACACACACACACACACAGAGTCAACCCTGCCCTCTCAGAGCTTACAGGAAGATCAGTGACCAGAACCAGAACATGACAGGGATTAGAGACTAATGGATGCAGGCGTGTCTACCACATTATCCCAATATACTTCAAAAATATATTCTTGCAGAGGAAAATTATGGATGGCCCATTTCTGAGGATCTATCTTATTTTTCTGCTTCTCAAAGAAAGCCATTAGTTCTTTGTTGGTGTACACTACCAATAGTCATTACCAGACATATTTGTTTATTTTCTGTTAGAATATGTTGCCCGTAAAATTCAAGTCCATTTTCTGTCTTTGGTTGTCATTTTAAAGTCCCAGGCCTTGTATTTATCTGGCTTTGTTATGTAAAAATAATTTAGCACTTTAATCATATACTTCATGGCACTCTATAATTTTTATCTTTAAATGCCATTTTGCTAAACTTTTATGTTGCACACAAGACCTATAAGTCCCTGCCACTACAGCAAGTTGGTTTATAACTTAATCTAATAACAATATCTGGTAGTGATTTTCAATTAAATTGAGGCCCTCATAATGCATCGAAGTAAGTGGCTCTGAGCCAAGAGTTGCTGATTCCACTTACAGTATAGCTTAACTCATGCTAGAGTAGGACTCACCTCAATTTCCACCTTATTCTGACTCCCAACAGAGTAAGCAAGATGTAAATATCCTATAAATCAACTCAAACCTTTTAAAAAATATTTTTAGTAGCAGATGCACACAATATCTTCATTTTATTTATTTTTATATGGTGCTGATGATCAAACTCAGTGCCTCACATATGCTAAGCAAGCACTCTTCCACTGAGCTACAACCCCAGCTTAAACTAGAAGCTTTTTTTTTACATACATGACAGTAGTGTAATGCATTACACTCATTAATACCCATTTAAGCATGATTTTTTGTAACTCTGTATATAAAGAATGTTCAAACCCAATTATGCCATTATACATACACTCTCTTTTTTTGCATTACAATTCTTTTTTTAATTTTTTTTTAGTTGTTGTTGATCACATGCCTTTATTTTATTTATTTTTATGTGGTGCTGAGGATCAAACCTCATGCTAGGCGAACGTTCTACCACTGAGCCACAACTCCAGCCCCTGCATTACAATTCTTAATACACATGTATACCACAATTTATCATATCTCTGTGTGTATAAAAGGTACGTTGACACCAAATTCAAATGTTCATACATGTATTTTGTATAATGATGACCATCACCTTCCTCCATCCTTGCTATTCCCCTTCCTCCTCCCTTTCCCTCCCACCTCTCTTCCCTATCTAAAAATAATCTTCCTCCCATGCTCTCCCTCCCTACCCCACTTTGAGTCACCACCCTTATATCAGAGAAAACATTCAGCAAGATAGAGTATTTCATCTGTTTTATGGGCATAAAGCATTTAAAGACCAGTCTATGCTCAGTACTCACGGATCAATCTTGGATTCCAATGACTCACTTCTTTGATAGTCAATTCACAGTCAACTTTTGTGGACCTCTTGGTCAAGGCAAAGAGAAATGAAAGGAATATAAAAGTGCTATGTAATAATGTAAGAAAATTGACTAGTGGCCTTACTTTGAAACATTTGTGAACTACAAGTTAGTATCATGTTCTAACCCCTTTGCTGTCATTTACTTTCTGTTGCTGTCATATCATCAAATAATAGTGGAACAGGAAAGAATGTGGCATAGTCATATTATCACTTTATCTCTAAGATACTTGCTATGTATTGACTCTTATTCCATATTCTAACTATTTAGCCCTTACAGAAACCTTAAGAGGCTAACACCACTAAAACTATCTTACCAATGAGTTTCAGCTCACTGAGATTAAGAAATTTGCCCAAGTGCTGCACGATTTTCCAGCCCCTAATAAAGCAAAGAACATTCTCACATATGCTGTTAATTTCAAGAATTCACAGGCTTTGGATGGAACCAAGATCAATATGTTAAGTGGAGTCAGCCAGGATTGGAAAAGCAAGTACTGAATGTCCTCTTTCACATGTGGAATCTAAAAACCTTGATCTCATGGTAATTGAGATAGAATAGTGGTTACCAGAGAAGGCAGGGGAGGGAGAGATATGGACAGGTGGATCAATGGGCACCAGGTTACACTTGGGGAGGAACAAGAAGTTGTGGCATATTATTAGAGAGTAGGTTAGCTATTGACAACAGCAAAGTACTATGCATTTCAAAAAGATAGAAGAAAGGATTTTGAAAGTTTTCACCATAAAAAGATAAATGTTTGAGGAGATAACTATATTTAACTTGATTTAAACATCACATAAATGTAAATATGTGTGGAAAAACCACAGGTAACCCATTAATACAAATTATTTTTTTAGTTTTAGCTAAAAATAAATTCTTTAAAAATCCATGTGTTAAATTAAAAGACCAACAAATTTACCTTATCAAGAAAAAAGAAATTCTTCTTCTTAAAAAAATAAGAACTCAAGTTTTATGAAAATGAAAGTGGGTAAAGGCAATAAAATTAGAAATTCAGGAAAAATATAAAATTCAATAATTTATTGAGACAATCAAAAATTTGAAAATTTGTTATAATTAGCTATATATGACAGTGGAATGCATTTTGGCACATTGTACACAAATGAGGCACAACTTCTTCTTCTGGATAAACATGGTGCAGAATCACATGGGTATTGTAATCATACATGTAAATAAGGGTAAAAATGTCCACCTCATCCCACCATCTTTCCCACCCCCATATACCCTCCCTCCCCTCACCCCCCACAATCTAAATTTCCTTCATTCTTCCCCACCCACTATTATGGATTAGCATCTGCTTATTAGAAAAAAAAATCTGGCCTTTGTTTTGGGGGGGATTGGTTTATTTCACTTAGCACGACAGTTTCCAGTTCCATCCATTTATCTGCAAATGTCATAATTTCAATTCTTCTTTAAGGCTGAGTAATATTCTATTGTGTATATATACCACATTTTCTTTATCCATTTATCTGTTGAAGGGCATCTAGGTTGGTTCCATAGTTTAGCTATTATAAATTGAGCTGCTACAAACATTGATATGGCTGTGTCAGCATAGTATGTTTATATTAAGTCCTTTGGGTATAGACCAAGGAGTGGTATATAACTGGGTCAAATAATAGTTCCATTCCAAGTTTTCTGAGGAATCTCCATATTGCTTTCCATAGTGATTGCACCAATTTGTAGTCCCACTAGCAATATATGAGTGTAACTTTTACCCCACATCCTTGACAACACTTACTGTTGCTTATATTCTTGATAATTGCCATTTTGGCTGGAGTGAAATGAAATCTTAGAGTAGTTTTGATTTTCATTTCTCTAATTGTTAGAGATGTTGAACATTTTTTCATATGTTAATCAAAAATTTTTTCAACTTAATTTCAGTTATAGGCACTAGAATAATTTTTAAAAAGTATTTCTCTAGAATAGCAACAATATTTTGTAAAAGTATTATGTGGAAAGTAAGATCACCTTTGAAACAAGTCCATGAGGAGGGGTAGCGTTTGCACTGGATGGTCTCCATGGGCCCTTCCAGTTCTTACTTTCCCATATGCAGCAGTATTCCAAAATACCATGGTAGTGTAGGAAAATAGAACTGGATGACTTCTAATTTTTTTCTAAAAAAACCAAATAATTATATAAAAGTTCTTAAAATTTAACTTTAATTGCCTCCCCAAAGACCCTATCTCCAAATAAAGTCACACTGTGAGTAAAATATCAACATGTGGATTTTTGAGATGATAAAGATTAGTACATGGCAGGCCAATAGATTCTGTTCCATCAATCTGATCACAGATTCTGAGCTGGAAACCCAAAGAGCTCTGTGAAAACTATTTCATTAACTTAGATAAAACAATACAACTGCATATGCTATTCATAGATAGGCAAGCTATGTGAAATATTGGTTTCTTAAAAGATAAGGTGATTATATAGGTTTTGAGTGATGGGAGCTTGGTATCTACATATCTGCTAAAATAAGTAGAAATAAATAAAACTTTATGCTTCATTTTTGTAAGTTGCTATGTGGAGTGTAATTATTTTTTTAAAATTTTATACAATTATTTTCCTTCCAATGTGGATTGATAGAGAAGAATTTGTTGAAATCTAATGTGTTTTAAAACACAATAAACATCTGGTTACAGTCATAATTTAGCAATATATCTGGGAACTTGCAATAGATATTTGACTATCTTAGCAAACATAAAGATTGATACAGTAATTTATAGTACAAACATCTTATAAAACAAAATGAGTATTACTTTCTAGGAGAGCTACCAAAGAAAATATGAAAAATGAAACAATATAAAACTGAAGCTACTGAATAATTCACCTTAGCTACTGAATAAGTTCTCATAGAATTATTAAGCATTGGATTACTTCCATCTTTTCCAAACAAATCATAAAACACTCTTCTGAAATTTTCTGATTTAGTAATTATGTTTACTATTAATATATTAATATATCATTAATTAACATAGTACTAAAATTAATATATGTAGATATATATTTAATGTTCTTTTGTTTTCCTTTAGATCTATAAATTTAATGAAGTAAGGCAAAGAATTAAAAATAAAGTTGAGAGCATTTCTTTATTTCACTGTGCTGTTTTATATTTTTGGAGATTACATATGATTTTGGAACCAAATAATTAATAATTGTGAACTATGAAAATTGTGTGTCTTAGAAGAGGTAACAGATGCAAGACAAAGAAGTCTGGGCATTTAAACCTACAATCTGATGGAATATCAATAGTCAGCATTGCAAATGTTTGTGCTTTCTACTTCTGATAAGGGTGACTGGGAAAGACTTGTAACACTTTAAGGAGTACCTAAATTTAATATGAGGGTGGAATTAGATCTCAGCAGAGCATACAACTTGATCAGAAGTGCAGCTCCTATGAACACACAAAGTAAATACTTACTATAAGAAAAATAATAAAGTAGTTATATTTTCCCCCAACAGTCCAACTTACAGCTTGGTTCCAGCATCACAGTTACTATAGAAGGAAGAAAACAAGAGATAACAGGTTTTTTGTTAACTAGGACATTTCAGTGTCAGCAAAATCTTTTACAACAAATGGTATAAATAAGGCATGTATTATGAAGAGACACTTTACACTATATTTTTCAGTCATAGAATCATAATAGCAAAGTTTAGTTATGGAGAAAATAATAAATAATGTTGCAAATTAAATTAAATTCTTAAGTGCAAGTTCATTAACATAGTGAAGAGAAAGTTTTCTAGAAAAAATATATTAGGAACCATTTCCAGTTCAATAGGAAACCTTCCTTCTGGGAGTCATGGAATCTCATGCTTTTTCCACATAGACATGAGAAACCTGTCATAGACTCCATAGGCGTGTATTCATGCACCATGGGAGTCTTCTTTTCCATCAACCCAAAGACTTCATATGATCTCCCAGGTGATTAGCTCCTTTGTTCTGCAATATTGTGGTCCTTGTCCATAAAGAATCTCTCATCATCACCTTTTCTCTTCTCAGTGCTCCATCCTCCCATTTTTTCTCTTGTGAGCACCAACATCTTACCACAGATAACTCAGTCTGAATTTTTCCACTCATCACATTCGTACCTATATTTGGTACAATTTGGTCCAATGGTAATAGTACTATCAATATTTGTCAAGTTCACATTATAATTCACGTATGTCCAGAAAACTAGTCCAAAGAACATTCCAGAAGCATATGTGAATAATGAACTAAAAGACTTTCTGGAAACAATTTAAGAATTTTACCTTAAAAGAAGATTCCATGTTCATAGCCTAGTCTAATACAATTAATAACCTGGAAGAAAAGGAAATAGAACTCCTATTCTCATGGATATGTATATTTCCTAGAACTCCAAATACAAAGTTCCAAGTCCATGGATTTGATCTTGATTCTGAGTATGACAAAAAATAAAATAAAATAAAATGTAGCAAAAGGTATGCTCTTCAAATTACCAGGTAAGGAAAACTGAAACTGATGGAACATGATAGGCCCATCTAAATATATGACACCAATTATATAGCTTATAAAATAACCCCTAGTTTCACATATTGTACAATAAACAGGTAAAGTTTCACTATTAAGAAGAATAGCATTGTCATGTCTAACTCATATCCCTAAATGCAATGTTGTATTAAAATGTCACCTAGAGGAGTTGTTGTTTTTAAAAATTCAAGAAGTTTATCCTTGAGATAGTGTGACTATGGTTCACAAATCTTCATATTTGAACCAGGAAAACAGGAAATCATCACATTACCTTCTCCTCTTTGTCACCAAATCTGCTTCTGACTAACTCTCATAAGGATATGTAATTACATGTGGCCCATCCAGATAATCCACTATAATCTCTATATCTAAATATGCTTAATTTAATCATAACTACAGTCAATCTTGCTATATATAGAAAAAATCTTGCTATACATAGGGACAAAAAAGCAGATATCTCTGAGGGCCAGTTTTTAAACTACTGCAGCCAACATGCCAACATATCTTTTTGATGTTTTTGTATTTGACTTGCCAGAATTTTATTGAGAATTTTTGCATCTATATTCACTAGAAATATTAAGGAACTGAGCAGACACTTCTGAGAAGAAGATATACAATCAATCAACAAAAAATATATGAAATATATGAAAAAATGTTTAACATCTCTAGCAATTAGAGAAATGCAACTCAAAAGTACTCTAAGATTTCACCTCATTCCAGTCAGAATGGCAGCTATTAAGAATATAAACAACAACAAGTGTTGGTGAGGATGTGGGGGAAAAGGCACACTTATACATTGCTGGTGGGACTGAAAATTGATGCAACCAATCTGGAAAGCAGTATGGAGAATCCTTGGAAAAATTGGAATGGAAACACCATTTAACCCAGCTATCCCACTCCTTGGTCTATATCCAAAGGAATTAAAAACAGCATACTACAAGGACACAGCCACATCAATGTGTATAGAAGCACAATTCACAATAGCTAAACTGTGGAGCCAACCTAGACACCCTTCAGTAGATGAATGGATAAAAAAAATGTGAGATATATATATCTCACATTTTATATATATATATATATAAATTTTATACCATTTGATTTTATATAAAATCAAATGGTATAAATAAGGCATGTATTATGAAGAGACACTTTACACTATATTATATATACACACACACACACACACACACACACACACACAACGGAACATTACTGAGCATTAAAGGAGAATAAAATCATGGCATTTGCAAGTAAATAGATGGAGTTGGAGAATGTAATGCTAAGTGAAGTTAGCCAATCTCCCATAATCAAAGGCTGAATGTTTTCTTTGATATGAGGATACTGACTCATAATGGCGATGGGGAGCAGGGCATGGGAGGAATGGAGGAACTTTAGATAGAGCAAAGGGGAGGGAAAGGAAGGAAGGGGGCAAGGGGGTAGGAATGATGGTGGAATAAGTTAGACATCATTACCCTAAGTACATATGTGAAGACATAAATGGTGTGAAAATACTTTGTGTACAACCAGTGACTTGAGAAATTATGCTCTATATGTGTAATATGAAATTAATTTTATTCTGCTATCATGTATAACAAATTAGAATAAATAGATAATTTAATAAAGAAAAAAAACTACATTGAGATTTCATCTCATTCCAGTCAGAATGGCAGTCAAGAACACGAATAAAAATAAACACTAGAGAGAATGTGGAAAAAAGGAACACTTAGACACTGTTGGTGGGATTGTAAATTAGTACAACTACTATGTTGAACTAATTTCTATTAGTACAATTGCACTATTCCTAAGGAATTTATGTCATTATACTATAGTGATACATGCATATCCATGTTTATAGCAACACAATTCAGAATAGCCACACTATGGAACCAGGCTAGATTTTCATCAGTGAATAAATTTATGAATAAAACATGGCCTATATACACAATGGAGTTTTTATTTAGTCATAAAGAAAAATGAAAATGTATCATTTGCAGAAAAATGGATGAAACTAGAGACCATTATGTTAAGCAAAATAAACAAAACTCAGAAGGTCAATGGTCATTTTTTTTTCATATGTGGAAGCTAGAGAGACAAAAGGAAAACTAGAGGGATAGAGATCTCATAAAAATCAAAAGAAGATTGGTAAGAAAAAGGGACCCGAGGATAGGAAGCGAGAGTAGGCAAAGTGCTGGAGAATGATATGGGCCAAATTATATTGTATATTGTGTGCATGTATAAATATGTAGCAACAAATCCCATTATTACACACAACTTTACCGTACCAATAAAAATGTGAAAAGAGAAAAATAATTTTAAAATATTATTTAAAAAACTTCTCTGAGAATGTTAAAAATAAAGTCTTAGAAATTAAAACCACAATCTTAAAAAAATAAGATTATATACAATAGAGTGCATGTCAGAATAGATATTAGAATATAGATGTTTTGGAAAGAATTTTAGTGCTAACCAGAATAAAAGAGAACTTAACAAAATCAAAAACTAATTATGCAGTATTTAAACTTATTAATATGTGCAGTAAATGTAACTTGCTAGGACTTTTCAACTTAATTAAAAAGCAATTTTAAGTGCTTCTTTCTGTAAATTAGCTAATAATTTATATTTTATGTTAACCCATAATCAGCATCTTATTGGAATATATTCAGTTATAACAGTTTCAGTATAATTGTTGAGCCAAATCTCAGTAAAAAAAGGACACAAAGACTTTAAAAATTTTACCAAGTCATTTTGTCTGACTTCTTTATTTGTAAATTGCCAATACTACCCATAAAAATTGAAAATATATCATAATCTGTTGAGATATAAAAGCAAATAGAACTTTAAAAACAGCAAAAAACATGACTGATCAACTACTCAACGAAAGTCTCTGAATAAACACATGCTTTATTTTTACTTCTTCCTAAAACTTAATTAAAAGTTCAGTGGAAGGGCTGGGATTTTGGCTCAGTGGCAGAGCTCTTGCCTCACATGTATGAGGCACTCGATTAGATTCTCAGCACCACATAAAAATAAGTAAATAAAATAAAGGTATAGTGTCCATTTACAACTAAAATATATATATATATATTAAAAAAAACTTCAGTGGAGAGTTTTTAAAGATATGAACTTAATACAATAAATTGATTGGGAAAAGAAACAGAACAGTACTTTTATAGGCTAGAAGGCAAATGGAAAAATGGTAACTAACAGTGCATTGAGAAAGCAGACTCATATCAGTAGTACAACAAGTTCAAGAAGCAAATTCACTTAAAAATAGACCTTAAAACATCTGAGGAATTGGTGAAATAAGGCATTTGGGAAAATGGATAAATGTAACACTGAAAATATAAAAATTGGTTGAAAACCTGCTTAAAAGGAAATAAAACCCATATATCTTTCTCTATCCCAAATTTCTCTGGGTTACTATTTCTCTCTCATACTAACAAAAGACTACATGTGTATTTTTCTAACAGCTTTGTTGAGATACACTTACATATCATACAATTCACACATTTGGTAGAGTATATAATTCAAGAATTTATAATATACTTATAGAGTTGTGCAACCATTATCACAATTTTAGAATATTTTTATTACTCCAAAAAGAAACCCAATACCATTAGTTCTACCCTCAAGCCTGCATCCCGCCCCGCCCTGCTTTAGAAATCATTAGATAAATATGTCCCTATGAATTTATCTATTCTGGACAGTATGTGCCTTTTTATAACTAACTTCTTTCGCTTAGTGTAAGGTTTATAAAGTTCATCCAACTTGTAGCATGTAGCAATACTTCATTTCTTTTTATTGTCAATTTTACCATTGTATACACAGATTATATTTTGCTTACCTATTTTCCCATTGATAGACATTTGGACATCAGGGTTGCTTTTCATTTTTGGCTCTGATGAATGCTGTTGCTGCGAACATTTGCACACAAGTTCTAGTGCAGATAATCTTTCCATCTCTCATGAGTATTTACTTAGGAGTGAAATTTCTGGGGCTCATGATAATTCTGTGTTTACCCTTTTAAGGGACTAAGGGGAAGTTTTTAAATATTTATGCACCATTTTATAGCCTAACCAGTAAGGTAGGATTTCTAATTTCTCCCTATCCTCATTAAAGCTTAATATCTGTCTTTTTCATTACAGATATCCTACCAGGTGTGAAGTGGTAGCCCACTGGGACTTTTATTCGCATTTTACAGAGTTTTTTTTTTCTTTTCTTTTTGTAGGTAGTAGCAAACATCTCCTACCTTGGAATATTCCACACATATAGAGTGATTAAATAGAAGTTGACATATTGAACGTAGAGATCCTCAATCTATTGTCCCTTTCTGCTCTGAAAATTCTAGCAGCTGGGTACATGTAATTGGACAAGTAAGTGGAAAAAAAAAATCTCTAGGTGATCTGAACAGCTCAAGAGAAAGAATCTAATATTCTGACATCAAACATTCCCAAAATAAATAGCCCACAAAATGTACAAAATAGATGAGCCTCACTCACCCTCTCAGAGCTTCCAACCCACTTTCTACTGCCCCAGATGTTTTACTTAACTCTTGGCCAGTGATGGTCAAATACTTTAAGAAAGCCTATAAATTCAAAGACAGAAACCAGACAACACAGGAAAAAATCACTTTACATTAAAAGTGAAAATTTTAAAGCTACTTAAGGAGAAGAAAACCTTAAAAAGAAAAAAAATAAATCCTAACTACAGTCAACATCCTCAGAGAGAGAAGTCACTGCATCCATTAACCAGGACCAGATGATGGATGAAACTTTCAGAAAACAAAATAGTTCTCAGTATTTACACAAAGAGGAATAGACATGCAAAACTTGGTGGGTGATTTGAAAGAAAGAATTACGAAAGCTTTCCTAGAATGTGTGCCAAAGTAGACAATAAAAGCAAAATAAGAGAATAAAATAAAATATAGAAGAAAACTTCAGTTAACTCAATATGCAAATAATAATTGTTCTAAATAGAAACAACTGAGAAAATAGAAGAAAGGGAATCAAATCATTTAAGACATTTAAAAGTACATAAAGACACAAATATCCAGTTTGGGAGAGTCCACAAAATACCCAGTAAAGTATAAATACAGACTCACCCAAAGGAATGCCATCATGAACTTTCAAACCACTAGAAACAGAATATCCTTTAAGTTTTCAGGGAAAAAAAATGCCAAGACAAGCTCCATAGGAAATAACAAGAAACAGACATCTAGAGATAATTTGGAGACAATCAAAAGAATGTAGTAAATATTTTTTTGTGATCTTAAATGCTCTCATACAACAATGGAGTAAAAGGTCAAATAAAGGGAAAGAATGGAGAAGATGACCAAAGACATTATCAATAAAACTAGATTATAAGGAATCCTCATGAACATTCAGGTGGGGTCAAAATACCAGTTACAGTATAGGCAAAACAGCACCCATAGTTATATAGTGTTGATGGTAAGAAAAATATGGAAAGATGTTAGGAGTCACAGAACTCGGTACTCATCAATAAATACTCTCATGAATATTGAAAGGAGCCCTACATTAGTGTACTTGAAAATAGCCAAAGAAATTTGAAGTTCTCCTACGCTTGAAATTAGGTGTGAGGGCACAAGGGCTCTAGGACATTACTAAGGGGCTACAAGAAATTCATATATTGCAGAAATGGCCAAATCATTGGTGAGGTCTAAAAATATCCAACAAATTCTCCCTCTGAAAAAGGAAAGATCCACTCTGAAGCAAGACTGGCAGGATTAGAAGTAACTTTAGGAAAGGTGAGAACACTGGTGATCATAGTGGAAGTTAAAGTTCATATTTTGCTTGGCATGGAAACCAGTAGTGTAGAATGTTCAACAATAAAAACCACCACCTAGGAAAGCAAGGCTGGTGGAACTCTGCACTGTAGAGATGTTTAGGGGCAGGAAACCTTCCTGAATTAGATCAGGCAAAGCTCTGGGAGATGCCTAAGTGGCTAAACCAGATACATAGATTGATAGACAATGGGTAGGCAAATAGAAAGAAAAAGAAAAGATGGGAGGAAGGAAGAAAGGAAGGAAGGAAGGAGAGTGCTTAGCAGAGGGGAAAAAATTCAGCTAATCTCTGCCTCCTATACAGAAACTTCCTCCTAATAATCCAGGAAATCTTATCTCAAACGTGTGAGACAAATAAACAATAAAATTACATTCAAAACCCATGGAAAAAAATTGTAATGAAAACAATTCAAATTATGTTTCAGCAGATAATGAACACACACTAAGAAAAATATGACTGCAAAGAAAATGTAGCTATCATATTACTTCAAAAAGGGATAAAAATTAAGAACACTGTCAAAGCTTTAAAAAGACAGCATGAATCAAAATTTAAAAATTAATATTTATTTCTCTCCTGTGTCCTTTCACTAGGATGTAAACACTTTGAGGATAGGATCTTTATCACTTTTGTACATTGCTCTATTTCAGGGATAGAACACAGAGTGGAAGATCAGGATATATCCATTGAATTTGTAATCCCGAGGCACAGTGAATATTCTGTTCAATATTTTATAGATGAGAAAATCAACCTGAGACTCAAAGAATTTGTCCAATTGATCAAAATCACACAGTACCCACTAGCAAAACCTAGTAGTCTAGTAAAGATAGCTGTATTTTTTTATTTTGCCTTGAGCCAACTCTGTACAAATTGTCATTGCAAAAGAGAGGAGGGAAAAATTATGTGAATAGTTTAACTGTTCTTCAGTTACTTTTTATAGTGTAAAATAATGAGGATATATTGAAAGAACTGATAATCTTTTCAAATATTAACAGCCTTTGACCCATTTCATTCTTATGATGAGTGTCTAAAATGAAATTCATACAAAAGGAAGAGCTGTGTAGCCAACTGATCTTGGATTTTTCTCCACATGACTTGTAGCCTGATTCACTTCAGTGGAAGAATACAAATAATTTGCTGAGTTATTTGATATGGATAATGAACAACTAACCCATCTGAGTTTTTCACAGGTTGAAAATGAAAGGAAATTGCTTTAGTAGGGAGATGAGTCCAAGTACCACATCAGCAAGCTGGGAAAATAGAGATAGGAGTGATATTTGGAATGCAAGTAGACATTCATAGCTGACAGCTGCCTTGGAAATCAGTGTTATTATTGCCCCATTGAGATCCTGCACTGAAGAACACAGACCACTAGCCACATCTAAAACTAAAAATATCTGGGTTGTGTCAGTAATATCACTTTGTTTATTTGATTCTATAGCATTATAAATTTTTGTTGAAAGTTTAGGTTTATAATTTATCCACAGTACTCAGGTGGTTATCAGAGATTTGCTCAACAAGTTTTCTCCCTGAGTTAGGAGGCAGTTCTGCACTCATCCTCTAACTTGAATAGTTGATGCCAACTCTAGGTTAATGAAGTTGCAAATGATTTCATTTTGAAAATTGCCTTTGTTATGGTTTTTGGTTTCATTTTCACTCTGACAGTGCTGACAAGGCTACCTCAGCTGTTCACTGAGCCAGCCCCCCTTCACCTGACCTAAGAGTTAGTTTCCTCTGACACTGAAGAGACAGAGGAAAACAAGGAAGATTTTAAATATTGTGTAGTCTAATTAAAGCACAGAACTATGGACCGGTCCCACAAAAATACCCAGAAGCTTAAAGAAAATGAGTACTGAATCTCAAGAGTAAGTCATCAAAATGGGAAAAGAGTAGAACTAATCTCATCACAGTCTCATTGGTGGTTGAAGAGCAAGCCCCTTGGCTGGGCTAAGACTCTGTAAACCCAACTTGCAGATAATTATGAGTAACCTGCCATTGTTCCTGTTTTGCAGATTTGAGTTCAGGAGGTGGCCTGGACCAGACTTTGTTAGCCTGGGGAAGAGAAGCACTCATGTCTGAGTGTTCTGTTTTAGTTGGTGGTCACATCATATATTGTATGACCCTAAACTTGATGAGATAGATATACCCAGCTCAGTCAAGGTCCTCTCCTAGACACCCAGTCTACTTTTGGTATAGGGTATCCCAGCCTCATCTGTGGCATATAAGGCTGGCTCGGACAGTAGAGTGTTGGCAGTTATGCTTTTGAGGTTTTGAAAGGGCATCAGGGAGATAATACCTCCATAAATAGTCCCGAGAACTGGTGCTGATTGCACTCACTTTCTTCTATATCACTGAAAAAAAACTACATCTTATATTGGTATTTACTGTCATTCTGTGAGTACAAATCTGCTAGGACAATCATCAGTTACAATACAATAGAAAGTTTACATATTGCATTAGAGTTTTGGCTCACATGACAGGAAAACCCTGATTTTACAACTTAAACATACACAAAAAGATACATATTAAATAAGTCAGGTAATAATATGCATGTAACTGATATGTAAATATAAGATATGAGTGTATTAAAGATATAAGCCATATATATAGTATGATACATTCTAAGAGACTTTCCTAATTCTCTTATGTTGAGAATTCCCTTATGTTGAAGGGATTTGACTCAACCTTTATAATAAAAATATTTTATCAAGCATTTTAGTTAAAGGTTTTCATATTTTCTATTTTTAAATTAAAATTACAGATATACCAGGTTAGGTGAATCCTCACTACTTTCTTAAATTTTATGTGAAACTAAGAGCCCCAAACCACTAATTCCAGATGTAAACATTAACTTTGCCTCTTACAAAATATCTAAGCAAGGTTTGCCACAATAAGGAATCTGAGCATCTAGATGAAATTAATAAAGGTAATATATTTGGAAAACAGTTGAAGTTTTACACTAAGCTACATTCACCTCAAGAATTAATCAGCAAATGGGAGCTTGATCTGTAAACACTGATTATTTAAAATGTAAGAATTTCTCTCATAAGTGACAACAGAGTAACAGCTCCTGGAGTAGATTTTTTAAAAAATCTATAACTGGACACAGGACTAAAATTCCTTCAGCATAGGTGTAGTCAACAGGCCAAGGGGAAAAAATGAAATGATCACTCCTGCACAATGAGCCTGACTGGAAGGGCCAGTTTCTCTCTGTTCCCAAGAAGGATGTGATAGGACAGGGAGAGAGACAGGACAGCATTCAAGTTCAACTTGGCCTATTTGTAGCACCTGGTGCCATTGTCCCAACCCCAACAGATCATTCAGTTACATCTTCCTACTCCTATATGAGATGAGAGAAATATTATAAAAGCCTCTTCAGCTCCATTGCTTAGGCACAGGGATGCCCTTCAGGCTTAGTACTCCATACCTTGCTTTGCATTTCCACTTTCATAAAGTTCCTCCCTTTTAGGTTCAGTGACTTCACATCTGAAATCACTTCATCTGCATGATCACATCAGAAGAAGCATAGTGGAAACACTTGGTGGCTCTACTTCCTTCTTTAGGAGGTTTTGTCTCCTCCTCACCTCCCTGTTACCCATACTGCTGCCTCTGGGGAAATGATCCACCATTTGCACATCCAACCATATCTTCTGGGATACCCAGTGCACCGACCCTGAGATGAAGACTCTGATGAGCAGATATGCATGAAGACCTTCCAAGCTAAATTTTCCTTTAAATATAGTATTCCTCAAAATAAAATAAAAACAGTGAAAAGACTGGGTGTTATATGAAGAATACCTATTATCCTAAAAGCATATTTCAAACATCAATACCTGCTCATTTTCCCCATTATTTCTCTATGTTCACCTTTGTTTTCTCTCTTTCATGATGTGTGCATGTGTGAGTGTCATGCACACCCTTGTTTGTTCCTATATTTTCATTTTACTCCTACTTCTTCTTTTATCCATTGTAGCATTGTAGCCAACAAATTCTGGGGATGTGGAATGCATTTTTCCATCCCCACAGATAAGGACTCTGATTCCTGCCATCTAACAACGCACCACTTCCTTGGGATAAGATGGGAACCACTGTTCCTGAATGAGATTAATCCTACACAACTCAGTGACATGAATCATCCTCAGGGACTGGATTGTCTTTGAAATGAACACTCAATCCTTTAACAACAATTTAGAAACTTAGAAGTAAAACTATTCTCAAACATTCCCAATTAAATTATAAAAAAATTATCATCTTGCAAAGAACACATCAAGTAATATTTTTAGTCAATGAACTGAAGATTAGTTATTAAAAGAGTTATGGTTTATTAATGTCATTGTCATATGGTATTATTTTAAAAGTCACTAAGTATGCCAAAAGAATGGCAAAGTCTACCTAATAGAGCAGCATCGTAATGCTTTCCAAATAAAACAAAGGCCATTAATATGACACTTTTCTAGAGTGCTAATTAATGCAGTGTTTTTGTAGCAGTGAAGAAAAAAATGCTTTATATATACTGTATATATAATAAAGTTATTGTGGTTGACAATTTTTATGTTATTAATAAAGACAGAACTGAGAATAGTTTCACATTGGCTTGCTTTATATCACAGTGATAAGCTAGTAAGTGGGCCAGAATCAGCAGTCTTCATTTCATGAATGTCCCAACATAAAAATATACATTTATATGTATATTTTTTCTTTTAATCCTTTGTTAAACTTTTTCTATTATATGCCCAGTATTAGAATGTACCCTAATTCTCATGATTTCCATGACATAGGCTTGATTATTCCCATAATGAGAATGATGAATGTTGGAACAACTAGACAACTTGAAGTTCTCACATCTAGTGAGTTGCAAAGTTGTAACTGAAACCAGGTGTTTTGAATCTAAATGCTACGTTTCTTTCATCATTTCTGTTATTGTTGTATACATGTATATATTTTATTTTGTACAACGATGGAGAAAGAAAATAATGTTTGGAAAAGGCAAGTATAGGGGTAAGTCAAACTAGGAGCATCTCCTTTTCCTTCTGTGTCCCTAACTCCCCTCTGCTGGCTAGATATATCATTTGGCACTGAAAAATATCCACCTTGCCCAGGAAGAGGCACAGAAGCTGAAGGTGAACAATGAGGATTCTCCTATATCATTAAATACTTTCATAATAGCTCTGCTTGACTAGCAAATACAAAGAGGCTTCCCTGTGACATCCATCTCACTGCCTAGCACCACTCCAGGCTGGGTCTCAGTGACAAATGCTTCAAGTTAATCATCCGTTTGCTTCCACCTTTCCTGTGAGGACATTGATCAAACTGTGTTGACAGCCTGGATGAAATATTGGGTTCTGGGAAATGCTGAGCTGGCTTTGAATCTACCATGATTTGAGCACAAGACAACAGCTTGAGAGACATCTGTCATTTTGCTTTGACATTAACTATCTTCTTCGATTTGAGACCACATGTGTTTGGTCAGAATTGTAGATTCAGTAAATGTTCTAATGTCTATCATGATGCTTATGACTGACTTTGGGCTGAAACAGACTTGCATGCTAACAATGATATCATTTAAATAATCAAAGGTCAAAGCACCATTAGGTTGGGAATATAGAAACTCATTTAGTGCTCTATTACCTAAAACAATAAAACATAACTTCTTTATATACTATAACATTTTCCATGTAACAGAAAGCATCACATAGGTCATTCTCTAAACCATTTCATGTTTTGGTTTTCAAATGTTTTTCAAAGTCATTTTTTCCTATGCCCTTAAACTGCTATTTCCCCCCTCGTAGACATGAGAAAGTCTGCAAGGTTTTTCAGACTGTGTGAAGTGAGTCATGTTAGTAAGTCAGAATATTTAGACTGGACCCCTGGAGAACAGACAGCTTCCACAACTTACATATACTAGAAAGAAAAATGCCAGGAGTCAGGTGGTTGGGAGCTCTGTGTAAACTCTCCCTAACTCTCAAATGTATGACTTTCCATTTTGATCAAGCAAAATTTTTACAATGTAGAAAACATGCTCTAAGTATTGCTTAGGTTCTAAGACTGTTTAAAAAGGCAGATATCCATAAAGTAGCAGTGTCACAATACTGAAAGACTCAATGGATTTCCAGATGCTAGCAACTAGGGGCATATAGCATTAGAAGAAAAAAGAGGAAATGTCCTGGCCTTGTACTCATGTACAGAACCATTCCCAGTTTTAAAAAAATGAAGCAGGAAATTGATCTTCTATTTCTCCCAATATCCTCCTTTACTTATTGCTCTAACCTCTTTTCAGTTGTCCAGTGCCATCATGGTACCCTAATCCTTTCACACAAGCTCAGCTCCCAGAATATTTAAAACTGAAAATTTAAGTCAAGATTTGTCTCCCAACATGCATTCAATTTTATGAAAGAATAAGCAGTCTTCTGACTGAAGATTCATACTAGTATGTAATACCTCTTCATCATCTCACAGTTGTATGTATTTCTTAAGCAAATGCTTATTTACACACAAGAAGCTCCAATTTTTGGATTTCCAAATGCTGAATCTAATTTAAATAAATTTCAGTTATATTATAAGAGAGAGTGAGGCTCAGAGGTAGCCACCTGAACACATAGACTACTAGATCTAGCAAGCAGACCAGCCAGCTAGTTATGCTCAGGAAGGCGGCACCACCTTTCATTCTTTTTCTTCTTTAGTTGCTTATTTCTTGTTTAATTCATTCACAGGTATTGTGATCAATTCAAGGAATGAATAAGATAATACCAAAGAACACATGATTTGATTCTTACTTGTAATTTAAAATGACTTGGGCACTGTTTCTCCTACCAATGGGAGTCAGGAGAAAAAAATGAGGTAAAACTTTAAGTGTGCTTTTTTCTTGTTCAGGGTTTAGTTTGTTTTTAACTATCTCACCCTCATTATGCTAAGCACTTCTCAAAATAATTTCTCCTGAAAGTCTTTCATTGGTCCTATAAGATAGCCAGACATGGACTAATATTTCTGAACTCAGAATCAAGCCAATAAATACCCCGTAAAACTATAATAATAATCAAGAGTGAAAACTGTGAGAGAAAGGAACTAAACCATGAGAGAGAGTCTATTATGCTAGAATAGGAAGATATTTCCTCATGGAACTAAAAGAAGGTGGCATAATTATGGATAGTATGAATTTCATAGCATGCTGTGCAAAGGAAATACTGATAGACAAAAAAAGTTTAATATTAATACAAAAGTGGAGTGTTATGGTGTGGAATGAGGTGCCCCCCAGAAGCTCCTATGTTAATGCAGCAAAGTGGATTGTGAGACCTATCACCTGATTAGACCATCCTGCTTGATGAAGTGCTAACTGTGGGCAAGAGGTGTGTGTCTTGACGGGGTTAGTCACTAGGGGTGTGCCCTGGAAGAGTAGTTCTTCCTTGAAGTCCTTTCATACACATTCTGTTTCCTGGCTGTCTTGAAGGGAGCAGCTTCCCTCCGTGATGTGCTGTCTCATCTTGAGCCCAGAGCAATGAAATTGGCAGTCTATGGACTGAGACCTCTGATACCATGAGTCAAAATAAACTTTTCCTCCTCTAAGTTGTTGTTGTCAGATGTTCTGTTCACAACAGCAAATAAGCTGACAGAAACATGGAGAAATGACACTTTCATACCTGGGGACAAAAATGTTCAGATAGAAGGTCATGGGCATCCAGATCACAGACACACAGGTCAGCTGGCAGTAGGGCAGCTCAGGAAGCAGCATGACTTCTCCAAGTCTCCATTTTCTTCTCTGCAAAGAAGAAATAATGCTTCAAAAGTTTTCTACATGGATCAAATTACATAAATCAGTTGACATACAGCATTTTGTAAATTTTTGTGTCTACACTCCAGAAATCATAGGAAATATATTTTAAAATAGAAAACAAACTTTAAAAAGTAACAGATTCAGACTGTATGCATGCTAAGGAGTAAGAGCATTTTTTTTTCCTGTAAACTAATAAGACATTAAATACTTAGGGGGTAATTTAATGTAGGCTTTTATTTTGCAGTGCTATAAAATGTCCTAGGAGAACTGACTGCTGTAATAAAAATAAAAGAGAAAACAAAAAGAAAAAGGAGGTGGAAAGTATTGGACTCAGGGTAGTTTGTGGAGAGAGGAGGAAAGAAACTTAGCGAATTCTGAATGTACTGATCCTGAATTTTCTGACAGTAATAACAGAAACCGCAATGAGGCTTGTTAAAATAAGGTCCTAAAACGTTGTAGGCAATGTATTAATTGTGCACCTATAAATCAGAGACTTCCTTTATGTTTACTTTTGTTTCCCAGTTAGAAAGATTTTTGGTTCAAATTCTACAAATTCATGTCAGCCAAATTTTGGTTTGTTGTGGTGTAAACTAATCAATAACAAAAGGAAGAGTGTAAGTTATAGGTTATAGATTAGTAAAAATATATATTATAAATATAAAATTTTGACAAGTGAGATAAAATAAGACACTTATAAAGCAAGAACTGTCATAGGCAGGCCTAAGACTCCATTTTGCTACCCTCAATAAAAAACTGTTACAAGAGCTGTTTCTGAGAAACTAAAACTAGAGCTGTTTTCTTATAATATATTGTTTTTATGTACTTTGTATCCCATAAGATGTACTCAACCCAGGATATAGTGGTCTTGGTGACCTTTATGACTTTGAAGTAAATTCTCTCCCCACTAACCACGTACTGGAATCCAGGATACAATTGTCTAATACCTGCTTAAACCCAAGATGTGGTTGTCTAAGTTGCTCTGCTAACTGCTGTTTTAGCGTCTATGATTGGTTTGCTTGCATGATGCTAAGGAAAGTCCCTGAGCTGTGGATTTTGTCCTTAAATTCCCAAGACACAGACCAGGAAATTGCTGTTCTCCACAGAGCTTCAGTCTCTACGAGTGGGTGACAGTCCCTGGTCAGGTAAATAAACCTCTCTTTTGTTTGAATTTGGACTTAGAGTATTTTCTAAAGCTGTTCCTTATGACAGATTAATCAGAACTAGGAGGATCAACCAGCATCTATTTTTTTATTATTCAAAAAATATTTATAATGAAAATAGAAAAATCATCAAAATCAATTTGGATAGGGGGTTTATTTAGAATATTAATATGCAGAATATTTTTATTTTGCTTAGAATACACTCCCTTTGTGCCTTACTATGAAATTCCTACACAGACTGAGCTTATATTTGATCCAAACTCAAGAGCTATAAGTTAAATCTGGAAAATTAAAACTTGATTTAAGAAGGCAAGGGCTTCAGGAAAATTGGAATAACCTTAATTCTTCTTTATTTAATAAGAAAAAATAAAATTATCCATAATCACATGAAAAAATATATACAAAACAGTAAAAAATACTAATCTTGTAAGAAATATGTATGGTCAAAGTAATGAAAATTGCAAAATATACTGAGTACCAAAAATATAGACTTGGAAAAAGGGAAAGAAAAACTATAACTCCAGATAGGCAACAGAATGAGGAAAAAAATATTTTTAAATGTCCCAATGCGTGTATATTCTTAATGTAATTATTATAGAAATCTTAGGTGTGGGTTTTTTAATGTAAATCAATCAATATTTCTAAGTTTCTTTCATTGTAAATAACTGACAAGCTCTATGTATATGATATATCCTTGAAATGATAATTACTTCTCTTCAAGGAGTTTATAAATGAAAAAATGAGAAAAGAAAGGGAAAAAAACAAGAAGACATATAAATAATTCCAAGCTATTTTAAGTGTTAATAAGTAAATAAATGAGATGCAGCAATGGATACAAATGAGGAGTTGGCATTTCCAGCCTTATTAGAATTGTGCACGAAATTCCTAAAGAAGATACTATTTAAACTGTTCCAAGGAATAAGAAGCAAGAGAAGAAAATGGAGAAGTACTATTCAGGAAGAGGACATAACATACACAAAGACCATCATATTCGAATGAGTTTGATGTATCTAAGAACTAGAAGGATCTTGTGGCTGGATCATTGTAAATAAGGAAAGAAATGATGTGACTAAATTTAGAAAATTAGGCAGGCTATGGTTGACATTGCTAGTGCTCACCAATATTTATTGTTATTCTTTCTTTCTAGGAACACAGATTCTACTTCCTTATCTGTTTCATTTAATTTGTACAAGACCATGTAGGTTATCTGAGCAAACAACATGAGCAGAAGAAATGAGCATCAATTCTAGGAAAAAAAAAAAAACTGTTTAAGAATTCAAGATGTGGCTCTTCATGTGCTCTGTACCAAGGAAAACCTGGAAACCTTTGAAACGGAAGTGTCATAAGACACTGGAACCCCTTGGGTCTTAAGTGACTTATGTTGGTCGTATAATAAAATGAGAACCTTATCTTTGTTATTTTGAGTCACAGAGATTTGTGAATACTTGTTAGCATAGTAAAATCATGCCATTTGAATCACTACATCAACTGTTACAGAAGTCATATTTTTCCTGAGTGCAAGGAAAACATTCACTGAATGGTGGCTGCAAGTTCAAACAGTGGCTGCATTTACACAAAGGAACTAGGAAATGTCATCTATACTTAGTATTTCTTGTGTTGACTCTCAGCTCAAAATAACCCTGGAATGGTTTTTACTTCTGCAACAGTTTTCACAATGGTTTGGGGGCTATGTTTTTCACTGCTGTTGTTTCTATGAAACCCCCATACCATCTGCTTTCTGATTTTCAGGAATTCTTAAAAACAAAACGTCTTGTGAGCTGATAACTTCTTTTCTTTTACACTAGTGCTGCTCTAGATGAATTTTTTAAAACACATTTTCTGCAGCTTAAAGATTTTAGGTAAGGAAGGATGAAAACATATCAGTTCAGTTCACCATACTGATCCAATTATTTAAAGAATAATTCTCGATGTTTTTTTCAAAGCAGTGAAGTTAAGAACTTAATTCATTGAGTGTTGGCAGAATGTAAACAAATGAACATAAATTTTATAAAATGTGTTTCAAAAACCAAATGAATCTCATAATCATGAAATTTTATAGTTCCTATAAACACATGCTCTACATTGATACTCTTTAACCCAGTAATTTTTCTATATAGAAATCTATTTTTTGAAAACCAGAATCATGAGCAAGGGTATTCACTCACACCACTTATAAATGCTTTAAAAGTTACCTCCAAGATACCTAACATAAGAACAATGGTGAAACAATATTTGGCCCATGAATTTTTTATGTTATGTGAAAATGTTTGTAATATAATTGCACTGTGTCAATTTAATTACATATGCATATTCTTAGGGACCTGAAGGAAATATATTAAAATTGGTATTTGGTGGTTGATTTATCATTAGATTTTATTGTTTTGCTTATGAACCCTTTTTTAAAAAAAAATCTAATTTTTCTAACATAAGCTCATATTATAATAGGCAGAAAAATTTACAAGCATGGAAAAAAACATTTTAAGAGACGATAAGTTTATCTTTAATAATTGAACAAAATAGCCCATTCCCCAAGCTTCCAGATAATCAAGGTCTAGGCTTTATTTATTTTACTTATAATGAGAGCTATTCAGTCTTTCATTGTCAAAACTTGATTTTCAAAGTAATTTCTGGTTAGTTCTGTTTTGTCATGATGCCTATTATTATCTCTGCATGGGGACTCATTCAAAATGTCCCTCATGCTACAGAGAAAGATTAATACAAAGCAACTCCACAAACGTAGATTAAAAATAACTGGGACCTTTGGTAAAAGTCATTTCACACCCTGCATTTCAACCTTCTGCTTTACTAATGAGCTTTTGGAAACTTAAAACTGAAAGTCTTAGAATTGTGGTCCTTTGTGACTGTCATGAAATGATTAAGTGGCTTATTAAGACAATTAAGTTTGGACCTCTAACTAATGGTTTCACTAGACACAATATCCTTTTAGACATTCCTGAATCTTGTGGGGCTTTTCTTATTCAAAGCTTCTACTAAACTATGATAATGAGAACTGAGAAGCCATGGTAATTAATTATCAAGGATTAGCTCATTTAAAGTTGCATCTCTTTTCTTCTTTCTTCCACTGTTCATCCCTTTCAAGCCAGAATCTGGATGTGGATTAAACACTGTAGTAAGAATTCAGTTTTGTCTGTTTTCTTTGGAATGATTAAATTAAACTTAATTTGACGCTCTTGATAAAGAGCGTCCCTCCACACACATACTCCACATACTCTGTATATGGCTTACTCTGGCCTCTGCCCAAATGTCCCTCCCCAAGGAAGGTCTCTAAGCCCCCAGATCATTACAACACCCATACTGAAGTGGTCATTTTTTGATGATTGTGTGCATAATGACTATCTTCCTCACTAAACTATTGATTTTATGAGACCAGGTGTCCAATCTGTCTTGTACCCTATTTTAACTTCAGCACCTCTCTTCCTCACTAAACTATTGATTTTATGAGACCAGTTTCCAATCTGCCTTGTATCCTATTTTAACTTCAGCACCTATTTCAGTATCTGACACAAAAAAGGTTGCATGATAAAAATATTGTATGAATGAATTCAATTTAATTCATTTTTTCTCTCTCATCACTGTTCAAAGTAGGGATATTTTGTAAAAACTAGTTTTATTTAATTTTTAGATTTTGGAACTTTCTCAAAACTTTAATTCTCCATGCAAGGCAGAGTACTGTAATCAGAAGGGCACTGGATTAATGTTGGGAGGTATATCTATTTGTACTGCCTGTAATTTCTTAGCCAAGTTTCAAGTCGGGTGATCTTGCCTAGTCCCTTAAATTCTTTTAGCCACAATTTTCTAATCTACAAATTGAAAATAATAATACCTTCTCTACATGCATCACATCGTTAGTGAAAGGATCAAGGGAGAATTCATGTGATATTGCCTCACAAACTCTAAAACACTAACTCAAAGTAAGAGGTTGTCATTCTAACAGCTTTTATATATGGAGACTCTTTACTTTTATTGATTGCCTCTCCAGACACATACAAAAATTACTTTTAGGTGAAAATGAAAACCATTATAGTAGTCTGTTGTAGCCCAACTCATTATTACGTTGTTGAATCAACCACTGATCTTATCACCTAGATGAAAGATTGATTACAACAAAAGTATGATATACACAGAAGTTAGATCAAATTTTGAGCAATGTTTCCCAAGCCAGAACAATAAAAGAAGTTTCACTATGCTTTTATATGGAGAAGTTTCAAAGGAAATTTTTACATTGGGTTCCACTAGGGGAGAAAAAAATTCCATTTTGTGTGTGTGTGTCTCTCTCTCTCTTTCTCTCTCTCTCTCTCTCTCTCTCCCTCCCTCCCTCCCTCCCTCTCCCTGCCTCTTTCTTTCCCTCTCTCTCCCTCTCCCATCATATACACTCATACACACACACACACACACACACACACACACACTCACACACAATTTCCTCTTAGAGATCTCAGAGTTGCATTTATGATAGTAAAATAACCAAGCAACTGGTTCTGACCATCAGATACATGAGTTTAAAAATGTAAAAGTTAGCACACTGAGAGTGAGTCTACCTTTCAGGAGTAGATTTCATCTAGCAAGAAAGAAAGTATATAAAATCAGAGTGTCACATTTATAAATTATAAATAGAAATATGGGTGTTCTACCTCCTTGAACTCTCACAACATCATAGCCAGCTCTACTTTCCCAGAGGCAGATTACCAGTAAAAGTCAAACCTTCATGGGCAGGGTCCTTGATGAGCACAGACCCTTCTTGGGCTCAGAATCAGAACAAAAATGACTTATATAATTCAGATAATGGCCTGAAGCATAAATGTCTACAATAACACCAATGCTCAATATTATTTTTTCTGTATTTAGAATGAACATGACCAATTATTTGCTCCTTTGGGGCAATTTCCCTGATTTTATTGCTGAATTTTGTCTTCTTTGACTGTTGTTTTTCCCTCAGACTTATTTATGTATTCAGTCAAGTTTCATCCTGGCCCTGGCAGTGAATTTTTTTTCCAAGTGACTGCGTATCTCTACTCTGATCTACTATTTATTGATTTTATAATTTAATTCTCAGAAAACAATCTCATCACCCCTATTTACAAGCTCATACGGTACCTCATAGTGCCCCCCAAATATTACCATCAATAAAATCAAGGAAAAATTCAGCCAGACATGAAGTGAGCTGTCTGCTGCTCAAAGGACATTGAATTATTAAGGCAGCACTAGAATATAGAAAGAAAAAAGTCAGCATTTAAAATAATAAGTCTGTCTAAAATGATATTAAAACAAGACTAGTGAAGATCCCAAAGGATTTTTTTAATGTGACCTGTCTTGGCAAATGATTCAACCAGATATTAAGGAACATGAAATAGATTTTCATTTACAGCATTAATGTGTTTAATGAAGTAGCAAAAGAAATGAAAAATCAATTCCTTACAGCTTATTAATTCATGTTAAGAGATTGATTTCCATTTATAATTAAATATTATTAGTCTCTTCATTGACATCTGACTGTACATTTATAATGCATCATCCTGATAAGCTAAGTATTATTAATTTTAATAACAGAAAAATATTGAAAATATTCTTGAGTTATCAACCACTACATAAATAAGATTTCTGACAGAGTCACAAACTATTCAAAAAATAACATGGCATGGTACAATTAAAATATCTATGAATTTAGTGATTGGCAACAGATGTTAAAAAAAGAAGTTCTAGGAAGATAAAACTCAAGAAACAGCTTTTATTTTGTTGTGAATTTCCATAGCCTGTGTTGTTGGTGAAGGTTGGGATGAGAAGCACTAGAATGCATCATTACTGGAATCCAGGTTATTATCATTGAAGCTGCATTTAAAGTCTAATATACAAAAATCAATTTTAAGAAAATGTGCTCATATTTCTAACAAATTTAAAAAAGAGAGTAGAATCTTTTTCAATAAAAGACAAAAGCTATATCAGCATAGTAGAAAAAGATATGCTTTTTTGTTTGTTTGTTGATTGTTGTGTTTTGGGGGATTTTTTTGCCTCTGTCTTAAGTTATATAGAATTCTAGTGACATTTTGTAATTATTATCACACTCGTTGCTGTAATAGGACCATATGGACCAGATGATTGCCAACAGCATGCTTGCCTTTGAGCTGTTTAAATTCAAGCCCATTTCACTATTTATTTGTGCCCTGACTCATTCCAAAACAGATTTATATTTGGCTTTTGTGCCATTTTCAATGTGTCAAAAGAAATTATGCAAGCATCCCAAATCTTATACCTTAAATAAAAAATACTTTGCAGCATCTTTGCAGCATAGTTCTTAACCCACGTGAAGCAAAAGTTTTCATACTCTTCAAATCTATAATATAATTTTCTTTGGAGATGGGAATGAAAAAGGAATTGGAGATATTTATGAAATATAAATTCCTGATCTCTAGATGTTTTCTCCTTGAAATTAAGCATATTTTTGGACTGTTACTCCAAAACCCATTAACTTCTGCTAATGGAATGCAAACTCATTTTACTAGTAATCCAAGTTTTCACCATCATGGATTAAAAAGACCCTTATATAAATCTCACATTAGCTCTTGCTTGATATCCTTGCTTGTATTATTTCCACTAAAGCTTTGCTAAGTGTTTGCTCATGTTCCTGTGCTATGGCCTAGAATACAAATAAAAAGTCATGTATTATCTACCCTTAAGAAGCTCATCGGTTCAAACAGCCTAATACAAAGTGTGAGGAAGAGGAGGATAAATAGCACTGTTTAAATCCTTGCAATGACCTAGACACTTTTCTAAGACTTTTATGAGTATTACCAACTGAAATAAATAGATGATAATAATCTTATTTTATAATATAGGAATTTAGTGAGAAAATTATTTACCAGGGGCCACACAGTATAGAAAAAATAGACTACTTAAACAATTTTGAGTCATAGATTAAAATTCTTGGACTAGTACATAGTGGATGGAATACTCATTTAAACAAACCAATCTCTTCTTCACAAGTAAGCACACTATAGCTAGCTTCATTTACACTGTACATAAATGAGCTACTAAAAACCTATACTATGAAAGGAAAAAAATGGATGAACAATTTAGTCACAGGGAAGCCAACAGAATTTTTAACACTCAAAACCATTCATTCAGTTTTACTTTGCATCCATAGTTATAAATGCTCTTTAGCCAAATCCCCATCTCTCTCTTTGCTAAGAAGTATCTTGTGTGTCACATACTTTGGCTCAGAAAATTGAAGCAAGTCTGCCAGTTCAGCCAGATTGAAAGAGAAGACAAATAAAGTATAATTTAAAAACCCTCTGAATAAAATAACATTAACCATTGTTTATTAATATCTTCATTGGCCTTTCCCCCCGAATAAAGGAAAGAAACAGAATTTTAGAGTACTCCAAATAATTGTTTGGCTGTTGACTCACATTTACTCACATAAACTTCTCAAGTCTTGTTTCTTTAAGAAATGGAATTCAATGTATGATCTGGGACAAAATCTGCAATCTAGCAGGTGCGATTTCCCGTACCTATGATGGTGAGGTAGACTTAAGGAGAGCATTAGATGTGGTATGCAGATCACATGGAGGCTTGAACACACTCTACTTGTTTCCTTTACGATAAAAGGAAGCAGTCATAGGAGGACAGCTGAGAAAGGAAAGAATGAAAGGACTTCAGAATTTGCCCATTTTATTTGGCTGAAGCCAAGGAATTAGTCACAAATGGACTCTGCCCTACCAGTGGGGCTGGCATAGTGTAGGTATCATTGTCTGTCAAGCATCTTACTTTTGAAATGTATTTAAGAAACATATAAATAATACTAAATTCTCATATGCTAAATTATATCAACAGGTAACATAATATAGTCTAATATGATCAATCATATGGAAAACAGTGGGCCTCAGGCCTTTTGCTTTCAATTTTACATGGTAGCAACTAATTTCACCCATTTTTGCCTTTTTGTCAAAGTAGTGGTAAAAATAATACAGTAAAATGGAATAATCATTTTATCTAAAAAAATGTTTCCTCAGTAAAAATTTTATTGGTGAAAATATGATATCTGGTATAGTATTCTGAAGAACTGATTTTTTTTTCATTCAATATGAACCACAGGACAAGACAGTCATATGAAACAGACTGGCAAGAAAATTTTTGTGGCTATATATGGCACAAATAATTGTCATTTTCCTTCTGAAATTATTTTCCTGGTATGCAGTGAAATGGTTATAAAAAATTTTCTTAATTGCTTCTGAGTAAACTTGTGATTTGTTTGTTTGTACTCATGGTCCTGAAGAGACAATGCAGAAATCTTGAACAACATGAAAGGTTTTGAGAGTGTGTGGATGTTTTGCAAGCTAAGGCTTTAAACTTTGTTCCTAAGCTTTAATTTCATTCCTGTCTTCCCAAGAGAAAATAATTTATTCAAATGTTCATTCTGTCTCTTAAAGTTCTCAGTTTGCCTTCCTCAGATTCATCACCCCCACCCCCGCCCTCGCCTCCCTCTCTACCTCTATCTCTACCTCTCTATTTCTACCTCCCTCTCCCTCACCACAGTGCTTTTGGAATCATTAACCACCACCCTGTCCATACTCATGAGATGCATTAAAGATAGGATGCCCAGGGCCCTTTGGGACACAGGAAAATTCCATAGCACTAACCCATAGAAGCCTGCATAAAATCTATGCTTATTTTAGATTTGAACTAATGACTCTGCAAACAGACTATATATATTAAGCAGATACAGACAGTATAGAATAAGCAGATACAGACTGAAGAGAGGAATAAGAACCAAAATATATGACCAATACAGCATCATGGCTTAAAGAACCGTAAATCTATAAAGTACCTATTTCAATAAAATCAAGTAAATCAACTCTCTGTGAACAGTTATGCCAATCTATCATAAGAAATATGTAAGTAAAATCATTACATTTAAAGGAACATGCCATAAAGGTATGCTGATTAAAGTTATGTTTTAAAAGGGATTCAGCCATAGAATCCCCTTAAATAATAATTCCAAGTATTATAATGGATTGGCTAGCACTATGTTTACAAATTTGGTCATTACATGAAACTAAAGATACCTACCAAACTCAGATTTTTGTCAATCTTGAATTTTTGCTTCATAAAATATCTGTGATAACAGTGGAGTGTTGGGCTGGGGATATAGCTCAGTTGGTAGAGTGCTTGCTTCACATGCACAAGGCCCTGGGTTCAATCCCTAGCACACACACACAAAAAAAAACAGTGGAGTGTTTGTATAATTAAAATCTTTGCATGTTGCTGTCAGCAAAAATCCTGCCCAACCCCTTTATTCTGAGGGCTGATACCACCCACCTCTGAAGTCACATTTGTACTTCAGGCCCTTGCTCTATGGCTATCCTACTGGTCAGTTTACAGAGGATTATTAGTTCACTGTAAAATTAATTACTAATTAAGAGACAGGGCTGAGCCATTGAGAATCTCTTTCCAGGAAATTTGAAATTGGATCAAAGAGCAGAAAAGGTCAAGTAGTGGTGGCTGCTTCTCTGTTACCTGACCTGCACTTCTAGGTCAAAATATTCCACTTTGATGAAGCCATAATAGGAATGCTCTTTTAGAGTACAGAAAGTTGTTATTTAGTAAGAAATGGACAATGAATATTTGTTGAAATGGCCCCGTGTATCAGGACAGAGAGGAACATGCTAAGAAAATCTGCCTGGTGAACTTCAGATCTACCTCCTGTCACAAAGTTCCCCCTACCCTCTACCCCTTGTTCCATGGAAAAATCCTATGCCCTAGTTAAGCCTCTGTCTTAATAAAGCAAAATAAATCACTATACACAAATGCTTGATTATTTTATTGATTTAAATGCACACTTGACAGCTATCACATAAATATAATTAGTATTGAATAGAGGGTCAGATCACACTATAATTAGGTGCCTTTTCATATTTAATAAGAAAAACACTCTGAAACGAACTCTTAATTAGTAAATTAAGTATTCTACATTTTCAGTCCATGGCAAAATCCACGGGATAAACTAAGGAATTATGTTTTGATTTGAAAAATGGTAATGACAAGTTGAACTTTAAAAAGCTTAAGAAATTCAGTTGTTTTAGTCTAAATGAGGGAAAGTTTAGCTTTCCCTCATTGTGACAAAATACCTGAAAAAGTCAACTTAAAGGAAGAAAGACTTGTTTTGGTTCATGGTTCCAGGGACAAGAATGGCTCCATTGTTTCTGGGACCGTGATGAGGCAGAGTATCACTGTAGGTAGCACATAGAGGAACAAAGCTACCCATCTCATGGCATCCAGAGAAAGAAAAAGAAACCGCAGACAAGACACAGTCTTCAAGAATACTCCCTGTGACCTATTTTCTCCATGCAGGTTTTCAGCTCCTAAAATTTCCAAGGCCAGCTGGGGACTAATCTCCCCACAGGAGCCTTTGGGGAAGGAACATTCCAGAGTTTAGACATTTAAAAGGACAAAAGTTGATGGCTTCTCTTGATTTTTTTTTCACCTTCTCCTTTACTTTCAGAAATTATGTTTTATGTAAATGAAAGCTGTAGCTCAGGAGGGGAGGCTTTCAAAGAGTATGACTCACTCCATAGAGAACATCTGGTCCTGGAGAATGTCCCCTTGAGCTTTGCCCTTGGAGTAAGGGAGCTTTCTAAAGACGTATTTGTCTGTGGGCAAAGATGAAACAGAGCAAGTGTGTCTGCAGGCAAGTGTTTAAACCGACACATATAATATCAATCCTACAGTTAAGAGCCCCCATGAAAATTAGATTACTAATTCAAAACATAGCTTGGAAAACAATTACCAATCCAGTGTGCATTTATGCTTAGAAATGTTTAGTCCATTGTAAATGAGTTGCCAGGGTGTTTATATTACAACATCCCTAGATTTAGGGAATGATTCATATGAACTCATTTATTTCAAAAAAATAAGCATGAAGTAGGACTACAGGACTATGTACTAATTGACTATATATAATATATTTTCACAAAACCACATAAAACAACAACAATAATAAACATTTGTAGAATATTGTATTAAGTATCTTAAATGTAATCTAACCTTTTTAAACTTCACAACAACCCTATGATGTACTCCATAGTCACTAAGGAGGATATTTTTTTTTTTTTTTGAGAGAGAGAGAGAGAGAGAAAGAGAATTTCAATATTTATTTTTCAGTTTTCGGTGGACACAACATCTTTGTTTGTATGTGGTGCTGAGGTTCGAACCAGGGCCACACGCAAGCCAGGTGAGCGCGCTACCGCTTGAGCCACATCCCCAGCCCAAAGAAGGATTTTAAATTCAGAGACATTAGGTAATTTGCTTAAGGTAACACATTTAAGAAATGGAAGAAATTTAAGTCAACCCAATAATTCCTATATCAAAATCTTTAGATCTTTTACTATATAAAACAGCTAGGGAAAGTAAAATATTTTTTAAGCTGGCAAGGATGTTTTCTAAGGGGGAGTCACACTCTTTGAATTCCTTTTTCAGAATGAAGTCCTATCTGTAACATGGATCATAAGTAAGCAGCCATCGTACCATAAAATATGAGACTGTGCAGTATACCCTGTGCTGCCCGGATGAAGTCCAGTTCTCCATGTGCAAAGGCTTTGCTGCCCTTGAGGAGTTCTCTCACAGCCAGCAGCAGTGTAGACATGAGATCAGCTCCAAGGACAGTTGGTCATGCAGAGCCAGGATTAGTAAACAGGAAAGCCACAAGAAGCTGGATCCAAGGCGTAGTCAATCCAGAAACACCCTGGTACCAGTCTGTGTCACAGGCCCACTGACAGCAGCAGCAGAAACAGTGAATGCTCAAAGAACACTTTGACAATAAATAATACATGACTCATGAATTACTAATCATACCTCATACTTACTATGCCTTTTCATTAAAAATTGCACATTCTTAGGTCTGTCCTCTCTTCTTGACCACAAGCAAGTTTCATTAACCACTCTTCCTGTATCCTATTACTTTTCTGTAAACATGGGATCCAAAAGACTACCTTATAAAATTCTGAGAATATTTAAAAATAGGATGACTCCAGAATACTTAAAACCATGGCTGGCAAGAAAAAGTCTCAATATATGTAGCTGCTGAGAGTTTTGGGTTTTTTAAAATCATTATTATTGAGGACCAAAACGATACAACTCAATGTTAATATTAACAAGATTTTACTCTTCCAAAAAACTCTCACCTAAGATAAAACTGCAAATAACTCTATATTATTGTTTGTTTTCAGGAACTTTCACCAAATCCATATATCCAAACTTTTGACTAGCCTCCCTTACCTTCTTTCTCAGGAGAGTGGGTCACTCAACTAGAATTACCAAGCAACAACTTAATCTTCTACATTCGCTCAAAATCTGTGCCTTGCTCAGTGCATCCACTGATTCTGTACTTTTATGTCACAGATTGTCCTTTCCTATTAAGTTCTCTGCATTGAAAGGCCTGTCTTACACCAGACCCTAAAGCATCATAATAAATATCTTGATTTCTGCCTCCACTTCTGAAAGTTTACTAAAGCTTCATTAAGATGTTGATCTTTCTTACTGAGTCAAGAATACATGTAGTTTGTTTTATTTTGATGGTCTATTTCATGAATCAACAGTTGACGTTATTATTTGCATTGTGTATCTCCTTCAACTCTATAACCTCATAATTTACAAATTGTTGCCCAAGGGACTCTGAGATACTGCAATGAACTCACAGGGCACAGCAGAATGTTTTAATTTTTTTTTAGAAAAATGCAACAATCCCTGAGATTGTCACATGATGTACAACTACTTAAACATTAGATGGCTGTGTTCCTTTTGAAACATCATATTTTCCTGAAATGGTTTTCCATGATTGCTAGAGTAGAAATCAAGTGCCATATGAAGGATAGTGTGAAATGAAAAATTATGTTGACAGAGATATCAAAGCTTTAGAAATCATGACATACTCCAAGTAATTATGGCTATTTCAGAATAAAATAAAAATCTGTTTTTCTTTTAATTACTTTGTAATTTTTATAGCAATGGCTACAAACTTGTTAGTAATTAAATATTCATTAAGTTGTTTAGAATTAACAACTTAACAAATGAAAAACTGTTTACTTTTGTTGTTTGTTTTGGATTAGGGGAGCTGTGAAAACAATCACTGAGACACTAAGGGTGTTGGGAACAAAGAAAGTTTAAGAACTTCTGCACCAACCTATTTTCTGCCCAAACAGTTACTTGTATAGGATTTTTGAAATAACTTCATAACTCCAGGGCAGTTTTATTTTCTGGCTCTATTCATCCTCCAACCTCATAATCTCTCTGTGGGTTTTTCCCTCCCTTTGAATGTCCTCATGTGAATTTCTTGATGCCCTGAACTCCCTAGATACCTTGAGAAAATTTTCATTTTTATTACTAGGGAGATTTTCTTGTCTATTCTGATGCTATAACAAAACATCAAAAGGACACTTATAAAGAACAGGAATGTAGTTCTCATGATTTGAGAAACTTAGAAGTATAAGATCAAGGTGCTAGTAAGTTCAGTCTCTGACTAGGGCCCTGTCTTTATTTCTAAGATGGTACCTTGGACACTGTCCTCACTTGGCAGAAAGGGAAAAGGGCTGAACTTACCCCCTCATGCTCTTTTATAAGTACTAATCACTTCCTGAAGGCCTCAGTCCTTACTACCGTTACATTGGGGATTAAGTTTTAACATGAATTTCAGAGTGGATATAAACTTTCAAGCCATAGCAGAGATTAAACTTATATATATAAATGAAAGATGGAGTTGCTTTAATCTGATCATTTAATTAATTCTCTTAAAGAATATTTATCAAGTGCCAGAAACCGTTCTAGGACTGGAGATACAATGGTTAGCATATTTATTACATTAATGGCTCTAATGCTCAAGCAGCTCATTCATAACTAGCTAGACATTTCCAAGCATGGATGTATACTGTAATATTAATTATTTTTATAGAAGGTGATCAATCAAAATTGATACTAGAATTTTCAGCAAGAATATGGAGACACACCGCCTATTCTACCCACATTCAATTTAGACCAGAACTGGGACTGGTTAAGGAATCTCCAAATGTATTTTTACAGGTTTGAGAGAAACAAATACATGAATGGCCATTTTTATTTTGTGCCATTTTCCTGCTGCACTTCACAGACATTCTGAGAGTTTCATTAAAATGATCTATCTCATTTAGAGACTCTAAAATCAGTTGCAGATGACCAAGTTCTTCTCCCAGAACCAAGTGTTGGTCTGTCATTCTGAATCCAGCTAATATTTTCTTGCTATAACTCAAAAAATTATTTTTCTAAGCACCTTCTGGATATAAGCTCAAACTCCTTTACTTTTACATTGTTCTAAAGGAAAATATTCAGAATTACATTCTTAACTAAAAGACTCAGAAAATAAATTTTAAAATTTATACAGAAATGCACTTCACAAATTAATAACAGTCTAATAAAATGCAAGTAAGTTAAATTCTTTCATGGAAGTTTCCAATTGCTCTGACTATATCATACTTTCCTTGTTAAAAAAAAAAAGTTATTCAAATGGAGAGGAGCCTTCAAAATGATGTTTCATTTCCTTAACCCACCCTCTACCCAAGAAAAGAAAAAAGAAAAACCATTCAAAGCTTTTGTGTGAGGAACTCCTGCTTTGGCTTGACAATAAGTCCATAAATGCAGTTTTCAAGCTCCAATAAGCTGAGTAGTGCCTTGTCTGATCATAGGAAAACCTCAAATGTATTGAAGTACTATTATCATTACAATTTAAAAAGAAAAATAGACTCAAGCAAAATACCTCTCCCTATGAAAGTCTGCACAAACTCTAATCCCTTTTCAGTCATTTTGAATATTACTTTCACATAAGGGTAAGGGACTCCCAAAATTCTTTGCCTTTTAAAAATCCATGCCAAGCCCAAGACAAGGTTCATAAATGTTAAGATCCACATTTCTTCCTCACCCTAAATTGGTGGGTATGCAATAAAGAATGATAGTGGCAGGAAAGAGAGTTACCAAACCAGCAACTCCTCATGACAACAATTCTTGCTTCCCTAGGGGAACTGTTAAATGGAGAGCATTGGAAATGCAGCAATATTAAGTCTTAAGGGCCAGTATCTCCTAATTTAAGGCTGGATGGACTCTATGAAATTCTGCCTGAATGATGCTCCTTAGGGACAAATTTGCAAAACCAGGTACTGGATTTGCACTTCTGTCCCCTTGCATAGCAACATGCTCTGCGAACAGCACACACAGACATGCTGCAAAAAGGAGGCTTGGATGATAAAAAGCTTTCTTCTCTCAAATTTTCAAATATGTTCACGTCCTGAAAGCTTACCATAAAAATCACTGATGTCAGAGAAATTGATACTCACATGCACCCAAGTTTAGCCCTGGACCATTTTAAAGTGAAGTGTTTTAATTCCCAGGATCCTAGGTCTTTGCTTCCAAAGCCTTTCCAACATACCAGACCTTATTTATATCATAACTTGATATAAATTCAAGTCACTTTGCTACATCTCCCAGGGATTTAGGAGTTAAACTTTCTTTTCAAAAATAGAGTAAATGAAATGGTAGGCATAAATGAAACAGGTAAAAGTTACCAAAGTTACTTTTCGCTAACATCTTATAAAAATAAAGAGTTAAAATATTCTTTTGTTCAGGAAGTCTATAATTGAGAAATTATTTTTGACAAATATCCTTACCTTTAATATTTATTTCCCTATCTTAGCTTCAGATAAGAGTGTTAGTACTCAAAATATTCTTTTGTGGAAGAAATTAAAATCAAAGGACAAAGCAGATTAAGGCACATACAAAATATAGGCCAAGAAAACATAAGAGACTTGGCTCCGGCCACTTCTACCTCAGAGAGTTTTTCATCCTATGCAGATGAACATCCCTTTCCCAGCATAGGCTGAAATCTGACCAAACCAAAGTAGCTACATACTGCAGCTTACATAATGAGAACTATAGTTTTCATTACAGAGGAATATCCCAGTCCTGCAGGTAGCCACCAGGGTCATCTGCCCCCTAACTTCTCTCCTAGTTTAAGATTTTGTTCTTGTTCTTTCCCCCCTCCTTTTCCAAAAACTTCTGTTTATTCTATAAGTTACCCAATCCTTTTCCTTTTCCTACAAAACGTCTTGCTCCCCTGCCTACACCAGTCTAAATTCTTGACAAACCGCTGGTGTAATACCCCTCCCCACTTGTGGTTTTAGCCTTTAAAACTTGTTTGAAATCTGTACAAGACCCAGAGTGCAAATTGAGGACTGCTCGAACCTATAAAATCATACCTTATAAACTCTGTGCTTCTTAATCAATATTTACTTCAGTTTTCTCCATGGATTAGTATTTTAAAACACTCAAAACCTACCAAAGCCTAGGTTTACTTCAACCTTACTCGGAATTGACTTTTCACAGATGCTACATGCCCAAAAGGAATGCTGACTGAATTACATCTGAGCTGGAGTGTGCTCCCCAGGTCCTGATTGCTAGACAGGGTTCTGGCTAATTCTGTCTGTTTTATAGACTTGCCACAGAAACTGTTGCTGATGATTGGTGTAGTACCACAAGAAGGCAATTGGTTCTGAAAAAGAGATGCTTATCCCCTACAATGTTCCCACACACATTACCTGTAAGAAATTTAGAAAGGTCCCTAGCAAATGGCATGATCCCATTACACATGACTATTACTCACAGAGCTATGTCGTGATTCAGAAGGCAGAGGTGTCTGAGATGCAGCTTTACTGCCTTTCAGCCTCAGCACTGTGCCTCACGGGCAGCAGGTTCAGTGTCAGCTCTAGGTGCTATCAACTAAGGAAAGCACTCCAGAAAATGTGACTTTTCATCTAATTCTCTTTGAACTCTCACACCAGGAGGTCAGTCCCCATATCCCACAGCTTTCCTGTATTTCCATGTTTGTGCACTGCTGGAGGAGGACCTCTGAAAACGCCTGCATCCTCCTGAGTAAGGGAAAAATTACAACTTGTTCTCCTGAATTTTAAGCAACAGAAAACATGTCCTTGAAGCTCAAGGCATTGTCACTTCTCAGAACAAAAGATCTGATGATTAACCTTGTTGTAACCAGAAAGAAGAATAACACAGGACTCCATGGCATAGTGTACGTATCTGGCATTTCATCCTACACAGGACCACAGCAAAGGGGATGCTGCAAAACTGCCCTTGAAGCTTCTAGGTATATATCCAGAAGAATTAAAAAAAAAAAAAAAAAACAAGGATTCAAACGCTTGTGTACCAATGTTTATTGCAGCCTTCTTCACAGTAGTAAAAAGGCAAAAACAACCCAAATGAATGGATAAAGAGAACATAGCATACACATACAAGAGAATAAACAGAAACGGAGTTCTGACACTTGGTACAACTTGACGGAACCTTGGGAACATTAGGCTAAATAAAATAAGCCAGACAAAAAGGGAAATCGTGTATGTTTCCACTTACGTTTGCTTTCTAGAACAAAGAAATTTATAGAAATAAGCCAAATAGAAATAACCCCACTGGGAGAGTGGGGAACCGAGAGTTAACATTTAATGGATACAGTTTCAATATAGAATGATGAAAAAGTTCTGGAGATGGTTATACAACATTGTGGAGGTATTCCATACCAATAAATTGGACACTTAAAAATGGCTAAACTGGTAAATTTCATGTTATGTATATCCACTACAATAAGAAAAAAAAATTAAATAGTGCTTCATGGTTTCAGAGACATCATTCATAGGCATTCTATTGATCCAAAATTGAGACAGTTGAGAAATGTTAAAGATTCGTTGTCATTTGTTGATGCTAAAAGTATTTGGGATTTTTTTGTCTGATGTTCATTTTGTATTATAGATATACTCAGCACTTTTTCTTGTCCACTGTTCAATTTAAACCTTAATCACTTAACCGTTAGTCTTTTCTTTATAATTACTAGGGATTGAACCAGGGGCATTTTTACCACAGAGCTACATTCCCAGTCCTCTTTGTTGTTTCCTTTTTCTTTTGAGACAGTGTCTTGCTAAGTTGCTGAGGCTGGTTTCAAACTGGCCATCCTCCTACCTCAACCTCCTGAGTCACTTGTCATGATAAAAATCTCTAAAAGGTATCCCTAATTCCATTTTTTATTTTATTCTGTATAAAACCAAAAATTTAGTCTTCTCACACTTTCACTCTAATCCCTGCATTAGTTATTGCCAATAGTCCATATAGCCTAAATGATAGCAACCAAATACCTTAGACCAATATATAATTCTCAGCACCCGCTTGGTCTATCTCTTGGCCATTAGTACTAGCCTTGTACTTGTCTCAACCATGTTCCTGACAGGCTGGACCACTTGCTGACCTACTTTCTCCATTCATGGCATTTCCTCCATGTGAAACACCTCTCCCATATGATACCCTGTATAATGGCATCAGACTGACAGCTTGAAACAACCACATCTACAAAAAGGACACCCTGGCCATTTGTCCCTAGGAGGTTTGTTTCTGACTGAGGGACCTCTCCTGTAGAACAGTTAGAAGTACACTGCCATGACATGCAGACTTACCACATCTGCATTTCTTTTTCAGTCCATCTCCTTGGTTACCTGGTTTCACCTTCCTTCAGATATAACAGGTTCAGTCAGGTTTCTGTCATGTGTTTCTCTCCTTGGGGAGATGGTCTGTCATTTCCTTAGCTGACTTTTGTTCCAGTTCATGAGGTATTGATTTTCAGTCTTACTTCTTGAGACCAACTGTACCCATGCTTTCAGGTCAGCTCACTGGCACACATATATATATATGTGTGTGTGTGTGTGTGTGTGTGTGTGTGTGTGTTTGTGTGTGTGTGTGTGTGTGTGTGTGGAGAGAGAGAGAGAGAGAGAGAGAGAGAGAGAAATGATTTCTGTGTAAACATTGAGAATTATTAGATTCCTTAAAACTTAAACTTCATTATAACCACTATCAATGTGTTTATTAATTTTATAAACCTTTTATTAAGCACATACTAGTCATTGTACTCAATTTGCGGGTAACTAAAATAATTATGACATAGTTCCTACCCTCAAGGAGCCCATGGCAGTAGAAATAAACACGCAACTCAATGTTTGAAGTACAATTTCATAAAATATTAGGTGAACTGAGAATTGGTAAAGAAAACCTAGTCTGGAAATCCAAGAAAATTCTCCCAGAGACATTGGCTCACAAACTGAATTCTTGAGAATGAATAGTAATGTTAAATTAAATAAGTAGGAAGTCATTAGCCTGAGGTTGTCTTCATACATTGAGCTCCTTTTTGCTCTTTCACTGTTCTGTCCTATGAGGACCCAGCACTGTCCCATTCCTGACCCCCTACCTTCTGCCATATGAGGATGCTGCTTCAAAAAGACACCATTGATGTAGCAAGGCTTCACCAAACAGTCAACCTGCTGGCCCCTTGATTCTGGAATTCCTAGACTGTGAAAATCAAACTTCTGTTTTTAAAAAATTATCTGGTCTCAGATATTTTAAAAACAGGCCTAGAAACACCCATATCCTAGCCTTTTTCCAGAGATCTTTTAGCAGAATAGGTATAAATGGAGGGTTCCATGTTTCCTCCATTTTCAACTCATGGATATTTGGGGTCCAAAGGTATTTTTACAATCTCAGATTTCTGTGGTCAACAATAATAAGAGTAAGACTTTACATTTTCAGTATATAAAATTTAAGTAGTTTAGAATCTAAGTAATTAAAAGCTTCTGGCCTGAAGGCACCATAAAATTTGGCCATGGTCAATTAGAAATAGAAATGAGACAAGGTCTTAGAAAAGATAATAACAAAAATCTCTCTTACTACTCATTGTCACCAAATGGATTTTTCTCATAAGGAGAAGGTAGCCATTGGGGTAAAACCAGGAAAGAATTCAACCTCACTGAAATATTGGAAATATGAAACATCCTGTGAATCCTGTAATCTTCTTATAGAATTTGCTTTAAAATGTCTGATAAAATCTTTATATTTTTTAAGTTACCCAAGAATTCCAAATGATCATGATCATCAAAACTTTTGAGACAGTTCTTAGTAGAAATAACAAGTAGATATCAGAAAAGGAGGTAAAGGAGTGAAGTCCTCTTTTGAAGAGCATAGGCATAGAGGTGTAGAGTCAGCCATGCACACGTTGCAGATGCTAATTGGAGAAATCATGTAACTGGAAGTAGGTAGAGGATGATCATTTCTCCTGAAAGGAAACCAACAGTTAGAAAATTAAATAATATTGAAGGTTTTATAAGGGTAGTGAACATCAGATTTATGTCTGAAGGTTTTAGCCTGTTAGCTATTTAGAAAATGGAGTTGAAGGGAAATGAAGAACAAGTGTCCAGAGATCACTTAGACATTATAAGCATTTACACAAAGGAAAGGGTAATGGAAACAGAGACATAAAGACACATTTGAAAAATACTTAGAAATCAATTGGTTATGGTAGGTGAAAGAGAAAAGAGTCTCAACAATTGCTCCAAAGTTTTGGTTAGAAGAACTAAGAGGGTGATGATAAGTCGATCTTGACATCAAGATTGGAAAAGGATCAATTTTGTAGGGGGAATTGAAGACTTCTGTTTGGACTATGCTGTGTTTTTAAGGGCATTTAAGATACAGAATTGAAGGGACTGAGTGAAGAATCTAGACACAAGAAAGAGACTTGTCAGGATCAGGCATGTAGGTAATCCTTAAACCATGAGGACAGAGGAGGTAAGCTTAGGAGATCACATAGATGGGACAGAGATATTGGCTATGAATAGATATGCAGAGATACAAAAAGGATTAAAGATCCAAAGGAGAAAGAGAGCACACTAGAAACAGAGAATTCAAGTTTTAAAACAAACTGTTGGAAGAAAACAGCTATTAGAATAATCAAATTCAACAGAGCAGCACAATTTGGTAATTAGGATGCCATTGCTGAATTTATGAAGAACAATTTCTGTGAAATAGCAGGAGTAGAAGCCAATTTGTAATGGGAAGAGAATACATGGGAAGTGAGGGAACAGGGTAAGGTTTTGTCTGCTGGTAGATAAAAACTTTGAGCTTTGTTGCTTCTAAGTCCAGCAACCCAACATCCTAAGGTCTCAATGCAGCCACTGAGACTTGAGACACTTGATTGATTTAGTTGTTATTGTTGTAAATGTCTCCCTTCTCCCTGTTCTATTTTCACTCTCCATACTTCTTGTGAAAATGAACTACAAGTTCTGCACTGTAAGTACCTTGGAAGACAGTAGATAACATATTGCCTATTATCTGCCTTCATTTTTCTCAATGGGAAGCATTTCAGCAGCAACAGCATCTCAGATTTTTCTGGAGAAAACAGAATTCAATTTCTTTCATAGTTTTTCATCACTATGATTTTGATGTGGAACTCCTCCAAGGACTCATATGCTTAACGGTTCATCTTCAGTGTGGTGATGTTGGGAGACGGTGGAATCTTTAAGAGGTAGGTCCCAATGGAAGTGGGTTACTTCACTGTGAGTTCTGCCCTCAGAAGGGATGAAAGGCAGTTTTTGTGAGACTCTTGAGTTGATTCTCAAAACAGCAAGTTGTTACAAAAGTCCGCCTGGCTCTGAATCATTTGTTTCTCATTTCCTGTCTGGTAACCTCTCTTTCTTGTGACCTCTTGTATGAGATCCTCACCACAACCAAACTGATGATGATGCCATATCCTTAAATTTCTAAATCTAAATAAGCCACTTTCCCTTACCAAGCCAAGGTATTTTATTATAGTAACGGAAAACTCACTAATACATTCATCATCTTGTGTTTTTTCTTTTCTTTCTTTCATCTCCATTTAAGGAGAGAAAGAAAGAAAAAGAGAAAGAACATGCACTTTCCATTTACGGGTGTCTTCTACAGAACTTCTGACACTCATGGGCTCAACATTCAATAGTCCCCATTATTATAGAAGCTGTAAATATGTTCCTAACCAATGAGAAGTCCTCAGTAACAAATGAACAAATAAGCTGCATCTCTCTAAGCAGATCTTGTTGCATATATTTTAACGACTGTAAAATTCCAAAAAGCAAGAAATGCTTTAAGGAATATTTGTGCCTTACAAAGTAGTCAAATGTGAACTAGGTAGTGAAAGAACATTTTTTTTTTTTTAGTGCCTGAATGAATTCATGCAGTACTATGGGAAACAGAAAAGGAAGTACTCATTGCTGTGAGACATATATCCAAAGAATTTTTTTAAAAAAAATTCAGCCTTTGAGTAATTAGAAGAATTAAATTAATATACCTGGAAACATTCAGGGAAATGTTATCACAATCAGAATCTGGTCATAAAAATCTTCATAGAGACTATAGATCTATGACTTAGAAGTAAATCCTTAGTAGAACTTTGAGAAGCTGTTGTCTCAAATAAGTGGAGGGAAAATAAATTCCGTACTTGGATTGGCAATGCCAAATTTCAAGAGAATGAAGGATTAATTCAGCATAACATGGTACAAAGGACAGGACAGCTTGGGGTGGACAGAACAGGAAGGATATGCAATGTAAACAAGAACACAGCTCTTCTTTTGGGAGAGGTAGGAAAAGAAGAATAGACTCTATGAATTTACTTCAGGCCCACGCTCCTTTCTGCCAAATGTGCATAATGAAAACACTTTGTACAGATTATTGGCTGGTTTGAAATCCAAGTTCCTCCTCAGGGTGTCAGGGTAGAGCTGGTGCCGCAGTCTTGGCAGGGGCCTCATGATTCTTCCAGTCAAGCGTGCAGTTGCTGGTGATGAAGCTGGCCGGCAGCCTGCACAAAAGACACAGGAGATTTATTTTTCAGTAACATTTATTTCCTCTTGTCTCATCAATATTGATACAACTGATAAAACACCACAGGAAAAGGCAGGAAAGTCCCACTTCTCTCTAAAGAGAGGGGATGGGATAGAAGATAGCTGAGCAATGTTCTGAATTCTTAAAGTGGAAATGCTCGTTTCAAAGAGATGGAAAATAAAATACTTTTGAAAGAACCCTAAAAAAAGCAACTTCATGTATAAGGTGATGAAAAATTAGTGCTTTTTCCCCATTTTAACAATAAAATTCTCTTCTATAATAATATATTTTAAAATCTTAATTGTGTTATCTATAGTGAATACTGGTATTTGTCTTTTTATAAAGGTTCACATATAAATTCCAGTGGTTTTTTAAAAAATCATCTACTAACAAAAAATATATATATTCTTCAGGATTTTAGTTTGCTATGCCTATTGTATGAGAAAAAGAATTTACTGCCATTCATTTTAATAGCCCTAACAGTGTTTGGCATGTAGTAGATACCCCATAAATATTTATTTAGTTCAATTACCAGATTTATTTACTTTATAGGTAAACATATAACATAAAATGACTAATTCCTAGAGAAACATGTTTTCCCCAGACTCTCAAATTCCAGAACTTAGAATTTGTTTAGTTTTGTTTGCAATAACAGGGTAAGATATAATCATAGCAATTTTATTCTCCTATTGTAGATTATAAATAAGTTCCATGACAGCAGAAATCTTGCCTGTCTTGTTAGCTTGCTGGTATATAAAGATTCTCAATAACTATTTGTTAATAAGTTTACAAAACAAAACTGACCACAAAAGTGTGTGTGTGTGTGTGTGTGTGTGTGTGTGTGTGTGTGAGAGAGAGAGAGAGAGAGAGAGAGAGAGAGAGAGAGAGAGAGAGAGATGCATGTTGCTAGAGAAATCAAATACATGGCCTCATGCATGTTAGACAACTCTCTAACATTAAGCTATATCCCCTACCTCTATACTTAAAATTTAGTGGGGATACCTCTTTTGATTGCCTTGCTTCAAAACTACTTAAAGGCCTGGGGCTGTATCTCAGTGGCAGAGTGTTTGTCTAGCATGTGTGAGGCACTGGATTCCATCCTCAACACCACACACAAAAAATAAATAAATAAAATAAAGGTATGCTGTCCATCTACAACTATTTAAAAAAAAAATTTTTAAAAAACTACTCAAAATTTTTTGGATAGCAGAAATAGACAGGATTAGAAATTATATAAATTTTGTATAGACTGAACACAATTCATAACATTTAACAATTAAGTATTTTTAAAAATTTATTTCTTTTACTTATTGACCATGAAAAACTTGGTTTCCAAAAGGTTCTAAAGTATACACAAATTTAAAACAAAACACAGCACCAACAAAATAAACATTAGTTCTGATTTAATCATATATGATTTAATCATATATATATGATTTAATCATATTTATTTATTTATTTATTTATTTAATACCAGGGATTAAACCTAGAGGTGCTCAACCACTAAGCCACATTCTCAGTCCCATTTTTAATTTTATTTTTATTTTGAGACAAGGTCTCCCTGAGTTACTTAGGGCCCCACTAGGGTGCTAAGGCTGGCTTCAAATTTGTGATCCTCCTGCCTCAGCCTCCTGAGCTGCTGGGATTACAGTCTTACATCACCATGCACAGCTAATTTGGTAATATTCTTAATCAGACCAAACTTGGTAAGAGAAAATGTTCTGCTTAATTATAGTATGAAAATCTTTTGGGGGAGAGCAATTGAATATATAAATTTGAAATAAAATCCAAATATAAAGGAGAGAGCATTTATCTAGAAGTGTTTCATTGTGACTTTTTTATATTATAAACTTTCATTGGCTCTTCAATATTTATGGCAGTTTGGAAACTATTTTTTTTTTTTTTTGGTACCGGGTATTTAATTCAGGGGCACTCAACCACTGAGCCATTTTGTATTTATTTAGAGACACAGTCTCACTGAATTTCTTAGCGCCTTGGTTTTTCTGAGGCTAGCTTTGAACTCACCGTCCTCCTGCCTCAGCCTCCCAAGCCTCTGGGATTACAGGCATGTGCCCCCATCCCAATTAATTTGGAAACTTTTTAAAACTTAAGCATTATTCTTTCAGAGAAAGTGCTTGTAAAACTGCAGTATATAAAACATATTACAAATAGGAATCTCTCAGGTGAAAAGTTGGGGTGGATGAGGAGCCCTGAGAATCTAGGGATCCCTGCTGTCCACACTTGTGGCCAAAAAAGAAGTCCCTTAACTAGGCTGCTCAGTTGACTTTCCAAGCTTGAGAATTCTTATTTGTAAAATAGAAAATATTTCCAGAGTTGTGGAATTGATAGAATTAAATTAAATTAAAAGTTCACAGTTTAAAGCCTGAGATGAAATAAGAGGTCAATGAATGACACTGTCGCAGCAAATTCACCTGCAAAAAAATATTGCAAGAATCCAGTACCCCTTCCCACTGGTACTCCATTGACCACTTTAGTATACTTCACCCCCCTTCTAACCCCTTGCAGCCTGCCTTTGGAGAACCCAGGTGGAAGTGCTAGAGTACTTGGAAATTTATATCACCAGCCCACCCGATACCCCATGGCCCTTACCCAGTGACTGACAGACCCAGGTATGGGAGTATTGGAGGCTTTACCTTCACTCTCCAGTGCCCTCTGCAGGATCAAGGTGAAGCCACTCCAGAACTGCCAAAGAAACAATATCCTCTTGCCTTCTTGGCTTCTTGCCCTTCCCTTTCCTGATGCCCCACACCCTTATAGATCTTCCTAGATGTGCTTCCTTATCACAGCATTTACACATAAACACTCATTTCAACATCTAACTCTGTAGAACACAAGTTAAGTGGTGAATCAACAGACGGTTATCAGCATGCATGATATTAAGTAATAATCTCAGTCTTGTTTTCTGACACTCATCCCTATACCATCCTTTCCACATCCTCTGAGGCCACAGAGGAACTATGAAACCTCCAATATGCCATAGTGTTTATGTCTCTCTGCTTTCTGTTTAGAATGGTTATTCCTGTGAGAAACACCAACCATCCTTTAAGATCCAGTACAAACATTCCCTCTTCTGTGATATGCCCTGAAATGCCAGCAGAAATCATGTCTGCCTCCCTTAAATTTCATCACATCTCTTCTATAAAACAAAACATATTGTGCTGATGATCTGTCTGGAGACTTTTTGAGGACAGCGACGCTGTCCTATTTACCCTTGTATTTCATTCATTTCCCCTCTGGTCATCCTCCTGCCCTCACCCATGTCACATACATATCAAAAATCCTTTAATCCCTGAAACCAAATAAGCTTTTGGGTTTTGAGCTTTTCAAAGTTAAAATAGCATTACAGGCCCACATACCTCACATATTGCATGTATGATTTGTGTTGTAGATCTCCACTGACCAGGCTGGTCAGTTGACCTTCCAAGCTTGAGAATTCTTATCTGTAAAATAGAAAATATTCTATTTTATAATATTCTATTGCCAGGGGTTCTGGGGTGGCACTTTAGAAAATAAGTGCTTTGCAGTTTCTTCAGTGGAGAAATAAGCATTCACACTTCAGGGCATGAATGAAGAAAAGCATATGGCTTATATCCATCCACATCACGTTTTGCCACTAACTGAAATCGGGATTTTAGTTTGTCTGGTTTTTTTTTCCAAATGTATAGCCAAGAGGTTGTAGACCTTTGTTTAATAGAAGTTCAATATATTTGTTGAACTGTATTCAAGAAAACATTTTTCTTTTGATTTTTTCTATATCTCCTTTCTACTTAAAAAAAAATTATAAGCAACTCTTTACAGCTTCTGAATACAGTTGCTTCTTTCTAGAAGTCAAGATGAATTGCCCAAATCACCATATTTCCCCATCCAATTCCTAGAGTAATTTGCTGCTGCTCTGAGTGCCTGACCCAGGAAGCAAGATCTTCTACATCAATACACAAAAATTACAGATTTGGGAATTTACTAATTTCACCAAACCTAAGTCTAGCAAATCACTTCAATGTGCATTTTAGTTTTGCACTTGGCTATTAATAATCCCCAAAAGAAAATCCCCAAAACTAATTCGCAAAAGAGATGGAATCATATTAACTCACTGGAAGCAACTTAGAAGACCCTAATTCACTCCCTTCACTTTATAGACGATGAAACCAAGACTTGGAGAGGTTAACTGACTTTCTTGAGTTACCACAGTAGGTTAGTAGCAAAGGTGACCTTAGAATCCAGGTCTCCAGGATGAGTCCTCTTTTCTCCACTCTCTACTTCCTCAACAGAAGAGGAGTTCTTCTGACCCTGACTCCTTAAGCCCTGCTTTTTCAAAAGGACAATCAGCCCCTTCTATTCTCTACATAGCCATTGTATGTAAGTGTGCTTTTGAGTTGTACACACCAAGAAGACTATCATTTTAAAATAGTGACAATAGTAGCTTCTGCCTTTATTGGGTCTACATAATATGTCAAAGTCTACACTCAGAGCCTAATAAAAGGAAGATATAAATGGAAGAAAATATTACTATAGGTAATTTTGGCTCTAAATAGCAAAGATTAAAGGTTTAATAAAATTATTTTTAAATGTGCTTGGGTTTTTAAAATTATAAATATACTTATAGTAAGACAAATCATATGAGGTTTATTAATCAAATTTTTAATATGAAACTATTCCATAAATCAAACCCCTTATACCACTTTATTGAAATATTTTCACTCATTTAAATGCTACATAGATATTAATTTTCTGACTCTACACTATCACTTAAACGGATATTTTTAAATTAAATCTCATCATGAAATTTAAACATGAAAATAACAGTTCAAGGAAATAGCTGTTTTACAGTGCATATCATAAAACATCAACATGATTTTAAATATTATCACTTCATTTAAAGAATTGCAAGCATTTCCCCAAGCCTTAGATAGCATTAAACTTCTAAATTTTAAAAAGAAGTAGTAATTTTTTTTAAGCTGGGTTTCATCTATAGAAATACTGAATAGCAAGGAGAGGAAAAGAAATTTGCATCCTTGTTTCCTGTCATACCATAGCAGCTAGAAGATTCCTCTATCCATTAATCAACTTCCTCCTTTGTCTTTTTGGAAAGGTGAAGAGAAAGAGAAAGAGGGCAAGGAGCAGGCAATGACTGCTCCTCTACACCTGCCCAGTAAGTGTGAAGCGCAGGTGTGGGAAAAGAAAGATGAAAAGTTTAGAACATCAGAGCCCCTCTACCTCAGGTCATTTGGATTACAAAAATAAACAAATAAACAAACAAACAAATAAATAAATAAATAAATAACATTCTTCCACGAGTATATTTTTTTAAAAAAAAAGCACTGATTATTTTGTAGTAAAAATATGTTCTCCTCAGACGAGTCAAAGCTACTGCTTACTTGGACCAAAATAAACAACCAACTATCATAAAAGACCCTGTTAAAATGTCCTGTAATCAAAACTATGCTGATGAGAGAGTATTCCTTTTCATAAGCAGCAAATCAAAGTTCCAAATAGATGCAGTAAAATTCACTCACAAGAACATATTGCAAGAATCCAAGAGGTGAGGCCTAGCCCCACTGAGACTCCTGTGGTCAGGAGGTAATCATAGCATTGATTCTTTGACAGACTAAGCTATTTCATTTGAGATTCTTAAGAGAGTGGTATAGCTGCATGCTTCATTTCACTAATGATCAAATTTCCCAGCCAGAGTAATTAGAACAACCAGGTCACTGAGAACTGTTAATTAATGAGAAATTCAAAGCCAATTCTGCATGCCACCTCAGTCTAATTTTCCATTCACCTGTTCCTAATTCATTTGAAGCTAGTAAAATCTCTTTGAAATGTTCATTCAAAAGTCAGTTGTTTTTACTTAAAGATATCTTCAAAATGGCTGGTTTTACATAACCCAGGGCTTCAAACTCCTGAACACACAGAGAATTCTAGTACCTCTCTCTGAAACCACATCATGTAAGATACTTAATTCTATTGGTAACAAAATAAACAGTATGAAGTGAGAAGCACTGACTTCAAGTATTAGGTAGGCAAAAGATAACATGAAGAAGAAGAGATCTAACTACAAACAAATCTAGGCATTTTGTTTTGTTTTTCTGTTTTAAATCCCCATCCCACCCTGCCCCCCCACACACACACTATCTTTAGAAACTACGACAGTACCAGGACTGTAACCACCACATAATAAACACTCAGTATATACTGAATGAATAACTGCCTTGATTGTTACATATAACACTCTTCCCCTGGTATTGCCTTTTAGACTATAATGACTCTGCCTCCCAGAGGGAGCTTGCCCCAAAGGATTCTCTCATAGAGCATCCATCTGCAGACCATCTCTAGCACTATCATACCTTGAAATGTCTGCTCACCTAAAACAGACACCACATTCAGACACATAGATATTAAAGACAAGTGAATAGGAATAAATTAATTCTCCCCTCCAAGACTGGGGTTCAGACGTCACTGGAAAAGGTATCTTTCAGTCCAAAGGAGACAGCAAAGTTTACTGGTTTGTCCAGCCTAGTCTATAGTCCATGGTCATTGGGCATAGAGGAAACAAATCTTTAAAATTGGAGGTCAGAGCAGGTGATCATCAACCAATGCTGCGAGTATGCAGAAAATATCAGACCCCTTCAGGCTATAAAGGGAATCTGGGAGCCAATGAAGTTGGTATGCCTTTGGGCACATGAAACCAGTTTGAGGCTGCAATGTGACCAAAGACTCCAGATGTATGGCTGGGACAGGCCTCCACCATATGTTTTCACTCCAACACTGAAGAGATCACCTCTCCCCACTTCCCTCTGCCACAAGAGGAAACAGCAGGAGAGCCCCTACCTCCTGCTCTCCACTGAAATAGCTTAGCATCAAGCTTATTATGAAGGAGAGATGCCCAAAGGAATTCTCTCTATTATTATAGGACCTATATTATAATAGAGAATTAATCCATCCTCATTCACTGCCTCTAATATTGACGTGTATCCTAAAGTTGTCAAGGAAACATTATTTTCCCCCCAAAATACACATCACTTCAATGATTGTTTTTTGTTTCTCACCTTTGAGACTCTCACACAGATCATGCCAATCTACCTGCTATACTCCTTTCAGTGAAAGAAACTCCCTTCACTGTCTTGACCTTTAGCCTTTGATTGCTGGCATGTAGAAAGCATATACATCCTCCAACAACAATAACAATAGTAAGCATTACAATCCAGTCGGTATTGGCAAACTCTCCAATGAGTTTCCATATGTCTGAAACGATAATAAGTAGAAATAATCTGAACATTTTAATTTCCAGAAGTTCTTCCCATCTGGAGATCTTAGAAATAGACTTTTCAGGTAGTTAACCTTTATCATACTACCTTTGGCATTCTTAAAAATGAAAACTCCTGAAAATTGCATTACTGCTCCAAAATGCTAAGGATAGAAAGAAAAAAATAAAAGTTTGTGTTTGCTTCTTAATGTAACCCAAATCTAGCTCCTGTACACATCTATCAATTTTTCCCAAAAAGAAGTAAATAAGCTTTTCAAATTACTTGTACCACAAAACTATGGGAGCACTCAGAAGGCCAGTGTCATAAATCCTATTAAATATCCTTCTATGACATGATCTAAGCAAAGAATTTCAATATAACTTGAGAATTATTAGAATATAAATTGAAGTGCTTTTCCCCTAAGAAGTAAAAGCATTTTGAAAGAAAATGATCAGTTAATAAGAATAGGCTCCCATTTTGAATTTTCTAAACTAATCCTGATTATACCATGCCTTCTTGAGTATCCCCTTAGCTCATTTATAAAGATATTTGTTTTTAAACAATTCTCACTTAGATTGTTCAGGCATACTTCATGGAGCAAGATTTGAATTTCCCTTGATAAGAGGTTTGATAAATTGTTTTTTACCACTCAAGCAAGGTCTGAAAAAAATCTTGTGAAAGTAAACTATTTTCTCGGTAAATTTTTATATTTTCAACTATTAATCTATTTAATAATTGTTAAAACCTTCATTTTCTTATGCCCCCAGGAAACCCTCTTCTGCAAATACCTAAAACAGGTGACAATTAATTTGGAGCCAAAGGCAGAGAACTTATGTTTTGAGTAGTTATACCATATGTACAGCTGGGGAAAAGTCTGCTACTTAGTGGCCTAACCTATAGGTGTGTTCATCTCTAATATTCACACCCCAAGCTCTTGTCAATACACTGACAAAGAGCAATTTCCCTTGTTGATTTCTCACTATCTATCATGCAACTAATGAGCATGACCAGTGAATGTACATTTCTCAATAACCAAATAATGGTTTAAACTGTGAAGCTCACTGGAGAATTGGGCCACATGCAAGTTTAAGAGTTTGAGAGGGATAATTGAACACCTAGTCACTGAATCACGGAATGAAATATCTATACATGAATGTAATAAGATGCTAAATTTGTTTTTTCCTGCCCTCTTAGTGCTTCTACAGAGTAACCTGTGGGATATCACTCATGGAAGACATGTTAGAATGCTGGGAATCAACTTGACACCCTTGGCTATCACCTATCTGGAGTTCCTTATCTTCCAACGTCAGAGAAAGGGACCATTTCTCATACACAAAGCTAAGGAAAACAGCTTCAGAGAACCATGCAGAAATCTAGGACTTGAGGAGCACAGTGTTTTGTGACCAACTGTTACCTAGAAATGTCGAGATTCCTGAGACCTTCCCCCAAAGACAAGAGGAGGAGAGAGAGGATGGTAATGGGAGTGAGCTGCCCTTCCATTGCCAGCAAGGGGCTGGAGAGAAGAGGCCCCCAAGAAGTATAGCTGTAGGCTCTCTCATCACCTCACTGAATATTTCTTTTGCTGAGAAGAAGCTTTTCAGTTTGAATCCATCCCATTTATTGATTCTTGATTTTATTTCTTCCACTATAGGAGTCTTGTTCAGGAAGTCAGGGCCTAACCCAACATGATGAAGATTTGGGCCTATTTTTTTTCTTCTGTTAGGCTCAGGATCTCTTGTCTAATTCCTAGGTCCTTGATTCACTTTGAGTTGAGTTTTGTGCATGGTGAGAGATAGGGGCTTAATTTCATTTTGCTGCATATGGGTTTCCAGTTTTCCCAGCATCATTTGTTCAAGAGGCTATCTTTTCTCCAATATATGTTTTTGACAACTTTGGCTAGTATGAAATAACTGAATTTATGTGGGTTTGACCCTGTGAGGTGAAGAGAGAGCCTACAGAATAGGAGCAAATTTTTACCACATGTACATCAAATAGAGCACTAATCTCTAGGATAAATAAAGAACACAAAAATCTTAACACCAAAAAAAAAAATAATAACCCAATCAATAAATGGGCCAAGGAACAGAACAGACACTTCTCAGAAGATGATACAAAATCAATCAACAAATATATGAAAAAATGCTCAACATCTCTAGCAATTAGAGAAATGAAAATCAAAAGTACTCTAGGATTTCATCTCAATCCAGTCAGAATGGCAACTATCAAGAATACAAACAATAAGTGTTGGCAAGGATGTGGAGGGAAAGACACTCTCATACATTGCTGGTAGGACTGCAAATTGGTTTACCCAATCCAGAAAGCAGTATGGAGAATCCTTGGAGAATTTGGAATGGAACCACCATTTGACCCAGCTATCCTGCACCTCGGTTTATACCCAAAGGATTTAAAAACAGCATATTGCAGTGATCAGCCACATCAATGTTCATTGCAGCACAATTCACAGTAGCTAAATTGTGGAACCAACCTAGATTCCCTTCAATAGGTGAATGGATAAAGAAACTATGGTATATATACATACAATGGAATATTACTCAGCATTAACAAGAGAATAAAATCATGACATTTGCAGGTAAATGGATGGAGTTGGAGAATATAATGCTAAGTAAGCCAATCCCCCAAAAAACCAAAGGCCAAATGTTTTCTCTGATATGTGATGCTGATCCATAATGGGCATCATGGCGGGGGGGGGGGCATGGGAGGAATGGAGGAACTTTGGATAGGGCAAAGGGGAGGGTGGAGAAAGGAGGGGACATGGAGGTAGGAAAGGCAGTGGAATGAGATGAACATCATTACCCTAAGTACATGGATGATGATATAAATGGTGTGACTCTACTTTGTGTATAACCAGAGACATGAAAAACTGTGCTCTATAGGTGTACTATGAATTGAAATGCATTCTGCTATTATGTATAACAAACTAGAATAAATAAATAAATAAATAAATAAAATAGAAAAGAAGTACATCTGGAGCAAGTTATCTCCAATGTGATCCCAACAGAGTGATAGGATAGGTGTCTGGAGAGGAGTTCCAAACAGGGGAATCTACAATTTGAACAACCCAGAAAAATTCTCCACAGGAGAAAGTCAGCATACCTGAAACTTCAAATCACCCTACTAAATATAAATGTCTTGCTTCCTTTACCTCCATTCTTCACCCTCCAAATCTCCAAAGAGTCAGAAGCAATGAATGAGGGAATAAGAAGAGTATCACAGACAAGTGAGAAAACAGACTATATTCTTCATGTATACATAGAAGTACACTGTAAAATAATAATTTAAAAGCATAGTAAATAAACACATAGTTATTGTCATTATCCTTACCAAATATAATACACTGTACACAATTGTATGTGCTATATATTTTTATATGACTGGCAGCACAGTGGGTTTGTTTATACCACCATCACCAAAAACACCTGAGTAACGTGTTGTTCCAAAATATGACAGCTTATAGAGTCACCCAGAAATAGGAATTTTTTAAGCTCCATTATGATCTTATATGTGTCATATATGTGGTCATATATGTGGTCTGCCACTGAATGAGATATTATTAGGTAGTATATGACTATGCTTGAAAATAATTGGGAAATGAATCCAACAAAGAAACAAGACCATGAAGAACAAAGTATCAACTTTGTTAACAGCTTGATGAAGACCATTAAACACCTCAAACTAATGAAAGCTGGATGGAGTCCATCACTCAAACTGGAATCCCTAAATGAGGCTTCTCAAATCTTCCCTACCTGTCCAATGAATCTGTAGGTGAATCACCAACAATCTGAGAGTGAGTTCTTACTTTTGTAATCTAAGGAAAGGTCAACATTAAAAAAGTGTATACACTAGTACAGAGTAGAAGAAGTAAAAAGGATTTTATTTACTCCCAGCATCTAGCACAATATGGCATGTCTAGTCTGTGTCAGGTAAATAGCCCTGTATAAGCTGCAGTGTGGAAAAGAAGGAAACTGAAGAACTTTCAACAGATGTAAGGGCCCTGGGGCAAAGAGCAAGGAGTAAAAGAGAACCCAAGACTGGCTAAGGCTGGAGATACTGAGAAGCCCAGTCCCACATCAGATCTCAGGAATTGGTAGGAGTGCAGCTTATCAGCCCACTTCACCCTTTAAAATGGGGACACCTCGCCACATTTCCTCAGTTTATCTGACCAATCAGAATATTCTTTTCTCTTATAAGGGAAAGGCTTGGAAAAAAGTAGAAGGTAGGGGAAAGTGTTTTCTTCTGAAGGGAAGAAAGAGCTCCCACACCTTTATTTGATAGCTTTTTGGAGAACAGCTTATAAAAATAGACATGGCTCCTTGGAAGAAGCTACATTGAGTGGATGATTTGTCTGAGATCATCAAAATTAATAGCTCTATTCCTACTTCCAATTTTGCTATGAATGCCTTACGTTAGCTAAGAGGGAAATTCCATTACTTGTAACAACTGCCACGTTCTGGCAGTCCAGATCTCATCAGCATGTCTTCTGATTCACTCTAGGAAGACTCAGACAGTAAAACAGCTCTTCACAGATATCTAGTCCACGGACAAAGCTTAGAGAAGGAAACAAGTGCATTCTGATTCACCATGATACTAAACTGAATCATATCCAATAACATCTGAATGAAATGCACAATCTATCACTATGGCCAAAATGACATAAAACTGAAGCAAAAACTCTTGGATTCTTCACACATATCAATGCTAATGACAATGATAAACACCTTTACTGAGTGCTTATCATTAACCAAGCACTAGAGTTAAGTTCTATATATTCCATCCTCTATGCATACTTCATATGCTCACAATGACCATTCTTTCCTATTTTTAGGAGATAAACATTTAGTAATTATAATCACGTATCCAAGGACTTGTATCAGCAAAGTAGTAGAGAAAAGATTTCAATCCAGTTCCTTAAGATAGTCACCAAAATGTCTCTTACTAGAATACAAATTATCCTGGGTTTTCAGTCTGTTGCTGCTCCTTCAAGTACCTTATTGTCAATTACTAAGCTAAATATAAGGGGCTATAATGAGATATCATAAATCCTGGAATAGATAAACAACTACTGTAAAAATAGACCTTTATCAAACTTCAAGAAATGTTTGGTGAATAAAATTATTTTTAAGATAATAGTTTAATATATCAATTTTATTTTTATTAGATACATACTTGTGATTAGGTGCTATGGTTTTATTTTCTTTCAAGTGTTTAATAAAAATTTTCCTTGAATTAGAAAGATGGAGAAAAGATTTTAGGAGGTAATATTTTGTGTATATGCTGTTGTATCATGTATTACATATTTAATTCCAATGATAGTAGAATGTGTTTGCTTTTTGTTGTATATATGTATTTATCCTGTTTTTTCATCAAGATCTTGAGAATAACCTTGTATGGGCTCTTCGTGATACCTGAATTAGAATAATCTTAGAAGTTATTAAATAAAGAATGTTGATTACTTTATCTTATTCATAAGGATTCAGAAGAAAAAAATAACAAAAACAAAGGCAAAAGTAGATTAAGAATGACTAGAAATGCTTCTGTTGGGACCTCTCATAGCTAAAGTGTCCATAATCCAACTCTCCCCCCAAACTCCTTCCTCTTTAAAATCAAAGAGCTTTCTATACAAGCACCTACCATATTGGTGGTACAAACAAAAATCTGTGTTCTGGGGAATCATTTGTTTTTCATAAATGAAGGCTGAAGCCCTCTAGTTGCTAACCTGTGCCTTGAACAGTTTCAGTAGCATTGGGCATGTCTTGGGGGCAACATCTGAAGTTCTATTTGAACCACTGGCATCTGGAAAACACAGCCCTGGAGAGTGTCAGCAAGGCCAGAGGATCCCAAGATATACTGCGGAGTGAGTCCGTGGACTCACAAATCCATACCTACTCCCTTTATTTCTACTTAGCTTTTATTCAGCTTTAGAGAGGACACCAGAGTCAGAGCTACACTCAGCTCCACTGGACGCAAGCCACTCCTGAGGAAATATGTCAAAATTGTCATGTGACTGTCTCCAGCATATAGCCTGGAGCTTAGAGTAAGCTCAGGGCTCAGCCTCAGATGCCCTGAACAAATTCCGGTCTCTACTTCCAATCCCTCAGAGAGCATAGGACCCCCAAAGAAAAATAAGAGATAGTTTCCTTGTGAGGATATTCCCCAAGTCCCCACAGGGTGTTTTCTCTCTGGTGCTACAGTAAACATCAACAGGATTCAAGGGCTACTCCATCACTGAGGACCCAGCCGAGTTTTTAAAGTGCTTTTCCATACTAGAACTTTCCTCTTTGGTTTAATTATTACCCACCTGAAGTTGGTTCAGAAAGTAGGAGACCTGACACACACTGGATTCTCTCATGTGGTTACCAAGGCACTCTCCTTGTACACGTAAAAGTGAATGGAATCAAGCTGAGCTGTCAGGTTTCCTCAATTCCACTGCAGACCAACACATCAGCACATCTTGCAAAGTCTTGTAATCTTTTTTTAAATATTTTTTTTTAGTTGTAGGTGGACACAATAACCTTTATTTTTATCTATTCATATGTGGTGCTGAGAATTGAACCCAGCGCCTTACATGCACTAGGCAGGTGCTCTACCAATGAGCCACATCCCCAGTCCCAAGTCTTGGAATCTTCCTGCTGCTACCAGACTCTTCCTTTTCCAGCCACAGGAGTATGAAACACATAGTCACATATAAAGGCTGGGCCCTGGAGGAGTCAGTGAACATCAATTTACATTTCAAAGGCACTTTTCTCTGTTTTGGAAGACATATCATCTGCTCATTACACATCCACCTACAATCAGTTCTAATTCAGAGTGGGCCTTGATCCACCTCTCACAGATTTACTTGAGAACTGTAAACCCTCCTAATTTCAGGCTGGTTCACATTTGACTGCTCAGGTCTTAACTGAGCAGCTGCAATCACCATTTCATTTGATCATTCAAATAGAGGAATGTGTTTTTTCTTGCTCTTCTTTAATCTTTTCCTTATTAACAACAAAAAAAGGCCTTAGGTCAGAAGGTGGGCAGGAATATGAAGCAAATTGCTGATCTCTTTGGAGAAAAGCTCTGTACAAACAGGCATTATTCTATCTGACCCTTCTGAAACTGAGCTTCCTGCCCTTTACAAAACTTTCACCTCCTTTAGGGCTTTACAAATAATTGAAAACACCAATGTTCATGTCTTCTTAAGTACATTCTACATTTTTTTTAATTGTTGAAAGACAAGAATACTGGAGTGGAGACAGATCATCGGGGCTCATATTCCAGCTCTAGTAATCCTGTTTTTCTCTCTTTCTGTTTTTCAGTCTGCTCATCCATAAAATGGTTACATAATGGTGACATATTTTGCAGAATGAATTACCGTATGTAAACACAGAACAACTGCTGACACAGCAATGGGCTCTATAATGTTTGCTATAATAATCTTCCTTCAATTATATATTTTTGAAAATCAAAACTTGGGTTAAACTCTTCATTTTTACTCTTTGTAAACTCTAAATTTTTACTCTTTGATTATAGAATGCTTCTACCTCAGCAATAAGCTGTAAGTATATCACTTTCTTAAGCTTTTGTTTCCTTAATCTGTAAAATTGAGACATTAGTAATAATTGTGTCAGTTGATTATTTTCTAGTAAATGGGAGCAAAGAACAGGAACTTGTAGATTGAGATTCCAAGGCCCTTCATCTGGTCCAAGACAGGAAGAATAATACCTGATGGGAAAGATCTGCCCACTCCCCAGAGACTGGACCTAGGCAACAGGGTTCACACACTTTCAACCTCACAAGCTCCCAGGTGATGTCACTGTTGTGGTTCCAAGTATCACACTTGGGGGAGCAGAAGTCTAATCCTGTGGGTAGATCCCTGAGTGATAAAGTTGGTGGACTGGGGAATGACTGTAATCTGAAAGATTTTATAAGAGGTAAGAGCTCATTTATTGCTAGATCTCTTTGGAATTCTCTGAAGGTTGAAAGGGTATGAACCCTTTTGGCTAGGTCCAGTCTCTTAAGTAGGAGGTAAATTATTCTCTTTCTCTCCAGGAGTTTAATGTTGGAAATTAAGATGTTAGGCTTCCCAGAAGTTTTTTCTGAGGGCCCTACCTACTAGAGACTCCAAAGCTATTTAGAATTTGTCTTCCAGGTAAGTTAGAGTTGGCTCTATGGGATCATATCACACTTTCTACAGGTCGGGGGTATCAGAGAGCAACCTCAGGGGGCAGATCAGCCTCTGGGTCAGAGCCAGAACAGATGTGACATAATGAGGTATGACTGAATAATCCCTGTGTACCCATCCTTCTCTATCTATCGTGGCATACGTCTAGGTGCTAGTTTCTTTTTGTCTTTTTTACTATTTGTTTTAACCAGAGTAAATGTGGAATATTGGAACAAAAGGGGAAATGTAAATACAACATACTCATCCAGAAGTTGAGGAGATGACAACTTGTTTTGAGCCATCTGATTATAATAAGTAGTTTAAATAAGACAGGCAGTTAACCAAGTGCAGGGGGCGGGTTCCTGCAAAGCTTACTTGAAGAACTTCTGCACGAATAATCATGTGAATTCATCCATTTTCTATGGTATCAACAAAATTTTCCTTTTTACCTTGAACACTACAGAAAATGATTGTTTTGAACAACAACAACAAGATGCCATCTATCTCTTTTTCAAGTCTTTGCTCCTCTTTTTGTTTTTCCAGTAGCAACGGCTCTCTTTTAGCAGACTATATTAGGTGTTTCTTATTTGTATGGTTTATTGTCTGTCACTGTTCTAAGGCAGGCCACCACCTCAAAAGGCCAGAATCTTTTTTTATTTTTTGCTCACTGAAAAACTTAGAATAGAGTTTGTTATATACAAAGCAATCGGGGGGGGGGGGAGGGGGGAAAGCCACTTTAAATCTTCTAAATCCAAAACAGTGATTCAAATATAAGAGGATGAGAGAAAATAAGATGGATAAAAAGGGGGAAAAGAGATGCATCTGTGCATATAGATCAAATTTTCACATTATGCCTTGCACCTGCTAGATGATTAAAGGCTTCAGAGTTTTAGGATAAGCATTACTAGTTAGTCATGCTAACTACTATGGATTGTTCCACTGGAAAGATGTTTAGAATTCAAATAAAAGAGAAGTAGTTTAATTCAAATTAATTAATGATAGAGGAGCAGAGGCAGATTAGAATAAATATCTTTTTTTCCATATTAAACTAGAGATGTCTGCCTTATTCTTTACTTGTTAGTGTTTCTTCGTCTCTGGAAACAACAAAATCTCAACAGCCTTCCAAGTACTAAACAAAACAAACCCCATAGCATCAGGGGCTCTCGAATACCCAGTAAGAGGCAGTGGTAGAGATAAAAGGGAAGTAATATTTTAGCAGCAAAAGAATCTGGTAGCACCTGCAGGAGAATTACCTTCATGGCACCATTATTGTCTCTGCTGTCTTCTCCAATTGATGAAGACTTTCTAAGTGCAAGCTGCCTTGTCCCAGGCCTGCTTTAATTCTCCACTACAAAGTCCTTCACTGAATTATGTGCATTTGCTAGTGCCTTAGGAGTGTTCTCTTCATGCAGAATGCATCAGTTTAGGTAGCTGGAAAAATGTTCTTTTTATTACTGCATTCATCTCTGAGTAACCCATTTAATAATAACAATTATAATAACATCTTGAATTTAAACAGTGCCTTTAGCACTTCTTTCTCACCTGTCAACTGCTATTTTCTTTGAGAGTTTTCCTCTCCATGACTACATATAGAATGGAGAAATGTCAAGGACAGAATTTTTGAATTATAAATATTATTTTACAGAATCATTTAGCTAAATATGGCAATGCCCAGAAATAATTACTGCAGACTGTTTTGTGATTTATGGCTTATGTGCCAAACTGCTCATAAAATCCAGGCTCAATAAAAGCCAGAAGGTCTTTGAGAAAAGATCATCTGCCACAAAAACAGGCCATGGAGAGAATACAGGGCACACATTTTCCATGTGGCACATGGCATAGATGAAAGAGCATTAACTTTAGGGTCAAAAGGATGACAGTGGAATTGAAATTCTGATTCTGCCTTTAGTAGCTCTGTAAACTTCAGAAAGTTTCTTAACCCTTTAAAAAGTCAGTTTTTTCTGCAGAAAGTTGGAGTACAGATTACATTAGATACTATAAGCATATAGAAGACCATCACTAAAAAGCAGCTGGAAGGGCTGGAGATGTGGCCCAGTGTAGAGCACTTGCCTAGCATGCACCAGGCACTGGGTTTAATCCCCAGGACTGAAAGAAAGAAAGAAAGAAAGAAAGAAAGAAAGAAAGAAAGAAAGAAAGAAAGAAAGAAAGAAAGAAAGAAAGAAAGAAAGAAAGAAAAACAGTTGGCAATTCTACTATTCTGTGAGTTTCCAAGATATCAGCTTTACAACTTCTATATTTACTTTAAAGGAAAATGGCCACTTTATTTAATAATCATGCATTATATTTATTATATATATTGAATATTAAATATGTAGTTGGTTATTTTCCACAAAGAAAGAGTACTTATTATTATCTCCATTTTATAGATAGAAAGACTGAGCAAATCACAAAACTTTTGGTGTTCTGCCTAAAAGCCTACAGAAATTTTCTATTGCATTTGGAATAAAATCCATTTACCCCAGCTCAACAGGCCCTACAAGAGCTGTGCCTGCCTCCCTTTGTAAACTTATCACCTCCTATTATATCTCCCACGTTCTACCAGCTGCACTCTCTACCAGGCTCCCTAACCTCAATAAGACTTCTCTCCAGCTGTGCAGTCCTTGCATTGAGGGACCCCACCACCTACCCCCAAATCCATTTTTGCATAGCTATCTCCTTGTCACTCATATCTTGAAATAACTGCCATTTCCATACAGGTCTTTTCGACATCCAATCAATAGTAGTCATTCAGTCATTCTCTGCCGTATTGCTGGATGTTGATTTTCTACATAGTTCTTATCACTCTGTTTTGTTTCATGTTTAATTGTGCATTTGTTATTCTCTCTCTCTCTCTCTCTCTCTCTCTCTCTCTCTCTCTCTCTCACACACACACACACACACACACACACACACACACACACACACAGCAGCCCCAGGGTCCTCATGATTGGATGAATACATGAATGAATGACCTTGTCATGTTTAGAATGCTTTCCTTGTGTCTTTGCAAAATTTAAATTGAAATCACTTCCTCTGTTTTGATAATCTATAGATATGGAGAACAAGCCGCACAACTCATGCATCAAAAGTACTTTATTTGTTCAAGCATAGTAATTAACTTGTCCCTTAGACTTTTGAACAAAAATATTGAAAATATTTCCTCGCTTATACATATATACCTCCTCCTCCAATGACTAGGTTAGTTGTATCTGAGTGTATTGCATCAGTTCCAGTCTTGGTTTAGATCAAGGGCCTTGTTTAATCCCAAGTCCACCATGGACAGCTCCACTGCTACTTGAATGTATCATTGTGCTCCTGTGAGGCCCACATCAGAAGGATGCCAGCACTAATAGGACTGTGATGCCACCCCCGCCTCTGGGCTGGCTCTTGAACTACCCAGTCCTGGTCAGCAGTGTCTCTGAGTAATGTCTCTCTAGTGTTTCCTCCTGAGATTAGAAAATGTATCCTGCTAGTTATATACAGGAAATTAAATAAAGCAATGCATGCAAGGTGCCTGTGAACCCTAAAAATTGTACCTTATTTTGTATGTTTCTGTGTAGAGATGAAAGTCCAGAAAGAAAAAATAAAAACCTTAAAGTTTCAAAAAAGCGAACAGTTTTCTGTTAGACTGTTTCTGTCTAGGGCTCTCTAATAAATAATTAAGCTTAAAACTATCTGCTTATAACAAAGAGGAAACCTGTCAGTAGCAATAAAATATTGCTGTAATATAGGGAATAAAACAGAAAATGGTTTGTATTTTCAAAGGTATGTATTTTAGGTGTTTTGTTTCCCAGAAAAAAAAATGTAGTCAGCCTGTGAAGAGAGTATCTTAAATTTCTGCACACAATGAGCCCTTTAGAACACACTGTTAAATGCAACTAAAAAACATCATGCTAAGAAGCATCAGCCCCACAAACAAAAATACAGGCCATGGATGTAATTCAGTGGTGGAGCACTTGCCTAGCATATGTAAGGCCCTGGGTTCAATCCCCAGCACAATAAAAAGAATGGAGATACAGCAATAAAGTGAGCAAGATCAATGCAATGACACACACATGTGCTGAGACTCTCTGCAGTATAGGGCATAGTTACCCAAATTAGAGGGCTTATGGTAATTGTAAGTATTATAAATTTGTAGTCAACTAAAATTATCACAGCATATGGAACAGTTTTCAGTAAACAAAATTGAGAGCATCCAGGAAACACACAAATAGAAAATAATCCAGAAGAAGGTCCCTTACAGTTTGTTTCCATGCACTCCACTAGAGAAGTTAAACGTGAGTCAGTACAGAAATACAATAACTGAAAATAAAACTGGATATAAATAGATATATAAGTGTTACCTCTGAAAAGTTATCCATATTTTCCTTATTCAGTTCAGTTAATGCCTATGTAGTTCTGCCTGTACTTAACAGTGCACCTGCTCCTCCCTCATGTATCTTGTGATTCCCAAGACATCACTCAGTGTAAACATTCACAAATTGTTCTCAGCTTCCAATTTTAGCTTAATAGCTTTCATGTATTGATTTTTGTATCTGAGCTTCAATATTTGATAAATAATGAAACTTGAAAGAAAATTCAACTAACTTTGCTAAAAGCAGGGCACCCTCTTATCTTTTCCCTTTCTAAGTTGGTAATTTGTCTCTCTTCATTTAAACATTTTAATAGTCCCACAAAACTATCCTTTTAACACTATTATAATATAATCATGAATGATGATTTGAAAACTCATTTGAACTTATACAAAAAAAGTGAAAGAATAGCAATGAAGATTTATTGTTCATTTGGAGATCACTTTACAAAACAATTCATCCCAGGTCTCCTTTAAATCTAATGTTCCATTTGCAATTATCAGATTAAATTTACAAATATTGAATTTCAAAAAAAACTAAAGATATTTTTAGGTGTTAGGGATGGATGCTGTGCTATGGAAATCTAGTAAGTAAAGGCCAGGGCTTCTACTAAATGTCTTACAATTCACCATATCATCCCTCACAACAGAGAATTATCTCATCCAAAACATCAACAACAGGGTTGAGAAATCCTACTCTATCATAAGAGAACTCTTTCCCAAAACCCCAATTCAATTAATTGGATAGAGAATTTGTTTACATTCCAGAGCAAATGTCACTATATCTTCAGATTGGAAGATGCATATGCATGACAGAGACACTATGAAAGATCTGAGATGCATAATTTTGGGGTTACCTTCCTGTGGTACATGTATTTAGTCTTCAGTTCTTCCTTGTTTCGTCCTGTGAAAAAAGTGGAGCCTAAGGCACTAACAACAAGATGCTCTGTGACCCTCCCTGCATAAAAGTCAATTCAAAGTGGACCAAAGACCTAGGAATTGGGCCATAAATTCTGCACCTAGAAGAAAATGTAGGCTTAACAGTCCAACATATTGGCACAGCCATGGATTTCCCAATAAGACACCTAAAGTTTAAGAATCAATATGTGGATGACAAAATCTTCTTCACAACAAAGGAAATTATTAGGAACATGGGAGAGAGACCAGGAGAATATCTTTGTCAACTGTTCCTGGAGGGGGCTCGGTTAATATCTAGAATATGTATAGAACTCAAAAAACTTAACACAAAAAAACAAATGCCCCAATTAATAAATAGACAAAAGAAATAGATATTTCTCAAGAGAAGAGATAAAAATAGGCAATAAACGCATGAAAAATGTTCAGCATCTGTAGTTATCAGGGAAATGCAAAAATCAAAACTACATTTTTATCTTACCCTAATTAGAACAGCAATTACCAAGAATACAAATAATAATAAATGATGGTGAGTATATAAGGAAAAAGGTACACTCATATATTATTGGTAAGAGAGCAAATTAGTACAACCACTCTGGAAAGCAGATGGAGATTCATCATAAAATGAGGAATGGAACCATTATAGGACCAGATATACCATTCCTTGATATATATCCCAAAGAACTAAAATAGGCATATATAGTGATTCTGTCACATCAATGTTTACAGCAGCACAATTCACAATAACCAAGTTATGGAACCAACCTAGGTGCCCTATGAATAGATAAAGAAAGTGTGTTGTATATACACAATGGATTTTTAATCTGCCATAATGACTGAAATTATGGCATTTGCCAGTAATGAATAGAACTGGAGAACATCATGCTAAGTACAAATAAATCAGATTCAGAAACTCAAAAGTTGAATGTTTTCTCTCATATGTGGAAGTGAAACAAAAATAAAGAAAAATAAGTGAGAGGGGAGGTCTCAGGAAAATAGAAGAGAGATCAATGGTGTAGAGGAAGAGGGCTGAGGGTAAGAGAGGAAGAACAGGAAAAGGGAGGAGCAATAGAATGAATCTGACCATACTTTCCCATGTACATATATTAAAATACCAAAATGAATCTCACCTTTAAGTATATCTATGATGCACTAATTTAAAAAAATAAACTATAAAATATAGAAGAAAGACTAGTAGAGTAGAGGAAAAGAAACAGGGGGAAGGAGGAAAGGAGGGAAAGAGGAAGTACTGGGGACTGATTTGGAACAAATTATATTTCATCTTTGTATAATTATGTCAAATTGAATCCTAATATTATGTATAGTTATGATGCACTGATAAAAAAAGAAGGTCTGTGAGAAATATTTTTTTCTAATTCAGAAAACTTGTGTTCCTTGTCAGGATACATAAATAAATATACACAGATATTTTAAAATAAGAAATAAAAGGGAATTGGTGGCTAAGTAAAGGAAATAATATTGGGGTTGTGAGAGAAGAGTCCTTTTATTAGAATCTAGAATTTCTCAACCTTCACACTACTGATATTTTGTACCGGAAAATTCTTTGTTGTGGGGGACCATCATGTGCATGGTAGAAATAGTGGCCATGTCCTCTACTTTTTAATTTTCAGTAGCAACCCAAAAATATTTCCAAACATTGCCAAATAATTCCGAGGGTACAAAAATAACCCCTGCTTGAGAACTACTAACATGGAATGATTGTCATTAACTATGGCCTGGAATTTATTAGGCCTCAAATATAGCCTATTAAGTGGTCCTAGTGTGACTGGCTTTCTCCTTTGAACTTAGTAGGTATTACTTCATTCAAAATTAGTTTGGATTATTACATTTAAGTCACCATATCTAAAAATAATACTTTAAGTGATTACCCTATTTAGAATGGTTGCTCTCTTAGAACAAATTATGGAATAATCCATGTGATTTACTAAAGAGAGTAATTCAATTAATTGTTCAATAGAAAGCCTATTTTAAAAATAACACAATGTATACATGAATTAAACATTAATATGTTCATTTTTATGTATCAGTTAAAGTTCTTTGTCATATTTGTTTAAATACTTACACTAAAGTAGTTTGGTCATTTGCAGAACTTCACCTAATTTCTTATCACCCTTTAATTTAAGGCTTTAATATTTCCACAATATTTCCAATGACAGGAATCCCTCTCTTCTTGAAGAGTCCCAGTGATTTACAGAAAACTTGGGTTTTAGAATTTTCTTCTTTAAATTGAGAAATTTTTTTCATTTTAGCTTCCAATCATTGATCCAGGAGGTTATTAAAAACAGATGTGATTCTCTTCCCACATGAAAGAATATTACATATTTGTATTCAATAACATGTTTCTCCACACCCTTTTGTGGATTAAACACCCATAATTCCTTCCACCATTTTTTTGTAGGGCAGGACTTTGAGTCCTTCCATCCAGCTGGCCATTCTATAAAATGTTTACAGATTATTCATATTAATTTCATCAATATGTTTTCCAAATTGAATGCCACGCTACAAATATTAGAATGCTACACTCAGATCACAGAAACTCTTCCATCTAATCTAGACTTGATGTTTTTTTAATGAGGTCTAACGTGGTTGTACTTAGTAATAAAGCTAGAGAAAAGTGCTAGAGAGTTTACTAAACATCAGTGGTATCATTATGATGAATAAGATAGCAAATAAAATTTCTGGTATGCTTTTGTTTTCCATAACAAAGAAAATTATCTCCTAGAAGAGAATGTTAAAAGAGGAAATGGCAACATTCCATTGTTTCAGACATACCATATTATTAACCCATATGGAATTTATTTTCGATTTCAAAATTCTGGAATTTTGACCCTCATATGTGAGGTTGCAAAATCCTCTCCTATCTCTCCTATATAATAGTTTTCAGATTTTTAATTTAAGGTTAATATTAAACTCACCAGTTCATAGTTTTGAACTCTGCATCTTCATGCTTTTAGACAAATATGAAGTTTTGCCTGTTTGTGTCCTGTAGAATTTCCTACTGTTGTTTCCAAGTTTAATATATATTCAGGTTCATCCATGGCCTACTTCTACAATGTTTTCCACTAAAATGAGTGAACCACCTCAAAAGGGGATGAATTTCACATCAATGTACTTTTTTCAAATGTAGGCTAGATCATTTGTTGCTAAGAATTCTCTTTCAGAAAATAATTCATCTTATTACAAAAGATAGAAGTAAAATATCTACATTCTATATAATCATTTGGAATTATATCATTGATATTGGGTACCTCTTCTATTTTTTCTGTTTATACTATTGCTATTATGAGAGATTAAAAGTATGTTTTAATGTTCTCCTCCCACCCTTTCTTTTTCTTGTGAGTCTCAGCTTCTCAATTTTAAACAAGGTCATATTGACCTGAGATGTTTTGGGAGATGTGAATATGTGGGGAGCCTGAGCACTGCTCAAAAAAGAAAAGTGAAAGTTGTTCAAGAACCTAAATAGAAGGTTCAATTCTATTATAACATAGATTTTACTGGATAATAGATTTGTCTTCACCAACTATAATATATAAACTTAAAGTAATGTACAACTTTATCAGAAATACTTTGGAAGTCTTAGAACAATTTCAGAAATAATAGTTTTAGCCATAGGAAAAATTAAAATATTCTGAGAGCTTTGAAATTGGATTCGGCTTCCCCTTCACTTTCCTGCACCCTCTTTCTCACAGTTACCTACAAATATCAGAGACCTGTTACAAAAATTATAAGACAATGTCACCATTTACTTTCTATGTATCTTTTTTCTATTAAATTTCCTTTAGAAAGAAATTAAGGAACTGGGGATGTGGTTTAGTGGTAGAGAGCTTGCCTAGCATTCATGAGGTGCTGGGTTCTATCTCCAGTACCCCACACACACAGAAAAAAAAAGGCAGTTAAGGCCCATTGATAGTATGAAACTTTGAAACTTCCTGAACAATCTTGTGGTTCCTATACCATTTTTATGTAAATTGCCTAATATTCTGTCTTGTATTCCTAATATACTGTAATTTATGGGAAAAGCAATGTTATCTGCTCTTTCATAAGTACCCCTAAACAACTAAAAACAACTGGTAAACTTGCTGAACTGAATCTTCTTCCTAAAGTTATGCTTAGAATATATGTATTTTAAAAAGTTATTTTATGCCCCAATGTTGTTTTCTTTCCTTTTTTAATTGATTTTTTAAATAAATGAAAGCAGAATGCATTACAATTCTTATCACACATATAGAGCACAATTTTTCATATCCCTGATTGTATATAAAGTATGTTCACACCAATTTTGTCTTCATACATGTACTTTGGATAATGATGACCATCACATTCCACCATCCTTGCTAACCCCTGTACCTTTGCCTCCCTCCGGTCCCACCCTTCTATCCTATCTAGAGTTTGTCTCTTCCTCCCATACTGCACCTCCCTACACCACTATGAGTCAGTCACCTTATATCAGAAGAAACATTCTGCATTTGTTTTGAGGGGATTAGCTAACTTCACATTATCTTCTCCAGTGCCATTCATTTACCTGCAAATGCCATGATTTTTTTTTTTTCACTTTGGAGAAAGTCTCCTTAATTTAATGACATTAAAAGTACAAAGTTTAAAATGCAGGAAGGTGATCCAAACTTTGAAAAAAATACAAGTCAATGGCATAAAGAGATGTTTATTGTAAGTTACTAGAGGAAGAAAGGTAAGTACTGTTCAAACTATTTTTTAAAAAGATTCTCAAAATTTCTAATGTTTTATATAACAAATATTTTCCTGGGTTTTTTTTAATTATACATTTACCACTGACTGAGAGCTTTTAGTTTTTTGAAAACATTTTTAAAAGTCACAGACAACTTAATTTTCATATATATATATATATATTTATATATATATATATATATATATATTAAGGTTATTTTGTATAGTTTCAGCTTTCATGGTCATTTCTTTTTTTATTTGTTTTAATTAGTTACAGATGACAGTACAATGACCTTGACATATCATACATTTGAATCACATGGGATACAATATTTTATTTTTCTGAGTATACAGGTTGCAGAATCACATTGGTCATGCATTCACATATATACATACAGTAATAATAATGAAACAGAAATGCCATGATTTTATTCTCTTTTATTGCTGAATAATAATCCATTGTGTATATATGCCATGCTTTTATTTTAATCCATGTATCTACTGAAAGGCATCTAGGTTTGTTCCACAGTTTAGCTATTGTGAATTGGGCTGCTATAAACGTTGATGTGGCTGTGTGTCCCTGTAGTATGCAGTTTCTAAGTCCATTGATTATAAACAGAGGAGAGGAATAGCTGGGTCAAATGATGGTTCCATTCCCAGTTTTCCAAGGAATCTCCATTCTGTTTTCCATATTGGCTGTACCAATTTGCAGTCCACCCATCAATGTATGTGTGTGTCTTTTTTCCCACAACCTCGCCAATACTCATTGTTGTTTGTCTTCATAATGGCTGCCATTCTGACTGAAGTGAGATGAGATCTTAGAGTAGTTTTCATTTGCATTTCTCTAATTGAAAGAGATATTGAACATTTTTTCATATTTTTGTTGATTGATTATATATCATCTTCTGAGAAGTGTCTGTTCAGGTCCTTGGCCCATTTATTGATTGAGTTATTTGGTTTTTTGGTGCTTAGCTTTTTGAGTTCTTTTTATACCCTAGAGATTAGTACTCTATCTGATGTGTGAGGGGTAAAAATTTGTTCCCAAGATGTAGGCTCTCTGTTCACCTTCACAGACTGTTTCTTATACTGAGAAGAAACTTTTTAGTTTGAATCCATCCCATTGATTGATTCTTGGTTTAAATTCTTGCTCTATAGGAATCTTATTAAGGAAGTTAGGGCATCCTACAGATGAAGATTAGGGCCTACTTTTTCTTCTATTAGAAGCAGAGTCTCTAGTTTAATTCCTAGGTCCTTGATCCATATTGAGTTGAGTTTTGTGCATGATGATAGATAGGGGTTTAATTTCATTTTGTTGCATTTGGATTTCTAGTTTTCCCAGCACAATTTGATTAAGAGGCTATCTTTTCTCCAAGCATGTTTTTGACTACTTTGTGTAATATAAAATAATTGTAATTTTATGGATTAGTCTCTGTGTCTTCTATTCTGTACCATTGGTCTACCAGTCTGTTTTGGTGACAATACCATGCTGTTTTTGTTACTATTGTTGTAGTATAGTTTAAAGTCTATTATAGTGATGCCACCTGCTTCACCCTTCCTGCTAAAGATTGCCTTAGTTATTCTGGGTCTCTTATTTTTTCAAAAGAATTTTATGATTGCTTTTTCTATTTCTATGAGGAATGCCATTGGGATTTTTATTGGAACTACATTAAATCTGTATATTGCTTTTGGTAGTACAGTTATTTTGATAATATTAATTCTGCCTACCCAAGAGCAAGGTAGATCTTTCCATCTTCTAAGGTCTTCTTTGATTTCTCTCTTTAGGGTTCTGTAGTTTTCATTGTAAAGATCTTTTACCTCTTTTGTTGATTCCCAAGGATTTTATTTTTGTTGAAGCTATTATAAGTGGGGCAGTTTTTCTCATTTTCCTCTCAGAGTATTTGTCACTGATATACAGAAATGCCTTTGATTTGTGGTATTGATTTTATATCCTGCTGCTTTGCTAAATTTATTTACTAGTTCTAGAAGTTTTCTGGTGGAGATTTTGAGTCTTCTAGGTATAGAATCATATTGTCAGCAAATAGTGCTAATTTAAGTTCTTCTTTTCCTATGTGAATCCCTTTAATTTCTTTTGTCTAATTTCTCTGGCCAGTGTTTCAAGAACTATGTTAAATAGAAGTGGTGAAAGAGGGCATCCCTTTCTTGTTCCAGTTTTTAGAGGGAATGCCTTCAATTTTTCTCCATTTAGAATGATATTGGCCTGGGGCTTAGTATAGATAGCCTTTATGATGTTCAGATATGTTCCCGTTATCCTTAGTTTTTCTAGTGTTTTAAACATGAAAGGGTGGTGTATTTTGTCAAATGCCTTTTTTGTGTCTATTGAGATGATCATATGATTCTTATCTTTCAGTCTATTGATGTGATGAATTACATTCATTTTCATATGTTGAACCAACCTTGCATCCCTGGGATGAATCCCACTTGATCTTGGTGCACTACCTTTTTGATATGTTTTGTATTCGATTTTCCAGAATTTTATTGAGAATTTTTACATCTGTGTTCATTAGAGATATTGGTCTAAAGTTTTCTTTCTTTGATGTGTCTTCTCCTGGTTTGGGAATCAGGGTGGTATTGGCCTCATAGAATGAGTTTGGAAGTGCTGCCTCTTTTTCTGTTTCCTGAAATAAATTGAAGACTATTGGTATTAGTTCTTCTTTAAAGGTCTCGTAGAACTCGGCTGTGTATCCATCCAGTATTGGGCTTTTCTTGGTTGGTAGGCTTCTGATGGTGTCTTCTATTTCATCACTTCATATTGGTCTGATTAAATTGTGTATATTATCCTGATTCAATCTGGGCAAATTGTATGACTTAAGAAATTTGTCGATGTCTTCAATATCTTCTATTTTATTGGAGTAGAAGTTTTCAAAATAATTTCTAATTATCCTCTGTATTTCTGTAGTGTCTGTTGTGATATTACCTTTTTCATCACATATGCTGATAATTTGAGTTTTCTCTCTTCTTCTCTTTGTTAGTGTAGCTAAGAGTCTGTCAACTTTATTTATTTATTCAAAAACCAACTTTTTGTTTTGTCAATTTTTTCAATTGTTTCTTTTGTTTCGATTTCATTTACTTCAGCTCTCATTTAAATGACTCTTTGCCTTCTACTGCTTTTGCTATTACTTGCTCTTTTTCTATGGCTTTGAGATGTAATTTTAGGTCATTTTTTGTTGACTTTTTCTTCTTTTAAGGAATGAACTCCATGCAATGAACTTTTCTCTTAGTATTGCTTTTATAGTGTTACAGAGATTTTGAAATGTTATGTCTATATTCTCATGGACCTCTAAGAATTTTTTAATCTCCTCCTTGATGTCTTCTGCAACCCATTGTACATTCAGTAGCATATTGTTTAGTCTCCAGGTGTTGGAGTAATTTTTATTTTTTATTTTGTCATTGATTTCCAATTTAATTCCATTATGATCCAATAAAATGCATGGAGTATCTCTACTTTTTTGTATTTGTTATGAGTTGCTTTGTGGCGTGTTATATGGTCTATTTTAGAGAAGAATTCATGTGCTGCTGAGAAGAAAGTATATTCTCTCATTGAAGGATGGAATATTCTATATATGTCAGTTAAATCTAAGTTATTAATTACATTATTGAGATCTACAGTTTCTTTATTCAACTTTTGTTTGGAAGATCTATCCAGTGGTGAGAGAGGTGTGTAAAAGTCAACTAAGATTATTGTGTTGTGATCAATTTGACTCTTGAACTTGAGAAGAATTTGTTGATAAACATAACTGCTCCCTTGTTTGGGGCATATATATTTATAATTGTTATGTCTTGTTGGTGTATGATTCCCTTGAGCAGTATGTAATGTCCATCTTAACTTTGGCCTGGAGTCTACTTATTAGGTATTAGGATGGAAACCTGTGCTTGTTTCCGAAGTCCATGTGAGCGGTAGGATTTTTCCCAATCTTTCACCTTCTGTCTGTGTATGTCTTTACCTATCAGATGAGTCTCCTGGAGGCAGCATATCATTGAGTCTTTTTTTTAATCCAATATGCTAGCCTGTGTCTTTTGATTGGTGAGGTTAATCCATTAACATTCAGGGTAATTATTGAGACATGGTTTGTATTCCCAGCCATATTTATTTATTTTTTGTTATTTAACTTGACTTGATTTTCTTTTATTAGTTTCTCATTTAGGGTACTACCTCCCTCTGCTGATTTTTATTATTGTTTTTTGTTCCCTCTTCATGGAATATTTTTCCAAGGATGTTTTGTAGTACCAGTTTTCTAGCTATAAATTCTTTTAACTTTGTTTATCATGGAAGGTTTTATGTATCTCCTGTCAAAGTGATCTTTCACTGCCTGTATTTGTTCTCTTGTATATTTCTTGAATTCACAGAACATTTTAACTATGAACATCCTGAACTCCTTCTCTGTAACCTCTTCTGCTGTGGCTGTCAATGATTCTAATAATGTGGTGTCATGATTTGTTTGAGGCACTTTCTTCCCTTGTCTTTACATCTTGCTCATGTGCCTTCCTTTCCAGCTCTGTGGGTCTAGATTGTTATTGTTTTTACCCTATAGATTTGTAGTGCTCTTGTAGGATTCCAAGACCTCTCTTTTGTGGGGAAGGACAATGTTAACAGATCCCAATATTAACAATATACCACCTATGAACAATTTGTTGTTATTAAGATGTTTACAGTTTAGTCTCAATGTGCAGAAATATTGAATTGAATTATTATCTACAATATAAAGAGTAGTTTTGTAAAATGGTTTACAGTTTCTGACAGAGGAAAATGAACTGGGGGTGAGGGTAGGATGATATGCTGAGGAGGTAGGATGTAAGGATATAGAGTTAATATATCTTAGGCAGTATAGAAAAGAAATCTAATGGAGAGGGTTAGTAGCAAGAGAATAGATAGGATGTAATTTAGGGTAGGCAAATATGTGGGAAGATAGTAGAGTACATAAAACAAACATATGTGTTTAGAAAACTACAGGACATTAAAATAGTAAAATTTGGAGGGGGAAGTAAAAATGGAAGAAGAAAAAAGAGAAGAAAAAAGGGCATATACAATACCTCTATATTATATGATTCAGGTGACTCAGTCCTCAAAATCCTATTTTATGCAAAGTTTTTGGTTTCACATATGTTGGGGATATGAGGGCTGGAGGATAGAAGGGTAGAAAAAAAAGAGAAAAAAAGTACACAAAGGAAGAAACCAGGATGGTTGGTAGTTTTAGAAATCCGTGTCTTTCCTGCTTCTCTTCTCATCCAATAGGTGGGGTTGTCTGTTGTAAGCTGGGGTCTCTGCCCTCAGGATGGTGGAGGTCATCAGGGTGGGAAGGGTGGTTCTGGTGCAGAGTGCTTGGAAGTGGGGAGTGGCACCCACCAGTCCCTGCAGGGAGACGGCACCTCACAGATCTCTTTTTGGGACTGCTCATATGACTTGAGCACCTGATACTATCTCCCTATGTTGCCTGGAGATTTCCTAGTTCCTGATATCTCTGTTAGGCTCCAAACTTTAGCCCCTTCTTCCTCTCCCTTAGCAGTTCCCAACTGAGTGACCTCTCACACTGGGGCTCCCATGGGTGGCGTCTGGTCACAGTGCACACCTGTCCAACTGACAGCTGTTTTGTGTTGGTCAGATAATGTGTTGGATTACTGCTGCTGGGGAGAGGGAGGAGTTGTAAACCTACCTGGCCAGCTGGAGATCCAATCTGGCAAGGTGAGCCAAGATGGAGGCAGTCTGCTTCCAGAGCCTGGGTGTCTGGTGAGATGGGGGGAGCTGGGTGACGGTGTTGTGCGGTGGGTTGGTAGCAGCTGAGTGATCTCTGTTGGAGCAGAGCGAAGTTGCCCCAATCTACAAAATTTAACAAACAGTAGTTTTCCTAATTCATTTTATCCCTGATAGCCTTTTAATTAGGTAGCTTGTTTGTCCAATGCCAGTTTTCTTATGCTTGTTCTCCTTCATGGATTCAAAAATAATCAAGGCAGGTGTTATATAAATTGTATAGGATGACATGTTGTCATCTTCAATTGCTAATTAATTTCGGATTCTTTCTGCTCCTGTGATATGGTACACTTTCTCAAATGAAAAACGATAAATAATCATAACACATTTTGTTAAAGCACTTCATAATTGATAGCAGAGATGGGATTAATTTTCAGCTAAGTATCTTAGCAAAGACTCTGTTCTCTAGAAACTAGTGTAGATTTTCTTCTTTTTTTCTTCTTTTAAAAATTTAAAGTATTATATTTGTGCATACTAGTTTTGTTCATTTTGACAAAATCATATAGTGTGTAATTTGATTTCAATCCCTGTTGCCCGCCCCCATTTTTTCCCCTGCCCTGTTCTCCTCCTTCTGCTCTACTGATCTTCCATTTATTTATTTATTTATTTGTTTGTTTATTATTGGTACTTTTTACATACACCCATGATCATTTCTAGGCAATATATGAATGTACAGGAAGAAAAGATATCCACCCTGGGTAGAATATACGCTATTAAAAGTAAAGATTTTTAAAGAGAAATCAACAAACACCAAGGGTACTTGTTCACATTTTTAATAGCAGAAATACAACTCAAATTCTGAGTTCATTCTTTGTATCAGGTGCTTAATGCGTATTTTGCCACTTAACATTCACACTAACTAAATATCGTTGGTACTACCATGACAGACAGAGATGAGGAGTCTGTTGTACCAGGTTTAGGATAAGTTCTGAATAATCACACAGCATTGGCTAAGCAATTGGCTTTACTAGAGAAAGGGGAGAATGTCAAAAGTCGGAGTCAGCACAGAGAAGTCCTGGGTTCCCATTTGCTCTTTCTCTCATAGTAAAGTATGCTGAAAAGCACTGGCTAAGCATCAAGCCAGTAGGGAAAAATACTCTACTGAACTCTGGTGTAATTCCATCTTCCTTACTTTAACAGGGTATGTAGGATACAGTCATTGAGTTAGGGGAAGGTAATCAGACTGTGTTTTGAATGCATCCTGTTTTGAGGTACCAGGAGTTACAAAACTGTCTGAAATGCCATCTTCCAGGCCCTGGAAATCCTGAGGTCCATGAGATAGCCCACCTCTTTTATAATGGAAAGAGGCCCAGGCCCACTGACAGAAAGGAAGCCTGGTTATCAGGAAGTTTTGTGCAGGTTAACCAGAGTGAGAGTGGACACCCTACAGTTACACTTGGATTATTTCCTTCATTGAGTCATTAAAATTAAATCTTAGAGAGATTATATTACTTACTCAGAATCAGAAGACAGTTGAATACTATCATTGGTATGTTGAAAATCAACCTAGAATTGTGAACCAGAAAAACTATTTTTTGAAATAAGATAGTCAAGAACTGAGAGTTTATTATAATGAAGAACTACCATGATGGGCTCCTGTGAGAAAGAAAATGACAGCAACAATACGTATGAGATGCAAGAGAAAATGATGCACAGAATAACTGGTAAACGTAGAGCTAACTGTTTTAATTAAGGAAAACAGAAAAACAATTTCTGATATGCATGTTTAAAAAGATAACAAATAAATGGCAATAAAATCGATAAAAAGAGTATGATTGGGATAAGTACCTTCTATAGTCTGTGTTTTCTTTGGGAGAAGGATATTTATAATTTTTATAGTCTGCATAATGATATTGCACAAGCATCTACTTAAAAATATGTTATCATGTTGTGTCAGGTATTAAAATCACAGGCAGGAAAGACAAAGATTCCACAGAAAAGGAGCATGAAAAAGCTACTACAGTAGGGAGTCATATCACAAACATCACCTGATAAATGACTGGTCTAGACTAAATTAGGGAAAGTTTTCAGAAAGAAGTCATAGCTTAGCTAAATTTTAAAATGTGAACAAGAGATATCTAGGATTAGCAGGAAGATGTGTGCAAATGCTCAGAGAAAAGAGACTGCCGCAAATTTGGGAAACTCAAAAGTTCTCCAAGTTGAATGAGGGGTATATGTTCTGGAGTGAAGCATAGTGAATGTTGAGCTCAGTTCCAATTTTATTCAAAAAGTAATTTTTAAATGCGCACATTTACAAAAAGGAAATCAATGCTTGTTGAAGAGTTTTAGGTAGTACATTAATATATATGTACTGTTTTATAAAAATTAGCATGATAATAAAGTAGGGGGTAGACTGGAAGAGCAAATGCAAGAAGCAGGGATATTAAAAAAGGAAATTATTGAATGGACCTAGAATCAACCTAATCTGGTCATTATGGGTAGAAGTTTTTGTCCTTAGATGAAAGATCACATGATTCTCCCCATAAAAGGAAGTCCCCCTCTAAAAAAAAAATGATACATTTGGGGAGAATTTCTTATAAAAGATCCACTAAATAGATACATAAAAACATAAACCTGAATATATTTATCTATCAGTTAAAAATATATTTAGCTTAAAATACTTTTAAAAGGTTTCACTGAGGTGTCTGGACAGGTCATCATGAAAACCTATTCTTCAAAGCTCATTCTAGATGCTGCTCTTGGGAAATGAATTTTCCCTCCTTGCATTTATTATCTGCATCATTTATCAATCCTTGTTATGAGGTTCATGATTTATTTAGTCACATTAATCTATGACCTTGGGAGCTTTGGAAAAATTGAATCGTTTTTACTTTTCACAAGCTAAACTAGACCTGAGAGCATAATAGTGTGCTCAACAAATATTGAATTTAAAAATATTGAATTAAAAAAGGAATCAATGAATGAGAAATATTTACTGGGACAGAAGACTATGATATAAACAGGTAGTTCTCCTGCTGAGAGAACTGAAACTTAATTGACTGTTTTAACATTGAGTAAAAGCAATGATCTCTTTCACTCTCTGTTTGATAGAGAGAGAGAGAAAGAGAGAGAGAGAGAGGAAGAGATAGAGAGGGGGAGAGAGAGAGGAGAGAGAAAGAATTAAAGTCACAATGTAAAAGAGGAACTATACTTTTAATAAAAAGAGTTAGCATTGACTGAGCAATTACCATGTATAATTACTTAGCACAGTACTGAGTAATTATTTGTGTTATTTCATTCATTCAGTAAACATTAGTTGTATGATTTAATGAATGATCTAAGTAATATCCTAGATATGAGGGATGAAATAGCAAACAAAAGACACAGTCTCTGCCCTCATGGATGTGAGGGCTGTGGGGAATATGGATAGGTAACAAGGTAACCTGTGGTAAACAACCTAAATTCAGATTATACAGACTGAGATGTAATAAAGGAAATAAGCTATGATGTTATGTAACAGAATTTGGAGGCGGGGGCACTGGGTAAGTTGAAAGGTCTTTTGAGAAGATGGCAGTTACTCTAAAACCTAGATGAGAAAGACACAGCCATATGAAGACCTTGGGCGACAGGGACTCCCTCATGCAAAGAGAAGAAAAATAAAAAAAAATATCATAAGGCAAAAAATACTTTGGTTTGCCTGAGAACACAAAAAGAGATGACAAAAGCTAGAGTATGATTGGGCAGGAAGAGGCAGGCAACAATTGGCAAGAAAAGGAAGGCCAGCCATGGAGGGTCTAGTGTCCATGATAAGGAAGCCAGTGATCTTGACCTTTTAATGGAAAGCCATTAGAGTGCTTTCTAGCAAAAGAATAACGTAACTGAGATGCATAATCTGGCTGCAGGGTAGAAACAGATTTGAAAGAGTGTTCAAGAATGGACAGAGGAGCCAAGTACAGTGGTGAATGCCTGTAATCCTAGCAGCTTGGAAGGCTGAGACAGGAGGATCTCGAGTTCAAAACCAGCCTCAGCAACAGTGAGGCACTAAGCAACTCAGTGAGACCCCATCTCTAATAAAATAATACAAAATATGGCTGGGGATGTGGTTCAGTGGTTGAGTGCCCCTGAGTTCAATCCCCAGCACTCCTCCCCCCCAAAAAAATGGACACAGACCGTCATAGAAGATTCCCCTTCTGGTGGGAAGATATGAATAAAAGTAGATGATGACGGAAAATATAATTTTGAAACACAGCATGTGAATCTTAAGGGTCCACTAGGAATGAGTAATGAAAAGATGACAAGAATTCAAGGGTAATTCTAGATTTTTGTTTGAGCAACTGAAAGCATGATGGTTTCATCTACTAATAAAAAGTAGAAAAGAACTAGGTAGGTGAAAAGAATCAAGCCAAATGTTTTGACTAAGGAAAGTTGTACAATTCTGATCATGTAAAGTAATGTGTACATCTAAGTTATATATCAATCTAGCACTTTGATTTATTAACCTGAACTTTATGTAGGAGAAAAATATTTAGAGCTAATTAGATAATAGGAAATTATTAAAAGAAATGAAAATTGCTTAAACTTCCAAAGGACAAAATATTAGGAGAATAGAAATGGGAGTGGAGCAAAAAGAAAGGAGGGGTAGAGAAAAGGAGAGGGAGAAAGAAAAAGATTCTAAGTGAGGCTTTCTGTTAATATACCAGAAGTTAATTATAAAGAAGTAGAAGCTGAAAAAAAGTGCATAAAAAGTATAATTTGGGAGAAGTGATAAATAGGGCTCAGAATTTTAATTTATAATTCTGCAAGTGAGCCATCACTCACTGAACTCAATGAGAGTGTTTCACGCACTCACCAGCTGCTCTCTGCCTCCATTCTGTTCCATACACTGTTTCAGGTTCCAGACATACAACGGTCACTGAGATGTGCTTACATCCTAGCAAAGGAAGGCAAAAATAATCAAGCAAACAAATAAATAAAATTATAGTTTTAGGCAGTAACTAATGTTAGGGAAAAAATAGGGGATTGGAATGATAGAGAAATTCAAACTTTCAACAGGCCAGCCAAAGTCTCCCTAAGGAGAGAGTATTTGAGCAGACAGTTAAGTGACATGAAGGAGTGAGCTGGGTGCAGATCTGAAGGCAGATCCATAAGCATGTAAAAAGGGACAGGAATGGATTGAAGCTTTGTCTGTGTGGCAGAAGCCAGAATTAGTTGCAAAAGAAATTTGGGCTGAAGGCATTATATCACATGTTGCTGAATAAGCCATGGCAAGGAGGGTTTTGTTGTATTGTAACTGCAGTCTCTTGGGAGGAATTCTGAGCAGGGAGAGCATTTCATGTGATTTCTGTTTTCAAATATTTACTCTACCTGCAGTGTGAGAAATAGATTGAGTAAAAAAAAAAAAAACCACAAAAAGACACAGGGAGATCAGAAGTCTAAGACAGTTGCCCAAGTGAGAGATTTAATATAGTCTTTCAGATATAAGCCAAAGTTTTAGATTATTATAGAACCTTATGCTGAGGGTCAAGAGGTTCCTAATATATGATTGAAATGTCTTGATTAAGAAAAGAGATGAAATTAGAATGAGCTTGCCACCACAAACAAAAACTTTTCAGCAATTATTAACTGCTGCTATGAACTGAACATTTGTGTGTCCCCAATATTCACATATGAAATCCTAACCAGCAATGCGATGGTCTGAGGAGTTGTTAACTTTGAGAGGGATTTCTGTCCTGAGGTAGGGCCCTCATGAATGGTAATAGTGTGCCCTTATAAAAAGAGGAGACATACAAGGAATCAATCTCTCTCTCTCTCTCTCTCTCTCTCTCTCTCTCTCTCTCTCTCTCTCTCTCTCTCTCTCTCTCTCCCCCCCCCACCTTGTGAGGATACAATGAGAAAATAACCACATGCAAATCAGTAAGCAGGACTCTCATCAGAAGAGAGTAGGCTGTATCTTGAGCTCAGAATTCTCTCAGTCTCCAGAAATGTTAACAAATGAATTTCTATGATTTAAGCCACCCAGATTGTGGTATTCTGTTAATGCAGCCTAGACTAACTGTTTGGGTTTTATGAGAATTTTGATCTAGACCCCCTATAAGCTTTATCAATTCCATTTTATATTTTCATAAAATCTAGTAGAGTAAATTATTTATTTTGTTCTTGGAGAGACTTAATTTTTAAATATCTTATAAATCTAACCATCATTTACATGGATGCTAACACATACCATCATTACATATGTTAAGAAGAAAAGAGAAATATTATGAACCATATAAATATTTCATATAACAATTACATTTCAGGGTTAAAAGAAAACATGAATATTAAAACACATGGAATAAGCAAACATATGTTACAGAATAACCCAATAAAAGTCAAATGCATTACAAAAACTAGAGTCTGTCATTAGCTCCATGCTATTAGTTTTCTACAGAAACATATCAACCTACAAAAGCAGAAGGGAAAAAAGTAGGTAGACTTAAACAAGCTTCCTTATAGAAAATCAGAAAATGTGTGTGTGTGTGTGTGTGTGTGTGTGTGTGTGTGTGTGTGTGTGTGCCTAGGATTACAAGCTATTAAAAGTCCAGATAACTTAACTGAAACTAACAAAAACCTATCTGAAATTCTATTTTGTACTTAGGTATTCTAAATAACATTTTAGGTAAGAGGATTATTCCTGAATATGGCTATCAACTCGCTTCCCTTCAGATTGTATGAATCTTTCACATTGATATGGGAATGTTCTTTGAGTTTGAGCAATTGTTGTGTGCCTTAAGCTGACTGAAATAGTTTCAGAAGAGTCAAATGAGTTTAAAAGAATATCATAGATTATTTTCAATATCCTGTTCATGGAAGATGTACTCAGCAATGGAGAGAAACAGAATCCTTGTAGTATTTATCTCTCAGTTGATGGAGAGAATAGAAGTTGTTGAGAAAAGCCTGAAGAAACTTCTGTACATTTACAGTGAAGTGTAGAATACAGATCAAAAGAAAAATTATACATAGCTCAAAGGAGATGGGAAATATTTTCTTGAGCATTTTCTTTGACTTTACAATTATTTTGCATCAGCTTGAGCAATGGAACTAGAAATTCATATTTCCCACCCCCCAAAATATTCTTGGCTTCTTTATATTTCAACCACTGCTTTGATCAGAGCTTCCCAATTAGTCATGGGACAGAGTGAAAGCTCACTAATTCAAACAAGGGGTACAGTCCCTCTGAATGTGCAAAGTGAAACTCAGGGTATTTTCAAGCAAAGTAATTTTAATATTTCCAGACAGAGATAAAATATGAAATCATGTTATATTTTAGAAGTTCTTGAGTAATTTATTTGATCAATAAAATAATATTTGTATTGACATTACTCTGTGAAAATATGTACATTAAAAATGTTCAAAAAACATAGGTTGATTATACATCTAAAGCAAATTAAATTTACCCTGAATAATCCTTTTTTTCCACTACTAATTTAGAAAGTTGGCATTTTGATTATCTGTGATACAAAGAAGCAATATAATAAAAACGATATATACCTGCCTTGGGAGCCACATGGGTCAATAAGTTATTTGATATTTTGAATTTCAATGTTTACATGGGAAAAACAGAAATAATAATGCCTAATTCATTACATTTTAATAAAATAAGGTTAAACCGAGCATGAATCTTAGTGTTAGAAAGTAAATGAATTCTCTCCCAATCCTGCCCAATTATTGAAATAACATAAACCCACAAATGTATAATTTGTATTAAAAAAACAACAACTGTCTTGTGTAAAATGCTATTAATGAAAGTTGACTTCATGTTTACATAAACTAACAAAAGAATGTTCTATGTTACAAACAGATGAAACAAATATGCAAAAGGCATAGACTATGGAAAGGCAGGAAACAAAATTAATGGAAACAAAATCTAAGGGAAAGAAAAAGAAGAGAACTGGAGGTGAGATTAATTCCATGCAATAGAAATAGTTCCCACTGTAGGAACCCAGAGACTTGAAGAAAGAGAAATGAGAAGATATGTGAGATACAACAAAGAAATGACATGTAATATGTATAAAGAACTATTGTGTATCAATATTTTAAAAGTTAACACTTGTATGGAAATATGCCAAAAATGTAAATAGATTGCTTAAAGGAAAATAAATATAAATGGGCATTAAATATGATAATAAGTATTCTGCTTTTACAGGAATAAATTATCCCAAACTGTCATTTTTTACCTATCAAAATAGCGAATTGCTTAAAGTAGTAAAGCTCCATGTTTATTTGGGAGAAACCATTAAAGCCTGTATTCTCACCAGCTGCCAATATGAGTTTAAACATGTACAACCATTCTGTATAGCAAGTTTGGACATATCTAATGGAGGGCTGTTCAAAGAGTTTGTGTTCTCTAAGTAATTTGACTTCTAAGCATGTAATCAGGCCTGGTGTGGAGGCACACACCTGTAATTCCTGCCGCTCTGGAGGCTAAAGCAAGAGGATCATGAATTCAAAGCCAACCTCAGCAATTTAGTGAGACCCTGTCTCAAAATAAAAAAAAAAAAAGGCTGGGATATGGCTCAGTGTTAAGCATTCCTTGGTTCTGATGTAGAATATATGAGGCTGGACACCCAAGGAATTTTCAGGAAGCAGGTTTATTTTAGCTATAGCAGTCCAGAGGGACTAATGCCTAATAATTTCTGGACCCTGAGTCTGGAAATTCTTTAAACTTTATAAAAAGTGGGGTGGTTACAGGTCAGGGGGTGGGTACATAACATTTACACTTTGTCCCATATTCTTAGGCTAGACAAAGGTTTTACAAGTTTTTACTAAGAAAACAGAGATAATATCTTTTTACACAACTAGTTTGATTGCAGAATCAAACTGTATCACACATTTTGTATGTAAACTTGGCATTTACAAGAAAAAGAAAACTTCAAACCACAGTTTTCTCTGCAGACACCCTGCTGATAAATTTTGTAAAAATCTTTCTGACAAGAGAAGAAGCTTAATTATGGCAAAATTCTGTTCAGTGTAGGAGTACCTGATCTGCTTCAGTTCAATCCCTGTACCAAAAAGAGAGAGAGAGAGAGAGAGAAAAGAAAAGCATGTAATAGGATATTTATTATTTTGAACATTGATTTGTAATACCTAGAAACTTAAAATAATATAAATACATAAATAATAGATTGAATAGTAAAATGATAAGTTAGCTTTGGTCAACTGAATGGTAGACTATTAGAGCAACAATAAATATATCCCTTTGAATCTTTTAGAAATGACCATTGCTTTCTTTATCCATGAAAACACAGCTGAATAATAATACACTGAGTTAGTTGGGGAATTTTAGGATCCAAGTACTTCTCATTCATAAAATATATGGAGACACTGAACCTGGATCGGCTGAATTCAAGCTCCCGTTCGCCTGCTTCCTGCAGACAAACAGCTGTGACTCAGCACTAATCCATCCGGCTGAAACAACCGGTCAGCCCTTCTGATACTATGGAGGTAAATGCCAACCGAGCCTTCATAGGCAGTGGCCACAGGTTTGAAACGGGGCTTGGGAGAGACAGTAAGGACCCACCCGTTGCATTGGTCACCCGGCAAAGGGAAACGAACTGTCGCCATTTGCAAGAGATACAACCATGGCAGACAACTGACGTCATCAGACTGCGGCGGAGGAGATAACTTCATTGAAACCTGCGGCTACAGTGACTTTTTCCCTTCCCTTCTAATACCTTTCCTCCCAAGCATCAAATAAATTTATAGGAGTAAACAGTAACTCAGCAGTCAAACAGAACAAGAAGTAACATGAGCAGCTTCAAAAAGCAAGGAAGAAAAGGAGTACAAACAATGCAGGACAGCCTAAATATTCAGGAGGACCTAGAGTCATCAGAAAAATGGTCATATAAAGAACTCAAGGAACACCTTAGACAGATGGAATGGAACCTTAAAGAGGATACGAGACAGCAAATTCAAGCAGCGAAAGAACACATTGAGAATGTATTACACAAACAGATAAAAGAAGAAGTTAAGCACCTTTATCAGGAGATAGAGATTATAAAAAAGAATCAAACCATAATCTTAGAAATGAAGGAAACTATAAACCAAATTAAAAACTCAATTGAGAGTATCACTAACAGAGTGGAGCAAGTAGAAGCCAGAACGTCAGATAATGAAGACAAAATATTTCATCTTGAAAAGAGTCTAGCCAACTCAGAAAGGCTGGTAAAAAATCACGAGAAAAACATCCAAGAGTTATGGGATAACATAAAAAAAACAAACTTACGAGTCATCGGGATAGAAGAAGGTACAGAGATTCAAACCAAGGGAATGAGTAACCTGCTGAATGAAATAATTACAGAAAACTTTCCAGAAATAAAAAAGGAAACAGATATACAAATTGAAGATGCATACAGGACACCGAGCACACAAAATCACAGTAGACCAACGCCAAGACACATTGTTATGAAGATATCCAATATACAGAACAAAGAGAAAATATTAAAAGCTACAAGAGAAAGGAGACAGATTACATTCAGGGGTAAACCAATAAGGTTAAAAACGGATTGTTCATCACAGACACTGAAAGCAAGAAGGTCATGGAACAATGTATTTCAAACACTGAAAGACAATGGATGCCAACCAAGAATTCTGTATCCAGCAAAATTAAGCTTCAGGTATGACAACGAAATAAAAATCTTTCATGATAAACAAAAGTTAAAAGAATTTGCAGCCAGAAAACCAGCATTGCAAAGCATTTTGAGCAAAACACTACACGAGGAAGAAATGAAAAACAATAACCAAAACCATCAGAGGGAAGTGCCTCGGTAAAGACAGAGGGCGAAGGGAAAAATAATCATGGAGAAACAAACTAAATTTTTTTTTTAAAAAAAGGATAAATAATCAAACATGGATGGAAGTACAAACCATATATCAATAGTAACTCTGAATGTTAATGGCTTAAACTCTCCAATAAAGCGACATAGGCTGATATCATGGATTAAAAAAACAAATCCAACAATATGCTGCATCCAGGAGACACATCTGATTGGAAAAGACATACACAGGCTGCAGGTGAAAGGATGGGAAAAAATATACCACGCACACGGTCCTCGTAAGCAAGCAGGGGTGGCCATCCTCATATCAAATAAAACCGACTTCAAGACTAAGTTAATCAAAAGGGATAAAGAAGGACATTATATACTGTTAAAAGGAACCATTCACCAACAAGACATAACAATTATCAATATTTATGCACCAAATAATGGCACTGCGAAGTTCATAAAACAAATTCTCCTCAAGTTCAAGAATCAAATAGACCACAACACAATAATTATGGGTGACTTCAACACACCTCTCTCACCATTGGACAGATCCTCCAAACAAAAGTTGAATAAGGAAACTATAGAACTCAATACCACAATCAATAACCTAGACTTAACTGACATATATAGAATATATCAAACATTATCAAATGGATATACTTTTTTCTCAGCAGCACATGGATCCTTCTCAAAAATAGACCATATATTATGCCACAGGGCAACCCTCAGTAAATATAAAGGGGTGGAGATAATACCATGCATTTTATCTGATCATAATGGAATGAAACTGGAAATCAATGATAAAAGAAGGAAGGAAAAATCCTACATCACATGGAAAATGAACAATATGTTACTGAATGATCAATGGGTTACAGAAGACATAAAGGAGGAAATCAAAAAATTCTTAGAGATAAATGAAAATACAGACACAACATATCGGAATCTATGGGACACAATGAAAGCAGTTTTAAGAGGAAAATTCATCACCTGATGGTCATTCCTCAAAAAAAGAAAAAACCAACAAATAAATGAGCTCACACTTCATCTCAAAGCCCTAGAAAAAGAAGAGCAAAACAACAGAAAATGTAGCAGAAGGCAAGAAATAATTAAAATCAGAGCGGAAATTAATGAAATTGAAACAAAAGAAACTATTGAAAAAATTAACAAAACTAAAAGTTGGTTCTTTGAAAAAATAAATAAGATCGACAGACCTTTAGCCATGCTAACAAAGAGAAGAAGAAAGAGAACTCAAATTACTAACATACGGGATGAAAAAGGCAATATCACAACAGATGCTACAGAAATACAGAAGACAATTAGAAATTATTTTGAAAACCTATATTCCAATAAAATAGAAGATAGTGAAGACATCGATAAATTTCTTAAGTCATATTATTTGCCCAGACTGAGTCAGGAGGATACACACAATTTGAACAGACCAATATCAATGGATGAAATTGAAGAAGCCATCAAAAGACTACCAACCAAGAAAAGCCCAGGACCGGATGGGTATACAGCGGAGTTTTACAAAACCTTTAAAGAAGAATTAATACCAATACTTTTCAAGTTATTTCAGGAAATAGAAAAAGAGGGAGCTCTTCCAAATTCATTCTATGAGGCCAACATCATCCTGATTCCGAAACCAGACAAAGACACCTCAAAGAAAGAAAACTACAGACCAATATCTCTGATGAACCTAGATTCAAAAATCCTCAATAAAATTCTGGCGAATCGAATACAAAAACACATCAAAAAAATTGTGCACCATGATCAAGTAGGATTCATCCCTGGTATGCAAGGCTGGTTCAGTATACAGAAATCAATAAATGTTATTCATCACATCAATAGACTTAAAGATAAGAACCATATGATCATCTCAATAGACGCAGAGAAAGCATTGGACAAAGTACAGCATCCCTTTATGTTCAAAACACTTGAAAAACTAGGGATAACAGGAACGTACCTTGACATTGTAAAAGCTATCTATGCTAAGCCTCAGGCTAGCATCATTCTGAATGGACAAAAGTTGAAGGCATTCCCTCTAAAATCTGGAAGAAGACAGGGATGCCCTCTATCACCACTTCTATTCAATATAGTTCTCGAAACACTGGCCAGAGCAATTAGACAGACGAAAGAAATTAAAGGCATAAAAATAGGAAAAGAAGAACTTAAATTATCACTATTTGCAGTTGACATGATTCTATACTTAGAAGACCCAAAAGGGTCTACAAAGAAACTACTAGAACTAATAAATGAATTCAGCAAAGTGGCAGGATATAAAATCAACACGCATAAATCAAAGGCATTTCTGTATATCAGCGACAAAACTTCTGAAACGGAAATGAGGAAAAACACTCCATTCACAATATCCTCCAAAAAAATAAAATACTTGGGAATCAAACTAACAAAAGAGGTGAAAGATTTATACAATGAAAACTACAGAACCCTAAAAAGAGAAGTAGAAGAAGATCTTAGAAGATGGAAAAATATACCCTGTTCATGGATAGGCAGAACTAACATTATCAAAATGGCGATATTACCAAAAGTTCTCTATAGGTTTAATGCAATGCCAATCAAAATCCCAATGGCATTTCTTGTAGAAATAGATAAAGCAATCATGAAATTCATATGGAAAAATAAAAGACCCAGAATAGCAAAAGAAATTTTAAGCAGGAAGTGTGAATCAGGTGGTATAGCGATACCAGATTTCAAACTATATTACAGAGCAATAGTGACAAAGACAGCATGGTACTGGTACCAAAACAGGCGAGTGGACCAATGGTATAGAATAGAGGACACAGAGACTAATCCACAAAGTTACAACTATCTTATATTTGATAAAGGGGCTAAAAGCATGCAATGAAGGAAGGATAGCATCTTCAACAAATGGTGCTGGGAAAACTGGAAATCCATATGCAAAAAAATGAAACTGAATCCCTTCCTCTCGCCATGCACAAAAGTTAACTCTAAATGGATCAAGGAGCTTGATATCAAATCAGAGACTCGGCGTCTGATAGAAGAAAAAGTTGGCTCCGATCTACATATTGTGGGGTTGGGCTCCAAATTCCTTAATAGGACACCCATAGCACAAGAGTTAATAACAAGAATCAACAAATGGGACTTACTCAAACTAAAAAGTTTTTTCTCAGCAAGAGAAACAATAAGAGAGGTAAATAGGGAGCCTACATCCTGGGAACAAATTTTTACTCCTCACACTTCAGATAGAGCCCTAATATCCAGAGTATACAAACAACTCAAAACATTAGACAATAAGATAACAAATAACCCAATCAACAAATGGGCCAAGGATCTGAACAGACACTTCTCAGAGGAGGACATACAATCAATCAACAAGTACATGAAAAAATGCTCACCATCTCTAGCAGTCAGAGAAATGCAAATCAAAACCACCCTAAGATACCATCTCACTCCAGTAAGATTGGCAGCCACTATGAAGTCAAACAACAACAAGTGCTGGCGAGGATGTGGAGAAAAGGCTACTATTGTACATTGCTGGTGGGACTGCAAATTGGTGCAGCCAATTTGGAAAGCAGTTTGGAGATTCCTGGGAAAGCTGGGAATGGAACCACCATTTGACCCTGCTATTGCCCTTCTTGGACTATTCCCTGAAGACCTTAAAAGAGCATGCTACAGGGATGCTGCCATATCGATGTTCATAGCAGCACAATTCACAATAGCTAGACTGTGGAACCAACCCAGATGCCCTTCAATGGATGAATGGATAAAAAAATGTGGCATCTATACACAATGGAGTACTATGCAGCAATAAAAAATGACAAAATCATAGAATTTGCAGGGAAATGGATGGCACTAGAGCAGATTATGCTTTGAAGCTAGTCAATCCCTAAAAAACAAATACCAAATGTCTTCTTTGATATAATGAGAGCAACTATGAACAGAGCAAGGAGAAAGAGCAGGAAGAAAAGACTAACATTAAACAGAGTCATGAGATGGGAGGGAAAGGAAGAGTAAAGGGAAATTGCATGGAAATGAAAGGAGACCCTCATTGCTATACAAAATTACATATAAGAGGTTGTGAGGGGAATGGGAAAATAAACAAGGAGAGTAATGAATTACAGTAGATGGGATAGAGAGAGAAGAAGGGAGGGGAGGGGAGGGGGGATAGTAGGGGACAGGAAAGGTAGCAGAATACAACAATTACTAATTGGGCATTATGTAAAATTGTGGATGTATAACCGACGTGATTCTGCAATCTGCATTTGGGGTAAAATTGGGAGTTCATAACTCATTTTAATCTAATGTATGAAATATGATATGTCAAGAGCTTTGTAATGTTGTGAACAACCAATAAAAAAAATAAAAAATAAAAAAATAAAATAAAATATTTGGAGACATAATATAACCCTTGGGTTAAGAATCTGAGCTTTGAGTTTGTATGGTGTTGAGATGAAGTCCTATTCTGTTTTCTGATAGTTGGTGACTTAGGGATATGTACTCTTCAATGACAGTTAACTTTATGTGTCAACTTGATTGGGCTAAGAGATGCCCAGATAGGTGTTAAATATTATTTCTTGGTATGTCTATGTGTGTGTCTAGAACAACTAGCATTTGAGTCACACTTAGAAAAAAACCGTTAGACATCATTCAAATAAAAGAATAAAACAGAAGTGGAGTAAGGGAAATTCATTGTCTCCTGAGCTTAGACATCCTTCTTCTCCTGCCCTAACATACCACAGCTTCTGAATTTTCAGATCTTCAAAAATGAACTGAATTTTTTCCTTTTATTAGTTTTGTTATTTTTAATTATTTATTTATTATAATTTGGATACATGACAAATGTATTTCATTTCATAGCGCACATATAGAGCACAATTTTTCGGAATGCATTTCAATTCATAGTGCACATATAGAGCACAATTTTTCATTTCTCTCAGAGTCACACCCTTTGTGTCTTCATACATGTACTTAGGGTAATGATGTCTAACTCATTTCACGATATTTCCTACCCCTATGCCCACTCCCTTCCCCTCCTCCCTTTTGCCGGATCCAAAGTTCCTCCATTCCTCCCATGCTCCTCCCTCTCCATCTCCATTATGGATCAACATCCACATATCAGAGAAAACATTTTGCCTTTGGATTTGGGGGGATTGGCTTACTTCACTTAGCATAACATTCTTCAATTCATCCATTTACCTGCAAATGCAATGATTTTCTTCTTTTTTAATGCTGAGTAATATTCCATTGTGTATATATATAGTTTCTTTATCCATTCATCTATTGAAGGGCATCTAGATTGGTTTCACAATTTAGCTATTGTGAATTATGCTGCTATAAACATTGAAGAGGCTGTGTCACTATAGTATGCAGTTTTTAAGTCCTTTGGGTACAAACCAAGGAAGAGATAGTTGGGTCAAATGTGCTTCCATTCCAAGTTTTCCAAGGAATCTCCACATTACTTTCCATATTAGTTGCACCAATATGCAGTCCCACCAGCAAGGCACAGCAGCCGTGATTCCTGCACAGGAGCAGCTGTTGGGGTCCTCTAATCACCTACAGAGAAAGAGTATTCTTACTACTTGAATCCCAAGTCCTGGAGTGACACAGAAGGCAGCCTCTCTCTAGCCTACCATCTTGGATCCACCGCTGAACTGAATTTCACAACCAGTTTTCCATGATTTTTAACTCACAGATGGCAGACCGTGGGATTTTTTTCAGGCTCCTTGATCCTATTAGCCAAATCCCATAATAAATCTCTCTCTTTCTCTTTCTCTCTCAATTTCATCTTGGTTCTGTTTCTCTGAAAAAAACCCTTACCTAATGGAAAGTCCTAGTTTTCTGCTTTGGAAGAAGGGTCATCATGCCTGACTAATAGTGTTAGGATGAGGTTTGAACTGAATTCAGGTTACATGGTTACATGTAGATTCTAGTTTAATACTCAAGATATGGTAGTGATTGCTAATATAGTTTAGGACTTTCCTTATTACCCAAGACCCCAAAATGTTCTAATAGAATCTCTATTTACAAGCCTTTGGCTCATCATTAAAGCCCACCTTGTGTCAGAAGCTACATGCTCATCTCTGTGGCTGTAAAGATGAATGGGCCACAACTTCCGTGCAGCATTAGCTTTGTCTGATAGTGTGACAGACCATAGAGCAAATGATATTACATGATACTTTACCTTAAATCCCCAAATCTAAAAGAGTAGCTATTAAACTATAATAAAATATAAAGAGTGCCATTGAAGAATGATATGAAAAATGACATTAGAGGTCCAGAGCAAGAAGTGGAAAACCATCTTGATGGCAAACAAACTGTTGAAAATTGAGGGCAAGGCTTATCTAAAATATTCACTATGGAAGAATTTTGCATTCCTCCCTATGATTGAAAACACCATAATCTCACTTTTCAAAAAATATGATAAATAAATAAATACGAGAAATAAATAGAAATGGCATTTTGAATTGAACATTGTGTATAAGAAGAAGGGAAACAGCCGACATTCAGGGATTGTGAGCCTCCCTAAACAAATTTCCATTCAAATTACCAAAACATATATAAATGGAGAAGTCAGTGAAAAGGAATAAGAACATGTCCAGGTCTGACAAGTATCTGAAGCACTCTTGTTGTGTTACAGTCATATACAATTTCATCTGTATCATTCATGAAGTTCTACTGCAATTATTTAGACATAAAGGCTGCTAGGGAGGGAAGAAGGGAATATTTCAATGCTCTATCCTTACAATTACTTTGCCATAGAAAGGGCTATAGTTTTCAACAGGGGTGGTAAAAGGGAAAGTGATAAGAGTTAGTAGTAAAAGCATTCTGCTGTCATGTATAACAAATTAGAATAAATAAATAATTTTTTTAAAAAAGCATAAGTGAAGGATAGCTTTTGACAAAAAAAAAAAAAAGAACTCAAGTCATAAGAAACTGATTTAAGTATCTTGTTAAACCAAATGTACTTTGCAAGCCTAAAAGATCTTGGACTCATTCCTGAGAGTGTAGATAAACCAATGGACAGATGTGGAGTGTAGAATCCAGTGGTGAGCAAGGAAAAAAGGGAATGGAGAGAGGTAAACTTATCTCTGGTATAAAGCAGAACTTCAATCCATTGTAAAGACAAGAACAACAGAGTTTAGCTCGTAAGCGAGAAAGATTTGGCAAGGGCTGGCAAATTTCTCAGGCTTGAACAATATTAAAGATAGTAATCTTAGGCCTGGCCTGTTCAAGGGTGTTTCAGTTGTATTCACAAACATCATGTAAAGAGGGTATTACTGAGCACTATTCCACTTTAGAGTCCTGCCTAGGGCTTGGCTCTTCCGACTTCAATAGTTCTCCACCCCTCTTTGCACTTATGGAGATCCTGTGGTATTACAGTTAGCTTGATGGTATATCAAGAGGGATAGAGATAAATGTACTATTGGAAGTGCAGAAAAGATAAATGGGAGCCAGAACATGGAGTACAGGGGGTAAAAAAGAAGTTGATGCTGCAAAGGTAACCTGAGACAGGGTTAAGAAGGGTCTTGTTAGTCCCCCCTAAGTTTGGACTTGAAATGTTCTAAAGGCAATTGTGAGATGCTGGAAGAATTTCTACAACAGAGCAGTACATCTGAACAAGGCATTTTTAAAAATGTAACTGTGGAGAGTATTTTGAAGAAGCAAGGATCTAGGATAGAGACTTCAGTAAGGAGATTATAATACTACTTAAAGAAAGTGAAAACAATGATGACCCAAGAATGGGGAGCAGTAATGAAATGCAGAAAGAAAGGGGAAGAAAATTAGGGCAGAGAGAGAGCCCTTAAATGAGGGACAGGGAGAAAGTAACAATGACTAATGTTCCTAATCTAGGCAAATTGGAAGCAATGATGCCGTCCATACAGGAAAAAGGAAGGATGTTGAGGGGTAAGAGGGTGGATAATGAATTTGGCTTTAGGAGTATAAAGTATCAATAGAAATATTTATAAGTATTAACATAAAAATCTTGTTAAGGTCATTCTTTTATTTTCATCAGGAAGATGACTAGAAGAAATCTTAATGTTTTGAGACCTAAAAACTGAGTGGTAATTTCTCACATTACAAAGGGATTCTTAACTCTATGTAAATGGTGCAAGTAAATTCTTTCAAATAATGACTTTTCCCAAAGCATCAAAACCATGATAGGATTTTTGAAATGTAGGTCTGGAAATAAACAAGAAGAGATTGTTTTGTTTTGGATGGGATAGTAAAAATACAAATAAAAATTCTCTAGAGTAGAGATAAGGAGAGAAACAGAGGAAAGGGGAAGATAAAAATTGAGGAGAAAAGCAGGGGAAAACTCAAAGGGAAATGAAGAATATGATTATAAGGGCAAAAGTAGCCACCACAACAAGAGTAAAAAGGTGAAGCATGTAAGCTTTGTAGAATAGTGAAGAATCAGACATAAAGACAAAAAAGAAATACTCTGATGTGAACAATGAAGGACAATATCTCTTTCTCAGAGTCCAGCAGTCAGTTAGCCTGGAGTGCTGGTGTGCTCTGGAGAGTTGCAGGAAAAGCACTTTAGAAAGAACTTTAAACTAGTTTTTCTATCTCTGAAGCCCTCAGTTCTGCCTCTTTTTAGTACCATGACCTTAGACTAAGTTAAACTCAGCCTCAATGTCTGTATCTGTGAAATACAAGTAACACATAAATGATAGATGTAAAAATTAAATGAAATCATGTGGCATGGTACCTGGCACATAGAAAGCATTAAGTAAATGGTAGTTATTATTATTAACAATGCAAAACAAGTACACAAGTTCCAAAGGATTAAATATTTCAACACAAAGTACTAATCCATTCACCTTTTCAGCAGCCTATTACCAAAATGGTAGTCCACACGTGGAAAGGTAAATTATTTCCCTCACTAACATTGTATTGTGAAATCCTTAAATGCATCCCATCATCTAAATTAAAACAGGGATTTAGGGAAGCATGTAGAACATAGAGTACTAAAACATAGAAAGAAAGGGAGAAGACACCACTTTATAATTTGTTATGGCCTCTTCTGACTTCTATCACAGGAGAAGGTATTACATGATCCTGGCTTTCTCTAAATATGGTTATCATATGTTATTTCTTTGAAATAAGATTTCAAAGAAAGTGTTAACTATGAGGAAGCACAGCCAAAAAAAAGATAATATTATAAACTGAGCAAGAAATGCCAAAGAGAGAATAAAGCATGGAGTTTGAAATAAAAGCTTGACATGGTTCTCAGGGTTCTCACTGATAAGCAAGCAAAGATGCTGGAGATAAATTAGGGTGGAGGTCCCCAGGAATGAGTAAAAAGTCTGGGTCCATACACCCTGGGACATAGAAGAAAAGAAATTAGACAGAGTATAGAGAGTAATGAAGAGGTCATCCAAGTTCCAGTAGAGAGCAGATTTCCCATCTAGTACTATGTTGCTTTGTTTGCATGTCACTTTTAATTTTTATATTAATTGATGCATAATATATAGATATTTATGTAGAACAGTATGACAATTCAGTACACATATACATGTTTAATGATCAAATCAGGTGATTAGCATTATAATAAATATGTTTCAATATTGAGTCATGTTACTATATAAGTTATTTTTTTAAATAATACCACATTAATAACTCTTTCTCAGATCCCACCATAATGAAAATGAATAACATATTACTTGTTAAAATTTCAACTTGAAGAGAATGTCATTTCAAAAAGTAAAGAATTATAAAAATAAAATATCATAAATTTATTACATAGGACATGCCTATTTCTAATTTTATGAGTGATTAAATTAATTCATGGGTTTGTGGGATACAAAAATCAAGGGAGTAATATACTGTCCTATGTTTTTCTTGGTAGGACAGGGTCATTCTTTTCTTTACAAATACATTTCAAATATGATTGTAAATTACATTTTCATGCATACACACACAGTAGTACACTGATCACACTGTTGGTCCCAATTCTTTCTCACTGTGGATGGGACATTCCTCTCCAGTCCTTGATTCTGACCTTGGTCATGTTCACATTTACTTGCTTTGGCAAGTGGAACACTGGCAGACATGATTCAGGGCAGAGCTTGGAAAGCCCTTGAGCATTACTTCTGGCTTACCCTATCATCCCCATTCTCACACCTCTGTTATAACCATGAAGACAGGTGAGGAAGAGACGCTTCTTCCTGTTTAGCTGATGAAGTCCTACTATGCCTATTAGCCAGCTGAGTAAACCCAGCCAAAGCTTACAATCCACCACTGACCAAAAACTCAAGTAGAATCAAATGAGATAAGCAGAACTGGCCAGCCAACCTATAGATTTGATTGTAATAAGTTCATATTTCTTTAAGGCACTTGTTTTGATGTGCTTTGTTTCATAGTATTATCATGCCAGTAACTACTTGATTCATACTACACACACACATACACACACACACACACACACACACACACTTACACATATTGATTTCCTCAACAGAACTAAAATCCTTAAAGAAGGTATATCTCATACTGCTTCATCTGCATCTTAGCACCATTTACCATGAACATAGTTAATAGTGTTTTAAAATATTCATTAATTAATGGATTATAGATTAACTATGTTTACCGAATTTGAAGTGCATTCAAATGTCCTAGCAGCAATTATTTCTCTCTCTCTCTCTCTTTCTCTCTCTCTCTCTCTCTGAGTGTGTGTGTGTGTGTGTGTGTGTGTGTGTGTGTGTGTGTGCGCACATGCTGAGGATTGAACTCAGGACCTCATGTGTGCTAGGCAAGCACTCCTCCACAGATCTTCAGCCCCAGCTATAAGAGTGATTTATTTTTATCTCAGAACTCTTTTATACTATAAAAAATTATTGAGAACCCTCAAAACCTATCATTGATGTATATGTCTGTTGATGTCTACTGTGTAAGAAATTAATACTGAGAAAAATTTTAAATGTAAGAATAACAAGCACACATTCAATTGGCTATCAGAGTGATAACATCAGCACAATTTATGTTTCTCATGGGAAGCTCTACTTTAGACTTATGAAAAAAAAAGAGTGTAAAAAACAATTGAGTTACATTCGCAAAAAACCTTAAAAACAGTACCTGGCAAACAGTAAGTGATATATGAGTGTCAAATAAATGTTATGACATGGCTATCCTGTTTGTTCTCTGAATACCATTATTATATAAGTTTAAAATTATCAAACATGAAATTATTTATACTCACATGCCTGTCAAGGAAGATATTTAATAGTTTTTATTAAGAAGTATTACAGTGTTCACATTTCTGCATAATGAGAGATTTTTTTCCAATGCCAATTTAATCAGGTTGTTACTTTCCTCAACAAAAAGCAAGTCTATTAAAAATCCCTTCATTTCAGAGGCAAAACACAAAGGCATCTGAGTGAGACAACACCCAGACATTGCACAAATCCACAGCATGACACAAATAAAGAAATAAGCTTTCCTTTATAATAATTGATTAGCAGCCTGCATTTTGCAGATTATGCAGAGGGATATAGAGCCTTTGGTTCCCACCCAATATCCATTATTCTCTTCTCTTTTAATTATAAAACCCTAGTTCAACTCCCTTAATTAGGAAACTCTGACAATGTTCTCTTTTTTAATTTCCTGCTGCTTGGGAGGTGGATGTGAGTGCTAGAACCCCAAACGCCATCTTAGACTACAAGAGGACAAAGCGTAAGCATGAAACCTAAAGCAAAGGCCAGAACTGAGTGGGCAGAGCATGGCAGGGAGCTTGTGTTTCCAACATGAGGGGCTGCTGGACAAGGCTACATTTCCCTATAGCTTTTATATGAGTGTGAAAGAGACTTCTATTGCACTTAAGGCACTGTTACTTTAGGGTGCTCCCTTAGTCACATAGATGCAGCCAACTTAATCCTAGATGATGTGATATATATGTGATAATCACTAATTATTTTAAGGTGGACTCAATAAAAAAGCATAGATGTAAAGACTGGTCATTTTAGAATAAACATAAAATCAGGAATGAAACAAGGAAAAGGACAAGAAAATTTCCTGACAGTATTTGACAGAAGATTTTCAATTATTTCAACTGAGGTGAATTGGGAATTAATGGCTAATCCATTTCCAATATGTGTCATTTGAAGTAAAATATATGTAAGTGTGCTTTTATTACCATGTATTACACGTATTTGTCAACCCTGGTGCATTCTCAATTAGTCTACAATTAAAACTTTTGACGTCTCTATAAGGTTTTACAGAGACAAATTTTTCTGTGATGTTTAGGATAGGAATTGAAGCAAATAAAATAATTTGTTAACAATGGTCAATGATAGAGAGTAAGTAGAAGATTGTTCATGGTAGACTTTTTTTGTTTGCTTTCTGTTATTGCTCGTTTTCCTGCATTTAACAAGCTTTTTCAAAATTGAACACTTTAAGACCCTTTCTAAATTTTCACATGCATAAATATGTGAAATGTTTGCATCCCTATAGAAAAGTAATGCTCAGTGAGAAGAACCAAGAACTAGACTCGACTCTGGGATCATTACTTTCTCAAGAATTTTTCTTGTCTTGGAATATTATGTATTTAATACAGTAAGTTACTGTTTTGGTCAGTTTTGAATTATCACTGTGACCAAAATATCTGACAAAAATCACTTAGCAGAGGGAAGGTTTGTTTTGGCTCATGGTTTTAAGAGTTTTCAGTCCATAGACAGCCAAGTCCATTGCCCTGGGCCCAAGGTGAGTCAGAACATTATGAGAAAGGGGGTGGCAGAGGGAAAATATTCTCCTCATGACAGTAAGAACAGGAGGTAAAGGGTGGGAAGGGGAGGATAAATTCTTTTAGGACCTGCCTCCACTGGCCCTCCTGCCGTCATGCTCCACCTCTCTCTCTAGTTACCCAGTCAATTCATTCAAACTAGGATAAACCAATTGGTTATAACTCTAACAATCTCATCATTTTGCCTGTGAATATTCCTACATTAACAAGAGCTTTTGGGTGATATTTTATAGCTAAGCCATAACATTTCACCCCTGGTTTCCAAAAACTCATATTCTTCTTACAGTGAAAAAATGCAAGAGTCCCATCTCTTAATATTTTTAGTATTGCCCAAGTCCAAAGTCTTTTCTGAGACCCAAGATAAACTCTTGGCTATAAGTTCCTGTAAAACTCAAAAGCAAGCTACATGTATCCAATATATAGTAGCATAAAGTGACCATTCCAATTCCAAAAGGGAGGAATAGGGGCATAGAGAGAAGGGATGGGGCTAAAGCATGACCAAACCCATTTGAGCAAATAGGTTCTGTAACTTTGCATACAGCATCTTGGACATATGGCTCTAAGGTGTGCTCTTCAAAGGCTTGGGCAGCCCCACCCATTTGGCCTTGCAGGTTGTAGCGCACATGGCAACTCTTGTAGCCTGGTTCTCTATGTGGCCAGCAGCTTTCCATGCCAGACTGTCCATATTACTGACATCTCTTAGTTTTTGGGATCTTCATTCTAGCTTCTACTTCGCTCCATAGCTTCATGCATTTCTCCCTCAAGGGAAGCTCACAGGAATCCTGACCCTGTTACACTTTGTATGGCCTCCCAGGCCTTCCTTTGAAATCTCACTGGAAACCTCCATGACTCCTTAACTTTAGCATTCTGTACTCCCTGCAGAACCAGCACCACAAGAATGTTACCAAGGTTTTCTGCCAGTTTGTACAATACCTGGAGCCACTGGAATCAGCTACAAGGGCTATAGTTGCCTCTGAGTGCCTATGTGACTCAGCATGGGGAAACAACTTTCTAGGTCCTCCTATGTAAGTAGGCACTACCATGATCTCTTCTCAAAGAACTTTTCTCTAATGCACTATACAGCCTGTAGCGGGTTTGTTCTTGAAAATTTCTGAGATGCCCACAAGGCATCCTTCCTATGATCTCTTTCCAAAGTACTTAGCATATCTTTAGTAGCTGCAAGCTCTTCAATAACCACACATTCCGTGGCCCCATCTTTACATGTACTTTTCCAGCTAAACAAGTTTTTAAAATCCTTTAGTTCTGTTTTCGGCTCCTTATTATCACAATAAACCTGTCTAAAAGCTGCCAGTAATAATGCATGCCACTGACTGAATGTTGTGCTGCCTTGACACTTCCTTCACGAAACTAACTAGTCCATTATTTTTGAATTTGGTCTCACATAATGTCTCAGGACATAGGCAAATGTAGTCAAGTTCTTTGCCAGAATATGAATGGCCTATAGTTCAATCCCCAAAAGAGTCCTCAATTTACTTTGAAACCACATGAGCATGGTCTCCATTCTTATTGGCTTTCTGGTCTTCTGAGCTCCTAACAGAATCACCCATTAAACTTACAATAATCTCACCATTTCACCCATGTATATTCTTGAATTAACAAGAGTTTGGTGGAAAACTCATATTCAAACCATAATAGTTACATTGATAAAAATGTCTCAAAACATCCTTCTTTTTACTAATCATAAATCCCCTCTGATCAAGACATTAAAAAATCACAAAATTATACAACAGGTACAGAGGAAAATTTGATCATTCCTAAAATTCTGTAGCCTTAAAAATATCACTTACTTCAACCACTAAACAATCTTATAGTTTTTAGTTTTGCAAATCAATTTTATTGTAGATTACACAATCATAAGCATAATTTTTATTTTGCTCTTCTATTTTGTTATTCCTAAAAAAAAGGTTTTCAAATGCTGTCAACATTTTTAAAGTGGGAAAACAATGGTTAAAATAGAAAAATACATGTGAAAAAATATGGTTTTATTTATTATTTTCCAATGAATTGGACAGGGAGAAAAATATTTGAATAAAAAATAAAGTCTAACACCAAAAAAAGCTTCAGTCTAACATGTAGATATTAACAAGTACAGAGGCAGGAAGTTGGAAAATATATATTTCTTTGATCTCTCTTAAACTTCTCCATCTTTTAGTCTCTATCTGAAAGATGAGAGCAATAATGCAAGCTCTCTCTTGCCTCAGCTGAAGGATACTTGATAAAAGTAAAGCACAGAAAATATTTGAGCTGTGTCATAGATATTTGCACTGAGCAGAAATCTTAACTGATTTTGTAATAACAGCCTTTATAGAAAGTGGTATAAAGAGAAACATTTTGTGAGTAGACTTTAGTTAACTCCAAAAAGTTTCTGTTTTGGTAGGATGTTCCCTTAGTCAGAGTAAATCTGAGTCCTAAATGATAATAATATATAGTCAGAGTAAGTTGAGTCCTAAATTATATAATATATAAGTGATAATACAGTAAATGCTTTATGATTAACTAAAAAACTATGGTTTTAAAGATCTGGTAATTTTAAAAGGAAAATGTCCTCCCAAATTATTAAATAATGAAATTTCAATATAAACTTAATACAAATAATTAATATTAAAATTTAATATATATTTAATATAAATCCTATGGGTTTTGAAATTACTACATGATCCAAAGCATAGAAAGTGAAGTAATTTTATGGGAAATAGTTATAGAACTTGTCTAAAATATCAAGGGGGCTGGAGCTACTATTATAATAATGAACAATAATGATATAACCCTATGAAGTTGCTATTATTTATTCATTTTAAACATAAGTAAACTAAGTTTTTCAAGCATTAGGTCATCTGCTCTTGGTCACACCTCAAATCATTTGAACACAGGTTTCTGGAAATACAAATATTGTTCTGTAACGATCTTAAACACAGAGTGTAGGTCTGTTGCCCACAAGGAGCAACAAGGTCCACCCCCAGGAGGAAGAAGACACTACACACAAGGAGAAGGTGATGGCAGCAGAAGTGAAAACCTAACACAGGCAAAGAGAGGAAGGGGTGTAATAATATATCACCAGGATGGAGTGGGTGAGTCAAAAAGACAATGGGGACAGGGTCTGAGCAGCGTCTTGCAGAACAAGTTCTAAGAAGTGGAAATGTGAAGTTTACTGGGTGGAGAAGACGCTATGAATGAACAGAGGTACAAAATAGCATTTACATAGCAGTCTTCTTCAACCAATAACTATCCAAAGTGCTTTACATATAGCAACTTATTCATTTAGTTCTCCCTATGAGATAGGCACTATAATTATCCCCGTTACAAAGAAGAAACTGAAGCACAGAATGCTTAAGTAACTTGAACAACATTACATAGCTAATAATTAACAGAGTCAGAATTTAAACCTTAGGTATTTGGCTCCAAAGTCTAGATTCTTTGCCTCCTCCTAGCAGCAAACATGTGATTTTACAAATTGTCAGGGTGGGTGGGGTAGAGAATAAATGAATGAATGAAATCAATAAATTGGAGCTAGAGGATGGAAACCCTAAATGTCATTCTAAGGAGTTCAATTTTCATTGTGTAAATAGCGCACTAAGTTCTTCAAAAGGAAGATACCACAGTGAGAATTGTCCTTGTATTATTCTGTGACGAAATGGATGGCAAACAGAATAATAGAGGCAGAAAATAATTTTCAAACAGAATAATTTTCAGAAAAATCATGGGAAATTTCTTTAATAGTTAAAGGAGAAATTAAGGACCTTAGTCAATCTCAGTTAAGGAATAAAGAGACATCATACCTAAGATTTCTCACTGAAGTTGCACCTCCTTTTGGGATCTGGGAAAGTACTCACTAGGAAAAAAAATCTTGTTGCCACTTTCTACAGTATCTCTCATAATTCAAGATTTTGTTCTGGACCCATTGTCATTTTGTTGGAGGTTTTTAGAAAGGCCAAACAAAATAATCTTCACTAGTAAAATCAGAGAACTTCACTCAATACTTTATTTTTCCCTGAGAAAGAGTACAGGTGTGATAAATTACTAATTTTCTAAGGACAGAAATAAATTAATGTCATGAAAAGTGCTTAGAAGTACTACCTGACACCTTACAAGAACTTAAAAAGTATTCTCTGCCATATTTTTGCTATATCATGAGAGTTTTATCCCCATCCTGATTCTTCATCCCTAGCTCCTTCCAAGGAGTGCTGTGCTGCCCACCTCACCATAGAGAAGGGTGTCAGTGCAGTGACTTAAAGTCACTGGGACATACTGTAGGACTCTCTATTCTTCCAGTGTCTCTGGTATTTGTGTAGACTCTTCTATCAGAGAGCAAGATTCGTGTGATCTAGAATATGGTACTCAGTAAGTACAAAGTACTCTCCCAACTGGATAAACAAAGGTATGTTCCTTCCTCATTCATTGGCCAGGTAAACAGGCAGAGGAAAGGGCAAAAGATACAAAACAGGAATCTGGAACAGCAATTTTACTTAAAAAGAAAATAATTATTATAATGATGTCACAGTTACTGCTCAACACACAGAAAATACGTAAAGCAAAGAAGTGTTTGCACAGAAGGAAATCCAAATGAGGTTGGTTTGTCTGTCTCAAAAATAAGGCAAAATATGAAAAGAAAAATTGTCACATCCCCAGCCCTTTTTTATTTTTTGTTTTGAAAAGGGTTCTTGCTAAGTTTGCTTGACTTGCTCAAACTTACAATCCTTCTGGTTCAGCCTCCTATATAGCTTGGATTACAGGTATGTACTACCCTGCCCAAAAGATATTCTTAATAACCCCTTGTGAAACCAAATATAATGGATTACTCTCAAAGAATGCTATGTCAGAGCCCATATAGGGTTTGCAAAAAGCATAGTAAAATATAAAATATACACCGTTATTGTGAAAGGGACTTAACGGACATCATTTTTATGAAGATAGTTTATTTTTCTATGTATTAAAGAATCATATTCTACAAGAGAATCTAGTCATATATGATTATTAAAGAGAGCACCCTACCCAAATTCAATAGTACTAGAAATATTTAGCTTCAACTGTCAAGTTGATTAATTATTAAGTGAAAAATTCCAAATTTGAATAAAAAAATAGATTGGTATAATTTTTCAGAAGACCAGAGTAATTGCTTCTTGCATTATGTATTAAATTTCTTACAACTAGCCTCTATTTAAATTACATTTCCTCAATTTTAATTTTCTCCATAACTGACCTACGTGTTTACCTGAGTCTTCCTTCCTTTCTTAAATTCTGTTTTGATTCATTAGCAACTGCAGAACCTTGTTTAATATCTAATTAAAATAATTGTTTAAAATTGTAATGTAATCTAACTCATAAGCATGAGCTTAATTAGAGACAATAAATAATGTTATAAGCAATAAGACAAAAAATCAAGTTAATGTTGCATTAAGACTGAGCTATTTAATTATACATCTAAAGATTTTAGATAATTCTCAACTTTGCATGATGACTGATTTGAAATAGACTGTTAGAACCTGGAAGCAAACTTGTGCCAATTAGACCATAAAATTATGACACTCTCTACATCAATTCTAAAGGTAAAAACAAATATCATCTTGAAGGTAAAATTGTTTATCACTGAGCTTCTGTTTTCACAGTTGAAAACATTTTTTCTCTAAAATTTAAAACTATATAATGGATTCAAAAACCTCTGATAAAATTGCATAGCTCTTACATGAAGTATTGTAAAAGCCCCAGTGACAAGCAAAATTTATAATAACCAACTTTAAGACTAAAAGAGCCAATAAATTAACAAGTACTTACTAAGCTCTTACTCTGCTGCAATGTTAGGTGGAGAGAAGTTTTAATGGACTGTATCTATACTTGAGGAAGTTGCACTCTAATATTGGTGGTTGGGATATACATTCTGATTTTAATAGTAACAGTCACCTAAAGACATAAAATATCTACAATCATAGTGATTAAAGAAACTAGAGGAGAAACAATAAGCAGTAATGGTTTATAAAAAATATTTGGGAGTATGGTATTCAGACAACATCTTGAGAACAAGTACTGCATCTTCTCATCTCTGCAACAGAGTACTTGTTATGTTGAATTTTTTTAAATAAGTGCTTTGAAACTAAATTCATTGGTAGTCATATGGAAAAACATTTTACTTAGGAAAAATATCACACACAGTGGCTGGAAGAATGTGATAAAGAAGAATATATACGCAAAGAAAGCTAGCCCAGGAAGACAATTAGCAATTTGCCAGAGTGAAAGGCAAGGTTGGAAATAACAGCTTTCACTCATTTCTTCTTTCTCTGATGTTCCACTCTGACAATATCTAAGTTTCCTGATGTTTCCTTCCAAGTGTTCAGTCTACCAGATGCCAAGCCAGACCTAACTAAGGCAAGAAGTACAACAGTGATACCAGTCCTTCCATCTGATGGGAATTAAAATTATATCATTCTCATAACCAGACTCCAAATCAGTAACTTATTCTTGACACTGTGACTTCAGTCAGATTCTGGACCTAGCCTTCAGATGAAACCCAAGCCCCATTTGCTCCTTTGGAAGCATTTCCTGACGCTTCGTTGTTTCTGATTCTCTACTTCACTAGTATAAACTGAAACCTGATATTTTTCTCAAGCTCCTGGCAGGAACCAAGTCTCACCTCTCTACCTCTCTCCCTGCGTTTTCTAGATTCTCTGCAAAGAGGTCCTGCCGAATGAAGTCTTCCACCACTTGCTCCAGCATTGGCTGCCTGGCTGCCTCACTTTCAGGGCAATGCCTCCGTGCAGGTTCTGCTTCCCTCTCTTTGGAACTGTGTGTAGATCTGCCTTTTGCTTCTCTAAGAAGGCATTTATGTTTTGACCCTGGATAGTAAGGCTTGGAAAGTACATTGGGTTTCAGAATGCAACATTAAAAGAAACTGGGTGAGTCTAATAATCTAAGGACAACAGTCTTTGAATAATTTTGAGTGGAAACATGTCACAAAGAACTAGGATTTTAGCATAATTATTTTGGAAACTGATTATAATTTTTAAAAAAGAGGCTACCAGCAGTTGGTATACAAAGACTCATTGAGCAAGATCAATCAATTTTGTTTTCTGTGACTTAAGCCATTACAATGATGGCCATCTTCTTTTGCACTTAATAAAAATTCTTAAATAACTAAAGTTATCTGTGACAAGTTGATAAATTATTCTAGAGGATTTTCCAATAAAAATACTATTATTGCCAGGCATGGTGACACACACCTGTAATCCCAGTAGCTTGGGAGGCTGAGACAGGGGGATGATGAGTTCAAATCCAGCCTCAGCAACAACAAGGTGCTAAGCAACTCAGTGAGACCCTGTCTCTAAATAAAATACAAAATAGGGCTAGGGATGTGGCTTAGTGGTTGAGTGGCCCTGAGTTCAAATCCCCCACCAAAATAAGAATACTATTATTTTGGTTGGAAATAAAAGTTATATAAATGGAGATTTAAATAACTAATAAACCAATAATTGCTTTAGGAGAGCTCAAACAGCTTTTCCAAAACATATTCCAAAAGAAAATTAAAAAATAGAAAGATAAATAAATTAGACATCTTGATCAGGAAAATAATCATGTCAATTAATATAATTTTGCACCAAAATTTTTTGAATACATTCACTATGTTCTACCTTAGGAATCAGTTTGTCATATAAATGTACACTTATAAATTTGTTAACAGAGTAGATTTCATATAATGTGTATTTTCCATAGTAAAAAAAATTAAGTTCTCTTATAAACATTGGAATAAACCATGTCAATAGTTTCTTCTGCTAACAGGAAAATTATAATTAGTGCCAGAGAATGTTTTCCTCCTATCAGGTTATATAAACACTTTTTCTTCTGAAATGGCTTACTTTGATTTACATATAAAGCAAACATTTTCATTATACATAGTATTTCTTAATATTATCACCAAAAATCTAAACTATTAAATTATCAGTTTACTGTTTAAGACAATAAAAATGACAAAAGGATACATATTTTAAACTATTTATCAGGATATCAATGTTTATCTTGTTTAAAAACATACTTTTAAATAGCAGAAACTTTTAATACTTTAAAGGGAATTGAATTACAGGCAGAAAATGTCCTAATGCATCCTTTATTAATTAACTGGCTTTGATAACTGGTTTAATCTTTCAGTTTATTAATTAAATTTGATCCATTTTAGATATGATGCTAATTATTAGGAGAAATGAAAAATATTTTCATCTTTTTTGCTAGATTTATTTAGTATAGGATTGGAGTACATAATTCCCTCTTTCTGTCTTACCCAAGCAAGCTACAAATAGATTCTAGATAGTTATAAACACAAGAACTTACAGTACAGTTTATATTAAGGTAGCCTTAGGGAAATTGTACTAACAATAATAAGGGATTTTTATAAAAACCCCATGCCATTAATTGGAACTGTTAAATAAATTCAAAGGCAAGAATATTTGTGGATCCTCTTCCCAGTGTGGTCCTACAGAGCTGGAATGGTGAGAAAAATGCCTTTCTCCTTGGGGCTGCTGATCAATAAAACAGAGAAAGGGAATCTAGGAGTTAGGCCAGGAAGATCTAGAAAAGTAAAGAATAAGACCATTTTTTCTAGAGACTAGAAAGACAATTAAGATTATCATTTGGGTTTACCAGTTTCATTCATTGCTCCTCACTTGTACTCGAAGTGTCAGGTTCTATATTTTAGATACCTTTGACCAACTTTGTAACATAATGCCTCAAATAAAGTAATGTTCGACACATGTTTACTTAATTATTATATTACACAAATATATTTAGATTGGATTTATTTTTATTTTATTATTTACTTTTTTGTGGTGCTGAGGATCAACCCAGGGCCTCACAATTGCTAGGCAAGCACTCGACCACTGATCCACACCCTAGCCTGGGGTAATAGTGTTTTGAAAAAGAGTTTATTTTTATTGACAGGTTAAAGTTGTATGTATAATGTACATGGTATACAAGGTCGTGTTTTGTTATATGTATACAATAGTAGAATAATTAAATCACACTAATTACAATACCTACTACCTCATCTATTCATCTTTCATGCGTGGAAAGTTTTATTCTGGCTTTTGAACTTTCTCCCTAGGCCCATCTATCCATTTCCCTGTAAAATCAACTTTCAGCAAACAAGCATGATGCGTCGGTTTTGCAAGAACCCCTGTTTTCATGTGACTGTGGATCACTCTTTTTTATATTTGTTCTAATTAGTTGTACATGACAGAAAAGTGCATTTTGACACATCATACATATATGGAGTATAACTTCTCATTCTGGTTGTACGTAATGTAGAATCACACTGGTCTTGTAATCACATATGTACATAGGGTAATAATGTTGGATTAAGATTGGATATTTACAAGCCAAGACATTGATTGTATCTTTGCAAAATAAAATTTTAAATGATAAATTTATTAAACATAAATACAGATATAGTTAGATACATGTGTGCGTATGCATAAAAAATTCACAAATTCAAACTATGATGATGTTGATCATCAATCCCTCCTCCAGAGGTAACAAATATCTTAGTCAGTAGTTTTTGAGGTATAGACCAAACTAATGCTCATCTAGAGCCTCATCTTTTAGCGTTGCTTTTTTTTTATCTTCTGATCTTTTCTGTACTGAACCCATTTTAGTCTGTATTTTCCTAATATATTCCCATCATCAATGCTAATGTTTATACAATTGTGCTGCTGGTTATGTCAGTCCTTTTCTGCTATTAAACAGCATATAAAATAAAGAAAATTTCAGCCATACAAATTTCTAATAAATACTCTCTTGCCCTCTCTATCTGACCTCTCAATAACCATTGAGGTACTTACTCTTCATCTTCTAGTAATAACAAGTTACCTACATATTCTGTGCTAATTTCATATTTCCATGCTTTTTGTACAGCACTTGCTTGCTAAACCATCCTTCCAATCATTTTTCCATCAGTACACCCTATTTATCCTTCAATTATAACTCCAAAAGTCGTTTTTCATGAGTACTGTTATTTTCAACTTAAACTCAGAAATGTTATTAATTCCTATGATTTTTATGCATAATTCTGATATTGCTTTGATATATGTATAAATCAAAATACATAAAATGATAGGTTAGTTAGTAAATATATACAATGATATATAGATATGTAAGTTGTATGAATAAGTATCAGACTCTGAATTCCAAAAATCATTTCTGGAATTTCCGTTGATTTAAAATATACCTACAAACAGTTTATTTTTTAGTTTGTATATTTATAGTGATACATTGATAAGATACTGTAATGTTGCACAACTGGGATTTTAGGCCTGAACACTATTTCTTAAGTTGATTTTATATGGTTATAGCCTTTGATGAGATTTAATGTTGACAAATTCCTTCCATGGAAGGTAGGGTCTGACCTTTCAGTTTATCATTCTCTGCCTTGACAAGTATCAGATCACACAAATTATTATATCACTGGAATATCAACTCCTAAGTTCTTTACCCATGTTTTGGATGAAATGCCTAAAATACAGTAAGTTCTAAATAAGTGTTGCATTATTAATTGAATAGAACTAATATTTATTGAGTGCCTCCATGTAGTACTAATTTTTCAAATTGAGACAAAATTATTATAAGTTTGGATATGGGGTTGAGATGGATCAGGATTTTGTTCCTGGCTTTACAACTTCCTAACTATGTATTCTTGGAAAATTACTTTGCTTTTATTTCCAATTAAATGATGATAATATCATCTTCAACAAAGTGAAGACTACATTAAATAACATAAGAAAAAGCATTTAGCATGGTTCCCAGTAGATCTGTGAATGAATGAATCCCCACAGAACTTCTATGAAGTAGGTGCTGTAAAAGGACAAGGAAACCAAGGTCCAGAGAAGTGAAGAAAGTGGTAGAAAAATAAGGGGCAGAACTGTGATCCAAATCCCGTTGGGTTTGCCTGCAATTTCAAGGAAGTTTCTATTATTGCTGAAAGAAACCTTAGTGGCATTTTCCACTCCAGTGTTTCCTTGAAGGATATATGCTTGTGAACTCCAGCTCATTTGTCAATTCTGTCTCCCCCCAAATCTCCTTAGATTATAGTTAGCATTATTCTTTAGCTTTTCACACCCTGCCTACCATGTTTATAATTGGATAGTCTGATAAATGATGCTGCATGAGCCAGCACACTAACATCTTTGACCTTCCTCTGTCACTTCCTATGCAGAATTCCTCTTAAGTGCCTCATATACCATTTGATGTGCCCTCTTTTGACTGGATATGGATTGGTTCAGACATTCTCAGTTTCTTAACTACTACTAATTAGCTCAATTCCGTCTTATAACCTGTGCTATCATCACTTTATCCATGTCACCTATAGAACAGGTGCCTCATTTTTATCTAACTTTTTATCTTTTTTTATGTCTCTTTTTTAGCTTAATTATGATGGAAACAATTTCATCTTATGTGTAGCACCTAGAATGGTATTGTCATATATATGGTATCACTTTAAATATCTGAACACAACCAAACTAATCTCTAATAGTTATGATTTTATTATTCTTCATTAAGAATACTAGTCAGTAATGATTATCTATATTTTAATTATCCTGTCAATTGTGTAATCTCTCACCCAGAAATTTTGTTTTCCCATCACATTAGAAAAAATATTAAATATTTCCAAGCAGTTATTGCAGAAATCATTTGAAGTTTAATACACATTCCCTTTACTAGGTAAATTAATTAGCATGGATTCCTTGTATTTATGTAAATTCCAATCATTATAAAACATACTGCTTTGTCAAGAATTCTTCTTTTGGAATTTTTAGTGTGGAGGAGACTAGGTAAGAGTTAGCCAGGGTCAAGAAAGACAAATACATTCAAAGAGAGAAACCTAAAGTCCTCACTGTAATCCTGTGGATGGGCAACAGATAGAACATGTCACAACTTTTCTGGAATGTCTTTTCTGATGTTCCTGAGGCTACCTTGACCCCTTATCACACTGAAGTGACCCCTTATCACACTGAAGTCTATATGTTTCACTTACTGTGACTGCCTGCCTATATAATAACTTCCTTAATTGAATGGAAGTATGCTGCCAAGATATTTTTTAAAAAAACCAAAAAGGTAAAGCACTTAAAATTTTAAGAATCAATGGAAATATTGTGCAAAATAGGGGAGGCACAGACTGCATGCAAGTAATTTATTAATGAGAACTTCCATTTTGCTAGGTTTTACTATACTCAACAAATACTGCATAGGAAAATTGTCCCTCTAAGTTCTGCACAGGAAAATATATTATTTATAAATCCTAAAACCGAAGCACATATAAAGCTGAATATCATGATTAAATAAACAGAATAAAATTACTGACACTTATTTTTTCTGATAATTGAGAATAATAAATAAAGGATAGATATTTCCTATATGACCATTAAAATTTCTCAGCTCTTAATCCAATATACCTAAATGTGTCCCTTAGTAGCTCCCAGTTAAACTGATTATAGATTCCTTTAAGTCGTCTGGATTGTGATCTCAAAAAAAAAAGGGGGGGTATTGTTTGTCTTGTTTACCAATGGGCCTGGCATTCAGCACTGTACCTATACACAGTGGTCTGCATTTCTGCCCATTCACTACCACACACATTTTAATTCTTTAGTAAAAATATAGTTTACTATATTTTTATATAGAGTCTACTTTGCTAATATATGTCACTAATGGAAAAATTGGTCCAACCTTGGTCCAGTCACTCCCCAACAACCCAGTGGAAGAATCAGTCTTCTCTTCTCTGTTTCCTCCATCCTTTCAGTTTCTCCTCATCCTTGCTCCTGGAGGATAGAAGTCTTTATGTATAAGACAGCAATAAATTATCCCATAAACAGAAAATAGTCTGCTTATTCTCTACATGTTCCATGCTAAAGAATGTAAAGATACAGGGTACATGGAAATTCTTAGAGATGAATAAATTCTTAGAGATAAAACAGGTGGGAAGCCAGGCACGGTGTTGAATGCCTATAATCCAGGCAGCTATGAAGGCTTAGGCAGGAGGAATGTAAATTTAACACCGGCCTCAACAGCTCAGTGAGACCTGTTGAAGTGGCACCCCCTTTCTCCATAGAAAAGCCCTCTTCACCATGGCTAATTTTAGGACTGTCAGCAAAAGAGTCCATTGTAGATAAACTTCCTATTTTCATGTCATCCTGTTTACTTGGCCACTGGCTGAGAAAATACCAGCACTCCAGGTGCTGGATACCCCCTGACTAGTTTTCACAAACGTATCCAGTATAGTACTTTAAAGAAATGTACAAACAAGGCCTCTGGCCTTGAGCTGAACTTCACAGAGATGTCTACATTTTTAAAATAAGTTACTAATGGGCCCATGGTAACAGCTGGCAGGGAGAGGAATGAAAGGGGAGATGAAGCTCTCCCCTTCTCAGGTGTTGTCCTTGAAGAGTTAACTTGCCCAGAACAGTGAAAGCAAAAGCTGCTTTTATGTGAACTTCTGCAGACTGTGAACTTCTGCGCCCCTCCCCTTACACACTGGGTATAAAACTCTGAAACTCCCTGAACTCGGGGTTCAGGGGATTTTTGATTGATTATAGCAAAGGCTGTACCCTCTGAACCTGGCTGCAGCCGAATAAAACTGTTTCCTGCTATCTTCCGTGCCTTGCCTCATTTGTCCCTACAACACTGTCTCTAAATAAAACATAAAAGTGCCGGTAGGGGGGATAGGGTTCAGTGGTTAAGCACCCCCAGGGTTCAATCCCCAGTCTCTCCACACAAAAAAAAGGTGGGAAGAAGGAGGTAGAAAGGAAGCAAGGTGAGAGACAGACATAGGGCTTCCAGTGCTCACCCACATGAAAAGAAACTTGCCCTAATACATGATGCTGTAGATACACATTAGAACTGTGTGTACTATTCTGAACTCTTAGTATTTATAAGTAGCTGCATACAAGATTGGAACCATTCTGAGGATGGGCTATATATTTATGGCTTGGATATGATTTGAGTGTGTCCCCCCATGGGTTCATGTATTAAAAGCATTGTCTCCAGAGTGGTGGTGTTTAGAGGTGGTGGAAGCTCTAACAGATAGAGCCTAATAGAATTGCTAAAGACTGGCTTCTTTCCCTTACTCTGGGCTTCAAATCTTGTGATTTGATCTCGTTATCTCAAATGCACTCCCAATTTTGTGGTATTTTGATCTACCATATGAAAATGCAAATGAGAGAGCCTTCACCAGAGCCTGCATTACGCTCTTTGGACTTTCAACCTCCAAAACTGTGAGGTAAATAAATCTCCTTTCTTTCTAAGTACTCAGACTCAGTTATTTCATATGGCAATAAAAAATGAACTAATACAAATTAAGTCCATAGCTTTTTATACTACATTCAGCACAATTTCATGCATGAATTCTATGGCTCAAGGTGTTACTTACCTAAAGCAATTAATATAGGAAAAAAGTCAAGATTTGAATATGGGGTCTACATAAATTCTAAGTTTCATCATTTTTCTAACTATCTTGCTATAAATTTTAAAGAGAAATGAAGGGGAAAGAGAACCCAAGGACAAGAGTAAAGTAAGAGCTAATTAACTAATTTAAACTTTACCCAAAAGGAGAAGAAATTTGTAGAGAGCCAAAGACCAGAAAGAAAACTCACTGTACTAAGAGGGACGACATAACACAAGGCTGAAAAGATCTTAAAGACATATTTTTCTCTTGAATTTTCCTTGACGTTGCAGCTACCCCTAACCCCTTCCAAGTCTAACAGAAGCTATTCCAGCCTGCTCTGCCTCCCGTAAGCTCCTTCTCTTGATTCTGCCTAAAGAAGGGTTTCTAGCAAGATAGGTATAATTTCCTCCTGTTTTAGTCAGCTTTTTCCACTGCTGTGATTAAAGGATCTGAAAGAACACCTGTAGAGGAGGAAGAGTTTATTTGAGGGCTCACAGTTTCAGAGGTTTTAGTCCATAGAAGGCTGGCTCCATTTCTCAAGGCTGGAGGCCAGGCTGAACATGGCAGGAGACTGTGGCAAAGGAAGCAGCTCACATCATGGTGATCAAGAAGCAGAGAGAGACTCCACTTTCTAGATACAAATGTATAGACCAAAGCCACACCCTAATTCCCATCTCTCCAACCACTTCAGGTGCCACTCAGTTATTCTCTATTAGGGGATTGAATCACTGATTGGGTTAAGACTCTCACAACCCAATCATTTCTCCTCTGAACCTTCTTGTATTGTCTCACACATGAGCATTTGGGGACACCTCACATCTAAACCATAATACCTCCCAACAACAGTGATACATTTTATACACATGTCATTGAGGAAAACCCTTCAGGGCAGTAAGTAATTCAACAACTAAATTAGTTTATAATAATACAAATACCCCTCTATTCGAGGCATTGCTCCCTAAAGCATATACCATCTTGGATTTTTCAAAATCTGCTCAAGAAAACAAGCTTCATCAATCTTATCATAACTGTAGTTAATTATTTAGTATCTTCTAGTTTAAGAGTTTTACAGTGTCTCAGGAAATCTACACACAATAAAAATAAACCTACCAATCATAGTAAAAAAATTGCAAGACAAAAAAACGGTTGTGTATTATAATCTTAAAAAAAAAAAAAGGAAAAGCTACTCCCAAAAAAGAAGGAGGGAGCAACTTAGTTTGTTAGTTTTTGCCCTTTCAGAAAACAAATGTTTAAAGTACAAAAGAGGGAGGACTTGTGTTTACTAAGAGAACTTCAGATATCCCATTGCAGATATGCCCCTCTCATCGTTAATTGGAACTCACTTAAAAATAGACATTGACTATCTATTTGTATTATGATATTTTTAACAAAAACTGCTGATTTTTAACTTCATCAATTATTCAAAAGTTAAGTCTCTTATTAGAAGAAACCTTTATTCTTAGTTTTGTATACTTAAGAAAAAGCATTAGCTGCAGTGTAAAAATACCCAAGTAGATTCCTGGAATTATGGGGCATTATGTTGTTAAAGATATTCTTTAAGATGTCAAAATTCATGTTTTATGTTTATTTTATATTTAGTTTACCTTTGAGGAATACAAGTTTTATGCATATTTTTTTTCTTCTTTCTTTACCCACAAGGAAGTTGCTCATTTTAAATAATTCAGTCAAAGTATTTTTGGTCATGTTACCGAGTCTATTAGGTAAGTACAAAATGGTGCCAAATAGGTATATTTGGCAGGGAGCTGTCCAATTAGTAATGGGGTGACGGTAATTTTTGGAAATCTATAATTAATGGCTCCTTAATGGATTCCTATCCATGTGGAAATGAGTCCCTCTCATATCCTGCTGTGTATAAAACATTTATAAACTACCTTTAGTTAATCAAGTGTTGACTGTGGTTTATTTTTAAGTTATTTTGAGTGATCTCTTTTAAGTGATTTTGAGTTATCTCTTGCCTCCTGCTCATTTCTCTCTGTATCTTGGTTATTTTTTCCCCACATTCCTCAACTTGCTAGTGCTCTGTAGCTATTTCTTCTTTTAAATCACTATGTGCCAATGGTTTTTACAAAAGAAGTATGACCTATTAACCTTTATGAGACAATATTAAATCCTCTCATGTGAGCAACCTAAATAAAATCTGGCCTTTAGGATCCATTGGCTCTTGTTGGCAGTGGAAATTATATGCATAGATAAGTCACCAGTGGAAATTATGTGCATGGATAAGTCAGAAAAAAACAGGATATAGAAGACAGAAGCATCTGTGACCAGGGTCAAACAAACTAAATCAAATTTAAATTTGGGTGAACCATCTGAAATCTTTAACTGATACCCCAAATAACACATGCAAAATTGTCCCCAAATTATCCATTACTTTTGATGAAATACCCCATAATTAAAACTCCCAAATTTTGTCCCACATATTAGTGTCATTTTGGCCTCTTAAGTAACAAGATTGAAAGTAAAGTAATAAATCAGAAATATCTATAAAGACAGTTTCCACAATGCTGCTGAGGCTGTTTGGATTAACACAAAATACATCCTATCCTTGCTTCAAATAGAAAACTTGTGATCCTGCCATAAGTTTCCCTGCTTCCCATGATGCTTTCTGCCCTTCATCTACTACTTATCGAGGCTTGGACAGCCATGCAGAGGTGAGCAGGGCGACAACCAATCCAAGAGAGAAAGGTTTAACAAAATATTATTTTCACAAATAAGTGGTAAGTCTTCCTTATGTGTAGGGCAAGATCTATATTTTTTCTATTTAGGGATAAATGGTGACTCTGAAAGTTTCTTCTCCCTCTCTCTTTCTCTTCTTTCTAAAAAAAAAAAAAAAAGCCTCCATTCATTTCCAGGTATAAATTAGTTTGTACACTCACAAAACAAAAAAGACAATACTGAACCCTCAATAAAGTAGGTTTCTATTCTTCTAGTCCTGTGCAATTTTTCTTTGATCTATACAATATTCATCCATAACAAAGGTCTGAAATCTACCTTATGGAATTCTAAATATGTAAAAGAATATGAGAAGAACTAGAGAAGAAGGCAGACTTCAGTGGACAAATGAAGAATAAGTGGTTGGGCCAAATACCCTAACCAAACTTTTTCAGCTCTATGCTGCTGATATTCAGCACAAAACAACACTTTATCAAGTGTTAGGCAAACAATTTCTGATTCTAATCAATACAAGAACAGGCCTTTACTTCAGCTACACTGACTAATTTAAAAACTGTTTATAATCCTTTTAGATTTGTCTTTTTAGGACTCAAAAACAGATAGTTTACAAGGTAAGAAGTTTCTCTAGAAATTTGTGAGGCATTATTATTGCTCTGCAAAATACAATCAGTTGATTAGATTACTTCCAGGAAGAGCCACGTTAAGATCTTAGCAATTACAACAAATGTCAAATGATGGAGATTTTTTTCTTTCAAAAATGGATGAAGATACTGTGGCTTAAATTAACTGAATTGCAGATTTCTGATGTCAGCAAGATGGCAGAAAAAAATGAATTGGCAACAACCTACAAAAAAAGTGACTTTATGGAAGTTTCAAAACACAGGTAGGAGATTGTGACTTCCCATTGAATTCCAAGACAGAGGAAAGCTACTTCGAGATATGACTTGGTAGCAGGCCTACCATCATGGATCTGACTCTGAAGCAGAAACTGTCCCATCCCCTCTGGACTTGGTTCCAGATCTATTTGTCCGTGTTTTGGGAGAAGGTTCTATCTGTCCAGGAACCCAGAAGCAGCCACGCCCACTCATGCCCCTGGTAACAGGCCCAGCAACCCCAGACTTGACCCTAGATACAGAAGCAGTCATGTGACCCACTCTAATCTTGCTCAACCGTTGTCCCAGAGCAAGTCTCACCAGTGAACACAATAAAAACCATTTATAAAATGCTCACAATAACATCGTATTCAAAACTGAAAAACTAATAGGTTTTCCTGTAAGATCCAAAGGGAGGCAAAGATGCCCACTCTTACCTCTCCTAGTCAACATAGTACTGCAAGTTCTTGCCAGAGAGAAGCTTCGCAAGAAAAAGAAATCCAAAGCACCCAAATCAGAAAGGAATAAGCAATAGTATCTTGTTTTGCAGGTGATATGACTCTATTAGTAGAAAACCTAATGATAGTACACTCCTGTAACTCAGCTTCTCAACAGGCTGAGGCAGGAGAATTGCAAATTTGAGGTCTGCCTGAGCAACTTAGGGAGACCCTGTCTCAAAATAAAAAACATAAAAAGGACTGAGGATGTAGCTCAATGGTAGAGTGCTTGCTTAGTTTATGTGAGGTTTGATACCCAGAACCACAATTAAAAGACAAACAACAACTAAATAAATAAATAAAACCTAAAAAATACTATTAAAAAAAACTTTTAGAATAAGCAAATTCAGTAAAACTGCAGGGTAGAAAAATCAGGAACAAAAATCAATTGCTTTTCTATACATAAACAATGACCTATCCAAAAAGGAAGTTTAAAAATAATTCCATTTACAGTCACATAACAAAGAATAAAATACTTAACTAAGGAAGTGAATGACTCTACATTGAAAAACTATAAAACAGTGATAAAAGTAATTTTAAGAGACAGATAAATGAAAAGATACACCAGGTTCATAACTTGGAAAAATTAATATTGTTAAAATTTCCATCTGGGTTCAGTGGTACACACCTGTAATCCCAGTTGCTCAGGAGGCCAAGGAAGGAGGACCATGAGTTCAAAGCCAGCCTCAGCAAAAGTGAGGTGCTAAGAAATTCAGTGAGACCCTGTTTCTAAATAAAATATAAATAGGGCTGGGGATGTGGCTCAGTGGTCAAGTACCATTGAGTTCAATACCCAGTATAACCGTGCCCCCCCCCAAAATTTTCATATTTCCCAAAACAATCTATACATTCAAAATAATGCCTATCAAATGCTCAATGACTTTTTTATAGAAACAGAAAAAATGCTTAAATTCATTATGAATCACAAAAGAAATCCAAATTAAAATGTGGATGTTGAAAAGGTGGACAACTAGGTTTACCCAATAATTAAGAACTATCCAGAACTGTTTTTTGTGAGTCAGTAAATTACTATGAATCTTTTGTTTGCAGTAAACCTTGTCAAAACAATAAGTGTCAAAATCATGATTTCCTAGAATATAAAATCCTTCTAGTGTATCCATGAAACCATATTCTTGGCTTGAGAAACTATCATTTTAATAACATGAAATAGGGGGCTAGGGTTGTGAGTCAGTGGTAGAGCACTTGCCTAGTATGTGTGAGGCGCTGGGTTCAATTCTCAGCACTGCATATAAGTAAATAAAATAGAGATCCATTGACAACTAAAAAATATTTTTAAAAAATAATAAAATAGGCTCACAATATTCTCAGGACAATATCAGTAGATGAAAAAGTGACTATTTTAATAAGAGTGAATTTTCATAATTATAATTTTATCCATTTGTGTTCTGAGATTTTAATTTTCAATATATTTTTATCTGAATCCATCAATCTCTTTATTATTTCTGTTAATAGGAACCATACTTTATAAATGGTCAATGAATCAAATCTATTGATGGTAAAAATAATCACTTTAGCCTTTGATTTTTTATCTTTTCTTTCAACATGTCTTAACAATTATAATAAATTTATTAGTTTTTTTTATTACAGTGAGAGATTTTTCTCCACCACCCTCCTCTAGAGAAAAAATATATACATATATGTGTGTGCGTGCGTGCGTGTGTGTGTGTGTGTGTGTGTGTGTGTGTGTGTGTGTGTGTATGTGTGTTTAAGGATCCCTGTGGTTCATTCAATAGTCCTCTTGGAGTACATATCACTGGGTGTATCACAATATTCAGTGGTTTGTTTACTGACCATGTTTCTTTTTTGAAAACTTGTTCTACTAGCAAGTAATTTATTGTCTTATGTAGAGAAAAAACCCACTCTTATATAGAGAAAGCCTACTATCAAGTAGAAATTCTCTGTAAGAGGCATTGAAAGAGATAGTGAGAATTTTTTATCCTTTTTCTTAAATATTTTCATATCAATGAGTTAAAATATTAACAATAACTACTTTAGGGGGCATCTACTCATTGGGTTAGGTGCTTTACACACCAATGTATTTCAAATATCTCTAGGTAAGAACAATTGTGAACATTTGTTTAAAATGAAGATTCCCGAGCCCCACTCTCAAAGAATGCAACCTGGTAGATAGAGCTAGGCCAGGAAGTATCCCCAAAAGCCACTAGACAATCCTAATGCAACTCACTTTCAAAAATCCTAATAATTTTAATTAAAACAGAAGTAAATGGGGTTTTAGAAGCAGAAGGATGCTTCTATCCTAGGCAGACAGAAATCAAATTAAAGATTGATAGTACCAATACTGTTTTTTTTTTTTTTTTTTTTTTTTTTTTTTAATTCTGGCACCTTTGAGCTGTGGGCAGAGGCTCAAGCCCAGAAACCTAAGACTTGGGAAGGGATTCAGTTTTCTGTAGAAGCTTTTAAGAAATGACTGGCTTCTCTGATTTCAAAAGTGGGTGAACTTGACATGAGTCCCCTTTTGTCTGTCAGGAGGGGCTGAGTAGGAAGACAGGCAGCCCCTTAGAGCACTTGATACTTTTTACTCTGAACCACTGGCTTCTTGGGTCGATGACCACACTGCTGCAACAGCACTTCCAGAGACTAAAAAGGCAAGTGAGGAAGTAATTCCAGAGACAGCACTCTTGGCTCACCTTGCATTATTGAGCTTAAGGCTGGGAGCTCCGGAACAAAGGGCAGCAGGCCTGGCAGTTCTCAACAGAAGTGTCAGCTGCAGCTATCCAGGCCACAAACCAAGAGGAGTCTGATGCACCACAGCTGATCTGGAACAAGAAAAAACTGCCTAATGTCAGAGCCAAAGTTCTGCTCTTTTAATTAATCAAAACTAAACATCAAATTACAAATGAGGACCAACCTTGCAGTCTGTGCATGAAGGCAAACTTGCTTACTCTAGGAAACTCAAAGTCCTTGGGATGGGGAAGTGAACAACTTCTCTATTTAAATCATATTATTTCAGTCATTCTGTGCCTCATTAGTAACTCGGTGCAGCAAGATCTTCTACTGTCATTGCTAATGTTATTAAAGCTCATCAGTGTGTTAGTTAAAGGCATTTGAAAAATAAAATCAGCTACCTATGTTTTGAAGCTGCCGGAGTAGAAACATAAAATACAAAACACTTGCTAAAAGAGTTTGAAAACCTATTTACCCATGAATAGTCTTGCTCGCACAGATACATGCTTCACAAGTCTTTATTTCATTAAACTCATTCCTTCTTGAACTTCTACAGCAAAATGTGCATCCATGGTCTGCCTCATTCTCAGTAACCTACCAGCATTTTGTTCAACTATAACCACAGCAAAATCTAGCACCACCATCCATCTTACTGAAGCAGGAGCCTGCTTCACCCCTCACCCCTCCATTCATCTCAGTAGAGTTCTGACTTCCTATGCATGTTACAAAGCATCTGATGGGCTGACAGATGGAGGAGAGCTCTTCTCATTCTTACAGAGTGCCCAAGTCTCCCCAGCATGCTACCAAGCATGCAGCAGGCCTCGCCCATTGGATCCGTAATTTAACGGAGAGCTAGTCAAAAGAAACAGCTCTCAACTGGGATTCACAGGCTTTTACGCACTGAAATTGTTATGTTCCCTGGCAATTTCAGTGTTCCAAATGCATCTCTGCTCTGCTGCCCAGCCCTCCAACTGGAGAAAACGCAAACAAGAGAAAAAAAAACACACATTTCTCTTTGAAATGAACTTCAGTTCATTTGATCTATTTATTAAACAGCTGCTGGGGAACTATCGTATTTTTTATTCTATAGACAACATTAGTTTCACAATGATCAGGAAGGGGAAAATGCATGGTTCTTTAGGATAGAAATGGTGATGAACACTCCGATGATAATAATGGTATAGTGTTAAGAATGCAGACTAATTTACACCGTCTGGGTGATAAAGGACAGCCTCTCTGTGCAGGGGCATTTAGGTTAAGATCTGCTGAATAATAGACTGTATCACATGGAAAAGAGGCTTCAAGACCAAATGAATGGCATGTGGGAAATCCTGTGTGGAATGCACTTAAGGAACTGAAATGAAGGATGAGCATGGCTAGAACACAGTGTGTAAGTAGAGAAGAGGTAGGGTCTGGGGTGTGCAGGTTCAAAAATGGTCAGATCAAATAGGACTTTTAAGACTTTAGATTCCATCAAAGGCACAACGTGAGCCATTAAGAGATTTAAAAAAGAGGAATAATATGAACTGAGCCATTTTTAAAAGCCACATGCTGACCATGTGGAGAGACTGCAAGAATATAAAAAAGGAAACAAGCACAGAAGCAAGTAAATATGTCAAGGTGATACAACAGAAATGGAGATCGATGGTAGGGGGTAGCTAGAAAATAGATAGATGATAGATAAACAGATAAATAATAAATAATGGGAGAAAGAAAGAGAGGGGGCAGGGAGGGAGGGAGGGAAGAAGAAAGGAAAGAAGGAGAGGTAATTTTAAAAAAAAATTTTCCAACACCCCAAAAATCTACTCCACAATGGTAGGCAAGAAAGAAAATTATTTTAATATTGAATAAGCATCAAACCAAAATGTGATCACAGGCAATCTGCTACAAAAAATGTAAACACAGAAAAAAGTTTTGTCCTTTTATGTAGCCAATTCAACATAAATTATTACATATATACTATTAAGATGTTTTTTTAAAAAATGACAGCAGAAAGCATTATTACATGTATACAGCACAATTTTTCATATATCTGGTTGTGTATAAAGTATGTTGACACCAATCTGTGTCTTCACACATGTACTTTGGATAATGATGTCTATCACATTCCACCACCCTTGCTAATTCCCTGCCCCCTCTCTTTTCCTCCCACCTCTCTGTCCTATCTAGAATTCATCTATTCCTCCCATGCTCCCCCGCCCCATCCCACTGTAAGTCAGCCTCCTTATATCAGAGAAAATATTCAGCATTTGTTTTTTGGGATTGACTAACATCACTTAGCATTATCTTCTCCAATGCCATCCATTTACCTGCAAATGCCATGATTTTGTTCTCTTTTATTGCTGAGTAAAATTCCATCGTGTACATATGCCACATTTTTTTTTATCCATTCATCCACAGAAGGTCATCTAGATTGGCTCCACAGTTTAACTACTGTGAATTGTGCTGCTATAAACATTGATGTGGTTATGTCCCTGAAGTATATTGATTTTAAGTCCTTTGGGTATAGAACGAGGAGGGGGATAGCTGGGTCAAATGATGGTTCCATTCCCAGATTTCCAAGGAATCTCCATACTGCTTTCCATATTGGCTGCACCAATTTGCAGTCCCACCAGCAATGTATGAGTGTGACTTTTTCCCCACATCCTCACCAACACTCATTGTTTGTCTTCATAATAGCTGCCATTCTGACTGAAGTAAGATGATATCTTAGAGTAGTTTTGATTTGCATTTCTCTAATTGCTAGAGATGATAAACATTTTTCATATATTTGTTGATTGATTGTAAATCGTCTTCTGAGAAGTATCTGTTCAGGTCCTTGGCCCATTTATTGATTGGGTTATTTGGGGGTTTTGTTTTGTTTTGTTTATTTTTGGATTTGTTTGTTTGTATGGGGTTTTTTTGTTTGTTTGTTTTTCTTTCTTTCTTTCTTTCTTTTTTTTTTTTTGGTGTTTAGCTTGAGTTCTTTATATATCCTAAATATTAATGCTCTATCTGATGTGTGAGGGGTAAAGATTTGCTCCCAGGATGTAGGCTCTCTGTTCACCTCACAAATTGTTTCTTTCACTGAGAAGAAACTTTTTAGTTTGAATCCATCCCATTTATTGATTCTTGGTTTTAATTCTTTCACCACAGGAGTCTTATTAAGGAAGTTGGGGCCTAATCCCACATGATAAAAATTAGGGCCTACTTTTTCTTCTATTAGAAGCAGAGTCTCTGGTTTAATTTCTAGGTCCTTGATCCACTTTAAATTGAGTTTTGTGCATGGTGAGTGATAGGGATTTAGTTTCATTTTGTTGCATATGGATTTGCAGTTTTTGCAGCACCATTTGTGGAAAAAGCATTATCTTTTCTCCAATGCATGTTTTTGGCACCTTTGTGTAAATATAAGATAACTGTAATTTTGTGGGTTAGTCTCTGTGTCCTCTATTCTGTACCATTGGTCTACCAGTCTGTTTTGGTGCCAATAACATGCTGTTTTTGTTACTATTGCTCTGTAGTATAGTTTAAGATCTGGTATAGTGATGCCACCTGCTTCATTCTTCCTGCTAGGTAAGTGGACTTGACAACACAGGTTGTTATTGGTAGTTTATCCTGAACTCACCTACCAATTAAAGTAGCCATCTGTGTTTGCTAATTGACTTTGTCCAAAAGAGAAATGTAGTTCTCCTATCTGTATCACAGGAGGTGGTATTTCCACTTAGAATGATGCATTGGCAAAACTACGCTCTGTCCTCCCACAGAGATGGGAGATAAAGGTTCTGCTTCTCTTTAATATTTACATTTCAAAGGGATGGTTCCCAGATTCTAGAGAAAAACATACCTGGGTCCTAAAGATGATAAGAGACTTCAGTTTTCTTCCAAGATTTACATACATCTCATAGAGATAGAATTTATAATTGCAAGTTTTCTAAAGTAAATGCCCTAAGAAAGGGGATGAGAGTAGTGTTTTCCTTTAATTCCAGCAGGGAGAATTAAATTTCTCATTTTTAATCTGTATTTGCCCTTAAAATAGAGGGATAGATTTCTGATTAATACACATGAGTTAGATGAGAGGACTGAAAAGGAGGAGGTAAAATGATGATCAGGAGCTGGAGTGAAGATGTGAGTCACACTGAAAAGAAAATGATTCTCTCTTTTCTAAAAGATCTGAAGTGCGTGTGTCTGCAGGTTTGTGTTGAATGTTCCACAGGAATGTGTTGAAAATTATGGTAAGTATATGCAACCTCCTCAGGAAACTAATTTCACAAAGTTGTTCCCCAAAGCATTCGAAACAAGAAAGGAAGAAAAAGGAAAAAACAAAGTGCCCAACTCGGTATTTATGCCATCAGCCAGCCCCCTAGCAGAGCAGCCACACATTTGAGAGATCTGGGCACATCCATGGACTTATTGTTAAGCAGGCAAAAGAGCTGCTGCAGTGGGTATTAAACAATTTTCTCTCAGCAACAAACCCACTCCTCCACAATCTGTGCTATGAGGCTGGGGCCAGGACTTGGCAGACTTTATTGTTCCTTTGGCAGTAGCCTCCTCTGTCACCATAAGGGCATTGGAGGGGATGGGAAGGCTGGAGGAACAGGAACAAACATGTTCTTGCTTTGCTTCCTCTCAAATTGCTTCAGCAATGGCCATTCAGGGGCAGTTAATTCCAATTTTCAGCCTTTTCCCATATACCCCAGTGAGGCTCACTGTGTCTCCTCACTTTACAGCAAAGGACAGTGACTCCTCCCTGAGGTCTGCACCCTGGTCCCACACGGCCCCTTCTTGTTCCCCAGTCCTGTGGGTGATAGTTGTTGGCTTCAGTTACTTATGACAAGAATCCCCTCTGTGTCCTTTCTTTGCCTTACTAGTACTCCAACACTTCGTCAATTTCCTCCTTGTAATTTCTCTTCATCAAAATATCTAGTGTGGGTTTTGTTTTTCTGACTGATAAAGAACATGATTGGAGACTTCAATTAATCATAGAAGTGACAGAATATCCTTAGACTCTGTTTTCAAAAGTTTAAGCTGGATGGATCTCATCTCAAAAAAGTAAGAAACAAGTATTTAAGTACTTGGGAAAAAACTCATCTTGAATAATTTCTAATTAATAAATGTTTGTTTCTACTGTTGCCTTGTTTTTTTTAACTTTTTATTCATTTGTGTGTGTCTGTGTCTGTGTGTGTGTGTGAGTGTGCACACACGCCTCTATGTGGTACTGGGGGTAGAACCCAAGTCTCACTGCATGTTGGGCAGATGCTGTACTATTGGCCACATCCCCAACCTTTATTTTCAGTTCTTTAAGTAAATTTAGACGCTATACTCCAATGGAAATCAGAAGCTTACATCAGAGTCATCAAACTTGGGGAAGGGGAGGCAGGGAGATGCAGTTTTCCACCCAGAGATAAAGAATCCTGAGAAAAGCATTACCAAAAGCTTAAGTTTTGGGGACAGTGATTTTGAAAAGCTCATACCATCTGTGCAGGTTAAGCTTTGAGTGTTGACTAGATTTGTTGGCTGCCCTCAAACATCCACCACAATGGAAGCCCAAGAACAGATTCCCTGAGGTTTGACAAGAATCACTGCCATCCATGTCATTTTTAGCCACAACTGACTTTCCACTGTACAATACAGGGTAAAACAGAGAAAGAAAAGGTGAATAATGCTATAATTTCATTTTGCCCTAAATAGCACCTATCTCATTGAATGTTGTGAGAGTTTATTTGGTGGAGTCCTTTGGGTGGATAAGAACTTTTTACCACCAGTGTTCCTCCACCAGAGACAGTTGCTATTCCATGAGCTCAGCTTCAGCTCTAACAAGAGTAATTATAATTATAATACCAATAATATTGTTTCAGTTTTAGTGTTTCAATATGATCTAAACATTACATAGTTTAGCTCATTTATTACTTTACACAGTGTAGTGAGGAAATAACCCATTTCACAAATGAAGAAAATGAGGTTTTGAAAGGTTATACAGTACATAATTAGGATTTAAAGTTAAGTCTAAACTGCTGCTCACATTTTTCCTAAAGTTCTTTAGTCTTCATGGACTTAGCAGACAGGCCTCCTCCTGACTAGGGACTTCTGTAGACGCCGTTCTCCCTTTGCCCCATGGAATCATGGCCCCTGTGTTTTCTGGTCTGTGCCAGAAGATTGAAATCCGTATGGGCAGATCTGGCTCACTATTGCCTCCCTTCCGTCTTATAAAAAACCTGGCACATAGCAGTCATGGAAAAATATGTGATGAATGAATCCATTATACATTTTAAACATTGCCTCCACAGTTACTTATCTCATCACTTTAAGCATTTTATTTCCCCCATGTTATTCAACTATGGCTAATTCAAACTTCAAAAGAATCATTTAGGACTACAGGACATTCAAATTCTCCATCCAGGAAGGAGAAAGGCACTGCATGAAACTAAAGATTTAAACATTGTGTTTAAGAGATCATGACATGTTTGGTTCCAAGACGGTCCATGCCTTTAACTTTTCCAGTGAAAATGGAGAAGGAGCATACTATTACTGTTGTTTAAAATGTAAAAAATGTGAAATATGAAGAAGTTACTTTGTAAACTCCTCAGCCCTGGCTCGCAATTAAACAGCAAGAAAGGGGGATGTGCTTCTGTGACTAGAACTTAGGGTTGAGAGATGATTGCCTTGATTAAAATAATCCCTGTTTTTTTTTTCCTCCCACTAGCTGTGTGACCTTGGGAACATTACTAAACTCTTCCATACCTCAGAGTCTTCAGCTCTACAGTAGCAGTGTTACAGTAACAGACCTTAACAATTCTTATAGCTTGTTGACTAAATAAATTAGTATATATAAAGCAATTATTGCCTGGCACATTAAAGGTGCTTATTTACTAGAAGAGATAACAAAACAGTTCATTAGTATCTAATACAAATATCATTAAGATACTTTGTGACTAAAAGAAGAGACACCTTTTGGAATTAAACCAACATTTGAGAAATATAGCAGTTGTGTGATCTCAGAATGTTCCTATAAACTCCCTGCGCATTTTTCATCTATAAAATGCAGATGGTAATACTTACATTGAAGTATAGTGAACCTTAGAAATAAAGTAATTAAACAATAAGGCTAGGATTTAGGAGGTGCTGGATAAGCTGCAGCTTAGCTTAGCTGCAGCTTATTAGCAAAGATGAACTTCTCAGCTATCTAAGAAGAATATGTGGTACCTGTGGGAACAGGAGGGAAGATCAGATGTAGTCATTGGACACAGTGGCACAGTCAGCATTGAAGCTCAGTTCTGAGCTGAACATGTGGATTGGACAGGGCACTTGACACACAGTGGAATAAAAGCCATGTGAACGAGAAAGGCAGAACCTTCATCCCACCCCACATCATCCACAGTCCCTAGCACTAATCACCAAGCAAGAGCAAAAGGAGAACTCTGCAAAGCAGACCAGCAGTGAGACACAGGAGGAAGATCCAGGACTGATGGTGGCAACGGAACTAGAGGGAAGAAAGTGTTGAGAATACAGGAGTGGTCTGGCTGGTGATGGCCAAAGTTGCAGGTTAGAGAAGACAAACCACAGTGGAGCCTCTGCTGAAATTTGCAGCATGAACTTCACAGTGACCTTGGTGAGAACAGGTTCCAACTAGGGTTTGCTCAGGGTCACTACATAATTTGTGGGACTAAGTGCAAAATGATGTATAAACAACCCAAGTTGGAAACATCACCCCTTTTCAAACTCCAATCCACATTATACTGGCAACCCCCAAGGAATTGCTATCTTCATATTTGGATGTACTAGGAAACCTGCAGTCAGAGTTAGCCAGGGGCCCCAGCTGATTCAAATTCTCACTCCAACTCACCTAAGTGCTCCCAGTCAGTACAAGATAAAAAGGCTGCTGCCTTACCCCTTCTTTGTGCTCCTGCACAGATGACCATTAGAAGTAGGAGAGAGCAACAAATGCAGCACCTCTTTTTCTGAATCGCCATCCCCCCCTGCCAAAAAAAAAAAAAAAAACAACCTTGACACTGCCAGGGACAGAGGGTAACTAGGCAGAGACGGAGGGCCATCTGCAGTCATTGAAGACTTAAGTACAAAGTACCAAGATCTTACAAGTCAACTGTCTGAAAATTTTGCTGGAGGGAAAGGTTGGATAGGAAAATATCTGGAAGTAAGGCAAAGGGAGAGTGTTTAAATTCATTTTGGTAATGCTGATTTAATATGAGAAAGAATAAAGTAGATTTCCATGCTTCTATGAAGACAGCCCTAGTAAGAATGATGCTGCCGAGACAGTAGAAAGTGATGAAAATGGATGCAGTTCCCAAGGAAGCAGGAGGACAAGGAAAGAACACAGAATCCAAGTGGTGGACTGGCTTCAGTTACAGACTTAAGAGCCATCAGTGGAAACTCCAGTAGATGGAAAAAGAACTTCCTCAGCCTGAGAGAAAGGGAGAGTGAGAGAAAGAACTGCCTCAGAGCTGATGGAGGAGACAGAAACAGGGGCACCAATATTTGCAACTGATAAGAACGCTCAAATGTAACCATACTAAAACACTGGCAAAGATAAAAAGTAGTACTGGTTAGGACCAAAGTCCCATGGGAACTTAACCTGATTTAACAGGTCAATTAAGACACATTCTAAGCATGGCAGTAGACTTTATTTCTGTTGATATTGTCTCTCTTAATGTTCTACTCATAAAAGCAGTTCCAATTCTTTTCCAATAATTTCCCCTCCAACTAAGTACACTTCCTGCCAACTTCTGAAATGCAGTTTCTGGGGCAGGCCCTTATTCAGTGCCCTAGCCACAAAGCTGAACACCATTCACTGCTCGTTTAGAGGAAGCAAATTATTATGGAGACCGAGTACACAGGGAAATCAAATGTCAGTTTCTAAATGATCACAGTAGCTTGTAAAGGTTACTTGCTTGTCTTAATGGAATAACTGTGGCTTCTAATAGGATAGCCCAGTCTTCAAGTTCCTCTGCTCTACTCCAATAAATATCAAACTCTGACAGCAACAACTCTGTTCTGATACTCCAAATGCTATCGCAGGGAGTACCTGTTAATGCTGTTACAGAGGAGCCCTGGAAGAATGTCTCACTGCTTACCAAATTCATCTCTCAGTAAGAGGCTTCTTCTTCTCCACCTGCCCATTCCCTTCCTCCCTCCCTTTCTCCCACTCCCCCTTTCCCTCAGGCTCTGTCCTTTAATCTTCTTGTTTTTGTCCCCCTTATTCTTTCTCTGATACTATGAACCTTCATTGCAGTCTAGAAAACCTAATGTTTATTACTATTTTAAGGAACTCTTTAGTTCATTATCTGAAATTTCTTTAATTTTTAATAAAGGAAAAAGTTTTAAATGGATCGAACAAAGGACAGCTATTTGTGTAAGTGATTATGTTTTATTTGCTAACACAGATAATTACTTTCTGTTCATTTTGTAAGACAGTAGTAAAAAATAGAAAATACATGTAAAAGCTAGTCTCTGTGTTGACAATATCATTTTCCTTCTTTAGAATTAAAGCCTTTTCCTTCTAGATATATGTTACATCAGCATATCAAAATTTTAAACATTTTTTAAATGACTTCATATTGGATAACCCCAAAAAATCTATGAGAAAGTTAAGTTTCTCTTCATTTCCAGTCCTGAGGTAGATGTCTATAATTACTGCCTTAAACATACAAACATTAATCCACTCAGAATCCCTTTCTTCTTGTTGTAATTTAGATGACTGTTAGAAATTTTTTTAAAAAATTAAAGAATGTGTTGAAACTCTACATTTTAATCCCTGAAAATTTTTTGTGAATGTACTTTGTGTTTTACCAAAGCCCAATTTTCTAGTTGTTTAGTCTAAGCATCAATAAAGCATAGTTAGACTAAAAAAAGAAGGGCACACCGTAACCAAAAATATCCCATTCACCAGCAGCATGGGTAACATGAAGCTCAACAACAAACAGAAAAATTCTCAGTCAGCACAAGAAAGAGAAAGCAAAGTGTTACAAAATTATCTCATAATAAAGAAAAAAAAACATCTAATTTAAGAATTTTCCCTCATTTTCACAGTTCCATTTTGCCAAAAGCTAAGTAAACATAAAATTGCATCTTGATCTTCTCTCATTGTCTTTGAAACTAGGTGAATTTAATTAATATCTATTTCTTTATTTTTTTTGTTTTAATTAGTTATACAGTACAGTAGAATGCATTTTTTATGCACTTTGATATATCATACATAGATGGGATATAATTTCTCATTTTTCTGAGTGCACATGTTGCATCATATTGGTCATGTATAAACATATATACACACAGTAATAATGTTTATTTCATTCTACTATCTTTCCTATACCCACATCCATTCCACTCCCCTTCCTCTACCTAATCTAAGGTAACACTATTCTTCCCTAGTACCCCCTGCCTTATTCTGAATTAGCATCCGCACATTAGAGAAAACGTTAGGCCTTTGGTTTTGTGGGATTTGCCTATTTCACTTAGCATGATATTCTCCAGCTTCAACCATTTACTGGCAAATGCCATAATTTCACTCTTCTTTAAACTGAGTAATATTCCATTGAGTATATATACCACATTTTTCTAAGGACTTAAAATCAGCATACTATAGTGACACAGCCACATCAATGTTTATAGAAGCTCAATTCACAATAGCTAGACTATGGAACCAAGAGAGGTGTCCCTCAATATCTATTATTTATTCAAGATTTAATCTTATTCAAAAGAGGGAAAAATAATTAGCAAATGCTGAAATTGTGTTCATATTTAAGTTGTATGTTTGAGCAATTGCAGTATTTCTTTTTCTTCAAGAATAGAGAGAGAAAATATTATTATTATTATTATTATTATTATTATTATTATTATTTTTGTAGATGGACACAACACAAGGCCTTTATTTTTATGTGGTGCTGAGAATCGAACCCGGGCCCCGCCTGTGCTAAGCAAGCGCTCTACTGCTGAGCCACAATCCCAGCCCCAATTGCAGTATTTCTCCCAGCCCCAATTGCAGTATTTCTAACAGCTATAACAAAGCCAATTATCCTGACTGTAACTATTAGTTAGTGAAAATATATTTACATTTCACAAGTATGTTAAGAGTTTCATAAGTCTTAATTTTCAGAGTAATATCTAATTATCCATTTACTAATTAGCATTTAAAAGGAAATTTGCATTTGCTTGCTACTGGCAAACAAATGTTATCATTTAGTTACACATATTATATGTAGATATTATTATACCTATACCAAGAAAAACTTAAATATATCTAAATTTCTAGATGCATAATTATATATCTATATTTACTTTTGAATTTTGGGCTCCAATATAGAGCCCAAAGGGTTCCTTGCTGATTAGCACTGGAAGCTATAGCCTAACACATAGAGATAGATAAATACACCATATAGACCAAAAATGCACTAAAAAAAAGTATGAAGGAAATTAACATAAAGTGAGAGAACATTCTAGGTGATTATTGTAGGTATGGGGAAAACAGAACATACTCTAACCTAACAAAGAATGCTGAAGGATGTGAAATACCATATGCTTAGATACATTGTCAAGGGTGAGCAGAGATCATACTAAAAATTATGAAAACCATGCATCAGAATAAGCTCAGTATAACTAGTAATCAAATTTAATATCTTCCAACTGTAACTAAAAGTAGGATAATGTATAATAACTATAATTTTAATTCCATATAAACAGAGCTAAAAATACAACATAACTTTGCAGCCACTTGCTGGTTATCTGCATATCTTCAGTATATTTGTTTGCACGATAATAAAATCGGCCAAATCTACATTTATGAATTGGTATTCACTTGTATCTTAATTTCTTTTCCATTTTTTTCCTCTTTGTTTGTTTGTTTGTTTGTTTGTTTTTGGCAACATGAAGAATATTTGACCTAGATGAAAGTAAAGCATCCTTTCATTATTTCCTATAGAAGTCTATGCAACCTGTTTATAAGAACACTGCTGCTTAACTCTGGGTTTTAGAGTAGCAAAAATAAATTGCCAGACCACCAAGTGATCTCATTTTTTGGTTCTGATTGGTTTCTCAAGTTCCCATATACATATAAAATTTTATATGTATAATTCTTATATAATATATATGGATGTATATTTTATCGTGTTATACAAATATATAATAATTAGAGATTTTAGTTGAGAAAGTTTTTGAAAATAAAAACTTTAGTGTAACTTTTTGTCCCCATACTCTTCATTTCTACCATTTATAATTTATCTCTTCAGTCTGGAAAAGAGCTACTAACAAAAGTGTTCTATATCTTTATACCATTTTTCTCCATTATTTCTAAACAATACTATCTCCACAGAAAATCAACATGAACTAGGTGAGTCCTAACAAAACAGTATATATATTCTGATCTGCTAATGCCCAAAGAGTGCTGTAAGAGATATGACAAGGTACACATACTTTAGGTAAGGATAGGATCTGAAAGAGCTAAATTCCAATTATGTAGGTGATTCAACCATCTGCCTTTGAAACAGTCACATAATCTGGAATACTTTGCCTATGAAGTCCTTTGTTTAAAGGGGAGCTATCTACTTTCTTAAAATTATGGCCACTGTGCACAAAATCTGCCAAACTATGTTATATTAAATTAAAATTATGTTCATATTGTTTTTTAATATTTGTAAATCATTCTCTGAGATTTTGGTTATTTTTACGTACTAATTTAATTTGGGACATTTCCACTATGACCATCTTTGGGGGAAGAAAAGTGAAACTTGATTAGTTAATCGTTTTAGAAACACTACTTTTAAATATATTTCATGGATTTGTGCAGAACTATTCACAATCTTAAAAGCATAAAAAGAACTTGAAGTATTACTTTTATAACTATACTGATTGTAAGAGAAAATTCTCCCACTCTTTTCTGCATAATGAGCATAGCTTTTTTAGATGGATTCCAAGTGCTAAAAATAAGAAAAAAAAGAGTTGAAACTAGAGTTCAAGTTATAACAGTGAATTCTGCACATAGCTGTACTACAGAACTTAAGTTATAATTCTGTCCAAATGTTATTTCCCATAAATTGTGAGCTCTTTAAATTCAGGTAAGACACCATGCCTTCCCAATAGTACATGTTTAATAAATGTAAAATGAATAAATGAATCAAAGAGTATTCACTGTGAACAAAGCTTTCCAGGATTTATTACCACATCCTAGAGCAAACCCAGAATAGTCAAGGAGGGGATGTCTTAGAACCAGAACTTTTCTTTAAAACTGTTTCATTTATGATAGTTGAAACACACAAGCATAAATATCAATAGTTCTTAGGTAAAGTTGATATAAAAATCACCTTATAAGCTTTTTAAAGCACCATTTTAAAAAAAATGAGATTCAGATTCTACATATCTCTTGTAGGGTTTCAGTATTACCACATTTAATAACCACAGTTCACGTGATACGATTGCATGATCACTGAAAGACTGTCTTAGCAGGAATATCTTCTCCGCATACCTACTTCATTTCCACTGGAGGAAGTCTTCTCTTTGAAATGCAAAAATCGAACATTAACAACAGGATAAAAATTGAATCATTTTAAAAATTAACATAATTCTGTGCAAGATACAGCAGTCACTCTCTCTTGCACAGAATGGTGACTATAATAAATAATAAAACATTGCACATTTCAAAATTTCTTAAAGAATAGACTTTAGATGTTTGCACTCCTCCAAAATTGAGAAGCAGATGAAGTTGTGTTTGCTAATTAAATTATTATAGATTGTAAATGTATATCAAAGCTCCATATTTACCCCAGAAATACATACAATTATTGTTTGCCAAGATCATATTTATAGAAAATTAACATGAATTATTTAGTAGATCACTTTATATGAAAGAGCTCTAGATAACTGGTCAGGTGACAAAAGAGCCAGAAAAGAAGTTCAATGGAAAACCACAGATAAATATAGAAAATAATTTTGCTGAACACCTAAATGATCCTAATTATTGTCTGTGCTACTAAAACTAAACAATGCTAAGCTAAAGAAAGCAAAATTGACCAAGCCAGTGATGTTTCCTGATTTGCTCCACTTTACCATATTAAAATATTGATTTAAGCACCAGGAGCAATCTATAATTTGACCAGGATATAGTAGAGGAAGATGGAAACTGTAAATGTTGATGGCTCTAGTTCATCATAAAAATCTGAATCCTATTCATCATGCTCTGTTAGAGAAGAATGCTGACCCGAAACTCTATCATTCACACTGAGGAAAAAGCCAATGTTCATTCAGACTGCATCAATAAATCAAGAAGAAATAATAATGATAAATATTGCTTTATTAGGATTCTCTTTAAGATTCATTTTTCTTCATTAGTGATTCATTGTTTTCTCTTAATTCTCAGGTAACCTCAAGCATGTAGAGAACTTTCACTTAGTAATAGAAGAAAATAATACTGAACTGCTTCCTTTAAATCACTGTTGACATTGAAATTGCATTGATGCAGACCTCCTTAGCTTCCTTGAGTTTTAAAAGAAGCTGCCCCGGAGTTATGATGAACTCCTGATGACATCACAATGGGTATCTTAACCTGTGTGCCTCAGTTTCCCATTCTCATTCTGAAAATTGATAATAAAAATAGATTCTAATTGATATTTTCATTGACTCTAAGAGGGGGAGGTCAACTTAGTGGGTATCTAATTTAATTCCTCTATTTTGTAGATAAGTAATGTAAATTCAGGGAGAAAAAATAAACGACCACAGCCACATAGCAAGCCAGGGTCAGCATGAAGGTGATAGTAATGGAAGAGTCACCCTCAAGCCAAGGCACATTCCTATATCTACCATCATTTTATGTAGTTCATGCCATTTACTGCATATTAAAAACTTCAAAGCAATACTTAGAGGCACATTTTAATATAGCAACGAGACAACTGATTTAATTTGATCAAGATAATGACTTTGACTTTTACTGAATGATGATAGGACTTGCATTTGGAAAGTAGAAAATATGTTTATCAAAATAATTACCAGTGTACATATGGTGGAATAGTTTTGGTGGATTTTAGTCTAATTGGTAATTATCTCACATGTGCTTTAGTGTGCTTTCATTTTAAAAGTCTTAATTTAAAAAAAAAAACTAATTTTAGTTAGTACTCATTTTTTTGGGGGGGGGGTAATTTAGTGAGAAGTCCTGACTCTAAGAATTTGAATGTGCCTATGTCTTGATCACCAGCTCACCAAATGTCAGCATAATAGTTGACTAGCATTATCTGACACTTGGGAGTTTTCTAATAACATAATTATAACTTTTCTCAACAGCTAGAGAAAAGCCTATCCAACAACAAACCCATCCAACACCCACATACAACTTTCAATAAGCATTTTTGTTTCTCACTCTTAAATATGACTATATGTCCAGATAGTAAGGAAAGCCTCTACTACAAAAGAACAAACAAAACAAAACAAAAATAAAAATGAAAGAAAACATAGATGATGCAAAGAGAAAAAAGTCCTGACAAAGTTATTGTAATTATTTCCAAAGACATGAAATAATAAGAAAAAATGCCTGCTTATCATTTTAAAAATTTTGAAATTTTTAAAATTAGATGAAGAAACCAGGCACAGCGGTGCACACCTATAATCCTAGCTACTCAGGAGGCTAAGGCAAGAGGATTACAAGTTTGAGGCCAGCTTGGGCAATTTACTGAGACCCTGTCTCAAAAAATAAAATTAAATAAAGAAAAATTAATAAAAGGATTAATAATTCGATTGAAAAATATTCTCCAAAAATAGAATCAAAGAATGAAGTAAAGAAAATATGTAGGAAAGAAAATGAGAGAATCTTTTCAGGATATCCCTATAATTACAAGAAGTTTCATGAAGAAAAAACATGGAAAATAAAGGAGAAGAAATGGACAAGAAATTATCCAAATTTCTGAACTTCTAAAGGACATGTGTTTCCAAAATAAGAGGGCATTCTATTTTATCAGCATCAGCATCTGCACCATATATATTATGAATTTTTTAACAAGGCTAAAATCCTAAAAGTTTTTAGTGGAAAAAAATTACACAAAAAAAATAGGAAGTAAGAATGGAATGACACTGAAATCAATAAATAGAGAAAGTGTGCAAAAAAAATCTACCCAAAGCAAAAGCTCAGAAGATTCACATGGGAATTATAACCAAATTATGAAGAACAGCTAATTCTAATGCTATATAAAGTGTTTCAGAATAAAAACTTAAGGAAGTGTTCCAAAATCTTTTTTTAAAAAAGAATAAACTATAACAAAAGCTAATAAAAAAACTAAATAAACTTATCACCAAACCAATAACTAAATATGGTGCACAATCAAAATAAAATACTAGCAGTGAATCCGTCAGTATAATAAAAAAGTACATGTGATAAAGCGGGGATTTGTTCGAGAAAGGCAAGGATTGCTCAATACTCAGAAGTCTAGTAATGTTATTCATTATATTTCTAATTCCAAAAATAATAATCATGTTAATCTATAAATGCTGAAAGGACAAATGATAAAATCTGAGCTACTCTTGATTAAAACACTCAAAAAGGAATTGGTGAGTATTTTCTCACAATATTTCTGACAATGCATATTTATCTCAGTACAGTACCCAGCAATCTACTTATTATGAAAGCACAGGAGGCTTTTTCCACTAAAACTAGGAACCAAACAAAACATGGATTGTCATCACTATTATTTAACCTGTTATTGGTGGTATGGACACATGCAATTAGATAAGAAAGTAAAAAAGCAACATGAGAACTAGTAAGCAATATGTTCAAGTACTTCTGTTTTAAAATGTTACTACTGAAATCTTGGGAATTTCATGATAAACAACCAAAATAACAATAACATAATTCAATGAGGTAACCAAACATGAAATTAATATAAAATGACTGTGCATGATGGTATACATCTGTAATCTTAGTGACCCAGACGCTGGTTCACAAGTTCAAGGCTGCCTCAGGAATTTAGTGAGGTCCTAAGCAATTTATCAAGACTGTCTCAAAATAAAAAATATAAAGAGCTGAGGATATACGTCAGTGGTAGAGCACTCCTAGATTAAATCCCCAGTGCCATAAAAATAAAAGGAGAAGAAGAAGAAGGAGAAAGAAAATGAACAATAACAACCTAGATAAAAATGGACAAATATAAGCAGGTAGTTGGCAATATAAAATATAGAAGAATATATAAAATAAGAGAAGGAATATATGAAATAATTGAGGGTCTTATATACTTATTTCTCTTTCATAATAAGAGCCATAAATCAATACTTCATTCAAATACCGTTTCTAATCTCTCAGGTTTGCAAAATCCAAAATTTGAACAAGACAGTACATTTATAAGACTATGGGGAAAACAAGTGAATGAGATATTCCCATACATTGCTGATGGCAATCAAAATTGTGAAAAACTCTATGGAGAAAAATATGACAATTAACTACCAAAATCATAGGTGACTTTATTCTTTGTCCAAGCAATCACAAAGAAATTGCCAAGAATAAGATGACATGTGGCACTGTTTGTATTGGCAAAAATATGAGAAATGAAACAGGTGTACTACAATGGAAAGTTGGTTGAATAAGTTATATACATCCAAACAATAGAGTATCATTAGCTACAAATCAGGAGGATAAAGAAATCAATGTAATGTTGTAGGAAGAAGACCTGCAGGATATATTTACATTTTGAGGAAACAGTAAATATGAAGAATGAACAAAATGTGTTCTGTATGAGAAAGAAGGAAATAGAAATGTGTATTTGTATTTGCTTTGAAGTGCATTAAAACTAGTAAGGTTAACTGGCACACTAACCAAAACGATTAGCTATGGAAAACAGTGATAACCAGTAGAGGTAGACAGGGGTAGAAGTGAGAATTCTGTGTATAACTTCAATACAGATTTAAATTTTAAATTATCTGAATTGATATCTGAATGAACTACTGTTCATAGTAGTATCCTCTATAGGAAAAGAACCAACAGGAAATAATAGATAGGTAGATGACAGATAGATTATTGATGATTGACAGGTAGATGGATAGGGAATTGGTTAATAATAATATAGAGGCTGAGAAGGTGCACCGTCTGCCATCTGCAAGCTAGAGATCCAGAAAATCCAGTAGTGTATTTTAGTCTGAATCAAAAGGGGCTTGAGAACTTAGAGAGCCAACCATCTAAATCCCAATCCAATGGTAGTAGAGGATGAGAAATATTTTATTGACATTATGATAAAAACTGATGAATTAGATTCTTCCCACAACAGAAAATGCCCATCAAGGGATGAGACTGCTCATGGACCAAAAGAAAGGAAGCAAAAAGGAATAAAATAAGGAGAGAAGTTGGAAGGGAGAAGAGACCGCAGGAAGGAAGGCAGGAAGGAAGGAAGGATGGATGGACCTCAGTCGACAGGATTCCACCTTTAGGGTTTTCTCAACTCAACAGAAGTATGTGTATCTCACTGTGATGGGCCTCTTCAGAGCATGTTGCAATATCATGTTTAATAAACTAATAAGAGATATGAATATAAAGGTAGTGATTGGTCAACAGCTCTAGCAATTAAAGAAATGCAAATAAAAACCACAACTGAGATTTCATCTCACTCCAGTTAGAATAATAACAATCAAGATACAAGTAACAGTAAATGTTGGCAAGGATGTGGGGGAAAGGGTACAGTCATACATTGCTGGTGGGACTGCAAATCGGTACAACTGATCTAGAAAGCAATATGAAGATTCCTTAAAAATCTTGGAATGAAACCACCATTTGATCCAGTTATCCCACTCCCTGGTATATACCCAAAGGACTTAAAATCAGCACACTATAGTGGCAAAGCCACATCAATGTTTATAGCAGCACAATTTATAATAGCTAAACTATGGAACCAACCTAGATGCCCTTCAACAGATGAATTGATAAAGAAAATGTGATATATATATATATATATAATGTATAAACATATACACACACATATATATACATATATATATATACATATACAAACACACCTTAGAATATTACTCAGCCATGAAAAGAATGACTTTAATGCTTTTACTGTGAAATAGATGGATCTGGAGACTATTAAGTTAAGTGAAATAAGCCAATCCAAAAAACCAAAAGTCAAATGTTCTCTTTGATATGTGAACACTAATACCCAACAAGGGGTGGGGATAGGAAGAATAGAAGTTCAGTAGGTTAAACAAAGAAGAATGAAGGGAAGGGAGTGGGGATCAGAATAAGAAAGACAGTAGAATGAATCTGACTTTGAGATATATTCCATGTTTGTATAAATGCAAAATATACTCTATTGTCATATATTTTTAAAAGGAAGTGATGTGCATTTTAAACATAACATTGAAAATTTTGAATGTATCTTCCACACTTATGCATAACTCCAAAGTATCTTATTTTTGTCAGTATTAAGTAGCTTTTTATACAGGCTTCAATCCATTTTTCCGAAGGATGCTGTAATCTTGAGAAGATTTACAGCATGAAGTACAGATATGTGGCCAAGCCTAAATCAGCCAAACCCAAGTAGCCCACAAACAATAAGAAAAAAATACTTATTATTCCACTGAGACTTTGTCTTTGATTTTTACACCGCAATCATTAATTATACGCCCTCCAGGATCTTCTTTACTTTCATATTTTTCTCAATTTATTTCTTTTTTTAATTTGTTCTTTTTAGTTACACATGGTGGTAGAATATATTTTGATGTATTTATACAAATATGGAGTGCATCTGATTCTAGTTAGGATCCCAGTCTTGTGGTGGTATTCATGATATGGAGATTCACTGTGGTGTATTTATATGTGCACATAGGAAAGGAGTTCTTTTTTGATAGCAGTTATACTCCTACCTACCATTTGAATCTGTATTCCCCGTTCTTTAAATCACAATTTTTCTCTTAAGGTAGTTCCATTTTTTGCCAGATAATCTGTCTATCTACCAGAGTGTCAAATGAACTTGTCTTTTTCTCTTTCAGTCCTATTCTGCTTTAATTCTACCAGTTCAACCAATATTTACGTTTTAAAACCAATCTACTTACTTCTACGTTTCCTAAGCAAGCCACTTCCAAATAGGAGAACTTTATCCTTTTAGCTTTGATTTTTTAAAAGGTTTTAAAAGAACGGTTTCTTTAACTAAAAAGAAGAATGTAACCTTTTCCTCTATAATTAAAGCCCTTCACTAAGCTATATTTCCTTATCAGTAATGACTACTCTTCTTCTGTGGTTAAACAGTCAGTGTCTCTGAAACACAAAGCCCAGATCCGTCTCAGGTAATCAATAAGTCTAAAGCCAATCGAAGACAATGGGATAGCTATGAGCAGTTCTTCAAAACAAGTGATGAATATTAACAGTGACATTATTCCAGGCTTACAGGGATAGGTGTCTACTAAAATGAGATAAAGTTAAAAGGAATCTGGGCTGGTTGTTCAATTGTGATTGGAAAAGGTCACCAAAAATTAAAGTAATTACATGTGGAATTTAGGTGCTATTAAGTTTACAATCATAGCTTTTTAAAGTATTGGTATAAAAATGCAATAAAGGAAATAAAAAATAATGCATCTAATAATTTCTATGAAGTCTATGCACAAGAACTTTATTCCTTTTGACATCAGTCCTTGTCTAGTGCTAATTGACTAGTTGACCTCAGTCACTCAGTCTCTGATTTAGATGTTTGAGCTCATATGATCAAGTGTATAGAAACTCATGATAATCCACTAATGGAATAAGTAAATGAGTTTAGAAGATTTTCTGGATATAAGATAAACATACAAAAATCAATTCTGTAAAATACACCAGAAATACACTATTAGAAAAATAGACTTCAGAGAAAAATAGAGTCCCATTTGCAATAGCCTTAAAAAAGTCTAAAAATATCTAACAAATTTTACATACTGTGTCCTTAGAGGAAATACTGTGAAACATACCTGATAAAAATTTTAAAGACCTAAATGAAGATATATATTATATTTAAGAACAAGAAGAATCAATTTTGTGAATGATTATCTAAATACTCTCATGTCCAATATATTCAATGAAATATCTGTTAGTATGGAACCAAAATAGATGTCCTTCAACAGATGAATTGATAAAGAAATTATGGTATATACACAATGGAATATTAGTCAGCCTTAAAGAAGAATGAAATTATGGCATTTGCAGATAAATGGATGGAGCTGGAGAATATCATGCTAAGTAAAATAAGCCAACCCAAAAAAATTTTGGATTAGGCAAAGGGGAGTGAAGAGAGGGGAGGGGGTATGAGGGTAGAAAGGATAGTAGAATGAATCAGACAGTATTACCCTACCTGATGTCTTTAAAAAAGAAGGAAATCCTGTCATTGATGACTAGATAGGTGGAATATATGACTACATGACTGATTTTACATAGTGTACAACCATTAGAATGGGAAGTGACACTCTATTTTTGTATGATGTGTCAAAACGCATTCTACTGTCATGTATAGCTAATTAGAACATTTTTTAAATGAGTTCTGGTGAATAGCAAAAAATATCTTCATATGTGGAAATTTAAAGTCCAATCTAAAAATTGTATGTGGAAGGGCTTTGGGTCAAGAATAGCCCAGAAAATCTTTTCTTAAAAAAGGAAAAAAATTGACTCTGCTAGACATCCAGATACTGTTTTTATCTAGTTTTTCAATTATTTGTAAATTGACAAAATTATATATGTATGTTTATAGATAGATAGATAGATAGATATCCTTAGTGATTTAGAAGTATGCAACACATTGTCATTAACGATAATCACCATGTTGAACCAACTGTTCTTTTGAACTTATTTCTCTATTCTAACTAAAATTTTGTATCCTTGAACCAACATCTTCCCCAAACCCACACCATCTTCCTCATTCTGCTTTCTGCTTCTATGAATATGACTTTTTTGGATTCTATATATAAGTGAGGTCAAACAAAATTTATTTTTTCTGTTCTTGGCTTATTTCACATAACATAATGTCCTTCCATTCCACCTATCTTGTCATTAATGACAGGTTTTCTTTTTTTTAAAGACTCAATAGCATTCTAGTGTGTGTGTGTGTGTGTGTGTGTGTGTGTGTGTGTGTGTGTGTGTGTGTTTGTACCATGGTTTGAACCCAGGGTGCTGAACCACTGAGCCACATACCCAGTCCCTGGGGCTGGCTTTGAACTCCCAATCCTCCTGCTTCAGCCTCCTGAGTCACTAGGATTACAGGCATGCATCAATCACATTTTTTCCACTTATACATTGATTGACATGTAAATTAACTTCCTATCTTGGCTATTGTAAATATTGCTACAACGAACATGGAGTACAGATATTTCTTCACCATATTAATTTCACTTCCTTTGGTTTTGTCCCTGGTACTGGGATTGGTGGGTTATATGGTAATCCTATTTTTGGTGTTTCAAAGAACCTCCGTGCTGTTTTCCATAATGGCTATAATAATTTGCATTACTGCCGCAACCCGCTGGGCACAGAATCACAAGCCGCTCAAGCAGAAACAAAGTTTTATTTTAAAAAGGCCGCCAGTGACCCGTGTGCACCCCGCTAGCAAGCTGGTCCACACACAGTGTGTCCGTCTACCGGAACCCGGGGCAGGACCTCCCCCGGAAATTCCCTCCTACTATCCTTCCCCAACCAATGGGAACCCTCCGAGAGTCCCGTAACATGAGTCCGGTAACATGAGTCCCATAGCAGGTGAGGTGAACAGCAGGAGTCCAATTTCCATATAAATGTAAATCTTAACATAATCATATCATCTCAATGGCTAGCTGGCAGTCACCTAAAACAAAGATGCCATGTATCATAATACTTTTGTTGTGGCTCCTAGCACATTACCACAGTGTGAAAGTTTTACCTTTTCTCCACACCCTCTCCAAAACCTATCTTTCATCTTTTGGATAATAGCATTCTATCAGGTGTGAGCCACAGTATCCCATTTTTATTTTAACTCACATTTCATATACCTGTTGGACATTTGTATGTCTTCTTTTGAGAAGTGTCTACTCAGATTCTTTGCTCATTTTATAATTGTGCTATTTGTTTATTTGGTATTCAGTCATTCTTTAAATGTTTTGGAAATGAACCCTTATCAGATGTTGTGATTTGCAAATGTTTTCTCCAATCCTGTGGATTGTTGCTTCACTCTGTTCAGAATTCCCTTTGTTATGCAGAAGCTTTTATTTTGATTTGATCACATTTGTGTGTCTTGGCTTTTGTTATCTGTGCTTTTAGGATTATTTTCAAAAAATAATAATCATTACCCAGACCAGTGTCATGGAACTTTTCCCCTATGATTTCTTCTAGTAATTTTATGATTTCAGGTCTTACATTAAAGTTTTTAATCCATGTTGAGTTGATATGGTAGAAATAAGAGTCCAGTATCATTCTTTTGCATGCAGATATCCTAGGGATTCCCTTTGAGTTAAGGAAAAGTGTGGTGCTAGGTGCACTTACTATGAATAATAAGGACTGATGTGTATTTTAAATGGATGATGTTTGTTATGTGAATTATATCTCAGTAAAGCTATAAAGAATAAATATCAAATGCATTTTATCCACAATAAACCTATAATGTAAATATTTCTAAAGATATCTAGATCAATCATAGTTTTACATAATAGTATGTAAAAATAACTGCAAAGTTTTAACTTCTCAAATATTTTCATAGAGTCTTGATTTTTCTGCCATAATAACAACAAACGAAAAGAGATAAAATTATGGTTGAGTAAATATTTAAACAATTTTTCAATAAGTAAGATTCATTAAAACTTAGAAAATATCGAATTGCTTTATCCTTCATGTTCATTCCCTATAGTGTTTTAAATAAAGATCATTAGATTTTAATTTACATTTTAATACATTGAAATTCTGTGATAAAATAACTGTTAATTTATTTTGGTTTGTTTTTTACATAAAATCTCTCTCTAGAGGATGGGATTTTTCCAAAGTATTATTTCTGAAATCACTATGACTTTGATACACTATTTTAAGGCAGATTCTGTAGAAGCAGAATGAAGATGTAGGTAGAAATTGCTTTATTTAAGAAAGTAATCCCAGAATCAAAAAGTGGTGAAATTGGAAAGGAAAGAGAAGAAATCAAAAAAGGGCCTTTTCTCGAAATTCAGACTGTTTATAAGGAGAATTCTAGAAGGTAAGTATGGCTCACAGTCGTTCCAAAAGAGGCAGGTTATCCACAGTAAAATGAAAATGACAATAACCAATAATGATTATAGAATTCAAGGTAAATGCATCCTGTCCTTTACCACCCTTTTCATCTATAGCTATATCCTTCATAATTTCCAGATTCTGGCCACCTGCCCACACAGTTTTGAACATATAAGTCTGACAAATAGAGACCCTGGAAGCTGGCACAATTTCACATCATCTTTCAGGCATTAAAGCGGATTCTTGGGCAAATGATTCATTATTGCCTTGGACTAGCTGGATTTAGATCAAACCAGTGGCACTCTTCAATCTAAAGAGAGCATTCAGGTGTCCCCTCCTTTTATGATTTAGTGTCAAGGCTGAAACAGAGTTGGTCCTCAGGGCTAATGGAAAAGATTTGGGGATTGTTACAAGTTCTTACTTTTGGTTGTTCTTATGACACTTCCTTTAGGATTGCTGGGTGCTCTTCTTTTATATTCTGTCTCCTCCCACCCACCTGGGGCAGAAAGACCAACTACAGCTCTCGACAACTTGTCAGGACCAACACTACACTTTAGAAAAGCTAAAGAGGAACCCATTAGGATGAGACCCAGAAAGCATGAGTTGAATGCCTTCAGCAAACTATGCTAGGTTTACGTGTACAGTGTTCTTTCAGGAAATTGTCAAGAAAGTGAAGGTGAAAGATGAAACAGGTAATTTAAGGTATAATGGTTTAAAATAAGAAGGGAAGTACGTACAATATCTCAAAAAAAATGAGAATTGTTTCAACTGTTGAACACAAGACAGACTGAGGATGAGGCCTTACAAAATGTCAAAGAGTTTAGATGATTTTTCCCCCAAAAGATGTAATAGTAGTAATAGTGGGTAATCAAGGGACAAACAGTATCAAGGGACTGAATAAATAGTTTACAAAACTGCAAGAACCTAGATAAAGTTAGAGAGCTTGAATTTTTATTGCTCTCACTCAACATAATTTTGTGATCTAAATTTTGTGATCTAAAATTTCTGTCCAAAATTAGAAAAGAAGTCAACTTGTCACTATTTACCAACAGCATGATTTTATATACATAAAAATGCAAAATCTCCACCAAAATACTATTAGAATGAACAAATAAATTCCACAAAGTTGCAGGATACAAAATCAACATACAAAAATAATTCATGTTGTTATATGTCAATAATAATGACCAAATGATCCATGAATCCCACAACTGGCTATATATTCAAAAGAAATGAAATCAGTATGTCAAAGAGACAACGCACTTCCATGTTCATTGTAAAACAATTCACAATAAATAAGAAATGGAAACAACCTAAGTGTCCATCAACTGATGAATGTTAAAAGAAAATGTAATACACATGCACAATGGAATACTATGCAACCACAAAAAGAACAAAATCCTATCATTTGTAACTGGAGACCATTGATGAAACAAGGCAAACTCAGAAAGAGAAGTACCATATAATCTCAATCATACATGGAATTTCTGAAAGTTTATCTCATAGAAGTTGAAAGTAGCATAGTGGTTACCATAGGCCAGGAATGGTAGGGGGTAGGGGAAAAAGTGAGGGGAATGTTGATGAATGGGTACTAAGTTATAGTTAGATCGGAACAAAAAGTTCTCATGTACTGTTGCACATTATGGTGACTATTGATAATGATATGCACTGTGCATTTCAAAAACTAGAAGAAAGGATTTTGAGTTTTCACCCCAAAAAAAGATAAATTGGGCATGGTTGGTGCACACTTGTAACCAAGCTACTCAGGAGGCTTAGACAGGAAGATAGGAAGCTGTAGGCCTGCCTGGGCAATTTAGCAAGACCTGTCTCAAAATAAAAAGTAAAAAGGTATGGGGATCTAGCTCAATAGCAGAATGCCTGACCAGCATGCACATGGCCCTTGGTTCATTTCTTAGTACTCTCCCTTCAAAATTTTTTACACAGAAATAATAAATGTTTAAGGAGATAAATGTGTCTAACCTGTATTAAACATTACCCAATGTATACATGCATTGAACATTATATGGTACCCCATGAACATGTACAACTTTTATATTTTTGTGTATCAGTTAAAATTTTTAAATAAGTAGATAAATTAATGGAGAAAGATTTAGGTGAGGAAAATCTGAATTAAATTACTCTTCCCCTTTCAGATTATTCTTGAATTTGAGTACAGCAAAACCGCAGGTCTATTCACCTGACAAAAACATATGCAATTAGTTTAAAATGAACACTCCAACTTTTCTGAGGTCTCTACTTCAGTGCCAAATTGCTCTCTTTTGTGCGCTGTCCAACCAAAGCTTGGGATCACTATAATTCCACTTTGAAGACCATGGAGTTTTCTCCTTTAAAATGAGATACAAGTCCAACATGTGTCTTATTAAAAATGTTATATGAATTCCATTCCAACTATAAGTTAAGAAATACCTTGGACACATTTCACAAAATTAAAATGGAATTAATATACTAATTGAACTCAGCAATTCAATATAGCAACATCTACACCTAGAGGCACATAAAAGATCATTTCATAAGCATGATTGGCAAGAGAATTATTTTCAATCAGGGCTTCATATGGTTTTAATGTGATTCTATCTGGCTGATTAATTGTCCCATTTCCCTTTATATCCATTCATTCCACAAATATTAATATAATATCTATTGTGTATGAGGCATACCCTAGTTGCTACCAGGAATTTGGAGTTGCTACAAATGGGGCAGAACTTCCTGCCTGTAATGTACCATCTGTGAAAGAGAGAGAAGTATGTACATTAATAATTAGAACACAGAGAAGGATTTATAAATGGAAGTTCTAAAAAAGGAGCATTTGATTCCTTTTGGAAGTGTCATGGAGTTTACATAAACAAAACAAACACTCATGGAACAGAGACACGCCAGGCTAACAATCAACATGAAAATGAAAAGTGAAGGGGTGTGACTAAGGAATATTTTAATGGTTCTGCATGTGTCTGCAAATTTGCAGCCTGTTGAACAACCCTATATGTTGACAGCATTCTGTCAAATTCACACACTTTAAAACATTCCTTAAAAAGTAGCCACCCCTAGTCCAACTTTTGTTAAGTTTTAATTTATAGACAAGACTTGACACCTTTCTTTATCAATTTGAATCAGATTTTTATTTTTATTTTTATTTTTTTAAAAGAGAGAGTGAGAGAGGAGAGAGAGAGAGAGAGAGAGAATTTTTTAATATTTATTTTTTAGTTCTCGGCGGACACAACATCTTTGTTTGTATGTGGTGCTGAGGATCGAACCCGGGCCGCACGAATGCCAGGCGAGCGCGCTACCGCTTGAGCCACATCCCCAGCCCCCTTGAATCAGATTTTTAATATCACATTTATTTGATGCAAACATCAAATGATCTCTTTTATTTAAAAAATTTCATTTTAAAAAAACTGAGTAACTTCATCCAAATATAACAATGAGTGCCTTTATTGGCTAACTCATTAATATTTGAGTTAGCATGTCAAAGATTTGTGATTTCATGTGTTATATTTTGAAAAATTTGATTGCCAAATTTTAAAAACACTAATGAGTTATTTATTCAATCATGGGAAAAGAGATTTTTAAAAATTCCAGAAGATTCCAGAATGGACTGGTTTCTTATTCCTTGTTAATCATTAGTCTGAGGCAATTCTATTTTTATCTTCTTTCTGCCGCAGCATCATTTTTATTCATTCACAAGTGTGTTTAGTTTATACCAGGGTAGGATTTGCCAAATGCTTGCAAAAGGTTTACACCTTGCTGTAACAAATTCAACACCAAACACTATGTGTTCTACTCTGTATGACATTCTGCCCCTTTCAGAGATTCTGCTTTGCAATTCCATTGCCTTTTATGAACAGGGAAGATGTTGACAGTCACAAATCCATTCTTTCCAATCCTAAAATACCAGAGTCTTACATGTCAAGTGCTGTTTCACTCCCAGAAGAAACCGACATCTAAAAATCTCTTTGCATTGCAAAAGCTACCTTCCGCTTTCATTATCTAGCAGTGTTATTACAGATTTCAACTTGATGTCAGACTTTGATGTTTCCTGGAATATCTTCTCTATTTCAACAGTGTAATTTTTTCTTTCTTAACAAAGTCTGGCAAGACAAGTGGCACCCTGACTCTCACTCCAATTCCAACTGCTGACTGCCTAGTTCATACTAAAAACCAATGTGCTTTTTTTTTCTTTGACTTAAAAACTAAAATGAAAATTCAAGTACCTATCCCTATCTAATTAAGGAAAAAAATAAAGCTCCCAAGAGACAAACTTATCAAATTTAATGAAATTGGAATTCTCGTGTCATTAGTAAATAATGAAGCTCTTATAGTAAAAAATTAGAAACATTGATTATGTTAAATGTTTTTGCTACTAAACTCTCAGGGGACAAGTAGAAAGGTAGCTTACTACATTTTCTCACAATCATATCAGGAAAATGAATAAATAGTTGAATGTCTTTCGCATCTCCAGGAAAAGACTGACATGAAGATGATACCGGAATGGATTCCCAAATTCAGAGGTCCAGAAAGAATCCCAAGTGCTGCTCTATCCTCAGACTGACACGTTTCAGAGCCTGTTTTCCCTTTCTTCCATGAAAAGTAGCAATGAGAACAGTTCTCTTCTGACTAAGTATTCAATTAAAGATTTGCCTAATAGTTACAAATGCTTTTTAGCCTTTACTAGTAGAAATACCACATACTCGTTCCTAAGACAAAAACATTATCCTCACCAAATGGATTGGGAAAACTGGCAGTGATTTGACTGTATCCCCAATCTTTGCCTTATTAAAATTTTAAGCATATTAATCTGTTATGAAAGCAAAAACAAAGTAGTGATAATTCTGAGGCCTTTTTATTGATGGAGAAGGGTACTAAATCCCCTGAAGGACATTTAATGTTTACCAGTAGTCCTTGGATGAAGAACTTAGAATCTCTGTCTTCATGGAGCCAGAATATAATTTTAATATATTTAGATAAAAATAAAAGCTGATTATAAAAACTACTAAAGAAGTAGTAACATGTTTAGTTAGGTAGGACTCTGCATGCTCTTACCTGTGGGTTGTGTGTGCTAATAGATTCCAAAGACAAACATGACAAATTACAATAAGAAGAGAAAGAAAACCCTCTTAACCTAAAGCTTCAGTTACATTCACTGTCAAATCCTGCACAGAAAAATTAAAAAACAATAACATGGACTTCTCTTGTTTCATATTTTTTTTCTGTAAAGTTTACTCAAAGTCAAAGGCAAGAAGGTAGACTCTTTGAGTAGAAGATACATGAAGGAGAAAATTTAAAAGCCTTTATAATCTGCATTTAAATGACACCGTAAATTAATCATTCATAGACTATAACTTTTTAGTCAAGTTTAATTAAGATATGTTTATTTGGCCTGAGCTTCACCCTAGATTTTGTTTTTTTTATTAATGTGGTAATATTCAAAACATACCAAGGAAATGTGTGTGTGTGTGTGTGTGTGTTTGAATTCCAGATCAGGTAGATTTTGTATTGATTTGTATTGAATGGAAAACCATATATTATTTTGAACAGGGAATCCACAAGTCATCATATTAAGAATAGGATTGTTGGTGACAAAGAACAGGATTAATGAGAAGGGGAGATATTCAAGACATAAAGACAAACTGCAAAGTTTTACTATAGGTTAGTCAAGAAATAACTTATATGAACTCTAGCAGAAAAGATGAAAAATGGAATGAAGACACATCTCTTAAAGAGAAAAGACATTGGAACTCAACTGATAGATTGGGAGCCTCAGTCTTCGAGGGAATGGTGCTTAATCTAACATGTTAATTATTTAAGGAGAAACTATATTTACTGCTATAATCTGTAACATCAAGAAAAATAGGTTTGATTGTGATTCAAAAGACCATGATGGTTTGAGCTGTTGTGCTTAGTGGAAATCTGGTATGTGCACTGTGCAGAAAAGGATACTATGGGAATGTGAGGAGAGAGCAAAAGTCACAAGGGAAGAATATGTCTGGTCCAGTTCTTGGCAACTCTGGTGTTTTGTTCCCTGAGCTTAACTTGCAGAGTGCATGGTTTATTTCTAAGGTGTATTTTTATTCCCATGGTATCTAGAGTATGACAAACAGCATGAAAAAGAAAAAAAAACTTATTTCATTTTAGAATGATTGTATAAGTCTCTGGGATTTTTCTCTGTGCTGGTATGTTTAGAAGGCAAATTGTTAAATGGTAATTGTAAACAAGTGAAATAATTGCACATAGGAGCCCACATGTATATACCTGCATGCAGGCGCATGCACGCACACGTGCACACATACACACACACACACACACACACATACACACACACACACCCTAATCCCCTCCATTCCTTCAATCTGCATTTTAATAACCATATGTGTCTTTTATTAAGTTATTATCTCAGCTAACATGTTCTTCCTCTGAATCATGTCCATTACTCAACAGTTCAAATCCTACTTTTTCTCATATCCATTAATTCAAATAAATCCTTTTCTTGAATTTCTGTTATACTTTATTTGTACCTCTATTTTGATACTCAGCACAATTTTTCCTAAAACATAAAAAAGCACACATAGATGTATAATATATGGTTTTTTTAGCTTCTTAAATTTTAGGGACTATGTGACAATAGGGTGATCATAGAAGGTTCTAAGAAAGAGTATTTATTAATTGCTATTGCTGGGTAGTAATCAGGCAATAATATTTTCCACAAAGAAAGATGAGAGAAAAATAATTTTAAATTTGTTGGTATTTTAACTAATTGACTTATAAATGAGAACTGGAATGCAGGGTGGAAAAGAGTGTAGATTAATTCAATATTAGAAATACTGAGAAAACAAAGAGTGGGAAAAACCAATTACTTGGACCCAGAAAAAAATATTTTAAAAAATATTGTCACTGAAGTATAAATCCCACTATTCTTCCTTTACATGTAAGACTGCCCTGTAGTCATCTGACAACTTCTTTGTGAATCTTTCTAGCAGGTTCCAGTGAGGCATGATGGGCGTCTAAAACCTAAAGCTGAGGAGGAAGTCACCAAATACAAGAATGCTTATGCTTTTACTCCAAAAAGTAGGTTAAGAAAGATAATTATTTTTCAAATTCCTAAAATCCGTGTCTTAAATTATTAATGGTTACTAAGAGATTACACTAATTTCAACCTCAGGTATGTTTCAAGATTACTCACTCTTGAAGAAAGCCAAGTTCAGTAGGTCTTTTCATGTTGAGCCCCCTCTGATCAAGACACAAAGTTTATTTGACTACACTCAGAACATAATTTTCTAAAATTAGAAAGAAACAGATGGATAATGCCGTATCCACTAATTTTTAGATAATTTGGCCTTAATTAAAAACGTGTTTCTTGGCTGTGATTAATAGGGACAATTTTGTTCATTTCAAAAATGAAAATCACATAGTCACAAAAAGATCAGGGAAAAGACTAAGCATTATTATGCCACAAAAAATCATCATAACACATTCAATATTAAAACAAGTTTAGAATTTTAAGAGCCTAGGTTACTTGTTTGGGAACACGGGAAAATTTTAATCTTTTTTGTAAATCTAACCCAGGGTCTAAATATTCTAGGAGAAAGTCTGTAATTGGGTTCTAAATAACGTGCACCAGTCTCATGGAACTCCAGTTGAATGTACAAGTCCTCCACACCAAGAAAATCAGCCATCCTGCTACTGAGAGGTATGTTTTAACAACCTACTATAGAAATAAACAGGAATTTTTATGTCTTTAAAAAAAAATATTTACTCAGACTTACAAACCATTGTGTTATAAATAGAGCCATCAGCACAAAACCAATATATTTCTTTTCTCTAACTCCAATAACTTGTGTCTTTGTTGAGAGGACAGCATGTCACCAGTGCCTTCTAGGGTATGCAACTTATCTCTGTCACATTTTGTGATGCAGAGAATCATCTATTGTCTTCCAACTGGCTTAGAGCAAAATAGGGGTGTATACAATGTGAGTTCTAAGAACTGTTATTGATACCACTGGTTACCTGATGAGTCCTGCTTTCTCCAGTGTTGAAGTATAACACCAGAGAAGCATGTTGAGGCAAGAGTGGAGTAGAAAGTAAGGAGCTTTATTAAAGGATAGTAAAACAGACTTCTCCCCGGTGGAAAAAGGAGACCCCAAAGGCGGAATCCAGGGGATGACGAAGTCCTGTCCCTTTTATACATCTAAAGTTTCCCTTGTTCTCCTGCATTCTTCTTCCCTACCTTGTTCATTTCCTCTCATCCTGTGTAGTGACTGGGGGATGTTGGTGGAATGGCCAGTGCGTGAGCAGGTAGGCTGGAAGGGCATAGGAGGAGGGCTAGGTGGGAAGGGAGCTGCAGACCTGGTGTTGATTAGCAGCTCCTGTCTGCTCAGGATTGCTTCAGTTAACAACCTTTTGGGAGGGGGAGTATCAACAGGCTCTGGAGACAAGAACATTCTATTCTCCCAGGGGTCATTTCCAATTTCTTGGACTCAAATCAGACTCCATTTTCTCCATCAGACCCGATTTACCTAGCTATGCTATCTATCTTTAAATATATAACTACCTGTCTTTAAGTCTGGCTTCATTATGGTGGAAATAGAAATAAATATAAAAGCTTATAATTTGTTTAAATAAGAGATTGAGTTGATCTCAAAGTAGAGAAAGGGCATTATCAACTCATTAAAACACAAAGAAAAATAAATGATCTGGGCTCAGTGGTGGATGCCAGTAATCCCAGTGGCTTGAGAGGCTGAGGCAGGTGGATTGCAAGTTCAAAACCAGCCTCAACAATTTATCAAGGCACTAAGCAGGTTAGCAAGACCCTGTCTCAAAAAAAAAAAAAAAAAAGATCTTAAAAAGTGCTGGAGATGTAGTTCAGTGGTAAAGAACTCCTGGGTTCAATGAGAGAGATGGGGGGGGGAGGGGGGGAGGAAAGAAAGAGGGAGGAAGAGGAAGAAGAAGAATAAATAAAGGGCAATAATATTATGACATTTAGAACCCTTGCTCTATCAACTTTTAGCTTAATGAGATCACTCTTGGAAAGAATACTGGATTCTGCAGAATGGAACAAATACCTCCCTATGGGGCTGTAGAGAGTATTCAATGAGATTCATTTCCAGAACATACATCCTGACACAAAGAAAACATATGATAAGTGACAGCCAAGAAAAGTAGCAATAACAGTCACCAGAAGATAAAGATCCCACTCTCATGTCATCACCTGCTATTGGTCTGGAGTATGCCATGTAACCTGTCTGACCCTCAGGCTCCTCAGAGGTAGAAATAAATTATAATTCCCACTATATAGACCTTTCCCACATTGTTATGAAATCAAATAAGAATACAAACGTATTTTGAGAAATGTAACCGGTTGTACAAATATATATCATTCTTTATATCCAGTAGTTCAAAATCAACCCAAAACAGAAATCCTTTCTTAAAGCTTCTCTGAAATATGGTTGAATTAGCAGAATGATTGGTTGATCAAGCTCAAGGCAGGCAAGGATACACACCCTTGGACATGAAAGCGTTTATAATTTCCTTATCTTACTTGTTGCCTTTTCTTTTCAAACTTTTCTATGTTGGGGGATGGTTCATAATAGAAAACAATGGAATGGGATGTATCCCAAAGTCTTTCCTTTTTCATATCAGATTCTACTATTAAGTATGAATAATGGATAATCAAGAATTGACTGCATAAAAGAGCTCAAAATAAAGAACAGAAGAAATAAGAAATCTGTGAGCAATTACTGCCTTCCAAATTCTTATCATAACATTGCAGATAGAATACCTGGGGGAGTTTCTTTGGTTAAGGAAATTATTGGTACTCCATTAAGTTTGTTATTTATTTGATTATAGCATTCTAACTAGTCCTAATGAAAATAATTTTCTTTCTCTTTCATGCATGTGCACCTTTTGTTAAAGTTAAATACACCATTATTAATATAAAATGAGATAATCAGATAGATGATAAAGCCATAGAAAAAAATGATTTTTGAATCCACTAATATTGATGAGTTTCTAAAATTTAGTTAAGACACCTGGAAACTGAAAATTTTAGACAACTCTTCATTTTCTTTGAAATCTAATTGGTATGTTGATTTGTGGTCGGATTGCAGACTTAAAATGCTGCCATACACAGATGAGGAATGTAATAGTGGAAAAAGTTATCCCATGCCACATTATGGAGCTGCTTATGCAAGAAAGTTAGGCTGCTTTTCACCTTAAACACAAACAAGTACACACTATAAGGTAAGCAAGGTGTGCATAATGGGATATTGCTCCTGATTATAAAACAGTCAGTTGTCAGACCACTTGACAGCTATATGATATAATTACATGCTGGATAAGAATATGCACTTTATAAAGTGCCTTACAAAAAATTAAGAGAATTTTCAAAAGTTTCTAGCACTTTAAAATCATTTTCTACTGAGCCAAACTGAAAACTACAAATAGTAGTAAAACTAAGTTATCACCAACCAGGTACACCAAGACTAAACTTAGACAAACATCCACATTTATCTGAAATTTTTTCTAGCATCAGGCCAACATGAAATAGATAATCACAAAAGAACCTAACACTTTCAAAAACATAAACAAAAAATGAGCTCAATGCTAAATTCTCAGTATTAAATATATCTGTTATATATTTTTCACACACAAGCTAGATGTGAGTGGCATCCATAGCTGATTGAAAAGTGAAACAATGTGGGAAGTTTTTTTTGATGTGGAACTTTGAAAGCATTGACCAGAGTTTTGAGAGAAATCTCTTTAGTTATCATTAACGAAAAAAAAAAGTGATATATACATTGGTCTAAGGAAACCCAAGTGGTGTCCCCCCACAAATTACAGTTAAAGTTAGCAGTTGGGTTTAGCAATCCTGGTGCTATTCTATTCTTCAAATCTGGAATGTATCAGTTTTTCCATTTGCAACTGGGGAACTGAGTAGTATATTGACACATATGTTAAATGATACACATGACAGATACTATATATGGACAAAGTCTGGATACTGATAAGCCTAAATATAACCTTGTTTAGAAAATGTCATTCACTAAAATTACAATACAGTTCATAAATCAAATATTTCAGGATGTTGAAAATTAGGAACAACCTATATTCCTTTCAGCTGACCTGTTTGGTGAATAATAGCCTCACATTAAAATGTAAAATATATTTTTTGTAGTCATACATACAAAATGGTGTGTATTATTAACAACAAGTTTATTTTTAACAACGAGAAATAAATAAAAACAGAATTTCAGTAGTCAAATTCTTTAAGAATATTAGTCAGCTTTTCTTTGCTATGACCAAAATACAAGAACAACTTAGAGGAAGAAGAATTTACTTTGGTTCACAGGTCCAGAGGTTTAGTCCATTACACTCTGGGTGCAATATAAGGCAGAACATCATAGTGAAAGGGCATGATGGAGGAAAGCTATTGCATTCAAGGCAACCAAAATGCAGAGAGAGGGGAAGGGGCCCCCAGGGAAGATGCAACTTTCTAGGGCATTCCCTCAGTGACCCATCTCCTCCATCACACCCCATCTGCCTAAAGTGACCACCCGTGGTGAGTCCAGTCAAACTAGGATGGACTGATTATTATGTTACAGCTCTCATAGTCCAATCATTTTACCTCTGAACATTCCTACATTAACATAGGAGCTTTGGGGGGACACCTCATATCCAAACCATAACTCTAAAATTATATTACTTTTGCACTTGAACAAGTAAAATTGCCTGAGAAGTTAGCAGTTGGGTTTAGCACTCATGATGCTATTCTATTCTTCAAATCTGGAATATATCAGTTTTTCCATTTGCAACTGGGGAACTGAGTAGTATATTGACACATATGTTAAATGATACACATGACAGATACTATATATGGACAAAGTCTGGATACTGATGAGCTGTCTTAATGGCCTGAGGCATAATTTGGCAGATACAGGAGAGCATATTATCCCAGAATTGAGACTGCAGGCTCTCAATTATCATTATAGCATTTTCCTACTGCAGCCCTCAGCCTGAGCTTATTTTTGTACTTGACCCTGCTAACACCGGGACCTATTTCCCCTCGTTGGAAACATCAATAATAAACTGGGAAATAGGTTTAGAAATATATGACCATACATTATCTATTATCTCTGGATTCCACCAAAATTAACAATGTAATGCTTTGCTTTCAGTGACGATAATTAATTGAGAAACTTGTATCTATAGAAGAAGCATGAAAAAGCAGTCTTTAGATTTTGAATTCATGTTCTAAGTGCTCACTTATCTTTGCTCAGCTTCATAGAAAGCTGGTTTCATATTAGATGAAAAAAACAGAATATTTAAGTCATAAAATGGGGAAAGGAAGTGATGCAACCAAATCAATTATGCAAAAGATGAAAGTTACATGTTAATAAGATCGTAAATTGTAACATATTTAAAAGCACCACTGCCTTTCTTCACAATATTTAAATGTTCAGAGACATGTAGTGTGTGCATATGTGTGTGTGTGTGTATGTGTGTTTTAGAAGAGAAAAAGGGAAGATAAATAATTTACCTTATGTTTATCTTAAACTGACAACTGATATAAAATTAAGAATATATTGATTAAGCATTTTATTGACTTCACATATTATGGGATAAGGAATAGCATGCAATTCATGGAAGACAGATGTGAAGAATGGGAAAACTAAATTTAAAAACAGACAAGATAGTGAAAGAACTGAGATTAAAACATGAGTATTTTAAGTGGAACCAAGTTTCCTTTACATAAGACTGGGTACCCTTCAGAATATACTGTTGTTGCTGTTGTTGTTTTGTTTTATGTTTTTCATTAAAAATTATATTTATTGTAGGATAAAGAATTGAGAATTTAGTTGTATGCACTGCACGCATGAATGGAAATTTCCAGAATTGACAAATAAAGCATTGCCAAAATTTTTTATTAAGTGCATAAATGTCCAGAGGAGACATGGTTGACTGATTTTATATTGGAGCTTAAAGACAGGAAGACAGGTATTTATTTGCCTCTCTTCAGAGAAGATGGGGCAGGGGGAAAAGTCTACAAAGGGAAAAAAAATGACACAAAACTTAGGAAAGTAGAAAGAACAAATTGGTGGGGTGGTAGACTTTAACCAATAAACATGTAAGTATAAACTCTATGTCTACTTTTTTAACTATATATAAATTTATATCCATTTAAATATTTTCATGTATATTTTACATATATATTTATGTTTATATTTGTATACAAGGATAAAAATGTTCAATCCTTAAACTAACCCTATTTTTCTACAAAAGTTCTATACCTACCAATACACTTCAGAGAAACCTCTGTACATATAAACCATAACATTTTACATGAATGTACCTATGTATTTGAAGATATAAATTCACATAAAAACCTATAGATATTATATATACACACATATATATTCATTTCCATAGGCATAACCCAGATATCACATGTAATATAATATTTCTTATTAAAATATCAATAAATAAAAGTATATGTACATATAAATTTTGACATATATTACCTCTATATTCATATTTATATTCATATATATTGATATATATGTTCCAAAGGTAATCCATACTCTAAACCAAAGCAATAACTCAGCACAAAACTCAACCCTACCCATAATCATGAGTCTTTTAAACAAAAATTATAAGTATTACTTTGAAAATTCATATATTTTCACATACATATTCTGTATATGTGTATATACATTCATATATATGTACCCTAATGACAACCAAAATTCTACCCATAAATTTTCATATGTATTCAGTTACATAATCATATCCTATATCTTACCAAAATTGTGAACAAACATCTCAAAAGAAAAATAAGTATATACAAATCCATAACCATTTAAATATTTTCATGTATATTTTTACATATATATTTATGTTTGTATTTATGTATATGGATACAAATGTTCAAACCCAGTGTTATTATGTTGTGGTTTATTTGTGGTTTAATATTTGAAATTGAGGAGGGTTTGTTTGATATATGTAGATGCTCCATTATATGGGACATAAACATTTATGATTGTTATGTCTTGTTGATGTATAATTCCCTTAAGCAGCATGAAATGTCCCACTTGGTTCCTTTTGACTAACTTTGGCCTGAAGTTCACTTCATCTGAAATGAGGATGGAAACCCCTGCTTCTATACACTATCCATGTGAATGATATGTTTTTTCCCATCCTTTCACCTTCAGTCTGAGGATATCTTTGCCTATGAGGTGAGTCTCTTGGAGACAACATATTACTCATTCTTGTTATTTAATCCAATCTGCCACTCTACATCTTTTAATTGATGAGTTTAGGCTATTAATGTTCAAAGTTATTATTGATATATGATTTGTGTTCCTGGTCAGTTTGTTTTATTTCTACATTTTAATTTGATTTAGTTTCTCTTTGATTGACTATTCCTTTAGTGTGATTCCTCCCTTTGCTGGTTTTCACTTTTTTTTTTTCATTTCATCTTCATGGAATATTTTGTTGAGAATATTCTGAAGTGTAGGCTTTCTAGTTGTAAATTCTTTTAATTTTTGTTTATCATGGACAGTTTTTATTTCATCTTAAAATCTGAAGTTTAATTTTGCTGAATATAGAATTCTTATATGACATTCATTTTCTTTCAGAGTTTGTACATGTTATCACAGAACCTCCTAGCTTGGAGGGTCTGCATTGAGAAATAAGCTGAGATCCACATTGGTTTCCTTCTATGTGTAATCTGATATTTTTTTCTCACAGCCTTTAAAATTCTATCCTTATATTCTATCATATCTATCTATATGATAGGTATTTTCATTATAATGTTTCTTAATATGGGTAATTGTAATTTTTCACATTTAGGGATTTATAAGCCTCTTGTATTTGATTTTCCATTTCATTCTTTAGAGTTGGGAAATTTTTTGATATTATTTCATTGAAAAGATTGTGCAGTCCTTTGGTTTGTATCTCCATGTCTCCAACTATCCCAATAAATCTTAAATTTGGTCTTTTCATAGTATCCCATTTTCTTGGAATTTGTGCTCATGGTTTCTTAACATCTTTTCTCCATGGTCAACTCTGTTTTCAAGATTATATATTTTGTCTTCATTGCTGAGGTTCTATCTTCCAAGTGGTCTAGTCTGTTGGTGATGCTTTCTATTGAATTTTTAATTTAGTATATTGTTTTCTTCATTTCAAGGATTTCTGTTTGAATTTTTTTTCAGAATCTTTACCTCTTTATTGAAGTGATCTTTTGCTACCTGTATTTGCTCTCTTACATCATCCTTTACTTCACAGATCAGCTTAACTATGCACATTCTAAACACTTTCTCTGACATTTCTTTCACTGTGGATTCTGTTTTGAAGAATCTTGGTTTGCTTGGGGCAATTTGTCTCCTTGCTTTTTCATGTTGTTTGTGTGTCTTCTCATCTAACAGTATGGATTTGAGGCTGTATAGTTTCTACTCTGTGGACTAACAGTGTTCCTGAAGGTTTCTAATACCTCACTGTTTAGGGAGAGACAAATAATAACAACAACCAATGCAAAAAATCTACAGCATTAAACCAAATAGTTCCTACTATGACATCTACAATGTCAATTTTCACAATAAACAGAAATTATTTGATCAATTATTGCCCATAACAGCAAGTTTGTAAAAAGATTTACATTTTCAAATGGTAGACAGGGAGAGAACAGAAGTGATACAGTGACATAGGATGATTATGAGGGGGAAGAGAGATGTAAAAGATTAAAGGAAAAGTAAAAGAAAGAACAATATAGATTGGCTGTTAGCAGAAGAAAAAAGAGAATCAAGGGAAACAGAAGAAAAAGATATATATAAAGTAAATATTTAGAACAAAAATTAAAAATAAAAATAGAAGAATACAAAACAAAACTAAAATACACTAATCAAATAGCCTAGTTTACAAAAAAGTAATCCATGTAATATAAAATGCTAGAGATAAAAGGGGAAAAAATAGAATGTATAAATGTCCATGTATAAAGATTGTATAAATGTCCATGTACCATTAAGGTCACAATTAAACCATGAAAAAGAATTTCAAAAAGAAAAGAAATCTTGATGAAAATTTAAATAATTCTTTCCATTGAAGTTCAAAATATTCTCAGCTTCTCAGCAGTTTTAGGTGGGATCTTCTAGAGTGTGATGCTCTACCCTCTGGATTGCTGGAATGAGGTAATCCTGTGAGTAGAGTTCCTGGAGGCAAGGTTTAGGCTTAGGTGGGCTCCAGGCTCTTTGCTGAATGCTATTGGTCTGGAGATTTTAAGTCAGTGCACCTCCAGTGCCCAGTACTTGCTGTTCTACACCAGAAGACTTTACCCCTGGGATCTCCCCTGGGTTCCACTCATGTGGTGGGGTAGCTGATTTTTAGTCCCCTATGTCACCTGCAGACCCTATGTTTCCTTATCTCAGGTTCAGTCTCCAAACAATCTCGGCCAGCCCCACCCTTTTGAGTTCCCAGCCAGATGTGTCTCCCCCAGATGGTCCTGCAAACAGTTGAATTGGAGGGGAGGGGTACAGCCAGATGGGTTTCCACAATCAGTTGTCCCTTGTGAAAACCTCTCGCCTTGTTTAATTTTCTCCTAGTCACTTAAGCACACTCTATGTCATGTAGCTTGTGTTTACTGGCCCTGTATTTCTGGCCAAACTTGGGTTTGCCAGGAATTGGCTGGCCCCTGCACTGCAGCTACAAAATGGTTCCTTCCTTTGTCCTCTTCAGGCTCCTGGGAGAGATGGTGACTTCTATCTCCACACATGGATATCATGCAGTGAGTCCTTCAGGTTTGTTGGGCAATGTTCTTGGTCTCTAAACACTCTGTACCCAGACATGCCTTGGGCCTCCCAAAAATGCAGGTTCCTTCAATTTCCTTATTCTTCTATTATGCTCATGGAGGGACCTCTTGGCCAGAGATTCTGGCTAGCTGTGGCAGCAGTTGTTATATCCAACTTCCTGTGTCCCCAATGTGTTTGAATGTCCAGTTATAGGTTCCATTAAAGTCCCCCCCCCATTTTTTTTTTGTTGTTGTTGTTTGTTTGTTTTTATCTGCTTGTTTGTTTAGTTAGTTGGGTTTTGTTTTGTTTTTAATTCACCCACCTTGCAGAGAAGCTGCTTCTTTGCTTTCTTGGTTTCACACCACAGAGCATCCAGGAACAGGACCTCCTCCATTCTGCCATCTTGTATCTCTCCTCCCTCCAAAATATACTGTTTTTGAGATAACAATTTCAGGTTATCTCTCCCCTTTATTTAAATATAGCAATGCCCTCTAGTGGCCACCTTTAAAACAGAATTAAATTAAATATACAAGGTCATCTTTATTTTAAAGAGGACACTGAAAAGTGTATACTAAATAAGTTATTGTGCTTCATGCCCATAATCCCAGCACCTCAGGAGGCTGAGATAGGAGAATCTTCAAGTTCAAGGCCAGCCTCAGCAATTTAGTGAGACTCTGTCTCAAAATGATTCAATCTCTAGTACCACACACACACACACACACACACACATACAAAGCCTAAAATGTGGCTTAGCTATATGGATAAAGTAAGACAATGATTACCAAAAGATGAGAATATAATACACCACCACATTTTAAAATGCCATATAGATGAAAAAACTTTGGTGTTGTGGTCTAAGTTCTCACCCTGATCAACAGTTGTCATTGAGCTATACTGTGTACATTGCCTCCATGAAACTCAATAATTAACTATTCAAATTGACAATAAGGAAAAACCATGAGACTTTCTTCACAACCACACTGTTTGTACTTTTTAGGGACTACCAGTCTTTAATCTTGAATGTTCTCATTAGTTTTTTACCATACTGATAACAAATCTAATATTCTTTTTAGTCCTTTTCCTCTTCTTTCTGGAAATTTATACCATATTAAAAATTCCTTTTAGAATAATTTCCTCAAGAAAAATTTGGCATTACCTCCTATTGCTCCCCCTTCACATAGGAACCAAATTCACATAGGCATTATCTTCTATTGCTCTCCCTTCACAAAGGAACATAGTTCTTCCTCTACATACCTGAAATACTTCTGAGTATCCAAATTCTATACCTCAGTTAAGACTCATTCCAATGTCATCTTTATGAAGTTTTCATTGCTCCCCCTCACTACTTCTCCACTCAAGAAACTTCTGTAGTGTTTTATTCAAACCTTTTTTGAAGATATTTACAATTTTCCATTAACATGCACTCACCCCAAAAGAATTTTCCACATGTCCACCACCACCACTACTATTGTTTCTCAGCTTTCCAGAGTAACCATCTCATCACCTACCATGCAACATTTCCATCTGCTACTAATGCATGACCTTCCAGCTTTATATCACCACATTCTGTTTTCCAATAGCCAACATTGGGATCCACTCCAGAATTTTTGAGGCACCTGCTGCCTAATGTTTCACATCCAATTGAAAGAGAATTTTTAAAGGCCTGTTTGTAGAACCAAATTAGTTCTTTTGTTCTAATTCTTGAACTAAATGCACCAGATGTAGTACACACATGGCTTTTCTGAGATGTGAGCACATGGTAGTCAGAGCCAGAAACTAATCTATGTCACACTGAAAATCTCTCCTTTGACTAGTAATGATTCATTACTAGGTTAGGAATTCATATTAGGTTCAGCTTTATTACTAAGTTAGTCTGTCTCATAAAATGTGCTCACTTCCCCAAAATCTACAGACCCTCCTTAAACAGATGCCCACACACCTAACAGTCTGTCTGATAGGGCTGCATGTGCTTTCATTATAGACATAGATTGAACTTGAACTAAACTGAGCTTTTCTACCCTCACCTCATCTGCCCTAATTTCCATTACACTGTGGAGAATATGATGGACAGTCTATATATCTCTTCATTATTTCTCCAATTAACCTTAGTAGAGCACTGCACACATAGTAAGAACTTAAAAAAAATGAAAAACGAACAATAGACTGCAACATCAACTTCCTTTTAATTTATTTTTATTACTTTCATATATATCACTTCCAAGTTTGAATAGCTGTTCAGAATAAATAAGTTGTTTTGTTTAAATAATATGTAGAGAATAAAAATAAACCTTTATGTTAATAATCCTTCCCTAAACTTCATTACAGAATGTGTTACTATCGTTACATAAGAAATATCATATTCTATCACTAGTTTCCATTAAAATCAGTGTATATTTAAAGAAAGTAGAATGCAAAGGGATTTTGCTTTTCAAAGCTTTGTTATATTTTAAATAAATAGGGAGATTAAATTAATATAAACAAATGCACAAAAGATATTTGCATGACATTCTTATATATCAGTGATGAATCCACTGAAAGGGAAATTAGGAAAACTACTTCATTCACAATAGTCTCAAAAAAAATAAAATATTTTGGAATCAATTTAACAAAAGAGATGAAAGGTCTCTACAATAAAAACTACAGAACACTAAAGAAAGAAATTGAAGAAAATCTTAGAAGATGGAAAGATCTCCCTTATTTTTGGATAGGCAGAATTAATATTGTCAAAATGGCCATACTACCAAAACCATTATACAGATTTAATGTGATTTCTATTAAAATCCCAATAATATTCTTCATAGAAATAGAAAAAGCAATCATGAAATTCATTTGGAAAAATAAGAGACTCAGAATATCTAAAGCAATCCTTAACAAGAAGAGTAAAGCAGGAGACATTACAATACCAGACCTTAAACTATATTACAGAGCAATAGTAACAAAAATAGCATGGTATTGGTACCAAAATAGACATGTAGACCAATGGTACAGAATAGAATACACAGAGACAAACCCACATAAATGCAGTTATCTCATGCTAGACAAAGGCACCAAAAACATACAGTGGAGAAAGGATAGCCTCTTCAACAAATGGTGCTAGGTAAAATGGAAGTCCATATGTAACAAAATGAAATTAAACCCTGTCCTTACCCTGAATAAAACTCAACTCAAAGTGGATCAAGGACTTAGGCATCAGAACAGAGACCATATGCCTAATAAAAGAAAAAGTATCCCAAATCTCCACATTGTCAGCTTAGGAACTGACTTCTTTTAACAAGACTCCTAAAGAGAAAGTAAAATAAAGAATCAATAAATGAGATGAATTCAAACTAAAAAACTTCTTCTCAGCAAAGAAAACAATCAATAATGTGAAGAGAGTGCCTGCATATGGGAGAAAGTCTTTACTACATGCCCATCAAATAGAGCATTAATCTCCAGGATATATAAAGAACTCAAAAAACTTAACACCAAAAAACAAATAACCCAATCAACAAATAACCTAAGGAACTGAACAGACACTTCACAGGAAAAGAAATACAATTGATTAATAAATATATGAAAAAATATTCAACATCTCTAACTATTAGAGAAATGCAAATCAAAACTACATTGAGATTCCACCTCACTCCAGTCAGAATGGCAATTATCAAGAATATAAGCAACAATAAATGCTGGTGAGGATGTGGGGAAAAGGTACATACGTTGCTGATGGGACTGCAAATTGGTGCAACCACTCTGGAAAGCAGTGTGGAGAACAGTTATTCCACTCCTTTGTTTATACACGAAGACTTAAAATCAGCATACTACAGTGACACAGCCATATCAATGTTTATATCACCCCCATTCACAATAGCTAAACTATGGAACCAATCTAAGTACCCTTCAACAGATGAATGGATAAAGAAAATGTGAGATAGATAGATAGATAGATAGATAGATAGATAGATAGATAGATAGATAGATAACAGAATATTACTCAGCCTTAAATAAGAATGAAGCTATGGCATTTGCTGGTAAATGAATGGATCTGGAGACTATTCTGCTAAGGGAAATAAGCCAATCTCAAAGAAACAACACCCCAAAATTTTCTTTGATATGCAGATGTTAATTCACGATAAGGGGGTGGAGCTAGGGGAAAATAGAGGTACTTTGGATTAGGCAGAGGGGAGTGAAAGAAGCGGGGAGTGGGGGATAGAGATAGGAAGGAGAGTAGAATGAATCAGACATTTTTACCCTATGTGATTACGTTGACAGGTATAATTCTATATCATGTACAACCAGAAGAATGACAAGTTGTACTCCATTTATGTATAATGTGTCAAAATACATTCTACTGTCATGTATAACTAATTAGAACAAAACACACACACACACACACACACACATACACACACACACACACACACACACACACACACACACACTCCTTTAAAGAAGGCAGCAAACTTGTGGTTATACTCAAGGAGGCTACTCCTAAGCCCAATTCCAGGGAGTGATTGATACTTGAGCTCCAAAGGAGAAGAGACAAAAGCCCCAAGTACATAATTGATAACTTCTCAGTGGATCCCAAGAGGGATTGTCAAATTTAACAGAAAGAGAGAGAGAGAGAGAGAGAGAGAGAGAGAGAGAGAGAGAGAGAGAGAGAGAGAATATAAGAAGATTAGGATAATATTTGGGACATACCTAAATTTCAAATTTAAATGAGCACCCTGTGATCCTCTGTTTTATTTGATGACCCTAATCTCAGGGGCTCCCCGTATCTTCATTTGGATTTTTGTGGTCTGTACACAATTTTTCATCTTCTCTTTCATTCTGTTTTGATACCAATAAAAACAAATATATTCTGGAACAAAAAAGATATGCGCATGAAGGCAAATCTTTGTTTTCTATGCCTTGCAGCCTCTATTTTTGAGCTCTGTTAAACAGAAGTAAGGTTAAAAAAAATGATATATTTTCAAGGACTTTTGCTTTGGGGTGAGATTTTTCATGGTTGTGCACAGAAGTAATGTTCTCCTGGTGGAAGATTCCTCATTAAATACCATTCACTAGTGTCAAAACAAAGTGTTCACAGAGTTCAAGCTTAGGGAACAAACATAAGACATGGTGAGAAAAATAAACAAATATTTACAAACTAAGATTATTGAACTCCTTTATTTGTAAAAGAAAAAAAAATCTAGTGGCTTCTGTACATGAGACTGACTTAAGAGAAAAAAAATTAGTCTTAACAGCTGCTATCTTCATCACAAATGTAAAATGCAATAAAGACAAAATGTTCGTGGCTTTATTATGATTGATGGAAACACAACATGCATCTCATTACTTCCATTAAATGCACTGGATATCCAATAACTGATTTTTATTGTAGTCAATAGTACTCCCAATTGAGAACCATCATTATATTAACATTTTGTCCTATACCTTAAAATGATCAAGTTATCAAATAAATCATGTTATTTTCGTGTGTGTGACAGAGATTGCAGGATATTTACCACTATTCATTTTAACTTTCTTTTTTAGTTATACTCTAATTTTAATTCAAGATATTTCTACCTGAAATAAAAGTTATACTCATTCTACTTCTGTATGCTAAATGTGTAGCAATGCAAAAATCATCCCTTTTCAACCTTTAGACTTTTTCTTCTTGGTTATTTTGTTAAAATGCTATATGATATCCTGGTTTCTTTGAGCTTCCATTACGATTGGACAAAATATCCCTAGTATGGGAATATTAAAGCTATATAACTTCCAAAAAAAGTTTAAATTTTTGGTCTGTATTTACCATGTTTTCTGGTTCTTTACTTTGTGTTTCACTTTCTTTCTCTGTGTCAATTTTGAAGTTTCATACTTTCATGAATAAGAACACCTCAGTATAGGAAGGAGACCCATAGAATGTGCCTTATGAGCAAAATCTTATGTGAAAATAAAGAAGAAAGAAGGTTTGAAAAGAAATAATGCAAATTACAGTCTCTATGGCCAAAAGGCATTTTAGAACATGCAGAGTGTAATGTGGAGGGGGCAGTGGGGAGAGTTGGCAAATATCATAAAGAGGAAAATGAACATAAGAGGAATGGTAAATACAATTTTTTCACATTGATAGAAAGAAAGTTAGAGAGCATGTTAAAAATTTTTTTAAAAAATTCATTTTCATTGAAGGCCAAAGAGTTCAGTGTCTGACCCCACAGCAAGGAGCTATTGAAGTGGCATCACCACCTCTCAGTGCTGCCTTAGGTGAAAGTACAGTAGAGAATCTGGGAAACTGGGGGTTAGAGGGCTGGTTTCAATGTAAACATTATAGGAAACAAATAGAAAAGCACAGAGATGCTTAGGCAAGATATCCAGAAGGAAATTAAGTCATTGGAATGGAATCATTTCATTCTCTTCCTCTAAGTTCTATGAGCAAAAATCAAGCCTTCCACTCCCATCCTACAAGGAGGTGGCAACATGCTGAAATGAACAGTTTTGAACTCTCAACATTCATAAAAGGAAGTGGGAAAATACCATTCTTAGGATTTGGGACATGGAATAGAATCACCTTTCATAAGGGAGTGGTGTCACTGCACAGCCAGGACAGCGAAGAATGTCTCAATCTCTGTTCTTGTTTTCATCCTGGTGACCATGAATGGGCTACAGTCTGGTCTATGATCCACTTTTGCCCACAGGTAGGTCCTCAAATGGAAAGGAGATGGTTTAATCCTGCAGGGGACTTTTAATGAAAAGAAAGAAGTAATCACTATAAAAACAGAATTCTGACTATAAAATAATTAAAAATCAGTTCATTTTTTAAGAACAAAAATGTTAGATGGGCATGACAAAATTTAGAAAAGAAATTTTCAGTTCCCTTTCTAGAACATATATTTTTAAAAAATATATATTTATTTTTTAGCTGTAGTTGGACACAATACCTTTATTTTATTTATTTATTTATTTTTATGTGGTGCTGAGGATCAAACCCACGGCCTCACACATACTAGGCAAGTGATCTACCACTGAGCCATAACCCCAGCCCTAGGACATATATTTTTAAAGCAAGAAAAGATTTGAATATTAGTCATGAGAAAGAGATTAGAGGTGATTTGGGAGATCAAATTAGAATTTGTTGTGAAAGTTAGCAACAAAGCAAAGGCCACAACTGTTTGGGAAATAAATTCACAAATAACATATCACAAGCCCACAAAATAATGGTCTCTCTTTCCATAAGCCTAGAATATTGCATTTAAATTTGAGAATTTCAGGGTAATGAAGACATAGATTAAATGTAAAAATTTACAGGAGAGCTCTATTTAAGTATTTAGAGAAATAAAAGTATTGATTTATGCCTACAGTTTTACAGATTAAAGATACTAAGAATGTAGAGCTTGACTAATAATTTGTCTTACAGAAGAAAAATTTTCAAATAAATATTTGAAGTGTTTATGTACAAGAAAAAAAAACAGTGATTCATCTGACAATCAGGAGCACAAATTGATAAATATAATTAAGCTACTCATTTCAGTTTGGACAAATTAATTTGATGGGTGCTCTTGCAAAGGTCTTCCTTCCTTCTGGCTTGGTCGGTGCTTAATTGCTATATAGAAAGTACTAGGTTCTTTGCTTTGATAAAACTGTTACACCTATCCAAAATCATTTTCTGCCTCCAGGCTTTCTTTTCATCTTGTTTCACCAGAAATTGGAATCATTTCAATGTATGAAGCCCTCACTTAAGGCATTATCTCTAAAAGTTCTTCCAATATAATGCATGTGTTATTTGGAAGGGAGAGAATTATCCTGGGTATCCTCAGAACAGCACCTTAGTTTGTTAATAAAGATTTTCAGTATCCTCCTTAGAAAGGACAGTAGTAACATAGCCCTCAAGGGGAAATTTCTGAGAAAATTAATTTCCCTGGAAATAGGCCTATGCTTAGCCTTGATAAGCCCTTACCTAGCTGAACAACATAATTTTGTTAAAATTATGAAGGGCACACTCAGAAAATAGTTTCAGATTAAAGGACTGTACTGTAAAGAGGAAGAACTTTTCAGAATTTTCAAGTGTTGTTTAAAGTTACAAATTTGGAAGTTGGTTAAAGAATGATGCTGCCATATTTGTGTCTAGAGCTAATTTAGTACTCTCCAAAGTGCATTCCCTAAAACTGTAGTTCACAGGTTGGAAATCCACAATCTGTGAGCCAGATCCCAACACTGCCTGTTTTGGTAAATACAATTTTACTGGAATCATCCACATTCATTCATTTATGGATTGCCTCTCGCTGTTTTCCCCAGACAATACCAACACAATGACTGAGAACACATAGCCAGCAGTGGCTAGAATATATTTTTAATGTTATTTTATTTTTGGTTAACTCATAATAACTGTACATATTTATAGTGTACCATGTGATGTTCTGATACAGGCATACACTGTGTAATGATCAAATCGGGGTAGTTAGTATACCCATTACCCTAAATATTTATCATTCCTTTGCATTGAGAACATTCAAAATTCTCTTTTTGCTATTTAGAAATATACAATAAATCATTAAGTAGACAACATATTGTGCAATAGGATACCAGAACATTTATCTTACCTAACTGCAACATTATAACTTTTGACCCATCTCTTCCCATTGCTCCCCCTGAGTTCCTTCCCCCATTTTCAGTAAGCACCATTCTACTCGCAACTTATACGAGATCAACTTTGTATTCCACATGAGTGGAATCATTATTTGTCTTTTGTTGACTGGTTTATCTACCTAACATAATGTCCTCCAGGTTCATACATGCTGCAGATGACAAGATTTCAATCTTTTTATTGTGAAATAGTATTCCATTGTATATATTTACTGAATTTATTTAACACCTATTCATCCTTTGATGGGCATTTATTTGGCCTTTTATTTTTTTTTTTCTTTTTTTTTCTTTTTTTTTTTATTGATTGTTCAAAACATTACAGAGCTCAAGACATATCATCTTTCATACATTCAACTCAATTGGGTTTTGAACTCCCCAAATACATAATACAGACTCACTTCTGTTACATACTCACGTTTTTACATAATGGCATATTAGTGACTGTTGTATTCTGCTACCTTTCCTATCCCCTACTATCCCCCCTCCCCTCCCCTCCCCTCCCATCTTCCCTCTCTACCTCCTCTGCTGTTGTTCAGTTCTCTCCCCTTTTTTCCCCCCACCCCCTTGCCCCTCATAACCTCTTATAATTTTGTGTATCACTGAAGGTCTCCTACCATTTCCATATGTTTTCCCTTCTCTCTTCCTTTCTCTCCCCCCATTCGTCTTAGTTTACTGGTAGTCTTTTCCTCATGCTCTTCCTTCCTGTTCTATTCTTAGTGGCTCTCTTTATATCAAAGAAGACATTTGACATTTGTTTTTTAGGGCTTGGCTAGCTTCACTTAGCATAATCTGCTCTAATGCCATCCATTTCCCTGCAAATTCTATGATTTTGTCGTTTCTTAGTGCTGCATAATACTCCATTGTGTATAGCTGCCACAATTTTTTTATCCACTCGTCTATTGAAGGGCATCTAGGTTGGTTCCACAGTCTAGCTATTGTGAATTGTGCTGCTATAATCATTGATGTGGCCGTATCCGTATAGTGTGCTCTTTTAAGGTCCTCAGGGAATAGTCCAAGAAGGGCAATAGCTGGGTCAAATGGTGGATCCATTCCCAGCTTTCCCAGGAATCTCCATACTGCTTTCCAAATTGGCCTCACCATTTTGCAGTCCCACCAGCAGTGAACAAGTGTGCCCTTTTCCCCACATCCTCGCCAACACTTATTGTTGTTTGACTTCATAATGGCTGCCAATCTTACAGGAGTGAAATGGTATCTTAGGGTGGTTTTGATTTGCATTTCTCTGATTGCTAGAGATGGTGAGCATTTTCTCATGTGCTTGTGGATTGATTGTATGTCCTCCTCTGAGAAGTGTCTGTTCAGGTCCTTGGCCCATTTGTTGATTGGATTATTTGTTATCTTATTGTTTAATTTTTTGAGTTCTTTGTACATTCTGGATATTAGGGCTCTATCTGAGGTGTGAGGGGTAAAAATTTGTTCCCAGGATGTAGGCTCTCTATTTACCTCTTTTACTGTTTCTCTTGCTGAGAAAAAACTTTTTAGTTTAAGTAGGTCCCATTTGTTTATTCTTGTTATTAACTCTTGGGCTATGGGCGTTCTATTAAGGAATTTGGAGCCCGACCCCACAATATGTAGATCATAGCCAACTTTTTCTTCTATCAGACGCAGTGTCTCTGTTTTTATATCTAGCTCCTTGATCCATTTTGAGTTAACTTTTGTGGCTGGCGAGAGAAAGGGATTCAATTTCATTTTGTTGCATATGGATTTCCAATTTTCCCAACACCATTTATTGAAGATGCTATCCTTCCTCCATTGCATGTTTTTAGCCCCTTTATCAAATATAAGATAGTTGTAACTTTGTGGATTAGTCTCTGTGTCCTCTATTCTGTACCATTGGTCCACCTGCCTGTTTTGGTACCAGTACCATGCTGTTTTTGTTACTATTGCTTTATAGTACAGTTTGAGCTCTGGTATCGCTATACCTCCAGATTCACACTTCCTGCTTAGAATTGCTTTTGCTATTCTGGGTCTTTTGTTTTTCCATATGAATTTCATGATTGCTTTATCTATTTCTACAAGAAATGTCTTTGGGATTCTGATTGGCATCGCATTAAACCTGTAGAGAACTTTGGGTAGTATCGCCATTTTGATGATGTTAGTTCTGCCTATCCATGAACAGGGTACATTTTTCCATCTTCTGAGATCTTCTTCTATCTCTCTCTTTAAGGTTCTGTAGTTTTCATTGTATAAATCTTTCACCTCTTTTGTTAGGTTGATTCCCAAGTATCTTATTTTCTTTGAGGATATTGTGAATGGAGTGGTTTTCCTTATTTCCATTTCAGAGGTTTTGTTGCTGATATACAGGAATGCCTTTGATTTGTGCGTGTTGATTTTATATCCTGCCACTTTGCTGAATTCATTTATTAACTCTAGCAGCTTCTTTGTAGATCCTTTTGGGTCTGTTAAGTAAATTATCATGTCATCTGCAAATAGCGATAATTTAATTTCTTCTTTTCCTATTTTTATGCCTTTAATTTCTTTTGTCTCTCTAATTGCTCTGGCTAGTACTTCGAGAACTAAATTGAATAGAAGTGGTGATAGAGGACATCCCTGTCTTGTTCCAGATTTTAGAGGGAATGCCTTCAGTTTTTCTCCATTTAGGATGATGCTAGCCTGAGGTTTAGCATATATAGCTTTTACAATGTTGAGGTAAGTTCCTGATATCCCTAGTTTTTCTAATGTTTTGAACATAAAGGGATGTTGTATTTTGTCAAATGCTTTTTCTGCATCTATCGAGATGATCATATGGTTCTGGTCTTTAAGCCTATTGATGTGGTGAATAGCATGTATTGATTTCTGTATATTGAACCAGCCTTGCATCCCAGGGATGAATCCTACTTGATCATGGTGCACAAGTTTCCTGATATGTTTTTGTATTCGATTCGCCAGAATTTTATTGAGAATTTTTGCATCCAAGTTCATTAGAGATATTGGTCTGTAGTTTTCTTTCTTTGAAGTGTCTTTGTCTGGTTTTGGGAACAGGGTGATGTTGGCCTCATAGAATGAATTTGGAAGAGCTCCTTCTTTTTCTATTTCTTGAAATAGTTTGAAAAGTATTGGTATTAGTTCTTCTTTGAAGGTTTTGTAGAACTCCGCTGTATACCCATCAGGTCCAGGGCTTTTCTTGGTTGGTAGTCTTTTGATGGCTTCTTCTATTTCTTCCTTTGTTATTGGTCTGTTCAAATTGTGTGTGTCTTCTTGTCTCAATCTGGGCAAATCATATGCCTTAAGAAATTTATCGATATCTTCGCTATCTTCTATTTTATTAGAATATAGGGTTTCAAAATAGTTTCGAATTATCTCCTGTATTTCTGTAGTGTCTGTTGTGATATTGCCTTTTTCATCCCGTATATTAGTAATTTGAGTTCTCTCTCTTCTTCTTTTTGTTAGCATAGCTAAGGGCTTGTCTATCTTATTTATTTTTTCAAAGAACCAACTTTTAGTTTTATCAATTTTTTCAATGGTTTTTTTTGTTTCAATTTCGTTTATTTCTGCTCTAATTTTAATTATTTCTTGTCTTCTACTACAATTGCTGTTGTTTTGTTCTTCCTTTTCTAGGTTTTTGAGGTGTAGTGTGAGTTCATTTATTTGTTGGTTTTTTCTTTTTTTGATGAAAGAACTCCAGGATATGAATTTCCCTCTTAAAACTGCTTTCATTGTGTCCCATAGATTCCGGTATGTTGTGTCTGTATTATCATTTGACTCTAAGAATTTTTTTATCTCTTCCTTTATGTCTTCTGTAACCCATTGATCATTCAATAACATATTGTTCATTTTCCATGTGGTGTAGGATTTTTCCTTCCTTTTTTTATCATTGATTTCCAATTTCATTCCATTATGGTCAGATATGGTGCATGGTATTATCTCCACACTTTTATATTTACTAAGATTTGCCTTATGGCATAATATATGGTCTATTTTTGAGTAGGATCCATGTGCTGCTGAGAAGAACGTGTATCCACTTGATGATGGTTGGTATATTCTATATATGTCAGTTAGGTCTAGGTTATTGATTGTGCTGTTGAGTTCTATAGTTTCTTTATTCAGTTTTTGTCTAGAGGATCTGTCTAATGGCGAGAGCGGTGTGTTGAAGTCACCCGTAATTATTGTGTTATGGTCTATTTGACTCTTGAACTTGAGGAGCGTTTGTTTTATGTAGATTGCAGCTCCATTGTTTGGTGCATACAAATTGATAATTGTTATGTCTTGTTGGTGGATGGTCCCTTTTAACAGTATATAGTGTCCTTCTTTATCCTTCTTAATTAACTTAGGTTTGAAGTTGATTTTATTTGATATGAGTATGGCCACTCCTGCTTGCTTCCGAGGGCCATGTGAGTGGTATGATTTTTCCCAACCTTTTACCTTCAGCCTGTGTATGTCTTTTCCTATCATATGAGTCTCCTGAAGGCAGCATATTGTTGGATTTGTTTTTTTGATCCAGGTTGCTAGCCTATGTCTCTTGATTGGTGAGTTTAGGCCATTAACATTTAAAGTTACAATTGAGATATGATTTGTACTTCCAGTCATGCTTCTTTATTTATTTATTTTAGTTTGGCTAGTTTTACTTTTTTGGTTATTTTCTTCCTCCTTTACTGAGATACCTCTTGTTGTTAGTTTTGGGCACTATTTTTCAATTCCTCTTCTTGTAGTATATTGCTCAGAATGCTTTGCAGTGCTGGTTTTCTTGCTGCAAATTCTTTTAGCTTTTGTTTATCATGAAAGATTTTAATTTCGTTGTCAAATCTGAAGCTCAATTTTGCTGGATACAGTATTCTTGGTTGAAATCCATTATTTTTCAGCGTTTGAAATACATTGTTCCAGGATCTTCTCGCTTTCAAAGTCTGTGCTGAGAAATCAGTCGTTAACCTAATTGGTTTACCCCTGAATGTAATCTGTCTCTTTTCTCTGGTAGCTTTTAATATTCTCTCCTTGTCCTGTATGTTGGCTATCTTCATAATTATGTGTCTTGGAGTTGGTCTATTATAGTTTTGAATGTTTGGGGTCCTGTAGGCTTCCAGGATTTGGCAATCCATTCCATCTTTCATCTCTGGGAAGTTTTCTACAATTATTTCATTTAATATGCTGTCCATTCCTTTGGTTTGAATCTCTGTGCCTTCTTCTATCCCGATGACTCTCAAGTTTGGTTTTTTAATGGCATCCCATATCTCTTGAATAGATTGCTCATGGGATTTAAGCATCTTTTCTGTGTTGACTATACTCTTTTCAAGTTGATAAACCTTGTCTTCATTATCTGATGTTCTGACTTCTACTTGATCAAGTCTATTTGTAATATTCTCGTTTGAGTTTTTAATTTGGTTTATAGTTTCCTGCAATTCTAGGATTATATTTTGATTCTTTTTTAAGATCTCTATCTCCTGGTAGAGCTCGTTCTTTGCCATTTGAATTTGTTTGTTTAACTCATTTTCAAAATATATTTTTATTGCTTGGACTTGCTGTCTCATGTCTTCTCTAATATTCCTTTCCATTTGAGTTAGGTATGCCTTGAGTTCTTTCCCTATCCCTGCTTCTGATGTTTCTATGTCCTCTTGTAGAATTAAGTTGTCTTGCATTGTTTGTACTCCTTTTTTCCCTTGTTTTCTCATGTTGTCTCCGTTGCTTTCCAGCTCTATTTGATTGTCGTGTTTCTGTTCTCTTCTATAGATTTGTTTCGGTTCTGTATTACTCTGATGCCTCTCCTTAGTGTTGTTAAACTATGCCTGCTGACGTGGGTTCCACTGTGAAGGCAGATCCGACGTCCGAGCTCCAGTGACGACACTACTTCGCTATGACCGGCCCCAGTTCCTTGCCGGGGTGTCCTGATGAGGTGGTATGACTGAACTGTCTCTGTTTGATTTCAGCTCCCAGTCGTGGCAGGCAGGCGGTCTCCAGCCGCCCAGTATCACAGGCCGCAGGCGGGTGGTCGGTCACCTGCGGGCGGGTGTTCTCCTACCGCCCAGCTATGCGGGCAGTGGGTGAACTGTCGCCGGCGGGCCTGCAATTTCCAGCTGCCCAGTCTCGAGGGCCTTGCCTCTAGCCTCCTGGTTTCTCCTGCTAGCCTTCTGTAGCTGCAGGGCAGGCCGCACGAATCAGTCGGCCTGGATCTCCGGGGCCCCACAGTTGGCAATTGGGATCCCAGGCACTCTGTCCTTTGGATTTTTCCTGCTTGCCCCTCCCCCAGCTCTAGCTAGACAGGTTTCCTTTTGGCTGCAGATGGGTAGGGGGGGTTGCAGGTCAGGTGCCTCTAGTTCCCCCCCTAGTCTTTATGCAGGCTCACTCTGATTCTCCCTCCCCTGGCAAGCCTAGGAGAGATTTTATGCGAGTTCCCGATGTATGGGGGATGGGCTGAGTGCCACACACCTGTTTTGTTGTTGAGATCTGTCGGAGAATGGCGGTGGATATTTCAGCTGTTCAAGATGCTGACTGCTGATTGCCTTGGCAGAGTGTCCGCTGTGGGGGATGGGACTGTACCGCTTCCTTCCCTGTCTAAACTCCGGAACTCAGCCCGGGGGTCAGTGTGGGCTTGGCTGGCGGGATTTCACCTGGTCTCAGCCGAGCCTCTCCCTGATTGCTAATTAATGGCTTCCCTGGGGCGCCACGCCTTCTGTAGCCGCAGGGCAGGCCGCACGAATCAGTGGGCCTGGATCTCCGGGGTCCCACAGTTGGCGATTGGGATCCCAGGCACTCTGTCCTTTGGATTTTTCCTGCTTGCCCCTCCCCCAGCTCTAGCTAGACAGGTTTCGTTTTGGCTGCAGATGGGTAGGGGGGGTTGCAGGTCAGGTGTCTCTAGTTCCCCCCTAGTCTTTACGCAGGCTCACTCTGATTCTCCCTCCCCCGGCAGGCCTAGGAGAGATTTTATGCGAGTTCCTGATGTATGGGGGATGGGCTGAGTGCCACACACCTGTTTTGTTGTTGAGATCTGTCGGAGAATGGCGGTGGAAATTTCAGCTGTTCAAGATGCTGACTGCTGATTGCCTTGGCGGAGTGTCCGCTGTGGGGGATGGGACTGTACCGCTTCCTTCCCTGTCTAAACTCCCGAACTCAGCCCGGGGGTCAGTGTGGGCTTGGCTGGCGGGATTCCACCTGGTCTCAGCGGAGCCTCTCCCTGATTGCTAATTAATGGCTTCCCTGGGGCGCCACGCCTTCTGTAGCCGCAGGGCAGGCCGCACGAATCAGTGGGCCTGGATCTCCGGGGTCCCACAGTTGGCGATTGGGATCCCAGGCACTCTGTCCTTTGGATTTTTCCTGCTTGCCCCTCCCCCAGCTCTAGCTAGACAGGTTTCGTTTTGGCTGCAGATGGGTAGGGGGGGTTGCAGGTCAGGTGCCTCTAGTTCCCCCCTAGTCTTTATGCAGGCTCACTCTGATTCTCCCTCCCCCGGCAGGCCTAGGAGAGATTTTATGCGAGTTCCCGATGTATGGGGGATGGGCTGAGTGCCACACACCTGTTTTGTTGTTGAGATCTGTTGGAGAATGGCGGTGGAAATTTCAGCTGTCGGTTCTGCCTCTTGATGGTCCCTGATACATTTACTAAGGTATGTTTTGGTGTTGATTATGTGGGTTAGTTTTTTCAGAGATGGGGTATGCTTTTACAGTTTGTAAATTCAGTTCTTATTTTTCTTTCTGTGAAGTTTTTTTTGAATTTTATTTTTAATATTTTACATTCTCCTTTTTTCCATTTTATCAGGAACTCCAATGGTATGTATGTTAGTTTTACTTTACCTTTCATTGCTCTCATTTTCTCATTGATTTTTTTATCATTTCATATCATTAATAAGTTATTCGAATCAATCTCTTTTCTATGTATCTATAGTTTTTTCATGATTTTTTATGGGCTTTGTTTTGGAATGTTTTCATTTTTCTTCCCAATTTGTTTTGTATATTCACGAACTTACCTTCAACTAATTTTGCTGTTTTACCATGTATTCCTTAATCTTACATAATTTTATTTTGAAGTCTCCTTTGTACAGGCACTTTTTTCCCTAAGTGTTTTGTATTCACGATTTATATTAGGTTTTATTTTTCGTCTATTCCATGCCAACATTAGTATAAATAGTCTTGACCTGTCATTTGTTTTTTTATGCTCTATCCTTTATTTTTCTAATAGCATTTTTGTATAAATCTTTATTTTGTATAAAACTTTACGTATGTTGACAATGCAAGGTATATTTCTTTCCATCCTGCTTCATTATGGGGCTACTTTGTATACATGTGTAATTTCTCAGTTCTCCACCCTACTCTTTAATTCCCACTCCACTCTCCTCTGCACTTAACAAAGTCCTACTGTAGTCCACATCATCCTAATGAAATGGTCAGTTTCACCTCTCAGGCGTGCCACTAAACTATGGAGTTTTATTAGCTTTGTCTGAGGTTTGCAGACATAAAAGTCCTGCCTTGGAAACTTCCCACTCTCCAATTTGCCTTTGCTAAATTTGGAAGCCCATTCTCATATTGTAGTTGGAGATGGAGTTTATATTTTTCTTCCCTGTTTTGTTTGAAATGCCTTCCATTGGTAAACAACAGATCTGTCTTTACACCGATATTTAATACTAAATTTTTATTGGGATTTATAAACTAAGAACTTTATAAAGGCAACTAAAGTTTGTATAAGGACTACACTGACTCTGATTGAGTTCCAAGGGTTAATTTTAGCTCATTTTGATATGTATCATTAAAAATATTCTTTTATTTCATCCAAGATAGGTGTGACTGAAGTTGTCGTCTCTGTTGTTGTCTTTTGTCTCCATCTTCTGTTACCTCAGTTATTATCCCATTATTATTTGTTATTCCTACTATGCTCTTTGAAACTAAACTAGGTTTTTGTTTTTTCATTTTATATTCCTATTTGAAATGAGTCCTTAGACTATGATTCTGTTAATGATCAAATTATAGTCCCCCCCAATAAAAAGGCTTTGCTTCTTTTTGAAATAGTCTGAAAAATTTGGGCAGTTAAATTCCCCATTAATGTAGAAGTAGATTTTATGGGTCTCTTGGCCCTTTAGTTTTCTCTCGAATCTAAGTTCTCTTTGTCTTGATTCTTCCTCTTGTCACTTGTGGCTTCCTTTTCTGTGGCTACCATGATCTGCATTGTTTTCTACAGTTGGTCACACAGGCTCTGCATCAATGGGAAGGATGTTTAAATCCCGGTAGAATCATTGTGTAATCCTCCAATTTGTAGTAAAAAGATATTACCTCTAACATCATTGACCTCTTATAAATGAACTCTGCGGAAGAATGGAGGTAAATTGGTATTTACTTATTTTCTGTAAGTATTATATAGATCATATTTGCCTCTTCCAAGTATTAATTGAACTTTAACAGAATTATTCTGGTAAAAATTCCTCATAAAAAGAATGACTCCAGAGGTTGGGATTTTATACTTTTATAATTAGCTATGATGGAAATATTTTGAGAAAAAAATGAGAATTTGTATGTCATCATATTAATTAGAGAGGCAGAGTTAGTATCATTCATTTGTAAGCAAGGGAAGCTGAAGCAGAAGGGCTGGGGGAATTTTTCCTTAATATTGGTGAGATGTGGGTGGACTGTAGGGTCTATGTTCTATAAGGGATAAACAAAATATAGTACAACAAAGACAGACCATGTAAAAACCAGTGAGCATTCATTGTTGCCTTAAAACAATAATGACACATCTAGGAAAGTCCAGTCCTTGGGCTTTATAGCTTCTGGAAGAGTTACAAAGGTATTATACTTAGAGGTAATTGAAAAGGCTATTTTAGAAAGAGGCCATTTTTATGTGTTCTTTTAGATACCTGACACAATGTAGGTTTAATAAATAGTACATAAAATGGTTCCTCTAGGGAAAAATTGCATTTTAGATTTCCATTTTCTCTGCCACAGAGCAGAATGTGAAACTAAAGTAAGAGAGATAAGAGTTTATATTCAGTCCCAGCTGCCCATTTAACATGGTGCTGAGGTATTAATGGTAAATATGTTCTGTTTTCAGGGAAATCAAATTAGTCCATTCACAGATCATTTTCAGACTTTTACCAGGATGTTTCGACTCCTATTTTAGGGGTCTATGTGCTAGTAAATGAATGATTACGAAGAAGCAGGACAAAATCTGAGGTTAAGTACCAGGTGTTAATAAGATTAGGCTTCAGAATCCTTTTGGTCAGTACCTCCCAGAAGACTTTGCAGGTAAAAACGACTTCCATATATGAAACCTGTTCTTTGGAAGAAGATAGACATCAAGAGAACTCCCTGTTACCTGTGGGAAGACTTAACTTCAGAACTTGTGGGATCGTGTACAAAAGGAAAATGCAGAGTGGTCAATCAGATATTATTAAAAATTTCCAGGTGTTGACAACCAAATGTGGGGTTCTTCTGGGTATAGGGGCCTGCACAAATGTACAGGTCTCTGCACATGAAGCAGGCCCTTGAGTGGGCTGTGTTCCCCATCTCCCTCCCTATTCTACTATTGATTCCTGCCATTTTATTGTATATACTTTCACCTCCTCCCTGCTAAGGGTCTGTTGCTCCTCAGTTGTCTGATGCTCTAATCCCAGTGGGTATGAGTTTTTCAGGTGCTCACAGCTGAGAGCAGGTCTAACATGTGTATGGTAGGATGAAGAGAAATTGGGTGGGAGAAGGACAATGGGTGGGAGGCCTTGAGAGCTGCTAGGCCATGGCATGAGAATTTTGAGTTTCTGTGGCAGAGAAATGACTTATCAAATTTCTGAAGTGGCCTAGAAGGAATGGGAAGAAATGATTATTTTACTTTTTTATATGGGTTTTATAATAAGAGAGAACTTTTTAGATTTGAGAAGATAGTTGTGGACTACACTGCTAATCCTGGTGACTTTGGGTGTCCATATACATGTACTGGAATATTGAAACTAGAATTATTAAGGTTGAAAGAAAACATAGTCTGTGAATGCTGCCTCTTCTTTTATGCTTTAATAGATCCTACAGCTGTTTACTCATTCTCATATATAGCACCTACAAAAATAATTCCTGGGAAAAGCTTTCACCCTGACTTACAGTATACCTCGTCATTATTTCAAAGCATAAATGGGATGTTTTAATATAGGAAAATGAGAAATTATCCTAACTATCAACTATCCATGTACTTGTGTGGTGTGCAAATTATGTTGCTCTCTTCTATTAATATACAGAAGGGAGTGTTTTATAACTATAATACTGTATAACAATAACCCCCAAATTCCAGAATTATATAGCAATAAACATTTACTTAGCTCCTAAATCTATAGTGTTCATTTGGATTTGTTCTTACTCATGTTCTGTGATCATCTGGGCAGCCCTGTTGTTCTTGACTGGGTTTGCTCCGGGGTGGGGTATCAGTAGGCTATTGGTTGATATAGCCATTCTTGTCACATTGGAAGACTATGAGAAGCAAGACCAGCCCAGATTCAAGGGGGTAAGCAAATGGGCTTTGTCTTTTTAGGGAGAACCACAAAGTCATATGGCAAAAGAATAGATCAAGTGAGGAATGAAGGATTTCAAGTCATTCATATAATCAGTTACCACAGTTAGAAAATCTGGCACTTACCAGTGATTCTAATAGTCTATCAAAAGCCTTGTTAAGACTATGCATATTCAGATTACAAGGACATGATATGTTTATGTTCCTTTGGATTTTAAAAGTTTATCATCATCATCTAGAAAATCTTAAACCTATATATTAGTTTCTAATTTGCTGTCTCTCAGCCCCAGTCTACCATTCTATACCCTGCTTATGACACTGGAGATGAACTTGCTTATGACATTCATTTATTTTCCTTTTCATTACCTTCACCAGCAGTCTTTAGTGTGAGCTTTGTCTATAGAAGTTGTCCGAGGGACACTATAGAGAAGGTGATGGTAGAAGAGCACTTCCTTTCCAGGTTCCAGTCTTCATTCCTTTTTATTTATTGAGAAAATCAGTAGATCAGTGTGTAGACAGTCTAGTGGGAATCTTATCACTGGCTCTCATTAGCAAGCTCCTCCCTTTCACCTGGCAGCTTTTCAATGGCAGCCGTAGCCATACCCTCATTTAGCTCTCTTCCTACCTGGTTGAGACACTTCTGTACACAGATGAGCCCTGTGGCAAAATTATTTTCTCCTCTGAGAGGCTACATACTCCTGTCATAGCCATGCCCGCTTTGAAGTTCTCTGTTTTTCATTGCTTGCACTACCTCAACCTAGTAGTAATTTCTTTCTTTTTTTTTAGGGTGAATGCTCTTTCTGAATCACTTAGAGCACAGATTGACAAACTACGACAACTGGGAGATGCCATTTTATACTTACCAAGTTAAACATTCAGAATTATGATAATACCTACTTAAGAGAAGGTTGCAGGGACCCAAGTATTCTCATGCCATGCTGAAAGGAGTGTACTAAATCTGGGGAGGTCAACCTGAAAATATGTAGTATGTAATTATATGTGGAATTTGCAATGAAACTTAAAGGTTCTTAGATAAGTAATTCATAAAGTAAGTAGGCATGTGAAAAGACTGACATCTAGGTGTGTTTATGGCACTTCTGCTTAGAATAGCAAAAACGGGGGGAGTTTTAAGAGCTTGGGGTCCACATACTGTTTTTTTCTTATAATGGTATCCTGATTTTGATTCAGGATTATGTTTACCCCATAAAACAAACTGGGAAAATAATATCGGTATTACTTCTTTCTTCATTGTTTAGTGGCATTCACTAGTGAAGTGATTCTGGCCTGAAGCTTGGTTTGTGGGAAGCTATTACAACTTCTTTTTCTTTACAGAGTTATTTGGATTTTCTTTTTCTTCTTGTGCTAATTTTGGTATGTTGTGTTTTTAAAAAGAATTTTATACAGTTTCATCTAATTTTTCTTATTTATTTGGCATAAACTTGCTTAAGACGTTCATTTATTTTCCTTTTCATGTCACTAGCTTCAGTTATGAAGTTTCTTCTTTTATTTCTAATATGGTCATGTGATGTAGCATATGGAGGTTTTGTTGATTGCAAAGTAGCTATTTCAAAATAAGCAATCATTTTAAGGTGAGTCAATCTGGCTTTAATGAAATACTTCTTAATCCCTGTCTAAATCAAAAGCAAAACATTCAACAAGGTGTGAGTTATAAGATAACTAATATGGATTCAACCAGCAGGGTGAACATGCAAGATGGGCCTAAACAAGGTAATGGGAGGTGAGTAGGAGGAAATCTCATTAAAAACTATGGCTGTTCTAATTTTATTAGAGTCTCAGGCCTGATGATGTATAGACATTGCAGGTTAATCTTTAATTATATGGCCTCTGACTTTATCAGTGTGTTTTTGAACCAAGTGGGGCCTGAGAAGATAGTGAGTTCTAAGAGGCTTATTGAGTAGGTATGGCTGAAACAGTGAAGAAGACCATTGGTCTACCAGTTTGTTTTGGTGCCAATACCATGCTGTTTTTTTGTTCCTATTGCTCGGTAGTATAGTTTAAGGTCTGGTATAGTGATGCCACCTGTTTCTCTCTTCTTGCTAAGATTGCTTTAGCTATTCTGGGTCTCTTATTTTTCCATATGAATTTCATGATTGCTTTTTCTTTTCTATGAGGAATGCCACTGGGATTTTGATCAGAATTGCATTAAATCTGTATAGTGCTTTTGGTAGCATGGTCATTTTGATAATATTAATTCTGCCTATGCAAAAGCAAGGTAGATCTTTCCATCTTCTAAGGTCTTCTTTGATTTCTTTCTTTAGGGTTCTATGGTTTTCATTGTATAGATCTTTCACCTCTTTCGTTAAGTTGATTCCCAAGTATTTTGTTTTTTTTGAGGTATTGTAAATGGAGTAGTTTTCCTCATTTCCATCTCAGAGTATTTGTCACGGATATACAGAAATACCTTTGATTTATGGGTGTTGATTTTAAATCCTGCTACTTTGCTGAATTCATTTACTAGTTCTAGAAGTTTTCTGGTGGAGATTTTTGGGTCTTCTAGGTATAGAATCATATTGTTGGCAAATAGTGCTAATTTAAGTTTTTCTTTTCCTATGTGAATATCTTTAATTTCTTTCATCTAATTTCTCTGGCCAGTGTTTCAAGAACTATGTTAAATAGAAGTGCTGAAAGAGGGCACCCTTGTCTTGTCCAGTTTTTAGAAGGAATGCCTTCAATTTTTCTCCATATAGAATGATGTTGGCCTGGGGCTTGGTGTAGATAGTCTTTACAATGTTGAGATATGTTCCTGTTATCCTTAGTTGTTTTAGTGTTTTGAACATGAAGTGGTGCTGTATTTTGTCAAATGCTTTTTCTGCATCTATTGAGATGATCATATGATTCTTTCTTTGAGTCTATTGATGTGATGAATGACATTTATTGATTTTCAATGTGTTGACAGCCTTGCATCCCTGGGATGAATCCCACTTGATTGTGGTGCACAATCTTTTTGATATGTTTTTGTATTTGATTTGCCAGAATTTTATTGAGAATTTTTGTGTTTATGTTTATTAGAGATATTGGTCTAAAGTTTTATTTCTTTGATGTGTCTTTGCCTGGTTTTGGAATCTGGGTGATATTGGCCTCATAGAATGAGTTTGGAAGAGCTGCCTCTTTTCCCATTTTCTGAAATAAATTGAAGAGTATTGGTATTAGTTCTTCTTTAAAGGTCTTATAGAACTCAGCTCTGTATCCATCCAGTCCTGGGCTTTTCTTGGCTGGTAGGCATCTGATGGCATCTTCTATTTCATCACTTGAAATTGATCTATTTAAATTATGTAGATCATCCTGGTTCAATCTGGGAAAATCCTATGACTTAAGAAATTTATCAACACCTTCAATATTTTGTATATTAGAGTATAAGTTTTCAAAAATAATTTCTAATTATTCTCTATATTTATATAGTCTCTGTTGTAGTATTACATTTTTCATCATGTATGCTGGTAATTTGATTTTTCTCTCTCCTTTTCTTCATTAGCATGGCTAAGGGTCTGTCAATTTTATTTACTTTTTCAAAGAACCAACTTTTTGTTTCATCAATTTTTAAAATTATTTCTTCTGTTTTGATTTTATTGATTTCAGCTCTAATTTTAACTATTTCTTGCCTTCTACTGCTTTTGGTGTTGATTTGTTCTTCTTTTTCTAGGACTTTGAGATGTAATGTGAGGTCATTTATTTGTTAACTTTTTCTTCTTTAAGCAATGAACTTCATGCAATGAATTTTTCTCTTAATACTGCTTTCATAGTGTCCCAAAGATTTCGATATGTTGTTTCTATGTTCTCATTTATCTCTAGAATCTTTAAAATTTCCTCTTTGATGTCTTCTGCAACCCATTGTTCATTCAGTAGCATATTGTTTAGTCTCCAGGTGTTGGAGTAATTTCTATTTTTTATTTTGTCATTGATTTTGAGTTTCATTCCAATATGATCTGATAAAATGCAGGGTAGAATCTCTACTTTTTTGTATTTGTAAAAGTTGCTTTGTGGAATATTATATGGTCTCTTTTAGAGAAGGATCCATGTGCTACTGAAAAGAAAATGTATCTGCTTGATGCAGGTTGAAATATTCTATATGTGTCGGTTAAGTCAAAGTTATTAATTTTGTTATTGAAATCTATAGTTTCTTTTTTCAACTTTTATTTGGAAGATCTATCCAGTTGTGAGAGAGGTGTGTTAAAGTCATCTAAGATTATTGTGTTGTGGTCAATTTGACTCTTAAACTTGATAAGAATTTGTTTGATGAACATAGCTGCTGCATTGTTTGGGGCATATATATTTATGATTGTTATGTCTTGTTGGTATATGGTTCCTTTGAGCAGTATGTAATGTCTACCTTTATCCCTTTTATTACCTTTGGCTTGAAGTCTACTTTATTTGATACAAGGATGGAAACACCTGCTTGCTTCCACAGTCCATGTGAGTGGTATGATTTTTCCAACCTTTCACCTTCAGTCTGTGTATGTCTTTTCCTATCAAATGAGTCTCCTGGAGGCAGCATATTGTTGGGTCTTTTTTTAAAAAATCCAATATGCTAGCCTATATCTTTTGATTGGTGATTTTAAGCCATTAACATTCAGAGTTATTATTGAGACATGGTTATATTCCAAGCCAGATTTTTTTATTTTTGTTATTTAACTTGATTTTTAAATTTTTGTTATTTAACTTGACTTGATTTTATTCTTTGATTAGTTTTTCCTTTAGGGTATTATCTCCCTCTGCTGATTTTCATTGTTGTTTTTTGTTTCCTCTTCTGGAATATTTTTCCAAGGATGTTTTGTAGTGCCAGTTTTCTAGCTATAAATTCTTTTAAGTTTTGTTTATCATGGGAGGTTTTTATTTCATCATCAAATCTAAAGCTTAGTTTTTCTGGATACAAGATTCTTGGTTGGCATCCATTTTCTTTCAGAGCTTGATATGTTGTTCCAGGATCTTCTAGCTTTCAGGGTCTGCTGTTATAGTAATTGGTTTTTCCCTAGATGTAATCTGATTCCTTTCTCTTGTGGCTTTTAAAATTCTTTCTTTATTCTGTATGTTGGGCATTTTTATTATTATGTGCCTTGGTGTGGATCTGTTGTGATTTTGTATATTTGGCATCCTGTATGCTTCTTAAATTTGGATTTCCAATTTATTCTTCATGTTTGGAAAGTTTTCTGACATTATTTCATTAAATAGATTGTTCATTCCTTTGCTTTGGATCTTTATGCCTTCCTCTATCCCCAAAACTCTAAAATTTGGTCATTTTATACTATTGCATATTTCTTGAATGTTCTTCTCATGGTTTCTTACCATTATCACTGTGTGGTCTATGTTCTTTTCAAAATTATATATTTTGTCTTCATTGTCTGATGTCCTATCTTCCAAGTGGTCTACTCTGTTGCTTTCATTTGAGCTTTTAATTTGGTTTATTGTTTCTTTCATTTCAAGGATTTTTGTTTGGCTTTTTTTTCTTTTTAGAATCTCCATCTCCCTGTTGAGGTGATTTTTGCTTCCTGTACTTGTTTTATATAGCTCCTTGTCGAACTGATCTTTCACTGCCTGTATTTGCTTTCTTATACCTTCCTTGAGTTCACAGAACATTTTAACCATGTACATCTTGAACTCCTTCTCTGTACTTTCTTCTGCTGTGGCTGCCAATGCTTCTAATAATGTGATGTCTTGATTTGTTTGGGGCTCTTTCTTCCCTTGTCTTTTCATGTTGCTCCTGTGTCTTCCTTTCCAGCTCTGTGGGTCTGAGGTGTTATTGTTTTTACCCTATAGGTTTGTAGTGCTCTTATAGGGTTCCAAGATGTCTCCTTTTTGGGGAAGGACAATGTTAATAGATCCCAATATCAACAATATACCACCTAAGAACAATTTTTTTTGTTGTTATCAAGACATTTATGGTTTAGTCTCAATGTACAGAAATGTTGGATTCAATTATTATCTATAATATAATCAGTAGTTTTGTAAAAGGGTTTACAGTTTCTGATGTGAGACCATTAACTGGGGTAGGGCAAAGGACAATATGCTGAGGAGGTAGGATGTGAGCATATAGAGTTAATATATCTTAGGAAGTATGAAAGAGAAATCTAACAAAAAGGGTTAGTAGCAAGAGAATAGACAGGAAGTAATTTAGGGTAGACAAGTATGTGAGAAGACAGTGGAGTACATAAAACAAACACACGTACATATTTAGAAAAATACAGGATGTTAAAATAGTAAAATTTGGAGGTGGGAAAGAAAAATAAAAGAAGAAAAAAAGGGAAGAAAAAAGGGCATATACAACACCTCTATATTATATTATTCAGATGACTCATGCAAAGTTCTTGTTTTCACATATGTTGGAGTTATGAGGGTGGGAGGATAGAGGGGTAGAAGAAAAAGAGAGAAGAAAAAAATACTCTAAGGAAGAAACCAGGATTGTTGCTAGTTTTAGAGATCCATTTCTTTCCTGATTCTCTTCTCATCAAATAGGTGGGGTTGTCTGTTGTAAGCTGGTGTCTCTGCCCTCAGGATGGTGAAGGTAACCAGGGTTGGAAGGCTAGTCCTAGTGTAAAGTGCTTGGAAGCAGGGAGTGGCACCCGCCAGTCCCTGCAGGGAGACTGCATCTCACAGGTCTTTTTGGGACCACTCATATGACTTGAGCTCCTAGTACTATCTCCCTATCTTTCTTGGAAATTTCCCAGTTCCTGGTCTCTCTGTTAGGCTCCAAACTTTAGCCCCTTCTCCCTCTCCCTTAGCAGTTTCCAATTGTGGGAACTCTCACACTGGGGCTCCCATGGGCAGCGCCCAGGTCGCACTGCACATCTGTCCAACTGAGAGTTGTTTTGTGTTGGGGAGTTACTGCGTTGGGTTACTGCTGCTGGGGAGAGTTGGAAACCTGGTACCTGGTCAGCTGGAGATCCTATCTGGGAGCTGCCCCCAGAAAATATGGCGAGGGAGGTGAGCCAAGATGGAGGCAGTCTGCTTCCCGCACCAGGGTGTCTGGTGAGGTGTAGGGAGCCCGGTGATGGCGTTGTGCTGGGGGTAGGTAGCAGCTGAGTGACCTGTGTGGGAGCAGAGTGAAATCTGGAAGTTCTGTAGAGATGCTGACAGCCAATTCTCCTAAGGTGCTTCCTAGCCCTGTGTTTGCTGGAACTTTGGGTTTTAGGTATCAGGAGCCAGGAGTCTGGAGTCCTGCTCGAAAGCTGAGGCCCAGATCCCTGTGTGGGGTCACAGCACTGGTGATTTCTGTGGAAAGCAGCTATATAGGCATCCTCTAACACTCAGAGATGCAGTATTCTGACTAGGTGAGATCTGGATCAGAGAGAGATGCAGAATGATGCCTCCCTCTGGCCTGCCATCTTAGTTCTCCAGGTTCTCCAAATTAACAATGGATGTACTATATAATCAAGAGGTAAAATGGGTTCAAGGAACCAACTACAATAAAACATTTCTTGAAGAAACTTTTGGAGAAAATGTAGTTGGTCTTCATCAACTATTCATACAGAAGTTAAATGGCTATAACCCAGAGTAAAGGGTATCCATAAGAAAATCTTGTGGAGGAACACCAATGTGTAAGATGAATAACTCAGAAATATGTGGAGGTGGATTACCTAGTCTAGAAAAATACGACAAGAGTGATTCCAGAGGCCTAAGCAATTTACTAGTGAGAGCCTGGGGCTTAAATAACATGAGTGATAAGGCACCTGCGCACAAGAGAGTAATCTGGAGCCTCAAAAGGGAAATGTACATTAAAAGTTTTTGAATGTGCAATAAAGTTACCTCAAATAAGATCTGGTGACTAAAGCTGACACTGTTGTAAATTTATATATTTTACAAAAAGACAATAGTATCTCAACTGCCAGTTCTCTGAGATAAGTGTATTTTCTTTCACCTACAGTGAACATAGTCATTCTTATTATGAGAATTAAATGTAAAGATGAAACTAGAGTGATTAATCTAAGACCATGAAAATAATTAATAAATACTAGTTGTCATTTAAAATTATTTCTAAGATTAATCTGATGTTTAGAATACTGCTTGGGTGGCCAATTGAACTTACATGATAAAATCTTTATTTTTCTATTATTTTTCTTCAATATGACTATTCAAAAAATGAGGGGAATCTTATAATAAGGAAAGAAGGAATGAATATCTATGAAAATTATGCATACTTTTATGAAAATATGTGAACCTACAAGCAGAAGTACACAGGACATCTTTTTAGGGAATAAATTAAATAATAGTGTTGGGGAGTATTAGAGGCTTCTGGGCAAACAACATGTATAATGTGTTCTTGAAATATATAACGAGTTGCTCAGAGGCAAGAGGTAATGAAAATAGGCTTTTCCTTATCTGGACATCCATTAGTTGGCTTAGTTAAAATTAGACTCTAGCTGGGTGTGGTTGCACATACCTGTAATCTCAGCAGTGGGGGAGACTGAGGCAGGAGGCTTGCAAGTTCAATGACAGCCTCAGCAAAAGGGAGGTGCTAAGCAACTCAGTGGGACCCTATCTCTAAATAAAATACAGCAGAGAGCTGGGAATGTGGCTCAGTGGTCGAGTGCCCCTGAGTTCAACCCCAGGTTAAAAAAAAAAATTAGACTTGAATTATTTTTTAAAGGCATAAAGGCTAATAAAGTGAATTTCTTTGCTGACACTTATTCTGGCTAAGAAGGAGTTATTTGTTGGTTAAATGGAAGAGATTAGAACATTGGAATAAAACAATTTTTTTATATGACAGTTAAAAAACCTACAGAAATCTAGAGTATTTAATATAACAAACATCCACATACTCATCTTCTCTCTTAAGTTATTGTTCCCATATTGTCTAGGAATCAGTTCTTTCTTTGGGTTGCTAATAGTGCCAAAAGCCAATATGAAAAATAATAGGTTAGTATGATTTGATAAGTAAAAAATATTAAGTATGGAGCTCTTATAATAGCACTTATTTCTGATATCATATCAGACCTTGTGTTCAATTTTGCAATTCTGTTACCCATCATGCATGGATTCCTTTTTGAATTTTTCATAAGTAACCTTCATCTCTGTAATTTTCTCCCTTCAAACAAGTGGGTGGCCATATATTCTCAGTAGGCTCCACTATTTTTCAATACAGAAAAGAGATCATTTCAGTAAAATACTTTAGATCTAAGGACCCATTACGGGAAAAAGGCAAGCAGTCAGTGATTTGATTTTTATTGAGATGAAAAGTAATGATTTGGAGAAGTATCTGAATATATAATATAAAACAATACTCTATTTAAAAATAAATCTTGAATTTGTAAATAAAATAATACTTCACGGTCATATACTGGTCTTTCTTCCAAAAGCTCAAACTTCTTTGAAATTTATTTCTTCATTTATTTTCATCATAACTCTGTGATGCAGACAAGAAGGGGTAGATATAATTTAATAATTAACATTCTAAAGGGAAAATATATCTTTGGAAATTTTATTTGAAAGTTGAGAGAATATATCTTATTGTCTCTTTGCAAAAATTGTGAAGACTATAAAATATATTGAAATATATATAAATATAAATTTACAGTGCAGGTATCCTTTTCTTCTTTAAAAGTAATATATTGATGCTTATAACCCATGGAATAAAAAATGAAACACATAAAACACTTCATGCTTTGTTTTATGACTACAGATGTGTGATGTCACTACACCTCTGAAAGCCAAGCATTTGTCTATAGTAAACCCAGAAGTCATAAAATCAGCATAAATATATGTTTTGGTGAAAGTAGTACAAAGAGATGAATGTTAGCAGGCTTGATGAAATCCTGTTAGATACAAATAAGCTTGAATGTTAAAGCTGATTATGAAAATAAACTGAAAAATTTCTGATAATTCAAACACCACATGTGATTTTCATTGAAATGTGTTTAAAACAATATATTCCTTAAAGAATATATACCACAATATTTTTGTGGCAATCTATTCTTGTATAGATTATAAATGTTTTTACTTCCCTACTTATACTTCTTAGTATTTTTTAAAATCTATAATATTAACAAATAGAAAAACACTTTTTTCCCTCAAAATTATGTTTTTGTAAACTATTAGAAATTTACTTATAAGATGAATCCAACCCTAAGTAGTACATTCACTAAACCATGGCTTTAGGGGATTTTTTTTTTGTACTGGGGATTGAACCCAGGGATGCTTAACCACTGAGCCACATCACAGCCCTTTTTATATTTTATTTATAGACAGAGTCTCACTAAGTTGCTTAAGGCCTCACTAAGTTGCTTAGGGCCTTGCTAAGTTGCTGAGACTGTTTTGTACTTGGCAATCCTCATGCCTCAGTCTCCTGAGCTGCTGGGATTACAGACATGTGCTACCACACCCAGTGAGAAAATAAAGATTCTTTGTTATGCTTTTAAGTTATTGCTCTTATTATTCTTGTATGGTTGAAGGAATTAGGATTCTGATCCATCTACCATTATTGTTAAGCACTCCCTATAAAATCAACACTTTAATATGTGTTGTGAGCAAAAAAAAAAAATCCTGCAATTTTCTTGAAATCAGCACAACCTTAGTATTTAAAAACAAAACCATGAAAGCTAAAAATTAAACAACTATCAAATGCTAAACTGCTTCACATACAGTTCAAAGAACAAAGACCAGCTGGAGTAGCATCAGATTTCATGAAAATGATGAGCTTGGGTTTGAAAGAAATATGATTAAGAAGTCTTAAAACAGAGAATGTTATAGCAACTCAATTTTTATTTCTTGGTAAGTAGTACTTTGACTTATCAGTCTTGGTTAAGGGAATCACATGGGGAGTTTTTTCTTAGGAAAATTAGTCTGGACATTCTCTGTTGAATAAGGAAAAAGACTTAGGGAAAAATGGCAGAGAAGCCTGATTGTCCCTTATTTCTCTTTTCTATGGTAAGAGAATCCTGAGATTTTTTAGTGGGCTCTATGGTTATACATTTCACAGCTTTACTTTCACGTAGCTTAGGCCATGATATTGTGTTCTACTCAGGGGGTTTGGAGTGAAAATGATGTGATACTTCTAAAAACATGTCCTTAGATGGGAGATTACATTATTTATCCCCTTTCTTCTATCCTGTTGTTATGGGAGAGAGAAATGATATTCTATCTTTTTAAAGGTATGTTACATCAAGTTTCTATTAAGCAGCTAAACCTATATAATAACTAATATACAATCTGATATATGGAAGTGGAATCCTGAATATAATAGAAACCTAAATAGATGAATTTGTTTGTTAGTTTAAAGGAAACAAATGTTGCAGAATGTTAGGGAGGTCACATTTTCTTTTTCACAAATATTTTCTTTCCACATTTTCAATGGGTGCATTATAATTGTACATAATGATTTGTTGTCACCTATTCATACATACACACCACATAACAATATAATTTGGCCCATATAGTTCCTTAGCATTCCCCCTTCTTGTCCCTCTTCCCATGCACTGGTCCCTTTCCTTTACTGATTTCCTTTGATTTTCATGAAATCCCAAATCCCAAATTTTCTTTTCCTTTTTCCTTTCTAGCTTCCACATTTGAAAGAAAACACACGACTTTCTGAATTTGGCTTAGTTGCTTAACATAATGGTCTCAAGTTCCATTTAATTTCCTGCAAATGAAAAATTTCATTTTTCTTTATGACTGAATAAAACTCAATTGTGTATAATGCACCACTTTTTCTTTATCCATTCATCTATTTCCATAGGCTGTTCCATAGCTTTTCTATTGTGAATTGTGCTGCCATAAACTTGGATATGAATGTATCACTATAATATGAGGACTTTAATTCTTTAAAAGCATAAATACCAAGGAGTTGTATAGTTGGGTCATATGGTGGTTCCTTTTTTTTTTTAAATGTTGTATACATGCCTAGTCTTTGGAAGAACTACCATACTGATTTCCATAGCTGTTGTACCAATTTGCAATCACATCAACAATACAAAAGTGTTCCCTTTTTTCCACATCTTCTCCATAACTTATTATTGTTTATATTCTTGATGACTGCTATTCTGAGTGGAGTGAGGTGAAATCTTAGTGGAGTTTTGATTTGAAGCCCCCTAATTGGTAATTATGTTAAAAAATTTTCATATATTTGTTGGTCACTTGTATTTCTTTTTTTGAGAAATGTCTGTTTTAATTCAGTTGCCCATTTATTAATTGGATTAATTGTTTTTTTGGCATAAAGTTTTTTGAATTCTTTATATATTTTAGATATTAATCCTCTGTTAGACAAGTAGCTAGCAAAGATTTCCTTCTGTTATATAGGCTCTCTCTTCACATTCCTAATTATTTCCTTTGTTATGCAGAAGCTTTTTAATTTGATGCCATTTCATTTATTAACTCTTGACATTATTTTCTGAGCTTTAGGGGTCCTATTGAGAAACTTGTTGCCTGTGCCTGTATGCTGGACTGTTAAACCCTGAGTTGTTTTGTACAAGTTACTTAATTTCTGATCTAGGTCTTTGATTCATTTTGATTTGATTATTGTGTATGATGAGAGATAAGGGCCTAATTTAATTCTTCTACATATGGATAATGAGTTTTCTTAGCACTATTTCTTAAAATGCATGTTTTTGGCATCTTGTCAAGGGTCAGATAACTGTAAATGTGTGGGTTTGTCTCTGTCTGTGTCTTCTATTCTGCACCATCAGTCTATATGTCTGTTTTTTTTTTTTTTGCTAGTACCATGCAGTTTTTGTTCTTGTATCTCTGCAGTATAATTTGAAGTTGAGTATTGTGATGCCTCTAGCATTGCTTTTTTGACTTATAATTGCTTTGGTTATAGGGCTGGGGATGTGGCTCAAGCGGTAGCACGCTCACCTGGCATGCGTGCGGCCCGGGTTCAATCCTCAGCACCACATACCAACAAAGATGTTGTGTCTGCTGAGAACTAAAAAATAAATGTTGGAAATTCTCTCTCTCTCCTCTCTCCTCTCTCCTCTCTCCTCTCACTCTCTCTTTAAAAAAAAAATAATTGCTTTGGTTATTCTGGGTCTTCCATTCATCCAAAAGAATTTTAAGATTTTTTTTTTGTAGTTCTGTGAAGAATGCCATTGGTATTTTGATGGGGATTGGATTGAAGATGTATATTGTTTTTGATAGTATGGCTATTTTAATAATATTATTTCTGCCTATCCATAAACATGGGAGTTTTTTTTTCATTTTCTGAGGGTGTTCTTCAATATTTTTCTTTAATGTTCTGTAGTTTTCTTTTTTTTGAGGGTATTGTGAATGGAATTGTTTTCCTGATTTTTTTCTCAGCAGATTAACTGTTCGTCGATAGGAAAGCTATTTATTTTTATACATTGATTTTATAACCTGCTACTTTCAGAATTTGTTTAATGTTCTAGAAATCTTTTGGTGGATTTTTTTCTCATTGGGCAGATGTTTTTTTGTTTCAGTTTTCACATGAAAAATATAATTTCCATAAAGGTCAGTGTTTTGAAGGGTACATATATAGTATGACTCATATTCCACAAATATGGAGTTAGCCTGAACCACAGTAGCAAGTCAGTGTAAATGTAAATAAGGTTCATAACTGGATGGGCAACTAATCCTCAGTCATAACAATACCTACCAGATATTACTTTGTGCAATAGAAGAGAAATAAATATAAGCTGTAAAACAGAATTATCAAGGGTGAATAAAATAATCAACTGCCCCAGAATAAAGTAAGGCAAAAGCAAGAAAGTGATACTCTTATGTCTTTGGTATTAACATAGCATAGATTCTCTCATTCAGTAGTATTATTTGAGTACTCAATAAATATTCTATTAAGAGTTACAGGAAACACAATACTTGGCTCCAGATCTCACAAATCTAAGAAAAACAGATGTAAAAGAAACAGTACCCATTAACTGAGGTGTTGAGATCATATCATCTTTTAACAGTGATTTTTGTGACTTCTTCTTTTTCTATTTTTTATTCCTTTTGTTTTCTTTTCTTGCCTAATTGCGCTGGCTAGAATTTCTAGCACTATATTAAATAGGAGTGGTGGGAGTGGTTATCTTTGTTTTATTCCAGATTTTTAACAAAATGCTTTCAGCTTTTCTCCATTTACTCTGAGGTTGGCTTTGGTTTTTCATATACATATAGCCATTATGATGTTGAGATAGATTCCTTCCATGCCTTATTTCTTCAGTGTTTTTAACAAGAATAGATACTGAATTTTGTCAAAGGCTTTTCTTCATTTAAAGAGATGACTAAGTGATTTTTGTCTTCAATTATATTTGTATGGTGAATTATATTTATTGATTTGCTTATATTAAAACATCCTCACATCTCTAGGATAAAAACAACTTGGTAGTGATGTACAATTCTTTTATTCTGTTGAACATGATTTACTAATATTTTCTTAAGTATTTTTGCATCAAAGTTCATCAGAGATATTAATTCGTAGTTTTCTTTCCTTGGTGTGTCCTTATCTGGTTTTGGTATGAGTATGATACTGGCTTCACAGAATGAATTTGGAGATGTTCCATCCCTTTTTGTTTCATGGAATAATTTAAGGAGCATTCACACTAGTTGTTCTTTAAAGTTCTGGTAGAATTCAACTGAGAATCCATTTGGACTTACTTTTTTTTTTCTTTTAATGGTGCAGCAAAATGATGGCCAACATGCCTCTGATAACTGGATAGGTAGATATGAACCAAACTGAGTGTATAATTCCAGGGAGAAATGGTGGAAAAACTGAATGTATATTGGCTGTTTCTTATCTCTTTTTTAAGAGTGACTAAAAGATAGAGGAAAGCTCAGGCTAATTTGCAAGTAGTTTGCAAGTGGAAGAAAACACAACTTTACTAAGGGACTCTGTACCTGAAGCAATATTACAGGAATGAGGGTCTGGTAGTTTGGGGACTTCCAAGGCTAAAAAAGTCAACTGATTCTGTTATCCAAATCCAAGTAATGATTGAACTATCAGCTTTACCAGGAGACAAGAAAGGAGCCGAAACCTTTCAAGCACCTCTGTCATTCTATGGAAACTACTTTAGCTGCAAAAATGAAGTTAGGATGTTGCCTTACTACCCTAGCCTATTGCCTTAGTTGTCTTCTAGTAATTGCCAATTATGCCAGAGAATGTTCTAGGCAGAGCATGGAGGACAGTAAGCCTTAAAGTCTAGAAATAATGCATTGATGAAATCTTCAAATGAAATCTTAAAAAGTGGAAGGCTAGTAAATTTTTTGAGGGGATGTTACTGACAACCCACATAAAAGGGCTGAAAAGCCTGTCATTTTTTGACATTGAAAACAACTTGCAAATCTGCAAACCTACATTGGTAGGAAGTAGGTTGTGAAAGTTGTGTAGCTCTACTTGAAATGTGTCTGAGGTGGATAATGGACAAGAAATACTCCACCCACTCCCAAATCAGAGGCATCTGGATCTTCTAACTACAAGATCATATCATCTTTTAACAGTGATTTTTTGTGACTTCTTCCTTTTCTATTTTTTAATTTATTTTGTTTTCTTTTCTTGCCTAATTGCTCTGCCTAGATTTTTTAGCACTATATTAAATAGGAGTGGTGGACTAGGAGACAGCAGAATTATAGTCTTCTAGTAGTATATATAGTCTTCACAAATGGAGACAATTATGAGCTCTGGGAGTTTTCACAATATGGGCCCAGTGGTATTTGATGATTGGGTAGCTTTTATTATGATTATCTTTCCCTTGCCCACCATTGGGAAGGTTGGATAAGATAGCTTGTCTTTAGAAAATTTTTGGTGGGGGGTAAACAAGTAGGCCATATCTGGATCTGATATAAAGGAGTGCATATCATTGGAAATAAATTGACAAAATTGAACTTCCAGCTGATGCAGTAGTTGGATACAGCCTCGAGGTGCTGTCCTTAGGGGTCTGCATTTGTATGTTGCTTATATTTGAAGAAGTGAGCTTCTTCAGCAAAGATTTCATTCAGCAGGCAACTTAAGGCATAGTACCTATGAGATCTGTCAAAGTGAGCAGGGATGGTGCTTTTTCTGGCTCTCTTTGAGCATCAATAGCCAATGACTAAGCATGGTGGAGATTCTAGCTCCTGGCCACTAGTGCCCAATATGGGATTCAGCAAAGGGAAGTTTTGGGTTAAGATATATATATATATATATATATATATATATATATATATATATATATATTTTAGAATGATGTCACAATCTGACTTTTTCTACCTGTGTTAGTCAGCTTAGTCACTGTGACCAAAGGAACCTCATAAGAACAACTTAGAGGAAGAGAATTTTATTTTAGCTCACAGTTTCAGAGGTTCAGTCCATGGTTAACCCAAGGTGAGGCAGAACATTATGGTAGAAGTGCATGGTGATGAGCACTGCTCCATTCACTTTGCCAGGAAGAAGAGAGAGAGAGGGGAAGGGGCTGCAGGGAACACAAACCCTTCCAGGGCATGCTCCCAGTGATCCACCTTTTCCACCCGTACCCCACTACCCCACTTGTTTACAGGTATCATCCAGTCAGTCCATTCAAACTAGGATGAACTGATTAGGTTAGAGTCTCACAATCTAATCATTTCACCTCTGAATATTCCTGCATTAACACAGGTACTTTTGGGGGCGACACCTCTTATGCAAATCATAACATTATTCGAGTCTCTGTCTTTCTTTCTTTCTTTTCACTGAGTAAGGGTTTTCCAGCCTGTACTTGTTCCCTATTGTTTTTGTCTTTCATAGACATCTCCATATTGCACTTCTATTCTTCCTAGACCATTGCTTCCTGGAGAATCTTGAACTCACACAGATGTACATGTGTATTGTTCATTGTAAACCCAAATAATATGACAATATTACATTTATTTTTTATAGGGTACAAAGTTACTATCCCTGTGCCATACATTAGAGAATGTTCCTTGTCTCAAGTTCAAATAGTTTTTACATTTCACCAAATGCCTTTGTTTCATCCTCATGTTTATCCACACTCCCAGTCGTATTACCTATTCTATTTATTTTCATCATCTCTCTCAGTCTTCTCATACCAAATCACCTATCATCTGGCCCCAGTCTTTACTAGCTCTCTTAGGACAATCATTTAAGAATTTTAATTCATTCTTCTGTGGGATGGGGATCACTGTTTTGGGGGACCCAACACCTTCTTCCTTCTTTGTTTTGATAGGATACTTCCCTATTTTCTTGATATGCATTTTCATTCATGTATTTAAGGCCAACTCCTGAGTCCTTGCATGTTTGAAAACATCTTTATTATAGTCTCAGAGGTGGTTAAAAAATTGATTATAGAAATCTGGATTTAAAAATAACTTCCCTAGAAGACTTTTCTTCATTGCTTTTTTATATTCTATATTCTGATGAGAAGGTTAATATCTTTAATTTTCAGGTGAGCTTTGTGTGTGAGCTGTCCCTTCTATTTGGTAATTCTTCTCTTTATCCTCAGAAGTATGAAATTTTTCCAGGACACATTGAAATCCTGGTCACAGAATATGTCCTTTCAATTTGAAGTCTGGGTCTACTTCTCTTAGTTAGGGATACTTAGTACCTTCTAAGTACCTCTGTGATAATCTTTCTTCCCCTCCTCCCATATAATTTTTTTGGATGTAAAACATCTTGTAATAGCACTTTGAATTTTTTTGTCTTTCCTTCCATGTTTTAATTTCCTTTTATTGTAGTCTTACAATAAAAGATTTCTGTAGATTTATTATCTAGCTTTTCCAGTGAATTTTTATTTTGGCAATAATATTTTAATGTCCAAAAGGTTTTATTATTATCTGATAATTCCTCTTTCATTCTATGTTGTAGTAATTTTATGGATGCAGTGTTAAAGACGAATAATTTGGGGGGAAATGAGTATAATCAAAATAGTATATGATGTATATTTATTATAAATATATGATAAAATGAATATTGTGTACCCAAAACTCTGGTTAGGTAGCATGGAAGTTCCTGTATTTTCCTTCTTTATTATGTTTCCCTTCTGTCCAGAGATAACCTCTGTACTGAAGATCTTCCTTTAAAACAAAATAGTTTTATTGTCAATGTATATATTCCTAAATGCCAGTTATTTAGTTTTGCTTGCTTTTGAACTTTATGAATGGATTTATACTGCAAATTTTTCCTTGTGAATTGATTCTTTGGATTTAGTATATTTACTCAGTTGTCAATAGCTTTCATTCTCTACTGTTTTTAGTTGATTGTTTATAGCCTCATAAAAGCACTATTATTATTATAATGAAGTTTCAATAGGAGAGGAGATAAATGTATGCTCTGTCCTATTAAGCTAGAAGTCTAGATGAGATTTTTAATTAGTATGTAAATTGTGCTTTTATTAATTTATAATTAATCTTATTATCATTTAAATATTTATTACCTGTGCCATATCTGATAGTAACAATTTCAAATGTTTTGAAATCCAAAATATGAAGTAAATGTGTTATGGAAATAGTAGATGTAATGAACTTGGGATTAGTCAACCCTGGATTGATATACCTTCTCTGTCATCTTTTAATTGAAAGATAATGGGCAAATCACTTAACATCCAAAATCCTCCAATTTTCTCCTCTGTAAATGGGATTAATAATACCTAACCCAATTTGTTATTTGATGAGTACATGACATAATATATGTGATAGGGTTAACCTAGTGCTCAGGCACATAGTAATTTTTTTTTTTTGGTTGTAGATGAACACAATACCTTTATTTTATTTTATTTTTTCTTTTTTTATGTGGTGCCAGGGATTGAACCCAATGCCTCATGCATGCTAGGCAAATGATCTACCACTGAGCCACAACCCCTCCACCCCCCAACCCCGTACATAGTAAATATAAGTTCAATAAATACAAGTACTGTTCCTCACACTAAAGAAGAATGAGATTTTCTATCCTAATGTATCTTACAAATAGGGCTAGTGTCACGTTCTGAATAGTCACATAGTGCCCTGTCTCAGAAGGGCCTTATACTTGGTTTAATGTGCTGCTGTCACTGTCTTGAAATTATTAATAATTTTATATTTGAACTTGTGTTGTGTAAGTGAAATCTGGTGTGGTGATGAAGTATATGCATGAGCAGAGGAGATACATTTAATATGTCGAGTCCACCTTTCCTTGACACCCCATTCAAATGTAGTGTTTGCGATGCTCCATGAACACAAGATTCTAATGAATGCACCTGATTCATGGGGTTCCATGAGATTCAAACTAATACAGGGGAAGTGTATTCATTATCAATGTCTACTGCAGAATAACTGAGGGAGACATGAGAGGCCATGCTTTGTTTGAAGAATACTTACTTTGAATGCAGAAAGAAGGCAGTGTGGCAGCCTAAGAAACATGAATGACCATGAATAACTTTCATTTTTTTTTCACTCATGTTGCTTCCCTCTATTTGCTAACTACTTACACAGAAAATGATAACATGCAAAGGGAAGGATAGGGTAATCCACAGTTCTTTTCCCTTCCAGTGCTTCCCTTTCTTGAGCAAAGGTAGACAGAGTATTGATAGAATGTGCTGGTACCAAAAAAATGAAATAAAAACACTTTGTTTTGTGCAAGATTTTTATGCTTCTGCTAAGAATAAAATACGTTTGTATGTATGAGCTACAAAATCTGAATTGTGTAATTTTGGTGATTCTACCTATCAGTTGAATGCTGTTTTAAAACAATTACTGAATAATATCAACACAAATGGTAAATTCACGCTAGTTTAAATTTTTATTTTTCTTAGAATGTCATTAAATTGTGAATAAAAAACAATACAGGGGCTGGGGATGTGGCTCAAGCAGTAGCACGCTAGCCTGGCATGCATGCGGCCCGGGTTCGATCCTCAGCACCACATACAAACAAAGATGTTGTGTCCGCCGAAAACTAAAAAATAAATATTGAAATTCTCTCTCTCTCTCTCTCTCTCTCTCTCTCTCTCTCTCTCTCTCTCTCTCTCTCTCTCTCTCTTCTCTCTCTTTAAAATAAATACAACTTGTCAAGGATGATCATTAAAGAAAAGAAAAAGCTTTATATTTTAGTAACTACAATAGCCCTGTTTTTCTCAGCATTTTGAACAAGGGGCTTCATGCTTTAATTTTGTACTAGGCCTCCCAAATTATGTAGCTTGTTCTGCTCACATGAGCATTCACTGAATTAGAAAGACCACTCTATCAGCCCAATCTAGAAATGATAGCCAGTAAGTTGGATTTGCAATTTTCTTTTATGACAACTAAAGACAGCATCATAAACACAATTTAATTTGGTTTATATGTAATTAGTTTTTATTGAGTGATGAGTCTAGGCCAAACAAAACTTCTTAAATGGAAGAAGTAGAAAGGGAAGAAATAGTAATCTACCAGTGGGTTTTAATGATTTTTTCTTTATTTATTTTTGTTTTTTTAAGATGAGGTCTTACTGTTAGCCTCAAATTCCTGGACTCAAGTGATCCTCCTGTGTCAGCCTCCCAAGTAGCTGGGACCACAGTTGTGTGTCACTGCACTAGACTGGATTTCAGTGATTTTAAGGGAAGAAATTAAATAACAAGACCATGAGGAAGGTGTGCCAAATGTGAATACCCATTTGGGGCTATTTTACGCCTTTGTAAAAGGTTGTGTGTGAGTATCCTTAAAAGATTCTAGAATCTAGTGCCACCCTAGTTTTCTGTCACAGTCCTGCAAACTAATAGATATTCACTGACTGGAGACATGAAAGGAGAGACAGAATTAAATAACTTAGCTTTTTAAATGTGAAATATTTTAAACAAGTGTTTTAAATCTGAGTCTTCACATGAAGTTCATCACATAATAATGACAAAGGGGTAACTAATAACATTAGTGTGCAAAATTAATTCTATATTTTCCATTTTTGTATCTTTAAAAATAGATCTGTTATATTTTAAATAGTTTTGACAAATAACATGCTATAAGAGGTAATAGTAGCCAAGACAAAATCCATTGACAAAAGAAAGACAGAAAAGATTAACAATCCTATAAGCTGAGCTGAAGAGAAGTTTCAGGGAAGACTTTCAGGGAAGGTTTTATTGTGATTACTTATTTCTCACAAGCTCATAAAAGTGATAGATAGTTTCAGAACTTGAGTCATATGCCCAACTGTGTGACATTTATTTCACTTTAGAAATGCATTCAAATGTCGCAGCAATCTTGGGGTTTGACTGCTTTAACATGGGTAGTTGCCTGTAGGTGACACCACTTGTGGTTTGTGCAGACCAATGTGGTTTTAAAGAATATCCTTTGAGAATTAAGAATCTAAAGAAAAACAAAGTAACAGAAGGAGTCAAAGAAAATCGTTTTTGTTCAGAGGACACACAAACACAAGCACACACAAGCATTCCTTGTTCAGATCTAAGAGTGCTTTGACTATATGAGGTTAGCATATGGATAAACTCAGGTCTTACAGGAAATACCTAGTATTTATCATGCAAAAAAAGTCAAATGTTTTTGCATTTTTATGATGCTATCACTTCCATTTTATGTTTTCTTCTTATTGATAATTGTCAAGTATTACAATGTTATGTTGATGGATTTTTCTTAATCTTTACCCATAGTCTGGTGTCTTTGGAGGATCTTTGTTCTCTGAGAAATGGGAGCCATTTTAAAAATTTTATTTTTGCTAGCCTCCTGCTTTAATAACTTCTATAATATGTTGAAAGTAAGCAAGAAACAGGATGCTTTGTGGATAAAAGTCATTAGGCTTTCCAAATGTTGAATTAATGACTTAGTCTCCTAATTTCCTTTAAATATCTCTAAAGCTATAGAAATGAGGTCCTCCTCTATTTGTTTTCCACAGGTAAAGATTAAGACTTCAAAAGAAAAAAAGTTGGTTGATGTTTTACAACTTCACATTGATAGTTGTATAAAATAAAAGAAAGATAATTAATATGAATATATTTTGACACCTGATGAGTACTGCTTTTCCTAAAAGCTCATGAAAGTCTATTATTTCAAATAGTAATAGTAATAATAATAATAAAACACAATTTAATCCATATAATCTTCGCAACTCTTCTAGAAAGCAGTTACTATTATTCCCATCTTACAGACAAAGAAAATGAAGAAATATGCTAAGGCTATACATACCTAGTAAGTGATGGATATACAACTTGAACTCAGGATATCTAGTATTACTACATTATACTTATTTTTCAGCTTTTGTCTAGAATCTTAAAATTTAGAATCAAACTTTCCATGCAATTAAGTGATATTGCCATTTGATGATAATACATTTGGATTTAAGTTTTTTTCTTCTGATTATAATGTATATATTTTGAAAATTTAGAATAAGAGTAAAATATTTCATTAAAAATTTATTAAGATACAGAGAATTTATCACATGTTATATGGATTCTGAGAAAAACTTACATTCCCTTGTGTTGGTTATTATACTTAGAAATGGAAGTGATATTTACTGTTTTCCTGGCGCTGAATTCTACTGCATTGGAATGCTAGGCAGGAAGGTTTTGCCTTTTGTTTCTCTATAGTCCAGGAGTTCTTACAAATTTATGTGATTGATACCAGCCAGCAATAGGAGAAGCTTGAAGACAGCACTTGCAAACATATTAGAGCATAACAATACTTTTCAGGGAAGATTGCCTACTGGCAACCTGCCCCAAATGCAGAATAGCACAGAAATCAAGGGTGGAAAAGATGGAGAGTTTCAATAAATAGTTGTTGATTTGATGCTATCTGATTCTAAATTATTTAAAGATGATTATTCTTGTGCGACTTTGGTTATATTTCACTATGCTGCTCTTCTCATGATTAGCCCATCTCCTCTGCTTCCTTTATATACTTGTATAAACCATATTTATGGCTCTGTGATGCATCCTTAGAAAGAGAAGATGGTGAATGCTAGTGACATAGTACCCAATATTGTTAGTAAATAGATTTTGCTGGTAATTAAGGATAAGAATATTAAGCAAATTTCCCTAACAGAGTTTTAAAGGAATTTTATGTAGCAAATGATTTTCCTATGTACGTAGTAATAGAATTGATGTTAGTATCAATTTAATTAGGATATATAATTCTTTAAATGGGCAAAATATATAAATAGGTCTTTAACAGGATGAACTTAAAAAAAAGATAACAGACATATGGCAAATTTTCTTTTGTTGTTAGCAATTAAATGTGCAAATAAAAATTTGCAATATCAAATTGGCAATGAAAGTGAATTTAATTCAGTGATTAATGTTATAAGAAAATGGGCACTCATATAATTTTAAGGGAAGATCAACCAATTTTTTCTAGAAAACAATTTAGCTATGTAAAGGAATACAAATCTTAAAGTATTTGTACTCAAGACATAGCAATCCTACTTTCAAGATTATATTTAGATGATATTGCATGAACATATAAGGATAAATATTTAAATATTATTTATAATAACCCCAAATTTAGAAACAATCCCTTAGTGTCCAACAGTAAGAATTTATTATTAAATTAATGTGACTGTTTAAAAGCAAACAAAAAACCAGAAGATAAATATTTAGTGATGAAGAAAGATGTTTACAAATATTTTTAAGTTAAAAAAATGCAAAACTATGTATTATTATCATTTTTGAAGAAATATACTAAAAAATGGAATAATACATACTAAACAGCAAACTGGGTATATTTCTGGTAGACTTATAGGTGATTTTAATTTTCTTTATGCTTTTCTAACTTTTCAAGTTTTACAGTGAACATGTATTTGTAATATGTGAAGTATATTAACAGTTATATTTTTCTCAGGGGAAAAAAAGATGCCACTTGTTTTTGTCAGCTATTTTTTGCCACTGTGACCAAAGATCTGACAAGAACAATTTTAGAGGAAGAAAAATGTATTTGGTGTTCACAGTTTTAGAGATTTCTGTTCATAGACAACCAACTTCATTGTTCTGGGCTCAAGGTGAGGCAGAAATCATGGAGGAAAAGGAAAGCAGCTCAGGACATGACCACCAGGAAAGAGGGAGACAGAGAAGATACAAGAGAGAAGAGAAAGGAGAGAGACCATGCTCCACTCACCAGGGACAAAATATCAGCTCCAAAGTCTACCCTCACTGACCCATCTCCTCTAGCCATACCCTACCCACTATATTCATAACCCATTCATTTTACCCCTAAACTTTCTCGAATTGTCTCACACATGAGCTTTTGGGAGATACCTTATATCTAAATCATAACACCTCTTAATTATTATTACTCTATGTCTGAGTCAGTTAAGACTGCTATAACCAACTTTGATGTCTTAAAGAGCAAAGATTTATATAAGAACGACATAGAATCTTCTCCTAGTCCTGGGGACTGAAACGTCCAAGATCAAGGTGCTCATAGATCCATTGTGATCATCTCTTTCCTGCTAGCAGATTCATTGTGATCATCAGGAGGGTTGAGAAAGGGTAAGAGAGAGAAAGAAGGTGGGGGGAGGAAAGGGAGATCTTTTCTAGGTGTAAACTTGCAGCTCATTCACTTTTTAGGGTATTCACTATATTGTGCAACTATCACCACTATCCTACTCTAGATGATTTTATAACTCACAAAAAGAAAGTTGGTAACTATTAGCAGTTAGCTTCAACTCCATTCTATGTAAAAAAAAATCTACTTTTTGTGTCTATGTATTTGTCTATTCTGGACATTTTATATAAATAGAATTATATATTTTTTATTTCTGCCTTCTTTCACTTGGCATAAGTTTTCAAGGTTCACCCATGTTGAATGTAGTAATACTTCATTCTTATGACTGAATAATATTCCATTGTATGAGTATATAATTCAGTAACTCATTAATTCATTAATGAATAGCTAAGTTGTCACTATTTTTGACTATTATGAATTATATAGGAATAAACTTTAGTACAGAAATTTTTGTATGAATATATGTTTTTAATTCACTAGGGAATATTTCTAAGCAGTGGAATTGGTGAGTCATATGGTAATTCCATGTTTAACTTTTAAAGAAACTGCCAACTTGTTTTCCATAAGGCTATAGCATTTTTCATTCTTGTGAGTGATGTCTGAAGATTTCAATGTATCCATCTGTAATACTTCTAATTTCCCATTTTATTTTGAAGCAGACATCTTGGGGTGTGTGTGTATCTCATTAAAGTCTCTTTTGCTCTTATTGTTTTTAAGTGTGCGATGCAATGTTGCTAACTATGCGCACATTGTTTTATGTTAGATCTCTGAATCTTTTGCATCTTGCAAGGCTGAAATTCCATATCCATTGTTATGATTTAGACATTAGGTGTCCCCCAAAACTCATGTGTGAGACACTGTGAGAAAGTTCAAAGATGAAATGATTAGGTTATGAGAGTCTTAACCTAATCAGTGTGTTGATTCCCTGGTAGGGATTAACTGGGTAGTGATTATAAGCAGGTGACTAACACCTTTGAAATTGTGAGTGCCAAATAAACTTTTCCTTCTATAATATTATTCTTGTCATGGCTTTTGGCTCAGTGATGAAAAACCTGACTTAAATACCCATCAAAAAGCAATTTTCCATTTCCCACTTTCTCTAGCCTTAGGAAACCTTTCTGCTTCTATGAGATCTACTCTTTAGATACCTTACATAAGTAAAATAATTCAGCATTTGTCCCATGACTGGTTTATTTCACTTGACATAATATCCTTAAGGTTTATCTATCTATACTTCAGGATAACATATTTATTCAAACTAGAAATGGCAGACAACATCCTTAATTAAAACATTTCAAAATAGAAAAAAATATTATTCTTTACAAAATACATGCATCAAAAAGTCTAATAAGTAAAAGATAAATTATTCAAGATAATAAGTAAATTTAGCAAGATTGTTAGACACAAGATATATATGAAATATAATAGTTATTTATTATTTCTATATATTTTTATATATGAGCAGGAAAGACTAAAACAGCCACCAAGTATGGGCAGATATTTTTTTATAAAGTAGAAACTGTAATACCTCAAATCCACACAGCTAAAGAAGAAGACACATAAACAATATGAAGAAACAAGGTAAGAAAGTGGCCCAAACACACCAAGCTGATACAATAATGGATCCCTTTGACAACACAGTAGATGAAATGTCAAAGAAGGAGTACAGTATGTACATAAATAAAATGATCTATTAAGCAAAGAATAAATTAAGAGAGCAAATATGGGCAACAATTGACCACTCCAACAGTGAGATATGAGGAGAAATACAGATAGCAAAAGATTACTTCAAGAATGAGATAGAGACTCTGAAAAAAACCCAAACAGAAATACTTGAAATGAAGGAAACAAAAAAACAAATAAAAAATTTAATAGAAGGCATCAAAAACAGACTAGATCACTTGGAAGATAGAACCTCAGACAATGAAGACAAAACATATAATCTTGAAAATAAAGTTGTCCAGGGTTGGGATTGTGGCTCAGCGGTAAAGCGCTCGCCTAGCACAGGTGGGACCTGGGTTCGATCCTCAGTACCACATAAAAATAAAGGCATTGTGTTGTGTCCATCTACACCAAAAAATAAATATATTTTTTAAAAAATAAAGTTTCCCACACAGCAAAGATGATGAGAAACCATGAGTAGAACCTCTGAGCATTATGAAACAACATGAAAAGACCAGATCTAAGAATTATCAGGATAGAGGAAGGCACAGAGATACAAACCAAGTGAATGCACAATCTCTTCAATGAAATAATACCATAAAATTTCTCAATCATGAAGAATGAGTTGAAAAATCAAATACAAGAGGCTTATAGGGCACCAAATATACAAAATTACAACAGGTCCACACCAAGGCACATTATAATGAAAATGCTTACCATAAAGAATAAGGAGAGAATTTTAAATGCCACAAGAGAAATGTTTCCAATTACATACAGGGGGAAACCAATTCAGATCTCAGCAGATTTCTCAACCCAGACCATCAAAGCTAGGAGATCCTGAAACAACATATACCAAGCTCTGAAAGAAAATTGATGCCAATCAAGAATCTTACATGCAGCAAAATTAAGCTTCAGATTTGATGATGAAATAAAAATCTTCCATGACAAACAAAAATTAAAATGATTTACCACAAGAAAGCCTGACTACAAAATATTCTTGGCAAAATACTCCATGAGGATGAAATGAAAAACAACAACAACAAAATTCAGCAAAGGGAAGAACTACTCTTCAGTGTTCTTGTCAGATATATTGATTGATATGGTGATTGGTCACAGCAATGCAAAAGCTGACTAAAACAATATTGTATTTGTTTGGCATGGTTTCTGTAACAAAATACCACAGGTTGGGATGGCTTAAACAATAGAATTAAAATTTTTACAGTTATGAAGACTAGAAGTCCAATGTCAAGGATTCAGTAGTGTTGATTTCTCTTACCACCACCGTCAGTTTGCAGATGGCTGCCTTCTCACTATATTCTCACATAAATTTTACTCTGTCACAAGTGTCCCTCTTTCTTTTCTTAAAATGATAGCAATCACTTTGGATCAGAAACCTGTTCTAAAAACCTAATTTAACTATAGTTATCTTTAAGGACTGCATTTCCAAATGTCATCACACATCCTAAGGTATTAGGAATTAGGTCTTCAACTTCTAAATTTTTGGTACACACACACACACACACACACACGCACACACACACACACACACACACACACACACACACACATACACACACATACACACATATGTATATAAAACAAAAGACTTTCTCTCTAATGTGTTTTAGGAAGTCTTTAGAGCCAATAGGAAAAAGACAGAAATCCCAGTAGAAAATAGGCAAAATACCTTAGCAGAGTCTTCTCTTTATAAAAAAGAAAATTTGAAGGCTGTAAAGAAGTTTTCAATATTATTACTCATCAGTGAAATAGAAATTTAAATTACATCAAGAAATACTATGTACCTAGAATTATGGTTATAGACTGTTAATACTAAAGGTTGACAAAAATGTTGATCAACTGGAAACTCAAACACTAATGGCAAGAGGAGATCCAACATGGTGGCGGTCGCGGAGAGATCAAGTCTCTGACCTCTTCAGCTGCGCGGGCATAGGGAGTCGTAAACTGTCTAAATGCTGTTTACTCAGGATCACTGGGCAATGCTGAGCTGACGTGGATCTGGGGCGACAGTCTGGGCCTCTCAGAACACACACCGAGCCCGGATCCGCTGCACTCAAGCTCCCGTTCACCTGCTTCTCGAAGCCAAACTGCTGTGACTCAGCACTAATGATCCTGCTGAAACAACTGGTCGGCCTTTCTGAGCTTACGGAGGTAAATGCCAACCGAGCTTTCATAGGCAGTGGCCACAGGATTGAAACGGGGCTTGGGAGAGACAGTCAGGACCCACCCGTTGCATTGGTCACCCGGCAAACGTAATGAGCTGTCACCATTTGCAAGAGACACCACCATGGCAGAGGACTGACGTCACCAGAACTCAGCAGAGGAGATAACTTCATTGAAACCAGCAGCAACAGGTGTGTAATCCCCTAGCCTTCCCTCTCCACACAGTGGGGAAACCTTAAGGGCCCCTCCCAGCTCTCCCATAAGGGCCCCTCCCAGCTCTCCCGTGAGCACGATAGCCAGACCCAGGGAATCAGGAGTGGCTCGGGACTCGCAGCGCAGAACTCCCGGCTACCGCTCCCATCAGTGCTGACAAATGAGGTCTCTTGCACTAGCTACTAGGGGCTTGGCTACCAGAGGGCAAGCAAATTCGCTGGGGGTTCTCAGCCCCAAGCTCCACAAACTTAGGGTCTGAGGGAATGGCAAACAGGGAGAGTGTGCCCAGGCATTCATGAAAATAGGGCTCCCAGGAGCAGCAGACCTGAAGTGAAGCCAGTATTGGGGTGAGCGTCACCGGTGAGCGGGGCCTGGCTTGAGGAAAAGTGGGGAAGTTACTAGACACAAGAGAAGGCCCTAGGCACTCAGGATTTGAGACCCTCCCAGTCTGGGAGGAAGAGATGCTGCACAGTGATTGGTTCCTGCTTATTGAGAGGAGAAGCTTGGCTCAGTGGGCACAGCTCCACCTACTGGAAGAGAAGTTAATCAAACTCTAAGACTGCATTTATTAATTTTTTTTAATTTGGTTTTTTTTTCATTTTCATTTTTTTGTTGTTGGTTTTTTAAAAAAAAAAATTTTAAAATTTTTAAAATTTTTTAAAAATTTATTTTATTTTATTTATTTATTTTTTAAATTTTAATTTTCATTTATTATTATTATTTTTTAAAATTTTTTTTCTTTTTTTCTTTTATATCTTTTTCTTTTGTCTTTTCATTTCTTTTCAATTTTCTTATTCCCCCTTCCTTGAATTCTACCTGCTTACTCTCATTCTCTTTAGTGACTTCATCCCTTCCCTTCTAATACCTTTCCTCCAAAGCATCAAATAAATTTATAGGAGTAAACAGTAACTCAGCAGTCAAACAGAACAAGAAGTAACATGAGCAGCATGAAAAAGGGAAGAAAAGGAGTACAAACAATGCAGGACAGCCTAAATATTCAGGAGGACCTAGAGTCATCAGAAAAATGGTCATATAAAGAATTCAAGGAAGACCTTAGACAGATGAAACGGAATCTTAAAGAGGATATGAGACAGCAAATTCAAACAGTGAAAGAACACATTGAAAATGAATTACATAAACAGATAAAAGAAGAAGTTAAGCATCTTTATCAGGAGATAGAGATTATAAAAAAATCGAACAATAATTCTAGAAATGAAGGATACTATAAACCAAATTAAAAACTCAAATGAGAGTATCACTAACAGAGTGGAGCAAGTAGAAGCCAGAACGTCAGATAATAAAGACAAAATATATCATCTTGAAAAGAGTCTACCAACTCAGAAAGGCTGGTAAAAAAATCACGAGAAAAACATCCAAGAGATATGGGATAACATAAAAAAAACCAAACTTAAGAGTCATCGGGATAGAGCAAGGTATAGAGATTCAAACCAAGGGAATGAGTAACCTGCTGAATGAAATAATTACAGAAAACTTTCCAGAAATAAAAAAGGAAACAGATATACAAATTGTAGATGCATACAGGACACCGAGCACACAAAATCACAGTAGACTGATGCCAAGACACATTGTTATGAAGATATCCAATATACAGAACAAAGAGAAAATATTAAAAACTACAAGAGAAAGGAGGCAGATTACATTCAGGGGTAAACCAATAAGGTTAACAACGGATTTTTCATCATAGATGCTGAAAGCGAGAAGATCCTGGAACAACGTATTTCAAACACTGAAAGACAATGGATGCCAACCAAGAATTCTGTATCCAGCAAAATTAAGCTTCGGGTACGACAACGAAATAAAAATCTTTCATGATAAACGAAAGCTAAAAGAATTTGCAGCCTGAAAACCAGCATTGCAAAGCGTCTTGAGCAAAACACTACACGAGGAAATGAAAAACAATAACCAAAACCATCAGTGGGAAGTGCCTCGGTAAAGACAGAGGGCAGGGGGAAAGCTAATCATGGAGAAACAAACTAAATTAAAAAAAAAGATAAATAATCAAACATGGCTGGAAGTACAAACCATATACCAATAGTAACTCTAAAAGTTAATGGCTTAAACTCTCCAATAAAGCGACATAGGCTGGTAACATGGATTAAAAAAACAAATCCAACAATATGCTGCCTCCAGGAGACACATCTGATTGGAATAGACATACACAGGCTGAAGGTGAAAGGTTGGGAAAAAATATACCATGCACAGAGTCCTCGTAAAAAGCAGGGATGGCCTTCCTCATATCGAATATAATTGACTTCAAGACTAAGTTAATGAAAAGGGATAAGGAAGGACATTATATACTGTTAAAAGGAACCATTCACCAACAAGACATAACAATTATCAATATTTATGCACCAAATAATGGTGCTGTGATGTTCATAAAACAAATTCTCCTGAAGTTCAAGAATCAAATAGACCACAACACAATAATAATGGGTGACTTCAACACACCTCTCTCACCATTGGACAGATCCTCCAAACAAAAATAAATAAAGAAACTATAGAACTCAGTATCACAATCAATAACCTAGACTTAACTGACATATATAGAATATATCAACCATCATCAAGTGGATATACTTTTTTCTCAGCAGCACATGGATCCTTCTCAAAAATAGACCATATATTATGCCATAGGGCAACCCTCAATAAATATAAAGGAGTGGAGATAATACCATGCATTTTATCTGATCATAATGGAATGAAACTGGAAATCAATGATAAAAGAAGGAAAGAAAAACTCTACATCACATGGAAAATGAACAATATGTTACTGAATGATCAATGGGTTACAGAAGACATAAAGGAGGAAATCAAAAAATTCTTAGAGATAAATGAAAATACAGACACAACATATCAGAATCTATGGGACACAATGAAAGCAGTTTTAAGAGGGAAATTCATCGCCTGGAGGTCATTCCTCAAAAAAAGGAAAAACCAACAAATAAATGAGCTCACATTTCATCTCAAAGCCCTAGAAAAGGAAGAGCAAAACAACAGCAAATGTAGCAGAAGGCAAGAAATAATTAAAATCAGAGCGGAAATCAATGAAATTGAAACAAAAGAAACTATTAAAAAAATGAACAAAACTAAAAGTTGGTTCTTCAAAAAAATAAATAAGATCGACAGACCCTTAGCCATGCTAAGGAAGAGAAAAAGAGAGAGAACTCAAATTACTAACATAAGGGATGAAAAAGCCAATATCACAACAGATGCTACAGAAATACAGAAGACAATTAGAAATTTTGAAAACCTATATTCCAATAAAATAGAAGATAGTGTAGACATCGACAAATTTCTTAAGTCATATGATTTGCCCAGACTGAGTCAGGAGGATACACACAATTTGAACAGACCAATATCAATGGATGAAATAGAAGAAGCAATCAAAAGACTACCAACCGAGAAAAGCCCAGGATCAGATGGGTATACAGCGGAGTTTTACAAAACCTTTAAAGAAGAATTAATACCAATACTTTTCAAGTTATTTCATAAAATAGAAAAAGAGGGAGCTCTTCCAAATTCATTCTATGAGGCCAACATCACCCTGATTCTGAAACCAGACAAAGACACCTCAAAGAAAGAAAACTACAGACCAATATATCTGATGAACCTAGATTCAAAAATCCTCAATAAAATTCTGGTGAATCGGATACAAAGTCACATCAAAAAAATTGTGCACCATGATCAAGTAGGATTCATCCCTGGGATGCAAGGCTGGTTCAATATACGAAAATCAATAAATGTTATTCACCACATCAATAGACTTAAAGATAAGAACCATATGATCATCTCGATAGATGCAGAAAAAGCATTTGACAAAGTATAGCATCCCTTTATGTTCAAAACATTAGAAAAACTAGGGATAACAGGTACTAACCTCAACATTGTAAAAGCTATCTATGCTAAGCCTCAGGCTAGCATCATTCTGAATAGAAAAAAATTGAAGGCATTCCCTCTAAAATCTGGAACAAGACAGGGATGCCCTCTATCACCACTTCTATTCAATATAGTTCTCGAAACACTGGCCAGAGCAATTAGACAGACGAAAGAAATTAAAGGCACAAAAATAGGAAAAGAAGAACTTAAATTATCACTATTTGTGGATGACATGATTCTATACCTAGAAGACCCAAAAGGGTCTACAAAGAAACTACTAGAACTAATAAATGAATTCAGCAAAGTGGCAGGATATAAAATCAACACACATAAATCAAAGGCATTTCTGTATATCAGTGACAAAACTTCTGAAACAAAAATGAGGATAAACACTCCATTCACAATATCCTCAAAAAAAAAATACTTGGGAATCAACCTAACAAAAGAGGTGAAAGATTTATACAATGAAAACTACAGAACCCTAAAGAGAGAAGTAGAAGAAGATCTTAGAAGATGGAAAAATATACCCTGTTCATGGATAGGCAGAACTAACATCATCAAAATGGCGATATTACCAAAAGTTCTCTATAGGTTTAATGCAATGCCAATCAAAATCCCAATGGCATTTCTTGTAGAAATAGATAAAGCAATCAAGAAATTCATATGGAAAAATAAAAGACCCAGAATAGCAAAAGCAATTCTAAGCAGGAAGTATGAATCAGGCGGTATAGCGATATCAGATTTCAATCTATGTTACAGAGCAATAGTAACAAAAACAGCATGGTACTGGTACCAAAACAGGTGGGTGGACCAATGGTACAGAATAGAGGACACAGAGACTAATCCACAAAGTTACAACTATCTTATATTTGATAAAGGGGCTAAAAGCATGCAATGGAGGAAGGATAGCATCTTCAACAAATGCTATCCTTTTGTTGAAGGATATGTTGGGAAAATTGGAAATCCATATGCAACAAAATGAAACTGAATCCCTTCCTCTTGCCATGCACAAAAGTTAACTCTAAATGGATCAAGGAGCTTGATATCAAATCAGAGACTCTGCGTCTGATAGAAGTAAAAGTTGGTTCTAATCTCTTCTCGTGGGGTCAGGCTCCAAATTCCTTAATAGGACACCCATAGCACAGAGTTGATAACTAGAATCAACAAATGGGACTTACTCAAACTAAAAAGTTTTTTCTCAGCAAAAGAAACAATAAGAGAGGTAAATAGGGAGCCTACATCATGGGAACAAATTTTTACTCCTCACACTTCAGATAGAGCCCTAATATCCAGAGTATACAAAGAACTCAAAATATTAGACAATAAGATAACAAATAGCCCAATCAACAAATGGGCCAAGGACCTGAACTGACACTTCTCGGAGGAGGACATAAAATCAATCAACAAGTACATGAAAAAATGCTCACCATCTCTAGCAGTCAGAGAAGTGCAAATCAAAACCACCCTAAGATACCATCTCACTCCAGTAAGATTAGCAGCCATTATGAAGTCAAACAACAACAAGTTCTGGAGAGGATGTGGGGAAAAGGGTACACTTGTACATTGTTAGTGGGACTGCAAATTGGTGCAGCCAATTTGGAAAGCAGTATGGAGATTCCTGGGAAAGCTGCGAATGGAACCACCATTTGACCCAGCTATTGCCCTTCTCGGAGTATTCCCTGAAGACCTTAAAAGAGCGTACTACAGGGACACTGCCACATCGATGTTCATAGCAGCACAATTCACAATAGCTAGACTGTGGAACCAACCCAGATACCCTTCAATAGATGAATGGATAAAAAAAATGTGGCATTTATACACCATGGAGTATTATGCAGCACGAAAAAATGTCAAAATCATGGAATTTGCAGGGAAATGGATGGCACTAGAGCAGATTTTGCTTAGTGAAGCTAGCCAATCCCTAAAAAACAAATACCAAATGTCTTCTTTGATATAATGAGAGCAACTAAGAACAGAGCAGGGAGGAAGAGCAGGAAAAAAGATTAACATTAAACAGAGACATGAGGTGGGAGGGAAAGGGAAAGAAAAGGGAAATTGCATGGAAATGGAGGGAGACCCTCATTGTTATACAAAATTACCTATAAGAGGTTGTGAGGGGAATGGGAAAATAAACAAGGGGAGAAATGAATTACAGTAGATGGGGTAGAGAGAGAAGATGGGAGGGGAGGGGAGGGGGGATAGTAGAGGATAGGAAAGGTAGCAGAATGCAACAGTCACTAATAGGGCATTATGTAAAAATGTGGATGTGTAACCGAGGTGATTCTGCAATCTGTATTTGGGGTAAAAATGGGAGTTCATAACCCACTTGAATCTAATATATGAAATATGATATGTCAAGAGCTTTGTAATGTTTTGAACAACCAATAAAAATAAGAAGACCTAAACAAAAAAAACCACTAATCGCAAGAGAGTGAATTAATATATTCATCTGAGTAAACAATCTATTTAATTTCGGAAATAATTAAGAAAATTCTTCTACATGGGTTCATTTATTGGAAATTGAAAACTATCCTGTGATGATAGAAATATGGTAATGTCTAAAGTTGGAAAAGGGAAAATGAACTTAAATGTTAAAATTTCATGGCCAGGAGCAGTACTTCAGGGTGTTGAGAATGTTCTGTCACCTGAATTTGGTGATGAGTACATGCATAGGTTTAATTTGAAAACATTTATTGTGCTGTCCATGTGATTCTCCATTTGTATGTTATTCTTCAATCTAATGACTTATTCCAAAGTAAATTTCGTGAAAATTGGGACATATTAAGGCTTATACATTGACATACGGTTGGAAAACATGCTTTTAGGAATCATTGTGCCTGTCAAATTATATCATTCAAGTCCCTACTCTTCTACCTGTATTGGATTGTTTTGATGCAGGCTTTATCATTGTTATATTCTGAATTTTTATGTTACTTTCCTTGAGGAATACCTTTAGAGAAACTTCTAATTGATCGATTTCAGGATGTTATCCTTATTGTACATTAAAAATGTGAAGTATAATTGTTTGCAAAGAAGACATAAAATAATTTAAAAAGTTTAATAAGAGTGTTTAATAAACCTGTCTTGTAGTAAGCTGGTAAAACATTTTGAGCCAGATTTTCTCTGGCATATAAAACTCATGCTGGCAATTTATAAATTATTTGATTTTACAGACTAGAACTAACAAACTAAAATTCATATGGAATCACAAAATAGTTGATGCAATATTGAGCAAAAAGCACAAAACAGGAAGAATTGCATTACCTGACTTCAAAACATAAAACAAATGGTGATTAAACAGCATGGTATTGGCACAAAATGAGATACTTATGCCAATAAAACAGAGTAGAGTGCCTGAAATAGAGTACACACGTACAGGCAACTAAGTGATAACAAAAATGTTAAGAACACATATTGAGGTAAAGACAGTTTGAATAATTGGTGCTGGTAATATTGGATTCTACTTGCAGAAGAATGAAATTAGACTCTTGTTTCTTATTAGTTACAAAAATCATCTCAAAATGGATTAAAGACTGAAATGAAAAGCAAAGAATTATGAAACCATTAGAAGAAAACATAAGGGAAATGTTTCTGGTCATTGGAAAGGACAAGGATTTTTTGGGACAAGACCTCCAAAACACAGGAAACAAAAGCAGAAATAGACAAATGAGATCACATCAAAATTTTTCTGTACAGCAGAGGAAACAAAAGTGAAGAGACCACCTATGTAATTGGAAAATGTTTTCAAACTATATGTCTGACAACATAGGAAAATAAAGAAAAAACAAAATATCCCAAATAATTCATTTAGATAATGGACAATAAATCCAAAAGAAAACCTATACAAATGGCCAAAAGGTATATGAAAACATGTTCATCTCTAATCATTAGGAAAGTGAAAATCAAAACTGCAATGACATATCACCTCACATTCATAGAAAGAATGGCTATTATCCATTTGACAAAAGATAAAAAGTGCTGCCTAGCATGTGCAGAAGAGAGAACACTTGCATTCTGATGGTGCAAATGTAAATTAGTACAGCCATTATGTAAAACAGTATAGAAATTCCCCTAAAAATGAAAAATGGGACTACAGTGATTCAGCAGTCCCACTTCTTGGCATATATCCAAATGAAATTATTATGTGGAAGAAACATCTGCACCCTCATGTTTATTGCAAAACTATTCACAGTAACCAAGTAATAGAAACAACATAAATGCCCATCACTTGATGAATGGATATAGAAAATGAGATACATATACATGATGGAATACTACCAAGCCATGAAAAGGAATGAAATCTTGTCATTTGTAACAATATGGATGGAACTGGAATGCATTGTGTTAACTGAAATAAGTCAATCACAGAGAGATAAGTGCTGCACAATATTATTCTTAAGTAGAGCCTAATAAAATTGATCTTATAGCAGATTAGAGTAGAATGGTGGTTACTAGAGGATGAAAAGATTAGTGGGGAAATGGTTGGGAAAGATTGATCAATGGGTACTAAGTTACAGTTGGATAGAAGTAAGAAGTTCTGGTGTGCTACTTCATAGAAAGGAGAATATAGAAAGCGCTGATGCACTGCATATTTCAAAATGCTAGAAGAAAATATGGTAAATGTTTTCACCACAAAGAAATGATAAATATTTGTGGAAATAGGTATACTTACCATGACTTGAATATTATATTGTGTATACATGTATCAAAACATAACATTATACTCCATATACATGTATAATTTTTATGTATCCATTATATAATTAAAAAAAATACACTAAAAATGTATAAGAAAAGCAAGTGACCCAGGTATCTGTTATCAGAAAAGTAACCTCCTTTTTGATTACTGAGATAAAGACTGGTATAAAGTATAACTATATTAAAATATGATCAGGACACAAGAATTAAATTATTATTCCTCAAATTTCCTGATGCTGTGAAGTATTTTTTAAGGTAGAACTTCTTTCAAAGCCAGTTAATCAATCCACACAAAAATTAATTTCAGGTTTTGAATTATTGAACTTTACTTCTTAGGAGACCATATCCAGTATATTTTGAAGACTGAGACTGTATATTAAAAATAAATCTTCCCAGATAGTTTTGATAAGTAGCCATGTTTGGGATTTCCTTGTATGTTTTTAACAATATTGATGTATCAGGAATGTGAATTTTGTCAATGGGTCCTTTAGCTATAAATCAATTGAAAATATACCTCTGATAGCTTAGAGATAAATATTTTAAATTTCCTCAAGTGGACTGGGACTGTGGCTCAGTGGTAGAGCGCCTGCCTTGCACATGTGAGGTGCTGGATTCGAACCTCAGCATCACATAAAAATAAATAAATAAATAAGATGTTGTGTCCATCTACAACTAAAAAAGATATTTAAAAAATTTCCTCAAGTATCCAATCAGTCAACTCCTGGATCCCTGAAATGATGTGGGTAACAGGTTTCTGTCAATAGGATATCTTCATTATTTCCATATACCTTGCAGAAAGGTAATTGTAGTTTATAATGATTTCTTCATGCCAAAATTACTATTACAATAAAAATATTAAATTATATCTGACATGCTTTTATATTTAAGTATGTTTTATTATGTCCTAATTATTATGGTAGATAACAATTATTCTCTCCTGAATAGACAGTTTACTTAGCCAGAGTGCCTTGACCTTTATCTAAAGGTACAGAACAAAAAGGATAGCTATCATGTTTTGAGATTATGAGGAAAAGAAGAGATGATTTGGGAAAAACATATCTCATACTTTTATTGAAAATATGAATAAGTGAGATTTAAAAACTATCATGGTATTTCATTTTCTGTAGCTTTTAATTTGCTCAAGGAAAAAAAAAAACCCTAGCTGGGATATAATTTGTCTGCTACCTGTTTTCTAAATGGGATAACTTATCAGGTAGATTCTCATTTTTCATAGTATAACCCCCATCTGAGAAAAATATTTAAACAGCTGATTATATCCATGAAATCCCAGGTGTTAGCCTCATTCCACAGGACGATGAATTTCAAACATATGATACCTTTAAAGGAGGCTCTGTAACCTAATCTTGAGATTTGTTACACTTCCAAATGCTGAGGACAGCAAGTGAAAGATAATTTTATGATCATCCTAATTTAGCTCCACTCCACAGAATCTCTGTATAATAAAACTTTCACTTTTTTCCTTTTCAGAATGAATGGGGTAATTCAATCTTTCAAAAGCTCTCTTATTTTACCTGCCTACATTTAGTGAAATATACTATTTCACACTTATCATTTGCCTTCACAATCACTGATTCTTGAGCATTTTATTTTACACATTAATATTCCCTTTAGACATCTATCTGCCTTTATCGTATTTACTCTTAGCCCCATTCACAGCATTAATAAATATTCATAATATACAGAAGAATATATTCCAAAAAATTATAAACAAATACACATATATATTTCACTTTTGGAAATATATGTCACTGCAAGAATTGTTTCAATAATGGAGAACAGAAGCTTTAGTTATGTAGGTGTGAATCATTGTTTAACCTGTCTTTATTTTTGATTATGAAAGGAACAATAATTTCATTATTTCTGACTGCTGACTTTTTAACCCCCTAACTCACCTGTCAGATCTCTCTTTATTTAATTTTTCTAAATAAATTTCATGAGCATTTACATTTGTACTCTGTCCAGTTTTCATTTATGGAAACACATTCTTATTTATGTTGACTTAACTTTCACAGGCTAATCACGTTTTGAATTTGCTTACCTTAAGGCTTGTATTTTATGACAAATTGGTGCAAATCCTTTACAGAGAAGTGGACATCTCTCATGTAATGCCCTCCTGACTCAGGCTTGTAGTCTCCAGTCGAATCTTACTACATGTGAGGAAACTCAAATACCTACTCCCACAGCTCTTAGGTAGAAGTTTTGATTGAAATATGTAGAACAGAATAATTATTGAATTGCTATTTTCCAGGAATTCCTCCCTCACACGCTTTTCACAACCTTATAGAAGAATAAACATGGTTTAAATAATTTGCTTTATTTACTCTGTTGATTTAATACTCTCACAGGCTCATTTGAATAGCTGTGTTACTGTGCTGAAAAGTTCTTGTGTTTTGGCATTTGTTATCTGAGATGCATGAAAGAAGCTTTACTGCCAAGGAGGGTTGACAGTAGAGCACAGCAGTGGAGGCGATTAACGTTAGTAATTGCTTGCGAACTTGGGGAAGTTATATAATCTCTCTTGATGTTCACCTGAATCCATAAAATGGGCACAAGGCATCCAGGATTGTTGTGTGGTCTAGAACAAAATCACATAGGTAAAGAGCCAGTAGTGGGCTCTTCCCTTCTCTCGCCTTCCTTACTCCCAGGAGACCTCATTATATATTTGCTCCATACATGTATATTTGCAATATGATGTCTTTTCTTCAATTCTCACACAGATCCTACTGTGTGATATATTATAAAGTATTTATAATATAGTGATATATTATATACATTTATAATAAAGTGATATATTATAAAGTATTTAATTCTAATCCTATTCCCTGGTCTATTTCACACCAATACTGTCCCCTTCCTCACCCATACCTGCCTGGAAGTGGCCAGGATGTGTACTGACTCGTGATTATGGGACTGTTAAAATCAGTGCTTCTGCTGCTCATTTGTCCATCCTTCTTCCAACTCCTTGTTCACGTGTCCTGTCATGGGAAGAAACCAGAAATGGACTTCACTGTTAACCTGATAAAACTCAAGTTTCAGTGTCCCTCATTGGCAAGAGCATCTTTTAAGATCCTGAGAAGGACCTTAATAATGCTTTTATTTGATTATTTGATTTTTGTGAAATTTGCGAGATAAGACACTTAAACCACACTCAGTTAAAACCGTTGTCTCTTTCCACTTCTCTCTTCCCTCTGCCCCATTTCACCTCTTGGCAAATGGGTTTGGAATTATTGTGGATAGTTTAGGGACTTGACAAAATGGGGAAAGATCACATGGTTCATTGGTTGGTCTGGACTTAGTAAGATAAGGAGTTCCAGGTCACTTATATACACAGCCAACTACTTGTTGGTTCTTCCTGTGTAAAAATAGGTTTCAGGAAAACTTACTATATTTAGAATCATGACCTAAGTAGATAAGAGTGTATCTACTGGTAGCCATTGTTGGAAAGCTCAAAAGAAAACTTTTTGAACTTAGCAATAAAATGAATTTCTTTTATAGAAGGAAGATTGAACTATCCCTTTATTTTTTCTAGAAAATACTACTATACAACTGTCATTTTAAAACATAGTGATCAAAGACTAGAAGGGAAAAAAATGGAAAATGCATAGTATTAGCCAATAATACTATAACAATAATACAATAACATTATTTTTCTATATTTTAAAATTTTGTATTATATATCAATATTTTTGTTTTTGTTATAAATTATTTTCTCATTTTAAATAAACATTTGCTTAAATACTTAATTTGTAATATGATATTTTTTTTTCTTAGAAATAGTCCCTCAAATTTGTATGAACTAAGAGCTCCAAGGAACCTTGTTCTGCTTTTGAGGCAACAGTAGCAAGGCAAGAAGTCTCTGGTGGGGGTGGGGGGGAGGGGAGGTGGGATGGAGGGGTGGATCTTATTATTTGAATCTCACACTAAAAAATTTGCTAGAACTGACAGTGATAGCATGTCCTACAAGTATTCATGTTAAGTAACTGGATTGGGAGAGTAGATTAAAGACTGTGACTTGTTCTTATAGTAGTGGGATGAATGTTTTTGCCTCACAACAATTTGTTATTTTATGTAATCCAATCAATTAGTCTTTTTTTTCTGAATTTTGATTTAGGTCTTACCTAGGTAGACCTTGTCTAGCTCAAGACTATTAAAAGGTATTCTGTATTTTATTTAATTATTTTTTCTATATTTAGCTCTGTAGGTATTTGAAATTTATGTATGATGTGAGATACAGATGTCCATTATATTCCCCCACCAAACATGCCAATATGGTTTTGATATGAGATATCCTCAGAAAACTGATGTATGATACAATTGATTAGGTTATTGGAGTTGTAATCTAATTGGTGGATTAGTCCATTTGAATGGACTAACTAGATGGTAACTGTAGGCAGGTAGGATGTGGCTGCAGGAAGTAGGTTACTGGGGCATGCCTTTGGGGTTTGTATTTTGTCCCCAGTGACAGGAGTGCTCACTTTCTCTATTTCCTGACTGTCATGAACTGAGCATCTCTTTTCTGCCATGCCCTCTGCTGTGTTGTTTTGCTTCACTTGGGGCCTAGAGCTATGGAGTTGGCCAACATGGGCTGAACGTCTGAAACTATGAGCCAAAATAAACTTTACCTTCTCTAAATCGTCCTTGTCAGGTATAGTGGTCACAGTGACACAAAGCTGACTAAAACAACTCTTCATTGAGTGTTAAAAGGATACATACTCTTTTCCCCAATATTGTTGATGAGATATATGCTTTTTTTTTCGTTTCCATAGTGAGGAAACTTTGAAAGAATGGTTCGTAAGAGATTCTGTTGGTTAATCAAAGTTCAGGTCACCATAAATTTCTAGAATATATTACATTAATGGTCTATTGAAATTCAATAGTAAAAATATTACTCTATTTAAAAATGGCCAAGTGATTTATATGGACATTTATCAAAAGATTTGGATGGACATTTTTCAAACCATATACTCAATAGGTTTTTCTTATGCTTATTGACCATTGACAATGAAAAGCGTGCTTAATATCACTGTCAGGGAAATGCAGATCAAAACCAGAATAGATATCTTCTCACCCATGTTACAATGGCTATTACAAACAAAACAAAACAAAACAAATGGTGGTGAGAATGTGGAGAAAGTAAAATTTTCATACATTGTTTGTGGAAATGTAAATTAGTATAGCCACTCTGGAGATTTCTCAACAACTGGAAATAGAATTACCCTATAACCTAGCGATTCCATCTCTGGGAATATATCCAAAAGAAAGATGATTTGTATGTTAAGATATTTGTATTTCCGTGTTCATTATAGCACATTCACTGTCACTCATGTCCCACATGGGTGAGGGAATGGGTACTCATTGGAGAGATGGGCTGGCTGTGAAATAAAAGCTATGAAAGTCATATATCAGAAATAAAGACAAAAGGCAAGAATATTTTTAAAGCAGGGGTGTGACTGACCAGAAGGGTCTAGCTCTAACAAAGAAGAAGCCCCTGCTCACTTTATTTTTATTTTTTACTCTTTTTATTTATTTTCACTTTTAGCTACTTATTGGATTGTATATTATTTCTCTTTTTGATTAATTTTTTATTTATATATGACAGCAGAATGCATTATAATTCTTATTACACATATAGAGCACAATGTTTCATAACTGTGGTTGTATACAAAGTATATTCACACTAATTTGGGTCTCCATACATGTACTTTGGATAATAATACCCATCACATTCCACCATCATTTCTAACCCCACGCCCCCTCCTTTCCCTGCCCACCCCTCTACATATCTAGAGTTTGTATTCCTCCCATGCTCCCTTGCCCTATCCCACTGTGAATCAATCTAATTATATCAGAGAAAACATTCAGCATTTAGTTTTTGGGGATTGGTAACTTCATTTAGCATTATCTTCTCTAACTCCATCCATTTACCTGCAAATGCCATGATTTTATGTATAGCAGTACAGATCAAAGGGGATTGGTAGGTATAAGGTTTCAGTTGTGGGAGGAGTCTTGTCTAGTTGCTTGCTTCCTGGTATGGCAGGGGTCCTGCAGTAAACAAGTTGTTTGGTTTTTGATGGGTTACTCCCATCTCTGGGCCTGTGCTTGAACTTAAGTGGTGAACTAGAACAGGGTACCAATGTGAATCGGGCATTCTTAAACCAGTGGATTTCACCTGGGAGTCCCCAAGACCAGGCTTCTCTGCCTAATAGTTCAGATATTGCTCAGTTCACACAAAGGTCATAGACGGCTTTCTGCAATTCACAACATCCAAAATATGGAATCAGTCTAGGTGTCCATTTATGAGTTAATAGATAAAGAAAATGTGGTATGTATGTATGATGGAAAATTATTCAGCCATAAAAAAGAATAAAATTCTGTCATTTGATGTCTCATGGATGGAATGAGAGGATAATATGTTTAGTGAGAAAAGTCATGCACAGTAAGAAAAGTATCTCATGGTCTCACATATGGAAGCTAAAAAATGTTGATCTCATAGAAGTAGAGGGAGGAATAGTGGTTATTATCCTTTCAGAAAGGGTGGAATAATGGGTCGAGAAAGGTTGGTTAACAAGTATGAGAGGTCAGTTGGATAGGAGGAAAAACTTCCAATGGTTAACAAGTATGAGAGATCAGTTGGATAGGAGGTAATGATGGTGGACAGCATTCAACATGCATTTCAAAACAGCTGATGGAAAGGATTTAAAATTTTCCCAACACAAGGGAATATGATAAATGTTTGAGGTGATTAATATACCCATTGTCCTGTTCTATCATTGTACATTGTATACATGTATCAAATCCACTGTATCACATGAATGTGATAATTATTTGTCAAATAAAATTTAAAAATAAAAAATCTTTTGGAAATTTAGAGGAGGTAGTTAATTTGGAAGAATTTTGTATGAATTTAAAATAAGAAAATATTCTGTGTAATATTTATGTAAATAGCCCAAATATTGAAAACTAACTCTTCTTATTCAGAAGTCAGAAAGTTGCTTTTGTTGTTTTGTTGTGTATTAACTGGTTAATGGTGGCTAACAACAAGAATCACCAACATGATAGTACCAAAACAGTGCTTACCTAGAAGATGTTCACAGAGTTGTTAAGGGTATAAAAGTAATACAAATAAAACAATTTAAAAACCACAACTTGGATTGGCAAACAGTATGTATTAAGTTCTCAAATGCATAGAAATACTTGAAAGTTACCATTAGGAGACGGTGAAGCTCAATGGATAATTTCTTCTGTATGTCTTATCTGAAATATCTTGAATGGACTGCTTCAGCAATATTTACACAATAGAAGTTGGATCATGTCACTTTCTATTTAACATCCTATAATGCTCACTTCGCCTTTTGTTTTCTCTTCTAAATTGTAATGAATGGACAGAGGGGAAGTTTTGTTCTTTAAGATTTTTTTTTCTACTTTTGAGACTTTCTCTTTCTTTCAAATCAATATTTAATGACTATTTGATAAAATACTTGACATGAATTTTTTCTTTAAATCTAAGAAAGCATTGATTAAATTTTAGATCTTGTGACTTATTTGTCCATTTTTCATGCTTGTTTTGAATTCCTTCTGACCTACTAAGAAAATTTTAATAATTTTTGCCTGTACACATGTATTTTTCAGTTTTTTGAAAACGGTATAATCTGGTCATTAGGAAGTGGAGTCCATTTTATTTCTCACAAATATTAATTTCCTTAAAGTTATTCAGAAAAAGAATTTAGATCACCTGCCGATTTAGTGAGTTCTTTTCTTCTATCACAACACTGCTTGCAATTTAGTGTATTTGTGTATTTGAGAAATAGAATCAATAGCATATGTGTGTGTGTGTGTTTGTATTTATTATAAATAATTGACTCATGATTACGACGGCTGAGAATTTCCAACATCTGCAGCTGGCAATTGACCAGGGGACCCAGGATAACGGTTTTACCCCAAGTCTGAAGGGCTCAGGACCAGAAGAGCTGATGGTGTAAGTCCCAGTTTGAAATTCTGAAAACTCATGACTCAAGAAAAGCTGTTGTTTCAGTCTGACTCTGAAAGTTAGGAAGAAACCCTGATGTTCTTGCTTAAGTAGTTAGGAGAAGTATTTACAACAAAGAAGAAGAGATTCAGCACCTTGTTTTGTTTGTTCTATTCAGGCCTTCAAACAGATTGGATGAGGCACACCCACATTAAGGAGAGAAATCTACTCAGTCTACTAATTCCAGAGTTAATATCAGCCAACAGCAACATAGCACACACACAGAAAATAATGTTTCTCTATCCATCTACGGCTAGTGAAGTTGACGTACAAAATTAACCATTACATTTAGTGTAAAAAAATTTGACCAGAACTATAATTTAATAGATCTCTGATTATTGTATACTCTTGGCTTAAGAACAATGTAAAATTTCTCATCCTTTGAGATTTCTCTTCCTTAAAAATTAATGCTAAGTTCAGTTCTCTTGTGATATTCATTTATTTTATAGTACTTTACATATTGCTTTGAGTTGGAAATTTTTAAGATGTTTAAATTACTCAATTGACATATTTATAGACTGCATTGTTATGATATAAATTACAATAATTATAGGTTTGTATTTTCTACTGGAAATTACTTTTCAAAAGGGAGATGAGAAAAATACAATATTGTGGCAGTATTTCTAGTATTTTTAAGAAGACTTCTTGACAACTAATTTTTATTTGATTCTAATAATTAAAACTTTAATTTTATGTATCTTATAAAATATATATGATTATATTGGATTATAACCTTCTCTACATTTCACATGGTGATAAAAATACATGATTTCACCTCATTTAATTTTTAAATGAGGCTCAAAATCTTTTATAAATGTTGGTACTTACTATACTTTGGTGATAAAAATTTTCTCAAAAGTTTTCATTTTACATATACTAATTAGCACCAGAGGGGATTCAGTGTACAAATCTAAAGTACATACCACAGCTAGGGCTAGGCTTAGTCGGAACAGAGTGTGATCTCCAAAGTTTATTTTAAGGAATGCTAGCAAACTATCCATCTGGTCTGAAATGCCTGCCATTAAGAAGGTAAGGGAGAATCACGTACCAATTGGAGACTGACTTTGCTTAAGAAGAATCTTTTCAGTAGGATATATGCCCCCTGAGATAGTTGAGTATATCACTTCCTAACTGTTTAATGCCAAATTAATCAAAACAATGAGTTGCCCTTGTGACTGGGAGTTTGAGTAATATTTTGGATGGGGTAAATAACAGCAGAATAAGTAGGATTTTAAATTCCTTTTGCTAGGAACAAATTGTCAATGACCAAGAAACACTGGGACATTCTATTCAAATCTTGGTTGTTTACTCCTTCATGTCATGTTCTCTCATGAAATTATGTAAGTTTCAATTAATTAGCACCAGAGGAGATTTGATGCATCTCCAGTTGGAATAAGTATACAAAAGAACATTTATCTCAATACAGTTGAACATTTCTTTTGTACAGACATTACTGATTGGCTCAGTTGTTTCACATTTTCCTTACAATTCCCTTTGAATGTTCAGCCATATATGCATCTTACCAGTTTTTTTCTTTTAATCATGCATTTCCCTTATGAGTCTGCAGGGAGGATGTGAGATCTATGACATTTAGCATAATTAGCTGATGATATTCATCTACAAACTGAGCTGAGGAAGACACGTCCCCTTATTGTTGGCATTTTAATATGACTTCCACATCTTTATTTTCCAAAGCTCACTGTGTTCCAGCCTTAGATACCACACACATCCAGCATCAGGCCTCTCTGGTGGTGTAATCCACATGTACAAGCTTGCTTTCAAACTTCAACAATCAGGCAACTGTTGCTATTGCAGTTCATAGGACAACCGGCCTCAAGCTGTGTTGTCTTTAGGAGACTCAGAAACTCTTATATTCTCTCAATCTTAGGCTTGTTGCTCAGTCCCTGAGATGGCTCCTCTCCTGAGTCATGTACTTCAGTCATGTACTTTTGTTTTCCCGATGTAACTCAGAGATATTTACTACCCTTTGGTGCTTCCTTCTGTTTTTAATCCACCCCACTCCCCTGCCCTCCCTCTAAGAGTTGCAAAACTGTAAAGCAATGAAGCCAAAATGTGATTTAGTAGAAAACGACTCTAACCTTCTTTTCTCAAACATTTAAACTGTTGCCAAGGTCTTTACTTTTGAACCTATGGACTTGACATGCAGCATGCACAATTGTATCACTTCTGTATTGGAGACGTCAAGAGAATTCTGATGTCTCAAATGAGCATCAAGTAATTACAAGTAGTCAAATTGTCTCTTAGATCATTCAGATTTTGTTATGATTGAAAAGAGACCAAGAATATTCTTTCAGGTTTTATAGTTTCCTCTTTCTAATATGAATAGGAACGCCATAAACAACTTTTTGCTTATCTACCTCTTGTTCTTGTTTCCTTTTTATTTCCAGGAACATGACAAACATGAAAGGAAGAAATTGAGAAGGTAATGTTTTGAATGCACCAAAGCTTCTAATGTGGGATGCTTAAAGCTTAAATTTTGTCTTTCTTGTTAAAAAGAAAGAGTTTCTAGCTACTAAAAGAAATGCATAGACTGCATTCAGCATAATATCTAGTACAGAGAATGGACATCATAAATATTAATTTTTTTCTCAATTTACACACATTAAATGTCTAAGATATATTGAATAGGTTCTCTTAACTATTTTGACATTGGAACTACAGAAGCAACTACTTCATACGCTTAGTGCCAAAGCCATGTTTAATGATGTCATTAGAGTTGCTATTTAACAAACAGAATGGCACCTTTTGATAGTAAAGAGCCTCTCATAAATAGTACTGTTTTCAATTCTTTGAAACTATCTAGATTTTCTGCTAAGCAAAAATGTACTTAAATCAGAAATTGATATCCAGAATCTACAATAATATTGAACCCTATGAGATTTATTGACTCTGTAATCTGGAGTCTGTAATTCCAAAGGGGGTGATAATAGGGCATCAGGGTTTATCAAGGAATAATGACTTTGTTTCTTACTCTTCAGTAATAGCATGTGCCACTGGCATGAACTCATTTTGAAGACAAACTGAAGATTAAAAATAGGATTCCATTCACATTAAATAGGGTGAGGAGTTTTATTATTCTTATGGAAAGAGGTTAAGTGAGGATTTGTCTGGAAACCAAAACTTGAATTGTCTTTGAAACTGTTAGTTAATATTCAAAAGATAAGCCTTCTTGCTACATGATTGAAAGTAGAGAAAAGCATGCTAGCATCTTATGAAATCCTAGCAGCTTTACTCATGATGTGTGTGATTTGGGGAGGCTATCTACCTCTCTGTGTACCAGTTTCCTTATCTATAAAAATTTTTTATTTATGATGTTGAAAATCCAATCTGTAGTCTACTATTTATTAGCTATTGAATTTTGGAAATTGATTTAATCATTATGCTTTAGTTTTTAAATTTTTCTGGCTCATAATCAGAAATTCAGAAAACGTTAACTGTTTTTAAAAATATTTATTTGTTCTAATTTGTTATACATGACAGCAGAATGAATTTTAATTTATAGTACACATATGAATCATAATTTTTCATTTCTCTAGTTGTACACAAAGTAGAGTCACACACCATTCATGTCTTCATACATGTACTTAGGATAATGATGTCAATCTCATTCCACCATCTTTCCTACCCACATGCCCCTCATTTCCCCTCCCTTCCATTTGCCCAATCCAAAGTTCCTTCATTTTCCCCCTGCTCCCCTCTAGCCCCATTAAGGATCAGAATCCACTTATCAGAGAAAAATTTGGCCTTTGGTTTTGGGGGATTGGCTGACTTCACTTAGCATTATATTTTCCAACTTCATCCATTTACCTGCAAGTGCCATAATTTTATTCTCTTTTAATGCTGAGTAATATTCCATTGTGTATATATACCACCGTTTCTTTATTCATTCATCTTTTCAAGGGCATCTAGGTTAGTTCCACAATTTAGCTGTTGTGAATTGTACTGCTATAAACATTGCTGTGGCTGTGTCACTATAGTATGCTTATTTTAAATCCTTTGAGTATAATAGAGGAGTGGAATAGCTGGGACAAATTGTGGTTCCATTCCAAGTTTTCAAAGGCATCTCCATAGTACTTTCCAAGTGGTTGTACCAAGTTGCAGTCCCACCAGCAATGTATGAGTGTACCTTTTACCCCACAGCCTCGCCAACACTTATTGTTGTTTGTATTCTTAAAAACTATCTCTAGGGTGAGATGAAATCTTGGGGTGGTTTTGATTTGTATTTCTCTGATTGCTAGAGATGTTGAACATTTTTTCATATATTTGTTAATTGATTGTATCTCATCTTCTGAGAAGTGTCTTTTCAGTTCCTTAGCTCATTTATTTATTGGGTTGTTTGTTTTTTTGCTGTCAAGTTTTTGTGTTCTTTACATATCCTAGAGATTAGTACTCTATCTGATGTGCATGTGGTAAAAATTCTGTACCTCTGTCTTCACTGATTGTTTCTTTTGCTGAGAAGAAATTTTTCAGTTTGAATTCATCCCATTTATTGATTCTTGATTTTATTTCCTGTGCTTTAGGAGTCTTGTTAAGGAAGTCGGGGCCTAATCCAACATGATGAAAATTTGGGTCTGCTTTTTCTTCTATTAGATACAGGGTTTCTGGTCTAATTCCTGGGTCCTTGGTCCACTTTGAGTTGAGTGTTGTGGATAGTGAGAGATAAGGGCTTAATTTCACTTGTCTGCTTACATATTTCCAGTTTTCCCAGCACAAGTTGTTGAAGAGGCTATCTTTTCTCCAATATATATTTTTAGCCCCTTTGTCTAGTACGAGATAACTGTATTTATGTGAGTTTGTCTCTGTGTCCCATATTCTGTACCATTGGTCTACAAGTCTATTTTGGTGCCCATAACATGCTATTTTTGTTACTACTGCTATAAACTACTATAGTTTAAGGTTTGGTATAGTGATGCCACCTGCTTTACTCTTCTTGCTAAGGATTGCTTTGGCTATCTGGGTCTCTTATTTTTCCAGATGAGTTTTATGATTGCTTTTTTTTATTTCTATGAGGTATGTCATTGGAATTTTGATTGTAATTGCATTAAATCTGTATACTGCTTTTGGTAGTATGGTCATTTTGATAATATTAATTCTACCTATCCAAGAACAAGGGAGATCTTTCCATCTTCTAAGGTCTTCTTTAATTTCTTTCTTTAGTGTTCTATAGTTTTCATTATAGAGGTCATTCACCTCCTTTGTTGATTCCCAAGTATTTTATTTTTTTGAGGCTATTGTACATGGGGTATTTTTCCTAGTTTCTCTTTCAGAGGATTCATCACTTCTGTACAGAAATGCATTTTTTTTATGGGTGTTGATTTTATATCCTGCTACTTTGCTGAATTCATTTATTAGTTCTAGAAGTTTTCTGGTGGAATTTTTCAGATCCTCTAAGTATAGAATCATGCTGCCAGCACATACTGATAGTTTTGAGTTCTTCTTTTCTTATCCATATGACTTTAATTTCTTTCATCTATTTAATTGCTCTGGCCAGAGTTTCAAGGACTATGTTAAGCAGAAGTAGTGAAAAGAGTATCCCTGTCTTGTTTCAGTTTTTAGAGGGAATGCTTTCAATTTTTCTCCATTTAGAACGATGTTGGTCTGGGGCTCAGCACAGATAGCTTTTACAATGTTGAGATATGTTCCTATTATCCCTAGTTTTTCTAGTGTTTTAAACATGAAGGGGTGCTGTATTTTGTTGAATGCCTTTTCTGTATCTATTGAGATGCTCATATAATTCTTAGCTTTAATTCTATTGATGTGATGGATTACATTTATTGATTTCCATATGTTGAACCAGCCTTGCATCCCTGGGATGAATCCCACTTGATCATGGTGCACTATCTTTTAAATATGTTTTTGTATTCGATTGGCCAGAATTTTATTGAGAATTTTTGCGTCTAGGTTCACTAGAGATATTGGTCTGAAATTTTCTTTCTTCAACGTGTCTTTATCTGGTTTGGGAATCAGATAAAGGTTGAAATTGGCTTCATAGAATGAGTTTGGAAGTGTTCTCCCTTTTTATATTTCTTGGAATAATTTGAAGAGTATCAGTGTTAGTTTTTCTTTGAAGATCTTGTAGGACTCAGCTGAGAATCCATCTGCTCCTGGGCTTTCATGACATCTTCTATTTCATTGTTTGAAATTGATATGTTTATCTTGTCTACATCCTCTGATTCAGTTTGGGTAAATCATATGACTCTATAAATTTGTTGATGTCTTTGATATTTTCTATTTTATTGGAGTACAAATTTTCAAAATAATTTCTAATTATCTTTGGTATTTCTGTAGTGTTCCTCATGATATTTCCTTTTTCCTCACAGATGTTAGTGATTTGAGTTTTCTCTCTCCTTCTGTTTGTTAGCATGGCTAAGGGTTTATCAATTTTATTTATTTTTTCAAAGAACCAACATTTCTTTTGTTTCAATTTCATTATTTCAGTTCTGATTTAAATTATTTTCTGTCTTCTACTATTTTGGGTGTTTATTTGTTCTTTTTATAGGAATTTGAGATGTAGTGTTAGGTCATTTGTAGTGTTAGATTATTTGTTGACTTTTTCTTATTTTAAGGAATGAACTCCATGCAATGAACTTTCCTCTTAGTACTGCCTTCATAGTGTCCCAGAGATTTTGATAGGTTATATCAGTGTTCCTATTTACCTCTAAGAATTTTTAAATATTTTCTTTGATGTCTTCTGTAATCCATTATTCATTCAATAGCATATTATTTAGTCTCCAGGTGTTGGAGTAGCTTTTATTTTTTATTTTATCACTGATCTCTAATTTAATTCCATGATGATCTGATAGAATGCAGGGAAGTGTCTGTACTTTCTTGTGTTTCCTAAGGGTTGCTTTGTGGCATAGTATATGGTATTTTTTAGAGAAGGATCCCTTGTTGCTGAGAAGAAAGCATATTCATTTATTGATGGGTGAAATATTCTATATATGTCAGTTAAGTCTCCGTTATTGAATTATTGAGTTCTATAATTTCTTTGTTAAGCTTTTGTTTGGAAGATCTATCCAGTGATGAAGAGGTATGTTAAAGTCACCTAGTATTAGTGTGTTTTGGTCTATATGACTCCTGAAGTTGAGAAGAGTTTGTTTGATGAATGTAAATGTTCTGTTGTTTGGGGCATATATATTTATAATTGTTATGCCTTGTTGATGTATGGTTCCTTTAAGCAGGATGAAATATTCTTCTTCATCCATTTTGATTAACTTTGGCTTGAAGTCTACTTTATTTAATACGAGGATGAAAACCCCTGCTTTCTTACATAGTCCATGGGAGTAGTATTTTTTCCCCCAAACTTTCACCTTCAGTTGTGGATGTCTTTTCCTATGAGAGGAGTCTTGAAGGCAGCATATTGTTGGGCCTTTTAAAAAAATCAAATCTGCCAGTTTACATCTTTTGATTGATGAGTTTAGGTCGTTAACATTCAGGGTTATTATTGAGACATAATTTGTATTCCTGGTTATATTTGTTATTTTTTGGCTTTTTACTTAACTTGGTTTCTCCTTTAATTAGTTTTTCCTTTAGTGAAATGCCTCTATTTGCTGATTTTCATTGTTGTTTTTCATTTCATGCTCATGGAATATTTTGCTGAGGAAGTTCTATAGTGCAGGCTTTCTAGTTCTAAATTCTTTTAACTTATGTTTATCATGGAAGGCTTTTACTTTTTCATCAAATCTAAAGCTTAATAATTGGTGGATATGATTCTTGGTTGGCATCCATTTTCTTTTCAGAGCCTGGTATATGTTATTCCGGGCTCTTCTATTTTTGAGGGTCTGAAATGTGATTCCTTTCTCTTGTGGCTTTTAAAATTCTCTCCTTGTTCTGTATGTTAGGCATTTTCATTATAATGTGCCTTGGTGCAGATCTGTTGTGATTTTGTACATTTGGTGTCTTGCAAGCCTCATCTATTTGATTTTTCAACTCATTCTTCAGGTTTGGGAAATATTATTTAATTGAATAGATTGTTCATTTCTTTGGTTTGTAACACTATGCCTTCCTTTATCCCAATAATTCTTAAATTTGATCTTTTCATGTTATTTCATAATTCTTGGATGTTCTGCTCATGGTTTCTTACCATTTTCACTGTGTTCAACTTTATTTTCTAGATTATGTATTTTGTCTTCATTATCTGAAGTTCTGTCTTCCAAGTGATTTAATCTTTTGGTAATGCTTTCTATTGAGTTTTTAATTTGGTTTATCGTTTTCTTCATTTCATTTCATTGTTTGGTTTTCTTTCAGAATCTCTATCTCTATTGGAGTAATATTTTGCTTCCCCTAGTTGCTTATGTAGCTCTTTATTGGAATGATCTTTTTGCTGCCTGTGTTTGCTGTCTTAAATCATCCTTTCATTCACAGAACATTTTAATTATGTACATCCTGAACTCCTTCTGTGTCATTTCTTCTGCTCTACTGGCCATGGATTCTAATAATGTAGTATCTTGGTTTGTTTGGGGCACTTTTTTCCCTTTTTGTTTTTCATGTTGTTCATATAAATCTTCCCTTCTAGCACAGCGGGTCCATGGTGTTACAGTTTTTACCCTATTGGCTTATAGTGTCCCTGCAGTGTTCCAATATGTCTCCTTTAAGGTGGAGGTCAATAATAATAGATCCCAATACAAACAATATACATCCATAAACCAAATAGCTCCTGTTAGGACATTTATGGATTTGTCACAATAAGCAGAAATGTTGAGTTCAATTATTATCTACAATATAAACTGTAGGTTGGCAAATGGGTCTACAGTTTCTGATTGTGGACAAAGAGAGAACTGGGAGTGGGGTATAGGAAGAGATGTTAAGGAGGTAGGAGGTGAGGATTTAGAACTATTAGACATTAGGAAGCATGAAAGAGGAATCAAAAGAAATTAGCTAGTAGCAGGAGAAAAGAAAGAATGATTTTGGGGAGACAAGTAAGTGGGAAGACAATAGAGTACAAAAGACAAACAAACATAAAAATTAAGAAAAATAAAAAATGTAGAAATAGGAGATAAAAGAATATACAACACAGTTGAAATATACTATTTAGACATTCCAGTCCTCAGTAGCCTAATCCATGAAAAGTACTTGTTTTCACAAATGTCAGGGATGTGAGGGCAATAGAAAAGAGATAAAAAAGAAAAGAAAAAAAAAGAGAAAAGAAAAAAAACATCTTGCAGAAAAATTCAAGGATTGTTTCTGTTGGAGATCAGTATCTTTCCTGCTTCCCTTCTCATTCAATGGGTAGGGTTGTCTGTTGTTTGCTGGTATCTCCACCCCCAAGATGGTGATGCTATTAGGATGGAAGGGTTGGTCTTGGGGTGGAACACCTGGTGGTGGAATACAGCTCTTGCCAGTCCCTGTTGGAAGCCTGCACCCCAAGAATCTCCTTTGGGGCCCACTCATGTGATGTGGGCCCCTGGTCTTATCTCCTTATATCGCCTGTACACCTCACAGTTCCTGGTCTGTAATTTAGTCTCTAAACTGTATGTCACTCAGCCCCTCCTTTTCAAATTCCCAATCAGGAACCTCTCTCTTTGGAGGTCTTGTGGGCTCCACTCTTGGGCCTGCCCATCTGTTGTGGAGAACTGTTTTCTATTGGGCAGATCAGGAGTAGGCTTTTTGAGCTATATACTGCCAATATACCTGCAATCACTGTGCTGGGTTAGTGGCTGCGGGGGAGAAGGGGGAGTTGGGGGACCATAGATGAAAAGAAGAAGAACCCGGAGACAGGTGAGCGAGAAATGAAAGATGGAGACCAGGTAGAAATCCACATGGGAATTTGTCAGAGCTGACAAAACATCTCTCCATAGACAGAGGGAGGCAAAGCAGACTTGGGGTTTGGGACTTTTATGGGGCAAACTAAGGGATTAGAGCTGGGCGGGTCCTAATGTGGTCAGTTAAGGGTGGGGATGGTATGAGGGAGTGTTGATACACCCTTGGGTGGGAAAGAATACAGGTGGTGAAGTGTTGGGTTCATATGAGGGAGTGGTATTTCTCAGAAACACCCTTGGCGGGAAAGCAAAACTTTTGTTAAAATGACAGCTGTCACTTAAGATGGCCCTCCAGATGCTAAGCAAGGACCTTACAATAAGTACCTTGATATTGCTTCTAGGACCCAGCTGGTGTCTCAAGCTGAGAGTTTCCCTAATTAAAGATGGCAAGAAAGGTGTCCCAAGATGGAAGCAGCTCTTTTCAGAGAGGAGGTGTTGGGTCTGGCTGGGCAGTGGCGTTGGGTGGTGTGTTCAGGGATGCAGCTCTGTAGCAGGCAGGTGTGTGGCTGTTGGCTGTCTCCAGACCCTGCCATTGTCCCCAGGTGCAGGCAATTATGGCAGTGATTGCAGGGTCCCAAGATGGAGGCGACCAATGGACTCTCATGCTGGTAGATGGGGGTTCACATGGGAGTAGCAGTTAGGGGTTCCCCACACCCATTGTGTGGACATGGCAGCCGGGATTCCTGCATGGGAGCAGCTGTTGGGGGGTACTCCCACTGCTTGAATCCCAGGTCACAGAGTGACAAGGAATGCATCCTCCCTCTAGCCCACCACTGAGAAACTGATGCGACTCCATTTTTGAGAAACCAGCCTGTACCTCAGCAAAGCCTGTCCAAGGAAGGGGGCATGACCCTTGTCCTTGGAAAAACCCACAAAGCACTCCTAGGACATACCCATCATGCTGAGTTGTTTATCTACAAATAACAGAAGAGATCTGCGGTGCCAGGTGTCCCTGACTCAGTTAGGCTAGGTGAGGAGCCATAGCAACCCCCTAGCAACCACCAATTAGCAGGATACAGGGAAGATACCTGGGATTCCAGATGACCCTCCCAGTAGTTTATGGTGGTTGATAACATGTTGGGAAACCATGTAGTTCAGCACATACTCCCCTCGTGGCTTAAACCAATCAGTTTAAACGAATCCCCCTTTTGTACTAACCAATCACCCTTACCCAACTTGTTCCCACCAGTGAATGATTACATGTTTTAGAGTTGTTTTTTTTTTTTTTTTAATTTTCCTGTGGTGTGTGATGATTTGCTAAGAGATGCTATGATGTATGTGGGGTCTCTGCCTTCCTCAAAGAGTGTATAAAACTGCTGCAAACCCTGGGTTTGGGGCCTCTTAGCTTCACCAGTTGCTGTGCGTATGGAGGACCGAGCTAGCTCACAATAAACGCCTCTTTGCTGCTTACATGGATCTTGGTCTCTGGTGGTTTTTTGGGGGTCCCGAACTCGAGAATAACACCACCTTGGATCTCTCAAGTTAATTGTTTAATAGACTAGATTCAGCACAGAGGGATGATAGGGAAATATCATTTGTTGAATCTCCATGCCATAGTCAGCTAGAGATACTGCTTTGGTCAGGGTTTCTTGGTCACTAATTATGAAAACCACTCTAGCAGTCTTTCCAAAAGAGTTTAATAAATCTTATTAGTTTAAACAGTAATTTTAGCTGGAATCGAATTGCTGAATTATTCTAGCAAGTTCCTCTGTGCATTGCTGCCGGGTATAGCCCTACCTCATGGTGCCAAATGTAGGCATGACCATTGAGAGGGCCATCAGACTAGGGAGGGAGCCTGATATGGTTCAGATATGAGGTGTCCCCTGAAAGCTCATGTGAGAGACAATGCAAGCATATTCATAGGTAAAATGATTAGATTATGAGATCTATAACCTAATCACTGGATTAATCCAGTTGATAGATTGATAATACAAATGGGTGGTACTGGGTAACTATAAGCAGGTGACGTATGGTAGGAGGAAGTCGGTTGCTGGGGTTTTGGCTTTGGGTTTATATTTTGTCTCTGGAAGGCAGTGTTCTCTCTCTACTTCCTACTGCCATTAACTAAGCAGTTTTCCTCTTCCAAGACCTTCTGCTATGATGCCTCACCTGAGGCCCAAAATGGTGGAGCTGGCCTGCCCGTGGACTGAAACCTCTGAGACCTTGAGTACCAAATCCTCCCCTAAGTTGTTCTGGTATTTTGGTCACAGTGATGAAAAGCTGACTAAAATGAGCCGGGGCCAAATGTCTGTGTAAAGAGGTTGGGGCTTGAAAAAGTGAAAGATGGGAAAATATCGCAAACTGAGGAATCGTATTTAAGAAGTGCTGGCCAGTCAGAAAACATAATAATAGACACCACAAGCCCTTCACATAAATTATCTATTTTAACCTTCACAACTACGTGGTGAAATGCCATTATAATCCTCCTTTTCTAGACAGCCTCACAGAGACTGAGGTATAGCAGAATCTTTCTAAAGCTCTCAACTACTAAATAGTTTATCTAGGATCTCAGCCTAGGTTATGCGTCTCAAAACACCATACTTTTTTTCACCTTTCCCCCTCATTTTTATTTTAAAAGATAAGTTGAAAATTTACATAATTTAAGTCTCCATTCATTGGACTACTTCTGTTTTAGGTTTCAGTGTTTTAAGGACTTAATTAAAGGATTGGTATGTTATGTCGTTCCTATTGGTTGATTAATATATTTTGGAGAGAGCTTGGACTATAAAAAGGTCACCGTGTTTGGAGAAAGAAAGCTTAGGCTCAAGCTTCTGTCCAATTACTAACTTGTAGGGTGAACCTGGATGAAACCTTGACCTCCAGCAGCCTTAGGTTCCTTATCTGGAAAAGTGTAAGTGATGGTTGATTTGTCTGTTTCACAGAGTTTATTGTGGGCATCATATATCAGAAAGTGCTTGTAAAATGGTAGTCTACTGTGCTAATAATCAGAGATCTGAAAGTTCAATTCACCACAAGTGGCATTTAAAAAAAAAAAGAAATACTTCTTGTTTAGTGTTTTCATTCTTTCAGTTTTTAAACTGCTGCTGTTATCATAATCCATGTATGACCAAATCTATGGCATTGTAATCCAAGATATATGGAACAAATGTTTCAGTTTTTTGTTGGTTGTTTAAAGGGAAATACTATGTCTCAAATCAAATAAAAAACAATCTTTAATCATTTATAGTAACCTTTACTAGTTTTGTTTGTGGGGAGGGGAAGGCAGAATTTTACTTTCAGCCTTTCCTTCAGGGACAAGAAGTTCAAATTAGGGCTCTAACTCTGCAAAGATAAGAATAAGTTCTAGAAGGAAGGTGCTAAGAATGAAATCAATAAAAATAGTGGCAACAAAGTAATTTCCTATTAATAATATTAAAAGTCATACTTTTTGAACTTTACTGTGTACTAGGAACATTCCTAAGACTTTATCAAATTTTTACAAAGAGGTAGTTATTATCCTTGTGTACAAGTGAGGAAATTGATGCTCATAAATGTTAAACAGCTTGTCCAAGGTTACATAGTTAGTGGTGGATCAGTGATATAAACATAGTAGTCTGAATCTAGCGTTTCTGCCATCCTGTAGAAACAGGTGAATTGCCATCTGCCAAGCTAAGCAAAGGATGGTCACGCAAACTAAAGCTCTTCCATGGCAGTTTCTTTGGGTGCCTATTCTTTATAACTTGCAGATCTTTATCTGAGTCTTAATGCCAGGCAAGATTAGAATAAAAATGACTAGATAGCAATGGCTTTTGAGTATTTAGAAAAACATGCTTATAGATAGGAGAAGAAACAGTTATTGCATATTTGGTTTCTGACAATTGTTACGATTTAGATGTGGTGTCCCCCAAAAGCTCACGTGTGAGACAATGCAACAAGGTTTGGATTAGTAATGATTGTGTTGTGAGAACCTTAACCCATCAGTGATTTAATACCCTGATAGGGATTAACTGAGTGGTAAGTGAAGTAGTAGGATGTGGTCAAGGAGGTGGGGATTAGGGCGTGGCTTTGATGTATATATATGTAACTGGAGAGTGGAGTCTCTCACTCAGCTTCCTGATCAGCATGATGGGAGCTGCTTCCCTCTACCATACTCTCCAGCCATAACGTCCTGCCTCACCTCAAACTGGGAGCAGTAAAGCCCTCTGTCAACCCCTGAAACTGTGAGTCCTCAAATAAACTTTTCCACCTCTATAGTTTTTCTGCTCAGATCCTTTAGTCATAGGCAACAAAGAATTTGAATAAAACAACAATGAATTTAAAAAAAAAAACTTTTTTGGGGGATTGAAACTCAGGAGCACTCAACCACTAAGCCACATCCTCAACCCTGTTTTTATTTAGAGACAGGGCTCACTGAGTTGCTTAGTGCCTCACTTATGCTGAGGCTGGTTTTGAACTCTTGATCCTCCTAGTTTAGCCTCCCAAGCCGCTGGGATTACAGGCATGTGCCACCACATCTGGCTGACAACGCAATTTTATTTTAGCAATTACTCATTAAGTGTTTGTTATGTGGGCAATGCAAAAGTATCTATTTTCTTCAGTCATATTTAGTGACTTGGGAAGGGAATCTTCTAAGAAAGGCCATGCCAACCTGCGTCATTGTAGAGTTTCTCCATTCTTTTGGAGACCAAGACAAAAGCATTCTTCTAGAAAGCTGGAAAACAAAGAGGAATTTGATTTAGTCACACTATGATTAAAGACTTGGTGGGTCATCAGTTCAGTGCCAGCACTCTGAACCTACTGACAGAAAGGAAGATGAGCATACAGCAAGGGAAATATCACATAGAACCTTGCAATTGCCACAGAGACTTGAATTTATGCCTAAGTAAGAAAGACTGATTTACCTGAACTTTGCCATGATGGACAGTAGAAGGGCCTTGCTTGAGAAAACAGTATTGGAGAATCACTGAAATAAATGGGAAATCCTTACACTGTAAAAATTCCTTTAGCATTCTCACTGGCTAGAACACTATAGCTCAGAAGAAAGAAAAACCACACTAATGGAGATTTCTTGTTCACTTCTTTGATTGGCAACACTCCTAATATAGCCATCTGACTTTTGAACCATTTCTGTTCTCTTGAGAATCTTTTTCTAATTTTTTTTCGTTGTAGAAGGGCTCAATGCCTATATTTGTTTTTATGTGGTGCTAGGATCGATCCCAGTGCCTCAAACTTGCAAGGCAAGTGCTTTACCACTGAGCTACAACTCCACCCCTCTTGAGAATGTCTTTATGTTTTGTTTCTCTTTACTTTTTGCTTCTCATATACATTTTTTCCTTTATAAAATTAAAAAGAATATTTCATTATTTCCACTTAACATTTTTAAAAAAGGAGAGTTTCAACAGTTTTCAGCTGTGAAACATTTTACCAGGTGATAATGATTAAGAATGAGTATTAGATGGCAGTTTATGTATATGAAATATTTAGAAGAGAATTAAATGCCTGGTTAAGCTCTGTGATATGGAGCTTAACAAAACTTCTGTTTTGCATTTCTTTCCCTGCTGGTGATATCTACTTGATTTACCACTCTTTTTTCTTGTGTTTGCCAAAATAATTAGAAAAGGTAGTTTACATAAGCTTTTTCCTTTCATCACTACCTATCCCTTTTTCTAGTTTCTGCAACCAATGTGTACCCTCTATAGGATTTGTCTCTAAAAGGTTCAGCTGCTAAATGATATTTTCTTTTGCTTCATCCTTCTCCATCACCCTATAGCTTTTTTCCCTCATGTTATCTCTTGTTTCTGTTGCCCTACTTTCTCATTTCTCCTATCTGATTTTCCTTTATCTCTCTTATCACTAGAGGTTCATTCAGATTATGGGAGAATGTTCGTTTCCTTCTGTACGTGCAATTCAAAGAAAAGGAATATGAGTACCTAAAGGTGTCCTGGTGCATTCTTTGATCCTTTAGAGTCCCATATAATTCGCAGAGTTTGCCCAAGGACTGCTTGCTTGAGGCATTTGTCCTATATCCTGGATTAGCTTCTAGACCCCTTGAGTATTGCTAAGAATTTTCCCAAGGTGGAGGTGGAAGGAATAATCTTAGGCCTCACTTATCTTCTCATAGGGACTTTAATGTAGTTTTCATGCCTCAAAACTATAGTTTGATCCCTATCTCAGAGCTCTGCTTTCATATGAGGTTAGGGAAAAGTGCTAACAAAGGAAACCTCTCTTACTTTGCTAAGACCTGAAAGGGAATTTAAATTCCTATTCACCTGAATGTTTCTGAAGGAATTACCAATATCAGGAAAATTGAAATTACCTAATCAGGCAGAATGCACAAAATGCTATACATGGCCAAGACTATATTGACAACATAATATTGAAAACATTGATTATTGCAGCATTCTATAGTGATACAGCCATATCAATGTTCATAGCAGTTCAATTCACAATAGCTAAGCTATGGAACTAACCTAAGTGCCTTTCAATAGATGAATAGATAAAGAAAATGTGGTACATATGCACATTGGAATATTATTCAGCCATAGCGAAGAATAAAATTATGACATTTGCCTGTAAATGGGTGGAACTGGAGGCTATCATCCCCAAGTAAAATAAGCCAATCCCCCCAAATTAAAGGCAGAGTGTTCTCTCTAATATGCAGATACTGACTCTCAATAGGTGGGGATGGGGAGGAGGGAGGAGTGTAGGTTCACCAGATTGGATGGGGGAAATGGGAGGAAGGGTGGGGATTGGGAATGGGAAAGACAGTAGATGAACTGGACATAACTTTCCTATATTCATATATGAATACACGACCAGTGTATCTCCCATCATGTACAACCACAAGAATGGAAAATTATACTCCATGTATGTATGATATTTCAACATACAGTCTACTGTCATGGATAATTAAGAGAACAAATTTAAAAAAACTAAAAAAGAGAGAGAAAACATTGGTTATTAGAATGGAAAAGTCTAGAAAATTATATTTTTAGTAGGCATGGAATTTTGTAGAGATATCTTGTTAAACTTTTTGTTACCTCAGTATAGGACTGGTTACAAGGTTTGTGGGCATAGTACAAAATGAAAATATGGAGTCTCTTTTTAAAAAATTAAAAATTTCAATTTGGTGGCTGAAGAGCATTAAACTAAGTATAACTCCAGCCCATTAATCAGTGGATTAATCCACTGATGGCTGATGGAACTTCTGGGAGGTGGGGCCCAGTTGGAGGTGATAGGTCACTGGGGGTATGTCCTGGAAAGGTTTATCTTCCTCTGCCCTGCTTCACCCATGATGTTCTGTTCCACCTCAGTCCCAAAACAATGAATCCAACTGACTATGGACTGAAACCTCCAAAATCACCAGCTGAAATGTATCTTTCTTGCTCTAAGTTGTTCTTCTCTAACCCTAACCTTTTGCTTCAAACTTCTGACCACAAAATTTCCTGTTGGTTCCTCTTCTAATTTTCCCTTATTCATCACTGATTTGATAGTGGAATTTTAAAAAGTTCAGGTCATTTCTCATCTCTGCTTCTCCCATTTCTCTCTAAATTGTCCCTGATACAGAAGTATAGGAAAGTTAGAAAATCTGAAGGAATATCTTTTCCCATCTTTTTTAGGAACACTATTAGAATAAGCATGACAACTGAATGTTTTTCGCATACTCTATGTTCTACAACCTTTTGGTTGTACATTTAGATGGTGTACATTGAAGGGTGAGGCTTTGTAGTGAAGATGATGGTGTGCTGAGTTTTCCATGACTGACTGAGAGGAGCGAGAGCTAGGTAAGATTCTATTAAAGGTCTAGGGGATAAGAGAAAGGGCAGAGTACCTTTGTCATAGATGGATTTTCATGAGTAAACATGAAAGCAGCTATAATTCATGGTCCTTTTCAATATAACACACCTCCCAGTATCCAGCTTTACCGTGTTTTCTCTGCTGGTTGTTCTTCATTTTCATATGAATGAGAGGCTCCTTTTGTTAGATAAAATGGGTTCATATTTCACAGATGTGTTTGCCTAGAGCTCGTATCTCTTTTCTCCCCCAGGTTCTTTTGGAAGCTTTTATAGAAGTTTCAGATGATGATTTGGGTTACACACATGTTTGCTCCTCATTGAGAAACAAAAGGGTGTATGTTAAATATTAAAATCTTACTGTTAACACAAAAATTAAATTATACTCAGAATATTATTTGGAATTTCTTTGTGGCTTTTATAAATAGGGTTTCTGATATATTGATCTTCACAAACTGTATCTTTATATTATTCACTGCAAGACCACTATATATCTGTATATGGTAACATGCCTACTATTTAATAACAGGCATAATTATTTTTGAGTTCCTATTCTTAATATGCCTGAGTGTTGAGAGGAAACTTGGATATTTATTAATTGGTTCATCGTGGGAGAGTTCAAATAATAGGTAGATCCTCATTATAGAAGTCTGACTTCAGAGGTAAGCAGCTGCAGTGATTTTTTCCCATAAGTTCAAGAACAACCCCAGAAACTTATATTGTGTCTGAAAATGAAAAGTAAAAAACGACTGGGGACATAGCTCAGTGGTAGAGTGCTGTTGGGTTTCATTGCCCCCCCAAAAAAAGAAGAAAAAGAAATTCTACTCTTTTTTTTTCCAAGAACTGTATTTGGAACTTTAAATATATATATTTGAATTTCTAAAGTAAATGCTGCAAGGTGCAAGGTAAGTATTCTTATACTTCTTTTTCACATACTGAAGCTAAGATGTAAATAGTATGAGTAATTTTCCCAATGTGTCACACAGTAAAGAAGGATTCTATCACTGCTTCATGAAGCTCTAAGCAAACGAGCTGCCTATTACCATGAGCCTAGTATATCTTAAACATTTTTGACTGTGAACTATGGCATAAGTACATTCAACACTGTGATCTGATTCACTGATAGGTTCATACACACATACATGTGCACACACTGTGTGCAAAGAATGAAGCAAAAGATTAATGAAATATGTTATATGTGATGTTTTCTAATATTTTTATTATATTCTTTTCTATAGCTATGGATATGTTGTATGTTTGTTTATAAATGCTGGTCAAACTCATTAAATTGCTATTACTCTCTAATGAATTGTGATGTATGGTTTAGAATACACATGACTCTAGTAGTTTATACCCTGTAGTTCTTGGACCCATAAAATTTTATATGTTGATATTCAGATTTGTTTTTCTGTATATAGTACAGAGTTCTTAGTTTTTATCATATTCTCAAAGATTTGTGGCATTCAATCTAAAGGTACATACAGACAACTGTATTAGATCTATCTTGAAATTTTGAGAGAGAGAGAGAGAGAGAGAGAGAGAGAGAGAGAGAGAGAATCTTTTTGTTTTTTTGTAGATGGACACAACACAATGCCTTTAATTTTTTTAATGTGGTGCTGAGAATCGAACCTGGGTCCCGCCCATGCTAGGTGAGCGCTCTACCACTGAGCCACAATCCCAGCCCCTATCTGAATTTTAATATGTCTTCCTCGCCCACTTTTCTTTCTGTTTTACTGTAATCACTTTCCCCTCTATTTCCTCTCCCACTCCTTAATTTTGCTACAATCATATTCATTGGAGAGTTCCTTATGGACAAGAGAATCATATTTTAATATTAATTATAGTACAATATTAATTACACTAATCAGATTTCAGTAGTAATAATAAAAGTAATAACCAAGTATTTATAGGCACACATCTGTAATCCTAGCTACTTAGGAGACTAAGGCAGGAGCATTCCAAGTTTAAGAACTCCAGCAACTTATATTGTGTCTGAAAAGGGAAAGTAAAAAACGACTGGGGATATAGCTCAGTGGTAGAGTATCCTTGGGTTTCATTGCCAGTATTGCAAAACAGAAAAAAAAAAAAAAGAAAACAGAAAAAAAAAGAAAAATAAAAAGAAGAAGGAAAAGAAATCCTACTCTCTCTTTTTTTTTTCAAGAACTATATTTGGAACTTTAAATATTTTATTTTGAATTCCCAAAGTAAATGCTGCAAGGTAAGTATTCTTATTCTTTTTCACATACAGAAGCTAAGATGTAAATAGTATGGGTAATTTGCCCTATGTGTCACACAGTAAAGAACGATTCCAACACTTTCATGAAGCTCTAAGCAAACATACTGCCTATTACCACGTACCTAGCAGTATCTTTATATATATATATATATGTATATTGTAGTTGAATCAGAGTTTCAAGGTGTTCATGAGACAATTTAGCTGTGCGTGTCAGTTTACTGAGTGAGAACATGAAGCTTAGTCTAGGCAATTTGCTGAATTCCTCTCATTGCTGAGCTGTCTTAGGGGAGATGCTTTCTTTAATAGGCTTAGCTCCAAGACCTATGACTCTAGGAGATTTCTTAAACTGGCTTTTTTTTGATCAAAGACTCATGAATGCAGAGCCTCGGAGTTCTACTTTCCCATTTTTCTGAACAGAACGGTCTCTCAATAAAGGGAAACATGAGCATTTCCAAATGTCTTTGTATCCTGCTTTCATTATATAGAAGATTATACTACCAAACAATTTATAGTGGAGTGGTTCTCTGGAGTGATTAATACCATCAAAGGCAAAGTAAAAGTGGTCAGTAGGAATTGTGGCAAGACAGCTTGACTCATTGCTTGTTGAACATGTGATGTAGAACACTCATGATGCTTTTTGAGAACTTCCTTAGTGCTAAAGACTCTTATAGGATAAGTTAGGGGCTTCTGTTGGCACCACTTTTAATACAGATGGGGGGAAACTAAGGCAAAAGGACTTTAAGAAACTTGCTCAAAGATGAACAATGATAAGGAGCAGGTCCAGAACTCCAGAGCTTGTACTCTTACCTCTAAGATGCTCAGTTCATTAACCATGCCTCCTGGAAAAGAATTCTAACATGAAGTTACCCAGTTGGTCTTCGTCTGGCATGAGTTTAAGTTTAGTAACAAAGTGGGTCAAATTCAAGCTGACTAGTCATGAAAAATGCTGCAGTTAATAATCAGTCCCCTAGGGCACCTAATTCTTAAAATAAGCTGAGAATCTGCATCATAGCAGAAATATCTCTACTGAAGAAAGTAGATTTGGTGTTGTCTTTTTGAGGCCTTTCACAGTGAGAAATGCCTGCTGACAGATTTTGAATGTTTGTTCAGTTTAAAAAACAAAATAAAACACAACAGAAAGTTCAGATTAAGTAAACCTCCTAGAAAAAAAGCAAAACCACCTAGAAAAAGGGCTACATTTTTATCAAGTGGTGAAGAGAAGGCTACACAGATTTTTATTTTTTGAAGCTTTCACTTCCTATACAATTTTAAAATCTGCTTTCAAATCAAATCAGGAGAGAGGGAGGGAGAGGGAGAGGGAGACAGAGAAGGCGAACATTCATGGGGGGAGTAATTTAAAATTTAAAAAAGGCAGAGCAGCATATTTTTTTAAAATAAACTTCAGGTAAAAATTTTGAGGGAAACATTTTAGAGGGAAATAGGGGGATTAGAAACCTCTCCTTTTTAGTTTAAAAATGCAAATTGAAGGAGAAGTCAAATTTTGAAAACTACCACAACCATACATTTTCAATCTCATTTTTAAGTTATCCAAGTACAGGATGTCATCCATTTCTATATGAGGTTATATTTTTTCAGAGACCAACCAAGTCTTCAAGGTGCTTAATCCAGTCTGATTATTTTTAAATTATTCAGATATAAACAGACTACGGATATGATGATGCATTATCACAACCAGAAGGCTAGAAGAGGCTGTGAGAATAAAAAGTTGTAACTGTGGGAATTGGTATGTTCTTCCTCAAGCAGTTCTTATAATAAATACTCCTTTAGTGTGGGCATCCATTTTGTTAGTGTATCTCCTAATCCACAAGCAGTGATGATGGCATTTTATTTTTTTTATTAATTCTAAAATTTGTTTTAATTAGTTATACACAACAGCAGAATGCATTTATGCACTTTGATATATAATACATAGATGGGATATAATTTCTCATTTTTCTAAGTGTACATGTTGCAGAACCATATTGGTCATGCAGTTACATATATACATATAGTAATAATGTCTGTTTCATTCTAACATCTTTCCTATCCCCACATCCCCTCTCCTTCCCTCCCATCACTTCCCTCTACCTAATCTAAGGTAACACTATTCTTCCCTAGTGCCCCCCCTCCCCCACCTTATTGTGAATTAACATCTGCATATTAGAGAAAACATTTGGCCTCTGGTTTTGTAAGATTGGTTTATTTTGCTTAGCTTGATATTCTCCTACTCCATCCATTTACTGGTGAATGCCATATTTTCAGTCTTCTTTAAAACTGAGTAGTATTCCATTGTGTATATATGCCACATTTTCTTTATCCATTCATCTAATAAGGGACACCTAGGTTGGTTCCATAGTTTAGCTATTGTGAATTGAGCTCCTATAAACATGGACGTGACTGCATTACTGTAATATGCTGATGTTAGATGATGGCATTTTGATTGTACTACAAACAGAGAATATTCTGATTACCCACAGTCATCAGTGTATATTACTCCCCTACCCCTTTACTAGGTTTGTATCAGTTCTTCTTTGTGTTTTCTTTTGTAACCTGTTGCTGACTGAAATAAAAGAAGCAGTCTAGGGTCTGGAAAAGATCAAAACTATCTTGTACCTGAACACATTTCTCATGAAATTCCTCTTAACTCTGTGGTGCCATGAGAAGTGCTTTGGAATTAGAGAGCACAGGGCAGTCATTCACGCACAGACTGCATACCTGAGAGGGTGTTCTGTGAGCCAAGATATTGCTTCAGACTAATGTTGGGGCTGATTTTTATCCCAATAATTTCATATTCCAGGGACTCTTTGTGGGGGCCATCAGATGAGGAGTAGAGTTAGTGGTATGATAGATTATTAAATTCAAGTAGCTTCACAGTTTTTGTTGTGTATTTGTTAAAATCTGGGGAAACTTTTCACAATAAGATACATTTTATATAGTCAGTGACCATTGTGCAAACAAAATCCCATAAAAGAAGCAGTGTAGTATCTGGAGGAGATCAAATATTATAAGATATTCTTATAATCAGGCAACCCTACATGTCAGGATTTGTGTGTGTGTGTGGGGGGGGGTGTTTAATGGGGAAAACTCAGAGAGACAGGAGTGATCATGTGTTCTCCCAGAGCACACAGAAATCTGGCAGGGCTGGATATCAGAATTCTAGACAATGGATTCTGAGCCTTTGGCTGGGGAGCTTTTAAGCGGAATCATTCAGGAAAAACTGATCCATCTTCTGAATGATCAAGAGCTGGGATAGAACTGTCAAAGATTATAATGGAATCTTGGTTCCCTCTCTAATCAATCAATTTAGCATCCATGGTTAGGGTTCCTTCAGAGGTTCCCTTGAAGGGTTGGGTTCCAAGCCCCACAGTTGTGCCTACATGACAAAATATGCAAGTAGCACAATTCATTCTTAGCCTCAGCTTTCAAGGATGAAGAGGGTTGTTTTATGTACGTGTCCTGCTGTAATCAGAAGATTGTACTCCTAGCCTTGAAGTTGACCAGGATTGATTCCCAAAAGCATGGCTCATGGCTGAGTTCCAAGGAACTTTGGTAAGGAAGGTGACACTTTTCCTGGGAGACCCACCTGTCATCTATGAATTAGCCCTTAGTTTCTATACAACATCTATGGTAAAGAAACTTTGGGTTCTGAACAAAATGATCAAGTTACCTAAAAGGGGTACAATGTGAGGGTCTCTTCAGGATTCTACCAGAGATACCCAAAGCTGTGATTAAAGAAACCCCTGTCTCTCACCTTGATTCCCATGATTTGCAAAAAACTGAAATGAGTTTTAAACATTCACAAGCCATAGAGTTGAGAGGAAGCAGGTACATACTTAAGATTTGTGTGATACAGATGTCATCTCCTGCTTAGGGGCGTACTTTTCTCTCTGACCCCTTTCCCTATCTGTCTTCCTTGCCTAGTTTATTATTCTGTCTTATTCTCATCTGTGTTTTTTATTTCTGTTTTTTTCTCTGCTCATTCCAGTCTCTGTACATTTATTACTATTTTCGTGTTAGTCTTCCAGAGCAATGAAATTAAATTACTTGTTTGCTAACATCTTCTATTTGCAGAATATCTTATTAAAAATTATCAAATATTTGGACACTCTGAGGTTACTTTTTCTTATCATCATCCCCATTGTCCCGTTTTTATATTTTTAGTATTTTTTCCACTGATTTTTTTAAGGTAAGTATTTTTACATAGTTAGGTAAGGCTCTTTTAGATATATTTTAAATATTTCATCTTTTTATATTGGATTTTGCTTTTTTCCCCTAACGACTCTAATGGGCTGCTATTAGCTTAAGTTAGTTTAGAAAGAAAACAAATGACTTGAGTTTGTTATTGCTAACTAATGAGAAAACTGTGAACCTAAGCAATGACTCAGGTTTTCCTTTGTAGAAAGTGAGTAATGGTGAGCAGTGCAGGTCTTATGGTGCCATGAGTATGATGTGAGCAAGACAGCACTACATAGAGCACTAGGGTATGCTGAAACCTCCCACATGAAGTCTATCCAATCAGAAGATATCTAAACATTTAGGGTACCGTTTCCCACTAGAAGAAACTGCTAATTGCATCTGAGCCATTGCACTTTGATGTTTGCTGAACTGTGGAGGTGAAATATTGACAGATTTTTCTTTTTATAATTTATCCATCATAATTCCTTGTGTCTTGAGCTCAAGAAACTGTGATAATATTGACTTTGTGAGAACTTAGACTAAGCTCATTCTAAGGAAGTACATTTTCCCTCTCTCCCTCTGATGCCCTTCAGGCAAATGACAGTAGGAATATCTCATGCATGTTAAAAGCTGATATCTGCCAGGAGAATTAGTCAGCATATTCTAGATTTATTTTCAGTCTCCTATGAATGTAAAATGAGAGAAGTCTCTGTACAATCAACAGAGTTTAGTGTCAGGGTGACTAAGGTCTTTACCTGGGTAAGAAATTGTCTGATTGAAATTGAAGAAGGGCCATTTCTTTGAGAGAGATTCTTCAAGTCTGATTCAGCTAAATTATCTTGCAAATAACCATTAACTTCAAGTAAAACATCAGAAAACTTAATGAAAATTTCTTTCCTGTGATTTCCCAGTACTCTAAAAATTCTTCATCAAAAAATATTTGTAACTATCATAGTAGATATGAAGGTAGTCATAATTGCCTCTGAGTTTGATATAATATTTGATTTTTAACAGAATTATGGTCCCAATAATGTTAAATTATTTTCTTTGGTTTAAAAATGTGATGACGTCTCTTAATTTTTTCATTCTTTCAGAAATGTTTATGAAATGCCTACAAATGTACCAAGTCTGTGCTAAATACTGAGCATGGGGGGCTCAATATTACTCCATGGTCATTCTTTCCAAAATATAATTTCATATTCCAAAGAGCACCCTGGGACACAAAATGAGTCAGTGAAGTTTTATAATGATGGAGATGAAGGATGATTAAATATACTTTGAGATTTTGTTTCCTTAGGGTAAGCAACTTTTTAGCAATAGCAACCACTGTCACCAAGAGATGAATCTGAAGCTTTGAATGATTTTTAACTAAAGAGGATAAAAATAATGGAACAATTTTGAGAGTAAAAATCTATACTATCCTGGAACTGGACTAACTTGGTAAATAGGGCAATGAAATACTCAGTTACTAAAGTGCAGTTATAGGAGCAAAGGTGAGGACAACAGAGGGAAATAACATTAATTAGCCACCTTTTGCTGTGCTTCATTTTATTTAATTTGCACAAGAAATCTATGAAGTGTGAAATATCTTTTTCAATCTCTTCATCTGTCAAATAATAAATTATACTATTATCTAGTTCTTAAAAGTGTTCATTTCTGAGGGTTAATGTATTAAATAAGGCATATAAAATGCTTAGATTCCTGGAACGAGGAAAGAACTCCATGTAGGAATAGATTATCGTATGAAATAGTATGTTGAGGGAGATAGTAACAGATATAGAGCAGAAAATAGAAAGTAGCACATGGGGCTGGGCACAAAGTGAGGGAAAGAATTCTGTTTGACTCTACCTTGGGTTTTGTTCACTACCTGTAACCATACCTGGGAAGTGAGAATGAAAACAAGAAAATATTGCCTAAGGATTTCTTCTTATTTGTGGGTTCCTCCTCAATCTAATTCTCAATCTCCTGGTATAGCCTTCTGGTTTCCCAGAATATATTGGGATCTACCCTCATCCCCAGCTCAGGTCTTCAAGTTTGTAAACCCCTCCTCCAAGCCCCCTGCAATACTCTTGCTCCCTGTTCCATTCCTTCAATACTCAATTCATCTTTTATTAATTTGAGACATGGATTAATAAATTATTCTATTAGTGGATGTTATTGCATATTCTCTTTCAAGGAAAAGATGTATATTTAATTAGATGCCTTTTGGATGCCAACCCTTAAATAAAAGAAATGACCTTGTGAATAAATGTCTTACTTTTTAATGCTAGGATGGTTTTAGAGACAAATTGGGTAAAAGTAACATTTTCCAGTGTCAGATTATGATTATTTAAATCTCCTGACTTCTGCAACCCTTCTTACACTGTTAAACAGTTGAAATGTTGAGTGCACTGGATGACAGTGTGACCATTCTCTGTGCTTGTCCAACTTCACTATTTGGGAGGGGAAAACTGGAGAAATCTAAATCTTTGGCATTCATTCACTGATTCATTTTTTCACACTTTGGAAGTACTTCATTTTTCATCAATTGTGCTATGTCTCCAGTTGTTCAATAGCTTTCTTATGGAAGAAACAGAATTAGCCAACTGTCACTGCTTCAGGGGGAATGAATATCTAATATATTGTATTTGGCGAGCTTTTATAACTAGATGAATTATTTTTCATCTCCCAAAGGCTCTCTTTATTAAATGGCCACTAGACATCCATAATGCTAATACCTTTTTGATTTAGTCTTTTTGGATGAGTGCTTTCCCTGTGGCTCAGGGCTTTGGATCTATCTCCCAGTGTTCAACTAAAGGGGAAACTCTGGGTAAGCTTTTCCAAGGCTTTAGTTTTGCATCAGAGTACTCAAGTCACATTCTGCACTGGGGTTGAAGGAGAAAGAGATTAAAAATATGTATAGCATTAAACACTTTCTGATTTGTATGGATTCAGGCTTTGAACTTTTCAGCCATCCTTACCAACTTACTTTGAGAAGGGTAATATTTGTCTGGTCCAAACTATGCTTATTTATTGGCTCACTTGGAAAAATGGAAAGAGGTTTCAGTCTTTTCACATTTTTTTTTATTTCTGCCTACTGTACACCTGTTTAAAATTCATCTCCTGATCTACTTTCTCCGTAATTAAAAGTGAGAATATCACTTCTGTTTTTATCCACACACTGTGTTGTGCTTATCTAAAATTATATCCTTTACTCATTAAAAGATTTTTAACTAGCCCATTAGGAATCATAAATAAGGTGTCAAATTCTACCAAATATACTTTCTATAGAAGCAAAAGCAGTTCCTTGCATTTGACTTGACAGATACACAATAAGTATGTTCTTTAACTTTTAATGTACAAATTCTATTAGATCTTTTAAGACTTACAGAGGAGCAAGCACTCCAAAGATGCTGCCAGGAAATGTCTTGATTAGAAATATGGAACAAGAGAATCCTGTTCTTCTTAGATTTAGAATTGTTACTAGCAGCTTCTAGAAAGAAAATAACTTTGGTAACAGTGTGTTACAATAGGATTTTACTGAGGGATGAAATGAAATATGTAAAATCGAGAGGGCACTTACAAATTCTTTTTTTAAAAATAATTTTTAGTTGTAGTTGGACACAATACCTTTATTTTATTTATTTATTTTTATGTGGTGCTGAGGATGGAACCCAGTGCCTTGCACATGCTAAGCAAGCGCTCTACCAATGAGCCATGACCCCAGCCCCCATTTACAAATTCTTGATAAAAGAAAAAAAAAAAGGATGTGTTGCAAAGTTGACTCTGTAATATAATCAGGACAATACACATTTTATTTAGATAAAAATACATTTTAAACTGTTAGTGAAATCACCATATTGACCAAAATACAATTTGAAGATGTACTGCCTTTTTACCTTTTTCACATATGCAATTAATCCCTAGTGACTTGGAAAAAATTTACATCCCCATAGAGATGTTGACAAGAATTTCTAAGATGACTGACAGCAAGAGCATTCATGGACGCCTTACTTTGATAGACATTTTGGACGTTGTGAGTTAGATTAATGAAAGTGATAGTAACGTCCCAGCCTTCCCAGGAATATCAGCTCTAGAAGCATGACTGAACACTACCTTTTCACCTGCACTGCATGGGAATGATTTTCCCTGGGAAATTGTCAGCCTAGACAGATTTGTTTTACTTTCACAGCATTGTGGATTATCTCTCAGGGCATTTTCCAAATCTGGCTTATAGTTTTACAATGGTAAAAGGTAAATGACTATATGATCAACTAGAATATGCCTATATTTCACTGATGTAATATAATCTTAATATGCTTATAGTAGTCTGAATTAGTCAATTATTCTTCCATTGGTACTTGCTCTGAGTTTGAAGCTCTGCTAATTCTTTGACATATTTAACATTACTTAATAGGTATTATTCCATGAAGTGCTCCTTTTTCACAAGCAGGAAATTGGAAGATTCAGAGATACTAACTTGCCTTGCTTGAAAGCAGCAGAAAAGCAGCAGAGCCATATTTTCCTGATTGCATAGACTCCATTGTAACTATATTCAAATATCAGTGTATTTCAGTGTCCTTCACAGAAGGACTCCAGCTGTTCTAGAAACAATCCCTGCTCCCAGCTTCTGCTGTTGAGGGTTCACTATTAGTGGGCAGCAAATCAGTAAGTTTGATCAATTCAATATGTATACCTTCTTCCCTAAACAGTAACATTATAATTTTTATACTGACTTTATTTTCCTGCTTTAGCACTCATGCATTTACAAAATTGATGTTACTATTATGGGGGGAAGAATACAGGCTTCTGACTTGCACATTGCCCTCTGCCTCCTTCTCCTGTAGCACTTCTTCCTACTTTTCTCTCCAAATGTTTTATTCATTCTTCTTCACACATTAGAAATACCACATATGCATCTCAACAAAGTGTTAGGTGGCAGCTTGTTGAATGAATCTATTCCAAGTTGTAATTCCCTGATAAGTCCTCCTCTGCAGGGATACTTGCTTATTAAACAAAATTAATTTTTACATGTTGTAATTTCAGCCAATATGAGGATTACAAATTGGGGCCTACCACTCAGTATTTTGCATCTGTGAGCTCTGGGAACATATAGGGAAAGAAACCTTGGTAGTTTGGGGTAATTCCATCTAATTGTGACCTGGGCTGGAGATGACATAAACATAATATCTATAAAGAGGGAGAATTGATAAGATAAGACAAACCAATCCATGGGCATCCAGAGTTTTCTTCCCATCTCATGTGCCTCTTTTCCCCCAACAGCTATATTCTGAAATACTTTGTGAAGCTTCGTGAACTTGTTAATAATTTATAGTTATTAAAGTCACCTGCTTATAAAATCATGCCCAATCATATAGCTAATTATACTCACTTTAAAGACCTGGTTTAATTTGTCTTCCTGGAAGTCCTTTGTTTATAGCAAGCCCCCTCCTCTCTTTGGATGCTTAAGCTGACGTCTTTTTTTTTTTTTTTTTAGAGAGAGAGAGAATTTTTTTTTAATATTTATTTTTTAGTTTTTGGTGGACACAACATGTTTGTTTGTATGTGGTGCTGAGGATCGAACTCGGGCCGCACGCATGCCAGGCGAGCGAGCTACCACTTGAGCCACATCCCCAGCCCTTAAGCTGATGTCTTAAAGCATATATAAAATGTCATCTGCTTAGTATCTTGAATCATTAGAGAAAATAATGCTCCAAAGGGAGCATTAAATCATGTTTGTCTACTATGACATCATAGAAGCATCTTGGTAGAGTTATACAAGCATGGCCTTTAAAGAAAAAATTGGGTTTAATCCCAATTTTGAACTTTTTAAGCAGAATATAATCCTGAACACATTTTTAAACCTTGGTTTCATCTCCTAAAAAGAGAAAATAGTAATTACTTTCAGGAATGTGTGAGGGTTTAAATACCACAATAAATGCCAATTCCTTTGCTGGCAGTTTGCACTGAGGACTGTGGGCTGCTCAGAACTGGCTTTGGCATACACAGGAACTGCTTAAACATTAATTAATTTATTCATTCATTTAAAAATGTTTGCATACTGAATAACAGGTAGAGAGGGCTCAACTGAGAAAGGGTCTTAAAGGATTCCAAGGCTAATTGTATTTTAGTATTGCTTTTCATTTGCTGGCATTTCCTTGTGTTTATGCTTGTATGATAAATAGCCAGCTCTTTGGTTTTGAGCTTAAACATTCTGTGTCTATATTTCTCTTTCCTGTAGATGAGAAATCTTATCTGTGGGCTTATTGATGAGATGTCAATAAACAAGAGAAGCCTTTTCCTAACAGAGGAAAAAAAATATCATTTTGCATGTGTTCATGTTAGAGCAGATTTAAAAAATTTTTTTTAGTTGTAGATGAATGCAATATCTTTATTTATTCATTTAATTTTATGTGGTGCTGAGGATTGAACCCAGTGCCTCACATATAAGGGAAAGAAACCTTAGTAGTTTGGGGTAATTACATCTAATTGTGATCTGGGCTGGATATGAAATATACATGATATCTATAAAGATAGAGAATTGATAAGATTAGACAACCCAATCCATGGGCATTTAGAGTTTTCTTTCCATCTCATGTTCCTCTTTTCCCCCAACAGCTATACCCTGAAATTCTTTGTGAAGCTGTGTGAATGTACTAATAATTTTAAATCAGAGCTTAACCACAGAGCTACAGCCCCAGCCCAGAGCAGAATGTTTTTGTGTTACGTGCACTTACTGTTAATTCACTTTAGTTTTGAGGATATATTTTGGGATGGGTCAAGAGACTTAGGCCTTGAAGAACTCATGCCATGATTCCCTGTTCTGTCTCCCTAGATCCTGGACTGGTTTTCTAATCTTGGCTATTTTCTTAATGGGATAAATTGAGAATCAGATAAGTTAGGTGGCTTTAAGTGTGAAACTACAGGATAGAGGCAGAATTAAATGAGCAGGGTCTATTAGACTCAAAATTGGGAAATGCATAAGGAAATAAGAAGTACTTTGATAATTACTTCCAGGATGTATGCATGTATATAAGACCAGAAATGAGAATTGGCCATAAAACTTCATAATGTGCTTCACTAAAGACACTCTTCACTCTCCATCCTGAACCATTCCTTAAAATACATACAACCTAGACCCATTGATAAAGAAATCATTTACATTAAAATAGTAACTGATGACGGTTTGCCATTCAGCTTGATTATACAGCTGGATAACACAATCAGTAATTGAAATGGCCGGAGGAATTTTTTTTAAAAGGCAATTATAATTACTGGGGAAGAGGTAGCTCACTGCAGTGTCAGCTGTCGAAAGCTGGTTGGGGATATCTATGCGCCTGTGGCTTCAGATACAACAATTAATCCAATTTTATCTTTGAAATGAGAAATTATAACAAAGCAAGCAGAATTGCCATGTAGAGATATGAGTCTGCCAGCTGAGGTTTTGGGGGTTCACTTACCTCCACAATCATTTATTGAGCACCTACTTTTTCCAGCCAATAACAAATCTTGGCCAATAAGGACTCACAATAATAAATGGGGAAGGAAATCAAGATAGGAGGAAAACTTTTGGATCAGCCAAGAACACTAAGAAAGATATGTAGAAGGCATTAAAAAAAAAAAAACAAAAACCAGGAGATTTTGTTCAGTTTTTCTCCAGGAGTACAGTGAAAGATCTTATAGTAGAGGTGTAAATCTGAAAAGTTGTATTGGGGTTTTTCAAGGGTAATAGTGAGGAAGGTTATTCTAGTCAGAAGGAAGAGCTTATGCAGAGTTGTGAAAGATCATGGGTAGGGGGTCAATTGTTGTGGAACTCAGGGCACTTGGGGAGGCTTGACAGTGAGGCTACAGACATGTGACTTTAGGTCACAATGTTAGTTTCGACTGCTTTAATAAAACACCATAAATTAGGTAGGTTCTGGGCTGTAGACTGCCAACATCTCACATCCTCACATGGCAGATAAGAGAAATAGAGAGCTCTCTGAAGGCACTTTTATTTTTTAATTCTAATTTGTTATGTATGACAGCAGAATGCATTACAATTCATATTACACATATAGAGCACAATTTTTCCTATCTCTGGTTGTACACAAAGTAGAGTCACACCATTCATGTCTTCATATATGTACGTAGGGTAATGATGTCCATCTTATTCCACCGTCATTCCTACTCCCCATACCCCCACCTTCCTCCCCACTTTGCTCTATGTAGAGTTCGTCTAATCCTCCCATGCTCCCCACAAACACCATTATGAATTAGCCTCCTTATATCAGAGAAAACATTCAGCATTTGTTTTTTGGGGATTGGCTAACTTCACTTAGCATTATATTCTCCAGCTCCACTCATTTACCTGCAAATGACATGATTTTATTATTTTTTAATGCTGAGTAACATCCAATTGTATATATAAACCACAGTCTCTTTATCCATTCATCTACTGAAGGGAATCTAGGTTGGTTCCACAGTTTAGCTATTGTGAATTGTGCTGTGTAAACTTTGATGTGGCTGTGTCACTGTAGTATGCTGTTTTTAAGTCCTTTGGTATAGACCAAGGAGTAGGATAGCTGGGTCAAATGGTGGTTTCATTTGCAGTTTTCCAAGGAATCTTCATACTGCTTTTCATATTGGCTGCACCAATTTGCAGTCCCACCAGCAATGTACGGGTATGCCTTTTCCTCTATATCCTTGTCAACACTTATTGTTGTTTGTATTCTTATTAGCTGCCATTTTGACTGAAGTGAGATGAAATCTTAGAATAGATTTGATTTGAATTTCTCTAATTGCTAGAGATGTTGAACATTTTTTCATATATTTATTGATTGATTGTATATCATCTTATGAGAATTGTCTATTCAATTCCTTGGCCTATTTATTGATTGGCTATTTTTTTTTTGGTGTTAAGACTTTTGAGTTCTTTATATATCCTAGGGATTAGTGTTCTATCTGATGTGCATATGGTAAAAATTTGCTCCCATTCTGTACTTCTGTCTTCACCTCACTGATTCTTTCTTTCTTTTGCTGAGAAGAAGCTTTTTAGTTTTAATCCATCCCATTAATTGATTCTTGATTTTAATTCTTGTGCTATAAGAGTCTTGTTAAGTAAGTTGGGGCCTAATCCAACATGATGGAGATTTCAGCCTATTTTTCTTCCACTAGGTGCAATGTCTCTGCTTTAATTTGTAGGTCCTTGAACCACTTTGAGTTGAATGTTGTGCATGGTGAGAGATAGGGCCTTAATTTCATTTTGTTGCATATGTATTTCCAGTTTTTCCAGCACCATTTGTTGAAGAGGCTATCTTTTCTCCAATATATATTTTTGGTGACTTTGTCAATATAAGGCAACTGTAGTTATGTGGGTTTATCTCTGTGTCCTCTATTCTGTACCACTGTTCTACCAGTCTACTTTGGTGCCAATACCATGCTGTTTTTGTTACTATTGCTCTGTAGTTTAGTTTAAGGTCTGGTATACTGATTACCTACTTTACTCTTTTTGCTAAGGATTGCTTTAGCTATTCTGGGTCTCTTATTTTTCCCGATGAATTTCATGACTTCTTTTTCTATTTCTATGAGGTATGTCATTGGAATTTTGATTGGAAGTGCATTCAATCTGTATAATGCTTTTGGTAGTATGGCAATTTTGACAGTATTAATTCTGCCTATCCAAAAACAAGGTAGATCTTTCCATCTTCTAAGGTCTTCTTTAATTTATTTCTTTAGTGTTCTGTAGTTTTCATTGTAGAGTTCTTTTACTTCTTTTAAGTTGATTCCCAAGTATTTTTTTTTGAGGCTGTTGTAAATGGGGGTAGTTTTTTCTCATTTCCCTTGATTACAAAGACACATTGAAGAAAGAAAAATTCAGACCAATATCTCTAATGAACATAGAAGTAAAAATTCTCAATAAAATTCTGGCAAATTGAATACAAAAATATATCAAAAAGATGGTGCACCATGATCAAGTGAGGTTCATCCCAAGTTCAAGGTTGGTTCAACATATGGAAATCAATAAACATAATTCAACATATCAATAGAATGAAAGATAAGAATTATATGGTCATCTCAATAGATGCAGAAAAAGCATTTGACAAAATATAGCACCCCTTCATGTTCAAAACACTAGAAAAATTAGGGATAACAGGAACATATCTCAACATTGTAAAAGCTATCTATGCTAAGCCCCAGGCCAACATCATTCTAAATGAGAAAAATAGAAAGCATTGCTTCTAAAAACTGGAACAAGACAGGGATGCCCTGTTTCACCATTTCTATTTAACATAGTTCTTGAAGCACTGGCCAGAGCAATTAGACAGATGAAAAAAATTAAAGGGATATAGATAGAAAAAGAAAAATTCAAATTAACACTATTTGCTGATGAGATGATTCTATGCCTAGAAGACCCCAAAAATTCAATCAGAAAACTTCTAGAACTAATAAATGAATTCAGCAAAGTAGCAGGATATAAAATCTACACCCATAAATCAAAGCCATTTCTATACATCAGGGACAAATCCTCTGGAGGCACTTTTATAGGGACACTAATTCCATTCATTAGAATGAAAACTCCCAAAGGCATCACCTCCCATTACTTTCACATTGGGTGTTAGTATTTCTATGCATGACTCTTGTGAGATGGGGACAAAACGTCACTTTGTGAGACATATCATCAAAAACCAATTGAGCTTTTTCATCCTTCAAATGCAGAATGTTCATTAAAAACAAACAAACAAACAAAAAATAAACAAACTAACTTGTGATTTCAGATTAATTCCATAAACAAAATAATTTGGAAGTACAGATATTAAACTAATTGAATTTAGCTGGAAAAGATTTTTCCTGCCTATTTTAAATTCATTTTAATTGAAGCCAATTATAATTTGTGTGCTACTGCAAAGAAATTTGAAAATTAACTAGAAAGGCAAAAATAAAAATAAAGTTTCTACTGTCCTGGACTGGATTATTTAGAAGAGTGGGCAAAGGTAAACTCCAATCCACAGAAGGCTTTAAGAAAGTGCTGTTTTAGATGCCAGGAGTTAGGGAGGAGCTGGGAATGAGGTTTGGAAACCCTGCTCTTGGAGGGCAAGCCAGGGTGAGGGAGAGCTGTCTTGAAACATAAGGAGGTTTTCAAGGGGCATCATGCTTGTTGACCTCTTTGTTTTATTTTATTTTTCTCAAGGTACTTAGCTACATGATATTCTGTATCCATTTGTTGACTTTTCTGTCTCCTTCAAGAAAATTAAGCTCCTTCAAGAAAAGAAGCTTGACCATCTTGTTCACAGAGCTGTCTCCCTGAGTACAAGATTAAGGGAAAGAAATGCAGTCAGTAAGTGAAGCACTACTTTTTTCAGATTTTGTTCTAAAAAGAATTAAATTGTTGGTATGTGTTTCAAGGAGGAAGCAGGGTTAAAAGAGGACTTCTTTTAAAGTAGCACCAATTTCAACATATTTGTAGACCAAAGGTGTCAACTCAAATAACAGTCTTCAAAGGTTAATCAGTTTATTCAAGAATGAACACAGCAATGGCACCATGCATTTCATAGTTAACTATATGCATATTCAAGGGGATTGGGATAAGGGGAAGTTTTCAAAGATAAAATGAGGAGAATTATATAAGTTGTCTTGAAACAACAATTCTTATCTACAAGGGCCAGTAACAAGGGTGATGTTAGTCCTCTGTTAGGCAGATCTTAGGCAGATGTCCTTGTGGGAATGTTTTCTGTGTCAAGTTGTAGCGGTCTTTGTGTAAGGTCATGGTTCTGGCAGTCTTTTGTGATAATTGTTGTAACCATCTAGCTATATTTATTCCTTCATGTATTATTATCACAAATGTTTGCTCTTTGCCACTTTCTGCAGTAGTAACTAGAAAGTACCCCTGCTCAGATCATTGCTTAGTCCTCACATGCTCTAGGAATTGTCTTTGAACCACTCAGGCAGAGTTCAGGGTCTGCTCACATTCTCATGGTGCTCCGACTGAATATCCATCTTAATTTCTACCTTATTTTATTGATGTGCCTGTCTCCTCCACTTGTTCACAATATCCCCCAGGAACAGGGCTGTGTCTCATTTGTCTTTATAGCCTGACCACCTAGCTTGACTCCTGCCATAGAATACATGCTCATGAAATGGTTGTTGAACTGTGCCAAGGTGAATAAGACACAGTCTTTACCATCAAGTTGCCCAGTGGTTATTTGGAAAGAAAGATGTATAAATAAATAATTACGTCGTGATGTGATAAGAGCTATAACAGTTATATAAGAAAAAAGTGCAGCTATGGTGTCGTGGCAGGCACAGCTAGCTCTGATGAAGCAATGGAATGGTCATTGTGCTTTTTCCCTGGTGTATTCAAGTAGCATTTTTACTCATTTAAGAAAGGAAGAATATTGACAGCAGAAACAGTAGATTCTTTGTAAAGTTATAAAGCTCTTAGAAACCCCCAGATGGGAAGCTGCTACATAATAGTGAAATATTAACCTCAGAGAGTGGCTGGCAAGCTTTGTTTTCTTGTGCCTTAAGGCACATCACTGAATCTGTTGACACCTATAAAATTTTCTTCTTTGTGAAAAAAGAGGTATTACAAAGGTTAGCTTCTTTAATGTTCCTTTTACATTATCTTGTAAAGGGTATTTTTGTAAGAAGTAAAGGTAAAAATGATTAAACCAGATAACTGGTGGGTCTAGTAACAATAAAATGGACAAGCTCTTTACCTATCTGTGGTTCAGGGATTTTAATTGTCTTGTATTCTGTTTATTGAAACTAAACAATTGCTGTAAGTGCTTTGTAATAACATAAGCTGTTCTCTCTTCATACCAGGCATATGGATTCATTTGAACTGACACAATGGAAAATGTTCAGTGAATATATTTTGGAGGAATCCTGCCTGTTTGATGAGAACACATGAATTTTGTAAATTGGCTCAAACTATATTAGAATTTTTCTTTGCCTCAAATAATCCGAATAGTTATTTGAAAGAGATATAAGATTACATAAGTTTGCTTTTCTGTAGAGTCACAAATACTTAAAATATCTGATATTTTAATATCACAAATACTTAAAATAGCAGGATATTTTTGAGAATGAAATTAGATAACATACAATAACATTTGGAAAATATTATGTTTAATAGTGCATGTTTGTTTTTATTTTCCTAGAGTTAAAAACTTTCTGTTCAGAATTCTTCCTGATAAATATCTCATTATTTTTAAAAGATACTGTGCTCAAGATCCATTGCTTTTATGTTCAGCACCTCATGTTTTTGTAATGATAATACTATAAGAGTTAATATTTATTGAGTATATAGCATGTCACACAAAATACAAAGTGATCGCCCTTAGGAATCTCATTTTTCCCCTTACTTATTAATGTCCATTTCACAGATGAAGAAATCATGATATAGAGTCTAAGTAAGTTGTCCAATATAAAACTAGCATACTGCATTTAAACCTTCAGAGTTTGACTCTGAAACTGTGCCTCTAATGGCAACCTCTAATCTAAAATTCACTTTCTTTTTTTCCTATACTTTATACCAGTAACAACATAAAAAGGATTATGCAGAAACAAAAAAAATGCTTTTCTTATCACCATTGTAGCTTGAAGCACAGTCAATGAGTAAGAGCAGACAGGAAAAGACATTGTTATAGGGAGAACATTGGTTTCAGTGTGCAGCGGGGTGAGAAGATCAGCTAGGGGTGTGATCATGATGGCTACTTTAACCTCAAAGCTTTCTCAGAAAATGACTGGGCAGGTGGTTAGCCAGAGGTTCTGTGTATTAAGTTCCTGTCAGCTTACTAAGCACTGAGAATCGTTGTTTTCTTGTCAAATTAAATTATGAATTTAGGTATTATAGTGTATTCATGATGCAATAGAAAGTTCACCTAGGTTCATCTATACCTAAGGGGGATTTGAGGATCTAGAATAGAGGGCTGTTCTCTATTGTTCTCTTTGGCAAGGCTTTGAGCTTAGGACTATTCTTGACAAATTAGATTGTACATGATGAAATGTTTTGGTTTAAGTGCTGTTTTCTCTTAATTAAAAAAGGCATACAAGTTCAAAGAGCAGAAACTATTATCCATGACTGTTTATACCAGCAAATCATTAGGACATTTATGGGTCACTCCTTGGGGTTGTCTTTCCTAAGTGTCAAAGTCCGTTTCACTTTTACTTTATTATCTCATCCTAACCCCTGTCCCTCATCTTTCCTCCTTGCAGCAAGTCCTACTTATTAATAGAAACAGCATATCTTGATCCCATAGTTTTCATATATAGTTAGAAAAAGAAAATAAAAGGATGAATTTGAAATAGAAAATGACTTAAAAAAATCCAAAACATTCTGCTTCTACTATACTCCTGTTCTCTTCCCTCTGTACCTACTGGTGACCTTGACAAAGGGCTATGCTGAGGGTGAGTATTCAGGGAGTGAAGAATATGGTTGCCATTGACAGATGCAAAATCTGAATTTTAGATATGTTAAAGGTCTTGCCCAAAGCCACATAGGTGAGCCACACTGGCAAGAGAGAAACTGAAAGACTAAGCCTCATCTTCACAGAACTTCTAACTGATAAGTGTATGTTTAACAGCTGTTTTTCTTCTGTTTTGCCAACATGGAAAGTTTGTTGCTACAAGATGTTTTGAAAAATGTGTCAAATAAACAAATCTTGAAAAGTAATGTTTTATTTATCCTACTAGAGAATTAATCCCCCAAATCAGTGAATAAATATATCTCACATTGATGATGGAAACAACACAATTAAATTTTTATGGTGTTTTCCCAGCAAGTGTAGCTTTTGTGAATAAAAGGTACCTTTTTCTTTAGTTTCATATCAACTTTAAAAATTGTTGGAAAGCACTGCAGTCTGTGAGTATCATTTAGGTAAGTAGCATTTTGGGTGTTTGGTAAGCATTTTGATGTGCTGGGTAAGGCAGGTTTGTTATCAGTCAGCATGAATGCTTCTTGAGCTACATTTGCACCCCCTCAGTCAAATAATGTTTAAAAGAAAATATTTCTGAATTGTTTTGACTAATAACTGAACAATAGCTGGGCCACATCCATCCCTTGTCTCTAGACTTCCTACTCCAGCTTCTGTCAGGAATCAAAGGCACAATGACATGGAAATGTTTCCTAGAAACTGTGTTCTCCACTTTGTTTTAATCTTGCAAATTTAACATTGAAGTACTTGTGTGGAAGACAGAGAAAAATAGAGCAGACATTTTGAGTCGAGTAATATTGATTTATTTAACCTAACTAGCATTTCTATAAACTGAGTTTCACAAGTTTGCATTTTTGCTAGCAATAATTCACAATAATAAAATGACTCCTAGGAGAAGACTTAACTCAAGTGTAAGAAAATATATTTCCAGTGCAAGGTATATCTTAAAATGGGAAAAACTGATTTGATTGAATCTGTGGGGTTTTCCATTCTAGGTTTTTGTTTATGCAGAGTCAGAGCTTTGGTTTCTTTTTGAAACCTTGTATAATTTGAGCTACCATAATAAAGGAAATCACAATTGTAGGTACCAATAACAAGTCTACTTTATAAAATCCAAGATATTAGGGACCAATTGATATACTTTTCCTATAGTAGGTGTCTCAGAGTAGGAGCTTAGGTTTTGAAAAAGTCTCAATAAATATTTTTTTCAGAAAGATTTTTCTTTTTGTACTATAAGACAAATGCTTTTGATGTAAATCTGTGGTAGTAAAGGTATGGTTTTATCAGCTATAATGAGAATTACCTGAATTAAAATGTATTATCTCTAGGAAAAATGTGTCTGATTTTTTAAAATGTGTATGAAAGTGCAAGTATTCTTCAAACATATTACATCAGTGACTGCTTATGTTTCTAAGATTAAATTTTGGCTCCAGATCATGGAAAAATGTGATTTCAATTCTAAGCTTCATAAATACTGAGCAATGCAAAGCAAAACCATGGATATGGCAATCCCACATAATACAGCCTATTGAAGGGACTGTTGTTTAGTGTTAATTTGAGAAGAGGAGAAATGCACTGTGAAAATAAGTGCTTATGCCTTACAAAATCATCAAAGCAAAATCACCCAAATCCTAATTTATTATCTTCTGGTTGTTTCTTGTTGTTGTTTAATTCTTTTCCTCTGTCACACAAGGTTGCAATAAAAAGTCAAGTTAAAAAATATATATGTGAATGTTCTTGTATGAAAAATATGTGAAGTTTATAAACACTATACAATTGCATACACAGTATAGAAGTACACTTTCTCACTTTGAGACTCCCCAGAGCAATTTTAAAGAAGTTCTTGTAAGTTGTACATTTTTTCAGTTCTTCATATTTGTTTTCTGCAGTTGTATTTGGCGTGAGTGCAATTACTAATTGCTAATTTTTGAGTAAGACATTAAAGAATGTAACAAAATATTTTCTAGGTGAAAGCAAATTTTGACTCTTGTGACAGTTCTTATGATATTATGAGTCGAGTTCTACTATTGATTGTCTAGTAATATCTTTGAAGGTGTTGGGAGGGGTGGGGGATTATGGTGTACAGCTCTTATAATCCTTCTCCCTAAACTAATTATTGGAAAAAGAAGTCTCAGGTTCAGTGGAAGTATCTGTTCAGCATTGAAAATAAGAGTGTATCTGGTGTGCAACTGAGTACATTATACTCTCCTGAGTTCCTTACTAGAGGTTAAACTTGTTCCTAACAAATTTACCTCTTTGAGTGAACATCCTGATTTACAGTTATTTAGTTCCATAGAATGTGGCCATGGATGGCTTCTGTATTTGAAGAATTCTAGATAATTTTAGGCAAAATAATCTCAATACAAATTCAAATAATAGTTAGAAATGAAATATACCACATATTGGGTCAGCCAGAAGTATCCTAATAAAACTGTAGTTCTTAGGTCAACAAAATCTGAGTATGTAGATGCCCTTTCTTTTAACCATGTGCCTGAAGGGTAGCATCCTTTCACAGGTAGGACTCTGGCTGAGGTCAGACATCTAGGTTTGGAACCTGTAGGAAGCAAGTTGATGCCCATAGACTTTGCCGCCCCATCTGCCTGGACTTTTTGCAAAATTTTTTTAACAGCTCTTGACCTAATGGAAAAGGAAGAGCTTCCAGTTCCTTTCACCTCTGTGCTATTTTTGTTTTTCTGTTGCCTTTGTTTGCTGTCTTGACAGTTTCCTTCTGTTCTCTCTCTTTCTCCCTCTCTCTTATCCCTGCCCACAGCCTCTGGGGATCTTTGCCTAGTCAGTCTTTTAGGAAACTCTTTATTTAGCTGAAAGACGAATATCAGTGTAAGCCAATAAATCATAACTTTTTAAGTAATGAAACTCAATTAATGAAACTTTTAAAGAGAAAAAAAAGTCTGTTATTTAGTCAGGATTACTCTTTTATGAAGGAGGTTTCCATCAGTCAACCACTGTTTCAGATTTCTTTGTCTCAAATTGCAAATTACTTTTTAAATTGTTCATGGAATGCAAATAAAGTGACAATCCTTTCCTACCAGATGTGCTGGATAGGCATGAGGGCACAATCATTTTCCTAACCAATATTTTCATCAAGAACCTATTCAGAATCCTACAATTACTTCCTACTTCCAGTTTAATTGAACTGCGGAACATTGCCAGTAGCAGGTTTCCGTCCTTAAGTGCTCTTAGTGGCCTGGAGACTAGGATGCTAGAAATATTACAAAGAACATTAAAGTGTGACTTGATCTTGTATTGAAAGGCAAAAACTGTATTTACATTCAGTGACAGGGGACTTCATGATTTACACATTTGAATAAGAATCAGGATGGATGCGCTGCCATGTCCCAATAGTATAGCACTTTGCCAGATGATTTCTATTCTAATGTCTGAGTCCCAAGGGTTTAGCAGGAACAGCCATGTGGAAATTAAGTGAAACAGAATTTGGATATGGCTTTGTTTAAAAAAATGTTCTCTTCTCCCATTCACCCCACTGCAATGTAGGTGTTGCTCAAGACAAAGGAAAAATAAACTTATTTATTGTAAAAAGAGTTTAAAAATAGCTAAAAGTCATGTTATGTTACTCCATGTTGGAATAAATAAGACCATGCTGTGTAGTGGAATAGTACCTGTACTGTAAATCTGGAGTCTGCAGTTTCTCAGGTGTGTGACTCCTTTTTCCTAACCTAGGAACATGTGTTCCTCATGCATAAAATAAGGGAGGTTCAGAAAATGATCTCTGAACTTTAGATAGGGCAAAGGGGACGGAGGGGATGAGAAGGTGCAAGGCGATAGGAATGACATTGGAATGAGACAGACATCATTACCCTAAGTATATGTATGAAAACACGAATGGTGTGATTCTACTTTGAGACATAAAAAATTGTGCTCTACTTATGTAATATAAATTGAATTGCATTCTACTGTCACATATAACAAATTAGAATAAATTAAAAAAACCTGAGGCATGGAGGTAAGCTTTGTATTTAAATAATATAATGTCATACGATTTCTTTGCTCATTACAATGAGCAAAAATTTCACCATTCCTTTGTTATAGGGAATTTATTTTTTTCTTCAAAATTATTTTCTTAGGGCTTCTGACATTCAGTCCTACTTTGGATCACATCTCTTCTCATCTTGCTACTCCCTAGTTATCTTGAGATATCATTGTACTCCTGGGTTTGTTCATTGGTTCACTAGCTTTGTATCTCGGTTTCTATGTTTGTTCCATTTCTTTTGTTTCTTTATTTTCCTAAATAAAGACTTAAAAAATTCTCTGAGGAAGAGAATGTGAGTTTTCTGAGTCTTTGAAAGTTTTAAAATATTTTTTATTTTGCTAGTAGTGCTTTACTTGAGTAGCAGTTTGGATAGGCTCAAAGTAATTTATCTTGACTCAAATAGTTTTTCTCAAAATATCAAAAGTATTTTCCACATTTCTTCTAGCACCCAATATTGCTGATAAGTTTTATGCTGTCCTGAGTCTCACAGCTTGAAAATCATTCACTTTTTATCCTTCTGAAAATTTATAGACTATTTGTCTTTATTCCTGGGGTTCCAGAATTTCTAGAAGCTCTTTATAAGGACAGTTCCTTTAAGAACTTTTTAAAAATAATAGACTTTGATTTTGAGAACTTTTAGATTTACAGAAAAATTGAGCAGATATTTCAGTTTCCATATAACCCATTGCATAAACTATTTTTCTTCTATTAGTAACATCTTGTATTTCTGTTACATTTAATGGACCAGTATTGATAAATTGTTTTAAACCAAAGTCTATATTTATTTTTATTTCCTTTTTTTTCTTATTAACTGACACTGTTTTTTAATGTTCCAGCATCCCATCTAGGTTACCACATTATATTTAGTTGTCATGTCTTTTTAGACTTCTCTTGGCTATGAGTTTCTCAGATTTCCTTGTTTATGACATCTTGACAATTTTTAGGTGTAATTTCAAGTATATTGTAGGATGTTCTTTTACTGGAATTTCTGATGTTTTTCTCATAAGTAAACTGGGTTATAGGTTTTGGGAAGGATGATCATAGAGGTAAACTGTCATTTTTTATCAAATCATATAAAGGGTATCATAAATGTTCATACTGACCCTGGTAGTCTGGCTGAAATAGGATTGTTTAGGCTTCTTCATTTTAAAGTTATTCCTTTCTTCACCTTTTCATACTGTATTTTTGTAAGGAAGTCACAATGCATAGGTTAAATTTAAGGATATCCTTTAGGATAGAATAACTGCATAGATTTGTTTATAGTTCTTCTGCAAAGGGGTTTTGTTTCTTCCCTTCATTTATTAATCCATTTGTAATATTTATCTTATATTTTGGGTTATAATCAAACAGTACTTTTTTGGTGAGATATAAATTTTTTTGGTGAGATATGAATTTTTTTTGGTTCTCTTTAGTTGTACATGACAGTAGAGTCCATTTTGATATAATTATACATGCATGAAATATATTTTATTCTAAATTAAGCCCAAGTTTTGTGGATGTATATTATAGTGGGATTCACTGTGGTATATTAATATATGTACAAAGGAAAAAAATGTAAGATTCTTTTTATTGTCTTTCTTATTCCTATCCCCTCTCCTTTCTCTTCACTCCCTTCTAATTCTCTAAACTTCTATTCCTTCCCTTATTGTGTGTTAACTTCCATATATCAGAGAAAACATCCACCCTTTGGTTTTGGGATTGGCTTATTTCACTTAGCATGATAGTCTTCAGTTCCATTCATTTACCCACAAATGCCATAATTTAATTCTTCTTTATGGATGAGAAATATTCCATTGTGTATATATACCACATTTTAAAAAATTCATTCATCTGTTGAAGGGCACCTATGTTGGTTCCATAGTTTAGCTATTTTGAGTTTTATGTGATATAAACATTGATGTGGCTGTGTCACTGTAGTAAGCTGATTTTAAGTCTTTTGGGTATAAAATGAGGAGTGGGATAACTGGGTCAAATGGTGATTCCATTCCAAGTTTTTCTAAGGAATCTCCATACTGCTTTCCAGAGTGACTGTACCAATTTGCAGTCCTACCAGCAATGTATGAGTGTATCTTTTCCCTCACAACCGCTCCAACACTTATTATTGCTTGTATTCTTGGTAACTACCATTCTGATTAGAGTGAGATGAAATCTCAGTGTGGTTTTGGTTTGCATTTCTCTAGTTGCTAGTGATGTTGAACTTTTTAAAAATATATTTGTTGATCTTTTGAATTTCTTTTTCAGTGAAGTACTATTCAGTTCCTTTGCCCATTTATTGATTGGGTTATTTGTTTTTTGATGTTAAGTTTTTTGAGTTATTTATATATCCTAGAGATTAACATGCTATCTGAGATGTGGGTGGCAAAGATTTTCTCACAATCTGTAGGCTCTCTCCTTACACTCTTAATGTTTCCTTTGCTGTGAAAAAGCTTTTTAGTTTTGATTTTACTTCTTGTGCTTTAGGAGTCTTGTTGAGGAATTCAATTCCTAAGCCAACATGTCAGATATTAGAACTACATTTTCTTCTAGTAGTCACAGGGTTTCTGATCTAATACTTAGGTCTGTATTGCCCTTTGAATTTTGTGCAAGATGAGAGAGAGGGGTTCAATTTGATTCTACTACATATGGATTTCCAATTTTCCCATCATTTGTTGAAGAAGCTATCTTTTATCCAATGTATGTTTTTGTTGTCTTTGTCTAGTATGAGATAACTGTATTTATATGTGTTTATCTCTGTGTCTTCTACTCTCTTACATTGGCTTCATGCCTGTTTTGGTGTCAAAATAATTCTTAATAAGATCTGGGGATATAGCTCAGTGACAAAGTGCCCCTGGGATCAAACGTGTGCGTGTGCACATGCATGTGTGCATACACACCCACACCCAGAACATGAAGGTTGTAAAACCTGAAAATTTAGAGGAGTTCTTACTGTATTATTTACATTCGTGAATATACATTGTTGTTATTAGTAAACTTATATAACCTTACATTCCAGGTGAAATTCAAATGTACCTTTCAGAAAGTCAGCTATTCTTCAAGGTAGGAAGCTCTCTCTGAAAAGGACTGTAACTAAGTCCAACCTGTCAATCTTGTGTTCTGCAGCCCAGACTTTGAATTTCTTCACCTGTTACTCAGGGCTAGAGAAATCTGAGCCTGGAACTTTGTCCCTTCAGGGTTTATGTGATGATAATTATTCAATATGAGGCACAGCAGACAACAGGTGGTGGACTAAAGAAACTGGAAGATATTTGTTTCTGGCTCAAGCAAAGTTCTGAATCCATCTTCAGGTTCTCTGATGTCTGGTTGAATTTGTCACCTTGACCTTCAACAGGGGTACAGCTTAATATTTTATGTTTTCTTTTAAATGATGAGAGTGGACTGGCAGCAAGGGACCTGGTTGTTTTGTCCTGTGCCTGATTAGTTATCTTTGATAAAACACTAATTTTTTTAATTTTCTTGCTCAAGTAGTTCCCATTTTGGCCATTGGGAGAACTTTCAGTTGATTTCTGTGCCATACTCCTATTACTGTAATTTGCTTCTCCGCCCCCACCCCCGGCTTCTTGAGTGCTTTTTTACTTTCTGACAATGTAAAAACTTACCTTGTAATATTTTCTGTTCTATTCCTGGAATCAGCCCTTTTTTCATCTCCCATTTCATTTATTGAAAGTGGCATCAGAAATTAAGCTCTTAGGTATGCTTATTGCAATGGTCTTAGGTGTGCTCATTGCTATGGTCTTAGGTGTGCTTACTGCTATGGGGCATCATTGTTTCAGCCTTTCACAGTATGGAAATCTATGTGTATTTGCTGATTCATGTGTTCACACTTGTGTATCTATTTCTGTAGATATACGTGTATTTCTACATGTAATCATCTATATCTAGAACAAGTTAAACACCAGTTTTTATTGATGTCTTGAATTTTTTTTTTTCTTGTGTGTGTGTGTGTGAGTTAGTTTTGGGCATCCCTGAATGAAGGAGCCATGGTTAGTTTTAAGGAGGCTGCTACTCTGGCTTCTGTAAGGTGTCAAACATAATTGTGAGCATGTTTTGGGAGTAGGGAAAAAGAATGTGTGTGGATTACACAACTCAGGGATTACTTTCCTATATTTTTGCTTTTTATCATTTATATTTCCATACCTTCTGACTAGGGGAGCTAAGTCTACATCTTAGAGATATGTTGAATATTAAGGGACATGATATATGATGATCTCATTCCATGTTGCCTGACCATCAGTAACAACTCAACAGCTGGAGATTTGAGTGGATAGGTATGTCATATGCAAGGGAAGGAAAACTAGGGGGCATATCTCAAAGGGAGGAATATCAAATAATTCACAGATATTTAAGAATCATCATATTCTTTTTGATTGCTCTCTTTTATAGTTTCTAGGGATTTTCAACATATTTGATGATACCATTGCAAATATGGAGAGAATTTTCCCCATCCTCTTCTAACCTTTTATAACCTTGCCGTGCCAAATTACACTACCTAGGACATTCAATACAAGTCTGAAAAAACATGTTGAAATTAATTACTGAGAAATGCTAAGCATTCATGATTTGTAATTTTTAAATTTGCATTTCTCTAATTGCTAGAGATGTTGAGCATACAATTTTTGACCATCCGTGTTTCTTCTTCTGTGAAATATTTGATCAGTTCCTTTGCCCATTTGTTGATTGGGTTATTTATTTTTCTGGTGTTAAATTTTTTGAGTTCTTTGTATATCCTGAAAATTATTACCTTATCTGAGGTAGTGGTGAAGATTTTCTCCCAATCTGTAGGATCTCTGTACACGTTCTTGATTATTTCCTTTGTTGTGAAGAAGCTTTACAGTTCGATACCATCCCATTTATTGATTCTTGATTTTACTTCTTGTGCTTTTGGAGTCTAGTTGAATAATTTGTTTCCCAAGCCCAACATGTTGGAGAGTTGGGCCTGCTTTTTCCTTCTAGTAGTTGCATGTCTCTGATATAATGCTTAGGTCTTTGGTCCACCTAGAGTTGAGTTTTGCACAGGAAGAGAGATAGGAGTTCAATTTTATTTTATTACATATGGATTTCCAATTTGCCCAGCACTAATTGTTGAAGAGGCTGTCTTTTCTCCAAAGTATGTTTATAGCGCTTTTGTCTAGGATGACATAACTGTATTTACGTAGGTTTGTTTTTGTGTCTTCTCTTCTGTTCCATTGGCCTTCATGTCTGTTTTGGTGCTAATACCATGCTGTTCTTATTTCCATAGCTCTCACAAAATTTTTTCCTAACATTCTGTGCCAGAACAGTACTTGTTCTTGGGGATATAATATGACCAACATCAAGAACTCTAATACAATTAAAAATCCAGGCTGGGATGGTGGCTCAGTGGTAGAGTACTTGTCTAGCATGTGTGAGGCCCTGGGTTCGATTCTCAGTATTGCATGTAAATAAAATAAGAAAATAAATAAAGATCCATCAACAACTAAAAAAAAAAAAAACTAAAAAAATCATCATAGGAAGCAGACTAAGCAAGTTTTTTTTTTTAATACCAAAATAATCATTGGTATGAAAAGCTGTAGTGCTTTGAGTGTATATCAAGCCCTTGGGGGTATGTGTGTGTCTATAATGTCTCCTTAATTTTCTGCCTCCTGTTCAGTCAGAGATACTTGGAGAAATAAATTGCTGGAGAAAGGGGGATTTATTTTTAAAAGATGATTTAAAGTATGTAATTATTATTACTCAATATTTTTTCATAATTTTTATAATAAAGTATGAATATACTAATTAGTTCGCAATTTTTGCCATGCCATCCCTATTTATATTTCCTTATAATTTATTTTTCCTGAAACACAAGACAAAATGAATTTTATTGACTTCCAAGCGACCAAGTAAGGGATCTATCTTTTGTAGTAGTACAAAAGTACGAGTAGTAGTTGAGGAATTTTAATTTCACAATTGATGAATATGGTTCATTTCAAAAACACATTAGCAGATTTGTTAGAAAGGAGCTTGTTAATAAACTGGGAAGTAGAGGTCTATAGAAGTAAGGGTTACTTATTCACACCTATTCATATATAGATGTAGACTTGATTATTTCTATCCTTATAACATTAGACTGAAAAATGAGGGGGACCTCTATTTCTATGCAAGTTGATCTTCATTTAATTAGTATTAGCATAATGGAATTTATAGGGTGCTTTATTCTCTAATGTCTTGTTATTTAGAAAATTTAAAGCATTTTGGCATGTGGCAAAATAAAAGCTTTTAATTCAGAATCATACTTCTTAGTTTTGAAGAAATCTTGTAAAGTCAGAGCATCATTGGATTGAAATCAATTTAAATAAGTGCTATTTGGTTTGTTTATTTATAGTGCCTACTGGTCTGCCATGATTATGAGAACATTCACCATGAATAGCAGATTTAATGTGCATGTCACACTGGGATTGGAGAGAAGTGCTAACAGTGAAAAGTTGCCTTTTTGTAAACTTGTACCTTAATAATACAGCATATATATATTTTTAAAAGTACATGACTGTCTTCACAATTTTGTGTAAGAGTAACTCATTAAGACAACCAAAGACAACTTGAATATGAGTCTGAGTTAAGGAAAATGAGCCAGTAAAAGCTCTGATGAGCCATGAAAGATAATGTTGGATCACAAGACTTTTTTCCTCCTATACTCCACTGTGGTGAGGGCACTTAAGTTTGACTTATTATGGCTACACCCTTTAAAAATTATGCCTACCCCAGGATACTTACACTTAAGTCAGAAAGAGATAGTTCAAGGTTATGTTAAGTAAAATACTACACATGCCATCAAGGCACAAATATAAAATACATTTATCTTTCTATCTACTTTAGGTCCCAGATTGAGCACCAAAGGGTATCCTTCACTGGATCAAGTTTTGATAAAGAAAATCCTCAAAAGAACTCTCAAATGATGTCCCATAGCCCCACAAGGCTTCTCAAGATTCTTTATCAAGAAACAAGGACTCAAATCCCTTAACCACTATTACTGACAAGGACAAGGTATTAAGAGGACATATGTACTTTGCATAAATGGTAGTTAAAGGTAAAGAGAGGGAGGGGAGGAGAGGAATAGCACCAGCAATTATTGAGTGCCTGCTAAATTCCAGGTTCTTAAATAATAATAAAATAGCTAATAATGGTTAAGCAATCATTATACTAAGTGATTCATGTGAATTATTTAATTTTATTCCCCATGACATGGCTATAATGGAAATACTATTATTATCTCCAATTATGTATGGAAAAAAATGATACATTTCAAGGTTAAATAACTTTCCTGGATTTAAAATGCAGATATCTGGCTTCAGCACTCTTAATCACTATGTCAGTTTACATGTGATAGCTTATTTATTCATAATATACTCACAGTGGAGATGTTATCTTAATTATTTTCATTTTGAGGACTTGAAAACACAGACTAAAATAGTTTATATTGTAAAGGACTAAAAGGTTAATAGGTGCATTGATCAATTTTAAACCTAGATCTATAAATTTAGAAAAAATTGTTTAATATGGGGCAGAAAATAATGTACTGCATTCAGAAAAATTTGAAAACATATATTAAGTGTAAGAATCTACATAAAATAACACAGAACGTTTTTTTATCTTCATGTTAGCCAAAAATTTTTATTTTTTATCATTTTTAGCACATAGCAATGTTATTTGCAAGTGGAAGTCACAATGTTAAATGTTTTTTTATGTACCTTCATATTACAAGGCAGTGGCAAGTAGCAAATGATGTGGGAAGAGTTCAGATCTCTTCTCCATCTCTCATAGGTCTTGCTCCTCTATACATTTGGATATATGACTGAACTCAGGGCTTACTCACGATAGAGCATGTTGAATTTTGTATCTAGTTCCTACTATTTTCAGCAACAAGAAAATAATAATGCTAAGAGTTGGATTGATACAAGGCAGGATACCTTGATTTGAACTTGAACTGAAACTCCACAATTCACTCTGGGCTTTATTAGAGTTCTATATTAAGTATTTTCAGATATTTGCTTAGGTATTATTAAAATGTTGCTTTCCCCCTTATTTTGCTGCTATTTTTGCATTAATATCACTAGATAAATTGAAGGTTATGGTTTAGGAATATATCACAGAATTTTACTATTTCTATGTCCTTGGCTGAAATACCAATCAATAGCAAAAAAAAAAAAAAAAAAAAAAACACCAAAAGGAATTCTTGTGGTATTCATCTTGCAAAAGGAAAATAAAACTGATAAAATATGTCTCATAAAAGTAAAAATATTTTAGAAAATCTTGATTACTTTTTTAACAATTTTTAATTAATTTATACTAATTTTTGATGAAAGAACTGAAAATTATGTTGATGTAAATACTGATATAGTTTCTATTGTTTTAACATTGATTATGTTTTGAGAAATTCCAATTGATATTTAAATAATTTTCAAGTTATAGCAGGATATTCCTATTTGTGTTTTTTCTAAGGCCAGAGAGAAACTGCTAAGTGGAAATGCATGAAGCATACTTTGAGGTCCAATAGGAGATAAATGAAGTTCACAGTAAATGAGCTTTAAAAAAAGTGGTTTTGCAGACTGGGTTCCCTGGAAAAAATCTCTAAGGCAGTTTAGTGTACAGGATATTTATTGATATGTGCCTGTGGAATGCACATGGAAAGCATGGAATAAAGCAGAATTTTGCAGATGTCTAGCTACAGTGAAAGTTCAATGGTCCATCAGAATTGTTCAAAATATCAGCCCTTTCATTTTCTCAGTGGTTTTCCTAGTATTTAGCAATTTCATTTGGGCCAATCATTGACTATGGACATCCTACAGGGCATGGTGCTAGATGAAACAGTCTACACAGCTTAGGCAATTTATAGCATCTAGAAACAAGTCTGCCATTGAAGTGTCACATGTTCACCATAGAGTGTGAATTCCTTATGACTGGTTATGTTCATATAGTATTGATGATCATTCCCTAGAAAATCTGAAAGAGTAAATTTCTGTATTAAGGACAGTTATTGGTATCCTTTAAGACTCATTCCAACTCAATTTTTCTATGAGCCAATAAAAATTGAAATGACTTGACTGAGTGTTATTAATCTAGCCTCATTAACTTCTGAATGGAAATCAACCTCAATGAGACTGATAGAAACATAGCACATTTAAAATAGAACAGGAAAACCCTATTGAACTTATCTCTTATTTTAGTTCTTGTTTAACATGAAACAATAAGTAGGACAAAATTCAAGGGAATCATAACCAGAATGAAATTGCTAAATACTAAGAAAACCACTGAGAAAATGAAAGGGCTGATATTTTGGCAGAGTCTCTCAGTACTCACTGTATTTATACGATGTAATATATCCCATAAGCTTTCTTTAAACTGAATATACAACTTTCTGTTCTTGGAGATGGGGACAGTTTGTTAATTGAGAGGACATTGATTGCTGAGAATCGTACTGCCCTTATGCTTTGAGAGAATACAGATAAATAGAAAAGGTGTATATAAAGGTAAAGTATATAAAGGCCAGTGTATATAAAGTGTATATAAAGGTAAGGTAAAAAACAGTTGCACATATTTATTTCTTCTAAACCTCCTATCATAAGGAGAAATACACAGAAATGACAATAGTATTTGTGTTTAATAAGGATATTGGCAAGACATTTTCAAAATTATTTTATTTATGTTGATAAGGCTAGATTTATTTTGAATAATGCTGGGAAAACTGCAAAGTACATTGTTAAGTTTTGAAGTTCCAGGTAAGAATCAGAGAAGAATGATTCTTCTGAAGAATCACTCTGAAGAATGTATGTACTTTTAACTAAATTAATCATCTGTGAATAACCTCCATCATTCTCAGTTGAGGTCACAGCAAAATCTGTTTTCACTTTTCCTTTTCTTACAATAGACAAAGTCATCTCTAGGATTCTAAGTTAAAGAAGGTTTATTGAACACACTACAGGATATTACTGATTTGAAGTGATCTAACAGTGGAGGGGATGATGTTTTGTGAAAACTTCATATCCTACTGCTGTCAGGTTTTCATTTTAGTGTCTACTTCTCTCAGGGGTAGACTGTCTCTGCATTACAAGGTTGCAAAACTGCCTCATAGGATTTAGTACAAGTATTTTGATTTGTTCTAAATCTGGCTGTCAACTTAAGACAACATAGCCATGTTTGAATTGTAACATAAGAATAATACATAGCATATGTTGCTACTGGCCAACTACAGCAACCAGGAGTTCCTTCTTTCTTTTTCTACCCTTCCTTCCTTCCTCCCTCCCTCCCTCCCTTCCTTCCTCCCTCCCTTCCTTCCTTCCTTCCTTCCTCCCTCCCTTCCTTTCTTCCTCCCTCCCTCCCTTCCTTCCTTCCTCTCTCCCTCCCTTCCTTTCTTCCTCCCTCCCTCCCTTCCTTCCTTCCAATCCTTTTTAGTTATATAACATTTGGATACATTTTGACATAATCACAAAAGCAAGGAATATAATTTGCTCAAATTCAGTCCCCAGCACTTTCCCTTCCCCCCAGCTCCTTCCCCTCTAGTCAATTCATCTTTTTGTAATTCACTTATAGTTTTTTTAATATTAGTATTTTGCGAATATACTGATTCTGGGATTCACTGTGCTATATTCATATATGTACATACAATTATGTCAGGATTATTCCACTGTTCTTCCCTTTTCCCATCCCTCCTTCCTCTTCCTCAATCCCTTGTCTTACCCTACTCATATTTCCTCTATTTTGAGGAAATTCCATCTCCCTTTTTCCCTTCTTTCTTTCTCCCTTTCTTTTCCCCTTCTTTCCTTCCTTCCTTCCTTCCTTCCTTCCTTCCTTCCTTCCTTCCTTCCTTCCTTCCTTCCATCCATCATTCCCACCCCCTTATTTTGGATTAGCTTCTGCGTATCAGAGAAAATATTTGACCTTTGACTTTTGGGGACAGGAGCTCTTTCTTAAATGAATCAATTCATTTGTTTTAAAATTTGAAAACATCTTGCCTTTGGCTGGAGTGAAGCATAATGGTTGTGTAGTGATCAAATATGAATCAGGAAAGGGACCTAGAAGTCGTGTTGTGAAGAATTTGTATAACATACTTATACAAAGAAATTTGAACTTGAAGTTGCAAGCAGTAGGGAGCTACTAATTACAAAATTTTAGGTAAGGGATTATAGCCTCCAGTCCACTCTGTGAGGAAAAAAACAAGAAGCATTTTCCTAACTGCTCCTAATTTTCAAGGTTGGAAATGGTTCTTTCCAACATAATCCAGAAGTCTTGGATTGATCATTTATAGGACTTGGTCAAATTTTAGTTAGGGAAATATTTCCCCAGGCTTTTTTATGGGAAGTAGGAGGACTGATATTTCATTCTTCTAGTCACATCTGACTCCTTTAAACCTCAATGAAAAGAAAGAAAAAAATAGGGTAAATAAGATAATTAAGTAACTTGTAAACTCCAAACCTGTGGAGCAGATCCTGCCCATGCCTATACTTTATCTATTGACCACACAATTGGTCATATCGTAACATCTACCTTTCACTGAAGGCTGTACATTGTTTTTGTGATATGTGTTTTTCTTGCTTTTACAACTGGCTTCTTAACTCCCAGGTTTTCAAAGTTGGGCTCCTAGATTAACTGGTTCAGAACTATATGAAATGCTTAGATGTTTTACAAGCTTCTCAGGTAATCTTCTTGTAAAGTAGAATGTATTAGAATGCTGTGTATGTATCTGCAAATCCAAGAGGAATAAAAACAAGTTAATGTAGAGTCTTATTTATCCCAGGTATGTCTGTTCATTTTCATGTGTTCAATTCTAGAAAGATCCACATTTTCCAAAGATCAAGACATGGTGAACTGGGCCTTCTGGCTTGGGACTATAACTCTTGCTTGGTTTGACTCATTACTGCAGGTTAGAGAGGTCCCCCAAATCTGCAGAAAGGAAGTAGATATTGTGTCTGTTGTCACCTAAGAATGTATAACTCATGAATTTTATCATATAATATATACTCTAGATCCTATGAAGAAGGGTTTAAATCAATGGAGATGTTATTCAATCATTGAAAGCTGCAGAGATGTTAGAAATTATTTGTGTGTGTATTTTCTATCCAACCAGTATAAAGAATAATAGATTTCAGAGATTCTTGAGGAATGAAAAGGAAAATTCACATGTAGGACTGGGGAGAGTATTTCTTTTCTCTCTCTGAAAGAGCTATGAGGAGCCCATGGTGAAATTTTAAGTAGAGTATGAATGTGATTTGATTAAATGTTTTAAAAGGAAGACTCTGGAGAATGAGTTGGAGATGGAAATGTGGGGAAGATCAGTTTATGTATCTCTAAAATGATGGTGGTCTGGATGGTGGGCACAGAGAAGACTGATAGTTGTAGAAATGATCAAGATATGTTTAGAGGAAGACAAATTGGATCTCACGATGGGTTGGATGTGAATGTTAGGGAATGATAAAATGAGAAATCAAGGATCATAACAAGTATTTTAATCCTCTCAATTATCTGACAAGATAGGTCTTATTGTCTGTGCTAGAAAAGAAGGAATCTGTGACACTGAACAGATAGAACCCTATCCAATGTTTATGTCTGTCTACTAAGTGATGGCATAAGAATTGAACCCAGATAATTGAATAGCACATAACAATCATCATACATATTCAACTGCAGTCACCTTCAACATATTATCTTTTATGGTGAATTCAAGACCCAAAGTAGCTTCTAATTGCACTTTAAAAAAATTTCTAATCATATACAACCAATGTTTAAGTAAATCAGCTAGTCTCAGAGATTTATTTTAAAACCTAACTTTCGGGATATTTTATGTAGTCTTCACAGATTCAGCCTGATATATATTTAATATATATCTGCTGTAATATTCAGGGAAATAATGAGACAAATAACAATGACCTTCAAGTACAAAAAGATACTAAAGATCTTGCTGAATAATTGATGAGCCAATGTTTGGTTTGTAAGTATTTTATTCTTATATTTTACTGTGTTCTTTCTTGGACTTTCAAAATTGGCAATCAATTGGGATAGTCCTTCAAAACATTGTTTATCATAATCCCTCAAGTATCCTTGCCTACTCAAATTTTATATTTTCAAGAAATCAATCAAAAACTTTCCCAAAGCTTGTGTACACCCTCAATACTTAGACAATTTTGAAAATCACTAGGATGGGAACTTCCTAGAACTGAGGAAGGTTATATTTAGTATGTGTGGTTGGGTTGGGTAAAAGGAAAAATCCTACCTACACACATCTCTTTCCCTTAGATTGACTTTTGTCTTTGTAAGAAGATTATTTCATTGGTCTTAGTGACAAGGAAACAATGAATTTCACTGAGACATGACAATGCCTAGTGGGGAAAAAACCTATTTAACAGCAAATGGGTTTTGATTGTACATGTCTTCCTCCATGTTTTTGGCAATTTGAAATGTATATTAAAATGAGGTCAGAAATTTATACCATTGTATTATCTGTATTTGGTTTGGTGAAAACATTAGGAGTGGGGTAAAATGCGTGGGGAGGCTAATTCTCAAAAAGTGCCCAGATGGGTTTGAATTTTTAAAAGTGAAGGCAATACATAATGCTAGAGGTTTTTTGTTGTTGTTCCTTTGTTTTGTTTTGTTTTTCAGAGTGCTGGGGTTTAAACCTTGGCCCTCTGACACTGAGCAATATGCCCAGAGCAAGAATAGAGCCTTTGTAGGTGGTTATTTCAACTGGCAGAGACTGTATCTACCAGGCATCCCAATTTCAAGGGCATTATGGATGGAAAATGTTATAATTTATTTTCTCCCCAGATACTTGGTGTGTCCCATTGTCCCATGTTCTCTGGGATTTCCTAAGTATTTTCTTAGTAAATCTTTCAATAATCAGCTTAAGATGGTAAGCAAATCATTTTAGTGGGCTAAAACACACACAATTTTTCCTGTAAAATAGATTGCATTTATTGGTAAATATATGCCACAATTTCAGGTTTAAAGAGTCTCTTGATTCAAGAAGTCCTACCACCTTTCTTTTATTCTGCTTGTTGAGAAATATGGCAGCTAATACCTGAGTGTACAATGCTGGAGAAATGTATTTGCAAAGATTTTCTTGAATGCAAGTGCAAATACGGCTTCTCAAACATAAATCTATTTTCAATTAACTGACATAATAGTGTAAATAAACTATTTATTATTTGATTCACTGAATGGATAAAACAATAAATACATCCTTTACTTGCCTGATCATAAGACTTAGTATGAGGGTGGGGTTGTGGCTCAGTGGTAGAGCACTTACCTAGCATGTGTGAGGCACTGAGTTCAATTCTCAGTTCCACATAAAAATAAATGAATAAAATTTAAAAAGTCCATCAATGTCTAAAAAAATATTAAAAAGACTTAGTGAGTACTTCAATATGTTTAATATTATTGATTTTACTTTGTAGGTTTTATTCCTAATCTTTGTTACTTAATAAAGCTAGCAGATGGAGGAAAGATTTATCTATGTATCTGATATTTGTTTTTCAGTGTTTAACCATTAATCCATCATATTTTTTATATTTCTTTTGCAGCTTTAGATCATAAAATAAAGTTATGTATGAATTTATTTTTACACATAAGAGAATTAATTAAGTCTTCAAAGTTAGTAGAACCACTCAGTTAACTATTCACATTAGTTGACAATCATTTACATTGACATTTGCATTCTATGTGACTCTTCATTGACCTGTTAGCAGAGCATATGTTTGGAGTTGTTTTTCCTCCAGTACTATTCCAGCAATGATGTAAAGTTGCCAGTGCAGATGGGATGCTTTTGTAGAATGGAACACTCCCAACAAAACACCAGACTCATGACCTTCATTTTCATCTAATATAGCAATATACAAGAGCAATTACTATTTAATATTTATTAGGTATTCTTGGAAGAGTATGACTAACTAGAGAAATGTTGGTCTGTAAATGGTGATGGCATACACAATTTCAAGTAATTTACAGAATATAAACAAAATGCTGATCCAGAGCTTGTGGTTTGAGAATGCATGATTGTGCACAACATAGTAGTGCCTAAGTTTCATTAATAAAAATACTAAACACTATCTATTTAGAGCTGAAACTGTCAAGAAAATTGTTACTTAGTGAAAAGACAACTCAGGAATATGCTTGAAAAGTTGAAAGTAAAATTAATTGGTATCACAAACTTTGTGAAACTGAGTAGTAGGTAAGAGCTCATATAAGTTCTAGGCCAGTTGGGATGAACATTTTATTTTTTAGCAAAGAAGTAAGGGAAACTTTGGTGTGTAAAGATTTTATTAATTATACTGTGAATGACAAATGAGCTTACAAGCAAAATTTTAGTACAAACTCAATTTGAAGTCAGACAAATGGAATATTTCTGTGCCTATGGAACTTTTTTTTATTGGTTGTTCAAAACATTACAAAGCTCTTGACATATCATATTTCATACATTAGATTCAAGTGGGTTATGAACTCCCATTTTTACCCCAAATACAGATTGCAGAATCACATCAGTTACACATCCACATTTTTACATAATGCCATATTAGTAACTGTTGTATTCTGCTACCTTTCCTATCCTCTACTATCCCCCCTCCCGTCCTCTCCCATCTTCTCTCTCTACCCCATCTACTGTAATTCATTTCTCTCCTTGTTTATTTTCCCATTACTCTCACAACCTCTTATATGTAATTTTGTAAACTTTCTTTTCCTAAAATAGAAAACAAGACATGGAGTGAGTTGTTCTCAAGTCTTCATATACATAAAATGATCAGTGAAAGACTGCAAAAAGCATAGGTGTGCACTTGATCAGCTGATTAGAGGGCATGCTCATTCTTCTGTGTTAGTGCCTAGGTCAAGTCCTTAAGTCGGGGGCTCTGGCTTTCATTGGCAATGGTGTTTGTGAAGACAAAGCTAGGTTTAGTTCAGCAGATTACTAGGCCTATTTGGAGTAAGTAAACCTCTGCTTAGAGGGAAGATATGATAAGTGACTTTCTCTATTAGTGGTGAATTACTAAAAGTGATGGATCACTGAACTAATGATTCTTTATTACAAAGAGGAAGTATAAAAATTTAAAGGAAGTGGGGGATGAATATTCAAAATAATTCTGAGATGTCTCATTTTCCTCCTTGTGGACTACACTTACATTGAGAATTAATGTTCTGAAGATAGGTACAAAGCTAAGAATTTAACTCCTAGAAGGGATGGATGGTCCACCTCCTTTCACAGTTCTCAAATAGTTTTTGGTAGCGGTCCACAGTAATATATGTATGTAATAAAAATGGCAGTTTAGATGAGCAGCCATTTTTGCCTCTGTATCTTGGTTCTGTCTCCTTTTGTTACAATCTCAGTTATCCTATGTTCTAATTTATTCTATTTTTTAAAAACCTGTGGTATTAATGAAATTAATTTCCTCTTCCTTAGTAGGTAGTAAATTACAATTGGAAGAATAATAAGATAAATGATTTTGCCAGTACCATTAAGTAGAGGACATGTTTGTATTACCAAAGACTTAAAGAAAATCTTCCCTCTAACAAGATGCGAGGAACACCTTCACCTAAGGACTTTCAACCTTGCTTCCTCTGGCTGGAGTACTCTTTTCTAAGGTATCCAGTTAGCCAACTTCAGGTCTTTGCTTAAAAGTAACCTCCTTAAGATGGTCTTCACTAGGCTTCCCTTAACATCTTATTTAATTTTTAAACCTTCCTGGCAATTCCTATACCCCTTCCTATTTATTTTTCTTGATAGCAATACTCATTGTTCTCTATAAGGTAGTATTTCTTTATAGTGGTATAGCATAAATTCCATCTGACATACTAAAAATTTTTCTAGTCATTTGTAAATTGAGATAATTCTGTATCTCAAAAGAAAAAGTTCACCCAAGGAGAGTAAATGTGATTCCAAACTGTATTTCTAATCCCTCAAGAACTCCAAAGAGGGTTTCATTTGTTACCTCCAGATACTAATCTTTAAATCCCCCTTTTTTTCCCCAGGTCTTTTACACCTCAATAGCTGTGCATACCTCTTCTTCTTTTTACCCTCATTCTCAATTTTCTCCTCACAGCTATCTGGCAATGCCCCCTACATGGGTTTTCTCCTTCTTCTGTTCTCTTTCCTATGCTGTATCATCTCTGTACTAACATTGGCCATATTTTCCCTCTGCCATGCCAGATGACAGTGGCAACCAATAGCATCGGGACACTCTTCCTCACACCACCCTCCCCTTCCTATTGGACAACCAATAGGAATGCCAGAGACATGCTTTTGGCTATAGCAAATCAAGGACAACAAACTAGGTAATTTTGGAAAAAATTTCAAGTTAAAAAATATGGGAAAGCCCAATATTTCTTCATACATATTTTAATGGCTTATTAATTTGTATAAATGTTTTTACATTTGGTTGTATTTTGACAATTTTCAGCAACGAGATCCACTTGTTTCCCCCAAACCCCAAATAGAGAATACTTATAATTGTGGATTACCTACATCCTTTTCATATGATCAAAAATTAAATTAATAAAAGGCAGTGCTTTTCAGTTACCATATATACTGGTATGTCATGTTCAGGTATGAAAGATATTATAGACAATTTGTTTTAAATAATACTTAAAATTCTTAGCTTTGTAAATAATCTACTTTTTAACAACTTATAATGAATTTATGTTTAATGTTCACCTTATAGAATAATGTTAGTCTTTGTCTGTAATACTGATGTTTTATTCAGGTTGAAAGAGAAAGAACTGACATTATCAAGCTATGACTTTTTATAGGTGTGCTATGTAAATAGAAATTTCATGGTATGAAATAGTTTTGGTATGAATTATGCTTCATTGTGATCTGAGTCTGATGCTAAATACGTTTTACAGTTTACCTGTAATTTACTTTATAATTGATTTTTTAAAAATAAATGACAGCAGAATGCATTACAATTCTTATTACACATATAAAGCACAATTTTTCATATCTCTGGTTGTGTATAAAGTATGTTCACACAAATTCATGTCTTCATACATGTATTTTGGATAATGATGTCCATCACATTCCAACATCCTTGCTAACCCCCTGTACCCTCCTTTCCCCTCCCACCCCTTTGCCCCATCTAGAGTTCGTCTATTCCTCCCTACCCAACTATGAGTCAGTCACCTTATATCATGTACAATCACAAGAATGGAATCCTAATTAGAATAAATTATGCTCCATGTATATATAATATGTCAAAACACAGTCTACTGTCATTTATATCTAAAAAGAACAAATGAAAAATAAATGCTGGAGAAGACATGGGGAAAAAGACCACTTTTACACAGTTGATGGGATTGTTAATTAGTATAACCACGATGAAAATCAGTATAGAGATTTCTTAAAAGATTGGGAATGGAACCACCATATGTATGACCCAGCTATAACACTCTTTGGTATTTATCCTAAAGAATTAAAGTCAATATTCTATAGCAACACATACGTACCCATGTTTAGAACAGCACAATTTACAATGGCCAAATTATGGAACCAGCCTAGGTGTCCATTAACAGACGAAAGGATAAAGAAAATGTAGTATATATGCATAATGGAATTTTGTTTAGCCATAAAGAAGAATGGTATATAGTTTCCAGGAAAATGGATAGTACATTATGTTCAGTGGAATAAGCCAAACTAAGAAAGTCAAAGGTCATCATATATTTTCTCTCATGTGCAGAAGATAGAGAAAAAAAACCAAACAAACAAAAAATAAGGTGGTGTGGGAGGAAATCTTATGAAAATAGAAGGGAACCCAGTAGAACAGAGGAAGGTAACAAGTGGAAAGGAGGAAAGGGGGCACTTTAGGAAATGAAATTGACCAAAATATATTGTTGTATGTACAAATATGTAATAATGAATCTCACTATTATAATTATAATGTACCAATAAAAATAAAAATCAAAGCAATACAAACTTTATGTGAAGAGATCAAGAATATACAATAATGTAAAGAACATAAGTAAAGAGAAATATGCTATATATAAAAACTGTATATGAAGCCCCAGTAAATTTTAAAAGAATAAAACAAAACTGTTAAATATAAAATATCATTTAAAAGAAAAAATAAAAAGTCAATAGTTGGGTTAAATAGTTGATTCATTCCAACTAAAGAAAAACTTTTCCATCTTAAAAAGTGTCCATCTTATGTTAAGGAAAAAACACTTCCAAAAATGTATCAAAGAATATAATAAAGTTAAAAACTAATGTTAATAAAATAGAAAACAAAGCTATGGTAGAAAGAATGAAAAAAATCACATTATGCTCTTTAGAAAGACCTATGAATTGACAAATTTCTGATGAGATTGATAAATCTGAATGAAAAAAGGGACACCTAGACACTAAGGAATAAGCAAGAGTTAGTAAATGGTAAGAAGAATATCACAAATGACTTTATGCAAATAAATTAAAAAATGTAAAATGGTGCAAGTCACTGTGGAAAACAATTTGATGAAGGCTTGGAAAGTTAAAAATAGAGTTGTCATATTATCCAGCAATTCCAATTCTAGAATAGACAAAAATATAGAAACAAGAAGTAGATTAGTGTTTATCAGGGGATTGTAAAATGGGAAGCAATTATTAATAGGTATAGAAATTCTTCTTAAGTGATGAAATTATCTGGAATTACACAGTAGTAATAGTTGCCAACCACAGTGAATGTACTAAAACTCACTGAATTACCTGTTAAAATAGCAGATTTTTTGGTTTGTGAATTATATTTCAATTATAGAAAATCTTCCTATAAAGCATAATATGCCCAGATTTTTTTACAAGAAATTTTTTACTAAAATTCTTAAGAAACTGCAATATGATATTATAAATTGGAAGATAGAAAGGTAATTTTTTGAACTTATTTGAAGCTAGTGAAAATTTTAATGCCATTCTCAGAAAAAGAAATTATAAGAAAGAAAATTTTAGGCCTTATTTCACATATTAACAAAGACACAAGAACGCTCATCAAATGTTAGTCACCAATTGAGCAATGCAGCAGATTCCTCATTATCAAAAAGTTCCATCAACCCCAGAAATATAAGAATGCATAAATTAGAAAATTTGTAAATGTAAATAACCTTATTATATGATTGAAGAATAACTATAATTGATCCTCTTAACAGTTTTAGAAAACCCATGTGACCGAAGTCAAGATCCATTTATAATAAAGTTGTCTTAAAAATTTGAGTAGAAATCTAAAGTGATTATGAATGCCTGTATCAAACATCACTTGAACATTAGAAGTGCTTAAAATCTAATATTGATTTGATATTATAATAGCTATCATGATAAAGAAGAAAGACAAATAAATAAACAATTTAGAAACTGTGAAGGAAGAAGCAAAATTATTTTTATTTAGAAAAACATTATAAATTGGGAAAAGGTATTTGCAACATATAACCAACGAAAGAATAATAATCAGAATATTTAAATAAGTCCATAATAAATAACTCAACTGAGAAATCAGCAAAACAATATGAAAAACATTTTGCTGAAGATATTTATAAATGGCTAACACAAATACATGGATAAAACTCTTTAATAACCAGGGAATGCAAATTAAGCAGACCAAGAAATATGTTTTTAACATGATAAATTGGGGGAAAAATGAGAAGTTTGGCAATACTGATTGTTGATGAAGATGTAGCACCAACAGGAGTATAGCTTGAAACATTTGTATGGCTGTCTTGTTATTCCACTCCCAAGTATATATACAAGAGAAACTTGTATATGTACACCAGGAAACATGTGTTACAATTCAAAGAAGCATTGTTTGCAGAGCAAAAATTCTGGGAAAATGTAAATGTTAGTTGATTCAAAGTAGATATGTAAATCATAGGATTTATATACAAAATATTAATCAACACTGAATATAAACTACAATAGTAAGCAGAACATGGTTGAATCATAGAAATTACCCCTAATAAATACCATTTATGTACATTTTAAAATGAAGCAAACTAAACATTTTGGTTATTCAAACATATGGGTTATAATTTTTAAAAATAGAATGATGAAGAAAATTTGACTTAGTGAAGGCTAACAAGGATGAGGAAAATGGAAATTGGACGAGGAAAAGCATGAAGACAGATGCCACTGTCTTGATAATTTCAAGTCGGATGATAGGCTCTTGGGTCTTCCTTTTTGGTACTAATAAAAATCTTACTGCTAATACCCAACACTTACCTAGCACTCACTTACTATGGTCCAAGCACAGTTCTCAGCACTCTATTTAAATTGCATTATTTAATCTTCACAAAGCTTTATTGGGTTATTCTTGTTTGCATTTTACAGAGGAGGAAATGGAACCACAGATAGATTAGTGACTACTAGGGTCATATATCTAGCAAATAGTAGATTCAAGATACCAATCCAGGCAGTTTTGCTCCAGAATTCATAACTGATAATTAAAAATATATCTCATTCATATATATAAAATATTACATAATAAAAAGATCCAATCAGAAGGGCTCAACTTTTATCTATTAACAACACAATTGTTAGAGAACATTGAAAGTTTTATAAGAGTCCAATGTAAACTCAAATGAACTGTAACAAAGGAAGAAATGGAAAGCACTCATTTATTACACTGGCATCCAAGGAACCTGATTTTCAGGTTGCTACCTCCTAGTATACAACAACAATATGCTTGCAAATTTGATTTGCAATTCATGGCACCAGTTAAAGAATTTGCATATGTATCAATTAAAATCACTAACTTCCCAAATCTTGTTTTACTTGACTTTGATACCTTTTCACCAAGTAGATATAGAGAAGATGGTTTGGTTATTCCCTCAGCACAGCATCACCTACTGACTAGCGTGAATTATAGAAATACTGTTTATTTTTATAGTATTTGTTTTTAGAGATTATTTCCAGTCTGGAACTCATCTTGGGAAAATTGTGTACAATTATATAAAATAAAGCTATGATGGGAACTATTTCTTTTGGGATATCAAAAGACATCTTAAATCATCTTGTCAACTTTTAAAAAGAATTCCATATTTCTGAATAGAGCAAATGATCATGTGCTCCTCATTTTTCTATAGTGATAAATTTTAATTTTCTAGGTATGAAATTTTTTCTTTTAGGGTGTGTTAATGACTAAGGTGTACATTGCATGTGAACAAAAAGATGAAAAAATAAATTTAAAAAATAGCCCTGCCAATAGATAAAATTCACAGTAGATAACTGTTGATACCTCACATACATATACCTCTTAAACAAGAGAGTTGAACCCATCTTCCTGATGCTATGAGGGTTTCCCAGACAAAAGTGCGGCCTTCTTTCATCTATGTGGAAAACTCTATATAGAGCCAAATGTTCACTGAGGAACAATCGTTTCTGTCTGTATGTTCAGTTATTGATATCATGCAAATATATAGTATTGTATACTTTTATCTCAGTTCCAAATACATTCAGTCTCTTTGAACTCCTTTGTTCAATAATCTGGATGTATATTTCAAAGTCCAGAACAATGCATATAATTATTCTTGATGTGAGCCTTACATTGCCTATTTTAATTTACACATGGTCCCATTTAGTGGATGCAGTGTTCTTTCTTCTACACTACTGATCTTTTCTCACCTACGTTTCAAAGGTCTATTCCCCAAAGATCCTTTCTTCTTATGTCTAGGAGTCAAGCATCTCTAGCTCTCTCAGAGGGTTTCTTCCCTCTGTGGGGAACCTCTTTTTTTTGTTCACTGTCTGTTCCACTGTTCTCTTGGTTTCCCTTCTCTTTTGGGTTCCACCTATTCTCTTCTTTGGCCTCTGAACAATTTGTTATTCATCTTTTTAAAAGAAATCATGCTGAATATGACTGGATAGGATTTGAAATGTAAGCAAATATAAGTGGGGTAAAGGAAAGTGATCATTAGTGATCTCCATCAAGCTCAAGTACTGATAAGATAATTAATTAAAACTGTTACTGTTAAGACTGAGTGTTGATGAGAGATAGGGGTTTAATTTCATTTTGTTGCATATGGATTTACAGTTTTCCCACCACCATTTGTTGAAAAGGCCATCTTTTCTCCAATGCATGTTCTTGGAAACTTTATCTAATATAAGATAATTGTAGTTTTGTGGTTTAGTCTCTGTTTCCTCTATTCTGTACCATTGGTCTACCAGTCTGTTTTGGTGTCAATACCATACTGTTACTATTACTGTTACTATTGCTCTGTAGTATAGTTTAAGGTCTGGTATACTGATACCATCTGCTTCACTCTTCCTGTTAAAGATTACTTTAGCTATTTGGGGTCTCTTATTTTTCCAGATGAATTTCAATAAATGGGATCGACTCAAACTACAAAATTTCTTCTCAGCAAAAGAAACAATCTGTGAGGTGAATAGAGAGCCTACATCATGGGAGCAAATTTTTACACCTCACACATTAGATAGAGCACTAATCTCTAGGGTATACAAAGAACCAAAAAGCTAAGCATCAAAAAAAACAAAAACAAAAAAACCTCAAAAAACAAAAACCCAAATAACCCAATCAATAAATGGGCCAAGGACCTGAACAGACACTTCTCAGAAGATGATATACAATTAGTCAATAAATATATGAAAAAAATGTTCATCACTAGCAATTAGAGAAATGCAAATCAAAGCCACTATAAGATTTCATCTCATTCCAGTCAGAAAGGCAGCTATTATGAAGACAAACAACAATAAGTGTTGGTGAGGATGTGGAGAAAAAGGTACACTCATATACTACTGGTGGGACTGCAAATTGGTGCAGCCAATATGGAAAGCAATATGGAGATTTCTTGGAAAGTTGGGAATGGAACCACCATTTGACCTAGCTATCCCTCTCCTCAGTCTATACCCAAAGGACTTAAAAACAGAATACTACAGGGACACAGTCACACCAATGTTTATAGCAGCACAATTCACAATAGTTAAACTGTGGAACCAGCCTAGATGATTTTCAATAGATGAATGGATAAAAAAGGCTTGTGGCATATATACACAATGGAATATTACTCAGTAATAAAAGAAAATAAAATCATGGCATTTTCAGGTAAATGAATGGAGTTAGAGAAGATAATGCTAAGTGAAGTAAGCCAATCCTAAAGAGCCAAATTCTGAATGTTTTCTTTGATATAAGGAGGCTGATTATAGTGGGCTAGGGAGCAGGAGCATGGGAGGAATAGACAAACTCTAGATAGGGCAGAGGGGTTGGAAGGGAAGGGAGGGGGCATGGTGTTATTAATGATGGTGGAATGTGATGATCATTACTATCCAAAATACAGGTATGAATACATAAATTGGTGTGAATATACTATGTATACAACCAGAGATATGAAAAATTGTGCTCTATATGTGTAATAAGAATTGTAATGCATTCTGTTGTCATATATAAATAAACATCAAAACAGAGTGAGTGTTGAGGCTTTTGGAAGTTAAAATTACTACATAAGGTTACACAAGATATAGGAGAAAAGCTGGTGAGTCAGACTTAGGCCTCTAACTCCTATGCTTAGTTAAATGTTCTGCAAATTTGTCAGAACTAAAGAAAAATGAGAGGAAATATTATATGAGTAGAGGTTGGTAGAATCTCCTCATAAAAAAAATCAAACTTTATGAAGCCCCACACTTAGCTATATATTTGTGGGATGTGTGTGCACCCCAAAACTTACACAAAGATTTGGAAATCTGAGAACAGAAGAGACCCGTGAAAAAAGCACTCCAGAGTAGATGTGGCATGATAGTTGCTCAGGGCCATTACATCACACACAACTGTTGAGGATGCCATTCACACTGCCTTCTATGCACATGGCTGCCGCAGTCTGGCTGGGCACAAAATAATCGAGCCGCCAAACAGCCTTGTAGGTTCAAATAGCAACCTTCATTCCCGAACTCTCACCGGCACTCTACACACACTTCCCGGCAACACGGCAACACACTCCCTCCAACGGAGTCCACATGCCAATTCTCTCAGAACCCCGGAGAACTCCAAAGTAGGGGGCACCCAAGGCAGCAGGATCCATCCTAATCCCAGCAGGAGCTGCCCTAATCCAGGAGCTGCCCTAATCCCAGAGCAGGGTCGCCTTTCAACCATTCCCTCTGGGAAAAATGCCAGGTGTCATTTTGACTAAACTGTGGCTCTCAACATCAACTGTGGCTCTCAACACATGGCACCTCCAGTTGAGTTTTATGCCTGCTGTGGTATCAGGCAGGTGGTCTAGGGTAGGCTCACAGTATTCTGTGAACCCTGAATGATGCAGGCCACAGAATGTACTATGGCGTCCAAGAAAAGGAAAGAGTAGAATGACCTAGTCAGTCATGGAATCAGTAGAATAATGCGTGAACCAAGTGGCAAGGCATAGGAAGAGACTATATTTGAAGCACCTTCAGGATGGGAACAAGAGATGACACAGAGAACTACATTGTGAGTGGACTAGAAAATGCTCTGGACTAGAATGATAGAGACTGACTCCTAAGGATGAAATTTCATCCCTCCCTTCCCTACCCAAATGTTTCAGGCTAAGCATGAATGTAACTTAAAAGCAAACTTCAGGAAAAGGAGTGCGGGAGCAGAGAATTAAGTGAGGCGTCCTCTGTTTGGTACTGGAGGCCCTAAAAATAAATTAAATTTAGTTATTGAGAAATTAAAGAAAATTACAATTCTACATTTTGGAGACAATTTCAGATCATGAATTATTTTTGTCTGCCTTAGTTGGGGGGGAAAGTATTATCAGGAAAAAAAAATCCTGCCATAGTAACTTTCTTGTCAGTCTAAAGTGATTAATAAGTCACATATAGAACTGAAATATAGCAGCAAAACAAAACAGAAAACAAGAGTTTTGCTCATTTCTTAGTACTCACCATCTAACCAAAAATCAGTAATCACTGTTCTGGTGTGAACTGCTTTGTGAGGGAACAGGATGAAGATATAATTTTAAAATTTATATGAACTCTGTTGAGGTAAAATTCTTGGTCATCTTGTGATGGGAAACATAAATATCAACATATCTATAATATCTATGTTAACATTCTTGGACATACAAAGAGAAAAAATAGCAGAATTGCTGTGAGAAAGGAGAGAGTTCATACTTTATTTTGTAATCAGCTCATAAGGTTAGTTCTTATAGTACACACTAAAGCCACTTCCCAAAGGAGATGAAAATGAAAAATAGAAGAAAAGATGAATTACATGCAGACAATTGGGAGGGGAAAGCATTTCTAAGCACAAAACAATAGTAAACATAAAGAAAAAATAATATAAATAAAAACTATTTTATATGTACAACATATAATGTATTTAATGTATATATTCAATACAAAATGTATATTTATGATAAATAATACAGAGCAAAGGATAGACATCCTTAACGTAAAGTGTTTTCATGTCTAAATTAAGTTAAAAATCCTAGTACAAAATGAGTATTCTTTAGGAGTGAGTTGTTGCAATTACTAATTATTTTTTCTCAAATTGTAAAGTAGTAAAAAGCAAAGCCAGATTATAATTCTCAGAGAATTCATGCTATTTGCTAAAGTTACAGAGTAAAATTAGTGTTGGCAGAGAAAGTACGTTAGTTAATCATTACTATGCTTGTATGTGTATTACAAATTAAGGATGTAAATTGAATTTTTTACAGCAAATAAGTTCTAATAAATATAATTTTCTGTAACAAATACACGGTGAGTAAATTCAATTTCTTAAAACAAACATGTAAGATTAGATTTGCAGTATTTATAGTCTGAAGGACAAGAGTTCTATTTTATAGGTGATAACAAAGACTGTTTGCACTTAAAAAGAGAGTACAACAGAAAATCTTTTTTGCCTATCTCAATAAACCATCTAGACAGATTCAACTTCATGATGCTGAGGTACAGAACATGCCTAGATATTATGTAAGCAGGACCTTCAACCTAAGCTGCTAATGCTCTTTTCTTGGCATCTTCATATTATCTGATTTGTGGGATTATTCAACCTTCCTTCTACTGAAAACAAAGTGAATTTCCTACTCCTTTGTTTTATACTCTCAAATGCTTTTACTCACTAAATACACTGGTTTCAAGTGAAGTGGTACAAAAGACAGAATCAAAGTATGAACTTATTTTATAATTCCATGGTTGGGACTACAAATAAAGATTCATTACAAAAACATCCATCATAGCATTATTTGTAATAGTAATAATGGAATTAAGTTAAAATACCAAAATAAAAAAGATTAAATGAAATATGATATGTGCATAATGGAATGAATGCTATGAAGGCAATAAAATTATATTTATAAAATAAATAAATGAATAACAGAAAAAAGAATGATATTTATAAAATTTTTAAAGATATAAGGACATGCTATGATATACTATTATGAATATTATGAATAAAATGACATACAAAATTATATATTCAGTAATCTAATTTTTGTTATCTGTAGGTGAAAAACAGGATGACATTAAAGTTAATTAAATAAATCCATAAAAATTATTATCTCAGGGATGGTGTAAATATAGGGAATCTTTATTTTCTTTTACCTTTTTGCATATTCCAAAATGTCAACAATGAGAGTATAGTATTTTTAGAATTACTAGGTTCTTGGTGTTCTTCGTATCTTTGCAATAATGAATCTTAGATGTGTAAATTAGGACAGTTCAAAGGACAAAAGATGTGAAAATAGCAGCCCTAAAATAAATATAAACAATAATGATATTTTACCATAATTAAAAATATAACATAAGATAAGGGTATATATTAATAACAGTCACTGCATCATAACTTCAAATTGAAAACAAAGAGATGTCAGGGACTGACAAAAGATCATTTGTATCTACTTAAAAATCTTATCCATTTGCCTTTCACAAATTGGATTATTTACAGTTAGGGCACTCTAGCAAGTCCATCTCACACACATTTTGATAAAACGGGTAGACTAGTTAGACTGCATAACTTTTTAAGACCAGATATGAATTTGTAAAATAGGGTTGATAATGTTTATATTGACAGGCATATTTTCATATACAAAAAATGTGAAAATCAGGCTGTTCTGAGTTAGGAGAAAGGAGAACAGAATTTAAAAACTCATAGTCTGCCTAAAGAAAATAAGCCTAGTCAAAAAGGCACACTCTCAAACAATAAACCCATGTGAGAACAGAGCAGCAGGGCATTTCCTATATGGGGCCTTTTGATGGTTAGGCAGACCCTTTTACATAGGTTCAGAAAATAATAGGAAGGGCAGCAGAATACAACATACACTAGTATGGCAGTATGTAAAAACGTGGATGTGTAACCGATGTGATTCTGCAATCTGTATATGGGGTAAAAATGGGAGTTCAGAACCCGCTTGAATCAAATGTATGAAATATGATATGTCAAGAGCTTTGTAATGTTTTGAACAACTAATAATAAATTTTAAAAAAGAAAATAAAGAAAGATATGGGCAACGGTATGAAGCTGTGAAGCCCATGGCAAGGCAAGAAAAATGCCAAAAAGAGTAATAATAAACTTTGTATAATGCTTATACTGTGTGAGGAACTCTTTTAGCACTTTACATATATTAATATGTATATTGAATGATAAGTCAGGAAGTTGGGGCACCAGATAGTTAACCGAATGCTCCAGTTTAAGGGTGTTTGTAAGAGGGGATTACATGAAGTCAGGTGCCTAACTCCAGGAAATCAAAGATCACAGTTAAAACACCATTTTTGCCTCTTATAAATGTGTGATCCTGGGAAACTTATCCTCTCAGAGCTTAAATAGTTTAACTTTTAAAGTAAGTATAATAATACTGACAGGACAGGGGCTATTATCCATCTAGTAATCATAAAGTATTTGGAAAACTACACAGTTCTATACCAACTTCAAGTGAAAAACCAGCCTCTACCTCAGCACAAAGCCTGTCCAAGGAAGGGGGCATGACCCTTGTCCTTGGAAAGACCCACAGAGCACTCTGAGGCACATACCCACTCTGCTGAGTTGTTTATTTACAAATAACAGGAGAGATCTGCTGCGCCAGGTGTCCCTGACTCAGTCAGGCTAGGTGAGGACCCATAGCAACCCCCTAACGACCGCTAATCAGCATGAGACAGGGAAAATACCTGGGATGCCAGATGACCCTCCCAATAATTTATGGTGGTTGGGAAACCATGTAGTTCAGCAGGTACTCACCTCATGGCTTAAACCAATCAGTTCAAACAAATCCCCCTCTTGTACTAATCAATCACCCTTAACCAACTTGTTCCCACCAGTGAATATGCTGATCATGTTTTAGAGTTGTTTTATGATTTTTCCCGCCGTATGTGATAATTTGCTGAGATGCTATGATGTATGTGAAGTCCCTGCCTTCCCCAAAGAGTGTATAAAACTACTGAAAACCCTGGGCTCAGGGACCTCTCAGCATCACCAGTTGCTATGTGCGGGCAGAGGACCGAGCTCGCAATAAACACCTCTTTGCTGCTTACATCAATCTTGGTCTCTGGTGGTGTTTTGGGGGTCCCGAATTCGAGCATAACACAAGTATTACTATTGTTCTTATGAATCTGACATCTGTTTTAATAAGATAATCCTTGGGCCAGTTTAAAGGATGGATGAAAAAAATGAGAGAATGAAAGCAAAGTCCAATTTGGGTGTTGCTGTGGTAGTTCAGTGTGAGAGAAATGAAGGCCTAAAAAGGATACGAGAAGAGTATAGAAAAAAAATCAACACAGTTTTTAGGAATACAGGTTGTGCTTGGTGGGAGGATAATTAGGAAAAGGAACAAAGATGATTCAAGGTCATTACAGCCAGACGAGGTAAGGCAAATGAAGGACCCTATGTGTAACCCTGTCAAGTGCTTCTGATAAAGCAGGCTAGAGAATGATCTCTTAGGAATGATCATGATGTTATTGGTGATTTTTAAGAGAGAGTTTCTGTGAAGCAGTGTAGATATGAACTAGACTGGAGATGAAGGTGAAAGTGAGGAATTTAGGATGGAGAATTTCAGGGAGAAATTCTTCAATGAGTATGTGTGGGAATGAAAAGGCAGGAAGGGAGGAACAATTTAGTTGGAATTAGAGAGCCTTTAGCATATTTGTAGAAGAAGGAAGAAACCAATGTAGAGTACAAAGTTGAAGGTGGCAAAACCAAAAGAAGTTGTGAGGCTAGTTGCGCTAATCCAATGCGATCAAAAGTAACATGCTGAATGACCAGTTTTGGAAAGGATAAAGAGCAAATGTTCTTTTAAGACATCAAGAAAAGAAGAGGAGGAAAAATGGTAAAGACCTTTAGACATTTTAGGTAAAAAAAGAGAAAGGTTGAGAAGTCTCAGAGAGCCTTTGTCACCTCAGGGGAATTACTATTACAGAGCCACAGGCTATGCAAGGCTGACAAAGTCAGAAAAGCCAAGAAATGGATGTTTAAGGATCAGCTAGAGATGAGTAAGAAGATTACTAGGAGAAAAATCAATGGAACCAAAGGGAAAATATTTAAAAAAATTGAGCAGGATTTTCAAATTGCAAACAGAAAGGCTATTTGTTAATGTTTCCAGATTTTTTCCAGAGTAGCCTTCACCAAAGTCCTTGTCACCATGCTGAAACATAAGATGCTACATACACTGAGAACCAAATATTTTTTTTTTTCAGCATTTTCTAGGCCCCTAGGTCATCTGGGGTTTTCAAAGCAGCTTCTTTTAAAAATGTTGTTGCCAATCTCTGTGGCAGGAATGTTGTTGGTTGATCTTCTGAATATATTCAGGATAACAATGGAGATTCTAAATTTCAGAAAAATTGGGAATATCTCTCTTGTGAAATTTATGTTCACTTTTTAAGATTGAAATCTACCCTTTACACACGGTGAGCATCTAAACTTTCAACTTAATGCACTATTCATTATCTAAATAAGAAGTGGAAAATTGCTGCACAAGTGAAGCTAAACTTAACACTTAAAACGTTCTCTATTATCTCTGAATTTCATGTTGGATTTTAGTTTCAAACTCTTTTGTGAGGAATGGAAACACTGTTGAATTATTTCATTGTTTTGTATGGTGCCAATACAGATGACATGTGATGTTACGTCTCTACCTTGGCCATCAACTCTTGTTTCTCAGAGATTCTTTACATTTGTTTGTTGTTATGGACAAAAGTGCGACATATGCAGTCAAGGGGAGAGATAAAGAATGTCCATGTGCTATGCCCTTTTCAATGCTTTATTTACTCAAAATCACTCAATACAATTTCACTCTATAGGTTCTTTTTAATTTTTTTTTATTTGTAGATGAACACAATATCTTTATTTTATTTATTTATTTTTATGTGATGCTGACGATCGAACCTAGTGCCTCACATGTGTGAGGTAAGTGCTGTACCACTGAGCCACAGCCTCAGCCCCAACTCTATAGGTTCTTAATCAAGAAATGACAATCCTTAATGCTGGGCACTGCAATAGACATGACTAATTCAAAGCAAACAATTTTAAGTTAACTCTAAGCACTGCAAACATTCTTAATCATGACAGACCTATTACAGACATTCCCTCTGCATGCTAAGCTTAAGTGCTAGATTTAAAGTCTTAAGTCTTAGGCTTTAAGTCCAGATGCACAATCACTCAGACAGCAGCCATCAGGTCAGGAACCAATGGAGGCTTCTCCTGGCGTGGATTTGATGGCTGGCTGAGGAGATGATTATAAGGAGAAGTAGCAATGGGAAGAGATGGTTCAAAAGGCTGCTGTAGAGTTTGAGATTAGTAAGGATGATGCAGAGGATCAGGCAGATGATGAGAAGAGTTGGGAGTTGGCTTAAATGTTGGTTCATTTGTTCCATTACTTATACTAAATTTTGGGGCTTCTGTTGCCATTTTGGTCCCTCTCAGCCGTTACCAGGTTTCTTAGTGACATCTTACATCTTAGGACATATGGTCTGTGGTTTCTGCCCTTCTGGCTCTTATCAGGGTTCTGACAAATGACATGTGACTTCACCCTCACTCTTATCAGGGTCCTGTAAAGTGACTTGTTTTATCAGGCTATGCCCAATGACCTATGGGAGGGCTCTGTGGGCTTGCCTGGTGAGAGTGCAGGTTTATTTTAAGATGGAGTTTTAAAATGGAGGTGCTTAGGCTAAGGTCATCCTTACAATGCTCTAGGTTAGGAATATGAGCTTTATATTCCTCAAATATCTTCTTTAACCAAATATTTTCTTGATTTCTCAAAGACAAATTCTTTGTAGTTTCCCAAACAAAATATTTCATTTTATGGAAATATTGGTCTCTCTATCTGGAGCGACATTCTTTGTAGTTTCTGCATGGAAATTTCCAGTGCATTCTTCAAAGCATGATTCAAAGATCTTCTCCTCTATATCTTTCTTATGCTTTCCAAACTCCACCCGCCCTAATCAAAGTTGACTTTCCTTTTCTTTGAATTAGTCCTGATCATTGTATATATCCTAAACACCTCCTGATAGGAATTGTAATTTTTTGTTTAATATTTGAATTTTTAATAGCCAGTGAGCTCTTTGAAAGTAAAGATGGTAGGTGTTATGGTTTGCATATGAGGTGTCCCCAAAAGCTTATGTGTGAGACAATGCAGGAATGTTCAGAGGTGGAATGATTAGATTATGAGAGCTATAACCTCAGTGGATAAATCCTTTTGATGTGCTAATAATTTGAATGGATTAATGGGTAGTAACTGTAGGACATGGCTGGAATACATGCTCCTGGAGAATTTATTATCCCTGGCTCCTGGCACTCAAGCTCTCTCTCTTCTTTCTGGCTATCATGAACTAAGCAGTTTTTCTTCACCAGGGCTTTCCGCCATGATATTCTGCCTCATCTCAGGCCCCAAGCCATGGATTCATGGACTGAACCTCTGAAACCATGAGCCAAAATAAACTTTTCCTCTAAATTGTTCTTATCAGGTCTTCGGTTTACAGCAACTAAAATCTGACTAACTCAATGCTATCTTATACATCTTTAAATCTCTGAAGTTTAGCACTTTCTCAGTACAGTATTCATTTGCCTTTTGAGTGAATGTTGTAGCATTTCTGTAACCAAGTTCTACAGAAAACAGGTTTTTTTAAGATATAAAAAGGATTTTTCTCTCTCAAATAAATATGTGAAATATTGGATACTCCCAGAACCTCCTTGTCCCCAAGGAGGTTATGGGTTAAAGACTGAGAAATCTTATAGTAGATCTTAATTTTACTTAACAAATGTCTTTCAAATTTTTTGATCAGGTAATAACTATTAATATCCCAAAGAATTAGAGCAGGGGTTGGTGAACATTTTCTATAAAAGGCCAAATAAGAGCGGACACTCCGCCAAGGCAATCAGCAGTCAGCATCTTGAACAGCTGAAATTTCCACCGCCATTCTCCGACAGATCTCAACAACAAAACAGGTGTGTGGCACTCTGCCCATCCCCCATACATCGGGAACTCGCATAAAATCTCTCCTAGGCTTGCCGGGGGAGGGAGAATCAGAGTGAGCCTGCATAAAGACTAGGGGGGAACTAGAGGCACCTGACCTGCAACCCCCCCTACCCATCTGCAGCCAAAACGAAACCTGTCTAGCTAGAGCTGGGGGAGGGGCAGGCAGGAAAAATCCAAAGGACAGAGTGCCTGGGATCCCAATCGCCAACTGTGGGACCCCGGAGATCCAGGCCGACTGATTCGTGTGGCCTGCCCTGCGGCTACAGAAGGCTAGCAGGAGAAACCAGGAGGCTAGAGGCAAGGCTCTCGAGACTGGGCAGCTGGAAATTGCAGGCCCGCTGGCGACAGTTCACCCACTGCCCGCATAGCTGGGCGGTAGGAGAACACCCGGCCGCAGGTGACCGATCACCCGCCTGCGGCCTGTGATACTGGGCGGCTGGAGACCGCCTGCCTGCCGCGACTGGGAGCTGAAATCAAACAGAGACAGTCCAGTCACACCACCTCATCAGGACACCCCGGCAAGGAACTGGGGCCGGTCATAGCAAAGTAGTGTCGTCACTGGAGCTCGGACGTCGGATCTTCCTTCACAGTGGAACCCACGTCAGCAGGCATAGTTTAACAACACTAAGGAGCGGCATCCGAGTAATACAGAACCGAAACAAATCTATAGAAGAGAACAGAAACAGGACAATCAAATAGAGCTGGAAAGCAACGGGGACAACATGAGAAAACAAGGGAAAAAAGGAGTACAAACAATGCAAGACAACTTAATTCTACAAGAGGACATAGAAACATCAGAAGCAGGGATAGGGAAAGAACTCAAGGCATACCTAACTCAAATGGAAAGGAATATTAGAGAAGACATGAGACAGCAAGTCCAAGCAATAAAAATATATTTTGAAAATGAGTTAAACAAACAAATTCAAATGGCAAAGAACGAGCTCTACCAGGAGATAGAGATCTTAAAAAAGAATCAAAATATAATCCTAGAATTGCAGGAAACTATAAACCAAATTAAAAACTCAAACGAGAATATTACAAATAGACTTGATCAAGTAGAAGTCAGAACATCAGATAATGAAGACAAGGTTTATCAACTTGAAAAGAGTATAGTCAACACAGAAAAGATGCTTAAATCCCATGAGCAATCTATTCAAGAGATATGGGATGTCATTAAAAAACCAAATTTGAGAGTCATCGGGATAGAAGAAGGCACAGAGATTCAAACCAAAGGAATGGACAGCATATTAAATGAAATAATTGTAGAAAACTTCCCAGAGATGAAAGATGGAATGGATTGCCAAATCCTGGAAGCCTACAGGACCCCAAACATTCAAAACTATAATAGACCAACTCCAAGACACATAATTATGAAGATAGCCAACATACAGGACAAGGAGAGAATATTAAAAGCTACCAGAGAAAAGAGACAGATTACATTCAGGGGTAAACCAATTAGGTTAACGACTGATTTCTCAGCACAGACTTTGAAAGCGAGAAGATCCTGGAACAATGTATTTCAAACGCTGAAAAATAATGGATTTCAACCAAGAATACTGTATCCAGCAAAATTGAGCTTCAGATTTGACAACGAAATTAAAATCTTTCACGATAAACAAAAGCTAAAAGAATTTGCAGCAAGAAAACCAGCACTGCAAAGCATTCTGAGCAATATACTACAAGAAGAGGAATTGAAAAATAGTGCCCAAAACTAACAACAAGAGGTATCTCAGTAAAGGAGGAAGAAAATAACCAAAAAAGTAAAACTAGCCAAACTAAAATAAATAAATAAAGAAGCATGACTGGAAGTACAAATCATATCTCAATTGTAACTTTAAATGTTAATGGCCTAAACTCACCAATCAAGAGACATAGGCTAGCAACCTGGATCAAAAAAACAAATCCAACAATATGCTGCCTTCAGGAGACTCATATGATAGGAAAAGACATACACAGGCTGAAGGTAAAAGGTTGGGAAAAATCATACCACTCACATGGCCCTCGGAAGCAAGCAGGAGTGGCCATACTCATATCAAATAAAATCAACTTCAAACCTAAGTTAATTAAGAAGGATAAAGAAGGACACTATATACTGTTAAAAGGGACCATCCACCAACAAGACATAACAATTATCAATTTGTATGCACCAAACAATGGAGCTGCAATCTACATAAAACAAACACTCCTCAAGTTCAAGAGTCAAATAGACCATAACACAATAATTACGGGTGACTTCAACACACCGCTCTCGCCATTAGACAGATCCTCTAGACAAAAACTGAATAAAGAAACTATAGAACTCAACAGCACAATCAATAACCTAGACCTAACTGACATATATAGAATATACCAACCATCATCAAGTGGATACACGTTCTTCTCAGCAGCACATGGATCCTACTCAAAAATAGACCATATATTATGCCATAAGGCAAATCTTAGTAAATATAAAAGTGTGGAGATAATACCATGCACCATATCTGACCATAATGGAATGAAATTGGAAATCAATGATAAAAAAAGGAAGGAAAAATCCTACACCACATGGAAAATGAACAATATGTTATTGAATGATCAATGGGTTACAGAAGACATAAAGGAAGAGATAAAAAAATTCTTAGAGTCAAATGATAATACAGACACAACATACCGGAATCTATGGGACACAATGAAAGCAGTTTTAAGAGGGAAATTCATATCCTGGAGTTCTTTCATCAAAAAAAGAAAAAACCAACAAATAAATGAACTCACACTACACCTCAAAAACCTAGAAAAGGAAGAACAAAACAACAGCAATTGTAGTAGAAGACAAGAAATAATTAAAATTAGAGCAGAAATAAACGAAATTGAAACAAAAAAAACCATTGAAAAAATTGATAAAACTAAAAGTTGGTTCTTTGAAAAAATAAATAAGATAGACAAGCCCTTAGCTATGCTAACAAAAAGAAGAAGAGAGAGAACTCAAATTACTAATATACGGGATGAAAAAGGCAATATCACAACAGACACTACAGAAATACAGGAGATAATTCGAAACTATTTTGAAACCCTATATTCTAATAAAATAGAAGATAGCGAAGATATCGATAAATTTCTTAAGGCATATGATTTGCCCAGATTGAGACAAGAAGACACACACAATTTGAACAGACCAATAACAAAGGAAGAAATAGAAGAAGCCATCAAAAGACTACCAACCAAGAAAAGCCCTGGACCTGATGGGTATACAGCGGAGTTCTACAAAACCTTCAAAGAAGAACTAATACCAATACTTTTCAAACTATTTCAAGAAATAGAAAAAGAAGGAGCTCTTCCAAATTCATTCTATGAGGCCAACATCACCCTGTTCCCAAAACCAGACAAAGACACTTCAAAGAAAGAAAACTACAGACCAATATCTCTAATGAACTTGGATGCAAAAATTCTCAATAAAATTCTGGCGAATCGAATACAAAAACATATCAGGAAACTTGTGCACCATGATCAAGTAGGATTCATCCCTGGGATGCAAGGCTGGTTCAATATACGGAAATCAATACATGCTATTCACCACATCAATAGGCTTAAAGACCAGAACCATATGATCATCTCGATAGATGCAGAAAAAGCATTTGACAAAATACAACATCCCTTTATGTTCAAAACATTAGAAAAACTAGGGATATCAGGAACTTACCTCAACATTGTAAAAGCTATATATGCTAAACCTCAGGCTAGCATCATCCTAAATGGAGAAAAACTGAAGGCATTCCCTCTAAAATCTGGAACAAGACAGGGATGTCCTCTATCACCACTTCTATTCAATTTAGTTCTCGAAGTACTAGCCAGAGCAATTAGAGAGACAAAAGAAATTAAAGGCATAAAAATAGGAAAAGAAGAAATTAAATTATCGCTATTTGCAGATGACATGATAATTTACTTAACAGACCCAAAAGGATCTACAAAGAAGCTGCTGGAGTTAATAAATGAATTCAGCAAAGTGGCAGGATATAAAATCAACACGCACAAATCAAAGGCATTCCTGTATATCAGCAACAAAACCTCTGAAATGGAAATAAGGAAAACCACTCCATTCACAATATCCTCAAAGAAAATAAGATACTTGGGAATCAACCTAACAAAAGAGGTGAAAGATTTATACAATGAAAACTACAGAACCCTAAAGAGAGAGATAGAAGAAGATCTCAGAAGATGGAAAAATGTACCCTGTTCATGGATAGGCAGAACTAACATCATCAAAATGGCGATACTACCCAAAGTTCTCTACAGGTTTAATGCGATGCCAATCAGAATCCCAAAGACATTTCTTGTAGAAATAGATAAAGCAATCATGAAATTCATATGGAAAAACAAAAGACCCAGAATAGCAAAAGCAATTCTAAGCAGGAAGTGTGAATCTGGAGGTATAGCGATACCAGAGCTCAAACTGTACTATAAAGCAATAGTAACAAAAACAGCATGGTACTGGTACCAAAACAGGCAGGTGGACCAATGGTACAGAATAGAGGACACAGAGACTAATCCACAAAGTTACAACTATCTTATATTTGATAAAGGGGCTAAAAACATGCAATGGAGGAAGGATAGCATCTTCAACAAATGGTGTTGGGAAAATTGGAAATCCATATGCAACAAAATGAAATTGAATCCCTTTCTCTCGCCAGCCACAAAAGTTAACTCAAAATGGATCAAGGAGCTAGATATAAAAACAGAGACACTGCGTCTGATAGAAGGAAAAGTTGGCTATGATCTACATATTGTGGGGTCGGGCTCCAAATTCCTTAATAGAACGCCCATAGCCCAAGAGTTAATAACAAGAATAAACAAATGGGACCTACTTAAACTAAAAAGTTTTTTCTCAGCAAGAGAAACAGTAAAAGAGGTAAATAGAGAGCCTACATCCTGGGAACAAATTTTTACCCCTCACACCTCAGATAGAGCCCTAATATCCAGAATGTACAAAGAACTCAAAAAATTAAACAATAAGATAACAAATAATCCAATCAACAAATGGGCCAAGGACCTGAACAGACACTTCTCAGAGGAGGACATACAATCAATCCACAAGCACATGAGAAAATGCTCACCATCTCTAGCAATCAGAGAAATGCAAATCAAAACCACCCTAAGATACCATTTCACTCCTGTAAGATTGGCAGCCATTATGAAGTCAAACAACAATAAGTGTTGGCGAGGATGTGGGGAAAAGGGCACACTTGTTCACTGCTGGTGGGACTGCAAAATGGTGAGGCCAATTTGGAAAGCAGTATGGAGATTCCTGGGAAAGCTGGGAATGGATCCACCATTTGACCCAGCTATTGCCCTTCTTGGACTATTCCCTGAGGACCTTAAAAGAGCACACTATACGGATACGGCCACATCAATGATTATAGCAGCACAATTCACAATAGCTAGACTGTGGAACCAACCTAGATGCCCTTCAATAGACGAGTGGATAAAAAAATTGTGGCAGCTATACACAATGGAGTATTATGCAGCACTAAGAAACGACAAAATCATAGAATTTGCAGGGAAATGGATGGCATTAGAGCAGATTATGCTAAGTGAAGCTAGCCAAGCCCTAAAAAACAAATGTCAAATGTCTTCTTTGATATAAAGAGAGCCACTAAGAATAGAACAGGAAGGAAGAGCATGAGGAAAAGACTACCAGTAAACTAAGACGAATGGGGGGAGAGAAAGGAAGAGAGAAGGGAAAACATGGAAATGGTAGGAGACCTTCAGTGATACACAAAATTATAAGAGGTTATGAGGGGAAAGGGGGTGGGGGGAAAAAAGGGGAGAGAACTGAACAACAGCAGAGGAGGTAGAGAGGGAAGATGGGAGGGGAGGGGAGGGGAGGGGGGATAGTAGGGGATAGGAAAGGTAGCAGAATACAACAGTCACTAATATGCCATTATGTAAAAACGTGAGTATGTAACAGAAGTGAGTCTGTATTATGTATTTGGGGAGTTCAAATCTCAATTGAGTCGAATGTATGAAAGATGATATGTCTTGAGCTCTGTAATGTTTTGAACAATCAATAAAAAAAATAAAATAAAAAAAAATAAAAAAAAATAAAATGAAAAAAAAAAAAAGAGGCAGAACCCATGTAATGATTTATCAGGGAAAGTTTAATATAGAGAATTAAGTCCATGTAATAATTTTATCAGGGAAAAGCTTAGTGTAGAGAATTAACAAGGAATTGAGGTAATGAGTAATTGGATAGTAAGAAGTAAATAAAAAGCTAAAGAATATAAGAATAGAAAATACAAGGAGTAGCACTACCCCTAGGGCTGAGATGAGAAGAGTCACCTCTCCACCCCCATACTAGGGCTAAAATCCAGACTTTGTTGAAAAAGCTTCCTATGACCATGGATCACTGAATTTGGGGTTTTCAGCAATACCAGAAGAGCTTGTTGAAAACCAAAGTCTGAAAAAACCATACACAGGAAAATCTTGAACCCACTACAGATATTCCTAAGAGAGTTGCAGAAGAAGGCTTTTAAAAGGAGATGTCTTACTGGTAACATTACACAATGAAGTCAAAGAGTATCAGGGGAAGTTGCTGGCTGCTAGGTGCTACTGAGCAGCATATGTTTCAGGATTTACTGAAGAATGCACTTCAGTGCATGCACTGAAGCTGTGTACTGTAGGAGCCAGGCACTGGAGAAGACATGCACTATAGGAGCTTGGTAGTGTAGAAACCATTCATACTGCTAAAGCCAGACACCAGAGAAGCTATATGCTAGGGATCCCAGGTGCTTGAGAAGCTGCCCATGCTGCAGGATCCTGACATTAGAAAAGCTCTCCATGCTCAAGACAATGAGTAATAGAAAAGCTACCAGTGCTGCAGGGGCTGTACCTGGAGAAGCTGAGTGCTTGCACTCAGGTACAAGCTGAGTGCTTTCACTCAGGTACTCGTTCTGCCAGAATCAGGTAATAAGGGAACTCATTTGCTCTGCAGAAGCCTGGAAGGACTCAGGCTTTCTTCAGCACTATCTACAAAGTTCAATAACATGCCAGCAAGCAAAGGAGAAATATTCATAAGTTTCCTCCTACCCATGCCTGGGGCACTATACAGATTGTCAAGATGGGCAGCATTGTTTTCACCTCCAATCTTTCTTTTCTATATTTATACTGAAATCCTCCATATAAAAATATTTCTGCACATATTCTTCAGTTCTCTTTTCAGAGGTGGATGTAAGTGGAGATTATACAAGAATAGAATGATAAAGGATGTCTTTCTTTAATTAAATTGATAATAAAAATTTCCTTCCTAAGTATGAAACTGTCCTCCAAATAGCTGGTTAAAAAATGAAAATTATGCTCTTAAATAAAAGCATTTTCTTTTTATTATTGGCCTATAAGGTGATCCTGGTGTGAATTTATTTACCTTTACTGTCATTAAAGGTACTTGGGGAATTGATTTCCACTGAGGAAAACCAATAATGCAGTGAGAAGGTCCTTATAGATTTCTGTTTGGGACCAGGCAAATCTGCCCTGCTGTTCAGTCTGCAGCTCACTCACATACTCTTCTGTCTTCATTTGCTTCTTAAAAACTGTTGGCCCCCAGAACATTTAGAATTTTCATAGAAACGAAAATATAACACTAAATTCAAGTTTAAGAAAAAATCTTGCCAGAATAGAGGACACAGAGACTAATCCACAAAATTACATCTACCTTATATTAGACAAAGGTGCCAAAAGCATGCACTGGAGGGAGGATAGCCTCTTCAACAAATGGTGCTGGAGAACTGGAAATCCATATGCAGCAAAATGAAATTGAATCCCTTTCTCTCACCATGCACAAAAGTTAACTCAAAATGGATCAAGGAGCTAGGAATTAAACCAGAGACTCTGCATAACATGCCAGCAAGCAAAGGAGAAATATTCATAATTTTTTTTTCTAATAGAAGAAAAAGTAATCTTCATCATGTGGGGCTTCCTTAATAAGATGCCTATAGCACAAGAATTAAAACCAGGAATCAACAAATGGGATGGATTCAAACTAAAAAGTTTTTTCTCAGCAAAAGAAATAATCTGTGAGGTGAACAGAGAGCCTACATCCTGGGAAAAAATTTTTACCCCTCACACATCAGATAGAGCTCTAATCTCTGGGGTATATAAAGAGCTCAACAAAATAAGCACTAAAAAAAAAAAAACACAAATAATTTAATCAATAAATGGGCCAAGGACCTGAACAGACACTTCTCAGAAGAGGATATACAATCAATCAACAAATATACAAAAAAATGCTCATCATCTCTAGCAATTAGAGAAATACAAATCAAAACTACTCTAAGATACCATCTCACCCCAGTAAGAATGGCAGCCATTAGGAAGACAAACAACAAGTGTTGGCGAGGATGAGGGGAAAAAGGTATACTCATATACTGCTGGTGGGACTGTAAATTAGTGCAGCCAATTTGGAAAGCAGTGTAGAGATTCCTTGGAAAGCTGGGAATGGAACCACCATTTTTTTTTACTTTTTTTTATTATTAGTTGTTCAAAACATTATAAAGCTCTAGACATATCATATTTCATACATTTGATTCAAGCAGATTATGAACTCCCATTTTTACCCTATATACATATTGCAGATTCACATCGTGGAACCACCATTTGACCCAGCTATTCCTCTTCTGGGACTATACCCAAAGGACCTAAAAAAAGCATACAATAGGGACACAGCCACATCAATGTTTATAGCAGCACAATTTACAATAGCTAAACTGTGGAGCCAATCTAGATGTTCTTCAGTGGATGAATGGATTTTAAAAATGTGGCATTTATACACAATGGAATATTACTCAGCACTAAAAAAGAATAAGATCATGGCATTTTCAGGGAAATGGATGGCATTAAAGAAGATTATGCTAAGTGAAGTTAGCCTATCCCCAAAAAACAAATGCCAAATGTTTTCTCTGATACAAGGGGTGGGGGGTGACTCAAAGTGGGGTAGGGAGGAAGAGCATGGGTGGAAAATTATCTCTAGATAGGGAATAGGGGTAGGAGGGAAAGGGATGGATAATGAGAATAGCAAGGATAGTGGAAGGAGACAGTCATCATTGTACAAACCACATGTATGAAGATGTGAATTTGGTGTCAACATACCTTATACACAAACAGAGATATGATAAATTGTGGTATAAAGGTGTATTAAGAATTGTAATTAAAAAAAATAAGAGAGCTCATGTATAATGGCATAATTTGGTATGAACATACTGTGACTGGATAATTATGAAAGTAATGAACTCCACTATTGTCATGAACATAAGAAATAAATTTTAAAAAAAAGAAAAAAAATCTTGCTAGCATCAGTGATTTTATTTGATTCTTTGACAAAAGGATTAAGGAAGGAGCAGTCTGGCAATGCGTCTTTCAACTACAATTTAAAACACATAGCTAAGCTACTACCTCAAGATTCATCTAAGTTAATTAGTAGAGTTTAGATACTGATGGAAGCCTTACCCAAAAGGTAGTATTAAACTTTTGATGCCTCCATATTACAAATAATTCTGGATAATAACAGGCATTGTTTTATAGTTATAGAAAAAGAAGAGGAGGGATACAAGGTACAGTGTAGATTTAATTTTTTGAGAGAAAGAGAGAGAGAAAATTTTAATATTTATTTTTCAGTTTTTGGCGGACACAACATCTTTGTTTTGTATGTGGTGCTGAGGCTCCAACCCGGACCGCACGCATGCCAGGCGAGCGCACTACCACTTGAGCCACATCCCCAGCCTTACAGTACAGACTTAAATCTAACATCCAAGTTTCCTTTTCTAAAACTAGATCTGGGTTTATTTTCAATCAAATATTATAAAAAAATAATCTCCATCTTCAGCTTTATTACTGAAGATTTTATTTACTATAACACTTAAAGCATTTAAACAAATAAGCATTATTATCAGCAAAGGTTTTTTACTAAGCTTGCAAGTGAGAGATTCAGTTTCTGGCTTTGGTCAGAACCTCTTAGCCCTAAAAAGAAGAAATACCTATATGACTGATGGAAGCAAAGTACTAACAAAAAACATAATAGGGAATTAAAGTTTTATATTGTGACAATATGAGTCTTACAATGCTTTGTGTCAACCTCTTTGACCACCATATAGTTATAAACTACCAGAGAGACCCTGAAAGGACTTTGCCCCATACTGAGTTTTGCCATGTTGTTAGTACTACTCTTATTTCTAAGAACTACTAATTTGTCTAAGACTTTGATATAATACATGATTTAGTTGATCTTCATAAAAATAATATATACTTATCATTTATTTAACTGATAAGAATATTATTGAGTCTCTGTAGTGTAAAAGAATAAAGTGTCCTATTTGGAGATAATGCCAACCTCAAAAATGTTCATGTGGAATTCTAAAACCAAAGGCATTCAAGGTCTTTGATCACCCTGTGTCATTCCACCTCCTGAGCTTTGCCTCTAATAATTCCCCTGTGCAAGTCCACCTTGCAAGACAAATCAAACTTCTGGCCTGTTCTCAATATACCTCAAATTTTTCCACAGTTGTGCCTTTTCTCCAGCCCTCTCCATGTCCAAATTTTGTCCTGTCTTTAAGTACCTATGAAACTATACCTTTTCTAAAAAGCTTTCCCTGGTTGCCCAGATTGGAGTATTTTCTCCAAACTCTGAACTTTGTAGCAGTGCTTCATGATATGTAAGATTTTGTAACCTATCTATACATTTTATCTCCCCTGATAGTCAAGAAGGAATTTAGGGCAGGATTTGTGGTTTTTACATTTTTCTTAACCACTTATATAACATAGCATCAAGATTTGCCCATATTAAGTGCTCAACTAGTATTAGTTGAACAAGAAACGAATCACTCAATAGGGATCTTTAGGAGACCATTTCTTGCTGTCAGGCCAACTGAGTTTGGTCTGGCAGATGAAACTCCATAGATGGGAAATACGGACACCACTGAACAGTGTCAACCCAAGTTCTATGTGAGCCTAAATCAAAATTAAAATCCAGTAATACTGATCCAGTCATTGTTTGCATTTTTTGATAATTCAGTACTTTTTAAATAATTTTTTATTATTTAAATATTGCATTAAAATATTATCTATCTTAATAACAGCTTTTTGGCACCTCCTTTTGCCTCACTTACCTCATTCTATTTCATTCCTCTAATCATCTTAATTGGGCAACTTGCCGTTCTCAACATGAAGCTGACCACTGCATAGGTAGAGGAAATAATACAAGGGACATAGGCAAGGACCCTGGAAAGAGTTGGGTAGACTACCAAATTACCAAGGATTCTACTTGCATTTTGAACTGAAGTATTACCGCTACCCTAAAAACACTATATCAATAAAGAAGAAATGTGCAGATGGTTGGGAATGTTGGACTCTAAAGCTACAGAGGCAGCCAGGATCATTCCTGAGCCAGTGAACACATTTTTATTGGGCCATAAAACTTACATTCCAAGTACCACCCAAAAGTAGACTAAGACTGTAGCTATACTTCCTCTCCTGGTCAAGACTAATTCAAGAATTCTGGAAGATCTGGATCAATATACTGCATCCATGAGTAAATACAGCAATGGGTGCTGGTAGCAGACATGATTGACAAAGACAGAATTATCTCTTCTAAGCGTTTTTAGTTTTTATTTTTACCTCTCCAAAGAAGACGACTTTAGCCCTCTTTACAATTTTATAGATGTGAGGGGCATCCAAGTCCTTTCCAACTTCCTAATCCATAATTATCATTATAGCTTACAATATCCCCTACAAAATAAAGTGCAATAAAACCACAGCACTTAAGCTATCCCTCCAGACTTCAGTGGTTTTATAACTGAGATTGTAAAGAGATTTCCAAAGTTATTTTAATTTCAAGTCATCATTGTCTCAAGTCTCCTGACTTAGCAGATGGTTTTCATTTTTAACATTTTTTTCAAAATTAATTAACTTGATCCAATCCTAGGAAATAACAGATCTTAAATGACAAGAAAACAATAAAGCCTCTTCAAATTTTTATTTGTAATTTGCTTATTTGCTTTTTAGAGACAAGAAAATCTATTAATAGACTTTTCTTAGTTCACAACTCAGCATTGATTTCAGAAAGGTAAATTATTGTCACCAGAGTTTCCCCAGACTTCAAGCCCTCCTCACTCCATTTTTCTTTAATGTTCAGGCTGACCTCTCACCCTGTGTCCTTGCTCAAATACATTCTTCTTCTCCAGTGTTTCCAAGGTTGTTCTGTTTAATTAAAATTTACCATTTTAATTAAAAAATATTGGTATGAAAGCTTCAATTTCACCAACATCCCTAAAAATAAGCCCATTCAACCAAAGTTTCTATCATCTGTAGAATGGATAAATAAGTTGAGTACAGCCCTAACACAGGTTACTTTACAGCCATGAAAATGAAGAACTACAATGACATGCAATAATATGGATGAGTCTCAGGTTGGGCAAAAGAAATCAGACACCAGAGGGAACATCGTGAATGACTATATTTCTTTAAAAACAAAAAGTACAAAATAGGCCAAACTAATCTAGGAAAGTGGTTACTCTTGAGGGAGATGTTGTACCTGGAAGAGGAGAGAAGGGGATTTCTGGGGGCAAGGGTGATATGTTGTTTCTTGATCTATGTGACGGTTACATGAATGTGCTATTTAAAAAAAATAGTTTTAGGCTCACAGCAAAATTAAGCAGAAGGTATAGGGATGCCCTGTGTACCTCATGCCCCCTCACATACACAGTTCTCCCCATTATTATACATCTGTTATAAATGATGACCCTACATTGACATATCATCACTTTAAGTCCATAGTATACAAGGTTCACTCTTGGTGATATATTACGTGGATTTGGACAAATGTAGAATGACATATATCTATCCCTATAGGGTCATACAGAGTAGTTTCACTACCCTAAAAGTCCCATGTGCTCTGTATATTCATCCCTCTCTCTGCCCATTGCCTATAACCACTTACCTTTTCACTGTCCCCACTGTGTTATCGTTCCAGAATGTCATACAGAATATCATATTGAATCATACAGTATGTAATCTTTTCAGCCTGACTTTTTAAGCTTAGTAATATGCATTTTAGGTTTTTCCACATCATTTCATGGTTTGATAGCTCATATCTTTTTAATCTGAGTAAATTGTATATGCCACAGTTTATTTATCCATTAACCTACTAAAGAAATTTTCAGTTGCTTCCAAGTTTGGCGATTATGAATAAAATTGCTATGACTATTCATATGCGTGTTTTGTGTAGAAATAAGTTTTCAACTCTTTTAGGTATACATGAAGTAGGGCAATTGCTAGATCATATGATAAGCGCACTTTTATAAGAAACTGTCAAACTGTCTTCCAAAGTGGCTATACCATTTTGCATTCCCCTGGTAATGAATGAGTTGCTGTAGATCAACATCTTTCCTGGCATTTACTCTTGTCAGTAACGACATATGATGTGAAGCATATTTTCATGTGTACAACTAACATCTTTTTAAATGAAAGATATTTAGAAAAGAAAATATTCCAAATATTTTAACCTACCTTTGCACTAAAAGCTATTCTTAGAAATAAAAATCCTTTTACTTCTTAGTCTATATTTCTGGCAGAAATTCTTCCCAGTCTATAAAAACATATATCTCACTACCCAGTTGGTTCTTGCACCTAGATGCTCTTTAGAAATGCAGTTCAACATGTCCAAAACTAAGTTAACCTACACCCTCCTTCCTGACTTTTATATCTCAGAAAATGGGACCACCAACCACTCATTTGCCGAGGTGAAAAAACACAGCATCCTCTTATTTTCTACAATTTCCTTATTTCCTAAACCAACAGACATCATTTCTATCGGTTCACATTTTTAATGTCTTCATTTTTGTTCCTTCTCCATTCCTCATGTCCCGGCCTTATTTCCATACTTTAATACTTTTGTTATGGATGATTGTGATAAAAAGCTTTTCTGTCTCTCATCTTGCCCCTTACTGACCTGACCAGTATACTGCCTTCAGAGTCCTGTACAAACCACACAAAGATCACCAGTCTTCTTGTCAGAGAGACACACTTAAATTTAACCAGATGCTGTTTCATCCAGACTGATCACCCACATTCTGAAACAGTTGATTTGAATATATTCTTCTCACCAAAAAGAGGCAAAGGAATCTCACATACCATGAGAAAAAAAAAACAGAAGAATATTCATCAGTCATTAAGAGAATTCAATAAGTACACTGGGTGCGGAGAATAATAATTGGCTTAACAGGTAGGGTGATGCTCCAAGTTAGTCTCTACAGAGATGGCTGCTGAAGAGAGGGGAGTGAGTGAAATTCATGTGAAGAAATCCCAAGATATTAAAGTCTTGGAGTCACTTATTACTTCAAAAATGTAGTAGAGGGCAAAGACCCACATATACATGTTATTTTCCCCTATCTATCTCTCAAAATGCTAACAATGAGACTAATGTTTTACAGCATGTGGATAAGATGAATCTGAAAATGTTATTTAAGTGATGCATTGTGAACTGTTTGATTATGCTGAATTGGACTTCTGGATTGGAGGACCATTCTCTGCAACCTATAAAAAAAGTTCTCCAGATATTTACTGACATTAAGGATCCCACCAGAAATGCCCAAAGCCCCACTCATACACTGTTTCTCATAAGTTTCTTAACTGCTGCACTCATAAAGTGCAAAGAGCCTCTATGCTAAATAGAGAAATCAAAATAGACTAAGAATAAACTGCAGAATCAACGAGAAAATTTAAACATTATTATAAATATCATCAGAAAAATAAAAGAAATTATTGTGTCCATAAAAAAACATAAAAATGCTAAAAAGGAATGATACAAGAATATTTTTTAAAACTTAGAAATTTAAAAATCACAGAAGAAATCTTTAAAAAAATAAAATGTTTAGACAAAGAATTGAGGAATATTTTAAAAGAGATTTAAAGAGCTAACTCATCAGTTCTAACATCAGAATGATAGGAGTTATAGAAAAATAAAACAATTGGAAAGAAAAGTTTTCAAAAAAATTATATGAGGAAATGTACAAGAACTCAAGGGCATAAGTTCACAAAGAAAATAGTTCATTGAATACTCAGCACAATAACAGAGGGAGGGGGGATACATCTTTATGGCTTATCTTGGTCAGAGTAACAGGGTAAAGAAAAGAATCTAAGGCCTTGCAGAGCAAAAATCAGGTTATATGTAAAGGACTCAGAATTTCATGAAATTCAATGCTTTTGAAATGTTATGGAAAAATATTTTAACTTAGACTATAATATCCAGCCAAAGTATTAATCATATTTGAAGAGAAAATAAATTTTGTATACACGTTTTAGTCAGCTTTTTTACTGCTGTGAGTAAAAGACCCAACCAGAACAATTGTAGAGAAGGAAGAGTTTATTTGGGGGCTCATGGTTTCAGAGGTCTTAGTCCATAGAAGTCTGGCTCCATTCTTCCAGGCTTGAAGTGAGGCAGAACATCATAGCGAAAGTGTGATAGGGGAAACAGCTCACATGATGATCAGGAGGCAGAGAGAGAGACTCTCCGCTTCAGATAAGAAATATATATCCCATAGCTCTGCACCCATGAACCATTTCCTCCAGCCACACCCCACCTACCTCCAGTTACCACTCAGTTAATTCCATCAGGAATTAATTCACTGATTAGATTAAGGCTATAGCCCAATCATTTCTCCTCCAAACTTTCTTACATTGTCTCACACGTGAGCTTTTGGGGAACACCACATATAAACCATAACAATATACAATATAAAGTGTTATCTACCATACTCTCTGTCCTAGGAAGCCATAGGAATATGTGCCTCAGAAAAGAGTTAAAATAATAACAGTTATAAAGATAAAGACACAGAACCTAGGAAAGGACATTTGACATAGGAAAAAGATGCAAAGGTAAGTCCCAGGTTGACAGGAATTTATCAGGTCAAGAGAACTACCAGCCCAGGTGGGAAAAGTAAGATGGAACAATCTAGAAAAGAAATATAAAACTTCATGAAATTGATAGATTATCAGAAATGTTTGAATGCTTGTAAATTATTATTAATAAACTTCAAATATACCCCTTAAATATTAATAGTAGATACATTATAAGCCAATACATGTGAGAAAAAAAAGAGGAAATTATTAACTACAGAGGGAAAAAAAGAAAGTCACACTACTACTTGGCTTTACAGTAAATAATATTTTCACAATCAGTAAGGCAAAAACTGAATATTGACTTACCCTCCAAAGTTATTATATCAAAATAGCTGGGCAGGAAAATAAATTATAAAAGATTGTAAGATGGAAGTTCTGTGAAGTTTTACCTAGACAAGAAATCAACAGATAATATAAAGGAAAATACCAGAAGAAATAGCTGAGGGAAATAAAAATGGTTATTATTTCCGAGAAAGAGGCATGGGGATATGGAAGTATAAGGCAGAGGATAGAATTTTTTTATTTTTTTATTACTATGCTATTTGATTTTTTCATACAAAATAATATTTTGAAAAATGTGAGAGTAATTGAAACAAGGCTTAAACTCCTTATAAGGAATATTTGTACCATTCCTCTTTGTTTAAAAATCTAAAATTTTGATTTCATGAAAATAGAGAATGAATACACTTTAAAAATTCAGTATAATTTGTGAACTTAATTTATTCAATGATGCCATTCATTCTACATTACTATTATCTATCAAATATCTTTTCATAACAGAGGGAGTAATACTACCTCAAATTTAAAATGATATTTTTCTTAAAATTATTATTTACCTACTTATATTTAAATCTAAGCAAACTAAAGAGAATTTTAGCTTTCTATAATTATTTTCATTGTTGAGTTATACAAACCTGTATACAAACATGTTTATATTTGGGTCATGACAGACTTATTAATTACTCTGAGCTTAATTTCCTGAAGTATTAAACTATAAAATTTTAAGATGGGAAAGTGTAAAACAATAAACTGTTAAATTGAGATTCTTGGCATTTCCTGTCTGAGATTGGTTAGAAAGGGAGAAACAATAAATACAATGCAAATTACAAGGAAATTAGGGTTTTATTATTTTGTAAAATATGGCCTCTTATTTAAATGTATAGATTGTGACTAAATAACTTAATGCTTACCTGAAATTATGTATTTAAACTGTGCAATCATGTTTTGGCATATTTTTTGTTGCCGCTTTGTTTTTTGGTTTTTTTTATTTTTGTGGTGCTAGGGAATCTGGCATACTTTTTTTTTTTTTTTTACTGTTTTTGTTTGGTTGGTTGGTTGGTTGAGAGTTTGGTATTTTGTTTTGTTTTGCAAAGGAAAATCTCATTTATTTTAGTGAGCTAATTTATAAGCCAAGCATTCCATCTCTCTCTCAACTTTTCAAATAAATCCCCACTGGCCTCCCTGAGTTAAATTAGCAGAAGAACAATATTTCATGGTTCATTAGTATATGGAATCAAGCAACTGAATCCTAACTTAGCAGTGTAAAGAAAGAAGCAATGGGGTGTGACTCATTTTTTAATGCCACAATATGCCTTTAGGCCTCAATGAAAAGGTATAAATTAAGGGTTTAATATAACCATGAAGCCAACTAACAAAAACAAATAAAATGTTTTTTATAGAAAGAGCTACTGTTACTTGAACATTTCTCACTTTTTAAGTATTTTAGCAATAGCAATCTTTGTTTGTTAGGCCAAATTTCAGCTGTAACTCTACTAAATTTCATGTTTACAAGCACTCCTCGGCTCTCTGAGTCATGGTTGTTATTATTTGACCATGGTTCACTTGTGCCCCCTAAAGTAAGTTAATGTGTTGAAATTCAGTCCCCATTGTGAAGTATTAAGAGAGGGGAAACTTAATCCTACCATGATGTTTAAAGGTAAAAGCTTTGGAGTGGTTAGGATTTGATAAAATCATAAAGGAGGAGACTTTATGGATAAATTATTGATGGCTTTATAAGAAGAGAGAAGGAAATGATATTGGCCAAATTATATAGTTATATTGTGTGCATATACAAATATGTAACAATGAATCCCATCATTATATACAATTATAATGCACCAATTTAAAAAAATAGAAAAAAGAAGAGGGTGAAAGACCAGAAGATACATGCATACACACATTCCTTCTCTTGCCATGAGATGCCCTGTACTACCTTGGGACTCTGACAGCAAGAAGACCATCACCAGATGCAGTCCCTCAATCTTGGATCTCCAGAACTATAGGTAAAAATAAACTTCTTTTCTTCATAAGGTGGCCTGCCTTGGGTATTTAATTATAAGAGTGCAAAACAGTTTAATATATTTGGTATTATCATATTTACACTTATGCAGCTTTGTTAGCTGACTTTAAAGAGTTCTCAAACTCACAGGAAGACAAACACATTACAAGGAGGTGCACAAGACATTCCTTTGGGGGTATGTAAAAAAATATATAAAATTTTCATTTCCATTTTTCTCTAAGAATAAAATATAATGTAAGAATCTTTAATATATGGATTGCCACAATTATACTTACTCCGTAAGCACAACAGAGACCCAATTTTCCACTCAACGAGCCAACTAAAATGTGGCTATTCTGGCACAGAGGAGACAATGGTGTCCTCATGTTTTTGTTTTCTGATTTCGGCAGGTTACACCCTATGGCAACTTACACCATTTATGAGGATCTGCAGATTATATTGCCAAGTTTTATCTAACTTGACAATATAACTAACCTTCCTTATAAGAATAAACTAACCTTCCTTAGAAGAATAAACTAACCTTCCTTATAAGAATAAACAGTTTAAAATTTTTCTGCAAAGACAAAACATGAAGATAATATTAATGGTAATGTCGGTATTTAAGTGAATAAGAAAATGGCAACATGGAAAGTTCTTCTTCTGGTTATGAGCCATGTTATGAGAATAAAAACCAAGACATTAAACAAGAAGTTGGTCAAAAGATTTATAAAAATCCAGGCATGGCATTGCACATGTGTAATCCCAGCAATTCAGGTGGCTGAGGCAAGAAGATGACAAATTCAACCAACTTTAGAAACTTAGCAAGATCCTGTCTCAAAATTTTTTTAAAAATTTTAAAACTCAGTGATAGTATATTCCTGGATTTAATCTCCAATTCCACAAAAATTCAAAATTATAAAATAGCAATTTTAAGTATGAATTTATATCTACAGTCATTCAATATGAACTATCCTATGCACATATTCTTGATTATATTTAGTCATAAATAATGTGAACCCCTTACAATTAGCCTGATATTTTAAAATACTATTTAGTTCTTTTACTTTTTAATGTTTATTTTATATATTTTTGTAATGTACAGTACATACTGGCATTACATTTTGTAGTTATTTGTATTAATTATTTGTTATTACTTATTTTTATATATTTATTTAGAAGCAGCTTAGTGAATTGATAATAGCACTGACATGGAGCCAGACTATCAAGCTCTGTTACTTACAATTGTATAATCTGAGCAATATATTTAATCTATGACTTAGTATCTCTATATGTGAAACAAGGATACGAGTACCCATTTCACAAATTTGTGAAGTACTCATAAAATGTCTCGACTCTAGTAAGCTCTAAATAAGTATCATTACATTGAGCTAAAACTAAAACATTAACATGTAAAGAAATAAGGGGTAAATATGAGGATAAATGCTCATTTTTATTGACATGAATATAAAATCACTTGCCTCCTATTCTGACACAAGTCTGCTTGTGTTACATTTATGTTACTTGAGAACTTAAAAGTGGTCATAGTTTATTGATAGAAAATTCCTAATCTATTTATCCTAAGGTAAAAAGGAAATATTTTATAATTTTACATAGTAGTTCACCTCTTGCTTTTCAAAATTGTAAAAGAAGAACAAAAATAAGTGAGGTGGCCGGGAGGGGTAGTGCATGCCTGTAACCCCAGCAGCTTAGGAGGCTGAAACAGGAGGATCATGAGTTCAAAGCCAGCCTCAGCAATGGCAAGGCGCTAAGCAACTCAGTAAGACCCTGTCTCTAAATAAAATACAAAATAGGGCTGGGGATATGGCTCAGTGGTTTAGTGCTCCTGAGTTCAATTCCTGGCACCAGAAAAAATAAATAAGTAAGGTATTTAAAATAAATAATAAGTGAATTAAACAAAGAAGATTGTGTACTGTAGTCATTTTAAAAAAACAGTCCTTAATACTTGTAACAGTTGTACTACTACTGTTAATGATAATAATAAACAAGTTATTTAATTCTAAGTAAATTATCTTCTGGAATATGCAAATAAATAAAATAATAAGATAATTAGTGAATTAGATTCATTTACTTATGGCTGAGAAAATACTATGCTTAGGATGTCCAACAATCACCATATCACATATTCCATTATGATAATGTTTAAATTGTTTCATATTCTTTGAGTACCAAAAACTTTACCATGGAGGACCTGCAGGGGCAATCAGCCCTACTAGATAATCAAGATCAGCAGACCTGACAACTGAACGTTACTAATGACCAAAGATAAACAGAATATATGGGACTTGTGCTTAAAGAGCCACAAGTAGCTATGTATGCAAATTACTGTGCTTCAGTAAATAAGAGTTCATAAGGGAGCTTACGCATGGTTATTTGAGTTAGGACCAGAAGGGGAGTAGGGACTTTTCAAAGTATGCTGTTAAAACAGAGTCTGAGTGAAGAATTCAGGCTGGAAATCTTGTGTGGATTATGGAAATGAAAGGAGAGTACGTGAGAAAAATGAGACTAGAAAAGCAGTGAGGCCATATTCCAAGGCACCTTGTGAGTCTAGCTGAGGAACATGGATTTGATACTAAAAAGATGTGGAGAGCAATGAAAGGAAGCTCCTCAGGACTGTGACATGATCAGATTTGTGTGAAGGGAAACTCAAAGCAATGTATACAAAGATGAAAAGACTAGAGGCTAGGAAATCAGTCTTGAAACTACCTCAATTAGATAGAAGTACATGCCTGAGCTATCATAATATTTGCACCCAATAGCATAATTTAAAATTAGCCCTGGGATGGCATTTGACACTATCTCAGTTAATTTCATATAGTCATTCAACAAATAACTATTTGATGTTACTTTCTACTTATCATAGTTTGAAATGCCAGAGACTGACTAAGGAACAATGCAGAAAAGGACCTTTCTCCAAAGGTGTTACATCTTACAAGATACAGATAGATAAGAATCAAATAGCTATCGTGTCAAGTGAAAGTGTTATAAAGTACAGAGAGCCAGGGTTGTTCTTCTATTTTACCTAAGATGGTCAACAGAAATTCTCTAATAAAGTGATGGAGGTTTTGGTGAAGCAAGAAAGTGAGCCCAAGTAGCTATCTGGAATTAGAGTTGTCCTGGCAGAGGAAATAAAAGCACTATTGCCAGGAAGCAGGATTCTACTCAAGGTGTTCAAAGAACAGGAAGATGAAATTGAGACCACAGGCTGGAACCTCATTGTACCAGGTGGACACTATTTCTGAGAGTCAATAATCTTTAAATCAAGGAAGAAAATGTGTTACTGTCACTTGGAAGACAGCATGAGAATATGCACAAGTCAGAGCAATCTCATCTCCACAGTTATTCCCTTTCTTTCTTCATGATGGTGGGTTGTTAAAATTGTGTGTGTGTGTGTGTGTGTGTGTGTGTGGGTGGGTGTGTGTTTGTGTACGTGTGTCTGTCTGCCTGTCTGGGTACCAGCATGACTTGATGGCAGCACTAGAGTGTGTTGAGCCAACCTCTGCACATTGACACATAGCAAAGGGTTAGAAACATGATGGAATTTCTGGGAAAATATGATAGTCATTTAACTGATCAGTTTCTTTATACTCCTGTAGAAGATCTCATTGCATTTCATAAAATCTAGCAGTTTATATTCTTTTCATCTCTATACGATTATGCCACAAACTACTGTGGTCCTTATAACTGTTGATCTGATGCTGCTGATTTCTGGCAAGAAAAGGTTAGAAGTTACATAAGGACTCATGGAAATTTAATATTTCCTCATGGTGTTACTTAATTCACACACTGAAGCACAGAACTTCAGCATTTGTGCTTCTTCTTATAATTCTGACAAGTGTCAATGTTAGTGAAACGTACTTTCTTGCTACTTGAAGTATTTCTATGCATTATCCCATTTAATCCCTATAATGTCCTTAGAGGCCTGTAAAAGTGATCACATAGAAAGTAATTTTCATGGATTTGCCATCCAAGCATAAAGTTGAAAAGTAATGAAACAACTCCAGTTCTTATATGAAGAATTAAAAAAAGGAAAGGTAATAATTTGAGTTACTAGATCGAATAGAAAATTAAAATGTCAACTTTGGGATAGAATTCAACTCAACATTCTGTTGAGAGCCACAGCCGAAGGAGCCCCAGCAAACTTCCCGCTGTCAGCAAACTTCCAGCTGCCAGCTGATGATTGGCTCACAGCGGCCCCAGCAAACTTCTAGCTGCCAACTGATTGGCTCCTCTGCGGTGATTCTCTTTTGGGATGTTTCCCCACCCTTTCAGACCACGGAGCTGCTCACTGGGGGACTTTTTTTGGCTCTGCCCACAAGACCCAGCCAATCGGCCTCAAGAGCAGGAGGAGTATGGGAGGTTGTGAGGCTTGTGGGAAGCCGGTGGTGGCAGTTGGACTCTGAAGGTTTTTCCTGAGGAGCTGTTTTGTTACGCGCGCGCGTGTGTGTGTGTGTGTGTGTGTGTGTGTGTGTGTTCTAAAAATAAAGTTCGTTTCTTTTGACAAGTGGCTCCTGAATTGTGCCCAGCCAGACTGCGGCAACATTCTTTTTACATTTTTATTGTTTTAAAATAAATTAACCCCTACCTTTGAGAAACTTATAAAGAGAATGGGAAAAGGAGAGAGCAAGAAAGAGAAAAAGAAGAAATAGAGACAGATGGATGAAAAAGAAAATGATGATGAAGACAAAAGACAACAAACAGGTTATTATACTGCTAGCCAGGATGTAGTTGGTGTCAATAGCAAGTTATGGGAGGAATTTATTCAGCCTGAGAGAGTACGTTTAGAGTTTTAAGAGAGATATCAGTAAAGTGTGGGGCAAGATCTGGTTCAGATAGAGCAAAAAGCAAGGGAGAGACAACCCATCAAATATTAATAATCAGTAATGAGTGAACAAGTATAATGGTATTAGGAGACAAGGCAGAAGAAATCAAAGTGTCAGAGGAGCAAAGTTGGGATTGAGTCAAGACAGTCTCAGGTAAAAAGAGGAGAAAGTTAAGAACAGAAAGGCAGAAATAGACCTGAATCACAGGGCTTCTAGCCTGCTAACAAGTAAGGGATGTACCAAGCCAAAAAGTGTGGAAACTCAATTCTAGTAAATCATTTATATAAAAACAAAATTATTATGAAACAATAAAGACTCTTTATGTTTAATGACCTCTTCTTTTTTATGAACAACCATTTAGCAAGACTATGACTCGGCCAGGGTTACCACAGTAATTCAGATACCAGTCACATAGAACTGACATGTAGAAATTGTGAAGGAAAGGGGAAAAGTGCTCCCAAGTAATAAGGTCTTTAGTGGAAGTGTGATAGGGATCTAAAAGTCAATTTTTCCTTTTTTACTGGATATTAAGGTTTAGATGTGAGGTGTCCCCAAAAGCTCATGTGTAAGACAATGCAAAAAAGTACAAAGGTTAAATGATTGGGTTGTAAGAATTTTAATCTAACTATTGCATTAATACCCAGATAGGGATTAACTCAGTGGTAAATACAGGCAAGTAGATTATGGAGGTGGTGGATCATTGGGCCATGCCTTTGATGCATATATTTTGTCCTTATGAGATTTTCTCTCTCTCTCTCTCTCTCTCTCTCTCTCTCTCTCTCTCTCTCTCTCTCTCTCTCTCTCTCTCTCTCTCTCTTCCCTGATCCCATGTCCTGATCTGCTTTCTGCCACCACACCGTCCCACCATGATGTTCTGCCTCACCTCAGGCTCAGAGCAACAGAGTCAGCCTTCTATGGACTGAGACCTCTGAAACTACAAGCCCCCAAATAAACTTTTCCTCCTCTACAATTGTTCTTTTCAGGTCTTTTGATCACAGTGATTAAAAAAAAAAAGTGACTAAAACACTGGCTTACCCCAATGACCTCATCCCCAATATTATCAGTGTTATCAACCAGAATACTTGCCATTGCCCAATCACAGAATGTTCATTCAGATCTCCAAATTATTCTTTAGGCTGCTTTCTGTGATTGAAAATGACTCCTCCTACTTTTTCACAGCCATGTACCCAAATATGAATTTAATTAAAATCTGTTGATTACACTGTTTTTTTTCTTTAGTGAAACCCAAATTAGTGACCCCAGTGAAGTAGGGATTTCAGTATAGAAAACTGGAAGTTAAAGAGAAAACTTTGTTCTAATGATGTCACCAGAAAGGACTCCTGTGATCTCAAAGTTGGTGGTCCCCAATGTTTACTGCTTAGGTAGGTCTCCTTTCATAAGAAAAAGATTTCCTCAGTGGCAGATTGAGTAAGCAGAGGTATCAGCAATTCCTCAAACTATTAAAGCCTGCGGCATTTTCCAGACCTTGGTATATGTATTAGGGATTTGGTATTTAACACCCAACGTGCCATTTCCCCAAACCATCAACATACTATTTACCCTTTTCTGATGGAACATTCTCATGTTATTTACTTCCAAGGCACAATCTGCTGAAACGCCACATTAATCATTTCACATAGTTTTAGGATTGATAGCAAAGACTGAGTCAGTTTCAGACCTCAGCAAACTGGTTTTTAGATTTTTCACAGTTTATAAGAAATTGTTCTTTTTTTAGACTGGAAAGATGAAAGTATAATTAGTTTGCTGAAAATTCCAATAGCAATGATTTACTCATACTGAGTAAGATCATGCTGTTCCTTTAACATTTTCTGACTGACAAGGAAGGAACCCCATGAATCTGAACATTCTGTATCAACAACTAACAGGAATATAACTAGGCTTTGATGTTGAAGGGCTTAGAGCACCTGTGGGATTTAAATACTGACGGACCATTGCCCATTCACTGTTTAATACTAATAATGCCCAAGTCTACCACACTTCTGATTTGACTTGGTGTGATTGATCTCTCACTGAAGAACTGCCATTTTGCAGATGTATTATCTATTGAAGAAAGTGTGAAAGACCAAGCACTTTTATGTCACCTATACTGACACATTTTAAACTAGACATTTCTATTCTTTTGGTGTTTTTGTAATAGTTTGAAATTCAAGGCATGTCCGAAAAGCAACTGCGTAAGTTTGTTCCTGTGGAATGTGCCTTTGCTTGTGTTCTCTGAAACTAGGTCATTTGGGCTATATTTTTCAATAATATAAAAATGATAGGTAGGATTCACTTACTTAATGGTAGGCACTGCACTGAGTGCTTTTACTTTCATTAACTAATCCAGTCCCCATACTATTATTAGACTAGGGAGCTAAGGCTTAGAGAAGTCATTTGTCAAAGTCTCAGACGTGGTATCAGACCAGTTTTTAAAACAGAGAAAACTATTCAAAGTCAGCCTCAGCAACTCATCAAGGCCCTAAGCAACTTAGTGAGACCCTATCTCAACAATAAAAAATAAAAAGGCCTGGGGATGTGGCTCAGTGGTTACACACTCCTGGGTACAATCCCTGGTAGCTTCAATCAATCAATACAGAATTAGAGCCCATTTATACTATTTTTAATATTCAGAAAGTAATTGCTTTTTATCTGGAGTTAGTGGGAATGATCTATCACTAACTTTGCGTTTGGTTATCTTAGCCTGATCTACAAAAGGACTAGAAAATCATCCCAGAGCATGCAACTAGATTTAGATTAGTTGCCATTAGATGGAACTATTTTTCTCAGTAGCAAATTTTTCAATGTTAAAAAAATACTTTAAGGAGCATGTTTTGAATTTCTCCCAAAGATGTTATATAGATTTCTAGAAAGATCATTTCTACTCATTTGGCCATAATATTCATCCTCAGAAAAAGAAAAAATACAGAAGTAAAATTTTCAACAAGCATTAAAAATGTTAACTCACTTATGACTTAATGTTTTCACTCAACATTCTCTGAACAAAACTTATGATTACTAGTATAGTAAGAAGATCACAATCTTTGAAACTGATGTCTTGGATTCAGACTTTAGCTCCTTCACTGAACCTCACATGTGTGATTGGACATATTACTTAACCTTCTTAATTTCAGTTTTTCTTCTGTAAAATGAAAATAACTTATACTTTGCAGGCTCAAGTAAGCAATTAGAGTCATTAAAACGGATTTCAGGTTCTCAAAAAATTGTAGCCATTTATTATCACCAGCAATAACAACATCACCTCGTTGTCATATTAAATGACAATAGAACTTCTTCTAATGATCAGACATTTCTCCTCATACGCACCATATCTTATTATTGAGGACAGCTCTTTGAGGCAGTAGACTCTTTTTCTCTAAATAGTTTGATTCCATTATTTCCTTCTCTATATAGTGATATCTATTGTAAAAAAAATAATAATAACTAATGTCTGTTCTGTCTTTTTTTCCCTCTAACTGAAACAACAATTAATTGGAAATTACTCCCTACATGTTATCATAGAATTTTTCTTCAATAAGAGAAAGCATGAATCTCTACTAATGTAATTCCATTCTTTGATTTTGTGTTTTTTCTGAGTTTCAATCAGGTATTTTAGATTCTCTATTTTTTTCCTTTCTTTTTCTTTTTGGTACCAGGGATTAAACCCAGGGGCACTTAAGCACTGAGCCATACCCCTAGTCCTTTTATTTTATTTTTTATTTTGAGACAGGGTCTCACTAAGTTACTCAGGGCCTCATTAATCTGGCTAGCTTTGAACTTACAAACCTCCTGCCTCAGCCTCCTGATCCACTGCAATTACATCTACTTTTTTCTTTTTGTACTTTTTATTCATTTTATAGACAAGGAAGGGCACTGGGGCTGAGGTGAGGGGTCAATCACCTTACCTAAGCTTCAACTGTATGACAATCATGCCTCTATAGCCCTAGGTAGGAAGCATTCCAAGTTGGAGAAGGGTTTTTATGTCATCCTTTAAGAATTATCTCAGGGGGCTGGGGAGGTGGCTCAAGCGGTAGCGCGCTCGCCTAGCATGCGTGCGGCCCGGGTTCGATCCTCAGCAGCACCATATACCAACAAAGATGTTGTGTCCGCCGAGAACTAAGAAAAAATAAATAAATGTTAAAATTCTCTCTCTCTCTCTCTGTCCCTCTCTCTCACTCTCTCTTTAAAAAAAAAAAAAAAAAAGAATTATCTCAGTTGCACAGTGATCGGATGGTATAACTTCAAGGGAAGGAACAACGCATCAACCCCACCCCATCACTGCCTCAGTATGGCACTTCATTCCACCAACTGTGCATTTTGCTAAAAGGTCACTGGCCAGAGTTGAAAACAACTCTAGAGCATGCACAATATTAAGTAACTAGCTAGACCAAGATGCTGAGACAGCTGTCTCCATGACAAGAGTATCACCTTGGCATTTGTGAAAACAATTAAGACCCCAAAGTAAATGGAATCAGATGATGTCTTCCACCATGAAGAGATGCCAAATACAAACTCCAGATAATAATAAGGGATACTCAATGTGGAAGCTGTTGAGGAGCATAAAATGAATTGTGTTGCTCTCTGAGGTTGCATGGATAAGAAATGACATAGATACCAGTGGACAGGTTGAATTTAAAAAACAAAACAGGGCATTGATTTCCATACATGTGTGAGTTTGTTAGGATGAACCCAACTAGTAAGTAAAACCATAAAGCTCTTAAAAAAAAAAAACAGGATCTGGATATAAAACAATAAAGGTAGGACCACAAGTAAAAATAATGCAGTTTCTTTTAAAAAGTAAAAATGCAAAAACTTCCCATTGAATATTTCATTGCTAACTTTTTAGCAAAATCTGGTAGAGTTGATATGATATTATTATTATTATTATTAGAACAAAAATAATTTTAATTGTAACATTATAAAATTTTTTAAAGAAAAATTAAACAGACTGAAGATAAAATATCAAAAATTGTTAACATATACAATTGAAATAATAACTGAATGGGTATTGAGTGGAAATAGAAGAAAACTATTATAACATAATATTGTTTACCTTAAGTTTTAAATAGAAAGCAACATATATGAAATTTCATAATTCATATTTAAAATAGTTATTAGCTACAATTTCCCTACAATTTCCTCTTTAAATTATGACTTATAACACTTGCTGATTGACATGTGTTAAGATCTATCAATTTGCAGGTATCAAATTAAATAATGTAGCAAGTTTTTATATGCTATAGCTTCATTATTTGTTTAACTGAAATTGAATAAATACCTTAGAGTTAGTTTAATTATGTATGATGTTGTAAAACAAATGCTATGCCCCTTACCTTAAAATATACAGAATTTATCACAAGCGAACACTAGAAAAAATCCAAAATCCATAATGTTTATTTAATTTTTAAAGTGTCGTGCCCCTTAGTATTCTGGGAAGTTGATAACAGAATAATTCAAATGAGGTTTCTTTTACATAAGAAGAGTAACAGTTGAACAAGATCACATTTGTCATCTATGAGATATTTCTCCTGTGGTAATTTATTCATTGGTTTATGGACTTCAGTTCTTTGAGGATAACAACAAATCAATATCAAGACTCAACATAGATTCAATATAAATAAATTTGATGTTTTCTTTTTTGATTTAGCTGACAGATATACAGAGCTGTCCACATTTAGACAGTCCCCTGGCATTTATGCACTGATGGTAAAGAATATAAGAAGTCATTTCAAAAAAAAAATGAGTACAAACTTAATATTAGATGTTTCCTTTGGTTTGTTCATTATCAATATACAGTCATTATTTATGGCTTACCTTAATTTCTGGGCTTCTAATATTGAGAGGTAGAAAGCAATATATTCACTGTTTTGGAAATAGCAAAGGACATAAAACTTACTATCAATCATACACATAAATATATACACACATGTATATACTTATGTGTATATTTATATATTTATGTGTATATTTATATATTTATGTGTATGATAAATATGTATATATGTATGACTATATATGTATATATATGTACATATATGTATGACTACCTCCTAAAAACCTGGTCCACTGGAAATTAGTTTTATAAAATTTAAAATAATTACAGTGTGCAAGGTCCTAGGTCAACTCTAACACCAAAAAACTGCAATATAAAATAAAATAATTAATACTGTAAAAAGAAAAAATATATTTTCAATCCAATAATTTGTAGGAAAAAAACAATGAAAAAAACCTCCAGAAATAAACCCTATTATGGAGTTTACAGTAAGCAATGATCTACTTATCTTTTTTTATGATAAAATACACTAAGAAACTTTGTTTACTCTATTGTTATGACTCCAGAAAGTATACCCAAGTCTAGTTTTTACACAGGCAGAGAAAAGTGAATTGAAATAGAAAATTTTATATGATTCCTTTTATCAATTATGTGAATTCAAAATCAGCTGCTTTCTTCTTTCCATTAAAAAGGAGGGTTTTGCCAGTGAACATAATATCAAGAAATTTAGCAATCTCAAATAGCTATGATATAATTGTACTTATTATATTTCTTGGGCTGATTCTTTGGAATGTATCATACCAAGAGGGAACATTTGTAATCTCCTACTGCCATCTTATGTAATATCGTGTCACTGCACAATTCTAAAGAAAAATATACGTGAAGGAAAAAACGAAGAACACTTTTTGGAAGTTGTACCTCAAATCCATATTCCTCACATAAAAATTAAATATCTATTATTCCATTATTCCATCTATATTAGGATTTTTAAAATAGGACTATTGAGCATGTTATTTATAATTCCTTCCCCATTAATTTCTTAAACTTTCTATTCTAATCAAATTTATTATATTTTACATACAGTTTATTGAAATGTGAAATGCTAAGTAGCACTGTATAATAGCCAGATGCATGAGTAATGCAAATTCTGAAGTTAAATTCACAATAAATAAGAAACAAAGTACAGTTCTATTCTTTAAAGCAACTCAAGTAAGCAGAATTTCATACAGAAGTTTTTCCTGAAACCAAACTTTTTAAGTCATCAAGTTTATAGCATAATTTTAATTAAATGTGTCAATTATAAACATATGCAGCATTTTAATCTAAAATCATAATACAGTACTGGACTGAGTTTGTACTGAAATACATGTCACTAGTCAATTACTATTTCAAGTAACCTAATACAATTTGGAAAACTGTCAATAGCAGAGTCTTCCCACTTCTTCTACCTAATACCAACATCCCAACTATCAGAGATGTATATCAATTGGGAAAATGTTCATCCACAAATGACAACAACCAAAAAAGCCTACTAGCCATGGTTTATATAAATAAGAGTTTGTCTCCACAAGCAAGAATGTTTCCTTTTATTTTATTTCTCAAAAACATCATCAGTTACTAAGATCCTTTTCAGCTTCCCATTCCACCATCCTTAGCACACTGGACTTTGCCTTCATGATTTTCTCCTCACCGTCATGAAATGGTTGCCATAGTTCTGCTATTAAGTTAGTGTTAAGATTGAAAAAGTGAAAATAAGAATACTAAGTGTATCTACTCCCTTATTACTATTAGTCTTACTGGCTAGAATTATGTCACAATTTCTAGCTTCAAGGGAGGCCAAAGAAATGAGAATTTAATTCAGCATAATCACTGTGAACCAAATTAGCAAGATACAAGAAAACAATGGATAGTAGAATGAAGCAATGTCTACCAAAGGCCTGAGATTAATTTTTATCTACTTAAGATTTCAAATTCAGATGGTGGCATAAATTGAAACAAAAATCCTGCCTCTCTTTCCAAATACATAATAATGCTAGGTAAAATATTAGGAAAAAAAATACATACCTGAGCAGGAAACACGCAAGGGAAATCTTCAAATGCCATAGACAAAGAAAGCCAATAACAATATTTAGAAGTTGAAGTTCAAACTTCACATAGATAACTGGAATAAATGTATCTAAGAGGCAGAAGTAAAGATATCAGATACAGCACACAGGCAAAAGCAGGCACTAACCAGGAAAATGGGAAGGCAAGGTCTGATGGGAAAACACAATCAATGCAAAAACATGGCACAGATATGGACTATGTACCCCATGCCTGGGCCAAATCAGAATCTTTTGTAAGTAATCAGAGCGCCTGGCCTACTTGACTGATGATTTATATGTAGCCTGGGTTCTCATACCACTTGCTCTCAGAAACCTCAGGAGGAGAAACCAATGGAAATGGTCCAAGATAGGCTCTGTAGGACACTGTAACTGGCAACCATAAAACCTCATGAGAAGGACACCTTAATTACCTAAGGCACATAGAGGATAACTGCTGCAAAAGATTAAATTGCTGGCAAATATGGAAAAGCAAGTACCATGAGTGGTGCACCAGGGGGAGAAATCATTCCCAGGGATTTACAAATAATAGAGCAAACTTAAAGGGACTCCACAATAAGGACTTTGGAACTATTGAAAGGAATAGTTCTTGCTAAGGCAAGACTGGGATTTATAAAAAAAGAAATGCAAATCAAAACCACCCTAAGATACCATCTCACTCCAGTAAGATTGGCAGCCATTATGAAGTCAAACAACAATAAGTGTTGACTAGGATGTGGGTAAAAGGGTACACTTGTACACTGCTGGTGGGACTGCAAAATGGTGAGGCCAATTTGGAAAGCAGTATGGAGATTCCTGGGAAAGCTGGGAATGTATCCACCATTTGACCCAGCTATCGCCCTTCTCGGACTATTCCCTGAGGACCTTAAAAGAGTGCACTATAGGGATACGGCCACATCAATGATTATAGCGGAACAATTCACAATAGCTAGACTGTTGAACCAACCTAGATGCCCTTCAATAGATGAATGGATAAAAAAATGTGGCATCTATATACAATGGAGTATTATGCAGCACTAAGAAATGACAAAATCATAGAATTTGCAGGGAAATGGATAGCATTAGAGCAGATTATGCTAAGTGAAGCTAGCCAAGCCCTAAAAAACAAATGCCAAATGTCTTCTTTGATATAAAGAGAGCAACTAAGAACAGAACAGGAAGGAAGAGCATGAGGAAAAGACTAACAGTAAACAAAGATGAATGGGGGGAGAGAAAGGGAGAGAGAAGGGAAAGCATATGGAAATGGTAGGAGACCTTCAATGATACACAAAAGTATAAGAGGTTATGAGGGGCAAGGGGGAGGGGGAAAAAAAGGGAGAGAATTGAACAACAGCAGAGGAGGTAGAGAGGGAAGAGGGGAGGGGAGGGGAGGGGGGATAGAAGGGGATAGGAAAGGTAGCAGAATACAACAGTCACTAATATGCCATTATGTAAAAATGTGAGTATGTAACAGATGTGATTCTGCAATCTGTATTTGGAGTAGAAATGGGAGTTCAAAACCCAATTGAGTCAAATGTATGAAAGATGATATATCATGAGCTCTGTAATGTTTTGATCAATAATAAAAAAATTACCAAAAAAAATATTCAGAAAAAAAAAGAATAGGCATATTTAAAATTAAACCAAACGTGATTCTGCAATCTGCATTTGGGGTAAAATTGGGAATTCATAACCCACTTCAATCTAATGTATGAAATATGATATGTCAAGAGCTTTGTAATGTTGTGAACAACCAATAAAAAAAGAATAAAATTAAACTAAACACAAGTTTTAAAATGATAAATATAACAGAATATAAATAATTCATAAAGAATCTCAACTTTAGCCAGATGGAATGGCACATGCGTGCAATTCCAGCAAATCAAGAGACTGAGACAGGAGGATCACAAATTTGAGGTTAACCTCAGTAACTTAACGAGACTTTGTCTCAAATATAAAATAAAAAGGGGTTGGGATATAGCTCAATGTTAAAGTGCCCCTGGATTCAATCCCCAGTAACAGAAACAAAACAAAATCTCAACTTTAGCATTACAGAGTGGTTAATAAGGTTTTAAGATACTTGGAGCATTTTTTTAATCTTATATGTTATCGGGAAAAAATGTAAAATGAAGAGTGAATTATTGGCCTTTTACAAAAATCTTATCTTCATCAGATTCTTTCACCTTTAATAACCAAGAACCATAAACATAACCCTTAAGAGGTCTTGGGGAATTGGGGAAGGAAAATAAGAAATATTAAAGAAACTAAAAACTTGCCCCTTTACTCCCATGACCCTAAAATCAGCTTTCATGTGATTCAGAGAAAAAACAAATGAAACAGAAAAAAGACCCAGAGGTATTTAGAACAGACCAATACAAAACCAACTGAATTTCCGAGAGCTAAGGGATGTAGGGCAGAGGTCCTACAAACACAAATTATAAAAATGTTAATCCCTGGTCTTTAGAGTTTCCAAAATATCCTTACAAAGATGCACAAAGTAGACCAGATGAGGTCATCAGCCAAAAAAAAAAAAAAAAAAAAAGCTTCTCGATGGAGATGAAGTTTAAAAGATCTAAGGAGTGAGGAATATGGGAGAGTCACAAAAAATTATCAGAATACTGCTGAGTCAACTTTCTACATTCACAGGGTTTGTGTCCAGTCCTAATTGCACAAATTTAAATGAGTTTTACAGAAGTTAGAAAGATCCAAGAGATGGTAAAATTTGTCCAGAAGATGGAATACCACATTATGAGCAAAGATTAAATAGTTCTGCTTCAATTCACACAAAAGATATATGAATGCTATCTTCAAATTCTTCTTTCAGAATATTCAAGGTATTTTAAGGAAATTAAGTTACTTCTCTTATTAAAGAAAAATAATCACAATTGGAATAGAGATGATATACAAAAGGAAGACTGTGATTTTTCAAAACAATAAACCATAAAATAAGCTGTCAGCTCAGGAACTTTCTCCCACTTTTAGGACATCCATTAAAAAAGAATCAGCCATGATGGGATCATGAGTGATTTTCACTTTTTTCTTTATATCTTATTAGAATGTCTGCGTATTACCTTTTATGACAAAAGAATATCAAAATAAAAAATTGAAAAACTAACTAACATGGTTCAGATCATCAGTTGCTTTGAAAAAGGAGACTAGGAGGATTTGGAGGACTCTGGGCCTTTTACTCTATAAAGAAAAAGCTCTTCCACAAATAACTTTTCATGTCAATAATTTCTGATAGAATATTAATTATTAATATAAAATCTAGGAAAATCAATGTACTCAATCTCTTCTATGATATCTAATTGATAATTTCTTAACTGGTTAATCACTTGATGATTTCATCACTTCTTTAATAATAATTAGGTGTGCTAGGCAAGATGGGGGAATAGTAGGTTTCCCATACAAAATAAAAATATGCAAAAGAAAGTCTAATCAAGAAAAGTTACATTATACTCACCATTTCAGGGGGAAAAAAGAAGAAATGAAAAAATAATAGCAATTATGCTACCTATTCACTTCCCAAATCTTTAAATATTTTCCTTTCTACTGAGAAATAAATATTTTAATGAATATATAGGAACAATTATGAACAATGACCATGTCCCCCTTCATTATATAATAGAACTATAAAATGGCAAACAAAGTTACAAAGGAACATTCTAAAATAATTCTTCCACAACTAGCAATAAGGCCATTTAATAACTGGACAAAGTTCAACTTCAGTAATATATAACACTTCCTGCTAAGACAGAAACACACAAAGGAATACATGTATGTAATGGATCAGTTATCAGCCTGGTTTTCTAAAGTAGAAGAACCTATACAAATTGATGTCAAATCAATTTTAATTACCAAACAGCACCATATTAGGCCTAAAACCATGTAAGGTTCCTCTGGTTGCTTAGAATTAATGAAATTACTTACTTTAAAAATCTGAGCCATTCCCTTAATTCTGTGTTTTGCATAATTGGCCTGAGCTTCCTAAACTTAATTCAGAGGACTAGGTTGAGGAAATTCTACTTTGATGTCATCTTGTTCATAATGACATCAAAGGGAGGAAGATATTGAAATTCAGAGAACATATTTTAAAGCATGACAATAGATTATATCAAGAAAAAAAATATTATTCGGGTTGAACGCATTCAAAGCAAGGAACTATGTTCCAAACCGAGAATCAGCACCAATAGGCAAGAGACCACAAATATGACAATTTTTGCAACACTAGAATACAAAGATGACAAGTTATAATAGCTAAGGTACCAAGAAATTATCTGAGGGACTTATTGCTAAGATGGTGAAAGAAACTAAAGCAAAAATGTAGCCCAGTGTTTTTACTCTTCGAGGGCCGTGAGAATAAATACAATATTAAAGTGAATCAATTTCATTATGAATATACCTTATCTTCCCTCATTATCTTCTTTATATTATATTGCTAAAAAGGAATCAAGTATGATCACAAAATTTTTGAACTGCCATTTAGGGTGGCATTTAGTTAATATCAAACTAAACCTATAGATTTAAATACAAAAATAAAAATGAAAAATTATCTTTTTCCCCTTAAAATTCACAAGCAAATAGATGTTTAATAGCATCAGTGCTCTCTTTAACAAGTAAAGAAAAAATATGATATCTAATTTCTCTGGATGCCTCTCAAGTAAAGAAAAAATATGCTATCTAATTTCTCTGGATGCCTGTTCTATCTGGCTTCTCTTACATTTTGCTTATAAGTTGTACATATGAATGCCTGTTGAATGCATAGAACATTCCTTAGCATATGGTAAAAGCCATTGATATTAGCTATTTTATTAACATATAACTCACATTAACATTAATATTAGCTATTATAGAAATATTAGCTCAATCTATCATTATAATTATTTTTATCATTCATAATAATATTGACTACTATAACCCTATTAATATCTTCATCATCATTATCAACATCCATTCTTCCATATCACATCTTCTATAAAACACAAAGGTACTAAAGTTTCAGGGACTGTAAAGTCAAAAATATAAAAGCATCTTTAGTTAAGCACCTTTAAAATGCTGAAGCAATGACATGAACTTGGGGTTAACAGACTGGAATTGAATCTTAGCTGAGCTGCTATGTGACTTTGCACAAGCAACTTAGCTCTCCCATGCCTGTTTCCACAACTGCAAAACTAGGATAATAATGATTGGTTCTGAGAACTGTTGAATTAAATGAAAGGGTATTCTGAGAACTGTTGAATTAAATAAAAGAGCATTCATAATTTGTAACAGCACTTTCCACAAATGCTCAATAAATATGGACCAAGATGGAACACTCCAAGCCCCTCTCCAGGTAAAATAAGGTAAAAAAATATTTTTGCTTACGTACACATATATAGAACTGTCTATAGAACATCTTATTAAGTTATTTTAACAATTTTTTCATTTTTATAATGATAAAATGTTTGTATAGCTGCCAAGAAAGCCAAGGTAAAAATATTAGATATTAAAATGTATTAAAGATAGTCTGAGGCTAGCAGCATCAGTGTCTCACATGCAGTCTTTTAAAACCGTTGAATAAATTGATTATTGAAAGAATATATAATATAATTTTCTGTTCTGTGATATTTCTGGAAATAAAATTTGTATATATGCTTTCACTTCCTATGTTATAATTTTCTAGTGATACCAATGAAAATGCTTTTTACCAAGCACTTGATGAAGTGAGAACTCTGTCAATCTGAACTGCAGAGAATATTTAAAGTAATGGGAACTTATGGCTTAAAATGTGTTGAAGTGTTAACAGTTTTTTGCTTCAGGAAAGAAAATAAGCACTTGTCAATGTGGGTCAAATCAATCATTTCAAGAGTAGTGTTCATAGAATGTTTGATAAGAATAAAAAGTAAGAGCCAAAAATGGAATATTTCTTACAAAACCTACTTTCATATAACATGAAACAAAAATGATAAATTAGGCTCAAACATAAGAGGCATGCATAAGAAATGCAATTCTCATTCTTAGTAGTTTTTAGCTTTTTAAAATAAGTCTGATAATTGAAAGCATTTGTCCCTTTGATTTTTAAATATTGTGCTAAATGAGAAGATCATGCTACAGAAGTGTCAAAATATGAAGGCTAAACATGCACAGAACAAAAGGCAAATGAGTAATCTGAAATGTAAATAGGGTGGATGACTTGACCAAACTCATGCAGCTCTTCAAGGGCAGTGCCAGAAAGTAAATTGGATAGGTGAAAGAATTCTGTTCTTTCTCTCCAGGATTCAGAGAATTCTATATAAAAGAGAAAGTATACTTTTAAACTTAAGCTCAGGAATAGTGTGGTTTCAGAGATAAGAATTTTTCTTTGTTCAAAAAAAAATCTGGTTGATACTGCCTCAAATGTCTTCAGTAAGAAATACTTTAAGAGGAAACAGAGTCATCAATAGAACACAGACAAAATATGAGCATATAAGTGAAATAATCAATCTCTTGATAAAGACTAGGAAAAAGTTACACACTTGAATCTTGTCATTGATTTTTAACTTAATTCCATTATGATTTGATAGAATGCAAGGTATTATCTCTATTTTTTATTTGCTAGATTTGCTTTGTAGCCTAAAATATGCTCTATTTTAGAAAATATTCCATGTGCTACCGAGAAGAACGTGTATTCAGTCATTGATGAATAAAATATTCTATAAATGCCTCTTAAGTCCAAATTATTGAATTTTTTAGTCTGTATTTTTAAAGATATTTTTGGTTGTAGATGGATACAATATCTTTATTTTATTTTTATTTATTTTTATGTGGTGCCACAGATCGAACCCAGTGCCTCATGTATGCAAGGCAAGCGCTCTACCACTGAGCTACAACCCCAGCCCTCTGTATAGTCTTTATTTAGTTTTTTGTTGTTGTTTTTATTTTTTTCAGTGATGTGAGAGTGTTAAAGTCACCCAGTGTTATTGTGTTGTGGTCAATTTGATTCTTAATACTGGGAGGAGTTTGTTCAATGTTAATAGATGCTTCATTTGAGGAGGCACAAATATTTACAATTGTTACTATTTCTTGTTTTATGATTCCTTTAAACAGTATGAAATGACCTTATTTGTCTCTTTTGATTAATTTTGGTTTGATCCACTTTATCTGAGTAATCCATGTGAAAGGTATGTTTTTTCCCATCCTTTCACCTTCAGTATGTGAATATCTTTGCCTATGAGGTGAGTCTCTTATAAACAGTATATTATTGGGTCTTGTATTTTAACCTAATCTGTTAATGCATGTCTTTGGATTGAAGAGTTTATACCATTTACACTCAATGTTATTATTGAGAGATAATTTTTATTTCCTATCATTTTGACTTTCTAGTGTTGAATTTGATTCTCTCTTGGATGACTATTCTAGTGCTTCCTCTCTATGCTGTTGAATGATAATGGTGATAAAACATATCAAAATCTCCGGGATTCTATGAAGGTGGTACTAAGAGGAAAGTTCATAGCATTGAGCTCATACATTAAAAGTAAATAGAAAGATACCAAATAAATAATCTAACATTACATCTTAATACCATAGAAAAAGAAAAACAAAACATCACAAAATCAATAGAAGACAGGAGTAAAATCAGAGCCAAAATTAATAAAATTCAGATTTTAAAAAATTCAAGACATCAATGAAACAAAAAGTTGGGGTTTTTAAAATAAAATTGCTAAACCCTTGAAGAACTTAACCAAAAGAAAAAGAAGGAAGATGCAACTTATTAAAATCTAAGATGAAAAAGAGTATCACCACAGACACTACTGAAATCTAGAGGATTATCAGGAACTATTTTGAAAATTTATACTCTAATAAGCTATAAAATTATGTAGACATGGACAAATTCCTAGAGACATATGACCTACCCAAATTGAGCCAGGATATAGAAAACTTTAACAGATCAATTTCAAATAATGAAATTGAAGAAGTTATCAAAAGCCTATAAAAAAAGCCCAGGACTGAATGAATTCTCAGAAGAGTTCTACCAGATTTTTAAGAAAGAACTAATACCAATTCTCCTTAAATCATTTTATTAATTAGAAAAGGAGGAAACTCTTCCAAATTCATTCTTTGAAACAGTATCACCCAGTTATTAAAACTAGACAAAAACACATCAAGGAAAGAAAATTTCAAATTAATATCCCTGATGAACATAGATGCAACAATTATTAACAAAATACTGGCAAACTGCATATAAAACACATTAAAAATAATGTACAATGGTCACGTTGGTTTCATCCCAGGGATGCAAGTTAGTTGAATATACAGAAATCAATAAATGTAATTCACCACATAGATAGACTTAAAGACAATAATCACATGGTTATCAAAAATAAATACAAAAAAAGCATTTGACAAAGAATAGCATCCATTCATATTTAAAACAGTAGAAAAACTAAGGACAGTAGGATCATACCTCAACATTGTAAATGCTATATATGACAAACTCAAGGCCAACATTATTCTGAATGGAGAAAAACTGAAAGCATTTCCTGTAAAAACAAGAACAAGACAGGTTTACCCACTTTCACCACTCCTGTTTAATATAGTTCTTGAAACTCTAGCCAGATAAATTTTCTGTAAAAGAAGGAAATTAAAGAATATGAATAGGAAAAGAAGAGCTCAAACTATCTTTCTTTGCCAATGACATTATCTTATATTTAGAAGACTCAAAAATATCACCATAAAACTCTTAGAACTCATAAATGAATTCAGAAAAGTAGCAGGATACAAAATCAACACCCATAAGTCAATTATGTTTCTATACTCCAATGATAAATCTGACTCAAAAAAATACGTGAGCTCAATCTAACAAAACAGGTGAAGAACCTCTACAATGAAAACTATAGAACATTAAAGAAAGAAATTGAAGAAGATCTTAGAAGATGGAAAGATCTCCCATGTTCTTCTATAGGCAGAATTAACATTGTCAAAATGGCCATACTACCACAAGCAACATACAGATTCAATGCAATTCCCATCAAAGTTCTAACAACATTCTTCATAGAAATTTTTTTTAAAAAGCAGTCAAGAAATTCATTTGGGAAAATAAGAGGCCCAGAATAGCCAAAGCAATCCTTAGGGAGAAAAGTGAGGGAGGAGACATCCCAATACCAGACCTTAAACTATACTACAGAGCCATAGTACCAAAAACAGCATGGTATTGGTACCAAAACAGACATGTAGACCAATGGTACAGAATAAAAGACACAGAGACAAATTCACATAAATATTGTTATTTCATACTAGACAAAGTCTCCAAAAACATACATTTGAAAAAAGATAGCCTTTTATTAAATGGTGTAAGGAAATAAAAAGAGACACAGAGACAAGATACTCAGGCAGAATGGCTGAATGGCAGAATGGCCAAGCTTCCAGCTTTATTTATATCAATAGGTTACATTTAGTCATTGGCATCAGTCATACATTATTGTTCATTGTGTCATTAGGCAGGTTACAGAGTTAGCAACATTATGCAGCTTATTCCTCAGCTACATACTATAGTTGCAATGTGCAATGTTAGGAGCTTTGTTTAGCTCTCAAGAAAGTTCATTGTTTAAAGTTGCTCTTATGTGGACAGGTTCAAGTGCAGTGAAACATTGTGGTTGTCTAACAAGAGAGTTTTTTTTTATTCCCAGGAGTTATGTGCCTGAGATCAAGGTTGAAGCTGATAAAACTGTAGCACAGAGCCTCCTCATGCAGAACATTGCTACAACAGCTAGGCATCCAGTGTCTTTGCACAGAAGTTTTCCTAGCAGCCAGGCATTCCATGTCTTTGTACAGAAACTTCCTAGCCACCAAACATGCTACAGTCACGAAGTCATCAGAGACCTGGTCCCAAACACAGAGCCCTTACAAAATGGTGCTAGGGAAATGGGAAATCCTTAGTACTAGAATGACTAGTATCTATCTCTCACCCTGAAAAAAAAAATTCAAAGTGGATCAAATACCTAGGAATTAGACCAGAATCCCTGCACCTGCTAGAAGAAAACATAAGCCCAACACTCTAACATGTCAGCTCAGGAATTGACTTTCTTAACAAGAGTCTTATAACACAAGAAGTAAATCAATAATCAATAAATGGGACAGCATCAAGTTAAAAAGCTTCTTCACAGAAAAATAAACAAATCAAAAGATTGGAGAGAAAGCCTACAGAATGGGAGAAAATCTTTCCCCCCCAGTCCTCAGATCCGGCGTTAATATGCAGAATATACAAAGCACTCATACAACTTATCACCAAAAAAGCAAAGAATCTAATCAACAAATGGGCAAAGGAAGTAAACAGACACTTCTCAAAAGAATAAACACAAATGATCAACAAATATTTGTTGATTCTCAACATCTCTAGCAATTAGAGAAATTCAAGTTAATACTACACTGAGAATCCATCTCACACCAGTCCGAATGGCAATTATCAAGAATCCAAATAACAACAAATGTTGGCAAGGATTTGAAGAAAAGGGTACACTCATACACTGTTGAGGGGACTACAAATTGGTGTAACTACTCAGGAAAGCAGTATGGAGATTCCTCAAACAACTAGAGGTAAAAAAAAAAAAAAAACAAAAAAAAAAAACGCACCATTTGATCTAGTTATCCCACTCCTCAACATATATCTAAAGGATTCAAAATAAGTATTCTACAGTGATGCAGCCACATCAATGTTTATAGCATCACAATTCAGAATAGCTATAGAGTCAACCTAGGTGCTGTTCAACAGTTTAATGGATAAAGTAAATGTGGTATATATACACAATGGAGTATTAATCTGCCATGTAGAACAATGACTTTACAACATAAGCCAGGAAATGGATGGATATGGAGAATATCCTGCTAAGGGAAATAAGTCAATCCCCCCCAAAAAAGGTCAAATATTTTGTCTGATATGTGGAATCTAATCCACAATAAAGGGAAGGGATTAAAAAGAATAGACGATCAGTGAAGCAGATAAAGGGGAAGGAAGGAAAGGAAGGGAAATGGGAAAGGGGAAAATGGTGGAATGAATCTGACATAACTTTCCTATGTACATGTATGAATAGACCACAGTGAATCTCACCACCATGTATATCCACAAAAAATGAATTAAAACAAAATAACTATGGATAAATGGCATAAATATCAGTAGAGTAGCAGGAAGGGAGCAGGGGTTGGGAGACACAAGGGGAAGAAGAGGTACTGGGAACCGAATTAGGACAAGATATATTCCATGCTTTTCTAATTATGTCAAAATAGATTCTACTATCATATACAACTAAAAAGAACCAATGAAAAATAAAATGAGGATCTATCTCATAAAGTTGTGGGGATATTAAAAGACCTAATATATCAAAACAAAGAATCTAGCACAATATGTGGTCCATATTAAACAATTCACACATGTCACTTTATAAAACTCTGGAACACATTGGCCCCTTTGGAGTAAGTATATTTGACTCTCATTCATCTGTTTTTCAAAGAATATGAATTTAAGCAATATTTTAGGTCTCTAAAATTATAACAAGATTATTTTCATTTCCATAAAAATGTGCCCCACAAAAACAAAAATCATATTTATTGAATTTTTTTCAAATGTTAAATCTTTTTATCTTAGTACTTTATTCAAATATACTTCTTTTTCTTTTTCTTTTTCTTTCTTTTTTTTTTTTTTTTTGGTACTAGGGATTGAATTCAAGGGCACTCAGGCACTGAGCCACATCCCCAATCCTATTTCATATTTTATTGAGAGACAAGGTCTCACTGAGTATCTTAGGTCCTCACTTTTGTTGAGGCTGGCTTTGAACTCACAATCCTATAGACCTCCTAGCCTCTGGAGCTGCTGGGATTATAGGCATGTGTCATCACACCCAGCTTCAAATATACTTCTATTTAATATTTCCATTAAAAAACAAAAAACAGTGTTATAAATGTTATAAATGCCACATACTATGGTTTGATAGCAAATTCAATGTAACTAGTCCCCATCAATAGCTTTGAATGTAGTTTTGTCTTAAAGTTAACTATAACCATTTTTTATCTTAGTTTATATGATGATTCTAGAGTGGCAAATTCCCAATGAAGAGAAAATGCAATCTAAATATTAAAATACCTCTTAACAAAAGTTAAAGGAATAGTTCTAGGTTTCTAAACCAGCAGTACTATACCCTAGGAACTTGTTAGAAATGTAACATTTCAAACCCTTCACAAAGCTAATGAATCAGAAACTCAAAAATTGGGACTAGCAACATGTGTCTTCACAAGTCCTCCACATGTTTCTGATGCATGTAGAAGTTTAAGAACCACTGGTCTAAACTCTAGGTAGCATGACTGCATGCTTTTCACATATCAAGCTCCCTAACACCCAAGAGGCTGCACCTGCAGATGATAGACAACCTATAATTCTTGGTCCCTGGCATGTAATTATAAGATAAGTTCCTTACTTCACCACCAATCACCAAAAGCTCTTAAAGAGTGGAGAGGAGGGATTTGGTAAAACTTCAAGTCTTACAGATTCAGGTCCCACTTTACTCCCTACTGGAAAGTTCTAACCAGGTGAACACTTTCGGGAGGAAGACGGCCAGCATCTCATTGTCGGGTTCTTCTGCCCAGAAGAATCCAAGTCACCCTAAATAGCCACCCTAAATCTTAGTATCTCAAATAATTAACAAATAATAAAACACAAACACTCAGAAATATATTTACAAAAGCAAAGCCCCTCATAGATCTAGTCCACATGGGTTCTTGAACTAGACAAAGACAAAATGCCTCTGGTGGTTTATTTAAGGGGGTACATCAAAGGCAGGGGTAAGATTTCAAGGGCGGAGTCTTTCTTTGTGATGTCTTGCAGTCAGGTTGATTGATATCTTGGCAGGTCACACCCATCTCAGGTGCTGTGTAGGATCTTAGGCAGAGCTTGAGTGGGAAGTTCACCTGCATCAGGTAGTCAGTCCCTGTGGGGAGTGCTCAAGGGAGATCCCAGTGCCAGACTTATCCCCTCAGGAGGCTACAATGCACAACATAGTCCACACGCAGCCCATAGAGGGCTTGAACATAGCTACAATTAATGTAAGGAACTCATCATGCTGCTTTCTTCCATGCCACTACCATGACACTGAACAATGTTTATCCAATGTGAGTAGTAACAAAGGGCCCTTCAGGGAAAACTTGACTGGGAAGACCATTATTCCAACTCCCTGTGAAAAGAGAAATTTAAATCACCTTAAAAGCTTAATCCATTTTGATTAAATTAAGTTAAATTCTGGTCTTTCTAAACTGTGGGGTTGGAAACCCTAGGACTCAAAGTTATTTCAAGGGATAATCAGTCTGTAAACACAATACATGTAGATAACAAATAATAAATCAGACAACATTTATTCATCATTCAGCCTCTTCCAAGAATTTACATTTTACATTCTCTCATGCTGGCTTCCCAAATGCCCTATGTGTAGATCCTTATAAAAGTAATTTATTCAAAGTCGGCTGGCCAACATGGTGATGTTCAGAGCAATCTGATTCAAGAAAAAATACTCTTAACACTATCATCTAGGTTCAGAAATATACAGATGTCTGGGAAACTGAGTCACACTAGATAAAGGGGTTAGCTTCAGGGACAAAGGAACTGCAGAAAACAGGACTTATTTCAAAGAGCAGGACTAGGCACAAAAAGCTTATAGCAGCTCAATTCACAATAGCTAAACTATGGAACCAACCTAAAATAGATAAACAGATAAAGAAAATGTAGTATGTATACACATTGGAATATTACTTGGTTATAAAAGAATAACTTTATTACTTTTGCCAGTAAATGGATGGATCTGGAGACTATTATGCTAAGCAAAATAAGCCAATGCTAAGAAAAACAAAGGTCAAAGGTTGTTTCTGATATGTGGATGCTAACACACAACAAGGGAGTGGGGGAAGAATAGATTAGAAAAAGGGGAATGAAGGAAGGGAGAGAGGATAAGAATAGGAAAGACAGTAGAATGAATCTGACATAACTTTACTATGTACGTATATGAATATACCACAGTGAATCTCATCGTGTACATCCAAAAAACTGGGATCCTAATTAGAATAAGATGTACTCCATGTTTGAATAAATATATCAAAATATACTCTACTGTCATGTATAACTAAAAAGAACAAAAATAAATGAAAAATATTTTTTAAATACTTGGTCAACCAAAAAAGTCTTAGTTGACAAATTTTAACACATTCTACATAGCTGTTATTTAATCTACCTTAGTTTCATTACCTGGGCTCATGTCTGTGGTCTAATGAGAAAGAGGGCTTCTGCAAGATCTGAACAGGTCACTTCACTAAAGCCTAGTAAAACACTAAGAAACAAAACTGCTTTAGGAAACCTGTAGCAGAGAGTAACGCCAAAAGCAATAGATACAGGTATTTTCCTTGATTCCCTTTCCTTTCTTCCACTCTAGTATTCACATAAAGATATTATAAATATGGCCAGGCCACATGAGAGCTAGAAACTGGAAGACTAGGAGCAGAATTACTACTTGCTTTCTTTCAGAGGCTTCTGACCATTTTTTCCCACTGTGGCTGAGTACTATTTTAATTTTGGTATGTAATAGATCTAATAGCTCTGAGTTTGAATCTCAATTTTAACACTTACTAGCTACCATTTAAAAACTGCTTAATCTCTTGAAGATTCCATTTCTTATTTTTGAAGTGGAATAACAAAATCTAAATCTCATTAGTAGTGATATATTATACAATAGGCAGAATAAGTATGTACTTGGTGAACTAGCAAAGCATCAAGATAAAATAATAAAATATTTCTGAGACCTCAGCACTGCAAAAAATATATATATTTTGAGAAAGTTCGACAGGAAAAAAGTATGCAAATAGTCACCAAAGTAGGGATTTTATAATATCATCGGTATTATTTAAAATTATATTAGGTGTGTGCTTGCATTGGGGGAGTGGTGACAAAGCACCATAATCTTTTCAGCACTCATTGGAGTGGTAAGTCTCAACATGGCCCTGTTCACAGCGTGAATATAAAGGTTGTGATGTGATTGGAGCAATATTTGGCCTAAAAAAGCTCTTAGTAGATGTTGACTGATTTAATGATCTGTATAACAGCTTCTTCTTCTCACTTATACCTCTACTTCCTCATAACTTTAGCTTACACAGCCAACTCCAAACATTGCTCTATAAGACTTTCAGTTAAGAGTTTGTCAAAATTGAACACAATATTCTATGTCTCTTAGTTCAAATCCTCAAGAACAAAAACTCTAAGTGCATTGAACCCAAGCAATTTTAGGCAGAAGTGGAGTATATAGAGCAGAGCAGAGTTGAATCATATCACCACCTAAGACCCCTTCTGTTCTTTTTTTTTCCCTTGCAATAAGAGTTATTCTAGTCTGAGAAGTCAGATTTTGCTAGTTCATGCTATGGTAAAAATAATCCCTAAAGCTGGGGATGTAGCTCAGTGGTAAAGTGGTTGTCTGGAATGTGTGAGGCCCTGGGTTCAATCCCCAGCAAAATTAATCAATTATTTTTTTTAAATCACACCAAAAATCATGTTATTTAAAATAATAAAGGTTTATTTCTGGCCCATATCCCATGTTGACTGCAGGTTGGCTGTGACTCTGATTCACACATTTTCTTCATGCTAGGATCCACACTGAAGGAAGATGGCCTACCTATGATGCACCATTTTTGTGACAAAGAGAAAGAAGGAGCAATGGCAAAATAACTGATATCAAGTAAAGTTTTTGCTTAAACAGTATATAAGTCACATTTGTCAAAGAAAAGTACATAGCCTACTCTAGAGCTTGGAAGTATAATCCTCCTATGGGAAAGGCAGTGAATAAATGGGAAAAATAACAACTTAGCACACTATGGGGAGCAAGTTTTTAAGAAATACATATTACAATCATGTGAAGAGCCATAATATTTACAAAGCGTAACTTAAACAGTAACAGACAATGTTGGGAACGACTGTTCAAGAATACTAATTTAAGGTCTTTCAAGTCACTAAACAATCTGAAGTAGTTTCCAATCAGCAGGACAGAGTATCATTTTCCACACAAAACTACTGTAAACCAGTCAATATTGAAGTGTTTTGTAGACAGCAAAGCAACAAAAATATGCATTACCCTAAATTTTATTATATACATACATATATCTTTCCATACTAGGTGCACAAATGACTCCCTAAGAGAGCCATTTTATTGTTTTTAATAAATTGAGGAATTTAGGAAACAATTTTTTTTCTAGTAGATAACTTTTGCACTTAAATCTAATCAGTTTCTTCTGCTTCATTAAAATCTGAATTTAGGGGAACATTATAATTAAATTAGTTTTAAATTCTATGAGGAGCATCAATTCTTAGTGCCATAAAAAAATTTAATAATGGTGTCATATGATGCCAGAATAGTCCAGGAAACCTGTAGACAATATTATATAATGAAACCATTCTTTTTCAAATTGACCATAACACAAAGGTAAAAATGTATAACTTTAAGCATTTGCAATTAGTAGCAAAAGGCATGATTACATACTTTATGCTCTATGGAAAAATATCCTAAATCTAATATTGAACTTTGGAATTGTAGCAAAAAATGATGAAAGTGGAGGAACCATTTCATTGCTGTCTCTACTCTCCCTACTCTATCAGTAAGGAGACTGTACCATCTGTTGCTCCTCATGTCAAAGAACCAATTTAGCTTTAGTTTCTGAGAGACCTACAGCAAACCCAAAGGAGGTATCACACCAAGTAATGTCTGAAGATTTACAGAAGTAAACCTGCATTTTTTTATCCTACTTAAGCAAAGTATGTACTTTGATAAGGAAAATTGAAAGAAAACCTATTTTTATAAGAAACCAATTTTTTCCACATCTTTTATTCTTTACAAAGTAAAATCAATGCTATGAGGTGTGGTACTTTAAAAATTAGTTAAAGCACGCAATTTTTCATTTTTTTAAGATAATTTAAGCTAAAACTTCCTTATATGGGGTTTTTTAAAGATTTTATTGAATCTGCCCAAAAGCTAAGGCAATTTCATGCATCAGGTACTACATCCACAGCATTTAAGGCCTAAGTTTACTTAACAAAACAAAAACATTTTAGGTAACAAAATTAAAAATAAACAAGTGGTACTCGATCAAACTAAAAGGTTTCTGCACAGCAAAGAAAATAATTAACACAATTGAAAGGAAGCCTATAGAATGAGAGAAAATAGTTGAAAATGACATGTCTGATAAGAGGTTAATATCCAAAATGCATAAGGGATTTATACACCTTAATAGCAAAAAACAAAAACAACAATAACAAATAACCATTTTAAAACTGGAAAAAGGATCAGAATAGATATTTCCAAAGAAGACAACAGATACATGAAAATGTGTTCAACAACACTAATCAGGGAAATATAACTAAAAACCACAATGAAGCAGCATCTCACAGATGTCAGCAAGGATGTGAAGAAAAGGAAACTCTGGTACACTAGTGGTGAGAATATAGGTTAGCATAGCTATCACACACACACAAAAAAAAACAGAACAGAGGGTCCTAAAAAAGTTAGAAATAGAACTAACATATGACCTAGAAATTCCACTTATGAGTGTTTATCCAAAGGAAATAAAATCAGTGTCTTAAAAGAGATATCTGTACCTTCATGTTTCCTGCTTCATTATTCATAATAGTCAAGAATAGTCAAGAGAAACAACTGAGTGCCCACTGACAGATGTATATATGAAACTGTGGTGTGTTTATGTGTTTGTGTGTAGATACATGGAATATATATTGTAGAATGTTATATATTATTCAGTCTTTTAGAAAGACTGAATAATATATAATGGAGCAATATGGGTGATCCTGGAAGACATTATGCTAAGTAAACTGAGCCAAACACAAAAAGACAAATACTGTCTGATCTCACTCATATGAAATCTAAAAAAAATCCAAGCTCATGGAAGCAAAGTATACAATGGGGCTTTCCAGGGTGGGGACAGGAGCTGAGGGAAATAAAGAGAGGAAGATGTTCATCAAAAATTCCAGACATTTAGTTAAAATGTGAGTAAGTTCTGAGAATCAAATGTACAACATAGCAACTACAATCAATAATACCATGTTGTATACTTGAAATTTTCCAAGACAGTAGATCTTAAATATTCTCACCAAACACACAAAGAAACCAGTAACTAAGGTGATGAATGTATTCATTAACTTGATTATAGTAATTACATCACTACGTATGTGTATCGCAACACATTTCACTAAATATATAAATCAAGATATACTGTACACCTTTAAAATATGCAATATAAAATTTTTATTTGTCAATTATACCCCAAAAAAGCACGAGAAAAGATTTTGAGCTTTCTTACAAAAACTGTTTTACATACATACATACATACACACACATACACACACAGAAAATTTTTAAAACAAATAATTATATATAATCAGGAATTTTTTTAAAGAGTATAATCACCTACAGGTACATCAATGTTTATAGCAGCACAATTCACAATAGCCAAGTTAAGGAATCAGCCCAGATGCCTATGAATAGATGACTGGATAAAGAAAATGCATAAATATACCCAATAAAGTTTTACTCAATCTTAGAGAAGAATGAAATTATAGCATTGATGATAAAATGGATGGAAATGGAGAACATCAGGCTGATTGACATAAGCCAAATTCAGAAAGTCAAAGGCCAAATATTGTCTGTTATATGCAGAAACTAGAGCATGATCCCATGAAAACAGAAAGGAGATCAGTGGAGTAGAAGAAGAGAATAGAGGGGGAGGGAGGAAAGATGGAAAAAGGACAAAGCTGCAGAACGAAATTGACCAAATTATGCTATGTACATATATAAATATACCACAATGAATTCCACATGTATGTATATCTCTAAAGCACAATTAAAACATCAGTAACTAATTAAAAGGAAGATAGTAGAGTGGACAAAGGGGAACAGGGAGAGGGAGGAGGAAAAGGAAAGAGTAGGGACTAAAATGGAGCAAATTATATTTCATGCATGTATGATTTTGCCATCATGAATCCCACTATTGTGTATAACTAGAATGCACTATTAAAAAAAAATTTTAAGAAAAAAAAAAACTAAGAGAGCCGAGAGTGAGGAGGCTGAGTCTGGCTCTGACTCTCAAGTCATTGCAGTACATTGAGCTCCTTTGAGACAGTGTGGGCAATGGAGAGCTGGATGGGCACTAGGCAACTCTGTGTTTTGCTGAGGAAAAACAACTAAACATGAGCAAAGGAGAACCTAAGAAGCAAAATGTCATCATATGCATTCTTTGTGCAAACTTGCCGTCGGGAGTACAAAAAGCAGCACCCAGATGCTTCAGTCAGCTTCTCAGAATTTTCTAAGAAGTGCTCAAAGAGGTGAAAGACCATTTCCGCTAAAGAGAACGGAAAATTTGAAGACATAGTAAAGGTGGATAAGGCCCATTATGAAAGAGAAATGAAAACAAACTAATAAACAAAAAGGCTAGTATCATTTAATAGCCCCTTGGCATTAAAAAATATTAGAAAAATAATCATAGAATATCTAATTTAAAAAGTATAACTTCTAGGTATACATTCTAATAATAAAACATTGCAAAATGTATTCCAATGAATAGTTTTATTATTTATATGCTATATTCATCATGTTAACAGTAACTAGGTTAATGACTATAAGGATGTTAAAAGCCAGGAAACAACTCCCAGAAATGATGGCCTGGCTTTTGAATAGCTAATCTAAAGCCCTCACTTCAATCAGAAACAAATAGCTGGGCCAGTCCTCAGCTCCTAGTTTATGACTATAATACTATACCATATACATTATGAGGAAGCTTAGACTTTGTTTCTTTGTATTTTGGTAGGCAAGAGGTGAATAGAGAAATAGCAGATGAATTTAGCTAAACTGGAAGTCTCAAGTTACTAAGTTTCAAATTAAAGAAAAATAGTGGCCACATTGCATCATAATTTACACCCCACCCATGAAATTATCATCTCATATTTCTAAATTCAAGTCCCAAATATGCAATTGGGAAACTTCTTTAAAGGCTGCACTTCCAGTAAAACTAATTAAAAAGATCTGGAGCAGGGCCTGAAATTTGAATCCTACATAATCTTCCAAGTGATTCTGACACTTTTAAGAAACAGGCCTAAAATACAAATGATCTCTGTCAGTTCCAAATAGATTTCTGCCCAAAATGACAAGGAAATGTACCAGCGATCAGGTGTAGCCCATCCAGGTCTAAACTTGATATCCTTCATAATAAATAACAGTTTTCAAAAGGTCCAGACCAACTAAGTATTAAGAAGAAAACCAGAAAAATTCAAATGGCCTCTACTCTGGCAGATTAACAACAAGCCTCCAATTAATGGAGACAACAGGTTATTCTTTTTAAAAATGTGATCTAATCCAGACTCTGGGACCAAATAAATATCATCATACCTAGGAGACTGATAAAATAGATTAATTGGAAATCTAGGGAATTCACCATTCAGTTTTGTCAATAATTTTGGAGAAGAGGGAAGTTTTTCATAATTGTTAAATGTTATTTGTCCCTCTTTGAACAGATTTTAAGAAAGATGAGCCCAGTAAAAAGAAAACTATCTGTAATTTTAATATGCAGTTATGTTAAATATGACCTGTTCCTTCCCATTATTACTTAACAAATTGTATTTATTTTATAAATTTTTTCCTCATATCCCCTGATTTTCATATCACCCTGAATTTCCCCCAGTTTGCCTATGAGGCTAGAAAAAAACAGTAATTTTTTTCTCAAAACTCTATATTTTCTAAACATCAAATACATCTGTGGTTTTTCTAGCACATGTGTTAAATTAATTCTCTTTTAGAGTTATGGATATCAAAGACACTATTTTCTTTTCATGATATGACATCTTGAATAATCCATTTTCTTTCAAACTAGCAACATATTATTTCACTCCCAGGAGTGACTGCCTGTCATCTTTAAAGTAACCATACTATTCAAACACTGTTTACAATGGTAGATCCAATGTCTTTGAACTGAACTGGTTTTTGTTTGTTTGTTTTGTATACTGAAAAATGACTGGTTTCTGTGTTTTCATTGAAACAAGGATAGATGTGCACTGTAATACACAGTAACAGATTTCTAATGTCTACATTTTACACAAAGAAATTAAATTTTCTTTGAAAATTGTAAGCAGCAGTAAGTAGCTCTTCCTTAAGAAAAATAAACTTTTTATTGCTTCTTAGACTTTGGAGTGACTGTATTTAAGGCTCATGGCCTCCCTTGGGATATGTACTCAGAATGTTAAATTTTCTATATAGTTTATAAATATTTTTATTATAAATTTATGAATGTTTAGGACATAAGTATGTGAATATTAATCATCCCCATCAGTGACTCTCAGTAAGAGCCTTCTATATGCAAAGTACCACTGAAGACGAAGCTACAGAAGGTTCAGGATTTGTAACTTCAGATAACAGCAGTTCATATGTAAAATGCTCATCTCCTGGACCTGGAGATGTAGATGTTCATTTTCCCAAGTATTCTATCAGAACAACAAAAATAATGCTATCCTGAACATACAAATAAAATGTGACTAATGCAAAGTCAGTGGCAAATGATTTTTAAGTTTTATTTTTTGCAAATACTGTTCTGATTTGCCTATTCCCTCCTGAGCTGTCTAATGCAATAGTCCCTATACAAATGTTACTATTGAGCACTTGAAATTAAGCTAGTCCAATTGGGAGGTGCTGTCAGTATAAACTACACACTAATTTCAGTCAGCACCAAAAATAATGCCAATGATATGTATTATATGTTGAAATGACATTATTTAGATATATTAGGTTTAAAATGTCTTATTAAAATTCTTTTTTACTTGGTATTTTCTTTTTGATCACTTTTAAATGCAACTTCTAGAAAATTTTAAATTATGCATGTGGCTCACATTATAATGCTATAATGAACAGCACTGAAACTAGTCAGTCTCTCTCTCTCTCTCTCTCTCTCTCTCTCTCTCTCATAGATACTGAATGGTACACAATTATAGGTATATTATATGACTTAAATTAGGGGTATCATGTTGCAATGATAAAGAATACAATTAGAAAGCCATCAAAAGGACTATGTAACCTCAAATCTATCACTAAATGCATTAACCATACATGCCATCAATGAATCCAGAAAGTTGTAACAATGAGTCTAGTTGTGATAGCAGCAAAAAGTCAGTCCTGTTGGTTCAGATCCTGCAAAGGAAGGCTGGTCACTTGGAAAATCCTTAGCACATGCAATACCTGAATGCTTACATGTTTATATTTGTAAAGAATTATGATGATAATGATGATGACATGATTATTATCATTAATATCATAACTACAATTTACTGAACACCTAATTTGTATCAGGAACTCAACAAAGTTTCTTTGTGTACTCTTCTTACTAATCCTACTAGGTATATCAAAGTAGGCTAAATTCTGAAATAAACATCCCCTAAGTTTCAGCAGCTAACATAATAAATGTTATTTCTTGCTTTCATCTGATTAAGTGGCAGAGACTGGCAGCAGGCTCTGATTCAGGCCCCTTCTGTCATATAGTTCTTATGTCTCAAAGGTCTGTGGAGTCATCCCCCATCAGCCAGCAAATGGATAAACAAGAGAAAAGAGCACAGGGAAGATTCTTGTGGGTCAAGGATGTGGTGCATTTTATTTCCACTCTTACATTCCATTATAAGAGTTCAGCAATGGAAACACAATCTACAAGGCAGTCTGAAAGATGAAATGTTGCTGTGCCCAGAAAGAAAAAGAGAACATGGATATTGATGAACTTTAGCAATCTCTACAACTGGTAAATATCATATCTGTTTTACAAATGAGGAAACAGAGTCACAGAAACAAAAGTAAATTCTCCAAGATCAAAGGTCTAGAAAATAACATCCAACACAGTTCTGTAACCCTAAAGCTCATAGTTCCCCCCCACACACACAAGGAAACACTTAATAATTTGTGGGAATTGTCATGATTTTGATATACTTACCTTAGCAGGAGGATTAGGCAAATGACCAGGAGATGACAGTAATAAATTGTCTATCTTCTCCTGGCCATTACAAAAAGGCAATGTTGGAAAAGCCAGTTTAGAAAATCAAAATTTAACTTTGCATCATTAAAGAATATATCTATAAGACTTGATATCAACCTTCAACAAACAAACAAGAAACAAAATTAATGGGGTAGGTTATTATATTGCCAAAATACTGAATACTCAAATACATATGTCCCCAGGATTTCCATAAATAATTACCAGCTGGCAGGATTGGTATGAGAAAAATCAAAGAATATTGTGTTTTGAGAGCTGAAATAATCTCTTACTTATCCCGAAACCAAAAATATTCAGAATACCTTACTAATCAGATTTCTTTTAAAATCCTATTAAATAATAACTATTGCTTGTATTGGTGAGCCTAAGCCATTCTAAGATACTCAAATTTCTTCTGAATTACCAAAGACAGCTTTTCTCATATTTAACTTTATCTTTAGGAACTCTTAAAATTATCTCATTAAATCTTGATATTTTATGTAGGCTACTTATGTTAAACCAGTCACATTGTCCAAACATTTATAATCATTTCATTTCCTGATAATTTCTTTTATAAATGATGCATTATAATTATACATAACAACAAAATTCATTGCTACATATTCATACATGTACACAATACAAAAATATTTTTTGATCAGTTTCATTACCCAGTACCTTATTTCCTGATATTTCTAAGAAAAAAAAACTAATTGTTTTGGGGAGAAGAAAAGAACATGGAATGATTAACATGAAATTGGAGCATTGTCTTCATAGTTAGATGACTAGTGAGCTGGATGTTAACTGTAAATGAAATTGCTAGATGTGAGAATCATTAAACTTATTTGACTATAAAAGAAATCAAGGCAGATGAAAAGGTTAGATTAAAAAGTCTAGAACAATTCATAGGAGACCTTGAAGTTCACAGATTTGAAATTTGAATTTGATTCAAAAGATCACATTAAGCTCTAAGATTGCTGCTGATGCCAATGATCAAATTGCTGATGCTAATAATCAAATTTCTTTCAGTGGTCACTGATGTATATATACCTTTGGTTGAGGAGAGAAAGTCTAGAAATGAAGAGATAGGAAAACTGTTTAGAAAGACAATGACTATGGTGGTGAAAGGGGAGAAATCCAAAAATGTTAGACATTCATTATGTTTTTTTCTCTATTTTTATATTCATTACATCTCAAAAGCACTTTATCCACTTCCATATCTTGTTAGTCAATATTCTTGACTCTACTGAATTCACGAACATATTTCTCAGAGGATAGTTTTATGTTTTGGTTCTATTTCCATTCTCAGAATGTTATTTATCTAATCTCAAGCCTTCTTGGGAAATCTTATATTGGAAATCTTATACTTACAATGTATTTTTTTCTAAGCTTAATGTGATAAGCATGATTTCTACAAGTCTGAGGGGGAAAAGATTATATGTCTTACCTCCATACTTGTGGACACATGGCTTGAGTTTTCCACTAACAAGTACTGTCCCCTTACTAGGTGAATGGTATATTCATTAGATAATATGCTGTTAAGTATCATGTAAGAGTTTTGTTCATCAAAGCTTTCCCGCTATCTTGCTCAGAGATAATCCTCAAATTCAAGACTGTCTCAGCTTCAAATGTCATGTAATACTATTGGGTTCAGTGCTTACCCAAGTTTATTTACTATCATGTGTCAAGCATTATGCTGCATACCTTTAAAAAATATCGAAATAACTGTCCTATTAATCCAGTCATCTCATCTGGCAAATGGAATCCTCATCCTGTCTTTGAGATAAACTCCTGAGGGAAATCCCATTGCTTTTAATCCTGTGAATTTGCATTCTCATGAACAACTGCAGAACTCTTGATTTCACACATTTCACTTCTTGCAGCTGCTGCTTTTCTATTCTACATGAAGCTCCTTACCTTGATTTCCCAAACCACACAAATGATTCAATACAATGTGTTTTTACATTGCCAAAATTCCAAACCAACTAAATATTGTAAATAAGATATTTTTGGTATTTAAAATTCTTGGATAATGTGACACCATGGAATTTTTCATGTTTTTCCACAAGATCTAGCCTCCTATCCACATTACATGGCATTTTTTCCTAACTGTATTCTTTCTTCCTGGCATTTCTCCTAGTGTGCATGTATGTGTTAGCCACAAAATAGGTGGCACAACACAAATATGGCATAGACACACATATAAAGGAATACCCACACACATACATATGTATATAAAAAGAGAGAAACTCTCAATTTAAAAAAGAAAGCGTCTCAAAGGAGATAAATTTCACATTTCACATATCTTAAAAATTCAGACCATTTAACTCTAAATGCCTGTGTCATTAAAACACAATGCTAGAATTTAAATTTTTATTTAATTAATAAATTATTAATAAAATTATTTTTTAAACCCAGTTTTAGATTCACAAGAAAACTGACCAGTTTCCATATATCTCTCTCCCAACCCTCCTAGATACAGATATAGATACAGATAAAAACTACCCAACTATCAATATGCTGTGTTATATGGATACATATTACCATCAATAAACATAGATTGATTCATTATTATCCTTCATAGTTCATGATTTGCATTAGGGTTCATTTTCAGTGTTGTATCAAGGAGAATAAATGCTGGATCATATGGTAAGAAAAAGCTTAGTTTGAAAAGCAACTGCCAGACTGACTTCTAATGTGATTGTGTCATTCTGCATTTCTACAAAAATGAATGCGAATTCTTGTAGCTCCACATCCTCACAAGCATTATGTATTATCAGTGTTTTGAACTTTGGTTATTTTAATATGTGCACAATGGTAGCTCATTATTATTTTAATTTTCAATTTTCTAGTGAAATATGATGCTAAACATCTTTTCATGGGTTTAACTGCAATTCCTATATCATCCTCAATGAAGTGTCCATTTAGACAATGTCATTTTTATAAGACTTGATAACATTGATCATGTTGTATTATCTTTGACTCTACTTTTAAAATTAAAGAAGCTTCTTTGATGCTCTCATTATATAGATAAAAAATTAAGTACAGGTTAAAGCTGAATTCATGAAGAAGTCAGTAGAATATGGAAAGAACCCCATGTTAATGGATAGACATAATTAATATTATTAAAATTGACATATTTCCAAAAACAATATATATATTAAATCCAATCTCAATCAAAATACCAATGAAATTCTTCACAAAACTAGAAAATAATCCTAAATTTCATTTGGAAGGAAAAAATGCCCAGAATAGCCCCCCCAAAATATTCTAAGCCAAAAAAGCAATGCTGGAGGCTTCACAATACCTGGGTTCAAATTATACTACAGGGCTACAGTAACAAAAAACTGCATGGTACTTGCATAAAAACAGACACACAGACCAATGGCACTGAATAGAAGACACAGAGACAAACTTATGCAATATGGTCATCTGATTCTTTTTTTTCTTCAAAATAACTAATTCATATTTCTTTAACTTGGGAAATGTAAAAACTTGAAGATAAAGGAATCCTTTTCAATAGCACTTTATTGTTGAATTTGCCAATAGCCTTCCTTATTGATTTTTATAGACATCTTTCCTCCCCTTTGTACTGTAAGCAAAAATAATAAATTCTAATATAGACTCTTATACTTTGTAGCATAAAAATTCTAATATTGTTTCTTATACTCTATAACATAAATGCAGTCTATCCCAATTTTTTATTCCACCCCACAGCAAGAAATACATCATCATAATCCATAACAGACACATACATAATGTGTGTTAAGAGAGATGAACAAAGGCAAACAAAAAGAGGATAAGAGAACATAACAAAATTTCACCGTCAAATATTATCCTTACTCTGTATGTCACACACTGATCGGTCATCTGATTCTTGATAAAGGCATAAAAAAACACATACTGGAGAAACACTGCCTTTTTAAGAAATGGTGCTGGGAAACTGGATATTCATATAAAGATGAATGAATCTAGATCCTTATCTTTCACCCTGCACACAAGCCAACACAAAATTTGCAACTGCTAAGGTCAACACTCCAACAAACAGACACAGGAAACAAACTTTTCAATAGAATTTTTAAAACTCAGAAAATAATAAGAAGAATTAACAAACGAATAGTATCAAAATTAAAAGAAAAGGAAATAGTTAAGAGTGTGAGGAGAGAATCTACAGAACAGGATAAGTTCTTTGCTAGCTATTCTTCTGACAGAATTAATATGCAGAGTACATAAGGAACTTAAAAATTAGCACTAAAAAAACAAAAACCCAATCACTAAGTGAGCAAATGAACAGACAATTCTCAGAAGTACAAATGGCCAACAAATATATGAAAAAATATTCAACAACTTTTTGCAAATTAGGGAATGTAAATCAAAACTACACTGAGATTTTATCTCACTCCAGTTATAATGGCAGCCATCAAGAATATGAATAACAATAAATGCTAGAGAGAATGTGAGGGAAAAGAAAACTTTTACAATGTTGATGGGATTTTAAATTGGTAAAATCAGTAAAGAGGTTCCTCAAAAGTCTAAAAATGGAACTATCACATGACCCAGCTATACCACTCCTTGGTATTTATCCTAAAGAATTAAAGCCAGAAGTACAGAAATACATACATATCCATGTTTATAGCAGTGTAATTCACAATAGTCAAATTATGGAACCATCTAGTTGTACATCATCAGATGAATGGATAAAGAAAATGTGGCTGGGTCCCATGGCCCATGCCTGTAATCCTAGCAGATCAGGAGGCTGAGGCAAGAGGCTCACCAGTCCAAAGCCACAAGTGAGGTGCTAAACAACTAAGTGAGATCCTGTCTCTAAATAAAATAGAAAATAGGGCTTGGATGTGGCTCAGTGGTCAAGTGACCCTAAGTTCAATTCCCAGTACCCGCCCAACCCCCAAAAAAAGAAATAAAATGTGGTATATATTCATCATGGAGCTTTATTTGGCCATAAAGAAGAATGAAATTATGTCATTTGCTGGTAAACTAGAGACATCATCCTAAGAGAAATAAGCAAATTCAGAAAGTGAACAGTTATTTCCTCTCATATGTGAAACTAGAGAGAGAAAGGGGCAGAGATGGTGTGGGAAGAGTCTTCTGAAAATAGAAGGAAGAGCAGTGGAGTAGAGGAAGTAGACCAGGATGGGGGCATAGGGGAGGAAAAAGGGAGGATCTGGAAAATAATATTGACCAAATTATACTACTACATTGTGTGGACATGTGAATATGTCACAATAAATCCCATTGTTATGAATAACTATCATGCAATGATAAAAAAGGGGGGGAGAACTAGAGAGAAGGATGTAGAACAAGAAGAGTATTACAAGGGATCCAACATGGCGACCGGCGAGGAAGCAGCGTTTCCAACGTCTTCACTTTAACGGGATAAGAAAGACCCATCGGAACAGCGGCAGCCTACCTACAAAGGAACTTCTAGCATAATTCCCTTAAGAGGAGAGCTGCTGTGAACTGGTAGGTTTATTGGAAGTGACAGTTTGTCCCAGAGAAGTGGATCTTGGACGGCCACGCGGGCACAGAGGTCTAGTTCCACAGCCATCAGCCGCTCCGGCAAGCGGCTCCCCCAGGAGGCCTAGCTGTCGCTCTGGGAGCAGCCACCTCACCCGCCCGGTTCCTAACCACGCAGCCACAGCTACCAGGCTCTACAGGTAACCCTGCGGCGGGTGCAAAAGTCAAGTCCTGCAGCCAGCAGCCGCTTTTGCAAGCGGCGGACACCCGGAGCGACTTGGCCCTCCCCGCCCGAACCGGCAGTCGGCCTCTGCCATCCGGGCTCCCCTGGGAGGCCTAGTGCTCGCTCTGGGAGCAGCCGCCTCACCCACCCGGTCCCTAACCACGCGGCCGCAGCTACCTGGCTCTACAGGTGGCCATCCCCCCGGCGGGCGCAGAGGTCCAATCCCTCAGCCACCAGCAGCTTCTGAAAGCGGCGGCGGCCTGGAGCGGAGTGGCAGCCCAAACCGGCAGATGCCCCCCCATACCGGCTCTCCCAGGAGGCCCTGCTCTCGCTCTGCGAACAGGCAAATCACCCGCCCAGATCTTAGCCACGCAGACACAGCTGCCTCGCTCTTCAGGTGGCTCCCAGTGGCCTGAATCAGCTAAAAGGGTCCCCGCATGGCCCAGCACATGGCCATGCCCTCTGGGCTCTGCTAACAGCCCCACCTACCTGGCGAACAACCGGGAAACTTCAAAATCTCTCCGTGGCAGTGACCGCAAGGACTAAAGGACTCTCAATCCCCAACTCCCCCTACTGCCAGAGTCAGGCAGACCTGAGACACACCAGCAGAACAGGCCTAGAGGCCTGCCAGCATGGTAGACACGTCACTCCAATTGGAGTAGGGGCAGAGCAGAGCAGCCGCCCGCATCCAGATCAGGCCCAACAACCCGAGGGGGTGGTAGTCATATTGCCACAATTGGAGGGGGGGCATAGCAGAGCCGCCACCTGCACCTGCAGGGTGGGCAGACCTGCGAACAACCGGCAGAGCAGGCCTAGCGGCCCGACAGCGCCGTAGAGAGATCACCCCGACTAGAGGAGGAGCACAGCCACTACCCGCCCTGCAAGGGAGATTTTTCAACTATACAAGAGCAATATAAATAATTAGGGGGAAAATCTCATAAACACAACAGTTTCACCAAGCAGAAAGAAACGTGAGCAGCATGAAAAGACAAGGAAAGAAAGGACCACAAGCAATGCAGGTCAACTCAACTTTAGAAGAGGTAATAGCTGCAACAGATGGAATGTCAGATAAAGAGTACAGGATATATATTCTTCAGATGATCTGGAGTCTCAAGGAAGACATGAGACAGCAAAATCAGACAATGAAAGATCACATTGACAAACAAATCCAGGAAGTAAAAGATCAATTTCACAGGGAGATAGAGGTAATAAAAAACAAACAAATAGAAATCCTAGAAATGCAGGAAACAATAAACCAACTTAAAAACTCAATTGAGAATACTACCAGCAGAGTAGATCACTTAGAAGAGAGAACATCAGACAATGAAGACAAAGTATTTCAACTGGAAAAGAACATAGACAGCTCAGCAAGTCTGCTAAGAAACCATGAGCAGAACATCCAAGAATTATGGGACAATATCAAAAGACCAAATTTAAGAGTCATTGGGATACAGGAAGGCACAGAGCTCCATATCAAAGGAATAAACAGTCTATTCAGTGAAATTATACGAGAAAACTTCCCAGACTTGAAGAATGAGACAGAATCCCAAATCCTAGAAGCCTACAGGACGCCGAATGTGCAAAATCATAAGAGATCCACACCTAGACACATTATAATGAAGATGTCCAACATACAGAATAAGGAGAGAATTTTAAAAGCTGCAAGAGAAAGAAAGCAGATTACATTTAGGGGCAAACCAATCAGGATAACAGCTGATCTCTCAACACAGACTCTAAAAGCTAGAAGATCCTGGAATAACATATTTCAAACACTGAAAGAAAATGGGTTCCAACCAAGAATCGTGTATCTGGCAAAATTAAGCTTCAGGATAGAAGATGAAATTAAAACCTTCCACGATAAACAAAAGTTAAAAGAATTCACAGCTAGAAAACCATCTCTTCAAAAAATCCTTGGCAAAACATTACAGGAAGAGGAAATGGAAAATAACATTGAAAACCAGCAATGGGAGGTAGGACAGTAAAGGGGGGAAAGTAGTCAAAGAGGATAACAAATCAGGTTTAGTAACATCAATAAACAAATATGGCTAGAAGAACAAACCATATCTCAATAATAACCCTAAATGTTAATGGCTTAAACTCACCAATTAAGAGACACAGGCTAGTAGAATGGATCACAAAACAAGACCCAACAATATGCTGCCTACAGGAGGCGCATCTGATAGGAAAAGATATTCATAGACTGAAGGTGAAAGATTGGGAAAAATCATACCACTCATATGGACTGCGGAAACAAGCAGGAGTGTCCATACTCATATCTAATAAAATAGATTTCAAGCCAAAGTTAATCAAAAGGGATAAAGAAGGACACTTCATACTGCTCAAAGGAACCATACACCAACAAGACATAACAATCATAAATACATATGCCCCAAATAATGGTGCAGCTGTGTTCATCAAGCAAAATCTTCTCAAGTTCAAGAGTCTAATAGACCACCATACAATAATCATGGGAGACTTCAACACACCTCTCTCACCACTGGACAGATCTTCCAAACAAAAGTTAAATAAGGAAACTATAGAACTCAATAACACAATTAACAACCTAGACTTAATTGACATATATAGACTATACCACCCAACATCAAGTAGTTACACTTTTTTCTCAGCAGCACATGGAACCTTCTCAAAAATAGACCATATATTATGTCACAGGGCAACTCTTAGACAATATAAAGGGGTAGAGATAATACCATGCATCTTATCTGATCATAATGGAATGAAACTGAAAATCAATGATAAAAGAAGGAAGGAAAAATCAAGCATCACTTGGAGAATGAACAATAGGTTGCTGATTGATCAATGGGTTTTAGAAGACATCAAGGAGGAAATTAAAAACTTCCTAGAGGTAAATGAAAACACAGATACAACATATCGGAATCTATGGGACACATTGAAAGCAGTTCTAAGAGGAAAATTCATTGCTTGGAGTTCATTCCTCAAAAAAAAAAAAAACCAACAAATGAATGATCTCATACTTCATCTCAAAATTCTAGAAAAAGAAGAGCAAAACAACAGCAAAAGAAGTAGAAGGCAAGAAATAATTAAAATCAGAGCTGAAATTAATGAAATTGAAACAAAAGAAACAATTGAAAAAATTGACAAAACTAAAAGTTGGTTCTTTGAAAAAATAAATAAAATTGACAGACCCTTAGCCATGCTAACGAAGAGAAGAAGAGAGAAAACTCAAATTACTAACATACGGGATGAAAAAGGTAATATCACAACAGACACTTCAGAAATACGGAAGATAATCAGAAATTATTTTGAATCCTTATACTCCAATAAAATAGAAGATAGTGAAGGCATAGATAAATTCCTTAAGTCTTATGGTCTGCCCAGATTGAGTCAGGAGGATATAGACAACCTAAACAGACCAATAACAATAGAGGAAATAGAAGAAACCATCAAAAGATTACCAACTAAGAAAAGCCCAGGACCGGATGGGTATACAGCAGAGTTTTACAAAACCTTTAAAGAGGAACTAACACCAATACTTTTCAAGCTATTTCAGGAAATAGAAAAAGAGGGAGAACGTCCAAATTCATTCTACGAGGCCAACATCACCCTGATTCCGAAACCAGACAAAGACACTTCAAAGAAAGAAAACTACAGACCAATATCTCTAATGAACCTTGACGCAAAAATCCTCAATAAAATTCTGGCGAATCGGATTCAAATACATATCAAAAAAATTATACACCATGATCAAGTAGGATTCATCCCTGGGATGCAAGGCTGGTTCAATATACAGAAATCAATAAATGTTATTCACCACATCAATAGACTTAAAAATAAGAACCATATGATCATCTCGATAGATGCAGAAAAACATTCGACAAAGTTCAGCATCCCTTTATGTTCAAAACTCTAGAAAAATTAGGGATAACTGGAACATACCTCAACATTGTAAAAGCAATCTATGATAAGCCACAGGCCAGCATCATTCTGAATGGAGAAAAATTGAAGGCATTCCCTCTAAGATCTGGTACAAGACAGGGATGCCCTCTCTCACCACTTCTGTTCAACATAGTCCTCGAAACACTGGCCAGAGCAATTAGACAGATGAAAGAAATTAAAGGCATAAAAATAGGAAAAGAAGAATTTAAATTATCACTATTTGCAGATGATATGATCCTATACCTAGCAGACCCAAAAGGGTCTACAAAGAAGCTATTAGAGCTAATAAATGAATTCAGCAAAGTGGCAGGATATAAGATCAACACGCATAAATCAAAGGTATTCCTGTATATCAGCGACAAATCCTCTGAAACGGAAATGAGGACAACTACTCCATTCACAATATCCCCCACAAAAATAAAATACTTGGGAATCAACCTAACAAAAGAGGTGAAAGATTTATATAATGAAAATTACAGAACCCTAAAGAAAGATATAGAAGAAGACCTTAGAAGTTGGAAAAATATACCCTGCTCATGGATAGGCAGAACTAATATCATCAAAATGGCGATATTACCAAAAGTTCTCTATAAGTTCAATGCAATACCAATCAAAATCCCAATGGCATTTCTTGTAGAAATAGATAAAAGAATCATGAAATTCATATGGAATAATAAAAGACCCAGAATAGCAAAAACAATGCTAAGCAGGAAGTGTGAATCAGGCGGTATAGCGATACCAGACTTCAAACTATACTACAGAGCAATAGTAACAAAAACAGCATGGTACTGGTATCAAAACAGGTGGGTGGAACAATGGTATAGAATAGAGGACACAGTAACCAATCCACAAAACTACAACTATCTTATATTTGATAAAGGGGCTAAAAGCATGCAATGGAGGAAGGATAGCATCTTCAACAAATGGTGCTGGGAAAACTGGAAATCCATTTGCATCAAAATGAATCTAAATCCCTTTCTCTCGCCATGCACAAAAGTTAACTCAAAATGGATCAAGGAGCTTGATATTAAATCAGAGACACGGCATCTGATAGAAGAAAAAGTTGGTTAAGATCTACATACTGTGGGATCGGGCCCCAAATTCCTCAATAGGACACCCATAGCGCAAGAGTTAACAACTAGAATCAACAAACGGGACTTACTCAAACTAAAAAGTTTTTTCTCAGCAAAAGAAACAATTAGAGAGATAAACAGGGAGCCTACATCCTGGGAACAAATCTTTAATCCACACACTTCAGATAGAGCCCTAATAACCAGAATATACAAAGAACTCAAAAAATTAGACAATAAGATAACAAATAACCTAATCAATAAATGGGCCAAGGACCTGAACAGACACTTCTCAGAGGAGGACATACAATCAATCAATAAGTACATGAAAAAATGCTCACCATCACTAGCAGTCAGAGAAATGCAAATCAAAACTACCCTAAGATACCATCTCACTCCAGTAAGATTGGAAGCCATTAGGAAGTCAAACAACAATAAGTGCTGGCGAGGATTCGGGGAAAAGGGCACTCTTGTTCATTGCTGGTGGGACTGCAAATTGGTGCAGCCAATTTGGAAAGCAGTATGGAGATTTCTTGGAAAGCTGGGAATGGAACCACCATTTGACCCAGCTATTCCCCTTCTCGGTCTATTCCCTAAAGACCTAATAAGAGCATGCTACAGGGACACTGCTACGTCGATGTTCATAGCAGCACAATTCTCGATAGCAAGATGCCCTTCAATAGATGAATGGATAAAAAAAATGTGGCATTTATACACAATGGAGTATTACTCTGCATTAAAAAATGACAAAATCATAGAATTTGGAGGGAAATGGATGGCATTAGAGCAGATTATGCTAAGTGAAGCTAGTCAATCGTTAAAAAACAAATACCAAATGACCCCTTTGATATAAGGGGAGTAAACAAGGACAGGGTAGGGATGAAGAGCTTGAGAAGAAGATTTACATTAAACAGGGATGAGAGGTGGGAGGGAAAGGGAGTGAGAAGGGAAATCGCATGGAAATGGAAGGCGATCCTCAGGATTATACAAAACGATATATAAGAGAAAAGGAGGGGTAAAACAAGATAATACAAATGGAAGAAATGATTTACAGTAGAAGGGGTAGAGAGAGAAAAGGGGAGGGGAGGGGAGGGGAGGGGGATAGTAGAGAATAGGACTGACAGCAGAATACATCAGACACTAGAAAGGCAATATGTCAATCAATGGAAGGGTAACTGATGTGATACAGCAATCTGTATACGGGGTAAAGTTGGGAGTTCATAACCCACTTGAATCAAACTGTGAAATATGATGTATTAAGAACTATGTAATGTTTTGAACAACCAACAATAAAAAAAAGAAAAGAAAACTATTAAAAAAAAAAAGAAGAAGAACAGTATTACAAAAGTCAAGGGATAGGACTCAACATGGCGGCGGGTGGGGAGGCAGCGCTTTCAGTACCTCCTTAGCCACGCAGACAGAGAGACACATCAGAACGTTCAGATTCTACCTGCTGAGAAACTCCCAGCAAAATTCTGCTGAAGTGAGACCTAGCTGGGGAATTTGGGATTATTTGAGGTGACAGGTTGCCCCAGAAGGGTGAATCTCGGCCACCCTGTGTGGAGGTCCAGGACGCCACTGCCTGGCAACCAGCACAGAAGGAGGTGTTTCAGCACTACCGGATAACGTATGCAGTGTAGAGACCCTATGAAGAGGTTGCTAGCCAAGCCTTCATGAAACAGCAGACCAGAATTGAAACCAAGACCGGGACAGACCAGAGACAGGCAAGACCCACCCCTCCCATCAGACACTCCAGCAAGGAGTCTGGGGCCCGCCATAGCAGAGAGCTGACATCACCAGAGTTCGGCAGATGGGATCCCTTCCCAGCAGAATCGGCTTTAACAGGTGTGTGACTCCCATCCCCACCAGCTACATACAGCTGGGAAACATCAAAAATCTTGCCCCAGAGCTCCGTGGACATGACTGTAGGGGCCGAGGGAAGCAGAAGGGACTCCCAACCCCCAACTCCCCCTGCCACAGGCAGCGACACCCAAGGCCTTAGCCGCCAGTTCCCGGGGGCATGGCCACCAAAGGGGCCCGGACAAATTAAAATGATGGTGTGAGCGGGGCCTGGCTGGCTGGCAGGAGGAAGGGGGGGAGAGAACAGAAAAGAGAAACAGCTCTGGACTAACAGTATTGGAGAGACACTCAGTAGGGGAAGAGGAGCCACATTACAGGGACTGCTGCTGGCACATAGAGGGCAGAAGCTCGGCTCAGAGGGCACAGCTCCGCCTACTGGAAAAGAAGAAAATAGAACTCTAAGACTTCATTTATCTTTTTTTCCCTTTTCAATTTTTATTGTTCTTCCCATTCTCCTCTATTCTACCTATCTTTCTCTCCCTCTTTCTCTCTAAGGACTCCTTCCTTCCCCTTCCCCCTAACTTTCATTCCAAGCATTACGAATTTCATTATATGTAATTTTCTAAATGCAAATAAGTGAATGTTCCGAGGCTGTCTATAGGTCTCCTAGCTATTAAGAAATACCCTGATCCATTTGCTGTTAAAATCCCCCTTCAGTAGAGCAATCTTCCAAAGTAGTCAAGACATACTAACCTTCATACCATCATAGCACCCAACCTAAACATAAAGTCCTAGGAACAAACAACAGATCACTATCTGCCTACAGAATCTGTAAGCCTTTTATGAATCAAATGAATCAGCTTTAAATTACAATAAAGCTCAACATCTCTAGACATACTCTCCCACCACAAAGGAGAGACCACAGAGATATACAAAACCAAAACAAAAACAGTAACACAGCAGTTAAACAGAGTTGGAAAGTAACGTGAACACCATGAAAAAACAAGGGAAAAAAGGATTACAAACAATGCAGAACAACTTAAATTTATAGGAGAACCTAGAGGCATCAGAAAAATGGACAGAGAAAGAACTCAAGGCATACCTGACTCAGATGGAATGGAATCTTAAAGAAGTCATTAGACAGCAAGTCCAAACAATGAAAGAATGAATTACATAAGCAGATTCAAGAAGCAAAAACTGAAATCTACCAGGAGATAGAGATTTTTTTTAAAAAAATCAAACAGTAATCCTAGAAATGCAGGAAACCATAAACCAAATCAAAAACTCAAATGAGAATATTACAAATAGACTAGATCAAATAGAAGTCAAAACATCAGATAATGAAGACAAAGATCATCAACTTGAAAAGAGTATAGTCAACGCAAAAAGGATGGTAAGAAACCACAAGCAAAACATCCAAGAAATATGGGATGTCATAAAAAAAACAAACTTAAGAGTCATTAGAATAGAAGAAGGTATAGAGGTCCAAACCAAAGGAATGAGCAATCTGTTGAATGAAATAATCTTAGAAAACTTTCCAGAAATGAAAGATGGAATGGATTGCCAAATTCTGGAAGCCTACAGGACCCCAAACATACAAAACCATAATAGACCAACTCCAAGACACATTATTATGAAGATATCCAACATACAGAACAAGGAGAGAATATTAAAAGCTACAAGAGAAAGGAGGCAGATTACATTCAGGGTAAACCAATTAGGTTAACAGCTGATTTTTCATCACGGACGTTGAAAGCAAGAAGATCCTGGAACAACGTATTTCAAACGCTGAAAAATAATGGATTCCAACCAAGAATATTGTATCCAGCAAAATTAAGCTTCAGGTTTGACAATGAAATTAAAATATTTCATGATAAACAAAAGTTAAAAGAATTCACAGCCAGAAAACCAGCACTGCAAAGCATTTTGAGCAAAACATTACAAGAAGAGAAAATGAAAAACAGCACACAAAACTGACAGTGGGAGGTAACTCAGTAAAGGGGGGGACAAATAACCAAAGAGGAAAAATAAGCCAAATTAAAATAAATAAATAAATAAATAAACATGACTGGGAGTACAAACCATATATCAATAGTAACCCTAAATGTTAATGGCTTAAACTCACCAATCAAGCGACATAGGCTAGTAACTTGGATTTAAAAAAACAGATCCAACAATATGCTGCCTTCAGGAGACACATCTGACAGGAAAAGACATACACAGGCTGAAGGTGAAAGGTTGGGAAAAATCATACCACTCATATGGTCCTCGGAAGCAAGCAGGAGTGGCCATACTCATATCGAATAAAATCAACTTCAAACGTAAGTTAATCAACAGGGATAAAGAAGGACGCTATATACTGTTAAAAGGAACCATTCACCAACAAGACATAACAATTATCAATATGTATGCACCAAATAATGGTGCTGTGACTTTCACAAAACAAATTCTCCTTAAGTTCAAGAATCAAATAGACCACAACACAATAATTATGGGTGACTTCAACACACTGTTCTCACCATTGGACAGATCCTCCAAACAAATTTGAATAAAGAAACTATAGAACTCAATAACACAATCAATAACCTAGACTTAACTGACATATATAGAATATATCAACCATCATCAAGTGGAAATACATTCTTCTCAGCAGCACATGGATCCTTCTCAAAGATAAACCATATATTATGCCATAGGGCAACTCTTACTAAATATAAAGGTGTGGAGATGATGCCATGCATCTTATCTGATCATAATGGAATGAAATTGGAAATCAATGGTAAAAGAAGGAAGGAAAAATCCTGCATCACCTGGAAAAAGAACAATATGATACTGAATGATCAATGGGTTACAGAAGACATAAAGGAGGAAATCAAAAAATTCTTAGAGATAAATGAAAATACAGACACAACATATCTGAATCTATGGGACACAATGAAAGCAGTTTTAAGAGGGAAATTCATTGCCTGGAGGTCATTCCTCAAAAAAAGAAAATAAAACAACCAATAAATGAGCTCACACATCATCTCAAAACCCTAGAAAAGGAAGAGCAAAACAACAGCAAATGTAGCAGAAGGCAAGAAATAATTTAAATCAGAGCAGAAATAAACAAAATTGAAACAAAAGAAACCATGGAAAAAATTGACAAAACTAAAAGTTGGTTCTTCAAAAAAATAAATAAGATCGACAGACTCTTAGCCATGCTAACAAAAAGAAAAAGAGAGAGAACTCAGATTACTAACATACGGGATGAAAAAGGCAATATCACAACAGATGCTACAGAAATACAGAAGATAATTATAAATTATTTTGAAACCCTATATTCCAATAAAATAGAAGATAGTGAAGATATCAATAAATTTCTTAAGTCATATGATTTGCCCAGATTGAGTCAGGAAGATACACACAATTTAAACAGTCCAATAACAAAGGAGGAAATTGAAGAAGCCATCAAAAGACTACCAACCAAGAAAAGCCCTGGACCGGATGGGTATACAGCGGAGTTTTACAAAACCTTTAAAGAAGAGTTAATACCAATACTTTTCAAGTTATTTCAGGAAATAGAAAAAGAAGGAGCTCTTCCAAATTTATTCTATGAGGCCAACATCACCCTGATCCTGAAACCAGACAAAGACACTTCAAAGAAAAAAACTACAGACCAATATCTGTAATAAACCTAGATGCAAAAATCCTCAATAAAATTCTGGCAAATCGGATACAAAAACATATCAAAAAATGTGCACCATGATCAAGTAGGATTCATCCCTGGGATGCAAGGCTGGTTCAATATACAGAAATAAATAAATGTTATTCACAACATCAATAGACTTAAAGATAAGAACCATATGATCATCTCGATAGATGCAGAAAAACCATTCAACAAAGTACAGCATCCCTTTATGTTCAAAACATTAGAAAAACTAGGGATAACAGGAACTTACCTCAACATTGTAAAAGCTATCTATGCTAAGCCTCAGACTAGCATCATTCTAAATGGAGAAAAACTGAAGGCATTCCCTCTAAAATCTGGAAAAGACAGGGATGCCCTCTCTCATCACTTCTATTAAATATAGTTCTCAAAATACTGGCCAGAGCAATTAGACAGACAAAAGAAATTAAAGGCATAAAAATAGGAAAAGAAGAACTTAAAATATCCCTATTTGAGGATGATATGATCTTATACCTAGAAGACCCAAAAGGGTCTACAAAGAAACTACTAGAACTAATAAATGAATTCAGCAAAGTGGCAGGATATAAAATCAACACGCATAAATCAAAGGCATTCCTGTATATCAGCGACAAATCTTCTGAAATGGAAATGAGGACAACCACCCCATTCACAATATCCTCAAAAAAAAATACATGGGAATCAACCTAACAAAAGAGGTGAAAGATTTATACAATGAAAACTACAGAACCCTAAAGAGAGAAATAGAAGAAGATCTTAGAAGATGGAAAAATATACCCTGTTCATGGATAGGCAGAACTAATATCATCAAAATGGCGATATTACCAAAAGTTCTCTATAGGTTTAATGCAATGCCAATCAAAATCCCAAGGGCATTTCTTGTAGAAATAGATAAAGCAATCATGAAATTCATATGGAAAAATAAAAGACCCAGAATAGCAAAAGCAATTCTAAGCAGGAAGAGTGAATCAGGCGGTATAGCGATACCAGACTTCAAACTATACTATAGAGCTATAGTAACAAAAACAGCATGGTACTGGTGCCAAAACAGGTGGGTGGACCAATGGTACAGAATAGAGGACACAGTAACCAATCCACAAAACTACAACTATCTTATATTTGACAAAGGTGCTAAAAGCATGCAATGGAGAAAAGATAGCATCTTCAACAAATGGTGCTGGGAAAACTGGAAATCCATATGCAACAAAATGAATCTAAATCCCTTTCTCTCGCCATGCACAAAAGTTAACTCAAAATGGATCAAGGAGCTTGATATCAAAACAGAGACTCTTCGTCTGATAGAAGAAAAAGTTGGCTCCAATCTACATACTGTGGGGTTGGACTCCAAATTCCTTAATAGGACACCCATAGCACAAGAGTTAAAAACAAGAATCAACAAATGGGACTCACTCAAACTAAAAAGTTTTTCTCAGCAAAAGAAACAATAAGAGAGGTAAACAGGGAGCCTACATCATGGGAACAAATCTTTACTCCTCACACTTCAGATAGAGCCCTAATATCCAGAGCACACAAAGAACTCAAAAAATTAAACAGTAAGAAAACAAATAACCCAATCAATAAATGGGCCAAGGACCTGAACAGACACTTCTCAGAGGAGGACAAGTACATGAAAAAATGCTCACCATCTCTAGCAGTCAGAGAAATGCAAATCAAAACTACCCTAAGATACTATCTCACTCCAGTAAGATTGGCAGCCATTATGAAGTCAAACAACAACAAGTGCTGGCGAGGATGTGGGGAAAAGGGTACATTTGTACATTGCTGGTGGGACTGCAAATTGGTGCAGCCAATTTGGAAAGCAGTATGGAGATTCCTTGGGAATGGAACCACCATTTGACCCAGCTATCCCCCTTCTCGGACTATTCCCTAAAGACCTTAAAAGAGCGTACTATAGGGATACTGTTACATCGATGTTCATAGCAGCACAATTCACAATAGCTAGACTGTGGAACCAACCTAGATGCCCTTCAATAGATGAATGGATTAAAAAATGTGGCATTTATACACAATGAAGTGTTATTCAGCACTAAAAATGACAAAATCATGGCATTTGCAGGGAAATTGATGGCACTAGAGCAGATTATGCTAAGTGAAGCTAGCCAATCCCTAAAAAACAAATGCCAAATGTCATCTTTGATATAAGGAGAGCAACTAAGAACAGAACAGGGAGGAAGAGCATGAGAAGAAGATTAACATTAAACAGGGATGAGAGGTGCGAGGGAAAGGGAGAGAGAAGGGAAATTGCATGGTAATGGAAGGAGACCCTCATTGTTATACAAAATTACATATAAGAGGAAGTGAGGGGAAAGTGGAAAAAAAGGCAGAGAAATGAAGTACAGCAGATGGGGTAAAGAGAGAAGATGGGAGGGGAGGGAAGAGGAGGGCGATAGAGGATAGGAAAGGCAGCAGAATACTACAGACACTAGTATGGCAGTATGTAAAAACGTGGATGTGTAACCGATATGATTCTGCAATCTGTATACGGGGGAAAAATGGGAGTTCATAACCCACTTGAATCAAATGTATGAAATATGATATGTCAAGAGCTTTGTAATGTTTTGAACAACTAATAGTAATAAAAACTTTTTAAAAAGTCAAGGGATGCTAGAGGTCCCTTTTTTTGTTTGTTCATTTGTTTGAGGAAGACCTTTGCCAACACAATAGACTCTTGATGTAGTACAAATAATCACTGATTATTCAAAGGCAATAAGACAGAATTGAAAGAGCATGTGTAGACTTGCTCTTCCAGGAACCTGAGAAACATGACTTTAAATACTGTTTTATTTGTTCATCTGTAAAATGAGATTATGCATCTTCAAGCTTCCAAATTCTGTATTTTCTTCCCTATAGAATTTTCTCTTACTTTATTTTGTATATCATATTTTTTCTTTGACAATTTTACTAATTTATTTAGCATCTCTCTATACCTTCTTATATCTCTAATGATTTCCCAGCTAAACAAGATTTCATTTACCTTATGCATGTTTAAAGAGTTGTAGTTATAATAAATCTTTAAAATATATATACTTGTAAAAGCACAAGAAATAAAATTTTTTAAAAATCAATAAATAGGATGGCATCAAATTAAAAAGCTTCTTCACAACAAAAGAAACAATCCAGAGTGTGAAGAAAAAACCTACAGAAAGGGAGAAAATCTTGCCACCTGCTCCTTAGATAGGGCATTAATCTTCAGGATATTTAAAGAACCCAAAAAACTTGACACCACAAAAACAAATAACCCAGTCAATAATGGGCAAAGGAACTGAACAGACTTTTCCCAAAAGAAGAAATACAAATGGTCAAGAAATAGATGAAAAAAAATGTTCAACATCACTGGCAATTAGAGAAATACAAATTAAAACTACACTGAGATTTCATCTCAAGCCAGTCAGAATGGTAATTATCAAGAATCCAAGTAATGATAAATTTGGCAAGGATGTGAGGAAAAAGATACACTCACACATTGTTGGAGGGGCTACAGATTGGTGCAACCACTCTGGAAAGCAGTATGAAAATTCCTCAGAAAACTAGGAATGGAACCATCATTTGACCCAGTTATCCTATTCCTCAGTATATATCCAAAAATTCAAAATTAGCATACTACATTGCTGCCACATCGATGTTCATAGCAGCACAGTTCACAATAGCTAGCTATGGAACCAACCGAGGTGCCTGTCAACAGATGAATGGATAAAGAAAATATGGCTTATATACACAATGGAATATTACTCATCCATAAAAAACAATTACTTTACAATATATGCCAGTAAATGCATGGATCTGGAGAGTATCATACTAAGTGCAATAAACCAATCCCTCTTACAAAAGAAAGACTGAATGTTTTCATTGATACGTGGAAGCTAAATCACAATAAATGTGGGGGAGGGAAGAAGAGTTTAGTAGATTAGACAAAGAGGAATGCAGGGAAGGGATGGGGGTAGGAATAGGAAAGACAGTAGAATAAGTCTAACAAAATTTTCCTATGTACACACATGAAAATACCTAAGTGAATCCCACTATTGCACCTACCCATGAAAATGGGATCCTAATTAGAATAAGATATATTCTATGCTTGTACAATTTTATCAAAATGGATTCTACTGTCATGTATAACTAAGAATAACTAATAAAAAGAATTACAAAAAAATTAAACTCAAATTTCAAGAATAAAATATGAACTTATAGAATTTGGAAGCACAGAAACAATTTATGTAAATAGTTCTTTGATTTTTTATAATTTTACAGGATGTTTCAATACAAATGTGATCATTTATTCTATTTCTACAGAATAATTTCTCAAGAAATTAAATAAAATTTCCTCCCTAGTCAATTGATGTGCTGCAATATTCTATGAGCTTGGAAACTAACAGGATTTGGAATTTAAATTTTGTAGGTTAAAATACCTATGAGCAAAAATATCTCCAATCCACTACTTTCAAAGAGACTAATTATCAAAAATTGTCTTAACCCAAATATTTCACAGTTTAAACTTGCAAATTGTCCAATATTTTTATTCTCTTGTATACAAATAATGTACTTCAGTTAGAATATGTAGAAAATGTAATTTTATTACAATAAATTGTTTTTATTAGTACTACAGTAGCTTAATTTATAGATGAATTCTTCCTTAATTAAATGGACATTTAGTGCTTTGCATAAGCAATTAAAATATTAATGACATTATGCAACTAAACACATAAAAATCAAGAATAATAAGCCAGATAATACCAAAGCAAATCAGTGATGTGAACTGAAAAGGGGAGAAAATGATCAAAGTGAGAAAGTATTGAAACCAAAGCTTACCTGAAAAATAGAAGTATCCAAGAGGTCAGTCAAGCATATATACAAAATCAGGTAAGATCTAGTCCAGCAACAAAATATGGGGCAGCACAGTCAAACAATATGATAGAATGTGTAGGACAATTTATGTTTATTTTCCCCCAGAGAGCAGAGATGTATTTGAGAATACTTTCTCTGGATGAAGTTGTAACTTTCAAGGTGAAGAAATAATTATTAAACTTGGACTCTGTATCAAAAGAGGACACAGTAAATAAGCCTGACTGGTGAAAGTCTCCATGGTCCACACTGCATACCCTATGACTGTTATCCTATCCTACCTGTATCATTTATGGAACCAGAAGATAAATCTCTACAACTCATAAGAAAGCAATAAAAAAAATCTGGAAATAATAAGAAACATGAAAAAGAGCTATTTAGAGTGTCCAGGATATTTGTGAGATAAGATAGGATATTATCTCACTTCATTTCTGGAAAGTCTGAATCCAATTACTTTTTCTTAAAAAAAAAAAACTCACTGTAGACAATATCAACAAATATTTATCTCTTTCTCCTTTTTCTAGACACCCATTCATGCCTTAACCCTTTGTCTTCTATTTCCAAGTCAAAGATTTTATTTGGAAAGTCACTAATAATCTGATAAATACCAGGTTGAATAGGCCTCTCTCTATCCTTAAATTTTTCCTTGTCTGTATCACTAGACATTATGAGTCACTTTCTCTTTTTGACAATTTTACAAACTGTAGTTCTACAACATTGTGCTATCTTAATCTTCTCTTGTTCTTGTGAGCCTTCTTTTCTGCCTCCTTTTATTTTTTTCATTTACTAATATATTTTTCTTAAGTAACTAACTACAAAGTATTATAAAAAAGTTTAAAGTGGTCCACTGCCTCTGGCATCTTTTAAACAAGAACCTTAAGATGCTTGACCAAATTCAATGAATATCATTCCTCCTCTTTTAACTGTCCTGTTTTTTAGTTTCATTTTATTTAACTAATTACACACAAAAATAAATCATTTTTACTAAGTAATTAAATTAAACTTCTTGGGGTATTTTAATATATTTAAATATTATAACTGCTTCTTCTATCTCATGTCTTCCTTTTCAGCTTATTAATATTTCAAAGGCATGTACTACGGTAATAGTTTAGTGAGAGTCTGCAGGTGGGAAACTCCCTTCAGTCTATATCTGAAAACATCTTTACTTTGCCCTCATTTTCCAAATCATAATTTGGAAAATTATGGGACTTTCACCAGACAGCACATCAGAAATCCATCAAAAGATGAAAATGGTACATCTTGGAACACCAAGCATGACATGAACCAGAGAGCTATTTGCATGCACAATTACTTAGACCCCCACACCACCCATTAAGTTCACACCAAAACACCTCTCTCAGCTCATACAAAAAGTTATATGGGCAGAGCTCAGAATATGGCAAAGCAAATCTGGGCAACAATCCTTAAGTCCTTCACAGCCCAGAAACAAAACAGTGAAAGAATAGCTGAGCAGAGAGGTGGATTACAAAGTGAACACTCTAACACTCAATACTGCACCACTTGAGGCTTGGAGGGACTGGGAATTTGGTTAGCAGAGCAGAAAATAAAGAAAAGAGTTTCTTGACCCTGATTCCTGATTAGGATGAGGTTAGTGGGGAGAGGTAACAAAAATTGAAAGAGGAAGAGGAAAAGACCATAAGTTTACTTCCTTAAAAACAAATGGAAAGAAAAACAGACCAAGTTAAATATGTGACAAGGAGCAACAAAGACAGAGAAGGAGATCACAAAATTCAGCTCAAATTTTGAGCAGATGTTTTCTCAGTGGAGTCCTACCAGACTTTTAAAGAAGAACTAACACCAATCTTCCTAAAGTTGTTGCATAAAACAGAAAGAAAGGGAACACTCCCAAATTCATCCTATGAGGCCAGTATCACCCTGATACTAAAACCAAAGACACATCAAAAAAAGAAAACTACAGACCATTATCCCTGAAGAACACAGATGCAAAAATTAATAATAGAATGTTAGCAAATCACATATTAAAACACATTAAGATGATAGTACAGTGGATTTCATCACAGGGTGCACGGTTGGGTCAACGTGTAAACCAAGAAATGTAATGGATACAGAAAAAGCCTTTGATAAAATTCAGTACCCACCCATTCATGTTAAAAACACTGAACAAAATGGGTATGGAAGAAACTTACCTCAACATTATAAAGGATATATACAACAAACCCAAAGTCAATATCATACTGAATGGAGAATAACTGAAAGCATTTCCTCTAAAATCAGGAACAAGAATGTTCACACTTACCACTCCTATTCAATATAGTTCTCAAAACTCTAGCCAGAGCAATCAGCAAGAGAAGAAAATTAAAGGGATACAAATAGGAAAAAAGAAGTCAAATTATCTGTTTGTTCATGACATGATCCTATATTAAAAGACCCCCAAAAAACCCCACCAGAAGACATCTAGATATGATAAACAAATAGAATGGAAGAAAATCTTTGCTAGCTACTCCTTCAACAGGTGATTAATATCCAGTGGCAGCATATGAGATCAACATACAAAAATGAATAGCTTTCCTATACTCCAATAATGAGTCTGCTGAGAAGGAAATCAGGAAAACTATCCTGTTCATTATAACATCAAAAAAATATTGGGGAATAAGTCTAACCAAGGAGGTAAAAGACCCCTAACAAAGAAAACTATGTAACACTGAAGAAAGAAATTGAAGAAGACCTTAGAAGATTAAAAGACCTCCAATGTTCTTAGATAGGCAGAATTAATATTGTCAAAATGATCATATTAACAAAAGCAATATACAGATTCAATACAATCTCCATCAAAATATCAATGAAATGCTTCACAGAACTAGGGAAAAACAGTCCAAAATTTCATATGGAAGACTAAAAGACCCAGAATAGCCAAATTAATACTGAGAAAGAAGAGTGATACTGGAGGCATCACAATACCTGATCTCAAATTATACTACAGAGTTATAATAACAAAAGTAACATGTTATTGGCATCAAAACAGACACAAAGACCGATAGAATAGAAGATAGAGACAACCTACATGTTATCTGATAATTGACAAATGTGCCAAAAACATATGCTGTAGAAAAGAACCTTTTTTAACAAACGATGCTGGGAAAACTGGATATCCTTACATAGAATAATGAAACTTGACTTTTTAAACCATATTAAGTGGATCCAGGACCTAGGAATTAGACCAAATACTCTACAACAGTTAAAAGAAAATAGGCTCAATACTCTAACATATTGGCACTGTACATATTGACATTGTCCTTAAAAAGACACCTAAATCCTGAGAAATAAAACCAAGAATCAAAAAGTGGGATGGCATTAAATTTAAAAGCTTCTGCACAACAAAAGAAAGAAGACTGTGAAGAAAAAGCTAATAGAATGGAAGAAAATCTTTGCCAGCTACTCCTTCAACAGGTGATTAATATCCAGAATATTTTTTATAAAAACATAACACCAAAAAAATTAACAAATGGGTAAAAGAACTAAACACAGATTTCTCAAAAGGAGAAATACAAATGGTCATCAAGTATATGGGGGAAAAAACGTCTAACATCCCTAGTAATCAGAGAAATGCAAATCAAAACCACATTGATATATTGTCTCACTCCAATTACAATGACAATCTTCAAGAATACAAATAATAATAAATGCTGACTATGATGGGGGCAAGGTATGCTCATAAATTGTTGGTGGAACTACAAATTAGCACAATCACTTTGGAAAGTAATATGGAGATTCCTCAAAAGACTAGGAATGGAACCCCCATATTATACAGCTATCCCACTCCTTGGTATTCACTCAAAAGAACCAAAGTCAGCATACTACAGTGTGAAAACACTTCAATATTTATAGCAGTGCAATTCACAATAGCCAAGTTATGGAATCAGCCCAGATGGTCATCAACAGATGAATGAAGAAAATGTGATACACACAAACACAAACACATACACACACAATGGAGTTCTAGTCATAGATAAGAATGAAATTATGGCATTTGCTGATAAAATGGATGGAAATGGATAACACGATGCTAAGTGAAATAAGCCAGACCCAGAAAGTCAAGGGTTTTCTCTCATATGCAGATGCTAAAGCAAAATAAGCAGGGAAAGGTTGTGGGGTAATCCAATGAAAACAGAAGAGAGATCAGTGGAGTAAAGGTAGGGAATAGAGGAATGAGAAGAAGGATGGGAAAAGGGAGAAACTACAGAATGAAATTGACCAAATAATGCTATGTACCTGTATGAATATACCACAACAAATTTCATATTTATGTATATCTATAAAGCACCAATTTTAAAAAAAACAGTAACTAAATAGAAGGAAGATAGTAAAGTGGATGAAGGGGAACAGGGAGAGGAAAGAGGAAAAGGAAAGAGTAAGTAGGGGGGACTGAAATGAAGCAAATTATATTTTATGTGTGTATGATTTTTCCAAAATGAATCCTATTGAGTATCATACACTAATAAAAACATTTTTAAAAATAAAAGACACATATGGGAAAAAGTCATATGAGCAGTAAGGGTTACTGTATGACCACATAGAGGAGGAAAAAACTCAACTTTTATGGATACATTATGGATAGGATGGTTTGTCATACAGGTTCAGAAATGGAAAGCAGCTGTGAGAGGTAACGAAAGGAAAAACTTTCCCAAATGCTGAAGCTTTGAATTCTGCACACACATAGAGATCTGCTTTGTGTGGAACTCCACAAATCCCTTAAAGCAAAGAGTTATACAAGTCAGCTTTGTATTCTTCATTATCTACTCTTTAACAGACAATTCTCTTAGTTTTAAGATAACATAAAATTTAGTCAAGCTTATTATGGAAAAAAAGGAATTTATGATAAGGATACCGTGATTCTTTTATAAAAATTCAAGGACAGGAATAAATACAGGCCTAAGGAAATTCTAAATCTGGAGACTTTTCCCATATCATCTTTTTACCTCCCTGAATATACAATTTGCTTTCTCTCTTCTTTATACTTTGATGTTTTCTATGTCTTCAGGAGAAATGTATGTGAAAAATGGCCTCTATCATAGATGGATGAAGACACACACACAATACATAAATAAAGCACCAATTTTAAAAAAATACATAAATAAAGCACCAATTTTAAAAAAACAAACAGTAACTAAATAGAAGGAATATCAGTAAAGTGGATGAAGGGAAACAGGCAGAGGGGAACACACACACACACACACACACACACACACACACATACATTATTGATTCAACCAACTTGATAGTCATTCTTTATTCAGAATGGTTGCTAGGGGCTCAGCCTTGACCCAGATAACTAGGTCATTGTGAGATTAAAAAAATAAATAAACAATAATTCTCATTAATTCTCTCCTGAAAAATCTGAATCTTCTTAGGCATATCTGTTTTCATTTATTATATAGTTCTGTCGCCAATCCATCCTTCTTTAAAACTTACTTTTATCTTTTCTTCTCCATTCTGACTTTATTATTTGCCAAAATGATAGTTCAAAAGATATATATTTTACTGTGATTAAATTCACATTTCTTTACCAGTGAGGATAAACTTTTTCTCATGACGTAGGGCTATCAGTATTTTTGCTCTTTTGGATTGTAGGTACTGAATTGTGTACTTTCCCAAAATTCTCGTGCTGAAGTGTCAACCCCAATACTGTATTTAGAGACAAAGCCTTTAGGGAAGTAAGTAATGTCATAAAACAGGCAAGGTCATTTGAAGGCAGATGTTTGCAAACCAAAGTGAAAGATCTCCGAAGAAACCAAATCTGCTGATATAGTGACCTTGGACTTCTAACCTCCAGAATTGTAAGAAAAGAAATTCGTGTTGTGTAAGCTTCAAAGTCAGTCTGTGGTATTTTGTCATGTCAGCCCAAACATATTAGCAGTTTACCTCTGTATTTCTTTTTTTTCTTTAGATTTGTTTCTTCAGGTAATAGCACTCTAATTTTAAGATAGCCTTTCATACATGATGAATGCAACAAATATTTTTCTAATTTATTTCCCTCTCTCCTTCAACTTCTTTTTTGCTTTACTTACTGTCATTTTAAAATTTGCGAGCCAAATTTTTCATACTTTTCTTTTATTGCTGCTGCATTTGAAATTATGCTTGAGATCGCCCTTCTTGTCCTCAGAATTATATTTATACTTATCTACATGTTTTTCCAGTTCTATTTTTTTTTTCCTTTTTGGTCACTGAAATGTTATTTTCAGTGTATAATGCAAGATATAGCTCAGTGTTTTAATATAGCTAACCAATTCTCTATGTCATTTATTCAATCATTTCCCATTGATTTGAAATCTTTTAGCGTAGCCTAAATATACTTCAAACTTCTGTTGCTTTTTGCTTATAATGATCATTCATTCAATGATTCATTTTGGAGACTATATTCTCCCACAATCACCACTAGGGAAAACGAATTTTTTAAGTTTAAGAAAAATCTTGGATGTCTTCAAGTGTGGAAAAAAGATTTCTCTTTCTTTCTTTCTTTTTTTTTTTTCCCCTTGGATTAGGGAAAGCTTTTAAAGTGAGTTTTAAGTTTTTCATCATATGTTTTCATCTAATAAAAATATTTTATTAAATGAAGGGCAGGTACCATTTGTCAAATTATCATACTAATAAAAGAAAAATGATAAACTACATGAGGACTGCTAACTTGGCTTTTTCAGATTCCTTTAAGAGAAGTGTTCTAATCTTTTATTACCACTATTATTATATATTATTAACACACACACACACCCATTCTCTTTGATAAAATTCCAACAGTAATGAAGGGTGAGTCAGGAGACTGTTTTCACAATGATCCCTGCTTAGTGGAAGAAAAGGACCCACCCAATGGTGGGGCCTTGGAAGAAGGGGAAATTCTCCCAAGAATTTCCAACAGAAACACGGGCGCAGTCCCGCAAAGCCCGTTCCCCACTTCCGCCACTCCCTCCACCCCGGGCGCGGAAAGCTGAGGGAGGGCGCCGAGGTTGTGTGGGAAGGCGGAGCTGAGAGGGAGGCCACAGAGAAAGTGCGCTCAGATTTTTGAAGGTCGTAGAGGGAACTTCTTAACTATATCTAGATGCTCAGCCAAAGCCTCAGAAAGAAAACGCGGGAAGATCTTCCATCAGGCGTGCGGAACTCCGGGGGAAAAGCTCGGCCCCACCCCACCCCATCCCGGCATCCTTTGCGCGGTGCACTCCTCCGGTCGGCCGCCGTCAGCCGGGAGTTGCCATGGAAACCCAGAGGCCCTAGGTATGTCGCTGCAGCGGCCCCCTCCGTCGCGCGTGTTCGTAGAACTGGTTCCTTGGGCTGATCGGGGCCAGGAAAACAATTTGATCACTGGCGGAGAAACGCGGCCCAATGTCTGCCGCCCCCTTTCCTCAACACAGGCCCAAGCCGCGACCCGCGAAGTGCACGTCAGCGGCACTGCGGAGGTGTCTGCTAGCCCTGACCGGGCACAAGTGGCAGTGCGAGTGAGCAGCACCAAGGAGGCAGCGTCGGAGGCCAAGAAGAGTGTTGGCCGTCGCCTAGACTACATCACGCAGTGTCTCCAGCAGCAGGGATTGCAGGTGAGAGTTCAGCAGAGCGGAAACTTCCAGCCTCACAGCACAAAGGGATGGGTGGATGGTTGGGCCCTGACAGAATACTGTGGTGGGGATGCGGGTGTGGAGATTCTTGGGCGTTTGGAAAGCCTTCGATGCGTCATGTTTGAAGGCATCACGACCTAGCCAAGTGAATCTTTTTGACCTTTCTGTGTTCTAGATGAAAGCAATTCTTGGCCTCAGTGAACTTGCAAAAAAAAAAAAAAATGCAGATTAGGTAGGTTTTTATCTGGCGATATATGCAGTGATTTTGTTTTTACATTTGATGAAATGTTAAAACTTGAAATGTTAGATGTAAATACTTGGCTAAGTAGAAAGCTGGGCCCTAAGTTTGCTTTTCTTTTTCTTCCCCCGCCCCCCTTTTTTCTTTTTGGTCATTTTTACTCTGTATCATGGAACTGGCAAATAAGACATGACCTGCTTCCTCTAAAGCATGTTAAAGTTTTGTAATGCGTGGTTTTTCAGTCTTTTTTTTTTTTTTGTAAACAGTATTGCAGGGGGTGAAGAGGTAGCATCCATTTTAAGTTTATAAAACTCCCCCCAAAATTCTTCAACATTTTTAGTTTTAACTTTTTTTAGAACAGTTAAACCGGTGTATTGTGGATGTGACATGTGAAATACCTCTACTTAACAGAGATGCCCATGAGACAAATCACCTAATAAATCTTACCTTAAAGCCCACTCCTAAGAAAAAAAAAATGAGCCAGCTTTATTTTATCCATACAACAACCCTGTTAATCATGTTTTAATATCCCCATTTTCTAGATTTAATGAAGGTAAGTAATGCTCTGAACTTCAGCATAGCAGTATTTGAACTTCTGTGTTCTGAAATCAAAATCTAGGTTGCATCCAACTATCCCAGGCTCCATATAATTAGAATGAAAGTAAATTGGAAAACAGACATCAACTGTTTCAGCTTCCTTATTTTACAAAGTACTTCATTATTTTACTTGATGCAGAGTAACATTGAGTTTGTAAAAGTGCAGTCATTCTTGCTTCCAGTCTATTGCTAGAAATGCCATAGCCCTGAAAAGCAAGTCTGTATTTTAATAAGGAAAATATGGTTGTGTTGCATTTACAAAAATAAGAGTTATTAAGTCATTTAGGAAAAAATTCTCAAAAGAGATTTATGATTTAGAAGAATTCAAATGTTAATTCTAAATAATGTGAATAAAATGGACTTACTATATAGAAAAATGTTTCTTAAAAACCTGCTACCAGTGCCATAATCTTGTTTGAATTAAGTCATTTACATAAAATATAAACTGGGCCCATGTGTCTCTAACTTCTAATATGTAAAACAAAATAAATTACTAAGTCTAGTTTAGAGTAATTACGTTAAGATTCAATGTTTAAGACAAGACAAAGATAGTAATCTCCCAGATTATCTCTGTTAATGAAGGAAGGCAATTGTGTAGATGATTTGTTCAATAAATAATAAATTAAAATAATTTATATTACTTTTCAGGATTAATTACTTGCATTCATAAAGTCCTTATTCATTTTAAACTTCAGAATATTGGGTTGTAAGTTTTATAAATATCATACCCCTTCTTAAAAGGCCCCTCATACTTTTAAACTCTTTTGCTTAATATATGGAACTTAACTCTCTTCATTTCCTGTCATCTTTCTCTCCTCTCTTTGTCTAGCTAACTTTTTCCCCTCTTTCCCCAGGCCTAGCACACCTTTTTGCATTCCTTTCCCAGTATAACACAAGTCTCTATTATATGATACTCCACTCTTTAATATAATGTATCACCCTGTGTAACTCTTGATTTACTTGTCTGTATATATTAAACCTCCCCAAAGCAAAGGGCTTTTTTGCATTCATGAGTTGTGTTCATGTGCACCACATAGGTATACATAGTCAAGGGGCAAGGCAGTTTACTGGAGCCTCTTTTATAAGGGCAGTTTGCTGAAGAGTCCCAAATAAAACAGACTAATATAAGTATGTATGTAATCGAGTAAGAAAGAAAACAATGTTCATTGTACTTGAGGAGTTTCAGTAAGATCTCATAAAAGAAGTGACACTTCTGTCAAATATTAAACAATAATTAAAGGGAAAGCATTCCTGTTCTTCATTAGAACTCAGCAAGCATATATGTTCTGAGCACTATAAGCAGTTCAGAATGGCTAGGACACAGAAGACCTGGGGGACATAAAGGAGAATCAGAGGTAAGATTGACGAAGAAAGCTAGAGGCAGAACATGGAGGAAACTTTGTGTGCCCTACTGAAGAGTTTAGATATTATTAATTATTATTGCTGGGCCTTTTACAAATGCTATTTCATTTAGTATTCCTACCCTATAAAATCAGTACTAAAATTGCTGTTTTACAGATGAGAACTCTCAGGACCAGAGCGATTGTTCACATTTGGGAAGTGGCAGAGTTTAAACTCCAAGAACTTTGATCTCAAAGCCCATGCTCTTGACTACTAAAGTATGTTGCTACTTTATTCTCTTGGCAGTGGGTGATTGAGCAGATGATACTGATCACCCCCACATTTATCTGTTGGCATTTCACATTTGTATGCATGCAGGCCCAACTTCTGTCTGCCAACATATGTGAATTATTTGCCTGAAAATGAAAGTTTTCCCTGGCTACCAGAATTTATTCTGCCTGCATGTGAGGCCAGACAATAATGCTTGGAAATTAATTCCTAACCCCTCATCCTAACAGCCTTCAATTGAAGGCTTAAATGAAACTGGAATGACTGAGGAGACCCCAGCTTCCTCACTCCTTGAGTAGAAAAACTTGGAGGCATGTGTTCCACCCCAGTTGCAGGGTTTTTCTATAGGATTAAATTTGAGTTACCCATAGTAATAATTTCCTTGACAATGACTTATTTTCCTTCTCTGTCTCTCTTCCCACTCTGGTATTCTATAGGATCATATACAAAATCACCTGTACTCAAATCTTTGTCCCAGGATCTGGTCCTGGAGTCACCCAATTTAAAACAGAAAATAATGGAAAAGATAGAACATATATATTAACAGTAGTTTTTTATTATTAGGAATGGTAAAAAAATGATGTACTTATAGCTAAATATTTATATAAATCCTTAATTAATGTTCTTTGGACATTAACTGCTATATATATAGTGTATATTTATATATATATATTTGATATATATATATAATTTATATATATGTATATGGAATATAGATATATATATACTTGAAGGTTGATGAAAAATTATACTCTAGGAAAATAAGTTATACCACAACCTGGCATGGGAGGCAGTATTTTGTTTCTTAATTTTGTTAATTCAGTAAGTCTAAAAAATTATTCTGTTACTTTTTTTAACATTTGAAGTTAAACTTTTTTCATATTAGTTTCCAGGTACTTTCCTATTTTTCCATTGTTTTTTCTTGGTTAGTTTAGAAGAACCTTAAAATTAAGATTGTTCAGAGTTTATGTCTATCATATATTGCAAAAGTTTTCTCCCAGTTTCTTATTTATCATATAATTTAGCTTATACTTGTGACTATTCAAAATTTTGAATTTTTATTTACCCAAATTCATTCATCTTTTCTGTATGTTTTCTGCTTTCAATGTAATGCTTATTGGGTCCTTCCTAAGCGTGATGTCATATAGCCATTAACTGATATGTCTGAAATATTAAGGGACCCTTGAAAATGCATTAAATGTTGTGTTTTATTTTTACCTTGGTATAAGAATAAGAGTTTTGTAAATAACTGTACTGAAACAAAGTATTGAAGTCTGTCATTACCTTATTGTATTTGCAGGAACCTATCTTAAACTGCCTTTACTAATAAAAAAATATTTCTTTACCTAACTGAAAAGTTGTAATATGAGTAATCAAGTATAATATGGTCAAGACTCTATTTTGATGTAGTTCCCTTGGCTTCACCTGCATCTTCCTGCATGATACAAAATGACTGCAACAATCTGAAGCCTTACATCAAATACTATATCTTAAAAAGACAATTGTGCTTATTAATGTATCCATGTTAAAAAAAAAAAAAAACCCTGCAATTCACTCTAACTGGATAATTTAAACTTGTCTTTGTGGCCAGGGAAATGCAGTAGACCAGTTTAGATTTGGATATCTGTTCATCTTTTAACCTAATCCTGGGGCAAGTCAGACATGATATCAAGGCAATAAAGACTTATGGGGGTGTCTCTGAATCATAGGACTTCTGCTCTGAAAGAGTAGGAGAAAAATATACGATATGAGGATTCCATATTGCCTTTTTTGCCTGTTGCTTTAAAATGTTCCATATTATTGTTTTTTGCAGTCTTCAGATGTTCTGGAATTGGGTTATATTAGTAGCACACTATTTAAATTATTAACATCTTTATAAAATGTTTGAGGGAGAATTCTGACCTCGTTATTTTTCCCCTGAAATGATTTCCTATCTGCAAGGAGTGGTACATGTTAAATGGCAAAATGGGAATACAATCAGAAATTCCAGATAGTGGGAAATCCTATAGGACAAATAAGACTTCTCTGTTCATATTTTACATTATATTTATATGTTCATTTTAGGATAATTGCAAATTTTGCAGTATTGTGTCCTAGTCCATTTATTCAGTTATTTTTTCTGTAAAGTTTTATGGTTTTCTTCATGTCTGCCTTTTTATGAAAACAACTGGCTATTAATGTTATTCCCATATTGACCAATTCATTGTATTTATATATAAAAGTGCTTAATTGGGAAAACTTAATGAATTATGCTTGTATAATTCAATATTTTTTAGGTTTACCTGGTATTGGCATGGTTTCTCAATATTGGCTGTTACATTTTGTATCATCTATCTACTACGTAATGGCAGTGTGCTTTTCTTCCTACATTGTAATAATCAGAAATGTTCTACACATTGGCAATGTCTCCTGGAGGACAAAATCATCCTCTGGTTGAGAACCACTTATAGATATACAACTTATAGATATACAACAGATCTCATACTCTTCATGGAAGCCCACCAGCTAAATGGGAATATAACTATAGGAAACAGACTCAGGTTTATATAGCATGCTATAGTAAAGAATGCATCCCAAAGGACTTTAGGAATATTTCAGAACTGAGGAGTAAGTTGGAGTCTTTTAATAGGTTTTAGACTGATGCTAAATTATTCTAAAAAGGATCAGTGAAACAAGGGCAATATGGTAATTGGCTATTTTATTATTTTTTTCCCCAATAGGAAACCCAGAGAATTAAAGTTGGGCTAGAGCTACCTTCAGTTAAAGCTCAATAATCAAGCAGTAAAGGTTGAAAGTTGCGAATGCAGTTAGGTTCTTTTCAATTAGAAACTTAGAAACTGTAATTCTATTAAAAACTTTGTGTTCTTTCTGTATTTTCTTGGAAGCATTGTTTATATTCTCCTTAGACCTTCTTAGTGATTGCCAACAGGCAATTTTTACTTCCCCATTCCCTATATCATTTGTATTTTCAAAATTTAGCAAATATGTGGTTATATTGATAAGAAAGATAGCTATTTTATATAGATTGCTTTCAAAATTTCTCAAGCTTCCCTTTATGAATCACTGGGCTAAATGAAGTAACTGTTTTACTGCTTCTAAGAATTTTTTCTTTTTCAGAGAGAAAAATGCTAGGGCCTAAAGTAAAGAAAGGATGGTCTTTTCTGTAATACTCCAATGTCCATGTGCAAGAAATGAATGACAGCTCACACCTTAGATAAAAATTTGTTCAAGATGGATAATAACTTAAGTGTAAATGTTAAGCAAGTGGCATCATTGCTTATTATCAGAGTAGGAATCTGAGTACTTCTTCCAGTGCATCTTGGTTTGGGAGTCACTAAGAAAACACAAGCAATCAAGCACTGAATAAAGCAACACTTTACTCACATTAAGAACAAACAGCAAAATCAACTTCAGTAGTAAGTATCAATCTCCCACAGTCAGCAAATCCCTCCATAGGGGAATTGGCCAGCATGTCTATCTCTTCTGCTGCTATAAAAAAGACCCCATCCTTTCCCCAGTGGGCACAGCTATAGCAATGGAGTTGTCTAGGCGCCATGTAATACACACACTTAATAGAACAAAGGATTCCACATTAAGCCTGAAATAGGGAAAGATTCTCATGCAAGGCAATAAACTCAGTGCCCAGCATAAGCTATGAAGATACTTTATCTCTTGCAAGGAAGTGTTCTAAGATCTAGATCCAAGGTCTAGATCCAAGTTCTAGACCACAGGCAGCTGAGAAGGGACTTAAGACCTGAATGAACAAGACTGTCTTTTCCAGCAGTAAAATATGAAACTTTTAGGAGAAAGTAAAAGAAAAAAATCTATGTGACCTTAAGTTTGAAGATGAGTTTTTAGATTTATTACCAAAAGCATAATCCATAAACTAAAAAAAAAAGATAAATTGTACCTTATCACTTTTTTAAAATTGCTTTGTGAAAAACAGTGTTAGGGAGCTGGGAATGTAGCTCAGTTGGTGGAGCACTTGCCTAGCATGTGTAATGCTCTGGGTTCAATCCCCAGCACCACTAAAAAAGAAAGAAAAAAACTCTTAGAAAAATGAAAAGACAATCTAAGTCTAGGAGAAAATATTTGTAAATTACATGTCTGACAAAGAACTTCAAGAATATATATAGATACACACACATATATATATAACTTATTCAACAATAATACAAACAGCTCAATAAAATTCGCAAAAAGATATACACAGACATTTCTTCAAAGACATACAAATGGCAAATATATACATGAAAATATGGTTCAATATTACTTGTCATTAGGGAAACGTAAATTAAAACCACAATGATATATCACTGTGTACCTATTAGAACCCAATATGATGGTACCAAATGCTGAAGAGGATGTAGAGCAATAGTAGTTCTCAATCAATCATTGCTGGTGAAATTGCAAAATGATGTATTCTTTGGAAGATAGTCTTATAGTTTCTTATAAAGTTAAATGTAGACTTATCATAGAAACAAGCACCTCTGATAATTTATCCAAGTGAATTGAAAATTTATGTCCATATGAAAATCTTCACTTGAATGTTAATAGCACCTTTATTTGTAATTTCTTTTTTTTAAAGAATTTTGATATTTATTTTTTAGTTTTCAGCGGACACAACATCTTTGTTTGTATGTGGTGCTGAGGATTGAACCCAGGCCGCACGCATGCCAGGCAAGCGCGCTACCGCTTGAGCCACATCCCCAGCCCCTATTTGTAATTTCTAAAACTGGAAGCAACCAAGATGTTTCTCACCAGCAAATAGATAAACAGTGTGATATATCTATGCAGAAGAATATTATTCAGCAATAAAAAGTACAGAAATCAATTTATAGAACATCATGAGTGAAACTTACATGTATATTGCTAAGTGAAAACAACCAGCCCCAAAAGGATTCCATTCATGTGATTCTGGAAAAGGTAAAACTGTGGAGACAAATCAGATCAGTGATTGATAGGGATTGTTAGAGAAGCAAGTGGTTGACTGTAAAGGGGATACACAGAGGAAACTTTAAAGTGAAAGAATTATTATTCATGGTACTGGCATGGTGGATATATAACTTCATGCATTTGTCAAAAACCGTAGAGTTGTAGATCACAAAGAGTGAACATTAACATATGTGAAGTAGAAAAAAAGGCGTTAAACAGGCTGCAAGAGGATCAATCCAAAAGTAGATTTCAGAGTGTGACACATAAACCTAACTCTATTACAAATGAATGGCATTACTACACTGAAAGTGTTGTGGGAAGGAAGGGAGTAGCCTTGAAAAATGGTGTTTTTTACTGGAAATTCTAAGATAAAAATGAAAGGCACATAAACCCTATACTCTAGTTGGTAAATTTGTTTTCCAAGGGGGTGTACATTAACAATTCTGAATCTGCTTTACATGTATACTAGCATTGAATAAATAAGTGGATGGTGGATGGTGAGGACCAGGTTTCTCACTATTAAAGATAGGAGAGTTATAATGACCTCTTTGATTCTGACTTAGAGCTGAAAAAATCAGCAGGAACCCATGTTTACGTTCCTAAAAATGGAAAGATATAGAAACAATCCTAGATATGTATGTATGTATGCATTAGGATACATCATCTAGCTCTTCCACTAAAGAGGGCCTAGAAGGAATAACTCTTAAGTGGTAGTAAACAGTTGTAGCATTAAGATCTTGGTCCTAAATTCCAATCTCAGAAGGTACTATGCTTCTTGAAGAAATAGGTTTAGAGCTGGAGCAGGAAAAGTACATGAGCCTGACATACTGTACCAGAAAGTAAAAAGAAGTGCTCAAAAAATAAAGGGTAGATTTATGTCAAAGGTCTATAGGTTCCAACTTCAATCCTAAAGTCTGTATTGAGTGAGTATGGAGTGCACTTAATGTCTTGCCTCTAATTAATAAAGTATAGAAAGAAAAAAATAGTAACTTTATAGTGAAGGAACCTGGCAATACTTCCTTAACCAAGTGACCAAGATTAACATCATGAGTAATGTAGATATGTTGTAATGAAAAAGGCATTTTACTTCTATCATATTCTTTCCTAAGATAATCTCAGTCTAACCACAAAAAAAATGCAAAACAAACCAAATTAAGGTTTGTAAAATATATGACTAAAACTTTCAAGATCATGAAAATGGGAAGACTGAGAAACTGTTACAGATCAAAAGAGATGAATTAATGTAATATAGTATCATGGATTTGATCCTGGAATAGTAGAAAGGACACTACTTATGAAATCTAAATAAAGTTTGGGCCTTAGTTAATGGTAATGCACCAATGTTGGCCAAATCCATTACAATAACTTTTTTTTTCTTTTAGTACTGGGAATTGAACCCAGGAGTGCTTTACCATTGAGCCACATCCCCAGTTCTTTTTTATTGAGACAGGCTCTCGAAAGTTTGCTGAGGCTGGCCCCAAACTTGCAATCCTCCTACCTCAGCCTCCCACATTGCTGGAATTATAGGTGCGCACCACTGTGCCTGGCTGTCAAAATAATTTAAGATAATAAGATCAGAGAAGTCTGAAACTGATGTATATGACATTCTATACCAGCTTAGCAACTTTTTTTCCCCCTTCTTTTTTGCTACTGAGTGTTGAACCCAGGGATGTTTAACCACTCAGGTCAGCCATGTTCCTAGCGCTTTTTATTTTATTTGGGATCTGGCTAAATTGCTTGGGGCCTCACTAACATGCTAAAGCTGGTCTCAACCTGTGATCCTCCTACCTCAGCCTTTTCTTTAAATTTAATATTATCCCAACGAAAAAGTCTATTTTAAAAAGGCTGAGAACAGAATGTAGGATATATTTATGAAAAAGTCTAGCCAGGCTTGGTGGTACACACCCATAATCCCTGTAGTTTGGGAGATTGAGACAGGAAGATCTCCAGTTCAAGGCCAGCCTCAGAAAATTAAAGAGGCCCTATGCAAACAAGTCCAACCCTGTCTCAAAATTAAAAAATAGGGCTGGGGATGTGGCTCAGTGGTTAAGCTCCCTGGGTTAAATCCCCAGTACCACAAAACAAACAAACAGTAAAATATAGACATTGATCTAGATATATTTATATGCACTGATAGATGGTTTAGTAAAATTTTTACTAAAATATTAATAGTAATAGGGTTTGGGGATATTACTTTTTGTCTTTTTCTCTAGTATTAGATTTTCTTTAATTAACATGTTTATATTTTTTAATCTTAATAACTTTAAATTTTTAAGATTAAATTTAAGATTAAATAAGATTATATTTTTTAATCTTATTAAAAATAAGATTTTCTTTCCAGCTTTCTTTCCTAAAAGTGTTTCTATAATAAATTTTTAATCAGAAGTTTTATATTTATGAAGTAGAGAAAAAATGAAAAAAGTGATATCAAAGGTGGACCAAAAGTATATTCACATATCATAAAAGAATATTAAATGACAGAAAAATAACTTGTTAACATCAGTGAAAAAACTGATTATAAGCCATATATGTGTATACACACAGTTCTTTTTCATACTTATCTTTGTTCTAAATTTTCAATAATGAACAGGTATTACTATTTTAATTTTAAAAATTCACATTAATATTTTCATGGGAGTGACAGATAACAGAGCTACAATTGGAACTTCAGTTCATATACCAGATTAAAGCTTTTAGAATTTTTCTGGGTAATATCAATTGCTTATACTTAGTTTATATTTTAAACTTTAGATACAGCCATCTTCCTTACAACTTGCAATTATTATTTGACATAATAATTATTATATATTTATTTAACATATATTTTGAAAAATACAAAGAATTTTATAAAATGTTATACTTGTTCCCAAGGATGAATTTTAAAACTTTTTTGAAAACTAAATAATAAATTTAACTTTTTTACTAGAATTATGTACCAGTATTAACCTAGAGAATCAAAAAAAGTTTTAATATTACTTTTTTAAAAATAAACAGGCCCAAGTTCACTGTTTTAGAAAAAAAAATTTTTAATTGGCGTAAACATCAGGAATTTGTTTTCTGTTTTGGAGGCTGGAAGTCTGAAATAAGAATGCTAGCATGGTCAGATTCTGGTGAAGGGGGTCTTTCCTGGTGCCTGAGAGATCAAGTTCCCTTGAGTCTCAGTCTCATGGAATTAATATCATAAGACTAGTACTCCACCTTCCTGACCTAATTAATTCCCAAAGGCCCCATCTCCAGTTAACATCATATTGAGGGTAATAGCTTCAACATAAGAATTTTGAGAAGACAATTTGATTCAAACCTTTCCATCCCTGTCCCTTGCACTCACCACCAAATTCATAACCTTATCACATGCAAAATACATTCATACTGTTCCAATGATCTCCAGAGTCTAACTTATTCCAGTATTAATTCTGAAGTGGTCATCTAAATCACTTGTGAATCTAGACAAGTAATGTACTTCCAAAATACAATGGTGAGATGGGAATATGAAAAAACATTCCTTATACTCCAAAAGGGAGAAATAAGAAAAATGGAAAGGGTGAGAGTTTCCAAGGAACTGCAAAACCTAGCAAGGCAAATTCCATTAGACCTTAAGGCTTGAGAATGATTTTCTTTAGTTCCATAATCTGTCCTCTAGGACCTTAGAGTAGAAGTGTCACCCCCACAGTTCTACAAGGGGTTGGGGGGGCGGGTCCTTCTCCTGGTGGCTCTGAATAGTGATCCTGCCTCCAAGGCTTTAGGAGGAGTTTATCTGACCTATTGAAACTGAGTATGGCCTTAATGATCTGAATCACATTGGGCATAATTTTTCCCTTTTTTTAGGATAATGTTTTGTTGTTGTTGTTTGTTTGTTTGTTTGTTTGTTTGTTTTGGTATTGGGGATCAAACCCAAGGTGCATTACTACTGAGCTGTATCTCCAGCCCTTTATATTTTTCATTTTGAGACAGATTCTTATCACATTGCTGAGAACCTTGCCAAGTTGCTGCGACTGGCCTTGAAACTTATGATCCTTCTGCTTCAGCTTCAGAAACATTTTTATCATAATAGTATAACATCTACTTTGCTGAGTGGCTTTTTGTCAAGTACTTTACATACAGCTTAAATTTTCATAGCAATTTTATGTGATATACATAAAATATATTCTACCTTCTGTTCTCAGTCTTTTTATTTGTGTGTGTGTGTTTTTGTTGTTTGAAATTTTTTATTTTTTATTTGTTTTAATTAGTTACACATGACAGTACAATGATCTTGACATATCATACATTTGAATCAGATGGGATATAATTTCTAATTTTTCTGACTGTACAGGTTGCAGAATTACATTGGTCATGCAGTCAACGTATATACCCACAGCAATAATAATGTCTATTTTATTCTGCTGTTCTTCCATTACCCCCTACCCCTCCCCTCCCCTCCCATCACTTCTCTCTACCCAATCTAATGTGACCCACTTCTTTTTTTTTCTCACATCATCATACCCGAATTCTGTATAGCGTAGGGGGTCTCCTTCCCTCTTCTATGCAATTCCCCTTCTCCCTCCTTTGCCCTCCCACCTCTCTTCCCTATCTAGAGGTAATTTTCTTCTCATGCTCTTCCTCCCTACCCCATTTTGAGTTACCTTCCTTATATCAGAGAAAATATTTGTCTCAGCCTTTTTAAACTAAACTAGATATTAACCTGATTTTATAAATTTAGAAACTAAGGCTCAAAAAAATTGAGTAAATTGCTGGGCGCTATAGTGCACTCCTGAAATACCAGAGGCTCAAGAGAGGGAGGCAGAAGGATCGAGAGAGTCCAAAGCCAGCCTCAGCAAAAGTGAGGCTCTAAGTAACTCAGTGAAACCTTGTCTCTAAATAAAATTCACAATAGGGCTGGGAATGTGACTTTAGTGGTCAAGTGCCCCTAAGTTAAATCCCCAGAGTAAAAAAAAAAAAAAAAAAAAAATTGGTAACTTGGCCAAAAGGTACAAATAATAGGTATTCAGTAAGTTTATGTTACTTATAAATTTTCTGTGTATTATTTATAAGTAAATTTTAAAAATATTGAGACTCCTCTGACTTTTAAATATGTTATGTAGTGTGTACAAACAGTTCCTCATATTATGCTGCCCTAAGTTCATACTTTCTTTATATTCTACAAATATATAATTATGATCAAAATTTTAAGCAAATATTTGTAGGTTTCTTAATTTATTTTGTGTCACTTTTAGGACAGTTTTAAAATATCAGGCAATACATGGTTTTTTGTGTTTTTTTTTTATTCTTATGTCTTCCTGATTTTCATAAGTTCAGGTTTCTGGTTTATGCCTTAGAGCAATTATATTTAATAGCCACACACTTAGTAATCATCCTCTTGTACTTTCTGTTTCAGGAAGAAAATGTAACTGTGACAAAGGATTTTAGAAGAGTGGAAAATGCTTATCACATGGAAGCAGAAGTATGTACTTAGCAAATAACTGGAAACAGCATGATTTTGTGAAGACAACTTGTCATTTAGTTTTTTTCTTGCAAAAAAATATACCAGAGACATGCTTCTCGTAGTTTTGATAAAAGATTATTTTTCTCAAAATAATTTTTGATGTTATATAGATGATCTTTTAAATATATTTAATGAGATTTAAGAGAAGTTATTTAAAATGCAATAAAAATAGCAACAGGGAAATAGCAGTTAAATACCACCTGAATAAACTTTTAGTAAAATTATTGCCTGGTGAGCAGGAAATACTACAGGAAAGAAATTTCTCTTAGATAAAGAGTAAATGAATAGGGAGGGGAAGAATAGAAATTCAGTGGATTAGATAAAGGGGAATGAAGGAAAAGGGAGGGTCTAGGAATAAGAAAGACAAGGGAATGAATCTAACATGAATTTCCTATGTAAATATATGAATACATCATAGTGAATCCCCACATCAGATACATCTACAAGACTGGGATCTAATTAGAATAAGACATACTTCATGTTTGTATAAATATCTTAAAATATACTCTACTGTCGTGTATAACTAAAAAGAACAAGTAAAATTTAAAAAGAATAAATGAAAAAAGTCATAAAGGATTGAAACACATTTTAACATTCTTTTATTCCACAATGCAACTTAACTGTGTTTTAATAAGTATTATTTGGAAATAAAAACTGCTTTTCCTTTACACAAATTAAAAAGAAGGGGCTAGGGATATAGCTCAGTGGTTGAGCACTTGCCTGTGTCCAGCACCACACAACACACACACAAAGAGGGAATCATTTAAGTATATTTAATTGATGATAACATTATTTAGAGCCTAAACTGCCTCAGCTTTTTACTTTCCTTTAAAGTGTGATGATTAGGATATTTTTTATGGAATCAGAATACGTTTCTGAAACCACATGTTTGGGGTATGTGCTTAATCCATGTTACCTCCTTGTCACAGGAGAAAAAGAACAGTGAGGTTAGAATATTTGTTTTTAGAAGTAGGAAATACCTCAAGGTATCACCTGGTCCTATCTTCAGGCAGAGATAGATTATTTTTTCTCTAATTTTTCTATTAGGTTTATATCACTTAGATCTAGACTTCTTAAAGGGCATATAATAAGAATTAGAGTGAAAAACTGGAATCCTGTCTTCTTATCTCTTGAGATAGTAAACAATATTCTGTTTGTTATCTCCTGTTAACAGTTTTGTGATTTCACCATTTTAATGTAACTATTTCAAGGAAATTTAAAATTACTTATTATGATTTTAGTGATCCATTTGTCAAAAGTATACTAGTGGGGACTAAAAAAATATCTTTCAAAACAAAATGAAGAACAGTCTAAATTACAGAGGTTGAAAGTTGGGAGTATGCTATAGCAATTCAATAGTAGATACTACCTGTTAGAGCTTCAGATTGTAACACAGAGGAGCAAGTTATCTTAGTTAAAGAGGTTTATTGTGAGGGTATATCAAGGAGAAAAGAGGAGAAAAAAAATAGTCCCATATTTCATGAAAAACTGGCATATTTTCCAGACCACAGAGTTTTGTAGAGATTGAACTTTCAGATACAAAGAGTACATTAGAACTGCTTGTTTTAAGAAATAACTAAATGATGACTTAACTAAACTCTCCTCCTTTTCCTTCTGCTTTAACTTGCCTTTTTAATGTATTATATTCAATTTTCTTAAGAGAATATCTGATTACATTTTATATAGAGCTCTCTGAAAACCAGAACTCACATTATATTAAACAATCCAATACATGATTGTTCTTAGATTAGCACCAGTAGTAGATATTATCTAAAATATCCAAATTTACAGGAGCAGAAAATAGAGTGTGAAGAGGGTGTGTGTGGAATAGGAGATCTTGTTCAGCAGGCATAAAGTTACAGTTATATAGGATGAATAAGTTCTAGATATCTACTCTACAACATAGTAGCTATAATTACTTTGGTATTATGCACTTACGAATTTAAGAGGGTAGATTTCATGTTTTAATATTCTTACCACAGAAAGAAAAACAAAACAGCAAATACTACAGGAAAACATTGCAAAGTGATAAATAGGTTTATGGTCTTCATTATGTTGCTTGTGGTAATGGTAACACAGGTTACTATAAAATTCAACAAATTGTATATGTAAAATGTGTGCAGTTTTTTGGTTTGTCCATTATACTTTAATAAAGCTGTAAATAAATTTTAAACAGATTAATGGACATTACTTTTCCACATAATATCTGAAATTTTCATTCTGAAAGGCATTTTAAAGATGTTTTAGCTAACCTCCCACCACTTGGCTGTTCCCCTTTGGTTTAAGAATAAACATGTTGAAGGTTAGAAAGTTTCTAAATGACTTCATTAAATGTAGATGAGTGAATATGTGTGGGAAGTGGAAGTTGGATTAAAAACCGGGCTTTGAGATTCCTATATTGGTACACTTGTCACTTCTTTTGTTCTTTCTTATAATAATCTCAGTGTCAAGAGAGATTTTAAAGCCTGAAATATTAGAGGCATTCACTAATGTATATCAAAAGAAAAAGTAGTGTAGCACTCATAAGAATTTCCCCCTCCCTGTTCCCACTTATTTTTCCTGAATGCCTCCCATTATAACTGGGACTTAGAGAGGCTGCCTTTGCTAAAAGCAGTGACTCTTTACCTAGATCTGCAGCTGCTGTCATGGGTAACTGAAAGCAAGAGAAAGCTTAGCATCTCTGCCTTTATTTTATACTTGTTTCCTTTATTACTTTAAACTTTGGATTGTGTTCCTGCTTAGTTCTGCACATTGGTATATTAATCTTCTAAGGAGTGTTTATCGAAAAACTTCACATCATGTATAACCGTAAGAATAGAATCCTAATTAGAATAAGTTATACTCATGTATGTATAATATGTCAAATATACTCTATTGTTATATATATCTAAAAAGAACAAATCAATAAAACCTTCTAGTAATACAGGTTTATTAGCCCTAAATTTACCATACTTATCTGTTTGTCTTGAAGACAAGAGACAACATTTACAGCATCTCTTATTTCAGACCTCTGGGGTGGCACCTATAAGTCTTCAAGCTTGTCCTAAACCTTCCTGGAAATTATTCCATGTTTTAGTTAGCTTTTTCACCACTGTGATCAAAAAACATGACAAACAATTTTAGAGGAAAAGTTTATTAGGCATTCACCATTTCAGAAGTCTCAGTCTATAGATAGCAGACTCCAATGCTCTGGGCCCAAGGTGAGGCAAAAGATCCTGGCAGAGAGTGTAGTGGAGCAAGGCAGCTCAGGACACAAAGAAGATACCTGCTCAACAAAGACAAAATATAAGCCGCAAAGGCACACCCCCAGGGACCTATCTCCTCCAGCCACACCCTATCTATCTACAGTTACCACCTAGTTAATCCATTCAAGTGAATTAACCTACTGATTAGATTAAGGTTTTCATAGCCCAATCATTTTACCTCTGAACGTTCTTTTATTATCTTATACATGAGCTTTTGGGGGACACCTCATAGCTAAACCATAACATCCCATAATGAGACTGCCCCCTTCCCCCAGCAGGAACTGTCATCCATCTCATGCAAACTGAAGTGTGCCCTCTTTACCCCTTTCTAGGATTACAGGTCTGGTGGATAAATTTCCTGAGCAATAAGAGGAAATTGCCCTCTCTAGTGGTAGACATCTCTTGCACTACCTAATAGAAACAGAACTCAGAGAATGAACAACTAAACCACAGTTTAATCAAATCTACTTAATTATGCAGACATCTGGTCCCCTACCTCATTCCATCCTCTGTTTAAACCTATACTCATGTGTGCTCTGAAGATAGGACTGAGAAGCTGGATCTCACTTTGCCTTCCCAGCATGGCCTTATTGATTAAAGTATCCTTTCCTGTTTTTCATGTACCTTTTCTCTTTGGTATTTGGGACAAGTGGCCAAACATGGTCTTTTTGGGACCACTGGAGTCAGGACCCTAGCCTAGGACTCCAGTAACATCATATGTTGAGCATTTTCCATCCATATCTTATCCAATCTTTGTTTTAACTATTCATTTTTCTTTTGAAATATTTTATAAATAAGACCCATTGCATTTCAGACATCTACTAAACAACATTTTCTAACCTTATACCAAAATTGACTTACTGTACCTGTCTACTGTTAGAGTATCTCTTCCAGAAGAAAAAAAAAAGCTAATTATTTTCTTGAAATATATAGCTGAAGCTCACTATCATATTGATGCTACATTTGTCTTCTCTAGGGGTAAAGATCCTCGCTTTCTTTGGTGGTTTCTTATATGACAAACTCTTTCCTGAGTTAATCAATTTCCTCCTAAAGGATCTACATCTATAGTGTCCTGCTGTGATTTGACTATTCATGTTAGAGGAAGATGATTAATATCCTCACTCTAGAATATTTTTTCCTAGTAACACACATAGACTGAATTAGCTTTTGGGCATTTGCATCACTTTGTTCTATTTAGCTTATAGCCTTGGTCGGTAATTAACAGTCTTTCTCACATGCTGCTTTTTGAATCATATTTCTCCCAATAAATCATATTTTTTCCATCTTATTTTTTTATTTACTGATTCAAAATGAACTGGGATTTTATATTTGCCTCTATTTCTTAGCCTGCAAAATAGCAGAGAAATAAAGTTTATAATAAAGAGAAAAATAAAGTCAAACCACTGCAGAACTGATACAGATGTTAAAATTAATTGGCAATGTCATTGAAAGATATTAGAGGGCTAGGGTTGTGGCTCAGCGGTAGAGCATTTGCTGGCATGTATGAGGTACTGGGTTTGATTCTCTGCACCACATATAAATAAATAAATAAATAAATAGAAAGGTTCATCAACAATTAAAAAGAATATTTTTAAAAAGTTATTAGGACTGTTTTATATACACTCAAAAATTAAGTAAGGGAGAGGAGAGAGGTAAAAGTCTTAAACTTCCAGAGATGAAAACTATAGTGTGAAAAAAAGAAATATAGGACTAATATCAAAGTTGACATTACACAGCCAAGCTTAGTGAATTTGAAGACACTGCAATAAGAACATCTAGAACAAAACACAGTAAGACAAAAAAGAATCAATGGATTGAGGGACAACTTGCAAGTGACCTAATATATATTTAATTTTAAGTCCCAGTGGAGGAGAGAATGGAGGACAAGGATACATCTGGAGAAATAAGAACCAAAAACTTTCCAAACCTAAGGGGAATTGTAAAACCACAGATTCAAAAAGTTTAATCAACCCTAACCACAACAAATACAAAAATATACAAGTGCACATTATAATCATATTGCTTAAAACCAGTTAGTAATAAAATAGCCAGAGGGAAAAATATTCATTATATACCAAGTAACAAAGGCAACAGATTTCTCCTTGAAAACAATGCAAGGGAAGAAGCAGTAGAATTAACATATTTAACAAACTAAGAGGGAAAATCAACTATAAACCTAGAATTCTATATCCAGCAAAAATACTATTCAAAAACAAAGGCCAATTAAAGAGTGTTTAAGTAAGCTGAAATAATTCATTACCTATATACGCGCACTATGAGAAATGTTAAATGATATCATTTAGACAGAAGGAAACAGGAATCTACATAAAGGACTGAAGAGTACTGAAAATGTTAACTATATGGTTAATATATGATATTTTTATTACATAAATCTTTAAAAAATATAAGTATTGTGAAGTTCTTATATATAAAAATGGTACATTTCTTGGAAGATTTTGATAAGTTAAACATGTATCCTGTAAACCCTAAAACAAACATTAAAATAGCAAAAAGGACTATCATTAATAAGCCAATGAAGAATATAAAATAGAATAATAAAAATATACTCAATCCAGGAGTTGGAGAATATAATGCTAAGTGAAGTTAGCCAATCCCAGAAAACCAAAGGTCAAATGTTTTCTTTTATATGAAAATGCTGACTCAGTGGCATTGGTGGGGAGCATGGGAGGAATGGAGGAACTTTAGAAAGGGCAAACCAGGGGGTGGGTAATGGAGTGGGCAAAGGGGTAGGAACAATGGTGGAATGAGTTAGACATCATTACCCTAAGTACATGTATGAAGACATGAGTGGTGTGAAAATACTTTGTGTACAATCAGTGACTTGAAAAATTGTTTTCTATATTTGTAATATGGAATGAATTGCATTCTGCCATCATGTATAACAAATTAGAATAAATAATTTAATAAAAAATATACTCAATTCAAAAGAAAACAAATTGAGAAAAAGAGGAACAGAGACAAATCAAAAATAAATAGTAAGATCAGAGGTTTAAATTTAACCATATCAACAATCATATTAAATGTAAATGGCCCAAATACCTTCATTCAAAGGCAAGTGTTTCAAATTATATAAAAAAGTGAACTCTCTCTATATTCTGTCTGAGAGAAGCATACTTTAAATATGAAGGCACATTGGTTAAAAGATGAGGAAAGACCATGCTATCACGAATCAAAAGAAAGGTAGAGTGACTAAATGATATTAGACAAAGTAGATTTCAAAGGAGAGAATATTACCACAAATAAAGAAAATAATTTCATAATACTAAAAAAGAGTTAATCAAGAGGACATGCAATCCTAAATACTTAGATCAAAGCTTCAAAATACTTGAGACAAAAATGATAGAACTGCAAGGAGAAGTAAATGGAGAAACCATGTTTATTACTTAAAAGACTCAATATTATTAAGATATCAGTTCTCCCAAAAGTGATTTATATATAGATTCATTACAATTCTAATCAAAATTCCAGCTAGCAGCCAGGCACCTTGGTGCTTGCCTATAATCCCAATGACTCAGGAGATTGAGGCAGGAGGATTGCAAGTTTCAGGCCAGCCTCAGCAACTTAGTGAGGTCCTAAGCAACTTAGTGAGACCCTCTCTCAAATAAAAAGGACTGGGAATGTGGTTCAGAGGTAAATTGTCTTTGGGTTCAACTACCAGTTTAAAAAAAAAAAAAAATCCCAGCTAGGCTTTTTTTTCCAATAGAAATTGACAAACTGACTATAAAATATATGTAGAAATTCAAAGGATCTAGAACACTTTGACAAAGCAGCATCTTTATTTATAATAGCCAAAAATTGGACACAACTAAAGTGTTTTCAAAAAAACTATGTTTATATTCATATAACAGAATATAAAATTAACCGACTATTGACATCTACAACTAAAAAAAAATTATAAAAAATTAACCCACGGGGCTGGGGATGTGGCTCAAGCGGTAGCGGGCTCGTCGAGCATGCGTGCAGCCCAGGTTCGATCCTCAGCAGCACCACATACCAACAAAGATGTTGTGTCCGCGGAGAACTAAGAAAAAATAAATAAATGTTAAAAATTTAAAAAAAAAATTAACCCACTATTATGCCAGAATAGGGATGAATCACAGATGCATTGTGCCAAGTGGAAGAAGTGAGTCTCAAAAAAGTGCATATTGTATGCTTTCATTTATATGACATTCAGAAAAAGTTCAATGTATAACAAGAGAACAATATACCAATGGTTGCCAGGGGTAGGGATTGATTTAATAAACGGGTTCTTTGAGGGAATTTAGGGAAACAAGTCTATTATTGTAGTTACAGAGCTCTACATATTTATCAAAAGTCATAGAACTTTACACTAAAAATATATATAGTGTATTTAAAATAAATAAATACATAAATGGTGCCATGATGTGATCATTTTTGAAGTTAGGTAATTGATGTCTGGGAATTCTTCAAATTCTTAACTCTGCTATTATATATATTTGAAATTATAAAGCTAAAAAAATAAACTATGATATTAGAAGATGTCCACATAGATCATAGTATGATTAATAGAGTAGTAGTAGTAAAGACAAAGAATGTATGAGATGACCTCAACTTATACAATGCAGAACATAGTCAAATAGATTAGCTTCTGCAAATAGATGTGAAAATGACTAGTGGCAGCAGTGAAGTATGATGTAATTGCTGCTTATCAGTATCTAATGGCATAGATTAGATTAAAGAAAAAGAAAAAGTTATCAGGATTAGAAATTAGCCAAAAAATAAAACTGAAGGGGAAATCCTCCAATTTCATAGAAATTCAAATTGAATAAATGAATTTTAAATATTCAGTTCAATATAGATAAATTTCAAAATTCATAAGCAAGAGTCTTTTAATAGCAAAATAATTTAAGTGTCAAATAGTCTTTCTTTTTTTTTTTTTTAAGAGAGAGTGACAGTGTGAGAGAGAGAGAGAGAGAGAATTTTTATTATTTATTTTTTAGTTCTCGGCAAACACAACATCTTTGTTGGTATGTGGTGCTGAGGATCGAACCCGGGCCGCACGCATGCCAGGCGAACGCGCTACCGCTTGAGCCACATCCCCAGCCCCATCAAATAGTCTTTCTTTTCTGTTATATAATATAAAAGGACCTTATATTCTAAGTTTACTTTATTTACTCATATTTAAAAAAATAAATTTGAAACAGCACATCAGACATGAAAATAATACCAAGTGTCATTTCATTTACAGGTTTGCATTACATTTACTGAATTTGGAAAGATGCAAAATATTTGTAATTTCCTCGTTGAAAAGCTAGATAGTTCTGTTGTCATCAGTCCACCCCAATTCTATCATACTCCAGGCTCTGTTGAGAATCTTCGGTAAGTTTAAGCACATTTTCATTATTATTATTAACTAAATTATTAATTGCTTAAACAAAACTATTCAGTGAATGCCATATTAATAATCTTTGCATTTAATTCCTCAGACGGCACGCCTGTCTTGTTGCTGTTGAGAATGCATGGCGCAAAGCTCAAGAAGTCTGTAACCTTGTTGGCCAAACCCTAGGAAAACCTTTACTAATCAAAGAAGAAGAAACAAAAGAATGGGATGGCCAACCAGATAATCATCAGTCATCCTCAAGTTCATTAACTATACAACAAAAAATCAAAAGTGCAACAATACATGCTGCTTCAAAAGTACTTATAACTTTTGAGGTAAAAGGGAAAGAGAAGAAAAAAAAACATCTCTAAAGTTCCAAACAAAATATGTTGTATTTGTATTTTTTTTATCTATTTTTGTACTTTTTATAAAGTTTCCTTTTGTCCTGAGTACATATGTTGGATAATAGATAAACTGTTTCTTTATAAGATTTTTAAGTCCTTGAATATAGTTCCACAGAATGTTTACCTTTTGTTTTCAAGAACTGAGAAATGTTCTTGGGAAATAAATGTAATATATGCACACTTCTGTATACCAACAATTCATACAAGTGCATGCACGATATTTACAATATAGGAAAAAAACTGACACTTTTATTTCATCCATGTTCTTATATGACACCACATTTTATATAAAAACTAGGCTTCCACAACTTAAAATTTTTACATATAAAAGGAAATCTTACCATCCCATCAGACCTAATAATTTTCTAAATTCATGAGTTTGGTTATTTACAAACTAGTAATTTAGCCTGTTACAGTTTCTTAGATGCTGACAGAATACATGAGACTCCAGGAACAGAAACAAAGGAGCATGAACATCAGCATATTGTCATTGGCTCCGGTTGTCCCACGTTACATAGGGAAGCACAATATGGCTGTAAACATAACTACACATTCAGCAGGTTTCTTATACCTGAGGACTACAGAGCTTGAAAAATTCACTGCTTTTTATTATGAACAAAAGCAAACCTCTTTATCCTAGAAGGCATTGCCTCTTCCTTCAAAGATGCTCACTGTAAACTCAGTCCTTAGAAATAGCTCAGGTAAAGAGTAGTCACACCTAGCAAGAAATGTAGGGAAGAGGAAATTCATAGAAGACTCTCTTTCTCAACGTATCTGATAATTTTCTTACTAGATCCAGACCATTTTATGAAGATGCAGACCAATAACTTCACAACATTAACAAAAAGAATGATAAACAATACTTTTGAATAAAAGGACAATAAGGTATACTAGGAAAATATTGATGCCCCAAATTGACATAATGTATGAATTAGACTCTCTTCTACAGTGCTTGTTAGATGATACTAGCACCTGTGTGATACAAGCTACATGTGTAAAGCAAAATTTCCTAGTAGGTGTATTATAAAAGTAAAAAAACAGTTAAAAGTAATTTTAAATAATGTATTTTATTTAAGTCATTATATCCAGAGTATTATCATTTTGGTATATAATAAATATTTTTAAAATTATTAACAATATACTTATATTCTTTTTTGTACTGTCTTAAAATCCAGTATATCTTATGTTACAGCACATCTCAATTCATATGCTAAATTTTTATCATAAATACTTGATCTGTATTAAATTCCTATACTGAGAAGTTGGAAGAATTGATTCACATATCCAGTTGTTCCAAACATGTTTAAGTTATCCAGTAACTAGATCAAGTATCAATTTTGAAATTAAAATTTAAAAATTTAAAATGCACTTCCTTGGTTACATTGCCACATTTGAAATACTTGAGAGCCATAAAAAGGTATTGCCTACCTATTTAAACAAAGCAGGGTCATACACTGATATATAATGATCCTTAAGCTATTTAACAAGTACAAACCATTGCTATCGAATTATATATTGTTTATAAGCAATCATATCACAAGTCTGTTACACCATATGCTTTCCATTCACCTAGTACATAGAATTTTTCCATACATCTAGGACATAGAATTTTTCCTTTATATCAATATTTCTTTCCAACAACATATTCCAGGATGTAGTGTTCATCACTCCTTGCTTTTCTTAAGTAGCCCTGAAACAAGTAAAATTTAATCATGTGGGCAGATTGTTCTTAGCCATGGGCTTCATAATATATTGGGTTCCATCATATTTGTTAAAGAAGATTATCAATTGAGCATGAAATACCTAAGGCAAATTTTTTTTTTTTTTAGTTAGCAAGCACTTGTTTAAATTAAAAGAATAAAGATTGTTGCTTCAAAAAAAATCTGCAGAATGTAATCTTGCACTTCAATAGAGTGGCTACGGAAAGAAATCCTTCAGAAATTAGACTGGTTTTATCTATGGCATCCTGTACACCTAGATTAAAGGTCTCAAATTTAGTTGTAATTTAATAAGGTTAATTTCTGACACAAGCATGAACTGGAGTTTCACAATGAATTATGCAAGGAACCTAAACAACAAAAGCCTACTGGAAAAAAAAAAAAAAACCTTTCCTAAACCTAATCCTAACAGAATAGAATGTCTTATGATAAAACTAACTTTTTAAAAAAGCTTTCCAAAAATTCCAAATTACAATTGCTACTTTCCGAAAGACAAAGGATTTTTTTTTCTAACTAAGAAACAGACCCACTATATATCCTAAGCTTCTTTTTAAATTTTTGGTACATATTAATGATACAGAACAAGTAGGTATCATTTGTACATGCAAATAATATCATTTGATCAGTTTCATTACCCAATACCCCCTCTCCTCTCTCCTACTTATCCTCTTCCTCTACCCCACTTGTCTCCTTTCTACTTTTACGACATCCCTTTTTTCTATTTTTCCGTTTCACTTCCACATATGAGAGAAAACATGATATCTGTCTTTCTGAACTTGGCTTATTTTGTTTAATGTCATCTAAACTCCTTTTTAAAAAGAAATGCTATTAAAATAAGGTATCTGTTTGAAATTTTATTCAATTACAATTAGAAAAAATTAAAATTAAAAATGTTTATCAGTATTCTCATTTAACAGTCTATTTGAGTTCATTGTAAATAAATAAGACCTGGGAAAAAATTTGTAACTCGAGATGCTGTACCTCATATCCCATAATTATTGTTATATCTTCCTCTGGAATGTAATTAGCCAAGGAAATCCCACATCTGTCAGACTCTTTGAGAAGAACTGCATAGTGAGGAGTTCTTATAATAGCCTACAAAAATAAAGCATGAATCATGAGGTCAAAACCAAGAATTAGTAAATGATTGTCCACATTATAAAATTTAATAGAAAGCAAATACTTTTATTATTCATTCCAGAAACAAATATAAATTAGTTTTAAGATAACATGAATATTTACTATTGTGCATACAGTATTTGCAGCCAAACAGCATCAACTCATAACCTAATGTGGCCTCTATTACTTCAAAATGTTCAGGTATCTTAATAGACTAGAAGTAACGGTGGCTGATCCAAATCCAGACACCACTTTCAAGGAGAGGTAATAGAAGTCTTTCAAGAAGGATTATTTGTATTATATTTTATTAGCAAAATAAAACTATTTTAAAATTGCTTGTTAGGAGGATATTTTTGTTTCAGCCACTCTTCTGGAGCTCTGGCTTCATCATCCCAATCAAAAACTATTTCTGGGCTGGGATTGTTGGCTCAGTGGCGGAGCGCTTGCCTAGTATGTGCGAGGCACTGGGTTCAGTTCTCAGCACCACATATAAATAAATTAAAGGTTCATCAACAATTTAAAAAGATGTAAATCATCATGCATTTTTTTAAAAAAATTATTCTCAGCCATGTAACTTGTGGATGATCACCAATTTCACATCAAAATGAACAAATACTGGCTTTAGACTTTGTATATTGATTCTATTATAATAGAAAAAAAAGACTAAACATTTTTATTGATTTTTTAAAACATATATGACAGCAGAATGCATTACAATTCTTAATACACATATACAGCACAACTTTTCATATCTCTGGTTGTATATAAAGTATGTTGACATCAATTTGTGTATCACACATGTACTTTGGGTAATGATGTCCATCACATTCTAGTATCCTTTCTAATCCCTGCCCCCTCCCTTTTCCTCCCATGCTCTCCCTCCCTACCCCACTATGAGTCAGCCTCCTTATATCACAGAAAACATTTGGCATTTGTTTTTGGGGGGATTGGCTAATTTCACTTAGCCTTATCTTCTCCAACATTATCCATTGATTGCACATGATTGATTTCATTCTCTTTTATTGCTGAGTAAAATTCCATTGTGCATATATGCCACATTTTTTAATCCATTCATTCACTGAAGGGCATCTAGGTTGGCTCCAGTTTAGCTATTGTAAATTTTGCTGCTATGAACATTGATGTGGCTATGTCCCTGTAGTATGCTGTTTTTAAGTCTTTGTGAGGTGAACAAAGAGTCTACATCCTGGGAGCAAATTTTTATCCCTCACACATCAGATAGAGAACTATCTCTAGGGTATATAAAGAACTCAAAAAGCTAAGCACCAAAAAAACAAATAACCCAATCAACAAATGGGGCAAGGACCTGAACAGATACTTCTCAGAAGAGAATATACAATCAATCAACAAATATATGAAAAAATGTTCATCACTAGCAATTAGAGAAATGCAAATCAAAACCACTCTAAGATTTCATCTCACTCCAGTCAGAATGGCAGCTATTATGAAGACAACAATAAGTGTTGGTGAGGATGTTCATACATTGCTGGTGGGACTGCGGTGCAGCCAATATGGAAAGCAGTATGGAGATTTCCTTGGAAATTTGGGAATGGAACCACCATTTGACCCAGGTATCCTTCTTCTCGGTCTATATCCATAAGCAAACATATATTATTGGCAACATAGGTTTTTTAGATTTATTAGAGTTTCATGTACTCAGTATATTTGACAAGAGATAATATTACAGAAACAAAAACCAAAAATAGTTTACACACTAAAAGCTGAAAAGCCCAGGTGGCAAGAGAAAATGCTCATTTAGAATGATCATGAAACAAGTTATTGATCCCTGAATTAAATCTTCCAAATGCCATGTTGCTTATCATCTGGTGTGGGGCATGAAGCATGTCCACCCTTAAAAATGAAAGTGTCTTTCAATATAATGATTCTGTCACCTATCTTGTTCATTTTCCTTTGATAAACAATTTTGGACAAAGTCAAAAATAGGTAAATAGTTTCAGCACTTCATATACACATCAGTTTTATACTGATCACATTAATTACTTCCTAGTTATATTTCATCTGTTCCTCTATATGATTATGAACTCCTCAAAAGAAGGCCATGTTGGAGACACTTATTTTCTGTTTCTGGCTAATAAGAGGGGGAGAAAAAGCTGACTGTCAGATATTCTACTTTTTCCCAAACAAAAGAGATCATTAATAGCACTATAGCTGACTGCCATTAACATGAAGTGGAGAAGGGAATCACAGGACATTGATTCCAGATGTATTCTTAAACCATATATGTTTTCACCAAAAGGCATAGTATTATTTCTCTAAAGCTTGCCTTTATTAAGAAAGGCAAGACGACTTACCTAGCAGGCATGAGGTCCCGGATCCATTCCCTACCACCAAAAACAAAAACAAAAGCCTAAATTCATCTCAGGCTTATTGAAGTGGCTATATACATGTATCTTTGTCTTTTACCTCCTCTTGCCACCGAGGGTGAGTACCAGTTGTGCCATACTCTTTCACCAGCAGGCAGGTTACATAATAGTATGCCTAGAGAAAGTCGCTTTTGAAGTTCTGACTGTAGCCACTAGAAAACTGCATATAATAAATTCAGTTTACTTATAACTATTAATAAACGAATGCTTTAACTGAATTTGTTTCCATTGGCATTAATTTTGCTTCCAAAGCTTATTTTAGAAAATCATATTTGTACCTTATAGCAATAATGAATGTGTGGCACACAAAAAACAATTACATTTTTTTCCTTCTATTGAATCAGTGATATTCTAATTTCATTTTAAAAGAATTAGTGTAATGATCCAAATAAATCAACTCTAGCACAAGTAAGTAAATAGCATCAAAAGAATTTTTTCCACTTATGTTAAATTAATCATGAAAAGTTCAAGGCATAACACTCTATATGGAACAGGATGTAATGTATGATTGATTCAATGCTGAATGTCAACTAAATAATAAATTCGTTTTAGTTTGTCAAATACCTCACTGCAAAGTAAATATTTCTTCTTTACCTTCATTGTACCATTCCTAAAATTATAAAGATTTGGTGATACTGATTCAAATAGTCTGCAACTAAATCAATTTGTATATGCAGCTGAAACCTTTCAAAAGCATTTATTTGTAAACCACAAAGGTCAGCATATATTTGAAAAATGTTTATATTGGCTTTATTCTGTAGATGTGCTGAGAATTCAGTCTCCCAAAATAGTATTCCTCTTAAAACATTGCATTTATTCAAAATATCCAATTACTTAATGCTTAACTTGAACAAGAAGAAATAGAGAATTGATGATCTCAATATTAAATCAAACATTTTAGAAATGCTTTACCTAAATGGTTAGACACTTCACTGACCACTACGCATTAATGCTTTGCCATACTGTTAGGTGAGAGTCCTGGAGACAACACTGCAACCCACACACAGCTGACTGAGAACACCTGCAGCTCTGAGGAGAACTGGACAGATTCCCCCCTTTCACCCCAGGAGAGCTGCCCTGCTGAAAAAACCACAGCAGGGTCCACCTGCTTCTCTGTGTAAACTAGAATATTCAAAAAGGGGTAGACAGGCAGCAGCAGACAGAATAATATACTTCTTGAAAGATAGCATGGCTCGGGTAGATCCTGTAGCATCACTTCTAGAAGTCTATATGGAGGTAGTACTTTTCATGCTGTTTTCAGTCTTAACACAATTATTATCCATATTTTGTACACCCTTTAATACTTAGGTTAATATCAAGACTAGAAAGAAACCTGTATAATCGAAAGAATTTTTCAAAATCCTGGGCTTGAACCCAGGCCTTATGCAGGCTATGGAATGAAGAGTACCTGTAATGCTACACTTGCAAGCCACTGCATCTGTGAAGAAGTGGCAAAGGCCAAAATTTATCAAGTGCTTGAAATTAATAAAACACATGATAATTAGCAAAGTTTTATTTAGAATATTTTTCATTAAGGGAAAAATAAAAAAGGAAATTCTGACTACTCTCTTTCCTATCCTGGATCACATACAAAGTTGCTATTTCTCATCAATTCTCTTTTTGATATTTAGTCAAACAGCCCCAAAGCTTGCACACACATGTGAGACATAATTGAGACATAATTGAGGTTGCTATACATAACTGAAGCCAAAATCTTTTCATTTTTTTCCACCAAGAAGATAAATTATTATGAATGCAGAAGTTTTTATTACTGACTTGGGGAAAAACTGGATTTTATGATTTTAAAACTTTATCCTGGGGCTGAGGTTGTGGTTCAGTGGTAAAGTGCTTGCCTAGCACATGTGAGATCCTGGGTTTGATCCTCAGCACCACATAAAAATAAATAAATAAAATAAAGATATTGTGTCCAACTACAACTAAAAAATAAATATTTTTTAAAAACTTTATCCTTTGTCAAGTCTCAATCATAGAAAGTAAGGTGTATCATGTTATCCACAGTATACTGTTCTTTTTTTTTCTATACTTTGTCCAAAATATGTATTCTTTTCCAGTCAAACCTAAAATAATCTGGGACAAATATTGGAATAAATAAACATCAACTTACCTAATTATTTCCTAGTTTTTCTTATTGTCGGAAAAATCTGAATCAAATCAGCATGAAAATGTAAAAACTAAGTTTATTTTCAAGGTTTGAAATGGACTTTGTATAGTCATCTTGCATTTGTCCAACCCATTAAACCATCTGTTTCTTAGCTGCCTGTGGTCAATAAGGTCCTATGCCAGTAATTATTTTTGAATCACTTTTCATTTCTAAGTGGTATTGATGCTATTAAATTGGATTACACTACTATCTGAAAAAAAGTATATAAACATTTATATATGTACATAAATTTAGACACATAGATATATAAAGTTATCAAAAAAGAAAGGGATTGCTCCTTTGACATATCTCCATCATTACTAATACTTATAACCTAAAGCAAGTGAATCTGATTGCTTTATTTATTTACTTATGCATTTGTTTATTTATTTATTTTGGTTAGGCTGGCCTGGTATTCCTCCACTAAACAAACTTTAGCCTCTCAAGTAGCTGGGACTACAGACATGTGCTACTGCATCCAGCTGCCTCTTTATAACCAGAAAGTAATTATCCCTTTAAAGTTTTTATTTAGAAATTAAAGAGATTTTATAAGTATTAGGAAGACCTCTAGAAGTCTCATGAACTTCCTAAAAGACCTTTCCCAACTTCCTTTATTCTTTGTAAAAATATCTAAATACAAATATATTCTGGAAAGAGTATATGCAAATCAGGAATCAGATTAAGATTTGAATACAAAATCTGAAAGAATATTTATATCATATAAATCTCATGTCATTTATACAACCATAGGGAGTTTGTGTAAAGGTAAGAAAATAAACCTCTCCCATGAGACAAAAATATAAAATACATCAACTGACATACACTCCTTATCATATCCTGTTAATTTTCAGTTTTCCTTGGAATATCATGACTTCAGATTATTTTATCATAAGAATAGAATTTTTTAATCTGTCCACATAACATTTTCCTCCATTTCTATTATAATTACATTATTCTTTACAACCTATTTCTTTTTCCCATGAATGAACCTTTTCTAATTTTGTACAGGTTTAAAAAGAATATAAAATTCGATTAAATTTATATTTGGGAATAAATTAGAACAACACTTTTTATAGGTTAATCAATCACCTCTAAAACACTTAGGAGTTTTCTTCCTATATCGAAAAATTTTGGTCTATTCTAATAGTTAAAAGACTTCTAAATCCTATAACAATATTCAGCATTAAAAGTGTGATTTTATAATATTTTAATATGGGTCTCAGATGTCCTGTGAGTTCATCAAATTGCTAATGAAATCATGAATTATCAGGGTAAAATTCTGACTTAGGGAGATAAAAAAAATTGAACATACTCTACCTCAACACTAAAACACAATATCTAGCTTAAATAATGATAGTAACTCAGTGATTTCTTTCTCCCAAAGGTTAAGTAAAATATATATTAATAAAGATCTATAAGATTTTATGTATGCTGGAATAAACTGAAGGTTAAATAGTCTTTGATGAATAGCCTCATTCATTTTGCAACTATATGGAGATATTTCAGATGAAAGAAAGTATACAAAGAACAGACTGAGATCACTGTTTAAATGTTATTTTTAAGAAAAAAACAAAAATAAATATTTTTCAAAAATTACATTTTATCTTCTAAGCTTACTAAGTAAAATTATTTTCTCCAAAGTTGTTTGTCCTCATTTGCTCACTAGTTCTCAAAGCAGTTTTGAAGATTTAAAGTGTTCCTGTTTGTTCTTAGTCTAATTGCAATTTTTAAGTCTTCATTAAAATATTGTTGAACACTATGTACTAATCTCAATAAGTACATGTAGTATTATAATTTATTGAGTCACCTTCTCCTACCTCCCCAAGAAAAATCTAAGGGGGTTATAATTTCATTGAAGAACATCCTCTGCAAAGTAAGAAGGCATACTGATCTCAGATTAGTTGTTTTTTCAAATATTTACAAAGAGATGATTATATCACTACCTCAGGGAATTTCTATCCTAGGACTTCACTTTTCAACATAAGTGGTAAAATACGCATCATTTTATAACTTTTATTTATCAGAAGCCACTATATTGATTAAGCACATTACTTTCTGTCCTTGAAAAACTAAACTATTATCTTAAATAATAGGTAAAGTTCACCTCCAAAAAATAGTTAACTATTTTTAAGGATCTAAGAAAATAAGACAGAACTACAATATAGTAAAATCATTTATTCCTTGAAGACTCTGAACAGATTCTTCATCATAAACTTGAGAGATGAAATTCTTTGCTGATAGAGCTGCTATAGATCTGCAAAAACATTACTACACTATTTGCAGACCTCTCCACAGTGATAAGACTTCCATCGTTCATCTCTTGTATAATACATAAGGGAAAAAATGAGGAAAAAGAAGTTTATTAACTTTGATGTGCAAATTCCTTTAGCAATACCTATGTTGGAAACACTGGGTATTTTTCATGATTACCACTGCCTGAGTCAGTTACTGACCAATTTACATTTTTTCTTATTGGACTGAAAAGTAATTAGAAACATTATGAGATTGTTGATTCCTTCACAGCTACAACTATTCTTCTAAAAAATAAATTGATAGGGCTGGGGATGTGGCTCAAGCGGTAGCGCGCTCACCTGGCATGTGTGCGGCCCGGGTTTGATCCTCAGCACCGCATACAAACAAAGATGTTGTGTCCGCCGAAAACCAAAAAAAATAAAATAAAATAAATTCTCTCTCTCTCTCTCTCTCTCTCTCTCTCTCTCTCTCTCTCTCTCTCTCTCTCTCTCTCTCTCAAAAAAAAATAAATAAATAAAATAAAATAAAAATAAATGATAAAAATCCTGTTTCAAGCACCAAAATTCCACAGACTTTAGTTTATATACAAATTGTGTGTCCCTATAAAAGCCCACTTGATATTTGTAATAAAAATAATTAATTAAAGAGAAAGCTTAGATCACAAGAAAAGGTTCCTTTGCTAGGAACAGAAGATCCTTACTTGAAGAGGGGTTGAAATCCTGAGACCCATTTAATTCATATCTTCTGTGTTAAAAGTTTAGAAGTCACTACTGAGAATGTTTTTATGTCATATACACATATAAAAATAAAAAGTTGAGATAGCTTGATAGATAGCTGAGATTGATTATCTAATCTCATCAATCTGGTAACTGAGATAGCACTTGTTACTCAGTGTTCAGTACATGCCTACCAGATTGATTCAGTGTGCACATCTATTAAAGAACTTCTGGTTCTAGACATGTAATGGGTTAGAAAATCAATGTGCAATAACTTTCTTTCCCAGTACTGAAGAACAGCCCCAGAAAGCATGCCAGCAAGCACTCTACTATACTGAGCTAAACCCACAGCTGCAAGAGTTTTTACTGTTAATTATTCACATGCATTAATTATACAAATCAATGGGTTTCCCTGTGGTATTTCTATATATGCATACATCGTGCATTGCTATGACAATCTACCCAGGGATAATTCTTTTAAACCACCCTCAGGTGATCACAGTGACATAAAAGCTGACTAAAACATAGTGTTTGGCTATTAGAGAGCATTGATAGAAAATTGTAAGGAGGAATAGCATGAAAGGCCAGTCTTGGCACTGAAGAACATATTGAGGGGGGGAAATTGCTGATTTAATAAGGAAAGAAAGCAAATAAAAGACTAGCCTGAAGGTTAGCACATCCTTCCCTTTTGCTGAAATACAAAGATTTTAACTTAGTGTCTCCTGGAAAATCCACTGTGTGTCATATATGTGTATATGAGTTTCATTAAGTGCTCTGAGAGTCCCCTTGAATGAAAGCACAATTAATGAGACAGTATCCATGTACTCTTTTTCAGTCAAAAAGCTGAGCTTTAATGGCATAACTGCAGGATTCCTCAAGTCAAAACCTGTACATCACTGGTAGGTCCCCACCTTTCACTAAGAGAAGGGCCTTAAAAATAATTTATTCCAGTGGTACATATGATAACATGAATCCCAGTTGGGGAGCAGGGGAAACATGGATTACTTAAAAGACAGTAAACAGTTGTAATGTGTAGAGCTTATTTGGATCCTCAAACATATTAAAGCAACAAAAATGTTTATAGCAGGAGACCTTTAGAAATTTGAATACCAATGAGATATTTGATGTTATTTTTGTGTGCTTGATATTTTCATAATATATCTGTAAATGACATCTTTTATTATAGTATTCTGTTTCTGACAAGGACATGGGGGAAAAGTATTAAGAAGAGAATGAAAAAAATCAGGTGGATCACACAAGATGGACATTAATCTGAATGACAGGCAGAAGCCAACTAAGGCTTTGATTTTTATCTGGGTAGTAGAATAGAAGAAACTTTAGAATTCCACAGGGAAGGGGAATTGCTAGACTGGAAAGGAGAGAAATTATAGTTAGTTGCTGGTGGGAGCAGGTGGCAGGACTGTCATTCCGTTCACAAGAGGAAGGAGGAAGACAATAGAAGTCCCTGAGTGATTGATTATCAAGAAATTGCTGGCTACCAAGTCCAAGGTATTGTGGAATATTCAAAAGGAAATACAAATCTCAGAATTTAATTCAACAACATCAGAACAGGACAGAACCAGTTGAGTAAACTATTTGTGGAAAATATTCACTTGGTGGTAACATTTGACAGAAAAATCGATTTCCATTGAATCAGTAGTTCCTGTTTGAAGTATTATAAACATACAAATGTAGACCTAGATTTGCAACAGCTACAAAATGCCTGAAGAAACTGGATAGGAGAGAAAGTGATACATCAACCAAGGAGACCAAGGTGAAAATGAAAAAGCGCAAAGCAAACCAAAAATGACCCTGAGGAGGTCCGACAAAAACTTGGCTCTCCCTCAGAACAGCAATTCACACTACAGTTTCTTCTTCCTCTCCGCTCTTATACCCTGGAATGACACAGACCAAGATACTGCTCTCACCATATTTTCTCCTCAAATCTGTCATCGGTGGAGAAGTTGTTCTTGTGTTCCACGGGCAGAGGAGGCAGGGCACCAAAGATACCAATATCTAGCTTTGGCTACAGCAAAGTTCAGAGGGTACAGCTTTCGCTGTAATTAATTAATCCCTGAACCTCAAGTTCAGGCACTTTCAGAACTTTATGCCCAGAGTGTAAGGGAAGGGGCCAGAAGTTCACCATCTATGGAAGTTCACACAAAAGCAGCTTTTTCTTTCACTGTTCTGGGCAAGTTAACACTTCAAGGACAGCACCTGAGAAGGGGAGCGCTTCTTCTCCTCTTTTCCCCCTTCCCTTGCCAGCTGTAACCATGGAGCCCAATTGGTAACCTCTTCTCTTAACTTTGAAATGTAAACATCTCTGTGAAGCTCTGGCCCAAGGCCAGAGGCCTGGTTAAAAGAATCTGTTTTTCCTAACTATCACACCCTCCATTTACAAACATACTTCTACAAACTACTATACTGGATAAATGTTTGTCAAAAACTAGTAAAGGGCGTTCGGCACCTGGAGTGCTGATCTCTTCCAGGCTGGTGGCCATGTAAGACAGCAATAGGAAATAGGATGTTCAACTACATTGAACTCTTTTGTAGAGACTCTTCTGCTGATAGTCCTAAGAAATCAATTATGGTGAAGATTTCTAGAGAAGCTTAGTTAAGATTTTCTTGTGGAGGTGGGGGTGCCCCTACATTTGGGGCCGGCAGGCAGCCAGCTCCCCCACCAATGCCAAAATCCGTAGGCCCCTGGTTTGGGCAGGGCGATTAAGCTCGTGATGCACCCTCAGACCACTGTGCACACCCAGTGGGATAGGGGACTGGCACTGCTAAGGCACAGCTGCAGGAGTCTGAATTGTACCTACTCCGCCAACCTGCCTCCAAGGCCTTATAGAATCACTGGACCCTTTACAAAGTCTACCAGAGCCTCATTCCCACACTGTGATCCCCATCCCTATAGGTCTTGGTACTTCCCTTGTTTGCCTGTTAGTGCCAGGGTCGAGATGGCATAATTGTGTCCTTTGCATCTCTCACCCTTTTTCTGCTACCAACACCTGTCCAGTTGACCTCCTTCTCCCTTGTCAGCCACTCCATTTCTTACTGTGACTGCCTGAGAGCAGGTCATTGCCCCAGCTGATCACCCTATTCCAGTACCCAAATCAGGTCACTGTAAATACTTGCCAGGATTCAGTAACCTAACTTAAACATGGCTCTAATCACATTCAACCCAGCTTAAAACTTTTTGGTGGCAATAGATAACTGACATCATCAAGATCAATCCTATCTTGTGATATCAATCCCATCTTGTGACTTCAAAGCCCCTCAGAATGGCCTCTTGCACTTCCTCCTCTTTTAATGTCCTGCAGGAGAATTGAACACATTGTATTGTCTGGGATGTTTCTAATCCCTGAGGGCCTTCTTTCTCTTCCCACCCTGACCTCTTGCGCTTGTTCAACTAAGCTTTAAATTAAAAACTCATAACATCATATCCTCCAGAATAGCCACCTACCAGAATAGCCACCTATCTAGTTGTTAGATGACCCTCTTGTGTTTTCCTTGCACCTTCACATTACTCTTTGTAACAACTCCAGCAATGTGGCCACCATGGATTCCACTCCACTTAAAGCAATCTGTTTTACCCTGTACCAGGCACAGGGTAAACCAATGTTAGGAATTGTGGAGAGTGGCGATTTAAATCATGGTCTGACTTGTGGCTGTGTTTGCATTGGGAACGGGCTGTGCAAAAGTGCAGGTCAAGATGGCTCAGTTGCTATGGTGACACCATTGGAGGAAACTCTATGTAAAGGTGCAGATTATCAGTTGGCACCTTGAGTTCAGGCATCAACTCCCAGTGATAGAAAATTTTGAACATAACAAGATGACCCTAATGTCTCACCAGTCATGCATCCTTCAGATTGCCTGCTTTGCTAAAACTTACCCACGAATTACCTTTTGATTAAACCTATACAATAAATGTGCTGAGCTAGCTCTGGGTCACTGTTTCTCCAATAGAGAACAGTGTCCTACCTGGCTCTACCTCTTTCTATGTTTGTCTGTCTTTTCTTCATCTACCATCACACCTTGTCCAGTTTCCTGTTTCTTTCCCTGAATTAATGGCTACAGCTGAGAGATGAGAGGGCCATGGCCATGATTACTTCAAAATACCCTGTGAAGTAGCTTCTGTTTTCTTCAACATATCATGCAGTACCCTAAGAGAGCTTAAGTACAGCCATTCCCTGCTTAATGACAGGTTTACTATCTGAAAATGGTTCTTTAAGCAATTTTGTTGTGCAAACATTGTAGATTATACTTACACAAACTTAGATGTTATAACCTACTAAACATATCGGTTATGTGAGATCAACCTTTATTTATTTATTTTTGTGCTGGAGATTGGACACTGGAGTGCTTCACCCATCCCCAGTCCTTTTTTATTTTGAGATGGGATCTTGCTAAGGTGTTTAGGGCCTGGTGGATTTGCTGAAGCTGGCTTTGAATTTGTGATCCTCCTGCCTCAGCCTCCTAAATCACTGGGATTACAGGCATGTGCCACCATGCCTGTTGGGACCAACCTCTTGTATGTTATCTGTCATTGATCAAAATGTTATTACATGGGACATGAGTGGATTTGTCTAATTTCACATGGCCAGGATGTAGGGAACACAGATAGGCATTCCACCCCACTTTTTTAAAAAAAATCCTGCCCTATATGATTTCAGTGTGCAGCCAGAATTGATAACCACTGCTGTAGTCTGTGAGCTCCTTTAAGACAAAAGGCCATGAATTTAGTTTCTGTACATAGCACAGCAACTGGGACATAGTATTATGGCATAGATAGTAGGTGTCCTCAAAAAGATAATGCAAGAAAGTTTAGAGGTGAAATGATTAGTTATGGGAGCCTTCACCTAGTCAGTGGATTAATCTACTACTAAAGATGATAACTATAGACAGGGAGGGTGTGGTTGGAGAAAGGGGGTTGCTGGGGGCTTGCCCTTGCAATATATATTTTGTCCCTGGGGATCCTGTGAAGTTTCTGCTTCCCGATTGTCCTGTCCTGAGCTGCTTTCCTGTGCCACACTCTTCCTGCCATGATGTTCTGCCTCACCTGGGGCACAGTGTAATAGAATCATTCATCTGTGGACTGAGTCACAGTCCTCCAAAACTTTGTCAAAAAAAAAAAGCTTACTATAACATATACTAAGTGTTTATTAAATATTTGTGGAATACATGGAAGTTTTTTGGTTTATTTTTCCCTTTATCTTCCTCACTCTAGAAGGAAGGCTACACAAGATTATACAAGAATCAAGGAGCCATTTTTAGGTTTGCAAGAAGACCTAGAAAGTGACTTGACAGTTCATAAATGGTAGTGACATGATCAAAGATTATGCCCTTTTCCTCCCATGCCCTTTTCACTATTCCAACTTTTTTCTGGAACAACCTCCCAGGGGAGAATTTTTTTTTCTTTTCCTTTGGAAAACTTCGGTGGTAGGAGATTGTCACATCTAACCAGATTGAGAGCATCTGTAGACCAGGATTCAGAGTGGAGAGGGTCAGGGATAGTGTATTAGCTTTTAATTGCTAGAATAAAATACCTGGGAAAATTAACTTAGAGGAGGAAAAATGTATTTTGGTTCACAGTTCCATGGGTATCAATCTATGTTGGGCTGATTCAAAGGCAGAAACATCATGGCAGAAGGGAGTTGGATAGGAAAGCTTCTCACCTTACGGAAGCCATAAAGCTGAGAGAGACAAAGTGGCCAGGGACAAGAAATACCCTTCCAGCGGATGCCCTATTTCCTCCATGTAGGCCCCACTTCCTAAAAAGTTTCCATCAGGGCTGGGGATGTGGCTCAAGCGGTAGCGTGCTCCCTGGCATGTGCGGGGCGCTGAGTTTGATACTCAGCACCACATAAAAGTTTCCATCAACTCCCACTAATGTCATCAAATTATTAATCCATCAATGGATTAATCCACTGAGGTCAGAGCCCTCATGGTCCAATCACTTCTCAATATCCCAACCTCTGAACACTGCTGCATTGGGGACTAAACCTTCCACACATAAGCCTTTGAGGAATACTTCATATCCATAACAGGTAGGTTCAGTTGAAGAAAAGGAAGAGGAGGAGGAAACACACTTTGCAATATCACTATTTTCATGTATAGCTCCAAAGAAATTGTGTCAGTGACTAGCAATTATTATAATAGTAAATTACATATCTTGAGATCCTTTTAGATCATCCAGAACATTACTCTAGGTGGTTATTCCAAACCAGCAGGTTGAAACAAAGTCATAAGAATTAGACCTACTGGATATATGCATACACACATAAACACACATGCAGATCACCATTACCAACATCACCAGCAGTGTAGGCAATGGACTGAAGTAGTACAAAAGCAAATACAGGAAATTATGTCCATAGCAGGGTTGTTCATAATAGCAAAAGTTGGAAACCACCACCATATCTCTGGCCACAGAATAGTTATAGTGATGTGTTCACACAATAAATACTATTCAGCAATGAAAATGAATAGTAAACACATGAACATATCTTAGAAATACTAAAAATTATTGTTGGATGAAAAGACAGTATAACACCAAATATGAGAAAAAAATATTAGCATCAGGCTCCTGATTTGTTAAATGTGCTGTGTGAATTTACACTTGCATACTGCATATGCAATTTGTTACAGAAATATTTAGATACTTATAATTCACAGGCATCTGTAAGCACATTTGTACATATGCTATACAAACATTGTCTAAAATGGACTGTGATGGCACAAAAGCCATCACTGGGGAGATGACTACATCTTTTAAAAGGTTTTTAGACCAAAAAGTGAAGAGAATGAACTAAATAATAAATATTTTAGGAGAACCCTCCTTTTTCTCTAGCAATATTTCAACTATTTGTTAAAGGAATAGAATATAGGCATTCAGTTTCTTGAAAATACTGATATTGAACAAAACAGGAAGTAAGCAGATGATATATCCTTTTATATTTGACATTTTTCTACTGCTCCTTGATAATCACAATATATACTTTTTTAATCATCACAATGTTACACTAAGCCAAAATGCTTAATTCATGTGAAATATTCCAAGATAAAATTTCACTTTTAATTTAGATCATTTATTTAAACTATTCCCCTGAATTAACTTTGCTTTAGGTGAGGATTAACAAATTAATATATTTATTAATTAACTCCCAGGTAATGCTATTAACTTGCAAAAGAACATTGAAAACTTTTCTCACACTTGAGAAAAGGGTTTTCTTAATTTGCCTTTATATTGAATTATGCAGAGGTTAACCCAAAATGCTAACTTCTTTTAAAATTTTGCCTGAAAATCAATCTAAATTTTAGAGATTAGTCATTATCTTGAGTTGTGATATCACAATATCCAACACATTAAAATGATTTATATAGTACTTTCACATTTCAAAAATGTTTTCTTTTTGCACACCAGGGATATTGGTGAACCCAAATTGTATAAGGAATGAAAATAGAGTCCTCCCAGGCTGCAAAGGTATATTCACACAGAATCTTGACATATCTGTGTTTGTGTTCATTGGAGTTATTTTGCCTAGATTCCATTTCTGCTGTCATTTGGTTGGTGACCTCATTCATGTAAAAATTAACTCAAGACAACACTCAAAAAACAATTTCAAGGCTGTGAATATGGCATTTACATATAAAATTACTTGATTTTCAATAAATTGTCCATTGCCTACTGTTGGAAGTCACATATAAATTATGGGTTTGAGCCATTATAAGGTAGGAAGGCTATTTTTCTGAGAACTCCTGGGTGAAATTACCAGGTTGGAGAAAGCCCAGATCATGCTGGAGCCCTGTCTTAGCTCACAGTCCCTAGGTTCAAATGCATCCATCCACGTGGAGATGGGCGTAACCTGCCTGCCAAGCCCCCAACAACTTGTTTTCCCCATTCTTATTCTGCTTTCCTCAAGAAACCTGCAACACTGAAACGTATATATTTCTCCTTAAATAAAGGTCTTGGGCCCTTTTTCTGTGTTCAGTACCAGTTCCCATGAGGGCTGGAAGAGCCACCCGGTGCCCTGCTTTTAAAACTATTTTCTGTCCCTTGTCTTCTGCTCCTTATTATTTTCAGATTGTTTATTTTCCCAGCCGGTTCACACCTCCAAGCAGGAATCTGCTCTACAAGGGTGCTGGTAACCCTGGCAGCCTACATATAATGAACAAGTCCCTTCTTTGATGATTATGATTATGACATTTAGCTTAACAGGCTGAATAACTCTTTATAGGTACAACTGTTAGTATTCTAACAGTTCAGTTATAGATTTTTATAACAGGTATTATAGGAAGAATTGTCATGACTCAAATGTGAACTTCTGTCTACATCATATGGACCACTGTATACTAATTTGCATACAATGCATTAATTATGAACTGAAATTGTTAGAGAAAATGATTCAAAGACTGAGTCAGCATTTCCAACAATGTAATTCATCAAGAAGTTGGGAAGAGTGTAAATAAAATGTGACTTCATGACAAAAATAAAGCCCAAAAGTCTTAAGATATTAAAGCATGTTGTGGTAGCTATGAAAATGTGTCTCATAGAATTTCACCTGCAGGAGCTTAACAGCCCAGGGCCCCAGAAATTACATTCTGAATTCCATCACTGTGCGGTTCACACTTCCTGAGACTGCTCCCAGCCAATGCTGAACATGCAGCTGGCATGCATATCCAGGAAACAGTGACTCCATGGATGGTCAACTTTGATCCAAGAGCCTTGCCAAATGTTCCTTAGGCTACACAGCAGTTGAGGATATTTCACCCAACATTCCTCCCCTCCTTCGTTCACGTAAGGGTCACACCTGTATCATAGTCTGTTGGATTTTCCAGCCTTTCCGGGCTCCCTATTTTCTTTCACAAATGTTTCCACACAAATATTATGTAAAAAGTTAGATAAAACTATTTAACAAATTTGGGTAAACAAGCTTACAGCTAAATTATGTTAACTTGGCTCTGTGTTGGAGGACTAATTCAATGTTTATTAGGGAAGGTGTTTGCAACTTTCTTTCACTTCATGCTTGTGTGAAGCCGAAAGGTCAGAGAGAGGTGAACACTCAGGGTCTTCTCAGGTCTCAAGCATCTAGCACAAAGCATACACATGGCCTCCTGGACTCCCTATTATGCATGATAGCTTTTCAAAGCCTCAATTTTCCCATGTATCTTCTTCCTCAGCCTCTTCCTGCCAGGCTTTTGCTTCTGTGTGCTGCTTGCCCCATCTATTGTCCTTGGCTTAGGGCCACTGTGGCTCATATATTTGCATGTACAAGGTCCTGAAATTTCTCTAGTACTGCAATAAATAAATAAAATAAAAACTTTAAAATATTTTTAAATAAAAAGTCTTAAAAGGAGATTGAGTTACTCTTCAAACTCTTTATAAATCTGTTCAGGTAGCAGATTCTATATCTCATAAGAATAGTTTTCTTTTTTTACTTATGTCCTCGAGTATCAAAAACAAAGATCAAAACAACAAAAAAAGCAATTTTCCACATGTAAAAAAATTTTCCTTAAAATTAATGTCATCTATATTTAAGATATTTTACTTCATTTTGAATAAATCAACTTATTCTCAGACATCCATGTTCTTAAGTAATTAATTTCTCTTTTCTCATCAGTAGCAAACAAATATTTCAAATTGACTCACAATTTATTATTTGCAACAGTCAAAACTCCTTTCAGGGATTCAGCAAATTCCACGTTTACTATAATCAGGTTATGGCCATAAGACACAGCTTGCCTGGAAACTTTACATTAAATAGTATATTTTCTATAGGGACTAAACAGAAAAGCCAAGACTGAATCATGGGTACAGAGGACAATACACAAATGAAATAATTACAGGTTATTTTAATTGGCCCTTGTCAATAATCTAATCAACTTTAAAAGATTTACACATGAGGAAAATGAAGCTCAAAGATGTAATAATCTTGCTGGGGTTATTCTACTTCTTTACTGTCACTAAGACAGGTCAAACTTCCATTTTTCTAATTCCAAGTCCAGTACTTTTCAGTATACTAACATGTCTAATTAGGTAGAAAGGTACTTCATTGAATCCTTTCCACCATTCTTTTCCCTCAAACAGTAATCAATACATGAACAATACATTGAATGCAGAGTTACTAAGTACCACATCGCAAGGATCAGAGCTTTTGTGCTTTGGTCTTTACTGTTCTTAAATATTGAGGAAACTCAGATCATAGTTGATGTTACAACAAAAGAGAAATCAGTAAAAAACAGTTGCTAGCTGGATGTGGCAACTGAAGGCTGAAACAGAATTAAAAGTTTGATGCCAGATTGGGCAACTTGATGATACTAAAAAAAAAAAAAAAAAGTGGCTGCTGAAAATGCATTTCACTTGGCTGGTTCTTCTAAGTATATAATTGGTATTAGTATTTGCAAATTTTAGGGGGGATGGGAAAGGTACCTGGTTCGATTAACTTAGGAGTTTAACAAAACTTCTTAGGTAGAAATGATCATTAGTAGCACAAAATTAGAAATTCCTCCTTATGTTCTTAATTTGAATAATCTATTATAGACATATTCTTATATATTTATATCTACTATTCTTCATATGAAAATTAGAGTTTTAGGATGTTAATAAAAATGCATACCGATCTAAGCAAACTGCTAGAAAAATAGTAACAGCTTTATAGATCTCAATATCTGCACACTGCTTTTTAAGTTAAATTTTCTCATTCTTCAAAACTCTTCCCAGAAATTTCACATTTGAGAAAACATTTATATAGCATGTTCTTTTGACATATATCTTTAAAATATGAGTATTGAAGTATTTATCACTCACTCTAGTAACAAGTTAATAAAAATTCTTAATTTTTATAAAATTTTTGTACCAGGGATTGAACTCAGGGGCACTCGACCACTGAGCCACATTCTTATTTTGTATTTTATTTTGAGACAGGGTCTCACTGAGTTGCTTAGCACCTCACAGTTGCTAAGGTTAGCTTTGAACTCGTGATATTCCCATCTCAGCCTCCTGAGTCACTGGGATTACAGGTGTATGCCACCATGCCCGGCAATAAAATTATTTTATATGAACACCTAAAAAGGGCAAATGCATTTTTATTTTTAATCTTCAGTCATTTTTGTAATTAAATTACATTCGGATACTCAATTTCCTTTAATTGATAGTGATTTTAATATTTCTCTAAACAGGACACTGGAAATTTTAATGAACCAGCATTACTATAATGGCTTCTGCCAAACAACCAATTTGGTAAATTGCCTGTTAAAATTATGTATCAAGAGCTTTATATATTACAAAGAGCAAATAAAAAACAAAGAAATCATGAGACTTTACAAAAGAGCTTAGAAAAACAAGTTTTCTATTTATTTAAAAATAAGTTTATAGTTACTACATTGCAGGGACAGGAATTCTTACACATACATTCTAGTTTGTATAAAAGGATTCAAAGAATTATGCATCAAAACTAACATAGAAAGTGTCCACGTAACAGTAAAGAAAGTTCCAATCAATATGTACAAAAAGAAAGGGCACTGCTATTGTGGTGTGAGACTGCTGTTTATAATATGATACTCCAGGTCTGGAAGGAAAAAAACCCAAAAACCTCAATAAAGCTAAATAATAATTTGTTTTTAACTCTGTTACTTATTACATACAACAGATTTGCTTGTGTTTAACATTGTTTTCTGTACAAAATAAGCATAATTTTAATTTGAAAATGTGTCAGTTTCAACCTTAACCCTCTAGGTCAGTTACTTTTTAAAAATTGAGCTACATTCTACACATGTCTAAATATCCTGTGACAGGATTAAACAGTTTTCTAAAAGATCTTTTTTATAAGACCTGTCTTCTTGCAGTTTTAATATGGTCCAAAAATGTAACTTTATTTTGACTCATTTTACAGTCTATCATTGTGATAAACACACATTCTTAAGAGTAACCAGTATGTGTATGCATTTGTATGCCTCTGCTTTATACGCTTGTGTACTACATACCATCTTGAACCTATTTTCTTATCTCCTTGAATGTAGAAACTCAGTCACACAATATTATGTATTTGGTTTGTGCCATATAAGGTTAATTTCCTGATAATTTTATCTGCATTAAAAAAGTATTCCAAAACAGCTATCAAAACTAAAAATATATATTTATAGCTCAGATTTTCTACTCACTTTTACTGTAGTGTGTATAAGGTTTATCGCTGGAGTGCTCAAAGTGGTACTTACAGTCTTCTGACTCAGTAACCTCTTCCTGGGTATTGTACATAGTTCAAAATGACTTTTCATTTGGAGTGCTTTGCTAGTTAAGAAAATAGTTTCTTAGTAAATGTAATATTAATTTAGCACAAATCACTTGGAAACAGGGAAAGTAAGTGGAAGTGTAAAGATGGAAACAAGGAAAGTTATATTTTTCCAACTTTATTGGAAGATAAATTCTTACCTAAATAAAACTAAACCACTGTCTAACCTGTTATGTTAGAAACATTTTCTATGTAAATTGGGACCTGTAATCCACAGAAGATAAAGTAATTCCTCTATTATAACTTTTAAAATCATACACCTCCTGCATTTAAGGTGAACATTTATAGCCCTTTAATCACTCAAGTATCTTGGTCCTTTCAACGTACTCAAAAATAAATTTCAGTCAACAAAAACCTTCAGAATAATGTTTTCTTTAGATAGAAAACTGAAAATCAAAATTATTTCCAGATTATACTTGAGAAAAATATATAGGCATCAATGAATACAATGGAATGTCAAAATTAAAGTAATACTTCTAACTGGAGAAACTACATTATGAATAATACTTTGTAACAGGTAAATGCTAATATCAAACAAGATAAAATGTCATTTCAATATACTTGTCAGATAATTTGCTACACTGCAGATAAGGGACAGTTTTAGATATTAAAATACGTGCTGTATGAGGATCTTTTCTCTGCTCACTGTTTCTTAAACTTAATTCATTTCCAGGTGATACTTAATTCAGTCAATTCTATGTCTCAGATGTGACCTAAACAAGCTCACACATATTCTATGATTTTTCTAATTAAACTTAAGAAGGAAAGACAGTTTTGTAATAATGCCACCAGTCTGCAGTGAAGTTGGGCAATAAAAACAATGAAAATAAGGCCTCACTTAATTCATAAATATATACAAAATATGGTTCAATGCTATAATAGCAGATTGCAAATAATAAAATTTAAGATGCTAAATATCCACTGCCAAAGGTTATAAGACTATCATTGGATTGAATATTTAAAACTACTCAGTGGTCACATTCAAATTTTGTAAGATTCATCTGGGGCTTGAGAATATTAGGGAAGAGAGAACATTTAGGCTTGGGTATTCATCAACATGTAAATTAATTTCCACATTCCATGCATGTAACAAGTTATATTTCAGAAACTTGCAGCGAACTTGAGATTTTTATATTGCTCACCTATAAGACAAATGCTAATGTTTCATTCTGGCTTAGAAACAGTACATACATAACTTTACTGTCTTAAAGAGGGTATTTTTCCAATGACTTAAATTTCTTAATTCAATTTTTGCAATGTATAGAATCTAAATTATAAAAATATAAATATATCTGGTATTATCAATACATTTTTAAGTGTTTCTGTTACAAATAATCTGATCCAAGTCATTTTGCTTTACTAAGAAACCAGGGTATGAAAATGTCCAAATATGGCCAAATATACAGTATCTTTAGAATAGGTACAATACATTTACTTCTTATAGGAAAGATGGCAAATACTCACTTTTCTGCTCAAGAGTTGGAGCTAATCCATACACTATATAGAGGTACTCTAAGACTGTGTGCACTGTTTCTTTCTCTATACACACCTCAAGACTATACACTTTTTTTTTTTTTTTTTTTACAAAAATGGATTTTATAGTCTATCCTTTTTTTATAACACAATGCAGATAACATCAGGAAATTATATTTTCAAATAGATTGCCTTCAAAAACAACTAATTATTTTAACGCCTTAAATTTCAAACATACAATTTCAATAATGGTGTAACTGAAAGATTCATTTTTCTATATAACCAAGCCATCTATTTCTGCATTATGAAGAGTTTAACTACTGAATTTCAATTATATAGTTAAATATATCTGTTAGAAAAAAATAAATATACAAAAAACCTGAAAAATTTGAAATTATTATTCAACTGCAAAATCACAGCAATCCAGTCAAGATCTGGAAAATGGTTTACTTAATTTCACAGGAGGATTTCTGTACAAATTTCGTTACAAATGATCTAAAAAGCCAAAATGCATCACTTTTCATTCTTCTTCAAGACAGTCAAATAACAGTTAACATTTAACTTATTGGAAATAAGTAAAGAATAATTATTATGTATTTTGCCAAGGTTCAATTAAATACTTTATTTTTCTACATTAGGGTCATGCTGATACATATTTTTCCAATCCTTGCTTTTTAAAAATGTAGTATTTGAAAATTTTGGTTACATTTTTGTACCATATCAGTCCTCAGAAAATACTACATTCTTTAAACTTTTAAAAAAATGGACAATAATTTTTAAACAATAGAAATGGTATTTATGTTGGTTTTTAAGGTATAAAATAACTAACTGTACCATAAACAAATAAATAACTGCTTTCCTTTTCCATAGCAGTACATATAGTAATACATTCTCCTAAGTCATATAGTTATCATTTACAATAGACAACTTAATTTTACTAATGATGCAAAAAATAATAGAATACAAGGCACAATCATTAAATGGAGTTTTTCTTTAGGGTGTATATTGACATACCAGCGTGATAAGGATACCGTAAAAAGTGCAGAAAAAACACAATGTGCAATGAGACCACTGTATAAAACATGATTGCATAAAAAGTGATTTGGCCTATTTTAACCTTTAATAGTTGAAAATAACCAATCTTCCCCTTAAAATTAAACTATAAAGTATGACATTTTAAAATTATTTTTATTCTACCACTATCTAAAAAATCCTGAAAAAAGGAATTTATACCTGGGTAATAGTATATAAGTATGTGTTTGTATATATATTTAATTATACCCATTTATCAATATATACACATACACACACAGACACATTTCTTTGTAAGTCATTTTAGCCTATCAGATATGTCTAAAGTTTAGAAATGACATTAATCCAGATCAACAAGTAAACATCAAATCCCATACCTTTTTTCCTGTATCTTCCTTGAATCCTTTAACCACTTAAAACATTTCTCTAAGACATCTCTGTCAAAGGACCCACCAGTGCATTATTTTCTACTATTAGTACCAAAAAAAGAATATATCTCAGCATAACTCTTTAATAATTTGCTCTTTAGAATATATATCCTTTCCAATATTGAAAAGTGTATGCTGTCCTGACAGTCAAAAAACAGGCTTTCCACTGCACTGATTCTCAGTCTTTGGCACAATAAACAGAGATTGAGAGACTGATATAAGAATCAAGGTCTGAAAAATTAGACAGTCAAATGTTTTCCAATGTGGATATGTTTCCTTTTCATCAGCACATTTTGAGTTTGGCAGAAATGGAATAAAGCAAAAGCCTTCTCTAGATATTTTGTAGATGAACATTCTGTAACTAAAATTAAACTTTTTAGGGAATCAAATGGTAGGAATTTTATCTTTAGAGGAAACACATTCCTTAAATTTACTGCTACTCTATGTAACATCTGTCTTCCTAGGGGCATGACCTCTGTATCAAGAAAAAAATGTAATCTTGCTTGATCAAAAATAATTCATTTTAATATGAAATGTTCTATCATTAGGAGTATTATGCTCCTTAAGAGTGTAGCAGAACTGTCTCTTTCATAAATAAATCAGGAATTCATTATAGATCCTCAATTTCTTATGTTTCAAACAGTGAATGAAATGAATATGGAAATGTATAACCTATCTAAGGGCAATAAATAGCAAACATTTAAAATATATATGTATATATTTATATATATATATATATTCATTTAAAGAAGTGAAGTGTCTTCTAAGATTTTTTTTTTTTTTGCAAGTCAAATCATAACATTCCCTAATCCACCATAGCAGCAAGGAAGCAGAAGTGTTAGCTCTACTTATTCCTTAACTGTACCTGTTTTATAGATTTTGAAGTAAAATATTTTGGTTCAAGTTACCAACCAATTAAATTTGCTTTTGCTTTTTCAGTCAACTTTCGGACTCGTCCTCTACTAGAAGTTCCAAAAGTCAAAGAGGTGTCTTCAAACAACAGCTGCCTTTGCTCCTCTTCCGAGTCATCCTCATTATAGAAAGCTGTCCTTCGACCTTGGTTTCTAGTTCTCATGTGGGGTTCAGAGCTTTTGAGTTCTTCAAACTCTTCTTCTTCATCTATAACAGGATCATCAGTCTTTTTTCTGTTACTTCTCCTTAGCGTTTTAACATTTGCAGGAACTAAAAGATCTGAATCTAGTTTTTGTGTTTTCATCTTCCTTTTGGGTTTTCTGCCTCCACGACTCTTTTTCTGTAACAAATCCTCCTTAACCATATTACTTTCAGAAAGAAAATTGCATGTTGAAGAAGGAACCACTTCATCTCTGATGGGATGCATGTTATTTTGCTCTGAATTTTCTGCCTTTGCGTACTGTAGCTTTTTGGGCTTTCTACCCCTTTTCTTGTGTATAATTTCACCACTATTGGTATTAACTTCTACCTTAGGTTTCCTTCCAGGTCCCCTCTTCACAAGTTTTGATGGCTGTCCTCCATGGCCATTTACTTGAATAGTTCCTGATACAAGAGCATTGTTCTTACAATCTCCTACAAAGGAACAATAGCACATTTAATATATGGAATTGTTTTCTTTATTTGAACCTCAAACCAGTCAATAAGCTACACTTATATGTAATAACATGATCCAACAAAGAGCTAACAGCTGCAAAAGATTTTAATGGTTAGTGATAGCCTCTTGAGGGAAATAAAAGCTCAGAGCAAATAATAACTTAGATGATAGCTGGAATTAGCAAAGGTCTCTTATTTCTACTATCAGGTGTCAATATTTATAATAAATCACTATTAATGAGTATATGTACATATATTTTTGGTATTGGAAATTGAATGCAGGAGTGCTTTTCCACCGAGTACATACCTGGTCCTTTTTATTTTGAGACAGGGTCTCACTAAATTGTTGGGGTTACAGGCATGAGCCACCATGCGCAGCTAAATATCTTAACTTCTGTACCATTCTTCTTTATACCTGATTATTTGTAATACTCAAAATTTTCATATAAATCAAACTGGGAGCTCCAGTATTGCAATGCTAAAACCTAATCATTATATACATCTGATTTCTCTAGGATTCAGGACTAACATAAGCCAGGCCAATAAACCCTTTGAAATTTGGTTTAGAAAGTAATCAGATTAAAAAATGCAAACATTCACAGTCACTTGCTTATTCATTCAAACACTTATTATCCACCATATGCCAAATATAAGTTATTTAAGAATAAGTTAATTAAAAAAAAGGAGTCCATATTCTTCTGAAAAAAGACAAATGAAAAATAATAATTTTATCAACATGTTAAGTACCACAATAGTAGTAAAGAGGATTTTCCAGAAACAAAGAAGAAAATGCTTGATTCTACCTAAAAAGAACATAGTAGGATTCCTGGAGATGATATTTCAAAACTTGAAAGGTAATAAATAGATCTTTAAAAAACTACAAGGAAAAAAGAAATTTCAAAGATGGGGGCAGGGGGAAGACAAAGATATTTAGGTGGTTTCGGATGGCTAGGACATAATTGGGAGAAATAACGTAAGGAAATCTGGAATTTGTTAAGCAAGAGCCAAGGAATGAAAAGTCTTGCTTAATAGTTGGGAAGGAAAAATTAAAATCTGATTCCATGTATTATTTGAGCAAGAAATGATTTTAATTCTGTGTATGTGCACACATGTGCTAAAGATCAGTGATCAGAAAGATTACTTTGGATGCAATGTGGAAGGTGGATTGGGTAAGAAAGAGCTGAAAAATGAAACAGAAAGACTAGTTAGGGAACCTAAGTAGTCTAAGTAAGAAATTATGTAGGCCCGCAATAAGGTCAAAAGTGAGAATGGATTTAAACTATGCAATAGGGGCAGAAACAACAAAAACTAAAGACTACTGAATAGATATGGATGCTGAAGAGAAGGCTAGGATGACTTCCTGATTATAAGCTTATGAAAACAGGAGATCTCAATGCCATTAATCCATATGAGGACATTTCACCAATAATATTAAATTGAATAAGGTTTCTACAAAGAAACATTGAAGAAGAAATGTCTTAGACACAGTTTGGAAGTCATGAGACAAAATGCTTATTATTGGGTTGTCTGAGGTAAAAAATATATATTGTTTTAACATGCCATATGGTATATTGAGTTATTTTCTCCCATCTTTCAAACATAAAACCTTTAGAACAAAAAAAAATTGCACTTCAAAAAAACTCAGCAGCTTAACTATAAGGAATTAACAGTTATATATTAAACTGGAAGCCTGACTGTAGTCAACCATAATGAATTATTAGAGGTTAGTATACTGTATTTTTGGGGCTGGGATGGGTACTAGGGATGGAACCCAGGGGCACTTAACCACTGAGCCACATCCCCAGCCCTTTTTATGTTTTATTTTGAGACAGTGTCTTGCTAAATTGCTGAGGCTGGCTTTGAATTCATGACCCTCCTGCTGCAGCCTCCCAAGCTGCTGGGATTACAAGCATGTGTCAATGTGTCCAGTGAGTATATTATATTTTATAACCTATAGCAATCAAAATTTTTTTTTTAGAAAAGTAAAGAATGTTTCAATAGGTTAACTAAATATACTTTAAACTCTGAGGATCTATTTCTTTAGATTTTGTAATATTCAGAAATATTAAAAGTCTTTTATTCTAGAATATGTTATTATTTCCGTGTTTTAAAAACTTTAATGACAAATAGTTTGCCTTTGACATAAAACTGCAAATCAAAGGGTGTCTTACTATATTTATCAACTAATAAGCAATCAAAAAGTAGATAAAAAGAATAAATCCAACCACACCAAAAAAAAAAAAAAATCATTTGTAAGAAAGATCTACTATACTCAAAAGAATACAAGTAACATCTTACCTTGCTCAGTGACAGATGATGACTTTGAAAGAGTGGATGCCTTTGAGAGTACAGATGATTTCATTTTACGTTTGATGGGTTTTTCCCTTTCCACGTTTTCTTTTGCAGTATTATTCCTAGTGCCAGGACTAAAAGTGGATTGACCAGGACTCGAAAGAGTATTCAAGGTTTTGGAATGTTTCACAGAATTTTCTAGTACTAAAACACACACAGAGAAGATTAAAAAAGTTTGGGACTGTGTCTAATAGATTTGCTTAAATTATTCAAAGGATCAAAACTTAAGGGATACTTAAAAATTTCCTCAGAAAATCTACTTTCTCTCTCTCTTTTTTTCCCCCCAATGCTAAGGATCCAACCCAGATCCTTTTGCTTCAGGTCAAATGCTCTAACTCTGAGCTAAAACTCCAGTCCAAGAAACCTACTTTCTAATAAGAAAAAGGCATACCCAAGGAGACAATCTTAACAGTTGCAGCCTCTTTAGAAGCTGCAGTTCAAGATTATGAAAGCAAGCCTGGGCAAACTGCTAGCATGTCTATGGCCTAGAATTTAACTTCAGGCAGTTTGGGTCAGTTTGTTATTATTGAGCATTATTCTACATTGATATTCCTACAAATCAATTTTCTTTTTCTTATTAAAAACTTTTTTTTTTTAAATGGAGAAAACAATAAAGCCAGTAAAAGACAATAGCATCTGCAGGAAATTATCCAAACCCACTGCAAAGTAAAATCTTTAAAAAAATCATCATACACCCTTCAATTTAGAAACTGTCTTACTTGTTTTCCCTGGCACTGCAGATGTATTAGCTTTTGGAATAAAATTCTTTGCAGCTGATGAAGTAGATGGTTGCTCAGTAGTGATAACTGGATCTATAATTACTCGGTTGCTTCTGGTTCGAACCACAGAACTGGATTCTGTTTTACCATTTATCTGAGCAGCATTATGCCTTGGTGGTACTGATCGTGTAGGTGTAGAGAATGGAGAGGTAGAGATTTCTGACTTTAACTGGGGTTTTACAATCCTTTTCTTCCTTTCAGGGCTGTAAGTAAGATCACATTGTTCATCATTCTTACAGCTCTATGAGTGAATAAAATAGTTTTATAATACTGTTGGATTCAATATTTGTACTATTATGAAATATGTTAAAATATGAGATTTGTAGTGGATTTCATATGGTTGTGAGCCTTTGAAAAGTGAATATTTAGTGAAGGATTGCCATAAATGCTACAGTTATATGACAGAAAGCATGATGCCATCACTACCCTAAAAATGCTGTTTTACTGTATAGATTTAGCAGTTTGAATTTAAGCACTTACACTAGTAAAGCTTTAGTTTAAAAGATTAAAAATCCTCCACATCATAGGAACTTGCATGTCAAATATATCATTCTGCAATATAGGGAATAGTAAAGGAAGTATTAAAAAAACACCAAATTCTATCATTTAGATGACAAAGTTATAGATTACTTAATGCCACTGAAAAGAAATTAAATACCTTGATGCGGCACTACTGGAAATAGAACTACTTCTGTTTCTTTTCTTCCTCCTCTTGGTTATAGTATTTCTTTTATGAAAACGCAGAGCAGATTTATAATCTGATAAAACTGAACTAATATGTTCTTCAAAGAAAGCAGACAGGCGCAAACTCATGCTGTAAATCTATGGGGAAAAAAAACAACCCACAACACTGTGTTCAAACACTCTGTAAGGGAAAATGCCCATTTAGTGAATTTTGTAACTTAAATATTTTTCTAGTAAATTTTATCAATATTTAAATATTGCTTTTATATTACTTTTCCAATCTTTATTGAGGTAAAGTAAACTAAAAATTTTTCACCATTAATTTTGTGTTTGTATTAGAAATTTCCCAAGATTTGAGATTCTTAAAAGTTCTACTCTGAATTCAGATGGTGCATACTGACAAAACTACTCGTTATTAACTTTATCATATCAAAACCATGCCTGAGGGTTTGAATTCATTTTCCATTGCTACCTAGATTTAGCATCTACTCCTTCTCATTACACTGTCATGTATCATTCTTTAGAAAAAGAACGGTAGATGATATTAATCATACTACTTCAAGAAAAATAGCCATTCCTAAACACCAAAGAATGACATCAGTGTTACTTCATAGAGGAACTAAGGAGTAGCAGGACACTATTAAGAACTCAACAGTCAGAATGACAGCTAATAAGAATACAAACAGTAAGTGTTGGTGAGGATGTGAGGAACAAAGGACACTCAAACACAGCTGGTAGGTCTGCAAAATGGTGCAGCCAGTATGGAAAGCAGTATGGAGATTCCTTGGAAAGTTGAGAATGGAACCACCATTTGACCCAGGTATCCCACTCCTCTCAGTCTATACCCAAAGGACTTAAAAACAGCTTACTACAGGGATCAGCCACATCAATGTTTATAGCAGCACAATTCATAATAGCTAAACTGTGGAACCAACCTAGATGACCTTAAGTAGATGAATGGATAAAGAAAATGTGGTATACATACACAATGGAATATTATTTAACATTAAAAGAGAATAAAATCATGGCAATTGCTAATGTATGGAGTTGGAGAATATAATGCTAAATGAAGTTAGCCAATCCCACAAAACAAATGTCAAATGTTTTCTCTGATTTAAGGATGCTGATTCATAATGTGGTGGTGGTGTGGGGGGCATAGGAGGATTAGATGAACTCTAGAAAAGGCAAAGGGGAGGGATGGGTAAGGAAGGGAAATGAGGATAGGAAAGACGGTGGAATGAGACGGACATCATTATGCTAAGTACATGTATGAAGGCACAAATGGTGTGACTCTACTAGGTGTATAACCAGAGATATGAAAAATTGTTCTCTATACGGGTAATATGAGTTGCAATGCATTCTGCTGTCATATATAACAAGTTAAAATTAAAAAAAAAGAGAACACAATAGAAAGTTAATTTTACTCTATTTTAAAAAAGGGCAACATTTGGTTACTTAACATACTTTTCCTTTAGATAAACATAAAGCAACTAAAATTAAATACCCTTGATCTTTTGCTTGGTGTATACGCTTTGGAATTACTAAAAATAAGTCTGACATCTTTACATAACTCCATTGGTGACTCATAATTCCCAGCTTCTAAGGTTTCTCTAACAGTAGCAAAATCCATTGGAGTGTCGATAATGTCCCTGTAGTCCTAGGAGAGAGAAGACAGGCAGTATTATTATTATCAGTATTATTATTAAAAGCATTATTTTCAGTACAAGGATTCACACAGGCATTTCATGATGAGTAGAAGCTCTAGAACTATTAATAATTGCTCTTGTTTTTTAAAAAAAGCCCCAAAACATAAAATTTAAATGCTGTTGATTCACTGAAACACAACTGTTAAATTATAACTGACAAAACATAAACAATGAATGTAAGGTAATATTCCATTGATGTGAAGGCTGAAGTTCTAATAATGTCAACTTCAGTACAATAATTGAGAGCTCTGAAGTAATCAAGTATGAATGTAAATAGTTCTCACAAAGTGTGCTTGATTCCATATAGGAGTACCAAATTGCTCTCGGTGTCTATTTTCCCAATTGTATGTAAAATAAGGCAAAAGCCTGAAAGCAATAAATGAGGCAAGTGAAAGCAGAAGAGCAACAGATAATGATCACAACATGGTGTAAGACTATAACATTATCAAAATAGGATATATCTTACAAAGGACAAAAAGCATTGCATCTTTTCAATAGCCTTGAAGATTTAACTATTTTTTTTGAAGTATAACAATTATATTTTGTACAATCAAGTTTAAAGTATGATAATATATTTGATCATAAAGTAAAGAAAGTGCAATGTAAGATGAAATTATTACCTTTATAAATTTTTTATTTTTTCCTGTCCAACATATATGCTTATTTCCTTTTTAAAATTATACTAGCTAGTATTACCACTACTATGTTGAACACAATAGTTAAAATGCTTTCAATCTTAAAACAGGAGAAACAGTTTTTTACTGTTATGCACAATGTTAGCTATGGGCTTTTTTAATAGATGCTCTTTATTGCCTTGTGAATGTACCCCTTTGTTTTTAGTTTTCTTAATTTGTATCATGAAGGGTGCGACATGTTTTTAAAATAATTCGTTTTTGTCTATTTGACATCTAATTCATCACAGGATCAATTTTATTGCTATATTGCCTGTATTTTGGCATCAGGTAGCCTTATCGACCTGGCGGGGGGGCCGGGGGGGGGGGTCTTCCAGGGCTAGGCAATTCTTTTTTTTGTACTGGGGACTAAACCCAGGGGTGCTTTACCAGTGAGCTATAAAAGATACTAAAGGGTAAAACTGAGAACATGCAAACCAACCTGAATATAGTGTTCCAACTACCACCTTTTCCAATTCTCAAACTTCAGGTCAACATTTCTACTGCCCTTCAATTATCCTAAGGCCAAGACTAGATAACTAGAGACTACCTGTATACTCCAGAGCCCACAGGGCTGGGGTTATAGCTCAGTGGTAGAGCACCTCTGGCTTTAATCCCTAAGCTGTTTACTCTGACTTGCTTTGCCTTTCCCACAGAAATCCCCAACAAAAGGTTCCTAAGTTTTTTCATAGCTCTTGCCTTCTGCCACCTATCCAAAACCTGGTGCTTTCCCTGTGGTATAGGGTGACCCCGACCTTCTCTGTGACAAGGACAATAACCTTCTTCCTTCCAAGCTTGTTTTTAGTTGCTTTTATGGACATAGTGATTTTACTACACCCTATCTTAAATGTCCTTTTTTTTTTTTTTTAGGATAAGTATAAAATTTTGTCAAATGCCTTTTCTGTTATTAATTGATATCATGTGGTTTTTCTTCTTTAGCTTGTTAAAATGACAGATTACACCACCTGCTTCCTGAATACTGAACTAACTTTAATCTCTTGATAAATATTACTTGGTCACAATATATAATCACTTTTTAAATTCCTGAGTTCTATTTGCTATTATTAAGAGTTTTTGCATTTTATTCCTTTGAACTGGTTTTGATAATACTGGAATTACAGAATGAATTAGGACATGCTCATTCTATTTATCTTCTGGAAGAGATTGTGAAGAATTTTATTAATTCTTCTTTATAATATGTGGTAGAATTTTTCAGTGAAGTCATCTGGAACTAATGATTTGTTTTTGAAATTTTTGAACTGCAAGTTAAATTTCCTGCTGGATATGGTGGCACACAACTATAACTCAGGAGGCTAAAGCAGGAGGATGCCAAGTTCAAAGGCCAACCTGTCTCAAAAAATAAAAAAGACTGGGGATGTAGTTTAGTGGAAGAGCACGTTAGGGTTCAATTCCTAGAATCACCCCCACCACCCAAAACCCAACCAACCACCAAAAAAACCCAAGTTAAACATCCTAATCATTATAGGGCTACTCAAAATTATTATTTTATATTGAATGAGTTGTGATAGTTTTTAAGTATTAATCCATTTCATCTAAGTTGTCAAATTTGTTTGTAGTAGTTTAAATGTTTCCTTTATTATCCTTTTGATATGTGCAACATTTATGATTATATCCCCAATACTAGCAATTTGTATCTTCTCTTAGCTTCATAAATCATGTTTAGGAGAGGGAAGAAGGTCCTGTTATGTTCCCCAGGCTGGTTTAGAACTCCTGGGCTCAAGTAATCCTGATGCTTCAGCCTCCTGAGTAGGTCAAACTACAGACAGGCACATGCCACTGCACCTGATGTTAGCTTTGGAAATCTTAATAAAGGTATATCAATTTTTATTGATCTTTTCAAAGAACAAGCTTATGGTTTCATGGATATTTTTCTTTTAGTTTTTGAGTTTCACTGATTTCAGGTCCGTTATTTCCCTTTTGCTTACTTTTGGTCTATTTTAATATTCTTTTTCTAGATTCTTAAATAAGAAGCAGATTCCAGACTTCCTATGTATTCTTCAGTATACATTTAGTGCTATAAATTTTCCTGTATTGCTTTAACTGTATACCACAAATTTTGATATGTTGTATTCATTTTTATGGAGTTACACGTAATTTTTAAAAAATTCCCTGGAGAACTGTTTTATCCATGGATTATTTAGAAGTGCTTTGTTCAGTTAGTAAGTGCTTGGAGAATTTCCTGTTAATTATTTCTAGTTTGATTTCACTGTGGTTGGAGACACACTGTACCATTTCAATGAAGTTTGTCATTTTACTTTTGTAATCTCTTTGTTCTACCTTTTTTGTCTTTTACTTTTCCCCAACCTTCTTGTGTGTTACCTGAACAAGTTTTAGAATTCCCATTTTGATTTACTTCTAGTGTTTTTGCCTGTATCTCTTTGAACAGCTTTTTAAAATGGTTATTGTATTTTAAATACATTTTGGTATATATATATATATATACACCAAAGACTACTGGCATCAAAATTTTACCAGTTCAAGTGAAGTACAGAAACCTCCCCATTCCCCTATGTTCCTTTTTCTTTTCATTTATGATGTAACTGTCTTAGAAACATACACCGAGAATCATAATAGATGCTATAATTTTTAAATGTAACTTTCAAAATTATATTTAATTAAAGTAAAAGGACATTTTACCAGCTTTAGTGTAATATAGAAAATTATCCATCCCTTATTTTTTGATCTTCAAGTTCACAGATTCTTTTGTGTTTTCTCCTGTAATTAATATTTTCATTTAGTTTTTTTTTAAATATGTTTTGAGTTGTCAATGGACTTTATTTGTGGTGCTGAGAATCGAACCCAGTGCCTCACACAAGCTAGTCAAGCGTTCCACCACTGAACTACAACCCCAGATTTCATTTAGTTCTGAGCTTTGTTGAGACTATTTTTTTGTTTCAGGTATGATTTTTACTACTCAAATATTTTCATAATGCTACTTAATGATTGACTTTTTTCATTCAACTGGGTTGATATTGTGCTAGGTCTTGGAATAAATGATTTTTTTTATTGAAACCTTTTTGGGTAAAAAATGATTCTTTTTTAAAAAGCTTGTATTTTAGTTGGTGGCCTCCTCTGTGTGCTGCTGACAGAGGGAGGAGAGGGAATATTGTCTTGAAAGTCAGGTTCTAGTGAAGAGGATTTCCTTGTTACTGCTAGGAAAGGATAGGAGCACATATTCCTTCATAGACTTCCACTGATAACACCTAGGTTGTAATGCCTTGTTACTGTTCCCTACAGGGCCTCCACCCACACTATGGGTAATGAAAGACCTAACTCTCCATTAGACTTCTACTGACACTATCATAATGAAGAAGAGGAAAGGTACCTCATTACTGCCAGAGGGGTGGAACTTTCTATTTCCCTTATAGTCTCCACTGGTATCTGAAGGAAGAAAAAAAGGTGGCCTCTCCACTAATCTTTGATAATGGGAAAGGTATAAGGGGCACAGTTATTTTTCTGTTATTTGGCTGAAGTACAGCAGTATGTATCAGTTTTCTGTATTGCTAGTCTGGCCCTTTGCTGATTCTTCTAGAGAAAAAAAGATAGAGCTAACTGAGGGACCTTTATCATCAGTGTTTATTAGCATTTTTAGGTTAATAGCTTCTCCAATATCTTGAGTGGGATATATATAATGAGAAAGCAAAACCCAGGAGAACACACTATTCAGTTGGTCCTGAGAGCCCAGTCTATCTACTTTGTCTCCACCTTTCAGAATCTAGTTTTACATCTGATGTCTACAAATTTTTAGTACGAGGTATTAAGAAAAAGGTCTACAACATCTTCAGCAAAGTCTAACTACACTGTGTTTGACCAAATCATTCACCTATAACTGGCGAAAGACAGAAAGAACAAAAGTGGGGGGAGGGGGCTGTTTCATCAAAATACAGGAAAGATCACTAGAGTAGACAAAGAGGACTGGGGATTGAAGGGGAGGAAGAAGAGATGGAAAAAGGGCAAAAGAATAGAATGAATCTGACCAAACTTTCATATATACATACATGAATATAGCACAGTGAATTCCAACATCAAGTATATCCACAAGGCACTAATTAAAAAAAAAAAAAGCCACAAATGTATTTCAGAAAGATCAGTAGAGCCAGGGGAGTAGAGGGAGAGAGAAGATAAGTTCTGGGGACTGAGTAAGAGCAAGTTACATTCCATGCTTTTGTGATTATGTCATAATGTATCCTAATGTTATATATAACTAAAAAGGATAAAAAAAAAAAAACAGATAATGAAATCAGATGATACCACATCTAAGTATGATGTCATAAATCAATTTATATTTTCACTTGAAATCATGCATGTTATTTGAACTATACAATCTTTAATAACTTGTTAAAGGAATAAAAATCACTAAGCTAAATTTGGATTGCTATGATGGCTTGAAAAAATAAATATTTAGATCATTGATTGGCATAACTTAAAAAAAGAATATATAACATGCCACCTTACATTTGTATATAATGCTTCATTGTTTGAAAACTATATATATATATCTATATATATATATATTTATATATATTTTCTCATTTCTTCTCTATAACCCTATAACAAAGTTTTATTATTTGTTTCCTAGCTATGCTAAATTCTTGAAATTAGTGTGTAAAAGAGAAAAATTAGTAAAAATAATATACAGATGGGAGATATGTGATTTGCTCAAAGATAAAAAAACTAGTAAGAGCAAAGCCAAGACTATAATAGAATTCTTTAGATACTTAAAAGTCAGGGCTCTTTCCATTTTATTACACTATTTAACTAAGCTTTTCTATATAACCAAAAGGATAATAAGAACATGCGTGAAATAATGAAGAAATAAATTATAGGCATATAAATAACCCGCTATTATATATATGTAGCAAACTAAAAGTACAGATAATATTTTCAAAAATAACTTACTGGATATTCAAGGAGATCTACTGGCTGTCTAAAAGGCTCTGAATCTTCACACTGAAATATGAGATTTAACAATTCCTGACATTGTTTCTTCCATGCTTGAATATCATAAGACTGAGCTCTGTTACGTAATCTTCTTCTAGGCTGATGGTCCTGAGATGAAAATATTCAAGTATATTAATAAAACAGCATTTATACAACACAAATTGTACACCATCCCTACCACCCCATGCTAGGTATTGATCCCAGGGCCTGGGACATGCTAGGCAAGTATTTTACTACTGAGCTACATCTCCAGTCCTTTTTATTTCTGAGAAAAGATCTCCCTAAATTGCCCAGACTGGCCTCAAACTTTTGATTCTCCTGCTTCAGCCTCTAGAGTATATGAAGACATAGGCATGTTCCACATCATATGATTTAATTTTGAATTTTTAATGAAGTCTTACATAATTAGGTACAGGTTGATTATCCCTTACTTGAAACGCTTGGGTCCTGAAGTATTCTGGATTTGGGATTAATTGTAGACTTCACTGGTTAGGCATTCCTGATCCAAAAATCTGGAAACCAAATGCTCCAAAATATGAAAGTTTTTAAGCATCCATGGAGCATTATGAGTTTTGTATTCAAATTACGAATGTTCAATTTATAACATACCGTAATACAAACAACAACAACAAAAAAATCCATAGCATCCACTAGTTCTGAAAAATGTTAGGACTGATTTGAAAGTAATACTTAATCTGCCTTTAAGACTGCTAAAAAATTAATAATAAGCTCTTGATGCATTTTGAATTCATATAAAGTACCTCTGCAAAAAAACAAAAGTTAATTACCTTCCTTTTTCGGGTAGAAGTTCCTGGCACATCAGCATCTTTCTCTTCTTCCTTTGAAGCCAGAATAAATCAAATTTATAAAACATTTTAGGTTTCATTACACTCAATAGTGTATTTAGAAATTATTTCCTTTATACTTTAACAATAGTACTGAGCAAACAATAATTTTCAGAACAGTTTTTACTGAAAACTGTAATATGTAAATTTCTTTTTTTATATAAGTAGTAATCATAATAAAATATTACATACCTCAGAGTCAGACAAAACCTTCTTCTTCATTGAATTATAAAGTGGAATTATGTTATAACAAGTTTGATCCCTAAATAGCAAGAAAATGTTTATAAGTAAGACTAAAGTCATAAGTTTTTTTTCCTTTGTTCTTAAAACCAGATTTTAAGGGTAAAATTGAGGCTAAAGCATTTCTGCATTTGTTGACATGGATACCCAAGACACACACAATATACCCTGTGTCATTCTTACCCCTGGATTATTTAATTGTGTCAAACCCAATTTTTGACTCCCGAATGAATTTGCTAAGGTTGCTGCTATGCCTGGAATGCTGCCTTCCATTCCTTTGGCTTCAAGGTAAAGCTAATACACCCCATATCTTCTCATTCCTTTATTCATTCTTAAATAGAGACATTCCATAAATTTTTGTCCTTAGTCATCTTGACACCATCACCTAAAATTTGTTGTTTAAACCTAATTGCCACTCCCCAATCTCTTCCTCTTTTAATTTTCATTTTTTTTTTTTTAAAACAGCACACCATTCTAACAGTAATGAAAATCTTGGATTTTCACTATTTGTCCCTTGCTTTCTCAAAAAACCCAAAGAGCAGTCCAAACAGAATTCTATTCTCAAAAATATCTTGGCATTTATCCTTTCCTCACTTCCACAAATTATGCCCTTATCACCTTCTCTTTGGTATAAGCCAATGTGCTATTTATGCTTTTTGTCTCTTTTCTGTATTTTAGAAGTCTAGTTCCTCTTGTAATCCTAGAGGCTCAGGAGGCTGGGGCAGGAGGATCGTGTGTTCAAAGCCAGCCTTAGCATTTTAGCAAGCCTTAAGCAACTCAGTGAGACCCCACCTCTAAATAAAATATCTTAAAAAGGGGATGTGGCTCAGTAGTTAAGTGTCCCTCCGTTCAATCCCCAGTACTAAAATAAATACTTAAATAAAAAGTAAATAAAAGTCTTGTTCCTCAGGTTGGCACTTAATGCCCACCATGCTCTGTCCCCAACTTAGCACTATATTCCTACAAGTTCTACTCCTATACTGTCTACTTCACCAACTAATATTCCTCTTAATAATGCTTTACTTTCCTACCTTAGGCTACTGCTTAACCCTGGAATGGCTTTCTTTTCATCTAATCTATCCTGAATACATCAGTGTCTACCTTGTTCATAACATCTTCTTAAATACTTCTGTGTATTTGAATCTCCACTTTCAAAACTAGAAGTGACCTGTCCTCATGTAAACTTTCACACAATTCTTTTGTTATTTATCGCAGTATTCCTTATGTTATTTCAACTTCATGTTTACTGGCCTATGAAACTGTATTAAAAGGGTAAAAATATGATTATTTCTATCTCCAAGTACATATTAGTTTGTATACATTGAGAGCATGAAATTTTGCCAAGTAATTCAATTAAAAAATACCATGATCAAAATTTCAAAGAATAATTTACATTTTCAAAATTACTGTCAGCTAAAAATGTTTTTTAACAAATTAAACATGTACCAGGTATTTATTTTTAAAATACATATATATAATGCTTGAAATATTACCTTAATTTGCATTTCAAAAACTGAAAGAAACGCATTTCAGACTATTTAAAATGTAAAAACAATTTTCATCTGAATTACTTCACTGAGACATGAATATTTTATATCATGTGATTCTGTGAATTCATCTCTGAAAAGAGATGTATATACATATGCTTATAACACTTTTAAAATTACAAAGAGTTCTCTAGAATTAACTAATGTTTGATTACTAAATTCACTGAGAAAGAGCAAAAGCATAGCAATAAAATCCCTAAAACCATTTGGAAAGGAAGAGTTCTTAGAGAATAATGTAGAGGAAGGACACAGAGTTTATCTTGCTAATTGTTTTTGTTTTGTTTTTCCCTTATACCTACGTGCATTTCTTAGCAAAAAAAAAAAAAACACAACACACAAAACAAATATTCCCAGGAAAAAGATCCTAAGATTACGTTAAAAAAAGAGAATGAAGCTGGAAAAGTTAAGGAAAAAAGCCTGAATAATTCCCTTACATAAAAGTGGAAGCTGATAATACCTGAATTAAGGTATTTAAATACACTGTTACCTCTTCTTAACCTAAGGAAAGAGGGGGAAATCTAATATAATATATATTAATATAAATAGTAAATTCAATAGAAAATCAGAACAATCTTTTGTACCAAAACATGATTCATGTTTCTGGCTTCAATTTAGAAGGTTCAATTCATTTTATGGCTATATAAAATCCACAAAATAAGGAAGGAAAGGTACTTTTGCCTTAAACTATAGTTATCACTCTTGCTATAGAATCAATACACAAGGAAATAAACCTAAGTAAGGAAAAAGACTTTTGAAAATTCAGTATCTGACTGGATTACCTAAATACCTGTTAATAATCTTGTGTATATATATGGGCTGGGTATGTGGCTCAAGTGGTAACACGCTCGCCTGGCATGTGTGGGGCGCTGGGTTCCATCCTCAGCACCACATAAAAATAAAGATGTTGTGTCCACTGAAAACTGAAAAATAAGTATTAAAAAATTTCTCTCTCTCTCATCTCTATATATTAAAAAAAAATCTTGTATATGTTACCTCCAATTAGTTCACTCAATCAAAAATTTTAGCTAATGATCTTTACCAACTGTAAGATTAAGAGAGCTAATGAAGATAAAAAAATTACATGGTTAGTTGATTTTTATTACTATCCAATGAACTGAGAAATGAGAAAAGGATCAACGTTTTTTTTTTTAAGTACAGAATACAAATGTAATGCATTTTTATGATTTTATGACTAAACGTTTTTAGTGCACTTCCTTTACATTACAAATTTTTTTCTTAGTACACAGGCTTTGTATTTTGAGGAACTATATGTGACAGCATTATACATGTAGAAAATTATTGTATTTTACAGTCTGACATTTTACATTTTAAAAGCCATTAATCATAGCTATTATAATTAAGTATGAATAAGTAACTCACTTTACAAAATGTAGAAGAAGATCAGTCACAAATTTGGCAGATTTCACAATTGGGCTTCCCGGCTCATTAAATGTTCGTGTGTTATGCTCTATATATCGAACTTCCCACATCAGGGAAGAAACTCGCCTTTAAAAAAACAAAATATGTGTCTTAACCTCATATTTAGAAATATGTATACACAATTTAAAACTAAGACATTCTAACTTCTGAATTTCAGTCTTAATCCAATTACATCATTCACACTTTAAATAGCTATTTTCAGAAAGCACAATCCCATTTGTTTTAGAGGACAAAAAAAGAGGAGTGACATTATCTATCTATAAAGAAAATGTCTAGAACTGGACACTAGACTATTAACAATGCCTACTTTTCAGCGGGGGAAATGTCTATAGGGGAAGAGGTAGGAGTAGAGCCAGAAAACCAAGTTCTTAGTTTTTGTTATACATGTTTCTGTCATGTATGGTACCTTTAAAATAAATAAATACCTCTAACTTGTATATATAAAAGGAAACAATCTTATCTAATTATAGAGCTAGTAATCAAATGACATGTAAAAACGAGAAGGTAATCAATAGCCTGCTTAAGAGAAAAAACATAAAAACATGAGTGTGTTACAAGAAAACTGAGAATTATTTTCTAAACATTCTATTGACAATGCTAAATTGTTCTGGTGCTTTGTAATTTCATTTCTGAAAGTAAAGAAAAAAATCAACCTCTGAGAATATTATCCAATTGTGGCCTGAATTAATAAAGAATACATTTAAAAAGTTACATATAATTGTGGATATAGAAGCATATAGAGAAAATGTACATTTCAAGTTGATTCACAAGGCTCATTCTAATAAAAGAATCACAGACATCTTCAGTGTACCACATAGAAAACTGTAAAAATAGGGCACTAGATTATTACTAGCAGGGTAAACTACTATTACTAGTAGTTTCACAAACACTGAAAAAATCAGAAAAGAAAAACACAAACTTTAAGAAGAGGGGAAAAAAATTTTAAGGTATGAAATACAACATGAAGGCATCACTATATTACATAAGAACACAACTCAAATTTACAACTATATTATCAGGTTAAAAAATAGGTGATTTCTAATTTATGTATGTATCAAGTTTCAAACTGGCTAATGCAAAAAAAAAAGTCTATGTAAGCTATAATGTACATTGAAATAATTAAGTACACTTTAGCAATTATCATGTTCAGCAATGTTTCTATGAGAAAGAACATAACAGCAATAGTCAGAGATGTCAGCTCCTTATCTTTCCAGCTGTAGTCCAACCACCAGTGTATATGAATATTTCTATCTCTCCCTCTAATCTTCCCATGTCTTGTTCCAATTTCTGAAGTACTAAGTATAAATCTTAACCTTTAGTAATTTAGTTCTAGGAATACAGTTATAAATTCATTCTTCATTTTTTATCTTAAACTTCTACGAGATATTGAAAAATGCTTAGAGTAGATGACTGAGTGAAACATATCATGGGGGTCATAGGAGATTTCCTTTTCATCTCTTGCTTTTGACAAATCATCAATGATTCAATAGCAAGCACACACAGCAAGATCAGAAAAATCTTTTAAACCTAAAGTCTATCATCTTAGTTTTCTTTACTGCAATGGTTCTCAACCAGGAGTGCCTCACCCACCAGAATACATTTGGTAATGTCTAGATTCATTTTAGACTTTAAAGTAGGGACTGCTATTGGCATCTAAAGGGTAGAAGTACAGAAAAGTCCCTCACAGGGAAGAATTTTCCAGTCCCAAATGTCAGTAATGCTGCTGCTGAGAAACCCTGATAATAAGGAAGAACAAATGACATTTTCAGTGTCAAGCTCTCCAAAACTGTTTATGGGGGAAAAAAAGGTATATTTTATACAGAAAAGTATAGGTTATGAATAAAAACTTCCTAAGTTAACACAAAGAATGCAAAGAACTATAGGATTTAAAATTAGTCATAAAAAGAAAACTCCCTGCAATACTATATGCATTAAAATATTGTTGTCCTGCCAGGGCAAAAGTAATATAAAAAAATTAAAATTACAAATTGTAATATTATTATGGAGAAAACTATAAACTTAGTTTTTGACAAAACACTTCAGGTAATGTTTTTTTTTTTTGGGGGGGGAAACTTGCAAAAATCTGTCCAAGATTAAGAACTCAATATTTATCAAAACGGTTAACTGGAAAAAAACAAATTTTAGTTGAAATTATAACTGCTTTTTAACTCTAGTTCTATGGCATACTATTCTTCAATTATGAAAAACTACATCTTTTCTAATTGCATTTTTCGAAAGTATTCATAACCTGAATATAAGTAAAGATAAGTAATTTTTTTATATTTTAAGAAAAATCTATGAACAAACAAAAATTCTAATATGCTATTTATTGAGAGAAAAGTAAATAATTTGGTTTGATTTATATTAAGAAAATGAGCATGAAGTCATATCACATCTAGAAAAAACTGTATCCAGGAATCACATTCAACTAAACAAGCAGAATCAAGATTATAGTCAACTTGCTAGAAATTTATAATATCATATCCTATTCCAAATCTACTAAATCAGATCCTTTCAACATGTTCCCCAGGTGATTTATATGTACATTTGTAAACATAAAAAGTTAAGAACAAAGCTGTAGAAGACTGGCCAAAGAGTGAAAGAATGAATCATTTAGCTTCCTTTTGGTAGTATCCACATCAAATGATTCTAACCTGTAAAACCTGTTTTCCAGTCTTTGTTTAATTGTACTTAGATCCGTTGGATATGCCACTACAGTGCAGTACATGGGATAAGCTTGCAGATCCACAGGGGCCACAAATGCTGAAGCAATATCTAAAATAAATAAATTTTAAAATTTATTTTTTATGTTCAAAATAATTCAAAAGGAATTCTGCTCGAATTTTAGACTAAGTCCTAATTCACACAGACATCAGTCTGGCATTATCTTTTCATTAAAATTACATAACTTAACTGACATAAAGAGTGTCATTTTTTACTAAACCTACATTAACATTGTTAAAATTCTGGGGATTTCTTTTTTTTAATCCATAGACAAATTTAAGACAAATATCCTAATAAATTTATAAAAAATTCCTAAAACTGACTTATTCAAAACACACACATATTTCTTCAATAGCCAGTCATTCTGAATCTGTATATTTGATAAAGCCATTCTATCATTAGCATGTTGCATTTGAACATGACCTTTCTCAAACTTCACCACTTTATCTCATTCTTACATTATTCTGTGAAATATTAGGCAATGAGAGAGAAGGAAACAGATTCAGAAGTTTTTGACTCAATATAACTGACTGAAAGGCACAAAGTAAACTGGTAGAGCAAAAACCAGAATATAGTTAAAACTACTCTCTATATTATTTTATTCATTCACATATAAAACTACTTCTTACAACAGTATTTGTAGGGCCACTTTTACAAAACTGTTGCCATTTTGCAAGGGCTGAGGATATAACTCAGTGATAGAGCATTTGCCTAGCATGTACAAGGCCCTGGGTTTGATTTCACAGCACCTCAAAAAACAAAAGCCTTCAGATTTGAATATCCTACAATCTGTGTTCCCATTATCTTCAACTCTTTTTACTCATGTCTCTAAACTTTTTGAAGCTGATTACTCACTGCCAGAATGGGTTGATATAAGCCACCATACTAGCTGAGTTACTTTGGAAGCCGAGTCTAGATAATCAAATTTTGTAGTTATTGCTTATTTTTTTTAAACAATACAGTTCAGTTCATACTCCTTCTTCTCTCCCCTTAAAAAGATTCTCTTATGTTTGATTAACATAGTTGGGGGGAAACTGGTACAACTGTTTATATATTTAAAATCTAGCTTCCAATACTCCTCCAGTTTACATGTCGGCTTGAATATGTCAAAGCTCTTCAAACTGGATTGTGGAGGATCCAGATTTTTCAGATACTTCTGGCATTTATAAAAGGCCCTTATTCTGAAATTCAGCTGAGAAATGTGATTTATATCTGTTTTACATACTTAAATCTTGTATTAAGAACTCATTCAAGAAAAGATTCCTATTAGAAATGCTTGAAAAGCACTGTAGAATTTATTTATTTTTTGTTGGCATAGTATTTTCCTGCTCTCCTGCATCCCCGCCTCATCTTCTATACTTCTGTTGTTGATAGTTACCTAGTGTCATCAACTGGTTTATTCCTGCAACAATTCTTTCACATTCTTCATCCCTGGTATTCGTACCCCATTCTCCATCAAGAGGTTTATAGATTAATGATCTGCATTCAACATCAGTTAAGGGAACACTGGTACCTAGTTCTTCCGGAAATACAGCTGAAAAATAGAAAAATAGATAGGTGAAAATTTGGCAATTAGTGTTTAGATTACCTTTAGAAAGTAAATTTAATGATGTCACAAAATTAAAGTCTAATTTTATAAAGATTTGGTAAATATATTCTTCATTTTCGGAAAGGAAAATATATTTCAAGGGTCAATAAAATTTAAATTATTTTAAAAAGGATCCTAAACTTATAAATTATTTTCTAAATGATCATGATTATTCCTCCAAAATTATACCTGAAAACTTGCTCTGTAACCTAATTACAGGTAAGAGAAAACAGTTCTATAAAAAGATGCAAATTTCAAAGTTTTCTAAATCATTTCATAATTGCTACATTTACTTTAATAAACCACACTTGAGGTGAAACTAAAGAAAACATTTCTCAAAAATACTTCAATCAAAGCCTCAAATTTTCTAATGTAGAAACAGAATTGTGAATACTAACAGATAATCCTTGTGTGTGTGTATTCTTTTTTTTTGCTCTGAAGTGATAAAAGTAAGCTTTTCACACGTCTAAAGCTTTAACATTTTAGCTAAGAAAATCATTAGAGGGTGGTGATGACAAAAATCTACAAATATGCCAGGTAATAATTCCTTTGGACTAGACTTCATCTGGGAAATATGCCAATGTTTGTGTATAAAACTCTTCTTCCTTGCATTGTAACTAAACTCTTTCAGCACACAAATATAACAAAAACAACATCCCACCAACACCACACACAGAGATATATGAAAAGTTTAATAAATCAGTGTCACTAATTCATTTATAAATAGCTAAGGTATTACAACACCTGTTTCACTACTCTCATATTAGCTCTATTATTGAACTCAATATAGTCCAATGTGACTTCAAATTCAAACTTTCATTAGGGAAGAGGGACAAAACCAGATAAGACATGTAATGTTTACAAGTTGGTTTTCTGTAGTTTTAAAGGGCTCTAATAACAGACTAAGTTAACTTCTCCAAGAGTTCTATTTTTTCTGACTTTTTAGAGTAACAATAACAACTAAGCGATTCCATTTGTAAATGATTATTTCTACTATATTACAAATCATTTTATTCTTTTTTAAAGATCTTAATTTTTATCTGATAGCTAAAATAACACATTGTTAACAACTCAAATAATGTGGAATGTAAAAGATAATGTATGAAGTCCTCCTAATTCCACTTTCTATAAAATAATCATTAGTAATCTGTCTTTCATCCCTTTTAGGCATATTTAATTGTATGTGTGGTTATTTTTTAAAAATTGAAACAAAACAGGTAATAAGATAAAAGGAAAATGTAATCTCCATGCTTCAGCCATACCCACCTTTTCTCAGTACAAGGAAGATGTCATACTCACTGCCTAGGGCTAACTCCCAAATCCTGAGTGTGTCAGACAATATGCAAGATGATGGTTATTATTAATTACAACTACCTCTTCATTGAGCTCTTACATGTGTCAGGCTCTATAATAAGCACTTTATACACATGATGCCATTTAATCCTCAAAGCAGCCCTATAAGAAAGGTATTTGTTTAAATAATCAAAGGCTAAGTCCTAAGAAACTGAGGCTTTAAGTCTATGGAACTTGCCAAAATCACATAGAAAAATGGCAGTGTGAGGATATGAATCTATCTGACTCAAAAGCATGACCTTTTAACTATTTTGTTATACTTTTAAGTATTCTGCTGGAGTTACAAAAATGTCCCTAAAATACTAATACAACAAATATTTGCTGAATTAATGTTTCCTGTTAAATCTTCACAACAACCTTATGTGGCAGTGAGTTAACAAACCACATTTCTTAAATAAGAAATCAACTTCATAAGATTGATGCATAAAGTCTAACATATACTTACCATTATTAGGTATAAGCTCCATATCCCAAGGACTCATCTTTTCTGTATCTCCATTGTCCCAGCTTTAAGAAAGGAAAATTTTTAAATTAAAAACAATCTACAATTTTTATAAATAACATAATTCCTTCAGTGTTTGCAAGAAATATATTCCTTTATTGATAAATGGAGAAATATTTCAAAGCAAGACTGGCCTAATAAAAACAAATACAAGTATTTCCTTACCAAACATTATAGCACTGAAACAAACTATCAGGGTACTCAGGCTGAAGAGGTTCCTGGCTTTCAATTGTTCCAAACCACCAAGCATCATCTATGACTGATCTGAAACGGTCACCTGGACAAGAAAAGAGGCTGTCTCATTACTTTGAAATGTATGTTTGCTGTGGTTAATTGTGTTTTCCTAAGGTATAACTCTAAGGCACTGAAACTGCAACATAGAAAGTGATCCACTTAATTAAAAAAATGAGTTAAATCGGTAACACTGTAGGGGGAGAGATATTTAATATGCATACTTATCATTTTATAAAGTGTTCTTGACACCATAAGTTTTCCGGTAAAGGTAATTATGAGTTTTACAGACCTATTTACAAGCCTACACAGACTGATGACATTAGGTTAAAGAAGAAGAATTGGAAAATACAAGCTTAACCATAATGAACAGTATCTGTAGACTTAATAATAAAGTAAAAAAAATGAAGTTTCTCAAAGTAAGCCTTAAAACATTTCTGAGGAAAAGAGGAGTGGTGATGCATGCCTGTAATCCCAGAAGCTCAGGAGGCTGAGACAGAAAGATCAAGAGTTCAAAGCCAGCCTCAGCAAAATTGAAGTGCTAACAATTCATTGAGACCCTATCTCAAAATAAATTACAAAAAAGGGCTAGGGATGTGGCTCAGTGATTGAGTGCCCCTGAGTTCAAACCCCTGTAACCTCCCCGCAAACTGAAAAAAAAAAAAAAAAAAAAAAAAAAAAAAAAAAATCCTGAGGAAAGGCTAAAGTAAAAATAATAATTATTATTATTTTTGGTACTGGAGATTGAACCCAGGGGCACTCTACCATTGAGCCACACCCCCACTCCTTTTTATTTTTTAAGACAGGGTCTCACTGAATTGCTGAGGCTGGCCCTCAACTTTCAATCCTTTTGCCTCAGCCCCAGCCTTCCAAACCAATAGGATTATAGTTGTGCGCCACAGCACATGGCTCATTCTTTCTTTTAAAGCTAAGTTTACCAAGACCAATAAACGATAAATCACCATGCCAATGTCTTCCAATGACACTGGAGAAAAGATAACTAATATATCAATTGATGGGCTAAACCATACGTACCATCTATATACCAGACTGCACTCCAAGATGAAAATGACTTTATCTCAAATTCTCAAGAACAACTACTTAATTCATAGCAAACATTTGTACATAAACTAACAAAACTTAAATGCCTGGAAATATTTATAATTTCAAGGTTTCTTTGAAACTTGTTTACAACATTATTTTTAAATATTACTTTAAAAAATTATAACAGAAATAACAATAAATAATAAAGTCAGTTTAGTATTAATCTCAATCCAAATTATCACTTATTTTGTCAAAACTTCTTCTGATATCAAATATGAATTGTTATTAATATTTTTGGATAAATATTTAATTCAACATGTAAAAAGGCTGAAAAAAATTATAAAGAATTTTATAAACAGTTACCAAATGTAGGAGATACAATGGTTTGAAACTTAAGCATCAACTAAAGTATTTTCAATTTAAACAAAACTTAAAAATACTTCTAATACATATCATACTTTGTTATTAACATTATTATTAATGGCAAAATATCTTTTTCTAAATTATGAAAAAGAATAAATCAATTGTTGGGTTGAAAAACTGACATATCAAACATCCATGACTTCTGAATTTATTACCCACCTATGTTCCACCGCCTATATTTGGCATCATCAAATTGTTGTCTCAAGACTAGGAAATCTATAACATCAGGCATATCGTGGTATCTAAGCACAAATAGAAACAAACTGATTAGATCATATTTTAGGAAAAAATATTCAAAACATGTTTAAATTTATCTAAATCTTGAAAAATAATCTATAATACTAAGAAACCACTAGTTCTTTCAATAGTCCTTACTTCATGGTAAATGATCCACCAGTCAGTTTACCAGTATCAGGATCCAGAAAAGCAAGTTTAAGGCAGCAAAGGGTAGGTAATCCCACTTCATATTTTATGCCAACTATTTTCATCAGTTCTTGTTCCTAAGATATAGAAAATAAGAAATCACATTTACAAAATAAACCACAAAACAGATTGCTAAACATAACTAAGAAAACATTTCTTGGTTTTAATATTCATCTGCATGGTAATTACTCTGTGCACATGTAAAAATTAATTGAGCTATGTATTTAAGATGTGCACTTTATGGTTTACAGGTTGTACTGCAATTTTTAAAAAAGTATAATAGTTTTCCAACATAATTTCAAAGAATGCAAGATAATTTTGAACTACTGCTGATAAAATCCAGATGACAAAATAAAGTCTACCTTAAACACTAGTGTTATCTAATTTTCACTATGATCAAATTTTATACGCAATTTATAAAGTTTATCAGTGAATATAAACTCAATCTTGAGTTTGACTGAAAAATCAAACCCTTTTAATCTCCAAAACCACTTCAATTAAACAAGGGAACTTCATGATTCAGTTTCTTATAGTGAAAATAGTAACCCTTAATACATTTTTTTCCATGACCCCTAAATAAATCTTTATAGTTACATAATAAATACCATACCCGTAGTTCCATTTTATGCCATGGTTGTTTTTTAGGATTGATACTATAAATTTTATTTTTCCGGGCCATTTCAACATATGCTTCATGTCCTTGTCGGAAATAATAAACCTAAAAAGTAGATAAAAGCCACAATTTAAAAATCTGGATGTTTCCAAGAATGTAAGATATCAACTAAAATTGCAGAGAAAATCTCATGTCTTCTGAGCTAATAGAAATTCTGATACTGGCTTTCCCCCCTCAATTCCTTAAATTGTCTCAGCATCACTTAATTATAACCAAAGTGTTCTAAATAACATTAGTATACACTTAGAAATTTAAGATGGGGCATTTTTTTTATTTCATCATTTATTAGGTTCAAAATAAGTTAATTTCTCTTGCAAAATAAAGTCACTTGTAACCAGTAATCATAATAAATTCATGTTCATCTACTTTTTTCTTACATTTTAGCAGATAGTAAGACAGGGCAGTATATGTTTATTCTCATTTCATAAAGATCAAGCTTAGGTGACGTCTAACAACTGTCAATTACTTGAACACAGTAGTTTGACAAAGTATTATTCTCAGTACTAAAAATTTAAAAAGCTTGTTGAAAAATGCTATTAAGATCTTAGTAATACTTTGGAATAGCCACTTTTCCTATTACTTTATTCTCTTCATTACTAATTCAGTTTTCTGCAACTTCAAATGCAGGAATGGAGCTGAATAATAAGGATTTAAGTATTCAAACACCAGCACCCAAAAATAAAATGGAAACAATTTCAAAGGAAATCATTTAATCAGGAATTACAAACTTTCTGACAATCTTGAAATACCATAGTAAATGTATTTAGTCTCTCCTTAATGCTGTAGGATCTGTAAGACCAATCATTATATTTCACCTATACCATAATAGCGTGGTAAATGCTCCAAGTTCCTCAAATCTTCTGATGCAAACAGGATCTCTAAAAAAATTATTCTATACTTTCCTTTAGAGTCACTCTTGTATTAAAAGTTTGTTTTCCTTGTTTAACTGTCAGTTACCACTTCAGTACAAATTTAGAGTGCTTTACGAAAGCAGCTTTTTTCAGTTTTTATTATTGTTACTCATGTTAACAGACACCAGATAATACTATGTCTGTGTATAAAATAAGGAAATATGACCCTGGGTGAGAACTTATGATCTAAATCCTTACATTTTCATTCTAAATTTATAAGTATACAACCTAAAATGAGAGTGCCAGTTTTTATCTTTGGTCTTGGGAACTAAACCCAGAGGGGTTCAACTACTGAGCCACATTCCCAGCCCCTTTTTGAGACAGGGTCTCATTAAGTTGCTGGGGTTGGCTTTGAAGATGTGAGCCTCCCAAGACACTGAGATTACAGGCTAGGGACACCATGCCCAGCAAGAGGTAACAATCTTAAATAGAGAGTTAAAGTACAGTTCAGTTGTAAGGCCCTTGCCTAACTGGTATGCAGCCTTGAGTTTGATCCCAACTCTGCCAAAGATAAAAACTTAAATAAAATAAATAATAGTTCTTATTCTAATACCATAGATTTTCGAAACAAACATGAACATATGGGTAAATGAAATATTTTGAAATAAAATTATATGCAAAAAAGCTAAATTTTATTGTAACATGCTATATATTTAATTTTTAAATTAAGAGAAATATATTAATATATTCCTTTAGAAAAAATAAAATAAATATTTGTTTTGAAAGGGAAAAAAAAAAAAAAAAAAAAAAAAAAAGCATTACTTGTGACTGAACCCAGAAGGACTTTACCACTGAGCTACATCCCCAACCTTTTTTTTTTTTTTTTTTTTTTTTTTGGAGACAAGGTCTTGCTAAATTGTCCAGGTTGGCCTTGAACTTGTGATTCTCCTGCTTCAGCTTCCTGAGTTGCTGGTAATACAGGCACGTGCCACCACACCTGGCAATAAATGTCAACAAAGCTTTCTTTCTCTTATAATATTTAGATGATTAAAAATTTATAGCAGTCTTAAAAAACATTATTGTTAACTCTTTCCTCCTAAATGTACTTTCTCCATACACAGCTGTGAATGAGTTATTTGTATAAACCTGTTGTAATCTTCTATAGTTGTGTTTCAAGAACTATAAAATGTTCCAGGTTATTAAACAAACAAGCAAAACAAAAAACAAATAATAATTAAAAAGTTTAAAAGTACCTCATCACCCATCTGTGGCACAAACGGACATCTTCGGGGAATAGTATCTGTAATCCATGTTGATGGTAACCATTCTTCTAATGTCAAACCATTTTCAGTTAGTTCTCCCACAGCCAATCTCTAAATTTGGAACATTATAAAGTAATATTATCCAAAGAAGCACAATAGAGATCATTAAAGAAAAGGACTTTCGTACACAAATTGTTTTCTTTAAACATTAAAAATCTTACTCTAGAAAAATCAGTGGCATCAGCAACAATTATTCAATTAATCCAAATCATTGACAAAAACTAGACAGCAAAACCAAAATCTATAGACAACATTCATATAAGACATCCCCACAAACCCTGAAGTGTAAGCTCTGTGTTAGTTTCCTCCCTTTAAAAATACTATCATTCTTAGGATAGGGTTGTAACTCAGTGGTAGAGCACTTGCCCTGCATGTGTGAGGCACTGGGTTCGATTCTAAGGACCGCATATAAATAAATGAATAAAATAAAGGTCCATCAACAACTTAAAATTTTTTTAAAAAGTATCAGTTTTACAAACACTACTTATAACAAATTATGACATAATTTGAATTTTAAAAAATCCTATTTTTAGTGTTAGAAATAATAAGATATTCTCATATGGGTTAAGTATTCCTATAAGATACAGAAAGCTAATTGTTTCCATGTGCTTGACATTATACTTCTAAATAGCCCGAGGATGTTCCTCTCCCCTTCTTTTGCCCTTTTTTTTGTTTTGTGGTATTGGGGGAGGGGGGGCGGTCAAACCCCAGAGCCTCACACATCCTAGGTAAGTGCTCTGCCACTGAGTTATACTGAGTTGTAAGCCCTCCTCTCTCTTTCTTAAATAGCAATTTCATTCTTGGCTCATGTTAAGCTCCTTGCAAAAAAGAAAATCAGAGTTCCCCTGACCCCAAATAAAATGTTGTTAAGCCATGTCCCTTACTTTTTAACTTTGATGGATAAAAGTAACACTATGCCTCTGAAAAAGGGGTTTTTGAAAAACTTTGCTGAACACCTACAAGCAGCCTTAACAGTCTTGTTATTGCTTCCTTAGACTTCATAAAAATGGAAAAAGAGCCTTTAAAACCTACTATTATAACTAGAGAAACTTTATGCAACTGATTTAAATTGTTGTGGTTCAGTGTATATGCTCTAAGACTTCTAAATTTCATTCTGTTGAGTTTTTTTTTTTTTAACAAAGTAGTTACCACCATGAGTTAATGAAATGTTTACTGAAAGAAGCAATACCACAGCTTATGATTATGAACACTACTGGCATCAGGTAATTTTTTTTTAACTTTTTTTTTAAAAATTACTATTGTCCAGACTGGCCCTAGTTTGTGAACCTCCTATCTAAGCCTCCCAAGTAACTGGGAACTTAGTGCACATCACCATGCTCAGTACTGCCAGATACTACTATAATTGTTTCCCATTGCACATTTTCCTTTTTTTATTAATCACACTATCATGATTCTCAAACACATCAGGAGCATTCTCATCTTGGAGAATAAGGGAGAAGTAAAGGTCTTTCAAACTTCCTATATGGGAGATGAGTTCATTGGAGAATTGTAGGTAGAGAATTTTAGGTAGAAGAGCGTAACTATGTACTCATTAAAACAGGGATTGGAAAGTCATGGTCCACAGTCCAAATTCAGTTTGCCAACTATTTATATAAATCAAGCTTTATCAGAATATAGCTGTACCCATTCATTCATGTATTATTTATGGCTGCTATAAGTCTGTAAAGGTGAAGTAGCTGGCCTTATATGGAAAAGCTTATCATCCCCTGCTTTAGAGACTAGACCTAGAAAAAAAGGGATAGAAGCAGAAAAACAGATGGGAGGCTATTGTAGTAACACAATAGTTCATGGAGGTTTGCATCAGTGTAATAACAGTGGAAGTGGTGCAAAACAGTTAAATACTGAATAAATATAGAAGATAGGGCCAGATTAATTCCCTGATAGAATGGATGTTGAACATAAGGAAAAAAAAAAAAAAGGAATTAAGGATAACTTAAGAAATCTTAGAATAAAAAAACTCAAAAGACAGGAGTTGTCATCAGTGTGATGGTGGAATAGAGCATATTTGAGAAGAAAGCTTGGGAAGTAAAGTTTTGCATATACTAGATTTGAGATACATTATTAAGTCAAATAATATCCAAACAGTTATATGATTTGTGTACAGTTATCAAGTAGTCACTCTGTTATTCACTAAGTATATTACAGTTAGACCCTGTTATGGTTTGGATCTTAAATGTTCCCTAAAGGCATATGTGTTGAAGACTTTAATGCCGGTGTGGTGTGCTAAAATTGAGTATTTCTCAAATTTTCCAGCTTCATGATTTGAAATTTTCTTACTTGGGGAGGTATAGTTAACTGATTCCTTATCTTCTTCACTAAGCCCAACTCAAATCTTTTTTATTCTAGGAGATCATCAAGATGTTCCCATTTGGGCTGGGATTGTGGCTCAGGTGACAGAGCACTTGCCTCACATGTATGAGGCACTGGGTTCGGTCTTCAGCACCATATAAAAATTAATAAATAAATCTATAACAAAAAAATATTAAAACCTTGTTTTTTTAAAAAAAATGCTCCCATTCAATTTTTGCGTTATCTCTATAATAAATCTCTCAATGAAATATATTATTAGATCACATAACATTTCCTCTATTTTTATCTTAGGGCACTGAAGCATCTTGTTAGGCCACATAATTTTTGAAATAAACACTGTTTTACATTTCCTTTTAAATCATATTATTTTATAAACTGTAATAAATATTTATTGACTTAATATACAGAGCTCCAAATGACATGAGAAATAGATGTATATATGTTATGTGAGTACATCACCTAAGATACGTTTACTATATCTCTGAAGAATTTTACTTTTAATTATTATTTTCTATTACCCCTCCCTTTTTTGCTTAATTATAAAAGAATAAGCCTTATGGGAAAATATTTTTGTTTGTTCACACATGTAATAACATTATTTCTTAACTCTAATTCTACATGAGGGAAATACTAAGCCAGGCCTGGTGGCACACACCTATAATCCCAACTAGTTATAGAGGCTGATAGGATTGCCAATTCAAGCCTAGTTTTGGCAACAGAGCAAGACTCCACCTCAAAAGTAAATATGCAAAAATAAATAGAAATACTATTGTGTTATTTAAGTTAAAGATTAAGTAATAAAATAGTTCCATCTATTGCGGATGTACTGGTAGACATGTGAACAAAAATTCAAACTCAGGACAATAAGCTATAGCATCTTAACCTTAATAAAGTGTGTTCCATGCACAGCTCCTGTCATGATACTTTGTCACAGCAAAACAGTGAAATGAAAATATGCCAAACAGTAAACAGAAGATTCAAATGTGACCATGCATGAAGGAAACCACAATATTAGTTTGTGGATAACTATCAAACTAAGAAAGACCAGATGATGCAACCTGTGCTCTTGGGACCAAAGAATTACATTTTTTCTGTGATATATTACTGGCAGATCTCAAAAGTTCATCAAAACTGATGAAAAAGATTATTTACCTTATTAGCCAGACACATGGCTAAATCAATTTCATTAACCAATCTATCACATAAAACAACCACTCAGAATATATTTATCATCACTCACAAATACAAAACCAACCAACCAACCAACCAACCTATGGGCAAATGTGGCAATGTGGCATTCTCTTCAGTAAAGATTGCCCAAACAAAGAACAAAGAAAGTGACAAAAATAGTAGCTATGGAATCCAGATTAAAGTAATTCATAATTATAAAGCTGAAATAAACACAAACTCAACCAAATATGATTCCCTATTATAGTATTTTAGAGAGTAGACAACATGGCCCTCATACTACATGTACTTTGAAGCAAAAATTAAAACAGTCGCTATATTCATTCCCTGGTTAGAGAATTTCAACTCCATAAGAGCAGATAATTTTTTTTCCATAATACTTTTTTTTTTTTTTTTTTACTTTCTTTGCTCTCTCTCGAATTATCCACCGACTTAACAAATCAATACTACTCTCACCTGAGGACGAAAAAATTATGGCTCACACACTAGGTAAGTTAAAGAAGACTTGTTACAACAAGCCTATTTTAAAAATTCAGCATTGAATTCATATTTGCTTTGTGGTCAACTATAACAAGTTTTGTTTTTTATTATGTGATGTTTTCCCTAGAATTTGTTTATTTTTAGCAAGAACAATTACAGTGGTTAAACATGAATTCAATTAAGTAGAAATATACTTTATTTTAGAGCAACTGTTTTTTACAAAAATATATAAATAAGTCCCATCAGATTATTAAGAAAAAAATCTGTTCCTGTATTAAAATTAAATGCTCAATATTTACTTATATTTGTGAGTAAACCCTATTACATGTTAAACATCTAAAAACTTGTGTAACCTAGATGTATTTTGGTATACTTTATACATCTGAGTATTTTCTATTATTACTTGCTAACAGAAATCGTTAAGGTTAATGATATTTAAGTTCAACTACGCTCTAAAAATTTCATAAAGGAATACACAAATTTACAATTTCTAAAATCAACCTTTTGTTTTCTTTCTTTGGGTTTCTTTTTCTTTGGTGATGTTGCTCCATCTTTTTCTTCATTTACTTTTTTCTTTTCCTTTTTAATATGTTTTTGCTTCTGTTTTTCTGATTCCTCTTCATCATCTGAACTGCTTTCTGCTTTCTTGGTTTTATGCTTGGGAACTTTCTTTGGTGGTTGTAAATTTATTCCTGCATCTGCTGTCCAGTCAGAATAATCACTGGAGTAGTCACTAAGAAAAAAGAAGGGATTTCCAAAATATAAACAGAGCATATAGTTTAAGACTTTGCTTAATAAAAAGGGAAAGATTATAACAGAAAAAAGAATAACAGAATAGTACACACTTAAAGATCTAAAATATTTTCTTAATTTTCAAATTATCTTCAAAATTTCTTTACTTTGCATGTGAAGAAATGATATTTCATGTAGGTAAGATTATTCTACCTCCCTACATCTTAGGAACATCTTATGCTTCAAAGCATGCTATGATTCAGAGAAATATAGGTGTTACTCACTTATGTATCATATTTGCCATTTCTTTTCTGTTACCTTTCAGACCTATCTTACTAAAGTGATGTTATGGCAAAATAATCTAGTTATGTTATCTTCTGTTTTAATTTTAGTATGTGAGAATATTTAACTACTTCATTTTAAATAATTTTATAAAAATCATCCCAGGTAAAAATCATAACTAAAATATTTTTAGTATGATTTCATTATGAAATTTAAAATAATCTTTAAGAATTTAAATAAAAAATGTTTTCAGATACTATATTCTAAAACAGGCTTGCCTCAGTTTATTTATGAGCATTTTATTTACATTGAGTCCACTCTTTGCCACTATAAATGGCACATTCCAAATCTCAAGTTGCTCCTCAGCAGTACTCAGCTCTTACAGAGTATCTTCTACCAGTATAACTACAAATGCCAGACTAACTGTTGTCTACAACAAATGTCCTCAACTGCTAAAGCCAAAAGCACTCAATACAATACACTGTGTTTGGTTTGAGATATTCATTTGCATTGCTGAGCAAAAACAAAGCAAACAATTTCCTTCACTGAAATGTTTCAAACACAGGTTAGATATAACCACATGCATCCGTGGAGTCACTACTGTGGAAATTGGAAAGTCCTCAGTTCTAGGATTAATAAAAGTAACCCTTATAGCTTCCACTTAATACTTCTCTTGGTACTTTTATTTTAAGAGCCACCAAGGTGGGAACAATTATCATTCTCCAAGCATTTATTCTTTCTTGCCTTACAAGGTCAGTTGTGGCCATCAGTCCTTTAACAATGTGAACCACCAATATCAAAGCAATCCTCACTTACATGATCAAATGAGATGCAAATAATAGAAAAAAGCTTATTCCCATTGCTAGAAGAGAATTTATTGATAGTATTCAATAAATTCCATTATATAAGATAGTTAACTCTATAATATCTTGTTACTTTCATAATTTTATGCTTAAACATGTCTTAAAGTCAGTAATAAGCCGGGTGCAATGGCACACCCTGTAATCCCAGCAGCTCAGGAGGCAGAGGCAGGAGGATTGTTAGTTCAAAGCCAGCCTCAGCAATGAGGAGGTGCTAGGCAACTCAGTGAAACCTTGTCTCTAAATAAAATACAAAAAAAGGCTGGGGATGTGGCTCAGTGGTTGAGTGCCAATGAGTTCAACACCTGGTACAACAAAACAAAACAAAACAAAAATTAGTAATTAAAAACTGGCATATAATTCAGATTATACATAATAGCATTCAGAAGATACAATACCAAGTAGGCAGTTAAATGGATCATTCTGCATATCTAATTGCACTTTCCAAAAAAATATTTCTATAGAGAAAATAGGAAAAGAAAAAAAAATTTCCTAAATTTTGAAAAACTGAAAGAATCTTTGAAGAAAACTTTTAGAGTTTTTGAAATGTCCTGCTAGTGGGAAAAAATTTTACAGCTTTCTAGTGATTTTATAATAATATTTGGAGAAATCAAAATTCATTTACCTAGAACTGCCATCACTGTGCCATGCTCTCTCTTCTTCTTCAGAAGTTCCACCACTGACAGCAACCACTTCACCTTCCTAAGACATTGAAGACATATTTTATTAAATCATTTTAGAAAATAACATCCTGTGATGATAGAATATCAAGGACAAAATACTAATGATGTTGGAATATTTAAATTAAAACCTTAACACAACTTAATTTTACTCAAGAAGTAAGACAATTAATGTATATGAAGACATAATACTCAATAATACTAGATTCAGACAACTCTCAGATAATTAACATTTTAAAAGCTTCATATCTTCTAAATTGAAACATATCAAATTCCAGTTTATATTTGAAATTAATTTCTACTTTCTGGGCCTTTAAAAAATAATTTTTTTTCTGGATATACTTTCACAGCATTAAAGTTAGGCACATTATGTTTTGCCTATTATTATTAAAATAGTTTTATCATACAAAAAAACAGGATAATCCATCTCTTATCCAAATGGAAAAAGATTAAAAAATAGCAAGACATTACTTCTCCTTAGTAAATATTAATTAGTGAAGGCATTTTCTTCAAAAAAGTCAGGTTTTTGGTCACAAAATCTTATATAACTTCTTTGCTCAAATAAACTTTATGCTCTAATAACAATAGCCCTTCATATTTATTAAGCTTTTACTGTATGTCAGAAATGACTCTAAGCACTTTTGTCTATATCATCCCATTTTGTCTCAACAAAACTGTGTTGGTGGTAAGCAGCAGCTTTAATATAAGAAACTAAAGCTTAAAAAGGTTAAGAAATTTGCCCAAAGCAGCACAACTAGTAAGCAGTAAGGCTTAATTTGAAGCCAGATCATTTTATTCCAAAGCTAAGACAACTTTCTATTATGGTTCACAGTTAAAACTTGGTATGCATATTTGGATCATTCTTCAAGAGGATAATGAGATGTATTATTCATTTGTGATTTAAATAAAATGATATATTTTGGAGGAAAGTTTTCCCATTTTGATGTCTTAATGAAAAATGTGAATTAGGACCATTCCAAAGAGTTCTGAAAATTACAAGTCCATGCTACTGTTCACAGCTTGCCCTGTTCATAGAGAATATACTTAGAGAATTCTCATAATGTCTAACACCACTTGATAAAACACTGCTCCAAAAGTGAATAACTGTCAACATCTCTGAAACCCTGACTTAATTAAGGGGAAGAGAAGTGATGATGAGGGAAGAAAGGTTACGGACATGGTTTTAAGTACTAAATAAGATTGGTTTTGTGACTACAAACTGATTGCCTTTGCTAAGAGAATGTATATTTTAGAAGGGACAAATTTATGGATGCAATTATAAATGACAAATACTAAAAAAAATACACATGCACACATATCCCAACAAGGCTTTAAACGGTTACCGTAATTAAAAACTAACCAAAACTGTCAAAAACCTATTGATTCATTCTTATAGTTACATTATACAAGTGCATCATAGTATTATTTTAAAAGTTTGGTATTAAAGTAAAGGGAACCTGCATTTAATCCCAGCTATACCATTTAATAGTTAGGTGGATCTGAACTCTAAACACCTTTGAACCTCAGAACTCATATATAATGTGATTTGTTTTATGGATTTAAGATTATGAATATATATATATGCCATGCCTAGAAGTTAGTCATGGAAGTTATCAAAGTGCTGAAATCTTACATCTGAAGAACTAGTGCCATTTTCTATCTCCTCCAATGGTCTAGGAGTTTCTTCCAGTGCAGATCTTGTACGATAATTATGTTGATTTGCTTGTTGCTTTTTGGATTCTCCAAGATCCAAGAGATGCTCATGAGCATGATTCTGAAAAAAATAAAATGAAATTTATTCACAGTATGCTTAAAGAATAGACTTCTTAATTTAAAAGTTCATTTTTTCATTATTAAAGGACTCATTCATATATATCATGGAAATGGACTAGATTATAGTATGAACTATATTTCAACATTACATCAAGTTAAATCACAAGATAATACACTGAAATTTACTTGCTGATTAATAAGTTTAAAATATCTTTTTTCCAAGTAAGTGATGTGAAGATTCATGATATAAGACTAAGACAAACAATGAACTCTTTATTTTGTACTAACACCAAATCTATAAAACTGATTTAAAAAAAAAAAAAAGAACAATGGACTATGGGGCACATATAACAGGCAGAGGCCAAATGGAAAACAAAACAGTGATTTAAAAAAACAAAACTATCCTGTCTATGTTTCTTTTACTGGAGATAAATCCGAGAGGTCATCTGTCATAGATGAGAAAACAAGCAATAATGAAACACCTGACAAAATCCACACAGTGACAAAGATTAACTCAACAAACAAGAATATGCATATGAAAAAATAAGTTAATAAAGCAATCTCAAAGGCAAATAAGAAAGTAACATATCCATGAAATATATAAGTAGAGTTTTGTAGAAAATTATGGAAAAAAAATCAATCAGTCTTGAAGTTAAAAAAAAAACTATCACAACTGAGAATGAAATAAATATTCATATACAAGGATACAAGATTTACTCCACATAGATCATCTGTGAAAGAATTACTAAATGGTTTCATAATTTTGTAGAAATTTTGGGAAATATATAAAGATATAAAAAGAAAAAAAAATGTTCAATGACAATGTCACTAATTTTGACCAATCCACTTAAGAATTTAATATATCTTTTTTCTTTCATATAACAAACATTTCTACTTACTCAAATCTGTGTCATTAAAAATTCTTACTGAACTTTTAAAGCTTTATCCATAATACCCACTTCTATAAAATAAATTCCAAATTAAAGAACATAAACATTTTAAATGCCTCAATACATGATGCAGTGAAGGAGAAAGCCAGCTGTCAACCAATATTACTTCTTTCCCTTTCCCACAAACAAACAAAAAAACAAAACAAAATAAAACAAAAACAATTTGCTTTATTTATTGGGCTATCATGTGGCTACATTTTTGGCCAATGAGGAATCTGGTACAATATTATTGAGCAACATCAAAGAGCCTTCCTCAGTAGAACACATGTGGCCCTTTGTAACTTCCTCTCTTGATCATCCATCCTATGACCTTAAATGAGGATGTTGGTAGTTTGTGGCCTGAGTCAAATCCAGGAGTATCAGAAATAAAAAACATTCCAGTCCTCAACAATTAGGGTGCCATATGAGGTCTGGATTATTCACTTTAGAATTTTGATATATTTCCAATTAAACTAAGTCACTGTGAGCTGGGTCAGAAAATCAGTTAACTTTGTTCTTTAGGTGGTAACTTGGACATATAATTTTCCTTGACTTTAGACTCAAAGATTTTCAAGCTAAGGGCAAAGTAGGCAGAACAATAGATTCTTATGATTCCTTGACAATAAAGTACTTACATCTCTCTCTGATTAGGGCATGACTAACTGAAATTCATTGGATCCAAAAATTTTGCCAGAGTAGAATAACAGAGAACCTGGCAGAAAAAGAGGGACAATCCGCCCCTCTTAATGGGAAAACTAAGAACTTTTATGGCAGTATTAGCAGATGTGATTATTTACAATAACAAATAAGTGAAAACAAAAAGATATAACAAAGAAAAAAAAACCCAAAACATTGCTCTAGAGTATGCAGCCAAGACTGAACTAAAGAGCTCATGTTTAGGCAGATTATAATTTATTAGATTTAATGAGTATATATACAAATTGGCATTTGAAGAAATGGCATGCTAGAAGGCAGGAAATGTAGAATTAAAAAAATTAAATGGTAAACCATAGATACAAAGAGATAATCAGGAGTTAACTATATAATTTTATTTCATTAATTATCCCATTTAGAGTATTAACATTTGTAATTGAAAAGGGGAGGTCTTAATATAGTCATCACTAGTATAACTCCCCATTATGTACAAACACAAGAATGGGATTAATGGGCTGGGGATTGGCTCAAGCGGTAGCTCGATCGCCTGGCATGCATGCGTGCGGCCCGGGTTCGATCCTCAGCACCACATACAAACAAAGATGTTGTGTCCGCCGAGAACTAAAAAATAAATATTAAAAAAAAAATTCTCTCTCTTTCTCTCTCTCTCTCTCTCTCTCTCTCTCCCTCCTCTATATTAAAAAAAAAAAAAAGAATGGGATTAAAATTGGAATGGGCTGCACTCCATGTAAGTATAATGTGTCAAAATACACCCTATATATCTAAAAACAAAGGTCATCATACTTACAGAGCAAATTATTAAACATCAAATCAATTAATATTTACCTTTGAAACACTAAGTATTTTATTCTCTTTTGCAACAGTTAAGTGTTTCCTTTTTTCTTCTGACCTATAAGTCTTTATTTCTTCTTCTCCCTTTGCAGTCCGCCATTCTTCCTGCCGACTGAAAGAGAATATTAAAAACTATACAATCTAATGTATGAAATATGATATGTCAAGAGCTTTATAATGTTGTGAACAATCAATTAAAAAAAAAAATAAATAAAAAACTATACATGTTAATTTTCCCCCCAAAGGAATGTTAGCTTTTAGAGAAAGAATGCTGCTCATATTTTCTTTCTGAATGGAAGCATGCGATAAAGTTCTGAGTTTAAATTCTTAAGTCATAGGCTCAGGACATCTAGCATTAAATGACTGGCATACTGGAAAGATAAGATGTAGACTACAAGAAAAACTTTTTCTGCTGTGGTCTTTGGCAAATCAAGTATTAGATTCTGCGACCACAGTTATTCTTAGGGTAAGTATCCTAAGGATTAGAAACTGGACTTTATGTTTTTTAAATTGAGTATAGGATTTGTACTTTTGATAATCTTGTACACCACACAGATAGCTGGAATCCTTAAAAGAGGTTCAACAGAATCTTAAGGTTGAACTAATATAACTCTTTAAGCTCTGAAAGACATTATTTTCTTTCCAGTGAGACCCAAGTTAGGCATGACTTACTAAAAAAAAACTCTATCCAGGCATCAAGATGAAATTGAACAGAAAAAGTTGAGGGATATTAATTCTAAACTTTGATTTCATGAAATCTGAACTTAGAGACACTTTCATTCCTTACAACTTCAAAGTTTTTGAGGTGCAAAGGTATTGAATCTTTGAACTTTCAATTCTCCCAGGAGTTTTCATAATAGGAAAGGATTTAATATTCAAACGCAGAGCACCTATATATTGCTGATACTTTATGACTAGATATCAATGTTATTTTACTTAACAGCAACTTTTCCAATGTGTCTCATCATAATTATAAAGGGAAAATGAGTGAATTTTAAACTTGTGAAAATGACAGGCTTTGGATTTAACTTTTCTTTGTTCTTTAATTAAACTTTTTATTGAAATACTCGTAGATTCAGATACAATTATAAGAAATAATTCAGAGACATTTCTTGTATCCTTTATTCAGTTCCCCTCAATCTTGCAAAACCATAGTATAATAGCACAATTAGAATGCTGATACTGATAACACACTAATCTTATTCAGATTTCTCACTTTAATTTCTATTTACTTCTTTGTGTTTGTTCTATGAAAATTCATCATAAGTGTACATTTGAAAATCCATCACACCAGTCAATATACAGAACATTTCCATCAGCAGGAAGATTACTTGTGGTGTCCTCTTTTAATCAAACCCACCTCAGCCCTGCCTCCCCCCACAATCTTAGCAACTACAAATCTATTCTTCATCTCTCTTTCATAATCTTAAAAAAATGCTCCATAAATGGAATCATACACTATACAACCTTTTAAGATTGTTTTATGTATCAATGGGTTTTTCCTTTTTATACCAAAGTAGTATTCCACAGTGTGGATGTGTAGTTGATTAAACCATGTACTCAATGAAGTACATCTGAACTTTTTCCTGGCTTTGGGGCTTTTACAAAGAAAGCTGTTTATACTTGTATATAGGTTATTGTGTGAACATGAGTTTTCGTTTCTTTTGGATAAAGTAACAAGAAAGCAACAGCTAGGTTACAAGGCATATTTAGGTTTTTAAGAAAGTGCTGACTAGTTTTCCATCGAGGCTCTACCATTTTATATTCTCATAAAAAATTCTTAAGGAATCCAATGTTCTCTACATCCTCCCCAGCATTTGGTGCTGTCACTAAACATTTTAGCCAGACAGGTATGCAGTAAAATTTCCTTAGTAGCTAATGATTTTAATATCTTTTCAGGTGTTTATTTGTATTCTCTTAAGTAAAAGGTCTGTTCATGTCTTTTACCCATTTTCTGACTGGATTGTATTATTTATTATTGAGCTTTAAGAGTTATTTATAATGCTAAAGATATTAGCCCCCTTTTAAAAATATGTATTTGTATTTAATTTTATTCACAGTAATTAGTCTGGTTTATTTAAGAGCCTTTTAGAATCAAACTTTAAATTAGCTACCAGGGGCAAATTCTAAAAGATCCCCAAAGAAAGTGTTAGGGACAAGATCTAGGAAGGCCAAACTAAAAATAACCGCTAAAAAGAAAGCCAGAGCCTTGCTTGACCTTGGGCTTAATGATTAAATACAATGGTAAAGAGATAAAAGAGTAGAGTATTTAAAGAGAAATATCTTTATTTCTCAAGTTTTCTTCTATGTGCAGAACGCAGAACCTTAGGCAAGTGAGCAATCATACCTCTTTACTCATACCTCTCCAGGGGAAACATCTACTAATTAACTGGTATGCTCTAGAAGGAAAATCCAGATTAGGATGGCCCAGCCCTGTGCAACTAATTGCAATGTATATATTCTGCTTTGCACTTTTAAGAAGCAAACAATCCCAGTGGTTTGGAAGGCTGAGGCAGGAGGATCACAAGTTCAAAGCCAGCCTCAACATCTTAGTAAGACCCTGTCTCAAAATTAAAAAATAAAAAAGGGCTAAGGATGTAGCTCAGTGGTTAAGTGCCCCTGTGTTCAATTCCTGGTACAAAACAAAACAAAACAAACAGATAAACCAAATGTCTCATAGAAAAATATGATGACCATCGGCTACTTATTTTTCAGGTTTAGTATTAAGAAGCATAGTCTCCCGCAAATAAAAGTCATATCCTTCAAAACCGTACCAGAAAAAAAAAGTAACATTCTGATTTCCTATGTGTCTTATTCGCCTCTATTATATTTCAGTTCGTTCAGAATTTGTATTGAAAAGTTGATGTTATTTATTAGACTCTTTCAACATTAGAATTAAAAACTGGGAAAGGAGCCAACTAAAAAAGGATGAGTTAGTTAACTTTTTATTAAGGACATCTGTATCATAAGATAAGTTACTACTCACATTTATATCTTAGGTAGATATTTAATCCTCAATCCCCAAGCAAATTCTAAGTATTGTCCAATCAAAAAGCTTAACCTGTATGATTAAATCTAAAAATGTTAACTATATAATCACTATTATATTTTGATTTTAAGAACTAGAAAGTCTTAAAATCCAATTCTCAAAGAATATTACACTTTTTATTATAGTATACAAGTCAGTATTAACTTAGATTCATAAAGACCTCATTCATGAATATTTTAGTTCCCCATAATACACAGTATGAGAAGAGGATTATGTTAAATCAATTTTTAATCCATAAATGCATATTTTAAAATTTAAAAATTTTAATATACAAGATAGTTATATATTTTCCAGTAAATGGTTTTTCTTTATGCCTCTGAATAATATTATATAATAGTGAAATTCATTAAAAATCCCAAATAATATCAAGTATATAAAATGTGTTTAAGATATAAATAAGACAAACTGAGATTTATATATCAATCTTAAGATACTCAATAAAATCTGTTTGTTAAGTTCAAATTAATGGGTTTTTCCTTCCATTCATCTTGGCACATTCCATCTCATACCATTTACATGACTTACTCCTGAAATGAACATATTTAAAAATTTTTCTACAGTCAGAAATAGCTTAAAATACTAGCTTTTCAGATAAATTTAAAAAAATCATAAGGCTGAAAAGATATTTTAAAGACTATAATTCAAAATGAAAGCAAGCAACTATGGTATATACAAATTAACAATTCCCTTACCTGGCAACACCAGCTGACAGCTCAGGTACTACCACCCTTCGACTCCATGCTACAAGATCCCGCTCTGTGGCTATCTCACTCCTTGGTGCATTGCTATGCATTTGCCGTACACCTTCAATTTGTCCACTACGTCTTAGTCCTACATTTGGTGGTGAATGAACCTCTGAGGTAGAACTTACAGATCCTAAGTTTAAAAAAAAAAAAAAAAATTAGTATGGTAAGTTCTATTTAGTCATACTTCTCCATTAGTTTGCAACCGGAGGAAAAAAGTCAAAATTGTTCTATTGTTCATAAGAAACACAATATTATAGCCACTAATTAAATTATTAAATCAGGAGCTAAATCACAGAAAAAAGGTTAATAAAAACAAAATATGGTTATGGTTATTCAGTTGTTAATTCAATGAATCTTAAGTATGAACTGTTAAGACCCAAGCACTATAAGTAAAAATCATTACTTCATAATAAGCAAAATCAAACTGAAGGACATTTATGGTTCAGTAATTTGTTTTGGCTTTTTCAAGTTTTATAAAAAGCAACAATAAGGGTGATGAGCTATTGAAAATGTGGCTGGGAATATAGCTCAGTAATAAGGCACTTGCCCAGCATGTGCAAGACTAAGTGTTTAATCCAAACCATTGCTCCCCCGGCCCCAAAATACCACTCATTTCTAATGTTTTATTACAGAAAACTTGAAAAAATACACACAGTAAAAAAAATCAGTATCTATAATTTAAAGCTTCATATTATGAACATTTTCAGGACATTAAACTACATGATCATTTGACAGCCCAATATTTCATTTTATGGATGTAACATATTTCAGAATTTAAAATATTTCACTTAAAATAGAACTTTTGCTTACCTCTACTTAAGCGACTGGTGTTACCAATACCTGCTTCACCAGAACGTCTGAGGTCTTGTTCTTGTTGTAGTCTTTGAATCATGCTATCCAGGGGACTGATTTCCTGGTTTGCTTGCTGACTTAAAACTTGGTTTAATCCTATAAAATAAGTACAAAGATATTAAGAATATTTCAGAAACTCTTCAAACCATTTTACTCATCAACCTTGGAATCTATAATTAAATGTAAATTTTGTTTGGTTAATAGACCTAAAATTAACAACTATAAATGCTAAGAGTAAAGCAAAGAAAGAAAGAAAAAAGTGAGACAGCAAGAGAAAGCGTGTGTGAGAGATGCATGCACACATACATACCCCCATATTAGTCCATTAAAGGTAATGATTAGAGTGAGTATAACTGCTTTTACTATGTATTTACCAAGATCCAGGCACTCATAATTGTTAATTTAATCAAGTATGTATCATTAATTCTACGTTAAAGATAACAAACAAAAACTAAAATAATTATTAAAACTCATACACCAAGGAAGTGGCAAAAGTAAAATTTCTATTTAGAGCACAGTTTCTTAAAAAAAAAAAAGATCTCATTACCTATGTTCTCAAAAGAACTTTACTGCTTCATTTATGCAACAAATTTTTGACTGTCTACTCTGTGCTAGTAACTATGGTAAGTACTGGGGATACAGTGGTGAATAAGAGATGTCAAGATCCCCACCTTGCAGGAGCTAACATCCAGATGTGGAAAGTAAGTAATATATCTACAGATAAATACACATTGTGAAAGATGTTAAAATAAAGAGGGTGATAAGATTCTTAAGAAAGGGTGGGTATGGGGAGAGATGGGTAATATCTGTGTCAAGTTGGAACTTACAGAAGTTGTTTTTAAGAAGTTAATGCTTTAACTGAGACTTGAATTAGCCATGTGCAAAGGTAGAAAAAGTTCACTCCTGATAGTACGCAACAAGTCCAAAGGCTCTAAGACCCAAAAGAATTCTGTGTATTTTGATTCATCCTACTTTTCTAGCATCAACTTTTACCCATAATAATCACAGAGGACCACCTGACACTTCTATCTTCCTAAAAGAAAATACTACTTGACCACAGAATTTCCACTGTTAAGAATAAACATAACAAAATCTAACTCCTCCTTCAAGCACCAACTAAAAAGTAACCTTCATATTTACTCCACAAAATCTTCCCAAAATACCTCTTGATAGAATTAGCTGCAAACCTCTTTCAATTTCATACCAATCTATACATATCTTAGTAATCAGCCCAGTATGTAACATAAAGAAAAGCTTGGGCAATAGTTAGTTCCTTAAAAACGTGTACTGTCTTTAAGAATCTTAATATTTCTAAAAATAATACAATGCTATATATATATATATATATAAATTTTGATGATGCTGAATAAAATATAAGAATGTAAGACATATGAAAATGCCATTGGAGTAAAGAAAGGAACAGTTAATATTCGATGTGCAGGCATATAAACTAATTGCAGCAGAATTTTAGATTGGGCTTAAATTGGGAAGACAAAAGAATATTTTAAATGTAGTGGGGTAAGAAAGGTACAAGGAAAGAAAAATTACATGTACTAAGCATATAATATTTCATTTTCTAAAATTTTTTTGTTAGTTATACAGACACAATATCTTTGTTTACTTATTTTTATGTGGTGCTAAGGATTGAACTGAGTGCCTCACATGTGCAAGGCAAGCACACTGCCACTGAGCCATAACCCCAGACCTGCTATTTCATTTTACAGGAGAAAACTATAATTCAATAAAATAAAATTATCCACATCACAAGGTTAGAAAATTGTAAAAGCTCAGAGGCAAAGCTGAAATATCCACATGTGCTTTCCTGATTTGCTGTTGGGAAAACAAGTCATGTTTGAATATTGATGAGTAATTGGGCATAGATCAAATTTACAACTGAGGAAACATAAAAAGTGTGCTATCCAGTGTCAATGCAACAAAATTGCATTCGAATTAATTTATTATAATAGCCAAGATTAACTTTTATCTATATTTCAATCAAAAATTATTATTGATCTAGATTTGCAAATATAAATATAGTTCATAATGATGCTACAGAATTTCTGAATAAAAATTTTCTTTTGTTCCATTTTTATACTTAAGAAATCCAAAATAATGATAGTAAAGATTTTTTTTACTCTGAATTTTGTAAATCAGAACATTGAAAAATTTTGTGATTCAGTATAAAGCCATAATTATTGCTAAAGATTCTTCTGTGATCCACTATTAAAAACTAGTTTCTCTTTCATTTTTGAGCTCATATCTGCTTTATACACTAAGAATACCTTGGTGTGAAAGAAAGAACAATGAGCCAAGAAGCAGAGGTAAGGTTATTACTCTGTGATTCCATGACACAATACTGTTAAACTTCATTTTGTCAACTTTAAGGATCAAAATACTATAGATAGAAGGATTAAATATTATATATAAAAGTTTTTTATATACTATTAAATGGAGAAAAAGAAAGCAATGATAATTAAAGTGCACTGATATTTTAATAATAAATGAGTCCTTTCTTTATTTCCCTGTGTCTGAAATCCCAGCCCACATACCTATTTTGAGACCTGAGCAAAATTTGACTCTTGCCCACTGCAGTACCACAAACTGAAGGCATTCTTCTGATTTCAGTCCAATAACCAATATTTCTCTAATAGTGAGACTTCTGTAATCTGAAGATCTGCTTAGACAAATACTAGCTGTTCTCAATTCTTTTGAGTTTATGCAGTATCCATATGCTGAGACACATGACTTTCACATACTTAGGATATCAAGTCTACACTCCTCTGTACAAGTGGTAGCAAGGGCAATACTTTTAATGTGTTTCCTTACACTCCATTCTAAGTGGGCATGCATGTGTCATTCCAAGAGCAGCCCTTTCTATCCATTATATCCATCTTCCATACAATTTCATAACCAATCCTTTACCAAAAAATAAGATGGGTTTGCAACATTGCAATGGGAGTGATTTTACTGTGCTTACAAAATGTAAATTCATTATTTACTCATCACAAAATCCACTTGGAGATTTTGTCCATTATGTTAGTCTAAAACAAAATCATTTCACAAAATTGTTCTAGTTTAAAATAGAACAATGCATAATGATATGACTGGCTCAATATTTATAGAGCTTCTCCATTATTTTCACTTAATAAAAATCAGTGCTATACTTGTCAAATAAGGAGGAGTCTGTAGATCTTATCTCCATTATTTTAACTCCCATTCAATTTGACTTTTACACTCTATTACTTCCCTGAAATAGCTCAACACTCTTCAACCCTATGTTACTTCTCCTAATTGTTTAAAAGTTCACCACTTCTTAAAATACTCATCATTGTGAATAGGCAACCTAGTTATAGCTTCTCTCACATACTTTTAGTCCCTTCAATAATATCAATCACAATTTTTCACTATGCCTTTGTTTATAATTATGCTTACTCATCTATCTAACCCATTCTATGACACCACTGATCATATTTGTTTAATTTCCTACTGAATATCCAAGGCTTAGCAGGTCAGGAACAGAGGAGATTCTCAATAAGTGCTGCTTAATGAATAAAATAATTGAATTGATTCATCACACAGCAAATACAGAGACAAGTCTATTAGTCTTCAGAAGACATAAGTACACATAAACCAAAATTATTGCCATAAATCTCCATTTTAATTATCTAATAATTCTTATGCATTATTCAAAAAACTTATAAAACTCCACTTTTACTTTTCATTTCCTGAAAACAAAGTTTTACTCAATGAGAAATTTTTAAATATTTCAATGGAAAAAAACCAAAATTGGCTGTCTCTGAAAATAAGCACTTACCTGAGGAAGTGACCCCCATCTGCGGGATGAGCTGCTCCTCTCTACAGTTTTCACGACCAGGAACTAATCTTTGATATCTTGATGGATGAGGGTTACCATCAACATCAACCAAAAATGGTGGAGGCATGAGATGGGGTGCCTGCTGAGTCTGTTCATCTAATACAAAATTGTTGGCATCACGGATAAGAGGCCGATAATCACTATGAAAGAACATCTGATCTGCTATCTGTAAAAAAGGTTCAAAAAAGACTGGAAAAATTAAAATTTAGTATTACAAAGATTTACAAGATTTCTAATGAGAAACATTTTAATACAAATTATGGCAATAAGCAACAATTTAAAGGCATTTTCTGGATCTGGAGATGTAGCTCAGATGTGGAGTGCCTGCTAAGCACCCACATGTGAGGCCTTGGCCCAATTAAAAAAATTTCTTTTCTTGAATTAATTGTAGGCAAACTTTGTATTTTTCACATTAAATTTTAGGATCAGAAAAGCAGTTGCTTTCTCTGGAACAGGTAGAGAGTTGTATATATCAAAGAGCACAGGGGTAGGAAAGACAGTGGAATGCGATGGTAATAAGCATTACCCTAAGTACACATAAAAAGACACGAAGGATGTAACTCTACTTTGTGTACAACCAGAGTTATGAAAAATTGTGCTCTATATGTGTAATATTAATTGCAATGCATTCTGTTGTCATATATAACAAATTAATTTTTTTTAAAAAAAGAGCTAACTTTAAAAGTAAGTTATTCAATTTTAAACGTAATAGTAAACTCAAATCTAGGCATGAACCATACAATTCAGAGAGCTACCATATCTTAATTCCTTAGGCATATAGTAAGCATGGTTTATTTACTTATTAGGGTGCTAGGAATTGAATGCAGGGTCCCATGAAAGCTAAGTGCATACTCTACCACTGAGCTACACCCTCAGCCCTACGGTTTCTATAATATTAATATAAAAATTAACATAACAAGATATTCTAAGAGTGAGCATTTTCCCTAAAATTTTTGTGGTAATATAAAATTAATATGCACTCAGCCCTGATACATCTGATATCAAAACTTTATTGGTTGGTTAATTTGTAATGTCAAATTAAAATTTTGCTGTTCTTTAACCTTTTATACAACTCCACAACAAATAATTAATTAATTCTTTTGCCCATTAACTTTAAAGACAAGATCTTTGGTAAAAATAAAACAAGAAACATTAGTTACTATAAGTGGGTCATAAATTTTTAGAGAATCATAAGAAAGTTAAAATTCATATCCTAGGTAAAATGTATATTATTTACATAAATAAAACATTTTACATAATTTCAAAGAGCCTCTCCAAGGACAGTATCTTTCATTTCCAGTTAAGATATGCCAAGTTAAGAACTCATATATAGTTTGGTCTTAAAGACTCAAATCTAGTTTGCTCTAACAGACTCATTACCTAATTACAGAACAGTAATATTTTAAGAACTATCTTCACCTTCCTTTCTAAAACACAAATTACCAGACTAATTAAAATATGGTTATTGACTTAAAAAATGTTGATTTCACCCACTTCAAAACAATACAACTCCTAATCACCCATGGATGAAAAACAAGTAAGGAAATGATGTATATTTATTATACTCTACCTTGTCATATTTGCTACTGGACCCAAAGCCAAAAATTAAAAGATGTCCGTGAGAGTCTGTGCATGCAAAATGCTGACCATCAGGAGAGCATTTGCAGTCAAATACTGCACCATGTCCTTGGCCTTCAATCTGAAATATATTTAACCAACAATCAGAAAATTCCCACTAAAAAATTAGAATTTTATGATAAAAGATGTATAAGTATATATCCTAATGAAGTGAAGATTAAGCACAAGCACAGTACAATAAAATTGGTGAATATTCATGAAAAGTGCCAGATTAACACCCCTGAAAAACAAAGAACCCTATTTATCCACAGACCATACACAATTCAGGAAATAAAAGAACACCAATCTCCCCCACCCATCGAAGTCTGCTTCACGTTTTTAATCCAGACTTAAAATGTAATAAGCCATACATTTCATCTATTTCCATCCATTCATGCCCTTTCTGCAAAGGCTGACAAAATGTAGTAACTGTACCGATTTTTTGATAACTCTTGGAATTAGGAGACAGAGATCACTGCTTACAAAATTCATTTTTTTGGTAATAAATTCCCTGGTGGTCTGACTCATTTTTCAAATGGTGAATTTCAAAGGTTAAAGAAAAGGTTTTTTTTACCTGATAACTGTTTTCTGTTTTCCAGTTCCATTAATCCAGAACGAATGGATTTCTCCCTGCAACCTGTCAATCAAACAGAGGTGGCCAATCACCACTCTGAATTTTTTGCTCTCAGTGCTTCTTCAGACTATGTTCCAGTTGAAAACTTCTTTAGCAGTGTTCTGAAAGAGGTAAAAATTCTACCCTATCTAAAGCACATCTAGGGACTGAATTTCAGAAACAACTGAAATAGGGAGTTGACTCCCTAACTACAGATGATTTTCAACAAATGCAAATTGGATTTCTGGATTAGCAGAATCGGAACACATACACATTATCAGGTAAGAAATACCTCCTTTCTGTTCCGGTATCCACTGATCTAGAACAAATTGAGTATTATTAGTAATATCCCACGAAATACTTGGAAAGAGTAACTTTATTGCTTTAGTTAAAAATCTGGCATAAGAATGGATGCACAGTTCATCAAATACACAAGTGAGTTAAAATTCAGAAGAAGAACAGTTGTTTCTCAAGGAAAGTTTGTACTTTGGTCAAAAGATGAAATATCACTATGAAAAGAAGGGCCCTGCCTAAGAAGTTAATACTGCAAACAGGAATTGCCTCAAAAGACAACTAACTTTTCTTTTCACTTACTGAAAAAGAAGAAATGTATACAATAGTTCTTATTAATGTTGTTTTGGATGGTGACAATGGAAAAGAATGAATAACTTTCCTTAAAATATAAACATATACAAGAAAGCTAATAAACTTGTCTAATGTATAATGCACATAAAAACTTACCATAACAAAAATAAAATGAACCATAAGTGAATAGATTTATTTATTGGATATGAAGAAAATTAGAGAATGAAAAGATAACAGAGGAAGGTAACTGATTATAAGTCTACTTTAAAACAATTCATAAACAAGGAGGAAAAGAACAATTTCTCCTGATTAATGTAAGGGCATTAGTAGCCAAATAGCATTTGCCAAAAAAGACAGACTGTAAGTAGAAATATCAGGATTCAAATTTTCACTTTTCAATGTTTTTCTAGACAAGATTTTCTTTTAAAGTTACATGGACTGTTTTAAATAACTACATGGACAAAGTTTATGTCTAAATAGAATTTTACATCAAAAACTCAAAATTATAGAAACTCCCTTAGCTGTATGTTGTTACGTGATTTTAGTCCACTCAAAATTTCACAAAAACAAGAGACAAAACAAAAAAACAACTACTTTATAAATCCACTCTAGTAAATGCTTCCAAAATGACAATACTATTACAAGACTAGGTTTACAAGTATACCATAGTAGAAAGAAAAAGATTTGAAAGTAGTCCAAGTCAGCAATGCCAAAGGAAATCTAATAGATTTTCATAAGCATGATACGCTTCCTGTGATATTTAAGCTGTTTTGCTATATATTTTTCTTTTTAGAGGGAGTAGGTGGGCCTAATCAACTCTTTATCCATGCTATCAATATTGTCACATGTATTGTTAACAGATCTCTACAAGAATACTTTGGGAGAGATGGAATTTATAAAAGTCTAAAAACGCAAAAAAAAATAATAGTCATCTTTAAGATCACTGAGCATCCTATATATCACATTCCATTTTGAACATAGCAGGCTAGAACTATTTTTTTTAATGCCAGGCATCTGTTTACCTCTATAGTGACTTTTATGTAAGAAAAAAAGGTAAACTACATTATTTGAATTAATGACTATTCATTAAAGAAGGCATTATAAGAAAATACTTTATTCATGAACAAATTAGAAAAGGTACCTAAAAACATTAATTAAAAAAACCAAGTTTATCTTCAGTAAAGGCTCCTTGCATAATGAACGCCCCTACTTATAGACGGCAGATTAGACTTTCCAAATACTTGATGATGCAAAGGAGACAAATATTTTATTTTCCCTATATAACTAAAAATCTACCCTTTTGATGTGTACTATGATTTAAAAGTCACATAAGAAAGTCAAACATTTGTCTCTGAAAAAAATTTGATCTTTTAAAACCACTGTCAAGTATTTATGAGTAAGAATTCTCAAAGGAAAAATTTAATCATAAAAGCACTATTTGAATATATATATACATAAATAGAAAACAATGAGGCAAACCTTCACAAATCAAAAGAAAAATACCTTCTCTATTCATATGAAAGGAATATGGATCTATCAGAAAAGTAAATGTACTGCCTAACAAAATAATGTGTCAACATAAAATTTAATATTATATATAGCTTATACTAGTACTTCCTGCATTGCTATAGCAAAATAATTCCAACAAAACAGAAAATAATGACAAATTTCCAAATGAGTTTTAAATAAATTACTGTTGAAATAAAATGAAGAATACTCATTATACATTACCCAGGGCCTATAAAAATAAAGACCACATAATGTAAGAAACTCATATACATTAAATAATATCAAGAAATAGCTGAAATAAGCCATGAAATAGTATTTGCCAAGAACTGCAAAAATTGAAAAGGGGAATTAAAAGAAATAAAAAAATATGCTTGGTAATTTATATATATATATATATATTTTTAAAAGCAGAAGATGAGAGGACTACATATTAAAATAATTATTTCCCTACTAGAAAATTATTAGACTGAAGAATTATAGAAATATTAACAAGAAATGAGTAGTATAACCTTTGTTAGAAAGTCTGGAGATTTATTCATACTGAACTTTAAAAAATTCAATATAAAAATTTCTGAGATGAAAGTTTTGCTGATGACAAAATTACTGTACTTAAGAAAGAATGTACAACTTCTAATATAATTTATGTGAAGCATAAAGATCAATGATTAATGGAGACAGAGAAATGAGGTCTAAGACCAAAGAGATCTGTTCACCAATAGTGGGCAAAAACATCTCATATGTCCATGGAATGATGGAGAATATTTAAGTGATCATTATAGATTCCTTTCTAATGCACTACTATTTGATATTAAGGAAGACTTATTGGAAGAACTGAACAAATGTGGAAATGAAGTACACATGTCAATTCATGCTAAAGTGACAGGGTCTTAATTATTTAAATCATTAGAAATACACAGATAAACAGATCTGAGCATTAAGAAGTATGTACTTCTTGAGGGCCTCAACATAAAACAGGAAATTTTAAAAATATGGGCTTAGGCAGAATTACACCATTAAGGAATTATTTTAATTCTATGACCATGATCACTGTTCTTGTTTTGTGCATTTAAAATATATATATAACATTAATTAGAGGAAAACATCTTATCTAGAAAACATTTCAAAATTTAAAATTGTACACCTTTTAATATACTCTAATAATTTTCTGATAGATTCATATACCAAGAGTCAAATAGCTAAGTAGTGGAATTTATACTAAGAATTGTCCTTAGAAGTTCTTCTTTATGTGTAGAGAATTTAGTTAAATAAACTTAGTATTGAAAATTCTTTATGATAATGTTATTACATAACTAAGGACAGCTATTTAAAACTAATGGTATCAAGATAAAGAAATTTTTAAAATGCTATATGCCTGGTTTGATTTTTTTAAAAAGATAAGTAGATTAGCTCTAGATTGTTGTCAAAAGAAAAATATTATAAAAACAATTCATCTTCAAATTTAATCCCATTTAGTTTATCTATAATCTGATACTGAAGATAAGATGAGCGATATTATATTCACCAAGTCTCCTTGAAATCTACTCTCCTTTCATGTCTCTAGCACAATATAACAAGGTGTCTTCCCAACCTATTCCTTCTGGTTGTTTATCTCTTATCTACTAAGTAATTATATTTTTCAGTTTAGTTCTAAACCATCTAAGCTATCCCAATTTCATAAAGAAGGAAAAACCATTTAACATGAGAACACTTCAACATTTCTTTCTCTTTATTCCTAGCCCCTCTAATTTGTCTCCAACTGCTGGCTGGCCATTTTCATATAGGCAGCTCAACATAATAAACATATACTAGAAATGAACTAATAAAATAATCAATTCTTGTTGGGCATACTGGCATGCACCCATAATTCCAGTGACTCAGGAGGCTTAGGAAAGAAGATAAGTTCAAAGCCTGCCTCAGCAACTTAGGAAGACCCTGTCTCAAAATAAAAAATAAAAAGGCTGGATATGTAGCTCAGTGGCAAAGTGTCCTTTAGTTCAATCCCCATTAACCACACACCCCCAAATGAATTCTTCCTCAATGTTTTAATATTTCCATTAAAAATACATTTGTTATCAAGGTCCCCCAAGTATACAATTTTGAAAACATTTATTAAATCTTTTCTCCTTGTTACCGTTCAGAAACTGTCATTACCTAACTTTGTGATCAGTCTTGTACCAGACCCAAAATACCAAAACTTACAGTTTTTCCCCCTTCAAAAATTTCCCACTACTTGCCCATATAATTCTTCATCCTTTACTGATGAAAGTAGTTCTCCTCACATCCACACTGAATTTCATATCTGAGATGCTATGACTAGCAACCCAACTATTATTCTCTTAGTTTATGTAATATCCTATAACTTACTAAAACCACCACACTGTTCACTATTCCTTATTTGAGGCGATTAAAAACCCACCTCAATTTATGTTTTTCACCTTATCATCCATTACTTCCAAAATCTGTTTCAAATTACCTAGCGAAATTACTTTTCATACATATTTTAACATGCACCTTGATGTTTATAATGTTCTTCCTACTTATAAAAACACATTCTCTTTGTTACTGACAACGTGCTTTTTACCTTTCAAGACACAGTTCTAATTCTTTTAATTTTTTTTTTATTTGAGGAGGTGTTACTGGGAATTTAACCCAGGGGCAATTTATCACTTAACTACATCTCCAGTCCTTTTTATTTTTTGAGACAGGGTTTCATTAAGTTGTTTAGGGCCTCACAGTTGCTGAGTCTGGCCTTGAACTTGCATTCCTCCTGCCTCAGCCTCCTGAGTGCTGGGATTACTGGTATGCACCACTGTGCCCAACATAATTCTTCCTTTTTAATAAGGCTTTCTCTGACCATCTATCTTGAACTGATTCTTACACCTTTAAATACAGCAATTGTCTATTCTCATTTGTCATGCTATCATTTGAAATTATTTAATATTTCAGGTATGTTTCATCTATCCAACCTATTAACTGACTGAAAACAGCAACATGTTTCTCTTCTTTGTGGACCACATATTTTGTGCTTAACACATAGTAAGAACTCAAATACATGCTAGTCAAAATGTCTTCACCTGCATGTTGACATTCTATATAATTTGACATACTTTCCCATTGTTTAGTAACTATCAAATCTCAAAACACTCTTGTGATAATGGGTCAGAGTATGACCAAGAAATGCTACATCCAAGTAATTTATCAATAAAATACAGTATGACAAGATGTAAAGACAAACACTCATGGCAACAAATCTTAAATGTTTTTGGTATCAAGAAACAGACAAAAGAGAATCTAAAGAACCCCAGAAAACAGAAAGTGTCATTACCTAACTTTTTGATCAGAAGACTAAAGATAATTCCTTAGCCAGACAAGATGAAAATAGGACCAGAAGCTTTCAGAGTCCTTTTAAATACACAGGATATAGATATAGTACTATCTTATCAGATAATGACAAATGAGAGAAAGAAGATAAACTGACTTGAAATTTTTATTCACAAATAATACCACAATATAACCTATACCTATTTTGAGTTTCTTTTTCTTTCTTTCCTAGATATATGCTGCTGTGATTGTCTAAAACTAAAGTATGGGTAACACTGAGAACATGTTAATGTCAGAAGAATTATGCATGTGTAAAAATTCTGAGTGGTAGATTGGCAGCCTCTGCTCATTTGGAACGTTGCAAGGAGAAATATATTGTTCTGGATTAGTGGACACAGGAACATTTTTTTTTTAATCTCTTAAGTAAAAGAAAAGTTAAGAGAACAATTATAAAAATAAGGAAAACTTTAATTAAATAAAAATTGTTATTTGGAATTTACCCATGAAACAATAAAAGTAAAGCAAAAATCAAATTCAATAAAACCGCTTTCTCACAAGAGACATATTATACTCTTCAATTAAAATTAAAACCAGACAGGAGGCAACAACTACTTGAAAAACATGACAGAAAGAGAAAGATATGGAGAAAGAATCAGATATAGCTAGGACTACAGAGAAAAGAAACAGCAAGAGAGAAAGCAAAGGTGCCAAAGACGTGAGAAAAGTTACTAACATGAGTCTATAAATCTCATTCCAAACATCTTTTATTTATTTACTATCTAGTATTCAAATAGTTGAATATTAAGAAACAGAAGGTCTTTCATATCTTTTCAAATTAACATGGATTCAACTGAATTTGCTGTTAAATCTTAGTTGTACTGTGTGGTAATTTAAGGGAGGAAATAAAGGCCAAAAACAACTAAAACAACTTTGTTTTGAGGAACATGTACGATTTTAGTAAACTTCTAAATGTGCCTACTTCTTTTCAGGGAATAACAATAATACAAGGTCATCAAGTTCAGTCCAGAGACTTTACACACACTTTCAAGTTATTTCTGGGAATAATTTCTCTGCCTCTTAGTATTTAATTGGAGTTTGAAGCCTTTAGAGCTTAGAATAACTCTGATCAAAACAAACCTATACTAATGTCTACCTCTTGTCAAAATGTGGGCTTGCTAAACTTAACCCAAATAGTTTAGAATATTCTTAATATACACTATGGGCTTCAATAAAATATGCAAATATATACTATTTTCCCCTGACTTCTCAAGTTATACAAAGACTTTTCAGCTAAAACATGAATGAATAACTGATGCTAGTTTTTTTTTAATTTTTTAAAAGAATTTAAATAAGAAAAACTTGAGGCCCAGAATTCATGTGTTTTTTTAAAACAGGAATGAAGTTGTCCATTTTCCCTAGGACATTCTCTTTAGTTATTATTATTATTTTCCTGGTTCAGTGAAAGAAAGAAACAGAAAAAGAGATGAGGAGCAGGGAAAGAAAAAGAGACAGAAACAGAGAAAGAGTGATAAGAAGTAGGGGGAGGGGGAGAGAGGGGGGCTTTTACAAGTTCGAGATTATTTTTAATTAAAGATGAGACGGTGAAAGAGAGGAGGAATACAAGGAACACGTATTAACTATTAAATTTCATGTCCTGTATTAGCCTTTTTTACAAACATCATCTCATTTGTCATATATGTCTTATTAGTAATAAAAATAACCCACCTCCCAACTGCTTTTATCATTCAGATCCTCTATGAAGAGGAATGCTAGCAATACAAATAAGAAAATAATCCCATTCGTTTTCTGAAGAAAACTACTAGCAAACTGAAAATCCATTTATAAGATTTTGAAACAAAGTAAACTAGGAAACTGTTAAAGCATAAAAAGAGCTAAATATGTTTATCTGAATTCTCAACTTCCTATCTTTTAATTTTTAAAGTATAAGTCATGGCTTGATGTGGGAAAAAAGAATATTTACCTGAACGATCCCTATCAATACAATTTAAAATATTAACATCTCATAACCATTAAAAATTTATTAAAACATAATTATTATAACTTAGACGTTAAAAGTTCAACTTTTCACTTAAAAATCTTTCTAAAATATAGTTCTGGTTTTATTTTATTTTTTTCTATTTCTAAGATTTCAAAAACAGAATTTCAATTTTCCTAATAGGTAAGAAAAATTTGTAAAATGCTGATTAATCCAGAATATTGATTTGCCATATAAATTCTTTTACGTTTCATAAAAATATATAAATTTCAAATTGAAAACTCAATTATAAAAAACAGTAATACTAAAGCAGTATTCTCAAAATATGCTTAATAAAAAACCAAAATTTATGTTTAAAAGTTGCATTCTTTTAAAATTATAGCTTACATTTTTTATTTTCTTATGCTATACACCAAATGAATTTATTTATTTTATAAGCTTCAATTTCAACATTCCCATAAAATATACTTAATGCTTCATCTAAAGTTTCACAACATTTTATAGACTAAAAAAGAAGCATTCTATGAAAATTATTCATTCTCAAACCCTCCAAGGAAGAACGACTATAACCTCCATATGGTACTCAAAAAATATGTTCTAAATTGAGTATGTGATTACAAGTAAAACTTAACATCAGGGATAAAATTTGGAATCAAAGTTTTATGGTATTTTATTAACTCCAAAATGTAATGATTAGCTAATAACGAGAAATAACTCTAACTGTAGCCACAGCTCAAAATTCATGATAAACACAAATTTCTGTTCCTCCCTAAAATTATTTTTCCTTATATTTGTAATAGCAGTGTTGGATGCTTTATGTTTAATCTGCCCATAGATAAACAAGCAATCAAATGAAAAAAGGAGTGAAGAGCAAAAAGAAGTTGGGCACTTACTTGATGTAAATTAAAGATAGGGGAAAAAATCATTTAATACCTCAAAGATCCACACAGAGTTCTAAAAATTGTTCATGTCCCCACCCCAACATAGATCACTAACTGGGTATAAATTGAAGTTGGCTATGTAGTGACTTTGAAAACAGCTTAAAAAAAACCAAAAAACCTAACCATGACTACATTTAGACTTAAAGAGACATTCCCAACAGACAAAAATCATGGGAATAAGTTCCATGTGCCCATGTAATAACTGTGAGACCTAGGTAAACTTAGAAAAAGTACTTCATCTCTTTAACATACAGTTTATTTATAAAACCAAAAATAATAAAATCTACCCTACTTATATAACTTTCATGAGACCCAAATGAAGTAAAGAATGTGGAAACATTTTAGAAACTATTCAAAATATTAAAGAGAATACCTTTATTTTAGTGAGATAAAGTATAATTTTTTGTTGTTTTTTAAAATGCAGGATATCACTTTTTATCTTTTTATTTTATGTTTTGTTTTTCTAACAGTTTGAAGATTCTGTAGATACTATCTAATTCTACTTAGTACATAAATTTATTTCTATTGCCCCTTATAAATTTTTCTATCTTAGAAAGAATCAAATAATTTTATCATTTAAAACCCTAAACAATAAATAATCTTAAAGCAGTTAAGATACTGATTTCTTATTTAATTTCTTAAAACCATATATTATGGCTGACCTCTGGTTGCATAACTAATTCGTAATGGCTTAAGAGCAATCACTTAAATCTCAAGAGTTGAAATTTTTATATCTGTTGAAAAGGTAGAATATATGTGTGACCAACTTACCTGATGAAAATTCACCTTTGTAACTGAAAGCAGTATTCAATTTTAAGAGAGAACTTTCTCTTCACACACTCTACCAGTATAATAATGCTCTTTGAATTGAATTACTAAATGAAGCAATTAATACATGTATAGCTCTTAACTGCTTTCCTTTGACGCTATAAAAATCAACTGAGAAATGACTATTTCCTTGAATACAGATATGTTCCACAAAGGAAAAAAAAAATTCAGTACCAGCATATTTGTGGATTTGTTTTTTTAAAAAATCTCTTATGCAATCACAAAGGAAATCCATCTATCACTAAGAACAAATAATCAATACTATCTTTTCAGTAAAATGATAATTTTACAACCCTTATTTCTTACCTTATGAATACTAAGGCATAGCCATAATGTCTGCCAAAGTTAATTTCTTCACTAATATAATTTACTTTTTCTTCTGTTTATTGACTACATATAAGTTATTTTACTTCTAATTTTACTTTTTCTTCCGTTAATTGACTACACAGAAGTTATTTTACTGATTATCAATCAAGTAAACATCACTTTCATGCAATTTTTTTCACAAACCATATTTCACAAATGACTATTACTGTGAAATAATTTCTTGCTAAAGAATTCTGACCACCTATTTATCATATTGTTTTACCTATTATTTAAGGTTTCTATCACTTTTTAAAAATGCTGAGATAGTGTAAAAACATTTTTTTTCTTTCCTTTAGGCATCCCTAATACATAAAAACTAGACTTTTAAACTATGTATCTATACTGACAACAGTATTTGAGTTATATTTCATACAGTGGTCATAGGGAAGGGAAACACTGCTTAGAGTAAGCTTTAAGTGTAATAAATTAAACCACTGTAATTCAAATACTCCACCAAATATTCCAAAATCTATGTAAGCAACAAAACGTGGAGAGAAAAGGTCATAAGCCCAAATAAAAATTTAGTATATTAAAACATGATAGAAGACCTGTATAATTCTTTGGCTTTAATTTTAAAATCAGTGTATTGGAATCAAATTTTGTTGCTCTAAGAGAAAGCTAATAAAGTTTAATAATACAACAAATACTAGTTAATAATTTATCCACATGGTTTTCTAAACATTTTTCTATGTTACATTTTATATTTGTGAATTTCACTGCTAAATCTAGTAAAACTAAACCACTTATTATATTATATAGGTAATGTAGTATGTGTAGTTAATTTTAATATCCCAATTAAGGTATAGAATAAATGATTCTTTATTGGTGAAAACTTAATGTCAAAACAATGTATGAACCAATTTTTAAATGGATTTCCTCTGTAATATGCAGAGTACATTTGTCAAAAAGTCCCCCAAACTTTAACAGGTATAAAAACAAGAGACTGATAATTACCATATTGAAATAAGATCGAATTTTGACTCCTCTTGCTAGATCCCACACTATCACATTTCCGTCATGACCAGCAGAAAAGAGAACTCTAGGATCAAATGGATGTGGCTCAAGAACAAATACCTCATCTTCATGACCCTGAAATATTTTCGAAGTGTCAAAAGATTATAAATATTAAAGATAGAAAAAAAAAGCTTAATGAAACACTGACAAAAGTAACATTTCTAGAAATGGAATTTTAAGAATTATTAAATTGGCAAAACTTGTCAAATTTGTCAGTTTATAAATAAAAATGAAAATGAGTTAATAATACTGGATAGGGCTTTGCTATCATTAAGTAAAACATGAGAATACTATTAACATATTCCTAAACACCAAAACACAAAAGGAATCTACAATGTATTTCCAAACTAAACAGTTTTAACTGCATTTTTAAATTATTCCTAATGACCCACAAAACCCTACTGCCATAACTAGAGATTTTAACTAACATAAAATATTTTATGTTTTAATAAAAACTACAATCTACAGTCAGCTTTAGTCATACCAAAATTTAAAGAAAGTCCATTTTCTCACCATCAGGACATGGATAAGTTGACCAGTGTAAGAATTCCAAACTTTCAGAGTCATATTATTAACTGCAGTTATAACTGTATTGTCATGTCGATCCCAAGCAACCATAGTTACTTTCATTTTTGTGATCTTATCTTCTATTCCTTGAAGATTTTGGCTGAAAGGAAGGAGGCAGTATTTGTTTACATCGCTTTTATTAAAATACTGGTGTAACAAAAACTAAAAATAAAAAATTCTTATAATTTATATTTATTAACATGGATATGTATCACTTTAACAAAAATAAAAATAGTTTGAAGTAACAGAACAACAGCATAAGTTCCTGCGCTTAGTCAGAAAATTCAGGATTTCCTGAATTCAGGATTATGGGACTCATAAGACATTAGGAACAAATGATCTTAGGTAAATATTACTGCTATAAATCTATCTAGAATCAGGAATTCTGTGCCAGGGTGCTCACTCTACCTTTTACTGATGCTGTCAATGCCCTCCTTACTGCACCACTCTCCATCCATCTGAGATAACTACAAAGAACTACTAGTAAATAATAATAAAATAATTTTTAAAAAAGTAATGGTTATAACATGTAATATGCTACAGAAGCTACTGGGTATAAGTATCATCCTAATAGGATAGATGAAACATTATAATACGGTCTCTTAAAAAAATGTTAAAAGTTACAAGTATTCTTACAGGACAACTAGAATCCCTTAAAAAAAACCAATTAAAAAATTAATCCAACAGGTCTTCTTGTTATATGGCAGTGAAATATTTCATAAAAATCAACCAACAGTGTTTATTTCCTATAATACCTATAGTTATTGCAGAAAATTAATCATTGTGAACTGATATATAGCTTTAGACAACAGCCCCATCAAATGCAGAATATATATTAAATAATCTAGATATACTATTTCAAATTTGATTCTTACCCTGCTGGACGAGTTGCCATATCCAACAAAATGCTCTTCCATTCTCTTCGTTTAAACTGCCAAATACGTGCTGTCCCATCCCGACTACCACTTACAAACCTGTATTTTAAAGAAATCCAAGACCCCCCCCCAAAATCACACATGCTTTAACAAAATGCACCAAAATCCTGTTTTAAAAAGACAAAAATCTTTATCCAATATCACAGATTCCTGTCTATAAATCTAACAACTTCTGAAACTCTATGCGCTTTAAAAATTTTACAAATAAATATAATTAGGTCTCAAAAATAACATTCAAGGGCTGGGGGTAGAGATCAGTGGTAGAGCACCTGCCTAGCATGTAAGCAGTATAGGGTTCCATCCCTAGTACTACAAAGAAAAAGAGAGTGAATTTTTTTCAATGAGATAAAAATTCCTCCTAATAATAAAAAAGTTTATTTGTTCTATTCAAAGTGTGAAGGAGTTTTATTTACTTTTAAAATACAAACATGAAAAATTTACAAAATATCATTTTGTGTCAGTGAACATATGTGTCTCGAATACTGCACTACCAAAAAGTTTCCCTACACTTTCATACATGTAGGAAAGATTATAGAATTATAATACAAAAGCTTCTATTATTAAAAGCATTCAAATAAACTAATATTATTAAAAAATAAGACACAAAGACACATGTTTACATGCATATGAAGGCCCTATTCACTTAAGTATATCTGGTCAACATCTTTATTTTAGGTGATTAATTTCTATATAACTTAAATATAACTACTAGAATTATCTTTATTAAATTTAAAAACAGAATTAAATTAGAGAAGTATAGATATTTTACCTGTTACTAGTGTTGGAAAACTGGATACTGTCAACTTTGTCCTATATATAGATACATAAAAAGCAGAAGCTGAATATAAACAGTCTCATTTAAGTTATATTCATCTAATTCCTTTCACCAATACTTACAGTATGAAACTCCAATTCTGATATTTTCTCTGGCTGACCTGATCCAAAAAAATAAACTCTAATAATATGATCTGTGCTCCCTGTGGCCAGAAACATTCCACCTATAAAGTAACAGCAAACATTTATGAGAAAATACAACTTTCAAATCTCTGAAAATTAAGTAATAGCCAAGCAATTACAAGATGTATTAAATAAATTTTACTCTAAAATCATTTACATTTACCATAAATATATAATACATCTAACTGCAATTTGAAAAGAAGTTTGCTACTACAGCTTGAACTAGGATGAACTTTTCAATATTTACAGAAGTAAACCTAATTCATACTAAAAACAATTTCACTGATTACATAATCTCACCATGTTAAAATTATCAGTTATTTTCACTAGATAGCACAGCATTTAACTCTGACATTGCTGATATCCTTCTGTTGTTCCATTTCTCATCAGTCAAAAATCTTACCAAATTTCTAAAGCCCAATGCCCTCAGTAACTAACCTTTCCAAACCTGGCAATCAAATGAAACTGCCCTCCTCCAAACTCACCTAAGACTTTGTCTTATAGCACATACATTCTACTTGGCAGAATTTATTCCCCTCTATAAAGCAAAGCTCTCCCACAGAGTCAAGTTCTTACATTCAAAATAAAATTTTTAAGTACTTTTGATAAATGATCCACTTAATGGACCTGTAAACTTAATCAAATTATTTTTGGAAGAAAAGCATAAATTCAGAGTACTATACACATATATATTGTGCCAATTTGGGTTATTACTAGAAGGAACACTATCTTTATGGCAGCAGCACTGAAATTGAGACAAAAACAGATTCACTTCAGTTTACTAGTCCTGAACTCAGGTAATACTGCTATCCACAATTATGAAATAAAGTAAAACAGAAAATAAAGGTGGAAGGAATAGGTATTAGGAACATTAGATAGTGGATCTATTCATAGTTCAATTCATTTCAACTATCTAGATCACAGAAAACTCTTAACATTCATTCAGAATGCTGCTACAGAAATTCAAAAGGTAATAGCATATTAGTACTGCTATTCGGCTTTTTCTTCTCCCCACTACCTGCTCCGCCCCAATACTGGGGACTGAACCCAGACCCTCAAGCATGTTAAGTATTCTACCACTGAACTACATCCCCAGCCCTTATTACTTTAATAAATAAAGAAAGAGTCTTTCTAGATTGCTCAGGTTAGCCTGGAACTTGCAATCCTCCTGCCTCAGCTTTCTGAGTAGCTGGGATTACAAAAGTGTGTCATCATGCACAGTAGTATAATACTGCTATTTTTTTTTTTTTTTTAAAGAGCAATAGAACAAACTGGAGCAAAGTAAAGAGAGCATATAAAAATATTAATCAAATTTATTTTATGGAACACTTTTAAAATCTGCAAAAATGTAAACCAGATTTAAAATACCTATGATCAATAAGAAAACCATTTAAAGACAATCTTTGTAACAGAGGAAAATTTGAAACTATTAATTCTCTATTAGAGCATTATGATCTTCTTATAGAATAATATTAGTCATGTGGTTATGTGAATTAAGCTCCAGCAAAATTGAAATATTTCTAACTCAATTTATCATTCTTGTTTACTGACTTGCTCTTGTGTATGTATGAGGATATGACTAAAATACATTAGTAAATATTTTCCAAAATTTTATGTATTTTACTAGAAGTTTTCTAATGTACAACTTTTAGTGGAAAAGGAACGGGAGGGGCAATCTTACCAGCACTAAAAGAAGAACAGATCATTTGAACTCCAGGTCGAGGGCGCTCTGTAAATTTTGCAGGTCTTGGGCTAAAATACAAAAAATAAACAACTAAAAATATAATAAAGGGACCAGGAACACCAGAAATGAGCTGTTTCAAAAAATAATCACAGAAGGACACAATTAAATAAGCAACAGATGATGACAGTCTTCCTAAAAACAACTTTGAAATTATTGTGTGTCATGATCAGATCCTGCAGACCTCTTGCACAGGAAACCTCCCAAAGTCTCTAGCACACCAGACATGTAGTTATTAGTTACACTAACTTCCAACCAAATTTAATAAGTCTTGGCTATTCATACTAAGAACAGGAATGCAGAATAGCAACATATAAAGTAACATAAATAAGGAAGTTCAGTACCCAGTAACCCCCACAAAAAAGGAAGTTATTGATAAACATGAAAACATGAGCAAATAGGTGCTCTTTGGTTATGTATTGCTACATCAAAATTTAAACTTTTTTAGTATGAGATATTTTTAAGCTTCTCTGGTACCTTCTAATGTGACAAAATATTTTTCTAAAAAAGCAAGAATCTTATCTTAATGAAAATCTGAAGGCTATCTGACTGTCATGTGAACTATAAAATTGGTACAAAACAGGGATCTAGTCCACTACAGACTACATTTCACTGTATTTACTTCAATACCACATGCCTGTAATCCCAGTGATTCAAAAGGCTGAGGTAAGGAGGACAATAAATTCAAAGCCAGTTTCAGCAACTTAGCCACACTATATCAAAATTAAAAATACACATGGTTGGGGATGCAACTCCTTGGTAAAGGGTCAATTTCTCACACAAATCTGCCAAAATAAATAAAAAATGCCAGAAATGTTTATGATAAAAAAAAAAAAAATCAACAGAATATTATAATTCCTCTGCCTATATAAGATCAATCATAAAAAATTACATTCAGGTAGTGAGTTATATGTGATTCTACATTATAAAAAACTCACTTCTCAAGGATACAGAAACCTAAATTATTATTGTAGTTAGCATTGTAATGCTCAAAAAAAAACTTTTATAAAAATTTTGTAAAACATGTTCTGTTTGTATCCTAATTTAAAAACTGCTTATCACTTTTTTCTCCTCTAACAAGACAGTAATAAACAAAGGGCAGACAGTAATAAACAAAGGGCATTCAGGAAGTTAAAATATAGTAACAATTACTGATGACTGTCCAAATGAATAAGTAAAATAGTTCAACCTTTATCTAAATGTCTATAGAAAGACATTAAATATAAAGAATACAATTAAGGTTAAATCAACTTGTTTTGTCCAAAGACATCTTTTGTATCACAATCTTCTCTTCAAATGAAGTACACTTGTATTATGTTATTCATGTTAGCATGTTCTAATGCCCTCCTATAACAACTATTGTACAGGAATGTTCATACACATGGTTTAAGACAAGTCTTACGTTGTGTCAATATACTAACTGAAAACAATTATGTGATACTACCATTTAAAATAATGAATGTATATATAAATTATTAAATTACTCAACTCAAGTTGATAATTTATAAACAGATAATTACTGAAATATACCTTCTAATCTGAATGACTTTCTTTTCTGAAAGTGGCAAAAAAGACCACTTTAGACACTGTGGAATCACTGGAGCAAATAAAAACAAGCACTTCTCTTCAGTCCATCTACTCAAAAGAAATGGAATATAAAGCATAGGACTAAAGAGTAAAGAAGTGTTCCAATTTTGGTCTTCCATTAAAAAAACAAAAACAAACAACAACAACAAAAAACTTGTTTTAAATATGGGAAAATCATTTAACCTTTCTTCACCTCAGTGTCCTTAATCAAAAGATAACTGTCAGCCAACTTGTTTTGACAAACCAAGATTTTAACATAGGTGAAAGCACAAATGGAAATGTGATTATGTGTGTACATTTATCTAGTAAGATTTGTTTTCCAAACTTTCCCTAGATCTATAATAAAATCTAGTATGTGTAGATTTAGTAACACAATTAAAATTATTCTGAAGAATAGCATTAGTAACTCTAACATTTCTTAGCACCAAACAGAAATACTGAGACACAAGTATATGGCACATAGAAAGGAACAGGTATATCCCGAAGGAAAGAACTAGGACACAGATATGAGAGGAAAAAAATATTTTTGATTAGAAAACTTTCTTTGAAGCATAGAAAAGAGGGGGGGCTTAAAAAAAAACAGGTCATTGAACAAGCAAAAGGAATTTCTATTATTTCCTCAAGAAGAAAAAGAAACTGATTTCTATTGTTGACTTTTGCAATTGCAATCGTTAAATACATTTTATAAAATAAAATAGCAACTGACTTTATTTTAAGAGTTCCAGCATCCCAGAGCCAAAAACAAATAGTGCCATCTGCTCCAGTAGAAGATAGATATCTTTTTGAGCCACTGCACAATGGTGAGAACTGAAAAACAATTACAGAAAAATAAAAATATTTACAGAGTGATATAGTACAAATAACCACTTTTTACCATACCATTAACAACTAACAATACAGAAAATACCCAGAACAGAACAAGATCATGACTACTATGTTATTCAAAATACATAAAATTTTCTAAAGAAAACAAATATTTTTTAGTTTTAGTAAACCTTATATGATTATAAATCTGAGTTTCTAAAAGCTTACTCTAAATTACAACAAAAAGTTTTTAAAAGGGATTAAAACAATTACCTGTAGTGATGTAATAGATGCACTGTGACCCTGAAGAACTGCCAAAGGTGCACAGGTTCGAAGGCACCAGACTCGGATCATTTTATCACAACTTCCAGCTGCTATCATGGTATTCTCATAGTTTACAGCCATGTCTGATATTTCAGCAGCATGTCCTCTTAAAGTAGCTAATAATCTCCCATCATCTGTTGCCCAGATTTTCACAAGGCAATCATCAGAACCCTTAAAATACAAGTGAATATTAGCATAATTAACCCTGTAAGTTTTAATTCAAATTCTTAACACTGATAAAGAAATCCTGTTATGCCCATTTTCCAACAATTATATTTTAAGCACTTCATGTTGTAAATATTTTTGTTAGAAATTTTCCTCATCATAAAGTTACTTATTTATTAAATTAAATCACTAAAAAAACCAAAAACAAAACAACAACAAAAAACCCTGTGTGCCCACCAGCAAACTAGAGAATTAGGATGTTGGCAATAATTGACATTCACCCATGGTCCTCTACCTATCAATCCAAGATAAACTTTACCTGGAATCTTATGAATAAATGTGAACCTCTGAAGTAGTAACACAAAGTTATAATTACAAAACAAATATAACATACACTGGTAACTAATACAATCTATGTTATTTTGTTATACAAAAGGAAATGTATGCTCAAATATTTTTAAAAGTAGAAAGAATAGTGTCATTAATTTGCATGTAACAATACCCCAGGTTCAAAATTTATCAGTATTTCTACATTTTCTTGTCCTTAACATCAAGTTAAAATAAAAAACAAAGACATTTGTAAAATTACCAAATAGTCTATAGGAAACAGTTGTACTGGTTTTACATAAAAATTCTGTATGATTTTCCAATCTAATTCTAAAACAAAACCAAACATACAAACAAAAAACTTTATGAGTGCTTAGAGAACCTACAAAGGCAAATGATCCAGACAAGTTTTCTGCTTCATACTGAAAAGACACAGATATGAAATATAAATGATCACAAACACAATTCTTACAGTACATCTTACATGAGGTATATGAAACTAGACTCTGACAACACTGCTTACAAAACACTCTCCAATTAGCTATAAAATCAGTTCTTCTGATTGAGCTTTCAGGCAAATTGGTGGGCTACCAACAACTAAAATTCTAGTAATGAAACTTAACTTTGCTAAACCACTCACATTAAAATCTGGTATTCTCATTACATATATTTAGTCTCGAGTTTTTCATCTATAAAAAAAAAGATTAATGATTTCTAAGATTTCCTGTACCTTTACAATTTGGTGATTCATGCAATCATTTATCCATCTGCCTCTTGATTAAGAACGTGCCAACACTGGCAACAGAAGGATGATATTCAAAGACAGTATTCCTGCCTTAGAAGAAGCAAAAGTGTATAAGCAATATCAAGTTCTAAGTGCTATTCTGTGAATCAGTAGAGATTCAAACAAAGGAACAGTCAGCTTTTCCTAAGAGATGAGGCCTAGGAAAGAACACAGAAGCAATGCTGCTTCAACAGTCTTATGAATGGAAACAATATAGGCTAGTAGTTTAGATCAGACTCCAGAGTCAAATGTCTGAGTTCAACCTAGACATGTACAACCCTAGACATGTTATACACATTTTCTATGCCTTAATATTCACATATGTACCTTTCTCATAGAGTTGTAAAAACAAAATGAGTCAAGTAATAAGAAGAGCTAAAACAATGCTTGGCACATGGTAAAAGATATATATGGAATAATAGCACCAATTTTGCTATTGATAGTATTCTTAATCTTTGTTTTTGCTTCTTTTCCCCTCACTACTGGGGATGAAACCCAGTGCCATGCACAGGTTAGGCAAGGGCTCTATCAATAAATCATATCCCCAGACTGTAATATTCTTATTTTAGTAATTTTTTTAAAGTACAAATATTGTATGGAGCAACTAGAGGAAAAAGTATGATCAAAGTAAGCAACTGTGAAACAAGGTGGGTAGTTCAAAGAACTGCAAATAGTCTGCCAGCTAATTCACAGTGTGAAGCAAGGCATGAAGATGAAGGAATATGGTATGTAATGAGGATCAATGAAGAATAACAAGCAGTTGAGTACCACGATCAAATTCAGAGTTTTCAAAAAAGCATCCTTTCATCACTGTGAATTAGGAATGTAGGAGAACAATTCAAAGTTGCTAAAATACAAGTGGGAAAGAATAAGTGGTTAAAATTTTTTTTTGAGTTATTACAGCAAAAGAGAAAAATCAGAAGAGATGGTTATAAGGAATAAAATGAAGATTGTATCACTGATTATCTCTGGAAAGCAAAGAAAGAACAGTAACATACTATGACTTCCAGAAAGATGGTGTACAACATCACATGATATGTGGGAGGGACTCTAAGTATTTTTTGATTAATAAAAAGGCTTTTATTTAAAATACTCCTTTAAATCAAGTTCTCTAAAATTCTATAACCAAATCAATTTATTCACTTTACTTACTTATCTTCCAAAATTTAAGGCAATACATATATAGTCAGCCCTTCATATTTGTGGTTCAGTAATCAAGTACTCTTTCGGGGGAAAAACCCACACCTGTATTAAATATGTTCATACTCCTTTTTCTTGTTATTATTCTCTAAACAACAAAGCATAAAAGCTACCTGTGTAGCTATTTTATAAGATATTATAAGTAAAATGATTTAAAGTATATGGGAAGATATGTGCGAGTGTTCAAATGATATACCTTTTTTTTTTTAAGAGAGAGAGAGAGAGAGAGGAGGGGGGGAGAGGGAGGAGAGGGAGGGAGGGAGAGGGAGGGAGAGGGGGAGAGGGAGAGGGAGGGAGGGAGAGAGAGAGAGAGAGAGAGAGAGAGAGAGAGAGAGAGAGAGAGAGAGAGAGAGAGAGAGAGAGAATTTTAATATTTATTTTTTAGTTTTTGGTGGACACAACATCTTTGTTTGTATGTGGTGCTGAGGATCCAACCCAGGCCATACGCACGCCAGGCTAGCGTGTTACAGCTTGAGCTACATCCCCAGCCCACCATTTTATATAAGTGATTTAAACATCCATGGATTTTGGTATCCCTAGGTGTTCTGGAACCAATTTCCCACAGATATCAATGAAAAATTAACTTTGACTTGCATTCAGCACAAAGATGACATTTTAAGCATACCAACATTAGTAGACAAAAGAAAAATCATGTTATCTAATTATGCTTCAAAATGATACAATTCATTTTGTTCCTATGAATGTGAACAAGAGTTTGCTTTACATTTACTAGGTGTTTCACATTTTCGTGTTAACAACAAAAATCATTCCAGCTGGAGCTGGGGTTGTGGCTCAGTGGTGGAGAGCTCACCTAGCATGTGTGAGGCACTGGGTTTGATTCTCAGCCCCACATAAAGATAAATAAATAAAGGTATTGTGTCCGTCTACAACTAAAAAAAATATTAAAAAAAAAAAAATCATTCCAGCTACTGGACCAAAATGTCAATTTTAATGAAAGGAACAGAGGCAATTGTTTCAGAAATTCTTCACCAATCAAGTCCCACTATATTGTCACTGTGTTTATTATTTAATAGTCTTACCAATTTAGTATTGTTTTATAATTCTTCAAATAAAGTGCTGAAAACAAAAAGCAATGCATATTCTCCCTCCAATGTGCATTATCCCAATTAATCTATCAAATTATAAAGGAGAAATTTTTCATTACCCTTTCAGGGAAATCTATATTATCCTCTTTCATGACCTATAGAATAGTTTGCTGCCCCCAACCTCAATCTCACACTCCAGAATGCCTAGCAGACTTTCAAACAAAACTCTAAGCATCCTTAAGCAATTTCTACCTCATGCATTATTAGTTATGATCACTTTATTTATTTTTAAGGAAATCTGAAACTAGAGATGACCCAAGCAGAAATTTAACTAAGTTGAAAGAAATTTACTAGAAAAACATTTTTTAAAGTACTGTAAATGTGTTTTAAATTAATGTAGAATGAATTAAAAATTAGCAAAAATTATTCTTTAAAAAAAGACCAAAATGTTGAGCAGATTTAAAACAAACTTTCTTTTCATATGCCTAATCTCAGTTCCATAAATTTTACTAATTCAATAATAGACTAAAAAGTAATTATAGTCTTTCAGTCAAAGGAAATGAAAATGTTAAAGCAGCATTACGGATATTAAAAGCAATGTTACAGAAATGGTGAAAAGGTGTTATATCAACAATATGGGATATATTTCTTCTAAAGAGGTATGAAGGAGGAAAAAAGTAGGGCAGAGACACAAATTTTAAAGTAAATCAGAAAGAAATTATATAATTGTACCCTTAGCTAAAACAAATATGTGAGGATTAGTTCCTTGAAAGGGGGATGTGAGGGTAATAAAGGAATGAACCAAAAGTGGAAAAGGTTTGCAAATGCAAAATAATAGCAGTGAGAAAGAAAAAAAATTTTTCTTTTTTTTTTCCTGAAAGCAACAGTAAAAAACCTGCTAAATTTAGATAGCCTGATTTTAGAAATACCTCAACTGGCATAGTTTTTTTCAGCAAAGTTCCAATGCCCAGGAGAAAACAAAGTACTCATTTCTTTTCAGTACCATTTACATACCACTAGGGCTGGGAACTAGCAATGTAAGAAAAGGTAGAAGGTACAAAGCTTAAGTCTTTCAGTCAAAGGAAATGCAAATAACAATAAATTAAGTTGGACAGTTTTTATCTGAGGAAGATAGCCTGTTGAAGGGCTTAGATTTAACCTGGTAAGGTGGTTACTAGAGAGTTTTAGGAGGACAAGACAAGGTCACAATATTTTAGTCAGGTCCTTCTAGTGTTTATGTGTAGTACAGATCTGAAGATACAAAAGAAGGTCTAGGCTAGAAATAGGAAGCTGGGTATTGTTAGCTTATAGGTAATTGTTGAAACAGTAACAGTAGATGAGAGTGCAAAGAGACAGCATTTAGTGCAGATTTTTATCTGAGAAACCACAAATGGATTTTAAGAAATATGGCAGGGTAGAAAATTAAAAATGTTTTTTTTTAATTCATTTTTAAATCAAATTATAATGTTAAACTAGTGTTTAATCCAAACAAGCAAAGGAACAATGGATCACTAGTTTCACTTTTCAATAATGTGATTTTTTTAAAAAAACAATTTAATGTTTATTTTATTTATTTGTTTTTATATGGTACTGAGGATCAAATCCTGGGCCTCGCCCATGCTAGGCAAGCGTTCTACCACTGAGCTACAACCCCAGCCCCAATAATGTAAAATTGATGTAATCATTGTCAAAGAGTGCTGACTGAGATGTTATCATTTCTCTGTTGACATAAAACCTAGCATATCCTAGAAAAATAACAAAAATATAGTTTATACAGCTTTTGGCTTACTTAAATCACCCCCCAAATAAGACACCAAATTTATAGTGTTTTTAAATGTCAAAGTATCTTGTCAATAAAGGATAAAACCACAAAAATAAAAGAATACATCTTTAATTTGGTTTGAAGTACCCTATAAGTTTGCTGATTCTGATGCTATAACATAAAGAAGCTACACATACTATGATAAAGAAATTAGACTTTTAAATAGTCAATAGGCTCTTGAAGTTTAGGACAGAGGAAGAAAACCAGATATTGCTGTGGAATCAATGTTATTTCTTCTAATACTTTTAAATACAGTATGTAGGTAGTGGTATCAATGACCTTTCCTTCTAACATACAAGTAGATCTCTTACTGAACAGAATTTTTTTTTTTGTCTATTCAAAAAAGTTCAAATTTTGTGAATTCCTTTGGAAATAGCAATGTTTCTTCAAAATAAAAGTCTTACGTAAAGCCTAGGCAAGGTCTGGTAACACATCTGACCTTGCTGTTCTGATGAAGATACATACCACAGAATGATGAAGCTTTATGTTTTGTCATGCACTGGATATTCCAACTCTCCTCAAAATCAAGACAAAAATGGTCTATCTACTGACACAAAAATTTCATGAAACAACTTTGGATACAGGGCCATGAGTCCCACAAATTTGATAGAGAAAACAAAACAGATTCTAGTAGATTTTCCCCAAATTCAGTAAAACTTGGTTTCTGGATGGTTAAGTTTTAAAAAACTTTATTTTAAATAAATAATGAGTTGTTCAATTAAGTTTCAGAACAACTTGGTAGAGTTCTTTTTGCTACAGCTTATTTGGCAGACACTCTACTATATAAATAATGTACATTTTCAAGTCAACTACAAATATTGTTTAAAAACAGGGCGAGATGACCAAAGGTGACAGTTATGTGAAATGTTAAATAAAAATATACACTACAGGATGTAACAATAAATGACAAAGAATGGTTCACTTTTTTCAAACAGAAGACTGCATACATTTAGAAATAGCTTTCTTCTGCTCACTCAGATGATCTTAAAATTGAAATGTAGGTCTGCTAAAAGAAGCTTCAATCTTTAGATCAATCAAAGATTACTATTGTGACATGAAAACAAAGTAATTATGTGGTTTTTAACTTAAAACATCTTAGAAAATTTGATGTTTCTTGAAAGCCTACTGTTATCTTGCAGAGTCCACAAAGAATTCTAATCTCTCTTGCTATTATCAAATATTTTATAAGTCAGAGATCTCATCAATTACTGTTATTAGAAGAAAGTAAAAAAACATCGTGCATATCAACATGCATATAACTTAATTTTTGTACTCAAGCTAAAAAGCAGTTTATTCTCAGGTAGCACTAAAAACTGCTTATAATTTAAATTTAGTTCAACTTTTTAAGAAGAGGTCATTGTTTTCTTTCTTAGCAATCTATCATCACCCTATTCATTGCCCTCACAAATTAATGTCCATCTATACCAAAAATGACTTATGCTCTATCAATTTAACAACCATCACTAGCTCTGATCCTACTGTTACAAAGCCAGGAAGCCACGTACCATCGTGGTAAAGAATCTAATAAGCATGCTAACTCATAAATTCCCTATTTATTTGGGAGGCTAAGCCTAACCAGCAATCCTTTTCCCTAACTGGTTTCTACTCAATAGTGTTTCTTATTGTGAGGCTTTATCACTCACTTTTTTTTTTTTTTTTTAGAGAGAGAGTGAGAGAGGAGAGAGAGAGAGAGAGAATTTTTTAATATTTATTTTTTAGTTCTCGGCGGACACAACATCTTTGTTGGTATGTGGTGCTGAGGATCGAACCCGGGCCGCACGCATGCCAGGCGAGCACGCTACCGCTTGAGCCACATCCCCAGCCCTATCACTCACTTTTAAAACCCATTCCCATCACTAACCAAGACTCACCAGATGAAATATTTTACGTTGTAAAATAGAATGTTACTTATGAATCTAATTAACAGTCCAAATAAAGTACATTTTTATACATCTCACCTTCATCTTACTCATCTATCCATCCTCCTTAAAAACTACTGCATATCAATAATCTCTTATATCTTCAAGTTTATTCAAGTTCCTTCTCCTTAACCTACACAATTTCTTCACAACTTATCTTCCTCTAAATTACCATACTCTGATTCTCCTTACCATTACTACAAAAAAAAAATACTGAAGAGATTATGATTCTTAAACACAACCTATGTTCTTTTAAAAAAATAATTTTAAATTCCAAACTTACAAAAGTTTCAAGTATCATATAAATGTCTCCCATCATCTAGGAATCAACTCTTTAACAATTCACTCACTGCATTTGCTTCCATCACCACCTCCTTCTGTCCCATCTCAATGTAGCACACACACTACCATTAGTCTTTTTCTAAATCAATTAAGAGCAAGACTATAGATTAGATGACCATCACCTTTAAATATCCCAGTGTATATTTCTTTAAAGCAAAGACAATTGCCTACTAAGTTAGGAAACCACTATTAGATAACACTATGGTTCAATCCACAGAGCCCATTCAAATTTTGCCTGTCAACTTTCCAGATAATATATATTTTTTTCCTTTTGGGACATGACTCCATACAGCAACATGTTACATTTAACTGTTCTGTCTCTTCACACTTCTTGAATCTGGAACATGTCTACAAAGAATATAGAAGTATGACTAAGGATGGGGCTCAGTAGTTGATAGAGTGCTTGTCTAGCATGCATGAGGTTCTGGGATTAATTCCCAGTATGCTCTCTACCCCCAGTCTCACACCAAGAATACAGAATTTACAGTCTGTATAAAGACCCAGAATCTGGATCTATACAATGTTTTTCATGACCAGATCCAGCTTATACTGTCTTTGCACAAATGCCATAGGAAAGATATTGTATTTTTCTCAGTGCACCACATCAGAGAAAGTGAAGTTTATTTCCAAACTTTCTCCTACTTTTCTCCCCTTCAATTTTCCCTTTTAACTAATTGATATCTTGTGGGAAAATATGCCACTGCAAGACTTTTTTACCAATCTTATACCTGCTAATAAAGGAATCAGCTAGATGAATATTTTGAAGAAGATAATCCCAAGCAAAGGGAATAACTAGCAGAAAGGCTTTAGCCAATAACAGGTTTTGCAAGTTTGAAGTATGGAGCAGAGACGGGATGAACAGTGTAAATGTAAATGAAGTACAACAGAGGGAAAAACTTGTCTTATAGATATCTTTATGTTTATTCATTTTATTGTTGTTTGCCTACCATATGCACCAGATATTCTACAAGACACTACAGATCTAAACACAGTATCTTGTACCTTCTATCAAGGTTCTTATCACATGATATTAATACTTTCTGTTTAACATTTGTGAACTCTTCAAGGATAGAGAATAAGTCTTTCAATTCTGTAATTCCAATGCCTGGAAGAGTTACTGGCCCAAGAACAACTCCTATGTTCACTAAAAGAGTACATGAACTCATATTGTCCACTATAAATTCATTATCTTGATGGAAAAATTTTATGCTCCTTCACCTTAATCTAAATGGGAAAAGATCCCTTTTAAATTCTGATAAAAGGGGGCAGGAAAAACCTCTGCCTTTTATATCATACTCAGCGAACTTTTATATTATTCCCTTAGTCCTAAGAATTCATTAACTTTGTTCTTTGGTAAACATAATTGGGGGGCAATGATTCTGAAACTAAGTAAAAATTAAAAGGTTAAGAGAGAATTAGGGAGTAAAGTATGAGATTATAATTATGCTATCTCCCTCCTTAGGTTTTTCTCATTATTCTTCTGGGAAAACATTTTTATTAAAATATTAATAATTTTAATACTAGCACAAAATGATGATAAATTTTTTAATATATAATTTCACTTATCAATTACAATGATTCCTGTTAAGCCTTATGCAGCACCTACAAATAAAGGCTTAATTGGGTGAAAAATAGACAAAATTTACTTAAATCTATCCATAAAATTAACAGCAGGAACAGGTAAGATTTAATGACTGCTTTCTATATACCTTAATCAGCACTAATTATATGCATAATATATTTCATGTACATCCACAAAAATTCTGATAAGTTGGCACTATTATTATCTACTCCCCTCTAAGAGAAAAATAGAGATTAAAGGGGTAAAGTAAACTGCCAAAGTGTCACTACTAAAAATTAAGTGACTAAGAGTCCTCCAATGCCAAATCTGATGCTCTTAATCATAGTATTATACTGTTTCTAGTTGTGACTATTCAGAAGACTCAAGAGAATTAATCCTTTCAAAGACGCTTCCAAATACATCTATACAGGTAACTTAGAAATAAATCTGCAAAGTCTTAAAGTACTAAAAACTTCAAAAGGAAATACTAGTTAGTCCATTACTGAATTGTTATTTCAATAAATAATAATAGTGTTCTCTCACATGAATCTTTCACTGATTAATCAAGATCCATTATTCTAAAGCTTTATACTACTAGTTTTTAAGATTTTTCAGAGCACTAAGCTCTATCTCATGTGCTTCTAATTGAATGAGAATCCATTCCATTTTATGAGAAAATATAAACAATGAGCACATATCTAATCTACTGCCATTTATAGTGATAATTATAAAAATGGGAAGAAAGTTTTTAAGTAATGTTTAAAGTACTGTTTTAGAACCTATAACTGCAAATTACTAGTAAAAAATTCTAAATGAGATTTATGATTTTGGCACAATCAGCAAATAATATCACACTCTTAAAATAAAAAATTTTTTCAGAATCTTGGTAAAACCATATAGAACAGTACAGTGGCTAAACTTAACATTGGCAAATGCCTGTAATCCCAGCAGTTTAGAAAGCTGAAGCCCTAAGTAACTCAGTGAGACCCTGTCTCTAAATAAAATATTTTTAAAGGACTGGGGATTGGCTCAGTGGTTAAGCACTCCTGGATTCAATCCTCAGTATCAAGAAAAGTACAGTGTTTGTTACTTATTTTTCTTCCCTTTATTTATGTGCCTTCAACTAAAGAAAGCAACCAGAAAGCAGCTTCCTCTTCACATATTATTCCTGTTTCCCAAATTCAAAGTAGGAATTAAATATCTAGAAAAGGATTGCAAATTTCTGTACAGGGCCAGATAATAAACAGTTTAGGCTTTGCATGCCAAACAGTCTGTCACAACTACTTAACTCTGCTATGGTAGTGCAAAAGCACCCCCTTCTCAATACATAATGAGCTGAGTGTGCATATATCAATAAAACTTTATTGTAACAGGTGATGGGCTAGAATGACCCACAGACGGTAGTTTGTTAAACCCTGATTCAAACTGCTCTTCCAACTATATACCTATCATCCTACTACTGACTCATAAGATAGTAACAAGCACATTATTTCATTGCATTTTCCTTCCCAAAATTCTGGAGATTATGTATCAGATTCATCTCAAAACACAATGCTTCATGAAGTAGGATAAATGCTTGGAATCCCTTTTATTTTTCTACCAGAGATTGAACCCAGATACACTTAACCACTGAGCAACATCCCCAGCCTTTTAAAAAATTATTTTCAATTTTGAGACAGGGTCTTGCTAAGTTGCTTAGGACCTTGCTAAGTTGTTGAGGCTGACTTTGAACTTTTAATGCTCCTGCCTCGGCCTCCCCAGTTGCTGGTTTTACAGGCATGCACCACTGTGCATGGCTCTAACATAAAGAATTCCTACAAGGTATGCCACCAAAATCAAAACTGAAGAAGTTGAACAGCAGCTGTGGTTCAGTAATTAATAGAGCAACCTGCCTTGCACTGTGAGGCACTGGATTCAATCCTCAGCATCACATAAAAATTAATAAATAAAATAAAGGTATTGTGTCCATCTACAACTAAAAATATAAAAAAACTGAAGTTATGTATTTTTTATAACTCATAAGTAGTAATAAGCACATAACTACAGTCACATAACTTTAATAGTCACCAAAATAAAGTGGAAACAATATAACCCTTCTTTCTCATGATTACTGCTTTTGAAAGAATTCAACTTGAATGACTTATTTTCATTTACTATGAGAACAAATTACTGTATCAAGCAGAATACAGATACCTACTCTCTACTCTGAAAAAAAAACTTTTGTCAGAGAGTTTAGAAAATTTCACTTTTGTTTCAGAGAACAATGGGGAAGTGAGAGTGAATAGGGAAAATATTGATGGAGAAAGTGATCTACAAATACCTAATGGACTAAAGTCAACAATAAAGTATGTGAAAAAATTTTCCCTCATCCTGTTGTTTAGCTGTTTTACTGAAACACACTGTGTGTACAGATAGAAGAGAAAAAGTAGGTATATGTATTCAGTTTACAAGCAAATTATCATGACTACAAAGTTTACAGCTGCTCTCTTCAAAGACAGAAATGGGAATTACCATTTTACCTTGTATTTCCCATTTTCTTATTTCAAAGGCAATTAAGGACTTTGAGAATGAATGAATGCATATTTTCAGCCCACAGGGTAGTGTTTAATAATAAGTATAACCACAGTAGTGGTTAATAGTAAGTATTACCTTTAATAGATTTAATAGTTAAGGCATCTGAAAATAAATTAAAATATTCAAAAGTAATTTTCTCACTTAAAGCTATAGAACTTTACTTTTGTACATTCAACGAGTTAAAAGAGAGGGCTGGGTTTGGCTCAGTGATAAAGTATGTGCCTAGCATGTGGGTCTCTAGCACCAAGGAATGAGTGAGGGGATTCAAACGAAACAATAACAAATCCAAATAACTTTTAAAAAAAAAACATTAGATATTTTTTTAAAATGAGGTGTTAAAGATAAGAAGATCATAAGCAAAGAGTATTAGATATGCTCAGAAATTTTTCTATCACTATTTAAAGGGAATTTTCCCAGACTAGCATATGGTTTTCTATGGAAAATATAAAATGGTATATTTAATAGTCTCTTACAATTTGCTTAACATACTTGGGAAATGCCCTTCGTTTAGAATTAAAATTATTGCATGACATTTTATAAAATGTCAAACTACATATTTGATATAATGTTAAGAGCTACATTTATTCATCATGTGGGCCCATAATATAACTGTGACTGCTACAACATGTCTTTCATGAAATCTCCAAACTTGAAGTCCAAATTTAAGAAAAGTCTGTATATTGCACATTGAGTTATAGTTTAACTGGATTTACAGTTATTTTTACATTCACCTATAAGCAATGTTTGGGGTTTTTTTTGTTTTGTTTTTTGTTTTTTAATGTTTTTAGTACCAGGAATTCAACCTAGGGGTACTTAACCATTGAGCCACATTCTCATACCTTTTTATCTATTTTTTTATTTTGATATAGAGTCTTACTAAGGTTGCTGAGGCTGGCCTTGAATCTTCAATCCTTCTATCTCAACCTTCCAAGCTGCTGGGATTATGGGCATGCACCACCACGCCTGGTATAAGCAACATTTCTTAAATACCGTATATGAGTAAAAATAATTTTTAAAAATTACTTACAGTAAATATACGTCTGCCAGTACGGTCAAAAGTTACACAGTACACAGATGACAAGTGTCCAAGAATTCGTTTATGCATCTTCATGTGCTGATATACTGCAGTTGGAACAAGTCGCTCAAGTCTATATTTCCCATTCAGCTTCCTTGAAAACAGTGTATCCGCTACCAAGAAAACATAGAGAAATTAATATAAACAGAATTAAATTTTCTTATATTATCAAGTTTTAAGAGTTCACATATTTCAATTTGCATGTTTGCAAAAATAAAATGCTTTCTAATATATGTGGCTCCTGATTAAGAGTCTGAAAAATAGTCAATAAAAACAAATTATTTCACCTGAAATAAGTTTAGCCAGGCATCTTCTCATTTTGTAAATTAGCAAACAATTAAATGGCCTCTCCAAAGTCACACACTAAGGTATGAGGTAAGATTAAAACCCAGACTTCTTTACTTTTTCTAGAGCTCTTTAAGAACAAAAAGCAGTGTTATATTATTTCTTTAGAAAGATCCCCAAGATATAGTTTTTCTTATAAAAGTAGTTAACACAGCAAATTAGAGATTATTATTTTTTTTTTGGATCAACCAATATTTGAACATTCTAAATATGCCACACAGAATATTTAGGAAAACTCTGAAATAAGACACAAATAAATCACTTGCATTATTAAAAAATAATAATTAAATTAGGGACTTGTTAAACACTTGTATGATTATTCTTTTTTTGGAATACATTGGCTCATTTATTCTAATGAATAAATTAGAATTTATTCATTCTAACCATCTTTCAAGATCTGACTGAAGCTCATTTTCCTCCTCAAAGCTATATATGTTGACTCTAGCCCAAAATGATCTCTTTTATCTAAATTACTAATGTACTTATTTGTTATAATGTTAACTTATGGACAAAGAAGGTGCTCAATAAATATGTGTTGACTGATCTGCAGCCACATCAACAACCTATAGATTATCTTTTAATAGAAGGTATCGTGCTTGACACACCACCTACACTGAATATTTAGCACTATATTTTCTCACTTGAATTTGGTCCCAAAGAAAAATATATACACAAAATACTACTTAACCTAGATTTAGACCTAACAATTGTGCCCTAAAAGTTGATGAAACATAAATATCTCAGGTGTATTAAAATGAGTCTCAGCACCCCGGCCCCCGCCATATCCAGTACATTTTTGACTCACACTGCATTTGCAAGCCAAAAGAGGAAAAAAAAAAAAATCTTGGGACCTAGTAAAGAGAGATGAAGATGGATGCTAAATATTACATTCTAAAGCAAGAATATCTCAAAGAAATAAACTTATATCCTGCTTAAATGTTCTTCAGCTAAAGCAATCACTTTATATTTGAAGAGTATTTCTCTTTCTGTTAGCATATAAATTCTATATAACGATCTATTCTAACAACTGGGAATGTCTAAGACAAGGTTTGACAGTTGCTAACTGGCATGTTTATGGTTAAGCTGGTTATATAGAGATTTAAAAAGTTAATTTACAAAGACTTAGAAAGTTTCCATCACAGTTTGGCCTCTGACACATTTTCCTTTTGCACAGAAATGAATTGGTAAAATACATCCTCCAATACTTGGACTCCAAACTGATTTCATGTAAGAATCACATAATACCACAGACATCAATTGTTCTGCCTTAAGAAAACTCAAATCATCTTATTCAAATACCAAGTACTGACATCTCAGACTCACCTGTCTGTTCTGTAAGAAAATAAGTGATGACATACCATACAAACATTGATCATGTTTCAAGATGTGGTTTAATTCTTTCTATTAAAAACTTATAAAATTCTCAAAATGTCAAATTTTATGAAAATATTTAGCATGATTCTGAAGGTATGAAAATGCTGGAGATAATTAAAACTACCATTTTGCAATGATCAGGCACTAGTATGCATATTAAAATTTTATATAAATAATCTAAAAATCAAAGCTAACAAAGTATTGTCTAGGTTAAAAAAAAAAAAAAACAATTCCTTTACACGTAAGAAAATGTTACTACTGTCCTAAACTTTTTTACTAAATATTTGAGCTGAGGTAAAATTAACTATTTCTATTTTGGGAGTCAACTGAAAAAAGAATATCCCTTTCAAAAAAATCACTTTACAGTTAAGTGTTCAAGTAAAACCTTCCAGAAACCCATTAAAAGTGAAACAGACCAGCTGCTGTGGAACACACCGGTAATCCCTGTGTTGTGGAAGGCTTGGGCAGGAGGATCACTAGTTCAAAACCAGCTTCAACATTGAGACCCTGTCTCAAAAATACATACACACACATATACACACACACAAAGAGCTGGGGATGTGGTTCATGTGGCTCAGTGCCTAAGCACTCCTGGGTTCAATCTGCAGTACCAAACAAATAAGTGCAACATAATTTAAACTATATTGTACACTACCCTTCATAATGCTTAGTTAACCAGTTAACTATTGAGCTACTTAGTAGCTACACTATGAACATGTCCTAAAGACTATAACTAGCAGAGTCCTTGCATTAAACCACTTTACAAACTTGTGCAACAGCACTAAAATATATGCCAGACAGACAGAATAATATATAAAAGTTCCAAGGGTTCAAACTATAACTATTGGTGTTAGATAAGAAGAAATGTTATGTATTGTTCAGTACCTGAAGTACAACTGAATAATGCTAAATTTGAGGAAGACCTGACCAAACCAAATAAGTAAATAATTTTTACAAAGGTATGTATACCAATGTCAATATTCCCTACTTAGATCTTAACTACTTTAATAATGAACTAAAATTCTCTTGTATTTCTCACAACTGAGTAAAGAACCTTTCAAAAAAAGTATGTAAATGAATCTTAATTAAGATACACAAAATAGTTCAATTTAATTTATAGCTGCATGGCACAAAAGCAAATGGTGATTATTCACTTTCTAATAAAAGTATAACAATTGGATTTTTGAGTAAAAAAAGTCTCAGATTATAGGAATTCTTTTTATTGAACTAGAATGTTAATTTTTAAAACGAGCACGATTAAACATATAAGAGGACACAAAGAATTAAGTTCTTTACATGACATTATTTACAGTTTTAAACTTAAACTTAAATTGAGTAGCACATGACTTTGCTTTAAAAGTACATATACTGGGGGGGCTAAGGTTGTGGCTCAGAGGTAGAGCACTCGCCTAGCATGCGTGAGGCACTGGGTTCGATCCTCAGCACCACATAAAAATAAAGATATTGTATCCATATAACTAAAAAATAAATATTAAAAAAGAAGTACATATACTGAGGCTGGGGTGGTGACTCAGCGGTAGAACACTCGCCTCACAGATGTGAGGTGCTGGGCTCAATCCTCAACATCACATAAAAATAGATACATAAAGTGTATATATTGCAGAATCATATTGTTCATGTAGTCACGTATACACATAAAGTAATAATATCTTTCATTCTGCTATCTTTCCAATCCCTACATCCTCTCCTCTCCTCTCCCCTCCCATCACTTTCCTCTACCCAATCTAAGGTAACACTATTCTTTCCTAGTATCCCCCCACCTTATTGTGAACTAGCATCCACATATTAGAACATCCGGCCTTTGGTTTTGTGGGATTGGCTTATTTTGCTTAGCATAAACATTCTCCAACTCCCAACCATTTATTGGCAAATGCCATAATTTCACTCTTCTTTAAGGCTGAGCAATCTTCCATTGAGTATATACACCACATTTTCCTTATCAATTCAACCATTGAGGGACACCTAGGTTGGTTCAATAATCTAGCTATTGTGAACTGAGCTTCTATGAACATTCATGTGGCTATGTTACTATAGTATGCCGATTTTAAGTCCTTTGGGTATAAACCAAAGAGTGGGATAGCTGGGTAAAATGGTGGTTCCATTCCCAGTTTTCTGAGGAATTTCAATACTGCTTTCCATAGTGGTTGCACCAATTTGCAGTCCCACCAGCAATGTGCAAGTATACCCTTTTCACCACACCCTCACCAACATTTATTGTTGCCTCTTGATAATTGCCATTCTGACAGGTGTGAGATGAAATATTAGAGTAGTTTTGATTTGCATTTCTCTAATTGCTAGAAATGTTGAATACTTTTTCATATATTTGTTGATCAATTGTATTTCTTCTTCTATGAAGTGTCTGTTCAGTTCCTTGGAAATATTCTTAAAGCTTGCCAAAGCACCTCTAAATCCTTTTCACTTGGCAAATTCTTTCTTATCCTCAAGTGTCAGAAAGATACCTCCTGCAATAAGACTGTGATGAATTTCAAATGCATCCTAACTTGGTAGTGTTCTTCATTTCATTTCATTCAGAATAAGAGCAAATGTCCTTATCCATTAACTTAATATGACCCTGCACCAACTTATCTCCTATTACTCTCTGACCTCCTCCACTACTTCTCCCCATGGTCTGCCCTATCCATTCTAACCTCCCCCATTCTTCCAACATATCAGACAAGCTACTAACTTAGAAACTGGCTTTTTGCCTCAGTCTACAATGCCAACCACTTTTAAGTCTTCTCTCAGATGTTTATTACTTTCTCAATTAAGCCTAAACTCAGCCCACTGGAAATTGCAGCCTACTCCCTAATACCTTCCTTGACCCACCTTTCTGTAGTTCTGTATTTGTTTTTTATCATTAGTCACCTGATACTATTTGCTTATTATGTACCTTTCTTGTTTCCAACCTCCTCCCACTACAACATAACAAACTACACATGGGCAGTATTTTCTTGTTTTGTTTTCTATTTCAACTAGAATAAGAGATGAAAATTATGGCTGCTGTTTAATAGATGATCCATGTATATCAGGCAAATTGATAAATTACATAGTACTAAAACAATTAGGTTTAGGAATAAAACAAAAACTGAGGATTTCTTTATCTGATAGAGTAAAAACTCCAAAATGTCTCTAACTAGTGTTTCATTTCAACTGCTACATATATATAAACTTGCAAAGGAGGGCAGAATACATGTTATGGTTTGGATGTGAGGTGTCCCCCAAAGGTCACATATAAGACAAAGCCAGAAGATTCAGAGGATATAATTGGGTTATAAGAGTCTTAACCCAATCATTGAACTAATCCCCTTCAGTGGTAAATGAAGTGGTAGGATATGGGTGGTGTTGGTGGGACTCGGGGCATGGCTTTTGGGTATATATTTTGTCTCTGGAGAATCGATTTCTCTCTCTCTCTCTCTCTCTCTCTCTCTCTCTCTCTCTCTCTCTCTGCTTTCTGATCATGATGTGAGCTGCTTCCCTCCACTACACTCTCTTGCAATGGCATGTTCAGCCTCACATGGAGAATAGAGGAATGAAGCCAATTGTTTCAAAAGCTGACTAAAACATAAAACAACACATTTACTCAATTTTCTGAAAACAGATCAGAAAATGAAATAAAAATTTCAGAAATCACTGTTATTCACTTGAATTATCAGTCCGTTTAAAGTCTAAAGTAAAAAGGAACAAAATAGTGAAAAATGTCATTTGTAGGAAATCATTCAGAGCAATCTTTAAAATGAAGTCTATATATACAACTCTATATACTCACTAGAGATAAACAAGAGACCCACAATTTCTTAAACATAATTAGCTATAATGATAAGTATATCCAGACAATGGCTTCTTATCTATTTCTTCTTTAGGTAGTAAGATGATAAATCAAACTCCCAAGTCACTTCTTATTAATCCACATCTAGTGGTTTTTAAGAATTGATTTATTTCTCTAATCACAATACTAATTCATACTCGATTTAGAAAATAACAGCATAAATGAAAGAATCCTTAATTCTACTACCCAAAACAATCACTTTATAAATTTTAACTGTTTCCTCATGAACAGCATCTTAATAGCTATGCCATATTCCTTAATGAGAAAGAGGTTTTAAGTTTGAAAGATTTTTGTTATAATCTGACACTGTGGAGACTTTATGCAAGTTACTCTTCTAAACCTCAATTTCTCCAGTTATATTACTAGGGAAACACTTCCATTTTCCACAATACACTTGGCTTTCATATTCTGTTGTTATCTGACATCCCACAGTTTTACACAGTCATTTTAATCGACATTTTTCCTTTCCTTTGATTTCTACTTTAGTTTTAATATGAAAAGTCTTCCTACTAGAAAACAGTACAATAAATAGTCACTTAATGCTTTTTGTGGCTTAAAGTTCTCATTTAACTTTTTAAAAATTGTTTTAGTTGTAGATGGATAAATACCTTCATTTTATTTATTTATATGTAGTGCTGAGGCAAGTGCTTGACCACTGACCTACAATCCCAGCCCCTCATTTAATTTTTTAATACATCTGCAATTTTAGTACACACTACTGAGTCTCTAAGGGTATTTTTCCTCCCCCAAATAATCGATCATTTGGTTCCTGCCTTCCCATTTACTAATCCTATTTTCTGTTATATTGTGATTACACATATATATATATATATATATATATACACACATATGTATATATATGTACACATATACACAATATATAATATTTATACACACCCACATACATACACACACACTAGGCCAATGACATGCCTTAAATATGCCACTACCAAAATTTCAATTTTATACTTATATAATGTTTTAAAATCTGGGTATTCCTCTTCATTATGATTCCATTTAAAAATATCTCTTCTCAGGGCTGGGGCTGTAGGTCAGTGATAGAAAACTTGCCTCGCACATGTGAGGTCCTTGAGTCAATCCTCAGCACCACATAAAAATACATAAATAAAATAAAGGTATTGTATACATCTACAACTAAAAATATTTTTTAAAAAACCATCTTATTCTTGATTATTGATTAATTAATTTTGCAGATAAGTGCAAGTTTTTTTAAAAACTTGTTGGAAATTTAAGTCTAAAATCATTTGTTGGCAAAGAACTGCCTTTTTTTGAAATATGTATTTTTTATTTTTTAGTTGTAGATGGACACAATACCTTTATTTTATATATTTATTTTTATGTGGTGCTAAGGATCAAATCCAGTACCTCACTCATGGTAGGCAAGCACTCTACCACTGAGTCACAACTCCAGCCACAGAACTGACATTTTTTTTAAGTCCAGGAACATGGTCATGCTTTCTTTCTATAGGCTGGGTCCAAGTTCTCAATACAGATGATTTTATAAAAAGATTAACATAATCAAAGCTGCCCTAGTTTCTCTCACTACAAATATGTACTATTGAAACAAGTTCATAAAAAAGGAAAGAAGTTACTATAAAAGAGCATCTATAATAACCTTAGCAATTACCTTTTTGAGGATACTAGAAAAATACATGATAAAAATAAATACTAATGCAGAAATACCATCATCAAAATATGCAGACTTTTCCTCCTTTTGCATGTACTGTAAAGTACACAAAACCAAAATAACTTATTCAAGATCAAAATTAAAAGATAATTTGGAAAAATTAAAATCACTATCAAATAACAAAAATGCAGAGTTTACTATTTTGTTATTGTTATTTTGTGACTGTTAAGGACAATAAAAGCTATATAGTAGAATTAGAGGACCCAAGAAGAACTAGTCACTATAACTTCTATCAACTTATGAAAACAGCCTTGACAGTAACCTAATGAATGAATTCAAGAAGCATGTAGCTTTAGATTCCAAAACCTGGAGTAACAATTTTTGTAACAGAAAAATAAGATGAGAAAGCAATACAGAATATTGAAAGTCAGAAAGTGTCTCAGTACAACTTGGGCATCGTTTCATATAGAAAATATGGGTGTTCAAATAAGAAACATCAGGACATTTCACCAGAAGGTTGTTTGAAATAATTTTTATTAAAGTCATTTTTTAAAATATCATTTTGACTAATTTTATTCTATCTGTGCTTCTGGTAAAAGAAAACAATTGGAATAAAGGCTCCCAAGGTTTCTTTGAGTAAAATGTAAAAGTAACTATGAAATTATGATGTATAATATATAAATACAGAAAATGTTCCTCAATTTAAATACACAAGAGTAAATTCTGGATAATCAGTACCTAGGCTTCATTTTAATTTCCACAATCTGCATTAATAAAGATTTTCTAAATAAGACTAATAATACATTACTATAAGACAAAGAAATTGATAAAACTAAACTTGAATGAACTACAAAAATAGTAATTAAAAACAAGAGTACATAAAAAAAGAGTACATGAAAATAAATTACAAACTGAATTTATTTCCCATACATGCCATGTCCAAATTTAGGTGGTAATTAATTTCCCAGAGAAATAATGCTATATTCATGACCAGACACTCAGACAGCAAATTTTTATAGAAATGACCTTCCAAGTTCATTGCAAGGTCATAAGTGTTGATGGTTTCAGAATTTCTATCAGATAAATATACTATAAAGGCATAAAATTACATGAAATGTTATTTGCTTTAAAGAACCACAAAAGTATTATAATGAAAAGGAAATATGAATATGAGAGTCACACACAGAAACATAAAATAACCAAGCAACAACAAAACATAGCTAATAATAAATCTCTAACACAGAAGTTATGCCAAAAGCCAGGTATCAAATACCTTGAGAAAATGGCTATGAATAAAGGAAAAAACTGATATGGAGCTTACTAAGAGGTTCTCACTGAGATTTCAAGAATGTGATGATAGAAAGTCTAATTAGATGCTATAAAGAGGGTCAGTAAATGTCAAAATACAATACAAAATACAATGCAGAGTGGAAAAAGATATGTAGAACATAAGGAATTCTTGTATGCAACTGATTTGCAAAATAATGGCTAATATTTTCTGAATGCTGTATTATACACCAGACATTATTCAAACCACTTTTACCTATATTCTCATTTAATCCTCAACCAACCTTGGAGATAAAAGGACTATTATCCCCAATATGGGACTATTCTTACCAATAACTATTACAGTGTGGCAATGGACACAAATATTAGGGAGAAAGATTGAAAAGGAACATTCCAAAGTATTAATAGAAGATAACCAGTGAGAACAATTTTGGAGCTCTTCTGTTTTCTAAGCTTTCTTCATTGGACACGTATTCATTCTAATTCATTATTAAATAAAATACAGATCAATCTACTTCAAGAAATTTAAAAAGGCAGTAAAGAAAAAATCTAAAATGTCTGAAGAGATTAACTTAAATTTAAAGACTAATAAAAACAGACCTAGGGATAATGATGTGAAAATTAAACAATATTTTTAAAAAATTAAAAACTGCACAAAATGTAAATATGTATTATACTATAAAAAATGATCATCGCCAATTTGACACTGGCTTGAAAATGAGATGCTTTAAAGAAAGAATTCACGTTTTGATTAGAAAGCCATAAGATAATCAATTTTGTTTTAAAGTTTGTTGTACCTCTAGGTTTAATCCCTAGTACCATGCACACACTAAAAATCTCTCCCTATGAGGTTTTTTTGGTTTTGTTATTGAAGTACTGGGAACTGAATACAGGACCTAATAAATGCTAGGCAAGTAAGCTATCACAAAGCTACTTTTAGCTTAGTGACACTTTGAAGTAAAAAAGAGAAAAATGTTAAAGATAATTTAGGAGGAAACTATATAAGGAACAACTTATAATTCACTGTAGAGCCACAATGGAAAGGCTTGCCACAGAAATTTTCAGGTTACTAATATATATTAGCAGGAAATAACAACCAAATAATAATATTTCAAGAGTCAGATAATCTATAAAATAATTCAACACATATTGGTCTATTCCACGAGTCATCCAGTCTCTTCATCAGCAACTAGCAACTGACCAACAAAGGAACAAGACAAAATAACATCTTCAGTCAAAGTAGGAAGGGAGAGCAACATTAAAAGGATAATCCTCTAATTAGTTTTTGTTCATAAAATGGAGAAACAAGTAACGGGGAATAGAAGAGTAAAGGAAACTCAGGCAACACAATACCCACTAAATGTTTCTCTCTTCTTTATTACACTAAAAAAATTTGTACACAAAGTAACTACTTTCCAAATAATTCAAATTCATATTTTCAGTTTTTTAAAATATTTTTTGTAGTTGTATAATAACTTTTATTTATTTTTATGTGGTGCTGAGAATCGAACCCAGGGACTTGCACATGTGAGGCGAGCCCTCTACCGCTGAGCCATAACCCCAGCCCCAATATTTTCAGTTTTAATGTTTACTTGTACCTATTTCAAAAATATCACATTTTTAAGATATAGCAGCTACCATTAAAGATGAATAATGTATAAAAAGGCAAACTGAAATACTATCTAGTAAAATACAGAAAGTAATGATATCATGATCTCAAGAATTAAACCAAAAATTTCATGAACCAAGTATATAACAAGCACATCAAAAAAGGGCAGACAGGCTGGGCGAAATGGCGCATGCTTGTAATCCCAGCGGCGCAGGACTGGGAGTTCAAAGCCAGCCTCAGCAAAAGCAAGGCACTAAGCAACTCAGTGAGATGCTGTCTCTAAATAAATACAAAATAGGGCTGGGTATGTGGCTCAGTGGTTGAGTGTCCCTGAGTTTAATCCCCTCGCACAAAATAAATAAATAAATAAAAAGCAGACATTAAATTACTAGGAATATTATTTATCTTCCCCTTTTATTTCCTAGAAACCAGTCTGTTGCCATCTCAAAATACTACAGTGGTACAATATTTTCAATATTATACCTTTTTTAAAGTTATTTCCTTCAACACTTTTTAAATTTCCTTTTATTTTAGTGGTGCTAAGGACTAAACCCAGGGCCTCATATTTATGTTAAACATAGGCTCTCACTGAGGTAAACCTAACAAACCTTGTTTTTCTTTTAAATAAAAAAGTATTTTAAGTTATGTAGTTTTATGTCAAACATTTTAATCATTCAATGTGGAGTCAACAAATATTTATAGAGCACCTATGAGCCAACTACAGGCTAAAGAGTGCAACCAGGGGACAAAAAAAAAACATGGTATTTACCCTCATGGAGATTGTAGTCTATCAGGCAAAAAAGACATGAAACAGACTTACAACAATGATTAAGTACTATCAAACAGAAGATATAGGAAAATCTTGAAATATAAATAAAAGAGTTCTAAACATGGGAGGCAGTTTATCAGAAAGTCCAGGCAGATGTCTCTAAAAAGCAGACATTTAAACTAAGATCTGAAAAACAAACAGCCAAAGAATACTGGTAAGAAGGGAGCATGTTCCAGGTTGAAAAACAGCATGTACAATGGATGGCCTCAGGCTGGAAACAGAATAGTACTAAAGCACATAAAGAAGTCAAGTGTTGAAGAGACTGAGAGGTAGGGAAAAATGTAGATGCCTTCTAAGCTATGTGACACATTTGACTAAATTCTAGTAATAATATGTTGAAGAGTTTTTGGGAGAAAAGAATAGGATAATATAAAATTGCTTTGGGATAATTAATTGCAGTTTTCTCTCTTGACCACAATGAGAAAGGATCAGAAAGGACATAACTATTAAAAAAAAAAAAAAAAGCCAATTCAGTAAAAGAAACCAAAGGGTTCAAAAAACAAAATTTCATTTCAGAAAAAAAATTAATTGGTTTGATACCAAGATTCTTACAATTCTCTCAAGAAATCAAATCTCTCTTCTTAAATTTAAGGATTTATCTGGCAATATATACTTGAAAGAATATACCATGTTTTATTGTTTTTAGAGTTCATATACTGAGGCACAATTCAAAAGACTGCTGTACCCAAATCAATAGGATACAGCTAGTTCAACATTAACATATAAAGAAATTCACAAAGGAGGCTGGAGTCGTAGCTTAGTGGTAGAGTATTTGCAGTAGCATGTGTGAGGCACTGGGTTTAATTTTTAGCACCACATATAAATAACAAAGTCTATTGACAACTAATAAAATATTTAAAAGAAGAAATTCGCAAAAGGAAAAGGGGCTATATAAATGTGATATAAAGTTAAATGTGTAAGATCTAAAGCAAAATAACGAAAGAACTAACTGAAGTAAGTACTCTCTCTCTAAGCTTTGGTTTTTCTCATTAATAAAGTAGGGGTACGGGGCTGGGGAAGTGGCTCAAGCGCTGGCGCGCTCGCCTGGCATGCGTGCAGCCCGGGTTCGATCCTCAGCACCACATACAGACAAAGATGTTATGTCTGCCAAATACTAAAAAAAATAAACATTAAAATTCTCTCTCCCCCTCTTAAAAAAAAAAAAAATTGGAGTACGGTACAGAGTTGCTATGAAAATAAATGGTACAAAAATGTTTTCCAAACTAAATATTTTTATACAAACATTCTATAAGTACTGACCCTCAAAAACCAAATCATTAGGTATTATAAAAGTAAATCTACCTGATTACAGTTTCTCTTCTAATCTTAAAGACTTTCATGCTGGACATGGTGGCCCATGCCTATATTCTAATTACTTGGGAGGCTGAAGCAGGTCAAAGCCAGCCTCAGCAATTGGAGGCCTTAAACAAATTAGTGAGACCCTATCTCAAAATAAAAAAGAAAAAGGGCTGGGAATGTGGCTCAGATGTTGAGTGCCCCCGAGTTCAATTCCTGGTAACAAAAAAAAAAAAAAATTTTTTTTTTCATTGAAAATCTGTTATTTATTAATGTATTCTATGATTATTAACTATCACTTTATGAAATGATTTTAGATTTCCAAAAATATAATGTGGAATAGTGTTTCCATAAGCTTTCAGTTAGATTCTTCTGATGTTAACATATTATAACTGTAGTACATAAAGCTAAGAAATTATTGTTATAATCAACTACAAATTTGATCTGAATTTCACATTTCCTATCAATGTCTTTTTTTCTTCTTTTACTGAATCTAATCCAGGATACAGCATTGAAATTTGTCATTAGCCTCTCAACTCTGTGACAGTTTCTTAAAGTTTCCTGACTTTTATGATGTGGACACGTTTGAAAACAACTGGTTAGGTTTGTTTTGTTTTGTTTTTACATTACAATTCGTAATATACCATTATACCATAATTTATCATATCTCTGATTATATATAAGGTATGTTGACACCAAATTCACATATCTTCATACATATAGTTTGTATAATGATGAGGGTCTCCTTTCACCATCCATGCAATTTCCCTTCTCTCTCCCATTCCCTCCCACCCCTATTCCCTGTCTAGAGGTAATCTTCCTCCCTTGCTCTCTCACCCAACCCCATTTTGAGTCACACACACCCCCCACCCCGCCTCCCCCGTTTATAACAGAGAAGACATTCGGCATTTGTTTTTTGGGATCGGCTAACTTCACTTAGCATAATCTTCTCTAATGCCATCCATTTTCCTGCAAATGCCATGATCTTATTCTTTTTTAGTGCTGAGTAAAATTCCATTGTGTATAAATGCCACATTTTTTAATCCATTCATCCACTGAAGGACATCTAGGTTGGCTCCACAGTTTAGCTATTGTGAACTGTGTTGCTATAAACGTTGATGTGGCTATATCCCTGTAATATGCTGTTTTTAGGTTGTTTGGGTATAGTCCAAGAAGAGGAATAGCTGGGTCAAATGGTGGTTCCATTCCCAGCTTTCCAAGGAATCTTCATATTGCTTTCCAAATTGGCTGCACAAATTTGCAGTCCCACCAGCAATGTATGAGTGTACCTTTTTCCCTCGCATCCTCGACAGCACTTGTTATTTGTCTTCATAATGGCTGCCAGTCTTACTGGAGTGAGATGCTATCTTAGAGTAGTTTTGATTTGCATTTCTCTGATTGCTAGAGATGATCAGCATTTTTTCGTATATTTGTTGATTGACTGTATATCCTTTTCCAAGAAGTGTCTTTTCAGGTTCTTGGCCCGTTTATTGATTGGATTATTTGTTTCTTTGGTGCTTATCTTGTTGAGCTCTTTATACACCCTAGAGATTAGAGCTCTATCTGATGTGTGAGAGGTAAAAATTTGTTCCCAGGATGTAGGCTCCCTGTTCACCTCACATATTATCTCTTTTGCTGAGAAAAAAACTTTTTAGTTTGAATCCATCCCATTTGTTGATTCTTGGTTTTAATTCTTGTGCTACAGGCGTCTTATTAAGGAAGTTGGGGCCTTGAGAGATACTATTTTCCCCCTCTGACTTCCTTAAGGAGCTGAAAATTGTTGCACTATTATATAAATACCTACAACTGATTACAAACTTCCTAGTTTCAAAAGATATCTAGAAAAATGTTCAAATCCTTTAATTCAAAGAATCCCTGAAGTAAGAGACTGTATCAGAATAATTTGTTTCATTTACGAAGATATAAAATTGAACATAAAACTTAAATCATTCTGGGAAATATATGATGGGGGGGAAATGGCAAGTGTTTCCTAATTACTACTGAAATTGCTAGCCAGATAAATCACAAGGGATGGAGTGTTCCTCATCATATCTATAATCTAAAAGCAAGTTTGATTTTATTATTTACCAAAAAAAATTAACACACAGTTATAAGAGTAGTAATATTTCAACTCACTTAGAAAAACTGTCATTCTTTAAAAGTTTCACCCTTTTGGTCAACCATAATTTGAAAAGAAATCCAAGCAAAATAAAAGTAAAATCTCTTTCATATATTTGGTACTTTGTCATAATAAACATTCACTTTATTTCCCTGAAATAAACTAACCCCCCTCCCAAACAAAAATACAAATACATCTTGGAAGTCTGTTTTTGAAAGGAAAAGAAGAAAAGAAATAGACTACAGAAGAAAGGCAGGGAGAAGAAAGTTAAGAAAACTAAAACCATGCCAAATGGAAATATGAAGACCATTTAGGGAAATAATTAAAAGACCAAGACAATAAAACAAAATATCTGTATCAGAAATAATTACATAAAAAGCACAAATTATAGAACTGTTATACTAGGATTATGACTAGGAATGCAGAAGAAAATGTTTTGAAAGAAAAAATACTGAAAAAACAATAATGCATTTAAATAAGTAATGAGTAGATAATCTAACTAGGTATGAACAAAGTATGAACTGAATAAAAGAATAAATAGAGAATATTAGGAAAAGAACAAGTGATAAAGGAATAAAAACCCAGACATTTAAAATCTTATAATTTATTGATATGTTCATTAATGTCAAATTACATCCTGCATGTTAAACCTTATAGATTTATAAATGAAACAATCCAACAAATAAGAAATACATAACAAAAAAATTAAATCTAAGGGTCTAGGGAAAAAACCTTCCTGATTGAATACATGTTAAACTACAAACTGCGGAATAATTTAAAGACAGTTTTGGAAACATGGCAAAATACAGCACTCAAAATGAGAAAGTAGAAGAAACTTTCTCTTCAAAGATTTGCATATAGTTTTAAGTGACTCCCTTGCTGCCTTTGTTCAAACTAGTTTCATTAGAGAATCTCATAATTTTAAACATAGATAGGATTTCAGACTTATTAGATATCTGGGCAATAATGATATTATTGAGGGCAAAGTTATTTCCTTATTGTTTCCTTACAACATTTCTAAGAAACAGATTACCCAAAACTCATTATTCTCACCCACTAAGACTAGAGAACTTAACAGCAATCTTGCACAGAAAAGTAAGTAAAACAAAAGTAAGTATATAGGTAAAAATGCCAAAAAAAAAAAGATGAGAAATGGAAGATCTAAAAGTAAAAGTTTATTTTACTAATATGATAAATGTAAGAGAAATGCAATGAAATCATTAAAAAAGATTGTTTAATGTATTATAATCTTTTTCTTAAAATAAACATGCATTAAATTAATATACAAATTTAACTTTAAAATCTATATAAATTTTAAGGTTTTTCTTTCATGATTTCTCTCTACCCATGGTTCCTTTATTACTGAAGTAAAATTATATATATGGAATAAACTATAGCTAAAAATAGGCATAATGTAGATAAGAAAGCAGAAAAGGTACTATTGGCAATTCATTAATATCTCTGAAAGTAAATGCTGCTATGCCAAGAACATACTCATGTTCTCTCTTCTACAGTAAATGAATAAATAGTAAAAAAAAAAAAAAAAAAAAAAACAGATTGATGGGATCTTTTGGCTGTTTTTTGTTGTTGTTGTTATGGTTTTTGTTAGTTATGAAAATAATATTAAAGGAAATTCTAGAGTGTTAGAAACAGCTGACCACTTTGGAGGTCCTACACTTAGACTGAACTCTAGTTTGATGTTAATAATTTAAATCAAGGACCAGGAGATATAAAGCAGTCAGGATTTATAAGCTGATTATAAAACAAAGTGACATAAAACACTGAGACAAGTATAGTTCTTAAATTGTATTAGTATAGTTTTAATATTCCAAGTGTAATAAACTGACAACCTAATTCACTCATAAACCTTAATATCTTAAAAATCAGGTTTTTTCCCCTCTACTGTAAAGCTATCCTTGGACTGTCTTTCTTCTTACTACCAATTATATAATTTTTTTAAAAACTCCATACCTACCTCTGATCTTTTATTGTGCCACTCCAATGCATCAATTACACCAATTACCTACAGCCTTTAATTTAATATTTACTAATGCTGAGGAGTTAAGCCTACAAAGAGTAAAAAACAACTCACTCATTTTGTAAAGCCTAATAGTATATTAAAGAAAAGAAAGGTAAATAAATAGATGCAAGCATGTGTCAAAACTATAGTAAAGAATTACCTAAAATCACTTAATCCTAAACAATGGCATCTAAGATTTAAAAGATGCTCATTTAAAATTTACAAAAAATAAGGGATAATTCACAGAGAAATACAAGATGTGAAGAGACAAAGGGATAACAAACCAAAACATGTCTGACTCTAAGAATTGCCAAACAGTTGCACAATGCTGGAGAGCACAAGGTACAGGTGAGAAAGGTCAATTTTCTGTGCCCCATTAAAACAACTGAGACTATTTAAAGTCACTGAAGAGAGAAGTGGAGGCAAGGCATGATCATATTTGCATTTCAAAAAGTTTAGAGAAATGGTAACTTGTCCTAGAGTTACTAGCATTGTCTGGATGCTACCATACAGAGAGGGTGCTACCAACATTTAGTGGGTGGAGTTAGAGATGCTAATAATACATTCTATAGTGCAAAGGTCATCAGCCTATTACAAAAATTTGACTTACTCCCCAAATAGTCACCACTTCCAAGGTTAAGAAACCTTGATTAGAGATAAATTCAAGGATATAATTAGACTAAGCACAGGGGATCAAATAGCATATCAGTTCTAAGAAAGCAAGAATTATGTTCTTATTAGCCAGCAACTCCTCATCCTAGTCTAGAACCAGGTATAACATAAGGAATCAACATTTAGTTGTTGAATAAATGAGTGATACCGGCAACAAGTCTAAAAATAAAATGATTTCCAGTGTTCTACTTTGGAATACCAGACAGGCAAAATTCTATTTAGTTTAAGGCAAATGTGTGATATTCAAATAAGGAGGTCCAATAATTAGCATATAGTTTAAAAACATTTCAGAAATCCAATTTAGCCATCTTAAATAATGCCCTTGCAATATAACAAAATGTTCAATAAAAAATTAACAAACCCTAAGTACAGAATGATACCCAAGAAAATAAATTTAGTGAAAAAACTTGGTGAAATATGAGTAAGGCCTGTTGTTCAGTTAACGGCAATATACCAAAGTCAGTTTAGTAGTTTTGAAAAATATACCAGATAATGTAAAATTATAACATTAGGGGAAACTGTACGAGGGGAATACAAGAACTCTTTGAAATACCTATGCAGCTTTTCAATAAATAATATCCTATTCCAAAATTAGAATAAAACCCAACTATCCCAAAAACCCAATTATCCCAAATGTGTTAAAAGTTCATATCAGGGATCTATATTAAACAATTAAATCTGTACCATAAGAAAAGCTAAAATGCTAAGTTTCTATGAATGAAGAAAGAGCAAAGAAAACTTTTAAAAAGTAGCCAGAAAATGGCAAAGCGAAATCAACCAAAGAAATAAGTCAATATGACAAACACTCATATTTCTATAACAAATTCTTTTCAGCTATACTCGGACAGCTTGAAATGATTACTGCATCACTATGCAGGAAAACTACTCATCCAAAATTTTAAAAAACTAAAAAAAGAAAAAAAAAAATCAATGACTTTTTCTATCACTTTCCTGTTCAAAACTCATAACAATGATTGTCAAACTGTACATCAGGTGAACTGTGATAAGACATAACAATAATTTATGACTATATAGTCATTTTGACCAGTCCAGCGTCTCTTAAGCAATTTCAAAGAAATATGTGAATAGAAATTTTTTTAAAGTTGGCAAAACTGACATTCTAGTCGAGGAATTTCTTAATATAAAGAGGTAAGATCTTCTTGAAAATATGAATGGAAGAGAAAAATATTTTTAACTTAAATTATAACAATCAAATAGGATTCATAAAGGTACATCAATGATCAGCTTGGTATTTAATGTTTTTACACATCACAGAAAAACAAACTGATATAAAACACATAAAAGAGGACAAGAGAGGCTAAAATGAGAAAGTTTTGTATTTGTTCAACTGAAGTCTTAGAGAAGGAAAAATGGAGCCTATTATTTTAAAAGATAATGGCTGAGAATATTCCAGTTTCAATAAAAGACATTACAAATTCAAAAAGACTAATAAGTTCAAACAAGATACATAAAAGACACTGACACCAAAACACACTGTAGTCAAACTGCAGAAAATCAAGGAAAATAAAAATCTTTTATTTAAAGCAACCAGAGTATCACTTCCAAAGTAATAACAGAAGATTTAAATACAAATATATAATTACACGAAAAGGACTAAATGTTCCACACAAAGTACAAAGATTGTCATATTTTTAAAGCCATTTCTTAATGCCATTTTTAAGAGATAAGGAAAATAAGATTAAAAAAAAGTAAAACAATGGAAAACGACATATATAAAGATCAAACATGTAACTGTATTAATGATTATCAGTAAATAATTATCTAGGAGAAAAAGAAATAAGAGTTGGAGAGGAACAAAGATGGAACATAACAGGAGGGTGGAGGTGCAGGGAAAGGATATAATTAAAATATGAAGGTCTCTGAAAGTCAGGAATTGACTTAGTGGTAGATGTAATACAATATCATTAAAAATATTATGGGACTGGATTGTGGCTCAGCGACAAGAGTGCACGCCTAGCACGGGCAAGACCCTGGGTTCAATCCTTAGCACCACATAAAGATAATATAAAGGTATTATGTCCAACTTCAACAAAATATTTTTAAAAAAATATTATAATCGTGCAGCACAAATACTAAAATTGGAACAATACAGAGAAGATTAGCAAGGCCCCTGCGCAAGGACGACACACAAATTCGTGAAGTGTTCCATATTTTTAAAAACAAAAGACCCAGAATAGCAAAAGCAATTCTAAGCAGGAAGAGTGAAACAGGCGGTATAGCGATACCAGACTTCAAACTATACTACAGAGCAATAGTAACAAAAACAGCATGGTACTGGTACCAAAACAGGCGGGGGAACCAATGGTACAGAATAGAAGACACAGAGACCAATCCACAAAATTACAACTATCTTATATTTGACAAAGGTGCTAAAAGCATGCAATGGAGAAAGGATAGCATCTTCAACAAATGGTACTGGGAAAACTGGAAATCCACATGCAACAAAATGAAACTGAATCCCTTTCTCTCGCCATGCACAAAAGTTAACTCAAAATGGATCAAGGAGCTTGATATCAAATCAGAGACACGGCGTCTGATAGAAGAAAAAGTTGGCTCCAATCTACATATTGTGGGGTCGGGCTCCAAATTCCTTAATAGGATACCCATAGCACAAGAGTTAAAAACAAGAATCAACAAATGGGACTTACTCAAACTAAAAAGTTTTTTCTCAGTAAGAGAAACAATAAGAGAGGTAAATAGGGAGCCTACATCCTGGGAACAAATCTTTACTCCTCAAACTTCAGATAGAGCCCTAATATCCAGAGTATACAAAGAACTCAAAAAATTAAATAAGAAAACAAATAACCCAATCAACAAATGGGCCAAGGACCTGAACAGACACTTCTCAGAGGAGGACATACAAACAATCAACAAGCACATGAAAAAATGCTCACCATATCTAGCAGTCAGAGAAATGCAAATTAAAATCACCCTAAGATACCATCTCACTCCAGTAAGAATGGCAGTCATTATGAAGTCAAACAACAAGTGCTGGAGAAAATGTGGGGAAAAGGGTACATTTGTACATTGCTGGTGGGACTGCAAATTGGTGCGGCCAATTTGGAAAATAGTATGGAGATTCCTCGGAAAGCTAGGAAGGGAATCACCATTTGACCCAGCTATTCCCCTTCTCGGACTATTCCCCAAAGACCTTAAAAGAGGGTATTATAGGAATACAGCTACATCGATGTTCATAGCAGCACAATTCATAATAGCAAGACTGTGGAACCAACCTAGAAGCCCTTCAATAGATGAATGGATAAAAAAATGTGGTATTTATACAAATGGAGTATTACTCAGCACTAAAAAATGACAAAATCATGGCATTTGCAGGGAAATTGATGGCACTAGAGCAGATTATGCTAAGTGAAGCTAGCCAATCCCTAAAAAACAAATGCCAAATGTCTTCTTTGATATAAGGAGGGCAACTAAGAATAGAGCAGGGAGGAAGAGCATGAAAAGAAGATTATCATTAAACAGGGACGAGTGCGGGGAGGGAAAGGAAGAGAGAAGGGAAATTGCATGGAAATGGAAGGAGACCCTCATTGTTATACAAAATTACATATAAGAGGAAGTGAGGGGAAAGGGAAAAAAAACAAGAGAGAAATGAGTTACGATAGATGGGGTAGAGAAATGGGAGGGGAGGGGGGATAGGAAGGGGATAGGAAGGGCAGCAGAATACAATAGACACTAGTATGGCAGTATGTAAAACGTGGATGTGTAACCAATGTGATTCTGCAATTTGTATACTGGGTGAAAATGGGAGTTCATAATCCACTTGAATCAAATGTATGATATGTCAAGAGCTTTGTAATGTTTTGAACAACTAATAATAAAAAAAGAAAAATAAATAAAAAATTTTAAAAAACTGAAAAAAAAATTTTATAATCAACTTCTTCATATGTTCTTGAGTAAAAGAAAGACACAATAAAGGGAGAACAGAATAAGATTACTATTACAGTGTTACATAGTATGCTGAAAGGAAGAAAGGTGGAAAATGGAAGCAATTAAGTCTAGTTCAGAAAATGCTATATCAATCCCAGGTAAAACAAGGATCTAGAAATAGTTGAAGTGAAAGAAATATTGAACTCAAGAGGAAGACCTATCTGCAACAGTTCTTTGAAATTTTATAGACAAAAATATGCACAGTACTTACAGATAATCAAACTGCTTTTGTTTTCTACAGTAACAAATCTGAATTTTGATACTGACATACTAAACTCAATCTAATAACATCCAGTTTAGTAAAAAAGTTTTGTAAAAATAAAACACTAAAGAGCTAATTAGCTTACACAAGGAACAATGTATATGTTCCATAATTACACATTATTATGACTTTGTTATTAACACTATTAATGTAAGAAAAAATCTGATAGTTCTTTCCTCTTTGAATGCTGATGCATATAATATGAGGTTCTGTGACAGCACAGTAAATAAAAAAACTTTTTATTTTCAAATACTATTTACCAAGAGGATGTCAATTACAAAACGAACTCAACTCACCAATGCTGGGTGGGCTACCATAGTTAATTGGTGACTCAGGTGGTCTTCCACAGTGCAATGCAGCCAGAGCAGATCCTTTCCATACAACATGCTTGCAGCCTATTAAACACACATATTTTTATGAATACAAAGATAGGACACAAAAACAAAGTGAGAAAAAGAATGTCTAAATTATACTGGAATATTTTCTTACTTTTATTTGTACGTAGCAAGGACTGTCTTCCAGCTCCTAATAAAGTTTGTACTCCAGGAACACTTTGAGGAATTTCTTGTTCAAGAAGTGGTCCTAGTCGATGACATATTTGCAGCAAATGATCAGGTGCTAGATGTCTGTAATACTTCACCTGTTATGTGAAAGACAAACAAAAATATTTGTTATGTAAAAGTATATAATTCTTTACATTAAATAAAATACACTTTTGGCTAGTCAATATTTTGTTTTACTCAAGTGGAATGTAAAACCACTTGTTTCATAAAAAATAGCCGCACTAACCATCACTTAGTCCGCTGAAGACCAAAAAAAAAAAGCTAAAAACTAATATAACCTAAATGTAGCAATATATGAATTAACAGATGCTAATCAATGCTAATGCTAAAAAACATAGCCATTATATATTTCAGTTTATCACTTGGATTTTTCAAGAACTTTAAGAAACAACCAAAGAAAAAAATCATCCAACTATAAAAGACAATAAATGTTTTTGAGACCCTGATATTATGAAGAAAATCTCCAGAATAATTAAGAATTAAATAATTGGGGTTGTGAGTGTGGTTTAAGCGGTAGCGCTCTCGCATGGCATGCATGCAGCCCGGGTTCCATCCTCAGCACCACATACAAACAAAGGATGTTGTGTCTGCCGATAACTAAAAAATAAATATTAAAATTCTCTCTCTCTAAAAAAAAAAAAAAAAAAAAAAAGAATTAAATAATTGACAAGTTTATATTCTCATTACAAAACTTAAGAACACTTAATATCTACACCGAATTTTATAACTTACCAAAAATCTTTTTATAAAAGGCAAAATTCCAACTCTTGCTTTAGTCAAGTTTCAAATATAAAATAAACCTAACTACCATAAAAACTTTAAGAACAACTCCAAAACACTGATGAATTTCTGTTAGCATTTGAAACCAATTATGAAATGCTTATATTTTTATACTCTTGTCTTTAAAGAAATGAGCAGTTATGTCAGTTAAGTACCTAACTGCACCATAAAAGGTGTTTTCAAAAGCATGTTCTAGAAACCCCTGGAGGTTTTACAGATTAAAAAAAATGAATACCATTGATACTTCATTTCCTTTTTTACTACATATATGACTTCAGATATCACAAAGATTGAATGTAGAAACTGATATGGAATTCTAACAGTCCTGTATTAATCTAGACACGAAAGATCGACAAAAATGTAAAACAACACCTCTCCTCACAGAAGTTTTTATAAAATTTATACTATTATTTGTATTAACATGAAAGTATTCACTAGGCTTCTAATGTGTTAAGTGGTTAAGTCACTATTATGGTAAATACCAATAAATTATAACCCACATAAAGGGACCTCAATAATATTTAGTGTAAAGGAGTTCTGAGACCAAGCAGTTTCAAAACTGCTCTCCAATTCATGAGTTTTTAAGATGAATTTTTTATGATAAGACTAATGAGGAGTAGATAAGGAATTAAACCATTTCATTCCATCCTGTATTATCTATAACACACCACTGCACAAGACCATGAGTGATATTCTTTAAAAGTTGGTTATTACACTTCCTACTAAGCTGGAGCCAAAAAGGGAAACCCATCTTACTCTTCATCATAACATACTGCTGTTGTGGATAAGATGGAGTCATACTGTCACACTTTGATCATTTTAAACTGCAGAGTCTGGCACATAGTAGGTAGTTAAAAAGTCTTGGCAGAATCAAAAACTTTACAAAAAGGCGTTCTAATAAAACATGCATAATGCAAATTTTCACACTACATACCTAGTTGGAGATTTTAAAAGTCCACTGACATTAAGAAATCTTCAGATACATCTATTTAATTTTATTTCAACCACAATTTTCTAAACTTTAGCTACAACACCCCTTTTTTCCATAATATCATATTCACTTAGAACATTTTCCAGAAACTGCTAGTATGTTAAATAAAACTGACATTTGGGCTGAGATTGTGGCTCAGAGGTAGAGCGCTTGCCTGACCAATGTGAGGCACTGGGTTCGATTCTCAGCACCACATATAAATAAATGAATAAAATAAAGGTCTATCAACAACTAAAAAAAAAAAATTAAAAAACCTGACATTAAAAAGTATTTAGAAGAAAATATAACAAAATATGAGAACTTAAAACTATATTTACACTTTTCTCTGATCTTTTCCAGTATGTTCTTCACCTCTACTGCATAGTAAGGTGAATATGGTTTCCAAAATATTTCAAAATAGCTAGAGGGATGACTTTAAATGTTCTTAGCATAAAGAAATGATAAATTTATGAGGTGATAGATATGCTAAATACCCTAATTTGATCATCACATAAGGTATATATGTATCAAAATAACACAGTGGCCGGGTGGGATGTGCACGCCTGTGAACCCAGCAATAGGAAGGATTAAAGGAGGAGGAGTTGCCAGTCTCAGCAACTTAGCAAATTCTGCCTCAAAATAAAAAATAAAAAGACTGGGGATATAGCTCCGTGGTAAAGTACCCTGGGTTCAATCCCTAGTACAAAAACAAAAAGCATACACTGTAACCTCATAAATATGTAGAAACATTTATATGTCAATTAAAAACAAAATTTAAAAGTTATAAAAGATAAAATTTAAATGAAAAAGTCTAGAATATTTTTAAGGTCCCTTTCAGTTCTAAACTTATATGTGATAATTATTTCAATGTAATTTCTTAAATGCTCAAAATTCCTTTAAAAATTTATACTTCAGCTGTGTGTGGTGGCACACACCTGTAATCCCAGTGGCTCAGGAGGCTGAGGCAGCAGGATCCGGAGTTCAAAGCCAGCCTCAGCAAAAGCGAGGCACTAAGCAATTCAGTGAGACCCTGTCTCTAAATAAAATATAAAAATACAAAATAGAACTGAGGATGTGGCTCAGTGGTTGAGTGCCCCTGAGTTCAATCTCTGGTACCCACACCACCCTCCAAAATTATACTTCAAAAAAATAAAGTTCATTACTTACTAACTTCAGTTCTGTGATGATTCTGTTGATAGGCTGCTGGCAAAAATATCTTTTCAGGTACAGAACCTGAAAATCTGTACTGCAGAATTCTATCTTTTTTATGAGTTACTTTGTCTAAAGCTTTCTTGGATAATATATTTTGATTTTTCAAAAATCAACTTTCACTTCAGTTCTTAAACTCCTGATATTTTCTCCAGCTTTTGAGACTTTATAGAAGCTGATTCCTATGCTGGCAATCTTCTTTTTAACACACCCACTTCCACACCTCAATTTCTTTCATGTTTTAATCTATATGCCTCACTGACTTCCATGACCTATTCACAACTCTGCCCCTTCTTTATGTACATTCTTTGAGTTTCAGTAGGACATTATATTCCTTTTCAAATGTTCCTTCATCTCCTGGCATTCTGTAGTATTTATCAAATTAATTGTTCTTAATAAACTTGTTACTTAACCTTCAGTGGAAATCTAATATCTATGATTCTCATTTACAGAAACACACAGGTCCTTGCCCAATCTGGGGATTCAAAAGACCCTTTCACTAATACTAAAATTGCTAGTTAACTTGTTCATATCCTATAGAAAAGATATAGGATTAAACCTTGTTTATCTGTCTACATGGTATCTAACGTAGTACTTGAAGTTAAGTGCTTAATAAACTATTAGATAATTAAACACATGAGAAAATGTAAAAATTGGGGCTGGGGTTGTGGCTCAGTGGTACAGCACTTGCCTAGCATGTGTGAGGCACTGGGTTCAATTCTCAGCACCACATATAAACAAATAATTAAAGGTCCATCAATAACTAATAAAAATATTTTTTAAAAAAGAAAATGTAAAAATTACTATTTCACTGCTAAAAAACCAAAACATTTTCATCACCTATCCTAGCACATAAAAATAAAGCAAAAAAATTTTATATTTACATAGTCTAATGATTCTAATGGTTTTAGTCACTTTTTAAAGCCACAAAACACATTTTCAAACAAAATTTTAGACAAAACAAAGTTACAAAGCATTCTTACTTAAGCATCAGGGATACAAATTTCTCAATGCCTGACTCTACACTTGGTTCCTCTTAGCACTCTCTGGGGTATTTGCCACAAGAGGATCACAAATGGATCTCTGGAAAGAATGGTGAAAACAGACTAAAAACATTCTGTATTATCATTGCTCTCCCAAGAAATAACTGTTTTGAGTCAGTTCTCTTCCCCAACCCTGATTTTTTTTCAAGATATGTTATCCAAGAGGGCAAAGCTGAAGCTGTTTTCTCATAAAATCTATAAGGCCACCAGCATTTGTATTTATCCTACATCTTATTAACATAATTGCCCCTATTAATATCTAAGATCTAATCCCCCTAATGCTTTGAATCCTAACTCAAAAGTATTTTATACCAACACCTAAATGGACTATCCCAACAACCAAATTCTCTAACTTAATGGAAATCCTAAACTATAAATCAGTCCTCCACAATCCTTATGTTTCCCCCTTCCTTAACATCTCCACCTACATTTAAACATGCTCACTCTTCTTTCAACTTGGGCAAAAACCAAAAATCCTGACTTGACTTCTCTAACCCATCCCTTCTCAACATTAATACCCCAGCTATCACTTTCCCTTTCTTTTCCTCTTTAGAAACATGGTTTTTAAAAAATAGTCTATGGTCAGTCTCATCTCATCTCTCACTCTCACTTCAACCTACTCCATACAAGCTTTCATCCTCCTGACATTAGAAGGGCTCTTACTAAAAGTTCACCTTACTTAATTGTTGACAAATCTATACTATCTCAGTATTTCTAACCCAGTTGAACTTTCATTCACTCCTTTGCAAACCCTACTTTCTCTTAACATCTGCCATACTCCTTGGTTTTCCTCCTATCTCTTTAACCATTCCTTCTCTTTGTCCTTTATAGGCTATCCTCTTCTACCTAGCCATTAAATGAAGTTCCTTAAAGTTCTAGGTCCCAGAACCCAAATCCAGACCCTCTTTTCCTCCCAAAATTCAACACTGACCCCCAAAACGTTCCCTACCTTGATGAACATCAACACTATCTTTCCAAACTTAAATCTGGAACAAGGAGTCATAACTTTTCTCACTGCTTGGGCCTCCCACCTATCCCACCCCCAGTATCCAATCTGTCACCAAATGCACCTTTTTCTTCTTATTCTTAAACCTATCTACCTCTATCTCCATAATAACAGCCTGCCCAAAAGTTCAAATAATCTTCGCAACAAACTCTATCTTTCCCATACTTACTCATGCCTTTCACCTTATCCAACTCTATTTTCTATATTGCAAATAAAATTCTTTCCAAAACACACATTTGATCAAGTCACCTCTAAACTTAAAACACTACAGAGGCTTTCCTTGCTCTTTTTAGATACTAATCCAAATTCCTAAAATGGTCTACTTATCTGGCACATTCCCGTTCCCCACTCTAGCTCTCACTCCACAATTCAGATACAATGGTAGGTTCTTTACCTACACTCTTTCCTGTCAGGCTTTTTCCATGTGGCACACTTTCTGCATTTCTGACACCCCTCTTGTCCAAACAACTCTTCTATATGCTTCAGATAGTCCCTCCAATGTAATTTCCTTTGTTCTTTACAAAGACTCTTTTCTCTGTTGCACTTTCCATGATTCCTTTTTAATTCACATCAGTTTGTGATTATGCATTTAGAGTTTAAGATTATATATCTGAGGCTTTTCTTCTCTATTTTACCAGAAACTACAAAAAAAAAAAAAAACAGGGGCCCTGAATTTTTTTGCTCTCAACTACTTTATGTACACACACATATAGCAAGCAAACTTTTTAAAAAATAAAAGTATACTTTTCTACTGCCTTGTTCTAAATCTTCTTTATACACACATGAATTATACTCATGTTCTTCATAAATATTAAACCATGTCACTATGACCATTTAAAACGTAAAACAACTTTTAACAGTTAAAACTGTTTATGGTTATACATGACCTTTTTTTAAATATCTTTTTTTTTTATGTGATGCTGAGGATTGAACCCAGTGCCCCACACATGCGAGGCAAGCACTCTACCATTGATCTACAGCCCCAGCCCTACAAATGACTTTTAATTTCCAAGTTAGTAGGAACCTCATCTTTAATTTTAACTTAAGGCTTTTAGTTTAAATTAGCTTTTTATTTTATTAGAAAATTATTAAAAGGAAGACATTAAGTCACACTGTAATAAAATCCTTAAAACATGACTATATTTGGATTCTCAGTATCTGTTGTACACTATTATTTAGTAAGACTCATTACTTTCTGTAACCATAGTAGCTGTTTTCAAACTTAAGATATTCAACACATAAAGGTATGACCAAATTATAAAACTAAGTATGAAAAAAATGATTATGTATAAATATATTTGATTAAATATATATACATAAATACATGATTAATAACCCACTAACATAACTAACATATTGATTCCACACTATAAATGCAAGGCCCTACGGTAAATGTGGTTACATACTGTTAACTATTCCTATTCCATAAAGAAATTATTTCCCAAAAAATACAGCAACCATTCTATGGTTACACACAATAACTGTATAGTAGAGGTAGTCAAATTAAGATATTCTAGCATTAGAACTTATATTCATACTGCCTCATGAATTACCTGATGCTTCAAAATATATTTATGCACTAATGGGCAAGAGAAAAACAAGTGATATTTTGAATAGTTGTCAACACACATTAAGCCAGAAAAAAAATATATTTTACCATTCACTTTCACTACTAAAAAAAAAAAAACTAGAATAAAAGCATAAATGCTTATAAGCTAAAAGGAATACTCTCTTTTAAAATCTAAGGGTAAAAGTAGAAGATACAACTACAGTGATATGTTGACAATCCTAAAAAGCCTCCTAAAATGGCCGTAAGAATTCAATGTGACGAACCTAACATTTTTAAGATTATTTTTTAATTTGAAATTTGTTATAAATGGATTAAAGTTACTAATCCCTTAAAATTTGATTACTATAAAAATTTTTCAAATTAGTTGTGCTCAAATTTAACACATGCCCCTTTTGATGAACAAACACCCGTTTATCTCTTCCCTCCATGAAGAGCCTGCTTTATGGATGCTACCCTTGATGCTACCCCATTGAGATTCACTACTCTACAGGCTTAACCAGAGGCTCATGGAAGCTTTTTCAAACTTCTTATATACCTTCCACCTCCATTCTCAATTGAGAATTACTTGCTACGGTAAAAGAAATCTTTGGTTACCTGTCTATAATTAATGGTTAAAATATGAATTAAACAAAGGTATTCTTTTTTAAAATATCATGCTACATTATCCAAAGTACAGATCAGCAAGCATGGGTCAGATTTTAGGTTTCAGGAGCTACCCACTATTTACATTAAAAAAAAAAAAAACTTTAAAAATGTATTTTTAAAAAGTCATTCTTACCTCAGGTCTTACAAAACAAGTTTCTTACACAATTTATCCAAAACAGCTATAGTATACCAACTATTCCTCTGAAGAATAATCCACAGTTCTAGCTATGTTTCTAAGAGCAAAGATTATAGAACTCTGTGAAACAGAGGCAACTCTCTTCATCCCTTGTCCATCTTGTCCCAAATCATAGACCCTTATCATTCCTTTATCACATTTTACATAAAACTATTTCTAGAATTTCAAGTGGAATTTGAATACTACGATCATCTTTTGAGGATGTGAACTGTGAAGCCTAGAAGGAAAATGGCTTAGTATGTTATTTTATATAAACAGCTATCCTTTCTAGCCAAGAAAAGTTTGCCATTATCATAAGGTACTGTTAAAACTTAATACAATATAAAGGATCTGAAAGACACTGCTTTCCACCAGACATCATTAAGAACTTTCCTAAGTAATTTTTAAAGAAAAATTAGTAATTTTGAAGGAAATATGATACAAACATCCTGGATTTAAACTTGCTAACCAGAAGCATGGAGAAAACACTCTTTTGCTACCAGATATTGAACCTAGGGGCGCTTAACTACTGAGCCACATGTCCAGCCTTTTTTGTATTTTATTTAGAGAGGGGGAGGGGGGTCTCACTGAGTTGCTAAGTGCCTCAATAAGTTGCTGAGGCTGGGTTTGAACTCTCAATCTTCCTGCCTCAGCCTCCCTAGTTACTGGGATTACAGACATGCACCATAACCAGCTGGAGAAAATATTTTTAAACTTCAGTGTCCCCTCATCTATATGAATTGGCATGCAACAGCCATCACATCAGAAGGTAGTCATAATTTATTAAATTATTTTCAACATATGATGTTCTTAGCATAGAACCTGACCATGAGAGTCAGCTATACTCTATATCATGAACTACATGTTGACCCTTTATGTTGGGGGTGGGGGGGGGAACCCCTCAAAAAGGGAGAAAAGTTTTTTAATATCTTTTCAACAAATTGTTTAAAATAAGGTTAGATCAATTAAGACTTTATGAAAATAAGATCCAACTAATGTTTGGCACCAGTATAATCTGTCTTGTCTTGGCTATTCAATTCATCCTTACGTCTTCAATACTCATAAAATGTCAGTTTTTTGGATATTTTTTTCCCATTTTTTTGTTGTTGTTTTCATTGCTAGTTCAAACCCAGGGACTCACACATACTAAACAAGCAATCTACCACTGGGCTAAATCCCCAGCCCAGCATTTCACTTTCTTTTCACAATTCTGTCCAACCTAAAGACCTCTGTTGTTCATTTCATTTTGATTTAACACTAGTATAATAGAATACAATTCTTATTTTTATGACTATTCTACTCTATGATAAAATTACAAACTATTTACTATTTAATTACTCTATAAGACAGCACCTAATATTCTCGAAATTTCCAAACTTCAACAATTATAAATCTGTTACTACTATAACAAAGTATGGGTTAATTTTTATCTATAACCTTTATAGCTAAATGCATATTTCTGACTTTTTTTTTTTGCTGTAATAGCTTCTCCACAGAGTGATACTTAATTTGTGTCACTGTTTTGAAACTTGTTTAAACATCATTATCAAATAAACTGAAGGATTCCCTATCTCATAAGTAAAGAAAGCTGAAGTTCAAAAGTAACACAATTTGTTGAAGGACATACATTTAAAAAATTAAAAAGTGAATCAAGCCCACGTTTCCTAATTACAAGTTTATAACTTTTATTACATTACTAATTCCTCCTCAGAACTTTAATCTCCCCTCATCATCACACAAGCTTGATCACTAAAAACTTATTAGAGCCTACATGTCAAGTCAAATCCTTTAAGTTAACTATTTTCAGAACTCTTAAATGCCTATAATTTCTTTATAACTAGAAATGTATGAGAATTAATATAAAACCTTATTAAAGTATCATAATTAAACTTAGCGGTCTATTTACTCTTAAGTACTTGTGAATTTAAAAAAAATAGCTTGAAAGTCTTATTTCCACAATTTAGTCAACCATGAAGAACTCATTTGGTAATTCAATTCAAATTATCAATACAAATACCAATAAAAATTTGTCATTTAAATAGAATGCAAAACACACTCTTACATATTGTATTCATTATAATCTGATTGCATCTTGCTTATAAAACAAAACCAAAACCTATTCAGGTTTCCATAAACCAAATTAGGAATACTCTGCTAACTCACTTAAAACATATATAAACACACACACATGCGTGACAAAACATTTGAAGTTTCGTTTTTAAGTCAAGTCATATTTGCTAATAAGCAAAATTTATGCAATAAGAAATCCTTTTTAAGACATCATGTGCATTACATTTTGATTTAACACTAGTATTAAATCAGGTGAAAAAAATCACTGTCTACTAATTTAAAGATGGAAAAATCCTTCAATTCTTAAAATCTTAAGAATACAACCAGTTTCGTTTTTTAGTAATGTTTCAGTTTCAGCACTCAAAATAACTATTACTTCATGTACAATGACAGTGAAATTGTTTCAGACAAGGATGTTTCACCAAATTGCCTAAAATTTGGTATTTCCACACCCCAGAAATAAACCAAAATTAAGTGATATCCATTCTTTTTTTTTTTTTGCATTTTTATATCATACTTTCTGCCCGGACAAGTGTGTGCCTGTTTTGTGTCAGTGAAAGAGATCAAATAGGTCAAACCAATATGACCACAGGCCAGGCCAGCTAACATTCAAAATCCATGGATTCTCTAGTACTTCCTCTGGAATACGCTACCAACATCTGCACTGCCATAGATAACCTAGGGTCTATAATACAAGTCTCATTACAATTCAGTTTAAGCATAAATTATGCCAGACTATACAACCACCTAAATTTCCTTAATATCAAAATTTTTGATTCAATCATCCTTTTCCATCTGTAATGTTGAAGCTCCAAGACTGCTTTTAGTATGGATGGTAAGCAACTGATGACTACCTTCTCTGTGGTAACCAAAGATGCTCAATTTTATATGTATATAAAGCTTCCAATATTATAACTGTTGATTTTTCAGTACTGTGTTCTCAAATTCCATTCAGATAAAAAAATTATAATTTTCACCAATTTGCTATGGAATACTGACTGACACTGCTTTGTATCCCATACACTCAATAATTCATTAATTCCAAAGTAATTAACTTTCACCAAATTATTCATAATTTCACCAAAAGAGCCTCTCACAAAACTAAAAATCTTCACAAATTTAAAATTTATTTCTAAAATGGTAAATTTGACTCCTATTATTTAACGTTCTTTATTGTTTTTAGATATAATTAGAAGAGTAACTTAAAATCCTAGAATAACTAGTTTCTACTTTTTTCTAATATACTTATATAATACATGATTTTCCTGAAGTCAATAAAAAGTTCACTGAAACAGAAAGTAAAATAGACATGGTATAGTACTCTCTGCTAAATAAAGGATAGCTGGCTTAATATTACAGTTATTTTTCTATGACTTCTAGAATACTAGTAAGAATGAAACTAACCTGCTTGGTATTACTTGTCCAACCTAAGTTGCAAAGGATACAATTTTGTCACAATTGCACAGTGACATATAATATATAATCACGAAATTGGGGTAAGAAAAAAATGACTTCAGTAGGTGAGAGGAATTTCCAGATCAAAACAAGTATAACAAAATAAAAAACTTGGGGTCCATCTTTCAAAAAACTCTGAATTAAAGAAAATTGACTCTGGATTTATTTACCCTAAAACTAACTTAAAGAATTAATTCCAAAGTCTCTATTAAATTTTTTCTCTTTAAACAAAAGACTGACAAAATACCTCTCTGATAATTTCTAAGAAGATTACAAGCTATTGTGGTTTTGAATTCCACAAATTTATACATAGAAGGAGCCAGCCAGATGAAAGAGCCAAGCTCCCTTACTTTTGTCTTGTGATCACTACCAACAGAAAAAAGCTTCATCAATTCAAGATATTTCAATCACCCAAATATTCCTTATTGTTCATTGTTCCACACCAAAAGTTACATTTAGAATTAGCAACATATTTTTTCTAAAAGTCTATTATCCAAAATGTAATTTATTTTTTATATTTACCAATTTTTTAAATTTATTTCTGAGGCTTAATCATTTCATCCCTGATCCTAAAAAATATACTAATAGTACCTTCTGATGTTCTTAAAATGGTGTTATTGATACTATAACTGCTATATTTGAAAAATTATACATAATTGTTTCTGAAATAAAAATGCTTTAAAAGAAAACTTAACACCCTAAAGCTATAATTAGAACAATCTTTACTACCATTACTAAAGTTCTGTAAAACTATTACTAAAATTCTCTAAAGCAAACCCCAACCCTTACATAGCACATGATTCATGCCCATCAATTACTACTCAGAGTCTTTAAAAGGTAGGAACTATTAACCCATTTTACAGATCAGAAAAGTGGACCCTTTCAATACCATGTTGTCTCCTAAAAATTACATAAAACACGGTGTTTAGGTAAGAACAATTCAACTCCCCTTTATGTTCACGCCACTTTGCAATGGGAGTCAAAATATTAAGAATCTAATGTACTTATTTCACTTAAAATTTTTGTAAATGCCTCAAAAATTTTTCAAAGGTACAAGTACTAACAGAATAATTAAATGTGTAAGAAATTATTTAGTTCTGTTCCTTCAGCACCTCCCCATATACTACTCCCACATAACATTTTATTCATTATGTTTGTGAGATATTAAAGCCCTATTTTAGTCTAAGTTTCTATTTCACTGATAATTTAAAAACAAGCCAAAAAACCCCACATGTAACTCATCATATGCTGCCCCATCCCTTCCAAAAGAAACAGACATAGGCTAAGTCCTGAAAGTACCTCAATAGAGGGTGGGAATTCCTGACTCAAAAATCTGTCACATGGGGCTGGGATTATAGCTTCAGTTGGTAGAGCGCTCGCCTGGCACATGTAAGGCACTTACAAAATAAAGGTATTTGGTCCATCTACTATAAAAAATATTTTTTAAAAATGTGTCATATGTTACCTATTTTTCTAAAACTTATCTCCTAGGTTTTATATGTTAACTTCCACATTAATCAGCATCCTCTAAATAAATGTATACCTAAGATATATACTTAAGTAAATCCTATTCAGGGTTCCTATTCAACTCTGAATTTGAGACTACCAATAATCTATGAAAACCAGTACTTAAACCATGTGGAAAACATAATAATTACGGAGCAACAAAGATGTATTCTACAACAAGGTTAAGTGCCTCAAAAATTTTCATCTTTTCATAATGTTATTTTTTGGTTGTAGTATGTTTTGTAAAGTGTTTATTTAATTTTCTAACGTGCAAGGTTTCTCCAGATCTACTTTTCAATTTTGGAAAATTAAACTCCAAGAATGAAACAACTGAGCACTTAAAAACAAACTACTATTTCTAGTTCAAAATCACAGAATTTCAGATTAGAAAAATTTCAATCCACTCTTTCACAAATAAGATAACTAGGGAAAAGAGAAATGCCAAGATTTTCCCAAGAAAATCTTAAACACTGTTAGCAGTGTTTAAGATACAATACACATCTCCTGACTCTCAACCTACTAAAGGGTCTACTAAAAATTTCTCCCATAAGATGTTAGAAATATGCAGATATCTCTAAAGTGACAACTAGAAAGCACACTTAATAAACCAACTAGTTCAATTACTCAAACTAAGAAACAAATGACAACAGTTTTCCTTTGTCCAAAAAATGTTTTTTTTTCTTATTCTATAAAAAGTTCATCTATATACTTGGTTCCATTTAAAAAATAAGATTCTGACAAATATTTGAAAAATGCCCTTCTGCTTTAAAATTAATGTTTTCAAAAATTTATATAATCTGAATAAAACTATATCAGTGCCAAAACAAACTTTAATATCCTATCAAATTTCATTCACTTTATTAAGAATGTTTTAAAACTCAACATAGATGGTAACAATTAGTCATATTTTATAATACCAAAAGCAAAAATAATGCTTGGATTATGAATATTTCCTATTTCAATCACACCTGAAATAAATGCAATGGTTTTATTTTATTTTTTTAACTATCAACTTTAATACTGCTCTTAAAACTCCATATTCTTAACTGAAATCCAATCATTGTGATTCTATCTGCAGGCTAACTAAAAATGCTGATCAGTGCCCATTTTTTAACTCATAAGTACAAATATACACTCTTTCCTAACTTGCTAAGATTTTCTAATTTTTCTAGAACTTGCAATTTGATATTTGAATTTTCCCATTTAAAATACTGCTCAGTTTATCAGTTAATATATCAATCATTCCCAGGCAGAAATAGAAGCTACATAAATTAGTTTTACTCACCTAATGGTCTTCAACCATTATTAAATAAATTCAACTTGATACACAACAAAGTAAAACTTGTTTTAAGTCATAAGAGTAAATTAAAACAATAAAACTGCAAAAGAAATGAGCATGTGCTCACTTAGACACAAAATTTCAGGATCAAACAACAAAACAAAATGTGCTCAAAAACCTGGTAATCCAGAACATTTTAAAACTAAGTCTTAAAAAAAAAAAAAAAAAAGAAGTTAACCCATGTAGCCACATACATAGATATATATTTGGAGGGATATGAAAGCACCTTAAATGGTGCCTTGCATCCACAGTAAGCAATATGCTAAGTGAAAAAAAGAAAATGAATCAAACTCCTGAGTTTAATAATAACTTTTAACTGCCTTATGAGTATGCCAACAAGACTGTTCTAGTAAGCTGAAAACTCTGAAAGCAAGAAAAAACACTTGCATGCAAAATAGGCTGATTTTGATAAGTAACACACTTAGACAATTCTTACTGCACTTTAAATCTGAAAAATAGACTAGGAATTTAAATTCTAACATGTGGAAGAGGAGAAACACTTCTCCTCTTCCCCAATTAAATCACAGTCAAAAATTTTAAATGATTCCTAGAAGGAATCACAATTAGCTGCTTCATTTAAAAAAAAAAAAAAGTAACATTACCGAAGGTCTCAAGAAAACAGCAATTCTCAGAGACTTGCACTTAAAAGATATTTTGTAAAACCTACCCCTCATCTTTAAAATGGAACATTATCACCCTTGTGATAATTTTCTCAAATAGCATGGAAGACATAGAAATCCACTTACAATTTTTGTCAAATATTTATAACAATAAAAATTTCAAATACTGGTTAGTAAATCTTGAACTACTTCAAACTCAATTCATTTTAACTAAGTATTGAATATAAAACTACCCTAAATCACTACTTGAAAAATGACACAACTTAAGTGTGGAAATGAATACACTGCTAAGTCTTCATTAGATTTATTAAACTAAAGTACCCTTAGTATTTAACAGCTGTGAGCAATCATCTATAACTGACATTAAATAAGAGACTTAAGCACACAAAAGCTAGGAGATGTACTATACCCAAAATAAAATAAAAGCTTTCAAAATTATGCTCATGACTTCACTTCACAGAAGACATTCATTCTGAATTAGGTGAAACTTCCTGATCATTACAGAGGCCCTGATGAGGTAACATTAGTAATTATAAGTATCTCAAAGCAGTTACAATCTCTCATAAACTCAGTGCATTGCCTAAATTTCAAAAGCTTGGTATGCCTTGGTGTGATTGCTTTAATTGTCTTACACACAGATTCATATAAACAACTTAAATCAGTTTAGGCAAAGAAAATACAATGGAAAGCATAGCTCCTTTAAAACTAAACTTTACAATAACTACTTTTCTATTCACAATACTAAAAACGGAAGGTCACTTTTGGGAAGCAATTTTTAGAAATTACTAAAATATTAACGTTGAAAACCCACAAAACTAAAAAAACAGGTATTTTCCAATCTATTAAACAAAATATATCGCAATATAAACACAAAAAACTTATCAATAAGTTCCATCCTACAGTAGATATTTGATAACTCCCCAATGTCTCTCAATAATAGTTTTTAACTAAAAGGGGGGCGGGCATACCAAGAGAATTAACAAAATTAGAGAAAGCCTGTTAAAACTTCTGGTTTTACACTTAGGCAAATATGTTCTGGCAAAAACGCGCCGCTAGCCAACTATCATCACATACCCGAACTCCTCCGATTTAAAAAAAAAAAAATCCAGCTCTGAATTTAAGAAAAAGAAAGGGACGACCAAATTAAAAAAAAAAAAGAAAGAAAGAAAGAAAGAAAAAGAAAAGTCTTGCCAAGGTTTCTCAGCGGCTGAATAGCCTGCTTGTGAAATGCTAATGCCACTTCGAAGCAGTTAGTCACCAGCTATTGTGTAGGGCAGGAGAAAGCCGAGCCGGCCGCGCGTGCAAAGCGAGCGAGCTTGCGCGCCCTCCCTCCTCGCGCAGCTCGCGCTGCTCTCGCTGCCGCCGCCGCCGCCGCCTTGAGCGCGCCGCCGCGACCGCACGGACGCGCGCGCCGGCCCCTCCTCCTCCGGCCTTGCACTGCACAACACTCATGACGTATCTTTATTTCTAGCACATTAACAAAATATCACAAATAAATTGTCCACAGCCCCTGCGGCCCGGGGGTGCGGGTCCCCCCAACCATTGCCCCCCGAACCCCCCATGCCAGCCTACCAACCCTCCCCGTGGCCTTTGGAGCTTTCACGTTCTGGGGCCAAGTTTTTGTCTCTGTAAAAAATTGCGGGAAATTCAATTTTTATTCGACTCAGGGAAAAGTTTCTTTGCTCTGCGACGTGAATGCCTCACCAGATTCTGGTAGGTCCTGGGATGCTCCTTCCCGGTCCAGTCGGTGCGCCGGGGCAGCAGCTGCGGGGAGAAGACGCCCCGTGAGCCCGGCCCCCGGCCCCGGCCCGCCCGATCCCCTCCCCCGCCCGCCCCGCGCCCCGCCAGGGACCCCGCGCCCCGCGCCCCGCGCCCCGGCGGCGGCGGCGGCGGCGGCGCAGCGGCCCAGGGGCAGCCGTGCGGCGGCGGGACGCGCCGGGCCGCCGCCGCCCTTACCTCCTTCTCGGCCACCTCGCGGATCAGCACCTGCAACAACAAAGCGGGGAGAGCTAAGCCCCGCGCCCCGGGCCGCGGCCCCGTCGCCGCCGCCGCCTCCCTCCCCCACGCCCGCGAGCGGAGAGCGGCGAGCGCCCGCCCGGCCCGCGCCGCGCGCCGCCGTACCTGAGCCGCCTGCTGACAAGGTCCATCTTCCAAGAACCGGGCGATGAGGAAGTAGAGCTCTGCGCGGGAGAGAGGGACGGGGAGACACACAGACTGAGCGGCCGGGCGGCGGGGGGCGGGGGACCGCGGGCGGAATCGCCCGGTGCCAGCGGCCCCGCAGCCCCCCGACTTACCCGATCGCAGCTCCGAGAGGCCTTTCCTCTCACAAGACATGTTTATGGGTCACTTCGGGGCCGCCGGCGGGACACCCCGCCGCCGAGGGGAAGCGGGGATGGTGCCGCCGCCTGCCCTATAGCTGTCAGTGTGTGTTCACGAGCCGAGCCTCGGCTCCACCATTCAAGCAACGGCGGCGGAGGCGGAGGAGGAGGAGGAGGAAACAACAACTCTCAGGCAGCGGCTACGGCCGTAGCCGCCTCCGCCGTGGATCCCTCCGCCGCAGAAAGGAGTCCGCCGCCTTGGCGGCCCGGGGTTCGCTGGGGTCCTCAGCCCGCGCCCCCGTCCCCCCACCCGGAGGACAAAAAAAGGAGTGCCTCCGACCCCTCGCCCCCAGCGCCCGGCACCCGCCACGGCGTGACCCTCGCCCCTCCTCCTGGCCCGGAGCGCGATTTATTTATTTATTTCCAATCGGAGAAGATGTCGGAGCCGAAGCCGCCGGTTGGCTGGAAGGCGCTTTCTCTGTGGAGGCCGATAGCGGGAGGGAGGGGGCCGGGAAGGATTCGCGGAGGGATCTGACGCACACGGTGCCGCAGCACTGGGTCTATTCAGCGGCGCTGGCTGGGGCTGAGATGGAAGTTAGTTTCTATGTAGCAGAAATAGGAAACAAATGAAGCAAAACTGCCCAAAGAGGGGAAATGCCCCGAGGATGGGTCGCACTCTCACGCGCGCATACAGATACACGCAGAGAGCACTCTCACGCTGGGCAAACTCGGGATCGCACTGTCTTGCCCGAGTTGAATGATAGTGTTTGGTTTCTGTCTCTTGCCATGTGCATGTGTATAAATGCTGCGGATTGGCATCTGTGTAAGTCTTGTCCTGCGTTATTTCTGCAGCCTATGCAAGTGTTGTGTAATTTATTGGAGTACTGTATATTGAAATTGAGGTTCGGGCTGCTTTTTGTTAAGCACTTGGCGTTTTGGAAACCCGTTATTTGCTGAAGCCACCTCTGCACATTTCTTTTATTACTACCATTGCCTTAAGCGTACGTTTTTTAAAAGATTTTTTTTTTTATTGTTAAACCACGGCAAAGCGAACTCCTGATTTGTACTTCAGATACTCTTTCCTGATTACAAAAAAGGCTAGTGATGGCTAATTAGGGATTTGGGATTTAAGAACCTTAAAGCTTTTTAAAATGTTTACAGGAAGGGATAATGTTAACGTGAGTGAAAGGAAGGGACGCTAATATTTATCTTTTACCGATCTAGAGGTAATTTAGTGACAGATCGATAACCTACCCGAAGGATACTGAAAGAGTATACCACAGTTTAGCCAAGGTGATTAGTGATTAAATAATTTAAATTATCTGTGTATCTTGCCGTTGACTTCGTCATGCTAATTAATGGCCTCTAATTTGAGGTGTAAACCATTCCTGTTTACAGTTAATCACGGAAAGACTTCTTGAAAACTGACGAAAAGAGAAAAAAAATAATCTTTCGTAAATCAGTATGTAATTACCGGTTTTATATGCTAAATCATACATCTGTGTATTGCTGATGAGGATAAGGGCCTTGTTTTTTTAAAAAACGAATATGGGTGAAATTAATGGAAACAATATAAAAAAATATTTGTTAGAAAACAAGGACACCAAAGATATTTATCCCCGGATGATTTAAGCACTTTCCAAAAAGACTTGAGAGTTCAATTCTTTTTAAGGTTTGCATTTTAAAGGAAATTAATGTAGTCATTCTTTTGTTAACATTTAACAAAAGATTCTCCTTAAAATTTTTAGACGATAAAATGCATGTTATGGATTTGGTTTTAAAAGGTTATTTGTGAGGAAAGGACCAACAAGCTGTATTGTGATTTTCTAGATTGTTTCCTCAAGCCTTGTACCCTCCTAGCTCCTTACATTCCTTGTGGGAAATACTTGCTGCTGTTGCCTTGGGCTGTGCACTACAAGACAGCACTGTTGTAATGCCCTGTACTAAAACATCCAAAAGTCATCATACATGGAAAGAAGAGGGAGAAAAGCCTCAACCCCTTTGGAATAATAGGATGTAAAATTACCTTTTGCAATTCTATCTTAACAAAATAAAAATGGGAAGTTACCATGATTTGTCCTATTGCAGGCTAGTTATCAGAATAACTGTTTATTTCTTGACATAGCTATCTTAGATTTCTGAAAATATTTGCATCTTTAAAAACATTTGATTCTATTCTAATTGTTATAGGCAAAGTAACCTACTTCTAGATGGTTAGCCAAAAAAAAAAAATAGAGATATTTTACATGCTTTTTTTTTTGCAGTTGTACTTATTCTCTGATGCTGTCTTAACTTTTTAAAAAGTATGTTTTTCAAATAATCATGGTATCTTACATTATTGTGATGTTCTTCAAATTAACAATTTTAGGAACTAAAAATTCTAATTGGGAATTTCTGGTTTTGAAATGCTATTATTTTGATATTAATTTGAAATGATATTAGCTTGATTCTTACCAATAGATATTTTATCCTTGTAAAGGAAAATAAACCAAAGTATGACAAGGAATATAAAATTACTCTGAGTAAAGTTTCAATATATATCTTATGGGAGTGATATAATATGAAAAGCTGTTATGATTGCCTCATGTATGGTTTTCATTTGAGAAGTCATTAAAGCTTTTTTCTAAATATGCTACTAATATGTAGCTTCTAAAAAAATTTTCATGAAAAGTTTCCTTTTTTAATGATATTCTTGTCAATTTTACTAATCTTTGACAATATTTTTAGTTTCTTTTTTAAATATTCTATTTGAAAACAGTTGTAACACTGCCTTTGAACTAATTGCTATGTTTGTTATAAGAAAATGTAGATTTCCTGACAAAAACTTCTCTACAGCCAAATAAACTAATTGTTTTTAGCAACAGATATTAAGTTGAACTTTAGCTAGTCCTTCAGATGTAATTTAAAAAAAAAATCCACACAATCTTTTCATTTCTTTAAATATAAACACTTTTCTGAATTCTGGTATCATAGATTAACTATAAAGTTTATTAAGCTATTATTATGTGTATGTACACAAAAAGTTTATACATATCAAATAGAAAGAAAATCTTATTTGGAATTCCTACATTGTAGATCCCAAAGTAATGACCTTTACAGTTCTTTATTTAACTAACTCTTTTGCATGTAAGGATAATTCAGATTCCATCAATAACCCTGTTTGTTTATTTATCTTAACTTTTTCTGTATTTCAAAAATAAAATGTCAGCTTAAAAAGATCTTCATACATTTTAAATAGGAAGGCCAAAAAAAAATAGTTCAAATTTGGAAAACCAACAACTAATATTTTTATATGATACTGTCTTTTTAAGAGAATTATAAACTTTTTTAAAATGAGAAAGTTTCTGTGAAGTTCATCACTACATTTCATTTGGGATTATATGAAACAAGGTAAACATTTAATAAAAACTTTTGTCTTGATCTTGATAAGCCATTATTCCAGTACAATTTTGCTGGTTCTATCCTTTCTAGAATAAGATGAGATGGAATTTTTTAATTTGAAAAATTCCATTACATTTATGAAATATAGTATGGGAAATAATACATAACAAAAAAACTCTACAAATAAAACTTGTTAAATATATGTTAAATCTTATTTCTGTCTTAATATTATACTGCTTTCTCTAGCAAAAGTTTTACCCTATGAAATACAGAAATAGAAGACACCCTTTTCCACAAAATACTTGTAAAACTGCTGTCAATACAATCTTGTTTAATAGACCACACTTCTTGTGAATCGCTCCCCAGTATTGTGTGTTTCTGTCCATGCTTGCCTTTTTCTCAGCATATGCACCATCCCTCTTCCTTCACAAAGTATGAATATTTATCAAATTTGAAGCACATGAGTAGATATAATATTTGACTCCTACAGAAAGAACAAGGGTAACCACTTTTAAAAAGCCATTATTTAACTTTTGTTGTTGTTATTTAACATTATTTAACATTTTTTCCCTGACATCTCACTGAGAAACCTTTTAAATTAGAGCACATTTTCTTTTAATCTGTAACAAAGATTATCCGGTCCCCAAAGATTATATAATCCCTTCTGTATTTACATGTTGTTAGTAATTCACTCAACCTTTTCCTCCTCCAAATTAAATAATCCTAGTAGTTTAGATTTTTTATAAATTTTAATCTGCAAAAGAAATACACATCTTCATGGATTAATTTATGTTTTTTCCTAACTTACTTCATGAATTTAACAGTACAATTACAAAGATTAAAGGAAAAAAACAATTTTAGAACATATTTCCCCTAGATTTGGAGCAACACAGTGGATAAAGTAGAAAAAGCTGTTCCAGATGGCAGGAAACATAAAGGAGAAGTCTGCAGGCTTGTTCTATCATAGGAGGATCGCTGATGGGCAGGGAGTGGGCTAGCCTGAAAGAACAGTGGAAGAAGAGAAGGTAGACATGCGGGGAGGGAGAATGCAGAGGCTCTGTAAAGTTGCTGGTGATTGTGTTTCAAATAAATCATACTATTATAAAAGTGATATTAAGATAAGATTTGATTTAAACAGTCTTTTGCCTTTACTTATGCTTGAATTCATAACCTTCAAGAATCAAAAAAAGGAAAATAATTTTAGTTATGGAAAAATAAGGTAGAAACTTATCTGACAAGTGATGAGGAATCTGTGTATAATAAAAGATACTAGGAACCAAGTACACCAAAGTTAAAATACTATTGGTGAAAAAGGAGAATGGTTTGAAAGAAAAATATCTGAACTGGTATTCACTGACTGGTAAGGTCCAACTCAAAATTGAGAATGAAGTTAGATTTAACTCACTTTGTAATTAAAAAAAAATGTTCTTTTCAGTTTTAGAAGTCTTATAAGATGCCTAATTATACAACCTTATTTATAAATTGCTCCCTCCCCATATATATCAGTACGCACGTGTGAGCTTGCACACACTTGGTAAAGATCACCTTGACTGTCATTATAGTCCCTTTAAAAAAAAACTTGTTTTAGTTGTAGTTGGACACAATACCTTTATTTTATTTTATATTTATGTGGTGCTGAGGATTGAACCCAGTGCCCCGCATTCGCTAGGCGAGCGCTCTACCGCTGAGCCACAACCCCAGCCAGTTATAGTCCCTTTGATGGATATGCTCATACACATTTATTGAAATAATGATTAACTAACACAAAGAATGAGCTCTATCCTAGAGTTATAGAATTTAAAATAATATTGGTAGCAAGTAGATCTTTCAGCTGAGATGTGTGATAAATTTTAAGAAAAGCTTATAATTTCTTTTGAAATTACAGGTAAAATCCCATTGCAGTCATAATTTTATGCTTACTTTTGAGTGCATGAAAATGTAGGTACAGATAAAAATGATTAAAATGGATTTTTAAAGCCTCATCAAAACTTACCAAATGACTATGGTTTACAGACAAACTAAGATAGCCTTTAAGTGGGATACTGTAATAAGAATATATGTGCTATTTCCTCTCAACAGTCCTCAGAAGTAATGTTACTGGCTACCATTAGGGAATGTGTTTCTTAACAATGTTGAATAAGTGGTATCATACAAGAAGGAAGAAATGTTTGTATTCTACCATCCTCACCTCTGTGATTTCCATGTTATACTTTATACTTATTTTTATCATTCAACATTTTAGGTTTTGGTAAATGCATATATAAGATCTCCATATTTCCTTTGATATTCCCACATTTTCAGTTTTCTCAAAGTGTCTATAAAATTTCATTCTCTTTCATCACTGAAACTTGAGTTTCTAATGGTAAACCAAATGTGAAAAATAAGATGTCATTAACTTTAAAACATTTCTATTTTATATTAAGAACTCTAAAAATGTAAAGGTGAATTTATTCTTTGCTTCTTACAGTTGGGACTGTCACACATTAAAATCTTCAACATTTCTTATTTCAGATGTCCTGGCTACTATATAAAAGATAAGAAACAATTTATTCAATTGCTGTCAAAAGGAGGAAAAGTCTTCCTTTTTTCCTCTACTTTTCAGTAAGGAAAAACAAATGAAGTACTAAACAATGTATATATGCAATGTGTATATGCATTTTTATATTACTAAATTTTTCTTATTTCAACACCTTTGCTAAGGTCAAGGTAAACATGGCCTCTTCATATGTTAGATTTTACTCAAAGGATATACTGAATTTGTAAAAAATTATTTTGCATCTCTCAGACTCTAATTTGTGAAGTTTATAGGACTTATATTGACTAAAGCCTCTTTGTGGTTAATATGGCTTAATTTCACTTTAATATATTCAGATTGGGAAACTGACTCAATTTTCAGGACTAGATCCCATTATACCTAAAAAAAAAAAATTAAAAAGCAATTTGTGTTTTACACTTGATGGCAAATTTTCATGGCTCAATACTGTAGATATTTCCCCCTAATGTCTATTAAAAGTCATTCTTCTATTAGAATAATAATTACAAAGGTCATTTCCTCTTTCAATCACCCCATTTATTTTCTTTCTCATTATTTTATCTTCCTGTTTCCCTTTTTAATGCTAAAATATTTTAATATAAATTGTTTTCTAAATGTTAAAAATAAATAAGAACACCTATTACAGTTCAAATGACCTGCATTATTTCTATGAAGTCCTTTCTTTTGCATGGGCAAAACTGAGTTGACAGAAACATCAAGTCAATCTCTAATATCTGTCACTGTGCCCATATACCATTCTTAATATTATGGTATCTTCATGGCAATATTCTTATTTTCTGTTTGTGTGTCAGCGGAAGTTTGACCCCCATTATGCACTTTATTCCACATAGAGAGAGATACATAACTCACCCAAAGTTGATCCAGGGTATGAAAACTAATCTGAGACAGCAGTGTTCCCAGATTGTTTCAGGTACACCTGGAAAGCAGAGGTTTCAGTGATAGTCTGGCCAGTCTCCAGAAACAATCAATTATTAAAATCTGACTTTATTTAGGAACAATAACTCAATTTATTGAATGCACTGCAAGAGATGAGTCAATTGCTGTACATAGTATTCAATTTAACTAGAAAGAATTCCCATGCCTAACATAGAAACAATGAATGTACTCATTACATATAGACTTTGTTTTTGTATGTTAATTGATTTTGGTACAAAGTCTACCAAGTTACAGCAAATTAACATAAAATTTGTCAAATAATCACTTGAGTGTAATATAGATTTATGCAGTTTTTTCAAAACACTTTGGAATGAGGGTATGATTTTCATATTTTCAAAATTAACAACTAATTTCCAACAAGTTAGCTTTTGTTGTATGAACTTAAAGAGTCAGTCATACAATAAGAAGTCCTCTAAGCCACAATTGTATTAAAACTTACAAAGTAGAGTTGAGTTGCATTGACTCAGAAAATTGTGAGATGTACAGAGTTTTTTTCTTTCCTTTTAGCTTTTAAAAAGTTACAAACATATATTGTTTAAAAATTTAATCTTGGTCTAGGGATGTAGCTCAATAGTAGAGTATTTGCTTTATGATTGAGGTCCCAATTTCAATCCTCAACACTACAAAAGAAAAAAAAAGTTTACTTTATCTTTCTAGAAATCAAGTTACATTAAATCAGGAGAAATTTTTAAAACTCTTTTTTAAAAATATTTATTTTATCTCTTAGTTTTAGGTGGTCACAATATCTTTATTTTACATGTATATGGTTCTGAGGATCAAACCCAGTGCCTCATGCATGCTAGTTGAGCACTCTACCACTGAGCCACAACCCCAGCCCCTTAAAACTCTTTATTGTGGAAAAAGTTCAAACATTTAAAAAAATAAAGAGACTAGAAAGACAACAACCCCTAACCCCAGGCACCCAATTCCTAGTACTCATAATTACCCACATTTTGACAATATGATTTTATCTATTTACCCCAACCAGCCCCCTTTTTGATTGAAAGTTTAAAGTAAATCTCATTGTTACCTCTATAAAAAGTTTGATGTGTACTCCAGAAGCAAATTCCTAACTTAGTTCCTTTATTGATTGATGGAGTTATTTATTTACTGTCTCATATTAAACACTTGTTGAGTGTAGTATCATATTCTAGACCCTGCATTAAAGCCATGAAAATTGTTTGGTCATGTCATTGGAACACTTTTTAAGAAGTTCTCTGGTGATTGGAAATGTAAACTGCTAACAATGGAATTATATTACTAACTACTAAATGGGTTTAAGCAATCCATGATGCTTCATGACTCCCAGACAATCTTTAGTATGACTTGTGAGATCCATAGTTACCTGCCCCCATCAAACTCTCAATTCTATCTACTGGACCACAATCACTTTACAGTCCTTCTACATGAACATATTTAGTATTCCAAATGTCTGTTTTATTTTTTGCCCATACTGGTCTCTCTTTCTGGGATCTTTACCTCCAAACCAGGTAATCATCACCTCTTTGGAAAACCTGACTTTACCCCTCTCTTCCCAGAGAGCTAACAACTAGGTATTCATCCTTTGTACTTCCAAAGAACCTTCTATATGTCTCTACAGTAGCACAGAATTTGGATATATTTTAGCTTTATATTTTTCTGACTCATTAAACTAAGAGATTTTTAGGACAATTCCTGAATTTGGAATGCTGTATCCCCATGATATGGAACAATTCAGAATACAACAGGCATTTAATATAAGAGGAATATTTTTTTCCTCAGAATATAACTCCATGGTCATTTCTGGAGTTATATTAGGGTGCTTCCTAATATGGCACATGGAACCACTGATAGTTTTTTCATTGAAATGAAGGAAACAAAGAAAGCATTGTATTTAAAAGAAGCAACAGAAAGTCATGTGACATTTGGATATTAGATTTACCCTTTTGGTCTTTATAATATTATTTGAATATAAAAATAAAGAGATGCTATGATTGATGAAAGAAGGTCACCAAATACAATATAATAGCATACTATCATCCTAATAATGGCAAATTTGTGGTCCTAAGTTAAAGTAATGGACATCACTTCTCCTGCACCCACCTCAAATTCCCCTTTGCCTAAATATTTAGTACAATATTCTTACATATCTTGTAACTCCACCTTATATTTTGAACTCTTAAGAATCAGAGGTAAGGGCTGGAGTTGTGACACAGTGTAGAGCACTTGCCTAGCACACATGAGGCACTTGGTTCATTCTCCAGCACCATATAAAAAACTAAACAAAATAAAAGTATTGTGTCCATCTACAACTAAAGTATTAAAAACAACAACAACAAAAAGAGAGGGCTGGGGCTGTAGTTTAGTGGCAGAGCACTTGCCTAGCATGTGTGAGGTACTGGGTTTGATCCTCAACACCACATAAAAATAAACAATTAAAATAAAGGCATTCTGTCCATCTACAACTACAAAAAAATCAGAGGTAAACAAATACACTGTAAATAGGATACCAAATACATAGCATTGTGCTTCAGTATGGCCCTGTGTAGCAAGTGGGAAAAAGTGTCTGGGTCATTATGCTTATCTCTGGAGCAATTCCACACATAGGACCACTAAATAGAGCTGGAAACAAACCTAGAGATTGTCTAGTCCAAATCCCCTTTCAAATAAGTTAGATGATTTGTCCAAGCTCACAGCCTCTGCAATCTTTCCAAGATTATTGTATAAATGGCAGAGCCAAATCATCAAAAGAGAATAACTTTTCATGAAGGAGGTCAACATGATTTCTGCATGAGAAATGATGTTTGTTGGTTTCACTCAAGTTGTTTCAGGGGATAAATAAGCATGACTAAGTAATTCTGGAGAGCAAGTTTATATTTAAACTTTCAAAAAGCTTTTTGACAGGTTCCATATCAGAGATTATTTAAACAATCTCCATAAGAAATCAGCTTGGAGAGAAATAGGGGGAAATTTGACTAGTTAATAAAATAGATAAGAATCAAGTCCTAATTCTGTCTCTTAGTGGCCTTGGGGGGAAATTATTTCAACTTGCTTTTATCATTTTTCCACAAATAATTTAAGTAATATGTTTGTACAACATCCCTGGTGCCGCAGTCTGGCTAGGCACAAATCACCGACCACAAAGCACTTGTATGTTCAAACAGGAAACTTTATTGCCTGAACTCCACCAGCACTCCACGAACACTCCCCGGGGAACTCTCTCAGCTCTCCCCCGGGCTCCTTGCCTCCCCCGCTAGAACCCCTGCGAGAACTCAACAGGAACTCCAAAGTAGCAAAGTAGCGGGCGCCCAAGGCAGCAGGAACCACCCTCTTCCCTGAGCCGCCCTATTCTTGGAGCCACCCTATTGCCAGACAGCAGAGGTCCATATTCAACTGGATACACAGCTTAACGTAAGCATCATCATCTCAATGGCTGGCTGGCATCACCTCTCAACCACTCCCTTCTGGCAGAATGCCATGTGTCATCCCGACTTGGCTGTGGCCCTCAACACCCTGGTTAAGTCCCCCTTACAACTTAAAAAAAAAAAAAAAGTATTTTGACCTAAGTCATAGGGCTGGTGTAAAGTCTGAATGAGATAGTATTATTCATAATAAAAGCTGACATAGATTGGGTACTTAGTACATGGCATACACTTTTCTAAGTGTTTAATAGTATCATTCAATCCTCACAACCCTCCCAAAGACATTATTATCCCCTCACTTTAAAGATGAGAGAACTGAGGCATAGAATGGTAATGTAACTTATCCTGTGTCATGGAGCTAGTAATTTGTAAATACAGGAACCAAACCTAGGAGTGCTTGCTCCAGAGCCCTCATTTAGCCAGTCAATCTCCTGACTCTTGGGCTAATTATTAATATGCACAAACCCTTTTCCATGTACAGAACTAAGTACATAATAAAGGCTTAATAAATGTTAGCTCTTACTATTTTTATACTTTCTCATATGGAAGAAGAAAGGAATACCTAATATTGACTGAAGAATTATCTCACACCACATTTACTTGATATAACTTGATTTCCACTTAGTCTGGAACAGTTGTCCTGCCTTTTTCATCTTTCATGACATTGGTAGTCTTTTTTTAAGAATCCAGGGAAAGTATTCTTCAGAATGTTGCTCACTTTGAGTTTCACTAAATTGTGTCTTCATGATTCAATTAACGTTAAAGATTTTTGGCAAGAATACTATGTAGGTATTGTACCCTCCAAGCACTTTTTAAAAAATTAGGGCATTATACATAGTAGTTGGTTTCATTTTGACAACATGATAACATGCATGGAATTTGATTTACTCTATTTCAGTCCCCATCTTCCCTTATTCTCCTCCCTCCCCCATCCTCCTTCCTCTATTGGTCTTCCTTTCATTTATTCATTTGTTAATTTTTTATTGGTGCTTTCTGCATGTTCATAAAGGTGAAATTTCCTGTAGTATATGTATAGATGCTTATAATGTGATTTTGTTAAATTCAATCTGCATTTCCTCCCCTTTCCCGTCTCTCCTCTCCTCCCTCTTCTACTCCACTGATCTTCCCTGTATCTTTATGATATTCAATTCCCACTTACTCCCCCTTTTTCTTAATTTCAACTTTCACATATGAGAGAAAACATTCAACCCTTGATTTTTGTTCTCCAGTTCCACCCATTTACCAGCAAATGCCATAATTTTATCCTTTATGGCTGAGTAAAACTCCATTGTGTATATATGCCACATTTTCTTAATCCATTCATTAATTGACAAGCATCTGGATTGATTCCATAATTTGGCCATTATGAATTGTGTTGTTATAAACATTGATGTGTCTATATAACTATAGTATGCTGCTTTGATTCTTTTGGAAAAATACCAGGGGCTAGGAGAGCTGAGTAATATGGTTCATTTCTTTTTTTTTTATTGTTGGTTGTTCAAAACATTACATAGTTCTTGATATATCATATTTCACACTTTGATTCAAGTGGGTTATGAACTCCCATTTTTACCCTGTATACAGATTGCAGAATCACATCAGTTACACTTCCATTGATTTACATATTGCCATACTAGTGTCTGTTGTATTCTGCTGCCTTTCCTATCCTCTACTATCCCCCCTCCCCTCCCCTCCCCTCCCCTCTTCTCTCTCTACCCCCTCTACTGTAATTCATTTCTCCCCCTTGTATTATTTTTCCCTTTCCCCTCACTTCCTCTTGTATATAATTTTGTATAACCCTGAGGGTCTCCTTCCATTTCCATGCAATTTCCCTTCTCTCTCCCTTTCCCTCCCACCTCTCATCGCTGTTTAATGTTAATCTTCTTCTCATGCTCTTCGTCCCTACTCTGTTCTTAGTTACTCTCTTTATATCAAAGAAGACATTTGGCATTTGTTTTTTAGGGATTGGCTGGCTTCACATAGCATAATCTGCTCTAATGCCATCCATTTCCTTCCAAATTCTATGATTTTGTCATTTTTTAATGCAGAGTAATACTCCATTGTGTATAAATGCCACATTTTTTTTAATCCATTGACGGGCATCTAGGTTGGTTCCACAGTCTTGCTATTGTGAATTGTGCTGCTATGAACATCGATGTGGCAGTGTCCCTGTAGCATGCTCTTTTTAGGTCTTTAGGGAATAGACCGAAAAGGGGAATATCTGGGTCAAATGGTGGTTCCATTCCCAGCTTTCCAAGAAATCTCCATACTGCTTTCCAAATTGGCTGCACCAATTTGCAGTCCCACCAACAATGAACAAGTGTACCCTTTTCCCCACATCCTCACCAGCACTTGTTGTTGTCTGACTTCATAATGGCTGCCAATCTTACTGGAGTGAGATGGTATCTTAGGGTAGTTTTGATTTGCATTTCTCTGACTGCTAGAGATGGTGAGCATTTTTTCATGTACTTGTTGATTGATTGTATGTCCTACTCTGAGAAGTGTCTGTTCAGGTCCTTTGCCCATTTGTTGATTGGGTTATTTGTTATCTTATTGTCTAATTTTTTTGAGTTCTTTGTATACTCTATTAGGGCTCTATCTGAAGTGTGAGGAGTAAAGATTTGTTCCCAGGATGTAGGCTCCCTATTTACCTCTCTTATTGTTTCTTTTGCTGAGTTTTCTCTTTTTAGTTTGAGTAAGTCCCATTTGTTGATTCTAGTTATTAACTCTTGTGCTATGGGTGTCCTATTGAGGAATTTGGAGCCCGACCCCACAGTATGTAGATCGTAGCCAACTTTTTCTTCTATCAGACGCCATGTCTCTGATTTGATATCAAGCTCCTTGATCCATTTTGAGTTAACTTTTGTGCATGGCGAGAGAAAGGAATGCACTTTCATTTTGTTGCATATGGATTCCCAGTTTTCCCAGCACCATTTGTTGAAGATGCTATCCTTCCTCCATTGCATGCTTTTAGCCCCTTTATCAAATATAAGATAGTTGTAGTTTTGTGGATTGGTTTCTGTGTCCTCTATTCTGTACCATTGGTCCACCCGCCTGTTTTGGTACCAGTACCATGCTGTTTTTGTTACTATTGCTCTGTAGTATAGTTTGAAGTCTGGTATCACTATACCGCCTGATTCACACTTCCTGCTTAGCATTGTTTTTGCTATTCTGGGTCTTTTATTTTTCCATATGAATTTCATGATTGTTTTCTCTATTTCTACAAGAAATGCTGTTGGGATTTTGATTGACATTGCATTAAACCTATAGAGAACTTTTGGTAATATCGCCATTTTGATGATGTTAGTTCTGCCTATCCATGAACAGGGTATATTTTTCCATCTTCTAAGATCTTCTTCTATTTCTCTCTTTAAGGTTCTGTAGTTTTCATTGTATACGTCTTTCACCTCTTTTGTTAGGTTGATTCCCAAGTATTTTATTTTATTTTTTTGAGGATATTGTGAATGGAGTGGTTGTCCTCATTTCCATTTCAGAGGATTTGTGGCTGATATACAGGAATGCCTTTGATTTATGCATGTTGATTTTATATCCTGCCACTTTGCTGAATTCATTTATTAGCTCTAATAGTTTCTTTGTAGACCCTTTTGGGTCTGCTAGGTATAGAATCATGTCTTCTGCAAATAGTGATAATTTAATTTCTTCTTTTCCTATTTTTATGCCTTTAATTTCTTTCGTCTGTCTAATTGCTCTGGCCAGTGTTTCGAGAACTATGTTGAACAGAAGTGGTGAGAGAAGGCATCCCTGTCTTGTTCCAGATTTTAGAGAGAATGCCTTCAATTTTTCTCCATTCAGAATGATGCTAGCCTGAGGCTTAGCATAGATTGCTTTTACAATGTTGAGGTATGTTCCTGTTATCCCTAGTTTTTCTAATGTTTTGAACATAAAGGGATGCTGTACTTTGTTGAATGCTTTTTCTGCATCTATCGAGATGATCATATGGTTCTTATTTTTAAGTCTATTGATGTGGTGAATAACATTTATTGATTTCTGTATATTGAACCAGCCTTGCATCCCAGGGATGAATCCTACTTGATCATGGTGCACAATTTTTTTGATATGTTTTTGTATCCGATTTGCCAGAATTTTATTGAGGATTTTTGCATCTAGGTTCATTAGAGATATTGGTCTGTAGTTTTCTTTCTTTGAAGTGTCTTTGTCTGGTTTAGGAATCAGGGTGATGTTGGCCTCATAGAATGAATTTGGAAGTTCTCTCTCTTTTTCTATTTCCTGAAATAGCTTGAAAAGTATTGGTATTTGTTCCTCTTTAAAGGTGTTGTTAAACTCTGCTGTATACCCATCCAGTCCTGGGCTTCTCTTAGTTGGTAGTCTTTTGATGGTTTCTTCTATTTCCTTGATTGATATTGGTCTGTTTAGGTTGTCTATATCCTCCTGACTCAATCTGGGCAGATCCTATGACTTAAGAAATTTATCGATGCCTTCACTATCTTCTATTTTATTGGAGTATAAGGATTCAAAATAATTTCTGATTATCTTCTGTATTTCTGAAGTGTCTGTTGTGATATTGCCTTTTTCATCCTGTATGCTAGTAATTTGAGTTCTCTCTCTTCTTCTCTTCATTAGCATGGCTAAGGGTCTGTCGATTTTATTTATTTTTTCAAAGAACCAACTTTTAGTTTTGTCAATTTTTTCAATTGTTTCTTTTGTTTCGATTTCATTAATTTCAGCTCTGATTTTAATTATTTTTTGCCTTGTACTTCTTTTGCTGTTGTTTTGCTCTTCTTTTTCTAGGATTTTGAGATGAAGTAAGAGATCATTTATTTGTTGGTTTTTTCTTTTTTTAAGGAATGAACTCCAAGCAATGAATTTTCCTCTTAGAACTGCTTACAATATGTCCCATAGATTCCGATATGTTGTGTCTGTGTTTTCATTTAACTCTAAGAAGTTTTTAATTTACTCTTTGAGGTCTTCTATAACCCATTGATCATTCAGTAACCTATTGTTCATTCTCCAAGTGATGCATGATTTTTCCTTCCTTCTTTTATTGTTGATTTTCAGTTTCATTCCATTATGATCAGATAAGATGCATGGTATTATCTCTACTCCTTTATATTGTCTAAGAGTTGCCCTGTGACATAATATATGATCTATTTTTGAGAAGGATCCATGTGCTGCTGAAAAAAAAGTGTAACTGCTTGATGTTGGGTGGTATATTCTATATATGTCAATTAAGTCTAGGTTATTAATTGTGTTATTGAGTTCTATAGTTTCCTTATTCAACTTTTGTTTGGAAGATCTGTCTAGTGGTGAGAGAGGTGTGTTGAAGTCTCCCATGATTATTGTATGGTGGTCTATTAGACTCTTGAACTTGAGAAGAGTTTGCTTGATGAACATAGCTGCACCATTGTTTGGGGCATATATATTTATGATTGTTATGTCTTGTTGGTGTATGGTTCCCTTTAGCAGTGTATAGTGTCCCTCTTTATCCCTTTTGATTAACTTTGGCTTGAAATCTATTTTATTTGATATGAGTATGGACACTCCTGCTTGTTTCCGAAGTCCATATGAGTGATATGATTTTTCCCAACCTTTCACCTTCAGTCTATGTATATCTTTTCCTATCAAATGCGTCTCCTGTAGGCAGCATATTGTTGGGTCTTGTTTTGTGATCCATTCTACTAGCCTGTGTCTCTTAATTGGTGAGTTTAAGCCATTAACATTTAGGGTTATTATTGAGATATGGTTTGTTCTTCCAGCCATATTTGTTTATTTATGTTACTAAACATGGTTTGTTTTTCTCTTTGCTTATTTTCCCTCCTTTACTGTCCTACCTCCCACTCTTGGTTTTCATTGTTATTTTCCATTTCCTCTTCCTGTAATGTTTTGCCAAGGATGTTTGAAGAGATGGTTTTCTAGCTGCAAATTCTTTTAACTTTTTTTTATTGTGGAAGGTTTTAATTTCATCTTCCATCCTGAAGATTAATTTCACTGGATACACGATTCTTGGTTGGAACCCATTTTCTTTCAGTGTTTGAAATATGTTATTCCAGGATCTTCTAGCTTTCAGAGTCTGTGTTGAAAGATCAGCTGTTATCCTGATTGGTTTACTCCTAAATGTAATCTGCTTCCTTTCTCTTATAGCTTTTAAAATTCTCTCCTTATTCTGTATGTTGGGCATCTTTATTACAATGTGTCTAGGTGTGGATCTCTTTTGATTTTGCACATTTGGCATCCTGTAGGCTTCTAGGATTTGGGATTCTGTCTCATTCTTCAAGTCTGGTAAGTTTTCTCGTATTATTTCATTGAATAGATTGCTCATTCCTTTGGTTTGGACCTCTATACCTTCCTGTATCCCAATGACTCTTAAGTTTGGTCTCTTTATGTTATCCCATATTTCTTGGATGTTCTGCTCATGGTTTCTTAACAGTCTTGCTGAGCTGTCTATGTTCTTTTCAAGTTGAAATACTTTGTCTTCATTGTCTGATGTTGTATCTTCTAAGTGTTCTACTCTGCTGGTAGTATTCTCAATTGAGTTTTTAAGTTGGTTTATTGCTTCCTGCATTTCTAGGATTTCTCTTTGTTTGTTTTTTATTACCTCTATCTCCCTGTATAGTTGATCTTTTGCTTCTTGGATTGGTTTATGTAATTCATTGTCGAAGTGATCTTTCATTGTCTGATTTTGCTGTCTAATGTCTTCCTTGAGACTTCAGATCATCTGAAGCATGTATATCCTGAATTCTTTATCTGACATTCCATCTGCTGCAGCTATTACCTCTTCTAAAGTTGAGTTGACCTGCATTGCTTGTGGTCCTTTCTTTCCTTGTCTTTTCATACTGTTCGCGTTTCTTTGTCCTTGGTGAAACTGTTGTGTTTTTGAAATTTTCCCCCTATATATTTATATTGCTCTTGTATAGTTGAAAAGTCTCCCTTGCAGGGGCGGGTGGCGGCTGTGCTCCTCTTCCTATTGGGGTGATCCGTCTACCATGCTGACTGGCCCCTGGGTCTGTTCTGCCAGTCGGTTGCAGGTCTGCCTATCTTGCAGGCGCGGGCAGAGGCTCTGTTCTGCCCTTACTTCAATTGGGTTGACGTGTCTACCACACTGGCGGGTCGCTGGGCCTGTTCCGTGCGCGGGAGGCGACTCTGCTCTGCCCCTACTCCAATTGGGGTGACGTGTCTACCATGCCGGCATGCCGCTGGGCCTGTTCCGCTGGTCAGTCGCAGGTCTGCCTACCTTGCGGGCACGAGCTGTGGTTATGCTCTGCCCCTACTCCAAATGGGGTGACGTGACTGCCACGCTGGTTGGTCGCTGGGCCTTTTCCGGGCGTGGGCAGCAGCTCTTCTCTGCCCCTACTCCAATTGGGGTGATGTGACTGCCATGCTGGCGGGCTGCTGGGTCTGTTTCGGGCGTGAGCGGTGGCTCTGCTTGGCCCCTACTGCAGTTGGGGTGAAGTAATACCATGCTGGCGGGTTGCTGGGCCTGTTCCGGGCGCGGGCGGCCGCTCTGCTCTGCCCCTCTGGCCTCCACAGTATTCAGCAGGACCCGGACCGAGAAGCAGTTTCTGCGGGTTCTTTAGCCCTGGGCCAGAGCAGTTCTGGGAGCCAGAATTCAGCCGCTCCGGGCTCGGTGTATGTTCTGATAGTAGCAGGCTCCAAGAAGCAGTTTCCGTGGGTTCTTTAGCACTGAGCCAGTGTAATTTGTCTGCCAGACGCAGGCGAATGGCAGCCTGAAATTACCTGTTCTATAGGATGAGCTGCAAACAGGGATGGTCATATGGTTCATTTCTAATTTTTTGAGAAATCTCCATCCTGCTTTCCAAAGTAGTTGTACTAATTTGCAGTCCCACCATCAATTCATGAGTGTACCTTTTCTTCAAGCACTTCTTAAAACTTAAAATAGGAGAGATTTAGAACTGTTGATGTCCTACTGTATCTTCAGAGAAGTCAAAGGAAGTACTTTCATTCATTCAAAAGACTTAAACTGGGAGGCCTTAATCCATAAAAGGTAAATCTGTTAAGAAATCAAGGAATGCTTTAAAATGTTTTTAACTATTTGCAGGCGACATGTAGGGGCAAGTATGCCTTTCCACAGATCTCTTGACATTACTGTCAAGAACAGAATGCTGACTTTTATAACCTGACGCTAAATGGTGTGTTATTTTTTTTCATTTTAGCTTGCCTAAAAATGGCATTTTCTAATGTCTATCTCAACACAAAATCAAATCCCACTCTGCTAGGCATTTGCAACATTGATTCTAAATGTATTTGCAGAATACATTTTGAAAGACTGTAAAATCTTTGAGAGGACTTATATATCAAAACAGGCTACTCCTAAATTTTATATTCTTAATGACCTTGAGTGTATAGTTCTTTTTTTAAGTATTTTTTATATCTTTTTTTTAAACAATTTATTTTTATATGGTGGTGAGGATCGAACCCAGTACCTCGCACATGCTAGGTAAGTGCTCTACCACTGAGCTACAACCCCAGCCCCAGTGTATAGTTCTTTAACATAACAATTGAAAGTCCTTAAAACTTGGGCAGATATAAATGCACAGAGTATAGAGAAAATCACTAATTTTTCCAAAATTTCCAAACTGAAATTTACTTTTGCTAGTGTTTCATGACAATGAAGTATAATAAAATTAATATGGATTTTGGATGCAAAAAGAATTTAAACCCCAACATTGCTACTGTCCAGATACTCACCTATATTTGAGTAATTTAACTCCTGTAAGTTATATTTTCCACATTTGTAAAATGGAAATGATAACATTTACCTTTCAGTGTTATTATGAGTACTGAAAAATTCTTAAAAGTATTGGTTTTATAATTATGGGAGAGAAAAAAATCTTTGATTTGACCCAAGAACAGCATGGTTCACTTGGACAATCAAACCCTATCTTCTGTATAAATTAATCAGTTACTTGATTATGTTTGCTACTTATTAAATTTTTCTCCAAGTGAAAAGTGCCAGACCAAACATTCTTCAAGTCTCTTATTCTATTTGACACAAGTTCCCAACCTTAGTTTGTGTGAAACAACCTAATATCTGTATGATAAATTATCCTATTTGCTTAAGAAAGATTATGTTTAGTTTTTGCCACCTATAAGCAAAAAAAAAAAAAAAAATTAACACACCATTTAGCATCAGGTTATAAGTGCCCAGCTTGGTTAGTATCAAGGATGGTCAACTAGTACTAATAATTCTTTTAACAATCAGGTTGATGTTTTCATTATCATTCTCACATCCGAAGGTGGAATACTCACTGGGCTCTATGTGATTTGATATTGTTTTCTAGTTTATTTTCATTCCACTCTCCCATTTTGACTTCTCTCCATTCTTATTGCAATTTCCCCTATTTTTATGTTAAGGAATAACATATAAGAAATACATATAAAGTGAAATACAGAATTATTAATGCTATACTTCACTGAATCTTTATCAATGTATACCACCCAAATAAAATATAACAAATTTACATCACACATAGATACCCTTAATACCATTTACAGGGAAACCACTATCTTAATTTTGCCTGTTCTTGATTTTATGTAAACGAATCATACAGTATTGTATTCCTTTGTGCCTAGTTTCTTTCCCCATATTGTTCAGAGATTCATTCATGTTACTGCATGTATTCATAGTTTATGCTTTTATTTCACTGTATGGTATTTCATTGTATGAATATACCGTAATTTATTTATACATTTGCCTATAGAGAGACATTTGGTTTGCTTCTAGTTGGTAGCTACTATGAAAAAGATGGCTATTATAAATAACAATAATTATATGAAAGATTATTATGTACAAGTCTTTTGTGGAAATATGTGCTTTTTTCCCTTGGATGCATAGGGATAGAATTGATGAATTAGAAGGTAGTTCTTTTGGGGAACAGCATTAGTAGATAATCTCAAATATTTTCAAAGTGGTTATATACCTTTTTGCCCTGCTACCAACAATTTATAAGTTCCAATTATTTCATATTCTTACCAACACTTACTAGTTTCATTCTTTAATTTTAACAATATTAGTAGATAGATAGTGGAATTTCATTGTAGCTCTAATTTGCATTTCCCTAGTGACAAGTTCATGTGGCAATTCTAAATTTATGTGAAAGTACAGAAGACCTATAATATTTGTGATGATACTGAAAATGAAAATTGGAAGACTTGTACTACTAGATTTCAAGACCAACCATAAAATTACTAGTATGAACGAAGTGAGGAACAGAGACCAGAGAGTAGACCTATACATATGCAGCTACTCAATTTTCAATTATTTTGCCCATTATTCAATAAAATGGAGAAATGGCTCTGGTATAACTAGAACAATTTTAAAAAATGGTTCTGATATTACTGTGTCTTCATATTAAACATTAATTTAATAGAGTGTTAGATCTAAATGGTAAGTCTAAAATCACAAGGCTTCTTTGAAAAGAGAGGTATCTTTATGATTTTGAGGTAGGTGAGAAAACAGAACACAAAGAGCACCAGCCATAAAAGAGATAAATTATATTACTGACTGAACTTAAGAACTTTTGTTCATCAACAAAACAAAATGAAACAGTAAAAAAAAAAGTAAGACACAGGCTGGGAGAATGTATTTGCAACATACTCATCAGTCCCTCATCTGATAAGGACTTGTATCCAGAATCTGTTTTTATTATTTTATTTTTGTGGTACTAGAGATTAAACTGAGGGGTGATCTACAACTGAGCTACATCCTAGCCCTTTTAAATTTTTTATTTTCAGATAGGGTTTCCCTAAGTCACGAAGCTGGCCTCAAATTTGTGAACCTCCTTTGTAAGCATTTTGAGCCATTGGGATTAAAGGCATGCGACACCACACCTGGCTCCAGAATATGAAAAAAAATATATATTTTTTTTTTATAAAAAAAAAATATGTATATAGTGTCTTGTGAAATTATGTTCAAGTATTTTATCCTTTTTTAAATTAGGTTATTTAGTTTTGTTAAAAATTAATTTTTATGGGGCTGGGGATGTGGCTCAAGCGGTAGCGCGCCTGTCTGGCATGCACGCGACCCGGGTTCGATTCTCAGCACCACATACAAACAAAGATGTTGTGTCCGCTGATAACTAAAATAAATAAATAAATAAATAAATAAATATTAAAAAATTCTCTCCTCCCTCTCTTTCTCCCCTCACTCTCTCTTTAAAAAAAAAAAAAGACTAGATTGCACCTCCCATTGCAGCCCCTCTTGGCACACATCTTCTAGTTCCTCATAGCCTCTACCACATTGTGACCAACTATTTGTTTGATACCTGTCTTCCACAGGAATGAAAGTATGACAGTCAGCCATGCCTGTAGCATAAGCAAAGTACTTAATTCATAGTTAAATACATAATACATTTTTTTAAATATAGGAAGGTAAAAAAAAAGACCTGCATATAGACTAAGAAGAATAATCAAGCCACTATGGGATAGCAAATAATCTAAGAATAAAATAAACCAGATTAAACACTTTAGTTTAATAGGAATAAGAATTTGATGCACTGTGTATTTAAAAGTGAAATTACTTTAGCATTTTAAACAATGCACAGGTTATCTCAAGAAACTTGTCAATAGAAACACTGCAAACTAAGGGCTTCTACTCTACCCCCAGTGGAACTGGTGATCATTACTATCTGTCTTGCAATTTGAATTCTACTCTATGCCTGTGGCTAATAATGAGCCAGAATGAGTGCGATAGCTTCCAAGTAAGGTATGGCATGATTAAATATCTCATGTTTGGGAAAAATCAGCTTTAAAACACAAATGCCTCATTTCCCACTAGCAAATTAGTGGAAACCAGACACCATTTCTATTAATTTATCCTTTACTTCTTATTATATCTGATTTAAAAACAACTTATTTGTTGTTCTTAGTAACAAGTTGCATTTCCAAAGAAATGTAGATCAGCTGCCAAGATCTTCATTCCACATATTTTTCTACAATGTGACCTTGCTACTCCCACATTGAAGCAGGAATTTACATTCTTTCCCTTTGAATCTAGGTAGACTCTGGCTGCTCCAAATAATAGAAGTGGTGGTACATAACTTTTGAGGTTAGGTCATATAATGCCCTCAGCATCTATATTATTCTTTTGAAAAACTCGCTCCAGGGATACTTCCTTTTCAGAATTCACCTTGTTATGAAAGCCCAAAATTGAATGGCCAAAAGTGGGTACTCCTATTTACCCAATAGTATAGGTGAGCATTCTTCATGTCATCCTAGCATAAGCATAGGCTTTTCTTTTTTTGGTGGGGAGGTATGGAGGATTGAACTCAGGAACACTCAATCACATCCCCAGCCCCATTTTGTATTTTATTTAGAGACAGGGTCTCGCTGAGTTGTTCAGCACCTCGCTTTTGCTGAGGCTGGCTTTGAATTAGTGATCCTCCTGCCTTGGCCTCCTGAGCTGCTGGGATTACAGACATGTGCCACTGTGCCCAATTAAAGCATGGAATTTTCTTACCTGAGAATGACTTATAGTGAATAGTATCCATGGATCCGTCCATTCTCAGGCCAGTAGATTTCTTTTGCTTTTTTCTAAGAAATGCAATAAAAATAAATTTTTTGCTCTTAATTACTAGCATATAGAAAAGTAATTAAGTTTTGTATACTGATCGTATATGCTACAAACGTGCTAAACTGTAGTAGTTCTAACAGGCTTTTTGTGATGTAAAAAAATGTTCCATATAGGAGAAACAAGTTAATAAAAGCAGGATCACTTCTTTATTTCTGATCTGCATGGCTTTTATTTATTTTCCTTACTCTAAGCTCCATAAAAAGATAGAGTAAAATCCTAAGAGCACACACTCTCCTTTTTGTGGTATCAGGGAAACAAACTTCAATTTTTCTTGTGGAAAAAAATCAAAAAGTAGTATAAAATCAAGTAACAAGACTCTCATAGAGGCTCTTTCCCAGGTTAAGAGCATTCTCTTCTTTTCCTAGTTTGATTTTTTTTTTTTTTTGAGGTGCTGGGGATAAAACTCAGGGCCACACACATGCTAAGCAACCAACCACTTTACCACTGAGCCATATCTCCAGTCCCTAGTTTGAGAATTTTTATCAGAATGGGTATGGATTTTGTTCAGTGCCTTTTTTTTGTACCTTTGAAGATGATCACATGGTTTTCTTTTTAGTCTATTAATATGGTGAATTACCTTGAAGGATTTTTGACTGTTACACCAATCTTACATTTCTGAAAAATCCATTGAAATCCATTTTTTGGTTCAAATTGCCACAATTTTGTTATAAGAACTTTTCCATATATGTTTATCAAAAATATTAGTGTGTAGTTTTGTTCCTATAGAGCCTCTCGGTGGATATTGTAACTGAGTAAAGCTGGCCTCATAGAATGAATTGGTAAGTATTTCTTCTTTTTAATTTTCTGGCAGTTTTTTTTAAAAAGATTGTTATCTCCCTTAAATGTTTGGGTAGAATTCACCTGTAAAGGTATCTAACTGGGTATTTCCTATGTGAAAATATTTTTAGCAAAAAAAAAAAAAAATCTATCTATTTAATAGATATAATCTATTTCTGGGCTAAGGGTGTATCTCTACATTATAGCACTTGCTTAACAAGCAGAAGATCCTGGGTTCAATCTCCAGCACCACCAGTAAGAAAAATAAAATCTTTTTAGCTGCAAAGGGTGACAGATGCCACTCCAGAGACCGAGGCAGAAAAATCATGAGTTCAAAGCCAGCCTAGGCAACTTAGTGTCTTGAAATGAATAAAAAGGACTAGGGATGTAGCTCAGTGGTATAGTACTCCTGGGTTTAATCCCCAGTACCACCAAGAAAAAAAAAGATATTTGTTCTTGAGTGAGCTTTGTTAGTTTATGCATTTTTTTTATAATTCCATGCCTTCAAACTATAATAGTTTTGGTTTCTCTGAACTCCCAACTACCATTTTGAACTTGGGGACAATGCCAGTCTCCATTAAGACTCCTCAATTCTGCATAACAGTCTGGAAACTTTTGTAGGTAATAAATTAGGGCAATTTTGATGCTCATTTCATTTATCTCTGGTCTCTTAGAATCACTGTTAATTCCTTGCCTGATGTCCAATTTCTAGAAAACTTATCCTTTATACATTTTATTTGTTTTTTTTTTTTTGTTTGTTTCAGGAAAGAAAGGAAATTCAGTCCTTATCATTTTGTCTTGGCTAGAAACACCAGTCCATTCTTCAACTTTTAAAATATTTATCTTACCCAAAATTGAATGACTCTTATATTATTCTTATTTTTTCTTAGTAATTCTTTAAGACTTTGACACTCTAAAACAATACAGCTTTCCTCTGGGAGGGGTAGGAAGGAAGCTTTCTACTGTTTTATTCAGCTCAATGCTTGACTCATAATTTTCACCCATCAGCTTCATAAAAGATCTTCAGTGTAAGCTATTGGGATCAGTTTGACAGACTTTCTATGATGAATGCATTCCTTAATTGTTAAAAAAAAAAACTAAGCAAAAGATTTAACTGTTGTGCCTAATTCTTCTTCACCACTGTACTGTTCTTTGCAGAAAAGCTTGGAAACCAGCCATATTCTCTTCCTCTTTTCATATTTTCTTTTGTGTTCTTTTTGTTCCCCCACAAGAGTGAGTTGGAATGTCATAAAGATGTTTTTAACCATTTAAAAGAGAAAACAGAAATTCTTCTACATTTACTTGTATAAAGCATATATTTATCAAAAGTAGTATAAAATCAAGTAACAAAATTTGAACATTAGACAAATTTTAGGTTTGACTCCTTTAGGGGCTGTCAGTGAGACATACCCTCTAATACCTAGGGCTTGTGCATTCCTTTTGTGGAATGATATGTTCCAACTGGGGTTTGCTCAGACTGGCAAAGTTCCTGTCTGCTGTTCTATCCATCAGCAAGATCTTACCTGCTGGCAGGTAAGAATATCATATTGTAGAAGTTATACAAATGTTAGTAGCTCACGGCAGGTGCATAGTGACACTGTAAAATAGTTTGTTAACCCAGAACCAGGTACACAGGAACTTTGAACCGGCTGCAAACATCTTGAAATTATACACAAATGTTTCTATACATGTTATTTTTTCCTGTACTGAAATCCACAGCTTTTATTTGATATTAGTCAAATTAATCAGTTTCTTATCACTCTAACAAAATAACTGAGATAATTAACTGATAAAGAGAAAGGGTTTATTCTGGCCCAGAGCATTGGAGGTTCCAGTCTATGATCCATTGGCCTCATTGTTTTGGGCCTGCAGCAAGGCAGTACATCAAGATAGGAACACAAAACTGAGCAAAATCACTCATTAGCCAGAAAGCCCAAGAGAACAGAGAGGAGACCAGAGGTTCTCCATCCCCTTCAACAATACATCCCAATGAACTAAGGACCTCCTAGAAAGTCCTGCCTCATAGAAGTTTCACCACCTCCCAATAGTGCCACCTTGGAGATCAGGCATTGAACCTGTGGGCCTTTGTGGAATATGCAGGATTCAAACTGATAATACTCAAAACTATTTTTTATGGCTATAGTAATCCCTTTTCAGAGTAGTGAAACAGAACAACCAGGCTAATTGTCAAAATACTATAAAATGGCACCCCTAGACAGTTATATTATGAGGGTAAATCCAGTTCATCCAGGTCTCAGAATGAACATTTTTGACTCAATGATCTCCTGCCATATTCCAAATTATAGCTAATAATTTACCCCCAGAATAATAAGCTCTTTTGGTGGCTTAAAAATCTAACTACCTTAAATTTGGTTTTTATTTCTTTTTTTCCTATTAAAAAATAAAAACATACTCAAGTGAAACTTTTGTTTAAGGCTATAAAACATTTCTAGGAAATGGGCATTTTTAAAGATAATTGTTTATTTAGGTGTTTTTTTGTTTGTTTTGTTTTATTTTAATGTGGTGCTGAGGATTGAACCCAGTGCCTCACATGTGCTAGGTAAGTGCTGTACCACTGAACCCCAACCCCAACCCCAGGCATTTTATTTTTAAAAGACAAAGTTACCCATTCACAAGATCAGCTATTCAAGTGCAAGCCTCTGGGTTTTAGTTTACTAGCTAAATCACGGAGCCAAGTTGATAAGATCAATTGTACTCTATATCAGAACTTGAATGATTTTTTTTTTAAATTTACATTACTCTTTCTCCCAGTAGACTGTTTCTTTGCTATTTTTCTTTCTGGATAATAGTACCATATCTCAGAATGTAGGCTAGTCATTTAAACTATTCTATAATAACTCACTCTATCATGATTCATATGGGGGAGTGTCATTATTTCTGTCATTTTTAACAAATCAGAACCTCTAAAAGAGATTATATTCATGATAAAGTCCACTTTCTTATTTTTGAAGAGTTCTTATTAAGCACTTTTAATGTATAATTTACTAATAAAATTTACATACATTCAAGTTATATATTGTGATGCTTTTTGTACTATGAAATGATTATCAAAATAAGGCTAATTAATATATACATCACCTCACATACTTACTTGTTTTTTGAAGTGAGCATACTTATGATCTACTCCCTTAGCCAACTTCAAATATGCATTATTATTAACCATAGTCACCATGTTGTACATTAAATCTCCAGATAGCTGCAAGTTTGTACCCCTTATCTAATAGCTCCTATTTCTCCTACTCCTGATCCCCTGGTAATAACTCCTGTACTTTCTGTTTCTGTGAATTCACTTTTTTAGAATCCATGTAAAAGTAAGATGATGCAGTATTTGTCTTTCTATGTCTTGCTTATTTTACTTAGCATATGTACTAGTTTTATATATGTGATTGCAAATGTCAGGATTTTCTTCTTTTATGGCTAAATAATATTCCTGTGTGTGAGACATTTTCTTTATTCATTCATCTGTGACATATTTGCAGATTGTTTCCATATCTTAACTATTATGAATAGTTCTGCAATGAATATACCTTTGAGGTAATAATTTTACCTCTGAAACAGTAATTTTATTTCCCTTTTACATACCCAGAAGTGAGATTGGTGGATCATATAGGAGTTCTATTTTTATTTTTTTGAGGAGCCTCTATACTGTTCTCCATAATGGCTATACTAATTTATTATCTCATAAACAATATACAGATAAATGTTTCCCTTTTCTTTACATCCTGGCCAATGCTTCTTAACTTTTGACTTTTTTTTTTTAATGGTGTTGGGAATCAAACTCAGGGCCTCACACATGCTAGGTTAGCTAGCACTTTACTACTGAGTCACATCCTTATCCCCTATCTTTTGACTTTTTCGACTTTTGTATCCTAATATGAGTAAGGCAATATCTTCTTGTGGTTTCAATTTACATTTTTCCTGAAAATTAGTGGTGTTTGGTCCCTCCCTGTATATCTACTGACCATTTGTACATCTTCCTTGGAAAAATGTCTTTTCACGTCCTTTGCCCATTAATTAAGTTATTGTTATTGAGTTATATGAGTCCCATACATATGTTGGATACTAATACCTTATTGAGTATATGATTTCAGATGTTTTCTTCCACTCTGTGGGGTGCCTTTTCAGATTTAAAATACTTTTCTTTACTGTGCAGAAATTTTTCTAGTTTTATATAATCCCATTTGGTTATTTTGGCTTTTTTTGCCTGTACTTTTGGTATCATATTAAACAAAAAATCATTGCAAGCCATGGAGCCTTTCTTTTGGGTTTTCTTCCCTTCCTTTCTTCCTACCTTCATATGCACATACACATCTCCTTTCTCTTTTCTTTTGAGAGTTTTATGGTTTCAGGTCTTATGTATAAATCTTTAATCTAGTTTGAGTTTTTTTTTTTTTTTTTTTTATTGGACCAGGGTTGAACCCTAGGGGCATTTAACCATGAGCCACAACTCCAGCCCTTTGAGTTTTTTTGTGTATGGTATAATACAGGAGTTCAATTGCATTTGTTTTGTTTGTGTTTTATCTATTTATTTATTGCATGTAGATAATTTTTCCAACAATTTAGAAAAGAGATTATTCTTTTCTTGTGTATTCTTGATGCCTTTGTGAAAATTATTTGACTATGTATATATGGGTTAATTTCTGGTAAGCACTTTTTATTTGAGGTTTCCTTTAATATCATTTTTTATTCCTGGAGATCTTTCTTTGGTAAAAAGAATGGCAATAAAAGTCATTCTTTTAAAAACTTTCATCATCCCTTCATATCCTCTTTTTCATGCCATATCTCTGATTCAAATTACACTGTTTTCCATTTGGCAATTTCTTATTTCAGTTTCTTCAATGCAAGAATTAAATAATACACAAAGAAAATTATTCTCTCATGAGAGGAAGTCAGTAATATACCAAAATACAAAAAAATATTTCAATAGAAGGTATTTTCTTTGATCACTGAAGCATTTTACTACATTATTAATATTTGGGGACTATTTGACATGTTAATTATGCAATACAAGTTACAGATCCTGCGTTTTTCTAACATAACTTTTGGTGAAAATTTTCTCTTTATGTTTTTTATAAACCTATTTAACTTATTTTATGAACTTAATTAATTATTTGTGTTGACTGAAGGTTTTTCTCCCTGAAAGGAGAAAATATATCTATGCAATATTGATATAAAATGTCAGGATACTAAAGGAAATATTTTGTTGTTGTTGTTTTGTTTTGGTGGGGGTACTGGAGATCAGACTCAGGACTTTGTGCTTGCTAGGAAAGTGTTCTAGCTACATCTTCAGCCCTTTTCATTTTGATTTTAATATAAGGTCTTGCTAAGTTTCTCAAGCTGATCTCTGACTTGTGATCCTATTACCTCAAACTTCTGAGTAGCTAAATGAAGCTAAATTTAATACCAGCAATTAAAATCTAAAAAGTAGTATATGATTGTAGGAAATGCTTTAAATGTGTTCTATTAATTTGTGGGCCACAATAATAATTATAAGATGAAGCAAGGGGATCGTACTTCCGTGTGGCTTCCCTTGAACAATGGCAGGCAGCTTGTGGCACAGGTGGTAATAACAAGTTGCAGTATCTTAGCATGATATGACTACTATCTTAAGATCCATCTCTGAAACTTAAGCAGATCAAAGAAATTGCAACTGCTCTATTAGTATTGACCTAAAATACTCTACACTGCTTCTTACTAGGGTCTGGATAAACAAAAATATTCAATTGCTTTTTAAAAATTAAATATTTTTACATGGTGAAACTTTGCTTTAGAAAAGATCATATTAACATTAGCATATCATGACACAATTATTTGTAAAAACAAAAATATGAAAGATACAAGAGCTATGTATTCAACATAGAACACAAATTCTAGATAGCCTATGGAATCAAATAAAATTATAGATTCTAAAATAAAAAGTTTAAACACTGTTGTAACACTGAACTAAATATCACATAAATATTCTCAGTCATGTCAATTGATACTGGAAGAAAAGCAAGGATATATAAGGGCCAGTTCATACCTAGATAAACTTTCTATTGGCTTACTGATACTCTTACCATCTTAGTTATCAGTAGCCTCAAAAAAAATGTTTTCCAGTTTTACAGAAGTGGATCATTTCAAATGTATTAAAGGTGGAGATTTCTGCTCATTTTGATCTTATTCAATTCCCAATCTGCAGGAGAATTTTAAAAGAGCCCCTAAAATATCAATGAAACTAATTTAATGCCATCAATTATTCTTAATAGACTTCCTGGTGGAAACCTCTCATAAAAACTTTCAATACTTTTTCTAAAAAAGATACTTTAAAAATATGCAGTAGAAACTTACAGAGCCTTCAATCAAAAATGTGTATAACCTAATCATGTCCCAGAATGTTTTGAGGATGAAAAGGATAATAATATTTGTCAAACAATTCAATTAGTCCTGGGTGTAATTAATCCAGCACTATGTTTTTTAGACCCATGTATTTGAAAAACAGATACTCTAGTTTCAACTAGTGATCTGATAGAAGCACACAATCAGAATACATGAATCCCTCAATTATGAGTTGCTAGCAGTTTTGACATACTTCATTCACTTTACAGTAGATTTTGAAGGGGAAATCTAACAATATTATTATTTCATCCATATAGTTACATAGATTTTTTTCTTTCAGCAATCATAACTTGAGACTAAATCTATTGTCTGAAATTTAAGAATTTTTTAGAATTATGTTAGGTTACTGTCAATTATAGATAATACCATGATAACTCACTATATTTCATAAACCAGGCTCAAACCTTGACCTCTTTAGTATGTTAGTCCTAACAAAAGAATTTCTAGGCATATTAAAGACTATCACTCCTGCACATCCTATTTGAGATTTTTATTTTCCCTTTTTGTAAATTAAAACTTGCTTTTCTAAAAAGCCAACTGGAAGCTTTGATGGATAGATGTTCGATGCTGTAGTGAAAGGCTTTCACTTTACACAAACAAGATCCCAATTTAACTTAAAATTCAAACAGCATATAACCAAATTGAACAGACTCCTTTTATACACAGGTTCACACATGCATAGACAGTGACAACTGACTCTTATTTTCCTTGATGGCAGATGAATTTTTGAGAAAATATCATCATAAAATATATTCTAACTTACACACATTAACTGAAGAGAAACGACCTAGAATCGAGAAAATACAATATGTCTCAATATTTTTTTTCTTCTTTTGTATATCAGTCTTTTATATTCCTGACACAATTTGAATGTTACAACTAAGGCAGCACAGGGAAGGGGTTAAAGACTTGAAGAAACACTGAATAATTGCAATATAATCAACTCCAACTGTATAATAATATGTCACAGCATCTATAAAGCAGAGGCAGCTAGGAGAAAGCTCCCTTGGTTGTTCTTTCAGTACTACATTGCTAATGCCTTACCCATGCACTCTGTTATACTCACTAGGTAAATTTGTTATATCTTTCAATGATGAGAGATATTTGTTATGCCAGCTTAATGTTAGTTTTACCAGGCCATTAATGCCTGCTCTAGGCTTTCCCACTTGACCTACTCAGTTCAGCAGCCCAACTGACAGACATCACCTCACCCATGCAAACCTTGGGTCTAACAGATATTAGCTGGATGGGTAAGAGAAGATATCAATGTTACTACATTCAGACAACAGGAGAATTAAGTAGGTTCATGTAACCCAAGGAAATACTAAACCACAACAGAATCATAAGTCAGGAATCTAGTTAAGTCACAGGGAACTTTGGAAACGTGGAAAGAGGCCCTGGACCCATGCTAGTTATGTGGAAGGAAAGAGGGAATATTCTAGAAGAGGAGTGTTCAGCAGAGACTTCCATATGTTCCCTACATAGCAAAAACAAAGTTTATGCATTGTTTATCATCTTTGAAGATTTATGGCATTCCAGGTGGAAAAATCTGGGATATAAGTACAATGATTATGTTCAATCGAGGAAGATATTATGACAGTGGTTCACTGACACATTCTGAAAATTTACTAACATTAACTTTTAAAGGTTCAAAAAGTCAATGGACTTGCAAAAATTACATTGATATTAAAATATTTCTTTCTGGGTCTCTGGTCATTTGCCCCATCTATCACTGCTTCAAAACCACAAATATAAGAGAGTAAAAAATCTATACTTTTAATTTTTTGGTTCAATTATAAATATTTTGAAACTAGATTAATCATATGGTAAAAGGAAGGATGAAGGTGTCAGAGTGAATATCCTGTTTTTTATTACTTATTAGTTATTTGTATTATTTTTGTGTTTTTATTGGTATATTATAATTATACACAATAGTGGGATTCATTGTATCATATTTGTATGAACACATAACATAATTTGAGCAATCTCATTCCCATAGTAACTTCTCTTCTCCTGGTCTCCTTCCTTTCCTAGACTGTGAATTCTTCTGATCTCTCATCTATTATAATTATTATTAATTAGTGCATTATAATCGTATACAGGAGCAGGATTCATTGTGGTGTATTTGTACATAGACATAGCATAATTTGGTACATTTCATTTCCAAGTACTTCTCCATGCCCTGCCTTCCTCCATCTCTCTCATTACTTTCCTCTATCTCTCTCATCACCTTCCTCTATCTCTCTCATCACCTTCCTCTATGCTGTTAGTTTTCCTTCTGTTTTTGTGAGATCCCCTTTTTTATTCCTTCCCCTGCCTCTTTGGTTTCTGCATATGAGAGAAAATCATATGGTAAAAGGAAGGATCCTTGACCTTTGAAGTCTGACTTATTTCACTTTGCACAATGTTCTCCAGTTCCATCCATTTACCAGCAAATGCCATAATTTCATTCTCTTTATGGCTGAGTAAAACTTCATTGTATTTACATGCAACACTTAAAAAAAATCTATTCATTGCTTAATGGGCACCCAGGCTAGTTCCATACTTGGCTTTTGTGAATTGCACTGCTATAAATATATGCATATATCATGATGGTATGCTGATTTTAGTTGGGAAAGCTGGGCCATATGATGGTTCCATTTTTTAATTGTGTTAATGATATCTAAAAAACTAGAGTGTATAATAAATATTGCTCTAGGAGAAACAGAAAGAAAAACCAAACAACTAACAACCATAACAAGGAATGTAATATCAAGAAGAATAAAGTGGTCATGTGGGAACACGAAAGAAAAGGAAAAATTATTTTAGAATAAATTTTAAAGTCAGACATGTGCAACTCATTAGAATAAAAAAAACATAAAAATCAAAGTTTATGGAGTTCATTACACCTTCACTACAATCTCACATAAAGGCTATTATTAGCCTGGTATGGTCACATTGAGACCAGAGTCTAAATCAAAGTTCTTTAGCCACGAATTATGCTCTTGCTCTTATTCTACATAGCTTCCCATTCAGGCTCTTTACCTGCCTCCTACGGGCTTAGATGGGGAAGCCCTACCTATTGCACTTGTTAACTCAGTGACCATAGCCGAGTTTTCTTAACCTCTTTGAACTTCACATTACTCACTTATGCAAAGAGAATGATGACAACCTTCCTGTCATTATTGAGTTGTAGGAAGATTACATAAGACAGCGCTTTGTAATAGTAACCTTTATACACATAAAAGATTGCTATTAAAATTCACAAAGAAAAGTGTTGGTGAATGTGTTAGTCAGCTTTTTGTCATTGTGACCAAAATATCTGACAAGAACAGTATGAAGGAAAGGGATTTATTTTGTCTCATGCTTTCAGAGATTTTGGTACACGGTGGGTGGGCTCCATTGTTTGGGTCTGAGACCATCATAGCAGAGGAATGTAGCAGAGGAAAGGAAAATCTGCTCAGCTTATGTCAGCCAAAAAGCTGGGGGTGGGAGAAGGCAAGAAATACCCCTCCAGGGCATGCCCCCAGTGACCCACTTCCTCCAACTAGGTCCTACCTCCTACAGTTTCCACCATATCCCACTAATCCATTCAAATTATTAATCCATCAAATGGATTAATCCGCTAATGAAGTTAGAGCCTTGATAGTTCTAGGAGATTTCCTAAAATCTCCACCTCTGAATATTGTTGTGTTGGGGTCACAGCCTTTAACACATGAGTCTTTGGGAAACACTTCATATCTAAACTGTATTGCTCAGTCACTAGTTGTTATTTTTGAGGATTCATTGCAACAGTAATTGGAAATAATTTCTCTTTCAATTAGGCAGACATTGGAGCATCATGGAGCTATTATTTCACCTAGTTTATGTCTCCTCACCTTGATGAATAAATCAGGCCCATGAGAAAAGATGGAAGCAGTTGGAATTAATTAGTTTGGAAACAATAATTGTCTCTTAATACTTGAAACATTACCATAAGAAAGAGGTAGACTAACTTTTATTCATTTCCTCTGAGAAAAGGCTTGAAAACAACTAGAAATACAGTAAGGACATAAGAAAGAATTTACTGATAGGGTTGTTAGTTAAATATTAAAAGAGTCTGTTAAAAGAAGAGGTGGCATCTCCTTTGCTGATGACTTTTTATTTTTTTTTTTAATTTTATTTATTTATTTATTTATTTATTTTAAAGAGAGAGTGAGAGAGGAGAGAGAGAGTGAGAGAGAGAGAGAATTTTTAACATTTATTTTTCAGTTCTCGGCGGACACAACATCTTTGTTGGTATGTGGTGCTGAGGATCGAACCCGGGTCGCCACGCATGCCAGGCGAGCGCGCTACCGCTTGAGCCACATCCCCAGCCCAGCTGATGACTTTTTAAAAATGCTTTTATTAGTGCATTATAGTTATACATAATAGTAGAGTTTATTTTTACATAGTCATACCTGCATGGAATTAATTTATTCCATTTCATTCTCCAATCCCCCACTTTCCTCCCCTCCATGTTCCCCCATCCACTTTCTCTATTATACTAGTTTTCGTTTCATCCATTTATTTATTTTTAATTGGTGCTTTTATAGATATACATAAAGTTGGAATTCACTGCTGTAATTTATTCTGGCACATAGCATAATTTTTGTCAAATTTATTCTGCATTTCCTCCCCTTTCCCATCTCTCCTCCCTCTTCTACTCCACTAATCTTCCCTATATCCTTGTGATATCTGATCTCCTTTCCCCACTTATTTTGAGTTTATACATATGAAAGAAAAACCTTTGACTCTTGATTTTTTTGAGTATGTCTTATTTCACTTAGCATGATATTCTCCAGATCCATTCATTTATTAGCAAATGTCATAATTTCAGTTTTCTTTATGGCTGAATAAATCTCCCTTGTGTATATATGTCACATTTTCTTAATCCATTCATCTACTGATGGACACCTGGGCTGGTTCCATGACTTGGCTATTGTGAGTTGCAGTGCTAAAAATATTGATGTGACTGTAACATAATAATATGCTGATTTTATTTCTCTTTGGGGTAAGTACTGAGGCATGAGATATCTGGATAGTATAGTGGCTCCATTCCTAGTATTTTTGGGAATCTCCATATTGCTTTCCAGAGTGGTTATACTAATTTGTATTCCAACCAACAATATGTGAGTGTCCCTTCCTTGCATACACACACATCCCAACAGCATTTATTGTATTCCTGATAAGTGCCATTCTGACTAGAGTGAGATGAAGTTTCATTGTAGTTTGGATTTAAATTCCCTAAATGCTATGGAAGTTGAACATTTTTTATATATTTGTTAGTCATTTGTGTTTCTTCTTTTGAGAAATATCTGTTTAATTCCTTTGCCCACTTTTTGAATGGTTTATTGGAATCTTTGATGTTAAGCTTTTTGAGTTCTTTGTATACACTGGATATTAATTCCCTGTCAGAGAAGTAGCTAGCAAATATTTTCTCACATTTTCTAGAATCTCCCTTCATGTTCTGAATTGTTTTCTTCTCTATGCAGAAGCTTTTAATTTTGATGTCATTCCATTTATTGATTATTGGTTTTATTTCTCAAGCTTTAAGGGTCTTGTTATGGAAGTCACTGCCTACCCCAATATGTTGAAGTGTTGACCCTATCTATCTTTCCTTCTAGCAGTTGCAAAGTTTCTTGTTAATCCATCACATGAAAAGAATTAAGAGAAAAAATAATATGATCATCTCAATAGATGTAGAAAAGGTCTTTCATAAAATCTAGCACCCATTCATGTTAAAAACACTGGAGAAACTAGGGAGAGAAGAAACTTACCTCAACATTATGAGGACTACAAATACAGACCCAGAGTCAACATCATACTGAATGGAGAAAAATTGACAGCATTTTCTCTAAAATCAGGAACAGACAAGGATGTATACTCTCACCATACCTGTTCAACATAGTTTTTGAAACTCTAGCCAGAGCAATCAGTTAAGAAAAGAAAATTAAAGGAATGAAAATAGAAAGAAAAACTAAAAATATCTCTTTCTGATGAAATGATCCTATAATTAGAAGACCCAAAAAACTCCTCCAGGAGACTTCTAGAACTGATAAATGAATTCAGCAAACTAGTAGGATACAAAATCAACATTCATAAATCAAGAGATTTCTTGTACTCTACTTGTGATTCTGAGAAAGAAATCAGAAAAACTATCCCATTCAAAATAACCTCAAAAAAATTACTTGGGAATTAATCTAACCAGCAGGTAAAAGATCTCTACAATGAAAATTATAGAACACTGAAAAAGGAGAATTGAAAAAGACCTTAGAAGATGGAAAGACCTCCCATCTTGTTGTATAGGCAGAATTAATATTGTCAAAATGGCCATATTACCAAAAGCAGTCTATAAATTCAATGTAATCTTTTAATGACATTCTTCATAGAACTAGAAAAAATAGTCCTAAAATTCATTTGTAATAAGAAGAGACCCAGAATAGCAAAAGCAATACTAAGCAAGAAAAACGAAGTAAGAGGTATCACAATACTTGATCTGAAATTACACTTCAGAGATATAGTAACAAAAACATCATGGTACAGGCACCAAAATAGACATGAAGACCAATGGAATAGAAGACAGAGTCAAATCCACAGACTTACTTGACAAAGGTGCCAAAAATGTATGTTAAAGAAAAGATAGCTTTTTAAAAACAAATGGTACTAGGAAAACTGGATATCGTAGGTAGAAGAATGAAACTAGAACCTTATCTCTCACTCTGCACAAAAGAGAATTGAAGTGAATCAAAGACTTAGGAATTAGACCAGAAACTTTGCTAATGACTTTTAAAGAAAAATTGGCACAGGCCTGGAGACATAACTCAGTTGGTAGAGTGCTTGTCTTGCACGCACAAGGTCCTAGGTTTGAATCCCCAGCAACATACATACATATATAAATAAATATCTTTACTTTCCCTTTTCCTTCCTCCTTCTCTCCTTACCTTTAAAAAACAAATAAAAAATTGACACAAATCAATTTGGTATAGTCAGGGAGCAGTTTCAATCGGGGAACTAGGAAATCTAAATGATTGTGATCTTCTTTCATATCTCAAGAACTCTTCAGTTCTCTAAATCCCCTGAGGTAAGTAGCAAAATTCCCTAATTATCCTTGTTTAAATATGCACACTACATGAATAATATTTTGTATGTTACCATTCTATGATGTATGTGATGCTCCTTCCTTCTGTAAGGCGCGATATATGTAGACTCTTTGGTTTATGGTATAGTATCTTTGAATGAGTGAGGCAAAAAAGAAATTTTGAATTGGTTTCTTCCTAGCAAGGCATGGTGTCACATGCCTGCAGTCTTTGAGATTTAAGAGGCCAAAGCAGGAGGATTATAACTTTAAAACTAGTCTCAAACTTAGCATGAAAAGGCGGGGTGGGCGGGAAGGGCTGGAGATGTAGCTCAGTGGTAAAGAACCCCTGGGTTCAATTCCCAGTTAAAAAAAATAAACAAATAAATAAATTGATGTCTTTTTATTAAAACTCCTCCCCAAATAACTATTTTAGTGTGTTTATGTACATTCTTAAATTTATATGCATCTTTGGAAATATGCAGTGTCATTTCATATGTGTGTATTTTCAAATTACAAAGATAAAACATTTTTTCCACTTTCACAAAGCATTTTTAAAAATTAGTACATATTTATTATATAGAATAGTGAATCTCATTGTGTTGTATTCCTACATATGTATAACATATTTTCATAATTTCCACCACCTACATTACTCCTTTATTCTCACTTGTAGTCTCCCTTTTACTTTTATGTGTGTGTGTTTTTTTTTTATGGATTTCACATATGAGAGAAAACGTGCAATACTTATTTTCCGAATCTGGCTTGTTTCACTTAATGTGATTATCTTTAATTCCGTTCATTTTCTTGCAAATGACATGACTTCATTCTTCTTTATGACTGAATAATTCTCCATTGTGTATATGTACCACATTTTCTTTATCCATTCATCTGTTGACAGGCACTTAGGCTGATTCCATAATGTGGCTATGAATTATGCTGTGATAAACATGGGTATGCGGGTATCAGTATGTAGTATACTGACTTTAATTCCTTTGGGTATATACTAAGAAATGGTACAGCTAGATCATATGGTAATTTTATTCATAGTTTTTGAAGAATCTCCAGAGTGATTTCCATAGTGGCTATACTGATTTATATTTCCACCAACAGTGTCTAAGGGTTCCTTTTTCCCTGCATCCTTACCAGCACTTATTATTACTTGTATTCTTACTGATTGTCATTTTGACAGACTCTCAATGTAGTTTTGACCTGCATTTCCTTAATGGAAAAAGATGTTGAATAGTTTTTCAAATAATTGTTGATCATTTGTACTTCTTCTGAGAACCATCTGTTCACTTTATTTGCCCACTTGATGATTAGGTTAATTGTTATTTTGGTGTTACATTTTTTACTTATTTGTATATTCCGTCTATTAATTCTTTGTGATAAGAGTAATTGGCAGAAATTTCCTTCCATTCTATAGGCTCTCTTCATTATATTAATGTTTTTTTTTAGCTGTGTAGATGCTTTTAATTTTGTGCCATCTTTTTGTTGATTCTAGCTATTATTCCCTAAGTCCTACTCATGAAGTTCACATTGCCTATGCTTATCTTGAAGTGTTTCCCCTATGTTGTCTTCTAGCATTTTCAAAGTTTCAGAATTTATGCTGAGGTTTGATCAATTTCAAAGTGATTTTTGTTTAGGGTGAAAGATAGGGATCTAGTTCCAATCTTCCACATGGGGCTATCCAGTTTTTTTAGCACCATTTGTTAAAGTTTATTATTTTTTTCCCAACATTCGTTTTTGACACCTTTCTCAAGAATCAGATGGCTATAGCTGCATGGGTTTATTTCTCTGTCCTCTGTTTTAATCCATTGGTGTATGTGTCTGTTCTTAGGCCAATACCATTCTTTTTCGGTTACTATGAGTCTGTAGTATATTTTGAAATCAGGTAATGTGATACCTCCATCATTGCTCTTTTCACTCAGGATTGGTTTAGCTACTCTGGTATTTTGTTCTTCCATGTGAATTTTAGGATTATTTATTCTAGTTCTGTGAAGAATGTCTATTGACAGGGGAATGCATTGAATCTATAGATCAATTTTGGTAATATGGCTATTTTGACAAGATATAATTCTGCCAATCCACGAACAAGGGAAGTCTTTCAATCTTCTTGTGTCTTCTTTAATTTCCTTTTCCACCCTAATTTCACTGTAGAGGTCTTTCACCTTCTTGGTTCATTATCAGTGTAGAAAAAAGCTATCCATTTTGTATGCTGATTTTGTATATTGCTACTTTGTTGAATTTGGTATTAGATCTAAAAGTCTTCTAATGGAGTTTATGGGGTCTTCTATCATCTTATCATCTTCAAGTAGTGATAATTAGGCTTCTTTCTTTCCTGCTTGTGTTTCTTATATTTTTTTCTCTGGCCTAATTTCTCTGACTGAAATTTCAAGCACCATAGTGAGTAGGAGTTGTGAGAGTGGACATCCTTGTTTTGTTCAGGGTTTTAGAGGAAATACTTTTAGTTTCCTCCCATTTAGTATGATACTGGCTTTGGATTTATTGTACATAGCTTTTATTATATCGAGGTAATGTCCTTTTACAACTGATTTCTTCAGGGCTTTTATCATGAATGGATCTTGAACTTTGTCAAAATTTTTTCCTGCATCTATTGAGATTATCATGAGATTTTATCCTCAATTCTACTTATGTACTGTATTATACTTATCAATTAGCGTATGTTGAACCATTCTTGTATTCCTAGGGTGAAACTAACTTCATCGTAATGTATGACACTTTCAATATTGATTCAGTTTGCAAGTATTTTACTGAGAATTTTATAAATTTGTGTTTAGGAAGGATATTGGTTTATAGTTTCCTTGTTGTTGTTGTCTTCCTCTCCAGTTTTAAAATCATGTAAATACTGGCTTTGTAGGATGAGTTTGAAAACATTTCTTCCCTTTCTATTTCATGGAATAATTTGAGGAGCACTGGTGTTCTTCAACGTTCTTTCCAAATTCAACCATGAATATGTCTAGTCCCGGGTTTATTTTTGTTGGGAGGCTTTCATTACTGCTTCAATCTCATTGTTTTTCATTGATTTTTAAAGGTTTTTTCCCCCTTATCTGCACAATTCAGTTTTGGTAGATTTTTGTCTGGAAATTCTCCATTTCTTCTAAATTTTTCAATTTACTGAAATATAAATGTTCAGAAATACTATTCAATGGTCCTCTGGATTTCAATGGGATCTGTTACAATATCCCTTCTTTCATCTTTAATTTTATTATTTTGGGTCTTTTCTTTATTTCTTTTGATTAGTTTGATGAAGTGTTTATCAATCTTCTTTATCTTTTCAGAGAACCAACTCTTTATTTCATGATCCTTTGTATTGTTCTTTTAGTTTCTCTTTCAATAATTTTAGCTCTAATACTTATTATTTCTTTTCTTTAACTGCTTTTGGCTTTGGTTTGTTCTTGCTTTTCTAAGACCTTGAGATGCATCATTAAGTTATTATTATTATTATTTGAGATCTCTGATTTTTTAAAACACTCATAGCTGTAAACTTTTCTCTTAGAACTGTCTTCCCTTCATTCCACATATTCTAGTATGTTTTACTTCCATTTTAATTTAATTCTAGAAAATTTTAAATTTCACTCCTGATTTATTCAATTATCCACTGGTTGTTCAAAAGCATATTGTTCAATATCTATGTGTTTGTATAGTTTCTGTTGCTGTTGATTTCTAAATTCATAATAATCTGATAAAATGTAAGAAATTATTCCATTTACTTTTGTATTTGTTAAGACTTGGCTTATGGCTTAATTTTTTTATCTATTTTTGGAGAAAATTCCATGAACTATTGGAAAGAGTGTGCATTCTGCTTTTTCAGAAGAAAATATTCTATAGATCTCTGTTAAGTCCATTTGATCAGAAGAAAATATTCTATAGATCTCTGTTAAGTCCATTTGATCTATAGCATAGTTTAACTCTATTGTTCTGTTGTAGATTTTTAATCATTTTGTAGTTTTTCTAATGTTTGATTCATTTCTAATTCTCCTTTGCTCATTCACTTTTATAATGAGATTTGTCCTTTCTTGTGCTCTCCTAGTTGTGTTTATCTTCCTTTTCTGTGCATAGGATTTCTTTATGGATTTATTGTAAAGTTGGCCTTGTGGTCATAAATTCCTTTAGTTTATGCTAACTTGGAAAGTCTTTATTTTGCCTTTGTTTTTTTGTTACTAGGGATTGAACCCAGGGGCATGCAACACTGAATTACATCCTCAGCCCTTTTTATTTTTTAATTTGAGAAAGGATCTTACTAATTTACCTAGACATCTCTAAGTTGCTGAAGCTGACTTTGAACTTGCCATCCTCCTGCCTCAGCTTCCAGAATTGCTGGGAATATAGGCATGCACCACTGAACCCAGCTTTATTTCTTCTTTGATTCTGAAGGATAACTTTGCTGTATATAATAATCTAGACGGACAGTTGTTTTCTTTCAGGGCTTGAAATACATCATTCCATGCCCTCCTGGATTTTAGAGTATATTCTGAGAAATCTGCTGATGTTCTGATGGGTTTATTGTTATGAGTTGGTGCCTTTCACAGTTTTTAATATTTTTTCCTTGTTTTTTGTTTGTTTGTTTTTTATTTTTTATTTTATTTTATTTTAACTAAAATGTGTTGTTGAAAGTTTCTTTTTGCTGATGTCTATTTAGGGTTCAAAATGCCTCCAGTATCTAAATGTCCATCTCATCAGCCAGATTAGGTAAATTATCTGTCCTTATTTCACTGAATATGTTTTCTATGCCATTAACCTCTATCTCTACTCCTTTCTCAATATATTAAGTTTGATCTTTTAAAGTCTCGCAGATCTTACATGCTATATTCTTATTTTCTTTTCTCTATTACTCTCTGAATATTTCAGTTCATCCATCTTGCCTTTGATCCCTGAAATTCTTTTTTCTACTTGATCTAGTAGATTGGAAAGACTTTCAATTGAGTTTTTAAAATTTGATTTTACTAAGCTTTCTTTTTTATTTATTTAACTTTTTTTCTTTTTCTTTTTGGTACCAGGGGAACTTAACAACTGAGCCACATCCCCAGCTCTTTTTTATTTCTTATTTTGAGAGAAGGTCTCAATAAGCTGCTTAGTTTCCTACTAAGTTTCTGAGGCTGGTTTTGAATTTGCAATCCTCTGCCTCAGGCTCCTGAGCCACTGGGATTACAGGTATGCTCCACTATGTCCAGCTACTGAGCTTTCATTTCCAATATTTCTGTTTCGTAATAGATTTTCAGACATGCCAATTGTTTTCTTTGATATAAGGAGGCTGATTCATAGTAGAGTAGGGATGGGGAGCATGGAAGGAATAGAGGAACTCTAGATAGGGCAGAGGGGTGGGAGGGAAAAGGAGGGGGCAGGGGGTTAGCAAGGATGGTGGAATGTGATGGACATCATTATCCAAAGTACATGTATGAAGAGATGAATTGGTGTGAACATACTTTATATACAACCAGAGACATGAAAAATTGTGCTGTATTTGTGTATTAAGAATTGCAGTGCATTCCATTGTTATTTATTTTTAAAAAATCAATTAAAAATCATAAAGAATTTTTAAAATACATAAAATTAGATTAAAGTGTGAAAAAACAATCAATAAGAAAAAAAATAAAAACATAGAACACAATATGAGTGAAAGCAAAACAAATGAAAAAAGACTAAGCTTCCTGCTTGCTAAGAACCTTCTTTCTGGAACTTCCAGTTTGGGAATCTGTGAGATATGGAGGCAGGGCAAATATTCAAACTGTGGTGGCACATCTGCTGAATGCCTCTAAGTATGGAATAAGTGACTGAGCCAACATGATCCACATAGAAGAGGGAGTTGCTGTATATTTAATTTTTTCCAACATTTGGATCAGTATCCCGCTCCTTTACAAAACCTGAGGCGCTCAGGCTCCAGTGCCCTTTCCTATGGTCCTTTTCCAGCCCTTCTCTGGCACATCAAAGTGGCTCTGGTATCTATGCAGCATGCCTCAGAGCCAATGACCCTCTGAGAGCACCTACCAGGTGGCATTGAGGTGTCCCTAACCCAGTGGCCAGGTTCCTCCCTGGTGAAGATAGTGGCTCTGTGTGGCTCCTCTCTCAGAGGAGTCCTTGGTGTAGGAGGAGTGCCACATGCCTGGCATTGGAAGGAACCCCACTGTTTGTATTCTTCTATGGGCCTTCATCAGTGATGTTCTGTTGTGGCCACATTGAGCCACAAAGTAAATGCTGGCCAGGACAGTGTGGCAGTATTTACTGTAATTACCAGAGAAATGAAAAATGTAGGGATTTATGTTACACAAAGTGGCTAGGTCAAGGGAGACCTTCACAAGATGATTCCCAGATGTAGCACCTTGCTTATGAACTGAGAAATGCAGAGCAATTCTCAAGCATTGGCTGCTATGTACCTCCAGCATCAGATAAGTTCAGATTGCTGCTTTGTGCCATAGCTGTTTTTCTGCCAGTTTTGTTTTCTGTGTCTCTCTCTCCTTTTGTGTCATCTCTCTCCCCATGAGGCTTTAGCACCATTAGCATAGGTTTGGCACTTATGCACTCTTTCTGGCCTTCTGTTCCAATAACCAGAATCTCTGATTGTTTCCCAGTGTCTGACTGTCCTATATTAAACTTTAATGCTTTCCCTTAGTCACCCACTTCACTGAGAAGCTTTCTCCAGCTGTTTTGATACTGAGCTTCAGAGAAACTGGAAAGTGCTGCCTGACTCTAATCTGCCATCTTGATGTCTCACCAGCATTATGTTTTTAAGATCTGTGTTGCTACTAATTTTTGTGTAGTATTCATGGTATGTTCCACAGATTCCTTACATGTTCCTCTAGTGGCAGACAATAAGAATGGTTTTAAATTCTTCACTTCCATAAACTATGTTGTGAAAAAAATGTATTATTTTACATGCTACTTTTTGTAAGGCTTCTTTCTCTCCCTTTCTTTTTAGAAGTGAGATCAGATATTCATACAGGATATGGGCAATTACTTTGCCAGGTTATTCTCCAAAATGGCAGCAGCCAAGTAGGAAGGAATTCTTGTTTCCCCATAGGCATTTTGTGTTATCAACCTGGGAAAATTTTCTATATCAGATTTGTATAAAGTAGTATCTCATTACTGATTTTCTTCTATATTTACTGAAGATAATATAATTGTTATTAACTCACAAATTTTGTATTTTCCCCATCTTTCTAGGGTTTTTAGTCTTGTTGATTTGAGGAGTTTCCTCTATAGAACAACTATTTATTTCTATGTCTATTCCATTCATCTATTTGTCTATTACAATTGACATTTAGATTGGGACTGCAGTGAATTTATAGAGTGATTTATGGATAGTTGATATCTTCAACATTAAGTCATTCTATCTAAATGCAGTTTTCCATTTATTCAAATCTTCTTTAATGTCATTTAGTAAGGTTTTAAGTTTTCTCCAAAGAGACACTAATGATATCTAACCCAGGTCTATCACTCTACAAGTTGACATTATTCAGTAATTTAAAGCACATGTTCAATATTAGCCATGTTTAGGCCCTTTCTGTCTGTAGTGTTTATAAGTTCTCAAGAGAAAAAAAAATCTGTTTGATTTAACCTGTGCAGTGTCTACACAGCTTCATGTAAAGGTGGATATTGATATGTACTTTTGATTAAATAATTCCTTATTTTTCTCTTGTAAAATGCTTCTCACCAAATGATAAAAGGTAAGAGTTAGCTACTTCTAGAATAAGAACTTAGCAATAACATTAGGCATTAGTAGTAAAATAATCTGGTCCCTTATTTATATTACAGAAGTTTTATGACTTCCTTCCATGTGCCAGGCTACCATGCATATTCGAGGGATACCTAGGATCCTGAGGCTTTTTCAAGGCATCTGAGAGATAAGAACAACATTCATAACAATTCTAAGATTTTTTTTTCTTTTTACTCTGTGTTAGCATTTGCACTGATTGTGCAAAAGCAATAGTGGTCAAGATGCTGGTATTTTAGCATAAATTAAGGAAGTGGCACCTAGCTATACTAATGATGATTATATCCTTCATGGACATGCACTCACAATAAATAATAAGAACAAGAATCAACAAAAGAGGTGAAAGATCTATATAATGAAAACTACAAAACCCTAAATAAAAAAATCACAGAAGACCTCAGAATATGGAAATATCTACCTTACTTTTGGGCAGGCAGAATTAATTTTATCAAAATGACCATACAACCAAAAGTGCTATACAGATTTATTGCAATTCCGATTAAAATCCCAATGGCATTCCTCATAGAAATAGAAAAAAGTCATGAAATTCATCTGGAAAAATAAGAGACTCAGAATAGCTAAAGCAATCCTTATCAGGAAGAGTAAAGCAGGTGGCATCACTCTACCAGAACTTAAACGATACTACAGAGCAATAGAAACAAAAACAGCATTATTGGCATCAAAACAGACTGGTTGACCAATGGTATAGAATACAGAACACAGACTAACCCACAAAATTATAAATTATCTTATATTAGACAAAGGTGCCAAAAACATGTATTGGAGAAATAGCATCTTCAACAAATGGTGCTGGGGAAACTGGAAATTCATATGCAACAAAATTAAATTAAACCCCTATCTCTCACCATGCACAAAACTCAACTCAAAATGGATCAGGGACCTAGGAATTAAACCAGACTCTGCATCTAAAAAAGAAAAAGTAGGCCCTAATCTTCATCATGTTAGATTAGGCCCCAACTTCCTTAATAAGATTCCTATAGCACAAGAATTAAAACCAAGAATCAATAAATGGAATGGAATCAAACTAAAACGTTTCTTCTCAGCAAAAGAAACAATCTGTGAGGTGAACAGAGATTCTACATCCTGGGAGCAAATTTTTACCCCTCACACATCAGATAGAGCACTAATCTCTAAGGTATATAAAGAACTCAAAAAGCTAAGCACCAAACCAGACATTAAAGAAATTTGTAAAATGAAGAATAATACCACTCTTATATTTTTTTGTTTTAGAAATCAAAATATTCTTCATAAAGATGTTATTTATGTTAATAAGTAATTGGTTTATTACTGTTGTTTTTAAATAAAGGAATGCATAAATATTTTGAAATTTATTTTAATTGCTAATATCAAACAATAGTAGACATAAACAAAAACCTCTTTGGGTTCTGAGTGATTTTTTTTTTTAAACAGGGGTTGAACACAGTGGCAATTAACCACTGAGCTACATCCCAAGCCTTTTTCTTTTCTTTTCTTTCTTTCTTTCTTTCTTTCTTTCTTTCTTTCTTTCTTTCTTTCTTTCTTTCTTTCTTTCTTTCTTTTTTTAATTTTGAGACAGAATCTCACTAAGTTGCTTAGGGCTTCGTTAAGCTGGCTTTGAACTTGTTACCCTCCTGCCTCAGCCTCCTGAGCTGCTGGGCTGTGTGATTTTTAAGAGTGTGAGCTCCCTGACATGATTAACTTTGAGAACCTGTACTCTAGGAATAGAAATAAGAATGAAAGAAATAAAGTTTCTGAAAAATAAGTACTAAAAAAAAAGAAATAAAGTTTCTGTTCTCTTTCTAGTTGGCATATACAGATGAAGAGATTAAATAAAGTTAAGATCAGGTTATTTAGGAATGCTAAAAGAATTGAGGTGATGGGATGTAGAGTGTGAGGACAGAGGAGCACCTCTAAATACCATGCTCAGTGAAGTCTTCTCTGTGGCAGTTACAACTAGACCTGAGACATGAACAATGAGTAAAAGTGGTCCAGTAAAGAGCTCCAGGGAGACCAGTCTAGATTAGATGGAGAAAGAAATTATTCAGTCTGAGACAAAAAGTGTTTGCAGGTTATTCAATAAAATCTTGTGACTGTAAGTACTATATGCACACTGATGAGTTCCCATTAGCATCTTCCACCTACTTTCCCTTCAAACATCAGACTCATATTCAACAACCACGTGACTAGCTGCTTTATAGCTATCTCAAACCTAGCATCCAACTGAGTTCCTGTGCTTCCCTGCCCCAAACACATCTGTTCCAGCTTCAGTGTGTATCGTCTCAACAACAATATAACTACATTTTGCTCAAGTCAAAATCTTGGAATATGCTTGACTCTACTATTGTTCAATCCAACAATAAAATCTTATTGGCTCTAATTTCAAAGCATATGCAGTATCCCATCACTTCACTTTAATCCCCTAGGGGATTAAACCTAGGGGTGCTTTATCATTGAGCTATATCCCCAGTCCTTGTTATTTTGTATTTTGAAGCAAGATCTCACTAAGTTGCTGAGGTTCTCACTAAGTTGCTGAGGCTGGTCTTGAACTTGAAATCCTCCTGCCTCCTAGAAATGCAGGTATGTGCCATCCGTTGCCACCATTGTAGTTCATCATCATTTCTTGCCTATATGCTTCTAATTTATGTGCCTGTTTCTGATTTTGTCTCTCAATAGGATATCATAAAAGAGTTATTTATTTAAAATGTATTTTTAATAATGTCTGTTTAAAATCTTCTAAGAGTCTCCCATTTCACTTTGAATAAAATTCTAAGTTCCATTGTCTACTCCAATAAATGCCACTGCTCCAACCTCCTTTCCAACTCACTTCTTAACTCCATTTCAGCAATATTAGACTTGTTCCTTGAACACAGCAAGCAGACTCCTCATTTAGGGTCTCTTATACTCCCTCTGTCTGGAATTCCCTTCTTTAGAATATTTACATGGCTTATTTCTTCACTTCTTTCTGGTTTCACTTGTTTATCATCTTATTATAAAGACCTTTCCTTCACACTCTTCAACTTCCAGGTAAAGATGGAGAGCTGAACACATACCTTTCCCTCAACACCTTCCTCAGATTCCAATAAGTGGTAATTAATATTCATTAATTCACAAAGACAAACAGCACAAAAGAGAGCACACTAATGACACAATTTTAGAAGCTGGAAAGAAGACAACACACACACACACACACACACACACACACACATCCACTCACATGTGTGCGCACATTCCACCCTGTGACTATCTGTTCTTCTTTCCTAGCTTTATTTTTCTCAATAGCACTTAACCTAGATAAATATAAATAAATGTAACCATAAGATATTCTTTTTTCAGTTTGTTGTCTCTTTGCTCTTCTTTACATAATGTAAGCTGTATGACAGTAGTCTTTTCAGGTTTTATTTACTATAGTATTCTTAGGTTTTTAGAATCAAAGGGAATCAAATTTGATACAAACTTTAGGCTGAATGAGGCTTGGGTGAGATACAATTTGTGATGGATATGTGGGTACAGACATCAAGAATTTGGTTTTGAATGCTAATTTGAGATATCAAATTACTACACCTATCCTAGTAATGATATCAAGTATAAGTCTGGACACCTGGAGCTAAATGAAGAGATTAGAGATTAGGGCTCAATATATCAGTTTTGAAGTCAATAGCATTTTAACTAAATGAGATCACCTTGGAAGAATATGAACATAAAGAGAGAAAAATGCCAACTTCTGAGCCCTGGTAAACAACATCATTTAGAGGTCAGACAGAACAGTGTTTTTCAACCCTTTATAATCATACTATTAACTGTAAGAAGAAGAAGAAAATAATTTAAACCGAGCAATGTAATATGTAGGTATTTATTGATTTATAAATTATACACATGTATCACTGTATAAATATATTATGTACATTATGAAATACACAGACATAGATATTAAAAAAGAATGAGCTGAAAGTCTTCCAGTTAAAGAGGAAGTATTGAACACATGCATTTTTAAGGTCCCTCCTGAAGGACCACTCCAGAAATGGTAAATGGATTTTTAAAAACAAAGTATAAAACCTCAAGGACAAAAAGAACAAGAGCCAAACAATATCATCAGAACAAAGGACTCTATAAAGAATAAAGATAGATGGCAGCTGACTCACTAGACCTAGGGAAACTGGGGTTGCATTGGGAAGAGCAGAGACGAAACCTGCTTGACAATGCAGAATCCCACATCCATTTCCTACTCACCCCAACCTCCAAGGCTCAGGCATTATTGTTTGGCATCTCTGCTGGTGGAGGTAATATGGGGCCATGACAGATTTGGCTGAACGTTTTTTGAGAATCAGTGACACCTGCAGACACTTCTACCCCTCTGCTCTGCCAGGTGACTAAACACCTACCACAACACAACGGACCAGAGGTTTATTTTCCTGAAAGAGTTAAGCAGGAAGTGTGAACTAAAGGATGTCAGGAATATGAGGAAATAAATTACAAATGAAAAACAGGTAGATTAAGTCAAAATCAATATCATATTGTTTGAAACCAAAATATCAAGAAGGACCTATATATGTTTCTAAGGGATATGAAGCAAATAACAACAATAGCAAAACACATTATTTTGATGTGTAGCAATGATTGCCAATGGAATTCACCCACATACAGGGAACTTTAAAATAATGAATGCTATATAACATTTTTTATTTCTTATAGCATTTCAAATATTTATTTCTACTTGTTTTAAAGTACGTGGATTGTTTGAACATTGTCTTGGTACATGAATGCAGACATTTTAAAGTAATTGCATTTGTTGTAGCCTGAATTGGAAGTAGGTATAAATATTGATTTCTTCTGTGCTATGTAACTGATGACAGAGTCTACTTTGAGTATGTGGCATAAGCAAAACTTATTTCCACATTTCTCATGATACATGCACATGCATATAGACGTAATCCCTGGAAGTATAATAATTTTATCTTGCTTTTAAAATATTATGCTTTTATATTTACACATCTTGATCATACAACTTATTCTAATCTTTATTCACAGTAAAATTCTTAGATCTTAGAAATCCCTATTCTCAAATTATTGCTTTTTTTTCCCCAAAATGTTGTTTCTTTCCTTCTTACCTACCTGAAAAGCTCCCAGAGCTATCTTAAATATGACTTCTTCTTTCAGGGTTTCCTTGTTTTCCCTCAATTGCCATTGCTCTATTGTTGGTATGATATAGAACCTTGTTTATACTTTTATTAGGGAAGTCCCTGCACTGGGTTATGATTATATTTATAAATCTGTTAATTCTCTCAGTCCAGTTACTATGTCTTATATATATTTGTAGTCTGCTAACCTACCAGACTGGGCACATAATAGTTATTAAATGAATGTTTGAAAATGAGCTTGTGTTCATTATCTCATTTGATTTTCCCAGATTCAATCAGTCACTAGATTCTGTTGCTGTAAATATTTATTATATTCATGACTTCTTATCCATGCAATGTCTACTGCCAAGAATTCATGCTCTTGCTATTTGTTGCTGGAACTATTAGTACCTTAACTCGATTTGGGTCTCTAGTTTCGCTCTCTTCCAATTAATACTTCATTTGCCCCTTCAGAATGATTTAACCACTAAATTTACTATTTTCTATCTACTTTAAAACCTTTAAATAGGCTACATCTATTTCTGCAAATGACAGAGTAAAAGTGAGTATATTTAATCACTTTCTTTAAACAATTAGAAAATGGGAAAGAAAACCTTTTCAGACACTTAGACAAAAGGCAGTACAGGACATTGATCCCTGAGAGAAGAGAGACTAATAAATGAGCCTTTTGACTGTGCCACATCACTGCCTTTAAAGAGTTTCCAGGCTATAGTAAGGCGAAAATAAAACAAATTCTGGCAGTCTCGCTCAGTTAAAGAGACAGAGCTTGGAGTTAAGAGAGATGAAGACTAGAATTTGTGAAACAAATACTGAAGAAATGAAAGTTTAGAGTGAGAGAAAGAGTGCTTTAGAGGTTTTTCAAGGATTCTTCACAAGTTCTGAGGCTGAGTACTGGTCTGTAAATGCATAGAAGGAACTAACTAATGCTGGATTGAAACACCCTTGGGAAGGAATAGACCAAATAGTCCTCCAGCTCACACAGGCAAGCAATAATTTGTGTTTCAGCTAGCCAGAGTGTAACAACCTTCTAATACCTGGGCATTAACTGGAGTTTCAGAAGGACAGTGCTTCAATAATGAGAACAAATTGGCCCTAGGCTAAATGCCATTCTACATCTGCCTCACTAAGCTTAAAAACAAATCTTAAAAGGATCAAACTGATTCCAAGTGACGAAGCCCGATATTTAAATGAATACAACAAAATCCAGCATCTAATAATATAAAATTAACAATGTCACCATCCACTCAAAAGCAAGCATGCACAAAGCAAGAAAATACAACCCATAATTAGGAGAAAAATCGATGAACAGGTACAGACCCAAAGATGAGAGAGATGATATAACTAGTAGGCAAGTATGGTAAAATGCCTTTTACAAATGTATTAATTAATTCATTGTATTTATATGTAATAATGGGTTTCATTTTGACATATTTATAAATGTATATAACATAAATGTAATGTATATGTTCAAGTAGTTAGAGAGAAATATGATCTTGATGATGGAGTAAATGGAAGATATTTTAAAAATTGAACCACATATGAAAAATATGTAATTTGATACAAAGAAACTAAATGAGATTAATAGCATATTACACTGCAGAATAAAAAGATTAGCACACTTGATGACAAAGTAACAGAAGCAATTCAAAATCAAATAGAAAACAGTGAAAAATATATAGAATTAATGAACTGTGAAATGACATCAAACCATAATATATGCATAGCTTTAATATTTGAAGGGGAGAGCAAGGCATAAAAAATATTTTAGAAAATAATCAGCATACAAAGAACCAGTAGAATACTGGGAAGGAACCAATAGGAGAGAGAAAAGAAGAAAAGGAGAGGGAATGGGGAACAATATTGATCAATTTTATTGTTCTGTTTTGTGCATGTACAAATACATAACAATGAATCCACTACTATGGATGATTTGAATATATCAATAAAAAATAGAGAAAAAATCACTCAGAAAAAAGTATTATGTTCAGAGGAATGAAGATTAAATTGTTAGCAGACTTCTAATCAGAAACCATGCAAGTCAGAAGATAACAAAAGAAATTCACCAAAACACCAAAAGAACATGCAAATGTTTAATTTATTAACATACCAAGAAAAGTGTCTTTCAATAGTGAAGATGAAGTTTTGCATTCTTTTAGGATATAGTAAGCTGGAAAGAGTGCTGTTTTTACTATGACAATGAAAAACAATAAGTTACAAACTCACAAATTATCTTGAGCTCATTAGAGAGCAAAGATTACAGGACAACCAAGAGGCTTGAAAGCCAAAATGAGATTAGCCACTTAAGGAGAGGGAAGATGTATAAACACTGGTTCATCTGTGGCACAGCATAGGGAAAAGATGAACACTTAAAATTTTAAGAAATTTGTAAGAATGCTGAGTGTGGGCTAGCACAACAGTGTAGATCCCTGGGAGCCACAAACTTGCAAATATCAGGGGCAGGACACAAGACCAGAAAGAACTTCCTTCAGTGGTGCAGGTTCACTGAAGAGGATTAGGTGATACTAGAAAAGAAATGATCACATCCTGGATCCTTTACCCCCATGGAATAAAAGTCTTAAGCCTCTTAGGGATGGAAGGAGCAAACCCTGATTCTTCCAGTTCTCAGATAAAGTACTATTGTGGCTGCTACACAGGTTAAAAAAAAATACAAAAAAAAAAAAAAAAACCCACCCTTACTCACAAGAGAGGTTCAGGAAACTGCTGAACAAATCTCATTAAGAACACAAGGCAGAGTTTAGATATCATGACATAAGGACAGGATCAAGAAAAAGCCCTACCTAAAAGACAAAGGCTCCCAGGCTATGACCAAACCTGAGCTGTATCAGCACAACAGAGAATCTTTCTGCCCCTTCCCAGACAGAAAGCTCTGAATAACAAGCAATAGTAGGCTACCACTGGAAAAGAGTCAAGATTTTGGAGAATGATCTGCAATGGAGGGTACTTGCACAGGAAAAGCTTAATGTTGAAGGAAGATTAGGAAGACTGAAAAACAAACAGAACAACCATTCAATATGGTATCCCAAACCCTAACCACAATGTAAGGCTAGAGGAAATTGAAACTGGTGAAGACTACTCATAACAACGAAACCAAAATCCAGTTCAACTTCTGACTAGGTTGAATCAACCCTAGCATTCATAGCCCAGTTGAAGAAGAGTTATGTTTATTTACATGCATTTATCTCAATTCTGGCTGCTTTCTACAAAGTATCTAGTACTCAATAAAAATTTTAAAAGACACAAAAAACATAAGAAAAAAGCAGTCTGTTGTAAAAAAAATAAGTAATTTACAAAATCAGACTCAGATGACTTTTAAAGGTTAGAAATCAGGCAGATAACATAAGAGTGAATAAAGTGTTAAGGTTCTATTTGAAAAGAAGAACAACATTGGAGGTCACATGAGGAATTTCGAAATGTGTAAAACCAAAAAGAAACAATTTTGAAGTCCTCAAGGGGGGGGAAATCTATCACATATGTAAGAATTGAGATGATAATTAAATCTGACTACATAAAAAATTATGCAAATAATAATACAATGGTGTGACATCTTTAGATTGTTTAAGGGAAAAAAATCACTTGGGTTTTATACCCAGAAAAAAATATCTTTGAAAAGTAGAAAAACAAAATAAACACTTTTTTTTTCCCTCAGAAAAATAAAAGCTAAAAGTATTGTAGAAGACTTGTGTTAGAAAAAATATTAAAGGCAGTTCAGTCTCTGGGATTATAGGAATGCTCTACCACACCAAGCAGTGATTTAAAACTCTAGTAGCCACATTAAAAAATAAACAGATAAGCCAGGCATGGTGGCACACCCTGGTAATTCCAGGCGTGGGAGGCTGAGGCAAGAGGATAGCAAGTCCTAGGACAGCCTCAAGGTTCTAAGCAATTTAAGGAGACTCTATCTCAAAATTAAAAAATTAAAAAGGGTTGGGGATATGGTTCAGTGGTTAAGCACCCTTGAGTTAAATCCCAGGAAGGTAGGAAAGAAGGAAGGAAAGAAGGAAATAAGAAAGGAAAGAAATAAAATTAATAGCATATTTTATTTGACAGAAACTATGCAAAAATACTATTTAACATATAATCAACACAAAGTTATTAATGAGACAGTTAACATTCTGTTTTATATAAACTCATCAAAATTCTATGTGTATTTTACACTTACAACACATCTCAATTCAGATCATCCTTATTTAAAGTTTCTAGAGTCACATGTTGTTAGGGGCTACCTTATTGCTCGGTGCAGTTCTAACCACTGAAATTACATGCCAGAGACTTTTTTTTTTCCTAAATGCTATTTACAAGAAATCCTCTTTAAATCCAAAGACACAGACAAGTTAAAAGTAAAAGCAGAAAAAAAATCTAAACTGATGGGAAAACACAGTACTGTGAAAATGCTAATCACCAGAAAGATCAGATATATTAAATTCAGACAAAGACTTCAGAATAAGAAAAAGAAAAATTATATAACATAAAAGATAAGATATATAAAGTCCAGTTTACTATAAAGACAACATAATATGCATGAATCTGATAATGGATCTTGAAAAGTCTAAAACAAAGTGGTGGAATTGAAAAGTGAAATAGACAAAACAACAATTATATTTAGATGTGTTAACACTCTTTTCTTGGTGATGGAAAAATTAGGAATTGAATCAGTATGAAAGACCTGAACAGCACTATCAACTAACTTGACTTAGAGTTCTCTACCCCTGAACAGCAAAATACTTGTTCTTTTAAAGTGCCCATGAAATGTTTACCAACATATACCATATTTTAGACCATAAAGCAAACCCTTGCAAATTAAAAATAATTGAGGTCATGCAAACTATGTTCTCTAACCACAATGGAGTAATAAAGATATATGGAAAACCCTCAAATACCTGGAACTTCAACAACATAATTATAAATAAAAGGTGGATTAAAGAGAAAGTCATTCAGGCAATTAGTAAATATTTTGAACTGAGTAAAAGTGAACATACATCAACATTTGTGCAACATAGTCAAAGTAATATTTAAAGGAAAATTTAAATTCTCAAATTAGAAATGAGAAAAATTCTTAAATCAATGATCTAGCCTTCACCTTAAGAAACAAAGGGTTCTTAAGAGGAGTGATATAAAGAAAGGAAATAATAAAGCTAAGATAAACAGAAATATGGAAAATTTAAAAAAATGTTTTTTGACCAATGACTCTAAAAGCTGAATCTTTCAGAAAATGAATACAATTAAACAACCTCTAGTCAGGTTGATGAAGAAGAAAGAAAACACAAACTAATAATATCGGGAATAGAAAATAGCCATCAGTCCAGATCATACCAATATTAAGGTATAATAAGAACATATGGACAGATTAATGCCTGTTTCAATTAGGAACTTAGATGAAATTGACAAATTCCTCAAAGGAATTTCAAAACTTACTCCAGAAAAAATAAATAACTGGAATAACTATTATTTATTTAAGAAAATGTATTTATAGTTAAAAATTACACCTAAAACTCCAGGCCCAGATGACTTAATTAGCAAATTATAGCAAAAATTTAGAGAGATAAAATAATGCAAACTCTATATACAAACCCAACCAAAAAGTAGGAGTGGGCAGAACACTACTAATTTTATAAGGCTCTTATTACCCTGGTAACAAAATATGACACAGACATTACAAGGGGTCAGGAACTCTTTATAGACCAGTATCTCTTAAAGATATAGGTGCAAAAAAATCCTCATCACAATGTCAATAAATTGCATTTAGCAATACATATACTAAAAAAGGGCAATGTGCCAAGACCAAGTGGTATTTATCTTGGGAATGCAAGATTGGTTCAGCAGAGAAAGAAAATTTAGTGCAATTCATCACATTAAGAAACAGAAAAATGTTAGGAGTTTTAAAATTAGAAACAGAAGAAAATATTTGACATAAACAACCCAGTCATTATAAAAACTCCCAGAAAACAAAGGAGTAAAGAAAACATACTAAATCTGCTAAAGAGTACTACAAAAAACTGTAGCAAACTTAGTTCTTCATGATGACAGATTTGCATCCTTTTCTCCTAAGACTGGGAATAAGGTGAGGATATCCACTCTCACCACTCCTATTAAACATTGTATCAGAGGTTTAAATAAATGCAATAAAGCAATAAGCATGGGTAAAAGTCATATAGATTATAAAGAAAAGTGTTAATTGCAGATTTACCATCATGTAGATAACAAATCCAGTAGATAAGTAAGCTATAAGAACTATAAGTAAGCTATAAGAACTAATAAATGAATTTAGGAAGGATGCAGGGTAAAAAAGTTAACATTTTAAAGCATGTATTTAATTTCTATACATTATCAATGAGTAATTGGAAACTAAAAATTATATGGATTGGATGTTAAGATGTATATTCTCTCCAAATCAATCTACAGATTTAGTATACTTGCAATTGAAATCCAGCATATTTTTTTGTAGAAATTAATAAAAATTATTCTAAAATTTATTTAGAAATGTAAACATATAAAACAGTCAAAACAGGGCTGTGGCTGTGGCTCAGTGATAGCGCACTTGCCTGGCATGTGTGAGGCACTGAGTTAGATTCTCAGCACTGCATGCATATAAATAAATACAATAAAAGTCTACCAACAACTAAAAAAAAATTTAAAAACCAAGTCAAAACAATCTTGAAAAAAGGATTAAAAAGTAGAAAGACTTAAACATCTTTTTTAAAAAATTATTTATTGTTCTAGTTTTATATGACAGCAGAATGGTCTTTGATTCACTGTATACAAATGGAGCACAATTTTTGATTTCTCTTGTTGTACCCAAAGTAGAGTCACACCATTCGTGTAATCATACATGAACCTAGGGTGATGATGTATCATCTTTCCTACCACCGCCCCCCTCCCCCCATACCCCTCTCCCCTTTTTGCCGCATCCAAAGTTCCTCCACTCATCCCATGCTCCTCCTCCCATTATGGATTAGCATCCACTTACCAGAAAAAACATTTGGCCTTTGGTGGTTTTTTGTTTGTTTGTTTTTGTTTTTTAAGATTTTTTTTCCCTTCATGTATTCATTTTTTATGTGGTGCTGAGGGTAGAACCCAGAACCTCACATGTGCTAGACAAGCACTCTACCACTGAGCTACAGACCCAGCCTTCAGCCTTTGGTTTTCTGGGATTGGCTTGCTTCACTTAGCATGATATTCTCTATCTCTATCTATTTACTTGCAAATGCCATAATTTTATTCTCTTTTATTACTGAGAAATATATCATTGTGTATACATACCACAGTTTCTTTATTCATTCATCTACTGAAGGGCATCTAGGTTGGTTCCACAGTTTGGCTATTGTGAATTGTGCTGTTATAAACATTGACATGGCTGTATCACTGTAGTATGCTATTTTTAATAGAAGGACTTATAGATCTCGATTTCCCAACTATCAAGAGGTAATGGAATATGAGATTAATGGAACACAACAAAGAGTGAGGAAATAGACCTACAAATGAGTGATTGATTAATTTTCAGTGGAGTGGTCAAGGTAATACAATGGAGAAAGGATAAGCATTAAACAAATATAGCATATTCATCTGAGAATTAATTTTGGTCATTAGCTCACAGCATATATAAAAATTAATTCAAATTTGATCATGTACATATGTGTAAGAGCTAAAACTATAAAATTTCTGGATGAAAATTTAAGACAAATTTTTATTGTCCTTGGATTTGGCAAGGATGTCTTAACTAGGATATGAAAAGCACCAAATATAAAACAAACAAACAAAAAAATAAATAAATTGGATTTCATCAGGATTAAAAACTTTGCTCTTCAAAACACTATTAAGTAAATAAAAAGAGAAATCGCAATCTGAGAAAGGACTTATATCCAAAATATATAAAGCTCTTATTGCTTAGTAATAAGACAAAAAATGAAGCAAAAGATTTGAAAAATGCTTCATCTAAGAAGAAATACATAAAGCACATAAAAATGTTACACATCATTAGTCATTAGGAAAATGAAAATTAAACCACAATGAGCTACCACTACACATCTGCTTGAATGGCTCAAATTAAAGACTGACAAGCATTGTTGAGAATGTTGAACAACTGGAACTCTCACACACTGTTGAATGGGAAAAGGGATATAATTACTTTGGAAAAGAATTTGCAGTTTCTTGTAACATCAAGCATGCAGTTTCCAGTGAATCAACAGTTCTGTTCACAGCATTTACCTAAGAGAAATGAAAACTTGTCTTCATAAGGACTTGTACAGGAATGTTTTATAGAGCTTTATTCAAAATAGTCTTAAAATGGAAATAATAAAAATACCATCATGTTGCAAATGAGTTAACAGGTTGAAATATATCCACATGTTGGCCTATTACTCAACAATAGAGAAACAAACTACTGATACATACAACACTGATGGTTCTATAAAGCTTTATGACTAGGGGCTGGGGCTGTAGCTCAGTGGCAGAGAGTGTGACTTGCATGTGTGAGGCACTGGGTTCGATCCTCAGCACCACGTGAAAATAAACAAATAAAATAAAGGCATGCTGTCTATCTACAATTACAAAAAATTTTTAAAAATAAATAAATTTTTTAAGAAGCTTTATGACTAGTGAAAGAAGTTACACACAAAAGACTACATATAGTACTATTTCATCCTAAGAAATTCTAGAAATAGCTAAACTTTATTGTCAGCAAATGAATCAATGTTTTCCAGGGAATAGAGGGAAAGAACTAACTGTAGTGGGGTTGTGTAGTAACTTCATGGTGACTAAAGTTCTACACTGTGTTTGTGGTGGTAGTTACACCCTGTATCCAATTGTCTAGCCTCTTTGACATAGACTCTTGCACTTCACTAGTTGCATTTATGTAAACTATACTTCTATAAAACTGACAAAAATGTTTAATGAGAAAAGTAGATTTAAAAAGCAGACTAGGGGAAGAAAACCCTTCCAGTGTGGCTCTACATGACCCATAGTTAAGTTTGCTAAGTCATCAGTTATCTGAGTGTGGGCAGAGAAAGGGTTGACAAAGAAAATACGGGACTTTCTGAAGTGTCCATAGAAGAGTGGTAAGAGGAATGAATTTGTTTTGACAATAAAGAAGGGGTAACCAAGGAACCATTGAGGATGAAGAGTCATTTAGAATAAACTCCATGTGGTCCTTCATAAGCTGGGCCTTGCCCACCTCTCCTTATCACCTGCTCACCCTCCTTCTCATATTCTGCTTAAAAAAAATAATATATATATATATGTATATACATATATATATATATTTAGTTGTAGATGGACAGCATGACTTTATTGCCTTTATTTATTTATATGTGGTGCTGAGGATTGAACCCAGTGCTTCACATGTGCTAGGCAAGCACTCTACCACTGAGCCACAGCCACAGCCCCCCACACCCTCTTTTACTCTTCCCTTTCTATCAGCTTTGTACTGGGTCCTGCACTCTTTTCACTTTGCACCCTTTGCTCTTTCTAGGTCAATCATCCATTTCCATGTTTTCAATTATTAGCCCAATTATGATGAAGCCAGGGAAAGCCTTAAAGACTTTCTTTTCTTCATACTGTCAAAGAGTTCTTCTTAGGTAATGAGATCAGCTACTTTACCTGAGTTGGGGAATGGAGAAAGGAAACGGAGGCATTTATGAAGGAAAGGGGCAAACATGAGAGAATGGAACCTTTATTGATATTTCAAAATTATTATTCTTCCAGATTTACTAAAGTTTTCTGATAGCGCCCTTTGTTTCTTCTTCAAAGCACATCACACATGGAAGTCTTCGTGTAACATCTGTCTCCTGGGATTACTTGCAATCTCTTTGAGGGTCTGCCATCTTCACTTCTGGAATGCTTGAAATCAAGCAGGGTGCTCTTAGTCACCTCTCAATAAACAACTGTTGACTAACTAGCTCTCTTATCATGTCATTCATCCAAACATATTCAAACTGAGCAATGTGCCATTTGTTATTTAGCCTGGGACTTTTATTTGACTCTTCTGCTTGGGATGCCAGTTCCCCTAATTTTGTTCTATCCACCTTCCAGCTTTATACCACTAGGCAAATTCTTACTTAACTTCCAACCCCAACTTAAATGTCTTTTTTAGAAAACCTCTATGGCTCCATAGCTTTGCACCAACTTAATATCTTCTACATGCTTGTTTTATAGCTATCTCTTCATTATAATGAGATTCCTATGCTTGTTTTCCCTTCTTAGTTAATTCTGCCTCTTCCACACCTATTATAATAGTGGTCACACAACTAACCCTTAATAAATATTTGTTAAATAATTTTTTTTCTCACCAACCATATGATATATATATATATAGATATATATATAGATATAGATATATATATGGAGTGGCATTGTGCCTAGATAATTATTAGGTTTGTGATGAGAATGATCCCCAAATCTCTTACATGGGAACTAATTAGAAAGTAAATCAACACCTACTAAGGTTAATGCCAAACCTCAAATCCTTGGAGAAAGCTGTTATTGGAACTTCCCACCACTGCTAAAATAAGATTTAAATAGTAAAGACATATATATATATATATATATATATATATATATATATATATATATATATATTCCAAAGGGAAAATAATAAATTCATGTCTACATTCCTTTAAAATTAGAGGTTAGCTGTATTAGCTTTGAAATTAAATGCAAAGTCATGAAAAGATTATGTAAAGTAAATTTTCATATGGCCTAATTCAATCTTGTGGGAAGCAAGTGCCTTACTTAGTTAATTCAACTGATTCTCTTTGAAAGTATTATAATTCTGTTACCTACTTACTTCTAGGAATTATAATTAAAAAATGATTACTGGAAATCTAACCATGACAAAATAATTTTGTTAGCACATAGGACAAATAATATGTGGTTTTGTGTAGTTTATAGGTATGTTCCATCTGTAAATAATGGTTTCATAGAAATTTAAGGACGTGAAGGTAAGTGGACAGATACTTCTATAACTTTTACCAACATGTGAGAGGAATGTATATGGGGTTCGAGGTCAGTGTATTCAGTCCTTGACAATGACACTGAGATTTTAAAACAGATAATCTTGCTTATAAAAATTAATACAATTCCAAGTGCTTAAAAAGAACACGTACAATTTAAAAGCAAATACCATACCTCCTCCTGCTTAGATATACATAAGATGCCCTACCTGAAAATCAAAGAACATATTGTGAGAAAGTCCTTAGGAAAATGTGAATTGTCTATGATTTGCTACTCCCTGGAAGTAGTGTAGTAGGAGTGGGACAGGAAGGAATTGGAAGGAAACCTGGATTTTAGGTCTTAGTTATAAAACGTTTCAATTTACTCCTCCTATAAAATACACCCTGTCTACCTGAAACTCCTTGCACAAGCCACAGCTTCTTCTATAGGCATTCAGAGGGTATAGGATGGAAGTCACAAAGTATCTTCTTTTTAAATTTCATTTCATTGAACTCAGTGAAGAAAATTCTCCTGGGAACATAGGGCCTACCAAGCCAGATTATTTCACATCGGTTGGAAGATCTCATCAAACCTTTCCTAGAATCTACATCTAGATTGATTACTAAGCCTTCATGAGCTTGTGTAAATGCTGACTTGCAGCTCTTACTTTTTTGTTTATTCAACAACACTTATTGCATATCTATTAAAACAAATATCATATTGTTTATCATTACTGCCCTCATAGAACATATAAATCTAGTGGGAGAAACATAAAAATGGAGAAGTAAATGACATGACTACAAACTGCAGTAAACACAATGAAGAAAACAATAGGGATTAAAAAAAATGTGCAATGACGTATTTTACATGTGAGTTTTAGGGAAAGTCTCTCCAGAAGGTGATGTGAAGGTTGAAAACTGACAAATAAAAAAGATGTGTGTGTGTGTTATTCCAGGGCAGAGACATGTGTAAATCCCTGAGATAGGAAGAAGTTAGGCAGATGTGAGAGTCTGAAAGAAGGTCAGTGGACCCTGCTGGCAAGAGCTAACATGGAAAGGTAGGGGCCACAATCATATAGGACTGTGTCAAAGAAATCAGTCTGGAGTTTATTTTACTAACAGGGAAGTTGTTAAAGGACTTTTAGCAGGTATACAATGTGATCTTTTAAATATTTTGGCTACTAAAAAGATTAGGGGGAGCAAGACTAAAAATGGACCCGGGTTCAGTCTGTCATCTCCCCTGAAACTAGATTGTGATAATGAATTAGAGAATAGGTACAGTCACTTAGGGCTTTGCCCTGGCAGAAAGACACCCAATGTATGCCTATTGAATGAATTAAGGCAGTATTTACATTTTATGATATGATGTACCCTTCCATTTTAATAAAATTTAGTGTAATATTAAATAAAATGAATACATTAGAAGACCTTGCATTTTGAGGCAACATTGTCTGTTTTTTACATCTAGAATTGGTATAAAGTGAAAATTATATTCACCCAGGAAAAGAAGATGAAGAGCAGAGGAAAGAGAGATGGCAAGCTTTTCCCTCCTGCCCATGATCCTATTTCCTCATCTCTCATCTCTCTGTGAATGTCTTTGGCTGATGTATGGAACTTATTCTCGACTACAGGAACCATATGTTGTTTCTAAATGTTATGCCCTTTGGAACAGCTTACTTTTTCTTTCTTTTTTTAGATTATTCATACTGGATCTTTATAAAAAGCATCATCATCATAATAAATAATATGAGTAGAAGTATGATCTTTTGAAAGTTTGATGAAGATAGTAAAATATTTCACTTTTTCTTATTCATTAAAGCCATAAAATTTCAATATTGATTGTACATATACAATATGACCTGGACTCTCACTTCAGGTCATACAATCCTGAACAATGGATCATTTAATTCAACAATAGCTTGATTTACATACAGAGGTCCATGGTACTAGCAATGTTAGAATTATACCTCATGCTCTTCTTTCTAGTTTTACTTTGGGCGTATTGACTCAATTCAAATTATAAAATCAAAGCCTAGATTGCATCTGAATATATTTCAGACAAATCATTTGCCTATTACTTCTCTTTAGCTTGTTTTAATGAGAGAGAGAGAGAGAGAGAGAGAGAGAGAGAGAGAGAGAGAGAGAGAGAGAGAGAGAGGCAGAGAAAGTCTTTCTGAGATGAATTGTCACTGAGCTTTTTGTTTTCAGCTTTTATTAGGGAAATTTATGTGGCCCAAATTATTCAAAAATCAAAAATGTGTGTTCTTAGACTCTGTGATATTCACATTTCAATGAGGTTTAAAAATGGGAATTGGAGCCAAATAGGACACTTCAGTTCCCGTGTTCAGCTTGGAGGTAGTCCTACTCCTTTAACAAAGAGTTGATTCTCAAAAATCTGGCCGATCATGTTTTCAGATCTAAGAAACTTGAACACAATTTTTTTTGGACACAATTTTTAAGAATCATCATCCATCTGCAGTGGCCTCTACTTAGAAGAGTGGATCCTACAAAGTAAAATACTCCAGGTAATTGGGGATAAGCAAACCATTATTTTTAAAGAGCAACTTTTACAGTTACCTAATAGATTTATATTTTTAAAACCTATTTTCAGAGAGATGTGCCATTTAAGCTGCATAGCTCTTTACTGAAAGAACCAGTGTACAATTTCTCATCTGTGAAACTGAGATTTGTGGAGGTTTCCACAAGTGATTAAAAATGAAACTAATACAATAAATAAAAATATCCTAGTTCTTTGTTGGTGCTTTCCTTAACTGCTATATTGACTCTTTTGATTGTAATCAAGAGTTGATATAATGGAGAAGGGCTGAGGAGAATAATAATGGTGTTGATAATATATAACACATTTGAGTGACTGCTATGTGTAAACTCTGAGCTGACTACTTCCCTCATATCATCTCATTTACTCCTCACAAGAACTTTTTGAGTCTTCCACATTACGGATGAGAAAATGGATGCTTTATGCCTTTAACCAATACTCTCTCTCTCTCTCTCCCGCTCTCTCTCTCTCTCTCTCTCTATTAGGGATTAAACTCAGGGACAGTCAACCACTGACCCACATCCCCCGCCCTATTTTGTATTTCATTTAGAGACAGATCTCACTGAGTTGCTTAGTACTTAGCTTTTGCTGAGGCTGGCTTTGAACTCACCATCTTCCTGCTTCAACCTCCTGGGCTGCTGGGATTACAGGTATGTACCATCACACCTGGCTAACCAGTACTTCTTAATGCTTCTTAGAGAGATAGTGCCATTGTCTGAAGATTGGTTGGAGTTCACTGCACTTTCTACTTTTGGAAAAGGCTATCTGGTATTTTCTGTTATTTCACACTCAATCTGTATGGATGTGCCAAGATCTGCATTCAATTAATAACCAAGTATTTCTATTTTTCTTGACTATTGAAAAAACTGAAGCTTAGAGTAAATGTCTACCTTGCCCAATATGAGAATGGACTTTTAGAGAAACAAAGTTTAACTTCTGTTTTCTCTATTCACTAGCATCAGTACCTTTGTTAAACATTTTTTTTTAAATATAAACTTTATTTTTAGAGCAGTTTTAGGTTCACAGCAATGCTGAGCAGGAGCACAAAGATACCCCCATCCCCACCACATGTGTTAGTCTTCCACATTATCAGCATCCCCTACCAGAGTGGTAAATTTGTTATAATTGATGAATCTATATTGACACATTATTACCACTCAAAGTCTATAGTTTATATTGTGATTCAGTCCTGTGCATTCTATGGGTTTGGACAAATGTATAATGACAGGTATCCACCATTATAGTATCATATAGAGTAGTTTCACTGTTCTAAGAATTGTCTTTGCTCCTCTTATTCATCCCTTCCTCCCTCCCAGTCCCTGGTAACCACTGATCTTTTTACACTCTGTGTAATGCTGCCTTTTCTAGAACGTCATATAGTTAGAAGCATACATTGTGCAGCCTTTTAAGATGGCTTCTTTACCTCACCAATATGCATTTAAGGTTATTTCATGTCTCTTCATGGCTTGATAGTGCATTTCTTTTTTAATGCTGAGCAATATTCCATTTTAATGATCTCTCACAATTTATTTATCCATTTACCTATTCATAGACATTTTGGTTGCTCCCAGATTTTGGCAATTACAAATATAGCTGCTTTAAACACTTGCATGTGGGTTTTTAAGTAGACATGGTTTTCAATTCTCTTTGGTATATATGAAGAAATGTGCTTTAGAAGAGTGTATTTAGTTTTATAAGAAATGCCCAAATTGTTCTCTAAAGTGTCTATAATTTTGCATTCCCCTTTGTAATGAATGAGAGTTACAGCTGCTGCACATCCTCACCAGCAATTGGTATTATTGGCAGTCTGCATTTTGCCCATTCTAATATGTGTGCATCAGTATTCATTACGGTTTTAATTTATACTTCCCTGATGACATACAATGCAGAGCATCTCTTCATATGCTTATTTGCTAGCTGTATGACTTTCTTTGTGAGGTGTTTGTTAAAAGCTTTGGCTCATTTTTAATCAGGTTATTTTCTTATTGTTGAATTTTAGGAGTTCTTTATATATATTAGATAACAATCCGTTTTTAGCCTTTTGCAAATATTTTTTCCCTGTGTACATTTTTAAAATTCTCTTGACAAGCGTCTTTTGCAGAGCAGAAAGTTTAGTTCTGATGAAATTCAGCTTATCAATTCTGTCTTTCATGGTGTGTGCTTTTGGGGTTATATCTAAAATCTCATTGCCAAATCCTGAGGAAATTTAGATTTTCTCTTATGTTGTAGTCTAAGAGTTTTATAGTTTTGCATATTACATTTTTGTCTACAATCCATTTTTGACTGAGTATTTGTTAGGAGTGTATTCTCTGCCTAGATTATTTATTTTATATAATTATGTGTACTTTATCCAGTACCATTTGTTGAAAATGCTGCCATTTCTTTTGCATCTTTACCAAAGATCATATTTATATGAGTTTATATCTAGGCTCTCTGTTCTGGTCCATTGATCTATTTGTTCAATCTTTTACTAATACTATACTATCTTGATTACTATAGTGAGTTTTGGAGTCTGGTAGTCTCAGTATCCCAACTTTGTTCTTCAATATTGTATTGTGATTCTCCATATAAACTTTAGAATCAGTTTATCAACATCCACAAATGAACTTCTGAAATTTTGTCTGAGATTGACTTGAATATATAGATTGAATGGGGAGAGCTGACATTTTGACAATATTGAGATCATAACCATGGAACAAAGAATATATCTCCATTATTTATCTCTTCTTAAATTTCTTTCAGCCAAGTTTGATAGTTTTCCTCATATAAATCTTGTACATACTTTATTAAGTTTAATCAAGCATTTTAAGTCCATACTTTGTTAGATTTAATCAAGCATTAAGGGGGCAGTACTAATGTAAATGGTATTGTGTTTTTAATTTCAAATTCTACTTTTTCACTATTGGTATATAGGAAAGCAATTGATTTTTGTATATTAATCTTATGTTCTGCAACCTTACTATAATCACTTACTATAATAAAAAATTCCATGAAATTTTTTCCTTTGATAAACTTTTAAATTTTCCCAAGCTTCTGTTTTTTTTAAAATCATACTGGTAGTAAATGATAGAATCCTAATTATCAGAAACCTATGGTGATCATTAAAACAAGAGTTCAAGTACAGTTCCTAGTACATATGCCCAATGAAGGTATCTCTCCTTGCAACTTCAGTTTGACAACTTCACCCAGAAAAGCTGATAAGCACTTCTCTCCAAACATTTATAGTTCTCACCTGGGATTTTTTTCTTTGTTATCTAGGGAGGGAATTCTCTTAAAGCTTATCTCTACAATGGAAGACTCCTTGGTACTAGTTTTCTCCTAAAAACAAATATGAAGTTTCAGTTTGTCAAGATCAGTATCTGTAAGATATGACCATTAGTTGTATAGATTTATATGTGAGTTCTCCTGATGTACCAAAATCTTTTACAAAATAAACAAAATGGCAAAAAGTTGATTTGAATACTTTCCATGTTTTTCTACTAGTAAAAGATGAATTAACTAATAATGAGAGGGAATAGTGCATAAAGAATGACCAAACAGCCTATGGCTACTGTCTCTGTGGGAGAAATACATACAATGTAGAAAGGAATATGAAACAACATATACAGAAAAAAGGCTCTGTGGATTTTTTAAAAGAGTTCCTCATTAAAAAGAATCTCAGTTGCATATTTTTACCTTTAGATTTTGAAATGTTAAGACCTTTGCACCTTTTCTTAAAGAGAAAGAAAATGTTTGTAAAAGTTAAAATGTCAGAAGCCATTCTTTGTGCCTTCAAGGCCTGGGATCAACACACTGGGATGGAAAGATTACACATAAACAAAAGTAGAAGCAGAATGAAATGTCCAGCAGAATTCTGAACAGGCACTATTGCTATCTGAATAGCTCCTTTGGCACAAATCCATTGCAAACAGGGTGTTTGCTTTCCTTGTTTTTTTTTTTTTTTTTTTTTTTTTTTTTTGTTACCAACCTTTGCTATCTGGACTCCTCTTGTTTCTCTTGTTTCCCCCTCAATGACTGTCTATTAGGCTTCCAATTGCCTTTGATCCTTGGCTCTGGCTTTTGGATTTTTCTGTACCTGTGTTCACCCAGGGCACCTCAGCTCCTTTTGGTTTCTGACTCTCATTTCAGGACACCTGGCTGAGTGTCTGCATGCTTAGTAGCCCCTTCTGAATGCTCCCTGGCTCCTCTCCAACTGCCTTCTAACAGTCCCAGAGTGTGGACCAGCTTACTTATGGATGAGGAAAACCTATCTATAATCTCCATTTTGGGGACTGGTGATAAAATATTCCTTTTTAAAAACATGTTTAAAAACATGTTTTCTAATAAAAACAAGGTTCACACTGGCTAAATTTTATGTGGTATGAACACTTGATAAGTAAATGAATAAAACATTGTTTTATTTGTCCAAGTTCCCCTTGTCTATTTCAATATATTTTAGAGTGAAAGAAAGATTTAGAAGATAATAATTTTTGTCTTGCAATTTAATGCAAATGATAGAATGAACTATCATGTGAAAAAGCATTATGGAAACATCCAACATTAAAGGTTGAAATAATGTTTAAGTATTTTAGCTTTATTCATAGCCCAAGCCTTCTTATCTATTCACATTTAAATTTACAGAACTTTGATGAATAATTATAAACTTCCCCAGCTTATTTAAAATGACCATTTTTAAACATTTGGTTAACTTTATTATTATTAGTTAGCTAACTATTTTCCAGCATTAATATTATATATTTGAGGGAATTCACTCAAAACATCTCACACATGCTTATTAAAATTCACTTCTATGTTATGGATGCTATAAATTTTTACCTTTCACAGATTTGACAGAGCTAAATGGCCTTTATTGTAAGACACTGTATTACAAATATTGAAACATATTTCAGCTCCTTGCATGGTAGTTTGTTTAGCATGTGTTTTGTGCCATCTTGTATTCAATGTTAAATAAATAACTCATTATAATAGTATTAGTAATTGTTTCTTTCATGCTACTCTGCCACCAGCTTCAAATGTTAATAATTATATATAGTTTTCTCTTTTAAAAAACCCCAGTATCATTTTACCCCACTATCCCACTTCTCAGTTTATACCCAAAGGACTTAAAATCAGCATATTACATTGATGAAGCCACATCAATGTTTATAGCAGCTAAATTCACAATAGCTAAACTATGGAACCAACCTAGGTGCCCTTCAACAGATGAATGGATAAAAAATGTGCTATATTCATATATATGACAGAATATTATTCAACCTTAAGGAAGAATGAAATTATGGCATTTGCCAGTAAATGGATAGAGCTGGAGAATATCATGCTAAGCAAAGTAAGCCAATCCCAAAAAACCAAAAGCAGAATGTTTTCTCTGATATGCATATGATAATTCACAATGGGGGCTGTTAGGGAAGAATAAAGTTACTTTAGATTAGGTAAAGGGGAGTGAAGGGAGGAGAAGGGATATGGGGGTAGGAAAGATAGTAGAATGAATCAGACATTATCACCCTATGTACATATATAACTATACAACTGGTGTGATTCTACATCATGTACAACCAGAAGAATGAGAAATTATATTCCATTATATACGATGTATCAAAGTACATTCTACCATCATATATAACTAATCAAAAAAAATTTGATTTTTTTTAGAGAGAGAGAGAGAGAGAGAGAGAGAGAATTTTTAATATTTATTTTTTAGTTTTCGGCAGATACAACATTTTTGTTTGTATGTGGTGCTGAGGATCCAACCTGGGCCACACGCATGCCAGGCGAGTGCGCTTCCACTTGAGCCACATCCCCAGCCCCCTTGAAAAAATTTTTTTAAAACCCCAGTACTCTAATATATAATAATATGTTAATACCTAAATATTGTAGCACACACCCTCCACTATCCATTTTTAGAACTTTTACTGTTCGCTCTTTTATTCAGTCATCTATCCAACAAACATTTTACTGAAAGCCTTCTATGTATCAGGCACTATGATGCAAGGTGCTGAGTATATAATAAATAAGATAAAATTATTCTTTCAACGATCTCATAGTTTAGGTGGAAGCAATCACGCAAATAATGATGATACAAATTGATATATAGTAAAATAGTTATTTACAAATTGCTTTCTTTCTGTCTGGAATACTTATGGAAAGTACAGAAAGAAAATAAAATTTGGGCTGGATTAAAAAAGTGACCAGAGATGCTACAGAGGTCAGGGATATAGAAAGCACACTGTAGGAAGAAATATTTCTATTTGAGAAGAAACGATGGGGCACATGGCTATCATCAAGCAGAGCAATGTGGCTGGAATGTGGGGAATGTTAGAGAAGGTACACAGATGAAATGATGAGGAAGGGGAGAAAATGCCTAAGTCATTTTTTTCGAGGGTCTGGGAACACACTTGGTCTGAGAGTCGAAATAAGATTGTGGTGATTTGACAATTTTGTATAAAAGGGAGGGCAAAAAGGCAAGTGGAGTGGAGCCAGGTTCTATGAAAGGCACTTTTGAAGATATTCTAAACTCAGCAGAATTGGTGATAGAGGCAAAAGTTCAGGAGGGAGAGAGAAAGAGACAGACAGACAAATAGACACTAGGGAAGGAGAGGAAAGAGACAGAGATACCTAAGGTAAAAGAAACTATTCTACGTGATCTTCAAATTTGTTTCATATTCTTCCTTCTCATGTACAAAGAAATCTCCATTTCTAGCCCCTTGACAATGTTAAGCAAATAAAATGAATAGTTCAGGCTAATAAATTGTGGGCAGATATTTAATGTGTTAACTTTTGGGCTGAGGCATGAAGAGCTCCAGTGTGATTTCCCAGAGCCTCTATTTTTCTGTCCTGGGAACCAAATGGACTTCTTGCTGACGTGGGGAACTACAAGATCACAGCTGCGAAAATTTATGAGTAACAACAAAGATAGTTTTCTTGAAGAGTTAGCTAGATCCATAATGGATTTGGTAGAGGGAATCAAGTTTAAAACTATTTTTTTTAAAAATTAAGCCACTGCATTTGGTGGTGGTTGTTGTTACTTCAGCATAGCATAGCTGATATTAACTAAAACATAAATTGATGTGTTAATTTTTAATGAGCATATAAGTCAAAAGAGACAGAAAATGAATTCAAGGTCATAAGTTAAGAGGCCTAGAGGAAAATGGAGACACTTTTTCCTCATGGAGGAAAAATATAGGAAAATTTGGAGACAGAAAAGGAGGAAGTTGAAGTTTATTCATGATGTTCTACGATATTAGACATTAAGACTTCTCTGAGAAGATGAGTGGGAAGAATGAAGAAGGTGGAATTATAGAACAATTGTTGAAGGAAGTAGAATTATAGAGCAATCGTTACTGAACAGAATGGAAAAGAGCCTGTTAGATAGAAAAAAACTGCAAAGCAGTGATACCTGCCCAGCTGGGTCTGTAGCTCATGAATTTAGAACAGAGTCAGTCATTTTTTGTAGCAGTGATTGCCATCCTGAAAGGGGTAGAAAATGAATAGTTGTGTATATGGTAGAGTTCGGAAAATAAGTTACTGTATGAGGAGGTGAACTCTAGATAATTAAGAAAATTTGGGAAAGGGTAGTTGAAGTGACTAGAATGCGGAGAAGGAAAGTGAAGCCAGGAGGATGGGAGAATAAAGGATTCTATAAGAAATGTGTGTTTTGGTGGCGTTGAAGGACAAGTTTATCAGGAGTATGAGTATGTAAATGGCTAAAAACAGGAGCAATTCATATAAAGACAGTAATATAATGTAGTGATTAAGAGTACTCTGTCCTTTACTAGCTATGTAGCATCAAACAAATTAGTCACAATTTTAACCTACACCAAAGGGTCTTTGTGATGACCTAAATGAATTATAACACATAAAGTTCTTAACATAGTGGCTGGCATGAAGTGCTCAAGGGTAAGTCATTATAGTGATAGGATTTATATATCCATGGGGATGGTTGGTGAGGTGTAATGGAGATGGAAAAAAGTTAAGGAATTCTAAGGTGGGTACTTGGCAGATGATTGATGGGGCACTGCATATTCTCAAAGCTACTAAAGAGAGCCAGAGAGAATATTCTGAGCCAGTAGGATCTGCTCAGTTGCTGCAGTGAGATCATGAAGGAATGACCATGAGGGCAGGTGAAAGAGTGGCAGATGTATGGCATGAGCTTCAGGATGTAATTTAGGCATCCAGAATGTTTTTATACCTCCACAACTTGTCACTGAGACTCAGAGGGCATGAGAAAATGAACAACCTCTCCTCTCAAGAGTTTTAGGAACTTTGTATCAAGAAAAACCACAGGTTAGTCAGTGCCCAGAGGTGAAAAAGAAAGAAGATGCAATTAAGTAAAATCTATGGCTATGTGTGAGTGAGTCACTCCACAGGCACTTTGGCCAAGACATCTTGTGAAAAAGGAAGAACGAGTAAGGGCAGATGAAAGTAGAAGAAAGTATGTTTCCTAAAAGGAAGTGGAAGAGCACATACCTGAGCCATCATCATGGAGTAGGAGATGGGGAATTGATTTGCTTTTTAAAAAAAATTTGTTTTAGACATTGATGGACCTTTACTTTATTCATTTATTTATATGTGGTGCTGAGAATTAAATCCAGTGCCTCACACATGTTAGGCAAGCACTCTACCACTGAGCCACAACCCCAGCCCCTTGATTTGCTTTTAATTTTTGTTTATCTCACCTTCACACGTTCATTTTTGTTTCTACATTGACCATTTATAGTATATAAATTTTTAGAATACATATATTCTAAGTTTCAATCAAGAGCTGACTATAATGGCCTCTTCAATAAATAGTGCTGGGAAAACTGGAAATCCATATGCAGTTAAACGAAATTAAGCCCCTATCTCCACTCACTATGCACAAAACTCAACTCTAAGGTCTAAGGACCTAGGAAATAGACCAGAGACTCTGTTGCCCAGTAGAAGAAAAAGTAGGCCCAAATTTTCATCATGTTGGATTAGACCCCAACTTCCTTAATAAGACTCCTTTAGCACAAGAAATAAAATCAAGAATCAATAAATGGGATGGATTCCAGCCAAAAATCTTCTTATCAGCAAAAGAAACAATAAGTAAAGTGAAGAGAGAGCCTTCAGAATGGGAGCAAATTTTTACCACATACACATCAGATAGAGCACTAATCTCCAAGATATAAAGAACTCAAAAAACTTAACACCAAAAAAACCAAATAACCCAATCAATAAATGGGCTAAGAAACTGAACAGACACTTCTCAGAAGATGGCATACAATCGATCAACAAATATATGAAATAATGTTCAACATCTCTAGCAATTAGAGAAATGCAAATCAAAACTAAGATTTCATCTCACTCCAGTCATAATGGCAGTTATTAAGAATATAAGCAACAATAAGTGTTGATGAGGATGTTGGGAAAAAGGCACACACTTACATTGGTGGAGGGACTGCAAATTGGTGCAGCCAACGTGGAAAGCAGTATGGAGAGTCCCTAGAAATTTGGACTAGAACCACCTTTTGACCTAGCTATCCCACTCCTTGGTCTATACCCAAAGGACTTAAAATCAGCATACTACAATAACGCAGCCACATCAATGTTTATAGCAGCACAATTCACAATAGCTCAATTGTGGAACCAACCTAGATGCGAATCAACAGAAGAATGGATAAAGAAACTGTGGTATATATTCACGATGAAATATTACTCAGCAATAAATGAGAATAAAATTATGGCATTTGCAGGTAAATGGATGGAGATGGAGAATATCATTCTAAATGAAGTTAGTCAATTGCAAAAAACCAAAGGCCAAATGCTTTCTCTGATAAGTGGATGCTGATTCATAATTGGGGTGGGGGCAGCATGGGAGAACTGGAGAAACTTTGGGTAGGGCAAAGGGGAGGGAAAGGAAGGGAGGTGGCATGGGGGGTAGAAAAGATGGTGGAATGAGATGGACATCATTACCCTTGGTACATGTATGAAGACATGAAAGGTGTGACTCTACTTTGTGTACAACCAGAGAAATGAAAAATTGTGCTCCATATATGTACTATGAATTAAAATGCATTCTGCTGTCATGTATAAAAAATTGAACAAATAAATAAATTAATTAATTTTAAAAAGAGCTGACTATGGAGCTCTTTCATCATGTAAACAAAAATAAGTACATTTAATCACATATAAGTTTATTGAGAAATAATTCCAATGCCATTTAAAATTATTACAAATCATACACATTGTTGAGCTTGTGAATACACTTTACAAATCTGGCATAATATTAACACTAAAGTTAGATAATAATAATAGAAAAAGAAAGTAACAGCCAGTTTCTCTTACAAACATATATGCAAAATTCTTAATAAAAAATTAGAAAATAAAACTTGACAGTATATCAGCCATGACCTGATATATATATATATATATATATATATATATATATATATATATATATATATATAGAGAGAGAGAGAGAGAGAGAGAGAGAGAGAGAGAGAGAGCGCCAAGATGTAAAGATGGCCTCATGTCAAGACTCCTTTCAACAACCATAATCTATTACAACAGTTTAGTAATGGCTTGAAATCATATTAATAGATGCTGAAAAGACATTTGGTTAAATTCAGCAATCATTCCTACCAAAACCCTAATAAATAATAGGAATAGGAGGAAATCACCTAAATACAATAAATGCTACCTAGGCAAAAACCAAGAACAAGCATCACTGGAGACTCCGTTTTAGAACTATTGTATCAGAATTTAGTAATATACCTGTATATGTAATTCCCACTTAAGAAATATGTGGCTCTCTACTAGAATTAGTCAGATAGAATTAAAAATAGAAAAAACTATATATATAAAAATATATATGTATATATATGTATATGTAGATATACATATATTTGTATACACACATATATATATAGTAGTACAAAGAACTTAAATATTTTTAAATAAATTTAATAAAAAGTTTGCAGGATCTGTAGGAAGAGAATGATAAAATCTTATCAAAGGGCTACATCGTTAGCTAAAAATACAGAAACGCACACCCCAGTTCTTGAATGAGAAATCTTAAAATTACAAATATATCAATTCTGCCTAAATTGTTATATGTATTTAATGAAATTCCAATTAAAACACCTATGGTCTTAGAAAATTGGATTATCCTACTAAGAAATATAGGAATATGAAAAATAATGATGATAATTCTTGCCAGACATTAAAATGCTATAAATTCAGCATAATAAAAATGATTGGGTATTATCTTTGGAATAGACTGATTAATAGACTGAAAAACATTGCAGAATAAAGAGGAATTTAGTGCAGGATAAGAATGGTATTTCATGTCAAAGGGACGAGAATAGTTTATTTGGGGAATTAGCATATTTAATTTACATATTAGTAAGTAGATCAATTAATTATTCATTTGGGTAAAGTTGGTTGGAACATTACCTCATAGTATCTATAAAAATATTGTGTTAGTCTTAAAATTAAAAAAATAGAATATTAAAATTTCATAAAGATAAAATTTAGAAATCCATAAATGTAATCTATATGTTGGGGATATTTTTTCAAAATTTAAATTTAGTTTTTAGCTGATACATAGAAACATAACAAAAAATATAGATATTTATGGGGTACCATGTGACGTTGAGACATATATATTTTGTGTAATGTTTTTCAATCAGGGTAAATATACCTATCTCCTCATTTATCATTTCTTTATTGGGGATAGTTTTTAAAGCAAGTTGTAAACCCAAAAGTTATTTCTAAAAATGCATGATTAATCCTACACAGATGTTAAGCAAATTTTTTATGCAAATAAAAAACAACAACAAAAACCCCACCTGTGTTAGTTAGGATGCATTCAACTAAAAGTACCAAGAAATCTGACTCCTACAATTCTTAAACAACCAGAGAGTTTATGGATTTCCACCTTGGAATTCCAAAGTTAAGGTAGTCTTACCTCAGTGTATTTATTCAGTTCATTTTCTTTTATTCTCTGGTCTTTGCTCAGTTTTTTGAATTGTTTTCTCCTAAGGTTGGTAGCAAGATGATTATACCCATTTTTCTGACAGTGGCATCTACAAAGACAATGGCCAGGAGAAAAGGAGCTAATTTCCTCCATCTTCCTGTTCTTAAGCCTGAGAAAAGAAGCTTTCAGCTAGTTTCTTCTCACATTTCATTGGGCCCAACTGGCTGCATATCAGAATTCCTAGAACAAGGGAAATGAATTGATTGGCTTAGACTTGAGAGTATGCATAAAAGGATTGTCATGAAATTTGATTTTCTTAGTGTGGAAGATTTTGTGTAATATTTTACTTTCCCCCTTGTATTAAATGGAATTTTTAGAAAAAAAATGTATTTTTCTATTATTAGGAAAATGACAAATTAGTAGTGCTCATTGTGGAAAAAGTCATTTTATTCTAAGAGTGAGCTGGGAACAGTGTGAACTTATGTATCTCTTTATTGTTTCATTTTTCACCTATAACCTGGCAGGAAGTCTTTTTTTTTTTTTAATGTAATGTTCTTTTGAAAATGGCTCCCAAAATATTATGTATGAGGGAACATTTTCTTGCAATAACATGCAATGGATTGTTATATTTTTAACATTTTAATAATCATAGATAATCATGAGGTAAATAATTATAACTTAAAAAGCTAAGTATAAGGTAAATAAATAGCTATAGTTATTTAAATATATATGTATGTGTGTGTATATATGTGTATATATATATATATATACATATATGTGTGTGTGTGTGTGTGTGTGTGTGTGTGTGTGTGTGTGTATGTGTGTGTTTGGTGCTGGGGATTGAATCCAGGGCCTTATGCAAGGACTCTACCAAATGAGCTATATCCCCAGCCTATATATATATATTTAGTTGTTGATGGACTTTATTTTATTCATTTATTTATATGCGGTGCTGAGAATCAAACCCAGTGCCTCAGGCATGCTAGGCAAATGCTCTAATACTGAGCCACAGCCCCAGTCCCCCTAAACATATATTTTTTTATACATGTAGTTCTTAAGATGTTCAATGAACATTACTCCTCATCAAACATCTCTGCTTTGTTAGAACAATGAATGGTTGACCCACCAACCTGAAATGACATTTCTACCTCAATGACAACTCTTTTTTTTTTTTTGCCCTTGAAGCAATGATAAGTCATGCCACTCTCATCTGAGAAAACGAATGCACTAGTTTCTTCTGATATGTGTCTGGGAGTGACTATGAATAAATTCCTGCGGAAGTCTGAGCATCAGTAGTGGGAGAGGTATAGGGCGTCCCCACGCTCACTTGCAGAATTTGGCCGTCTCTTCTTACCAGTTGTTCTTGCTCAGATTCTCGTATCCCAGGAAATGCCACCCAGTGCTGTACACATGGTGGGCTATTTTTAGAGCTGGGCCTGCCTGGGGAAACTGGAGAACTTGAACACTCACTGACAAGGAAGTTGAAGAGAGCAAAGGCTTAAGAGAAAGCCGAGATGCTTTATCTTTTCCTCCGGTGATTTCATTTGGCAGCACATCATCCAGTTAGGAAGGTCTGAGAGATAAAAGAGAGAGACAGTGCTGAGAAGTGAGAGGTGATTGGGAGGAGAGAAGAGAGCTGGCAGTGGGAAGGAGTGTGTGAAGTGTGTTTACATGAAGACAAGGAAGAGTTATGCAATTGGGTTAAAGAGGGAAAGTTGAGGCCAGAGAGACTGTTTCTAGAGAAGTCAGTGGAGACCCAAAGTGTAAATCTTTAGGACTTGAAAAAGTGGTTAAAGAAGATCAAATTACTTATAATTTTCCAGCCATGTGAATTTAAGCAAATTATTTAAATCTCCCTGAGCCTAAGATTTCTTATTTATAAAACGTGAGTATTTAAAATCTAGCTTACAAGGTTATGAGTCAAATGAGTATAAAATACTCTGCATGGGACCTGGGACACAGGAAACACAGAGTGGACATTATAACTTTGTTTTAATTTCTGTATTTGAATAAATTATTCTACTTTGTTCATAAAAAGGCAAAATAAAATTAAAAAAACTATATGGCAATGGGGACATTCTAGCTCTTGCTCCAAATGCGCATGCACACACACAAACACACACACACACACACACACACACATAGGGAAACAAATTATAGATGCATTGTTTGTAGCATCATTCCTAACAAAGCAATGCCCAAGGGAGTTATTAAAACTACATTACTCAGACACTGTCCACCTCTGTTTTGTAGTTATTCAGCAAGGGGGGCAAACCTTCTGAACTATCATAGACATGTGTTAAGTGTAGTATGAGTCTGAGGGCAAACCAATGTAAATCAATTCATCTACTTTCAGACACTCTGTCCTAACTAAATGTAATAGATCCCAAGGGAAAAATTAAATAAAAGATAGGTAAATGCACCAATATTAACACAAAGATCAAGAAAACTAAATGTAGTGCATGGGACCTCAAGTTAATATTTGGCAAAGATTATTAAGTAAGTCTCAAAACAGGGAAATATAAAATTAATACTAGAAATATAATTGTGTGCTCTAAGCAAAAGCAAAATAACTCATAGGAGATATACTGGCACTGTTCACAACTTTAGATTATATGACTTCCAAAATCCATCCAAATCTCACTAAAAAATAACATTACCATTTCTTTTTTTCTAACTTGAATTTTTTTTGAGGAAGGGTCTTGCTGTGTTGCTAAAGTTGGTCTCAGGCTCCTGAATTTAGGTGATCCACCTGCCTCAGCCTCCTGAGTAGTGGGGCCTACAGGCATGTACTACCACACCTGGCTTTCAGCTTGATTGTTTTCTTCAATTTTCTAGTGAAAAAGCAACTGATATTAAAATCTTAGAATATGTTATTTCACAGTTTGCACAACAAACACCAACTCTGCTCTTCCAGACAAGTTGTATTTTTTAGGAAGTTTTGTAAAATTTCATAGTTTATACTTAAAACCTATACTTACAAATTGCTTAAATATTTTTCTTAGTTTTAATTCTCTCTCTCTCTCTCTCTCTCTCTCTCTCTCTCTCTCTGTCTCTCTCTCTCTCCCTCCCTCCCTCCCTAGAAATAAGCAAATGTGATATTTCTGTTCCCACTATTTTCTTCACCCTTCCATGTATAACAGCCCCATTGACTGTATCCTAATGCTAAAATTAACAGAACAGGTAGAATTTTTTTCCCACATGACTTTTGGAGGGAAGTCTCTAAGCAACCTAATACCCCCCACCATTTTTAGATTTCTGGATCTGAGAGATAGGTGGATAAAACATAGAGAGACATATGGAATCTAAAGGTGGCTGGCTATTGAAGGACAGGAGTCTCAGGAAAGTTGTGTCTTAGGTAGCAATTTCTGTGCAGAAAGTTTACTAGGGACTTTTCCTGGGATCAGCACTTATTGGGGAGGGGAAGGAAGGAGAATAGGGGGTGGTATCAAAAAGAAAAAGAGGTCTGTGATGTAGTCTTGAGATGTTAGCCAACACCTGGGATTAGGTAAGGGCAAGGGGCCAACCTTTACTCTGAATGTGTCATGCCTAAGGGAGGACGTTTAAAACTGGGCAAGGCAGCTCTCTTCTTCTAAGAGAAATCCTCAGGCAAAATTTCCAGGTTCAGGAAGAATAAAATCTTGAGACACAGGGTAGGAATCTGGGCAGTGCAGCACAGTATCCACCACAGAAGTCATGGAGAACAGATGTCAGTTACCCTTTGGTCAAGTGCTGGCTATAAATGTGAGGCAGACTGACAGTTGAGATAACATTTGATTGGCTCCCTCCCCCACATACACATTCCTATACCCTTTCCTTCTCTGCCATTCCATCTGCCATTTCGTTGGCAGAGGGATTGAAAGAGCAGAATTCAGAGAACAAAGGGATTAATTCTTTGCTTTTGGGTTTCAAAAACTTAGGCCTCAGCAAAGACAAAACATTTGGAAAAAAGCAGGAAGTGTAAGAAGAGAAGATTTCTCAACCCCTCCCAGACTAAAAGATTCTCTGGGCTTTGGCCAGAAAAGGTGGAGAGAAAATAAAGACAACTCAGAATCCTGTAGATTCATGGGGTAGAAACTTATGAGCTGAGATCAAAGGATTGAGGAAGCCAAGGAAATATCCTTGCCCCCAAGGAATGAATACAATGCTGTGAGCATACTATGTTGATAGAACACATAGGATCGGGACTTAACCTGGCCCAAAGTTTGGGAATGGCTCGCAAAAAATGATATGTTTAACTGGGAACCTGCAGCTTAAATAGATGCCATCTAAATGGAGAATAGAGTGAATAAAAGTGTTTCAGGGAAAAAGAAGACATGGAAAAGCAAAAAGGAAAAAACTGTGTATGTCCATACCTACAGATTTTCATACACACATATAAATCTGATTATTTCTGAAAACCTCCCTGTCTTTGTCTTTCCATTCCTATGGAGTTGTTTTATGTACCTTCAAAGACATGGAGAGTGAACTCTCTCTCAGAGGTTAAAAACTTTGGAACTCCAACCATGTGTACTGATTTCCTAGAGAAGAGGGATTTCCTACAGAGGGATGGAAATACAGGGGGGAAGTAGAAAAAGTTTTGGTTCCTAAGCAGTTTATTTTTCTGGTACTCTCAAGGTTATCTTCTTGGTGAGTTTCATCTGTTGATTGATGATTCAAACACTGTTCCTAAGTATAGTATAAAGACCCCAAGCAAGATCTGTGAAGACTCTAAGGATAAATAGCAACTAGAGGGTACCACCTCCATTTCAGAGCTGCCTTGGATTCAGTGGCCCTGAGGGATAACCCTCAAAGATCTTATTGCCTTTATCAGCATTGCAAGAAGGTTGAAAATATGTAGCTTCGCAAATAAGATTGGAAACTCCCTAATATATTTCCTCCCACTTATATCTTTTGGGAGATTGCCTGCTTTTTTCCAAGTGCAAATTTCCCTGCTTCTTTTAGATGCAGTCACTATGTCAGCTACCTCAACTCTGTTTTGCTCCAAGTCCCCAGTCAGCTCTATTTGGGGGGCTGTCTTATTTCTCTTTTAATCTTTGGCATCAAAATGATAACATGGTCATAGTTTCTTCTGTTCTACCATGTAAGGCTTCACGGGTGTATCTCAAATAGGAAACACCTTTGTTGCTTCAGATACCTGGACTCTTTGTCTCCTCTTGCCTTTTCCAGAAAGTCATGGAGCGCCCCGAAGCAGCCTTTAGAGATCTGGCCCATGAGTATGGAGACAGCTTGTTTTGCTAACCCCTTCTTACCTCAGTGACACAACCTCTGATATCTCCTGCTTACTTCTCCCCATTTCTCTCTTCTCTTCCAATTTCCTTCTCTCTCTCCTCTAAGTGTCTTACTAGAGCAACTAGTTCAGGGAAGAGAAGATTCATAGCAATAAAAGCTGGACTGGAGTTGGACTCTCTCTACAATTCTCCACTAAAAATATTTTGGGTCATACATCACTGAGATATGGGGAGATCTCTTACAATAACAAAATATTGCAATTAGCTTGCTTGGCTATGTATGTGGAGTAAGACACTCTCTAGACCTCAGTTTCTTATATGTATAATGAAACTAATACATGAATAATGAGAAGAGCTGTATTAATTAGGAAGCTTATGGGGCCATGACAATTTTGTAACATATGCTTGAAGTTCCACCTTCCCTTATGTCATATAAATGTCAAGCCTTCCAAAATCTAGCTCTGCGTCTACTGACAGGGTTTTGTAAGAGTGGAATAAACAATAGATGTAAAACATTTGACACAAGTCCTGGCTGTCACCATTATCATTATTAACACTACTAAATTATTCATCTATCAAAAGGATGATAAAGGACTTAATCAAAATTTAAAATACCAAGCTTCAGAAGCTATGTGAATGAATGCAAAATAGACATTTTTCTGTTTTTATAGGGTTTTGCAGCAGTAACAATATTTTTCCAAATATTTTCAAATTTATTTTCAATTACAAAAGCAATTCAGTTTTGTTATAAAAACACAAATAGTATGAGGATCCCAAAATAAAATGTTTTATTTTTTTACCCTTCCTTGCCATTAGCCCGCCTCCACCCAAACTCCTCTATCGAGGGTAACCATAAATTAATAGTTTGGTATATATTTTTCTAAATCTCAACATGTACCTTATAACTGAAAGAATATTGAAATCAATAGAAAAGTAACTTTTTTCTTTCCTCAGTTGAAAACAGGCATGGAAGAGGATTACTAAGTAGGTAACCAAATGGAACACAAGTGAATGTTTATATGCATGCATGCACGTATGTATGTGATATGTATATATATTTTTTTTCTCCAAATCAAGAAGCCCAGAGTTTAAGGAAAGCAAAACTGTCCTCTTAAAGATTTTGCTAATATGCAAAATACTATTTTATTAAGTGTATCAGAGAGTACTTGCTAAATAATTTTGCCCACATAACCTCAGTGTCAATCCTTGCTGAAGATATGCATTTTAGTCTGTTCTGCATGGGTCAGGTTGTAAAAGGCAATGGAAAACAACCTCAAAAAGGGAGGAAATGTGTTTCTTTTATCTTTCCTCTTGGGTATAAATATTTAATGCAAATAGCTCCTGTCTTGAGAAAGAAATAAAAACTAGTGCTTCATGTTGTGGCATCCGCCTGTAATCTCTGAGACTTGGGTGGCTGAGGCATGAGGGTTGCAAATTCAAAGCTAGCCTCAGCAACTTAGTGAGATCCTGTCTCAAAATAAAAAATAAAAAGGGCTGGAGATGTGGCTCAGTGGTTAAGCACTCCTTGGTTCAATTCTTGTTACCAAAAGAACAAAACAAAACAAACTGGTGTTGCTTCTCATTTGCATATTTTAAAATTCAAGAGTATAGAAAGCATTAGAAAACAAAATTGACCAAATTATAGTGTTATATTGTGTGTATGTACAATTCCACTATTATGTATAATTATAATGCACTAATAAAAAATAAAACAAATAAATGAAAAGAAAAAAAGAGTATATTCCAAGCACAGAGGAAAGCTGATACATTAACTATTAGAAAATCATTTAGAGTTACACATATACCTGTTGTAAAAAATATATATTACAGGCATGTAAAAACTTCTTTTAATAAAATTTTAGGTAAATATTTGCTACCATTCTAAATAGTACATCAGAATTATTTTCAGTGCTGAATGTAACTGACATTGTACATATAAAATATGCATTCATCTGAGAAAGGGTTAAATAGTTACACCTTTTAAAATTTTACAATCAATAAGAAAGACGTGTAAGTAGGGATAAAATTCCTGAATATTTGTTGAGAAACTTCATCTCATACTCTTCGAGAAGTAGTTATTTTTCAGAGAAAATAGATGATTATTCTTATATGTTAATTCTTAAAGACTTTTCATAAATGTTTTTTAAATGAACACCTTTTATGAACTTTCTAGTTTAATTTATTAAGTGGAACTTAAAATTAATGAACAGCTACAGTTTATAGTAAAATCATTATCATATGATTTACATAGAATTTTGCATGCATCTAAGTAATAGAAAGTATTTATAGCTTAATATAATAAATGTGAATAAATTAAGCCATAATTACATATTTTCTCTAATTTATGAATATGATATTCTTTATTGGTTTAGTATTACCTACATAAATAAACTAGTTAATTTAAATATTAAATTGTAAGGGAAATATATGTCAGGTCAGTTAACAAAGAACCTAAATTTCAAAATGCATAATTGCAATATTGAATATATTTTTATAAAAGAGTTATGACAATTTTAAACATGCAAAGAAAGCTCTCATTTGAATATTTAAAATTCCAGATCATTTTTAAGACACATATATATTTCCATGGTAAAATCAAGGTTGGCCTCTTTTACTTCTATACATATTGTAGCACCATGTCTGTTTTTCCTTACACATTATATACTTAGCAGGTATCTCTCTCTCACTCTTTAGTTTCTCTCTCTCTCTCTCTCTCTCTCTCTCTCTCTCTCTCTCACACACACACACACACACACACCACAAATTTTTTCCCCACATTTATTTTTTTGTGCTGTAACTAGAAGAACACAACTAGGGGTTGTACCCACAAATAATCACTAAAATGAAACTTGCAAGACCAACCACTACTAGAGTTTGATTGCAAACAATGGATATAGTCTCTGCCTAATTAAACAAATCTGTTGGAAGGATATGGATTAGCTTATAGAATCAGAAGGGAAAGCTAATAAGTGACTAACCACAGGAAGGACCCCATCCTAAAGTAGTTCTAAGTATCTAGGTGGGAGGAATCAGTGGACAGTGTCCTCAAAAGCTCACTGGAATGAATCCACTTTGCCCATTTTCTGTTCCAGTGTCACTTTGTTTAGGATTTGGATTTCCAGAGGAGACTCTGATCAGCCTAGCCAAGTTCACAAGGCCATACCTTGGACATCTTCACTGAAGTTACCACATTGAAGGCTAGCAATTTGGAAGCTGTACAGATTCCCAAAGGAAAAGCTAAATGTAACTACCAAAAATGGGAAAAGACTTGGGGCAGGCAAAAACTGTGTGTTCTTAGAATTTAAAATATAGGAATCCATAAATGTTACAATGTTTTATTTGTAGTTGCCACTTACCACTTCAATAATTAATTGCTTAAATATTCATATGGGAGGATATTGTAACCAGCAAGGCTTTCATTAAAAATAATTAAGTAAGAATAAGATGTTAAGAATAAGATGTTCCTTATTTACCCTATTTCCTTCCTCCATCCACTCATTACTGCTAAGCTTTCAATGCAACATGCAAACATGAGTTCTTTATACTTTAATGTACAGCCTACAAGCCAGGAGGCTCTCCATTGTTTCTCTAATGGGCTAGGAGATTTTGGCTAACTGAACATTTTCCAGGGTTCTGTTTCTTCATTCATAAAATAAAAGAGAATACAATAAGTCCCAGCTGTAACTTTCATTCTGTAGTTTAATGACAGCAGGCATAATTCTCTGCTGCTGGTTTCTGCTACTCTTTCCCAGGGTCAGGCCACTCTGTAGAGTGTTTATTATTCCTGGAAGCTGATTAGTGGCAGTAGAATATCCATTCTCTGTGGAGTAGTTTGGATGAGTTCATTTATTTATTTAGTCAATAAATCAATCAATCATCTGCTAGGCCTTTTGTTCATCAAGCATTAGGGGATACGGTTAGAGCCTCTACTCCCAAAAAGTTCACAGATTCACAAGTCCTATGCAACAAATAAGACCTTATGAACTTGAAGAAATATGAGGAAAAGAGCAAGTCATGCATAAATCAGTCTGCTCCAACATGCTAACTGTAGAGAGAGGTTATTTATTGGAGCAGGGAAGACAGCACACTTCTCCATGACAGAATCAGAAGACCAAAGATGGTTTGGGGGAGGGAGGGACTCATAAACAAACAGAATATGGTTTGTTGATCCATTCAACATTCATTGGAAACTTTTGTGAAGATGCTGCATTAGGCAATGGAGAATGGCCATAGAATTGGAGACACATGGGAATGAGAGTGCAGGAAGGAGTGGAAAGGCAAGACCTTTTAGATTAAAATATTTAAAAAAAAAAAAGCCAAGAAATAACTCACCTGTAGTTATCACTTTACAAAAACAGGTTGAGACCAGAGTCTAATACTTAGTGTTTGCTCTATGCTAAGCATGATTCTAATTGCTTTCCAGGTACCACTTTGTTGTTTAGGCAGGTACAGTAATTATTCCTGTTTTACAGTTGAGAAAATGATAGCAAATTTAAGCAATGAGCCCAGGGTAAGATATCAAGCCTGGAACAGGTTAGGGATTTGAACCCAGACGAGTCTGACTCCACAGTCTGACTATACCACCTCTCTGCACATTTGTAATAGCTAAACAAACAATCATCCAGTATAAATTTAGTAGGGTTGATCTATTTTAGACCAATTTGAAATACTGAGCCAGTTTGAAAGAATAAATTAGTACCCACAGTTATAAATATTCTTCCTAAAATGACATCACCATTTCCTTTTTATAGCTTCTTTCCCTATCCCCCACCCACTGCTCAAGCTAAATTGCCCCCAAATTCAGCCTTTATGAAAAAATCTTTGGCTGGAAATGAATACTTGGATAAAACTGGGAAAAATCTGAAAATTGAGAAGTGTGGTTACTTTGTTTGTATGATGAAGAATATAATGGTGGTTTATAATAATTCGTAAGTGAAATACAGGTGAAAATCACTGCTTTCTAGTTTCTCAAGGAGTATGATCATCAATCTGAAGAAAACCTGAAGGAAAATATATTAGTATACTATTGTAGGACAACCTGTTTCTTTTTTCACTTCAGATGTAAGGTGTAGAATTATCATTAAAAGTTATATAATTTCAGTGCCTGGTGCAGTGGTGCAACCTTGTAATCCCAGCCACTCGGGAGGCTGAGGCAGGAGGATTGCAAGTTCAAAGCCAGCCTCAGCAAATTATCAAGGCCCTAAGGAACTTATGGCTTTATAATTAAAAAAATAAAAAATAAAAAGTACTGGGTTGTCATTCAGTGATTAAGTGCTTCTGGGTTCAGTCTCCCTTACTAATAATAACAATAATAATAAATAAATAAAGTAAAATAAAGTTATATAACTTCCTATTTGATTTCAGGATCTTTGGTTATATTAGTAGCACTTATTTACATAACTATAAATGTATATACATACAGTACCTGGAGATACCTTTTCAGGAAGCTAGTTTTGTTTTTTAAAAATTATTTTTAATTGATAACTAAAAGAATATTGGTATTAAAATAATTATAACCTAAATAGCATGGTATATAAAATCTCACAATAGAACCACACAACGTATACTCATTTGAGGGATCAGGTAAAAAAGAACTTTTGATTTCTGTAGTATTATTTTCCATCAAATAATTAAACTCTAAGTCTGAAGCCTGATTTTTTCCCCCTAGGAATTCTTTCTAGGCTCTCACAATCTATAGAAATAATTCCTTCCTCTAAGGTTACATAACAATCAACCTCTCCTCAACATATTTATAATTGTTCTGACCCTGCTATAGTATAAAATCTTCCAAGACATTGCCAGAGGTTGGCACTTTGCTGATCTTAAACTGTAAGTTACTATACACATCTATAAAATTAGGCCCTACCCACACTAATCATGGCTCCTCATGCTATTTTTTTAAAATAATTCATTGACAATGAAAGTTTGTCAATAAATAGTGGTCATGTGTGCTTGGATGAAGACACATAGTAAATAAGCAATCTTAAAGTGAATTGAATTCTGGCAGAAATGATTAAAATTTAATCTGAGGCTTTTAAAAAATGAAACTAAGTTCTAATAATAATAAATTAGAGAAATTAAAGGATCTTAATTGTAAAAGAACAATACATGTAAAGTTAAAATAAGACTACATCTTAATTTGGCCACTGTCCTTAAAAAAAGAGAAAATTTGGACACAGAGAGACACAAAGACAGAGATACAGCCATGTGAGGATATAACAAGAAGGTGATCATTTGTAAGTCACCGAGAGAGGCCTTGGAAAACACCAAATCTACCAATTCCTCTGTCTTGGACTTCTAACTTTCAGAACTTTGAAAAATTAAATTTCTGTTATTTAAGCTAAAAAAAATCTTATAATTTTGTTACAAAATATGTCATTCATTCAAAAAACTCCAACATTTAAAATCAGTAAATTGATTTCTTTTTTTAATTACCGTGTGCCCACTAATAACTGAATTTATGTTCCTGATTCATACCTCAAACCTATTTTTAAACTTTTTTTTTAAAGGGTAATGAGATTTGTAAAACAAAGACCGTTTTGCACAGCTATACTTAGGCAAAGTGAAAAACATGGTCTGTATTTTTCAATAATCAGGCATCTTGAGTTATGCTGACAACTTCAAATTTGCATCTCTGGCCAGATCTCTTTTTAGAACCCCAGACTCAAACAGCCAACTGCTTCTCCAGGGCTCTTCTTGGAGTTCTTGTGGGAATGTCAAATTCAGCATGTTCCAGCTGACTCTACATCCCTTCATCCCAAGCAACTGCTCACTGTGTCACCAGGGTAGCCTTGACAGGTGAAGTGCACTACCAGCTGCTCAAGTCAGAAACCTGGGCCAGTTCCAGACTTTTCTTTATCTCCCCTGAAGCTCATTTATATCTTTAAGTTTTGTCACTTCTACCTGCCAAATAGCTCTCTTCCTTCTGTCTCCTTTGTCTGCTTCAGGTGGCCTCTGCTCATCTTTCCTACTTATCCCCCACCACTCTTCCGCCTGTTCTCAGGTACCATTGAATAAGGCTCAGTTCCTACAAAGCCATGTGTCATTGGTTTCCAGCCTTTATTTATGTTGTTCTCTCAACCTGGAGCACCTTCTCCTACTTCCCTAGTCACTATCCATTCCTTCTTTAGCTCAACTTAGATGTTACTATTATTAGCAGCCCTTTTGGCATTCACATCTGCTTAGCCATTTTTCCTCTTTATCTGCTCCCTCCCCTATTATTGTGCTTACTTTAAAGATTTGTCCTGTGTATTGGTTTTCCTACTAGATTGTTAGCAAGGATCTCTTTATCATCTATTAAAGAAGCTGGTAGGTATCGGGTACTAAAAATATGAATGAATTTACATACAGACCATCAGAACCTATTTTTTCTACATTCTTGTAGAAAATCTTTTCTAAATTGAAACTTTGAGGAAAAAAATTTCCATAAGTTAATTATCCTGATCTCTTTTGGTTTCATGATGGAGACTTCTCCTATGTTAGTATCCTGACGAAGTGATACTTAACTTTAATTCAGGACTTATAAGGCACACTCTGTTGCATATCTCAGTGAATCAGTTTTTAGACATTTCAGTCTTTCGAGTCATACATTTAATTAAGGAAAACATCAGATGGTGCTAGGCCCTGTTATTCCTGGAGAATGTGCCCCCAGGGTGCCTCCCCACATGGGGAGACCGTGCTCAGACCTGGTCCTCTGCTGTCACTTGGCTTCCCTTCCACAGATTATTTGAATCTGCTGCTCTTGGCTCCTAGTTTCCTCTACTTGACACCTCGTAATTGGCCGGGAGTTGGCTTCCTGTCTGTGCCCTCATCTTCTGGCCTGGAGCTTGTAAGCCTGCTGTTTGTTTGGTTCTGACCCAGCATGCTCAGGGCAGGGCATGTGGCTGCCATCATCATTAACTGCAGTGAGCACTTTCACTTTTCAGTGTTGCTTCCCATTAACTGTTCCATCTGATCCTCACAGCAGCCTGGGAAAGGAAGGCATTCATCATCTTCAAATCCTTTCATATTTCTAGTGGGGTTGTAAATTTAGCAACTTTATCTCTCACAACTAAAGTTCTCTTTATCATCAACTGATAATGTGTTTTAAATTTAAGGCCTCATGGTAACTGTGTGTGTGTGTGTGTGTGTGTGTGTGTGTGTGTGTTTTAAACGATTTATTTTGAGGACCCTCAATTTATTTTAGGTAAATGCTAATTGTCTAAGATTTTCTCTTTCCCTAACTCAATTCTAAGACACTTTCACGATGCCATGTCAGGGAATCAGAAGAGTGATGGTGAGAAGGTAATCTTGGGCAAGACCTCACTGGGTTCTGAAGTTGAATGGCTAGTCAGGTGCCTGGGTTTGTAACTGTTGATTGCTGGTGGCCAGTTTGCATCGACCACTGGTCTACTTGCCTGAGTGCCTCAGTAGATACTGTCAGTCTAGTGGGCATTTCTGGATATCCCCTTTCCCCACCAGGATGCATAGGCATTTCTCTGGTTTACACAATTCTTTCCAAGTGACATTGTTGGGCTACTCACTCCATGTCTCCTCCCAGAATTCCACAGAGAGACCAAAGCAAAGGTCTTCTGTCTTCAATGTTCTCCAGTGTGTATTATGTACCACCCATCTGGCAAAGCTTCTGCTGAGAAGGGATGGTTGGGAATGGGGCTTATTCCTTATTTTTGTTGCTCTTGTCTTTGTTGTGAATCTCTCCTAGGCTAGAAGAGATTCTCCTCACTGTTCCTCGTAAGTTGTAAGTTCTTCCTTCAGATCTTATCCTGAATTCTGTATATATCTGTCATCTGGTAACTTCCATGAACAAAGTCAAAATGGAATTAAAAATTTTAGAAAATTGTTGAGTTTTTCAACAACGCTTGGTCCCCACCCCCCGATTTTAAATGCCTGCTTTAGATATTAAAGCTGAATATTAAAAATTCTCTTTATTTTTTGTATTCTAGCTAAAATATAATCCTAGATTAGGGTGGAATGAGTGAAGAAATGTAAAAGGAAAAAGCTTATTAATTTATAACAAAATATTCCCATTACAGCATTAATTTGGAAAAAATATTAACTATTGCAAAATTTCACTAATTTGCACTGAATGGTAAAGTCACTCTGAATTAGTAAAATTTTTAATTTCTTAACTATTACTAAAAATACTAAAATATGTAGAAAAATGTTAAAGATAATAAAGGGATATATGTTATTGAACATTTGGAAGGGTTAGGCTGTACATATTTTGTGGAGATTAATGTATTTTTTATATACACACATGTGTATTACCAGTGTATTATATACATATGTTAGCTGCTTTACCTATATGAGCCAATTTATCTTAACCTATTTTACAGAGAAGGAGAAAGATTCATAACTTGCCCAAAGTGAAATACTTGATAGGTTATTTTGCTAGATTTACCTGATTATGGAATATAATATATAACTTTCATAAAACACATCCATGAAAAATAAAGTGTATAAAGACACCTTTAGCCAATAAACAAAAAGAATGTAATTAGCATATTTTATGTAGAAATGACAATATTTGAAAATGTTTTTAAATTTTTATAGTATTACATAAATTTTTCCTTCATTTTTTAACAAGCACTTCATAATGAAAAGTTTAGCTACTGGTTTACCTAGATATTCAGAAAGTCCATGTTAGAAGGATTTGTCTTAATGCATTTTACTGTATGATTTCCACAGGACCAAACATAATCATTCTTTATTATATTTGCCATTTAATCCACTTTCTGTAGGTACTTTATGATTACATGATGTCAAAATATTGAATCTATTGACTAAAAATTTTTAAAAACAGTCAAAGGTCATAGACACTTAGCATCACTTGATCAAATAGCCACTTGAAGTGATTAAGTTCGCACATTGTAGAAAAATTCAAATTTTCAGACATTGGACTTAATAATAAGGTATAGGGATACTATACTTATATATAAAATATATTGTATATTGTATATATATGTATATATATTGTATATATGTATATATTACATATATTGCATATATTCATATATATATATAAAACTTACTTGCTTATACTCTGAAGTATAAAATAAACAGCCACAAGTCCTCACCAATATAAATAAATGATTAATACATAAATAAATGGAAAAGAAGAAATAAATGCCTCCTGCAGAATTTCTAACAATTTATGTAAACATTTGACCTAAAAGAGGTGGAGCACAACTCTCTGCTTCTTAATTGTGGGCTTCATATGGTGCCTTCCTTCAGAAGGGCACTGTGTGGAAAGAGGGAAACAGAATAGCTTTAATGGAAAAGCCTGGCAAACACACCCCTGCTGGGTGACCATGGTTAATATCAACAATGATAAGTATGTACCTTTGATATGATTTGATGAAAATGACACTTGACTTCCGTGGTTTTCCTCCTCCAAGCTCATACCCTAGTCTGATCATGAGAAAAATATCAGACAAATCTTAGTTTAGGTACATTCTCCAAAATACCTCACCAGTACTCCTCAAAATTGTCAAGGTCATCAAAAAAAAAAAAAAAGGAAGGTCTAAGAAATTGACATAGTCAAGAGAAGTCTAAGAAGATAGCTATTAAATGCAATGTGGTATCCTGGGTGGGATCTTGAAAGAGAAAAAAGAAAAAATATTAGGTAAGAACTATACTTTATTCAGGACACCTGAATAAAATATGTATTTTAGTTAATAGAATGTGTCAATATCTGTTTATTAGTTATAACAAATGTGCCAAACTAAACTATAAATAGTAGGGAAAACTGGGTGTGACCATTGTATATGATCTTCACATTTTTTATATAAATCTAAAACTGTTCATAAAGAGTTTATTTTAAAAGCAAAGCTACACACGGATATCTTATTGAATAGCATAGCTTTAGATCTGACTACTAATGTTCAGGAAACACACAAGACTGAAAAATATAAACTGTATGATGGGATGCACTCAGTAAAATCCAGGGCATAGAAAAATCAAAGAAAAAGTTGGAGATGAAGAGGCATACCAACAGATCATAGCTTGAAGAACTTCTTTAGACACTGATTTAAACAAACTACAAATAAATCATATAATTACAAAACTGTTAGAAATTTTAACAAACTAAATATTTGATAATTTTAACAATGACATGATACCAATTAAGAAATTGTTAATCTTGTTTTGAATGGGATAATGCTATTGTGGTTATTTTAAGAAATATTTATATTTTAAAGATATATATTGAAGCATTTAAGGATCAAATTATAGGTTACATGATATTTACTCCAAAATAATATGTGGTAGGGCAGGGATGGGTAGGACCACAAACAAAGCAAGATTGGTCATGAGTTGTTAAATGTGGAAGCTGCGTTACATGTAGAGATTCATTATACTATTAATTATGTTTAGCTCATGTTTAAAATTTTCCATAATAAAGAGCTAAATGAAATAAACCTACAAAATGAAAATAGCTGTTTAATAAGCCTTACTGTATAGTACTCTATTCCTAAATAGTAAAGTGTTTTCCACCTACACATCACCATTTCTCAGAATAGCAACTTGAAGATAGAAAGTGACATTTAAGCTGTGTCTACAGGAAGCCAAAACCTACTGGTTGATTTGATTAATTCAGACAAAGAGCTAGTCAGTTTAGAAGAGGAAAAACAAAATCAAACTGCTCATTTTGTTGAGTGTACTGAATAAGTACCTCATATAGTAGCATGCACATAAGTAATTAATATTTGCTAATCCCTAAATCAGTGAATTTGATATTTGTTCCGGCACCTCAATGAAGACATGATTTGACTGTCAACAAGAAATTTAAAGGAACTGAGGAACAAGGTCACCTCAGCTGGCTCCGCACAAAACAGTAGAGAAGGCAAGATTTATTTTCCAAATATTTATGTGCAAGTTGATGACAAAAACTAGATCACAAACTACCATGAGGTTAAGTTTAACTAAAATTCCACCAAAAGTTATAAAAATATACACTTAAGCTGAATTGATCTTTTCATTATAACACACACACACACACACACACACACACACAACCTATTCTTTTAAAGCCTAATGTAAGAACTCTAATATATAGCTCTTTAAAAAATTCACAAAAGCACTTTTATGTTGCAGTGTATCATGTTACCTCATTTTTGAATCAGACAAAAAAAAATAGGTAACATTATCTCTGTTTTTCAGGTAGGAAACAGGGATCTGGGAGGTCTCCTGGTGCTCTCATTGCCAAAAGCAGAGAAGTGGGGACTGGAACCCAGGTGTTCTGGCACCAAGTCCAGTATTCTCTGTTTCATTTAACTATTCTCAAAGGAAAATGTATAATGTATTCTTTTTGCTTCTTACTTGGGTTATTGTGGAAAGAAAATGGACATGGATAAATATCTCTAGTTTAGGTACACAGCCTTCTATTTTGCTAATCTCTGGTATGTAAATTGTGTCAATAAACTGGTGTTTCCTTTTAATGACTGTGTATTACAAATAGTCAATATTTGGGGCAAAGTAATGCTGCATTAGTAAAATATCCTGTTTGTTCAGTGATGCACAGCTAGAATCCAGAGATTAAACTCTGTGAGGAAGCTGCTAAACACTCTTCTCAACATTATTAAATCCTCTGATGTTGAAAAAAGAATATGAATTAAAACATATTAAAATATTATATAATAATTTTATAATGTCAATGAATACAAAGCTGATCATTCTCACTCATTCTTTGGCAAGTAGCTTTATTCTTCCACAGTGTCTTTTTCTAGGAGGACTTTTTGCTCCTCCTCAGAAGATTTACTCCACTTATTTTTCACACCTTCATTGCTGTTTGAATCCATTTTCTGCCCTATTTTATGTTCAAATAAAAACATTCAAAATAGTTTATGTGATGGTTTGTTTCTCAATAGTCAGTGACCATTTCCATTCAAATCATTTTAAACAATGTTTGGAATCAATTCATTCCTTTCGTTTGCATACATTCTATATCTTTTTTTCTAACTTCTCCCAAATGACTCACTTTTGCTTTTGTTTTTAATTAAAGGCTCTTTGTATGGTTTCTTCCTGAGTATTCCCTTTGGAGCTAGACAAATACTTGTTTTGCACAGCAGTCTGTCCAGCCAAGAACAAAACTATAGCCATGCATTGCAACAAGGTTTTAGTGGATTTAATCAGAATGCAATTTAACAGTTTATGTCCATATTTCAAAGACGACAGAAATTAACATTATATGCTATTTCAGCAATATGAACAAGTCAAAGTGTCACTGTACCAGTAGAAAATAAACATAATTCCAAAATTGTTTCCCCAATTCACTTCAAACAGCCTGATCATACTGCAGAATGTGACCCATGGGGCTGCCACTTTACCTCATGCAGAATAATCAAACTAAGAGGATCTGAAATGTCATTTCACAAACAGAGATTGAGGAAACTGGAAGAGATAAACTAAAAGAGATCTCTGGATTGAAAAAAAGTGCTTGGTGGGCCATGGCACAGTGGCAATGCACGTACCTGGGATAGGCTCAGAAACTTGGGTGAAAGTCAACGATGACCACTTGGTGCTGAAGTTTGAGGGAACTTGGATCTTCCTGGAGCATTTGCATCAGAAAGTTAAGAACAATTGGCACATATCATTGGGTCACTCATTTCCCTGCTTCACCAAGCATGTTAGATTTCTAATGCTACAGTAACAAATTACCATAAATTTAGGAGCTTGAGACAACAGAAATTTATTATCATAAGTTTCTTCAGATCAAAAATCCAGTAAGAATTTTACCAAATTAAAATCTGTTTGTTGACAGGGCTATGTTCTTTTCTGGAGGCCAGCTCTACAGATCCAATCTTCCTGACCCTTCTGCCATAATGTGGGAAAAGGTCTGTTTTGAGGGATTTATGTGATTAGGTTAGGCTCACCTGAATATTCCAGCATTTCTCATCTCAAAGTGCATAAACTTAATGTTATCTATAAAATCCCTTTGCTATATAAGGAACATATTCATAGGTCCTGAAGATTCGGATGAGTGAGAGTTTTGGGAAAAACTATTATCCTGGCAACCACTCCAAGTAAAGAGTAGAAGGCTAGAGACTTTGGGTACAGGCTGCTCTTTCATCCACCTTTCATCTTTTCCTTGTATTTTAATGTACTGACTGGATCGGGGCCTACCATTATGTACCCCAACATATCCTAATCCTATACTTGTCTTACTGTTTATTTTCAGCTCACCTGGTTTGAAAACCACACCATCTATAATTTCTTTCATCATCGTGGGTCATTATTATTATTATTTCTTCTTCTTTTTTTAATTTTAGTTGTAAATGGATGCAGTCTATTTATTTATTTATTTATTTATTTATTTATTTATTTTTATGTAGCGTTGAAGATCAAACCCAGGGCCTCACACATGCGAGACAAGTGCTCTACCACTGAGCTACAACCCCAACTCCTCCCCGTTGTTCTTAACAATAATATCTTAAAGTGTGGAAATTTTATAAGACATAAATTATTTTTATGTTAACTGAAAAAAAATGCATGTTAATTCTTAGAAAAAATATTGTATCTGTACATCAGTTGTCTTCTGGCTTAGGAGTCCAAATATCTTTTTCAAAATTAAATATGCTCATTATAATAGCATCACAAAGATTGTACTTTTAGAAATCCTTTATGTAGTTTGTTACAACAGCTCTATGAAGTAGGTCATCAACTATTTAACCATAACAGTCAATTTAGAATCTTTGAAGATATAAAAATACAAAAATTTGGGTTTCTTCAGAGAAGGAACCCCAGGAATTTCCTTGTCCTTTTTAGTTGTGACTTTGGTAATCTCAGGAGGCCAGAAAATTATATTATTATTTTCTTTGGCCCAAATGAATTAATGATTCTTATTAAAAATTATTTTATTTTCAGGAAACAGTTCCAATCCAAGTTTTGAAATGGGATAAATATTTTTGCCACAGTTTTATGGATCAATGGAGTTAGACTTTTTTAAAAAAAAACTAATGAAAGCAAAATCGAATTAACCTTAAAGCTAATTGAGCTTAAGGTTAATTCGATTTCAAGGCCCTGATTTTATATAAATGTTATTTGATCATATTTTCCTAAAGAGAATAAAAATAAAAATTGCCTGTTTCAGATTTCATAAAATGTGTCCACCTGTTACTGGCTGGAGTTTTCTGTCTGAATTGCCTAAGTACTTAGAATCATATTGTTTTCTTTGAAAATATAAATTCAGTCATTTAATCTCACTGTTTTTTTCTATCATAGAAAGATGACTATTTTATTTGTTCACCATTTTTTAAATTCTCTCCATTTTTACTATGTTTACTTGTAATTCAATGTACTCCCTTGCCCTATTGACTCTGGAAGGTTTTTGTAAGTGAAATTTGAGTTTGGAGGAGTATGCTATGTCCCAGCAGAAAATTTCAATGCCCTTGTGTGTTTGGGCTCTACTATGAGTATTACTTATCCCAAGTAGTGGCTGCTGCTTCCATCTGGATTCCAAAAGAGAAGACACTGACCCCAAGCAAGATCAGCACCAGCCTAGTCGACCTGCAGCCTACATGTAGCTAAGAAACAACATTTGTGGTTGCTTTGAGATTTCCTACTGTAGAAAAAGCCAGGTGATCACCATTCTATCTGTTTTATCATAAGGTATCTCTCTATCAACATTAATATTTTCCATGCTTGCAGTATGTGTGTGTATGTATGTGTGTGTGTGTGTGTGTGTGTATATATATATATATATATATATATATATATATATAAAACACTCTTTGGTTGCCTTTAACTAACATACTTTTTTTATGGTTGCCAAGGACTGAGTCTCTTCCCTGGAGAGAGCCTTTTGTAAGTTCTTCTTCTTCTTCTTCTTTTTTTTTTTTTTAAATAAATTGGCAGGTGTACACAAGGAAGGAAGTTTACATCATTGGGGACTTCAGATCCCCAACCCTGTGCTATACAATCACCATTTTCTGAAAATGTAAAATCCATCTCTCTGTTTTCTTGAAGTTATTTTATAAAATATGTGGAGTTTTTTATCTAATTATTTTTAATTATGCCCCTATAGAATTAGTGCAAATTTCCCTACTTGTTCATTTGAAAATACATATGAAGTGAGGCTATGTCCCCTGATGGGCACTATTTACATTTTAAAGCATCTAAACATGAGTCTCTTTTGCTGATCTTTTCTGCTGTGAACAAATTAATGTCATTCCAATTTTTGCATTCCCACTAAATATCCCTCATCAGTGATAACAGATGCTATTTTTCTGTATGAGTTCATTAAATATATTATTTCCTTAAGCACACAATATTATCAAGATATCTATCCCTTCCTTAAAAGGTGCTGTGATTCTAAACTATCAACCTTTTTGACTACATAAGATATATCAGAAACCCATCCTCAGCAGGAGAGGCTCCCTTTGGAAGGCAGCATGGTATTATTTTGTTTTACAACAGCTTTGATAGGCTTGACTGAATGTTTACTTGAACCCTATTGCGAACTGTTTCTAAATCCGAATTGTAAAAATAGCTTTATTTTAAGAAATTGTTTTTTTTTTTTAGAAATAACAGTTATATGAAATCTTAATGCTACCTAACCTAAAAATCTTAAGCAAAGGAAAAAAGCAAAATAAAAAAAATAATATTTAATACATTAGATTTTAAAATTATCTAAGAAGTAGAGAATGCCAGAATATTTTTATGCTTTATTTCTGTGTAAGCTTGAATGTATCCTTACTCTGGGAAAAAGGATATTAGGGAACATGATATCAAAATGGTAGTAGATACTCAACAAGTGTTTCGAGAATGAACTGGACTAAACTAAAGAAATGTGTCTTTTTTCAAGGGATAAGAAAATGGAAAAAAGTCACTTTGAAAACATTGCATGGTATCTAGATTTAGGTTATGTTGATACCTATTTGGAATTGATTGTGAAAAAGTACATCTAATCACTTGACAGTACTACTTGTTATGTTACATTGAGTGCTCCTTTAGCAAAGAAGATTTTATTTCGTTTAGGTCAAGATTGGTGGGTACACAAGGAGAATTCTATTGTCTGAGGCTAATTAATACTGCACAATCAGATCAGCACAGAGCCTGCCAACACTGTCTGTAGGCATCAGGGAACCTCAGGGTGCTTCAGGAGTCTTTGCCAGTACTTATTCATTCACTCGTGAACATAGAATAATAAAGTCCCTATCACAATCGCTTGAGACAAGATTCTGGAACTCAAGTGTAGTGGGATAAATGGTGGACCTTCAAAAGATAGGTCCACATCCTAGTCCCCAGAGCCTGTAAAGGTTGCTTTTTTTTTCTTTTTTTAAGAACTTCTTTGTAAATTTAATTGCAAAGATTAAGGATTTTGAGTTGAGGAAATCATCCTAAATTGTTCACATAGGTCCTAAATTGAAAGACACAGGTCCGTATAAGAGTAAAACAAAGAGGCATTAGACAGAAGAGAAGGTCACATGGCCATGTTTCCATTTTTTTCAAAGATGAAAAACTTTTGGAGATCTGTTTTGCAACAATGTAAATATACTTACCGTTACTGAACTATGAACTTCAAAAGTTGTTGGCTAACTTTCTGTTACTATGACAAAATGCTTGAGATAATCAACTTAAAAGGAGGAAAGTTCTCATGATTTCAGAGGTTTCAGGCCATAGTCACTTGACTCTCTTGCCTTGGGCCTGTGTTGTCATAATACGTCATGGCCAGAGTGTGTATCAGAGGAGGACTGTTTACTTCATGGTGACTAGGAAATAGAGAGAAAGGAAGGAGTTAAACATCCCTCAAATCTCCTTAGATGGCACACTCCTGGTGACCTAACTTCCTTGCACTAGGCTCCACCTTCTAAAAGTTCCACTGCCTCCCAATAGCACCACAGCAGTAAGGACTAGTCTTTCAACACCAAGCCTTTGGGGGACATTCAAGATTCAAACTACAGTAGTTATGATGGAAAAATTTTGTTTATTTTAGAAACCCTTTAGAGTGTTTTATAGAAATACATATAACAAAATTGAATTAAATATAGAAATAAGAGAACATGGAAAGTAGGACAGAATAAATTTGAATAGAAAAGCAAAATTTAACTAGTAGTGTTTTGTTCACAATGTGAATGCTGTAAGGTTTTGTGCTTTTGATTCTAGGCTTTTAGCAGCCATTGCCAACAGGAGACTAGTTACATGATTTTTATAATTTACAAAAATGAATTTATAGTATGATCTCAACTAGCTAAAATACATGTTTACATATATAGGTATAAAAAGACCTTAGAAAGAAATATGCACACATGCACACACAAACTTACAAATAAAGATACAAAATGTTAACAAAGATTATCACTAGGTGATTGTATTTTCCTCTTAATTCTTTTATATATTTTCTGAAATTTTCACAGTTGACCTATAACTTAACATTTAGGAGAATGATTTTGTGTCTTTTGATGACTTTCATAGAAATTAACTAAGTGACTCAAAGGGGAAAAAAAGTAAAGATATCAAATGTATAGATCTAGTACAGGATAAGATTGACTTCAGACAGAAAGAGAAAATCCTCAAGAGGATGGTATTGGCTTGGGGTGGCTGAAGGATCACAGGACTTATTGTCTCCAAGGAAGTGAAGATTTGTGAAATCTCTGAGTCTATCATGCGTGCTGAGCACTGGGAGGAACAGCTTCTCCTGAGCCACAGTCTGATCTCAGTGTCTAGTGATAAGTAAGGAACAGAGTATATCAGGGGAGAAAGGGCTAAAGTTCAAGCAATCTCTCTTGAGGGAAATATACCATTGCTATTTGCTTTTGTTGTCAATTTCCAAGATCCTAAGTTTATTTCCAGGTTCTTAGATTTCATTAATTCAGGCAAATTTGGGGCAAAGTTAAATAGATAATATGGAATTCAATGAATGATTTTGGAAATTATTAACAGCTCTATAGACATATAATTTATACATCATAAGATTTACCTGTTTAAGAATACAATTCAATAATTTTTAGTATTTACAGAGTTGTATAACAAATACCATTAGGGTTAGATGTGGTGTCTCCCAAAACTCATGTGTGAGACAATGCAAGAGGATTCAGATGGGAAATGATTAGGTTGCAAGAGCCTTAAACTAATCAGTGAATTAATCCCTAATGGGATTAACTGAGTGGTAACTGAAGGCAGGTGGGGGGGTGGCTGGAGGAGGTGGGTATTGGGGTGTAGCTTTGGGACATATATTTGTATATGGCAAGTAGAGACTCTCTCTGTCTCTCTGCTTTCTGATCATCGTGTGAGCTGTGTCCCTTTGCCACACTCTTCCACCATGAGGTTCTACTTTACCCTGAGCCCTGAAGAATGGAACCAGCCTTCTATGGACTAAGACCTCTGAAACGATGGGCCCTCAAATAAACCTTTCCTCTTTGACAATTGTTCTAGTTGGGTCCTTTAGTCACAGTAGAAAAAAAAAGCTGGTTAAACAAACACCATAATCTAATTTTTTATCAATCTCATACCTATTAACAGTCATTTCCCATTTTCTTCTATCCCAGTTCTAGGTAGCCACTAATCTACTTTCTATCCTACAGACTTGCTTCTGATAGACATTCATATAAATGGAATCCTATAATATATGGCATTTTGTGACTTGCTTCTTTCACTAAGCCTAATGCATTTTGAGGTTCATCCATATTATAAAATGTATCATTTTTAAATTCCTTTTTATGGCTGAAATGTATTCTGTTATATGTACTACATTTTATTTATCTATTTGTCAGTTGATAGACATGTGGGGTTATTTCTACTTTTTGGTTAGATTCTTAACCTGTTGTTAATAATTTTTCTTATATGGAGACTATTTCTTAAAGGTCCTTCTTTATGAAAGTCTTATTGTGTGATTAATTTATCCCATTTAAACTAATCAAGGACATTAAATGACCATTATTCAGAGTTTCTAAATAGCATGAAATAATCAATTATCCTTTAAGACAATCAACTACTGTGCTGAACCGATGTAATTTCAGTCAAAACCCAGAAACTTGGCACTTTAGTTGGTTCATACAGATTTAAGTTAAATGTCCCATTTCTATAAGGCTTTCTGATAAAATGAAAATAGTGCAGTTTCCCATCATTACCTCTGAGGCCATTGAGAGGCCTGGAGATAGGACCTGGGGTTGGGAGTCCCGCTTTCAAATTACGGAAAAGCATACCAGGCATTGAGCTTTATTGTTTTCTATTACATAAAGTAACAAAGACTAATTTCCAAAGCATTGGCATAAAATGTCCCCAGGGGATTTGGCTTAATGAACAGCTAAAAGTGATCTACAATGAACATATTTGCTATGGTATGTAAATGGTGCTTTTAAGAAGCTTTAGTGTTTTCTTCTGAGGGAGGTGAAATCTGGTTTAGCTTGCTCTTGTGCTTCAGTGCACAGAAGGGGAACTTCATCATGGCATTCTGTCCCAGTGTTCACCAACTATCCCAAGAGAGTGAGCATCAGTTTGCTCTCTCCCTGTTGTCCTTTGTGCTGCTCTTTCCCACCCTTGGAGAAAGAGAACTGATCCTAACGATCTGATTTCAGCACACGGAAGAGGTAACTTCTTCCACAAGTCTAGCAAATATGGGTAGAGTCCCTTTTCAGAATTTCATTTCAGTTTTCTTTCTTTTTTTCTCCCCTTTCCTCCAACACAGTATAGGTTCAATACCCTAACCTGAGAAGCAAAAGCAAAACAAGAGGAATGCTAACTCTTGAATAACATTTTGAAAAATTAGATAATGTTGATGAGAAGGTAGTAAAATGCCATGACATGGAGGCTATTCAGAGGGTGATGCCCACTTTCATGCTTCCCTATGAATCCATCTTGGCCTGCCTCTGCCCTGGGCTAGGTCTTCTTGATTCGACTTTGCCTTTGCTTTAAAAAAAAAAAAAATCAGTAGGTGAAGGTCCACAAAGATCCAGTGAGTCAACTATTTTAACAAACAGCCCCAGACTGCAGTGGCTGAAATGGGTAAAAACTAATTGCTTTCACATCATAGTCCAATGGGATTGGCAGTCATTCAGAAGAGGCCAGGCCTTCCAGGCTATGTGTTGAAAAAACACCACTATTTTCAACACATAGCCTGGACATCATAGAAATAGTAACGTGCTGGGTAAGTAATGTACATCACTGTCCCTCAACTTCCTTCAGCCGAAACATATAAGACCTGTGCCTAACTATGAAGGAGAACTCAGAAGGAACATAAATGAGCATAAATGAGCTTAGTAAAAACTTGGAAGTGTCTCTGTTACATATTCTCTGAACTAAGAGATAAGAAATATTTTTTCTTATGCTCTCTGGATGTTTGATTACACTGTCTTCGGAAAGGGTTGCATGTCACATTTTAGTGGTAAAGTTTGAGATTTGGATTTGAATTAAGTAATTAATGGGTCTTCATCTGGGGTTGGGTCTCTGAATATTTCTGGTTTTCCATGCCAAAGCACCACCTCAACAGTATTTAACAGTACCTGAATTAATAGTAGAGATTCAGAGAAAATAAAATTCAAAAGTTATGCTGGATCTTTCTGAGAAAATGGATTTTGTTTGCTATTATAAAGGTCAGCAACAGTCCAGTAGTATAGTAGAGCTTTGGTTCTTTCTTAATTAACCTTGTTGGAATTTTTTTTATCATTTGAAAAACTCTACCTTTGGCAAGCAATGCTGCTAGAATTTTCATTTATGTATATAAAGGACCATACCCGACAATTTGGAGGCAGGTAAGCCTAGTGGTCAAGAGCACAGGTTCTAGGTAGACTGTCTGAGAGTGACCTGGGGCCATTTACCTAATTCTCTATGCCTCAGTTTCCTTATCTATTAAGTGTTGGAGGTGGCTCCAGGGTGAATATATTGGTTCCTACCTGGTATACTATGAATTGCCTTGCTTACCTTACATTCTACCTCCTTCTAAGGGTCTTTCCTCTTCAGCAGAAGTTGAAAAGTTAAAATCTGCATTTCTCAAAACTTTAGGCAGGTGGGAACTGGTTATAATTTTGATTCTTTCATTTTGATGAATTTATTAGAAATTTGGAAGTTGGATATAAGGAGGCCATTATCTTGCCTATTTTGCTGCTGACAAGCAAGATTCTGGAGAGGAGAGGTTTAATCTTTAGCAGAGTTCCAGTGTCCTTTTTTCCAGCTTCCTGAATGTCTAAGGCAAGTGTTAGTAGTGGCATGTGCAGCAGCTTCTTGAATCTGGATTCTGGCAGTAGGACATGTTCTTGAATTGACCAGCTCTAGTGACCTCGGAAGTAGTGGCTTTGGTAATGGGCTAGTTCTGTATTACTCTGGGAATTACTTATGGAGACCCAGACTAGAACCTATTCCTTCAACCTTGCAGCTATTTCATAAAATCAATTCACTGTACTACCCAACTTGCAAAAAATATTTCAGAGTTTCCTTTTTTTTTTTTTCCTGCAGTGAATCCTAAGGAAATCAATTTCTCATATGGTCAATGTGAGAAAGAAATAATATATGTAAAGCACTAGAACTTGGTATGTAGTAAGTGCCAAATATATGTGAGCTTTATTATTATATACACTAATGACTAAGAATGTGAAATGAATTTTTATAGGATCCCCTAAAGAGTTCCATTTTAAAATATGAATTTGGCTCTAGAAATATGTGTTCCCAGCAGCAAATAAGTGGAGTTTGAGTCATACCCAGTTAATTTGCCCACATTCCTTTTCACATGCTAATTCAGGAAAAGCTATTTGGCCCTCTGCTGACCCAGGTACTTTGATAATTGCCATTTCACCTGGTTCTAAAAGGATACAACCCCGAATTATTATTTATCTTTTCGACTTGATGAGGACATTGTCGATGAAGACACAAATGCACCAACAACAGAGGTATCTTATTAAAACCCTCTCTTTTTATATCACTCTATTTAATTTTAGAAGCCCACTAAAGATAAACAACTGACTATTCTAAAGTAAATGCTAATATAAAAGATGAGACTTTGAAACAAAATTGTATTTGGTCACTCTATGAAACTTCCTTTATTCAGGGTATAAAAAAGCCTGATTTAACACTCATTATTTCATCCTGAAATTCATTCATTGTGCCTTTTTAAAAAAATAAATTATCTTTTCAACCCATTCTTTGCATTGAAACCACAGAATTGTTCCTTTACTGTTCCTCCTGTTGCATCCATTTTTTTTAATCAAAGCGACCATTAACATACTATGCATGAGGAATTTTCAACGAAATATCATTAATGAAATTTGAGTCATTTGGGAGGGGATTGGCAGATTATTGCTGCTGATGATGACTTTTTTTTTAACAAAAGAGAGTAGAGCTAGTTTTTTTTTTAAAAAAATAATGATATATATATTTTTTCAAATTGAAACTCTTGAATAACTTGATTTGCATTGTCAAAGAAAACTTGTTGGATGCCACATATAAGAGAGGTAAGAAGAGAGGTACTTTGAAACCAGGTAGACTCTGATGGAGACTCTACTACAACTTTTATGACCATCTCTGTTTTTTCATCTGTGAAATAAGAATAATGAGGAAGGAGGGGAAGGAAGGGGAAGTATGGGGACTAAATTGAAACAAATTATATTCCATGCTTGTATAATCTTGTCAAAATGAACCCTAATATTACATATATATAATGAACTATAAAAAATAAATTAAGGGGCTGGGGATGTGGCTCAAGTGGTAGGACGCTCGCCTAGCATGCACTGGGTTCGATTCTCAGCACCAGGTAAAAATAAAATAAACATATTATAAACCTATTGTATCCATCTAAAAAACTAAAAAATAAATATTAAAAAAGATTCTCCTCTCTCAGCCTCCCAAGCCACTGGGATTACAGGCATGTGCTACCATGCCTGTTGATCTTGATCTTGGTGGGGGTGATCATGCAAGTGTATGGTACATGAAAAAATTTGTTAGGCAGGGCTGAGTGTGTAGCTCAGTTGTAGATCTCTTGTCTAGCATGTACAAGGCCCTGGGTTCAGTGCCCATAGCCAAAAAAAAAAAAAAATTAAAAAAGAATAATGATAGTTTATTCTTAGATTTTTTTATGGAGAATATTGGTCATAATGTATATATAATGCTTCACACAGAACCTAGCAGATTCTAGGGGTACTTATGACCACTAGTATGTTTTTTAGTTTTCTCATAAAACTTTTTTTACAGAATATTAATAATAGTTTGTGTCAAGACCTAATGCATATATGTAGTAATTATTGTGCCTATTGTGATTATTCTCACAGTCAACTCTCTTTAAACTAGAATATTTGGTTAACAGAATACTCCTAAAATATGTTAGATTTATAAAGTATTACCCATTTTTGTAAGTCACTAGATGTTAAAAAATAATAGATTAAAAAATAAAACAAAGCTTAAATTAAAATGGCACAGACCTAAGAATCATGAATTCTATTGTTGCACATTCTATTGTTGCACAATCAGGATGGAATGGCCAGAGACAAAAAGTAATTTATCTTTCTATATGACCACCTATTTATTTCAGTCACCAGAGCCTGAGAGATTATGTCTAAAATCTTTGCTTTTGTGCCTAGATTATAAACTTATTCTACTGGCAATTTTTATACTATATCTAGACATGAAATATGAACTATTCATAAAAGTATTAAGTATTTTTATAGTTGTTCCTGAGAATGTTTTATGTTTACAAATGTGATTTAATTATAAGCAAAGAGTATTAACAAGCCAAAGACAAAAGGCTCTCGGTGGAGATTGTGCCACTGACATTTTCTGCAATGATCATTTGTAGATCCTCAGGACTGTTTTCATCTGTGCCTGCAAAGAAGCTGAGATTGTTTGTAGTTCAGAGTGTTGTGCTGAGTTTGGAGAATTCTGTTAGTTTTGAGTTATTAAAGTCAGGGTATCTGACTAGGTTCAAGGAGCTGACTGGGTCTTGGAAGTTGAGGAATGGGTTTCCTTGTGAGCAACCAGTACCACTTGTCCTTTTGGGGTATGCCCCACTCAGTACCAGGGAATAAGGACCCTGACCTTCCACAGTCATACTTGACTATCTGACTTGTCTTTCACTCGGCCTGTTTTGCTGAACCAGGATCCTCAGTATTTTTCCAGTTACATGTAATCCAGTGTGAACATTAATGTTCTGCCCACTGGCGTCAGCACAGAGGCTTGTAACAATGTGCATTTGACTTCTCTTCTAAAAATGGTCTGGAAATACCCTAACTGAGACGCCTCCATCAAGATCAGGCACTAGAGATTACAACATAGAAATTGGGAACAGATACTGAGTAAAATCATCCTTTTGTGGAAAAAAAATATTGTTTATCTCTTTTTTTTGAAATCCCCTAATTTAAAAACAAGACTTTATATAAATATACTTTTTATATCACAAACTTTACACATTTTAACTGCACAATTCAATGATTTTTTTTTATTGGCAAATTTACTGAATTATGCAACCATCACCAAAACCTAGTTTTAGAATATTTTGGATTGTTTATTGCTAGTATACTGAAATTTATCGATTTATATATGCTCTCTCTATATATTTGAGACCTTGCTTCACGTTTAAAAAATAAAGCCATTTTAATTGCTTTTCTTGTTATATGTATGTTGCTATATATACATGAGCCTGTTGTCTAAGAATAAACATGGATTCTACACCCCTCCCAACTTTTAATTAAACAACAGATACCAAATCTAGTCCCTTCATGAGGAGGAAAAACTGGGAGGAGACATTAGTTTTAGTCTGTACAGGCTATGGGGAGGTCTGTGTGGCAAGTAATAAGAACCAAGAACCTATTCTGTGGATTCAGGAATCCACAGAATCCTCTTCGCACTTACTTATTTTTGTCTGTAGTTATAGTTATATATCATATTTTTACAGGTATTTATATTTATTGTTACTGGGGTTATTTACAATAGTTAATGAGAATGGTTTTATTCAAATTCAGTTGAAAAACAAATCTCTCACCATGCACAAATTTCAAACTCAAAGTGGATCAAGAACCTAGGAATTAAACTAGAGACACTGCACCTCTTAGAAGAAAAAGTAGGCCCAAATCTTCATCATGTCAGATTAGGCCCCAATTTTCTTAATAAGAGTCCTATCGCGTAAGAATTAAAATCAAGAATCAATAAATGGGATGGGTTCAAACTAAAAAGCTTCTTCTCAGCAAAAGAAACAATCAATGAGGTAAATAGAGTCTACATTTTGGGAACAAATTCTTACCACATGCACATCATGCAGAACACTAAACTCTAGGATATATAAAGAACTCAAAAATCTTAAAAACAACAACAACAACAAAAACAAACAAACAAACAAAAAAACAAATAACCCCATCAATAATGGGCCGAGGAACTGAATAGACAATTCTCAAATGATCGACAAATATATGAAAAAAAGTTCATCAACTCTAGCAATCAGAGAAATGTAAATCAAAATTACTCTAAGATATCATCTCACTCCAGTCAGTTACTATGGCAGTTACTATGAAGACAAATAACACTAAGTGTTGGTGAGGAGGAGTGGGGGGAAAGGCACACTCATACATTGCTTGTGGGACTGCAAATTGGTACCACCAGTACTGAAAGTAGTATGGAGATTCCTTGGAAAACTTGGGATAGAACCAACATTTGACCCAACTACCCCACTCTCTGGTCTATACCCAAAGGACTTAAAATCAGCACACTACAGGGACACAGCCGCATCAATGTTTATAGCAGCACAATTTACAATAACTAAACTATGGAGACAACCTAGACACCCTTCAGTAGATGAATGGATAAAGAAAATGTGGTATATATACACAATAGAATATTATTCAACATTAAAAGAGAATAAAATCATGGCATTTGCAGGTAAATGGGTGGAACTGGAGAATATAATGCCAAGTAAAGTTAGCCAATCCCCCCCCCCCAAATGCCAAATGGTTTCTCTGATTTAAGGATGCTGATTCATAATGTGGTTAGGGGAGCATGGGAGGATTAGATGAACTCTAGATAGGGCAAAGGTGAGGGAGGGGAAGGGAGGAGGCATGGGTGTAGGAAAGATGGTGGAATGAGATGGACATCATTACCTTTAGTACATGTATGAAGACATGAATGGTGTGACTCTACTTTTTGTACAATCAGAGATATGAAAAATTGTGCTCTATATGTGTAATATGAATTATAATGCATTCTGCTGTCATATATAACAAATTAGAATAAATTTTAAAAAAGAAATTCAAGACTGAAATTCAAATGCCTTTTGATGACATGTATGGATGTGACCAGTGTTTTATATATTGTAATTTCTGCCAGGAGTTCCTGCCATCACTTCTTACTCAACTGACAGTAGAAGAATGACTTGCCTCTTCTTCTCAAAAAATACTTGTCTCCTTTCTTTTCCTTCATAATTTTCCCATAGCACTTGATTTTATATCTTCTTGTACTCTCTTCAACTTCACATCCACGAGCAGTTTATTGGTGAATCCTGGTCCTCTCTATCATGTTGCCATGAAAGATTTCTCTCTTTAAATTGTATTTCTCCCCTTCTCTCCTTGGCCACATGGAAAGTCAAAGATATTTTCTCCATTATTAAAGCTATTCAGAATTCTTCCAGATAGAATGTCAAACCTCATGTTTCTCGTTTCCCATCTTGATTAATAGATACTTCTCTGTTGGCTTTAACTATAAATCACTTCTATTTGCCCCAAATCATTTTCCATCTTTGTTCTTGTAAGAACACACCTTTACTGGTCTCCTTTTTTGTTAACTCCATTCCCCTCATAGGATTTTCATTACGTCATGAATCTAATTCGTCTTTCCTTTCATCCAGCTTTAGCTCATCTTTTGGTTTTTAAGGTACAAAGTAAAACAAATCAGAGAGGACTTTCGTCGGGGTGTAGCCATCTTTTACATGTCATTCCTCTACTCACTTCACAGAGTAGCGTTCATGCATTCACATATTTACCAAATCAGAGGCTGAAGAGCCAGGGAATGTGTTCTCCCAGCACTTAGTGCAAGTCCCTGTACAAAGAAGCCACTGTATGTTCCTGTAGTGACTGACTACCTTCCCCATGCCTGATGCCTTCTGGGCTCTGGGACATAAAAAGGAATTGCCTGGGCTTTGATGAACTTACAATCGAACCTCCAGTGTGAAAAGGACACCTTACTATTGTTATGAGTACTGTGATACAAGCAGGGACCTGCTGTATGGAAACACAGGAAAGATGTATCCAGGGAAGGTGAGAAGAGGTTTCAGGAAGAAGGTGGAACTGGAACCAGGCTTTGAAGGGGATTTTGCCAGAAGAGAACCTATGTAAGCAGAATAGTTCTGTGAATATTTTAGACTGTCAAAACAAGGATGAAAATAGCAACATGGTGAGGGCAGACATTCTGAACTCCGGTACCGTTTTTGGGGGTTTTCTAGACAAATCATCTTGAATATATCACTTATATGTGTCTGATTTCCCACCTTTTAAGTGGAAGTGATATAATAACATTTCTCTTAAAATATCTGTGAGGATCACATGAAATGATTGATGCATGTGTAAACCCACATGTAAAAACCTACTTCTAAGAAATTATATGAAAATAGCTTAATATCAATCTATTCTGCAAACATGGTATGATAGTCCCTCTTTGGAAGCCAATGGATATTTGTGGTTAAAGATTATTTTTATGTTACAAGTAGAGTACACCTTATCCAGAATGCTTGGGGCCAGAAGCGTTTCAGATTTCATATATATTTTTTAAATTTTGGAATATTTGTATGCACATAATAAGACATCTTGGGGATAGGACCCAAGTCTAAATATGACATCTAGTTATGTTTCATGAACACTTTATACACAAAGGCTGAAGATAATTTTATATAAATTTTGGGGGGTACTGGGGATTGAACTCAAGGGCACTTAACCAGTGAGCCACATCCCTAGACCTATTTTGTATTTAATTTAGAGACAGGGTCTCACTGGCTTGCTTAGTACCTTGATTTTGCTGAGGCTGACTTTGAACTCATGATCCTGCTGCCTCAGCCTTCCTCCAATCCACTGGGATTACATGCGTGTGCTACCGTGCTCAGGTTACACAATATTTTTAATAATTGTGGGCATGAAATAATTTTATGGAGTTTACCACTATGGCCTCATGTTGGCACTCAAAGTTTTGGATTTGGGAGCTTTTCAGATTTTAGATTTTTCAATTAGGTATGCTCAATTCATATATTATATATAACAATATATAATTATTAAAAATTATCATGATTTTAGCAAATCAAGTCTTAGGGAGAGAAAAAACACATTATGGAAATGAAATACCAGAGGAAATACCTGAAAGTGTATACATTTGGGGTGTGGGCATGGGGGGAAAATGTGTAGCAGGCAATTGTTATTATATGCTACTTGACTCATACAACATTTGGTTTAAAAAAGTAAAAGTAAATTTAAAAGTACAAATGGAAAAACTTGAAGGAGTGTGTTTGTGACCTAATATCCTCTGTTCCATCATACTTCAAAACAAAAGCACATACCCCACTTCTTGGGCCTGACTGCATCCCCAAATTCCAATCCGACTTCATGATCAGAAGTAACCAAGGTTCTAACCTATGTCCTCAAAGGGTGTTTTGGTCTTCTGTTAAGTTCTTACTAGTTGTTCCAGTGACAAGTTGCAAGGAGTTTGTTGAGGGAGAGTCTGGAACTGGTTAGTGACCTTTTCTAGGCAGGAACCAGGGATACTAGAAATCCCAACGTGTAGTGTGCAAACAGCTGTGCACCAAAGGAGGGCTGTCCTGAATTTTTCATGACTTTTACATATCCCATCAGACATTCATGTAGATCTAAAAAATTCCTGTAGTATCTAAGCCTAGAATTTAACTTTGTTATAAAATATCCATGGTGAATATTCTAATTTTTTTGCAGTTTTAAATGTCACAATCAGTTTGAAGTTTAAGTATTGTGTATCATTACAAAAAAATCATTGTCAACAACAAAGCCATTTGTAGTATTTGAGTCTCCAGTACAACAGTAGCCATTGCATTGTAGTGATTTCATGCATGCATAGAAGAAGTACATATGTTTCCTATTTCAGAGTTGCAAATATAAAGGAAGTCTGCTGATAATCCACTAACTATATCATTTTTTATAAATCAAAATATATTTTGTGCATCTAGCTACTATGCTACGCCTTCCTGTGAAGCTATGCCCATGCATTTATGTATGTAGTTCATATTAAATTACTTTTAAAAAATCGATATTTATTTTATAGTTAAAACAGTATATTGAAATTATTCCTTAAGGTGGAATATATTGCCTATAAGCAATATATTCCAGGACAGTGAAGAGGGTGTTAAATGTCTATTATGTAAGTGGTTAGGTCCAATAAGGTTGAATACAACTATTATAAGAATTGAAAGTTCTTTAAAGTTGAGCTGGATTCCTCCTGTCATTATTAAATATCATTTCCAGATTTCAGTCATTTTCTACCTCCCTAGAAAATAGCTGGAAAATAGCTACTCAGAACCGCCTTAAATTTTTTTTTCTTTCTTTCGTTTTTTTTTTTTTAGTCCAAAGGTGTTGATGATGTCATATCTTATGTCCAATAAGTTTGGCATTGTAAAACCTTTTCTGAGTATAATTTTACATGGCTCAAAGTTCAAAATCCACATTTCATGTGGAACCAGCCAAAGGACAGCAGCAGCCTTTCTGCTGTCTTTTCATAGCAGCCTTTCCTGAGCATCCCAGTTACAGGGCTGGTCCTGCTTCATGTGTGATTTGTGGGGCCCTGTGAGCTGGGGCCTGCTGCACTCTGCATTTTTCCCTTTGCACTGCTAATTCACCAAGCTAATTAGGCTAGTTAAGGGTCTATTAAGGCAGAAATCTGTTGGAGTTTAGTCTCATTCATTTCTTTCAGAGGAACTTGCAAGGAAGCTCCTGTCAGCTTTTGGAACAGGAACAGAATCTCAAAAGCTTGGCATGAGAAACAGCTGAAAGCGCCAACCTTCCAGGCCAAAGATTCTAGTCACAAAGAGTCCCAATTCAACTTGTTCCCTTGAGGCAAACTTCAAAGTATGCGGGAATCAAAAACTCATATAATGAAAATAAACCAAGGGGTAACACACTTAGCTAGGACTTGCTGGAAACACAGTTCTTCCACTCTTACCTCCATCCCCTCTTCCTCCAGAATAGCCTCCTGGTCCCTAATGACTTGTAAGAAAGAGAGAACAGGTTTTCTGATGTTCATTTACTTTTTTACCCATGTGCTTGTTTTATTACACACTTTAAAAATTATTCTTAATTTGTGGATGAAGAAATACATAAACACTGTTTTAATTTTCCTTTAGTGGTGTTTTTCTTTCTTTGTTTTTTCCCCTTACATAAAGTTTTAGGACAATATGTAATTTTGTCTGAGTACCAAATTTTTTTAATGATTGAAAAATCATTAAATGACTATAGTAGAGATAGAGTAAAGTACAATTTCAAAACACAGTATTTGCAGTTGTGGGGTTTTTGTTTTAGGTGAAATATCAACTACTTAAAAAATTTTAGAGCAGGGCATAAATGAAAACTTTTTAGAGATTCATTTGGCCATTAGTCTCAATTTACCAGAATAAATCAACACCAGAGGTTTTAATCTCTTTGATTTCTCTTGTTTTTATGTGCTCTTGGCATTGCCTAATTTTCCCCCCACTGGTGAATTGCTTACCTCTAGGCTTTTTTGGGGATGGCAAGAGAAGAATGGCATCCTCACAACCTGTATAAGGGCATTGTTCACACATCAAAGCACAAATTCAAAGAGCAAATGTCCAACCATGGTGACTACTGCAGTGGGTCATTCACACTTTTTGCTTGCACCTATATAGTACCATTTATCTGCAATCTTTTGTGATGATTTGATTAAAATTTAATGCATATTCAGCTAGTTGGTTTAAAAATTATCAAAGTGCTTGCAAAGTCTTGAAATTTGTAGTCTATGAAAATTAGAACTTTCCTATTGGAGTATTTTGCATTTCACAAAAGTGGACAAAAGCTGTGTTTGTTAGATAGCTCTCGCCTCATCTAATTTATTTAGGGTACTGAAATTTTTACCACCACTATTTTGGAATTCTGAAGTCCCTGCCATTTAGATTTGGATTATTGTCAACTACCAATTAGTGGAGAGAGGTATGGGACTGCTCTCCCCTTTAAGTTTTTTCCCTGCCATTGAAACTTTACAGCAAACTTGCTATTAACTGGGATGGTCAGAGAATGTGGAGAACTGATTACTTGGATAAGGGAAGAGTTAATGAGGAAACCCATTCTCTTAAAACTCTTGGACTTCTTTGTAAAATTAATTAGTACCCTTAATGGCCTTAGAAAACAAAGTGTGTAATATTAAACATCACTGAATATTTCTTTCAGAGAACAAGATATTGCTATGCCTCAGTGTTCTCATTCTGTAAGTGCATTATTATTATAATACAGAACTGTAGTTGGAGAAGAGAGAAGACAGGACTGAACCTATGTTTCTCCCTGGCCTATATACACTGGAATTCTTTTCACTCTTATCTCTGATATAAGTTGTTTCTTTATCAACAAGATAGACAGGCTCTGGAGCAGTTTATCAGGGATTAAATTTTAATTCCATAATTCATTCACTATATGATATTAGGCAATTTAATTCTGTTACTAAGTTTCCTCATCTGTAAAAGAGGCAAAATAGTAAGTAGGGTTTATAATAACCCCTTCATGCTAAATTTCCATACAAAAGCACTAAGGAAAATGCTTATTCCTAGAATTAGCCAAACTGCAAAGTCTTACAACACAGTTCTCAGACAGTCCTCAATTTCAACAGCTTGTGTTGGGGAAGAATTCATAGAACTCACTGAAAACCATTGTTACCATTTATTACAGTGAAATGATACAAGAACCTGGAGAGTTTCAATCTTTTAAGTTTTCCTTGTCCTCAGGATGTTCTGCTGTTCAAGTATCAATGGGAGGTAGTATGCATGGAGTTATTATCAACTTGGAATGCTTGTTTGAGCTTCAGTGTCTGGAGTTTTTATTGAGACTTGATTACATAGTCTTGGTTGATTGATTGATTGTCTATGAGGTTGAACTAAGTCTCTAGTTTTCCTCCTCTCCACTGACGTTAAGCTGATACCATCTGGCCCATGGGCTACCATGAGTCACTTTGTGGCATAAACCAACAGGTATGAACAAAACCTAAACCTCTCTTTAAAACACAACCTGGCACAGAGTAAGTACTCTCCTAAGTAAGTACTTATTTTATTATTAATTATCTTCTTTCTTTTATTAGAGGATCTCAAAATATTTTCCAATTTCTTCATTTTGTATTATGAAAATGTACAGACATACAGAAAAGAATATTACATAACTACCTGTATAGCCACTGCTAGACCCAACAATTAATATCATGCCATATTTATTTTATCTATTTAGATGACTGTGTATAATGTATGCATAAAGAACATGTATTGATAGATAAATATATAATTTTTGTTGTATCATTTGAAAATAAGTTGCAGGTATCAAAGCCATTCATCCCTAAAAACTTCAGCCCACATGTCTGAAGAATAACTACAGTATCATTATTATAATTTAGAGAACTAATAACAATTCCCTAAAATGCCATATCCAGCTATACTCTAATTAAAGAAAAAATATGAGTTAATTGAGGGAGACTCCTCTTTCCCAAAAAAAAAAAAAAAAATGCTCATTCTCCCTCTCCTCTGTGGAAGAATCTAGGGTGGCTTCTTGTTTCTTGCTGAATGAAGTCCAAACACTGGTAGCCACCATTCAAGGCTTTGTATGATTGTGAGTCTCACGTACTTCCCCTACATTCCCACATACATTTACATAACATTTCCTGAGTGTTTACTCTGTGCCAGCCATGGTGCGGGGTGCTTTATGTGCACGTCTCAGTTCCCACTACTTCCCACCAGCAACTCTGTGCTCCAGTGAAGGTGTCTCCATATCTGCACAAACTATGCCCACCATTATTGGGAGGAGTCATTCTGTCACCACAGAGGTTTATTCCTTCCTTCCTTTCTTACTTAAGCTCTGACATAGACCTTTAGAAGTTCCCTGGTTTGGGAGTCTTCAAATTGTATCCGATGGGATCCAGCCAATGAACTCTCGGGTCCACCTCATGGTTGAGGCAATGGCCAGGAGGATGAGTTAACTTCCTGCTCTGAAGCTCCCCTACTACCACTGTGCAAGAATTATCCACATTCAGTTGCTTTAAAAGTGGCCTTAATCAAACCCAGTCTGATCATTTTACAGAAGAAATGGAAGTGCAAAATAGTGAATGGATTTGCTCAGGTAGTCAAAGCTTGATTTTGAGAGAAGAACCTAACCTAAGGACTTTTGACTTCCTGTATATTACCCTCCGCCTCTGGAAAAGTTGCTTCCATGTTTAAAAACTACTCTCATTCTTCTCTGGTCCATTCCAATCCCTTATAGGATCAGGAGCATCTACATTCCCTCCACCACTAAATCTCCCAGCTGCTCAAGATTCTCTTCTCTGGTCCCTTAAAACCCTTTTAGTCTGAATTGCACACATGCAACACTTAATTGTGTGCACCAGAAAATCTTTTCTCCTCTTTTATATGTTTTAGTACTTTAAGAGTTGGGAGAACAACTTGGACTTTTAATTTGGTCCATGTAAATATTTAGTAAACATTCATTGATTAATTACTGTGTACCAGGCATCAATTAGGTGCTTTGGAGGTCAAAAAGATGACTCCCTGCTTCCAGAGACTCAAATTCTACTTGTGTAAATAGATTGTGTTCTACAGTGTTAATGAAATGAAATGTTCTGTTCTGTGAGCAGGCAATAGGAAAGGCAACTCATTGTGATAGAAATGATCGATAAAATTCTTCTTTGTTTCTATCCATCATGGATCATGCAGTAGACACTTGTTGATTGACAGAGGGGTTTATTCCATATTAGTTCGATGAAATAGTATTCAAATTTGCTGCATTAAAAAAAAATGAGAAGTGAATTTGGCTAAGGACCTATCTTGCCCATAATGGCAAAGAGGAAAGTTTCATCTCTTTTTGGAGTTGTGATTACTCTGTAGGTGCAGGACTCAGAACACAGTGGCTGCTTAACAGTTACTTGTTGAACAGTTCTTGGTGCTTTGTATATGCTGAGTAAGCCCGTTTTTAAAAAGAGTACCATTCATTACCAATTTTTCCCATTGGATTCCATCAAAAACCGAAAGCATATTTTTAAATCACCTTATTCTGATTTAGTTCCCACTACTAGAAGATCTTACAAAATTCTCAGAAAAAAAGCAGTCCTTTTGAAATTCAAGGGAGACAGCTCCAAGAACAAAACTATAGCATATTATCACTAAAGTCAATCAGATTCTGTGATTTCCAACTCTGAGACCACCTTCCTCTCATTGTTTATTCCCCCAAAACTCTGTTTTACCTGTTAGATCATTCAAATTCCACTGGACATTTGTGACAGACTGGAAACTTCTGATCCAAAAAGATATCAGTGGAAGAGCCATGAGAAGTACTCATGGCTAATTATTTCTTGGAAGTACAACTAGACGTTAATTATGCCAAACCCAAATTGTCATTTTTGGCAGGCACTCTATGGCAACCAGATGAAGAATACTTAAAAAATGCTATTCAATAATTTAACTTATTTAGTTTATTGTGGCTTTGTTTATGACTAACATCTGTTAGGGTCATTGAGATATAGTCCTGAAAAGGAAATCCATTAGAGGAACGACATCAAAGGTTTATTGTGGAAGAAGTTAGGGATCTGTAATGGCTCATGTAAATATACATTTATTTATGTTACTATGTAATTAATGTAGACTTCCTTACTAGATTCCATATTCCATAAGAGCAGGGAAACCTACCAACACCATTGTATCCCAGTACCTGATACTCATATGTTTAATATATTTTTGATGAACGTGTGAGCCTAAAAGAAGAATTTGATGCAATCTTGGAACACTCTTTGCCCAGTAAAGCATATTTGTTAAACATCAGGATGAACTCACAGAAGATATACTAATAAAATTTGCAAAGGGTAAAATAATTGGGGAAAAGGTATAGGTTGGGCGAAATGAAATCATTGTTACTACAAACCTAAAAAAGAAGATAGGCATTTCCTAAGTTCCACCTAATTGCAATTGTTTTGAATAATTTTTGCCCCCATTTCTCAACTCTGAATTCAAAGGCTCATTGAAATGCATCACATTTTAAAAAGAAATCTATGTCCTACAACAGTAGTCTATGAGGATGAATGAGAAAAAAAGAGGTGTTTCAAATTGGATGTGAAAGGTATCTTCAGATGTTTGAAGAGCTGCTGGGGAAGAATCAAGCTAATCCATATGCCAATCCTAGCAGAACTGGGATAAAAAATTGGAAGTGAAAGGGAGCTAATTCTTGCTGTACCAATTAGAAACCATTCTCTAACTTTCAGAGCTGTTTGGGTGTGAGAACTTCTTAAAAACTGAAGGTGTTCAATCCATCTGAGCAACTCTGGGGAATCTAAGCCACATAAGAGAGAGAGTAGATGACCTCAGGTGTTGTTCCAATCTTTTATGTTTATGCTTTGGCTTCAAAGAACTCATGAGCCCCATTAACCTAGATCCAAGAATATTTACCTCTAAGGGAATATCCTTTGTTCAGTTGTTAAGCACTTTATGATCTGGAAAGAAAGGTATTATATAGAGCATGATGCAATTTTTCTACAAGAGTGAAGTTGGACCTGTATTAAAAGTTAAGTATGTACATGAGCTGAACAAGTATTGTCACAAGAATAGTACCACAGCTAACAGAAAGAAGGTCTTAAAGTTATGGCACTAGTGTTTTCAAAGGTGTTAGCTAAATAAAAGCTAAATGAGATAAAGATGGTTTAATTTTTTTGCATTAATTCCAAGCAATACTGGCCAGAATTGCAGTGGATAGGTGTGGCTATACCATCCATTTAGCATAATTTGGAGATTAATATAGATTGCAGTGGTAATAACCCTAAGCTTGGTTCTTCCCTGACCATTGAAGACCACAGTCAATTCAACATTGCTTAGTGGGTCTCTGTGTGTCAAGTACTGAAGGAGCAAGGGAGAATGAAACCATGCTGCCTGTCCTTAAGGAGCTAACATCCAGGTAGCCCCTCGTTTTGACTGATAATATTAATACTTCCCGGACACTTACTTGTGTTATACCCTGTACAGTCAATGCGATTTTTGTTCCCATTTGTAGATGGGGATGCTAAGGTAAGAGGGACTGAGTGAACAGTCTATACTAACACAGTCAGTAAGAAATGAAGACAGGACTGAACTCAGGCACTCTGGCTTCAGAGTTCACAAGCTTAAAATGTACTTTGAAGTAAAGCACAATTCTTCCTTTCATGCTGTTCAGGGGAGACTCACTCATCCAAACTGACTGCTGACAACAAAAGCATGTGATATATAATCATTGGAGAGTGCCTACAAAACCCATTGGTACTCATCCAATTCCAGTTCAATTAACACATAGGGAAAACCTACAGCATATTAGGTACTGTGCTGATTTCACAGTAACCATCTCATTCAACCCTAATGCCTTTGTCAAGCATATATTATCTCTATTTTAGAGATGAGAATATTGAGAGGTGGAAGTTGACCTATCTAAGTTCATATAGTTTCTCAGTAGTAGTACTGGTATTTAAATCCAGGTCTCCAGATTCTAAACCCAGGTCTCCAGATTCTAAGTGTTTTCTGTAACATAATAAATGCCATTTTAAAAATAAAGAGTACAAGTCTGTGGTTGTGAGTACATTTGAAGTCATACAAGCATCATCATCATTTAATTCCAACATTTCCATCACCCCAAAAAATACCCTGCCCTCATTAGCTGTCATTTCTCATTTCTTTTTTCCCACAGCTCCTACTGTGTCTCTATGCCTTTTATAGACATTTCATATAAATGGAAACAAAAAAAAATGTGGCCTTTTATGCCTACCTTCTTTTACTTAGTATATTGTGCTTGGTATATTGTTTTCAAGGTTCATCTGCTTTGTTTTGTTTTAATCTACTTATTTGTTGATGGCCATCTGGATTGTTTTCACGTTGGGGCTATTATAAAGAGTGCTCTTACTACACTCACATACAAGTTTTTGTGTGAACATATTTTCAGTTCCCTTGGATATGTTCCTAATATTAGAACTGGTGGATGATAAGGTAACTCTGTTTAACTTTCTGAGGAGCTACCAAACTATTTTCCAAGAAGGCTATACCATTTTACATTCCCACCAGCAATGAATAAAAGCTCCAGTTTCTTCATATTATCACTAATCCTGGTTATTTTCCTTTTGTTATTGTTACAGCCATCCCAGTGGGTGTAAACTAATCTCATTATGTTTTGAAAGGCATTTCCCTAATGACTTATGTTGACCATCCCTTCATGCACTTATTGGCTATTGCTGTGTTTTTGAAGATATGTCTATTCAAATCCTTTCCCCATTTTTAAATTGTATTTTTCAAAAAAAAATTTTTATTCGGTATTTTTAGATATACATGACAGTAGAGTCTATTTTGACATATTTATACAAACATGGAGTATATCTTATTCTAATTAGGATCCCAGTGTTGTGGCTGTACATGATGTGGAGATTCCAAAGTGGATTGTCTTTTAGAAGTTATTTATATAGCCTGGATTCGAGACCCTTATCAGATATATGATTTGAGAATTCATAAATTATCTCTTAAATTGATAATTTATATAAAGTGCTTATTATAGGGCACCAAATAAATTCTGGATATTATTACCTTAATCATTATAATTATCCTGAGATTTAAAAATCAATGTTCTGAATAAAATAATAGAAAATAATAAAAACTTGGGATTCATGACTAAGAAAAAAGCACTAGAAGAAAAGACACATTAACATGTGATGGCTGAGAATTGAGATGGCTTCCCTAAGCCTGCTCATCTGGTAACCTAAAGGGTAGCACTTACACCTCTAGCCAAGAGAAAAGCCCCCTAATTTTGACTATCTTCGTTTATACCTTGTTTCAAACTTATTATATCAATGTACATTCAGGATTTTAAGGGATGGTTTACATATTGTTAGAACAATGTAACTTGACTTTTGGTTCACATTACCCTATCACAGAACTGGCAATTTGTGGGCCACATTCCTCTTGAAGCCCCTCTTACTCCAACAGAATCCATTGGGCACAATTTATTGCAAGCAACTTGTCCTAGCTTTGGCACTGTATTAGTCAGGTCTTCAGGTTTGGGGGACCAATTTGAGGTTCTTGGTTGTTCTGGGGGAGCTGTCAGTACTACAGTATTCACAGGCATACTGTAGTATGTGGTAATAATACCCATGTACTTAGACATATACCAGTATTCCACACAGCACTCTTGATTGTTGTGTGTTTGAAAGTAATAGCATCAATAGTCAATGATTTAAAACTCTACTTCCTCAATAGAAAAGTAGAAATCAGAATTCACTGAATTCAAATGGTCAATAAACACAAGTTCAATTTAACCAGTAAGACAACAATTGAAAATTATAACTGGCATATTTCTCACTTATTAGATTGGTAAAAATTAGAGTTTGCCAAAGGTAGAAGAGATGGCATTCATAAGCTGTTGGTGGGAATGGCGTTTGGTGCATTGATTTTGGTAGTCCTCAAAATGTCAAATGTACATTTCCTTTGATTTAGACATTCCATTTCTAGGAAAACAATTTAGCTTAGCAGAAAAACATAAGTAGACAAAACTTTGTGTACAAACATGTTTGTTGTAGTTTCATTGGTAACATTGAAGTATTGGAAATATAGGAATGTGCTAGGTGTGGAGGTACACACCTGTTATCCCAGTGACTTAGGAAACTGAGGCAGGAGGATTGTAAGTTTTAGGTCAGTCTCAGTAACTTAGTGAACCTGTCTCAAAACAAGAAAATTAAAAGAGCTGGGGATATAGCTCACTGATAAAGTGCCCCTGCATTCACACCCCAGTATTTGGAAAAAAATAAAAAATAAACAAGAAATAGAAAAAAGAAAATCTTTATCTTCAACTGGACTTTATGGTTGAATAAACTCAAACATAGTGTGATTCATTCTTTTAAAAAATTTATGTGCATACATATGTGTATGTGCATGCACACATATGTACTTATATACACACACACACAAATAGACAAAATGGTATGCAGTAATTACCTCTGGGATGTAGAAATAGGGGAAAGGAAGAGTTTAATGGTTTGCTTTTTTGCTTTATATATTATTACAATGTCTGATATTTAAAAAAATCACTTGTATCACTTTTGTAATTTTTAAAAAGTAAATCTAAAGTGCTCTTCTGAATTGGAAACTAGCCAGCAATGTACTTCAATTGTGTATTAATGACACTTTAAATATATTTTTTGTAAAGTGTTCACAGGATACCAGCTATTTTTCTTTGAAGTGAAAACTGTTTTGGGAATCTCTAAAACTCAGGAGTTAAGGTATGAATGAACAGAAACCAAGAAAGCTAGAGATGAGATTATCGTGTACATACTATGACAATGACAGATTTGAACAGTGACACAAGTTTCTTATCAACAAAATACATGTTGACAATATAACACACAAGCGACTAAAGTCCTGAGGGTCAACAGTTTTTTTGCAGAAACTACTCTACATCTTAAAAGATGCTAGTCTTCAGTTAAGTGGAATCCAGACAATTCAGCTTTCCTGAGGTGCTGAAAGTTCCCAAGCTTCTGAAGGGAACACAACAATAACAACACATTTACAGAGCACCTCTTCTGTTCCTGGCATTGCTCTGTTCTTTCTGTAGACAGAAGGATACTATTTAAAAGTCAAAGGTTGAACAGTCTGGATTTTCCCCTTCCAGTATGTCACACACACCCCACACTCCCACTTCTTAGCCTAGAAAAGAACTCTAATAATATCTATGCCAACCCTCCTCTCAGACTGATGCAAGGCTGCAGTTTGGTCGTGCTGGCTGAAGAGCTTTTAGAGCTGTGAAGTCCTCGATGAAGAGGTCAGCATTTTAGCACAGATGTGACTCTGTCATTTTGAAAGTGGGAGATTTTCAAAGATGAGCATGTATTTAGGGTTTTTATGGTTTGGCAGAACTGTATCTTGTTTTTAAAGACTTTAAAAACACTGGTATTTTAAAGCTTTTATTATATATTGAAGTTGCATCTGATATAAAGTGAGTTAGATGTAATCCTTCTACACTAGAAGTCACAGATGTTTTATTAAAATAATACCAATGTTAAAGGTCAAAAAATTAAAAAACAGTCCTGTTTGACTTTTTAGAGATATTGTCATGGGACAGACTAGAAATTCCTTACATCATTTGCAATAATAAAATGAAACTATCCCTCAATTTAGTAAAAATACTACGAGGCAGGTAATTTGCAGACAAGAAAACCTTTTATTTTAAACCACAAATAGTCAGCAGGTGGCCACAACTATCCATGTTTCATTAAAATCACATAAAACCTAGGTACAAAAGCACCACTGATTATTGCTCTAGAAAAACTGCATGAAAAATTTAAATATGCACAGTAAAAACACCACATATGCACAGGACCAAGTTTTTTAAAGCAAATATATGGAATGCTGAGTCAATTTTACATACAGCTTCCAATATTAAATTGATATTTATTTTGCTTGAGGATGATGGAGATTTCCAAAAAGTACTATGAGAGGGCAAAATGTCCATCCTTATATATTTTGTATGCCAACTAGTGGACTCCTAAAAAATTAGCATTTACAAAATACTTGGTAAAAATAGCTTTTAAAAGTTGTCTCAAGAGGTACATAAAATCAACCCCAATTTTCATGATAATTCATTCTCTCTCGTTATCTACAGATTCAGTTTTCTGAGCCTGTGAAAAAGAAAGAAAAAAAGATATAGTTATCACTTAAACTACGATAGCCAAGGAAAAGTCCACCCACTAACACACAAGCTTTTGAACATATGTTTTTTTGCAGCTCTACTGTACAACCTACTTCAACTCTTGGTGGAGAACAGACAAGGCAGGAGCACATGATGCCAACACTCTGCTGCGTTTATTGCTCTCTGCTTTTCAAACAGCTACAGAAACCTTACCTGCAAACCCCCACTGCTCATAATAAAAAACATCACACTACTATCTGATTCTAGTCACTGCAAACATGCAGAATTTTCTACTGTACCCTTAACTCTCACTGTTTCAATCTGCCCCTTTACTGACAGTGTGCTGGGTGGGGTACTTCTGGAGGCTGAGACATTAACAGTTGAGCGAGAGATGTGGATCTGCAATAACATTACAGGCAATAAAAAGAGACATTATGAACATGCTATCACCGGCTGAAGGATTGAGCAGTTTTTAAGACACTGATTCAATCAGTGGGAGGTATTTATGGAAAGTACCTCTTCAGCTTTAGTTTCACCATTTTCAGATGGTGTAGTACCTTCCTTTCCAGCTTCCTGCTTTTCCTCCTTCTTTCCTTTAGCACCTCTGCTAATCTTTGTTCCAGGTTCTTTCTAACAGAAGATCAAAGCACAAGGAAACACAGTATGTTAGACACAGTGTGGTTAGCCAAGATCAATTAACCTCTGTCCAAGTACAATGATGCCCACCATGGTGGCCTTTTAGAGGGAACTGAGGACCCAGTTATTCTGAGTTTGTTTTTTTTAATATTTTTTTTTATTTTTAGTTTTCGGCAGACACAACGTCTTTATTTGTATGTGGTGCTGAGGATCGAACCCGGGCCCCACGCATGCCAGGCGACTACGCTACCGCTTGAGCCACATCCTCAGCCCTATTCTGAGTTTTAACTGAGTTACACTGAGTCTCCATGAAAATCTAATAGCCTGCTTTGAAAGCCCATTGGAATTTCCCTTCCCTTGGAAAACACGATGGCAGCCCTCATTTACTGGATGGGTGGACCACCTCTCCACAGTGAGAAGTGATTCTGCCATTGAGAGGGCAGCAGCAGGACTTGGTGACATAGGAAACAGAGCAGGGGAGAACCTGGCTGTGGTGACTTTGCTGCTGCTTTCCAACAAGACATCTCATATGGAGATATGTGGCTTGCATGACTTGAAAGCTGAGAAAGCACTTGAAAACAAAGGCTCAGATGAGGAAAACTTTTCTAATTTTAAGACCAAGCTACCTAAGTGAGTTCTGTTTCTGAAATCAACAACTCACATCACCATACAGTTTCAGGCAATTCACAACAGGAATGGTGCTCTGAAGGGCAGAGCACAGAAAAGCAATTTGGGGGGTAAGTTCTTGATAATTATATACTTCAGTTTCCTCACCTGCAAAACAGGATGCTTATATCTACTTCAACTGAGTTGATGTGAGTGTTATATGGTCAAACAATCAGAACAGTGTCTGGCATAGTATGAGCTAATTATTTACCAATTATCTGCTGGCATTAATGAGTATTTTGTTATTATTAGTTATGAGACTGGCCTTCTACCAGCAGTTATGTGAGGTCAGAAGCCCCTCCCTGCAGGCCCATCCAGGAACCGTGTGAACTGCATGTTCTGAGGCAGCTGCCAATACCCCGGTGGACACAAGGCTTCCCAGAGCAACCTGCTCTGACTTCCTGCGCCTCATTGACCAAATGGAAAACACATTCAGCTAAAGCATAAAACTGTGCTTTATGCCTTTTAAGAAAACCCATAATAGTGGTAATGGCTTTCTGGTCAGAACATTTTAGCCTGAACCATTAAACATGGAGTTTCCTTGGATGATTTTTGGGTAAGGAATTATAATTTATTCATTGTTTAAAAAACCAAAGGTGGGAGGAAGGGAGCACCTCTTACCTTAGCAGATGCTTTTCTTGGTTTAGGTTCAGGTTTTGGTGGAGCAGGTTTCTGCAAAGATAAATTATACAAATGCTGACAAGGAGAATTGTTATCACTAAGAGGAACTCAAAAGGACTGCAAAGACAACTGTCCATTTTGAGTTCTACTTTGTTCATTCAAAGGCAATTGCACCCTATTTTCAGCATCAGGGAATAGCACAAAGACTTTGGCATTTCATTAACTATTTTCATCCTGGGTTTACAAGCCAATGGTAGGTGAGATTGAAAGCTGACTCAGTCCAGAATAGCTCTCTGGGAACAGAGTTAAGCTTCTATCACTGATGTCCCTGTAATTCCTTTTATCACAGCATAGCAGCAAGAGGAATGACTCAGGCCCTTGGCCAAACAGCTCAATGAATTCAGACGCATTGGCTGTCCCCAAAGTCTAGAAACCACAGCACAATCACAGGCAAAGCCCATCTAGTAATGAAGGCTGCTGTCTCTGAAGTAGTTCAAATCACTTCCAAATCCTTCCCGCTCTGATGTAGATTTCAACTTCTCTATCCAAGCTTCTTCTTACTTTCATCTTTTCCCATGCTAGCTTAAGGTGACAATCTCTCGCCCACTCAGACACTGAGCTCATTTGTCACTACTGCTTTCATTAGAACACAATTATAATGATAACATGTCCACCGTTGGCTCCTAAAGTTTAAGAGTTTGCAGCTAATATTAGCAAGAGAGCCCTCTAGGAACTATTTTCTCCTGTCTTATGTGGTTTCTCTCCTATTCTCAGAAGCAGTTCCTAAAGCCCTCTGGCCATGGTTCTTCCTCCATAGAGCCAGCTCCACAGGGTCTGAGACCAAGAGGCACTTGTGGGCACTGGGGAAAGATAACCAGTTTAAACCATGGGTTCTCTGTAGATATTTTCAGGCAAATATTCTCATAGAGTTAGAAAAAAATGTACATTTTCTCCAAACACTAGAAGAATGGTTTTTAAATAGAAAACACTGGCCAGGGTCTCTTTCTATGGAGAAAAAATTTATGTCCTCCTCTAAGTCTCCAAGAGGTTAAGGGTCATATTGAATCTGCCCCTTTTCATCCAGGGCATAAAGTGCAACTATAAGCAATGCAACTCCAGAAGACAGACTGTTAGAAATGACTTTTCAAATACCAAAAATAAAACTAAGGAAAGTTTTTATTAATCTTTTTACACTCTAAATCTGCAGACTATTCCCCAAATAAAGCAGCTTTCATTGATCTTAAATTTTCACGATCTAAAACACTTGTTATTCTAAGTTTTGATATATTAATAGACACATTTTCTCAATTTACAATGAGTAGTTTCTTTTTATATTTTCTGTGAGACAGACCTTTCACCCTGCCTCAACAGTCAGTGATTTTGATGGGACCAAGAGTGGAAGTTGTGTAGTCTATAATACTGCTAGCCTTGGAGGAGGTTGTGTTGGCACACAGAGTGATCTCAGTGGAAGGGGCTCATATAGTTGGTTCCTGGCATTCAGGGAAAGTCTTCTTTTAAATTTGGGTTTTCCTTTGACATACAAGGACTATTCCTTTAACTGACTAGAGGTTCACAACAGCATCTGTAGTTCTTAAATCCTTCTGCTGGCTCTGATACCTCTACCTTACAAGAACTCAAGTGAAACACTGGCTCACTTAAACCAAACTCAGCTACATTTCTGAACTTGTGACCAGTCCTAAAACCCACTTCCGTGTACAGGTATGGGCTGTGGACAAAATCCAGCTTGCAGCTCTTATAACATCTAGTGTCAGGATAAACACTATCAGCCAACAGGTCAAGCCCTTTCTACCACCTTCCCAGTGAGCTGCTTGGGCTGCAGAAATCTGACCAAAATCCTCCACTAAAGTCAGACTGATCTGTCTGCTAGTAGAATGAGAACCAGTACATCAGGAGGGCAGCAGGATAGAGCACAAGAGCCAGTGTGGTGTACACAAAGGCTGGTGAGGAAGAGTGAAGCACAGCTATGGTTGAGGCTCCACCACACCTGCCCATTCCACTTTCAATTCTAATCCCCACTCATAGAAGACTCCAAGTAACAAGGTAAAATCACTATATTTCCAAAGATGTTCCAGGTCTGAAATGAGGCTAAAGTGTATGGATTCAGACCGCATTCTGATGCTGGCATAAAATGTTCTAAAGTATGAGTTGTGGACAAAACATCAGAAATCTTGTCTACTTCAGCACATCAGGTATACAGTTTAAAGGCAATGATTTTGCTTAAGGTACTTCTTTCATTGCAGAGATCTAGCAATATCAAACAACACCCTGGGCTTTATTTTCCTGGTCATAGCACTGATCACTGATTTTCACTGATACATCTGATTAAGTGAATTGCTTGGTAAACATGGGTCAGATTTGATAGAAATTGTGACCCTAAGTAATTTTCAAAAATAAAATAAAGAAACTCAAGGGAAATACCACCTTAATCTTCCTTTTGCTGCTTTGCTTTAGACAAAGGGAAAATGTACACATAAGTAGAAACACCAAAGGGGTTCTGAGGCACTTACTGCTGACAATCTGGCAGACCGTCTCGTGGGCTACAAAAGGAATAGAAAAAACAAAAACATTTTTGTAATTACATACAACCAAGTTGACTTTTAAAAAATTATTCTTGACATATCCTACTTTGTTGATAGAATGTAATATATGACTTCCATCACCCTCTCCAGGTGAAACGCACCCAAGTTGCCTGGGTACCATAATAACTCCAGACAAAGTGTTCCTAAAGAGATGTAGGCACAATGTTCACATAATTGGTGTCTACCAATCAGGGGCATGGTGAGAAAAAAGGGAAAGGAAGTTGACTTTTGACTCCATCCTACACCATAATCTTTTCTTTTGTGATAAAATTGAAGTTTAAGAAATGGTCTCTAGTCTTATTCTTGTTCTTTAAAAAATGGAACTGAAGCTTACAAATTAATACAAGAAGACATATAATAAGAAACGAAAATAGCAGGAGTCTCCCATTTTTTGCTATGTCGGAAGAGAGAGAATGACTAAGAATCTTCACAGCTAACAAGAAAGAAAGACTTCTTTGTGCCTATAACAAAACAAATACACTTATCTACTAAAAAAGATGTCAAAGATTTAACTAAAGTAAAAAGTTCACTTATCTTTTAATTTCAAAGTTTAGAAAACCAAGAGAGGGACTGTACAGATTAGATACTGATATTGAACTTAAAGTCTGGAATTTTTTTCAGAAAAATTTTCTTCAAGGATAGTACAAGTTAATAGCAAATGAGACTGTAAAGAAAATTTAAAATAACAGAACTGTCCTAGGTGCTTCAGTGATAACACACAGAATTGATATTCTACTTACCATCCAGCAGAAGCTGGCTCCCCGGGGGATTTCACATGCTAAAACCACATTTGCCCTTCTTTACAAGTATTTCAGAAATAAATACTCCATACATTTTGTCTGTTTATTCACTGCTCCATTTCCAGAAGAATAGTATACTACCCAACAAACAGTACATACTCAAAAATACTTGCTGAATAAATGAATTCAAGCTTTTTCCTAATTCTTACTCCCTTATGAAGACTGTGCCTCATTATGATAGCTTGAATGTTTCCAATACTTTTTCTTGAGGAGGGTAGCAAAAGTGGAAAATAGGAACCTGTGCCATGATTGCAAGAAATCATGGAAATTCTTGAAGTCGTGCTTAGGTCAGTCTAGGTCAGCTGCTCACACCAAACTGGAAGAAATATTTCTTGCCGCTTCCACATCGCATTTCTTACTGAAAACAGCCAGAGAATCTAAATTCATCTTTCTTTATACTACAGAAGGAAATGAGGAACCAGGGCCTCCATGAATAATTTTAACCTTGGGGTCTCAAGGAAAGATCAGAGCTGGACTTAAGGCCAGCTAGCAGAATGTGCTGAGAATAGGTGACTGTGCAGGTTAAGTGGTTGACGGGGATACACTCACTGCCCAGAGCAGGAGGATGTATGGGGTCAGCACACAGCTAGATCACTGCCCTGGGATTACCAGGAGAGAAGGGTGCGTATGACATTCTCCATGGGAAATACCACAGTGCTTGCTATGATTATCATAGATGCATTTTGATGATGCACCCACAAGTCTCTGGGAATCAGACCCAAATCTTTCAGTGTCTTTCCCAGGATAGTCAATCACATTACCTGATTATCACTGAAAAAGAGGTAACATTTTCCCTCTAACTGGGCAATAGTGGGTGTCTTGTGTTTCTTCAACATGCTGAGCATGAAGGAGCAAAGGAGGATCCACCATTATTAAACAGAGATCAGCTTCAAAGCTTCTGTATCGCCTCAAGAACTATTGTCACCATCTCACAAGTACAGAAAGCAGCATGTTACCCTCTAAGAAGAAAAGTGGAAGCCTCTATGCTAAAGAGAAGTGAATGGGCCTTATGTGAATCCCCCTGCCTGGTTGTCAGCAGATGGCACCATGTTGACTGCATCTCATTGTTCACCCCTTCTGTTTCACATCTATCACTACTATTCAGGACAATCTTTCTCTTGGGCTGGGGATGTGGCTCAAACGGTAGCGCACTTGCCTGGCATGCGTGCGGCCCAGGTTCGTTTCCCAGCACTACATACAAACAAAGATGTTGTGTCCGCCAATAACTAAAAAATAAATATTAAAATTCTCTCTTCTTTCTCTCTCTCTCTTTGAAAAAAAATTAAAAAAAAAATCTTTCTCTTATATTTTGGTAGTTCCAGTGTCTAGCAGGGGGCCCTCAATATATGTTGAGATGAAAAGAAGTGGCCAGAAATTAGTATATTACTAATTTACTCTCTAATGTGGGCCTGACAAGGAGCCAAGCGTGTTTGCCTGTCAACTAGTGGTCCTGTGTAAAATCTCACTGAAGTGGGACAAAGTCGTGAAAAATTCCCCTTCTGTGACGCTTTTGCTCTTGTCCTCTCTTCCCCATGTGAACACCTGAACACATTGAATAGGCTGAGTGGTGTCAGAAAGCCCTTGTATTTCCAGGCGGACATTCCAATGCTGCTGCTATGCAGGGCCTGAAAGGACTTAGTTCAAGTTCAGTACAAGAGTTCCAAAATAAAAAGCTTAAGTAATTAATGCAAAAACAAAACTTCCCTCTATAAGCTGTCTAAACCAGTCAGTCTCTAAAAAGCATTATCTTTTACTGTAAAATCATTTTATGACTTCCTGCCTAAAATTAACCAGCTCTTCTATGTTATATAAAAAAAAGACTTTTCTTATGATTTTCTTTCTAGCAACCACTACAAGAGATTTTCTTTTTCATGCAAACAGTGAAGGCTGAGACTAACCTTTCACTCAGTCAGCAGTACTGATTATGCATGCAAGTGTGGACGCCTTCCTGGAAAGTTCCATCAGCTTTCACAGCCTTAAAATCTATAAATGATTGAACTATATTTATTGGATATGAAATAGACTAGACTGCTATTTTTTCCTTGTTAAAACACTAGCATTTGAAGTACTTAAATTAAGACTCAGGCTGGTTGGGTAGGACTAGGAAAAAAGAAGATATTAAGAATTTCTCCTCATTTGTTGATTAAGTGTGAAACCTCAGGAAAAGCAGGCCAAACAATGACTCTCAGAGAAGAAGAAGGCTTTTAGAATGACAAGTCACCGGTCCGGTGTAATTGTGCACACATGTAATCCCAACTACTTTGGAGGCTGAGGCAGAAGGGTAGCCTACTTGGGCAACCTACTGAGATCTGCCTAATAAAGCGGAAAAAAAAAAAGAGAAAGGACTGGGGATGTAGCCCAGTGGTAGGGTGCTTAAATAGAATGGTCAAGGCCCTGGGTTCAATCTTCAGTTAAAAAAAAAAAAAAAGCATGAACCATGAGATTGACAGACATCAATACAATAAAGTTGATGGTTTATCACTGTGGTTTCTGGTGTTGAGCACATTAGAATCATCCAGTAATAATTTGATTAATTGATCATTTCCTAGGTTGGAGAAAATTCTGGTGAAGGCTATCCTGAAATACACGAAGTTTTCCACAGTTGCAAAAATAGCAACAAGTCTAATCTCACACACAAAAAAAAGTTCCCAGAGATAGCTAGATTGAAGGAGAATCATTAGAATTTGTTGAATATTGCTTCAAACGTATGAATCATTCTATTGGAAGTAGTCTTATTTTTATGAGATTTCTTTTGCTTCTAAGCCTGACCATGTACTTCTAATCAAAACCCAAAAGTCAAGTTGCTTTGAATTCTCAAAGACAAGTGAGAAGGTAAATAGAAATTTTAAAACTGGGAAGTAGGGAAAGATAGAGCCTTGTATAGGCAATGGAGAAGACTGGAAACTGGATTTAACTGTATCTTTATGAATGCCAAAAAGGCAAATGGGACAGAGGATTTTGGATCAGGAGATTCAGCTATCTTTACTGGTTCCACAACTAGTGAGCAAATTGTTCTCTCTCTGACAACCTTATTTTCGCTAATTAAAACAGGGATAATAACATCTCCTTGTTATCAAAACAGCACTTCTCCAACATTTGCTATTCCCTCACCTGGGTTTATTTTTCTTTATAGCAAATATCCAATTATTTTTGCTTTACCCCTACCATAATGGAAGCTTTGCAAAGTCTGGAATTTTGGGGTTTTGTTTCCTGTGGGATCCATAGTGCTTGGCATATTTTAGGTGCTCATATATTTTTGTTAAGAAATGAATCTGGGGCTAGGGGTATAGCTCAGTGGAAAAGCATGAGCCTAGAATGCTTAAGGCCCAGGGTTTGATCTCTAGCACAAGAAGGAAAGAAGAAAAAAAAAAGAAAGAAAGAAAGACAAGGAAGGAAGGAATCTTAGGGCTATTGTATGGATCAGACAAAATAATGAATGTGAAAAGGTTTGTAAACTGTTCAAATAATGATCATAATATATGGTTTCAGTTATTGTTCAAGTCTCCTGAAATACTGTACACTCTGCACAATGCCCTTCAAATACCACAGCAGTGGTGGAAGACTTTCAAAAGAGGATCCCCCTTTGTAATTGTTTTCTATTCAGTAGAGTCAAAGCTGTGCATACTCAATGACATAACTGGAAAATTCAGCCTGAACTGAATTTCAATTCAACAGAAAAAAAAATCAATCAGTGTATTCTCTGACAGTTTTTACCAAAAGTCACCAGCTCAGTGACTGACCTTTTCACTTTTCCAGCAATTGTGCTGACATCTTGTAGACATAGCATGAGTTTTAATCTGGCCTTGGCTTAAATGACAGGTAAAGAGTCTTGTTTTGAAAGATTTTTGTTACTAATAATATTAAAAATAGACAAAATAAATAGAAACAAAATAGAAAAATAAAATAATAAAAGCATAATATAAATAAATAAATAATAAAGGTCCTTGGGCTAAACATGTATGTATAAATAAATATGTATGTATATGCATGTATATGACAGCTATGTAAGCAATATATATATTTTATATGTATTCTAAACAGCATGATTTGCTTGTAGCATAGAGGGATTGGGAAGACTTTCTGCTATCAATTATCTATAATGATTTCTAGATTTTCTGATTGACAGATCAACTAAAATGTCAGTCTTCAAGGAGAAACCCAAACACTTTTCTTTGGTAACTAAATCTAAAAACATTAAGGTTAATTACACTTAAGAACTATCCTAAAAATCATACTTTGCCATTTTCCAAGAAGTATTCCTAAGAAGTATTCCAAAAAGTATTTCCTAAGTATTTAGGATTGGCTTTTATTATTTGGGGTTGGTTCTAGTATTTGTATGGTGACTTGACTTTGGATCACAAACTTCATGACTATGCCAAACTCAGGAAGACAGTGAATGCCAGGTATATAATGGACGCCATTGCTTTCTTCGTTTTTTTTTTTTTTTGTTTGTTTGTTTGTTTGTTTTGCAGTATTGAGGATTGAACTCTTGCATGTTAGACAAGCACTCTATCATTGAGCTACATCCCACCCTTTTTATTTTATTTTGAGATGGGGATTCAATAAGTTCTTTAGGCTGGACTCAAACTTTTGATCCTCCTGCTCTGAACTATTTAGTGGCTGGGATTACAGGTGTGTGCCACCATGCCCAGCTAGGTACATGGGATGGTAAAGACAGGCACTTTTGTTTGCTTTGCTTTTAGATTACTTCTTTATAGTTTCTGCTAAAGAGTTTCCATTTGGCAGAACTAATTTCCTTGTACAAATCTTGTGATGGTGTTATGATAAATTTCTCTGAATTATCAACTATGATGTGAATCACTAATTAAAGAATCTGTAACTGGATATTGTTTCTGTCTTTTTCAAGTTTATAAGTGCAAGGGTAAGAGCAGTAGTTCTCCACACACTGTAAAGCTCTGTGCAAAAGGGAAGGGCTTTCATCATATATACGTCTCATTTCCTACTTTTTAGTCCATCTCCTTTCACATGGTCATAATATTATCAGCAAGGCTCAAACACAAACATTTCTCTCAAGTTCCTGGCCTTTTGGAAGTTTCTGTATTTTAATACAAAATATCTTTGATTCATTGTCTAATTGATTATCCTAATACCCTAAGAGTTTTCTTAATTAAAAACAAAAGCTTTACTATTTTGACATATTATATATCCTTCCATAGTTTTTGACCTTAGAGGAGAATCCTCCTAGGTGAATATTTAGAATCTAAAGAGTAATTGATAATTCATTCACTGGAGCAGAAAATTATGAAATCAACAGTCTTTCATTTTCTTGCTATGAATGGAAGACTTTGTTCTCCTATATGAATTACCTATTATCTCACTCTTTTCCCAAAAGGAAGTCTTTCAGTATCTGCTTTGATAGACAGCATAACTAACAGGTAGAAACATAAACAACATAGTAATATCTCAATCAGTGTACTCAGATGAAATATACTTTGGCCAAACAAGATGACACCCAGACACTTATCTGATTTATGTAGTATGGACAATTTTTTTTTATATGGGCATTGAATTCAGGGGCACTCTACCACTGAGCCACATTCCCAGCCCTATTTCATATTTTATTTAGAGACAGGGTCTCACTGACTTACTTAGCGCCTCGCTATTGCTGAGGCTGGCTTTGATCCGCCTGCCTCAGCCTCCTGGGCTGCTGGTTTGAGAGGCATGTGCCACCACACCCGGCTCAGCAATATTATTACAACAGTGTTCATTTAGATATAGACAATCATATTAAACATTTCAACATAAAGAATTAAAAAGAGGATGTCAAAGATACACTTACCTCCTGTTTGGTTACTTTGGATCCATCTTTGCCCTCTGAATTCTCTGGGGACTAGAAAGAAAATAGTTCAGTGAATTGTATTTAAATTGGAAATCACATATTAATGATTAACATATACAAAGCTATTTTTATTCCTGGGATCAGATAAGCCAACAGATTTTTTTTGCAAGGAAAAATAAATTTATGAAAGGATTTATTTTTACACACACACACACACACACACACACACACATACACACAGCATTTAGCTGCATAATTGCTCTACTTTTAAAACAGGAATGGGAAAGAATAAATATGAGCCCTTGTTCTCAGTACATGCATACCCTAAGCAAATTTTCATTTATCTTCAATAAGTCCATCACAGTTAAAGAGCAAGGACTCAGTAGTCAGTGGCAGGGGTGCCTGGGATCCACCCCCTTGTTTCACTTGCTTGTTCTAACACTTTGTCCTCAAAGATAAAGGCAGGATGCTGGTAAAACCAAGGTCAACCACTGAAGCATATTTTCATCCCATATCTTCCTTTCTTTGATTTCTAGCTCATTTTAAGATATGACTTGACAGATTTATCCTGAATTACTATTTTTCCATATCCAGCTCCAGCATCTCTACTACATTCCCAGTCTCAGCATGACAGGAAAGCACCTTACCACCCCCAGATGATTTGTTTCCATATTTTGATCCATCCCCTGGGGCAGCACCTGCCCATCCTGTGACAGCTCAAACCTAACAGGAAGCAAAACTTGCACACAACCATGGGGGAAATATAACTTATATTTTCTTTATATATTAAAGTGAAATGTATTCGAGATTTATAAGAATCTTCACATATCCCAACATATTTCTATTGGTTAGGAGTTAAAATATGAGAATAAGACAATTAAGTTAATACAAAATTAAACTATTTAATACAGTTTACAACTGCATAATGCTGGAAGGTAAATATTCCTGCAGCATAAATGGGTAGCTGATATGAACAGAGCATCAGAAAAGATACAAACAGTGAACCCACATTTGGCAGAATGTTTGGCTTAGCAAAATAAAACAGCCATGTGGCAATGCCTTATCTAATAAAATGAGAACAAAATTTACAAGGTCATAAAACCCACTGTTCAGTGGAGCTGGTCACATGAAATTATATAATCATTTCAAAGAACAACCTGGAATCATGAAAAAGACACACAGGACTAATCAGATGACAACTCAGTAATTTCAATTTTCAGATCAGATTCAAAAAAAGAAACTCTGCTAAAATATGGTTTATTTGCACTTTTTCTAATATGGAGAATAAATTCAATAAATAATAGAGAATTACTTAAGCTATGTAAATATTAATGCAATGGGATTAAAATAGGCTATCTGAATATACAGAAAGTATATAAAATAATGCTAAATTTAAAAGCTTACATAAATTTAGTAAGCAAGACATGGTCCCAAGTAAATAAACAAATCTTAGAGCAGAAACTTCCAAGGCAAAGTATTACAGGGAGCGTTCTCTTCTCCCTGGAGCTGTACCTACAACTTTTCAGAGCCTCTCATGTCTATGAAGATAAATCCTGTTTTCCAAGTGGAGCAATTGTTTCCCCCTCTGCCAGGGAGCCTCTTGGGTTCTGAGGGGGAAACAGCTTCCTGTTTTCTGCTCCTCACTCTCACACAGGAAAGTTTGCATCACAGACCTTGAGTTGCACTGGCCAGTTGAGTGATAGACCGTGAAACCTGAGCAAATCTGAGCATATGAACATGATTCCTACATGGGCCATTTGGTTTTGCTAACTTCCATGATTACAAACTCAATGCTTCTGGTTCCACACCAGACCTTCTGACTGTCTTGGAATGCCGCTCTCATTCATACCTATAAGGTCACTCAGTAGATTTCAGTCTGGGGTACCCTCTATCTGTAATAGTTAGGAAGTTAAGGAAGCAGCACATAGCTATTATCAGGAAAAAATATGCTAATGACATTATTTTTAAAATTTTCAAGGCAGTGTATTAGAGGCAAGCAATATGATCAAGAGATCACTCTCTAAACACTGATCCAATAATGTTTATATTGGATGAAAATTACTTAAAAAGAAGAAAGTAGGAAAAATGCATCAGAAAAGCAGGTATACTGAAGATGTTAATGCCTTTGGATGAATGAACGTTAAGACTCTAGAAGTGATGTTCTACAACTCTAGATGAAAATCTCTCCAAAAGGGCTTTCTATGAATAAGAATATAAAAAATTACAATTAAGAATAAATAACCTTTCTTTACACTGGGATCAGTATCAAGACACTTGGCTTGAAACTTGGCTCTCTACCTAGGAGGTGTAAGATTAGGGGTGATGACTTGATCACAGAGGCTCATTCTCTTCACCCAAGAATGACAGATGATAATGACAACTAACTCAAAAGGTCATGCTCGTGATCAAATGAGAGATTAGAGAAAGCATCTCTTAAACTGAATTGTTACACAGATGCTATGAAACAGAAAAGACACAAGATCTTAAGTTGTCTTCTGAATTATAACATATGAAATTATATTCAATAGATATTCAGATATTGATCACATTTCCTTAAGTCCAGATTCCATGTAAATTGGTCATCTGTTTTCTGTTACCTCACAGGTATACTATTTTGGAAAGACCCCCTACTATAGGATGTTGATTTCATAAATTTATAAATGGGAGTTCATAACCCAATTGAGTCAAATGTATGAAAGATGATATATCATGAGCTTTGTAATGTTTTGAACAACCAATAAAAAAATTTATAATTATCCCCCTCTACCATTTACACTTAGTCATGTGGGTAGAGAAAGGAGGAGGCCATGGTATGAAGAGATTGAAACAAAAGCCCAGTGCTTTTTGTCCCTATCAGTTGTCAGGAATGACAAAGAAGTAGGAAAGGAAGGGTTGAGATATACTTCAACCTTCTAATGGGCTGATGTGAAGAATGAGGTGAGTTAAATGGGCTGCAAGGAATACCAAGGCAAAGGGATTTTTGCCCAATTTACCAGGACACAGCAGGATTACACTAATCCAGTTTGAACCAAGAACCGTCAATAGGGTGAGAACCATGGGCAAACAAAAATGTCTACTCATGTGTCTGAGACTCCCTCAGCTGGCCCAGGTGCAGAGTTGGGCCAGCATGGAGGTAGGGGATACATAGGGCAACCAGATGGAGGGCACTCCCTGGGGGCTCTTGAGAATCTAGGCACTATCAAGAACTGACGTTAGGACAAGTCAGCAGGCAGGTGGACCACTGAGCATCTGGTGACTGGATTAGGACAGAAATCAGCAAAGAGGGCCTGAATTTTGGCATGAAGGGATTATTTTAAGTGAACATGGCTGATCCAGAGCAATCACCAAAGGGCAGGTAACTCTGGTTGGCTATAAGCCAGAAACTTCACTATGAGAATGGAGCTGAGGAAGCATCACTCTCTACAGGGTAAGTTTAAATGGTATAGGTACTGGTCATTATTAGGTAAGTATGTATCAGGTGTGTATAGATGGACTTAGGCCTTAGCCTAAGCAACTCCATTTTAAAACTCCAGTTTGAACCTGCAGTCTCACCAGGCACACCTACGGAACCCTCTAATATAGTCATCAGGCATAGCCTGACATAGACAAGTCACTTCTCACAACCCAGACAAAACTCAGAATGAAGTCTCTGTCATGTTGCCCTTGCCCTGATAAAGCAAGAGGTGGAGAAAATCAGGGTGGGAACCACCAGCTCAGATGCCTTAACCTCAGGACGAATGACATCACTGAGAAACACGGTACCAGCTGATAGGGATTGAAAGAGCGGTCAGAAGCCCCAAAATTCAGTATAAATGATGGAGTAAATGAACAGATATTCAGCTAGACAACACTGATGCCCACATGCCGGAGAGCCTGATGAGGACCTGGACTGACATCCCAACTCTTCTCTTCATTTGCCTGATCCTCTGTATTGTTCTCACTGCTCTCAAACTCTACAGCCACATTTTGACCCTGGTGAGAACAGTGAATTCTCCTTATGACCTTCTCCTCAGCCGGCCATCAGCTCCACATCAGAGGAAGCCTCCATCAGTTCCTGGCCTGATCACTATGGTCTGAGTAAGGGTATGTCTGCTGGACTTAAAGCCTAAGGCTTGAGATTTTAGATCTGGTACTCAAGCTTAGCACGCAGAAGGAATATCTGTCATGAGCCTGTCATGATTAAGTGTGTTTGCAGTACTTAGAATTAACCTAGAATTGTTTGCTGTCTATTGCAGTGCCTAGCATTAAGGATTGTCACTTTCTTGATTAAGAACCTATAGAGTAAAATTGTATTGAGTGATTTGAGTGAATAAAGCATTGAAAAGGGCAGAAGTGCATGGACACTATTTATTTCTCCCCCTCAACTGCATAAGTCACACCTTTGCCCATCATGACAAGGTGCTTTCTGTGAGGGGCTGGTGGAATGTTCATCAAGAATCTGATGGACACTAGAGCAGAGTGCGTTGTTGTGTCCTAGAGGAGTTTGTGTGAATTGCAGATAGAGGCTTACAAATGTGTTCCAGGTCCTAACAGATTCTAAGGGGTCTAGGGATTACTGGCATAGTAGACCCAGTGTCTTCCACTCAGTGGGAACACTGTATTTCTAAGCCAAAGAAACAAGGCATCCCTGATAGCTGATGTGGTATTTAAGATGCATCAGGGTCAATTTTACTACATTCTTAGAACACAGGCTTAGTTTTCAAGGACACACAGGTGGTGTGGAGTGTGACCACATATCAGGGCTTAACTGGAGAGTCATTTTTCCCCACACCCAGTGTTAAGACTACCTTAGGCAAGATCCTCATACCCATTCTCTCCAAAAGTGATTTAATTTTTTTGTTGTTTCTTGTGTTTTTCTAGGCAGCTGCTTAGGTAGGGATATTCCTGTGTGTTCTCTCACTTTGTGTGTGCCAGAGGCTTTGTTTTCTGTCATCTCTCTCATTTCTCAAAGAGAAAATAAGTGTGGGGGTGCTCGCTCAAGCAGATCTCAAGACTTAAAAATAATAAAATGAATAATATGAATGTAGCTAACTAACAATTATACAAAGGATGGTATAAAAAATCCAAGGACACAGGAGCATAAAAATAAAAGGATATCAAGAATATACAATAAGCTAAAATCTATTAAAGACTAGAAACAACTCAGATATCCACCACCAGGAGGATAGCTAAATACATTATAGAACAGAATAAATAATATGTAGCACTAAAAACAAATGGTCTATGGGTATTCATATCAACATGGATAAATCTTATAAATATAATGTTGGAAAAAATAGAAAAGAATTGCATGATTCTAAAGCAAAGTTTAAAAGTAAATGTACATGATAAACCTATAAGAAAAAGCAAAAAAAAAAAGATAAATACAAAATTGTCTTAAAGTTACCTTTGGGCAAGGGTAAGAGAGGGTGATTTGACTGGGATAAACAAAGTTATTGGTAAATGATATTATTCTTATCTAAATCAAATATATGTAAATATTATGTATGCACATATATTTTATATTGAAATGTCTTTTATAAAAATAAGAGGTTCTGAAGCAAAATAATCATAAAAGAAAAACTAGTTATTTTGAAATTAAAAATTCTCAAAATAAAACCAGCTCATTGAAATAAAAAACTCAAACAGGATAAACTCGAGATGAGGCACAGTAGAAGAAATGGTGAACTATCATAGAATACTGAGGAATTAACACAGAATGCAAAGAGCCATAGACATGAACAGTATGGAGGAAATTACAGCACACCTAGTTAACTGAGAAGTTCCACATCTAGCTAATCGACATTTCTAAAGCAGAATGCAGAGATACGAGGAGAACAGCAAAAACACATGGATGAGAATCTTCCCAAACTAGAGTTATGCACACATCAAGGAATAAACGGGAAACAAACTGAAACAAACAAAATAATACAACACATACTGTCATAAAACTACAGAACATCAAGGAAAATAAGAAAAATTTTAAAAATTGTCAGAGTTAAAAGATGGGTCACCTATAAAGAATTACATCTCGACCAGCTACAATGAATGTAAGAAAATACAGAGTATTGTTCAAGGAGTTGAAGAAAACTATTAACTTAAAATTCTGCACCCAGCTATCATTCAAATAATGGCAAAATAAAGCCATTTCACAATAAAACACGAGAGAGGTTACCAAGTCTTTCTTTCAGCAAGGATCTACCATTAAGGGATGAAATTCAGCAATAAGAAAAATTAATCTAGATGAAAGGCAAGCATATGAAAAGAAATGACCTGTGTGCTGGGATATTTGTAATTCCAGCTACCTAGGAGGCTGAGGCAAGGGGATGGAAAGATGAAGTCTAAAAAGTAAGAAAGGGTTGGGAATGTAGCTCAGTGGTGGAGCCCTACTACTTTGCCTAGCAAGTGCAAAACCCTGGAATTAATCCCCAGTAACACACACATATACAGGTAAAAATATATTGTGAATCTAATCAACTATTACCTATAGACAGTACTACCTCTTTTTTGTGTGTTTAAAAAGAAGTTTTAATAGAAATCTTAGACCAGTGCTGTCTTTTTCTAGATATATCATGTAATTTAAAATTTTCAAACAGCCATATTAAAAAAGCAAAAAGAAATGGGTAAATGAATTGCAATAATTTATTCAGCTGGTATATATCTAATTTTTTATCCTTTCACCATGTAATAACATACAAATTATTATTATCTTAGGGGTGGATATCGGGGATTGAACTCAGGGTCATTTGACCACAGAGCCACATCCTCAGCCCTATTTTGTATTTTGTTTAAAGACAGGGTCTCACTGAGTTGCTTAGTGCCTCATTTTTGCTGAGGGTGGCTTTGAACTTGTGATCCTGTTGCCTTGGCCTCCTAAACTGCTGGGATTATAGGCAGGTGCCACGGTGCCCAGCACATACAAATTATTAATTAGATACTTCAAATGTTTTAAACTAAATCTTTAAAATATGGTATGTATTTTACATTTACAACAGATCTCCATACAAACACTAGATTTTCATTGGGAATATCTGTACTTAGAATTCATAAAAATTTATAGTTGTTTCAACCAGATTGTTTCAAATGTATTTAAAAATTTCCAATAATGGAATCTTATACAATTTTTAAACTTAAGTTGATTAAAATTAAATAAAATTGAAACTTCAGGCTCTCATTCTTTGTAAGTACTTAATAACCTCATGCAGCTGGTGGCTGCCATGCAGGATGGACAGCAAAGCTCTAAACAGTAACAACCACAGGAGATGGGAGTGGGGTGAACAGATAAGAAAGGAAAGCAGGCCATGGTTCCAGTTTTGTTCAAGGATGACAGATATAGAATAATTTAGACTTTGTTAAAATAAAATTAAAAGATTACCATTAAAAAAATCAAAGAACAGAAATAGGATATTTAACCTTCCTAATCAGGAGGGGTAGAATGAAGCAAAATTTTACAAATAAAAGGGAAGAAAAGAAAATAAAAGAAAAATGTGGTATATAGAAAATACAATAAGTCATCAGAAAAATCTCAAATATGTCAGTAATCACTATATATTGAAACAAAGTATACCCATTCATTATGTCAAGTGAGGGAGGTTCACACAGCAATACAGATACATGATTCCACTTTGAAAATTATAAAACATGTACATGTTAATATTATGGATGTACATATGTAAACATCATAAAAAGTATAAAACATGGAAAGGAAGAATTTTATGATAACAGTTACCTATAAGGAGGGACACAAGGAAAAGGGATCAGGGAGGTGTTTCAAAGGAAACTTTGTAACAATTTATTTTTTAAAAGACACAAAGCAAATATAATAAAAAGATTCAAATCTGTGAAATCTTGGCAGCTGGTTAATAGGTATGTTATATCATTTCCTGGATTTTTCTGCTTTAAATTTTTTCCAAATAAAAATATTATCCAGTACTGAGAGAACAAAAACAGACTAGCAACAAACTTTTTTCATATTTTAAGTCCAGCTTAATAGTGCCATGTCTATTCCCTGACACAAATTACAAATCACTCAGCATCTTCTATATATCTCAATAATGTCTTATGAATGTGGTTCATAAACTGCCTTCTTTCTTGTTTAAGACACATAATTGCTTCGCTTGTGTGATATGAAGAAACCGGACACAAAACTTCTCTTTCTAGCCAGCACGGGAGGAGCTGGCAGAAAGTATGCAGATGATTTCAGTAGCTGATCAATTATGCTATCTGCATTCTCAATTTACACAAAGGTGCTGCGTTGTGCATCTTTAAGATGCTCAAGTCTCCTGAAGGGAACACAACTATAATTTCCTTATGCCTTTCCAGCAGTCCAGAAGAGAAACTTAGAATTTTTATTCTACAGGCCATTCATTAGGAATGCACAGCAAGTGTTGGGTTTCTCTTGCAGTAACAGAGGTGACCCCCCCACAGAGCCCCATTTTCTCCCTCCAAACCCAGGAAGGTTTCAGAGAAGATGAAACACCAGTTGCTTGGGAACTGTCCTAGATGGCATCAGCCTAAGAATCTGCCACTGCAGAGAGAGATCCTGAGGGTACAGCAGGAAGCTGGGGAGAATAAGGCTACTGTGCCCATGGTCCTCAGACACTTGTGAGAATAAGAGGGCTCAGGATTCTCTGTGGGAGTGCTGGACCTTTCTCATAAGTCTTTACAGTTAAGTGTAGGCTCTTAGAGTTCTACTTCTAAGAGTTTCGTTGACTGGGGCTATTGCTTATAACTTCAAGGCGAAAGCCAAGAGAATTCATGAAACTCAAGTAACCATGTATCAGCAGCCATAGAATAAATTTAGTTTCAACACTGGGTTATACATACCAATGTGTTAAAGCTAGGATGGAATAGTACAAACAAAACAATGATCACTTCCTTTAACCTTGAACATGTATTACATCGAGATGATTTTTCTCCAAGTTGCTGACCAATATTTAAAAATCTTTATTCTATTATTTAAAAGTCCTTTTAAAAATTAATTTGCATATTCTGATATAAATCAGAGGCAGGAGTTTAAAAGAAGGAAAAGAAAAAAAAAGGCAGCCCACTAGTAAGCTTATTAGCAGAAGCTAACCATTCTAGGGCCAAAAAATTAAAATAATCCACCATGAAATAGACTGAAAATATGCCTATCCCTAACTCTGTCACTCTTCATTTAATATTAACACAAACTAATTGATTAATCCAAGGTTATTTTCCCACAATTGGGGTATTACCCATGAAAATCTCATGAGGTTTTTTCAAATAACAGGTTCCCTTAAATTAAAATATCCTATGACATATGAAACACTGGAAATTTTACTCAAAGCCACAAGGATCATATGTTAAATGTTGGTATGATTGGTTTTCATTCATCCTGCAGCTCTATGTTTGGAATCCCTTGATGAGCATTGCTTTTTAAAATAATCTTTAAATAACCAATAGTTGAAATTGAGAGGTCACTTTAACCGTATTAATGATCAAACCTGTATAAAATTTCCTTTGCTATTTCCTCCCTGGTTTGGCTAATCAATTTCACAGGTAACTTCTATTAAACTATACTGCATTAATAACAAGGTCACTGAAGGCTACTATGTCTTCCATAAATATTTTGTTATTCAAGATAAAAATAACTGAGCAAGCTTTGGATGAACTGTAATGAGGGATACTTGGAAAATATTTCACTTATAATCAAATATAAAAGGTAACTAAAAATAAAGTCATGTTCAAGTATGTTCAATAAAATTTTATTAGTGTAAATATACATAATTCAATAATGGAGGTATACCTGTACTATGAAAGAAATAATTTAAAATAATCTACATCTCATTAGTCTGAGGTGACTCCTTCACCTAAGGTATCTTTTCCGTGTGTTACTTTTTTTATGGGTGAGATCATGGAGAAAGCAGCCAGCTGGATCAGAAAACTGAATTCCAGTCTGGCTCACAATTGACTTCAGTGGGCCTGAGTTTCTTCACCAGTAAAACTTGAAAGGAGGGACCTGAAGATCTCACTCATTCATCGTAACTGCTTACATGCTTGTATTTACAACACAACAGAAGTGTACAGTGTATTCTGGGAATGTCAGACAGTGGGATCTTGGGAAAAGTCCAGGGAAGGAGTGCTGAAGAATAACAGTATTAAACATATATAAATATTGGACTTAGATGTAAGGCAATGATCAAGTGATTTAATTCTTATCACAATCCTATGAAGATGACTCGGTAACATTGCTGGTGAGTACAAGAGGATGATTCAGACTAAGGTAGGCTGCCTCAAAGTTCATACCTTTAATAGTACACCACTCAAAGTGACTTGTGTTGGCATTACCAATTTCAAAACTGGCCTCAGATTTGGGATGCTAAATAGGAAGAATTTCCACTTTGGGAAACATCTTAATCTGTATCCTTGTCCAAGGAGCACATGATATATACTTTAAAATATACACTTTAAAAAATTATGTCTATAATTAATCAATTGGTAATCCAGAACACTGGAATAAAAATTCATGTAATTCTATGTATAACAGACTTTCATAGCTATTAAGCTTTGATTCTTATTTGCTGAGTTCTGAAAACAAAAGCACTTGCTCATTTTTAAAATCCAATACCTAAGTAAGTAATGGCTGAATATGTTCATTACAATCTCTGACTAGAATGTATAATATGCAAGTGCATTCACATGTTCCTAGTTATAGAGGAAAAACCCTTATTATTATATACAACAAACAAGTAAGACATGGTTTATTGGAAAGAATAAAGCCACCAGTTCAGGATGAAATGTAAAGAAAACAGAGAGTTTTAGATTTTTAATATTAAAAAAAATCAGTAGCTGAGTGAAGAAATCTTGTGTGTGTGTGTACATTATCTTGTATATAATCCCAGAGACCATTAGTTACTGAAATGCTGGGAGACTTAATGTGCCTTCCTACCAAGCACAGGCCTAGACTGAGGCCAGCCTTCAGATAAGGCTACAGATGTTGATGACTTATTGGGTAACGTCCTATAACTGGGGTCTGGAAGAAATGGCATCAGCCTATGTCTTAGTAAAGGGTAACATTTTTAAACAAATGATGCAATATTTATATCACTCTTGATTCTTCCTTCTTTCATTCTTTAGGAATCTTAGTTTAAATAAAAATATATGAAGCTGTTAGAAATAAACATGTATGGGAAGTATTATGGTATTATGATTAAAAGCAAATTCTTGAATAAAATAAGCTTGAATCAGAATGCTGCTTTGCTTTACTCCCAAACTGTGTGGCCCAAGGAAACTTCCTAATCTCACTAAATCCCAGTATTCTCTCCTGTGTGTGAGAAAGGCTGAAGGTCTCACTGATTAAGATCAAAGGATCTGTCTGACATAATTTTCCCATGTACATGAAAACAACATAGTGAATCCCATCACCATGTACATCCATAAGAATGGAACTCTAAATAGAATAAGATATATCCTATGCTTGTATAATTATAACAAAATGGATTCCTCTGTCATGTACAACTAAAAAGAATCATTTTTTTTTCCTTAAAAAAGACCAAGGGCTCCAAACCAGACTTCTAGAAGTGAAATTCCAGCTGTACAGGGCCTTGGGGAAATGTGTTAGTGTCTAGGTGTCTCAACTTCCTCATTTGTAAAATGGAACTAAGAACAGAGAGTCCACATCTTACTGAGTGGTTGGGAGACTGTTTACTAATACAGTGTGAAAAACAGTGCCTGACTCATAGAAAGTCCCCTGAATACTAGATAGTCATAATATATAAGGCTTCTCTGTGAGATGAGGACAGCCTCACAGAACTATTGTGAGAACATTGCAAAATTATACATAATACTTCCTGTACAAGCTTATTTCTAATAATTTCACATAATGTCATTGAACCAAGGTGCTTAATGAATACAAAGCACATAGCTCAGAACTGTTAAAACAGACATTCAATGATGGTAGCTATTTTAAATTTTAAAATAATAAATACATTTCTGTTGGTTACTGATACAAATTCCTTTTAACATAATAAAATTTGAAGCCAACTTTGAAATTTAAAATTAATCTCTGTTTCTGAAAATGCTTACTGTTTGTTTTGTGTGACTGAACATGCATTTGCCTTGGGCACATCTAACTGGCTCTGTTTTTGGACATGCCCACAAGATATAAGACTACTGAACTCAATACCTACCTCGATCAACAACCAGTAGGTGATATGACTGAATTCTTCAATAAGACAGTGAAATGTACAATAAATAAGCAGTCAGTGAAAAAGAAATTCAACATTTTGATTTGGTTTATCTTCAACTCCGATTTTTAAATTACTCAGGAGACTAACATCATATTTCAACATACTAGGTACTGTGAAAGCAGACAGCTTAAATGGTATTTATTTCAGTCACCATTTCCAAATTGTACCCTGCAGAAAAGTGAAATATATTTAACTTTGGTGTAAACAAAAGCAGCGTTTTAGGGGGAAAATATAGGAAAAGAGGATTACTTAACTGATTTGCCAAGGGAATCTTAATGTTATATGGAGATATTTTTAAACATTTTTTTTTCTGTGAGAAAAATCAACCAAGTAAAAATGCACAAGATTAAAGCTTATGTTCTTTCAAAAGCACTACATTTGTTCTTTGGCCCTTGAATATCTACTTCCATAACTGCAGTTAATTAGGCATCCAGGATGAGGTCTACTTGTTCCCCATCCACTGTATGTGTCATGTGTCCTCCTATAAAACGAAGCTTGAGGTTTATTACAAGCTTATTATTTCATTGTGGCTCTCTTACTAATTAAAAATATCATCATCACAATAATGAGTATTCATTGACTGTTTTACCCTTGCCAGCCATGGTACTAAGTACTTTATATTCACCATCTCATTTAGCTCCTACAACAACTCAATGAGGTAGAACATATTATTACCCTGAGAAACTGAGTCCTAGAGAATTAGGATCATAGGAGTTTAAGGAAAGGCCAAGTAAGCTGCCCCAAATCATATAGCTGCTAAATGGTGACTGCTAGAACTGGACTTTTTTTTTTTCCAAAAAGCATATGAAATATTTACCTACTCTCTACTTAACTACTTTCTCCCCTTGAAAACAATTCTTTGATCTACTCACTCAATGAATACAGCACCTCTGGTAGGTGTTATGGGGAATAAAAGAAAGATCAGAACCAATAAAGACTTCATGGTCAAGTCAAATTAAGAGGATTACAATACAGATTCATTCAGAAATAGGTAATTGATCAAATAACTTGTGCTGATTTTGAAACATGGTGCCAGAAAACAACCTTTAAAAATCAGAGGTTGAGATTTATGTGGTATATTCATACATGAACATAGGAAAGTTATGTCAGATTCATTCCACTATCTTTCCTATTCCTATCCTCCTCCTTTCCCTTCAATCCTCTTTGTCTAATCTCAATATAACGTATATTCACAAGGATGGGGATCTTAATTAGAATAATATATATTCCATGCTTGTATAAAAACATCAAAATAGATTCTGGGCACTGCTAAAAAAAATGTTAAAAGCCACAACCTCAATCCTTTAATTAAACAATTCTTTGTTAGTATTTCTTCTCTGGACATTCAGGTTGGCCAAACCTTTGGATGCTCAAAGCTCATAACATTCCTCATGGCTAATTATCACTTTTTGCCATGAATTGTAAATATTTATATGTATGTCTGTTTAACCTACCCTGTGAGACTGAAAGATCCTTAATGACAAGGACTTTAACTCATTCACTCTTAAAAGGGTTGAAAAAACAATACTTCTTCACTTAATTTCCCAAGGTGGTGTACCTTGCATAAAGGTGATGCTCAATGAATGTATGTTTAACATGGAGTGGATTGAATGAAGGAAATGTACAGCCCTGACATTTTTGAGCCTTTACTCAAATACAGGTTTCATATCAATATTTAACTAAACTGAACTCAGAAAGAATTTAAGGATGGCAGGCCCATTCATATTCAGATTGGGAGACCTGCCACTAGGAAGGCAATTCTCCTCGAATTAATTTATAGATTCAAATCTATCTCTATCAAAATTATGGTGAGTTTTTGTGTAGAAATTTATAAGCTGACTATAAATTTTATATGGAAACACAAAGAACCTAATTTTTAAAAGTGGAGGGCTGGTACTATCAGATTTAAAATCTTGTTACAAAATCATAGAAAACAAGTTTTTGTGTAAGGACAGAATTAAGGTAATGGAACATAATTGAGAGCCCAGAAATAAAGCTTTACATTTACAATGCACTAAGTTTTGACAAAAGTGCCTAGGCAATTCAGTGCAGAAAGGATGATCTTTTCAATAATGGTGCTGAAATAACTTGCATGTGAAAATAAAGAAAAAAGAAAAAGAAAAAAAAAGGAAAGCAGAATTTACATCCTTATCTCATATGTAAAATTAGCCAAAATGTATAATACAGCTAAATATAACATTTAGATCTATAAAGCTTCTGTTTTTATAGAAGTAAAAATTTATTACATATGACACTAAATGAACTACATAAAAGTTTAAGACTTTTGTTCTCAGAAGGCACCAATAAAAAAAATTAAAGGCAAAAACTGAAAGAAAATAATCTACAAATCATACATATGATAAAGAACTTATATATAAAATATATAAAGAACACTTACAATTATTTAATAAGATAAACAACCCAGATTAAAAGTGAGCAAAAATTATGTGAACGGACATTTATTTAAAAAATACATATAATGCTAGTTAACATATGAAAAGGTGCTCATTATCATTAGTTATTACGGAAATTAAATAGAATTTATTAGAATGTGTATGAGCAAAAAACACCTTATTATACCCGGTATAAACAAGAAGGTGGAGAAATTGAAATCCTCATGCCCTTTGGAAAACAGTCTGGAAGTTTCTTGAAATGTTAAACATAGATTTTTCACATCACCTACCAGTTCTACTTTTCAGAATCTTCAATGAAAATATATATCCATGGAATTAAACACAAATATTCATCACAGAATTATTTATAATAACTGGAAGTTGAAACAATCCAATGTCCATCAACTTGTAAAAAGATAAACAAAAAGTAGTACATCCATAGATGGAATATTATTAGACAATAAAAAGAATGAAGCATCGATACCTGCTACCACATATATGAACATCAAAACCAATATGCAGAGTGAAAGAAATCAGAAACAAAAGACTACATGGTGTATGATTCCTTTTATATAAAATTCCCAGAGAAGGCAAATCTAGAGATAAAAAAAGTATATCAGTGACTGTGCGGGGTTGAGATGGAAATAGAGATTGGATGCAAACAATATAAGGAACTTTTCTGAGGTTATGGAAAAGCTATTAAACCGGATAAAGGGAATGGTTGAGCAACTCTCTAATTTACTAAAAATCACCAAATTGTACATTTTCAATGGATGAATGGACTTTATAGTAAGCAGGTCATCTTCAATAAGTTATTTTTATTTATTTATTTATTAAAGGAAATTTAACTCTCATCCACATTCCTTGAGAGTGCACTGGACTGTGATACTTTCAATCTTTTTTAACCAGATTTTTTTTTTAAAAAAACTCATCATTATTAATAATGTACATATTTTGACTTCTAGTAAAACTAAACATTTTCATCTACTTGGGTATTATTTTTCCAATAAGGATATCCATCTTTTCCATAAAGACATATAAGACTCTTACCTTCTTAAAATAGCAAAACGTTTTCAGTGATATCCAGTACAAATACTTTTCCCATCTTTTCATAAAATTTAAAACTTTGGTTTTTTTTTCTATATTGAACCATTTATTTTTATCTAGCTAAATGTGCGTGTGTGTGTGTGTGTGTATTCATTTATTGTTTCTGTGTTTGCTATTATAACAAATGATATTCTATTGAAAGATTATCAGAAATCTTGAGCATTGTTAATTAAGCATTCCCTATGCCAACCGCAATGCTAATGGGCCTCTCCATTTGGAAAAAAAGATAAAAATCCAACTTAAAATTTCAAAGTCAGGTGTCAACAGACTCTTTTCTTCCTTTAGCCCTTAAATGGAAAGAGACCACTGCTTGCCTGACAAATTCATAAATTGCTTCAGTAGAGAATTTACAATGTTGAATACTAGACACAAAAGTTGTAGGGATGAGGAACTAGAAAAATAAAAAGGATGTGAAAATGTGTTTGCTCTTGCTAATCATGCCAGAACTGTGATTCTAGGCCTTGCTAGCTCATGCCTCTTTTTAGAACATCAGATCATCACTTAATGACATGACCACTGCAAGCATTTGTGGATGTTTGATCAGAATAGCCTAGAACTCAGTTACTCACTGTCCCACCGCCAGTCCCCCAAAGTCCATGAATGTTATATTTCCCCTGCTCTTTCACTCATTCATCACCCATTAAGTAAAACAGGAAACTCAACTTGATTTAAATCTTACAAACTCAGACACAGGTCACATTGTTAAGTGCTATCTTGCTTACAAAAATAACACAGTGGTCATAATTTTTTTTTGATTAATGTTGCTGTGACTATTATCCACAAATATATACATAAAACTTACATTTAATAAGACCATTTTATATTACATGCAGATGATATTATGGCCTAGAAGTTGTGTAACTGAGACCTAGTCATATAAAGATACAATCAGAAGGGGCATTCGAATGCCTGATAACAGGAAAGGACTCTGATTTTGTCTTTGTGTATTTGAGTCCTATCCACATTTTCAAGACCAGTCCAAATTCAGTTTTGTTTTCTTATCTATGGTAGAGCCTTTGAAATCTTACTAAACATTCTGCAACATATGCATGGACTAAATGTTGTTGAACTGTTTTGTGCCTGCTACTCTTATTCCTTCATTAAATTAAACATAAGCTCCAAGAGAGCAAACTGCATGTCCTTAACAACATTAAAATAGTACTAGGACTCCAGATCTTTTCATTGACTTTACTAGTACCACTTCTTGTTCTGCAGGACAGCTTAGAAAGAAGTTCATTAAATAACATTTCTTGATTTCAAGGTAAAGAGATACAAGGAACTAACATGGCAAAAATGTATTGCCATGGGGGCACTTTTGAAGCTGATTATAATGTAGAATCGGCAGTTGTTCAGGCAAAGAAAATATTGTGAAGTAGTACGTAAATGCTTTGGCAGTTATCCAACTGTACAGATCTCCAAGAGCTATGCATGGATCATCTCCAGTTCTCTTCCTCCTCCTTTTTTTCCCCTTATATGGAGGTAGGCTTTACCTATTGACAGTGGTTGCCAATGTAAGTTCCATGAACTCCAGGATTCCATGGGACAGCTCTAAGGTTTGACTGATAGAGATGGGATGGCCCTGACAGAAAAGTTTAATCTGTGGTTACCTCAGCTCAGGTATCAACCCAGGTTTTTTGAGCTCTAGGTATAAATAAAAAACCCTTCCCATTAATAAAGGAGAGTTTTCCATCTCTAAAAAACTTTCAGATGTCCTAAAGAACCACATATAGGTGCCTGTATACAGATTTGCCCCTAGACATAGAACTGTTGGTTAGCTCATTCATAGGAGTTCTTTCTTGCCTTCCAAAACCAGTTGTTCTACTGCTCTTCTTTTGCTCCCTTCTGTCGTGGGCAGTGACATAAAGTCAGGGTGATGGTTTTAATAGCTCTGGTTCTTGAACAAGGTAAAGTTCCAAAGTTTGGGTTTATTGTACATAAAGATGCACATCTAACCTGCTGTTTATCTAAACATTTGTTATAATTCCCAGGGAACAAGATGGCTCCAATTTACTTTATAATTCATTTCTTGATTATTTCATTGGGTTCCACTAAAAGTCCAAACCCATCATTAACCCTCAGATAAATGATGAAAATGGTAACATCAGTTTAATATACTCGTTTTAGTACAGTAGCACTAAAAAATAAATACTTTTATAAAAATTAAATTTAAATAATGAGTCCTAAATACTAATATTCTTAAAATACCATCCATCTTCTTAAGCTAGAAGTCCCTTTAGATTTCCTAAATTCCTTTTGTCCCACCTATCACTAAATGAAGAGTAAATAATGGTCAGGTGTAAGGACTGTGGGATTTACAGCAATTTGATTCCATCTTTGCTATTACCTATGGGTTGGTGAGAGGTTGGGTAATTTATGTCTTAAGTACAGTTCAATGAGGTTAATACCTGCTCAAAGAGTACTGAGATTCAATGAGATAATGCAAGTCAAAAGCATGAGGCACAGAGTATGTTCACACGGAACTCTTCAAGAATTTTTTTAAAAACTGCTTTAATTATTATTATTTTTTTTTTAAAAAAAAGAGGAGTAGGAGACATGTCTACTCCAAATTCTCGGTGATAACAAATAAGAATGTAAAAGATTCTGGATTTTAAAAGGTCCAGTATTTTAAAATAGTTCCCTCTCTCTCTCTATCCTCTCTCTCTCTCTCTCACCTCCCTCCCTCCCTCCTTCCCTCCCCCACACCCAGTCGAGTCTTTAATTAATAAGGTAGTTTATTATTTGTAATTTTACTTCAAGTTTAATAGTCACACTATTGATTTGTTGGAAACCCTGGGGCACTTTGGTTGGAAGGTGCAAAGCATTTTCTTAGTAACCATCGGGTCACACTCCAGCTTCCCCAGGAAGGTAGAAAGATTTCCTTCCCTTACTGGAACAATGTCAAGTCGCATCCCGACCCCGAAGGAAGTATGTGCCCCCACGCGTGGTACTCGGTGTAAGAGGCCTGAGCGGAAAGGAACACGGTGCGTGAGGGCACACAGTCCTCAAGAAGCCGGGGAAGTCTCAAATGACCCCGCTTCCTTCAGTGCACCGACGAGCGCTAGAAGGAACCAGTGGGAGTTCAGAGACAACCCGGTGGCCCCTGACCTTGGACCAGCCACGCCAGGCGTCCGCGGCACGTTTAGATCTTTCACGCTGCCAACTCCGCGGCTCTCACAGCGAACTACTAGTACGTCCAGGCCGCCGGGGCCCCGCCTGCGCAGTCCCCAGCCCTGATTGACACCAGAGTTGGTACATACGGGTCTACAGCAGAGGAGAGCAGGGGGTGGGCGCTATTTTAAACATGGCTTTCCCTCTTAGCCTCAGAGCCACCGCGGCACAGCGGGCACGGCCCATACGGGGACAATCTCAACATCTGCCCGATTTTATTTATTTATTTTCGATTTCTTAATGCTCGTAGTTTTTTCCTCTTCCCGTTGATTTCTTTCACACTAATCACAACCTGGAGTTTGTAAAGAGGAAAACTCTTCTCCTACAAGGGGAAATAGAAATCTCTTTTGCTGCTTTTTCTGGAGGTGCAAACCATTCTAGTGAGAATGAGTTCCTAAAGAGGGGAAGCCGCGTCGCTGGAGAGAAAGTAACATTCAGAGATCGATGGGGACAGAAGGTGGGAGAGAAGAAGAGAGAGAGAGTAATGCCTGCAACAGGCATCTGAAAACAAGTGTGGAGCAGTAAAGAGATCCCCAATTCCCGAGTTACTACTGCGCGAATTCAGCGCGTCCATGGCAAAGACAGGATTTGCTGTAAGCGCAACTGAAGGCCTATGAAAATCTTTTTAGGTAAGACTTACCTTTCTCTTCGGCATAATGACTATATTGGTGCAGCAAAAAAAGTAAAGCAACGGGCTGGATCTGCTGGCACCGCGGCTGGATGCTGCCTCTGCCGCTGCAGCTGTTCACGCGCAGGGCACAACGTAGCCCGGCCTCTCCGACCTGCACCTCCGCGGCTCCCTCCCGAGGCCCTCCACTCTCTCGCTTCCCGTTCCTCCAATGAGAGATTCCCTCAGCCGGCCGCGAGGCCCCATTGGCTGAGGCAACGTTCTAAATTCCACGAGGGCACGCCCACCTCCGCGCGCACTGTACGCGCTGTTGTAGTTTCCACTTCGCTGAAAAATCTGCCTGGCGACTGAGCATGCCCAGTTCAACTAGTAGCCTTCGGGCCACACAATCCTGGAGTTTTATTGTTTTGCCGCTTCTTTGGATTGTATCAATTAGAACGGTATGCATCTTTATAGAAGAAAAAAAATGTACGGATGGACGCATTAACTTGACAATATAAATATACACCCAGCAGGTAGTTTACTTATTTCGTACCCAAAAAAGCTTGTGATGAATGTTGAAAAGATGGAGACTAGTAAAGGTTAGGAAGGTGCTCACTTCTATAAGTGTCTTGCAATCTTTGAGGATCTCAGTTTCCCCCTCTACGAATCTAGAAACAGGAATCCCTAAACTTGCTTAGCTCTTATTTTCTAAAATCCATGATTACAAGTTACCCACTAATATTTTCTAAAGTCCATGATTACAAGTTACCCACTAATTCGGCCAACCTCAAGCTAGGTGTGAAGATGATTAGAATATGTTTTCTATGGAAATAACAGGGCGAAAATGAACGAGTTTAGAAATATTTGAAACACATGTTTAAATGACACCTATCGTCATATTTTGTGCATAGTTTAATGTTTCTCCAAGTTCTGCAGTGCATTGAACAGGCATTTCAAAAATACTTATGACTTTATTTAATCAGAGTAATTTTACCCTGGTAACAAAACCAGTGAAAAAACTCAAAAGAAAAGAAAATTATAGATCAATATGCTTCGTAAACATAGTAGTGAACAAAATTTTAATAAATCAAACTCAACCTTTGAAGAATAATATGTGACCAGTGTTTAGCATGAGGATACAAATTTAAGATCAACTAATGTAGTTCACCATAATTATGTAATAAAAGAAAAATATGATCATTTCAACAAATGAAGTAAAAGTTGCAAAGAATGGTTAAGCAAATTGTGATAAATACATACAACGGAATACTACTGACCAATAAAAAGAAACAAATGGTCCTACATGGATAAACAACAAAAATGCTAGGTGATAGAAGCCAAATACACAAGACCATACTGAATGATTTCATTCATAAAAAATTATTGAAAAACAAAATTAGGCAAGTTTGGTTTCAGAATCATCTTAGAAGGCAAAGTTCACACCATAGGAAAATGTACTGAAGCCTTAAACTACAAATATGACCAAATCCAATTTGGTCACATGGAGGCTGTAAATGCAATCAAGCAATACATTTTAATACCTTACTTTTTATTTCTTAATTTTCAGAATAAATGAATTGATATTCTTTCAAACTCTAGAATGGATTGATGAGTTTCTTTTTGGAATATCTTTATAAACTCATGGTATGTTTTCAGTCTTTTGCTATTATTATTTGGCATGCTTCAATCTACTGCTATCATTATTATTTTTAATTGCTCCTATTGACTTATTTATGGTCAATAAGTCTTTCCAAATTAGTGTCTTTATCATTTTGTCCTGACACCGATTGTCTTTGGTAGATTCCTTGCTCTTTGGCATTCAGTGGAAGACAATATACTCCAAAGAACAAAGATAAAACCTATTCATTGCTTTAGAGCTTCATAAAAATGTAGAGATTAATAAATTTACCATTAAAATAATATGATGAAGATGTCTTATTTTAAAGTTAATTTGCCAACAGTGATATTTCAAAAAAAATCAGGGAAGAAGCTGAATGTGGCTCAAGCGGTAGCGTGCTCGCCTGGCATGCGTGCCGCCAGGGTTCAATCTCAGCACCACATACAAAGATGTTGTGTCTGCCAAAAACTAAAAAATAAATATTAAAATTCTCTCTCTCTCTCTTTAAAAAAAAAGTCAGGGAAGATACACACACACACACACACACACACACACACACACACACACACACCCAAAGGTGCTTAAACCACTGAGCCACATCCCCAGCCCTTTTTATTTTTATATTTTTATTTTGAGACAGTGTCTCACTAAGTCACTTAGGGTTTTGCTAAGCTTGAGGCTGGCCTTAAATTTGCAATCCTCCAGCCTTAGCCTCTCCAGCTACTGGGATTACTCCAGCCTTAACCTCTCCAGCTACCAGGATTATAGGCATACACACTGGCCTGGGAAGATATTTTTAATATGATGTATGGGAAAGATGCTGGGTAGCACTTGAGATCTGGGTTGAATTGTTTTTCTTTATGAAAATTTAAAGGTGTCAGAAGAAAGCTTTAGTCTTTAGTCTTTTGGGCTAAGAATCACAAAATTGTTTTCTTTAGTTGATATCTTGCAAGGACAAACAGTTAACAACAGCAAACCAAATTTCGATTATTTTAAATGCACCTAATAAAATGATTGTAATGAAATCGAAGCTTGCTAGCTGGAAAAAGAAAGTTGATTGCAGAAGAACCTTGAGTCATTTGAGCCTTTTAGCTCATTTACAAATACTGAAACTAACAACTTTGGTTGAAAAATACAAACGGTTATCTGTCCTTTGATGTGAATTGCACCTGACTGAGTGGGACTGGAGGAGGGAGTGTTCTCCCTTGTTCCTTTAGTAGCCTTCAAGATCTGGGGAGATCAACACTGATCTCCACTGGCAACACTGGAAGTTAAAGAATAGGCAAAAAGAATGATCAGTAGGTAGCTAGAATTCCAGTTTAAGAGATAAAGACACCTGGGCAGAAATGAGTACACCATGTGCAAGATTGTGCAGAGGACACCCTGGTAAGAAGTAAAGACTCATTTGTTTTTTTATTAAATTTCACTGAGCATTTCTGTTGTTTTCAAATTATAAAACTCTAAAATGGTAAAAGCATCTTTATAGGATACAGATGCTACATTAGCTAAGATAGACAATAGGTAAATTAAGGGAGTTACTGCGTAAGAATGAAAGAGGCAAATTAGTGAATAAACTTTGTTTATCTAACTCCCCTTTTCTGTCTTTCCTCCTCAGAACTGTTGGAATTCTACACCTATCTCAGCATTTTTCGAACAACAAGGCAAAACTATTTACAGTATTATGATTATCACCAAGGAAATGGAGAGAGAGAGGGAAAGAAGTAGAGAAAGGAAAGAAAAAGGGCCAAGCATAGAAAACCAGAATGCTTTTTCACATGGCAGAGGTAAGTAATTTTTTATAAAATGATTGTTTTCATTTTCGATATATGTGCACATAAACACACATGATATACATGTGGTGCATGTGTATTTATGTGTGTGTGTGTGTGTGTGTGTGTGTGTGTGTGTGTCTATGTGTGTAGTGTATTGAATTGTGATGGGAAATGAATTTTTACTATTGGTCTTGGTGAAAAATATTTTAAAATTATTGCACAGCTAATGAAGTTTGTGGAACTCTGGGGCTCCAGAAATTTGATCCTCTGGAAAAAAAAATGGTGTTTGATCTGCATATCTTGAAAGGAAAGTTTGAATGGAAACTTTAAATGGAGAGGATCATTTTGTAAAAAACATCCCTCTTCGTCTGTCCCCTTCCCTCTATGAGGCAGGTACAGCTTCCTTAGACTTTTGCTCTAAGTAATGGCAAATTGCTGGAGAAGTCAGACCTAGAATTTGTACATTGTTGCTTGTGGTAGCTCTGTAATTCCAGGTTATGTTATGGTCCTTTAATAAATAGGCCAAAGAATTCTCAGGTGCATTCAAAAGTATAACAAAACAACATAAAAACAACAAACAAAAGGTAGCAAAATAATACTCCATTTGGTTTGCATTTTGTCACTCAAGTTTCTAATGTGATTGCATGCTAACTTTTCACTAAGTTTCATTTTTATAGGTTAGATTTTACAAAGCAACCAATACAATGCAAGAACCACTGGTCCCAAATCACACGAGCTACTTGACAACAATGCATATTCCTAGACCCCAGTTCCAACATACTGAATTGAAATCTTATTATTAGGCCTTGGAATCCACATTTCAATTAGCTTCTCAGATAATTCTTACACTAGAATTGGAGAATTCTAGACCAGGCCTCTTCTTTTAACAAATATACACTAAATGCTGGTATAGTCATCTCTGGTTCCAGGGTCCCCTATAGATAACCAAATCTGGGGATGCATAAGTCTACTTATAAAATAGCATAGTATTCTCATATAATTTACATGCATCCTCTGTGTATTTGGAATCTGTCTCTAGATTGCTTCTAGTACCTAACACCATGTAAATGCTATGAACACAGTCATTATGGTATTTTTAAGGGAATAATAAAAGGTTGAAAAGGTTCACAAGTTTAGTACAGATGTAACTTTTTTTCCCTGATATTTTTGATCTGTGGTTGGTTGAAATCTGTGGAGGTAGAACTTGTGGATAAAAAGGGCCAACTGCACTTAGATTTTGATCATATATATCTATAAATCCTGATGACTTTTTAACACACTTTCAAAGCAGGAGCATAGTTCTACAGGTAAAACCCCTTCCTGATAGACCTCAGCTTGTGCTTCATTTCTTAATTCCAGGTTAGCTGGGCTCTAGCTGTTTTTTTTTTCACATTCTTCCTCTTCCTTAGTTGCAGGGGGCCTGAAGGGTGATTAAAAACTATTCACATCCTGATACCCAGAAAAACATCTCTTCCATTTTCCCAAGCGTCACTCTAGACAACTTCCTGAGCCCCTGCAAGATTAAAATAAAATCCCTGACACCACATCCCCAAAGAGAACCTAACCTAGGGAGACTGTCCTAAGCCAAAGTCCTGCAAGCCACACTCTCACAGTTATGCGAATGATTGTACAAGCATATCTTGTAATTATTAACAGCAAGAGGGGTCAGAGCATTCTGCGACCTTCAGACAGGAACCCACTTCTTTTTTCCCCAGCCCTCAATCAAATTTAATGTGTGTAGATTGTTTACCCCAAATGTGTTTTAAAGTTGTCCCACCCTCAGTCATTTTCAGTTCAGTTTCTGTGCTATTTCCCTCACCTCCTTCTTCTTGCTGCTGCTGCTTAAACTCACAAAAGTGCAATTAATTTGTTCTTTGTTTCTCCCAAATGACATTTGGAGATGAATTAAGAATGCTCAGTAGCTGGACACAGGGACTGGGTCACGTTTGTTTAGCAATCCCTTTTTGCCAGAGCATTAGCATGTCCAGTGCCAAGAACTAGCCAAGTTCAAGGATGCAAAAATTGAGAGAAACCCTCAAGGTTCATGGTGAGGACACAGCAAAGTAAGGTTGACTTCCATTCTCCTAAGGAAAAAGCTACAAGATGACGAAGACCTGTAAAGAGTTGTTGTGAACACTAGGGCTGAGTTACATCTTCTCATGGCCTCCTATTATTGCCAGCTTGCTCTCAAATAGGACCACAACCTGCTCTCTAACCAGGGGGTCTACCCATTTCTGTTGTCTCCTATATTTCTTCAGATTCCAGAATCACTGGGAGCTTGTAAGAGACCCAATAGCCCGATTACCATCGTCATTGCAACAGTCCTGCCTTCCTGAGCAGATTGTACTGTTTTTCTTTTCTCAATGAAAGTGAAGAATCCCAGGTTTAAGAATATGAGAATCAAATGAATCATTCTATAAACTATCATGTAGCAACTGGAGATGATTTTCAGGGTAGCTTTTTCCCCCAGGTATTCTAATTCTGAAGTATTAGGTAAGAATTAATAGAGGCAATAGAATAAGTTTGCCAGGTCAGAATGAATTCTAACCACGATGCTATAAATTTTTACTCAGCAGTGGAGAAGTTGTCTGAAAACATGCCGTGATCTTCAAGGTTGCTTTTAAGTAGACTTTTTTTTTAAGCACAAAATTGTGTTATCCCCATTGAAAAATCTCTCTTCCTCCCACCTTTTCATTTCCACGTCTGTTCTCTAGAATATGAAACAAAATATTTTTGAATAATCTGATTAGCATCTTTAGATGTTAAAGTTTTTTTTAAGCTTTTACCATTTTAAAAGTAAATGTTTTATCAAAAGTCCTAAATTTGAAGTCATATATGCAAATTCAAATCCAAGTCATTGAACTATGATCACATAACCTTTTTGAACCTTGGTTTTCTTGTTGTAAAATTAAGAAAATAGTGTCTATCTAAGGCAGATATGGCTTGTTACCTTCCCAATATTCACACCAGCTTTATTTCTTTATAACAGAATTCTGATTTCAGCAATAGTCCTGGCCAAAGCAAAACAAAACAAAGACTTTAGTTTCCCAGGTCCCCTGTAGATAGAGGTTGCTATGTGACACCCTCCCTGCTGGGATGTGGAAGTCACAGAAGTCAGGAGGTGGTAGTGTAAACACACCTACAACCCTGGCAGAACCAGCCCTCTGCCTTTGTTCTCCCCTTCCTTCCATCCTGGAAGTTGCTGACAATGTCAAGAAGGGGAATAGGGATCTTATTATGTTTCTAAAGATGAGGGGCACAAGGTAAGGATGAAAGCAGAAAGAGGCGCCTGAGTCTCAGTCTTGACCCTCTCATATCTGCAAAATAAACACCCTGTTTGATCAAGCTCCTCCAGGGGATATCTGTAAAGTGCAACTGAAAACAATCCCTAATTGATACACTGCTCCATAGAACTGGTATGAAAACTGAAGAGCATCTACTGTTAAATTATGGGGATTCACATGTGCCTGAAGCATGATACTTAACATATTTTGTTCGAAGCAAGTATGTTATATTTCTCTTTAGATTATAAAAGAGAGCCCTGGAAGATTTTAACTTCCTGAATCCCAGAGAGACCGATTATAAACATGTAGTGTAACTCTCGTAAAATTATTTTAAAGTAGGCAGGGATAAAAATGATGTAGTAATTTATTGTTGCTATAGAATGTAGTGCCCTACAATATGGCCTGTTGCTATATTTTAAGGGATGGAGAAATTGGAATTTTGCTCAGTTTCCTGTTTGTTGCAGTATGCCTCCTAGCACCCACACCATAGATGCACAGATGCATAGAGTCCCCAGTGCAGCTAGGGTCCCAGATATGATATGCATTTGGCTAATCACACATACTGGCACGAGATTCAGAAAATGGAGGTTAGGGAGAGTCCACACTTGTGCTCTATCTGCTGTGTCTGCTGCTTTTTGTTTTCCTACAACAACATCAGCAAAGATCCCAGGCAACAGCTTTGTGGGTTTTGAGAGGCATCCATTCTGTAAGCAGAGACTGTAGCAGGTCTGACCAGTAATTGTCAGCAATAGTGGCTTCCTGACTAAGAAAGTGAGGACTAATATTCTGAGTCCTAATAATCAGTGGATTCAGAGATGTAGCTTATTTCATGGACTTGGTTCTGGATAGATTTTCCTACAACCTAGAACCTGTTTCTTTTATTTAGTGTCCTCTCAACCTTGAGTTTGTTTCTTTGGTTCTCCCAGCTGTGCCATAATCCACTGAATTCTTGAATCTCTACCTCCTTCCTTTGGGAAGAGGGGATTCTATTTCTTGCAATGGAATCCAGAGCTTTGGAGCATCTGTTAGAGCTATTTACTAAAATTTTCTGGCTTTAAGAGATGCATGCTCTTCTGGTAGAAGTAATGATCAGAGAAGAAGATGTTGAGATAGAGATTGTCTTGGGTGCCTTTGAGTAATCATGGTGGAAAGAGCCTTTTGAAGAATCCCTTCAAGGACATGAAGCACAAGTGAAAATTAACCTTTTATTTAAGTTGCTGAGATTTGGGGATATTTGTTACCACAGATTTACCTGTCTTGTCCTGAAATGGCATAGAACTTAGAACTAAGTAGGTTACTGCTTGAATATAAAATATAATATGTGAGTTTGACTTAAGTACTGGACAAAGAGAATCAGGGAACTATCACTGAGGACTGGAGCAATGGAAATACATGTTTTCTCATAGTGAAACATTTGACAAAATTATTTGTAGTAAATTAGAAGGCAAATGGCTTACCTAACTTTAGGGAAAAGGTTTTAAAAAGATTCTTATTACTGTTTATTGTCAACTACTAGCTGCATTTAATAATATATTATAAGAAAGAGATATGTTCCGAGAAGAACTGGTTAATTTTTAAGGACAAATAAGAGAGTACAGAGTTTGAAAATTCAGGAACTTATAACTCTAATAGAAGCTCTGCAACTCTGGATACCATTGCAGAGAAGAGAACTCCCCCTCCCCTTCCCAATGGAAGAAGAGAAAGATTTAAGAATTTAGTGGCTTATGGAAGAGCTGTGAGAACTAAAGAAGACATAGTGTAAAGACTATTGCCTTTCAAACTAAACAATAGAACTGAGTTGAACACCATAGCACACACTTGCAATCCAGCTACTTGGGAGGCTGAGGTGGGAGGATCACAAGTTTGAGGCTATCCTGGGCAACTTAGAGAAAACTTGTCTCAAAATAAAATAAAGTCTAGGGATGTGGCTCAGTGGTAGAGCACTTGCCTAGCAAGACCCCAGGTCCCCAGTATCACTCCCATATACAAAGATAAAATTGATGCTTTAAATAGCAAAGGCCTGTTAAAACTTCACTTTGCGTCAAAGATCAGATCACTGATCATGGATTAGGGTGTAGTCCCTGCTTTCAGTTGGATCAAATAACTAAAAAGGTCTTAAACCAGTTCAGGTGGAAAACTCATTGCTGGGCTCAAGGAACCTACCACTCAGGGTGGGGCAGGTTAATGGTGGGGTGGAAAAAGAGGTGGGTGGGGAAGAGATATCAATTGAGAACAGAGAGACATTGGGCCAGACAGCACATAAATATGATAAAGAAAACTTTCTAGAAAGAAGCAGGTAAGGAGTTAACCACATTTAAGTTTGTAAGACAGTTGTACTATTAATAAGAGGCTCCCATCTAGACTGGTTCTTTGAGATTTAAAATGGCTCTTGGCCTTCCTACCCTAAAGGTAGGAAATAGGCTGGGGAAGGTGTTTATCCTTAAAGGCAGACATTTCTTCAATGATGACATGAGACAAGCTAAATTAGGACCTTTCCCAAGAATCCAAGTATCCAAGAATCATGGAGATTCATCAATGGACAAGGAGCTCCACCAGAAAATCCACAAGGAACCTATTCCTCACCTTCAAAGTAGGGATTCTAAAACCTCTGCCCAGTCTAATATTGGTTTGTCACAGGCCAATCACTGTTATATGTTGCCCATTCTTCCTGTTTTTGTTTAGGGGTTGGGGTTTTATGAATTGAACCCCAGGCCTCACACATGCTCAGCAAGCACTCTACCACTGAGCTATATCCCCAGCCCTTCTTCTCCTCCTGCTGCTGCTCCTCCTCCTCCTCCTCCTCCTCCTCCTCCTTCTTCTTCTTCTTCATCGTCTTCTTCATCTTCTTCTTCTTCCTCAGGCAGGCCTTGAACTTAGACTCCTCCTGTCTCAGCCTCATGAGTTGGTGGGATTATAGATGTGTACCACCATACCCTGCCCATTCTTCCTATTTTTTTTTAATATTTATTTTTTAGTTGTAGTTGGACACAATGCCTTTATTTTGTTTGTTTTTATTTGGTTCTGAGGATCAAACTCAGGGCCTTGCACATGCTAGGCGAGCACTCTACCGCTGAGCCACAACCCCAACCTCCTTCCTATTTTTAATACGAGTGTTTATTGAAGTTATCCTGACTCTGTTACACCTGATTCCGAGTCTCTCTCTCTCTCTCTCTCTCTCTCTCTCTCTCTCTGTATGTGTGTGTGTTTGGAGATGGCTGGGCCTCTGGATCAAGAGGATATATAGGCAGATAGATTGTAGAGGCTACTTGCACATTTCTGCCTTATATACAGATTACCACAAATTTCCCAGATTTGGCTTTGATGTTGATGTTACACTGGGACTTTGAATTCTGTTCCCTGGGAAGGGGTTGAGTGAATGCATTTTTGTATGCCAGAAAGAGAAGGAAAGAAATACGCCCAGAAGAGAAGACTGTGACAATCACCAGTACTACTCACTAAACATTTCTGCTTTTTACCTTTAGAATAGGATTGTACTTCTCCCTTTTTAAAGTTAGGCATAATTATGTAACTTTCTTAGCTAATTAAATGTGAACAGAAGTGATGTGTCTCTTTTCTGAGCATGATTTTTTTAAAATTTTGGTTTAAAAAAAATCATAAAATTTGCCACCTTAATTATTTTTAGGGGCATTGCTCACTAGTGTCAAGTGTGGTCTGTTGTTGCGAAATAGATGTCCAGAACTGCTTCAACTGAAAAACTGAAACTCTACACCCACCAAACCTCTTTATTCCACCCCCTGATTAATACCATTCTGTCCACCAGGTAATCAACTCTGTCTCTATGGATTTGACTACTCTAAGTCACCCATCTAAGTGGAATTATCAACATTTGTCTTTTTTGTTGTTGTTTTCTGCCAGCTGATTTTATAGCAAAATGTCCTCAAGGTCATCTGTGTTATAGCATGTTATAGGATTTCTTTCCTTTTTAAGGCTAAATAATATTCCATTGTACAAATGTGCAGCATTTTATTTATCCATTCGTCCATCCATAGACATTAGGGGTGATTCTACCTTTCAGCTGTTATTAATAGTGTTGCTATGCTGAGCACCATGACCAAGAACCAGCATATGATTCACTATATTTCCTTTTTTCCCTGCTGCCATGATCAGGGAAGCATGTATGTCAAGATGAATTTTTTTTCATTCTGTTGTTTCTGATTTATTAAAATGAGCAGAGCCCCCTGCTGACCTAAGATAGATACATAGAGCCAGTGAGAAATATGTCTTTGTTGTTTTTAAGACACTGAAATTTTGGGATCTTTTTTTTTCTAGTGAAAATTAATAAAATTTTCACTTTTTAAATAAAAATTTGACTCTTATAAGTTTTCAGAAAAGAAGGTTGGTGGGCCAGAGGTTCCTATATTGGGGAACGCTGCTGTATTTGAGTCCTGTACTTTCCTTGTGTCTGTACCCATTCCCAGTTACACTTGCTTCTTGAGGTTTTTTCAATTTTTTCTTTTAGTGTGTGTGGCCATGGCCATACCCATGGTTTGTCCTCCTTCAGTCAGTCAAAGTCTGGAGAAATCACACATCTCCTTTTTCATTTCCTGTTTGCTTATCTTATTTTCTATACTTTAGGCTGTTGACACAGTACACCCTGTGTATTTGATAGAATTAGGAAAAACAGTGTTGATATGGTGGATCCATGGCCAGTGAGGACAGCTTTCCCCTCATTCCTCTCTCATCTTCATTATGAATAGTGCCAGATCCACCTTCATTCTTCATATGTGCATTTTGGTCAGTAGAAAGAATAAAAGAGAAAGAAATGCCCCCTCCCTTGAAAGCAACTTCCAGAAGCTGCATCTATCACTTATATTTACATCCCATAATAGAATTTAGTCATTCCAAAGGAATCTGGGAAACATGGCCTTTATTCTAGGTAGTGATTGTCCAGGTTTTTGATAAATAACTTGAAGTTTCTACTTTTGAAGAAGAGGAAAATTGATGTTGAAGAATAATTGGTGTGCAGGGTAATTATCCCCAAAAGTTGGATATTCTACTTTCCAGAATATTAACGTGAAAAAGAATTTTTGCAGATATGATTAAAGCAAGGGCCCTGAGATGTGGAGATTATCCTGGGTTCTCCAGGAGGGTCTATTTTCATTACGAGTCCTTAAAAGCAAAGAATTTTTCCCAGCTGTGGTCAGAAGGGAGATATGACTACAGAAGGAGACTCAGAAATATTTCATGTAAGAAGGACTCAATTTACCACTGCTGGCTTGTAAATGAAGAAAGGAGACATGAGCCAAGAAATGTAGGTGGCTTTTAGAAACTGGATGAGGCAAGGAAATACATTTTCCCTTAAGATCTTCTGAAAGAGATGCAGCCCAGCCAATACCTTAATTTTAGTCTAGTGAGATTCATCTTGTACTTCTGATCTACAGGATGGAAAGATAATACACTTCTGCTGTTTTAAACTACTAAATTTAAGATAATTTATTGTGGCAGCAATAGAAAATTAATGCACTAGAAGTCTCAGCCACAGGGCCTTCTTTGGCCACCCAGGTATCTTCACACCACACTACTTTTTTATACAAGTTACACCTTCTGTTCAATGGAGAAACTCCTCAAATCTCATCCATCTCTTTTAGTTAAGACTATCCAGCTCAAAGTCCAAGACCTCCAGGAAATATATAGACTTTTTCCATCAGGTCTGGATGTGGTCAAGTTATATTCTCCCCAGACACTTAACACACTGCAATGAGGTAGTGAAACCTTGATTGGTGAATATCTGTCACGTTCAACTGACAACATAGATTGCAGGAAGATTTCCCATGTCTACTTTCCTACATATCCCTGCCACTGCCCTTTGGGAAATTCATTGTTGTTCTGCATCCTCCAGTGCCTATCTGTGGGTATTGAAGTTTTCATCCTATTTGTCACCACAAAACTTTGGTATCATATTTCCTCTTGATGTGAGCTTGAGTGCCCAACAATTGCGTTAGAGGCTGAAAACAGTTTTGGATTTTTCTAAGTTCATTGTTTCTTAGGCCATATACTTCCCCCAAATATTTGGCATGCTCGTCATTGATATATTATTGTAAGTTAATTTCACTTACAACTAACAATAGTCAGATATTGTCTAGACATAGTTTTTAAGCCTCAGATTATTTTAAATACTGGCCTCTCTACTCTTCTTGTCCTTCCCTCTCCTCAATGTGATGGCTTTCTTGAGGGCATATGAAACAATAGACTTAGGTAGAAAGAAAACACTTTCATTTTGATATTTTCTGCTTGGACTAACTCTTATTTTCTGGCAGATACTTCTTAATAGAATTTGCTTTAAAAATTAAAATTCAGGGTCACAATCTCTCTCCAGTTATGACTGTTGATTCAGAGAATACACTTTTCTAAGCCTTGAAAAACTCTGCATTACCAGACTTTTTGTCAAATTAGTTTGCAAGCCACAGACAGACATACTTCTTAGCCCAGTTATATTTCTTTCTTTCTGTACTTTGTACCATTTTCTAATCTGAGGTTACCTACTCTTCTTACATCTTTGCTAAAGGCAGCAAGAAACATCGGTAGACATCTGTACTCTGATTTTTTCCTGTCACTTCCCCTGCCTGTCATGGTTTCTGTGGCCATTTCATTGCCTGATATGGTTTGGCTATGGTTTAAGTATCCTCCAAGGTTCTGTTGTGATGGAAGGCTTGGCCTCTAGGGTGGTGGTATTGCAAAGTGGTGGGACCTAGTAGGAGATCCGTAGATTAACTGGGAGAAAGACCTCTGAAGATTGTAGGACTCCAGTATCCCTTTGCTTCCTGTCATCTGGAGATGTGATCACTTGCTCCAGGATGCTTCTCCCATTGCCATCTGTCATTTGCCAGAAATTCTCACCAGAAATGAGGTGTTGAAGGTACCGCGCCTGTGAATCTGGAAAACTGTGAGCTAAAGAAACCTCTTCTTCATAAGTAGCATGTGTCAGGTATTTCGCTATAATGACAAAAAGCTACTTAATATGCTGCCAAATATCTGCCTCAGAATAACAAGGATCACATTCTCTAGTTGCTTATGTTTCACTGTCCAGCTACTTGTTGGTACAAGAACACCTCATTTCAGGGAAGGTATCATGTATCAGAGCACATGGCTTCAGAAAGATACACACTCTGCCTGCCTTGCTCCAGGCTGCTATTACTGTGCCCTACACGGGGTCACCACAGAGGGACCCTAGAAACTAGACTTCCTTAGATCTTTGATCTAGTCCAGCATTTTACTCTAGCTTGACTAACATCTTTTCCGGTACCAAAGGGAAAAGTCTCTAATGAGGTTTTACATCTACTTTTGACCCTAAAAGAAAACCATAAAATTTGAAGTTTGAAGTTAAGAATCAACTGACTTTACATTAGAAGACTTCAAAGAGTTTTAGCCCCTCTGAGAATCAGCATAGTCTCCAGTGTGGTGGCTGTTTCTAAAAAAAGCCACTTTGACTCCTTTTGCCTGTATGGAGACCCTCTTCAGAGTAAATTGCATAGTGGATCAGTGTCTTCAGACTGGAGCAGTAATCCTTGACTCAGATCCTTCTTTATTAAACCTAGAAAGTACCTGTATTCTGTTCATTTTCCCCCTATTTAAATGGCACTCTGCTTCAATGGGAACATAGAAAGTTATGATGAACAGCCACTCTCACTCTATAAAAAATTGGACAAACTAAGAAAATCATATTTAAAAGAGAGGTGATTGAATAAAAGTCTAAAAGAACTAAAAATGTACATGAATATATAATAATGGTTGCAATGTAATAAAATAAAAAACCACTCCAAGATGTAAATTTTTCTACTAAAAGTAAAACTGTTGAAACGTTACATTAATTTCTCAAAAATAATTTTTAGGGAACATAACTTTAGACTTCAGCTGACATGAGAATTTAGTTATTCAGTTATTGTTGACATTTTTCTCTTAGCAGTTAACATAGCTAATAGTGAATTAAAAACCTTTTGACGAGTTAAATAATAAAATTTACACTATTTTTATTTAAATCTCATACCCAACTCACACACAAAAGCATGAAAAAAAATATACACAGTAACCAAAAGGCCAGCAGTAGCGCATAACCATGTGCAGGTCACCTCTTGAAATATAAGTTTGAGATTCTGCAACTGAGCAAGAGAAAAGTCCTCATTTCAATACTCTCTATGCACCACAGTTTTGAGACATCTGATATACATTTTGTGTACCTGTATTAAGGTTGCTCACATGGCACTCCCACCAAACCCAATTCCCACTGAGAGGAATTAAATATTAAAGAGTGAGATTTTATCAGATAAGGTTGGGCATTGGAGGGCCACATACTATTTTAATTTTAAGATTGTTTTAAACAGCTCCATAGAAATAATTTTTGCCTCATTAGGTACAGCAGAGTCCCACTGAGAATGCAAAATAGAAATGAATTTAAATAATTGATAAGAAATATTAACAAAATGAATATTTTGAATATTTGCAAAAGATATATTTCCTATTGAATTGTATAATTTAAATTTTTTTGCCTTCTTCCAGTTAATTATATATGTAAAAGGGATAAATTCCTCCCTTCCTCTCTCTAAATTACCCTAATTTCATTATAGAAGCCAGTGACCCAATGTTCATTTAATAAAATTCATTTTGGAACATGCTTTCCCCAGGGACTTCAGGGATCATTTTGTGCTATAGTCCAACCTGGGATCCTTAAATAGTTACAAAAGTAATAATGGGGTCTTGTGAGCTATTTTCAATATTTCAGAATGCCTATACAAAATCAAGTCTTGCTGGAGTTTTTCTTTTCTTTTTTTTTTTTTTCCTATAACATGCCTCGGTCATATAGGTCTTTGCTCCATAAAAACAGCACATCGAATTGTTGCTACATTACCTGATGAAACTGATATGTCCTTCTAGTCCAATCACCTTCCCTGCCCTCTGCTTCCCACAGCCACCTTCTTTTGTTCATTACCATTTCTAATCCCCCTTAGAGATGTCAGAAATTTTAACAAAACAACAGCAAAAAGAAAAAATGATTGCTCAGTAAGTGAATTTTTCTAAACATAACATTTTACACAAGGTACATTGCTAAAAATTGTTAACAGAGAGCTTAGTGGTAAGAATGTTTCAACTGTTTATCTAGTTTACAGAGGTCTAAAGCAGTCAAATGCATTTTCCAAGGTCATGCAACTGGTTAACGATGGAGGCAGGGTTAAATCCCAAATTTCTGACTAAAACCTGCCATGCTTTTCAGTACTTTAATGCTGTCCTCAGCATGGGCAGCATGAAATGTTGCACCATTAAGTGGCATGAAGGCCATGTCCTGTGGTAGCTGCCTTCACACCCAGAGGCCTCTAAGAGCTACTTCTGCCTGCCTGCTTGTGAGCCAGCGTATTGTCTTCTGCCTGGAGCACAGCAGAAGGCTGAGAGGCAAAATGCTGGGCCAGCATTTCTGATAGACCTCAGAAGTAAGCCCATGTTGTCTGTGACTGCTGAATTGTGCTGTTACAATTTGTGGTTCACAATGATGTCCCTAAAGCACTATAAGTTCCTGAGATGTGATCTGAAATATCAAAGAGTAATTATACATAGAGCAGTTTAACATTTATTACATTTATTATCCTAAGGTGACAATATAGTAACTCTTGGTCAAACACAATTTGTTTAATAGGACTTTAAAATAAGATTTCTGGAATACAATTTAATGAAGACTCAAAGTCTAGGGTTATATTACTTGTTATTATGTTTATACTTGTTATAATAATTTTACTTTTGCTCATCAAGTCTTTCCTGATTATTATAGTATGGCTCTCATTGACTCTTCCATGGACTTCCCAAGTTCTTTAAAACATAATTATCAATTATGCATTTGTTTAATAAATTCATTCACCTACTGTGTGCCAACTTGTGCTAGACAGTAAGGAGATACCTACCAGTGGGGAAAACTATGAAGATTAGTGCCTAAAAACATAGCACAAATAAATTAAATTACAATTGCAATGAGTGTTACTGAAGGAACGATATGATTGAAGGGAAAGCAGATTTGACAAAATTAGGATTATCAATGAAATTTAATTAAATTGGGCATAAAGAATTTCTTGAGAAAACAATGGTTAAGCAAAAAGTCTCATGAAGAAATATCTTTTAACTTAAACAAAGAAGGCAGAGAGGAGGGTTTCAAACATATGAACTGCATGTGCAAAGTCCCTGGCACATGTATGGTTCAGTGTGGAATGAAGGTAGATGCTGCTGAGGTGCAGAAAGGGTTGGAAGATGTTATAGGAGATGATGCCAGAGTAAGGACCAGAGTACGGGTGATGTGTTGTGCATTTTGGCTTTATTCCAAGAATAGCTCAAAGTTTTGAAAAAAATGGGTGGTCAAGTTTAAGTTTTAAGGAATCATCAACAGTACTGTGAACAGATCAGAGAGACAAGAAGCAGGTGTTGAGACCTATTAGGAGATTATTTTAGGAATAAGAGTGATAAAGCTGATTGTTTAGACCATGAACTCTCAACAGCTGTTATATCACTCCCATTAGGGCAAAAATTGCTTCATGGAGAAGAAGAAAAAAGAAATTTTAGCTATGACAATGGTCTGTAGTCCTCTAAAGCTCAACTCTAACAAATAAAATCTTATTCCTTAGTATTTAAATTTTCTTTCTTTCCTTCCTTTTTCCTTTTTATGGTACTGGGGATCAAAACCAGGGCCTTGTGCATGCTAGGTAAGTGCTTTATCACTGACCTGTAACTCCATTAAAGTCATATTGCAAGAGGTGACCTGAGCTGCTGACTACCATGTGGATGATCTTAGGTCTGGCTCACTTGATAACATGGATGATTCAGTTAGCCACTGAGATAGGGAAGCATTAGAAGAACAGCATGTGTGCATGTTTGTTTTGTGGGGTCTGTTCATGTGTGTGTAATTATGTACTTGTGTGATAGATTTAATGAAAGGGTCTTGGATATACTGACTTTTAGGTACCTTTGGTAGACAGAATAATGGCCCCTTAAAATATCCATATTCAGTCTCTGGAACCAGTGAATAAGCTATTTTTCACATTAAAGAGGAATTAAGTTTACAAGTGGAATTAAGGTCATTAATCAGTTGATACTAATGATAATGATCAGAAAAAAAATATTAGGAAAACAATTCAGAAATATATAGCATTAAAAGAGTCTATTTGGGAGGCTGGGGTTGTAGCTCAGTGGTAGAGCACTTGCCTCACATATGTTTGATCCTCAGCATCACGTAAAATAAATAAACAAAATAAAGGTATGTGTCCATCTACAACTAAGAGAGAGAGAGAGAGAGAGAGAGAGAGAGACTATTTGAGCTGGATCTGGATCTCAGTGAGAGAGTGCTTGCCAAGCACATGAGAGGCACTGGGTTTGATCCTCAGCACCACAAAAAAATAAATTAATTAAATAAAGGTATCATGTCCATCTACAACTAAAAATATTTTTTTAAAAAGTCTATTTAATGTTAGTATAGAGTGTTGTTCAAGTCTACTTTCTTGCTAAACAACAAAAATATAGAACTGTCCACATAATAACAATAGAATATACATTCTTCTCAATTGCTCATGGAATATTCATCAGGAGAGACCATATGTTAGACCACTAAACAAGTCTCTAAAGTTAAAGAATTCAAATTATACAAATAATGTCCTTTTGACCACAATGAAACTGAAAATGAAAAACAGAAGGAAATTTGAAAAATTCACACATATGCAGAAATCAAACAATATACATCTAAAGAACCAATTATTCAACAAAGAAACCACAAGGGAAATTAGGAAATACTTTGGAATGAATGAAAGTAAAAACATAATATAACAGAACTTATGGGGTGCAAGGAAGAAAGTGATCAGAAGGAAATTTATAGCTGTAAATACATCTACATTTAAATAAAGAGAAGTATCTTCTATAAATAAAGCTAAATTTCTATTTTAAGAAACCAGAAAAATGAGGGCTGGGTTATAGCTCAGTTGGTAGAGTGTTTGCCTTGCATGCGTAAAGCCTGGATTCACTCCCCAGTGCCAAAAAAAAACAAAACAAGAAGAAAAAGAAGTAAACAAAACCAGAAAAATGAAGTGTAAACAACACAAAGCAAACAGATACAAGTAATAAAGATTAGAACTGAAATAAATAGCATATAGAAAATCAATAAAACAAAAGTTTGTTCTTCAAACACAGCAATGAAATAAAAAAAATTGGCTGGATCATAATAAAGAGAGTGAAGGCTTGAATTACTAAAGTTAGGGAAGAAGTGGGGGGCATTACTGCCAACCTTATAGAAATAAAAAAAAAGGATTTTAATGAAATACTATTTATAATGTTATGCCAACTAGTTAGGGTACCCAGATATAATAGGTAGCTTCTTAGAAAGACAAACAACCCAATAGTGACTGAAAAAATAATACAAAATCCGAATTGACCTATTACCAGTAGGGGAGCTGAATCACTAATCAAAAACCTTGTATCAAAGAGAAGCCTAAGATCAGATGACTTCACTGGTGAGTTCTACCAAACACCCAAAGACAAATTGGCACCAATCTTTCACAAACTCTTCTAAAAAATAGAAGAGAACACTGCCTAATAATTCTGTGAAGCCACTATTTTCTTGATAAAGAAAATCATAGGAAATCTACATATCAGAATCTTTTATGAATCTTTAATAAAATCTGATTAAACAAAATCCAGTTACACATAGAAAGGATTATATAACATGAACAAGAGGGATATATTCCAGGAATTCAAATTTGGTTCAACATACAAAAAAGAATCAATGTACTATAGCATTTTATAGAACAACAACAACAACAACAAAACAGCAAAAAAACCCAACCCTCTATATAATCATCTCAATAGATTCAGAAAAATCATTTGACCATATGCAAAACAATTTTATGACAAAATACTTAACAAATTAGAAGTTAGAATATAATTTCCTCAAACTTACAAAAGGCATCTATAACAAACCACAGCTCATACTCATAGTGGACTTTTGAAAGCTTTCCCTTAATATCAGGAATGCCAAAAATATCAGTTTTTACAACTTCTTTTCAACAGGAAAATCAAAGGCATCTGGATTGGAAAAGAATAAGTAAAACTACCTCTACTTGCAAATGACAGTCTCCTTTGTATAGAAAACCCACAAAAAATATCAGAGCTAATAAACAAATTCAAGAGTTTGCAAGATACAAGATCAGGATTTAAAAAGTGAGTTATATTTATATATACTTCATGAGGAGTCTATATAATCAAAAATGAGATTAAGAAAATGATTTCATTTATAGTACCACCATTATTCAGCTTTTCAGTGCTGTGACCAAAATACCTGACTGGAACAAGGTTTATTTTGGCTCATAGTTCCACAGGCATTATTTCATGATTGGCCAATTCCATTACAGAAACATCATGACAGAAGGGTATGGCAGAGGAAAGCTACTCAGACATGTCAACTGGAAAGCAGAGGGGGTGAGGGGGAAGGGGCCAGGGAGAAGACAAATCCTTGTAGGCCATGCCCCATTGACCTTCTAACTAGGTCCCACCTCCCAGTAGTCCATTCAGCTATCAGTGGATCAGTTCACCAAAGGATCAGAGCGATCATGAACTTGTCTTAAAGCTCCACCTCTGAACCTTGCTACGTTGGTGATCATACTTTGAACACATGATCTCTTTGTGGGACTTTCCAGATTCAAAGCATAATAAGCATAAAAAAGAACAAATGCTTAGGAATATACTTCACCAAAGAGATGCAAGAGTTATATACTGAAAACTGCTAGGCATTGCTGAAAGGAATTAAAGATGACCAGGATAAATGGAAAGGCATCTTGTGTTCTTGGAATGGAAGGTTTATATTGCTTGTAATACTTCCTACCCCAAATTCATTACAGATAAAATGTAACCCCTATCAAAATTCCATATTTTTATTTTATTCGGAAATGAACATGCTGATCTAAAATTCACGTGGAATTGTAAGGATCATCAAAATCACCTTGAAAACGAATAACAAAATTGGAGGGACACACACCAATTTAAAACCCTGCTTCAAAGAAATGATAATCCAAACAGTGTTAAGCTGGCCTATGGTTAGGCAAATCAATCCATACATATGGTCAGTTGGTGATTCTTTTTTATAACTTTTTAAAAATTTGTGGCCAGATGATTTTTGACAAGGGTGACAGACCATTCAGTGAGGAAGAAATAGTCTTTTCAACAAATGGTGTGGTGTAACTTGATATCCACATGCAAAAGAGTGAATTTGGACCCCTTCCTCACACGATACAAAAATCATTTCAAAATAGATAGAAGCACTAAATGTAAGAGTTAAACCTATAAAATTCTTAGCTCAAAACATAGGTGTGAATTATTATTACCTTTGGGCAAAACTTTCTTAGATATAAAACCAAACGCACAAAGAATAAAAAAATTAGGTATATTGGACTTCATCAAAATAAAAAAACATTTGTGTGTCAAAAGAAACTATCAAAAATGTGAAAAGATAACCAACACTATGGGAGAAAATATTTTCCCATCATATCTGAAAAGGATCTAGTATACAAAGTTTGTAAAAATAATTTTACAAATCAACAATAAAAAGTTGACTCTTAATTAAAAAGGAACAAAGGATTTGTTCCAAAAAAGATATATAAATGGCCAATAAACATATGAAAAGATGTTCAACATTATTAGTCATTAGGAAAATGCAAATCAAAACTATAATCAGATACCACTACATAGCCTCTAGGATGGCTATAAAAATTTTAAAAATAAATAAATAATGGTCTGGGGTATATATAGCACAGTGGTATTGTGCTTGGCCAGCATGTGTGAGATTGGGACTCAATCCTCAGCACTTAAAAAAAAAGTCAAAATTAATGTACCTAAGGAAGGAAATAAAGTAACAAGTGTTGGTAAGGATGTGGAAAATTTGGAAACCCCATGATAGGCATGTAAAATGGCTCAAATACTTTAGAATCGTAGTTTGACAGTTCCTGGAGAGGATTAAACATAGTGTTATTATATGATTCTATCCAGAGATCCATACATAAAAGGATTGAAACTTACATTCACACAAAAACTTGTACATAACAACGTTATTCATAATAGCCCCAAAGTGGAAATGATCCATATGTCCATCAACTCATGAATGGATAAAAGTCGTACATCTGGGCTGGGGTTGTGGCTCAGCAGTAAAGTGCTCACCTAGCACGTGTGAGGCCCTGGGTTTGATCCTCAGCACCACAGAATGAATGAGTGAATGAATGAATGAATGAATAAATAAATAAAATAAAGGTATTGTGTCCAACTATAACTAAAAAATAATAATAAAATATTTTAAAAGTAGTATATCCATACAATGGAATATTATTCAACAATAAAAAGAAATGCAATACTGATACATACTATCCCACTGATGAACTGTGCAAATATTTTGCCAACTAAAAGAAACCAGTCACAAAATGAAATTTATATTATTTCATTTATATGAAATGTCCAAAATGAGCAAATTCATAGTGACAGAAAGTAGTTTCATGGTTGTCAGTGACTAGGAGAAGCAGAGATGGGGAATGACTGCTAATGGGTATGGGCTGTCTTTGGGGGATGATGGAAATGCTCTATATTAGAAAGTGGTGATGCCTTGACACTTTGTAAATATACTAAGAACCATTGAAGTTTATATTTCAGATGGTGAGCTTTATGTTATATGAGTCAAATGTCAAATTACTTTTAAAAAATGAAGAGGGAGGCAGAAGAAAGAGAAAGAGATGTAATGGAGGATGGAGAAAAGGGACCAAAACTCAGGAAATGCAAATGGCTTATAGAAACTAGAAAAAGTAGGGAAACAGATTTCCCTCCTTGACCCTCCAGAAAGGGCATCAGTCCTATCAATACTTTGATTTTATTCCACTGAGTCCAGCCCATGTCAAATTTCTAATTAATAGAAGCAACTATAAGACAAACATTTATTTTTTAAAAATCACAAGTTTGAGATAATTTGTTCTAGCAGTGATAGAAAACTAGTACAGTGCCTTTGCAATATTTCAGTGAAAAGTGTACATTATTAAGTTCAATACGAGGCTCCAGAGTTCAGAAGAGAGATTTGGGCTAGAAATATAATGACATTTCTGAGCTCTCTTCCAACTAATTTATATATGTGCATGTAAGAATTAAATACATTGGATATTTACAGGCCTTTGAGGTTAGTTATTGCTTATTATTTACCTTTTTACATAAGGAAGCTGGGGCATAGAGAGAAGTTCAGTATCTTCCCTGAGGCATAGACGCATTATGACTCCAATGTAGAGAGTCTGGCTTCAGAGTTGGTGTTACTTCTGACAAATAAATAGGTCTGTGAATTATTATCAGGTAGGTACTGATGACAGCAAACTGAAAACACCTGTTAGCAGCATAAGAACATCGGTCACATTTGCAAGAGTACTTTTGATGGAGTGATGGGGCAGAGGTAAGAGTTGGCTGCAAGTGTAGACAACCCTTCTGCCCAGTATGGCTTGAAAAGGGAGAAGCAGCAGAGCATCATGGGGAGTGAGAGCTGAGAGAAGTCATTTTCAGTGGACGTCTGAAGATGTCTAAGAACTATTGTGAAATTCTGATGAGGGAGTGAATCTACAAGAGTGAGAAAGAAAAGGAGCCTCTATTTTAGAATTTTGAGAAGGAAGGGAGAGAGGGACCCATCACACCGTGGAGGGACTTGCCTTATGTGAGGCAGGACTAGTTTCTTTGTTATATCAGAGCAGAGTGAAAGGATAGGCTGGCATATTTGGCAACAGGAATGGGAGAGCATTTCTGAGGGCTTTTGTTTTCTCCTCTCCTAGGAGGAAGGAGTCAAGGTCCCTCTGCTGTTGGGGGAGGTACTGGGAGGGTAGGTGAAGAGAGTGGAAGTGGCAGTGGCAGTGGCAGCCACATCAAAGCAGCTTAAGTTTGAAGAGAGTGGAGAGGAGGCTTGGAATAATTATTTCGAAGAATTGCAGAATAAACTGGCCATGGGAGCCCAGAAGTATTTCTTTCAGTCTCAAGGGCCCAGTTAAGGATCTGTCTGGCTTACTACTATCATCTTAAATTGTTTGCAAGTTTTTACATGTGTCTGAGATTTCTTCTAACCCCAATGGTATTGTAAAATTCTTTTTTTTTTCTGATTTCCCCTCAATTTCAAGGGTAGTGTTGAGAAATAGTTCAGTAATGTATTTGGATAGCCTAACTAGGGTGTTCGACTAGTCATGATACTCCAGTTCCCAACATTTCCCGACAGAGAACGTTTGCTATAACATGTTTGTAAAAGGCAAATAAACTGGATGTTTCTTCCAAACCTTGATTTTTAATAGAAGTTTCCCACTGAAAGAAAGGGTCAGTTACAGAGCATCTGTTTTAAAGTTTAAAAGAAAAACAACAACAAAAAGACTTCATTCACAGAAGCTAGAAAAAAAAAACTTCAACCTTTTCATTTTAATATTGAGGTAAATAAACCTCCTTGTTTTATAAGTTTATAAAGCCATTGCCAATAAATAAGCAGGAGTGTTGAATAGTGATAGAAAGAAATCCTTTTTATTTTACTTTATTTCGTTTTATTTTTTTAGGAAGCAGACAGTGAAATAAGACATGAGGGATGACTCTGGGCAAAGATAAGAGGACCCCTGCCAGACTCCTTTGCTGCTTGTTGCAATCCACAAATACGTGTGTGGTTGCCAGTGAGGTTCTCTGAGGCTCTGTTCCACTCCTGGAGCTGATAAAAAAAATGTGACCTTTAGCTACAAATGGAAATCTCAGAGTATATGAAGCATAGCAACCAGGAAAGAGACCCAAGAAAATCACCCAGCAACAATCAGAAAGTTAGAAATAGCAACGCAGTAACCAAAACATAACCCAGACAAACTACGGAGCCAAGGAAAGAGGGAATGCATCCAGGCAGAGTGGAGATTCTCTTTGTGGGGTCCAACTAAGAAGTGTTACAAGACGTGTACTCACTCACTCATATTTGGTAGATACTTACTGTATGTCAGGGTTTTGCCAGAAGCTAGGAGTTCTAAGTTGAATAAGAAATAGACGGTATTTTCAATGAAATAAACCCCAGTGGCAAAGTGAAATAAATGCTAAGATAAGGTGTCTGCAAAGTGCCATGGGAGTACTGAAGAGTTGGGGGAGTTTGGGGACCTTTTGAGATGTCTTTGGAGTGTTCAAGTGGAAGCATTCATTTGGCTGTTGAATTCATAGGCAGAGATTGGAGCAGACAATTTGAATGATGATAAAAGTATAGACATTTGTATACGTAGTAGTTGGAGTTGTGAGTTTGAAGAAAGTCTTGAGGGCATATTGAAAGTGAGGGCAGAGTTCTGGGGAGCATTGACATTTATAGGAGAAACCAGAGAAGAGGAAGAGACAAAGCAGGAAAGAGAAGGAGAGCAATAGAAAGTGTCGAGCATCCAAAGTATAAATTGAATTCAGAAAGGAGGTCATCAAGGTCATTCATCAGAATAACTTAGGAGCAGTGTTGGAAGGAAGTCATCAAAACTGAGGAAGATGTAAACACTTAAGTGGTTTTATAAAGAAAATCTTGCAAGCTTTGCGTTTGAATAGCACACTTTGACACAGGCTTGCAAACAGCTAATTCTAGTAATCATTCCGGACTCTATTTTGACTCTTTGAGTACTTTTTCCTCATTCAAATGAGGATTCTATGATTAAACTGTGAGAATCCAGGAGAGAGTGTGAAGGGAACTGACCCTTTCAGCAGTTATCAGGTGCAAATTTCCTTTGGGGGTGAGAGATGTGTTTCAGGAATTGAAACCACTCACCATTACTCACAACTCCAGCCATTTTTATTTTTTTTATTTTGAGACAGGGTCTCACTAAGTTGTTTAAGGCCTCGTTAAATTGCTGAGGCTGGCTTTGCATGTGTGATCCTCCTGCCTCAGGGTTTCCCTCCTTGTTGCTGGGATTTCTGAGTGGGCACCACCTTGCCTCCAACCATAAAACCTTTTGAAGAAGTTTTTTTTGTTTTTGTTTAGATGAAGATTCAAAGTGAGGTGTAAATAAAGTAGCATTGTCTACTAAACTCAACAATTATCACTTTGCTTTGATTTTATAGCCTCCGGAAGAACTTTCATTTCTCTTGCTTATAGGTCTTCCAGACTTTGAAAAGCCTGGGGCTACTGGCTATCTGTGATCTACCTGAATACTCCTTTTAGAATCTATTCCATTCTATTAGTCTGTTTTTGTTACTATGATGAAACACCTGAGGCAGGCTATAGCTCACAGTTCTGGAATTCTAGGGCATGGCACCAGCATCAGGTTGACTCTGGTAAGAACCTCATAGCTGATGGTGGGGATGAATGTAAGAGGAATTACGTTGCCAGACTGCCACAGTCTGGCTGGGCACAATTCAGGAGCCACTTGTCAAAGGAAACAAACTTTATTTTTAGAACACACACACCGCACCACACAGCTCTTCAGGAAAACTCTCAGAGTCCAACTGCCACCACCGGCTTCCCACAAGCCTCTCAACCTCCCCCACTCCTCCTGCTCTTGAGGCCGATTGACTGGGTTGTGTGGGTGGAGCCAAAAAAAGTCCCCAATGAGCAGCTCCTGTGGTCTGAAAGGGCAGGGAAACAGCCCAATGAGCATCACCGCAGAGGAGCCAATCATCAGCTGGCAGCTGGAAGTTTGCTGGCAGCTGGAAGTTTGCTGGGGCCCCTTCGGCTGTGGCTCTCAACACCAGACAGAAAGAGAGTAACTGGGGTCTCACAATCCCTTCTGAGGGCAGATCCTTAATGACTTAAGGACCTCCTGCTTGGCTTTACCTCTTAAGGTCCATACAACTTTCAATGCTGCCACCTTGAGATTTCCAATACATGATCCTTTGGAAGAAAACCATACCCAAACCATAGAACCCAGCCTTGATTTAAGGAGCACCACCTATGTCAGTTCTACCTGCTTTCCAGGTTCCTGGGTCATCATCACCTGACTAATGCCTCTTCTGATAGTCTCAGGGGATTCTTGAACTTCAACCTCTGTTGTTATTATTGTTGTTGTTCTTTTAAAAATTTTTAGTTGTAAATGGACACAATACCCTTATTTTATTTATTTTTATGTGGTGCTGAGGATCGAACCCAGTGCCTTACCATGCTAGGCAAGTGCTTTACCACTGAACCACAACCCCAGCCCTCTCTTCTTTTTTTGCCCCTGATCATGAAAGGAAAAAATCATGTAGCATCCACTTAAATCCAATCCTATGATGATTTTCTTCCAACCAGAAAAATGTACAATATAAATAATTTCTATCTAATGTTCATATTCCCCTTTTATATGAGGTTAAACTACATGAAACTGCCTTCTTGAAGGACAGAAAAATTGAGTGTCAGTGATTCCATGTAGGTTTTGAATGATCATCTGAACTTTGTTGTGTACTGAATGTATTTGGCCTAAATTCATATTTTGAAACTGTACCCCATAAATGTGATGGCATTAGGAAGTGGAACCTTAGGGAGGTAACTAGAGTTAGATGAGGTCATGAGGGTGATTTCTTTATGAATAGAATTAACGGTCTTTGTTAGAGTTGTAAGAAAGCTTGCCTCCCCTCTCTGCATTTTGTCTTAGGAGTTAATAAAGAGAAGTTGGCAGTCTCAATGTAGAAGAGGTTCTAAACCAAAATTCAGTCATACTGAAACACTGAAATTGGACTGCCAGCTTCCAGAACTGTGAGAAAAAAATGTATAAATAAATAAATGTTGATAAGCTATCCAGTGAATTGTAATTTCTTACAGCAGCCTTACCTAAGATAAGCTTCACATAGGAAATGATGGGAACATTGATTCTGTTTGATTTAATGTTTCTGCAGTTTTTGTGTCTTATTTCTATTTTAAAATTTATGTTGTTTGCATATTAAGTAAGGTCAGGCTGCTATTTTAATGTCTAGGAAATATATTAACCTTTATAAAACAGAACCCCAAAATCATATCTATTAATTTAGGAACCTGTTTAAAGCTTTCTGTTGTTTAAAGAGTGTATATCTATGAAACTGAGTTTTTATAGCACAGTTTTTGAGACAAGAAACTATTAAGAATTGGTCTTTTTAACCCAGTCTGGCAGCTCCATGCACCTTAATCAGTTTTCTTTATTGCCTCATAACATAGCCTAATACAAATTCAAATTTGGGGTTATACCTCAACCCATTTCAATTTCTTAAGCAACATATGAACAAAAACCATATTTATTTTAAATATCACAAGCTGTGTGTTCATGTTGACAAAATATTAAGATTAAATTATATAGCCTAAATGCCTACATTTTATTTGGTTTAAAATTTATTTAAATACTTTTGTGTTTCCCGGAGGTTTAAACTTTTAGATTGGAACACCCATTCTATGTTACACTCTAAATCTAGCTATTAGACTTAAAGTTCACCAAACACTAATAGAATGCTAACACTACCTTCATGTGATTCTGGAGTGGAATAAAAGAACCTCAAAATGGAAAGTCATTGAACTCAAATCCCATTGTTTTATGCTTCAAGAGGCCATGAAAAAGCTCCTCAGGCATGAAAGTGTAATGGTTAATGTAAGTATTGCTTGTACTATTAAAAAAATCTGACTTTAATCCATTTGTCCTAACTGTAATCTCTGCTTCCATTATAACATATTTAACTGACTTCCAACTGGCAATCCTTCCAGTTTTTAGGGGAATCGTGATATTTTTTCCAAGGTCAACTTTGTTGTATAATTGTGGTATGTGGGGCTATTTTTTTTGGGGGGGGACAAACACTATCTTTCCATTTCCATTTTTCCAGTCATTAATATAGCCTCTAGAAGAAAAGAAATGAAAGGGACAGAAATGCCTGTGAAAAATTCCAATGTAAAGATATTTAAGTAATGTTTTCTTGTTAAGAAATCCAGAAAAAAATTAATTGGAAAGAGAAATTTAATTGGCCATGGAAATTTGTCTTTTGTTGAAAATAAAACAAACCTCCCTTAGAAGAAAGAAATGGTTGCATATGGGTTAATAGCTTAAGTAGAAAAAAATCACAAATATTAAAAGGACAGAACTGTGAAAGCAATGTATCCAGTTTTTTTAAAAAGGATTTTTATACGTATTTTTAGTTGTTGGTGGCCCTTTGTTTTATTCATTTATTTATATGTGGTGCTGAGAATTGAACCCAATGCCTTACACATGCTAGGCAAGTGCTATACCACTGAGCCACAGTCCTGATGTATCCAGTTTTAATTGAGAGAGTAACTAGGCTAAGTAAAGGCAAATGGGTTCCAACCTGTGGGAGAATACAGCCTCTCTAATGCTTCGGAAATGAAGTTCTATATCAGAATTTAAAATCCTTAATAAATTACTAAAATTAAGAGAGGGAAAGCCTTGGTGAAGGGCACTATTAGTTAGCTTGTGGAGGGAACAACATGGTAAATAAGAAGAGATTCCAAAGGCATAAAAGGAGAAACAGAGAGGGCAAGCCTTTGCTTTTACACTGGTGACCTTGTCAGAGAGTGGTCCAGAGAGAATGTGAGAGCTGGTGGCAGAGCTCAGTGGGAGAGCTCTTTTCTATGATGGGATTCCATCCCCAGCTCTGGGGAGATAGAGAGGGAAAGTGAGAGCTGGAAATGACCTTGAGATACTTTGCTTCTATCACCTCATTTTTAGATGACACAATTGAGCCTCAAAGAAAATCTATTTGGTGGTAGGACTGGAATTTGAACCAAGAAACTCTGCTTCCAGTCTTGGGGAAAATGTTTATAACATTTAGCATCACTTAATATGTTCTCATTATTTATGGCTAAGGTACTATTAAAAGTGATGCTGTGGAGGCATATAAATACATACAGATGGACATCATTATTATCATCATCACTACTGTTGTTACTGGGCATTCAGAAAGAAAACTCTTGTATCTATCCCAGATAAAAGACTTAAATAATCTGCTAGATGCCTGAAGACCAGATTCTAATCAAACCTCTAAAGTGACTTAATTACTTGGGCAGTTTCTGGTCTCCAACTTTCTGGGTGGAAAATGATTTATTGGCCCTCCTCAATGAGGGTGTTTGACAGAGCCGTTTCTTGTCCACCCCCTCCACTGGATGTTGCTTGGAGACTCAAGGCTGGCACTCTTCTTTGCAAGCAAGAGGGAATGATGAAAAGTGAGGGTTGGCTCCTCCAAGTCCTTAGATGAACTAAGGACTAGCTAGCTCACGTTCTGTGAACTTGTCCCATGGATGTGTGTCCTCAACAGAGCCTCTGAGGCAGAGCACTACTGAACATTGTGGCAGTGCTCTAGTCAGCATCAGTGCTGAACTCCCAGAGACCACAGTTAGTGGTGGCTCCTCTTTGATCTTGGTGACAGGGCTTTCCTGGGACTGCTCCACCTGCCAGCCAGGTCCTCTAAGGAAAGGCAGCTCTGCTGACATCGTCCAAGTCCCAAACTCTAGCTCTGTCAGCAGTAAGATAGCTCTCCATTATTCTTTTAAAAGACATTCTGTAGCCCTTTGCCTACATTATCTCATTTAATCCTCACAGAAATGCTATGAGGTTGGCTTAATAATCACCTTGAGGAAACACTGTCTCTGAGAGAGTAAGCAAATTGCTCAAGATCATGAAACTAGCAAATGGAAAAACTGGTCTTCAAACCCAGATTATCTAATCTCAAAGTCTACAACCTGAACCATGGCTTCTCTTACACATGTATTAATTGTTTTTAAACAAATGTTTGTATGTGTTGTGGATTAAAAGTTATTTATTTAAAAGTATTATATAGTTTGTAGTATGTTTTTTTATTTTTCTATTTTTCTACATTGAAAGTAACTCAACTACCAGATGATTGGAATGTGATATAGAGGGTTTTTTTTTCTTTTTTTGGTTCCAGAGATTGAACACAAGGGGGGTTAACCCCTGAGCCACATCCCCAGTCTTTTTTTGGGGGAGGGGGACAGGGTCTCACTAAATTGCTTAGGGCCTTGCTAAGTTACTGAGGCTGGAAACTTCTAAGTTACTGGGGCTGCAAAGCACTTGTGATCCTCCTGCCTCAGCCTCCCGAGTTGCTGGGATTAGAGGCATTCACCAACTTGCTGATGTAATATAGTATTTTTAAAGAGTTCTCTCAAGTCAAGGTTTGTGGCATAGCTCAGTGGTAGTGTACTTGTCTAGTATAAAAGAGGCTATAGACTTTATCCCCAGCACCGAAAATGGGGGGAAAGATGGAATGAAAAGACTCTTCTCAAAAGCTTTTTAAAATGTAGTGTAGAAACGCAATTTTGTGAGTTGATGGAGCATAATTTACAATTATTTTAGCAGCATTCTGCTATATCTTAGGCAGGGGACCCCATTAACAACTGATCCCTTGAATCAAATGGACAATGAAACCTCGATCAAGACTTTGAATGACATTAAAATCGTTACAATAAAATGGTTAGTTCTGATGAAAAAAAAGTGAAGTTAAGATAAAATTAGTTTAACTGCCCAGCTGTTTTGTTCACTTATTTATTCACCCATTCAATAATTTTTTTATTGTTTCCTACCAGGCACTGAGTTAGGAAGTAGAGACATAGCCTTCAAGAAAGAAAAGGAGTTTGTAAATTGCAAGAAAATATTATCCCTGACAAGTATTTCACCTATTAAAATGCTTTCATTCCTTATTTTTATATTTTTATTCTAGATACTCTCACTCAAAAGAAATTCACTTAGCAAATGCAAAACTTAAGAAATATAGATAAATTAGGTTACTCTAAAGAATCAGCAGGCTTACCTGGTCTGTTCCTCAAGTCTCTGGAACTTCTCCCACCATTGTGATTTGGGTCTGAACTGTCTCTCATAAGCTCCTGTGTGAGATAAGGCAAGAAGTTTTAGAGCTGAAATGATTGGCTTATGAGAGCCTTAAACCTGATCAGTGCATCAGTTCACTGAGAGGGGTTAACTGGGTGGTAACTGTGGACAGGTAGGCTGTAGCTGGAGGAGGTGAGTCATTGGGGATGTGCCCTTGGGATATGTATTTTGTTCCAGGTGAGAGGAGCCATCACTCTCTGCTTTCTGGTACCATGTCCTGAGCTGCTTTCTTCTGCAACACTCTTTGCCTTGATATTCTGCCACACCTTGGTCCCAGAGCAATGGAACTAGCTGTCTAGGAACTGAGATCTCTGAAACTATGAGCCCCTCTGAAATGATGATTCTTTGCTTGGGCATAATGTGGAGGTTACAGGGAAATTTCTCAAAAAGGCTTAAATTCTTCAATTAATTCTAAAGAAAAACTGTGACTAACAAATTTTTAGTAAACCCTTTTTAAATATTTAGGTTAGAATCAGGAGACAGTTTAGACAGGAGGAATTTAGGGAGCTGTTGTCTACTTGAAAATCAGACTCAAAACAGCCTTGCTGTTCTTGCCAGTTGAGATAGCTCACGTGTGTGTTTGACCAGTGCCTCTTGCATCTTTCTTTGTATCTGTGTTCCCTTTTCTAACACCTGGAAAACCTGAAGCCCTGCTACCTGCTGGCAGACTTGCCTGGTACTGTCCACTCAAGTCACCTTTCTTGAGTTCTCCAAAACCAGGTCCTGCATTTCTGGTCATGTGGTGGTAAACTTAATACTTTGCTTGGCTTACATTTCCCTTGGATTTCACTGCTATTATTCTTTCTAGTGATAACATTTTTTCTTCATTCAAAAAATATTTATTCTCAGGTATTGCTCTAGGACCTGGAAATAAAATAATGAATAAAACAGAAAGAACTGCAACAGGAACAAACAAAAATTACTACTGCCTTCATGGAGCTTCACATTCTAAGAGATATCAAAGCATAGTGAACTGGGATTCTCTTTTATCAACCATAACTATAGATTTTTCTCAAGAAGTAAAAATTCGATTTTCAGGTGCTAATTCTGTGTAGTCTGTTATCCCACTGCAGTAAAGGGAACCTTCTTCTTATAGGATAAGAAGTGTTATGTAGAGAAAGGAAACAGGACCAAAGCAAGTACATTGGATTTGCATAAACTTAGAGATCAAAATGAGTTGAGTCTCCAAAAATTCAAGGAACAATAAACATAGCTTTTAAAGTTTATTTAGAAAGAGGATCAAGGAGGCAGCAGGCCATTGGGTGGAGTCAAGTCAGCAGTGATCTACCATTGAAAGATTATTTAGCAAAAACCAAACTCTTTAACCTCAGTTTTACTTTTGTCTTCCTACTGAGCAGAGCAGGGAATAGAGGAGAGAAGAGAGACTCATTAACAAGAGAAGTTCAAAATGGGAGAACATAATCACTCTAAATAGTTTCCCAACTCTGATAAATAGCACCCCAATATTCAGTGAAAAAACATTCTACTAGCATTGCTGACCTCTGCAAAGAGTGTAAAGAGTGGTTGAAGTGCCAGTAACCTGTACATGAGGAAGTCCTATCACTAGTCAAGAAGTGAAAGAAGGGAGATTTTGTATAATAAAGATTAAGGGGGCTGGGTATGTGGCTCAAGTGGTAACACGCTTGCCTGGCATGTGTGGTGCGCTAGGTTCCATCCTCAGCACCACATAAAAATAAAGATGTTGTGTCCACTGAAAACTAAAAAAAAAAAAAAATATATTAAAAAAAAAGACTAAGGCTCTTAGTGATTAGGGATTGAATTTTCTTTTTAAATATATAAATGATTTTTTAATATACAAGTTCTATAGATAAATTTTTTCTCAGACACAACCACCGTGTGGCATTTCTGGCTGGTGGTCTCCATGTGCTGACCTGACACAAACGCCCTGAAAGTGGCACAGTCCCTTGTGGGCAAAAATCTTCAGTCACTCCAGGCACAGAGCTTGTTGTCCAGACCATTGGGCCAAGACTTGGCTGTGAACTCCATTCTTCATATCTTTATCTGTGTAAGAATCAGCCTGGGATCGGGCACTGGCTTAGATTTGGCAGATAATCATTACATGTACTCCCTCATTCTCAGTGAACCATCTGACCTCCCACGGAGGTCAGTGTTCATTTTCCTCAACAACACATGAGTACGTCTTTGCCTCACATCCTTAACAGTAGTGATGGTAATCTGTTTTCCATCACAGATAGATGTTGTCATCAAGTACGTGCAAAATGTGCTGAAATATTAGATTAGAGATATTAGAATATTGGAGATATTAGAACAGGGTGTAGGCTTCTAGTGGGAGAGTGATTTCAGGCTTTTTTTTTTTTCCTATAATTTTCTTTCTTTTCCTTCTTGTTGGAGTCAGGGATTGAACCCAGGGCCCAGGGCTTTGTATATGCTAGGCATGCACGGTACCACTGAGCTACAATCCTAATGAGATGTTGGATATTTAAAATTTTGTTTGGAAGCTTCTAAGTCAGGAGTGGTCAAATATGGCCCACAGGCCAAATGCAGATCATTGTTCATTTTTGTAAATAAAAGTTATTTGTATGAAGAAAAATTTACTGCAATACAGTCAGAGCCAGTGTCCATTTATTTATATATAAATGATGTCTGTTTTCATGCTATAACTGCAGAGTTGAGAAGTTGACCATATGGATTACAAAAGTCTAAATATTTATTATGTGTCTCTTTTAGAAAAACTTTGCTTCTGGGTAAAGAAGCATCGAGCACTAGGACTAGAGTTTACTAAAAATAGTTCAATGAAACCACATATATGTATATGTGTATATATGTATATATATACACCATATATGTATTCATATAAATATATATTTGTGTTTTCTAGATAGATAAAGGAATTAGTTCATATTGAGTATCTAGTCTTCATTAAAAATTCAGTCACCACCATTTCTTATTTACTATATACCAAGCCCTGGGAATATAAAGAAATAATTGTTTGGCAGAGGAGTTGCATACATAAGGGATGATTCCAAATAAAATAATACTTTCTATGAGAGGACTATATCCAGAATGGTGCAAAAACTCTGAGGAGAGCAGTTTACTGACCTTCAGAAGACAAGGTGCAAGTTGAGTACTGAAGAATGAACAAGAATCAGATCCATGATGAAGCAAGATGTTTCAGGCAGAGAGAGCTGTTTCTGCAGTGACACAGGGAATGAGGTAGTGTGTTTAGTGGGAGAATAAAATGGTGTGATATTTTTATACTGCAAAGTGGGAATGGTAAGAGATGCAGGTTGAAGCTAGGTTCAAAGAAGGATTTTTTTCCTCCATCCTGATGGATTTGGACTTTATTATGGAAATAAAAGAGAATCATTAAAGCATTTTAATTGCTGGAGTAAAACTGTCAGATTTGCAAATTAGATGAGCCCCTTTTTCAATGGTGAGAGTCAAAACGTCACTGTAAAAGGGTTTGAGGAGGTTTTTTTAGAGGCAGAGAAGACCTCTGCTTGGACCTTCCAGACTCTTGAGACATCACAGAAAAGAATTTAAGGACACAGAGGATTTTTGCAGAGAGAAAGAACTTTATTAGAAAGTAAATGGTGAAGACACACATTCTTAGAACAGAATGCGAACTGTCTCAAAGTTTTGGGGGTCTTTGGCTCTTCTTTTAGAGGAAACTATGTGGGGGTAGATATGGGAAGGTACATAAGAACATTAGCCTGGTGAACTCTCAGATTATGGATTACAAGATGTTGATGGCCATCTGGTCTTCTTGCACGATTTTCATGTTGACGTTGTCTCTTCTATCTAGATGACATTTGGAATGTTCCTATATTATAGGTTTCTTAAAATACATCTCTCTCACTTTGTTTAATCTGAAAATATATTGTGTAGGCTAACAGTACACTTAAGCTTTAATCAGAATGAGCCAATTTTCATAGATGAGAGAATTTAAATTAACTGTAAGACATGTAGATTTCTCAGAAATTTGAAAGTGACAGTCCTGGAGGAAAAAAACAGGTCTGGAGAGGAAAGATGTGAGGAACTTTAGCACAAGGCTTCCATATTTAAGTTTCAGTCTCCTTTTCCTTTTATTTCTTTTATACCTATCTTTTATTTCTTTTCTATCATACCACTAAATAAGGAAACAGGAAGCCTGACTCAGGGATTAATCACAAAATTTGATCAAGGAGAGGTTAGTGCCTGAGCTATGGTAATCATTGTATGGATTGAAAAAAAGGAATAGGTTTGAGAAATTTGACTGTAAGATAGACATAGTTTAGTGACCGAGTAGCTTTAGTGATACAAGAGTATGATACAATAACTCATAGATTTCTAGTATGGTAGCTGGATAAATGATGTTATTAATAACTAATATGGGGAATTAGAAGGAGATTTGGAAGCTTAAGATGGCTGTAGTGAGGCTCCCTCACTGAGACTTCCAGCCAGATATGTTTTTAGTATGTAGTCAAGGTCATAAACACCCTGATTCAGCATATGCAATCAGGGTCATAAACATGTGCTTGTGAGCATGTGCTCACTGTGTAACCTGTTGACACTGTGCTTTCTTTATTTGATCTGTACACCAAAAGTTCTATGAAATGACTTTGTCTACTATTCCACTGTACCTTGCATCTCCTTTCACCTGCCAGGATCCTGAATCTGTTTCCTGGGGTTTGAGCCCTAGGAGTACATAAATCATGTCTGGATGTGAAAAAGATAGAGTTCAGTTCTGGGCATGTCAGTGCGAGGAACCTGTAGGTTATCTATTTGGTGATCCCTGGCAAACAGATATATAATCCTGAAAATTAGGGGGGATATGGGACCAAACAACATTAATAAAGAAGTAGTGGTTAAAAATATAATAGGAAAGCATGTGGAAAAGAAAAGCATGAATCCTAGTGGAACCATCAAGGAATTTCTGAATGAAGAGCAGAGAATGAGTAACCCCCACAGAGAACCAAGAAGGAACAGTTTTCATGAGTTACTTATGAAAGGTGGATAAATATGGTCTGGATGAAAGGACAGTTGTGCCAAAGGACACTAGTTGAGCGAGGTTGTCTAAGTACCCCCGGGTCCACCTGGAGGGAGTACCCTACTAGAGGGAAGCAAGACCTTCCATTGTATTCTTCATTTCTATCGGTGTCTTAGATGAAGGACAGGCTTTTCATGTGTTTGAATTATGTGAACCTGAGAGGAATAAAAAATACATCAGATAAAACTCTGAAGATATGAGAAACCCTTGACTTACTAGAGCCCCCGGACTCTTATCTAATAAAATAAAAATTTAAAAGGGTTACATTTTCAGTGGCATGAATACAGGCTGGGAGTAGTGTGGCTTAGCAGTTGATTGTAGGAAGAAAAAATTTACAGATATTAGTTGGTGGTTAATTTATATGAGTTCACACTATGAAGTGGCTGCCAAAAAGAGGTAAAATTGGTATAGAATGAATGGAGTATCCAGAAAGGTGGTTTTCAAACTTGGGGAATTTTTACAACTCCTCCTATTCAATCCATATTCCATACCAATTTAATCAGAATCTCTGTGGAGTGAAACCCAGATCTCAGTATGTATTTAAAAAAAAAAAAACTACAGGTGATTCTAATATGCAGCTAAATTTGAAAAAAAAAATAAGTGAATGGAATTTAGACTATTACAGAAAAAATTCAGAACACTTGTTAAAAACAGTAAGGAAGACTTTCTGGGGAATGCTGAAAATAGGCAGAGGAACCCTTGTAATTGGTTTTTTTTGCAGTAGGGGGAAAGATTGGGCTCAACTTCAGCAAGAACAAGTTGGAATTTATAGCCAAGGAATAGGGTGGGGTCAGTGAGTGAAAAATTAATAAGAGGGAACATAAAAAATATGGAGGCTTCTGGCTAAGCTGACTTGATAGGATTATTGCTGAATGCAGGTGTTACTGGTTTTTTTTTTTTTTTTTTTTTGACAGCATTCTTGCTCAACCTGCATTTTACAAAGACAGAGAGGGAAGCCCAAGTTCAGGCCTAGTCAAGCAGTGAACTCAGAGAACCTTATAAGCTTTGGTTGAAGGAGAGTCTCTGTTAAGAATGAGAAATGCCATAGTTTCTCCTTTATCCTGTGTTTTGAAATTCTCTGTTTTAATTATCTGTGGCCAACTGTGACCTAAAAATATTAAATGTAAAATTCCTCAAATAAATAATTCATTATATATTCTAAATTATGTGCCATTTTGAATAGTGTGGTAAAGCCTTGCACTATCCTGCTCTGTTCTGCCTGGGATGTGAATCATCCTGTCGTCTGATGTGCTTATGCTGTATATGCCCATCTACCTGAGAGTCACTTAGTGGCGGTCTTGGTTATCAGATGGACCACTGCAGTATTGCATTGCTTGTGTTCAAGTAATCCTTATTGTACTTAATAATGGCATTTTAAGTGCCAAATATTGATGCCAGCTATTTGAATCTGCCAAAGAGAAGCTATAAAGTGCTTCTTTTATGTGAAAAGGTAAAAAGAATGCAGTAAGATATTTTGAGTATGAGAGATTACATTCACATAAGATTTATTAGAGTATGTTGTTATAAAGTTTCTATTTTGTTATCGGTAATTGTTGCTAATTTTACTGTGCCTAATTTATAAATTAAACTTTTTTATAGTACACATGTATAGGAAAAAACATAGTATATATAGGGTCAATTTTAGTTATCCACCAGGAGCATACCTCTGGTGGATAAGGAGGTATGACTGTACAACAATGATTTTTAACTGAGAGCAGGAAACATTGGAATTACCTTGGGTGGGGTGCTTTTCAAAATATACCTGGCAGAGCCTCTTCATCTCATGGTTCTAAAATGCCTTTTGAATAGGGATTTGGATGCACCATTCTATTCCACATGGATTGAGCACAACTGGTCTAAGAGTCACTCTTCTCTGCACTATTCAGAAATATCAAAAGTCTTTCAATTTTTTTCTGGCTGTCTCCTTTTCAAAAAGCTATACATTAGATGTCTCAAGCTGATGGCCATAGGCTGGGTCTTTCTTTGATTCTGAGGGATGAAGTAACAGTCAAAAACATAAAATATTGTCATCAGTTTAAAAAATTCAAGACATTTCTCATGACCTTGATTTTTAGATTCTCTTAAAAACTAGTAAGATCTGATGAATCTGAACTCACTTTCCTTGGATCTAAGTAGCTGCTGCCCCCTTTAGAGCAGGCCTTATACCTCCACCCCTTTGTTCACTTATTTACATTTCTGGCCAAGCACCCATAGGTACCTGTGTTGGCTACCCCTACTGATCAATGGAACAGGCTCTAGGAAAGGCAGCAAGGAGGCAGAAAAACCTTAAAGTCCTATCATTTAAAAGGTGCTTTTGAGTAGCTAAAATGTGAGGTGGGAAACTCATAAGGGGTTTTTCACATTTTTGGAACATTTTCATGTGAAAGAGGTTTTGAATTTCCTTGTCAAAATGAAGAACTAAGACCACCAGGTATAAACTATTGTGAGACAGATTTGTACTTCATATCCCAACTGATTTTCTAATAAGCACAACTGTCTAAAGAGAAGGGATGACTTTCGAGATGGTGAGTTCTCAGTCATAGCGATAGTTCTCAGTCATAGGCTAAATTAGTTCTCAGTCATAGGCTAAATTTCTAACACCTCTGTGGGATAGGCATGGGGGTGGGAATTGTAGGCAGGCCTGTAGTTGGGTGTTTAACTTGATACTCTTGACCAGAGGCGTCCAAGGAGCAGTTACTAGAAACTGCTGCGCTTTTTTTTTTCTTTTTTTTTTTTTAGCTTAAAAAATAGAGGAAAGGGACCAAAGGGCAGGAGGCAGGGATGGAGGGAGGAAGTGCTGGGGAGTGACATTGGTCAAATTATATTGTTACATGGTGTGCCTGTATGAATTTGTAACAACAAATCCCATCAGTATGTACAACTATAATGCACCAGTTTAAAAAAATGTGGAAAAACCCTTTTTTAGTGCATTATACTGATATATAATGGTGAGGTTCATTTTGAAATATTCATAAATGCATATAACATAATTTTCTTCATTTCAATCCCCAGTACTACTTTCTTCTCTTTCCTTCCTCTCTCTCCTTGGTCCTCTTCCTTTATTGTATTAGTCTCTCTTTTATTTATTTATTTATTTACTTAATTATTTAAATTGATTGATTATATAAAGTTAGGATGTGTTGTGATATACTAATACATGTGCATAGTATAATTTGGTCGATTTCATTCCCTAATTCTTACCCTTTCCTATGCCTTCTCCCACCCTTGGTCCCCCTGTTCGTACTCTACTGATCTTCCTTCCATTTTCTCAAGCTTCCCCACTTATTTTATTTGTTTTTCTCTTTAGCATCTGCATATGAGAGAAAACATTTAACCCTTGACTTTCTGAGCATGGCCTATTTCACTTAGCATGATGTTCTCCAGTTCCATCCATTTACAAACAAATGACATAATTTCATTCTTCTTTATGGCTGAGTAAAACTCCATTGTGTATATGAACCATTTTCTTCAGTTATTCATCTGTTAATAGGCTGGGCTGGCTCCATGACTTGGATATTGTGAATTGCACTGCTATAAACATTGATGTGACTGTATCATTATAGTATGCTGATTTCATTTCTTTTGGATAAATACCAAGGTGTGGGATAGGTGGATCATATGGTGATTCCATTCCTAGTCTTTTGAGGAATTTTCATACTGCTTTCCTAAATGGTTATACTAATTTACAGTCCCACCAGCAATTTATGAGTGTACCTTTTCCCCCATATCCTCACCAGCATTTATTATTATTTTTATTCTTGATAATTGCCATTCTAACTGGGATGAGATGAAATTTCAGTGTAGTTTTAATATGCATTCTCCCTGATTGCTAAGAATGTTGATTGCTAAGAATTTTTTCATATGTTTGTTTGCCACTTTATTTCTTCTTTGGAGAATTGTGTCTTTAGACCTTTCCCCATTTGTTGAGTGGGTTATTTAATTTTTTGGTGTTAAATTTTTTGAGCTATTTATATATTCTGATTATTAATCCCCTGTCAGAAGAGTATCTGGCAAAGATTTTCTCCCTTCTGTAGGTTTGTCTTCACACTTTTATTTCCTTTGTTGTGCAGAAGCTTTTTAATTTAATGCTATCCTACCTATTGATTTGTGGTTTTATTTCTTGAACTTTAGGAGGCTTTTTAAGGAAGTTGGTGCCTGCACCAATGTGTTGGAATGTTTCTCTATATTTTCTTCTAGTAGTTTCACTATTTCTATTCTAATTCCTAGGTCATTGATCCATTTTGAGTTGATTTTTGTGCTGGATGAAAGGTAGGTATTTAGTTTTATTTTTCTACATATGGATATCCAGTTTTCTCAGCACTATTTGCTAACAAAGCTATCTTTTCTCCAACACATACTCTTGGCACCCTTTTCAAGGGTCAGATAACTATATTTGTGTAGATTTGTCTCTGTCTTCTGTTCCATTATTCATTGCTGTTTTTATGTCAATACCATGTTGTTTTTTACTATAGCTTTGTATAGTTAAAAAACCATCCTAGTCAAATTATCTTACTATACTAATTTGAGATTAAATTATCCTGAGCTGTTGTTGCTCAAGATTGCTTTAGCTATTCTGGGGATTGCATTGAATCTGTAGATTGCTTTTGGTAAGATAAGCATTTTGATGATATTAGCTCTACCTATTCATAAACATGGTAGGTTTCTAATGTACATAAATGTCAGTGTTTTATAATTTCATTTATTCATGTTTTATATTTTCTTTCTTCAGTGCTTTATAATTTTCATTTATTGTAGGCACCTCCTACCTTAGTTAAATTTATACATAAGATTGATTTTTTTTAGGTTGTTGCAAATGGAGTAGCTTTCCTGATTTTTTTTTCTTGCCCTGATTTCTTTCATTATTGGAGTGTAAGAAAGCTATTGATTTGTGAATGTTGATCTTATATCCTGCTACTTTGATGAATTTGTTTATCAGACCTAAAAGTCTTCTGGTGAAGGTTTTTTAAAATCTCCTTCTCTTGCCTGATTGCATTCGCTATGAATTCAAGAGCTATATTGAATAAGAGTGAAAAGAGCGTACATCTTTGTCTTGCTCCTAATTTTGAAGGAAATGCTCTCTCAGTTTTTCTCCATTCAGGATGATGTTAGCTTTGGGTTTGTCACATATAGCCTTTTTGATATTAAGGTAGGTTTCTTCTATCTCTAATTTCTCCAGTTTTGACATAAATGGTTGCTGAATTTTGTCAGACTTTTTCTGCATCTCTTGAGATGGTTATGTGATTTTTTTGTTCTAAATTATATCTATGTGATGCATTAAATTTATTGATTTATGCATACTGAATCAGCTTTGTATCTCTGGATTGGCTTTAACTTGATCATGGTGTACAGTCTTTCAATGTGTTTTTAAATACTGTTAGCTAATATTTTATTGAGGATTTTTACATCTATACTCATTAGGGATATTGGTCTGTGATGTGTCCTTCTCTGATTTTGGTATAAGGATGATGCTGGCTCCATAGAATGAGTTTGGGAGTGTGTCCTTCCTTTCTATTTTATGGAATAATTGGAGGAGAATTAGTATTGGTTGAAAACTGTTGTATCATAACATTTTGGTTCAAATCACCAATCCAAAGACAGCCAGGAAGGATTTAATGGAGAAGGGATAAGGAGAACAGTTTGGAGCAGATGCTGGTAAAAGAATGATCTGTAATGGTTCTTGAGCCTGAGGGAATGAAAGGTAAGGAGGGGGTGGTATTGACAAGACAAACTCAGATCTTTCCTTCTTCGGCACATTTGGGCCAGGGATGCTAGTCAGCACTGATGTAGAATGTGGAGGATACTCAAACATTATATGTACAGAGAATGTTAGGCAAGAGTATGAATTGTTTTAGAGTTCTGGATCTACCATATAGTCTCTCTATATGCTTCAGTTTTCTCACCTCTAGAATGAGGGAATGAATATTGTGTCATAACATAGAATTCTGGCTATTAAGTGACATAACCCATATAAAGTTCTTAGAAGAGTTTTTGGAACAATGTTATTGACCACTGCAGTTGCATAAACACATCATAATATATTGAAGCAATTTTACCTAGTACATTACTTTTAGGTTGCTTCCAATTCTGGCTGTTATTTCAAGCTTCATTATCTAATACACTGACAAAATTGCTTGAAAGTCACATCAATAAATATTTATAAGAACAATTGGTAAAATTTTTTCATATTAAGGGACTAGGTAATACAGAACTTACTTTCCCTGTAAGGGTTGGTGATCTTCTTCTCTGACACCAACCTACTAGTGCAGCATAATTCTAAGAATAATTCTTTTTACTATTCAAATATGAGAAATTCATAAAACAAGCATTTCATCAAAATAAAACTGTTACATTATCTTTCTAAAATACATGGCTCAAAATCTTTAGCAATTTTTTCTAACTGTTCTCAACATCTAGTAATAAATGGATACTGAGGATAATAAATGGATAAATGGATACAGGGAAATCTATAGATCAATGCATTCAACAAAAGCAGGGTATATAGTCTTTCCAAATTGTACACAGAATATTTATCAAGGTAGATCACATACCAGGCCATAAAAAATGTCTCAATAATTTAAAAAGTATTCTGGCCATATATTTTGCCAAAATGTATTTAAATTAGAAATCAATAACAGAAAGATCTGCAAAAAATCTGTAAATATTTTACTTTGACCACAATGTAATTAAATTAGAAATAAATAGCAGAAAACTCTGTAAATATTTGTCTGGCATCAACACACTGCTCAATAACCCATTGGTGGAAGAAATCAAAAAGTACATAAGAAAGCAGTTTGAACTGATTGAAAATGAAAACACAACATACTAATATTTGTGGGATGCCTTTAAAGCAGTACTTATGGGGAAATTTTATAGCACTAAATCATTCATTGTTGGAAAAGAAGATCTCAAATTGGTGTAAGTGATTTGTAATCAAATGCAATGGGTCTACCCTTGCTGAATTTAAAGCCAATGAGCATAACCAGGAGATAAAAGAATAACAAACATTTATTAGTTGCAGCAAGAAGGAGAGGACTGGTGGTAATTCCTAAATTATTACCTCTCTTCAAACAAGGCAAGGCATTTTTATTGGGGAATCTTATTCATAGAGGAAAGACTTGTCATCCTATGTAAATACGGGGATATTTCTGAGCATAAACAATTTGAGGTCAACATTCTTCATACATTGCATATTTTAAAAATAGCCAATGGGACCCACGCACCCCAAGAATTTAAGATGATAATCAAATTACAATGAGCAAAGTTTATTCTTGGTCACCTAGAGAGGGTTGGCTTTGGCTTTAAGCTGTCTCCTTGTGGTTTCCTCTGAAAGCCCTTTTCTGAAACAAAAGAACAACTTTGGAAGAGAGCTAACCCTTATAAGTTACTAACCACTGCTCCCCTCACGTATAGGAGTTTGCCACTAAATTATCTGCCCAACAGATAACAAAGCTAAAATTGCCAAAACAATTTTTAAAAGAATAAGGGTGGAGAACTAACACTACCTGATTTCAAGTCTCATCATAAAGTTACAGTAATCAAAATATGGTATGACATCAAAATCATCACCCATAGTATAAAAACTGGCTAAAACTGGGGCAGTAGCACACTCCTATAGTCCTAATTATTTGAGAGGGTAAGGCCAGAGAATCACTTGAGGCTGGGAGTTGGAGGCCAGTTGGGCAATAAGGTAAGATCTGTCACCTAAGAAAAAAACAGTGTGTAGGGATAAATTGGATTTAATCAAAATTACAAACTTTTGTTCTTTAAAAGTCAGCATTAACAAAATGAAAAGGTAATGGGAGAAAATGTTTGTAAACTAAATTCCTGATAAAGGACTTGTATTCAAAATTTAATAAGAAACAACGATCTAATAAAAATGGTTGAAAAAAGGGAGTAAAATATTCAAACAGATTTCACCAAAAAAGATAGTAAGCACATGAAAAGATGTTCAACATCATCAGTCATGAGGGCAATATACATTTAAACCACATTGAAATACCACTAATTAAGATGACTAAAATATAAAGTCAGGCGTTGGTGAAGATGTGGAAGAAGAACTAGTGTAAGGGTCCCGTGAAAAGTTGGAGGAAGAGACCACCAAGAGACTGACTCATGCAACTGCAGAAGGGGATTTATTGAGGATCCAATTCAGTGCGCTGAGGCTCCAGGCTCACTCAAGAAGCAAGAGGAGCCCAGAGCCCAGAGCAGAGGCTAAGCAGTGCTTAAGTACACTTTTTGGGGAGGGCAGGGGCTTTGTATACATCAGAAAAAATCAGCATGAGGCGTGGGAAAATTGAACAACAACTCTCATACATGATTAGCACATTCATTGGCAGGAACAGGTCACTGGGGGTGATTGGTCACTCCTAAGTGGGTTACACATTCAAACTGATTGGTTGGGCCCTGAATGCCTAGTTTCAGCTGCACAGGGCCCTAGGCTAAATGGCCAGTAGGGCATTGTCTTAACTGCCTCAGGAATTTCAGGTTCTGGGTGTGGCAGAGGAACTTAATAATACCTGGTCCTTCACTTTTTAACTCAGGCCTTGCAGCTTAGAAACTTTACAATGCCCGGTCTTTTACATTTTAACTCAGGCTTTGCAGCTTAGAAACTTTACCCTTTCACTAGAACTCTTATAGATTATAGATGGGAAATATAAAATGGTAAACCTCTTTGGAAAATAGTTTAGTAACTCCTTTTTAAAAATTAGTTTAGTTGTAAATGGACACAACAGCTTTATTTATTTATTTTTAGGTGGTGCCGAGAATTGAACCTATTACATCACACATGCTAGGCAATCACTCTACCACTGAGCCACAACTCCAGACCCAATTTGGCAACTTCTTAGAAAACAAAACCTAAACCTATCACAGGTCTACAGTTATTTTTCTCTTATTTACTCAAGGTTAAAGAAAGCATATGTCTATACAAAGATGTGTATGTGAGTCTTTATAGCAGCTTTATTCCTGACATCCAAAATATTTATCAACAGGTGAAGGGGAAACAAATTATGGTATATATGTATAATGGACTACTACTGAACAATAAAAAGAATAAACTATTGACCTATATATTTATTGGTGAATTTCAAAATAATTGAGAAATCTAGACAAAAATAGTGTATACTATTGTAAGATAATGTAATATGATTCCATTTTCAAAAAATTCTTTTAAAAAATCCCTAAATATTCTATAGGGACAGAAAGCAGAGTAGTTATTTCAAAAAGGAGAGAGGAGCAGAGGGAGGAATTACAAACTCCTTTGTAATTCATTCTACCCTTTCAGGTTCTGTGCTGGGCCTAAGAAGTAAACTGACATAAAACAGATTATAGGAGAAAATATTGTTTTAATATTTAATAAATTTTACATGTACAAGAAGTACAAGAAGTCTTCAAAAGGGAAATGAAGACTCAGAAGGCATTGTTCCCAAAAGCTTACATACATTTTCATACAAGGAACAATACATTTTTTTTGTGGCCATGTAACAAGACAATAGGGCTTGTGGTAGGGATAGTTAATTATGGAATAATGACTAGGAAAGATATGGGGGAAACTAATGGAAGATAATGGTTATTTTAGATTTGTTTGCATAGGTCCATTTTGACTTTTAGTCCGGTGATAAGCATGATCTCTTCCTAGTACAGGGAGACATTTTTTTCTTTCATGGGAAATTTTAAGAGCTGCTTTTAGGCAGAAAGGGAATGGTCAGACAGAACTTCTGTTTTTCAAGTACTTTCAGCTCAAGATAATCAGTATGTCAAACTGGCATTTGTTGGAGAGGCATGTTCTGAATACCTCTGGGTATGAGAAAAAAAATTGGAGGCAATGGAAATGGTCATTATCTGAAGTGTGGTAATGGTTTCATGGGATATGTATCAAACTTATCAAATTGTACACTTAAATATGCAGCTGATTGTGTGTCAATTATACTCCAATAAAGGTTTTGTTTTTGTTTTTAAAGAAGAAATTAATGTAACCTCCTTCTGAATTGTTGTGGAGATCAGTCTGTGCCTGATCCCTGAGTTACTCTACTTTATAAAGCAGCAGCTTTCCATAGCTACTCCATTGTGAGTGCATGTGCTAAGGCAGATTGACTTGGTAATTAGGGCAAAAAGATAACCACCAGATGTGGACTTACAGAAGTTATAGAAAGAATAACCTTTAGCTGCACAGCACAATCATAAGGGGCAAACCAATAATTTAATCATGCTAATAAAAAATGACCGCCTGTTAACTTATCTAATTACATCAGAAGCACATGTATGCATGGGCATATGAGCCCTACATCAAGAAACCAGGCCTGTGTTTCAGACACACCAGACTGCTGAATGATTCAGTCCCCTGTCTAAAGCACATAAAAGGAGAAGCACCTAAGACAGTGGTACAGTAGCACATGCCAACCTATCATCGCACAAGAACACCCCGTGAGCATATCACAAAGTTGAAAGGGGATGAACTCCGGACTCTCCCCAGGGCTTCAGCTCAACTCAATCTGCCTGCTTGACCTGAACCATTTCAAAACTACCTACCCTCTAGACCTTTGTCTTGAATAATTTCTGCGCCCTGAACAGCTCTTTACCCTGAACAAGTTCTTCTATTGATTCATAATCTTATCTGACCACCAGTGACTTTTTTGCCTTTATATCTGTTCTCTGCCTTTGCTCTTAGTGTGGCCTCTTGAAACTCTTTGGCCACGGTTAACCCTTTCTTCACCAATCTATAACCTATACATCATTGCGTAAATCGTGATGTGTGATATTTGCGTTACAGATGTTAGTAATTAGATTGAAATGGAATAAAAGAACCTGTGATTGTCCTGTTCATGGCTATTCAAGTGGATCAGGAATTTGTGGTGAACTCAGGCCAATGAAAGTGATGTAGCTTGTGAATTTATTGTTATTTAATAAATTTTGACATTGCAGAGAGCCATAACCCGTCTGGTCTATGTGAATGCCATAGCTTGCCCAGGACAGTTCAGTGCTGGGAACTGAATTTTGGGTTGCAGAGTGGGTTAACTGGTTAGTGTATGGAGTATTGTGGTCATTGAGTGTCCCTCATAGAAATATCTTCAGTGGCTGAAGATAGCCTCTTACTTGGGCCATTCTCTCACACAGAACTGAACCTACAGTAGTCAAGGCTCTTCTATCCTTTCACCAGTCAATGTCAGAAAGTATAGGAAATCACTAGATTCTGAGTCCCCTGGAGCAGAAACCATCTGTTATTTAGCACTGTGATCCTTGAAGTAATTTATCTGTGTGCAGAAATGAATTGAGTGAAATCATAGGGTTTTTAACTATGGTTATGTATTTACTAACAGCTTTATTTGGGCCCAGAATATTTTTCCTCAAATGTTTTTTTTTTTTTCCTCTGTGAGAACTGAGGGGGAATCAAGGAAAGCCTTATATGTTAAGTCCTTAAATAGATCCTTTGAATCAAAATGGAAGGTCAGTAGGAGAGCTGAGGGTTGTGAGTCTTGTCCTAGTAAACAAAGCAGCCAAGGCAGGCAGTCATTTCATTAGAAGCATTTTTTTCTCCCTCTGTGAGAACTGAGTAGGAATCAAAGAAAGCTTCATACACTAAATTCTTAAGTAAATTCTTTGAATGCTTGGCAACACCTATCCATAAAAGTGATTTTCGTCAGTCAAATTAAGAATGACCCAGAATTTTACAAGGAGCCTGTAACAACAGCGTGTGAACAGGGCCGTGCATTAACGTAGACCACACATGTTTGTATCTTTCCACAATGTCAGAATTTATTGAATAGCAATAAATTTATAAGCTACCCCCCTTTCAGTGGTTGCAATTCACAGAATACTCGTGGGTCACCTGATAGTCATAAGCCAGGCAATCACAGGTTCTTTTATCCCAAACTTAATGACTAAGTTATACATCATCACATCATCCTTTACACAGATATGCATATATAGGTTACAGAAAGCTTAAAAAAGCGGTAAGGGGTGGCCACGGGGTTTGGAAGGCCGAACTGAGAGCAATGGCAGAGAGCAAATATGAATGCAGAAGAGTCACTGATAGCCAGGTAAGATGATGAACTAGCCAAAGAACTTGTTCAGTGCACAAAGTGGGAACTTATTCTAGGCCAGGGTCTGGACAGAATGCAGCTTCACAGTGTCAAATTGAAGTGTTAGTTTGGAGTGAGTCTGTGTTATCATCAGAAACAGAAGAAATCATGCTGCGCTGAAGCTCAGGGAGACAGAATCCAGGGTTCATTGCCATGGCGATTTTCCTAGTCAAGGCTCATGAGGAGTGACCAGGTGATGCGGACAGTGAGCTGCTGTGTCCAGTCTGGGGCTCCTCCTTTTTGAGGTCTTAGGTGAGGGGCTGCTTCATTTGGTGGTCTGGTGTGTTTGATAAGCTTGTGGCCCTGGTTTTTGAATGTAGGTTTGTTAATGCCCACACATCCATGTGTTCCTGATTTAATTAGATAATTTCACAAGTGGTCATTTTTCTTAACATGATTCGTTTATTTGTCAGTTTGTGCTTTATGGTTATGGTAGGCAGATGATTATTGTTTACTTGTACAAACAAGGTGGAGAGTCATTCTACCTGAGCACTTATACTCAGAATGGAATAACTCAAGGCAAATTGCTGCTTTATAAAATGGGGTAACACAGGATTAGGCACAGCATAAAATCTACTGTTCCATTCATTGTGGAGTAAGGAGACAATCTACTGTCTACACTCAGGACACTTTTACTTTCAGATCCAAGGTATGCTGTACCATAGCAGGTAAATTATCTACTCGGATTCTTTTGCACATCCCTGACAAATGATACTGTCACATTTTGGCAACCAAGTGTGATTACCTAGAGTCTTGACCCGTAGCCTGTGGCTCACCTTTCTACAATGCAGTCCTCTAACTCTGCAGTTTCTAAGCCTGCAGTCAGGATAATTTCTAGATCTTCTTGCATTCATCCTTCTAGTCCTGCTTCATTGTTCCCTGCATGCCCAGCAGCAATGCTGGCTGACTCAGTGTCTACCAGCAACTCTCTCCAAAACAAGGCAACACAAGCTAAAATTAGCTTCTTTATAGTTCTCAGACCTGGCTGCACATTAGGATTACCTAGAGAAAGATTTAAAACACCACAGGCCCCACCCAAGATCAATTAAGTCAAAATTCCTAGGGGTGACCACTGAGCATCAGGTTGTTTCTGTTTTTGTTTGTTCTTTTGTTTGAACTTCCCCAGAGCATCCTAATGTGCAGACAATTGAGAACCAGGTTGATGACAACTTGGTTTTGGTATGGAAAGTTAGCACTTTCTTAGTATGTCTGGAAAAACCTGACTGCTTTTGTTGTTATCTTCTACAATCACATTTGAAAGGCCAACTTCACTCATTGGTTATGTACAGGTCATGGAAGTTATGGGAAGATTTATCCTCTAATTAAGAATAAAATGAGACTTAATTTCTGTAGGAAATTACATTGCACTATATCGTAAATTACACTTTTCATTGGGAAATTATGAAATTAGAATTTGGCATGAGCTAGAATAATATAATGTTTAATTCTTTAAATTATATAATTAAAAGATAATTAGCTGAATAGGTAATAATTTGGCTAATTGCAGTGATTAAATGATTGCTTCCACAATGTAAATTGCTTTCTACCATAGTCGGTGATCTAAAATATTTTCTAAACATCTAGGGGTATTTTAAATGTTAGCTCATTTTATGAGTAAGTGGCCCATGTTTGATTGATGAACTCTTTGTGACCAATTTGTCCTACAATTATCCCATGCCGCAAGGGTCTGTCTTTCTGGTCTTAGCTAAGCAGTTTTGTGTTAAGCTTGGGTCCAATGAGGACAGGGCAAGTAGACTGCACAGGTGCTCAGGGCTCATTGTTGGTGTGCTAGGTAATGTTTTGTTTCTTAAAAACTCTTTGAGAAGAGGGTAATCACTTTATAGGATTATGGCATTTAGTTAGTGCTGAAGAAATGAAAGTAATTTGTCATTTTAAAAATTATTTTCTAGGAGCTGGGGCTATCTTCTAACTCAGTGGCAGAGCACTTGCCTAGCATGTGTGAGGCACTGGATTCGATTCTCTGCATCACATAAAAATAAACAAATAAAATAAAGGTATGCTATCCATCTACAACTAAAAAAAAAATATTTTTAAAAATTATTTTCTAGTCAGGCCAAGTGGTGAATGCCTATAATCCCAGATACTCAAGAGGCTGAGGTAAGAGGATCACAAGTTCAAGGCCAGCCAGGGCAATTTAGCAAGATCCTGTCCCCAAAAATAAAGAGTTAGGGCTATAGCTTAATGGTAGAGGGCTTGCCTTGCATGCATGAGGCCCTGGATTCAGTCTTCATTTCCACACATGCACAAAAGGTTTCAAAATGTTGGACTCTTTCTTAAGAGTGGTCCATAAAAAGGTATCTTTTTAGACATTTGGTGTAATGAAGCCAAAAGTTATAACTGAGGCTGATTCCAGGAACAAAAAAGTATTCGATAACTGAGGAATGGAAAAGTGGGAGCCTCACTCACAAATCAACTTCTCTATCTATTAAGGGTGGGGAAGGCACAAGATACAGAGCAAAAGTAATGAGGAGGGCAGATAGGCTAAGAAAAGAGAGGAATATTCATGTCTTTTCTGGAATAGGCAGAGATTTCCCATGAATTTAGACACTAACTCTTTTTGCTCCTTTTAATGGTCTTTTCATCCATCATCATGTCAACTGCTGTAGTGCTCGGGTGTGTGCCATTTAGCTTGCAGATGGGATTAAAATAGTGTTTGGGCTCTATTAGAAGCCATTTAGGTCAACTGCCTCCCCTTGGAGAATTCAGAATGTTTCATTTAAAGCCAGAAGTCTCTGTGCCTTGCTAGATACTAGCCTCACTCAGTTCTTGGCCAGGTTAGACTGCCACTTTGGATCTTGCCCGTATCAGTTCATTATCAAGAAGAGGAAGGTCTAACCTCCAGGTATCCTGTTTTCAAACATAAGCTTAGTTGGGGGTGGTAAGAAGCAATCCAGGCTGTGTAGATATTGTTCTGGGTAACAGTCCTACTCCTGGCCCTTCATTTGGCTGGATGTAGAACTTATGTTGACACAGCGGTACTGGTTAGCCTGTTGGATTCTGGATGACAAGTCTCAATGATGCTGCAAGATGGAATTGCAGGTAGGGTATGGCAAATTAATCAGTATGAGGAGGGAACTGAGGCCAACCTAAGTCTGCAGGGAGAAGTTGTCCTCACATTCCACATTGAGGGCAAGCCTCAACTCCACACAGTTAGCTTTACAGTTACAAATCTGGAAAGTGATGCCCACAGATACAACAGTGGAGTTCAAATCAATTTAGCAATAATATTCCTACATGGATTTAAAGTCTATTTTCTGCTGTGTTTTCCTTTTTTGCAAAGTTTCCACTTCCTGACTTTCCCTTTCTCTGACATTACACATGCTAATTGAAATTGAGCCAGATGCTCTGCATGCAAGCAGAGAAGAGTGAGGTAACTTAACATTGAACCACAGAATTTAGGACTGGAAAGGCTCATCTAGGTTTGTGCTTTTTAAAATGGGTTCTCACTACCCAAGTTCCACAGAAATGACTCAGGCTAACACAGTGGAAGTGGAGGGGAGAGAGCCTGTGATCAAGTGGGCAAAGCTCCAAGTACCTCCACCTTTTTTAACCTTCTCCAAGTTACAGTGTTCCAGCTTGATCTCTTTCATAGGTTAGGACCTTTGAATAAAAGTCAACTTGCAAATAAGGGTGTTAGTGCTAAAAACAAAGGTTGGAAAACCAGAGAATTAGTTAATCTTCTATTTTGTAAATGGAGCTTTGAGTGATAAAGTGATTTTTTTGAAGTCACATACACATTTTAAAAAAATAGTAGACAGATTTTAAAAATATTAGAAAAAGGACAGGTAATTAGTTCTTCTGATTGTCAGTTCAGGAACATGGTTCCTTATATCACATTGCCTCGTAAAGGTAAGAAAAGGCAGGTAGGATGCATGACATGCTTTTTAGGCCACAGCTCTGAACACATTGTAAGACAAATCTTTAAACAAAGTGAGAGGAAAGCTGTGAGATTTCAGCATTTTAATAGTGGAGCTATCACAGTGAATGAAACCATATAAAAAAAGGTACATAGAAGGGACCATTTTCTCTTCATTTCTCTCTTCTAATGCAAGCTTCTATGAAGCAACATGACTTGGAATAAGGACCTTTAAAACCATGCAAAAATTTGTCTAACTTTACTGGAAATGGTGAAGAAACCTGTAACAGATCAGTTTCATGGCAGATCCTCAAAGGTATCAGTTTCATGGCAGATCCTCAAAGGTATGGGTGTATTTCTCAGTACTGAAGCATAAAACCCTTATTTATGATAGTACCCTTATCTGGTACTTACGTTGTAGCATCAATGGGCAATCAATATCTGCCAAAAGATACACCTTTACCAAACATACTCCACTTCTCCCCTTTTCCTCTATCTGTCTGTGAGGCTGGAGACTATTCTATCCTGATAGTCTCACCTCAAACCATGACGATTCCTCACCAGGAAACTTGATAGTCTGGAAAGGTCTCTTACTTTAGCACTGTCCAGCATAATCTCTCTTACTTCCGTTAACCTACCTCTGGTTAGCATTCCTAGTCCTAAGCTGACTGCTGCCACAGGTTTCTCTTATATAAAATGTCTAGCACTGCCCAGGAAAGGAAATCTCTACATTTGTAGTGTAGGTGAAAGGAATGTGTGTCAAGCAAAAAGAACATGGACAAGTCATCTGCATAAGTGTGAAGAAAAATGGTTACTTCAAGCAAAGAAATAAATCTCAACCATTAATGAGTTTTGAGTGATCAGAACTGATACAATTATCTCATTCCATAGTTTCTGTGATTGGGCAGATGTGGCCATAAAATTACTTCCAGGGCAGAAGATGTAGTAAACATCTTCTTTCTCACCAAATTGCACTTAGGAAATTTGAAGATTACCATAGCTAAATCTCTATATAGATTCTTGTTCATTAATTCTATGCCACTTACTATGATTTTTATTGGGATTGTAAAGGTTGTTTTGTTTGTTTTTAAAGGAGTAAAATATAGATAAAAGATAATCATGTTTACAAGAAAAATTCAACATTATAGGCTTTTGGTTGGTTTAACATTGCAACTTAACCAAATTGGCTTTGCCTATTAGACCAGCTGAACAGAGACATTACTTTGATTTAACAAAGGGATGAAAAAAAAATCATTAAAACTTAAAATTTATCCACAGACTCTCTGTAGTTAAAGGCAATTTCAGTTTTTCACCAAAGAATTCATGGAGAATTAAAATGAAAGGAAATAAAGGCTTGGGAAAGTAACACCAAATGGATGGAAAATATGAAATTAATTATCTCAAAGTCCAAAAAATCTGTTTCTTATAAAGAATTGGAGATCTGTTGAACTTCAGAATTGTTTACATTTCTTTAGAAATGTTCTTGCTGTCAGTGGAAGAACATCATGTGAAGAGGTATCTTTTGGGGCAGAAGCTGTATAATATAAAGTTGGAAGAAGACCCAAAGAGCTCATCTGAGCTAGTCCTCTGTGTCCAATCAGGTGATTTCCTTCCTGGCTTGAAATAAGTGGCTTTTGTCTACTTTGTGAAGTTTTTCTTTGGACCCTCTTTGCTCTTCATTTTTCCCCCATAAAAATAAAGAAACAACAACAACAACAAAAAGACCTGTTTTTTCTTTAGAGAAAATTTTAGTCCAAATATTATTTATTTCAGATATAGTTTGGGGTCTGTCATACTGTTTTCAAATAATATCAGTATTAAGAAATGGATTGTTTCATCAGAAATATACTAAAGATTTTTCCCACAGTTAATAATTTTTATATATAAAGGTGCCAATGTAAAGGAGGAATTGAAATACTCTGAATTGAAAGTATTGAAAACAGAAAGTTACAGAAGAAAATCTTAGAAGTGCCCATCCAGGGACCATCTAGAGGAAAAGTAGTCTTCGTTGCCAGAACTAACAGAGTACCAGTCCATGTTGGGCATGGCTTGTCTGTTTAGAGATCAGTGTAACAGGATAAGTTAGCTTATAATCATTAAACATGACATTCTTTTGGTCCCTTGTTCTGACTTAATACCTATCAAGAAAACTTCTATTGTTATTTGAACTTCCATGAAGTTCTGCCTACAAATAGGAAAAGATCATTACTCTGAAAAACCATAAAACTAAACTGGATTCATATCTAGAATATAGGGGGAGCCTATTAGGGGAGCAGCCTCTAGCTCAAGGCTCAAGGTTGTTATGTCTTGTACATGGCACACTGGTGATGCAAATCCTACTCCCTGACTATGATGGGTAGTGTCAAGGCTCTGCACCTATGCTGGGGCATGTGGCAGCATAACCTCAGTCACCCCAAATTCAATTGCTCCTTTGGTTAGCATTCCCAGTCTCATGTCCCGTGTTTTTGATTCTTGGTAGAACCAAACACTGCCCAGTCATTTGATCTCTTTCAAGAAGCAGGCCTCTGAAGCGGCTCACTCCTAGAGTGGGTGTGCTTCCAGAGTTGGTGGTAAATCTTACAGATGATAAGCCATGGCTCTGGGGATCATTGAAGCCAGATGTTCATCTCAGCCTTAGAAACACTGCGTCCTTCTAATGATTGAGATTCTCCATCTATAAAGCCACCAGATGCATCTGCAAAGGTGAGACCAGATTAATTGCTGATACATGTTGCTGTATATCTGTAAGAGACCTAGATAAATTTTTTTTATATTTAAGATTAATGCCTTTAAAATGTTAAATTTTAGCATTTATTGAATTTTATTTTTTATCTTTTATTTTAAGTTTCTCTTATTATGAGCAAGGGAAGAGGGTGTGAGTTGGGAAAGTGTTTGCCATTGTTAAAGGTGGATTAGCTGGGAATTTCTGAATGGACCAGATTCAATTCTCTGACAAATGTGTTGAATTGCCTCTAAACTTATAATCCCCAACCAAGATGCATGGTTTCTTTTTGGACATATGGTCATACTTTGATGATTTTTTTGCTTATATTTATTTATTTTTATTTTTATCCTGTCAGAGTTACAGTCTGTGGGGAATATTGGTAGTGTGTTAAACAGAGAGCAAAAGAATGGCTGTGAAGATAGATGTGTTTAATTAAATTAAAAACTCTATAACACATGCCTGTGTAAAAAGGAAACTGGTGATATAGGCTCCTTTTTCCTGAAGCAAATCTGGGACAAATTTAAATCTATTTCTACTCAGGGTCAGTGTACTATGGTTATTTCTTTTCCACTTAACCATACTGAGGTTGATGGAAAGGTGAGTAGAGGCAAAGCCAAGAATGAAAGAAAAAAAAAAGTCAGAATGTATATTCATATATCTGTACAACATAAAACTATAGATGTTTCAGAAATGACTAATTGAATTTAACAAATGCCTTTTCAGCATCTAATAAGTGGTTTTAACACATTTTTCTGAGTTTGCTGATACAAGAATTATAATGATAGACTTTTTAAAAAATATTTTATTTTTTAGTTATAGTTGGACACAATACCTTTATTTAATTTATTTATTTATTTATATGTGGTGCTGAGGATCACACACGGGGCTTCACACTTGCAAGGCAAGCACTCTACTGCTGACCCACGACCCACAACCCTAACCCCAATGATATTTTTGGGCAGCAAACCATACTTGTAATCAGAAGTAAGTTTTACTCATTCATATTGTTTGCTCTCAAACCGTGGTCACTTGTGTCTGATGGATGCTGTGCTGCTCAGATGCCACAATCAGCAGGAGACTTGTATTTCCTTAGCTATTTTGAGTGTTGGGGCTGCCATCAGGGCAAAGCCTTGAGTCCCATGACTGGTTCTAGAGCTCTTAGGATAGGACAGTTTGGAGCCATTGTTGTAAAGTTGTATGTGGTTCAACGTCGCCCCCTACCTGAGGCCTCAGGCTCTTCCTCTCCAGAACAACTGGTGTTCCTGAGAGCACTCCCCAGTAAGCCTTGGACTTGTACAGCTCTACCTCAGTGTCTATTCAGGGAACCCGACCTGAGACAGAAGGATAGCTACATTTTATTTACTTATATTTCAGTTTAAACTTTTTTTAATCTTCATTTTTAAGTGAGTGGATCTTACATATTCTTTTAATAGCACATCAGGCTTTGGAATAAAAATTAATCTGACTTCATAAAATGAATTGAAGGGATTTTTCTCCCATGGCCTGGAAATATTTAAATAATATTGGAATCATCTGTTCTTTAAAGATTAAACCCATCTGGTCTTTGTGCCTTTTTGCATGATAGACTCTTAATCACCAGCCCTGCATCTTCTACAGTGATTGGCAATTTAAGTAATTTATATTTTGTTAGGGAATCATTCATTTCCCATGTGTTTTCAAATTTGTGGCCATAGATTTGTAAGCCATAATCGCTTATAATTCTTTTAGATCTCACCTGTACCTGTGGTTTTGTCTCTTTCTCATTTTGCATCTTGCATATTTTTGAAAGTGCCCTCTCTTGTGTGTGTTTGCCATGTGCATGATCTCTTTAATTAGGTTCACAGGGAGTTTATCTGCTTTATTGGTTTCAAAAACATAAAAAACAACTTTTGAATTTATTTATCCTTTCTGCCTTATTTTGGATTGTTTATGTTTTTTACTTTATTAATTTCAGAATTTGTTACAATTAATCCATTTTAGGTTCTTTTGTTGTCTGTTTTCTAATTTCTGGTGATGAATATGAAGTTGTTTTTTCTTTATTTTCCCTGAATAATATATTCAGCTGAGGCAAAAAGTTCACTTGATTGCTTTCTCCAAGTTTGTTGTTTCAGTTTTTCTTTTTGATACATGGAATTAGTTTTCAAATATTAAAAACTTTTAAATCTCTTTTTCTTTAAATTGGGTATGATTAAGGAAAGTAACCTGAAAAAAATATATTTTTCTATTCTTTTTTGCAACTTCAATTTGTTAAGCTATGTTTTTTGACCAAATACATGATTGATTTTGTATGTATTTTTCATGTAAATAAATTGGTGAGGGTTCCTGAATTGATGGGAGAAAATGTATATTACCTACCTGAAGGGACTTAAGGTTCTACAAATATCTATTCATTGAAATGTGCTGATGTGTGTACTAGCTGTATTCAGTGCTGGAAGAACTCCAGGTCTTTTTCTGATTGTATTTTAACAAGTTCTCCTTGCATTTCTAATTTTTGCTTTATGTTTGTTGCTGCCGTGTTGCACATGGCTGATTTTCCACTGCAGTTTGGGGGCTGCTTGTGGAGGAGGTTCACATCACTTGTTCTTAGCATTCGTCTTAGAAACCTCTTGTCATTCCACTGTTGGAAATTCCTTCCTGTTTTGAAGGCAGCGGCTTCTGTCAGGCTCCCATGGGTTCTTCCTTCATTCTGCCTGTGCTTCATTTCAGTCTGCATCCTTAAAAATCTTACCTTCTTTGTCTGGTTAGCCACTTTTTCTTCTTTTTCCTCCTTCCCAGGGTTGCTCAGGATACCTTCATTTTTCTCATATTTGTCTGCTGCCAAGGTGATTTTTCTGCATACTCACACACAATAGCCACAATCATATTGAATTTTTAGTCACTGCATAATGTCCTTCTGTAGTCTGAAATACTTTTAACCTGAAACTAACCTTGTCTGATATTAATATCATTACCCTTTTCTTTTTCATTTGCATTTGCTTGATGTGTTTTCTGTTCCTTTAGTTTATTTTTTGGGACTGGGAATTGAACCCAGGGGAACTTTATCACTGAGCTACATCCCCAGCCCCTTTTTTTTTTTTTTTTTAATTTTGAGGCAGGGTCTCACTAAGTTGCTTAGGGCCTTGCTAAGTTGCTGAAGCTGATCTGGAACTTGGGATCTTCCTGCCTCAGTCTTCTGAGTTGTGGAAACTGTAGGCCTGTGCTACTGTGCTTAGCCTCTCCCTTTGTTTTTAAACTTTTCTTTGCTGCTTTGTTCTAAGTTGTTTGCAGTTGGGTTTTATAATTTAATTAGTTTGACAATCTGTTACTATTAATGGGAGAATTCATTTCATTAATCTTTAATGTAACAATTGATGTACTTCATTTTATCTTGTCTCAATTTATGTCTACTTTTGTTTACAATTTTTTCTTGTTTCCTTTTTCTTATTTTTGCCAGTTGGTTTGATTCATGCCATTACCACCTGTGTTATTGTTACTCTTTCATTATATTTGTTCCACTGATTAATTCCATTAATTGTTATCTTTTCCTGTGCCGTTATTTTTCTTGTAAATAAGTTGATTTTTCTTCCAGGAAATTTGTACAGTTTTCTTTTATTCTGGGATTCAGGAATTTACCTGGTCATCTCTCGGTATGTCTTTTACTCAGTAATTCCTTTCGGTCTACAGACAGCTGTCTTCAGCTCAGAGATTTTCTTACATATACAGTTCAATAATTTATTTCTGTCTCGGGAATTCCTACTGTATGTTATGTCTACTAAATGAATTCTCAAGTTCTCTTACCATTCTCTCATTATTTCTATCACAATTTCCCATGTCTGTACTTTGAGCTATTTCTTTTTCTTTTTCTCGATTTTTGGCAATGCTGAAAATCAAACCCACAGCCTCACTCCTGCTAGGCAAGTGCTCTACCTTTGAGCCACATCCCCAGCTCTTGAATTATTTCTTCAGTAGTCCTTTAGGCATTCTTTTTGACCTTTATAAATGACCATACTCTTTAATCCTCATAATACATTGTTTCAAAATTATGGCACATTTTGGCTCTAGAAAATCTGTGTGTGTGAGAGCCCCAGCGTGCTTCATTTGTAACTGAATGCATTTTCCCTCATCTTTCTCATATACCAGTTCTGTTTCACCAGGAATGTTGTATTTGTCCTGACTGATCTTACCCTCTCTTGTTCCTGCACCCTCAGCTTGAAATCCACACCACTGGCTTGTTCTGGGACTGTTGGCATAATTATAGCCATCTTCCTTTCCCTCCTCCACTTTATGAATACTGTTCTTATTCTCAAGAAATGGAAACTAGCCTGAGATAAGACTTACCAGTCTGGAAATGTGCTGGTCTCTCTCTGTTCTCTCATTGAGAGATAGGAGACAAGTTATCAGTCTCTGAGATGGGGACATGCTGGTTTCTCTGTTCTCTCCTTGAAAGATAGGAAAACTGCCTGTCTCTGTTCCCAAGATACAAACTTGCCTTCCACCAAATCAGGGACTAAACCCACCCTTAACCATGATTCTAGCCTATAGAAAGTAACACTCAAGGGGGAGTTGCTGCTGTTGCTTCCCTCTCCCCCCCTCACCCCCCCCCAGCAGCCTGTCAGGCTTCTGACAGTTAACCCACTTCTTATCCCAGGTGTATGTGTGATAACTCATGCACCACTTTTGTTTCAGGGCCAGTTGATGGTGCACGCCAACTTTTGGTAGTTTGGTAAGTGATGAACTGTCAATGCAGTGGGCCACAAGTAACTAGTCTCCAAGTGACCTACCAAAAGAATCCTCCAGACTCCCCAACTTTTTTTTATCTCCAGCCTCAGGAACTGGAGGACTTAGCATACCCATTCATTAAATCCTTGACTTTTGGGGATAAAGGATCAAATAACTTGCTCTGGGACATGTATTTCTTTTCCTTGGTGGTAAGCAAATCCTGGGGACCAAGCTCTTTCCAGTCTTTTGCTTTGTGCCAGCCTTCCTTTCTTTTTTCTTTCCTGTTTCTCCCCTAATCTTCTGTTTTCTGATCCTTGTCCTGGGCAGTCTGAAGCAGCTCAGGTTCTTGCCTGCCTCAGGCAAGACCTCACATCAATCTCTCTCCTGTTCACCCCCAGAGCCCAAGACTGTGTTAACACCACCCTGCACCCTGTGTTGATGTAAACTGCCCTTCTGTTCAAGATAGACATGTAAGCTAGAGTTGGGAACACTGAGATGGTGGGCAGCAATCATTTTCTAGAAATTTCTCTTAGCACAAAAGACATTAATTTTAGCAGGGTAAAACAGAAAATGTTTTTGTTCTAATCTCTTCTTGTAAACCCTGTGGCTTCATGATTTTATCCCATTTTTGTAAGAACCCCTCTGTAATATATGCTAATTGTTTTATTTTCTTGAACTATCAGTGGCCTTAGAGAAAACCTGTCAGATAGCCCACTATTGCCAATGGTAATGACTTAATTCGGCTACTTTAAATGAAAATCATCATTTTGTAGTTGGCCTCTAGCACTTAATTGGCTTATATTAAATAACTTTAAATTACTGATCATTATGTTTAATTTGCAGGGATAATAGTTTGCATACAGTTCATCTTAAAAGTTTCTCTAAGAAGTTAAATTGCTTGAGAATAGACATGACATACTCCAAATAGATTGACTGATGGAGATATATTGGGATTGCCAGATTTAGCAAAAATCAACAACCAGGACATCCATTTTAATTTGAATTTTAGATCAATAATAAGTTTTTAGTATTAATTTGTCCATGTAATACTTATGCTAAAATTATATTGTTTAACTGAAATTCAAATTAGACTAGAGATCCTGTATTTTACCTTACAACCTTAAAATATATATATATATATTTATTTATATATATATATATATATATATGCAATTATATATATACATGTGTGTAAATGTGTGTATGTGTGTGAGATCACCATGTGTGAAGAAGGGGGGAGTAGGGAGAGAAGATCCGTTAAGTTAAGCTGTTCTGAAATGTCTTAAGGCTAAAATCACAGTGGCCACGCTTTATCGCAGAGATTTAAGCTATGTTGGAGGTAAATTGCATGAAGTTGTGAAGTGCTCTCTTATGCTCACTGATAGATCTCTACCATTTATCACAGTTTGACACAAGCTGTTTTCAGTGAATATTTTCTAAATAACTGAATGGACCATTTCCCCCCCTGAATCCTAGAGCCCAGATGGCATCTCAAATGTAAGCAATAATATATTTTCTACTAAAATGTGAAGATTTAAACTTAACTGAAGCACCTATCCATCACTTGTATATGTTTTTTTTTATTGATGTTTCATCATAAAAGGAATTTGCCCTCTAAGAGTTTCAAAACTCCTGTTCTACGAGACAGATCTTTCTCATCTCTTTTTGTTTGTATAGACCATTATTTTCTGAGGAAACTCTGAGATTGGATGTATTCTAGTTAGACTTCTTATCTTGCTCAAAGTAATACTTAGTATCTATTACAGATTCTTGCATTTAACTTTCGGCTGTTTAATACTTATCATAAGTATCATGGCAAGAATAATACTTTGGAGGAATTGCCTGGGACAGTCTACTCATTCCTCTGGTTATTAGAAGTTCTGTTTTTGAACAAGTGTGTTCATCATTACTCCTAGATCTCATTTTTTGGAAAGCTTCAATTTTGCCTTTCCCAAATAATACTTTAGTATTGTGCCTGTTGTACTGGACTAACATGAGTGGTCAGTTCCTTGATACCTGGTGAGAATTTAACCTCAAGCCTATCATTTCTCCGAGAGAAGCAGATTCTTTATTCTCTAGTCAAATGAAAAGTGAAGTGAAACAAAGATAGTTCCAGAATTAATCCATTTATTGCAATACACTCAAAAGCAGAGTATAAGAAAAAAAATAAATAAAGGGAATATATGAAAATATAGGCAAAAGTAAATAAAATCACTTGAGCAGAAGGCTAGTAATGAACCAAACACCACGTGTTCATGGAATAAATAGACCAAATGGTGCAGGAGACCAGTCCCTCTTAGCCGAACCGAGCTGATACTTGAACAGCTCTGGAATGGCATCGAGTTGTCAGCAGTGAAGCAAAGGACTGTTTACAGGAGGACCGGTGCCTGCAGATGCCATTTTAGAGTGAAAGCTCTCAAAGGGTAGAGTCACAGCAAAGTGTGTCTCAGATGGCAGTCTGAAGGCACTGGTGTTTATAATCCCAGAAGGTGTATTATCTCAGCTTCCAGATGTCAGCCTTGGAAGGAAAAGTCCTGGATACTAATTATCTTATTTGCATATTGGCACACAACTGTCAAAGTGGCTATCAGCCAGCACTGGTTCAGTTACAGCTTGTGTTACAAAAGAAAGCTCCAAATGAAGTTAGTACTGTCAAAGCATAGCCACATCTATCATAATAAAAATACCAATTTATTTAGGTTCACCAGAATTATAACATGTACAACACACACCACAACAATGTCATAGGCCAGCAAGGAGGGGGAAAGTGAGAAAACTTATGAGTGTTTTAGAATTTTTCTTTATTAAAAATGATTTTTATTTCTGGTATACACAAAGGGCCTATCAATTCTTTTGAACTGTCCCATTATAGAGATAATACAGTTCTGTGAGTTTTAACAAATAGTGTATGTAATCCCACCACCAACAGTCTGCACATGGAAGAGTTTCACCACTCCAAAATATTTTCTCCTAGTCTACCTTAGTAGGGAGCCCTTTCCTGCAACTATACCCCTGCAAAACCGACCTGGTTTTTGTCACTATAGATTGCATTTTTTAGAATTTTATAGAAGAGTACATATATACTCTTTGTCTGGTTTCTTTTGCTTAGCATTATTATTTTGAAATTCATTGAAGATGTTGCATGTCTGTGTAGCTCACTCTTTTTTATTGCAGACTAATTTTCCATTGTATAGATATACCACAATTTGTATATATCCTTTATGTTGATGGAAATTTAAGTTGTTTGCAGTTTGGGATTATATCAGATAAAGCTGCTATAAATACTCCCTATGATAGTATATGTGACTATGCTTTTTCTTTCTTTTGGGAAAAAAATATTCAGGAGTGGAATGACTGGATTACATAGTAGGTGTATGCTAAACTTTTTAGGAAACTGCCCAAGAATTTGAAAAACAATAGTGCCATTTTCATACTGGAAGTTGGACATTCTTACTGACACTTTCATGGTCAGTCTTTTAAACTCTAACTGTTCTGATAGGTTTGCAGTGATATTACTTTGTGATTTTCATATGCATTTTCCTAATGACTAATGGTGCTGAACATCTTTATCATCTTCACTTGTTTATCATCTTCTTTGATAAATTATCTATTCAAATCTTTTGCCCACCCTTCTTCTGCATTTAAATTGTGTTGTTTTTCTTATTATTGAGTTGTGAGTGTTCTCTATACATTCTGTATGTAAGTTCCCTTCCAGATATAAAATTTGCAAATATTTCCTGTTTGTGGTATGACTCTTCGTTCTCATAACAGTATCATTTGAAGAGCAAATATTTTTACTAAGTCAAGTCTATCAATTTTTCTTTTATGGATCGTGTTTTTGATCCTTTAGGTCTATGATCCATTTTGAGTTAATATTTATATAGGGTTCAAAGCATAGATTAGTGTTCAGTGTTCTTTCTTTACATATGCATAATCATTTCAATGTCATTTATTGAAAAGACTGTCTTTACTCATTTGCATTTAGACCTTTGTTGAAAATCAGTTGTCCAAAAACATGTGAGTCTACTTGTAGTTTCTTTACTCTGTATCAGTGATCTTTTTGTCTATTTTGATGCCAATATTACATTGTCTTGATTACTGTAACTTAATATTTTGATATTAAATCAGGGAGTAGTTGTCCTTCTACTTTGCCTCCTATAGCTTGCTGATTTTTTGACTAGGATTGGATTGAATCTGCAGAAAACTTTGCAAAATAAATATTGTTGATGATGATTATTGCAATTGTGCCTGCCTATGTATGCCAGTAGTTCTATTAAAACCCAAGAATCACTGCTGTTTTAGTCAGATTTTTCACTGCTGTGACTAAAGGACCAGAACAACTGTAGAGGAGGAAAAGTTGATTTGAGAGCTCACGGTTTCAGAGGTCTTAGTCCATAGAAGGCAGGCTCTCTTCCTCGGGGCTCAAGATGAGGCTGAACATCATGGCAGGTGATAGAGAGGATGACAGAGGAAGCAGCTCACAACATGGTGATCAGGAAACAGAGAGACTCCACTTTCCAGATACAAATATATACAACAAAGCCATGCTCCAATTCCCACCTCCTCCAGCCACACCCTACAAATCCAGTTAATCCCATCTGGGATTAACTCACTGATTAGGCTAAGGCTATGACCCAGTCATTTCTCCTCTAAACTTTTTTGCATTGTCTCATATATGAGCTTTCGAGGGACCTCACATTGAAACCATAACAATTGCTATCACTGATGGCTACTTTTAAATACATATACATAGTGGATGCTAACAAAGAAATGTAAATTTATGCTGTCTTTCCCTTTTTTAGTCAAAACAGTATGCCATATGGAAAAAAAAATACCCAAGATGATCATTCAACCTCCAAGTAGAAACGTGTGTTTTAAATTAATCTAGAGAAAGAGTGACACTTGTTGACACATGGGGGAAATAGTAATTCTCAAATGAGAAGAATACAGAAAACATATGGAAGTAGGAGAGGAAAACTCTAGAAAAGGGGACTTTAAAAAAATTAACTTGGGCAAGTGTGGATGTAAGGTGTCCTAGAGAGGTGTCATGTAGCTTTGAAATGATTCTAAATATTTTATATATAGTTTGCTACATGAGTGATGTATATTTTGCTGTGACAAGAGCTTGGAGTAAATTTCCCGTTCCCTTGAGAATAGGTTGTCACACCTTATCAGACCTCGTAGGTGAGCTATTGACCTCAACTTCTGGACTTCAAAATATATATGAGCCTATGAGTTTGACAGATACTTGGAGAGTTCAGATGACAGCCAGCCACTTTTCAAAAGCAAAGAGTATACTGTCAGCTGTTTCACTTCTCACTGCTGGGGCTGCAAAAGGGGTGCACCCTGAGCCTTTTGGCTGATATCTGAAGCTGCTCCAGTCAGCACTGGCTCTACCCTCTAGTGTTGAGGGGCCTTGTCTTTCTTCATGCCTCACCACTGAATTGGTCAAGGCAGCTCTTTGGAGAACCACTCATAAAAAGGTACATCTCAAACTTTAATGAGACTTTACTTTCCACAGAGGCCTGCTTTCATCTAAATGAATAACTAGACTTTTAGCAGCTTTGGTACTTGCCACTCTGTGGTCAATGTACCTCATCTATTGAATGTATTCCCTGAGATATTTGTTCTTATTATTCCCCCTTTTAAGAATTGCAAACAGAAAAAAAATGCAATAAACTATGTGATTTATGAAATTCTACTTTATCTCCTTATTTTAGCCATACAAAACAAGAGGGCTTTTCTAGAGGCTCAGAATTTGGCAAAAATAAGACAAGTTCAGGTTATAGGAAGTAAAGATAGGTGTCCACATCAGAAGGGAGAAGTGTGGTTAAGTGGTGCTTATCTATAAGTTAGTTATAAAGGATGTGCCTAACACGGTAGGTAGGTGTCTCACAGTCTTGGTTTCTTCCTCCTTCCATGATAACAAAATTTTAGTAAGGTTCTTGGCACTTGGCCAGTAACTATGTTCCCCAGGTTCCTTTCTACCTGAGTGTGGCTATTTCGTTAAGATCTGGTTAATGAAATGTGAGTGAAAATGATGTGTACAACTTTAGGATCATATCCTTAAGTGGAAGGATACGTTTTCTTCCCCCATCCCCTTCCTGTGCGCGAATTGTGGAAGCAGTAAAAAGCCATTTTATGCCATGCATGAGAGCCTCACTCTAGGACAGTGGGATGAGATAAAAAGAGCCTGAGTCCTGACTGCTTGAAACTGCTTTACCTGATGTGGAATACTTATTTGCAGATTATTATGTAAAAAAATATATATATATATACTTCTACTGTGGTTGAGCTATTGTTAATTTGGGTCTGTTGTAGCTGCTGCCAAACAAGGAAGGATAACTGCTCACTGGGAGGTTAGTAAAAATGGTTTTGTTAAAAGTTCTCTATATTTTAAAGCTTGAAATATTTGTATTATGAGCCAGTATTTCTCCATGGAATCACAAATATTATAAAAGTGGTATCTTTAATTTAGTGCACACCTCTGAGAGTCAAATGATTAATAATATTCTTCTCATTTTGAAGAGAGGGCATATATCTCCAAGGTATGTGAAGTTTATGTAATATGGCTTTTTAGTCACAAATACTTGATTTTGAATAGTGGCCCTACCATTTGGCAGTTGTTTACCACAAATAAGTTGCTTTATTTCCCTGATGTTGCCTTCTTGATGTGTAAATACTTAACATCTGACATTATTCTGAGGTCAGGATTAGATAATATTTAAAGTTCTAACTTTAATGATAATCCTTCTCCTCTCTCATCCTAGTCCATATAGAGACCATTTGCACTATGGTGACATATATCTTGAACAGATTTGCTGTGCCTTGATGTAGCAGTAGTAAAACTGCCATTTAGCAAAGATTGTCAACAGCAGATTTGGGTAGACCGAGCTACCCAGATCCTAGATATATCCAAATGAGCATGATCTTGGTGCCAACAGGTATTTTTGTTCCAAGGTTGCCTGCTTTACTCCTTGCCTCAGTGGTCCCAAACCCATGTTACAGGGGTAAATCAGGGAATACAGATGAGGCCAGCCGGTGCTTCCCACCATGTACTGCAAGCAGTTGAAGGAAGTTGCTGCTCCTCAGCCTCTGAAGATTAGGAATGAAATTCCCTGTAGGGAGTTCTTATAATTTCCAAGGGAACTGCAAGTCTAAATTTTTATGTGGAATCTCCTGATGTTTAAAAGTTGGCTGATTTGGGGTAGGGGTGCTGGGGCTTGAACCCAGAGCCTGTGTGCACTATAAGCATAAGCTCTACTGCTGGGTTACACCCCCAGCCTTGATTTTTTTGAAAGCATTCAGGCTGAATAAAATTTGTCCATAGGCACCAGCTTGCTGCTTCACCTCCGGGTATTGCCCTCTTTGACAGAGGCTGACTGACTCCTCACCGCAGCAGATGTCTCTTGAGAGAAATATGAACTCTAGACGTGCTTGACATCAGCATATTCAATTATCCATGTAGATCTTTGTGCTTACATTGGTGCCTGTTCCCCATCAGATACTAAGATTTTAATTTAAAACTTTGATTATAATAAACTAAGCATAAGGAAGAGACTTCAGTGCTGCACGGGCTTAATAGGATATCTGGAGATAATTCTGTGGGGGGTTTTTCCCACTCACTCTGGGAAGAAGATGATGTAATAAGTATTTTTATGTTTATTTGGTATGTGAAGCCAAATACTCAAATGCTTGAATGCATTTTAAAAAATCAAAATCAGCAATTCAATTATTTTTTCCTTATTAGAACAGCCAGGAGTGAGCTCGTTAAGATGGATCTGCTTTGTTGTAGCTTGCTTTGCTGGCAGTGTCTAAATGAATTAAGTGAGTCACGAGTCAAAGAAATCTCACAGGCGGCTTTAATCTCCTGTCAGAAAGAATAGTTAACTGAGTCAAACATCAGTCATTATTATTTTTTTTTTGGCTCATCTTAGAAGCTTGTGTTCTTAGCTACATATTTGTGGACTTGCATTTTAATCTTAAAATTATACTCCTAATGTATTCTTAAGACTGTGAACTTGAGCATGCAAGTTTTTTTTTTTTAGTGATTTACTAATTCGTAAGGTCACCGCATAAAAATACTATCCCTCTTCTGAAACTTGTAAGACAGTTTCTTCACCACTAAATTCTACCAGAACCCAGCCATGGTTTTATCTTCTGTTTTGGTAAGTCCACCAAGTTCCCCAATTTCCCTTTTTTCTCTTCTGGTACATGCAATGGAAAAGTATATGTGTCATAATATGAATCTCTTTTGAGACCAAAGGTGGGTGGAGGGTGGAATGTGATTCTCTTGTTGTTTTTTTTTTTTTGTTTGTTTGTTTGTTTTGTTTTGTTTTGTTTTTTGGTAAAATTCTCTGAAATATCCTGCAACTGATAAATTTATGTCAGATCATAATCCAGAAATGAGGTCAGCCTCTCTCTACTGGGTAAGGCCTTTGAGCCATTGGGAATTCATGTTACTCCAATTCCATTCAGCTTCTCTCTTAATCTGACTGACAAATTAAGCTCCACTGGGCAACTCAGTTAAGATTCTCTTCTACCAGGACGGGTCTTTCCGCAGGAAAATGTAGTCAGCGGTTGTCCTGTGTATCTTTGGTTGAAGGCTGAATGTTGTAGAAATAACAATTGCTGACTCAAGATTCTGATGGCCCAAAATGCTACAAAGGAAAGCTAAAATGTTGCCTCACCTTAAAGACATCTTTGCTCTTAGAGTTAAACAAGTTGGGCATGGTAGGCTGTGATGTTAGTGACTTACTAATTATACATAAAATCCAAGTAAACTTGGAGGAATAGCCATGTGTAAACACAAAATGTGGATACTTAAAGTTTCAGGAAAGTGTCATTGCCCAATAAGCAGGGACCACTTACTGACTTTTAACATGATTCAAGAAAGTACCTACAACTATTTTCTGGTTCCTTGTCAAACTTTTTCTCTTTACTGGAGTGTTCTACCCCCATTGGGTATTTCCTAGGTGGAAACCTGTTTCTTAGCACCAGTTGTAAATTTCCACATTTTTGTAGGCACGTTTTCTTTTCTCAGCAAATCGCAATCCCTATTTGCTGGAAATTAAGTAGTTCAAATCTAATCTTTGACCTGTTTGAATTTACTTTTATTTTGACCGCAAAATGTATAGAGACATCCCATGATACTATCCATGACTTTGAGAAATCAAACCTAAGTTGTAAGTCCTACATATCTCTCCTTTCTTCAAGTCTCATTCCCTCCCCAGAGATAACCATTGTTCTGTTTCTTTCTTTTTTAAAAAAAATATTTATTTTTATTTTGTTTATTTATTTTTTTATGTGGTGCTGAGGATGGAACCCAGAGCCTCACATGTGCCAGTCAAGCGCTCTACCACCTAGCTACAACCCTAACCCCTGTTCTGTCTCTTACTACAATGTTACATATAGACCCCAAAACACACATTTTTTATATATTTGATACTATATAAAAGTGGTATCATATTCATATATTCTTCAGAGAGAATTTTCACCTATAATATTATAACAATTTCTGCCTCAATAAAAAGTTTTCTGTTGATGTCAAAGTCTTTTGTGAGACTTTTTTCAATGTACATACCCTCAATATCAGTTCTTGATCAAATTTTCACATATATGCACAAGTAGAAATGCACACAGGTACTTGTTGCACTATCATAACAACAAAACTAATTATTAAGGATAAATTATTGTTCATACTATGCAGCAATGACAAGGAAGGAGATGTTTATTAATTGTAGGTAAATTTCTAAGATATATTATAAATAAAACAGAACTTGCAAAACCAAATTGACATTTGTGTTTTAATGAATTTAAATTATGTGGAAAAGGTCAACGTAACATTTTCAGAGCAGGCTAATAATACTGTGGCTTGAAGCAGGAAATTAAGACTATCCCAGCAAATGACTAGCTTAAATGACTTAGTGAGAATAAATAAATTGAAGGACTGAACTCAGTGTCTATGTAAATACCCCCTTGAATCCCTCACATGAGCAGAATGTGCAGATGTACAACCATTTTGGCACAGGCAAGCAAGAAAAGTCGTTATCAGCAGACCAGAAATTTCAAGGTACACGCAGATGAAAGAAATCAATGGCCTTGGATTGACAAGAGAAAACCCAAAACATGGGGATGAGAAAACCCATGAGAAGACAAGATAAAATTTATTGAAACTCTAAATTTAGAGCAAACTAATACCCAACTGGACAGAGAACTGGATCAATAAAGAGGATAACTAATAATTTAATTAAGGTAGTAGCTCTAAAAGTTGAATTAGAAAAGTAGCACTATCAAGAGGCTAAAATTGTTAAGGTACATTCCAAGGAAAAGTTACGGAAGAGTTTTGAAGTTCTGAAGAAGGGTGTGGCGGTCTGAGAGAGACAAATGCTGCCAAAATAAAGGAATAAGGCAGCCCTGTCTAGATAGCCACTGCCACAGAATAATCCTTCTTTTAGCAACTGGGACTTCCAGTTTGCAACCTGCTCTGTATCCATGTGCCTCCAAATGGAGCCTCCTAGAGAACAGGCTGTTCCAGCTGCATAAGCCCTACACTCAGCTCTGCCCTGCATGATAACACACCAGCTGCAACAGAGTTTCTCATTTATAAACATAACTGCACAACCAAAGATTATCAGATATTTGAGAGACAACAACAACAAAAAGAATATAGAAAATATGAATAGATTGCAAGAATAAGTTCAAGTGTATTGATAATAAGTATGTATGGGTTAAATTTCTCTATGCTTAGATTAGAAAAAAATGTCCTTTGATATTTTTATAAGCAGCTCACCTAGAACAAGATGCCATTGAAATATCGAAAATAGGAAAATGGACAAAAATGTAACAGCAAGAGGTGGTCTCTAAAAACGTTTCGGTAAGATTCAACTTAACAATGAAATAGTGTTTTTAAAAGGCTCTTTGATTTTTTAAAATTTTTCTACAAAATGCTATATAAATTAAGAGAAGCAAAACAAAATACAGATTATTGGGAAGTGAATGAGAAAGAGTAGTACCTATCTCTACCTACAAGATGAATTTTAAATAGTTCTCAAGGTAAAAGGCAGATATTTTTATTAGATAATAATAAAGTTTTTTTTTAGAGTGCCCCATGTTAGAAAAATAACTGCAAAAAAGAAAAGAATTAATAAAAGTGAGCAGGTTTTTTTTTAAAAAAAGATATAATTGAGATAATTGAAGTCTAAAAGTTACTCCATATTAATTTTTAAATACCTTTAATTTACTTATTAATTTTTATGTGGTGCTGAGGATTGAACCCAGCACCTCACACGTGCTAGGTGAGTGCTCTACCGCTGAGCCACAACCCCAGTTCCACTCCATATTAATTTTATCAGTAAAATTCAAACAAGTGTTTTGAAAATATACAAAACGAAAACCCCAAGCTGAACAAAACAACAACAAAACCAATCAACCAATGAAACAACAACAAAAAACCCACAAAAGTAGACAAGTAAATTTAAAAAGATAAGTTTCAAATTGACATTAGAAATGAAAAAATAGCAAAATTATGGAACAATAAAACTGTTACAAATATAATGCTATTTTACTTTTGTTCCAATTTTTAAAAATTTGTTCTGTTTAGATATTCATGACAGTAGAGTGTATTTTGACATATTGTATGTACATGGGGTACAACTTAGGATCCCCTTCCTGTAGTTGTACATAATGTGGAGTTTAACTGGTCGTGTATTCATGTATGAACATAGGAATGTTATGTCTGATTCATTCTACTGTCTTTCCTATTCCTATTCCCCTCCCTTCTTTTCATTCCCCTTTGTTTAAACCAATCAGCTTCTATTCTTCCCTCCCCTCTTATTGTGCCAATAATTTGATAAAACAAAGTAAACGACTTTCAAAAGTCACTCAAATTTTACATTTCTAATGTTTTAGGAAAATATATGTTGTCAAACTTGAATAAAGAAGAGTTTCTTTTTTAAAAGTCCCTAAGAAATGATAGCAAAAACACAAGAATAAGCAGATGACCATATGGTAGTGGTGAAGATGAAGAAGATGAAGGCAAGAAACAAAAGGGCAAAATCCTGAGTATTGATATTGGTAAAAGGCAAAAAGTAAATATCTCAGAGGAAACAGGACATGAAAATAACAAGAAAGAATAAAAACCAACTGAAAAAAAGTAAACAGTAAAAATCAGTAGGAAGAAAAACATTCAATTGATTAAAATGCAAGTGAGCAGAGTTTTTTTTAATAAAGAAAAATGTTTTCTTTCCTCTGCATAAGCCTCAGATTTTAATTAATACCCATGACAAGAACAATAACAGATTCAATATGTTTTTGTTATTTTTGGTACTAAAGTTAATCATTAGATGAGTTTCATTAGAACTATGAACATTGGACTCATTGGATGCATGGACTCCTTTTTATCATCACAGTCAAGAGAATTTCAGATAGATATGTGAAGTATAAATATAATCACAAGCAAAAACAAAAACCTGAATAAATAAGCTATGGTAGAAGAAATGAAATAGGTGTTCAAAAATCTAACTTTTAAAAGTTCATGTCTTGGGGCTGGGGATGTGGCTCAAGTGGTAGTGCACTCGCCTGGCATGTGCGGGTCGCTGGGTTGGATCCTCAGCACCACATAAAAAAAAATAAAATAAAGACGTGTGTCCACCGAAAACTAAAAAAATAAATATTAAAAAATTCTCTCTCTCTCTCTTAAAAAATAAGTTCATGTCTCACATAAGGATGAACTGTAGAAGACCTACAAGGTTCACATAATCCCTATAATTTATGAACCATTCCAGAGCATAGAAAAAGGTGAGAATTTTTTAAAATATCAATTTAAAAATTTAATAGGAGGCTAAAAAGTAGTAGCTAGCAAGTGTATCGGAATGAAAGAATGTTATTTAAAGCATAGGCAGCCTTGAACATGTTTACTCAGAAGGAAAGGTGAGAATGGAGAGATTAATGATACAGAAATGAAAGAATCTTTTTGAGAAATGATCTCCTTGAAGGAGACAGATGAAGGTGATCAGGAGTTCACATGGAGGGGTCGATGCTAGCAAGGAAGTTGAATACCATCTGAGAAACCACAATGAGGCAAGAAAGATCATGAAGGTAGGATTGTATTGGTTAAATTTCTGTGTTAACTTGACCAGATTATGATACCTGAGTTATGATACTGTTTACTCAAACACCAGTTCAGACTTTGCTGAAGGCATTTTTGTTCTTTGCAGTATTGGATTGTACCCAGGATCTTGTGCATGCTAGGTAAGCACTTTACCACAGAGCTGCATCCCAAGCCCATTTGAATTTTGAGACAGGGTCTCAGGCTGACCTTGAATTTGCTCTTCTGTTCAGCTTCCTGAATACTTGGGTCTATAGGTGTACACTACCACACCCTGCCTCCCACTCTTAGTTAATTTAGCTTTCTATATCTATGGATTTGGAAATGGGGGTCTAGCACAATGGTAGGGTACTTGCCTAGCCTGTGAGGCTGTGGCTTCAGTCCTAGCACTGCAAGCAAACAAACAAAAACCACGTACGTAATATCTATGAGTTTGCTTTTATATTTTTCTCAAGTTGCTTTTCTATCAGCCTTTACCTCCTAGACCTAACTAAGATGCAGAGAGGAGGAATATTGATTTCTTAATCATGAGGTTTGACTTGATAACTACTTGGAGAATTTGTTTTCTGAATTCTTTAGAATGGTTCAAAACCAAGGTAAGAGGATTCCGAATGGAGTTTCTCTCATGTCTCAAGAAATACATGAGAAAGGCACAAGAGCATCAAAGCAAAGGATTTCATGCTCAGCTTGTGTGGGTTTCCTGGTGTATAAGTGAATATTTGGGAAGAGGACAGCTATTCAGAAAAGATTTCTGTTAATACAGAACATCCATGACAAAATTAAGGAAGGAAATACTGTGTGTTCTGGCAAAAAAAAAAGTGTGTGGGGGGGTGTCTAAATGCACTGCCTGGCTCCTTCGGTATCTGCATGGTGTCTGGCTGTGGTGAACAGCAGTGGTCCTCTATGGAGATTGCTGGGGAGGGAATGAGGTTTTAGCATGGACCACTAGGCTGAAGGCCAGATGGTCTCCAGGCTGTCATAAACCCCTATTCTATCAACATCTGAAAGAAGTGACCTGAAGTTGGAAAAACAGACTGCACAAAACAGACTAGGTTTAACCTGAGTTTGTTTATATTATTGAATCTAAACTTAATCTGGATCAAATTAACATTAGATTGCCCACTATCCCATCCCCAAAGAGTAGGTGGGGGTCTCTTGTAAAAGAGATTAGAGAAATTTTAACAAATAACCAACTACATTTCTGTGGATGTCTTGCTGTAGAAAATTTTCTAACAACTATATATATATACATTTATAATATTTATAATATTTTTACTCTTGAAGGGAACATTTTAAAAGGGGTATAATCACAAACAGATGTCAGATTTTATTTAACTCACTAATTAACAAGGGAAATGATAAGATGTTACAAATTGTTCTAAGAAGAGTCCAAAGAGAAAACAAACATATAGTGATGTTAAGAACAGACAAATGGATACAATCTGGCAAAATCAGTCAGTATCTATTGGGCAGTAATCAACTGCATTCCCTGAGATGCCATTTGCATTTTTATAAACAAAGTCATTTTCATTATTGTCAGTTTTCTAGTTCTCTGTAATTGATGGAATTGTAAAATAGCTTTGAGTCCATTAAGGGCCCTTGATGTTGCCCTGGACAGGACGTTTAGAATGTTTATATCTCTCTACATTAGTTGAGTGTGAATTGTATTGTTAAAAGCTTAAAGGAAGAAGTTAGGGCATGACTGGAATTACCTATATCGTAAAGGGAGAGAGAGGCATTTGAAGTTAGGGATAGGGATAGTGTTTTAGTAGATGGAATAACCCCCTTTGGAAAGTTGTCCATGTCCTAATCCTCAGATAGGTTACCATTATGTGATATTTTAGTCTTTTATTTTTTTGTTGTCGTGATAACAAATAACTTAGGGCTTGGTAATGTATAAAGAAAAAATTACTTAATTAACAGATGTGGAAGCTAAGAATCCAGGATTGAACATTGCTATCTGCTCAGCCTCTGCTGCAGGATCTTTTAACTACAAAACAGCATGAAGGATGGCATCAAAAAAGTAGTACACATCAGAGGGAGAGAGTAGCCACGTGGTAAGACAGGTAGCAGGAGGGACTCAGGAGCCAGGCTTGCTCTTCTTGTAGTGATTTGCTGCCTTGGGAACTAACTGGTCCTACATGAATTAATTATCAATACCTTCCAAGGGCAGTGCCCCCAGTGACCTACCCACCTTCCACTTAGCCACATCTCTTAAAGATCCAAGCACTGCAGTGTGCTTCCAGCACATCAACTTTTGGAGGACACATTCAAACCATACCCAGGCCATAGCAAGTGGCCAAGGGGAATTTAAGATCATAGGTAGAAATAAGGGTGTTGATCACCCAATCCTAAAATAAGAGATTATTTTGGTTTATTGGTGTCGGACCTCGGGTTCTTTAATATGAAAGCAGGAGCCTGAAGAGGAGGTCAGAGTGATGTGATGTGAGAACTCCACTTACTGTTGGTGGAGCCAAGCAATGTGGGCAGCCTTGAGAAGCTGGAACGGGCAGGTAAATGTATCACCCCATGGAAAATCCTCCAGAAAATAATGCAGCACTACAGCTTCCTGATTCTATCCCAATGAGACCCATATTGTACAAAATGGTAAGATAATAAATTTGTGTTATTTGAAGACTCTGACTTTCCTAGCTTTTTCACGTATAAGAATCCTTGTGATTACATTGGGCCCATGTGGATGGTGCAGGATAATCTATCTCAAGATCCTTATTGAATCACAGTTCTTTTACCTTATAAGATACCGTTTTCACAGATTCTAGGTTTAGATATGGACATCTTTGTGGGACCATTATTCTGGCTGCCATAGAACTTCTGACTCTGTCTCAATATTTTCTTTTATGTCCTAACCTTCATATAACATCTTGAGAGAATTCCTCAATCTTTCAGTTCACTAATTTGATCTTCTGTTATGTTCATTCTGTTTTATAGTCAAATCAGTTTTTAATTTCAGTAGCTATGTTTTTAATTTCTAAGAACTCTGATGTATGTGGTATATGTGAACACAACCCTTTGAATCTGAAAATATCAATTAGACTTATTTTAGTATTTTTTTCTTACTTTCCCTATTAACTGTTTCCTTGGAAATTAATTGGAGTTTGTACTTTCTTTGCTGTAGGTTTTTCTCAAATATTTAAGTGACTCTTCATTTCCAAATAACGCTTTTAGATGAATGTTTAGATATCACAGTGTTTGAGATCATATGTATTTTTCTCCAAAGTGAGGTTTTCCATTTCTGCAGTTAGAATATAGGTTCTACTTTCAGAAGTGTTGATGGTTGTAAGAAGGACAGAAGAGTCTTCAGGCGGGGGAGGTGATCTTTTAGGCTATGCAGTCCATCCTAGTAGGTAAGAGGGGCTCAAATACTAGATATGTGGATCAAACTCTGTCTCTGCCATGTACATTGGAAGATTTACCTAACCACTTTGTATCAGTTTACCTCTCTAAAGTTGTGAAAAGAGGAGTACATATGAGGACTAAGTAAATCAGTACATATAAAGTTCTAAAGCAGTGCTGGCATATATATGGTAAGAGTCAAATATATGTTAACTGTTTTTTATTTGCTTGCTTTTAATGCTTAGTTGGTGATTGGTTTTTTGTTTTTTTTTGTTTTTTTTTTTTTTTTTAGCAAATGCTAGAGTCAGTTGGTTTAGCCCTTTCTGCCAACCACCTATAGGCTGCTTCTTAGTCCCTGCTGCTTCTGCTCTTGAGATTATTATCTGGGAAAATTCTTCCATCATCTCCAATTTCCTCCCACTTTTACTCTTTAAAAGAAATTAAATTAACAATTTGATTTCCAGCCTCCCATAATTTTTCTACCCACACACTAGTATATGTAATGTATAATGACCTATACATAAAATTCTCTCCTCACTTTTTAAACAGAAACTAATTTATCTGAAATTTTCTTTTTCAATTACTATATTTAGACATATTTTTATATCAAAATACACTTAGAAATTTCCTTTAAGGAAGAAAAATAGGAAATAGTGAATAATTTTGTAAGTGATATTGGGACAATAGCTTATTTATTGGGGAAAAATATATCTATTAAGGAATTAGGTATCAAATGACAAATGTTACCTATAGAAAAGTATAAGTAAATAGCAAAGAAAGAACTCATGGTATGTGTGGGAGGGATGGGGGTGGTATTAATTTGATTATATAACATAAAGGAGTTCTTCAAAAAGTGGATTGAATCCACATTTTAACGCATTCTCCCTCATCGTAGATCCCATTGCAATCACAGTATAAATCTTAAAAAACATAGCAACTCTGTAAATCCTGGAGGACCCCACTGGCAGACCAGAACAGCAAGGCATTTGAACCCTTTAAGCAGAGACAAACAGATCAACAATGAAACAGCAGAGCTGAGAGACTGGTATAAAAGAGATACCTCTAAAAGGTGAATTTCTCCAAGTGAATTACCGAAAAACATATAGCAGAGGCTGTGTGGACTAGCAAGAGAATCCTAGAGATACTCAGCCAGAGTGTATCTGGCCACAGGCATGGTCGCGCACGCCTATAATTCCAGTGGTTCAAGAACCTGAGGCAGGAGGATCAGGAGTTCAAAGCCAGCCTCATCAAAAGTGAGGTGTTAAGCAACCCAGTGAGACCCTGTCTCTAAAAACAATACAAAATAGGGCTTGGGATGTGACAGTATTCGAGTACCCCTGAGTTCAATCCCTGGTATCTCCCTAATCAAACAAAACAAAACAAAACAAAACAAAAAAAACACCTGGGCCAGGACCAGGTGACTCCTGGTTAAAAGCACACATACAGTCCTTAACTTTGAAAAAACTGACTTGAGAAACTCCAATACCTCAGGTTGCTAACTGTTGGGTTGTGTGGTGTATGTATGAAGAGTCCTACCTTATAGCATTTTCGCTGGAAATAATAGCCATGTATTAAATAGATGACAATCTGTTATCAGTGCCACACTGACTGAATTTATAACACATTTGAATAGTTTATAGAACTAGTTTCCCCTTGACTGTGGTGAAAAAAACTTATAATTTTTTGCTATTTGTCTTCTCAGTACTGTACTTATTTAAAAATTCCCTTATTTTCAAATATTAAAAATAGTGCACAAAGTCACTCCAACTTGACTTTTTCAAGGTGTAAAAAGAGAAGATAAAATTTGGATGTTTTCTAAAAAATCAGCTATGGTAACTTTTGAATTTTTTTCCAAAAAAATCAAGAGTAAAAAAAAACATATTTCAATAAAATCTGAACTCTTATATCATTTAAGTTAAGCAAACTACAAGATAAGTTAGTGTGTAAGATATTTATTCTGCTAAAATAAAGTTAAATCTGAATATGCCTTCTTAATTACTCACATTCCTCCTAAGGTGTATGTCAAAGTGGCCACCTCCAGTTTAGGATCAGTTAAGTCCAGAACAGCTGAAGGGCTATCATTCAGTATATTAACAACCAGAGACTTCTGTTGAGAGCCACAGCTGAAAGGGGCCCCAGCAAACTTCCAGCTGCCAGCAAACTTCCAGCTGCCAGCTGATGATTGGCTCACAGCGGCCCCAGCAAACTTCTAGCTGCCAACTGATTGGCTCCTCTGTGATGATGCTCATTGGGCTGTTTCCCTGCCCTTTCAGACCACGGAGCTGCTCATTGGGGGACTTTTTTTTGACTCTGCCCACGTGACCCAGCCAATCAGCCTCAAGAGCAGGAGGAGTGGGGGAGGTTGAGAGGCTTGTGGGAAGCCGGTGGTGGCAGTTGGGCTCTGAAGGTTTTTCCTGAGGAGCTTGGTGTGTGTGTTCTAAAAATAAAGTTAGTTTCTTTTGACAAGTGGCTCCTGAATTGTGCCCAGCCAGACTGCGGCAGACTTCCACTGTGTGATTGGTAAAATCAAGGCAATATGTTGGAAGTTTAAAGCAATCTTACAAGTTCCAGACAATAGAATCCTAGTTTGTATCAGGTGAAATTTTAATTATTTATTTCCATGTAATAATTTTGAAGGTACTTCAGTGAAGCATAATCTTAACAGTTCAAGGTGTGTGTGTGTGTGTGTGTGTGTGTGTGTGTGTGAGAGAGAGAGAGAGAGAGAGAGAGAGAAGATGAGAGAAGGAGATCAGGCTACTTAAAAGCTCCAAAACATGTATTTATGTCTAGGAAGATATATTATTGAAGCTGCCTTTCTGTGTTCTGGAGGAAGAACATTTTGATGACTTATTCTATCTTATAGATGTAAGATAAATTGGCATGAACTTTTGTGAAGAAAGGGTGTAAGACAACCATGGAACTTTAGCTCTGAAAGCAGATGGCATCTGACTGTCTACCTTCAGAACTCTTATACTTAAAGCCTTCTGGGGAATGAAGTTGGTCAAGTTGGCATGGAGAACAATAAAGCATTTTGGGTGGAAAAGGAAAGAGGCACTGATGCTTGGAGTTTCAGTGTCATTACAGTGCTTTTGATTACTCAAGTGCCCCAGTCTGTGTACAGTTGGCAGTGAGAGCCATAGGAGACTCTTCAAGGACACCTGTAGGAGAAAAGGCTGGAACTGGCACCTGGAACACACCGGACCCTCGGTGGATATGGGAACCACTATCTCTAATCATCACAACTTGTGTGTTAGGATCTAAGCAGCTTCACTGAGGCTAGTGCATGCTTCATGCATTTGTCTATGCTAGAATGACCTTAAGGTCACTTAAAGGTTTTAACTAAAATGTTTAAATCTGCCAAAGTGTGACACAACCATAAATTGGACAGAGAGGCAGGAAGCTGTCTCTTCCCTTCCCCTGGAGAAGTCACTCTGAGAGCAGCAGTATGTGTTGGCACAGGCCAGTTCAGGAGTTGTTGGAGTTGGATTTATAAAATATTGAATTCCTTTTTAATTCAAAAAAAAATTTTTTAGTTGTAGATGGACACAATATCTTTATTTATTTTTATGTGGTGCTGAGGACCAAACCCAGTACCTCACATGTGTGAGGCAGGCGCTCTACCACTGAGCTACAAACTTAGTCCCACCCCTTGAATTCCTTTTTTTTTTTTTAAGAATAAAAAAGTACAGCCAGGCACAGTGGCGCATGCTTGTAATCCCAGTGGCTCAGGATGCTGAAGCAGGAGGATCCTGAGATCAAAGCCAGCCTCAGCAACAGGGTGAAGTGCTAAGCAACTCAGTGAGACCCTGTCTCTTAATAAAATATAAAATAGGACTGGGGAAGTGGCTTAGTGTTTGAGTACCCCGAGTTCAATTCCTAGTACCAAAAATAAAATAAAATAAAAGAATAAAAAATACAAAATTGCTATGGCCATGGAAGGAGTCCATGCAAGCAAGAGGCCCTGAAGTTTCCATTTGATTAGTTTCTGAAAGGAGCTTCTCTTCCTATTATGGGGGACTGCTTAGCTGAGCTAAGATGCTGAGCTGGCCACCTTCCAGAGTAACATGGTATAGCAGAGAAGAGGTTTTCTAGGAGATAAATGAGGTTTCTTTTATCTCAGTGAAGTCTAGTAAGTATAAAAGATACTTAGTGAGTAGGGGAAATAGATACCCTTGTCATAAGGAAAATAGGGTAGTACTCAGTCATATCATCTGAATATTAGATGTTTCCTCTGTTCTAAGTTGGTAAAGCAGGACACACCCATCCATTATATGTTTCATCTCAATGCCTCTGAAATTAATGATGTTCTTGACAAATAATGGAAATTAATTAAACCACTCTAATAGCAATATCTCAATTAGTATAAAGGTGTTTCCATTAAGTTTAAAAGTACTATTTCTTCTAATATATTGTAGCTACTCCTTTGATTTCAGCTATTGCTTTTATGCTGAGGATGTCATTTTACAACTGAATACACGTCTACTGGGCCCATCTTCTCAAGGTATTCTGTCTTTATTTTCCCTTTTCCCAATTAATATATTCAATAGTTGGCCTACCTTTCATCCAAGATGATAGAAAAAAATCAAACTATTTTCCTATTTACACCTTTGTCTTCGTTTTTACCCACCTAAACCCAGGAGTAAAGGCCACTTGAATTCATCTCCTCTGTCTTTTCTATATATTGCCTCCTTATATTCAATGTCACTTTTAGATTCAAGACCCTTGCTAGTTCATTCCTAGAATATTGCAAGAGTTGTAAGTGCTTCATTATTATTTTTTACCTTCCAGTAAAGCCTATATAATGCTGTTAGAGGGGGGCCTCCTAAAGTACAAATATTATCATGCCACTATCTGTTATAGTTTGGATCTGGAATGTTTCCCAAAGGCTCACATGTTGAAGGCTTGGTCCACAGCTGGTGGTGAAAACTTGAGGAGGTAGGATATAGTTGGATAAATAGAACAGTGGGGGTATGCCATAGAGGGGTGGAGGGGTATATTGGGACCCTGGCTATATCCCCTCCTCCACTTTTCAATGCTAGGGGTCAGGCCCAGAGCCTCATACATGATAGTAAGTGTTCTACCACTGTGCTATGTCCCCAGCCCCCAAGTCCCTTTTTTCTGATTTCTGGCCACCATGAGTTGAGCAATTTAGCTGTACCATACCCTTCTTGCCATGATGTGCTACTTCACCACAGGCCTAGAAACAAAGGAGCCAAGTAGCCATCAACTGAAACTTCTGAAATTATGAGCCATAATCTTTTTATTATAATGACAGAAACATGACTGACAAAGAAAATTCATACCAAGAAATGGGATCATTGCTGTGACTAACCTGACCATATGTTACAGAACCCTTTGGAACTGGTTTGTGGGACAAACTTGGAAAAGTTGGGTAAAGCAGGCTAGAAAAAGCTTGAATGCTATAAGTGGTGCTTAATGGGTAATTCTGGTAAGAGCTCAGAAGACCAGTATGCTGATAGAAATATGGACAGTAAAGGCTGTGCTTATGAAATGTCAGCTGGAAATGAAGACTCCTTTGGGGAATTGAACTAGGGGCCATTTTTGTTACATTCTGGCAAATAATTTGTCTGCCTTTGTTCCTGTCCACTTTGTGGAAGGCTGAGTTATATGGTGATGGACTGATTAATCTGGCATAGAAAATTTTCAGGCAACACAGCACTCAGGCAGTGACATGGGTCTTACAGGCTGTTTTTAACTAGATTTCTAGTGAGAACAGGGAGCAAAAAGCAGAGTGGAAAGATTTTAGAGACTTGTGTTTGGGTCAGAAAAAAAGCACATTTAAAGTTGTGGCTAAGAAAGGAGTAGTTAACAAAGAGATTAGTGTCACTGAAAAGAAGTCAAGTACCTTATACTGGCACAATAGGAAAGATGCCCTGAAGGCATCTCAGAAATCTGCAAGACCCTACCTGTAGTAGGCTCAAGGGTATGAAAATATAAATCATTCATTTAAGAATAGAGCCTCTGGGTTCTCTGCTCACACAGCACTGCCTAGGAATTTGTTTCCCCAGGATTTGTTTCTTCATTATCAGCTATTCAGGCAATCAGGAACCAAGGCAACCATGGTCCAAGTTGGCCCAGACTACTGCTCAAGTATATGGCAGACCTTGGCATCATTCACCTGATGTTGGTTTTGCAGGCATGTAGAATGTAAGAGTTGCAGGATCACAAAAGCTTCTACCCAGATTTCAGAGGAAGGATCAGAAGTCCAGGCAGTATGTGGCAAGATTGGAGTCCCTGTTGGTAACCCCTAGGAAGGCAAGGTATGAAGCTATCAAAGTAAAGCTGAAGCTGCAGTGGAGATGCCAAGAATGAGGAATGTCTATTGAAGGAAGCCACAGGCAATGAGCAGAGCCCAATATGGGTTGCAGTCAGCAAGGTCACAGGAGCTGGGCTACCCAAGCATTTGGGAGCTTATATTCCATTACCTTGTCCCAGACATGAAGCTACAGGATCTAACATTTGTCCTGCTGAATTTTGGTCTTGCTTTGGTCTGATGCTTCTTTGGTATCCTTCTATTCTTCCCTTTGGAGTGGGGAAAATAAGTTTATTTTTTGACTTTCACAGGAATATGCAACTAAAAGTTTTTCTTGAATCTTAAGAAGACTTTGGATTTATACTTATGAGCAATGCTGGAACTGTTAAGACTATTGGAAAGTGAAGAGATAAACTGAATGCCTTTTCCATTGTTAGATAAGCATGAGCCTCTGGGGGCAGGGACAGAATATTGAGTTTGGATTTAGAAGTTCCCCAAAGTCTCATGTGTTGAAAGCTTAGACCCCTGCTAGTGGTGCTATTGGAAAGTGGAGGAAACTTTAGGAGGTGAGACCTTCTTGGAGGAAGTAGGGCACTGGAGGCATGCTCTTGAAAGTTGTATTGGGATCCTGGCTCCTGTCTCTCTCTCTCTGCTTTATGGCCACTATGAGCTGTGGTCTACTCCACCCTCCCTGCCTTGATGTTCTGCCTTATCACAGGCCTGGAAACAACAGAATCAAGTAGCCATGGATTGAAACCTTTAAAACTATGAGCCAAAATAAATCTTTCCTTTTTTGTTTTTCTAAGGTATTTTATCACAGTGACAGAAAGTTGACTAATACACCATCTGTACAAAATCTTTAATTGATTCCTTATTCACTAACACAAGGTGTACCCTATGGAGATATAGTCACCATTATTTGCAGAATTTTACTTCTGTTTAATGCATTCTAAATACCCACAGGAAAAAAGTTCAACATGTAATACAATTATTTTTATTTCTCTTCCTTTTCCTCCTCCTCCTGCTCCTCCTCTTCCTCCTTCTTCCATGATTCTACACGTAAACACCCCTTAGCCATTTTCTACTTCATTGCTTCCCTTTCTGGTACTCAACTCTATTTTATTTATTTTTTCCCATAAGTCTTATATTTTATTCTAATAATAATATTTAGCTTCTAAGTGCCTTTTTTCTGTTTTTTTTATAAGGAAAAAATTAGTTTGGGGTGTTATCCACCCTTTCATTCCATTTCATTTTGAATGATATTTATGTTCCAGAAAACTATTGGCAATTTGAGTTCAGTGAAAATAAGAAATAGTTTTTTTAAACAAAGAATACAATCTACTTACAACTACCTGAAGTAGTAAATATGAGGAGAGCTATGTTCTGAGTTGTGATTTTTAAATTGTTCATGGGACTAGAAGAGTCCTGGCAGAGAATTCAGATTACCTGCAATCCACAATGGGTGAGAACATTTTTGTTGCACAGATAGTTATCATGTAAGATTATAATTTGCTGTGGTTACTAGTGACTGAAGGATATCAGTGCAGTGGATTGTGGGTTCATAACTTCAGTTCATTTTCTAGTAAAGAAATGTCAGAACTAAAATGGCCCTCAAAGGGTTGTGGAAAATTGTGTTTCCTAAAGGAAAACATCTTCACTGGGGAAGACTGAGTTGGTCCTGGATTACCACCAGACTTACTTTCTGAAGTCTGGTGTAGCTCTTCATTTCTCTCACAGTATATACACTGTGTATGGAGCATTGCTCATATAGAAGCAATTGATCAAAAGAATCAGGGGAAATAAAAGTTGTTCTTGTCTAATGGCCAAATGAATAAATATTTCAAAATTTGCTTCATTCAGATGTTGTTTAGATCTAAATTAGCTCTATTTTTTTGGACTGGGAATAATTGATTTTGTATAAATGAAAAAGTTAATGTATTCAAGATTTTCTATCTTAATTGCTTTAGAGGAAATAAAAATTCAAGGAATCAACAATATTTTAATTTACTCCATACAATATAGTTTCAATTTTAATTAAACCCCAAAATAATTTTAAAAGTCTACTATATGCACAATACTATATGTATTGCTAAAAAGAATGCAAAACTATTACAAAGCTCTTAAGAGAGAAAAAAGAAAAAAAAAGAAAATGTATCTAAGGCTTGTTTATAAACCTTGAGTGTAAGTTATAATAATTATCATCACTATAACATAACAGATATCCTGTTTACCAATATTAACAATCTACTGAGTCATACAGATATCTAAATAATTGATTCTAGAAAGTCTGGAATGAGCAAAGAACCAAGTTTTGTGGGATTCATAAGGGGGAACAAAGTTAATTCTATTTAGAAAATTTGAAAGACTTCTTAGAAGATGCAGCGTATAGACTACTTTATCAATTATAACAGGTGTACTGAGTCCCTCCATGTTTTTCTCAGTTACTTGTTTTCATATCTTTTTTCATCATCAGTTTTAAAATATGGCCAGTTAAGAGTCATAGTAATTATTTTTTAAGGAAATCTACTTTAAATTTAAAAAAAAAATTTATCCAGAACACACAGTATCATTTTCAGCTTCTACTTGTGAAGTAAAGCAAACAGGGAAAGAAGTAACTATAATATACAAAGCAGACTTCAAGTTTCCTTATTTGTATATATGCTATATGTAATCTTAGGCTTAAAAGTCCCAGCAGGATTAAAACATTTTGCTGCAGCTACTACTTTATGCCTATCATGGGTAAAGACTACATCTGAACTTATAATAGCCACTTATCTTAAGCCCAAGTTAATTACAGTGTCCCCTGGAGAAAAAAGTTTTCATAAATTATTAATGACCTGATTTTTTAAAAAATGCTTTCAGCAAACGTGAAAATAGAAAATCCTTTAATTTCTTTGTTGATTTATGATAATAAGAAAAAAAGCAGATGCATTATTGTACAGAAAAAGTGGATTTAGAGAATAGTTCTGATAGCATTGCACATGGTAAAATATCAGAAGGGCTAATAGGCAGCCCCCTTGCTAAGAGGAAAAATTATTTCAATGTATTCATCTTCTGAATTACTCAGTAATTCCAAATGATTTTCAAACTGGGAGGCACACTACTGACATTAAATTCATAAAATTTGGGTCTATCTTGAACAGGGACATGACAAAATATAGGAATCTCTTTGACCCTATACTTCCAGTGAAAACTGGAGTTAGGCCTCACATGGTTCAAATCATTAACTAAATGTGCCAAGAAACTGAACTTCAGATGATCTTTCAGGGAGATTAACCAAAAACATCTTTACCATGAGATTTCAAATAACTCTGGAGATCTTCAGGTGAGGTCCATGTTTGGCATTGTAAGGGTGAAAACACTGGGATAGGTCTTTCCTTCACCTTTTCTGCCTCATCACCATGGGCTTTTCCTCTTTTTTGTATTGTGCATTCTTCGCCAAGACCATCCACATGAAGCCTCTTCTGGAAATGCAGATGTCCTGGACACAGACAGCAAAACCATCTCTGAGAAGAGCCAGGGCCCGAGCTTGCCCTCACAGCTGCCTGTGATGTACCCATACCAGCAAGGGGGCACCACAAGGAATTATTTTTCTGAGTTACATTTTATGAAACTGCTAAGTTGTTTACCTGTGGAGTGCTCCTTCCCAAAGGAAGTCAGAGAGTGTTAAGGATGTGTATCTGTGTTCATTCTGAAATTATTTCTAGCCCATGGGTACGCTTTAGCTTATGAGAAGTCTACAGTCATGCTTCTTTCCATAGACTTAAAAATAAATAAAAAGAAATACATCAAGAAATATTCTCTGACCCTGCATTTGTGTTCTGATGCCCTGGTTAAGGAGGAAGACTCACTAACTATGGCCTCCTCATCCTCATTTAAAGGTACATGCTACCTCGGTTCACAGAACACAGATCTAGGGGGCTTACAAGGAATAGAGGTTAGGACTGAGGCTCTGAACAAATCAACTGCTTCTTCTAAAAAGCCAACCAACATAACAGCCAAACCAACTTGATGTATAATATATATTGGTGTGTTGTGTGTTATGTTTTTTATGTGTGTGAATGAATAAAAAATTTTGATCAGAGCTGAGCTTTCCACTGCATTCGTCATCACAATGCTGTATTTTCTCTCTGTAAATGGTGATTGTTCTTAGATCTTGATATCTCTCTCTCTTTCTCTCTCTCTCTCTCTCTCTCTCTCTCTCTCTCTCTCTCTCTCTCTCTCTCTCTCTCCCCCCCCCCACCTCTCCTTTTTTTCTAGAGCTTAAACCATTCTCTGGATATTATTTAGCCACTTAGAAAGACTCAGTTTTCTGTCTAGTTCATTAGTATATTGTTCCAAGGCAAAGTAGATGGTTTATCAAAGAATTGAGTAAAGAAAGTTTTGTTGAGTATTAATAATAAAACTAGAGGTGTGTTTCTAGAATATTTCCCAATAAGTAATAATAAAATTTTGATAAGAGGAGGGAGGTTAAGATGATGCTATCGCAGATTCATTCTGAACTGACAAATCATCTTGAGATGTAAGTTTGTTTTTTCACTACAGCACCCTGTTTTCTCTTGAATGTCTGCTTGGTCTCCAGTTGCTCATTCTATCACTCCTGCTAGGTACTGGTTGACACACTATGAATACTCAAATATGGCTACACCCCGGATTTACTCCATGTTTTCAGTTCTTTGGAATTTGACAACCTTCTCCCAACATTTCTTTGGCATTTGTAGTGTTTGAGTCAGTTGGAGTACTACAATGTACTTCAGTTTTAATCACTGACTTGTTTATTAATTGTCTAACAGATTTTTATTGAGAATTATAATAAATATTCTGGAAACACACCTCTAATCTTATTACATTGGCATATGGAGTGACTATACTCAACCCTTCATTCCCCTACATTAACATTGCTCATTCATGTTCTCGGCATGGGTTAACGTGGGCAGAGTGTACTGTACTTTCCTGCCTCTTAACTTTGGGCTTAGCTATGTGACTTACTTTGGCGAATGGGATGTTAACAGATGTGATGCAAGCAAAAGCTTGATATGGGCTTCTAATCCTAACCTTGTCATGAGAAAAATGTCATCTGGGTATTATCTGTAAAAGGAGACACATGAACCAGCCTGCAGCCAAATCAGTTGAATCCCAGGCAACCCACCAATGCATGAAAGAGAAATAAGTACTTGTTTTTGAAAGCCTTCAAGTTGTAACATGATTTGTTACCCAGGATAAACTGATTCCATAGACAACTCTGGGCTGTACTGTTTTAGTCACTTTTATGTTAAAATTCTGTGGACTTTTGGTTTATATGATAGAAAAATTATAATGTTTTCATCTTTAAGTATAGAATTTATATTTTGAACATAGATAGAATCCTATGTATTAGAAGCAACTGTAGAGATTGTTGACAGAATTTGATAATACAAAGATGAGAGAGGAAGAGGAGTCAGGTAACTAATTAGGCAGGAACTTTTAGGTTCCCCTCAACTTTGCAAAACTCCAAAATCCATTTTGTTATGGTAACCAAACTCAGAAACTGATACACAATAACCAGCCTCAAAAGAAATTAATGTATAAGTCAGCAAATGATTTCTTGTTTTATCATAAAAAATACTTCTTTCTAGTGACCATAAACCTTTGTCTACTCTCATAGATACCCCTTCCTGGTACCAGGTGCCAGGGAAAGAGAATTATTGCATAGTTTTGATTGTATATATCAGATAGCTACTAAATATAGTGACTTAAACAAGAAATGTATGTTTCTCCTACATTAAAGACCTCTCAGTACACTCTTCACTGGTAAAACGAGCTGGATAATCAGAGACTGACTTTTCTCTCTCTCTGTTCCACCATCTTCAGCAAATAGCTTTCATCTTCAAAATTATTTGAAAGCACAAATGCTAAATCTCCAGCCATTACCTCCATATTTTGTGGGGCATGGCAAAGAAAAGTGGGTAGCCACAAGAGGAAGGTAGCCAAATCTCCACTGTTTACACTTAGACTGCATTCACTAGAACTTGTGATCATAACTGGTACAGCCTTAAATTCTAATCTTTAAATACATGTTTGTATTGTTGTACTAAATTAAATCATTGTTTTATTACTAAGGATAAAGGAAAAAAACAGGTGTTGGAGAAAGCAGCTAGCAACCTCTGCTTACCATCTCTCTCTCATTCTAATTATCTATTTCTTATCTTCAAGGTCCTTAAATTAGATTCATTGTACTAGCATTGATGTGTGATCACACATTTTTCCTGAAATCCAATTATTAAATTGATAGAATGTCTTATTGACTTTTTAAAATATGTAATTATATCAATCTCCCTAAAGAGAACAAAATCAGAACATAGTGAGTTGTGTAGGTTATGGTAAAGCCTTCTGAATTACTCTTGCCCCACAAAAAGTAATACTGTTTTTGAGATTAAAATACAGTCACATGGAACTTAATGACAAGAATATATTCTGATAAATGTGTTGTTGAGTGATTTTGTCATTGTGCATTCCATGGAATGTTCTTGCACAAACATAGGTCGTAACTTATTACACACCTATATGGTATAGCCTATTGTTCTTGGGCTACAAAACTGTATAGTATATTACTGTATTGAATATTATAGGCAATTGCAACACGATAGTATTTGTGTACCAAAACATAGAAAAGGTAAAGTAAAAGTAGGACATAACAGAAAAAATAATACACCTGTACAGGCACTTACTATGAATAGAACTTGCAGGATTAGAAGTTGCTCTGGGTGATTGAGAGGGTGAGTCAACATGAAGGCTTAGGACATTTCTGTATACTGCTGTAGTGGGTGTGGCAGGGTGCAGGGAATGGGGATTGAACCCATGGCCTCATGCACGCTAGCCCAGTGCTCTACCCCTGAACTATATCCCCAGCCTTTTTTATTTTTTATTTTGAGACAAGTATCACTGAATTTCCCTGACTGGCCTTGAACTTGTCATTCTCCTGCCTCAGCCTCCCCTATAGCTGGGTTTATAGCTGTGTACCACCACACCCTGCTTTACTATTGTAGACTTTTAAAGACTGTGTATAAGCTAACTAAATTTATTTTTAAATTTCTTTATTCAATAATAATTTTAGCTTACTCTAACGTTTACTTTATAAACTTTTTAGTTTCTTCTAACTTTCTAATTCTTTTGTAATAACCCTTAGCTTAAAACATAAATATATACACACCCGTATAAAACTATTTTTCTTTGTATCCATGTTCTTTATGCTTTTTATACTTTAAATTTTTTGTTTTTAAACTTTGTTGTTGTTGTTAAAAACTGAGACACAAACACACACTTTGGACTAAGCCTATTCAGGGTTAGGATTCTCAATATCACAGTTTTCCACCTCTATCTCTTATCCCCTTGGAAAGTCTTCAGGTGCAAAGACACATATAGAGCAGTTACTCCTGTTGACAATAAGGCCTTCTTCTGGAACACCTCCTGAAGGACCTTTCTTTTTATAAATAGAAGAAGTATACTCTAACATAACAAACAATAATAGTATAGTAAGCATATAAACGAATAACAATCATTTATTATCATTGCCAGGTATATGTACTGTACATAAATATATTTGCTATATTTTGGTACTGCTGTGGCATAGCAAGTTTGTTTACTGCAGCATTGCACAGGGCTGCCTTGCACTACAACATTCAGAGGGCTACATCATCACTAAGTGACAGGAATTTTTCTGCTCCTACTGATGTATATGGAACCACTGCTGTATATTATGTGGTCTGTCACCGACTGAAAGACCTCTGCTCTGGTACCACCTCTTTTGGTTAGTCTTTAATCTCTTTGATTGAACTAGTCTATTGCCAAAACTTTCTAATTAGGATGATTTAAATCAGCTTAGAATGGGTGGCTTTTACGTATGGCTACTTTCATCCATTACATGTTGATTTTGTTTTTAAAATTTTCATTGGCACATAATACTTATGCGTAATAGTGGAATTTATTATGACACATTAGTACTTGCACATAACATATTTGGTCAGTTTATTCCCCAGGACCTCCCCTTTCTTCTCTCCTCCCTCCCCAGATGCCCTTCATCTGCTCTACTGTTCTTCTTTAAATTTCATCAGATCCATAGTTTTTCTTTTTTCTGTCTTCCACCTGTGAGAGAAAACTTATGACCCTTGACTTCTTGACTTTCTTAATTTGTCTTATTTCACTTAGCATGATGCTCTTTGGATTCATACATTTTCCTTCAAATGACATTTGTCTCTGTAGCTGAACAAAACTCCACTGTGTATATCTCATTTTCTTTATCCATTCATCTGTTGATGGACACCTAAATTCATTCCATAACTTGGCTATTGTGAGTTGCACTATTGTAAACTTGGTCATGCATGCATCACTATAGTATTCTGACTGACTTTTGTTCTTTTGAATAAATACTGAGGATTATTATGGCAGGATTATGTAGTGATTCCATTCCTAGTCTTTTGAGGAAACTTCATACTGATTTCCATGGTGTTTGTACTAATTTAGAATCCCACCAAAAATCTTTTTCCGTATCCTTGCTGATATTAATTATTATTTGTATTCTCGATGTTTGTCATTCTAACTAGAGTGAGATGAAATCCCATTATGGTTTTGATTTGTATTTCACTCATTGCTAGAGATGTTGAACATTTTTCATGTATTTGTTCTTCATTTTTACTTCTTTTGAGAATGTCTGTTTAGTTCATTTGCCCATTTATTAATTGGGTCATTATTTTTGGTGGAGGTGTTATGTGTTGATTTTAATTAGTTGAATTACCAAGGATTATTACACTTCTTAGTTTTGGGGACACACATTCCCTTCAAATATTTCTAACATGGGCTACATTCCTCAACTGAAGGAGAAGCTGCCTATGTATAGGATTTGGAACAAACTTCTAAATATATACAATTCAGAATCATAGCCTCAGATGTGAAGGGAAAAGATAAAGACACACTCTGTAGTCTGTTTCTTAGATTTGCTTTTGAAATCAAGTGTTTTGTCTCCTGTATTGCACCTGGAGGATTTAAATATAGAAATTTAATGAATTTTTAAAATCATTTTCTTATAAGCCTATGCTTTATGTGCTAAATATGTACACACACACACACACACATATATATATATATTTAGTGTATATATACACTCTAATATATATACACATATATATTTAGCACATAAAGTATACTACATACTATATGCATGCTATATGCTATATAACTATATACTATAGAATTATACTATATACTGTATACCATATACTACATACCATATACCACACACTATATATAGTAAATATATTAGTATATATATATTTAGCACATAAAGCTATATATATAGTATATTTATGTATATAGTATATATATTTAGCTTTATGTGCTAAATATATGTGCTTGGTAAGTACAGTAAAATAGCAGTTTGTTAGCTCAATGTCTTTAAAATGTTTAGTTTCAATTTCAGCCATTACCTTCTTGAAGCTTCTAAGTATAAAGAATTATTAGCTTATGTGCATAATCCTCTGATGCTAATAAGCTAATAATTATTAGATACAGCTAAGCTATATGTAGAAAAATGAAGATTCTGTTTTCTTCTGCTCTTAAATTTTCCAGATCCTCCCTTTAGTTTATCATAGAAGGAATGAATTTACCAATGTATCTAGCAAATTGCTTACTATAGGCAATGTGGGTCAGTATAACACTTGAGGGCTACTGTATGGAGTTTTAATTTCAGTGTCTCTTCACAATTCATCTGTTTTTTAAAATTTAGTCATTTCCTCCAATTCTTTGAACTGTCTATGGTCACATATTTAATCAAGAAGAATGACTGAGCATTTACTCTGTGGCAAGCACTCACCTAAAAAGTGGAGATACAGTGAGAAGAAACTCTCCTGGCCCTATAGCAAGCAGTTCAACAGAGAAGGTAAGGTTAATCATGCTGTAATAGCACTCACACAGTTTTACCTTTTGATACTGAGTCCAGAGGAGGGGATAATCAGCTCTGGTTAAGAGTTTGGGAAAAGATACAGTAACTGAATTTTGAAAAAAAAAAAAAAAGAAAAGAAAAGAAAGAATTTAGCAGGGCTACCAGGTGACAGATTGATGGAGCACTTCAGGCAAATTGAACAGCATGGGCACATATTTGTTTCCATATTTGTCTCACCTTCCATACCTTCTCAAGTGAAGGCCTTAACCTTCATTATTGACCACCATCCAACCCAGTGTGGACAGTTAAGCAAGTGATTTATCAGCAGCAATAAGATGGGTGATTTGATCCTGAGAATATTGAGACTTGTCAAAAAAATACTTCCATGCCTCTCAAAATTTGGTAAGCTTGAGAGTCATTTGGAGTGCTTGTTCCTAAGCATCAGAGTTTCTGCTTCAGTAGGACTAGAGTGGGGACCAAAAATTTGCATTCTAAATAAGCCCTACCCCCAACCCAGTGACTCTGTTATAGGTGGTCAATGGAGCACAGAGGTGTCAGCAGAAAAGAAATCATGGATACTTACATCCTGGTTTTATCAACCACCTGCAGCTCACCAGATATACCTTGAGGTGCACCCCATGTCAGCCATCAAAAGGCTTTTTAATAAGGCTTAACCTGGTCTGCTCAGACCTGTAAGTTAATTTTCTGGCTAATATGCTAAGAGGAAAATAAATCTGCCTCCTGAGACTTAACAGGTCTTCTTGATTTTAAAATATTAGCATGTTTTTCAAGTGCTGTGAAGCTGAAAAGTGCTAAAAAAGCTCTCAGATTAGTCATTTCTCTTAAAAAAAAGTTTCCAGGGGCATAATACTTATCTTGAAAGATGAAAATTTCTACCTAAGGCAGTTTTCCTATATTTTGTAATCATCTATGGGAATTGATGCCAACTCTACCTTTTAAAGACATTGACTGAAACATTTCTAAACTGAGTCGAAAATACCAACATGCCTTTAACACCCACTTGCTCTAATTTAACTCCATTTGTCTCTTTTACTCTATTTTCTTGAGCATTCCAGCTGTTAAGATTAAATCTAATTTTTGTATGTCAGCCCATGTCAAAGCAAGCCTTAATCCTTTTAATGTTAACCTACCACTGGCTCAGAGCTGCTTTATATCAACAGATACAACCATGTTTCCAACCCTGCAGGCACAACTTATGATTATGAATGCATGCATGCTAGACCTGCCCTGTCGTAGTGCCTGGTGTAGAATGGAAGTCTGTATAAGGTGGGTCAGATCAAACCCCATCCAAGTGCTTTGGTTACAGAAATAGAAAAAGGCTTGGTTTTATGGTAGCACTGGAAAAATATTGGACAATGTTGGCTATCATCTAGTCCTGTATATTTTTTCTTGTATAAGATACAAATTGTATGAAGAAAGGCACAAGTGAGTGGCAGACATGTTAAAACCAGAAGCAGACAAGGAAACCTTAAAATCCATAGACTGAACACTTTGTCAGTGGAGGTATATACATCATTTGCTTTCTTCTCTCTCATGAGTAAAATTGATTTCAAAACTTGTATTATTCTTATTCTTTTCACTTAGACAATCTTTTTTGTATATAAAAGAGTCTTGAAAGTTTTGAAAGATTTTTTTATATGATGCTTTCTGACCAGATATATCTTAAATTTAGAATGGCTGTGATGTAGAAGCAACTTGTAGTGCAGTATAGATGACTTTTATTTACTGAAACATTTAGCTTTGTCATAGTAGCATATTAATCAAGAATTCTGTTTATGGGAAGGTCACCAAATGAAGGTAAACATCATTGCAATTTTATATGATATACTATATGCAATATAATTCGAGTTTTAGGAAAATATTATATCAATTATACAAAAACAGTGATAAGTATACTTTTAAATGAATGGGAAGAGACAAATAAACTAGACAAATGTCCACCTTAAAAAGCTAATATTTAATGGAAAGTATTAAGAAGAAATATTATTTTATTCATATTATGAAACTCCATAGTAGGGTAAAAAGAATATCACTTTGTTTTGTTTATTCCCCTAAAAGAGCTCACATCCTAAGGGGGAAGAATGTTAACTATTTTTGCCATATGAAAAATAACTTCAAAGTCCTATGAGACCTCTAGGGGATTAATTTTGCTTTGTAAATTGGGAAGGCTTCAAGAGGACGGTGATGTCTGAAGCCAGAGAAGGGTCAATAATAAAAGTGCCAGCAGGTGATTTTTACAGTATAACTACAGGTAACATGGCATTCCTTTTCTGAACATTGAAAAATATCTTTTATTAAGCTTATTAAAAAATAATTAACCCTATGAAATTAACTTCCTACTTCCCACTTTCTCCAACTGAGATAAAGTATTACTTTTATTTTTTTATTTACTGTTTTGTCAGTCTTTCTGTTAGACTTGTTTTATATAAGTCATGATAATATTTTTCTACATCACATATTTAGATAGAAGCTTCTTGCAAAAGTCTGTGTCTACTTTTTTCTCAAAAAGAGCCACTTTATTTTATTATATATATATATCTCACATTCCTCTTTTCCTCTTTTCCCCTTGTCTAATTTTCTCCCTTTTTAATAATATTTCTGTACTCAAGCATCAAAGACTGGGAACAAAACATATACTGGTATATTCATTTTTTTTCTCCTACATACACTCCTTTACTTGCAAAGATAAAGGTCAGTTTGCAGTGTTCATAAATAATATTTTCATTCACAAAGGTGAGAAAACTTGTGTTAGATTATTTTCCAAGGCCAGGGACACCTTGTGATCAATTTAGAAACAAAATTCCCAACTGACTTCCTAAATCCAGTGGTCGCTACATCAATGAATTATTCAACATTTAAAATGCTTGTTTCAGGACTTTCAAATTCACAGAAAAACGTACATTATTTGAGATTCTGAGAAGGAAGGAGTTAAAGGGAAGAAAATCTTAGAGGATTAGATTGATCTCCAGGGGGATTTGGAAACGAGGCAGAAGATCTGAAGATGAAAGGAAAGATTTGATTCTGCACTGAATTACACATTTTGAAAGAAATTAGAGTATAATTTTGTTCAGCTATAGATAAGGATCCACAGCCTAAATTAGTAAAGTTCTTTATAACTATTATCTTTTAAAATCATCATTAAAAAGTATTTCTAAAATTATGTCAGTTGTGAACAATCACATCGAGGTACATGTATAATATGGAAGACCCTGAAGAAAGAAAGTAAAAAGCAGCTTCAGAGGCAAAGACTGCACATTAAACATCAATTGCAAATGAAGGAAATCTAAAAGTCATTTCATTGCATTATCTCTTTTCTTCTCAGTCACTGGTAGAAGCAAAGGCATAACTTGCTGCTGTCATGCTTGGTTTACTTCAGCTTTACAAAAGCATCAACATTCTGCTGGTAGGGCACCTTGAATTCTCTTACCCTACATCTCAGAGGAAGGTCACATTTAATCAGGCCCCCAAAACAACATTTTGGTAATGCCCTAGAGCCATTTGTCACACTTGACCTTGACTCAGTCATGGTCACAGCCTCAACCCAAGTTAATAAACTTGGCATTCAAGCTCAGCCAATTAGTGTGATTGCTGTCCACTGGTTAGAGATTCCAGGAAGGATCAGCCATCCTACCAAAAAAAAAAAAAAAAAATCATGGTCTTTCTTTAGCACTAAGTAAATACGTAATTAACCTGATTTCCAAGTGCATACCTGATGTGCCTCTAGATATGCTTCTAGAAATTTAGAGCAGGCCTTGGTGCAAATGGTGACTGGAACTCATGTACTTGCCTATACTTTTACGCAGAAAATCTCTCCAACAGCAGTAAAAGGTGAAGTGTCAGCCCTCCAGGACACAGGACAAGAGAAAAAAGCAGAATCTGAATGGTGGATACATTGCAGAAATCTCCCTGGTGCCAATCCAATAATGAGAACACAATTTTAAGAAAAGGGAAAAAGAAAGTTTATTGTTTTGCCAGCAAAGGAGAAAGTATTCCTATCCCAGAGGCTGTGATTCTGCCCTTCAGCAGGAAGGGGACTTTAAAAGAGATAATTCAAAGGCTACATTCCACAGGTTCTCTGTTGGAATTTTAATTCACTTGTTAATTTGGGAGTAAGTCATTTCTGAGATCTTCTAGTAAAGTCCCCAAAGTTTTTTTATTTTTTTTTTCTTTTTTTTTTTTATTGGTTGTTGCCTCTGGATGTATTGGCCTGTAATCCCAGCAGCTCAGGAGGCTGAGACAGGAGGATCAAGAGTTCAAAGCCAGCCTCAGCAACAGCAAGGCACTAAGCAACTCAGTGAGACCTTGTCTCTAAATAAAATACAAAATAGGGCTGGCTCAGTGGTCCAGTGCCCCTGAGGTCAATCCTTGTGCCCCCCACCAAAAAAAAAAAAAAAAAAAAAGGAGAAGAAATTCCTGTTTAAAACTTGTTCATTGGGAAAAAAAAAAAACTTGTTCATTGAGAATTCGTATCAAAAACTATCATTAAATATTATCAACTGTTTACTTTGTGCCTAAGACAATCACATTTTCTCCTTTTACACTCCAATATATTACATTTCTTAATAGATTTTCTAAAGTTAAATCAACTGGTATTTCTAGAACCTAATTCAGTGAAGATCTATTGCCTTTTTTTTTACATCAATGAATTTAATTCGCTTTTTGTTTTTTAGTTTTTTTTGTACTTGCATTAGTAAATAAATTGTCCTGGTTTTTTCCCTTTCTCCTACTTTCTCTACCTTTGCTAACACAATAAATTAGGTAAACAACTGAACTGGTAAGTCTTCCCTTCATTCTACTGATTGAAAGTTTATGTTTGGAATTATCTTTCTTTGAATGTCTTGAACTATCCTGAGAAACCATCTGGAACTGCTGTTTTCCCTTGAGGGAGAATTATAAACTATATGATTTAAGTCAGTTTTGGTAACTCTAAATAGTATTTGGTTCATTCCAGCTAGTTTTTCCAGTGGTTTATCATTAGTTATATTTGATCTCTGCTGCCTCTTTAGTTAAACCTCTTTTTCTTTCCTAATGTCTTTTTTTTTTAGAATATATCTCTTTTATTTCCTTAGCCAATCTTGCCTGTCTGTTGATCTCATTACTTTATTCAAATAAACTAACTTATCAACTCTGGGTTTTGTGGATCCAAAACCATGAATATTTTTTTTTACTTCATTCTTTTTTGTTCTTGTCTTTATTATTTTACTCCTTCTATATTCTCTGGGTTTATTTTGCTTTTCTTTTTCTAACATTTTAAGATAAATGCTTAGGCTATTGTCTTTGAGTTTTGCATATTTCTAATATAAGTGTTTTCGGCTTGTAGTTTCCCTAGAAGACTTTTGGCTGTGTTCAAAAAGTTTTGCAGTACTTTCACTAATGCACAGCTGCTACTGCAGTTATTTATGATGACTTTCGTTCGTAGTTGTATGTTTACATGTGTGCTAATCATTTTTTATTGTGATTTCATGAACTTTGAACCTTCTATCTGTGGAAATTCTTTAATTTAAAATGTATTTCTTCATAAGAGTAGTAACTGGGTTGTTACTAACCCAAGATTCCTTTAAACTCAATTTTTAAGGGCTGGGTTATAGCTCAATGGTAGAGTCCTTATCTAGCATGTCCAAGGTCTTGTGTTTGATTCCTAGCATTGCTCAATAAAACCTCCCCCGACCACACACACACAATTTGTACTTTAGGTTTTTCCAAGCAATATGAATTTCAGTGGCAAGCCCATGGAAATATGGCTTTTGGTTAAGAGAACTTGAGTGGAGCTTTCTGTTCCATTCTGTTCCATTCGGAGAAAGTGGAGACAGCCGTCTTTCCTTCCGTGGATCACATTTGCTTCCTTATTTACCCACTGAGGGTATCATGCTTCAAGGGGTCTTGGTTTTATGCACATGTCTCTGATCCTACCTTCTACTCTACTCTGATTCCCAGCTTTGGCTTTTCTGCTCCTCAAACACATGGCCAATTAAAACCCAGACTTGAGGCTATTATAATTGGCAGATGCCCTCGGGGATAATGCCAGCTCCAGGGCTTGGCTAATCCTCACGGAGTCACACTTCCTCATTGTTTGTCTCCTCTAGTTTCACTTCTTTACTTCTAGCTCAGCTATGTGAAAAAGATTAAAAAATAATTGCTTTGTATTATTTTTCTTGTGCCTGAAGGGATTTCTGTGCACATGTGGTGGGCCATATTCTGGAGACTACAGACCCAGTTTATGGTACTTTTTGTTGAAGCTTATAAAAATCCCAGATCAGTTTGCCCTAAATAACAGAGACAAAATTAGACACTCCATAAATATAGTGATTTTTCGGCATATAGATTATATCATCAAAGCTATAGAGTACTTCTGTCTCTTCACTTTGCCTTTTATGTCAGCTTTAATCCAAAGTGAACCGTCTCCCTGACATGGTTACAAAATGGCTCCAATTACTTATAGAACTTCATACTTCATTGTCCACCTTTAGGTACAGAGAACCAATCCCATCCCAAACCATGAAAATGAGTTTCCCAAACTTATTTTGCTTGTTTAATATATTTTGAGGTAAAAAGGGAAATCCTCATATAGGAAAAAGGAATTTTGTCTGAAAATTGTATGACTTTTTAAGAAACAAAACAAAAAGCAGAACATTTTAAGGAAGAGAAGTCTGTGGCAAAGGAGATGTGTCATTCTGATGGACTAATACTATACTATGCAAGGCTTGAACTTGGGGAACAGTCTTCCAAAACTGTATGGCTACCAGATGAATGGGGAGGAAGAAAATGTCAATGAGACAATCATCGTGCCCTCTTCAGCCAATTTTATTGTACTCCACCAATCAAATTTCATCTAAACTTAGATCCTACACACATAAGGATGGAATATGTAATGACCATAATCATTGAGGATCCTTCCCTGTCTTCAAGTGATTACACAAATACAGAAAACCAAGGAAGGTGCTGGTTAGTCACATATTAACCTTGTTCTTTCTGCACCTCAATACTGCTATCAAGCATTACCTTTCAATATCCATCAAGCATTCAGATCTGGGTAGACTCAGGAATGAACTTCCCTGCCATTCATGCCACCAAATAGACACCCTGACCCAAAATAAAGTGCCCAGATTCCTGGTCTTTGTCATGCCTTACCTCCTTCCCACTCTGTTGCTTCCTGTCCTTAGTCTGTGTTTTCCATTTTCTGCTCCATTCTTAGAACAACAACAAAAAAATGTTTATTGAGATAAATCCACATATCAAAATATTCACCCATTTAATCAATTAATAGTCTCTGGTATATTCATATAAATGTTCAGTGATGGTTGCAATCCATTTTAAAGTATATTTATCATACAAAAAAGAAACCCCCTACCCATTAGCAATCATTCTCCATTTCCCCCAGCTCTCCACCCTGCTGAAGACCTAGATAGCTACTGACCTATTTGCTGTATCTATAGATCTACCATTCTGGACATTTTATATAAATAGAGATATCTAATACATAGTCTTTTGTATCTGCTTTCTTTTAGCATAATTTGTAGTTCACCTATTCTATAGCATGGATTAGTAATTAATTCCTTGTTATGGCTGAGTAACATTCCACTGTGATAACATTCCATTGGATGCATATGCTACATATTGTTTATTAATTCATCAATTGATGGACATCTGAGTTGTGTTTAGTTTGGGGCTATTATGAATAATGCTGCTCTAACTTTTGCATAAATGTCTTGTTTGGACAAATTTTTCATTTCTCTTGGGTAGAATCCTAGGAGTATAATTATTGTGTCGTATATTAAGTTTAACTTTTTAAGAAACTGCCAAGTTGTTTTCCAAAGCAGCTGCACTATTTCATATTGTACCTGCAATGTTATGAGGGTTCCAGTTCCTCTACATCCTCACCAAAACTCATTACTGTTTCTCTTTTGAATTGTGGCCATTCTATTGGGTGTGTAGTGGTAGGCATTATATTAATTAGTGAATTACATTTAAAACTTGGAAGAAAACTCTGGAAATTTGGACTTTGTGGAAACATCCAGATTTTCTAATACTGGGTCTCAGTCTTCCAAGGTGGCAATTAGCTGTTGCTGTATATATGATTACCTTTCACTCCAGAACAGCATGTTCTCTCCAGTTTTCTAGAGTCACATTGAGGCTAAATGTCAGCCTATCTTAGTTGTGCTGTTGACTTTTCTGGAGATAAGAAATGTTTTGTGTCCTCATGTATCTAGCAGAGTGGAAAACAGATGGAAATTGGGAGGGCATTATAATTCAAGAAAAGGAGGAGATGCTATGTGCAGTGGTGCACACCTATAATTTCAGTGTCTCCAGAGGATCACAAGTTCAAAGCCAGCCTCAGCAACTTAGCAAGGCTGTAAGCAACTTAGCAAGACCCACCTCCAAATAAAAAATAAAAAGGAGTGGTGTTGTGGCTCAGTGATTAAGCACCCTTGGTTTCAATCCCCAGTACACAAAAAAAGTAGGACAGAGCAAAATTCTTTGTGGAATTAGAAACTGTATGTCAAAAGAATGTAATTTAAGACATCATTATGAACCAACTATAGAAAGACAGTGCATGATGGGAATTTTAACTGATATAAAAATAATAAATTTCAATGGCATTTAATTCTGAAAGCAGATAAAGAATTCTACCATGAGAAGTAGTTATTTATTATTTTTTTAAATGCAAGGGAGCTTATAAATACTTCACAATGTATTTTTATTATCTGGATTTGAGGAAAATTGTTTCTTTGGGAAGGAATAATCCACTGCACATAAACTAGAATTAGTTTTTAGAACTGGACAATATGGGAAGCCTCCCTACCCCATAATTGCAGAATCAAAGACGAAATTCCAAAAATGGTTCTCCAACTTCAAACTTTTTCTTAAAATAAACTAATGTTGTTTACATTGTCTCTCTTAATTAATAATGATAAGATGAATGAAGAGTTATCAAAAATCATATAGCAGTATGATACTGAAAGCAAAATGAGACATGTTGGAAAATTAAATTTCTTCAATGCCTTGTTACTCTAAATATAAAACCAAACTATGTTTGGCAGTACCTATATTTGGGAACATCTGTTCTCCATTATGAAATGGAATAAAACTATTGTTCTCACTTAAGGGACTCAAGGATGAATTTTGTACTATCCATTTCAAAGAGAAATACAGTCTAATGCATGTTATATAGAGAAAAAGATGTTATTTTTCTAATTTCAAATCAGAATAATTGGAATTAGATAGTTTTCAGTTAATCTGTTTGGTTTGGGTTCAATGTATATTCCATGTCTACATTGATGCATGTTTACATTATGGAATGCACTTCGAATTTAGATATAATTCAGCATAGCTAAAGAATGTTTCATTCTATTTCTTGAAGTTAAATGTGTACTTAGGTTGCTGAACACATATTACCTACCTCAACTCTTAAAGCTTTGGATTTTTGACCACCTGCCTTAAAAGGAAGTGTTCAGGGATTCTTCATATTTCTTTACAATCTAGCCCGGATCATCAGAATGGGAGAATGCAAGACCCTTCTGAACACTCAGAAACAGAGTCCTGAAAATAGTGCAAAATGGACTAGTGGGAATGGGAACTCATCAGGGGAGAGGTAGTGGCCCAACATTGATTTTAGTCAGCAGGATGGAAGCTCAATATGCAGATATTTGAGGTGATGGAGTAGAAAGCTAAGGGTGGCCAGAGAAAAGTCTCAACTTGTATTTTCTTCCTTGCTTACTGAGAGTGGTTTACGTCTGTGGAAGCTCTGCACATGTACCTCCTGAATTACCCTTCCATACTTAATTCCACAGCAGCCCTTCTCCTGAGCCAGTACATGTAGAACTCTGTTTCCAGAGAGGGCAGTGCCTATTTGAGGTCAAAATGTGTCTTGTGTTCTGGCTAATTATACATCAGTGTTTACAGAGAGAAGTCTCCAATTCTGATCCCCGCAGCGATTGGCCTGTGCTTCCGAAATATGCACTTTGATTACCCCTTTTATCTTAGCATGAAAAGTTGGAACTGGCATTTATTAGCTATAAAGTTATTCACTCCACTTTAAATCCAACCACAGTGCTCAACTTCATAACCTCCTATGGCAGTGGATTTCACAGGTTGGCTAAATGTGGCACAAAGTGATAGTTTCTTCCACTTGCTCTAAATTTACCAGCCATTAATTCCACCAGATGACATTTTATTCTTCAGTGACATTATGGAACATTCAGTTCTTTGGCTGAGAGTACAAACAAAACCCTCTGTCAGGCTCTCAGACACTAAATAATCACCACTTGCCATTTTCCCTTTTAATATGTTAGCCTGGTTTGATTGACTTGAAGAAAACCTTTAAAGTCTTCCTAATTTGCCTCTATTGTATTTAATTTTTATACTACTCTCACAGTCTTTTTGGAATCATTTCAAATGTGTATTTATTATTAGTTATACTCATAAGGTGCCCTATTTTGTAGTACTCTGAGGACTCCTAAAAAAATATTCAGTGTCTTGTGAAGATGGGGCCTCACAATAAGTTACCTATGGCCATCACTTCATTCAGAAAGCAGGCAACAGGATGCATAACATGATTTTAGAGCAACTGCATTGATTCTGTGCCTGCCACCCCCTCCCTCCCCACCGTCTTCTGTACACTCTGATTTATGAAATTCCTCCATAGGGGCTCAGTTCCTTTGATCCCTGTTCCAACTAAAACTCCCTCAGAGAGAGGTGTTATTTAAGCTACTGTCAGGCATTCTCTCCTGGGCACAAATTATGATGATGTATGATGCCTCTTTTCCTTTAAATCAGTTGTTTTCAAATCTTGTCCTAAAGATCCTCGAGTTCCAAGATGGTATCATAGGGATAAGAGGAGGTCAGATGATTGGTTACCAATCAGAGCAACCCTGCTATTTCTAACTATAGATGTCTCACTGTTTAAGATTATTTTTGCATCTCTACATTAAACGCTCAGGTTAATACTGGTGGTGTGAGGTCAAGGGCGAGCCTGTGACACTTCAGTGTCATTTATTCTGAGCAAACTCTCTCTCACATTCCACATTCTCCCATGGGGCCTTTGCCCTAATTCAGGTTCACTGCCCAGTGGTTCTTTGCTTCCTTCCTAGATTGTAGTCCAAAGCTATCCTCCTGCCTCCTATACAATTCTTATCCTTGCTCCACTAAGAAAAAAAATAATAATAAATGAGACTAGGGAGAGAAATGAAGAAGAGCTATTCATATGCTGTCACTGCTTTCTTTCTATAAAATCCAGCACCCCTAGAGGGTAACAGGTATAAGTTAAATAATTATCAGACTGGTGGAAGCTAATTTTTTTTAGCTTTGAAAGAATTAAAAAGAGTTATCTAAAATGATTTCAAGATTTAACCCCACAAGATCGAAAATTTAGTGAAAAAATAGCAAAACTAAAATTTAAAAAAGAATGAATGAACTTGGGAAAGTATTATGTAAAATTTTACTAAGAATTAGATAATGTAGATAGATATTCTGTCAAGTGTGATTATTAACCACAGAAACCAACTCTTGCCAATTGAAATATTTTAAAAGAATTTGTTGGAATGTTGTAGCTTGCAAGACTAAAAACTTAAAAAAAAATTACGTCTTGGTATGAATGAGAAGCAAGGGACATATGTAAATGTGGGAAGCTGTCTGGGCAGTCTTTCAGAAAGCCATGGGCATCTTGATGTGGCTTTCATCCTTTTCGATTTTTGTTTCATTCTTCTCAAAATCTCAATTCCAGGGGGCTCTAATGGGCGGGGAGGAACATGCTCAGTGCTACTCCAGTATAGACTACAGCAGAAATGGGAGAGTTATCAAAGGACAAGCCACATGCAAAAGGAAAAAGACTTCTAGCAGAAGAAATAGAAGTCCACCATAGGTGCCATTTAGGTTTTTAGAAAAAAACATGAAGAAAAATAAATAAGTAAATAAACAAATAGATAAATAAATAAAAGTCTGGGTCATGAACTGATGATTTTTGAAAGATGTGATACACAATGGGATTTTACTCAGCATTAAAAGAGAATAAAATCATGGCATTTTCAGGTAAATGGATGGCGTTGGAGAAGATAATGCTAAGTGAAGTTAGCCAATCCCCCAAAAAACAAATGCCAAATGTTTTCTCTAAGGAGGCTGACTCATAGTGGAGTAGGGAGGGGGAGCATGGGAGGAATAGGTGAATTATAGATAGGGCAGAGGAGTGGGAGGGAAAAGGAGGGGGCAGGGGATTAGCAAGGATGGTGAAATGTGATAGACATCATTATTCAAAGTACATGTATGAAGACTCAAATTGGGTGTCAACATACTTTATATATAAACAGATATGAAAAATTGTGGTATATATGTGTAATAAGAATTGTAATGCAAAAATGAAAAACAAAGTACATGTAGAAAGGCATAAATTGGCATGAACATACTTTATATGCAAATATATGAAAAATTGTGCTTTATATATGTAATAAGAATTGTAATGAATTCTGCTGTCATGTATTTAAAAAAATAAAATCAATAAAACTAAAAAAAAAGAGATGTGATACAATGCAAAATAGATCAGGAAAGCATTCAGACCTTAGAAAAAATAAATTTATTTTATTTTATAAAAACAAACAAAAAAAGAAGGGGAAAAAAAGCAAGTTTTTTTTTTTAACCATTAAAAGCACAACACTCTTCAAAAGGTAAACATAGAATTACCATATGATTCAGCAATTCCACCTCTTGGTTTGTACCCAAATGATTTGTACACCAGCATTCACAGGAGTATTATTCACAATAACAAAAAGGCGGAAGACCCCTAAATATCTTGTGGATAACCTGTGATATATACATACAATAGAGTTTTATTCATTCTTACAAAAGAATGGAATTCTGATACATACTACAATATGGATGAACCCTGAAAGCATTTTGCTAACTAAAATAAGCCAATCACAGAAAGACAAATACTATATACTCCCTCTAAGATGTGGTAAGTTTCATAGAAACAGAAAGTAGACTAAAGTTTACCAGAGACTGAGTAGAAGGGAGCATGAGGAGTTATTGTTTAATGAGTACAGAGTTTCCATTTGGGACAATTAAAAAGTTATGGAAATGGATAATGGAGTTGGTTGTAAAGTATTATGAATGTACAAAAGCCATGAATTATACACTTAAAAATGGCAAAAGGGTGCATTTTGTGTTACATACATCTTACCACAGTCTTTGAAAAAATTAATAATACTTCTTAGAATTAAGTTGTGTTTAGTGCATTTCTACTGAGAATAGCAGTATAAATAAATACGTTTTAAAGAAAACCCCAAAATGTTCATTTTTATGTTCATTTTTAGCTATCCTATTCCTAAGGAGTAATTTTAAAATAGAAAAAAGCTACTTGCATGAAAATGATTATAGAGGTATCAAAAAATAATGAACAGAAGATAAACTTAAATGTGCAGAATGAAGGGAAATGTGCCCCAGTAAATCAATGAAACATTATGTAACTATTTTTAAAATATACTGATTATGAGACAACATTTATGATGTATTATTAAGTAGAAAGTATTACAAATTGACTTAATGCTATTATAGTCCAATATGCATAAATGTGAACTTTTATGGTAAATTGAAAGAATTTTGATTAACATTTTTCTTTTAAATTTTTTTCTCAACTTTTGTTGTTTTTTTGTCCAAATAATAAATGATGTTAATAGTTAGCATCAAACAAAACTAAATAAATTAAACATTTGAAAATTAACCATGTTACAAAAGATAGAAAAGAGATACAATTCTTAAATATTTGTAGTAGAGATTATGAGGAATATTTGAACAGCAATTTTCTTGTCTATCATCTTATTGTAAAACCAAAGATACTTAAATGATACCTATATGTCAACTAGACTCATACTAAGAATCAACTTGCAAAAGTTTTACCCATAAACCTACGCATATTCTTTTAGAGCTAGAAAGAGCCTGGGGATTCATGTAATGTGGTTATCTTATAAAGTGTACATTTTACAGAGCAATGAAAAGGAAAAATAAATTGTGAGACCAAGTGGAAAAGATTTTACAGATGATACTGGCAAAAAGAAGACAGGATAATAAAGCAGAATGTCTCAGGAAGATTCTCTCTGCTTCCCACAAGAAGGCAGAGAAGAGTATCAGGATAACTATGTACCTCAGCATAACTATGTACCGAAATGGAATAATTAGATATAACATCAAATGGCATTATTTGGGATTTAATAAATTCTTAATAAATTAGAGATATTTGGAGAAAATATGTAAAGGTTTTTCATTGCTGTTGTTTTGTTTTTAATTATTGTTGTTTGTTGTTTTGAGTTAGCCTGTCCCTATGTTGCCCAGATAAATCTTGAACTTGGGAGCTCAAGTGATCCTCCTGCCTCAGCCTCCCAAATGCTGGGATTTAAAAGAGGCTTTAAAAAAGATGACTGCAGATCTGGCGGATGTCTTAACTATAACCTCATGAGAGACCCTAAACTAAAATCAGCCAGTTAAAGTCATTCCTGAATTCCTGGTACAAAGAAATTATGAGATAATAAATGTTTTATCATTTTAAGCTATTTGTTTGTGCATGGTTTGTTAACTGTATACCCACAGCGTAAGTTCTTGTTAATTTTTATTAATTATTCCTTCCTTTCCAAAGTTTCTAATCCTTTTATAACCACCTGTTCTTGTTTCATTGTCTTATATTCTTATTTCACCATTTATATGCCCTCCCTCATCATTGAAAACATTTAGGTTGAATTTAAAGGTTTTGTTTCAACCAAAACAAAAAAAAAATCAAGCTGCTATTGTTAGGTAGCTAGTTAGCCATGAAGAGTACTTAAAGCCACAGGGAGCCTTACCTAACAGTTAAGCACATGGAAGATGTGGGATGAGTATGTTAAAACCTCCCCCAACCAGTCTGAAGCAGCTACAAAAGATGAGAACTCTATCCCCTCAGCCAACTTAAAGGAATTTGGGGATCATGTCTCTCAGGGAGAAATGAGACAGGAGGTTCGGATGAAAAAATGGTGGAAATGTACCAAACTGTTGGCTGATGACAGGACAGCATATCTATTTGCATCACCCATATTGCAGTAGGATTTCTGTCCTGGCTCAATAGTACCACCCATGTTGTCATAGCAACTCCAGCCACAACTTCTGTGGCTGACTCGTCACCATAGAACTCCCACCTCAAGTTCTATATTCTAATTAGGTGAAAATAAGTAATCAATGGGAACAAATGGGGCAGGGTCTCTAATCACGTCCATGGGGAAGGAATGTAAAATGATTTGGGTCCTTGAGCCATTCTCTCTTATTTGACCTGCTCTGCTTTATAAATTGTACTTTCACTTTCAATAAATCCATGCTTGGGGTGCTTTTCCTATGTGTTGTCCTTAATCCTTTGTTCAAGATGCCAAGAAACAGGACCCCAGCTGGACCCTCCATGTAACATTAGCGTTTAAAAACCATCTGCTATTTCCTTTGGCTTATCTCAGGCAGGAGGAAAAGTTTACTTTGGCTCATGGTTTCAGAGACTCAGTCCACAGTCAGTCCACTCCCTTGCTCTGGGCCCAAGGTGAGGCGGAGCATCATGGTGAAAGGGCATGGTGAAGGGAAGCAGGTCAGTACATGCCAGGCAGGAAGGGGGAGGAGAGAGAGAGAGAGAGAGAGAGAGAGAGAGAGAGAGAGAGAGAGAGAGAGAGAGAGAGAGAGAGAGAGAGAGGGAGAGAGGGAGAGAGAGAGAGAGAGAGAGAGAGAGAGATATCTAATTTTTTTAAGTAAGGAAATAATTTGAAATAACACTAGTGTTTTGACTATAACTAGTATCTTTCTCAAATACAAATTCCTAGGCTCTGTAGCATCCCAAGGAATCTTAGACATCACATAATAAACTATCCTCTCCTAGTTGAGCACACTGAAGTCTAGAGAAAGGACACACCCAAGAACACAGCGGGAAGGACAGAATTTGCTCTGGGTACTTGCCCACATGTCTGCATGTCTGTAATGCCATCATGAAATTAGACCAAGACATGTCCATATGCTGGTGCTTCCTTCATCTGATGCCTTTGCTTTCTCCCAGGTCTTCTTTCTCCATTCATCTTCAAGGTTATAAATAACTCCATCCTTTTTGCCACCAAAGGCTCTCTTTTCCATGGACATCGCATGCCAATATTACTTAATGTTTATTACAGGTTTGTATACAGTTGTTCAGACATACTGTTCATCCCCAGGAATGTTTAATATAGTTCAGAACTGAGATGAAACCACATGAAATAAACAACAACCCAAGAAGATAAACTATTCATGGAAATATATACCAGGGCTAAATATATCAGAGGTCAATAGACCACTGTAGATAGAGGAAGAAATCAGTACAGACAGGATCTGTCTGAAAGGCTTCTGCAGGGAAACAGAAAAGGGGAAATAAAGCAGCATGTGTCAAAGTAGAATTTGAGGATCATCTGCAGTTGAACCACCGAGAAGACTGATTTAAAAATGGAAAATCAAGAGTCAGCATATTTCGCAAGATCCAGGTGATTGGAGGCATGGAAAGATTTGAGAGCCACTTCTGAGCAGGTGGGAGTTGGTGCTAAAAAATGGTGTGAACTGAGGCAGGAGGGAGTATGATGAGTTCTGGAATTGTCCACGGAGGCAGACCTTTCAAATCATACCATGTGGGCACTAATATAAAAAGATGCCTCAGCAGAAAGCTATGAAGCAGAATAAACTTTAACTGTATAAACAGAAGAAAATAGCAATGACATTTAACCTTGTGTCACTACTAATATGGAGCAAGGGTTCACAGGAGAAAAGAATCAGGCTGGTTTCTGTGACATTGTGAGCCCAGATGACCTATTTAATGGTGTTTCACAGACTTAAACCAAGTATCTTCTTAAACTTCTCTTGATGCAACTGTTAATTCAAATGATTAACTGTTACAGGGGGGAAACCAATTTAGTAACTACATTTAGGATTTTCCTTTGTTTTTATCTTACAGAGGAGCTTTAAAAGGTTATTTTCTTTTTTTCATCTTGCAACTCAGCTTATCAAATTATACTATTATATCTGAATAGCTAGGAAAATGATTCAATTATAGTCTTACTATAGCAATTCAGCTGAAAAATAATAAATAGTTTGAGTCAGGTATTATGACTGTCAGAGTTTATGTGGGATCTCTTTTGGATAAAACTGCAGGCCCTCGGTTCCATCCCCAAAATGCTTTCCCATCCTGTTAATACCAGACTTAAGGGAGGTGGTAAGTTGTCTTCTGTCTAGCAGCTTTTACTCTACAGACTATATATTAGGGAGCAATTTCCTTATCTCTCTTGCTTTTCTTTCACTCAGAATTAAGGAATTACAAATCCTTTATGTTTCAGGATAAAAACAAAAATAACAAAACAGTGGATATGGGGTACTGATAGCTTTAAGACATCTCCAAAGCTCTTACAAGTACTGTACCCTCCACCTCTCCTACACTGTATTTGGGGCTGGTCTCCTTTTCCTGACCTCACAAAACTCCCTCTGCATTGCCCTGATGAAGTCTATGTGATAATTTTAGATTTTCAGGATTAGGGCTGACATTGATGCTCCTTATCCCCTTCTTCCAGGCACAATTCTCATCCACAGGCACCCTCTTTCCAGGTCGATTTTCTGAAGATTCAGGTCTGAAACAGGTAGAAACTCAGTGTTCTGTTTCCCTATGTATGTTCAGACAACCTCCCACCACCCTTCACTCTCCAGGTTAACATAAGAGAGTGAATCAGGTCACATCCAGACATTGATCACTTATCCTTTGGACTAGCACTAGGGATATTTTTAATTATGGTGGGAGCTCATGAGAGACATTTAATTCTGATCATAAGGAAAGACATTTTTGTTCTCTGCAGGGTTGATTTCGGTTCTCTTACATTGGGCCTTTCCATTGTCCGAGTCTCATCATCTTTAAGCATTCTGTCTCTGAGTCTCATCTTGTTCCTGAAATGTTGACCCTATAACGGTTCCCCAGGCTTCCTTTCTTAATCACACAAATAGTTCCTAAAACTCTATTCTGGGACCATAAGGAAGACAAATGGTAAGTATGCCTGCAATTCTCACCTAGAATTCCTACAACTCCCTCTTCAATTACCACCTCACTGAGTGTATTTACCACTCTATTTGTACACAATGAATACAGTCTTATTTCATACAGCATGGAATTGGATGTGTGGTAGGAATATTAATGTTTCTGTTGTCATCTATTAATTGAAAGCCCCATATGTATTTCCCTGGAGCACTTGCCTGGTGCTGCATTAAAGTGGAGCAGGCAGCAAATGCTCTTGATATGAGAAGGGGGTTGTGCTGCTATATATACTGTGTTTTTCTAATGGTGCTACACATAATTATTAAGTACTGTGTAGGGTTTATATTTACTTCACACATGCCCTTAAATTCCTGAGGGAATTGTGCTTTTAATAAATATCACATATATTGAACAAAAAAAGCCAAATAGTGCTCTAAGACAGAGCTAGGGAAGGAAGAAATATAGAAACATATTTTTCCCATTACAGGGCACATTATCTTTCTAAATAGTGACATATATTTTTATAAATCTAACCAGAAGTCAATTATAGTAGGAAATTATAGTAGTAATGCTATAGAAGTTTGGAGGGCCAGAAGTGAAAGTTTAGGGATAGATTTCTCAGTTCATGATAATAGAAGTTAATTTAGAAATTCATAATTAATAGACTCAAAATATGATCGGTAAGAATTTGAACATGTATTTATTGGGAAATAATCTAATTTGAAATTTTAAGATCCATGCAATTTTGGGCTAGGGCTGTGGCTCAGAGGTAGAGTATTTGCTAGCACATGTGAATCCCTGGGTTTGATCCTCAGTACCACGTAAAAATAAATAAATCAAATAAAGGTATTGTGTCCATCTACAACTAAAAAAATTTTAAAGAAAGATCCATGCAATTTTGAAGCTTCCCCAGACACTAAATATATACACTGTTACTTGCTATCTGAATTAAGGAAACTATTTTAAAAGATATAGAATTGACATTCTAGTCAACTAGATTTTTTTTCTCTGCCAGACCAGATTTCTTTCTTCCTTAAAAGATAAATAATATTAACTATTCAAAGAATTCAATTTTCTATTTTTACAGTCAGTGAAATTTAATAAATTACTATATTGAAAATCTCAATTGTGAAAAGTACATATATTATAGAATTTACCATCTTACCCATATTAAGTGTATAATTCAGTAATGTTAGGTCTGTTCACCTTATTGTACACCCAATCTCCAGAACTTTTTTATTTTGCAAGATTGAAACTCTGTATCTGTTAAGGAGTAACTCCCCACACCCCTCTTCCCATCAAGAGACTTTGGCAATCATCATTCCACTGTATGTCTCTATAAGTTTGACTACTGTAGGAACTTCACATGAGAGAAATCATACAGCTCAAAGAATTCAGTTTTTGTAAGCTATAAACAATTTATTGCATCATAAATCAGATCTCTTAATCACATTGCAACCTGTTTTAGTTTTCTGTTGCTACTGTGACTGAAAGACCTGACAAGAACAACTACAGGAGAAAAAGTTTATACTGGCTCACAGTTTCAGAGGTTCAATCCAGTGGTCTGCCAACTCTGATGCTCTGGGTCTGAGGTGAGGAAGAAAGTAATGGCTGAAGAGCATGGCAGAGGAAGGAAGCTCAGAACATGGCCCTCAGGAAGCAGAGAGAGACAAAATATAAACCCCAAAGTCATACCCCAGGGACCCACCTCTTCTAGCCACACCCTATCTGCCTACAGTTACCATCCAGTTGATCCGTATCAGTGGATTAACCAACTGATTATATTAAATAAAGCTCTCATAACCGAATTCTTTCATCTCTGAAAAATCTTGCATTGTATCACATGTGAGCTTTTTGGGACATCAAATATCCAAACCATAACATTACCCAAATTGTGTAAACTCATTTATCTGAGCTATGTTGGTATATTAAATTCCTTTAAAATAGGAATTTTACCTATTAAATTTTGAAATGGAAACTTTAAAATGAAATTTTCAGGTCTAAGGAGGAAAGTAAAGAAAGAAAAGAGTTTTGTTATGAAAATAATGAGGTAAACAACTCCACAAAAGCAAAGTTCATTGGTGCTAAGACATTTTCCAAAGAATACTGTCCCAAAAGATGCTTCCTAGAAAAAAATAGGCTTCTGTGATCATAAAAGTTCCGGGAAACTGCAGAGAAATCCCATTGCACTTGAGCATACTAATAGTTCTGAGGAGTTCTGGACATTTTTTTTCTGACTTTGACCCAAATGTTTCCCAAACTTATTTGATGAATTATTTTTCCTCCCCAGAAGACCTAAAAACACTATGGAGGTAAAAGTATAGGATAAATCATGCAATGGCTTCAGCTGTCTCTCAGCCCTTGAAAAACCGTTTTAAGAGTCCTGATTAGACATTCAAATCTCCTTTTTTCATTCTACATTTTCCTATTTTCTTTTGGATAGAGATTGCTGTCTGCTGTCACCTAGCACTCCTTACTGTAAATGTCAAGTTGATTAAACTTTCATTTGAGAGAATAGTAAAGCAAGTCTGACAATACACATTTCACTTAGCTTGGGGTTTGAAACTACTGCATGAACCTCAGGGGGGCAGATCTATGATCCTCTAGGCTAAAATAAAAATGCTTTAGCTATTATGCCTCCTCTATATGTGAGTGATAAGCCCATCTCACATGACAAGAGGAACAAACGGCTTGACTGCAAACTGCTTTTAAAGTACCAGAATGAGAACAGCAAAGACAGGTAAACGAGAACATTTCTATGCACATGCAACATTAATATTGCATTGAAAAGCTGAGTCTGTGTGGACTGTATTTAGAGATACAAACAGTGGTTCCAGACAAGAGTACATAAAGTACAAGATGAATCTTTGTTGCTACACAAAAGCCTCTGAGATTATGCACGGAATCTAAGTGGTAAAGGCTTGGGTAATAACTAGGAAATGACTGATTTTCCACTGGAGACATTTTGTTAATTATTTCAAGGCTCTACAGGCAATCTTAGCACCTTGTGGGGTTGTCATTATGATCCATTTACAATAATGGCAGTTTCTCTCTGCATATTTGACAATGCATAAATTAACTCCTTCCTCATGATATATGTTTTCCACAATTATAGCTGAATTTTTGTATGCATGTATTACCTTTTTTACTAAATTTAAGCTCCTTGAGGGCAGTAGTAATATTTAAATCAATTTAATGTGCCCTTTAGAAACTGATGCAGTGTTTATTTAGTATGATTTTAATACATTTGGGGAAATTACACTAAATTATATAACTATTCAAAACTTTGTAGTCAAAACTTTCTAGGTAAAGAATTATTTGCCTTCTGACTATCACTGAAGAAGTTTTGAAAGGTTAGATTCTTCTTTCATTTGAAACAAGTGATGATATCTGCAAAATCTGAGGGCTGAATTTAGTGTTCTTGTTTTGATGTCATTCCTTAAAGAAAAAAAAGTAACTAAAAAATATGGACTTATTCATTGGAAAATAAAATAAAAAAGACAAAGAAGGGATGGCACATGTGGGTAAAATGTATTTATTAATTGAATATTAGATTTTGAATGTTTCTTGCATTTTAACTACCCATAGTTCTCTTAAAGTCAAACTGAAATCCTTTCTTACTACTCAGATATTTTACTCCCCCATTCATATTTGATTATGCAGTCATGTAACTTTTCTGTGAGTGAATGCTCAAAATGAACTTTCTATGTTAAAAATCACTATGTACAAGAGACATACACTGTCTCTGCCTAGCACAGGATCTGGCATAGGGCAAACGCCCCAGAATTGTTTGTTTAATGAATGAATGAAACATAACACTTTTCTATAGCTTGTTTAATGTCAAAATATTGTTTTCACACACATAATTTGCTTTTATTTAATTTATTTTCTCATACACCAAAAATGATTGAAGTATATAGCAATTGCTAGAAAGTAGGTAGTAATTATTCAGCAGAAGTTGTGTACTTTGCAACTCAAAGTACACAAATTCCATTGGGGAAAATGTCACAGCCAAAGGAAATTAGAATTTGGGGGGAAAATATGAATTGTACTAATAGCAAAGAAATAGTTTCATCTGAGCTTCCCTTGGATGAGACACCTTTTTATAAAATATTCTTCCTATTTCTCTCTTCTGGTCAAACCCAATTCAAATCAGAATATGGGGGAAACAATCAAAGATATGAGTCCAGATGTCCTGGTGAAGGCTATAAAACCTGATCTTGAGTATGTTCAGCTGCCCCAGTTATTTGTGTGTGCCTATACCAGAACATCTTCCCTATAAAGCCAAAAACCTTTGACCTCTACTGGTTTAATAAAATTTAGAATTCTTTGTGATGCAATATATATGGACAGTAAATATCAATAAAATGTTTAGCATTTTCAGTTTACTTTTCCTTCTCTCTGTCTGCTCTCCAATAAAGGATATAATAAATACATCAGCTTAAAACTTTCCCATTTATATTATTTCTAGGGCCTGACTGGTACAGAGAACTTACTTAACTGAGATGACATTGATATTGTGTAACTAAGCTTATTCTGGGTTAAATTTGGTTTTGCTTTGGTTCTAAAAATGCCCATAAAACTCAACTATTAGTGTCTGGTAAGTATTTTATTATGTATTCAATGAATCTAAATCATTTTCACTTTTACATATATGTTAGTAAAAATGAAAAATATCCAATAAAATTCTGAAAATGGATAGAACATACATAAGGAATGAAAAGTGTGCGTTCTTATGCTGAGTGTATTCAAACCCTGTCATGCTTCACATAATTTAAAAATGAACAAACAGAAAATAAAGCCAAGATGGAATAAAGTGGTATAATTTGTAGCTTACATTTTATAGAAGCCTCAGGGGAAACCCCTGAACTTCTGGGAAGTTCTAATATCCTAAACACATTTTAATTCTTATTTTGAAAATCTTTTGGGAGGGGACCATGTACGAATCTGAACTGAGCTTTATTATGTAGATGGATTCTAATATGAACAATGTATGAAATTAGTCATAGCTGCTGCATGGATGAAATCTACTTAATTCAAAGAAAATTAAAGTTGAAATAATGTTGATTAAATAGTAGATCAAAATTATTTTGCTTACTCAACACAAGTGAACTGAAAGTATGAATAATACTCATTGAATTATTAGAAATGGTGAAAATGTTTAGCACAACTTACTCTTTTTAAATAGATTTGGTTATTTACTGTTTTCTTTAGCTCAGGCCACTAGGTTTTATCTACCAATTGAACTGATTTATCAAGATTAAAAAGAACACTTTCTTGTGACCATACTGCATTGCCATAATCAAAATTAGTAGGGTCAAATTCTTACCATGTCGTGTCTACTTTTCTTTCAGCAAATAAATATGCTTAAAAGTCTTCCATGAAATAAAACAAAATGTGTTTGGACTCTTTATCCCTCTTTAGCTAATGCCATATTATTCTCCTTTTTACTCTGAAGTCGCTAGGGCTGCCGTAAAGAAATACCACAGTTCGGAAGGCTACAAGTCTTAGGTCAGTATGAGTGGTTTTGTTTCTTCTGATGCCTTTGTTCTTGGCTTGTGATTACCTCCTTCCTGCTGTGTACTCACAAGGTCATCCCTTTCTGTGTGACTGTATCCTAATCTCCTCATAAGGACCCCGGTGATACTGGATTGGGGCCTACTTCAACAATTTCTTTTGAATTTAATTACTTCTTTAAAGGCATTCTGAAGTGCTGATGGTTAGGACTTCAACTATGAATTTTAGAAGAGACACAATTCGGTTCATGACACTCAGTTGTGCATTTTTACAGATTCTTTCTGTAGGCATAGGTGTAGGACACTGTAATAGAGTCAGGCTGACATGGCAAATGTTATGGGGCCTGGACTCCATTTTTGTGCAGCTTATTAATATCCTGTGGCCTCACCAATACCCAACTTCACATGTAGCACTATTGTCCATCAGTGGGTTAGCCTCATCTTTGACAAGGTAGTTTGTGAGTCTCCTATTGAAGCTTGCTGTAAACTCTACCTGCTATCTTTTTGCATTGCAGATTCTTCCAGAACTTGAGGGCCTGCTGTCACATGGCCCAAGCATCAGAGTCACATGCTAGGTTTGCTTGCTCTGGGTCTCCCTCAGAGCCAGATGCCTTCCATGTCACTGGGTAATTGTGTTACCAGTAGAAATGGGGATTGGATCCATCTTCCACAGGGACGAAGAATAAACACCATGAATGCTGAGATAAGCAAGCAAGCAGAAATTTATTAAAGATGAGGTGAAGGTTCAGAAGTGTAAAAAAGCTCCAAATGGAGAGTATGGAAGGGGCAAGAGTACCAGCAGGATCTCCTGACATCCCTTTTTTTAAATGTACATGAAGGGAAATTGAGTGATCCCTTGTAACTGTCCTTGGGATTTTGATTGCCATGTGTGTGCACTCAGGCTGAATTGTGTAGTTGTCTTTTTTGTGATAACAGAATCATTTGTCTCTTTGGGGAAACAGATGTTGTCATCTCAGGTGCTAGAGGACATCAAACAGTGGAGCATAATCCAAACATTGGTCCTGACATCCATCTCTTCTACACTCACCATTTTCCTACTCTGACTGCCTGTTTCCCCTACCTCGATTGGGTCAAGACAGTATTCCCTAATATTGCTAGATATGCTACTGCCAGAACCTAAAGAAGCATACCAAGAGCTGTGCTTTCTTCTTAGTGGTAGGAAGAACAAGATGCAATTATTTGTTTTGTACCTTGGAGGAGATATTCTAACATGAACCAGATCACTGGCACAACCACTGAAACTTCCCTGACACAATAGACCCATGCATCTTTGTAAGGTTTTTTGTTTTGTTTTTCCAAGGCAGCACCAAGAGGTGTCACAATCTTCCAAAAAGGAGTAGTGGGTCACCTCTACAGGTCCAGTGAGCTCAAAGGAGTTTTGCCTTGTCAAGTTTCAAGTTTATGTACTCAGATATCCACAGATCAAGGGTCCCAGGGCTTCCCTATTTAGTGGTCTGGCCTTAAAATGGCAAATTTGCTGGAGTTAAGAATTCAACTTTCTCTGACTCTTTGCTAATCTCTCAACTAAGTCCCAAGGTTGATCCTCCTGTAGGTCTGCCTTCTGGCTGTAGAAGATTAGCGTTTATTAAATGTTACCAAGGAGTCCTTCAGCCTTTCATAATTTTGGCTTGAATTGTTGATTAATCATGCTGAGCCTGTCATTAGCTCTCTTTGACAAATCAGTTGCAGGAAGCAACAGACACCTAGGGCTCAGTCTTTGTTGTTACGGATACTTCCATATTTCTCAAGCCCCAGAAGTGTCTCTCCATCAGCAAAGACTCCAGCAGTGCCCATCCCAGTTCACCACTGGTGAAAATTTCAGCAACTGTACTTCTACAGCATGTCAGAGATGCTGTCTGAACCAGTGATAATGCCCTGCTTTCCACTGATGGAGGAATAATCCATTTCCAAAATCTTATTCTAGTCTCTGTTTTCTGGGATCACCTCTAGGATCAATTTAGAAACCGGCACTAAGGCAGAGAGTTGCAGGCAAGATTACTGGGAGATGCTTTTTGGAGAAAGACGCAAATTGAAGTGAGAAAAGAAACACTGGGCATGGAGAAACGCTGATCTGCAATGCAGTGGCAGGTGAAGCTCAGCCAGCTCTGCAGAACAGAGCTGTGATAGGTTTCAGGAATGAACACACAAGACAAGGCCAGTGGTCAAAGCTTGACTGACTCTGCTGGTCAACATACAGTTTTAGATTTAGATAGTTGATTACTTACACAGACAGCAAAAAGAATAAAAAGCCAAAGGTGCCAGTCTCCATGGTCCTTGTTTCAGACATTAAAAGTGATGGCACCGAAACAAAAATATGCCAGATGACTGATAGGTGAGTTGCAGAATTGCCAAATCCTGAGGAACTCGTTCTAAACTGCAGCCAAGTGGTTCTATATTCTGCAGCTCTACTCTGAGGGGCAAATTTCCACCTGCTTTTGTTCTGGGAGGACCACAGAGCCTTCCACCAAGACTCAGATAAGCTGCAGTTCAAATCTTAACTATATGAACATAGCGAATATTTACATATATGAATATGTGAGCAGTCATCAGGATGCCATGGCACAGCCATTTTTATATAGATGGTCCCTCAGAGTTGTCCCAAGTGGAAGAGAGGAGGTTACATCTTTATATCCCACATCAGCTGCCCCTTCTTGGGGCTGTAACCTCTTATTGGGCAATTCCACATCATAGCTATGAGTTATCAGCACCCATATTCCCAGCAGCTGGGAATTGGGTGCTTAGGACAAGTGCACCTGGATAGGCAACACAGAGTTAAACCAAAACTCTTGAGATTGAAGGATCTCTGAAATAAAAGGGGTTATTGAGCTACTACAGATGCTATCCAGAAAAAGGATTAACTTCTGGGATAAATCCTGAAACTTCCAGCAGCAAGGCTAAATGGCAGTTGGAAAAATGTGTGCTAGATCAAGAGCTAAGAATATTTTTATAACAAAAATTTGAGGGAGGAAAGCATATGTTGTTTAAATGGATATTACACTGGCAATAGACAGGAGGGGCAGATTACACTGAGTGGGGAAAGATTTGGGATAGGAAGAAGTTCACCAGGAGAAGGAACAGCTGCTTCAGGTTTGGTGGGAGTAATAAGCAGGCTATACTTAGAGAGTCATGATAGGATCTGAGTTAAGGTTTTGTTGTTGTTTGTTTAATGAAACTGTCTTTTTGGGGTTTTTTGTTTTACAATTTTAATTATTAGTGCTACTAATTATACAAATTAGTGGGTTTCATTGTGACATTTTCTTATGTGCATAGGGTACTTTGATCTTATCCTGTCAGGAGTATGAAAGATCTTTTGTGGTTTTAGGCCAGCAGTTAACTGAGGAATCTCCTCATCTCTCCTCCTCTCCATTCTCCAGTCCTAGTAATTTAGTGTAAGATACCTGCAGAATGTTTCTCTTAACAACAGTACCCTGTACAATTACCAATGTTATATTATTTTCAGTCAAATTGCATTAATGACTGTATTAAGGTATATTCAGATACAAAGAAGATAAAAATCAGACTTATAGGCTGAAATGATAAGAAGGTTTATTAATGTGAGAAGAAAACTAGAGAAGAGTAGCTCCGTGTTGACTGTTGGTTCAACAAAGGCCCAGGACCTTTTCATTCCTTCATTCTTCCACTGGGAGGTCTTAGCTCTCATTCCCAGATTTGTAACTTCATGATCACCCGGTAGCTCTGTCACCTCCACAAGTCAAGTCCTCACTTAACTATGAGGAAAAACAGAAAAGGAGGGGAGGGAGCCAAAAGGCTTTCTCTTAATATATATTTTTCTTGAGGGAAAATAAATTTTTTTCTTGATGTTCCCAACAGACTTCCCTCATGATTAACTGGCCAGATCTAGGTCACATGGGAATCCCTAAAACAACCAGTGGAGATTGTGATGGTTTCCTGAGACGAGTCATGATTAATTCCCTAGAGCTTGGTCCATTTCCATTCCCCCTAATCAAGGTTCTGTTAGCAAAGAAGGAAGAGGGAAATATTTGGCTGTAGGGTTTACAAACCACCAATATTTACCAGTTTCCTTAAAGAAAAGAACCATCAACAAGCACTCATGCAAATAATAATCCTTATGTGCTTATCTCCTGCTCAGAAAATTTCAGGACCTCCTAGAAGTGTTCATATTTGCACTTGAAGGTTTAGAAGAACTAATAAAATGTAGGAACAAAAAAGGTTAAAGAAAGCAGTAAAGCAAAGCTATACAACTAAAACAAATAGCTCCCCTCCCTGTTCCATTGGTATCTGTGTACACTCATGCACATGAATATATGACACTAAAATACATGCTCCGAACTGAACAGTAATATTTAATACAATGCAAAGATAATGAAAACCTTATATATGAACACTGGAAGACTTGGTCTGACTAAACTTCATTATCTTTTTTTCTATTTCTGACTTCACCCTCGTACTCTTTGCCTTCAAAAAGTCCCAATGAAACTGGACATGGTGGCACAGGCCTGTAACTCCAGCAACCTGGGAGGCTGAGACGGGAAGATCATAAGATCAAGGCTAGCCTGGGCAACTTAGGGAGGCCATTTCTTAAATAAATAAATATGGCTGGGAATATAGCTCATGGTGGAGTACCCCTGGTTTCTATCCCTGGAACCTTCAAACAAACAACAAACAAAAATGTCCCATTGAATAAGCGCCTGAGTATTCACTAAAGAGGAATTTACATGAAAGTTTTGATCATAAGCATAGGATACAGTAAGGATCAAGAAATGATCCCTAAGGACCATCTCCAGATTTGGTGACTTGCTAGAAGAACTCACAGGACTCTGCAAACAGTTGTACTCATGGCTATGACTTATTGACAAAAAGAATATAAAGCAAAATCAGTAAAGAGAAAAGGCACATGGGATGAGGTCTGAAGCAAACAGGCATGAACTTCCAAGACTCTTTTTTCCGGCAGAGACTCCTCTAGCAACACGATGTAACAGTAGGAGGGAAATGTCTACCAGACAGGTTAGAGAAGCTCACTAGAGTGTCAATGCCCAGTGTTTGTATCAGATAATGTCATTTAAGTATCTTCTATTTAGCACATATCAAAATTCCAGACTCCTTGAAAAAAAGCAGGAATTTAGCATAAATGAATTTTTTTTTTTTTGGTAGAAACAGTTCAGCTGAATTAGGGACTGCTGGAAACAAAAACATTTAAGTTCTCAGCCAAGGGCACACCTTGCAAGTAGGCCTTTCTAAGCAAGCAGCCTCAGGGTGGCTGCAAAAGCAGAGGACCTGCACTGTGGAGGCTGGCTGGCTGACTTGCTGCTAGTTCCCTTCTGAATTTGCGGCACTACAGGGAATCCCATGCAAAGGATCCCAGCTGGGTCCTTGAAAACATGTCATTTCACTTGCCATTTTGTCTCAATATTTATCACTTTATCCAGCATCTATTTTGTTGAGTAATGTTGAAAAAGGAATGCTATTTTCCTCCCATCTCCTGTCCCTTTTACCCTACTCAAACAGTACTGAGCTTTACCAATTAAACCGTATTGACACTCACTGAGTGTTGATACATAGCAAAAGCCAACTAGGACATAACACGACATGGGATGCTAAAGCTCCTTTCTTGGCATGCCTGGAAAATCGACACTACAGTTAGTTCCTAGGGGCAACTTCCCACCTTGGTCTGGACAATAGCCTCATCTTTGGAATTAGTGGGGAGAGGTGGGCTGCATGTCCCAAAGGAGGAGCAATCATCTGGCTCTCAATAACATACCAGCTGCTTAGAGTCTAACATTGGCCTAAAAGCCTATCTCATTATTTTATAGGTACACTTACCCAGTTTTCCACTTTGAGCTAAGTGGAATGTGAGCTGTGTTTTTGTCTTCAGAGAAAAGATAAACTTTTTTTTTTAATACCTAGACTTTCTGAGGAAATCGGGCATGAAATCAGTTATCACCAAGTTCATTTACATTGAAATTTTGTGTATTTTATTTTTTAAAAAAGTTTATATCCTTGTTTGAAGGGGAAGTCCATGTTTGCTGTTTGTTCTGTCAAAGGTCTTTGACTGAAGCAAGTCTCTCTTCCCTCTCCTTCCTTCCCTGAGTACTCCAGTTTTCCTCTGTGGGTGACAGCAGGGTCTGCCACCAGAGCTTCATGCATTGCTTTGCCAAATGCTTCCACTGGAATTTGACAGCAGGAAGTGGTCCCCAGAGTTATTAGTAGAGAGAGCTTCCAATTATTCATATTCTCTTCAGTCAAAACAGTAAATATTTCATTTGACACCAATCTTGTGTGTTTCCCTTCTGAAATGTGTGGTGAGGAAAGCTGAAACAGCAGGAATGGGCTCATTTGATGCAAGAGGCCTCAGGAACTTTCCACGCTCCAATAGCTCAACTTGGTCCTCTGCTTCTAATTCTCCATTTCGCTTTCTATCCACTGCATTGTTTGTCAGAATAGCAAAAGTTTCCCTGTCTTGCTTTCTTCCGTTATCTTAAAATAAATGAGCAAGGGTCTTTCATTACTTTCTTGTCTTCTTGAACCATCGTCCTTGCCAAGTAGCCAGCATGAACTGCAGCCATGCAGATCAGCGACATAGATCTGAGGATAGGCAAAAGCAAGGAGCCCTCTGAGAGCATGGAAGGCCAGGAGGCCTTTGTCTTTGAGGACACAGTCGTGTGCTCATTCTCTCCTCTTCCATTTTGGTGGCACTCTCCTCCCTTTCTCTCCAACCCTATCCTCAAAAAAAAAAGGTCTGAAACCTGGACGCTGAGGAGGACAATGCTTCCTGCTTGTTCGCTGCTTTTCTGCCAGCTGTATCAGCTCAGATCTGATTTGGGTAATTTCATATGTTTACTTCCTCATCTCTTGATGATTTGAAGAGCTCCTTAACTGTTCTTTTCCATCCTCCAAACCAGTTCTGATAATAATATTCCTAACACAGAATTTTACCGGCTTCTTATTGCCCTCAGAATAATCCCACATGTCCCCACATGACCTTCAGGGGGTCCACACTTATGTTTATTGAATTGATTGATTTTTATCCTCATCTCACTCAGCTCAAATGTGATCAGTTCATTTATTGGAAAACATTTTTGGATCATCTATTTTGTTTCAAGTATTAGACCTATTGGATATTTAAAGGAAAAAATGGCTTCTTTCTTGTTCCCCAAATTATCCTGATTTGATCAGTATACATTTGATGCATTTGGTAGATGTAAAGCATTTAAATATCACACTGTGCCCCATAAATATGTGCAATTGTTAATCAAACATGTTAATCAAAAAATTTTAAAATATATTTAAGGAGATGAAAATGTTAATTGCCCTGATTTGGTCATTACACACTGTGGATATGTGTTGAATCACTATTTTGTAACCCATAAATTTGTAGAACTAAAATAATAAGAAGAAATGGCTTGGGCAGGGGCTGTAGCTCAATGGCAGAGCACTTGCCTAGCATGTGTGAGGCACTGGGTTTCATCCTCAGTACCACATAAAAATAAACAAAGCCATTCTGTCCATCTACAACTACAAAAAAAAAATTTTTTTTAAATGGCTTTTCAAGTTAGGAAGAAGAGTGGAGTTATGTTGGAGGAAGGCACATGATAGTTTGTATAAGTAGTGGGTAATTTAATTTCCATAGTCCACAAATTTTATCAAGCACATATGATAATGCAAGCATTGTGCAAACACATAAAAGATCAAGATCAAAGAGGAGGATTATGGAAAGTGTCTTAGAGATACTATTGCTTCAACAATTCACTGGGTCATTCAGAACTTCCTGAACATCCACGCCCTCGGCCGGCCGGCCAGCTGCCTTTAAAACACTCCTGGCAGAATGCACAGCATGCTTCTCACTCAATTTCCTTATCTGGAATGCTTTCTTATTTTAAATACCGGCATCCTTTGAGCTCTAACCTAAATGTACCCCTTTGCTGCAATTTCCTTAGGATTCCTGCATTACCTTTCTGAAGCCCTGCAGTATGTTGTGCGCTTTCTATGGCATATTTCCATTATTTTAACGAATATTCAAAGTAATTAAAGAAAAAAATTGAAATTACAAATAAGTATGTGTAGTGAAAACTGGGAGACCACCTTTGTCCCAACTCTCTTCCTATCCTGTCTCTGCAAGGAAGCTCTGTCACAATTTGATGTGTGTTCATCCAGAGTTTTCACCCTTATGTGCACATGTATATGCACACACACATAATAGAAGTTGATTTTTTTTAATAAATGAAATAATCTTCTACATTGTTTCAGAATTACCTATGGCTTATTACTTCATGTCAGTCCATAAAAAAATGTAATTCATTCTTTTTAATGTCATTCTTAGATGGGCATTTATTTTCTGACATTCCATTGCTAAAAACAAACCTACCATCCACATTTAAATATATCTTCATGTGTGTACGTGACCATTTCTATGAATAAATTTATAGATGTGGAATTTCTGTATCAAACACTACACATATTTAAAATGTTGATAGATACTGCCAAATTGTTCTCCAAATAGGCTTCACCAGTTTAGACTCCCACAGATCCTTGGATCCTCACATTGTGGTACTTTGCACCTGTCTAGTCTTCTCTAGCAGATGAGACATGATCTTCTTAGAACAGTCTTCTTATGATGTCTTTTATATCCTAGCATCCCTTGTGACCTCTGGGTCAGAGCAGTACATGAAACAGGTTTGATAAATATTTGTACACATAATATAAACTGTCAATGTAAAACACTAGGTTTCTCTGGAGGCAAGGAAGGGGCTATTTGATCCTTGTGGAAGATCTTGGATGTGGTTACCAGAGACTGGGATCCTATTTATAGTCCCTGACTAAATACATAGTTTGTGTTAATGGCACAGTCCAATCAGATGCATTCTTACCACAAAGATCTTAGATGTTATTTTCTTAGAAGTTAAGAGGAAGTTCTGAGAGTAAAGGGCTAGGGATAAATAGTAAAAGACCCAGATGGTCTCCATGATCTCCTCTTAGCACTATTAGAATGGCCAGTAATCCCAAGTGTGTAAAGGCGTTTGGGCTTACCATAACCTGCCACGGAGCCAGGAAGCCCAGCAAGAAAGAGTATCTGATGCCAGCCTGCTTTAAAGTACAACATGTGTGCTGTTGGAAGGTCTAGGTTAAAACCTTGACTTTAAAGTGCTTGGCACTCTACTGACTCTCTATAAAAGTTCCTTTACCTTTTTGTACAGTGAAAGGAACAGTCCTAGTGGGTTACTGTGAGAATGATGGGGTGGGGGGACTGACACTGAGGAGGGCACACAGAGGAGGACTGCCTGGCTGACTGCACCACCCTCACCTGGAGTCATCGTTTTAAAGCCAACTTTTGGAGCATTGGCGTGTGCAGTTTATGAGCACAAGTTTCAAAACCACTTCCACAGAAAAATGAATCCAGAAACCCAGGTAATATTTTTTATTTTACTGTTTTAAATTTTCTTAATTTTTGACTTGAAAATCCCATATGGATGCTGTCTTTGTCCATTCAGGCTGCTTAACAAATACCTGAGATTGAGTGCTTTATCAGCAATGTATTAGGCAGTGGTAGAGCACTTGCCTAGCATGTAGACATCCTGGTTTTGATTCTCAATACCACAAAAACAACAACAACAACAAAAATTTATTTCTCATAGTTCTGGAGGCAGGAAGTCCAAGATTAAGATGTTAACAGGTCTAGTCTGGTGAAGGTCACTTTCTTGTTCATAAATAATGTCTCTAGCTATATTTTTTTCATGGAGAGTCCCTGCCAGCTCTCCTGGACCTTTTTACAAGGGCACTAACCCCATTCATGAAGTACCACCACCATGACATAATCAATGTCCAATGGTCTACCTCCTGAAACTATCACACTGGAGCTTAGGATTCCAATCCATGAATTTTGCAGGGACATAGACATTAAGACTAGAGCAGATGCTATATCTACAGCAGGGTAAAAGAGGCAGATGGAGTGATTGGAATGTTTCTCTGTGTTTAAAATGAGAGGGTCACAAATGAGATTTTTACCATAAACTGTATCTAAGTGTCTAAGAAAGATGGCAGTTTAAGCCTCAAGACCCTCACAGGTTTCTGGGCTAAGCCTCCAACAGAATCCAACTGGCAGAATGGAGACAACCAAAGCAAAGAGTATTTGAATGTCACCAAAACACAAAATCCCTCAGGATATCTTGTTTGGCTGTCTTACCCTTTGCTCCAGTTATTTCTTCCATCCTGCCTTCTCATTTCCACCTGGAAAAGTCCCCTTCACCATTTGAGGCCAGTTCCATATGCTTCATAGCAATCACGCTGTGTGGCACTTTTCATATTATAGTTTGCTCTTGATTTGTTTCCCCCCTTAGACCATGAGAACTTTAAAGGCACTATTTTCATATTTTAATCTCTCTCCCATTCCCTGATCTTTACACAATGCCTTGTACTAAGTAGTTTTCCAGTAATACTGTTTTAAAGAACAAGCATATGAAAAGAAAGAAAAAAAATGTAGGCTCAGTAATTATGGGTGGATTTGTGGCTGGTAAAATGACTCTCCTGAAGACTATTGAAGGTGTTCAAGCTCAGTTCTTTCATAGGGCAGTTCTCAGAAGTTAAAAATGACTCTCTTACAAATGGAGAATAAACATATGTCAAGGATTTTATTCTACTACTAATTAATGAAGGAACCAGCAAAATGGTAAAGCTTATTTTAACAAGATTTAAGGAATGGGGTTTGTGTAGTCTTTTAAAGAAAGGAATAAGATCACTGTTTGGATACAAAACTGGTTAGTGGTCTCATTAGCTTTAACCTTTAGGATTTTTCTTTTCTTCAGGGTAGAAGTCATTTGCATCTCTACCAGGCACAAATATACAAGAATAAAAGCCTTAATTAATAGTAAAAAGCAAAGTTAAACAATGGTATATTTTCCTAGAAATTAAATAGTCCGTGGGTGGGCCTGATAAACAGTGACTTAGAAAGATATTGAAAGGATATGCAGTCATCCTCCTGGCCATATTTACAGATTGTGGTTAGTTTTTTAATCCCAATTTTCAGCTTGTTTTGCTCTATGCTATCTTTCTGGAACAGTTTCCTCCATACTTAAAGCTTGCCAGTGATAACTGTAGTCCAGACGTTTCTTCTCAGCTCCACACTTGCCTATTAAACTCTCTACTGACTGGCTGTGTGATTCTGGGAATATTATTTAACCTCTCTGTGCCCCTATTTTCTTCTGTAATAAAATGAGATTTATAGAAATACCTACCACATAGGGTAACTATAAAGATTCCATGTGCAAAGTTCTTTGAACAGCCCCTGAAGGTAACACAATACAAGTGTTTTACTATTAGTATTAACTCTCAGCATCTCTGCATGGATGTTTCAGGGGTTTACAAACACAGCATATCTGGAATTAACTGAATTCCATTCCCTGTCCAAACCTGCTCAGCCTAAGGTGCTCCCTGTCACAATCAAGGGCACTACCACTCATGTAGTTATAAAAATGAGAAGTTAGGGGCCATCCTTCCTACCTCTTTTCACTCCTCAAGTCTAAGCTATCAATAAGTTCTGTCTATTTTAGTCCTAAGGACCTCTTGAATCCTTCAGTTTCTATCTCCTCTGCCCAAACTGCTTTCATCTCTGCCCGAATTAATGCCTTAGCCTCCTGATGGTCCCCTGATGAACACTCCTGCCTCTCTCTAATCACTCTCCACACTGAATGATCATTTGAGAACAAAATCTCACTGTGCTATTCTCCTGCTCAGAGCTTTATAAGGCTTTTCACTGCTCTTTCAATGAAAACCCAGCTCCCAAACCTTTCTCACCTCATCCACCAGCAAGGCTTCACAGCTGGGTAATGCCTGTCCTCTGCCTGCAGTGCCCTCTCCTCTTCACCTTGTTGACTCCCCCTTCCACAGCACCTGCTCAGGGAACTCTCTTGAGTCCTCTGGAATCCTCCTCTAGGCACCCTTTATTTTTCCTCTAAAATGCTTATCACTTCTTAGAATTGTGCATTTATGCATGTGATTGTGTAATCAATTCCATTTCCTCAACTATAAACCAGGAACTCCTTAAATGTAGGAATCCTCACTGTTTTTCTCACCACTCCATCTCTAGTGTCTTGCAAGGAGCCTGGCATTGAAAACATGCTTAATACATTCTCGATGAGTGTTATGGTTTGGATGTGAGGTGTCCCCCAAAAGCTCACATGCGAGACAATGCAAGAAGGTTCAGAGGAGAAATGATTGAGTTGTGAGAGTCTTAACTCAATCAGTGATTTAATCCCCTGATAGGGGTTAACTAAGTGGTAGGTGGTGGCTGGAGGAGGTGGGAATTAGGGTGTGGCTTTGGGTATATATTTGTATTTGGCGAGTAGAGTCGCTTTCTGCTCTCTGTTCATGATGTGAGCCGTTTCCCTCCACATTACTCTTCCGCCTCATCTAGAGCCCTGAAGAATGGAGCCTGCTGTCTGTGGATTGAGACCTTTGAAACTGTGAGTTCTCAAATAAACTATTCCCCCTTTGAAGTTGTTCTAGTCAGGTCCTTTAATCACAGTAGCAAAAAAGCTGACTAAAACAATGGGGAGAATGAAAGAACCCAGAGGACAGACTTCAGTGGACTCCTGCAGGATTCTTTGCCCTGTCCAATATATTTATTAATAATTTGGATGGAATCATAAAGATACATTCACCAAAATTACAGAAGCTAAAATAAAACAAAATCAAACATGGGAAAGGTACAACTGACTATTCAAAAAGATGTTAAAGGCTAAAAAGTAAGCAAAGTAAAAAGGTTAAGTGTATTCAGAATACACATGAAATCCTGGATTTGATTTTTTTAAAATAAAGCTCCCCTAGAAATACAGTATCAGGAAGTCTGCTAGCTGACAATCCCCTGAAAGTGGCCAAGCAAGAGTGGGAATGCATGCTTACATGAGTTAGCAACATGGGGGCTGCGGAACAGCAGGTACGAGCTTAGGCTATGCGAAGGAGGCCGCTGTCCTGAGGAAGGAGAATGCCATTGGCCTCCCTGTGCCTGACAATATCACAGCTGATGACAAGCAACACTAAACTGCATCCAGGGGAATAGGGACTCACAGCAAAGGGTACTTGAATGTCACCAAATGACAAAATCCCTCACATCCTCTTTTGCTGGCTTTCACCTTTGCTCCTATCATTCCTTCCATCTTTCCTCCTCATTTCCACCTGGTGAGTCCCCTTCACCATTCAAGGTCCAGAAATTAAGCTTAAAACACAGTAGAAAGAACAAAGGCTATGTGGTCTGAAGAAGATATGACACTGAGTTTTGTTCAGCCCTATACTATGACAGCCATTTTAGTCAACTTTTTTGTTGCTGTGAAAAAAAAACTTGACAAGAACAATTAGAGGTAAATTTATTTGGGACTCAACAGTTTCAGAGGTCTCAGTTTATACATGGCTGACTCCATCCTCAGAGCCTGAGATAAGGCAGGACTTTATGGCAGAAGAGAGTGGTGCAGGAAAGTGACTCAGGGCATACCACCAGGAAGCAGAGAAGAGAGTTCTCCTCTGACTGAGGACAAAATATGTACCTCAAAGGCATGACCCCAAACCCCACCTCCTCCAGCCATACTCTACCTGCCTAAAGTTATGACCCAGTTAATCCCTACTAGAGGTTTAAGGCACTGATTAAGTTAAGGTTATCATAATCCAATGATGTCACCACTAAGCTTTTTTGCGTTATCTCACACCTGAGCTTTTGTGGGACACCTCACATCTAAACCACAATAGCCAATGTTTATCAGCTATTTACTATGGTGAGTTACAAGCACTACCTTTTTCAAGCCCAACACTATCTATAGGATATTATTACCTCAGCTTAAGGATGGATGAAATAGAAACCCATTGTAAACACACACAGGTGTAAGTGCTGGAGCCAGGGTTTGATCTAGTGTGTTAGTCAGATTTTCATCATTGGGAGCAGAATACCACCCCCCCCCCAAAAGAAAAAAAACTCAGAGGAGGAATGTTTGTTTGGGCTCATGGTTTCAGAGGTTTAGATCATGGTGGGCTGACTTCATTGCTCTGGACCCAAAGTGAGGCAGAACATCATGGTCGAAGAGCGTGGTGGAGGAAAGCTACTCAGCTCATGGAGCTGAAAGAGAAAGCGGAAGGGACCATAGGGAAGATATCTTCCAGGGCACACTACCAGTGAGTCACCTTCTCCAGCCACACCTGCCTGCCTACAGTTACCACCCTGTTAATCCATTCAAACTAGAACGGGCTGATTAAGTTACAACTCTCATAATCTCATTGCACCTCTGAATATCCTGCAATGACACAGGAGGTTTTGGGGGGACATTTCATATCCAAACCAGAACACCTAGATTGCAGAGCCTGTTTTTAGGCCTATGATAGAACCACAGCCTGGTCAAACAGACCCTTATTACAGATGTACCATCTAGATGAGGGGCTAATGTTTATGTGTGGCTCTGGATTCAGAACCAAGATACACGAATGAAAAAAGATTTATGTTATAATTGAAGGAAGAGTTTTCTAACACGGCAATATATAAAATTCTTTTTTCTTTTTATTTAGTACTGGGTATTGGACCCAGGGGTGCTTTGCCACTGAGCCATATCCCTAGACCTTTTCATTTTGACATAGGGTCTCACTAACTTGCTGAGGGTCACACTAAGTTGTTGATATTGGCCTCAAACTTGCAATCCTCTTGCTTCAGTCTCCTGAATCTCTGGGAATACAGGCATGTGCCACTGTGCCTGAAAAAAATTCTATTTCAAACAGTGAAAATTCTAAAGTGGATATGTTAAAACAGAAACTCCATTGCCAACTCTCAGAAGTGTTGTGGAGAGCATCTCTATGTTGGAAATTTGATTTCAATGACCATTAACTTTCCCTTTAACTCTTAAGCTCCAGCATTTAGTGAATTGGTGTTGATGGGAATCACACATGACAGAAACTGGTATGATAAAGGAGATCTTTTTTTTTAAATAGTCAAGTCTCTCTTTTTATCATAAAGTATACTTAGCTCCATTGACTTTAGGATTGGCCATGTGACTCTCTTTGTCCAATAAAATATTAGTGGACATTGCTTACGTAGAGTCTTTAAAAGTGCTTGGTCAATTTGGCTCAGCTCTTGAGCCCTGTGATCCACCGTGAGATACTCCCAGCAGCCACTTCCCTCTCTGCCTGAACTCAGAATCAACACATGTGGAGCTGCCCTGAACCCAAGCCCAGCTGGCCTAGATCAGCTGAGCCTCATTTGATCCTATGAGTGTGGGAATAAAGGTTTATTGTGCTTCATTATTGTGACAAAAGCTGACTATAAATGCCTGGCTGTCTATCAGCTAAGATACTGTTCACAAGGAATAGGCCTCCTTGTAAAGGTCCTCATGTCTTAGCATCATCCTCCTGACTTGGGACCAATTCTACCTTGTGAGATGGCAAAGAGAATAGGTGAGTAAGTGTCCATGAGCTGAAATGCTGACCCTGTTTATACAGTAGCACAGTCTGAGTCCAAGGGCCTTCAAGGAACTACTGAAGGAAACTACTGAGTTTTGTTTTTTCTCTCTGTTATATCCTGGGAACAATTTTTAGGAGAGACTGTGCTGGGGTGAACCATTCTTGTGGCCCCCATGCATGCTGCCTTATTCCATTCTTGCTCTGACCTTGTTGAGGTAGTAAGCCTTGGGTAAACCTGCTGGAGTATAGAGAGGTCTTCTTCCTTTCAGGCCTGCAGCCTTTAAGTTCCCAGGTGTTGGTTGGGATCCTATTCAACACTTGGGATCCTGAGGAACTCATTAAGGAGAGTTTTAACAGGGAAGCAAAATTCACCTCTGCCCACTTTCACCTTCTATAAAAGCAGAAATCAGCCTGAATTACTACACTAGGCTTCTGAAAGCCAGAGCTGGGAGGAGAAAGAGGGGGCTGGAGCCAGCACAACACAGGAGGTAACTGAGAGCTTCCCGCAGATAGCCGCTGGAGCCTTCCTAAGGCATCTGTGGCCTCCCCAGGGATGGATGGGTCTTTCCCATGCTGCTCCTTCAAAGCCTTAAATTCTGAAATTGTTCATACTGGCTTTCTTTGGTAACCTTTTTGTTTCTGGCTTCCATATGTTGTGTGAAGGCAGAAGAGGAAAGGAAGGGGGATGTTGATGACAATATAAAAAATGTTTCATCTACATTTGGAAAGAGAGAGCAAGAAACAACTATCAGAGCTGCAGGAGTCCAGCCTGATGTTTAGCCCTGCCTGTTTTTGGTTTTGATTTTGATTTTCCTGAGGCCCCGAGGATTAGTAAGATACTTCAACTAAAGCGATGAACATGCACTTACATGACCAAAAGAAGTTGTAAGTTATCTGGAAAGGAGGGCCAGAGCAATCCATATGCATATGAAAAAAAAATTTAAAAAAGACAAGAAGAGAAGTGCCAGGAGCCACACACTATATACCAACTCACTCAACTGCCACAGGAATCCTTCATTAACCTCCCGAATCAGGGAAACAAGGTAAAGACATGTCTGTAACTTCCTCAAGATCTCACAGCTAGTTAGTCGAAGAATTGGCAGAACCCAGGTAAACTGGGATTAGAACTCAGATCTATCTCTAGAAAGCAGGAGAAAGGCAGGGCTTGGTGGCACACACCTGTAATCGCAGGTGGCTCAGGAAGCTGAGGAAAGAGGATTGCAAGTTCAAAGCCAGCCTCAGCAACTTAGTGAGTTCCTAAGAAATTTAGCAAGATCCTGTCTCAAAAAGTTTAAAAAAAAAATTTTTTTTTTTTAAAAGGACTGGGATGTGGCTCGGTGGTTAAGTACCCCTGGATTCAATCCCTGGCACAAGGGGGAAAAAGTGGGAGAAACAAGGAATGTCATTCAAACCCAAACTTGTGCACAGATGTTCAAATGGTCGGTGATCTGAGAGATTAAAAGGGGACCCTCAGTCTAGGGACAGTGGTGTAGGCCTGTAATACCAGCAACTCAGGAGGCTGAGGCAGGGGGATCATAAATTCAAAGTCAGCCTCAGCAACTTAGTAAGACCCTATCTCAAAATAAAAATAAAAAAGGCTGGGGATGTGGCTCAGTGGTTAACTTTGCCTAGATTTAATTCTCCCCCACCCAAAAAAAAGGTGGGGGAGCCTCACTTCCCAAATGGCTTCTCCATCCACCCTGATGTCTACAATTTCATTATTATTATTACTTCACCCTCACTCGGTTAAACCTATGTTTGTCAAAGCAAGGTATGCCTAACCCAGTAGGAACTCAGCTGTAGGCCTAAGGTGCCCAGGAATCATGGTACATTGTTCGAGAATACTGATTTCACAGCAAAATTAAAGAGAAATTATGCCAAACCAAACACTAATGTTTTGTAAACTGTAAATATGCGCTCCGTTTAAAAGCTAATGTGTGACAAGTTTCACATTTCTTTTGTGCTGAAGTCCCAGAACCCTAAGCATATGAATTATTTCTATGTAAGGGCCACTATGTCAGAAAAGTTTGACAATGCCCATTGAGGACACCCTGTCCCTAGGGAGCTTCTGGTGTCTCAACACATATTAACCAGCAGTGGTGAGGGCACATTTATAGTCACTGACAAATATTCACTTGAGGACAGATGACAGTTTAATGTCACCCAGCACAGAGAAACTACTTGAAGTAATGAGACCCCAAAAGCTGAAGTTTGATTGAATTCTGGTCATGGAGGTCATTTCCACTGAGCAATTGTGAGAAGGTACCCCAGAGGGACTTCAGGTCATATGTGAGTGGTGGAGTTACTACAGAGTCATCTTTTCCTCCATCATCCAATCGTTTTTCTCCCACACTCCTTATTGGAGAAGTTTCTCACGCTCTCTTTTCAGAGAGAATGCTCCCAGAAACCTGTTAAATGGGGTCAAGCCACAGATTCCTTCTCTCCAGGCAGACACTCAACTCAAGGCAGTGCATTTGGAATGTATTTGTGTGCATAATAATAATTTAAAATTTTTTTTTTATTCAGAAGTTTGGAAGTCAGAGTTAAAGATCTGATTTAATTGTATCTGCTGGGCTTGTGAACTAAAGATGGTCTAAAGCTGGAGATAATTGTGGTCACGTGTGTGCTACAGCAGCAAAACTCAATGCTTGAAAAGACAAAAGCACATGTGCAGAGAGCAACAATCAAGAGAACATGCAGCCCTGGAGAGAGAAAAACAGTGACTTCTGTTCCTGAGGTCTGGCCTCTGCGAAGCCTGCCTTTTGTATGAACTTCCTTAGCACCTTTCCCATAAATTCCCCTCTTTGTTTAAGCTGGCTTGAGTGTGTTTCATTCCTTGCCACTAAAAGTTCTCTGACAAAGACAGAGGGCGTTACCATAAAGAGAACATGATCAAACACCGACTTTACCCGGGTGTAGGGTAACCATGTAATTTATCATCCTAAATGGATTACGTGGAGTGCTGCTAATAATTATACCAACACAACAGGAAAACAAGGATGTATGGCCATGTTCCCCACGTGGTAAGGAAGGGAAATTAGATATTAACTGCTTGTATTTCCCAGGCACTGTTACCTGCTTACATGTATGTTACTTTATTTGTCAGTCACAATAATCCGATCAAGGCTGTCCTTTCTCAGACTAGGAACCAAAGTTGAGATTAAATAATTTACAGAAGTCCTTTTCTACAGGAAGCTGGTAGAATAGACAGGATGGGACTCCTGGTCTGTCTGACCACAGGTGCTGTTCTTATCTCTTCAGCTCTCTTCCTTCAGAGCAGTTTTGTCTGGGGCTCAGGTGACACTAGTCCATGATGTCCACATCAGCAATTGGGGACTGAGAGCCACAATAACTGAACAGAGAAACACATGCAATCACACTCCTCTCTCAGAAAACCCACGTCCCCGCCATTGACACAGAACAATGTCCATCCTCATTCTTGTTTGAAACGCCTTTCAGCTGAAAAAAGCACAATGCAACAAAATCTCCACTAGCAAAAAAGGAAATTGAAGTCATTTTGAGACAATTTAGGAGAATCCCCATTTTCACCTGAGTTATTTGAGCAGTGCAGGACATAAAAGATTAGGGGTCGAAATTTTTCAGATAATTGCTTGTTTTCCTGGCCTAGCAGGTTTAACTGTCAGTTTTTCTTTTCCTGAATCTATATTATTCTCACCACACTAAGAATACCTACCGCTTGCTGTTTGTGACCCAAAGAAAGCCACGATGAGGGAGGAAAGCCTAATATATTGATTAAGATACCGGTGGAAAAGTCTCCGTTAAAAATCTAATGTGATCCAAGGTTGCTTTCTACTAAAATGCCAAGTACATCAGGAGAATAATTGGTTTCAAGGGCTCTATCCCTTTTCTTATCAGGTACTTGGAGCCCCCAAGACCAATCCAGCCACAGTCAAGCAATTACCTGATGATTAGGGCTTCTGGGATCGCCAACCATTGTGGGGATTATGCCAGGTTCTTTCTGAGCCAGAGAAAGGGATCAGTTACTGCCAACTGCACCCACCTGTTTATCCTTAGTAAGGGTTGGACTGCCAGGATAGTAATTACATCTTAATTCAAGGCGCCATGGCCTAGATAGGCTGTGAGCACTCTTGCCACAATGTACTGTCTGGAGGAGGAGGCTCCAGCTCCAAGCTGAGAGGCAGGGCTTGTTTCCCCATTAGAGCCCCAGCTGCTTTTTCCAACACAACTTTTAGATCCCCTGGCACTGTTTGCTCAAAGTGTGAGTTTCCAATATAATCCCTGACCTTGTGAGAGGTGAAAGTATGATGGGAGGAATTTAAAAAGAAGTTGTAGAATGGAGAGGAGCACAATTTGGGTTGAAGATCCAATGCAGACACTGTTACTATGCATTCTGAGGTCAAAGGTACAAACTCATAAATTGCAGTTCCCAGCCCATGTAAAAATCGTACTGGCATTTCACTAGTTATGTGGGACACAGGAAAAATACTCTTGACCACAGGGCAATTTTACTGAGCCTTATAAAATGGAAGGTGAATTTATTGCACTAATAACTTAATTGAGGGGAAAAAAAAGGTTGACTTTTGAAGAACTTTATAGTCTGTTTATTGAAGCACTCTTGGTATCCTGTCACACCTTACCAGTATTTTCCTGACTTTTTTTCCCTCATGAATTCTATAATAGCAGTGAAAGTTCCTCTCCATTTTCTTTTGAATGACTCAAAAGCTTGAGATTTATTTAAGTGCTCACATTATTGTCCTTAAAATCCTTGGGATTTATTTGAGTGCTCATATTATTGTCCTTCACCTTTCTTCACCCAACTCCCAATTAAGGGAAACAATTTTAACAAAATTACCCAAATACATACCCCCAATATACATATGCACACAAAATGATCTGCACTTAGAAAACTATTCATCTATATATGGATAGATAAATAGACCTTAGGTGCTACATAAGCAGACAGTGTCATTCATTCCAGCAGCAGAAAAAATAATCAAATCCTAGAGTAGTATGAAACAGTTGAGCACAAAGGTTAATAAATATAAAGTAAAAGTCCCAATTGGGAAACACATCCCATCACTTGATATATGATTACTTCTTGTTAGTGTGTTATCAGTATTTTTACTCCTCTAACAATCCACTTTTCTTAATTATTTCTGATAAACCTCAAATAAAAACTACCTTTTTATTGAAAGATGTGATTAATGACTTTTGCACAGAACAACCACTAGGTAGCTTTTCTTGGTAACTTTGAATTAATTTTGTTTTCTTACAGTGTTTTGAATATGGTTCTCTTCCTGGTAGTCAGAATGTAAACATTACAAAATGTTTTTATTTGGTTCCAGTTTTCTACTCTAGCATTAACTTTGGATATTAGATGAAAAATCATAACAATAGAGATCACTATTCTTTAACAAAATAGCATTTTATTTACAGGTGTTAATGATTTGGCTTATCGTGGTGTCAGAGGGTAGGTGGCTGTATTTTGTTTTGAAATCATAAGCAGTGATTTCCTAGAAGTGTGGGGTCACTGCATTTTGGGGGTCTAAAGGTATTCTTTTCATTCACTGTTTTTTATATGCAAGGTCTAAAATTTAAATTTTTGTTATATAACTGAACTGACTGCTTCATTGGGAAAAGAGAGAGAATGAGAACGGGGGGAAAGAGTAATTAGAGAAAAATATGATTATAAATATTTAATATAGTTGTGTTAAGAAATTAAAGGCAGGTTCAGGTTGAAGTTGAGTAGCTATAAGAGCTGTCCTTTAAATTTTACCACAGCTTTGGGGATGCTCATCTGCTACATCTGTTTACACTTTGGTTTTCTTCAGACATTAATAGTTGGATAGCAACTTACTTTTGCTCTGGAATTTTTAGCTAAGTAGGCTTGTTATCTATGTCTTTTTTAAAAATTATAATTAAATATATACTTTACGAATATTTTAAAAATGAAAGATCTTAAAACAAATTGGCTATAATTTATATTGTAGATGATGGCTGATACTAGATATAGACCTCTATTAAAGTCAAAGAATGCAGTCTCTGTCCAAGCACTCCTCCTCTGGCCAGATGTGAGTTGGCAAAGGTCCAGGAGGTTCTGTAGCCAAGGAAGTTGTGTGTGGAGCCAATAACTTTCCTCCTTATCAGCAATTGAAAAACACCAAATTAAACATCATACATTGCCTAGTGTGGTAATTGCACCCCAGGCAACCACACATCAAGACTTCAGTCATTCATTATAGTATTGACCCATAAAACATCTTTACCTGGGCCTTCCCAGTGCACAATAACATGTCATCTTGCTGGGCCAGTCTGGGCTTTGCTCTGCTCACACATTCTTCCCTTCTCTGGGCCAAGATGTTTCTGAGAGAAAGCAAAGAACCAGTAGCTGCAAGCTCCATGCTCCAGGGTTTCTAAGAACAAATGTTGGATAGCACAAACACATTTTTGGTCTCATTGGTTTCTATTTTTATTATTTTTAAATGAATACACTGATCTAAATAAGAGAAGGGATATGTCAACCTGTATAGAGTGATATTATTTCTGAAAAAAGCAGATAAAACCAAACTTTAAACTTCAATAAGGAAATGCAACTTAAGTGCTAAGTCAAAAAAATACCAGCTGCCTCCAGTAGGGTTGGCCAGGAGCCTGGGTGTGGGAAGCCAGAGTATAGAGGAAGCTCAGGGCTGAGGTGAGGATCTTCCTCTGGAAACTGAGACTGAAGAAGGCTTGTTCAATTGAGGATAGGTGCCAATGGTGGCTCTGGGAAAAGACAGCCCAAGTTTTGGACTTTTTTAGGTAAACTCAGATCCTCAAAGAATTTATATACATGTCAAGAGCTTCCTAGACCCAGGAGGAGGAGGGTCATGCTCACAGTTGCAGGTCTTAATGCATTGACAGGTGCTTAAAATATTAGAGATTAACAAACTGAGATTCAAGGAAGACAGCTACTTCTTTTATAAGGATCAATTATATATCAGCAGGGGAGGAAAGGAAACAGACAATAGTTTAGCTGGGATTTTAAAACATTTCTCCATTTTTCTCTGTATTTCACATACTTGATGGTATTTGCCTAGATTTCATGGGCTGTTTTGTTCCCTACATGACACATTCTGGTGTGCAAATATTGTTCACTGTGAGAAACAGACATCTTAACCTGGTGCCTTCTCAGTGCACAATAGCATACCCTGCACGGGGAGTAAAATTCACTGTTTCCCTGAAGACATAGGAAAGAGCACATTAGTCATGAAGCTATTCAGATAGCTATTTGGAATAGCTCAAACAGCTATTCTGCCTTGACCACTATGGCTCAGTAAAGCAAAATTCATTTAGAAAGCAAAACAAAATCATTTAAAGCCTGACATTTAAAAATAGGCTCCTTTGGGAACATGTTTTTCTGGTTCAAAAGTTAGTCCACCATATAATCACACATTTATAAAGAAGGCTCAAAACAGTTAAAACATGTCAGCACTTTAGAAATTAAGGATATCTAAAACAGCAGATGCAAGTCGTGGTAGGGTTGGGAATCTGCTATCTGTCTTGCTGACTTTCCTAGTAGTAGCAGACTCAGAAGGAAATGCCTACTCTCAGGTGAGAATTATTTTGAAAGTTAGTTTGGGTTCAGAGATTAAAAGGTTTTAGGGAGCTCTTCAGTCAGAGTTCTGTGGAAGTGGGCATGGGGATTACAGGTGTGTAATCCACAGGACTTTGTTTCTAAAGAGTGAAAAAGAAAATGAATTTAACCTATTTATCAATGATTATAAAAAGAACTACTAAATATTATAAACCCTAAGGAATTGTCTTGAATAACCACCAAGCTGTATGTATCCTGGTATTTATAGGCTAACAATACTTTCATGTGTTACACAAACACAGTAAACTCAACACATGGCAAAGGAGAGGAAAGGGAGATTCAAGTCACAATATCCTGCCCTCTTTTCAGTGTGAGGGCTAACTCTGACTTGACCTCTCTCTGTTTCAGTGTTTTGTCCCATAATGACTGCGGTAGGCAGAACAATAGCATCCCAAAATGTCCACATCCTGATCCCCAGAAGCTACAACTATGTTAACGTACTTGCAGATGGTGATTAAATTAAAGATTGTTGAGTGGGAACATTATCCTAGATTATCCAGGTGAGCCTAGTGCAATTACCCAGGTTCATATAAGGGAGAGAGAAAGTCAGGAGAGTCAGAGGAGATGTGGTAATAGAAGTGTAGATCATGACGTGGTTGATGTCGTGAAAGGTGTAACAAGACTACAAGCCAAGGAACATGAACAGTGTGTAAGCAAGGAGTGGATTCTCCCCTGGAATCTCTAGAAGAAATGCAGCCATGCCAATACTTTGATTTTTTTTTTTCTTTTTCTTTTTAGCCTCATAAGAACCATTTCCTGACTTCTGACTCCTAGAAGTGTAAGGTAAGTTTGTGCTGTTTTAAGCCACTAGGTGGGTGGTAATTTGTTCCTGCAGCTGTAGAAAGAAATTTCAATGACTTTGATCAGGGGAAGATAATTAGACAGTTCTTGGCAGCTCTGGCGTTCAGTTCCTGGAGGTTCCAGACCTAAAGGCACTGGGGAACCTAGAAATGGAGGTTCCTTCAGAGGCCAGGATGGAACCATGTCTTCCTGGGCTGCCTTGGCATGGACTACACAGGACACTTCTGCTTCTGAGCCGCTGGTCCAGGAAGTTGCTCGGTGAGTTTGCGTTCCTCATCTCCTCCCATTCCACTTACATCACCCAGGCAACTGTGGCGTCCTTCGGAGCACACTTCCTGTTGTGTGCAATGGCTTGTGTGTCAGAACCTGGGAGAGTTTCTTGTTGCCAAAATATGGGTTTTGAGTCAGCACTGGTGACGTTTGCCATGGCATTCTAAACTTGGTGACATGCGAGCTGGCTCTGAATGCTTGTTTGTTAAATTTATCTTCAGATGGAATATCCAGTGAAATAGTTCTCAGGTCTGCTTTGGTCAAGCTGTCATTTATGGCAAGATGAAAAGCAAACTGGGTCTTAGGTCCTTTTTCATTATATAAGGCTCAATCTAATGAAAATGGTTCTTCAAGGATATTTACAAGGAAAGTTATGGCTGGCTAAAGTCCACCTGCAATTCTATATTGGGCTGTTCTTGAGGGAGTTGGGAAAAGCGAGATTTAAGTGTCCTCAATATGACCCTGTTGGTTAAGCTGTCAAAGCCCACGTCACCCTTGTTGCTCTGCCAAGCTGTGGTGGCTAAAGAATGCATTTGTTTGTTTGTGTGTTTTAATGCTGGGTATTGTACCCAGGGCCTCTTGCATTGCACTGACAGTCTTTAAAAAGCTCTCTGGGTGTTTCTAATATGCAGCCAAGGTTCTAAATTACCATACCCAAATATTTCTATGAGTTAAATGCCATTACTATCACTATCTCACTAAAGAGGAAATCAAAGAATGAAAGGTCACATATTTTCCCAAGGTCACACAGTGAGTAAAAGTCAAAGACGGGATTCAAACGCAGGCTGCAGAGTCTAAAACATGTCTTCCCTGCTACTTTGTGCAGAATCGAATCCTAAGCAAACAGCAGAATCCTATATTCTGCAAATGCTTGCTGAATAATTAAGTGTGGGAATAAATGCATGACAACACCTGTGTGATATTTTAATTAAAACATTGATGGACATAGGCTCAGTAATTTAAATTAATGCAGAGCTTTCACACATTGTTTGGCCTCATATGCATCTGAGAAACTTTTCCCCAGTCCTTTTTATTTTAATTCTTAAAACTTAAATTAATTTTTAAATTAGTATTTAAGTCTAGAATTAAAAAAAACATACTGAGAAAACAGAATTTTCATCTCTAAATCCATTGAGTTCTATATTTTAGGATTCTTAGATATGTAATTTTCAATGGCCATGGTATTATTTTGAACAATTGAATATTTCTCATATCAAGAAATTCATTTTTAGATAGCCCAGAGCTATGTCATTGAGAAATGTTTAAATAAGTAAATTTGATTAGACTCTACCTTGAAAATATTGCTTTGTTTTAAAAATACTTCACTCCCAAAACTTAGTATAAATATGCAATTCATTTCAGAATCTTTAAAATCTCAACAATTTTACCTGCCTGTTCATGTCATGACAAGAGGGATGGAATTTGCTTCTGCTTCTAAAATTTGAAATTCCTTTTTATTATTAGAAGTAATGAGGGCAGAAGGAGAGAAGACTCTTAAATGTAGATCAATTTGTTACATGGTTGCATTGAAATGTAAGCTAAAGTAAATTTTTTTTCTGTAAAAATATAAGAAATCCAAGAAATGGAAAAGCCAGTTTTGCTACAAACTGCTTCTACACTAAGAATAGAAAGTGGAGGAAAAGTAGAACAGTAATTGCAAATTGCCTTTTATATTACAGTTGAAAAAACTTTCCTGTTCAATAATTTTAATAAAGAAATCTCCCTAGATGTCCCCTTGATCAGTTTGAACACAATTCAAGCAGTATACACATTGTTCCTTGAGTTTATACCTTCATTACTTCAAATTATGTGTAGTGTCCTGCCAACACTTGGATCAGTCTACTGTAGTTAAAAACTAGGCTCCAAAGCAACTAGAAATTCATGTGTTTTCTGTTTCAGAAACAAAATTCTTTTTGCAATCAACCTATCACTATTTTACTTTTAAATTCACATTATTAGTGGAATTATAGACCAGAGATAAAGTTCAAATTAGGTTTGTGGTGTTTTCTTCTCCAAATTCTCGGCTAAATATTTTTAGGCATCAATTCCCAGCCTGTAGGATGTAGGTCTCTGAGGCACCAAGATGTTAATGCAAAAGATTCTCAGCTTCCTGGATGGCTGTTCAGTGAATAGCTAAAATGTTACTCACATAAATGTACTACCATCTTCCAAATATATGTAGATGTGAATGTGATTCATAAATTTCCAATTCATTTCAAAATCTTAGTTAATTCACATAGTTGTTTTTCATAATGTATTTCTTTAGTCAATGGATAACTGCTTTTGGTGAGGGATGGCATTATACAATACTTCATGACATTAAAAAGAGTCTTTGTGACTGGAAATTAGAGCAAGTACACAACTCAAACCAACAGGTATATCAGTGGTCACCTTCCAATATAGTAGAAAATGACAATAAGCAAATACCTTGCTGAATATCAGAAGATCTATGTGCTTCTACCCTATCTTAGTGATAGCCTTGGGGAAATGACTTAAATATTTCAAGCCCCAAACGTACTATCAGAGAAATTTGAAAATATTTTTAAAATCTTTCTGTTTGAAGAGCAGAGGACTGATGCTTCCTCATGTAAAGAATGTGCACATGTCCTATAATGCAATACAAAGTTCTGTTCCACTGAATAATTGTGATCAGATCCTTATGTTCATTGCAAGCAAGGTTCTTTCAGGCTTTCACACTCGGGATATCACTATACATCTAGGGGCACTAACAAGAAACGAGAAGAGTTTTGAAAGATAATTAAATATAAGTGAGCAGTGTTGTTGATTACTCATTAAATGGCCAAACCATAGTACTGACTAGAACCCAGCCAGCCAGCCAGCCTAGAGCAGAAGAGACTGAGGTGAGCTGGGTCATTTCCTCTGTTACAGTAATCTCTCTACTTGGGATCACTCTTATCATGTATTCTGAATTTATCAAGAGCCAGCAACTCTTCTAAATGCACTGCCTTCATTTTGATTAGATCTTGCAAAGAAGATAGATGAAGAAACAGATTGTGAGAAGCTAGGTGAGTTTGAGGTCACCTAGGGAGGAAGACTGAGGTATCAAATAATTTGGATTAACCTCAAAGCCTGTGCTTTAGGAGATGTTGGTGACAAGACTAGTCCCTGGGCAGAAATGTGAAGTAGGTAAAGGAAACCAAAAATATATCCCAAAATATATATGCTTCTTTGATATAGAAACTATATTGAAACTAAAGACAATTAAGCAGCAGCAATAGGAAGATAAACTCTCTTCCCTCTTTTCTGCCTAAACACAAGATATAAATTCTGCTTTATTGAAGACAACTCTTATCAGTCCAAAGACACTACCAGAGGACTCTGCAAGCAAAGCTTACTCCTTTAGTTTCTTCCCATATATTTACCTCCCAGTTTCCTGCCTTTGAAGCCCCAAACTGCTCTCCTATGTCCTGTCATTTCTCTATAAATCTCTTCTTTGTTGAAGACACTATGGAGGGCAGACTTTAAAGCACTGCTTTTACTTGCTTTCATTAGAGGTCTCTCCTGTGTGATATGTACTGATGCATTGATGATCTTCATTGTTTTTCTTTTGTTAGTCTTTTACTACAGGAGTCTGTTCCAAGTATAAATTTATGAGGATTGAAAAGAAATTATGTTCCCTCCCCAACATGAGTTAAACTAATCTTCCTCTCTTCGTTTCTGCCATTACTTACTTGATGGTTAGGAACATCCTACCCACTACTTGTGTATGTAGGGAGCCAGAATAACTTGGTGGTTCAAAGTGTAGGTTGGGAGTCAGCTGAATTCTGGTCAAGACCAGATTCTGTTACTAGCAATGTTGTTTTGTGCAATTTACTTAACCTATCAAAAACTTGCCTCATAATGTTCTTATAATGAAACCATGTAATTCCTTCACTCGTTTAATGAATTTTCCTAGAAAGCCCATTGTCTGCCACCAATCTGGGTACAGGCGGTTAATAGCTCCGAGTTCCGTCCTCATAGAACTCAGAATTTTGGTAAACTAAAAAGTTTGGATGTTCAGTAACAAAAAATAAAAGAATATTTTGGCTGTGGTACTATGAATAAATGCAAAGCATGGCTAAGGGAATGAGAATAGGGGGGACAGATGATATTGTAGATAAGGTTTTGATGCACATTAATGTCAAGGCTTTTTTTCCCCCCTGCAGTATTGGGGATTGAACTCAAGGGTTTGCACATGCTTGGCAAGCATAGCCCCTTTTAAATTTTGAGACAGGTTCTCGCTAAGTTGCTGAGGTTGACCTCAAACTTGTGATCCTCTTGCCTCAGCCTCCTGAGTAGCTGGGATTACAGATGTGGGATGCCATGCCAAGCTTAATGTTAAGATCTAAACACAGAACCTGAACCCTAGAAGGACTCAGTAACTGTTTTCTGTTGCTATCAGTAGTACTGTTAATACTGATCTAGGTACTTGAGCACTTCCTGAACACACAGATCCTGGAGAAATCATTTCAGTGGGTGGCATTTCAGATCTGAAGGGAGACGGGTATGTAAGGCAGAGCAAATGGCTCTCCCCTTTTATGCTAATCTACTCTGATTAAGGTTGAGGATTCTGAGTTTTCTTCTAATCTCAGTGAAAGAAAGCTGAGTGAACATATCAAATTAGTTCCAACTAGAAGAGCTGAAATTGCTTGCTCTGAAGCAACAAAATGTCCCTTGTGTTCTTTCCTGATACAGGTTTTGGTGAGAATTATTCCATTTAACCCCAGCAAAATTTCCTAAATTTGAATTTCCAGGAGCAAGCATTAGGTCTTCATTTCTTTCTTTCCAGAAAGCATTTGGTACCTTTGCAAACTGGTTCATAGGACTGTATAAAACAGGGGCCACATGGAGCCTCAAAGTTTCTTCTTCTTTTTTAATTTCACTTTTCCTGCAGGGAAAGTATGTATTGCCACCGATCTTTATAACAGGAGCCTTGCTTTACTGACTGGCCCCAAAAAGACCTCATCCAGATGACTTGGTCAGTGCCTATGTAGAAAAGGAGTTTCTCTCACTTAAAAATAATAACATCTAGCCCACTCACAAAACCTCTGACAACTACAAAATCTCAACCTCATGGACTTTGAGTTTGGTTCAGGAAGCTGTTTCATTCACTGGCTTTGGGGTGTAGTTATTTATCCTATGAACTGTGCTTTCCTCACCTGTGAAACAAACAATACTAAGGTATCAATAGAAAAGAATAATTAACTTTCATAGAACAAAAAAAGGCAATAATTAAGATTCTGAAATAAAGACAAAACAGAATAAGCCTTGGGCAGGATCTAGCCCCCAGAGTGACTGGACACAGGGCCTGCCATGCTGTCAAGTTTCTTTCTCATTTCTGTTCTTCTATAAGTGTTGATTTCACATTTTCAGGTATCTGTACAAGGTAGGGACATGATTTGATGACACTTGATGATTAACATTTTCCCTGAATGCAGAGATGTAAGAAAGATTTTTTTCCTTCAGAAAAAAATTATATCAGAAAAATTCTAGGAGAAGATACAGGGGAGCCTAGTCTCATGTTTTTTCCTGGACTAATCTTGATGACCGAGTTAACAAATCACTCTCATTGGCTCCTCCTGAGTCCCAGGACTTCTCTCATAATAAGAGTGCACAACCATTTCCATATGTTTTCCCTTCTCTCTTCCTTTCTCTCCCCCCATTCGTCTTAGTTTACTGTTAGTCTTTTCCTCATGCTCTTCCTTCCTGTTCTATTCTTAGTGGCTCTCTTTATATCAAAGAAGACATTTGACATTTGTTTTTTAGGGCTTGGCTAGCTTCACTTGGCATAAGAAGTGAGTCTGTATTATGTATTTGGGGAGTTCAAAACCCAATTGAGTCGAATGTATGAAAGATGATATGTCTTGAGCTCTGTAATGTTTTGAACAATCAATAAAAATAAAATAAAATAAAATAAAAATAAGAGTGCACAAGCCATGATGATCTGTCCTTTCCTGAACCACTGGTTGGAGTCAGAATGACCTACTTCCCCAAAGGCAGGAAAGGCCATTACCACAAATGGAGTAGGAGGACACTGTTGAGAAACCTGTTAATCCTTGCAAGTTTCTCATGAGAATTCAACCAGAGGAAATTCAGTGGAGAAGTATTTTCTATTGGAATTAGGCTCTAAACTTAGAATGTTGGGGGAATACCTCTTAGTTATTGAACTCAGTAACTTAGTTACTGAGGCCAGCTACTTAACACAACCAGTATTAATTCTAATACTATAGTAAGTTACTAGTTCCTCATTAGAGATGAGAGAAATTTGGCTGATGTTTCAGTATCATGTCATGTATTTTTAAAAAAATTCTCTTTAAAAACACCAGGATCACTGATTGAGATGTTCAGTGTGAGAGATTTGTACCAACTGATACCAGCTGAGGGAGAGCTTCCTCTATACTTACAAAGCTTATTCCAGGCATGCCATCCATAGGAGCAATTATTCATGCATTCAATGAGAGATGAATCATTGGGATTGTTAGTATCATATATACATATGTACATAGATATCTTCATATCTATGCATACACATAATTTAAGAGAAAATTGTATGTACTTATAAGCTGAGGAAGGAAAGAAAAGTATATCTTTGAATACAATAAAGCACACAATAGTATGCAATGGCATATTATTGTTTGAGAAAGCCCCAAGCTTGATATATGAAACTTCCATGTTATATGTTAGTTGAATCAGAACCTGAATCTGAGTCTCTTTCCCTCACATACAAAATGACTTCCATTCATATAACCAATTATACTTTCTGCTTCTTACAGCTTTCTTTGAGTATAGTGGGACTGCTTTCAAAGGTAATTCAAAGAGCTCTCAAAATTCTGAGTCGGAAAAAAAATAGAAGGTTTTTTTAACATGTTCCTACTCACAACTTGGCAGTTTCCCAAACCCACTCTGAATCTGTTCTTGTTTCCCTGCAATCGAAGCTTTTCTCAAGTTTGGTTTCAGTTATCACTCATGGCATCTCCCACATCTCATGTACATACATATTACACGCTTGAATGAAAATAAAGGCACGGGGAAACTTTCCATCCTCTGGGAGGAAAAGCACTCAAATACATGGAGTGGCAAAAGTGCATTTCCTGCTTGTACTGTGTTCACAGACGCCTTGAGAAGGCATGGAGCATGACATAAGCATTGCATACCTGGAAAGGCTCTGTGAACCTATCACGAACTTCTAATTCTTCTATTTGATCTGGAAACTTTGAAAAGAAGTTTAAACCAAAATGTGCCAAGAAGTATATATTTAGTACAGGAAGGAAGGATTGTCAACAATTAGACTGTATTAATTTTGCTAGGAAAAAAAATCGGACCTAACTCCATGGTGAGGGAACTTTTACCAGCTTGCTTTTTTCTAGAAACATTTATTTGTCATTATCTTCAGGTGCTCTTATATATTTGAGTTGTCAGTCTAAGCATTTTCAGGAGAGCTTGGGGACTTAATGAAATAAATTGATTTTTTTTTAACCATTTCACAGGAGGTGAGAATTCATTTGCTGAATAATGAGCATGGTGTATTCCACTTACTTTTCCAGACTCCTGTCTCATAACCTGAACCAAGGTTTTTCAGAAGTATAATTAAAACATTCAGAGACTGTGGCAAGGGAAAAGTAGAGCTGAGGCATGTTTAACTCCTCCTAAAATTATAGGAAAGAAGACTTGATATATCTCAGGAACTGTGCTAGGACCTGGCACCTTGGAATTAACATGTAGTTCATGCAGGACCTTGGCAAGAGCCTTCCAGATGACAATAGGAATGGAAACTTGATAGCTCTGGGCTAAGACTAAATGGTTAGCAAGAGGATCTTCTAATATGGTCCCCTATTTCATGAAGCTTACTTTTTTTTTTAAAGGGAAGGTAATATGTGGTTTATACTTTAAAATACTTCATTAGACAATATTGTATAAATATGTGTTTTAGTTCATTTTAATCTAGACCCTGGGGCAACCAGTTATTCTAATTGGGAATACATACTCTAGAGCCTTGGATTTTGATAGCACTGACTCAAAATGCCAAACTTCAGAGGATGGCTGTAGGTGCCTCAGCTGCCTTTTATCTCTAAACTAGAGGTTTTGATCGTTACTATGATGAATGTCGGAAGTGGGTTCCACTGGGAAATTGAAGGTATCAGAGATGTGCAGGTCATTCAGAAATGCTTTACAGGGCTTCTCATCTTTTCAGGAACAAGATAAAAGAATATGGTGACATTCCCCAGGCAGCCCCATGTTCAGGATAAGGAATACAGTAAGGTCTCCAGGAAGGAGGCTGGAGAAGCGATCCAGAATTAAAGTGGTGGAACAAGTCACAGACAAGAGGAGGGTGTCTGGTGGTGGGAACTTAAGTCTGTAGTTTGCCTTAAGCCTTTTAGGTCCTGAGCTAATAGCGCTGATGACATTAGAGCCAAGTTTTACTAATTGTTAGCTCCAGGGTTAATACCTTTTACCCCACCATCTTCTTCTCATTCTCTCTCCCCAACCCAGAGGGAAGTGCCTGGTTTCTGGATATTCAAACCCTTTTCTTTCTTCAAACTGTCATAACCTTTACTCTGAAGTAGGCCCAGAAAGACCCTTAAGACTACAAATGGACTTTATCCTTCTGGAGAATGATTTGAAACTTATCTAGAGTAGGGCTTAGAAATTATTCCTGCTTATAATTGTTGTTAATTAATATGTGCAACCATATGTTTTGATTGACATACGAATACTTTCAAAGTAATTTCTGCTTGGTAAATGTGAACCTTCTCAATAGCAGTTTTTTTTCTTTCTTAAAATGATAACATAACAAATTTAAGGAGTGAAAAAGAATGGCAATTAACAAAAACAAGGTCAGTTCCCATGTTAGTGTTAAGGAGAGAGCACAGAAAGGTCAAGGAGCTAAGATAGATTGTGATAAAATTAAGTATGCAATGATATTTTATTGGGAACTTAAAACTAAAATTTTGCCTAATTCTCATGCCTACTATATTAACCATAAACTTTTTCTAAACAAAAAACTTTAATCAAAAATGGTTGAAAGAACTATACCCTGGCAGGTGAATAAGTGATTTACTTTTCCCCCATATTTTCAAGTGTTTAGAGATATTCTGAAGACCAATATTTTGTTGCATGAAGCAATACTACTGAAGAAAATTACTACTTATGGCCTGAACTGTAAAATTGGAGTTATCATGCCATGAAGTAAATTGCATAAAAATGGATGGGTTTGTTTGTTTTGCTTTGTTTCCACTCTGGGAGATTTAATCCACATTTTCAGGGAGAAAGGACATTCAACAAATGTATTACCTTACAGCCTGACAACATAACTGAGTTATCGGGACACTCCCAGGTCTACTCACACTGAATAGTATATATTGTAAGCAAAATACAGGATTCTGTCCTAGGAGTAGAGGAAAGGAAGTTAGTGAGATGATCCCCAGGAATGCTTCTATTTGCGTATCAGGAATCCTTGCAATGTTGAAAAGAAGGACTGGGCCACTGCCTAAAAGACCAAGAACTCCTTGCTTATGAAACTAGAGGACAAAGGAAATCTGGCAACAATCCTTACTTGTAGTAAAATGAATGTAAAGCTTCATGCAGTCTCCCATTTGACATGGCATTAAATTACAGTCATTGATTTTTTTTTTTTTAAGATTAAGCATGGAAAACATTTTAAATATACTATATAAGCAGCACCTTTCGAATTTGGACATTTCTTTCAGAATATCAGATTTCAAATATATCATGATTTTTGTCAGTTTTGAACTAAATATTTTTAGGTCAAAGGACGTATTTTGGAAACTGTATCGAACTAGATCACAGGAGTGAAGAGGTTGTAATATTTGTTCCTGTTACATATACAGCAGTTAAAATGATCTTCTCTTCATCCCTCTTTGCTGTAGGGCCTTGACTTTGAAAATGCCTTGGTTTAGGGGCTAGAAAGGCATAAAGAAATGCTATTCCAAGGTGATACTATTAAAACTAGGGGTCTTTTGAGTTCATTATCTCCCTTCAGCAAAGAATGGAAGAACAGGACACAGAGATAGCAAGCAAGAAGTAGGTTTATTGCAAAAGCGAAAGTAATAGACTTCTCCAAAGAGAAGCAGCTGTTGGGAGTCTGGTGGGGAAGTTTTGGCTTCTTCTTTTTATGGGCACTGGAATTTCTTCCTTTCCTTATCTCTTCCCCTATCCGCACTCTTCTTATTCATGGCATGCACCCCACCATATCTACATATCTATTTTAGTTTTTCTGTTGGCTGACCCACTTAGGAGTACAGGTACAGAAGTATCTGTCTGATTGGTTCTCCCACTTGTTTCCATGAGCACTTTCTCAGCTGGGAGGTTAACCTCATTAGAAGATGCTATTCATGCTTCTTTGGTCTGGCCCTGCCCCTGTCTTCCTCACTTGCCATCTTGCCCTAGCTGCCTACACTCTTCTACATCTCCCTCAATAAGTGGCCTTATATGAGCCCACTGTTACTGTATACAATGAAAAAAAGACAAAAGTTAGAATGTATGAGCTTGTATAGAAACTTAATATAGTAATTTTGTCAAATCTAGTAATAGAAAATGTTACTATGCATATATTCCTATTTTCCTTGATTTTTCTATTTATTTTTGTTGTCTTTTTTATTGCATATTAGAAAAAAATAGCTGGTTTTTCACCACTTACATAAATCATAGCTTCACCACTAAGAAGCACTGACATAGACCATAGCTGAACCATAAATATTTTTAGAATAAGATTTTAAAGTCCAAGGTTCATATCTCTGTTTATTTTATTTTTAGTTAAAAAGAAAAAGATGTAGCAGCGTCTGGGGTTCTTTGAGCTCCTTATTCATGGAATATTGAGGCTTCAAACCTCCATGACAAGGAAGTTTTGTGAGCTGCTGATTGACTAATACTAAATTCCAAATTCAAATATCTGAGTCTATTCTGGGTGACTTGCTTCTGTTAAGCTTCTTTTAATCCTTCTGTCTTCTGATTCTTACTCTATAAATGCATATTGGTGTCTGATTCCAGGCATAACATGTGGATTTTATTTTTTCAAAGACAACATTCAGCTTTCTTCTATTTGCAATAATTGAAGAGTAGAATACATAGGTAGCTAAATGGCAGAAGTTTCAACTCACTTGTAATTAGAAAGCAGTATGAAGAGCCAAGGCTGAGGTTTGAGTTTGCTTTTTATATTTCATTGATGACCTAAATAAGTTATAAATGGGCTGGAAGTTGAGTTGACTATACATATCTACCTCAAAGTGTGATTTCAAGTCCCCATGAATGAGGGGGAATGAACCCTAAAAGGATCCTTTTACTCAGAGCATAAAATTGTAAATAGTAATGGAATAATTAACTAATAATTGAGGAAAATTTGTATCATTATCAATTGTTCATAAATTAAACTTTAAAGGGTTGGCAAAGTCTTTTCTAAGCAAACAACATAGAAATCTTGTGGAAAAAATGACAGATTTGACTTGAACATAACAATAGCCAAAAACTCTACTCTCAGTTATAATTTAAAATAAGCATAAATTTTAAAAACATGATAAGAATAAAAATAAATAAGGAGACAGGACCTTTTATATGGTACATTTAGAAATACAAAAGCTATGAAGTGAAGGACTAAATATAATTTGCTGCATAAAAATATTTTAAAGTCTATGGAAAACAGTGCTATAAATGAAGTCAAAAGACAATATGCAAGAAAAATAATCATCACTTATATGACAGGAGAAAGTAAAAAAGGAAGGAAAATTGAAAAGAGGGAGAAAGGGATGAAGAAGATAAATTTAAAAACATGGAAAACAAGATGAAAGTGGTTTACAATTTATTTTTTGATATTTGATATGTTTTAATGAAATATAAATTATATGCCCAACGTATCTCTTTTAAGTATACAGTTTAGTGAATTTTTTTTTTAGAGAGAATTTTTTTAATATTTATTTTTTAGTTTTCTGGCGGAAACAACATCTTTGTATGTGGTGCTGAGGATCGAACCCGGGCCACACGCATGACAGGCGAGCGTGCTGCTGCTTGAGCCACATCCCCAGCCCAATTTTTATATCTAGTTTTTATTAACACATTTATTGTGCACAATAATAGGATTTACTGTTTTTTTTCCTCTGTATACATATATCTGTTCACCCTTCTTTCATCCCCTAACTCCCATTCCCTTAGCAAACTTTCCATTCCCTAAAAATTACTTGATTTTTAGATTGACCTTTTTTGTTTTTCCTTAAAAGTTTCCACATGTAATTGAGAACATGAAAGACTTAGCTTTCTGTGTCTGGCCTATTTAGCTTAATATACCATTCAGTTCCAACCATTTTCTTGTAAATAATGAGATTTTGTTCTTCTTTTTAGCTGAATAATACTCTGTTGTGTGTATATACAACATGGATAAAAAAGAATGGATCTTTTTTGTCCATTCACTTGTTGATGGATACCTAGGCTGATTTCCTATCTTGGTCGTAGTAAATAATGCAGGAATATTGGAATTGCAGGTATCTTCTATCCTGACATCATTTCCTTTGGATATTTACCCAGGGGTAGAAGAGCTGGATGATATGGTATTTATATTTTCATTTTTTTAAGAATCCCCATACTGTTTTCCACAGTGGCTCTGCTACTTTACATTCTCACCAATAGCGTTTAAGTTTTCTTCTTCACAAACTTGCCATGTTATTTTGGTTTTGTTTTTTGATAATAGCCATTCTAATGGGGATGTGATAATATCTAATTGTAGTTTTGATTTGCCTTTCCCAGATAGCTAATGATATTGATCATCTTTTTCATACATTGGTCATTTGTATTTCTTTTGAGAAGTGTCTATTTAGATCATTTGTCCATTTTTAATTGGACTACTTTTTGTTAAGGTTTTTGAGTTTATATATTCTTGTTTTTTTGGGGGGGTGCAGGTACTGGGGATTGAACTCAGGGGCACTTGACCAATGAGCCACATCCCAGCCCTATTTTGTATTTTATTTTATTTTTTTTAAAAGAGAGAGAGCGAGAGAGAGAATTTTTTTTTTAATATTTATTTTTTAGTTTTCGGCGGACACAACATCTTTGTTTGTATATGGTGCTGAGGATTGAACCCGGGCCATACGCATGACAGGCGAGCGCACTACCACTTGAGCCACATCCCCAGCCCCTATTTTGTATTTTATTTAGCCACAGGGTCTCACTGAGTTGCTTAGCACCTCACTTTTGCTGAGGCTGGCTTTGAACTCATGATCCTCTTTGCCTCAGCCTCTTGAGCTGGGATTACAGGCATGTGCCACCAGGCTTCTTTTTTTATTCTTGATATCCTTCTGACAGATGAATAGCTAGCAAATATTTTCTGCATTCTATAGGTTGTCTATTAAATCATGTTGACAGTTTTCTTTGTGGCAAAGCTTTTTAGTTTGATATGATTCTGTTAACTTTTGCTTTTGTTTTCTGTACTTATGGAGTCCCCTCCAGAAAATCATTGCCTGTACCAATCTCTTAAAGTGTTTCCCTTGTTTTCCTCTAGTAATTTCAATTTTAGTTTTTATATTAAGGTCTTTGATCCATTTTGAGTTGATTTTTATTAGAGTGAGGAATAGAAGTCAAGTTTCTGTGTTCTGCATGTGAATATCCAGTCATTCCAGCACATTTGTTGAAGAGGCTATCCTTTATTTTATATACATATTTTATAGACATATGATTGTTTTTCCAAAATCTCTAATGAGCCTTTCAATTTTTTTGGTCTCTATTTTTATCCTTGATTTTATTTTATTTTGAGAGGGTGGATGTCTTCTCTGTGTGTTTTTTACACTTTTATTTATTTATTTATTTATGGTTGTTAATCTAACTAAAGTTTCTCGATTTTATCTTTTCAACGAAACATCTCTGATTCATTGAAGTGTGTGTGTGTGTGTGTGTGTGTGTGTGTGTGTACTTAAGACTCTTTAATTCTACTCTGATCTTTATTATTTTAGCTTTGGGATTGGTTTATTCTTGCTGTTCTAAGTCCTTGAGATACACTATTAAGTTGTTTTATTTTAAAAAATATTTCTACGTTTTTGCTTTTGCACTCATTGCTCTAAACTTCCCTTTTCATACAGCTTTTGCTACATCCCATATGTTTTGGTAGGTTGTTTCCATTTTTGTTTAAAAAAATTTTAAATTTCCTTTCTGATTTCCTCAATGACCACATGTTTTTCAAAAGTGGAGTTTCAGTCTCTAGGTATTTGTGTAATTTCTAAAGGTTTTCTTCTTATTGACTTCTAATTCCACTGTGATCAGAGAAGAGGCAGAATATGATTTCAATTTTTTTGAAGTTAATACTTGTTTGCAGGTGTAATATGTAGTTTAGAGAAAGTTCCATGTGCTGATGGAAAATGAGTATTCTAGAACCATTCGGTGGAAAGTTCTGTAAATGTCAAAGTCCATTTCATTCATAGCATAATTTTTTCATCTTGGTGTTCTATCTATTGGTGAAATCCCCTGCTATTATTATGCCTATTTCTGCCTTTATGTTTAAAAATGTTTGTTTTATAACATGGAGTTCTCTGACATTTGTTGTGTATAGATTTATAATTATTATATCTTCTTGGTGAATTGATTCCTCAATCATTATATAGTAACCCTCTTTGTTTCTTCTTACAGTTTTTGTTTTAAACTTTACTTTGTCAGATACAAGTATGATTACTCCTGTTCGATTTAGAGCTTCATTTGCTTGTAATATCATTTACTATCCTTTCACTTTAAATCTGTGTGTCTCTCATGATGAAGTAAGTTTCTTGGAAGCAGCATATTGTTGGATCTGTTTTAATCTGGTCAGCCAGTCTGTATCATTTACCTGGATAATTTAGTCCATTTATGTTTAGTTATTAAAGTATGGGCTTATACCTGTTACTTTGTTTTAGTTGTTTTGAATGTTCTTGTTTTTTCTTTTTTATTCAACTTTGTGGTTTACTGTATGGACTGTTTTATCTTTTAAATTTCTTTTTAATGTATCTACTCTTCTAGTGGGATTTGTGCTTTCACATGCTATTATGATGGCAGTTACCTTTCTTTCACTTTTAGAGGTAGGACTGTCTTATACAACCTCTTTATACATGACCTGGAGTTCATAAATTCTCTGTTTTTGCTTATCTTGAAAGATCTTTATTTCTCCTTTGCTTCTGAAGTATAGCCATGCTGAATCTAGTAATCAGTTGGCAGTTTGTTTCATTCAGGACTTGAAATTTGTCATTCCACGTCTTCATTTTCTATGTGATTTCTGCTGAGAAACCTGCAATTGGCCATAGTGGGGTTAACTATATATGAACTGTCACTTTTTTTCTAGCAGATTTTAAAATTCTCTTTGAACTACAAAAAAAATTATAGTAAGTATTTCTTCTGGTAACGTCTATTCGATGCTCCATGGATAAGTCTTCATGGATATACATGTCTTCCTCAAGATCAGGAAATTTTCTATTTTATTGAATATGTTTTCTGTGCCTTAATCTTTAGTTCCCCTTTAGGTATGCCAGTTATGGAAGTTTCATCATTTAATGGTGTCCCAAAGATCTTAAATGCTCTTTTTCCCCTTTTTTTCTGTCTGAATGTCGAATTTCAAAGGATGTCTTCAAATTCTAATATTCTTTGCTTAATCTATTCTGTTGTTGAGACTTTCAACTGAATTTATCTGACTTGTGAATTCTTAATTTTTAAGATTTCTCTTTGGTTCTCTTTCATAATTTTGTTTCTTTGCTGAATTTCTCATTCATATTCTGAATTGTCTTCCTCATTTCATTTAACATTATCTGTATTCTCTTGGATTTCACTGAACTTTTAAAAAATCAGTTTTGCATTCCTTATTAAGCTTTTCATCCATTTTCATATCTGTGGGAATCTGTTCCTAGAGAATTATAACCTAATCAGTGCATGAATCCTCGGATAAGGATTAACTGGATGGTAACTTTGGGCACACAGGGTGTGGCTGGAAGAGGTGAATCACTGGGATGTGACTTGGGAGTTTATATTTTGTCTGTGGTAAGGAGGGCTGTCTCTTTCTGCCTCCTGGTGCCATGTTCTGAGCTGCTTTCCTCCACTATACCCTTCTGCCATGTTGTTCTGCCTTACTTTGGGCCCAGAACTATAGAGTCAGCAGACTATGGACTGAACCTTTGAAACTGTGAGCCAAAATAAACTTTTCTTCCTTTTAAATTATTCTTGTCAGGTCTTTTGATCATAGCAACACAAAGTTGACTAAAGCATTCTGTGTTTCTATGTTACTTTTACATATCTGATAGAATGGAGAGCTCTACCATGTTTCATCGTGGCCTTCTTAGTAAGTCTCTTTCTTCTGAAGATGTGTATTGGTATATGAATTTATTCTGTAATGTTGAATCTGTTTCCAGTTGAGCATTGTAGTGTAACTTCTGTGTAGCTTCTTTGGCTGTGATTAATGAGTTTGGGCATGGGCACAGTACATACCATATCAGAGTCAGAGACCCACTGTCTCCCTGGATCCTTCAAGATTGTTATATTCTAGCAATTCAGGCAGATGAAGTGCAGATAGGAAAGTGTGTGGGTTGCACCTGGTGTGGCTAATTCTACAGTGGAAGTGGTGGCCCCTATTGGGCAATGGGAGTTTCCTGAGTCACTGTTGATATTTGCTCTATTAATTGTAAGGGTCCCTGTCTCTTTCTGCAATAGTAGTGGTGAGGGGCCTGAAGCACTTGTCTTCTAATTAGACAGTGATACACATCCATGCTTTGCAGGAATCTCAGCACCCCTTCTGTGGCACTTGCACACAATCTTTTAAGCAGTGTGTGATGAGAGAAGATGGAAGGCTGGCCAACAGGGAGACCTGCATAGATGTGGTGGCAGCAGGAATTGTGTTTTTCCTCTCTGCCTTTACTTAGTGGGTATGCCTTCCCAAGAACAGGACCTCAGACACAGACACCTTAGCTATGTCTGCCTAGGGTGTGGGTGCCTTCTCCCCTCCATACTTTCAGCTGTAATGCCTACTCAGCATTGAACAGTATAGTGAGTCCTGGATATAGCCAGGCAAAATTTCCCTCAGCTGATACACTTTGTGGCAGTGAATGAGAATGGAATACAGCCAGTTCTAGGCCAAGTTTCTCTCTAGACTTTCTTGGGCTGGGCACCCCAATTGCACAGAAACCGCCTCAAGACCATTTCTGTATGCTCCTGTGTGCAGGTCAGCCGTGGAACCTAGGAATTCTTTCTCTACCTTGTGAATGCTCGACAGCTGGGGGAGAGGTGGATGCCTTCAGTCCTAGCACTGTTGTGAAACTACACACAACTGGCCATATCCCTGGTCTTGGGGGTCAGGCTCTCCTTTCCATAGTTCTTGAGGGCAGGACCCTCTGTTCCCCTCCCTGTTATAACATTCATTCCCTACAGTGCAGATTTCTCAATGGGTTTGTGTTAGTCACTGAGCTAAACCATATTTTGTTCACAAGGCAGCTACTCACTGAGCCAGTGCAGTGAAATGCCTGTGTGGTCCCAGAGATGGGAATTTGCAGGAGTTTCTGACCCAAATTTAGATAGTAGATCTCTTCTCAAGATGGCTTCTGACTAGAGCCCCCTGAGGATTTGCTGGGAGATGATGTGAATTCCTTTTCCAAAGCCAAACTACTGTGCAGATTTCAGATTACTAATTTAGTTAGGCTACAAATCTGTAAGGACTAAAAACCTTCCAATAACTGAGATTGCCAATCTGTGTGCCAATAGGTTGAATGGGACTCTTTCTTTCACCCTTACCTCTGCAGAGGGGAAATTCTCAGTCTCTTGGCTGTGATGCCAGGGTAGGTACCAGGATATTTAATTTCTCTTCTGCTGTTGTACCAGGTCTCTGGATCTTACAAGGTTTTTATTTTTCTCCTATTGATTTATTCTATTATCATTCACCTCGACATGGTGCTGTGCACCTGTGGCTTGGCTTTTCTTTATAGAAGAACAAGGTGAGTACTAGGTGCCCATATTTAGCCATTTTGATTCCTCCCACAGTTAAAAAATTTTGAATAGCAAGCATAACATAATCTTTTGCAGGAAAAAAGTGTATGTATAAATAAACACACATATTTATATAATGTGTGTATATTTAACACACACACTTGGGGGAATTTTGCCTGGTTCTATGCAAGACTCACTACTGCTCAATGTGTACATATATAGTATATATGTTTATGTAGGCATATACATACATACACATATATATAAAATATGAGAAAGAGAAAGTTGGATGAAACCATTGTCTACAAAAGATCAGCAGTGGTTACCTCTGTGTTTGTTTGTTTGTTTGTTTGTTTGAATCTCACTCATCTTTATTGAATATTTGGGGGTTTCTTAAACCTTAAAATATTAAACATTGTATATGATGCTAGCATGGAAGACAACTACTCTCAAATACTGTAGGTTAGAGTATAAATTGAATGGTTTCTCAAGGCCAATATGATATTTAATGAAAAACTTTAGAATTTTGTATATGCCCTTTGACCCAGAAATCACATTTATTTTTTCATGGCACCAGTTTAAAACAGATGTTTAAATGTTGATATGTGAACTTTGTTCTTCATTTACAACACTGCTAGAGAGCAGTGAGAACTCACTAAATTTGGTATTCTAAATACAATCAAATTTAAACACCCTCAGATAATGCTGGCTGGCCCCTTCTCTCTCTGTCAATCCATTTTCTGTTCTTGGATACACAACTGGACTGTGTATTCCAGGGTTCTTGCAGTTACATCATGTGACTGAGTTCCAATGTTCAATGCCATTTCTGGTACAAGGTTTGAAGAAGTTGTGCCCCCGCCGTGCTCTCACTTTCATCCACTGACTGGAGACAGATGTTAAAGATGGAGAAGCACAATGATCCTGAGTCCCTAAGTCAAATACAGCCTTGGTCTATTAAGTGTACAAGAAAAAAACTTCTACTCTGAGTTACTGTACGTTTTTGGATCTGTTTACCTGTAGTGTAACACACAGCTTAAATACATAGTTTTAAACAGCAACCGAATTGACTAGGTCACATATTTAAGCTTTGCAATTTAAGCATGTCTGGAGAACATGCTTTACTCTGGTCATCAGAATCACTCTCATTGATAGTGGGTTCAGATGAGACACCTGTGAAAAAGGAACTCTGCCCTTGGTAAGCCATTTTTCTTTTTCTTCCTTCTTTGCTGGGGGTGGGGGTGGAGTTTGAACCCAAGACTTCAGGCATGTTAGGACCGTGTTCTACCACTGTGCAGAGTCCTAGCCCTGTCCTTGTTCTTGACATGGCTTTGGCTCTCTAATGCAGCTCATGATGGCGTACTTCCAGACAATTCTCTAATTTTCCTGCTGATACTCAAATTATTCCTCCTCAGCAGGCTGGTTCTTGTTCAGCAATTAATGATTTTACTGAATCTGAAAGAATCTTCTGTTTGCCTTCTATTGTTACCACCTTGGATTTTCCTGTTCCCATTCTGTCCTCAGTAAAGACAATATATGAGAGTTAGTTCTTAGGAGATACCGACCAAGATTCTCTATTCTTTTTCTGCTTTGAATTTCTTGGCCTTTTGGATCATGTAATCAAAAGCTTCATTAATCAATATATTCCTGTACATTGAGATTTAACACTGTTCTTTTCACCAGTCTTCTATTCACAGCCTCAACCTTGAATATGTGGACACTGACGTCCATGCCTACTTCACTCTGAGGTTCATTGTGGTGTGCAGAAATATGTCAAGCAGGTTGCTGTCTCTGGTCATTTCTTTCACAATAGTATATCTGGATATGGCAGCAAGACTATCTGTTGGTGGAAAGGGTGAAATTACATGTGATCAGAAAGGCTAACATGATATTTTATTTAATAACCAGAGAAATAAATGTGATATCCAACAGAAATTATTAAACATGTTCAGATTTCATGAACATGAAATTTCATTGAGTATCAGCCTCATTGGGAAGATGCTTATATTCAGTCCTTGGCTACTGAGGTCTTGCAGGAGTTCCAAACAACTTGTATGTACCAGATTAATGAAACTATTAAAATGATGCTAAAGAATATTTAGTAATATAGAAAAATGTTTGATACATCTTTTAATGAAAACAGGCTGTCAAAGTATGATCTACATTTGCAAGTAGATATATATTAATTCATTTAGTAAATAAACATTAAACCCCTACTATGCATATACCAGGCATTGTAGATGTTGGAGTGGGGTGTGTGTGTGTGTGTGTGAGAGAGAGAGAGAGAGAGAGAGAGAGAGAGAGAGAGAGAGAGGGGGAGAGGGAGAGAGAGAGAGAGAAATAGCAGATTTATATTTTCTATTTTCCAGCTTACAATGAATATGTATTAATTTTCTAACAAATATCACTATTAAAATGAAATTGTTTTAATTGTAAGAAAAGGCTAACATCACAACAATAAGGTTGTATAAAGTAAACTGAAAAAACATAAGTTGTTTTGGCCCTGTGTTCCACAGTGACTCACCAAATATACCCTGCACTGTTTGTGTTTTATTTTTTTCTGTTTCACTATTAAAATGAACAGATGCATTTCACATCACATGAATCTCGTGGAAATGTGCCAACCATTTTCTTAGCAACCAAACTCCTGTCTTCTGCACTGTGCATGATTAACTAAAACAGCCTGTTGACGGCTTAAAATAAACCTGCCTTTTTCCATTTAGCATTTTATCAAATGAATGTAATTTCGTTTGCTGATGAATTTAGTTCAGCTTCAAGGGAATTTTTCTCTTCTTCATGGGGAGGCTGGAGAATCAGAATTGTCATGCCAAAGAATGAAAACCAAGCCTAGGGAGAAAAAGACAGTCTGATGTTTATATGGGTAAAGTAAAAATATCTTTGTCAGTTTCACCCCTCCCGCTCCCCTGTTTTTTATGGGGTAGAATGTTGATTTAAATTTAAACTCTTTCTGCTTTTGCATTTTGATGTTTAGTTGGCTTGATTAAAGGCATTAATTTAAGTGACTGCTCCGATGATTACTATTGTTATTATGTGTGAGCTCTTGTCTCATTTTTGTTTTTATTTCTAACACTTCGATGTGCCCTAAAATTTATTAAGATTTATATCACAGGGTAGACACCCTTTCCTGGGGTTTAGAAATGAAGGAATTGGCCAATATATGATTTGACAAGGGGAAGGGGTTCTACATTATCAGCAATAAGTAAAGTCAATATTTTTAGAGGAGGTGACTGTAACTTAATAGCTGTTTTGAATGAAAAAAAATATACATCTGTGTATGTACATGCAGACTTTTGTGTCCAAAGTTAAGAATTTTTGTTGGGGCTGGAGATGTAGCTTAGTAGTTGAGCATTTGCCTTGTATATGTGAGTCACTGTGTTCAATTCCTAGCACCACATATAAATAAGCAAATAAAAAGACCATCAACAACTTAAAAAATATTTTTTAAAAAAAGAATATTTGTTAAATGATGAAACTTTAAAGTTTTTTAAAAGAATAATGCCTTGCTGGTACACCTGTAATCCCAGTGGCTCAGGAGGCTGAGGAGGCAAGGAGGATCATGAGTTCAAAGCCAGCCTCAGCAAAAGCAAGGTGCTAAGGAACTCAGTGAGATCCTGTCACTAAATAAAATACAAAATAGGGCTGGGAATGTGGCTCAGTGGTCAAGTGCCCCTGAGTTCAATCCCCAGTCCCCGCCCTCCATCCAAAAAGGAATAATGCCTTAAAACAAAGCCACATATTCACTTAAAGCAGCATGGATCAGCAACATCAATGAAAGAAAGAGCTTTTGATAGAATAGAGTCCATGCAGGTTCCCTCACTGTGTCCTCATTTGGAAACAAGACAGTGAAAACCAGCACTAATGGCAAGTTGCAACACTATTTAAATTTCCACTTTATTTCCCCCAGAGCAAATTCCTAAATGTTAACCATCTTCAAAACAATCAAGTTGACACTCTAGCTGCATTTTTCCCTGGGGAACTATAGATGCAACAAATATATAAAACATTTTCCTTAGCAATCCACTCTTGATTCCTGCTCTTTTTATATTTTGAGAAATAATCTTGATGTATTGTCTTTAGCATTAGATATACCTCCGAAGATTGACAGGCATTTTGCATTAAACATTGTAAAAGAGCTGCTCCCACCTTTTGGCATTCTTTTGCTGAGTGAATCTATTGTTTAAGCCAGATCCCCACGCTAGCCAGACACTTTGGAAAATGCCATTATCTTTTAGAGGTTTGTACTTGAAAGAGTTAACACATTTTTTTAAAACTGCCCAACTTAGTTTCCAACATAAGAAAACTTGAGTTAAATGTGTAGATCATTACCCTGTGTACTACTGGGAGCATTCTCCCTCTGTGGAGGGAAGAGGTGATGATTAGCACCCTCTGCTGCTGGTCTGTAGAGAGGATACACAAACCATAGTGACCGGTTCTGTGGGACCCCATTGCTCATGGGGCAATTGCCTTAGAGCTCTGCAGATTACACTCAATCGGGCTGAAGGAAGCTGCTGCTGTACCCAGCAATACTCCCGGGTCTGGCACATGAACAACCAGAAAGAACTTGTGGAAAACTCAGAGGGCCTCAACTTTCCTGCCTTATGGTCATTTTTTCTTTTTTCTTAGATTAGTAAAGGTCAAGGTTGGGCATTCCTACCTTATGTGTAGAAGGAAGTCTGATCTTTAACTTAGTCATTCTATTTTACTTTTTAGTAGAAAACCAAACATCTTGCATTTGGGAGTGCTTTTGTATTATTATATTATAACTGTAACTATCTTTTTCTACTGAATAGCACTGTAGTGAGATCTTGTTCTTTGAGTAAGACTGTGTTTTAGTTTTAAATCTCAAAATAGCGGGGTGGGGCTGTAGTTCAGTGGTAGAGCACCTGCCTCACATGTGTGAGGCACTGAGTTCGATCCTTAGCACCACATAAAAACAAATAAACATATTGTGTCCATCTACAACTAAAAAAATTTTTTTAAAAAAAAATCTCAAAATAGCATCAATGATTATTGAGGGTATGATGTTAGTTAATCATATGCTAAGCTGTATACAGAAATTGATTCTTTTACTGGCACTAGGAAGTAGAATTGGGTCTTTCTGCTCTATAATTAAGTGAAGGAAGACATACCAAAACCATGTGAAGAATAGATTACATGTTTTAATTAGCAAGGGATAAAGAAACCTCTCTGAGGCAGGACCAACATGTTCTATCTTGGCAAGAACTTCTCTTCCCCTACTCCCTGAGAAAATCCCCCAGGAAGGCTGTATCTACAGAAGGTGAAGACAAGTGTCCAAGTTTCCCTAATATACCTGCCACCAGCTTTCCCAGCTCTTCAAATAATAATAACTTCATGACCAGGAATTATTTTCCAGATCCCACGCTAATGCAATTACAGTAGATCCCAGAAGACTTCATCTTTGCAATAAAATGAGTCCTTTGAAAACGAGGGACACCAAACTCCTTTTTAAGTATACAGTGAAATACAGTTCAGTTTCAATTTAAGGACCAGGGGCAACTAAAACCTGGTTAGTTGGGAAATTTGGGAGTCTAAATTCTAATATAAAATTAAGGAACTAAAGTATAAAGATTTGTTAGTATATTGGAGGTTGTCAGGATAATTTAGGAAAAGTTCTTTCTAGATAAATAGATAGACCAATTAAAAACATCTTAGACTTATGATTTTAGTGTGTGATACTATTCGTTGCATATAGGCACTATTTTAGAAAATGCTTTATTATAAGTTCCACTGGGAGTACCCATGAATATGAATCAGAACAGGTAATACTTTCTTGGCTCTACAATGGTACAGTTGCCTGAACAGAAAAGACTAAGATTGAATAGTACTTTTGCTATGGGGAATAGACCAGTGGAGAAGCAGCAAGCAGCACTTAGAGAAGAGAACTCCAAACTTTATTTTATGCTGGTGGGCCCAGAAGAGAACAAACTCTAAATTCTGAGCCTTGAGCCACAGTTTCTTGCAACATTTATGAGTTATTTGGCATCATCTTAGACCCATCCTATTATTGGATCTTTTTAAAAAATATTATTTCATAATAATTTCCTAATGTATGTGTTAGGGTCTCTAACATAAAGCATGCTTACAGAAACAGATCAGAAGAAAAGGCTCTTTTCACAGGTATCTGTTAATAAATCTCTAGCCTTGAAGGCCTCACATAGGGGTATTTACATTTCAAGAGGGAGTAGTTAGACTCTAAAGAGAGTTATTTACAATCCAAAAGGTAGGCACCCATGGCTAATTAGTTTTCCTGAAGAAAGGCTGACAAAAGGGGAAAGGGAACTAACCCTTTCCTGAGGCATTGATTTCTCACCATAACATTCTTATAATTTCACTTTATAACCAGGCCTGGTTTTGCCATCACACTTCATATATAGACAACTAGATATTAATACATGTACATATACATACATGTTTCTTAGTGCCAGATTAGTAACAAAAAGAGCATTTCAGTTATTAAAAGATATATATTCTTCCAATACAGGGTTTAAGGTGCAGTGTCTAATTCAGAGCTACTAGCCATGTGATTAATTTAACTTAATTAACTTAAATTTAAACTTAAATTTCATCTTCTCAGTTGCACCAGCCATATTTCAAGTATTCAACACCCACAGGCAGCTAGTAGCTATCGTAATAATAGCACAGATAAAGAATCTTCCATCATTATGGAAAGTTCTATTGGACAGTGATAGTTCAGAAGTTAGGGAGATACTTTTAAAATGCATTTAGAGAGTATTAGTCTCATCCTTGCAATAGTCTCCCCTGAACCAATTTCTGTTGTAGATTACTAAAACCAGGCTATTTTATTATGCTATTCACATAGTGTTTCAATTTCTAATTAGAAGTTGATGAAGTTCTTTCATTTACTACAGTATCATTTGAACCACATTTTCCAGCTGCATTAAGAATTTAAATTATCTCACAGAAGATAACAAAAGACAGGGAATTATTCAACAGTCTAGAAAAAATACATATGAGAGGTGTGTGTGTATGTGTGTGTGTGTGTGTGTGTGTGTGTATGTACATACAGTCGTGTTGACTGAAAACCAAAGTTGAAGACTGTTTCTGTATTGTAAGGTGAAATCCTTGAGATATTCTGCTTATCTCTGCTGCCTTGACAAGAAGACACCAGTCAAGTTCAATGCCCATCATGAACTTTTGGCCTACATAAGGGAATCCTTTCTAAGAATTCTGTAAAGGAATTCCTAGAAGCTAAGAATTACCAATGGCTCTTAAAAATTGTGTTTGGAAGTGGCATACTGCTCATATTTTATTGGTGAAATCAAATTACTTGACCAAACCTGCCATCAAGGCAGTGGGAAAAAAATAGGCTCCTCATGGAGAGTAACAAGGAATAATTAAGGACAATAATGTGACTTAAAACAAGGCCCTTTTTCTAATGGTAAATAGCTCACTCTCTTTATTGGGGTCCTCCAAAGAAACAGAACCTACAGGATGGATGGGTAGATAGAAGAGATTTATTGTGGGAATTGGCTTACAAGATTATGGAGACCAAGTCATTCCATAACATGCCATCTATAAGCTGGAGATTCATGAATTCGGACTGGCATTCAGTGTGGGTCCACAGGCCTGAGAACTGAGTGTGCTGGAGGTACAAGTCCTGGAGTTCAAAGGCCTGAGAACCAGGGGCTCCCAGTCTCAACGTAGGAGAAGATGGTGTCCCAGCTCAAGAGAGAGAATTTGCCCTTCGCTTGCCTTTTTTTGTTTTCAGTCCTTCAGCCAATTATATGATGCTGTCCACATGGATGAGGGAAAGATCTTCTTTACCTCATGATTCAAATGCTAATCTCTTCCAGAAATACCCTCATAGACACACCAAGAGATAATGCTTTACCTTAACTCAAATTGTCACATAAACTTAATCATCTCATTGCTTACTCTTTCTGTGTATCCTGTTATAATGCAGGCGGTTCCTAGACAGTATTTTTATCTCTGACTTGAAAAAGTCTCATTTTTAGAACATCTGAGGAATTTGGTTCTCTGACATTCACAATAGACCACTGTGGGTTTGGAGTCTGTTATCAGCTGAGGCTCGGATGCACTGGTTGTCCTCTTAATGTGACTGAATCTGGAAAAGAATACAGAGCAGAAAAACCTTGTTCATAACTCTGCCTGTTCTAATCCCAGAGAAGCTCACCTTGAGTAAAAAGTCTGCTACTGAATGATTTGGATATTTTAAATAGAAGGTGTTATTATGGCCACAGGGCTAGAACAAAAATAACTGCCACTGGAAATCTTTAGGTGATCATCACAATTTCTTATTCATTGCCAGGGTATTGCAGAGAAGGATGTGTGCTAGTCACTTTATAATCTTCCTACAAATACAAATGAGATTTATCTTTCAGAAAAAGCTCATAAATAAGCACAGTGCCCAGAAATAATACCTGTGACATAGGTGTTTTTTTTTAATCCCTATTTTACAAAAAAAAAAAAAAAGCCAACAAAGCAGAGAGATGAGACAACTTGCACCTGGCCTCGCAAGCCAGAACTGGAGTTGGAGCTTGAGTCTTCCAGATTCCAGAATCTGGTGAGCATCCTCCTATTCATATCAATAAACAGCAATTTCCAGGGATATCACTGCATTTGCTGGCCCCTTCATTGCAGGCATTACATACATAGCTTGTTTATACTTAAAGTCACCTTATAACTATTGGTATTCTGTGACCAAGGAATTGAAGCTCCAAGGACTAAATATGGTCTGCATTTTACATTGCTAATGATTATTACAGACCAGATTTGAAATCCAGCGCCATTACTGTTCAAGACCACTTACTGACCTCCCCTGTAAGTGCTTTTTCTCAATGCTTTGCATCTGTACCCAAAATTAGGGCCACCCTGAAGTGGAGAGAGGCAGTAAACCTGAAGTCATACCATACAAACCAGTAAAAAGGAAACTGGATTACCTGAGAAATAATGTGTGGGATCAGATGATGGTGTAGGTTTATGGTGGAAATGAGAGTATTAAAATGAGAATTAGAAAAGAAAATCATTTAATCATGAAATAAAAATGGACTCCTGTCCCAGAAGCTCTATGACTAATTTTGCTTTTCAGATCTAATTTTTGTCTTAAGCATGCTTATTTTGATTCTAATCCAGTCGAAGCAAGCTTATAATTAAAGTGGCATTTAGTACATTGGACGTTTTTCATACTGATTAGATAGGAATGTCTAGGGCAGAGAAAGGCCCTTGGGATCCCTGCACATCCAATGTCTTGATCAGGAGATAGAAACAGGCAGCTGAAATTTAGCCTTAGTGGGAGACTATGAGTCACAGGCATTTTAGATGAGGAGCCTAAACAGAAGCCAGGGAACTGAGTTCACCAGGAACTGTTCATTGCCAAGAGGCTCCGTGTTCATTATATTTTAATCAGTTGACCATTAAAAGAGAAAGAAAAATGTGTGAAAGATCATTAGGGATGACTGAATCATGATGATGATCTGCAATCAAACACACCTGGTAGTAAAACATTCCTACCACACAGTGGTTGGCATCCGTTGTCATTTCTGAGCACCTTACAGCCTATCTATTTTGAAAGAACTGCTAATCCCAAGATGATAGGATAGGAAAATGAAGCCTTGACGGGGCCAACTCTAATGGAACCTGGTTTATAATTTCTTATTTCAGCTATAAATATGTACCAGGCTGTGTGGCTGATGTCCAAAGGAACCTGCAAATACTTAGACGTCCTTCCTCAAAATAATTATATTCAATTCCTACATTTCTAGAATGGTGTCCAGAATTTAAAATAGCCCCGTGTCTTGCCAGTCACTGTAAGTAAAAATGTAAATATCCTTGATGTCAGCTAGCTGGAAAAATAGCAGAAAAATTGATAAACGCTTCTCTGTGATATACAGTTATGCAGACATCTAGCTGTGCAGGCAATTATATATTGTGGATCGAGCAGTAGGAACTGTGGTTCTGGGTTTAAGGAAAGTAGTTTTCTTGCCATGAGCACCTAAAAAAAAAAAAAAAAAAAAAAAAAAAAAAAAAAAAAAAAGTACCCCTTGGAACAGCTGATTTTCCAGGAGAGTCACCATACTCTGTGCCCACTAAAAAGAAGAGGGAGGATTAGGCTTAATTTTACAGAGTAAATGTTCCCCCTCATTTATTACTCCAAATTAGAATATCAAGTAGAGAATTAAAGGCCTCTCTCTAACCCTCATTTCTCTCTTCAACTACTCCAGTCTCAGAGCCTGATTATAAATCTTGGTACCCTATACCTAGGGTGAGTCTAAATATGGATTGGGTCATTAAGAGTCTCCCTCCTGTAATATGCTACTCTTTATATAAAGAATGACCCCAATCATAGGTTCTTATAGGTATTTAGAAGAGAATTTAAAACCATGGGGAAAACAGTAATTTTGTCCCACCACAAACAAATCAATCTGTGATTTGTGTATTGAGACTTCCCCAGAGAGATTTAGGCAATTAAGAATTAGAAGCCCCTAATTAGGATGAAAAAGATTCAGCGATGGTGGATGGAGATGCTGATGAGTTCCAGAAGGGCTCTCGGTGCATTGAAAGAGTTGGGTAGGCAATGCAGCCTAACATCTAAAGCAGTGTGGAACATCTCATTACCAAACACTTTAATCATGCCAGAGCTTCTCCGAAGTGGCTCCTTCCCTCCCCTCATCTTGGGGGTCTATTTCTTCTGGTGTGGTTTTGGGTGCATTCAATGGGTAAATGGCCCTGCTTTCTCCCAGTGGATCTAAAGCAGGCATGTTGTTGCAACACCCTCCAGAGCTTGCACTGATCTTTGTTAGAAGTGTGGCTTTTATGAACACCCATCATAAGCAAGCGTGTGTGTACATACACACAAAAGAAAGTGCTTCTACCTCTTATTTTGCTGGGCATTTTTCTTTAGTGTCCAAGTTTACCTTCTGTAGCTAAATGGTTACACATCACACTTTTATTTTAGAATAGCATATATTTTATTTTAGAACACCTGTTCTCCACACCTATATCCTTCCTCTTCTTTAACAGGGAACTTGAACTTCAACTCCTCCAGATAAATATCTATGTACTAGCCACCCATTTATTTATTTTTAAAACGTAATTGTGATTTCCTTGTAACTTCTTAGGTACTGAACCCAATACTAACAAGAAGCCCTCAATTAAAATGGAGAAATGGTGAGGCACATTTAAGAAATTTAGGAAAGTAAACATCTAAGGAAAACAGGAAAGTAGGATTCAATGCTAGACATTTTAATGGTATAGGCTCCAAATAAAGGACTGCATTTGGGAAACCTAAAATAGTGTTTAAATATAAATAGAAATCTAAAAGTGAGTTTGGACGAGTATACATGTGGGGGAGAGTGTGACAGAATGAGAATTAAGATCTCTGCAAAGTGATACAGGAAATAGAAATAATAATGTGGATGCCACAGGCCAATAGCAACAACAAACCATCCAACAAGTCTTTTTGGTATATTGGAAAATAAATATTAATCTGAGATTTTCAGCTCCTATGCAATATTAACAGACTTTGTCCTACTATTGAATGTTCTCTGCTGACTTTCTAAATTGTTATAGAAATATTACTGACTTTTCTAACTATTTCCCTTGTTCCTATTAGTCTCTGTGTTACTATGCAGGCATCTTGCTTATTTTCTTGCCTATAGGGAATAATTTTTTCTACATATTAACATTAGTGATCCGAGCACAGTATTTCTCAAACGTTTTTATCCCTCTGTTTTTTTTTAAAGATCATCCATTACTTCTGTTTCCTACACGGATATCTTTCATGCTGTTTGCAATAATTTTCAGTAGGGGGAAGAAAGAAAGCTTAAATGCATACAGTGACACTTCCATGAAATGGAACTTTCAAAGACATTTGTTTCTTGGATCTGTTGCTATGATTTTAAAATAGGAATGTTAAACCCAGGAAAATATGCAATGTGGGAGTAGGACATATTTTGCTACTGTGAGCATGTTCAAAATTTCCCAAAATATTTTTATTTTCTTTCTTTTTTTTAGATGACAAGAAAATATTTATGTATTTAAAATTTCTTGCTATTTAATGACTTTTGTTCCCTCATTGTTCCTTGATGTCAGCTCACCTAGATATATGATTTCAGTATGTTTTCTGGTTGGACTCCTGAGAGATGGCAACATCAAACAGGTTTATTTAGCCCTGTGATGAACAGAACTGCAGGAAGCAAGCAAGGGCTGTTAGCAGAAGCCAGGAAGAAATCTTTAAAAGCATGATGAACATTGTCATATACAAGGAGAACACAAAGAAATTGTATTTTGTACTCTCCACAGAGATATTGATGGTAAGGAGTAGAATTTGGGGGGACCAAGAGCTTATGGAGATCAATGCAGTAGCAGCACTGGGGTGGGGGGACGCTGAGGGTACTTGGAGCTGCCTGGTCCTCAAGGCTCACAGAGCAGGACTGCCGCCCCCAGCCTCAAGCTGTTCCTGCAGCTTGGAAACTATCTGCAAAGCTGGTTCAGGATAAGAGAATTTTAAAGAAGCTGAAGGAAGGCAGCCCCTTTCGTGCATGGGTGTTCCAGTCATTAGATCCAAAGACAAGCTCAGCTGCCATTTAAAAAAAAAATAGCAGATAGCTGCCGGGCTAGCTCTTCCCCCTGATGGCTGTTCACATTGATTTGCTTCATAGATTGATTGCTTTTGGCATTTGCAACCCTTCTGAACAACAGGGGGAAAAAAAATCCAGTGGCTGGGCCAAATTCACAAATGATGAATGTACGTGGAAGAAACATTTGGTGTCATACTGACTTGCGATGGATAACAGCACTTAAAAGTAGTAACAGCTGGATTCAAGTTTTTAAAATTAGGGCTGTATTATTAATGGGGGAATTGGGACACTGGGAGTCTGAAACGGAGATTAAAAGCTTATTTGAAATGAGTGGGCTTTATGCTTTACCCTGGGATGGTGACTGCCAGGTGGACATGATACACTGCGCCAGCCCCTTGGCAGATGACTTTTACTCAACTGGACTTCAGTAATGCACCTTAGCTTGCCGTGAGGGCACTCTAATAAGGAGCAGCACAAAACCTCTTTTGTATTTATTATGGGGATTTTGTTAAGTGTATTGTCCAATAAATCTTACACTATCTACTTTATAAAGATATCAAGGAGAAATTCCTCACAGACCTTAGAGATAGAAAATGCTGTGTTCTCCAGAGAATTGGTGCTATTTCTCTGGTATAGACACTGCATCTTGTGACTGACTGGGCTTCCCTCCTGCTTTAGCCTCACTGAAGCAAGTGGTTGGGTTTGAAGTTAGAATAGGACCATCAGTATACATTCAGTGCACATTGGTGGTTAATGCTTTCATCACTCACTCCTTTTTGCTACCTTACCCTTATTTTAAGTTTTCTCCTATTTTTTTAGTAGTTTCACTGGTGCATTTTAAGATATAGAATAGTGAATGAACATATTTGCATTTTTTTTTGCAGTGGAACAGAATATAAACAATTAAGTCCACATTTTGTTTTAAGTGATAAATTTTCATTTAAAATTTGCCCAGGTGGCATTGTAGTTATGAAAGAATACATCCTTAATTTTTAAGAGAGTCAAACTGAAGTATAGATGGGACTAAAATGACATGAGGCTGTGATTTGCTTTAAATACACCCTCCCTCCCCAAACAACAAATAGAAACTCACTATTGAGCTTCTATTTCTTCTCTCCACCAGATCCAGACCTCGGAATCTAAAATCTAAAAGGGGCAGATAAAGTAAAAAGGGAAGCATTTTGAAAATTGTGAAATTTCTATGGGTCTGGTTTTGTTTTTATTCTTTTCTCAACTTCTGTATATGTTGAAATTTTTAATTAAAAATTTTTTTCTCTCATATCAAATTTCTGTCATAGGAGGAGGCCAACCTTTTTGCTAACTTTGACAGTTAAATTTCTATCGGAAAGCACTCTGCCTACTAATTGTTAATATATTCTTCTAACATTGGCTGGGCTGTTTTCTTTTTCTCTCCCTGACTTCTCAATGAAAGCTTGAAGTTATAAAATCCAAGGCAGAATGAAGGTGGCAAATCTGAAATCCAAGGCTGTATAAGGTGTGCCAAACTATAGGTAGAAACTCCCAGGTGCTTAGAAACATCTCTGCTTTTCTCCTCAATTGTCCAAAAACTCACTACTGAGCTTCTATTTCTTCTCTCCACCAGATCCAGACCTCGGAATTTAAACCTAAAGACACACACAGGGTTGACCTACCCGATACTTATACTCTTCACATTGAATTTGGCTACTGTCTCTGGCTCCATGAGGTTCTGCTTTTATATAAAATTTTATGATTTGAAATAAAGATCAAAATTTAAATGAGCATTAGAAATAATGTATTTTGGTTAAAATAGAGTCTGAAAAGTCTGTTGAGGGTACTAAGCTGACTACCAAGGGAAGTAGTGATGCTAAGAGAAATTCATCCCACTGCTTCAGAGTTATTTCTGGCAACTGAAGAAAACAGAGGAGGAGAAAAATAACATCTGCTTTCTCTCCATCTCACGCTGATAAAATGGTTGAATAAATGCACTTTGCTTATGGCCATGAAGAACACAGGGGACTGCATCTCTCCAAGTGCTTTTATGAAATGCTCAAGGCTTATTCTTCTGGTCCTGATGTTTTATTTCTTAACACCTGCTGGATCAAAGAGCATCCATAAGGATCATTTCTCAAAATAGTCTAAAAAATTTCCACCGATGGACCTTAATCACAGCACAGCACATAGACTACTTAAAATGTTTTGACTGTTTTTGGCATTAGCCACTTGATTTTACTTTTTATTTGCACATTCTTTATTCTGGGTGCAATTTTTCAGAAGAGTGTGAAAGTGCTGTTCTTGTACTCTATAGTGGCAATATTTCATTTTAAAACCAGTGCTTTGTACAGCATTGGCTAATAAATTTGGGGAGAAATATTAGGTGGAAGCACAGAAATTGCCAAAAATGGTCAAATATTGAAAACTGTGTAGGCCTCAACATATAATGATCCCTCATACATGCAAAAATTTTTCTGTTTATTATTTTACTTAATGATTTTCTTTCATAGACTAAAACCAGGTCATTTCTGTCAGGTGTGACTTGATGGGACATGCTAATTTCCTATGTGTCATCAATGTTCCTGAGCTGAGAGAGTGAGGCCAGAACTGCAGGAGCCAAGACATGTGCTCTGTCACCTGCCAGATAGGAGGCAAAGAATAGAGTTCTCTGAACTTTTCAGTGAACACTTTAGTGTCTTTGGTGTTTGCCTAACTTTATTCCCTCTCTTTGCATTTGAGAAAGCCACATAGAACACAAAAGCTATTGAACCCCAAGGAGATTACCTACCATAAATTTTAAGTTTCTTCATCAGAGGCCTTATTTCTCAAACTGGTGTAAATGTATGTGCAATGGAGAACCAGAAGATGCTCAACATTTTACTCTATGTTGAATGATTTAAATCATTGGTTTTTGTTTTGTTTTGATTTGGTTTGGTTTTTTATATTACAGTAAATATGTATTCTATAGAGTAAAATGCAAAGGTCACATGAGTTTTTAAGAGAGAATCTGACACTTAATAGGCACGCTTTTTCTTTGGAGCTATTGCCAGGCCCAGAGCCGCGAGGTGAGTTTCCTCTCTATTATAGTGGAAGGTTTGAAACTCTGTGCGTGGGACAGTGATGCATAGAAGTGATAGCAGACCCCAAGCCACATCAAGAGCTCCAGTGTAAAATCATCACATACTGGGGTTCACCCTCCTCTGTGGAATGGGTGAGGGTATATAAAATGATAATGATGATGGTGATTTTAAAAAATACATATTTTTTAATCAGTAGATTCCCTGATGTGCTAAAAGAGAACCAGGAGTAATTCCTTTACTTTGATGGTATTTCAGAAATTCTTATTATACTTCTGTTTGCCCTCCCTCTGTCCTTCCCAGTCTTTTAGTAACCAGTAGTCCATTCTATGCTTCTAAGAGATTGACTTACTTGTTTCCACAAATGAGAGAGAACATGCAGTATTTCTTTCAGTGCCTAATTTATTTTACTTAACATAACGACCTCCACTTTCACAAATGGTGCTGAAAATTACAAAATTTTATTCCTTTTTGTGGCTGAATAGTACTTCAAAGAGTAGATAGATCTCACTTTTTTTCTTTTATCCATGAATCCAGTGAAGGGCATCTGGGTTGATTCTGTGTAATTGCTATTATGAAGAGTGCTGCAGTAAACATGGAAATGCAAGTATCTTCTTAGTATGATTTCATCTCCTTTGGATGTCTATCTAGTAGTGAAATTGCTGGATTATATGAAATTTCTAGTTTTAGTTTTGTGAGGAATCTCTTAACACTGTCTTCCAAAATGGCTGTACTAATTTTATTCCTACCAGCAATATGTAAGTTCCCCTTTTTCTGCATCCTCACCAGCATTATTAATTTTTTATTTATTTAAAAAATCTTTTTGAAGATAGCCATTCTGAGGAGTATAATATCTCATTGTGGTTTTGATTTGCATTCTTCTGATGATTAGTAAGATTGAACATTTTTTCATGTACTGTCGATCATTTGTGTGTCTTCTTTTGATAACTGTTTAGATCTTTAACCCATCTTTAAATTTATGTGTGTATGTGTTCAGCTTTGTGAATTCTTTGGCAGATGAATATTTTGAAAATGTTTTCTCTCATTCTGAAAATTGTCTCTTAAATTTGTTGATTATTTTCACTGCTGTGCAGAAGCTTCTTAGTTTCACAGAATCCCGTTTATCTATTTTTCACTTTTATTGCCTGTACCTTTAGGTCCAATCTAAAAACCACTGCTTACAACAATGTCTCGAAGTGTCTCCCCATTGTTTTCTTATGGTTATTTCATATTCAGTTTCAGGTTTAACACTGAGGTCTTCCATCCATTTTGTGTTGGTTTTGTGTACAAGGAGAGGAAAGGATCTACCTTCATTCTTCTGCATATGGATATTCAATTTTGCCAGCACTATGGTTGAAACTCTTTTCTCTATTGTATGTGCTTGCATACACATATCATACACTTGGCTGTATGATTTCCAGTTGTCTCTTCTGATCCATTGGTCTGTGTGTCCGTTTTTAAGCTAGTATCATGCTGTTTGAGCTACTGTACTTTTTACTATGGTTTGAAGTCAGGTCATGTGATGCCTCCAACATTTTCTCCCTCTCAGGGTTGCTTCATCTATTCAGGGTCTTTTGTGGTTCTATATGAATTTGAGTATTTTCTCTATTTCTGTGAATAAAATCATTGGCATTGTGAGACTTGTATTATTGCATCTATAGATCACTTTGTGTAGTAGTTATTTTAACATCATTGATTTTTTCCAGTCAATGAACATAGAATATCTTTCCATTTTTATAGTGTCCTCTGTTTCTTTCATCCATGTTTCATATCATAATAGAGATCTTTCACTTTCTCTTTGAAATATATGCCTCAGTATCCTATTTTTGGTAGCTATTGCAAATGGGATTGCTTTCTTAATTTCTTTTTCAGCAAGTTCATTACTGGTATATGAAAATGCTACTCATACATCAATGTTGTATCCTTTTGCTTTCTGATTCACAAATTCCAACAAGATTTTTTTATAGAATATTCAGGTTTCTCCAGTATTCTATTTTCTGCCAATATGGATCATTTACTGTCTTCCTTCCTGATTTGGAGGAACTTTATTTCTTTTTCTTATCTAATTGCTCTTGCTAAAACTTCCAGTACTCTATTAATTAGGGTGGTGAAAGCAGGCATCTTTGTCTTGTTCCCTGTCATAGAGGAAATACTTTCAGGTTTTCCCATATCATTCAATATGATATTGGTTGAAGGTTTTCTCATATGTGGACCTTTCATATTTTGAGGTATGTTCCTTGTATACCTGATTTGTTGAGTTTTTATTATGAAGGGATGTTGAATTCTATTGAACACTTTTTTTCTGCATCTACTGAAATAACCATGAGTTTTGATCGTTAGTTTAATGTGTTTATTGTGTGTAAACATGTGTATCACATTTATTGATTTGCATAGGTTGCATCAACCTTGCATGCCTGGGGTGAATCCCATTTGATCATGGGGTCATTGATCTTTGGTATCTTTTTGTTTTCAATTTTATTTCTTTAATCTTTTTTATTTCTTATTAATTTTTGGTTTGTGTTTATTTGAGATTCTATTTTTTTGCATGCACTATTATGATAGTTTTATTCTCAGCACTTCTTTTGTTGTATTCCAATTTGCTATGTCATGTTCTCATTTTCATTTGTTTTAGAAATCATTTTTTCCCTCTTCCTCCTTGTTCTTCAGTTACACATTGGTCATTTAGGAACATGTTACTCAATTCCTGTGTATCTGTACACTTTTCATTTTTTTCTTCTTATAGTTTTTATTATATGGTGATATGAGAAGTTACATGATATGATTTTAGGTTTTAAAAATTTATTGAGACATGATTTATGCTCTGTTATATGATCTGTCCTATGGAATGTTTTATGAGCTGATGAGAAGTATGATTCTGCTGCTGTTGTATGAGATGTTCTGTAAATGTTGGTTAGGTCCATTTTCTCTAAGTATAGTTTAACTTCAGTGTTTCTCTGTTTTTTCACATGATTTGTCATACCCTTATGAAACTGGGGTGTTGAAATCCTCCAATATTACTTTCTGTACAGTGCTCCCCAGCCCAAGACTTCTGGCTTCATCAGGTAGCGGCTGCTGACCCCTGAGCCAAGATGGTATCTAATGGCTGGTGTAGTAATCTGAGTTCTGAGGAGTGGGGAGAGGCTCAAAAAGTGTTCCTTTTTGGTGCAGACCAGCTATCCTTTGACCAGACAGCTCCAACTGGATCTCAAGCTTGTAGGACCTGTATAATCTCTTCTAGCGAGGTTGCCAGTCCACCTCTGGGATCAGGCTTGCCAGTATTTTCCTGCTCAGCTTTTCCCCAGTAGAACTGTGTCAGGTTCTCCCAAGCTGTGAGCCAACAATTTAAGATGCAAATTGCCTTGTCCTTTTCTCTAAGTTTCCTTTTTAACTTTGTGACTCTCCACACTCAGCTCCTTAGTGCTTCCATTCTTCTTTGCTAAATTCCTGGGTTCATTGTCAATCACTTTCCTTAAAATACACTCTCCTTTGTTGCCCTGATTCTTTTCAGTGGCTGAGTTGGGTGTTGGGCACCTCTTCAGTGTCTTGATTGCACTTTTTGAGGTAACATATAAAAAGAAGATTAAGTTGATAGGTGATTGTAATACACATATAACTAAAAGGAAAGTGCCCAACTGTGGGGACAGTAAGAATCGTAGAACCTAGAAGTCACAGCATCTGTCTTAGCAAGTTCAGGTGCTGTAACAAAGTCCTATAGTTTAATGGCTTATAAACAACAGAATTTTTTTTCTCACTGTTCTAGAGGCTACAAATCCAAGATCAGGGTACCTGCATTGTCAGGTTCTGGCAAGAGGACCCTCTATCAGGTTGCTCACTGCTGTCTTATATATTCACATGACAGAAGGAAGCAAGTTCTCTAGGGCATCTTTTATAAGACCACTAATCCCATCCATAAGGGTTCTACTCTCATGTTTAATTACTCCTAAAGGCACCACCTCCTAATACTAACATGCCATGGGGTAGGAGTTCAATATATGCATTTTTCAAGGGCACAAGTTCATTGTAGCATTTGAGAACATTGCATCCCTATCTACTTGGCATCTGTTCCCTTTGCACCAGTGGGAAGTTCAAAGTCCCCAAACACTTAAACTGAGCCCCACTGAAATCACAGCTTCAGCAAAAGCTGTCTCTTTTGGGGGGTATGGTTTATAAATCCATATTCCACAATTATAAGTCCCCAAATTGTTCTCTTCTATTCTTTCCCACCCCAATATTCACAATGAAAGATGGAAATAAACATCATCTGAAAAAAATGTTAACAATGCTGAAGAGTGTCAGGTTTACACTGAGATGGTTTAACAGTAGTGATCTTTGAACTTCATATTTGAGATTTCTAGAAGGCAAAGGTTATGACTGCTCTGTGAGATTAAGATCTTGTGATATACATATGAATATATAATAAATACAACAAATGATTTTGTACTCAAGCTTCTATTAACTGGAATGCTCTATAATTGGTACTCTTGTTCTTCTATAACAATGGATCTCAGGAACTATTGAGGTCACTGCGTAATTATATAAAACCTGTGTTCATCATAGTTTCAATATTAAATGTATTTGGCACTGATTCTTTTAAAGATGTACAATACATTTATTACTATTTTCTTTTAAATCGGAAACAGATTACTTAAAAATTTTTAGCAAATTATCTGCCTCTGATGATGATGTCATCTCACTGTGGGAACTGGCTTCCTTTGGAAGTGAGGGAAATTTTGGGAATTCCCAAATCGTCCCTTCTATGACATAAACATAAAGGAAATAGCCATTCATGTGTGGAGAAGAAGACATAAGTGGGTCTTTGCAGGGTCTAATTCTGGAGTTCTGGCTCTGTGAGAAGACGGGGTCTCATTGCCTTCCCCAAGATAAGTGTCCACAGTGGATCCCATTTCCAGGTTTAGAGTATTCAAAATGGCCCAAAACCTGGTGGAGGCCAGATGACCAGCAAGAGTAATTAAGTCCCCAAATGCAGTTTGTTGTAAGAGAAGAGGCTGTATTGGTGATCCTGACTCAATGCTAGGGTCTCAATAAGCTGAGGGGAACACAATTCTGGGCTTAGTGCATGACTGATATCAGAACTTCTTGGACCAGTACACCCAGCACTGTGGTGTGTCCCAAGGAAATGACTGAGTGTGTGATTAGAAATAGCTGATCTGTAAAGCGGATCCCCTGGAGTGCAGGCCACCTCTCCTGTCTGACACTCGTGGCTGGGTTTCTAGAGGCAGGGGTAACTTTTATTGCTTCTCAAGAACAGGGACAATGATAGTGGACACAGTGGGCTATGCTGTCCACCTGTTTTGGTCAGGAAGTGAGAGAATAGAGATGTACAAAGGTAGGAGATTGTCAAAAAAGCCCCTCTTGATAGATGTACACAGACCCTGACAACATCTGACTTGGAGCAGTGAGACTATCCACTTGTGGTAATTCCCTAAATGACACTATTATACTGCCCACTGTACTACAGCTATTTCTGTGTTCGTGAATTCCTTGAGCCAACCAGGTGCTGTCCATTTCTGGCCATCTCCACCGATCCCCCTTGTCCCTGAAAAAGGACAGTCTGCTCTTTTGATGAAGTTGTATCATGGTCTACAATGGTTTTGAGGGGTTTTAAACTTTCTAATCTTATAAATTAGAAAATGTATAAATTAAAATGTTATAGTATAAAATTTATATTAAATACAGCATGAGGATAACTGTTACTGTTCCCTTTTATTGATATGGGGGAGGGGGTAGAAAAAGGAATCTTATTGAAATTGTTGAGGTGTCTTAGTCTGTTTTCTGCTGGTCTAACAGAATGCCTGAAAGCGGGTGATTTATAAACAACAAATCTATTTTTTTATAGCTCTAAGGTCTGGATGACAGGGTGTGGTGCTGGTAGCTGGTGAAGGCCTTTCTTGCTGAATCATAACAGCAGAGACATCCCTTGGTGAGGCAGCCATGGGGGATTCTCTTCTTATAAAGCCACTGATGCCATCATGGGAACCCTACCCTCATGACCTCCTCTGATCCTAATTACCTCCCAAAGGCATTACCTCCAGATACCATTAACATATGAATCTTAACATGAATTTGAAGGTTAAGTTTCCAATATATAAATTTTCAGGGGATACTTTCAAACCATAACAGAGAAATCCTAGGCAGATTAAAGTCTTGATTTATAAGCCAATAATAATTTAGAAAAAAAAATGACTTCATTTCCCCTCCTTTCAAAATGTGGCTACATGTACCAAATCTAAGTCTAGTTGAATGCCGAACCGTGTAATCTCCCCTCCAATCATCAGCTATTCTGAAAGAATGAAAATGTAACGGCACAAATTCAGCTGGGTAGTTATGTTGAGTCTGGCCCTGGATGTTCCTCCCCCTCCAAGGATTGCTACATAAGGCTACCAGTTAAATAATAAAGACTCTTCATCACCTTCAAAAAGAAAGTTATTGAAGTACTAACTGTTTCTCTAGGAGGTAATAAATATGTTTACCTTATATTAACAATACACAATCAGGATTCTCTCCCTCTCTTATCTCCTTACCTGCAAAAATCCGTATAAAGTTGGGAGTTCATAACCCGCTTGAATCAAACTGAAATATGATGTATTAAGAAATATGTAATGTTTTGAACGACCAACAATATAAAAAAAATCACTGAGAAAAGCTAAAAAAAAATGGATATCTTGTTTAGGAGAGAGAGAGAGAGAAAGAGGGAGGGGGAGAGAGAGAGAGATCCATAAAGCTTACTGTCACCAGAAGGGTGGAAATAAGTTCTAGTGTTTGGAGAAGATCAATAAGAGAAGCCCTGTCTTATTGATCCCTGCATGTCCCCAGGGACCAGCAGAGTGCCTGGCACGTAGACAGCCCTGACTTCTGATAAATTGTCCCATTTTGAACATGATCACATCTAGGATAGATTTTGTTTTTGAACTCATTCAGGTGCGAGTGACAGAAAAAAAACCCAGCTCATACTGATTTAAGCGAGAAGGGAATTTGGGGCTTATATAATTAAAATAACCAAGAGCAGGTCTCTTCTATCTTGTTTTTAATCTTTTGTGTCTGCCTCCCTTTCTTCCTCCTCCATCTCCTTTCTCCTTCTTCATCTCGTCTCTCCCCACCACCGCCCTTTCTTATGCCTCTTACCCCCCACCACCACCTGCCACATCTCAGCTCTACCTTCCTCTGTGCTGTTATCTCCACGTAGTGACTCAGCAATTCCTAGTTAAAACTTTTTTCATTCCCTAATAGTTCTGTAAAAGTCCCCAGATTTAGTTTCATTAGGCCAATATGGAGGATGTACCCTTCTTGAACCAATTTCAGGAGCCAGAGGAATTTAATTCTCTGATTGGCCAACCTGGATGGATCCTGGGCCCAGATCTGGGCTCTCAGTCCCAGGTGAATACAAATGGAAAAGTAGTGGTTTTCCAAGATACAGATTACTTTACAAAAAAAAAAAAAAAAATCAAATGGATACCAGACAAAGAAAAACAACTGATTCTCTCTCTTTTTAATGGGGGGGGGGGTGGAGAGTCCCCTTTTTATAACTGGCAAACAAATCTCTGTACCTTTCCCAAATTCAAGAATGGTTATAATTGTTCTTTCATTTCAAAAGAAGGAAAGTATACACATAGTGACAACATAGAAAAAAGAAAGACAAGAGAGATAAGAGTCAGTGCCGGGGTGAACTCGCATACTCATCTATGCTCTTAAAATTGCAAAGAACTCAGAAGTTCAAGGCTGATATTTTGGCCCAAATTATACATTTCAGCACCTTATTGGTTGTTTTTGATGTCTGGATTAGTAATATTAGTGCAAAAGGACCATGTGGGAAAAAAATACTTTTTTTTGTCTCATGTGGTTTCTTTGTGTTTTGGATACCAGGGATTGAGCTCAGGGGCATTCAACCACTGAGCCACACCCCAGCCCTTTTTTTGTATTTTATTTAGAAACAGAGTCTCACTGAGTTGCTTAGTGCCTCGCTAAATTGCTGAGGCTGGCTTTGAACTCGCAATCCTGCTGTCTCAGCCTCCAGAGCTACTGGGATTACAGGCGTGTGGCACTCACCCAGCTTTCATGTGGGTTCTTTATGGACAACCAAATATGCTAATTGTTTAAGCAAAAATGTTTTTAAAATGGAGCTGCAGTGTTTTGAATAAGGAGTTACATCACTCTGCTGAATACTTCTAGTCCTAGAAAAACAGAAGCAGATTGCTCTGCATTCTTGAGGAAAGTGTGGAGGTCATTGCTAGAAAGGCATTTTAGAATTTTCCCCAAATATTAATCTATAAATACCATTCTTTGTTAAGCTTTGTTAAAGCATAAGAAAAGAATCTTTCATAAGATCGTGCAATTTTATAAAATATTTTTAGATCAAGAAAGCCACAGAAACGCACTATTAACTAGGAAAAGGAATTTTTAAAATGTCTTGAAAATAACAGATTGGCATAATCAAATCAGGCAAGTTCTGGTGATTACTGAGAAATAAAACACCTGGATTTAATAAATCTTTAAAGAATTTAAGCATATAATGGAGGAAAATGTGCGATTTCAAATTCTTATCAGAAGTCCTCCAAATAGGAATGGTACAAAATCTCTCTGGCTTTCTAAGCAGAAAGGCGTACGCCAACACTGCAGGCTGTGACAGTGTAGTACACATTAACCCACTGTAGGTCACCAGTTAATGGGCTTGTTACCAAATGTTAGACAGTGTAGGGCAGCACTCTTCAGACTGGGGCTGTGAACATCAGTGTATGTGGAAATTGTCCTAAGAGACCTAGGCTTTATGGGATCAGATCCTCATCCTCCACATATCCTCCTTTCCCAAAACACTCCTGTCTATGGATGTACCCTTGGGAGGCTGTCCCCCTACCTCTTACCAATGTCATTTTTTCTTACTTTACCTAAGAAGAATAAGTGTTATCCTACTTGAACTTAACCATCCCACATTTTCCCAGGATGGACAAACAGACTCTCATCAAACCAAGGATATGATTTAAAATATGAAATGTTGGCAGAGTCAGAGTAGGATAATCAGTAAGTGACAGCTTGGGTGCATTATTTCACCCAAGTGACAAACTTATGAAATGTTTTTTTTGGTCAAAGATTTTTATTTATCACAGAATGTAACTGTGAAGAACCTACTTGAAAGTTCCATTCAGCTAAGAGGCACCTTCCTCCCTGCATGCTTATGCTTCTCAGTAGTGATAATGAGCTTGGTGATTTGTGTTTTTTAACATGCATCATGGCCTAAATCTCAGGGCATCTTTGTGTGGTTTTGAGGAAGAAAAGCTAGAAATGTCTGTGTTTACTTGTATCAAGTTTTTCCAAAAAGATTACAACAGAAATACATTTTTATTTTTTATTTAGACACAAGCCTCCTTCCTGCTCGCCGTCATCACTCAGTCATTCTGTTGGTTTGTGTATTTAACATTGCAGTGCTATACATAATACACTCAGCAGCTATCATTAATTCGCAAAATATTCTCAAAATGCAATCTAGGGTATAATATCCTAAAATTTAGAAAATCATCTTTATTTAATTAGGATTACTTCCTTCCTCTCGGATGTTGATATTTTAATACTGTCAAATGTGTAATCATAAACTTAACAATTTTCAACCAGGAAATGAAATTACTAAGCAATCCATATGTAATGATTCTCAAGTGCCTCTCAATAGAGCCATCTGTCATGCCTTTTTAAGGTCCTTCAAGTCAACCTGAAATATTGACATTGGCATAAAATAGGTCTTTGTTCTTGGACGAAGGAAAAAAATTTGTAATTTCCAGTTTTATACAGTTGTTCTTACCCGTGTTTTTTTTAATCTAGCTCCACAAAACAAGATGCCGCTTTTAAAAAACTATAATAGATATAATGATAACGAACTGTCAATTGGTAAGCTTTGATATAACTTATGATATATTTACAAGAACCTGAGAAACTGAAAAGTTCTTAGCTTGCTTGGCAAAATACTAGATTACAGTTTCAGCATCTCATCTAGTTTAGCTCTTGTCCCAGATATTTCCTATTTTTAACTAAATATCCTTATCAATAGTTGCATTCAAGTCAGCTAGAGTGGGTTTGATGGAATTCCATCTTTGGCTTCCAACCTCTGCAATGCACGTGCAGTGACGTCTTTACTTCAACACTGATTAAATCTGAAAGATGGCTTGCAATAACCCATTCTCTCTTTCATTGACACTCAACTAACACTTACCCATCATTTCAAACTCAACTAATACTTCCCCATCAAAGACAGCATGCAGGGCAATTCCTGATAAAACCAAGTAAGTGTTCTAGAATGTCAGTGGTTTGGGGACGGTGAACTCTTTCTAGTCTCAGTTGATGGTTGGAAGTATTTAATGCTGCCATTTCTGCTGCCAGCTGATCACTCAGTTTTCTAGCAAGTTGTGCCTTGACCTGTGTGGTGGCCTGAAGGATACATGAAGCCTAGTCTGTCAGTCAGCAAAGTCAGCAGCAAACTTGGTATCTTGTTCAGCTGAGGCTGCCATAATAAAAACAATAGACTGGGTGACTTAAACAACAGATATGTGTTTCTCACAGTGCTTAGAAACTGAAAAGTTCAAGATCAAGGTACTGGCTGACTGTTTCTGGTGGAAGCTCTCTTCTAGCAGATAGTTCCCTTCTGTGTCCTTACACGGCCTTTCCTCTGTGCTTCTGTGAGGGAAGAAGGTGGGAAAGAGAGAGATGGGTGGTGGGGAAGGATAGCTTATGTCCCTTCTTATAAGGACACAAATCCTATTGGATGAAAACCCTACCCTTTTGGCTTTATTAGACCTTAATCAGTTTCTTAGAGGTCCTATCTCTAGATTTAGCCAAACTGGGGGGTTAAAGCTTCAACATATAAATTTGAAGTGATGCAAAAACACCCAGCCCATAACACATAGGAAATGATTATTGGGTATATGTCAAATATTTACAAAAATATGTAGAGGCTGAGGAATCCTACACAACCAATTTCCCCAGTACTGATTTACAGGACAGTTCTCTGAATAGTCTTACACTAACATAGTTTTCTCCTCTTTCTCACTTATAGTTGTTGAGAATAACTGTGGAATGTACTAGGCGTGTGACATCCTTAAATAGGAAGGGACTGGCCAGAACAGCCCAGGCTGGGTTCCAGACACCCAACCTCAAACAAGATGTCCTGCTTTAGTCCAGTGATTCACATTTTCCTAGTGTATAAAACCCAGAACGGGCTACTTTCCAGGAAAGGGGGGGTCACATGCACATAGGATTCCATCTAAGCCTTGTATTAGGGAACTGGCTCACAATGAATCCTGGGCTTCTGTTGTCTCGTGCTGCATACCAGTAAGTAATAAAACTACTTCATGTAACTCATTATGTGAAAGTGTTCCATCTCACAAGAACTCAGATGAGTTGGTGCACAGTGAGCCAACATCATATTATTGACTTAAAAGAACTGTGTAACTCTCACTATGCTGCTGTTCGGGAATTAAAGAAGTGCAGAGAAGAGAAAGCTTATTTCTGCAACATGTGGCATTAGTTGGAGAATCCATAATAGTTAGTTTCACTCACATGTCTGATTTCTCAGCTGTTTGACCAAAATGGCTGAGAGCTGGCTGGGCACCCCCTCCCATTATTGGGCTCTGATACACCAGGGTTTTTTTTTTCTCCACATGGTCTCCCTTTCATGGTTTCTTTATATGGCTGTTGGATCCTCCTCTGAGTGAAAACAGAGATGAGCTGTATAACCTTTGAATATCTAAGATCAAAAATCCCAGAATATCTCTGCATTTGGTTTGTCAAAATAAATCACAAGTTTAGTGAAGATTCTAGGTATAGATAAGTAGATCTGACCTCTTGGTCAGAGAAGTGGCATGTATACCCAGGGATGAGAATAATTGGCCATAGTTGCAGACATCCTACCACCGTCTGCCCTTTGGCCACAAGAGTTTATATTGCTTCAATATACAAATTATAGTCACCTATTCCAGAGACTCCCAAACTCTCAACAAATTATAACATCAGATTTTATGCCCAGTATGTCTTGGTCTACACTGGAATCATACAGATATGATAGGATTCATAGGTGCAATTCCTTTTGATACAGAATTATGAAGCAAAAATGCAAGTTCTCTTCACCTCCATGCCCAATAATACAGTGGTAAGACAAAAACAGGATGAGCACCATAGACGCTCTCATTTTAAAAGGAGAAAGGTAGGTACAAAGAAGCCACTAGAAAAGAAATTCTGAAATACAGCTAGTTTCATCAGTGTTCTCTAATCTGAAAGGAAGGATTGTTTCTTGATTGGGTTCCAGTTTTCTGGAAGTAAGTCCCTTAATCCACTTCTTCCCATAGCTCCTGATTGTACCTGTTGGACTCTGAGCTGAGTTACATTTTTTATAAGGAATGTTCCAAATTTGCCATTATGTAGCTTTCTCAGACTACTCATTGTCCAAAGAAAGTTGGAGATCCAGAAGCCTCTTTTCATTTAGTACCATCTATATCCTCTTTAGTCCAAGCTGACATAATACTTTTAAAAACATAGTGTGCTCCTCCATGTATCAAACTGTATGTCAACTTCTTAGAGACTGTTTGGTATGACTGAGAAGATTGGTGCTGCACTGACTTAAATCTTTCAGAGTTTGTATAGCTATACCTTAAGGTCATGACAATGTCCTGGGTTTTATATTTACCCTGGAGCCCTTTCTTTAAGAATATTTTTCTACCTGAGGAAACTGGAAGTGAAAGAAAAGTTTTTATTTTCCAACTCAGCAAGTCCTGGGTTGGAAGTATTTTCTCTATATTCTGCTTGAAAGCTGAACAGTTCCTTCTTTACCTTGTGATATATAAGAAGCCAATTGGCACATTCACAATTCTGTCTGGACACCTGCTTAATCAGATCCACAAATTCATGAAGTATATTTTGAATTCGTACATTCCACTTCTTTCCAAATGTTTTCTGCTACTTAATATTGGCCATTCTTTCCAGCCTTCACTAGTAATATTCTCATTGCCCTTTGATCTTGCTGAGTAGTCCCTTGTTCTTGTAGTTTTTGTCTGTAGTCCAGAGACTGAACAAGCCTCTATCTCCCGCCATACTCTGTCATTCTTCAATGGTTCTCTCTCTCTCCATATGGCCACTTTGTCCAGAAGAGTAAGTGGACTTTATATAACATCTGTTTTACCCCTGATCAAAAGCAGAGGCTATGTGACCTTCGAAGGTCTAGAACAAAAGTGTTAGAATACTTCTGCTGCATTCTACTGGGCAAAGCAAGTGTCAAAGTCGGGTCACACACAATTTACTCCCATGTTGGACAAGAGAAGCAACAAGAAAATATAGATATGGCAACATTGTTGATCCCTATAATCAATTAAATGATAGTCCCAGAAAATTATACCCATGCCCTAATCAGAGAAAGAACAAATGTTACCTTGTTTGGAAAAGGGATCCTTGAAGATGTAATTAATCTGGGAATCTTGAGGATATCATCCTTTATTATCCAGGTGACCCTAATATAATGACAGTGTCTTTATAAGAGTCACACAAATAAGAGGTATCTAGACAGATGAAGAAAATCCCACATGAAGTTTGAGGCAGATGCAGTCACAAGCCACCAAACACCAAAAGCCAGCAGACATTAGAATTAGAGCAGGAACAATCTCTTCTAGAGTCTGTGAGGGAAACATGGTGCCACTGATATCTGTATTTTGGACTCTGGTCTTCAACTGTGAGAGAATAAATTTCTGTTTTAAACCACCAACTGTATGGTAGTTGGTATGGCAGTCACAGCTATGTTTGAGTTAATCTAATATATTAAAGTATTTTTAATGTTTAGACAGTCACTGTAAGAAATTTTAAAATTTGTTTTTGCCTTAATTTGGAGATCAGATACATATTATTAATTTCTTAGAAAATTTTTTAATTGAATGGCTACAAAGGTCAAGGAATATAAGAAAAATTTTAATATTTTAAAAAATTACCAAATTTTCACTGCATATTTTTAATTTAGGAGTTGTCATACAAACACTGTCTACTGCATTGCTTTCTGGGGCGATAAGAATATTCTGTATCTGTCCTGTCCAATGTTATAGTTGCTAGAGAGGTGAATATTGAACATTTCAAATATGGTTTAGGACTGAGGGGTTGAATTTTAAATTGTATTTCATTTCAATTCATTTAAATTTAGTAGCTACCATATCAGACAGTACAGGTCTAGCATATTCTTTGCAACTTTGGTGGTATTTGATTCTTTTTCTTTCAACAGAATTGATGGAGAACTTAATTGTGCTGCCCACAGATAGATTGTCAGTCATGGCTACTACTCATCACACATGGCAAAAGATGTATGAGATTCTCACATAAGGTTAACAGCTCAGGAAAGGCTTCATAAATGGACTATTTAAATATGAACATGATGTAAAGAAACCCAAAGATAGTGAATATCTTGGAGTAGTAACAGAAAGGTTGTTATAACTTGGGGCTCTGAAGATTCATGAAGAAGGAGCATTTATCAGAATTCAGAAGATGATCCTTGCAGAGTCTGTCGCCTTGAAATGGGAAGTAAGTTTTCTGGGAAGAAGCGGAATAAATAAACTGTCATCTATCTTTTCTCTTCCTCTGGTCTTCTGCCAAGGAATATTCATTGGTCCAATAAAGCTGAAAGCTAAAAGCCAAGTATACTCATGGAATTCCTACAGGTCAGCCTCTAGACAGAAAGCAGCAGAGAAGAGGGTAACATTGAGGGTAGGAGATAGCCAACACAGAGAAAATTATAATAAAGTCATTTTTTATTATATCCATGTTTTTGGCATCTGACTTAACTGGAATTTAAACATTGCTATAAGTGAACTCTATTGTTTACTTATTTATATAAGTAAGATTCTCTCCATCTGAGCCCTGTCTCATTTGAGCAATAAGTGATTCATCCAAAGTACATGAGCTGATTGAAAGGGAAAACCCCTTTCATTTCAGATGTGTTTAAAAATGACTGAAATTATTAAATGTGTAACATGCAATATTTAATGCAATGAGAAGTTATAATAATTGCAATTACAGTTTAATCCAGAGGAAATTATTCAATAGCAAAATCATAGTCAAAGAAAATTTAAAACTCAATTTAAATATATCCAGAGGGAGCATATACAGTTATTAACAAAAAACTTTAAACATAAAGATAAATTTTATTAGGATAAAAGTCTACAGAGGAAGAGGAATGGGCGTGGAAGTGTAAGGAAAAAATTAATGTAAAATATCTGGATTTTCTGAGTTTTATAAGAAATGTATTTTTGTAAATGAATAAAATGGGCATTAAGTTACTATGGTAGGTGAGATGTCAGGGAAAGGTCTGATTTCCAAAAGTCTTTTCTTCCACAAAAGCATGAATAGACTGGCAAACATCAGTCTCAGGAATTCAAACAAAAGCTTACAAACCAGGAGAACTCCTAGTCAAGAAAAAGTGCTGAACTCTGTCTATGGCCCTGAACTCTACATTTTTTAAATGGCTTAAATGGTGTGAATTTTACCTCAAATTAAAAAAAAATTACTAAGGTATTTAGATCCATTGGCTATATTAACAGTATGATAAATTTGTATTTGAAAATTTAATAACTTTCAATATTCTTGAAGTTACCATCTTTGTGATGATTTAAACTAGGATGAAAAGAATTTAGATGTTACTTTAAAAATGTGTGGTGGAGTAGGCTCAATCAAATGAGGCTGCTGCTGCTATTTGGCCATTTTTCAAATATGTCAAAAATGACAAATTTATATGTTTGAATCTAATTGTTTTTCAAATTTTCTAGAAGGCACAGGAGCAAATACGTTTGAAAACCATGACATAAAGAATATGAGGAAGAAGGTAAATTTAGCACCTATTAAGCTGGGAGAGCAGTTAGTTTGGGTGAGCAGGTTTGAAGGTAGGATAAGGAAGCAGAGTGTAACGACAGGCAGCACAGATTCAGACCTGAGGCCAGGGAGCCTGGGTTCAATGCTCTACCATTCACCTGCTATGGGACTGGTAAATTTCCCTTGAATTCTGCCCTTGAATTCACTTTGATTATGATTTTCTCCCCACTTCTTCTGACAAGCCAGTCTTGTGCACTGTCCAATTTACCTGAGGCCAGGCAGCCTGGGTTCAATGCTCTACCTGCTAAGTTCCTTAGCTGCTGTGCCTCAGCTTGATGAAATGTAGAATGGAGATGACACTAGCACCTATCTCATACAAATGTTTGAGTATTATAGAACCCGGGGTATGGAAAGAGCTTAAAATGATACTATGTAAATATGTGCTGTATCTCTCTGCCATTACCATGATAACCCTGCACAATAAACAAGCACACACTCTCACTGGCAAAAAAAAAAAAAAAAAAAAAGCAATAAGCTTTATTTCGCCCTCTGTACCTGTTGCCCAGGTTAGCCTTGCCTAAAGCTGCAGGTTGAGTCCAAGTGGGCTCCAAGTCTTGCATCTTCCTAGGACTAGTTGCTAAATAAGGCATGTTTGTCTCACAGCAAAATGTTCAAACATAAGATGTTGATCTCTTTCTTCAAAGTAAGGCTTTTTGTTGCTACTTCTAAACTTCTATACTTTTACTGAAATTTCAATATAGAATACACTATTATCCATTTAATTTGGCTTGTGAACCAAATTCATGTTTCAATCAAAGACATTGATGTCCTCCATTCTTTCAAACAGCCTACTTCCCTTCTGCACCACCCAACTACCTGAATCTTAAACAACATGGCCACATGGGAATGGAGAAATATTTCCTTGGAGTCCAAATTCACTTTGATTATGATTTTTTCCCCAAGAAAATCTTCTTCTGACAAGCCAGTCTTGTGTACTGTCCAAGCAATTTTGTAGTACCTACTAAAGATAAATAATTTGGAAAACACACAACCTGTACTGAGAGATTTATCTTGCTGCTGGGCAGGTGGGGCAGAATTCAAGGGAAATTTACATCTCCTCCCATAGTTTTGCCTGCATGTTTTATTATCAGAAGCCAGCAAAATTTTAATTTACCTTCTTCTGTTTTCTGGTGAGTAAACTAAGGAAGACTGTTTGGTAATGAGACAATGGGAGAAGTTGATGTATTACACCTTTGTAGATAATGCAAATTTATGAAACCTAGGAGAACCATTTACCAACTCTTCCCTCCTGAATAGTCTATTTAGCTTGTGAGATTCTGATAATAAAGTAAATAAAATTGACACTTTTATCCTCATGCTGTTATAAATTATGTTCAACGGTATCTTATATACCTGGCCAAGCTGAAATTCTTGGAGATCAAGTCTTGAACAGTAATTTGTAAGACTGTTAGAATCCTTCTGGTCCAACAACCACAGAGCATCTTTCTCAGAAGTCCTTAATATGGACTTCAAACAGTAATAGGATTTTCCTTGTTTCTAGAAAGACGATTCCAAAGGGCAATGAGTGAGTATGAATAATACAATTAGTTTGTTGATAGTTGTTCTTGTTAATTCTGGTTTAAGTGTTTTACATGGAGGTTATACTTCCTTGGAGCTGCCACCTAGCCCCAGAAACAGAAGGTACAGTGTGACAGGAAGTGCTAGCTGCTGCTATTCCCTCTAAAATCCATATAGAAACGATTGCTCCCTTTAACTATGTTTGACTTCTCAGGTTTAGGGATTATGTATGTGAGTACTTGGCAGCCATTCATTATGAGGCTTCCTTAAGATCTCTTCAATGACATAATAAAATTCTGAGAGGAGGATTGGGCCATTTCTAAGTGAAACAAATAGAATGCAAAGCTGTTTCAGTAGTGTGATTTCCACCAAGACAGGAATAATTTGGAAGGAAATACACCTCACCGTTAATAGTGGGATTTGGGTGATGTTTGCCCCTCTTGGACACTGCTGTACTTATGAGCTATTTTCATTGAGCACCATCCACTCTATATATGTCAGTTCTTTGTCCTGGGTCCTTCATGTGTGGATTCAACCAATTGCAGATCAAAAATAAATTTTTAAAAGTGTCTGTACTGAACATGCACAGACTGAAGAGGATTGGATATATTCTAAAGACTTTTCTTTTTTCTTGCCATTATTTCCTAAACCATATAGTGTATTGTATTGGGTATTATAAGTCATGTAGATATGATTCAAAATGTATGAGAGGATGTGCATTGGTTATATGCAAATACTGTACCACTTTATATAAGGAGCTTGAGCATCTGCAGATCCAAGTCAGGTTATGAGCCAATCCCCCCATAGATATGGAGGTACATCTACATTACTTTTATAGCTTGAAAAGTTTCTAAAACTCCTGAGACATACCTTTCCCCCTGCATTCTCAAACTACACTGGGAAAAATAAAACTTTATATATATTAAATACACACTTTTTGAGGCTTTTCTAGGCTTCCCAAAATGTCTGTCTCCCATCATCTTTTCTCTTTATTTTCTAAGCAATCTCAGTCAATGTCATAATTGCAACTACTGATTCTAACCCCTTACACACCTTGGCTGTATGTATCTAGCCTTTACCTTGATCTTTAGTCCTGTGGTAATGAGCCCTGCCAACTACTTCCGTGTGGATATCTTGTAAGTATACTCAGTATACACCAGAACCAACTCATGAATTGTCCTGCGGGGCCAGCTCATCCTCCTGCTATCTTTGTTCCTGTCAGTGACACCACTGTCTCTTGGGTAAGAAGAGAAACCACACCATTATCTTTACCTTCCCTTATCTTTCAGTTGTCATCATGTTCTATCGTAATAATGCAGCCTACCTGTGATTGCTCTTTTCCACTGGCAATTCTTTTCCCACTGGCAATATCTTAATTATGCGTCTTTTGGACAATGGCATTCTACTTTGTAAGCACTTCATTATATATTAGCCTTCATCCTCATATCAGGCCTATGAGGTAAGTACTCTTTTTATCCTCCTGTTTGATAGCTACTTGCCTGAGGTCTTGGAGTTTATAAGCAGTCTAATGCCAGAGAAAGTATGCATAACTTCCTGCCACACAGCCTCAATAATAACAAAAATAGCAGCAATAATTCTCTTTAATTATAAGCAATGTCAGCAATAGCTTCTCTTTAATTCTTGCTACAACCCTATGACAGAAGCAGGATTCTCCCTATTTTAGAGATATGGAAACTAAGGCTCAAAGAGGTTCAGAACAGAAACACCTCCTCCATCAGATCAATCTTCTAATTGTATCATTCTGATTATTTCTTTAGAAAGAATGGAAGGGAAAAGATGCTCCCCTTTGCCCAAGGAATAAAGTCCAAAGTTTTCAGTTGAGCATTCAGGGGCTTTCCCTCTGGTGCCTATCCTCTTCCCAGCTTCATCTTCCTTTGTTCCCTTTAGCTGGCTGGGTCTCCTGACCATCACTCAGCTATGCTCACAGGTCATGCCTCCATCCGTGAAAAATCCAACTTCTCTTTTCACTCCTCACCACCCATCCCAATTGGTGTGTATGCATTCTTCTGTGCACAGGTGCATCTGGTATTTTCACTGAAGAGGATTGGATATATTCTAAAGACTTCTCTTTAGAAGGAGTCAGACAGAACCTGGAAAAGAGAAAAAATCATTTATTTTTTCCAAAGTGCAAAAAGTAGGCTTGACAGAGCTCTCTGTAGTGAACATTATCAGTTCAACAATATATATAAAGTAATAAAATAAAGGAAGAGGACCGTTAGTGAGCAGAGTGGAGACAAGAGGCAGATCCGACATCCTTTAGCTATTAACCCTGAGAATGATGGCTGTATACTCCCAGCCTAGAGAACTCTTGTGCCCAGATGACTCTTTCATATTGGTTTTCTGCTGTGGTCTAGAGAACCGCTTTCATCTCTTCCTTTTCCTCCTCCCCCACTCCATTCTACCCCTCATCATTTTCTTGTTCCCTTCCCTCTCCCTCACTTCCCCTTTATCCTTTTTCTCAGATCTTTTCATCAAAGAAATTCTTAAAAAACAGAGCTGCTGTGCTGGAGGTGAGAACCTAAAGCCTCTTCCTTTCCTCACTCGTCACATTCCTCTCCCTACACCTGAGGAATTCTGCACAGGCCAGTTTTCAGGGGCTGTGTGGGTAGGATAGGCATGTGCAGGCATGCACCCCTGTTTGGAAGTGGGATGGAAAAAAGGCAATTCTCTTGCTCATAAAAATGTAACATGGTCAGAACTCCTCCCCACTTTTTTCTAAATGGCTTGCCTTTATATTCTGGGCTCCTTAGAAATTGCATTCAATTGTAATCCAACAAATACTTGTTTAGCGCTTGCTGGGCTGCTTTTATGCTGTGCGAATTTAGAGAAATAGATGGAAACTTCCCTGTTTGAAGAAATTGCAAATCTAAGTGTAAGGCCAGGACTGTCATCATCCTGAGAGTGACTCCAAACATCTAGATTTTTCAGTTCTGATCTCTTGCTTGAATGTCACTGCAATACTTTTTCTGCCTGTTTACCTCCTAGACAATCTGCTTGCATCTCCTACTTACCTCCACTCAACATATCTAAACCTGAAATGATGCTTTTTCTCAGAAAATCAGAATGCATGTAACATCAACATCAGAGTTGTTTGGTAAAAGAGAAAAAGCACCGAGGAAGGTGGCAGGACCATCAAAGTGACAAAAATAATGAAAATCCTCGGGGAGCAGCTAAGAGGTACTATTATTTGAAGCCTGCCACATGTGAGAGGGAGTGGATGTATCCCACAGTGAACAGATACCTACTATTCCCTCTGTGATCTCAGTTCCCTGAGGCTTCCCAATTTATGGGCTTCTCTCTGTTTATGTGATTATAGTATTAAAAAAAGGAGCATTTTATGTAAAGTGGCTTTTAGTGTGAAGTCAACAGCTACATTTACCACTTATCCAGATAAATAGAAACCTGTTCCAAAAATGAAGGAAAAAAACTGGCCATTCTTAAGAAAAGGTAATAGATACAAAAGCTATAAATTTGGGGTAATGACTGGAATTTTCAGGGGTGATTTTGAATTCATGTTCTTATGTTTAAAACAAACTCCTGCATAAATTATGACTTCACTGAATTTGATTTTGCTGTAGAGGACAAGGTGAGAGGTCACAGGGTAGCAGCCTATTGCTCAGTGTAAGGGAGAACTCCTGACCAGAGAGCTGCCTATCTATTGTCATCAGACAGTGCAAGAGGGCAGTGTGCTTCCTTTCCCAATTCAGACATGGGTTAGGATGAGTATATAAATGTAAGTTCATTTGAAGGTCAGGGAGAAATGAAGATTAGAAGGCGTTTTAGCAGAGGACCTTCCTAATGGAGAAGGTTATTAGGGCTTGCCTTGAAGGGCTGTTAGGTTTGGGAGATGGGATGAGGACTATGTGTTATTCTGTAGGGGAGGGGGTAGGAATAAGTCAAAGTTGTGGGAAAGGCTGGGCATGTGCAGGGCAGTCGATGCTGATGGAGAAAAAAAAAGAATTCACTAGAAAGAGCCTCTTGAGAGTAGGAGTTGAACTGTTGGAAGCAGCTATTTATACATTATCTGATAAATCTGACAGTTGCCTAAGGACATGTGAACTTTGGAGCAACTCTGAAGTATAAGGAGGTGGAAGAGCCATGTGCTGCTAGTTTCTTCCCTGGTGAGGAAGAACTGGGGTTCTCCTAAATGCAAGCAGGTGGCTGCACATCAGAACTCCCAATAGATCCAAGGCAGAGTAACCTTGTTGGAGGTGTCCCTTCTCCTTGTCTGTATTGAGATGAGAGGACAGAATAGATTATCTGTAAACATCCTACTACATGATATTTTGGGAAATTTCATTTAACCTCAAAGGTGGAAAAGGATGTTTAAAAATATCAGATCCTTTGTTAGTGAACAAATAAATATAGATGTAAGATCATTTATTTAGGAACTGAAATACTGAAAGCAAGCCAGACATGGAATCATTTCAAAAGGATCTTTGAGTGATTATTCATTTAGTAACTCTATCATTATAATTATAACACAATATAAATTACATACATAGCCTATAATATAAACCATTATAGGGTAGTCTGCAGCAAGGGGAAGCTTGATTGATGGTGTAGGCCTCTGAACTGCAAATGACCAGTCTCTGATATCAGGGGCTCCACCTGAGCCATAGGAACAGAGCCATGCACATTGGGCAGGTGGCCAAGGAAGGATCAATGTGTTCCCATAAGTAATCCCAAATCTGTGACCATTCCAGGTAGTTTGTATGTTTTTATGTTTTGGTATTAATTATTACAATTACAATTACAATTATTGTGTGAATTTGTATTTTCATTTTATTCCTTAATTGTGTATTATAGAAAAAGGGGAGCCAAAACACATTCAGAAAATTGGGAATGAAACAAATTTTGCCTCAATCAATTTTTACTTTTCTAATAAAGAGACCTCAAATCCTGAAATATCTTTAACCTAAAACAGAGGAAGTCCCAAATGTTTTTCTATTGTCCTCTAGGTGTGAGGACAGTGCTTTTTGTGGACACAGAAGACTAGTCACAAAACTCATCTGGTAGTAAGAATCACCAGTAGAATTATATTATAACCAATTATGGCTGTTCTGGAAAAAAAGACAAAAGACGAAAGGCTTAGGTGTTGGCGATATCTGGTGGTGTTTCTATTGCATTACCTCCCTCTACAGACTGTTGCTTCTCCTGGAATCCAACCTACTTACAACTGAACTTGAAGTTATTTTAAATAAAATTTTCCAAGGCATCACAGTTTTTCCCTCTGTCTTTTAAAATGTTTATTTAGATAATTTTAGTGGGAGCAGCCAGGCATGAGTCCATGATTTCTTCCAGGGACAGCATTTTGTTCTATTTTGCCCCCTTTTTTCTTCTCCTTTTTGCTTCTGACCCTTTGTCCTTCCTTTCCCAAAATATTTCAAGATGCAAAATAATCTACGCCCAAAGACCATCTTCTTAGCCACTTTCAAGTCAGGCTATGGCCACAGAGACGGGGCTCTAGGAAATGAGAACAAGGTCAGAGGCGTCTCTGCATCTTCAGCTGGATGAACTCTAGAGAGCATCCTGGGAAAATCTCATGGTGTCAGGTCCCTAGAGAATGTCATTTGCAAGGATAACTTCCTCCTTGAGTTGGAAAGATACAAGTCTCCTCAGAAGTCAAAGGGTTGAAAGTCTGATTTCCATGGCAATGCAGGAACTGCCCCTTTCCTGTATAGATGGAGCATGTTGAAAATTTATTCTGGGATATATAGTCTCAAATAATGAGGTTTCTAAAATATACTAACTTCTCCTAAAGGAACTGACCATCTGATCCAGGTAAGGCAGTCTCAAAGCCCTGACAGGCCCTCTGAAAACTCTGGCAGGTTCTCCCTGTGTTCCTGGAGAATCCCTTCCTTCTTAGCCTGTTTCCTTTAGTGGGTGCTTCAGCAGAGAAGACTTCCAGGGAACAGGAAGATGTTTATTTCTGTAGATTTTGTTACCTCGAGTCCTGGCTCATCTTCGTGTCTCCCTAATCAATCACCTTGAGAAATTTCTATAAAGGTTGCCTGTCTTAAATCATTTTTTTTAACTTCTTTGGTAAAAGCAGATTGGGCTCAGCTTTGGTTCATACCTACATCATAAATGCTGAAAGTCTTTATTTGTAAATAAAATATTTTCCACAAACACTTGTCTAACTAAATCATAAGGCACAAAAGTAAAAGGGCTTGAATTGATTTAAAACAAAACAAAACAAAACAAAAACAATCATTATTTGCAAAGGGAAACTGTTTCAAATGTGTTCATGCCTAACCTGCTTTTTGATCTTTGGTCTGAAAACCCTCTTAACTTAAGTGTTTTGCTTTTAGTGCACTTATCTCAGAATTGGGAAATGAAATAAATAGAGAAAGTAAACAGCATTATTAAAATAATGCTGTTTGTATCTAATGTGGTCATGTGTGGTACTCTTACTTATTATGCAGAACTATAATTTGAAATACTTCATATCCTGTATTTTAAAAACTAACCAAGGGCTTTTTTCTACATGTTCAAAAGTCACTATTTTCATATTGTCATTAACATTGATTATGCTACCATATTAGGGTTCTGATTTATATATTTATGTTTTATATTTCACACTAGTATCTTTGAGGCATTTTTAACATGAAGGGGACAATTTTATAAATGGGAAAAAACACATAAAATGAATGGTGTGTTCTCTGCTGCATAGACATTTAAAAAACAGAATTCCTGTCTTAAAATGTTTCCAGGCTAAGGAAAATTAGATACTTTTAAAATGTCAAACATAGGTTAGGTCTCTTATTTGGTATGATTTTTGGTTTGCTTGATGTTTCATGAACCTGTTCTTAAAGATGAGTCTATTTTTGCTGAAAATAAAACATGAAAGTTTATCATAGCTATTTAAAATCATTAAAACATTGGAGACAATTTAAGGGTCCAAAATGGAGAGCTAGGGCATCTAAACAATAAAAGTTTATAAAATATTATGTAACAGAAAAATGTTTACTATAAATAATTTGGAAAAAATCAGATTTATAAGTATACACAGAATACTTAAGAAAATTGTGTAAAGTATGAATAAATAGTATATGTAAATGTGCATGGAAAACACTGAAAGGCTTTTTATACCAAGTTATAATGGTTTTCTTTACCTCAATTAGATATGGTTTGTAAGAAAATAATCACTAATTATTAGAGTCAAAAGAGATTTTTTGAATCATCTAATTCAGTTGCTCATTAATTATCCAGATCCAACACATTCTGTTTCCATATTGATCCAAATATTTATAAGTTCTTTCTCAAATGAACCTTGTGCCTGCTTCCCTCTGATTTCCACTAGCTGGTCCTATCTCTGTCCTTGAGGAAAGCAGGTAATACATCCAGTTTTTTATACACAATTAGCCCTTCATATCTATGGATTCCAAATCCACAGATTCTTCTTATCTCAGATCAAAATCTGTCAAAAAATCACATCTGTACTGAACACGTATGGACTTTTTTCTTGCCACTATTTCTGAAACAATACAGTGTAACAATTGTTTAATAGAATTCACACTGTATTAGGCATTGTAAGTAACCTAGAGATGATTTAAAGTATATAGGACAATGTTCATGGATTGTATGCAAATTCTAAGTCATTTTATGTAAGGGGCTTGGGCATCCACAGATTTTGCCTAAAGACAGCTTCCAGTTCTTCCTAAATCATCTTTTTCTCAATGTGACATCTCCAGTTTATTCAGTCTTTCTTCTTGATTGCCTGATTCCTCCCATGGCCCTACTGTCCTTCCCTGGAGGTCCCATAGTATTGGGAAAGCTCATAAATGGAGTCAACTCAAGGAGACCTTACACTATACATGTGCTCAGCCTCCCAGAACCCCCTGGGACTATATGTTCCTTTGATCTCTATGTAGCTAAATCTGCACTTTAGATCAACTTTTAGTCAACTAAATCTCCTCCAGAAAGGTTTTGCACTAGCAATTATTAAAGACCATCTGCCCCAATCTGAATGTTTTGTATTCTTTGTTATAGCTGTATAGATCATGCTTTGGATTCAATCTGTGATTCAGCTTCCAGCCTTTATATTAATCCCTAGTAAGCCATATCTTATTTGTTCTGCCCCATATCCAAGTCTAACACATTTTTTAATCTTGATATATTATTTTTCAGTTTTTTTCCTTTCCATACTAATCAGTAGACCTCCATTTTTACCCATCTCAGAAACTCATTTAAAGGGCAAGAAATAGAAGTTGGCCTTTAGTCTCTAATGTCCCACTTTAACACACAGCATTTTACTGGACATGCACCATTTGGCATTTATGAGGTAAGCAGGACAGATGTTCCTGAGGAAAGAGCGGAGGCCCCTGCCTAGAAAGGACTCAGACCTAAATGTCCTATACTTCTAGGCTTAGTTAAGAAGCATATTAAGGCAAAAAGTAGAAGATAAAAAGTAAAGAGAAGAGGTTTTCCAAAGGAAGAAAGGTGTAGTGAACTAATAAAGCCCTGGTATCAATTAGTAATTACAAGTAATCTGGGAGCATATTTAGAGAGCAGCAAGTTGGATATCTGTCTAGTGACCACTGTAAATGTTGCCCATGTCTGGCCCATTTCCTTGGATGTAGCTTTCAGAAAAATCCTGGATAGGAGAACTCAACCCCTGGGAGAATTGGTCAGCTTAAGAGATGCATGTCACTATTACATGGTGTCCACCCTGGAGCTCAGGTTCCACACCTACAACTGAGGGAGTTGAACCTGACTCAATGATATTCAAGTCTTCCTCAGTTTTGATATGAAGATAAACTGATATATTGTCAAGGGGCAGTTTACAATTTTTTTCTTATTATACTCTTCAAAATAACCGATGACATACCTATTTGCCATTTCCAGAGCCTCTCTCTTGCTCTACCATTCCGAAGTATCTCAGGTTGAATCTCTGTTTTGCCACACTCCTCAGGCACTGCTTGACCCCACTGCTCTGTGCCTCCGATTATCCCCTACCTCCCTGGGAAAACCACTGCAGTCTAACCTAATGGCCAAGAGCCAGTCTACTACCCAACTGTGAGTTCTGCTACTGACTGCCAAGGGAGCCTGCCTCTCAAGTTCTTAAAGCTGCAGTTTACTTCTAGGAAGTGGAAAACTCTTGTAAGGATTTGTGAAAGAAGGGGTGCCAAGTGTTAAACAGAATTCCTGGCACATAGAAAACACTCAAATAAAAGTAAGTAAATACGCAAACAAATATTTCCATTTTTCTATCTCCAGTTTTAAGAGCAATCTCCATACAGTTTTTATAATATTTGTGATAATTTAATTCCCCACAAAAATATGTAAAAATTCTCCTTTCTCTATAGCTGTACTAGCACGGTAGGGGGTGGAGGTGTCTTTTTAGCCATTCTAGGGCGAGCTACCTCGTTGTGGTTATTGATTTGCATTCTTCTGAAAATAAATGTAATTGAGCATGTTTATGCAATTGTTGGCCATTTTTATGTCTTTTTTGGAGAGTGTCTGTTTAGTTCTTTAGTTCTTTTAAAATTGGATCTTTACATGTGTGTTCAATATTTAAGTTCCTTATTTATTCTGTATGTCACCCCTTTTCAGATTAATAGTTTGCAAATACTTTTTCCATTCAGTAGGTTGTTTCTTAGTTTTTTTGAATATTTTCTTTGTGGAGCAGAAGCTTCTTAATTTTACAAAATTCTGCTTGTCTATTTTTACTCTTGTTGCTTCTGTTTCCAGGGTCCAATCTAAAAAAAAAAAAAAAAAAAATCATTGCCAACACCAGTGCATTGATGTGTTTCCCCTTATAGTCATTTCATAATTTCAGGTTTAACATTTAGGTATGTAATCCATTTTGAGTTGTTTTTGTGTGTGTGTAGAGAGAGAAGATGGGATCTAGTTTCATTCTTCTGCATATGGATGTCCAACATTTCCAGCACCATTTACTGAAAATACTTTTTTCTCCACTGTTTGTACTTGGCACCCTTGCCAAAAATCCATTGGCTATATGAATGTGGATTGATTTCCAGTTCTCTGTTCTGTTCTGTTGGTCTAGGTAACAGTTTTTATGCCAGCACCATGCTTTTTTAGTTACTCTAGCTTTATAGTATGTTTTGAAGTCAGATCATGTGATGCCTCCAGTATTTTTTCTCCCTCTCAGGATTGTTTCATCTATTCAGGGTTTTTTGTGGTTCCATATGAATTTTAGGATTTTTTTTTCTATTTATATGGAGAAAGTCATTGGAATTTTTGGATTGCATTGAATCTATAGATTTCTTTGGGTAGTATGGTCATTTCAATAATATTGATTCTTCTGATCCATGAATACAGGATACTCATGTATTTTGTGTGTGTCCTCTGTAATTTCTTACATTATTGTTCCATAATATCATCGTAAAGGTCTTCTACTTCCTTGATTAAGTTTATGTCCTCAATATTTTTTTTGATATTTTGGTAGCTATTATGAATGGGATTGCTTTGTGAACTTCTTTTTCAGCAAGTTCATTATTGGTGTATAGGAAGCTACTGTTTTGTATATTAATTTTATATCCTGCAACTTTACTGAATTTATTTATAAGTTCTAATGATTTTTGATGTAGTGTTTAGGTTTCCTAGGTATAAAATCATGTTATCTGCCAATATGGATCATCAAAATTATTCCTTTCTGATTTGAATGCCCTTTATTTTTTTCTGTTGCCCAATTGCTCTTGCTAAGACTTCCAGTACTATATTAAATACGTGTGGTGAAAATGGACATCCTCATCTTGCTCCCTGTCTTAGAGGAAGTGCAACATCAATAGAATGAGCAAAAAATATGTGTTCATTTCAATAGATTCAGAAAAAGCATTCAATAGGATTCAACATCCTTTCATAATAAAAACTTCTCAACAAATCAGGTATAGAAGGAACACACCTCAAAATTAAAAGGCCATATATGAGAAAATTCACAGCCAATATACATTATGGGAAAAAGCTGAAAGCAAAGGAAATTCCAATCTGGAGACTTTTCTAAAGCAAATAAACCAGTTGAAGTTTCCAAATATAGTTATATGTATTGTGTTGATGACTTGTCATAACAATGAACATTCTGGTTTAGCTTCTGAATTATTCTGTACACGAACAATCTCTTCAAAGTATAGAATTGGTAATGAGTACAGTACTAACTTCCTATTGAATAGTTTTGAAACCCAGTTAAGATTGCAAAATTGGGCAACTTTACCAAGGATGCATGAAGAAAGGTTTCCATGGTTTCAGAGAATCAATAGTGCCCTCTAAAGGAAATCCTTGTGAGGTACATTCAATATCTAGGTTTAATTCAGCATTTATTCTGCTAAAATGCTACTTAATTGTAATTCACAGAATGGATTCAAAATTACAAAAAGAATTCATGTTAGCACTACTCATAAGACTCACAAGGAACTATCTACACCAATTCTGGACCGAGGGGCAAAGCCATGTTAGCCCTAGTTGCTTCTGCTCACTGTAGTTGTCACCATCTTTGTGTAAAGAAAGTTCCCGGAAAGGGAAAAAGTGATGATTTCTGAGTAAAGGATTAGGCATTCTAGTTTCTGAAAGATGGGAAACCCAGAAGCAAGTCCAAGTAAGTATCTTGGGGAAATGTGCTAGATTGAAGGGCAAATGTGTAGAATTGAGGGCTGAAAAACCTTGTCAGTTTTTGCCCAGGGCAAGCACTGTGTATTGGGAAGATGGCCAGATCAGCTGAATTAAAAGAGGACAGGTAGTATGTGTGGTTAAGACATGAGAATAAAAAGAAAAAAGTGATAGGAACCATTTGTGGATTTTTTTTATATGCTCAATCTAATTTTGAGGTTTATTCTTATATTTTTCCCCTTTCCGTTTTGCATAATGTACAAAGAACTATCTACAGTTTGCTTGATACTGTTGCAAGAAATGTTGGGTAAAATTTTATATTGTTACATTGGTAAGTCTTGGAGATTAATATCTGCCTTAGAGATGTAAAAAGCCAGTAAGGACCAATGATTGTTAATTCTAGATATAAAATGGCTGCAGTAGGGTTATTGTCATAATGAGATAGTGGGAAATGAAAAATACCTTTTTCCCTGCTACCAGATCTACATATCTGGAGCATTGAGTCTATTCGTAAGACTTCCTTCAGAGTTCAAGTCTGGTTTTATCAGACAATAAAGATCACAGTTTAGGTTGGCACTTAGCACATACATCTGTAGCATACTTGACAAGTTATCCTGCACACTACAACTTATTACTACACTTGGGCCTCACAATAGCCATGTGAGGTTGGCAGAGCAAGAAAACAATTCTCATGGCACATGAGTAGGAACATGTGGGAGTATTAATTTTCCAATATCCATTTTCTAGTGATAGATTAGAATATTAAAACACTTAAAGATACATTAGGTTAAATGTTAATGGAAATAAAAATCTGTTCCCCAGCTTTGGGGGCAATCATGTTAAAAGGCACATTTCAGCAGAAATAGCTGTGGTTAGTAGAGCAAAGTGATTGCACTGTACCTTAATTAGATGTGACACACTGGTCTGAAGAAATCTGAGAATTAAGACAAACAGTCATTTTTATCAGCTTTCTCAAAATAAGACCAACACTACAAGGTGTGTCAGCAGAGCAGCAGGGGTGTGGGAACTGCAGGAAGCAGTGAGCTCAGTTGTTTCACTATCTCACTGTCACTTAAGGCCCTCTGAGGATGCATTTTGAACTTCACAGGCTGGAGTTAAAAGGGGCTTTAAAGGTTCATTTAGGTTTTCTTTCCAAATGACTTCTAGAAAGGACAGATTCCAGACAGTATACATTCCTTTAAATCTCCAGAGTAGGAGGTGACACAAAATCCCTCCTCCTATAATTCCTTGTTTCTGGATAAGAGCCTACTTTAAAGTATGTGCTGAAGTTGTACTTCCAAAGATCTTATTGCTGCAATGTCCTGGCATAGTGGCTGCTGGGAAGGAGTGGTAGAGTTCCTTAGGTCTGAGTTCCTCTGGTGAGTGGTGGGACATGGGTGGCCTTCTCTTAGCATTTTCAAAAGTCTTTCTGAAACCAAGGGTCTGCACAGAAATAGTGGTTCTTGGTGGAGTTGGTGGCTTCTGGAACTTCTGGATGAATGAACAAGCAAATTCTAGCCTGAGCAATGTAGACACAGCCTTAGTACCACTGAGTGTGAAAGAAGCTGTCTTCAGTGTCTTGGTCATTAGCCACCATGTTGTATGGGCTGTAGAGGGGACTCTCATGTTTCTGCTAATGCCCAAAGGGCATCTGAGTCTTACCACAGTCACCCTGGCTCCACTCGTCCTTTTGGCCATCATTATTATTTTGCACTATATGGTCATCAGTACCTGGACACTCACATGGGGCATTGTCAGCACTTCCACAAGGTATGCAGGGCAGGTATAATCATCCCCTCTTGGCTGCGCCTGAAGACACTCTGCCAGCTAACAACCCTGGCTTCCACCCTTAGCCCACTTTCTACATATCACTTGTCAGTTCTCCTTTGAAACTTTGCCGTATTAAGGAGGCAATCTAACAAAAGAGCATATACCTCAAGGAGGAGATCAGAAATACTTTCTCCTTAGACTCTCTTCTCTAGGGTCTTTCTGGCAATAATAAAATGGTCACTGTTTTGGTAAAATTTTCAGACCGGAGAGTTCTCCTGTTTCTTTTAAGGATGATGAAAAGCAGTAAGTAAATGTGCATGTTTTAAAGAACCTCCTATACAAAATTCAGAAACATACCCAGAGAATCTTCTGGATGTTTGAGAAAACTGGTCAAGATAATAGGATTATGCTACCTGTCAGGATAGGGGGGAGAGATTTTGGATACATCAATCAGATAAAGGAAAGGTGTGTGTGTGTGTGTGTGTGTGTGTGTGTGTGTGTGTGTGTGTGTGTGTGTGAGAGAGAGAGAGAGAGAGAGAGAGAGAGAGAGAGAGATTGGGGGGGGAGAGAGAGAGATTGGGGGGAGAGAGAGATTGGGGGGGGGAGAGAGATTGGGGGGTTTGGGGGAGAGAGATTGGGGGGTTTGGGGGAGAGAGATTGGGGGGTTTGGGGGAGAGAGATTGGGGGGTTTGGGGGAGAGAGAGATTGGGGGGTTTGGGGGAGAGAGAGATTGGGGGGTTTGGGGGAGAGAGAGATTGGGGGGTTTGGGGGAGAGAGAGATTGGGGGGTTTGGGGGAGAGAGAGATTGGGGGGTTTGGGGAGAGAGAGGTTGGGGGGTTTGGGGAGAGAGAGGTTGGGGGGTTTGGGAGAGAGAGATTGGGGGGTTTGGGAGAGAGAGATTGGGGGGTTTGGGAGAGAGAGATTGGGGGGTTTGGGAGAGAGAGATTGGGGGGTTTGGGAGAGAGAGAGAGAACCTTTTGCCATATCTTCTACTTATTTAGTTAAGGGGTCATTCAGGTATTTCTTGTGAAAAATGGAGCAATTATTCTCACATTTTATTTCTACTGAATTTGGATGGCATTTCTACTGAATTTGAGTGACCAGAACAGCAGGATTCCTGGGGCAGTTTTGAAGTATTGTGAGAGAGGGTAAGGAAAGAAGAGTCAAAATGAGTCAATGAAGCTGTACCTAAATGAGCAGAATATTCATGAATAAGACTAGCTTACTGTGTCTTCTGATAAAGAGAAAGAAACTAAATCCTAAGGAATATTTCTGGAGTCTTACCCATTACATGGTCAATTGCTAGCTGGTAGAGAAACTATACCCAAAAGCAGTGAGTTCACCCTATGGTGAGTGCAAAGTCTATAAACACATCCAGAAGATAGGAATGAAGATGGGTTTATTACTTTCAGCAAATAAGGACTGCACAGGAGATAATTCTCAAAGAAGTGCCTCCCCAAAGAAAGCAAGGGACTGTAATTGGAGAAACATATTCATGTAAGAAAGACTCATCATCACATGTCGAGGTGGGCACATTCCTAAGCAGGCTCAGTTCCAGGTCATACATTGCATGTTCAAAACACTGGCAGGTGGGAATGCCTCTGGGCAGAGAGTTTAGCTCATAATGAGCAAGGTGTACTCTAGGTCATCTAAAAGGAATGAGTCAGACTGATGTGGTGATTTTAGCTTGTTCCTTCTCAGTTCCTCTGGAGGGCCTTATTTGAAACCAGCAAAACATGTTTGAAGGAGTATTAATAGTCATTTAAAGGGGAAGCAGTTGCCCGGGCCCCAAGCATAGATGACTGTCCCTAAAACCATCTGCCTGGTGGCTAACAAAACTTCAGCCCTAGTTGCTTCTGCTCGGTTGTTAAAATCCTTGTAGAAAAGTTCTTGGAAAAGGAAAAGGTGATATGGCTAAGTAGAGGATTGGACATACTGAATTCTGAGAGAAGAGAAACCTTGGAACCTGAAAAGTAACATTTGGATTCTATCAGATGAGTAAATTATTGTCGATTAAGATTCTACTGGTCAGAAAACCTTTTTTTTTTTTTTTGAGCACAAGAATCAGATCCCTCCAGTTCTAGCTTTCTTTCTCCCATTTGGGGCTTTTTCTAATGGCAAACTAGGCTATGGAGACCCCCAGATACAGTTTCCAGTTGTTGTAGGGGAGGTAGGCATCAGCCTGTGGGATCTAGTGCCCTACACTTGTGATGTCAGTAGCCCTCTGATTGTGGCTTTTTATCCCCTGGGCTGTAGCTAAGGTTAAGCATTCTTGAAGCCACGTGGCCTCCTGGTTGTGGCGGAAGAAGTGGTGTCCTCTGGTGTTGAGAGCCACAGCTGAAGGGGCCCCAGCAAACTTCCAGCTGCCAGCAAACTTCCAGCTGCCAGCTGATGATTGGCTTACAGTGGCCCCAGCAAACTTCTAGCTGCCAACTGATTGGCTCCTCTGCGGTGATGCTCATTGGGCTGTTTCCCTGCCCTTTCAGACCACAGAGCTGCTCATTGGGGACTTTTTTGGCTCCGCCCATGCAACCCAGCCAATCGGCCTCAAGAGCAGGAGGAGTTCTTCTGATTTCATAACTGCTTCCCTCCCTGTGCTAAATGCTTTCTGCTTAAAAATATCTAGAGTTGATTCTGTTTCACGTAGGAAACTTTGATACTCAGAGTACCAAGAAAAATAAGAGAACTACAATAAACATACCCTGTTGACATTTTTATTTCACTAATAAAGAAATGAAACCTAGGCACAGAAGGAAAGGAAGTTTGAATTCTAATAATAGTTGTCTCTATTATACTAAATAGCAAGAGAAGTGGAGTGGTATCAAATTTGAGAACTGAGGCGTGCCCCTAAGATTCATAATCTGTATTATGGACTCAGAGAAGCTTGTAGTAAGAAGCATAATTAACTATGTTTGCCCTAGTGTTTTACAAATTCATTTCAGAATGACAGTCAATACTTGGGAAATTTTAGTTTATTTTGAGGGCGAATTATAGTGTCAATATAATTTACTAAGAAAATACTCAAGACATCAAAAACAAAAGAAGAAAGTTTAAAAAGCGAAGACATAGAGCAGAAAAGTTAATGAGCAGTAAAACCAACTGACACAGATGAAGCTTAAATAATTGTTATTTAGTTATTATAGTCATTAAATTTAGTATGCATTTTAAGGAAAAGTATTAAAAAGTCAGATAAAATAATAACAACAAAAAGTCTGTATTTCAACAAAAAGTCAGAAGTAGGGTAGGGGGAATGACAAAAATTATCCTATGTATTTTCTTATTTTACATTGAGGAGGTCAACAGATTTAGGTTCATCCTTACCCCCAATAGAAAAAAATTAGGAAATAAATAAATATCTAATGCTAAGTTAATATAAAAGTATTAGAATCAGTAATTTTCAAATCAATAGAAATAAAAAGAAAACCTAGTAGCAGAGAAATCGAAAATTCCTAAGATTAGATGACCATTACTGTTAAAACCCAGTAATGACAACTAAAAATGCAAAAAAAGTAAAAATATTTACACTGGCTTTCAAAGAAATTTAAATATATGTTCTTTATAACAATCTATCAAAAGTATAAATATATGGAAAGCATAAGTTAAGGATGAAAAAATGTGAAAAATATCAACCAAAGAGAAGTAGGAAATCTTTATCAATGCCAAAATATAATTGAAGGCAAAAGAAATTCTTTAGAGACAAAGGGAAATTTTATGTTGCTACAAATGATAGGGGAGAGGAGACCAAACTCTCTCACCTCTCAGCATTAAGTCTCAGTCTCCAGAAGTGCTTCCCTTTAACTCTCTTTCATTCCTTCCACAGGGATGGCTTGCTTGATCAGTGAAATCAGAAAAGCATCCTTGTGCATTCATGAACTCCTCTCAGGAACATTCCTAGAACCACATATTAGAAAAAGTACAAATCCTGTATAGATACCTCCCTCTAGCACAGAATGGTCAAGTTAATGTCTGGCTGTGGAGAGTTGAGCCCCTGCCCGCTCAAGTCCCTTGGAATGAGCAAGGAAAACAATGTACTTGCCTGCCTTGCAGTCAAGGTAGCTTCAAGATAGCTCCTCAGCACACTCCTCCAACCAAACTATGGCCCCTCCCCCTGCTACTTAGAAATTCTGGGACTACTACCTTTCCCCATCCTAACTATTCCAGTTATGACTGAAGAGTTAAAGTGAATGAGTAGTAGAAACTCTACTACAGTTAGAAATCCAACTAAATTTTCCAATTCAGTTTAGCTCGCAAAGAAGCTCATTTCATCCCAAACTGATTTCTAAGTATCTTTCTCAGTTAGTTTATAAACCAAAAAGGAGAAAGATGTAGGTAATTAACACTCTCCAAACTCCCAAAACAGGTGCTATTAACTTTAGTGAAAATACATTAAAGCAATATATAAGAAGAAATTGATTTTTTAAAAAAAGTTACATTCTTAACGGAGGACTTCACTGAGCAAAAGGATAAAATGCAGCACAGGAAATAGCGTATTTGAATAAAGAGGAATTTGAATGAAAATAACATTGAAATTTGTGCTCTACAAATAGGATATTTTTGTATCCTGTTTTTTTTCATGTATTCATGGGAAAATCTACAAAACTTGATTATACACTAAGCTTTAAATAGAATCATAATCAATTCCCAAAGTGACAATTTTATCTTCTATATTCTCTTACTAAAAATAAAATTGGAAATTAACAACACAAAAACAATAGTAAAATAAAAATTTAAAATGGATCATAAATACCAAATAATCCTAACCCTTTGGTCAAAGTAAAAATTAAAATCACAGTTTGAGATAATTAAATTATATCTGATGCCTCTTGTGTATCATCTCATTTGCTCTTGACCTGACATCTTGATTCCAGCTATCTTTCTGGCAAAACTTCCCATGTAAATTACAACTCATTTTTTTGCAGATAAAATCTCACCTAAGAGGAGTCATAATCAACACTCAGACTCTCAGCCCAGAGGTGTGGGGAGATTAATGCATTCAGCCAATGGGGATAATAGTCAATGGAGAAATACTTCCTTTGTCTCTTTGGGAGACAATTCTAAGGCATGTTAATACAACCCTTCCAATGTCCCTGTGAGATCAAGAACCATCATCTAACAGGTATTATCAACCCACTAGTGAATGCACATGCTGGAGTTCCTTCCTTTCCATAGTTCATTCTCTGTGGTCCCTTATTCCCACTTTGTAGAATCATTTTCCAAATCAACTAGCTACTTGGATACTTCAAGCTTTTGCCTCAGACTCACTTTTCCCTTTCCAAGGAATGCAATTTAAGTCAGATAAGAGTCCTGGAAAGCAATCCCGCTGCACATTATCCAGAGCCAATTCACTAGTCAGATGGCAACAGAAGTCCCAGTGTGGTGAGATGAACTTCAGGTGACTGAGAGATGAATAGGGCATTACTGCAAAATGATTGTCTATGAGGACAAAATGATTGTCTATGAGGACTAAACTCTTAACTACAGAGTTAAGACTAAAACACATGATTGGTTTCTCAAGGACTGACTGGCCTCTCAATGTTCCTGCATCCTGACGCTCACCATTTATGGTTTTTGGTGTTCATCATGGGGCTGGCTTCTGCTCTGGAGCTAAGGGATATGGGTACATTGCTGAGACTGTGGGATGATGGTAAGTGTTGAAGGGGGCTCAAAGCCCTTGCTTTGTTTCTAGAGGAGAGTCATTCCCTAGCCATGGAACGCATTGGTCAGTTTCTCTAGCATATTTCCTTGGGAAGTCTAGGTTTGCTAGTAATCTGGCTGAGAACTGAGTTCTGTGCCTTAGAGACAATTGCACTTTCCCAAATTGTGCCTGAGACAACATGATTTTTCCCACCAAACAGCTATGCAAACAGAAACCAGTTCAGAGGTGGCAGCCATGGGTTGGAGAGTGAAAGTCAAGACAGTAGAAGTGCCTTTGAATGGTTTCCTGTAGCTAATTCCCCTCTTTGTCCTGCTTTTCTTCTTTATGCGGTGCTAGGTATTGCTTTTGAGTTACAGTATAACCTGAGTTACTCCTCTACGCTGACACTGTTGCAGAAGAACTAGCTTATTGTTAGCCAGATGCTGGAAAGGTTGAGGGTGGAGTGGTTTGGCATTTCTGTTTTAAATAAACATTTAAACTCTCAAAAAAAAAAAAAAGACTAAAGCACATGCAGAATAGGGTATGAGGACCAAGTGCAAATGTTTTTATGTCCTGATATTATGGAAATTTTAAAACTAATAAAAGTTGGGAAGAGAAGGGAGAAAAAAATTAATTGCCTTATCTATAATAGTCAAAATCAAAAGGCATTTAAAGCTGATGAACTATGTTCAATGATATAAAGATAAAGAATAAGAAAGATAATATTGTCAACTAAAATCTATTAGAAAAAAGGTCAGGAAAGAGAAACATGCTAATTTTCTAACACTGTTGGATAGGGAACTAGTAGATATCATTTAAAGTAATATAGGACAAAGTGTATTAGGCACTGGGAAAAAATGCACAGTCCTTTCTTAATATAAAAAATGTACACACACACAGGCAAAGAAAAACATAGAATAAAGGACATTTTAAAAACTGTTGAAACAGTACTTAATATAATATGGAACAAATATCAAACATCTGAATATCAATAAATGTCAGATTGCTTAATTTATACATTGAAAGAAAGGTTTTCAGCCTGGATCACAAAATAAATTTCCAGTCCTATACAACTCTTTATATAAGAGACATTTCTAAAACATAAAGATCCAGGAAAGTTAAAAATAATAGTAGGCAAATACCCTTAAAAATAGAAAGAGGATCAAGATTGTAATATCAAAAAACACAGAATTTAATCTCCAAAGCAGTAAATAATCCATAAAAATATTTTCTTAAGAAGCTAAGGGAACAATTCACAGTGAAGATATGACTAGAAATCTCTCATGCATCAAATAACACTCAAGTATATTGTATAAAGCAAAAATGACAGAACGTACAAGAATAGAAACATTTCATTGACCTAATTCATCACATTATTAGACATAAAGAGACAAGCATATGATTCTCTGTAGCTACCAAAAAAGCATTTGAAAAACAACTGAGCAATCATCCTTGATTTTAAAATACTCAAGTAAAATGGAAAAAGATGTATACTTACTTAACTTGATAAAAACAAAAACAATGGAAACATTCCTATTAAAATTATGTGCAAGATAATTATGACCACAATTACCATTGTAATATTGTGTTGGAGGAAGGAGGCAATTAGCCAAGAGAAAGCAGGAAAAGATGTCAAATGGAGATGAGGAGTTAAAACTATCAATATCAAAATGATTAATACTAAATATTAAAGAAAAAAGTTTTAAATATATAAATAGTATTCAGATGAAAGATACAAGGAAAGAAAAGACCACATTTACAGAAGCAGCAGCAGCAGCACAACCACCACCTAGAAATGAGCTTACCAAGAAATGTGTAAATCAAAAACAATAACTACAACAAAACTTAAAAGCCATCACCAAAGCATACAGAAGAATTGAATAAAAACATATAACTATATTTTTAAGTGGAGTGAATATTATAAAAGCAACTATTTAAATTGACTTTAATAAAAATGCCCAAATATATTGTTTTTAAAAAAGTTAAATAATCCTAAAGCTTTTAAACAAAAAAAAAGTGTATGAAAATTTGAGATGAGAAATGAGGTGAGTGTCACTAGATATTAAAATATATTTTAGGGTTTCAAATTAAAACATGGTGATAATTGGCACATGAATAGACTGGCAACCAATGGAACAGAATGGAAAATCCAGAAATAGATCCAAATGTGTATAATTTAATATAGATAAAGGTGAAATTTCAAACTTAATTCTAAAATGTACTTTTCAACAAGTAGCATCAGGACAATTGAATAACCATTTTGGAAAAAAATATGAAGCCATATCTCATGGTATGTATAAGTTCTCTAGAAATATAACTTTAAAAAGTGTTAGATAAAAATAAGAGAATTCCTTTATAATCTAAAACGATGAAAAATAAATGATAAACTTTACATAAAATTAAAGTATGCATGGTAAAAAATACATAAAATCAAAAAGATAAGGAACAAGTTGGGAGTTTCTAAATCATATCACAGATAAAGGACAAATCTATCTAATCTGTAAGTCAAGTCTAGAAATTAAGATCAATATCCTAATAGAAAAATGGGGAGAGGATATGAACAAGTAGTTCAGAAGTGTATGGCCCTTAAATCCAATCTCATATTTAGTAAGAAAATGCAAATAGCCTTGCCAATATTGATATGAAGGGTAAAATTGCTTAAGGAATGTGTAAAATAGTTAAAATTATGGAGTATCTGTTAAAATAAAATTATGTAGTATTTGTTAAAATTAAAAAAATGATATACCTATGCCCATCATTTCCACTTCTGGGAATTTATCCTACAGGCATGTAAAATTGATATACAAAACCATGCAATGAAGCATATTCTAAGATGGAAAGTAATCCAAATGTCCATCAATAGGTCTTGTAAATTAACTCTGGTATATTTGTAAAAATGGAATACCATAAAGCTATTTTGTTAAAGTGAAGGACTTCCTATGTTATATGAAGAGCTCATTATATTTGTTTCCTAGGGGGCTGTCTTAACAAACTATCATTAACTAAGTGGCTTTAAAAACAAGAGAAATGTTTTTGCTGCTGGTTCTAGAGATCAGAAGTTTTAAATCAAGGTGTTGGCAGGTCTTCATATCCTCTAAAGGCCCTGGGAGGGCTCTGTTCTATGTTTCCCTCTTAGCTCCTGATGGTTGCTGGCAATCCCTGGCATTCCTTGGCTTGTAGACATCACTCTAATCTTTCTCTCCATCTTCACATGGCATTCTGTTCTAAAGTAATGTTTGATTACCTGGGCACCAAAATGAGCCAAGCTGACATACAAAACTAACCACCCCGAAGAGAGAGATTTAATGAAAAATCAAATTATATATCAATGTGTAAAATTAGCTGGGCGCAGTGGCACATGCCTGCAATCCTAGCATCTCAGGAGGCTGAGGTAGAAGGATCTCGAATTCAAAGCCAGCGTCAGCAAAAGTGAGGTGCTAAGCAACTCAGTGAGACCCTGTGGCTAAATAAAATACAAAATAGGGGTGGGAATGTGGCTTAATGGTTGAGTGCCCCAGAGTTCAATCCCCTGTCTACCCCCTCAAAAAAGTGTTAAATTAGCTACCTTTCATTTACAAAATAGGAAAATTAAAAATTCATATTGCTTGCATTTGTGAAAGTTATGGATGCATTCTCCAGAAACCAATGAAAGAAGTTTAGTTATATATATATGTACATTAGGGGAAGAAACAAGAATTTACTGTATACATTTTTATGTAGTTTTGATTTTCAAACCACAGATGTATTACCTACACAAAATATCTGTGGTATTGGCACAGGAAAAGTAGCATCATTAAAATACAATGTCCGAAAATAAAAAACCAACAGCCATACCCACCACCTGAACTATCTCTTCAAATGGGCTGGTAGAGCAAAAGTTTAATTCTATTTTACCACATTGCCTATTTCCTCAGTGAACTTGTTTCTTTAGCAATAGAAAAACAATTTAAAATGTCTTTGATCCCCTTGGAAAGTTTAGCAGAGGCAAACAATTAAGGACCAAAGCCTTCTGAGAATAAAAGAATTCCATTCTTCCTAGTAATGTTTAAAAACTGAGAGCTGATAGCCTCTCCTACTCAGAGAGAGGAGGAAAAGAGAAGGAAAGCCAAAGTAAGAGAAAAAGTAAGAAGTTAGAGATTCAGCAACTCTATTAGTTGTATGAGGGAGGTATTTATGCAACTCAGAATCAAAAGTGAGAAGTGATTTTTAAGGGATTTTAATAGGGAAGTTATTTGCCATCATCATTTCTTTATGATTGTTTCCTTGTTTGTATTCATGCTTTTTTAGGCACTAGTAACCTTGTGCAAACCCATGACTATGAATTCCATATCTGCGTGACTGAGTTCCCAGTTAGTACCTCTGGCAAAGATCTTCCTCATGTCTGCTGGGCACGCTATGGGAATGTCTCATGATCCAACTCAAAACGTTTAAGGTGGATACTTACTTACTTACTACCACCCAAGTCGGCTTATTATCTCCTTGTACCCATTTCAGTCAGTGTCACTATCTACTGGGTGCCTCTTCTTGCTCCCTCTCCCTATTTCCAATTGATTACCAAGGGCTGTCAATTCTGTGTCATAAATAAATTCTATTCATTTACGTAGTATATTCCCACAGACATTTCATTATTTCTTATCTACAATTCCTGAATGGTTCAATCCATCTACCACGTTAGTATGGAAGTGACTGTTGGCAAATGAAAATCTTATGTCCAATTGCCATTTAAAAAATCCTCTTATGACTTCTAGTAATTGTATTATATACAATAGGAGCTGCATAAGCCCATGTTAAGTGAATGAACAAATGAACAACTGCATCTTGGGCAATGAGTAGATTCAGACACAGCTATTTTCATACTGACTAGCCATAAAATAACTATTAGAAGAAACACTTCTCAGTTTTAGCTATTTGAGTCTGTAACCTCTGAAACAATGGTCCATATGAAATCAAACTATTATACATAAAAAAGTTCCATTTTTATTTGAAAGCTTCTTGATTCTGTTAAATCAACTAGGGCAACAGTTGCAATTTATATGAAATTTTAGGGTCAAATACACCAATAAATAATATTCACAATAACCACAATTTCTACAGAGCTACAGACACAATGGAGATGCATTTCCCAGTGGTGATTTAAAATTCACAATTCTTTCAGCTTCAAATCCACATATATACCCAGCAGCCCAAAGGAATGCTTTTCCTAAAATAAAGATGACTAATTCTCATCCGCTAAATTATTATTCAAAACACATTCTTTGTAACCACCCCTAAACACATTCCTGTAATGCTAAAAGCATTCAGAGATACACATCTCTTCTCTTGCTATAAATTTAAATGCAATCCTGACCTGTATTTCTACGAATGAATAAAAATGTTACTTGGGCAATCTGGCTTTTGCAGTTAATCAAGAGAATTGTACCTTTAAGAGTATCCTAGCAACCTCTCAGCAGCTAAGGAAAACCTGACTGACAATGGGCACCAATTGAATGATGCTGCTGGACTCCATCACACTTTGTAGTTAATAAAAAAAAAAAAAAAGAAAGAAACAGAAATTAAGCTACAGCCAAAAATGAACATTACTGGGGAAGAGGAGAAAGAGAAGAATTTCATACCTAAACAAGGATTCTTTACTCTAAAGCATATTTATGAATAAGCAGAGTAGTGAGGAAATTAACAAAGTTATGATTTCTTTGGAGTTGTCAGAACCAATACATTAATTACTCTAAGAGATTGCTAGTCCCCAGGCCAGAATTACACTAGGGTAATCAGTTTCATGGATATATTCAAAACTGGCAACTCTGCATTTCCATTGGCCTGCAAATGCACATTTTCTAGTGGAGATATATCTTATGAGACCTAAGTTCAGAAGAAATACGCTTCTCTTGAATACATATTTGTAAATATTGCTCTTTTCCTAATAACCACTGCCACCCCATTATTAATGTCATGATTTTACATGGCCTGATTCTGGGCACAGATTCCACAGAAACAGGTTTGTTCAAATGAGGTGTTTTTTGTTGCCTTTTGTTTGATTTTGTAATAAACACAGAAATCAAGGAAGCTAAAGACGTATGGAGACTTGGTACTGCAAACAAAATATAATCTCATGAAAACATGATGGATTTCGTAAAATGAATATTTCCTCGATGTATAAGCAAATTCTTGCTTATATACATCTGTGTTCACAGATGGTGAGGAGTAGACACGTGAGAAATTTGAATACTTCACATTATTTTAAAATATTCCCTGTATATTGGCTAATTTCTTTCAGGTAATTTTAGTATTTCTTAAACTTCAAGCACAGAAACTTCTTGCTTAGACCATCTATTCTCTCTTTCTCTCGCTCTCATACACACACACACACACACACACACAATGTTCTCAAGCTTTGGAAAAACAGGAATTTTAAGAAATCTGTTGCCAAAAAACCATGTTGATGCAGTGTTGAACTTCATTGGTTAGCTTTTTAAATGTTTGCTATAAGGACATTTTTAAAGGGTCTTCTGAAAGTTTGGGGACTGTAGGCTACAATGGAGGAATGCTATATGAATTACCCAATTTTTCTGGTGTTGGTTGTTTTAATAGAATTTTCTTTCCTGACTAGTTCAAATTTTCTAACATATGAATCACAGAGAACTACATACTACAGATTGTTGTGGCCATTGAGAAGACAGTGGTTCTTTCTACAGACTGTGGTCTGTGAGAGCAGCAGGGAGTCCAGATGCTATACCTTCACACTGTGATCACAGCCCTAAGTGCTAGATTTGAATACGCAAAATCCTATAGGAAGCTCCTTCTATATATAAAAGAATACCCCTCGCTGTACTTACCTTAGAAAGTGATTCTCAAACTTGAGCTGTATCAGGACCCCAAGGGGCTTGTTCAAATACAGACTGCAGCCTTATACCCCCAGAGTTTCTGATTTAGTTAAGCCTGGACTGGAGCTTGAGAACTGGCATTCTTATCAAGTTCCCAAGGGCGCTCTGGAGAAGAGGCTTTGAGGACTATTACCTCGAGTAGAAAGCAGTTTTCTCTATTTCAATGATGTGAATTTGTTCATCAAGAGGAAACTGGTAGTATTACTTTTTCCTGCCAATGATGGGGAGTGTGTGATATTTATAATAAAACCAGATTTCAGAGTTGTGGACTCCACTGTTCTGTATTTGAGACTCAGGTGAAACAATACACAGATTCTCCTGGTCGGTGTTCTTTGGTTCTATTAATTCTACTTCTCTATTGAAAATTATAAAACATGCAGGTTTGTTTCATTATTTGAAGGAGCCCCTCTCTTAAGTGCTTAAGAGAGTAAATATTACAGATATTAATATCTGCACAGATATTAATATTGAATCTAAATGGGAGAGACCTTCTTCTAGAAGGAAAAAAAGAAAGACTTCAGGTACTGGAAACAAAGGTTTATTGAAATTTTAAGTATTCATCACTGCTTGCCTGCAGTAGGTAACTCTTGCATTCTTTATATCCGGGAAAAATCTGACTTGTATGATGCTTTGTTATATATTGTGTGAAAAGTCTATCTAAGCAGGATCAATATTAACCAGGACAGAAAATCTGAAATTTAATATTTAGGTCAGTTAAAGTGAGAAGAAGGATGATTGTCTTTGGCCATGGCGTTTGGAGCACCCCTCTAGCTACAGGCAAGGAGGCTTCTTCCTGAATTCTAATGCCCTGCCTTAAGACCACAATCTTGACTGATTTGTATCTACTACTCTTCCATGGAAACAGTCAGTGAAACAAAACTGTATATGTAAAACTGTTTCTCCTACAGGAAGCTTGCTTACAAAAACAGCAAAGTGCCTTCTATGGAAGACTATAAAATCTGCATGACAATCAAAGATAACAAAATTATGGAGTAAGAAAATGTGTTTAGTTTTTACAATTCCATATAATATGCTTCTGTTAAAATGTTTAGTGTATTGACACAGAATATTTTTGTAAAATGCTGGATAGATAATGCTTTCCCCTCTACTGACATGCTTCTGTCGAAAATATACCTTCTAGGGCTGGGGTTGTGGCTCACTGGTAGAGCACTCACCTAGCATGTGCAAGGCACTGGGTTGAATCCTCAGTACTACATAGAAAAAAAAATGAGAAAATAAAGGTATTGTGTCTGACTACAACTAAAAAAATATTTATATAAATATATACCATCTGGGCTGGGGTTGTGGCTCAGCAGTAGAGTGCTTGCCTAGCTCGTGTGCAAGGCACTGAGTTTGATTCTCAGCACCACATAAAAGTAAATAAAAAATATTAAGGTATTATGTCCAACTACAACAACAATTTTTTAAAATATATCATCTGAAGTGATTCCCACAATTTGTAAGATGTTATCAGTCCATTTTACATTTGAGGAACCTCAAGAAAATTTAAATTGACCAAAGTTGTAATTAGTAAATGGCAAAGTTCAACCCATCTCCTGATGCCCAAATCAATTTTTTTTCTGTCCTACTTTGGCTATCTATTTCTAATCTCTATTTTATTTTAGATCAAGATTGAATATGTTCTCCTATGTAGATAAATATTTCATATATGTAGTATTTAGCATAGGAAAGTATGTACCTGGGTCTTTCAAGTCTTTTCTCTGAACTATATCTTGCAAATCCCTGATACACTGAGAGAGCTCGCACTTGAATAACCAATGAACTTCTCAGTACAACCTAATGGTTAGAATCCTATTACAGAAATGCCTAGTTCCTAGGAATAAGGAGTGTTGAACAAGTAATGCTTATTCTATTAAGAACCTTTTAAAGTTTTTTTTTCATAAGAACTATCCATTTTAAAATTTTAAATTGGAAAATACTGTAAATATGATTTTTTTAAATGCCCCAAATTGCTTTATCAGCAGAACCGTATTTCCCCACTCCACTTCATTTCATGAAGAGGGGCGAAACAGGGAATCCATCCTTGCCCTGCACAAGGCCACCAGCCTTAGAGGAAGACACAGCATAAACCAATTCAACATCTGCAGCCATAGTGAAGACTTTTGGGGGGTAGTACCAGCTGAAGGGATGATGTGGATTTGAGAGTGCCAATTGTAACATTATTACCAAATGAAAGTTTACCTGAAAATGAGCCACAGTCAGGCTAAGAGGTGGATTTAAGAATAAGCACTACTGGGGCTGGGGTTGTGGCTTAGTGATAGCACACGCACCTAGCACATGCAAGGCCCTGGGTTTGATTCTCAGCGCCACATAAAAATAAATAAATAAAATAAAGGTATTGTGTCCAACTACAACTGAAAAAATATTTAAAAAATAAGCACTATTAATTCAATCTCCCAATCCAACCACTTTCTAAAGTCAAGTCAAAAAGTAATTTCCTTATTTTTCTTAAGCTAATTTGAGTTTCTCCAAAGAATACTAATGCAAAACTCTTACTAAAATGTCTTCTTTGGATTTATTGAGAGTGTTGAATGCAATTTACTACCCGCATAATATAATGTATAATCTGCAACTTATACATTGTCCTAAATATAAAAATGGGAGTAAAATAAAGTAGTAGTTACTTGGCAAAGCTTTGTGAGGAATAAATGAGCTAAAACACAGAATACCAACTGCCACTTTGAGCATTTAACAAACATAAATGCCCTTCTTTGGTTTTTCCAAAACAACAACAAAATAGTTAACATTTGAGTAATTCTGGCTCTAAGCTCATCAATGTGTGTAGCTACCATGAAGTAGGTCCTCTCATTAGAGATATCTCAGTATTATAGTTTATCCAAGGAGAGACACACCACAGGAGAACTGGGGTATGAATGATCACATTATACAATCACAGAGTCCTGTTTTCTGGATTTTGTTTTCTTTGCTGTGAGGCTCTCACCTCTCCTATGTCACCAAGCTCATCTTCAGAAAATCTTTTCAAAGTTTAGTATTTCTCTTCTTCTGTGGAAGAGCTCATCAATTTCACTGCACATTTAATATTGAATAAATAATAAGTGCAGATCTGAGAGGTACAATATACAGATAATATGGAGGATAATATGGAGGTTTAGAAGCTGTTTATATATTGTGCAAAGCATAGTGTCAATGTGATATATATATATATATATATATATCTTTGCTCTACTTTTAGTTATTCCCTAAAATAAATGCATAATTAGCCATGATAATATATAATGTTTACTGAGTACTTATAATGTGCCAGGCACCCATCCAAACATTAACCTAAGTATTTCATTTACTCATAACCACCATCAGAACTATCAGCGTATGCTGTTGTGGTGGTGCATGCCTGTAATCTCAGTAGCTTGGGTGGCTGAAGCAGGAGGATCAAGAGTTCAAAGTCAGCCTCAGCAAAAGCAAGGTGCTAAGTAACTCGGTGAGACCCTGTCTCTAAATAAAATACAAAATAGTATTGGGATATGGCTCAGTGGTCAAGTGGCCCCAAGTTTAATCCCAGGTACAAAAAAAAAAAAAAAGACTATTGTAAAAGATCAATAGAAGCTGTAGTCCCTGGATGCACAGGGAGCAGTGGGAGGACAATGTTCAGTGTGTGAGGGCCACACCCATCAGGCTAATTCCCCACACTTGCCTGCCACCTAACAGAGCACCCAGGAAGTGCCCAAATCTTCAACAACAAAAAAATTATCTCTAATAAGAGGACACTTTCAGATTATATAAAAGGGGACTGTAAAATGAGAAGGGCATGTATTGGGTAGCACAGAAAATATTTTTAAAGGCATTCTTTGTTGACAATTTGTGGTACCTCCTTTAATACTAAAATGTTCTTATGGTCATTATGAAACATATTTCCCTTCCTCTCTTTCTCAGGCAGATTTACATGATCTAGCCACCTAACAGCCAGCCAGTGATATCAGAAGCCTAGAGCTATATAGCTGAAAATAAGTGAAGAGGATGATCAGAAAAACTGAGTTGCCATGAAACAAGTTTGTGTTTATTTTATGACCAATTGAATTCTCCACCCCCTCAACCCCCCTTTTTTATTATTATGAGCAATATTGCCATTATGATACATTATGATAGCTATAAGAGTGAAAAGATTAATTAAAACAGTAATTATCTGATAAGACTAGCATCCCTTCTAACCTGATTTAGGGCAAATTCATCTACTTCAACTAAAAATACTGGACAGGGAAAAGAAACATGAATAATGAAATAATAATTAACCCTGAAGTTCTTGTTTCCACCATATATTTCTAAGTAACCTAAAGTATCAAATAAAGAGTCATAGTATGGTTTTAATTTTTATTAACAAGAGTTTTGAGTACAAATAAATTAACTTGACATTTAGAAAAATGATTTACTCTAAAACTTGTCCATTAAAAAAAAACCCTATTCTGTACATTTTAATCTCCAATTTTAATATTTAACACCATAATGTTTTAAGTCTACAACTCAATTTTAGGTTTAATTTTAATAATTGTCTTATTGCATCTGGTTAAAGATATCATGTAGAAAAAAAAGCAAGAGACTAATTAGAATAACCTGAATAAAAAAAACTTTCCCAAAAGCCTTTATAAAAAGTCTTTTAAAATAAAACAACATAAAAATTAGAATAGTTTTGGCAGAAAATTAGCAGTTATAAAATTATTACATAATATTTTATCAAGAATTGTATTATAAATACTATTATGCTTATTACACATATAGAATGATTTGCAATGTAGTAAATGCAGATGTAGAAAATCTAAGAAAGCTTTTTAAAATAGTTTAGCACTCTGGGGAGTTTCTGTTCCCAATAAATGACAGGAACACAATTTATAAGATGATAGGTGGTACATCTTTTAATTAGAGGCCTAACCACATAAAACATTAGTCATAAAATGTTATTCTCTACTAAGCATTTGTAACATTTCCAGATACACTAGTAATTCTTTCCCCTTATCAGTATACATGCTTAGCATCAGAAACCATACTATGAGCAAATTATACAGATAACTCTTGAAAAAATAGCTCACTTTGGAATAACTGTCAAACTTAAGTTTTTATTCTTCTGGACACACTCTTTCCTCCAATCTTCATTTTAACAGTGTTTTCTCCTTGACTGGTGATATATTATTAAAACCCAATCATACCCAGCATATTCCTTTGCAGCTGAAATGAATTACAAATAACCAAAAGAAAACCAATGCATTTCTACAGAACTATCCAACTTACTCTGCAGGGCAGAAGCTCTCTACCCCCCACCAAAAAAAACCCACCTTTTATCCAAGGCTGCTTTAAAACTAGTCCTGTAAGTCGAATTAGTATTATACTATTATTGTCTCCTCAGTGTGAGGGAAGTTCAAATCTTAAAAAGTATTAAAATTTTCAAATGACACTACTTTCTGTAAACATAATTGAGTTGAAAATCTTTCAACTCAAGATTGAGTTGAAATGAAGTTTTTTTCTATTTCTTGTATTTGATATGAAATCTTACACCCAGTCACTGAGATATAAAGAATGTATGAGAACAAGTAGAATTACACAGTACCCAGGTCTCTGGGGAGAAATGCCAGAGGAGAACAGTCCACATAGAAACTGTATTCTGAAACTCACCTAAGATGCTAACAGAATTGCAGTTAAGTGATTTCAGGATATTGTAATTGAGAAATGAGTAGTGTTTAACTGTGAGTACTTTCAGAGGAATGGGAAGTCCCAATGTTGTCACAGCTACCACTCAAGAACAACTCAGCCTTGCCACTTAAGATAGGGACCTTCATCCCCATCCATAGAAGGCAGGCTTCTACATGGCATCAGATTTCTACCACCTGGACTCTACCTTTCTCACCACAGAGTCTTTCACCCTTAATTTTCATTCAGTAATCAGTGAGAAGATTATATTTATCTGTGAGAATCTAACCAAAATAAATAGGGATAAAAGTAGAAAACAATTTCCAATGAAGTAAACTTGCCATACAGCTAGTTTAAGAGGTAAAACATTTCTAAGTAAAAATAAGAGAATATTTTTGGTTTCATTCAAAAAAGCTTTCTTCATTCCTGGCAAACTACTACGTTGTGTAGATATAATGTACTTTTTTAAAAAATTATTATTTTTTTTTACTGTATTTAACTACTTGAAATCATTCCTTAATAAAGACCTTTTAACATTAAAAAGTCTAAATGTTTATCATAAATACTGTATTAAAATATTTTAATATTTACAATTTGAAAAAATGTATACCCTAGTCAGTCATCTCAGTGCTACTTCTTCAATTTCATCTTCTACAGAATCAACTGCTTTTACTGCTGGTTTATTGTTTGCATGTTTTAATCGGTGTCTATTTGGATTAAAATTTTTTCCTTCACCAAGGAAATAGTCTTCATCTTCATCATGTTCTCTACCCCTGCTGCTTTTATCTCCAGGGAGAAAATTTAGAGACTCAAAGTCTCCTTTGCTGGCAGCCAGAGAATTTGGGTCACTGCTTTTAGAGGAAATGGGACTGCTGCCACTAGTACCAAATAGCTGTTCCATCAGATTGGCTTTTTTTTCTTTTCTTGCAATGAAATCTGCACTGTCTTTACTAAGGTCTTCCATACTGTTTTTTTTTAAATCCAAAAGGCCACTTTTTTGGCTAAATGGATTTGACTTCCCTGGTGTTTTTGCAAATGAAGGCACATAGCTACCAAATGCAATCTCATTTGGAGAGATTGGACTTCTAATATTTCCTGAATTCCGACCCTCTCCTTTTGGAGTAAAAAAACTTATGTCTTGCAATTGATGCCCATTAAATAATCTTTCTGAGGATTCAGAGAACATGTATGTTTTGGAGATTTTCTCTGAGGAATGCAGTTTTGATCCCAAATCAGGTATTAATGGCAAAAGAGGACATTTTAGATTCTGAGAATCTTGAAGTTCTCTGTTGATTTCATTCAGTTTAGCAAGTAGCATTTCTCTCTTCAGTCTTTCTTCTTCTTCCTCTTCCAATTTATCAATACTTTGAAGTTCATACATTTCCATTTGGTAGCTTCTAGTCTCCAACTCGGACTCCTCTTCTCCCTCTTTCTGCTTTTCATTAAGTTCTTCTCTTTCCCACTCTGTATGAAATAAAAAATTACAAACTGCTTTTTATAGCAATCAGTATTTTTTAAAAAAAGGAAAAAACCTACCATATTTTATAATACAACCATTTTTATCTAATTTTAGTATTAAAATAGGGTTCAAATGGACATAATATTTCACTTTTATATTTGTTTTTCGGGAATAATATATTTAATGTGTACTTCATTTAAGAATCACACTTATAGAAAAACTTGTTCTTCAAAGTATGGATAGGGAAGGTTCTCATTTATTTAAATAACTAATATGATGCTATACATTTTAAGATGGGTGACAGGATGGATGCAATCAAGCAAAGAGTTTTAAAGTTAAACCCTTGGATGCCATATCTTGAGAAGGGCACAATACCACTTACATAGTGTTCGACAGCAGATGTGTACAGGCACTAGGTATACAGTTCACTCTTAAATAGTTTTTTGGCTACTCATGCCACTTTCTATAATTTTGAAGTTATTTCCCAAATTAAACATTAAAAATACTAAAGTATACAAGAATACCACAAATGTGATAACTTCAGTAAATGGCATACATTCTCATTAATGTCAGAGATCAATCCATATACACTCAAAAAAATATATAGTCAAAAGGACAAAAACAAGGTGACAGTCTTCTGCTATTTTATTCCTTTTCCTGTTACCTAGATGGAACTGACCATAATACCTAATTTTCTGTTCTGTAGTTAAACATGTGAAAGCATCTTGTTCTGTCCATTAGCCAACAGTGATGTAAATATGGCTTCTATTTCAATAGTTACACAGTGTTTACAATCACTGGGTCATGATTTTATGTTCCATGAATTTCCATGAAAGAAAAAAAAAGAAAAAGGATTTCTTTATAAGCAGATACTATACAACTAATGGAAATAGAATACATTCAAAAGATTATAAAGTTGAGCTGAGGCTGGTAGCACAGTGATAGAGCACTTGCCTAGCCTGTGCAGGCAGGTCCTAGGTTCAATCCCTAATGTAATAAATAAATAAAAAATCCCTCTTGCCCATACTTTTATGACATTTAATAAAGATGAAAATGAAAGTATTCTTGAACTTCATTTCAGTATCTAAACTTATAGGAGTTATTTCACTACACTTCTACATAATGATTGAACATATTCAAGATTTACTTTGCAAATTAAAATCAAATAAAAATTGCAAGGATACATTCAGGTCCTCGTATTTCATTGATTTTTACACTTAAGCTAGTCCATGGTATAGAGTCCCAAGGCTGAACCAATAAAGAAAGCTATTTTTTCAGCTATTTCTTCATCAAGTTTTAATTCATACACAAAGAATTTTCCCCCTTCATTTGAATTGTTTCATCTGAATTTTCTGAAGGTAACCTATTTTTATTCTGTAACTCCAAATAGTGAGGAATAGTCAATATATTTATTTCCTTAATAACTTCATTCAAATGGTTGTGACTCCTGATATACCACTGCATCAACCTTTTCTTATTCTGTATAACCAATTCATGGTTCAGCTGGACAATACTAAGGGACCCTAACCATTTCTTTCCCAAGGGATGCTGATTCATTACTTGCTGAAACAAAGTCTTTTTCTTACCATTCTTTAGTTTCTCTATCTCCTGTTTTGCAATTTGCAGTCCTTGATCTTTAATGCATTTTTCTTCTTTGTTCACAATTGGGTTTAGAATCCCTGCTTCTTCATGCTTATCTTGCTCTTGGAATTCCAAGTCCTAGTATACATTTTAAAAATGTAAATTTACTTATAGAAAAGGGGAAATACTATTTAAATATTATAAATTTCTCTTTCATTGTTAGAAATTAAAGCAAAATTTCATCTTTAATGAATCAGAAAATCACAAGTTATCATGCTTTGAAAGATGCTTCAGAAACACATAGGATTATTTCTTACTTTAAATTTCTAAAGAAGCATTTATAAGTGATATCAAAACCAATATAATGGAAGCAAATCCAACATCCTGCACAAAATTCTGAAAAAAAAATAAGTTGCAGAAGCATCTTCATACATTCTCACTACAAAATGTTAACGTGATTTTGTTTAATAGCCATTTCTGGTTAACCAGAAATGGCTATTAAACAATTATGGTAGCCAACTGAGACGTATGTAATTTTTCTTAATAAAAATAAGCTATCTTTATTAGTAAGGTTCACTTTCTTTAAGAACAGAGTTCCCTGAGTTTCGACAGGGCACAGGGGCTGCTCTGTTGGATACTACATTTGCTACCTCCCTTGTACCTAGACAAGACCAAAGTGAGTGAGCAGAAGTGTGCATGCAACTTCTGATCACATTTATAAAACAGCTTGCCCTCTAACTTGTTTATTCCCTTTTTTATAGAATGGTAAGCCAGTTCCAAAAATACAGAAGGACTATACTATAAAATGCAAGACCAGTAAGATAGAGTAACTACCACAAACAAAGTTGTATATACCACCAATCCTGGACTACCCATTTGACTTTAGTCTATTAAAAGAGAAGGGTATTTGTTATCCTACTTTGACCACCATATTTCTCAAAGCAAGTTAACCTGCACTCTAACTAAGCTATCACTTGCTGAGGTCTTTTAACAGTGACCTCAGTCTTAAGAGGCTCAGGCTAAGAGCTTTAGGAACTTCATAATTAGTCATCTTTATAATCTTGAAAATCACTCCCATTTTAAAGATGAGGAAATTGAGATTGAGACTCTAAGGAGTCAAACAACTAAAATGTTAAGAGCCATAATTTTTAAAGCAGATCAAATTCTAAAGCTATATTCTTTTCACAATACCAGGCTGCTGATGCTCCTGATGAATCTTTTTAATACTTCTTAAAATACTTTAAGAATTACTCCATTAATCTCTACCATTTTAAATACATAACATGATCTGGTCTCAAAGGGTAAATACAGGAAGAAATAGCAAGTACAACTTATGTATCTGAATTTTTCTAAAACAAAAATGAAATTAAAAAGCTAGAATACACCAAGGAACTAAATCAGTCCATTTCTGATTTATACCTTAAGAGATGTCATACACTGGGAAACTTTATAAGGTACAAAAAATATAATATTATATGAAATGTTCTGGATCCCTGAAATATTGTTTTTTTGAATTGTAAATATTAAAGACAAAACCCTCTTAAAGAAAGGGATCTGCAAATGATTTAATATGAAAGTCCTTTTAAATGATACTCTAAATTCCACTCTTAATTTGAATGGTATGTCAAATTCCATCCTCGTTCAGCATTCAGTTAACCCATAAAATTCTCAGGCCCCAAAATATTACATTTAGTTAAATTCTAAAAGAAAAAAAAAATCACTTGAAACCTTTAGTTTGCTATTAAAATAAATAAAAGCACTGAGGGTTTTCTAAAAATATGTAAGCAGATAGAGAAAAATGTATTCCTATTATCTCCAACCTAGAAGGTATGATTAATCTCTCTGTGAAGTAACTGAAAAATGCAATGTAAACTAACTAAATTTCAATCCAAAGAAATTTAATAAAATGCACAGATGTTACTACCTCTTTCTCTTTAAAAGGCTAGTTGAATATTCATACAGATATAGTACTAGGCTCCACCACTGAATTTTTAATGTTTGATACTATGTTTTTAGAGACAACTTTAAACCCAGAGTTTGGCACATAATCAAATATAGCTGAACTCACCAAAGTAAGACATTCTGGTTCCTCCCATTTATTTTCACAAATCATCATTGTTTGTGGTGTTACAGGTAATTCTTCCAGTTCACAATCTTCAATGGTTTGTACTTCTTTTGTACACAAGTCTGTAAAATCACTCTGGCATGCAGCTATCATGAAAACAGTACAAGAATCTTTCTAATCCCACTGAACAGTGGTAAGATACATAAAATTCAACTGGTATATATGTTAATCTAAATGAGATACTGCATGTTTTGCTCAGCCCAACAAATGCACATTATTACTATTTTTGTTTCTAAGATTTATAGGCAATTATGGGATTGGGGGGCAATTCTCACTGTAAATTCTATTACTTTTTACAATTTTTTTTTTGGTCCTGGAGATTGAACTTGGGGGTACTCAACCACTGAGCCACATCTCCAGACCTATTTTGTATTTTATTTAGAGACAGGGTCTCACTGAGTTGCTTAGTGCCTTGCTTTTGCTGAGGCTGGCTTTAAACTCATGATCCTCCTGTCTCAGCCTCCTGAGCCATTGGAACCACACTTGGCAACATTTCCAAATTTTATGTTTTAAAACTCTCACAAGTCATAGAAGAATTATACTTTCATTTAAAAAAAAGAACTATGCATAACAATGCTAAATATTTATAAATGTAATGTCTGGTATTTACTTTAATCTAGCAAAAGCAGCAAAAAGAGATAAAATAAAATTCTCTCTACTTTGGGTATGTTTATATATTTTCACATGATTCGAAAATTACTATAAGAATTTTTCAAAAAAGCATGTTACTTAATTTTAATGACCTCTCTTCAGGAGAAAAAAATTGACAAGGATTTCTGAAAATTAACTATAACGAAACAAACTAAAAAATTGAATTTAATTTAAATGTATTTCAATGGGGTTGTTTATTGTTCTTTCCTTGTACTTCAAAATTAATTAATTTTATTAATAAATAATAGCTACAGGGGCTGGGATTGTGGCTCAGTGGTAAGGCACTTGTCTAGCATGTGTGGGACACTGGGTTCAACCCTCAGCACCACATATAAATAAATAAATATATCGTGTTCATCTACTACGAAAAAATATTTTAAAAAATAAATAACAGCTACAATATGAGTTTTCAACAATAATGTCTACTATACCATTCTTCTTTGGTGTAATTTCTTTTTCTTTCTTTAGAAAGGACTTTGGCAGGCGATTAGAATATATGTTTTTTATGTCCAGTTCTCTCTCCTTTTCCTGAAAACAAATCCATATACAATGAAGTGAGGGTGTGTGTCACTTTGCCAATCAACATTTTCCTTAACAAACTGAAATAAACCTAGAGTTCAGCTTCCTTTTTTAACTACCAAGTAGGAAAAAAATGTCTCTAGCACATTTAGATTAGGGAAGAGTAATGCTCTTTCCTATGAAGTCCAATGTTCTTGACCATTTTGGGACTATGACTCTGAAAATTTGATTAACAAAAAGAAAATTATGTAAGATAATAAATGATTTTGCACAATTCTGCACAAAATTTCAATCCATCATTGATCAGATAAAATTAAGAATATGTGCTTTAACAACATTAAATAATTTGAATGATTCTTCTAAACACTATGAAAATCATGCGACCTTGATCTTCTAAATTTGACTTATTTCACTTAACAGAATGGTTTCTAGTTCCAAGAATTTTCCTGCAAATAACATAATTTTATTTTTCTTTATAACTGACTAAAACTCCATTGTGCATATATACCATATCTTTATACATTCATTCATTGATGGACACCTAGACTGGTTCCATACTTTGCCTATTATGAATAGTGCTGCTTTAAACAAAGGTATGGGTGTATCATAGGAAAATATGTAAAAGTCATAAATTAATTCTTTAGAATAAATACTGAGGAAAGGTGTATTTGGGTAATGTGGTGGTTCCACGCCTAGACTTTTGAGGAACCGTCATACTGATTTTCATAGTGGGTTATACTAATTTATAATTCTACCAACAATGTAAAAGTAGAACACAGATTATTTAACCAGGCAACAAAAATGCTAGTTCTTTCTACAGTTTTCTTCCAGGATTTAACAATTATTTTACATTATTCTTACTGCTTTACTTTGTATAATTATATCAAGACATTTTCTATCTAAGCACCAAAGATAATAACAGAATTTTATAAATTATACCATACCAACCTAAAAACATGAATAGTAAGAATGTTTTAAAATATTGGGTTTTCATCAAGTTTATATTACAGAGAAAATAATGCCATTTAATGTAAAGTGCTTACTTTTAATTTGTGATACAGTCGTTGTAACTCCTTTTGAAGAACTTTGTTTTCATCCTGAGCCTCATATGCCCTTTTCCTTTCAGCAAGCAACTGTCGTTGAAAACTGTTAGTACTTAGTTCAAGGTTTTTCGATAATTCCTAGGTGTACAAACATATTTCAAAAACAGTATTAATTAAAAGAACCAAATTGTAAAACACAGCACTTAGAGGTGTCAAAATGATGTTTTTAGTGATTCTAATTTTAGCCATAAAATTAGGCTGGCTGGACTTGGTCTTCATGAATGTAAAATAAACTGGGAAATAGATTTACCAACAATTTAATAAGATACCTACTTAATTATTTCTTTTAGCATTTTTCACAGTGATTTTTAAATATATTCTTAAGCATTTGAAGCATGCACACATAGAGCAAAAGATAGCCAACGAATGGGATAAGAAGCATAGGCTTTCAGAAATCACTGCTTAGGCAAGGTGCAGAGGACAGAACACATGTCTAGATAAAAACTACAGCTATTACCATTGTCTTTAAAAATCTCCCATGAAGTTTACAGGCTAAAATATTTTCTTTTAAAATAATATGTCGGGCTGAGTTGTAGCTCATTGAGAGAGTGCTTGCCTAGCACATGTGAGACACTAGGTTCAATCCTCAGCATCATATTAAAAAAAAAAATGGGTCAAGATACCATTCCTAACTCTGCATGGGAAAAAAAAACATGCTTTGTATATGCAAAAAAGTATTATAAAATCACAAAGAACATGCCTGTAATCCAAGTGGCTCAGGAGGCAGAGGCAGGAAGATAGTAAACTCAAATTTCAAAGCCAGCCTCAGCAACTTAGCAGGGTCTCACCGAGTTGCTTAGGGCCTTATCTCTAAATAAAATATCAAAAAGGGCTGGGGATGTATTCAGTGGTTAAGCACCCCTGGGTACAATTACAGTATACTTTAAGATACTATAAAACTACAAATAAAATCAGAAAATAAAAGTTATAATCCCATTATCCTGTGATCATGATTGTCAACATTTTAGTGTACATAATTTATGACTTTTACATATTTTCCTAATATAAATGCCTAAACCAACAGAATTTAATATAATCTTTAAATGGAATACTTTTCTATCTTCTAGACTATCATAACTTGTAAGTTCTGCTATTCACCACTAAAGTGTTCCAATTTTTTCTATAGTGAATATCCTTGCATATATAACTTCAAACATATCTTTTATTATTTCCCAGGGTAAATATTAAGAAAGAAATTTTCTTGGACTTTATTGAAATTAAGAATCCTCCTCTTTGAAAGAAACTGTTAAGAATGAAAAGATAAGCCATAGTCTGAGAAAAATATGTACAAATCATATGCTACAGTACATATCAAAGAAAAATGTGTATGTATATATGTATGTGTTACAAAATTCAGTAATTAGAAACTAAACAGCTCAGTTTAAAATGAGGAAATATTTGAATAGATAATTCACCACAGAATATATAGAGACAAGCACAAAGAACGATGCCTCAATATCATTAGCCATAATGTATGCAAATTAAAGCCATATGAAACAATATTTACTATTAAAATGTCTGAAACTCGAAAAACTAAGCACACAAAATGTTGGCAATGATGAACAGCAATCAGAACTCATACACTTTGGGTTGAAATATAAAATGGCATAATCATTTTTAAAAATTGGGGCAGTAAACATATACTTACTATATAATAGTCATTTCACACTTAGGTCTTGCCCAGAGAAATAAAAGTCAATCTCCAAAAGTTTTGCATGAATGTTCATACTACCTTTATTTATAATGGTCCCAAACTAGAAACAACACAAATGTCTACCAACAGGTTAATGAATACTTAAAAAGTGGTATATTTCTATTATTCAGCACTAAAAAGGATGAACAATTAATACATGCAACAATATATTCGAATTTCAAAATAATTTTGCTGAATGAAAGAAGCCAGGCATTAAACAATGCATACTGTATACCTCCACTAAATACAAATTAATTTATAGGGACAAAACAATGAGCTAAATATAGGTGATAGGGATTGGTAAAGGGACAGCAAACAAAGGGACATTTGGAGAATACTACATATGAGAAAAGGCAGTGGCACAGCAAAAGAAAGAAACAGCCCATCACTTGCTGCCTGATTCACAACCAGGGGAGGGGAAGTTTCCCCTCTGCAGGAGGAAAAGTAAAAATCCCAGCAAACTGACAGCTCAGCCCAAATAGCAAAGACACATGAAATATGCATAGTAGTAAGGTTTTGGAAAAGAAATTCATTGTATTTAAGAGGGAAACTTCAGGAGACATCTTGAGAAGGGATCTATTATTTGAATTTAGACTGTTTAGGGCTCAGAATCCCTGCATATTCCTATCCTTGGGACCCACAAACAACTCATGGCATTGGCTCTGCTGGTGGCTGCTTCCTAAGCCAGACTTGGCTCAGTAAGTGACACAAAATTTAGAGTGATATATGGTGGGGAATGGATGTTGAGGCATGGAAGTGAACTGAGTGCCATCTCTAAAATCAGGGAGATGGGAAGCCTGTCCTTAGACCAGAGGCACTGCCACTTATGTTACCCAGCTCCTATTATGAACTATTCCCCCATGATATCTGTCAAGCACTACAAAGAATGGGGCACACAGCCTAAGAAGAGTCAGAGAGAAACTTTGCCCAGCACTGGCTATATTCACCTCTCATTTTCTCCTGCCCAGTATCTCTTGTCAGGGGTGATCCACTTACCCTTGATCCCTGATGGGCACTATTAAGAAACTGAGGGGAGGGAATAAAAGTCCTTATTGTTGCTCTGTTTCTAGATATGCACAACTGCATGGGGGATGGGGGTTTGTCTGTAGTCCCATTCCTAGTGGGCATGCCCACAGTAGCAGCCAAGAGGAAAAACAACTATTTCATCCACAGAACTAATGAACACAGAAAAAATTTTCAACTGCAGGAAGCCATCTATGAATTACATGAGGGTCTTCTCTCCTATGGTATCCAGGAGATTTAGGTTTGGCATTGAGAATTATTTATTGCTCTTCCAAGGCAATAAATTGCCCAATGCATGTGACCTTTATCTCCAGTCTGCTAGGAAGACACTTCATAGTAGCTCAGGAGATGGGCATAACCAATTGGGAACTGAATAGCCACAAAGAAAGACACTGAAAGACAAGCTACATGTACTCTCTCCTATATCAAATTTTTTAAAAAGCCAGTCTGAAAGCAGAATAGTGATTACTGGGAATGGTTTGTTGAGAAAGGAGTTAAGGGTGGATGAAGGGTAGATGGAAATGATGAATTTATGCTGTATGCATATACAGAAATATCACAGTGAATTCTATATGGTAATAAAAATAGATATTGAAAAAACTTAATGATGACAAATACAGAATCTGAAATAAAATAAACATAATCAAATAACTAAAAATGAAATGTAAGACATGAATCTATTTATAAACTATTAAACGAATAAGTTGGAAAAAATAAAGACAAAAATAAACTTCTGAATAAACATTAAATTCACAGGGTTTTGAAGGTAAAAATCCAAAAAATTGTAAGAAACAGATATAGCTATCTTTTATAATTTGAAGAAAAGGAAGAAGAGGAGGAGGAGAAGGAAGAAGAGTGATGAGGAGGAGGAGGACTAGGAGGAGGAGAAAGAGGAGAAAGACCTATAAAAAATCATTCTTGGTGAGAATTTTATAAATTTTTTTTTGGCAGTGCTGGGGCTTGAGCTTAGAGCCTCGTACATGTTAGGCAAGTGATCAACCACTGAGCAATACCCCCAGCCCAGAATTTTTATAATCTTGATGTCAAAAGTATATAAGAAATATTATATATGCTAATTAATTAAATGAATACAGCTACAACTGCCAATATACTAAATCACAAAAAAGTAGATAAGGATAGCTTAAAGTAAAATCATAGACCATTCTTATACATGAATATTGTTGCAAAAATCCCATATATTAGCAAAAAGAATTAGGCAATGAATAAAAATTGCATCTTACTAAATACATCAATCCCAAGAAAGCAAAGAATCAAAGTAGTTTATTATGTGACTGGGCATGGTGGAACATTCCTGTAATCCCAGATACATAGGAGGCAGAAGCAGGAGGATCACAAGCTTAAGGCCAGTTTCAACTTAGCAAGACCCCGTTTCAAAGTAAAAATAAAAAGACAGGGAATGTAGATCAGTGGTAAAGCTTCCTGGGTTCAACCTTGGTCACAGGGGGGAAATCTAAATGTAATTTGCCATGTTAATGAGAAAAAAAACACATTATTTTAGTAGGGAAAAAAAAGCATTTCAACATATCATTTAAAATAATTATTCTGCATATACACAAACATGTTCAAAATATTCCATATATGGGAAAAAAGTTGAAATTACTTTAAGAAATAAAAAATACTGAATGGAGAAAAGAAGAAAATGCAAATGGTAGTTATCTTTGGCTGGTAGGACTAAGAGTATTTTTCTTATTTCTATACTATAAATTTAAAAATGTCTTGAAACAAGAGAAAAAATTTTAAGGTACTTCAAAACTTTTTTTCCAAAATAATATCACAGAATTGTTACTATTTAACAGAAATAAAGAATTAACATAACAATTTTTTTACAAACTCAAAGGATATTAGATTTTACCTTATTTTTATTAATTAATAAAGTAATATACACTTAAATAATACAGTTTTTATTAAAACAGGACTATCTATCTCAGTTGTTTTAATGCCTGTTCAGTATTGTGGTAGCTTAACTCTGAAGACAGACTTAATAAGCAAGGAACCTGGAGTTTATCTCACTGGCCTATCTTTTAGGAATTTTTTTTTTTTTTTTATATTTCCAGAAGGGGAACATCCAGCCTCTACACAAATACTTCTAGTGCAATTTCAACTATTTGAAAGCTCTTCCATATAGATGAGTGGAAATTAGTAATATTCACTGGATTTGCACAGATCTAACAAACAACCTCAAAAAAGCAGACCTATTTCTCCTCTTCCATGCAATAGGCCTTTATATTTAAGAAGTAAGTTATATTTTCCCCTAATCTAATCCATGATTCCATATTTATTACATTGTTTCTCATATAATAGTTTTTCAACATAATGGTTATCCTATTTGCTCTCCACACATTAGTTTGTTACCTAAAACTTGGTACTTTAATACATGTTATCTGACCAGTAAAGTTATAGTTACTATTACCTCCTAGGAATAGAAAAACAAACATCTTCTATTATTTTTTTATTCATTTTTTATTGGTGCATTAGAGTTGTATATATTGATGGGATTTATTGTTACATATTCATACATGCAGACAATAAAATTTGGCCAATATTGCTTCCCAGCATTTCTTCTCTCCCTTCTAGTAACTTTCTAAGTAGCAATATGATTTTAGGTTCATAAACTAAAATATATTTTTAAAAAATGAATTACTTTCAAGCCAGGAGATCATATATGATAGATCTTTAAAAAATGAAGACTTAATATTTAACCAGATCAAAATTTGGGGCCAGATTTTGAGCCTAGGGAGACCAACTCAATCTTAATGTTGTCATCATCAAATTAGAGGTCTCTCCTATTGGTGAACCTGCTGTGAATGCCACAATTTTATTTCATCCATCCACCCATCCATTTATTCTTTTATAAAGAACTAATTCTATCCCAGACTGTCAGATGTTGCAAATACAAAATCAAATGAGACTTGTTTTTGCCCTTTAAGAGCCTGATGAAATTCACCAATAAACTGAAAGGGATAGGACGTAAGATGGTAGCCCAAAACACCCACCTAGAAACTTTCTCTCCAAGTTGGCAACTGTTTATCTACACCCTTTGAATACAGTTAAAGCTCTAACTAGGAAGCTAACAGTATTCTCAAGCCATCCACATTACTCCATTTAAAAAAAAAACATAAAAGACAGACAATATTACTATATACTATAGTATATTTACTATATAACATATCCACTAGATTATAGTAGATACAGGATAGTCATAAAATATACATGCAAATGTTTTATAAATATATAGTATATATAGGAATATAAGTGTATAACATATACATGTTTATAGGAGAGAATGTATAGATATCTTCATGAATAATTTCCAAAACATGTTTCAAAATTTGAGATTGGCAGCAAGCTACTAATTCATAATTTAATATCTATCTCTGCCTACCCTTAAAAAAAATTGGTACTCGCCTTTTATTATTTTGTTAACTCTCCTTGTCTTCCTAACTCCTGAAAGTACATTGACAAAGGAATCAGAAATCACATTTGCAAGATTCTTCAGTCCTCTGGGGTATAATTCATCTGAATCTGGAGACTGAGCTCATTTATATGAGCTGTTTCTTATTGTGCTTTTGAGCAGGACAGATTAGAAGCAAATTTGTAATCCAATAGTGTGTTTCCTCTTTGCATCACAGCCTATCTTAAGCAGTGAGACTTATCCATGCACTCATGAAACCTGCTTTCCTTAAAATGTTTGCAAATCTCTCCTTACTTTGAACTTGTGTCTTCCAACAGTTCGCATTTACTCCACAATATTTATTATAGTTGTATTGAAAATAAAACAGATTTCAGAGGCGATTCCTACTCAATAAATCATCACACATACAAAATGAGCATATGAAAAGATTCTAAAAAAATTATTTGTCTCTTTTATAGTTTGTACATCATTTCATCAAAAAGTAATGATAAAATAGCCAAAATTTTAACTACTTATGTTATAATTTAAAATAACATAAAAGTACTATTATCAGAGGAAACTATCACTCAGCTTTTAAATGTGACAAAATTCCAAGAAATTTATGAAAAAGAAAATAGAATAATAGAGCAAGAGAATGGGAGAAAGAAGAATATAATTCTAGTCCTAGACACATGGTTCTAATGATCTATGCAATATTCTGTGACCTAGAAAAAGGCAAATAACTCCTCTATGTTTCTTCAACAGTTAAAATGTTTGAGTTGAATTACAGAGTTCCCCATGGAAGTGTTTCAGGGGCTGCTTCAGGTTGCTAGGAAGGTGAGTTTCTAAAGCCTTTTCTGCAAACTATCTCACCAGTCACCATCACAGAACATCTCAGGACCTGCATTTGATTGCCTGTGAAGAACTGACAAAACTCAAAAAGCCAATAGAGCAAATCAGTAGTAGTTTTAAACCTTTCAAAAAAAAAAAAGAATCCTTAAAGTCAATTTGAAAAACAATGCTCTATGATAGTTTTTCAAACTCCAAAATACTACAGTACTCTAAGATGTATTTACTTTTAATTAATGTACTTTACTTCTAGTGCATTCCTTCTTTCTCCCTCTTTCTTTCCCTCCTTCCCTCTTTCATATACTGCCTAATAAGTACAAGGCACAGAGCTATCCACACTCACTATGAACTTTAACACTGTTTATCACTTGCAAGGTTTTATAGACTGGAAACTGAGGTTCAGATAATATAATAATATAATTTAATAAGTGTTCAGATAATATAATAAGTGTCTTATATCATAAAGCTAGCATGGTATATAACAAGAATTTGAATCTTGTTCATATGTATTTGTATGTATATAAAATTTCAAGTTTCATTAGGAACTTAACAGGTTAAGAGGTGTTAATTAATAGCATAGTTAGATATAAACTAAATAATTTTTTTATTTGGCCTTGAGTTCTAAGCCAAAAATTTCTAATTCAACTAAACAGGCAAAGTCCATCAATGTTTCCATATTAAAGATGCTGTCATTAAAAAAAATGCTTTAAGAAAAACTAATTTAATACTCCCCAAATAGGAAGGATTTAACTTTAATTGCTCTAAGAAAAAAACTATTAGCCTATAGCACTCTTTAAAACCTTATATAAACAAATAACAAAAGATGATTTTAAAATGCTTTACTGAGACAAAGACTTCCTCCTCTAGGAATTTTCCATTATACTAATATACATCTCTATATGGCACACACACACACATAATACATATATATACACATATATATTTAATGCCAGGCATCTTTTATGCTACTCCAGAACAAGAAATCAGTATATTAAAAATAAAGGTTTGGGGCTGGGGTGTGGTGGCTCAGTGGCAGAGTACTTGCCTCACACATGTGAGGCATTGGGTTTGATCCTCAGCATCATATACAAATAAACAAAATAAAGATATTGTGTCCATCTATAATTTAAAAAAATCAAAAAAAGGTTCATCATATTATGACACATCTATACAGACTAGTATGCATCTTATAAAAAAAGATTATGCATGTGCAAGTTTGTGTATATGTGTGTACATGATATACATGTACACAATGCTATGTTGAAAGTGCCAAAAAAATACTTTTCCATGAAAAACATGTCAAGCAATGTGTATAAACTGCTACTATCTGTGGTAAAAGGGTGGAAAAATATGACATTAATATACAGATACAAGCTTGCATAGGAAAAGACAATTTCTTCGAAGTGTTTCTTAGAAATGGGTCTACAAACAGTATAGAAAAGAAACAAGTCATCATTGCATACCTTTTTGTATTATTTGAATTTTAAGCCCATTTTTAGTGGTTTTATTACTTTTCAATAAAATTTATCTTAAATATTAACATAAAACTGCTTTAATAACTGTCTAAAAATAAATGGGTCCCTGAAAAAGTTATTTTCTGAAATCATTCTAAAATTTACCCTTTGATCACAGATCTCATTTCATTTAAGTCTTTTCTCTCCAGAAATGTAAAAGACTGCTTTTATATATTTATATAAATATGTGTGTGTGTGCGTGTGTGTATATATGTATATATATTTATATAAAACTTAGCAATTCCTTGGGTTATTTTGTAAAAATTTTATTTTACAAACAATTTGTTTTTCAACACTAGGAATTTTTCATCTCTTTAACATTCATCAATAGATGTAATAGGTCCTTAATTTTGGTGTTGGTAAAGGGGAATAAAAGTGCACCATGCTAAAAACACTTTGGGTACATGAAAACTTTAAAAGCATGACTTCAGGCTCCTCAGATTTTAGATTTGAAAGTTGCCTCAGAAATCATACCATTTAATTCCTCAGACAAATCAACTGAACCTGGGGTTAAAAGAGTTATACTACGTCAAATCAAGAACAGAGCTGACCTATCGGGTTTACCTCCATTTTCTGTCCTAATTAGATGTTCTTGTTTAAAAATAATTCAGAACAGGTAGCTGAGACAAAGATAGGGCTTTGTGATTTGGGTTTCTGAAGGACAAAAGGGCAGAAAATCTTTCAGAGAAGGAACTAGAGTTAAGTCATAGCAGGGAAAGAGGAAGGAAAATGGACCTACTTGGCCCAATATGTAATGGGAAGATATCGGTGAATTCTTACTTTTGAAAATTATGTATAGTGAGGAACAACTATAAAATAAAATAATGATTTTATCAACAAGAAATACATAAGGGTAGCTTCAGGGCCAAGGGAATTTGAATTCCAGTCTCTCTTAGGAAAAAAATCTATCAAACTTCTTTCACAGCTCTGTGATCCTGTGTTCTATGATATGCAAACCATTTCCCAAAATCTTTACAAATATCTAAAAAGAGATAAAATCTTAAGAGTTTCATTATTTTTTCCCTAAAAAGTAATTCACTCTGTGCCATCTAATGTTAAAAATACAGTTGGATTTTTAACATTCTCAATGTATATCCTACAGTTTACTGGAGTTCTTTTAATAATTATGTACATGTAATTACTTTTTTTATCTTTTCATAAAACTTAGAAGATAATTTCCTATTTAATGATTATGGATTCTTTTTATAATTACAATTCATGATATTTGCTTTATGACATGTTGTTGGTTATACCTATTAATCTGCTACTGTATTCTTGATTAGGAAGAAACATGAAAATTTTTTTACAAAGGAATTAAGACAGAATTAAGACAATGCTATGTTGAAAGTGCCAAAAAAAATACTTTTCCATGAAAAACAACATGTCAAGCAATGTGTATAACCTGCTACTATCTGTGGTAGGAGGGTGGAAAAACATGAGCTGAGCCCCTATTTGAGGCCAGTCCCAGACCCAGAATGAGATGGTACAGTTGGGGTAGTCACTGAAAGAAATTGCTGATTGGGGAAATCACTAATAAGGAAATGCTAACAAAGAACTGCTTATATTAAATCAGTGATTCTCAAAAAATGGTGTAATAACCCCTAAAGATCTCTGAGACACTTCTGAGAGTCTTCAAGGTCAAAATTATTTTAGAATAATAAGATATTATTTGCTAATTTCACTCACATTGTGTCATGAGAGTATTATGAAGTTTTCCAAAGGCTATATGCCATGTGATATTATATACATGTACATTTTAAAAATCTACATAACTCAATATTTCCAAATGACCAATGTGTGAAGGATAAAACATCTAATCCAGTGAGATTAGATACTTAGGTTTTAATGTGACTGAATATACAAAGTGCCAATATGGCTTCAGATTCCACTTTATAACTATTTAGATAGAATATCACTTACACCAAAATGTAACAAGTGATATTCTATCAAAGAAAAATATCCAGTTATATGAGAAGACTATTAAATACTCCTCCAATTTCTAACTAATACAGACATCTGTGTGAGGCTGAATCTTCTTCACATTTATCAACACAACAACATACTCCAACAGATTGAATGCAGAAGCAAATGTGAGGGCCCAGCTGTCCTTTATTAACCCAGATATTAAAGAAATTTATAAATATATGGAACAAGCCACTTTTGATTTATTTTTGGCTTGGAAAATATACAAGATTTTGTAAAATGTAATGAGCTGTCTTCTATTTTAGTGGATAAATATTTCTAAATGTTCTCAACTTTAATTTCTAATGTGATTAAGCAGCAATAGATAGACTTTACTAGAGAGGTTCCTAGATAATTTTTAAGAATACTACTGGGTCTTTGCAGCAAAAGTTTGAAAATCACTGCATTATATAATTTTAAAGTTTTCTGTTCTAAAAGTTAGGTTGTGCATATGTTGCAGTTTTAAGTATTAAATATGTATAAAATATTAAAGATTAAAATGATAAATTAGAGAACTCTATTGAATAAATTTATTAAGGTATGTTCCTATATAGTAAGGTAACTATAGACAAAAATAATGTACTGTACATTTCAAAAGCTAGAAGAAAGGAGTTTTCACCATAAAGAAATATGAGGAGATAAATATGGTTAACATGATTTAAACATTATATGATGCATACATGTATCAAAACACAACATGATACCCCATTAATATGTACATCAGTTAATGTTTTTAACTTGTGTGTGTGGGAGACCAACCTTGTACGTAACTGAGTCACACTCCCCGGCTAAGTGCTGAGGTGCTCAGTCACAGAAATGTGACAGAGATTTCCCCACCTTTCTTGGGTTGGAAAGTCAGTGTCTCGTGCATGGGTGTGTCTTGCTACAGCCCCATGGGTGAAGAAGCTATGCTCACCTGTTCCTTTGTAATATAACCCCTTTGCCCAGTTCAGGATAGAATCTTCCATGGAAGTGCCTTGTGTGTGTCCCCTTCTCTTACTGTGCCCTTGGGTGTGGCCTACCCAGGTGTCAGTCAACCTGCTGACAGTGGACATCGTGAAGGTAGACTCAGCCCCCTGAAACTTGACCCCTTGCCTCATTTGAATAGCTTCTCAATAAAAGGGGTCAGTGTGTGCTCTCTCTTCCAGCGGACTCTTAAGGTCAGAGGAACCATCACAGCGACCCCAAAGAAAAAGGTATTTGTATCTCTTGTGTGGTTATTTTGTGCAGCCCAGTTAGCCCAGTTCAACTGGAGTGACCAATGAGCCTTTTAGTCCTGAGAACAGAAACCGGGCATTTGTGTGTGCGTGTGTGTGTGTGGGGGGGGGTGCGGGGGATGAACCCAGGGAATTGTACATGCCAGGCAAGCACTCTACCAACTGAGCTATATCCCCAGCCCCTTGTTTAACTTTTAAAAAGCACTATTTTATGAGAAAAAAATAAATATATTTGTCAAAACAAAAGCCAAAATAAGGGTATAAAGTCAATTCTAAATAAATAAAATATATAGCTACTTATCCTTTATATAGAACTCAAAAGCGTTAACCCATCAAGTAGTTCTTCATCCCTGGTATTGTCCTGGGATTGAAACAAACCATATCATACAGGTGGACTGATTTCCTACAGGAGGAAAGGCAACTGTCATGAGGCTGTCTCCATTGACACCTTTGGCTGTTCCTAACTATGTATCCATTTCTAAATTACTGAGTACCTACATATTCTGTCATTTCCATCAACTAACAAAATGAGCCTGCACCCATCTTACAAACTGATATTAAGAGGGAAAGGTTTTGTAGCTCAGTGTACACTTAAAGAATGTCAATTTATCCTCCCTTTAAGAATAATATGTAACAAGAAGAATAAGAATTTGTAGCTGGAAACTTCCTAGATGTGAGACAAGCTATAAAAAAAGCTGCCTGCCACAAATTTTAGCTTAAGGATAAACTCTTAAAACAGAAGGGTATACCAAAAGAAAAACAAATAAAAAATCAAACACCATACAGATAGTCATCCTTAGGAAAGGATAGCATAGACCTGATAACGCTACCAGCAATGTTACCACAATTTCAATATCCAGGACTTGTTCCATTTTAGTTAATTTGCAAAATGAAACACCACAAACAAGCTCTTAGCTTTTTCCCTTAGTCAATTAGTGGTAGTGACTCTAACGTACTGTTAGAAAAAAGAGGATTAATTTAATTTGGACAAAGTAAAATTTGGAAAACTGAATAAGGCACAAAGACAAAAGCTAAATTTCAAAGCCAAGTAAGAAATTCAGTAGAAACTATTTCAAATTCTTGATTGATTACTGAGATTATGAAAGATATAACTATATTTAATAGTTAAAAGCCAAAGGCTTTAGGAAGTTTGAAAAGGTAAGCTAGAATAAAGAATAGATGCTCTCAGATGGGTTGCAAAGGTTATACCATTCAGAATGGAGCTAGTAAGATGTGATAGGAAAGTGAAATTGTTGATTTCAGAAAAGTAACTTTATAATTACATATTAATGTTGATTCCAATATAATTTCAATTATAGCAGAAAGGAAGCAGTTTATATCTATCAATTAAATTTGGAGGCTCAGACTTGTAAACCAAATAATCTTAAAACTTGGGAGTAAACTAAAATCAAGTTATTCCTCTGTGTGCATAAAACATTCACAGCTCTTTGTGAAAATAATTTTTACAACAGAAGTTTTGAAATAAGAAAATAAAAATTTAAAAGTAACCTTCTGACCCAGAAAGAATTGACACCATTTAGAAATCAAAGATAACCTAAATAAATAGACATACTGTGTTTAAGAATTGGAAGATTCAATATAGTAAAGATGTCATTCTTCACAAATCAATTTAATGCAATTCTTATCAACATACCAGGAAGGTGTTTGTACACATAAACAAGTCTTTATTCTAAAATTTATATGGGAAGGCAAAGGACCTAGAGTAGCTAAAAATTTTAAAACAAAGTGTAACATGAGAAAAATCACTGTATCTGGCATTAAGGCATACTAGGAATCCTTAAATTAAGACAGTATGGTAATGACAGAAGGAGGAACACATAGATTAATAGAACAGAACAGAGAATTTAGAAATAAACCCACAAAAATGTGTCCAACTAATTTTGATAAAAGTGTCAAAGCAATACAATGGAGGAAGAATAGCCTTTAACAAATGGGGCTAGCATCCACAGACCCCACCCCCCAAAAAAAGCCCATTACCTGAACCTAAATCTCGACACCCTGCCCCAAAATTAAACTCAAAATATAAATCCTGGACTTAAATTAAAACAAAATCTTTATAAAATACCAAAAATATTTTTTTAAATACAAAATTGTATATCTTAAATGTGTGTGTGTGTGTGTGTGTGTGTGTGTGTGTGTGTGTAAAATTTTCGTCAATTATACCTCAGTAAAACTGGAGGAAAGTCCTTTTGGGAAAAGTACAAGCGATAGATACTCTGAGGCAACTGGGATAGAGGCAAAGAGTTCCTAGGCTTAACACCAAAGCACAGTCAATAAGAAAAAAATATGATATATTTGATCACATCAAAATTTAAAACTCAGAAGACCGTGAAGAGGATGAGAAGACAAGCTACAGATTGGGAGAACATATTTACAAATCACACATCTGAAAAAGGACTTGTGTCAAGAATATATAAAGAACTCTAAAAAATCCACAGGAAAAGCATAATAATCCAATTAGAAAAATGACAAAACAGGGCTGGGGTTGTGGCTCAGTGGTAGAGATCTTGCCTAGCACATGTGAGGCACTGGGTTCAATCCTCAGGACCATATAATAAATAAATAAATAAATAAATAAAGGTATTGTGTCCATCCACAAAATAATAATAATAATAATAATAATAATAATAATAATAATGGTTAATTTTTTAAATGGCAAAACAAAGAAAATAAATAGATCTACAGATATTGAATAAGCACATAAAAAGATTATCCATCCTCAGCCATTAGGAAAATGCAAATTAAATCATAATGAGATGGTATTACATAGCTATTAGAATGGCTGAAATTAAAAACAGCATAAACTCCAAACACTGACAAGAATATGGAAAATGGACAGTTAAATATTGCTGGTGTGGAAAATGGTACCACCACTCTAGAAGAGAATGGCATTTTATACGGAACCAAACATATATTTCTCTTACAACCCAGCAGGTACACTTTTAGACATATAGCTCAGAGAAATAAAAACTTTTGTTCACACAAAAATCTGTACATGAATACTCATAGCAGTTTTGTTAGTTAACAGCCCAAAACTGGAAATAAACCAAATGCCCTTCAACAGGATACACTGCAACACTCCGCAGTACATCTATACCATGGAATAATACTTGGGAATAAAAAGAAACTACTGACACATTCAACAACTTGGATGAGTGTATATGTGAAATCTGCCAACATCAAAGGTTACATGCTGTATAATTCTATTTGTATAACATTCTTGAAATGACAAAACTATAGAGATGGCAAATGGATTAGTGTATGCCAGAAGTTAGAGGGGAAGGGAAGACGGAGCAATGGTTATACCAGGGTAACACAAAGGATCCCTGTAATGAAACTATTAAGCATCTTGAATGCGTTCATGGTCACACAAGTCTGTACATTTGATAAAATTTTATGTAACTACACAAACAAATATATATAAAAATATAACATCAAAAGATGAATAACTTTGATGGATTATATTAATGAATCACAACCAATTTCTTCATTAGAATGTTGTATTATAGTTATGTAATATGTTACCACTGGGGAAAACTAAGTAAAAAGTATATGGAATCTTTCTATATAATTTTCTTACATATGCATGCCCAACTACAGTGAACTTAAAATGTTAAGCTTTTAAAAATCCAGTATGAAAAAAAGATTGAGGACACTATATTGTTAACTGTTTCAAAGACTTCTCATTACAGATGAAAGATTTTTGTGCTCCCAAGTAAACAGTCCTATCTACAACTTGGATTCCACACACTTATCCCTATTTTTCCTATCCTTGTTTCTGCTCTCTCCTCTACCACCCACCCATCAACCTCCTTCATAACTGGCTATAAGAAAGAACTGCAATTTACAGCTGTTTATATGTATGTATGCACTGTAATTTCTTTCTTTCTCTGTAGTTTTATTCATCCTCTCTGTTTTTACCATTTATATTAATCAGCATTTTGGATTATTTATTTATTTGTTCATTTTGGGGTGCCAGGGATTGAAGTCAGGGGCACACAACCACTGAGCCACATCCCCAGCCCTATTTCGTATTTTATTTAAAGACAGGGTCTCACTGAGTTGCTTAGTACCCTGCTAAATTGCTGAGGCTGGCTTTGAACTCTTAATCCTCCCTCCTCCGCGCTTGCCACTGGGATTACAGGCCTAGGCCATCACACCAGGCCATGGGTTATTTATTCCTAATTTAAAAATCCATTATGTGGCACATGTTCTAATTCCCTTTAAAAAGTAATTCAATTCATGTCTTCATAAATGTACTTTGGATAATGATGTCCATCACATTCCACCATTAATGATAACCTCCTACTTCCTCCCTGGTGTGAACAAACTTTATATACAAATAGAGATATGAAAATTTATGTTCTATATATGTGATAAGAATTGTAATGCATTCTTCTGTCATGTATTTAAAAAATAAAATTGTTTAAAAACAAAAATTTGTTCTAACCCCTTGAGGGGGTCTAAGGATATGGACTTGCAGCCTGCTCCTTGGCGCACCTGCTGGTGAATCTGCACCAACAGCTTGTGAATAAATGTTTCATATTCTGCTTATATAAACAAATAAATAAATAGATAGATAAATAAATGAATGAATGAATAAATAAATAATTCAAGGAACTGGGGTTATAGCTCAGTAGTACAACACTTGCCTAGCATGTGTGAGACACTAGGCTCAATTCTCAGCACCACATAAAAATAAGTAAAATAAAAGTCCATTGATAAGTAAAAAGAAAGAAAGTGGGCTGGGGATGTGGCTCAAGCGGTAGCGCGCTCGCCTGGCATGTGTGCGGCCGGGATTCGATCCTCAGCACCACATACAAAGATGTGTCTGCCGAAAAAAACTAAAAAATAAATATTAAGATTCTCTCTTAAAGTACTGTCTTTTTTTTTAAAAAAAAAAAAAAACAAAAAAGTAATTCAAGTACCAATTCCTTATTGAATGATGATAATTGCTTTCAGTCCCCATCCCACCTCATGGTAAATAACCCTAACATAATGACTGCAAAATTTAGAGAATAAACTAGGAACCTTTTCTGGCCCTAAGACACACTGTATTTAATAAGCCACTGCGCCTGTGCATGGCATTGGTATACTAGCCATGCTTATTATACAGACTAAGTACTATAACAAGCTGTGTATTAAAAAATAATTAATAAGTACAGAAACTTTACTTACAGTTCTGGGTGTTCTTTTCTCAGAAAGCTCTCACAGCAGACACTATTCCCATAAATTTTGCTTACCTTTACTTTCTAAACTACTTATTAATTATAAGTAACAGAACCCAACTTAAGATTTCTGTTTGTTAGATAGCAAGTGGCAATCTAATATAAGTTCCATGTGTAAAAGTCATGAAATAAGACTTTTTTCTTCCTTTCTCTAAAAAAAGGAAAAAAAATCCAAAGATTTTTACTCTCAGGCCTATTAGTTATTCAATATTCTACCATCTACCCTTCTATAAGGTTTTGTTTTGGGGAGTACGGAACATACCTTGCCCCAAATGATGTATTATGCATATCTATTACAAATGAACAAAAAGGAAATCATAGATTAGATTTCTTATGTTATAGTCCTGAAAGGTCAGTTTTATGTAGCCTCACTACTATAATTTTCAATTTTAAAGAAAGAATCAAATAGCCAAATAAGAATTTTTCCCTCAAATGACTAAGATCCCTGGAATTAAACATTCATTCATCAATATGTGGCTTATTAACATATACAATCTTTTTGGCATCTTGCTCTTAAATATACAATCTTAAATTTTCTGTAGTTTCTTACTTGGATAATACTAAAAATCATTTTCATTTATAAACAAGTATGAAATTGCAACAGGCTATTTAATCAAAGCATATGAAATGTCCAATGAGAAACAATCCAAGATGACACAATTAGAAGCTGTGAAAATTTTACCTTAATTCTTCTCTCAGTGTCATCTAACTTTAACTCTGCTGAAACTAGTTTCTTTGCCAAATCATCTCGTTCAGGTAGGTGTCTAGCTTCAGAGATCTTTCTCAGTTTCTCTAAGGAAAATTTTGTCCTAAATAGTTCACATTCTGCATCTTTCACCCTTTTTTCAGTTGCTCGTTCCTTCTCTTGAGATTTTCTTAAGCGTTCTTTGAGTGCTGTAATTTCATTGTTATGACGAACTACAAGTTGTGAGATTTCAAGTTCTGCATCTTCAAACTTATTCAGGGCTTTCTCCTGTCTGTACTGAAGCCTTTTCAAAGCTTTATTTTCTTTTAGCAGCTCAGCTAACTTGACCTGGAGTTCAGATACTTCATTCTGCAACTCATTGATTTTTAGCAGTCTTGCAGAAAGAACCCGTTTTGTGACAATATCAGAATTTTTCCGAAGTGGTTCTCTATTGAGGCTTTGGGAACGAATTCCCACTTGGACTCCTTTTTTGTTTGGTAGACCCTTAGGACTTGGTTTCCTGGAGGCTAAAAAAGAGACAATAATAATATACAGTGAAAGCTATACCAAATGTATATGTAGTATCATTTATTCATCCAAAAACATGTGAGTCCATAACATTCTTTATTTTTGTTTTCAAAAAAGAATTTTTCCTGCCAGGCATAGTAGTGCATACCTATAATCCCACTGGCTCATGAGGCTGAGGCAGGGGGATCTCAAGTTTAAAGCCAGCCTCACAAGGGGTAGGTGAGTGATTGAGTGAGTGAGCCCCTGAGTTCAATCCCTAGTAACCAAAAAAAAAAAAAAAAAAAGATTTTTTTCCAATATTTTGTTAAATATCAGATTTTATTTCAAGCGCCAACATATTGGTTTAGGTACTCATTTCCCTAAACAGCTCTTAATATATTTCTATTAAGAAAGGTTTAGGGTCTACTAAGAAAGATAAAGAATATTCTATCCATCAAAAATGGCATCCTATTTTCCCTGCATGAACCAGGTCCTGGGGTTCAATCCCCCCCATTGGGAGAAGGATTATTCACACTGCTTAAAAAGATGGCAGCCTAGGGTTGTAGCTCAGTGGTAGAGTGCTTGCCTAGCATGTGTAAGGCACTGGGTTCAATTCTCAGCACCACACAAAAATAAATAAATAAATAAATAAAAGCATAATATCCATCTACTACTAAAATAATTTTAATAAAAAAGATGGCAGTATCAGGCTTTAACCACCTTTAATTTTATGAGATGACAAGTCAAAATTCAAACAGGAGCATCATTAGCATTGGAATGCTATAAAATAAACATTGGCCAAAACATTGTGATATTTGAGTCATCTATGCCAAGAAAATTGGAATCCTAATTTATTTGGTGCCAGGGATTGAGTCTAGAGGGGCTTAACCACTGAGCTACATCCCCAGCCCTTTTCTATTTTTTATTTTGAGACAGGATCTCACTAAGTTGCTTAGTGCTTCTCTAAATTGCTGAGGCTGGCTCTGAACTCACAATCCTGCCTCAGCGTCCCAAATTGCTGGGATTACATGTATGTACCACGATGCCCAGCTGTAATCCTTGTATTAATTACAACTTTTTTTCTTCATTTGGAGAAACAGAATGGCAGTTTATAGTACAGTGAGAAGATCTGAGATTCGAGATTTACCACTTAATAACCCCCTTGGGCAATTCAATTAAACCTTTTCAATTCTATTTTCTCAACACGCAGGATGAAGATAACACTATATACATAAATAGATCATTGTTAAGTAATAAGAACTTATATCCCAATTATCAAAACTGAACAAAGGAAAACAGTTGTACAAGTGTGTTTCTATATACTTTCCTGGGAAATTTCTTTTGTGTGATGTTCATATCAAAACATCAATATAATTTAAGAACAAGAAAAAATCACATTCTATAAAAATAAACATATGAAATATTTAAAAGTCTACATATTAAATTGTAACATTCTAAAAACTTTGGTATGTTTTATTTTTATTAAAAGTTCATTAAAATTAAGCCTCAATATACAGAGTACCTACTTGCCCTTTAAAAGAGTCATCTGAAAATTTGCCAGTTAAGATAATGGACTTTAATCTCTGAGGGTTTTTTTTCTCCTCATTTTTTTCCTCTCAAGGAAGAAATACATTCCAGGTTAAAAAGAAAGAAAAGAAAAACTGAAAGATCCAACCTTACCCTTCCCCATCTCACTATTCATGGACACCTGATTCACTAAGGAAACAAGAAAAAATAACAACTAATTTTTATAATTTTACATTATAAAGTTTTCATTGAAAATATGAAAATTTCACAGACTGTTTTGAATGTACACTGATTTAGAATTCTAGCTCTATAAATGCTCAGATATAGAAAAAAAGTGGCAGCAATAAAAAGAAATGAGAGAATGACTAATTGAAACTATATCTATCCAAGATGGTAGACACTAGCCACATACAGCTTTGGAGAAACTTGAAATGAGGTAGTCTGAATAGAGATATCCTATAACTGTGAAATACATACTAGATTTTGAACAGTTAGTTTAAAAATGCAAAACATTATACTATTTCATACTGACTATACAGAAATAATACTTTAACTATGTTGGGTTAAGTAAAATTAATTTCACCCATTTTTCTTTTTTGATGTAGTTACTAGTAAATATAAAATGACATCTGTTGCTTACATTTGTGACTTGAATTACATTTCCATTAGACAACATTGCTTTAGAATGTAATTTTGAATTTGGAGTGTCCATTATTTAAATTTCCTTTCCTTCTTAACAACTGAGATAGCAGTTTTGAGTTATAGACTATCTACTCTGAAAGGACTGATACATGTTGATAGTTTTCAAATCGAGATGAAATATAATGTTAATAGAAGTAAGAAGAAAAAAGATAATTGACTGTCATGTTTGTCATTCTTCTCTCCCTTGTTATGTCACTATCAAAAAGTGGGTGGAAAGATACTGGGTTTTTTCTTCTTACTTCAGTTGTTCAAAATGAAATATGACTCATTTTTAAAATGTAGTAAAAATAAACTCTGTATCTAACAAAAAATCAAGATATGTTTATATTACTGATAAGAAATAAATATGTAATATACAAACATGTATAACCAAAACTATTATTGTTATTTTACAACCAGGTGCAGTGGCACACTCCTACTGTAATCCCAGCGGCTCAAGTAAAGAGCCAGCCTCAGCAAAAGCAAGACACTAAGCAACTCAATGAGAACCTGTCTTTAAATAAAATACAAAACAGGGCTGGAGATATGTCTCTGTGGTCAGGTGCCCCTGAGTTAAATTCCCAGTAGCCCTTCCCCTAAAATATGTTATTATACAAAGAAATTCTAATAATATTATTTTATTTTAAAAATAATAAGATTTGCTGAAAATTTAAGAGAAGAAAGAATATACTATAAAACATGAAAACCTGAGAATTCAAGTGATTAAGATGCTGCTTTCATCACATTTGTTTTTCTTTAATCTATATTAGTTGCAATTAAAACCTAGAGAAATTAACTTGGTGTTCAAATAAAAATATCAGTTTAGTTCTATTATTTGATCTAAGATGGATAAATGAACACAGATTTTAATTCAAAAGATAGTGGAAAACAGAAAACAATATGAGACAGATGGAAAATGATAATTGATAATTCCTGGTTGATACTGGAACCATTTTTCACAGCTTTTTCTCCATATCTTCTCAAAAAGATAAGGCTTACCAAATTCTGACTCTAATTGGGTGACTTGGTAAGTTACTTTTGGGGGAGGAAGGAAAAATTAAAGTACTCCTTACCTAATAATACTTAAGTATGTTAATAATTTCTTAGGAATAACAGGTATTTTCTAAGATCCAATTATAAAAGATATTTGCTCTTAATTATAAAACAGAAGCTTAAGATCATGCTCTCTATTATGAAACTAACAAGATCTTCTCACTGAAACAGGTTTGGAGGAAGGGATCCATACCCCACAATCCCCAAAAAACACTGTGCTTGTGGCGGGGGAGGCACTCAATTGTTAGAAATATGGGCATCCCTGAGTAGCCAGATAGGGGCTAAATTAGGGGTCCATGAAAAGACTGCTTTCAAAAGGAATACATATTCTTTGTAGTTTTTAATAGTATCATCACTTTTCAAAGTAAAATTTTATAAAAGCAAATTAAATTATACCAATGCATATATCTTTTCAATAACTATTCCCCATAGAAATAGACATTAATTAAATTATAATAAAATGCAAGGTATTTCATGATATGGCCTCTATTATTCTTTCAGCCTCTAATTTTTATCACTCTCTGCCTTGCAAGTTTTACCAATCTAAGCTACTGCTATTTTATAACTGTGCTTTTTAAATGCATACAATAATTACCTCACATACATTTACAATATTTTTCTAGGCTGTTATTACTCAGTACAACGAGATTTCTTGACCCGAAATTTAATAAAATGAAGAAATTATAGAAGACTAGGTAACCAAATATGTTCCAGAATAGTAACATTTTAATAACAAAAAGAGATCACAACACAATGGGGAAAAAAATTAGACTGGTAGTCCAAAATTCCAAGCGTATTCCTAGTTTTAATTCAAACTTTTGGAGTCAGCAATAAATTACCAAGGGTAAATAATTTCACTCAAACTATAAAAATGCCCCTAGCGACTTTATATCAATACCTTTCACTACTTTTTAAAAATGAAAATACAGAAAAGTACAACTGTCTCGTAGGTTTTCTTTTGGTTTTGCCTTTACAGGAAGTACCTTAGAGATCCAAAAATAAATATTTACTTAGGAGGAAGAGAAAATAAGCAGCCTTACGTTATTTTATTTTGTATAATGCATGATTTTGAATATTAAAAATGGAACAGACAGACCCATTAGCAAGGCTTATATAAATTTATTAAAATATAGCCTATTAAAAATGTAAATCAGCCTACATCCATGTGTATAACACTATACATACTAATAGAAGACTTCCATTCGTACAAGTTTTCCTTAAGCATTGTACATAATCTTCTAGATCCACAGAACTCTTCTAAAGAATACTTACATTGGCAATATACTTGGTTATCTGATGCTTGTTTTTTAGAAGTTTTTCCCATAGAAACTGTAGGTGAAGAAGGACTAACTGGCGATGACTGACCAGAAGACTGGGATGTAGATCCAAACTCAGAGGAATAATTAGAGCTATGTTGTTTGTCTGCTTTTCTTTCTTGATCAGCATTTGGACTTTTTGCTCTTTCCCCCATTGTTTTGAAAAATAGTCTCTAGTCACATAAATTCACAGATTGATGACAACACTGAAGAACATTTTCATAGTCTTCATAATATTATTTCCAGGCAATTTATTTTTTCCACGAAATATAACATTCACATTGGCACCCAAGATACACTTTATTCCCTATAATTAAGGAAGAGGAAAGGAGACTCATCATACATTCATGGAATACATTTCTACAATTAATTATAATGTAAAATACTAAAAGAAAAATAATATACCATTTATAATTTTTATAAGATGCTATAATTTATCTATTTTCATACATAAGTTTTTGACAGTATTTGGACAAAGACCGTTTCTGTCATGGCCTAGAAAGAAGATAATATGCAAAGTACTTAAATAAGTGTTAACTAATTTGATTCCCTTGAATCTTAAGAGTTATAATAAACATAAAACTTGAATCTTAACAGGGCAATAACCACCAATATTTTTCTTTTTTTGCTTAGTGGGAGGGAGAACAAACCTGCAAATCTGTGCAAAGAAAAATATCTAATATTTACTACAAAAAAATGTAAAAATTAAGTATACTTTTAAAAAATTAAAAGAAAAGGCATTTGACAAAAAGCATTTCCAAACATGACAGGAAAATGGTTACCATTTGTAACATGTAAACAAATACCTCACATTATCTAAGAAGAAAAATATGAGGAAGAAGGTAAATAGGCAAAATATGTAAGACCCAAAAAGGCAATACAAATGATACACAAAAATGTTCATCCTCATAACATTTTTAAAGCTATATTAAAAAATTTTTTTTCAAAACAATAACACTGTTTGCAGAGGTGCCATCAGGAAAAATCCATGGAATTTTGGGGAAAAAAGTTGGTAAGATGTATTAAGACTTTAATTGTTGTTCCTTCTCGCCCTGCAACCGGCTTCTCTATCATCATCATCTTTTTCTATTACCAAAGATTGAACCCAGGGGTGCTTTACAAGTGAGCCACATCCCAGTCCTTTTTATATTTTTTTTTTAGAGATAGGGTCTCACTAAGTTACTTAGGGTCTGGCTAAGTTTCTGAGGCTGGCTTTGAATTCTTGATCCTCCTTGCCTCAGCCTCCTGAGGTGTGCACCACCATGCCGGGCTAATTGTGCTTTTAATCTCTGAGTCAATAAAACCATTTCTGGATTCTGAGAAAATGACTCTAAAAATAGGGAGAAAGTCATATGCAAATGTCTAATGGAGGACAGTGCAATTTTTTAAAAATGGAAGCAACCTAGATATATAACCATCAGATTAATTGAGAATATAATTTATGTACTATAAAGTCCATACAGCATAGTTTTTGTTTACAAAAAGTTTATGTTCAAGAAAAAAGTTTATGTTCAAGAAAAATGCTTATGCTATTATGGCAAAATAAACAAATTCCAACTAGATTATATAGTATGATCTCAATACACATATTTATTGAAAAGAAGATTAAATTACTAAGTATTCTTCCTATTTAAACTCTTGATCCTCTTGCCTTGATCCTCTTTTTAAAATAACTGAAAACAATTTACAAAACAATTTACAATTTAGTCCACATTCACATTAGCAACCAGAAGATACACTTTATTCCTATAATTAAGGAAGAGGAAGGGAGACTTATCATACATTCATGGAAATAGTGTCTGCCTAAGCAACTTGGTTTTAGATTTTTGTATCTCTCCTTTAAAATATTTTGTTTTCTAATACATTCACTACTTTTAAAATGAGAACAGTTGCTTTTAATATTTGGAAAAAAAATCATCTTATTGATGAAATTAGCATTAATAGTATAGTAGTCCTAGGAATAAATGAACAGACATATGCACAAGACTAAAATAATCAAAACGACCATCAATAAGAAACTGACCTAAGAAACTGAAAACAGCCACACAATGCAGTATTATGGAGCTATTAAAATAACGAGGACTTTCTTTGTATATTTGCTAGCAATCTGAGTAATTCTCCAAAATATATTAAGATAGGTAGATAGATAAGAGCATATATAGTGTGTAGTATGGTTTTGATATGGTTTTTCCCCAAAGGTTCCTATGCTGGAGGCTTGGTCTTCAGTGGAGCAGTGTTGATATTGGTAGAACATTTAAAAGATGGCGCCTAATAAAAGGTAATTAGGTCACAGGAGCATCACCCTTGGAAAAGATAAATGTTAATCTTCCATTAAATTCTCAAGAGAATGAGTTATTATAAAAAGACTCAGGCACCCTGATTCTCTCTGCTTCCTGTCTCACCATGTGATCTCTTCTTTCATCCTTCATACTTTCATACAATGTATGACATCCACCATGAGGCCTTCACCAAAGGCTAAAGAACCAGGGCTGCCCATTCATGGAACACCCCATAAAACTATGAGCTAAATAAAGTTCTTTCAAATAAATTTCTTTCTTTATAAGTACACAGCCTTATTTATCAAAGGAGAATAACATATTTTTTTAAAAAGTGGAAAGATAACTCATTTTTAAAAATTAAATATTTGATTTATCTAGGGTAGACTGTCCAAATAAAACTTTCATCAAGTATGTAAAGGTTCTATAATTTGTTATGTCCTATGTAGTAGCTGGTCACATGTGGTACTGGGCTCTTGAAATGTTGCTACTATGGCTGAGAAATAAATTTTTAATTTTAATTAATTTAAAATATAAAGGCCAAATGTATGGTGGTTAGCTTATTGAAAAAAACAACTATAGCATAACAGAGGAAGAAGAGCTTGGAAACGGGATGGAAACTAAACTCTTGTATAAACCTATGTGTAGACTTGACTTTGAAAATAAGTTTTTAAAAATAAAATTTTTTATAAAGCAATTCCTATAAATCAAAAGAAAATAAAACAAATCACTCTAACTGCATATATAATTAGTGGCAAAAATACATAAAGTAACCAGTTCAAATAACTTTAAAACACAACTTGACTTTATTTCCCCAGAGAGATATATCCCAGTGACAAAGCAATACATTAAGGGCTATTTTCAGTAATTGTATCATTGGTATTGTTATTCTCAGATTAATACATGTGTTAAGATAAAGCAAATGAGTAATTATTGTTGTTGAGCATGGTCACTAGAATTTTCAACAGAAAAGACAAAATTTATCTAATAATGTAAACTCTGAAATTCTGAAGTCCAAAAATTTGAATTACAAGTATCAGTATGAACTTAAGATGACTTCTTTAAAAAAAAAAAAAATGTCTTAGCTGTCCACTCAAAAATTCTAGAAATAAAAAACAAATGAACCAGGTGTGGTGGTGCATGCCTGTAATCCCAGTGGCTTGAGAGGCTGAGGCAAAAGGATTCTAAATTCAAACCAACCTTAGCAGCTTTTCGAGGCCCTATCTCAAAAAATAATGTGGCTCAGTGGTTAAGCACCTGTGGGTTTAATCACACACACACACACACAAAAAAAAAAAAAAACACAAAAAACTAAAATCGAACGAGTTGTAATAAACTAGCACCCAAATGTGGTTTCTGAATGCCACTTCCCAATAAAAGAACTAAAAGCTCCTTGTAAATGTCTAATTTCATGTCTGAGGGAAGAAATATAAAAGATGAATCAGAAATCTAGAGATTTGGTCATTTCAGAAAGCAAGGAAGATATCAGACACTACTGATAAAAGTACCAAAAGGGCTGAAGAGCCAATTTGAAGACGCCCTACTAGCCAAAGATGGGAAATGTTCATCATGCGTAGAATTACATCAATAAGTGATTAAAACAGATCAAATATATGTAATCTCATATCATATATTTTAAAAAATCAGTCACCTTTGGAAGATGCTAGAGAACCAACTCATTAATTAGAAAATTGATACATAAAGGGGTAAAAATGAGTATACTGCCTACAGTGCCAAAAGCTGTATCTTAAAATAACAATGTAGCACATGAGGGAAAGTATTTCTTTAGAATTATTTTAGAAAACAAAGGGAAAAGAAAATATTGAAGTGAAGGAATTAGAATATTGACATTTTGTAACCACTAATGAAATAATAAAGCTAGATAATGAATACCAATGGCTATAACCAAGTATTTCGGTTTGGACATAAGGTATCCCCCCAAAAGCTGTTGTTAATATTCAGAGGTGAAATGATTGGATTATGAGCACTATACACTTATCAGTCCATTCTAGTTTAGATGGACTGAATGCTAACTGTAGGCTACTGGAAAATGGCTGGAGGAGTGGTCATAGGGGGCATGTCCTGAAAGGGTTCATCTTCCCTGCAGCTCTAAGTTGCCATGAGGTAAGCAGTGCTCCCTTTGCCACACCCTTCTGCCATGGTATTCTGCCTCTCCTTGCACCCAGAACAATGGAGTCAGCCCACTATGGACTAAACCTCTAAAACCATGAGTCAAAATGAACTTTTCTTCCTCTAAGTTGTTCTTATCAGCTATTTTGGTTACAAAAAGGCAAAGCTAACATGTTGTGGAAAAAACAAAACAGATATTATGTGCCTCCTCATAGTACACAACAATACTTCTGAAATATTTGCCTTCCCTCCCGAGTTAAATCTAAATCTGATCAATCCTCTAAATGTAAATGACAATTTACAGAAAATACAAGGTGTTAGATTCTTACGCAAAAGTAACTCCATTTTAAAAATCATTACCTACCCACCCAGGCATGACCTTCCCATTAGGTTTGCCCCCAAAGAGTCCCTAATTACTGAAACCACAATACAGATACCAAGTAACAATCATAGGACCAGAAGGGTTATTTTTAACTAGTTCATTGTACATGACTATATAATAAATAAGTTTTTTTTTCCAGCAGGCTACTGCACCTTGCAGAAGGGCAGCCTGGCAGATATTCTCTGTCAATAAATCTTTGTTTGAACTCAGAGATGTGTCTCTCATGGATATTTGCACCAGCCACCCTAACACAAGGAACAGAAGGATAGAAGTACAAGGAAAATAACAACGAAATCCAAACTGAGGCAAACTCTACAAGAAAAATGTTTCTTCAACAAATAAATTACAAGCAGAATAGGAAGATGGTATTTATATATTGAGAAAGTCTTAAGAAATAAGATTTTTATTATTAAGAAATCATAAAAATTGTAACCTATGGACTTTATTTCAATCCTGATTCAAAAAAGTTGTATAAAACAAAAAGATAAGTGAGAAAGTTTAAACACTGGCTATTTAATATTAAGGAATAGCTGCTTTAGATAAAATAGTGATGTTGTGGTTTGTTAATTTTTATATCTTAGAGATATATGTTCAAGTATTTACATGTAAAATTAAATGTTTGAGGTTAGTTTCAAAATAAACTAGGGAGAATGAAATAAGATTTGCAATGAGTTGATAGTTTTGTAAATTGGTGATAAAGACTTAACAGCTTCATTTTCTGATAGTTTACTTCTGTATTTGTTCAAAATTTTCCTTAGTTAAAAAAAAATTTAAAAAAAAATGAAATACAAACCTAAGTATTTTTTTTTTGTTTGGTGCTGGACTAAACACAGGGTCATGTTGCATACTAAGCATACACTCTTCCAGAGAGCTGTATCCCAAACCCAAACCTAGAACTTTGATCTTACTTCTGATATAGTAATATCTAGCAATCTCAATCTGTTAAAACTCACTATTATATCTTAAATCAGCAAATACTAATGTTTTAAAAATAAATCCAATCAGCCCAAATCTTTTACTCTACAATCCTGAAAGAAAACACTTCCATATGAATAAGTATGTAAATAAGAAAAAGGATAATGAGTAAGAGCAAGGAAGGGTCTTCACACCTCATTGGCTGTGCAAATTTGGATTTTACCTAATCTATCAATCTAAATCTAAAATCTTAAAATTTTTCTCTGTAAAATAGGACTATTAATAGTAACTGCCTTAGAAAACTGCTGTAAGGATTAAATGGGATAATTCAATAACTATTACACAATTAAGTATTTGGTAAACATCAGCAATTTTATTTATAATTAAACACAAGATTTATTTATAATTCAAACACAAGTCTTTGACAGGTCCTTGTCAAAGACTTTTCCTTTGCTAATAAAAAAATGATTTCAAGACGGCAGATTAGAGGCACCTAGCACCTGCCTGCTTTTCCACAAGGCAGAACCAAAATAATGAGTGTAGTTGCTTGTTGAGGTGAGTGGCTATGAGAGAGTGTTGGAATTCAAGAGTAAAGAGAAAGAGACCTTGAGAAACCCTGGGATTTTGAATATTGAAATAGTGGAAGAAACAGTATCCCAGCACTGACCTCAGAGCAGCATGGCAAGGAAAGAAGAAATACATCACCACCAGGGTATAGGTGAAAGGGGGAGTAGTCCCAGAGAGCTGCATATACAGAATTTGGAATCTTGCAGCCATAAACTCTAAACAGATAAAGGATCAGGAACTGCATAGTGAGCTAACTCTGGAAAACTTCTCCCCACTTCCCAGTGTATTTTCACAGAGTTGTAACTGGAAGTCATACTAGAAGGGTCTATTGTCTGAGCTTACTGCTGTGGAGATCAACGGGCCCGGCATTTTCCTTTCTCAGGGACCCTAGTAGACCCTGTAGCAATTTCACAATACTGGTTAAGTGGGTATTTGCCTCATGAATTGGTTTGGCCCAGGTAAGAGATCTAACACAAACCTGATGAGAATTCTGAGATGAGAAACCAGATTGTGAGGTGGAGGGAAATGGAAGGTACTTCCCTTTAAAATCTGTAGTTTGAGAAACCTGACAAGTCCATGAGAGTAAACAGTCATATATGATTCGGTATGCAAGTCATGTGTGGGAGCACCAGGATTGTGGGTGGTGAACTATACAGAACCCACTGCCACCCTCCCAGTACAGCTCTCAGGCAGCCCACAGCTCTCTCTACCCACTTGGGGTATCTAGGGACAAACTGGATTTTTCTATGCCCAAGGAATGAAAGTTCAAAAAATTCCAGAGAGAATCTTTGCTTAGTGAAATCTGAATTCTGTACTACTTTGCTAACACACTGCAGCTTCAGCCTTTGATCCACAACCCAAAAAGCTACGGAGACAATCTTTGCCTGGATAGCTCTGCATGATATGCTAGCTCATTTCAGCATGAAAAAAGCTGAGTGGAATTCCAACTAGATTCAGCCACAAATCACTCCTGCTAGCCACCTGGCAAGCAAAACAAAAAAAGGACTGGAGAATGGGGGCCTGTGAATAATCCTTAATTTTCTCTCTGTCCACAGGGTGCACAGCCTAAGAAGACCGACAGAGAAGGCTTGATCAGCATAAGCTTCAATCATCCTCTCTTTCCCCAAAAATATTTTTATTTATACCTTTTTTCTTTACTACTTTTTAATTTTTCCCCATTTTGAACTTTTTAAAATTTTAACTTTAAATTTTAAAAATATTTTATGCTACATGTTTTCCCCTTATCTCTTGGTTTTGCTCCCCTCAGCCCCAACAGTGCTAGGCATCAAGCCCAGGACTTTACACATATTGAGAAGGTGCTCTGCCCTGAACTACACTCCAAATCCCACTAAGAGGAATTACACCTAGCTCTAGCCATGACTTGGTCCTGCTCAAACCTTGGCAGATACTTCAACTTAAAGAATATAGGGAACAGAAGCCCCTAGCTAATGGCCCATCCCAAAGTGGGCACAAATGGGGCAAAGGCTCTGCCATTTCCCTCCTGGGAACCCCCTCCATAATAGCAGAAAGAAATAACAAAACCATTTTGGACATTGTGCCTATGTGAGTCCTCAGTGTTGGTTTTTTTAAAAAACATCCTGTGGATGGCACATCACTGACAAGTGTAAATCTGAGTGCCACAGAGTTGGAGCTGTGATCTGAGTCCTTGCATTTCCACCTGAAAAACCAGAAACTGACCAATGTCTAAACAGAGGATAAAAAGCTTCAAGTCCTTCACCATGATTAGAAGGGTCAATATGAGAACTGCTTTCAAGTGACTATGGAAACCTCTACCACCTGATAGAGGCATATATTCCCACTGTAGGAGTAACCACAGAGAGTGCCACTCCACCCTTCTGTCTATGCCACATTTAGTTAAATTATCAAAGGGATCCCACTCTTGCAATGCCTTCAAAAAAAGGTGGGCTTCTCAGGCTCCAATACACTGCACATTGTGTCAAAACTCACTAATTACAGCTGAAGACGCGCCACAGGGAGACCATGTTACAAAGTCCATTTGGAATTAAACCCAGCATTACACAATAAACTGATATCCAAGATACATCATCAAAAGAAGGCCAGTTAAGAAGTTTCTCATATAGAAATGGAGGAGCTATCCATCCCAAGAGATGTACAAACACAACATACAAACAAAAAATGATAAAACAAGGCAATAAGAACCTTCTAAAGTTCATAGTTGTATAGTAACAGATTCTAAAGATATCAAATTAGATAAAATACTGGACAAAAATTCAAAAGAATGATTTTCTAAAGCTCAGTGGATTCCAAGAGAATACAAATAATAAACAACTGAATGAATTCAAACAGACAATGCAAGATATGAATGAGAATTTCCGTAAATGGAGTTTTTGAAAAAGAACCAAATAGAAATATTGGAAATGAAAAGTTCATATAAGTCAGATAAAAATTCATTTGAAAGTCTTATGAACAGACTGGATCAAGCAGAAGAAAGACTATCAGAGATATTAAGACAAGCCTGATATTACATTAAGATAGAAATAAGGGGAAAAAAAAGAATGAACAAAACAAAAAATCTCCGGGACACCATTAAAAGACCAAGCATCCACACAACAGGTATACCCACGGGAGAAGAGCTACAGGCTAAAGGCATAGAAAAACCTATTCAATGAAATAAAAGCAGAAAATTTCCCAACTCTTGGGAAAGACACAGACATCTAGGTACAGAAGGCACTTGGAATTGCATTTATACATGACCAGAAAGAATCTCTCACAATACAGTTACTATGCCAAAAGTTCACTATGAAGAAAAAAAATAAAAATCTTCAAGAGAAAAGTACCAAGGCACATTTAAAGACAAACCCATTAAACAAACACAAATTTCTTAGTAGAAATTCTGTAGGCCAGGAGAGTATGGGATGAGGTATTATGAATTCTGAAAGAAAACAAGTGCCAATCAAGAGGTTATAGTCAGCAAGATTATCTATCTTTCAGAATCAAAGGATTAATAAGGACCTTCCAAGATAAGCCTAAACTAAGGGAATTTATGACATGACCAGCATTAGATAACAGCAAATCCTACACTCAGAAAAGGAAGAAAGATAAATATAATCAGAGTATTGGAAAGGATAAATATAACCAGAACACCAGACATGCAAATGAAACAGGAAAGATTAAAACTTATTAATATAGTACACTATCAAACTTCTAAAGAGAAAAAAAAATGAACATACAATATTTAAAACAACCACAAGAAAAACAATGAAATGACAACAAGTACATACCTTTCAATAATAACCCTGAATATAAAAGGCCCTAATTCTCTAATTAAAAGATGCAGATTTGTTGAGTAGATTAAAAAACAAGACCAAACAATAAATTCACCTCTTCTGCAAAAACATACACCGACTGAAAGTGAAAGGCTAGAAAATAAAATCCGAAGCAAATGAAATCCAAAAGCAAGCAGGAGTAGCTATTTTTATATCTAATAAGATACACTTTAGGAGAAAATTAAGCGAGACAAAGAAAGTCGTTACATGTTAATCAATGGAATAATTCATCAAGAAGATATAATGATTATAAATACACATGCACCAAACATTAGAGCACCTAATTTCATATAACAAACACTACATAAATGAACAAATTGTTCCCAATACAATAGTGGTTAACTTCAATACCCTAGTCTTATTAACAGATCATCCAGACAAAAAAAAAATCAAAGAAACATCAGAGATAAATTATACTATAAGTAAACTGGACTTAAAAGACATCTACAGAACATTCCATCCAACAGCTACCAAATATACATTCTTTTCATTAGTACGTTTAACACTGCCCCCAAAAGAACATATATTAGCTCACAAAGCAAGTCTTAACAAATTCAAAAACTTGAAACAAATAATTTCTGCATCTTATCTGATTACAATGGAATTAAACTAGAAATCAACACCAAGAGAAACTGTAGAAATGATACAATACATAGAGACTAAACACACTATTAAATGAACATTGAGTCGTTTAAGAAATCAGAAGGGAAATTTAAATACCTCTTAAATCAAAATGGAAACCCAACATATCAAAACATGTGGAATACAGAGAAAGGAGTATCAAGAAGAAAGTTCATAGTGATGAATGCTTTAGTGGAAAAAAAAAAAAAAGAGACCTCAGATAAATAACCTAGTAAAGAATTTCAAGGTTTTAAGAATATACTAAATCCAAAATCAGTAGAAGGGAAGAAATAATAAAGATCAGAGAAAGAATAAATAAAATAGAGGCCAAAAGAGCAATACAAAGGATCAATGAAATAGAGTTGGTTCTTTCAAAAGACAAACAAAATTTACAAACCTTTGGCAAAACTAACCAAAAGAAAAAAGGATATCCAAATAAATAAAATCAGAGGTTAAAAAAAGAAAATAGTATTACAGACACCACTGAAACTCAAAAGATCATTAGGGAATATTGAAAAAAATAAACAAAAAAAAAAAACCCTCTATGCTAAAAAAACTAGAAAATCCAGAGAAAACAGACACATTTCTGGATACATATGATCTACCAAAATTGAACCAAGAGTGGGTGTATGTTCACACACACACACACATATATATATGTATATTTAAGTATACATATATATACATTGTGTGTGTGTGTGTGTATGTGTATAAGTATACCAATAGCTAATGAGATTGAGTCATTAAAAAAAGTCTCCCAATGAAGAAAAGCCCAGGACCCAATGAATTCACTGCTAAATCTCATTAGATTTTTAAAAAACAGCAATGTTTCTCAAACTATCCATAAAATGAAGAAAGGAATCCTTTTTAAACTCATTCTCTGAAGCCAGTATTACCTGCTGCAAAAACCTTGTAAGGACATAAATAAATAAAACGATACACGACACACCAGGGGCTGGGGTTGTGGCTCAGTGGAACAATCATGGAGCACTTGTAAGGCCCTGGGTTTGATCCTCTGTGAGGACAAGTGCATAGAGTGCTGCATACTTGGCCTACGTTAAGGGCTCTAAGTGGTAGACCACTCCCCTCATGCTAAGCATGTGAGTGGCAGGCTGCTTACCCCGAAGGCACATTATCACATCATTATCATCAATTATATTACCCCGAAGGGACAGCCCTGGAGGTGAAGCCATGTGTTGAAGTTCCTGTGCTTGCTCCACAGCCCACTCCTTAGCTGGTGGCTGCAAGAACAGTTAGCAGAAATTGCATTGGTGGCTGCCTATAATCTGCTTAACTACTGCCTGAGTATATATACATGATAACTGTGCAGTAAAATCAGACCTGCTTCCTGCTTGGTCTCCAGAGGTCTTGATTAGGGACTCTGCAGCCACACTGTCCTCTACTCTGTTCCACAGACCTCCTTGCTGGATGAGAGAGAGCCCCACAATCCTCAAAACCCCATAAAAATAAATAAATAAAATAAAGGTATTGTGTCTAACTACAACTAAAAAAAAAAAAAAGGAAAAAAAAACTACAGACCACCATCTCTGATGAACATAGATATAAAACTTCTCAATAAAATATTTACAAATAGAATTCAATAGCACATACCAAAAAGATCATATATGCCATGATCAACTTGGTTTCATTCTAGAGATGCAATGATGTTTCAACATATTATTCAATAAACATAATAGAGCACATAAAGAGAATGAAGGGAAAATATCACTTGGTATCATTTGATGAAAAATCTCAATTGGCAACATTTCAAAGGCAGAAATAGTCTTTAACAGAACAATACATTCCTCCATGGTAAAACACCTGAATAAAGTAGGTATAGAAGGATCAAACCTCAATATAATTAATGATATATATGACAAAGCCATAGCCAAAATCATACTGAATGGGGAAAAACTAAAAGCATTTCCTCTAAGATCAGGATCAAGACAAGGGTACCCACTCTTACCACTCTTTTTCAATATAGTACTGGAAATTTAGACTAAGCAATCACTAACAGAAAGAAAGAAAATGCATATAAATAGGAAAGGAAGTCAAATAATCCCAGTTTACTAAAATGATTCTATATGTAGAAAATCTTAAACACTTTACCAAAAGACTTTCAGAACTAATAAAGTCAGTAAAATAACAATATAAAATCAACACAAAACATCAGCAGCTTTTCTATACATCAATAATGAACTCACTGAGAAAGAAATCAGGCAAGTAAATCATTCACAACAGTCACAAAACAATAATAATAATATTACATTATTACATATGTGTGTGCACTTATGTGTATATACATGTGTAAATATATATTATATGGAAACTAAATAAAAGATAACTTGAAAATAGAGGCAATTTAGGTATTAGGAAGGGTACTCGTAGGAGGGGAGTGAGTAGAGAAGGTAGAAGGGAAGGTGGACATGATCAATGCACTGTTATACACGTGTATGGAAATGCCATACAGAAACTCATTAATTTGGAATATAAATGTGTTAATAAAATATAATTTTGCATTTTATTACTTATACATCATTTATATGTGAAATATAATACAAAAATAAAATTTACCACTCTATTAAAAATTAAAAGTAAATTAATGGAAAAAATAAGTCATTCTGTTCACATTTGCATAACAGAAGATTTATTCCATCTAAATCAGAGCAGTTTTTAATGTCAATGGGAAGAATCTATAATACACTTTTTTCTCCTCCTCCCAAATATATCTACAGTTACACAACAACAAAAAAAGGAAATGTACGTTGTCCCATTATCCAAGTCCCATTCCCTAAGAAAGGCATTTTAATGGCTTATACTTTTATGCTTACAGTGGTTTCCTCTTCATCAATGGTTTTGTTTTCCATAGTTTCAGTTACCAATTATTTCTAAAAATTATTCTTACCCTTTTCAACAACCTGACATAAACCATCAATTTTCCAAAGTTCATAAAGCTGCTATTCAATGCATGCACCCACTGGATCAAAAAAAAAATTACTGAAGATAGATGATATTTCAAATACTGAGGAAACCAAGAGGAGCAACATACTGAGGCAGGATCTGACTCTTCCATAGAAAAAAACACTTTAAAAAACAGTCACAATAAATTATGTATGTATCCTTTACATGCTCCCCCAAAAGATTACATACTAATTACATGAAAATACTTCCCTGGGCTGGGTTTGTAGCTCAGTGGTAGAGCACTTGGCTAGCACATGTGAGGTACAGGGTTCGATCCTTAGCACCACATAAAAATTAAATAAAGGTATTGTGTCCATCCACAACTAAAAATTTTTTTTTTAAAAAAAGTAGAAGAAGAAGAAAAAATAGTCCCTTAATGATAGCTGAAGAATAGCCCCAGGAACACTATAGAATATATTCTTATTTTTGTCATGTTTCTGATTACTGAAGTTCTGTTTTGAAACAAGGGGCATTTCTAATCTACATATTTTGTTCATCTCATACTACTTTAAAATTATTCAGGACATTTAATAAACAAATATTCCTCAGAAAATATGGCAACTCAAATAGCTAAGATTTCCTTGAGGATGAAAACTTAAGACAAAAATTCACCTCTAAGAAATCAGTCCTTGAAGAAACACTGTTGCAGGGCTGGCAGAGCTCTCAGAAAAACAACTCAAACAAGCCAATGAAATAGGCAAATGAAAGACAAGTTAAAGGAAAAAAGACCCGGAAATTTAGACCAAAAGGGGAGAGGAGGAAACAGATAATGACCAGATAAAGCCACTATTAGAACAATAATTATTCATTTTTCTTACATAGTATAAAGAAATAAAAACCATACTATAGCCTAATAAGATTATATAACAATTAAGCACTAGAAAAGACTCTAGGGAATCACTTCTTTCTTTGCAAAGATTAAGGAAACTGAGGCCCAGAAAAACAAAATGACTTATTCAAGGTCACAAGTACCTTATCTGAGGTCACAAAGCTCACTTAATAAAACATGAAATAAAATATAAGTTTTCCAACTCTTAGATGAGAGACCCAATCCATATTTCAAAAACAACAATCAGATGAGCATTACCTCATCTTTGAAGCCTCCTCCATTTGTATTTATCCTGGTACTCCTTACCCTCCCAACTTGGTAAAACTGAACAAGTATTTATGTTCCTTTTGAAAGTTAAAACCTTTTACCATGCGCTTTTCTCCACATCAAAAACTCTGCTTTGTATAATTGTACCTTCTCTATATGATCATTCATATCAACAAAGAAGCTCTAATGAAACTGATGTTTGACTCCATGTCCTATAATATTTACAACCCAATTTCTCTATTCTAATTTTCCGATTAATTTTTTTGAAAAGTAATCTATAATCTAGAATGTAAACTCCACCTGGTTTTCAACAATTATTTTCTTTGGAACACACACTTGTCAAGTTTTCATGCCCACCACTCCACTGAGATAGCTTTTGCCAAGATCATGAGATTCATCTTCCTAAATCCAATAGTCAATTTTCTATCCTATTCCTACTTGATGTCACAGCAGTGTTTGAACCATTCCCTCTCTTAGCTTTTTGCTACTGTGAAAAAAGACCTAAGAAAATCAACACAGAGAAGGAAAGATTTATATAGCTCAGTTTCAGAGGTTTCACTTCACAGTCTGGCTCCGTGGCTGTGGGCTTGTGATGAGGCAGAACATTAAGGTAGAGAATATGTGATGGAGCAAAACTGCTCACCTCATAGTGGCCAGAGAGCAGAGAGAAAGAGAGGAGCTAGAGTCAAGATATATGCTTCTAGGACATGACCCCCCATCTAGTGACCTACCTCTCCCAACTAGTCCCCACTTCCTAAAGTTTCCACCACATCTCAAGAGTACCACCAGCTAGGGACCGAGCCAACACAGGGGCTTGTGAGAGATACTCCAGATTCAACCCATATCACCCTCCCCTTCTTAAAACATTCTCTTTTCTTAGTTTTCATAGCCATCTGCTTTTTTGGTTTTCTTACTACCCCACTGTTCCTGTTCTCTAAATGCTAGAATACCCATGGCACCACACACTTGTCCTCTTTATGTACACTCTCTCTTAGGTGATCACATCTAAATCTGACTTCCAGACTGATATATCCACCTTCCTATTTGACAAATCATTTCAAATTTACATTTTCAAAACTCAAATGGCCATCTGTCTCCTTTCTACTTCAACTCTTCCCTATCTCATTAAGTAGCATCTCCATCTACTTAATTACTCACGTCACAAATTTAGGATCATGCTGGATTTCTTTTTCCCCACACATAATATACCAAGTCATCCACAAATCCTGGTGGTTTAATCTCCAAAATATATTCCAGATCTGACTATTTCTTACCATTTTAACTGCTAGAGCCCAAGTCTGAGTCATCACTTGCAATTCAAGTTCTCACTTGCAATTCTGCTATAGCCTCCTAATACCATGCTTTCAAGCTTCAATTTCCAGCCAGTTCTTTGCACAGCAGTCAGAAAATGCAACTTGAAACAGATCAGATAGCACTGTTCTCCTGCTTAATATACTTCAATGGCCTCCTAAGGCCATAAGATTCCTTGAGGTCTACAAATTTTTATAAGATTCAGCACTTCTGCCTCCTCCTCCACCCTTATCTCATGCTACTCCTCCCATCTCTCCTTTCAAGCAAGATGATCTTCTGTGCTTCCAACATGCCAAGCCTCTGTACATGCTGCACCCTCTACCTAGAATTTCAAAGGTGGCTCCTTCTCTTATTCCTTTTCTCAACACAAATGCTACCTTCTCAAAATCAGCTCCACTTGCATGTCTATTAAACTGAGTTCATTAACTCTATCCTATTACTCAGTTTTGTTTTCTTCATAGACCTGTCACCACTACAAATCATCTTACATTTATAACCTTACCAGTCCTACTAAATGTGAGACCCATGCAAACAGAAATCATGTCATTATCATTACCATGATAATGATAATGACACCACTACGCATTATTTGTGAAAAGAATGGTTATTCCACAATGCTTTTCCAAACAAGATATCAACAGTTTAATTTAATAAAATTTACCTTTTTTGTTTTAAAGGAAATGTTAAATTTTCCCTCTTTCAAAATAATTGCCTAAGACATAAATAAATCTCTAAAATTCCTGAGAGAAAAGTTAGCAAATCAAATTTTTGCTCAGAAACTCTGCCATCATTAAGTTGGAATATTTTTTTTTCTGGACATAAATAACGAGAGACCTAACAGGGATTCAGAATGATAAATTTTAGCTGCATTTATATTAATAATTTCTACTTGACTAATAAAATCTAGTTATATTATTAAATGAATTTTTTCTCTGAAAAGAAAAAAAATTATCTAGGTTAACAGGTAGCACACTGAAGATTTATACACTGTGTAGTTCTCCAACTAATTAAACCTAATTCACTGTGACCAGGATTGAATCAGTAACTAGTTATTTATCTGTTTTTCCTATTGATGTGTGGCTGAGTGGGGGTTGGGTAATGTAGCTTCTTTTCTAAAACTGGCCTAGAGTGTTACTACAGCAGTGATAGAAAACTGTCAAATCTAATACTTGTCATTTTTTATCCCAAAATAAACTCCTTTTTAAAAAAATTTCAAGCAATTATTACACCTAGCAGGTCAGGAAAATAAAGATTAACAAAAATTCTTTCAGTGCTAGAATATTTCCTTTATATTCAGTCTCAAATGAAACAAAGTAAATCTACAGTATATAATATCATAATCATATCTTATTTACATGATTCAAAGAAAGGCTTTTGATTTTTTTAAGTTTTTTTTTCATTTTAAGAGGGGAAACTGCATACAACAAAGAATTCTTAATGCCTTGACATATTCCTATGCTAAGTTTCTTTATATGAAACACTGTTGCCTTGCTACCTTTGCTTTTGGTAAAAGAGCTCACCCAAAAGGCAGCTGGTGAGTAAAATGAAAATAAACTAAAAAAAAGATACAAACAAGGAGTTCTCTTTCCCCCAAAACAAAAGGAAGTTTCTACAGATGAGATAAAGGTAAAAGCTATATTGCTACATTAAAACTACAACTGCTTATTCTACAAAACAGAAAAGATTAAGAAACAAATAAACCAAGTAAAGTTTTCTCATTTCTTTATTTACATGTTCCTTCATATTTATAAACAATCTTCTTGTCCTACTACATTTATTTTCACAATAACTACTCTTCCTTAAAAATCAAACTATGTTAAAATAAAACTTTGTAAAACATCTAAAAAATTAAAACTGTGTGTAGATTTTAAGTATGACTTTAAATAGTGTCACTCAGATCATGGTAAATGCTAGATTTAAAATTCAAGGTATTATCAGTTCCTTTTAAACAGCATTTTGAAATAACGGGTCAAATGAAAGCATCTTTGCTGCAGTATATATTCTTAGAGTTTAGTCAGTCAAATGAAGTCATCACAAAACCTCCCTTCATTCAAACATAAAACATTTGCTTACAACCTAAACTACACATGAAGTGGAAATACCAAATGAGTAAGATGATTCTTCTTCTTCTTCTTTCTTTCTTTCTTTCTTTCTTTTTTTAGTTATACATGGGCACAATATCTTTGTTTAGTTATTTTTATGTGGTGCTGAGGGTGGAACCTAGTGCCTCATATATGTGAGGCAAGCACTCTGTCACTGAGCCACAACCCCAGCCCTATACTTCTGCTGTCCTCCCATTCAGAAACTCTTGCCAAGAAGAGAAAGATAATGTAACAGAGTATAAGAACTTATGATGTAAAAGGAAGTATAAGCGGCTAAGTAAACACAGAACCAAGATAAAAGAAAACTTTGGGAAGCTTTCCACAGGAAATAATACCTAAATTGAGTCTCAGGGTATTAGTAGAAGTTATGCATAAATGTAACTTTAGGGGACAGGCTGTAATTTTAGGGGAATGGGTGTTTAATGAGGTTAGTAAAAGAAAGTAGTAGGTAAGGGAAGACCTTGTTTCTACAAGAGGAAGCAGCATATGCAAAAGTTAAAGGCATAAGGAGACCACAGTATATTATCAAGCTGCAAATAGTTTACAATTCTGTTGTCTAATACTGTGACTACTAAGCACTTGAAATGTAGCTCATCAGAATTGAGATATGCTGTAAAAGTTAGTAACTTATTACTAATCAATGTCGGTATTCTGTCCCAGGCCACAGAGTAAATAAAAGAGAGATTTAAATTCAGGTGAACAGAACCAGTTAAAACAATGTACCCAGGTTCATTCAACATACATAACACAAGGCTGAGTGTCCACTTCAATTAACTTACGCCAAAAGGCATAGTTTTTGCTATCTTCCTTTTATCCCATGCCTGAATGATGTTTTAAAAATTCACAACCTAGACAACAGTGCCTTTCCACTCCAATCATGGTCTAGTAACAATAAACCTGTTATCCCCGAGGTACCAAAAGTCTCCCCCTTCTTGGTACCGTCCCTTCTGAACCATCTTGAGTCTCTACAGGCCTCCTGGGTTTTGTTTATTGTTAATAACTTTAATCGCTTCGTTAGATCTGCTTGCTTCCTTCTCCTCCCAACAAATAAACCTGCCTTTTCCAATTCTTTCTCCTAATTTGCCAGTTCCCCATCTGCCTGTCAGCCTCCTCTCCTCCCAACTCTCCCAGCTGCCGAGATTATTCTCTTACGACTTTCTTCTCTCCCAGGTCCCCAAATCCTCCCTCATCCCTAATCCTTTCAAACTCCCTGCTTTAATAATTCCGCTTGCAATCCCATCCTCAAGCGTCCGGTGGTCAGCTTCCCCTCCGCCCAACCCGTCTCTCCTCGCACCCGGGCCTACCCTGGTCTCCACGCCCTCCCCAAACCCAACCCTCCTGGGCTCCTCAGGAGACCAACGCGGCGTCCCGCCTCCTTGCCTGCCTTCACTGGACCGAATTCCTAGCCGGGACCCCGGCGTCTAGCCGCCAAAGTGCGGGTGCCAGGCTCCTGCGGAAGCTGCGGGTGGATGCCGCGGTTGCCGGGGTGCGGGAAGTTTGAACACTGGGAAGGGGTAGGGGCGGGGACGGCGGCTCCAGGGTGGCAGCGGTAAGGCGACTTCGGCTCCAGGGTAACGGAGGCGGAGGCCCAGACTGCACCGCGGGATTCCCTCAGCCAATGATGCTTCTCGCCGGGTTCCCATTGGCCTCTCTTTCCAGATGGCCTTTTCTATTGGTTTCAGTGAAATTGGAAGGCGGGACGACGAATGCGACAGAAGACGGCTATTGGTCGATCGCTCTAGCTGTAACAGCGCTCGCGAAGGAGGGTGTTCGCCGCGAAGCTCCTCGCGCTTGAGGAGCGTAGGGGTCTGTGCTCCGGAAAGCGCTACTGGGAAGCTTTTCCGGCCCTTTGTGATGGGGGAAGAACGCGGGCGGAGGGGAGTAGCATTCGTGAAATGAAATGTAAAATTGGCGACTGCGTAATTAAAAAGCATTGGAAATAACATGGTTTTAAATGAGTCAGAAAAAAAATTATAAGTGGCTCGTACTTCTCGGTCTCTGCAGATTTTCTCTTTCCTGATTTTCAGAAGCATTTGAGGTTGGTGTATTAATGCGCCTGTGGCAAGGTTTGGGCCTTCGTCAATGACGAACATGCCTTAAATTTGGCTTTTTAGGTTGTGAAACAGGTTTGCAGTGGAACGGTTTTTGAAATACACTTGCACACTCTGCTTTTTAAAGGAAGTGTACTAAAGTGCATGTTAGTAGCCTAAGACTTGTTCTATGCTGTATTTTCCCCCTTTAAACGTCAGCGGTGCTTTAAAAAGCATTAAGTACAGAAGGTAGGAAACAATAAAAAGAAAATCCTCTTAAGGATTTTAAATCTCTCTAAGCCTTCTCATCAAGATGATTTAACCCCATACTCTGCTGCTTTTGCAGTTCATTTCTCACTGGATTTTTACCTGCAGAAAATCCAATTCTGGAGTGCAAGTGAGTTCTAATCAATCTTCTATTAAATGTAGTAATTAAATATGGTAATTTCTTGCGTCTCCGTTTTTTCCACCTGTGCACTATTTCAGAGATTTCATTTTATCCTGTCAATATATTTTGCTTCAAGTTACAGACTAACCCACCTAAACAACACTGTAATTAAATCTAATTTTCGTTATACACAACGTATCTGTATAAGATGACAATCGACTGTTAATGAAAATAAAATGAGCAATCTCTAAAATTGCGCTGAAACATTTTTCATCAGTTAATCTATCTCCTAATACTCTTTGTTAAAATAGCTTGCTGGTTATTATTGACTCTAGTAGTACTGGATAGTTGATTAAATGTCTTAGTGTATTGCTTTTAAAGGAAGTTGCTGAAGTTGGGTGAAATCGAGAAACATACTATATTTATGTGGACAAATGAATGACTATCACAGAATCAAATAGGGATTGCAGGCACTCAAGGACAACTAAGACTGAAACTAACCATCTATTCAGCGCTTAGAATATTACAGGCTGTGCAATCTCATTCCATCTTCATCCGTGGTTCTAGACAGGTATTGTTAGTCTTTGTTTATACTTGAGAAAACAGACAGAAATTTAGAAGGTGAAGCAGCAGATAAGTGGTAACAGTAGGATACAAACCCAGTCAAATTCAAAATCCATCAGTTTCAAATTTTAGCACCTGAAGTATCTTTTACCTACAGGTTAAAGGAATTACTGGTAAGCAAGAAAATATCTAAAAGGCCAACCCATCTCCACAAAATCATCTAATTGTAACATATTTTAGACATCCTTTCAACATGCAATTTTATTCATCCTATCATATTAAAAATAACAGTGACTTTATCTGATCTTGAAAAAAATTATAAACTTCCAAAAATAAAAATAACAGTTTATTGAATTAACTTTTAAATTATCCCTAAGTATGTGATACCAACTTAAAAAGTTTTTACATGCCAGGTGCACTGGCACACACCTATAATCTCCAGCAGGAGTCTGGGAGTCAGCCTCAGCAATAGCAAGGCATCTCTAAATAAAATACAAAATAGGGCTGGGGATGTGGCTCAGTGGCCCAGTACCCCTGAGTTCAATCCCTGGTACTCCTCCCCCCTAAAAAAAAAGTTTTTACATGATGTTATATAGTTTTCATGTAAATCATTTTTTTATGGGACTAGAATTTTCTCAGATTATATGATTTGCCATTTCATTTCACTACATTCTACATACGATTCTTATTTTCATAAAAGAAAAAAAGAAAGCTAACAAAACCACATTTTTACATTTCTATCACTTGAAATTATCTTTAACAGGAATGTCTTCTTATTGTTAATAGGCAGAATAATAAGTAGTTTTTCTACCTATAGACCATCCAGAATTACAAGGACCATAATTTTTAAAGGCAAGACATACTATATATAATATGTTGAAAAGCACACAAATCTAATTAAGTTCAGTTGTCCATTTAATACCATTCTTTTTTTAAAAAAAAAAATCTGTCAATTTTCTATCACATAAATGTGATGAATAATAAAATTAAACAATTTAAATCTCACTTTCACTCCTGGTGTGAGATTATTTATTAATAGATTATAGGTAAATAATAGGTTGTTAGCATATAATATTAACTTTTAAACAGTACTAACATTCCAGGTATATAAAAGAAATTGAATGGATTAGGAAAAATTGAGTTGTGTATACACTGCAGTGTAACTGGAGACCTAGAAATTGAACTGTTTTTACAAAAGCAAACTTAGTCTAATTTGACTGTTATTATTTGTCTTTGCAGTATAGAACGATAATGCTATTTGATTATTGTTGTTTAAAAGATAAATTTTTAAAATGCTTGATGAAATTTTGGAGTTATTTTGTTGGTAAAGGAGTTAAACCATTGAGATTGTTTACTAGTAGTTTTTATATAACTGGATGATAAATCAATAATATATGAATATCATGATTTTTTTAATTTGGGGTACTTCTGCTTTTGTCTTACATAAAAAAAAAAACTTGTTTTCAGAATCTGTTTCTCCACAATTACATCTTTAAGTAGATTGCCTATAGATCAAATCCTACCTCCAAAGCAGTAGGAATAACAGTAAGGGAAACTATGGCAGTTCCATTTGTTTTTTGTTTGTTTGTTTTTGAAGAAAATAACAACTTTTATTTATTTTTTAAAGGCATTTTTGATTAACATGTCTTTTTTATATTAATGGGGTACAATATGATATGTTTACCCATGCATACAGGATGCAGTGATCAAATTAGAGTAATTAGCCTCCTGATTGTTTCTTCATATTTTGAGGCATTGAACGGCTTTCTTCTAGATCTTTCTGAAGTATGTGATGGGCCAGCCATCCCTCTGTGCTGTGGAGCTGGGATTCATTCCATCTATGGAGCTGTGTTTTGGTGCCCATCATCCATCCTTCCTGTGCTCCCTCCGGCAGTTCTATTTGTATTCACATTTTTAGATTTGAAAGGAAGAATATCAATATTATTTCCTTAGTAAGCAATTGCCTATTTTCACCTGAAAATATTGCACAGGAAATTGTTAAAAGCAATCACTATATTTTTAATTGACAATAAATATGCTAGATTTTTAAAAAGCATTTCTGTTATTTGGTATTATGGCATAATAAAATAGCCAGATGTTTCTCTGGTGTAAACAGGAAAATGGCATACCATATTTGCAATGGAAAATTTCTGTTAGAAGGAAACTTTGGCTCATTCATTAAATACATACTGAAGCACTTATCAGTCACCTTGGGGAATACAGAGATAAAGAATAGAGACATATCTTCAAGCTGTTCAATGTCTAATGAACAAAGAGGAAAAGTCAAACTCTGATTGCAAGTACTGTGTAGTAAGGGTGATTATAAAAGGTATACATAAGGGACTTAGAAGAGTTATTCAACTCAGCCTGATAGCCAGGTAAGCTTCCCAGAAATAACTCTTGAAATGGAGTTTATGTCACATAAAAGCACATCATAAGTGAAGCTGGAAGATACATAAGGTAGAAACTGATTAGTATATTCCCAGACACTACAGAGTCATTTAGTAAGATGTGATAGGGGAAGAAATAGTGAGGCAAGATGGGAGAAGGGGGTACCTTGGAAGAGAAAGTGGTCATCACTGGGGGGATCCAAAGGGTAAATATTTAAATGCCTTTTTTATGAAGTTTATATTTAGTCCCCAAAGTCATAGGAAGTAACAAATGAATTTTTGAACAGATGACTCATATGATTGGGTCTGCATTTTAGACAGATTATCTCAGTAGCATCATGCAGAGTGAAACAGCGGAAATATTACCTCAAACCTTAAAAAACTTCACAAAAGGACAAGTAACAGGCAAGAAATGAGGAAGGTCTGGATTAAATAATATTGAGCAGGATCTGTTCCTGGCCCAGAGCTTATAGTTCTACATACTCATTTTAATCCTTACTACAACTCCATGATTTATTATTATTATTGTTGTGGTGGTGGTTGTTGTTGTTGTTGTTGTTGTTATTATTATTATTATTATTGTTATTATTTCTTTGTTACAAGTGGAACTTGGGACCAAAAGAGGGCAAGTACTTTATTTAACGTGAGGTTACAAAATCGAGGAGTAAGTTTTTAAATTCTTTAAATTCTTGCCTGATTATAAGACGTGACTTTCAACCAACTACTTTTCAAATTGAAGTTGTAAATCATTAATGAATCATCAAATCAGTTAATAGTTTATAAACACAATTTTTAAATGGATGTAGAATATAACAGATTATACTGTATACAGTAGAGATAAATATCATTTTGTGAAACTTTTTCTTCATAAATACATCTGATATGTATTTTTTTAACATTATGGATCAAAGTAAAAAACATTTGAAATAACTTCACTGTGTCATGCTGCAGTCATAGTATGAGAAAAACGAAAAAAAAAAAAAAGGATGTGTTGCACCTGTGTTACGAGACTGGGTAACTGTTTTATATGGGAGAGAGTGAAAAAGAAGCCTAGGTTGACACTAAATTTCTAAGAAACCTGGCATCCTTCACCAAGATATTGCAAACAGAAGTGTGAGAGGTAAAGGATGGTAGTAATAAGCAATTAGGGGACAATATTTGAGATATCTATAGGGCATGCAGGTGAAAAATGCAAATGGCATTTTCTTATGAAATTAAACATACAACTCTAACATGACAGTGATTTTACTCCAAATATTTATAGAGAATAAAAACATCAAAAAAAAAACTTGTTCAACAGTGTTTGTAGCAGTTTTATTCATAGTAAACAAAACAGAAAAAAACCTAATTATCTATCAAAATGAAAATACACTTAAAAGTACAATATCTCCTTTCAACATAATGCTAGTCATCAACAGAATGAACTACTGATCAACATGGATGAATTTCAAGGACATGATGTCAGATACAAAAGAATGTATTCTATATAAAATGTCACATTATGGCCCATGTATATGTACAATTATTACATTTCAATTTTTAAAAGAATCCATCTAGTTCCATTAATAAGTAGTTAAAAATGGCAAAATTCATTTATGCTGGTAAAAATCAGAACTGCCAGTGACTGACTGGAAAAGAGTAAAAGGGATTTTTTTAAATAATATAAACCTACTATATCTTGATTAAGATAGTGGTTAAAATAGGTTTTCTTTATTCAAACTCATCAAAATATACATTTAACATGTGATTTTTGCTATATGTAAACTTAAAAGCAATTTTTAATAATTTTAAACAGAGAAAGAATATAACAGGGGCTGGGGATGTGGCTCAAGCAGTACTGAGCTCACCTGGCATGCGCGGGGCGCTGGGTTCGATCCTCAGCACCACATAAAAATAAAATAAAGATGTTGTTTCCACCGAAAACTAAAAAATAAATATTAAAAAAATGATCTCTCTCTCCCTTTAAAAAAAAGAATATGTTGGCTTATATAATAGAAAAATTAGAAGTAGACCTAGCTCCAAATAATTGGCTCCCAGTGTGTGATGTCATTAAGATTTTGTTCTTCCCTTTATCTCTCAGATATATCTTTCTTTATTTTTAATATTTTTTAGTTATAGATGGACCTTTATTTTATTTGTGTTTTTTTTGAGAGAGAGAGAGAGAGAATTTTTTAATATTTATTTCTTAGTTTTCGGTGAACACAACATCTTTAATTTTTATGTGGTGCTGAGGATCAAACCCAGCGCCCCGTGCATGCCAGGCGAGCACATTACCACTTGAGCCACATCCCCAGCCCCATATTTTATTTATTTGTATGTGGTGCTGAGAATCAAACCCAGTACCTCACACATGCTAGGCAAGCTCTCTGCCGCTGAGTCACAATCCAAGCCCTCTTGGATATATACTTGTCTATGAGATGGTTTGGTTTCAGGCAGACTTTTCCTTTCAGGTATGGCCACCATAGTTCCAAACTTACCTTGTATTCACCTATCAACCCCAATGGAGAAAGAACATTTTCTGATTGGCCCCAGCAGGAATCTAGTTCTAACCATCCACATGTGAACATGAACTAATTATTGCGGTCCAGCTCTTGCCTGGGCAGGGGAAGGGGAAAGTGTGTGAATAAGTGACCAAAATGTTCATGTTCTTCCTGAATAGAGCAGTGGTTCTCCAAAGAAGATCTGGAATATTGTTACTAAAACTACAAGACCAAACCAATATGTTTCCAAAAGTAATGATGATAATTTTAATCAAATGTATTCAGAGACCAGTCTGGTGAGTTTGTTTTTAAATTTAAGAAAAACACTGGTAATTCTAAATCCCCAGTCTATAAATACAGATAAATTCAACCAAATTTTGTCATCTTTTGACTCCTTGTGCTTTAAGTACTCCATCCCCAAAAGGCTTTCCTGCCAATAATTTCTAGGACCTCACAGAAAGTATCTCCTAATAATGGGCATGTCTGTCTTCACTGTTAACCCCTGCTAGGCAAGAAAGCAGAACCACTGCTCTATCAGACAACAGTCTATTCCTGTTTTCTCTAGAACCTAACAGCTTCCACTGGTGGCTGTCACTGAGTCACTGAGTGCTATCATTATATCAGTGCCAAAGATTAATTGGAATTGTGCCAGTTATATGGCTACTGTTTCTCAGACCCTTCCCTACCTTTCTGTGTCCTGTTCTATGATGCTTGAGCTAGGACTTAGCAACTACACTTCCCAGACTACCTTGTTACTTAGCTCACTGTTGAGTACTACCAAAAAAGAAACTCCAAGGGAAAAGTTTGAAGGTGAAAGTTGAGGAGAAAGAAGTTTCTGGAATGTACTTGTTTCTATTTAGCAGCAGTTGGTTCTAGTCTAACAGTCTTGTGTTCACAGTACATAAATGAGGAGGTTCAATGAATGTGTTTGCTATTATGTTTGTAGCCTACACAACTATTCCTCCCTTATGGGATATATATATATGAAAAAAGACTATAAAATATTTACTACCTTATAGGGAATAACTACCACAGTTAGTGACCAAATAAGCAATAAACATTTTGAAATGTGATCTTACATATGTGTAGCACTCTGCAGAGTACTTTCAAAAAGATTACCTCATATGATCTTAAACAACCCTGAGAAATGGGAGGTCAGATGGATATTTTCCATTTGTAATCAATAAGGAAATTGACCCTACCATTAAGTCAGATTTGTCTAGTAGAAATACAATGTGAGCCACATATTTAATTAAAAACTTTCCAGTGGTCACATTAAAATAAATTTTTAAAAAGAGAAATTTGTTCTTGAAGTATACTTTATTTAACATAATACATCCAAAGTATTAGCATTTCAACCTGTAATCAGCAGTTAAAATCATCAATGAGTTTTTTTGTACTAAGACTTTGACACCTATTGTATATTTCACAGTTACAAAACATCTCAATTGGGACTAGCCACATCTCAAGTACTCACTAGTCACATGTGGGTTGTGTCTACCTTATGAGAAAGCAAAAGTTCAGATTATTTACACAGAGGCATGTAGTAGGAAATAGTGGTCTCAGTTGACCAGCTTCTGGAAAGGAAAAATATTCTGGTATGGAAATCTAGGACTTTAATTCCACTCACGATTTCACCTTTTACTGGTTGTGAGATAGTAGACCAGGAGCTCCTTAAAGCTTAGTTTCTGGATATATTAAGAAAAACAAGCAAATGGCATCTTTACAATCCTACCACATAACCCTTTTCTCAAGTGAAATCTTATATGGAAGCCCATATTTAAAACATAGGAACTGCTTCTATGTGGAAGGCATGGGAGCTGGCTGGGTACAAATGTTTAGCCTACACTTAAACACACACACACACACACACACACACACACACACACACACACACACACTCTTCTGAGGGGGTTCTAATGAAAACTTTGGGCATATCTGAAACTTCTTAGAGGAAATTATCCCTAAGATCTTTTTCATTTTAAACAAGTCTATGATTCCATGGGTAAAATTTCACTCAAACAGTTGTCTCAGACAGTTTTTAAGATTTAATAATGAAATACAGATTATTATTGTGAGTCCAGTACTCACAATCAGTACATCAGTACATTGTGTCTGTTTCACATTTTTAGTTTTATAGCATCAATATTTTTTATAAATGTAAGTAGACCTTTAAGATCAATTATTCAAGTGTTTTTTAATGTTATTTTTCCCTTAGTGATGGACTTTTCTTTTCAAACGATATAAATAAATCTAAATTACTATATGATAGCTAAAATCAGGACCATTGCGCAAAGTCTAAGTGGTTGTAAAGAGGCAAAACCTCAACAATTCAGGATCTTGGACATGCCCTCCTCCATAAGTGGCCTCCAAGAATTCACTGAGTAGACCCATGTACAATTCCATAACCAAAGATTAAGCTCAGCTCCAGCTCCTTCATCAGATAAGGGAACTGAAACTCAGTAAAGTGCTCAAAATTCCACCCCAGCTGGGGGTCAGAACTACACTAGAACCCCATTACCCCTGCGCTGAAGCCAGGAGGAACTAGCTTGCAAACGCTGATTATTATATTTTCAGAAATTTTTCAAGCCAAATGTTGAAATCAGCTATGGGGAAAATATTTTCACCATAAAAAATCAATTGCCACGAAAATCCCAGTTTCCCCCTGGGAGCCCTTGTTACACCTTTATCAGCACACCTCTGAATCCAGGTTCCTGAGTCCAGGTCTTTACACTCCACACAGCATCCTGAGAAGGAATACACTGCATTTTAACAGGAAACAAAAATTTAAGTTAATAAAACAAATAAAAGATAACCCTAAATAGAAGTCGTTGTCTGTTCGTGACTGTTGAATTCGAAGTCAACATTTAAAAGAGCAATTTTTCTCAGTATGTATTTACTATTGCCTATTGCCCAGTGGATATTGATTCCTTTGATTCTCTCAAGCTGTTATTTGGAGTATTCAGCTACTGGGGATTGATTTTTTTTTTTTTTTTAATATTAGGTGAGCTAGGCAAGTAAAAGTTCTAAGAACATTATTTTAAAAAAATATTTCACATTACAAACTTTTCAAATGATTTAAAATTAAAGCCTGAGCAAAATGTGAAGAGAATCTATGGAAACTGCCGCTCAAGCAGCAAGCGACCTGATATACCTTCTCTCAGCCTCCTGGCTCTGTTCCTGGCTGAGAAGGTTATTGAGAGGTCGGTATAAACAACTGCAGAGTCTTCAGGCCTCCCGGTTGGCCTGGTGTCTCCTCGGTTTTAATCCTCCCATCTGAACTCCTGACTCATCTTAACAACGACCTGATTCTGTCTTCCTCTTCCTCCCCTTCCTCGCTGCTTTTCTCCTGGTCCTTTGTGGCGCTGCTGCGCTCTCCTGCGGCTCTGCTGCGGGCCTGTTTGGGCATGCTTGTGATGTCAGACGCCTGCACTTCAGCTGTCCTTTTGTATCCATGGTGATGGATGAAAAAAAAAAAAAAAAAGCTGCTTTGCAGCAATTTGCGCTTTAATCCATCCAAATGATTCTGGCTTGATTATTCAGGTGATTTTCCCCAAAACTTTCAAAGCGCCAAGTATTGAATTATTAAAGAGGAATTAACATGTGTTTTTTGTTTGTTTGTTTGTTTTTGTTTTTTTAATTTCTTTCCTTCCTTTAAAAAAAAAAACCAGTGTTATGCCTTGGTGATTTCCATTAATCTTCTTTATCTCAGCATCTGAAAATGTTATCTTTATAATTAAATCAATAAGAAAGTAATTTCAGAAATGTGATTCCAAAGGAAAAGAAAGTCTAAAGGGGATTATTATTTAACGTTCCCTCTCGCTGCATGTACATAACTAAGTAAAAACAGAATGCAACGTAAAATATGACAAAAACCATGACAACAAAATAGGGTTGCCCAAAATGTTGGCTCCTTAGCAATAGCAGTACTTGAAGCTGTTTTTGTGGTCTTTAGATGGAATACTAAATAACTTTGGCTTCAGATCTTTTCACATTCAGGAAAGAGAAAACAGCCTGATTGTCCTCTTTAGCACCTTGCTAACAATGCTTTTTTTTTTTTTCTTAACAAGGAAAGGCAGGCTTTTTTCACATAACCTTTGCAAGCAATAGTTTCTAGCTAATATGTCTCCATCCTGTCAGTATTCATGTATGAATGACTCTGACTTTCCAGTAATGGTAAAATTTTCTTACATTAAAAAAATGTAAGTAATCAACAGTACAGAGGAAACAAATGGAATTGAAGTCATGGTATACTAATGAGGTAGCAGGGTAGAAAAAACAGAGCAGCAATTTCATGTGCTTTGCCCCAACCATATTATCAAAATTAATAATTGGAAATAAAAGCAAGTTAGACCCCTAATACTGTGACACAGGGAAACCATAGTAGTTGAATGAACTAAGAACTTTTCTCCCTAGACCAATTAAACAATACATAGAGTGGAGTAAAATTTAGAAAGCTTGAAATTGTCTCTAATCTTCCCCTTACCCCTTTTGCTAAGTGGAATGTTGGGTGGGATTTTTCCTGCTACCTTAGAATTGTAATTACTGTCCAAGCTGAGCCATAAATAATTAGGATTCAAAACTTTTCAGCATGGCTAGTTAAAAAGTGTACAGCTAACCTTATTACCATCAACCTCCACCCTAGGAAACTCTTCTCTGGGTCTTTACCTCACAAAAAGAGGGGTAGATCTATGTACGGGAAATGAGGTAAGAAACCAGATTTGCATTCTGGGGAGGGTTCTAACACTGCCAAAGCCTAGTGGGTGGACTGAGTGGAGGAAATCCAGGGTGCCTCAAAGAAGAGGAAATTGACATCTCACTTCATAGCAGATGCCTGCTAAATTGCAGCCTCTTTGTCACTGTGTTGCCCTTGGAATAAAGCATTTGATACAGTCTTTGGGAGAGTTCCCCATAGTTCATGGCACATCTATGGAGACTAAGATCCATTTCTCATCTAAAATTTTTCTGAAGGTGGAAGTAGAAAGACCACTGCTAAAGAGATAATATGCCTGAGAATATGAGGACTCTTGCCCCCAGTTGGGTTCTCCGTGACATTAAACGACAGGGCAATGAACTCTGAGTAGTTCCATGTGAAGGAGGAAAATATCAATGAAAAGTATAGCAGCCTTCAGGCTGTTGGTGGGATAGATGCACAACCCAGAGAAGCTGGGAGGGTAAACTGCTAGTAAACCTGAGGGAAGTCCTTCTCTTCCTCACAGTGACAAAGCAGACTTTTGAAAAGATGATTATTGTCCAAGGGAACACTTGACTGCTTGTAGACCATCTTAGCCTCTGGGACACTAGGATCAAACCTGCACATGCTGAACTGGAGTGAGGGCAGTCCCCCCACAGCAGGCATTCATATAAGAAGTTGGTGCCTTCCCTCACCCTCTTCCAGAGCCAGGGTTCTACCTCCCTACTGCTCCCCAAGTTCAGTCACTGTCAAGGTTCTAGCTTCTGCTGCAGGGAAGGAAAAGAAATTGACCAGAAATGAAACTGAAGTTTTAATAGTATGCTTCAGAAGTAGAAAGTAAAATATCGTGAAATTTGTCCAAAATGTTATAATGATAGGAATCTGGAATTCAACAAAGCATACTTGAGAGCAGTGAATGGGGGCAGGGGGGAGGCTGTAGGCAGGATACACTTTTAATTAATATCCTGCTGAGCCGAGACTACTCAATTAATATATAGAATCCGACTACATACATAATTTTGAATCATGATTTTTTGCTTAATAATTATACGATTTTATCATCTTAAAAAATCTCTATAAATGTCATCTATAATATTTTCATAGTTCCATTTTATACATATGTCAATTTTTAAACTATACTGCATTGTAAAACATTGGTGGTATTTTTAACTTTTAATATTTGAATTACAATATCTGTCTCTTTAAATATGATTATTATCACTATTAAATATCTACCGATCTTTGGGCAAAGACTCTTATTTATTTTTTAACAGGAGACAGTTTGGGGTATTGATAAGCCAGCTAGGAATTTTGATAATGTGTTTACTAATCTGGCAGCATTACATGTTTTTTCCTCCCAATGTTTGACAATTTGTGCAGACCTAAAAGCTGCAGTCAAATAAGATATATTGTGTCCCTGCTTTCTAGAATGTAAGCATGAGGACAGCAGTTCTCTGTTTCTTTCTCTACATTGTGCCTAGGATCTTAGAAAAGGGCCCTGCACTAGAAAGGCATTTAAATAAATATTTTTGAATGTAAATAAGTGAATGTGGTTTGAAATAGAAGTGGGACCTAATTACTCCTTAATTTCCCTTTGGTTTTTGCAGAATGGTTTGTGGGAAACACATAAGTACCTGGGTGGAGCAACTTTGGATCTAATGAGGGAAACAATGAGAGGACCAGGTCCTGTAGCAGAAGACAGACAAAAGGTAAGAAGGAGATCAGGTCCCTAGCATCTGAACAAATATTGACGTGGTCCTATGACCTTGTTCTTTGAGAGATCCAAATTAATTAATCTCATTAATAAGAATCAAGCTTGTAACAAGATGACTGAAACCAAGCAATGGCCATATGGAGAATATCATTCCTAGTTTTGTTAAGTGGTGGACAGAACTCACACATCTAGCTCTCTGCTGGCCACTATCCCAGTGAATAGAAAGACATTAAATAAATTTTTAAAAAAAGGTTTTAAAGATTAAGAGCATAATATTAAGGGTGAGAGGCAGAGAATGTCAGCAGTTAATCACCAGTCTGAGGAAATTCTAGAAAATAGAAATAAAACCAGATTAGACTAAAGGAATAAACCAAAGAATAAAAAAAAAAAATGACAGCCTCACACTTCAGAGGTAAGAGGGATCCTTTCTAAAGGATGCCCAGAAAAATTCCTAACTTCAAAGGCAGCATTTGCAAAATTTTGTTCAAGATGAGGCTAGCACACTGAAATGTTCTTTAAAAGTTCTGAAGACAGTTGGATCCTCCCACTCCCCCTTTCTTGTCTTTCCCCTGGGATTACATTTCCAAATTTAGTGTATAATCTCAGCATATGAGAATTACTTAAAACTATGAAACAACATCAAATTTCAACAATTAAAAAATTACTAAAAAACAGTAAGGGGAAAGATAGGGTGTCTCTATAAGTATCCTAATTTCCTTATCTTTCATACCAAAAAGTAGATAAATGCTGTCTAAAATTAGCAAGTCAAAAACTACAAGTGATGTGTATTATTTTAGGTTAAGAATAACTACCACAAACAAACAAGAATGCTTTTAAAAACATACAAGGGTACTGCTGAAAGTTTATCTCTGGGGAGTAAGACTTTGGTATTGGTACAGGAAATGTAGGCATGGGGGAGAGGGGGAGTTTCATACAAACACATTTGTATAATTTAAATTTCTTTTGTGTTTTAATAGTTCTTCAACAAAACAAGCTAATTTTTAAATGCTTAGTAGGAGAAAAATATAAGGAAGTGAACCAAAATATTAGTAGTGGTTTGTTGTTGTTGTTGTTGTTGGTGGTGGTGGTGGTGTGTGTGTGTGTGTTTATTATTCTTCGTTTTTTGCAGTGCTAAGTATTGAACCCAGGTCCTCAGCTATGCTAGGCAAGTGTTCTGCTACCAAGTCACATCCCTCAGCTCAATAGTGGTTGTTTTTAATCAGAAAGAATTAAGAACAACAACAAAAACATTTTTTTGTTGTTTTTGGTTTTCTACAGTTCCACATTTTCCATGGTATCTCTATTACTTGTATAAATAGAAAAAAATCATTATTAAGAAAATGTCACAACCATGGGGTTTCTGTAAAGTATTATACATACAAATAAATAATTAAAAACAATATTTAATTGAAGGCCAAGAGGAGAGACTGAGCATTGTAGCTGCTGATAGCAGGAAGAGGAATTTGGCACTAAAGGGAAGGAGTTAGAACTGGTACAGGAAAGTAATATATTTCTTTCTGACTATGCACTGGGAAAAAATGTTTGACCAGCCATGGAGCTTACTGAGCTGCTCCTGGATTTCTCATCGCTGTATCCTCTGCCCATCTAGATTTTTATATATGATGAGACCATCAAATCCATTTCCCCTGTCTCTTATTTATTACAACCAGATAAAAATCTGCCACCAAATAGATTATATTTTAAAAATTGCTCTTTCCTGGTTTTGGCCTGCCACCAATCAGACATGATTTTACAGAGTTAGTTTCATGATCACACATTGCTCTTCTCACTAGGCCAAGGAGTCAGAGTGTTCAGTACTTCTGTGGGATGGTTGCTACACATGGTGTATTTAGGATAGAATATTATCAGGAAGCATCTGGTTGCTGCAGGAGGTGCCTTTTCACAGCAGCTGTAATACTGGATCAATTATTAGACTGTGCAGCAAAACTGTCCTACACGTACTTTAATGTCATCCTCATGGCATCTGTCTCTGTCTTTGCCTTTCTTTTAATTTTTCACTGGTGAATGCCCTAGAAGGACATATTACTTGATGCAAAACCCAGCAGAGTATCTATAGAAGTCAGTGGTCCAGGGTGCACTGTTGGTTGAACATGAAAAGGGTACTATGCCCATCTATTATCTGAAGAGCTCCTTCAGAAATATACACCATTTAAGAAAGCCAAATGAAGGTCATTCAGAAGTTTTCATGCAATGTTTCCAAAATTTGAAGGACTTTTACTTTTTGAAGGACATTTTTTTGTTATATTTTGGAGGTCTATTTCTGATCCCACTGGTGGACTTTTTCCATTGCAGGCTATAAAGATATTTTAAACTATACACAATTTCTGCAGAATTGCAAAACTTCATCTATAGGTTCTATGGATGAAGATTCTGTGGAGTTGTAGAACGTATTGACATATTCAGGGAGCAGTGGCTGCCTGTACACTGGATTGTCTAAAAGTCAGCTGGATCTTCTTGGTCAAGGTTTTGGTTTTCAAAGTGTTATCCACAAACAAGCAGTATTTGCATGACTATGAATCACTCAGAATTTTAGGCCCAGTCCACACCTATGAAATAAGGATCTTCAATTCAGGTAATTCATACGCATAATAAAGCACTGGTTTCAGATAATCCAAGCTGCTTTGGAAAAATCTGTCAAAACAGAGACTCTATATCTTATGAATTGCATACCTAGCTTTCTTTCTTTTATTTTTTTTTCTTCAGTGTTGGGAATTGTACCCAGGGCCTCCAGTGTACTATACTAGGCAAGTGCTCTACCACTGAGATACCTGAGATATATCCCCAACCCTGTTTGAAATTTTATTTTGAGACAGAGTCATGCTAAGTGGACCAGTCTGGTCTATAACTTGGGATCCTCCACCTTAGATTCTCCTGAAGCTGGAATTACCACTGTGCCCAACCACAACCAGCTTCTGAGCACGCTATATCACTCATTTGATATTCAAGTTAAGGTAGATACTTCTCATGAACATTGTAGGATTTCAGATGGAAGGTATTCTAAGCATGAGACCCAGTGCCCTAGGGTTTGGAATTAGCCCCTTCATTGCTTTGATGATTCAGATCATCAATTTTAATCATAACCAAAGTTTATCAGAGAGGATTCCATCTCCTGAAGAGTGTTCAGGTTTTAATCTGGAATCTGCTTTCTGCTCATTATTGCATTATTTCTTTGAGAAGCACTTACATTATCTACTAGCCAGATGTAGGAAGAAAAGACAGACTTAACAATTGATGTGAGTCAAAGAACAAAGTTTTAGTTTTAGAACTCACCTTCTGTGTCATGGCCTCTGAGTTTTCACCTGCCAGTCCCAGAGTTTCTTTGATAAAATATGCAGAATACTAAGAAAGATGGTGCTTGTATGTTTTGTCATATAGAAATACTCTGCAAGACTGGATTCCTACAAACCTCTTCAAAATCACAAAAAAAACCTCCGTTTTAGATTAAATAGACACATGTCCAGATGAACTGAGTGCAGAAGAGTTCATCAACTCAGGAAAACAAATCCACACTTGTGGCGCCAGTGAAAAGAGACCCCAAACTTCAGTATGTGTTTTGGTTTGGACTTACTTGTTTGTTTGTTTTTCACCACTTGCATGAACCTGCAAACATGATAGAGCAAAGCAAAGATGATTCTTGTAATCATAATGAACAGAGACCATCAGAACACCAAGGTCCTGATGTAATTAAATCTTATAAGACAGATGGATTGTCCTTTTTCCTATTAAATATTTCTGTTAAGGCACTATGTTCTGGGAAAAATTATGATCTAATCCTGTGTTCTAAGCGCCCTTCATCTTAAGGAAATACTACAGTTATTATTCATAAGCTACTATATGATATGTCACCATCCATTTTAAATGACCTTTTCAAAAATTATGTAGTCAGTTGAGTCACAATGTTGAGAAACTTCAGCTCACAAGTTCAAATCTCCATGAGCTTCCAAGAGGCAAATGGCCCATCTTTCCCTCTTATTTTATAATGGTTGTCTAATGTATAACAAATTAATAGGAATTTCTATAAGATTTTTATTATAAGAAATTCCAGGGATTGCGGGGAGGAGACATAACTTCTAAATCACAAAGTTTGTGCTAAATGACTTAATGTATGCAAAAATATTAATAGAGCCTTTCTAATCTTCTCTTGACAAACACTGCTGACAGTCATTTGAGAGTTCTTGTTTCTGGAGTATTCTTTGAAATTCAATAGGAGATTTATTGAGGAATCTGCAAGAGGGAATAAAGAATGATGATTTGAAATTTGTAATTCAAATGTACTTTTCTCTAAATCTTAAAGTTCAGTCAATTGAAATATAAGTTGAAAAAATATAAAACTCAATAGCTTTCATATTTCAGATTGGCATGGTTAAGAGCAAAGGATTTGAAGTCAGAAGTCAGAGAGACCTGGGTCTGTCACTCAGGAGTTGCAAATTGGCGCAAGTTGCTCACAGTTCCTAAGTTTTAGTTCCCCTATTTGTAAAATGAAAAGCATAATGTTAATTTCCTCAAGTTATTTTGAAAATTAAATGATTGCTTAGTGAATTACAAATAAAATATATTATATTATTGTAACATACCTGCAATATCTAGCTAGAGAATATGAGAGATATTATGTAGATAAATATTGTTATTACAGATATTGATATATTTAGCAATATCTATCTAGATAATGTAAAAGAAAAATACTTCTTTAACAACAGTAACATTCTGTGGCCTACATACAGAAAAGCTAAAAATATATCATGTCTCTAGAAAGGAAAACTGAATAAAGAGGTCAAATCATCTCAAATTGATTTATAGGCTAATTATAACTCCCCAAAATATTTTCTTTAAACACTTCAAAATTATCTTAAAATGTGTTTAATTTAGACATATAACATAACATATTTAACTACATTACTACTTATAATACCTTTTTTTTCCTTTTCTTTTCTTTTTAAATATTTTTTTAGTTGTAGATGGACATAATACCTTTACTTATTTATTTTTATGTGGTGCTGGGGATCGAACCCAGTGCCTCACCCATGCTCGGTGAGTGCTCTACCACTGAGCCACAACCCCAGCCCACTTTTTTTTTAAATAAATACTTGTATAATAATTTTATGTTTATATATTACAACTTTTTAAAAAAATTTCTTCAAAGGTGAAAGTTTTAAAAAGTGGAACTGGGTAAAGGGATGCAATGATTTTAAGACTTTCTGATATTTTAATAACAAAAACCTTTCAACAAATTTATGCTCCCAACAAGTATGAAAATGTCTGGTGTTTATATCCTTACTGAAAGCAAATGAAAGAGAATCATAAAAGGAAAAAGAAAGAGAGGCAAACCCCGAAGAATCAGCAATACTTTATTAAGCATCAGAGGGTCACATTTTCAAGAGGAAAATGGTGACTGGCTACAACAAGGGTATGGACCAGGTCATAGGAGGTGTTTGTGAGATACTCTTGGTGGGCTTACTTTTGGCAACCAGGGGAACTTTGGCAGATAAGGGAAATTGTAAAAGGTCAGAGTCCTCAGTCCTCATCCCCCCTGCATCCCTCCCCTTGTAAGTTTCTACCTCCTTCACATACCCTCATTCAGTATTTTTATTTTTGAAATATGAAATGGAGAGATAAAAGAGCTATCTATTTGTATCTAGTACTTTAATTTTGATAATATTTTTAGAGTTTTCTAATGGCATTAGACTTTTCTGCTTTTGTTAACATGTTTAATTTTTACCTAGGCAACTGTCTTTTCATAACTTCTATGAATGGGTTTAGTGGAGACTTTGTATTTTTAATAATACATTTATGCTTTTAGACTAATATTTTATATTATGTAGTGTGTCTTTTTTCCTCAGCTTATTGTCTTTTAAATGTGATTATATTTTTTGCTATCGAAAAAATTGTAATGTTTAAAATCAAATTTGTCATTTTTGTATGTGTGCCATCTTTCACTATTTCAAATTTAGTTGTTTTCTACTTGCTGAGATTGGATATTGGCTTTTTTTTATGTTTCTCCTTTATAAAATTTGAATTTTATTAAATTCTTAAATACTTTTGGTGTGTGTTTGATGAAATTATATGAGATACAGATTATAAACAAAGATTCTTACTACCCTGATTTGATAAATATCAAATCAGAATTATTTGATAAATATCAAATCAGAATGATTTGATAAATAACCTGAATAATCCTTTCTTTTTTATTTAGGAAGTTTTATTTATCATATTTTTTATTTTTGTTTAGGTACTATTCAAAAAATTCTTAGCACTAATATTTGGACATGGCATATTTTTTCTTGCAATTAATTGTTGTTGTTGTTGTTGTGACAGGTTCTAAGTTGCTTAGGGCCTTACTAAATCCCTGAGGCTGGCTTTGAATTTGTAGTCCTCCTGCCTCAGTCTCCTGAGTCACCGGGATTACAGGCATGCACCCCCATGCCAGGTGAAATTTTTCATTTTTAAAACACCATCAGTTCCTCTAAATTTGAGAAATCATTAAGACAACACAAATGTAGCAACTTTTAAAAAAAGAAATAAACTTAACTAAAATTTTATTAAATATGCAAAAACGTTAATTGTCTTTGAATTCTAGAACTACAAGAATTTTGTTATTTGTTTTTAAGATAAATGTTCTGATTTGTCTAACATGGACATACTTGACTTTTCTGAATTAGAAAAGGATAAAGTACCTCTGAAAACTCAAAAAATATGTATTTACTTTTACAACAATTCATGACTTTCTGCCTGTGAGAAACATACAAAATAAAAATTGTCAATTTAGATTCCTTCTCTGATGCACTATCATAGACTCCTAGATATCCAAGTTAAGTTATATTATATAAATTTTAATTATCTCTGATGAAAATACATAAAAGTCTTTGAGTTTTAATCAACAGATTTACAAAGTATCTACAACTTGTATTTTTATTTCAAAGCTAAGTGATGTTAAAAAAGATAACTGGGAAAAGAAAAATACAGAATTATTATTGTGGGTCACATTTTAATTATCATGAAAATTAATACGTATCCTGTTTTTTTTAAAAAAATTCATAACAATTTGGGTGGTTCATAAAGAGAAAAACTTGTACCTATAAAGATATTGAGTTTTCCAAATTATTAAAATATATAAGATGTAAATTCATACAGTAACAAAAAAGCATCCAGCACAAATATTCAAAGAACATCTGTAATGTGAAAAAAATGTGAGGAACTATTAATAGAGAAATGAGAAAACTAGAGCTATTCCACTGGGAATGCTCCCAGATTGTAGCACCATTACTGAGCATAGCCTTCCAAAGATAATTATGTTTGGAATATTTACATTTGGACTAAATGGGCACTAAAAGAAAGTGCATTGTAATTAGTAGTGGATAAGCTTGCTAGGACACAACCTTGCTTCAGCCACAAACATTGGATGTCCAAATAATATCATTTTCCTAAGTAAATTTTAATATTTTATAAGACAATTACTCATTTATATGTCTCATTTGGCATGTAAAACTTTCCCCAGAGTGATTCCAGGAGGAAAGTTACCCTAATTGCAGGAAGTTTGGAATTAATCAGGCTGGAATGGACAAGCTATTATAGATATTATAGTTTATTATTTTGAACCTCACTGATTTAAGAACTTATGATCACCCAAAATAGACCAGGTTATTGTTTTCCTTGGAGCTATCAGGAAAGAATGTTTACTATGCAAATTAATATCATAAATGTGAATCTCCTAGGAGAGAAAACTGATTTGAACACTTCAGCACATTGTTTTCCTATGAAAGTCAAATGAATTTCACCTAAATGAGTGATATATTCAAGAAAGGAAGGGACCTAACTGTAGGGAATGAAAAACAGGTAAGAGGATGTGTGCAGAATCCACTGCTGGAACTACTGTATAAGGCTCAGCTCCAGAGATAGAGAGACTGTAGACAGCACAGTTAGGGCAGAAGAGAGTATTCATATATAGAAGGGCCAACCTCTATAAACCCTGTAATCAATGGCTTAGGGTGTTACCTGAATAAGGATAACTAACGCTAGAAGCTGGTGTCAAATCCAGTTCTACATGGTTGCATAAGTACATCATATATATGTAAATTTAAAAATCCTTTTTCAAAGGAGAAAGTCATGTATTTGAGGTTATTTAAACCATAGAGACTATTAATTAAACATTGTTAAATATTTATTAGAATAAATAGAAAAAAACTTCTACTTCAGTTCTCTACTATATAAGAATGATGTATCACAAGAGCATTCCTAATTGTCCACCAGATCAGTGGTGTGACAGCTGTTGCTTGCAAAAACTTCTGATGATGAGCGGAAGTGGACTTATAGGATATATTCTTGGTACTTTGTGTATTTTCAAATTTACCTTTTAATTATGAAAAAGTTCAAGCATATGCAACATTAGATTAGTAAAATAAATATCTATCTGAGTGAAAATACTATCAATATTTTGGTGGCGTGCATTGTAAATAGAAGTACTACCACATGGTGTGTCTTTCTTTCACATATTATCTGGAATACCAAACACAAGACTGATAAATTGAATGGATGACTTAATGAAAAAATTCAAGTCAAGATAAAAAGATTTAGTCCATCAGGTTTAACAAGATAAAAAGGACTAAAGCTGATGGAAGAAGAGTATTCTCTAAATGGTAGACCAATTTGATGTATGAACTGGCAAAATGAGAATGTAAAATGGAACAAATCAACCTGATCTCACACATACACACACATATACACCACACACACACACAAGACTGATATACCTTCCAGGGCTCAAGATGAGAGAAGAAATGAAGCAAGCATGTACCAAATTTCCAAACAATAATGGAAAAGCTATCTTGGATTTGTAAATGAGCAAAGTCAGGGATTAACGTTGATTGGTAGAATAACAGTGTATTGCTGATTCACACAGGATGAAAGAATCAAATGTAGCTAGCGGGGCTGGGGTTGTGGCTTGGTGGTAGAGCACTTGCCTAGTATGTGTGCAGCCTTGGGTTTGATTCTCAGCACCAAATAAATAAATGTATTATGTCCATTTACAACTAAAAATATATATTTTTAAATGTAGCTAGGGATGACTGGCATAAATGGTACTGCTGAGAAAAGGAAACAGGAAGACTTCCATCCAGTGAAAAGACCTGAGAACTGACATTGCATAACATCACGCATACCCCATGCTCAGGTACTAGTCTCTAATGAAGAAAGAAACCAGGGATTCTAGGAGGAATGGTTGGTTCCATTGCTGGGACAAGGTAGGCACAAGATGAATCTGAAACATTTGAATATGCCGGAAAGTAAGCAGCACTAGAAAGAAGGAGAAAGGAGGAGAAGGAGAAGGAAGAGGAGGTTGTCAATTTGGCACAAGGACACAGAAGCCAGATGAGGGGAGCTCCCACTGGTCAAATCTGGGATGATTTGACCATCAAAAACTTATGTACAGTAATGAGTCTAAACCTTTGGAAAAAATAGGAATATGTGAGTTTGTACCAATAATAAATACATATGTATGTATATTTTCTTCCAGTAAAATGTAGAGTGCTGACTATGAAATGTGGAGGGAGTACTGAAAAGAGAAAAATCCTCATTTTTTGACACCATTATGGTAATAGAACAGACAAGATTATCAATGTATTCTAAATCTTCGAGGAACAGGATATTTGTCTTGTGCAGATTCCTTCATAGTTAACAAAGAAAAAAATGATAATTTTCAAGGTGTTGATGGGTGATCAAAATTAACACCATCAATGAGGAACAGCAGACATTGTGTGTCTCACCATGTGATGTGACACCTGAAAAAACATTCAAAACCACTCAAACATTCTGGCTGAGAGTGGATAACACAAATCTAATCATGAAGAAACAAGACAAACTCAAAATTGGAAATGTTCTATTAGAAAGCAGTGTGTGTGTGTGTGTGTGTGTGTGTGTGTGTGTGTGTGTGTGTGTATTTTTCAAAGTTGTAAATGTCATGAAAGACTATGGAAATGTTTTTCCAGAATAGAGAATAAAGGGACATGAAAACAAAATGTGATACCTGATATTAAACTGAATTCTTACTAGAAGAAACAAAGATACCATAAAGGACATGGCTGGTCAACTGACAAAATTAGAATCCCAAAATAAAAGTATTAGATCAATGAAGCTAGGGGTGGTGGTGTGCACCTGTAGTACCAGCCAGGTGGGAGGCTGGAAGATGGATCACTTGAGCCCATATTCAAACCATAATAACCTCTGTTTTTAGGAAACATATCTGGACGTGTTTAGGGCTAAGAAACCATGATGCATATGATTTTCAGATGATTTCAAAAAAGAAAGAAAGAAAGAAAGGAAGAAAGGAAGAAAGGAAGGAAGGAAGGAAGGAAGGAAGGAAGGAAGGAAGGAAGGAAGGAAGGAAGGAAGAAAGAAAAAGAAAGAAAGAAAGAAAGAAAGAAAGAAAGAAAGAAAGAAAGAAAGAAAGAAAGAAAGAAAGAAAGAAAGAAACCGATGTGTTGTACCCAGAAGGGGAATCAAATGGGGATAAAACAGTAGGCAAAAACTGAGTAATGTATGGGTATTATTTGTACTCTTCTTATTTTTCCAATTTTTCTAGACTTGAAATTATTTCCAGATAAAAGGTGAATGAGATTGGGAGGTAGGGCAGGAGGAGAGAGAGAGGTGCTTTGAAGGAGACAGCTTTGCTAGTAGTTCAGGAAGGAATTCAATGTGGGAAAAATAGTACTCCATCTTGGGAAACTGAAGGAATAAAGAAGAGAGGATAAGAAGTAAACTCCTAATGTGCCCTAAATAAGACATAAATTTGGGAAAAGGGGTACCTTAGATATTGAAATTAGTGAAAGGAAACACATTTAAATGAGAAGGAAAAATAAAGGTTAGAATGAGGCTGGGATGGACTAAATAATGTACTGATAGTAAGTACCTGTAATAACCACAGACTGGATAATGATGACTAGAAGCACTTATAGCACTATGAGACAAGAATTTGTGAAATGGGGAAAAAAAAAGAGGCATAAAAATTGTAATTTATGGGGGCTGGGGTTGTAGCTCAATGGTAGAGTACTCGCCTAGCATGTGCGAAGTACTGAGTTGGATCCTCAGCACCACATAAAAAAATAAATAAAATAAAGGAATTGTGTCCAAATACAGTTAAAAAATTTTTTTAAATTACAATTTACAGAGTGTATAAGGATTTAGGATACAATATTTGAAACATTTTAGTTCTGACCCTACAATTATTAGAATTTCTTTATTGCAAGGAACAGAAAAACAAATCATAATGACCTAAAATAGCACAGCCCAATAGAAATTGAATACAAGCCACATATGTGCTTAGTTGTTTCTACCAGCCATGTTTTTGTTGATTGGTTGGTTGGTTGGTTGGTTGGTACCGGGGATTGAATGGATGCTTACCCACTGAGAAACATTCCAGCATTTTTGTTAATTTTTAATTTGAGACAGGGTCTCTCTGAGTTGCTTCAGGCCTTACTAAGTTGTTGAGACTAGCTTTGAACTTGCGATCCTTAGCCTCCCAAGCTGCTGTGATTATAGGCGAGCACCACCATGCCTGGCTATAGCCATGTTTTTAAAAGAGGAGAGGACAAAATAATTTTAGTGATAAATTTTATTTAGTCCTCTATATCCAAAATATTTTCAATGAATCATCAACATATAAATACAGTGGTATTGGTGGAAGAAGACATGTACCGCTTTGTGTATCTGACAGAGTTGGGGAAACAGAGAACCAGTGTAATCATCCACCATATATTCTCAATTCTCAATGGCTTGAATGTGGTTTGTCCCCAAAGGAGTCATGTGTTGGAAGCTTGGTCCTCAGAGTTGCACTTAGAGAGGTCATGGAGCTTTAAGATGTGGAACTAGTGGGAGGTTCTCAGGTCACTAGGGACTTTGCCCTCAAAAGGGATTCAGTTAACTCTGTGGGACGCCTGAGTTCTTACAAGAGCAAACTGTTACAAGAGCAAGCTCAATCTTTGAATCATTTCTTTAACCTCCTGTTTCAAAATGCAATCTCTTCTTCGACATGCATTCTGTCCATTGTGATGCCATCCACCATGAGTTCCTCACTAGATCTAAGCTAATGCTAGCACTATCCTCTTGAGCCTTCAGAACTATGAGCTAAATAAACTTATTTACTTTATAAGGTTTGCATGCCTCAGGTACTTTGTTATGGTAACACAAAATAGGCTAATATGTATTATAAATTTTAAAATTACAAAACAGCTTATTTGCATGCTATACAATCAAATATTACTTATTATAATTCCAAACATCTTGGAAATATTTTAAACTACTGTCATAATCCACTCCATATTCTTTAAGGCAAATATACATCTAAATAAACTACAGTAACAATTTTACTGCACTGTACTTGGGTTGAGGAAAAGGTATTTTCAGATCTGTTTCACTGTTATACTAAACATGATTGTGGTAGCTTTCCCTCCCTCCACATCCTGCCCTTCACACACAATGTCTACTGAAGGCATGGACATAGGCAGTCACACTTGTGTTTTGGTGACCCTGACACTCCTTCCATCTGCTCAGACCACCTGTGGACTCTTGACACAAACTGAACCAATATGATTTTGTCTGGAGAATTTTAAATAAAAGATATAGAAGGTTTAATATAAAGTACTGCAGCTTTGAGTAACTCAGGTACCACACTCAGTCCCATGACAGGTCATAGACACAGGTAGGGAGAAGGTATGGGGAAGGAGAAACTAAGAGTACTGCAGAAGAGGATCAGAGATTAAAGAGGAGCTTTAATTCTCTTATTTCTAAGGTCTGTTTAGTTCTTTGGTTTCCTCCTGTAATGTTATTCCTACTTGTACAAGACTTTTTTTTTTTTAATTACAGCTAGTAAAATAGGTATGTTAGAGCAAGTTTCTTTCCCTTGTAACAAACTTAGAGTAAAAACAGTTGTGTGGGTTTTTTTAGAAACACTCTCAAAAGCAGGCAAAGACCATTCATTTACACACACACACACACACACACACAAAAAAAAACAGGTATTATATGTTATATATGTAACACTATTATTGATTATAATTAGTAAGCAAGTTTTATATATAGTGCATAATGCATGAATAATACACATGTGCACAATATACACATGCTCGTGTGTACACGTATGTGTGTATATGTATATATTATATATTTTTATATATAATATATGTGTATATATATGTATAAATATGCTTATATCACTAAGGTCATAGTCTCTGGCATCACACTGCCTGGTTTCAGACTCCAGATATATGTCATTTACTAAATTTGTAATCTTAGGAAAATTATTAGGTTCTCCAAATTTTAGTTTCTTAATTTTTGAAATAGAGACAATGATAATTCCTACCTTATAAGGTTGTTATGAGGATTATAAAATATTTTTTAAAATTCTAAATACAATCACCAAAATATCAACATCTAGAAGTGTTTTCTTTAGATCCATTTAAATTATTTCCAACTATTATACAAAAGGCCCTCTCTGACTCTGCCCCACCCGTTTCCAGCCAGGTAAACTATCTGTACCATTTTAGGTAGAGATGTACTGCTTTAGCTTCTCACACTCAAAATGTTCATATTGAAGTGGCTATGGGCAGGAGGATGAGAGGTTTCCAGCACAGCGTTGACTTCTGACTCTTCTCTAGCCATTATCTTTATTGTGCCTTTTTCTCCGCCTTTCCCCAGGATGAGCATACACACTCAGACCCACACATCTCCTTATTTACTCACACTTTCAAGCTAAGAAATTCAGGAACAAAGAGCAGTAGGAGCTCTTTTTAACCTATCAATGCTTAGACTCCAGCATAATGAAGAAAAGGAAAGTTTTGTGTAGAAATTGTTTCAAATCTGCATTAAGAGGAAAATAAATAATGTAAGTTTCTTAATTGAAGTCATTGCATCCTAAGAGCATCAGCCGTGCAAGACAGCTTTTGGCTTAATGGGATGACCAGCTCTTTTCTCACCAGGAGTAGGACGTCTGCTCTCCTCTGAAGAGCTTCGTTTGAAAAGCATCCTTAGTCAAACTTGCAGAATCATAGCCACAAAAGGTCCATTGGATGAGGATAACCTGGCTCTCCCTGTATTCTAACGTATTGCATTTAACATGCTTACAATAGAAAGTTCAGTATTCACTTTCATTAACAAATGTGTGATATAATTAGATGATTTTCAAACAGTGACTTTATGTCGCTCTACAAAGAAAATTCAGCCTCTTCTGGGCATTTTAAGAGGTTGAGTTTGTCTGGTCCCTGCTCATGTTATTTAACCTTTAATTTTGGGGTTAAAATGGTCTTTAGAAAATGATACTCTAGTGCTGTCCAACACAACTTTTCAGGATGATGGGAATGCTACAGCTGCAATAGTGTAACCACGAGATACATGGGTCTTTTGTGCAATTGAAATATGGCTAGTGCAATAAACAAAGTGAATCTTTAAAATTTTGAAAGAAAATATATTTAAATTTTTACTTAAATAGAAATATGTGACTAGTTGATACTACATTGGATAGTACAGATTTAATCTATTCTTCTTATTTTATGTATTAGTAAATTGGAACCCCAAAAGGCTAATCAATTTACTAAAGTCATATGGTTTTTAAGAGGCAAAGTCAAGGTTAAATTTCATATATCCTGATTGCTAAAAAATACTGTAGTACTATGCCATATTGTTCTTATGTGTGAATATATATTTGTGAGGGGGAAAATACATTTTTAAAAGAATACTATATTATAAGCAAGGATTGTTTTCTGATTAACAGGAATGTTCTGATACCTAGAACAGAGATGGCACTTATTAGGTGCTTATGAAATATTTGTTGAAAAATGAATGCCTGAGCAAACAGTCACAAGATGTCAAAATGATCAGCTATGTGATTAAACTGGCCTTGATGAAGATAGGGACTAGATCTTGTTCACTGTCTATCCTAAGCACCTGGAACTTGGATCCATATCAATATTTAAGTAATTTCTTGAAATTGTTATGACATGGTGATGTCTTTATCACATACCACAAAACTTCCTTTTGATCAGAGGCATGACCTGTTTCTCCCTGTAACCACATTAAAGCCTAGGACCATCATGGGTTAGCTGGGTTAACATCTCAGTCCTTCAATCACATGGTTTTGTAGCTTTAAAAAAGCTCCTTCAGTTCATTGGGCAGGGCTAAAACGAAAGGCTGAACTGGCCAATCTCCAGTTTAACTCTAATATTCTAAGGTTAATTTTCCCCCCACACCTCTGCCAAAAAATAATATTAAGAATACTTTTATAAAACTCCAGATTAGCTCACCAGTTTTTAAGTGTTCTCCTAAAGCTTTTAAGTGTTCTCCTAAAGAGTTTTTAGTTCTCCTAAAAACTCTCATTTTAGGGGCTGAGGTTGTGGCTCAGAGGTAGAGTATCTGCCTAGTATGCGTGAGGCACTGGGTTCGATCCTCAACACCACGTAAAATTCATGACGGAGCCCAGACACAAAGCTGAGTTACACAGAGCAAACGTTTTCATCATCTAGACAAATAGAGGTAAAATGTAAAAAACAGAGAACTTAGTAGGACATAAAATGATGTGATAGCAAAATGTTTTGACCCATGCAGCTAAATGCAGAATGTATCTAGATGATTCTTTCAGTTTCAGAATATTAGAATATGGAGGGTTATGTGATGGTACCTTAGCATAGGACAGACCAACTACCCATTGGTTAAAACATTTTCTGCATATCACCAATAAGTTTTGCTGACTCATTGTTTCTCCTACCTTGACAAAGCTATAAAATTCATCATAGCCAGCAAAGTCTGTTTCTTCAACAACTTTGGACATTTACTTATTGTTTTTATGCACTGCCTACCACCACACCACAACTCAAGTTGTCTTTAAACTAGAAATAATATTAATAATTCATTTTATTCTTTGTTTATTGTGAGTTAGGTCTTAAATTTTTTTCACAATTAGAAAGTGGTGACAATCTGAAGTCTGAAAGGAAAGTTGGGTCAACTGCATGCATGGAGGCTTTGTACTATTGTCTTTGTGGTTTCTAAGATTTCTTCTAGGGTAGCTAATTGGTAGCAATTCAAATGTGAGACTAAAAAATAACTTAAGTTCTTTTGTTTAAAGCAATGTGAAGAAAGGGCAAAAACATGTTTTCAGAATAGGTAATAATGTTTATTTCTCCATGGCTTTGAATACAATGCTTCCTCTTCTGCAAGTGAGATCCTTCCCTTCTCTACCTATAAAGCCCTATGTATCCTTTAAAACCAAGCTCAGGCATTACCACCTGTGATGGATTGTTTACAAAATTTTCCTCCTTCACTCACCCCTTAGATGGTCACCTCTCACACTTAACTCTTGGCTTGGCCAAATGACATTTGGGCTAATGTAAAAGTAGAAAGTGTGACTTAAGCAGAGAATTCAAAAGTTATTACATGTTGAAACTTTCCCTTTCTGCTTTTAGACTCAGCAACCATGTAAAAAAACAAAAAGCCACGCTGCAATAGGTTGGCAACATGTGGACCGACCAATTGCTCCTGTCTCTCCAGCAACCCATAAGAGGGAGGCCATTCAAAAAGAACCAGGCTCCAGGTGACATGCCAGCTGAATGCAGCCACATAAGTGAGTCTACAGGAGACCAAGAGTTCCGTATGTCCTACCAAAGTTGCCAATGTATATAATTATGAGCCAATTAACAATTACAGTTTTAAGAGACTATGCTTTGGAGTAGGTTGTTAGAAACAAAGATTAACTGACATAAAACGTGACATAAAAAAGTAAATGTTGTCACAACAAATATCTAAGATATGTGACACTTGTTTTAGGACTAATGTCAGAGATGGAAACGCAGCAGACCAGGGCTGCTAATGAAGATCAGAACAATAGCTGGAGAACTGTTAGCAAAGGCTGGAAAAATGTTGAACAAACTATTAGTGGAGACTGGAATAGCAGTAGGTAAAGTGCTAAAGCAGGCTAGGAAAATGGTGACTCATGCTATTTAGTAATGAAACAATTGGTAAAACTGTCACCTGGGGGTGCCTTGGAAAATAGAAAATATACCTAATAAATTTGTGGAACTGACTAAGGAGATTTCCAAGCAATGCCAACTGTTTTCTGCTAGTGATATATGAGAAAGTACGTGCTAAAAAGGGAATTATTCTGTTTGTACATAAAATTTAAAAAGACAATGACCTTTATAGAGGGCAGAACTTTAAGAATATCAAACTGCACTGCATTTTATTCAATTTTTATGTGTTTTAAATTCAGTGCTAATATGTACTATCCTTGGGCTTGCAAGTTCTGAGTCTTTTACTCCTTCAACCGTGATATTTTATTGGAAAATTAATGCTAATCTCTGAGGCTACAGATGAGGCACCTACAGCTAAGAAATATGCCCAATCACATAAGAAAGAGGAAAGTCAATATTTGGTCCTGAACTATCTGGCTTCAAAGTTAGCATTCTTTGCTTCCTTCCTGTTTTCCAAATTCTTTCAACAAGGAAAGCTTTCCAATTTGCAGTGAGTTTATTTTTTTTTTAACTTGAAATAGAATTTGTATACCATAGTTTCATTTGTAAGGATTCTCAAAAAAAAAAAAAATACACAAGAGTTTCACAGGACTGAATCTTTTTAACATTCAAGATGGGTAATAAGATGATACATTATGTATGAGGGGCTAGAATCTGCCTTCCACTTTTGTAATTGTAATAGAGTGGAAATGATGGTGACCCAGCAGCTTGTGCTCTTGAAGGTGGACTTGCTCTTTGATATCTGACCCGGAATGATCTCCTGGCACATCCCCTGCTGCTTCTGGCTTAGCATCTTCCTCTTCTTCTGGATAAGCTTTTTTTCCCCTCTCTTTTAATTCTGAAAATTCCCATTTAGATTAATGAAATGAAATTTTCCCTGGCAGGAGAACAAGGAAGAAATGGATTTTTTACAACAGGAGAATATAATATTAAACCTACTTAGGGAGGGAGGAATACATTCAGCTTAGATAATTGTTCTTTTTTACCTCCGCCACAAAAGAAAGAGATCTCTATTCTTGGAATAATTTATGTGTTATTTTCCTTGGAATTGGAGAACATAGATGATAAATTTTTCGTTAAGTGCTTTATTCTCTGAATTTCTACATTAATTTCCATTCTCATGGGATATAGAAAAGAAAATTCTCCACCTCTTTAAAAGCAAATGAGTCCAATAACAATTAGGCCTCCCTCAGTGGCCTTCATGCCTGGCAGAGAAAAACATTAAGAATATAAAACCATGCTGTATTTTATTCAATTTTTAGATTTTTAAAATTCAATATTAGTTTACACTTACCTTGAGTTTGCAAATTCTGTGTCTTTTTCTACTTCTGCCTTAATCCTTTACTAGTAAATTAATGCTCAATAAATACATTTGATGTTTTGTGATTTATCAGACATCTTAAATATTGTGGAAGAAAGAAAAAGCACAACTTCATAGCTTATAATAGTATTTATTATCAATATAGTGCAGACTTTCTCAATACAGGCACTATTTGTTGTCATTCTGAGTAAAAAGATAATTCTTCATGTGAGACTGCTCTGAGCATTGCATTAGTTTATCACCCTGGTCCCCAACACACTAAATGCCTGTAGAGTCCCACGATTCTTACAATAAACAAAAATGTCCATACACATTTACAAATACCTTTTGTGCATAAGTGGTCTTGTCCCTGGTAGAGTGAAATTCACTGGTGTAATGTAAGTTTGAGAAATCCAGACTTTTCCCCTTCTCCCCTCTAGATTATTCCCAAGTAATTATGAGAGTTTCTAGGGGACATCTCACTGGTGTTCATCAAACAATCTTTTCAACTCACATTGGTCATTAAGTTTCAACACCTAAATTTTCAAGACACAAATCCAAGGCATAACACTCCTCAAACCTACTAAAAGTCTTTTTAACTTCTTAATTTGTGTGTGTGTGTGTGTGTGTGTGTGTGTGTGTGTGTGGTGGAAGAGGAATCAGTAGTATGGTATGTATTACAGGTTTGAAGTAATCTTTGACTCTTTCCTATTTCCTACTAGATACTAATATGGTAGTAATCACTTTCAATGACCTAATGTGTCTTTAATGTCATTGATTCCTTTATAATTTTTTTCACGTTCCTAAATTACATTCCCTTCACATTGCCATGACACTTTCATGGTCTTAAAACTAGATTAATCAATTATGTGGTGGTTCAGTTTCTTCTTGATATATTCATTCATTCTACTAAAACTAGCAATGAATTTACTGTTGAACTATGAACTACAGCTTTTGTACCTATGTGGCTAAGAATTCTTGGTGTCATTCAAATCACCAATATTTATGAAATATGTGTTATGTGCCAGATTTTGCTCTCCCTTTTTTGCTTGCTTTTTTAAAAATCCTTTTTTTATTTATAAAAAGTTTTCTGACCTCTTCAATTCATACTGTCTTTTCCTTTCTCTGAATATTTATCCCACAATAAGCATTCCACCTTACAGTCAGAACTACAAAATTTGGAGTCATAGTATCCATTGTTTCCGCAAAATATTATAAATCTTTAGAAAATCAGAATTGTATTTTGCTCCATTTATATATTTTCCATGATATTTAGAATAGAATAGAACTGAGTACATAATAATTGGGGGAGGTGCCAGAGATTGAAATCAGGGGCACTTGACTATTGAACCATATCCCAAGGCCTATTGTGTATTTTATTTAGAGATAGGATCTCACTGAATTGCTTAGTGCCTGGCTTTTGCTGAGGCTGGCTTTGAACTCTCAATCTTCCTGCCTCAGCCTCCTGAGCCACTGGGATTCAGGCACGCATCACCACACCTGGCTCGTAATAATTCTTATTAATTGATTTTACTAAAATCTCAGTTTCTCCCAACATAGATAGACCTCATTTTACAGCCACCTGGGATAAAATATGTAAGATCTATATCCACTGATATTAGCGGGTTTCCTATACAATGTGATGTGATGTCTCACATTTTTAGAGAAAATGAGATCTTGCTAATTAATTTTTTTAAGAATTGATGTAACTGATTTAAACTCGTTCTTTGACCTCTCAGCACTTCTTTAAAATCAGTCTATATTATAGAAAAAATGTAATTATTAAAGTAAGTCTACAGAAAAAGCTGATAGAACTGGATATAATTGGAAACCCAGAAGCATGGCTCCATCTAAGTCTGAAGGCTCCTGAGCCAGGGAGGCTGATGATGTAATTCTGTCTGGGGACAAAGGCCTGAGAACCCAAGGAGGGGGCTGCTAGTGTAAGACCCCTTGTATCTGATTCTGATGTTCAACAACAGGAGAGGAGGAATGTGTTCCAGCTTCCAGAGTCAGACAAATTCATCTTTTCTCTGGTTTTATTCTCCCCAGATCCCTGGTCAATTGGATAGCTTGAGATGGATCCACACTGAGATGGATCCAAGCCCACCCACATTCACACATTAATTTCTGGAAACATCCCCAGAAACATACCCCAAAATTATGCTATGCTTGGTTTCTAGGTATTCCTAACACAGCCAAATTTGTAAGTGATATTAACATCATAGTGTGGAAGAAATATGTAATTTAACAAATAATGCCAAAAAATTAGTTTTCTATGTGAATCAATATCATAACCAAAAATAAATTCCTAATGGATTAAAAACATCTAACTTTTAAAAATTTCTAAGGAAAAATATAATTTACCTTTGCAACCATGTATTACTAAAGGATTTCTTAACAAAAAGAGACAGAATATATAAAATAAAAACTAGATAAATAAAACTGTGTCAAAGTAAACAACTTTTTTTTTTTTTTGACAATGTTAAAAAAGCAAGTCATAACCAGGAGAATATATTTTCAACACATCAGTTAACACAAAAAATAGCATTCTGTATTATTTTAAAACTACAATAAAAAGACACACAAACCAATAGAAAAATAGGTATACATTGCATAGAAGTGGAAAAACCAATGACTAGTAATAGATAAAAAGATGTTCATCTTCATTTATAATCAGAAAAAGGCAAAAATGCCATTTTATATCCAAACTATTGGCCAAAAAATTAAAAACTGACATCAATGTGCTTCTGAGGATTAGGGATATCAGGAACTCTCATGTATAAATGAGAGGATAAATTTGTCCAACTCACTTTGAGAATAATTTGGAAGATGTACCCACCATTAGGGTACCAACAATTTCATTCCTAGATAAATACCCTAGATTAAACAAGCCCTCACATATATACATCAAGACTCAGGAACTAAAATATTCATTGCAGTACTGTTTTTTGTTTTAAATTTTTTTGTAGTTATAGGTGGACAGCATGCCTTTATTTTATTTGCTTAGTTTTGTATGCAGTGCTGAGGATCACACCCAGTGCTTCACATGTGCTAGACAAGCACTGTACTGCTCTGCCACTGAGCCACAGTCCCAGCTCCCATTGCAGTACTGGTTTTTTTTTTTTTTTTTTTTGGTGGTGGTGCTGGGGATTGAACCCAGGGCATTGTGCATGCAAGGCAAGCACTCTACCAACTATATCCCCAGACCTGCTGTACTGTTTTTAACAGTAAAATCTAGAACCAGCACAAAGGTCAGTTGTGGTATATTCATACAAGAGAATACTCAATATACCACAGTGAAAACAAATGGACTACTGCTTCATGTGTTCCCATGAATGAAGCTCTCAAACATAAAATACAGATGAAAAAGAAAGTGACAGGAGGCTGGGGGTTGTGGCTCAGCGATAGAGTGCTTGTCTAGCAGGCACTGGGTTCTATCCTCAGCACCACATAAAAGTAAATAAATAAAATAAAGGTATCATGTCCAACTACAGCTAAAAAATATATATTTTTAAAGTAACAGAAGAGTACTGAATTTGCAGTTCTGTTTATACAAAATTTTTTAAAAATATGCAAAACCCAACAAATATATTTAGGGATGCATATATCAAAAAACTACATTGAAAGATAAAAGAATGCTAACTCATAATTCAAGATAATGGTAACCTAAGAAGCAGGGGGTAATGTATATTGGGAGGGATGGTGATCCCAGTCGGGGACACAGAATAAGACTTCAGGCATATGTTAGAGTTTTCATCTTTTCTTATTTTTTACCTTTTTAAATTTTATTTTTTAATTTAAATTTATTTTTACTTTGTTATGGTAAGAATTTTATTGTGGTATATTTTATAGTAAGAGTTTTCATTTTTCCTCAGAGTGGTACATATAAGCAAGTTTATTTTATTTTATTTTTATTATCTATACTGTATATATGTAGGTTTATAATTGAAAAATATATATGAAATAATTCAAAATTGAATTTTTGTTAACATATTTAATAAGTATTAAGCTAAATAACTATGCCTCTGATTTGTATCCTGATTCTTAAGTGGATTTGTTTGCCTAAACTTCATGGTTCCAAACCATAGGCAGAGAATTTGCTCTTTATACTTCCTTCTTTATAAAGAATTTACACCCAAATTTCACAGAGTAAGACTACCATGCAGAAAGTCAGAATAGTTTTTGCAGAATGGTTTTGGGAATAAATTGGGAGATTTCCACTTTGATTTATGTTGAGTAGTGTTGGTCTATGTGGCTACGATTTTAGAATAACATTTGTTTTAAAAAATCCCTTTCCCTCTCTTTTTTTTTTACAACTCCCCACACACTAAATATCTTTAGGAACATATGGTAGTTCCAAGAAAAAGCCAAGTGAATATCTGAAACATTAATGCGCCATGCTGCTATCATCACAAGAATAAAGAAAACTGGGAATCCAGCAATCTCCTAACACAACAACTGTTGCCTGCCAATTCCTATATCAAATAAAAATCATCACTTAGGGGAAGGAGGGTTGCACGGTGACTAAGCAGACAGATGGCAGGTGTGAGTCAAAACACTCTGGGGTGCTAGCTCAAATCATTCGGCATCATTCAATGTTGAATCGTCCACTGGACGAGAAGGAAAAGGTTGGAAACCTAATGGACGGAGATTTAAAACACAATCGAGATCTTAAATGAAGCGCTGCAACTTCTATACCAAATTCTTTGGGGCTGCTCTCTGATCTTTCTCTGCCTCCAGCTGATGTAAGCCTCTCCCGCCTTTCCTTGCCAGCAGGTCCTAGTGATGCACAAGGGAGTCATTGTTTCTCCACGGTACTACCCCTCCCTGATCTGGGACCACCTGTTTCAAAGGTTACCTGGCTGCATTCCTGGAGGGCAGTGTTCCAAGACCAGCGATAAGAAGTTAACCACATCCTTGCCTGGCGAGCAACCCATCATGACTCGCTGCCTTAGCGTTCAGTTCCTGGGAGTGACCAAATCTAATTTTTATGTGTTAGACCCATGCCCACGGGGGTGTGTGACCGGGGTGGGGGGACCTCAACCACTCTCTCTTATTTGCATAACTGCTTTACATATTGCTATCATTGGGCTGTAATGAATATGTATGTAATTACAGAAAAGGACCCTAGGTGGAGCCTCAGTACTGGCGCCGACAAAATGAAGAACGAATTGAAAATAAAATAAATCAGAGTATTCCAAAATTTCCATAAGGAATCATAGTGTTTTGCAGAATAATCTGTTTGTTGTTGCTGTTCTTCCACCATAAGGAACATCTAAATGTAGAAATAGATGCTTTTAAGGATAACACTCAAAAGAGCGTGTTCAGTCATAAGGAATGAAAGCACATTAATGCCAGTGTTCTGTCTGACATGGCAGTGTGTGTGAGTGAGAAGAATGTCCCTATCATCGGCTCACTCTCCTGACCACCTCACCTCCCTATAGGGTCATCCCACTAATTTATTTATTTATGTATAGTAAAAACATCTCATATCACAAGAGAAATAAGAATTATTTTTAAGACATTTTGCCTGTATTAGATTATTTACACAGAAACCATAAGAAGTCAATATTACTCTTTTCTATTTGTGCTTCCTTTTGTTTGTCACTACTGTCAAAAATTAGGCTTATTAAATTTTTTTCCCAGCTTTATTGAGATATATTTGGTAAATAAAAATTGCATATGCTCAAGGTGAACAAGATGATGATTTTACATTTTAGTACTGCTTTCCTCTTCCTCTTTTCCTCCTTTCCTTCCTTCTTTTTAGATACACTGATTTTTAAAAATTATCTAATATTTTATTATATATAATAACCACAATATATATTATAACCACATCTGCATATGTTGCATCACCCAACTGGAGAAATTAAACATTGCAAACACAATTTAAGTTCGGTTGGTAACACATCCTATCATATGAAAGTCCCCTCACCTTCAAGACATCATTAATATTCAGAATTTTGTATTCATCATTCACATGTATATATTTGAAATCAACCTATGTATGTATCATTGATTAAGACACAGTATATTGAATGCTTCTAAATTTATATTGTTGGTTACAGACTGCTGTCATTTGGATATTGAGAGTCCCCCAAAGGTCCTCGTGTTATAAAGGCTTGGTCCTCAGGGAGTCCCTTTTGGGGTATGCTGTGGATATTTAGGAGGTAGGGTAAGTAGGAGACCTTTATGTCATTTTGTTTGTGCCTTGAAGGGGATTGTGGGATCCTGGCTTCTTCCTCTGCTTCTTTTAGTCCCTGGCCATAGGGTGAGTAGTTTGCTCCTCCACTTGCTCCCCACCATTACCATCTGACACCCACACCATAGATCTAAAAGCAATGGGTCCATGTGACCATGGACTAGGACTTCAATGATTATGAGCCAAAAGAAACGTTTTCTCTTTACAAGTTAATTTTCTTGGGTATTTTGTTAGAGTGAGGGAAAACTGAATAATACACATGCTACATGTGTCTTCTGCAATTTGCTCTTTTCTCAGATTCTGTTTGTAAGATTTATCCATTATGATACAAATAGCTCTATTTATTCTTTCTAAAAATAAAATTAACTTTTTATTTCGGAATGATTTTATATTTACAGAAAAGTTGCAAAATGCAGAGAGAGTAGAACATTCTCCCAACTTATCCCTATTCCAATCTAGTGCAGGATTTCATATTACATTTAGGATTTATCTTTTGTTCTTGTGTATGAATATATTAAAATTCACTTTTCCATTGTTATGTTGATGAATATTTAGATTTTTTCCAATGTTTTATTAATATTACTGGTGATTTTTTTAATATCAAAGTAATATTACTGGTGATATTACTTTGTGTATCTGCGTGATGTCTTTGTGCACACATGAAATTTATCACAAATATATCAGATGACAACTCTACACTATCACAAATATATCAAAGCTCCCATTGCTAATCTTTCCAAATCTTGGTATCATCAAACTACGTTTTTACTAATTTTATGAGTCTGAGATAGCATCCATTTTTATTTTGATGTACTTTTTTTTTAACTACTGGTGAGATTGAACATTTTTCATGTTTCCTATTGTGTACTCAGTCATGTCTGTTGTTATTTGATTGTATTGATTTGTAGAAGTTTAATGTATATGTATACTCACTCTACACTAAATTTTTATTGGCCGTATGCATTGCAAATATTTTCTTTATTAGTGACTTCTCTCGATTTTTAAAAAATGGTATCTTTAGATGCACAGATGTTTTAAATGTTAATATGGTCTAATTGATTCATAAAACTTTTTCTTAAAGATTTCAATTCCTGTTTCTCAAAAAGACCTTTCTAAACTCTGAAAGCACAAAAATATTCTGTTATATTTTTTATATTTTTAAATTTTTTTTTCTAAAATCTTTCCTAAAACTTAGTGCTCCTTCCTGGGAAGATAAAACTTTTCCAGAAATAGATTGTCACAATGGTTTGACAGCAACTTAATGTACTTAATGTCACTGAACTATATGCTTAAAATGGTTAAAATGTTAAATGTTCTGTTATGTACATTTTATTATGGCAAGAAAATGCTTAGACATGTAACACAACAATTTGTTAGTATATCTTATGACTTTGTGGGTCAGAAATTTATTCAAAGAATAGCAGGGGTTGATATTTGACATCCAGGGCCTCATTGAGAATGACTCAAATGACTGGGGGCTCCAAACACCTAAGAACTGTTTGGACATCTCGATTTTTTCTTTGCACAGCCTCTCCATGTGGCTAACTTGGATTCTTTCAAAGCACAGTGGTCTTAAGGTAGTTGGACTTGGTGGGTTTTTTTTTTTTTTTTTTTTTTTTTTTGGTACTGGGGAATTGAATTCAGGGTCACTTGACCACTGAGCCACATCCCCAGTCTTATTTTGTATTTTATTTAAAATAAATTGAGTTGCTTAGTGCCTTGCTTTTACTGAGGCTGGCTTTAAACTCACAATCTTCCTGCCTCAGCCTTCTAAGCCACTGGGATTACAAGTGTGCCCCACCGCACCCAGCAGCTAGTTGAACTTCTTACATGACATGTAAGGTCATTAAGAAATCAAAATGAAAGCTATCAGTTCTTGTTGACTAGTCTCTAAAGGAGTATTGTGTCAATTACACCACACTTGGTTGATCCAAGCAATCAGGGAGAAGGAAAAAGATGCCCTCCTAATGTGGATAATGTCAAAGAACTGCAGCCATCCTTAATCAACCACAGTCGCATTGAGATAAAACATTTTAGTTCTCTTGTTAGTTAAAATCTTTGATAGTTTTACTAATTTTTGTCTGAGTGATCCATCAGTTTCTAACCTCTGTTAAAATTTCTCATACTATTATCTTTGTAGATTTGTTAATATTCTGTAATATCTTCTTATAGTTTTGTCAATTTTTTAAAATGTATTTTTAAGCTAAGAAAATGAGTTCAGACTCAGCTAGAATGTTTTGAGATTGCCCATGAATTATATTTTCTTGTATCACTAAATGATGCTACTTACTCCCAAGGCTTTCTACTTTCCAAGGACAGTCCTGCTTTATACTTATTCTGCTGAAAAATTAACAGTGACCTCTCTCACTTTCAGACATGTCCCTTAGGTAACAAATCATCAGTGACCCTACAAATTATTTTGTTTTATAGTTGTCCATTTTTAATGTTTAATGTAACATTATTCTTTGTTTTAAAAATTTCCTACGTTGTTGAATTTTTATTAAATATTTTCTTCAATCTATTCTCAACATGCCTTTACTAGCGTGTTCAGATCATTTTCTTTAATTTTGATTACTGGTATTTGGACTTGTTATGAGCATCTTCCTGTCCTCCATTTGCCAAATTTATTTTTAGTTTTCTTTCTGATATATCAAGTTTATAACTTCCTTTTTTTTCCAAAGGAAATTACAAATTCTGTTTCTGCCCTTTTAGTAGTGACCCTTGATTGTTTTAAACATAGCTCTGTTAACAAAGCCAAAGTTAATCACTATGAAAGTCTACATAGTCTCCTAAACAATACAAGAATTTGAGAATATCGTCACTCCAAACCCTTCCTATCATACAAGTTATTTTTGTCTGGCATTATGGCTACATATTTTTTAACTTCCCAAATTAGTCATTATAAATAGTATTGTTTAACACAGTCAGTCATTTTATTGAGGCTTGAACACATTTAATGCTTTCTTTGAACATAAATCCTCTGGAACTTCATTTTTTCCTCTGAATTCAATTTCTTTCTTCCTGCTATTTATCTTTTAAATGTGCTTCAGTGAGAACTTGTTAGGCTTAAAGGCTCTTAGATTTTGTTCATTTGAAAATGTCCACATTTCATCATCATTCTTGTTCAGCAATTGAGGCAAGGTATACAGTGTCAGCTAGCAGTCGTTTCCTCTTAGCACTCTGAAGATAGTTTATTGTTTTCTGTCTTCTTTTGTTGCTCTTGGAAAGTCACCTCTAGATCTAATCAATAGTCTGTCTCCCCCATCTGTTTTTAAGATCTTTTATTTATCTGTGTTCTGCAGTTATACTAACATGTGTCTAAGTTGAGTCTTCTATTTTTTGTTGCTGTTTTGTTAACTCAGTTTTGTTGTGGTACAATTTACATTTAGTAAAATACTCATGTAAACTACACATGTTGATAAGCTTTGTAAAATTTACAAACCAAAACAATTAAAATATATAACATATTCATAATCCAAGTGTTCTTTTGGTGTTCCCTCCACTCATCATCCCAAAACTTGGTTTCTCCTTTCTATAACTTAGGATATTCTTTCCTAGAATTTCCTTTATAAATGAATTAATGTATTACATATTCTCTTATATTTCCTTAATTTTTCTCAGCATAATATATTTGAGAATCATCCATATTATTGCACATATCAAAATACATTTTCTTGTAAGGTTTTATAGTTTTGATTTTTATATTTATGAATTTTATATACATCTTTTTTATTTTTTATTTGTTCTTTTTTAGATATGCATGACAGTGGAATGTATTTTGACATATTATACATACATGGAGCATAACATTCTAATTAGGATGCCCTTCTTGTGGTTGTACATGATATGGGGTTTCACTGGTGGGGTATTCATATGTGAATATAGGAAAGTGAAATCCAATTAATTCTACTTCATATACATCTTAGACTTAATTTTTGTGTTCAGTACTGGGAAGAAGTAAAGTTTATCTGTTTTGAAAATGTTTTTCTAATTCATTGCTTGCTGCATAGTATCATTTGTTGAAAAAATAAAAATAAAAGTTGTCCTGTCCCATTAAATTGCCCTGGGATTAATTAGCCATATATGTACATATTTCTGCACTTTCTATTTTGTTCCATTGATTTATATGTTTAGCCTTAAGTCAATTTCACACTGTCTTATTTAATGTAGCTTTACAGTAAGTATCAAAATCAGGTAGTATGAGTTATCTTCCCACCCTCCCCTTCCTCCTCCTTCTGGGTAAGGGGCACTGGAACATTACTGCAGAGAAACCTCATTCACTTCATCCTTCTACATCTTGTGAGAGTACATCTAATTCGATGAACCCAATTTGCATACAGAACTTTACTAAAAGCGAGCCATGGAAGGTAGTTTCCAGTTTTCCAGCCCTTCCAAAATGAAGCATAGTATTAAAGAGGTCAAGTGGGCAGTCCCTCACATGGGCATGCATGCCTTTGGCAGAGGTAGGGCTTATTTGGGAAAACTAGTGTAGATCACAATGTTGTTTAGATGGCACAATCAGAAAAAGGTTATTGACTATCCTTAAGGGAATGCTAACCAACTATTCTCCAATACAGGAAATACCTACCTGGTGATCAAAAATAAATATGCTGCTGAGTTAGAGTGCCCCCTCCCTTACAAAGATCTGGAGGCTCAAGAAGACATGCATTTCTTCTCTGGATTCCATGATTTCTGCTCTTTCTTTGCTTTTTCTATCACGATAGCTCTCTGACAACCCAAAAAGCAACTTGTCCATGAATGTGGCCTTCCTGAGTCACCTGTATCTGAGTCAATGTCTCTATCTTCTAAGTGCTAAATTTTACATTTAAATACACCTCTCGGGTGACACAAAATTACCTTGAAGGAGTTTAAGACACGCCATCTCAAAATATGCTGCACTGATGTATTATTTCAAGTTCTAATCACTTAAGAGCTGTAACTTCAGAAAGTGTCACTTGGTCTAAATTTCCCTCCATGCAGAAAGTCACAGAGATTCTCTTGGGAGGGACGTCCTTCACATACCAAGGCTAGAAAACAGCTCCGATCATCCGAGACTGGTAACTGGGGCCGCAATGAACTTGAACAAACAGCAGTGATCCTTACACCCCAGTAGCTTCTATATCTCCTCTTACATATCTCTTAGATAACATCCCTAGAGTTTACTACCCTGGTCCAAAAACCCATGTGTCTTGTCATTCCCTCACAGATATATTATTCTTTGCCTAGAAAGTATAAAAGTATTATACTTTGGTCATTTCTTCAGACTCTAGTCTCTTGTGAAGATCGCTATGAACATGTACAATTAATAAAGAATGCATTTCTCTTGGACTTGGGCTGTTTTGTTGTTGTTGTTGTTGTTTGAACCACAGATTGAACCCAGGGATGTTTAAGCACTGAGTCCTTTTTTTATATTTTACTTAAGAGACAGGGTCTCGCTGAGTTGCTTAGAGCCTCTCCAAATTGCTGACACCGGCTTTGAACTCATGATCCTCCTCCTCAACCTCCCAAACCACTGGGATTACAGGCATGTGCCACCACACTCAGCCTTGTCTCTGGTTAATCAGCTGTTTTACTAATTGGGCTCCTAGATTCAGCCAAAAAGCCCATATAAAAATAGAGCGGAAGGAGAGAATCTCTCTTCTCTATGACTCATAACTGGATTAGATGTGATACAGGATTAGATATAATGGCACTTTCCCACTTTTAATGGACTTTTGCTAATACCATTTAGAAAGAATCTTCTATTGTGGGGAAACCCTTGTCATTTCCAGTCAAGGAAACAGTATTTCTTCAAATTTAGATAATGTCATTTTTCAATTAAGCCTGAAAATTTGAGGAAGATCTGATTTTTCAAGAATATTGTCTACTACCTACTCCTTACATCATTTTGCATACTATCGAATATAACGGCAAACTGGTTTTTTTATTTTCAGTTTTGGGGTTTGAAACCATGGCTTTATACATGAGACACAAGCACCCCACCACTAAGCTACACCTCCAGCTCCACTGATGTGTTTGTTTGCAGCAGGGATTGAACCCAGGGGCACTTACAACTGAGCCATATCCCCACCTTTTTATTTATTCATTTTTAATTTTAACAAAAGGTCTCACTAAAGTGCTTAGACCCTTGCTAATTTGCTGAGGCTGGCTTTGAACTTTTGATTTTCCTGCCTCAGCCTCTGAAGTGGCTGGAATTACAGGTGTGCATGACTATGGTTGGCTGATTTTTAAACTTAAAAATACATATTACATCATTCAAGATAAATAATTACTAAAATGTACTTATGCATTATAACCCACATCCATTTTTTGCTTCCTGCCTTGTATCATTGGTAAATATATAATTTGATTTCCTGTTTCTTTTCCTTTTAATTAAGATGTAACTCTAACGCCAATAGTATTAGAATTGCTATTTAGTTTTAAAGATTATTATTTTTATCATTTCCTCACAAATGGGTTTACCAAAGGAGAAGGAGGATGAATTGTTTATATTTTTAATAAGTTGTAACATGTGTATATCTCTCTTTACATGACAATTAATAAAATAAAACATGACTTTGAGATTATAAAACAGATGAGATAATATTGAAAGAAACATAAAATTGTAACTTTCTAAATCTGTAGTGAGTCAGAAAATGAAGTAAAGTCACAAGAAGAGGAGTGTGGAATCATCTTAACTCTCCTCTTTTCCAAGACAGGAGCCTGGTGGTTAGTGCCCTGCTTCTCTAACACGCATCCTCTGGAAACATGGAGCAGCCTGGAAGCCAGGAAAGAAGACTCTTCTTTGTGATGAGAGGGGGAAATGACCCACACCCCTTCCGCACACTGCAGATGCGTCTTGGCATTGAGTCCATGTAGAAGCAGTTACATGCTTCTCAAAGTACAAGCAGAGCTGTGGGCATCTATGACTAAATTCTACCAGAGCTTCCTGAATTTTAGCATAAAAACCATCAGTGAGCAGATTAAAAACAAGCATTTAATCTGATGCGGTTCTGATTGGTTATCCAAGAAAACACATTTTATCTAGACCTTCAGTTGGTCCTAACACAAGTAGTTGAATGACTAAACCAAAAATTTTTGTAAAGGAATTTACTGGATGGTGCTTTTAATCTAATATTTTAAAAATGAGCATCTTATGTGTTCGTGCATGAGTTTTCATCCTTTGTCACCACCCCCGTGAGATAGGAGATACTATTCCCATCTTACAGATAATAAACCTGAGAGATCGAGGTCCCTCCATCAATGCCAATGGTCAATGCCAGAGCTAGAACAATAACATAAGCCTTCTTCCCTGAGTCCAATACTCTTCTCACTCTGTCATGTGTTTCCTTTTATTTATATGATGTCAGTTTATTTATTTTTGAAGTGGTAGGGACTGAACCCAGGGCCTTGTGCATTCTAGGTCAGCACTCAACCACTGAGCTACATTTCCAGCCCTTGCCTTGTGACTCCTTTTGCCCACATGAGAGCTGGATGTCAATGAGGCATGAAGCCACAGTAGCAAGAGGGAGTGTCTTCATAAAGCGAGTGGGTGCTGGCGGGAGGGCAATTAGTCTTCTGTCATTCTAAGCAGATCTGGTTTTTTTCCTCTTCCTTTTTTCCTGCTGCAGTATACTTAAGTTCATTACTTACCATAGTGCAGGCTTGGGATCCACCATAGTCTACTGTATTTTTTTTTAAACAAAGAATGCACTTTTCCAAGTTTCCCACCTCTGTAAATACTCACCCCTGGATAGAGCTATTCCCTCCTGTGTGCAGTCACTGTACTTTCTGTCCTCTGCATTTGCCTACATATTCAATTGTATATGATTATAGTCATCCCTTCCTGGAGGGAGCTTATCTGACAGAAAATTATAAGGTATGGAAATTGCTGTGCATCTTTTCTGAAACCTAGAGAATTTTCAGGAAAAAAGGAGTTATTTATTCAAAAATATTTAGAGAGTATAAAATGAAAAGAAGGCAGAAATAAGAGACAGAGGATGCCTGATGGGCCACAGTAACAATAACCATTAGATTTTTATGCCTCTAGATGTGTACTGGTGCCTGCCAGGAACTCACCACTGGTCCAGGAAAACCTATCATGGGACTTCCAGGGACAATCAAGACACTGAAAGTATACAAGGGGCATGAGACCTGGGAAAATGATGCATTTTTTCCCCCTAGCTATGTTAACTTCAACCAGTACAGCAACTTTATACTGCTAAAATTTTGGAGGAAACAGATTCTGGAATTTGATCATAAATAAGAGTGAACAGGTAGCTACCAGTTATCTACTACATGTGTGGGAGGAAAGACTCTTCTGCTCTACCCTCTTAGTTCTGTGGCCAGCCCTGAGCATTAATCTGATAAAAGGAAAGCATACACATTTTATTTGATATTAGTATTATTACATGTATATAGAGACCTTCATATATAAGAAATGAAAACCTAAAGAAGCAGAGAGTCCTGAGAGCTTGTACGCCATTTTAGCACAAAACAATAAATTTTAGCGATCGGACAAGACAAAGGAGTATGGACTAAGGGCAGTAAATTGTAGGAAAGTAATTAGGAAATCTATGGGGGAAACTAATAGAAGATAAGGGTTATTTTAGTAAGTTCGTATGGATTCATCTCCGTGCCGAACTTCATGTCCAGTGATAAGAACATTCTCCCCTTTTGGATATAGAAAAGGTGCCTTTCTTGTTGGAAATTTATGTCCTGCTTTTGGTTGAAAGGAGATGGCAGAGTTCCTTTTCTGCATCTGCAATTTCTCAATTGCCTTCAGTTTCTAAATAATGAATGCACTAGAGTGGCATATTTGGAGGTGGCATTTTCTGATCCCCTTCACCATTAATCATATAAAATGTATAAGATTAGCAGTGATAAATCCTACTTTACAAGGAGGAAAATAAATGCTTTGTTTTTGCACAAATATTACAACAGTAACTCATAAAGTATATGTATTCATCCATTCTGTCATCTGTAGATTAAAAATATATATATATTGTTATTAGACATGGGCACATCAAAGGATTGTGTCTGGGATGGAACCAGGGTCAGGATTTCTTTTTTTTAATTGGTTGTTCACAACATTACAAAGCTCTTGACATATCATATTTCATACATTAGATTGAAGTGGGTTATGAACTCTCAATTTTTACCCCAAATGCAGATTGCAGAATCACGTCGGTTACACATCCACAATTTTACAAAATGCCCTATTAGTAACTGTTGTATTCTGCTACCTTTCCTATCCCCTACTATCCCCTCTCCCCTTCCCTCACATCTTCTCTCTCTACCCCATCTACTGTAATTCATTTCTCTCCTTGTTTATTTTCCCATTCCTCTCACAACCTCTTATATGTAATTTTGTATAGCAATGAGGGTCTCCCTTCATTTCCATGCAATTTCCCTTTTCTCTCCCTTTCCCTCCCATCTCATGTCTCTGTTTAATGTTAATCTTTTCTTCCTGCTCTTCCTCCCTGTTCTGTTCATAGCTGCTCTCATTATATCAAAGAAGACATTTGGTATTTGTTTTTTAGGGATTGGCTAGCTTCACTAAGCATAATCTGCTCTAGTGCCATCTATTTCCCTGCAAATTCTATGATTTTGTCATTTTTATTGCTGCGTAGTACTCCATTGTGTATAGATGCCACATTTTTTTTTTATCCATTCATCTATTGAAGGGCATCTGGGTTGGTTCAAATTCCTTAATAGGACACCCATAGCACAAGAGTTAATAACAAGAATCAACAAATGGGACTTACTTAAACTAAAAAGTTTTTTCTCAGCAAGAGAAACAATAAGAGAGGTAAATAGGGAGCCTACATCATGGGAACAAATTTTTACTCCTCATACTTCAGATACAGCTCTAATATCCAAAGTATACAAAGAACTCAAAAAATTAGACAATAAGATAACAAATAACCCAATCAACAAATGGGCCAAGGACCTGAACAGACACTTCTCAGAGGAGGATATACAATCAATCAACAAGTACATGAAAAAATGCTCACCATCTCTAGCAGTCAGAGAAATGCAAATCAAAACCACCCTAAGATACCATCTCACTCCAGTAAGATTGGCAGCCATTATGAAGTCAAACAACAACAAGTGCTGGCGAGGATGTGGAGAAAAGGGTACTCTTGTACATTGCTGGTGGGACTGCAAATTGGTGCGGCCAATTTGGAAAGCAGTATGGAGATTCCTGGGAAAGCTGGGAATGGAACCACCATTTGACCCAGCTATTGCCCTTCTCCGACTATTCCCTGAAGACCTTAAAAGAGCGTACTACAGGGATACTGCCACATCGATGTTCACAGCAGCACAATTCACAATAGCAGGGTCAGGATTTCTAGGCAGTTCAAGTAATTGGCTGCTAATGGTTGGTCCTAGGGTCCTAGAGACATGGTGCCCAGGACAGATGAGCTGCTCATGGCGTTCAGAAATGTTTGAGGATTTTAAGAGCATTACTTGGTTTCAAAGTAGAAGAAGGAAACTACAGAAGGAAAACTAATTAGTGATTTGCTAAATGTGTATGAAATATAATATTATACCAATTTTATTAATGTACTATTCATAAAATTTTCATCCCATCCATTTGATTTCATTACTTGGCAGGAATTCCCAATTACACTTGATGATGTGTGATAAATCAGAGTAGATCACTCTACAGTACTCATAGTAGTCAAATCATTTAACAGACAAATTATTAATGATCCTAAAATTTAAAACTATATATTTATTATGGTTAACAGGTACAGTGGGTTTGCTTTCTTTTGTGTGTGTGTGTATGTGTGTGTGTGTGTGTGTGTGTGTGTGTGTGTGTAGGGCTGTGGAAAATTTAAAATGGCCATGCTGGGTTCTATACTGTTCAATAAATTTATTATGAAAAATATAATTACATGCATTAAAGAGTAAAGAAAGAAACCAAGACCAGAGAATACTTTTAATTTATATTTATTTGTTATATTTTTTGACAGTGATAGGTATTCAAGCCAGGGCTTCACACAAGTGAGGCAAGTGTTAGACCACTGCCCTTTTTATATTATTTTGAGACAAGGTCTCATCAAGTTGGCTAGTGTTGAACTTGTGATCCCACTGCCATAACTTCCCAAGTAGCTGGGATTGTAGGAGTGCACCACTGCATCTGGTTGGAATAACATTTATTCATAATAGGAAAGTAAGAGTTGTTCACTGTAGGAAGTTTTTTTAAAAAATTTTTTTTCTTGGTGGTACTGGGGATTGAACCAGGGCCTTGTGCATGTGAGGCAAGCGCTCTACAAACTGAGCTACATCCACCACCCCTATAGGAAGTTTTGATATAAACATTTATAGCCCTTTGCAGAGATTTCTACCACAAACATTGAATGTATCTTTTTTTAAAAAAAAAAAAAAAGGAAAAAATTTGTTCTGACATTCCTAAAAACATTTCAAAGTTTTAACTATTTTTAAAAAATTTGTTGGCAACGGGGATTGAATCCTGATGTGCTTTTACCATTGAGCTACATCCCCAGACCTTTTAATTAATTATTTATTTTTGTTTATTTATTTATTTTGAGACAGGGTGTCATTAAGTTGCCCAAGCTGGATCCTCTTGCCTCAGCCTCTTGAGCAGCTGGCTTTACAGGTGTGAGCCACTGTGCCCAAACTCTGCTTCTTAATATTAATATTTGGATGCCAATTTTTGCTTTGTGTTATACTTACAGCTAAGTATGAATGATGTTAAATGAGCCAATATTAAAGTTAGGATTAGGATTTAGTATTTTGTACATCAAATTGTAATGATAGTGTTAGATGTTTAGTCTCATATGTGTTGTTGATTCCAACAGCTTGAATTTCTTATCTGTATTCTAAACAACTGAACTACACTGTAAGATAAGTATATTCAGGAGATTCTACAAGAGTCAAAATATCTCTTCACTTATCAGTACATTGGTAGTTACCAGTAATTTTTTTTGTATACATCATGTAAGGATATTGCTAAATTGTTTTAAATGGAAAAAATCCTTTTCATATTTTCTTATTCTTCTATTCTTATTATTCAAATTATTTTCTGAATGAGATGGTTAAAGCTGAAAAATTCATTAATTTAATGTATACTTCATTTTAGTAAAGAGCTACTGCTCAGAATACCAACTCAAAATCACTATCAACTATCATAGCAATATAACTAAACATTCTGCTTAAAAAAGTACTGTTTTTAGACTGGAAGAAAATATTTGATAGCTCCTCTCCTGCAGAGGATTAATACCTACAATACATAAAGAACTAAAAAAACTGTATATAAAAAATCAAATGAATTATACATATACTTCTCGAAAGAAAAAATACAATGGCCAACAAATATATGAAAGAAATGTTCAACATCTTTAGTGATTAGGGAAATGCAAATCAAAATTACAGTGAATTTCATCTCATATCAGTCAGAATGGCAGTCATCAAGAATACACATAATAATAAATGCTGGAGAGGATGTGGAGGAAGAGGAACACTTTTACATTATTGGTGTAGAAAAGTACAACCACTATGGAAACCAATATGGCGGTTCCTCAAAAGACTAGGCATGGAACCATCATACGACCTAGCTATACCACTCCTCAGTATTTATCCTAAAGAATTAAAGTCGTCACACTACAGTGATACTTGCATACCTATGGTTATAGGATCACAATTCACAGTAGCCAAACTATGGAACCAAGCCTAGGTGTTTCCATTAACAGATGAATGGATAAAGAAAATGTGGTATATATACACAATGGAGTTTTATTCAGCCATAAACAAAGATGAAGTTATGTCATTTGCAGGAAAATGAATGGAACTAGAGACCATTATGGTAAGTGAAATGTCAAACTCAGAAGGTCAAGGGTTGTATGTTGGAAGTTAGAGAGGAAAAAGGAAAAGAAAGGTGTGAGTTTTGGGGGGTAGAAATCTCATGAAAATCAAAAGACAGTAAAGTAGAAGAAAGTGACCAGAGGGAGAGAGATGGGGAAGGAGGCGGGTAGTGCTGGGAAGTGATATTGACTGAATTGTTATGTGCATGTATGCATGTGTAACAACAAATCTATCATTATATACAATTATAGAGCACCAATAAAACATGTGGAAAAATACTTTTCTTAAACTGGTATTATTACAGAATGATAGTGTTGGAAGGATTTTTAAAATGGACATTTAAGAAGAGTCATACTCATCACCTCATCGGTCTTTCACATCATGTTTCTAGTACAGCCTGAGGAAGTGCTGTCTCTCAGAAATGAAGATGACATCATTAAATCAACTTCATTACTTTGGTTATTTCCTAGAGGGATTATGAAAGATATGAAAGTTAAAAGCTAGCACAATCTTGGCATACATATAGCCATTAATATGATCACCTCAAGAGGCCTTTGAGATATGGCCAAAAGGCTATATCTGAGTATTGTGTTTTATTCCGATCTTATACTCTAAAAGCGGTGTTGAAACATAGTGGGATCATACCAGTCCCATCTATGTGAATTGATTTCCCAAGTATTTATTGAGGCTTTCTTTGTGCCAGCAGTATAAGGATGAAAAAGACAGAGGAGGAGGGCTTCTGGTCTCAGTGTGGAGGTTTGAAGTACGAATAGACATCGGCAAGGGTGAGAGGCAGTATTCTAAGCATGTATAAATACAAAAGTCAAAATAAAAGTGGGAATATTTCTCATCTGCTGGAGCATAGAATCAAAGGAAGAGGATGGAAATGAGACTGAAGAATTTGGCAGGATCGTGGAGATGGTGTCTCTGTGGGGAAGCCCAGGACAGCTGGCAGCATTGGTGGATGAGCAGCAACTGTAATAGGGGTCATTAGGAGGCCATTAGAAGGTCCCCCAGAGCCATTGGCTGAGGACCCTGAGGAAGGTGAGACTGAGTGATTCTGAGGAGCTGCATTAACCCTGTCCAAAAGAGCTGGATGTTCATATGGGATAACATGACATCTGGTCTGACCTTGAATCTTTAAAAAGTAATCAATTCCCAGTGTAGATCTAACTCTGAGTGGCAAAACTTTATAGGGCAATTTAGGATTATAAACTCAGCTCTAGAAGACAAGATTTCTTCTACAAGTACAAAGCACAAGTAAAGATTTTTAAATTGTAAACATTTTAAAATTTAAATTGTAAAGCATTGATTTTAAGAGCCTACCGTTCATCAAAAGACTTCAAAGAGAAATAAAAAAGACAAAATACAAATTGGGAGAAAATATTTGCTACACATATAACTGATAAAGATAGTTGGGCTATATAAGAAATTATTACAAATCAGTAAGAAAAGGACTATCAATCAATCCAGTAGAAAATGGGCAAATGATATAAAAAAATATTTCACAGAAGACAAATGGCCTGTGAATGTATTTTAAAATGCTCAAACTTAAAATCTGAAAACCATTAAGTATAATACACAATGTAATACTATAAAAAAGACAATGACCATATGGTCATCCCAAAAGACACAGAAAAAGCATTTGACAAAATTCAACACTTTTCAAGAAGAAAAAATTTTCAATAAATTAGAATTAATAGGGAAATTCCAGAATCTAATTAGGGATATCTAGGGAAAAACCCAGTTGTCATCATACTTAATGGTGACACACTGAATGCTTTCTTCTTACCAGGAATAAGAAAAGGATTTCTACTCTTGTTGTTCTCTTTAGGGTTGTATTGAATCCTTTTGCCAGGACAACTAGGCAAGAAAAAAAACAAAAGATATCCAGATTCTAAAGGAGGAAGAAAAATTATCTCTATTTGTAGATTACATAATCTTGTATTTAGAAAACACCAAGAATTCCACTAAAAACAAAACAAGACATCTATTAGGACTAATAATTGAGTTCAGCTGAGTTGTAGGACACAAGATCAATTTACTAAAAATCAGTTGTCATTCTGCACAGTAACAATCAAAAAGCAAAATAAAACCAAGAAAACAATGTCATTTATAATAGCAACTAAAAGAATAAAATATTTAAGAATAAATTTATAGAAATCTGAAATTTATGCCCTGAAAATTGCAAAACCTTTTTGAAGGAAATTAAAAGAAACCCAAATAAATGGAAGGATATTCTGTGTTCTCAAGTTGGAAAACAGCATTGTAAGATGGCAGGCAGTACTCTACAAATTGATCTATAGATTTAATGTAATCCCTATCAAAATCCCAGCTGTCTTTACAGAAATTGAGAGACTGAACCTAAAGTTTATATGGAAATCAAAGGGACCCTGGATAGACAAAACAATCTTGTAAAAGAAGTCGGAGAACTCCCACTTTCCAATTACAACTTATTTCAGTGCCGCAGTAATGATGAAACTCTGGTATGGTCATAGTGAGAGACTCACGTGCAGATCATTGGAATAGAACGAAGAGTTCAGTCCTTCACATTTGGGGTCAATTGATTTTTGACAAGGCTGCCAAGACAATTCAGTGAGGAAAAGTCTTTTTCAAGAAAAGTTGCTGGAGCTGGGCACGGTGGCGCACACCTGTAATCCCAGTGGTTTAGGAGGCTGAGACATGAGGATTGCAAGTTCAAAGCCAACCTTAGCAACTTAGTAAGGCCCTAAGAAGCTTACTGAGACCCTATTTCAAAATAAAAAATGAAGAAAAGGAGTGGAGATGTAGCTCAGCAGTTTAGTGCCTGCCACAGGGTGCAATACACAGTACAAAAAAAGAAAGAATAAAAGTAAAGGTGCTGGGACAACTGCATATCCACATGCAAAACAGTGAAATCAGACCTCTGCCTTACACCACCACACAATAATTAACTCAAAAATGGATCGTCTAATGTGAAAGCTGAAAGTGTAAAACTCTTAGAAGAAAACAGGCATAAGTCTTCATGACCTTGAACTAGGCAGTGATTTCTTTGATGTGATACAAAAGCATATGCAACAGAGTAAAAAACATTGATTGGACATCCTCAAAATTTAGAACTTTTGTGTTTCAAAGGAGACCATTAGGAAAGTAAAAAGACAACTGAACAAATGGTAGAAAATGTTTGCAAATTCCATATCTGATAAAAAAACTTGTATGCAGAATATGTAACAAAACCCAATTTAAAAATGAGCAAAGGATCAGAATAAATATTCCTCCAAAGAAGACACACAAATAACCCATATACAAATGAAAAGATGCCCAATATCACCAGCCACCAGGGAAATGCAAATAAAGACCACTGAAATACTATTTCACATCTATGAGGATGACAATCATCAAAAGATAGACAATGAGTCAGTGAAGATGTGGTGAAATGGAGACCTTCAAACATTATGCATGTAAACTTTGCAAAACAATGTGGCAGTTTCCTTAAAATGTTAAACATAGATTTACCATAAGACTTAGCAATTCCACTCCTAAAGAGATGTCTAAGAAATAAAATATACATCCACAGAAAAAAATGTGTACATGAATGTTGGTAACAGCATTATTCGTAAGTCCAAGGATGGAAACAACAAAGATGACCATCAGCAGATGAATGGACAAATAAAATGTGGAATATCCATAAAATGGAAAATTGCATATTCAGCAATAAAAAGGAATAAATTATTGATACAAACTACAAACACGAATAAACCTTAAAAGCATCATGCTAAATGGTAGAAGCCAGTCACATAGGACTTCATATTATATGATTCCATTTATAGAAAACACCCAGAGTACATAATCTATTGAAAAATAAAGTCATCAGGGCTGAGGAACTTTGGGCTGGGAGAGTGGGGTAAGAATTGTTGCTAAGGGATACAGTATGTCTTTGTGGGGGGTGGTGAAAATATTTTAAAATTGATTATGGTGATTTCAAAACCTATCCATGAAATACATGAGGATCTTCTCTCGACATGAAGCCAGGGAGAGATAGGCCCGGTACTGGGAACTGTCCATGCTCTCCCACAGCCAAAGATTGCCCAGTGCATGTGACCTTTCCCTCTGCTCTGCTAGGAAGGTTTCTCATAGTAGCTCTGGATATGGGTTTAACATGTTAGGAACTGAACAGCCCAACTTTTAACCTTTTTTGGAGAAGAACATTCTATAGAATCTCTTTGATGTTTCCCAATATAGATAAAGCCAGGTGCAGGCTCCATTTTGTCTAGAAGCTTGATCTGTCTGATCAGCTTGCCAGTCCTGCCCCGGCTTTTGAAATCACTTTCTGTGTTCTGTCATTTATTTGCTGTTTTATTTCTCTTAGCTTTTATTTCTCAGCCAGCCCATTCCACCAAGGGGAACCCCATTCCCACTGCCCAGGTCGAGTGGGACGTGGGCAGGAGGTGATGGCTGTACAACTCTGCATAAACTAAAAACAATTGAATTGTGTACTTTAAGTGAGTGCAATGTAAGGTACGTGAATTTAGTAGGAAACTTGTTATAAAAATTAAAAAGCAGTCAATCTCATTCAACACTGGATGGATGAAAATTAAGTCACAATGATATTATTTTATTGTAGACAGTTGGGAAAAGTTTAAATTTTGGAAAACATCAAGTATTAGCATGATCGCAGAACAACGAAAATTCTCATCCTCTGCTTAGGGAAGTGCAAATGGGAAGCGCTCCTTTGGAAAGCACTTTGGCAATAATTCTTACATACTAACCCAGCAAACTCTTTTCCTGAATTAAATACCAGCAGGTGTGTATAATAACATTCATGACAACTCTTTTTATAACAGCAAAAGTCCTGGTGTAACCCAAATGTTCATCCACAGTGGAACGGATTTGGTTGACAGAATAAGCACCTAATTGTTCCATTAAAAAATTGTTCCCCAGGACTACAGATTGGTGCAACCTCTCTGGAAAGCAGTAGGGAGATTCCTCAGAAAATAGTTTACACCCAAAGGACTTAAAATCAGCATACTACAGTGACACAACCACATAAAAGTTAATAGCAGCTCAATTCACAGTAGCTAAACTATGGAACCAACCTAACTGTCCTTCAGTAAATGAATAGATTAAGAAAATGTAGTATATATACACAATGGAATATTACTCAGCCTTAAAGAAGAATGAAATTATGACATGTGCGGGTAAATGGGTGAACTTGGAGAATATCATGCTAAGTGAAATAATCCAAACCCAACAAACCAAAGGCCAGATGTTTTCTCTGATAAGTGGATGCTGATCCATAATGGGGGAGTAGGGAAGAATGAAAAAACTTGGATTGTGCAGAGGGGAGTGGGGTAGGGCAGGGGTGTGGAAATGGGAAGGAGGGTAGAATGAGATGGACATTATTACCCTACATATATGTATGATTACATTACCTGTGTGACTTTGCACCACGGTACAGCCAGAGGAAGAAGTTGTGCTCCATTTGTGTACAATGTGTCAAAATGCATTCTGCTGTCATATATAAATAACTAGAACAAATTTAAATAAATAAATAAGTAAATAAAAATAAAACAAAAACTTCCCCCCGTGAAAGAGAGGACATTCTATAAATAGGAATTAGGTGCTATTAGGGCCAAAAACGACCACCATCGCCACAAAACAAATACCCTCTACACACAAGGTTTTGCTTGGTTTTACTCCCTTGGTTCAGAACTCATAGGCAATAGAATATGGGTGTGGTTACTTAAATCTCTTAAACTCTTAAAAAACAGTGCATCCTCTTATTATCCCATCAAAAAGCCCAGATTCATAGAAAGAATGTGACAGTACAGAAAATGAGGGCTTGGTGAAATGGACGTTTTCCAGAATAGAGGATGGGACTCGGTGGGATGAAGGATTCTGTCTCTTGCCATGAACAGAGGAAAATTAATAGTGGGTTCAAGGCAGCTCACTCTCCTTTTGTCCCCTGGTCACAATCTCTTGTCTTAGAGACCCAGGAAAAGGGCCAGGGGAAGCCGCTGGTATCTGCATTCTCAAGCTAGTTCAGAACCTGCATCCACATTAACTCTCCACCCCTGCATTGGGAAGCTTGGTTGAAAATCAGACTCATCCACCTTCTTCCCATTTTCTGTCTCCTCAGGCACAAAAAGAGAAATTGTCTATCTTCCCTCTGGAAAAAGTACTTTCTTTCATCTGAACTGGATTCCCAGCGTCTCTTGCCACTAAATTATTCATCTTCTAAATGTGACATTTTTCCAGTTGTCCTTTCCATTAATAAATCCTCACGTGTCTCACCGTCTTCCCAGGTGACACTGATGACATCGATTTGCTCCCTCACTATAACTTCCTCTTCTAGCCTTGATATTTTAAGTCATCTCAGGAGTCCCTCCTCAGTTCTCCCTCCTCCCCACCATCAACTGTAAACAAATCTCAGTGTCAGTTGAAGGATTTCAAGTCCTGCAAACCTGACTCATCCAGCAAGACTATTTACTTCAGGGGGTAAAATCTAGAAATCATGATTTTTATACAATGTTTTTCACATAAAAAAGGCCACAGGGAACTTTGCAGGCCATAGAGAGAAGGGGTTTTAAGTGGGCCTGCAAAAATATTAGGGAAAAAAATCGTGATAACGTAATGCTTAAGCAATTAAAGTGGATTTTACTTTTAAGATAAAGTTCAACCATTTGATAAATAGGAACAGTTTTATATATAAAGCTTACTTATTCTCACTCAATACCTTGTAACATAACTGAAGAGTAAAAACGCCCTTTAAACTTTCTACTATGTAAAGTTTCTTTGGCCTTCATTCATGTCAATTTTTAACAGTGTTAACCTTTCACAGTACACATCATCTCTCTGAGGAATTCCTGAAATTTTATTTCAAACTGTGAAGGATCTTATATTTATTTTCCTTATTATATTATGTGTTGCTTGTTTTTGTTACTGAAAGCTCCGTCCTTGTCCCCAATAATTTAAAAAGGAGGACATGGTTTCGAGAGAAGAGAAAAAGGTTTATTGCTTTGCTAGCAAAGGAGAAGCACAGGGGACCCCTGTTTAGAGGCTGTGATTCTGTCTATCAGGGAGAACAGAGGGCTTTTAAAGAAGCTCTTCAAAGGCTGCATTACGAGAGTGCCCTCATGCAGGGAATCCCAGATGGGCCTTGTTGGTGTGTTGAAATTCACTTGTTTATTTGGGAGATAGTCACTTTCTAGATCTTCCAGTGACATCTTCTTCCTTTGGTGGGTGTGCGCTCAAGGACAGATAACTTGGCCTAGCATGGAAAAAGATAACCTTGTTCCCGGACCCCTGGTTAGGTAGGGGAAGAGGGAGAAGAGGAAAAGAAAAACAAATGCTTTTAAAACAGGCCTTAGAGTAGTGAGGGCTATATTCAAGCGGTGACATGTACCACTGTTAAACCTCCAGTATTTGAGGTGGCTTAAAATAAAACAAATACAAAAATAATACAACTATATAAAAAAGAGAAACACGAAGAACAAATATGCTAGTTTAGTAGGACATATAGCTACACTGACCACTAAGCTCTGAGCTTCCTAACTGCAAAAGTGGAAGAGGAAACAGAAAACATACCAACATTTCTAATTAGAAAACCAAGTTTTATCTGTTTTCTTTTGAAACCAAATTCTAGAAGTTTATCAAAAAAAAAAACTTTAATTTCATTTTATTGGAGGAAAAAAGCATTTTTTTCAATACTTACAGTGAGCCAAGATACTAGGATTACAATGTTAAACATTTGAAAATGGTCTGTTAAGAAAGAAGTCTGTTAAGAGAGACAAGAATGAATGAATGAATGCATAAATAAACAAATAAATACAAGTTGCAATTGAGGAAGTGTACAACTAGGGGACTAACCAAGACACAGGAAGGCCTCCCCGAAGAAATGACATTTAAAAAACAAGCATGAGATAAAATATAGTTTCTGTACATGGACATGATTCATGGGAGAACAGGGCCTGGAAATGCTTCTCTGGATCAGATTTTGAAGAGCAGAGATCCAAAATGCATCTGTCAGATATCTTTCTCAGTTATGTAACAAACAGGCAAATTGGAACATAGGCTGCAAATCTGAAATGAATATGCCGAAGTATGAGGACAGGACAGAGCTGACAAAGGATTTTAACATGAGGGCTACTTGAAGTTAGATCCTCCTTAAGTAGCAGAATCTGCTTGAGGAGTCCTTCAGGGACTTCAGGGGGTGTGTCTGCCTACTTGAGCCCTTCTCCAAGGTCTCACTTGAGTCAGACTTGGATCTTATAATTGTCTCCACACCTCCTATTTAACTGAAAGAGAGACTAGTAAGAAATAGAGTTTTATGATAGAAACAGTTCAAAGTCATATTTCAGGTTAAATAAATTAGAGATCAAAACCCCAGAGAGGGGGGAAAAAAGTTACTGGAAATCTTTGTTTCTTTGTTCTTTAGTGTGCTGGGAAAGAGTGATCAGAAGAGGAGATCACAAAGGGAGAGATGGAAAAGGTTGAAGATTGGGAGAAGGAGGGGTGCGAGCCTGCCTCTGTGTTAACAGGAATGTGATGTTGAAAAAAACTGACAAGCAGAAACAAGCCTAAATGCGGTTGCCATGGAAACACTGTACCATCTGTGTTCTTACCTAACCTACATTAAAGGGTTATATAACCCGGTAACTGGCTAAATATTAAAGTGGACCTAACAGTGAAACATGTTATTGTTATTATTTTTTTAAAATGGTGACTCTAAGTCAAAATGAAACACTGCACAATCATTCTTTTTTACTTACCTCCAAGAGAGCGCTCTGGGAAGCAATGACATTTTCCCTTAAGGCAGCAAGACATGCCCCCAAGTTTCTGCAATGGCCCTGATTTTTCTATCCTTGAGAGTCTATTATTTTTATTTATTTTATAACTAGGCAATGTCAAAATGCTTGAAACCCATATATTGCTTCAGTGGCAGTTGATTTACAATTAAATCAAAGGTAGTCTAAAACACAAAAACTGTCCTTTCCAAGAAAAAGGCACTCTCCATTGACCAAAGATAAATCCAATTTTCCTCAAATATATGAATGTGCAAAGAATACACTGTTCCTAGCACAGAGAATATTCTGAATCCATATTCCACATTGGATATGGAGCTTTCTCGTGCAGGAATTATGGCAAGAAGTATGGCATCACAATTAGTCTAAAAATCAGCTCTAAACCATCCCATCTACCCATGGTTTACAACAAGATATATTGGAAATGCCAGGTCACAGATAAGCAGCTTCCAATCATTATGAGCCAGAATGGAGCAGGTTTGGGTTTTGCCCAGACCATTTTTCAATTTCTCTAGAAGAACTACTTCTTACACCAGTCGTTTCTAAGTCTGTATTTTCAGCTCTCGGTACTTTCCCATAGATAGCCTTCAGGCACCTCAAAGTTCAACAAGTTTAAAGATAAATTCAACATTTTCACAACCTATTACAAATCTTGTTTTCTCAATAACAGTTACTATCCAAGCTCAGAAGTCCAAAGCTACCTTCCCTCTGCCTAGGTAACTAAGTGGGTTATCTCGACTATCATATCTTAGCCTAAGCTTTCATCATTTGCCAAACAGGTATCTTTCTAAAGTTTGTTGGGAAGGTTAAATGAGAAAGTGTATGAAACATGCTCAGAATAGTACCTGGCACTAGAAAGTGCTCAGGAAATGGTGACAGTTTCATGAGCATCCCTTGCCAGAAGACTTTGTGTTTTAGTCAGCTTTTTCACTGCTGTGACGAAAGAACCTAACCAGCACAATTGCAGAGGAGGAAAAGTTTATTTAAGGGCTCACAGTTTCAGAGATCTCCATCCATAGATAGGCGTCTGCCTACCTTGGGGCTCAAGGTGAGGCAGAACATCATGGCGGAAGAGTGTGGCAGAGGGAAGCAGCTCACATGATGATCAGAAGCAGAGAGAGAGAGAGAGAGAGAGAGAGAGAGAGAGAGAGAGCGAGAGAGAGAGAGAGAGAGAGAGAGAGAGAGAGAGAGAAACTGACTCTACTCTCCAGATACAAAATATATATCCCACAGCCACACTCCTAATGAGCCACTTCCTCCAGCCACACCCTACCTGCCTTCAGTTACCACCCAGTTAATCCCATTGGGGATTAATTTACTGGTTAGGTTAAGGTTATAACTGAATTATTTCTCTTCCAAACCTTCTTGCATTGTCTCACACGTGAGCTTATGGGGACACCTCACATCCAAACCATAACACATCCCAAGTTCCTAACCTATATTCCTGAGAACGGTACCTCTCCATTTTCCCCATGATTGTTCTCTGCTCCCTTCATGGCCCTGATTTTACAGAGTATATAATGATTTATCCATAGAAGTTTTCCTATACTATTGTGTGCTGTGTGTGGGAAGCAGATAACTTGCCTTTTTTTTTTGGTTCATCATTCTTGGAGTGGAAGGAGCAAGCTCCTATTCCATCTTCCTGCTCCAAAAATCCATTTAATATATTGTCCTTGGATAAAGGATGTATCAGATATTAAACTGACAAGAACAGAGACTACACTCAATCTTAGCCAAAAGGCTGAGAAGTGATATAACTTGCCTTTTAGGGTTAGAGGCTTCCAGATAGAGAGAAGGCACACTTGATTAGTATATACAAGCAACATAAGGAGCCCTTCTTTGCACCTAATTGAGATGGCTAGACCCTGGACTTGGAGCAGATGCCTAACAGGATGAGCCATGGAGGGAGGTGGTGATTAGTGTGTTTCACGTGGGAGGAATGGGAATTATTTCAGCTAGGAGGTGGAGTGTAGTTGATGGTTTCCAAAAATGGCTGCATTGTTATTTCACATCCCATAAGCATTTGCAATGTGTCTCTGACACTTTTGTCTTTAAGAGATGGAGTCTATTTTCTCTCTCCTTGAATCTGGGCTAGCTTTGTGAGTTGCTCAGATGAATAAAATGTGGTATAAGTAATGTAGGTCTTACAGCCTCTATATAAAAAGTTTTAAAGCTCTGTTTTTACACTCTGCGAATGCTTCTTCTAAGAATTCTTCCTTGAGACCACAAAACTGTAAGAAAGCCCAGGCTGGCTATTTGGGGTAGTCCCACATTTAAGATCAATGTGCCATGGCTGACAGCCCTAGCCAATCTGCCACTCAGGTGCAGCCACATGAGTGATGCCAAGAAGGATCAACAGAAGAATCACAACGCAACACGTGCAATTGTGAGCAAAAAATAAACTACTGAACTATTAATCATATAAATGAATGCCTTAGTAATCTGGTTCCAATCTTCCATTACAGCTCAACTTCTCACTCTGTTCTTGAATTTACATCAAAAAGTATTAAGACAAATATTAAGATCATAACTTTGTTCATAGAGTTTTATACAAGTCATCCTAAATTTGCAAAGCTGTGATAAATCTATAATATTTATAGTAAATTTTAAAATGGGAGTAATTAATTTACTTAAACTAAATTCAAACCTAGATTTAAATTTTAAGTGCTAATAGGAAATATGTGACATGGGAATTCAAGCAGCTGACTGAATATTTTTATGATCCTGTAATTGTTGCTGCAGCGTTCAGCACGAGAGTCAAAGTGTGAGTTTTGCAAAAAAGACTTTGAACATGTGTCTTTACTCTAGTCAGTTTGATTAAACAAATTCACAAGATAAATTATTCCCACTGAGTGAATCAGGAAACAGAAACAAAAGACTGAAGGCATTATGGCAGATTAGTCACCAGGAAGCATCTGGAAATGGAATTTTGGTGACAATTTTTAATTTGGTTATTTCTTTCTGGACATTTGCTTATAAACTAAAAAATTTAAACACCCAGGGGAAAGAATCCAGAGGCTTCTAATTTGGAATAAACAACAACATAATGAAATTTTGCAGGCTTTTAAAGATCAACAAAAGATTGGCTGGCTGTGCAGTTGGAAACATGCTTAAATGTAGAAGAGGTCTTTCCAGAATTGAAAGACAATGGGGTGGAACAGCTGGCTAAGGAAGCACTCAAAACCCACCTGTCCTATGTCTTCCCAATTTGGGGAATGGATGGAGGATTGCAGAGCTTACTTTTTGCTGAAGGAAAGAAAAAGTTGTCCCTGCTTACGATTCTGGTGATGTCTGAAGTCTCAGGAAAACCCTTACACAAGATCTTAAGGTTTTAGGTGGTAAAGAATGTTTTTGATCTTCCTTATTTTTCTTAGTTTTATATATATATATATATATATATATATATATATATATATATATATATTTGTCATCAAGCAAAATAATTATATAAATTATATAAAATATGTTTTATGTAAATATATATTTTATATAAATATATTTATATAAATAAATATATAAATGTTTTATAATACTATAATATAAATATATATTACTAAGAATATATATGTATATATGTTATATATAATATATCATATATACATCTGACATAGTAACCTATAACATATATATTAGTAATATATATATTCATATATGTATGGTGTTACTATATGTAGTATAATAAGTATATTACTATATGTATGTACATAGCTATCTTCTTTTGTATTATCAGGCCCCTAAAAATTTTATTTTTTTATATTGAGAATTTGGACTTTTCTGTTGTCACAATTATGCTTTGACTACATTTCTCCTACCATGATGAACCCTGCTAGGTAGTTACACAGGGCCTGACACCAGTTCCTCACAGGAAAGTCTGACCCTTGGTGCCTGCCTGACTGGCTTGCAGACCCTTTATACCATTTGCTCTTTGGTGAGAATGGTATCGGTTAATGTGTCAAGGAAATTTAATCTTTAGCTTTTTAAAAACCAGAACTCTACATTCTTCATTTTTACTCCATACTTTTTTTTAATCATTTAAGCTCAGGACAATCTCATTTTCCAGATGAATTTGTATAAATTAATAAATTTTGTCATTTACTTACATGCTAAAATTTGGATGAAAAGTTCTGCTAATAAATAAATTGCATGAATAACATTGTTACAAATGTGTGCGGTTTTTAAAAATATTTTGTTTTTAGTTGTAGTTGGACACGATACCTTCATTTTATTTATTTAAAAAAATGTTTTTCAAGTGTAGATGAACACAATACAATGCTTTTTTTTTTTTTTTTTAATGTGGTGCTGAGGATCAAACCCAGCACCTCGTACATGCTAGGTGAGTGCTCTACTACTGAACCACAACCCCAACCCCCTTTTAGTTTTCTTTTAAACAAAACTATTTAGATTTTGGATGGGCATTATTTTCACAATTAAACATCAGACTGTAGTTTTGAGATAGATGTAAACATTTTTTTCCTGGTTGTTTAAAATGAAAACACATTTTGCTTCTTTATTGGCACAGAAACAAATACTCACAGTATATTTTCGAAATCCTTTAGACCTTTAGAAGGGACACACTGCTGACTTCACTACCAGAACCCCATTCGTCCACGGTTTTATAAGAATGTAAACAATCTGTTTCACATCATACTTTTTTGCACATAGGCCTGGTTATTCCCAAGACTATTGTGATCTTGGGTGTTGCAGTTTGGTTCAGCTAGTCTTACAATTTTCTGTGATTTGGAGCTTCCTATCCCTAGTTGAGACCTATGGCTTCTAAGCCACAGCAGTAGAAGTCTAGCCTTGCTGTAAAAGATGGATGAATAAGAAAATGAGCAGTCTGATGGGCAGAACCAAGGATGGAAATTAGAGTACTGGAATATTAAGCTCAAAATATACAACTGGGCTAACCACATATGCTGAGCTTCCAGTTTACCAGGCAGAATGCTCTTCTTAGTTGAAATCGGAGTGGCTCTTTTCACTTCTTTCTTCCATCTTCCTTATCACTATCTCCCTCTTCAAACTTACAGTTCTGATGAGTGTTTACCTCTTGGCTCTGTGGCCTTATTGGATACTCCAGCTTTTCTTCAATTCTTCCCCTCCCCATAACTGCATCAGCCTAACTCCACAGGGAAAGCTGTACCCAATACAGATCCACTGCACCTTTGGGTGTTTCTTCAGCCACTGCAAAGAACAGTAGCAAGAGAGGCCCCCCCGGCCTCCTAGGTAGACAGTTACCAATGGAACCTCCACCAAAATGTACCAGGATCCTCCCTTCAGTACCTTTAGCTCTTTTAATTTCTAGACTATTAGTTGATCATTCATGCCAGAGACTCTTATTTTTCATAGTTTGAATTGGCTGTTAGTTTCCTGTAGACAGAAAACATGTTTAACCCAACGTGTTGCCCAAAGGGCTTGGCACATTGATCCTAATACCAAGAAGTCCTGACTTAATAGAATCCAGAGTTTCCTGCAAAAAGATTACAATTTAAAGTGAATAGGGGAAAATTCTGACATACAAAATTGTGCGTGTGTATGTGTGTAGGTGTGTGTGTGTGTGTGTGTGTGTGTGTGTGTGTGTGTGTGTGTGTGTGTGAGAGAGAGAGAGAGAGAGAGAGAGAGAGAGAGAGAGAGAAATCCAACTACCCAGGAAGCTGGCTCCTCACCCTGACTGTGGCTTAGACAACTTGAAGTGCTTGTTGACACTGCAAATGTTCCTCCCTTACCCATTCCCCTTTTCACCAGTTTTGGACCCTGAGATGTAGGATACAGGTGGAAACTGCACTTAACTCACCCAGGTGATTGTCTCATGCCTGGCTAGGTCTAGCTAGGCACACAGCCTCCAGGGAAGACTGAAACGCAGAGCCCTGAGTTAAGAAAGTGGCAAGACTAAGTCTACCCTGTAAAATTTCTGGGGAGGAGGAAGGTGTAGTACTCCATACTTAACATTGCTTCCTATCAGGGCTGGAACCAGGAAGGGTAGAGATTCAAGTTGATCATTTACACTAAACATACGTAGACTTTTGTTGCAAGAGGTGTCTCCTTGTCAGCAAGCAAAAGAATTTCCCCTTGTATGATAAGCTTCTTTTCCATTCAGGACATCAGATGTTGGAATATATATTTGAGGCTGATATGCTGATAGTGAAAGTAATTAGGTAGCATTGGCTACAAATTGAAAGTTGTATGAGAGGAAAATAAAAAGATATGCAAAGGGAAGGAATTCTGTAATATTAGGAAAGTCTCTCTGCCTATTAAGGACATGGCTGAGACACATCCAGGTGAGTTTAAGAGGAATTTCCAGATCTGATACTGTATTTGTTTCAAGAATATGCCCTGCCTTGGCCAGGTGTGGTGGCACACACCTATAATCCTAGCAGCAAGGAGGCTGAAGCAGGAGGAGCTCAAGTTCAAAGCTAGCCTCCGTAACAGTGAGACGCTAAGCAACTCAGCGAAACCCTGTCTCAAATTAAATACAGAATAGGGCTAAAAATGTGGCTCAGAGATTGAATATTCCTTTGTTCAATCCCAGATAACCCTGCCAAAAAAAAAAAAAAAGAATGTGCCCTGCCTTTCCATAGTCAAGATTCAGACCTGCACCTGCCCCGCCCTCTTCCCTACTAACAGGGGCTCTCCCAGGAATAAGAGTGTTTCCCTCTTATTCCTTGTCTCATATATCCAGCCTCTTTCACCCCCAGTCCTACAGCATGGTTAAGTCAACAAAACTGGGTTGGTACAATCTTTTTTTCTATGACATTTATTAATGGTTCATTCATACACAGTGGATATAATAGCCATATCGATCCAAAAAGTTACATAGCTACATTCCCATTAACTGTCAGGATTCTAAACACTAAATCAGTGGTATCTCATCCTGGCTCCCTTTATTATAAAGCAATCTTACTTTCTACTAATGCTTGTGGACACAGAGATAGAAAGGGCTGGCTAAAAGCTTACCCATTTATTTGACTAAAGAAGGCAGGCTGTTCAAGTATCATTTCTCCTGAACCCCAGCAAATAGAAATATTATTGCATTTCTGCAAATGGAAGCACATTTCTAATGTCAGATTAGAGAATTTTAGAAATACAATCATTATTCAATCTTTTTTAGAGATACACTGCCAGAGATAATGCCTGCTTTTCCACACACTGATTTTACATTTGCTTCTTCAAAGATTGCAAGACATTTTGCTGATACTTATATTCTAGAGTAAAGGAAGGCACACTATTACTATCCTTTTTGATAGTGATAAAATATTCCAAGGAGGCAAGCTCTGACAATGAAACAGAAATTGGATGTAAGCTTCACGTCCAAAATAGCTGATAGTTAAATAACCTTGGATACTCACTTAACCCATTGAACTCACTTTTCTCAGTCACGCATTTTTTCATTCAACATACATTTCTTGAAATATGTGAAAATGTTTATAGCCAGAAGAAATTAAAAAAATAAAGTGCTAACCCTTAACTGCATTAAAATAAATAATTCTAGGGTTCAAGGAGGAACAAATCAAAAGGCTTGGACTTCATTTCATTCAAGACAAGTCACTTCAAAGTAACTCAAAATATTTTTGACATTCAAGATTAGGATCAAGTTACACTTGATGATCCAGCTCTGGCCCCTCCCCTCTGGCCTCAGGACACACTGAATATTGCAGTCTGTTCCATGACTTTGATCTTGTGTCCTGGCTGCATGATCCCTATCCATTTCCTGTCTTCTGCACAAGGTCTGGGAGAAAAGTTGGGGATCTGAGAAAGAGAAGACTTGGCCATGCATAGCACATAGTAGGCACTCAAGTCAAAACTGATTAATTGAATTGAGTCTGTATTCTAGTTTGGATTTGACAACCAAATAGACGATATGTGATTTGAGAGGGCAAGGTCCTAAACCTAATTTCCCCACATGTCAAAGTGGGAATTTTAGACTAGGTCACCTCGACTGCCCTTTCTGCTCTAAAATTTTATGATTTTATTATTTAATATCATAGCTTTATCCTTGACTTGGATCTTTCAATGTAGGTAGGGCCCAATACCCACTGAACTGCTCTGTAAAAGAACAGTAGGTAACCTCTGAGTTCCTTGTCCTTATCTATGAAGGTGAAAACAGCCAGAGCTATCTTGTGTATTATGTAAAATAAGGACATGAGGTGCTTAGAAGCATTCCTGACAAACAGAAGGCAACCAACAAATGATAGTTGTTGTTTTTTTATATTAAATTATAGTTTTCCCTCTACTCTTTTAAGCTAATAAAGGTTTGCACAATTGATTGGGCTTGTATTGACTACACTATATAAATTATCTAGTTTGAAAATCTTCAGTCATGGTATTCAACATAAAGCAAATCCAGATCTTAATAACGGTTCAGCCACTTACTGGTTGTGTAGACTTGGATGGCTCACTCAGAACCTTAGTACCTCATCTGTAAAATATGGATAATTATGCCTCTCTTGCCTGTTCTCTGTAAAGATTAATTGTATGTGAATAATCTGGCATAGAAATATCTTCATAAATACTAATATAATCATATATTTGTGGTGTTAGGTAAGGACGGACCCTGGGTTTTATAACTTCAAGCATGGAAGAGAACAGGTACTCATAGTCTATTAAATTCTATTTTCCCAGTTGAAGCCTACAATGATTACTGACAACATTTGCCATAATGGTTTTTATTTCCCCACCTCATCTTTATCTGGAAACTCCCAAATTATGAGAAAATTAATAACTAATGGGTGGGAAACAGGTTCAGAGGATAAGAATAGTCAACCGCAATCCATTCCCAGATCTAATGCTGCTGAGCGCAGGTGTGGAACACCTTGCAATGCAAACCAGTGGATTATACAAAAGTCATTTTGATTTGACTTTGAAATGAAGCTTGAGATATTTTGGCGACAAACTTCCACTCTAATTAAGTTCCGTCTAGGATAAAAATCAATTCCCATTTCCTGAGCTCACATCAACTGAGAGGAGACTCAAAGACCCACTTGGTTTCAGAGAAGCCACTCTGCTACAGAAAACCCTCAGTGATCCACCAGTTGCACAGAACCAGAATTCATCTATTCATTAAGTGGGAAATGTTCAGGGAATATTGATTCTATGCATTTGGCAGGCACAACCCAGTCCCACTCACATGCATCTGTGTCCTTCCTGGCCACCTATGAGTCTGGGAGCAGCTGTCAGGGACATCCAATTGCTGACCTTGTTGGCATTGTTTCTTGTGTTAGCCTGCTTTTCATTACTATAGCAAATAGTTGATATAATTAATTCAGAAAGAGAAAAAGTTGCCTGGGGATATGAGTGATTGCCTAGCATGCACACAAGTCCTGGGCTCAATCCTCAGGACTGCAAAAACCATAAAATGGGGGTGAGGGAAAAGAGGGAGAGAGTTTTAGAGGTTTCAGTCCATGATAGTTGACCTTGTTGCTTTTGGTGGGGCAGTTCATCCTGACAGAGCTAAACTACTTACATCATTATGTCCAGGAAGTGAAAACAAAACAAAACAAAAAAAAAAAAAAAGGAAGAAGCCAGAGTCCCATTATTTTCCTCAAGGACATGCCCTTGATGACTTAAAATCTTCCCAATACTGCCAAGCTAGGCACCAAGCCTTTAATACTTTGGCTTTGTGGATCTATTTAAAATCCAAACTGTAGCAGTTGTAGAAGGAAGCTCTATCCAGGGGCCCTAGACCCCTTCCTGAGGAATGGTCTTGCTGAGACTTTTGTTACCTAGGGCTGGGGGATGAGATACCTCTGCAGGACTGGTTAACCCCAGTGGAAAGCAGCAGCTTTGTTTAGACCATAGCTAATAAAAGACCCAACTTTTAGAGGCTGTCCCATTTAGAATCAGAAAGGGGAAAAAAATCTGCAGTTCAGAAGGAAAGAATGTTTTGAAGGGCATCTCACTTCATTCTAATTCCAACTTCAAAACCAACATCAAAACCTATCAGTTCCAAGTGCCTGAAGCAGGTGTTTTATGCCTGAGACGTCTGAAATAGGTCAGTTCTGACCCAGTGAAGGAACACCCTTCTGCAGTTACTTCTGAAAAGCAAAAGTTTTTTTGATTTGACTTTCTTTGAAGGTAAGTTTGGGGCATTATGTGAAGCTTTTGATCCAGAGTGGGGTAGGATGAGGAACAGGGATACAACAGTGAGAAGGGAGAAGCTATTCCTGCCTTAAGTATTTTTTAAATTAGTTAATTTATTTATTATAATTAGTTATATATGACAGCAGAATACATTTTGATTCATTATACACAAATGCAGCACATCTTATAATTTCTCTGGTTGTACACCATATGTGCAGTCATACGTGATGCACATATGATGTCTATCTCATTCCACCATCTTTCCGGTCCCCCTGCCCCCTCCCCACCTCTCCCTCCCCTTTGCCCAATCACAAGTGCCTCCATTTTTTCCCATGCCCCCCACCCATTATGTTTCAGCATCCATTTATCATTGAGAACATCCAGCCTTTGGTTTTTTGGGACTGGCCTACTTCACTTAACATAATAAGAAAATATGGCATTTGCAGGTAAATGGAATTTACCTGCAAATGCCATATTTTCTTATCTTTTAATGCTGAGTAATATTCCATTGTGCATGTATACCACAGTTTCTTTATCCATTCATCTATTGAAGGACATCTAGGTTGCTTCCATAATTTAGCTATTGTGAATTGAACTGTTATAAACGTTGATGTGGCTGCATTACTATAGTATGCTGATTTTAAATCCTTTGTGTATAGACAGAGGAGTGGGAAAGTTGGGTCAAATGGTGGATCCATTCCAAATTTTCTAAGGAATCTCCATACTGTTTTCCAGAGTGGTTGTACCAATTTGCAGTCCCACCAGCAATGTATGAGTGTGCCTTTTCCCCCACATCTTTGCCAACACTTATTGTTGTCTATTCTTGATAACTGCCACTCTGACCTGTGTGAGATGGAATCTTAATTTTTATTTGCATTTCTATACATCAGTGATGAATCCTCTAAAAGAGAAATTAGGAAAACTATCCCCATTCACAATGCCCTAAGTATTGAAAAGATATTATGTGCATGTGCCTTATGGCTGGAGGGCAGTGGAACTATTGAGTTGTTCTTTCTCCCTGTACAGTCTCTGCTCCCCACACCCTCTCTTCTCACCATTCTTGTTACACTGCCTCCAGGGAAGTACAGGACAAGATGGGAAGCAAAAGATCTATAGGTCATTCTGCCTTTGTTTTCCAAAATCCTAACCCTCTGAAAGAAGATCAGGCAGAGTTCTGGGGGACGTAGGAGGGAGAAAAGTTCTCCCTTTGGATTAGAAAAGAGATTTTCCCAGTTGTCTACTCAGGGGGAGAAAATACACTGAGAAGCCAGCTCTGCTGGCTTCTGTACAGGACTAGAGGGCCCTGCTCTGAGGAGGGTGCCAAGCATCAGGGACATGACTTCAGAGGACTCCTAAAGACTACACATCCAGGTCCTGAGTGCCCAGCTTGGGTGACAGATGGCAGATTCGGGACCAAAAACTCTCCTATTGTGAGGTTCCCACAGTATTAGAGACTGAATATTTATGTTCATAGGTTGAAGCCCTAATCCCAATGAATGGTATTAGGGGGAAGTCCTTTGGGAAATAATTATACTTAAAATAAGTGTGAGGTGTGAGATCCTCATGGTGGGATAAGCACCTTATAAGAGAGTAAGACGTGAGTACTCTCTCCTTGTACACACACACTGGGAGATCATCTGTGTTAGTCAGCTTTCAATGCTCCGACCAAAAGACCTGGCAAGAACAACTTAGATTAGGAAAAGTTCATTTTAAGTTCACAGTTTCAGGGATTTAGCCTATGGTTGGCTGGATCCATTGCTGTGGGCCCAAGGCAAGGTGGAGCATCTTGTCTGAAGGGCAGGGAAGAAAAAAGCTACTCATCTAATGGTGGCTGGGAAGGGGAGAGAGAGAGAGAGAGAGAGAGAGAGAGAGAGAGAGAGAGAGAGAGAGAGAGAGAGAGAGAGAGAGAGAAGCAAGAGGAAGACAGAGGATGGGAGAAGAGAAGAAGAGGAGGAGGAAGAGAGAGGTGGGGAGGGGAGAAGGAGAAAGGGTCACAGAGAAAATGAATCCAAATCCCCCCTCCCTTCAGCCATAACCCCCACCTGCCTACCTTTACCACCCAGTTAGTTCATTCACACTAGGATGGACTGGTTAGATGATAGCTCTCATATCCTAATAATTTCACCTCTGAGTAGTCCTGCATTAACACAGGAGATTTGGGAGAACACCTCATATCCAAACCATTATATTCTGCCCCAGGACTGCCCAAATTCATGTTCATCTCACAAGGCAAAATACACTAAGTGCATCTCCCTAGATTTAACTTCCCAGCACTGCCCAAAAGTTCAAGATCCAAGTCTCTTTGAAACTCAAGACCAACTCTTAGTTATGAACCCCTGTAAAAATCAAAAGCAAGTTACATATATCCAATATACAGTGGCACAAAATAAACACTTCCATTCCAAAAAGGGCCAAACTGCAAGTTTTTAGAGTCTTCTGGCTCTGCTATATGTTCTCATTTCTCCTAGTACTGGTTAAAAACTTCTGGCAAAATCCGTGTCACTATCTGAATATTGTGTTGCCTGGAAGTTTTCTCAAATGGATTAATTAATCCATCATCTTTAAATTTGTCTTCCACTAAAGTCTCAGGACATGGGTGTTAGACCAGGATGCAAGAAAAGACCACTGACTCCAATTAAAATCAAATTAAAGCAAGTTTATTATTTCCACTGGCTGGGCTGCCTCTCCCTCCCCAAATCCCGGGAACAAGACAGCAGCCCCAGATTTCCTGCAGCCCAGTTTTATAGCCCAGAAAGTTACACAAAGGGGGGTTACAGATAACAGAACTCTGACAAGCATCACACTAACGGTAGTTTACATTTTTTGCTGGCCCCAACATCAGAATTTATGAGGACCATTAGAGCCTCAGAGAGGGTTGTTGTCTGGCCAGGGAAGGCCAATATTTATGAGGTGTCACTAAAGTTTCAGAGAGGGCTGCTATCTGGTCAGAGCACCAGGCATGGGTGAGTTCAAGGCATGAGCAGGCATTCCAGGCAGGTTCAGAATTTTCAGTAATTTATAGTAAAGCCAAAATTATCTTTTCATGGCTTTGTGGCGAGATGGCTCCCAATTTTAAGAAAAGATCAGGTTGGGTCTATCAATGGGCAAAATGTAGAAGTTCTTTGACAAAATATGACATGAATGGCCTCTAGTCCAATCTCCCCCAAATTTTTCATTCCCCTCTGAAATCTTGTGAGCACATTTTTTTTCTGTCTTCATTCCTATCCTCATTCTAGTCTTTTGAGCTTCCACCAGAATTGTCCATGAAGTTCTGCTTATAGCATACTAAGGCTTCTCCAGCCTGAATCCCCAAACTTTTCCAAGCACCTCCACAAACCAGTTCCAAAGACTTATGAACCACACGGTCAGGTGAGTCATAGCAACAACCCCATTTCTCAGTACCAATTTCTGTGTTAGTCAGATTTTTGTCGCCATGTCCAAAATACCTGAAGAGAACAGCATAGAAGAGAAAAAGGTTGACCTCATGGTTTCGGAGGTTCAGTCCATAGTCAGCCAACTCCACTGCTCTAGGCTGCAGATGGGACAGAATATCAAGGAAACAGTAGAGGAAACCTGATTACCTCATGGTGCGAGGGGGGAGAGAGAGAGAGACAGAGAATCAAGGGAGGGACCCGCCTCCCCCAGCCACACCCCACCTGCCTATGGTTATCATCCAGTTAGTCCATTTAAATTAGGATGGACTGATTAGGTTATAGCTCTAGAAGCGTACTCATTTCACCCCTGAATGTTCCTGAATTAACAAAGGAGCTTTTAGGGGACACCTCAATCCAAACCATAACATCATGGGAAATAACCTAACATTCCATAGCAGAAGGAAGTGTGGAAAGGCTGCAATACAGGAAGTGGGCCCACATCTGAACCAAATCTGCTGGCACCAATCTCTTTCTCTCTCTCCCCCACCATGAGGTAATCCGGTTTCTTCTACTGTTTCCCTGATATTCTGTCCCATCTTCGGCCTAGAGCAATGGAGTTGGCTAACCATGGACTGAACCTCCGAAACCATGAGGTGGAACTTTTCTTTCCTCTTCTACATGGTTTTCTTCAGGTATTTCAGTCATAGCATCAAAAAGCTTACTAACACAGAAATTGGTACTGAGAAGTGGGGTTGTTGCTATGACTCACCTGACCATGTGGTTCGTAAGTCTCTGGAACTGGTTTGTGTGAGAAAAGGAAAAGCAGACTTATGAGTGGCATTCAAAAACACTCATGGGAAGATGGCCAGACTGGACCACAAGAACTGGAATTTGAATTTGTGGTTCCCCTAAGTACCAAACTCAGGATCTTAACAAAATCCTAGGCTCTAACACTTCATTTAGGACATCTTTGTATGTTGCATTATTATTTTCTAATTATCAGGATCTTAAGGCAGGTTAAAGATTAACACACATCGTTGGGTTGGCAGTGATAGAATTTTGTACATCAAGGAGGGAAAAATTACATATTGTAGTATGATTTAGGAGAAGGAAATAGTAATTTCTCCTCCTCTTTCTCCTCCTTCTCTTTTCTTCTTTTTCCCCCACCCCCTTCTTCCTCCTCCTTCTCTTCCTTTGGTAGATATGCTATGTTCAATATACAGCCAAACAGAAAAGTTGACACTGAAGGGCCTAAAGGGATTCTTTCTGTACCCCCAGCATGAAATATTGAGCCAGATACTGTGTCATTCTGGAAGTATGGTACCTGTCATTGCACTGTCATGAACAATTTATTGAATTGAAGCAGTGTGGAATAACTGCTTCATCAGCAGAATCTGAAGTTGCTGATGGTTGGCACAAGTAATTCTTCCTTAAAAATGAAATTTTTATGTTCATTTCTATCCTCAAAGTTGCAAGGAAAAGTTGAAAATATGCTATATATCTTGAATTTTAGAGCTGGAAGAAATCTAAAGAGAAGTGCTTTTAATCTTTTCTCATGATGATCCACAGTAAGAAATAGATTTACGTATGAGACACCATATATACATGTTCTAACATCTAATATCTGTCATATTATCACTTATTGTTTACTGTACTTCATATTTTAATGTTTGTTTTGGCCCATTAAATTGTTTTGATCCACTAAAGGATCATGACTTAAAGTTTAAAAAAAATCACTGTTTGAATTACAGATCAAGATGAAATGACTTATCCAGGATCATACAGAAAATAGTTATGGAGAAATTAGTGACAGGGAACAAGGATGGAACTCAGGTTCTCATTTCATTGGCTCTCATGCACCATTTAACTAGTGAATTCATAGATAAACCATTAGGTGTTTCATTTTGGAATACTTAATTGCCGTAGTCTGGGGTGGGGGCGGGCAGTGACGAGCAACTTGTGTAGATTGATACAGCAGGAGTAGGAGCCGTTTATTGTAGGACCGGAGGGATATTTATACATTCCACACAGCTAATCTTAATTAACATAAACTAGATACAGCAGTCAACCAATAAGAAATCTCCACACTTAATGGCTCGCTGGCGCCACCTCACAAACCACTCCCTCTGGCAAAATGCCAGGCGCCATCCTGACTTGTTTACAGACTCTAACACTTAATGTTTGATGAAGCCTAACCAGCTACTCTGCAGGCTTGCCGCCATGGTTCTTATTTAATCAAAGCATGACCAGCAGTGATTGTTCATCCTCCAGCCCTGGCATTAGAAGGTAGAAGAACCCCGGGGACTTCCATAAATCTTCATTCATCCATGACAAAACTAATGTTTGAGAGGAATGATGTTGGAGATACAAAAATGATTGGTCCCAACTTTTCAAGGAGGTCACAGTCCAATAATATATACCATATATCATATATATATTATATATAATATAATGTGAGATACACTGTCACACAGTCACCATTGGCTCTTAAGGGACCACTGAGGAGAGTACGTAAATCAAGTTTTGTGATCCTGGAAGACTTTCTAGAGTGACAGTTCAGTCAAGTTTGAAGAGAGGCTGTTAACTGGCTTGATGAAGTTTGAGTAAAGCCATAAAAACTGAGCAAACCATAAATTTCAAGGCAAGGAGGAAATAGGATGCAGTGGAGAGAGGTGAAGACAAGAGAATGAAGGATAGTGAGGTCATAGAGCCCAAACACAAAACTCTATATACTGACACACACAGCTCCCACATACAAGTACTGTACAATCTTTGGGAGCCAAGGAGGAACTTACTGACCGAGTTTATGTGCTCAACTCTCTGGCGGCCAGAGCAGTGAGGATGTAATGGAGGTGGAGAGCTGGGGAGAGGCCATCTCTCCCTTTCTCAATGTCATACATTCCCCTTTTGTAACAACGTCTTCCAACCTTAGCATAGAAACCCCCAATTGATGAAAAGACCTTATTCCTGGTCTTTCTGTTTTCCCAAGACATCCCTGCATTTCCTGGTACAATCTTGTGGATTTAAACACCCACTTGGATGATCCCTCTAATATCAGGTTTCATAGATCTGTGACTTCCCAGATTCTGAAGACCTCCATTCTACCTTCATCACCAGAAATAAGATCATGCCCTAGGCCAGGCCCAGTAGCACAGGCCTGTAATCTCAGCAGCTCAGGAGGCTGAGGCTGGAAGATTGTGATTTCAAAGCCAGCCTCAGCAACTTAGTAAGGCCCAAAGCAACTTAGCGAGACCCTGTCTTTAAATAACATACACAGAAAGGGCTGAGTATATGGTTCTGTGGTTAAGTGCCTCTAAGTCCAATCCCCACTACCAAAGGGAAAAAAAAAGATCTTGTCTTAGGTCACACCAGCCTGAAACTGTTCTCAGGTGTTATCCTGTGAAACTGCTCATATTTGTTCATTTTACTTTACCTACCTCCCACTTCTATTTATTACTATGTGCTAGAACATGCACTTGGAGAGGAGGATACCAAGTTTTTAATGCACAATGCTTATAATGTTTACTGTGCTCAGGAAGATCCTAGTAATGAGATAGACAAGTAAAGAATTATAATCCACAGTGACATATGCTATTCTACCACTGGTAGCACTAATGGTAGTAATAGTAACAGAAGTCAAAATTACTGTTTGATGCTTTCTATAGCAAGGCATTCTTCCATATGTTTTATGCATATGAACTCAGTCCTCTTAATAGGTAGATATTATTTATCTGGAAGGTGGTAGGGCCAGGATTCGTAGCCAGACAATCTGGCTCCAGAAGCCATGCTTATAACCACCACCCTATACCATCAGTTATAAGGGAAGACACATTTTGCTATGGGAGACCATTAGAGGACATCTCTTGGAGGAGATGATTCTTGCCATGAGTCTTGGAAGGTAACATAGGATTTATCAGCTGAAGCTAATAATAGGTTGAAAGGTGATCCATATTGAAAGAATAAAAAGTTGGAGGTAGAGAACATTATGGGTACAGCAAATGATTTGGCCTGGCTGGATTGTAAAATGTATATGTGGGAATAGCAAGAGAGCTGAGCACCCCAGAGGGCATTTGCTTGGTATCATTATTACAGCATTTGCATTGAGCTTCACACTGGAACTACCTGTTAATTTTATCCTCTGTCAGAATTTAAGCATCTCTCCCTGAACCTAGAGTAGAGCTTTTCATATAGTAACCACTCATTTACTTACACAACTAGTTCTGGGAAGGTATTAGAGCAGATTACAAGGGTTTACCTGGAAAATTTGTGCAGAAAAGCCTCATATTCAATCTCATACTGAGTCATACATGCTGAGTCACATCTGTTGATGGGAACAATGTATATATTTGTAAGTGGCAGAAGCCAGAGGCCACAAAGAGGAAGAGGATAGTTTTAGAAAGGATTGGAATTGCAACCCAGGACAGACAGCAAGCAACCAGGCACAGGGTGAATAAGAGGACTGAAAGGCACTTTCTGATTAGGGAGTAGGAATAGAAAGAACTACAGAAGTGATCCAAAGTGGCATGGGAGTTTATTCCCAGGCAAGGCGTTCTCTTCCAGGTAAGAATTTCTGGGTCTGCAGAGATGGCTTGCACAGGGGACAATAGGCAGAGGCAGCCAGAAAACTCACTGCAAACATTTGCAGTGTACAATGCCTGGATACCAGCACTCAGGCACTCTTGGATTGGTTGGGGATGATCCTACATCTCAGGGGGCTACAAACCTCATGGTTGCTTTAGTTTTGTGAAACATGCAGCAAGAATCACATCCTCTTGGAGTGAGAGCATGGGGTTGAAATGGAGCTTGCTTTGAGCCAAGCAGCAAGTGAGGTTGGATTGTGCCATGAATTTACATCTGGACTGTACTTCCAGGATGATGTTCTGAAAAAATATCAGCATCCAGCTGGACCATTAGCCACCCTGGCCACCTTGGTGACCTCTTTGGAACTTCTTCTGGACAGGATAACTCTATAGCCCGTGAATGTTACCAGTGGGATCCAGATGCAACTATGGTTCTGCACTTTATTAGATCAATCACTTTCTAGACAAGTCTCTCTGATCCTCAGTGTTCTCATCTGTAAAAGGGAAATATCTTCTCCAAAGAGCTGCTATCAGGATTAAGTGTGATTATACTTATAAAATATCTAGATTGGTACATGATACATATTAAACATTTCACAAATTACTGTAATTATTTTTAACTTTAGAAGCCTTTGACTTTTCCTGTGTATGAGTTGTAGCACACAACAAATGACATGTGGAGTGATCGCTGGGTTCATATGTTTTCCTAATATTTTGTGTTTGTTTAAAATAATTTGTTTTTAAACCATCCCTGATTTCATCCGTGTTTTATTTTGTAATAACGTGGGTGAAACCACCTTCTTCTGTCATGTTTGGGAGGCAGCAAGGCCCTGAACAGCTGTTGATGACGTTGTCTCAGCAGAATGGCACAGCATGGCTCACATCAGATGGCAGGGCAAGAACACCCACAAGGAGAAGCAGGAGCCCATTTGCATTATAATTCTGCACATGGCATTTCTCATGATACTCAAGTGAGGCAAATGCAGAAAGGTGACTGCAAGAAAAGCAGAAGCAGAAAAATAACAGGAGGGTGATAAGGACCTGGAGGCTGGGAATAGAAGCCAGCATTGACTTGGATTCTTGGCTCTGTGGCATTTCTGTTCTAAGCCCTTCTTACACTTTTTTTTCTCACTTTGCTCTTAGAATAATGATGTGAGACGCGGCTTATTATTTTTGTTTACTGATGAGGAACGTACATCTCAGTGTCTGGCCAGGGAGGCTTTGCATTCATATCTTTCTGATTCCAGAGCTCATTCTCTAATTGGGAAAAATGACAAAGCTTCAGGAGACTAGGCCTGAAATTGCACCAGACACTGTGTTCAGGAATCAGAACTCACCCTCCTTATGGAGACATCCAGAGGTTAGACAGGGTGATCCTCAGGGTTCTTCCACTCCCGTGAACTGCCCTTATCACTTTGGGAAGCTCTACTCAGTGATTCGGGAAAGCAACAACAACAAAAAAAATGCATGGGGTTAAGTATTTACTAGACACCCAATATTATCTCCTACTATATGTAATTCATATAAAAATTTCCACCCAATTTTCAATTATGAAAAATATTACTTTGATTCAATAATTATGAACATTTAATCATATTTGATTCTTCTGTATCCATGTGTCTGTCTGCCTGCATGTCTATCTATCTAACTGCATTTTTTTGAGTTAAGGAGAAAGGACATCTTGAAACTTCACCCCTAAATATTTCACTCTGCGTCTCCTGAGAGTAAGGCCGTTTCTTACATAACTCTTATACTATTCTTACACACAAGAAAATTGATAACCCGTTTAATATTCTGTTTTGATTCAAATTTCCCCCTCTCCAAAAGGTCTTTCATAGCTTTTGTTTTTGAATAAAGATTCAAACAAGTTTCACCCATTGTATTTGGTTAAGTAAGTTAAACAAGAACAGTCCCTCAATCAGGTTAAACAAGAACAATCTCTCAATCTTTGGCTTGTTTGTTTTGTTTAAACATTGACATTTAGAAAAGGCAAGGCCAAAGTTTGTGAATTAACCTACATTCTAGATTTGTCTGATTTTTCCTCAGGGTGTTAGTTCACTCTTCCCACCCCCCAAATTTTTCCTGTGAATGGAAAGTTGACTCTAAAGGCTGGAGTGAAGTTATATTAAACATATTGGTAGGGATGTTTCTAAAAAGGTAGGAGAAATAATTTTTTTTCTCTTTAATTGCTAATTTGCAGAATAAGGAGTTGTCACATCAATTGCAAGGACAAAATAGTTTTCTTTCTGTGAACTCTCTTATGGACTGTCAATTTTTACTGACTTAATTTTTATAATCAGTTGCAGCCATTTCTTTTGGTTTTCAGGTTACTCCAAAATTGGTCAAATGGAGCTCCTTCAAGCTGGCTGGTTCCTTTGTGTCCTTTTGGCATGTTCCCATCATTCTGTTGGCCACTTCTCAGTTCGGGGGTAGAAGAAAATAACTGGGTTCACTTTGGGCTTTTCCTGTACCAAACTCAGAAACAGCCATTTCTCTAAGGAACCCTGGGTCCTTGTATTGGAGATTAGTGTTTAAAAAATGAGATCAATGCACTCAGTGAGCTCATTACCATTGGCATGTCATTGCCTGTAAGCTCTTTCAGAGGCCAGTGCTAGCAAATATATTTATTTAAATCATGAGTTCAGGGACTGAGGTATAGTTCTGTGGCAGAGTGCTTATCTAGCACACTCTAGACGTTGGGATCAATCCCCAGCACTGCAAAAAGAAACAAAAGCAAAACAACAAACCACAAAAACATGCAAATTTGTATTGAAATTTCTAAATAAAATTTAATATTATGGGATTTTTTTTAAACTTTAAAATTTTGGTATTTGTGTCTCTTTCCTCTTAAATAGAAAATTTCAGGTTCTAATAACATTAACATATTTACTTTTGCCATGGTCTATAATATATCTGAAGTAGATTTAAAATAACAGGAAATTATTGATTTCTTTGCGTTTCCTTTTTGTTCTTAGAATATATTTCATTAAGGATGAATAGTTAAGAGTCTGTGTTCCAAGGCATTTGACAGAATTATGTTCTATGTATATTATGTTGCTTGTGTGATACGCAGGGCAATTCAGTTCAGCCTGATTTTATATGTAGTTTGCCTTTCTAATTAAATTTTATATTTGAAAAAGTAAGACATATTTGAGCCATTATGTAGCTCAAATTCAAAATTATAAAAAATATAGTCAGAAAAATTGACTATATTCATCCATATTGTCTCCACTTTACATTTCTTCCTTCCCACCTCCGGATCCCTCTAAATAACCTATTATTTTTATCTTTTACTTTGATATTTTATTTTATCTCTGTACTCCCCCTTCTTATACAAAAGATAATACATAATATTCATTTTCAGTTCCTTGCTTTTTTCCTCCCCAACAGTTATACAGAATCTACATAATAGTACATATGTACATTCCTTGTTCTTTTTCGTTACTACCTACTTCAGTCTACAATCCTATACTGTTGTTACTATTTAGTCTTGGAAACAAGCAGTTTAGCTTATATCATTTTACTCATGGCCCCTTTTGCCCTCATGCGTACCCTTCTGGTCCTCATAAGTATTTAAGGTGTTGACTCTTGCTAGGGTTTTCCAGATGTGCAGAGGGAGGAAATGTCAGGTACAACTGACTCCTAGAGGATTCATCCAGTCAACTCCACTTGCCCTCGGAGGACAGGAGGGAAAATAGGAACACACTTCTGCTGCTATTCACTCTGGGCTTTTTTGCCTTCAGATGGGACACAGGGCAGGAGTGAAGGAGGAGAGAGGTATGGCTTCAATATAGCCTGGTTTTAACTTTTGGATCTCTTCCCACTTCCCATAAGTGGGAAACATTTCCCTCTTGGGCTAATTTAAGAAAAAGAAAAAGGACTACAGGACTTACTAACTTTCAGAAATAACACCATTGATTTTAATGGAAAGCAAAGAAAGATTTTTATTGCACAAGGAAGCTGAAACTTCCATTTGCAAAAACAAATGTTTCCGTTTTCTCACAATAGCTTAAATATACATAAATGAGTTCTCTGTGCTTTTCCCCTGCTCATCTCCAAAGCTCATAGCATATACATGCCCTGGTTTTCTTTCTTCCATTCAGTACTTCTAGAGGTTTGGTGCTGCCTCTTTTTTTTTTATAATTGGTAAATATAGTTTTATTGTTTTATTACAGGTAAAGAGATTAGCGTTTGATGAGATTCTATAACTTTTCTAAGATCATACTGCTTGTAAACAGAGTATTTGCAAATGATAACAAGCAAGGAAATAAAGACAGCCAAATTCCAGAGTCCATGCTATTAAACACTACATACTATAGTAACCATAGTACCTGTGTCTGTGTTGTTGTTTGGGTGTGTTTGACTCCCAAGGACAGAGGTGTTAGAGGCTTGATTCTCAAGGTGGTAGTGTGGAGGTCATGGACCTCTAAAAGCTGGAGACTGGGCTGGTCATTTAGCTCAGTGGTTGAGTGTTGAGGCCATGGATTCAATCCCTAGCACCACACCACCACCAACCACCAACACACACACACACACACACACACACACACACACACACACACACACAGAGTGTTGGAGACTAGTGGGAGGCCCTCAGGTTATTATGGGCATGTCCTTAGAAAGGACTCTTGCTCCTGCCACTTCAGTGCCATCTGCCTTCACTGGAGATGAGCTAATGCTGGTGCCATGTCCTGAAATTTCCTGATCTGTGAGTTAATACACCTCTTTTCTTTATAAAGTTACATGGCCTTGGGTATTTCATTGTCATAACAGAAAATGGACCAATACAATTTGCAGCTATTTATCTTAGACACTCACTATTATGGGTGGTTATTATTTGAATCTAGAATGTCCCCTGAAAAACTCATGTTTTGAAGGCATGATGCCCAATGCAGCAAGACTGAGAGGTAGGGTTTTAGGCAATGATTAGATCTCTGACTCATTTGCTGGATTAATCCACTGATAACTGAATGGTCTATTGGCTGGTAACTGTAAGCAAATGCACAGGACTATAGGAGATAGTCCCAGGGGACATCCCTTGGGCTGTATCTTCCCTTGGCCCCTCTGTGCTCTCTCTGCTTCCCTGTCTTCTATGTGCTGAGATTTTCTCTGAATGCACTTCCACCATGATATTTCTACCTTGGAGCTGGGTGACCATGAACTGATTCCTCTGAAACTGTGAGCCAAAGTAAATCTTTTCTCCTGAGTTGCTCTTGTCATATATTATTACCACATCAATATAAAGCTAACTAACGTATGGTTTGAATTGTGTCTTCCCAAAATTCAAATGTTGAAGGCTTCAGTACCTCAGAATGGGGTGCCAACTGATGTCTCTAAAAGATGAAGAGATTTGGACACACAGAAGAGACAGCAGTGAAGTATGGCAGCAAAATACGAAGTGAGAACACAAGAAAACCTAAATTACGAACTAGGGAAGAGAGGTGTCAGAAGAAATAAAACACCATGGAATTTTAGCCTCCAGAACTACGACAATATAAATTTCTGCTGTGTAAGTCAGTCAGTCTATGGCATTTTGTTTTGGCAGCCTTTGCAAATAATTCACTCATCATATGTATTGACATAGCAACATGAGCACTGCACAGAGGTATGGACACAAGTTAGGTTGAGAACTTAGTCTTCACACAGCCTGCTTTTCCTGTAAGTAAGCATTTTATCAAACTTATGAACCTGCTGTAGATTAGTGTCAAAAAGAAACAGAAATTTACCAAAAGTAGAAGACAGATTTTTATCCTGGTTTCTGCACTAAGGGAAGAGACTCCAATATAAAATGAACCCTATTTCTGCTAAAAGAAAAGTGGTTCTACCTTTTTTTTTAAATAGATAAACAAATGTTCTTTCTTTTGAAAACCTATTTTTGAAGCTCATTTTGTAAGTTGTGTCTCCCATTTCTACCCTAATCTTTAAAAAAATTATGGACAAACTAACTTGGTTAAATGTAAAGCTATTTTTGTTTGTCTTGCCTTTCTCTAAGTTGATCTCCTTTCCTCTTGAGAGGGTGTGCCAAAAAGAAAACATTCATGAGTGCGTTCATCAGACAACCAGTGAACAATGACTATTGCCTAGATTAAAAATTACATATGTTTCAATACATGCAGAATAAATTAACCAAGTTGTCAACCTATTAGTCCTTGAACAATAACATTTCGTAGAAATCAGAAGAGTCCTGTGTGAAGGTGAAAATCTTTTTAAGCTTTAAAGTCAAGAACAGGGTGTAGTCATGATAATTTCCTGGCCTGAAAGAAAGGGGGAAGGTGTTCTGAAAGAGAATGATAAAAGAAGATGAAGTGGGGCTGGAGCTGCAGCTCAGTGGCTACACACTTGCCTAGCATGTGCAAGGCTCTATGTCCAATCCTTGGCACCACGTTAAAATTAAAATAAAGGCATTCTGTCCATCTATAACTATAAAAATTATAAAAAAAGAAGATGAAGAAGCAAATGAGAGGAAAGGGGAAAAGAGAAATGAGTCACAGTACAGGGAAGAGTAGAAAGGGTTTGTTCTATGTCACACACCTAGGTCTGGTAGGAAGCACTCGCTGCTGGGAGCTGGAAGGCATGTTTTCCAATTCTGTCATCTGCACAGGTGCCATCCAGAGAATCTGAGGAATCTGGTTGTAAGTCAAGCACTTAGGAAAATATAGTACCTCTTTTTTTTTGGGGGGGGGGCAGAGGGTACTGGGAATTGAACTCAAGGGCACTCAACCACTGAGCCACATTCCCCAGCTCTATTTTGTACTTTATTTAGAGACAGGGGTCTCACTGAGTTGCTTAGTGCCTCACTGTTGCTGATGATGGCTTTGAACTTGGGATCCTCCTGTCTCAGCCTCCCTAGCTGCTGGGATTACAGGTGTGCACCACTGTGCCCGGCTAGTACCTCTTTTAAATAGTAGCTAAGAGTGCCTCTTTGAATTGTAGCCAATAGAATAGTGTATACTGTGTACCAGGAGCTTATCCAAGCACTTGCATTAGTTATGTCATTTCATTCTCACCCCAAGACTGGAAATTAATTTTAGTCATTGTCTCAATTTTCCTTATAATGAAACTGAGGCACAGATGATGCTATGGTCTGATGTCTGAGTGTCTCCCCCCAATACATTTTGAAGCCCAGTGTGACGGTAGCGGGAGTCTGGGTATTTCAAGAGATGACCAGGTCATAAAGGTATGACCCTCATTATTTTAGTCAGTTTTTTTTTTTCCTCTGTGGCCATAAGACCTGACAAGAAGAATTTTAGAGAGGAAATGTTTATTTGGTGCTCAGGGTTTCAGAGGTCTCAGTCCATAGATGTCTGACTCCGCCGCTCTGGGCCCAAAGTGTAATGGAAGGAAGCAGCCCAGGACATGATAATCAGGAAGCAGAGACAGGTCCACTCAACAAGGACAAAACAAAAGCCCCCAAAGCACCCCTCCCAGAGACCCACCTCCTCTATGCACACCCAACCTACCTACCTACAGTTACCATCCAGTTAATCTACATAAATATGATGAATGGATTAACATACTGATTAGGTTAAGGCTCCCATAACCCAATGGGTTCACCTCTAAACTTTCTTACATTGTTTTACATTTGAGCTTTTGGAGGATACCTCATATAGAAATCCTAATAGACATGAATAGAATTACTGTTGTTATCAAAGAAGCCTTGGAAAGGTTTTAGTCATTATCTCCATAATGAGATAATGAGGAAATGGCAAGAAGCCAACATCTATGAATCAGGAAATGGGCCCTCACCAGACACTGAATCTGCTGATGCCTTGATCTTGGACTTTCAACCTGCACAACTAGGAGAAATACATGTCTGTTTTTTATAAGCCACTCAATCTATGGCATTTTGTTATAGCAGCCCAAAGAGTTGAAGACATTTGTTAAGTAATTGACTAAGATAGTCACTATTCATTACCACTCAGACTCTATTGTCTTTCTTGTTGGCAGAACCCCAGTAGTATGCCCACCTCTCAACGAAAACCCAAGGAATGTATGATATTGGATGTAAACCCATCTCGGTCTCCTACTCCCCTTCCCATTATGTATTTTCCCAGCATTCCTTGCAGGTGGCCATGTGACCCAATTCTGAACAGTGAGCTGACAGGCTTCTGGAAAAGCTTTTCCTCTCTGATAAGAGGAAAGCATATTTTCTGCGTGTACTCTTATTTTCTTCCTAATTGGGATTATGGTACAAAGATGCCATACTTGGCAGCCACCTTGTAAACATGAGGCAGCAAATCCAAGAAGAATGCCACTATGATGAAGAGGGCAGAATGTAAAGTGGAAAGTCTCCTGGGCTTTGAGGATATTATTGGGTCTACTAAGATAAACGTGAATTCACATCCCTGTATACATCTTGTTAACTGAAATCATCAAATGTAACTGTTGCTGCTAGGAATTTGTCAGGTTTGGCCCAAGTTGCAGCTGCATATTGATCAACTGACATGGAACAGATGTGGATTTTGGAAATAGGAAGCCTTTTTTTTTTTTTAGATTGATAGATTGTTATTAGGTACTAAGAATTCCATCCAGTGCTTCCCACTGTCCAACCTTGATTCCGCATACATAGTTGTTATTCTTAACAAAGCAACAAAGGCAAAATGTAGCGAATAGTAGGAAAATAGAAAATGGTGACATTTTAATTATCTAGACTTTACTTTTCTGTTTTACTATCTAAGACAGGAAGGATAATGATACATATTGCAAGTAAACTTTTGATCATACTACAAAGAATTCTTTGGAAAGACCCACATTCCATGTTATTCCTCATGGTTTTCGCACATTCACTCACTGATCCTTGTGCTTCTACCCTCTCTTCAGTTTGTGAGAAAACCTTTTCACTTCATCCACAACATGCACCCTCTGTTTTACTAATCTTTGCATCTCCCACATCTTAGTACAGGGTCTAATGCATAATAGGATATTGATAAATACTTCTGGTGTGGAATTAAAATTCCATAGTATCCCCCCTATTGAAGTTATCAAAGTCACAGGCTTCAATATTTTTGCATTTGGACGATGACTTCTTAACAGTTATAAAATAGGTATAAAATATTATAAAGAAATGCAAATTGCTGAAAAGAGGGGGTTGGATATGTTACTGGTAGGATGTGGATGGATATTCAACAAATGAGTTGAATTGAGCCAAATGGGCTTTTAAAATATTATGTGTTCCAAGCAAACATAAACTGTGATTAAAGTGATAAGGCATTTAACTATGTTGTTCTTGGGGCAAGAAAAATTTAATGAACTTTTAAAATATGTCTGATTTACAACTGGGAGCAGTTAACACAGGAAGGATTAAATTCCATTACTGAATGCTTCATTTTGTCATAAACTTAGTGATATCTAGGTCAGATCAGGGATCCCGAGCATAGCAAAGTTGCATTCACAGGAAAGACTCAGCTCTCTGGCATCGCTATTAAATGGAATTTCACTTAATTCATACATGCTTCCCTCATGAAAGATGCTCCATGTGGTGTAGACAGTGCTGAACAGAGTGCAGTGATATCTGCAATTTAAGTTGCCCATGCGTGTAGCAGAGAGAAGTGGATGAAAAGAATAGAGGGAAAGAAATGATAACCTGGGGTTAAGTTGCTCTATTTCTTTTTTCATCCTTTTGATTTTACTTTTAGGAAAGAGTTGAGAAATTTAAAGGTAAAGACCTCCTTGTTCTTTTCAAAAATCTTATAACTCATCGTGTTAAAAAGCACTAAAAACACCATTTCCATTCAGTAGGTCTTTGAAAATCACAGAGAAAACAATGTTAAATATATTGCTTCAACAATCGTAACACTTTATTTTGTTTAATCTGACTTTTCCATTTTCTTTAATTGTGTCTATCTATAAACATGTTCTTATATTTTACTGCAATTATTCTAAATGGCCTTTATGTCTAGCATAATGAGAAATTATAATGGATTCTAAAAACTCATTAGCCTTGTATTTATGAGGAATCAAAGTAGTTTCTGAATTCAACAATAACCTAAATGCAAATTTCATGTTTATCATAACATGGTAGTTGTTAACAAAGCAGCCAACTAATAAACAATAGAGCATTAGACATTCCTATAACTTATATTGCCTAGATCTAGTCAAGCAATCATCAATTTTGAATCTTAATTTTGTTGCAATGATTCAAGAATATGTCCTAAAATGTTGTATAAGTATATTGACTCTTAGAGTCCTATATAATTCAAAAGGAAAAATAAAACCCCGAAACCAATTATCTATTTTTTTTCTTTAAGCACTGTAAACACTTATAATAATACATTCAACTTCCATCTTCCCCATTAGGCCGTAATCTCCATGAAGGAAGAGACTGTGTTTGATAAACTATTGAATCCCCAGCAACTGATACAGCATCTGATGCCAATTGAATGAATATAGCTACAAGAAATGAACTAACACGGGGCATTAATTTTTCCTGTGGTCACCCAGTCACCAATCTAGGCCCTCCTGTTGCAGCTCCAAGATGGTGCCTAGTACCATTCACATCCTGTCTCATGGCTTTTTCATGGTTGCTGGAATTCCTACAGTTTCCAGTGGGAATAAGTTTATTGGGGAAAAGAAAGATTTTTTTTCCTGTCAAAGAGGATTGAGAACTCCTATTGGTTGGGAAGAATATGCACTATTTCAAGACTATGTCCTGAAATGTAGGTTTTGCATGTAATTCCTTACTTTACGATTTGCCTTCATTTTATTAGATTAAGAATAGACAGAATCTGTCTGACAAAGCAACATAAAGCAGTGAATGAATTCTCTTCTTATGAAATTCAAGCTGCATTATTTAACTTTATTGCTGTTCCATTTGGCTAATATCCCTTTTATCTTAAGCATGGACTCTAAACTTCATTAACATCAAAAAGATTTTGCTAAGTACTTTAATGGAACATGGCACTGTACAAAGAGGCTTATACAAAACAGATCCCAGTTACTTAGAAAGTTAAAATCACAGACATGAAACAAATATTTTTAGGACTTATATGCTTTATGCAGATGCAAGCTTTTTCCTGTTTTATTCTGGATGATTAGTAACAACTATTGAGCTGCATATTGTGACACATGCCTGTAGTCCCAGCTACATGGGAAGCTGAGTCAGGATCATTTGAGCTCATGAGTTCAAGGTCATCCTAAGCAACAAGAACCATATTAAAAAAAAAAAGAAACACAACTACATACATCATCTTAATTAAGCTCCTTAAAAATGAAGAAGGGGAGGTATTGGCAAGTTGAGTAAATTGCCTGAGGTCACACAGCTGTGACATTTTTCTAGGTTTGTCTCTGGACTATTCCTTAACCTTTCTGACCTATCCTTTCTCATCCACAGATCTATCATTCAATAACAATCAAAACTACTGACTCTGCTCTCAGAGGAGCAGCCACTCTGAGCAAGGCAGAGATTGTGACAGGCATGATGTGATGTCTGTGAAGTTCCTTAAAGAGTGAAATCCTTCAGAAGCTAGACAGTATTGGTTTAAGTGCTGTTAAGAATAGGGCTTCCCTGATGAAGCAGAATATTAATCAGATTCAATTCCATTCTAAAAATAAAATCAGGACAGTCAAGACTCCAGCCTGTTTATAGAAGAACTCTTTATTTAATCCGTAGATAGACCTAAATGAAGGACATTTAGCTTCCTAGCTTCTGCCCTTGTTCTCATCCCCTCTCATCATTGCTCAACTTCCCAATGGGAGACATTGCCTTTGCTTTCTCATTGGCTCTTTGTCTTCAAGCCACTGCCATTTGGCTTCTGCTTCTACCCCCGTCTGCTGGAAGTGTTCTCATAAAGGTCAATGATGATAAGAAACCATCACCATAATAACAGCTAGTGCTTCTTGTGGATTTAATGGGTGACAAACCCTGGGCTCAGTGCTTGACCTTGGAGGGAGAAACCTGGAGAACCACAGGGCCCCCTTGGTTTAGAGGGATCAGTATTTGAAAATCAAGACTGAAAAAAATCAAATATTTGGACAAAAATCTGAAGGAGACATGCTATCCTGTTTGCTCTAGACCTCATAGTGCCCACCTCTTATGATGTGTCCCTTCCTCACCTCCTTTGTTTATGCCACCTGCCTGACCCCTAAAGGAGCATAATTTACTATCTGTGCTTTCCATGGTATTTGGTTCAGGATTTTATAGCTTCCAGGAAAAGAGACCCACTTAGAACTAGTTTAAGATTAAAGGAGGAGAGGGGCTTATGGAACAGCAACTCAAAAGCAGGAACTGTAGCAGACTTGGATGCGTGGAAGCTGAGACTGGAAGAACACCGCACTGGCCTCCCAGTTAGAGTCTCTGCCTCTCACTGCACAGAGGCTCCATTCTCCTTTTTCTACAGACCTGTGTTGTCCTTCCACTTTAGCTACCTCATTGCCCCAACTTGTTCAAAGCTCCTCATCCTGTCCTCACCCTGCCACAGCATCTCCCTTTATATTCCTACTACCAACTACCTTAGTCATCAGTTCTCCCACTGGAAACTCCTGAGACAGGAACTCGATGGGCTAGCATATATTTTCAAGCTTGGTCATATATATGTATATCATAAATTATTTTCAAGCTGCTCTAGGTCATCTGGGACAAGTACACGGATGGATGTCTAAACATCTGTGACCAAATGGACTGGGAATTTTCTTTAGCTGTTAGCTATTCCTTACTTTGTTTCCTTTAGCTATTAAGCTATTCCTTAGCTGTTGTCTACTTTCTGAAACTTTAAACTCTTGGGTTCTGTGCTACTGTATACTTTCCCATTTTGTACAGTTCTGATGGTTCCTTCATGCTTTTTATTCCTTGTTTTCCTTTCAATTCTTGTTTCTTTCTATTCATTCTTCTTATTTGAAATCATAGACTTCTACAGATTTGGATACAGACTCCATGATTTCTTAACCTGGGTTCTTCTTGGACTTCCTCCCACCCAAATCTAGAGATTCTTGGAAGAAATTAAAAGGGTTCATGAACTTGAATGAGAAAAAAAATTACATCTTTATATTTTTACTAAATGCTAACCAAAATGCTCTCCTCCTTTAATCTTGAGTGGGTCTAGTTCCAATAGTTTTACCAGTTCCTTCAATTATGAATATAGGCAATAAACCACAGCAAGAACAATACTTCTGATTTAATTACTAATAGAAGTCATAGGTAGTTTTGTTTTCTAATTGTAAATATTGCAAAATTTTGTTTTTCCCATTACTACTTCAGAATCAGGGTAGCTAGTTATACTAGACCTTTATGCAATAATACTAATATAGCATATCAAAAATGTATTTACTATTTTTCTAATCGATAGATGGGCACAATACCTTTATTTTATTTTTATGTGGTCCTGAGGATTAAATCCATTGCCTCACACATGCCAGGCAAGTGTTCTACCACTGAGCCACAACCTCAGCCCCCCCAAAATGTACTTACTCTTTTGATAACTGTTTTGCAATGTAATTAGTTTCCTTTGCAATCCTTTTTATTTTCTATGCAGTACTGGAAACAAAAATATTTTTGAGAAAGGGTCCATGGACTTCATTAGACTGCTAAAAGTCCCTAGTTTTCCACTGCACACACAAAAATTTAAGGACACTCACTTCAAACAGTTTTGTCAGATAGTCTATCATGACTTGTACGTGGGACAAGTCCTAGCAACTTTTCTAAAGCCTAATGATCTAATCAGTTTTCTGAGCTCTGTCTTCAAGTTTTAGCTGCCTACTCTATCTAAATACTTTACTCATCTGATTAGTATCTAATCTGCTCCATGGTATGATACCTTGTTTTGGTATTGAACTTGTAGCTTAATATCCCTGGTTTTTTTTCAACCCTCAATCACTCTTCTACTTTGTTTACTAACTCCAGAGAACCTCTGTACTTGCCTGATTCCTGGACTGCTAACACACTTCACTGTGCATAGAACTGTTGAGATAAACTGTTTAAATTAGGATGGGAAAAATTATTTATTACCAGAGTAATATTCTTCAACTGCAGATCCTTGGAATGCTTACAAATTAAATGCAAAATTCTCAGGGCACTTTTCTTTGTATTTTTGTTTGTGGTGGCTTTAATAAAACTAGAAACATACCATGGATGCAAGGATATTACACTGCCCTCAATAGCAGGGTTATAGGAACAGGTTAAACCAAAGACAGGAATTGGCAAACTATTTCTGTAAGAGACCAAATAGTAAAGGCTTCAAATTTTGCAGATCATATGGTCTCTGTTGCTCTGCTATAGATAATATGAAAAGGAATGTGTTCTAATAGAATTTGAATTCTATTGGAACAATAGACAAATAGTTGTCCAAATTCAACACGTAGGTTGTAGTTTAAGGCTGCCCTAGATTAAAGCACTGTCAGGACTCTGAAATTTCTGTCACCCACCAGATGGCTGCTTTATTGTACTCTTCTGAAAGACTAGCTTCTTTGCCTTCTCCGGTTCTCATGTTAGAACATGGTTTCTATTAATGGTTTGAATATTAAATGTCCTCCAAAGACTCATGCTTTAAAGGCTTGGTCATCAGCCTGTGGCACTACTGGGACATGGTGAAACTTTTAGGAGATGGGGGTTTAATGGAAGTTAGGTTTGAGGTCACTAAGGACATGCCTTTGAAGGGGATGTTGACCTGGGCTCCTCCTCTCTTTCTCTCTTTGCTTCCTGGATGCTATTTGGTGAGCAGTTTCCTTTGCTATATACTCATGCAATCATGATCTACCTCACCACCGGTCCCAAAACAATGAAGCCAACTGGCCATGGTCCGAAATTTCTGAAACCATTAGCTAAAATAAACATTTCTTCTTTTAAGTTATTTATACCTGATATTTGTCAACAACAAGGGAAAGCTGACTAGCACAGCTTCTGAAAGCTTTGAGCTTCTAGGTCATAAATTCAAGTTCTTACTTTTCCAGTCCCAGATCCAAATCCTTAGGATAGGGATGTGGCCTGACCTTGCTTGATTCAGGCACTTACTCTCAAACCAATCAGCTATGGCCAGAGGGCTGGCTCTTTTTGTATGAAAAGGTGTACGAACACTCTTTGGTGGTGGTGTTGTGTTGAGGTTCTACCTCTATCACTCTAGGATCAGAGCTGAGAAACAGATCCTAGAAAAGTGAAAGGAGCTGGGTTGGTAAGCCAGTTAAGAATCCTTTGTTGTATCCATTCAAATCTACTTTTTGAACTTTTTCTCCTGCAAGCCTCCCCATGACTTTTCTGAAGTGATACCAGCTCTTTCCTGTTTTCCCCATACACTGAATACTACCTTGTATCTTTTATATCTGCAAGCTGACATTGTATTCATCTTTAAAGTCCCTTTTACAAAAGGTCAGGGACACAACATTCTATTAGCACAGTGTGCCTCCTTCTGTTGCTATTTTTGTACCCATCTTTTTGTTTCACAGAAAATAGGTGCTCTGCTGACCCAAGAAATGACTTAACTTTTTCCATTCTGGTACCTCTCATGGAATAGGCTCTGAGTTAAATTTATTGACCTTATATCCTCACAACTAAACAATCCAAAATGAGGAAAATGTTGATTTTTGTAAAGACTTGCATTTACACAGGAAATATGGTATTAATTTTATGAGAATTATATTATATATTATAAACATATATGTCCACATTTAAAGTAGCAAAATTAAAATATATTTGCATAATTAAATACACACACACAAGCTACAGCAAAATTTAAATTTTTTGAACTCTAAGAAGAAATGAAATTCCACCAGGATTGTGTATTCTTTTACTGTACTAATAAAAAAGGAATACCACAGGAATGGCTTACTCAAGATAAGCAATAGGAAAGGTTAGAAATTAATGTTCAAAATTGCTCTAGAAAATACACCAGAATGATTTATACAAGCAATTTACCAAGAGATCTCATCTTCTAATTTCTTTTTTCTAGACCTATTAATTAACTTTGTTCCCAGAACTCTGCTAAAGTCCCCTGCTGAAACAAAGAAAGTAAATACAGTATTGCGGGAAAACGGATTCATTTCCACCAAACTGTGAGAAGCTTGGAGCTTTTGTCAAACAGAAAACACTTGCTAAAGAAGTATTCCTAAACTACTAACAACTACCTAAAAGCTTTCTATTTAATGGCAGCCTCCGGGGAGACTGCGCAGGAATGTGCAGCAGTTTTGAAAAAGGCTCAGATTTGGCTCAACTCTAAATATTAGGTGCACAGAAGCAGAGTTATTGTGTAGAATAGGGGGTGGGGCGGGCGGGGTCCTGATTCCCAATGTTGATAGAAGGATTCTAATTTCGCTTGGAATTTATTTTTTCTACTACAATTACAGTTTTGCTAAGAAAAATAAAATATCGGTTATACTCTCATCTGGGTTTCTAATTTTCAGCGTCTGCAGAAAAAAAAGAAAACCTCTCATTTACCTAAAAGAATTGCCTTTCTACCACCTCCAGAGATGCTGGATAAACAGGCAAGCCCAGCCCCCACCCCCCAACACACACACACACACACACACACACACACACACACACACACACACATCACATCTTGAGAACCTGGCCCGCCCCATCCTGTCAAACTCAGGTCACTGAGACTAATCCTGTGGGTCTCCTTGGCGCGATCATGTTCGTAGGAGATCCTGGGTGGGGATGCTCTAAAACCAGTAAACCACAATACAGAACCTAAGCTCGGACTTTGAACCAAGCCATTTTGCCTAGTTTGCCTTTTCCTTGTATCACTGGGCTCCTTGCCACCCAAATCACTGTTTTCCCGGGCCTGCTGTGCCCACTCCAGCCACCTGCGCGCCTAGGGCATCCAGGCACGGGAGAAGGGGGCCGAAAGCTGCGGTCCACCAGACACACTGGGGAGAGACGGAAACTACAACTCCCATCACGCCCCGCAGCCACTCCCTCCTCCCTCCACCCCTCAGCCTGCGGCCGGGCGGCGCTGGGCTTTCATCTGCGGACCAGCGGGAGGGAGCCAGATCCCGGCGATCTTCCTCGACGGCAGCGCCTTTGCCGACGGTGGAGGCAGCTTAAGCCGGCTTTAGCCTCAGCGTCAGTTCAGCCCGGAGCCCTTTGGCGCACAGGGTCCGTCCCGCGCGCGGCGAGAGGATGGTCATCCGCGTGTTCATCGCTTCTTCCTCGGGCTTCGTGGCGGTGAGTGCGGCTAGGACGGCGGCGGGCTGGGGTCGCGGGGCGCTGGGCGGGGATCCCGTGGTAGGTGTGCTGCGCTCGCCCCGGCGCGTCCCGGCGCGACCGCCTGCGGAGCCGGCACCCGGCAGGTGATCCATCACACTTGGACAACAATGAAAAAGGCGGGGAAGTAAGGTGGGTGGGGGACCCCGGGCTCACCCACAAGCCCACCCTGCGCTGCCTGGAGAAGGAGACGAGGCGGTGGGAAAATGGAGTCCGAGGGGAGCCCCCTGCTCCTGTAGTGCGACTCGGAATTTTTGGGAAGGGGGTGGTTCTAGAGCTTTGTAGGTCCCCCTTCCCTTAGTTTTGTCCTTCCGGATTTGGGACGTTCAGTCTGCGTTTATTTTGTACTGGAGCTTTTCTGGTCTACTTTGGTTTGCTAATCTGACTCCCAAGTGAGACAAGTTTAAATGGGAATTGCTCTTCACCCTCTTACCTGCAACCAAGAACCTTTCTTTACTTTTATATCTGAGCAAAGAGAACGGTAAACCAGGTTTGTCCTGTTGTGCTAGGGTTGTTTGATCACTTTTTGTCCAGGATGCAATAAATATTTTTACGGAAATGTGTGTGTGCGTGTGTTCTTTCCCCTCATAATGTGTGGGAAGGTTCATCTTGGGGATCTATAAATTGTGGTCTGTAATTACTTTTAGATGCTGTTTGGTGGATGATGTGTTTCTTTAAGTAGTTGCCCCCCCCACATCACTTTTTTAATTTTAAGAAAAAGTTAATAACCAAAGATGTCAAACTTTAAGGAAAAATTCAGTAGTATAGTTGACATCCCACTAAGACATATAGCACATGTGTTTTATATGTTAATGAGATTTGGTTTCCCTGGCTAAGAGTTAAGCTATAGGTTCAAAAGAATCCTGCAATACATAATCAGATGCATCAGGAAGTGCAATATTAATTGTTTAAAGTTTGCCTGCCTAGTAGCTCAACCTGATTGTCTCAAAATTTGTTTTTTGGGTGGAATAGAAGGTAGAATAAGATATCATTTGAATATCCTTATAAATTACTAAAACTTTTTATTTAAAAATAAATCTACATAGTATGAAGATCCCTATTTGAACTAGGAATAATATGTGGGAAACCCCATTTTATCTTTCTGTGCAGGCATGTTCTGGTTCTCAAACTCCTGACAGTTTCTGGTGTTTCTAATTATTTGTGGTTGCTTAGTCATACCTGCCTTTTATAGATTTTTCCCCATTGAAGCTGCACTTCATGTGTTTGGAAACCTGTACTTCTTACTAAAGATGCTTTTAATTTCACCACAAACTTGCCTGCTTTGATAATTGTTCCAATGGCACTTTATTGCTTGTGGATAGAATGCCTTATAGTATTGAGCCTAGCCTACCTCCAGTAAGCCCAAGGCAAAGTCCAGGTACTTATTTGGTTTATTCTGTCAGTAGTTCTAGAACCCTGCTTCCCTCTGTCATCAATCCCATGAACCAGATGCTAATGCCTGCTTTTTGTAAGCTTTTTAATTTTTAAAATTAATGCTATGTGTTTGTATATGGAACCAAAATTAAGAAACTTAAGTTTTAATGCATACATTGGCTAATAATGTAAGTTTGGTTTAGGTACTCCTTCTCTGCCTGAGTTTTTCTTCTGTAAAATGAAGGATTTTGAAGAATAACTCAGGGTTGTACTCTAGGTTTCAAATGCTTTGACTTCCTCAGTTGAGTAAATGTGACAGACACTTTATAAGAGCTTCTTTTACTTGAACAATATACCTATTAGCTTCAAAGTGAGTTTATTCTTTTCCTTGGGTATTTCATTGTTGTCTCAGGTCCCATCACTGTGCTGCCTGATAGCATATGTTCTGGAATGGTTGCATTGGATCTGAAGGTTATCACATAGCCCACAAACACTAATTATTCATTTTAATGGTCTGCCGTGTGAAGACCCAAGTTTTTCATGTTTTAAACTATCCTCATTCGTCGAGTCTCCCCAGTTATAATACTATCTCCCATATCAGTACATAGTTTTTCTGTAATACAGATACTTTTGGTGATGTAAAGTTTATGCTCATATACAAAAAAAAAAGATTTCTTAGAAATAATGAAAATGTTTAGGTCAGCTCCTGGGCTGGAGAGGCTAAGCTTTCCTGGAAAAGCTTTTTTCATTCTATCAGAGTTGAGCTTGCTGTTAGGGTTTTATTCAGTACTCGAGTGTGACCAGCAAGTGCATGAGAGAACAAATAATTTGATTCCCAAGTCAGTTTGGTTTTAGTTGAAGTTTATTAAACTATAAGGAAGGAATGTGACTAGAATTAGACTTAGCTAAGTCCCAGGGATTTCCAAAAAGATACTTTGCTGCAGTTAGCAATATGCTTAAATAAACTATTTAGAGAAAATCTTCTTTTCTTGTTCTGATTCCTCTGAGTTCAGAAACTTCAACAGTTGGAATAACTCCTATAATATAGGAGGGGGGATTGCCCTGTCATCTTCCCTGGCTCAAGGTCAAGTCTGTTTTTAATAGGAATTGAAAATAATGTGAAATTATTATGACATGGATACCCCCAAATCAGAAATCTCTTATTATACAACTGATAATGTTGCTGTCGTTCATTGTTATAATGAAGGGATATTTTATTTTCATTCTAAGAAAATAGTATAATCATAGAATTGTCATTTTAAAATTTAATTTATTCTAAATATATACCCCAAAGGGGAAGCATTGGTAACTTTGTCCAGGAGATACATTAATGTGGCTTTTTCACTTAAAAACATTAAAATCAGTCAATTAGTTCATGCATATATTTATTCAACTGTATTTTCTAAACATTTGTAGCCTGCCCAGTTCTGTCCTTGGTCTTTGGGGGAACCAGAGAATAGAGGGTGTGGTTTCTGTCCTGAAGGAATTCACAGACCCGGTGGGGGAAATGAGATGGGAAAGGTGAAAACAGCAGTAATAAAGTACAGTTCCCAAACAGGCCCCTCCTTCAGGAACATTCTTACCAGAGATAAAATCATATAGAGTGCTGCATTGCAGGCTGTCAGATAAGGAGGAAATATGCCCGAAATTGTAAAATATGCATGTGGGAGCCTTATGCAGATGGCAGGAAGAGGAACTGAGTTAGATTTGGAGCCTTGGAAACAGTTCATGTGCCCATCTTGCTCAGGCTAGAAAGGGAGGAGCTTTGGGGGGAGGGACGGATGGGCAGCAGAAGTCCCACTTTTGAGGACAAGATAGATTCAACTTCCTGAGAGAAGCCCATGATAACAAATTCCACAGTGCTCAGCATCTCAGAGATGTTTAAAGTATCTGTTCTTATCTGTGTCCTGGAGCCTTTTGTCCCTCAGGGAACAAGGTGCTCTCTGGCAGGGAGCAACCACACCACCCACCCCATGTGATTTCAGAAGTTTTTACCTTCCTGCTTGCCTTGACTAAAATTTCTCAAAAAGCAAATAAAGAATTTTATCCTTGATTAAAGTCTCTGGGCTGAGTTAGAATTAGAGGGAAACCGGAAGTGATTTTCTACTGAAGTCCAGCTACTTAATTTTATAGAAAAGGAAGTTGGGCATAGAGCTTAAGTGGCTTGTCCTGAGATCATTTATGCTGGTCATTGTAGGGCTAAGATGTAACTGGAAACCAGATTCCTGATTCTTGAATGCATTCATTCATGAGTTCACTTGTCCATGCTTTTGTTCACGTGTTAACACTCTTACTTTACCCACATGTTAGAGATTGAACCCAGGGCCTTACACATGCAAGTCTACTACCACTGAGCTGCATCCTCCAGGCCTGTATTGATTAAATCATATGTTTGTCAAGCAAACATTGAAAACTGAGTAGCAGGCTCTGTGTTAGGTGATATTAGATGCTAGGTGTCAGCTTGGTCAGGAAAACAGACATGGCACAAATCAGTGCCTGTCTCTCTGGAGCTCAAAGATTTAGCATGCAAAATACTTAATCAAGAGGGATGAAGGACTGATTCTGGCTTGAGAGATATTTTGATGGGGGAGGGTGAAATGAGCTAGACAGCAGTATATCCCTGGTCTTATAGAGCTAACAATCACTGAGAGCAAAAGAGACAAAGAAATTGGAAGCAAAATTGAAAAATATGGAGCTTTGTCGAGGGGTATCCAGGTCTGTGACACTATTTTCAAGTGAAGGTGGGTACAATGGGGGAACACACAGAAACTATGCATATAGTTGTCTTGCTTTTTCAACTGTACAATGTATACCCACTACTTTGCATGATTGATTATTGTTTTAAACATATAATTATCATGTACCAGTCAAGCTGTTGCATCCCTATGGAGTGTATTCAGTGAAGCTGCCTTGTGTAAGGAAGCCTTAGAAAAGAGTTTTGAAGCAGTTAAAGTCAGAATATGATCGTGTAGAATAGACAAGTGTTATTTTCTAAGTTATTCTAATGCTTTAATGAACCAGTGAGAATATGTCTAGGTTCTTTTAGATCTTTAATTTGTTGGATTAATGTCATGTCACTGTCATATGACAAGGTAGTTATTTGTTGAGGTTTTACAGATGAAGAGAGCAGGGCCCCTGAGTCTAATCCTGGCAGGCAACTGACTCCAAAGCTTCTGGAGTAGTTTTAGTGGTCTACTGGTCTTGGTCCTATCCTGGGGGAATGAGAGCATCAGGAATGCCTGATAGCCTGCAAAGTGTAGGACAGTTTCACACAGAGAACTACCTCACCTAAAGTGCCAGTGGTACCTCCTGACCAGAAATAGTGCTGAAGGGCATCAGCAGAGAAGAGTGGAGTGAGATTAAAATGAGATTTATTCAAGTAGTGATCAGGAGAGGCAGGGACAAGTTAGGGGCCAAAGACAAGGATATGGTTGTAATAGAAGGTCAGGCTGAGAAGGCTTGTTTTTGTTTCCTAGGGCCACCATCAACAAAGCACCCAAAACTATGGTGCTTAAAAAACAGAAATATGTCTCACCATTTTCAAAGATAGAAGTCCAAGATAAAGGAGTTGGAAAGATTGAGTCCTTCTGGGTGCTGGGAGGCAGAATTTGTTCCATGTTTGTCTCGTAGCGTCTGGTGATTGGCTGGCAATCTTTTGCATCATTGACTTGTAGATATATCACCCTGATATCTGCCTTTATGTTAATGGATTTTCCTGTGTGCATGTCTGTGTCTGTCCCTGTATCCATGTTTCCCCTTTTATGAGGACACAGTCATATTGAAGTAGAGCCTACCCTAATGATCTCTTCTTAATCTGCAAAGATCCATATAAGGTCACATTTACAAGTTTTTGGAATTAGTACTTTAACAACTTTTTGGGGAATTTATTAAACACACAGTAGCATGCAATATGAAGGTTGAAGTAAAAAGACTAATGGAATTTCTCCCTGGAAAGACTAAAAGACTATAGGCAAATTTCTTTTCTTTTCTTTTCTTTCTTTTCTTTTTTTTGTTGTTTGTTTGTATGTTTTGTGTGTGGAGGCAGGGATTGAACCCAGGGCCTCCTACATTCTAGGCAAGTGTTCTACCACTGAGCTGCATCTCTGGCAAATTTCCTTAATCTTCAAGTCAGCAGTTGCATATCAAGTTATATAGAATTGTAGTCTACGTAAAAGCTCTTTTTATAGCAAGGGAAATTTCAAAAGGGAATACCTGACTTCAGTTTTTCTAGTATATTTTAATATTTCACAAGTTGAATGTTTTTTCCATTTTACAATAATGAAAATCCTACAATACTTATAAATATAATTTATACATTATTAAATTCTGTAATAACTTATGAATATAGAGGCCTGGATTACTTTATGACATTGGGGTCTTTTATCCAATTGTATTTGGACACATTAAATAAGCATTTAAATCCATTTGGGGAAACTAAATTTTGACAAGTTTTTATAATGCGAAGCAGAAGGTGGTTTCCACATTGCAGACAGGAATGTAATACATGAATCTTTTTCTTTTCTGTTTTTCAATTTATTATTATTTTTTTAATAAAACAGAAAAGGAGAACAGCTATTGTGAAAGACTCAACAGTTCCAGTAAGAAGCACTGTGAGCTACCTACTAAAGAATATTTTACTTTAGGTTTTCCCTAAATTTTTTTTTAAAGATAGAGTGAGAGAGGAGAGAGAGAGAGAGAGAGAGAGAGAGAATTTTTAATATTTTTTTTTTTTTTTAGTTCTCGGCAGACACAACATCTTTGTTGGTATGTGGTGCTGGGGATCGCATGCCAGGCGAGCGCGCTACCGCTTGAGCCACATCCCCAGCCCTCCCTAAATTTTAATTTATAAAAAAATTTTAATTTATAAAAAGTTCTGAAAGGAATTGTGTTTTTCTTAGTCAAGTTAGAAATGAGTGACAGAAAGTCTAGATTTACAGTGAATGTTTCACTCTTTAAAATAAAAATTGGCATGATTTTCTGATCATTACATCTGTGAAAAGTACTTGTGTTATTCAGCTTTTCTTTGCTGTGACCAAAATATCTGACAAGCACAACTTAGAGAAGGGAAAGTCTATTTTGCCTCACAATTTCAGGGATTTAGTCCATGGTTACTGAACTTCATTGATCTAGGTCCAAGGTAAGACAGAACATCATGGTAGAGGGTGTGATGGAAGAGTGCTCTTCATTCATGGTGGCCAAGAAGGAGAGAGAGAGAGAGAGAGAGAGAGAGAGAGAGAGAGAGAGAGAGAGGAGGGAATGTAATACAGGGAGGATGAACATTTCCAGGGCTTGGCCCCCTTGACCCACTTCCTCCTCCCATGCCCCACCTACCTGTACCTATAGAAACCACCCAATTAGTCCATTCAAACTAGGATGGACTGATCCTGTTATAGTTCTCATAACCTAATCATCTCAGCTCTGAATATTTCTGCATTAACGAGAAGGGGCCAGGGGAAACTCTTATCCAAATCATAACAATCTGCCCCCACCCCCTGAAAGATCAAGTCCACCTTATGGTGTACAAAGCATTAAATTCATCTTAAAGATTCCATGGTGTCAACCATTCCACCATTGCCCAAAAGTCCAAGTCCAAAGTCTTCTCTGAGATTCAGGGCAAACTTATGACTGTGACCTCCTATAAAAATCAAAAGCAAGTTGCATGTACACAATATACAGTGGCACAGAGTAAACATTTCCTTTCCAAAAGGAAGGAATGGGGACATAGAAAGAATGATCGGCACCAAAGCAGGACTACAACTCAGCTGGGCAAGCAGTTTAAGAGCTCCACCTCTGGCATCTGGGGGCACATGGTAGTGAGACGTGACTTCCAAATGGCTTGGGCAGTCCTATCCCATTGACTTTACTCTTAACCTGATTCTCTATGCAGCCAACAGCTTTTCTTGGCATAGTCTACATTACTGGCATCTCTTAATCTCTCTATTTCAGCTTTGGCCTCACTTGTATAGCTTCACGCATTACCCCCTCAAGGGTTGCTCACCCTCTCATGGGCTGCCTGAAGGGATTTTGACCCTGCTATACTTTGCCTGGCCTCCTCAGCCTTCCTTTGAAATCTCTATGGAACCCTTCATGACCCCTTAACTTCAGCATCCTACATTCCTGCAGAACCAGCACCATGTGAATGATGCCAAGGTCTATCATCAGTTTGCTGAAAAGCTAGACACCCAGAAACCATTGCTGCAGTGGCTTCTGAGTGCCTGGGTAGCTGAGTACTATAAAACAACTTCCTAGGCCTCCCTGTGTAAAAGGGATTTTGAAATTCTTCTGAAAGGAATTTTCCTTCCTAGATTCTTGAGCTTGTAATGAGTATGGTCTTACAAATTCCTGAGATGCCCTTAAGCCAACTTTCCTTTAGTTTCTGCAAAATACTGAGCATCTCTTTAGTGACTGTAATTTCTTCAACAGTCATACCTTCCTTGGCCCAGTTTTACATGCACTTTTCTGGCCAAACAGTAAATTTTGAAAATTATTCAGCTTTTCTTTTTGCTCCCAATTCTCACAGTACACCTGGATAAAGCTAATAGCAATACTCATATCACTGACCTCTGTGCTGCCTTGATATTTCCTCCCACCAGATTAATTAATCCATCACCTTTAAATTCGGCCTCATTGAAAACTTTAGGAGATGGGCAAAATATAGGAAAGTTCTTTGCCAGAATATAGAATGAGTGGCCTCTAATCCAATTCCCAGTAGAATCATTGTTCCCTTCTGAAATTTCATGAATACAGTCTTTACTGTTTGCATTCTGGTCTTCTGAGCTCCATAAGAATCACTCGTTAAGCTCTGCTTACAGCCTTTTGAGGCTTCCCTATACAAGCATCTGCAAACTTTTCCAAACTCTTCCCACAGTCCATTTCTAAAGGTATCTGAACAATATGGTTAGGTTAGTCACAGCAGTGACCCCTCTTCTTGGTATCAATCTCTGTGTTAGTCAGCTTTCCATTGCTGAGTCTATTACTCTAGACCCTAGGTGAGGCAGGAAATCAGTGGTGGAAGGGCATGGTAGAGGAAAGCTTCTCCATTCATGATGGCCTCAGAACACAGAGAAGGGAGGGGAAAGGGGTCTCAGGAGAGATAAACAGTTGAGAGCATACCTTCTCTACTCATGCCCCGCTGCCTACACTTACCACTCAGTCAGCCCATTCAAACTAGGGTAGAATGATCAGGTTTTAGCTCTTATGATCCAATCATTTTATCTGAATATTCCTGCATTATCACAGGAGCTTTTGGGGGGCACCTTATATTCAAAGCATAACAGTACTTTATTTCAAAATATAGATTTTAAAAAATGAGATCAAGAAATATGAACACAGTCTTTACTGTTTGCATTCTGGTCTTCTAAGCTCCCATGTTAAATATCAGTTATTTAAAAAGTTAGCCTACAAGCTGTAAACTCAGAAGGAGAACCTTTCAGACTTCAGCAGCCCTTCAGCAGGAACTGCTTTATTGGGTATTATTATAGCTGCATAGTTAGAATCTTTAAGGTTCTGATTTCAATCACATTCCATATTCACTATTTTTCTTTGATTAATTTTATATTACACTGTTTTTCCAGAGTATAAAACAGTACCTGAGCTTTTCGATTTAGAAATTTAATGAAAATTTTCTTTTTTTCTGTTGCAATGGTCTGGATGTGGTTTTGTTTCCCAAAGGCTCTTGTGTTGGAAGGTTGGTTCCCAGTGTGTTGATGTCAGGAGGTGGTGGAACCTTTAAGAGGCGGGGCTTGTGGGAGTGGTTGACTCACTGGGAAAGCTGCCTTCAGACCTGTTAGCTTCTGAGAGAGGGGTTATTATAAAAGAGCCAACTAGGCTTGGTGGCACATCCATGTAATCCCAGTTACTCAGGAGGCTAAGTCAGGAGCTGACAAGTTTAAGGCCAACCTCAGCGACTCAGGCCACAAGACTTAGTAAGATCTTGTCTCAAAATAAAAAATAAGAAAGGCTATGAATATGGATCAGTGATAAAGCACCCCTAGATTCAATCCTTAGCACCAAAATAAACACATACATAAACGAATAAATTAATAAATAAAAGGGCAAGCTTGACTTCTCCCTGCTGTCTGGCTTCCTGTCTTACCATGTATTATCTCTCTCTCATGTGCGCTTCTACCATTAAGCTATCAGTCAGATGTGACAAAACCGAGGGGCCCTCACTAGAGGCTGAACTCAGAGGGCTGCCTGGTGTTGGGCTTTCAACCTTCAAACCTATGTGTTAAATAAACCTTTTCCTTATATATTACTCAGCCTCAGATATTTTGTTATAGCATGGAAAATGGACTAATCGATCTGTGAAAAGACAAATTAACTTCTAAGAAATGTTTTCTATTCCTGATTGTGTACAATCTTCACTTTTGGGTCTCTTTGTAGTTGTAGTGTAACATGTCCTTAAGCCTTTCTGTTTAGGGTTGTTTTAGACAGTGACCAACATGTACCATTACCTACTTCTTTTGGTGGGGGGTTGGGGTGCCTGTGAGGGAGGAAGGAAGGAGTTTGGGGGTTGGTATTCCAAACAGCTAGAAACTGACAGGCTAGTTTAAGGCAGTGCAGCCTCTCTTTGTCTCCCACTTTTAATAGCCTTATCTGGTTTTATCTGCCAGCACAGGCTAATTACTCAGGAACTGGACTGTGGTAATTTGCAGGATTAGTATTGTTACCTCTTATATATTTGATTGGGGTTCCTCCAAAACTCTAAAAGAAATCAACTGAGGAAAAGCATTAATTGAGTGTTTCTTTCTGGATGCATGACAGATTTGCTGTAGGACCGAAAGTTGGACCTGCTTACCATGCTTACCATGCTTACCATGGGGCTCCACCTACCTACAAACCTAGGTACTTTGAGGCTTGTGCAGACTCTGTTACAATTTGGTTGGTCCCTCTGTTTCCCTTTAGCAACATTGAGAACCTATTCCTGAGGGGATCTGATTGGAACTGGCTCAGTATCTGGCAGAACCAAACAGGGGTGGGTTTCCTGGAAGAGGAGGAGGTATACATCAGGGTGTGTCTGCTTTGTTGTGGACTTTTGTGAATCTCCTGCCAGCAGAGCTTCCGAGCTTCCGAAGCAGAAGTGGAATGTTGGCTGTGACTGAAGGCAGAGGGTTCTAATTATTTCAGGATGTGTTTTCCATTTCTCTGGATAATAGCCCAAATCTGGATCTAGTGGCTATAGGAGTGTAGGGCGGAGACTCAGAGACCAGTTAGGTAACTTGCTTGACAGGTCAGTTCAGTGGTATTTGGTGAATGCAGTATAGAAGTCAGCAGCTATTGCTGCATACCAGTCTGATACTGAAAACAACAAAGCAAAACAAAAAGCCCAAAGCAACAACAACCAGCATAACTTTTGATTTAGTTTGTTTTTCTTCTGTGGGTTGCACCAGGAGTGGGAGTGTGGCCTTCCTCATTCATGACATTCCTGTGTGGATTGGAGCTCACTGGTTCTCTGCTTTAATTATTATGTTTCCTTATGGAGATTAAAATGGGAATTGGCCACCTCCAATTGGCCTATACCCTCAATTGACAGGAACTTTGAATTACACTTCCCTTTTATGATGAATAAACTACTTACTAGCCAGAACAGGTGTTTAGGTTAAGTATTTGCTGATTTATTTGATTCTGGAGAAAGTTTCTATTCTGTTACCTGCAATGTGCTAACTACTATGAAGATGGTCATAGTCTTGCTATATGTTATACCTGGTTTTACTCAATTTATTTATTTATTTATTTATTTATTTATTTATTTATTTATTTATTTATTTATTTATTTATTTATTTATTTGGGGGATATTGGGGATTGAACTTAGGGAGACTCAACCACTGAGCCACACTCCTACTTGTGTCCCATCTATGAGACAGATGTTATTGAAGGGCAGTGCACTTCATAACGAAGGTAGAGGTGAGTTGACATCCTGGCTCTGACACTGATGAAGGGCATGATCTTAGGCAAGTAACCAGCCACTTTGGGAAAATGGGATTGGAATACACCTTATACATAGGATTGCTGTGAGACTGGAGTGAATGAATGAGGCCAGGTAGGCATTCAGCAGAGTGCCAGGTGCACAGTGAGTACTCAATTATGTCACCTTTTATTCCTGTTATGTCATCATCACTGTCTTTAGTAGTAGCAGTAATAGCAGTAAAAAAAAAAAATTAAGGCCTTGAACTGTTTAAGAGCTTTAATCATCCAAAACATTATGTATATATAGTACATAGTACTTGTTAAGCTGAGGATACAATCTTGTGTAATTTTAGGAGAGTTTTAGTAAATTTTAAGTATAACATGTTTTCTACTTAAACTTGAATTAATAAGAAATTACAACTTAAGCATGCCATCCCCCAAACATACCACTTACAGATCACAGCATGCTGTGTATAAGCCCTCAAGATCATATTTATTTATTACCTGCAATGTTCTTACTACTGTGCAGATGGTCACAGTCTTGCTTTATGTTATACCTGGTTTTATTTTATTTATTTCTGTATTTTTGGGGTACTGAGGATTGAACTCAGGGACACTCAACCACTAAGCCACATCCCCAGCCCTATTTTGTATTTTATTTAGAGACAGGGTCTTACTGAGTTGCTTAGTGCCTTGTTTTTTTGCTGAGGCTGACTTTGAACTCATGATCCTCCTGCCCCACCCTCCTGAGCTGCTGGGATTACAGACATGTGCCACCATGCCCAGTGTCATGCCTGGTTTTAGAGGTCTGGCTTGATTTAAAGTTTTCCAAACTTGGCAATTAGATTTTTTCCCAAATGACAGCTTTGACTGTGGTCTGGGAGGAGGTCTTGGAGTTTTGTCTGAGATCAGGAGGGGAATGATGTGATTGATGGTTGGTGCCTGCTCTGGCACCCAGAGGAAGCAGAATCAGATCTTATACCACACACATGCTATCCCTGTTGTAAACAGTGCATTTGGACTCTGTCTTTTAAATTCATGTAATGAATATAGAATATTTAGAGTCCCTGAGTAACAGCTAAGAGGAATATGAGATACTAAGTGGAATTGATGGATGATATCCTTTGCAAACATTCACAGTTTGCGCACACTTCAAATTGGGGATGTGGGATAGCAGAAAAGGACCAGGATTTTTTATATTTAATGAAGATGAGTGGTACTTCCCAGAATCCTCACGGTGAAATTAAACACCGAATTTTGACTGCTTATGGAATGAAGGGTAGGCACATTCACATCTGGCTATGAGCAGGTACCTGATTAAAGAGGTAAGGGGGTTTGTGGGAAAACGTGGTGGAGACAGGAAAAGGAGAAAGATACCTGGAATATGTAGACTCATTGTGTTGACACTTGGAGCATTGAAAGGGCAGGTTAATAATAATTCTTTACCTGTACTGAGCCAGGTGGTAAGATTTTCTTATTGGTTATTTAACCCTTAAATTGCCCTGCAGTTATACACATTTTACAGATGAGAATATTGAGGTATAGGTGCATAAGTTTAATGCCAGGATTGTTCTACTCAGTGTTGGATCCTAGGTTTTATTTTGCCTTCTAATTTTGTGTCCTGTGCTTTTCCCTTTATACCACATTGTTTGGAAGAAGAGCCCCTGACCAGAGACCCGTGAGATCTTAGGTTGCACTAATCCAACAGATAGGCTAGAAAGACAGTGTGTGAGCTCATGCTAAAAAATGGGGATAGGGCAGAATTTCCAAAGGAGCAGTTCCAGGAGTTCTACTGGGCTGTTGAGCTGGTAATTGTAGGCAGTGTCCTTCAGGCAGGTGAAAACAATGGCTTTGCTCCTGCAGAAACTGGGAAAAGCCAAAAGGAATGTGATTTAAAATGGAAAGCTAACATTTCACTATATAGGAAGTACTAGGGCACTCTATGTTATTTATATTCCTTAAAGTAACTAAATATAGTAGTCATTCATTTCTTTTCTGCAGAGTAGGAAACCAAACCTTCAGATAACTTGCTTTATCACAGATCCCAAGAGGCCCATTGCCAACCTCTTCCTATCATCCATGTCTCAGAGAAAGAAATCAGAGATTAGAAGAAAATGAGAATGGGCGGTGCTCCCAAGAGACTGTTTAATGTTTTGTTGTGTGTCCTGAAACTAAAGGTTTGCTGTGCCTAGAATGTGATTCTCCTTTTGTTTGTGATAAATTTGGGTAGAACTGACTTGATGTGTTAAACTGGAGTGAATGGATGGGATGAGAGGATAGGAGGGCAATTTGGGAATGGAAAGATTGGCTGGGGGGGGGCTGAAACCCAGAGATTAGGTTGAGGTAGAAGTATGTACTACACTGGGACATTTGGGACAAGGTGCGATATGCTGGGACAAGTGGTGGTGGGGGAGATTTGTGTCCTTATCCTTTCCATGTTAGATCTTAGGTTCCTGAGACAAAGAGCTGATCTTCATGGGCTGATCATTCCCTATTTTCTACTCTGAAAAACAAGTACTTTTGGGGGTGGAAGGAGTTTATCAGTATGTTGCAGTCTAAGGTGGGAATTCAATGCAAGACAGAGAGAGTAGAAAGTGGAAGGCCAGAGTCCAGACTGTTGGTGACTGGAGGGCCTGGCAGAGTGCGGACAGCCTCCAAGGGTAAAGGGAAAGAAGCAGTTTTAAAAACAACAATATTCATAACTAGTTTTTAGAACCAATATTAATATTATTGGTCATTACACACACACACGCGCGCACACACATACACGAAGGCAGGAAGCATACAGGAATGGTAATTAAACTGCTGTTTATAAACTTCATCTGCCTAGTTTAATTATTCCTGGATTCTTATGTTTTATTTATTGTAAACCATTTCTCTTTTTAAGATCAGATTCTTTACCTGCAATTTACTCTCAGAGCCTCAAAAACTTGGGAGATAAGAAATTTGTGTGGTACAGGTGAGGCGATACATGGAAAGAATGTGGACTTTGGTAGCAGAAAGACCTGGGTTTGAATTGTGGTTCTGCTATTCTAAATGAGCAAGGAAGCTGAACAAGTCCTTTCACTTCTCTGGATGTCATAACTACTATTTGTAGAGTCATCGAAACTTGATGATAATGATAGCCGTTATTATTATGAGTGTCATTTAAATGTAATACAGCAATCATTCTCCATTTTTTGTGACTTTTTAATTTTAAATGAGCTATTAAGATTGAATTAAGGAAAAAAATTGCTCTGATAATCAGATAATAGATCCTGAGTTAGAATGTAGACTGAGGAAGACCCCAAACTGACATTGTTTATTAAGGTGAGTGTAGAATAGAAGTTATAATCTGGTTGTAGAGTCTAAAAACCTCTCTTTGGTGAATGAATGCAGGATTTTGAAAATTTTGAGCAAATGTATTTTAAATGCTAAAGGATACTTGTCTCTCATACAAACATGATCTGGATATCCGACTGAGATGTCTGGAGATCTCTTGATTTGACTCCATAGATTCGCCTATTCAGGATATTTCATATAAATAAAATCAGACAATTGAGACCCTTTATGTCTGGCTTCCTTCACTTAGTATGTTTTCAAGGTTCACTCATTTTGTGGAATGTATTGACATTTCATTCTTGTTATGACTAATATGCTAGTGTATGAATATACCACATTTTATTTGTCCATTGATGATGAATAATTTGGGTTGTTTCCACTTTTTGACCATTGTGAATAATGCTACTATGAACATTTGTACATAGTTTTGTATGAAAATATGTTTTCACTTTCCTTATCTAGGAGTAGAATTGATGGTTCATATGCTAAGTCTGTGTTTTATGGCTTTGAGAAACTGCCAAATTGTCTTCCAAAGTGGCCATTTTATTTTACACTTGCATTAGCAATGTATGACATCCTTGCCAGCCCTTGTTTTTGTCTGTGTTTTTGAGGATAGTCATGTTAGTGGACATGTATTGGCATTTCAGTGTGATTCTGATTTGCATTTCTGTAATGACCAATGATATTAATATTATTTTTAAAAACTGGTTATGATTATTATTGCTTTTAAAAAGGATCTCATGTAGCTCTGAAGTTAAATTTTTCTTCCATTCCACACACAGATATTAATCACATGTTTTGAAAATTAATTCAGTTAATCAGTTTCTATGTATCTATGAGTACCTTCTAATTTCCAGTGTTCAGCCATGTTCAGGATACAGAGTGGGTAGGTATTTGGTATGATCTTTCCCCTACCAACAACTCATAATTGGATGAGGAGAAAAGATAAATGGATGATGACATAGGGCCATATGGGATGTACTCCCAAAATTGTACTTACAGGATAGGATGTACCTGTAGGTTTGTCACAAGGGCAGATTTATTTGTTTGAGGTGAGAGCAGAAAAAGTTATATACATAGCTTAAATAGAAAAATAACTTCTCTTGAACAAGATTTCACTTCAATAAAAGGCTCCAGTGGGAAACAAAAAAGACTTCTTTGTTTTCAAAATGTTTTGTATGAGCTTGTGAACTGTAACAGGTATTTTCCATGGCTTTTTGCTTTTTTTTTTTTTTTTTGGTCTGTGGAATAAATTTGGTTTGTTTATTCGTGCTGCCCTTTGTTTTAGACTTGAGACTCCTTTTTTCATTTGTGTGTATTTTAGTAGTTTGAGAGCAAGACAAATGGGTACTCTATGGTTAGTTTCACACTGATTTTTTTAAATACTAAGCTTGGTTCTAGGAGATAATTAACAAGGATGAGATGATTAATAATATATGTTTTAAATTCCTTTTCTGTAAAAAGAAAAAAAAAAGACATCATCATCCTGTTAACAAGATTAGTCTCTGTGTTAGGGTCAAACAAGGTTGGAAAAACCTCATTGGCCCTACAGAGCTTATGGCTTCCAGGCCTCACTGTGGGCCTGGCAGTGTGGGCCCTCTGATCTGCTTCTGGTCTGCCTTTGCAACCTTTTCAGTCTCTTCCTTAGGCTGCTCTGTAAATGCACATGTTTCCCCCACTCCTCTGTGTCTTTTCTGATGCCCATTTCTTGGCTTTGTCTGTGTTCACCCTGTATCACAACTAATCACAGTCCCTGCTCCCTTCAAAACCCAGTCCAGGGTCATTTCCCCATGAAATGTTCCCCTTTCACTTCCCTTCTTTTTCACTCTCCAAACACAATCCTCTTCCTCTACCACTCCAGGACAGCCTTTGGGATGGCTTCCTGGTAGAGGAAGAGCACTGTGTTTGGAGAGTGAAAAAGGCCTGGGTACTTTCCACCCTTGGTTGTGTGAGTTCTGAGTTCTTCAAGGTTAGGAGCTGTTCCATTAATCTTTATATTCTCCCAAGTTTCCTATTACAATACTTGGCATGTAATATTTTATTGAATGATTGCAAGAGAAATACTGTTTCTATAGTTTCCATATCACAAATAAAAAACAAATCAAAAGAGGAACAGGAATGGAGTTTATAGATAGAAGTCGTCTTTGAAAAACGTCTAGGCTTTGAGGGATATGATTTGTTTTACAACTTCTTTAAACCTAGAGGCATAAAGAATTTATGTTATGAGGATAATTTTATTGTATTATTACTTCTGTTTAGATATCAGACTCCTAGAACCCCCCATGGAATGAAGCAGGGTGAGTGATTATATATTCAGAGTACATCCTTCAGGGTAGGGACTTTTCAGGAAGAAGGTGTCCTCAAAGCCCCAGGGAGGGAGTCAGGGTGGGAAGAGCACAGAAGTGACAACTGCCTTGTGAAGGCAGATCTGAAGAACTCTAGTTTGGGGCTCTGTTGGTGTAAACTAAAACAGCAGACATTTACACTTAAATTGGCTCTGAGAATGTCAGTACACCACATCAAAGTGCAAACGTGGAGTGTCATGATGATTCTTGGCCCAGAACAGATTAAATCAGGTTTGGCCTGGGTGGGTGTGAAGCACTGTGCTTAACAATACAGAACAAATGGGGTACACATTTTAGAAGGATTTCTAAATTAAAAATGGTTTAAAATAAAATGTAACAATAAATTTGTGTTTAAAGGTGTGAGCTTCAACTGTACAGAAAGGCTCCGTTTCTGGTTCTAGGACAAGGTACTTCTTTGCTCCTAACTTTGCCCCCTGTGTTGCAACTCCTTTTTTGCCTTCTATTCTTTCTCTTTCCCCCTTTGTAAAATACCTCCCACATTCTCCCCATCCTTGGAGCTGTTCACTCTGTGCTCCTTCTCTTGACATTTCTGGTGCTGTGCTTTCTGTTCTTTGCTTGCACATCTGCTGGAGGCTTGCTGTCTGTCCCCCATGCACCTTCTCTGCAGGGTACCTATCTCTCGCTGGCCTGGCTCTACAGGCTGGCCTCTCTTAGAGCCAGTTTCATATTGAAGTCACTTGTTGGCATGCCCTATGACCATACACAGCATCAAATTAGAGGCCTAATTTGTTACCTGTATTTCCTAGGGCAGCATTTAGCATGTCACAGGTCTTATAAATGGCTTGTTAAGAGAGTGCTCTCTACCTTTTGAAGAGATTTTGTTTTTTCATTCTGCTGGCTCTTATTCATTCATCCTTTCTCTTTCCTTTGTTAATTTTAATTTCTCCACTTTTTCTTTTGGATCAGGGTGAAATGGAGAACTATATGGCTACAGATACAGAGGAACTTGAGGTAGAGACCAGAATTTGGAAACACTCTTTAAGAAGCAGATTCATATCTGGAATGCAAGTGTTAGGGTCATCTGCAAGAAGGGCAAGTGTACATAGATTTGAGAAAGATACAAAGCCTTCCAGCTACATTTGATAAGGATGGAAATAGCACAGAGTGTCCAGCTGAAGTTAAGACAGTTGTAATTTTCATGGACAGGACACACTGGCATTGCAGAGTAATTCAAGGAGGAAGGAGCTGGTAATGTGGTGAAGCCAAGACAGGAGGCAGGGCCACAGAAGGCAGATAAGAGCTTTCAAACTTTGTCTAAGGTATGTCATCTTATGCCTACTTTGAAAATGTATATATAATAAGTTATATAATTACACATTAAATAAAGTATAATTCAAAATGATCTGCTGTCCTCCAAATTGTTTTTCAAATGTAAACAGTAGTTGTTAAATCATCTCTGGAGTCACTTTTCATACAGTTGAGGTCTGACTGATACAGAAATGGCAACAACATATTCCTAAACACAGTGTTGTGAGCACCACCTCTGGACATTGATAAAAGCACTGCCTTTGGCTGAAGTCCTGTAATTTGTATCCATGGAAAATACTGTACTCAGCAGGATTTCCTCCTTACTGCAGGGATTTTTGACTATTATAGCAAGTTTTGCTGGAACAGCTTTTCTACAAAGTATCCTCTAATTAACAGGAAGCACATACATGAGGAGTTGTATATAATTTTGAGAGAAAATCTTGCCAAATAGTGGCATCGTAAATTCATATCTTATGCTTGACTGACTTTTTTCTTTAGGAAATAAACATGTAATCTTTACAGAAAATGTAAAAACAGTAAAATTCAACACCCACATCTTTCATTTCATGTTTCTGCTAAAGTTTTATTATGGCCTCACATTACCAAGTGATGCAAGTTTTTTAAAAAGCGTAGACTAAAAGTAGTTTGTTAATACTTCTGTTGATGGAGAAACTAGTTAGAGCCATTACACTGCATCACACAGGTGGGAAAGGACATAATCATCTGCTGGTATGTGATGAGCAGCTTCTCCAAAGCCACACTACTACTGAGACCCATGGGGGTTCCAATGGGGTGCTCATGTTGTTTTCATTTTCCAGAGGAATTTATGGCTAAGTTGAGGAATGAGGCACAGACTTATGTGACTATTATTGTTTTAATTTTTTAAATTTTTTGATACTATGGATTAAATGCAGGGGGACTTTATCTACCATTAAACCACATTTCTGCCTCTATTTATTTATTTATGTATGCGAAGTTGCCCAGGCTGGTCTTGAATTAGTGAGCCTCCTGTCTCAGCCTCCCAAATAGCTGGGATTATAGGTGTACACCACTATACCTGGCCACAATCATTAGTAAATAGTGCAAAGTTGTCATTAAAAGCTAGGTTCCCGTGACCATGGAGATGTGTGTGTGTGTGTGTGTGTGTGTGTGTGTGTAAATAGGAGTTTGGTGAAGGATATGATCCTTAAGGGCAGTGGTTAGCAATATTGTGTGTGTATGTGGCGGGGTGGGGGAGGATACAGAACCTTGAACTCAAGGACAATCTACCACTTTTTTTTTATTATTACTTTTTTTAAATATTGAGACAGGATCTTGCTAAGTTTCCTAGGTGGCCTTGAACTTGTGATCCTCCTGCCTCAGCCTCCCAGGTTGCTGGGATTACAGTGTGTGTCACTCTCCGAGGCTAGCCTTGTCACTATTGACATTTTGAGCTAGATAACTCCTGTAAAGGGTTATCTTGTATATCCTGTGATGTTTGACAGCATTGCTTCTGTCTACCAGCTGCCTGTAGCAGTTCTGGCAATGATCAAAAATGTCTGTAGATGTTGCCAAGTATCTCCTAGGAGAGCAAAGTCACCCCCAATTGAGAAACCCTGGAACTGCTTCCTGGGGTATAGTTGAGTGCAGTCTGAGTCTTGGAGAATAAATAGAACTTGGATAGGAAGGGTGGGTGATGTGGAGGTTATATTAGTTGAGAAGAACCATTCAAGTAAAGACCCAGAAGAATATCTAGAGGAGTGCTACTGAAGTGTGGACCATGCATGAAACTATGTGTGACAATTGTGGATAATCACTGGGAAACTCTTAAGGCAACTGTACAGAGTAATTTTATGTCTATCAACTGCAAAAGACTTTTATTTTGTGTATCTTTGTTATTTTGTATTTCTAGAGATTCTTTTTCTTGTTTTATAAAAATATCTTTGGAATATTTAAATTAAAACATCACCAAACTGGTCTTTTGTCACTGAGACTGAGAGAGGCTGTGATGAGCCTGAATGTCAGGTGCACAGTAGGGAAATAAGATAGGTTAATTATGTCCAGATGGAGCTTGAGGTCAGAGTGGAGATCTAAGTGTTCGACACATCTTGGACCTGGTATATAAATATTTTTAGGATGAATAAATGTCTGGAAAACCTCCAAGCAGAGGAGAAAGGACCTAGGAGTAAGGAAGGTGCCAGCAGTAGCTGTTGTGGAGATGGGAGTGACTTTTAGTAGGGTATGTTAATGTCAATTAACCTGTCTCTGTGATTTTAGTCTTCTAGTCACCTGATTATTTCTATTTAGAAGCATTTTCTATTCACTTAACCTTGGGCCATAATCCTGAATTGATAATGGCCCATTTGATGCTGTCATTTATGCATTTAGGACCTCATGTGTCAAATTATGTACTTGTCTCTTGAGATTGTAAACACTTTTTAATATCTTTCACACAAAGCACTTTTTGTGATTATTTGGTATTTCTTATAGCTGTCCCTTAAATAAAAATAAATAAAGGATATTGTATTTTGGTTCATTTGCTTCCTCTTAGAGTAGGAAATGGTCTGTGTCCTTGGCATTGTTTCTGTAGTGGTGTAGGTGGATGGTGACCACTGGTGTGAGACTGGGAAGCCTGTAGCCATGGGCCTGTGCACATCTTCTTTAGAATCTTTAGGGAGCTTGAGTTTGCTGAGACTCTGTCACCTACCTACCTTCCTACCTTCCTTTCTTCCTTTCTTTCATTCGTTCGTTCATTCTTTTTCCCAAGACATATCCTTCACTAAATTAATTGTCTGATGAAACAAAATACAATACTCTGCAGAGAAAGATAGCTGTGTTTTGTACTGGAAGTCAAATGGATGTGTATATAAATATGTAGGATGAATACTTCAGAAACAAACCCAGATATACATATTATATTAGGTAATACCTAGATTCAGTGGTATTTAAAAGGGAAACATAAAACACCTTAAGATGATAGTGACTTCAAGCTCTATGTGATATTTTCTTCAGTATTTAGTATTCAGTAAAATCTTTCTAGATAGAAGAAGCAAGAATGTATGGCTCATAATCAAGAGAAAAATATTATTAATAGAAACAGTAAAAGATCACCCAAATTATATGGTTAATAGGGACTTTATTATTGTTATTTTAAAATATATTCATTTTTATTTATTTATCTATTTATTTATTTATTTACTGGGTACCAGGGATTGAACTCAGGGACACTTGACTACTGAGCCGTGTCCCCAGCCCTATTTTGTATTTCATTTAGAGACAGGATCTCACTGAATTGCTTGGCACTTTGCTTTTGCTTAGGCTGGCTTTGAACTCGAAATCCTCCTGCTTCAGCCTCCTGAGCCACTGGGATATAGCTGTGTGCCATTGCACCCAGCAAAATTTCATTTATTGACACATAAAAATAATACATATTTATGGAGTACCATGTGATGTTTCAGTACATGTATACACTGTGATATATTCAGGATAAACCTGTCTCCTCAAGTGTTTATTCTTTACATGTGGTGAAACAGTTAGAATCTTTTAGCTTTTTTGAAACACATAGTACATTATCATCATCTGTAATCATCACTGTGTAATATACCACCAGACTTATTCTTCCCGTCCAACTATAGCTCCATTGATCAACCTTTCTCCATTTTTCCCTCCTCACTGATCTCCCTAGCCTCTGGTAACCATGCTCCTACACTAAACTTCTGTGTGACCAACTCTTTTTTAGACTGCATATACAAGTGAGATTGTGTGGTCTTTCTGTGCATGGGTTATCAACTTAACATAATGACCTCTAGCTCCAACCGTGTTGTGGCAAAGAATAGGATTTCTATTTTCTTATGGTTGAATAGTATTTTATTGTATATGTGTACCACATTTTCCTTATTCATTTATCAATTGATGGATACTTGGATTGTTACCATTTCTTACTATTATGAATATAGTGCTACAGTAAACATGGGGGTGCAGATCAGATGTCTCTTTGACATACTGATTTAATTTCCTTTGGACAGGTACCCCGTAGTGGCATTGCTGGATCATATGGTCATTCTATTTGTAATTGTCTTGAGGAACTCCAATCTGTTTTTTATAATGATTGTAGTAATTTACATTACCACCTTATTATTTAAGCATTACCATTTTTACACATCTTTATTAGCACTTATTATCTTTTCATTTTGAAAATAGCTATTCTAACTGGAGTGAATGATATCTATCTTGTTGTGGTTTTGATTTGGATTTTCCCAGTGATTTTTGAGCATTTTTTTTCATTTATCTGGTGACCATTTATATATCTTCTTTTGAGAAATATCTTTTAAGGTTTACTGCCCATTTTAAAATCAGTTTATTTGTGGGTTTTTTTTTTGCTTTAGAATTGTTTGAGTTCTTTGTATTTTGTAGATATTAACCCTGTCAGATGTGTAGTTCGAAAATATTTTTTCCCATTCTGTGGGTTGCCCCTTTGCTGATTATTTCATTTGCTGTGTAGAAGTTTCTTAGTTTGTTTTGTAGTAATTTTTAAAGTTTGTAATCCCATTTGACTATTTTTACTTTTGTTTTCTGTGCTTTGGGGGACTTTTCTAAAATAACCTGCCCATTTCAATATCCTGAAGCATTTCCCCTACATTTTCTTCTAGTAGTTGTATAGTTTCACTAATTCAAGTCTTTAATACATTTGGAATTGATTTTTGTAAACAGTGAGAAATAGTTTTATACCTTACATGAGTGTTAAGTTTCCCCAGCACCATTTATTGAAGAGACTGAACTTTCTTCAGTGCATGCTCTTAGCACCTGTTTTGAGGATAATTTGGCTGTAGATGCCTCAGACTTTATTCTTTTCTATTGGTCTGTGTGTCTGTTTCTTTACTAAAACCATGCTGTTTTGATGACTAATTTTTTGTAGTATATTTTGAAGTCAGATAGTATAATGCTTTCTGGTTTGGCTATTGTTTGTTTGGTTTTTGGTTCCATACAAATTTTATGATCGTTTTTCCTAGTTCCATGAAGAATGTCGTTGGTATTTTGTTAAGGATTGCATTGAAGCATTGAGTCTGTTGGCACTGAATCTGTTGGTTTCTTGATACTACCAACCCATGAATATTTTGCTTAGGCATGAATATGGATTGGATTTCTTTGACCACATCAAGCATAATATTTTATATTATGTGTCCAATTATTTCAATCTGATGTGCTTTTGACATTTTCCCCCCATTCCTACTTTTTTTTTTTTTTTTGCAACTCTGGCTCATGATGCCATGTGTTATTTCTTAAAGTGCTTAATTTTTGAATATTCTTCCTTCCTACTGTCTCAAAACGAATTGCTCTAAGTAATATATAGAGCTTTAGGCTTTTTCCCCCATTTGTCATGAAATGTATGAAATTCAGACCATTCATCAGAAAGGGGAAGTAGATGTTGGATTGCTTCTTAGAAGATCTGTGTTCCAGTTTTGACACCTAATACTTACATACTGAATTATTTGTGGTACATTACTAACCTCTCTGCATCTGTTGTTTTATCTTGTCAAATAATTAGGTTGTTAGGTCATTAAATGGCTGTGGGATGAATGACTGGTTTCAGGAACATGGTCTAGGCAGTGGCAACTTCACATCCACTGTTTCTGCAACTTCATTATCTACAGAGGTACTGTGCAAATTACCTTAGAATTAAAGAGACATAGCATATATTACCTCCTTCCAGAATTTAAAATTACTTATCTAGATAAGACCCAGTAGCTCTTAGACAGTAGCAGAATGAATACAAGGTAGCATATTCTTTGGTAGTTGAGAGGAAGTAAGTGAAGAATATTCTGGACTGGGGCAGTATTATGTGAGAGGTAGGCTCTAAGTTGAGTTTTGTAGGGAGAGCAGCACTTAAATATTAAGAGGGCAAGAGGACATTTGAGGCAAGGTGACTGGAGACAATCAGTGAAGATTTCTGGGGCACAGTCACTGTAGTGAGGAAGTGAGTATAGGGAAGGGAGGAGTGGGAGGAGATTAGATGGAGAAATTGATTGGAACTGAGTTGTGATAAGCCTTAAATGCCAGGCTTAGAGTGAGAACTTCATTCTGTATTTAGAGGGCTCTGGAAGGTTTTAGGCCAATCAAATGATATATAAACGAAATTTCAAGATATTCATCGATATATAGAATAACCAGGAATGGTATATTATTTGGGTCCTGTTGGGAAAGAGATGGCATAGAGATGGCATATGCAACAGAACAATTAAGAGGAACTTAAGAAAGAATAGACATGAAGTCAAGAAAAGATTTGGAAAGCATTCCAGGGGTAGCAGCTGCAAGTTGGGGAGGGAGGTGTGACTATTGGACAGGGGTGACTGAGCCATGTATGCTTTATCGTCCAGCTGGCTTGCTCAGGCTTCTTCACTTGTTGGTGTTCTCCCAATCCTTACAGCAGAAAGAGTGCAAGAAGCCCTAAGTGATTTTCAGGACTCTGCTTACATGAGACTGGTGAATACACCACTGACCAAAGAAAGTCCCAGGACCAATCCAGATTCAAGGGGTGGAGAAACAGACTCTAGTTTGAGGAGTTGCAGGGTCTCCTTGTCAGGGTGTAGGTGAGCAGAGAGGGAGAACTTTAAACTTAGCACAATGTATGAAACAAGAAATAATATTTTCACCGATCTTTAAGATTAAAAAATAAAAGAAAATTTCAACTGCTACTTATTTTAAACATGGTTGATATGAAGTTCTGTGGCTTAAAATTCATATTTTATTCACTTTGTGAAAAGTTAGGGTACTCAGTGGGGAAGAAATTTACCTTTAAAAGGTAAGAATACTTGCTGTGATATGATCACACTGTGATATAGTTTTACTAAAAATCAAGTAAATTCCCCAGGTCTTTCCAGTGAATAAGTGGATGGAATTTATGTGCAGTTTTGTTTGACAGTGTGTATATTGTGGCACAGGACTGAGAATCTTTGTTGTTGTTTTAAAATTTCTATTTTTGTTTCTGTCCTGTGTTTCCTTTTCTGGACAAACACTGATGAGGAACCCCTAAGGTGGCCTGCTGTCATTTCTCCAACTTGTTCATTAGTCAGTTAGATCCACTAAGCCAGAGGTGAAATGAATTAGACCTACAATTAGACCTACAATTCATTAAAAGTGTAATTAGTGTTACAAGAAATAATTAAGAGCACAGTGAAAATGTATACAAAGGAAAGACCTTACCTAACCTGGGTGCTTTTGTCAGGGAAGATTTACTTGAGAGGGGCTTGTAAGACTGAGGTCATAAGAAAACAGATTGAGTTACCTAGGCGAGGGCGGATACACTGGGAAGGGATTTCATGGACTGTTGACTGCTTTACATCTGATGCAGGAAGAACAGAACAATTGAGCAAATGAGGGGAGACCTGGGTAATGTTAATCTTAGAGCTGTAGCTCTTAAATCTATGAATTACCCCGGAACTTATAAGAAATGCAAATATGTACTTTTAAAAACAACTTTATTGAGGGCTGGGGCTGTGGCTCAGTGGTGGTGCACTTGCCTGGCATGTGTGAGGCACTGGGTTTGATTCTCAGCATCGTGTATAAATAAATAAAATAAAGGTCTATCAATAACTACAAAAATATTGAAAAAGCCCTCAGCTTTATTGAGATACAATTAACATACCACACACTTCACCCTTTTAAAGTATGTAATTCACTGACTTTCAATACATTTAGAGTTTAGAACATTACCTTGAGAACTTTTTTGTTACCCTACAAAGAAATCTCAAAACCTACCCTTAGCCAGCTGCCCCTAGTCCTTCCACCTTCTCTCTTCAGCCTTAGTGGACACTTGTCTAGACATCTTATTCTGGACATCTCATATCAATGGAATCTTACAATATGTGGCCCTTTGTGGCTGGCCTCTTTCACTTAGTATTATGTTTTCAGGGTTCGTCCATGTTGCAGCATGTCTCAGTATTTCATTCATTTTTATGGACAAATAATGTTCCATTATTTAAAAATATAAAATGCAGGGCTGGGGTTGTGGCTCATCAGAAGAGCGCTTGCCTCACATGTGCGAGACCCTGGGTTTGATCCTCAGTACCATATAAAAATAAATAAGTGAAATAAAGGTATTGTGTCCAACTACAACTAAAAATAAATAAATAAATAAATGTGGGGTGTGTGTGTGTGTGTGTGTGTGTGTGTGTGTGTGTGTGTGTAAAATGCAACTTCTTGAGTTCCACCTTAATCTTACTGCATCAGAAATTCTAGGGGGTACTCTTCTGTTACCTGTATTTGAATAAGGCCTCCAGGTGAAACCCAGGCTTACTTGCAGGGTCAAGAGATACTGCTTTGGAGTGGCTGGAATGAGGGGGATGTGAAGCTGGAGAGCTGGGTTATTCTTATCATTGCTGGTCCTTTGTCTTAAGGATGTTGGGAAGTTATTGAAAGATTTTTAAACAGAGCTGTGAAATCATCCAGTTGATGTTTTAAAAACAATTCATTTAACTTTTCAATAAAAAATAATTTGGGGGAATCTAACTAAAGGAAGCTATAGGAAGCCCTTGAGGGAAGATGTTGATATGGCATTAACCAGTAGCAGTAAAGATGGAGAAATGTGGATGGGAAAGCTTTGAATGCAGAAAAGCCATACTAATGTGTGTATGTGTGTGGGTGTGTATGTGTGACACCAGGGAGAACCAAGGTGAGATCCAGGTTTCTAGGTTGGGCAGGAGAGTGGGTGGTGGGTGTCACCACTAAAGTCTTCTGATTTTTCTGTCCTATGCTGAACTCTTGGTTACTCATTCCTCTCTCTAGAATCTGTTCTTTCAGACAACCCCAGAGAAAATATACTGGATGACCTTTGAACATGGATACTCTTGAGAAGACACAATACATCTGGAACCATAAGTAGTGTAAATAGCAATGTGTGTGCACACACTCAGCCTCTAGTAACTGTACAAAATTAAGACTATAAATGTCTGAGAAGGTAGAAACTAATGGTATCATCAAAGTGTTTAGACATAGGTTGTGTGTAGAAGTCTTTCCAAGCAAGGTGCATTTGCATGATTCAGAGAGAAAAGATGGAATGTTTTGAGGAGAGAGAACAAGAGATTGAAGGTTGTAGCCATTTCTAAAAAGAGCGCCTGTTAAGATTCCAGGATTCTGAAGGTGAGGTAGAGTCTAGGGTGGCTGGTGAGAGGCCTGGAAATATAGGACTAGGAGACTGTGGAACTTTTTCTTTTTTTTTTTTTTTTTAAAAAGCTGAAAGTATTTATTTTGAGAATTTGCTATATTAAACTTCACATGTACCATTTTTTATTTGCTTCCTTTCTTATTGTAGATTCAAATTACCAATTGGCATCATTTCCTTACCACAATAAACCTATGTTCCCACCTGCCACTTTTACTCTGCCATTGTAAATATATTATACATTTCTCTATTTATAAAATTATGTATGTATTGCTGAATGCAATTGCTTTATAATCAGTTAAGAGAAGAAAAGAGAGGAAATACAGAATTATGTTAGCTTTCATAATTATCTGTATAATCACCTTACTGGTGCTTTTGGTTATTTATTTATGTGAATGCAGATTAGTATTTGGTATCACTTTATCTCTTTTTCTTTTTAAAAAACAGTAACCAATAAGAAATTGTAGAATTCTGAAAGGCCATGACCTGTGCTCAAGAGTACTCTTGTCTACTTTTAGATGAAAGTGGTAGGACAGTAAATTTCTGGAGGTGAAGATAGCAGCCAGATGGGGGCTGTGAACTAGGGAATAGTAGGCAAGCTATGAGGGATAGTAGAATTTCCAGGATTTGGCTGCTAAAGGAAAGAGCCATGGAGAAAGGATAGCTTGGGGTCACTAGGAAACTGGAAGAGAATATGGCTGTTTTAGCTGATGGTGGAAGAATTATGGAGAGGGCTGTGGAAGACGCTGGTTTTAGTTTTCATGATTCAGTACTTGGAATTAAACATTTTATTATAATTTCAAAAAAATTATTAAATTTGAGGTAACAGATTACATAGATTTGTTGATCTTTTAAAATTTTAACTTAGTATTTTTCTACCTATTTTTAAATTCACAAAGAATGAGGAGCAATTATTGCTTTAGTACCTTGTAATCTGGATTGTGAAAAGAATTGACTAAGGTATTTGGACAATACTAGTTCCAACCAGAAAATACAGATAAGGGCTGGGGTTATAGCTCAGTGGTAGAGCTCTTGCCTAGCATGTGTGAGGCACCAGTTCGATTCTTAGCACCACATATAAATAAAATAAAGGTACATTGACAACTAAAAAAATACAAGTGATACTTTCGTTGATGACAGATGTGCCAGTTTTGGTTGCTATGACAAAATACCTGAGGAAATCAACTTAAAGGAGAAAAGATTTATTTGGGCACATGGTTTCAGAAGTTTCAGTCCTTGGTCTCTTATTCTTTTCTCTGGGCCTATGGTGAGGCAGAAAATCACAACAAGGAGCATGTAGCAGGACACAGCTGCTCCATATTGCATCAGCTCTAAAGCAGAGATGGGTAGGAGGAGCTGGGGACAAGATTTACCCCTTAAGGCAAGCTCCCAGTGACCTACTTCCTCCACCTAGGCCCCACCTTCTGAAGTTTTCACCACTTCTCAATAGCGCTACCAGCTGGGGACCAAGCCTTCATAAATGAGTCTTTTGGGACATTCCAGAATCAAATCATGAGAAGAAGCATTCAGCGATTAGCAGGACAATGGTAACTTCTTGATCTATTAAAAAATATTCCTTAAACTCAAAAACAGCAGAACGTAAACTGTTGCCTACACGTTTCAGTTAGGAAATTAATGAAGTGATTGGATTTAATTACATATTAACTTCTTGAGTTTAATCTACAATTCTGAAAGAAAACCAAAATGGGGTATTGACTAAAAATTAAAGGTGTTTAAATTCATGCAAGTGTCAGTTTTAAACGGACCAGGAAAGATGTTTCAGGTCCCCAGAGGACCCTACTGGAGACATTTGTTAATTCCCCTTTACATGGATGAAGTTCCTTGTTCTCCCTGGTCCACCGTCTCATTTCTCTTTTCCTCTGTGCAGCAGAGATGAGAGAATTAAAAGGTGCAGTCTTGAGAACACATGTGAATGCATAGTGCCTTTTTGTTCCTAGGTTTGGCTAGTGTGAATTCTATTCTGCTAATGACAGGTATTCTGCAAGGTGGTTAAATATATACATAAGGAGCCCCTTTTTTCTGTCTTCATCACTTTCAGTCTGCTTTAACCTGCTGCCTGGGTTGGGATGGGAGTACGACTGGTTAGCATAAGCCTGGATGGAAGGTAAAAATCTCAAAGAACGTGTTCTTCTAGATAGCACTATGCTCATATTTAAAAGGAAACTGGTTCTTACCAAAACATATGTTCCCAAAGGGTGGATCCCCTGTTTAAATATAGTTTTATAGCGTAGGCACTATCGTTGCTTGAAAGCTGACTCCCAGTTATAACTCATAGCTCTCTTGGGGGTGTGCTGAAACAAGGTAGAAGCAGTTATATACCTGCCTCATGCCTTGACCAGTACCAGGAACTTTCTAGAATACTTTTGTGGAATGATGAAATGAATGAGTCAGTAGATGAATGGAGGAGATATCTATTTATCTATCCATCCATCCATCCATCCATCCATCCAACGAAGGAGAAGAGTTGTACTGATGTCACCAGTGTCTAGCAAAGGATTCCATTTGCTGAAGAATAGAATAGCTCAGGAGGTTTGTGGCCTTAGAATAAAAACTATAAAAATAATAAGGAATGTCTGGTGAATTCTTTTGACATGCTGGGCACTCCACTGAGAACTGTACAAGCTATTTAGTTCTCATTGCCATTTCTTTAAGCTGAATTACTACCTATATTTCACAGATGAGTAGATTAAGGCTTTGAAAGAATAAGTAACTTGCCCAGCGAGACAAACATACATCATTTTGTGACTGTTTAGGACTAGTTAATCTTATGACTAAAATGTAACTGAAAGCTAATGGATGAGGATTAGGCCACATTGTGTTAGACCACAGGGCCACCTGTTCATAGACCAGCAGTGTGCCTCATAGACCTCAGCAACATGCTTTCCCTGTTTGGACTAACCTCCCTACCTTTTCTACACCATCCCTGTGTTACTGCTGCCAAACTGACATGGTGAGTGTATGGTGTTTCATCAGCGTGGTTTATTTTTGTAGCTGTGTTAAGTTTTGCACTTGTAGGCAGTTCTGTTGTCATGCTGAGTGGCCAACAAAGTGGTGGTGCTATTGATAATAGAAACAGAAGGGTGAGGAGAAAGAGACAGATGGATGGGTTGATGTGTGACAACAAGGGTTTTTTGGTGTTCTCTTTTACCAGTGAAGTTGAGGTGGTGATGGGACATTTAAACATAAATTTTCAGAAAGACATTAGAGCTGTGGTGTTTGCCTTTGTGAAAGAGGCCAGTTTCAAGATGCAGATTTTAGATAGGTCCTTCCTCATAGAGGTGACAGCTGAAGTTGTGGGAGTATATGACATTACCAAGGGTAAAATTATTAGTATGAAGAGAAAACAGATTCTGAAGGATTTTTTTGAGGGTTTATGTCTTCATTTTGCCTAATTCGGGTGTGTCTATATGCACTACATTCCTGTCCTTTTTGCCTGTAGGTTATTACCATGTCTCATGTATTAGCAGTCATATTTTACTTCTATCTATCTATTTATCTATCCATCCATCCATCCATCCATCCATCCTAGTGGTACTGGGGATATAAAGTATAGTTCTCTAAATATTATATTTAGTATACATCTACATAACATACTTCTATTTATCCTGACATTTTAGTTAATTTTCTTGTACTTCATTTTAGTTTGACATTTTCTTTTCTCATCATAGATGTGCTAGAATGTTTCTAAGCAAAGAATATGGGAGTACAAGCCACACTTTCAGAAAATATATGAGTTTTTTTCTTCTGTTTTTGCTGGTTTTACAAAACAGTAATTTATAAACTATTTTTAAATAAATTCAGTGCATATTACTATACTAATGAACTATGTACATTATAAAATGTGCACAAAATAGCAATTAAATGATGAGATACAGATAACATTATCTTTAATTTTATTTTTTAATGATAAAGTGTTTCTTTTTTCCTCACCACTTTTTTTTTAGTGAGAACAATGTGGGCTAATGATGAATATTATAATTTGAAAATTTGCTTTTAATAGTTGTCATTGCTGAAAAAGATAATTCACAAAACACGTAGATGCAAATGACGGATGAATATCATTAGAATTAAAAAACAATAGCAATCATTTTCTGATTCCATTCTAGTCATGTAAAGGTTGTTAAAATTTTGATACTTAAAATCACACTGTATTATCAAATATCCATCTATTATTCCAGAAAATCAAGTGAAAGATGGTACATTTTTATGTTTAAAAAACTCATTGATGCTTTCATTCAAAAGACTTTTAGGAAACTAGAAAAAAATCTGTCTAGATTTTTTTAGTGATCGTTTTTATAGTTGATAGCATTGTTTTCATTAACAAAATAACAGTATCAGAATTTCTTAAAGGTGCTGAAGATTGAACTCAGCACCTTTAACTTTAGCTCTGCCACTGAGCTACATCCACAGCCCTTTTTATTTTTTGAGACCAGAGTCTTCCCGAGTTGCCTATGCTATCCTTGAACTTGTGATCCTCTTGTCTTAGCCTCCTGAGTTGCTGGTATTACAGATGTGTGCCATCACACCTGGTATCTGTGTGGTTTTAATAACTGCTAGTTAGCTTATCCTGAAAACCATTCATTATTTCATGAAAAAAATCAGCAAATTTGGAACACTTATTTTTTATATGAAAGAAAAAAAATCTTTAAAACATACTTGAATTTCCAATGTCAACATTATGTTTTAATATAGTAATGTTAAGTACTTAATCGAATTTATTTGCATGGACTATGATAAATATGAAGATTATAGAAACAGAAAATATTTGTAATTCAACTGAAACTTCTTTTACCTCAAATACACCTGTTATTATGGAAACTCTGTAAGGTATATTTCTAAATGCCAAGTACTTGGGAGGTAGTATGAAAAATAAATACTTTAGGATGATGAGATGTTTTTAAATTAACACTTCTCAAATTAGAATGATGATTTAGCATAATAAACATGAAGAAAAGAAATCAGCGCAAGTTGTTCAAGAAAGCATGACCAAAAAATTTGACTGGTTAAAAAGAAAAACATGTTAAGATTATTTTTCAAGCTCATTAATTATTTGTTTAATAGAAATACAAGTGTCTACCAAGTATTAAGAACTGTGCTAATGATACACAGATGGAAAAAACACAGTCTGTGCATCATTAAAATTGTTTTATTTTAATTGGAAACATACAATAATGATTCTTTCAAAAATTGCCCTGTATTTTACAATCTGTCTTTCTTACATTCTGATTCTCTAAAATCCAAGCTTCAATTTCTTGCAAGACAGCCTCTTTGTCATCTTTGACTTAGTAACCTGGTATTTTCTTTCTAGTAAGATAAACTGAAATAGAAACCAGGGGCACGTGTAATCTCATTTTTAAGCATTGTTGGAATGTTGACAGCTGATGCTTGTTAGGGCTTATTCTATGCCTCTGCTGTCTTCCCCAACAATGAAACATTGGTGAGTGGCTCAATTAGGAATGTGTGCAGGGAACAGAGAATCTGACCAACTCCAGCTTAAACAGTGGTGTCATGGTGTCTCCTGGGAAATCTGGAGGCTGAACTTCATTGGGGCCTGCATTACTGGGATTCTTTTGTCCTTTAACTGATGCCTGTTCCCTCAAGGGTAAAAGGCTTCCCTGCCACCCCCATCTCTAGCTCTCACACCTGGATTCCAAGCAAGGAGACCAGGAGGGACAGGGCCAAAGGCCCATGCATCTTAATCAGTCTGCTGCACCAAGAGGGCAAAGCTGATTTAGGCACACCTCTCTGGCCCCAATCTGTGTCATGTGGCTGTGTCAGCTACATGGGTGGTAGGGAAATTAGAACTTTAGTTTTTTCAGCCCCCACAGGAGACGGAGGGAGTGGCTTTGGAGTAACTTGTACAGTGTCTGTCATAGTACTTCATGCCATTTGTATCCTCTTTATTTTTTCCCACATTTTATTTTATTGGTACGTTATAGTTGTACATATTGGTGGGATTTGCTGTTACATATTTGTACATGCACACAATTTAAAATATAGTTTGGCCAATATCACCCCCCATCACTCCTCCCTCCTTTCCCATACTTCACCCCTTGGTCCCTTTCATCTACTGATCTCCCTTTGATTTTCATGAGATCCACCCCCACCCATCTTCCATTTTTCCTTTCTAGGTTTCACATATGAGATAAAATATACCACCTTTTGCCTTCTGCATTTGGCTTATTTTTCTTATCATGATGGTCTCTCTAGTTCCATCTGTTTTCCTTCAAACGCCATAATTTCATTTTTATTTATGGCTGAATAAACCTTCACTGTGTATATAGTACGTTTTTTTCATTCATTTATCCATTGATGGACACTCAGACTGGTTCCATAGTTTGGCTATGCTATTGTGAATTGTGCTAGTATAAACATGGGATGCATGTATCACTGTAATATGATGAGTTCAGTTCTTCAGGGTAGATAATAAAGAGTGGTGTAGCTGGTTCATACAGTATCCCTTTATGACAAGGTAATGCCTAGTGCGTCAAAGAGTCGAGTGTTATTTAAAGAATTTTCCATGAAATCACATATCTCTGAGTTACCTGCTCAATTGCTGAAAAGTTCCTGGGAACTTTGACAGGGAAAAGAGCCTTGGTCCCATCCTCCCTTTTTAGTTGAAAGGAGGAGTTGTCTTGGGGCCCTCTGCCTCCTCTAGTCCAGTCTAGCCTCTTCTTTGCTAATTTTGTCAAGTTTTAAGAACATCTCTCTTTCACTCTTCTCTTTCCTCTTCCTGCCTTTTGACTTTTTTCCATTTGAGATACATAAAAAGCCCTGACCAGCTTACGTCTACCTCATGTCATTAAAAAAAAAAAAAAAAAAGGAAGCTGTGGGTTTGAAGTATGAAAGTAGGTGAAATAAAACCTATTGCCTTTGAAAATACTTAGATACCATTTTATACTTTTTGCAGAAAGCTGCATCTAGGGCAAAGAGGGAAAAGCTGATATGTTTGAATGAACAGTTGAGCAAGTGTCTTTTACTGCTTAGCTCTTTTTTTATGTAATTCTCCACTAGACCTATTGAAAAAAGAAAGCTACTGGTTTCATTTCATGGATTTGGAAACTGAGGCTGACAAAGAAGTTAAGTAATTTCTCTAAGACAGCCCAAATGACAGGACCCTGGTTAAAACCTAAACAGTCTTACCTCTTGGGTTCTTTTTCTTTCTTTCAGTTCTCCTCTTTGTCCTTTGTACCTTATTTGTCTATAATTAAACTTATTTTCCCACAGTTGTTCATATTCAATCTCAATTTTTTGAAAAATAAAACCATCTTACTCAAATTGTTTATGCCTCCTCATCTACTATTGCTTCCAAAGGTCCCAGGGTGCTGCTGAATCAGCTGTGCACACTCAGAATTTAAACATGATGAGACATGTCTGGAAGCCTCTGGAAGAAATTTCCAGGGTCTTCCTAATTATACAAGTTAACTGGCAACCTCCTGGGAAATCTCTAAACCTACAAGAGGGAGTAAAGGCATGCAAGTTTACTTAGAGGTCATTGTCACAGAGTAGGAGATAAGTCTGAGTCAATTGCAATGTAATTTATTATCTTGTCTTCTGATCGACTCCCTTGGGACTCTTGGGACCAGAAGGTTGCCAGTGAAAGCTACAGCGTCTTTACTAAGATTTCCATGGGTCGCTAAGTGTCCATGCTTTGTCAGCAAACACTGCAGCACAGCCTGGACAGCTGCCAGGGGGCCTATGGCTGTGGTTCATGAAGGCTTGGGTGCAGGCATTAGGGCCCTCTGTAGATACTAGAGTAGAAAGGGTAAAGGTTTATCTGTGTTATGGCTGGGAAGACAGCTTGAAGCACATCTAAGAAGCTTGTTTCAGAGCTCCTGGATGTATTTGGGGTAAATGGTTCAGGATGTTAGAACCCTATGATAGCAATTGGAGGCAGAATCAGGGAAATACCAACATTTTTGCTTAATTCTCAGTTGCCATCAATTTGCAATGTATTAACAATTTAAAATCATTTGAGTAAAGCAGCACATTATGTTCTTGCAATTTAAAAAATTAACTAATAGAATTAAACTTTCTTCATACCTTGTCAAAGCTAGAAGCAAAGTGTTTAAAAACATTCAGGATCTAGAGATTCTTCTGAATTATTTTGGTTATTTCCAGTTAGAGATAGAATCCTAGAACATACTTTTTAAATTAAGGATTGAGAAACACTGGTGTTTGATCCACTTTTCTGTTAGACTAAACCTGTTACATTTATTCCTGAATTAAATTAGCAAGTGAGTTTGAATAGCTTTTCTTTAATTTCATCTAGAAATCTCTGATGTTCCTTGCTGAAGTGATAATTCCTTAATCATCCATTCAGTTAATGTTTATTGAAGACCACCTGAGTGTGCCAGTCCCTGTGTTTACAGAACTGGCATTGTGGAGGAAGAGGTGAGGGAATGGAAAAAAGGGAAATAGATATGGAGACAATAAAGCATCAGCAAAGTGATTAGAGTGAGGGCTGTCTGAGACCCAAGGAAAAAGTACTGACTCGAGTGTCTTGCTGCCCTTCAAGTACTTGCAAACATTTTGTGTATTTATTAACAAGTGTGTATTCAGTGTCTGTTGTGTGCCAGCCACTACTGGTGATACAGCAGTAGGCAAATCAGAAAACCCCTGCCCTGGAGTAGTTTATATTCTAGTAGGGGGAGGTGGACAAACAAACATGGGCATGTTACATGCTAAATGCTATGGTAAAAAAACATTGCAAGGGTGAAGTCCTGCAGTGGCTGGTTAAAATGTAAAATCTGGTGGGCAGGGGAAGGCTCACTGAGAAAGTGAACTTTGCACCGTAAATTAAGAATGAAGATCTGAAATCCAACCCAACAGGTGGACGAGCTTTTTCTGCACAGGGTATTTAGTAATTAGTTTAGACTTTGGGGACCACACTTTCTCTATTGCAATTACCCAACCCTGCCATTGTAGGGCAAATTAAGCAATAGACAATATGTAAAATGAATGAGTGTTGATTTGTTTCCACATAGCTTTATTCGAGGCACTGAAATTTGTATTCATATAATTTTATGTCATGAAATATTATTTTGATTTTTTTCCAATCATCTAAATATGTGCAGGTCATTTTCAGCTGCAGGCCATATAAAAATAGTGATATTTTGCCTGCCCCCAGTCTAACCCAAGAGATTTGGCAGTATTTCTTCCCTTCAATTGCTGTGTATGGTATGTAATGGTATATATTGATAAAGTGAATGCAACTTTCATCCTTTTGTAGATATCTTCCTGTTTTAGGTCCAATACCCTGGTTGCTGCTTTATGAAGAAAGTAGTGAAAATTCATCAATTGATCCAGTTACAAATATTTACTCACTTTTTTTCTTTATTATTTATTTATTCTAATTTGTTATACATGATGGCAGAATGCAATTCATTTCATATTACACATATAGAGCACAATTTTTCAAGTCACTGATTGTACACAAAGTATTTTCACACCATTCGTGTCTTCATACATGTACTTAGGGTAATAGTGTCTAACTCATTCCATCTTCATTCCTATCGTCTTTCCCCCTAACTTCCCCTCCCACCCCTTTCCCCTATCTGAAAGTTCCTCCATTCCTCCCATGCTTCCCCACCATCACCATTATGAGTCAGCATTCTCATATCAAAGAAAACATTTGGCCTTTGGTTTTTTGGGATTGGCTTACTTCATTTAGCATTATATTCTCCAGCTCCATCCATTTACCTGCAAATGTCATGATTTTACTCTCTTTTAATGCTGAGTAATATTCCTTTGTGTATATATGCCAAAGTTTCCCTATCCATTCATCTACTGGTCTACTGAAGGGCATCTGGGTTGGTTCCACAATTGAGCTATTGTAAATTGTGCTGCTATAAACATTGATATGGCTGTGCCCCTGTAGTATGCTGCTTTTAAGTCTTTTGGGTATAAACCTAGGAGTGGTATAAACCTAGGAAGGTCAAATGGTGGTTCCATTCTCAGCTTTCCAAGGAATCTCCCTCAGCTTTCCAAGGAATCTCCATACTGCTTTCCTCATTGGCTGCACCAATTTGCAGACCCACCAGGAATGTATGAGTGTGCCTTTTCCCCCACATCCTCACCAACATTTATTGTTCTTTGTATTCTTGATAGCTGCCGTTCTTACTCCTGCATTTCTCTAATTGCTAGAGATGTTGAACACTTTTTCATGTTTGTTGACTGATTATATATCCTCTTCTGAGAAGTGTCTGACCAGTTCCTTGGCTCATTTATTGATTGGGTTATTTGTTTTTTCTGTGTTAAGTTTTTTAAGTGCTTCTTCTGGTCTTATACCACTTAGTACCTGTATTCTTACCCTTGATTATTGTTATCATTATTATTACCTTGATTATTACATTATTTTTTCATTCTTCTTTATTTAACATCAACACATTTGAACTAGTTTTTGCATATCATGTATTTCCTCATTAAGCTTTCAAATAAAATCTTGAACAAACATGTGTGGGAGGCCATCCTCACACGTGATTTGAGTTATCTCCCTGGTGGGTGAGAGGCGCCTAGACTCAGCGGTGTCAGAGCCTTCCCCACCCTGTCCCAGGTACAAGGGCGTGCCTGGCCACTGACCTGAAGACCCAATCGCTGGCCCTGACCTTGGGATGCTGCCCCCCTTCATTGGATGGGATGTTTCCTTGAATTTTTTGTTCCCCAATAAAAGCTCACTCCCTGGCTTGCTCTCCCTCTCTTGCTAGCCTGTTCTGTAAACTTCGCCACTGCATTAGGTGGGAAATAAAGGTAAATGAGGGTCTGCCTCTTTAATTTTAAAACTCACTAGCAATTTTTTATGCATCGAACCTTCTTTTATGAAGCCAGCACTGGTCGCATGGCAGAAACGTGTTTAAAAAAAAAAAAGTTTTTTGAGTGCTTTATATATCCTAGAGATTAGTTCTCTGATGTGCTTGAGGTAAAGATTTGCTCCCATTCTGTAGGCTCTCTATTCACCCCACTGATTGTTTCTTTTGCTGTCACTCACTTATTTTTAATTTATGTCTTGCAGTTTTTGTTTCCAGGTTCTACTGTGTGGTAATAGCTTTCATTTAGAAATCTTCCTGATAACACAGTATTTCTAAAGATATTTGAATTAGCAGTTGAGAATTTTATCAGGTGGTATTACACTTGGGTGCAAACTATAGGAAGCTGGATAAAGAGTGGCTTACCTTGTTAGGGGTTTGTTTGTCTGACATAGAAAAGTTTAGAGTAGGCTGTGCAAGAGAAGACTGGGGTGGCAGCTGTGATTCCTGCTTCCTGCTTAATCTTGGCATTTGTTTTCACCTTGTGAAATAGTTTCTGTACCTCCAGGTACTGTGTCTTCCTACTTCTCTGACCCTTTTTTGTTAATTTCCTTCATGACCTTCAAGAACCTTTAAAAAACATAAACATAAATCGTTGTAAATGTACTCCAAATTTTCTCCATTTTTTTTTCCCCACAAACAAGGAAAGAGAAGGCTGAGGGCAAAAGGAGACTTTGTCTTTTAATTCATGAAGTGGAGTCTTACCAAGGACAGTTTGCCTTACATCTACTTGGCCAAAACTATATCATGGAATCACTTCTACCTACAGAAGCATTTGTGTAAACAGGTTTTTGTAATTGAACACATTGCTCTCCTAACAAAGCAAACTTCTTTTATTAAGAAAGGGAAACTGGTTACTCGGTAAATAGCAACTGTCAGCCTTGGCTAATAAGTGTATTTAAATAAAAACAAACATGGGAGTTATAGGTACCTTCCACCCATGGATAAGTTGACACAGGTGAGTCAGAGATTGTTGTCCCACAATTTACTACTCCTTCATTTGCTCAGTAGGTTTTTAAAATATTGATTGTAAGTTGCATTACATTTCAGAAAAGCTGAAACATGGAGAGAATAAAACTCACTGTGTGAAGGAAGTGATTGTGCATGGTATTGTTATTTGGACTCTGGGATCATGCCCAGCACATGAGGTACCCTTGGTGGCTTCCTATTGCTACATGGGAAGCTTTTTTGTCATCTGCGATCCACCCTGAAGGCCATGAGCTCTAAACCATCTCTGCCTGGAAAGCTTGGACCCTAGTGTTTTAGGCCACAGTCACCTCTGCAGATCTTAAAAACAACCGGTAATGGTATGATTCATATTCTTTCCTGATGCTAAGGCTACAAACATCCATTGGGAAACTTCCTTCTCTGGGTTAAATTTTTTCCAGTTTGTATAGTGGGTGATTTGCTATAGTATTAACTACCTTATATGGGTCTTAGTTTTTTTCTTTTTTCTTCCATTTCTTCTTATTTTTTTAATTTATTTTTTTTTTTTTTGTAGCTGGACAGTGTGCCTTTATTTTATTTATTTTTATGCGGTGCTAAGGATTAAACTCAGTGCTTCATACATGATAGGGAAGTGCTTGCTACTGAGCTATAGCCCAAGTCTCCATTTCTTCTTTTTACTCATTTAGCTTTTCATGAAAGAGTCAGGAATCATGGGGATCAGTGGCTAACAAAAGGCTTGAGATTGGGCCTCTTGTCACAACCTGAGCACTTGGTTTATAGGAAACACAGCATCTCTGTGCCATAGACCACTCCCCTCCTGGCTGTTCTCCACGGAATTCATGTGTTTAAACCTAAGCTCCAGTGCAATGACATTAGGAGGTGTGCTGTTGGAAGGGGATTAGGCTCCAGAAAAGTAACTTGTCCTTTCCACCACATGAGGACATGGCAGAAAGCTTCCATCTGAGAACCAAGAAATGGGCCCTCACCAGACTCCAATTCTGGAGCATCGTGATCTTGGACCTCTAAGCCTCCAGAACTGTGAGGAATAAATTTGTTTATATGCCACACAGTCTGGAATTTCATTATAACAGCTCGAGTAGAATAAGATGTCCACTATATAAGTTACAAGTATACTAAATATCCAACAATAGAGTAGTAGTTAGCTGTATATGTACATGATGGGATTTTCAGGCAGATATTAAAATTAATGCTTTTAAAAAATGTCAGTGTCTAGAGAAAGTATTTATGATATGTCATTGAATGAAAGGAGCAAGACACAGTCTGTTTTACCAGGTGTGATCCTGTGAAAGGAAAGATCAGTTGTACCACAGGGATTGTATCAACAGATGTGTCTGGTGTGTGCCAAGTTTGTATCTGTGTGTATAGGGTGGGGTAGGGAAGTAAGGAAGCCGTTTTGTCTTTTCTGTATCCTAGTAATGAGAATATATGAGTTTTAAAGTGGCCACAGTTTGGGGTAAAGACAATGTTATCTGTATATACTTTATTTGGAAAACCACGGTTTTATTATGTATCTTGATTTTTTAATTACTATCATAAATATTTAAAATGTGTTGGAGTTATGGAGCTCTCAGGAGCAGAAAGTTTAAGTTCATTTCTCTAAATTTTGACAGTGGTTGCCTAGTAGTAGCATTATAGATCACTGTTTGTTTTATGATTTCCTGAACAAATGCAAATAACTTGTTTTATAAACAAACTGGATCACAAAGGATATCAGATATCATAGTATGCTAAGAAGGCATTGTTATGGTTTGGATCTGGAATGTCTCCTCTGTTGAAGGCCTGGTCCCCAATGCTGCAGTGTTCAGGAGTGGGGCTTTGGGTCAGGGCTCTGACCTCATCAATGGATTAATCCTTTGGTAGCTGAACAGACTAGGTGATTTGGTGAAAACTACAGGCAGGTGGGCATGATTGGAGGAAGTAGGTCACTGGAGGAATGCCCTTGGCACTGTCTTGTCTCTGTTTCCTTCCTCTTTCTTTCTGCTTCCTGGTTCCATGATTGAGTACCTTTCTTCCACCATGCCCTTCCGCCATGACATTCTGCCTCACTCAGGCCCAAAGCAATGAAGCCAGTCAATTGTGGACTGACACATATGAAATGGTGAGTCAAAATAAGTCTTTCCTCTTCCAAGTTATTCTTGTTGGGTGTTTTAGTCACAGAGATGAAAAACTGAGTTAACGTAGAATTTATATACCCAGGGGTAGTGGGGAACCTTTAGAAATATTTTAAGCAGAAAAATGACATGATTGTTTTCACAAGAATATGCTCTAGTTGTAGATCAGAACAAGTATCCACTTTGACTTAAGTTTCCTCATCTATATAACAGGAACAATAAAATCTATCTAGTAGGCTTTTAAGGGGAAATTAAGCAGGAATAAATGATGCTTTTAGGCCAGTTGAAGTTTCAAATAATATAACCGCATTTCTGAAACTGTATATCAGTGAGGCGAAAAAGTAAACTTTTCAGAAATGAGAAAAGTCTGTATTCAAAAAATTCAGATCACTTTTATAAGTTTGTATTTATAATTGTGACATAATTCTCTCATCTTACAATATCACTGAACTTGAAGTTGACCTATTTTTCCAGCATTTTATTTGTGTCCATACTAACTACACCATCTTGTTAGTCATTCAGGAACTTCAACCCAGTGAACAAATGCTCTTTGCACATAGCATATAACACATTTTTGTGGCGGTGTTTGGGTAGGATGGAGATAACTGTGTGTAAGAGCTTATTTTGTGAGCATTTTATTTTCTCTGTTGAGAGGTCTTTCTAACTGCTTGATCTCTCAAAATGGTTCTTTGCCCTGGTCTTGTAAAATTTTCTTCATCCTTAAGTTTGTTCTTTAAGCAGATTCTTCATAATCACTTAGAAAAGGCAATCTTGTTTTATTATGTTTTACATGCCTGTTTAAGACACTGAATATTGTCATTCCATCTGTATTAGTTAATACAGACCCTTAGCTTCTTTAGAAGGTGGATTAACATTTGCCATATCTGTAGATGTGTCCACAGCTCCTCAGGAGCACACCTGACCCCTAGTGACCAAAGAAGGAAAAGTGAAGGATAAGAGGAATGAGAGGGTTAAGAAACTGTTCACAGGAAGATGGTGCTCCTGGTTTCCTCTCACCTTGGAAGCGGAGAACATTTTCCTCTTGTGAACTGATGAACGGATTCTCTCATGGCAGTGGTTATAGCTGTGAAATGTCTGAAAGAGGCTGCTAAGGGGAATAGAAATGCTGCTCTCATCAATCAATGAAATGTTGGTTTCTCAGATGTGGTACCCACATTTTTCAAATAGTTTTGGGCAGCAGAGCTTTAGTGACTGTAAATGTCAACTACTTGTGGGGTGAGGGTGGGATGGGAAGAAGTCATGGTCCGTGGAGAGCTGTCACTCTCTCCCCTCAGTCTGTTCCTTCTGGGCAATCTGATGGAGCCTGGGAAGCGTTCTGGGAAGTCCAGGTAGAGAAGTCTCTACGGCAGGACCTGCGTAGTCCTGCATTGGATGTCCAGCGTGCAGACAGTGCAGGACACCTCTGTCAACCACCTCTTTTTTGCATCAGTTACCTCTGACAATGAGAAATCGAATCTCCTTATCATGTTTCAGTTTGGAAACATATTTATTGTTTCAGATGAGCATTTCTCTTCTTTTGTTTGTCTTCTCTCTAGATAAAGAAGAAGCAGCAGGATGTGGTTAGATTTCTGGAAGCCAACAAGATAGAGTTTGAGGAGGTGGATATCACAATGTCAGAAGAACAGAGGCAATGGATGTACAAAAACATCCCCCCAGAGAAGAAGCCTGCTCAGGGCAACCCGCTGCCACCTCAGATATTTAATGGCGACCGATACTGTGGAGTAAGTGGCTGGACTGTTACCACACCATTTCATTTTCTTACTCATAGCACATCAGCTAGAGCACAGCTGTTTTTTTTTTTTTTTTTTAATACAGTGAAGACTGTGACCTCTTCACTCAGGGCCATAATCCATTGAGGGAAAGCTGGAGGGCATATGAATCCAGCGTCACATTCAGTGTGTGCATGTGAGTGGTTGTGTGGTGTCTTGGGTGTGAGTCTGTGTCTGTCTTCCTGTTTCTCTCTGCTTTGAAAGAGGGGATGGGAAGGGAAAATGTGTGTATGTGTACTTGTTACGTTCTAAATGAAGCTTATCTTTCAATTAATACATTTGGTGGGGCAGAGTAGAAGAGGGAATTATTTTTGAATCTTTATCCCTCTGTGGTATAAATAACTACTAAAAACTGATTATAACTCAGAGTTCCATTTTTTATGATTATGAACCAGAGGGATTCCTATGAACTTCTAAAACCTATTAGGTGTCTTTCTGCTATAAGTACCATTTAAGAAAGTGAAGATAATTTTGTCTAATTATCTACCTACCTTCTTAGTCCTTTTGTTAAAAAAACATTTGGTGAACTTCTTTCTAACGAGTAGGTTAGGATTTGCCTTTTGCTGTAGCTTTAAGTACATAGGTCAGTGTTTATTTGGGACCATAGTTTGATGAGGCCTGGAGAAGGAGAAGGAGAAGGAGCTGCAGTGCTGAGGTACTTGAGACCATAAATAGCGGGGTTGTCTTTAGGGTGGAGTAAGGGATGATAGTGTGCTTTAGTGACTTCAGAGGAAGCAGTTGCCTTTCCCCAGGGCTCACACAGAATAAGAAGTTGGAAAGTAAAGCCATGAATAGACTGCACAGCTTTCTTAGCTGTAGATGTGTGAGGAGAATCCTGAATGTGAACTAGGCATAACTGGTCCTGGTACTGCCTTACATTGGCCAAGATACCTTTGGAAATTTACTTATCTTTTTAAGCCTGTTTCTCATCTTTAAGCAAAGGAAAGTAGTATCGGTCTTACCTCCAAGGATGTCTTGTCACTGGTTCTAAAGTCCTTCTTATAATACATTATAATATGAAAGTAAAGGTTATTACTTTGTGGGGTTTTTAATATCACATATTTTACTGGGTGAAGTGTATTATAACTAAGGTGTGTACTATTCATGCATGACTGCAGAGAATAGAGCGTACTATTATGCTTGTAGACCAAAGTGAGGAAACAGTTGAAAACAAAACTAAAAATCAAGTAGCGCTAGAAAGCTTAAAACAAAAATCCAGCAATTTTTTCTCCCTAGGACAGGTACGAAAAGACCTCTGTGCCTTTTGTAGTGTGGGAGTACTTTCTGAGTGTAGAATTCTAGGTTGAAAAATTTTAAATGTTGTTGCTTCATTATCATCTGCTTTCCAGAGCTGCAAGTGAAATGTCTAATGCTGTTTTCCTTGATCTTTATTTATATGTTGTTTGTGTCAGTCTCTTCCATGTAAAGTTTTAAGGTCTCTTATTCAGGTATGTACTCAAAATTTTTTGGTAAATTACTGTCGTGTATACTATTTTGCATTCATTGTGGTGAGTGCTCATTGTGCCTTTATAGTCAAGAAATTGTATGATTGTATTATTAAATATGTTCTTGTATTGTTTTCTCTGAAACACTTCTTCCTAGTTTTTCCCTGTTGCCTTTGTCTTGAGTGCCTTTTAATTTAGGCGTTAGATTTTTCATATAATTTTCTAATCTGTTTTTCCCTATTATCTCCCTCTTTGATTTTTTGCTCCTTCTTTAACTCTTAATTCTTTCATTTAATTTTTATGTCATTCCCTGCCCCCCTTGTTTTTTAGTATTTTTTTCTTTTATTAGTGCATTACGTTATACATAATAGTTGGGTTCATTTTGACAAAATCATACGTGTATGGTTTTAATTTACTCCATTTCAGTCCTCAGTGCCTCTTCTTTCCTTTCCCTCCTCCCTCTCACTATTCTCTTTCCTCTACTGGTCTTCCTTTCACTCATTTGTTTATTTTTATTTTTTTACTTTATTTTATTTTTTTAACAACTAATACATTTTTATTTATATATGACAGAAGAATGCATCACAGTTCTTATTACACATATAGAGCACAATTTTTCATATCTCTGGTATTCACATCAATTCGTGTCTTCATACATGTACTTTGGATAATAATGATCATCACATTCTATCATCAATTATAACTCCATGCTCCCTCCCTTCCCTTCCTACCCCTCTGCCTTATCTAGAGTTCATCTATTCCTCCCATGCTCCTTCTCCTTATCCCACTATGAATCAGCCTCTTTATATCAAAGAAAACATTCAGCATTTGGTTTTTTGGGATTGGCTAACTTCACTTAGCATTATCTTCTGTAACTTCAGCCATTTACCTGCAAATGCCATGATTTTATTCTCTTTTATTGCTGAGTAATATTCCATTGTGTATGTGTCACATTTTTTTTAGCCATTCATCTATTGAAGGGCATCTAGGTTGGTTCCACAGTTTAGCTATTGTGAATTGTGCTGCTATAAACATTGATGTGGCTGTTTCCTTGTAGTATGCTGTTTTAAGTTGTTTGGGTATAGACCGAGGAGAGGGATAGCTGGGTCAAATGGTGGTTCCATTCCCAGATTTCCAAGGAATCTCCATACTGTTTTCCATATTGGCTGCACTAATTTGCAGTAATCAGCAATATATGAGTGTGCCTTTCTCCCCACATCCTCACCAACATTTATTGTTGTCTGTATTCTTTTTTTAAAAAAATATTTATTTTTTTAGTTTTTCAGCAGACACAACATCTTTATTTTTATGTGGTGCTGAGGATCGAACCCAGGCCGCACGGCATGCCAGGAGAGCGCACTACCGCTTGAGCCACATCCCCAGCCCATATCTGTGTTCTTAATAGCTGCCATTCTTACTAGAATAATATAAAATTGCAGAGTAGTTTTGATTTGCATTTCAGTTATTTGGCTCATTTATTGTTTTTTGTTTGTTTGTTTGTTTGTTTTTTTTGTGTGTGTGTGCTTAGCTTTTTGAGTTCTTTATATACCCTGGAGATTAGTGCTCTATCTGATGTGTGAGTGGTAAAAATTTGTTCCTAACATGTAGCCTCTCTATTCACCGCACAGATTGTTTCTTTTGCCAAGAAGTAGCTTTTTAGTTTGAATCCATCCATTTATTGATTCTTGATTTTAGTTCTTATGCTATACGAATCTTATGAAGTTGGGGCCTAATCTGACATGATGGAGATTTGGGTTGATTTTTTTCTTCTAATAGGTGCAGTGTGTCTGGTTTAATTCCTGGGCTTTGATCCACTTTGAGTTGAGTTTTGTGCATGGTGAGGAATAGAGACTTAATTTCATTTTGTTGAATATGGATTTCTAGATTTCCCAGCACCATTTGTTGCAGAGACTGTCTTTTCTCTAATGTGTGTTTTTGGCATCTTTGTCTAATATAAGATAGCTGTAGTTTTGTGGGTTAGTCTCTGTGTCCTTTATTCTGTCCACTGATCTACCAGTCTATTTTGGTGTCAATACCATGCTGTTTTTGTTACTATTGCTCTGTAGTATAGTTTAAGGTCTGGTATAGTGATGCTACCTGCTTCACTCTTCCTGCTAAGGATTGCATTTGCTGTTCTGGATCTCTTATTTTTCCAGATGAATTTCATGATTGCTTTTTCTACTTCTATGAGTAATGTCATTGAGATTTTAATTAGGATTGCATTAAATCTGTATACTGCTTTTGGTGGTATGGTCATTTTGACAATATTAATTCTGCCTGTCCAAGAACAAGAGAGATCTTTCTTTAATTTCTTTATTTAACATTCTGTAGTTTTCGTTGCAGATGTCTTTCACCTTTTTTGTTAGGTTGATTCCCAAGTATTTTTTATTTTTTTAATTTGAGGCTATTGTAAATGGGGTAGTTTTCCTCATTTCCTTTTCAGAGGATTTGTTACAGAACTGCCTTTGATTTGTGGGTGTTGATTTTGTATCTTGCTACTTTGCTGAATTTATTTACTAGTTCTCAAAGTTTTCTGGTGGAACTTTTTGGGTCTTCTAGGTATAGCAAATAATTTAAGTTCTTCTTTATCTATTCGTATCCTTTTAATTTCTTTCATCTGTCTAATTGCTCTGGCCAGTGAGTGTTTCAAGAACTATGTTAAATAGAAATGGTGAAAGAGGACATCCCTGTCTTGTTCCAGTTTTTAGAGGGAATGCTTTCAATATTTCTCCTTTAGAATGATGTTGGCCTGGGGCTTAGCATAGATATCTTTTATAATGTTGAGATACATTTCTGTTATCCCTAGTTTTTCAAGTGTTTTGAAGATGTATGGGTATTGTATTTTGTCAGATGCTTTTTCTGTGTCAATTAAGATGATCATTTGATTCTTATCTTTAAATATATTGATTTGATGAATTACATTTATTGATTTTCATGTGTTGAACCAACCTTGTATTCCTGGGATGAACCCCGCTTTATTGTGGTGCACTATCTTTTTTATATTTTTTGTATTCAATTGCCAGAATTTTATTGAGAAATTTTTGCATCTATGTTCATTAGAGATATTGGTCTGAAGTTTTCTTTGTTTTATGTGTTTTTGCCTGGTTTTGGAATCAGGGTGATATTGGCCTCATAGAATGAGTTTGCAAATGCTCCCTCTTTTTCTATTTCACAAAATAATTTGTAGAATGTAGGTATTAGTTCTTCTTTATAGGCCTTGTAGAACTCAGCTGTGTATCCATCTGGTCCTGAGCTTTTCTTCATTAGTAGGCTTCTGATGGCATCTTCTATTTTCTTGCTTGAAATTGATCTGTTCAAATGTGTATATCATCCTGATTCAATTTGGGCAACTCATATGCCTCTAGAAATGTCAATGCCTTCCATATTCTCTATTTTATTAGAATACAAGTTTTCAAAATAATTTCTAATTATCTTATGTATTCCTGTAGTGTCTGATGTGATATTTCCTTTTTCATCCCATATGTTAGTGATTTGAGTTTTCCCTCTGCTTCTCTTTGTTAGCATGGCTAAGGGTTTGTCAATTTTATTTATTGTTTCGAAGAACTTTTTGTTTTGTCAATTTTTTCAATTAATTTTTTTGTTTCAATTTCATTGATTTCAGCTCTGATTTTAATTGTTTCCTGTGTCCTACTGCTTTTTGATTTGTTCTTCTTTTTCTAGGGCTTTGAGATGTAGTGTTATGTCATTTCTTTGTTGACTTTTTCTTCTTTTAAGGAATGAACTCCATGCAGTGTACTTTCCTCTTAGTACTGCCTTCATAATGTCCCAGAGATATGTTGTGTCAGTGTTCTCATTTACCTCTAAGAATTTTTTTAATCTCCTCCTTGTCTTTTGCAACCCAGTGTTCATTCAGTAGCAAATTATTTAGTCTCCAGTTGTTGGGATAGTTTTTACTTTTTATTTTATTGTTGATTTCTAATTTCATTCCATTGTGATCTGATAAAATGCAGGGTAGTATCTCTACTCCTTTTTTATTTGTTAAGATTTGCTTTGTGGCATAATATATGGTCTATTTTAGAGAAGGATCCATGTGCTGCTGAGAAGAAAGTGTATTCACTTGTTGAAGGATGAAATATTCTATATGTGTTATTGAGTTCTGTAGTTTCTTTGTTCAGCTTTTATTTGGAAGATCTATCCAGTGGTGAAAGAGGTGTGTTAAAGTCATCCAGAATTGTTGTGTTGTGGTCAGTTTGACTCTTGAACTTTTGAGGAGATTGTTTGATGAGCATAGACGCTCCATTGTTTGGGGGATATATATTTATAATTGTTAAGTCTTGGTGTATGGTTCCCTTGAGCAGTATGTAGTATCCTTCTTTGTCCTTTTCGATTGACTTTAGTTTGAAGTCTACTTTATTTGATATGAGGATGGAAATCCCTGCTTGTTTCTGCAGTCCATGTGAGTGGTATGATTTTTCCCAACCCTTCACCTTCAATTTGTGAATGTCTTTTTCTATGAGATGAGTCTCTTGGAGGCAGCATATTGTTGGGTCTTATTTTTTGACCCAATCAGCTAGCCTATGTCTTTTGATTGGTGAGTTTAGGCTATTAACACTCAGGGTTATTATCAAGACATGATTTGTATTCCTAGCCATTTTTTATGTCCACCCACTGTCCATGTATGTCATGGTTCAGGGCTGTAGATGTCTCCAACTTTATCCAAATAATGAAGTTTCTGTTTTTTAAATCTTTTGTTATATTGACTGTTTGAGAGAAAGGAGGCCTTGACATGCTTGCTCTATCCTTAAAAGCAAAGTCTTCAGAGCCCCTTGAACAGGGGAATGTATTGAATGAATAAAAGAGTATAATGTTGTGAAGTCATGTTAACTTCATTCTCCTTATTTTTGGTTCTTTATGACTTCTGAATCTCTCTGTGTCTTGCCCTGTGGAGTCTGGGGAGGTTGTTTCAGGTAGACTGCCTGGGAGCTGGCTAGAGGTTATCATATTGATTAAACTGTGCAAGATAAATGGCATCTTCTCTGCTCCAGTGGTTTTGCTCCCAGGGTAGTGACGACAGCAACTGCTGGAGTGTATCCTGTCATCATACTCTGTTCTGGCAGGGCTGTTGAAGACAATGTCTGCTTTTATCCACATCAAGTAAATATGACCCTGACAAAGCATTAGAGGGCAACCAGCACGAGACCTCATTTATCCACCTGCTCCTGTGCACCTTGCTTTACCCAAGGATGGTTTATGAGTGGTCTCATGTGGTTGGTTAACCTCTAGAAACCTATCACATCTCAAGTGACAGGATCCAGATAGTCTGCCCATTCTTCTATACCCTGAATTGACCAGGAATTTATTACTTTATTTCATACTGAATTAACTAAGCATATGGTACATGGAGTAAGGGTGGCCAATGTGGTCAGTGGACTTCCCTCTCACATTTAGCATTAGAATATCTTTTCTGTTGGGAGGAATTTAAGCTGAGTGGAAGTTCCCTGGCTGACTCTCAGTTCTTCTTACCCAGATTTTGAACACTGAGAGGAAGATGAACAAACAGGTTCAGTAGGAATCTGTTTGTGGCAGTGAGTATCCAGGGGTGATGGGGCCAGGCCATTGCTGTGTCTGGTGACCTTACACAGCTGAAACTGGGTGTGGCCCAAGTTTGTTCTTGGCTACTCAAAACAACAAATCCTTCCTGTTTCCTAAACTGGTTCTCCAGCTTTAATGTGGGTTCTGTCCTCTTCTCACTATGCCTCCATGGATTCCTTTCCCCTTAAGTTGCCGGTGACCTTTCTAGTTCATTTGCATTCAAGAACCAGAACTGGCACTACCATGTTGTTATTGCTGATTCCCAGGAATGTTCTGCTGTGAGCCAGGATTTTTCTCTGCAAATCTGGAGATGGGTTCTAAAGATAAACGTCCCAACCCCTAGGCTTTCTGATGAGTTTTAGTGTGTGGTTTAGATTTTAGAAAGCTTGGGTCCTCATGTTCAAGGTTTTAATTCTTTTTTCTTTCTATAGAACTGGCATGTGTGGAATGTACTAGAAATGAAATCCATATATACCAAGGGAAAATATTTATTCTCCTTTTATCCCTTTTTTTCCTTTCTGTTTAGCAAGCAGATGATTTGGATTTTTAAATATATTTTTCTTTTTTTATTATTAGAAACCTTTATTGTAGTAAAAAACATGTATCGTAAAAATCTTAGCCATTTTAAATGTACAGTTCAGTAGTATTAAATTTAATTCACATGGGTGTGAAACAAACCCCCAGAACTTTTTATCTTACAGAATTGAAACTCTGTATCCATTAAACAACTCCCCTCAGCATCCTTCCCAGCCCCTGGCCACCACCATTCTTTCTATTTCTAAGAATTTGACTACTCTAGATACCTCATTCATATAAGTGGAATTCCACAGTGTTTGACCCTTCATGACTGTCTTCTTTCACTTAGCATGATATTCTCAAGGTTTATCCATGTCATGGCTTTGACAAGACTTCCTTTTAAGGCTGTGTACTGTTTTATCCATTCATCCATTAGCAGTCATTTGGGTTGCTTCCACCTCCTGGCTGTTGTGAATAGTGCTGCTATGAACATGGGTGTGCAGATTTTAAATTCCGTTTGATCTTTGTGTCAGAGCAGGGTTCCTAGATCATACGGGTAGTTCTACTTTTAATTTTTTAAGGAACAGCCAAACCATTTTCCACGGCTCTTGCAATATTTTATAGTCTCACTAGCAGTGAGACTATACTCACACCTGATATTTTCTGCTTTGTTTGGTTAAGTTCTTGTGGTAGTCAGTCTATTGTGTGTGAAATGGTATCTCATTGTGTTTTTTATTTGCATATCTCTGATGATTAGTGATATTGAATATCTTTTTAATATGTATGTTAGTCATATTTTATTTATTTATTTTGGTCCCAGGGATTGAACTCAGGGACACTCGACCACTGAACCACATCCCCAGCCCTATTTTGTATTTTATTTAGAGACAGGATCTCAATGAGTTGCTTAGCACCTTGCTTTTGCTGAGGCTGGCTTTGAACCAGTGATCCTCTCCCTCAGCCTCCTAAGCTGGAATTACAGGTGTGTATAACTGTGCTTGGCAGTCATTTATATTTTATCTGTGGGAAAATATCTTTTCAAGTCCTGTTCCCTTATTTTAGTCCAGTTATTTGACTTTTTTGTTGCTAGGCTATAGTGATTCTTTTTTATATTCTCATTAGATAGTAATCCCTTTTCAGGTATTTGACTTGCAGATATTTTCTCCTGTTCTTGTGTTTTTACTTTGTTGACTGTATCCTTTGATGAACAAAAGATTTTTCAAGTTTGATATACTCCATTTATCTATTTTTGCTTTTGTTGCCTGTGCTTTTGTTGTCATATGCCAAATCCATGATAAGCTTTTCCCATGTGTTGTCTTCTAAAAGTTTTAAAGTTTCAGGTCATAGGTTTAGGTCTTTAACACATTTTGAGTCCAGTTTCATTCTTTTGTGTGTGAATATCCAGTTTTCCAATATCATTTAAGAAACTTGCCTTTTCTCATTGAGTGGTCTCGGCATGCTTGTCTGTCATTAGACCATATACACAAAGGTTTGTTTTGAGCCTCTCTATACTATTAGTTTATATTTTTTGTCTTTTTGTCAATATCACACTATTTTGATTACGAAGCAGTGTAATATATTTCAATATCAGGAAGGAAGTATGAGTTCTTCAACTTTGTACTTTTTCCAGATGTTTGGCCATTTGGAGTTCCTTGACAGTCTATAAGAATTTCAGGACTTTGTTTCATTTCTGCAAATAAATGCTCTTGGGATTTTAATAGGGATTACATCGAATCAGTAGATTGCTATGGGTGATATTGACATTTTAACAGTGTTGAATGCTTCATTGGGTGTGATGGGACATGGCTATATTCACAGTTATTTGGGAGGCTGATGTGGGAGGATCACTTGAGCTCATGAGTTTGAAACCAGTCTGGGCTGTCATAGCGAAATGACATCTCAAATGCAAATAAACAAACAAAAACCTTCCAAAGCATTAAGTTTTTCAGTCCATTAACATGGGTATCCTTTTATTATGTTTTCCTTAATTTCTTTTAGCATGATTTGTAGTTTTTGGTGTATAAATCTAATTGGGTTTATTCCTAAATATTTTATTCTTTTGATGTTATTATAAATAATTTTTTAAAATTTCCTTTTCTAGTCATTCACTATTAATGTATAGAAACACAATTTTTTTAGTTCATTTTGTGTCCTGTAGCTTTTTTCTCCCAAGCCATACTGTATTCAGCTTTATTAAAAACAGTTTTCATAAACAATCATGTATTTCAGGCAGGACATGAGCTGACAGTACTACAACTTCCAAACTCCCTTTTTGGGTAGACTACCAAAATCAGAAAGCCACTATAAACCCAATGAAGTCTTCATGTGATGCTCTGAGTAGGGCAGGTTTAGAGACACAATTGACATTTCACATTTAACATGTTTAACAACTTTTTATGAGCCAACCCTGACTTTCAGGAAATGAAATGAAAATGTCAGAATTATCAGTCTAAAGACCCACAGTTGAGAAAAGTAACTGCTCCTCTTTTGAGGGACACTATCTCCAGATTCCTTGACATATTATAAAACCTATTGTTGGGAGTCAGATCTCAACAGATCTCGGGGTTAAGGGGAGTTAAGTCTATGCCCATGGTAGAGATGGACAGGAGGACATAAAGATGAATTTAATTTTTCTACACCACAGGACTTTTGTCCTAAGGTGGCTGTGTGTGCCATCAGTTAATCCCTCCTTCTGGGAACTAAGAGGAAGTCTCTCAAAAAGAGCAGGGAAAGGTGTTTCCCCTATAGCAGTCCAGCTTTGGAGATATTCTACTGCTGATATATGCTCCTTCCCCAAAAAACAACAATGAAGTGTTCTGTGTGCTAACAACATATCTTAAAACAAATCTTCATTTTTATAAAACTTGATAAAAAATAATATTTCAAACCATACAGTTGCCAGATATACACTGTTTTAGTCACCCTTTTCACTGCTGTGAAAAGACCTAACAATTTCAGAGGAGGAAAAGTTTATTTAGGAGCTCACAGTTTCAGAGGTCTCAGTCCATAGAAGGCTGACTCCATTCCTCAGAGCTCCAGATAAGGAGGGAACGTCATAGCAGAAGAGTGGGTGGAAAGCAACTCAGGACACCATAAGGGAAGGGGAGAAAGGGGGTGGGGGAGAGACACTGACTCCACTCCCCAGGAATGAAATATATACCCCAGAGGTACTCCCCCAGGAACCTGCCTCCTCCAGTCACACCCGACTGCCTGCAGTCACCAGCCAGTTCATCCCATCAGGGGAATAATTCACTGATTGTGTCAAGGCTCTCATAATACAAACATTTCACCTCTAAACCGTGCATTGTCTCACACATGAGTTTTTGGGGGATGCCTAATATTGAAACTATTACATACACAGTTATAAAACACTTCCCTTGGCATCTGCAGCACCTTCAGCTTTCTATATCTGGCCAGTTTGGGCATCTTCATTTCCTCAGGGTTCTTCTCATCCTTGTCAGTGTCGGATTTCTCCTTTTTCCTGTTAGGTACTGTCTCTCCCTTCTTGCAGGGGCACTTTGAGGCTTGGGCTCTGGCTTTGGAGGAGCAGGTTCATCAGACAAACCTTGCAGATCTTCTCTGTGATTCATCCTTCACCTTGGCTTTATCTCTTTAGCCTCCTCTTCAGCCTTTCTCCTGGGTATGGTGGCAGTGCCTGGATGCTGGGATGAAGTGGTGTGCAGCTTTGGTCAGCTGAGGGGTTGTTTTTGCCTTGTCTTCTTTGTGTCCCATAGCTTTGCTGAATTTGTGTTTTAATTCTTTCTTTCTTCTTCTTCTTTTTTTTTTTTTTTTAAAGGTGGTACTTAGAAATGGAAATCCAGTCAAGTTTGATCTGGCTGGGAAACACTGATTCATGGATTAACCATCAAGGAGGAAAAAGCGGTGGCTGTACAGATAGACAGGTCAGTGTAGGTTTAGCTGAGGATGCCAGTGCTCAGTCAGTCATAGGGCAAAGGTGAAGGGAAATAGAGCAAGGTTAGATGTAGTTAGAGTTTGTTTTGTAAAATCCTGTCTTATAATGAGAAAGGACAGTTTATCTGAAAGACAAATGGACAATTTTATAGAAAGATAACCTTTGACCATTTCCATTAGGCATCTTTTAAGAATATTTTAAAATTATTGCCAGTACTTTTTTTACACTCTTAAGTGGTATTTAAATGAATTCAGAATGTTAAATTTGTGGCTAATCATAGGATGTAAACCAAGTCGGAGGATAATAAAGCTGTTGGCTAGTTGTATTTAAATAGCGGTTTGGGGCTAACTATGCCTGCCTTACCACATGCTACCTGAATTGAGGCTTGAAAGTAGGCTAGAGAAGGGTTAAACTAATTTTCAGGAGGAGCAGAAAGAGTGAATGACCAGCAGTAGGTTTTTATGTCATTCCTTTACCTCTCCCATGAAGAGAGACAAGGAGACGTGCTAGCCTCTACTAACCATTGGCAGAGGCTTGGGACCTCACCCCAAGCATACTGAAGTGTGTCTATCTGCAGTTGTCCCAGGTACAGTGTTTATGTGAGACTTTGGAGAAGATTGTCTTGGGATCATATATTTTAAGTATATTTGTCAACTTATTTTTGAATTATGAACAACCTATTCCTATAATTATGTTTTACAAATTTGTGATTTGGACATGAGATTTAATTTTGAAAAGTCTTTCTGCTATTTTCTGTGTGTGTTGTGTGTGTGTGTGTGTGTGTGTGTGTGTGTGAATTTTTAAATCCCCAAATGTAAACATGAGAAATGATCTTCAACCAAGGTCTTACAAGAAGTGGTTGGAAACAGATATTTAAAAGGTTTACACATTGAAGTAATTGGTTATCTAGCATTATTATTGTTAGTGTTTCTCACTTTTTCAGCACTAAAATTAATATTCAAATAGAGATAATTTGAAAAATGAGAATGGAAAAGAAGGGGCAGCAGTCAGTTTTACCTTTCAAATAAGACTGCAAATCTCTGTTCTATCTATTTTCTCTTTTCTTAAAATAGTCTTCAACTTTAAAATTCACACTGTTGAACATATGTCATTTTGTGCCTTGCTTTATTCTTTAACAAAAACAGTTCCTATGTCCTTATAAACTTATTTTTTAGAAGTTCCTTTGGGTGGATTATTATAATTAACCTACTCATTCCCCTATGGTGAGCTAGTTAGTTTGTTTCCATTCACTTGAAATGACAGTCCATTACTAAAAAGCTGTTCTGAAGTACAGTAAATTGAAAGCTATTTTAGAAAACACATTCTCGTTTTAGGCTATTCCATTCCATTCTCAGTTCTTTATCGTTCAAGACAGGGCCTTGCTAAGTTGCTAAGGCTGGCCTAATACTTGGATCCTCCTGCCTCAGCCTTCTGAGTCACTGGGAATACAGGCATATACCAACACACCCAGCTGGGCTATTCGATCCTTCTTGCCCTCAAAGTCTCAGTCAGTCAACAGCAATGATTTGTGACATATGGTTACCGATGAGTGGAGTTATTGTTATTAGTTCTAGAATCTGGCTTCAAGATCAAGAAAAAGACATTTGATGAAATGTAAGTAAGAAAATTTAAAACTAGATGATTATTGTACGCATTGATGGCATAACCAGAGTCAAGTTCCTTGTTGTCCAGAGATGCCCAAGAGAATAAAGTCTGTCTTCCCAAAACATCCATTTGACTTGGTGATTGAGCACATTGTAAAACATATTTTTTACATAGCAAAATAAACACAATTTATAGGGCAGGATGTCCCATTTTCATGAACTTTTAAGATTAAGCAAAGCTTCACAGGAATTTCACATTTACAGGGACTGCTTCAGAATTATCTTCCAGTCCTCTAGATTAGGGATCAGGCAATCAATAAATATTTTAGGTTTTGAGAGCCACGTAATTTTCTGCATATTATGGTCTTATTTCATTTTGATTTTTGTCTGGTTGTTTTATTTTGTTTTCCAACCCTTTAAAAACTGTTAACACTATTCAGCGCTCACGACACCTTCTGTAGTTCACCCCTACTCAGCTTGATCCATTCACATTTCCCTCAGGCTCCCAGAGTTCTTCATTGGTCACATTTGAGAAACACTGAATTGGCAGTTTCCCAAGTCCTCTCATGGCAGTTAAGTATATCTTCTGACAGTGGAGTAGAATAGAACATAATGAGGGGAAGAAATTTTTACCTGTTTCATAGCTTGTCTTTAGTAATTATGTGCTAACAGAATTCTATTTTAAGAGTTAGTAGGCTGGGAAAAACCCTGAAGTCCTAAATTTTCATCCTCATCCCCAGGAGGCTGTGCTGTACAATATAGATATTATTGAAAAGTTAATGGTGCATCATCCACATGATACTTAGAGTAGAGCCCTAAAATCCCCCACACCCCTTTTGTTTTTCACTTCATACATCCAGAGTACCAAATCCCAATAATTCTGACCTATCTCTCTCTCAAAACCCAATTCAGATGTACTTGTTATTACACTGCTAATTAACTAGGACTTTGCTTATTACTCCCCCTCCCCCATTACCAGCAGGTGTAGACTTTTTACTGCTATTGACTTTTATCTCATAAAATTTTCTTGACATCTTTGCCTTCAATTGGTCCCCAAGCTCCTTGTGCCCATTTACCTTCAGCATGTTCTGTGACCTTCTTACCTTAGAACTGGTACTCAAAATGCTAGGAACATGGGACATACTTAACAAAGATCAGTCCTTCTGTTTGGTTCTGCTCATGAAGGTCTGAGCCTTTGCTGTGGGTGATTTGAAGTCCGTTAGTAAATTGAAAGCTATTTTAGAAAACACATTCTCTGCAGCATTCCATTGTATTAATAAAGGTCAAAGCCAAATTTGTCAAAAGCAAATCCAGTGAATACAATGAAATCTTTTTGTTTGGGAAACCACCTCTATTAAAAGCTCATCTATTCTACAGATAGAATTTTCTTAGGAAATCTTTTTTCTGAAATTGGAAATCTGTACTCTAAGCCCTTCTGTCTAAAAGATCAGTTATCCTATCAAGGAGAATCTTCTCTATCATCTGTAAATATTTTTATGTGGCATCATCTCAGATACTAGGAAGGGGAAACTCAAGTAGTGGGGAACAGGTGACAAAAATTCTTTGTCGCTGATTACTGATCAGCTGTATGCCCAGAAGCATGATAGTTGAGTTAGATATTCTTTGCAGTTCTCTCTTTCATATAACTGTAATTTTTATTCTTCTGTCTGTAAATGTTTAATCTTCCATTTTCACCTTACCGAGATGTTTGCCTCGATATTCTACAGTGATGAATCCCTGGGACGTGACTTTCATAAAAATGATGACTTGTGCTGTGAATATTGAAAGCTTTCATCCAGACAGTCTGAGGCCACCCCAGGTGCATGTTTAGTACATCTGAACTAATATTCAAACTGTTGGATTTCTTTCTGTTAGCAGTTTTCTTTTTTTTTTTCTTAGTCTTATATAATTAAAGATAATGAATCAAGAGCAAAGCAGTTAAAACAGTAAGGACATGTTGATGCCAATGTCAGTTCAGAAAGGCTGTTTTCAGAAAGGCAGGAATCGAAAGCGGGCTTCCTTTGCCTTCTTTATAGGTGATCCCTTCCATTTTCCCAAAATGGACCCTCTTCATTTAAGTCCTGCCTTGTTGTTTTCTAAGTTACTTCCATTCTATGATTCATTTATTAATGTCTCTATTCCTTGATTTTAAAATTAGCACAGTGTTTACACTTTTCTTTGATACATGAAGGGAGGTAGCTTCTGTCATTTCTCTCATTTTGATCAAGTGCACATATATACATAGTATTGATGTTTATTTCTTCTCTCTTCTGTAATTGTGATAATTATTTACATAATTATCTTATATTGGTGTAATTCTGTAAATACTGCTTCCTACAGACTTGTTCAGTAGTGTGAGCAGCCACAGAGGGTATACAACCTATTCAATCCCAGGCTTAGAGGAGAAGGGCACAAACACCAGTATCCAAAGGATTCCCTTCACAGAGTTCAGCAGTTTACTCCTCCAGCACACACTTGTCTGGAAAGACATGAAAAGATACCTTTTCTTTTTCACATTGTTTTTTGTTTGCTTGGACTACCTTCTGAAAAAAAAACACTTTGTTAACTTGGCATTTCTACCTGGTGAGCTTTCTGATTTTTTAAAAACATCTTCATTTGATTCTCATTCTTAATGGATCACGTTGTTGGGTCTAAAGTTCTAGAATTAAAATCATGTTCCCCGAGGAAGCATTACTTCTCATTCTGTATTCATGGTAGTAACTGGAAGACTTCATGTCTGCTGGATCAGATTTTTAGAGGTAAATTGTTTGATTTCTCTCTCTGGAAGATTTTAGCATGTGTGTGTTTGAGTTCTGCAATGTGATTTTTTAATTTATTCTGCACAGCAATAGCAATTGTTGGAAGTTTCAATCTGGAAATTTATTTCACTTTGGAAAAGTTCTGTTTGTTTGACTTTCTCCTCTCTTCCATTGTCTTTCTTCTTCCCCTGCTGGATTTATTCTTTTGGGGACCTTTGGCCCTTCATACCAGCAGTGCTCTTCACCTGTTTAATAATTTCCTTCTCTTGATCTTGATGCTGTGCATTCTAAGAGGCATTCTCAAGTTTTATTTTCTAGATCACTAGCTTGGTTTTTAGTCCTGTATCATTCTATTATTTAATGTATTTATCAATTTTTTTAGCAATCAAATTTCATTTACAGAAGCCCTTTTGTTGCTGTTGTCTTATTATTCCTTTAAAAATATTGGCTTGTTCTTGTTTGTTGTTGTAGTATTTTCTCTAATTACTCCAAGAACATTAGTTAGCAGCATTTTTCTTGGTTTCTTGTGTTCTCTGAGCTATCTCTGTTCTCCAGCATTACTTCTGGTTTCTGGCCTTTGTCTTTCTTAGAAGCTGGCGTGACTTCTCCCCAGACTTGCACAGGTCTTTTCCCTTTGGTGGGAGGACTAAGACTGTGTATAAGGCTGGGTGGCAACAGAGAAGCAGGATGAACCCCTCCAATGCTAATGAAAGAGAGCATTACAAAGGCAGTGGAGGATGCTTTCCTTCCAAGACACACCTCCATTCCATTGCTTTCTGTGCCTGATTTGGAGCCCAGACTGACCACAGACTCAAGAGTTTGCTCAGCAGTTCACAGTTTTGTCCTGAGAGCACTTCTTGAGAGCTCTGACTACACTATGCAAAGGATTGCCTCTGCCATTATACACACACTTCTTTGTGCTTTAGTGTTTGCCCATCACAGTCTCCAGATCATTGTAGTCATTGTCTCGGGCATGCAGTTTCTGTGGGAGTTCCTTGGGAAGGATTGCTTTTCTGTTGTTTTGGTTCTGTCACTTAATTGTCATTGAACCATGGTTTCCTTTCCTGTTTACTCTACCATTCCAGTTGTATTTGCATTATATATTCTAGGCATTTCTTAAAATTGTATTGCTGGAGGGTTGGGGATATAGCTCAGTTGGTAGAGTGCTTGCTTTGCATGCACAAGGCTCTGGGTTTAATCCAGCACCACACACACCCACAAAGAGAAGAAAATCATATTGCTGGGTCCCTCCAACTTCGGTAGCACTTGGATAAGAGAAGAAATGGATGCATGTGCTTACCTGCCATCTTGCACCATTGTGGTCACCAGTGTTAAACATGAATTAAGAATTTGAAAGCCTCAGCTTTGAGCTTGTGCTTATTTTGGTGTTTGGCATAGAAGTTGCTGAATGAAGCCTTGTTAGGTAACTACATCTCATCCATTGTACTAGGACTGGAACTGCCAACTACTTTTTCTTTCTATGTCAAGATTTCATAACATAGAGTATATAATTAAAGATCCTTATTCACTAAATCAAGAAATTTGCTCAGAGGCTATCTTTTAGGCCTGAAAGAATTCAAGCAGAAGGAGTCTCTCTCCCCATTTTAAAACAGCAGCAGCAGCCATGGTAGCAACTCTGTTATAGTCTTAAAAAAAATACTCTTTAAATTTTCTTTTGGGTAGGCCAGATTTCCTTTTGACTCATGTATACTGATTGCTGTCACCATTTCCTTGTTGGCCCCATGTTGTTTTTGTTCCCTGCAGCCTCCTGTTTGCTTGTGCCCCTGGCATGTAGAAATAATATGGTTCTGTCACTTAATTGTCATTGAGCCGTGGGAAGCAATACAGCTTTTCAGAATGACTGCTGTGGGCTTTCCTAACTGTTCTCTTAGGGAACACTGAAAGGGCAAAGAACTTTAGGATCTTTGTCTCAGATGCTTGCTTAGTCCATAATGGTCTAATTGGGGTGTGCAGATAATGTCCTTATGTGAGCTTGTGGAAGAATGAGACTATTGTTAACTCTACCTGTTGTAGATTTTATCTTGAGCTTCAAAATGTCTCACACATTGGTTTTCACTTGAACCTAAACAAGTATAGGTGAGGGGAGACTCTTCTTTTTTCTTTCTTTGTTTTTTTTTTTTAAACAACTCTTCAGCTTGCTGTTTTCCTTCTTAAAATTATAGCTTTTAAATAAATGTTAACCATAGTGAATAGGAATTCTGAGTTTTGCTATTATCTATACAGTTCAAAATTTTTTATTTTTCTAAGCAATTAGCATTAGAAATAGTTTTCGTCCTTTGTCTTAAATGTAATGAAAATACACTGGCTTCTGAAACTGGCTGATATTGCATGTAATATGTGTGTATCCTTCTGCAAAGTCATTCTTAACTGATTTTTAGATCCTATAGTTACAGAATGTTGATTGTCTTGAAAATTGCAATCTGCAGACACATATTTACAAACACTTCAGGGAAAGTGCCTTTGTATGAAATTCAGCAAATCTATTTAGAAACCTTATGTGAGTTTTTAAACTCTAATGCTTTTAACCTTTGTAGTAGAAACTCTAATATTTAAAAATATATATCAGCTTGACAAGTGAAACAATTTGATTACAAAGCAGAATTTTTTTTATTAGAAAGTATTATAGCCCAAGGCCATAATATAAGAATACTATATTCATATTATAATGTAATAGTAAGTGATATTTAAATTCCTAAGACTGTGTTCTTCCTAAAGGATTTCACATCATACAATTTAATTCTGAAAGAAGGCATTAACTATTAAGAGGCTTTAGATTTTAAATTATCAATCATCTACTCTTTTCCCTAGTATGACAAAGGAAATAATTTAATTTCTTGCACACTTTAGGATTTATCAAACCACTCAAAAGCTTTGAATGTTAGAAAGTTAAATTTTTATGGTATTTAAAAAAACTGGTAAATAATAGAGTAAAAATAGGATTTACTCAAACTATATTACTAGCATGATATTACCTAATGCATGACACATTGGTCATTTATTAACAAACAACTCATCTGTTCTTTTGACACAGATTGTGTTAATAACCCAATATATGTCATGTACCAGTCTGTTTGATTTTTAAAAATAATTTTCTATGAATTATTTTGTTTTTAAAGCTAATTAGCAAATTTTGTACTTGTTACTTTCATACCTTAAATGAAATTTTCTAAACTTTCAGTGGATCCAATTCAGTATTCAGGCAAGAAGCCCCCCAGCCTTAGTGATATGGTATTAAGTTAAAAGTTCATAAAGTAACAATAAGATTTACAGTTTTTATGACAAATACTGTTTAAGAGAAAATTTTCTTTTTATAAATTAGAAATGTCATTTTTAGATTTTTAAATATCTGACTTGCTAGTGATGAAAAATAAGAGCAGTTTAGTGTGGATAAATGGTTTGTTGATCATGTTACATATTTTCTCTATTTGCATATATGTACATATTTTTAGATGTTGTTTTTATGTGTATGAAACTTATATGCGAGTTTACCTGATTTCCAGTTTTGTGATTTGGAGAATTGTGATCATTTTGATATTTTAAATATAAACACTGAAACCTGAAGTATAATTATTGTCTCATTGCAACTTGCCTTTTATTCATTTATATATACAATATTTTCATGTTATTGCCACAGTCTTTGAAAGTAAAATCACACTACATTTATAGAGATTGAGTCATCGTTTCTCATTTTATTACATTGCTGAATTTCACAGTGACATCAGAGATTTTTAGTTAAATAGAAGAAAGAGAAGCCTATTAAACTCAAGGGCAGAAACAGAATTTTGATATCGACTGGCCCTTGATCTTATCTATTCAGTCAAACAGGAGAGGAACAAATTTTCAAATTGATATCCCTAGAAACAAGAATATCTATGCTGGATTTTGCATTTGGCTACACCTTACAGTCCCCTAAAGAGCAGCTCTACTGGATGCTGCATTATTTCTGAGAAGTCTGGAATTATCTATCAGGTTACCAATAAAATCTGGAGTCCGAGGGCCTCTGTAGTATCTGACACAGCTGGGAAGAAAGTCTGAGGAGGTGAAATGATAAAATTGTATAACTCACATGGTACATTGATGGACATTAAAACCATAGATGCTGATACATGAGCATATACCCAACCCAGTTTCCCAGAAATGGGATTTGTGAAGCAGATAATTGTTGGTGCAGTGGTCTTCTCCTCAAAACTGATGAGTTAGGCAGAACCAGACTATATAGGGCCTTTTACACCATATCAAAGATTTTAGTCCACATTATATGACCAGTGAGATAATAAGGTGCCATTTTATGAGAGGTCCTTATTGTGGGGTGGAAGATCATGAATTATGGTTTAGACTTGTTTTAAGAGTCTATAATAGTTTTTTGCTCATGTAGAACTTGACCTCAAGGAGAGTTCAGATCTAGAACATTTAATTAGAATGGATTTCCTAGGAAAAGAATTTAGACCCAAGAGAAACAGCATAGGCTATAAAGAAGAACAAGCACACTGAATTTATATAGTGGATATCTAAAAAGGATAGAATAAATATAGTCCATAATTTAACTGTCTTCCTCCTCTTATCATATCTTACTCTAAGCATTTGGATACAACTCTAAGCAAAAAATTGTTAAAGAGAATGTGTATGGAACAGTATTATTTCTTGAACCTAGATCAGTGAAATGTCACTAAGCTTTTTGAAAATGGCTTTGTGACAAATAATATAACATTTTTAGTTTATGGAATTTTGTCTTCATTATACACCAAACTTGCTATCATTAGAATCATATTTTATCTTACAAAATTACAAATGTTCTGGGGCTGGGGATGTGGCTCAAGAGGTAGCATGCTCGCCTGGCATGCGTGCGGCCCAGGTTTGATCCTCAGCACCACATACAAACAAAGATGTTATGTCTGCCAAAAAGTAAAAAAAAAAAATATATTAAAACTCTCTCTCTCTCTCTCTCTCTCTCTCTCTCAAAAAAAGAAAATAAAAAGAAAATTACAAATGTTCTTACAGATTCCATGAAATCTTTTGTATCCAAAGCAACCTTCTACTGCCTCATTATTTTCTTTACTTTAGTGTTTTATAGTATAATTTCTGAAACTTAACATGTTGAACTCCAGCTTTCCCTTAAATCTTTTCTCAAATCTTTTTCTATCAAGTCAGAAAGCTCAGAACCCCTTTATTCTTACTTCTTCCAAATCTTCACATCTGATCCACAACCAAATATCAATTCTGCTTCTGAAATAGTTCTTCTGCCTGTCTAGGTCACCATATACGTGGCCATCATTCTACTCCAAGCTGTCACTGACATCTCTTACCTGAATTACCATGGTGCTCTCTTCAGTTTTCTCTCTGGTTTCCTTCTTGCTGCCCCCTCTCTGAGCATTCTACGTATAGGTACTTAGGTATTTTCTTAAAGGAAGGTGAATCAGTGTGCTCCTTTGCTTAAAACCCTTACATTATTTCCTTTAATACTTAAATTAAAACTTTTTTTTTTCTGTTTTACAAAGTCCAGCACATGTGGATCCCAGTCAACCTTGCCCTTTACTGTGCTTTCCCCTGCCCTGGATGACCCTGTCCCAACACGTTCTCTGCTAATTCTACATCTTTATATTTCAACTTAAATGCTGAGCCTCTCTTTTCAGATGTTTCTTCTTCTTGGTTTGTCAACACAGTCTTCTCTTTAGGGCTGATCCTAAATGACAGAGCAACCAGTGCAAAGCCTAAAGCTCAGATGACCATGAATTAAAATTACTTAACTTCAAAATCATGAGATTGGTTGATAAAGATTTTGGACAAGAGAATCTGTCCACAGAGCCAAACAGTTCTGTGGGGACAGGTGCATGGAGTACATGGCATGCCCTGGGTGTGAGGCCATGTGTTGTAGTCCCTGTGTTTGCTCTATGTCCTGCCCCTTGATTGGTTGCTGCAAGGACAATTGGCCAAAAATTGTATTGTTGGATGCCTGTAATCTGTTTAGCAACTGCCTGAGTATATATACATGGTAACTGCACAAGAAAATCAGACCTGCTTTCTGCTCGGTCTCTGGAGGTCTTAAATAGCAACTCCGCAGCCACACTCTCCTCTACCCTGCTCCATGGACCCCCTCACTGGACGAGAGAGAACCCATGCAGTTCAAAAGAGGCATGCTTTTCAAGAAGCAAACCTCTACTGTACAAGTTACTGACTCATTTAGATTTCTAGACTAATTTCAAAAGTACTTATAATGCCCAGCTCAGCAGTGGATTCCTTAGGGCTCAGTGAGAGCAGCATACAGGGGACCCCGTGCCTGGTTTCTTGTTGGGCAGGATGAAAGAGTGTGAATTTCAGCACTAGTTAAACATGGCCCCAAATCTCAGCTCTCCCACTTGGTGGTCAAACTTGGGCAATATATTGCTTCTCTTGGAGCCAGTCTCTAATCTCATGGACTGTGGTGAAGAATAAATGATGTAATGATTTTAAGGCACCTAGGAAAAAAAAGGAAGGCTTGCAAACGATTCTAATCATTGTCTACTGACAGTATTTATCCTTAGGAAAAATTTGCCATTTTTAAAAGTGATTTATATCAACTTAGAAACTAGGTAGTATGATACACGTAAACTTTGGAAAGAATTCACACACTGACTAGAATTTCTCCCTGGCTTCTCTTGTGAAAGTAGTAAGAGAAAAATGATTCTGTGTCTGAAGCAAAGATAAATGTTAGAGAGAATATAGTTTCTTTTAGTCTTTATTTGATCTTTTTATTCTCTCTGAAGACATAGTCTCAAAGAATGAGGAAAACTTCAAAAGCAGAATAGAAACACTGGCATTGACACATGGAGACCTTTGTGGCTTTATGTTTACCTACTGATTTTTTTTTTAAGCCATAGATAGCAAAATGTCAAGAGTGAAATTGGGAGGCAGCCTTCCATGTTGAAGCCTAGAGTAAAACCTTAGGTCAGTGTGACTCACACAGACAAGTGTTACTTTGGCACATGAGGTTTTCCTATTTTCGTGAGGTATGTGTCCCTATTTCATTTCTGTTGTCAAATGTTTTACATTTTAATCCTGTCACAGGTTTTGGATTAAAAACTTGTTACATTGATCATCATACTCAAGGAAATTTTTAGGCCCTAACAGATTAAATCTAGTAGCTATGTGTCATTCTTTGGCCTGGACAGAGCAATGATACATTTTTTGCTTCCATAAAGGATTTGTCAGCTGGGGGTGTAATCTCAGCGACTTGGGAGGCTAAGACTGGAGAATCCAGAGTTCAAAGCCAGCTTCGGCAACTTAGCAAAACCCTGTCTCTAAATAAAATATTTTAAAGGTATGGGGATGTGGCCCAGTGGCTCAGCACCCCTGGTTTCCATCCCTGATACAAAAAAAAAAAAAAAATTTGTCAGAAGCACCAACCATACTGGTTTTTTGTTTGTTTGTTTGTTTATTGATTTTACTTTCCTCTTCTTTTTTCTAGGATTATGACAGTTTTTTTGAATCGAAGGAAAGCAACACTGTCTTTTCATTCTTAGGCCTGAAACCACGATTGGCATCAAAGGTAGGTTATTTTTTTTCTCCTTTTTGCTTTAAAATTCATCTTTCTTGAATTGTTCTTAGGGATAGAGGTTGAAAGTGTTAAAGAGATGCACAGATAGTCTCTATTCATAATTATAGACTATCTAGTATTAAGACACACAAAGATGCCTAGGTTTTTCTGTTTCCATTGTCAGTCATTGCCATAAATTAGGACATTGATTTACTTATAATTTAGACCTCATTCTTCCAAGAAGACTTAAGGTAGCAAAAAGTAGTAGCTGCTTTCTATTTTAAATTGCAATTTTTATCACAGTTCACTCTCTTCATTGGTGGATTAAAACACGGGTCAAGAATATAAGCCGGTGTGTTGGCACAGCCTATAGTCCCAGCGGCTCAGGAGGCTCGTGAGTTCAAACCCAGCCTCACCAAAAGCAAGGTGCTAAGCAACTCAGTGAGACCCTGTCTCTAAATAAAAATACAAAATAGCTCTAGGGATGTGGGTCAGTGGTCGAGTGCCCCTGAGTTCAATCCCTGGTACCCTGACCCCAAAAAGAATATTTGAAAAGAAAACTGCCTCTGCACTGAACATGTACAGTTATTTCTTCTTGTCATTATTTCCTAAGTAACACAGTATAACACCCGTTTACCTCATGTTAGGTATTATAAGTAATCTAAGGCTGATCTGAAGTATATAGGTAGGTGTGCCTACATTATGTACAGATATTTTCTCTAAGGAACTTGAATATCTGCAGATTCAAGGGGGTGGGATCTTAAAATCAATCCCTCACAGATACCTAGGCACAACTGTACTTTAAAATTTTTGTGATAGCCATGGAACAATCAAGGCCATATTTGAAAATTCTTTTGCACATTGAGCTTTTTTACATTGAAGGAAGGGTGTTCTATGATAAGTGGTCAGCCTTGGGAAAAATACTGCAATTCCTAAGCCAGTCAAAATATTTTTAAAGCCCCTTTATTAAGTCATATGTCTTTTGGGAAACCTGAAGGATCCAGGTTGTATCATATTTAGATCTAAAAATTTTATTTTTTTATAACTTAATTAATATGTATTTAACACATTACTTTCAAAATTAAAAAGGTATTAAGTCAGATAATATTTTGATTATTTGACTTTTATAAATAGTACTTATTTCTTATTATAAAAATAACCTAGACTCATTTAGAAAATTTGGAAAAATATGAAGAAAGTATAAAGTAGAACATAAAAATCACTATTCACCAAAATCACTATTCACCATAAAAACCAACCTATTCACATTGACATTTTTGTGTGCTTCCTTTTGATCTTTAGATATATATATATAGTAGCTGAGGTTTTGACTATATTTACAATAGAGACTGAATTCTAAAGTGTGTGTGTGTGTGTGTCTGGTTTTCACACAATTGAAATGGAAGTACATTACTGGGAGTTTTATTGTCTATAAGTAATAGGTCTTTTGAGACTACCCAGGATCTCTACAATTTCTGGAACACCTGTGGGAGGAAGGCAGAGACATCAATAATGTAAATTATACACCAGTACCTGCAGTGCATAGCCAATGTGAAATCTTGCTTTGTTTTAACATCCGCAAGTCAACAGATGGTTGTGGGTGGTTTCCATGTACGAGTTTTAAGTAGAGGCAAAACCCACACATAAAGTATTTACAGGTTCTTAAAAACTATTTTTATGAAGATGTAACATTTGAATACTTGTTAAAAATTAGAGTATTTTTATAACATGTTTCATCCAAACATATTAAACAGTATAGATTTATCTTCAAAGAACTAGAAAATCTGGGGTAGGGAAAATCTAATGAATGTATAAACCCAGGGGATACCATGGTCTATGTAAAAGCCTTTTAAAAAACACTGTGTACTTGCCATCTTTGTTCTCATTTTCCCCAAAGATGTAGGTTCCTTAGACACTCTGCAGTCTGACTCTTTAATTCTTTAAGCCGTTTAGGCCTGGGGGTGTAACTCAGTGGTAGAGTGCTTGCCTAGCCTGCATGAAGACCTGGGTTCCATGCCCATCACTGGCCCCATGTCCCCAAAGTAGAAAATAAAATTTATTCTGTCTAGAACTTCTTAAGAAATCTATTATCTATATACATTCTCACATGGCTTGTGGCCACAATGTTAATGTTGGTCTTGGTGCTATTGCAGCTGACTTGATTTGAGTGGACCAAGTTCAAAAGCACTAAGGGCCTTGGGCAGCCCCACTCATTCAGCCAGCCATCTTCAGTTCCATGAATGAGAACTACCGGGGCAGGAGCACTTGGGATCAGAGCAGATGTCCATAGTGCAGTGTCTGTGTTGCTTGCTCTCACAAATATTCAGGGGCTTAGAGGTTAAGAGCAGCTTAGACTACATCTTTATATGAGAGAAGGGAAACTATAGGAAAAATTTAGCCTTTTCTCCCCATTTTAGTGACTTATTATTCACTTTGGTAATAATCCATTATATGGTCTACAGATTAAGGCTTTGACAGAGTGTTCACAGATTTGATGTACCAGAAGATGAACCCCCCTTTTCTTATCTCCTTTCCTACTCCCGATGCAGTACGCACACATGAAAGATAAGATAGGAAAGCCATCCAGGAAACATAAGGATGCCGTTAGCATCTATAATTGCTCCACAAATGGGAAAAGAGCATTCATGGGCCCCACAGGCACAGGTGCAGTGTAGATTCCAAGTAAGCTGCTCCCAGAAATAAATGGAGCAGAGGAAGCCTGGAAATCACCAAATGGTGTCTTGCAGGCCACATTAGCTGTGGATATGTTATCTGTCCAGTGCAGAATTTTTGAAAGTCAAAAGTAAATGGGTTGCTAATATTTATTTAATTTTTTAATTTGTTCTTATTTGTTATACACAATGGTAGAATGTGTTTTGACATATTATACATATGTGGAATATGAATTCTCATCCTTCTGGTTGTATATGATGTAGAATTACATTGGTCATGTAATCAAATAAGTTGCTAATATTTAAAATACAGATTTTTATGCTTTTCTTGAAGTTGGGAGGTGTAGAAACTCAGGAAAAGGAAACACTTTCCCCTGTGAGTGGCTGGAGCCAGCAGGGGCTGGCCCACCATGGTACTTACGCAAGCACGAGAAAAGGAGGCCTTCTTGCTAATAATTTTATGTTGAAACTCATCAAGTTTGTTATTTTAATAGACTAATCAGAGCCTGTTATAGAAGTTTTTGCTTCCTGATCTTTACCATTCAGGGGTGATATTTAGAATACTTAACAGAAGGGAAATGCTGCCAGAGTTGGAGGCTATGGAGGCCTCCTGTGCCAGGTGACAGCTGTTTAGCAGTTGGATCATGGCTGGAGAGGAGTGGAGGGGCACTTGGGTGATTGGAGCAGCGACTATTTACTAGCAGTTATGGCCATACCAATGCTATTCTTCACATAGGGTCAGCATAAACCAGTGCCTCTGCAAGCCCCCTGGGTGAGATAATGCTCACCCATCCATGAGCTAGTAGAATGGTACCTTTAAGAGGAGACTCAGTGGGATGTTGCTTTCTACTTTTTATATTTGGCAGATCAGATGAATGTGATTTAAATCTGGGCTCTGATCCCGAAACCCAGGATTTGCTCTTAACAATCACTTGGGGGTAATGTATTTCCAACATCTCTGTTCTTGACATTTTTAAAAAAAATACTGCCAAGAGCAAATTTTCTTGTCAATGTAATGCAGTGCTGTAACTGGTGTTTTTGTTTGTTTGTTTTAACAGGCAGAACCTTAGTGAGGCAAAGTGGAAGGTGACGGAGATGCATTTTGGAGCACCCATTGGTACTCGGCACACACCTGCTTACCTAATGCATCACTGTGACAAAAGCCACATGCATCAGTAACTTTGCTTGCCACGAAAAGGGTGTTTTTGGAAGATGTGGGTATAATGGGGATTGCATGATTGCTTTAAACCAAATCAGGACTGTGGTGGATTTTTTCTTCCCAATTTGCCTGCAGTTGCCTCACTCACCTGAAAGTACTGTCTTCTGTTACGGGTGTGCTTCCTTAATAACTGATAGACAAGTGGGTGGCACCATTAGAGAGAAAATGTTGGGTCTGCCCTAGGATATAGTAGATGCCAGTATTGCATAAACCTACTTCTCTTTAAGCTGCTTGGATTGCATCCTTGAAATTAGTCTGCCAGGCTTATTAGAATCTTTGAATAAAAAAGAAAAAAGCAATGCTGATTGACAAAAGGGCATTGAAGATTTTCGCTACAGAATCATAAACATCACTGCTCCAGTGCTTTGTAATAACACCTGTTGAAAATGTCAGATGTTCTAGATTCCTTTTTGTAATGGAAACTCTTAACCCTCACAAATCCTCTAAGCTCCTACAGATGTTTCCAGAAATTACTGTTGCAATATTGCATGATCACAACCAAGTTACAGGGATGAAGATAATTACTATTGCAAGGGGAAAGTTTCACCTAAATGCACAAGACTGCTTGAAAGATATATTTTAAGAGGTGCACTAATTAGATAGTCAGTTTATAGGGAAATTGTCTGATTCGTATCTGAAGGCATTTCAGCTTTAGCAATTTATATATACATAAGTGCACATATATTTTTTAAATTCAGCTCCCCAACAGCTGCTTATTCTATTTTGTGAAAGGATTATATTTTTTTGAGAAAGGAAAATCTCAGTTAGATATATTTTGTGGACCCTTGATGATGCATATTAAAAGATACCAATATTGCTATAGAATTAATTTTTTTCTTACGTTACTTTTCATTGTTCTACTATTTTTCTCATCTAGCCACAGTCTCATACTTTTCAGAGTAAAATCGATACACATTCTTACTTCATATATAAGCACAAGTGAGTTTTCAGAGCAACATATATGAGAAGGGGGCTGTCTAAAGAGTAACTCTGAATTGTATTTGGCAAGCAGATCTGCTCCCATTGGAGTGGACGCTGATAAACACTGAATATGTTACTTTATTAGGGCAGAGGTGTCTTTTCCATATCCTTATATTTTTAAGGGTTTTGAATTGCCAAACATGGAACAGCCTTGAATATGATAAACTCTAAGAGGGATGACTAAAATACTCAATTATTCCTAGCATCCTAATACTAGACCTTTTATTATGATACTGAGAAGGATATGTGTAAGAAATTGAAAGAGCAAATGAATTAAAGCATCACATACCCTGTCCCCATACCTTGATAAATGTGGACTATTCTAAAGCACTTTTTGAATGCTGAAGCTGAAATCCCAGCCTGATATTTGCAGTTCAGGACTACAGTCAGACGGAAAGCATGACAGAGATCTTCTTGACTGGAAAATATATGATTTGCAGTTTTCTCTCCAAGGAAAGCTGTTGTCAAATCATGGGTATTACTGGTTTGTTGATATTAAACAAGATCCAGGTCATATTCCATTTGATATATCCCAGGGACTATCCAGGAATGTTTATTTCTAACTGTATATTATATTTGAGTATGTTAGTATGTGATTCTTCTGCTAAGGCTTATAAGTTTTTTTGTTTTTTTTTTTGTATGAACCCAGGGGTGCTTTTACCACTCAGCTGTATATCTCTCTCTCTCTCTCTCTTTCTCTCTCTCTCTCTCTCTCTCTCTCTCTCTCTCTCTCTCTCTCTCTCTCTCTCTCTCTCTCTCTCTCTCTCTCTCTCTCTCTCTCTCTCTCTCTCTCTCTTTATTTTGAGACAAAGTCTTACTAAATTGCTCAGGCAGGCTTCAAACTTTCCATCCTCCTGCCTCAGCCTCTGGAGACACTGGGATTACACCATCCAGTGGTGTAATTTCTTTTTAAGATACAGCAATTTTTAAAATTGTCATGTTGTAATTATTCAGTTTACATTTAGTCTGCTCTTACAAGTGAGTGCTGAGAACCAACTTAATAAGGTTGAGGCTTTGCAAATTCTAGGATTGTAGTATCAATACCATGATTGCTAACCAGAGAAAGCCACCCAAATTTGTCTGATAACTTTCAAATTAACTATAATATGCTTAGTATGATTATATTAAACATAGTGCTAAACTGCAAACAAATACAAACCATCTTACTATGATTTTGGGAGGGGGCTATAAAGAAGTACAAGAGAACACCCTCAGGTGGCAGTGTCCTTGCTAGGATAGACTAGAAGCACAGTGTATGGAATCTACCACAGTATCCAGGCTCCACAGAGTACTGAAGTATTGCCCTCCAGGACCATCCTGTTTACAGAGAATATAGTGTCCTTAATCGTACTCCTACCAGCTGAATTCCAAGCATAAAGTAAGTCCTTTAACTAGCTGCCTTTGATTTTGATAATCCCAGTCTTTAAAACCCAGGAAAGAAGTGGATTTGCAGGCATAGATGTAATAACAAGGATATTTCAAGACAGAATTTTAGTTTCCTATAATAGATTTCTTAGGTTGCTAAAAATCAAATATGCCATTTTAAAATTATATAAAATATAGAGTACTATCTTGCAAGGTGTATGCAGACCAGAAGAAAATTTACTTGGGGAAATAACTTGTTTTTCCAAATTCTAATGTTTTATTAAAATCAAAGAAGAGAAAAGGAAGGTATTTTGCCCTCAGACTCTAATATATTTGAGATTTTTTTCTGTTTTATTCATTAATTCAACACTTATGCATAGATGTGTTTTTGTAGCACACGAATTTAATAATGAACTGAACTTATTTTTATCTTTTTGTTTGTTATAGAAAGGTACCAAAGTTTCTTTCTGTTTTGTTTCATTTGTCTGATTTTATTGTGGGACTTTGCTTTTTCCTAGAAATGCTTTTCATTTAACAGCTCTTCTTAAGTGTCGGGATCCACTTCAATCTATATAATTATTGTTTTTTAGATATCAGTTTGTATGTGTTTGTCTCTTAAGGCATTGATATTTATACTCAGCATTAAAGAAAAATGAATTCCAGTAAACAAGTGTTCTAAGACGAAGTTTTGTTTCCTCCCATTTATCACATTTTCTAATTTTAGTTCTGGGTTTGGCTGAATCCTTTCTGTTTAGCTGGGAAGATTTGTTTTTACTCCTCTCCACAAACCTGTGCATAAAAGAACCTGTGCATGAAAGCTGCAGATTTGGTTGTAAAAAAAGAAACAATGCAGATATATCATGTGATCATTTGAGGAACCATGCAGGTGGTCCTGCCTGTGTTGGGAGGGGAACACAGAGTCATCTCATACAGTGACCAGTGATAGTGACCAAGGACAGAGTTAATCATTCAGCCACTGCCTTGGTTCAGTTCGCTTTGTGGTCTCAACTGAAGCCACAGTTGATGGATATGGTCCCCTGTTGGTTGCAGAATACAAGGACAGGTTAACCACTACTTATTCTGTCAGGGTCCCTTTGAGGCAGCCAATCACCTCTGAAAGCAGAAGAAAACTTTGCTGAAGGCAGTAGCTGAGGTTGCTTTTATCACTAAACTATGTCAAACCTTAGAACACCAGGATAGAGGGAGGGTGGAGGGAGGGATCAAAGGGAACAAGCTGTAAATTTGCAGAAATGTGCTAAATCATGAAACCAAATAAGCAAAATGACCACTGCCTTCTTGTGTCTCAGATGTGCAAAGTTTTCCTACTTCTAGAAATGCATGATTGGCTGTCCTTTCTATCAGCATATATCGAGCCCTTAAAATGTGATGGATCCTATTCAAGCAGGACAGTAGTCTCCACCCTCAAAGATGAAGCAGAAATAAAAGCAGCAGTTATGTCCAGTGGTAAATGATAGAGTTGAGTAAGTTCTTAGCACTCTAATCTGTGGTTCATCTGAAAAATTACATATAATCTTTTTCTTTTTAAAAACCATTTCAACTTTCAAAATTTCATACTTGTAGTGGAATACACATAGACACCTACATACACATATAATATATATTAAAGATAAAGCATAATAATAAACAAATCCTTGTGTGCCTGCCACCTACCTTCCTGCCTTTTTGTGAAACACTGTGGGGTGTTCCCCCAACCTATCCTCCTCCTTGTCCAATAAAAGGAGCCCTGTCCTGCTTTCATGCTGATCACAGCCTTCCTGTTCTTATCATTTTGTTTTCATGAATGTATCCTTAAAGATTAATAAATGGAATTAAGCTGGATATATCTTCTGTCATTTCCTTTTTACATTTATTGCAATAGGAGTTTTTACTACTAAATATTGCATTGTATGAAAATATCCCATATAAATATAAATAGAAAAGGAAATGTTGCTATGAACATTCTTTTGTTTGTGATTTGTGGTACACATACCTAAGAGTGGACAATATACCTTGAATAGAATTGCTGGATTGTACAATAAAAACACATCATCAGCTGTAATTGCTAGGGTCAAATTGCTTTTCAAAGTAATGGTACCAATTTAATGTTCCCACCAGAATGCCAGAATTTCCAGGATTGTAGATCTGGCCTACATTTGGAATAGTCAAATTTTTGCCAAGTTGGGTATCATAAAATGGTATCTCATTGTGGTCTCACTCGGCATATTTTCTCCTATTACTAATTTGAATGTGTTTAATATAGAAATTTCTATTTCTTCTTCGAAGAAATCCCTCTTAATGTCTTTTACCTTTGTTTCTTCTTCAGTTGTATTTTTGCTATTAATTTTAAATTTTTCTTTATACTTTGCTTTTATTGGTCAATACTGATTTATCTTTTTGTTTTTATTTGTGATACTGGACTTTGCATATTCTAGGCAAACATTCTACTACTGAGCTGTACCTCCAGCCATGATTTAAACATTAAAGGGAAGACAAACAGATTAAAAATAGAAAAATCTTCTGAAGCAATTTCCAGAAATATGAAAATCATGTGAATCTATATTCTATTTGCAGAAAATAAAATTGAGAGCATATATTATATGCTTCTTGCATATTGATTTTCAGTGTGTCAGCATGTCAGCCAAGAAATATACTTTGGGTACTTTTCTTTGCTCTAGGAGGGTTCTTTCTCTAAAGCTATTTTAAAGCTTATTAGCTCCAGTTATTTGGCAGGAAATTAACATGATTAATGTTATGGTTTAGTTTTTCTGATACAGGACTTTACCAAAAGGAAATCTTTACATAGACTTGATGTTTGTATATACTTGTTTCCTTAGTTTGTCAAAATGTAATGGGCCTGTAGCAATAAGTCACAATGATGTTATACTTAAAAACATTAAAATTATTACTCTAAGTCATAGGAGACTGTATTGAACCTCTGCTTATTATCAGTGAAGATTTAAGCTGAGTAAGATGGATCAATGTCATGCTGAATATAACTCTATGTACTGTGCTGGCAGCATGTTTACATGTACAGGGACTGATTGGCAGACAGGAACAAAAGACATGAGTGCAGTCTTACCTTCTGAGGTGCCTGCTAACTTGGGACATATTTAATAGCCTAAGGATACTGGAATTTGAAAATGTATGAACTGAAAACCTAGTATTTTTATAATGAATAGAACATTAGACTTTTTTATATAATATACTATAGTGTTGTAAGATATATCATTTGGGGCCCTGTAATAATAAAATTCACTATAACCAAAGTTTTCACTAAAAAGCTCTTTGGAAAGTCTCTGTCTATACTATGTTACAGAAATGAAAATTCTAGAATACAGACCAGTGCTGTCCAGTATGGTACCAACAAAGCACATAAGCTGTCAAGCACTAAAAATGTGCTTAGTTGTACTTCACAGAAGAAATACAATTGGTCAACAAATATATGGAAAATTGTTTAACATTTCTCTAGCAACTACAGAAATGCAAATTAAAACTACACTGAGATTTCATTTCACTCCAGTCAGAATGGCAAATATCAAGAATACAAGTAACATTAAATATTGGTGAGGATGTGGGGGAAAAGGTACAGATGTACATTGCTGGTGGGACATTAAATATTGGTGAGGATGTGGGGGAAAAGGTACAGACGTACATTGCTGGTGGGACATTAAATATTGGTGAGGATGTGGGGGAAAAGGTACAGACGTACATTGCTGGTGGGATACAGATTGGTGCAACCACTCTGGAAAGTAGTATGGAGATTCCTCAGAAAACTTGGAATGGAACCACCATTTGACCCAGTCATCCCACTTGGCATATTTCCAAAGGACTTAAAATCAGCATATTATACTGATGTGGTATGGAGACATCAATGTTTATAGCAGCTCAATTTGCAACAGCTAACTTATGGAACCAATCTAGGTGCCCTTCAACAGATGAATGGATTAACAAAATGTGATATATATATATATCTATATACACATACATACACACACACACACCAAAAAAACCAAACACGGAATATTACTCAGCCATAAAGAAGAATGAAATTATGACATTTTCAGGTAAATGGGTGGAGCTGGAGGCTATTATTCTAAGTGAAATAAGCCAATCCCAGAAAACCAAAAGCCAATGCTAACACATAATAAGGGACAGGGGAGGGAAAAATAGAAGTTCAATGGATTAGACAAAGGAGAATGAAGGAAAGGGATGGGGAATGAGAATAGGAAAGACAGTAGAATGAATTGGACGTAACTTTCCTATGTTCACATGAATACGTGACCAGTGTAACTCCACATCATGCACAACCACAAGAATGGGAACTTATACTCCATGTATGTATAATGTGCCAAAATACATTCTACTGTCATGTATATCTAAAAAGAACAAATTTTTAAAATATGCCTAGTTGAATTTGTGACACATTGAGTATAAATGTATTTCAGGTTTTGTAGACAGTATGAAAGAATAAAATAACACATTAGTTTTATATTGATACATATTGAAATGATAATTCTTGGATATATTGAGTTCAATGTTAAAGATAAGTTTTACCTTTTTCCTCTTTTAAAAGGTAGCCACTAGAAGCTTTTAATTTACATATATGGCTTTCATTGGATTTCTTCAGGACTGCACTGTTCTATACCAACCTTTTTTACCCCAAATTACAATAGAGAAATAAAATGTCTAAAAAATGTTTTTTAGGTTTTGGCAAAATGTCTCCATTTGTAATAGTGAAAGGGTGTGTGAATATCTTTGGGTACATAATTTTCTAACAATGCTGTCAAGATAAAGGCTTTTCTCATTTTGCTTTTAGCCCCTCTAGCTTGAAGCATTTTTTGGCAAAAGAAAAAGTGATATATTTTTTTAAAATTTGCATTGTGTTTTGTAGATTTTCTTTTTTTTGTTGTTGTTGTTTTCCTGGAGTAACAGTTGACAGTGATTTTATGGGTCATCATAACATGAGACATCTCTCTGTCCAGTCTCTTGTTACTCTGCCATTTCATAAAGCTGATGCTTCCTGTTGAATTGGATTATATCTGCACTAAGTCACAGTGTTATTTTTTGTACTTTTCTTCTTTTTTTTGAAAAGGGAATTTAATGAACCACACAGATATCATCTTTAATCAGCAGAACAGTGATGAATATTAATAGGATTTAGTCCTAGATTTCTCTGTATCTAAACTCATTTGAGCTCATAAGAATATATGGATAATCTGTCTTGAAAAAGTTTCTTTCTGGTCTCATTGCCAAGTATTAAAACAGAATAGTATTAAAGAAATATTATTTCTTTCTCTGCCCAAGTTTTTAACGTTTTTCTTTTGAGCTATGCTATTAGAAAAAAATTTTTTTGGAGGAGGGGACCTGTATTTTTGTAATTAAAATAAGTGACAATATTCATTAAGGGGAGGAATTTTTTTTCTTTTTTCTGGTATGATTTTGTTTGGAATTTTTCCCTGAAATAAAGAGAGTGATTGAAATATAGCCCTTGAAATCCAAGAGATGCCAACCACTGTGTTTTGTGTAGCTAGTAATGCTGTTGCTTTAGGCTTCATTATTAGTTATTCTAATGAATTACCACACCTATGAAGGATTAAGCTTTTGGGGATGGTATTGAATAACTTGTCCAAGATAAATGCAGACAAATAGTCTTCGTGCTAATTTGATTTAGTTTTTTGGTATTATCCCATTTAAGTTCTCTCATTTTTATCCTTGCCAATCTAGTGCATATCATGTACTAATACATCACTAGGTATGAAAACAGATTTAGGGTCTTGGAGGGCCCACAGCTTGGCTCAAGGACTGAGATCAATAACCAGCAATTCAGCACTGACTGTTACCCTAGCCCAGTCCTAACCTTTCCTCCCTCTCTTCTTGTCTTTGTGGTAAACCACTTAAACGATATGCTCCAGGCCATGTCCTAACTAAATAGTAAGTGTAACAGAAATGATGATAACAGTCTTTTCACACACACACCCCTCTCCAAAACTGGGAATCAAAAGGATGACTCTGCTGCAGCTTCCCTTACTGCATATCATTTCACAAGCCTAATAAATACTTATTATTATACTGGAATATTCCAATAAAAAATGAAGAATGGAATTCAGACATATTTTCTAGCCATTATAAGGTGGCTCTGCAAGCAGAATTTTAGCAATTGTACTTCACAGCTAAAGTGACTACAGCATTCAGACTGGGAGATAGCTTCTATATAACACAAGAAACCTCTTCCAAATCATGACTCATTGAGGGCACCTGGCTGTCTCCTAGGGAAGGCACTCCAGAGTGAACCAGTTCTCTATGGGCAGCTTTACCAGAACCCCAAACATGTAAATGGTTATTTCTTCATTGAGGATAGACAGAGATCTTGCTGGAATCGGATGCAAGCAAAATGACACATGGGTCATAAAAGAACAGGGCGTGGGAAGTGTCTAGTTCCAGAGATAGCTAGCTGTTTTTGAGTGTGCCATTTTAACCAAACATGGATTTTAGGTGTTAGTGGGGATCAGTTTTCTCCATTATTCTCCCCATGGCTGAAAACTGTTTATTGATCATGCTTATGCAAATAAATGACCCTTTATGGGGTAGTATTTTCAGTATAGTATAATTTATATTCTACTTTTTTGGTGATTGAATTAGCATTGCATGGTAATTTGTACCTGTCTTGTGTCTTTTACTTGGTGAATATCTGAAGGGAGTGGGAAATAAACCCCTTGCTGTTTGAGTAAGGGCATAATTGCCAGTCACTAGTTAAATCCAAATATATTGTTATAAAAAACTGATTTGTTCTCTCTTGCCTCATAGTCTTACTATGAGAATTTTTTTTGATACCAAGTATTGTATTTGTGTTTACCTAATATCTCTGAAGAAAGTGTGGTATTTGTAACTCAACTGTGTGAATGTTTATTGTTTATTATTTCAGAAAATAATTTTTGGTGGGCGGTGTATTTAATTTTATTTGGTTTGGACGCTTTGTCCTAAGAGAGCAATTCCTTGTATGTCCTCTTTTTACTGTTATACAATAAACTTGTCATAAATGCTGACTCTGTAGTCAAATGAAATACATGGTTTGTTATATGTGTTCAACAGTCTATTTGATGTTTAAACATGTGGCCAGGTACTGAAAAGTCTAGTTTTTTTTTTTTGGGGGGGGTGGGGAAGGGGCAATGCTGGGGATTGAACCCAGGGCCTTGTGCATGGGAGGCAACCACTCTACCAACTGAGTTATATCCCCAGCCCCCCAGTTTTTTCTAATTGTATCATTAGAACTTTGATTCTGTATACCTTCTTTCCTGCTGGCAATTACCAGTTAGTAAGTTTAAAACATGTTGTTTCAGACATGTTTAAGATCAATCAGGAAACAAACATCACATAGGGATTTAAACAGGGAAGTCAAACATAAGGAACTGCTAAACTCTGATTAAAGAGTAGTTATCATAGAGTGAAGGAGGATGCCCAAGGAAGGACAGACTTGCAGGGAAGCTGTCCTTCAGACCTCCTTGGAGAAGTCATAGTTGCAGTCCCCTGGATGGCAGGGAGGTTCTCTGAGCACAGGCAGGGATAGGTGAGCCATAGTCGGTGGCCAAGCACTTGTGCTCAGGGAGGGGTTGTAGTGCAGACAGGTCTGGAGCACACGTGTCCATGTTGCAAGGACTGTGGGAGATTATCATCAAGGCCAGGCCAAGGCTGCAAGGTCCTTAAGGACCTTGAGCTGAGCAGAGCTACTCACACCACTGTCCCACTGTGCAGCAGTCAGACCCTTCAGAGGAACTCCTTCCTCTTCTGGTATCCCTCCCAACACACTTCTGAGAAAGTAAACATCGTGCTCACTGTGGAAGAGCACTCTGCCCACTACCACAGAGCCATGCTTGAAGAGTAGATTTGGAACGAAGATGCCATAAGTTGATGACTAGCAAGTTTCATAAAAGATTCTGTAAAAGGATTGTCTTAGAGACTTCTCATCTGGAATTAGTCTCATTCATTAAGAGCAAAAGGATTGTCAGCATTTCGTAAAGCATAGGTAATTTAAGCAAAGATTTCCATTTCAGGCAGTACTGATGCCTTGCTACCAAGTATCCAGAGGCTTGCAATGGAAAGCAAGTAACTCAGTGACTGAGCTGATGAATGTCTTGTCACAAATACAGATGTTCCAGGAAGACACAAAGTCAGATTACAAATCTTCTAGCCTTCCTTACTTTTTCTCAACCCAGTTTCATAAGCCTGTTGAAATTTAATTCCAAGGAAAAAGCACAGCGCTGAAGTCTTTTTTACAATTTATAAACATGACTCCTCCTGTGATCAGTTATTCAGTGATAATGTACTAACCTACTTTTAAAACAGTGTTCTTAACCCAGCCCCATAATCCCTCTGTAATTCAAAAATAATAAATATGAAGAGCCTGATCATTCTATAAAGGACATAGCTATTGGCTCTCTTTTAAATTTTTTCCTGTGGCAAATGGAAAATTGAGAAAATTCTCTGCAACATATGACCCATTCATTCACCCTGAAAGATATTACCTGGCATAGAAAACAAAGCAGAGGACTGACTATTGGGTAGGTGCCAGATCCAGCTAAATCCAATAGTGTGCATGCCCAGACTCAGTCCAGGAACGATAGCACTTAGTGGTAGATAGGGGATCCTGCTCTATACCATTTATTAACTTTGAACAAGACTGAAGTCAAAGAAACATTTGTCTTATTGGAAAAATAACTGGCTTCAAAAGAAGGCTGGTCACGGAAGAACATGCCATTCCTTATCAGTGTAGCTCTCGCCTTCACACTTGAACCCTGCGGTGCCTATTTTCTGTTTTGATTTTTCTGATCAATACCTTGGGGGCTTATGTTTGCCAAGTCAGGAGTAGATGATAGAGTGCCGGTACCATTCTAGACCTTGTTGGGAATATGAAAGTAACTTCCAGTGTGGCTTTGTCATACTAGGAGCTTGTCACGCAGTCTTGACATCAGTGTGGTGTGGTCAAGACCACCTGTAGAAAAGATGCTGTGTTGGTGAGGAGATGGCCCTGGATGCCTCTTGGAGCCTTTTAATTCTCAGTCTGTGGAAAGGATTTTACAGATGTCTCCAAGTCAGAGACTAACAGTGGTGTTAGTTCCAGATGTCAATTACTCTCATCACATAAGCCCAGAATTTTTCAAGCATTAATATGCAAACAAGGGACAAATAGGGAGATCTGAGACTATTTATTGTTTTGCCAAAGTATTAGTTAACTAATTTCTCCAAATGGAAGGGTCACTACTAACTTACAGTGAAAACAGACCCAAACCAGATACTTGTTTTCATCTTACGGTGTAACTATCCACTTTTTCAGTTTGATTGATATTGTTTTATGTGCATGCACATTTTTCTAAACCCTGAATTAGCAGAGTCAATTTACTCACCTTTGGATTATTTCACTGATTGAGAAGAAATCCTGCCTTTGTTGGGCTACTTATTAATTTTAGCTCTAATGTCAAATATCAATACAAACTGCTTATAGAAGCCTGACAGAAGTCTGATAGTTTAGCAATTACTAGTTATAGTCCTTAATGTGAGCTAACTGCTGTTCAGTATTTTTCTTGAGTAGAGCAAGTGGGTGGATGATAAAAACAGCCATGTTCTCTTGTCTTACAATAACCTTGATTATAGGCGAAGTTCTTTGCCTAACAAAAACTGTGGCTATATTTAAAGCTGTTGGAGAATGACTGCATAAATATTAAAAGTAAGATTGAGAAAGCTCTCATTTTCTGATGTGTGTGCACATATGTGTATATATGTGTACATATATATTAGTGGACATTTGTCTCAATATTTATCTCTACTAAATCTCAAAGAGGGAGAGGGAGAGAGGGAGAGAGAGGGAGAGAAAACATTTTAAAACAGAATATTCTTCCAGTTATTCAACTTTTAAGTCTTAGCCTTGGTTATGAAATGTGACCTATAGCAACTATCATATGTAAAATGCAGCAAGTACAAAGTCAGTAACAAGAAGAATCATTAGGAGGGAATGGCAGGTAGAATTGCAGAAGTAATTAGCAATACCATGGAATAAATAAGGACACAAGAACAAAAGAGGCAATTCTAGCATAAAAAGGAAAAATGAGCCAACAACTTTTACCACCCCCCCAAAAGAGTCACATTTTAAAATCAAGAGAGGCAAGTCTTCTGAATTTGGCAATGTTGAGAATAACTGTTCATAAAATCAGAAAAGGGTCAGATTGGGAGGTAGGTTTTTCACTTTTCTATAAATCCATCTAAATTCTCCCACCTAGCATACTTAGTTCATACTTAGTAAGTTGTAAAATTTGAGAATGAGAAAGGAGCAAGTGTTAGCGACTGAGGAGTGAGCTTTCAGAGTTTATTTCCAGCATTCTTAATTCATCTGTCCTTCACTGCTTGCTGCCTTGAAGACCACAGTGACTTCAAAGTGCTTCCAAAAACGCAAACAAATCTAATGGAAGGAAAAGTACTAAAACAGTGTTGAATAAACAAAACAAACAACTCTTTTGTGTCCACAGAACTAGATGCACTTTTAATCAATACTCAGATTTAAAAAAAAGAAAATCTGGATGTTCTGGTGCTAATATGGACAAAACAGAACAAAAGAATAAAACTTAAGTAACCAGGCACATCATTTATTTTCTTAGTTTGAATTTTACACAGACAACTGGATCTAAAAGGATGGAACAGAGGAAAATGGCCATGTTCTATGATGAATATATATAGGTACATTTACTGGATAATAACATTTTGAAAAAAAAAAGAGTAAACATGCCGCATAGGTACAGATCCAGGTGCCCTTTGGTGTCAGGACTTGGGTGGTGGCGACACCTAGAGGCCTAATAGCTGAGTACAAGTTAGAAGCTGAGCTTTGTGTTAAATTTTCACTGTTAGCCAAGGCAAACAAAAAGACATGCACACATAGCTGGGAAAATGAAACCTACCTTTCAAAAAGTGTTTAGTATATAATGTTTATTTAAATTGAGAATGAAGGGTCAGGGAAGGGGAAGTTTTTCAATGTTTCAGAAAGTTACCTGTTTCTGGAGGGAGGTGTCTGTGCCTATCCTCTTGTGTGTGTGTGGGGGGGGGGGGGGTTTGGGGATTAGGTGGGGGGCAGGGAGAGGCCGGAAGCATTATGTTCCAATGTGCTTTATTGCAGTGCTCATTCTTAAGGAATTCTAGAGATTTTAACACTAAAGCATAGACCAAGTAAGATTTCTCACAGCACCAGCCATAGGGTCTTGCATCAGTGGGCATTAGAAAATATTTAAATAAGCATGACTTTGTGTTTGGTGAAGTGTGAGGCACTCTGCTGTGAGGCCAGCAGAATGCTGGGGCCGAATATCTGTGGGTGCAAAAGAGACCTTGGTCAGACCCCAGAGGCTTCATCTATAGCTTCCCTTGCTGCTCAGGAAGAGAGGAAATAGAGCAAATAAAGGGCATAGAAGAAGAACCTGGGGTACCTTTCTATTCATACATTCTGTACAATAACATTAATTCAGCAATGTACTAGATTCCTGTTGCTGCTGCAAGAAATTAACCAAACTCAATGGCTTAAAAACAACACAAATGCATCATAGAATTCAGAAGATCAGAAGTCCAAGGTGGATCTCACAGGCTACAATCAAGATGCTGGTAGGATGCTCTCCTTTCAATAGGCTTCAGAAGAGAATTCACTTTCTTGCCTTTTCCAGCTTCTGGAAACTGCCTGCCTTCCGTAGCTCAAGGTCACATCACTTTCACTGCTACTTACATCTCGAATCCCCTTCTCTGACTGAGGCACTTCTATCTTCCTCTTGGAAAGACTTGTGATTATTACATTGGACCCACCAATGTAATAATCTGGGATAAACTCCATCTTTAGAATCCACCTGCAAACTCACCTCTGTGGATGTGAGGCAGATGTATTTCTGGGTGCCAAGGATTAGGACATGGATGTCTTTGGGAGGAGAGGACATTATTTGCTTACCACAGCAACATATTAGCCAACCTTGTCAACCAGGCACAGGATATATAAAGTCCCTACCTCTAATGGGGTGAGCTTGTAATGATGCAGATAGGTCAGATTTAATAACAGGGCAAGATTGTAATTATAGGCAACTTAGTAACGACCTAGCTCCAATGAAGTAATCAGTTCTGGTGTCTAGGCAAGTGACATTTGACCTAGCTCTGACCAATCAGGAAGAGTTAGCCAGATGGGTAAGACAGGAAATTTTAAACAGAGTAAATAGTTTATATAAAGACCCAGAAATGTATAAAATAGCTCATATGATTAATAAGATGTTGAGTTGTATTGCTGAAAGTGGCAGGAAATGGCTTAGCTATGTTAAGAGGGATCCTCCTTCTTCCTACAATAATATCTATTCTGTTTTTTTTTTTTAAAAAGGAAAAGAAAAAGAAAGGAGGTAGATCGATCACATAGACATTGCTTCCTGGTTGTTCATGGTGTAGGAAATTGTGTCCAGCTCCTGTCAAACAGCCAAATGTATTTTAATCTACTTTTTTTATTCGCCACTTCTACTGATAAAAAAAAACGAAGCTATAATGCTGGAATGATGATAAGAAGTTGACGATCCAATGAAAATATTAAAAGACAATTTCTAGAGAAGGATGTATAATATATTTTTCATAAGACTCTTAATATAGTTTTGTTCTCTCACCACTAGCCTCATGAAAATTTTAGTGAGATTTTCATTAAGAAGAAAAAGATCTCCATGGTAAAGACCCAAAGGTGAATTGTTAAAAAATGTGAAACAAATGTGATATTATTGAACCATTTTACACTAAAGATCTTGTAAAACATCTATTTCCATGCTATTATGGAAATTTTATTTGATTTTTATCTTTTGAATAAGGACTAATCCCCATCTGGTGCCTATTTCACTGACTGACAACAATTATGAGAAGTGTGTTTAAAGACCTTGAGGGCCACTGAATTGAGTCTCCAGACCTATGCAGATCCTTTGCCTGGAAAGCTTGTGGACAAGAAGGTTTTAGTAAGGAGAGCATGAAGATTAACAAGGAGCTGCAAACGTACTTTGTACCAGACCTGCAAGAAATAAAAGTTCCCCTCAGGGAACCACAGCCCAGCTACATGCCAAAGGTAAACAGATATATATATATATACACACACATACATACAGATCAGGCATTATGTGTTAGATGATTAACTTGAAAGATAACCACATTGGAAGTGTCACTAACATATAGTGGAAGTTCACTTAAACTAATTCTGTCTTGGAGAGTCTGCCAGAAAGTTCTTGTTAGAGGAGATCATTTTTAAAGATGAAGTCATAAGTAAATGAATGAACAATCAATAGAAAGGAATTTCCTGAGGAAGGAACTTGGAAGGAGAGAGCCTCAGTCAGAGGTAATGGCATGTCTGAGGGTACACAGATAGAATAAAGGTTTGGAATGATTGAGGTGTATGGATTAGCCTAGTATTCCATGCTATGAGATTCAGACATTATAAACTTTTGCTACTCAAAGTGTGGTCCAAGGACCAGCAGCATCATGTGGAGCTTATTAGATGCTACTCCAGTTAGAAATCTTATTTTAACAAGATCATCAGGTGGTTCAGAGTCACAACTGTATTTGAGAAATTCTGCTATAGACAAAAACCATTGAAGAATTTAAAGTAAGTGTATCTGTTTTAGTCAGCTTTGTGTCATTGTGACCAAAAGAATTGATAAGAATCATTCAGAAGAGGAAAAGTATTTTGGCTCACAGTTTCAGAGGTTCAGCCTATGGTCAACCGACTCCATAGCTATGGGCCAGAGATGAGGCAGAACACCACGGCAGAAGACGAAAGCAGCTCAGAACATGGAAACCAGGAAACAGAGAGAGTGCTGCTCACCAGGGACAATATATAAACCCTAAAATCATGCCCCCAGTGATCTACTTCCTCTAGCCAACCCTACCTACTTACAGCTTCCACCTAGTTAATCCATATCAGTGGATTAGTTACCGCTCTCATAATCTAATCATTTTACCTCCAAACCTTTTTGCATTGTCTCATACATGAACTTTTGGAGGACACCTCATATCTAAACCATTAAAGTGTCCAAGAAGTTTACCATCATTTAGCATAGTGACAGTTATGAGATAGTTTAGGAAGACCTGGAGAACAGAAAAGAAGTGTCACCCCCAAAAGTGAGAAAAACAATAGAAAGTATTTTCTGAAAAGCCAAGAGAGAGAAGGATCTCAAACAAAAGTGATGTCAAACAAACACTAGGACACATCCTTTGGATTTGGTTTGGGATCTGAGTTTTGGAAGAAATCCTTAATTATTTATGCCCCCCCCCCAAAAAATACAGAATGGTTGCTGAAATGGAGCAATAGTGAAAGGAAATGGAATAGAGCCAGCGATGCCTTTAGAAAATTACTAAAGAAAAAAACTTAAGTTGGTGCAAGAAAATTCTAGTAGCAGTTTGGTTGTTAAGGACTCTCCTGGAAGCAGGCAAGCATTAAAAAAGGAAGATGCTTTAATAAAATCTTAGGGGAGCCAATGCAACATCGGGAGACCAGAAACGAAGGTGAAGACGGAGAAAATGGAGATCAGAGATGCTAATGGCTCTGTGAGGATTTTTACAGAAATAAATCGAAGAAGTTAAAGATATGTAATGGGGCGGGAGGCAACTCTCCATTTTAAACTGTGGTCATTAAGAGTATTTAAAGTATTGCCCTGTCTCATTAATAGCAGGAAGGATAAGCCTTCCTATTGTCTAACCTAAATAATAGCTTCTCGGTTGGCTGGTCACACTACACAGTATGTTGGAAACTCTCTGTATTAGGATTCCTCTTGGCATGTCACTCCTGTGTGTAATTCTGAGTGCATGAGAAACTGGGTGGGCTGCAACATATTCTTAATTTAAGTGCTGTCTTAATTCAACTTATTATCTGGTCTACAGCAAGCTTTTAATCATTTATTTTTAATATTTGTCTTATTTATTTATGATTTATTTATATTTATGATTTATAATTTTTATAATTTGTATAGGATTTATTTATGATTTATATTTATTTATAATTTATTTATTTATCTTATTTAATTTTTTTAGTATCTTGGAAAAAAAGCATTCTTCCTTCCAGGCATCAGTTCTACCCAGGAGGCAAAGCTTAGGATGGCCTCCATGTTGATAAGTAGCACGCCCACACAGACACTTGGGTATCTAGTTGTGTCTTTCTTCTACCTTTGGCCATTCTAGAATAATGCACCAAACTTTGATATGATGATGACCTTTTGGTTCCCATTATTTTTGTGTTCTTTTTTTTTAAGTAATTAGAACGAAAAATGAGAGATTAATTGCTATACTTGTTGGAATATTTATTTTTACTCAGTCAATATACATAATAATTTCCTCTAAATAAACCATAATGAATCTGAAAGATTTTTAAATTGTCTATTAATTAGTTGAGTTGAGTTCCTGGCCCTGCAGGGAGCCCTCCCATATGTGATCTTCATTTCTTTGACACTATTTGCTTACTGTCATCACTCCCAGTTACGCTCTTCCTTTCCTGCTGCATAGTGTGCGCAATAGAATTCACGTGGTATTGAATCCTACTTTCTTAAGCCTCCCCTACCTCTCACACCAGTGCTCTTCTCTGGGCAGCCCATCAACACTGTTCTAGTCAAGACAGAGTATCTCCCTTCAAATCATTTATTTTTCAGCTTAGGGCTTGCTATGCTTTTTCTATAAGGGACACCAGTTAGTAAATATTTTAAGCTTTGTGGGCCACATATGTTCTCTATCATATACTCCTTTTTGTTTTTTAAAATAATTCTTTAAAAATATATAATCACTCTTAGCTTGCACAAAAACAGGCTTGATTTAGTGTGTGGGCTGGTAGCCTAGCTGATTGTCCACTTGGCAGGCACTTCTTTCAAGCCTTACAGAAAAGCAGACCTCATTAAGATAATCTAATTCCTCTGTTCTTATTCTAGTTCTTTTTTTTCTTTAGCAACCTCTAGAAATAATCTACTGTAGACTATCTAAAAAAGAACATGCTGACCAGAAAACATAGGTATTCTGGAGTACTCAGTAGTAGTTTCTAATTTCAAACTTAATTAATCAGCAAATTATCACAACGTGTGTGTGTATGTGTGTGTGTGTGTGTGTTGTTGTTGTTTCTAAATGAATCAGATTAGCTTGGCTTGTACTGAAAAATTTCTTTTGGAGGCCTGTACCATTGAAGGCTAGATTGTAAAACCTGCCTATCCCAGTTTATTCCCCCTGGGTGGCCCAGTCTAGGCTTGCCTTTGAAGCCAGCCTTTTCTGTTTTCTACAGGGGCAAGCAACTGAATAGAGACGGGGAGGGGCTGGAGTCTGGCAGGTGGAGACAGTGAGGTTTTGGTGCCAAAAGAGTGAAAACCTGAGTCCACTCCACCACTACCTTTCTGTCTTTTCAGGAGTCCTTTAACTTCTCTGTCCATTGCTTTATATGTAGACTGTGGGAAGATGATTGCCTACGCACTTTCCCATCCCTGAACCCACAGACCGCATCGCCCTCCCATTCTTGTGAATCTAGCCTGGCCTGGTGACTTACCTTGGCCAGTAGAATGTGGTAAAAGTGACACTACTAATTTTAAACTTCTGTTTTGTATAGCTTTTGATTTCACTCTCTTGAGCTCTTGCTACCGCATAAGGAAGCTCGAACTCAGCTACCCAATAATGACAGACCATGTGGTCAGACGATCAGCCCCATGCTGAGCCAGACTGAACACAGCCACATGTGAATTCTCAAATGGCATCATGTGGAGTAGAACTGCCCAGCCATAAGAAATAATGAGTTTTAGGGTCATTTGTTTAAATGCAACAAATAACTGAACACCACATCAGCCAGGTGTTCCCTCCTCTTACTCCTCCTTCTAGCAGTAAGCACAGAGCTCTGGGCCTCCGTGCTTTGGAGTGCAGCAGGATGGAGGAGGAAAGAATTTAGCAGAGCTCCCCACGGAATCCTGATACCACCCTCTCTGTTAATGTCAGTGAGTTGCAATGAATAGTCGAAGCCCAGTTAAAATGGATTAAACACCGTGGAAGTTTACTTGTCTGTCACATAAAAAACTAAACGTATGGTGAGAAGTAACTGATCAGAAACAGCATAAAGTGCCAAGACCTTTTCCATTTTAAATAAGAATATGCTTTTTCCAACATAGTAATCATATAACTTTACTGCCTTCAAATTGGAACACTATTTCAAATGACTAAAATGATGTTTAACTGTTTCAGAGTTGCCCACACTGATTCTTCGTATAAGCGATTGATATCAGCTCAGAATGCCTTGGGGAAAGCGCCTCACATTTAGTTATAATATCTAGTCTCAATTTCACTACCTCAAGCTTGACAAAAGACCAAATAATAAGTCTCTTTCTGGAAAAATCAAGAAGTCTATGGTTGAATTGATAACTGAAAGAGGTGAATTTAGTCATAATTATTAAGCTTCAGGGCCCCTGACTTGCACTTGCCTTCCAAGACTACAGAATATGCTCACATGATCATATATTTGTGCAAAATCATCCATAAAACCAGGTAAGATTATCCCTTTGGACATACCGTGTCACCACTTCTCTTGAGTCAGTGTATTGGATTGAATGAATCAAAGGGGGGTTGAATTGAGGATACATTAAGTTTGAGAAATATTGGTGTGCTCTGCAGTCACTTTTTATATGGGGAATTTATTGCCAGATGTGGCATGAGCTCCAGGAATCTTCCCCTTGCCCACTGTACTGATTCATGGCACCATGGCACAATGACAAAGGGCCAAGGGTAGACTCATACCATAATCCTGTCCAGCAGCAGCTGCCATTGAAGAAAATAGGCATAGAAAAAATTAAGGTTTATAATGTACAGAGCCATAAGCTAGTCTGTGGAAGATCCTTTCATTAATCAGTGTGTAGAGCTATTTTTCCTGCTGCTTTTTCAAAAACAAAGTCCTCTCTGGTCCGGAATATAAGATATAAATGACATACATAATTATAAAAGCAATATGCACTTCTATTTTGTTTTATGGAAATTGTACAGAATTCCAATAAAATCCATTGTAATTTCTGTTTGGAATCACAAATCTATAGCAGATCAGTGAGTGTGTATGTGATGTCACCTATTTTATGCATCACAACACATTGCATTGATCTTAGCAATCCTGACACAGCCTGCCCTGACACAGTCTGGTGGTTCCAGACAGAGTGACCCACAAAATGGAATTCACAGGATACTTAAGATTAGTTACTGCATAAGAAAACTTTAAATGTTCTGAAATTTTATAACACCTATATAAAAGAAATGTTATGGATATTTCCTAAAAATATACATACCATTCCCAATAATGGATTTGGGAAATTTCCAATACTATCAATATTTTTTAAAGTTTAATCAAATATGCTAGAGTAGAAAATGAATTCAATTTTTTCTACAATTTGGATTACAAAATAATTTTCATATAAAGAGGTGATCAAAGAACATGTATTAAAAATGTAGAAAACAGTATTACAGAGATGTGCTAGATATTTAATGATAAGAAATGTTACTTTTCTGAATTTGGTAATATTGTTATTAGTTTTTAAATGCATAATTGATGTGACATCTTCTCATAAGTACTTTAAGTATAATTTTAAGTATAAGTACTTATAAGTATAATTTTGTATTTTAATTTTGGATAATCTCCAAATTTCATAAAATTTGAATTCATCCTGAACTCTAGAAGATATTGATCAGTTCAGCTAAATAAAAATAGTCTGTTTTTTCAAAAGAGCAAGACTTTATATTCTGGTGTATAACTGTGATGCTGGCATTCAAAGATGGCACTTAATGAGCCTGCAGATATTTTTCTCAGAGCCATACAACATGGACTCCCAGGCTGGAGGGCAAGTGTGACTTGAGATGCTCTGCTATCAGAAGGGATAATTTTATTATTTTAGGAATTATTCTAGTATCCAATAGGAAGAGTTCTAATCCCTGTTGAATTTCATATTCTGTCAGAGTGAGCAGAGACCCCCTAAGCCAAGTGCACTGTGAGCTATCTCAGTGGCCTGCACCTGTTGGACAGAGAGCCATACGCTCCACCCTGAAATAAGTTATGTTGGGCACACACTGTGGCATACGTTCTGACTTCTGCCTCTGAACTTCTAGTTTGTGTTCAATACAATTGTTAATTGAAAAGAGATAATTCTTCATTTTTTTGCGAGGCAAAAGTGAATAGTAAATACGTTCAAGTTTAAATTTCACCTATTGGCATATCTTTATCTCATAACTGTGAGTTTTGCTATACTTACTTCACTTCCCCAACTTACTGCTTTAAAATAAACATTTTTCTCAGAGAAATTCAATTTTAATAAGAGAGAGATGTTTAATAATCAAGAATAACAATTACCCAAAATATATTTTCCTCTTCATTTGAGGACATATTCCCTGAACCATATCCCAACTGCAAATAGGTTGGTTAGCAAAAGAAATGTTTTATTCATTCCTCTCTAATTAGAATTCAGGAAATAGAGTTCCCAAAAGATGAGTAAATATATTCCTTTATTTTCACATTGTACAATTGTTGAATTTATGGTGTTGGAGAAAGTACCAGAATAGCTATTCACAATTTATTAGTATTCACTGCAAGAACTGACCTGAACCTCGTGATAAAATAATCTTCTTAAATACCTGAACATTAAAATGTGTTTTATTTTCAGTGAAATATGCACATATAAATTTTTCCAAGATAATGTTTGTCTTTGAAAGTTCATCTTTACTTTTGGAAGCATTTTCTAGAATTCTTATAATCTAATTCTAATTTCCTAAACAATTATTCCAGTGTAATAGGAAGTATTAAACCTAGAAGTTTTAGTTTTAAATGGAAAAGCTTTTAAATATAATTTCTCTGACAACCCAGTATATTTTATTATGTTTAAACATTTTTCCCTCTCTGTTGACACAATAAGTCATGTGCTATTAGATTATAGCACACTTTCTTTCTCCATAGAATTTAGTTCATCTGTATTCTATAGAAATTAGTCTAGAACCATGTTTCAGTTTTAGTGCTGTCAATATCTATTATTCAAGTTACTCATGTGGTTGTGAATTGATGAACAAGATTAAATCTTTTGACTATCTTCTTAAACATTAAGTTCGTGTTTACTCACCATTCACACTAAATCTTACACAAGGATATAATGAAAATGAATTCTGTTTAGCAAGTGTCTTAGTCATCTTTCCATCACTGGACAAAATACCTGAAATAAACAACTTAAAAGGAGAAAAGACTTATTTTTCACAGTTTCAGAAATTTCAATCCATAGTCTGTCAACTCTAGTGCTTTTAGGCCTGTGGCAAGGCAAAACATAATGGCAGGGAGCATATGGTGGAGCAAAATTCTCAACTCATGGCTTCTGAAAAGCAAAAGAATAAGCTTGCTTTTATTAAAAAAAAAAAAAGAAAAGAAAAGAAAGAAATAAAGAAAGAAAAAGCTCCTCTCCCCAAACCTATTAAGCTTGAATCCATAAGTGGATTAATCCGCTCATGGGGTCAGCGCCCCGCCCCTGTGATCCAATCACCTTCCAAAGACTCCCATCTCTGAACAATGCTGCACTGGCAACCAGGCTTTCAACACATGAGCTCTTAGAGGACATTTAAAATTCAAACTATAGCTTTCCACCTCCGGCCCCCAAAAGACTCATGTCCCTCTCACAATGCATACTGCATTCAGTTCATTTCTGAGAGTTCCCATAGTGTAAATGGTTCCACAATTGCTCAAAGTCAAAGTCTCTTCTGATCTTCAAGCAAACTTCTACCTGTGAGCACACATAAAACAACAACAAATAATTTTATACTTCCAAGATACAAAGGTACAGAGTAAATATTCCCATTCTAAAAAGGGAGGAATGAGGCAAAGAAAGGAAGGATCAGACCAAAGCAAGTCCAAAACCCAGCAGGGCAATCATCGTATAGCTCCATGTTCAGCACCTAAGCACCTGGTTGCCTAATGTGCACTCCAAAGGACTTGAGCATCCCTGCTTCTATTGCCTTGCCAGCTGAAGCCTATTGCATCTCTTTTGGGTTGGCTCTATTCATGGACTAAATCTTCCTGGGATCCCCACCGAAGCTTCAACTTCACTTTCATGGCTGTCTGCATCATCTTCTCAGAGGATGCTTGCAGGGACTCCAATACTGCCTTGAAATGTTGGTGAAAGTTCTCTAAGACCTCACAACTCTTGCATTCTTCATTTGTACAAAACCAGCATCATGTGAACAGGGCCAAGGTCTTCTATCAGCAGTAGTCAGGTCTACTTGAATCAAGGCTATGATGGCCTGGAAGACTAACCTGCCCCATCAGTGATCCCTGATTTGAATAAGTCATACTGGTTTGGAATGAATGGTCCAAAAGCCATCTTTATCTTACATGAAATTTCCTGTCAACACTGACCATAAATATATTTATTGTTCATATAAGAACAATATAACTGCTAAAAATTTTTTTGCATGATTAAGAAGGCTCCTGTAAGTATGAAATAGAAGATAATCAATTGATAGGTAGATCTTGCATGATTAGGGAAACAGCTTTGTTATGAAAAAATAATAAGTCAATAAGCATTTTACACCAGGGCTGATGATGTAACTCAGTGGTAGAGTACTTGCTTAGTATGCAAAAGGCCCTAGGTTCAATCCCATTACCACACACAAGAAAACTTCAAAGTGGACTGATGTGTTTAATGTGCATGAGGCCCTAGGTTCAATCTCCAGCACTACACACATACACACATGCAGACATGTGTAGACACACATGCACAAAACAACTTAAGCCACTATTTCTTGGTGTTTTACTTTGGATCCAGAGTGTCCCCTAAAGTCTTATGTGTTGAAGGCTTAGTCACCAATGCAGCAGTGTTCAGAGGTGGGGCCTTTGGAAGGTGATTCAACCATGAGGGCACTGACCTCATAAGTGGATTAATCCATGTATGAATTTATGGCTTAATGGGTTTGGGGGAAGGGACATGGCATGCAGTTGCACAGAACTGTCTGGGGAATTATTTCCCCAGGATTCATTTCCCCATATTCAGTCATCCGTGCAATCAGAGGCCACTACTACTCAAGCTGGTTTGAGACCTTGGCATTGTCCACATAATGCTGATTTTGTAGGCATACAGAATGCAAGAGTTGTGGCGTCTTAAAGACTTCCACTGACATTTCAAAGAATGAGGCAGGATTGGAGTCCCTGCAGCATTCCCTGAGAGGATTATCTCTGGGACTCAATGATTCTTAAAAAAAAAAAAAAAAAAAAAAGCATACCCAATGCTAAACATATTGGCAAACTAACAACAGTTTTCTTCTTTGATTTATTTAAAAGATAATTTTGCTTTATCGTATGAACCAAATTTTTTCAATATTTTATTTTTTAGTTGTAGTTGGACACAAGGCCTTTATTTCACTTATTTATTTTTATGTGGTGCTGAGAATCGAACCCAGGGTCTCACACATGGTCTACCACCGAGCCACAATCCCGGCCCTGTATGAATCAAATTTTTAGGGTTGGCCACTAACCTGAATAGAAAAAACTCTTGGATCTCAAAGACAGCATACAACATTAATATCTGCTATTAACCATTTTAGTGAACTTCCTGAAATGGCAGTTCCTAGACTCCTTATCATCTTGGATAGGTGGTCATGGACTTTCATATATCTTTGTGCTCCAAGCATCTCTTACAATTGTCTTCTAGCTTCATGGCTCTGATTACTGATTTTCAGTATCACCAGTGGGGATATGGTCACCGACCAGCCTCTGAGGTCAGTGTTTTTGCCATTCCTTCATTCTAATGGTTGCCAAACTGAGATGAGAAATGCCTCCTTATGTCAGTAAAGAAGTGTGGGGGAGGGGATTCATCAGCTTCTTTCACAGTAAACTGTTGTGTCTGCTTCACTCTCAAACTTGACACTTCTCTCACTCCCCTCTCCAGGAATTTGGAGAGAAGTTCTGAAAAGTCTATGTCAAGAAAGTTGCCCATAGTTCCATTCAGAATGACTCCTCCTCTGGCATTTAGGGTTTGCCACTTACTCTATTTACACCTCTATAAAACATAACTCAGACTGGTAGCTTATAACAAAGGAGATTATTTCTCACAGTTCTGGAGGCCCTAAAGTCCAGGATCACACGGCACTGGCAGATTTGGTTTCTGGCAAGTGCCTTGTAGGGCCCATTTCCCTACACAGTGGAATAGGCAAAGCTGCTCCAAGGAGCTTCTTTTTAAAGGCACCAATCCCCTTCACGAGGGCTTCACCTTCATGATCTATTATGCCCCCAAAGTCCCCACTCCTATACTACCACCATGGAGTTAAATTTTCAACATGTGCACTTTCAGGGTCACAAGCATTCAGATCATATCAATAGCCTCTTTTGAATCTCACTCCTTCAATTCTAATCCTTTGTCCAGTAGGGTAAGGGATATCCCTGGTTCTCCAGTTGATTAGGATGATTTTATTAGAAGTGAGTATATTCCAATGCTTCTTCTCATCTTTTCAAAGAGGTTCGTCAGTTTTGATATGTACATGAAGCCACGGGCTGTGCGCGGCCTGCAGTTGGTTATCCCATGATGCGCTGGATTTCATAGCACCAGGTGCAGCTTCCACCTTTGTTCTTAGAGCCTTGCTTTATTTTATCCTCAGGAGTTCTATATGATGTGTTTATTAGAACTATTTCCTTCCTCTCTTGTAAGAACTAAGGTATATTCTGTCTTGCTGCTCATATTTCTCTGAGTAGAATCATTATAATTTTCTGTTTCCTTTCTGCTTAAATAGCTTTCCCCTGTGTTATATTGCCTTGATGAATACCAAGTTCTTATACCTCCTTTTTGCATAAACATTGAGTTTCTCCATTGTCAAATGAAAAATATACTTCATCTTGCCTTGAAAACATCCAAAACCTCCATTCCTGTCCTATCCATCTTCATTTCCAGCTTCCCATGATACTCATCTGCTTCCTCCTGGTTGGGTTCTTCTTTTTTGGAGTGTGTCTTTTTCTTACCCTGTGCCAAGCTTGTCTGATTCCCCATCAGGGATGGCTTTTCACCCCTCTCCTTGCTCCCATCAGTCCAATTCTTCTTCCTCCTCTCCTCCTCCTCCTCCTCCTCCTCCTCCTCCTCCTCCTCCTCCTCCTTCTTCTTCTTTAAATTATTAACTTTATTTTATTCATTTATTTATATGAAGTGCTGAGAATTGAACCCAGTGAGGCAAGCGCTCCACCACTGAGCTACAACTCCAGCCATGTGTACTTTCTTCTTTATAGGCCCTTTGCTGACTACTTAGGCTGAGTTTAAGCTCATTCTTTTCTGAATGATACTGTAATTTGCTTCCAAAATTTTTCTTTTGCCTCATAATCGTCAACCTAGCCTAATTTTCTTATCTATCCATGAAGATTACAGATATTGAAGAATATGATCTGTAATTTTGACTTTCCATCCTTCTCTCCCATTGATTTTAGCAGAGAGTTTTCCCATGGGAGGCACCATTCTTGAGCAAATGACCTGCAGCATCTGTTGGTGAACTATTCTATATCAAATATAGACACTTGCCTGTTGTCCAATAAAACAGCTTGTCCTTTTTTTCCCCCAGCTGGAGGGGGTGAGACAGCATGTGAGTACACATTTCCCATTCAGTTGAATGCTTGGCATACTTGGAATTTGCTTGCTGTGGGGAGGTCACCTGGCCCTGGCTTTAGCTCCCTGACACTCTCATTAGGTGTTTTAGAACACTTTGTCTACTAATTCCCCTGTGGAATATTGTTCATCATTCTATCTGTCTCCATTATGTGTTTAATTTTTAACCATACTTATTATCAGTAGGAATTATACCACATACTTGTATGACAAAGTGCTTATAATGTGTTTTTGATATATATATATATGTATATACATATGCATATATATATATATGCAATTGCATTTGAACTTCAAAATAATCTTATGAAATATAAGGAGCACATGATATAACTGATCCTCAGAAAGGATAGATGACGGTCATAGTACATACAGTTTTCTGGTGTTTTTATCTAATTTCATGCTATCATCAGTAGAAACCTTAACAATTTTCATTTGATAGACAGGTTTTATTTCTGCTAAGTAATACTCTTCTCCTTCCATCATTTTTCCATTAAAACTTCCATTTTGTTCTGGCTTGGGAAGCCAGAACATGAAGCAGCTGTACCTTAGTGTAATCCATTCCTAGCCTTGATGTTTCATGATGCAAATCCCTTCTCTCGCTGCTGATGATATAGCATAAAGTTGGACAGATTTCTTCTATGAAGAACCAGAGTGTATACATTTTAAGCTTTTCAGGCCCTGTGGTCTCTATCATAACCACTCATAATAACTCCCGTAATTGTAGTGTCAAATCAGCAAAGCACAATACATAAATAAGTGATGTGGCTGTGTTCCAACAAAACTTTTATGAACTTTGAAATTTGAATTATATATGTTTCATAAAACATTCCATCTGGCTTCTTTTACAATCATTTAAAGGTGTAAAAATCATTCTCAGCTTACAGGCTTTACAAATGCAGGTGGACAGCCAGATTTGTCCTGCTGACTATAGTTTGCCAACACTTTATATAGTATATTTATTAAAGGAGAGCCTAGATATAAACCAGGGTACTTTAATTAGAAGCAAAACTGGCTTGAGTCCAGTTTTGCTTCTAATTAAATTAAATTGGAATTTCAAAGCTGTACCTAAGTTTCCTGTTTAGGGTAGACATAGGCTCTTGTGGCTTCCCCTACCTTCTTCCTTATATCAGAACCTTTCCTGTAATTTGTGGATCCTGCTAGGAAAAACATCTCCTTAACTGAGTCCCCCCCAAGTACACCCCCACCCACACAAGTCTTATTGAGCAAAACTGACCTTACTGAGAAATTGAGTGAAAGATTTGTCACAGAAACCCAAGCAATGTCTAGTAGAACTGTGATGTCTCGCTTCTTAAAATGTCTTTCTATCACTTCACTGCTGTTTTTTTTCCTTTTTTCCAACAAATAAAGAATATATCTTCTTTAAGAGAACTGATCTAAGTTTTTACAAAAGTGGTACCTTTTCTGCCCTTTTGAATGTTAGGTATTGTGTTAGTCAGCTTTTTCCTGCTCTAATCAAAAGTCCCGACAAGAATAATTAGAGGATAAGAATTTTATTTGGTGATCATGGTTCCAGAGATCTCAATCCATAGACAGCTGAGTGCATTGCTCTGGGTCCAAGGTGAGACAGAACGTCCTGGTGGAGAAGTGTGGTGGAGGAAAGCAGCTCAAGACATGGCACCGGGTACCAGGGAGAGACTCCACTCACCAGGGATAAAATATAAACCCCAAAGTCACACCTCCATTGACCTACCTCCTCAGTTATACACTGCTTACCTTCAGTTACCACATGGTTAATCCCTGTCAGTGAATTAATGCACTGATTAGGTTAAGACTCTCATAACCCAATAATTTTATTTCTAAACTTTCTTTCATTATCTCACACAGGAGCTTTTGGGGAACATCTCATTTCTGAACCATAACAGATACATTCATTTGTTCATTTATTCAACATGTACTTTTTGAACATCTACTACAGTGCTGTCCAAAGTAACTTTCTGTTGACATAGAAATATTCCATATCTGTACCATCCAATACAGTGTCCTCTAGCCACATGTAACCTTTGAGCATTTACAATGTGGAGAGTGAAACTGAGGAAGTGAATTTATACTATATTTAACTTCAGTTAATTTACGTTTAGATAGCCACATTTGGCTAGTGCTGCCACAATAGGCAACACAGATCTAACGTGCAGGCCAGTAAGATGCTGTATGAGGCTCTGCTAATTCTTGGTTCCTAAAATTTAGGACAAGGTTGGTACTGGCCCTCACTGCCACTGTGCCAGACTTAATTAAAACTTTGCAGTTTATCGTGGCTTTCATATAATTAATAACTCTCCAAGCTTTCACTTTTCACATCTGTCACGTAGCTGAGGTTAATCTCTGGCTTTTAAGATTTTTTTTTTCTTTTCCACTTCAGTTGTACATGAATGCAAAGGTTCTTTTCCCCCAAGAGCACATTCCTTATTCCAAGCACATCTTTAGCTATGTGTTCAAAAGTTCTATCAATTCCAGCTGTTTCTTCACCAAGTATAGAAACACAACAGCTGGCCTTTGTTTTAAATGCTTCCCCATGTGGGCTAAATATTTCATCTTATATACGGTTTTGATATGTTGACATGGGGATGAACCATATGGAAACTATCCTATGGAAATATTGATGCTTTGTAACCAAGATGATTGACCCAGCCACATTAGGAGGGCTGTGAAATAGAGGGAGGGAATTTCTCTGAAATGTGCATAGCCATTTAATTACTGTAGGCAAACAGTCTCTAAGGCTGTGCAGCCAGCTTTTGGAACTGTCACAAGAATAAAATTAACCTGTGTTGTATAGCACAGTTGGAACCATTGTTGCCAGACCACTTGGTACATCTTGCCAGAGGATGTGATATTCAAATATGCATGGGTTTTGGAAAAGCCTGGATTTTTGACCCTAGAGGTCATAAATTTAGAGGCTAAATTAGTGTTGGAATTCACTATAAAATTGTGAGTAAATGACAAGGTGTTGTCTAAGAGGTCTAGCATATTAAGAAGACTAACTAGCTCTAGGCTTCCCTAGATACTTGATTCACTTAGCAAGTGGTAGATGTGTAGAGTTCTAGAATTCTTCAAGACAAGAGATAATGATAAGTCCTCTCCAGATTAGAAGACAGATTAATTATAAAACATCTAGTTTGGGGTTGGAGGTGTTGTTCAGTGGTAGAGCATTTGCCAAGCATGTGCAAGGCCCTGGGTCTGATCCTCAGCAATGAAAAATTAATCTAGTTTGGATCTTATCATAATTATATGATTATCTGTCACTTAACAATTATTAATTCCCTTTGTTCCCTGAATTTTGAGGCTTCCATCCCTAAGGAGGAGCCATGTCCAAAGAAGTCCTCTCCCAGACGCTATGACCAGCCCACATACTTCCAAGGAATGGAGGTGCCCTGAAAGAACTGAGAGGCAGGGCAGAGGGGAGTACTAACTGCACAAGATGACATTTATCAGTGTCACAAGCATGATAAATGCAGTCCTCCACTGTAAGCAGGGAAAACTCAGAAACAAGAAATTCTTACAGAGAATGATCAGGAAAAATGAGCTCAAATTAAAAAACACTAAAGAAAAAAGAAATAAATCACCAAATCAAGAGTGCCGACTCAACAAAATGAAGAATTTGAGGCTAGATAGAAAAGAATAAATATGTTTAATGGACATAAAGAAATATTTAGAAGTATTAAGAAATGAAGAGGACCAAGATATGTACAAAATGACCAGGAAAGTTAAAATAAAGCCTGTCAAATAGAGAAATATGTAATGATTGCAATGGATAACTTAATAGCAGTTAGACCTAGCTGAAAGGAGATTTGTGAATGATAAATTAGGATCTAAAAGAATTATATAAAGTAAATGATAAACAAGATAAAATATTTTTTAAAAAAGTTTAGTGTAAGGAGGTTTAACAATATTCAATTTATAGTTTAAGAAGGCAACAGAATGGAGGAAAAATGATATTCAAGAACATACTGAATTTTTTCCAATATTGTAGGAAGTCTTAAATTCTCAGGTCCAGAAAACACAAACAAATCTAATATGAGAAAAATAAAAATAGTTTTTACTTACATCCATTGATATGAAAGGACACAGAAAAGTTTATAAAATGATCTATGAGGATCAAAAGACAAATTATAGTAAAACTAGAAAAACAGACAACTTCTTCAAACAATCAATGAATGCTAGTTAACAGTAGAAATAGTATCTTTAAAGTGATGAGAGAAAAAAACTATCAACTTATAATAGCATGCTCACAGAAACTCTTTTTTAGAGTGAGCAACATAAATAAATTTCAGACAAAGCCAAGAATGTCTATTATAAGTTATCTACATACTCTAAAAATAAATAACATACAAAGTCTAACTTAAAGAGTTACACATCATCCTCAGTGGACATATATTATGTACATAATCAGAAAGCAAAACTGCTACTCATGTGTAACACTGTGAGTAAAGGATGCTTTAGAGAAGAGAGACAAAAGGTGCTCTCCCATTTTAGAGTGATAAAATCAGTGACTAGCACAGGTCCTGGTAGAGGACAGATGGTTGCTTGTCTGCAGACAGAATATGTATCTTCATTTACTTTTTTCTATTTGACACTTCCCATTTCAGCACCCATGTTAGCATGTCATTTTCAAAAGCCACCAAATATATCAAGGTGTTGTTTACCTATTAATGGCTAAACTGGCTTATCTCAGGTTAGGAATTAATAAGTGTTATTTTAAATAAACCTGGTGTCAGTTTACTGTGAAAGATTGCTAATAGTGCAGTAGGCAAGAGAGATTTCAAATGCCAATCCATAGGTAACAACTTATGTCTAATTTTATGAGCGTCAATAAATATCCAAGACATTATAGTTTTGAGACTACTCCTTTGCTGTAGGAATGAATTATTTTAAACTACATTTTGGCCCAAGCTCAAATAACACTTCGAAGAGCAAGGGATAGTGTGGTAAAACAATTGCTGCCTGGTGATCTTAAGAATTGGGTTCTAGCCCAGCTGCTCTTTGGCTTCACCCTGATCACTTGACACAGTGTGTTAGTCAACTTTCCCTCACTATAACAAAATAGCGGAGATGATTAATTTTTGAAAAAGAGAGGTTTATTTTGGCTCACAGCTTTGGACATTCCAATCGATGACTGATTGGGCAACACATTATGGCAAAAGCTTGTGGCAGGAGCAAAACCACTCATCAGGAGCCAGGGAGCAAAAAGAGGAAGAAGAAGAGGCCAGGGTTCCACAATCCCCTTTAAGGATACACCTCTAATAACCTAAAGACCTCCCACTAGGCCCTACCTCTTAAAGCTTCCCTCGTCTCCCAATATCGTCACCCTGGGGACCAAGCTCTAACACATGGGGCTCTGGGGTATACTGAAGATCCAAACTATAACACATAGATTCTTAATTTCCATCTTTGAACTATAGGTCTTGAACTAAGTCATCTTCAAAGGATATAGGACTGTTACCATTCTGTATTTTACTCTAAGAATAATTTTAAAAACAGACCTATTGTTCACACCAACAAAAAAGCTATAATAATATCTTTAACTGTGTCTTCAGAAACATTATGGAGGGGGGTCCTTGAGTCTCACTATTATCTGAGTGCACTATCAGGGATGATTTAACCTTTAAACACAGTGGGCACTATGGCCCATGATACTTTTAGGGGTCCATAGAAATTTTTTAATTGTAGTTGATTTTAAAAATCAGAAGAAAAATTATGAACATAATAATAATGAATACAGTTGATAAATATGCAGGCTAGATTACATTTCATACCAACTCAGTCATAAAATTTGATTTTTATGACTTTTTAATGGAGAAAAGTGCCTATGAGTCACAATACAGCTCTATCCACTGTCCTGATGTAGAGGAATTTATAAAACTTCAGATTTGATGAAAACTAGCCAAGTCTGTAGGTTCTCTGCATTCTAGGACCAGGAGTTGGTACTTGGTGGCTACATGTAGATATAAAGTTACATTTTGAGAGTAAAACTAGTAAAATGAACATGATGAATGAGACCAATAATTTACAAAAATGACTTTAAAATATATGAAGTCTCCTGGGAAGACCAAAGTTGGGATATCCATGATAAGGCTGTAATCATTATTGAGCATTTATGATGTGCCAGGTGCTGCACTGTGTGGTATGGGCACATTCTTGCTTAGTCTCTAACACAGCCTTGTGAGTTAGTATTGTCATGGACCCATGTATAGAAGGATTTGAGGCATGAAAACATTAGGTTTACCTGTTTGGTAAAGTAGTAGAAAGAGGGTTTGAGCATAGAGTTTGATTTGGAAGATTGCAAAGATGCCCCCAACAAAAGCCCCACCCCTGTGGAAGCACACTGATGCCTCTGTGGCGTTAGCAGAGCTCAGCGAGGCTGGACAGGACAGCGTGGCACTGAGGGAGGAAGAGCAGAAACAAGTTGGCTCCAGATGGATTACACCTAACCATGAACACCAAAAGTCAAGGCTGATGGAAGAAACTGTAAACTTTTTCACAGCCATATTAGATACAAACCTCTTAAGACACTCACCATTCAAATTCTCTTAACTCTGCAAATCAGCATGATTCCCAGGTAAATCACTGTCAATGGGCTTTCATGAGGAACATCTGAAAAAAATTGTATTAATAATAGACTGACAGTTGTAGAAATAAAATCCAAGTTTCCAATGGTTGGTGTGTAAGAGGTCGAAAAATGTTGAAATTGGTGATTAAGAATATGAACAAGTGACCATTCCCACAGACTGATGGGAGTCACAAAAGAGAGGATCATCTGGTGACGAGATGTCAGGACTGAAATGGAGAAGAAAGAAACAAACAAGAAAACTGCCTTTAGCCATTCTGCTAAGGGTTCCAAGAGTCCTAGTAAGATCATATTGGAAGTTATAAACACTGTGCATATAGTTTATAGTTTTTAGTAACTAATTATACACAAGTTAATTCAGAGTAATTTGTTTATAGCTCTTAATTCATAAGGTCTTCATGAAGTTATTCTGTTTGTTATAATTCCTTTTGTGAACTTTATTAAGGATTTAATTAATGAGATTCTCCAGAATTAATGTCTATATCAAATTGACCTTGATTGGTGTATTTACCATGCTTTTTATTTCTCTGATGCTTTGACGTCTTATGACTTTGCTGCCCCTGGAGGACTGCCCTTCTCAAGGTTGGCGCATTTCAAGAGATAAAAAACTATCAGCCATGAGTGTGTCAATCACCCAAAGTGTATACCCCTACCACTAACCACTTCTTTTATTTGCTGTCTCACTCTTGGCCACTACACACCTGCCCTAATCACCTCAGAGTTAAGCATCAGACAGCAGGGAACAGTTCCTATACCCCAGAGCCCTGGGAACTTCTTCAAACTAGTCCATTGTAGGCATGCTGACCCTGCCTCACCAGTTCCTCCCCACACTAAAGGATCTTGTCCACATCCGCCCCCCAGCTCCTCTGCCTCCTGAATGACTTAGGTGCCTCCTCCTCTTTACTTCCCCATAGCATGGTGTGCTCCCTTCTCATTGGATCTCCAAAAATATCAATCTACCTTTTCTCTTTTATGGTACTGGGGATGGATACAACTCAGGGCCTCACCCATCCTAGGCAATTGTGCTAACACTACCCCAAGCCCATGATCTAGCTTTTCCATCACAGTTGTCTCCTGGTTTTTGAGCCTTGACATACCTAGATAATAACCTATATTTCAAAGTAAATAGTAATTATCTCTAAGATGCTGGCAGGAAAACTAAGTTAGAACCTCTCTTCACTGTATGAGAACCTCTCTTTCACTGTCAGCTTGGGTTGCCATAATAAAATACCTTTATTATTATTCAGTCCTCAATATACTATAGCTCTTAATTCATATGGTCTTAATTCATATACAATAAACCATTATTGGTTTGCAAGTTTGACTTTCAATGGTATGAAAGTGATACTCATTCAGTAGAAACTGTACTTGGAATTTTGAAGCTGATCTTTTCCTAAGACAGTGATACAGGGTTGGGGCTGGACTGAAACCCAGATCTGCGCCCCCAAACTATGCCCCGGATACTGTGTACCCTCTAGTGCAATAAAGGGGATTCCCCCTTGTATTACTACACAGAGACCTGTGTGACTTAGATTTCCAGCTCTGGACTCCCTTTTTTCAATTACGTGCTTGTCTAGAAGCTTCTGAGGCCTTCCCAGGATCCTGATAGAGAGTTTCTATGTGTGGCAGTGTCTGACCAGTCATTAGAAAGGAATATTCCTGACCACTTATCCCAGGATTAATAAATTGATATTGCATCCAGTACCTTAGGAATTATTGTTGTTGTTTTTTTAATCACTCAAGCCTAATAATTGAGGGAATACTAAAAAATTTAGTTCCTGACCCTGGAAATCTCATGTGCAGGCCTTGGCTATAGTGACCATAACAATGAACCACCTCATTATGCATTGCCCTCCATCCTGGCCAGTTTTTCTGTCTCATCCCTTTTGGCCTATCTCAGGAACCATGGAATTCTTCTGACAAGGTCCCAGTTGATTTTGCCATCTATGTTATTATATGGACTTGATGTGGATCTGTGTTAATATTCTTTCTGACACTGAAATAAATTATCTGAACAGCTGTGCCTTTCATTCCAATGAAAAGTCTTACATGTGGGGCATTATTCTTGATTTTTTAAATAATTTTAAATTTCTCAGTATTATTCACAGGAAACCAGGGATTCGTTTCTGAGTAAAGAAAAGTGGGATCTTAACCCTTAGGAGATTTCTATAGAAATCCTGCAACTGCTTGGGAAGAAATCTTGGTGTAGGTAGGACATCCCTTATCCAACATACTTTGAACTAGAAAAGTTTCTGATTTTTGATTTTCACAGTAGAAAATTCCAAGCATGTTGCAAAGGGACCACTAGCTAAGCACATTAGCAGAGATAAAAGGTAGACAGATGCCAATCAAGAGAATGGGGAAGAAGGTCCTCCAAACAGGGGTCAGAGGGCTAGGAGGACAGAATGAATCTAGGAAACCATATCAGTGTGCGGTCCATGGGCTTTTTTTTTTTTTTCTGCAGTACAACTTTTCATTCCTCTGATTGTACATGATGCAGCATCACACCATATGTGCAGTCACACATGTACCTAGGGTAACACTGTCCATCACATTCCACCATCTTTCTGTCCCCATGACCCCTCTCCCCACCTTTGCCCAAAGTTCCTCCATTTTTCCCATGCCTTTCCCCATTATGGCACCACTGGATAGCATTAGCATTTAAATAAAGCTAGGCTTAGAGCCATCTTTCAGAGAAGGTTTTCTGTCCTTTTCGAGGGGGAACGGGAAAGCATTCTTTGCCAGTTGGTCCCAACATTGCCTGGCAATGGTAGGAATTACATAATATTTGTAGAATGAATATTCATTTGCCTCTGTGGGCAAATGAAGGGAAAAGTCCTCATCCAATCTATTATAGAAGCTAACTGCATTGTCCCCCAATCAATTATTATTACTATTTACAGTACTGGGGATGGAACTCACATGCTACGTGGTAAGCACTCAACCACCGAGCCACAATTCTAGCCCTTGTACTCAAATTTAAATGAATTTTTAAATCCGGTATTTTTGCAGATAAAAATGGAAATTATGTCACCTTTATAAAGTTAACCTTTTATTGGAAGGTTTCTTAAAGTCCAGACATTCGTTTATCTGGAATAACACAGAAAAAGTATACATAATCACAACTTTTGATTTCTTTTTCCCAGTGCTCCACCTTGAGTTCCAGCTACACGTCATGGTTTCTTGTTCCTAAATTATCATCCTGGTTATGCCTTCACACAACCTGGTCCCTCTGCCTGGAAATGCCTTGTCCACACTCCACCTGCTGAAATTCTACTCCAATTTCCATGCTCTTTAAAAGAACCAACACTCTCATGGCATTTCCATTCATCAGAACTGATCTTTCCATGGTGTCTTCCCACAGATTCTGTTTGTTTTTGTGGAGAACACATTTTCTACTTCCTAATAATAAGCTCATGAGTAAAGGACCAGAGCTAGACTCTGTACTTCCTAGTTTTCTCAGACTAATAACTTGCCTTACAGAGAATATTCTCACCTTTTCTCCCTGAGTACCACTTCTAGCAGAGGAAACACGGGCCTTTGGATTGCTTTGAGATGGAATTTCTTTGAAACTGTGCTTTATCTTAGAAATTCATGTGAATTTTACAGTGAACTCCATCCTTTTCTAGTAGTAATTTCAATGTAAAAATGCTTAAATGGAAGGCCAGTCATCATGGCCTATGCCTATAATTCCATGCACTTGAGAGGTTGAGACAGGAGGATAGTGAATGCAAGGCCAGCCTGGGAAACATGGTGAGACCCCATCTCAAAAAAAAAAAAAAAAAAGACTCCTTTGTCAAACTTATATTCCAGAAACTGCCACTGTTTATGCTTTAATTAGTTAGATCTTCTAGCTATGACCCTGGGGATACACAGTCTTAGTTGGAGCTTTAAAATGGTTATTGAACAGAATTAAACAAATGTAATATAAAGTGAAGTGTTTGTTCCAAATACCAAATAATTGAGAAAATAGAGTCAAGATATATAGAGGCAGCTTATCTCCAAGAAGAAGCCTAGAATAACATTTCAGAGAATTATTTAAACTAGCACAAGGCCCCTGGCAAGCTTTGTACTCAGTGGTTGCTGATGTGTCCTCCTTCCTCCTCCAGTTTTCACATTCTACCTGTGAAATGCAGGGCAGTCAATTGCCCTAAAACACTGCCTCTCCAAAGGAGAAGTGCCCCCTGGTTCCTACTTGTGAAGATATGAGTTTTTGGATTCATATTTATTTTCATGATTGCATTAGGGAAAAAATGCTTTATATGCTTTTAGCTGACACCTAGTATTAATATCTTGATGTGGAAGAAATATAATTCAGTTTCAATGAATGTGCCTAATAAAGATTTTTTAAATGGACTGGAGAAATACCAGATTCATAAAAAGCCTTAGGAAATTTAGGAAATAGGTAAATTGCTGAATTTGAATGTAAATAAATAAAAGATCCTTGAATGTTACCCTCTGCTAAAATAGATACTGATGTTAAGGGACTTGAAGAAATAATTTCTTTAACTACATTCTTATGGCCCATAAGATACTAAATTCCTCCCCAAATAAATATCTCTATGATAACATAATAGTCATGGAAGCCAATGTAACAAAGAACTCTTTGGACTCTGCATGGGCCAATGCATTCATGCAAAACAAACAAACAAAAACAGGTGCTCTTCATTTTAACTTTTAACAATAGTCCAATTGATAATGGCAAGTTAGCCATCTACCTGAGCACAGATGTGACTTCTGTCCTTGCATCCTTCCTGTATCCTGGCAAGAGTCATATTAATATGTGTTGAATGAAGAAGGGACATAGACCTCATGATGGAATTTTCTCTCTCTGTAGGAGTACCTCTCCCACACCTCTAAAATTCTTTGCATAACACAGCCTGGTATCCTGGGACCAGGTGTAAAAACAATACTTTTATATATTTTTCTCTCCTTGAATATTTGTTTATGTTCCTCTTTTTTTAGCTGCTGACAAAACCAACAAAGAGACAGGATTTTCTCCAGTCTGGCTTTGACATTGTAATGGAATGCCCTTGCTTCCGTGGCCCCTTTCTTAAAGTTTATCTAACTGCACTGTTCCTTGCATGGGGGGCTCCCTGGAACAGCCATTCTGTCATTTAGGGCTTGGCTGTCTTTCTCACGTCTCCCTGATTCTGAGTATTTTCTGTTGCACTTGGGCTGAAATTGTGTATATGCAGTAAAATCACTGAACTGAGGAAGAGCTGCCCGCCTGCTGCTCCCACAAGGCACACCGTATCCGGAAGGGCAACTCATCATGGATGCGATGATATTTCAGTCACGCTGTGACGGTGGTACACAGGTTTAATCAACTTCGACACAGACGCAATTCACAGTGGATCCCTTTTGTTTCCCTTATTATCAGAATGAATACACACAGGAAGCTCATTTAGCTCCCGCCATTCCTCATTTACCCTGGTGATAATATCATCGATTTTATTTTCCTGGGTCAGAAATGATGAAATCAATATCTAACACGGCAAGTGATAGTTGCTCACACCTTTTTTTTTTTTAATTCGAATTCTTTCACAAATTTTAAACATTTTACCTTGCATGTATTTTAAGGATTAAGTTTGTGAGCTTATAGATTTAAATGTCAATAAAGGTAGGAGGAATAATCGTGCATTGAAACTAGCTGCATTAAATTTTAAAGTGAGAGCAGTTATAATAACTGCTCGTGGAGACCCTGGTGGAGGTATTACATTATGTAATTGTTATGATCCACTAACTCATTCATGTGGTAATTTACTCACTATTCATTTGACATATAGTAATGTAGCAGTTAGTATTTTTTAGAGAGTTTAAAAGGTTAGGTATTGACATATAAAAATGTTCTTAAACTGTCAAACTTTATAAAAATATTTTATCTGAATTTTTTTGTTTCAACTAATTTTGTTCATTCTCAAAATGTTAGACACACTGTGTGGAAGCCAAACCCTGTGCTAAGGACTGTGGATTCACAGACCAAAAAGAACTAGTCCCTCCTCTCTAGGAACCAGAAACAGAGAAAGGGAGAAAGAAGCAGACAGAGAAAAGGAGAGAATTGATGAGGAAGTAAAAAATGAGGTTAACTCATCCATGGAGATCTAATGGGGGTCTCATGCCCCCCTGGGTGCATGAGGCAGAAACCAAAGAGAAATGTCAGCTCTGAAATGGCTCAAGGTACTTAGGAATGTTGAAAAATTACGGTTCCTGGGACAGGGATAGTAAGTGACCAAAAAAACTTGCGGAAGAAGCAAGACATAAAAGGCTATCCAGACCATGCTCTGGTGCCTAGATTTCATCCTTATATCATGGGAAACCCCTGGCAATATTTATGCTAAACAACTGTGTGTCAAACCAGAACTTTTTACCCTGTACCATAGTCTATTGTGTTACTGAATAAAATTCATTTCATGCTAAAGTTATTCATAGTAATGAGAAGTCAATGGTAGTACAGAAGATCCTACTGATTTCCAAAGATCCTCCTTATCATATCCATCACTAGCTCTGAGCATGATGAGTGCTGTTTTAGACTCAGAAGACATGGGTATAATTGCCATCCAGTAACTTCTGTAGCCTTGGGTAGGCTGGTTGATTTCTCTGAGATGCCATTTCCTTATCAAATAAGCATGATGAGACCATACTCCTAAACTGTCTCACAGGCCTGTGATGAGAATCAGATTAAGTAATGTACATGAATCAGTTTTAAGACAGTGGAGCATGACACTTGAGGAAGGTGTTATTATTATCATCACCATTATTAATAATAGTATTTAAGAGATAAGTCAACCTGAATTATTTGGCAATTAATAATAAGAAACAGTTTTCTCTGGAGCACCAAATATATTATAGCTAATTTACAAGCAGTGGAAATTTCTTTACTTAAACATCAATTCTTTGATAATTGATTTAGAATATTTCCAGGTGAAAACAGCTCGTAGACTCTGGTTTGACTGGTCCCTCCAGAATTGTACAGTAGGTTACCTGTACAATCACACATAGTGCCTTTGACAAGAAAGGAATTTGATAAAAAATAAGCAGGAAATAGTAGAAAAGCAGAGATTTTAAAAAGATTTGAGCTCAGAATTTTGCCGTGTTGAAGGACATGGCCCAAAAGCACACTCAAAGTAAATACAAAATCCTAGCTCTGTCACTAGTTGGCTGAGGACATTGATCAAGGTATTGAAACTGCAGGTGCTCTGGTTTCCTTATCCATCACATGAAAATATCAACAGTGCTTCCCTAATAGGGTTGTTGTGAGATATGAGTCTACATTTGTGCTCAGCACAGTGGTACAGAGTAGGCATTCCAAAAATGCTAGCTATTGTTACAGAGGAATGATGATTAGACTGAATAGACAGACTCATAGATGTCACTGGCAACAATGAATAACAGAAGGTAAGGCACTACTATTTTTAACGTACCAAAGGAAAGTAGCTATCAACCTGAAATTTTATTAACTCTAGATAAATTATTAATCAAGGTTGAGATGAAAGATATTTTCAGACCAAAATCAAAAGTGTTTACAAACACTTTACAAGTCCTAAAAAGGATTGAATTCATAAGGCTGAGTTATAGGAAACAAAATTCATCATAAAGAGATAAAAATAAGCACTAATTAGCTATTGACTATGCCACTTCCACTATTTTTTTTTAAAGAGAGAGTGAGAGAGGAGAGAGAGTGAGAGAGGGTGAGAGAGAGAGAATTTTTTTTTAATATTTATTTTTTTTTTTAGTTCTCGGCAGACACAACATCTTTGTTGGTATGTGGTGCTGAGCATCGAACCCGGGCCGCACGCATGCCAGGCGAGCGCACTACCGCTTGAGCCACATCCCCAGCCCACTTCCACTATTTTTTGTGTTGAAAAAAGTTTTAATTTAAATTTGATTTAAAAAAACAAGAAGGAAGGAATTAATCAATGGGCTGAAATATGGTCTGCGTCTAATCAAGGACGAATATTGAAACACTGAAAACTTTTTAAACATTGTTAGAAAAATATAAATTTAAATATTCCTATTTTTAAATTAAGAATAATTTTCATTGAATAAAATATAATATACAGCTTCCAAACTGTCAGGGGGAAAACTGGAAGGAAAAAGTAAGCGTAAACAGAAAATACAATAGAACGATAGAAACAAGATATCATTGTTTGCAATGGCATAAGACAATAAACAATATAGAAATCACCAAAAGGAGAATAGACCAATGAATGTTTGTACAATTGTTCAATGGTAAGCATCAGATTATGTCATGTGAATGAGCTGTAATATCTATTAACGGTCTGTAGTTGGAAGAAAAAGCAAGTTGAAAGGCCTACACTTAGTATGATAAAATTTATCTAAATTTCTAAAGTCTGAAAAAATGGGAGGGGAAGGGGAAAGGAGAAGTGAAATTAACCAAAACTCAACAAACTTGTATAAAAGTAATACTTTCATAATTAATTGGTGATTTTTTGTCATAATTTCCCAGACTTTCCTATCTCTTTTTATGAAAGTTTAAATGACTTTGTAAATCTTGGTTTATTTCACATTCTTGGGGGGTTTTGTTTTTCAGGGTTTTTTTTTTCTTTTTATTTCAAATTTTTTTAAACCAAATAAGTCAGCCCTGCTCAGACATGGGCACATTTCGTTCTCTCTCAGAGCTCTTCAACAAGAGGGGAAATTGCTGAATTTAACTAATAATAATTACCTCTACATTCCAGGGAATGCTGTTTCCTTTCATTTTAAATCTGCCAAATCCTTGGCCTCACTATCAATGCAGTACTAAGATGCCAACTCAATCATAAACTCAGAATTATTCAAGCATGGCTTTAGCTTAATTGCAAATCATACATTTTCAAATTGTAATCTAATCGGACATCCACTAACTCTCCAAAAATATTAGATTAATTATTCTGTGATTGTTGCTTTTCTTAAAAACAGGGATCATACTGATTACCTACCTGTTTAGTGAGTATTATAATTGATTAGTGATTTCCTAACTTCCCATTTAGGTTCACTTTTGGGACAGTCTATTTTCAAATAGTTCAGAGAAGGTCCAAAGTAGAAAAAGAAGGGTTTTAGAAAGACCTGTTTAAGCCCATTTAACAAATGAGGAAATTAAGTTCGAGAAACAAAATTAACTATCAAAAGTCACAAATCAGTAAAGGGTACTGTTAGACTAAAGTTCATCTCTCTTGGTCTATACTTTTAATAATCATCATGTTTTGTTTGTTTGTTTTGCAATACTAGGGATTGAACCCAAAGCCTGCCTCATGCATGCTGGGCAAGTATTTCACCTCCAAGTCAATCCATTGTAAATTTTTAAGGCACTTCAGAAACATGGATACTGAGGAAGCAGGGAATACCAACACAGTTTGGTCCTTCTATCTTCTCTGATGTGTTCTTCCATATGGCTCATGTCAGAAGAACTGAGACAGTTGGAAAATAGAGAATATTGAATGTAGTTTTTTGTAAAGTGCAATATACATTTATTAAGCATTATTCAATAAATGTTACATAAATAACTTATTTTATACCTACAGGAAATTAAGGCCAACTACCCTTTCAATCATTGTGGCAATATTGTTTTAAAACTGAATGTTTGATAGTTTTAAGTGATCAGATTTCCTGAAAGAATCCAATATCCATATCATATAAGATGTTTATTTTTAATAATCCAGCATTTTGTCATTGAAACTTCTCGTGATTTTCTGCTATCCAAATCAAATACAAAAAGAAAATAAAAGATTTCTCAGGTAAGTTATAAAGAATAAGTTCAAGTACTGAGCTTGATCTGATTGGGTCTAGGAACTGACTTAATGAAACACCAGAGGCAGCAAAAGAGGTTTTAAAATTGAAAAATTTCCAAGTGAGGACAGAGAAAATAGTATTTATAATTTCTAATTTAAAAAGTTAAAGATCAATTTTAAAAACAAGCTATATATGTGGTAGAATACCTACTTAGATGGGCATGGTCATTGGTTCAATCCTCAGTACCCCCCCCACACCCTCCAAAAATGTAACGTGGAATTCCAGTGCTGGCCAAGATGGAGTAAACCTCTTACGATTTGTCTCTTACTATTATAACTAAAATGTAGACAGACTAAAACAGGTGACCACCTGAGGACTCTGAAAAGCAAACAATAAAAGGCAATTAAATAAGGAAGTCGGAACCTGAAACACAGGCCTCCAGCCCAATGGTGAGTTTCCAATATTTCTCCCCCTTTTATGGCAGCTTTGACTTGAGGGTGAGACAAGAAGTCTAGGAACAGTGCAGTAGATGTGAACAAGGAACTCAACTGCTCTTTCTAGCCAAAGGAATGGATGGAGGGTGGGCAGATCTAGCTGGAGAGTATAGAGGATTCCCCTCTGCAATGAATTGAATGTCTGGGTTCTCCCAAATTCATATCCTGAAATCCTAACCCCCACATTAGGAGGCAGGTATTAGATCATGAGGGCAAAGCCCTCATGATTGGGATTAGTGTCCTTGTAAAACAAGCCCCAGAGAGTTGATCCTTCCACTATGGGAGGATGCAATGAGAAATCTATATTCTGCAACTCCAAAGAGGACCCTCATCAGAAACCAACTATGTTGACATCCTGATCTTAAACTTCCAGTTTTCAGAACTGTGAGAAATAAAGTTTATTGTTTTTAAGCCATTTAGAAGTTATTATTTCTTATAACAAGATAAGATATTCTTGTCTCCCCTGTTTTTCTCACTGTCTCAAAGCCAACTCAAACAGTGCATTTGAAAATGCACAATGAAGCTAAGCAAAAAATTTGAGGATCCAACTATGATCTACTCTTTACTGTCCATGTCCCAGGCCAACTTCTCAGTGGTTCATGCACATAGGCTTTGAATGTGGGATCCACCACCCACAAATAATAAAACACTCACTAAATGATTCTATATCTATCACCTGATTTCAAGATTTACTATAAAGTTACAGAAGTCAAGATAGTGTGATATTGGCAAAATGTAGACCCATGGAACAAAACAAAGAGCTCATAAATAGATCCATTGAAATATGGTTAGTTGATTTTTGGCAATGATATAAAGACAGGTCAATGGAGAAAGAATAGTCTTTTCAGCTGGAACAACTAGACAGTCGCATGCATAAGTATGGACGTTGAAGTAATAAACCTTCTGCAGAAATTAATCCCAAATGAATTATAAACCTAAACATAAAATTTGAAACTATAAAACCTTCAGAAGAAAACATAGGAGAAAATCTTTATGGCCTTGAGTTGGGGAAAGTTATCTTAGATATGACTTCAAAAGCATAACTATAAAAGAAAACATTGATCAATGGGGCTTTTCAGAATTTAAAAATATTTGCTCCATAAAAAAATAATTTTTTTTTCCTTGTCTTTGCCATGGGCTAAATGTTTGTGTTCCCCTAAATTAATGTTGTTATGGTCTGAGTCTAATAAATATAGATTATAAATTATAGATTATAGGTATAAGATATTTAAGCAGAAAAAGAAGGATAAGATAAAATAGGATAATAGAAATAAGTACTATGAGATGAGTAACGTTAAACTACCCTAGTAATAAGTTAGAAGTAAGCATAGAACATAAGTTCATCAGAAGTGAGCATAAGTAACAGCAGGATAAGCAAGTAACTGTAAGACATAGGATGTAAGCTATAGGAAATAAGATATAAAACAATGTAGGGTGATAAGTATGTCAGTAGGCCAGTGTAGTTATAGATAAATAAAAGGCTAATAAGTTAACATAGAGATAGTTAAGGTTAAATCAATATAGCCAAGACAAATATAGCTTGATATAGCCATAGTGACTCCATTTTTATGACTCTCATGTGAAACTGACATATAACCTGTTTTTAAGATGTTAAAAAATCATTTTTCTCTATTTCATACACCCATACTCAAACTCAGGATATAGACCCACAAATGTGCTCTAACCCAGGATGTGGTTGTGTGCTCTAGTCCTGCTAACTGCTTTCTCAGTCCTTGTATCCCGCTTGCTTACAACTTGCAGATTCCATAGGATGTGGTTTTCTTCCTTAAATACTCTGGCTAGACAATTTGGGGCTATTCTCCCATAGGATCCCTTGGACTCAGTGAGGGACAGTCTCTGGCCAGATAATAAAGGACTCTCAAATTTGCCTTAAATTCAGACTTAGAATGTTTTCTGAGCAGTTACCCCATAACAATGTTGCAATCCTAACACCCAAGTGATGGCATTAGGAGATGGGGTACTTTGGAGGTACCATTAAGAGAATGAAAAGAAGTGCCACAGACTGAGAGAAAATATTTACAAATCACATATATGACAATGAATTTGTACCCAGACCATATAAAAAAATTAATGCTCCACTAAAGAAAGCAAAAAAATAAAATAAAATAAACAAAAGGAGGGAGCAATTTGAATAGATACTTCACCAAAGAAGACAGATGAATAGGCATCTGAAAACATACTTCGTAATAATTATTTATTAGAAAAATTCAAATTAAAAGCACAATGAAATACTATTATGAGGATGGCAAAAAAAATGTTTTAAAACCATATTAAGTGTTAGAAAACATAAAGAACAGGTGGAAATGTTATATATTGTGGTAAACACACAAAAAGTTAAAGTCATACTGAAAAATAGTTTGCCAGTTTCTCATGAAACTAGGCCTGCAATAACCATTCATCTCAGCAAATCTACTCCTGGGTATTTTACCCAAAAGAAATGAAATTTAAGTTCACACAAAAAAATCTGTGCTGCTCTATAACAAAATATCTGAGACTGAGTGATCTATAAAGAACAAAAGATAGTTTCTGACAGTTCTGGAAGCTGATAAGTCCAAGAGGTTTGGTCTGGTGAGGACTCTGTCTGCTTCCAGGACGGTGCCTCATGCCTGCATCCTTAGAGGGGGTGATTGTTGTATCTTCATGTAGTAGAACTGCAGAAAGACCAAGCCCCAGGGAAACCTCGGCATAAGGGCCTTAATCCCATTCATGAGGGAAGGGCCTCCTAAAGGCCCCACCTATTAATACTATTACATTGGTAATTAAGCTTCAACATATGAATTTGGGAGGATACATTCAGATTATAATGTAATTTAATTCATATTCACCCCAAACTGGAGAACACACAAATGATTTTACCTGTTGAATGGATAAATACATTGTAATTAATTCATATGATGAAATATTACTCAACAATTAAAAAGAACAAACTGTTGCCAGTGTGGTGATCACATTTGTAATCCTAGTCACTCAGAAGGTTGAGACAGGAGGATGGTCAAGTTTGAGGCCAGCCTCAGCAGCTTAGTGAGACTTTGACTCAAAATAAAAATAAAAATGAAGAAAGAAAAGAAAGAACTGAGGATGCAATTCAGTGGTAAAGTGGTAAAAACACCAAGACAAACAAACAACAGTTTGCACGCTACAATGGCAAATTTGAGTATTTGTATCAGAGTTGAAAATATTTACTATCTGGCCCTTTACAGAAAAAGTGTGCCAATCCCTGTGATAACGGAAAGGAGTCAGATGCAGAAGGCTACATAATCTATGGTTCCACTTATGAGACATTCTGGAGAAGGTAAAACCCCTGGGATAGAGATCACTGGTTCCCAGGGGTCAGTTCGGCTGTAGGAATTGACTACACATGGACAGCACAAGAGCATTTTTGGGTGTGAAGCAACTGTCCTGCATCTTTTTTTTAATTTTTTTTTCCTTTAATTTTTATTGTTGGTTGTTCAAAACATTACATAGTTCTTGACATATCATATTTCACACTTTGATTCAAGTGGGTTATGAACTCCCATTTTTACCCTGTATACAGATTGCATCACATCAGTTACACATCCACTGTTTTACATATTGCTATACTAGTGTCTGTTGTATTCTGCTGCCTTTCCTATCCTCTACTATCCCCCATCCCCTCCCCTCCCCTCCCATCTTCTCTCTCTATCCCATCTACTGTAATTCATTTCTCCCCCTTGTTATTTTCCCCTTTCCCCTCACTTCCTATTGTATGTAATTTTGTATAACCATGAGGGTCTCCTTCCATTTCCATGCAATTTCCCTTCTCTTTCCTTTTCCCTCCCACCTCTCACCCCTGTTTAATGTTAATCTTCTTCTCATGCTCTTCCTCCCAACTCTGTTCTTAGTTATTCTCCTTATATCAAAGAGAACATTTGGCATTTGTTTTTTAGGGATTGGCTAGCTTCACTTAGCATAATCTGTACTAATGCCACCCATTTCCCTGCAAATTCTATGATTTTGTCATTTTTTAATGCAGAGTAGTACTCCATTGTGTATAAATGCCACATTTTTTTAATCCATTGTCTATTGAAGGACATCTAGGTAGCTTCCACAGTCTTGCTATTGTGAATTGTGCTGCTATGAACATCCATGTAGCAGTGTCCCTGTAGCATGCTCTTTTTAGGTCTTTAGGAAATAGACCGAGAAGGCAAATAGCTGGGTCAAATGGTGGTTCCATTCCCAGCTATCCAAGAAATCTCCATACTGCTTTCCAAATTGGCTACCCAATTTGCAGTCCCACCAGCAATGTACAGGCGTACCCTTTTCTCCACATCCTCGCCAGCACTTATTGTTGTTTGACTTCATAATGGCTGCCAATCTTACTGGAGTAAGATGGTATCTTAGGGTGGTTTTGATTTGCATTTCTCTGACTGCTAGAGATGGTGAGCATTTTTTCATGTACTTGTTGATTGATTGTATGTCCTCCTCTGAGAAGTGTCTGTTCAGGTCCTTGGCCCATTTGTTGATTGGGTTATTTGTTTTCTTATTGTTTAATTTTTTGAGTTGTTTGTATTCTCTGGGTATTAGGGCTCTATCTGAAGTGTGAGGAGTAAAGATTTGTTCCCAGGATATAGGCTCCCTATTTACCTCTCTTATTGTTTCTTTTGCTGAGAAAAAACTTTTTAGTTTAAGTAGGTCCCATTTGTTTATTCTTGTCATTAACTCTTGGGCTACGGGCGTTCTATTAAGGAATTTGGAGCCCGACCCCACAATATGTAGATCGTAGCCAACTTTTCCTTCTATCAGACGCAGTGTCTCTGTTTTTATATCTAGCTCCTTGATCCATTTTGAGTTAACTTTTGTGCATGGCGAAAGAAAGGGATTCAGTTTCATTTTGTTGTATATGGATTTCCAGTTTTGCCAGCACCATTTGTTGAAGATGCTATCCTTCCTCCATTTCATGCTTTTAGCCCCTTTATCAAATATAAGATAGTTGTAGTTTTGTGGATTGGTTTCTGTGTCCTCTATTCTGTACCATTGGTCCACCCGCCTGTTTTGGTACCAATACCATGATGTTTTTGTTACTATTGCTCTGTAGTATAGTTTGAGGTCTGGTATCGCTATACCACCTGATTCACACTTCCTGCTTAGAGTTGTTTTTGCTATTCTGAGTATTTTATTTTTCCATATGAATTTCATGATTGCTTTATCTATTTTTATAAGAAATGCTGTTGGGATTTTGATTGGCATTACATTAAACCTATAGAGAACTTTTGGTAATATCGCCATTTTGATGATGTTAGTTCTGCCTATCCATGAACAGGGTATATTTTTCCATCTTTTAAGATCTTCTTCTATTTCTCTCTTTAGGGTTCTATAGTTTTCATTGTATAAGTCTTTCACCTCTTTTGTTAGGTTGATTCCCAAGTATTTTATTTTTTTTTGAGGATATTGTGAATGGAGTGGTTGTCCTCATTTCCATTTCAGAGGATTTGTCGCTGATATACAGGAATGCCTTTGATTTATGCGTGTTGATTTTATATCCTGCCACTTTGCTGAATTCATTTATTAGCTCTAATAGTTTCTTTGTAGACCCTTTTGGGTCTGCTAGGTATAGAATCATGTCACCTGCAAATAGTGATAATTTAAGTTCTTCTTTTCCTTTTTTTTATGCCTTTAATTTCTTTCATCTGTCTAATTGCTCTGGCCAGTGTTTTGAGAACTATGTTGAACAGAAGTAGTGAGAGAGGGCATCCCTGTCTTGTTCCAGATTTAAGAGGGAATGCCTTCAATTTTTCTCCATTCAGAATGATGCTAGCCTGAGGCTTAGCATAGATTGCTTTTACAATATTGAGGTATGTTCCTGTTATCCCTAGTTTTTCTAGAGTTTTGAACATAAAGGGAACTTTGAACTTTGTCAAATGTGTTTTCTGCATCTATCGAGATGATCATATGGTTCTTATTTTTAAGTCTATTGATGTGGTGAATAACATTTATTGATTTCCGTATATTGAACCAGCCTTGCATCCCAGGGATGAATCCTACTTGATCATGGTGCACAATTTTTTTGATATGTTTTTGTATCTAATTCGCCAGAATTTTATTGAGGATTTTTGCATCTAGGTTCATTAGAGATATTGGTCTGTAGTTTTCTTTCTTTGAAGTGTCTTTGTCTGGTTTAGGAATCAGGGTGATGTTGTTGGCCTCGTAGAATGAATTTGGAAGTTCTCCCTCTTTTTCTATTTCCTGAAATAGCTTGAAAAGTATTGGTATTAGTTCCTCTTTAAAGGTTTTGTAAAACTCTGCTGTATGCCCATCCGGTCCTGGGCTTTTCTTAGTTGGTAGTCTTTTGATGGTTTCTTCTATTTCCTCAATTGATATTGGTCTATTTAGGTTGTCTATATCCTCCTGACTCAATCTGGGCAGATCATATGCCTTAAGAAATTTATCAATGCATTCACTATCTTCTATTTTATTGGAGTGTAAGGATTCAAAATAATTTCTGATTATCTTCTGTATTTCTGAAGTGTCTGTTGTGATATTGCCTTTTTCATCCCGTATGCTAGTAATTTGAGTTCTCTCTCTTCTTCTCTTCGTTAGCATGGCTAAGTGTCTGTCGATTTTATTTATTTTTTCAAAGCACCAACTTTTAGTTTTGTCAATTTTTTCAATTGTTTCTTTTGTTTTGATTTCATTAATTTCAGCTCTGATTTTAATTATTTCTTGCCTTCTACTTCTTTTGCTGTTGTTTTGCTCTTCTTTTTCTAGGATTTTGAGATGAAGTATGAGATCATTTATTTGTTGGTTTTTTCTTTTTTTAAGGAATGAACTCCAAGCAATGAATTTTCCTCTTAGAACTGCTTTCAATGTGTCCTATAGATTCCGATATGTTGTGTCTGTGTTTTCATTTATCTCTAAGAATTTTTTAATTTCCTCCTTGATGTCTTCTAAAACCCATTGATCATTCAGCAACCTATTGTTCATTCTCCAAGTGATGCATGTTTTTTCCTTCCTTCTTTAATCGTTGATTTTCAGTTTCATTCCATTATGATCAGATAAGATGCATGGTATTATCTCTACTCCTTTATATTGTCTAAGAGTTGCCCTGTGACATAGTATATGGTCTATTTTTGAGAAGGTTCCATGTGCTGCTGAAAAAAAAGTGTAACTGCTTGATGTTGGGTGGTATAGTCTATATATGTCAATTAAGTCTAGGTTATTAATTGTGTTATTGAGTTCTATAGTTTCCTTATTCAACTTTTGTTTGGTGAGAGAGGTGTGTTGAAGTCTCCCATGATTATTGTATGGTGGTCTATTAGACTCTTGAACTTGAGAAGAGTTTGTTTGATGAACATAGCTGCACCATTGTTTGGGGCATATATATTTATGATTGTTATGTCTTGTTGGTGTATGGTTCCCTTGAGCAGTATGTAGTGTCCCTCTTTATCCCTTTTGATTAACTTTGGCTTGAAATCTATTTTATTTGATATGAATATGGACACTCCTGCTTGTTTCCGAAGTCCATATGAGTGATATGATTTTTCCCAACCTTTCACCTTCAGTCTATGTATGTCTTTTCCTATCAAATGTGTCTCCTGTAGGCAGCATATTGTTGGATCTTGTTTTGTGATCCATTCTACTTGGTCTCTTTATGTTATCCCATATTTCTTGGATGTGCTGCTCATGGTTTCTTAACAGTCTTGCTGAGCTGTCTGTGTCTCTTAATTTGTGAGTTTAAGCCATTAACATTTAGGGTTATTATTGAGATATGTGTTGTTCTTCCAGCCATATTTGTTTATTTATGTTACTAAACATGGTTTGTTTTCCTCTTTGATTATTTTTCCCCCTTTACTGTACTACTTCCCACTGTTGGTTTTCATTGTTATTTTCCATTTCCTCTTCCTGTAATGTTTTGCCGAGGAATTTTTGGAGAGATGGTTTTCTCGCTGCAAATTCTTTTAACTTTTGTTTATCGTGGAAGATTTTAATTTCATCTTCCATCCTGAAGCTTAATTTCGTTGGATACACAATTCTTGGTTGGAACCCATTTTCTTTCAGTGTTTGAAATATGTTATTCCAGGATCTTCTAGCTTTCAGAGTCTGTTTTGAAAGATCAGCTGTTATCCTGATTGGTTTACCCCTAAATGTAATCTGCTTCCTTTCTCTTGTAGCTTTTAAAATTCTCTCCTTATTCTGTATGTTGAGCATCTTCATTATAATGTGTCTAGGTGTGGATCTCTTATGATTTTGCACATTCAGCATCCTGTAGGCTTCTAGGATTTGGGATTCTGTCTCATTCTTCAAGTCTGGGAAGTTTTCTCGTATTATTTCATTGAATAGATTGCTCATTCCTTTGGACCTCTATACCTTCCTGTATCCCAATGACTCTTAACTTTGGTCTCTTTATGTTATCCCATATTTCTTGGATGTTCTGCTCATGGTTTCTTAACAGTCTTGCTGAGCTGTCTATGTTCTTTTCAAGTTGAAATACTTTGTCTTCATTGTCTGATGTTCTATCTTCTAAGTGTTCTACTCTGCTGGTAGTATTCTCAATTGAGTTTTTAAGTTGGTTTATTGCTTCCTGCATTTCTAGGATTTCTCTTTGTTTGTTTTTTATTACCTCTATCTCCTTGTATAGTTGATCTTTTGCTTCTTGGATTTGTTTATGTAATTCATTGTCGAAGTGATCTTTCATTGTCTGATTTTGCTGTCTAATGTCTTCCTTGAGACTCCAGATCATCTGAAGCATGTAAATCCTGAATTATTTATCTGACATTCCATCTGCTGCAGATATTACCTCTTCTAACGTTGAGTTGACCTGCATTGCTTGTGGTCCTTTCTTTCCTTGTCTTTTCATACTGTTCGAGTTTCTTTCCGCTTGGTGAAACTGTTGTGTTATTGAATTTTCCCCCTATATATTTATATTGCTCTTGTATAGTTGCAAAGTCTCTCTTGCAGGTGCGAGCAGCAGCTCTGCTCCTCCTCCAATTGGGGCAATGTGCCTACCATACCGGCAGGCCGCTGGGCTTGTTCTGCTGATCGGTAGCAGGTCTGCCTACCTTGCAGGCGTGGGCGCTGGCTCTGCCCCTCTGCAGGCCGCTGGGCCTCTTCTGTCAGTGGCCGCAGTTCCGCCTACCTTGCAGGCATGGGCAGCGGCTCTGCCTCTCTGTGGGCCACTGGGCTGTTCTGTCTGTGGTCGTAGTTCCGCCTACCTTGCAGGCACAGGCTGCTGGTCCTGTTCTGTCTGTAGGTTGCAGGTCTGTCTACCTTCAGGCGTGGATGGCGGCTCTGCCCCTCCCCCAACCGGGGTGATGTGTCTACCACACTGGCGAGTCTCTGGGCCTGTTCTGCTGGTGGGTCACAGGTCCTTCTACTTTGCAGGCACAGGGGCAGTTCTGCCCCTCCGCGGGTTTCTGGGCCTGTTCTGCCAGTGGGTCGCAGGTCTGCCTACCTTGCAGGTGCAGGGGGCGGCTCTGCCCCTCCTCAGGTTGCTGGGCCTGTTCTTCTGGGTCGTAGATCCTGTCCTGCATCTTAATTATGGTGATCGTCAGACATCTCCATGCACTTTCCAAAGCTAAAAGAAATGATTCAACTGCAACTGCATTTAAAAAATCTTCCTGTATGTCAACAAAAAACTGAATAAAAATAAGTGCTATAAAAATAGAACTTTTCTCTTTGGTGTATGTATTTGTCTAGACATTTTGGTTGCAAATTGTAAAAATTGAGATAATTTTTTAATAGATAAAAAGTAGATAATTCAGTATTCAGATAACTGGAAGTAATACCATCTATGACAAATCGAAAAGAAGGGCTTCAGGAACTGGGTCTGAGAGAAGAGATCTGGAGATCACAGTCCTGGACTCTCTCTCTGCCTGCCCTCAAGTTCTCTGTGCGTGATCACTCTCCCTCACTGATCTCTTTGTAGCAGAGATTCTGTCCTCTGGCAGTTCCAATTCAGTAGCCCAGCTGGAAACAGAGAACTTCTTTTCCTCTAAACATTCATTTAATGACTCCAGGGAAGGCTATGATCGGCTCTGCTTTGCCACCAGCCTTGATCCATGGCTGTTCTCATCCCATTTCTGTGACCCAAGGACCAGGGTCTGCTTTGAGAAGACGACTGGAAAACCTTATGAGTGGACACAATCCATAGCAGTCTCGGTCAACTTTACTTGCCATCAGTGAATATAATTAACAATCAATATTTTATTTCTAGTTCATGTCTATTTATAGTTTCACAATTGTTATCTTACCCTTTACAAAAATTGATTTGGAAGGCAGGTTTGAGGTATTTAAAAGAAAGGTTTTGAAGCATTTGTCAAGTGGTCTCTGACCTACAGAACAGGGAGCCATTCTTAATTAACCATGACAATATTTATGTCAGCTTTCAGTGGATTTCATTTAAGTATTAATATTTCAAGAAAAAAATGTTGTAAAAGAAGTGACCTAATGCTATAGGTATAGCCCAAATAAGAGACATTGTATGCATTAAGACTGTACTGTAGCAACCTTTATGATTAAGCTTTTTTTCCCTTTGAAATATGAGCTTCTAAACATTTAGGGAGATTCTTTTTAAAAATTCAAATCTAGATAGCCTCTTGTCAAAAGAGAAAAGATGCATAATTCTAAGGATTTTCTGAGCATGGCATCAATCATGACGATTGAATTTGGCTTACTAATTTTCCTGCCTCTGTGAAGGAACTAGAACTAACATTCTCTTTAAATGGAAAGCAGACATACAAAGACCTTAATTTTCTCTTTTCATGCAGTGTATGCTATAAAGAAATCATTAAACAACGTATAAAACTCCTTCCAAATCAAAAGACACAGAAATTTCATTATCTTGTTTTTCTCTTTCCCTTTCTGCAGTGTTATTGCAAGGGCTCCACCTGATGGGTTAGCTTAGCCAAGAGAAAATCAACTACACACTGATCTCATGTCCCTAAATTACCACCCAATAACAGGAGGAAAAGAGAAAAATAAAAGCTGGCTTCCATTTGCCCAGCCTTCTGGTTCATCGACCTGGGAACACAGACTGCATTGGCTGCTCATTTACAGGGCTGCATTGATGGCTTCTCCCCAGGAGGGAACCATGGAGAGAATCATTCACCCTCAAACTCCTCTGATACTTAGTGCCTGAGGAAGCAAAAGCAGATAAAGAAATTGGAATAAGACTTGCCTGGGAGGAAATTTGAATCATTTCAGAGAGGAATGAAATCTCAAATTTTAAAACCTAATTTAATAAACATACATCTCTGCAAAATAACATTGTGCGTATCAGCACCGTTTCTATCTCCAACTGAAAATGGAAGCAAAGTTTTCCGTGACTGGGAAATCCTCTTGATATTGAGACAACTGGAAAGAAGAGTTAGTGCGTCTAATATTTTTCTTCTATTCATTAAAGTTATCTTATTCCATATTTTAAAATTCTCTCCCACTCTACTTTGAGACTTTAGGTTGAAGTGATGTATAATACTTAAAACTGGGAATGTAAAAAAATTTTACTAGGGAAAGTTTCAAAATTATCCATTAAATAAAAATCACTACATTAGCTTAAGCAGTAACAGTCTAATACAGTCCATTTCAATAGAAGAAGATATCCAAGAAAAGGTCTACTTGTTGTCTTAAACTGTGTGGTAGTGTGTGGGGCTGAACAAAATCTTTCCTATGTTCTAGAATTGGAGATCAAGGCAATTTCAAGAGCAAACTGTACTAAGTGCCCACATTCCAGGACAAAGGATGATTAGAGATGTGTCTGAGAGTTTGTGGATTTATCCCACTGGCACCAAACCTCCATCTGAACACCACCACCCTGGCTGAAATAAGATAGCCCAGAGGGATAAGGAGACTGACCCTAAAAGAAAGGCCGGGAAGGGTCGGGGGACTGAGAAGGTGGGCCAGGGGGGCACTCACTGGCACAGCTGATGGTTGACCTAGGGGATCTGACAGCCAAACCAATTGTTTTTTTCATATTCTGCTCCATCTCATAACACAATTATTTCAGTAAATGCGGAAATTAATACATTTTAAACCTTAGTTAAATCTGCTTATGCTCCTTCCAAATAGAATTTTTCTATGTATTATATAGATTTTTAATTTGCTTGAGTTTCTTGAGAACTAGATGTTCTATCTTTTGGATTCTACCAACAAAGAACATTTATAAATCACTATCATATAATTTCTAGTGTACAGCATACTGTGGCTTCATTTCCAGTAGAAAGAGCCAAAGAAATATTGATTCAATCCAGTCATTCTTTGGCACTATTCCCAGAATATAAGCAGATAGAATGTCTACATAAACAAATTCTTATGAAATATAGTTAAAAGATTTTGTGTCCAGAAAAGCACCATTGCTATTACAAACTGAAATAAGTAGTAATAATGGACAGGAAAGAATTGCCAACAGCGAAAAAATGTTGCATTCATTTTTATGCATATGATCACATCAGTAAAAAATAAAAGATTATCAAAATATTCAGAAAAAGGAAAAGTAATGAGTTAATATATTTTGATTGCTTCAATGAGATTTTTGGGAAAAAGGGGGAAATGATTGTCTTTAGATTAGTCTGTTATGTTAATGATAATAATGAATAGAATTATGTTTGTTTGTTTGTTTGAAACCTTAATATTGTCAAGATGGATCTTCACAGATTCATGTTCAGTGGTTTCAGAGCCCAGTTTTTCAATCTATTGTCCCTCATGGTTGATCCAAGAGCAGTTTTTATTAATTTTAATTTCAAAAGCTATTTTTACATGATGCAGCACATAGTAGGGAGAAGTCTTAAGTGTCAGGATAAATTTATCAGAGAGGGAATCCCGCCAGCCAAGCCCACACTGACCCCCGGGCTGAGATCGGGAGTTTAGACGGGGAAGGAAGCGGTACAGTCCCATCCCCCACAGCGGACACTCCGCCAAGGCAATCAGCAGTCAGCATCTTGAACAGCTGAAATTTCCACCGCCATTCTCCGACAGATCTCAACAACAAAACAGGTGTGTGGCACTCAGCCCATCCCCCATACATCGGGAACTCGCATAAAATCTCTCCTAGGCCTGCCGGGGGAGGGAGAATCAGAGTGAGCCTGCATAAAGACTAGGGGGGAATTAGAGGCACCTGACCTGCAACCCCCCCTACCCATCTGCAGCCAAAACGAAACCTGTCTAGCTAGAGCTGGGGGAGGGGCAAGCAGGAAAAATCCAAAGGACAGAGTGCCTGGGATCCCAATTGCCAACTGTGGGACCCCGGAGATCCAGGCCGACTGATTCGTGCGGCCTGCCCTGCGGCTACAGAAGGCGTGGCGCCCCAGGGAAGCCATTAATTAGCAAGCAGGGAGAGGCTTGGCTGAGACCAGGTGGAATCCCGCCAGCCAAGCCCACACTGACCCCCGGGCTGAGTTCGGGAGTTTAGACGGGGAAGGAAGCGGTACAGTCCCATCCCCCACAGCGGACACTCCGCCAAGGCAATCAGCAGTCAGCATCTTGAACAGCTGAAATATCCACCGCCATTCTCCGACAGATCTCAACAACAAAACAGGTGTGTGGCACTCAGCCCATCCCCCATACATTGGGAACTCGCATAAAATCTCTCCTAGGCTTGCCGGGGAGGGAGAATCAGAGTGAGCCTGCATAAAGACTAGGGGGGGAACTAGAGGCACCTGACCTGCAACCCCCCCTACCCATCTGCACCCAAAAGGAAACCTGTCTAGCTAGAGCTGGGGGAGGGGCAAGCACGAAAAATCCAAAGGACAGAGTGCCTGGGATCCCAATTGCCAACTGTGGGACCCCGGAGATCCAGGCCGACTGATTCGTGCGGCCTGCCCTGCAGCTACAGAAGGCTAGCAGGAGAAACCAGGAGGCTAGAGGCAAGGCCCTCGAGACTGGGCAGCTGGAAATTGCAGGCCCGCCGGCGACAGTTCACCCACTGCCCGCATAGGTGGGCGGTAGGAGAACACCCGGCCGCAGGTGACCGATCACCCGCCTGCGGCCTGTGATACTGGGCGGCTGGAGACCGCCTGCCTGCCGCGACTGGGAGCTGAAATCAAACAGAGACAGTTCAGTCATACCACCTCCTCAGGACACCCCGGCAAGGAACTGGGGCCAGTCATAGCGAAGTAGTGTCGTCACTGGAGCTCGGACGTCGGATCTGCCTTCACAGTGGAACCCACGTCAGCAGGCATAGTTTAACAACACTAAGGAGAGGCATCAGAGTAATACAGAACCGAAACAAATCTATAGAAGAGAACAGAAACACGACAATCAAATAGAGCTGGAAAGCAACGGGGACAACATGAGAAAACAAGGGAAAAAAGGAGTACAAACAATGCAAGACAACTTAATTCTACAAGAGGACATAGAAACATCAGAAGCAGGGATAGGGAAAGAACTCAAGGCATACCTAACTCAAATGGAAAGGAATATTAGAGAAGACATGAGACAGCAAGTCCAAGCAATAAAAATATATTTTGAAAATGAGTTAAACAAACAAATTCAAATGGCAAAGAACGAGCTCTACCAGGAGATAGAGATCTTAAAAAAGAATCAAAATATAATCCTAGAATTGCAGGAAACTATAAACCAAATTAAAAACTCAAACGAGAATATTACAAATAGACTTGATCAAGTAGAAGTCAGAACATCAGATAATGAAGACAAGGTTTATCAACTTGAAAAGAGTATAGTCAACACAGAAAAGATGCTTAAATCCCATGAGCAATCTATTCAAGAGATATGGGATGCCATTAAAAAACCAAACTTGAGAGTCATCGGGATAGAAGAAGGCACAGAGATTCAAACCAAAGGAATGGACAGCATATTAAATGAAATAATTGTAGAAAACTTCCCAGAGATGAAAGATGGAATGGATTGCCAAATCCTGGAAGCCTACAGGACCCCAAACATTCAAAACTATAATAGACCAACTCCAAGACACATAATTATGAAGATAGCCAACATACAGGACAAGGAGAGAATATTAAAAGCTACCAGAGAAAAGAGACAGATTACATTCAGGGGTAAACCAATTAGGTTAACGACTGATTTCTCAGCACAGACTTTGAAAGCGAGAAGATCCTGGAACAATGTATTTCAAACGCTGAAAAATAATGGATTTCAACCAAGAATACTGTATCCAGCAAAATTGAGCTTTAGATTTGACAACGAAATTAAAATCTTTCACGATAAACAAAAGCTAAAAGAATTTGCAGCAAGAAAACCAGCACTGCAAAGCATTCTGAGCAATATACTACAAGAAGAGGAATTGAAAAATAGTGCCCAAAACTAACAACAAGAGGTATCTCAGTAAAGGAGGAAGAAAATAACCAAAAAAGTAAAACTAGCCAAACTAAAATAAATAAATAAAGAAGCATGACTGGAAGTACAAATCATATCTCAATTGTAACTTTAAATGTTAATGGCCTAAACTCACCAATCAAGAGACATAGGCTAGCAACCTGGATCAAAAAAACAAATCCAACAATATGCTGCCTTCAGGAGACTCATATGATAGGAAAAGACATACACAGGCTGAAGGTAAAAGGTTGGGAAAAATCATACCACTCACATGGCCCTCGGAAGCAAGCAGGAGTGGCCATACTCATATCAAATAAAATCAACTTCAAACCTAAGTTAATTAAGAAGGATAAGGAAGGACACTATATACTGTTAAAAGGGACCATCCACCAACAAGACATAACAATTATCAATTTGTATGCACCAAACAATGGAGCTGCAATCTACATAAAACAAACGCTCCTCAAGTTCAAGAGTCAAATAGACCATAACACAATAATTACGGGTGACTTCAACACACCGCTCTCGCCATTAGACAGATCCTCTAGACAAAAACTGAATAAAGAAACTATAGAACTCAACAGCACAATCAATAACCTAGACCTAACTGACATATATAGAATATACCAACCATCATCAAGTGGATACACGTTCTTCTCAGCAGCACATGGATCCTACTCAAAAATAGACCATATATTATGCCATAAGGCAAATCTTAGTAAATATAAAAGTGTGGAGATAATACCATGCACCATATCTGACCATAATGGAATGAAATTGGAAATCAATGATAAAAAAAGGAAGGAAAAATCCTACACCACATGGAAAATGAACAATATGTTATTGAATGATCAATGGGTTACAGAAGACATAAAGGAAGAGATAAAAAAATTCTTAGAGTCAAATGATAATACAGACACAACATACCGGAATCTATGGGACACAATGAAAGCAGTTTTAAGAGGGAAATTCATATCCTGGAGTTCTTTCATCAAAAAAAGAAAAAACCAACAAATAAATGAACTCACACTACACCTCAAAAACCTAGAAAAGGAAGAACAAAACAACAGCAATTGTAGTAGAAGACAAGAAATAATTAAAATTAGAGCAGAAATAAACGAAATTGAAACAAAAAAAACCATTGAAAAAATTGATAAAACTAAAAGTTGGTTCTTTGAAAAAATAAATAAGATAGACAAGCCCTTAGCTATGCTAACAAAAAGAAGAAGAGAGAGAACTCAAATTACTAATATACGGGATGAAAAAGGCAATATCACAACAGACACTACAGAAATACAGGAGATAATTAGAAACTATTTTGAAACCCTATATTCTAATAAAATAGAAGATAGCGAAGATATCGATAAATTTCTTAAGGCATATGATTTGCCCAGATTGAGACAAGAAGACACACACAATTTGAACAGACCAATAACAAAGGAAGAAATAGAAGAAGCCATCAAAAGACTACCAACCAAGAAAAGCCCTGGACCTGATGGGTATACAGCGGAGTTCTACAAAACCTTCAAAGAAGAACTAATACCAATACTTTTCAAACTATTTCAAGAAATAGAAAAAGAAGGAGCTCTTCCAAATTCATTCTATGAGGCCAACATCACCCTGATCCCAAAACCAGACAAAGACACTTCAAAGAAAGAAAACTACAGACCAATATCTCTAATGAACTTGGATGCAAAAATTCTCAATAAAATTCTGGCGAATCGAATACAAAAACATATCAGGAAACTTGTGCACCATGATCAAGTAGGATTCATCCCTGGGATGCAAGGCTGGTTCAATATACGGAAATCAATACATGCTATTCACCACATCAATAGGCTTAAAGACCAGAACCATATGATCATCTCGATAGATGCAGAAAAAGCATTTGACAAAATACAACATCCCTTTATGTTCAAAACATTAGAAAAACTAGGGATATCAGGAACTTACCTCAACATTGTAAAAGCTATATATGCTAAACCTCAGGCTAGCATCATCCTAAATGGAGAAAAACTGAAGGCATTCCCTCTAAAATCTGGAACAAGACAGGGATGTCCTCTATCACCACTTCTATTCAATTTAGTTCTCGAAGTACTAGCCAGAGCAATTAGACAGACAAAAGAAATTAAAGGCATAAAAATAGGAAAAGAAGAAATTAAATTATCGCTATTTGCAGATGACATGATAATTTACTTAACAGACCCAAAAGGATCTACAAAGAAGCTGCTAGAGTTAATAAATGAATTCAGCAAAGTGGCAGGATATAAAATCAACACGCACAAATCAAAGGCATTCCTGTATATCAGCAACAAAACCTCTGAAATGGAAATAAGGAAAACCACTCCATTCACAATATCCTCAAAGAAAATAAGATACTTGGGAATCAACCTAACAAAAGAGGTGAAAGATTTATACAATGAAAACTACAGAACCTTAAAGAGAGAGATAGAAGAAGATCTCAGAAGATGGAAAAATGTACCCTGTTCATGGATAGGCAGAACTAACATCATCAAAATGGCGATACTACCCAAAGTTCTCTACAGGTTTAATGCGATGCCAATCAGAATCCCAAAGACATTTCTTGTAGAAATAGATAAAGCAATCATGAAATTCATATGGAAAAACAAAAGACCCAGAATAGCAAAAGCAATTCTAAGCAGGAAGTGTGAATCTGGAGGTATAGCGATACCAGAGCTCAAACTGTACTATAAAGCAATAGTAACAAAAACAGCATGGTACTGGTACCAAAATAGGCAGGTGGACCAATGGTACAGAATAGAGGACACAGAGACTAATCCACAAAGTTACAACTATCTTATATTTGATAAAGGGGCTAAAAACATGCAATGGAGGAAGGATAGCATCTTCAATAAATGGTGTTGGGAAAATTGGAAATCCATATGCAACAAAATGAAATTGAATCCCTTTCTCTCGCCAGCCACAAAAGTTAACTCAAAATGGATCAAGGAGCTAGATATAAAAACAGAGACACTGCGTCTGATAGAAGGAAAAGTTGGCTATGATCTACATATTGTGGGGTCGGGCTCCAAATTCCTTAATAGAACGCCCGTAGCCCAAGAGTTAATAACAAGAATAAACAAATGGGACCTACTTAAACTAAAAAGTTTTTTCTCAGCAAGAGAAACAGTAAAAGAGGTAAATAGAGAGCCTACATCCTGGGAACAAATTTTTACCCCTCACACCTCAGATAGAGCCCTAATATCCAGAATGTACAAAGAACTCAAAAAATTAAACAATAAGATAACAAATAATCCAATCAACAAATGGGCCAAGGACCTGAACAGACACTTCTCAGAGGAGGACATACAATCAATCCACAAGCACATGAGAAAATGCTCACCATCTCTAGCAATCAGAGAAATGCAAATCAAAACCACCCTAAGATACCATTTCACTCCTGTAAGATTGGCAGCCATTATGAAGTCAAACAACAATAAGTGTTGGCGAGGATGTGGGGAAAAGGGCACACTTGTTCACTGCTGGTGGGACTGCAAAATGGTGAGGCCAATTTGGAAAGCAGTATGGAGATTCCTGGGAAAGCTGGGAATGGATCCACCATTTGACCCAGCTATTGCCCTTCTTGGACTATTCCCTGAGGACCTTAAAAGAGCACACTATACGGATACGGCCACATCAATGATTATAGCAGCACAATTCACAATAGCTAGACTGTGGAACCAACCTAGATGCCCTTCAATAGACGAGTGGATAAAAAAATTGTGGCAGCTATACACAATGGAGTATTATGCAGCACTAAGAAACGACAAAATCATAGAATTTGCAGGGAAATGGATGGCATTAGAGCAGATTATGCTAAGTGAAGCTAGCCAAGCCCTAAAAAACAAATGTCAAATGTCTTCTTTGATATAAAGAGAGCCACTAAGAATAGAACAGGAAGGAAGAGCATGAGGAAAAGACTACCAGTAAACTAAGACGAATGGGGGGAGAGAAAGGAAGAGAGAAGGGAAAACATATGGAAATGGTAGGAGACCTTCAGTGATACACAAAATTATAAGAGGTTATGAGGGGAAAGGGGGTGGGGGGAAAAAAGGGGAGAGAACTGAACAACAGCAGAGGAGGTAGAGAGGGAAGATGGGAGGGGAGGGGAGGGGAGGGGGGATAGTAGGGGATAGGAAAGGTAGCAGAATACAACAGTCACTAATATGCCATTATGTAAAAACGTGAGTATGTAACAGAAGTGAGTCTGTATTATGTATTTGGGGAGTTCAAATCTCAATTGAGTCGAATGTATGAAAGATGATATGTCTTGAGCTCTGTAATGTTTTGAACAATCAATAAAAAAAAAAAATTAAAAAAAAAAAATAAATAAATTTATCAGAGATTCGTACAAATTCTATTTCACAGTGAATTCTAGAAATTACAATACTGAGCTTGTCAGTTTGTCTTTAGGATCAATTCTAGTGGTTTTTAAAGTTCTCCAAAAAATTAATAAATAAATCCTTATTAGTAAATTCATACAGATCATATTTTGTGAAAAACTTTGAAAGTTTTTCTTCAGCTACAAAAATCAGAAATATTATTTGATCCTTTACCTTAGAACACCTGGTAAGAACAATGAAGTGGACCAATCCAAGTCTTTTCACTATCTCCTACAAATCTATAGCCAGCATCTCTTGTTATTTCTCTTGGGATTTTTCTCCAGAATCTGATTAATTTTTCTTTTGTTTTTTTATAAGTTGTTGGAGGAAAATTTTTTCCTCTGCCACTTAGGTCTGAATGGTTGAAAGCCTGAGAATCATTTATAGTAGATTAATAGGAGGCGAATTTATTGTACATGCAGGTGTACTCTATAGAAATAGCTGCTCCCTGAGCATCTGTGGATAAAAAAGTTCATATAACAGTCTAACAGGTAGAGGTAGTAGGTATGGGATGTTAGGACTTCAAAGGCTGGAAATATTTAATGAGGCTCGTCTGCATAATATTTTTTAAATAGCCCAGTATCCAAGGTCAGCTACCTCCCAGATTGGAGACCACCCCTGGGAGGTTGGAAGGCCTCTGCAGCAGCCACCTCTTCTAAATCAAATAAGGCAAATTCAGATAAGACTTCTTTCTGCTTCTTACACAGCTCAGGCATTTTTACTTGATGCCATTTTGGTAGGTTTTGGTCTCTTTGATGTTTTGTGCCATAATTACTGTATTCAGAACTTTTGTGTCTTAATCTTAAAGCAACAGGTTTAAAGCTTGTTGTCTAACCGTACGTTGTCCACAGCTGATTTGGACTGTTGGCAGGCATTTTTGGATCTTAGTAATCTCATCTAAAACATCAGAAAAACAAAACAAAACTCACAAAAGAAAAAATTCATGCAACAAAGAAATTTTAAACGAGTTCTCTTGGGTCCACATTTTCTTTTAGATTGTACGGTACTTTAAAGATTGAAATTAACTTTCAAACTTGCTTGGACTGGGCAGCTCCATATCAAACATGCCGTCTGGTCTGGTACAGACTTTTCACTGTTAGACACACATGCTGCAGTTTTTCCTACTACTGCAGCAAGAATTAAATCAAGGAATAATTTTTTTTCCTCCAAATTTTCAAGGGAGCCATATATAAGGCAACACTTTCAAAGGAATGAACTCTGCAAAAGAATTTTTTAAAAATTGATTTATGTAAGATATGCATAAGGACTGGGAGTCATTCCTGATTTGTGCCTGACACCACTGTGAGTATCTGTCATAGTTTCAGCTTTGTCATATCATTGATCACGACAGATGATTATGTCTGTCCATCATCATTCAGTTGTTTTAACTTCTCTTCTGTGGGCTCAACAACATTCTTCCAGGAATTACAAAGAAGCTCAAGAATGATTCCTTTATTTGCACTTTACCACTTTCATCTGGACATATCTGACTATTTTGCACATTTGATCAGTGTATGAGACATGGATAATGCTAGCAAAAATAATTCCTAGGCCAGGCACGGTGGCTCACACCTGTAATCCTAGCATCTTGGGAAGCTGAAGCAGGAAGATCTCAAGTTTGAGACCAGTCTCAACAGCTTAGCTAGGCCTTCAGATATTTAGCAAGACCATGTCTCAAAATAAAAACAATAAAAAGAGCTGGGGATGTGGCTCAGTGATTAAGCATCTCTGGGTCCAATCCTTGGTACCAAAAACAAACAAGCAAAAAAAGAGTTCTTAGTATTGTGCTTTTAAAAATATCTGTCTAGATGGTTCCACTGATTTAGTGTTTTATTTTTTCTTGATTCATATTTTAGTTTGCCATTTAAATGGGAGAGAACACATTTCATCTCCTTAAACATATTATTCAAATTCAGTAAAATACTGCATTGTACAACCTGAAATTTACTTGTTTCAATCAGCTATGTTATAACTGACATTTTGCATTGTTTCACTCTTGTCTAAAACACAAATTAAAAACTCCAAGGGACCAAATAGAAAAATAGAATCCAAGTTCTCTGATTCTATTTTCTTTGCTTTATAATCTCTGTGCTATCATTATTTAATTTTGAATAACTGTTTTAAGGTAGAATATGGAATATCATAATGGCTGTGTTCAAACAAATATTACTTTTTTAAAATATATTTTTTGGTTGTAGTTGGACACAATGCCTTTATTTTATTTATTTATTTTTGTGTGGTGCTGAGGATTGGACTCAGCACCTTGCATGTGCTAGACGAGAGATCTATTACTGAGCCACAGCCCTAGCCCCAAATCTTAATCTTTTTGAACTTACTCTTCCCAAAGAATGCAAATTACTAAATCCCTGTGTCTTGGGAGCCAGCTAAGTAATGGGAATTTTTCCATGTTAACTTCCACATAGGAAAATATTTATGAAAGGATAAGCAATCAAACTGTATTAATTTGAAGCACATATATACACAGAACCAATAGCCAGTAATTATTTAGATCTTAGACCAACAAAATATATTTATAGGGAGAAATATTTTATCACTAACATTTTAAATAATTGCAATGATGATATAAAAGAAGACTGAGTCGTAGTTGATTTTAGTTTTGCTTTTAATTCTCTACAGACCATGTATTGCCTTTCTGCCCATAGCACGTGGAACCTCTCACCATTTTACCCTTGGTGCAAAACTGGTCTTGAATGAGACTTCAGTAAAGAGAATCACTTAAAGGTCTGTGGGCTTGTGTAAAGGGGAGAAATTGCTTTCTTTTTTTCCTAATTGTTTGCTTAGTCATTGAGCTTGATGATATGAATAGATGTCTCCAAATGAAAGAGAAATTTGAAGTGGTGGCATATCCTGGTAGGAGAAATAACAAGACTGTCCTCCAAAGTTCCAAGTGTGTGCCTATGCCTGAGGCCCTGGAGTTGACCTGTGGTGCCTAGGGAAGCTGTTTGGGAACAGCCTAGATGATAAAACTACATCAGCAAAAGAATAAGAGCAAGCACCTCATTACTGTGGATGAAGGTCTGCCCCCATTGACACCCCATGGGAAACCATCTTGCTCTGAGTGACTTAATAACCCAACACTCCACCCACCCTTTCCCATTCATGTCCCTGGAACATCAAGCTAGCCTGCACCAGGCAAGGAGGATAGGGAAAGCAGACTGGGACAAGAACTTTAAAATTCAAAGTGAGGTAGGAACTTTAAATGAGGAGGATTAACTCTTAACAAAGAATAATCTGTCCGGCTTAATAACCAAGCATGTTGTCAAGTAAGGCATCAGTTTGATATGTCTTTGACAGAGTCTATTATCTCATGGGAAAAACACAGACTAAAGGTGTATCAATAGAGTAACAGCTTTTGGAAAACAAAACAAAAAGGTTTATTTTTGTTCTTGGATAATGCATATTCCTTCTGGGCCACTGAATAAGGCTGGATTTCCTTTGTTACTGAATGAGTGAATGCACTTCTGTCCCTTCCCTGTTATCTGATGGAAATCCAGAGAGGGTTTTCCTAACTAGGTCCTGTTCTAGTTGTCTTATTTCTAGGAATTTTGCTGGTCTGACCCAGGACTTTGAGAAATTTGCTTCCTTTGACATTAACATTAGGATTTTTAGTTTATCCTCACATCACCTAAAGTTTCAAGAGCTTCAAAGAAAACCATTTAGTTCTGGAGTTTTTGCTAAATAAATGTGTTCCTCCAACGTGTACAAAATTTTGTCTCGAAAACTAGCCAGAAGCCATGGTATTGATGACAGCAACTTGTCCTTCTTCAAATGATGAAATTTCCCCTTTTTGTTTTCCAAATTTTCATCTCATTCTATTTCTTTTTCTTTCCATTTGTTCTATTTCATTTCTTCTGGAAAATACAGAGAAATGCCTCATAAATTTCTTTTGAACTAGGTAATTATAACATCCAAATTATTTTATTTTATGTAAACGTCTCCTATATTGTTAACATACTCAAATCTCTTATTTAAATAATGACTAGACATTGTTAAGTTTAAGGAATGCATGCATAAAGCTTTTTATCATTAAAATACTGGAAAATCTTTTGAGGCTATTGATTGTATTGGGCTAGGAAATTACTTCTCTTGACTGTGTTTATGGAAAAAAAAAATGCCCATGCTATTTCAAAAGTGTTTCGTTTTTGAGCCCTATTTTCCCAAAATATGTAGCTATGGAGTACTGTATCTTCTGTGACAAAAATATATATTGATATTTTTTTGAAGTGCTAGGAAAATTTACCATTGCCATTATTAGTTTGGAGGACTTTGAATATAGTTTTTCACATTTCAGATGCTCATGACAATATATTTGCAATAATTAGGAAGAACAGAAAAAGGTACAAGGAAAATAGACATTATAATTCCTCATTTGCCATCCTAAACCAAACTCCAAAGAGTGGTGTGTGTGTGTGTGTGTGTGTGTGTGTGTGTGTGTGTTTCCTGATTTAAATGCCAATCTAAATACACCTCCTAGATTTTGTCAAATTCATATTTTCCCAACCATTCCCAGACCTCTGCTGAAGGTCACACAATGTATCTTGTAGAAATGGGAGTCCTTTTCATAAATAAGTAAGGTGACTGTCCACAGGATGAATCTTAAGATAAATGACAGATGGAAGATAGATAGAGTGCGTGAGTGAGCAAGCCAATTAGGATTGTGGTGCCTTTACTTGAGCCTCCGAAATAAACAAATTCTTGGAAGAGTATTACCTATTCCTTCCAGAACCCCAAATAGAATAATAACAGTAATTTCATGTTTGCAAAGCCCTTTATAATTTATACTACATTTTCACCTACTTTTAAATTTTTTATTCCTTTGGAAAGCCTGTGAAATAGTTATTATTATTCCCATTTTGCAACTTATTAACTTACTTTCATAATTCATGAGCCTCAAAACCTAACCTCAGGTCAATTGGGTCAATACATATCCTCAGCTTCACCTAAAGATAAATCTTTTTCTGTTGTCTAAATCCTTAAAGAGCTGGATGCAACCTTCCTGCTGCCCCAAGCACATAGGATCCTTTTCTATGTCACTCATGGTAGCATTACTGTGAGTGACCACATTGGCAATTCCAATATGAAAGGGGAGATTTCTCTCTCTAAAGTAATTCCATCTCCCATGTGTCCCATCATCGAAGGGTTTATGTGGTGGGCCATTTTAAAATTCATACACTTAAAATATTAAAAGGGTATCATCTCAAGATATAAACAACTAAGATGCAGAATAAATTTTATACCCTTGCTTAACCTGATTCAATTTAAAGGAATCAAAGACTATCTTTTTGTTACTCATATCCCTCTTCCTGCTATAGTTCTTCTATTTTATCTGCCACTCTTCAGCTGAAGCCAAGTTCCACGTTCCAAGGAAATTTCTTTTCTGTTTCAGTCCTGAACCTTTTAGGTGACTATTTTCTTCCCTGTCATCTGGCCTCTGACAAATCCACCAGGAAAATTTCTTGAACTCAGGGTCCTCTGTTTGCTGTCAATCCGCCTATTTCTATATTTTGGGGGGTTAAAGTCAGAATGTCTGTCAGCCTCTAGCAGGAGGTTAAGAGCCCTGGGAGGAACAGGCTTTTTTTTTTTTTTTTTTTTTTTTGCTAACTGTGTACTGCTGGGACCAGGGCATCCCTGCACCTACTCTCTAGAGGCTCAGTAAACATTTACCAAATTAATGGATGAGTGGGAACTCAGTGTGCTCTTTAATGAAGGGGAAAACTCAATTGGTAAGAGTTTAATGAATTGGCTAAAGATACAATTGTTAGTATCAAAACCAGGAACTGAAGTCAGATCTAGTCACTCCCATTCCAATATATTTCCTCTGTACATGTTAAGGAATGCCTGTCAGTGATCTCTCTCCCTATTAATTGTATTCCTAGCAGGAGGATTTCCTAAACTCAATTAGCTGACCTTCTCTGTCATCTCTGGCCTACCCCTGGTCCCAAATGTATAAGAACACTTTAAATTCTGTTGCTGTTAGCACAATGCACAATGTCTTCATAGTCCCATTTCACCTGTTGGCATGGTGTGTTGCCAAGGCAAAAAATATCTAATCTATAGAACCTGCCGTAATGTTTTTCATTATTATATTACTGTACTTTATTATTCATTCCTTCCCAAATGAACAGGATCAAATTTTATATGTTTACTTATTTTATTACAAAAATGACAATGATAGTAAAATTTCAACTCTTCAAAGGATGGAACAGCAAAAGTTCCACCTGCCCTCTGACTGCAGAGCTGCTTTCCAGGTGTGAGCATTGTTACCAATGTTTTGTGTCTGTCACCAGGAATCTGTCATGCAAAAGCAAGTGCAACCATGTACCCTTTAAGCACAAAACACAATTGGCATTTACATTCAAAAACAATGTTGAATGAATAAAAAAGCTTTGAGTGACAGGAATAAAAAAGCAGGTTGAACAGGTCATAGCATTTATGCAAATTTAAAAAGGCACGAAAACAATAATACTGCATGTATGTTATTTATAAAAGTTTTAGAAAGTATAAAAAGATACACACAAAACTCATGTGATTCTCAAGAGGCAATTAAGGGGCTGGGGTTGTGGCTCAGTGGTAGAACACTTACCTAGCACGTGTGAGGCACTGGGTTCGATTCTCAGCACTGAATATAAATATATAAAAATAAAGGTCCATTAACAACTACAATATATTAAAAAATAAAGAGGCAGTTCAGGTACAAAAGACAGGAGATGAAGGACAGAGACTTTAAATTTATCTGTAACTCACCACCTCTAACCCCTGCCCACCTGCCACAGAAGAAAATATGACCAGCCTTAGAAATTGCAAGTTTCAGGAGTAGGTTCATAGTTTGATACATTATTGTTTGTACAATACTTGTTTTGAAATATATTTCAGATAAAAAATTTAAAAGCAAATGAGAAATGGTAGATTTATTCAAGACATACTGTTCTGCACTGTATTTTTTCCCCATTTAACAATGTATCTTGGAGAGTTTTATCATTTTAGTGTACATAGATCAACTCATTTTGGAATGGTTACATATCACTGAACTGTACACTAAGAACAGCTAAACTGGTAAATTTTATGCTCTGTGTATTTTATCACATTTTTTCCAAAAATTGCATGGTATTTCAGTAATTTTACAGTTTCCCTGTGGATGAAAATTTATGTTATTTCTAGTTTTTTGCTATCACAAATACTGCTGTAATAAATCTAAATACACATTTATATTTTATCATTTATATTTCACTGTAAATTGGGAGATTTTTCCAAAATTGCTTTGGCTTACCACAAAATTTTGAACAAATTTAAAAAAGACTAGACATTACAAAAATTGGGGTGTATTCACTTGTAAATGCAGAATTTAGACAACGTATTCCATTCATGGAAATTAGTTATGCTTTGGAGCAAAATTGCCAGTTTCATAATTTTAAGTTTAAATTTTGATTTTGGTTAAAATTTCAGTATCACAAGTTTTTTAGTGTTGGCTTAAGGCTTAGCCTCTGGGAATTAATTTCTAGTCATCTTTGACTTAGCAAGATTGAATTTATCAGCTCATTTTCTAAGATTAGGTTTTCATAATTAAATAGATAGAGCTAGAAGACACTTTGGGGGTACTGAGAAAAATGCACCAAAATCAGAGACTGCAGCCCCACAAGGCAAAATTAACTCAAAATTTTTGCATAGAGCACCTATTACATAAAAGTTTCTCAGTATACATTGACGCCAACCCATCACTTTCAATCCTCAAAGAAAATTTTAAAATTATGGCAGTAACAACCTTAAAATCTGTGTCAGTGGAACTTTGTGAGAGACTTTTGGTTTTACTAATACTGCCCTGAGTCTTTTTATTCTGAATTTTTTTAAGACTGTGTCATTAGAAGCATCATGTTAAATATTTCTATTGATTTTTATTTGTATGCTTTCATATTTCACAGACATTCGAAACTAGGAGAATCAATATGTCCCTGGGAATTTGGGTGGACACACTGTGTTTAGGACACACCACGGTATGAGGTTGATCATGGGCCACGCACATAAATGCAGGGTTGTGATTGACGCTGGCATGCTCTCCTGCTCTCTCTCTCCAACGGTGAAGGAAACTCTGGCCGGCATTGCCTCTGTATTTGTCGATATTCTTATATTGTTAAAAAATACAGTGAAGGGAGGGAATTGTATGCATTTTTAAAACAGAGTGGAATGGAAAACAAAAGCAACCATTTTTTTTTGCGACATGTAAATCTCCCCCCTGTTCTGAGACCACTGTTTTATACCAATGTGCTCACTGGTCCAAGTTTTCCGGAGCTTGCCTTCTCCTCTGGGTTTCACCTTCCTCGCCCACAGAGATTGCAGTCTGTTTTATTTTTGCTTTTGTTTCCATCTGAGCCACTGGGAGTCTCCTTCTCCTGTCATGTGGTTTTGCTCACTGGCCCTAATAGCCATGATAGAGGCTGCACATCCGCGCTTAAGAGGGAAAATGGAGAAAGGAACCGAACGTGTTAAGAGCCTTCTTTTGGGGGGAGGGGAGTGGGAATGTTGGAGTTCTCTTGCTATTTGGGAACAGATAAAAAGCTTGATTTCAGAAATGCAGACACAGCTTAATTAACAGTGTTGCTTTTGCATCACACATCACTCCAAGGATTCACATGCTATTGTCACTTGGTGTTGGAGGAAATAGTGTTAAATTTGGGCTCTGAGAAAATACATAAAATGATAAGTACAGATGACCCATTTTGACCTCTACAGCAAATGAACTTGCTTTTTTTTTTAAAAAAAAAACAAAAGACCTGGGTATACATACTATTTACATGTAAATAACTTACCCTGTGTGTAGGTATGTATACATCTGTGTATAATTTTAAATGACAGGTACCAATTTAAGGGAGAAGCTAGGGCTCATTAGCTCCCTGAGCAGGATTGATTCTCCATAGCTAGAATGGCATGTACAACTCCCAGATAATTTGTAATGAATTGAATTTTCCTTCAGCATAACTAATTAGTGACTCTTTCTCTTGCTATTTAAAAGGATATAGACATCTAAAAAAAATGTTTGCAATTCTGCAAAAATGCTTGGAAAGGCAGTAAGCCTTCATTGCATCATATAACCTAAGCAATTCTACTCCTAACTATATATCCAAAAGAATGGAAGACAGCTATTCAAACAAAGGCTTGTACATAAATTTTCATGGCAGCAGCACTATTCACAATAGCCAAATGGTGGAAACAACCAAATGTCAATCAACTGACAAAAGGATAAATAAAATAGAGTATATACCTAGAATGGAATTCAGCCATAAAAAAAGAATAAAATACTAATGCTTTTTGCAATGTGAATGAATCTACAAAACATTATGCTAAATGAAAGAAGCCAGTTATAAAATATCACATATTGTATAATTCTATTTACATGAAATACCCAGAAAAAAGTAAATCCATAGAGACAACGCAGATTAGAGGTTGCCAGGGGATGGAATGTGTGTGTGTTTGTGTGTGTGTGTGTGTGTGTGTGTGTGTGTGTGTGTGAAGGAGGGGTGGTGATAGAGAGTGTTTAATGTATGTGATTTCCTTTTGGAGTTACAAAAATATTTTATAACTAGATAGAATGATGTTTGCACAGTATTTATGAATGTACTAAATGCTCCTTGATTGTTAATTTATACTATGAGAATCCTACCCCAAACTAAAGCTGCAAAAGTCTATTCATTTAGAAAGACAGTAGAGATGCAAGTCTCAGGCACTGAGAATCCAGGGTAATAAAAACAGGTGCAACTAACTGTGAGATGGGTAAAGGATGACTATTGTTGGACAGATGTTGTTCATGGAGTCGGGGGAGAATGCCAACTGGCTCAGGGCTGAGGTGTGGGATTGAGATCGATTCCCAAGCCAATTTGGGAGCTTTCGAGAGCTGTTACTTATGGACAAGAATTAAATACAAATTACACAGTGAACCTTAGTGTTTGGGGGTTTCATCAAAACATTAGAGATATGATAAAAGCTATGGATAGATATCAGCTTCTGAGAAAAATGACAATTGTGTGTGTGTGTGTATGTGTGTGTGTGTGTGTGTGTGTATAATTTTATAGATATTTTCTAGGAGGTGATGGTGTTATATCTGTGACAGGAATAAGCCTTGTCTCACCAGGCTAAACGTTGGTGTGGTAGACTGGAAAGCACATGGGCTTTGAAAACCAGTAAAGCTGGGTTTACTAATGTGTAACTTTTATTATGATTTGGCTCAAAGAAGGTATATTGGGCATCTAATTAATTCCAAGCACTCTTCTAAGGGACTACGTAGACAGACAAGATGCCTTTTTGCACTGAAGTTCAGTACAGAAGGGGAGAAAAACCTAAAAGCAAATAAATTGTACAACAGTTACCAGACTCAATGTAGCATGTAGGAATTGACCAAGCTTAGAATCCTATCATAACTGACAGTTCTGTTGAGTCTTGCCTAGTGCTTTTCCATAAGGTTGAGTCTCCAACTGCAGCTATAACTAACATTGTTGCTAGTTAATTTATCTGTTTTGTTGCTAGTTAGGCAGAATGTTTCTCCCTTCCAATCTATGTGTAATATTGATGAAGGCCAATTGAAAAAGCAAAATGGAGTCTACTCCCTAAATTGCCTAATATTTTAAAATACTTGAGAGCATTTTGTATATTATGTCCACCAAGCTTCCAAGAATGGGTGATGCTGGAGTTATGTTTGCTATTCAGTCTCCTACATCCTCAGACTTTTCTCTTGGTGAGAATGATGTTCATATTCTAATTCTTTTTTGTGTGTGTGGTACCAGGGATTGAACTCGGGGACACTCAACCACTGAGCCACATCTCCAGCCCTATTTTGTATTTTATTTAGAGACAGGGTCTCACTGAGTTCCTTAGCACCTTGCTTTTGCTGAGGCTGGCTTTGAACTCGTGATCCTCCTTGCCTCAGCCTCCTGAGCCACTGGGATTATAGGTGGGCTCCACTGAATTTATTCACATAGAAATTTAGCCAAATTCTAAATTTCTATGTGAATAAACCTCCCTGAGTTGTATAGTGCACAGCTGGGCCGCTATATGGAGTGTCCTCCACAGTCAGGATTGCCTTGTGGACTACACAAGCTGGTTTAGGCAAAATCCCTAGTGCAGACCCTGGAAGTAGCCAAGATAGCCAAGAGGAATAGGGGAGGGGTACAAGTGACAAAGAGGCCAGTTTAAGTCCCCCAAACTAATGATGATTTGGAACCCTTGGTATTCCCTTCCTTTTAGATCTGTTAGACTACTCAGGGAGCCTGGGGAGAGTTGGGAAACAGACCTTGGAATTCTTGAAGGGGCAGCTAGAGTAAAGGGGAGCTGCCCTTTCATACAGACCATCATAAAACCTCTAAACTCTGAGGCCAAGCCCTATCACCTAGCAGCCATGATGGGAGGGAAGGCCAACATTCAATGAATGGAAACCCATGACTTGATGCAGCCTTTACCAAATACATATTCTGTGCCAGACTCTCTGTGGTCATCTCACTGAAGGAGAAAATGTTGCATTTGGGACTGAATGATTAATAATCAAGAGTTGAACCTGCTTTTCACATCTTTACTTCACTGTCCAAATCTTGTTAATTTATTTATTTTGGTTGATACTCTGATCCCTTTTGTTTATTGTGATGATCACCTGAGTCTTGGGAGAGTTTCTGTATGTTAATATTTAAATGCAGATATAGATCTATGTCTATATCTTTCTATATGCATAATTAAATGTCAGCACATAGAAATGCATCTCTTATGTATTCCAGGGCCTAATACAGCACCTATCATATAACAGAAGCTTAACTGATGAACAGGCTAACATATATTAGTATACATATCCATTTATTTTTCTCAAATTTGTTTTTAAAATTAAGCTGTTCAGGGATTGGACTCCATTTTTGCCTTTTTAATGATCCATTCCCATCAATATTAGGCACAGATTAGAAGGCAGACCAACTCTGACTTGGCCAGAAAGAAGACAAAGGAAATTAGCAACAGTATTGGTGAAAAAGGACTAGGGATTATTAGAGGCACAACATGATGACAAGGTCCCAACAATCTAATGAGAGTTTAAGTTATATAATTCATTCCTGCAACAAATATTTATGGCTCATTCATGGGGATCTGGATTTCTGAATGGGATGCACAAGATTCCTGCCCTGTGATGTTTGCAATCTAATATAAAAACATGTGAATTAAAACTGCTCATTTCTATGAATGAAGTAAACAGAGTGATGAAATAGGGTTAATGTGGAGAGGAATGTGGATTTCACATGGAAATGGCAAGAAAGCTCCTGTTTGTGATGGAGACAGGTCCTGTGAGATTTACTAAATCTAGTGGAAAAAGTCAGCCATGAGAGGGAGTTCCTGAGGCAGAGGGCACAGGGAATGAAAGAGGAGAAAGGTGATTTGTGAAAAGCAAGGAGGCTAATGGAATGCATATTGCCTGAGAAAGGAAAGGGCAAAAAAGAATTCGAAGAACAGATAGTAAGAGTGTAATGTAAGGCCTTAGTGATCATGAAGGGTTCAGATTTCATTCCAGAGCAATGAAAAGTAATCAAAGTATCTGAAGCTGAAACATAATACAATTTTATTTATGTAGTAGTTGCTTAAGAAAAAAGCAAGTACTGCATCAAGACTGAAATAAAATTTGGTAAAACAGCTAGGGGACTACAGCAAGCAGAGGATGGTTACTAAAACGAGGTGGTGTCAGTGGAGAGGAGAGTGGGGATTCTGCTCTTTCCTAGATTATAAGCTTAAAGAACCGGGTGGGTTGTTGGTCCATTTACTGAGATGTAGACTTGTGAAGGGTTTGGCTTTCTAGTAGGCATCTAAGTGGATATACCCATTTAGCAGGCAACTGAATAGAATTTAGGGTAAAAGTAAAGGCTGAAGATGGAAATTCAGAGAACCATCTAAAAGTCTATACTAATGGCTATGAAACTGAAATTCCCTAGGGTAAAAGGGAAGATGAAGATCAAGAGATTGGAGAATGTGGAGCCAAGGGAGACAAAGTTATATACAAGATTTTAGAACAAATTTGGAGCTCCAGAAGAGAAGAGAAACAGGTGATATGAAAGAGAAAACTGCAAGAGTAGAGGAGAGGGGAGGGGGAGGATCCATGGCACTCAATAGAAGCAGTCTATGCACTGTGGCTGCAGTGAGGATACAGCATGTTAGTGCCATTACTAGTTTTATGCATTGATATGGAATGAGATTAATGTTTACAGATAGTGTGGAGATGCAAAAGGATTTTGGGATATTTGGAGAAAAGGGTACCAGGTGAGCAATTAAGAGCAGAATGCAAATCATTTTCAATACTTGTACATTTCTAGACATGAATTTAAAGAGTAAGGTGCCTCTGGGTTGTGTGATCTTTCTCCAGCCATATTCAGGTTGCTTGGGTTCAGGTACACAGTCACCCAGCTGCATTTAAACCAAGATTGGTGATTGCATGGTGAATAAGACAAAGGTGATTCCAAGGATGTGATACTAATATTGAACTATGGAATCCAAGCTGGTTATAGTTGGACTTGAAGATCAAATGGAGTCACGGTGATCAAAAGGTGGGTCAGTGGATTGGAGGTCTGGGGATAAATGGAGACTTGCTGCACCAGAAACACACACAAGCCAGCAGAACTGGAGGCTTATAGGCAAGAGGGAGTACATGATTTCAGAAATGGTGATAACAGAATCTGAGTGAGATACCAATGCATCAAGGAGTGGTTTGGGAGGTTGGCTAAGACAAGGCACAGGAGAAGAGCATAAGATGTCAGGAAATCAAGGAGCCAAAAGGCAGAGGGTATAAGTCAGCTCCAGCAATGATGTCAAGAACAGGAAGAAGAAAGGCATGCTGAGCCAGTGGTGACATCTCTTACCAACAAGGACACACTGTCATTGGAATTGCCAGATCAGGGGATTTTGAAGGTGAAAGAGAGATGGAGAGTGAGAAAATGAGCTTCCTCATTCTCAGGAATATGGCTTCTCAACAGCCTGAATTGAGAGGCTGTAGAAATGACATCCTCCTGGGGCAGCTAGAAGTAAATGAAGGAAAAAAGTTTGTGTTGGTCAACTTTCTGTTGCTGAAACTTATAGGAGAAAAAGTTTATTTTGGGTCATGGTTTCAGAGGTTCAGTTCCTGGTTGGCCAACTCCATTGTTTGGGGCCTGAGGTGAGGTGGGGTATCAAAGCTAAAGAGTGTCAATGAAATAAAGCTGCTCACCTCATGGCAGCCAGGAATCAGAAAGAGAGAAGGAGAAGCCAGGGGACAAGATGTATAATATCCAAGGCCACACCACTAGAGACCTACTTCCTCCAACCATGCTCTACCTGCCTATAGTTAACTCCTGGTTAATGCATTCAAATTAGGATGAAAAGATTAGGTTAAAATTCTCATGATCTGATTTCACCTCCTACATTAACACAGGAGCTTTTAGAGGATGTCTCATATCCACAGCATAACAGAAGTAAATTTTGGTTTTCAAAGAGTTGGAGTTAGGAAAATTTTCTAAATCCAGGCTAGTTCCAAAGAGCATGGGATTTGGGAAGGAAGAAAGAATTCAGAAATGGGGTGAGATTAAAAATATCCAGAGCATTGTGGGAATGTGAGTTGTGACCATCTGGTGGCCATGGTAACCTGGTAGTTGTGCTGACAGGGTCTTGGGGACACGTGGACCACTAGTGTAAGCTCCAACTGTGAGGACTCAGCCTGGTGTTGTGGATGCACCAGAATTTCACTCTCCCTGTGACTCCTGCAGTGTAAGATGCTAGGGGTGGCACCAGAGGGGGGGGATCTCTCATGCTTACCCAGAGGGAATCTAAGGCCTCTGCTAAAGGCTGTTGCCCTTCCATAGCTCAGATGGGAGTAGTCCCTAGGCAGGGAACTGTGCACTTCTGCTGAATAGAGGAAATGACACCTTAACTTTGGGGCTGCCGCTCTCTTAATGTCTCTACCTGTTCCCAGAATGTAATGGCCCCCTTCTATGTTGCACTTGATCCGTCATCCATAAGCTTTGGCCTCAGGGTCTCACACTTTATGAACCTCATGCTTCAGATTCATATAGAAAAAATTTTGAAAGGAATGACTAAAACTGAAAACTGAGTCACAGGAAGAACAGACTGAAGTAGCTGGGGACATTTAGCTGGCAAAAGCATCTGAAAAGTTCTCATGTGGAAGAGCTAGTACAGGCTGGTGTTTCTCTACCTTTTTTTTCTTGATCCTCTAAGAGCCCTTTCTAGACATTTTTATCCCCACTGTTCTACCCCTACCATGAAATTTTAGTATCACATTTATGCTATACATATATCTGTGCTGATACATAAAAAGAGTAAGATTTTGTTCCCTCGTAGGAACTATTTTTCATCCTCTTGGGGGTGATCTTGTCATTACAGAAAGAATGCAAGTATATAGATCTGCAAATAAAAGTAAGTCCAGACTAGGAGAGGCTGTTCAAAAGAATCATGGCAAGAGGTGAGAAGGCCATTGTCAGGTGCACAAGGCCCAGGTCAAATTTGACATTGCCAGCGGCCTGTGAGGGATGGAATTTGAGCTCAGGGTAAAGAAGTTCTAGGAATGAGAATTTTTTAAAGGTGAATAGTTTGGTGCTCCTGGGCACTGGGTTTATTCAAGCAGCTTCTGAGTATATTTCAGAATGCTTCTACCTGTAGAAGTAAATGAGGAGTCACAAGTTCAGGTCAGAACCTGGACTGAAGAGCTGGTCTGAACTTGGGATTCTATGACTTTAAGCTCCAGAGACTGAGATAATAACATACAGACATTTCCTCCAGCATCACTTACAAGTGGACTTCCTCCTAAGTGTAACCTCAAATATAAGACACAGCATGTTTAGACTTTTCATTTCTCTCCCCTGTGAGGGCTGGCCCTGTCCACAAGTTCCTGGGGAAAGCAGAGGATTCTCAACCAAAACAGCAACGACCCTGTGGGGAAGGAAAAAAATCATTTCCTCACTCATCCCTAGGTTCACGGCTGAGGCATCTGCAATGGGAGACAGATGAACAAAAGCAAAGCGAATGCATTTATTTAATATAAGTTTTACATGACGTGGAGCCTCATAAGAAAGTGAAAGCCCAAAGAAAGGATCAAACTTGAGTATTTTTATTCGGGGTTTGATGAAGAGTGTTGAGTCATGGGGAAGTATGGCCTAGAACAAAGGTTATGAACGATGGTGATGATTAGGGAAACTTAGCAATTCCTGCTGGTTCATCTCCTTGCCATTTGTGTCTTTGGTAATAAGGATGTCCCTTTCCTCAGAGTGTAGGGAGGCCAACCTCTCTGATAAGGGGTCTTATGACCTGCTGCAGGGGAAGAGGAGGAGGGCTTCTGCTGTCTTCTCAAATTCCCAGGTGCCGTGTTATAGAGTAGCCACCCTTGAGCCCCAGCCAACCTCTGGAACACTGGAGGACAACCGAGCCGAAATGTAAGCAGGTAAACTGAGTCTTAAGTTGAGGGAGTCTTTGGAGGACTGTGGTAGATTGGGACTATGAGGAGGGCAAAAAAGAACTGCAAATGAGTCAAGAGCAAACCACTGGGTGTGTGAAGAAGTTAAGGATACTCACCTGCAACAACCTGTCCTTTATGGGCTGCCCTCGGAGAGAGCAGGGAGACTCTCCAGGTAGGACTGGGAGGTGCACACTTTCACCTCACACTCCATATGTTTTGGTCCAGGTCTTATCTGTCACCAGAAAGTCTCAAAAAATATGTTTCTAGTTCTAAAATGCTATAGTTTGGGGATTTTTCATGTATGCCTAATTTCTTTCAAACTCTTGTCTTATAGAATAGTTGTTTACATTTGAAAAGAATCTTTATAAATAGGCCATTTCTCGTTTCTTTTGTTAGTTCTTTTCCCACCAGGATTATCTGGAATCTTGAATAATTATACTTTTATTTTTCTTAATTAAAAGAAATTTCATGAGCTACATGAAATTTAATTCAATTCAATTTACTTCAATTTAATTATGTTTATAGCTTATGTCAGTGAGCTGCTTTTACTCACAATACTTCTGACACCTACTGGATGTTTAATAATCCAATTCAGTTCTGACATTCCCTAGAGTTAAGGTAGGATCCTGAAAGTTAAAGTGCTCAGTCCCAAGACTGTTCTCCGCCATCAAGAGTATCCAGCCACCCTTTCTGACAGACCAGGTATGAATTAGGAGTTTCCTACCCCCTCAAGTTTGATGATTCACTAAAAGAGGCTCACATCACTCAGATAGTTGCTTCACTTACTAGTACTGGTTTGTTATAAAGAATACGCCAAATAGAAGAGACACAGAGGGGACAGTATGGAGAGGGGCTGGGAGAGTGAGATACCACCTCCCAGCACCTCAATGTGTTCACCAACCTGGAAGCTCTCTTAAACCAGTCATTTAGGGGTTTTTAAATTTTGTTTTTGTGGTGCTGGGGGTTGAACTCAGGGCCTTGTGCATGAGAAGCAAGCATTTTACCAACTGAGCTATATCCCCTCCACTTTTCAGGGATTTTTATGGAGGTTTCATTATGTAAGCACAATTGATTAGATTTTTGGCCTTTGGTGATCAACTCAATCTCCAGCCTCTCCCCTTTCCTCAGAGGTTGGGGCTGGGGTCTAAGGATTCAAGCTTCTAATCAAAACTTGTTCTTTCTAAAACTAGTCTCTGTTCTGAAGCTCTCTAGGAGCCTCTAAACACAAATGACCTCATTAGCAGACAAGAGACTCACCACTATGGAGATTCCAAAGATTTTAAGAACTTCGTGCCAAGAACCCGTGACAAAGATCAAATATTAATTTTTTAAAAAATATTTATTCTTTAGTTGTAGATAGACACAATATCTTTATTTCATTTTTATGTGGTGCTGAGGAGCGAACCCAGTGCCTCACACGTGTTAGACGAGCACTCTACCACTGAGCCCCAGCCCCAGCCCCTCAAATATTAATTTTTTATTATACCATTGTTAGTAAAATGTTATACAGTATCAAAAATCCCCCAATTCCACCTTCATCACTAAACAAATTTAAACATGTTCTAACTAGTCTGCAAAGAAAGAGTTCATAATGAAAATAGATTTTTGTATTCTCATAAAGATACAGAATTTTAATTAAGTATGGAATTCATGTTATATATAAAAGGATAAAGCCACATTGTGGAAAAGTACAGGAGCAATTTTAGGAAATAAGATCTAGCTTGAGTATTTTACTTAAAATCTTCATCTCTGAACTAAATAACTCCTTAATTCCTTTAGATAACCAAAGAACACTTAACTAGAAATGAAGAAAATGGTTTTTAGGAGTTTTCAGTCTGAGGAACCCACTTAAATGGATTTCATTGATCTTCCCTCGAGGAAACACAGGATACTTTAAATCTTATACATTAACCAGCTAATTCAATAATTGGGTCCCTATTATGCCAGGCGAGGTGCTAAGAATACAAACGCGAGCACAGCTGGTCTCTGTTCTACTCCACCCAGGCAGCTGGGCAAGTGGCCCAGCTGGTTTGTCTTCCATTCTCGAGCCATCTGGGGCACACCCATCTCCACCATTTATCAGCTGCAAAACATCAGAGAAGGCATTTACCTACTCTGAATTCTGATTTCTTTATCTACAAAATAGGCACAACCCCAGAGCCTCAAGTGTCCTGGAAAAAAATATTTAGGATAATGTTTAGAGTTGTTAAATATTTAGAATATGTTTGCAATGGCTTTTTGTTTGTTTATTTGTGTTTTGATAAGTTAACTTGGTTAGGTTATAGTCCCAATTGTTCAACCAAACAATAATCTAGGAGTTACAGAAATAGTGTTTTGTGTCAGTTCTTCTAAGTAGTTGACTTTTAATAGGGAAGATTGTTATAGATGATCTAGTTGGGTCTGATTCAATCCATTCAAATGTCTTAAACGCAGGGGGCAGGCTTTCCTTGAAAAAAAAAAAAAAAAAAAACCTGCCTGTGCAGGAGGGTTCCAGCCTGCCCCTCCTGACAGCCTGTCCAGCAGATTTTGGACTTGCTTAGAGCCCCACAATTGCATAAGCCAATTCCTTGCATTAAATCTCTTAAAGTTTTGATTATCTCCTATGGGTTCTGCTTCCTCCTTTGAACCCTGACCCTGAAATTAAATGTGTAAAATAATGAATATGAAATGCTTGGCTGTAAAAGTAGCCAAAAGTATAGATTATTTAAAAACAGGCAAAATAAAGATAATAACGTGTTGGCATAGGTATTGGATTTGGGAACACTCAAGAAGGGAACTGCATATGAAGGTACCACTAGAACTAAGGCCTAAGATAAGAGGAAAATGAATCAGGTAGAGGAAACTGCAAGAGCAAGCAGTGAGTTTCTCTCAAGATAGGAGATAAAGAGGAAAAAAAATCTCTTCTGTTTTGCTTCAGTTACAACACAGATTTTTGAAATATCTTTCACCCCAATGTCTTAATCTGTTGGGCTGCCATGATAAAATGCACAGATAATTTATAACAAACAGAAGCCCATTCCTCACACTTCTGGATGCTGGGAGGATAAGGTGGTGGAAGATCTGGGGTCTGATTCAGAGATGGCTCCTTCTTGCATGTCCTCAGATGGTGGAAGGGACAAGGGAGCTCTTTGATGCCTTTTTGACGAGGACAATAATCCCATTTGTAAGGGTAGATATCTCATAAGCTAATCACCACCCAAAGACTCCACCTCCTAATACCATCACCTTGGGACTTGGGATTTCAACATGTAAATTTTAGGGGGACACAAACACTCAGGACATAACACCTATTTACAAGGAATATAAATATAACCATGTGATCCAAGAACCAAATTCTGTGCACTAGGTGTTACTTTGGTTTACACTATGGTTTTTAGAAAGCATTTAAAAATTATTTTCTGAAAGTGAATCTATAGTTGCTTAAAAAAAAAAGGAAGAGAGTTCTCACATAATATAGGTATCTGGTTTCTTTCAAAAATCTGGAAGCACTGGCCACACTGAGCCCATGCTCTCTAAGGGTAGTAAATAACTGGCCCTAGTCCTTTCTGTGTGGTCCCCACCACTAGCCCTGTGAAGGCAGTGATATCAGGCACACAGTGATCTTACTCATTTATATAATCTGCCTTGTCCCTGTAGTCAGCTAGTATTCCCTGTCCTGGACAGTCCCCTAAAACCTGACCTTTAGCTGTCCTTGACCTCTTTTGATTCAACAACTTCCAATAGTCATGAAGGCAAACTTCCCTCATGATCACTCCCTGGACCCTACATCCTGGAAAATTTTATTTGTTTTCCCATTTATTCTTTTTTCTTTAAATATATTTTTATTTGTAGAAGGACACAATGTCTTTATTTTATGTGTCTATTTATACGTGGTGCTGAGGATCTAACCCAGTGTCTCGTGCACGTGAGGCAAGTGCTCTACCACTGAGCCACAACCCCAACCCCCCCCTTTATTCTTAATAATAGCTAAATTCCTAAATGATTACTCTTTCCTAAACTATTTTTTATTAATCTTACTGGCAAGTCACATAATGCTTAATACATTTCTCTGAAATGTAGTCACAACGAAAGACTAATGCTATATAACTTCTATGTAAATTTTAGAACAGTTATTTTCCCAAGCCAGGTGTGGTCTCTTGTACCTGGCCACCATCCACCACCCCACGTCAGCTGATGAATGTGGGTCCTACAGGAGAAAGAAAACGAGGAAGGAGGTCAGGCTCTAGACTCCCTGAACTTTATCTAGTCACACAAAAATAGAAACTAAAGTATTTCTGATATAGCTGCTTCTGTGCACATAGATACAATTTTTAAAAACTAAAATGGGATTATATCACAGTTATTTATGATACAACCACCCTTGCCTCCCTCTCTCCAGAGGATCATGTGTCTCTTCTTTGCTTTAGAGTAACCTGTGATGGGTCTTTCCCTGGAACCTCCCTGAAGCCATGATTTCTCTTTTGAGTATTTTTCTCTATTTTCCAAATATACCTCCAATTGATTCTTTTTCCACACGCTATAAATGTTCTCACATCTCTGCCATTAATAATCACTATCCTTGCCATGTAGGCCCCCCATCTTCATCATCTCCCTCCCCAACATACTAGTGAACACTGAATTCATTTTTTTATTCCCATCCACTCTTCAACCTACTGCAATTAGCCATCCTTTCTACTTTCCATTTACACTAGGGCAAAATTTATCAATGACTTTTTAGTTGCCAAAATAATTTATGATTGTTGACCTTCGTCTTAGTGATCTGTCCCTGTGTGTGGTACTCCACACAATACACCTTCCCTTCTTAACATTCCCCTTCCTGAGAGTTTCTACTCTAATGGGTCCTCTCTTCCCCTGGGTATCATGTCTCAGTTGTCCTCACTGACTCCTTGCACAGTTGCGGGGGTTTTGGTGGGTGTGTCAAGACAGGATAATGACCCCCAGGCCTCAGGATGGGGAATATAATACAGGCTGGAACATCATTGATGCTTTTCAGGAATTTAAGTCTGGGGTGGGGACACATGGCATGGCAGGCAGTTGAAAGCGGGTGAACTGAGGACAGCAGCCTAGATGGCAAGGCATAGATCTCCCCAGAGACCATGGAAGCTCCCTTCCTTCCATGCTCCCTGAGACCTGGTTATTCAGCTCTTTATTCTGTGACCTGCGTGCAGCAGGTTTCCAATAAGTTCATTTTTATCCACTGCATAAAATTAATGTGCGTAATGCTCCCGAGCTATGTACTTAGAATTGTTAAAATGGAAAAAGTTTTATGTTATGTATGCTTTACCATAAATTAATTTTTTTAAAATGTGGTGTTGGGGATTGAACCCAGTGCCTCATGCATGCTAAGCAAGCATTCTACCGCTGAGCCACAACCCCAGCTCAGCCATAAATTTTAAAAAAGAAAGATAGTGATTTCAAGGGATGGCAGACTAAGTATTTTTGTTTCCTTTTTAAATTGTTAGAAGGGAACTTGCTTTCTATTCATGGAGGGAGGGATGGAAGAAACTGATAGTAAAGTGAAACTGAAGATCCAAGAGAAGAGGGATTCTATCTAGGTTCCTTTTTTCACCAGGATGACAGGTGTAAAATGTCACCACTTTACAAATTCAAAATAGGTGGTCTCCATTTTGCCATTACAATAATGTCTTTCTTCCCTTACTTTCCTGTGATTAAAGAGGGCACCCCATCAGCTTCTCAAGCTCAAGTCCCCAAAGGAAAGAAAGAAGACAGAGCCCAGGCTCTGTGGCTGTAGTTGCTGTTGTGGCCACAAGGTGGCACTGATTCTTTGACGGCCTCTGGTGCTCCCAACCTTGGTAAGTGGGGAGGAGGTAGGACCACATTATTGTGAGGTTGCTGGTGGGGGTATCATCAGTACCCCAGCTCTGATGCAGTTTCCTCCATAAGAGGGATATGTTTGGGCCCTGTCTCTCCCTGTATCCTTGCCTTCGCACACTCCTCTCAGCTCCATGTCCTTTCAGGTATGAGCTTCCTGCTCTCAGCAATTCAGCCACCTAAACCTCCAGTCTTTGCCCCATTCCACCACTGTCACCAATTCCAACTTTCAGAATCACTGTGGTTGGACACAAAAGATCCTGGCTCAGATGCAAACACTGGAGCCACCTTCCTCTGCCACCTTCTCTCTAAGCCTGGAATGCAGGAAATCCTTTCTTATTTCTTCTCACAGAAGACATGATGCTTACTTCTAGATGCAGACCCCACTGGAAAATTGACTGAGACCTTCCCTTGAAAACATGGGGGGCATCAGAAAGATCATCAGAAGCACAAGTGGACATTTCAGACATTGAAAGGAAGAAGGAGGCAGGTCTTATGAGGTAGAAGAGAAGGAGGGTAGGTGGGTAAAACAAAAGGTGTTGTTGGAAGGAAGGGAATTTGGGAGGTATGTGGCCAATTTCCCTCTGTATTTTCATTATAAAATAGATACAGACATCCTGTCTATAAGTGAGGAGGAGAATACTAATGCAGAGTCCTATTTGAGTGACAAAAAGAATTGCAGAGGAAGAGGCCAGCTGGCTAAGCCTAGTATAAGAAAACATATCATCTTGGAAACCAATGGTTCACTCATTTATGTATTTAAAAGGTATTTATTGAGCACCCACTTTGTGCTGACACTCTTTTTTGAGAGGTGGGGATACATCGTGAACAAAACAAAACAATACAAGACATGTCTTTGGGAAGTATCCTACTTGGGAGGGGAACTGAAGATAAAGAGAAATATAACAAGTAAGTGAAATTAAATGCTAGAAGGTGAGATGCTGTACGGAAATGTCAGATCGGGATAATAGAAAGCAAATGTCATGTGAAGGAGTTGTGATTTAATATCCAAGGGGACCATGACCTAAATTGAAGGAAGTGATGTAGCTTGCCAAATTATTGTGGGGGTGGGTCAGGGAAGACAAACAGTCCAGAGAGAGCACAGCCAGCACCAAGGCTCTGAGGCAGCAGTGTGCCAGGGGTCTCAACATAGCTCCCAGAACCTGTGGGATGCTGGCACCAGAGCAGAGGATAAAATGGGATGGTTTGGGTGAGGAGATGGGAGCCCAGTGTGGCAGATGGGTGACTCAGGGAGAAAGTGAGGGAAGTGCCGGTGGTGTGGTTCAAGGGAGCCATCCTGTGGTCCAGGTACACCAAGAGGTGGGAGGAACGGAGTCTATCAAGGAGGACAGAGGCTGAGTAGGAGTAGTTAGAGGAGGGGGATACTGTGGATAAGCACAGGGTGTCTGGGTTGGAATTTAAAATCTTCTTGGTACAACAGTTTCAGGTGATAGCAGAATTGAGGGTGTGGCCTTGAGAGTGAATTGCTATAAATGGCCCCTGGGGTTGCTGCATGGTGTGCACCCAAGTACACCATAGTCCCCACTGGGCTTCTCTGAAAGAGATCAGCTCAGATTGAGTAGAACAGGAAAGGGCTAAGCTGCACTGAGTTTCCTCTCATGCTTGCCGACTCATCCACAAAGGAATTCAGCATTCTCCTAAGGCAGTCAGGGATGCATGAATGCCTGCTAGGGGATGTCACAGGGCGCACCAAATTGTACCCCCAAAGTGCAATTCCCCGCCAATACACCCATTTCTCTGACAACAGGTGGTTTATTTTGTTCCTTTTCTTTCTAAGAGGGTCAGGCCTGTCTGTGTTTGTGTAAATCCTGTTGGGAGGAGTGTGGGGCTGTTGTGAGAGGTGTAGCAGAAGGAACTGGGGCAACATGGTTTGAGAGGCAGCAGCCTCCTCATCTCTTCTGCCCACTCATGATTTTAAGGAAGGAAGTCCTGGGAGTGGCAAGGTGGAGATGGAAATCTCAACCAAGAGCTGTGTGTAGTGAGACTCCATCTGGCTTCCTTCTCTGAGAGTGACTTCCCTATCACGAAGATCCCTTATTTTTCTTTACTCTAATGCTGGTTGTTCAAAGCTCTGCTCTCTTGTGAAAGAGGATTAATTATTAGAAGGTAATGATGCAAAACTATAAAAGATTGGTGAGACGGGAAAGGACAGTGATGGTTCATTCATTCTTTTGCTACTTCAACAAGCACAGATGCTCCTGACTTATGATAGGGTTATAACCCAATAAACCCATTATGAATTTTTAAAAAATTGTTAAGTCAAAGATGCACTTAATACGCCTAACCTGCTGAACATCATAGCTTGACTTAGCTGACCTTAAACAGGCGGAGAATGCTTACATTAGCCTTCAGTCAAGTACATCATCTAGAGCAAATCTATTTTATACCAAAGTGTTGAATAACTCATGTCATTTATTGAACACAATACACTGTAGCCTATCTGTTGTCTCCACTACTGATGGGTGACTGACTAGGAGCTGTGACGCTCTGCTGCTGCCAAGCATCTCCAGACACACTGGTACTGGAAAAGTACCAGCTAATCCAGGAAAAGACCGAAATTGAAAGTACAGTTTCTACAAAATGTGTATCACTTTTGCACCATTGTGAAGTCAAAAATCCTAAGTTGAACCATCATAAATTGGAGACTGGCTGAAGGAGTAATATGAGATCATGATCCAGATGTTGGAAATGCATCAGTGAACCAAACAAAATCACTGCAAGAGGGAGAAAGAAGACACACAAAGGTGGGATGTTACAGGAGTTGAGTTCTAGAGATCAGGGGACTGAACAAGAAAAGAGATTTGACCTTTTACAAGACGTAGTAACACACAACAAGCTCTATTGGGTGGCACTTGGTTAGGGATTCATAGAAGGAGAAATCCTTCACAGCAAGAAACTGTCCAGAGGTTTAGGGCCAGGGGACCACCATCCAGAAGGGGAAAATGTAAGGGGGAGGTGAGAAAAGCCGGGACTGGAGAGGGGGCTCAGCATGTCTAAGCCAGGTAGCCCAGCAGCAAAAGGCAGCCTGTGGGTTAGAGAGCTCAGAAAGGCCGCAGAGGCCACACTTATCAATGGGAAACAGCTGGTGCAAGAGATTCTCAGGGTGTGTAAAGTAGGCAGGCTTTAAATGGCTAAAGATGTGCTTATCTGGGCTATTTTAAAAATAACTGAATGTGTGAAAATCTGAGTGTGGTGCAGGAGGACCTTGGAGCTCACAGGTCTTAGCCTGCAGTGATAAATTGAAATAATAGCTTAGAAACCAATGCTCAGAGGCCATCTTTGGCTCATTTGTGTCATACAGGGACTAAGAGAAAAATACAGCAGGACAAGGAGACAAAGCATGACAGGAAGGGGTTCTGTTTTAGACAAATTATCTAAAAAGGCCTTTGTGGAATGGGGACACCTGAGCATGAGAAAGGGACCAAGGGAAGGGAATGAAAAGTCACACTCCAAAAGTGTTTCAGATATAGAGCTCATAGAACATGCTGATGAACTGAATGTGAGGTTCATCAGCATGTTCTCCTTAGACTTAGGAGTATGTAACTCCTTAGAGTTAAGGAGTCTATGATAACAGGTATTTGGAGCCCACAAAGTTGCCTTTCTCTAGCTACATTTAAACAATAAGCAATATGGCATCTGCAGCTGGCATTTGATACAGTTAGGTCTCAGAGAAGGTCATGGTGGAGGCAGAATAGTATAGACAGAAGCACAGGCTGTGGAAACAGGAGTGTGTAGGGGGGTGTTGAAATCTGGCTCCATCAATTTAGAGCTGTTTGACCTTTGGCCTTTCTTAACTATTTCCACATTGTAAAATGGATGTAATAATCGTGCTATTTTGTTAAGATGTTAAGATGTTGTGAATAAGGGGTAGAGAGTGTTTAGTACAGTGCCTGGCTTCAGCTGTGTGTATAGTAAATACACCTAGAGTTACTAATGTTCAAGAATGAACTTCAGAGATAGGGATGCTTATTCTTAGGGGACAAGGGAAGACAATTTCCAGTGATGTGAATGGATCATTTTGGCTTGTCAGTATGCCTAAGAAAATATCCTTCATCAACAGGACCAGCCATGTAATTTGCAGTGCCCAATTCAAAATGAAAGTACACGGTCTTCCATTGGAAAATTGAGAGTCTTGAGTTGGTGACCACAGAGGGTTAAGCCAAGCACAAGACCATTCAGAGTCAAATCTGGCTGCACACTTGTGAAGATGACTCTGTTCATCAGACTGTCTCAAACACTTCATTGTTCTAAGTAGGACCAAAGGCCTCTTGGTGCATGTTGTCCACCAATTCCGAGTCCAACCAAATGGCGTAAGTGGCACAATTCAATCATGCACCATCACCACCCACTACATCATCCTGCTGATTCACAGAAGCCGTCTTCCCTGACTCCTATGACCACTTGTATGCTCTCAAGTAAAATGAGAGTCCTCCATATGTATTTTCTAAAATGAGAGATTAATAAGTAAATGGAAGTGTCATTCCCTGGAGAAGATAACCCTGGGATGTGTTCCCAGATGTATAGTTCACATTCCTCACCATTTGGATAGGGCCAGATACATTTGATAGTGTGTCCATAAGCAGTAGTCCTGGAGGTGAATATTTTAGAGGACACAGAAGTTCAAAATGTTTACATGGTTTTCTCAAAGTTATTGCATTGATGGCATTACCAGAATTGGACACCTGGTCTCCTTAACTTCTGGTCTTACAATTTAAAATCAATTTTCAAGGTAAATGGGACATGGAAATAATGCCAGTCTCTTAACTAGGATTCATGTGAAAGATATTAATTTTAATATTATCTTTCTTTTGGATAAATAAGAGTTGAAAATTGACCTTTGTTTTCTTTTTATATTTTATTTATTTAATTTTTCTGTATTGGAGATGGAACCCAGGGGTGTTCTATTACTAAGCTATTACATCCCCAGACCTTTAAATTTTTTTTTTTTTAATTTTGAGACAGGGTCTTGCTAAGTTTGCAAGACTGTTGACTACCTTGAAATCCTCCTACCTCCACCTCCTGAGCAGTTGGAATTACAGGTGTGAGTCATTACACTGTGTGACTTTTCTTTTGAATGTGAACTATAATTCTATCATATTAAGCATTTGATGTGTTTTTATGTCTTTATATATGTATGTCTGTATTTTATATTTTGCTTAAAGTGTGAGTTCTTTGAGATATTGAGCTGGGTCTTTCTCACCTCTTTCTGTTCCTCTTTCTCCTTCCCTCCCTTTCTCTCAGGTGCTTTGTGCATAAATGTATTTAAAAAGTCACTTTGGGTATAAAATCATAGTTCCTAGCTAGGGATGATTTTGCCCTCCGGGGACATTTGGCAATATCTGAAGATGTTTTTGTTTGTCACAGTAAGGAGAAAGAAGGCTAATAGCATCTAGTAGGTAGAGGTCAAGGCTATTGCTAAGCATTCTGTAAAACCTAGGGCCCCTCCCACCCCGACACACAACAAATAATTATTTAGCCTCAAAGGTCAATAGCACAAAAGCTGAGAGGTTCCACTGTAGAAGAAGGGGCCGGGGAGAGAAAACGGAAGAAACCATTAAGATCCCATATCCCTGATTAAGAATAGACCAAATGATTCCCCACCATCTGTTTAGCATTCTGGGACCTGGTTCAAATTAGAAAGGCCATGGTGGACCTTCTGCAAAGGGGGTCAACTGTAGATAGTATCAGAGCCTGCAGCAGGGTCCCAGTGGACCCCAAGGGCGGTGCATGAAGTTGGGGAGTAGATAGATGGTACTGTGATTTTTGCTGTTCTCTGTGGCACTGGTGGATTATTTACTTTGAAACAGTGAGTTAAAGCCGTTTCAAGTCTCTCTGTGAGTTGGCACCTTTCCTAGGTGCGGCAAGATAAGGAGCATCCTCTTGGAGTCTTTACAGAGAGAAGAGGGAAGCTCCTCCCCTGAGTGTCCCAGGGTGCCTCGCCCCAGCTGTCAGGAAAGCATATTAGAAAAAGGAAATCAACCATTGCAATTTCAAAGTCAGGGAAAGGTCATGAAATGCATGTGCTTTGGATTGCAGGGGGTTTATTTCTTTCTGCCTGGTAAGAGCACTATAACGGAGCCAATCTGGGGAACTGGTTCCAGCGAAAGTTCTCAATGAAGGTGTCTGAGTGCATGAATTCCAGGGAGATGAAGCACTGATGGATTCCATTTTTCTACAAAATGTGGAAATAGAAACATGATATAAACACGAATTATTGACAATGATGTTATGATTAAAGGAATATGAATTTCTGGGCATACAAATGGTAACTAACCCTTTACTGTTCTCAATCATGATTCATTAGTGTTTTCAATTAGCATTCTTATTTCTTGTTTGTTTTTGTGCCCAAAGTAAAAAAGAAGAGAAAGTAATACAAAAGAAGATAAATCTCATGACCCAAGACAACATGGATTGATATCCAAACAACACAAGATGATTTTTCCAAGCATGATTACTTTTGTTAATTTCTCCTAAAGGTATATTTTTATGTAATTATTTTAAGATTAAACTAAATAGTTAAGATAAAAATAAAATTATGTTTAGATTACTAGAAGCAGAATGGCTGCATTAACTAATCAGCTTAGTTTAAATTTGATAGATATTTCTAGACTGCAATCCAAAAATGATGTTCTGGGTTAAAACCCTATTTGCCAATAATGTCAGAAATTAGCTGTTTCTCTGCCTGTGCAATTCTGGCTTTTATCAGACTTTAAAATGTTTTTCAATCTAATTGGAACAAATAGCAGCTCATGCTTTTTTTCAGTTGGTTGTCTTTATTTTCTCCTGACATAAATATTAACAATTTGCATTTCTTCTTTTGTGAATTACCTATGAATGTGCTTTGCACACTTTTTTTTCCTGGCGTTTTTCTCTTATTTGAAAGAGTTCTTGGCATAATACAGATTGTATTATTTTTTCCTTTTACATAGGGTCTAAGTATTTTTTTTTCAGGTGGTAGACATTTTAATGGTATTAGATGTATATAGAAGTTGTATAGTTTTGTTTATGTGATTGTTTCCATTTCTTTTGCTTTCCTAAATGCTACCAATTACCTTTTGATGAAAAACTAGCCATTTTCTCTCTCATTTGATCATTCATTGATTCATGAAGCAAATGTCAAGTCTTTTTTAAAAAGTCAGGACAACACTAAATACTAGAAATATAATAACAAACAAAGCAAACTGTATCCTCACATATGAGCTTAAATTACATCAACAAAACAACCACTATCACCACAAATAACTTTAAAACAAAACAAAAATTCCACCACAAAATCTATTTTGTGAATATCTGACCACAAATAAATAAAATAAAATGTTCAATATCTTTCTAAAGACAACTAACATTTAGTTATAGTACAAAAAGACCGAATAAATGGAGATAATGGTGTGATCCTGGACAGGAATAGTTATCCTTAAAAAGATATTAAATTTAACTTTAGGGTCATGATAAAATCATTAAAAATTGGGCTGGGGATGTGGCTCAAGCGGTAGCGCGCTCGTCTGGCATGCGTGCAGCCCGGGTTTAATCCTCAGCACCACATACCAACAAAGATGTTGTGTCTGCCAATAACTAAAAATAAATATTTTTTAAAAAAATCATTAAAAATTAATATTATAAGCATACATATATGAAAGTACCTAAGAAAAGTTTCACAGAAAAAAAGTAATAGGAGATTCACCCTGAAACATATAAAAGCAGATTATAATCTCTCAGTACTTAAAATGATTGGGAAGAGAATAATTAAACCAATGATATTAGTGCAACTAATTATCATGGGAAAAAAATTAAAATAGAGCATTACATCTTATATACATTAAGCTTTAGAAAAATTTAAGACTTTTTATAGATATTAAAATAATAACAATAGAAGAAAATATAAGAGAGACAATATTAATGTGTTTTAAGAAGCAAGAAAAGTTTTAAAAAGTACAACATTAAAGACAGAGAAAATAGAATCTACTATGTAAAAATTTGACCACAAAAATATGTAAAAGATTTCTACAATAAGTAAATACAGAAATGCATCTGACATAGACATTAACAATGGCATGACATATAACAGTGTACATGTAGTGAGTGTGGATTGGAAATTCGCAATATCTCTAATATATAAAGAATTCTTTAGATTTACAAGAAAGAAGACAAACCCTTCATTGGAAAACAGATGACACAAATGGATGATTCAATAAAAAAGAAATACAAAATAAAATCCATATATTTAAATATTAAGCTCTGGTAATAATAAAAGAAATGCAAACAGTTTAGCAAGTATTAAAAAGCACAGTATTGATGAGCATGTGAGAAATGTGCACTAGTATACCCACCACCAATGAGAATCTAAATGAGGATGGTCACTGGGGAGTGTGCTTATTGTAGTTAAAGCAAGGACTATTATTCTCTATGGGTCAGGTATCTTGCAGGTTAGTTGGGTTCTGGGGGTCAGTGTTTCTCCCAAGGCTGCAACCAAGGGGTCAGTTTGGGTCAGAGTCATCTCAAGCTCCATTAGAGAGGATCCTCATCTCAGTTCACTCATAGGGATAAGGGCAGTCTCTAGTCCTCTCTGGCTGTTGGCTGGAGATCTCAATCTAACCCAACTCGGGGCCATATATTTAAGAGTATAAATACCAGAAGTGAGGATCATTTGGGTCTACCTTAGAGGTTGTTCACCCCAGGAGACAATTTGGTATCACAAGCATAAAAAATATGTATTTCTGGACTGGGGATACAGTTCAAAGGTTGAGTACTTGCCTAGTATATGCAAGACCCTGGATCCAATCCCTAGTACCATTGAGAATTAAAACAAAGAGAAGAAAAATTACATATTTCTTTGACATGTCAGTTTTAATGGCATGACATATAACAGAATAAGATGTAAACAACCAAATGTCAATAATCTTGTTCCGATAAATTAGGTCATAGCTACACAACAAAACAGCAGACAGCAACTACAAGTTGTATACATGCATACACAGTAATATGAAAAGATGTTATTAAAATATTAGTAAATTTAAAAATAAACATATACATTTTATAAAGTATTAAACATATACATGGGAAAAAATCTGGAGTGACAGACTCAAAAATATTCACAATGATTATTTCCTTGAAGGGAAGGGAATGTATAACTTTTTAATTTTTCTTTATTTGGCCTAGCCTGTGTGATCTACATCTTCTACAATGAAAATATAATATTGTGTAGCAAAATTGAGCCAAGCTCATCTTGGAAAAAAAAAAATCCAATCTTGGTTGCTATTTGGATTACTCAAACTTTCAGCAGCACTGAAGACCCCCTCACTGTAAGTAAGACCCCAGTGACCTCCCATCTTGCAGGATCCTTAAAAAACTGAACCAGACCACTCTACTTTCTCTGGGAAAAATGAGTCCTGAGCCTTTTCTAAGGCCTCAGTCACTGCAAGGGCTAGTCCTTTATCCTTGGGAAGCGAGGGTGTCATTGCTTTCCAGGTGTAGATCAACAGCACCATTAAGCGTGTGGCTAACAATTGTGAAAAGCCAAAGTCAGGGAGATGCAGCACAGGCTCTCCAGAGCCTTCCTCAGAGGCAGACTGTTACGCAGTACGAGTTCTGTTCTCTCAAGATGGGTCTGTGAGTGGGAGATAGCACTAATTCTTCATTTTTACCACTCCTTTGAAATTTTAAACACATTATTTTTTTGTCTTTAGAATACAAAGCTCTTATTTTCCATTAACAAATGAAAATTAAAATAAATTACATTAAGCTGTGCTGTCAAGGTCTTTTCTGTGAAATTACTTCTACTGAAACATTTAATTGGACATGGTTTATGCATTGATAATAATCAATATATTCATTCCCTGATGAACTGGGAATCAAATCCCTCTGTCTGAAGGAATCATTTATATGTATTTTATAGGTTCATTAAATAAAGCAAGTGAAACCCATAGCTGCACAATATTACCAAAATACTTCCCCGAATGAATTGTGATTTCTTTATTGGCTGATGTAGTAATTAAATCATGTGCTACAAAGTAATACTGAAAATGATTTCATTCTTTTTTTAAATGAAATTCATTATTCTCAGCTTTAGACATTAAAACGGAAAATTTTCTATATTTAAGGCAAAGTGCTTTCACAACTAATCCCAAGGAGGAGAAATCTGAGCGTGGCAGATTGTTGGAATTGTGCAGTTATTCCCTGCCAGCCCTTTCTTAAGCCCCAGCCCCCAGCCCTTTCATCTGATTCCGAAACTGCCTCCGACATAATTGGGTTTCTTAAGACCCGTTCCCTCACTGGACACAATTGTGAACAAAGAGGACTGAACTGGGAAAATAATTAATTTTAATGAGAGAGACACTGGGGAAGTGTGAGTGGCTTCCTCTGTTTTCTTTGATCTAAAATAATGAATGTTCATGCAGCAAATAGAGCAGAAAGATTATAGGCATCTAGTCCTAAACAGAGGTGACACTTTTAGGGGAAGGAGACCCAACAATCTAATGAAATCTGCTTCTACAAACCATGTTCACAACAGAATTTGCTCAGTCACGACAGAACATCCTACAGCATTGTATTTTTAATCTTTGTTTGTACAAACTAAGTTGTACAAATACGCACTGTTACAGGTTCCTGAAGTGTGTGCCCAGTTCTTTCTCTCTTTAGGCCATAGATGCAGAATATTTTTTTCTTTTGGTGTTTAGGAACTCTTTTTTTCTTCTTCATCTTTTTCAACTTTTACATTAAGAATATCCTACCTGCATTTTCTTCTAACCTATGAATAGATTGTGATCTTCCCCCAGGTGAAGATAATACTATTTGCATCATTGAATCTCATTTTCTCTTACAGTGCTATGCCTATGGACTCAGTAAATCTTTATTGAAATGAATGGAAGAATTGGCCACCACTGAAATGTATTTACTGTTTTTATTTTGCTTTCTATAGTGGCAGTCCTTTATAAGCATGAATATTGAGACTAGTTGGAAGAAAACTACACAGGAATAACACCCTAGCCTCTTAGCGGCTCACAAGATTTTCTTGTTTGTTTGTTTTTGTTTTCTTGATAATGCCGATATCACAGTGGGCCAAGTAGAGGGACCCAGGATGCTTCCAACTGAGGCTTTGGCACCTCAACACATGGCTTTCGTTATTGCTGCAGAAAGTAAAAGATGGTGCAGGAAGATAAACTTTAACTGTCTTGACCCAGAATAAAACACTTTATCCCTGTAGTCTGACTGGCCACCAGGTCTCCACCTGTCCGTGGAGTCGGGAATTGATGCTGAAAGTTCCAAGAGTGAAGATGCCCTGAGAAATAATGTCTACACAGCACTCTGTCAAGTGGCTGTGTCATAAGTATTTTAACTAACTCTTTTTTTTTTTTTTTTTTTTTTGGTGGGGGTGGTGTACCTGGGATTGAACTCAGGGCCACTCGACAACTGAGCCACATCCCCAATCCTGTTTTATATTTTATTTAGAGACAGAGTCTCACTGAGTTGCTTAGCTTCTTGCTGTTGCTGAGGCTGGCTTTGAACTTGCAATCCTCCTGCCTCAGCCTCTGAGCCACTGGGATTACAGGTGTACACCACTTTGCCTGACTAATCAACTCTTTATTATTGGAAATTATGATAATTTTCAGTTTTTATATATTACAAAACCATATGTTGTGGCTTTAAGGGAGGAAAAAACCCAACTTATGAATGTTTCTGGTTATTTCAGTATAATTTGCTAAATACATTATCTTTCCAAAGGCAGTTTCCTGACTTTTAGAGCAGTAGATCTCAATCAGGTGTACCTTGTTCCTCTGGGGACATTGGGCAATGTATTGAAACATTTTGGTTGTCACATCCGAAGAATAGGTGCTACTGGCATCTGGTAAATAGAGGCCAGAGTGGCTGTTATGTGCCCTACAATGCACAGAAGAGCCCATCACAAAGAATAATTGTCCACCTTAAAATGTCCATGTGGATGAGGTTGAGAAACATAGTAATCCTTAACATTTGCAGAATACTTAACAGTTTACAAAGGGCTTTCAGACGCTTTATTTTCTTTTTCTCCTTTACCAAAGCCTGAAGGTAGTTAGCACAACTAAACATCAGAAATGTGAAGAAATTTATCTCTGATCCCTTAAATGCCAAATCCAGTTTGTTACAATTCAGCAATTCTTCCACAATGCCCAGTAGCTTTCCCTGGCCAATGGGTTTTTTAGAGGGGTGAACATAGCTTCAGTTGGTGAGAAGGTACAGAGGTAGAGTTGGGAAAGGGACCAAAGGAAAGAAAAAAAATCGAAAGAGAATGAGACATCCTACCCTCTTTTGAAATAGAACCTGAGGAAAGCTAACTCCTTAGAAATTTGGGTTCAGAGAGAGTTTTAAAATTCTAAAATAAAGGATTTTCTTAAAAGCCAAGAAGAAAGAGAAAAGGGACAACGGTATGTTTAAAATGTGCACCATTGTGTAAAACCTAGTTGATAACTCTGGCCCAAGTCCATGTTATTGGCTTGCCCTTCTGATTTGAAGTGGAGGTAGCTGAGACTCAGGGGTGAGGGCTGGGGGCAAAGTAGACCAGAGAAAGGTTAGCTGGGTAAACAGAGCCCAACAACTGAACCAACAACCATAGCTTATTTGCCTGGACTTCATTTGTGGCACCTGGAACTCATTAATAGTTATTCCCTGAAACTGCATTTCATTAAACAAAAGTCTCATACAATTTTTATTATAGATTGTCAAATAATCCTCTATGCCTTTTTCTGGTTTGGACAGGTTGGTAGGACTTCTCTGAACTTGCTAATAGAAAAGGTCAAAAGTTCAATTATTTTGCTGGCCTAGAATCTCATTTTCTTCTCCAATTCAGTGAAATCCAACCAAATTTTTCTTTTATTAATAGATGATCATAGTTTTAGTCAATGGGGAAACAGTATTTCAGATGTTCATTTTTGTGACGATGGATTAAATCTATTCTTTGTATACTTTTATTTGTTTCATTTTATTGTTAAATTTTAATAATAATAATAATAATATGTGGAGGAAATTTTAGTGTTTATTTTTACTTTCACCTTCTCTGTACAGCAATCTTGAGTTTAACTACAAGGCCTTAATATATCCTTCTAAAAATTTTTTTATAATAAACTAAAGCAGGATCAGTTGGAAGAAAAACTTTCAATAATAGCATGGATGCATGCAGATATGAAGATTCATGAAATTGGAGTTTGAATGAACAGTGTCTGAGAACCGGTGATTTAGCTACCCTAAGAGTCCATTGCTAAGGTCCTTGAATCCAGATGCGTACCTTTCATTGTCAAGGTGGTTTTTAATCTTGGCTGTATGCTTGAACTACCTGAGGAACTTCTAAAAATTTGCTGATATCTAGTTCCCAGTTAAGACAAACTGAATCAAAATCTCTGAGTCTGAAGCCCTGGGATGGGTACTTTTAGAACTCATTCCATGAGTGTATTGTCTACCCTGTTTAAGCCAAGCTGGCTCTACCCCATGTGAAAAGACTAGTGCACCTACATGAGTAGGATGTCCTACAGATCCCACATCTCACCTTATGTTTTGTAAAGAATGGTAGGAATAGTAGCAGTAATAATAAACTTTAATTTATTAAGTGTTTGCTACACGCTAATGGATAAAAAATATGTGGCATTTATACACAATGGAATTTTACTCAGCAATAAAAGAGAATAAAATCATGGCATTTGCAGGTAAATGGATGACATTGGAGAAGATAATGCAAAGAGAAGTTAGCCAATCCCAAAAAACCAAATGCCGAATATTTTCTCTGATATAAGGAGGCTGACTCATAGTGAGATAGAGAGGGGGAACATGGGAGGAATAGATGAATTCTAGATAGGGCAGAGGGGTGGGAGGTAAAGAGAGGGGGCAGGGGATTAGTAAGGATGGTGGAATGTGATGAACATCATCATCCAAAGTACATGTATGAAGACATGAATTGGTGTCAATCAACATACTTTATATATAATCAGAGATATGAAAAATTGTGCTGTATACATGTAATAAGAATTGTAATGCATTACACTGTCATTTATTTTTTTAAATCTATAAAAATAATATCTTCTGCTGCAATGCATTAATGAGCTTTATACATACAAAATTTTGTACATGTGGAAAATATGTCTAGAGTACAAACCTTCATTTATAACTTCCTTTTAAAGTGGAATTCATGTAAGTATTTTAAAATTTTTTATTCTGAAACAGTCTCAAACTTACAGAAAAGTTGTAAGAACAGTAGAAATATATTTTTTTCTGAACCATGAGAGTGACTTGCTGACATGATGGCCCAGCTCCCAAACACTTTATTATGTATTTCCTATAAATAAGGATATTCTCCTATATGACCACAAATGCAAAACCATCAAAATTAGGAAATTAACATTGATATATTCATCTTATATGCAATTCAAATTTAACTGGTTTTTCCAGATATCCTTTACAGCAAAAGGATTCAGTGCAGAATCACAGGTTGCATTTAATTTTCTTCATAGTCTCGTTTTCTCTGCAAGAGTACCTCAGGATTTCCTGGACTTTCATTACCATGATGCTTTGGAAAAATTGCAGGTCGGTTTTTGGAAGACTGTCTCGCAACTGGGGTTAATATGAGATTTCCTTATGCTCAGATTCAGGTTGTGGTTTTACAGACACAAAGAAATTTCCACTGAAGACTTCTCTTATCATCCTATCAGATGTGCATGATTTCAATTTGCCCTATCAGTGACAGTTTTAACTTTGTCAGAATAAAAGGGTGTCAATCAAGTTTCTATACTATAAAGTGACTATTTTCCCCTTATGATTAATAAGAATTTTGTAAGAAGGTATTTTGAAACCATATATTTATGTCATGCTTCTTCAGACTTCCATTTTACTCATTCATTCTTGTATCATTAAAACTCATGGATTCTTAGTTTATTCAATAGGTTATAATCCATTAGTATCATAACTTATTGTGATGGCCAGATTATCCCAGCCTTGCTCCATGGGGGCCTATCAAGCTGGCTTTGTATTTTGTACACATTCCCACCATTCTTCGAGTACTTCCTTTTTTTCTGGCATAATAAGATGTCACTCTCAGCTTATACTTTCCCTGACCCAGCCTTGGTATTGGCCACTTACTCAAGGGGTCATTGGTTCCTTTTAGCACAGAAGGTTATTTAGAAATCTATATCTGGGCACTAGGTGTGCTCAGTGCTACTGATATGTTATTGTTTCCAGGCCTCCACAGTGGACAGAATTAGAAAATGTTATATACATATGCACACACACTTATATGTATATGCATATATATTTTACATCTACTTATTTATGGAACTATGTATGCATACTAAAAAAACATGAGTTCACATCAATACCCCAATTCCAATCCAACATCATGAGACTTTTCCAAGTCTGTAGCTCACTCTGCAACTTTGAGAATCCTGGCTCACATTATTCTCCATCAAATTTGATCAAACCCCCAACATGCTACCCTTCTCCAGACCCTTTATGCTAGCATCTCCCAACTTCCTGTGTCTGAACACCACCTTGAAAGGCTCCAAAACCCTGAACTGAAACTCTACTTAAGAGTTTTTATTGTTGCTGTTATTTGTTTGTTTAGTTGGTTCTTTGTTTGAGACTGGGTCTCACTAGGTTGCCACAAACTCTAAGATTCAAGTTTTGTACATGTTTTAGTCATCTGCACCTGTGTGGCTGGGACTATAAGTACACACCACCATGACTGGCTTCCACTGGGTTTTGACCTTTTTCTAAAGTCCCCCAAGGACAGTCTCTCCTTGCCCTGCTTGTCTCTGACACTCTGTGCCAAGCCACCCTACTCCTCATCCCACCTGGGTTCTGAGGCCCTTCAGTGGACTACTCCTACTGCCATCCACTCACTTGAACTCCCTTCTCACCCTGCTTGGGCTCTGACTCCCATGCCTGCTCACCCTCTGTACCCTGCTCATCTCTACTCCTATATCCTGGGAATCACTTTTCTCAGCCCCACTTAATGCCTTGTAATTTTTAATTTTGAATAGTTTTTCCAAATTGCCATCAAGAGAGATTCTGCCAGTTTATATCTTACCAAAAATATAAGAGCACCTGTCTCCCCAACACCCTCTGCAATTAAGCGTATTATCATACTTTTAGATTTTGCTAACTTGAGAAGTGAAAATTTTCTATATCTTATTTTAACTGATATTTTATTTGAAGAAAAATAAAGCACATCTACAAAAACATTGGAAAAGTGTTCTCATTAAAGCCCCAAATTATGATTCCATTAACATTTTGAATCTTTAATGATAAACCCAAGAATAAAACAATGAGTTTTCTCAGCTCTATAATAGCAGACATCCCATTTAATAACTAAATGGAGTTCCAGAAGCATATTGGTGGTCTCAGATTTAATTGAAAGAAATAGGGATTTTAAATTCTAAAGGAACAAAGAAAAACAACACATGAACAGTCTGTTTTGACTAGAGCAGTTGTCAAGTCAACAATTAGTTGTTTGTACTTTTGTCACTTTGCCTGAAATAAAAGGTTGAATTTAGGAATTAAAAAAAGCCCATCACATGATAATAATGGGAGGCCAAGTTCATTTAATCCTGTGTCATAGAGAAAGTTCCAGTGACATAGCATGCCATTCATTAGGAGCAGCATCCTTCATGGTGAGGTCCTCATGCACTAGGTACCTAATGGAAGCTGTTCTGACTACATCTACCCAGTAAGTGGCATTAAAGCTGAAAGAAAAGGGGCACAGGACTAATCACACATACACACACCTGGGATAAGGAGCGGGTTTATTGTTAGGAGCCTGACAAGGCTGCTCTGCGCAGAGAGAGGGACTGCAGCAGCAAGTGAGCAAGAGCAGCAGCAACTCCCCCTTGAATGTTACCTTATATAGGCTAGAATCATGGGCGCACGTTGGGGGCAGGTTTAGCCTTGAATGACATAGTAAGCATCCCCTGATCTTGTGGAAGGCAAAAGTTTACTTCTTGGGAACAGAGACAGGCAGATTTCCTATCTCAGAAGGGGAAACAGGAAAACCGTTCATGTCTCTTTAACTTCTCAAGGAGAGAACAGGGAAACTAGTACCCACCCATCTCAGGGGCCAGTAAGTTGTCTCTTATCTCCCAATGAGAGAATAGGGAGAGACTGGCAATTCTCCAGGCCAGTAGGTTTATCTCAGGCTACTTTCTATTCTTGGGAATAACAACTGTATTCATAAAGTAGGGGTAAGGGAAAGGAAGATGGCTGTAATGTAGCAAATGTATGTACACATACATGTAGATGGACCATGGTTGGATCAGAGCAGATGGATGCAATTAATAGGCCACTATTTTCCTGTTCCAGAGTGTGGGGCAGTTATAAGCATGTTATATTTAACTACCTCCAGAAATGAAATGTGCTCGTTGTTAAAGTATTAAGCTATTTATAATTAGCAGAGTCTTAAGGAAAAAGAGTCTTTTTGACAGCTTCAGTTTTGCATAATTTCCTAGAATTCCCCAAGAAACCAGAGACTGTCCAAGGCTCCGAATTTTGAAAGGCATTCTCCATCCACCATGCTACATCTCAGACTCACTGTGGGTGCCAGATGACGCTGAAGCACACCTTCTGAATCATGGGTCAAGGAATTCTAGAGCTAAAAAGTAGTGTAAAGATTATATGGTTTGCATTTTTCACATGAGGAATCTAAGACATTAAGGTTAAGGTAATATACCCAAGGTCCCATAGTGTCCTGTCTGGAGTAAAGTAGAGCTGGAGGACCAAGGCCACCAGAAAGTTATAGATTCATCCACCAGGATATAAGAAATAGGTTACTGGGGTCATCAATCTTAATTACTGAATGGGGCTACCAGGTAGCACAGTCGTGATTCAAGGTTGCATGGTAAATATCGGGGTGGAGGTGAGGGAGAAGACAGTGGCATTTATTAGAAAAATTTCTGCTCATCCTTTAGGCCTCTATCTAAATATTGCCTCTCTGAAATATTTACTGGAACAGCATTCCTAAGAAGAATTAATTGTACCACAATTAATTAATTAACTCTCTGTCCAAAAGTACCTATCAGCTCATGTTTTATAAATGTGTGACGTGAAGGAAAAAGTGTTACTGAATTATCTGATCCTCAGTATACCCAGTATGGTCTGAGGTGTGGTAGGTGCTGAGAACATATTAGTTGAGTAGTTCATCAAATGCATGAGTAAATGATAACTGGATGAAAAATGAAGACAAACTGCCTCTTGATTTAGAGTCATTGTTACAAACCCCAGCCATGGGCAGAGGGTGAATAGGCTTCAGGAAGTCTCTTCCCTCATGGTCCCGGTGCAGGGTTTTTCCAGTTACTTGCCTCTGGTTTCATCCGATTTCTTACTCTTAGCTCAAACTCCCAGAAAACTAAATATATGTTATGATTTAGACATTAGGTGTCCCCCAAAAGCTCATGTGTCCCCTAAAAGACAATGCAGGAAAGTTTAGAAGTGAAATGATTGGGTTACAAGAGCCTTAACCTAGTGAGAGATCAATTGGGTGGTAACTGTAGGCAGGTAGGGTATGGCTGGAAGAGGTAGGTCACTGGGGACGTGCCTTTGGGGTATATATTTTGTGAGCTGAGCTTTATTCGCCCCCCACCCTGTCTGCTTCCTGGTGTCATGTTCTGAGCTGCTTTCACCTACCATGCCCTTCTGCCATGATGTTATGTCTCATCTTGGGCCCAGAGCAACCTCAGAAACTGTGAACCCAAAATAAACTTTTCCTCCTCTAAATTTGTTCTAATTTGTAGTGAAAAAAATTGACTAAAACAATATATGAAATCATTAATATTAGAAACAAGCAACAACTGGAATTACTGATTCCCCCCAAAAAAATACTGTTTCATTTTTTTCAACAAATAATTACTGAAGATCTACCATATGCTATGTGCTGTTATAGATTCTATAGATTTGATCAAGTTTTTGCCTTGCTGACTTTTCATTCTAGTGGTGACCAGACAGTAGATAGATGATGCATCATAAACTGTCAGACTTTGGTAAGAATGAGGAAGACAAATAAAGCAGGTAAAGGTCCTGAGAAAGGAAGAGGTCTAATATTTTAGAAGCCAGTTGGAGAATGACTTAACTAATATATTTTCAGCACTTACCATGCTTCCAACCACACTGGGTATACTGAGGAGGTAATTTTTGATCAGAGACCTATTTTATCCTGTGACTCTCTGACCTGAAGCTCCTAAGACTCCAGGCAAATTTGTTCTAGACACCATTTTCTGGACTCCATTGAATCTTCTTTCCCACAGTCATTCTGTTCCACGGTTAAACCACATTTAACATAGGGGCTCTGCCTAGGCTGCCAGGTCCTGAAAGCTCTTTTCCCAAATGTATGGAAGGACCCTCCAACAATTTTAGTTTGTTAGATATTTATGAGAACCAGCCCCTACCAAAAAACTGATCAGGCTCTTGAAAAGTAGACTAAGAAGAGTAAGACAAGGCTGTGGCCCTCGGTGAACTTACACACTAGGGGTGACAGTAAACATAGAAACAAATAAGTTGCAGAAAAGTGTGATAGGTGCCTTCAGAGGTATAGGTCCATGAGGACAAAAACCAAGGAAACTCCTCGTGTCTTTCCAAGAAGAGGTGATACCTGATGGGGTTCAGGACAGTACTCTAAAATTCCGCACTTTGGCATTCTGAATTTATTTAGGCTGAAAGAATCCAGGAAAATAGCAGAAACAGAAAAGTCCCTCTGACCCTCCTCCACCCTTTCCCCTGAAGCAGGATGTAACACTCTCATGCAAGAGGTGCCCTCCCTAGAGATGGAGAAGGCATCCTTTTCTCTGAAGTTGAAGGGACACAGAAAGGAATCCAAATAAACAGACTTGCCAAGCTCCCCCCATCCCAGCACACTCACCTCATACTCTTTGCCCCAGGACTGTCCACTCTTCACCAAACCTACTCACAACATAAAGCACTCTGGTTTAACTCTTTTTTAGGTCCTCATTTCCCTTTAAGTTTCCCAGGCCAGGTAAAACCTTAATTTTTTTTTCTTTTCTCTTGTCTCTCTTTTCTTACATGGACCCAAGCCACGAACTTAAGAGGGTAACCCAGCAGAATGTTTTTTCTCCTCTTTGTGCCTGAACTTGTAAAAGAGAAGTCAGTATTTTCTTGCCTGACATTGGCATAAGCCAATAGAGGTAAGAACAAGAGCTGAACTATATACACAAACTTGAAGTTCTGTGTGTACTTCCAGGTTTATCTCATTCAAAGACTGTGAGGTGGGGTTGAGGAATCACAGTAAGAGATTCTGGGGAGGACCTTGGTTTAATCCTGAGATATGGTACACAGCCAAGCTAAGGGGGTAGCAATATAGTTGAGGGTTACAAGATAGACTGAAGTATTTTCACAGAGGTCTTCAAAACCATCCTGGACAGTTTGCCTGTCATGTATATAAAGATTGCATACATATTCATGTATACAGCCAGACATCCTCAGACTGTAAAAAGCCACAGGAATTGTTAGGACAACTGATCAGGTAGGGGTAGGCTCATGAAACAAGGGAAAGTTAAGACTAATAGCTATAGCACTGGTTAGTTGAGTGTTGCAGTAATCATTGAGTGGCTGATGAGGTACTGAGCAATGAATGAAACAAAAATTTTCATCATTTTTATATAAGAGCATCAGTGCGAAGGTACCCACGATAGGACTGGGCATTTGGTTGGTCTGACAAACATAAGAAAATAGCACTCCATTCAAAAGACTGTCTTCCTTTTCTCCTCTTCCTCCCCATGTCAGCTTTGAAAAGAGAAATGTGTCCTAGCTAATGAGCTTCAGTATTTTGACATTAATTGGGATGTTTATTAACCAACAAATGACAACTTCCCATCCTACCCCAACCGTTAGGCAATACACTTTAAATTGAAAAAGAAGAGTTTTGGAGACCAATTGCACATCACTGCTTTCATTTCTTGCTTGTCAATTTGTATAGATTTCCAGTGCTAGAGGAACAGATGACTGCTAGGCAAAAAAACACAGCAGGCCTGTGATGCCCTCTAGAATTTCGGATTCATGTTTTGCAGTTGTGCATGATAAACTAATGTTCTTCCCCTACACAATTGATGGAAATGGAAATTTAAGTATTGCTGCCCAGTTCTCCAGCTCCCCCTCTACACCCCTGTCTTTATACTCCTATGAAAGGCAACTATATCTAAGATGAAACATTTTGTGCGTCAGAGTAATAAAAAAAAAGCAATTTAACAGACTCTGGAATTATTTTAGAAGCAGTAGAGTCTTGAATGAATTTAGACTTGTCTATGAATTTTAAGCACTAATCAAACAAATCAATAAGGGAAATTAAGGAAGCCAGAAAATGTAATTCATCTGCTTCATCCATCACCTACATTTCCAGATTAAGTGAGCAAAAGCACTCAAAGAAGATGTTAGAGCGCCTTCCTGAGGGAAATCACGTGACCTGCTCTGCCTCTCACAAATGCTCTGCATCTACCAAAGGGCCGTTTGTTTCGCTCTTAACAGCAAATGACGCACTCCATTCTCCATGGGCCACCCGCACAAACCCAGCATTTAATAAAGGCTGAAAAGCTGTATCAGCCAGTGAGTAATAACACCAGGATCTTTAGGAGGCTGATAGAATTAAATTGGTTCAGAAAAACCATCACTCAAGTGTCAATTTCTTAAATGGATTAGATTAGGTTGGGGGCTATATTTTCTATTCTGAAAATACTCTAAATTATTTCAATATTTCCTATGATGAAGTTCTTAAACTCTTAAAAGAAGACAAAGAGCTTATTAAATGCCACATACCAGCTGTCAGCCAGAATTCTTCACCCAGCTCTGCACGGGCCTAAGGCCCACTCTGTGGGATACTGAAGGGCCTAACAAAAATCAAACAAATAAAATGAAAGGCCTAACTCCTTCCCAGATGTCAGTGGCGGATATCAGGACGTGGCATTTGGAAATGACTGGAGATGTGAGGAAGGACATGTTCTCCATCTTCACTGCTTGTCCCTGGGAATCTTCCTCTCAGACTGAAGGAGGTGGCATAGATCCCCACCAGCCTGTCCTGAGGTTGGCATAGAGTGGCACTTGTCTATGCAGGAAGGAAGAGACAGGATCAGGGCCTTCTTGTCATTCACTGTATGGTGCTCTCAGATTTTGTTGTATGCCACCACCTGGAGGCCCCCACCCCACCCCCCAGAGCTGCCAATCCTGAGGGCCTGGGGTGGGGCCTGAGAATTGTCATTTCTAAACATTTTCAGATGATGCCAATGGAACCATACTCTGAGAACCACAGCCTACAGCATCTTTTCAGGAGGACATTGGTGGTCCACCAGGTATGGCACCCTGGTTTCTGCTTCTCCATCTCCTTGGATATCATTTTTCTTATTTCCTTCCCACTGGCTGATTTTCTCTCTATCCTCTGCCCTCTACAGTCATTGCCATCTCTAGGCCTTGGCTTCTTCTTTTCCCTATTGGAATATTTTTCTTTTGCCTGTTCATCCCTTTATCTCTTTCCATTCTCTAACTTAAACCAAATCCTCCTTTCTCTGCTAAAGTCATTCTAATCAACTTAAGCCCTCATTTCTCTCCTAATTTCCATAATTCTTCTGATTTTTGTGGTCTGTAGCAAATCTTGCTTGTTCTCAGACTGACTTATGGGGTTTCTTAAAATACATTGTAAGCTCCTGTGGGCAGGAACTATCCACACATAGAGTGGTAATGATACTTAATACATTGAGCGTTTACCAAGTGTAAAACATGTGCTAACCATTTTAGAGGTATTAATCCATGAAATGAAGAACAGAGAGGGCATATAAGTCATGCGTTAAAGTCATTCTGGAGCACTTGGTGGGACCAGGATTTAAGCCCTGGTCACCTGAACTCTTTTTAACCACTACTCAGTTTGTTGTGAGAGTCCCCCTAGGCTAGGCACCGCATGAAAAGCTCTCAAAATAGCCTGGGCACATGGTGCTGTGAACACTCTATCAGTGGCAGCCAAGACCCCCAGGAGCAGTGCTCCCAAGTGGTTACTGAAAGAACTGAGCAGACCCTTAGCATACCTCTCCTGGTTATAATCTCCCTTTGATCCACACCTTTCACATTGCATAAGCATACAGAGATGATGCTCGTCTCTGATAGGTGTGCAGAGTTGCTCAACAAATTGCTCAGTTGTCTTTGTATTGTGCTATTCACTCTCCATTAATATCTTCACAGACAATGACTCCTCTTTGAATGGGTGGTACTGAGTTGTAAGGATATCCCATGTTCACTGAACAATCTTTAGGCTGTAAGATTTGCCACACAGTTGGAGTCTTAATAATCTGGACTTAATAACACTGTAGGGCACACAACATGTGCTAATTGCCAGATGTGACCATGAAAATAAAATACATATAAAATATATACAAAAATAATGTGTATTTATGATTATTTTCACAGCACTTTTTTTTTGGTGTCAGGGATTGAACCCAGGAATGCTGCTCATCTCCTGAGCCACATCCCCAGCCCTTATTATTTTTTGTTTTGAGACAGGATCTCACTAAGTTGCTGAGGCTGGTTTTGCACTTGTGATCCTTCTGAGCTGCTGGGATTATAAGCGTGTACCACCGTGCCTGGCCACAGCAGTATTTTAAAAAGTTAAACCAATAGTGGCAATCCCTGGTTCTTTTTATTTTTTATTTTAAGACAGGCTCTCACTAAGTTGCTGAGGCTTGCCTCAAACTTTTGATCTTCTTGCCTCAGACTCCCAAGTTGCTAGGATCACCATGTGATCAATCACCATGTCAAGCTGCAGAATATTGTATTGTTATGTTTTTGCTTGAAATTTAATCTTTTTATCTGTAAGATCTCTTCATTTTCCCCCACATGAACATGTATTATTGGTACACTGAAAGCTGAGAGTATTACTTAGATGGAGTGGCTTCTTTAAGCATAAGAAGATTTAACATTTACAAATCAAAGGATGACACGTGTGATTTATCACACATCAAAACTCTGAATATACTGTGCAGTCAGGCTTGTCATTTTATTAATTTTTCCATATAGGACTTTTCAAATCTTTAAGCACTGAAGTATGTTTACATGTACTGTGTCCTTCTGCTCCAAAGAGAGAACATAATATCATAGGCAGAAAGCACTAGAAACTCTGAAGAATCCATTTCCATCGATATCACTTTGCAGCATGAGCATCAACATACTCAGGTGAACAAATGGACTAAGGACAATGGTGGCAACAGGCTGTGTGGCCAGTGCTCACCTCCACTGGGCCAGTTACATGCACAGCATGCCTCTGTCATTTTGTGTAAGCTGAATTAGGAGAACAATGCCTCTTAGGGAACACAGGAGCAAGGGCAGGCCTGAACTCACCAGCAGGTAGTCCACTTCTAGGAGAGGGCAGCAGAGAATTCACTCTGATGGCAACAATATGCAACTAGGATAGAAGATACTAATTGAAGCAAAGTCCAGTTAAAACATATAGTGGGGCTTTGCTGCAGATGCAAGACCCTGGTAAGCAGAATCCCAGCTTTACCTGGCTGCAGCACATCCAACCTTGTTGGCTTGTCCCCGTATATTAGGTAGAATGTCAGCAACAGCCTCTAAGACTGTTGCCATCACAAAAGCACGTGTAGATGGAGGTTTTTCAATTATTTATGCTAATTTGTGAGGATAGGGAAAATAAGGAATATTTGGCCACTACTTTGTGTTCCTTTACTTAAATGTTTTCTTTGTCCTCTTCATACCCAGTTAACTTACCAGACTGTCTAGCAAATTTTAACCTTGAAGATGTTCCCAAATGTGCCTTTCTGGGTCTCTGACTTCCTGATGCTTTCTAGCATTACAGTGTTTGTTGCAGGAATTGCAAGCATCCATGAAGTTTTCAAAAATATTGTACTGAAGGGACTTGCATATCTTTCTCTGGGGGTTTCCAGAACACTGAATTCAAAATGGGACCTCTCTTCTGAACCAAAACATCTGGCTTCACCTGGAAATATTACACACACACACACACACACACACACACACACACACACACACACAGCTTTTTATTGCTTCATTTTGCTTCTACTCAATTGTGTTCTTTCTCCCTTCACCCCAGGTTCATCCCAGAAAATTAGGTTAGCTATAAATGTGATGATCATTAGGAGTGTAGGTGTACATGTGTGTGTAAATTTAGAAACATTGACACTTTCTTCCACACTTATTTATTCCTTCTTAAATCGGGAGAAGAAAAATGACTAATTTCTTGGTTGAAAATGTTTTTGTCATTTTACTATGTACTTGACACCGCTGCAAGTAAATATGTAGGTTTTTACTTAACTGCATCAATTTTTGTAGCTGAAGATTTCAGAAAGCTGCACCAAATCTCAGGCTTCTAAAGAAATTGTCAGTGAGATCAATGCTGCTATATCTGGCTCCAGCGTCATATCCCAGGCGCCTGAGTGCATTTTGAGAAAGAAACAATTTAATAGAAGAAAAAAAAGATGTCTCCCCTTCTGCAGAGCAGGCACTCCACCAATTAACTGCATATCAAATGCTTTTTTCCAGAATTATCATCTTTGGTATAATTTAAAGACGGTTGCTTATCAACTGCTCTTTGTTTTTATTTTTTATTCCTATATCACACGTGGGGCAGGGTTGCAAGATGGTCTGCAACTCAGCCTCATTGCACGACATGGACCCATTCTTTTCTATATCTCAGAGAAAAACTAGGAAGCTTATTTCCTTGTTCTTTCTCCATTGCCTCCAAGGTACATTTGGGCAGTGAGAGGTACTCCCAGGAGCTATACAAGGTGGTAAAGAAGAAAAGGCCATTTTTCTTTGCTGCAGTTCCAGACAGTGCCTCAAAAGCCTCTGCTTCTTTGGAGTCCTCTGGGAAACACCCACTGTGAGCAGCTTGATCATATCTGCAGCCTCATCTTCCCTAGAGACCTTTTAGGACATCTCCCAGATGTCCTAACATTTATTTACCCTGGCCTTTATTTACTCAACCCTTCTAATGGTTGGGTAAACTTCACTTCCTCTATCAACTCTCTCTAAGAAAAAAAAAATCTAGAAAGACTTCTGTTTTCTGATTAAATCCTGAGTGATGGGGGGCAGGGGGAGATTGTTTTCTTGTGTCTCTCTAATAATAAAAAATATTTACAGATATTAGCTAATAACAAGGCACTTATTGAATGCACATCACTTACCACAGAATCATTGCAGTATGTTAGATATGAGAACACAGAGGAAGTCACTTCCTTCAAATAGTTCCCAATGAAGTAGAAATTAATAATGATCATGCATACATTAAATGTATAAATAAATGCAATGACTAAAAGTGTTTGCCAAGGGAAGAATGGATCAGGAAATTTTTGGAGAAAAGAAATTCACACATTTCCTTTATTTCAAAATCTTCCTCCAGCCAAATAAATGCTCAGTAGGTGGGCATCCTAGGCATGTGCTGTTGTCCATGACTGCACCCTGAGCTGTTCTGACATGCTGTCCTGCTAGGGAAGCACCATCATGTATGCCTGGGGCACCAGAGTAGGGAGGCCTGTGAACAAAGAAATGTAGTGTTTAGCTTTCTGCTGCTTCCTGCACATTCACAGAGTACATCCAGGAAGAATTCGAGAGTGAAAATAATGGCCATGAATAGTTGCATTAAAAGGGGCCTCTGCCAGTTGGAAATTTGGGCCTCAGGAGACAAAAATACTGAATTGACTGGCTTAAACTATGTGAGATGAATGCACAGTCAGAGGTTCAGTGGTGCCATCCACCCAGGGTTCTCCTGTCCTCTCCTCTGCTGTCCTCAGCATCAGTTCTATTTTGAAACCATGCTCTTTGTAGAAGTAGGATAGTTGTAACTTTCCTAAGTGAGACATCCAGAAACAAAATTAATATTGAGTGCCCAAAAGGGAGCATGACTTCTGGGTTTGATGTTTTCAGAAATAAGGAAAAATTTCCTCTCACCGGCGCCCCCCTCCCCCAACCTTCTACGCCTCTTGTATGGCCTGTTAGTCAGAAGTAGCTCTTAAGCCCATCCCTGCACATATCATTGGAAAGAATAGGACTATGAAAATCAGCCAGGATTTAACCTTGAACTTGGGATAAAACCAGTTTTTTGTGCCATGGTGATATGGGATGGATGTCTGATGCTATGTTTATGGCAATAAGAAATAAGGAGAGGATGTGCTGCCCCCATCCAACTCAGGCAACTGTACCAAAGTCACTTGTGTGAATTTGGGGTGACACAAAAAGACCACAGGACACAAAATACCTTTTTCAATGAGCTTCAGGACAGCTTCCCTCGCTCCCAGCCTCAGATTCCCACAATGGGGAGAAGAGAAAGTTACAAAAGGCTGACAAGAGAGAGGGAGCACACGTTCTGAGATTGGCTTTTATTGGGGGATGCTGTTTCTTAGAAGATTCTATCCAAAAAAGGGGGGGCAAGGAGTAGGATTACAAAGTGAGTGTAAATCAACCCTATCAGGTAACGTCTACACCTGGAGCCACACCTCATTATCCCAGCGGAGGTAAAGCCTAAGTTATTACAGGTGCAATAATTGTTCAGTATCTCTTGCTCAGGACTCAATGGCATGTATTTCCAGAGTGGCTCCCCACAAAGATACATGTAGTTTTCTCTTAAACTGATCCAAAAGGGCAGATATTTATTGTAATAAGAAGCTGGGCCCGGCATGATGTCATATGCCTATAATCCCAGTGGCTCAGGAGTTCCAAGCCAGCTTCAGCATAAGTGAGAGCTAAGCCTAAGCAACTCAGTGAGACCTTGTCTCTAAATAAAATACAAAATAGGGCTGGGGATGTAGCTCAGTGGTTGAGTGTCCCTGAGTTCAATTCCTAGTAATTCCTGTACCACGCCCCCCCCCAAAAAAAGAAAAAAAGAATCTGAGCGGGACTCTAGGACTTGCTGGCACCATATTGTTAATGAGAATTACAGATCTTTTGGGAATTTCTGCAGTACTCCCATCTTATTTTGCACTGCAGCACTCAACTATGCTTGAATTCAATTGTATTATACTATGTAAGTCAGCTTTCTGTCACTGTGACAACATGCCCTAGACAAACAACGATAAAGGCAAAAAGGTTTATTTTGGTTCATGATTTGGGAGGTTTTAGTCCATACTCTGTAGGCTTTGTTGTTTGGGGAGCTGTGGCGAGTCAGAACATCCTGATGGGTAGCATGTGGTACAGCAAAGTCGCTTACCTCATGGTATCTGGGAAGCAAAGAGAAAGAGATTCTCTTTCAAATGTATGCCCTGACCAATCTTTCCACCAGGCCTCCCCTCCTAAAAGTTTCATCACCTTCCAAATGTCTCTCAAAGGCGGAGCATCTGGGCCTTTGAGAGACATTTAAGATCCAAACCATAACACTCTATGGAAATTATGTTCAACTGTTTCCAGAAATCTACTTTCAATTCTGATCTTAATGAGAGTACTACTTCTTTATACAACAATGTTAGGATCAGAAAAATAGCTCATCACTGTACTTAGGGCACAGAAATAGAATTCCATTGTTGCACTGAGCTCCCTGGACTTCAATAATCGATGGGCAACAAGAAAGTATTCTTGCCACCAGTGATATGCCTATAAACACTTTTCTATAGGATGACACAATGCCAGACCTGGGACACCTGGAGACGATCTGCCCCATTGTTTTCTAGATGTTATTAGGTTTTCTGCAAAAAATACAGTGGCTCTTCTGTTGACTATGTTAGAGAAATGCTGGGTAAAACAAGTTAAACAGGCCGATTTGGTTCAGGACCTCACTGAGCTTTTTGATATGGTGCCATTGTGCAAAAAGGCACATTATATTCACAGCTACTTGAACTTATTTGATCACAGACTACAAAGTAGAATATGGCAAGACTGATGTGCATAAACTACTTTGGGTAATGCTGCCCAGATGCTTCATTTTATACCTAAATAAACTCCTCACTTTACCCCAGGATCCCTTAGGAAACAGGTGAAATATTGAAAAGGAATTTAAAATAGAAAACAAAGTGGCTAGACGTAGTAGTGCATGCCTATAATCCCAGGGTGCGGCAGGAGCCTCAGCAACTTAGTGAGGCCCTAAGAAAATTAATGAGACTATCTCAAAATTAAAAAAATTAAAATGACAGACATTAGTCTGTCCATGAATTTTTTAGACTGTAGTTTGAATTTTCCTAAGCTCTTAGAACTGTTGAAAAAAAAAATAGCTGGTAGGATTTTTAAGAGTGTTCTATCAATGGGGTGAAGTATTGAAGGTGTTTTCAAGAAATAAACTAGTGGGTTACTTAAGAGTGATACAAAATTTCCCTCTGTAAAAATGGATGAAGCCACTCTTTGTACCCATGGTGCAGAAGCAATTTCTGTCAGGGGAGCTGACCCATCAAGAAGACAAAGATCACAATCTGGGTGGGGAAGGATCACTTCAAGTTCTGTACAAGACTGTTGCCCAGAAAAGTTGAGGATGAAAATAATGAGGGCAAAGAGGATAATCCTCTGAAATGGTCAAAATCCTAAATTTCAATAACAATTTGCTAAAAGCATGTTACTGACCAGGGCCATTTATATGAAATATAGGATTGGCCCCCAGATGGTAAGAAAAGAGGACAGAGTTCAGGAGCAGGTACCGCCAAATTAGGGCCCTCTGGCGAAAAAGGCTAAGGGCCTCAGACTTCACCCATTTTAAGTGTTTCCCAGAGTGGTTGCTGATTTTTGTCTGAATTGTTTATGTCAAAAATGGATATTTTCCCAATGATCCTCAAGAAATAAGAAAGACAAAATTCTATCTTAGACTTTGATTATATCCTGTAATTTAAATCCCTCTGCATACATTGTGTGTGTGTTGCTGGAGTGGAGCATTGCTTAGAGATAATCAAGCAAATCAATAAGTACTTATATTATAAGTACCTTATACTAACAAGGATATTTATTAACAACCTCAGTTCTAAGATGGAACTAAACTGTGGTAACAATTTTAAAATCTGTAATAAATTCAGTTAAGGTCAATAGTCAATCAGAATCTGAATGAATAGATATATTATCAGAATATCTTGAAAAAGAATTTATATTAATTGATTGGCTGTTTTAATATTAATAAAATATATAAAATTCAGTATTGATCAGGGAGAACATGGTACAAATTTTAAAAGAAATCTGATTGAATGGTTGTTTTCTTACGCTTTTATAAAAGCATTGAGGATAATTTGTTAATCTGTTTCTCTGAGTCCTACATAATAGTTTCATTTGCCTCCAAAACTTCTAGAAGCTACTCCTAGTTACTTTAATGAGTTTTTCTCTTCCTCCATTTAAATTTGTTTTTTTTTCCAAACAGCAGCCACAGGGCTAAACGTAGGTGAGTTGGTTATATTAAGGGAGCTACAGTAATTAAATTATTGTACTATTGCCACCCCTCAAGCTGTAATTAGAAAGGATGAAAGCTTAATTTTTCTATCAACAAAGTCAATTTCATCCAAGCTGTTGTTCAGATTGCCACATACATTTAAAAAGTGCATGTCTAAACTAATGGGGAGCAAATGAAATTTAAACCCCTCATCACAATAACATGGGTGGATTGTAAATTTATGGCGCATATTCTCTATAGAAAAACAAGTCTATTCAAAACATATGTAGAAGTCCTCAGGCAAGCACAGCAGTGTGGATATAAGGTACCCACTGTGTGAGCTTGTGGCAAAAAGGTCTCTAATAAATTAGAGTAAACAGCATCCGAACTGTCCTCACCTTGGTTTCTCTGTTCAACCTAGCAAGGAAAGAAAGTTAGCATTAATTGGTACGCTCAAAGGAACAGGCACTTAGAGTAATTAAGTCAGATGCAGAAAAACAGCTCTGCATTGAAAGGCTGACAGCAGGACTCAGGCACAATATTCATAATGAGTGGCTGAGGATTTTAATGGATGGAGGCTTAGAGACTAATGGACAATTAATGTAAAACAGATGACTTCCCTTGGCGATGACAGTCTTTTAAAAGGCGCTTCACCTGCTGCTCAAACAAATGTGGCTAAAGTGAAATGAAAAGAGAAATGAGGTCTTACTGAACGGGGCCACAGCTAGTATTCGTGTCTCTGCTTTTTCCTCTCATATTTTCAAAAACTAGGTCAGGAATTTAACAGTTCCCTGCAGTGGGCAGTACCAGCCCCCTCTTTTGGCCTCCCGCCATCCAGGGTGGACTGAGATCACTGACTGTGTCTCTTAAACCTTCTAAGGAGCTGCCCTAAGGGCTCGCCTTGTTTTATGGGGGAAAAGAAGACAGGGCACCTTATAATGCGACAGGATATCTTTGAAAATGACACCAAACCTCCCCTACATAAGAACTGCAGTAAATACATAACAGAACATCTCTTTTTAGAAATGATTTCTTCTCAAGCTGGGCCTTTCATTGTGCTTACTAAGGTAAGACAGAGTCCTCCACATTTGAGCTTTAAAACCAGAGGCAGGCTCTTCTGATAAGTGGATAGATATGAAAAATACACGCTGAAATCAAATCAGTTGTTTGAAAAGAGAAATCTATTTCCTATAAGAACAATGCTGCCGTGACATCAAATTGCCATATGATCCTGCAAAGCCTGTTGAACCCAGACTGGGACTTAATGCTGGTCAATCAGAGCCCTGAATCCTAGGCACAAGAGGTGCTGCCAATACAGGAGAGTAGAAGAGGGAGAAGAAAGTACGTCCCTTTTCCTCTTAGTGGAAAGTAGGACTGGACTGAATTATAATTTTGAGATACAAACTAATCCTTGACAATTTTCTGTTCTCCAACATCCTTGCACAGGACCCTCAGGAAATCAGTGCCTTGATGTGATTTGGTTTCTGGGTATCTCAAACCTGCTGCCACTCCCTATCACTCCAAGTGTCCCTAACTTAATAATTCTTTACTCATTCTCCTCTTGTTTCTCTTCCATTTGTTCAAAATAGTATATCCCCGCTAGAAATTAGAGGAAAGCAACTTGCACCAGCTAATTAACACCCTTGGGTGATGGCCTGAACACTCCTAGAAGTCTTTGCATATTTAAAAAACAAAATGCATCTCTAACTGACAGAATTTTTGTGAGAAGAAAATCAAGTGAAAAATGTCAGATATCTCAAATGTATCTACACATAGAGGAGAAATGTACGAGAATATTAGTTATGGCAGAGAAAAGTAGAAGCCACATGAAAGTCAAGAGGAAAGTGTCTGAATTAAATATAGCATGCTCCTACTGTGTGATCTTATGCAGGAGTTACCGGTGGCCATTAGAAAAATCACAGAAAGTCACCCTTTCCTCACAACCTGGCTGGGTTCCAGCCCCAGTGTGCCCACTCAGCAGGACACTTCCAGGTCACACAGTTTATAAGCCCTGCCTACCCCCACAGAGAACAAAGAGAACACACAGCTGTAGCAGGGGCAGAACTGGGATTGAAGTCACAAATATAAATATAAGTGGATTGTGTGTGATAAGCCAGAAAGTTGTGTCGTAGGTATGGCACTGACTCTTAAGTTGGATAGGCAAGAAAAATCTAATTACTTTCTTCAAATTAAATCTGACTGCCATCCCTAATGCCACTGAATTGGCAAGAAATTCAATCTCAGTTATGTGTCTCCCTTCCTTATCCCTGGGCATACATAAAAATTTGGAAAGCTTAGTTGGTGCCCAGAAAGAAGCAAGCCTTTTAATGTACCGCGGGTGTGTGTATCCTTACTATCCTAGGCTTAATCTGAGGAGGTTGGCTCACCTGGTTCTGACCAAGCCGCTTCTCTACAAGCCCACTGGAAGACTGAAGCAGGCTCAGTGAATCCTGGAGCCTTCTAAGGAAAGGGCACTGATTCTCAGCCTTTGGGTAGATGCAACTTTCTTCCATTTCAACATCTTGTCTGCTCCTTGGACAAATACATTCAGCTATCCCCTACCCACACGCAGAGACACCCTCCAGCACAACCCTAGCATTGAGCTCAGATCTCAGGCTCCTGAGAGACTAGGGAGGTTTCCAGGTTGCCAGGAAGATCCCTTACCTGAAAGCAGTAGTTCTCAGTGGGTGGATCGTAGCCTGCAGTATCAGCATTCAAGGGAGACTTAGGGTTAGAAATTCCAGTTCTGGACTCCATCCCAGACTTGCTGAATCAGAAACTCTGGGGCAGGCTGTGTCTTAAGTCCTTCAGGTTCCTCAAAGAAACTTGAATTTTTTTTTTTTTCTCGGACACCTCAACATTCACTCAGAGCTGGGGATGTAGCTCAGTGTTAGGGTTCTTGCCTAGTATACACGGGGTCCTGGGTTCAATCCCCATGACCGTCACCACCACCACCAAAAAAAAAAAAAAAAAAATAGTGCCAGTTAGAGGCAAAGGAGCTTTTAGTGCTGCCTACCCCCTTTAAATTAGAAATTAGATAAAAACAAAACCATTCTCATTCTTTCACATTCCTCTCTGGGGTTGGGGAGGGACTAAAGAAATAATTAAATACCTTCATTAACTATCTCTTCCCCCTGCCCTTTAAAGCATTGTAAAGCACAGTCTGGATTTATAAAATATAAAGAAAACCTGAGAACTTACCTGATCCACATCTCACCAGCAAGTTCTCACCTCCACCTTCCAGGTTTAAGAATTCAGAAGGCTTTGTCCTGGAAAAAAAAAAAAAAGAAAGAAAGAAAAGAAAAAAGAGCATGCTGAGAAATAAAGGTCAAGTATTCAGACTAGGCTGTTCCACATCTCCATGGAATGAAGAAAAGTGTGAACACCCCTGGAATTTCAATTGGATCTCCTTGTGCAAGGAGTTTTATACGGAGTGAGACAGGACCAGCACATAACTTCCTTGCACTGAAGAATTTCATAATAAGAAAATACCATCATATTACACTAGGTAAATGCCAATTTTTATCATACCATCTAATTTCAACTTTGATATAGAGGTTTCATTTATGTGAAAGTGGAGAGTCATCATTTTCATTCTTAAGCCCTATTAAATGTCACCCGTTTCCTGATGCATCCTCCTGCTGCCCCAGATACTTCTAACACATTTCAGACCTGAAATTTTCAGAGCTGCTTCTTCTTTTCTAAGTCATTTTAAGAACCTGGCATTAAAACATAATTACATGACTGAGAAATACTTTTAAAGCCTGCTCAGTATGACTTTTTTTAATAGTGAGGTTTCCGAATTGCATGCCTCAAAGGATGATTTTCTGAGCTGTGTATAACTGGAGAGCGTCTCTCCGGGCCCATTAGTCACCTTACAAAATTACATGAACTCTTTTAGGCCCCCTAGGATAGCTACGATTTAAGAATAAATGAATGGATTATGTTTCATGTGACCATATTTTAAAACAATGTATATTAACAACCAAGACTGTTGGACCGTTTTTGGCTCCTGAGATTATAGTCACAATTGCTATAAAATAGAAGATTCTCTTTTTATAGAATAAAAAAGAACATTTTAAAGACAAATTGAGAATCAGACTCCAGTTTTACTTGAGGAAATCCAGGCCACAGATCAATCCAGACCTTGCTCAAGGTCACACAGTCTGGTTTCAGTGCAGCAGGAATTGGACTCTGTCCCCTACGCATTCCTGCAACTGCCAATTGTCGGATCAGCCAATTCTTATTTTTCCAGTGGCCAAAAATCCTGTCCATTACCTTCCATCACACGATTGCCACCTAGTGCTATCAGTGGACATTGCTGCTTATGTAATGACTGGGCTCAGGCCAAAACACAAACAGAATAATAATCAATTCATCTTTAAAAGTTATTGAGATTCTATTGCTATGTTAGGTCCTTTATTTATGTTGTCTTATTTAATCCTCACACTATGAACTGAGCATTTTTATCCACAAAGGAATGAGATTCATAGAGATGAAGAAACTGGTCCAAATTCACAGAGCTTTGCCCCCAGGTGCAGTAGCTGAATCGTGTCCTTCCCTGGGGCTGAGTCCCTGTCCTGTAACTTTGGTCTACATAAGGCTGGGTTCTAGTTCTTTTTGGACCTCTCTGATCTGTGATGTTCTTCAGGCTTCAATGACTGGCTCAGGGATAGTCAATAAGGCCCCCTGACACTTTTGCTAGGACAGGTGAGGAGGAGGTACTTGCTATTTCCACTCACAGAGTATGTGGTAAAAATAGTTGAGCCAGACCCTGTGAAGTAGAGCTGAGAATCAAGTCATCAAAATACCGGAAAAGCTAAAGGATGGAAAAAACTGAACAAGGTTACACGCCTTGTGCCCTCAATTCCAACTGTGTTTGAAGCCAGTTCCTGGGTGTTTCCGTTCTGAGTCAGTAAAGGCCTTTTTAAGGATTAAGCCAGTTTGAAATGGGTTTTTCGTGTCTTGAGCTGAAAAGTCCTAATACTGAGGATTTGCCCTTTCTGGGTTCCTTTTCTTTCTTTACTTTCAACTGTCAACAAATCAATATTGGTATCATGCCTATGCTTACAAAACATGAATCTGTTTTCCAGAACTTATCATTCTATTCTTATAGCTACAGTACTTAAGAAATCATTTGAAAATATGTAACTATAATTTTAACACAAAACTATATATAAACTACAATACAAAAAAAAAATACCTTGAAAATCTTTTCTCATCCTAAATATGAGCTTCTCAAAAGCAACCAGGAAGTTTACAATCTAAAGTAATTATTCTTTCATTAAGGCAAAAATTGAATAGAGCTTTGGGGCTTGTAAGAGAGTTTAGCCATCTGTCCAGGATTCATGTGTCATTATGGCTTGGAGGAGTACCGTGGGTTTTGACAAATGAGACATATTCCTTTGAGAATATCATGCATTTATTCAAGGCAAGATCAAGATATATGCATACTTGGGTAAAGGTGGCCTTGAAAATCATTTTTTTAAGTTCAAAATTTTTGGATGATGGGAGAAATTAATTTCCTTTCTTAAAATTACTCATTCCTTTTTTTCAGTATTTCAAATAAGAAACTTGTTACATGCAATTTTCTAAACCAGACTACTTCCTGGGAGTTAAATTGTTTATATTTCAATACTAACATAAATAACTCAATCCCAGAAAACAGCACCATGCTAATAATTTGTTTTTCCAATGTTAATGACTACCAGCTTTTGGAGAGTGTTTGCTAGTTAGGTTGAAGGTTGTAGCCTCGTTGGTGACAGCCTCAAGTGCCTATCACAAAAGTATCCAACAAAGATGATTTGGCTGCAGCAAAGGGAATTTTGTTTGTTTGTTTGTTTGTTTGTTCAGGAGGAAGAGGTTTTTCAAATAATGTACACAGCCATGAATAGACATTGGAGTTAAGTGCTACAGTTTTTACTGACTTATTTCAGCAATTTAAAAACAACCATTTTAAAGACTATTGACCAAGGAAGCTGCAGTTTGCTGACTTGTCCCCTCTCCCCACCACTCCTGGTTTCCAAGAAGCCTCAGGAGCAGCAGGATGAGAGAGCTAAGTGGGCATGACCTCACCACCTTAGCTCTTCCCATTCAACCATTGCAGCTTTGCTCTGAGCTCTTTTTTTTTTTTAATTTTTTTAAATAAATAAATTGTTTTTAAATTTTTTATTCCAACTTGTTATATATGACAGCAGCTCCTTTTTCAAGTGTTGAGCTTCTGTTAAAGATTTTCTTTCACTCATTCAAGCAGCTGTTTTCCTAGCATTGTGCTAAGGCTTGGAGGCCCTCCCCTGAACAAGAAAGTCAACCACCCCCAATTTATGTTCTAGCACAGGAACAGATATTACCCAAATAAACAAAAGAATTTTTAAAAACAATACAGGTAGAAATTAGTAATGATAAAGAGAATGAAGTGGTAGAGTGAGAAACAGTGACTTAAGGGGACAGGCATCAGTAGAAAAAACAGTGGGGAAATGCCTCACTGAGAAAGTGGTACCTGAGGAATGTACTGGAGCCATTTGAAAGCTGTAAACAGAGGTGTAATAGTTTGAAAATTTTTTAAAAAATAACTTTTATATGTTTGGTAGAAGAGGCAAGAGAGAATGAAAGCAGATGAGCTGGGCTAGGCTCAACTGGGATCATCCCGGGGAGAAATCCTGATGGCTAGGATCAAGAGAGTAGCAGTGGAGATGGAGAGAAATGGGTGCTTTGGGGCACATTTTGGAGACTGATGGAATTTTGTATGGTTTGGATACAATTGATGAAGTAAAAAAAGAAATTAAGAATTACTGCTAGTTTTTTTTTTTTGTTGTTGTTGTTTGTTTTGGTTTTGAGCAGTTGGATGAATGGTGATGTTTTTAACTAAGGTAGCAGAAATAGGAAGAGAGATATGCAGAAAGTTTGGTTTTGGATAGCTTTGGTTTCAAATGCCTCCTAATTATTCAAACTGAGATGCAGAGGAATCGGTTTCGTATGGAGACAGGAACTGAGAAAAGAGATCAGGCCCTAGAGACCTAGTTATGAGAAAATCATAGATCTAAAACATTGGAGTTTTAGATGTTCAAGATGATCACCAAGAAGGAGACCCAAGACCATGTACCAGACACTCATGTTCAAGATGATCACCAAGAAGGAGACCCAAGACCATGTACCAGACACTCAAACAATTATAGTAGAAGCAGAGAAAGGAAAGGAAGGATAGAATGAAAATCTAATAAAGATAATAGATTCTGCAATCAGATAACTCTCACTATCCAAAGAAAAAAAGAAATCTGCTACAATTGCCATGGATGTTCCCAGAAATAAGATGGAGGCATCAAAAACTCGGTCAAAACTCTTGGTTGATAGAAGTAGAAAATTGTGGCCAGTAATTCAAAAGTAAACTAAAAGAATTCAATGAGTTCTCCTACTCTTCAGAAGCCTTCAAAGATCCTAATAGGGAAATTTATCTCATTCCTGAAATGTTATATACTCTGGGGAAAAATTCCCTGATCTTGGATGTCGCAGCTAGGATTCATTTACTTTCACCTGGTCATCCTACAGCATGTCCCAGTACCAGTGTGGCTCTATCAGAAGGTACTAGTCTCAACTACTCTCTTCAGGGTTGACTCCTCTTTCATGTCAAACAAGGATTTCAATGTTCCAAATGTAAATTATCCTATGAAGAATTTTTCCAAATGTCCTGCCAGGCAAGTTCCATTGACATCACTAGCCATTGGTAGGATACATTTTAGTAATGTTGAAGCACAACAAGGGAAGAATGGACTTCTGTATTTCTTTGTATTCAACAAGTTCTTTGGACAAAGGGAACTTGCAAATATGCAAAAGTTCTCCAAATACTACGTATGCATCCAAAGGGATTATGTGGAAGGATGGATTTTGTCAGACCACAGAGGGGTACGCTTTCCTTACATCAGTGGGAACCTTTCCTGATACTGTTAATGTTCATTATTCTCTGATTTTATATTTGTGAATTTTCCTACCGGACAAAATTTATTTGTAAGCCGAAAATCAGTGTCCCTAGAGCTTTCTCAGTTACTCATGGACATCCACCGTGTAGCAAAAATTGGGGGCACCTGTATTCAGTTGAGACTGAACAAGGTGATACTCTACCTTCTTGTTTTAGTTCTTTTACTACAAATGAGTGCTGTTTTTGCAGTCTATTTAGTACCATGTTTCTCATTTTTTGTGCCTTTTGTTGACAATTTTGTCCTTTAAAATGTACCCCGACCCAAGCAAGTGCTTAAGTGCTGTCCAGTGTTTCTAAGCACAAGAAGGGTGTGCTGCACCTTATGAAGAAAATACATGTGTTAGATGATAAGTTTCATTTAGGCATAAGTCATACTGCCCTTGCCCTGGAGTTCAAAGTTAATGAACCAACAGTATATATTAAATAAGTTGTATAATACAAGGGTACATACTATGTGATCAGAGAATTCCAAGAACCTAATCCCATATTTCTTCTTAGAACAAGGCTTAATATTTGCATGACTTAAGAGAACATAACTACCACAAATAACAAGAACCAACTGCATTTACGTTATCAAAGGATCACCACTCAAGTGGCTTTTCTAAAGTAAGACACACATATCAAGGTGGTCCTAGTCTCCATTTAATGTAGACAGTCTTTAAAAGACAGATCCTCTTCCTTTTAAAATGACTAAAACAAAACAACAGAGAAATCAAATATTTAAAGCATTGCTTAATCAGTGTTATACTCCCCGCAGGAAGTGGGGTGTGTGTGTGTGTGTGTGTGTGTGTGTGTGTGTATGTGTGTGTGTATGTAAAAATAAAACTAAACACCAATTTCACAGTAAAATTGGTATGTATGAAGTGCTTGGTGCTAATCCTAGTATATATTAAAATATTAGTATAATATGCTCAACCAAAGAAATTGCACAGAAGGGAAAGGAGAGGTACTGAGAAAGTACATCAGCCAAATTACACATGTGCATTTATAAATATAGCACATGAATTCCACTTTTATGTATAATTATAATGCACCAATTAAAAAATAAAATAGAAAGGAAACCAGTAAAAGTAGTGGGGGAGAGATGAGAGAAGGAAAAGGGGGAAATACTAGGGAATTTATGTGCATGTACGAATACGCCACAATGAACCCCACTATTATGTATAATTATATACACTAATACAAACATTAAAAAGAAATTGCACCAAGAGATAGTATTTTGATACTAAATATTAGAATTAAACATATCTCAAATATTAATATTATTATCACACTTTTACCCCATATGTTATGTAAAACATTTTCCCAGAATGAAATACATATTCTTTCTTGGAAATATCTGTAGGGAATTGTTAAATAATGGTACAAACACATGATAGATAATTACACAAGTATGACGAGTCATGTTTTAGAAGAATATTTAATATGGTAGGATGTTTGCTGTACAATAAAAACCCAAAAGTCTAGGCACAATAGGATGATAATTTTTAAGTTTTCTACAAACACTTCTAACATAAAATCCCACAGTATTTGAAATTGTAAACTTCAGCTATCACATTGAAAGTAATTTTTATTTTCTATGTGCTAGTGTGAATTTTCTCTATTTCCTACAGGCATATTACGTTATAAAGTAAAAATAAAAAACTGTCATTGTGATTTCCATAATTTACTACTTTTTATTGTTCAAGCCTAGAAAGTAGCCACACTTGTTTTCATTTTAAGAAGCTACATTTTTGTTATCACTTGACATCTCCGATAATTGGTGAAAGCTGAATGAAACATAAATAGTCATAGTCAAGTCTGTATTCTTCTAGTAATAAATAGCAATATGAATAACCCTTTGTAGATTATACAAAAACTCTGTTGGTTTGGAAGTGAGATGCATTTTTCATGCAGAAAACATATCTCTCCAAAGCTAAACATCAAAAAGAGCCTGTCTCCCTGGAGTACCTTGCCTCTGGCAAACACAGGAAGGAGGCCACCAGGCTGCTGAGGAATAGGGGGATGCTGGGATCATTTGCAAAATAGATAACCTTCTTAACATATATCGTAAATCAGGATGTAAATTGAAAAAATAAAAGAATAGGCAAATCTAGGGGAAATGGTCTAGAATCACATGGTATGTAGACAAATATGTGTACCAAGTATACAATATGTAGGCAGTAAGTGTACCTGGGAGCAAACAGTCTCGTCAGCTATAAGAATGATGTAAACAGGTTGAATAATGTTATTCTTAATAAGAAAGGGTGTATATTTTGGCATATTTGAACCTATAATTGAACCTCCTATGGAGTAATAAAAAGAATTCCTAGTGAATGGTAAGCCCTCATTTTTACATTAATTATAAATTAATTTGTAAACTTTAGTATAATAATCCTTTAAGCCATATGCTTTAAAAATGTTCTGTGTTCATTTTAAGCTTAAAAAAAAACAAGCATGAGCTATTGTTCTCCTAGCTTTCATTTATAAAAAGCTCATCTAAGTACTATAAGCCATCAATTCTTAGACATTGATTTTTATTTCCCTACTATTCTTTGTTCTTATGTGTGCTCTCAGTTTTTGTTGTAGTCTTTCATAGGCACCACGAATTGTGTTTGTTTTCCCCCTTTAGGGCTGATTTCACCCAATGTACATCCCAAAGAAAATTCTGACTCAGGAGGCCTCTTCTATTCCAGCAGACTGGAGAATATAAGAAACTGGCTACTTAGAGAGCTTTTGAACAACAGATTTTATGTGCAACTTTGAGGTTCCACTTGGCAGTATCTTGGCGCCATCTTGACATGAGATCATAATAAGGCCAGAGAACACAAGAATAATCATGCAACTTCAGATACTCATGAGACCTAAAAGGTTGCTCATACTACCCTCTCTTTTTTTCTACAGTTCCATAGCTCCAGGCTTTATCTACAATTCGAGATCAGGTATAGAGGAATAGAAGAGGAGGTAGTATTGTATGTGATCAGAAATAGAGAGACATTTCCCAACTGGAAGAGTCTGTGCCAACCCTGTGGGATCTCTGGTTGGGTTGAATATTAACAATTGTCATGTGACTTGTACAGTGCTGGTAGAAGAGGTGATATAGCCACTCATTTATAGCCTCAGCTCCCCCTATATCCAGCCCATTACCACTAATAGTCTGCAAAGAAAGTGAGGGATTTTCCTGGGGAAACTATGAACAATAGTGCTTGACCAAAAGTTCAATCTGTCAGAAGACATCTGTTCAATAAGATATTATTTGTACTAGATTTTCAACTTTTTGGAGAAAATGCTTATAAATTTTTATAACTGTCTATACTCACCAAAGTTTTTTTTAAAACCTAGCAGATTATTTGTGAAGTATTTTTGTCTTTTTAGCTTCAAATGCTCTGTTTCATTTTTACATTAATATTTATCTAGGAGTTTGTTTTTTTTTTTTTTTTTACTTACCCTAAAAAGAAAGACTTCAAATACTAGCACAATAATGCCACTTGCTTCATTGAGTCTAGGGTATTTTAACTTCCCAGAAAAACTGGAAAGAACCAAAAGATTGGCTGCATGTGCTGTCTGTTGGGAGGATAAACAAAGCCTTTTTATATTTGAAGAATCATAGATCATGTTAGGCCTCGGAAGAGTGATAAAGAGGAAAAACTTTCCTGAGTAATGGCTGAAAAGACGGCTCAAGAAAAAAAAAATTTTAAATGTGGAGTTACTGGAAAGTTTTGCTGAATGCCATGATCTTGGAAACTGGAAAACCATTTTTTATTTCTGGGTTAGACATGTTCTGGGAACATTTTAGATATTTGTTGAGAAGCTGCCGAAGTTTGATTAACTTTCATTTATCGGACAAAAGATTATCACTTAAAGCTAAATCCTCAGGAGGCTATTCTGAATTGAATGATCCAAGCAGTAATATTTATTCCTTTTGAATTCCATTTGAGAATATTGATTCCTTCAGCTGAGAAATAAACAATCAGGAAGAAAGAGGAAGCAAGTGTAGAGGCAGCAACCCAGGACTTCCAGCTCTTCACTCTAAAACACAGGAAGGAATGTGGTCTAAATCACTTCCCCTCATACTTGCTTCCAGGCTGTTCCTTAGGAAACATTACTTATCTTCTACTTCTCTTTTCTGTTTTTTATTAAACTAAGGAGGATGCCTAGTGACTAGCAATAAAGAAAATTGTACTAAACAATCAGAAAACAATTTTCCAGAGGACTAGTTAAATGAAAGCATATTAGTTTTTGAAATCAATGAGAACTGAGAGTGATGTTCTTACTACTTGTGAGATTTGGGATGACCAGACAGACCTGGAATTCTGGCTCTTGCTAGGAACTCATAGCTGTAGGGAAGACAGCTGTTATGAATGACACCCCAGCAACCCAAGTACACGAAACATGAAGTTCACTTGCATTTCTGTTTACAAAACAAAATATATCTAGCAATAAGCAATGCCTTCAACTTTGATTTTTCCCCAAACTTATCCTATTCATTAATCAAACCAAACCATTATTCTAAATTCCAAGGTTTTAATATGCTACAAAAGTTGCCAGATACAGTGAAGAAGAGTTGATTTGTGATTGTGATGGTGAAAAGGATGAGCTTTTCATTTCTTTTATTTCTTCCAAAGCTTGCTGTTTAAAACACATCTGAAATTCATAATTTAAAACATTCCATTTCTTGAAGCTAGTGGCAAATGATTGTCATTCAAATAACCGCAGAAATGCAAAAGGCCAGACGGAGAAACCGTAAAGCAAAGCTGGTGTTCCCACTTATGAGGATGCCGATACAGATGAGGGGCTGGGAGTCCAACTGAGGAGAGAACAAACCTGTCACAAATCATAGGGAACCCTGCACTGAAAGAACTTTTGAAACTTCAATTGCATTTTCTTGGCTGATCATACATCACTGTGCATAACCACCATGTTACGTAGTTTCACAGTCTATATTTTAACTTTATCCCTTTATCCCAGGAACTGTTCCTATGATACAAGAAATTTATAGTAACCAAATTATAATTGTGCCATCATTTTAAGACCCATTGACTTTGGCACCATGTATAACCACCCTTACATACTTTTTAACCTCTTGATCCAGTAATTTCACTTCTTGTACTCTATCCTAAGAAAATAATCAGCTGCAAGGTTAAATAATTTAGTGTGCATATTTTTGTGTATATCAAGATGCCTTTAGTGTGCATATTTTTGTGTATATCAAGATGCCTACTAAGACATTACATAAAAAAGAAAAAAGTAAAATATAATGATAGGGAATTTTCTTAATTTTCAGGTCAATATTTAAATAACATTTAAAACAATCATGATAGAATGTTAAACTCACTAAAATGATGTTTTAGAAGGTATTTAAAAACAGTTTTGTTTTTATTTTAACTGGAAAAATCCAGAATATAAAATGGTATGCCACAAAATTAACTTTATGTGAAATATAATGCATTTGTAATACATGTGAAAATACTTTGTATTTTTAACAATCACAGGAAAGACACTAAAATCTTAAACTTAGTTTTATCTAAGAGTGGTTGGATTCTGAATGACTTAAAACTTTCTTCTTTTCACTACTTTGTAAATTTTCTTTTTTGTTCATTAATGATCAGAAAAAGATATAAAATAAATTAAGTCAGTAAATACAGTAAGGGGTGGGGATATAGCTTAATGGTAAAGCACTTCCTTAGCTTCCAAGAAGTCTTAGGTTCAATACCAGTACCACAAAATAAATAAATACAATTATGAGATATGAATATATTTTAATTATCACATGCAGCCTAATACTTACACAACTATATGAAATGTTATTTTGTTGTTGTGATTTTACAAAGAAGAAAACTAAACTGTTTCTTGGCTTTCAATTTCTCCAGTTCAGTTTCAAATTGCTCACTTGAGAGGGGCTTTAAGGTAATACAGATATGAGCAGACCATAAAAGACACATGTAATTAGGGCTGAATTTAAAACTAAGACACATTAAAATTTTATTAGATCACAAATCCAATATGGTTGTATACACCTATAGTCCCAGATACTCAAGGAGGCTAGGACAGGAGAATCATTACAATCCAGGAGTTAAAGATCAGCCTGGACAACATAGTAAGATTGTGTTTAGAAAACAAACAAAAAGAATCATTACATATCAGCAAATGAAGACTATGATCAAACTTCTTCAACTTAATAAGGGACATATTTCAAAAAAAACTGTCTGATATCATAATGGTATAAAAGTAGAAGCTTTCCCACTAAGATCAGGAGCAAGACAATCATGTCCTCTCTCACCACTTTTTTTCAACATCATACAGGATATTCCAGCCAATGCAGTAAAACAAGAAAAGGAAAAAAAGACATATGGATTGAAAAGGAAGAAATAAAACCGTCTTTGTTCACAGATGACATTTTGTCTATGTAACAAAACTGAAAGAATCAACAAAAAATCCTCAGAAACTAATAAGTGATTATAGCAAGTTTTCAGGGTTAAAAAAAAGTGAATCACCTTCCCGTTTAACAGCAATGAACAAATGAAATTTGAAGATAAAAACACAATACCATTTCTATTCACACCCCAAAACTGAAATAATTAGGTAAAAGTTAAACAAAATGCATACAAGAATTACATGAGCAAAAAGAAAAAAAAGCTCTGATGAAAGAAATCAAAAAACTAAATAAATGGAGAGACAGTTTGTTGTGTTTTTTTGTCAAGCTATCTTTTCCCATATTGATCTGTAGATTCAACACAATCTTCAGTCAAAATCCCAGCAAGTTATTATTTTTTTATTTTTTATTTATTTGTTCTAATCAGTTATACATGACAGCAGAATGTTCTTTGGTTCATTGTATACAAATAGAGCACAATTTAACTTCTCTGGTTGTACACAAAGTAGGGTCACACCATTAATGCAAACATACCTGTACATGTAACATACATCATTACATATATAGGGTAATAATGTATGTCTCATTCCACCATCTTTCCTCTCCCCATATCCAGTCCCCTCTCCTTCCTCTCCTTTGCCTAATCCAAAGTTCCTCCACTCATCTCATGCCCCCACCCCATTATAGATTATCATCCATTTATCAGAGAAAACATTCAGCCTTTTTTACCTAATTATTTCAGTTTTGGTTATTTGGGATTGGCTTACTCCGCTTAGCAAAAGCAAGTTATTTTGAGGCTATAAACCAACTATTTCACCAACTATTTCAGAGTTGACAGAGAAAGGCCAAATATCTAGAATAGCCAACGCATCATCAAAAGAGAAAAACAAAGTTGAAGAACTAGTACTGCTTGATTTCAAGATTTATTACAAAGCAGTAATAAAGTGTGGTACTTGAAAAAGAAGAGGCAAATATATCAATGAAATGGAAAAAGAGACAAGAAATAGAACCACAAAAATATAGTAAATTGATCTCTGGCAAAAAAATAATCAAGGACAATACAACAAAGAAGAAATAGTCTTTTTAACAAATAGGGCTGGAATAATTGGTCATTCACATGCAAAACATTGAATATAGATATAGACTTTGTACCCTTCACAAAAATTAACTTATTGATCATACACTTCAGTGTAAAACACAAAGTATAACCTCCTGGAAGATAGATACATAGGAAAAATCTAAATGAATTTAAATTTGGTGATGACTTTTTAGATACCAAAAATGGGTATCTAAAATAATCTATGAAAGAAAGAAAATTGATAAGCTGGACTTCATTAAAATAAAAAACTTTTACCCTACAAGAGATAGCCAAAGGAATGAGAAGACAAGCCACAGACTGGGAGAGATTATTTGCAAAAATGTGTCTGATTGATTAGGAAATGTTTCCAAAATATACAAAGTACATTTAAAACTCAACAATAAAAAAAATGAATAACTTCATTTAAAAGTGGATCAAAGATCTTAAAAGACACCTCACTTTTAAAGATGATGTACAGATGGAAAGTAAACTTAAGAAAAGATGATCCACATCATATCTCATCAGGGAAATGCAAGTTAAAACAATGGCATATCTTTAGATACCTATTGTAATGGCTAAAATCTTGAACACTGACAATACTAAATGCTGATATGGATGTAGACCACCAGGTACTCTCACTTATTTGTGGTTGCAGTGCAAAAGAGCATAGCCACTGTGGAGGTCAGTTTGACAGTAAGCAATACTCTAGTCATAAGATCCAGCTATCATTCTTCTTGGTTTTTACTTAAAGGAGTTGAAAACTTATATCCACACAAAAAACTGAACACAGATATTATAGCTGTTTTATTCATAAATACCAATACCTTGGAAGCAACCAAGATGACCTTCAGTTGGCTCATGGCTAAATAAACGGTGATACATTTAAACAATGGGATATTACCCAGTACTAAAAAGAAATGTACTATCAAGCCATAAAAAAAGGGAGAAATGTTAAATGAATTAACTAAGTGAAATAAGCCAATCTGAAATGACTAAACACTGCATGATTATAACTGTATGACATTTTGTAAAACGAGAAGTAGGAAGACATTAAAAAAAATCAGTGGTTGCTAGAAGCCTAAAGAAGGAGAAATAAATAGGCAGAGCACAGAGTATTCTTAAGACAATGAGGTACTCTGTATGGTACTATATGGTGATACATGTTTTCTAGTAAACCTTAATGTAAACTATGGAATTTGGGTAATAATAATATATCAACACAGATTCCTAAGTTTTAATATTTATAGCACTCTGGTAGTGGAAGTTATGCATGTGTGGAGGCAGAAGGTAAATGGGAAATCTTTGTCATAATTTTGCTGTTAACCTAACACTGCTCTAAAAAATAAAGTCTATTTAAAAAGAAGTTATAAAATACCAAGGTAATTAATAATTTTCTGGTCCTGAGAGGCAGCTTCTAATTTGATTAAATGAAGGGAAGGAGCAACACATGTTTACGTATTTTTAAAGAGGTCAGATCTTAGTCCTTATCTCTCACAACTCCTGTTGTCACACAACTTAAGGCAAATGCTTTCTGATAGCCACTTACATTGCCAACGATGTACTTCGTTAGGTGAAGAAACTCACATATAGATGCTTTACATTTTTAAATTACTCATATAAGATTTTTCTTGGTAACAGTTGTGCCCCACTGTGAGTGATAAGATTGTGTCACATCCCATATAGAATCTATATTATTAGCAAGGTGGCATATGATGTCACATCCTGGTGGAATCTACAATAGTGGGGTATATACAAGGTGTACTTTACCCCTTCATTTTGCACATTTGCCCATTATTTCTATGTTTTGGGAAAGCATTTGGATAAATAAGTCATACTGTTTTTTCATTTTCACATTTTTCCAACTTCTTGTACAATAGATTATATTCAAAAATTAGGTAATTCCTGTAAAATCTTTTGTTACTTAAAAACCTTAATTTTCATCATGACTCTGAAAAGATAAAATACTTTCACTTGAAACTGAACAACTATAAATATTTTTCAACACTCTTAAGATAATACTAAATTGACTGTTCCTTCAGATGTGGACTATCTGTATTTTATTTGATTTGTGTATCATACAAGTAAGTCCAGGTTCCTGTGCTCTGTGTGGTCTTCATAATTGCTAAGAATTCCCAGTGTTATTATTCAGCCTAAGCATCAGGCTTATGGAAGTGTGTCTCTCATTGCAAAAAGTTTGCAAACAATGCAACCTTTAGTGTTGGTCTATGATCGTCAGAATTTCAAAATAATCTTACCACTCATGTAACTTTTTTTCTTTCAAAATATCTGTTTGTGACTCATCTTTTCATTTATTTTTCATTCTATTTTATTCTCTGTACATATGATCAGGATCACAATTTAGAAAAAAGCTCTCATTAGTTACGGCCTTTTGTAACTGAACATAATGAAATAAAATGTGGTACTTAACACAGTCAACTTGTTCATCAAAATGGAGCTGCTCTTGACCATCTGGAGTATCTGCTGAACATCAATTTCTCTCTTCTCATTTTCCTTTCTCTTCATTCTTTCTGTGCTCTTATTCTTGTAAAAACCCCTCTTCAGCTGGAAAATTTGGTTGCTCTTTTTGTTTTGTTTATTTTGATCCTTTTTTTATCTTCATGACTGAATATATATGAGAGATTTCAGTTTCCTGTGTAATAGAGAAATATGAATACACTACAAGTCCTCTTTCTTCTAGAATAGATTTCCACTTTCAGTAGGACACATTTTTTTCCATTTTATTTAAATTTTGACACTTTTGATAATTTAGGGGAAACATGCAAAATTAATTTGGAATGACGGTACACAAAAGTATAATTCAAATGCACTTTAAAAATTGTTCCTGCATTGCACTGTGCTACATAAATTAGCAATCAAATTACTCCTATAAAACATACATTGAATTTTTATTACAGGAACACTTCCTCAGTTCATTTTAGTGCATTCGAGGCAAATTGTGTGTAGTTTTGCTAAATCTATTGTTTCTGCTTTATCAATGTCAACATTGTTCTATTTCATCTGAAGCTACATTTAGGACAAGATGTACCAGACCTGAAAATGTATGATCCCAGGCATTGGAATGCAGAAAATATGCAATTCACACACAGACATTCTAGATTTACTTGGTACTGCCACAATTTTGCTCCATCACCCCAAGAATTTTTAGGTTCTATCCTCAAAGTATCTCATTATGAACATGCAAATATTCCAAAATTTTTTAAAAAAATCTGAAATCCGAAACATTTTTAGATAAAGGATACACTATTTCATATTGTAACTATTCATAATAAATTAATATCAATAGCTCACACATATATAACACTTATTATATAGCAGGCATTTTGCCAAGGTTGTTAAACTTCAAATCAACACATGAGGTAGGTATACTATTATTGTCCTGATTTTAGAGATAAGGAAATAGAGGCACTGAGAGGAAAAGTGATTTGTTCAATGTCACGAAGTCTTCAGTAGAGGATCTAAAACAATGGCATATGGATTTCTAAGACAGGCACCTTAAGTTCCAGGCAGGTAGGATAAATGGGTAAAGCCACTGTGTATAGCTATACCAGGCATTCATCATAGGACTAGGGAGAATGTGTTGGGTTGATTAGAGAACTCAAGTTCGATTTAAAGGGCACTATTCAGATACAATGGATCCAGACTTTCTGATTTTTCAAGAGAATATAGAAATATGGATTTTTATATTTTAAATATCCTTATTTAAAATAGAAATTTTAAAAGAAAAAGAATTGATGGGCCATGCAGAAGAACAATAATTCTAGTTTTTGGCCCCTGCTCTAAGCCACAGTCTTTTTGCAAAATCTCAAAGCACAATTTGTAAGTCTACCCTGTTTTGCATTTCCATGCAAAGGTTTTTGTTTGTGTTTTAGTTACAAACACATTACCTAGCATTGTGCTTGTCCCAGGACAGGTATTTAGTAAATAACCATTATGGACTAAATTTAGGTGATGCAATTTATCTTTAAATATACATTATTTTTTCCCTCCACTTGATCCTTCTTAGTCAAGAGTCAGATCAACCTAGGAGTAAAACATAGAGAAGGGCAAAAAAGGCTGATCAAAATTTGTGATTCACCCTTATAAACATTCCAAGCTTTCAGTGTAGCCATCCTATTTTCATCTCAGTTGAATGAAATATGTAATTGCTTTCTAAAAGCAATTCAAAATCATCCCCAAACCTTTCTCAATCATCTGAAGCCCAGAAATCAGCATTGTTAGCAGTAAGCCTGTGAAATGTGGCGCTAGTACTCACAATAAATACAGGCAAAGTTACCCTTAGGTCCTGTGAATTTACTGATATGAAGGTTTCCATTATCTTCATTTTATCCATTTTTGTTTTTCTTTTAAATTTTGTTTATGTATTTCTTACTTCCAATGACCAAAAGATACATTCTTATGTGTCAAATGACCAAAATTGTTGTTTGCAGAAATTCCAGAAACATGGAATTACTAACATCTGCCTGTTCTGATTTTTGAGCTCACTGGGTTTGCACACATTGATGGAGTTCATAAATACTATGCCTGAGGCCAGCTCTTCATACATAGAGGAAGGAGGGAGGCTTGCCACCTCTACATCCCCTCTCTGCCCTCCATCCTGTGGCCTTGGACTCCGCTCCCATCTTGTGCATCTGAGCCTGTCCTATTTCTTCTGTGTAAATGTGTGGTTTGGCAGTTCTGGAGCTTTGCCAGACAACTCAGGAGTTTCTGCCTCCCAGCATCTTATCCCCTAAGGCTGCAAACTCAATCTATTTAGAGAGCTGTTAATTAAGTGAACTATTTGGCCAGGTACTTATGAACAGAGAAAATAGCAATGGAAATGTTATGCATGCCCTTACAAAAAGACTGAGTAAGCTATATGTAAATTAAAAAAAAAAAGCAGCAACTAAAAGGATCTCTCTGAAACGGATTTTCCTCAACTCTATTCTGGTTTAGTTTTTCTCTTTAACCAAATTTGAGAGAAAGCACTTGCTCTATAGTGATATCAGGCTTATCCCAAATGTGCTTGTAAACTTGGGCAAAATGCAGAGAAGAACTGAGAGGAATGTAAATATTGTATGTTCTCTGTACAGAGCTGTTTGAGGAAATGCTGTTTACTTAGAAACCAAGTTGTAGAAAGCATGTCTACCATCTGTAGCACAGACGATGATGACTGTGGTGATGAATTAAACAGTTAGAAGTAAAATCTAATGGTTGTTTCTGTTTCCAAGGAAAAGACAACCGAAATACTCTTTCATTACTCCTAATGCGCAAAACAGCTGGAATTTGTTTATGTGCCATTATTTATGACTTTGAAGATACATAAGAAAAGACAAGATGATTGCAGATTTTTGAGTGTTTGGGCACAGTTTCTGTAGCAGCTATCAGATGTGAGCCCTGTGCCAAGATGCAAGGACAATGCCAGAAGTTTGAATATTACACCACCACCACCACCACCACCACCATCATCATCATCACCACTCTGTAAGGAGGAGTGATGCTCTAGGAGAGAGTGACCATTCCATGTGTTGCCTTCACAGGTCTGATTCTACACATACCAATCAATTCATCATGAACTAATTACCATCCCTCACCATTCCTAAATTATGACAAGACATGTATTCAGCTTGGCATGATTACTGACTAAGATGCAAAGAAAACTAAATAGGTATGATTCCTGAGCACTCTTCAAACAAAGTAGGCAATCTAAAATGACATATAAAAGACAGTGAAAATATTCAATACAGTCTTAAGATATCTGCTAAATCGAGGCCCCATGGAAGTATTTTAATACAGTTGTTTAAAAAAGAAGGGTGAGTTTGGTGTGCCACATGGGGGTAGGAGGGGTGGAGTACTAATATAGTATCATCACCTTTCACCCACAAATCAATTGCTAATTTTGGTATGAAGTGGAATTTCAAAGGTTTGTGCAATTGAGAAGGTTGAGAAGGGGACATATAAGACAGAAAATAGAGTGGATAGAAAATGAATGATAGGACTCAAGCTGGACTTTGGAGGTGGTGAGGCAGAGATACGGCCTCTGCTCCCAAATACAAACGTTCAAGGTCTAAGAAAAAGGCTCTGGTTAAAGATTTAAAGAATGCTCTGACCTTTCTGATCCCTCATCTTTTGATCAAAACAACCAGCTGCTTCAACTAAACAGCAGTTATCCTTCAACTAAACAGCAAGGAAGGGACGGCAGCGGTCCTGCCTGAAGTGCAGGCTGGATGGGGAAGGTTTGGGTAACGGAGACGGTTGAGAGAACAAAACAACTAGTGGTGAACTGGAGCCAGCTCCTCCAGCACAAGAGAAAAATCAAAAATTGGCAAATCCTCGGGAATTTAGCAAGCCAGTGTTTAAACACAGGTATTAAAATATGTTAAACTTACAATTAAACAAAATTATATTAAAAACAAAAGTACTTCTTGCTTTTTTTGGTTAGATTTTCATATTATCTATTATTGAGATAATTTTCTTACATTAAAATGGAAATACTACAAAATGGTTTACTACTAGGGCTAGGATTGTGGCTCAGTGGTAGAGCACTCATCATGTGTTCAATCCTCCCTGGGTGTTATCCTCAGCACCACATAAAAATATATAAATAAAATAGAGGTATTGTGTCCAACTACAACTAAAAAAAATTAATATTTTAAAAAAATGGTTTACTATTAACATCTCTTCCCTACACTTGGTGACAATATGTTGGTAGCTTGAAGTCAGCCATGTCAATCAACATTCACCAGCAATAACTTGTCCTGTATCATCCTTAAGAGTGAGCCTGCTCTTTACATAAGAGCTGATGTTTAAGGCTGAATAAAATCCCATTAGAAAGAAGGTACACAAAATCTATGCAGACAGGAATGTTGTACCCAAACTAACATTTCTCTCACCTTGGTACCTGTAATTTTTCAAGAACTCTTTCAATGGATTTCATGGAACACATTATACTGTCATGCTAGGCTCTCTGGATACAATGAATATAAAGTGGAGTGCCTGCCCTCCAGGAGCCTATAGCCTAATACACCACCTAAGTGCATGGATGACATTGGACTAGCAGGAAAGCACAAGGAACATGAAAGCACAAAGAAGGGAAAGCTGAGTGTGAGCAGAAGCAGGACTAACACCACGAGCAACACAGCATTTGGTGCCAGCTAACGTAGGAAGAAAGCATTAAAGTGCATACAGTCCTTTCACTTTTAACATATCTGAAACAAGTATGGATCATATTCTGGGAGAGGAGCCCTGTATCTCCACTGGTGGAGGGAGCTTTTTGGAAGTTGAAGGGTACCAATGTCACCTACCAATGGCATAACAGTGGGAATTAGAAGGCTAGGGAATGACCTTCCTAGGAAGAAGAGCATCTTGCTTGTTCAAGTTTGCACATTCCAGTTGGAGATCTCGCAGTGCTTTCTGCCTGGAGTTCAATGCTAGGCTATCAGAACATCTGTTTCTCCCCATTAACCTAGACCAAGGATGTGTTTTAGTCAGTTTTTTTCTTTGTTTGTTTGTTTGTTTGTTTTTCTGCTGTGACTAAAATACCACACAAGAACAATTTAGAGGAAGAACAGTTTACTTGGGGCTCACGGTTTCAGAGGTCTCAGTCCATAGACAGCCAGCTCCATTACTAAGGCCTTAAGGTGTGTCAGAATATTGTGGCAAAGGAGAGTGGTGGAGAGGAATGACTCACAAGATGATCATAAAGCAGAGAGAGAGAGAGAGTCCACTTGCCAGATACAAAACATATACCTTTCAGGCACCCCACCGGGGACCCACCTCCTCTAGCTTCACCACACTTGCCTACAGTTACCATCCAGTTAGTCCTTATTAGGGATTAATACACCGAATGGTTATGGCTCTTATAACCCAATCATTTCACCTCTAAATTCTCATGCATTGTCTCACACATGAGCTTTTTGGGGACATCTAATATCTAAACTATAACAGGGTGCTTGGGGGAGGAGGGAAGGAGTTTGAAGAAAAAGGAGGCCTCACCTGACTCTTGAAGGGAGTACAAATGGAAGAAGGAACAAGACAAAAGCTACCCCCGGGTGACAGTATCCCTGCCACCAAAGTTAATTCTCAGCCAAAAAGCTATTTCTGGGATGTTTAGGAATAAACTAGGAAGGAAAGAAGACAAAGGAAATAAGAAAGTGTAGAAGAGGGATCAAAAGCACTGACACCAGTTCTGGTAAGATTTTCAGATGGTTCCTGAGATTGGGCCTGGTGCACTGAAAGGATTCTCATCGAATTCTTGGGCAAACACTTCTAGTTATCAGGCAACTGAGAAGTAAATTGAAATGACATTATTAGAAGTAAGTGACTCTGTATAATAATTTGCAGTCTCACTGCCTGAAAGAAGAGAGTTCGTCATCTATATTCATTGCTTTTGAAACTGCTAAACTGAATCCTGTATTTCTTCATGTTGCATTGAAATGTATAGTTATCAAAATGCTGACAAGTTGAGTTATTGGCTATTTTCAGGGCTCGTGCAAAGACTTTCCCATTAATACAACTCACTGTGTACATTGATAGAAGAGAATTATTTAGAGCTATAAAATGGATTATTACAATGTGTCCTGTATGCCCTGAAGAAGACAGTTTTTGACTTACAGAAAGGAAAAAAAAAGATATTTACAGGGAGTTGACAAATGACAAAATCCCATTGCTAATAACAGAGGGGGAAATGTAGCAATGCAATTCTGCAATGATTCAATTAAAATCTTCCTCCTCCACCACACTATTTCTCAATAGGTGAACATTGCTTACCTCACATAAAATAGAAACACTATGAAAGTAGAACTCAGATGAATAAATTTGTTTTAAATGCTGGTTGATCATGTGGACTTAAAAATATGGCAGGAAAATAATTTGACAATTTCCTTTACTTTATACTAAAACATTACAAACTACTCACTTGAGGATGCAATCATGTGCCATGCCTGAAGGAAAATGTTTTTGAATGTTCTGATCTTAAATATAAAGGCAATGGCTCAGAGGTAAATATGGGGTTACTACCATGGAGTGTGGGAAGTCTTATCTGGCAAATAAGAACCACAAACTTCTTTTTTATTGTGTAATCGCCTACATAAATAGTTTTCAAAACTTTTCAATCCATGAGCTACTTTAATAGGTCCATTGTTACTTTGGATAAATCCCCTCCCATGTGATGTCATACAGATATAGCTATAATCCACACTCCCACGACACACAAACACGCATGCACAATCCACGAATGAGTGGGCAATGATGCCACCAGACACCACTCAACCATGCAATTCACCTGCATTGCACAATTCCCATGTGCCGGGGACAGTGTTAGATACTGGGTCAGTTCCTACCCTCAGAAAGGTAGGTTCTAATAGAGAAAGACATTTAAAAAGACAAACTACAATATGATAATGTAAGTAATTTTATTAAAAAAGTGTGAAGGATAATGCTGCAAAATTCCAGAATGGAGGGATTCACTCTGCCCAGCATCAGAGAAAACCTAACAGACATGCTGGTATTTTAACAGGATAGGACCACACCAGACAAGAAAGGGAAAAAGTTTTGGTATTAATAAATTCAAAGTCATTCTAGAAAATAAACCCTATGTTAACTTCATCAAAATTGTTCCTGAATCCAGTGCACAGACCACATGAAAGACCTTCTGAACCATGAGGCAAGCCAGAGTCATACTTGAAAATTTCTGCAACATATTTTCTGTTGTTCCTGATTCATTCATAGGCAAAGGCATTCTGAGTTATATTAATTCCATCACATTCCTTCAAGTTAAAGCTCTAGGAGTTTTAGACTCCTGATTTCTTGTATTTACCCTTTTAATGGGATATAGTAACATTTTCTTACAACTTTGAAAAGAAACATTTCAAATTCTGTTTCTTCTCTCTAGAGTCCTTGTAGGAACACATTTTATACTCACTATATTTTATATTTTCACTCCTTTTCTTGATGTCTTTTAGGGTATATTATTTGAGAAGTAACTGAACTACCTGTTGGGTCAGGAGTTCCCACTGACCTATATTCTTTAAGTATAAAAGTAGCAAGGTGTTCTTGTCTGACGAAATATTCAAGGAATTCTTTTAAGAGCTTGATAGTGAGAGTCTGAGAAGTAATGAGGCAGCTTGGTACAATTCCCTCTAGGCTGGGATGCATTCTTCACTTGGATGCAATCTCAGATTCATAACTAAGAACTTGGGAAATGGCAAAGGGCTCAAAAGCCTGCCATGTGTTCACTAAGGCACTTCCTCCTGGGCTCATTTCCCAGGCTTCTGAGGAGCGGAAGGTTTTTGAGCTGAAAGGCTGAGTCCTGCCTGGAGGAGTCTTAGTGGAGTGATGTTGGCCACAGCATTCCCCACAGCTCTCCAGCTTCCCTTTCCTTGCCATGGCCACCCTAGAGGCCACCAGATAGTGTATCTGAGTAACACTGAGTACTACCCCATGTAGATCAGTCATCATATAAATGAAAAATGAACATTGGTATTGACTGCTTTTGAGGTGTTGGAGTGTTTGGTGTCTTAGCAGAGCCAATTTTATCCTTTCTGGAACAATTTTGTGAAGTTCTCTTTGGAGTCAGGGTCAAATCATGGTTCGTGAAGATGGGGATGGAATGTTCTCCATAGGAACAGATTCCCCTAGACTCAATCATCTTGGGAAATTATCAGGCCTGGAATAAGAAATAAGAATTATGTAAGCAACTTGGAAGAGAGAAAAGTTTCCTCCTCTTTGGAGTCAGAGGTCCAAGTCAGGGAAACTCCTGGAGGATTTCTGATACTGGAATGGAGAGACAGAGAGAGCCAAAAGACACTGAACATTTTTGTGCCCATTCAACATTGTAAATATTTCTCAGTTCTTTGTTTTCCTTCCATTTTCCTCAACTCTTCAATAAAATCTGTTCCAAGCTATAGCATAGATTCAACTGCGCTACAAGCAATTAGGGCAAGACTTACCCTTTTTCCCAACACCTGTACAGGAAAGAGCAGTGTTCCTGTCCCCAAAGTTCCCTAGTAAATATCCCCCAGGCCCAGCTGAGTAATTGATTTACTGTCATAGTTTCCTGTCTGAAACATAAGAGAAACTAAGATGCTAAGCACCAGAAATAGTCTCTGTTTCTGGCTCACCTTCCTGACCTCAGCAAGTTGAAACTGCAATTTCATTTTACAATTGAAAATTTTCTACAAAGGCTATTCAATAAGACACATGCAATTTTGTCTGTCTTGTTACCATGAGTTGCACTGTCACAGTGAGGATGAGATATCATGTTGCAATAACAACTGGCCTGAGAATCTCAGGCTACAACAAGAGTAGGGTACCACTAGAATGGCTTCTTTCTTATTGATACTACATGCCTAATGCAAATCTAGGGTGGTCTGTACTCAAAGTCTCTCTTTCTTGAACACAGGTTAAGGGGTCAGCCACCATCTGAAATGTGGCCAGTTACTGTGGAGGAGAGAGAGACACACACACAGCAAACCATGCCTTGACTTTTAAAGCTTTCACTTCCCAGGAGACATACGTGTGACTTCCACTCACCAAAAACAAGTTCCACATCTGGGGAAAGGCAAGGCAGGGAGCACATGTGTGAGTACAGTCTGTTGCTTCCCACAAACAGCACACATTTCCCATGAAGTCCCTTGAGTCTCTTGTTGAAGAGTATGTTGTTTTAAAAGGATAAATTACCATCAAATTTAAAATTTACAAACAAGCTATTGCTTTCGTGACAAAAGATACTCTTAAGGAAAGCTTGGGCAGAAGTAGGGAGATGAAGAAAGAGAGAAAAAAAGAAGAATGAGTGGAGAAGAGATGAGGGGTGAATACAAGGACAGAATAGAGAAAGAAGAGACACAGAGGAGGAGAATCCTCAGCAAGACTGGGCCACCCTTGCCATGAACGGCGTGGAGTTTTCTACTCCTCTGATGCTCCATTGTTGATCATTTCACAAGATCTACACAGTTCATTCAATGAAGATGGACTCATAGGGAAGAGGCAGCAAAAGAGAAGTGCAGAAAGAGAGGCTTCAATCAGACACATGAGTCTGGGCTCTCAGAGAAGGGTGGCTGAAGAAAAAGAAAAGGGAACCTACGTTAGTCAGCTTTGCATCGTTGTGACCAAAAGACCTGACAAGAACAACATAAAAAGGGAAAGATTATTTTGGCTCTTGGTTTCAGAGGTTCAGTCCATGGTCGGCTGACTTCACAGCTCTGGGTCTGAGGGGAAACAGAACATCATTTCGGAAAGGCATGGCAGAGGAAAGCAGCTCAGGACGTGGCAAAAGGAAACGGAGAGCTCTGCTCACCAGGGGCAAAATAGAAACCCCAAAGGCACACCTCACTTGCCTAAGGTTACCTACCACCCAGTTAATCCATATCAGTGGATCAATCTATTGATTCATCTATGGATTAGATGAAAGAGCTCATAATAATCATTTCACTTCAGCATTCTTGCATTGTCTCATACGTGAGATTTTGAGAGACACCTCATATCTAAACCAAAACACCACCCTCGGGAAAGTCTAAAATTGGATAACTTTGTAAACTTGGGAAGACACTGCAGCCTTGTGAAACTGATAGTTTGTTGTTCTGGCCTTTGAAATATCCATTTTTTTCCCTTGCAGCACTCTGCCTGATGAGGTGTACAAAGATCACTCTTGAGATTTGCATGTATGTCCCAGGAAAGAAGATTTGGGAACTGGCTATCCCAAAAAAGACCCAAGGGCATTTATAGCAAGGTGTGAGCACTGGCCTGCACTGCAGTGGTTCCAGCTGGTCAAGCCTGAGCCAGCCTCTTTCTACCCATCTTTATTTTATTTATTTTATTTTTTTTCTATTTTATATACTTTATTCTAATATTTCTATTAGAATATAGGATTCTAAAGAATACATGTAACTTGTTTTAATTATTATTTTTGCAGAAGTCATTTGCATATGAAACTTTTATTTTTATATATTTTTAATTTTTTTATTGTTGGTTGTTCAAAACATTACATAGTTCTTGATATATCATATTTCACACTTTGATTCAAGTGGGTCATGAACTCCCATTTTTACCCTGTATACAGATTGCAGAATCACATCAGTTACACTTCCATTGATTTACATATTGCCATACTCCACCCATCTTTAGACAGCCTCCTTTAGCCTTCAGTTCTGGAGAAGATGGTGAGCCTTCTGGATAGAGGTAATATAACTGTTCTGGAAAAACCTTACTCTTCCCCATGAGAAGTCACATAAATTTGTTTAAAAAGAAAAAGGGAGAAAAATCTTTACAAGCCCACCAGTCAGGTGCTTAAAAACATCATTTTAACCTACCAAGAGCTGCTTTCAGTAGCACTTTGCAAGTGGAGACTAACAGGCATCTCTATTAAATGTCAGATTGTCTTTTCACATAAAAGCCATGAAATTGTCTAATTGAAATCCATTGTGAGAGAGATTCTGAATTTTCCACAGGGATGACATACAGCTAGAAAAGCAGCAAGCCACTTTCCAAGTTACCATTAAGACCCTGAGTCAACAATAGCTTTGCTCACACTAAGGCATCTGGGTCATTTGTTCATGATTCAATTGTGAAACTGTCCTAAAAATTGTATATGAAATAGAAACCATTTTCTAAGGAGAATGTATCAATGTTACTAAGCAAGAAAACTTAGAGAGTCAACCAGTGGCTTAAATTCCCTCTCAGGGTCCTGTTGAATCTCTATCCCTCCTCTGACATTAAAATTTCCCTTTTCTTCTTCAATCTACAAGTCTACTTTTTCCTCAAAAGTTGTTCATAATTTATTCAGGGATACCACTATCCTAATTAAAGCCTTCATGTGAATAAAAGGGCTTAACTTCTTGGGTACCCATTTCAGCAAGCTCAGTGTCTGAGAGAAACAAAGGAAATCCCTTCTTCTGGAAAGATCTCTACTCCATGTTAGTGTGGTTTGATACCCAATCTCCACATGCCCTTTAGCTGGGTACCATTGTAAAGGGCACAAACTGTAAAACTGTACATGCCATCTCTTAACTGTTCTTAAATGATGTGTTTCTATAGCTATTTTTATTTGTCTAGGGGTGTATACACACACACACACACACACACACATATATATATATATATATATCAAGCTAATCAGAGCCCTTCTGTGTAATATTTTTTTTCAACAGTAACCAAGACGTTCAGACCTTCCCTATTGGTAAAAGCCAAAAGATGAATTTCATGAGCTACTGGTGACTAAGATTCCTTTAAAAAAAAACAAAAACAAACAAACAAAATCCCAGGTGATTTGTAGTAGGTGAAAAAATGAAATCAACCTGCACAAAGAAGCAAAAGCATAAATAATTATATTTTAGTGAACAATGAATATTCTGGTTCTGGGGATAGATGAGACTAGAGACATCCTTCCCTTCCTTGCTGTTGGGTGGTTTGTTGATTGGTTTACCTGGACTCCATCATGGCAACTTGAGGGTCATAAACAAAGTGCAGCAGTACTGTAAAAACCAACCATGGACCATGGCAGGCGATGCTTCCTGACCTTATGCAATTCTAGATCTCACTTTCCTCATCTATAAAATGAGAACTTTTATAATCTCGGTTTCATGGATTTGTTGATCAGATTAAGTGAAACAATAAGTGTAGATATTATAATAGTGCCTGGCACCCAGGGTTTAATAAATTTTAGGTCTAATTATTATTAGTTTATTATTTCCAGTGTCAGGAGGGTGCTTGACATTGAATAGACACTAGTAAGTGTTGCAATGGATTTAAGAGTCCCACTTTGCCCTAATTCCATAGTTAACATTCTGTGAACTCAGGTAAGTCACTTTATTCTTTTTGAACCTTGGTTTTTCATTTTTAAGTGAGAATAATATTTTTGACAGGCAGTTAAAAGATAACATGAGATATTGTGTAAGAACTAATTTCCAGAATTCTGCCAAAAGGTAAAAGATTAGGGATATACATCTAAGTTTGCTTCTTTTCGAAGATGCCAAGATATATTTTATTTTTTAATTGACAGATAAAAACTGTACATATTTATGGGATACCATGTGATATTTCAATATGTGTATAAATTGTGTAATGATCAATGCAGGGTAAGAAAATCTATCCAAATCTTATCATTTCTTTGTGGTTAAAAACATTCAGAATCAATATTTTATCTCATCCCAGTTAGAAATGTTATTATCAAAAAGATAAAAGATAAATTCTGGTGAGGATGTGGAGAAAGGGAACTCTTACACACTGTTGATGGTAATGTAAATTCGTGTAGTCATTATGGAGGACAATATGGAGATTCCTTAAAAAACAAAAACAGAACTACCATATGATCCAGCTATCCCACTTCTGGGCATAAATCCAAAGGAAATGAAATCAGTAATTCAAAGAGATAACTTCACTCTCATATTTACTGCAGCACTATTCACGAAAGCCAAGAAGTGGGATGAACCCTAGGTGCTCATCAGTAGGTCAGGGGATAAAGAAATTTGGTATATATACACAGTGGGATATCATTCAGCTCTAAGAAAATGAAATCCTGTCATTTTCAGCAATATGGATGGAACTGGAGGATATTATGTTAAATGAAGTCAGCCAGATTCAGAGAAAAACTACATGTTCTCTCATACATGGAAGCTAAGGAATAATAAAAAGATGAAATGCTAATTATCCTGATTTGATCAGTACATTCTGTAACATTTGTTGAAATATCACACTGTACATCATAAACATGTATATCAAAAGTTAATAAATTTGTTTAAAAAATCTGTAGTCTAGTAGCTAAAAAAAAAAGAAGTGAGAATTTAAAGACTGACATTCTTCCATTGAATGCAACAGGTACTATACGTCCTAAAAATAGAGCCCTTTTCCCAACTGGAAACAACAAAACTATTCTTATTTTGATTGGAAAAAAATGTGTTCTTTAAACATTTTTTTATTAGCCCTCAGGCAAAATTTTTACTTTACCCTGATGAAGACTGAAAATTTTGATAGTACTCCAAGGCCAGCCTATGAAAAAAGCAATTTAAAAATTCCAAACCAAATCTTGTTATGATGTTTAAAATATTAGCCTCCATACAATTAAAGAAGCCTCACATCAAATTATTAGCATGCTAATAATTATTAATAATCAAATGCTAGCATTTGATTCTTGATACTTGGATATTTGGAGATTTGGGATTAATAACTAAAATTGAATCCAATAATTTTGGGGCCATTTCATTGTAAGTAACTTGTCCTCCCACCAGAAAACAATTGCTTTTTCTAGCAAGTTTGTAAATATATTGACATGTTCAACAGAACAAATTCAAGTTAAAGAATAGAAATGTGACACAATCTATGACAACAGGAAAGTTGAACATTGTGCTATGATATCCTGTTTGTCTTTTAATTTAGAACATCACCATCAGTTCTCTGACACACCCTCTTCCCCTGTTAACCCAAAGATTTGCAAGGCAGGAGGGAGGGACTTGGAGAGAGCCCGTGTTTGACCGAAGCTATTTTCAAGCCAGATTACACACCTGTTCGGTAGCACTTAGGTGATGTGGTTCCAAGTTTGTAGCAGACACCATTGACTTCCTTCTGGCACTGTTTTCCTTGCTGGCTTGCTAATAGAACCTCAATTATGCTCTAATCTTAGTGTGCCTAACCCCAGGAAATGGATCATGTTTGGTCTCTGTCGACTCCCTGCTACCAGATGTGGGCAATTGACCCAGCCTGATTAATGTGATGTCAGTGTGGTTTGCTGTGAGCTCAGGGAGTTTCCTTCCAGAAAAAAAAAAAAAAAAAAAGGCCCATGAGCCTACCTCTTTTCCTCCTTTCCCTCTCCATCCTTGAACATTACATTATGTGAGAATATAATGCTTGAAATTTCAGCAGATCTTTCAGTAGCCATGATGGGAAGACTGGCCAGTCAGAGTGATGGACTCGGTGGCCGGGGGATGTGGAGCTGACCCACTCCAGAAATTACCCACCTCTGCACTTCTTGTTACGTATTAAATTCAATGACTTTATTGGCTAAAACACTGGTAAGTATTTTTGTTACTTGTAAGGAAAATCACCCTCACTGACAGAAGGGTCTTCCACAAAGAACTTTATCCCCCTCTTTTCCCTGCTCCTTCCCACTCCCCATAATACCTGGCCAACTATGAAGCTGCACAGTAAGCACCACAGAAAATCACTCTGCATCTTCTCCTCACTGATGATAAAGGAAGGAATTCAGGTGTGATTCCCTTGGAGGAGTGGCCCTGGCAAGGTGTGACTACTGATGGGAAAGGGAAAAGGTGTGTCTGACTGACAGTGTTTTGACTTTGATGGGAGGGACTCACCAGACCATTTCCTGGGAGTAAGCTTGTCTGGAACAGAGAATCCGAGGCCTTAGGAACCTAGAGTGAAAGTTGAATGCACAGAAAAATGAAGCTCCGTTTTTTAAGTTCGTTGAATTTTTCTCTAAGGCAAGATTTGAAGCAAAAGAATGATTTGGGGGTTATCAGAAGCCATTTTCATAGGCCCCAAGTACTTTTTGATCTTTTAATCCAATTCTTCCATGACCCTATAGTCACAACCTGACCTCCCTTCATTTAAATTGCTGATTAGAAGATTATTTTTAAAAGTTCTCACAATTTTTCCCCTCAAACTTTTTTTTTAAATTATTGATGGACCTTTATTTTATTTATTTTTATGTGGTGCTGATGATCAAACCCAGTCCTCACACATGCTAGGCAAGCCCTCTACCACTGTGCTTTGTAACCCCAGCCCTCCCCTCGAACTCTTATATCAATAAAGACTATTTTTATTGAGAGAATATATTCTTTAAACATATTTATGAGTAACACAAACAGACAGTCACAGGTATCCTCTATATTTCATATTTCCTTGCTCTGTTTAGCAAAGTACATGGACGTTAGTAGATGCTCAATAAATATTTGTGGAATGGAAGTGTAAAGAAATGCAAGAAACTTAGAAATACAAAAGCACAGAATTTTAAAGAGACTCCCCATTCTTCTTTTACAAATATGTTTTCTATTTATATTTTTTTTCTATGGAGGAGAAGCCTATTGTAGGCGCTGTTTCCAAATATTGGCTCTTTGGAACTTTTCAACTATGTTATCCTCCATTATAATGAGGGACAGAGGCACTTAGGCTCCTTACACAGTGTACACAGGCAACGGAAACAAACCTCACTGTTCAAACTACCATGAAAATTCCTCTACTCTGCTATATAGGCAGTCTAAGACATTTAGTAGAAAAAAATGAAGAACTAAGGATAGTTTGTCCTAGGTTCCAATTCTCCCAGCTAGCTCTTTATTCAGAGTTAAGCACAACTAAGCAGGCACTGGATGCCAAGCATTGTCTGGGTATGGAGAAGCCTGCAGACTATGAAGCAGAGCCCCTGGCCTTGTGAGTCTCAGTTTTCTGGGATGATAAAATTAACAAATGAACAAAAAATATATGATTCTGGGTAGCAATGCTATGATAAAAATATAAAGCAGGATGATGGGATGGGAGTGGTAGGTTCCAAGGGAACAGAGCATCACTGAGCAGAGAAACATGTGAATTGTGAGCACTGCCCTGGGGTTGTCTCAGGGAATGTGTTCCAGGCTAAAAGAATACCAAGGACGCCTGTGTGAGGAGCAGAGTGAGCTACTCCAGTGTGGGAAATATGGTCAGGGAGACAGTGGGGGGCAAGACTATGCAGGGTTTGGACACCCCAGGGAAGGTGTTGGGCTAGTTCTAAATGCCAGGACATAACTGGAGAGAGTTATTGGAAGGGAGCAACACAATCTGCTTTGCCTTTTAGAAGTGTCCTTCAGGACTAGAGATGTGGCTCTGTGATAGAGCTCTTGTCTAGCCTGTGTGAGGTCCTTGATTTGATTACCAACACTGGGGGAAAAAAATACATGTAAAAGGATCTTCTGGCTATGCTTTAGAGACTAGAATATTTGAAAGCGGAAGGTGGAGGCGGGAAGGAGGTTCAAAACAGAAATACAAAAGCCAGTTCAGGGTTATTACAAAAAGCCTCCCCAGGATGATTGGTCAGGACCAGAGATAGAATTTCCAGGTGGGCCAATATGAAAGAGAAAAATGAGAGATAACTTGGGTTGAGACTCAATAACTGAATAGTCCTATTGGATATGGCTCAGTGGTAGAGTGCTTATCTGGCATGCACAAAGTTCAACCCCCAACACTGCCAAAAAGAGAGAGAGAAAAAAAAGAAAAAGAAAAAAAGTAAAGAGTATGAGAAAGATTGAAGAAGTAGGTTGGGATAGGCAGGGGCAGACAAGAGATCAATTTCAGACATATTAAATGTGAAATCTTAGTTGGTAGAATCCCTCTTAATGGAAGACCCATTTGAAAAAAAAAAAACAGACTTCAAGAGGTAAAAAATCTAGTAAGATGATTTCATATGATACAGTAAAATGTTTCTAAAAATAGTTTTGCAATTCTTCAGTCTGTAAGGGCCAGAGAAAAAAAGGTACCTGAACAGTGATTGGTCCAAAGAGCACCTGTGGATCCCCTGTTGTATACCAAAAAAGCCAATGCCAGCTGCCAACAGCAGCTATGACCAGGAAAGATTCCAAGAAAAGAAACAAGGGCTTCAAAATCGACACTATGGCACCTACCATCGCAGGACATGGAGGTCTCCAACAAAGGGTGCAATTACCCATACAGAGAGACCTGCAGCATGGCTGGAACTGAGACAAGTTTCCCAAACAAAACATCCCTCAAACAGAAGAAAGGATCTCAAGTACCCATTATCATAGCTTCAGCAGACCAGCTCTTTAATGCCATTCCTACTGGGAAAAGTCTTCTATAAGGTATGTAATATGACCCTTTGGATAAAAAGTAGAATCAAAGCTGCCAGTGGCAAAATGAAACTATAATACAGAGGAAACAAAACAAAAAACAAGAAGAAAGGTCCCATTTGAATATTTGCTAAAATTACAGACTTTCATCTCATGATGAAATCTGTCTAGATTCAAATGTTCAGAATGGAATGCAACAGTATTGAAACTCAGTCATCATAGCTGTCATTTGAATAGATCAGTTTTCTTATGGCTGTGAGAAACATTCATATAGCCACATATCAGAACACAAATTCCACATGAGATTCTGAATTAGTTTCTCCTTTCTTAACTTGTGTTAAGAAATATGGGTACTTCTTTATGGCTGAGTACTATTACATTGTCGATATATACCACATTTTCTTCATCCCTTTGTCTGTTGAAGGGCACCTAGGTTGGTTCCATAGCTTGGCTATTGTGAATTGAGCTGCTCTAAATGTTGATGTGGCTGCAGCACTGTAGTATGCTGATTTTAAGTCCTTTGGGTATAAGCCAAGGAATGGAATGACTGGGTCAAAATGGTGGTTCCATCCAAATTTTCTGAGGAATTTCCATATTGCTTTCCTGAGTGGTTGCCTCAATTTGCAGTCCCACCAGCAATGTATGAGTGTACCTTTTCTCCCACATCCTCACCAACATTTATTGTTACTTATATTGCTTGTATTGTTGATAATTGCCATTCTGACTGGTAGAATCTCAGTGTAGTTTTAATTTGCATTTCTCTCTGATTGCTAGAGATGTTGAATATTTTTTTATATATTTTTTGACCATTTGTATTTCTTCTGTAAAGTTCAGTTCCTTTGCCCATTTATTGATTGGGTTTTTTGGGTTTTTTTGGTTTTAAGGTTTTTGTTTTTTTGTGTTTTTGTTTTTGTTTTTTGAGTTCTTTGTATATTCTGGGGATTAATGCTCTTTTTTCCTATTCATATCAGAGGTGCAGGTGGTAAAGATGTTTTCCCATTCTGTAGGCACTCTTTTTCCATCCTTGATTGTTTCCTTTGCTGTGAGGAATCTTTTCATTTGATGCCATCCCTTTTTTTGATTCTTATTTTACTTTGTGTGCTTTAGGAGTCTTAATGAGGAAGTCTGTTCCTGAACTGACATGATGGAAAGTTGGGCCTACATTTTCTTCTAGTAGGCACAAGGTCTCTGGTTTAATTCCTAGGTCCTTGATCCACTTTGAGTTGAGTTTTGTGCAGGGTGAGAGATAGGAGTCTAATTGCACTTTGTTACATATGGATTTCCAGCTTTCCCAGCACCATTTGTTGAATAGGCTCTCTTTTCTCCAAAGTATGTTTATGGTGACTTTGTCTAGTATGAGAGAAATGTATTTATGTGCATTTGTCTCTGTGACTTCTATTCTGTACCATTGGTCTTCATGTCTGTTTTGGTTGCCAGTACCATGCCGTTTTCTTTTTCTATAGCTCTGTAGTATAATTTAAGTTCTGGTATTGTGATGCCTCCTGCATTACTTTTCTCATTAAAGATTACTTTGGCTATTTTCAGCCTTTTATTTTTCCCAATTTCATGATTTCTTTTTCTACTTCTATGAAGCATGTCATTGGGATTTTCATAGGAATTGCATTAAATCTGTATAGAGCTTTTGGTAGTATGGCCATTTTTACAATATTAATTCTGACTATCCAAGAGCTTGGGAGATCTTTCCATCTTCTAAAGTCTTCTTCAATTTCTTTCTTTAGTGTTCTGTAGTTTTCATTGTAGAGGCACTTTACCTCTTTTGTTAGATTGATTCCCAAATGTTTTATTTTCTTTGAAGCTATTGTGAATGGGACAGTTTTCTTAATTTATCTTTAAGTTGATTCATCACTGAGGCATAGGAATGCAATTGGCTTATGGGTGTTAATTTTATAGTTTTGTACTTTGCTGAATTCGTTTATAAGTTCAAGGAGTTTTCTGATACAGTTTTTGGGTCTCCTAAATATAGGATCATGTTGTCTGCAGATAGGGATAATTTAAGCTCTTCTTTTCCTATTCATATCTGTTTATTTTTTAATTTTTGTCTACTTGCTCTGGCTAGGGTTTCAAGTACTATGTTGAATAGGGATAGTAAAAGAGGTCATCCTTGTCTTGTTCCAGTTTTTAGAGAGAATGCTTTTAATTTCTCTCCATTTAGAATGATGTTGGACTTAGGTTTAGCATAGATAGCTTTTATAATGTTTAAGGTGTGTTCCTACTATCCCTAGTTTTTCTAGAGTTTTGAGCATTAACAGATGCTGTATTTTGTCAAATGCTTTTTTGCATCTATTGAGACAATTATGTGATTCTTGTCTTCAAATCTATTGGTGTGATAAATTATGTTTATTGATTTCCATATGTTGAACCAACCTTGCATCCCTCAGATGAACAAAACATATGTTTTGTATGTGATTTGCCAGTTTTTTAAATTAATTTTTGCATCTATGTTCATCAGAGATATTGGTCTGAAGTTTTCTTTCCTTGATGTGTCCTTGTCTGGTTTGGGTATCAAGGTAATACTAGCTTTATAAAATTAGTTTGGAAGTGTTACCTCCTTTTTTATTTTGTGGGATAATTTAGAGAGGATTTGTGTTGGTTCTCCTTTGATGGTCTGGTAGAACTTGGCTGAAAATCTGGTCTTGGGCTTTTCTTTGTTGATAGGCTTTTGATGGTATCCTTAATTTCATTTGCTTGGAGTTAATCTGTTTAAATTTTCTATGTCCTCCTATTGCAATTGGGTAGGTCATAAGTCTGTACAAATTTTTGTTGATGTCTTCATGATTTTCTATTTTATTATTTGTATTTCAGTGGTATTCATGGTGATATTTACTTTTTCATCACAAATTTTAGTAATTTGAGCTTTTTTTCTTTATCAGCTTGGCTAAGGGTTTAATTATTTATTTTTTAAAAGGAACAACTTCTTGTTTCTTCTATATATATAACTGCTTTTTGTTTCAATTTTATTAATTTCGGTTCTGATTTTAATTATTTCTTGTCTTCTACTTTTAGTGTTGATTTGTTCCTCTTTTTCCAGGGCTTTGAGATGTAATGGTCGGTTATTTATTTGGTGACTTTCAATTCTTTTAAAGAATGTGCTCAAATAGTAACAAAAACAGCATGGTATTGGCACCAAAATAGGCCTGTGGACCAATGGTACAAAATAGAGGACACAGAGACTAAACCACATAACTACAGTTACTTTATATTAGACAAAGGCACCAAAAGAAAAGATAGCCTCTTCAACAAATGGTGCTGGGAAACTGGAAATCCACATGTAACAAAATGAAATTAAACCCCTATCTCTCACCACACACACAACTCAAATCAAAGTGGATCAAGTACCTAGGAATTAAACCAGAGACCTTGCATCTAATGGAAAAAAAGTAGATCCAAATCTCCATCATGTAAGATTAGGCCCCAACTTCCTTAATAAGATTTCTATATAGCATAAGAATTAAAACCAAGAATCAATAAATGGGATGGATTCAAATTAAAAAGCTTCTTCTCAGGAAAAGAAACAATCAGTGAGTTGATTACAGAGTCTACAGAATGGGAGCAAATCTTTACCACAAGCACATCAGATAGAGCACTAATCTTTAGGATATATAAAGCACTCAAAAACCTTAACACCAGGGCTGGGGTTGTGGCTCAGTGGCAGAGTGCTTGCCTTGCACATGTGAGGCACTGGGTTCAATCCTCAGCACCACATCAAAAAATAAATAAACAAAATAAAGATATTGAGTCCATGTATAACTAAAAAACAATTTAAAAAACTTTAACACCAAAAAAACAAATAACCCTATCAATAAATAGGCCAAAGGGCTGGGTTTTAGCTCAGTGGCTGAGTGCTTGCCTCACATGCATGAGGCACTGGGTTCAATTCACAGCACCACATTAAAAAAATAAATAAATAAAATAAAGATATCATGTCCATCTACAACTAAAAAGTAAAATAAATGGGTCAAGGAACTGAGCAGACACTTCTCAGAAGAGGATATACAATCAATCAACAAACATATGAAAAAATGTTCAATATCTCTAGCAATTAAAGAAATGCAAATCAAATCTACTCTAAAATTTCACCTCACTCCAGTCAGAATGGCAGCTATCAAGAATACAAAAAACAATAAGCATTGGCGAGGATGTGGGGAGAAAGGCACACTCATACATTGTTGGTGGGACTGCAAATTGGTGCAGCCAATATGGAAAGCAGTATGGAGATTCCTTGGAAAACTTGGAATGAAACCACCATTTAACCCAGCTATCCCTCTCCTCGGTTTTTACCCAAAGGACTTAAAAATAGCATACTACAGGGACAAAGCCATATTAATGTTTAAAGCAGCACAATCACAATTGCTAAATTGTGGAACCAACCCAGATGTCCATCAGTAGATGAATGGAGAGGGAAACTTTGGTATATATACACAATGGAATAATATTCAGCATTAAAAGAGAATAAAATCATGGTATTTGCAGGTAAATGGATGAAGTTGAAGAATATAATGCTAAGTGAAGTAAGCCAATCCCCAAAAAACCAAAGGCCGAATGTTTTCTCTGATATAAGGATGCTGATTCATAATGGCAATTGGGGTGGGAGGGTGGGAGCATGGGAGGAATGGAGAAACTTTAGATAGGGCAAAGGGGAGGGAGGAGAAGGGAAGGCACAAGTGGGTAGGAATGAAGGTGGAATAAGTTAGACATCATTACCCTAAGTACATGGATGAAGACACAAATGGTGTGAAAATACTTTGTGTACAACCAGTGACTTGAAAAATTGTGCTCTATATGTGTAATATGAAATGAATTGCATTCTGCCATCATGTATAACAAATTAGAATAAATAAATAATTTAATAAAGAAAAAAGAATGTGCTCAGTGCAATGAAATTTCCTGTTAGAGCTGTTTTCATAGTGTCCAGAGATTTTGATAAGTTGTATCAAGATTCTCATTTACATCTAAGTATTTTTTAAATTTCTTCCCTGATTTCTTGTACTATCCATTGGTTATTCAATAGCATATTACTTAGTCTCTAGGTGTTAGAGTAGCTTTTCTTTTTTGTTTTATCATTGATTTCTAATTTCATTTCATTATGATCTGATAGAATGCAAGGTATTATTTCTATTTTTGGTATTTTCTAAGCATTGTTTTATGTATAGGCTATGGCCTATTTTAGAGAAAGATCCATGTGTTGCTGAGAAAAAAGTTCATACAGTCTTTAGTAGATAAAATATTCTATATATGCCAGTTAAGTCTAAATTATTAATTGTATTTATTAGTTCTATAACTTATTTATTTAATTTTTGTCTAGAGGATCTATCTCATGATGAGAGAGGTGTGTTAAAGTCACCCAGTATTATTGTATTGTGGTCTATTTGATACTTGAAATTGTGGAGGGTTTGTTTCATGTATGTAGGTACTCCATTATCTGAGTCATAAATATACAATTGTAATGTTTTGTTGAGGTATAATTCCCTTGAGAAGTATGAAATAGATTTCTTGGTCCCTTCTGATTAATGTTGGCTTAAAGTCCACTTTATCTGATATGAGGATAGAAACCCCTTCTTGTTTATGAGATACATGTAAATGATATGTTTTTTTTCTCATCCTTTTACCTTCAGTCTGTGGATGTCTTTGCTGATGAGATGAATCTCTTGGAGACAGCATATAGTTGGGTCTTGCTTTTTAATTCAGTTTGCCACTCTGTTGCTGAGGGCCATTGCCAAGTAGGAATGACGCATCGAAATTTCCTTGCCAGCGTACCCTATGTTGCTTAGAGGACATTCGATGGGACATTGCATGTATGCTTTAGTAAGGTGACCTTGCTCAAAGACCAGGGCGGATCGGGTTTAGAGCTGATCAGGTTTTAGGGAGTATCCCGTCCTTGGGTTTAGGGAAGTTCCAGGTTTAAGGTGTACCCTGCTGGGGAATAGGGCGTATCCTGCTGCCTCAGGCATACCTGATCCTTGAGTTCCGGCTGAGTTCTCCAGGAGAGAAAGTTTTGGGGACGTGAATTGTGCGGGAGATTTTGGATTTCCCGAGAACGTGTTTGGAGAGGCCGGTGTGAGTTCGGGAATAAAGAATTGCTGTTTGAATCTACAAAGCTGAGAGTGGCTCGTGATTCAGTGCCAAGCCGAGACATTGGCACTCTGTGTCTTTTGATGGATGTATTTTGGCCATTTGCACTCAATGTTATGATTGAGATTGTGATTTTTATTCCCTGTAATTTTGGTTTATTTATGTCTTTTAATTTGAATTAGTTTATCCTTTGACTGACTATTCTTCCAGGTAGTTCCTCCCTTTGCTGGTTTTCACTTTTATTTTTCATTTCTTCTTCACGAAGTATTTTATTAAGTATGATTTGTAGTACAGGTTTTCTAGTTGTAAATTTTTTTAACTTTTGTTTATCATGGAAGGTTTTTATTTCATCATTGAATCTGAAGCTTAATTTTTCTGGGTATAGTATTCTTGGTTGGCATCATTTTCTTTCAGAGCATGGTATATATTATTCCAAGACCTCCTAGCTTTGAGGGTCTGGGTTGAGAAATCAGCTGAGATCTGAATTGATTTTCCTCTACATGTTATCTGTTACTTTCTCTGGGAGCCTTTAAAATTCTACCCTTATTCTGTATGTTAGTAATTTTCATAATAATGTGCTTGGGTGTGGTCTGTTGTAATTTTGTATTTTGGGGTCCTATAAGCCTTGTATATTTGTTCTTTTTCATTTTTAAGTTTTGGGAAATTTTTTGATATTATTTAATTGAAAACATTGTACATTCCTTTGGTTTGTATCTCTGAGCCTTCATCTATCCCGGTAAATTTTGGTGAAATGTTAAGAAATTAAGGATTTGTATCCACTATGGTGGACAAAATAGTCAGTGAGTGTATGTGTTCACTGACTGGACCCACCTGGTTTTCTTTTCACTTCTTTTTGAGGTATGAACCAACCATGGGAGTATGGGCTGTGGGTTGTCACAACTTTCCTTTTTATTGTTTTTCCCACTGGTTTGAAGGCTTTGGTGTAAGACTTCCAAATTTCCTTTCTTGGAAGGTTAGTGTGTGGGGGTGGGCCGGGCTGCAGACCTGGAGGCAAAGTGGTGTTCTGGGGAAGCTGCATTGCAGGCAGCCATGTTCAGGGGTGCCCAGCTAGTCTACACCAGGCGAGTCAAGGTGGGGTGCTGGGTCCTGCAGGCCAGTGGCAAAGTTATTTCTTTAGAAAATAAATATAGACTATAAATAGGTGTATATTTAGAGGTCACAGGATCTCTAAGCCATCTTGCTTCTGGTTTTTCATTGTTCAATTATTCCTTCTGTTGAAAATCCTGTGTTGTAAATACTAAAAATATTAGTCTCTGAAACTTACAAAACCAAGCAAAGGGATCTTGAATGAATCAAAATATCAACCTGTATGTATATTGTACCTACTCCTAATCTTTAATTCTAAAGGAATAATGAAAAACCAAAAGCAAGTCATTAGCTATGACTCAGTTGCTCAGCCAAGTCTGTTTCCAACATTTCCTAACTTACAATAAGTACATTGAATGAATGTACATTCTTCTCACTGATATCTGACTATGAAATACTTCTAATTGAAGATCTCAATACACAAATTAAAAATAGAGTAGGCTACTGGACTCTTATACTGGGAGCTAAAGTACGATTGAGATAGGGACTATATATTAACCCCTCTGCGGTATAATTTTAACTCTCTTATTTCTTCTTGTAAGTTCATGATGGCATTAAGAGCAATATGATCACATGTAAGCCCTTATCTTAATCAGCCCAGGCTGCATGACAAAAAACTAGAGACTAAGTGGCTTAAACAATGACATGTATTTTCCACCATTCTAGAGGCTGGAAGTCCAAGATCAAGGTGCCAGGAGATTCAGTTGCCACTGAGAGTTCTCTTCCTGGCTTGCAGATGGCTGCCTTCTCACTATATCCTTTCCTGGCAGGGAGGGGAAGGAAAGAGAAGGAGGAGGAATAGAAAGAGGAAGAAGAACAAGAGGAAGAGGAAAAGGAGAAGGAGAAAAAAAGCTTTCAGGTATCTCTTTTTGTAAGGGCATGGACTCTACCCTCATGACTTCATCGAAGGTAGCAGAATACAACAGTCACTAATATGCCATTATGTAAAAACGTGAGTGTGTAACCCATGTGATACTGCAATTTGTATTTGGGGTAAAAATGGGAGTTCATAACCCAATTGAGTCAAATGTATGAAAGATGATATATCATGAGCTTTTTTTGAGCAACCAATAAAAAATAATAATAATAATAATAATAATTAGTGGACACTCATAAGCCAGGTACGGTACCTGGGATACAATTGAGTTTGTTGCCTTATAAAGCGATTCATTAAACATTCACATTTTTTATTCTATCATTGATTTACAAGGTTTTTCTACAAACATAACAAAAATCAGCCCAACACCATCCTTTTGAATAAGAATAATTTGAGAAATTTCTCCTACTGTCTCTTCAACTCAATTGAATTTTACCTACATGCAAGTGTATAAACTTTTTTTTTTTACTAAAATTCTTAAACTTTCATACCAAGTTATTATTCAGCTTTAGGATAGTTTTTAAAGCAGACATATTAACAGAAAACCTGTTTGCAAAAAGGATTACAGTTTCACAATTCTTTCTTCCAATTCTGAAGTCTAAAAAGCTGTAAACTACATATAAGAGCTATTTTCTTTTTTTAGTAGTAATATCTGACCTGAATTGACATGAAACTTATTATAGGCTTCATTCGTTGCACACAATTTGAGCAATTTTACATTTTGCTGCAGAAATACTATGACTTTGTCCCCAAGGTTAAGAAGCCCTACTACATCCAACCAAATGGAAAAGCCCCATAATCATGTGAACTACTCAGTTCTACATTGAAAATATTTCTCAGAAACAAAAACAAACACAAAACCAAAAAGTACTGAACAGTACAGACTTTTTTCTTGTCATTATTCCCTAAACAGTACAGTATAACAACTGTTTATATAGCATTTACGTTTTACTACATATTACAAGGAATCTAGAGACGATTTACAGAATATGGGAAGATGTAAGTTATATGTGAATGTTATGCCATTTTACATGAGAGACATGAGCATCCACAGGTTTTGGTGTTTGCAGAGTTCTGGAATCAATCCCCTATGGACACCTAGGGGTAACTGCCTTTAGATCCTATTTCCGGCTGCCTTTCACCTAATTTTCCTCTTGACTCCCTCACCTTTCCAGAAGCCCCTCATCTTCTCTGTACCCCTGTGTGCATGGCCTGATGTAAGCTAGAAGCTCCTTTCACACTGCCTGTTACACAATGCTGATGCTAGCTGAGAATCTCAAAGCATGTTCAAAACACAAAACATTGTTTGCTAATCTTATTGCAGTTTTTGTAATTACATTAGTCCTTCATTATTTGTGGGAAATACTTTCCAAGACTCCAAGATTAGGTCTAGGAACCACAGACAAGGGGGGACTATTATAACTACTGTACCATGACTGCTATTTAGAGCCTGTTAGGATCTCCATTCGCCTGCAGCCTAACGTCTGAATGATCTGTGTCTAATCTCAGAGTATCCAAGTCTCAAATGTCACCCCACTCCACTGCTCTCGTATCCGCCCTCATTAAGGTTGAGGAGAAGAATTTAAATATCAGGGCTGAGCTCCTGAGCAATCATGCCATTTCTATTGATCATCTAATGAAAATTTATGGCCTTTAATAGAGAAGAGATGGGTTTACGTAGAGATGCTGGCTTCCACCTCGGCATCATGCCATTTCCAGGAATGCCTTTCTTTATAACATTCTCATTTTGAGACTCTTAATTGCAGAAAGAACTCTAGGACTGAAGACAGGTTGGGCATGTAGTCCTGCCATTTCATTACCAACTGATAAAAATAAACTGAGACCCTGGTAAGCATCATGAGAACCGCAGAGTTTAAACGTAGAGACCAAAGTAAAGGAAAAAATAAAACCTTTACTTGATCTAGTTGGGTAAATTTCACCTATCATAATTTCCTGGTGTCTTGTCAATGTGATGTTGAATAGCAACAACAACAACAAAAAATCCAAATAGTGAGGACAAATGTGAGCATAGAATTAGTCACAGAGTGATAAACGATTAACACCTTTTTAAAATGCAGAGAAGTGTATCACATAGCCGAAATGGGTGAAAATTGTGTCACCTACAGAATTTAATTTACAGTCATGAGAGGAAATAAAAACTGCTGAGAAGCCATGACAACTGTTCCCAGCGGGGAGACTGTAGACACAGCTCCTGGCAACTGTGACCTTGCCATAATTTAAGGAGTTTGACATTATTTGCCAAACAAGAAACTTCTTTTGAAGCTAATCATGAGGGTGGGAAGGAGAAAAGGCTTCTCCTTCACCCCTCCAATCCCCTTATCTATTTTGCAGAGTTGTACCACGTAGGCATGGCATCTCCTCAGAAAGGCCCTCCACAACTTTCTGATCTAAAGAGACCTGGACTTGCATGAGCCCCCAGTCCCTCACTCTGCTGTCCCACAGAGCTCACTCCTGCCTAAGCCTCTAGGAAAGCACACAACTGCCCTTACATGCAGCCTGCCTCTGTAACTTGCCAGCATGTGATTTTAAGCAAGGTACTTGATTTTTCTGTGCCTCAGTTTCCTTTTCTGAAAAATAGGAATGTTAACCGTGTTGAGGTAAGGATTAAATGGGTTACTTCTTAAAGGCTCTGGAGCAAATTCTGACAAATAGCCATTCCAAGTATTTGAGAAATAAAATAGACAAGTAAAATGTGTTTGCTTGTTTATTGTCTCCACTATTGGACTGCCGGGGTTACCAGGAGATTCCTGCTCAGAGGTGTGAGCCACCTGGGAAAATAAAAAATCTGAAATAATCAATAAAGAATAAAAGACAAAGCCAGAAATTAGATTTCAAAGCGGGGTGCCTGATGGGTCTTCCAGCCTTGATAGGAACTGGAACTGAAAAAATGAAAAAGGCCCCAATCCTTTATTTGAGGGGAAGTACATCAAAGTGTGGGATGGATCTTGAAGGAAACAGGTTGTTTGGTGCTGGATAGGTTATGACCATCTCCAGGAGGCTGTGTTTGATCCTAAGGCTGTGAGCTAAGGCAGGGCACCAGTATGATCTAGGCTTTCTTGAGCAAGGGAATTTCACTCAGGAGTTCCCAGAAAAGCAGATTCCCCGCCTTAATGGCTCAAACAAACCTATAATTTATACACAGCTCTCAACCGTAAGTTCCATGAGGAAGGGAGTTGTTCTACTCTCTGGTACATCCTCAGTGCTGAGTGCAATGCCGAATACACAGTAGGACTTGATAAATATTTGCAGAAGGTATGGATGGTGGAACCAAGAACTTCCTCTCTGCCACTTTACCTCATCTCTCTGTCTTGTTTCTCTCTCTTTCTTATTCAAAGAAGGGAGAATTTCCTGGATGATATGGCTCATTTTAACAACTCACTGAAATATTTTAAGTTGACAAATCCTTTAGGAATATTATCTTGTTGAGATAGGCACTTTTTTAAAAATTGAGATCTTGCAATTAAGGTCTATAGATCCTCCTGACCCAAATATATGGTCCAGAAACAATACTCAGCACATATTTGAATTATAAGAGAATGAGATGCTGTTTTTTAAAAAGTGCTCTGGGGAATGCAGGCCAGAGGGAAGCAGGGGTAAGGAGTAAGTTTGGAAGGAGCAGAGCTGGGATCAGGAACCACTCACCCTCAGGCATGTTGTGGCAAGCAGAGCCCACATTCCAAATCCCAGAATGAGAGGAGACCAGCCGTGGGACTCTATCCAAGGGATTCTCTGTTGAACAGAAGCCACACAAGACTCTGCAGATAAGGGAAAACACCGAGGTCAGAAGGGGAGTCTTGTTCCAGAGAAATGGAGGGGCAGGAGAACCCATTTGAATTGAACCAGGTCCTTGGCAATTGTGCCACAGAGTCAGGGTCCAACTCTGCAAAAGAAGGGCCCAGCCAGGAATTCACATGTTGCCCAGACCCAGATTTGCGTCCTAGGCTTTAGAGCAGAGTCCAGTCCCAGCAGGAAGCTGGAGACCTAACCAGGGACCAGCGCAGCTCCTGGGGGCACAAAGCCCATCCTCCTGCAGCCTCTGTGAGCCCTTGGTTTTAGTATGTTCTCATTTCTTGGGCTGCTCTCTCCTGTTGTAATCTGAAAACCAAGGATTTCAGTTCTTCAAAATGCCTTTGATTATTTCTTCAGAAATTTCCTCTTTTTCATTTTCTTCTTTCCTTTTCAGAAATCCTTACTATTTAAGTCTACCTCCTAATCTGAGCCTCTGATTTTCTGTTTTTCTATTAGAAACCTTTAAAGAGCGTTTTGTTTGCTGGTTTTACTTCCTGGTCTATTTCTTTAAATCCATCTCTGAGCACTTCTGCTGGCCGTTTCCATTTCAGCATTCAAACAAGAGTCCCGAGCTCTGGTTTCACGGGTGTAGTGTATTCTCCTGTCTCTTTCTCATGCTCTGGGGAGTTTAATGATCAGACTCCTCAGTGCAAAGGAGTGTGAGCTCTGTATAGTTTCTGAATCCCTGAGGTCCTTCTGGTTTTGACTTCTGTGTCTCTGCCTTTCCTTTTAGAGGCTTTCCTCCTGTCGTCTATCCCTCCTGGGCTTTTCTTATCCATAAACTGAGGCCCTTGAGAGATGAGTGAAGTTTTGTGCACAGGCTGGACTTTGTTTTCTGGTTAACCTCTGGTTAACCTCACCGAGGAGTTACAGCCAGAGAGGGCCATTTTTTGGAGTAATCCTCAAATATCGGTGTCTGTAGCTCTGTTCTCCTGCCCACTCTGCTCATCCTGAGGGCAGTCCTCCACTCTCCTACCTGGACTGCAGAAGGCTGTTTCCAGTGGTGTTGGGAGGGAGTTGAAGATGGGGCTCAACAGGGGGTTCACTACCAGGTGTGGGGACTGTGGCACCGAATCCCCCTGCTTCCGGCCTCATGCCTCACCTTCCCCAACTCTCCCACCTAGTGATCTTAATCTGTCCTTTCTTTAGAAACTTTAGAAAATTAATTCAGTTTCTCCAACAGATTCTAAAGTTCATAAGGAATAACTTACTTAGTGGGATAATTTTTAAAAGATTACAAATCAGACTTCAAGAAAATTTTTCATACAACTTTTTTTTGAGGGAAATGATTAAAAGGGGCCAAAGCATTATAAAGAGCTTGATTATAGAAAAGTGAGGTCATCCAGGTTGGCATGTTTGCAAGGCACTTTATGGTGAGAGACTGAGACAGTGGGTGTAAAGGGGAGCCCTGGGACCTCCATGTGTGCTCTCGTCCTGGGCCCACGGGACTGGTGACTTGGGCAGGTTACTTGCACTATTAAAATTAAGCTCCACTCAAAGACATCTATTTCATTCCACTATAATAAAGCCATCTCAATCTTATCCCTGTCGAAAGCTAGGATGAGTCACATACAGACGTCATAAATTCTGCTTCAGGGTACTAAGGTGATATGACATGAAGATTATAAATCACATATAACAATAACATCTCCTAGCTGGTGTAGTTTGGGATGACAAACAAATAAACAGTGTTGTTACCTGAGCTTTGCTCTTGCAGGTATTTGAGCTTTCCTTTCAGACCTGGAAAAGATAAACAAAGGCTATGAAATGGTTTCTTTTAAGGTTTAGCATTGGAATTTCATCTTTCAAAATCTGCCTTATATATTTAAGAAAGTGAGATGAGCCAGTTTGTATGGCTGGAATTAATTTGAATGTGTAGTTATACACACCACTTCCAAAGGGCAGCTGCAGAAAGTATGTTGATGCAGTGTGCTGGGGTCTGCGAGGCTTATTGCTGATGCTAAGTGCACACACACACACACACACACACACGTTCCTGCACACGTGCGTGCATGCAAGACCTTGGTGCCTGTCCTTGCAGGTGTCTGGACACACACCTCAGTGCTGCCTTTGTATGCAGGAAATGATCACAGTAATCAGTCTCATGGGATACTGGGAAACATTTCAGCAAAAGATGAGAAAATAAATAGAATATATTATTCCTTTGACAAACTTTTGTCCTTCAACAAGCTTAAGTCCCTTCCCCCATGCTACCCTGAAATAGAAATCTCTTCACTAGAAGTGCTTTTACCTGTGGCTTGTAGGGGAGCGGCTCTGCCACAGTTCCTGACACCCTAGCAGGTCTCCACACAGGGCACGAAGCTGAGGCTCAACCACAGTCTGACTTGTCTTGGTGAACGCTCTGTCATCCTCTCAGGAACTCAGCAAAAGTGGCAGTTCTGTGAGGTGCTATCATAAGACTGCTCCCCTCGCACCTCCCTACATCCTGGGAGGTTGCCATGGGCAGTTTTACATCTGTTTCCCATGTTCCAGTGAGGCAGGGACTTTCCACCTGCCCCGCTCCTTCAAGAATAGTTGTAGACTAAAAACCTGCTTAGCTAGGGCTCTGAGTCGGCTCCTCAGAAGAGTGCGCCACTGCTCATGGAGCCCAGCAAATGACCCTTTGGGTTTGGTGTCATCCTGTGGGTCAAGGATGCAGGTAACCAACACAGTGCTGATCTTACTTATGCTGTCTACTGTACAAGTTATAGATTGTCTAAATGCACTGGGCACAAAGGCTCACACCTGTAATCCCAGTGACTGGGGAACCTGAGGTGGGAGGATCAGAAGTTCAAGGACAGCCTGGGCAACTTGGCAAGACCATGTCTCAAAAAGAAGAATTTTAGGGAGGCGGGGAATAGAAGATAAATGTATTATACAAAGGGGAATGAAGGGAAAGGAAAGGAAGGGGAATCGGATAGAAAAACTGTAGAATGAATCTGACATGACTTTCCCATGGCATATCTCAATATGCCACCAGTGAAATTCCACATCATGTACAACCATAAGAATGGGATCCTAATTAGACGAAGTTATACTCCATGTATGTATAATATGTCAAAATACACTCTCCTGTATGATATGTCAAGATCATTGTAATGTTTTGAGCAACTAATAAAAAAATTTAAAAAAAAATATACTCTCTTGTCATGTGTATCTAAAAAAAAAGTAGGAATTTTAAAAGTGCTGGGGATATAGCTTTAGTGGTAGAGCTCCTCTAGACTCAGTCTTCAGTACCACAAATGATAATATAATAATACTAATGTTTATTATTGTTATATTAATACATCCACTTGAGCTTGTGATCTCGTTAACAGGCGAATTTCCAGAAATGTAGTAAGACAAACCAGCAGTGACTGCCATGCTCCTGCTTAGTGACTGCCTAACTGTTTCAGAGAAAATTCTAACCAACAATAGCCTAAGAAAATAGGGATTTTTTTTTCTCCACTTCACATAAGGAGAAATCTGGACACAGGTTCTGTTAAGTAACAATCTGATGTCAGGCTGATACAACTACAAAATATTTTTTTTTCTGAAGTGCTGGGGATGGAATCACCCAAGGCCTTCTGCTTGTTAGGGAAGCATTCTACCATGGAGCTACATCCCCAACCCTGCAAAAATTCTTTAGTTTTCTTGGTCACAAGATGGCTGTGCAGTTCTAGGTATCACGTTTAAATTCAGGCAGTATAAAAAATGAAGGCAGGGCATAGTCTACCTGTTTTATTAGGAAAGTAAAATTTCTGCAATAGACTTCCCCTTGCACATCATTGAACCCTGAGCTTCAAAGGAAGCCAGACAGCCAATTTCTGTAAGAGAGGAACTAGATTGGTATGATTGGCTAAACTAGACCAGACTAACCATGCTATATCTCAGGGTTGGCCTCCTTGTCACTTGAAACCAAACAGTAGTTTGTTTCACTGATGGAACAGAACTGCAAGGTAAGTTGGGCAGACAACAAAGTGTGTCTGCCACTTGAACCAATGTTGCTGGTCCCAGCTTTGCCAGCTCAGTAGGGAAGACCAGTCAATAGCTGACTTCAGTACCTCTCCTTGCTCCCGCAGTGATTGCATCTCATACTTGAACTGACCAGTAAATGATGGGGTGTTGTAAAGAAAATCTCCAATTCTGTAGAAACTGCAAGACTACAAGAAAAAAACTATTAGAGTTGTCACAATCTGGGGCTGGGGTTATGGCTCAGTGGTAGAGCATTTGCCTAGCATGTGTGAAGCATTGGGTTCAATTCTCAGCACTGCATATAAATAAATGAACAAAATTTATTTTTAAAGGTCTATCAACATCTTAAAAAAATTTTTTTTAAAAAGAGTTGTGACAGCCAAGAGCTTTCAATGTGTCAACCCCTGAAATCTTTTTTTTTTTTAATTCATTTTGAGGTGGAATAACAGACCTACCATCAAGTGGTTATGAGAGAACAGCACAAGATTGGCACTGTCTTCTGAAGCCACCTCGAGCTTACTCACCTTTGCAGAATTTAGCTACAGTAACTCCTCCCAGGTAGGAATATTCTTAAGTAAGAAATAGTTGACATTACTACCTGTATTTTGGTAAATTGATATGAGGAACAGTTGTTCTATCTGATGTAGAGAGGAGAGAGCTATTTGAATACTAAGACTGAACTAATCCCTCAGGAATTGGACCGTGAGGACTTAACCCACATTCCTTCTCTTCCACCTGTCAAACTCTCCTCAAACTTTCTTTTATGAAATCTTCTGAAAATTTCTGAAAGAAGTCAAGCCATTTGTAATCTTAATTAATCTTAATCTCTTCCTATTGTCTGATATAACCCTTACCAATGGCACACTGAAATTATTCATTCATACAATTGTCTCACCCACTACATTAAGACATTTTCCAGGGGAGTTTCATAGCCAGAACTTAAGGAGGAATGCACAGTAGTAAGTATTCAACACATTTTTTGGTTGAATAAAATTTAAACTATGAATAATTAATAATATAATATTGAGTTTTATATTTTAATTCAAGCACTTAACAATACAAGATGTATTCACAGTCCAACAAAAAAATAAGCAAGGTAAGAAGCAAATACAAACCGAGAAAAATATTTGACTTCCCTATCATATAAATATCCCTATTATATTATTGACTTAATATAAAACTCCTAGAAATTGAGATGAAAAAGACCAACAAATGAAAAGATAAACAAGCAAGGACATGAACAGACAATTCACATTTCTAAAAAAATGTTTAAATGGCCCTTAAGCTAATGAAAATATACACAACCCTGACCGTGACTTTTAAAATGCCAGTTAAAACTATGCTGAGATGTGATTTTAACTTATCAGTTAAAAAAATTTAATAATATACTCCATTAGCAAGATTGGGAAAAGAGGCACTCTAGTGCACCTCTGGGGGACTACAAATGGTAGTTCATAGAAGGGACCATGTGGCAGTATTTATGCAATGTTACAAATGCTTTCAACCTTCGACCCAATTATCTGTGACTGGGAATTCATCCTACAGAAATGTCCACACAGCTAAAAATGACATGCACAAGTGATGTATTAGCATATTGTTCATAACATCCTAACATGAGAGGCTACTCATTTCAGTAAATAGAGGACTGATTAAACAAACTGTGGCACGTCCTCACAATGGAATATGAGGTAGCTGAAAAGAGAATGAAGATGTCTGTCTGTTTTACTCTGAGAAGGTATCTAGGATAGATAGTTCTATAAAAAAGCAAAGTTCAGAATAGTGAGCACAATATGAAGTCTACCGTGATAAAAGGGCAGGGATAAGAATATGCATTTGTTTGTGCAACTGCATAAAGTACTAGAAGGGTGCACAACAAATAGAAGAAAGGGAGATGGGAGAACAGGGAAAATAGAGTAGAAGCAAAGTTCTTCATATATCTTTTAATTTAAAAACTGTAAATTACAAATTTTATCCAGAGCAATTAGGTAAGATTAAAAAAAAACTGACAAAGAGAAATTTAAACTATTTCTTTTTGCAGATGACATGATATATAGAAAAACCCAGACTTTATTTTAAAAGCATTAGAACAGAAAAAAATTGCAATATCAACATATAAAATTCAGTAACATTTCTATATACCAAAAATAAAATTTTCTAGCTGAAAAAGAAATCAATTGCATTTACTTAGCTACACAAAATAAAATAAAATACCTGAGAATAACTCAAACAAGGAGATAAGAACTCTTCAATTAAAACTATAAAACACTGATCAAAGATATTGAAGAGGTCATTCCATATTCCCAGATTGAAAAAATTAATATTGTTAAAACGCCCATACTAACCAAAGCAATCAACAGATTCAGTGAAATCCGTATCAAAATACCAATGGTATTTTTTACAGAAGTAGAAACCTCTAAAACTTATGTGGAGCCAAAACAGAACTTGAATAGCCAAAGTAATCTTGAGAAAAAAAGAACAAAGCTGGAGGCATTGCAGTACCTGACTTCAAAAGACACTACAAAATATAGTTACCTAAATAGTATGATACTGGCTTAAAAACAGACACATAGGTCAAAGGAAGAGAATAGAGAACCAAGAAATAAATCCACATATTTATTTATTTATTCTGCACAACAACGGACAAAACAGAATTAGGAGACAACCCAGAAAACGGGAGAAAATGTTTGCCACCTATTCATCTGACAAGGAATTAATATCCAGGATACACAGCAATTCAAAAACTAAACAGCAAAAATGAACAAATAATTTGATTAAAAATAGGCAAACACTCTGACATTTTTCAAAAGGAGATACACAAATGGCTAACAAATTGATGCAAAAAGGTTCAATATCACTAATTAGAAAATTAGGCAACACCACAATGATATATCTTCCCACACTAGTTAGAATAATTATCCAAAAGACAAAAAAAAAATAATAAGTGCTAGAGAGATTGTGGAGAAAGGTGAATTCTTGTACACTGTTAGTGTGGATATAAATTAGTCCCGCCATTTTAGAGATCAGTAAGGAGATTCCTCAAAGAATTACCACATGATCCACCAATTCCACATGTAGGTATACATACAAAGAAAAGGAAATCAGTATTTCAAAGACAGATCTGCACTCTCATGTTTATTCATGGTAGAAAAGATAGAGAATCAACCAAGGGGTCCACTGGTAGATGACAAGATAGAGAAAATATATATACACAAAGAAATATTAATCATCCACAAAAAAGAATGAAATCCTGTAACATGTGACAACAGAGATGAGCCTGGAAAGCACTGTGTTGAGAGAAATTTCAGGCATAGATAGACAAATACCACGTTTTTATTTATGTGGAAGTTAAAGTGTTGATCCCATAGAAGCAGAAAGTACAATTCTGGAAAGGGTATGGGAGGGGAGGGACTAGAGAAAGGGTTGTAATGGGTACAGGGCTACAGTTGGATAGGAGAAATAACTTCTAATATTCTAATATTCTATAAGAGAGCGGGGTAACTGTGGTTGTCAAAAATTAAATGTGTGTTTCAAAAATAGCCAATAAAAAAGATTTTGAATGTACCCATCACAAAGAAATGATAAATGTTTGAGTGATAGATATACCAACTACCTTGATCTGATCATTACACAATATATACATCCATTGAAATGTCACACTGCATCCTATAAATATGTATAATTATGTCAATTAAAAATAAAAGCTTTAAAAAAGTTATTTAAAAAAATAAAAAGTCTCTGAATCATTACTTATTTAAAGGATTAAATCCAATTTGTAAAATGTTATACATTGTTTTCAGAGCTAAATTGTGTGCCTTCGTATCTCTTCCTCACTTAAATCAGTAATTTAGGCTAATATCTGAATCTCACTGTGCCTTGAAGAAATGCAATGAGTTAATAAGTACAAATAAGTCAAGCCTTAAACAAAAAAAATTCTGCATGATATTGGGCTATTGTTAATGTTGCATTTAATAATAATAATAATAATAATTTAAAAGAGCTCTTGATGACCCTTTAGTGATAAAATTTCCTGAGCCATTTCGGTATTCATAATCTATTTTTGTTTTTGAAGATAATACAATGAATGATAAGAGAATAAAGTGGTTAATCTAAAATAGCTCTGACCAGGACCAAGTAAGAACTGACTTGTGGACATTGCAGATCATTTCATGTTACACATAGGACAATGCTGTGAGATGAGGTCATTGATTTCTATTCCTTTTTTAGCAAATCAGAAAGAGTATATAATAAATTGGATTGCGAGGTATTCTGAGTGCACAAACTCTTCCAAGATGTGTAAGACAGCTGTAACACTCAGCCACTGAAAGCATCTGCTACAATTGCTGACTAAATCAATAAATGAAATCCTTCTACCTGTCTTTTAGATCTCCAGAAGATAGGCGTTACCATCAGGATTTGGCTATGTAGAGAAACCAAATAAATAAGGGTAGAGACTTCTACAGTAGTGCTTGAATTTATCGTCCTAAATACATCCACTCAATGATTGTTCATTTAAAAAAAAATCAATGATGCAGATATGATATAATCAGCAAGGCATTGTCAGTAAATTTGCCAGCCCCTTTCAGATGGCTTTTTTCAGGGGAAAATAAGTCCGTGCATGACATTCTGATATTTGGATTATCAAATAACACCCATTCAAAACAGCACAAAGAACCAGCTTAGGTGTTTTCTTTTCTAATCAAAAAGCAAAACCTAACACTGTGAAGAAATTGTGCCCCCTGCTGATTTTATTTGATATTAACTTCATCAGTTAAAAAAAAAAAAAAGCCTCTAGTGCTGCAGGAGAGTGCAGCATCCTCAAGGTCAGTAATTTAAATGTGCTCTCAGATGTATGGCAGCCTGTCGCTGCCACTGGAAATTTTTGCATGATATTGACCTTGGGAGAAAAGAGGAAGGAGGAATGCCTCCTATTTTGAGATTTGTGGAAATAATTTGTTCTAAGAACCTTCTCCATATTGCATGTACCTTTGGAGACACTGAATAGGGAAACGGAGCAAATAAGAAAAGCCTTGAGAGATGAGCCAGTTGTTGGCAAGCACAGGTCCCTCATGATCACTCTCAACTGTACTAAGATCAAAGTATATTAGAATTCCATTTCAACTATCAGAGAAATAAAAAAAAAAAGTTTCTTGAGACTGAGTTTGTTCACTCTGAGAAAACTATTATGGCCAATGAAGAGTAATCATGGCTGGGCATTCCAAGTGCTGGAAATCATTTTAACTTGATGTGGACCATCTATTCAGATTCTAAATGCATTCTTAGAAAGGGCTCCAGCCCTGCACAATGTTGTTAACTAGGAGACAGCACGAAGCTCCCCAGCTTCTTTCTTCTATGACCCTCATTTTTATCTTGATGTGCTCTCCTCTGCTTTGTCTTTTGCCGCTCAATCTATTTTTCATTGCTAGCAAGAGGTAACCTAAGGCTCCTGGAAAGGTTAACTAACAAGAACATGTGTCCTTTTCTCCTGATATTCACATCTTCAGGAAAAATTCTTAAACACCGAAAGGACTTCAGTTGTGCAGTTAGTCTTGGGGATGATAATGGAGTGAGTATTTTATGGTGCAGGAAGGACCATTCCTCCTGCTTTCAGACAAAGCCACAGACTGCTTAATAGATTCTCAGCCAGCTGTGAAGATAAAGGCTTCTTCCAGTCTACAGGATGCAAAACTTTGATCTAGGTTCAACCAACAGTGTGATAGTCAAGAATGCACAGCACTCCTACTTCTAATTTCATTTGAATAAGAATTCCGAACCAAAAAAAAAAATGCCTTTTTGGTATTAGTAATTGTTATTTATCTGAAGCTCATATTGAATTAATATCCCGTATTTTATCTGGCAACATATCTTTGATTTAGCTCTGTTTTCACAAACATTGTAAATCCGAGTGATGGCCCAGCCAGGTTGGGGTGCGGAGACGTGGGCACACAGGTGGCCTCCCTAGCTATGCTGTCTCAGGCACCCGTCTCCCTCTAGCGGCCGCCAGGGACATCGCGCCACTCAGCCAGAAGCCATGCGGGGAAGCAGCGGCTCCGGACCTGGAGGATGAGTCTTAGGCCACATCTGCAGGGGTTTTTGTTTGTTTGTTTGTTTTGGTTTTGGTTTTTGTTTCCTGGACCAGGGAATAGGAATGGAGACCTGCTGAGTTCAACGCCGCCTAAACCTAGTTTTATCCCTAGAAGAAGAAAGTAACACTCTTGCTACTGGCAGAAATGAAGTGTCCCTGGTTTTCAGTTAAAAATATACTGGACAAATAAATTCTCCATAGAACAGCTTACGATGACAGTTAATGTCCTACCCTAGGATGTCCTCATCATCACGGAAAACTGATAGATGTTGTCATCCCTTGCTGAAGAAAAATTGAAGCCCTTCTCCCCTCTGACCCCAAATGGCTTGTCAAGAAGTATTCATTCCGACAAGGAGGTGGTTCAGAAGGGTGGAGATACTTGTCTGTCGTCTATATTGTTCCTGACAACCAATAGATAATGTTGAAATGAATTGGCACTGAAATACACCAGTGGCTTGGAATGTAAGATAAAGAGGAAACCTATTCCTACTGGCAGAGAATGACCACACCATCTGAAAAGGAGATAATGGTGGCAGTGATGGTCCTCACCTATGGCGGGGGAACTGGTTCTTGGAATTGCACTTCCACTCTTAGCAATCTGATGGCAGGAGCCTGGCCAGCAGGGCCAGCACTGAGATTGTTTTTTATGTTACACTACTATAAGTGTTGAATGACACAGGGTGTTGTCCAGACTCAAGAAATGGAACCAGAACATGGGTTCTAGAGTCCAGAAGTGACTCCCAGATCATACCTGAGTTCCTTGAAGGACAATTTCCACAAGGCAGGTGTTTTGTGATTGATTGGTCAATTAATGAATGAATGAACAATGGGATTGTATCTATCACAACCATCTCCACACCAAAGGAATAATGTGTCATGGAGCACACTCATCAGGTTTGGTGGTATCAAAGCAAAGTAAAAACTTCAGAGACAGAACTCTGGTGAGAGGGGCCCCTATCACCAATAGCTGTACTCAGGGGTGATTGGGAGTAAAGATGGCTTTTAGTCTCCATCAGTCTCCTTCAAGCTACAAAACAGCACATAATTTAAGCAAAAGCAATTATTTTGCTTTGTCATTTCAAGGTAAATTCACTACAAGTTGTCCATTTTAAACAGACAACCTATCTTTAAGCCTTGCCTCACTGATATACCAAGTGTACACAAAGTCGGGTGGTAGGTGTTTGCATAGGGAGTTGAGACATCAGATACTCACTTTTTAGATTAACTCATAAGGAAGGAAATGATAATTACTGACCATCTAATCTATAGCAGGTACTATCTCTTGCTGCCTCGTGTGATCTTCACAGTAAGCCTATGAGGTGATCATTACTGTCTACAGGTGTGGAAATGGCATGTTAAAGAAGTGAAGTAATTTGTCTAAGGACATACAGAGAGAGCCAAGATGCAAATTTATATCTGCTTCATTGTCTCTTTCCAATATTCAATGCTGGTACTTGAGCACCTAAGGATGCCATTCATATAGTTCAAGACAGAATCAAATAATTAGGAAATGTATGCTACAAATAAAGCGCCAAGGGAAAAGTGCAGGGATCAGTCAAGGGGTGGGCGAATTTTATCCTTCTCCCACCCGAGCTCTGAGCTCTGTGGCCAGGCTTTCATCAGCTTATCCTTTATAGATCCAAGCTTCTTTAGATAGCAAAGTGGAAGACTTTGGAATTCCTTTGCTTAAATTATGTGCTCTTTTATAGCTTGAAGGAGACTGATGGAGACTAAAAGCCATCTTTACTCCCAATCACCCCTGAGTACTGCCATTGGTGATAGGGGACCCTCTCACCAGAGTTCTGTCTCTGAAGTTTTTACTTTGCTTTGATACCACTGAATCTGATGAGTGTGCTCTATGACACACGATTTCATAATCTCAAAGCTTTCAAAATACACTCATTTTCAGGCCTTGCCTCCCGAAGAATCCTGAGGTCATAGTTCTAGGGAGGAGCCCTGGAATCTGCATCTGTAGCAAGCAAGTCAAGAGACTCGATGTTATTTAATTAATGTTCAGCACTCTTCTAAATTCTGTAAATAAATGACTTAGGCTGTGTTCTTAAAAGAATTTCCTAGCAAATATTTTTACTCTTTTGAACAAGTCACGTTCGAAAAGGAAAAATTAAGGCACTCAGTGGAAATGAACTGAGTATTCTTATAATGATGTATCAAAATTCAGTTGGTGTTTTCTATGGTATTTCACTGGCATTTGGCAGCTTGTAACAGCCCCAATAGAGATCTAAGCTCCTTAAATCCAGTAAATCCACTTGATATTAGATTATGAAAAAGTTGTGTGGGTTAAGAACCTGAAGACCTTCCAGGGAACAGTTAATCTGGTGACTTTGGAACCAAAATGTAATAATGGTTGTTTATGCTAGATTTCCCTTTGATCATTCAAATCCTTCATTCATTCTTTGAGTAAGCATTTTTAAATGCTTCAGACCATACCTGTAGCTTTGAACAAGAAGTTCTTGGCTTTGTTCACTTCAGTGTGTATCACACTGCCTCAAATCTTGAGGAAAAAAAAGAGACCTGAGAAAGCTAAAACCAGTGAGCTTTTAAAAAATTACATTAGTTACCACTATGAAAAGGATCACTGTACACATGTTTGAGTCCCATGGGTTATGATAAGTCCAAAACACTTCTAGGACTGTGTTCCCACCCTCAAGTTGAAGTCATATTCCAACTGCACCTTGTTGAATCAACTATTCACCTGATTAGTTGATTAATTAATTAATTAGTTAATTAATGTTCAGTACTCTTTTCTAAATTCTGTAAACAAACGACTTAGGCTATGTCCTTAAAAGAATTTCCTAGCAAATATTTTTATTATTTTAAACAATCATGTTAGAAAAGGAAAAATTAAGGCACTCAGTGGATGAACTGAGTGTTCTTATAATTATTTACCAAAATTCGGTTGGTGTTTCCTATGGCATTTCAAGTAAACAGGATTAATATCAGGACCAAAAAGGGATAAAGACCAAGGATTCTCAGGCCACCCACTCTTCTCTCTCCTGGGCTATTTACACCAACCATTCTTCTAGATAATTACTATTTCTTTCTTTAGGCACACCCAGAGATATATATTTCATTTTCTTTATCTTATCTCAATGTAAGAAACTCATCTAAATGCACTTCCTTTTGAAGATAGAACACAACATTCATAATTCGTGTCTCTTATAATTGAACAATTACCTAGAAGATGATTTTACATGTACTTTTTTATTTCTTTCCTTATAAATTCTCTGTCTATATTGCTGACATGTCACCTGAAGTATCTAAGGTTAAATCTTTACTGGTTGGGCAGGTGAGAAGTTGATATATGACTAACAGGCAATTCTCCTTTAGGAAACCTAGAATTGTGTAAGGATAGCTGATTCATACTGCTGCAACTGAAATATGTAATAACAGAGCAACAACAAAGGGCGAAGATGATGACAGCCCAGCACAGTGACTGGTTCTCTAGCTCCATGGCTGATGGAGAAATTATGACCCTGGTAAAACAAGGTGCTCCCCAAATCATTCCAGTCATTCCAAGGAGGGATGTGATTTTTCTTTACAGGCCCACAGCAAAGACACAATGTTGTTTAATTAATGCCTTTCTTCAAAGGGAGCTCCATTGTTTCCATACTTATAAGGCCCTACAGGGTCATACATGTAAATTTCTGTTCAACATAGAATTTTGAAGCACCACCTACATGCCAAGAGACGGGAATTCTCATCAGCTTGTCCTTTATACACCCAAGCTTCTTTAGAGAGCAAAGGAGAAGACTGTGACTCCATAATCTGGGAATTGTGGAATCCCAGTTGGGATGTCAGCCATAAAACTCCAACATGGAGTTGAGTTTTATACTTAACAATATTAACTATTATTGCCAATTTCTGTTCAGACTTTAAATGCATTTTGTAATGAATCTTCTCTTTATGGCTGAGGATACAGCTGGGAGCTGGGAATACAGCTATAAAAATCATCAGCTGATACAGATATGACCCTCTTCTGGTTTATTCTTCTGTTCATTTAATCAAATTCACCTGTTTTAAAACATTTTGAAAATGAGTCAAAATATAAGAGTTTGAGGCTAAAAGAATGGGCTCTGTCATACAAACTTGGGTATGAGCCTCAGTCTTGTTATATTCCTTGTGTGGCCAGAAACTTGCAGGTACCATGGAGCCTCTTCCCACTTATAAAATAGAGGTTACATTAGTACCTCCTCCCCAGGATAATTGTGAGGATTAAATGAGGTAATAACTTCTTGCTGCAGTGGCTTGAATTTATCAAGTGCTAAAAAAAAAATGAGATCTCTTATTAGTTAATAATATTATTTTTCCCAGGCATGTATATACAGATTTGACTGGTTATGTGCCAGAAGGTGAAGACTCTCCTTGAGCCATCAACTGGGTTAAGCTTAAGAAAAGCTTTGACAAGAGCTGAAATGATTTGTGACTCAATTCATACCATGCCTGGTGTTAAGTAGTCAACCAGGGAATGTCAAAGGTAAGATTTTCCTGGCAAATGGAATGAAGAAAAGAAGAACTAATTCAGGGACCCAACATTCCTTTTCTTTTGAATGGGATTATCTTAGAGAAAACAAGTCCTGAGAGAGGCTATGAAATAATGGTCTCTGGCTAAATACCATTGAAAAGAGCTATGTAATATATTTATATATTTTTATATAGGATCACAGTGTGCATTAGGTAAAAGACTAGTGAATACAAAAGAGATGGAATCAGTTTTAACTTTCTATTATTTCCCAAATTGATTTATATGTTAAAAATATTTTAATAACATCAATTAGTATCTCCAGGAACACTCTTTGCCAAATTCTGCTAAAAGAAACTAAGAAGAACTTGCTTCACAATTGCAAAGTAGTAAAAGCTCCAAACTTGGGAACCAGGCACATTTTTTTCTGACCTAACCACTAGTATGAATTGGGGAAGTCACCTGATTTCAGCACGTATAAATATATGATAATATGCTCTTCACATATAGCCATAAAGAGAAGATTTCATTACAAACTGCATTTAAAGTCAGAACAGAAATTGACAATAATAATTAATATTGTTACAGTGTAAATTCTAACTTGTACCAGAGTAAAATCAAGGATACAGTTCTTCTGAGTAAAGCCTTTTGATATTGGATGTCTGGGAAGAGATTGGGTGTGTTCAAGATAAAGCTATTGATTAAAGTGTAAAGTATGTGCAGGAGGGAGCAGGAATCAAGACAGGGAAGATGAAGAAATGAAGGAGGATAATCCTGTGTGTGGGGCCAAGGCTACCAACAGAAATAATGAGGAAAATATGGGTAGGAGTGGCTGAGGAATGAAATTAGACTCTTTTTTGATGTGCTAGTTTGAAGAAATAACCAACCATCTGGTTGGCAACCTCATCTATCTAGAGCTTAGGAAATAGACTAGCGCTTGAGAAATTAAATGAGGAAATGTTAGCACATTGTTGTGAAACTTTTTAGAAAAGGGACTTGACAGATTCAACTCTATATCTTCTGTGTTCAGCCTTGTGTCTGGTGCATAGAAGGAATTTCTAAAATGTTGGAAAACGAAATAAATAAATGAGTAAACCACTGGTCTACAAATTGTCCAATTCAAAGTAGATTTCAAGTCAGTTCAGGATAAAATACCAACTGAATGAAAGAAATGACAGTTGAAACCATAGAATTGGGAGGATCTACCGTTAAAGATGTGTGGAGAAAAAGAAGACAACCAAAGACAAAACAGAGAGCTACCACTTATTTGGCGGCTGGCAGAAACTAGAGAAAACAGGGAGTCCAAGAGACTGAAGGAGAAATGAATGTTTTCCAACATGACAGGAAAGAAAGGAGAAAGTGAATAATAAATGTTATTAGATTCTGGGAGGTCCAGAGAAGTGTGACTTGTCTTCCATAAGTATCACTTCTTTTGGCCATGCTTTGGAAAGAGCAGCATGACCGTGGTCCAAAGACCTGATGTCTGGGGTGTGGGTAATGCAGGCTGAGTGGAATGAAGGTCTTCCTAACATACATACATGTTTAGAACTTGACCTTAGAATAAGCTCAATAAGAGGAGGAAAATGGAGACCAGGTTGTTGTTTTTTGTTTTTGTTTTTGTTGTTGTTGTTGTTCTCAACATAGGCTGGTTCTTTTTAAATTTTTAATTATAAAAAATTTTTAACATAGCAAAGGTTGAGAGCAGAGGAAGTATGGAAACGTGTTCTGACCCTGATAAATTTCTCTAAAGAAGAAATGTCAATGATTGACAAAGATATGAAGAAGAAAACAAACAAACAAACAAACTCAGCATCCAAATCACAGTGAGATTCGGTCCTAACCCAGTTAGAATGGTTATTATAAAAAAGAAAAGATAACAAGTGCTGGTGAGGATGTGGAGGAAAGGGACATTTACATACTGTTGGTGGCCTCACATTCATTCTGGAGAACAGTTGGAACTCCTTATAAAACTTGTAAAATTTATAAATATGTTTTATCTGTACTAGGTTACATGTTCTGTCTCTTTCCACTCTGACCTGTATTCAGACTACTTTTCTTGAAGACTAGTGATGCAGGAGTTGACATCATTTGGAGAATCTGGCTAAGGAGAAGTTGGGTTACAGTGTAGTCATTGCCAGCCCTGCTTAGCAGGAATGCCTCTTCCAGAAATGCTATACTGCCGCTGGGGTTCTCTGCTATGGTGACTGATGCTGTAGAGCAGAAGGTTATATCCAACTTTGAAATATTTCTTACAGTTCCTGGCACCAAATACATGTGATACCAATGATAGAGAAATTTTAAGCTAAGGATTTGATTCTCATTAACTACAAGTTAAAATTAAAGTTGACTTCTATTAAGAATATGCTGGAGGCTGGGGGTGTGGCTCAGTGATAGAGTGCTGGCCCTGCTCCGGTGAGGCACTGGGTTTGATCCTCAGCACCACATCTAAATAAATAAAGGTATTGTGTCCATCTACAACTAAAAAAAAAAAAAAAAATAGAAAAAGCATATGCTGATGCAGAGGGAACACCATGTATTATTTTCTTTTTTGATGGAGTTCATGCTATAAATTTAAAAGGATTCTTATGATTTTAAGGCCTAAATCATACAGTGAGTATGGCTGTGTATGGAATTGCATGTAGTATACATCCCAACTGTCAGTAATAAAAAGCAAATCTGAATCAACAATGTTAGAGAAAAGACTGAATTATCCTTATAGTACAGATGTCACAGAACTATGGAGGCATAAAGAGCTAACTCAATTTCCCTCTTGTGAAAAAACAAAGTGTATCAGATTCAAATGATTGAGACTCCAGAATATTCCACTTATATTGTAAGATTCAAGACTTTAAAGATAGGCAATGAATAAAACAGAAATCCATGGTATTGGACTTCTTCCTACCATGAACAGATGAATACAACAAAGTTTTTTTGTATAAAGAAATGCTTTTGACACATGTGCTGATGACAATAATTTTACATACTTATAGAATACCCTGTGATGATCTGATACATGCATACAATGTGCCATGATCCAAACTTGGTAATTAGCATACCTGTTTCCTTAAACATTATCATTACTTTGTGATGTAAAACTGCCAGCTCTTTCATTCTAGTTCTTTATAAAGTGTATAATAAATAATCATGGACTATAGTCACTCAACTGTGCTGTAGAATGATAGAACTTACCCCTCTCAGGTAACTGTATTTTGTTCCCATTATTCAAATGTTGAGAAATACATTTGAATAATGGGAACATTATCCTACTTCACTCTTACCCTTTCTAACTTCCAGTGATCATTATTCTACTCTCTATCTCTATGAAGTCAACTTTTTTAGTTTCTACAAATAAGTGAAAACATGCAGTATTTGTCTTTCTATGCTTAGTTTATTTCATTTAACATAAGGTCCCCCAGTTCTATTGCTGTTATTGCCAGTGGCAGGATTTCCTTCCTTTTATGGCCAGGTAGTATTCCATTGGGTATATACACCAGATTTTCTTTTCTTTTTTGGGGGGTATGAGGGGACGGTATTTGTTCTCTTTCATGATAGTAGAATGTATTTTGGCATATCATACATACATATATTTTTGTGGTTGTACATGATGTGGAGTTACACTAGTTGTGTATTCATATATGAACATAGGAAATTTATGTTACTGTCTTTTCTATTCTCATTCTCCCTCCCTTCCAGTCGTTACCGCGTCCAATCGGGTGAACCTCACCCCCCACCCAGCCACACCTGCCTATTGAGAGTCAGCATCCACTTATCCGAGAGAACATTTGGCCTTTGTTTGGGGGGATTGGCTTATTTCACTCAGCATAATAGCCTCCAGTTCCATCGATTTACTGGCAAATGCCACAATTTCATTCTTCTTTGTGGCTGAGTAATATTACAAATTGTGTATATGAACCACATTTTCTTTATCCATTCCTCAATTAAAGGTCACCTAGGTTGGTTCCATAGTTTAGCTACTGTGAATTGAGCTGCTCTAAATATTGATGTCTCCTCCTCAGTATTGTATACTGATTTTCAATCTTTTGGATAGATACCGAGAAGTATGATAATTGGGTCAAATGGTGGTTCCATTCCAAGCTTTCTAAGGAATCTCCATACTGCTTTCCTGAGTGGCTGTACCAATTTGCAGTCCCACCAAAAAAAATGTATGAGTGTACCTTTTCCCCCACATCCTCACCAACATTTATTGTTATTTGTATTCTTGATAATTGTTACTCTGGAGTAAGATGAAATCTCAGCATAGTTTTAATTTTTGCATTTCTCTAATTTTAGTTTGATACCATCCCATTTGTTGATTCTTGATTTTACTTCTTGTGCTTTAGGAGTCTTGTTGAGAAGCAGCTAAGCAATTCACCCTGAGAAGCCTGGCCAATTGAGGCCCAAGGAAACAGCCAAGTGGCCCTACTTACCCTCTTAGAACCCCAGGAAACAGATGGGTGGCCATGCCTACCCACTCTTAGCCCAGAAAAGCAATTGCTCAGGGTAGGCTGCCCTCTTGAGAGCCTATAAAAGCATTATACAGCCTGAAGACACTGCAAGGTACCCTTCCTAGGTCCACCAGTATGGCCTGGCCCCCATTCAGCTCTCAGACAGGCACCCTGGCTCCATTATCAAACACACTACACTGACCCTACCAGAATGGTCCTATTTCTGCAGAGCCCTTGCAAACCAATGGATGACCTCTTTCCTTCCTTCCTTCCTTCCTTCCTTCCTTCCTTCCTTCCTTCCTTCCTTCCTTCCTTCCTTCCTTCCTTCTCTCTCTCTCTCTCTCTCTCTCTCTCTCTCTCTCTCTCTCTCTCTCTCTTCTTTCTTTCTTTCTTTCTTTCTTACCAGGGGTTGAACCCAGAAGCACTTAACCACTGAGCAACATCCCCAGCCCTTTTCAAAATTTTATTTAGAGACAGGGTCTCACTGAGTTGCTTAGGGCCTCACTAAGTTGATGAGGCTGGCTTTACCTCACAATCCTCCTGCCTCCACCTTCTGAGCCACTGGGCTTCTTTCCTCTTTTGATTTGCATCCTCAGTAGCAATTCTGCACTCCCCAGTAGATACCTGATCCTCTAAATCATGTCTGGATCTTTCTAGAAATCTTGAGAGATAACCATGGAATGATGACAAGGGAAATGATATCAGAGAAATGGCCAAATCTCTGTCAACTACATTAAAATCCTCAGGTCACAGGGGTGACTCTAACAACTAACACTGAAAGTGTAGCTTGCTGACTGGCAGCACTAACATCACCAGGAAACTTGTCAAAAATGCAAATTTATAGGCTCCACCCAGTCTTTCTGACTCAGAATTTCTGAGGGTGGGACCCATCATTTGTGTTTAAACTCTCTCTAGGTGATTCTCATACATGCTAAAGTTTGAGAGCCATTCTCTAATCTGTTTCCCCTTTGCAACTCAGCTTTCCTGATACCTCACCAGTTTTGTTTTGCATTAACTGGGCTAATGGTCTCTTTAGATGAGCTGTGGGAATGGGAGGTTTGGAAGTTAGGAAACCAAGAACAGGGAATGGGAAAGGTAGAAGTCAGAAAAGAAGGATGAAATTTACACAAGTGTGATGCCATAGTCCTTCTGTGGGATAACATTTCATATTTTCTGCCTCATATGGACTGAGGAGCTAAGCAAGTCTTTTAAACAAAATTTAAATCTAGCATTGGACTGGGAAATCAAGCAAAGGACAGAATCCCAGGTGCTTATCTTTGTTTGGTCTAGTCTCCCAGATCTTTTTCTACTCTGGCACCCAAAGATTACTACCACCAACAACACTGTATAAGTTATGGCTTATATATTCATTCCATAGAGTTACAGTTTTCTTGCTTTAGATTCCTAACCCTGAGTAAGAGAGAAGTCGTCCATTATACTGGGTATCCTTTATCTGTGTTCTGTAGAGCGCTATGGCAACTGCATAAACCTATGTTCTCAGAAATTATGCACAGTCATCTCTCAGTATCCATGAAGGATTAGTTCCAGGATGCCTTTGGATTCCAGAATTTGTGTACGCTCAAGTTCTTTGTATAAAATTGCAATAGTTCTTGCATGTAATCTATACACATCCTCCTATATAATTAAAATAACTAATATAATGCAAATACTATGTGAATGTTGTTATACTGTATTATCTAGGAAATAATGACAAGGAAAAATGTCTGCATAAAGTCAGTACAGATGAAATCCACCCCACACACACACACAAATTAAGGCATTTCAAGTGTGTAGTTTGTTGACTCCGCAGATGCAGAACATGCAGCATGGAGGGCTGATTGTACTACTGAAATTCCTCTGTGTGTCTGCTATATCACTGCCTAGTAAAATTCCCATATTATGATTCACAGATATCTCTCTCTCTTTTTTTTAATTTTGGAGAGACTATGAGTCATTCAGCACAGATAGCATAGGTTTCCACACTTCCTTTCAAATGGGTTACGCCCATCCTTTCATGAATGAAGACAAGTGGCTACTAATCTGTGACACGATTCAAGTAGGATTCCTGATGTTTCTGTGAGGAGGAAACACACTTTAGGAAATTTGGCAGTGTGGAGGTGCTATAATAATTTTGCTGGAGGCTTCATATAATTGTTCCAATCAAGTTACTAGAATTTCATTCACTTTTTGGGTAGAGTCCAACAGAAACAAGCTAAGAACTTTTATGCCAACCAGAAAACACTGTGATTTCAGCAAAACACTTCCAAGGAAGGATGAGATTTTAGGGTTGACCTGGAGAAGATATACAAAACTGTGTTCCCTTAAAAATCATTGCTCATGGCTGAGTGTGGTGGTGCACGCCTGTAATCCCAGTGGCTCGGGAAGCTGAGGCAGGAAGATAGTGAGTTCAAAGCCAGTCTCAGCAACAGCAAGATGCTAAGCAACTCAATGAGACCCTGTCTCTAAATCAAATACAAAATAGGGCTGGGGATGTGGCTCAGTGGTTGAGTGCCCCTGAGTTCAAACCTCATTAACAAAAAGGAAAAAAAATTAAAAGTCATTGCTCACAATATAGATGTGAATGTTGTTTAATTTTTATACCATTTCTTTGTGTGCTATGAGATATGCCTATGGAACCAAATTTTTGTTCTCTTATTCTCAGCATTCAGCTTTTATTTCTCATGTAAGACTAATGTCAACAAACTTCCTATTATGCTATTAGATCATAAGTTGTACAATATAAAAGCTAATAATTAGGTCAATGAGTCAGACATAGAAATGAGAAATCGGGTGGAGCACAGCAAAATTTTCATTTCATAAGAATAGAAAAAACAAGAGAAGCTATTTTATTTAAAAGAAGTTGTACAGATGCTTTTATTTAGGTTCAAAAGTAAGTTGTTATTCTATAGTAGCCATATCATTTTAATGTGAATATTTTTCCCAAAGATACTTAATTTATTTGTAAACATCAGTGACTAATTCTTACATCATAGTTTTCCTGTTTTCATCTTTGTTTCTTTGTTAAGCTACTATCTATATACCACAGGCAAAACCAACTAGAATTGAAAAACCTGGTCGTTGACTCCTGAGTGGTAGCCACACCTCACCTCGGGAGCCCAGAAATGCCAGTTTTGCTACTCTCAATCCAAACTATCCACACCTTAGACAAAGATCACCCGAATTTTCTCTTCCTCTCCCTGAGCACTTATTATTTTCCTCTCTCGAAAAAGACATGAATTGTTTTCCTCTTTCTTCTAGAAGAACCTGTCCTGATTCTACCCTAAGTGTGATGTTCTGGAGATCCCAATTCAAGTGAGGAATAACCTGGTCTCAGCCCAAGCCCCTAAGCCTTCATCCAACCCCATTTCTGCCCTCCCTTGTCTGAGCTTGGGTGAGAGGGGCAGGCTCCCTGTTCTCACTCTCACCAGGATGAGAGGATTGGCCCAGATTGTGGATCTTTAGAGATTGTGGATCCATGACACTGATTCTTTAGGATTCCCTTTTTCTGTCCCCAGGTGAGTTCCTCAATGTGTGCCTTACAGTTTACAAATTGTTTCATAGCTTCATGATCAAAAAGAGCCTTTTCACACTCCTGTTCTTATTCATTCTTTGTATTAGCTCTGAGGGATAGTAAGGTAGATTTTATTACCTTCCTTTTAGGGGTGAAGAAACATAAGCTAATGGAATTTATGATTATGATTTATGCTTATTGGCTCACAGATTCCAAAGCGTGAAGCAGGAACCAACAGCAATGCTTTTACTAAGTGTCTCTTCCTCCCTGCTGCTACCAGGTCTTCTAGGACATAATAGATACCCTTCATTTCCAGTGTTTGAAAACACAAACTCTAATCCATTCATTTTTATTTCTAACACTCCTCCCTCATTCTTTTTTTTTTTATTGTTGGTCCTTCAAAACATTACACAGTTCTTAATACATCATATTTCACAGTTTGATTTAAGCGGGTTATGAACTCCCAACTTTACCCCGTATACAGATTGCTGTATCACATCAGTTACCCTTCCATTGATTGACATATTGCCTTTCTAGTGTCTGATGTATTCTGCTGTCAGTCCTATTCTCTACTATCCCCCCTCCCCTTCCCTCCCCTCCCCTCCTCCCTCATTCTGAAGCTTCAGAGCCTTGAATTCTCATTCAAGGGACAGATTCAGAAAATGACAGCTGTATATAAGTTTAATAAGATTGTTTTAATCACTGGAAATAAAAGGGTCAAGAATAGGGTGAGGGGAGTAAGATCTTTGCCTCAGGCATAAAATCTAAGCAGACACCAAATAAACAAAATATTAATCAAAATGAATTTGCAATGCAATATTTTAAAATGAAAATTTACATAAAAATCCATGTTAGAAAAAATGAAAATTTTAAATAAAAATAGGATCAAGAGATGGGAAAGGGATAAAAATTATTTGAAGAATTACGTGAATGACATTTTCAACCTGCTAAACATGGCTACTGTGCCGAATCTCTACTCTGCTTCCTCACTTCTGATTATGTAGGGAAAATAAATAAACAATTCATTTAAACAACCATTATTTTTTTTCTGTTACTTGCCACCAAATATTCTTTTACCTAAACCAATAATTTCAAATCTCACTATCTGAACATGCCCCTAGACTGCATCATATACCAAGGAAGTATACAATAAATATTTACTGATCTAAAATAAATTTTCCATGAACTGAAGACACTTAGAAAATAAAATACCTAGAAGTTGTGGAGAAAATTCAAAACTACTGGGATAGAGAGTACAGAGAGTCAGTACTGAGAGAGCCATAACAAGTACTGGTCAACAGACATGATGATAGTGGTTCATGCTTTCCAACTATTCATTGTTTTGGAATGTCAATTTTATTCCTAAGATCTGAAGCTTTTTCAAACATAGCACATAAATTTTAGTTCATGGATAGGGTCCAAGCTATCAATTTACTTGTAGGATGAATTATATATTAATGACATTAGCTGCTATTGTGCCATTTACAGTAGCCATTTAAAAACTGTTTTTGCCAAACTCCAAGCCTTCAAACATCAATCTGAAGACAAATTCGACACTGTATCAGCCTTCAAAGAACTTAACATGTGATGGGAGATCCCAGCAGGGAGTCTATCTCCCCTTGGCCTGTTTCCTCCCAACCTTGCCATCCCTAGTCCTACTTGGTAGAGTTCAAGCAGTCAGAGCTGCCAGCAATGGAGATTATATATATAAATTTCCCTAATACTACTCCCATCATGGTAGGGGTGCCAGCAATGGGACTAACACTGCAATTTAGAACACTGACAGCTTTTTCTTGAAAAAATCTGTTGATTCTACTTGATGGTTAAACCTAACTTTTTATTTCTGTTTCAGGTGAACAGGCCCAGTGGGAAGACCAAAGTTTTAATCTCAATGTCTGACATTGTTTCCCCTGAACGCCAAACAGATGATCACAAATTTGTGGAACACAATCCAACAATAACTGGGAGACTACCTACATAGATATTAGTTGCATTGTGTAATATCACAATATGGCTGAGGAACATTCCCATAGTACCAATTTAAACTAGTAGCAATGAATCCAAACTTGCTTAGCAGGGCAAAGTCTGTCATCATTCTTTGTGGAGAGCAAACATGTATCTAGTTAGTGGTTATTACTTAAATTAATAATTACAACATATCTTGACATGACTTGGTCTCAATTAGCTCTTATTTTTAATATATTTAAAATTTTCCCCCTTGTTCATAGGCATTTGTTACATTCCTCTAGTGACATGTTGGGCATTTGACCATTATATCACAACTACTTTAGTGTGCACTAAAAATTTACTGCATTCTCCAGCACTGTGTCAGCAATTTTACATCTGCAAAATTAACTAAAAACTTGTAACTAATAGTAAAATTCATTATACTTATTTTAAATGGTTTTTTAAAATTGTGCTATATTCTTGTATGAAGTCATAACCTCATTTCAGGTAGGTATGAAACAAGCTGACAAATTATATACTTCTTTGAGCTTATTATTCTGTCTCTTTACAGATACAATTGGTTTCTAACAGTTAAATACAGATTAAGAACAAGGAAACCTGGGATCTAGAGTAGACTCACTGGCTATAAAAATTTGGCAAAATTATTCCTAGCTTGGGCCCCAATAATTTTTTCATAAATACTCAAAAAAGGTGATTTTTAGCTAAATATCTTCCCAGATTTTTTTTTTACAAACACACATTAATTCTTCAGTCTGTTCATAGAGAAGTATGTTCCATTAACATTACATTAAGTTTCTAATACATGTCATATCTGAGATTGCATTAAAGATTATAAATATTAAATGTAAATCTAGGCTTGTTTTGGCAGAAAAATATGTGTGTCTATTACTGTGAATATATAATGTATTATTTTAATATAATATGAATTAATATATAATTTGTTATAAGTACATAGCCATACAAGACAGATGCAGGTTTTATGAAGTGGTTTTTAATCCTCTCTCACCTTTTGTCTAGACCTTGATTTTAGTACCCTTTGTAATATAATTATTACTTTCTTTGCCAATCTTCCCTACAATGCCTTCTTCAAAGGTTTGGGATTGTATATCATTGTCTTCCTGAAGCTAGCACCATAATTGGTACAAGCAAAGAATGCATTAAATATTTGCCAAATGAAAATGTTCAACAGTAATCTGAGGATATTAAGTATAATTACCAGAAAAAAGATTGGCAAAGCTTTTTTTACATTATTTAGATTTGGCACAAGTACACTACTTCCTGATGAAGAGATGTCTTGTTTCCAAAATTACACTACTGCCCCTAAATGTTTATATAAATTGCAGTTCCAATTAGAAAACCACTGATGTAAAATCTAAATATGAAAGGATGCATATGGCATAAAGTGTTGTAATTTTAATCACCAATAAAACTGTTCAAAAATGAATCTTTGAAAAGTAGTTCATTTCAGGTGGTAGTGCAATTCTGTAGCCAAGTTTAGGTATTCTAAAAAGCATAATTATGTACATAATGAACTTTTCAGACCGTGATTAAAGCAATATATTAATTTGTATTAAACATTTTTTAGATCTGTGATAAAAAGTCTTAAAAAATCTGCACATCTGCCTGATTTTTTTTAACTTCTCTTCATGCTACCATGTGTGTTTTCTCTTACTAGAGAACAGTTAATATTCCACACCCACAATAAGGATTCTCATTAGATCAGCATGACCCACTTTCTATAATTCCATGAATAGGAAATTCAGACCTTTGTTTCAGTTGTGCATGATATGTTCATTAATTGTCCCTAAGGCTCCTGCCTAAAACAGGGTCCCAGTCCAGTGAATAATGAACTGAACGGAACTGGCTCTGTCATACTGTGAATGCAAAAGCAGTTAAGTAGTTTCCCATGACTATTGACTAAATGAAAATGGAACAAGTTACCAGTCAAAATAATTACTACACAGTGTTACAATTATGTGACAATAATACTGAGTATTATTATGTGGTTAATAATATTATTAAAACCCTATGATAATGTTTACTATTTATTGAATATTTAATATTTACTAGGCCCTGGGCTAACTGCTTTTCAAGCACTGTCTCTTGGAATCCTCACGATGTCCTCAGAACTGAGGCCCAGGTAAGTGACATTGCCCCAGTTTGCATAGCCCATAGGTGTCAGAGCCAGGATTTACACCTCAGTCAGCTGATCAGCTGATCCCAGCACCACACTCCTTAATCACTTAGCACAGATAACAGGGAGGTGTTCATTAAATACTGTCACCTGCTATGAGGACCCTACAGCTGTACTATTAGTAACTCAGCAGTCAATCTGTGAAAATGTTCAAGTAGTTTCTGTTTATTGTTGATTTATGCTCCTTCCTCCAAGAGAACACTTGATCACAGACAGCAGGTGCCAGTCACTGAGTGGGTGGAACAGGAAAGGGTGGCATATTCCAACATGACCACCATTGTCAGGGAATGTTCCACACTGGATTACTATTTTTCCTTAACAAACCAAACATCTTCACATGATCAGTCCCCTTGCAGATACCTATCACAGAGGTGAGAAAAATCAAAATGCAAACTTCACTTATACAAGAGCAAATCCAAGTGCTTGGGCGAGTATAGCCTTTGGTACCCAGGCCATACAGAGCCCATGCACGTTGCCATCAGCGTTTTATCTATACTTTTGACATCATTCCCATTAAATTTTAAATATAATTTTATTCAAATTGATTGACAGTGGTTGCTTTGTACACTTCAATCATTGCAGGTGAACCTGTATCTTCATGAGAAAGAAATTTACAATCTTTGCCAAAAGGACACTCCAGCGTGTAAGACCCTTTGCTTTCTTTAATTAGATGTGAATCCTCATATAGTCTTCTACAGTATTCTTATTTTTACCTAAATAATTGAGAAGGTTGTCAGCTCTATTATTGAAAAATATGTTATAACACTGGTCATTGAATTTCAGGAAGAGCATGTTTTCATTTTTACTCTGTGTGTACACTTCATCTCTGTTATTTCCAGTGTTACTTGACTTTTGCAACTTTTTATTAATCAGAATAAGCCAACTCTTATTAATAATAAATCTCAACTTTTAGCAAATGTCACAATGAAAGCTTATTTCTTGCTCTAATCAGTTTAGTTCAGAAAAGCAGGCAGCTTTGTTTCAAAAGATGATGACAGAGTCCACCCCTGTAAACATGCCAAACTCTCTCTTTTTTTTTTTTTTTTGAGGGGGGGCTTCTGGAGTTTGCACTCAGTAGCTACATCCCCAATCTTTTCATTTTTTGAGACGTGGTCTCACCAATACCATGCTGGCCTCAAACTAGTGATCCTTCTGCCTCAGCCTCCCAAATCACTGGGATTACAGGTATGTGCCACTGTGCTTGGCTAACTTGCCAATATCTGTAACATGTTTCTCTAGAAGGGAAACAAAGTAGAGATTCATATAGAAGATTTTCATGAATCAAGTTGTTTCATGAACTAAGGTCTGTTGCTTCAGTTACACTAAAGATCAGCCCTCAGTCACTGCAAGGGAGCTGGGAAACGTGTGGCCAATAAAAAGAAGGGGAAATGGATATGGGTTAACATTAGCAAGCTTTGCCACGCTGGCCTCGAATAGATGAGGATTTTCTTAGTGCAGGGCTCTGCTATTTCATAATTAAATATTTTAAGGTAAAAATTAAAGAAGGTGCTAGTTAAAATATTTTGCCATTTATAATGAACTATTCCACGTCTAGTAAAACCTAGTTAGATGAATACTCATAAAACGATAACCTTGACCTCTCAGCACTCAATTATCTTAGAGAAGTGAACAAACTGATGTGAATTTCAAACACACACACACAAAAAATGAAATACATGAGATAAGCTACCTCAATTTCCCATTAAAAAAAGATACCTCCTTCTCTTGCCCTTGCCCAGTCTACAACATACTCGTAACATAAAAGATACTGATTAATTTAACGTCTAAATGAAAAAAGTAAGAAAGAAACAAGTAAAAGAATAAGATCATGGCATTTGCAGGGAAATGGATGGCTTTAGAGAAGATTATGCTAAGTGAAGTTAGCCAATCCCCAAAAAACAAATGCTGAATGTCTTCTCTGATTTAAGGGGGGTGACTCAAAATGGGGTTGGGAGTCATAAAAAAGAATGATTTTATGACTTTTACCAGTAAATTGATGGATCTGGAGACTATCATGCTAAGTGAAATAAGCCAATCCCCCAAAATCCAGAGATCTAATATTCTCTCTGATACCCAGATGCTAACACACAACAAGAGAGGGAGGAGGGAAAGAACATAAGTTCAGTGGATTAGAGAAGGGGAATGAAGGAAAGAGAGGAGGATGGGAATAGGAAAAGCAATGGAATGAACTGGACATAACTTTCCTATGTTTATATATGAATACACCACCTGTGTAACTCCACATCATATATAACCACAAGAATCGAATTCTAATTGGAATAAGTTATAGTCAATGTATGTATATCATGTCAAAATACACTCTGTTGTCATTTATATCTAAAAAGAACAAAATTTTAAAAAGATATATTTGATTCAGTTTGTGTATTCTAAAGAAAGATTAAATAATTAATAATATGACTTATCAAGAGAATGAGAAAACAAGTCAAACTGGGATGAAACATTTGCAAAAGATATGCCCAATTAAGGCCTATAATCCAAAATTCATAAAGAACTATTAAAATTCAACAATAAGAAAAATGAACAACACAACTGAAAAATGGGCAAAATACCCAAATGCATACATACATCACTAGAGAAGAGATGCAGATGGTGCATAAGCAAAAGAAAAGATGCTTCACAACATATGTCATCAGGAAAATGCAAATTAAAACAAAAATGAAATAACACTATATGCCTATTAGACTGACAAATAAAACACAACACTAAATGCTGCTAAGAATTCAGAGCGACAGATACTCTCCTTAATTACCGGTGGAAATGCAAAATGGTATATTCACCATGGAAATTGGTTTGGCAGTTTCTTACAAAACTAAATAATACTCTTACCAACAGTGATGCTTCCTGATATTTACACAAAGGAGTCGAAAATTTATGTCCATGCAAAAATCTCAACACAGATGTTTATAACATCTTAATTCCTAATGATCAATACTTGGAATCAAGCAAAAAGTCTTTCAGTAGGTGAATGACTTGGTACATCTAAACAATGGAATATTATTCAGTGATAAAGAGGAATGAGTTATCAAGCCATGAAAAGATATGGAAGAATCATAATTGCATATTACTAAGTGAAAGAATCTAATCTGAAAAGGCTACATACTGTATGATTCCAACTATATGATACTCCGGAAAAGGTGTAACTATGAAAATAGCAAAAAGATCAGTGGTGGCCTAAGTTTGAGGGAGGTGAGAGAGATGAAGAGGCAGACCACAAAGGATATTTAGAGCAGTGAAAACCTTTCTCTAGGATACAATAATGGCAGATACATGTCATTATAAATTTGGCAAAATCTATAGCATATATACCACGCCAAGAGTGAATGATAATGCAAACCCTGAGTTTTGAGTGATTATTGATTTGTTAAAATCAGTGGACGTGGAGTGAGAATGTGAAAACCTCTATATTTTCTGTTCATTTTGATGTGAAACTAAATTGCTTTAAAAATAGTCTATTTTTTAAAAATATGATTTATAGTGAAATTTTAAAATGTGGCTTCACAGACAGTACATCAGCAACAGCAACAATAACACAATGATTTTTAACTTTGCTTAAATGATTGATAAATATTTTTTGAGGCAAGGTTTCACTGTGTTGCCCAAGTTGGCCTCAATTCCTGGGCTCACGTGATCCTCCTGCCTCAGCCTCCTGAGTAGCTGGGACTATAGGTGTGTGCCGCCATGTCCAGAAAATACATATTTTTAAGCATTTGTATTCAAATTGTAGGATATTTGGAGATGGTATTAGTAAATGTTACTTAAGCCAGGGATCCATGGCAGGCCCCTCTGGATTTAAAGTCATTAATTTCTATTATTGTCACAATGCCTGACCAAGAGCCCTTAATCTGATTATCTCTCCTGCTAGTCTAACCAAACCTATTCCACCTCTGTCTTTTATCAAGTACAAACTAACTCCTAATATAAAGATAATAACTCCTAATATAAAGCTAATCATAAGAGCTAATAGAGTTTTAAAACTTTTAAAAATTTGTTTTGCTATTAAACTTTGGAGTACTTTAGAAGTTGAGTAAGAAATCGTGTTATTTTCCCCAGCTGTTTTCTTTACCTGAATTCAAATTATCATCTATTAATCCACAATCAACAATATCAGGACAGCAGAGTTACAATTAATGTCCTAATTATTTCCTAATTGAAAAGTTCCCCTTTGCAGAAAAGACTTTATTATTTGCAACTCATTATGAATGTTTTCCAAAGGGGCTCCAAATTCATAGCATCACTGTAACGAGTTGGTGATGTTATAATATGCTAGCTATGCTGCATGAATAACAATACATGGAATCTTTTACAAAGTACATAATATGAACAATGTATCATGTTTCCTTAAAAATGTTTAATACAATCAATTCACAAGAAAGGTTGTACAATAAGATAGCAAAGCTCTTAGAACTATCCTTTAAGCTATGAATAAAAAAAAACAAGAAAAATTATGATACGGACCTTAAGTAATGAATAATTTGTTTCTTGCTGGGTGAGAGGATGTAACCCCCAGGTTGTGGGTCTCTTATAATCATAAGTAATCAAAAATAGCTTAGAGCAGTAATTTTCTTTCTGTTTATGATTGTGGAAAGAATATTCACTCAGCAAACTATCTAACACTCTCTATTGCTGCCACATTTTTACCAGATCTGAGGATAAATAGACTTTTAAGAAGCTGCCAAGAAAAATTCAAGCAATTCACATTTGCTAAACAATTCTTTGAGTTAGACTGTACAAAACTGTGAGCAATGAAGGGAAGTGTAAGAATGACAGCTGTACTAAAGGTCTAGTGAATAACACACTTTTCATACTCAAGATGGAAAATATCTAGAAATGAAGAGATTTCATAGGTTTTATATTATATTCACGACATTGGAAAATAAAAAAAAAATAGAGAAAACAAGCAATCCAAAACTCTAAAACAACAAAAACTAAGCAAGGGTAAAAATGTGTAATCATGGTAGCATACTTTGCTCTAAAGATCACAGAATTTGCACAGTCTAAATAATAAAAATGCCTTTTACTACTTTTTAAACTTTTAGAATAATCTTGATACAAAACATGGAAGTTATATTAATAGTGTTGATTATAATAGCAGAATAGAATGTAAATATCATATTGATGGTGCAAAATTAAAAATAAAGGAGTTGGAGTTGTAGCTCAGTAGAGGAGCACTTGCATATGTGAGGCATGGGATTCAATTCTCAGCATCACATATAAATAAATAAATCAACAACTAAAAAGAATATTTAAAAAAAATAAAATTATAGCATAGAAATTGAAAAGGGGAAGAAAAAGTAAAGAAAACATACAAGCATTTACATTTACATCTTACAGAGTATGAGACCAACAGATATGTCTATAGTTCATGGGGTGGGGGGGGGGAACACAGGTTTAAATATGTCATTCATACCTAAGGAAGGTGGGTGAGAATAACTGATCTGAATCCTTATCCATGATGATGATAGGAACTCTTATAATGTCTCAAGTTGGCTAATCATGGAATAACCTGGAACACAAATTTATCATTTAGGAATATAAATAATAGACTACCAGGGAATCAAGTATATTTGGAATATAAATTAGAGACAACCATAAGAAGTACAAGTAGAAACAGAAATGGTTGTTTCTGAGAAATAACTGAAGATGGAGAGGAATGGAGTGAGAGACTGTTGATGTCTATTACAAGATCCTATAACCCTTTTTTTGTGTATATGTGTATGTGTGTACATTTGTATCCTGGAAGTCTTTAAGGTACTGAATCCTATAAGTCTATTCCTGGTGACAAAGAAGTCAAGTCTTCTAAAAATTTTCTAAGTCATCTGCTATAATACCACCTGGATGACTCCTAAGAAACTGTACAACATGAGTTTTGTGTACAGAGAATATTCTAAACAACTGTCTACACTAGAGATTACACTACAAACCAGAGAGTAAGAGTAATCTTTTAAAAATATAAGAAATGGGGGGAATGTTCTTAAGAGTCAAATCAGGTGTAGAAGAAGTGTGAGGCATGGGGTTCAGAGCCACATGCCCTCAGCTCCGCCACCAGCCACTACTGACAACTTCTCATCCGAAGGTAATTTTGGCTACTTCTCTGTGTTTGCTGCCTTGCATCTGCTTAGCCTGAGAATTGGCACATTCATTTCAAAAGCCAGAGCCCCAGGGTAGCTGATGAAATACAGAAGCCTGTCATCTATGCCCAGCCTCTCATACTCCAGATACAAGATTCTAAAAGGATTCCTTTTTTTTTTTTTTTTTTTGTGGCACTGGGGATTGAACTCAGGGCCTCATGCATCTGAGGCAAGCACTCTACCACCTGAGCTATATCCCAGCACCTCACCTCTAAAAGGATTTCTTTATGGCCCCTCCAAGAATCCCTAGTAGATTTGTATTTGAGTAGTTCCTGCTGGTAACCAACCTAAAAGATTCCCCTTCATTAGCTTTCCCTCTTTCACTATTTATTTTCTTCATAAATTTACTCCAGATTGCTAGAATCAACAAACTATCTGCATCCAAAACCTTGTCTTAGGCTCTTAAAGAAAACCCAAAATAACACATTAGAGGTTTAGGAATCAGGGCTAATGCTAAGACACCTGGGTACTTGAGTAAGACCAATTATTTGGCACTCCTTCAACTACTGAGAAACATTTCTCTTCAGCATTTTAGAAAAATTCTGGCGCACTGAGAGGGGAAAATTTATAACAAAAATAAGAATGTCCATGTTAGAATCCTAGAGCCATGCAATATTTCATTGTGATTACATTCTTAGAATGGCATGTTTTATATTAAAATGTACTTAATTTAAGTGCCTATGAGGTTTTTGTTATTCTTCTGTAATATTCAGAATTCAGTGCAGGAAAGAGAAACTAATGTTTTCAATCAGAGAGGGTTTAATAGAGGAAATTGTGTGCTTACATAATAGTGTTAAGTTGGAAGAAGAGAAGTCAAGGGACTATCACTACATGTTGGAATCCATGGTACCATTATTTTGACTGAAGCCAGAGGTCAGGAAACTGTTGTTACCATCACTACCACCACCAATGATATACTAGCTGCTCCATGTTAATGAGGATGATAGGCAAGGGATTCAGGTACTATCAATGTTAAGTCTGAGCCGTTTTGGTTCTTTTCCCTCTGAAAAACTCAAGTGCATTTCACTGGTAGAAGACCCAGAAGTACTGAAGATCCAGGACTCTAACCTCAAGAAAGCCAGAAATTGTGGTTTTTAGCACACTAACTCTTGCAATAGATCATATGAAGGAAGGTATAAGCAATGGAAATGGATGCCAGGTGCAATAGATAATATTGAACACAGTCTGATGAGCAGCTACCCAGTATTCATAATCTGCTGTCCATGTTTAAATGCCAAAAAGTACCCCAAAAAATCCCAGCCAGGCATGTTGTGGCACATGACAGTAATCCCAGTAACTTGGAGGCTGAGGTAGGAGGATCTGAGTTCAAAGCCAGACTCAACAGATTAGCAAAGCAGTTAGCAATTTATGGAGACCCTGTCTCTAAATAAAAAAGAAAAGGTTGGGGATGTGGTTCAGTAGTTCAATCCCAGTACCTCCATCCAACCTCACATAATACAATGGGTTCTCACATAAACAAAAACAAGCTCTCTCCTTAAAAAAAAAAAAAAAAAAAAGTATACTCAGAGGTTCAAAGTCTGTTTATTGTATCATCTAGTGATACTCATTTCACTTCTAATTGAGTTAAATCCTACATTAATATTTTATACTAAAGACCACATTACAGATTTTACTATCATTAATATGCCTTTTATCAAATGAGAAAAGAGAGAAGGAGGTAACAACTTGTGGCTGAATATATAAATATGAATATAAAACAGGGGAAATATGCAAAACTATCCCAGACCCTTATCACAGTAGTTGTCCTAACCTGAGTAATACACACGAAGACAACTAAATGCAATAGGTCTGAGCCTATTGCATTATTTCTTCTATTATAAAATAATTTTTTGTGTATGAAACAATGTTCTGTGAAATACTATCACTAACCAAACCATTCAGTGAGTTCACAAATGGATGATGTTGCCAAAAAATCCACACCAGAATGAGCGGTCTGGTAAGAATGAATCTGATGCACTCTCCTATGACGGAAGCCACCAAGTGGTTGTTATTTCAAGTGTGGGTCTTATATCACAAGGTCAGCGCTTGACTCTGCGGCGGGCAGGAGAGGTGCTAGTCAGATCAGTCTTGCTAAGAAATCCATTCTGTTTGAGACCATAAATAGCTTCCCTCCTTGTATATATTGTTTTTCTGTGGCTGCTGTAACAAATCACTACAAACCTGGTGACTTAAAACAAGAAAAATTTGTTCTCTCACAGTCCTGGAGTCCATAAGTCTGAAATAAGAAGTACTGGTCTGGATGCTTTCTGGATGCTCTAGCAGAGAACTCCTTCGTCCCTCCTCTCCCAGCTTCTGATGGCTGCCAACATTCCTGAGCTGCACCACTGCATTGCTGCCCGTCTTTTCACCACCTCCTCCTCCTCTCTGCATGTGTAGCATCTTGCTTTTATAAAAACACTTGGAATGGCATGCAGGGCTCACCCAGATAACTCAGAGTTGTCACATTTCAGGAAACTTCACTTAATACATCTGTAAGTCCCTCCTTTCAAATAGGGTGATGTTCACAAGTTTTATTTTTATTATTATTTTTATTTTATTTTATTTTATTTTTTATTGGTTGTTCACATTACAAAGCTCTTGACATATCATATTTCATACATTAGATTCAAGTGGGTTATGAACTCCCAATTTTTACCCCAAATGCAGATTGCAGAATCACGTCGGTTATACATCCACATTTTTCCATAATGCCATATTAGTGACTGTTGTATTCTGCTACCTTTCCTATCCCCTACTATCCCCCCTTCCCTTCCCTCCCATCTTCTCTCTCTACCCCATCTACTGTAATTCATTTCTCTCCTTGTTTATTTTCCCATTCCCCTCACAATCTCTTATATGTAATTTTGTATAGCAATGAGGTTCTCCCTTCATTTCCATGCAATTTCCCTTTTCTCTCCCTTTCCCTCCCATCTCATGTCTCTGTTTAATGTTAATCTTTTCTTCCTGCTCTTCCTCCCTGTTCACAGGTTTTAGAAATAAGGCCTTGATCTCTTTGGAGCCACCATCCAGTCCACTGCACTGTACCTTGCATTTTTTTTTTAATGAACCATTAATCAATCATGGTACATTCAGGGAAAGAGACTAATTTCCATAGAATGGATCATCCTGGCCTTTTTGGCAGGGGTGTCTTTGGTGGGAATTTACATGAACACAACAAATGTCACTCAGAACTTTTCAGAATTCTTTGTCGCCCCTCTTTAATATTATCCCAACTCTTTGATCATTTGGCCAAATCATTACCAAATCCATAACTTTGTTAGTTTTCCTTCTAGGAAAAGTCAGCCATCAGATGTACTGCCTAAAGTCCTCTCATGGGGACTATTTTTCCTTCCACACATCTTTTGGGGCCACTCTTAAGTGAAGCTGTAATGCTGCCCCAGTAACTTCCAGCTGGTGTCTGCATATTATATGGAAAAAGTTATAAACCAAGTTAAATTGTTTCCTTTTTCAGTTTCTCATGAGAGGCCCAGCATACATTAGAAGTCATCCAAGACTTTAAAGACGCTTTGATGGAGGGACTGAAAATAAAATGCAGACAGTGATCAATACAAACAAGGGGTGGTGAAGAAACTGGCAAGAGTATGCTGCTGTTATCATCCTTAGGGTCAAGGAACCAGGAAAGAAAACTCTTTGTGAGCTCAATGACAATTAAAACCATGAAGTGGCTTCCCAGCTGAGGCTGTGGTTGTGGAGGGAGCGAGCTAGATTTGGCAACGCAACACCAAGGCTGGGAAAGAGCATGGAAACATCCTAACCATTCTGGAAGCTTTTGATCTCTTATTGGTATCTCTTAATGGTTAGACCAACTACAAGCCAGTTAAAGGGAGCTGGTTTAGTCCACTTTCTGTTCCTACAACTAAATGGTACTAGCTGGTATTTTATAAAGAAAAGATTCTGGAAGTCCAAGAGCATGGGATCAGCATCTACTTGGCATCTGGTGAGGTCAAGATATGGCAGAGGGCATTACAGGGTGAGACAGAGCAAGCCAGGTGGAGAGGTCCTTTGTATAATGAAGCCACTCTTGAGATAATTCACTAATTCACAGATAGATGAATCCGTTCATTAGGGATGCCCCCCATACAATTCACCTCTTAAGGTCCCACCTGCAAACACAATTAACACATGACTTTGGGGATTAAGCTTCCAACATATGAATTTTGGGAACACATTCAAACTATAGAAGGAGCCAGGACAATTTTGTCCATATGGTTCAGCATTTCAGGTCAAAAAACAAGGCAAAATAGGTCAGAGGTGTGCAAACAGTCACCAACATACAACATTCATGAAGTTAAATATGTGAGCTGAGAGTAAAGTGGCAATGCACCAAGAGCAGATGTGACGGTCATCTGAGAGCTGCTCTTGCCATCTACCTGTGTCTTCATAACTCCACCTGATGAGGGATCACTGTTGTTTATGCCCTAGTTTGTCACACAGGGTCAGATAACACCCAGTCCATGATGGGCAGCTCAGTTTACAAGATCATTTCTTATTCTGAGGTCAGATATACAATCTCTAGCATGGCCCACAGACAATCTGGCCCACAGGATCTGTTTCTTAATGGCTATTTGGGGACAATGTCATGACTTTTCTCTAAAACCCTAAAGGATTTCACTGTACTTCTAAATAAAACGTTGTCAGATGCTGCCTACAGAATTGCTTTGTGCCAAACACTTCAAGAACCATTCCATCTGATGGATTTTATATCTCAAATAGCAGAGGAGCTTGCATTGTGATTCATAGTAGTCACAAATAATTCTCTTACTCTGGACCTAATTCTAAACCAGTAGTTTGATGGGTTACTTGATAAATGAGTCAAAGCAACACCCTCAATGTGCATATGTTGTTTTGAAAGTCAACAAGATGGTAGCAATCACTGAGTCTGTTTAATAATGCTAGATGGTAAACTCTAACAATTTTCTTTCACTAAGGAGGAAATATGTCAACCTACTATAGACCACTGGACTATCATAAATTTTATTGATGTCATGGCCCTTGAATTACACCATTTATTTTCCTAACACCTCTTGTACATAATTTCCTTTATCAAGGAATTCATTATACTTGCTACCTTCTGCTCCCATCAAATCACTTTGATGTTATCCATATAGAGGACCAAAGTAATGTCTTAGGGCATTAAGACAAACGAGAATACCATGAACTAGATTCTTACAGAAAACTGTGTGATTGACATGGTTCTACAGTTAGATGGCAAAGATAGTAAGGATTACACTGAGCATTGAAAACAATTTACTTATCTCTACTTAAAAGGAGAAAAACCCCATTTAATGGATTTTAGCTAAATATTCAGCTCCAAAATTTTGTTGATTTGCATCAATTAGCTGACTACATGTGGAACAGCTATTGAGCTTGGAGTTACATGGTTAGGTTAATAATGATAATAAATATTATACTCCAAGTCTCTCCAATTTCTGTTCAGGTTAAATGGGAGAGTTACAAGAAAATATAACAAAATGTCATCATCCCTGAATCTTTTAGGCCTTGAAAGGTGGCATTCACTCAGAAATGTGGCATTACCTTTGGTCATTGGTTTAATGAGGAAGAGACATTTTAGGAGCTTTAACTTTGTCCTTTATATCATAATAGCCCTCATTTAATGAGACCGCGAAGGGGGGGGTGCAATGTCAGCCACAGGGTGTCTGATTTACCTATAATTACAGGAACTGGGAAGTGTATATTTGGGGACTCACTGTGTCATTGTAAGCCCCCATTTTGACTGATGACCAAAGTAGTAATTTTGGTGCCTGATAATCATCAGCAGCTGAATCAATGTCTTAGTAATGACCCCCACACTGTTTCTCTTCTCTTTTGGTGAAAGTTAGGGAGAAGATTTATATTTATATTTCTTGTAACATCGTCGCAGGGAACTTCCTTAAATGAAATTTTCTTAAGGGAACCTGATGTTTCCTTTACACTGGGTCTATACCCTGGATCTCATATGGGAATTTGTTAGGGGCTGTGTCTTTTCATTGTGACAAATCAAGTCAAGCCTGTGTTCACCAGATTCAGAGTTATTTACTTATTACATAGGACTTTCCTAGGTTGCCCATCTACTTCAGACTTAGGTATAATCATAATATGATGCCATCTACCATAGATATCCACAGGCTAAGCCATTCTAATAATCACTGTGGCTCTGCTAAGCATGACTAAAATCATGGCCACATTGTCTCTGACATTTAATTACTGCAGTTATCTTCTCCAATCTGTGATGCTACCATTTCTGCTGAAGTTAGGTACCATTTCAGAGACAACCTCCTTCCTTTCTCTATTAGGAAACAGTCATTACAGAATTTCTCAAAGATGTTAGTCCTTACCAATATATTTCTCAGACATAGTGAGGGAATAGTCAAGTGGATAATACACAATAAGTCTCCAGTATTACTAGCTCCATAAACCTTTGATTCCTTCCACATTTTTCCAATTCTGAATCATTTTTTTCCCAATTCTGAATTTCTAACATACATCTCATTTTCATGTAGGCTATCCTTGAGAGTCCAGGTTTTAATTAAATAACTGACAAACCATTAAAACCATTCTTCACTGTTGAGCTCTGGCCCAAAATTAAGAATTTCTAGTAAGTGCGCCTATGTCAATAAATTTGGTGCACTCCAAAGATATGTTTCTTCTTCTTCTTCTTCTTCTTCTTCTTCTTCTTCTTCTTCTTCTTCTTCTTCTTCTTCTTCTTCTTTTTTTTTTAGTACTCTGAGAATCTATTCCTATGCATTTCTGCAGATGAGAATTAGCCAAATCCTATCATTCTAAAATCTCCTTCCAGGATAGAGTTATGTATTTGTCCATCTCTGGGGCAGGTTATGAGACATTACTCCTTATAGAAACTGACTGCAATGGCATGTACCTGTAGTCCCGGCAGTATACTCTGGTGACTAAGACAGGACAATCTTTTGAACCCAGGAGTTTGGGTCCAGTCTGGGCATCACAGTGAAAACTGGTCCCCAAATAAATAATTTAAAAAAGAAATAATTCTCCATATGGATCCTACGACATTGAAAGAGGAGAAAGCAGGTTTAGGAAAGACCAGAAATTCCTTGGAAGGGAACTACTTTGGTTGAGGTCATTACAGGATCTTAAGCAACACAGGACTAATATCACCTGAAATCGAGGATGTTCAAAGGGATCCATGCTCTCAGAGTCATGGGAATCTACCTGAATATCTCTATTCCAACTCTTTGGGTCCCAATCCTTCCATAGTCAATGCCACCACATTCTCAACAAACAACTGGACTGAGGCTGTGAACTAAAGTTTCAGTTTTGAAACCCACAGGTCAAGCTTTAGATCTTAGTTTTAAGACATTTTAGGTCTGCAGCTATGAGATACATGGGGTTTCATAGGGTAGTCACAGAAGCTCCCTTCTCTTAGGGAAGGCCTCTTACAGTCAGTCATAGAAGGACACAAACACCTCCTTGCCCTGAGTCAAGAATTTAAAACATGAACTAATTTTCTTTCTGTAGGCTCTGCAGTGCAATCAGAAGTAGCCTTGCCACTCCAGTCTTTACATTCCTCATTTGCGTCATAATAGTGTCACTTGTCTGCCAAAGGCTTGCCTTTCACAGCCATTCCATTCCAGGTGACTTTAGGTGATAATTTAGCTATTTGCTTCATAGAAAACAGAATTCCATTTTCCACTGAACATGAAGTTGTCACTGTCCATAAACTCAATTAAGTCAGACAGCCAATCCCATATTATTTTAGGAATCTGTTTCATCAAACTTCAGTGCTAAATGCTGCATTAAGCAAGGCTTAAGGAATGGAATAGTTTGCCACTCAAGGTATTTCAAGCAGTAAAATTTCTAATTCTTAGGATCAAATGCTTATAAAATTATCGGTCACTTGAAAAAATAAAAGTCAAAAAGTACACTTAGACTTCAAATGCTATTCCCACATGTGGCACAACTGGTATCACAATTATCACTGAATACATACACAAAATTGGTGAAATGACAGTAGTACAAGCAGTCCAGCTGTTGCCAACATTTTTACCTGTAGGAACATATTTATTGATTGCACTACTACAGAAGATGACAACCACCTATTCTGCCTTCTTCAAATTTTATTTATGATTACCTCATGTTGACAAAAACTGGATTTGCAAGAGAATCACAAGCACGCAAGGAAATCTGAGAAATGTAATTTTTAGTTCTCCAGATTCTAATACTGAAGGAGAAAAGAGAGAAAAAACATACTAGAAGAATGGTAAGTAATTCTTCACACCTATAAACTTCTAGCACATTAGCTTGAAGATGGTGCTGGATTTTTTAAGTAGTAAACATTCAGGGTAGACCTCTAGAATGTATACTTCAAATCTCAACTAAAATTATGTATTAAAAATGTGTTCTCCAAATTCATCTGACTGCTCTTTTGCCTCACAGGTTCATACACTACTTTGCTTTATGAAAGAAATATTAGGTACCCACTTTTACTAGGGCTGACTATAATAATTCTAACAAAATGAAAACACTTAAATGTTATTGACTAAATACAGCTTTGAAGAGCAGTCATTTGTTCTTTTGTAACCATGTAATGTCTTTATTAAATTTTTCTGACAAGAATTGAAATTTGAATACATTTGAAATTCAACTATATGTAAAGAGCTGGCACTCTATCATATTCTTATAAAAATGCAAATGTTGCATAGGATTCCCAGGTTAAGGAGATTAGAACATAAACTGTGCTCAAAAATGAGGCAAGACTGTTGGTAACATAATGTTACCTAGACTCATAATCTACCCACTCACTCATTGCCACACAGCTTGGTAGTCATTATTCTTGAAAGACTGGTTCTTAAGTTATCCTCCTCACAGGGAGGAGAAACTCAGTTTAAATATAATGGGTGATAAGAAATTTCAAGTGGATACTTTCCTTTTCCCAAAATAAAAAAAAGTTTTTTGTAAACTTAGAAAAGAAGCACCCCCTTACTTGGCTAACATTACCAACAACAACAACAACAAAATGGATTCAAGGATACCCGAGACTGACAAAATACCTGAAATATGCTTATGGACTAATGATATACTTATTATTTATGAGTCATAGCATTGTATTTAAATTGAGAAATAATAATGTTGAGATCCTACCTTTTCAGAAATGTCTTTATTATTTAAACCTTCCAGGGATTTTTTAAATTTAGGATGTCTTTTAATTTGGATTCATTGTCTGTGTAGATGTTTAGATACAATGGTACCTTCTGATAGCTCTACCACATAGTGTGCATTTAATCTCAACGGAGATACTAGTTTAAGACACACTCCCAGGGAAAACCTTGCACCTAAGAATGGGGAAAAAAAAATCAATAACTCCAAAGTGAGTTTCTATTTAAGATCAAATAGGACTCCAAAGAATAAGGGTAAGAAGGAAAATTTGTTCACGTGTGGATGTGTTACCATGCCTTTAGTGGTAAAATGAAAAAGACAGTAAACAAACCCCCTAAGGTCTACTATTTAAACAGAAAAAAACTTTCCCAAAGGACACAATAAAATCTGTATCTGGAAGTTGGAAAGAACACCACTGGTAACTCAATCACCTCTTGCCCACCTAAAAATTCTAGCATTTGAAGTGAGCTATGGGCCACCTTCTTCAGTCACAAGGTTCTTCTGGTGATATATTCTAGAATCTGAATGATCATCAAATGGAAGTGGTTCTATATATTAATTAATTTTAATTATTTTAATCTCCTTCAGGATTCAAAACATGCTATCAAATACAAAGTTTTTAAAACATGTGCCTTTCTTTTCACAGCTGTGCCTTCCCTCTGCCAACTGATATTCAGAAAGCCAACTTCTAACACTTATGATTCGTAATGTTTTGAAACAAGAAATCTGTTTCTTCTGCTTTTCTTTTCCACAATGATTCTTGCCTTTCAGAAGTTATCTGCCTAGAATACCAAAGACAAAGCATGGATTCTACAATGTAGTGCTTAAACAATTGCTTTCCAAGTTCGCTTGCCAAAATTACTTACATGATGAGTAGCAGGTGACGGATGTCCTTCAGATGGTCTATGGTTATTGCTCAGGTGTAGACAGCTCAGCCTCATGGTGCCTCTCAACTCTGCAACTCCATTTACCACCCTGTGGGATGCTTTAATCTAACTCACCCAGGTCTAAGCTGAGCATGCCAGCTTATATCTGGTTATCTGTTGTCATCTTTTCCTCAATATGGATAGTGTTGTGAATACAGCTGGCTGGGATTATGGCTATAACAAGGAAAGAGTTGAGACAGTGTGAACAACTCAGTCTGGTGTCGCATCCTAATGAGGATGAGATTCAAAAATTCTGTCCCAGTAGTCACTACACAGTGCCTAAATTGTTGTATTAACAGATAACACACTGAAAAAGCACTTCTACCTCAGGAAGGCAGAGGGCAACTGAGTTGAATATATGAAACAAACCTGTACATTAAGATATTCCTAATAAACTAAACACTACTTGACTTCATATTCTAACATGAACATCATAATGCATAGTAAAATATATGAATGTAGAATGAAGAAAAAAGAATAAATAAACTAATAATGTTAAAATCAAAACCAGTCGTCAGTCAGTATCCATCAGCAAAACAGAGTCAAGATAACACAGAGAAGAGAAAGAAGAGCTGTAGTCACTGATATTATTGGAAAACTTGCTGTTCCAGATCACAGCTATTTCTAGCCTAAAGGTACATATGCAAATATTTAATAAATTCCTGATTTCTGTTTAATAAAATGTTTAGTTAGTAACCAAGTTTTATTGCAAAGGAAATGCAATCTTTATCACTGAATCTTAGATACAAGTCCTAGATATAAGTCTTAGAGATATTATGAAAGGTATTGAAAAAGGCTGTACTTATCGCATTTCAATATCAACTTTGATAAAGATATTTAAGAGTAAGGACTGAATGATGTAAACAGAAGAATACAAGAGCTCTCTATTTATGTAAAAATAATTTAGAAGAAAATACTATTCAAAGCTACTGATATTAAGTAAAAAATATGCTGCCATTTTTACTAGAAACTACAATCAAGTTCTAGTTTTATTTTCTATGTAAGACATTAGTAGCAGAAAATAATTAAGAATATTAACCAATATTAATCGATATTAGTCATATAAATAAACATCTAACAGATAATTTAATTATAATAAACTAACAAAAAATCACTTTTCCCATAGCAGTAGTATATTTATTGTGCTGAAATCAGGAGGCAGGGAATGGATAGCTCTGGGGAACCAGTACAGAATGTTCACAAAGATTTACAAATCTCTAGTCATTACACACTGAGGAGCAAAAACAAAGGTGTTGAATCCTCGTAGACCAAACTCTGTGTGCTGCATATTTTCTGCAATTCTCATAACTGCATGCCTTTGGGGGAAGGTATATAATTTTAATGCACAATAAATATTTTATAGTTTACAAAATATTCTGAAATCGTTTGTACAAACAGCATACATCCTACACATGCAGTTTTGACATGTTGAAATACTTAGAAATATTCATGCTATATTTGTCACATTTTCTCTTTTCTATAACGATCCCTCTGTGACATCCTCTAACAATTTAACCTATGTAATGAAACATGGTACAAGTTTTCTTTCCCACTTTATTTCTAGTTTTTTTTTCATTTCTACTGTATGAAATACTTCATTTGTAAATAGCAAATTTAACTTGATAGCTCTGACAACTCTCACTGTTACTCATTTTGTGTTTTAACAATTAATACTTTATAACATCACGCACTGAATTTAACCACTGAATTTAACGATCTTTAGCACCAAGGAGTCAAGGATATTGCACCAAAATGGGTTTACACTTCATATTTTTGTTAATAAATAAGATTTTGCAACTTAGTCACAAGGGAAATATCACTCCAAAATTAAACACATTGAGAGAAAAGGAGAGTTTCACAGAAATGTCAGTGTATGCTATTTGTTAAAAAACAAACAATACTAGTGGATTCAAAAGTAAAATTAAAATGTACATTAGAGGACTCCTTGATTTGTTAATTAAAATTTATTTAAGTGTTCTTTCCAACAGAAGAGGTAGGTATATTTCCACATATGAAAAAATCAGTTAACAGCTACAAATCAAAACAAGGAAAGCCTGATAAAAATCAATATACTCTCAGCTAACAGCACACAAATGAACTATCTTGTGATGTTACTAAGGACACGAGTTGCTTCATGTTTCAATCATACAATAATATTAGTTTTCATAATATGCTTCTGCTAGTAATCGGAGTACTCAAAGGCTGCTTTTTCATTACAAAAATTGTTTCCCACAGTGATTTGTGCTGAGTGTCATGGAGACTTTTGGGTCACTAGACAGGATTTTACTGTAATTCTTTCTTATTTTCACCAACACCATCATCATCAAGCCTCTAAGATTCTACAGAGATCAGCAGATTTTTTTTTTAATTTAATTACAACCAAAAAGGTATATTCTGACTAGAGGTGGAGAGATTTGACCATTCTGGTCAACCAATGAATTCAAATGCACAAATTTAAATGTATCCAGATTTCCAGCTTTGGACAAGAAAATGTAAGGTAACTGGTAATTGAGACAAATAAAAATTTCATAAAAACTCTGTGATTGTCTAAAATTCAGACTGAAGGACGAATGAATGTCGGATACAAGAAAATTTCCCTCCTTAGACAAGTGGATGTGAACAGAGGGAGAGTGTCCAAAGTCACATTAGGACTGCTTTGGTCTGGACAACATCAAGGCTAATAAAAAAAGGTTTAAAATAAAAACTTCATAAATAAAACATCCGGGTATTGTATTTAACACTTTACTCAGTCTAAAGATTACTAGTACATAAAGTACATTTGCCTTTTCTCCCCACCCCCGACTCTCCTTTGCTTCTGTTTTCCCTGAAATTTTATATGACATTAGATTTTCCTCACTGTCAACAACAGTTAAGGCCCAGTTCAATTTACTCTCCTTTTGCTTTTCCATTTTTCTGATTTTTTCCATTTTCTATCACTAGCTGCTTTTCTGATTTGTTCACACCATTTGCTGAAATACCATTCATGGTTGTTTTTCCAGCTTTTTGTTTCTTAGGTTCATTGTATGTCCGAACGTAGAAGTTGAGAAAGAGAAATATGAAGCTGATTGCATAGGCAATTAGAGCCCAGTGCATCCATTTGGGGAAGGGGCAGTCAGTGTAAAGAGACAGAGCTGTGTGCCCAATGGTCACATGGAACTGAACCTGAAAAGCAAAAACAGTGAGTGATGTATTTAATCTGAATGGTAAAGAACTTTTAACAACAACATCAGAATTTTCTACGTAGCTACTATTGGCCCAAATATTCCATACTGTTCAAAATGTTTAATAGTACTGTAGTTCCATCTCATTCAGATTATAGCTCAAATACCATCTCCACAGCCTAAGGTCTCTAAATCCTGTTACCCACAGGGTGTGTGTGTGTGTGTGTGTGTGTGTGTGTGTGTGTGTGTGTGTGTGTGTGTGTGTGTGTTTAGAGAAGAATGGTAACCATCTGTAGCTGTCTTCTGTCTCTGTTGACTTCTTTACTGTCTACCTTTCCATCGGAATATAATTACAGAAGGTGGGGCTCTGCCTTGTTCAAGGATGATTCCTGAGTTCTTGCCAAAGACTGCAGTGTTTGGATTATTTGAATACTTGTTGAATAATGTTATCTTATAAGAGGAAATCAATGGCCTAAGAGAGTGAAGCTGTAGTATCAGAGGCTCTTTGTTCCCCCCCACATTTCAGACTGACTTTTGTCTGCCAAAGCATCAGCAAGCAGGAGCGTCTATTTGAAAAATGAACTTATCAAATGGCTCATCATTTATCTCTTACAGAGTAGAAAGAAAAAATTTCTATCTATATGAACACTATTCTTTAAAATCGAATGTTCTGATAAAATTTGGTATTACCTGAAGTAAACATGAAAAGAATTAACTTCATTTTAATAGTTCTTCAAAAGAGAAAAGCCAAAACTTAGATTCTTAAAATAATTTTGAATTCTGGTATATTAATAGGTGAGTGGTTTGTGACATAAGAGTTAGAAATTCCATGGTATTAACTTTTTATAAGATTAACTTAATTAACTGTTATGAGAACCTCTGGCTTGGAAATACAAATTGAACATTCTAGTTGGAATGGGCTAGTATGGCTTCTTTTTTAAGAACAGCATGACAAATACTGTTATGTTAAATATTATTAAAATAATTTATTCCACATAAGCCAGAAATTTGCATCAATCAAACAACCTTTTCTAGTTTCCCATGGCAAAAATCCAAATTTTACAAACTTTTGGTTTCATAATGATTCTTAGAACCTGCACTACAGAAAAAGGGTGTGTAAAAGGGCGTGAACTGAGTCTGGCATTACTCAAGGAGAGCAGGGCCAGGCTCCAGCCAAATAGATAAAATACTTCACATGATTTTGGTCATCTCTTCATTTTCTCAAGACAATTTACAAATTGCTGAGAAAAATGAACTACACAAACTGTATAAACAGCTTACACAAAAACTCAAGGAAGCTTCCTGTAGCATTTTGGTTACACATGAATTCTTTACACCCAGCATTCCCCAAAGGTTGTGCTTCCTGTTTGGTTAGGTAGCTGTTTAGCAACTTAAAGCAGAGATGGTAATGTTTCCAAAATGTGATTCCACTGATAAAATTGTGTACACTCTATGATTAAAGCAAATTATAATAAATTCTAAAGCTTGGAGATTAACTACCACTTTGGTTTGGGTTCTTAGTTTGATTATAGGCCAGTGCGAAGCTCTGGATGATGCTCTATGCGTGTACTCAGATGCTATAAGAAGTCCTACTGGGAAAGTGCTGAAAACTCTTCTGAAGATTGGCATTTGAAATGCCTGTCTCTGTTCTCTAAAGACAGGATTTTAAGAGAATTAAGAGGTGTTCCCTAGTTCTTATTCCATTCCTTGGCTCTGTGTCTTCCTTATAATTTTACATTCAAAGTATATGATATTTGTTAACAAGAACTAAAAAGTGGTATAAAAATAAGACAATTTGGAGTTGGGATTGTAGCTCAGTGGTAGAGCTATTGCCTTGCATGTGTGAGGCACTAAGTTAAATCCCCAAAACCATGTAGAACTAAAACAAAATAAAAGTATTGTGTCATCTACAACTAAATATATATATATTTAAAATATGAAAATTTAAGCAGGACAAGATGAAGAGAGATAATAAATTTTTAAATTAAAAAGTCATTCAAGGGCTGGGATTGTGGTTTAGTGGTACAACGCACGTGCAAGACGCTGAGTTCGATCCTCAGTACCACATAAAAATAAATAAATAAAATAAAGGTATTGTGTCCAACCAGAACTAAAAAAAATAAAAAATAATTAAAAAATAAAAAGTCACTTAAGAGCAAGGTATGGTGGTGCATGTCTATAACCCCAGCGGCTTGGGAGGCTGAGGCAGGAAGTTTGCAAGTTTAAAGCCAACCTCAGCAGCTTACTGAGGCCCTAAGAAACTTAGATCCTGTCTCTACATAAAATATAAAAAAGGATGGGGATGTTGCTCAGTGGTTAGGTGCCTGGGTTCAATCTTCCAAACCAAAAAAATAAAAATAACTCAAGTAAAAAAAATACTATAACTTTTCTAGTCATACATGAATTTATGTACATTGTAGTATACTAAGATCTTTAACCATCCACTTCACAGGTATTTTTAAAGAATGTTTCTCTTAGAGGATAAGTGCTAGATGGAGCCTTTAAGGACTCTATAAAATAGGCAAGTAGTAGCCATGGCCAATAAACCTATGAATAGGTAGGTTAGAACCAAGCAGTCTCAATACTACAGCTAGAGGATGAAGTTAATTTTACAATAGAAAATTGCCTAAGATGACTTAGCACTTTACAATGAATAATATTCAAACTCAGTTAAGTATTTCAGCAGAAGAAACTGTAAAAGTATTTAACTCACCAGCTGCAACATGGTTAGGTATCGTTTCCACCAAAGATACTTCTGAATCCACGGGCCAAAGGCGGTTAACCCATAGTATGAGTACATAATCACATGGATGAAGGAATTCATCTGGGCTCCGAAAAACGCTATAGGAAATAAAAGGTAATTCCAAGATACAGAAAACGTTACTAGACAATAAACCATTGAGATAAAAAAATAAATGATTCCACGTTATTTTCTAACATTTAATTTTTGGGGACAGCCAAGGATTAAAAGACAAAGTAATACTAACAAAAAGTCCTTATCTCAAATTAAGGTAGACATTTTTAAAGTTTAGATTTAAGTTTTTATCATATAAAGGAAAATATGTGCCGCTCAGATGCAAAGGACTTTTAAAGAGGTACTCCAGTTAAAACTAACCTCTTTTCAAAGTCCTGACACAACACTATTGCCTTTAGTCTTTTTAATTCTAACATTCTCAGTTAAATAAAAGGTTATGGTACATATAAAAGTTTATGTGGACTTATAACTGTTCCATTTTGTTGTCTTTAGATGTGCCAATTTATATCTCAACAACAAAATAGTATGTCTTAGGTTTCTAATATAATTTTAAACATGACAGCACTACACACATTGAATAAACTGTTTAGTTTATTTAACTCTACAAATATATTCCAGTTGGTCTAAATCAATGGCATTCTTTCTTTTCAAAATATTAACTATATCAGTGACTTATGGGCTCAGTGCAGTTACTAATTTTCTTTTTAAATAACAAAGCTGGACTTAAACTGTACTATTTTATTAAATGGGCCCCCCCAACAATAAATTATAAGTATGAACTTCTAAGTTGCCAATCTCCATGTGGTCATGGAAAGAAAGCTGCAAGGTAAACTGTACTACAGCGACTTGTACCATGGTCCTCATTAGAGAAATGCTGTCTTTCCAATTTAAAGATGTGAATTATCCTTACATTCCAGGCATTTGCAAAGACTGGAAACAGATCTCCACCAAACTAAATTCATATCCTCATTAGCATTAAGGATGCCATATTAAAATTTCACTTAAATAATAACCAAAAAGGTCATTTAAGGCCTACATTAGAGCAAGAATGAGTGATGGGCTTGTTTTGCAGATGAAATCGTCAGACTAAGAATTCTGTTTTCGTGTCTTTAGGATCAGAACTACTAGAACTGTTCCACATCAAAATATTATTTTCTGAATTCAGGCTTGTTTTAGGCTCATCCCTGGGATAAATCTTTAGGTGTCAAATAGTCACAGATAAGAAACTATAGCTTTACTTTCTTCCATTTTTTAAAAAAAATGAACACAGAGATGACTAACCATTCAAGGCAGTGAAATGATATGCCAGATAAAATCACCAGTTCTTGGTACTTTCCACCCAACACATTTATACATCACTTAACACATGAAGATCTACTCCTGAAAATGCTCACCTTGTCCCCCTGCGACCCATTTAATTCCAATCCACCACAAGGTAAACATGGTACAGTGGTGATACACATGAAGGAAAGAAACCTGATTGTTTTTCTTCCTTAGGATAAAAAACACTGTGTCCAAATACTCAACTCCTTTAGATACAAAGTACCACCACAAAGCAGCAGCTATCTGTAAAAAGAAAGGAAAAGCATGTTGTAAATAACAAATGATACTACTGTGTGGGTTTCAATTCAATGCAAATAAACTTCAAATATATTACACTACATGTACAAGGCATGAAATAATTTATACAACTAGGTATCATCACACAGTGTTAAACTGCTGAATATAGAGCTGTAAACATATTCACACTGCTGTGCTTTTCAACTTGGTAGAGAAACTGAGATGTTTACTTTGTAAAGACCCTTAGGTTTTTTACATAGCGTCTGCTACACTCCCAATAAACCTGCAGTAAGTTTATGCACCAACTGGTCTCTGTCAGTGTCTGGCTCTCTCATTTTTTAAAAAAAATTTTATTAGTTGCTCAAAACATTACAATAATCTTGACATATCATACATTTGATTCAAATGGGGTACGTAACTTAATCTTATTTTTCCACGTGTATAGATTGCAGGATCACATTGGTTATACAGTCACGTTTATACATAGGGCCATACTAGTGTCTATTGTATTGTGGCTCTCTCATTTTAATATGTACAACAAAGAAAGTATCCAATCATGGTGGCTTCTTATAAGATAGTAAAATCTTAAAAATGATAAACTGAAGTGAAAAACCAAAAACAAATATTTCCTAGGTTATAAATATAATCCTGCTTACATGAATAAGTCTTGTGTTTTCCTAGGCTCTAATTAAGACACCAGATGGTGTGGAAAGATTACATTATGGGCTGAGATTAAGGATCCGGTAAGAGGTGACCTCTGTATACAAGTTTTAAAACATTTTAGAAAAATTCTATAATGATAACCACGATGACCTTTTTGTAGAACATAATTAAAATTGATAAATTTTGTGTTAGAGGCTTGACAGATTGATTCATAAATAGGCTTAGAAATTTTAGAATTGTATCTAGTGGATGTCATGGTGTTTGTTGTTGTTGTTGTTTTGTTTTGTTTTGTTTTGCTTTTGTATGTGTATATGTGTGGGTTCTGTTTTTGTTTTTTCCTTTTTCTGGTGCTAGGGATCAAACCTAGGGCCTGGCACATACAAGCACACTGCTTTACCACTGAATTATAACCAGGGCCCCAAAATAACAACTTTAAAATGTAGGGAAAGAGGAAAGAGAAAGGTCCATTAAAAATATCTTGTGATTATAGATTGAGAATTTATTGAATTGGCTTGAACATATTGTGGAAAATGATAAAATTGGTTAAAATAGGCTTGACATGCTCTGCTCATAGCAATGCTACATTTACTATTCATGATCATGGTAGTACTTTAAAGTAACTATAATCATTATGACATAGTGAACTTCAGGAGGAAATAATGTCTTATTTTTCCTCGATATAGGTCTCTAAATTTGCCACAAAATAATAAATAATTACTTTCCTTAGTTTATAAACTGCATTAGGTATCTTTGATTACACCAAAGTGAAAAGTAGTACTTCTTGGCTACATAACAAGGTATATAAAAATGAGTAAAATATTCATTATACTGCACGCAAACACTAGAGGAGAGCAGTAGGGGAAAGATTCACAATGGAATCTGTGCAAATCTCAGGGTTTTTCTCCCCGTATTACAATTCTCACAATGGCCATTTTTTTCTAAGAACTGAAGTTCATGCATGTCAGGAGGGCAGGTTCACAATTAAAAGTGGTAAAACTTTTTTGAAACTCTATCCTAAAAATATTTATAAGTCGTGCCACTTAAAGGGTTTTGCCAAGTGTACTTCCAGGAAAAAGCCAGACATTGCCACCTCAATGGTAGCTGTCTACTGAGGACAGCATCTGGTAATGTGGTTATCAGAAGGAATTTTTTTCCTGGCCAAGAAATTCTCAGCTACATCACAAGTCTTCTTTTCTTTTAACCACTTATTTACATGCTGTCAGCTTCCCTACCCTCACTAGATTGCCAGCTCCACTAAGGGAGAGACCTCACCTGTCTCCACATGTGGTCCCAGTGCCCCCCACAATATCTGCATATAGGGGATGCTTAGCATGTATTTTCTGAATGAGTAAAACCACATGACAACCAAAGGGGTGATTTTTTATTAATCCATAAGCCTTTTACTAAGGAAATGAATATATGGACTAAAATAGTAATACATGAACATAAATTGCACATTAAAGCAATTTGGTCTTGAGTCTTCGTGAATATTGAGGTTTATGTTGTCCAAACTCCCATGAAAGAAAGCTGCTTTTCTTAAAGGAAGCTACTATAGGTTATATACTATTTCTATATATATTACATATAAGGTAAAACAAAAAACAGATGCTATATACATTTTATGTTATATGTAATTTTTCATATAAGCCACAGTATATAAAATAGTTCATTAAATACTTAATAATTTGTTGTTTCTCCCACTTAAGTTAAATAGTAATTTGATTAAGGTAGATGATTGAAAAATAAAATATAACATATTACTAGTGCTTTATTTTTCTACAGATGTAATAAAAAATGAATTCACATCTGTATAAATTGTGTTGTGCTTGTTTTCCTAAATACTATATAGTTCATAAAACATTTTCTTTTCCTCAGACTTTTTAACAAATAAATCAGGCTCTCTTTATGAGTTTCTAATTCTTAATCAAAAATAACTAAAATCTAAAATAATATCTTTACATAAAATGGTACCTTTTTTCCTTTTTTAATACTGCAGTCTAGTAATCCAATTCTTATTCACTCTCATGCAACCAAATTAAAAAAAAAATACTAGAGGTATGAAAACCAATTTTCAATTATGTGCTTTTAAGTAAAAGCATAGCATTATTGACTTAGCACCCAGTCTAATTTCACTACCAAGCCACAGTACATTTTTCACTGATGAGGGCCTGTGAAACTAAGCCACTTTTATTAATTTTAAGTATTTTTAATGTACTTACCCTGACTTCATTAACGTTATTAGAATAATCCACAGTCTGGCAAATATAGCTATATCCTGCATTATATGATCCCATGAATAACTGGAAAAAATGAAATAATATTTGAAGGAAAGTTTTAATAGATTCAGCAACAAAAATAAAAAATTTGAGGAATAGACGAACTCTAGATTGGGCAAAGGGGTTGGAGGGGAAGGGAGAGGGCATGGGGTTATTAATGATGGTAGAATGTGATGATCATTATAGTACAGGTATGAAGTATATTATAGTACAGGTATGAAGACACGAATTGGTGTGTATATACTGTGTATACAACCAGAGATATGAACAAGTGTGTTCTATATGTGTAATAAGAATTGTAATACAGTCTGCTGTCATATATAAATAAAAAATAAGTTTTAAAAAATACTAAAAAATTTAACTACAAATAAAAAAATTAAAAATCTGATATATAACTTATCAAATTAATTTAAAAGCAACATTTTCTTTTAAAATTTAAATTATATTAAATACTGCAGTTTAAGTTAAAAAAAGAAATGTAACCTCTAGACTGAAACATCAACTCTATCTACTTTGTAATATTAAGAAGTTTTAAAGCCAACACTTGGATCCAAGAGTGGTCCTGTCTTAATGGGTTTCTATCCTGGATCTGTTTGTTTGCAGCTAATAAATTAGGTAAAAGTATCCAAGTAAACCAAATGAAAGTGTTTATGAAGCTGAGACTCTGTAGGCTAAACTGACAATGAAGAAAGATTCTTTTTTGTAGAAGAATTACTGTTTGTTGTTGTAGCATCACTAGTCAGTTCTCTGGGATAACAGAGTTTCATGAGTCTCTTAGGAAACAAATTCCTTACACTCTTGCAACTTTATAAAAAAACAAATGTGTCAATCAGTTTTCAGGATTTCCTTTCAAAAGTTCATGGAGAATTTGCTGATGCCCAGAAATGTACAAAATGATTAGTAGGAACAGTTGTATTCCAGGTAACACATTTCAGTTCTAACCCAAAATACATTATATGATAGGACTGAACTTCAAGTTGGTACTTATATCTATTTTGATCAGTTATAAAACCTGAAACTAATGAATAATAATTTAAGTAAATATTTACTGAGTACCTAACATGTATCAAACACTATGAAAAGTTTATCTCACTTAACTCTGATACTAACCCCAAAAGGGAAGTATTTCATTCATGTTAGAAATAGAGTTAAACAACTTCCAGTGTCAGAACTGTTAACAACAAACAGAAAGCTTAGAATTAACTCTCTGCTTCAAAGTTCCATTTTAAACCACTGTCCTGTACTTCATGTTTAATATTTTATTGTCCAACATTTTTCTAAGTGTAAAACAATTTACTTGTAGAGTAGCTACCTTGAGGTACAAGATTTCAATGATGGCTTTATGCAGTCTCATTTCTTAATTCTCTATAATTCTGAATAATTATTATAGAATGATCTTAATAAACCTACCTCTCTGAAGATGAAAAGGTTAAGCAAAACCATCCCAAAATTATAGAGAATGAGCACTAAGCGCATCTGAAATGGCTCCCGGTCCTTCATCCACTTTGGACCCAACCACACGAACAGGAGATAAAGAGTGCTTATGCTCAGTGTAGGCCATGGGGACTGCATCAGAGGCCAATCTTCCACGCGTTTATCTACAGAGAGAACACATAACAAAATCCACTAAACCATATGTGCTTTACAAAATAAAACTTTTAGGAATTAAAATGTTTCACCTTAATTTCCTAGTTTGACCAAAAAAACATGTCCCTGTCTTTTGAGTCCCAGTGAAAATACCTGGTATAAAAACCCAAGAAACAAGACTGATTTCTGCAGTAGCTTTTGAAAATCATTGATTGCTTTATGTTATACACTATGTTTTATAGAGAACTTGAATAACAAAGTTCATTAAAATACAGGAGAAGAGCCTGAGCTGAAAAGATGATGAAAGACAAAGTTCACAAGGGAGTCTACTACCCAGGGAGTCTTGGCTGTATCACTCACATCAAACCCACTCCAGAGTTCAAAATGAACTGAAGTCTCTGAAAGACAGGAGATAGAACACACCTCATAAGGAGAAAATGAGTTAAAAGGTGCTGCAGCTGGCCTCTGTCAAAAGGCCACTATGACCTTTCTGTGATTATTCACTTTTTAAATACTATTTTATCCTTCTATGCTAATTATCCTTCTATGGCCATATGTTCCCATGCCTAAGGCCCCCCATAAAACACAGACTGTCTATCTGCATAGGTCTCTGTTGAATTAGACAAACTCATAGTGTCTAAATGCCCTGGTTTGGGTCCCTAGAGCAGGAACTGCTGTGGTGTCTTTTCCACAAACACGAAGGCAAGTACTGCTTTCAAACAGACTGATGCGAACAGCAAAAGTACTACTAATGCTATAATGTGGGTAACAAAGGAAGGGAGATAAATTAATCTGTAAGGAGATATTACTTTCTAACATCATGGATTATTTCTCACCTTTACTACACAGAGGAGTCCTATTGACAAAGAAAGTTCTGAGCAGCAAGTAGGAAAAAAAAATAGAGAAACAGGCTTAAAATTTTTCCGAGAATTAAGGGTAGATAAAAATATTCTACCTTTTTTTATATTGGTGCCGCACACTGTATCATCCTCTCATTCATCAGAGAAATGGAGAGAGAACTTCCAAAGAGAAGGATAGAGCATGAGTGAGAAGCTGAAGATCTTACAATAAGAAATGTTAAGGGAGGCCAACAGAAGAGTAGAAAGGTGAGACAGGGCGGGCGGGGAATAGACAGGAAAAGGCACTACCAGTGGGCAGACTGGCTGGGTTCTAACACTGGCCCTACTACTGAGTGTCGGTAGGACCGTAGGGATGCAATCGCTCTTCCTCTCCTTCATCTACAAACACTGAAGGGGTTAGACTGCTGCTTCTCTAGCTTAAATGAGACAAAGAATCATCTACAAAGAATAGTTGAAATGCAGGTTCTGATACAGTAGGTCTGGGAGGCAGCACATTTCTAAGAGAGTATATTTTCTGGGAAGCTCCAACTGAGGCTATGCCACTATCCAAGGACCACAATTTAAACAGTAACAAACTAGATGTTCCTTTCAGTTCCATTTAACTTTAAAAACAGTAAGTAGGAAGAAGAATGACTTTAAGGTGAGAAAAATTATAGAAAGGAAATTTTCCTTAGTTAGGGACCCATTCTACACTGACAAGGAACCCACACGTGCTTCTGTTCCATTATGGCACTCACCACGTTACCCTGAGACCCTCCTTCAAGCTGTAACCTCTCTAAAGACAGGGGCTGGGACCTTTGTTCTGTGTTGCAAGGCCTATCAAGGAGCCTAAACATTTACTGGATTTAAAAAAATAAAGAATGGATAATTTTTTCACAGTAGTCCTTTTGGTTCCATCCCTCCTGTCAAATCCAGCAGTATATACACTGAATTCTTACAGTTTCTTCAGTGTCCAGCAACCCTTTCCTGCAACACCTCTCTGACCTTCTTCTGTGGCAGCACAACTTGAACCTCAAACACTGCATCCCAGTATTTGGTTGCATCCCAGTATTTGGTGAGTATGTCATGCTATATGGCTCAGTGCCCTTTACACCATTGCTTACTCCACGGAGAAAAAGCAATGCCTGGACTGCTTTGCTCATCAATGCAAGCCATTTATTCATTCAGCAACCGCTTAACAAATCCGTTTTCAGCCTGTAAAATGCTACATGTGACACCATACCCTTCTCCAAGTAGCCCTTCAATTCCACAAGAGTCAGAGAACTCTCAAAAATTCCACCTCCTACAATTATTATGGACATGGGAGTAATTCTCAGCATGAAACCACAAATGTAACAATGCCCATCCAAATATTTGCATGAATTTTCCTCAAGTCTTTACATGTTATTATACAAATCATACGTGTTTTTCTGTACTTACTTGAATATTTCCTTTAGTGTTTCTGATGAGATTCACATGTCCTACATGACTGCTATGTATTTTTGGATTAAAAAGGCAATGCCTGGGCTGGGGTTGTGGCTCAATGGTAGAGTGCATGTCTAGGATGTGTGGGACATCAGGTTTGATTCCCAGCACCACATGTAAATAAATAGATAAGTATATAAATAAAGATCCATCAATAATAAAAATAGTTTTTTAAAAAAGCAAAAAACCAAACAAAAACAACAACAACAAAAGGACAGTGCCATACAGTGACAGGTCCCCTAAGCCTTGAAACAAACAAAAATTATAATCTACTTTCAGAGGACAGAACTGGTACCAGTGAGAATCATACAGTAATAAATTTCAAATCACTGGATCTTTCCTTTCATATGTAGAAGGAATTGTCTTCTTTGGTAGTAGATTCCCCATCCTAACTATAAATTAAATTTAAGTAAACAAAAGCCAAATATTACAACATATCAACTTCCAAAATAAAAGACATAATAAAAATAATGAAAATTACCAAGAAATATTGTCTTTTACTCTTCCAAATCCTTAAGGGTTAACTCTCTCTCAGGAAATAGTTTCCACTGAGAATAATTTGATTGTTTCATAAAAAGCTTATGACACACGCGCTAAACTGATCTGTTTACAAACATTCATTTGGTCAGCAATCATAATTTTATCTATATTAAAAGGTCACATAATAGTTACACAACTGTATTTGTCAGAAATGGCAAAGTGTCTCCTAAAAGGAGTTAATTTACTCTATGAATATTATAATGTTTATAAAAGATGTGGACAAACTGGTCCACCTGAAATGGGACTTTCCTTCAATGCCCTCCACCAACACATTTCTATTTCTAATCTGATTTGTATCTTAAGATCACAGAGCAGTGAAGTCAGACAGGTCTATCCCTTCAGAGCTAAGTGGTTTGGGGCAAGTTACTTTGTTCTTTGCCTTTTAAAGTTCATTATCCATCATAAGAAGAGACAGATGTGATAACTCAACAGCGATACAACAGAATGAGTATCTGAGGAATGTTTTAAGTACATGGTGGCTCAGGAAAGAAGACAAGACAGGCTTCAAGAGCAGACATTTGAATTTTTTCTCAAGAGATATTTGCCACCAGATAGGAAGAAAGGTCTTTTTTTCAGTGGGCAAAATTAAAGAAAATTACACAAGTTCCATCAGTAGAATGACAAGGGATACTCAAATGAGAATATCTGAATACCACAGAGAACAGAATGTATAAAAGCAGCCCAGAAACAAAAAATAAAACATTTATTTTGGAACAGAAGGTATCCACAAGGGAAGTAGCATCAGTGATCCTTTTGAAGGTCTCATAACCTACAGGTTGTAAGAATTCCAGGAGGCTGGATTTCATCACATGGATCATAGAGAGATATGTGCTTTGTTTTGGCTTTTAAAAGATCATGTAGAGGCAGTGAGAGACTGGAGGGAAAGGGGATGTGTCAAGAGGCAGGGAGACCAATCAGATGTATGGTTCCCAAATGCTTGTCTTTGCTAGACTGCACACATAAAATGTGCATGCTTGTTAAAATATAGGTTCCCAGGCCCCACCCCAGATTAAATGAAATCAATATCTCTGCAGGCGGGGCCCAACACCATGATCTACTATGGTGATTGCGATAGGCAGGGCAGATACAGAGACCACTATTATGCAGGAGATGACACAGGGACTGCAGTGGTGATGGACAGGGCAGGCAGGTATGGATATTACAAGGGTCAAATCTAGAGTCTCGCTATTACAGGTGTGACAGGTGAAAGTAAAAGTTTAGGATTACTCTCAGATTTCCGACCTAGCACAGATGGGGAAGTCATGATTCAGGACAAGAGTACAACAGAAGAGAAGCAGATCTTGGAGGAAATGACCAGGTGAATGTTACACATGTCTTGTTTAAGGTACTCCTGGGACACCTAGGAGGAGGTGGTATCATCAGGCTCTGGAGCTGCAAAGGAACTGCCAGGGCAGCACCCCTAGAAAGGAGTTATTGGCCATGAAACTATACCAGAGTTTGAGGTCACAGGTAAAGAGCACACAGAGGGAAAGAATAAAAATGGAAAGGATTAAACGTGGGGACCCTTGATGGGGAGAGGGGGTGAAAACGGTAGCAAATCAGCCAGAGAGGCAGGAAGAGGGGAAAGGATGTTTCAGAGACCAGGTCAGCAAGAAGCTTCCAAAAGGACAGGGCAGGCAATGGGATCTACAGGGAGGGAATCAACTGTTCTCTACTTTTTCCATTTTAATGAGGGTTGATATGTGAAGATTAAATGAACTAAAGTATGTAGAGTTCCCAGCCCATCATGAACACCACTCCCTCCCTCCCTCCTTCTGCACCTTACCTTTTCTCTCCCTCACACTGGGTGCTCAAGTCGGGAATAATGTGAACCCTGCCCCTTCAAGGGCACACCCCCTGTATCTCCTGCACCACTTCTTCCTGATCTATAGACTTTTCTAGGTCTTTGAACATGAACTCTCAAACTGGACTACCAGCATTAGAATCTTTACCTATCAGCTGAATAAACCTCAGGAGCGAGTCAATGTGAAGAGCTAAACCAAATTAAACAACTAAATCAGTATTTGAACTTTGAAGAGTTTACACTGAGAAGACAGAACACTTCATAATTTATACATTAAAATGACAAAAATTTTATGACTTGGTCATAAAACACAAAAATTCCCACAAATTGAATTTTTAATTATGCACAATAGCTGTTTTTAATACTTCTCTTTAAAAGAAAATATAAAATGTTATATTTTAATAAAGAATCAAATACTTGTAATCAAATGGTTTTTAAGTAGCCCTAGTAACTTCTACTTATATACAAGCAACTTTAATTCATACAATAAATTACCTTTGTATATTAAAGCAACTTCCTTAAAAGTGACAGATAGGCCTACTTTTTTGGGAAAAACTGGTATCTTTTCAAGCTTTTGGTAATCTACGATTTTCACTGTCAAAATGCGCTTTCCTCTCAAAGAAGTCTAATCTAGTAAAATTTACTATCATGGTCCAAAAGAAAAATTCACTAATTTAATTTTAATAAATTGTAAAAAATTAGAATATACAAGAAGAGTTATAATATAGAATTAAAATACTAGAAAAATTAAAAAGAAGAAACACATGTTGCAGTAAGAAATAATCTTACATGATAGCTCAGGAAGTCACTAGGAGCAAAAGCAGCTTGTTACAAGGGCAAGGGACAAGAATTGAATTAAGAACTAGATTCTAGCTCTGCATCTAGTCCTGTGGCTATGAACCTGAATTCTCTGGGCCACCGTTTTGTCTTATGTAAATGGGGGTGACCACAGGTTTATCCAAATCACTGCCCTTCTGATTCAGGTAAAATGGTCCACAGTTACTGATCAATATAACATGGTTCTAGGCATTATACAAAATCCCTGCTAAGTACAATTAAATATTCAATAAAAATACATCACATCTTTTGTTTTTTAAATTAACAACTTCAGCACATTTAAATTTTTTCTTTTTTCCTAATAGCACATAAAACTAGATGGCAAAAGAAACTAAGACTACTCCATACTCTTGCTATTGAAAGTGTAGTTCTTGTATCAGTAGTTAAATTATCACTTAGAAGCTTCAAAGAAATACAGAATTCCAGGCCTCATCCCAGAACTACTCAGCCAGAATCCTTATTTTAATCAGACTGCAAGATAATTTACATATCAAAATCTAAGAAGAACTGCTCTAGCCGATTCAAGAATATGAGCCTACATTATATATCATGTAATCAAATTCTACCTGAATAAATCAGCCACCTTTTTTTCCTAACAGCATTTATATCTGTTTAATCTACCAGTAACAAAAGAAAAAAACAAGTCTAATACTCATTAGGTACTAAACAGCTTCAGAAGTATATTTGGGCATCAAGAAGTATGTATTATATAGTACTCTCCAAAACTCTCCACTCTTCTTTTTTTTTTTAAAGAGAGAGTGAGAGAGGAGAGAGAGAATTTTTAATATTTATTTTTTTTTTTAGTTCTCGGCGGACACAACATCCCTGTTGGTATGTGGTGCTGAGGATCGAACCCGGCCACACGCATGCCAGGCAAGCGCGCTATAGCTTGAGCCACATCCCCAGCCCTCAACTCCTTTTTTTAAAAAAAATTATTTTTTATTCTAATTTGTTATATATGACAGCAGAATGCATTATAATTCATATTACACATATAGAACACAACTATTCATATCTCTGGTTGTACACAAAGTAGAGTCACACCATTTGTGTCTTCATACATATACTTAGGGTAATGATATCAACTTCATTCCACCATATTTTTTACCCCCATGCCCCCTCCCTTTCTCTCTAAATCAACTCCTTTTAAAGGGGTATTATTAAAAGTTCATTTGATTTTACTGATTACACAAAAATAAAGTTTACCCGTTAGTAGTAAAATGTCACATTGTATATCAAAGGTACCTCATAGGAAAGCTGTCTTTTTCTTAAGGAACCAGTCAATCCCTTCCTCTATGCATTACAAATGTTATAATGGTCAAGGCCACAGTCTTCATTCCCTGTTGTATCTTTATAACAATGCCTGGTATATAAGAGTACTCCTCTTTTTTGTCAAAAAATAAAAAATAAAAATAAAAATAAATAAATAAGAAGAATAATTTAATGAAAAATACAGACAATTGTTGTAAACAAGAGTCTGAGAAAGATCTTATTTCTATGACAGGGAGTAAACTATATACCACCTAAGACTTCTTCTGGATTTTAATCTAAAATGTGATGCTAGACATATTCCTCAAGCCAAGGAAGAACATGTATACCAGTAAGTTGAAAAAGACAGAACTAATGAAGAAGCACTTTCAAATACTGGACAAAATAGGACCAGTAACAAGCTGAGATATACTTTAGAAATAAAGCACTGATTCTGAGTATTGTAGGTCAAGGACAGTCTGACAGCCTTTCTACTTAGCAGGGGAAATTTCTGTTCTAACCTCCACATACTCTGGAAAGAGGATGGAAAAGCACGTGGGTGGATTAGTTAAGGAAAGCTTTTGCGGAATGCAGAAGTGGATGAGGCAGAAGGTAGGCTAAAAACTGACAAAAGAGGTCATAGTGGGATGGTCAGAAGGGAGGGAAGGGAAACTTTGATAAGCAAGGGAGAGTCAAGTAGATGCCTGAGGTAGGAGGGAACTCACAGCCTGAGAAGAGTTCAATGTTACAATTTGCTCAACAGAACAAGACTGCAAAGATGTTAGCTGTGTAATAGTCACCCAAGAATAAAAGAATGGAGAAAAGGGTTAAAAGCAGAGGAAATAAGAATTCTGGTTGCAGGAAGGACTGGGGATATAGCTCAGTTGGAAGAGTGCTTGCCTCACATGCATAAGGCCCTGCATTCAATCCCCAGCACCACCAAAAAAAAAAAAAAAGAATTCTGGTTGCAAGCTTACTTGAACAGAGATCATAAAAAGGCAAAAACAGAAAAAATATAAAATTTCCAATAGAAAGTAAAATGGAATTGAAAAATAGCAACAAAGAGGAGAATGAATCTGCGCATGATTCAACCTGAAGGTTGCTTACGATGAGTTTTAACTTGGGAAAGTTAAGTTATTAAGATGGATAAGTTCCATTTTTCAGTCTACTCACCTGGAAAATGGGGCTAATAACAGTACCAACCTCAGAGGATATGATGATTAGATATGGTAATAAATATAAAGCACGGCATAATGTGCATGGCACCTAGTAAGCACCAAAATACTGAGTATTACTCATGCGGAGTAAATAGGTGGGCTGTGCTGCATTATAAACAGGTTAATTGTTTTAGGAAGTTGAGAAAGTTCATGGTTCTATCCTAGCTCTGTGACTTTCTAGCGGTCTATTTCTTCATCTATGAATGGTTAAATAATACTTAACTTGAAGGGATGCTAGGAAGACTAAATATAAGATGTACAAAATGTATTACTACAGCGACATATAGTCTATAATAGGCCTATCAAAGAAGTTTCACAGATGGCAGTGAGCTTCACCTTGTGCAGAGAGTAACTGAATCATGATTAAAAGGGGACAGGGACATTTGTTAAAGCCAACACACAGTGGAAAGGGAAACATGAGAATAGGAGAAATACATATCTAGAAAGAAATTTGAAGAATTATGTCTCATATTCTGAAAGCCAAGATGAGAATGGCAGGTAAGCAGTTTCCCTTCCCTGTTTCCACATTTTTGAGGCTTCTCCCAGTAATAATATGGAAGTTCCAAGTCCAAACATGAATTCAGTGCTGTCACCTATCTCAAAGCTTTAAGAAAATTGAAATGCTGTTTCCCTTTATTTAAATAAAAGACTTACGATACTAATTGTGTATGTGTGTGTGAAGTGGACAGGAAGAGAGAATGAGAGCTTTAGTTAAAATCTCTTGTCTTCAGCAGTTCCATAAGTTAAATATTTATTGGGTGAGATATTGTCAGTTCTAAATTTATTGTCCTTTCACTAATTAATCATATTTTCTAGGTCTTGTTTCATGCTGTGGGAAAATACTTTCAAAATTCACTCTGAATATACTCCCTCCACTCCAGTACTGGGGATTGAACCAAGGGGTGCTCTACCACTGTGCGATACTCCTAGCCCTTTTTATTTTTTTTGTTTTTATTTTGAGACAAGGTTTTGCTAAGTTGCTGAGGCTTGCCTTGAATTTGCAATTCTCCTGTATCAGCCTCCCAAGTAGCTGGGATTATAAGTGTACACAGACATGAATACAATTTTTTATGATCCTACTACTTTATCACATGGAAGTGAATTTTATCTTCTCAAACTAAACATCACTTCTTATATTTTATAATGTATATTCATATACATAGTATAAATTAATTTAAACATCAGTTTTTACCTTTATCTGACACTCCAGCCATCCTGTACTTCTGAGCATTTTAGATGTCCTTTTATCTGTTGGTATAACTTTGTTCATATTTAGTATTCTAAAAGGACTATTAAATAAGGTAGCAACATAAGAAAAAATATACTAAGGTAGCTGCACAGGTCAGAGGCCTAGCTGCTTCCTGTTTGGCTAGTATGAAGGAAAGACAAAGAGTACTGGGCTAGAAACCACGCAATCATTTTCAAATATTTAACATCTATCAGTCTCAGGGACACCTAAACATAGGAAACTAACATTATTTCAGGCCTGTCTCCCAGGGCTGCTGTAAAACTGTTAAGCAAAATACAATGCCAAAGCTGTCTTCCTTGTTGTTTGCTATTTTCTAGTCATGTGGGTTTTTTTTTAAGTCAACACCATGGATTCTCTTTAAAGAACCATTTTGAGATGAAAACAAAACAAAAAAGAAAAAAGAAAAAAATCAACTATCTTGCCACTGACCATGAAGAAAGATCATTTATAGAAGTTCTATTATATTAATTGTACAATATGTGGAATTCTTTTTTAATTGTGATAAATAGCAAAGTTTACCATCTTATTCATTTCCTAAGTATACATTCTAGTCGTATTAAGTATAGTTAAATGTTGTGCAATCTCAAGAGTGTTTTTGTCTTACAAAATTGAAATTTCATATCCATTAAACAATTCCCCAGTTCAGTTCTCTGTCTCTTCAGCCCTGGCAACCACTATTTTATTCTCTGGTTTCTATGAATTTAACTATCTAAGAAAGCCCATATAAGTAAAATAACACATTATTTATCTTCTTGTGATCAATTGATTTCACTCAGTGTAATGTCCACAAAATTTATGTACATTGTGGCATATGTCAAAATTTCTTTCCTTTTTTTTACATTTCAATAAAGTTTAATTGTTTTTTTTTAACTTGCAGATGATGAAAGTAAGTGAGCATCTATCTATATGGATGGTTGGGACAAAATGATTTATCAGATTGACAAAATCAGTTTCTAGCAATTCTGTATCAGGTAACGTTTTTATCCCTTTTTATTTGTTCTAATTAGTTATACATGACAGTAAAATGCATTTTGTTACATCATACATAAATGGAATATAGTTTGTATATATATATATATATATATATATATATATATATACCACATTGTTTTACTCTTCATTTATCAAAGGACATTTCAAATTTTCTACCTCTTGAATACTGTGAAATGCTGCTACAAACATGAGTATAAAATATGAAATTCTTCAATATACATCTCTGCCCAAATTTTAATTTGATAAATAAAAATGAAAAGAGAAAAACTTATTCCTTCAAATGCTCCATTTCAAAATCACAAAGGCTTTTATGTGATTACATCCAACAGTGAGTCAGAGATTCCTTCAGGAGATTAAAATATTTGTATTGCAATCCCAAGACTTACATTCTAATAAATCTGTAATCATAAAGTGCCATACTAAGATGTTTTAAGAATGAAAATATTCCATGAAAAAAATGATAGTGGATTTAAGAAATTGATATATTGATTAATTAAGGAACATACTTATATAAAAATAATTTATTCTGTTTTCTCCTTACTGTAAAAACATATATTTTTAGCAGTTTTACAAAAATTTTAAGCCACACTTTCAAACTTAAGTTAGAAATAATAAAATATAAAGTGCCTATAGTTGAAAACTTTTGGTAATGATCCATAATAAAATTTAACATTTTGGGGGGGCTGGAGTTGTGGCTCAGCAGTAGAGCATTCCCTAATACATGCAAGGCCCTGGGTTAGATCCACAGTACCACATAAAAATAAAATAAAGGTATTATGTCCAACTACAACTAAAACATTTTTAAAAATTTACATTTTTATAAAAAAATAAAGTTAAGATTTAGTTTACGTTGACAACGTTTGTTTTAGGAAGTATGAAAATTCGATAGAGTGGCTTTAAGGATTATCAGTTCAAATCTCTTATAGTACAGGTAGGAGACCCAAAGAAACATTAGTAACTTGCCCAAGACCACATAATAAGCCAACCTCAGAAGTTGTCTGTCAAATAATAAATGTTGCATGTTAATTGAGACAACTTTATACTTTCCTGTTATTGTTCCTGGTTTTGACAGAACAGTTAACTCTTGGTAATTCAAGCAATATTGAGATGACAGGTATAGTGATGTAGCAACAAGTGCTGTTTCAAAGCAGGTGCAACAATAAGAGAAAGCAAAAAGAACTAAATAAAAATCTGTTATTCTTACTATTTGGGGAGTCTGATAACAAACCGTTGTTGAAAATTATGAATGAAGCTTTTGAATTTCTGATCAAAGCGTTCACCTGAAATCGATTTGCCTATTTAAAGAACAAAGAAATGACATCTATACCCAAAACTTTAGAGCCAGGCAGGACCTTAGAGATTATCTATTCAACCCTATTAATTTACAGATGAAAAAGTTAAAGATTGGAGAAGCAAAGGGACTTGTCCACACTTTTACAGCTAATTAGCAGCAGCCCCACCACCAAAGCTTGGGCCATCTAAACCTCAGTCCAGAGTCTTTCCATTGACTACACCATGCTGCCCTCCTCACTTCCACACAAATCACAATGCTTCTGCATAGAAAATGAAGAGAAAGGAATAATCATATCTGATTTTATATGCTTTGTGGTACTAAATTACTTAATGGTTCAACCATTTATTAGATTTAGTCAACATCAATTGAATTTATGACTGACAGCTGATAGCGATCATTAAAAAAAAAAAAAACAACTTGTTCTTACAGGGGTCTAAAATTTTATTAGCATTTAGCAACCACAAAATATCACCATGCAAAATTATGCTAGATGAAGGGGTATATGTTGGGAAGAAAAATATATAGAAGTGAAGGAGTAAATTATACTGAAGGTGTGTAAAGAGTTCAGAACTAGAGCCACAGGAGGAATGGCACAAGCAAATGAACAAGTAACTTCTAAAATCAATGTGTTCAACAAATAACCAATCAGTGAACAGGCAAATTAACTAAACACACATGTCAAAACAAGAACTACAAATGGCCAACAGACACATAAAAAAATGCTCAACACCCTTAGCAATCAGGAAAAAGCAAATCGAAAGTACACTGAGATTTCATCTCCAGTCAGAAAGGCCACCATCAAGAATACAAGTAATAAATGCCAGCAAGGATGTGGGGGAAAAGATAAACTTAGAACATTGTTCTTGGGGCTTCAAATTAGCACAACCACTATGAAAAGCACTACATAGATTTCTTAAAAGACTAAGAATGAATTCATCCTATGATCCAGCTTTCCCATTCCTTGACAGTTATCAGAACTAAAATCAGCATACTACAGTGATACATGCACACCAATGTTTATAGCAGCATAACCCACAATAGCCAAGCTATGGAACCAGCCTAAGTGTCCATCAACAGATGAACTGATAAAGAAAATGTGGTATAATACACAATGACATTTTATTCATCTACAAAGAAGAATGGATTATGTCATTCAGTGGAAAATGAATGGAACTGTAGAACATCATGGTAAGTGAAATAAGCCAAACTCAGAAAGTCAAGGTCAAATGTTTTCTCTCAATTGCAGAAGCAACAGAGAAATAGAGGATTGAAAAGGAGATGGGGGTGGAGGGCTCTCATGAAAATAGAAGGGAAATCAACAGAATTAAAAAAGGGGGATTGAAAGAGGAAAGGAAAGGAGGGCGTGGGTAGTGCATGTCCATATATGAACATATCACAATGAATCCCAGGTTTTTAATTTTTTACATAATGTATTTATTAATATAGAGATATACATGTATATATACTTAAGCACAGTAATTGAAATAATAAGAGTAGGCAAATCAGAAGACTAGAGCAAATAGATGGGAGAGAGAGGAAGGAAGGGAAAGGAATGGTACTGGGGAATAAGACTGACCAGATTTTGTTATTTAAGAACAAATGTGGCTCAATGAATCGCACTCTTATGTCTAAAATAATGTGCTAACAACAATAAATAAAGACAATGTGCTCATTCAAGGGAACCAACTATTTCAGGTTACCATGATCAGAGAAATGGTTTTATGAGGCAAGGATGAAGGGTATCTGGAGAGAGGTAAATGGGGGCAAAAAACGGTAAAGGCGAGGGCCATGGTGTAATGAGACACATAAAGGTAGACATGGACACATTTTGCTGAAGGGCCAATGAATTACCCAAGCTGGTAAGAGCAGCAGAACTATGGGCAGGGGAATGCCAAATGACCCAGTTAAGAAAGTTCATTTGAAAACTGGTTCTGAAAGCCAGGTATTTCTTCCCTTCTATCGTCTAAAAGCCCAAACCCACATGGTTGTTAAATAATATACTCTAATACATTCTTATTCTGAGGGAAAATAAAACTATAGCACCTTGATTTGTTACAGGCATAATGTCCTCATAATGAGATGGAAGAAAGAGGCATGCAGGATGAGAAAAACATACTACACAACTCTTCTCTGTGTGCTGACATATACCTGATTCAGGATAAAAGTAGCTCAATCAATGAGGGATAACACTTATGTTAACAGTGTAAAATCATTCACAGATGACATTATCATGTGACCGGAGGGAAAATAAAACAAACTGACCAAGCATTTTGTGGCTCATCAGATCACAAAAAGCATTGTCTGAAGTATGCAACACTTCTGAAAATTCTGCCTTCTGAACCCAAAGATTTTAACAGCATAAAGTGTCCTGGCACCAGTTAGAATCTTCATTGTTTACCCTCCTAGAATTCCACTGGCAATAGTATATTTTGCTATCTATGCTACTGTTGAAGAGTAGATAAGCACATTAGTCATTCAAGTCTAGGAGTCTGCAATCTCAATTCAGATTGTGGTGAAGGAAGAAAACCAAAGCCACCACCAAAAAACTAAACTGGTATTGTGGCTGGTTATGAGATAAGACCTCACTGAAATCACTGACCAAGGGAGATACCATCTTAGAAGTGGGTAATGTTCCACAAATTTGTTTTTAATAAGCTGTTTAGAACTTACCTCTCTTTCTCAAGGAAACATTAAAAATGGTAACTGGGTTCCCAGGCGTAGTCAAACAAAGCTTATTTTAGACAATAATATTGTGACAAATAAAGCTAATATAATAAACATGCTACACAATATTTAAAACACGTGCTTCTCAAGGCCTAGTGATCTGGAGGATAAATCTGTTTTTATTCCATCTTATTAGAGTTGAACGTCCCCTCCTACATCAAACCTGGAAAAATTCACTGAGCCTTACACACAATCCCAGGTTCCCTAGTTTTAGTCACTGTTCCCCTTGTCTTTGATACCCTCTGCCCTAGTTTACACATGCAAACTTACTTCTGATTGTTCCTTTAAATCCAACAGGGGTAAGGAATCTGTGGGATAACTGATAAATTGAAAAAACATTCTACAATCAGGGCTGTCTATTGTTTCCACACCTCAAGACTGAGGTGGTGGTGAATAAGCAGCGAAGAGAAGATAATTTTGACCTTCTTCAGGCCCAGCTAGGCCTTACTCTGTCAGATCACATGGCTGTCAGAGTAATGATATCTAGGAAAGGTGAATGATAGTGAACCAGAATGACTGTATGATGCGACATACAATGACAAGTGTTCCCCGCCTCTCTCCAGAACCTAGAACTGTGCCTGCACATAGCAAGCACCTATGGAAAGAATGAATGATAAGGGCTGGGGATGTGGCTCAAGCAGTAGCACGCTCGCCGGGCATGCATGCGGCCCGGGTTCGATCCTCAGCACCACATACAAAAAGATGTTGTGTCCGCCAATAAATAAATAAATATTAAAAAATTCTTTAAAAAAAATGAATGATAATATAAACCTGGCTTCCAAGTTTTGTCATCATCTTATGGGAGTCCTCCCTCATTCTGTACCACTCACCCTTCTCCCTTCTAATCCTTCCAAAGTGAATTCAAGAACTTTTTAAGTATTTGTATAATGGGAAATATTTAAATTCCTCACTTATTAAAATTTATATATAACTTTCCTTAGTTAGATATACCTTTGAGCCTAGGATACCAGTCCTATCATTTTAATGAATTCATAAAAGTAAAGGAATAGAAAAAAAAAATGTCATGAGAATGCCTTCTCCAATACCATCAACTGATACAAAGTTCCATACCAGTCTACACTTTTTTCTACTGTAAACCAACATTAACTTCCTTATCCTAGTATCTAAACATATAATATAGGAAGTGGAAAATTATTTTTATTGTTTTCTAAAACTGTTCTCTCAAAGTTTCAACTCCAATGTATAAATGTCAATGATTTACTAAAAGTAACATTTTCAGTGTTAACATGTTAACAACCACATGTATTGCTAAATATATGCCTTTGAAATGCCCAGTTTCTATATGTTGCTTTTGATATGCTTTATTAAATAGCAGTATTTGATATAAAAGCTGAAAATGAGATTTTTCCAGAAACTGTTTGCCCTAGGCGAAAAAAATCTCTTGGACCATCAAATGTACTCCATAAATCTGTAATTATTCCTGTTATGATAATGCAAAGTTGATAAGTTTATTTGAGCTTTGGGAGAAACCTCAATGGAGAGACATTTAATGAGGTAATAAAAGGGAAAGAAGCACATAAACACGGCCTGCAAGGAGGCCCTCCAGGGCAGGGGCCTGCTCATTTCTTGCTCCTCCTGAATAACGTGCATCCTTTCATCACACTCATCACTATTTCTCAAGACCATCTTTCTCTACCGCCCATTTTTATTTCCCTCTTTCCAAACATCTGACTCACCAACTTTTCTTCAACCTCATAAAAGAAGCCTCCTTTTCTATTTTGAAGCCCCCTTACCCATATTTTCATGAAATTTTGCCAAAGAGAAATGCCCTTGGTATCAAAACACTGAGGGGGTCCCACGAAAGGCACACCAAGAGCAGAGAAAGGAGGGGAGTGGGAGGATAGGGGCTCCAAGGGCTTGACATATGTTCTGCCTAAACCTGAAAAAATGCTCCTTGGTACACAGCAGCAAGGTAGAACAGACTGTAGCCACTAAGCCTCTCTGTTGGTTAAAAAATACCTATACCTACACAAGGTAGCTCATTACAGAAGGCCAGGAAGCAGTCTCAGGTTTCGTAAGTAGATAGTCAAGAGCAGTGACAAATATCTTCCCTTTGACCTCCCATTGTGTTCCAGTGGCTTCCACTTCTCACTTTTGGTGCACTATATTATATTATTCTACATTCCCTCCAAAGCTCAGTGGCAAGCTTTCAGCAGGTGAGTACACTAAACTTCCTGTTCCACTCATGGTCTCTTTCTTTCCATGAGTACAGAAAGGAATTAACCATCACAGAAAGCTGTATCCTATCTTTGTTCTCAATTTTTATTTCTGAGTCTCAGGAGATGAGAAAGCTCCAGGATAGGAAGGGAATGAGAACTCTTAAGTGTGGTCTGGCTGTAAGGACATCGGAGAAACTCAACAATGTCTAACTCCAAATATGCAAAGAACAATTGCCTGCCAAGAGCTTGTCTGATATTCAACTGTGTAATGGGAAGCCTTGATGCAATGTTAAAAGAAGCTAAATCACATAGATGAAGGAAAGGGTCTGCCTCCCCAGTTTTGGCAGGTACAACATAAGGTCAATGTGATAATACATTGAAGAAAGACTTCAAGAAGAAACGCTCCATTAAAACCTGCATTTTAACCATTTATAGTTGCAACAGCTCACCAAATGGCTCACTTCTCCAGTGAGATCTGAAAAGAAACACTTTAAGAAGTCAGTGCTCTAATACCAAAAGCAACAAAGCGAATGAAGAAACGGTGAAATGGAAAAATGCCTACTATTACAATAGCTTCTGCTAGGAAAGCAGAAATTATCCAAACGACACTTCTGTCAAATAAGCTAACCAGCTAAAGTAAGTTTGCTAAGAAAACCGTGTGTATGTATGTGTCTGGGACAACCTCTAGGTGCTGCTGTGGAGACCCTCTTCCTAAAGACTCATTTCCTTCCCGGTGTTTCGGCCTCCCCCTCCCCCTGACAACACTGCAGTGCGCAAAGCCATTCTAGACAATCACTTCAGATAGATTTGCTACTGAAAAAGCCTCAGAAACACTCTTCAAGGAGTCAAATAATGCTATTTTACTTTTAAGTCTAAGTTATACTATAAATGAATAAGCTAGATAGAAGAGAATATCTGCAAGGGGTTGTCAAAGCAACCAGGAGGGCTGAAGTAGAGAAGAGCTACAGTTGGAGCCCTCCTCCCTCTCCAGCCCTCTCTCCACACGAATATTCCTAAAGGTTAAAACAATGCTGTGTATAGGGCAGAACTGTGAGATGAGCTTGAGAGATTTGGGAGTGTAGGGTGGGGCGGTTCCTGCGAGGAGCTCTTGGACGCACAGGCTCCATCTAATGTCAGCTCCCGCATCCAAGTAGCTGATAGAGATGGTGGAAGCTCTGAAGAAAATCGAGCAAGCGTCTGGGAGGGTTAGTGGGGTGGGGGAGGCCCTAACGTTCGGATCAGATTAACCAATGCACAACCGTAGTGCCCGCGCCCCTGCACCTGCGCTGATCTGGGGCACCCCTAACAGTCACAGGGTAGTGGGGGTTGCAAGAACAAGAACCCGGCTCTGAGATCTGGGCTGGCGGCTCAGAGGGAGGAGCCAAGACAGGCAGCGGCCCGCAAGACCAAACGAAGATGGGGAAGACAGTGCTTTTACCTGCGATGGACCAGGTCCAGCGGTAGAACTCCACGGTGTCGTTGAGCGCCGTGGACACCACGTTCAGGACACTACCTGGCTCCGAGTCCAGAAGCCCCATCGAGGCGATAAGAGGAAGCTGGAGGCGGCAGGAGAAAAGCGGAGACCCCGCTAAAGGATTGACCTCGGAGGCTAAGGCCGAGGGGGCAAGCGGCTCTGGGGACCCTTCTAACGGCGGGGCCCAGCTGCGTCTCTCCTCCTCCTCCCGGCGCCGCTGCGGTAGGGACGCGGCGACAGCGGAGTCAACGAGCTGGGCACAGCAGAAGGTGTCGTCAAGGTTCCCAAGAGGAGGAGGAGGAGGAGGAGGAGGAGGTCCCGCCGCGAGCGCTGGTGCTGCACCACTCTGCTGCCTCGCGTCGCCGCAGCTCCAATCTCCTCCGCGGGCGTCACGTGGCCGCGCGCGGGGGCGGGGGGCTGGAGCGCCCCTCCTCCCGCCCGCGCTCTGGGAGTCAATTGCGCAGGGGTGCTGCGGTCGGCGGGTGGCGAGAGTCACGCTCGCGCAGGCGCGCGCAGTCCTTCTGCCTCGCTCCCCCCACTTTTCCCTTGCCCTCCAGAGCGAGACACCCCCCACCCCTCCTCAGTGTCTCCATCCTCCTCCCCCGCCTACCTCGAGGGCATCAGGCTCCTGCAGAGGAGTATGTCGCCTTTCCACGGGTGACCTCGTATCCTCCCCGGATGCGTCCTGGCAAAGAGGACGGGAAAAAAATGGGTGTTTTGTGAGCAAGATGAGGTAGGCGAGGTACCTGTCGCTCACCTCGATTTCACTTGTGTTATTGTTTCCTTCTCCTTCCCCAGCACATGTTCGTCACCCTGACAAGAGAAATGCATGAATTTTCCCTCTAAATAAGTGAAGGGATATTTGTTTTTCATGCTATAGCGATGGACTATAGGCTTTATGGTCTACTTATTTGCAAATAAACAATTGAATGAATGCTTGCATGTGCTCCATAGACTTTTTTTTTTGTACCTGAAATGATCAAAGTAATACGATCCTGCTAAATTAGGCCAGTATCAGTTCAGAGAAGAGGGAGAATGAAGAAGAGACTTAAGGTTAGAGAAGTTTTCTGGGATCTTATGGAATTGAGGTGAATCTTAAGGAAAATGCTTAGGAGACAGGGTAATCTATTCAACAGAGGAAAACAAATTATTATTTTTTAAAACTTGTTAAGAAAGTAGGAGTCAATAAAAGAGGCTACCTCTGAAACACAGCAAAAATACACTACATTACAATTAGTAACTGACATAAACACATCTTTGAGAATCATGCAACAACCAACTCATCTGCTTGATATTTAAATGTGTCACCTACATTTTGTTTAACCTTGTCTCTACTTGTTGATTTAGGATGTGTCAGTTTAAAGGACACTGAGTCAACTGTGATTTCTTCAGCCTTCTGACATTGTTAAAATAATGTGAATAGTAGCTTTTATCACATTTATTTTATTTATTTCCCAGTTGACCCGGTTATATATTTTTCATCTTTATTTCATATTAGAAGCATCCTAAAGGATAACAGTTCTTTTTGGTTACCTGATGAGCCCCTAATCCTGTGCTATAAGTATCAAAATATCGATAACGACATATTATTACTTACACTTCTTTCAGAGCATAATGGGGATTAAATGGCAGGAGCTTTAGGGAGATAAGGTAATTAAAAGTAATTGATTTATTGTATAACTCAAGCAACCATAGTCTTCTTTAAATGTTTTATTCTTGAAATTCACCAAATCATCCAAGATGTAATTTATCAATTTGTCAAATATATATAGTTTTGTGGATTGACCTTAACCTTAAGTTATGTGACTGATTCTAGTAGCTATAGAAAAATTCTAGTCAAGTTTCTCCATTTAGAGAGTAAAGATCGACTCATTTAATTTGATGATTTAACAAAGTACAGGATAGTTTGAACTTTTTGAACAAAATTGATTGCTACTTCTATATTGTAGAACACTGCATGTTTTTTAGGGAGAACAGATTCCTACCCTCATGGCCATTCACACAAACAAAACCTCTTCATCTTATTTAATGCGATGTAAAATTGTTAAACCAGTTTTACTTGGCCTCTCTTCTGCAGTAGGGACCAGTCTAAATTCCTTATTCACTAGGGGGCGCCAGTCACATACAACAAAATCATAGACAAGAGATGGTAAATATAGAGAATGGCAGTTCTACCTGTATCTCCTTGTGCACACTCTACCTGAAAACATAGTACTGTTATCTACATTTATGAGCTGTCCAAACATACACTAAGAACCAGGGCCACAGAATTTACCCACTCTGGGGGTTTTATTCAGCAATAAAGAAGAACAAAATTATGTCCTTTGCAGGAAAATAGATAGAACTGGAAACCATAATTTTGAGCAAATTAAATTAGACTCAGAGAGAAAAGTATTTTATATTTATCCTCTTATGTGTAAGCTAGAGGGGGAAATGGGGGGAGGGGATGCCATGAAATTAGAAGGGTGGCCAGTATCATAGAGGAAGGAGAAAAGGGGGAAGGAGAATGGAAAGGGGAAGGTTGCGTTGGGGAATAAAATTTATTAAATTGTGTTGTTTATATATGTGCAAATATGCCACAATGAAACCACATATTATGTATAATTGAAGTGCATCAAAAAATTTTTTTAAAAATTTTTTAAAGGAAAAAGAGCCCAGCAACTCTAGAGTTCTATTACCTGGCATGAAGTCTACAATCCGGTATTCAATTCACAAGTAGTTTACAAATACTAATGACAGTCCAGAACCAACACCTGCTGGGTTTTAATGTGCCCCCCAAAGTTCATGTGTTGGAAACTTAATCCCCAGTGCAACAGGATGGAAGTTGGGGTCTAATGGGAGTTTTTTAGGTCACAAGGGCTCCACCCTCATGAATAGATTAATGCCAATTATAAAAGAACATGAAGCTGTGAGTTTGGCTTCTCATGGGTGTACACTCTTTTACCTATCCACTTTTTACCAGAGGATGATGCAGCAAGAAAGCCCTCACTAGATGTAGCTCCTTGATTCTGGAATTCCTAACCTTCAGAGCTGTAAGAAATAAATCTGTTCTTTATAAATCATCCAGTCTTGGGCATTCCTAAGATGCCTAAGCACAAAACAGACTAAGAGAGGAAAATGGGTATTGAGAAGTGGGGCTGTTGCTATAACAAATATTTGAAAATGTGGAAGTAGCTTTGGAACTGGGTAATAAGTAGATACTTAATGCATCTCAGAACATAGACTAGAAAAAGCCTAGATTGCCCTGAATTAATTGGTAAAGGCAGGAGTGATGAAGGCTCAGGAGAAAATTGAGTTGGGGGTGAGAGGATCCAAATCTTCTTAAGGATTGCTTACGTCGTCACAACCAAAATGTTATTAGAAATATGGACAGTGAAGTCCATTCTGATTGTGCCTCTGATAGAAATGAGGCACAGAGTATTGGCAACTGGGGTAAAGACCACCCTTTGTTACAAGGTGGCAAAGAACTTGACTGAATTGTGTCCATGTCCAAGGGCTTCATGAAAGGCAGAATTTAAGAGCAAGGAACTAGAATATCTGATAGAAGAAATTTCTAAGACAAATAGTGAAAGGGCCAAATACTTTTAAATGCATACAGTAAGATGCAAGGGGAGATATTTGAAAACTTTGCTCTGACTTAAATACTTGTGTCCATACCCAAACCAGCACATGGCTCTTTCTTCCATTTTGGAACCTGCGATTGCTTGCTAGAAGTAGGACTTCTAAAAGGCAAAAGTTTCTGGAAGGCTGTAGTACAAGGTCATTTTTACTGGTGATAAACAAGGTCTCTGGAACCAAAAGAAGCACACAACTCTTCTTAAAATTGAAGATGTTTATTCCCAAGATGAAACTGCATTCTTATGAGTAGGAGATGTGGTTATGTATACAATGAATGACACAGTGGCACAGTGCCTCCTGGAAGCAAACCATATAAAACTAGAGTAATCTGGAGAAAGGTTAGCTTGTATCCATGAAAACAGTGGCATGATTTGTGCCAAATCACAAAGCAACCTTTGTGCTAAGATCACTGGACACAAAAATCTGTGTGATAACTGCACTCTCCAGGATTTAAATTAATGAAAAATAAATAAAAATGAATTTATCTTCTTGGATTTCTTTTAACTGCACATAGATGTTTATAGCATCTTAATTCATAGTCACCTAAAACTGGAAGCAACCAAGATGTCCTGCAGCAGGTGAATGGATGACTATATTGTTGCATATTGTATAATGGAAAATTATTCCAAAATTTAAAAATTGAACTATCAAGCCATGAAAAGACTTGGATGACATTCAAAAGCATAAATTCTGAATTCTGGGTTGGGGTTTTTGCTCAGTGGTAGAGATCTTGCCTAGAATGTATGAGGCACTGGGTTCAATGCTCAGCTCCACACAAAGAAGGAAGGAGGGAAGGAAGGAAGGAAGGAAGGAAGGAAGGAAGGAAGGAAGGAAGGAAGGAAGGAAGGAAGGAAGGAAGGAAGGAAGGGTGGGTTAGTTATTGTGTCTATCTACAACTAAAAATATTTTTAAAACAAAATAAATACATATTTCTAAATGAAAGAAACCAATCTGAAAAAGCCACATACTATATGGTTCTAATTATTTGGCATTTCTGGAAAGGCAAAACTATAAAGATAATAAAAATATCTATGGCTGTCAGGTTCTCCGAGGGAGAGCAGGTTGAACATGTGAAGTGAAGATGATTTTTTAGAATACTGAAACTATTTCATATGATACTGTAATAGTGGATAAATTACATTTGCGCATTCTTCACAATGCATAAAACTTTACAAGCAAAGAGTAAACACTGACATATGTAAATTTTTAAAAATAACTTAGGATGGAGATCCCACAATAGAATACAGACTGTCACTAAAGAATCTAACTATATTTCAAAAACATACAAAACCTCACGGAAGGGGGTTGAGGTAAAATTTGCTGACCTAAATGCATTTGAAAATGAGTAATCTCTAAGATTAAGGCACCATGAACTATACATCAGCAATGTACTGTGGTCCACAGGATTATTTCCCTCGGTGGAATGAATCAACAGTTCTGATACTGCTATGTGTGTGCGTTGAAATTGAACATTAAGTAAACAGATGGCAGATGGTAGAAGCCAGTTTCTTACTGTTGGAAGTGTAAGTTCGTAGGTAGGAAAAGAGGAGAGGCTAGAATGGTCCATGTGGTGACAGAGTTGGATATACCAGTATGAATTTATTTTTGGCTTAATGTCGATACTAATGGTTGCGTATAGATGTATTTATAAATATGTATGTATTCACAGGTTAGTATACTCACATTATTTCCTGCTCTGTGGGTTGAGAGGGCTTAGAAACAGTGACACTCTTCTAGCAGCAAGCACACCTAGTGCCCAGATGTGGGTTTCTAAGGCCATTTTCCAAAGTAACCAAAGATCTTTAAAAAAAAAAAAAAAAAGATTGGTTCTAGAACAGGGATAGAATATGTGTATGATGAGCTCGTAGCAAGAAAATCCTTGTATGGGCATGGCAGAGGGACACAAGAGCCAACTGAAAGAGATCCCAGTGCCTAAAGCTGTAACATTTTTCAGTAACATGTTAGATAAATACTATTGTATTATAACTAAAGCATAGCCAGTTACAGTGACATACACCTATAATCCCATCACCTTGGGAGGCTAAGGCTGGAGGATTGCAACTTCAAGGTCATCCTCAGCCACTTAGTGAGGCCTGAAACAACTTTAGTGAGACCCTGTCTCAAGATTTAAAAAAAAATTTAACAAAATACATACATAAATGTGTGTGTATACATACATACATATATATTTATCACCAAATTATAAAATAAATAACCATGAGTCTGTACTAAAGTAAATAAATAAATAATCTTTGAAGACAAATCCCAAATATTTTATGTAAATCTCTGCTTTTAAGGAGAAAAAGCATAACACCCAATTCATTAAATATGTGCTACACATAGTGACTTCTTTCCAAAAAAGTGCATAATAGAAAGAGGAAAAGAAGAATAGCTTCACAATGGATAAACCTCACAAACACTTCCTCAACCAGGTTACCAAGATCAACATTGATGGTGACAAGAAATGTTGATAATATATATCTTTGCTCTAATGCAATGAAAATGACAGTTTACCTCTGTGGTCTTGCTCCCCAAAACTCTACATGTGAAAAATATTGGACAGGTTCCAATCAAGTGACATTCTATAAAATATCTAACTGGTACTCCTCAAAAGTGTCAAGGTCATCAAAAACAAGGAAAGTCTGACAAACTGTCATAGCTTCAAGAAGAACCTAAAAGACATGAAAACTAAAAGAATGTGGTATCCTGGATGGGGTGCTGGAACAAAAAAAGGAACATTAGGTAAAAACTAAGGAAATCTGCATAAAGTACAGACTCCATATTGGTTCTGTCATTGTGACAAATGTACCATACTAATGGGAAAGATGTTAATAAGGGAACTGAAAGTGGGATATGGGAACTCTGTATTACTTTTGCCAATTCTATGTATATCTTAAACTGTTCTAAAAGATGAAGATTTTAAAAATCATAAATAATAATTTTAAAATAAAAAAATTATAAGCTCTGAAGTAATTTCAATTTTAGGAATTGAAGATATAAAGTAAGTTTGATAATAGCACCTACAGTTCAGTTTGTTTTAAATCAGGATTGATGATAATACCTATGATATTAGCATATTATGCTGCTTAAATGAGGTCATTCATAGTAGTATGAGTATTCAATAATTGTCAGTAACTACTGTTCTTTTAATTATTCAAAACTGAATTAGGCACAATCCTCAAAGAACTGACAATGTAGTAGACATAAGTAAAAAGGTGAGCATAATAGAATGTAGTAATTGATAATAAGCAGCTCTTTATTTAATGTGTGACCTTGCATAATGAGTTAAGCCCGCTGTATCAGCCTCCAGCTAATGTAGCAATAATGATGATATTGATGTTATTAACCTCAATAGCACTGATGACAAGATGAAGACAGAAGCATGAAGAGGTATGACGATATGAAATGAAAGAATCTCCCAACTTTGGGGCTGTCTATGATTTATTAGAAAAGGTATTTGCTAAAGTGTATGTCATGAAAAAAATCTTAACTAATGAATTTGTTCATTCAACAAAGATTCATTGAGTTTCTGTGTTTGTTAGACACTGTCTTTGTCTTGAAGATTTCCACAGTTTAGGGGGAAAGATAGACATAACAATAGTACAATAATAATTTCAACACAATGGAATAAGTGCAATGATTAGCTAAGAGCTTAGACATTACTCTTCACAATCTAGCCAGTGTATGGAGGAGGAGGAACCATGGAGGTCTTCCCCAAAGAGATGATTGGTGTGTACCAACTCAGGACAGATTGGTAGTTCACATGGTGGACAGGTTAAGAGCAAATCTTACATATGAGAAATACCACGATGTATGTACAGAATAAGAAGTAACTGAATGATGTTCAAATATTGAGTTCAAGACAGGGAGTTTCAGTTGAAGGAATTCAAGGACAAAGGCCTTGGGACATCATGTTAAGGAGCTTGGAGTTTTCCTATATGCAATCAGTGTAAAGGGTTATAAACATGAAGTAACCAGATTATATTTTAGATAATTTTCTTGATTTGATGTTTGAAAGATGAATTTTAGGGGTCAAAGCTCTTCACAAATAAACCAGTTTTGCAGTAGCGTAAGAAAAAAATGATGAGTTTGAGAAGAGTGGCAGCAGATGTTGAAATGGAGAAGAGACAGATTTTATAAGGAAGAGGCAGAATTTGAAGAAGGAGGAAGAAGGAGGACTCAACAGGCTGCTCAAACGTGTGTCCAAAATGTCCCTGTTGATTATTCTCCATATATGTTCTGACAAATGTTTAAATACATCTGGGGATGGAAGGGATGGAAGCCCTTATATATAGCATTTGCCAACTTTCATGATGCAAATACTCCCTCCATGACTGATTAAGCCTAGTGATCTTTCATCAGTGATTGCAGAGTTGGAAGGAGATGCTCACGATCAATCCACATGAGTTAGTGAGAGTATGTTACAGCACAGCACTGATATGACCCCATCCAGTATATTACTCAGTTCTACCAATTACACCTTCAATATGTGTCACATCTCTTGCACTTCTGTAATAAGAATCATCAACTCCTGCCTGGATGAGTCTTTCTGCTCAATCTTGCTTCCCTTCACCAGAGCAATCAGATCAAGCCAATGCCATACTTATATGCTGCAGATGACTTCCCAACATTTTTAGGATAAAATCCTCTCTGTTACCAGCTGGACTGTGCATGCATATACTGGGTCTTGCCTATTAATACAAAGTCTCTCCCTAGGATATTCTTCAAACACACTTAGCTTTTCCCTCCTTGGGGTCTTTAATTCATCATCCCCTCTTCCTGAAATGTCTTGCTCCAAGCTCTTATGGTTTCAGCTCAGGTGTCTACTCAGAAAGGCCTATTAAGAGTGAACTCTGTCATCACTCAGTTTATTTCCTCCATGGCACTTATCATTAGCTAAAAATTATCTAACTGGAATGGAAATCTCCTTGTCTGTAACTCCTCTAGTTCTCCTGTGCCTAGTACCGTCCAAGACATCATTGGAGCTCAGCAAACATTTAAAGGATGAAAGAATAAATCACATTTATGGGTAGTAACTTGGATGATGGATAGATAGAGATATAACCAACTGAAGCAGAGAATGGAAGAAGACAACTGAGTTTAGAGCTTGCAAAGATTTCATTCTCTTAGGACTATTCAGGTAAAGGGTCTATCATACTAAATTTGTATTCATATCAATTTTCATATACTATATCATACATACTAACATTTTGTCTCTCAGGGATATTTTAATTGAGAGTATCATGATTTTTATGATAGCCAAATATAGTTTTGAGCCGAGAACAAAAGAAGGAAGAGATAGAACTGGTAAGTACGGTTATCCTTCAGATTTGACTATTTAATTATATAATTGGAATTTTTTTCATTTTTCCACTGTAAAATTAGTAAGTAGATTTTATATTGTACTGAAAACTTATATCCTTAATAATTTTGAAACCTGTCTTACTATCTACTTGGGTAAAAAACCTATTTTAACAATTGTGGAAACTTTTGATTATGTCCAAGGAACATTAAATATATTCAAAAGTTGAAATATAAAATTTCAATGAAAGGATTTGCTCTATTCTATATATGTTGCTATCTATATTACTATATTCAAGGAAATTAAAAGGAAGAAAATTATCTAAATGTCTTATAACCTATTATAGATCTAATAGTGATTTTTTTCACTAGAAATACCTTAGTATATATACTGTCTAAGTCAGTTCTCTTTTCTACTTGCATGTATAGTTCCCAGATACAATCCCTACTCCTATCATTACCTATTTCCTACAACTCCAACATTTTCTGAAAATTAGTCAAGAGTGATTTCTCTACCACATAGCTGTCTTTTTATTTTTACAAATAAAATCTTACTTATACAACTTTTACTTTTTGTTTGATATCAGTGACATCAGTCAATTTCATATCTGAGATCAGTGAGTATTCTTTGGAGGAAAGAAATTGTTTATAGATTGGAAAGTGTTGTCCTAGCCAGGGGACACATAGAATTAAATTTCATTGGTTTGACAATGAAATTGTACCTAAATGATCATAAAATTTTTCTTAGTTATGAAACCAAAATAGAAAACAAAAGAATATTATGCCCTTATTTCTTACTGAGAATACTATCTGAATGAGAAACGTAATCAATTCTGTAAGTAATGAGATCCCAGTCACACATTTTTACTACCAAGGATGAATTAGATTCAGCAGTATTCTTTTATTATAAGTAAGATTTGGGTCCAGAATAATTAAAAAAATTTCTATATAAGGAATGACATATGAGTTAATGTTTGGCACAAAATTGTGTAAGAATTGATCTCTTAGTAAATTTTGGTGGTGGTGTGCATTTATTTATTCCTTTTTATTTGAATAAGTAAAAGTAAGCCTAAAGGAAGATGTTGTATTTTGGATGTTAATGTGCCCCCAAAGCTCATGCCTTGAAGGCTTGGTCCCCAGCTGATGGTGCTATTGGGAGGTGGTAGAAAATTTGGGAGTTTGGGTCTTGTTGGAGGAAGTAGGTCACTGGAGTTGTGTTCTTGAAGGGTATGATGGGACCTGGCCCTTCTTCTCTCTCTAATTACAATGTGAGCAGCTTTGCTCTACCATACACTTCACAACATGATATTCAACTTTGCCAGAGACCCAAAGCAATGGTGCCAGAACCTATGGGCTGAATCCTCTGAACTGTGAGCCAAAATAAATCTTTCATCCTTTGAAGTTGGTTTTCTTAGATGTTTCACCACAGCAACAGAAAGCTAATAAAAAAGCAACATATTTTGAGCACATTTTATAAGACCCTACTTAGTAGGCTGCTTATTTTACACATAGGATTTTCCTTTAGCATTTTATCTGAAGCAGATCATAGATTTTTATGAAGAGAAACTAGGAAAGTACTGTATTATAACAGAAAGCATCTTGGGCCAGGAATCAGGAGGGACCTCAGTTTTGTTTTTATTTCTGGCCCTAATGTATGTAGACATGGGCAAGTTACTAGTCTCAATCACCTTATCTGATAAATGAAGATGATGCATTCCTTGTCTACTTCATGAATTGTTGGATGGGTCAATGAGATAATGGATAGTTAATGCATGGTATTTTTATTGCTGAAATAGTTCACTACCAATAAATCCTTAAAAGATATGATTTCTCTTTGTTATCAATTCAATTAAATAACAATATACTATTTTAAATTTACTTAGCACAAAAGGGAAATAGCTATTTGATAACTATTTCTTTTCATGGAGAAAAACAGTCATCTAGGTATTTTACAATACATTCTCATTTTTTAAAAACTTCTCCCAATACCAAGATAATATAAAGGGATTGTATACATTTGGCCACCACAAATCTAACTTAGATAATTTAGAATTGTCTGTTGATTCTATGGTTCTTCAAAAAAAACAAGTTGAGCTCTATTATCTAATCTTTGATTAGATATTGGATAAACATTTTTTCCCTTACATAGAGTTATCAAGGGGTACACTGGGAAAGAAGAATATAACTTTGGCTTAGAAATTTAGTCAGTCCCTTGACAACAAATGCTTCTCCCTCTTGTTCTTATATCATGTTTTCTATTCAGACATTTTGCAGCAGGTGAGGAAAATGTATAGTTCCTCCAACAAGTAGTCTTTTTAAATTTTTTATTTGTTCTTTTTAATTATACATGACAGTAAAATATATTTGGACACATCATACATACATGGAATATAACTTACCTTTTTTGTGGTTGAACGTGATGTGGAGTTATACTGGTCATGTATTCATATAAGAAAGTAGGAAATTATGTCTGATTCATTCCATTATCTTTCCGATTCTCATCCCCCGTCCCTCCGTTTATTCCCCTTTATCTAATCCAGTGAATTTATATTCTTCCCTCCCCCAAATCCCTGTTTATTTTGAGATAGCATCGACATATCAGAGAGAACATTCAGCCCTTGGTTTTTTGGAATTGGCATATTTCATTTGGCACTATAGTCTCCAGTTCTATCTATTTACTGGCAAATGCCATGATTTCATTTTTTCTTTAAGGCTGAGTAATATTCCATGTGTATATGTACCACATTTTCCTTATCCATTCTTCTGTCAAAGAGCACCTAGGTTGGTCTATAGCTTAGCTTTTGTGAGTTGACCTGCTATAAACAGTAAAGTGGCTGTTATCCACTATACTATGTTGATTTTAAGTCCTTTGGGTATATACTGAGGAGTGGTATGAGTGGGTCAAATGGTAGTACCATTACAAGTTTTCTGAGGAATCTCTGTACTGCTTTCCAGAGTGGTTGCACCAATTTGCAGTCCCACCAGCAATGTATGTGTCTATCTTTTTCCCCATATCTTTGCTAACATTTATCATTACTTGTATTCTTGATAATTGCCATTCTGACTGGAGTAAGGTGGAATCTCAAAGTAGTTTTAATTTGCATTTCTCTTGTTGCTAAAGATGTTGAACATTTTTTTCATATATTTGTTGACCAATCATATTCTTTCTTCAGTGAAGTGTCTGTTTGGTTCCTTTGCCCATTTAATAATTAGGTTATTAGTTTTGGGGGGTTAAGGTTTTTGAGTTCTTTATATATCCTGTAGATTAATGTTCTATCTGAAGTGCAGGTGGTAAAGTTTTTCTCCCATTCTGTGGGCTCTCGCTTCACATTATTGATTGTTTCCTTTGCTATAAAGAAGCTTTTTAGTTTGATACCATCATTTATTGATTCTTGATTTTACTTCTTGCACTATAGGAGTCTTGTTGAGGAACACCATCCCTAAGCCAACATGATGGAGAGTTGGGCCTACTTTTTCTTCTAGTAGGTGCAGGGTCTCTGGTCTAATGCCTAGGTCCTTGATCCACATTGAATTGAGTATTGTGCATGTAAAAGCTAGGAGTCTAATTTCATTTTGCTACATATGTATTTCCAGTTTTACCAGCACCATTTGTTGAATAGGCTCTCTTTTCTCCTGTGTATGTTTTGGGTGCCTTTGTCTAGTATGAGAAAACTGTATTTATGTGGGTTTGTCTCTGTGTCTTTTATTCTGTACCATTGGTCTTCATGTCTGTTTTGGTGCCAATACCATGCCGGGTTTTTGTCCTAGGACTCTGTAATATAAGTTAAGTTCTGATATATTGAAATTATGGCGTCACTTTTCTCACTAAGGATTACTTTGGCTATTCTGGGCCTCTTATTTTTCCAAATGAATTTCATGACTGCTTTTTATATTTACATGAAGAAGGCCATTGGAATTTTTATAGGAATTGCATTAAATCTGTATAGCGCTTTTAGTCATATTGCCATTTTGACAATATCCGAGAACATGGGAGATCTTTCTGTCTTCTAAGGTCTTCTTCAATTTCTGTCTTTAGTGTTCTGTAGTTTTCATTGTAGAGGTACTTCACCTCTTTTGTTAGATTGATTCCCAAATATTTTTTTGAGGCTATTGTGAATGGGATAGTTTTCTTTAATTTCTCTTTGAGTTGATTCATCATTGATGTAGGAATGCAATTTGACTTATGGGTATTAATTTTTGCTGAATTCAATTATGAGTTCTAGAAGGTTTATGGTGTAGTTTTATGGGGCCTTCTAGATATCAAATCATGTCTCTGGCAAATTGGGCTAGTTTGAGTTCTTCTTTTGCTATTTGTATCCCTTTAATTTCTTCTGTCTAACTGTTCTGGCTAGAGTTTTAAGTACTATATTAAATGGAAGTGGTGAGAGGACATCCTTGTCTTTTTAAAATTTTTAGGGGGAATGCTTTCAATTTTTCTCCATTTAAAATGATGTTGGCTATAGATTTAGTATATACAGCTTTTACAATGTTGAGATATGTTCCTACTATCCCTAGTTTTTGAGCATGAATGGATGCTATATTTGAATCATTTTTCTGCATCTGTTGAGATAACCATGTGATTCTTGTATCTTAAGTCTATTGATGTGTGATGAATTATGGTTATTGATTTCTATCTGTTGAACCAACCTTGCATCCCGGGTGAACCCCACTTGCACTATCTTTTTAATATGTTTTTGTATGTGATTTGCCAGTATTTTGTTATGGATTTTTGCATCCAGGTTCATTAGGGTATTTGGTCTGAAGTTTTCTTTCCTTGATGTGTCTTTGGTTTTGGCATCAGATTGATACTAGCTTCATAGAATGAGTTTGGAAGGATTTCCTCCTTTTCTATTACATGGGAAAATTTGAGGAGGATTGGTGTTAGTTCTTCTTTGAAAGTCTGGTAGAACTCTGTTGAGAATCCATCTGGTCCTGGGCTTTTCTTTGTTGGTTGGCTTTTGAGGGTGTCTTCAATTTCATTGCTTGAATTTGATGTGTTTAAATTTCCTATGTCAGGGGCTGGGGTTGTGACTTAGTGGTAGAGCGCTCACCTAGCATGTATGAGGCACTGGGTTTGATCCTCAGCACCACATAAATATAAAATAAGGATATTGTGTCCATCTAAAATTTAAGAATAAATATTTTAAATAAATAAATAAATAAATTTTCTATGTCCTCCTGATTCAATTTGAGTAGGTCATATGTTTCTAGAAATTTGTCAATGTCTTCTAGATTTCCTATTTTATTAGAGTATAAATTTTCAAAGTATTTTCTGATTATTGTCTGTATTCCAGTAGGGTCAGTTGGGATATTTCCTTTTGCATCACGAATTTTAGTAATTTGAGTTTTCTCTCCCTCTTTCTCTTTGTTATCTTGGCTAAGTGTTTATTGACTTTATTTATTTTTTCAAAGAATGACAAGAAGTATCTTAAAAGGAAAGCCCAAGAGGGCACAACAATTTTCAGCTCCCAGAAAAATTTGACATGGACAACACCTCCACAAAGGATCCGTCTGCACCATCATTAAGAATAACAACATATTGGGCTGGGGATGTGGCTCTAGCGGTAGCGCGCTCGCCTGGCATGCGTGTGGCCGGGGTTCGATCCTCAGCACCACATACCAACAAAGATGTTGTGTCTGTCGAGAACTAAAAAATAAATATTAAAAATTCTCTCTCTCTCTCTCTCTCTCTCTCTCTCTCTATCTATCTATCTATCTATCTTCTCTCACTCTCTCTTAAAAAAAAAGAATAACAACATAAACAGGTATTCACATTTTGGAGGAAATTACTAGGTAAGGAAGGAAAATAGGACTTAGAGGAGGATCAGTTCCTATGCAGTAGTAAGAGTTGTTGAAAGGTAGGGATTGTAGAGATTGTATCCTATTCCTCTTTATATCTGTGGTCCTAAGAACAGTGCCTGCTAATGGTAATGTTCAATATAGAGGACAGATGTTGAATGAATGGGTAGATGGGTGAACATGAGGACACAATAGACTTATGTAGAATTAGAGTTATCTCTGAAAGAATTTTTATCTTATAACTGGATATTTTAACTACTTTGAAAATATTAGGAGATTAGTATGCACTTTCCAAGTCGTCAGTGCTTGTTAACTGTGCTGTTATATACTCATGGTCTTAGACCTAGCCTATCCATTTATTTCATTCTTTTATGTTATTATTCCTCCTGAAGATTCACAGTCCAGCCCATCTATACTTATCCAGCATAATCCTGTGAGGCCTGCCCATCTTGATCCCTTCCTGTTCTAATGAGCTTCTAGAAAATCAGTCTAGACTTGGGTCTGCCCTTGAACCTCCCTCATACCTGGGAAAGTGCAGCCCCTTTTATAGGCCCTGATTAACAGAAACATACTGACAAATAAATTGCAAACACATCGGCAGTTCTATTACTCATTATCTGGTGCTCAGTGCTGCACTATAGTGTGGCCTAAAATTCTTAAATATACTCTATCATGGCTAACTCCATTCAGGATCCATTGAAATACTTTTCCAAACAACTTTGTGTCTTTTGAAACAAAAACCACCTGCATCTGTGAAGGCTTATGAACTGTACCACTGCTAAATCTAGAGATGGATAGTGCTTCAGAAGATTAGAGTGGCAAGAGTGCCAAGGTAAAAGAAAAGACAAATTAACAGGTTTAGCTCTTCCTCTCACTGTCGTTCCCAGTAGTATGGAATGTTCATTTTCTTGTTTCTCTTTGTGTGTTAATTTATGGGTCTGAAGATCCTCACCAGTTAATGTGGTTTTTACATCAGTTGCACATGACAACTGAGGAATACTTGCCATATTAAATAATTCACATTGCTGTACAATATATTAACCTTAGCCACATGTGGTAATTGGGCATCTCAGTCCAACTGAGAGGTGTGATGGTGTAAAATACACTTTTGTGTATTTATTAATTTTGAAGATAGTATAAAATATTATAAAAGCCTTTATTAATTGTTTGCATGTTGAAATGATATTTTAGTCATATTGGAATAACTAAAAGATTAAAATTAACTTTAACATTTGAAATGCTTACTTTATAATTTTTCTAATAGGACTAAACATAAAAATTAAAAGTTACACATGTGGTTTTCACTATATTTGTATTGAACATCACTGATTTAGACATAACAATATATGATGCTGATTTTTATATTGATAGCTAATGGACATTCATTGCTAGAATTATGACAAGTTTTATTTTTATGAATAAACCTAATGATTTAAATTTTTAAAAAATGGAATTTAAAAGTTTATTTCAATAATTTTTCAATTTCATTAGAGTTTGTATTTTGATTTTTAATTTCAATAGATAATTTTTAATATTTTAAAAGAAAAAATCACTCAGGAAACATGCATGTAAAATTATTTTATGTTTTAATTTTTGCTAAAAATGTGTTCAAATTTTGTGCTCTTTGTATATAATTGGGATTGATTTTTTTGATTTATTAGTTCATTACTGCCAAGAGAGTGTAAATTGTGTTAAAATCTTAGAACAACAAGTGATCTTTTTCTAATGAAAATGAGAACAAATTTATAGAATAAATCAATTTATAAATAACATAATTTATGTACTTTCATGTTTTTATTCATTCAAACATCACTGACTCATTAACAAAACCCACAAGTGTAAAATAATAATTAATAATGTCTTTTATATTTCACCATATATCAGTAATATAAAACTATAGCTTTAAACGTATATTTTAATTTTGTTATTTTGGATGCACTCTTGTTTCAGTAAGAGAGGAGAACATTTTATTTTATCTTACAGCTTGTTAGTCTGACATTTAAACATTGAAACAAATGGTATGTGGGTCTCTATTTATAATCTCACCCTGGATCTCCACAAATTTTAGCTCCTGATCATAAAGGAGACTCAGGATAACCAGAAAGTTCTAAACTAAATAAGATATTCTTCATGGAGTTGCATCACATTTGAAGCTTCCATGGCTTCTGGGGATACTTCAGAGCTGACAATGTTTGCATGGCCTTTCAAGGTCTATGCAAATCAAACCAGAGTCTCTAGCCTGGATCATCTGCATATTTACTCCTGGGCCTCAGTATAAAGGCATGAATCTAGGAAATAAGTGGGCAAGAGAATAAGCCTGACAATGTCTTTGCATGTTTCCCTCCTTCTGCCCTTTCTAGGATGAACTACATAATCTGTTGGGAAATTTCTGGGGCAGATTTAAAGCAAGCCCAAAGCTTCTGCAATATGTGCAATATAACAGCAGTGATGCCAACTGTTGGTAGAAACTGGGTCAAAGGGTGGAGTAGGTAGAAATGATGCTTCTCAAAAGGTACATCTGGCAACTAAACTATGATTATGGAGTAAGTATCTTGGAGAATCCAAAAGAAAATTGTGAGCTGAGTCGTTTATTAGATTGATTCACATATTATTTTAACAGTACATAAAAAAAAAAGAACTGCCATAAAATACATCAATCCAGCATGGATAGTACTGTGAATGACATCTGTCTATGGACAAGCTTTATTCATCTCTGGAAATTAACAGCTATTTTCAGTGATAGCATCTGAAGAGCTATGGATGATCTTTCTATCAGAAATAAAAATGGACTGAGAAGCAAAAGTCCAGAACTCTATTCCTCACTATACAGTCCAAAGCAAGTCATTAAACTGGTCTAGGTTTCAGTCTCCTACCTGCAAAACGATGGGGGTGCGGGGAGAACTGTACTGCCTATCTCATATATGAAGATAGAACGAAACCATTTATGTGAAAACACTCTGAACACTGTCAAGTGGTTTGGAAATATAAAATATTGTCATTTTTTGTTTCAATCTGTAGTATTTCTTTCAGAAATTACTATTATCATTTTGCATTGACATGGGTTTATTTGATGTGATTATATAATGTTAAATTTCTTTTTCAAATGACTACAATTCAGATTCTGAATCACCAAAATCAAATATCAAAACAATTAAAGTACTATTCCAGAGAACTTCCTTTTTAAAGAAATCTCATCAGTTTAACTCATTCATAGGGATGCTGTGTTTTTCTTTTGAAATCCTCTTACCCTTCTCTGTGTTTTTTTTTTTTTCCAACCAGGAATTGAACCCAAGAATGCTTATCCACTGCCACACATCTCTAATCCTTTTTTATGTTTCATTTAGAGACAAATTGAATTACTTAAGGCCTCACTAAGTTGCTGAGGTTGGATTTGAACTGGTGATCCTCCTGCCTCAGCCCCCAAGACGCTGGGATTTGATGCATGCACCACTAACCTGGCCCTTCTCTTTTGCTTTTCAAAAATAATGTTTTATTTCTGTAAGAGAACTATGATGTCAAAATAAATGTTAGCATTTTACTGGTGCCTGCTTTTCTTCTGTACACCCCCATCCTGCACTCATCTATTATGTTGGTGGGGAAGGAACCTCTTGGTTTTTAGAAGCATCTGTGGATTCTGACAGGACTAGTCAGGCTGCTGGACACTCCCTGCACAACCTTGCCCTATCAGATAAAGCAGGGAGTGAGCCTCTGACAGGTGCCTCACTCACTATCCTGGGTCTCTGTGGTGCAAGTGGAGCTCTAATCAGACCTGTGTTGTGCAAGAGGCTGTGTGTGGATAACTTCTGTCCTCCACCCTAGAGGAATGACTTCCTGTAGCTGTGTACTCATAGTGAAGTAAATCCATATGCAACTTTAAAATTTAAAAAAACTATGAAAGCATTAGGACAGTTTTCCTATGATTAAAATCTGCACATTTCAATATATAAAAAGGAAACTTCAGGCTCCAATAGAATAAAAGAATATAGTTTTTTAATAGCTAAGTGAGGAAAGGCTTTTGGGGCCTTATGTTTTCAAATATCAAGTTAGTTCAGGACGCTCATAGAAGACACAATGAAAGATAATTTTCTTTCTGGGGGCTTTTAGAAGGCCATACCCTCACTCCAGGTACTGATGATTTCAGTGCACTGAATGTAGACAGCAGTTGCAGAGCCCCTGGAGATGTCCTGGCACTTCAACTTAAACCACTGTGAGCAAAGAACTGGTGGCTGGGGCCCTCCCAAATGTTAGTGATCACAAAGTGAAGGAATAGCTTGCATGGGTGGAGTTACTGAATTTCCCAGCAACTTATTAGAATGGGGAGCTGGATTTCAAGTGATTTATAGGTTATAAACAAATATAATTCTTATACTTTTGAATTTGTGAACTGTTGATCTGTTATTTCTTTGTTTTTTGCTATGTTGACCAGGCTGGCTCTGAACTCCTGGCTTCAAGTGATCCTCCTACTTCTGCCTCCCTCATAGCCACAACTACAGATGCATGCTATAGCACACAACGAAGCCTGCTATTTCTATGTAATGACTTTTAACACACAATTCACTGAGTGAGGTATTAGAATTAATTATTAATTTGTGGTTTGAAGCAGAGAATATTGCTATGCTGATGATCCTAGGACAATTATATCACAAATACTTAACAGCCATTTTCATTGCTTTCCCTTGTCCTTTAACTGTGAATTAAATATATAAATAAATTTTTATGTAGAAAAAGTAACAATCCTATCATCAAAACTTAGCAACTATTTTAATGAGGTATATATTCTTCTAATCTATTATCTTTTACATTAATGATTAACCTGTGTTCCCAATTCAAGGAGTATCTTAAATTCAGCAGAATTTATGGAAGTCCAAATTTCTTCCTGATCTTAGTAGAATATCCTGTGGAGTGATTGGCTTCTGTGGCCTTTAAGTTTCACTTACTGCCACCTCATGGCCTCTGTTGCTGCCGGTGACTTTATTGCTTAGGGTGTGGGGAGGCTTTATGTGATTTGAAGCTTGTCACTGCTGAGTTCATTTGAAGACTTTCTTGTGCATCAGGATAGCACAGTTTCAGTTTGAGTCTAGACTAAAGCTCCTGCAGGTAGAGGCCTGTCTCAGCATGTCTGGGGAATTTGTGAAACCATCATGTTTTTCTGAGGCTTGAAGAGCCCATGGGAAAGAGCTTGAGCTTTGTCTCCTGCTTGGGCTACTAGGCATTTTGCATAAATTGTGAGATAAACTGACCCAAGTTGATTAAAGAGTGTGATGGGAGAGAGTTCATAAAGGACAAAAGGAGGGAGGCATTGGCTCCTCAGTAACACCCTCTAGCCATCAGAGGAAAATAACAGCTTCTGAGTATAACTTTGTGATGGCCACTCCATCTGTTCCCAGCCCAGCCCATATATTCATGTCTGGGTACCAGGCAAAGTGAGGGCTGCAAGTAAAAATGGAAAGAGCATTCACTGAGCACTCTAGAAAACATTAAGACACATGTACATGCATCCTGCATTGTTTTCAAGCCCTCAGATCTAAGATTGCAAAGGGGACAGAGGTGTTAAAAGAAGAACTCAGACCAGTTCAACTTAACAAAGTATAATTGAGCAAGGAAAATGTTCTAGAACAGTACAACATTCTGGACCAAATATGGTTCAGAATGCCCCACCCTACCACATGTATAGGTCATATTTACACTCAGAGTAAAGGATATGATGTGGAGAAGCAACATAATTGGCTGCATATAATATTTTCCTCCTCTGGACACAGTATGATCTGTTGGCCTGTGATCAGTTGGTGCTTAGTTGACTGAGACTCAGTTATTTCATTTGTGTGCACATTAAGCAACATTTCAGTTCCTTGCATGTGGAAGCTGCTATGGGGCAAATTTTATCACCCAAATATGGAGACATGTTTAAGTTAAATTTAGTTTAACAGAGGTAACCTCCAATTTACCACAGATCACCAAACTTTGTTACTATGAACCCTTAAGACACACATGAAATGTGGCAAAGTTCTTCATAGACAGTGGAGTGGCAACAGGTTTTGCTAAAGAATGAGTTGTTTGGAAGAATCAGACCTGAGGATCGGTGGTGACCCTTGAGGAGAAGGGGATGTCTACAAGGCAGTGGAAGCATTAGTAAGGGTAATTCCCTAGGGACTCTCCCATATGCCAAATGGGAACATCTCTGGGGCTCAGGGAAGAGAGGAAAAATAAGTCCTGAAACCTGGATAGACTTCACATGACCTTGAACACACCTACAGGTTGGTGAGATCTCAGACAACTTGCAATTTACTAGTGTTTCGTAGGTCCGTCAAAGTTAGATGCAGGCGGGACTGGGATTCTCTCTTAGCGGTAGAGCGCTCACCTAGCACGTTCGAGGCCCTGGGTTAGATCCTCAGCACCACATTAAAAATAAATAAATAAATAAATAAAATAAAATAAAGATATTTTTAAAATGTGCATTAAAAAAGTTAGATGCAGGCTTATTGAATCCACACATGAACAATGTTGCCATAATTAATTACTATCTGGTCAAAAGAGTCTGATCTTTTTAGTTTTTTACAGTGTTTCTTGCTTTGTAACTTGACTTATTTTTTCCTTAATTTTTACTCACATGTTCATTAAGTACATCCTCCATGTAGTAATGAGCAAATAGAACTTCAGCCAGTTCTTACAGAACTCAGAGCCTGGTGTACAGACATACAAATTAATTCATTCATTCCACAATTTGTATTAGCTACCTACAATATGCTAGATGCCATTCCATGTCTTAGGCATAACAATGAACAAGCAAGCAAGGATCTCATGGTAAGGGGAGACATATAACAAATACATAAATAAATAAGTGAACAAAATAACTACTGATAGATAGTATGAAGGGAATAAAGCATGGCAATATGATGAAGAACAATAGAAGGAAATTGGAGATTACCTAGGTAAGGTAGTTACGCAAGGCCTGCTTGAAGAGGTGACATTCGAACAGGTTATTAAAAGTGGAAAAAAAGACAACCACTAAAGACTTGGCATTGAGTGTTCCAGGCAGAGATGACAAAAATGAAGGGCCCTTAGGCAGGAAAAAATTTCATTGTGTTCAAGGAACTGAGTGGAGGCCAGTGAGCTAGAGCTTAGTGAATAAAGAGAAAGTGGAATGAGATGGGCCTAGAGAATTTAAAAGTGCCTGAGTTATCAGGGCCTTAGAGACTTTGGTAGGGCACATGGCTTCCCATCTAAGTTTCTAGGAAGGCAACATATGCTTTAAGCAGGGGCCCATGATGGTCTGAGAAATTACATCATGATCAGATTTTTCCTTCTTGTTTTCCAACCACTCTTTCCTCCCCATTCTCAAAAGAACTCAAAATAGTTGTCTTCGATCTGGTCTTGGGAAAAGGTCAAGTAGCACTATTCAGTGATCTACCACAAAGTTCACTTTACATACAGATGAATGACATCTCTGCATTGACTTCACAATTAAATATCTCAACTCCTGCCTACTAAAGTAACATAAGATGGACACTTCTAGTTACACTGGGGCTTTTGTGTCCTCCTTTCTCTGGAGGATTTCCTTACTAAGACTAGCAATCCAGCTATTGCCTCTCCCATGAGGTTCTTGGAGGTCAAATGTATGTTGCACTTTCTTTCACAATAGAACCAACCCTATGTTTATAACTTTACATACCTACAATGTGTGATTTCATAGTCTTAAGAATAGTTATGTAATAGGAAAAATGTCAGAGATGTTCTGCAAACCTAACAGGACCCAGAAAAGAACAGTTTAAGCTATGAAAGAATTATCATACTATTTAGCAGCTGCACGTTCCTGTACAAAATACATCTGAAAAACTGTAAGAACTCCCAGAAATATTGGGGGAATGTGAATTTTTCAAAGAAATGGAAAACTGCATTAGCAGGTAAGATAGAAAGAGTCACAAACAGGCTAAAGTACAAATACCATTTCATCTTCAAAAATGTTTTCCGAATATGTTTGAAATATTTAGGGCTTCACAATGGGCTTGCCTATTTGTGCATATTTTACTTTTGTTCATTCACCAACCACTGAAGAAATATATATGTGTGCATATAATATATATATTGATGTAGTTAGTTACATGTGTAGTTATATACACAATATTTATATATCCACACACACATATGTATGTATATCTGTTCAGGACTATGTCAGTCACACACACACACACACACACATACACACACACATATACTTTAATATCAATATAACCACTTGAGATTTTTTTAATAGAACAAAGTTTGAGAACTAACATTACCTGATTTTTATAAAGCTACAGTAATCAAAAGATGATGGTCTTAATATAAAGACAGAACAAAAGAAAAGTACATAAATAAATCCATATGAATTTGGAAGACATATTTAGCAAAGATGCAAAAGCAACGCCATGGGGAAAGAATTTTCAACAAATAGCATTATATATATACATATGTGTGTGTGTGTATATGTACACACACATATAATATACACACATATATGTGTGTATATATATACATACATATGTATAATAGAATTATATATTATATATAATAGCATTATATATATTATAGATATTATATATATAGTATAGTGTATGTATGTTATAGTATGAATATTTGTGTCTTCCTAAAATTCGTATGTTGAAATTAATCGCCAATGTGATGGTGTTAGAGTGGTTTTAGGAGGAGAGGCTTTGGGAAGTGATTGTCATAAGGGTACCATCCTCACAAATGAGATTATTACCCATGAAGGTGTCCCCAGAGATCTGCCTTGCCCCTTCCACCAAGTAAGGACAGAGAGGAGGAACCATCTATGAAGCAGGAAAGGAGCCCTCACCAGACATTGAATCTGCTGGTATCTTAATCTTGGATTTCTCAGTCTCCAGAATGGTGAGAAATAAACTTCTGTTATTTATAAGTCACCCATTTTATGGTATTTTGTTATAGCAGCCTGAATAGACTAAAATAACAAATTATTTATATATATGTATATATATGTACATACATATGATATATAATTATAATATAATAATATATGTTTAAATCCTCCTCTAAATATTCCCTTATTCTGAAATCTACTTTAACATCAATATAACTATTTGAGGCTCTTTTTAATAGAGCAAAGTTTGAGAACATTACTTGATTTTTATAAAGCTAGAGTCATCAAAAGATGATGGTCTTAGTATAAAGATGGAAAAAAAGAAAAAGTACATAAATAAATCCATATGAACCTGGAAAACATATTTAGCAAAGATGCAAAAGCAATGCCACTGGGAAAGAATTTTCAACAAACAGCATTAGAGAACTGTATTTTCAAATGCAAAAAATAAATTTGAATCCTTACATTATACACTATAAAAATCAGTTAAAACATATAATCAACTTAATTGTAAATATTGAAACTCTCAAACTTATAGAAGAAAAATAGGAGGAAATTTTTGTAAAGTTGGATTAAGCAAAGACTTCTAAGATCCATGAAAGAACCATTCAGACTAAATAAAGACAAAACAAAACAAACAAACAACAACAACAACAACAACAACAACAAAAAACCTGCTACTCTTCAAATGATCCTGATAAGAGAATAAAAGCCAGGCACATGCCAGTGGTTCCAGTTATTATTGGGCAGCCTCAGACAGGAGTTCAGGGCCAAACTGGGGAACTTAGTGAGTCCCTGTCTCAAAATAATAAATTAAAAGAGGGGGGTGGGAATGTAGCTCAGTGACAGAGACCTTGCCTAGAATTGTGAGGTCCTTGGTTCAACCCCCAGTACCCAAAAACAAACAAAAAAATAAATAAATAGAGAATAAAAGACAACCACAGAATGGAGAAAATATTGTCAAATCACATATCTGAAGTGCTTTGTATCCAGGACATATGAGCTATTAAAACTTCACAGTAAAAAAGCAAACAACTCAGTATTTTCAAAGTGCAGAAGTTTTAAAAGATACTTCACTACACACAAAAATGCAGATAAAAAATAAGTACTTGAAAGATACTTAGTATCATTAATCATTAAAATTAATTAAAACTGAGTAAATTAGGATTAATTAAAGCCAAAATGATTTACTATACACATATTAGGATGGCTAAAATTAAAAAGATTTTGGCACACTGAGTATCTGAGAAGATGTAGAGGACTGTAATTCTTATTCAGTGCTGGTGGGTAGATGTTGAATGGTCACAACCACTTTGGAAAACACTGTGTCAATATATACACCTATCACATGATGTAGCCCAGGCATTTTATTCAAGAGAAAACTAAGTACATTACATACAAAGACTTGTACATGAATTTTCTTAGTAGCTTTATTTGTACTAGCCCCAAACTGATAACAGTCCAAGTATGCCTCATCACAGAAATGAATGAACAGATTATAACTATAAAGAGGAATGAAAAATTAAATACAATAAAAGACTATTGATACATGCAATACTATGAATAAATCTAAAAATAAATGTTCTGAGTTAAAAGGTCACAGAAAAAAATGAATACATAGTGTATGATTACTTTATATCAAACTAGAGGAAATGCAAGCTAATGTATACTAAAAGCAGACTGGTGCCTCCCTGGAGGAACAGAGAAGAGAGATGTGCAGCAGGGTGGGAAAACACAAGGACATAAGGAAACTTTTTTGGGAGCAGCAGATATGTTCACTATTTTATTGTGTTTTAGTTTCATGCCTCTATATTTATGTCAAAACATCAAATTATGTGATTTATGTTTGTAAAGTTTATTGTATTTAGTGCCTGAATAAAACTTTTTAAAATCATGTATATTTTTATATTCACTTTTTTCCTCCAAGAAGCTATTACTGAATTTATATACATTCTTAAGGAGCAAGCAGCATTTAAGGAAAAACCTATGGTTTAGCTCAGTCAGTCCTTTACACTCTGCCCTTCTACTCTCCCCACCATGGTGCATGTGCACCTCACAAAACTCTGCACTTTCAGCTGAAAATGCTGGAAAAATCTAAAACTCTGATGGTTTCTGTGGGTGACTCAATCCCTGCCCCTTGCATTTTCAGCTGTAGATTTTGTTGGTGTCACCTCTGAAAGTCTGAGGGAGTTAATCTACAAAATGCGTTTCTGGTCTAGTTCAATTTCTTCACACAGTTGATGATACAGAGTCCAGAAAAGTAGTGACACGGCCAAAAATTAAGGCTAGAAACTAAGTATCTGACCTCTGGGCCAGAGATCTTTTTTCAAGATGGAGTCAAGTGTGCAAAGATTGTGTAACAAGGGGACCTAGCCTAGTGAAGCTTTGCTAAGGAAAAGACAATAAAGCAAAGACATGTTGAATAAATTAATAATCGGTGGGTGCTGGAGAATGAGAAGGATTATCCCTGGTGGAGGGCACAGCATTTGGGAAGGATGCCTGTTGGGGGAAACAGAAATACAGAAAGGCTAAAGGCTGGTGATCGTGATGGGAAGTGAATGTACGATATGGCTCAAGAGAGGGACAGGGACCAGATTTTATAGAATCTCATAGACTGAATTAAGGATGGCAGGCTGTATTTGAAAAACAATAAGGAAGCCATCAAAGATTGTAAGAATGTGAATTAAATTTTTAAAGGATTATTTGAAGGACAGTAAGATTAAATGTAAAACGATAAATTGAGAAAGCACTGTTATATTCCTTGTAAGAAAGAGATTACTATTGCTTCAAGAAAGTGTGACAGAAGAAAAGGGGAAATGTATATGAAATCAAGAAATGTTAAGAAAAGTAAATGAACTGAGTATAAATTTAGGAACAAAATGGGGAGAGAGGTAGGATTGTAGCTCAGTGGTAGAACACTTGCATAGCATACTTGAGGCTCTGGGTTTGATCCCTAGCACAAAAAGAAAAAGAAAAAGAGACATATAGAGATAAAAGTTTGGAGGACGACATCAAAATCAGGACGAGGGGGTATTTTGCATTGTTTTTCTGCAATTTGCATGGCTTCATAGCTTTCTGATATATTCTTATACCCTGCACTGTAGTGGCATCTCCTTTCTCTATAGAAAAGTCTAAACTGGGCTTCTCCAGAAATCTTCACCATGGCTGATTTTAGGACTGTGAGCAAGAGTCTCTACAAAAGAGTTCAATGTAGACAAACTTCCTATTTTCCTGTTGCCCTGTTTTACTTGGCCAATGGCCAGGAAGAAATCAACACTCCAGGTGCTGGACACCCCCTTACTAGTTTTTCACAAACATGTATCCAGTGTAGTGGTTTGTAGAAATATGTAAATAAGACCTCTGGCCTTGAGCTGGAGCTTCACAGAGATGTCTACATTTCTAAGAGAAGTTACCAATTGGGCTCCATGGTAACAGCTGACCGGGGAGGGTGGGGGGGGGGAGAGGGGGAGAAAGGGGAGAAGAAGCTCTCCCCTTCTCAGGTGTTGTCCTTGAAGGGTTAACTTACCCAGAACAGTGAAAGAATAAAGCTGATTTTATGTGAACTTCTGCACCACTCCCATTGATGCTGGGTATAAAATTCTGAAACTACCTGAACTCAGGGTTCAGGAGATTGAATGATAACAGCAAAAGCTGTGCCCTCTGAACCTGGCTGCAGCCATATACAACTGTTTCCTGCTATCTTCAGTGCCTTGCCTCATCTGTCCCTACAACAGCACTATATCTGCACAGCATATATCCTCTAGCTAATAAGTACTTAGGGCTAAGATGCAGTTCAGTGTTAGAGCACTTTCTAAGCATGCACCAAGCCCCAGCATCACAAAAAGGTTTTAAATAAAAAAAAATATTACTTGAGAACTGTCAGCTCACAAACACTAGGCTGATTCCATTTCTCTCCTTAGACGTTTTGTTATAGGCCAAATCATGCACTCCTAAAACTAGGCAATTTACAATGTGAGCATATTTGGAAATAAGACTTTAAGAAAGTGATTAAATGAAGTCATAAGGATGTGGGGATGAGGTCCTTTCCTTATAAGAAGAGAAAGAAGCACCAGAGATTTCTCTCTTTATGCCTTTGCACAGACCAAAATAAATAAATAAATAGATCAATTAATTTTAAAAAGTGGGAAGACAGGAGGCACCATATGCAAGATGAAGAAAGAGATCTCACCAGTAACAACTGTTGCAGAGCCTTGAACTTGGATTTCTAGCCGTCGGATTCAGGAGAAAAGAAATGTGTGCTGTTGAAGCCACACAGTTAATGGTATTATCTCTACACTGAAGACTTTCTTTTCCTCTCTATTTGGTTCATGTGAAATTTTGATCTCTTTAGGTAACAAAGAAGGGATATCATCTTACCTCTTCACTTTTATATCATGAAGAGCATGCTGTATATTATTTTCTCTTTCTCTTCCTTTTGCTGTTAGGTGGTGTGTGTGTTGCTGGAGATCAAACCCAGGGCCTCCTGCATTCTAGCACTGAGCCATATCCTTAACCCTTCTTTTCCTTTTTTAAATTCAGTTCTCTCCAGATCGATGACCTGGAGTCATGTTGAATGTAGTAGAATACAATGGTGGTACTGTATGATTAGTACCTGTTTTGATACTAGGGCATATTATTCTAATTAATTCTGATTTCTCCTTTCTGAAGTTTTTGGCACAGGAGGGCAAGGCAGAAGGCTCACTCAAGCCTAGGAGTTTGAGACCAGCTTAGGCAACATAGAGGGACACCATCTCCACACAAAGCAAAACAGAACAAAGCAGAAACAATAAACTGGGTTTCTCATAGGTAGTGGGAGGCTTGCTTTTTATCTAGTCTGAAAATTTCTACCCATGTTCTCCTTAAACTTTTAGAAGAGATCTTTGAGAATAATGATGAAAAGCTGCAGAATCATATTAGTGATATTGAACGACATGCTCCTCTCTGTTCCAGACTAAAATGTAAGAAAGTTGTTTTTTTTTTTTTTGGTCAAAGTTATTCTATTCTTATGATCTTTCCATTTATAATTTAGCAACAATTAAAATAAAAATTTAATATATCCTATATGACCTGTTCTTAACAAATTCATATTGGTATCTAGAGATCTTTGCTTCCAAACAATTCTTTAATTCATTCCAAAATTGGGTGAAAAATCTATCTCAACATCATATAGACCTGAAGCTTCCAAATTTTCTTTTTAAAAAGTAGTGTTTGTTCATTTCTGGGTTTCTTTCGTTGCTAGAATTTATCATAACTTTTCAGAGATTACCATCAATGTTTCTGGGATTATATCAGTAATTTTTTTATTCTGTTTAGTTTCTCCAAAATACAGTAGCCAACAAAGTAAGGTTCGGTTCTCTTCTTCTCTCTCTCTCTCTCTCTCTCTCTCTCTCTCTCTCTCTCTCTCTCTCATTGGAGATGGAACCCAGGGTCACTTAACCATTGAGCCTCATTCTCAACCCTTTTTCCTATTTTACTTAAGATGAGGTCTCACTGAGTTGCTTAAGGCCTGGCTAAGTCTATGAGCCTGGCTTTGAACTCATGATCCTCCTGCCTTAGACTCCTGAGCCATGGGGATTACAGATGTGCACCACCACATCCGACCTTAAGTGCCTTTCTTATACAATCTGTCCTAAGAAGAGTTTGAAAACATATTTGTCTTTAAGATTGTCAGGTTCAATGCTAGTCTCCATGATGAAGAAAAAAGAAAAACAGAAGCTAAGAATCTTACATTTTTTTTCTGCTGTTTGTTAATATAATCTGTTGCCTTGAATAATAGTAACTAAGTCCAGGTAGGGGTCCCAATTTGTCAGTGCTGATTTTCTTGGCCAGACCAATTCCAAGCTGTCATTGTGTTTTGTTTTGTTTAATATTTTCTTTACTTGTCAATGGACTTTTATTTATGTGCAGTGCTGAGAATGGAACCCCACTGGGTAGGCAAGCCTCTACCACTGAGCTACAGTCCCAGCCCTATCATTGCATTTTTTCATAATCTGTGAAGTACTTTGTTAGCCTCCTTGGCGCTTTTTTTTTTCTCTTTTTAGGTCTAGCTCAGTCCATTCTGTGATATCTGGCTTTCCTGATAATACATATTCATATAGGCTCTCACCGTTCTACATGCACCAGAATCATACAAACTTGTAACATTTTATGCCAGAATAAACCATCAAAATGTGGTATACAACTGATCATATTTGTAGTAAATGAATCTATTATTTATCAAATTTCACCCCTGTAGATGCACAAAGTAAATTCAAGCATAGGAAACAAATTTTAAGATCAGAGCTTGAGGCTTAGTGAACTCATGTAACAATGACTTCAATAACTGAATTAAAAAGGCAGCTGTGCTTGCAGAAGACAAAGATTAGCAAAAAAGTGATACATTGACAATGGCAAAGTTATAGAGTACAAATTTATATTTATGTGACAAAAATATGAAAATTTCCATCTTAAAATAGAAGCATAAAATCTGTTGGTGAATTGTTTTGTGAAGACTTGACTCTGGAAATAAACTAGTTTATTCACTTCCAGATGAAGGTGGCTTTAATTCAAATAACAAATTTTTGTACAACTACAAAAGCATATTAAAGGAAACAGAATTCTCAAATACTCCAGAAGTTGTAAATGTTAGATTTAACTAACATTTGTCAAGTGTCAACAATGTAGCAGCACCAATCTAAGCACCACAGATGCTGTGATGAACAAAGTAGATAAAAATTCCTGTACCTATAGAGTTTACATTCTAGTGGTATGGAGAATTAGATAAATAGATCAGATAGGTAAAACCATAGGATTTCTAGATCATCACAGTTCGATGGAAGTATAACATAAGCCACACAAGTACTTTTCAATTTTTCCATTAGCCATATCAAAAAATAAAAAGCCATATTAATTTGCATTAAGATCTCACAAAAGTTACAAACCAAAAAGTAAATTTGAAAGTATGCTTAAAAGTTTTTCAGTAACTAGGGTCTGGAGCCGTAGCTTGCCCAGCATATGTGAGGAATTGGGTTTCACCCTTAGCACCATATAAAAGTAAATAAAATAGAGACATGCTGTCTACCTATAACTACAAAAGATTTTTGAAAAGTTTTCCAATAACTATAATAAATCAGTTTTTAATTAAATCAATGGCAATAGATAGATTCAAACACTCAATAACCATGGGTACCCTATAATAGCATATTGAACATGCAACTCTAGACCATTATAGGGATTTAGTTCTTTATTCTGAGCTAGACTGGGGAGTACTGGTTTTGAGCACAGAGGACATGATCTGATTTAAGAGTGTTCTGTGAAGGAGAATAAACTGAGGCAAGGCAAGGGCAGAGGCTGGGAGATCAGCCATGAGGCCACTGGAGTAATTTTGGTAAATGATGAAGGTACTTTTTACTAGAGTGGTAGCAGTGGAGGTAGGAAGAATGGTAGCATCCCAGAAAATCTTGTGATAAGACTGTGACTAGTCTGCTTATGAATTGGATGTGGGCTAAGGGATGACACAAAGGTTCTGGGTATTAAAAATTGGAATAGGTAAGTTATTTTTTACAGAGATTTTTGTCAGAAGCAGATTTGAGTAAGAAGAATAGGGCCTCAGTTTTGGACATTTTGAGTTTAGGATGCCTATGAGATATTTAAGAGAGGATGTTAATTAAGCAATGAATATTTGAAGATGTAGTTCAGGAGAGAGAACTCAGCTGGAGATAAAAAATTTTGGAGTCAATATCAAGATGGCATTTTAAAGATATAAGACTGGAGATCACCAAATTAGTGACTAAACATAAATGTGAGAATAAAGTTATTCACCAGCAGAGCAGTATTTTCAGAAAAAAATGCACACTTTGAGATTAGGTCTCAAAGAAAGAAATTAAGAACTGATGGTATAATAAATTCCTTTCAAATACAGCAAGTGTTAGATGCAAAAAAGTAAAGGCAGTGATTCACTAACCATGGTATAGTAAATCATTTTGTTTTGCTGAAGCAAAAATGTATACCCAACAGATATGGAAAAATATGGTTGAGGGATGAAGACAGCTAGATGCAGTGGCCTGTAATTTGGGAGGCTGAAGCAGGAGGATGCCAAGTTCAGTTAAATTGCCTGAACAATTTAACAAATGGATTTTAAAGACGTAGCATTTTAAAAAAAAGTAAATAAAAAAATAAAAATGTTTATTTTAAAATAAAAATGTTTTTTATTTAAAAATAAAAAGGCCTGGGGATGTAGCTCAGTGGTAGAGCGCCCTTCGGTTCAACTCCTAGTACAGGGGCAGGGGAGTGATGAAGAAAATTCAAGCTGGCTGGGACGGCAGTTAATAAATAACAGCTGCAGTTAAGTTTCCTACACCTACCCCAAATCAAGGAACCAATCCTACCACAGAGCACTTGTCATGATTCTAGCACAAGAGAGGCATCTCTCCTTTCAAAGATAAAAGAGATAACCGTTGCCCTGAACCTCAAAGCCACTTAGCAGCAGAGCAGCGAGACCTTAAGTGGAACAGTCTAGAAGGCAGGAGAACTGATAGTGAATTTAAATAGGGTAATTATGTCTGGCATGTAAGCTCCAGGCAGAATTTTACCAGAGGGAAGGGTCTTGTCTTGAAGATAGGCAAGCAATCATTTAAGGATAGTGGGAGGGCACAAACGGAAGCTCAAGGATAAAAACGAAAGAGATTCTACAAGACTGTAGGTAGCGCCGTGAAAAATCCTTTGTCCTAACGTGCTGTCTATTCAAAGAGAACGGAGGGATGTTGGGGTGAAAGGCAGACCCACCTCGCACCGTTTAGATACAGGAGCGGGGACCAGTCGTCCCCGCCCCCGGCCAGCTCCGCCCAGGAGTGGCTACTCCTTGCCAGAAATCCGGTCCGTTTAAGCCAGAAAGTATAGAAAAGGCAGCCGACAAGGCTCCAGGGCACACCTGCCTGGACTAAAGCATTCCGTCACTACAAACGCCGCTCAAGCGGGTCATCTTAGCAGCAGTTGGGTCCGGCCAAGGTCCAAATCCCTCCCAGGCGCGGCGAAAGGACGCAGGGTAGAGGCGGGGCGGACGCTCAGGAACCAATCATGTCAGACGCTGCCACGTGAGTAGCCGTGACCAATACGAGGTTACGGCGGTAGCGGCGGGGAGATTCAAACGTGTTTGCGGGAAGCGATTTGGGTTCCATCTTTTCTTCTCTACAGCTTTACTTCTAGGAGCGGTAAGTTCTGCCTCGCGGACGCACCAAAAAACGGTGGCGTCCTGGGTGGGAGCTCGTTAGCGGCGCAGGTCGGTGAGAAGTGGGGGCGAGACCGGGGAGGCTCAGAACTGAGTAGACGACGTGCGGCGCGGCTGAAAGAGCTGGAGAAAAGCAGAGGTTTTCCTGCGTCAGACGATCTAGAGGGTGGGGTAATACTGAAGGGTTTGTTGAGGAAGTGAAAAGTGGGTGTAGACCTCGCTGGAAAGAGGCCGAGGCGGGGCACCTACACGGGAGACTTTCCTCAAAATACAGTCCCTCTCGTCCGTTCTCGTTAGGAGATTGTGACAGTATTCTGACAGTTTCAAACCTGACTTCAGAGGTGGGTGATATCTTGCTGCCTACTTTGTCGCCCCTTTTTATCGAGGGCAGGGTGGCAGTACTGTTAGTGACCTGGATGACTGGATTAATATTTAAGATTCACAAAGATGAGATTGACAGGAAGAAAGACTTCACTGTGTTGTTCCAACACCATCATGCAGATTAGCAAATGCTCAATACTATAGTAGTAATTTCGATTGATTCTTGTATAGAATGATTAATGTAGCAAGTCGTACTGCCAGGTATACACAAGAACAAATCTGCTAAATCCCAGTTATTAATAAAGGGTCGTGATGTTCATATTCTGCTGTGAAAGCACATTAAGTATGAAGATTAATTCAAATAAAGCAAATTAAATAAAAGAACCATTATTCACATTACCCAAAGCTTTCTTTTTGTTACTGCCACAATCCAAGAAAACACTTGGTCGTATTTTTTTGAAAAAGGATGGAATTTTCAGGTGGCCCAGAGAAAGTCATTCTAAAAAAAGGAAGGCATTCCGTGCATAGAAGAAAAATAGAAAGTTTAAAAGGAGGCATATGATTTTGTGTTGTGCTGTGACTTAAGAGTGTAACTTCACTAAGTAATATTAGGAAGAAAAGTGGTAACCTTTCTGTATAAATTACAAAGTTGGGTCCATTGTTTGAATAATAGCAGCATTAAATGTGTCCTCAAAACTAATGCTTTTTCTTTTGTGTTCTAAAAGGCTAGTTGCAACTTAGAAATGGAGGCTGAAGATTTAAGTGGCAGAGAATTGACAATTGATTCCATAATGAACAAAGTGAGAGATATTAAAAATAAATTTAAAAACGAAGATCTTACTGATGAGCTAAGTTTGAGTAAAGTCTCTGCTGATACTACAGGTGAATTTTTTTTCTTTTTGAAAAACCACTTATTTAGCGTTCTTTAAGGTAAAGAAATGAGATGTTAACCACCCACAATGTACTTTTCTCAGTAATTTTAATAATGTATTTTTCTCAGTAATTAGTGCTTACTCATTAGATCAGACCAAGTTAAATTTAAAGCGAAAAAAGCAAAGTTATGAATGTCCTATGTTCTTATTTATTTACTTATTTGTGACACTTAGGATTGAACACAGAGTTGCTCTACCAACTGAGTTACATCCCTAGCCTTTTTTGTTTTTTATTTTATTATTTTTTGCAGTGCTGTGGATACAACCCAGGGACTCAGGTATGATAGGCAAGTGCTCTAACACTGAAGAGTATCCCCAGTCCTTATTTTTTATTTTGAGATGGGCTCCCTAAGTTGCCCAGGCTGGCCTTGAAGGTGTGATCCTCCTGCCTCAGCCTCCAAAGTTGCTGGCATTATAGGCATGCAGCACTAAGTCTGGAATACTATATTTTAGTAAAAAGCAGACAGTAATTTTGTTTACAAAAGTGAGGATTTTACACTGTTAAGGAATAGTGATTTCTCTGGGAAATCTAAATTTAATAATGCTTAGTAATGACTAAAATATCATAAACTGGAGACTGTAATTCAGGTTACCTTAACCAATCAATAAATTAAGTAAAAAATATATTACAGTGTAAAAATTATATCTGAAGATTGTATTTGCTGTTTCTGTAGGTTTGGGTTCCACAGAATATGACAATCAAAGAAGTCCTATTAAGTTCTTAAGGTCTAGACCAGGGTAGTTGGTGAGAACAGAAAATTAATAGAACACCTAGGAGAAATGTAAGTAACTTGGAGGAAGAAGAAAATGACCATATCAGTTTCATATCTTTTGTAAAGGTGGTTTCTTTGATTGTTTTACAAGTAAGTTTAAGGTATGTGGAAAAATTATTAAAAGAGTAATGTGGTAAAGTTGTGTCAGGAACAGAACAATAAGCTTCTGAATTTTTAATAAATTATATCATTGATAGAGGACTTCCCATTATGAACTGTTAAAATTTTAAAATATTACAAGAAGTTTATGTGATACATTTTGTTCTCCTTATTCAGATAACTCTGGAACTGTTAACCAAATTATGATGATGGCAAACAACCCAGAGGACTGGTTGAATTTCTTGCTCAAATTAGAGAAAAACAGTGTCCCCCTAAATGATGCTCTTTTAAATAAATTGATTGGTCGGTATAGTCAAGCCATTGAAGCACTTCCTCCAGATAAATATGGCCAAAATGAAAGTTTTGCTCGAATTCAAGTGAGATTTGCTGAATTAAAAGCGTAAGTATACACATTTTAGTTATTTTTATGTGTGTGCAGCACCCAGGGCTTCACATAGGCTAGGTAAGCATTCTATCACTGAGCTTTATCTGCAGACCAGTTTTTGTTTTATTTTGAACCAAGATTTCATTTAGCTGCCCACGCTGGCCTTCAAGTTATAATCCTCCTGCCTCAACTTCACAAGGAGCTAGAATCACAGGTGGGTGGGCCACAACACCCAGCCTTTAACTACATTTAAGCGACTACATTACAAAATTTGAAACTACATTGTAAAGAGAGATAATGAACTCATATTTTAGGCTGTACCTAAAAAGATTTTTAAAAACTTAGTATTTAATTTTACATATAGAAAAAAGCAATATCCCATGGAAAACACAACGAAAAATTATTATGTTTAAGTAGCTGTGTCCTTTTGTTTTTGTTTTAATTTGACTCTGGTCTTTTATTATAGTATTCAAGAGCCAGATGATGCACGTGACTACTTTCAAATGGCCAGAGAAAACTGCAAGAAATTTGCTTTTGTGCATATATCGTTTGCACAATTTGAACTGTCTCAAGGTAATCTGAGAATGTCAAATCCAAATTCTAAGTAAAAGATAATATCCCATTGTAAGAAATCTTAAGATTTCTTAAGATTTTGCTCGAATTCAAGTGAGATTTGCTGAATTATATAAAGTTGATCAGATGAGAATAAGTCAATGTGCTAATTAAGCATAAATACAGAGTATTCATTATACTGGTTCTTCTATTAATAAGGATTAGTCCAGAGAAGCAGGTATGAACATTGTATTTGTGCTGTTGGATTTAGAAAACATTTAAAGGAAATTAGCTTCTTCACTATGTATTTATAGAATGAAGGACATAAAACATTTAACCAAGAACGTAGATCTAAGATTTTCTTAAACTATGATTTCATAGCATCAGAGTATATGTTAAAACAGCTGTAACATTTAATGGTAGTTCTTTAAAAAATAAACTGCTATAAAAGCATCAGTTTTGCTTGCATGGTTCTTTATAGTCTAGACCTTTTAGATAGGACCAGGACATCTGTTTTCTTCAAATATTTTTAGCTTGGCCATTTCTTAGTCTTTTCTCCCTTTTTTCATCTTTCTGGGGTCTTTGGATATATCCTGTGGTCAAGTCTTCCTGTTTTCCTTCTGCCTTGTTTAAGCTACAGCTCTGATCCCATTTACCAGCCTGTGATAAATATAAACATGAGCAGAATCCCCATGGTACTTAAACTAGGACTGCATGGTTTTCCAGGATTGAAGTTACAGAGAAGTTCTATACAACACAGAGATGGTTTGTGAATCCTGAACTTTCACCTATGCAGATAACTTTTGAATCCTAGTAATCTGATGTTTGGTCTATTGTGTATACTGTTGTGTTAATATTTTTTAAATTATCGTTTTCCTACAAAGAAAAATAGATTCCTCCTCCCTGTGTGTTAGAATAAGTTTGGTCTGGTCTTTAGGATTTTCTGTCTCTCCATTCTAGTTTAAAATTTTTTTGAGGTTATATGACTTCTCAACAGCAACTATAAATTTTGTGTCTTTAGAACACATTTTTGTTGATCTCTTAATTATTTATTATTTATTTATTTTTTTGTGGTGCTAGGGACTGAACGCAGGGCCTTGTGCATGTGAGGCAAGCACTCTACCAACTGAGCTATATCACCAGCCTGATCTCTTAATTATTACATTAAAAAAAGATTACACCACTGAAAATGATAGTAGCCTCAAGATAAAAATGGTGATTTGTTTTGAGCAGTGTTGAAGTTCTCAAATTACTTGTTTTTATTGAAACTTATCTTTCTTTTTACTGTCCTAACATACCCAGTTACATAAAATTCTTCCACTACTCTCAATAAATGTGTATATTTAGCCAATACCAATTATGTTCATATTCTTTAAAATTCGTAGACTGTCAGAAAGTAGAGGGTATCTTTTTTTTCCCCACAAAGTCCAATTGTTTTTAAATTTTTTTTTCTGGTTGTATACAAAGTATATTCACACCATTTATGTCTTTATACATGTTCTTAGGGTAATGATGTTCATCTTATTCCACAGTCTTTCCTATGCCATGCCCTCTCCCTTCTCCTCCCACCCATGCTCCCCTTCCCAATCCCACTCTGAATCAGCCTCCTTATATCAGAGAAAACATTTGGCATTTGGTTTTTTGGGATTGGCTAACTTCATTAGCATTATATTCTCCAACTCCATTCATTTACCTGTAAATGCCATGATTTTAGTCTCTCTTATTGGTGAGTAATATTACATTGTGTGTATATACCAAATTTTCTTTATCCATTCATCTATTGAAGTCCATCTAGTTTGGTTCCACAGTTTAGCTATTGTGAATTGTGCTGCTATAAACATTGATGTGGCTGTGTCCCTGTAGTATGCTGTTTTTAAGTCCTTTGGGTATAAACCCGAGGAGTGGGATAGCTGGGTCAAAAGGTGGTTTTATTCCAGGTTTTCCAAGGAATCTCCATACTGCTTTCCATATTGGCTGCACCAATTTGCAGTCCTACCAGCAATGTATGAGTGCCTTTTCCCCCACATCCTCACCAACACTTATTGTTGTTTGTATTCTTAATAGCTGCCATTATGATTGGAGTGAGATGAAATCTTAGAGTAGTTTTGATTTGCATTTCTTTAATTACTAGAGATGTTGAACATTTTTTCATATATTTTTTGATTGATTGTATGTCACCTTCTGAGAAGTGTCTGTTCAGTTCCGTGGCCCATTTATTGATTGGCTTATTTGGGGTTTTTTTTTTTTTTTTGGTGTTTAGCTTTTTGAGTTCTGTATATACTCTAGAGATTGGTGCTCTATTTGATGTGCACGTGGTAAAAATTTGCTCCCAAGCTGTAGGCTCTCTATTCACCTTACTGATTGCTTTTTAGTTTGAATCCATACCATTTATTGATTATTGATTTTAATTCTTATGCTATAAGAGTTTTATTAAAGAAGTTAGGGCCTAATCCAACATGATGGGAGATTAGGGCTTACTTTTTCTTCTATAGGTGCAGAAGTCTCTGGTTTAATTCCTAGGTCCTTGATCCACTTTTAGTTGAGTTTTATGCATGATGAGAAATAGGGGTTTCATTTCATTTTGTTGCATATGGATTTCCAGTTTTCCCAGCACCATTTGTTATAGAGGCTATCTTTCTCCAAAGTACATTTTTGGTGCCTTTGTCTAATCTAAGATAACTTTAATTATGTGGGTTAGTCTCCATTTTCTCTATTCTGTACCATTGGTCTACCAGTCTGTTTTGGTGCCAATATCATGCTGTTTTTGTTACTTTTGCTCTGTAGTACAGTTTAAGGTCTGGTATAGTGATACCTCCTGCTTCACTTTTCTTGCTAAAGATTGCTTTAGCTATTCTGGGTCTCTTATTTTTCCAGATGAATTTCATGACTGCTTTTTCTATTTCTATGGGGAATGTCACTGGGATTTTGATTGGGATTGCATTAAATCTGTATAATGCTTTTGGTAGTAGTATGGTTATTGACAATATTAATTCTGCCTATCCAAGAACAAAGGAGATCTTTCTATCTTCTCAGGTCTTCTTATTTTCTTTCTTTAGCATTCATCTTTCACCTCTTCTATTAGGTTGATTCCCAAGTATTTTATTTTATTTTTTTGAGGCTATTGTAAATGGGGTAGTTTGCCTTATTTCTCTTTCAGAGGATTTGCCACTGATATACAGAAATGTCTTTGATTTATGGATGTTGATTTTGTATCCTGCTACTTTCCTGAACTCATTTTCCTATTTCTAGAAGTTTTCTGGTGGAATTGTTTGGGTCTTCTAGGTATAAAATCATATCATCGGCAAATAGTGCTAATTTGAATTCTTCTTTCCCTATCTATCTCTTTAATTTCTTTGGTCTATTTGCTCTGTCCAGTGTTTCCAAAAGTATGTTAAATAGAAGTGGTGAAATAGGATATCCCTTTTGTGTTCCAGTTTTTAGAGGGAATGCTTTAATTTTTCTCCATTTATAATGATGTTGGCCTGGGGTTTAGCATAGATAGCTTTTACAATGTTGAGATATGTTCCTGGTATCCCTAGTTTTTCTAGCGTTTTGAACATGAAGGGGTGCTATATTTTGTCGAATGCTTTTTCGGTATCTATTGAGATGATCATATGGTTCTTAAGTCTATTGATGTGATGAATTACATTTATTGATTTCCATATGTTGAACCAACCTTGCATCCCTAGGATGAACCCCACTTGATCATGGTGAACTATGTTTTGATATGTTTTTGTATTTGATTTGCCAGAATTTTATTGAGAATTTTTGCATCTATATGCATTAGAGATATTGGGCTGAAGTTTTCTTTCTTTCATGTGTCTTTGCCTGGTTTTGGAATCAGAATGATATTGACCTCAATAGAATGAGTTTGGAAGTGTTCCCTCTTTTTCTGTTTCCTGAAATAAATTGAAGAGTATTGGTATTAGTTATTTTTTAAAGGTCTGTGTGTCCATCCAGTCTTGGACTTTTCTTGGTTGGTAGGCTTCTGATGGAGTCTTTATTTCATCACTTGAAATTATCTGTTTAAATTCTATATATCATCCTGATTTAATTTTGGCATATCATATGACTCTAGAAATTTGTCGATGCCTTTGATATTTTCTATTTTATTGGAGTAGAAGTTTTCAAAATGATTTCTAATTATCTTCTGTATTTCTGTAATGTCCGTCATTATGTATGTTTTTCATCATGTATGTTTGTAATTTGAGTTTTCTCTCTCTTTGTTAGCATGGCTGAGAGTTTGTCAATTTTATTTTCTCAAAGAATCAACTTTTTGTTTTGTCAAATTTTTCAGTTGTTTCTTTTGTTTCAATTTCATTGATTTCAGCTCTGATTTTAATTATTTCCTGTCTTCTACTGCTTTTGGTATTTATTGATTTGTTCTTTTTCTAGGGCTTTGAGATGAAATGTTGAGTCATTTATTTGATGATTTTTTTTTCTTTGAAGGAATGAACTCTCCATGCAATGAACTTTCCTCTGGGTACTGCCTTCATAGTGTCCCACAGATTTTGATACTTTGTGTCTGTGTTCTCATTCAACTCTAATAATTTTTTAATCTCCTTGATGTCTTTTGTATCCCATTGTTCTTTTAGTAGCATATTATTTAGTCTCCAAGTGTTGGAGTAGCTTTGATTTTTCATTTTATCATTGATTTCTAATTTCATTTATTATGATCTGCAGGGTAATATCTAGAAAGTAGAGGGTATCTTAATCATCTTGTCAAGTGCATAGCATCATAGCTTAATAGCTCCAATAAACATTGATAACATATTAAAAGATACATTATATACACATTTAATATTTATAAGTCATATTCTAGGGATAAGTTTGATAGCTAAGTCTGGCAGCTACAGGTTAACCTTTACATTGTTTATACACAAATTGTTTTGATGGAAGGGTCCTTTTAGCAAAAGATATCAACCTTCCTTATTGACTGTTATTATGAATGATACTTATGGTGTGCTCTTAGGACTACTTGAGCATCTTATCATTTCCTCACATTTCTAACTGCTGTAATTGGCCTATGGGTCATCTTTTTTTTTCTACTACATTAAACTTAATTCTGAAAATAACAATGATGATAAATTAATACAGTTATATCAATATTACATTTCCCAATAAAATCATTTTAACATGAATTCTTATCAGAAAGGTTAATTTTATTCATGAGAAATGAGAGATTGCTTATTTGCCTATGAAATAATGTGCATGAATCTTGGAAGAAATAGTTTTGGATGTCTTAAATTTTTATCCTAGGTCCTGATGAATAAATAAATACCTAGGGGTAGGGGTGAAGACCATTTCATAAAATGATAATTATTTTTTATTTGTTAGGCAATTTAAAAAAAAGTAAACAACTTCTTCATAAAGCTGTAGAAAGTGGAGCAGTACCACTAGAAATGCTGGAAATTGCCATCCGTAATTTAAACCTCCAAAAAGTGCAGCTACTTTCAGAGGAGGAAAAGAAGAGTTTATCAGGTAACTATAGTATGCTAATACATTTCTGAGTAGGTAGCAGTTCAAATTAAGGATTCCAGATGATATTTTATAGAAAAATATTTCTATAAAAGGATTAAAATATAAGATTAAATTGCAACTGTAAAGGAGGTAAAACTCTTAGAAGTAAAACAATGTTTAGTACTTGTTGAAATTTATCTTTTTATCCTAATCAAAATTTCATTGGTAACACATTAAAAATAACTTGATCTAAGCAAGAGACTGTAATTTTGTTTTAGAAATAGATAATTTTTTTTAACTTGAAAGACAGTTATATACTTAAGGAGAATTTCAAGTGGTCCTTACAATTATCTTAATAATATCTTCATGTCTATATATCTTACATGTAGGAGAGTATGTATTATAAATTGACTTTTAAAATATTCTTATTTGTGAAATTACTTTTTTATGTATTCTACATGTTATAATTTACTTATAGTTTTGAAATTTTTACAGCACCTATAGTACTAACCGCTCGAGAATCATTCGCCAGTTCGCTTGGACATTTACAGAATAGGAACATTAGTTGTGATTCCAGAGGACAGGCTCCTAAAGCCAGGTTTTTGTATGGGTAAGAAAACTGAATCAGATTTACATGCTCATTTTATATAAATATGCCTACATACATGTTTCACGTAAGTATGATAACACTATTTAGCAGTAAGTGGAAATACATATCCATATTTGAGAAATTGGGGATATTTTCTTTTCCTCTAGAGAGAACATACCCCCACAAGATGCAGAAGTAGGTCATCGAAATCCCTTGAAACAATCTAACAAAACTAAACGGGTAAGTTATTTTTGATTTGCTTTGATCAAGGTGGTACTGAAGCCTTTATTTCCCAGTGGTTACTTAATTTTTCAAAACATTTTTAGTCGTGCCCATTTGGAAGAGTCCCAGTTAACCTTCTAAATAGCCCAGATTATCACATGAAGACAGATAATTCAGCTGTGCCAAGTTTTACAAAAAGGTATGTTTGAATTTTAACTTTTTAAATTTGTTTATATTTGGTCTTCAAGTTTTTTTGTTAGCAATAGTAATTGAGTGTAAATTTTCTTCAGTATTAGGAGTTACTGAGTTTTTTATTGTAACCTTTTTGTTCTGTCAGGAACAAAACAATGAGTAGTAAAACTGATTTCTTTCTTTTTTTTTTTTTTTTGCCTTTTCACTCATTAAAAATATTCACTCAAAGAATTATTTAAAAACATGTTTTATTAGGAAACATGTTATTAAAAAAGTATTAACATGAAGCTTAAATGGCTACATACACTGGTGGAATTAAAATTTCTATATTTGAGCATTTCTTGTTTATGAGTAGCTTCTCTGATAAGATTCTTTCTAGAGCATTTGAAGTCTTTAGCGTGGTAGAAGGTGTGAATAAATGTCTTTTCCAGCTATTTCAAGGGGATGAATCAGTGGGAGTTAATTAATGAGAGCTTCAAGAATTGGGGCTGATGATAGCTCTGGTAGAACATGTATTTAAAGTGCACAAGGTCCTGGGTTCAAGCCCAGCATAGACAAAAGAGACAGAACAGGTTAATGAGCTGCCAGAAGGGTGCATTGGCACATACCCATAGTCCCAGCTACAGGGAAGGGTTAGCCAAGAGGATCCCTTGAACCCAGATGTTCAGGCCAGCCTGAGCAGCAGGGTAATACCCCTGACTCTTTGATTAAGAACAACAATAACAAAAATAGATAGTGAAATATTATTCATCACATCCAATATGTTCCTGTCCCCTCAATTTGAGTGCTTATTTCCTTAGAAGAAACAGGAACATAATATTTTGTCTCAACTAAAGTAGTGTTTCTGATTTATTCTTAACTGCAGCCACCATTTGTAATATGATTAGATGGAAAAGGCTCCTTGGATTCCAGAGAATCATTTTGCAAATAAACTTGGGAAACACAATTGATTGTCTTTAACCAATGTTTTCAATAATTAATTTAGGACTTGACTCAATACTAATATTAAAAAGGCATTTTGTTAAGGTTAAGCTTCATAATCTTTATTTCATCTTATTGCTCCATTTCAAATATATCATTGAAATATGAAGGACACTTTCTCTCACTCCTATTCAAAAACAAAACAAAATAAAAACAAAAGTCTCCCCAAACTCCAGCCATATTTTTCCTATTGTTGTGATAGCCTGGATGTTAGATACTGTGGAGGTGCCCACAAAAGTATTCATCCCTGGCTCTTATCCTTAAAGCTTTTTGCCATTTGAAATCTAGGTTTACCTACATACTTCTCCTTTCCCACATGCTTACCTTAACTCCAGCTGTTGCTTATATGTAATGAAGATGTTGGCAATCACTTATCTCTTTATCACATTTGTCATTTTATATAATTTTTGGCATAGTTACCTTTATGTTAGAATCAGTTATCTAATGACTTTTTAAGAGAGAATTTTTCCAATTAAATATATAATTTGTTTTAAAAAACCAACTTTAAAGTGAATAAATACATTAAAAGTAATTTCAAATTAAATGTGGAAATTATTTTGTTTCATGGGAAATAGACAGATCTCTGGATCAGAATGCCGAGATTTGAATGTGCCTGGATCAGAATGCCGAGATTTGAATGTGGCTGTATCTAAACTAAGTGGAAAGGATTCCCACGAAAGGAGAAGTTTAAAGGTATTTTACTTTTTAAATCTTTATATGAAGTAAGAGTTCCTGATCTATCAGGGAGATTTTTCTGGGGAAAGGATACAAAGTTTATGTCTCTAATAGTTTCTCCTCAAACAAAGAGATGTGGGACCACTAATGGGAAGTGGTACAGAAGTCCTAGATATGTTTCTTGAAGATTAAGGTGATAGAGTGAGGATCAGCTATCTCTTAGGAAAACCATGAAGTAACATTTATTAGGCATGGATTTAATCAGATTAATGGGCCTGTATTTGGGGATAATTGGGGAAACTATTATTCCCCGGTTTCCTTTAATTATGTGATTCTGGTAAGGCATCTTAAACAAAAACCAAAGTATGTGAGGGCCAAGGTGAGGGCAAAAATGGTCAAAACTTCTAATATGGCAGAGCAACTCTGTATGAACTTCAAAGGCAGGAAATACATTTATTTTCCTGGTACAGTATGATTTTTATTATACTGTAAGTCCCTGGCATTGTAATGTGAATAATTATCTTTTCAGTATTATAATTTTTATAATGCCATTTTTTCATGACCTATGCTTTAAAATATTTTTTTTCTAATCCCAACAATCTCAGAGCATAGTGTGTAATTGTGTCTCAGAAGTTTACTCTCTGGATTTAGAACTTCTGTCTTAAGAGTTATGCACATGTTAATTTTTATGAATGCTGTTATTTTTGATGAGGCTTATTATTTTTATGTGAAATATATTTTAGCAATTGATCAATATGTCCCTTGGAAGAAAATTGGCCTAATTTATGGTTATGATCCTTCCTATTGCTCTAATAAACAATTCAGACAATCAATAGTTTCTTAATAGAAGTTTATGTACTGGGAGTTTGTGAATCTTTTCACATAAAGAAGATTCTAGTATATTTAACAATAAGTCAAATTATTACTACTACTCATGGGACTTTATTTGAAAATTTTTTCCCCATATAGTCTGTTAAAAATATCCTTTCCAAGGAACCTGTGGAGTCAGATGAAAAGAGTTCTGAACTTATTACTGATTCAATAACCCTGAAGAATAAAACTGAATCGAGTCTTCTAAATAAATTAGAAGGTAAGAGTGACAGAATACAAACATTTTATTTCTTTAAGAAGGCCACTTTGTACCTGGAGAAAGCAGATTATAACTGAATGTGAGAATTGCAATATGAAATAGCGTCTGTCTTCCTTTACCTTGTATTTCAGTTTAGGTATATAGAGTGCATGGAAAGTATTGCATCTTGTAGCAAAGGAAGTTTATTTGTCTAAAAGGAAGAGAAGAAGGAAAAGAAAATGGAACTAAGTTATGTTTTCAGTTGGCTTGACAGATGATTTCTGGAAAGGACATAGAAGCTGTTTCTGTCTGATAGCCCTCCCTCTCATTTTAGATCTGACAGTTGATTTTTCACTCCATGGATACTGTGATAAATGTTCTAGGGGTATGTAAATGAGTAAGACAAGGTCCCAAGCAGGTTGCATTGAATGAAATATAGTCTGTTCTCTTGTGTCTGCTTCATTCATCACCCATTGTTTATGGAACTCATCCACACTTTTATGGCATCTGATATTTTTATTGTTTTTTATCATTGAGCTAGATGTATCTCTAGTCCTTTTTTTTTTTTTTTCCCCTCTTATTCTTTACACCGGTTCTTGCTAAGTTGCTGAGGCTGGCCTTAAACTTGAGATCCTCCTGCCTTAGCCTCCTGAGTTGCTAGAATTACAGGTGTGGGCCACCATGCCCAGCTTCTTTATATTGAATATATTTTGTGTTAGCTTCTTATTGATGTGACCAAAATACCTGACAAGAACAACTTATAGGAGGAAAAATTCATTTTGGCTTGTGGTTTCAGAGGATCAGTCATGGGCCACTGACTCATTTGCTCTGGCCCAAGGTAAGGTAGAGCATCATGGCAGAAGGGCCTGAAGGAGGAATGCTGCTTTAATGGTGTTGGCCAGGAAACAGAAAGCAAGGGGAGGGAGCTGCAGCGAAGATGGACCTTTCCAGGCATGCCCTGCTTTACTTACCTCCTCTAGCCATGCCCCACCTGCTTATAGTTATCATCCTATTTGTTCTGTCAACGTTTGAGGGACTGATGAGGTTACAGCTCTCATAATTTAACACAGGTGCTTTCACATCAGCCAAACCATAATATACTATAATTTATCCAAATATTTATGGAAAATAACTTTTTATCTACTAAGTAATGATGATTTAGATATTTTTGGTTTGTCTTTGATTCCCATATGCACATATTTCTATTGAGTGTATTCTAAGAGTGGGATTGTTGGGACACAGGGATGATTTGCTCAGGTTTTGTAAATGGTGCCAAAATTTCCAAAGTGGTTATACTGACCCTTGACTGGTAATTAGTATTTCTTTACTGTCTGCTATTGAACATCTTTATGTTAACTGTCTACTTTAATATTCTCTTGTGAAATACTTGAGTTTTGATAATTTTTCTATTGATTTTTGTTTCTTTTTCTCATTTACTTTTGTTTTTATTTATTTGGGGGTTTTTTTGTCAGTGCTGGAGATGGAACCCAAGGCTTTGTGCATGCTGAGCAGGCATTCCATTAGTAAGCTATATCTCCAGCCCTCACTGATTTTTAAAGAAGTATTATATGATATAAAATATACTTTGTTGGATATATATTGCAAGTAACTTCTCCCCTCTGTGGTGAAGACTTGATAAAATGAAATTCTTAATTTTTTTCTTTTTACATTTTTTTTTAGTTGTAGATAAATGCAATACTTTTATTTATTATATGTGGTTCTGAGGATTGAACCCAGTGCCTCACACGTGCGAGGCAAGCGCTCTACCACTTAGTCACAACCCCAGCCCAAATTTCTTAATTTTGCTGCACTTAATTTATTAACCTTTGACTTTGTGTTGAGTTCTTTCCGTGTTTTAATCAAATCTTTCTCTATGTCAAGGTCATAAAGATAATTTCATATTTATTAGACAGTGTTTTTTTACCTTTCATATTTAGATTTATATTTAACTTGGAAATATTTGTATACCTGTAAGATCAAGTGCCAAGTTTTATTTTTTTCTCATACGGACATCACAGCATTTCTTGAAAAGATCCTCTTAGACTTTTCTGAGTTGTTGTAAATTAGGTAGTTCTAGGTGTCTGGTTTGGAGTCTGTTCCATTCCGTAGTTTTCTTTTGTCTTTATGTTAATACTCTCTTCATTACTGATCTTCATGTCTGTCAGTATAAATCTTCCAGCTTTGTTATTCAAAGATATTTTGGCTTAAAGACTTTTGGAGTTTTATATAAATACCAGAATCTCTGTGTCAGTTTCTATTTTTTTAAAACTGGAAATTTAACTGAAATCTAATTGAACCTATTAAGGAAATCTGGGAGAAATTGACATCTTAAGTGTCCTCCTTTCCAGCCTACTAACCTAACACATCCTTTCATTTAAAATAGTGAGAATCCTTTTCTGTGTAGAGATCTTTTGCTGGATTTATTTTAGGATATCTGATATTTTTCAATGCTTTGATAATGAATGAGAACTTAAAAAGTCTTCTACCCTTTTGCTAATGTTTATTGATCTTATTTAGACACTTTGACATTGCTAACTTTACTGAACTTTGCATTTAGGGATAAAGCCAATTTGTATACAACTTATTTTTGCTAGTATTTTGTTTAGGATTTTTGAATCTATGATCATGAAAGAAATTTTATGATTTATATTAAATATATTATTGAGGTATTTTTGTATACAGACATTTAAGAGAGTAAATTCTTGGCTAGTATAAAGTAAAATTTTTATGTTAAACCATGAAAAGTGATGAATTCTTTTCTCTTTATTAGTAAGATTTTTATAATGTGTGTGTTTTAAATTTTTTATTTATGTTTACTGGTATCAACAGAAGCATTTAAGTCTGGAATGGTCTGAAAAAACTCTTTGAGTAACAGTTTAGTTAGGTGGCAGTGTTGCAGCTTTGTAAAATTGACTTGCTAAAAGCATATTGTCAGTGGCTAGCTTAAAGCTTTTAATTTATCTTTTTTCTGTTTTTAAAAGCTAAATTCAAATAGTTTTGTAACATGTTCTATTTTCTTAGGCCTAGTTTTTATTCTCTAGTTTATTTGAAACAGGGGGTCTTGCTGTGGTGCCCAGGCCGATCACACACTCAGGGGTTCATATGAGCCTCCACCTTATCCTTCTAAGTACCTGGGACTACAGCCAGGTGCCACCATGCCGTGATTTAGTATTGTTATCATCATATATTCTTGATTTTTAATGACAACAACAAATACAATTTCAGAAATGAAAGAACACCAAGAACCAAAGGTTCCAGAAAGTAATCAGAAACAATGGCAATCTAAGAGGAAGTCAGGATGTGTGAACCCGAATCCTGTTAGCTTTTCAAATCAGTGGCATATTCCAAATGTAACCCCAAAGACTGATATAGAGGTAACTTTCTTTTGCCTTAAAGTACAGTGTTGCTATTGCTCATAATGTATTTCTGAACTTTGATGATATGTGAAGTATTTTCTTTTGTTAAATAGTTAAGTGGCATTTTTTGTTGTTTTTTAAGCCTTCTTCAAAACATAAATGGACTATAGTGTGGAGTTGACAGTAGAATAGATTTATCTGTTGCGGTTCTCAAGAGCATAAAGTGGAACCATGGGTTGAATTTCACTTTAATCGAAGTAACTATAAATATTTTATAAAACTAAAACTGTCCCCATCATGAAGTGAACCTTCATAGAGAGTTTAGTTACTAAGAGTTTTTGAGCAAAATAGGGGTCCCCATTTGGCTAAGATGCATTAGCACAGGGGTTCGTAAACTTTCTGTAGAGGGTTAGTAGTCTTTGCAGGCTACATGGTCTTTGTTGCAGCTTTTCAACTCTGACATTAGAACATGAAAATGGCTATAGATCATATGTAAACAAATGGGCATAGACATATTCCAATAAAACTTTTTTTGCACAATTAGTTGGCAGGACAGATTTAGTCTGTAAGCTGTAACTTGATGATCCCTGCTGTGGAGGATGTTCATCTTCTTTGAGATTTGTATGAGATGAATTCTGCAGGCTCTGTATCTTATGAGAGATAGGAACACAAGAATTTGCTATTCCAATTTTTACTAAATCATTAATATTTGGCTACATTTGGGGGTGTGATGTATTCTTATTGATTAAATAACTTTTTTTTTTTTTTTTTAATACTTGGGATTGAACCAAAAACCCCATGTATGCTAAGCATTGGCTCTACTATTGAGCTGTATTACCAGTCCCTGCTGTTTTAGAGTATAGAAGTTTAATACCTGGTATAATAGGTCTGATCAGGGAAGGATCTTAGGTCCTTATTTGTTAAACAATTTTGTATACCATACTTATAATGAGTTTGGGCAGAATATGTTAGGTTTAAGAGTTTGGAGTAAAAGCTATACTATAAAGTTATCGAAAGTCTAAAATATATGTGCCTACCTGTTTTAGTATGCTTTTGTTTTTTATATTCTTATTTTCTTTTAAAAGTTATAATGTTTGTAAAACTATTGAACAGAAGACTAAAAACTCTGAATCATTGTCTTTGAAATTTTCTTTTAGCAGAAACATGCCACTGTTGAGCAGCCTGTCGTTTCATTTTCAAAGCAGTCACCTCCAATGTCAGCACCTAAATGGATTGATCCAAAATCTATTTGTCAGACGCCCAGTAGCAATACCTTGGATGATTACATGAGCTGGTAATTACTTTTAATACGTCACTCAGCATTCAGGGTGATAAGATAGAAATAAGAAGCTTTGGGGCCAAAAAGTTGATTCCTGCTCTGTTAATTTTTCTGTTTATTCATCTGTAAAATGTGAAGAGGAAGATCATTATAATAATATGTATTTTTAACTATTGCTATGCACATAATCTTTGCAATATTATAACCTGTATTTACAAACTGTAAAGCGTCTAAGGATGTAAACTTTCTTGATAACCGTGTCTAAGGACGTAAACTTTCTTGATAACCGTGTGTTTCAACATGGCTGCCTTTCTGAGAGATATTTTAAAGGGAGATTAGAGTAGATAAAGGTGGATAAATGTTTTAGCACAGTAAGTGTTAATTGGAATGTGATAATTTCTGGAAGAGATCGATGGAATCGTTCACATAGTTCAGCTATTCAAAAGTGTAAGCCTTGAGTGGATAGGAATGAGGGATGAGTGAAGAAATAGTGTGGTCAGTGCTGATTAACAGGAAGCATGAGGGATATTGCAAAAACAAGTGAATGACATTTCAAAGAAAAAATATACATCATAACCTTCAGCCAGTACATGTACTTTTAAAGTATTTATAATGTTTTAGGGGACAATTTATGTCCTTGGTGCCTTTGGCTTTTCATTTCCATCATGTTATCTTTGATCATAATTAGAACCGGCCTTTTATAAACCAGAATCTTATTATTTAATATAAATTTGCTATATTGCTTCTTTTTACTATATGTAGAATATCTTATCTTTGATTGTTAGCTAAAATAATTAGTAGGTATTTCTTATGATACTAGATCACTTATTGTTAATAGATATTTGTAGACCTCCTTGGTGCCTGATACTGTTCTAGCTATTGAAGATATAATAGCAAACAGGAGAAAATGCCAAAGTATACTGAACAGATACAAAGTCAAGGGCCAAACTCCTCTGATGATATAATTGGCTCTCAGATATTTCTAGAGAACCATTATATAACATTGTACTATTTAAAAACACTCATAAAATTTATCATGAGTCATTAATGATCTTGTGCTTTGACTAAATTCTTACAAAATAGTCCTAACCGCATCTGTTAGCTTGCCATCTTATTTATTTTACTGACAAAGATTTCTTATTGGAACAAAAAATTTATTTCAGAAAGAATTCCCAAAATAAAATATCTGGTAGTGGTGGTGTAACTTAAAATAAAAATCAATTATATTTTGAAAACTAACTTGGGTTCTCTTTGTAGCACTTTTAAGTATAAATCAACCTTTCAAAATACATGAAAGCTTAATCAGAGTCTTGTATTTTAAAGTAAGAAAAAAAAATGCTTTCCTAGTTTTAGAACTCCAGTTGTAAAGAATGATTTTCCACCTGCATGTCCGTCATCAACACCATACAGCCGGCTTGCCTGTTTCCAACATCAGCAGCAGCAGCAGCAAGTGCTCGCTACTCCTCTTCAAAACTTACAGGTTCATTAAACTTTGTTTATGATAGTATATGTTAATCACTTTCATAGAGTTTATTTTTTTACAGTATTGAAATAGTTTTAACAAAAAGTCTTCAAGATCTTTTCATTTTTATTCCAAATAAGCCAAACCTTTTTGATATTCCAATAAGTATGGGCTCTGTGTTATTGAGAGGTTAGTTATTAAAGAAACTAATGAAGCTTTTATCATTAATTCAGCTCCAGTTTGACTAGTTGAATAAAATTTCTCTGATAATTGAGGTTAAGCTAACAAAAAATTTTGCTGGTGAGTCAATTGTATTGTCATTTGAAAAAATAATTAGACACCCTTGACACCAGTAACTAAAATTTGTTTATTAGTGACTCTAATTTGTTTATTAGTGATTCTAATACTGGTAGAAAACATGGGCCTTGTACACTGACTGGGCATGAGTCTTGGCTTTCCTGCTTGTTAGCTGTGTCATTTTTTGCAAGTTATGTAAATTTTCTGTGTTCATTTTTTCATCTATAAAATGGGAAAGATAAGCTACTACCTCATAATATGGTTGTGAAGATTATATTTGTTAATATATTTGTAACTGTTTTTTTGGTACTGGGGATTGAACCCAGGGATGCTTTATCACTGAGCTGTATTTGCAGTCCTTTTTACTTTTTATTTTGAGATGGGGTATTACTGAGTTGCTGACGGTCTTGTTAAATTGCTATGGCGGGCTTTGAATTTGCTGTTTTCCTGCTTCAGCCTCCTGAGTTGCTGGGATTATAGTCTGCACTTAGCCATAATTGTTATTTAAGCAAAACACAAAAAAGAGATTAATACCTATGAACGCCACTTGAAAAAAATTGACAGAGGTTATCAGTATGGGATGGTAGGAATGGGCAGTTATTACCTATGAGTATAAAGTTTCAGTGTGCAATGATGAAAAAATTCTAAAGATCATGGAGATGTTTACATAATAATGTGAATGTACTCAATGCCACTGAATTGTATTTAAAGATGATTAAAAAGGTAAAGTTTAGGTTGTGTATATTTTGACACCATTTTAAAAAGTTGTGAACAAAAAAACCAACTGGCAATAGATTATATAAACTAGCTGAACATGGTGGTACACATCTCTAAACCCAGTGACTCAGAAGGCTGAGGTAGGGGATACTGACAATTCGAGGCTGGCCTTTTTTTAAAAAAATATTTATTTATTTTTTAATATTTATTTTTTAGTTTTAGGTGAACACAATATCTTTATTTTATTTTTATGTGGTGCCGAGAATTGAACCCAGTGCCTCACGCATGCTAGGTGAGCGCACTACCACTTGAGCCACATCCTCAACATCACCCACCATCTTAAAAGATTCTGCCTTAAAATTTAAAAAACAAATAAAGGGTTGGGGATGTAGCTCAGTGGTAGGTCATCCCCTGGGCCAATTGCTAATGTTGCAAAAATAAATACATAAATAAAATGCTGTTTACAAAAAAAAAGTATATAAACTGTGGAAAGAGATGATAGTATTTTGAGGATTCAAAAATAAAATAAATTTTATCTGGGCATGGCGGTGCTCTCCTGTAATTTCAGCAGCTTGGGAGTTAGAGGCAGAAGGATTGTGAGTTCAAAGCCAGCCTTAGCAACTTAGTGAGATTCTGTCTCAAAATAAAAATATAAGAAGTGGCTAGAGATGTGGCTTAGTGATTAAGTGCCCCTGGGTTCAGTCCCCAGTACCAAAATAAATAATGAGAAAGAAAAATGATCAGGTTTGCTGTACACTGATTCAGAATATATTTATTGAGTGATTACTACTATCAGACCCTGTTTAAGACAAATCTATTTAGAAAGTGAGTGAGAGATGTCGAGAGGTGATTGTGGAGCCTATTAGAGGAGGCTCAGTGTCAGGAGAGAACTGCAGGGAGGCAAGAGTGTGGTGAGAGCTCAGGAAGGGCAAGGGGTGAGCCCCATAGTTCTGCTGGGACTTTTAGGTTTTATCCTAATGAGGATAAGAAATTGTACAAGAAAGGAAGCAGGGGAGTAAAATATTCTGATTTGCATTTTGAAAATTCTGACCTTAGTGAAGAGGGTAGACTAAGTGGGAGGAGGATGTCCTGGGCCAGAAACTGAACCTTACAATGGTATTGAATTAGAAAAATTTAGAGTTAGTTATTCTAAAAGCTGGCAGCAGTTGGGAGGCAAAGATAGGGAATAGATTTCTTTCCTAAGAAATGTATAGAGGACATAAAAGGGAAGAGGGAGTGTCCTTTATGAAATTACAGCATATACATATTTCAAAGCCTAATATTTTCTTACAGGAAACATTTCTATTTTTTTTTAAATTTTTTTTTAGTTGTTGATAGGCCTTTATTTTATTTATTTATATGTGGTGCTGAGAATTGAACCCAATGCTTCATACATGCCCGGCAAGTGCGCTACCGCTGAGCCCCAGCCCCAGACCTCAATTTCTTTTTAATCCTAGAGATTAGAAAAATTAGAATTCTTGTTATTTATATAGGAGATTATGTGAGAAAGATTGTGTCATTTGGAATAAAAAACTGAACTCAGTTGAATATTATGCAGCCTCTGCTCCAGTTTGTTAATCAGCTAATTGCAAGTTTTTTGTTTCAGCTTCTTTCAGTTAGTCCTCTCACCACACCATCTATTAAAAGCATATATAGGTACACAGAGAGGTCCTTTCACATGAGGGAAGGATGAAAGGGATGATAGGACATGGGTTGAAAGTTTGCTGGGCAAGATGTTGAAGTTCAGAGAAATCAAGTAACTTGTTGAACATCACTCAAGGCATAGCTGGGAAGCAGGCCTTATTGAAATTTGCATTTGTCTGATGGACTAGGCTCTCAGTACCTTAGCACATTCTTTCCTTTGTAAATAATGTTAAATGAGAAAGAATATAGGTGTAATTGTATTTGTATATATGGAAATAAAGAGGTATGAGGAAAAAGATAAAAAATGATAGTGTATATGAGTTTGTTGAATATTAACTGATATTTTCCTCTTAAATTTTCTACTTATGTTAAGTAAAAACCAGTTAAAGGGAAGACCTTTGAAGTTTATGTATTAAGAAGTATATTGCTTTGATTAAAGTATGCAGAGCAAGTTCCCTTTATAAAATATTCTAATATGTCTCATTACTTCAGATAATTTCAAAATTGAGAGTATTTCACTGTACCAAATGCAAGCTAGTTTCTTAAGCATACACTTTGAACCATTATTGGTATTTTTAATTATTTAGATTTCGGGATCCTCTTCAGCAAACGAATGCATTTCAGTCAGAGGAAGAATTTATTCCATATTAAAACAGATAGGCAGTGGAGGTTCAAGTAAGGTAAGTATCTTAAATATTTAAGAAATGAATAAAAATATTTTAAACTTTGTCTCTTTAGCCATAGAGACTCTTTTTTTTTCTAAACTCCTGAGAGCCCATGTTTCCCTTGAGCCAAAAAGCCTCATTTTCTGCCTTTTTCCTTCCCCTAAAAACTATATATCCTCTTTAGACTTGCACCTTAGTTCCAATTGCAAGCCTTTCCAACCAATATCTTGTGCTCCCAAATGTCTTATGCATAAACAATGACATAGAGTGGCAAAGGGACCGCTATGTATTACCTCAGAAGTATCTTGCTAAATGTAGCTCAGAACATGATGTGAATTACTAGTAGCTTTAGGATTATTCAGCAAGGATTTCTGCTAATGGATTTTTTCATTTCAAAAACTTTAAAAAAAATTTTTTGTTTTTGTTGTTGGAGATACCTTTATTTTATTTATTTTTATGTGGTGCTGAGTATCAAATCCAGTGCCTCACGCATGCTAGGCAAGTGCTCTACCACTAAGCTACAATCCCAGCTCTCAAAAACATTTTAATAATGAGTTTCTGGAATTAGATTATTTCCTAAATTCATCTGTTTTTTTTTTTTTTAGTTTATTTTTATTGGTTCTTTTTCATTATACATGGCAGTAGAATTCATTTGTTATAGTTATACAAGCATGGAATATATCTTATTCTAGTTAGTACCCCTTTCTTATAGATCCACATGATGGTGGGATTCACTGGTATATTCATATCAGTACACAGGAAAATCATTTTGGATTCATTCCATTGTTTTCCCTTTTTATATCTCCTGTCACTTTCCTTTATTTTCCTTTGTCTAATCCACTGAACTACTCTTCTCCCTGCTCATTGTGGGTTAGCTTCTACACATTGGTGAAAACATTGGACCTTTGGCTTTTTGGAACTGGCTTATTTCACTTAGCATGAGAGTCTCCACATCCATCCATTTATTTGCAAATGTCATAATTTCATTCTTCTTTGTGGCTTAGTAATACTCCATTGTGTTTACAAACAACAATTTCTTTATCCATTTGTTTGTTCAAAGGCACCTAGTTTGTTTCTATAGCTTAACTATTGTGAATTTAGCTGCTATAAATATTGATGTGGCTGCATCACTGTAGTATGCTGATTTTAAGTCCTTTGGGTATACATTGAGCAGTGCTATAACTGGGTCAAATGGTGGTTCCATTTCAAGTTTTCTGAGGAATCTCTATAGTGGTTGCACTAATTTGCAGTCTTACCAGCAATGTATGAGTGTATTTTTTTCCCCACATCCTTGCCAACATTTATTGTTACTTGTAGTCTTGATAACTGCCTTTCTGACTAGAGTGAGGTGGAATCTCTGTGTAGTTTTAAATTACATTTCTCTAATTGTTAGAGATGTTGAATATTTTTTTATGTATATGTTGACCATTCGTATTTCTTTGAAAAATGTCTGTTCAGTTCCTTTGCCCATTTATTGATTGGATTAGGACTTCTGCAATGTAAACTAAAACACTAAAGAATGAAATTGAGAAAGACCTTGGAAGATGGAAAAACCTCCTATGTTCTTAGATAGGCAGAATTAATATTGTTAAAATGGCCTTACTGCCAAATGTGATATACAGATTCAGTGCAATTCCTATCAAAATTCCAATGATGTTCTTCAAAGAAATAGAAAAAGTACTCATGAAATTTGTCTGGAAAAAAATTAGAGCCCCAGAATAGCCAAAGCAATCCTTAGTAAGAAAAGCAAATTAGGAGGCATCATAATACTAGACCTTAAATTGCACAATAGAGCTATAGTAACAAAACAGCATGGTATTGGCACCAAAATAGGCAAGAAGACCAATGGAACAGAAAAATCAAATGAAATTTAACTCGTGTCTCTCACTGCACAAAACTCATTTCAAAATGGATCAAATACCTAGAAATTAGGCCAGAAACTTTGCACATAATTATTAGAAGAAAATGTAGGTCTAATATATCAGCTCAGAAACTAACTTCCTTAACAATACTCATAAAGTGCAAGAAGTAAAATCAATAATCAATAAATGGGATGACTTCAAACTAAAAAGCTTCTTCACAGCAAAGAAAACAGTTAAGAACATGAAGAGGGAGAAAATCTTTGTTACCTGCACCTCAGAGAGACTGTTAATTTCCAGGATTTACAAAGAACTTAAAAATTCATCCATCCCGGCTGGGGCTGGGGCTCAGAGGTAGAGTGTTCACCTAGCATGTGTGAGGCACTGGGTTTGATCCTCAGCACCACATAAAAATAAAACAAAGGTATTGTGTCTACTCACAACAACAACAACAAAAAATGTTTAAAAAAATTCATTTACCCAAGTTCTAAGTTTATGATTTTTATTCTTTATGGATGAAAGTTATTTCAAGCTCAATATATAACATTTTTAATTTTCATTCTATTAAATCTACTGTAATAATTTTTTTCTTTATCTTGCACCAGAATATCCATAATCAAGGTCACCAATGACCTCAATATTTTTGCCAAATCTTATTCTTACCTTTTATTTTTAGGTTACTTTGTAGTTCTGAGGTATTTTTTGTTTTTGTTTTCTCTTCTGAAAACTGAAATGTCTCACCACCCACTTACTTGGCTCCTCTGTTTTCATTTTTTAAAACTGATCATTCCCTTTCAATCTTCCTCAACTTCCCTGATCCTAATAGTTGCAGTGCCCCAAGTCTCAGTTCCTTGACCTTTTTTCTCCTCTCTCGAGACTCCCTTGTTGGTTTCTTTTAGTCTCCTGGTTTTAAATACCATGTATATGCTCAAAATTTCCAAACTGATGTCTTAGGTCAGACCTTTCCTTTGAATTCTAGACTTCTATATCTCATTTGACTGCTCACCATATTTTTCTTAATTACCAGGCAACATGTCCAAACACAACTATTGTTCCATAGTCTTCCATTTCAGTAAATGGAAACTCCATCTTTTAACGGCTTGGCTGAAAACAAGTTGACTTCTTTTATTCTCATATACATATTCAGCCAATCTGCAAATTTTATTTGTTCTACCTGAAGGTGTCTCCAGAATGTCGTTTCACCTATATTATCACTTTGGTTGAAGCCTTTTTGCTTGGTTTATTATAGTGACCTCTGAATGAGTCTCATTGATTCAGTTCTTGCCTCTGATCTAATTTAACAACAGTGGATTTTCCTCCAGACATCCTCGTGTCCTCTCCAGATGTCTTCTCAGTTAGGGCTTTACTCACCTCACACTCTAAAACTGTAACTCCTGTGTCGCAGTCACTGGTGTTCTCCATTCCCCTTTTGCTGCTTTTTCTCTTCTAACTCATCTTCTAACATGCTATTGTTTGTTTATTTGATTTGTTGTTTTGTGTTCCCCTGTAACTGAATGTGAGCTCTAAGAAAGAAATGTTTGATTTGCATAATGACATTATCCCTGATATCTACAACAGTACCTAGAACAGAATGGGGACTAAATTAATTTGTCAAGTGAACTATTTCTCCTTAGCTATTTTACTGTTGCTATGTGACAAATGAAACAAAGGCTGTTGGACTTGTTTTACTGTAATTTTCTAAGAGCACTAACAATAACTGGACTTCTTAAGGCTCTCTGATTATTAAGGCATGTAGACTAGAGGTGTGGTTCAGTGGTAGAAAGCATGCTCAGCATGTGTGAGGCCCTGGGTTTAATCCCCAGTGCCCCAAACAAAACGGAAAAAAATAATAATAATAAGGTATGTGTGTTACCATGTGTAGGAAGTCTTCAGTAAATATTAGATTACTTTATACATTTCCTTTCTCCACACTTACATAAAATTTCAGTCATGAGAATAAAGGAATAATCACATTTGTTTTTATCAGTTTATATTTCTTGATTTAATTGCTTTGGTTAAAATTCTTTGGCTAATATTCATTACATTGTCATTTTACTATAATAGGGTTAAGCTATTGACACTTGTTAGAGGTGTTTATTTCATAGCATGTTATCAGAGGATGAGGAGTAGTAGTCTTAAAGGTATTTTAAACATTTTTTCCCTTGGAGTATAATGAAGCTATTGGCTTATTTAAGTTAATGGTCATGTGATGAAACTATGGTGCATATTTTCTGAATTCAACTATATTATTCAATTTAATTATTAAGATGGAGTGAAAAAATCAACATGCCTCAAAGAAGGTGAGTTTTAGGAAATTACCAGCCATACTGTATTAAGAACATCTAGAATGGTCATGGAGCTATTAAGAATGGTCAAGACACTGGTCTACCTAATGTAGTTCTACATTCATTATCTTCCCATGAAACTGATAAGCCATAACTCAGACACTGCTAGATGCTCTGTTTATTTATTTGATTTCTTATTTTGTGTCCCCCTGCAATAAAATGTGAGCTCTGAGAAGATTGGGATGTTTGATTTGCTCAGTGATGTTAGCCCCTGTATCTGGAGCACCTATAGTCCAAGCTGCTGGGGAAACTGAGGCAGAGGCTCACTTGAGCTGTGCCCATAACTTCAAGGCCTGCTTGGGCAATAGAGTGAGACTATCCCCCAAACAAACCCAGAATCCTAGATCTGAGACTATCTCTGTGAAGTGAAAATAGGACACACCTAGTCCAGTAGGTTATTTTAAGAGTTTTGCCCAAACCCGGGACATTGGGGGAGTAATGGTGGGCGTACTTGAGCACGCATGCATACACACACAACACACATTTTTTTTTTAAATTTTTCATTTGCTCCAAAAGTTTTGGATCTTAAGATAGTCATAATATCCTGCAGGTCTTTTTTTCTGATCTGACAACTGTAACATATTTCAAAATATTCGCTTTATTCTGTCCTGAATGTCTTTAAGACTGGTAATTTGCTCAATTCAGACACACTACACAATATTGTGCATCTCAGTCATCTTTCCAGCCCTGCACAGTAAGTTCTAACAGCATTAATTTGTAAGATTGAGAACCTGGCCCAAGGTTAGATTGCTTATCCAGTGAAACTAGAATTCAAATGAAGGTATTTCCTTCTAGTCTTGCTTAATTTCTGTATTTATATAGGTGTGAGTGTGTGTGTGTGTGTGTGTGTGTGTGTGTGTGTGTATAATATTTTCTGTGATCTTTTATTATGGTACAAAACTATTTCATTGTATGAATATATCACTGTGTGCCTTATTAAATAGAGTATACAAATAAGATGCTGGGTCAGGGCAACAGTGTTGCATGCAGGACACAACAGAATGCTCTCTCAACTCATTGAGATTTTCAAGGCTCATTGCCTTCTACAAAATGGCTGTATGGTACTGTTTTTAAATTTGTTTACTCTGTTTCATTGTTTTTTGCTGCCTTTTACTTTATCACAGTTTTATGTCCCATCTCTTTAATTTGCTATGTATCTAAGTAAAACCAATAATACTTTTTCAGAGTTTTGTACCTAAACATTAAAAATAAGTTGTGCTTGAAGGCTTGATAGATCTTTTTTATTAGTGCAGTTTTTGCACATTGACCTCATACGTAGTACTTGGACTCTTCTTATTCCTTCCTGGTATCTCCTGGGTAATCAAGGTTAAATGACTGTTTTACTTCAATGTGTCAGAAAGAATAGATGAATATGATTTTTTGTTGTTTATTTTTGCAATGCTTGGGATTGAACCTAGGCCCTTGTACATGTTGGGTAAGTGCTCTATCACTGAGGTATATATCCCTGGCCCTGATGCTTAATATACTAGCATTATACACTGGCATTTTTTTAATTTTTGAAATTTAGATACAGTAGCATGTTCTATCAATACTACTTGGAAATTGTCCTTTATAGCCACAGCAATTTCACCTTGACTATAAAGATACTAAAAATATACTTGTGAGAATACCTCTTTTATGTTAACCTAACTCTGAAGATTGGATCTACTCTACTTTCACAACAGAATATTCTGATAGTTTGCAGTTTCTATGTATATTTTTAATATTTTCCATCACACAGGGTGTGGTGGCACATACCTATAATCCCAGTTCCTCAGAAGGCTGAGACTGGAAGATCAAAAGTTTGAGACCAGCCTCATCAACTTTCTCATCAAGCTGTGGGGTAAAGTTCTTCTGGATTTGATCCCCATTATTGTGTGCATGCACACACTCACACATGCACAGTATATTTTTCCTCCAGCACATAAGGAATTAGCTATGCCACACACAGTGGACAAAAACACATCTAAGAAATGATATTTCCCTGATTAAAGTATCCTCAAAAAGTTGTTTTAATCATATATGTGATAAGATATAGAAACTTTTAAGCCTATGACTTTGAACTACTGAATGTCCATTGTCAGAGGTGGTTGGAAATGGTTTCTTACTCTCATGATTAATTTTTTCCTTCTATATTAAAAGAAAAAACTGAGAAACTTTTAATTGTTTATGTCAATATTTCCTTCAGAATTTTCTTAAAATTCTTATAAATTTAAAAGCTTTGTGATAGTATATGAATGGCATAATCTAAACTTTTATTATTTTATTGTATTATATAGGTATATCAGGTGTTGAATGAAAAGAAGCAGATATATGCTATTAAATATGTGAATGTAGAAGAAGCAGATAATCAAACTATTGATAGTTATCGGAATGAAATAGCTTATTTGAATAAACTACAACAACACACTGATAAGATCATCCGACTTTATGATTAGTAAGAATTCTTTTTTAATTTAAAAACTTATTTTGTTATAATACTTAAGGTAGATACTTATTAAATCTTCATTAATATAACCTAGACATTTATTTATTGTGTTGTTGCTTTTATTCATTTGTTTTTAATTACAGTGAAATCACAGACCAGTATATCTACATGGTAATGGAATGTGGAAATATTGATCTTAATAGTTGGCTTAAAAAGAAAAAATCGATCAATCCATGGGAACGCAAGAGTTACTGGAAAAATATGTTGGAAGCAGTACACACTATCCATCAACATGGTATTTAAAATCTCTTCATACACATAAAGTTTATTTCTTAGTGGTGTTATCTTAGAGAAATAGAACTATAATTTTACTGGTACTTTTAACTAGATGAACTAGGAGCAAACTTATTTCTTAAAACACTGTCTTCGCAAAGGATTTGGGCATAGATTCAAATTTCTACATCCATGATGCAAAATGTGTGTTTCTGAGTACTGATTTAATCTGTGATCCTTATTACTAAAAATTTAAATTGTGGTACATCTGATACTTTAGTATTTAGGCCTCCTAAAAATATGATATGATTGCGCTCTCATTCCCCTAATGATTTTGTATTATGTACAGTTTATGAGAGCTAGCTTTTGTTTTTTTACTGTTACCCCATGGTTTCTACTTAAACTTGTTCATGTTTCTTTTTCTCTTCCTTTACCCTATCTTTAAAAACAAACGGTTAAATAACTAACTGATTTATCTTCTCCTATTCCTGTAAGTTAAAGGGTAATTAACAAGAGATGAAGATCATGGCTGTGGGCATGGAGGTGTCAGTAGGATTCGGTTCTTACCTTCTGGCAGTACCAGTTATGATACTTTCAACTGGGCAGCTAACCATAGTGGTCCAAAGAGACTTTGAAGCCAAACTGGCTGGCTTAAACTCATGGCATTGTCACTTAGTCCTTGTGACCTTGAGCAAGTTGCTCAAACGCTCATTGCCTTAATTTCTTCATCTTAAAATAAGGATAATGATACTTACCTCAGCATCATTATAAGGATTAAGTGATTCATTGTAAGCAAAAAACTTGGAAGAGTGTCTGGCACATAACACGTATTATGAAAATACAGAGTATTTTAAAAATGTGAAAAATCAATTGGGCTGACTATTGAAGGAACCAAGTTTATTGTAGGTTGTGACTTACAGTAACAGTAAATAACAGTAATATCTGCCTTAAAAATCTGCAGAATGTTTTACTTTGTCTAATAAGATGTATTTTTCTTTTGAAGGTATTGTTCATAGTGATCTGAAGCCTGCCAACTTCCTGATAGTTGATGGAATGCTAAAGCTAATTGATTTTGGAATTGCAAACCAAATGCAACCAGATACAACAAGTATTGTTAAAGATTCTCAGGTAGGACTTTTAATGGTTGGTTATCATGCATTTGAGTGTATGTAGTTCCCTTGCTCCTGTGAAATATTTTTATCTACCTAGTTCTTCAAAGGATTTGCATCTTTTTTTACAAGAATATAACTATTTTATAAGAATATAACTATTAAGAGATTTGAAGTAATGGTCAAAATAATTTAGAATAGAAAGTCAAGATCATATAGAAATACACCTAAAATTTGGAAGGATTTTTCTATAGCCAGAAATCATCTTTATCCTGATTCAAAATTGATTTGAAAGTCTGGTTCATAGTTTCCTCACAGCAACCAAAGAGGGAATGGCAGTTATATGGTTTTTATTGTCCATGGGACAAGACTATTTCTGTACTTTCAGAGAAGCAAACTTTTTCTATGACTTATATTGGAAAAAATATTTAAGAGGGACTTCATATTGAAAATGTTAAAATCAGTATTGTATTTAACAACACTTTTGAAATAGGATATGCATAGCAAATGTAATGGAGTTGTCCCATAATGACTAAAGAAAAACCAACAAAGTTTAATTAAATGATAATTTGGCTTGGAGCTAAAATGAAGTTTCATGTATGTAGGTTTCAAATGGTTCCTAATCAGCAAAGTCAGACTTTGTAGAAGAATAGATGGGCATCATGCCCTTAAAACAATTTATTTGCAACATTCTTTATATCAAAAGTATGACTAAACACTGAATTGTAAGATGAGTTTGAAGATGTCTTCTGTACCAAGGCCCTAAAATACAGGATTCTGTGTTACAAGCAGAACCATTTATTTCAGAATAAGAGGAACACATTAAGGCAGATATTACTAGTTAGCCACTGTAATTATAGAAAAAAAACACAACATTCTGAAAATGAATCAGTTTTCTGATTCTGACCCTAATCTTTTGAGAAATAATTTGATATTTTGTTGGTGGTTATTTGAATTTTTTAAGCATATCATGAAATCAATAATTATCCAAGTTTCCAAAAATCTTGGAATACAGTTTACTTCACCTTTCCCTTCCCCTTTCCCTAGTACTTCCCCTTTCCCTTTCCTCCTCCCTCTCCCTGTCTCCTTCCTCTGCTCTACTGAAATTCTCTTAATTTATGCATATATATATTATATGAAATTCACTGTGGTACAGTCATATATGTACACAATGGAATTTTATTGAGCCTTAAAGAAAAATGAAATTATGACATTTACTAGTTAATGGATAGAACTGGAAAACTTTATGTTAAGTGAAATAAGTCATTCTCAAAGTCAAAAGTCAAATGCTTTCTCTCATATGCAAAAGCTAGAATAAAATAAGGTGGGGGGTGCGGAGTAAGAACAGCAGGATCCCATGAACATAGTAGGGAGATCAGTGGAGGAGAGGCAGGAGATTGAGAGCAAGGGAGGAGATATGGGAAAAGGGAATGTTGGAATAAAATTTGATATTTGTGTTTTTTAAACATGTAAAGCAGAAGGAACTATGTTCATTGATTTATATCTTCTGTGACTTGGCAAATAGGTTGGCACCATTAATTACATGCCACCAGAAGCAATCAAAGATATGTCATCCTCAAGAGAGAAAGGGAAACCCAAGTCAAAGGTACTGTAATATATCCCATTCACCTGACATCTGTCAACTTGTGAGAAAACTCTTAAGCAGATTGTCATAGATTTAATTTTACCCTTCTGATGACTTGACCTGATCTTTAACACTGTTCTTTTTAATATAGTGACCCTTCCTATGTGTTCCTATAAGAAATGCACCGTGGGTATATATTTTTCTTAAGTTTTAAAATTAAATGAAAAAAAATTAGCCCTAATTTGGACACCTAAAATAGCACTGAGTTGATATCATTCCAGTCTCTTTGTTTCTTCTCTGGTTCTTACATTTTGTTTTCACCATTTAATCTTTTCTGAATTTTACATTTCAAAGTATACCTGGAGTATGTAATTTTTCCTGAGTTGCCACTGGCTCTTTTCCTTCCTTCTTTCCTTTCTCCCTCTCCCTTCTTTCCTCCCTTCCTGCAGTGCTGGGGATTGAGCCCAGGGGCACTCTACCTCTTAGCTAGATTCCCAACTCTTTTTATTTTTTAATTGGCTGAGTTGTCCACATTGGCCTCTAACATGGTAATCCCCCTGCTTCAGTGTCCCAAGTTGCTGGGATTACAATAGTGTATCACCACTCCCAGCTAACAAATATGTTATTTTATAAATTTGTTTTTATGTTTGTTTAGCTTCTACTCTTCTTCTAAAATTTAGATTTTTTTGTCTCTTGATTGGATTTACCATGGTTTTATTGATCTTAACTGGGCTTTAACTTCATTTGTGGATTCTATTTTCATTTGCTTTCCAGTTTATGCCTTTGTTTCAGTTGCTTTTTTTGTTTTCTCTTTAGTTTTATTTTTTCCCCTAACTTCTGGATATAAATAATAACATTTAATTATAGAGCTCATCCTCATAATTAAGATTATGCATTTTACTCTGAGTTTTATTTTGGCTACTACATTTACTGTTTTACTGTGGTATTTCTTATTTTCATTAATTTCTAAGGTTTGTAATTTCAGTTTTAAAATTGTTTCATTTTTACTTTAAGATATTTTAAATTCCACCTAGAGTTCAGATGTTTTTCAATTGTCAACTCTGTGATTTAATGTGTAATGGTAAATCTCAGATGGATTGAATAACCTCCTTTTTACAGTGGCCTCAGTGATTCTAGAAGACAGAAGTTTTATTTCAACATGAATCTCAACTGGTGAAGGGCACAAAAACCCTCCCCGTTCAGCTGCGTTGTCAGCTTGGTCTGCCACACTTACCAGTGAATACCTCTTTGCTCCTTTGAGTTTCTTCTCAGGTCCTTAGGTGCCTTCATTGCTTCCTCTGCTTTCTGTTTAAAAATGTTTCTACTGTGTAGGGCTCATGATTTTTGATGGTTTGCACCTACCCACTTGCTATCCAGAGTTCATGGGTGTACCTTTTCACCTCGCTTTGTTCTAAATATTTTCCATGTGTTGGCTTTGTTGTCATACTGCTCTATGTGTCTTATATGGGGATTAGGAGAAGTTATTGAGTACTTACTATAACCAGAAAGTATTCTCTGGTCAACCATATTCTTGGTTATGTTATTTAATTTCCATTACATTGTGTTCCTCCCCACCTGGCAATGCTGCATGTTGAGCCTTACACATGCGAGGCAAGCTCTCTAGCACTGAGCCATACCCCAGTCCTACAACAATGTACTTTTATTTGTGTTTTAGAGGTAAGGAGACAGAGACATAGAATTACCAGCTAATGATAAGACCAGTACACAGACCCTGCCCAGCCTAATTTCTGCAATTTATATTCTTAAATTTAGGGTTGCTCAATATAAGCAACCGTTTAATGTATACATACTTTGCATTTTTACAAAAATGTATTGTAATCCAGTAATTCTGGGGAAAACAAATAAAATTGATAGTTATGTTTTTTATTTTCTTATTTTCATAAGCTGACAATTATTTAATATTGTGTCTCAATTGAGTGATTATGAGTTTGTTGAAAGGTTTAAAGTGAAAAGCTCATCTCTTTTTTTTTTCTTTTTTCTTTTTTTTTTTATTGTTGGTCGTTCAAAACATTACACAGTTCTTAATACATCATATTTCACAGTTTGATTCAAGCGGGTTATGAACTCCCAACTTTACCCCGTATACAGATTGCTGTATCACATCAGTTACCCTTCCATTGATTGACATATTGCCTTTCTAGTATCTGATGTATTCTGCTGTCAGTCCTATTCTCTACTATCCCCCCTCCCCTCCCCTCCCCTCCCCTTTTCTCTCTCTACCCCTTCTACTGTAAATCATTTCTTCCATTTGTATTATCTTGTCTTACCCCTCCTTTCCTCTTATATATCATTTTGTATAACCCTGAGGATCGCCTTCCATTTCCATGCGATTTCCCTTCTCACTCCCTTTCCCTCCCACCTCTCATCCCTGTTTAATGTAAATCTTCTTCTCAAGCTCTTTGTCCCTACCCTGTCCTTGTTTACTCCCCTTATATCAAAGGGGTCATTTGGTATTTGTTTTTTAACGATTGACTAGTTTCACTTAGCATAATCTAAAAGCTCATCTCTTGATGAAATAATCAAATGTCATGAAAATCAGAAAAAGATACTCTGTCATGTAAACATAATCTGGTACTTTCACATTTATTGAGATTTTATTATGATTTTATGATAATTATGATTTTAAACATATAACTTTGTATTAAAATAAAGCAACTTGCTTTTCCTTTTTTTCCCCCCTCTCCTACTTAGATAAGCCCCAAAAGTGATGTTTGGTCCTTAGGATGCATTTTGTACAATATGACTTATGGGAAAACACCATTTCAGCATATAATTAATCAGATTTCTAAGTTACATGCCATAATTGACCCTAATCATGACATTGAATTTCCTGATATTCCAGAGAAAGATCTTCAAGATGTGTTAAAGGTAATATTACTAGTATATGGATATAGACAGATATTTCATATGATTAATGATTTGTTTGAAAGAATAACTGAAATGATCAGAATTATGGCTTAAATAACTGGTCTACTAAAAAAATGACTAACTGAAGTAGCTCTTAAAGCCTGATTAGTTTACTTCAAATGTGTTTGAAAGCTTAATGAATACTTGAGAATTTTGTAAAAGTGACTTGGGGTAAAGAATATTATTTGAGTGGGATATTTAGAAAGCAGCTTCTGTAATGTGATGCAGTCTGGAAATATTTTATCAATTCACTTTTTAAAAACTGCCCCCCCCATCTTTATTTATGTAGTGTTGTTTAATAAGGGACCCTAAACAGAGGATATCCATTTCTGAGCTCCTGGCACATCCATATGTTCAAATTCAAACTCAACCAGGTACTATTTCTTTATTGTTTATCGCCAGATTTCTAACCTATTTAACTATGATAAAAACGAGAATCTACATTGGCTACTCTTTTGCAGCCTACCTCCTTCCCTAAGGAAATTGCTATTTTGCCAAATAATAAAGTAAATAAAATTGCCTTTCTTTACTTGATGGCATTTAGTTTTTTACCTATCCTAGATAAGGGACTGTGATCAGAGGTAAAGTATGAGAATGCCAGCTACAAGTGGTGCATGCCTGTAATTCTGCTACTTAGGAGGCTGAGGCAGGAGGATCACAAGTTCAAAGCCAGCCTCAGCAACTTAGTGAGACCCTATTTCAACATAAAAAGGACTGGGGATATAACTCAGTGGTAAGGGCTTGCCTAGCATGCGTGAGGCCCTAGGTTTAATCCCCATACTGAGGGAAGAGTGGTGGTGATGAAAAAGAATGTCAGTTATTGTTGTGTGAAATAGAATGTGTATTTTTAATGGACTTAAGTTTTTCTTATTGGTTACCAGTGTGTTAATTATATTTATTTTATAGGTAACCAAATGGCTAAAGGAGCCACTGATGAAATGAAATATGTTCTAGGCCAACTTGTTGGTCTGAATTCTCCTAACTCCATTTTGAAAGCTGCTAAAGTAAGTATGTGTATTTTCTACATTGGTTTGAACTGTTTTGTATAGTTTAGTGAGTTAGGCACTCAAAAAACAGGTAACACAAATAAAAGTTGGTCTAATTATCATGTCATTTATGAAGTTTATGTCTATAGTTAGACACTTAACGTGATTTTTGATAAATACAGATTTATATAGCTTATAGTATTATTATGTATATAAAGTACATTTAAAAGAGTTCTCTGTCAGGTCTTAACTGGAATAAATTTAATAGATAAATTATTTTAAATCACTCTATTTCAACACCTTTGTGTGTGTGTATAGTACTAGGGATTGAACTCAGGGGCACTCGATCATTGAGCCTCATCCCCATCCCTATTTTGCATTTTGATTTAGAGACAGGGTCTTGCTGAATTCCTTAGTGTCTCACTTTTACTGAAGCTGTCTTTGAACGTGATCCTCCTGCCTCAGCCTCCTGAGTAGCTGGGATTATAGGCATGTTCCAGCTCAATACTGTTTTTAACACAGCTTTTGAATTAATTCCTTCTGGTCAAATTTTACTAAGCCTTAGAGAAATTACACTTTTTGTCAGATGAATGGCTCCTATAAAATATACATAGCAATCAATATATTTACTGAAGCCTGTATCAGACTTTTCAGCCTCCTGATACCTGTTTATATCTATTTCATGATTTTTGGATTTCAGTGTCATCAGTCATGTCTAGAGCCTGTGAATGTTTACTGACCAATTGGTTTAGCTATTTAACAATTACTAATTGTCTATTTCATTATAGCATTATTAGATGAAAGGTTGAACTAAATAGCACTCTAGCTCTCTGTATAGGGGTAAATCAATCTAAGTTGCTAAGATTTTAGTCTTATTTCTTAAGAAATTTATTATATGTTCACTATTAGCATTCAAATAAGGTTAATTTTCTCAAATGCTGATGGCTAAATCAGTGGCTTTAGGAGTCAAAATCAGACAATCTGTTTTGTAATTCCTCTTTATTTCATCTCTCTATGCTTTTCGTTTTTACCAATATATTGCTCAAAATTTTATAAATAAGGTGTATTAGTCACCTTTAACCCTGATGTTATATTCTTTGAAGGCAAAGGTATCTGCAATCTTCAATTAGATGTTCACTAAGCTTTTTCAGTCAGTCTTTTTTTTTTTTTTTTCAACATCTGTGGATTTGGTCAACTGCAGATTAAAACTATCTCAGATTTAAAATTTTGTGTATGGCAGTACATACTTGTAATCCAAGCTTGATACTCAGGAAGCTGAGATTAGAGGATCACAAGATCCAGCATGGGCAATTTAAGAAACCCTGAATCAACAAAACAACAACCAGAAAAGAATTGCATCTAAGGCTGGGGATAGAGCTCAGTTGGTAGAGTGCTTGCCTTGTATGCTCAAAGCCCTGGGTTCAATCCCCACCACCACAAAAAGAAAAAAAAAAAAAAAATTACATCTATACTGAACATTGTCTCTGCAGTGAAAAGTTTGAGCATATACACTTTTTTCTTATTATTCCCTACAAAATAAAGTATAACAACAATTTACATCACATTTACAATGTTTTCAGTATTGTAAGTGATCTGGAGATGGTTTTAAATAGATAGGCAGCTATATGTGTATATGCAAATACTATGGCACTTAATATAAGGGACTGGAACATCTGTAGTTTTTGGTCTCTCACGTAGGATCCTGGACCCAGTCCCTTACGAATGCCAAGGGACAATTTACCTAATTATAATTTCTTACATGAAAATTTTTAATGTCCTCTGATTAATTTAAATAGATCTGAAAATACTTCCTATTAAGTTTCACATTTACTTAAGTGACTTTATGAAAAAATAAGGGAGATCAAGAAAGTCTTAAAGATTTACATATATGCTTAATAGCTATGTTATATTTCTCTTATGGGAAGATGGAACTGCATTTCATGATAGCTAATTTTTAAAGGTCAAATTAGCTGTTTAAAATTTTTATTTCTTGGGCTGGGGATGTGGTTCAAGCGGTGGTGCGCTCGCCTGGCATGCATGTAGCCTGGGTTCAATCCTCAGCACCACATACAAACAAAGATGTTGTGTCTACCAAAAACTAAAAAAAAAATAAATATTAAAAAAAATTCTCTATCTCTCTGTCTCTTTTTAAAAAACAAAACAAAACAAAAAACCCCTTAATTTCTAAAAAAATAAAATAAAATAAAAATTTTATTTCCAATGTTTTATAAGATAACTTCCCAATTATAAGAATAAGAGAAATAATTTATTACACTTAGAATATGTTATCTTTAATAATTTGATAATACATTGAATTTTAAAAATTACAGAACAGATTTGTGTTTTAATTTCAGACTTTATATGAGCGCTATAGTAGTGGAGAAAGTCATGATTTTTCATCATCCAAGACTTCTGAAAAAAAATGGGAAAAAAAATGATATACAACTACTCATAAACTCTCAACACTATAAAATACATTGGACTGTTGGAAATCTACTCTTGAAAACCACTTCACTCTGAAATGCTATCAGCAAAAACATTCAGTAAATTATTTTTAAAAAGAAACTGTAAAAATAAAAACTACTAATGGCACTGTATATATTAAATTGTAAAATTGTTTTCTCTGTTTTATGTTTTTCTATAAATCAAATCTATTTGATAGCATTTCATACTTGGAATACTGGGTAGACAACTGAAATATATTTTGAAGAACTTTGTAAATAAAGCTTTATAGCATTAAGTAACATAAGATTTCAAAATTGTAAAATTATTTTCTTCTATTTTTTTCATTTTTCTTTTTGGTACTGAGGATTGAACCTGGGGGTGTTTTACCACTGAGCTATAGCTGCAGGGTTTTTTTGTTTTTGTTTTTTTAATTTTTATTTTGAAACAGAGTCTTGCTAAGTTGCTGAGAGTCTTACTGGGTCAGCTGGGGCTGACCTTGAACTTTCGATCATCCTGCCTCAGCCTCCTGAGTCACTGGAATTACAGGCATGTGCCACTGTGCCCAACAGTAAAATTATTTTCTTAAAGCAAATATATCATCTTCATGGTTGTGAAACTCTTAATAAAAATTGAGTTAATGGAACACTTGGGTAGGAGTAGATCATAGTAAATGAAATTTCAAAGAGAAATTCAAAAAGGATTTGAATTCCTAAATAAATTTCCAAATTATTTATGCCACTGATTAGTTCATAGTTAAGGGATGCACATGGCTCTCATTTCTCCCTTGGATTCTTCCTAGCATATACTGCTTCTGGTGTTTAGAGTGTCTTTCTAGATTTTGTATTATAAATTGTATGAGTGTCCCCAATGCGTGGTGATGGCCAAGTGGCCCCAGAGTCTCTCACATGCTTCTTTTGTATTGTTGTTGATTGGACTCAGTACCTTGTGCATGCTAGTCAAGCACTCTGTCTCTCAACTGAATCTAATAGCTAATAGTTAAAGGTTTGTATTGAGTATCAAGAAATAAAATTTTTACAAATGGCCCATGTGACAAGTACAGTCAAAATGCAGGCATGCTATAAAAAAATATTGTATAAAATTATCTTTAAGTGTATAAGGTATGTAAAACACAAATGAAGTTTGTTTTTACCCTAGAGTTTCATTCCTAAGAATATCATTGTGTACATGTAAATATTTCAAAATCAGAAAAAATCTGAAACACTTTTAGTTTCAAGCATTTCTGATAAGGGATACTCAACCTGTATTATCACATAGTCTCTTTTAAATTAATTTTTAAGAAAGATTTTAATAGATTTTGTTTTGTAGAGCAGGCTTTTTTATTTTTAATTTTTTCAATTTATGTTTTTGGTTTTCTTTGTACCAGGGATTGAACTCGGGGGCACTCAACCACTGAGTCACATCCCTAGCTCTATTTTGTATAAAAAGTAAAGAAACAGGGTCTTACTTAGTTGCTTACCAGCTTCTCTTTTGCTGAAACTAGCTGGCTTTGAACTCACAATCTTCCTGCCTTAGCTTCCCAAGCTGCTGGGATTACAGGCGTGCGCACTTCACTCAGCTTCAGCCTTTTTTGAGTCAAGGTCTTGCTAAGTTTCTGAGGCTGACCTTGAACTTGTGATCCTCTTGCCTCAGCTTCCCAAGTTGCTGGAATTATAGGCATGCACCACCATGTCTGACTTTTACGTGTTTAATGACATATTTTTATCATTATATCACATAGAATAATTTCAGTGTCCTGAAAATCTTCTGTGCTTTGTTTCCTTTCTTTACCCACTATCCCCTGGTAATCACTGGTTTTTTACTTCTCCATATTTTTTTTCATTTTCCAGAAATTTATCTATATAAATCATACAACATGTATGCATTTAAGTTTTCCTAATGTCTTTTATGGCTTGGTAGCCATTGTATGGGTGGCCACAGTTTACCTACCCATTCACCTACTGAAAGGCATCTTGGCTTGTTTCCAACTTTGGGCAATTGCAAATAAGACTGTTCTAAAGATCTGTGTGTAGGTTTTGAATGGACATAAAGTTTCAACTCTGATAAATACCAAGGAGCTTGATTGATGGATTGTTGGTAAGTTAAGTGACAGTTCTATTTTGCCTTACACTGGCAATGAGAATTTGTATTACTCCACAGCCTCACAAGGATTTATATTACTCCACAGCCTCACAAGGATTTGTCTATATTTTGGATTTTGACCTTTTTAAGAAATGTGAACTGGTATCTTGTCTAAATTTGCATTGCAATAATGACATGTGATGCTGAGCATCTTCATTTTTTGTATACCTTATTTGCTATTTTTATATCTTCTTTGGGTAGTGTCTGTTCAGGGGTCTTTTGCCCATTTTTAAATTGGGGTTGCTTGTTTTGTTATGATTGAGGTTTAAGAGTTCTGTATATTTTGAATAATAATTTTTTGAATTTTTTATTTTTTCTTTTTATTTATACATGACAGTAGAATGTATTTTGACATACATACATGGAGTATAACTTCCTGTTTTTATGGCTGTATGTGATGTGCGGTTATAGTGGTTGTATATCCATATAGGAAAGTTATATCCAGTTCATCCTACTGTCTTTCTCATCCCCAGCGATTCTTTCTTTATTATATGTGTCTTTTGCAAATATTTTTGCCCATTATGTGGCCTATCTTCTCATTCTCTTGATTCCCACATTTTTAATCATGGTTATTAGTTTTCAGGGTTACTAGTTTCTAAGATAATGTAATAGATATTTGTAAGCTTAAACCTGAATTCTACAAATCATCCTGGAATGGTAATAATTCACACGGAAGCAGAAATGTATTCTACATCTGCCCCTAGAAAATATGCCAATATTTTCTTTTTAAAATTATCTTGAAATTACTGTATATGTAACCAATGTTTTAAATTAACACTTGTGATGTTAAGAGTTATAACAAAAAGTCCCATTTGGGGAAAGGCATTATTTGTTACGTCTTAATAGTACCTGAAGATCTAGAATAAACATCTCAATAAATAAGTAGATAAATAAACAAACTCAATCTGTGAACCTCACTATTGAAAGGCAACTGTTCCCTTTGAAATTAAGCAACAGATAATTCTCACTTGGTTTCACACATTTCCCAAACATGCTTTCCATCTTAACTGGACTGAATTATCTCTATGTTAGCATTGTATTAGTCCTAAAAGCCAACTTAGTTATCAAAGTTAAATGTGCAATTAGTACTTTACTAGTTTGATAATCTTTCCTAGTAAATAATCTTACACACACTAAATTTCAGGAGTTGGGATATGCTGGTATTTGGTTAGAAAAATTAATTTTATGTCCCCTTTTATTTGCCTGGATTAAATAAAGGAATGTTCTTTGATAGGGTTTTTTGAATGTTAATCTTTTCCCTCTGAATATGGTTGGTGTTTAATAAATGCACTTTTTATTTAGTGGTCCTACAGTGTGGCCATGTGGAAGGAGTCCTGGAAAGGACTCTGCTTTGAGCATTCTCTGACAAGCTTTGTGGGTCTGGGCGAGTCACTGAATATCCTTGAAACTTTGTGTTCTTATTAGTAAAATTAGAAGAATGAACTATCTGTCTCCTAGCTTCTCCTCTCAGTCAGACTAAGTATGAAATCTTACATAAAAATAAATTGGGATGAGGAGTAGTTACAAAATGTAGAAAGAGGTAAAAAAAAAAAAAAATCCTATCTATGAAATCACAATTTTCCTACAGGAATCCAAAACTAGAAGCTAGATTAGGGATTCTTAAGTGCCCTTGTTTGAGAAATCCTGAGTGCACAGAAAGAGGCCTTTTTCTTTTTCCTCTTAGCTTTTGAAATTTTCCTTGTGCCCAGCCCAGTCCCCACCACTCCTATATGGACTGTTGTTCTCTACTTCTTAGAAGAAAGGCTACAGGAAAACTCAGGAGCTCTGGCCTCTTCCTCTTCCATTCTGTCTGCTGATTGAATGGGACTGTGGCCAGAAAGGAAGAAAGGGTAATGCAGGACTTAGTGAGAACGTGCTGCTCTGGGCTAGGTTGACTATTTAATTTTGTCTTGAATTTTTAGTTTTCTATTTTCCATCCCTATTTAGTAGGATGAGATTGTGGGTGAGATATCCTGTCACTGAGTGCCTACTAAAACTTGAGCCAAGTACTTAGAACACTGAACAATAAACTCAGTGTGTGTTTTCTAGGATCTTTCTGACTAATAGATTCCATGATATGCATCCCTAACTCATGATTTTAAAGACAATATGCGTATGGATACAATGACCCTATTTGTATCTTCAACCCAGACTCTCCTCTAGACATACACTCAGTTGATTATTCAATGTTAAGTTAGATGTCATACACATCCCTAACTCCACATATACAAAATAAAACTGACCTGTCGAAACCTGTTCCTTTTAAATTCCCATTTAAACTGATGGCAGTTCCATCCTTTCAGTTATTCTGGTCTAAAACTTTGGACTCATCCTTAATGCCTCATTGTCTTCAGCCCTCATCCAGTCCATCAGGAGACATTTGCTTTATTTTGTAAATATAGCTACGTCCTACCGCTTCTTGCCACCTGTTCTCACTGTTTCTATAACAGCCACCTAAATTGGTCTCCCTGAATCAACTTTTTAGCGCTTATAGTTTATTTTAATCGCCAGAGTAATCATTTTAAAATATGCAGTCAGATCATGTCATTCCTTATTCCAAAACCCTACAATGGCTTTCAATTTTACTGACTACAAATTAACACCCTCAGATCTGACCTTATCACCTGTGGGCAGCACAGGTCCTCTGGCAATGCAGTGTTAGTCTGATGGGTCCACGGTAAGAGTCTGCATGGTACATGAATGAGAACCACCAAATATCCACTTTTGCTTCTTCAGCTGACTGTTAACTACTATAGTCAGAACTAAATTTTCCCACCAGGACCACTCTAGTGGCAAGTCAGTGCACTGTGCTATAATTGGAAGTTAGGGGAGGAAAATGTCTTTATTCATGAGAGTGCTCTTATACCATGGTTCTTTTTTTCCATAAGAGCTGTTTTTAACCTTTTATTGCCTTTTCTAATGATCAAATACTATTGGATATATGCATACACCTAGTAAACTAATATGAAACTCTCCAAATCTAATAAATACTGCAAGCAATTAATTTTTCAACCTCACATTGGTTCCAGGCATTATCACTTATTCATTTTTTGACAAGAGGTCTTCATTTCTTAGATAAATCTATACAATAATCTAGAATAAAGTTTGAAGTAATTTTTATTGCCAAAATAATCAACCATATTCCCATTTTACATAACATAGGTTTTCACGTAACGTAATATATATTCCACACCTAGGAAATGTGTTCATTCCCAGTTGATAGCCAGGCCTAAGGTCTTCTATAGTTATGAGTCTTCTATAGGCCTTGGCATTTCTTAAACAGCCTTCAATGACTTATGTATGGGAGAAATTTTCTGAGTGAGATCATACATAAAGTAGAAAAAGCATTTCTTTTTTTTTTATGGTAGTGGGAATTAAATCCAGAGAGCACTTTACCACTGAGCTACATCCTCAGCCCTTTTTATTTTTTTCCTTGAGACAGATTCTCATTAATTTGCTGAGGCTGGCCTCAAACTTGAGATCCTTCTGCCTCAGCCTCCAAGTCACTGGGATTGCAGGTGGCTGCTCCTGAGCCAGGAGGAAATAATTTCTGTGATGAAATGGTGATCACTGGGTGTCTACAGATTTATAAGCTTTGAATAAAGGAAAGTGTGGATAAGATCAACCAGAAATTAAGATTTCCCGGAGGCTTAGAATTCATGTTGATGTTTAATCAACCACTAAGCATCTTCACCTTTGCACAGGCTTGTCCCAAGTGTTGGAGATCCAGAACATTCTAAGTGCTAGGTTTGCCAGCTTAGAACTTCCACCTTCCCCACCCTGCAACCCCTTCCCCGCCTTGAAAAAGCTAACTGGACATTTGACTTCATAGTAGAGACACCTGGGAGCTTTTTAAAACTACTCATGCCAGTTCAGGTTCAAGTCAATTAAAAAGAAAACAGCCCCCTCTCTTGGCCATCTCTTGGATAATGGGTGAGTATCTTTAGGGTGTATTTAGACTTGGGAAGGACTATCTGGGGAAAAATCCTATGTAGGTCTTGAAAATGAGCTGGCAGGGAATTCTGGGGTCTCAGGCATCTGGAATGCAATGTGGTCAGGGAGCAACCAGAGCACTGCTTCCCAATGGGTACATCCTTTGGTCCTGTGGATTCCTGGTCTTATAGGAAATAAGCTAGAGGAGGACAGACAGGGATATGGGACACATTTGGCTCTAAGAATAGTTCAGCCTTTAATTCATAGTCTTATTCAAAGGAAGAAATCAAATTCAAATTTGATATAAAAGAAAAAAGATCTTATTTTTCTAAAAACAGAATTTGATAATTTGACACTCAAAAGCACATTTTAAAAAATCTTTGGAATTCAATAAACAGATATTTGTAAAACCCAATGCAATTAGGAAGATTTAATAGCAATTTCAGCCGCTTTTGCTGAAACACCAAGGATTTTCTAATCCTTTTTTAGAAAGACTAAAAAAGGATTAGAAAAGGTCAATGGAAGTAAAAGACTATATATCCACTTGGGGGCACTACAAAGTTATTTCTTACCTTAGGGGAAAATAAGATTATTAGTTCATGAGGACTACAAAGATTACACTTGACTCTTCTAGTCCATAGTTGTTGGGCCCCTAAGGAAATCAATATGGATTGTGATATGGCAAGAGTTTAACCTGAAAAATGAAAGTTGCCTCTAGAGGAGTGCGGCTTTGTCCAGTAGCACATGTGCTATTACATTTAAATGGGTTGAAATTAAACCATTTGCATGAGTCATATTTCAAGTGTTCAGTTGCAAGGTGTGACTAACAGCTACAGCACTGGAGAACATAGGTGTAGAACATACGCATCTCACAACACTTCCACTGGACACTGTGTTCTAGAGTAACTGCAGTTACCATACTAGCTACCAAACTGATCACTACCAGTGCCATATAATATCCAGTTTAATCTAGATCTAATTGATCTTTAGATTGTCTAATGGAAAATGACAGTTTTAGCTTAATTTGATTCAATTATTTATCGTTAACAGTAGGATGGTCATGAACATCCTTAATGAAATCTTTTACTCATTTCTTTTTAAATATTTTTTAGTTGTACATGGACACAATATCTTTATTTTTATGTGGTGCTGAGGATTGAACCCAGTGCCTCACATGTGCGAGGCAAGCACTTTACCACTGAGGCACAACTCCAGCCCTTTGACTCATTTCTTTATAGGTTTGCTAGAAGTAGAATTTTTGGTCAAAGTTGGGGGTTTGTTTTTAAGACTCTTATACCCAGAGCTCCATTGTTTTTCAGAGAGGTTTTAACAATTTATGTCACCAACAGCTATGAAAGAATACTTCATGTTTTTCTTCATGATTTGCCAATATGTTGTTATTTTAAAAAATCACTGCCAATCTGATTATACAAAATGTCCTATTATTTTTGTCACAATATTTAAGATATTCTTTTCAGCATCTTGGTGTAAAATATTGTATAAATTTCTCATGCCTTGATAAGATTTTTTTTTCTAATTTCCCCCCATTTTCTTTTTGTTGTTGACTCTTTTGTGAATGTTTTTGTGCTTTATCTCATTCTGTTCCCTAAATGATCATTGCAGGCATTTAAGAAAACCATTTTATGTCTTGAGGGTTTTATTTGTTTTGTTTTGTTTTTGCATTGATAGGGATGGAAACCGGGTCCTCTAGCATCCTAGGCAAGAGCTCTATCACTGAGCTACACTCGTATACTCTATGTTTTTTTTTAATTAAAAACAAAATCAAATTGCAATAAAAAAGATTAAAAGCTATAAAATGAAAAGTAAGGTTCCCTGTCAACATAAGTTTCTTTCCTCAGAGACAACTGCTAGTAGAGGTTTATGTGTTCATTTGGAAATTACCTATGTATAAATAAGCATGTACAGGTTTTATATGTGCCTGTGTATGCATATAGCCATATATGAAATGAATTGGGGCTTGCTATAAATAATCTGAATTTTTAAAATTTACTATCTTTTAAGATACTTCCTTAGATCTACCGCATTTTAAAAAATGTGGTATCCTCTGATATTGATATATCGAATTTCTTACTTTACAAGCTTTGAGATGGTTTCATGGTCTTTGTTATTACCAGCAGTGTTACTGGAAAATTCTTTGGTTTGAATGTGTGTACAAATTTAAGCATACCTCTAGAAGGGGGCCAGGGATATGGCTCCTTGGTAGAGTGCTTGCCTAGCTTGCATAAGGTCCTGAATTCTATCCACAACATGGGGCCTGGGTGGAGGTGGGGGGGCACTATAGAAGATATAACTAGTACTCAGATATGTGCCACAAAGTTTATGCACATTTTAGATTTTGCCCATTTCTTTTGTTACCTCTTGATTTTTCCTTGTGCCAGGTGGTCTTTGTCTTGATGCTAGTCATATTATTTGTGGGGTCGGGGGTGGGAAGATAAAACAAAGTAAAGGGGATCTTCTCTGGGAGCATCTACCTTTAGAGAGAAGTTTGCTTTGCTTATACCAGATCCGAGGCTTATCCATGACCACAGTATTCCAGGTTCAAAGTTTGAGGCTCCCAAGACCATTCAGGTGATTTAAAAAAAAAAAGTCAGATTAAAATCTACAGGATTTATTTCTAGATACGTTTCCTGGAAGTCAGCCCTTCTGGTTGCAGGTTAAAGTGAATAAAGATGTAAGACTCCTTACTGTGGGCATGGTCGCACATGCATGTGATTCCAGCTCCTTGGGAGAGGGAGGCAGGAGTTTTGAAAGTTCAAGGCCAGCCTGAGCAACTTAGCAAAACCATATCTCAATGATATTGATTAAATAAATTGTTGTATCATGTACATGAATGAACCGTAACTACAAATCCCACTATTGTGTACAATTACAATGCACTAATAAAAAATGGTGGTAGACAGGGGTATACCCTGTCTCAAACTATAAAAAGGGTTGGGTACGTAGCTCAGTGGTAGAATACCCCTGGGTTCAATCCTCAGAAATTAAAAGAATACTCATTGTGTTACTAGACCGAGGTCTGTGGATGCTCCTCCAAAAGGCAGTGGGACCTCAACTTAACACTGCTGAAAAGAATTTCAGGACTCGTCAAAAGCAAGGTACAAGCAAAGATTTATCAAAGGACAAAAAAGGTATCCCCTCACCTCAGAGAAGACCAGTGATGTATCCAGTTCTCTGACTATATATATGATTTTTTTGGAAAGAAATTCTCTGACTATATATATGATTTTTTTGGAAAGAAATGTGCAGTTTCTCAAGAAAGCTTTTGTGAACATCAAATCCCATGTCAATTATTTGCTTTTGGGGGTTCTGAATGTTTCTTCTTGGTTAGGTGGTCTAGCTATAAATAAGTTGTGGGCACACTGTGTAAGTCTTTGAATCTGGTGACACTTAAATTAGTTGTTGTTGTTTTTTTTTTTTTTTTCCTATCTGATCTGGTACAAGCATACACTGGAGATTTTGTTCATCTAACGTAAAAGACAAGCATGGTCAGTCATGCCTCCAGATCTAGATCTCCATTTGTAAGGGTCTCTCTCTCTCTCCCCGAGAGCTCACCTATCTCAGCTGGGGCATTCCTGGACTTGGAGTTGTGTTTATCATACTCCACCAAGTTGCCAAATGTATATTTCACAGATGTTTCTCCCAGATTAGTAAATAAATACTCATCTGTGCTTACCTCTCTAGGCTTTTATTATCATTAATATTTTTTCTTCATTAAAATTTTGATCTCATAATCTTTACTAATTAATTTTTAGGGTTTTTTGGTTATGTAACAGATATCCTTAAGACTGTGTTTTCAAACTACGAACACTTAATATCTCATAGTTTTTGCAAGTTGGGAACATAGATGGGCACCGTTGGACCTAGGACCCTAGTGTAGTTCCTGACTCTCACCGGGGTGTGGTCTCCTGGAGATCAAAGTTCTCTCCTGTGGTTGGGAGGATGTAGCTCCTTGGCAAATGTACTGAGAGCCTCAGCTCCTCACTGGCTGTTGGGAAAAGGCCACCTTGAGTTACCTCTCCATAGTAATGTGGTATATGCTTCTGGCTTCGCTTGGAGCAAGTGAGCAAACAACAGTATTTTTGTAACTTAATCTTGGAATTAACAGAATTTCACCTTTGGCCATTTTCTCTTTGTTAGAAATGAGTTACTAGGTCTAATCCACACACAAGAGGAAGTGATAATATCTGGTGTGGAATATCAGGAGGCATAAGTCATTGTGGGCCATTGTTGAGGCTTCTTACCACAAATCATTACCTCTTTGTTTTATGATTTGTTTTGCTACTTTTATACAAAGTTTTAAGTTTGTCCTCAGGAGTGTTGGTGCAAATTGCCTTTTCTGCTGCTTTTTAAAAATAGTTTTACCACTATACATTCTTAAATAATGCATCAGTCTGGCTGGGCACAAATAACCATGAGGTCACGAGCCACTTGTAGATTCAAGCAGGAACGAACTTTATTTCCGAACCCATGTGAACACCACCCACGCAAACTCTCCAGGAACTCTGATAGAGCTCAACGGGAACTCCGCGAGAACTCAACCATCACCATCCTAATGGCTCGCTGGCGCCACCTCTCAACCACTCCCCCTGGCAAAATGCCAGGCGCCATCCCAACTCGGCTGCGGCTCTCAACATCTCCCCCCTTCTGTTTAATTAAACAACAAGCATGTGGCTTAGGGACCTTGCCTGTCTTAGGTTGTCCAATACTACATATGGTCCTTATGTACATATGTCATCAGATGAGCTGACCTCAAGGTGTCAGCCTCCTGTCTTAGGTTGCTACCTTTGCAATTGGATCTTACCCGTCATTGACTACCGGCCCAGCATTTAGCCACACTTGTGGATAGTGGTTTTTACACAAACATCATAAACAATTTGCTACAGGCAGAAAGGGGAGGATACAAAATGCCATGACACCAAGCCAATTGATGGCCCCTTTTGGAAAAATTGTACCACTGATGACATCATCAGCGAAGATACCCCGGCACTATCACAATTCACTGTACCAACAGATAGTTCACAATTCATACAATTGATACATAGTCCAGGCAAGTTCTGCAAGCAGTTCAAAGCAGAGGAATCCATTAATATGTCCATTTCCTCCCAGAGTAAATCAACCCCTTGATTGAGTATCACTTGTTGAGTTACATTATTCATTGATGCATCAGTTTATAGAGTTTGTTGTGATAGCTATCGCAGAAGCTGTAGTTTGGTTTTATCTTTGTCTTCACCGGCACTGGGATGAAGATAGGAATTCTGGCAGTGATGGCTAAAAAAAAATTATGTAACATTCCAGCAGACACTAAAAAAAAAGCAATTTTCTAAACAATTTAGTATCCTGAATAGAATTAGATATAATGAAAAGGAAAGGTGACAATAAACAAACAGATCTGTTAACCACCTTTTAAAACAATCCTCAACAGCTGTTTACCTAATTTAAATTAAACCGTTTAAATCACATGAATAAAAAAAAATATTTGGATCCATTTTTTCATGAGCGCTCCTCATATATGATATATGGACATACGCACATACAGACATACAACACATAACACAAGTGTGCACACATAACACAATACATACAACACATAACATAATAGTAAAGGCTTTGTAGCTTTTCACAGGTGAAATCCCCATTGCAATGCGCAAAAACTCCACAGTCAAATAATAGAACTGATCAGAAAAACATTAACCTAGGTCTGTATGAGCGCAAAAACCAAAATAGAACTTCATGATGTGGGAAAGGGCAATAATAAAATGATAGTGAAAAAAGCATCCTGGTTACCACCTGGGTTTGACTCTTCTTTTGATATCCCATCCTTTTTCCTGTAACTTGCATATGGGTCTGAAGGTATTCCCACATCAGGCACCAAGGTTTCTTACATTTGAAATAGGCCTTAATGGTGTTCATTATTCATTAGCCTCCAGGTGTGGGAGAACCACTGTCGCAGATGTAAGGATAGCCAAACTGGAGTTCTGAATATCAGCTGTTATGGATTTGAGCCAAATCATCTTCTTTTTGGTCTGTAGAAATAGCTTTAGTTAGTGTCTCTGGAATCCAGATTGGCTGCTGTTGGTCCTCACTGGGTCAGGACCTTTCCACTGTCCTGTTAGAATATCCTTCCAAAGTACCTTGGGCTTATTTTTCGGACACATGTGCCTTTCTGCAGCACTAAGCCCTGATGAATCCAAATTTAAAAAGTTTAGAGTAAAATGGGTTATTTTAAGTTTATCTTTGGGGGATATATACCCCTTCGCAATTCCCTCTTTTTGCTTTAATAAGTACATTTTAATAGTTTGACGAGATCTTTCAACTATGCCTTGTCCCTGTGGATTGTATGGGATTCCTGTTATATGAGTAATGCCAAATGATGAGCAAAATTGTTTAAAAGAGGTAGAAGTATAGCCAGGGCCATTATCTGTTTTTAACTGTTTTGGAATGCCCACAGTGGCAAAATTTTGTAAGCAATGAACTATAATATCTCTAGTTTTTTCTCCGGCATGAAGGGAGCCCATCAAAAATCCAGAAGAAGTATCAACTGTAACATGCAAATATTTTAACTTTCCAAATTCTGGCAAGTGTGTGATGTCCATCTGTCAAATATGGTTAGGTATCAGTCCTCTAGGATTGACTCCAAGATTAACTTGTGGTAAAAAGGTCACACAATTTTGACATTGTTTTATTATTTGTCTAGCTTGTTCCTTAGTTATTTTTAAAACACCTTTTTAAAGTATTTGCATTGACATGGAAGGATTTATGAAAATTTGTAGCTTCTTCTAGTGTAGAGAAAATATGTATGTCATGTGTAGTTTTATCTGCTAAATCATTGCCCAAACTAAGGGCTCCAGGCAATCCTGTATGTGCCCTGATATGTCCTATAAAGAATGGATTTTTTTCTGTCCCACATTAGACTTTGTATAGTGAAAAACAAAGAGAAAACAGTACAGGAAGGGGAAATTCTACCAGCATCTTCAAGGGATACTGTAGCATTAACTATATACTGACTATCAGAAAATAAATTAAATACAGAATCTTTAAGCATCACAAAAGCTTGTAATACTGCATTAAGCTCTACCTTTTGAGCTGATTGTTTGGGTACTAAAAATGTAAAAGTTTGATCAGGGGTAACTACTGCTGCTGTACCATTATTTGACCCATCAGTAAATATATTTGGAGCATTCATGATAGGTGTTTTTCTTGTCATTTTTGGAAAAACTACAGGATGCGAAGACCAAAAAGATAACAAAGGATTAGATGGTAAGTGGTTATCAAATGAAACATTGGATTTGCACATGATTATTGCCCAAGTATTTAACTCATTAGCTAGCTCATCAATTTGATCCATATTGTATGAAGTAATAATTTTATTGGGAGAAATTCCAAACACTCCCTTTGCTGCTTTTATTCCTTTGAGTATTAATTGTCCCACAGCCTCAGGATACCTAGTAAGAATAGTGTTAGGAGAATAAGATAAATGTATTCACAATAATGGATCTTCTTGCCAAAATACTCCTGTAGGAATATTTTTTGTTCGTAGTACAATAAATAATAAAGGCAAACTTATATCAATTCTATCCAAATGCATATTTTCCATATATGTTTCAGTGATTTTTAATGTCTTTCTTGCTTCAGGCATTAACATGCGGGGTGAATTTGGATCTGATGGACCTTTTAGGATATCAAATAAAGGTCCCAACTCTCCTGTTGGTATACCTAGATAAGGCCTTATCCAATTTATGTCTCCTAGTAACTTTTGGAAGTCGTTAAGTGATTTGAGTTGATCTAGTCATATTTGAATTTTTGGTGGATGCACCATGGTTGAGGATAATAGAACTCCTAAATAATTAATTGGAAAATTTAATTGTACTTTATCTATTGCTATCTCTAGATTATAATTTTTTTATAAGTTTGTAAGTGTGGCATAACATTCTAGCAATGTGTTTTTATCTTTGTGGGCTAATAATACATCGTCCAGATAGTGAAATATTTGTAGTTCAGGATTTTGAAGTGATTTGTGAGTATATGGCAGGATCATATCTAATTTGTTGCCGCTGACCCTCATAAGGTCCCCCTCCTAACAACATATCTAGATTTCTTTGAGGATAACCGGCTGCTGCATTTTGCCTAGCCGTCTCCGTGCAATATTCCTGATTGGCAACCTTCTATAACAGATATTGTCCTCCATTTAGCACAGGTTTTCACATACTAGCCCAATCTGCTGGCGTTATGTTCAAGTTGGTAATGGATTCGACCATACTTACAGTGAAGGGTGCTTGAGGATCATAGGTTGTTACAGCCTCTTTCAGCTGCTTCACTGTTTTGAAATCTAAAGCATAGTGAATTCACTGCCCTCCTGCCTCCTCAAATGCAGGGCATGCTAATCTTTGAGGTCCTGACTCAGGATCCCACCTATCAACTACGGGGGTTGAGGGACACTCTGCTTACGTTGTCTCCATAGGTGGAGCTGTTGGTTGAATTACGCCCTCTGGTGATAGAACGGTGTTAGTAGCAGCCTCCTGTTGTAACTTCTCCCCTGATAGTTTTTTCTCCTCTAAACTTTCTTCCCCTTTCTGACTATCTCGAGAGGCCTCCTCTTTTTCCTGATCTAATATGTCTTCTATCATAATCTGAACTGAAAGCTTCGGACTAGGCAAACAAAATTGTATCATCATCCAGAAAGGCAATGTGCCAATTGGCAAAGTTCCTGGGTTTTTCTTTTCCCTCTTCCTTAAGTCTTTACCCTGATGGTCCCATTGTGATATATTCAACAACTCCTCCTTAAAAATGGGCTACATTTTTGTATCGTATCAACGTATGCCCTAACTGTTCTTGGTTTTACTGGGGTGCCTCCTTCCTCTAGCAATTTACTTAACACTCTTTCGGTTTGTTTTTTGCTAATTTCTGCCCCCATTTTCTGCTACAAAGATAACGCAACCCAACAAGATTACACAAAACCGAAACAGAATGAAACAAAAGCGGAACAAAAATTAATTGTATCAGTTTTTCTATTTTCTTGACATGTGTATCGGTGGTCTATCTCTTCCTCAGGGCTGAACAACTTTTCTAGCATCCTATTTATTTCTAGGGGCAAGCAGCCTGAAACAGAAACGTAACAAATCAAAACAAGAACACATTGTTTTTTGAAATGATCACCCATTCTCTCGCCCTGCCCTCGGGGGTGAGCAGTTTCACTTACCCCCAAGCTTCAGGCGCACCTCGCATGGGCCACCAAATGCCACAGTCTGACTGGGCACAAATAACTGGGCGGTCACAAGCCACTTGTAGATTCAATCAGGAAAGAATTTTATTTCCAAACCAACGCAAACGCCACCCATGCGAACTCTCCAGGAACTCCGCCAGAGCTCAACCGGAACTTAACAGGAACTCTGTGAACCCACTCGAACTCTCTAGGAACTTTGTGAGAGCTCAACCGGAACTCAATGGGAACTCCGTGAGAACTCAATGGGAACTCCGCGAGAACTCAACCATCACCATCCTAATGGCTCGCTGGTGCCACCTCTCAACCACTCCCACTGGCAAAACGCCAAGCGCCATCCCGACTCGGCTGCGGCTCTCAACAAAATAAAATATGAGTGTTCCCTATTTAATGGATTCCTAAATAATCAGATGTTCTGCTCACAAAGAAAAAAGGCTAGCAAGGAGGCTATTTTATTATATTAGATGGAGAAACTACAGTGTATTTCATGTCTCCCAAAACAGAAAACACCTAGGTAAGGGACACACTGTTGAGTTAGTGTCAGTATTTAAAATATCATTTCCTGTTTGCTAAACAATTAGTAACACACAATTATTAACACATAACGCACTGACAAACCCTCTTAATACCAGCAATATCAGAGATGAAACCCCCTTGTTTGACAATCAGCTTCTCAAAAGATACACAGATCCTGATGTTTCTCCAGTTGTATCAATGAAAAGTAAGATCTCTCCCATTTGTAATCAAGTTAATTTTAATTGAATTTACTAGGAAAATGTAAACCAAGGAGACAGCCAGCTATGTATGCTGCTTTTTTTTGTTTGTTTGTTTGTCTTACTTCAAAACTTTACAAAAATGCTATCATAATGTGTTCTTCTGGGACTTCCTTTTATCATTCAGTATTCATTCAATAAAATTTTGTTCAAATGCATGTTTTGTAGTCTACTGTTCCAAAACACCATATATTACAATACTGTAATATTTCATCCAATTAATTTTCCAAAATGTATGAATGTATTCTGTCAGTGGACATTTGTGTGGTTTTCACTTTTTCTTTTAAAAAAATGACGCTAAAACACTTTCCCATGTCTTATGGTGCATGTATGTAACTTTCTCTAAAGTATGTATTTAGAAGGGGACTTGTTAAGTTGTAGGTTATGTGAATGTTCAACTTTACAAAATTTCCCAAAAGTTTTGTGCAGTTGATATTCCATCAGAGCATAAGAGCACTTATTGATCACAACATCTCTTACAATTAATGTCAGAATTTAAACATTTTTACTAATTATGGTTATAAAATAGTAGTTTTGTTGTGGCTTTAGTTATGAGGTTGGTCATTTTTGTAAAATTGTTTTAGTTTTAGACAGACACAATATCTTTATTTATTTTTTTATGTGGTGCTGAGGATCAAACTCAGTGCCTCACATGTGCGAGGCAGGCGCTCTACCACTGAGCTACAGTCCCAGCCCCAGGGTTGGTCATTTTGTCAAATTATTGACCATTTATATTTTTATTATTGAAATGCCATTTCGTTTCTCTCTGGCATTCATGTCGCATTCATGTGTTTTGTGTCATATTTATCGTTGAATTGTCTTTTTCTTGCTTTTATGTGTTCTTTGAATTATAATTACTAACCTATAGTCAGAATCTGTGTGTTGAAAATTTATACCTCAGAACAGTATTGGTTCTTCTTAGCCTTTTGAACTTTCTTATCAATTTTATCAATTTATGTGTTAAATCCCACAAAAAAAAATCTTATTGAGTTTGTGCTTATAGTTGCCTTGAACATAGAGATGACTTGGAATTGGTCGACATTTGTCTTCCTATTTGAACCTGGCATATTTCTCAATATATTTAGGTCTCTTTAAATATCTTTCAATAAACTTTACAGGTTTCTTTTCTATACAGGTGTTTTGCATCTTTTGTTGGCTTTATTCTTAAGTACCTTATAGTTTTGTTTCTTTTGTAAATAATGTTTTTTGAAAGTTACATTTCCTGAATTTTTGATGCTACTCAATAGAATTTTAATTGGTTTTATGTATTGAAATTATAGCCAGCCACCTTGCTGAATTCATATTTTCATAATTGGCCTAAGGATTATAGGATTTTCTGTATAAATAGTCCGAGGTATGAGGGCTTTCTTCCTTAAGTTCATTTTTCTTAATCCCCAATATTATTAGTATTTTAATATTTATTATTTTTTTTAGTTGTACATAGACACAATACCTTTATTTTATTTATTTATTCATTTTTATGTGATGCTGAGGATCAAACCCAGGGCATTGCATGTGCTAGGGGAGCACTCTACCGCTGAGCCATAACCCCTACCCCTTAATCCCCATTATTATATTAAGTAGAAATAGTTCTAGCTCTTGATTTTAAAGATGTTTCTTTCTCCATTTGTGTGTGTGTGTGTGTGTGTGTGTGTGTGTGGCTGGAGATCCTTGCTCACCCTATGCAGGTGCTCTACCATTAAACTATATCCCTTGCCCACAATTGATTCTTGATTGAGGTTTTTGGACCTTTAATCATGTTTAAAAGTGCCCTTCTGTTCCTATTTGGCTAAAAGTTTTTTTTTTTAATTTTAATAAAGAAAGGGGTTTTATTAGTTTAACTCATGTACTAGAATGATGTTATAATTGGATCTGAAATGTCCACCAAATTTTCTGTGTTAAAGGCTTAGTCCCCAGCCTGTGGTGCTGTCAGGAGGTAATGCAACATCTAAGAGGTGGGGCCTAGGGAGAGTTTTTAGGTCCCTAAAGGCATGGCCTTGCAGGGGATTGTAGGACCCTCATCTCTTCCTCTCTCTTTACTTCCCACCTGCAATTAGATAAGCAACTTGCTACACCACATAGTCACAGCCATGATTGCTGCTTTCCTACAAGTCTAAAACCAGTGGGCCAAACAACCATGGACTGGAACCTCAAACCATGAGCCAAAATAAACCTTTCCTTTTTTTAACTTGGTTATCTAGAGGGTTTTGTTACAGTGCCAACTAACACAGATGATTGCATTTTTTCCTCTTTTAAATTGTTAATGTAGTAAACGGCTGAACTTTCTAATGTTAACTCTCTAGTGAACTCTGAAGTAAATCCAACCTTTATATTAGCTATTTAATATGCTAATTTCCTAGCAAGCTTTCACTGTATGATGAGCCATTTTAAAACATCTTATTTTGGTCTTTTTTTCCCCCCCTGGTTCTAAGGATTGAGCCCAGGGCCTTGCACATGCTAGATAAGTCCTCTACCACTGAGTTATATAACCCCTACAAAGTTACTATTATAAAATAACAAATATTTGTTATTTTTTGTAATTATATGAGTTGGTTAGTTTTTGTTTTGTTTTTTGTTTTTTTAGTTGGCTCAGTAAGGGCCACTGATTCAGGATGGCCTCACATGTGTGAGGCTTCTGCTGAGATAGCTGGGCTGAATGGGACAGGCATGGTCTTAGTGTAGATAGGGTTCTCTGGGAGCAAATGCTGAGATAAGAGTTTGAGATGCATGATGTTTATTAGTAATCGATAACAGTGAAAGAAAGGGGAAGAAAGCAGGAACATGCAGACGGAGAAGTGGAACTATGACCAACTCAACAAAGCCTTAGCCCACGTTGTAGGGAACTCTAGAGTGACCTTGCCAATCTGAGATGTCTGCTGCCAGGTTCATTCAATCACAGGATAAAGGCTGCTTTGGCAAGGGTGTGACCTCTGCAGCTGAGGTGGTCCTGAAGGAGCTGCAGCTGAATGCTGACAGCTAACTATATTTTCTATGGCTGGGCAGCAAGTTCTCTGGAAGAAAAATTGGACTGTGCATCTCCTTGTCTACCACAGCCTTCTCTCCAGGAGGCTCAGCCTGACTTGTCCTCATGGTAATAGAAAGGTGTTCAGCATAAACATAGGACGGGCATATTGTGCAAGTACATTCCAAGACTGTTTGCCTTATATTTCCTAATAATATTCTGTTGATCAAAGTAAGTCAGATGGTGAAGCCCAGATTAAAGGTTAGGAGATAGACTTCACATCTCAATGGGAAAAGTGACAATCATACTGCAAAGGAAAGTACATATGCGACGAAGGAATTCATAAGCATTTGCTTTGCTTTTACTAAAGTATTGAATTCATTTTGTTTAATATATTAATTGAAATTTTTGTGTCTATGTTCATGAATGATATAGGCCACTAATTTTTCTTTTTTGCACTGATTTTGGAACTAAACTTTATAAAATGATTTGAGGAATATTTCTCCGTTTTGTCTTCTGTAGAATACTTTGTGTAAGACTTCAATTATTGGCCAGGCACAGTGGCACATGCCTGTAATTCCAGCGACTTGGGAGGCTGAGACAGGAGGATTGAGAGTTCAAAACCAGCCTCAGCAATGATGAAGTGCTAAGCAACTCAGTGAGACCCTGTTTCTAAACAGGATTTTGTATTTACAAAATAGGTCTGGGGATGTGACTCACTGGTTGAGCACCCCCTGAGTTCAATCCCCAGAACAACCCCCCTCTCCAAAAAAAAAAAAAAAAAAAAAAAAGATTAGAATTTTCTCTTCTTGAATGTTTGGTAGAATTTACCTGTAAAACTATCTAGGCTTAATTTTTTTATTTTCATTCAGAAGCATTTTTTACTAATATTTCTGATTTAATGTCTTTGATAGCTGTAGAAAAATTCAAGTTTTATTTCATCTTGAATTAGTTTTCACTAAGGAATTTTATAGGAATTTATACATTTTGTCAAAATTTTCAGCTAAGGGTTATGCACATATTTTCAAATTAATTTTTTCGTTTCTTTATATAGTTATTTTCCTTTTTCGTTTCTAATGTGCTTTTTCTGTTTTTTTCATATCTATTGAAGAATAGATTAAATACTTTTAGATGATTAGTGTTTATTGATTTTTGTTCTTATCTTGAATGTCTATATTTAAAATGTCCTTGGGTGTTTTTTTTGTAATTTTTCTAACCTCTTAATTTTGATGCTTGAGTAATTTTCAGCCTTTCTTTTATAAAACATTCAATTCAAAGATACTTCTGAAAAACCTGCTCTAATACTTTGTGTGTAGGTTTCTGTGTGAACATCACTTTTCAACTCAATGGTTCTCTCCTTTTGGTAAATAACAAGGAGTGCAATTGTGGGATCTTATAATAAATGTATATTTACTTTTTTTAAGAAAGCATCTGGCTATTTTTTAGACCTTCTATTTCCTTCTGTGATCTAAAGTTTCATTACAATATGCCTTATTATTTTTTTCCCATTTTAAATCCTATTTGGAATGAATTATGCTTTCAAGACTATAGATTCACTTACATTTTTGATTCAGAAAAATTTCAGCCATTGTCTCTTCAAACTTTCTCACTTTTAGAAATTCCATTTGAGCCAGGTGCAGTGGCTCACGCCTATAATTCCAGCCTCTCGAGAGGCTAAAGCAGTAGGATCAAGAGTTTAAAGTCAGTCCTAGCAACTTAATGAGGCCCTAAGCAACTGAGTGAGACTCTTGTCTCTAAATAAAATACAAAAATGGGCTGGAGATGTGGCTCAGTGGTTAAGCACACTTGGGTTCAATCCCTGATACCAAAAAAAGACAAAGAAAAGAAATTCCATTTATTTCTTTTTAAAATTGGCTTGTTCTTTCCTTGTGTTTTCTTGCTTTTTCTTCAAATGTGTGATTCTATTGTTTATTTCTTTATTGATTTCATGGGGAGTAATTTTATATTATGTATCTGACAATTCCCATATTTAAAGTTTTTAAGTTGAAATGTGTTCTATGTTTTTTCTTCTAATTCTGTCTTATGGTTTTTCAGTGTGCTGTGGCCTCTGAGATCATCCCAGTTTTGATAATTTACTAAAAGAATTTACAAGATTCAGCATATAGTTATATTCATGGCTATGAGTCATTATTGTGAAAGGATGGGAAGCAAAATTAGCAAAGGGAAAAGGTACAGGAGGTCATGTCCAAAGGAAACAATGTGCAAACTAAATTACCAAGAGTTTTCTTCATTCCCATAGGAACTAGCTGTGACAATACCTGTGAAATGTTATCTAGCCGGGAAGCTCATTAGTCCTTAGTACTGTTTATTATTATTATTATTATTATTATTTCTGTTTTTTCTTTGGTAACTGGAAATGCAGATATCCTTTGCCTATCATTTTTCAAAATATTAGACTCCAAGAAGGAAAGTGGGTGTTTAGAATGAACCATATTGCTCGGGTATTGGGGACCACCCTTATCACTTCTATGTTAACCCTTCAATGCATTTGTTGATATTTGTTTGTGATCTCCTGTTTGCTCTATCTCAATCATTGAAATTTCCAGAGGAGGCCAGAATTTACTATTAACTTAAACCAGTATGAGCATCAATCAGGATGAGTTAGGTTTTGCCATGGTAACAAATAATTCCCCCCAAAAAGAAAAAAAATACACACACACACACACACACACACATAATATTTTTTGTATATATATATATACATATATATATATACACCTCTGTCCATATTTTTATTAGTACATTATAGTTTAAATAATGATGGGATTTATTGCTACATATTTGTTCATGTACACAATATAACAGTATAATTTGTCCAATATAGTTCCCCAGTACTTCCCCTCCACCAAAAATATATTAATGGCTTAAAGTGGCAAAATTTTGTCTTACTAATGTCTATAGGAGAAGTACAGCCTGTTCTTGCTGTCCTCATTCTGATACCCAGGCTCTCTAATACCCTACTCTCTGGTTGACTTGACAGAAAGAAAGCACAGTAAATCATGAGCTGCCTCTTCAAATTTTCCCTTCACTTCTGCTTAAAATTCATTGGCCAAAGAGGTTATGGCTTCATATACTGACCATGTGTTTCTAAAGAAAAGTACAGAAAGTGTAAAATGAACAGCGGTAATTAAGGTTTGTAAGACATGAGAATGTTCTTTCTTACTATCCTTCAATCAGGGGTTCCTAACCTATGGCTTATTGTCTCCTCAAGCTGCTGGGTTGGACAATAAAAGTGAGTTGGACAATAAAAGTTCTCTGTTTTCCAGAGGCTGGGCTTGTGGCTCAGTGGTAGAGTGCTTGCCTACTATGCATGAGGCACTAGGTTCAATCCTCAGCACCACATAAAAATAAAGATATTTTGTCCACCTAAAACTAAAAAAATGTATGTATTTTTTAAAAGTTGTCTGTTTTCTTCTTGCCCATATCATTTTGGAGGGGTTTTATTTGATGCTACTTTCTCAAAATAGTGACGAGCAATTTTGGAGTGTTCTCTGTGGTTTTCCCACTTTCCTTGTCTTTTCTTCCTTTCTGCTTATTTCTCTAATTTCACCTCCAGAAGAAAAAAAGTGTATTTGTATTGAAAGAGGGAAATGTGCTAGTAATAGTAATTACATCAGCTGTCCCTGATATAATATTAAAGTTGTAAAGTTTATTGTGCTGTAGTATAGGTAAAGAGAGAGATTTTTGTATGTGTGCTTTGACTTTAGAAATACACTACCTCTGCACATTTCAGAGAATAGGGTCAAAAAGGTCCCAGTAGACACAGGTGAGGGAAGAAGGAGGTGACTGGACAGCTGTTTACTTTCTTGCCACCATGACAGTGAAGTGAGGCAAGGACACGGTTGGCATTCTATCAAGTGCAGGATTAGTTCAAACTCTGATGGCCCCATTGACACAGTCTCCACTTAGTTTAAGGATATTGTAAAGAGCAAATGTGAAGAAAACAATCACAAAGCAACAGTGGACCGTGTGCTAACTATCTCTGTCCCCCAAGAAAAATCTGGCAGGGAAGCAGGTGGAGTTGGTGAGAAGAGACAAGGAGTGAAATCCCCTGGAGAAAGGCTAGTTAATTATGTACATAAAGCCACACTGAACAACATATTTGGGAAATCTCCTTTGGTGGGATTAATGATCTTGAATGAACCTGGCACAATGACAGGCTTTCATCTTACCCGTCTCTTTGTATAAATGGAAACTAACATTAGCAAAGGTTTTTCCTTGTGAATCTTTCAATAGTGGTTTTTAAAAAGATGTTACTGTCTAGGAGAAATAGTCTCATTGCAGTCAAGTTGAAAAATATGGTAGAAAGAAGCACAAATAACTGCTAATTCCAGTATCCTCAGTCACTGCTAAAATTTGGTATGTTTATAAAATTGAGATAATATATTTACTATTTTATATTCTTATTTTTCCACCTAAAAACTCTTTCCTGCCATGTGTAGTGGTACATGTCTACGATCCCAGCTATTCCAGAGTTGCCTGAGGCCAGCCTGGGCAATTAATGAGACCCTGTCTCAAAATAAAAAAAAATAAAAAAGGTTGGGAATATAGCTCAGTGGTAGAGTGGCCCTGGGTTCAATTCCCAGTACAAAAAGGAAAACAAAAAAGTTCTTTCTTCCTGGAAAGAAACAATTATGAAATGTGTTTTACAGAGAAGTGATATTAGCTATATTAGCGAATCTCGGCTAGCTCTGCACACTCAAGGATCCTCTAAGGTATTAAACAAAAAGAGGTGTCCTTTATGAGAATCTCTCTTTCGGTGTGGACTGGTTTGCTATACTAGGTTTTAGGAATGAAAGATTCACAGATCCTGGAAATGTCCTTGACTGACAGGATGGATCATAAACAGAATTGGGGGTTGGTTTTTCCATAGACATCATGTCATATATGGTCCTAAAGGCAGTATTTCCATGTTCACATAAATGAAGTGAACTATTATCTCCACACCCCACCCCCAGCTTCTCTTTTCTGGTTTGTCCTCTTTCTGTGATATGAGGGGGAACAAATTTGCTTGTTTGCTTGTGGCGATAACCCAGATATCTTAGCATTACCTCTCTGGTTTTTGCTGACATGATAGAGCAAATTCATGGGGATGTAGACAGGACACCAGGGGCAAGCAGTGTACCAATGTGTGCCCACAATTCTAGGAGGCTGTGGCGGGGGGTGGTGCAAGCAGTGGCCCCCTCCTTCTCTTTTGCCATCTCTAAGAAGCATCGTGGCTCCCTTCTCTGCTGGAGACTTGCCAGGCACTCTGTGATAACTGGCTATTCTGCCTACACCTAACTGGGATCCTTCCCCGGTACAATCTTAGGCTTACCCAAATTTCTCCACAGACCTGGAAAGTGCTCCTTTGTGGTCAGGGCAACAGGAACTGAGGGTGCTGCCCAACCCAGAAATTTGGGAGCCAGTGGCTTGCTTAGTCAGTCAGGGTTCACAGTTCCCAACCCCAGGGTGGGTGTGAGGTGGCAGTGACAACACCTGTGGTTCTGGTCCTGAGCAGGAATTTCTGGTTTGGGTGTGAGTTTGTGTAAATGGCTGATTTGAAACAATGCTACAGGGCTCAGGCTCGGATAGGCCTGTAAGTGGGTCAGGTCAGTTTGGAGGACATCATCAATCACCAGTTGCCTAATCTATCCTGAGTGTCAGAGCATGCTCTTTGCACTCCTGACAGTCTCAACTTTCATTTTGTCCTCCCTACCTGGTCCTTGCTGCTTTTTTCTATGACTAGGGGCAACATGGAACAGAGCAGGAAGGATTCAACGCAACTATTAATTGACTATAATGAAGACTGAATGTTTTGTCTTCCTTGTTGGCTCTGTAATGAGAGCGTTCTCTCTCTCTTTCCATTTTGGTTAAATAGGTTTGCTCCCCTTTTTTCCAGCTTCTTCCATCCGAGTTCCAGCTACAAACCAGATTCCTTCTTATTGCTTTGCTTTTATGAACCACCAACCTTGTCCTGAAACTCAGCCACCCATCTTCCTCTTTGTAGTGGTCTTCAGTCCAACAAGTAGAACACTGATTTTCAAAGCATGATCTCTGGACCAGCAGCATCAGTATCACTTAGGAATTTTTTAGAAAGACAAACTCTCAGGCTTCATCCCAGACCTCCTAGATCAGAAATTTCAGGGTGGAACCCAGAAATTCAGGTGTAACAAACCCTTTGGGCCACTAAGGAAAATAAGAACCAAAGTCACCTGTTAAAATCATTGTTTCCTCTTCTTCATCAGATGCCTCTTCGGTTCACAAATCTTGAAGGATTAAATTCTGCTGGAATTTAAGCCCTCCACAGTCCTATCAGCTCCTAGTCTGCATTCCCTTTGCCCTAGTCAAACTCCTTCTTCTCTGCCATTTCTGCTATTCAGTGCCACCCCCTCCCTGTGTTCTTCCTACTTACTCACATTCTTACTGCAGCAGTGTAAGCCAATTCTTACTCCTGAGCCCAGCCCATGGCTTCCTCCTCCCTCTGAATCTATTCTGGTCTTACATATTTATATGGTCTAATGCATTAGTTGACAGCAATTCATTCTGCTTTGCATTGACAATCCTTCTGTCCGTGGATCTGTTTTCTACACATAGATCACAAGTTTCATGAGATTTTATAACACTAAATCTCTTTGTATTACTTCCTACTTAATGCCTAATTACTTCCTTTTACCTTACATCAGTGTTTCCAAAACTGATCCGATAATAAGAACACCTGGTGCATTTGTGGAAAACATGTATGCCCAAAGCTCCACCATAGACTTCCTAATTAGAACCTTCTGGGGTACTTATTCTCAGTTCCTTAGATTAAGTACTCCAGCACCAGGTATGTTTGGGAAACACATCTATAAACAGTAAGTGCTCGACCATATTGATTTTTTTTTAATGGAGACTTTTCTATTAAAAAATATAAACAGGAGGGAAAGAGGTTTTTTTAGACATACCTCATAAGCATTTGGTAAGCACTTGCTGAATGCCTGTGTTTGGGCATAAAGGACGTTTGGGAGGAGCAATCAAGGAAAAAACAGAAGGGGGACAGATTCCAGCATAAGATGCCAGGGGAAGAGGGATGAGAAGGAAACAGCACCAGGGGACACGGGATTGAAATGACTGCCCCTCCCCCACAGGGGCTCGTGGATAGCAGGAATCTGTGGGAAGGAGGGGTGGTGAGGAGGAATGAAGGGAACTGACCCAATCCCTTTTATTCTGTGTGACTGTGTGGAGTGATTTTGCCATTCTTGAACCACGAGGCGCCAGGAAACTTGCTTCTTCCTGAATCAGACATTGCCCCCTACCAGGGCAGACTTATTTTTAGAATTATATCATATGAGGAGGCCAACCTGTGTCACTCTGTAAATGAAGAAACAGTCCACGAAGTTTAATAATTTGTTCAAGAACACGTTGTTTGTTGTTAGAGCTGAGGCTAGCTCAACCATCCTAAGACTTTTTTTTTTAACATGTATAGCATTTTAAGAAATCATTAATTTTTAGTTATAACTTGCAAATCTTTATTTTATATACAAATGAACAACTAATGCCTTCTTCAATCCCAATTTGCAGAAGTGAGACCTAATTCTAAAAAAGTGTTAATAACTGAGGTAAATGGAAATAAGGATCTAAAAGTATTGCCACAGTTATATATACATGATGGAATATTACTCCGCTTTAAAGAAGAGTGAAATTATGGCATTTACAGGTAAATGAATGGAAGTGGAGAATATCATGCTCAGCAAAGTAAGCCAATCTCCAGAAACCAAAGGCCAAATGTTTTCTCTCATAAGTGGATGCTGATCCATAATAGGGGGGTGGGGCAAGGGAAGAATGGAGGAACTTTGGATTGAACAGAGGGGAGGCAGGGAATGGGAGCGTGTGTGTGTATGTGTGTGTGTGTGTGTGTGTAGATGATGGGAATGAGATGGACATTATTACCCTCGTGTATGGGTATGATTGCATGAATGGTGTGACTCTACATCATTACAACCAGAGAAATGAAAAGCTGTGCTCCATTTGTGTAAAAAATAAACTTCATTAAATAAAAAAACTAAAATAAAAAATAAAAGTATTACCACAGTGACTGAAATATACTTGGCATTAATATGTCTATTCTTCTGGTCCTTCAATTATTCATTCAAACCCTAACCTGAAAGTTCAACCATTTTCATTGTTTGCTTGGGCATTGACTTTGGAGCAATTCAAATCAAAGTTGGAATCTGGCTCTGTCACATACTGTGTAATTTTGTTCACAGTTGTTCAATAGCTAATATTAATATTGAATGCATGTTTATAATTATGTATTTATCTAAGACTTGATTTTTTATTGTTATTTATTTATTTATTTATTTGCAACCAAGGATCGAACACAGGGCCAGCCTTTTTTATTTTTTGTTTTGAGACAGGGTCTCACTAAATTGCTTAGGACCTCAATCCAGTCATTGCTGAGGCTGGCCTTGAGCTTGTGATCATCCTGCCTCCGCCACCTGTCACATACTGTGTATTACATATGTGTGCCAATGCACCTGGTTAAGACTTGATTCTTTACCTATAAAATGGTAATGATAACGCTTTTCATGATTGCTTTGAAGATTAAATATAATGATGCTTGAAAAGTGCTTAGCACAATGCCAGATGTTTATCGAGTACTCAATATATGTGTTAACTTTATTATTTATATGCATTAAAATTTAGTCTTTTATTCCCTTCTTCCCCCTCTGTGGAGTGAAACAGGATTGAACCCAGGGCCTTGCTAGGCAAGTACTCTACTACTGAATTACATCCCAAATTCCTTTTTAAATTTTATTTTTAGTCAGGGTTTCCAGGCTGGCCTCAAACATGTTATCTTCCTGCTTTAGCTACCCAAATGGCTGAGGTTACAGGCCTGTGCCACTGCACCCACCAATCAGCATCTTCTAATAAAGTGGTATCTTAGCCACGTATCTGAGCTTGAATCCTGAACCTACCATTTGCTACTTGTGTGACCTTGAAAACATTTTCAAGGTCACTTGTGTGATGTTGAAAATTGCTCAATACCTCAGTTATTATTCCCATTTTACAGATGTATACCTGTACAATGAATATAAGGTGCCCAAAACACCATGTACACTCAATAATTTCACATACGAAAGCTATCCATGTGTAGCAAGTACCCAACCTTCCCTTAATTTCTTTGTGATTGCTGAAGAAGAAAATTTATGCAAAGAGGACAGTCAGCAACAGGCAGTGGAAGAAGTAGAAGGTCTGATTTGAACTGGAAGATATCCATCCAAACATCATTTTCTCAATACCTTTGTGAGGAAACAGAGGCCCAGATATATTCTAAGACTTGTCCAAAGATCCACTTCCTGTTGGTGTATTTTAATGTTTGCAGGAGCCCCATAACATGTGATTCTGATGATTAAGATATATCTATTCCCCAACTTCATCCCTTATACCTATATTGGGACTTGGGTGTGGTGATAAAGAGGGAAGTGTCATTGTCAACACTTTCAAGACTAGGTCAAGAGGAATTGGGTAGAAGTACCTACCAAGGGATCTGAAAAAAAAAAATCACATCAACCTCTCTGAGAGAGAAAACATGAAAACTTAGACATGATCTATTATTCAAAGCACAGAATAAGGAGAAATAGGGATAATCTCCATTCAAATCCTGTTACTATTATAGAAGTTATATCCTCAGAAATTTCATTTGATCTTAGTTTCCTCATCTATATATGGCTTTGCTCTATAAATCATATTTTCTCCTTGATATTTAAGAAATCCATGATACATGAGAGAGGGGGAATGAAAACAAGAAAAATAACTATGTAGAAAGCATTGGTCACTACTTAAGTTAACCATAAATCAAGATATATCTGGCATCCTGGAGAACTCTCTCAACTTGCTCAAAGTTAACACAGTTGAAATCTGCAGACAGGGACACTCAATCTTCTTTTGCAACCCGGGCTTAGTAGAATTTTAGATAAAACAGTGTTTAGATTTTGATTGTGCTCATTTGCCTATGTTTTGTATACCATATATCTGTGGATAAGGAAACTGAATGAGTTTCTAAAGAAACTCAGAAGCCATGACATAAATACTAAGTCCTGATATCAGTTGCTGCCAGGTAGAGCAAAGAAAGAAGCCCAAGTAGATTTCAAGTTCCCAGAGCCAAAGTAAAGGAGCCTTGACAGCTGAGGTTACTTGCCACCAGAGGAGGAGGTGGCTATTGCAAGAGTAAATCTTGATATAAGTATATTATCTAGGTGAGCCAAGTATATACTATGAGACAAAATTTACATCTAAGTTAAGAAATTAACTCCAGAAGTCAACCCTGGATCTTGCCAATCTTCCTTAAATTCCACTACATGCACCTTAGAAAAACTAAAAATTAAAAAGGAACTGAGAGTTCTTATAGTTCAGTCTGTACTCTTTCCTGTCATACACTCACAAGATTCATTCATTCATTCATATATATACACAAACACACACACGCCTACACACACACACACACACACACACACACACACATACTTTTATCTTTCTTGTTTTAAAGTGTTTTTCTTTAATTTTAAACACAATTATTTAAACTCCTTTCCCATCCATATGTAACGTAATAATAACCCCTTTCTGTCACCCTGGAAAAAACTGAAAAGTGGATCAAAGACCTTGGCATTAGACCAGAGACCCTATGCCTAGTAGGTGAAAATGTAGGCCCAATGCTCCATCGTGTCAGTTTAGGAACCAACTTCCTCAACAAGACTCCCCAAACACAGAAATAAAATCAAGAATCAGTAAATGGGATGGTATCAAACTAAAAAGCCTTTTTTTTCACAGCAAAGGAAACGATCAAGAATGTGAAGAGAGAGCCTACAGAATGGGAGAAAATCTTTGCCACCTGAAAAGGATATGTGAAGAGCTCAAAAAACTTAACACTATAAAAACAAATGACCCAATTAATAAATGGGCAAAGGAACTGAACAGGCACTTCACAGAAAAAGATATATGAATGATCAACAAATATATGGAAAAGTTTTCAACATCTCTAGCAACAGGAGAAATGCAAATTAAAACTACACAGATTCCACCTTACTCCAATCAGAATGGCAATTATCAAGAATACAAGTGAGTTAAATGTTGGCTAGGATGTGAGGGAAAAGATACATTTATACATTGCTGGTGGGACTGCAAATTGGTATAACCACTCTGGAAAACATATGGAGATTCCTCAGAAAGGAATGGAACCACCATTGGACCCAGCCATCCCACTCTTCAATATATACTCAAAGGACTTAAAATCAGTATACTACAGTGATGCAGCCACATCGATATTTATAGCAGCTCAATTCACAATAGATAAGCTATGGAGCCAACCTAGATGCCCTTCAACAGATGAATGGATAAAGAAAATGTGGTATACATACATAATGGAATATTACTCAGCCATAAAATATGATTTTATGACTTTTGCCAGTAAATAAGAAAGAGTAGAATGAATCTGACATAACTTTGCTGTGTTCATACATGAATGTACCACCAGTGAAGTTTCATATCATGTACAACTACAAGAATGGGATCCTAATTAGAGTAAGTTAAAATCCATGTATGTATGTCAAAATATATTCTACTGTCATGTATATCTAAAAATAACAAATAAAAATTTTAAAAAAGCAAAATAAATAACTCTGTAAAAAAATACACTTCCTCTTTTTTTCTTCCTTCCCTCCTCCCTCTCCCCACTCTTTCTTTTCTTTCCTTGAAACAGAGTCTAGGCTGCCCAGACTAGCCTCTAACTCCTGGCCTCAAGAGATCCTCCTGTCTCAACTTCCTGAGTAGCTAGGACCACAGGCATGTACCACTGCTCCTGGTTTCTTTTATCTTCACTTTTCTTTACTCTCTCTTCCTGTTTTGCATTTAATAGTATGGAGATCACTATTTTAAAACAGTGAAAATAAGTTTGTGTGGACTAGTTTAACCCTCTATACTTGAGTTTCCAAATAAGTATATAAATTAATATAAATTAATAGCAAGAGGAGGAATTATCTATAGTGGGAGAACTGAGAGATGTTTTTGACTGAGATGGTATGAATCAGAAATGCTGTTTCCATTAAAAGGCAGACTTGATGTGTACCAAGAATTGCACTACTGCAGCCTGAAGTTCTGGAGGGAGAGCCACCCCATGCCCACACAGACAGCCACTCCATCTGGGGTTCCTTATTCACCAAAGCGTGGCTCCAAATCCCAACATTAGGGTACTTATAGGCTTGAGGCTGCTACTGCCACGAAACAGGGATAGTGCTGCTTATATCAAGGGACAACAATAAGGAACTGGTAAGACGTCACCAAGGTCCCTGTGACCTGGCTGAACCAGCGGTTTCTCTACTAGGGGTGCTAAAAGTTATCCTGTGGCTGAATTGGAAAATCAAATACAAGAGGCCTATATGACACCAAATGTACAAAATTTACAACAGATCTACACCAAGACACATTATAATAAAACTGCCTCGCACACAGAATAAGGATAGAATTTTAAAGGCTGCAAAAGAGAAAAATCAGATTATCTATAAGGGAAAACCAATTCGGATCTAAGGAGATTTTTCAAACCAGACTCAAAACCAGGAGATCCTAGAAGAACATATACCAACTCTAAAAGATAATGAATACCAACCAAGAATCTTATATCCAGCAAAATTAAGCTTCAAATTTGTTGAAGAAATAAAAACTTTCCACAATAAACAAAAGCTAAAATAATTTACAGCAAGAAAGCCTGCACTACAGTACATTCTTGGTAGAATATCCCACGGGGAGAAAATAAAAAACAACAATGAAAATCTGCAAAGGGAAGAACTACAATAAAGGAAAAGCCAAACAAAGGAGAAACCAAGTCAAGCTAAATAACAAAAACAAACAAAATTGACCAGTAATACAAATCATATCTCAATAATAACTCTAAATTTTAATGGCCCAAACTCACTAATCAAAAGACATAGGCTGGTAGATTGGATTTTTAAAAAGGCCTAATAATATGCTGCCTCCAAGAGACTCATGTCATAGGAAAAGACACCCAAGACTGAAGGTAAAAGGTTGGGATAAAATATACCATTCACATGGTCTACGTAAATAAGCAGGGGTTTCCATCTTTATATCAAATAAAGTAGACTTCAAGCTAAAGTTGATCAAAAAGGATAAAGAAGGATATTTCATACTGCCTAAGGGAAACATACAACAACAAGACATAACAGTTATATATGCCCCAAACAATGGAGCATCTACATTCATCAAACTCTTTTCAAGTCCAAGAGTCAAATAGATCACAACACAATAATTTTGGGTGACTTTAACACAACTCTTTCACCACTGGATAGATCTTCCAAACAAAAGCTAAACAAAGAAACTATAGAACTCAATACTACAATCAATAACTTAGACATAACTGATATATAGAGAGCATATTATCTATCAGTGAGCAAATACACTTTCTTCTCAGCAGTTCAGGGATCCTTCTCTAAGAGACCACATATTATGCCACAAAGCAAATCTTAATGAATACAAAAAAGTCGAGAAACTGCCCTGCATTCTCTCAGACCACAATGGAATGAAATTAGAAATCAATGGTAAAATAAAAAATCAAAGCTACTATAACACCTGGAGACTAAGTAATATGCTACTAAATGAACAACTGGTTGCAAAAGATATCAAGGAGGAGATTAAAAAAATTTAGAGGTAAATGAGAACACTGACACAACATATTGAGATTCTAGGACACTATGAAGGCAGTTCTAAGAGGTAAGTTCACTGCATGGAGTTCATTCCTTCAAAGAAGAAAAAGTCAACAAATAAATGATCTAACATTACATCTCAAAGTCCTAGAAAAAGAAGGACAAATCAACTCCCAAAGCAGTAGAAGACAGGAAATAATTAAAATCAGAGCTGAAATCAGTGAAATTGAAATAAAAAAAACAATTGAAAAAGTTGACAAAACAAAAAGTTGGTTCATTGAATAAATAAATAAAATTGATAAGCCATTAGCCATAATAATGAAGAGAAGGAGAAGAAAGCCTCAAATTACTAACATCCACAATGAAAAAGGAAATATTATGATGGACACTACAGAAATACAGAAGATAATTAGAAATTATTTTTGAAAATTTGTACTCCAATAAAATAGAAAATATCAAAGACATTAACAAATTTCTAGAGGCATATGATAGGCCTAAATTAAATCAGGATACACAATTTAAACAGATTAATTTCAAGTAAGGAAACAGAGGATGCCATCAGAAGCCTACCAACCAAGAAAAGCCCAGGACTGGATGGATACACAGCTAAGGTCTACATGACTTTTAAAGAAAAACTAACACCAATACTCCTCAAATTATTTCATGAAATAGAAAAAGAGGGAACACTTCCAAACACATTCTTTGAGGCCAATATCACCCTGATTCCAAGAACAGACAAAGACACATCAAAGATACAAAACTTCATACCAATATCTCTAATGAATATAATTGTAAAATTTCTCAATAAAATTCTGGCAAATCAAATACAAAAGCATATTAAAAAGATGGTGCACCATGATCAAGTAGGGTTCATCCCAGGGATGCAAGGTTGGCTCAATATATGGAAATCAATAAATGTAATTTATCACATTGATAAACTCAAAGATAAAAATTATATAATCATCTCAATAGATGCTGAGAAAGCATTTGATAAAATACAGCACCCTTCATGTTCAAAATGCTAGAAAATCTAGGGATAATAGGAACATACCTCAACTTTGTAAAAGTTTTCTATGCTAAGCCCCACACCAACATCATTCTAAATGGAGAAAAATTGAAAAACATTCCCTCTAAAAACTGGAACAAGATAGGAATGCCCTCTTTTCCCATTTCTATTTAACATAGTTCCTGAAACTCTAGCCAGAACAATCAGACAGATGAAAGAAATTAAAGGGATAGAGGTAGGAAAAGAAGAACTCAAATTATCACTGTTTGCAGACCATATGATTGTATACATAGAAGACCCAAAACATTCCCAACAGAAATCTCCTAGAACTAATAAATAAATTCATCAAAGTAGCTAAATATAAAATCAACACCCATATATCAAAGGCATTTCTGTACATCAGTGACAAATTCGCTGAAAGAAAAACTAGGAAAGCCACCCTATTTACAATAGCCTTAAAAAAAAATAAAATACTTGGGAATAAACTTAACAAAAGAGGTGAAAGACCTCTACAATGAAAACTACAGAATGCTAAAGATGGAGATTAAAGAAGACCTTAGAAGATGAAAAGATCTCCCTTGTTCTTGGATAGGCATAATTAATATTGTCAAAATGACCATACTACCTAAAGCATTATACAGAATCAATGCAATCCCAATCAAAATCTCAATGACATTATTCACAGAAATAGAAAAAGCAATCATTTAATTCATCTGGAAAACTAAGAGACCCAGAATAGCCAAAGCAATCCTTAGCAAGAGGAGTGAAGCTGGTGGCATTGCTATACCAGAACTTAAACTATACTGCAGAGCAATAGTAACAAAAACAGCATGACATTGGCACCAAAATAGATCTGTAGACCAATGGCACAGAATAGAGGACACAGAGTCTGACTTACATAACTACAGTTATATTAGACAAAGGCACCAAAAATGTACATTGGAGAAAAGATCACTTCTTCAACAAATGATGCTAGAAAAACTGGAAATACACATGTAACAAAATTAAATTAAACTTCTATCTCTCACCATGCACAAAACTCAAAGTGGATCAAAGTCCTAGGAATTAAATCAGAGACCTTTCACCTAATGGAAGAAAAAGTAGGCCCAAATCTTCATCATGTTGGATTAGGCCCCAACTTCCTTAATAAGACCCCTATAGCACAAGAATTAAAACCAAGAATCAATAAATGGGATGGATTCAAACTAAATAGCTTCTTCTCAGCAAAAGAAACAACTAGTGAGGTGAATAGAGAGCCTACAGAATGGGAGCAAATCTTTATCACAAGCACATCAGATAGAGCACAATCTCTAGGATATATAAAGAACTCAAAAACTTTAACACCCAAAAACCAAATAACCCAATCAATAATTGGGCCAAGCAACTGAACAGACACTTCTCAGAAGAGGACATACAATCAATCAACAAACATATGAAAAAAAGTTCAACATCTCTAGCAATAAGAGAAATGCAAATCAAAACTACTCTAAGATTTCATCTTACTCCAGTCAGAATGGCAGCTATCAAGAATAAAAACAACAAGTGTTGGTGAGGATATGGGGGAAAAGGCACACTCATACATTGCTGGCGGGACTGCAAAATGGTGCAGCCAATCTGGAAAGCAGTATGGAGATTCCTTAGAAAACTGGGAATGGAATCACCTTTTGACTCAGCAATCCTACTCCTCAGTTTACACCCAAAGGACTTAAAAACAGCATACTACAGGGACACAGTCACATCAGTGTTTATAGCAGCACAATTGGCAATAGCTAAACTGTGGAAATAACCTAGATGCCCTTCAGTAGATGAATGGATAGGGAAATTTGTCACACAATGGCACATTACTCATCATTAAAAGAGAATGAAATCCTGACATTTGCAGGTAAATGAATGGAGTTGGAGAATATAATGCTAAGTGAAGTTAGCCAATCCCCCCAAAACAAAGGCCAAATGTTTTCTTTGATTTGAGGAAGCTGATTTATAATGGTGATAGGGGTGTGTGTAGCAGGGGAGGAAAGGAGGAACTTTAGATAGGGCAAAGGGGAAGAAGGGTAAGGGAGGGGGCAAAGGGGTAGGGATGATGGTGGAATGAGTTCAACATCATTACCCTAAGTACATGTATGAAAACATGAATGATGTCAAAATTTTTGTGTACAATCAGTGTCTTGAAAAATTGTGCTTTATATGTGCAATATAAAGTTAATTGCATTTAGCCATCATGTATAACAAATTAGAATAAATAGATAATTTAACCTTAAAAAAATTGCTAGGAAAAAAAAAGAATTTCACTAAAACTAGGTAGTTCATCTCCCATGGAAGGTCAGTCTTTTAATATAGAAAATAGTTGTGAATGTCAACATGATTGTTATGCTGGTAGGGGTGATTACCAAGAAGGAATTTTGTAGATAGACATCAAATACTTTTAAAGCAAACTTTTCAGGCTTCTATCCCAATGTCTTTTGTTTAGATGTGACCTGCGGTGTTAGAGTCTGTAAACAAGTCAGGATGGTGCCTGGCATTTTGCCAGGGAAATGTTAGAGTTGGTAAACAAGTCTAGATGGTGCCTGGCAAAATGCCAGAGGGAGTGGTTTGAGAAATAACAAAAGCGAGCCATTAAGTGTGGAGATTCCTTATTGGTTGACTGATGTATCTAGTTTATGCTAATTAAGATAAGCTGTGTGGAATGTATAAATACCTCTGTTGTCCTACAATAAATGGCTTCCACTCCTGCTGTATCAATCTACACAAGTTGTTTGTAACCCCCAGGTTATTTTGCTGCAGCCGGACTGCAGCAGATGATGGCCCATTACGGGGAGCCCCGGGACACTTGGGGGTAAGTGATGAAAAAAAGCTGCCCGTCCATAGATAGGACGGGAGCAAATCTGCTCATCCCTAGGCAGATAGGGCGAGAGGAAAAATGGCCATTTCGAGAAAATGGAGAAGATTGATACAGTATGTTTGTGTCTTGTTTTGTCTCAGTGTATTGTATTGTCTTTATGATGAAAATATGAAAGGGGTGAGAAGTAAATTGATAAGGGAGACACCCCAGTGGAACCAAGAGCAGTTAGGGCATGTGTTGATGGAAGCCCAGGAACTCTAGTCAGAAAGAAGAAAAAAGTCCAGAAGAAGAAGGATTATCAGGAAAAAAGTTGCAGCAAAAGGCTATTACTGAATACTTTTCGTTACCTGAGGGTGCGTGAATCGGAATCGGGGCAGCAGCTGGCACGTGCGCTAGCCGGTCATGGCTCAGCAAGGACTTTCCAAGTGGTGGCAGCTGGCTCTTCCAGTGCCGCGAGCCCAAATCTAGACCTGACCTGGAGGTACAGTCTTATGGGCTCTTGCTCCCTGTGCTCCGAAGCAGTTTGAGTACCGGACTCTCCCCAGGGCCATCTGGGGCTGCCCGGGATGCTGCAGGCGGAGGATGGCCAGCTTCCCTGAAGTTTGATCATTTCCAAGGCCTGTAACTACAACCATTAAGGCTTATTTCAAATGTAAAAAAATCTTGAGATAATGTGCTAAATTGTTCAGAAGGTTGTTTTCTTAGCGCCTGCTGGAATACCACAGGATTTTCCTTAGCCATCCGGAGTTCCTGCCAGTGAAAAGGACGGTGGAAAAATTTCCAGTGTTGCTGAAAACCAGATGAGACTTTGGCTGAGAACCGGACAAGACTTCAGATCAAGCTAGCTGCCTGCAGAACTTACCTGGACTGTGAGTTAATCTATTGAGACACTGCTTTACCTGGACTGAGACAACAAACTGTAATCTACAACAAATTGTAACTCGGTATCTTTGCTAACGGTGTCATTGCTGGTATAATTTTTCCAAGGGCTTCTTGCATGGAGCCATCAATTGGTCTGGTATTGTGACATTTTGTATCCTCCCTTTCTGTTTGTAGCAGGTTATTTATGGTGTTTGTGTAAAAACCACTATGGTCGTTATTTAAATTAAACAAAAGGGAGAAATGTTAGAGTCTGTAAACAAGTCAGGATGGTGCCTGGCATTTTGCCAGAGAAATGTTAGAGTTGGTAAACAAGTCTGAATGGTGCCTGGCAAAATGCCAGAGGGAGTGGTTTGAGAAATAACAAAAGCGAGCCATTAAGTGTGGAGATTCCTTATTGGTTGACTGATGTATCTAGTTTATGCTAATTAAGATAAGCTGTGTAAAATGTATAAATACCTCTGTTGTCCTACAATAAATGGCTTCCACTCCTGCTGTATCAATTTACACAAGTTGTTCGTCACTCCCCGGTTATTTTGCTGCAGCTGGACTGCAGCACTGCGGTATAATCCATGTCTCTGGAGGAACTGCTATACTTTGGTTTCTTCCTTGTGAGACTACACTCTAGGTGACCGAGTCATGTCTTTTTTTTTTTTTTTTTTTTTTTGCTTAGACTTCTAGGAAGTTCAGAACCATATTTGAAGCTCCTCTGGAAAAAAAATACATCTTTTCATATCATATACATACTTGTGTTCTTTATCTCCTGGTCTTGAATTTTTAATATTTTTCCCTATGTTTCCTGGCCATAATACTTTATTCTGATCTTTTTAAAATACCTTTGTTTTATTTATTTATTTTTATGTGCTGAGGATTGAACCCAGCATCTCACACTTGCTAGGCAAGTGCTATACTAGCCCATGACCTTTGTTTTTTTTTTAACATTTGTTTTATCCTGGAGCCATTATATGCTACATTTAATAATTTATAAAGAACTACATAATTGCAACAAGGATTAAAAAAAGAAAAATACTAAAACAAAGCATATATTCCTGCAAAGATCAAATAGCTCTACTGAGCCTGTCCACATTTGAAAATCCCTGTGTTTAAATTCTATATGATTTAATCAGCATTTTGAAAAATTTGATTAAGGGAGGACAACCTTTACCAATGTTGCACAAAAAGCATGGATTTAAGATTTTGAAACTTAACCATCAATGTGACCTTAGCTCAATATTCCTTATGGCTTTGTGGAAAAGAACCATTCAGTGAAATCCGACATCTGGAATGGTCTGGTTTTGTGCATCAGCTTAGGCTATTGTATTTGTGACTTATGTCCTTCATTATTATTTGGATCGCCTTCCACACTGGATCACGTGTTCTCAACTTACCTGTCTAGCCCCATCTCCCCACTTCCTATTTGGCACCTTACATTTCACAGATTCATAAGCTTCCTGCAGGTCCTCTGATGGGCCCCTTTTCTCCTTCCCCTTAGAGGCCCACTTCCTGCCACTTCCCTTAAGAAACAACCCTTCATGTGAGCTCCTGTTGGTCACTTTGCTCCAGCCTTCAGAAGCCTCCTCTCCAATACTCCGTAACATTTGGAATACCCACCATGGTTAGTGTTTTATTCATCTCCCCTGCCAGATTGTGAACTCCTGAAGTCAAGAACTATTTCATGGCGATGTAAGTGCAGATGTGGCCCTAGTATAGCTTTTGGTTCACAGGAGGTATTCAGTTTAGCTTTGACACTGAGTAAGCTCTTGCTGAAGTGATGTCAAATGAGTTGCTACATAGGTCAATAAGACATTTCACTGGGTCACAGCTACACTTTGGTCAGGAATGCTTCCTTGGGCCTGCTCTCTTCTCCTAGGTCATGAATTACAATAGACCTTGTTTTTTTGTTTGTTTTGGTTTTGGTTTCCGTTCTTACTTTGATCATTCTTTTCTTATTTCTCTATTTGTGATGAAGTTTATTTATCTCAAAGCCTACCTTCCCACTTTAAAAGTCATTTTATTATTATTGGTAATAGTATTTGTGGGCTGGAGATTGAACCCAGGGGCCCTGTGTATATTAGAAATATACTCTACAACTGAGCTAGTGCTTCTACCAATTAGCTATATCCCCAGTTTGGGCTTATTTTATTATTAAAAAACCAAGAAAAACTTGGTACATGTTGGCAAAGTTAAATATTAAATATAATTAGCGACAGAATTAGGTTATTTATAAAAAAATCCTACATCTGTTTTATAGTTTTAAGATCAATAATCAAATTATAGTATTTTAAAACCTGAAAGGAAGTGATTGCTTTAATAACAACAAGTTGACTTAATATTTACTTATTTGGGGTTACGGTCATGCACTGCTTAACCACCAGAACATGTTCTAAGAAACAAGTTAGGGAAAGCACAGAATGGACTGTTACAAAGTACAGCTCTGATATCGGTAGGTGGGACAATCTTTGGGACCACTTTTATATATTTGGTCTGTAATTGACCAAAATGTTGTTTTGCAGCATAGGAACATAACTGGCCTTTCAATGAAGACTAAAATATTACTTATAGAGCTGTTGGATCAACTGCCTTCTACACATTTACAGTAAGGACAAGGAAGAATGCAGGCAAGAGCTCCAATAAATGAAAATAAGAATCTCATGATTCATGCCTTTGGCTCATAGAACATGCACTTGGGCACTTACTCTGAAATCTATTTTCCAGCCAAGATGAAATCCTAGGCATGAAGTACAGTTAGGATAACCAGTGATTTGCCAAAGGACTTTTCTTGCTTTTATCACTGAAAGTCTCACAACCTAGGACAGCTGTGAGTCCTAGGCTACTCCTCAGTTTAAGCAAATGAGATAAGCCCTTGCCCTCAACTTGGTTCATCCTTAACTGATCAAGGTGAGTCACATCCTGGTGTAACCCTAGAAAGTAGATTTTGTTTACTGTTTACCATTTTCAGTGTCAAAATCTCCTTTGCCCTGGGCACCTCACCTCATTTATTTATTTATTTATTTATTATTTCTTTTTTATTTATTTATTTATTTAATTCTCCCTTAATTCAAAGCAAGACCTCAGACCATAACTTACATTTTAAAATTGATTTATATTAATATGTTAATTCTAGATTTTGGCATCTAAATTTCTTTATTCTCAATTCTTAAAGACATTTCAGGGAACTGGAACATGTTTGGCTATAAATTTTGTAAGGGTAGACAGGTCCTTGTCTTACACATGAAATAACATTGTAATAATACCTAATACTTTAGGGAAGAAGTTCATAATAGACAGTACATGCTCAACTACTCCACAACTCCTGCCTTGCATTTCTTTCCCCAATATTCTGCATTCTTTCTGTGCCTTCCACCTCCCTTTATGCTTTGTAATCTATAGGCAAAAGACAACAGATGAATATAAACAAAAAATTTAAGTTAGTAAAAGGAAATAAAATAAGCACAGATTAATTTACACTTGAAGACTCCTGACTCAGGCAGTATGGTCATGGGCTCTCATATCTAGCACTGTCCAGGTGACTGGAACCTTAGCTGCTGCCTCTTTGCCCTAGTAGTCTCAGAACTGGTAATACTGAGGACAGAAGAGGAGAAGACAAATGTTACAAAATCTCAAAGGGAATGTAACCCAAGAGACTGACAGAAATGTAGAAGCGGAGCCAGGTGTGATGATACATGCCTATAATCCCAGCTACGTGGGAGGCGGAGGCTAGAGAATGGCAAGTTTGGAGCCAGCCTGGGCAACTTAGTGAGACCTTGTCTCAAAATAATAAAAAGGATTAGAGGGGGTAGTTCAGTGACAGAGTGCTTGCCTAGCACATGCAAGGCCCTGGGTTCAGTTCCCAATACCACCAAACAAACAAATAAACAAACAAAACACATAGAGTGAGTCCCAGGAGCCTAAACTGTCCAAACTAAAAGGAAAATGGGAAGAATGTTAAAAGCTTGGAAATTCTAGTCATTGGGGTATAGGCTGTTTGTATTTAACCCATAACCATTTTACTAATCCACTACCAAATTTCTGACCCACAGAAACTATTTGGTAATAGATGTTTATTATTTTAGACTGATATATTAGTGGTATTTGTAATGCAGCATGAGATATTTTTACTGTCTCTGTTCTGATTTTTAAAAATATTATGATTAAGGCTGAGGATATAGCTCAGTTGGTAGAGTGCTTGCCTTGCATGCACAAGGGCCTGGGTTCAATCCCTAGCAATACCAAAAAAAAAGAAAGAAAAGAAAAAAAACTACCAAAAAAATATGATTAACTTTGTTTATTCCAGAACTTTATATTGAGAAAATCATATTGTGCTATTCATAACTGATTTTGAAATGCAATTTTATTTTTAATATTTTGAGCTTTTCCCTAAAATTTTTTTTGAAGAAATTAATTATTTGGTCACTAAATTGCAAAAAAACAACATTTAATGAAGAAGAACCTAGCAGCCAGGCATGGTGGTGCATGCCTATAATCCCAGTGGTTCAGGAGGCTGAAACAGGAAGATTGAGAGTTCAAAGCCAGCCTCAGCAACAGCGAGGTGCTAAGCAACTCAGTGAGACCCTGTCTCTCTCTTGGGCTGGGGATATAGCTCAATTGGTAGAGTGTTTGCCTTGCATGCACAAGACCCTGGGTTTAATCCCCAATACCACAAAAACAAAACAAAACGGACCCCCATCTCTAAATAAAATACAAAATAGGGCTGGGGATGTGGCTCAGTGGTCAAGTGTCTCTACATTAAATCCCTGGCACACACACAAAAACAAAAACAAAAAACAAAAAACGCCTAGCAATTCTTATTTGTCTATGTGTGTATATGTATGGGGATATTTATTTGTTTTGTATTGGAGATTGAAGCCAGGATTTTGTGCATGCTAGCAAGTGCTTTACCACTAACCTCTAACCCCAGTCTAAGTGTTTCTGAGTGTTAAATCATTTAAACTTTTCTCTTCTTTTTCTTCCTCTTCTTTTTTTTCTCTTCCCCCTCCTCCTTCTTCCCCACAAATCCTGGCCAGTACTGGGAATTGAGCACAAATCTTTCCAAGTGATAGGCAACTGCTCTACCACTGAGCTACACCCAATCCTTTATTGTATTTATTTACTTTATTTTGAGACAGAGACTGGCCTCACACTTGTGATCCTCCTGTATCAACCTCCCAAATAGCTAGGATTACATGCATACGCTACCATGTCTGGCTCTTATTGAGACTTTTTCAACACGTTTTAATTCCTTAGAAGTGATCTTTTTGTGGTACAACCTGGTGTCCCACTAGGATCACAGGACCTTGAACCTAGTATGTGTTCAATAAATAAATACAGTAAGTAAATACATAGCTAAATCAATCAGTTGTTGCCGTCAATTCAAACATCCTGAGTGATATAGGATCACTTTCCTGCCTGTGTTGCATTTTGTCTCTTACATTTCCTGAACTTTAACCTATGTCATAAACCATACAGATGTGGGTGAGAGGACCAACCTAGGGTTTCTTTAGCAATCAGAAGCTCTGGGACTATGTCTTGTATCACTGTGGACATGAGACACATGCCCCATTTAACACCTGCAGACTTGGGCTGGTAATTCTGTCTTCAGGAATTTTAAAATTAAGCCACAAAAATAGGCAGACCACTCACTATCTGTCTTTTCTGAATCCACATTTTACTTACCTATTTGAATGATGCTGTTATTTGTTTTTGAGAATATGCATTGTTTAATTCCAAAGATAGAAAAATTGAGGTAAATTTTATCTAAATTTAGCACAGTGTGTGAAAACTCTTCTATAAGTGCAAATTTGAAAGGCGGTTCTAGTGTCTTAGTAGATGGAGTAGAATTAGCAAAGACAGCATCTTGGCGGTCCCTAGGTCATCTCCTTACATATTTTGGAGTCTGACACAAATGCAAATTTTGCAACCAGTTACAGATAAATTAAGAATTCAAAACTTTGGGAAGATAGTTTTCCATAGGCATTTTTAGAAAGCTGAGTTCATCTGGTATTGATTTTTTAATCTGTTTTTGGTGAATATGTTTATCTCTTTCTAAAAAATATTCGTACAGCTAAAAGTGGTCCATATTCATTGAGTCCCATCACTAGAGAAATGGAATGCAAAAATGAGACAACCAAGATGTAAATTTTCAAGTTTCAAAATATGATGGGTAAAGGTCAAAAAGAGGAGCCAACTTGAAGGGGTCTCCTTTGGCTAAGTATGAGAACATTGGAATAACAAATTTAATGACAGTAATGAGTAATAAACCATGAATAAAATAAGAGTCCATGGACCCTGTGGATATAAATAAGTAACTGAACAAGTAAGTAAATGAGAGAACAGGAAAAGCTATTAAAGTAGCTTGAATTCTATGTAATATGTGCAGAAAGATTGATGAAAATAGAAAAATCATATTTATTAATACTGTAATGATTGTTTTAGGATCAAGAATTATCAGTGGATGCTAAAATTAGCTCAAAAAAGTTATGAGCTAATAAAAATTATTTACATAATCTCAAGATATCTTCCCACAGCACTTCCTTGTTGCACAGAAAAAGAGTAACTTTACCATGGGGAAAGCTGGTAGACCTCACTTTCACCAATGAACAACTTGACTTCAACATTGAGGGAACATATTGGTACTGTGTTAGCTCCAAGAGGAGAACACAGCATCATTTCTGCAGTGTTCTTTCCAAAACGCACAATCTGAACTTTATCATGAACAAACATCAAACTCAAACTGAAGGATGTGCTATAGAACAATAGGCTTGTACAATCCCAAAATATCAAGGTCTTAGAAGACAGAGATTCAAAAATTGTCTAGATCAGTGTTTTAGAACATTAGCATACATCATAAACACCTGGGCAGACATGTTAGAAATGGATTATGCCAACCCTCATCTCCAGTTTCTGACTCATAGATCTGGGATAGAGACTGAAACTTTGAATATCAAACAAGTTCCTAGATGATGAACATGTGGTGATCTGGGGATCACAGTTAAAGAACTAATGGTCTAGATTGGGAAAGCAATGTCCCATCAGCCAAATTCAGCTGGCAGCTGAATTTTTTTTTTCTATACAGTCATCCTCTTATTTACAGGGATATGTTCCAAGACCCCCAGTGAAAACCTGAAACCATAGATGTTACCAAACCCTCTGTATCATATTTTTCCCTAAACATACATACTAATGATAAAGTTTAATTTATGAATTAGGCAAAGAAAGAGATTAACAATAATAGCTACTAAATAGAATAAAAAGTTTAAAATATGTATATAGTTAAAGTTATGGTCTCTCAAAATACCTTGTTGCGCTGTCCTTACCTGTCTTCTTCGGATGACATGAAATGATACATAAAGAATCACTTTGCAGTTTCTCTGTCCTGGGCAAATTGCCAGCACCACTACTTCTGCCCTTTTGAAGCAATTCTTCTGTAAAATAAGGGTTAGTTTGAACAAGAGCCTGCCATTCTGCCACAGTTGATCTGATAACTGAGGTGACTGCTAAGTGACTAAGGAGCAGGTAGTATACAGAGTGATGCACTGGACAGAAGGAAGGATGATTCATGTCCCCAACAGAACGGAGTGAGACAGTGTGGGTTTTATCATGCTACTTAGAATGGCAGGCCATTTAAACCTTATGAATTGTTGATTTCTGGAATTTTTCATTTAATATTTTCAGACCATAGTAACTAAAACCATGAAAAGTGAAACCACAGAGAAGAGGGTGCTACTGCTGTACTGAAACACAGACAAACCCAGCTGTGTAAGTATTCTCTCTAGCTATTTTTGGCTGAGTTGAATAGTTTTCATACAACATAAATATTTACTTCCTAGCCCTTAACAGAACAAGTTTGCCAAAGTTTGATCTAGAACCTAAGTTAACTATGCAGCATGATAATTAAATATAGGTGCGATCCCATCTTTAATTGGAATCCAGATAATTGAAAAGCTGAAAAAGGAACAATTTTCAAAATTTGAATGTCTGTAGACTAGATTATAAATTTTATCAATATTTTAATTCTCTGGTTTGATCATTGTACTGTGGTTATATATGTAAAATGCTAACATTTCAAGAATCTGAGTGGAGGGTATATGAAAATTCTTCATACAACTTTTGCAGTGTTCTATATGTGGGAAATTACTGTTTTAATATATATTTTTATTTGTTCTAATTAGTTATATATGACAGAAGAATGCATTTTGACACATCATACATAAATGAAGTATAACTTTTAATTTGTCTGATTATACATGATATAGAGTTACACAAGTCATGTAATCATATATGCACACAGAGTAATAACATCCATTTATTCTACCATCTTTCTTACCCCCATGGCCCCTCCCCTTCCTTCACACCCTTCTGTCTAGTCCAAAATACCTCTATTCTCCCCACTCCATTGTGAATTAGCATCCACATATCAGAGAAAACATTTGGCCTTTGGTTCTTTGTAATTGGCTTATTTTGCTTAGTATAATATTCTCCAGTTCCATCCGTTTACCAGCAAATGCCAAAATTTCATTCTTTTTTAAGACTTGAGTAATATTCCATTGTATATATGTACCACATTTTCTTTATCCATTCAGCAGTTGAAGGGCCCCCACGTTGGTTACATACTTTAATTATTGTGAATTGAGCTGCTATAAACATTGATGTGGCTGCATCACTGTAGTATGCTGTTTTTAAGTCATTTGAGTATAAACCTAGGTGTGGGATGACTGAGTCAAATGGTGGTTTCATTCCAAGTTTTCTGAGGAATCTCCATATAGCTTTCCAGAGTGGCAGTCCCACAAGCAATGTATGAGTGTTCCTTTTTCCCTATATCCTTGCCAACGTTTGTTGTTGCTTGCATTCTTGATAATTGCCACTCTGACTGGAGTGAGATGGAATCTCAGTGTAGTTTTAATTTGCGTTTCTCTAATTGCTAAAGAAGTAGAACTTTTTTTTTCATATATTTGTTGATCAACTGTATTTCTTCTTCTGTGAAGTGTCTGTTCAGTTCCTTTGCCCATTTATTGACTGGGTTATTTGTTTTTTGCTCTTAAGGTTTTTGAGTTCTTTATATATCCTGGAGATTAATGCTCTGTCTTAGATGCGTGTGGTAAAGATTGTCTCCCATTCCATAGGCTCTTTCTTCACATTGTTTCCTTTGTTGTGAAGAACTTTTTAGTTTGATTTCATTCCATTTATTAATTCTTGATTTTACTTCTTGTACTTTAGGAGTCTTGTTAAGGATGCCAGTTCCTAAGCTGACATGGTGATGATCTGGGCCTACTTTTTCTTCTGTTAGGCACAGGGGTCTCTGCTCTACTGCCCAAGTCTTTGATCCACTTTGAATTGATTTTTGTGCAGGGTCAGAGACAGAGGTGGAATTTCATTTTTCTACATATGGGTTTCCAGTTTTCCCAGCACCATTTGTTGAAGGGGCTACCTTTTCTCCAGTGTATGTTTTTGAAGTCTTCATCTAGTATGAGAGAACTGTTTTATGTCTTCTATTCTGTACCACTGGTCTATGTATCTTTTTTGTTGTCAATAGCATGCTGTTTTGTTACTATGACTCTGTAGTATAATTAAGATCTGGTATTGTGATGCCTCCTATTTCATTTTTCTTGTTAAGGATTGCTTTGGTTATTCTGGGTCTCTTATTTTTCTAAATAAATTTCATGATTTCTTTTTCTATTTCTATGAAAACCATCATTAGACTCTAATGGGAATGGCTTTAAATCTGTATGGTACTTTTGGTAATATGGCCATTTTAACAATGTTAATTCTGCCTATCCAACAGTATGGGAGATCTTCCATCTTCTAAAGTCTTCATCAATTTATTTCTTTATTGTTCTATAGTTTTCATTGTATAGGTCTTTCACTTCTTTTGTTAGATTGATTCCCAAGTTTTTTTTTTTTTTGAGGCTATTATAAATGAGGTAGTTTTCCTAATTTCTCTTTCAGTATATTCATCACTGATGTATAGGAACACATTTGATTTATGGGTGTTAATTTTACATCCTGCTACTTTGCTAAATTCATTTATTAGTTCTAGAACATTTCTGGTGGAATTTTTTGGATCTTGTAAATATAGAATCATGTCGTCGGCAAATAATGATAATTTAAGTTCTTCTTTTCCTATTCGTATCCATTTAATTTCTTTCTTCTGTCTAATCGCTCTGGTTAGAGTTCCAAAGATGATGTTGAATAAAAGTAGTGAAAGAGAGCATCCCTGTCTTGTTCCAGTTTTTAGAGGGAAGGCTTTCAATTTTTCTCCATTTAGAATGATGTTGGCCTTGGATTTAGCACAGATAGCTTTTACAGTGTTGAGATATGTTTCTACTATCTCTAGTTTTTCTAGTGTTTTGAACATGAAGGGATTATGAATTTTGACAAATGCTGAATCTATTGAGATATTCATATGATTCTTGTCTTTAAGTCTGTTGATGTGATGAATTATGTTTCTTGATTTCCATATGTTGAACTAACCTTGCATCCCTGGGATGAACCCCATTTATTCATGGTGTACTACCTTTTTAATATGTTTTTATATGTGATTTGCCAGAATTTTATTGAGAATTTTTGCATCTATGTTCATTATGGATATTGGTCTGCAGTTTAGTAATGAAATTACTTTTTAAATAAAATGTTTACAATTTTTAAAACAAAAATTTTTGACCACCATAAGTTTAACATTACATAGGTGATCAAATTGCAAATGTGCTAACAAGGAGTACTTACTTGGGTTGTAACTATTTAGAGATTACCCCAATATGAATTGCACCCCAAATGATTGGAAAAACTTTATTCATCACACAAACAAGCTTCAACTAGAAATCAGAAATTGACTTTTTTGCATAGGCAGAATAAAGTACAAGAGGCATTCTCCAAGTTTGGAGGGATAAAAACCACATTGACACACCATTGGCCTCTCAAATACAATTTGTTATCAGGAGATGATTACTTGTCAGGAACTTTTAATCAAAACTGCACTCAGGTGGCTCATACTACACATCCTCAAATACTAATAGTTTTTATTGGTGCTATTTTTTGTGCTTGATTTTGTTATAATGAAATCTCCAGATTACTACTTGGTATCCTGGTACAGCCAGAGAGGCACTGTTAGGGATACATCAAGCTGTGCCTAGTTCAGACAACTGAGTAATATGGAGACTAGGAGTGGGAAATAATTCCACCTTCGGGAACACCTGTTCCCTGTGGACTTCTTTATAAACCATGCTTGTTTCCTTTCCCCATTTCTCCTTGTAGACAGATGGAAAAAAGGAATTCTTTCTATTTTTCCTTTTTCTATACCAAACCCACCCCAAGAATAAGTTGGCACTTTGGGGAAAAAAATTTTTTTTCATTCAGTCCATATCAAGCAATTGACTTCAATAAATTTTCTCTTTTTTAATGAAGTTCAACCTATTTGTTTTTCTTTTATAATTTTTACTTTGTGTGTGTTATTTGAAGCTTTTTACCTTTAACAATTTCTAATTCCACATACTTTCTTAGCCTGGTGATTTGACCTGTCTTAGGTACTAAATCTCCAGAGAAAATGCAGCTCCTGCCCTCTGGAGCAGGGTTTCTCTATGTGAACTCATACACCTCCCTCCTGAATAGAGTTTGTGGGTTGCTTGGGGCTGTTGCTTTCCTCCTGAAATTTTAGGTGCAGTGACAGAAAAGAAGTGTGCAGAATTCATACCTACTGTAAAATTAGATCACAACAATAAATTGGAGAACCCTAGTGAGGTCTTGTTTATTTATTTATTTACTTATTTTGGTACTGGGCAACGAACCAAGGAGCATGTTACCACTGAGCTACAACCACAATCCCCCCCCTTTTTTTAAATTTTGAGATAGAGTCTCGCAAAGTTTCCCAGGCTGACCTCATGCATGCTAGGCAAGTACTCTGTCTCCTGCCTCAGTTTCCTGAGGCCCTGGGATTAATGGTTTATACCTCTGGGCCTACCTCCCTGTGGGTCATTAAAAGCATATTCCATTCCCTACAAACTTTCTTTCTGGGATAAATTTCTGAGCCCTTTTTGCACATTTTCTCTAGTCCTGACAATCCTAATACTAGTGTGAAACAGATAATTGTATTCCCATTTTCTAAGTGAGGAAATCAAGCTAAGAGCTCACTGATTTATTTTAGAACCACATAGCTTGTGAGTCATAATTTGTTCTCATTGAGCTTGTTTTTGCTTAATCTATTTATCAAATATTATAAATACAGATTGAACATCCTTAATATGCTAATCTGAAATCTGGAATGTCCAAAAATATGAATTTTTTTGAACACCACCCTGATACCAGAAGTGGAAAATTCCACATTGTGAAACTTTGCTGCATGTGGAAAATTATTAGAAATATTTTATGAAATTACCTTCGGAATGTGTTTGTAAGGTATATATGAAAGAGATAAATTTTGTATTTAGACTTGAGTCTCCCCAGTCTCCCCCCAAATGGAGATTAAACCCAGAACCTCATGCTGAGCTAAATTCCCAGCTTTTTTTCCCCATAGGATCTAAATTGCTAAGGTTACTCTCAGACACACAATTATCCTGTAGTTGAGATCACAGGTATGTGCCACCATGCTTGGCTAGACATGGATCTTATTCCCAAACTATCTTATTATGTATACAGAAGTGTTTCCAATCTGAAAAAAAGTCTGAAATCCAAAACAGAGTTTTGGTCCCATGCATAATGGATTAAAGTATAGGCAACCTGTAATGTGACAAGAGCACTGTTATGAATACCACACAAAATCCTTGGGCTTCACAGTTTCTGTTTGATATCTTTTCAGTAATCCAGTGCTATTTCCTTGTTTCCTATTTCACACAAGTCAAAACTTTTAATAACAATATACACTTACAGAAATAAGTGACAACAAAGTCAGCTCCTCCATACTTTAACAACCTGGAGAATGTCTAGTTTTCCCTAGCTCAAGAAGCCCCTTCTTTTACACGTTACACTTATCCAATTCCAGACCCATACATCTAAGGGGATATCTGGGAGAAGAAGCACATTGACTTTGTTGCCAAGGAAAGAGGCTTTGATGGAAGAGGGAGATAACTTTTTCTCCCTTTCTGCAGAAGAGATGACTAGCTGGAGGCTCTATGTCCCCTTTGATCAGGGAACAACTAGGCAAAACAAACAGCTGTAACGTCCTCTTTGTTGAATTAAAGACATCCCTATGTTGTATTATTGTGTAACGCAACACAGAGGATGCTGTGTTGCGTTACACAATAATTTACTCAACAAAATTAATTTTTCCACGAATAGTAATTTTAGAAAACCAGTGTAGGAATTGAGAATTTTGTTGTGTGCTAGGTTACATAAGAAAATTTACTTTTTTTTCTTATTGTAGATGGACACAATACCTTTATTTATTTGTTTATTCTTATGTGGTGTTGGGGATCAGTCCCAGTGCCTAATGCATGCTAGGCAAGTACTCTATCACTGAGCTACAACCCCAGATGCCAAGAAAATGTATTTTAAGGTATGTATACTGAATTATGTAAAGCTAATGATATATTAGCTCTATCACACTCTAGCAACAACAATCAAAAAACATTAGATGAATATTTCAGCAATTATAACAACCCCCCAAATTGATAAGCAACTGGAAAAATCTTGATTCTCACTGAATCTGGTTGATGGATACATGGGGAGTCATTACATTGTTGGTTATACATTTTTGTATATTTTTAACATTTTTCATAATAAATTTTAAAAGAATGTGAAGAGAGATGATCCTTTAAGAACATGTGTTGGAGGATTGGGCTGTAGCTCTGTGGTGAACGGCTGGCCCAGCACGTGTGAGTCCTTGGATTCCATCCCCAGCTTGGGGTGGGGTAATGTGGAGTGAATGCAAAAGTACATTTTCAAGGTTATAATTTCTATTGGCAAACTTACTTTTCTAAGTTTCGCTATAGTTTATGAAGTACAAATATAAATTTAGGTAGGTGACCTAAATTCTTGAAGCTGTAGTTTTATTCATGTCTTTTTAAAAATTCATTTATGTTTCAGGAAATGGTAAAAACGTCATGAAATCATACAATGAGAATTAGTGGTACAATTTCTAAAAGATTTGAACTACTTAGGTCTCTGCCCTCTACCTTAGAGCAGGTATACAACTACATTCAATCTAAACTGATCTTAAATCTAAAACTGATTTTTAGGTGAAAAACAACTAAAAATTGGTAAAAAGAAACACTTTGGTATTTGTTATAAATAATATAATAAATAATATGTCAAAAGATATGTAATGTGTAACAACAAATTATATTATCACAATACATAATAATTTTTCTCATAGATTATTATCTTAATCATGAATTTAAAATAGATATATATAATAAATACAGGGTCCCCATCACCATGATCTGTCATTATCTCTGTGTACAACTGAGGAAATAGCATTGGCCTTCTGACCCTCACCCTTCTTTCAGGAAAAGCATTAAGCCAGCCTATGTTGGGTGATGTTGTTGTAACAAAGGTCACTTGCTTAATCAAGCTTTCCATTGTTTTTCATGTCACAAGATATTGTGAAACAGATATCTAAACACAGATTTCAAGTTGTAATAGCAGAGGAGGAGAGAACTAGAGGGTCATTTAGCCCGGAAGTAGGACATAACCCTTTTACACATTTTCTCATTGTCTAGAACTAGTTACAAGGCTCCTCCTACCTTCAAAGAGAGTGGGAGAGAGATATGGCCATTCAGTGGCATGTCTCTGGTACAGGTGAGTGTATGACAAATATAACTCAACCTAGATCTGAATTATTGCCATTGTTTATACCCGGAAAAACCCAAAAAAGGCTCAGTAAAGAAGTGTTGTTTTTTGCTGAATCTTCTAGAATGAACAGTCTCTGGAGAAGCAGTGCTGGGAATGGTAAAGAACCCCGTGGATAAATTAATAGCACAAAAATAATCAAGTACTGAATGTGAGAGAGATCAGTTTTGCTAGAAATTATACAAAATTGTGAAAATAAAGGTTGAAAAGCATTCACTAGTCAATTTGTAGAGAGACATATAGATGAACTTAGTAAAAAGTATTTGAAACTTAAATTGTTATTATGGGATAGGAAGGGATACTCTAACCATGTCATACTATGGATTATTCTCTGAATCAGAAAAGTAAAGTTAGACCAGGAAAGTAAAGAGATTTTCTAATCGTCATTTGGCTAAAAAGATCAGGGATTAAAGTCCATGTTTTCTGATCCCAAATTTGGATTTTATACAGCTACCTTATGATTATAATGTGATTTTTGAAGATTAAACTGGAAGATTAAACTGGTGCACACAATGGATGAGATGGTGGGGAGGCCAAAGATGGGAAGACTATCTTAGATAATTTTATACACTTATTTTTTTAATGAAAAAGAAAGTTTCCTGACCTAGACTAATTATCAAGAAGAATAAAGAATTATGTGATTGAATCAGAGAGTTCTTTCTCTTTGCTTCATGATTTTGTATTCAGTATAGGCACTCTGGTTAAGTTTGTATCCCTACTGTGGTGAGATTGGGAGGAGAATGAACATGGGGGCTTAACCTCACAGTCTTTTTTTTCCCCCCTGTGGTGGTACAACTCTTCTTTGATTAGGTGGGTAAGTTGAATTCTGCATAAGGGAGGAAAATGTTTGCATGTTTATGTAGCCATGGATTTAAGCAACATTTTCAAATTCAACATTATCAGTAAAACAAAACAAAACTTTGATTATCATTTGTTCCCCAACCTCATCCCTTCCCCCTTTTCCACACCTCCCCCCATCCTAGATCTTAATTGATCTAAACTCGGGAGAAGAAAGGGTGGTTATTTATTATCCCCTTTAAACTGAAACAGAAGGAGTAAAGTTTGTAAAAAGAGAATTTTAGAATGGAAAAGACCTCAGAAATCATCCAGGTGAACACCTTCTTATATATAACTCAAAACTAGTTCTGAAAAAAAAAAAAGCAAAGGAATGGAGTCCCTAAAAGTCTGACATACCTGAGGTCATGATTGCAGTTAAGTGTTGAATTTAGTTTAGAGATCTTTATTCTACTTGATTATGGATTAGACATCCTGGGAAAATAGCAAACTATAAAGACGAATAAGAATCCAACTGTGTGGGCAGCAAGGAAGTGGAAGTTTAGGCCCACAGCTATGGAGTTAAAAGATTTTTTTCCACCATGGAAGTTTATATGTTTTTGGTAACTTATACTAAATGCCTTACTGACTCAATTATTCTTTCCACTTTTGTGGCATGTATTAAAAGTCCATTCCTTTTTATACATCGTGTAAACAAGTTCTAACAAAATATAAGAATACAGAAAATATAAGTAAACACATATGGCACATATAGAAAATACAGGCAATTATTCATGGTCTTATTGTTTACAATTAAAACTTTAATCCAATTGGAATTTTGGTACATAGTATGAGGTAGGTTTGTACATTTTTATAACAAAATATTTGGTAGAGATTCAAGAAATTGCATTAGGGAAAGCCTGCTTTTCCAGATTTTCTGTGGCTCAAGATTCAAGCAGCAGGGGGTATTGTTTTTCAGCAAGATGCTGGTAATCTATAGGGACAATACAATTTCACAGGGTAGAAACTGCTACTGAACTAAATCCAACCAAAAGACAGCATGTCTTGTTCTATACGCAAATTAATGGCACTCAAACTTCAAGTATATTTTAATACAAAGAATAGAAGAGGCAAAAACCCAAACAAAGAACCAAGCCCCAAGTAGAAACATCTAGGGGTGGGTCCTCAGGTCCCACTTAGAAAAATCTACTCGGGTAAAAACAGAGAGAATTAACACAAAGACTGTGGATACCACACCCCCAATGAGGGGGACTCAATCTAGATCACTCCAGGACACTTTGGTAAAAAGAAGCCTGTGTCCTAAAATGGCCCACACATAAGAGGGGAAGAGAAATGCATCCCAATAAATGTATGAAACTCCAAAGGTATTGAAGTGAGTGAAATATCAGATAAGGATTCTCAAATAATCATTATAAAAATGATCAATGAATTCCAAGAGAATCCAGAAAAACAATTGAATGAATTAAGGAAATTAGTAAGGATACAAATGAGAAATTCAATAATGAGATAGAGATATTGAAAAAGAACCAAGCAGAACTCCTGGAAATAAAAACACAATAAATTATATAAAATATTTGGTTGAAAGTGTCTCTCATAGTGTAGATCACACTGAAGACACTGTCTTAGAGCTTGGAGGCCAAGTGGCCAGTCTTGAACATTCAGACAATATTAAAGAAAAGGAACCAAAAAACCATAAACAGAATATCCAAGAACTCTGGGACCACATTAAGAGATTAAATTTAAGAATCATTTGAATTGAAGAGGGTCATGAGATGCAGGCTAATGAGGGAAATAATAACAGAAAAATTTCCAAGTCTTGAGATTGAAATGAACATCCAGATGCAGGAGATACTCCACATAGACAAAATTTTAAAAAAGAGCCTCTCTGTGACACATTGTAATTAAAAATGCCTAACATACAGAACAAGAATAGAATTTTTAAAGCCTTGAGAGAAAAATATAAGGTCACATTTAAAGGCAAGCCAAACAGAATTACTTCTGATTTCTCAGAACAAACTCTAAAAGCCAGGAGGACTTGGAATGATTTGTTCCAACTCCTGAAATAAAATAACTGTCACCCAAGATTTCATTGTCCAACAAAACTATCCAGGCAAAAATTTGGAAATAACAGCATTCCAAGATAAGCAGAAACTAAAAGAAGTCATGACTACTGAGCCAGCACTACAGAAAGTACTTAAGGAAATACTCCACACAGAAGATACAGAAACAACCTTCAGAGCTCACAAATGAACAAATATCATTTGAAGAGTATCTAAGCAAATAAGAAACAGAACCACATTAAACATTATAAATAATAAAATGACAAGATTTAATAACCATCTGTCTATAATAACATTGAGTGTCAGTGGTCTCAATTGTCCAATTAAAAGACATAGGTTGGCAGAATGAATTAAAAAGAAAGATTCAACTATATGTTGTTTTCAAGAGACTTACCTTATATAATCAAAGACAGCCACAGGATGAAAGTAAAATGATTAAAATTGATATACATATGAATGGGGCGCTAAAACAAGTAGGAGTAGCTACTCTTATATCTGAAAAAGCAGATTTGAAGCCAAAATTAATCAGCAGATGCAAAGAAGATCACTTCACACTGGTAAAGGGAACAATTCAGTAAGATGATACAATGACAATAAATATTTATGTTCCAAATGTTGGTGCATCTAATTACATAAAAGAGATAGTACTTGAATTAAAGCCTGAGATACACTCTGGTACAATAATACTGGATGATTTTAAAATACTTCTCTGACCAATAGATAGGTTGTCCAGACATAAATCCAGTAAAGACTCTTTGGATCTATAAAATCAATTTAATTATAAATCAAATGGACTTAAGAAACATATAAAGAATTTTTTATTCTACACAACTGAATACACTTTCTACTGAGTGGATCATAGAACTTTTTCCAAAATAGACCATATTTTAGACCTTAAAGCAACTATTAACAAATACAAAAAAAAAATTAATAAAATTTCTTGCATCTTATCAGGTCATAATGAAATGATATTACCCTTAAACTCTATAAAGATGTGGAGATTGAACAATCTACTCTTAAATGATGAAAGAAGAGAAATTTAAAAATGAAGTCAGAAGAGAAATTTAAAAATACTCATAATTAAAAGAAAATAGTGATACAAATTACAAGAACCTCTGAAACAGTTCTAAGAGGAAAATGTATAGCTATGAGTTCCTACATAAGACAATCAGAGGGATCCCAAATAACCTAATGGTGCTTTTCAAGTCTCTTACAAGAGAAGAGCAAATCAATTCCAAAACCAGTAGATGTAAGTAATTAATTAGGATCAGAGCTGAAATTAATGAAATTGAGATTATATATAGAGAGAAGATATAAGAACAGAGAAGAATAATTTAAAAAGAATGAGAAAAAGAAGGAGGAGTAGGAAGAGGAGAAGAGGAAGATGATCCAAAAAAAAATCTCTGCCCAAGGACTGCTGGAACTAATAAACAAAGTCAGCAAAGTATTAGTTTATAAAAACCAATAACTTTCCTATATACTAACAATAATCTGCTGAGAATGAAATCAGGAAAATAATTCCACTCACAATAGCCTCAAAACAACAACAACAGAAAAATAAATAAATAAATAAATAGGATTAAATCTAACCACGTCAGTGAAAGTCCTCTATAATGAAAAGTACACAACACTGAAGAAAGTGAAGTGAAGACAACACAGGCGGAAAGACCTCTCACATTCATGGATAGGCAGAATAAATACTGTTGAAATGACCACTCTATGGAAAGAGTCAATGCAATACCCAATCAAAATATCAATGATATTCTTCATAGAACTAGAAAAAAAAAACAGTCCTAACGTTCATTTGGAAGAATAAAAACTGATAATAGCCCAGACAATTCAAAGTTAGAAAAGCAATGCTGGGTGGATCTTGAGGTACTGGTCCAGAAACTTTTACAGCACGATGTCTTCATCTTCAAGATGAAAATTTGAAGGTATGATTTCTGTCTGGCTTATATCAGCTTTCACACATCATGCAATAATTTTTTGTTGAATGAAAAAGAGTATAAGTAAATGCTACCTTGGTCTGGGAAAACAAGCATGTGGATACTCTGAAACTCATTTATAGATGGGTTTTGAGGGAGTGACTGTGATTAATGAACTTATTCCCACTTGTTTTTTGCCATTTTCCTTTAGTTAACAGAAAACTTGATGCTTATCCACTATGTACTTTGATTTTTTTAAGCCACAACATATTTTAAGACTCTTGAATATCAGTATCATAAAAACATTTTGCATTATTAAGCTTTCACTTAAAATTTCTTTACAGTTATATCTGCTAAATTCAGTGCTGTACATCACATCCAATCTCATAATCATACTAGATTTGGAGATTTTTCTTATATTTTTCTTGGAAAAAAAGTTACTTTAGCTATTTCCTTCTCATACTTCTTAGAGGAATTTAAGATCAAGGATACCATGCAACACAGCAGTGTAATAATTTTTACAAGACATTTCTGTCACATCTTGGTTGAATCCATTTATTTTTGCCCTAAGCTTCAGTTTTCTCATCCATAAACTGGAGTTAATACCTACTCCCTAGAAGAGTTGAGGATGAAATAAAATAGCATGTTACATGAGCCTTAGCTGTTTTATTCCTGATGTAGGCAAAGGCAGACAGCCTGAATCCCTGAAAGGGAATTGCTGCCAGAAGGTGAATTCATGAACAGGCACTTTGAAATGTGTACATTGACTTAGAAAATTCAGTACTCAAATTTTGTATAAAAATTATTGTATGATTATATTCTGAAGAGCATTATAAAGTGCTAATAATTTTTATTATCTCATGCCACCTGGTGTCTTTTCCAAGTTACTACAACACATCATTGACAATTTTTAATAAAAATAATCATAGCTAATATTTGTTAGACTTTCTTTTTCTGAGCCAAACATATGTTTACATGTTAATTAGTTAATTATTATTGGTCAACTCTTATTACCAGTAATTTTTATGTAGTATGAGATTTTATCATTATGACATCTCTGTAGATAATTCTTTATGTTCTCCCTATGAGACTCAGAGAGGTTAAATGATATACCTAAAGTCACACAGCCAGAGATAGAGGGACTGCCTTTTAAAACAATTACCTCTCTCACTGCCGCTAAAGTATATAATGGTTAATTTAACCTAATTGATTGTGTAGCAATTTTTCTTTTATACGATATGATGTTCTGTCCAATGTAACAATCTTATTAATAATCTTGTAAAATATTTCTTTCTTTGGGGTTAATTGAATAATCTGCTTAATTTCTCTAATAGTTTTTTTTTAAGTACTGGAGTACTTAACCACTGAGCCACATTCCCAACCCTATTTTGTATTTTATTAGAGACAAGATCTCACTGAGTTGCTCAGTGCCTCGCCATTGTTGGCTGGCTTTGAACTCACAAACCTCCTCTCTCAGCCTCCCGTGCTTCTGGAATTACAGTGATGGCCACCGTGCCCAGCTCTCTAATAGCTTTTTATCTGTATCTCTTTTTAAGATGTTTAGAGGTTGCTGTAAAGATTCAGTATTCCTTCTTAACATAACTGTCTACTTCGGTTTAATATCACACCATGTCATACAAACTGAGAACCTTGACCAGTATAATTCCATGTACACCTTGTCCTTTATACAATAATCAGATATTTTACATTGTAATATACTACAAACCCCTTAATATGTTTTAATATTAATTTTAAACAGTCATTTGTCTTTTACAATTAAGAAATGAAAAAGGATGATAACATTTACTTTATCCACCTACTTACTGTTTTTTGATCCTTTTTTTTCCTTGTATTTTGTATCATTTCCTTTTTTCATTTCAGATTCTAGAATCTGATTCTTCTCTCTCTTTTTTTCTTGATCTAGTCAATCTAGATATATATTTAAAAAAATATTTAGGATGTTTTCAAAGAATCCAACTTGTGGTTTCATTAATTTTTCTCTATTTTTTCTTATTCTTCATTTCATTAGTTTCCACTCTATCTTCATCATTTTCTTCCTTATTTTTGCTTTTGGCTTAGTGTACTCTTCTTTTTCCAGTGTCTTGAGGTAGGAATTTAGGATATTGGCTTGAGAATTTTTTTGTTTCTTTTTCTTTCTTATTTCCTAGTGGGATTGAACTCAGGATCTTGTTCCTGCTATGCAAGTCCTCTAACACTAAGCTACATCCTCATCCTTTTTTAAAATTTTTTATTTTGAGACAAGTTCTCACTAAATTTCCCAGGCTGGACTTGAACTTGCAATTCTCCTGTCTCAACTTTTCAAGTAGTTGGGATTATAGACATGCACCACTATGTCCAGCAAGAGGTCCCCCCCCCCCACAGGTACTGGGGATTGAATCCAGGGCCTTACACATGCTAGGGAATTGTTCTTACCACTAAACCACATTCACAGTTCTTTCTTCTTTTTTTATTTATATATTTTACAACCATAAATTTCCCTCTAAATATTACTTTAGTTTAAATGTGTTACTAATTACTAAAAACTAATTACTCATTAGTTTAAATATGTTGTTTATTTTAATTCATCTCAAAGTATTTTCTACTTTCCAATTTGATTTCTTTTTTTGACTTATTGATCATTTAGGAGTGTGTTGTTTAATTTCACATACTTGTGAGTCTCCCAAATTTCTTTCTGTTATTGATTTATAATTTTATTTAGATTGTGGTCATAGTACTTTGTATTATTTCTATTATATTGAATATACTACGACTTATTTTATAGCCTGACACATAATATATCTTAGAGATTGTTCCATGTGTACCTGAGAAGAAAGTATTCTCTATGTTTTTAGGTAGAGTATTTTACAGACATCTGTTATATCTAGTTGGTTCATAGTGTGTCAGGTCTTCTATTTCCTTGCTGATTTTATGCCTAGTTGTTCTATCCACTATTGAAAGTTGAGTACTAAAGTTTCAACTATTGTTCAATTGTCAATTTTTGCTGTTGTATTTTGATGCTCTGTTGCTAGATGCATATGTGTTTATAATTATTATATTTTCCTAATATATTGATTGTCTTATTATAAAATGTCCCTCTTTATCTATTGTAATTTTTTGCTTTGAAGTTTATTTCTGATATTAGTTTAGCCATTCTACTTTTTGTATAATAGAATGGTATACAGTTACCATGCATCATGGTATACATAATATACAGTTATTTGTCACTTAGTAAAAGGATACATTCTAAGAAATGCATCATTATGCAAGTTCATCCTTGTATGAATGACATAGTTACTTTTGTAAACCTAGATGGCATAGGACAATCATTCAATGTGGCTTCTTGGTGCAATTAAGAGACATGGTAAAAACAAGATCTATGTTTCTGATATAACATAGTTCACTGTTTTAGAATAAACTTTTTTATACAAGTGGAAGGGACACATTCTAAAGTAATGAAAAAGAATAATATATTAAATGCATAGTTGTTTATTATTATTATTGTTATTATGCACTGTACATAATTGTACCTGCTTTACTTTTAGATGACTGTCAGTGCAGTAGGTTTGTTTATACCAGCCTCACAACAAATATGTGAGTAATGTGTTACGCTATAGTGTTACAATGACTATGCATCATTAGAAGATAAGAATTTTCCATTATAATTATAATCTCCTGAGACCACTCTTTTATGTAGTCTATTGTTAACCAAAACTTCATTATATAGCATATAACTGTATGTTTTTTCTTTCATATTTTTTAATCTAAAGTGAGTTTCTTATAGACAACATTTAGTTGGATCTTGTTCTTGAGGACTGAAGTTTCTTTTTTCAATATATTTATTTTATTTTGCCTATTATTATTATTTTTATGTGGTGCTGAGGATCGAACCCAAGGCCTCACACATGCTAGGTGAGCGCTCTACCACTGAGCCACACCCCCAGCCCCTGAAGTTTTAATTATTGTTTTTTATCCAGTCTGGCAATCTCTGCTTTTGATGATCTATTCTTTTTCTGTTTCTATTGAGATGATTGCATGCTTTTATTTTTTTCATTATGTTGATACAGTTAATAGCATTGATTAATTTTTAAACATTAAATCAATTTTGCATGCCATGAATAATTCCTTGCTTGTGAAGTACTTTCTTTTTGTATTGCTTTATTATAATTTTGTGAATTTTGTTGAGGATTTTTGTGTCTATTATGAAGAATATTTGTAGTTTTCTCATATTATATTTTCTTTATCTGATTTTAACATACACGTAATACTGTCATCATAAAGAGTCAAAAATATTACTTTTTCTTTAATATCTTGGAAAATTTCTACAATAGAATTGGTACTATATCTTCCTTAAATGCTTTTTATAATTCACTAGTGAAGTCTTCTAAGCTTAAAGTTTTCTTGGGACATTTTAAAATATGAATTTAATTTCTTCAGTAGACAAAGGACATTTATATCCTCCTCCTCCTCTAATAAAGCTTTTCCTAGACTTTCTCTAGTTCTATGAGCCTACTTCAAGTCAATTTACTTTTTACATGTACATAAACTTGTAGTTTGTAGACCTCTGTGAATCCTACTTTTATGCTTACATGTATAAATCATGTGTGTTTAATTTGTTCTCTTTCCTGTTTTGCTTTTAAGGAGAATATGTGAGAAGATTCAGATATATAAGGTCACTATTATTCTACAGATATAGATAAGTACATAAAAGTTCTAGTAACAAGATTCTATGTTTAATAATCAGGAGGAAAGACTTTTGTTTTAGGGTTTTTAAGAGAAAGGGACTATCTAGGTACCTCCTGGTTATATGATCATTACATGTTCTTTTGGCTTCCAAACATCAGTCCCTTTTGTGGGTAGAAGTTCCTAGATTTACGTTTTGGTTTTTTTTTTAAACTCTGTATACAGTCTTGTCCCAAAAGATACCCTTTGCAAGTGTCTATTCAAATAAACTCCTATTAATCTGTGTTTCTGGGTTTCTATTCTTTTTGAAATGTCTTTAAAATTTTTTTTTTTGAACCATATCATATTTTCAAAAGTACTTATCATTTTACTTAAGTTATCCAGAAATGATTTTAATGGTTGAAACCAAATAACCCTAACTGATACTAGACTGAGTATGGAAGGATGGTATTCAGGGAGTTTGTCTTTATGACTTGTGGATTATCTATAAAAGACCTTGGCTAGAAAAGCTTGTTTAAAATGCAAGTGCTCACTTTGAGCCTACTGAGTAAGGATTTCTCAGTGTGAGGCCCAAAGAATCTAAAATTTGAACAAATTACTCATGGATTACTTTGCAAAATAAAATTTGGCAACAGCATAAGGATACAGGTTTTCAGAGATGAAAACATGGATTATAAATCTCTAAATTGCTTAAATTGATGCTAGTCATTTTCATGCATCATGTTTTCTTATACATGAAATCAGTATAGTAAGATCCTGGTCATCAAATTATTTTAAGAGATTGATACATGCATGAAAATGATTTTCATATTGTCTCAATTACGAGAATTGCATTAGTCTTAGTGGTCAAGGCCCCAGCTCTTGAATTCTTCTACCTAGGACTATTTGTCTACCTTTAGGTGTTTAGATTCCAAAATTAAAGTGTCAGTTAAAAATTTTGAGTTGTGAGAATCTGGTTGAAAATCATTTACATCCACAATAATATGTATGACCATATTTATGCATGATGTTTTAGACAAATGTACTTCCAATTGAGAACATTTCTTGAAGAATTAGAATAGGTTAGAGTAACTGAATACCACATAAAAGTAGTTGGTTTGTATGTAGAAGCCTTGTTCTATAAAAATCAAAATTGAAACGCAAATCAAAATAACAGTATAATACAACTTTACATTGTGAAATTGTCTTTTACTCATGTTCCATGTCAAACAAGGGTGGGAGAGGGCAGATACCTCTCTAGGTAGTGTTGCCCAAGACAGGGTAATGTATGCCCTACTTCTGGAGTGGTAGCTCTTGACTAGACAGAGAAGAGAATATAGAGAACTGGCCACCAGCTCTTGAATTCTCCCATCTAAGAATAGCTGTCTACATTTATGTTCAGTCAACTGCCAACGCAAATCACATTGCTGTTCCTGATTTCAGGTGACTTGGAAAGTGGAATCAGCTTGAGGTTTCTTTTTTGGGGGTGAGGGCAGACCTGTTTTTTTGTTTTGTTTTGTTTTGTTTTCAGTACTAGGGGTTGAACCAAGAAGGTTTTGCCACTGAGCTACATCCCCCACAACTTTTCATTTTTTATTTTGTGTCAGGGTCTTGCTAACTTGTCCAGACTGGCCTTGAACTTATGATCCTCAGGTTTCTCTCTCTCTCTGGAGTCACTAAATTATAGGCAGCATCATCCTGCTCAGCTCCTGAGTTCTTAAAAGTAGAGGGAATAGAAATATTTGTATAACTATGTACCACATGGAGCTGTATTAGCAAGATATTCTAATGTGAAGTAAAGATTGAGTTCCACTGGTCTAGGGCTTGGAATTTTTGAAAGGAAGCATCATTCTTTCTATTTAGAGTCTCATATTAACTTGTATAGGTAAAATGTGTGTGTGTGTGTGTGTGTGTGTGTGTGTGATGACACAGACAGACCTCTGTTTTACCTTTGTCTAGGGGTGGCTTAAAATGGTGGTATGAAGCGGTTGTCCTGAGATGTTGGTGGGGACCACAGCTTGCCTGCCTCAGTGCTCTTTCCTGCTTTCCCACCCTGTTCACTATCCTATTTTCTAATACTCTGGCAAAGTCTCTGATGCCTCCAGATCAAAGTGATTACAGATACAAAAAAATTGAAGGGAAGATAAGACATGAATCTCAAAAAATATCTTTTGGTTTAAATATTTATGATTATGTAATCCATAACTTTAATTAGGCTTTTAGAAACCTGGCAGTACTCACATATTATCCTTGGAATTAAAAAAAACCACCACTGCCAGATGGCATGGAGTTTTACAGATAAATAGCCCTCTGTGAATCATTGTTTATACACACAGACAGATACCAGTATTTGACTCTGAGCCATCATTTGTATCTAAATCCTTCCAACAGGCTGAGCGTAAACTGAAGATAATGTGACTTTGAAGGACATCCTCTTTATAGTGACTGCACATGGGGCTTCTGTCCATGTGGAATGATTCAGACGCCTGAAAAACTGATCATAGTGCATGTCAGGCCCCTTCAGGAGAAGTTGCCAAGAAGCTTGGGAAAGAGGATTAACTTGTATGCTGGGTGGTATGAAATTAGATTCATGGGTTTGCTTAAGATTATGCTTACCCAGTGCCGTGACTGGTACACGCAAGGCTGTCAGTACACACTAGTAGCATCGGATTCACCCTAAATAATTCCTAAATTCTGCCAAAAGTCTCTTCCAATAGTGTCCATCCATTCTTTACTTTACTATCTTTAATGATAGAGAATTTGTTACATTCCAAGTCAGTCTACTTGATAAGAAGTTCTTTATATTGAGCAAGAATTTGCTTTTCCCTGTTTGTTCTTCTTCCTCTTCGAACAGCAAACTTAATGCTTCTTCTGAAAGAGAGCCATCAAGTATTGAAGGAGAGCTAGTATAGCACCTTTAAATTCTTATTTAGACCAAATACTTCCAGAGTCTTTAATTATTATATTTCCCACATCAAGAAACCTGTTGGAAAAATTTATTAAATAATTTATAAATTCTCTGCCACATTGCAAGCATCCTTCTGATAGTTTATCAAAGGCATTCATCCATTTAGCTTCTGTTTTGTTACCAATTTTCTGACTTATAGATTGAACTGTGTCCAGACCCCAAAATATGTTTTGAGCTTGATGCCTAGTATCTAAACCTAAGTGCTTCGGAATGTAAACCATTTGGAAATAGTGTTATTGCAGATGTAATAAGTTTCGATGAGGAGGTCATACTGGGGTAAGGTAGGCTCCTTATCCAATATGACTAGTTTTCTTATTAAAAGATTGAACATAAAGGATGTGAGGACACACAAGGAGGATGTCATGTGATGAGAGACAGACTAGATTTATGCAGCTGTAAGCCAAGGCATGACAAGATTGACAGGGAACCCCCAGAAAACAGAAAGAAGCAAGGACAAATTCTCCTTCAGATTTCAGAGGAACCATGTTCCTGCAAACAACTTGACCTTGTCTAGCCTCCAGAACTGAGACAATACATATCTGCATCTAGATTATATGTCTTTTGTTATAACACCCTAGGACACTAATACAGTGTTTTTTGTTTAGTTTTTTTTTTAACAGAATTGAACCAGGAGCACTTAGCCACTGAGCCACATCTCCAGCACTGTTTTATATTTTAGTTATAGTCAAAGTCTCACTGAGTTGCTTAGGGCCTCACTAAATTTCTGAGGCTGGTTTTGAACTCACCATCCTCCTTCCTCAGCTTCCCAAACCATTAGGCTTACAAATATACTGATTTTGACCATATTTTGGGCTTTATTTTTGGAATTATCCTTTTGACAACATTCTATGTAATAATTTAGTAAATTCAATAAAATTAGGGAGTTCTTCCATTAAAGTATCCCAACTCCTTAGTTAAAACCAATTTCAGAGTCTGAACTAATATACTTATCAAGCATCTTGGAGGGGTATGAATCTCTTAATCCACGTATATAGGTGTACAAATGTAACTTAACTTACTATAGCTTGATTTTTAAACAAGAACAGTATTAAGAGAGAATTTATATGCCATGGTGGTGCTGGACCACAGAGGACATAAAGCTGGAGTTTTTTTTCCTTCTGTAGTTCAACAAAGATGCCAAGGAACCAGGAACCATAGCTCACACTTGTAATTCGAGCAACTTGAGTGGCTGAGGCAGGAGGATCGTGAGTTTGAGGTCAACCTCAGCAATTTAGCAAGACTCTGTCTCAAAATATAAATTATCACACTTATAAATAGCCACTCCTCATTAGCCCTTTTCCCTAGCTCCTGGCAACCATGAATCTACTTTCTGCTTCTATTTATTTGCTTATTCTGGACATTTCCTATAAATGAAATAATATATACAGTCTTGTGACTGGTTCTTTTTTTCTTGTTATGTTCAATGGTCATCCATGTACTTCATTCCTTTTTAATAGCCAATAATATTCAACTATGAGTACACTACATTTCATCTACCTATTCATCATTTGATGCACATTTGAACTGTTAACATTTTTTGTTTATTATAAATAGAGTTGTTGTGAACATTTGTGTAAAGTTTGGTGTATATGCAAGTTTTTTATTTCTCTTGGTTATAAGAGTAAAATTGTTGGATCATATGAAAACTATTTTCAACATTTTAGGGGACTTTTAAAATATTTCCCACAACAGATGTGCTGTTTTACATTTCTATTAACCATATTCAAGGGCTCCAATTGCTCCACACCATCACCAACACTGTTTATAGGTATCTTTTTTATTTTAGCCTTCCTGGTTGTGTGAAATGATATCTCTTTGTGGTTTTGATTTTCATTTTCCTAATAACTAATGATTACAAACATTTTCAAAATGTTTACTGGCCATTGGTATATCTTCTTTGAAGAAATACCTATTTAAATAATTTACTTGTTTCTTTATATATTCTTCATTATTTTTAGCAGTTTTAGATTCACAGAAAAATTGAGGAGAGTGGTACAGAGTTCCCATATGCCTTCTTCCTCCACATACACAGTTTTCCCATACATCAACATCTCCACTGCAGTGATGGAATTGTGCTGCAGAATCCGCATTGGTACATTGCTATCACACAAAGTCCACAGTTTACCTCAAGTTTCCAAGTTGGTATTATAGAGTCTCTAAGTTTGAACAAAGGAATAAAACATCTACTCACCATTATAATATCATACAGAATATCTTTTAAAATTTTTATTCTAATTTGTTATATATGACACCAGAATGCATTACAATTCACATTATACATAGAAAGCACAATTTTTCATATCTCTGGTTGTATACAAAGGATATTCACACCATTTATGTCTTCATACATGTACTTTGGATAATAATGATCATCAGGTTCTACCCTCTTTTCTACCCCCATGCCTCTTCCCTTCCCCTCCAACCCCTCTGTCCTATCTAGAGTTTGTCTAATCCACCTATGCTCCCCCTCCCAACCCAATTTTGAATCAGACTCCTTATATCAGAGAAAACATTTGGCATTTGCTTTTTTGGGGGATTGACTAACTTCACTTAGCATTATATTCTCCAGCTCTATCCATTTACATGAAAATGCCATGATTTTATTCTCTCTTATTGCTGAGTAATATTACATTGTGTATATATACCACATTTTCTTTATCTATTCATCTACTGAAGAGCATCTAGGTTGGTTCCACAGTTTAGCTATTGTGAATTGTGCTGTTATAAACATTGATGTGGCTGTGTGTCTGTAGTATGCTGTTTTTAAGTCCTTTGGGTATAGACCAAGGAGTGGGATAGCTGGATCAAAAGCTGGTTCCATTCACAGTTTGCAAAGGAATCTCCATACTGTTTTCCAGATTGGCTGCACCATTTTGTAGTCCCACAAACAATGTATGAGTGTGCCTTTTCCCCCACATCCTCGGCAACACTTTTCCCATTTCCCTTTCAGAGGATTTGTCACCCATATACAGAAATGCCTTTGATTTATGGGTGTTGATTTTGTATACTGCTACTTTGCTGAATTTATTTGATAGTTCTAAAAGTTTTCTGGTGGAATGTTTTGGGTCTTCTAGGTATGCAATCATATCATTGGTAAATAGTGCTAATTTGAGTTCTTCTTTCCCTATCTATATTCCTTTCATTTCTTTCATCTATTTGTTCTGGCCAGTGTTTCAAGAAATATGTTAAGTAGAATCAGTGAAAAGGGGCATCCCTGTCTTGTTCCAGTTTTTAGAGGGAATGCTTTAATTTTTCTCCATTTAGAATGATGTTGGCCTGGGGCTTATCATAGATAGCTCTTACAATGTTGAGATATGTTCCTGTAATCCTTAGTTTTTCTAGCGTTTTGAGCATGAAGAGGTGCTGTATTTTGTTGAATGATTTTTCTGCTTCTATTGAGATGATCATATGGTTCTTATCTTTAAGTCTATTGATGTGATGAGTTACAATTATTGATTTCTGTATGTTGAACCAACCTTGCATCCCTGAAGTGAACCCTCTTGATTGTGGTGCACTATGATTTGCTTTGTTTTTGTATTTGATTTGCCAGAATTTTGTTGAGAATTTTTGCATCTATGTTCCTTAGAGATATTGGTCTGAAGTTTCCTTTCTTTGATGTGTCTTCTCCTGGTTTTGGAATCAGGATGATATTGGCCTCATAGAATGAGTTTAGAAGTGCTCCCTCTTTTTCTATTTCCTGAAGTAAATTGAAGAGTATTGGTATTAGTTCTTCTTTAAAGGTCTTGTAGAACTCAGCTGTGTATCCAGTTGGTCCTGGACTTTTCTTGGTTTGTAGGCTTCTGATGGCGTTATCTATTTCATCACTTGAAATTGATCTGTTTAAATTATGTATATCATCCTGATTTAATTTGGGCAAATCATATGACTCTAGAAATTTGTCAATGCCTTCGATATTTTCTATTTTATTTGAGAAAAGGTTTTCAAAATAATTTCTAATTATTTTTTGTATTTCTGTAGTGTCTGTTGTAATATTTCCTTTTTCATCATGTATGTTAGTGATTTGAGTGTTCTCTCTCCTTCTCTTCTTCACCATGGCTGAAAGTTTGTTAATTTTATTTATTTTTTCAAAGAACTAACTCTTTTTTTCAAAAATTTCAATTGTTTCTTTTGTTTCAATTTCATTGATTTCAGCTCGGATTTTAATTATTTCCTGTCTTTTACTGCTTTTGGTGTTGATTTGTTCTTCTTTTACTAGGGCTTTGAGATGTAATGTTAAATCATTTATTTATTGACTTTTCTTTTTTAATGGAATAAACTGTGCAATAAACTTTCCTCTTAGATTTGCCTTCATAGTGTTCCAGAGATTTTGATACATTGTGTCTGTGTTCTCATTCACCTCTCAGAATTTTTTAATCCCCTTCTTGATATCTTTTCCCACCCATGTTTATTCAATACCATATTATTCAGGTGTTGGAGTAGCTTTTTAAAAAAATTTTATCATTGATTTCTAATTTCATTTTATTATGACCTGATAGAATGCAGGGTAGTATCTCTACTTTTTTATATTTTCTAAGAGTTGCTGTGTGGCATAATATATGGTCTATTTTAGAGAAGGATCCATGTGCTGCTGAGAAGAAAGTGTATTCATTCATTGAAGGATGAAATATTCTATATATGTCAGTTAAGTCTAAGTTATTGTTTGTATTATTGAGTTCTATAGTTTCTTTGTTCAGCTTTTGTTTGGACGATCTATCCAGTGGTGAAAGAGGTGTGTTAAAGTCACCCAGAATTATTATGTTGTGGTCTGTCTGACTCTTGAACTTCAGAAGAGTTTGATGAACATAGATGCTCCATTGTTTGGAGCATCTAAATTTATTATTGTCATGTCTTGTTGATGAATGTTTCCCTTAAGCAGTATGAAGTATCCTTCTTTAACTCTTTTTTTATTAACTTTGGCTTGAAGTCTACTTTATTTAATATGGAGATGGAAACCCCTGCTTGCTTCCACAGTCCATGTGAGTGGTATAATTTTCCCAACCTTTCACCTTTAATCTGTAGATGTCTTTTCCTATGAGATGAGTCTCTTGGAGACAGCATATTGTTGGGTCTTTTTTTTTTAATTCAATCTGCCAGTTTATGTCTTTTGATTGGTGAGTTTAGGCCATTAACATTCAGGGTTATTATTGAGACATGATTTGTATTCCCAGCCATTTTTGTTTATTTTTTGGTATTTAACTTGACTTATTTTCTCCTTTGATTGGTTTTTCCTTTAGTGTAATACCTCTCTTTGCTGATTTTCATTGTTGTTTTTCAATTCTTCTTCATGGAATATTTTGCTGAGGATGTTCTTTAGTGCGGGCTTTCAAGTTGTAAATTCTTTTAACTTTTATATATGGTGGAAGGTTTTTATTTCATCATCAAATCTAAAGCTTACTTTTGCTGGATATATAATTCTTGGTTGGCAGCCTTTTTCTTTCAGAGCTTGAAATATGTTGTTCTGGGATCTTCTAGCTTTCAGGGTCTGGGTTGAAAAATCTGCACATAATCTCATTGGTTTCCCTGTTTATGTATTCTGATTCCTTTCTCTCATAGCCTTTAATATTCGTTATTCTGTATGTTGGGCATTTTCATTATAATGTGCCTTGGTGTGGATATGTTGTGATTTTGTACATTTGGCATCCTGTAAGCCTGTTGAATTAGGTTTTCCAATTCATTCTTCATGTTTAAAAAATTTTCTCATTTTATTTCATTGAATAGATTGCTCATACCTTTGGTTTGTAACTCTATGCCTTTCTCTATCCCAGTAACTTCTAAATTTGGTCTTTCATGCTATCCCATAGTTCTTGGCTCATAGCTTCTTGCCATTTTTATGGTGTGGTCTACATTCTTTTCAAGATTATGTTTTGTCTTCATTGTCTGAAGTCCTGTGTTCCAGTGGTCTAATCTGTTCGTGATGCTTTAAATTGAACTTTTAATTTGTTTTATTGTTCTTTCATTTCAAGGATTTCTGTTTAGTTTTTTAAGAACCTGTATCTCCTTATTGAAGTAATCTTTTGCTTCCTGTATTTGTTTATGTACCTCTTTGTCAAAGTGATCTTTTGCTACCTGTATTTGTTCTCTTATCTCATCTTTTAGTTCATAGAGCATTTTAATTATGTACATCCTGAACTCCTTCTCTATAATTTCTTCTGCATTGCTGGCCATGGATTCTAATAATGTAGTATCTTGATCTGTTTGGGGCACTTTCTTCCTTTGTCTTTTCATATTGCTTGTGTGTCTTCCCTTCTAGTGCTCTGGATCCAAGTCATTACCGTTTTTACCCTATAGGCTTATAATGCCTCTGTAAGGTTCCAATACCTCTCCTTTGAGGTGAAGGACAATGTTAACAGATCCCAATAAAAACAATGTGAACCCTAAAAACAAATGTTTGCTATTAAGACATTTACAGTTTGATCACAATGTACAGAAATGGTGAATTCAACTATTATCTACAATAAACTCAGTAGGTTTGTAAAATGGTTTATAGTTTCTAATGGTGGACAAAGAACCTGGGGTGAGGAATAGGATGATATGCTGATGAGGTAGGAGGTGAGGATATAGAGTTATTATATCTTAGGAAGTATGAAAGAGAAATCTAATGAGGAAGATTTTGAGTAGGAGAAGAGAGAGGAAGTAATTTTGGGTAGATAAGTAAGTGGGAAGACAGAAGACACATAAAACAAACACACACACACACACACACACACACATATATATATATATATTAAGAAAAAATAAAAAATGTTAAAATAGTAGGAATTGGTGGGAAAAAATTAAAAAGACAACAAACAAACAAAGAACATACAACATATAACTGTAATATACTATTCAGATGTCCCAGTCCTCAAAATCCTAATTCATGTAAAGTACTTGGTTTCACTTATGTTGGGGATGTGAGGGTGGCAGAATAGAGAGGGAGAAGAAAAAAAAATCTTGACAGAAGAAACAGGCATTGTTTTGGTTGGAGATTAGTATCTTTCTGGATTCCTTTCCCTTCTCATCCAATAGGTGGTGCCCTCTGTTGTTAGCTGGTATCTCTGCCCTCAGGGTGGTGAAGGTAATCAGGGTGTCACTGTGCCAGGGTGGAAGCTGCTGGGGAGAGCAGGGAGTTAGAAACTGGGTACCTGGTCAGCCAGAGTTACAAACTTGGAGTTGCCCCCACTGAAGATGGTGATGAAAGTGATCCGAGATGGAAGCACTTGCTTTCAGCGATGAGGTGTCAGGTCTGGTGTGAGGAGCCAGGTGATGGTGTTGGACAAAGGAGTCAAGAGACAAGCACTGTGGCATGCAGCGTGTAGCTATCTGCTGACATCAGAATCTGTGGGAAGTTCTCATGTGCAAGCAGGCTACTGCGTGTGGAGGACTACCTCCACTGCTGCAGAGTCCCAAGATGGTGGTGACCAGGGGAGCCCCACATTGGTAGATGGGAGTCCACATGGGAGTTGTGGCTGGAGTTCCTGCGTGTGGGAAGCTGCTTGGTGTCCTGAGTGGGAGCAGAGTCTGAGATTTCTGTTCAGGTGGGTGGCCAAAAGTTCTGCATGGGTGCTGATGCCAATGGTCCTGCTCGGGTACCTGGTAGTCCTGTGCGGGCGAATAGTTGGGTGACCTACTCTGACGCTGAGGCCTGGAGCACTGGATGGGCATGGTGGCTATGATTCCTGCCTAGGAGCAGAAATATTGCTCACACAGAAGCAGTATTCTCACTACTTGAGTCCCATGTCATGGAGTGACAACAGAATGTTGCCTCCCTCTGACCCCCATCTTAGATCCTCTCCAGAATTTTTTTATTGCCCTAAAAATTATCTTTTCTCTACCTATTCATTCTTCTCTTTCATAAACTCCTGAAAACTATTAATCTTTTTTTTTCTCTGTCCATACTTTTAATTTTCCAGAAGTTCATATAATTGGAATCATACAAAATATAGTGTTTTCAGATTGGCTCCTGTTTTAGTCAGCTTTTTTGCAGCTGTGATTAAAAGTCCTGACAAGAACAATTAGAGGAGAAAAAGTTTAGGGATTAATGTCCACAGGTAGCTGGCTTCATTCCTCTTGGCTCAAGGTAAGGTAGAACATCATGGCTGAAGAGTATGGCTGAGGGAAGCAGCTCACATGATGATCAGGAGCATAGAGAGAGACTCCGCTCACCAGATACTAAGAATATACCCCAAGACATGTCCCCCCAATGACCCACACCCAACTTGCCTTCAGGGGGTTAATGACTCCATCATTTGTTAATGACTCTCATAACCCAATCATTTCTCCTCTAAACTCCTCTAAACTGGAAGCAAACCTCAGATCAGCAGAGTTTTCTTTAATCAGTTTTAGTTGCTGAGTTAATTGGTGGAACCTTGGTATGGCTCATTTTCTGGGCAGAAAATGGTAGCAGGCTGAAGCAACAGTATGGGTTATATAGGCTTTGTTTAGGGTGGGACAGGAAGGCAATTCCTGGGGTTCACTGTATTGGGTGGGGTTCAGGTGCCAGTCAGGTGCAAGTTCCTTTTGTGTTCTTTCATTCTGGCTGAAGCCTGGGATTTTGAATGACAAAATTTTGGGGAAAATGTCCTTGGACTTATTTTCCATATCCTTTAGGAGGGAACCCTTCCAAACTCATTCTGTAAAGTTAGTCTCAACCTGATACCAAAACCAGAAAAATACACATCAAGGAAAGAAAAGTTCAGCCCAATATCCCTGATGAACATAGATGTAAAAATTCTTAATAAAATCCTAGCAAATCACATACAAAAACATGTTAAAAAGATAGTGCATCATGATCAAGTGGGGTTCATCTAAGGGATGCAAGGTTGGTTCAACATATGGAAATCAATAAATGTAATTAATTACATCTATAGACTTAAAGACAAGAATCATATGATTATCTCAATAGGTGCTGAGAAAGTATTTGATAAAATACAACATCCCTTGTGCAGGTTTTCATGTGAACATGAACTTCCAACTCATTTGAGTGAAACCAAATAGCTGGATTATATGTTAAGAGTATGTTTAGTTTTGTGAGAAAATGCCAAACTATTTCCCAACATGGCTGTGCCATTTTATATTCTCATCAACAATTAATGAGTGTTTTTGGTCCATTCTTTTAACTGGGTAATTTGTCTTTTTTAGTGTTAAATTTAAGAGTATTATATATATCATGTAGACACAAAGTCCCTTACCATTTTGACTACTGGCTCCCCCCACGTTCTCTGGATCTTGATGCCACATTTGCATCACTCGTAGACACATGGAAGAAGTGTTCTGCTGTTCTAAATGCCAGGCTGTGATGGAGAACTTCAGGATTTGATCATACTCCTCCAGGCCCATCTCCAAGAGCATACTATAGCTCTTCCCTCTCTATGGATCTGCCTTCATAGATGTAAAGGTAGGAGAGACTGGCTCTTCAATCTGTATTCTTTTTACAGGTTTTTGTTTTTGTTTTTGTTTTGGCCTTCAAGTTTTTGTCCTAAGTTATTTGGGTTCCTGAAGTTTAATATTCAAAACCAGTCCTTAAAACTCAAACTCCTCCCTCGAATTATTGTCTCTGGGATCAGCTTTAAGTGTATTTTAAGGGGCTGGGGTTGTGGCTCAGCAGTAGAGGGCTCACCTAGCATGTGCAAGGCCTTGGGTTCAATCCTCAGCACCACGTAAAAATAAAATAAAAGTATGTGTATAACTACAACTATATATAGTATTTTAAAATTAAAAAGCAAGAACTTGATTCCTTTATTATCTCCTTCCCTCCTTCCCTGATGTCTCTAAGTTTGAATTGGTCCATGGCAAGGATATAAGGATATCATGCTGCAAAATTGTATCTCGCTATATAAGATGGTTGTCCAAAAGCAAACATGAGTGTCAGCAGGTGCAGCTGCATGGGTAGAAAAGCTCAGTGATAAAAGCTGGACATGGTGCTGTAAACCTGTAATCCCAGTTGCTCTGGAGGCTGAGGCAAGTTCAATGCCAGTCGGAGCAATTTATCAAGACACTGTCTTAAAAAAAATAAATAAAAAGGGCTGATGATCTAGCTCAGTGGCAAAGCACACCTATTTAATTCCCTGTACAAAACAATAAAATCAAAAACAAACAAAACAAAACCCAGTGACAGAAAGTAATCCAAGAAATCCAAGAATCATTCTGAAGTGTGAATATCAACATTGATTTGTATTCCAGTTTGGTAGTCCTGGGTCCTCTGTGGGTCCAGGGAGGTTAAAGTGTTAGAAAGGCAATTGGAAATTGAAAGGAAAGAGGGGAACTGGTGAGCAGGAAATGAAAGAGGGAGACCTGGCAGATACTCGCTTGGAGCTGACAGATAAAGGCACATCTCTCCATAGATGGAGAGAGGCAAAACAGCCTTGGGGTTTGGGGCTTTTATGGGGGAGACTCAGGAATTTCAGCCTGGTGGGGTTGGTATGAGGGAGTAGTGAGCCTTTCTCAGAAAGGCCCTTAGGCGAGAAAGTGAAAGTTTTTCTTAAAAACCCGCCATCCAGATGCTAAGCAAGGACTTTACAGAAATAGCTCAGACAAAGAGGAGAATCCTTTTTAATGATATTGTGATGTCTCATAGAACCCTAAGACCAGAAAGTAGTTAAGTCTCTGGAACAAATGGAAGCAGGAACTCAAATGTAGCCACCTCTGCCTTTTGGTTTATTAGATCACCCAGATCTCCTAGTTTTTTGCATTTCCCAGGGGCATTGAAAGAGAGCATGAACTTTCTTTTTCTTTTATTGGTATGGGGATTGAACCCAGGGTGCTTTACCACTAAGATACCTCTCAGGTCCTTTTTATTGTTTGAGAGAGGAGCTTGCCAAGTTTGCTGAGGCTGGCCTCCAAGTTGCGATCCTCCTGCCTCAGCATTCCTAGTTTTTGGGATTATAGGCATGTGCTACTGTGCCAAGCTCTGCTCTTTCTTTTAAAATTACACTTCCAAAAACAAAACCAAAACCAAATTACACTTCCAAAATTCTCAGGAAAAACCCCGCTCAGTTTCATAACTTAAGATAAATGCAAACTGACTAGGGGAGGAGAGATGATACAGCTCTAATAACACAAGCATTTCCATGGCTATGGGCAAAAAAAAAAAAAAAAAAAAAGCAGTGTATTAGCAACAACAGATCTGTTAGGTGTTATGTTCATCCAAACTGGAAATTGCTGGAAGTCTCAACTTCTTAGACCAGCACACAAACACCTTCAAAACCACCTTTCATCTATTTTTTTCTACTTTTTAATCAACTCTGAATACTTCTCTTTATTCTTTCATGCCTCTGAACCTTTGTGCATGTCTTTTGTCTGGAAGAATTTCTGCTTTGTATTTCTGCTTGGTGACTTCTAGTCATATTGTAGGTCTAGCATAGCATTTCTTCTAGAGTCCGTATCACAGTTTCTTTCTTTCTTCTCTTCTCTCTCTCTCTCCCTCTCTTTCTCCCCCCCCCCCTCCCCCACCCCACCTCTCTCCGGTACTGGGATTGAAAACAGGGTCTTAGGCATGCTAGGTGTTATGGGCCAGGCTATCTGGGCAATGACCAAACAGACTCCATTTTACCCTGAGACTCCATGTGATTAAGAAATGTTTTTCCCAGGGAACACCCTGCATCTGTACCCATCAACAGTAGCTTAGCATGACATGTTTGGCTACACAAAATGGCAATTCTTATACAATGTAAAATTGTTCTCTCTTTGGTTTCCATTTGTTTTTTGGACAATGTACTCTGTCAGTGAATCACTGGCTAGACATTAATAACCATTCTTTAACTTATATTCAAGTAGGGTCATTTTGACCCACTTCCCCTTCTGCTTGTGATCTCATGTTTGTTTATGGGTTTGAATCAAGGCAACAGCCACTTATGATTAATGTGGCTTTGGACTATTAAGGAGTACTCTAAACTGGGGAGGGGCAGTTGAAGGGTGAAGACTTGCTGCCCACCAGCTATTGGATCTGGACCACTAGCTGGTGAATAAAGATGGTTCCATCTCTTGCTTTAAGATGGACTCAGTGATTTATTGCAATCTCGCCACAACATAGGCTAATCTTCTAACCACTTAGATACATCCCCAGCCCATTTTGAAGTCTTTATTTTGAGACAGGCCTGGCTGGCTTGGAACTTGCCATCCTCCTGCCTCAGTCTTCCAAGAGGATGGGATCAGGACATGAACCACAGTGCCCAGCTGTCCCTATCACATTTGATTATTGTTACTGTGCTGTCTCCATTCTCTACCAATTGGGACACCCTAAAAGTGTACTCTGTCTTATTTATTTGGGTGGTGACTTATCTTTGGTTGCTACATCACAGAACAATAAATTGAACAATAAATTCTCACTAGTTCTTTTATTATTTTTCTCCCAGGCATAAAGTCACCTCAGTATTCCAAATCCTCAGATTATCAGGAAACTGGGAAAATAAAGGATGGTTTGATTTTATCTTTGGTCTTTGCTCATGATCTTTTATTTTAAAATTAAAATTTGATTATGTAAGTGTAATTTCACTTTGTGACCTTTCTCTTACATTAAAATAAAAATACCCTTCATGCACATAATAATGAAAATACAACCCCCACCCAATTAAAAGAGCAGAAGTGAACACTAATAAAAAGACAAGATTAAAAAAACCTCCAAATATTGAAATTTGGGGCTTAGTGTGGGAGTATGAATAATGGAGATACTGGTTCTCTTCTTGGCAGCTCTTAATTTCTATTTCTCAATCCCAATCATAAAACAGGCAATTAACCATCTCTCAGACCTTCCTCTCACCCCACTTCTTCTCTTTCTTCCCTTGCTTCCTTGCTAAAGATGGGTTGTGAGCCAGGAATAAAGAGGGGCTTTTTTTTCTTTCTTTTTTTATTGGGTACCTGCAATTAAACTCAAGGACACTTGACCACTGAACCACACCCCTAGCCCCATTTTATATTTTAATTAGAAAAAGGGTATCACTAAGTTGCTCAGCCTCTCACTTTTTCTGAGGCTGCCTTTGAACTCTATCTTCCTGACTCAGCCTCCTGAGCTCCTGGGATTCCAGGCGTGAACAAAATCGAATGTCTGATGGAGACAAAATCAAATACGACAAACATAGTTTGCTGTCATTTGTGAATTCAGGAACACAAATAAACACTTGGATTTTCTTAAAATAAAATGTACAAAGTTAACTATCGTAAATGTAAATTAATGATTAAAATTCTTCAGGTTTCAAAACTATTGTAGAGTAAGATGGTTAGACAATATTCACTGCACTTGCACTAAAATGTATCAAATTCTTACTCATAGGATTTTTAGAATGAAGTGTTTCACTCTCATCTAAATGTGGAAAAACAAAATCAATAAAAATCTATATATAGAGAGCTGGGGCTTGTAGCTTAGAGTGCTTGCCCAGCGTGCGCAAGGCCGTGGGTTTGATCTCCAACACTGAGAAAAAAAAAATCTGTATATGCTTATTAAGTATTTCCTAAGAACATAGGCTTTGATCAGTGATCTGAAACTGAAGACCAATAACCACAGCTAACCAGTAACCTTATCATCATCACTTATGAGATATTAGAGACGAAGAAGAGGAAATAATAAAAATAATAAAAAAGGCTACATTTTAAAGAAAAAAATAACTTTTAATTTTCTTTCTCTCTTTCTCTTTCTGTCGGTGCTGGGATGGGGCCCAGGGCTTCACATATGCTAGGCAAGCGCTCTACCACTGAGCTACATTCCCAGCCCAATAAAGTATTAATTTTAAAACGAAAAGGTCACTGGAAATGGCATTGCAAATGGTAATAGAAAAGAAGAAACCCAGGGATGGTGTTCCACTGTGCAGAGGAGCCTGCTCCCGGGTTCGCACAGCTGGTTTCGGGAAGGCTCCGCCTCCAGGACCCTTTTCATTGGCCTTCACCGGCCTCCGACACCCGCGCTGGCCGCCCTTCCGCACGCGCACTTGGAGCTGTCGCCTGGGTCGTCAGGTCCCCGCCTCCGAATTGCCACCTCTGATTTGCCAGTTTCTCGGGTCCGCCCCTGCGGCCCGACCAGTGTGGAAGTCGCCTCGGGTCTCCGCCCTCCCTGCCGGCAGCGAGCGGCTAACCCGGGCGGCAGCGGGGATGGCGGTCGTGGCGGTGGCCGCAGGCCGGCTGCTGAGGCTCCGAGCTGCCGCGGCGGAGGGGCGCTGGCACCGGTGGCGAGGCGATGCCGTGGCGCGGAGCTTCCTGCAGCCGGCCTCGGCCAGGAAGGATGCGGCCCAGTTGCGGCAGGTGGCTCACTTCACTTTCCAGCCCGACCCGGAGTCCCACGAGTACGGTGAGTCGGGGGCCACCCTGTCAGTCCCGCCGCCCCAGACTCCCAGGTCCGCGGGCGCTCACGAGGAGGGCCGCCTTCCTCAGGAGGAGGGGGTGTCAGTAGGCCGATCTCCTGCCTTTCAAGCTCAAACCCCGCCAGCTCTAGCACCCTCCCAGGCTCAGGGTCTGACTCCTCGCCCTGTTTTTGTTACTAAGCTTTTGAGACGCAGCCCCTGGGCACCTGCGAGATGGGCAAGAGGGCATACCACCTTCTGCAAGCGCCTGAGGTGGAGAGGTGGTGCCCAAGGAATCCTGTGTCCTCTGTCGTCCCTTCTTTCCCAGCCTGGGCCTTGGGTGCCACTCATTTTAGTCAGCAGCAGCATTTAAAAGACTTATTTATGGCTTTTGCTCGTGGTAGATAAGAGTAAGCTTCAGGACCTTGTAACTGATTTGATTTTCCCAAGGTTGCAGAACAGGTTCTTCCTTCAGTCGGGAAAATCCAGGCTTTTCAGGAGGCTGAGGCAGAAGGATTGCAAGTTTGAGGCCAGTCTGGGCAAGTTACTAACCCTGTCTCAAAATAAAATAAAAAAGACTGGGGATGTAGCTCAGTGGTAGAGCGCTTGTCTAGTATGTGCAAGGTCCCGGATTTAATCCCCATTCCCAGGAAAAAAAAAGAAAAAATGTAGGCTTTCTATTTGAATGTAGTGCCAACCTTGTGCTGGGCCGTGGTGCCGCTTAGCTAAGGAAGAGTAATTGATGTAGGTGTTGGGAGGTGGAAGCTATAGGAAGGGTTTTTGGCAAATACTTTATAGTATGACTTTTGTGCAAAACTTTTACTTTTTTTTTTTTTGAAAATTTTATGTAATTTCCTAAAGATCCAGTGTCTGTCATCGGAATATCAGGAAACTGTAAGAAAATGTTTTCCATTTTCATGTCTAATAACTTTTTTTTTTTTTTTTTTTTTGAGAGAGAGAGAGAGAGAGAGAGAGAGAGAGAGAGAGAGAATCTTTTTTTGTAGATGGACACAAACACAATGCCTTTATTTTTCTGTGGTGCTGAGAATCGAACCTGGGTCCCGCCCGTGCTAGGCTAGTGCTCTACCGTTGAGCCACAATCCCAGCCCTATGTCTAATAACTTTTTATGTGTCAAGGCTGACATTTTTGGAAGTATGTCTTTACTTGTGAATAATAAATATTAACTTTTTTTTTTTATTTTAATTTGGGACCAGGGATTGAACTCAGGGACACTTAATCAATGAGCCACATCTCCAGTCCCCCACCTTCTTTTAAAATTTTTTAGATTTGAGACAGGGTCTTGCTAAGTTGCTTAGGGTCTCCACCAAGTTGCTGAGGCTGACTTGTGATCCTCTGTCTCAACTTCTTGAGTCACTAGGATTATAGGTGTGCATCACTGCACCCAGCAAGAATAAGAATTTATTGAGTGCTTATCACTGAGAGGCAGTGAACTGAGAAATTTACACTCATCATCTCATTTGATGCTTAGGACAAACTTAAAGGGTAGGTAATGTTTTTATTCCCATTTTGCAGTTTCATTAACTGAAGTCTTGAGATAGTTTATCCAAGGTGACACAAACGTGTCGGTGGCAGCTCCAGCTTTGGAATCTAATCATTCAGATTCTAGAGGTGATATTGTAAATATTGTAAACATGGTACTAAAATGCATATAGAAAGAATTTACTAAGAGGGTATCCTAGCTTTATGAAACAGTTGATAGATGAATAGGTGAATACGAATGCTTTTCACCAACAGGATGAACCTCAATTCTGTCTTCACAGAAAGAAACTCTGACGCAATGCTTGAGAAGTAGGGCATAAATCTTCTTAATCTCCTTTCCACAGTTGTGAAATAATTAACATCTTAGTGCTGTCACATTTGTATGTTTTTATAAAAATAATACAAGCATATTACATATAATTTACATAATAGAAAAGTAAAGGGTTGCCAGGTGTGGTGGAGCACACCTATAATCCCAGCTGCGCCAGAGGCCGAGACAGGAAGATTGTGAGTTCAAAGCCAACCTCAGCAACAGTGAGGCACTAAGCAACTCAGTGGGACCCTGTCTCTAAAAAAAAAATATAAAAACGGGCTGGGGATGTGACTCAGTGGTTGAGTGCCCCTGAGTTCTCCTGGTACCAAAAGAAAAAAAAAAATAAAAGAAGAAAAGTAAAAAGTTATTTCACCATTCACTTCAGTAAATATTGCTAACATTTGGGTGCATCCTTCCAGCTTAGTGTATTTTCCATAATTGTCATCTTCATATAAATACAATTTACTTTATTTAATCAGAAACTTTTCACATACATAAGAACATATAGTTATTATAAACTTCTTTAGAACTTAGAGGATATGTACCATGGAGATACTATAATTCAAAAGTTAGAATCAGCTTATCCTAAGTTTGTTCTGTCCCTGCCACCTGTGACGTTGAGGTCATCACTTATCCCCTTTAAGCCTCAGTTTCTTGCTGGGTGTTGTAATGCATGCCTATAATCCCAGCAACTTGAAAGGCAAAGGTAGGAGGATCACAACTTAGTGAGACACCATCTCAATAAAAATAAAAAGTAGCTCAGTGGTAGAATACCCCTGGGTTTCATCCCCAGTACTGGGGTGGTGGGGAATGGGAGAATCTCAGTTTCTTTATAAGAGGTTAATAATTATATCTACTTCACAAGGCAGTTAGGAGGCTTACATAAGATAATATTTCTAAAATACTTAACATGATATTTGATAACTAAGTATTCAGTAAATGGAAACAGTAATTACCATTGTGTTTTTATTGTTACAGTTTTGCAATGTTATAAATAGTGTAAATTTAAGCATTTCTTGTATATGATTTTTATGTTTCTGAGATTATTTCTTCAGTATAGAGCCCCAGGGGTGAGATTTTTAACCCTAAAATATGAATGCTTAATAGATTTTTAAATGACTGGGTTATACCCTGTCTTTATAAGACTATTATATTGTTTCAAATATGAGAATGTATAAGAGTTTATTAGGTGTTAATGCTAAATTCACAGGTACACACATATATACTATATTCAGATTTTGTGCTAACTGCACTTTGTTTTAATTTGCATTTGTTTAATTTCTATTGAGAAATATTTTCCCATGTATTTGTTCACTAGGTTTATTTTTTCTGTGAATTGAATGTTTTGTGATTTTTTCACATTTTAAAAATTATGCTCTTAGGGGTGGGGTTGTGGCTCAGTGGTAGAGCACTTGCCTAGCAAGTTTGACCCTCAACATCACATAAAGATAAATAAAGCTATTGTGTCCATCTACAACTAAAAAATATTTTTAAAAAATTGTGCCCTTAGTATTTTTCTACCAATATTAATACTTTCTGTCATTATTGAGTAACTACTCTTTCCAGGTGTTGTGAGAGCGATCAGTCCATAATCCTCATAATAACCTTGTGAGTTACACAGTATTTTGCTCTTTTTACAGGTGAGAAAGTTGAGGCTCAGAGATGTTAGTGGCCTTCCCAAGTCTGGTAAATCGCAGGGCCTGAGCTTGAAGCCCAGTGTGCCTGACTCCAAAGCCTACATTTTAGCCTTATGTATTAAAATTTTGTATAATTAAGATATTAATGAAGATAATAACTTTTTGCCTTTTATATATGTTGCAAATCCTTTTCTTTGGTTTTTCTTTTTTGATACTAAAGATTGAATCCAGGGACGCTTTACCACTGAGCCATATTTTCACGTACTTTTTATTTTTTATTTTGAGACAGGGTCTCACTATGTTGCTCAGGGCCTGAGTTGCTGAGACTGGCCTCCCCAGCCACCAGGATTACAGGCATGTGCCACCATGTCTGATGCAAATACTTTCTTTACTTTTATTATTCGTTGGTTTTCTCTTAACATGTAAAATAGACTGCTTAATTAATTGGTGGTCAGGGTGGACTCTGAGTAGGTGACATTTGAGCTGCACAGTGAGCTTTGACAAAGAATCATCTTTGCAATGACCAGGGGGAAAATGTTTTTTCAGGAAGATGAGTCTGGTGAGCTTGTGTTGTGGTGACTGAGAAAACCATTTAGTGGGGGTGTCTTGAACAGGTTGAGGTGGACAGGTCTCTCCAAGATCAGGTGGAGACTGGATAGCCCTGTGTTGTGGGGATGAAGGTCTTCTTTCCAGGATTAGAATTTATAGGGAGCAGAATAATGTAAGTAAAGATAAGTGAGAAAGCATCGTGTTTATGTGAGGAATGGGGAGGTAGTGAGTTTATTTGCAGGAAAAACAGAAGGATTAAGAAATAAATTTTAAAGGGTAAATGGAACTTTGAAAATTCAGTCTAAAGGTTGATGGGGGGAACAGATTGCCTATCTTAAATGTACCCCATGTTATGATAGGTGCATTAATTTGGACTCAAGTTTTGCTGGGCTGTGGAAGACCATTGGGGTTTTTTGTTTTTTGTTTTTTTTTTCTGGGCAAAAAAGTGACTTTTAATGTGCTTGTGTTACATTATTAGGAAAGTTTATAGAGTCAATTAACGAATGGGAAGTAAGGAGGCTGAAAGATCAGATATTGTTGTTGTCTGTATAAGAGGATGTAATTGTGCTTGGACGGTGCTAGTGGGTTGTATGTCTTGACCATATGACCAGGTTTGTCACTGTTTTACCTGGGGGGCCTAGGGAAGGGGTATGAAATATTTTTAGCCTGAGAACCTGGAAGGATGGTAAAGTGGTGATATCATTGATACAAGTGGCAAATGCCAGAGAAGAAGCACATTTTTGGTGGGAGAGAGAGAAAGAGTGGGTGAGCATGTGAGCTTAGGAAATGTTCTTAATAAGTTACTTGAAGGAAATAATTCAAGGAATTTTCTCTAAAAAGATGAATAATAGAGACCTGGCAAGGCTTCAAAGGATCCCTCTGAAAAGAGTATCCAAAGAGGTGTGAAGTGCTTGCCAGCTGGAGGGGTCTTGCACGTGTGAAGGTCCTGAGGTGGCAGGGAGCTTAGGTGGTAGAACTGAGAGAACTCTTCAGTGGGGATACGTGGGGACAGTGGTTAATAATGGAACTGTAGAGGTGGACATGGATGGGATCAAGCAGGGCCTTGAGATCATGACAGGGAGTGTGGTCAGAAGTCTTTGTAGGGCTTTGAGCACAGGAGTAATATGATGTGGTTTGCGTTTTAGGATATTAATTGTAACAGATATTTGGGGGAATGATTTGAAGGAGTGAAAGCAGTATAAGTGAGGAAACAGTTTTTTGGAAGAGGAAAAGGTGGTAATTCTGGACATAGGCTGTAAAGTGCTGTGACCTGCAGGGCCATTAATTAATTCAGGTTCCCAGACCCGGTGGTGAGGGGATGGGAAAAATACAGACACATAAATAGAGAAAAAGCTGGGTCTCAGGGGTTGACTACTCCTTGGTAGAGAGGTAGTGATACACAATATGCTCAGCACATTTATTATATAGATATAAACATCAAAAGGATTTATTGTGAGAAAGTTCTTCAAAGTGAGCAGAACCAAGGTCATGAGTACCAGCAGCCTGATTATAATTATCAGCTTTCTCCACCCAGAACTTTCTATACCTGAACACCTGGCATCTGAACCCCAAGGTCAAGAACTGAACCCCAAGGTCAAAACCTTCTATTGAACTGGGTGTCACCATAGCAACTGAGCAGTCTCCACCCTCGCCTTCTCTCTGAGAGTTCCCAAGAGAGGTATCATCACTGTCACAGGACAGTTCAAGACCCATAGTTCAGTCACTGCTCCCAATATAACAGTGCTAGATTAAGTCATTTATTTGGAAGTAGGATTTGATGGGTTCAAAGAAGACATTAAGGATGCCCCTGGGTTTACAGCTTGGGCACCTGGGTGGAGACTAGTGTTGTTTGCTAATATGGGAAAGACTGGTATTGGGAGCAGAAATCTAGAGTTTGGTTTTGTCTTTGAGTTAGAAAAGCCCAATTCAAGTAGCGAATTGATGATTGTTGGATATAGAAGTCAGAAGCCCAGAGGAGAGATTCATATTGCAGATAACCAGCATGTATGTAGTTTAAAGATGGAGCAGAGAATAAAGCCAGCAAAAGGAAGGAATGTCCCATGGCATCATGCAAAAATTACCTGATGCTCTGATATGGGGTAACCTTGGGACCCCAGCCATAATTCTTCAACTTTAAAGTGTAGATCTTCTTAATTTTGGATTTAGGTGACCTTATTCCCCTCAAGTACTCGCTACTTTCTTCCTTTTTGTAGATATGCCATATATACTGGAACTTTAAGAGGCAATTATATTCATGCAGCTTTCATTTGCAGTTTTGGATTGTTTGGGTACTGGGGATTAAACCTAGGTGGTCTCAGGCATGCTAGGCAAGCACTGTACCACAGAACTTATCCTTAGCCCCTTCATTTATAGTTTAGTAGGTTAGTACAACATGTTATCCTACTTGGGGTAGCCATTCCAACACCCTTAGTAGGAATTAGAATGAGATAAAGGTAGATACCTGGCAAATAGAAAGTGAGTTCTGGAAAACAGGGTATCTGGAGGGCTGCAAGAAGTTTTATTAGGAAAAATAGGCAGTTTCTTAGTCATCTTCCCATTTTTCTAGTATTGAAAAGTTTTATTTATTTGACAGATAATTTCTGAATTAATAAAGAAATGATAGTAACTCTTACATATACTAATTGAAAACATTTTCATTAAGTACCAAGTAGCACAGTTTCCAATCTTTTCACCCAAAACACCTTTATCATTGAAAGGCTGCTTCAAACTTAATTTATTTAGGTTTTTAATCAAGAAATCTCAAGCTGCCAATCAGAGCTTTGAATTGGCATGAGATGACCAGATTAAACCCTTATAATATGAGTAAAAATAACTTCAAAATGTTTTGACCTGGGCTGGGATTGTGGCTCAGTGGTAGAGTGGCTTGCCTACCACACATGAGGCACTGGGTTCAATTCCCCAGTCCATATAAAAAAACTAAATAAACAAAATAAAGGTAATGTGTCCCTCTACAACTAAAAATATTTTTTTAAAAGTTTTCACCTATATATTCCAACTAAGGGCATCAGCTAGCCTCAGGCTGGTAATCACAGGTTGTAGTTCCACAAGCCAAATATCATCCACACAGCACACAGATTAAATGCCTAATAAGTATGTACAAAGTGTCATAAAATATGTGCTTTTTGTATATTCAAGGGGAGTAATGCCTAATTTCCATGGGTGTACAATGCAGCAAGGGCTATAGAAACAGATGCTATTCACTAACCTGTAAGTGAGGACCTAGCAAGGACAGTGGAAGGAACAAAAGGCCCTGTGCCCTGAAATGAAGTGGAGGCTTTGTGGACCAGGCCAAGGCCAAGAACATGAGTGGATATCTAGATGCATGGGGAGGGATCTTCAGGGCTGGAGAGGACAAGGTGAACCAAGACACTGAGCCACAAACCTGCTGACTGTTCAGAAGACAGTGGAGTGTTCGTGCTGGGTGAAGGGTAATCTAATAAGAGATGTGTAAAACAGAGAAAGGAAAACGTCCTCCAATAAGAGGACAAAATACCTTCCCTGATGGAGATGCTCCCTGTTCTCTCTGGACGTGAAGTAGCTGGGGATTACTCTGTCAGTCACCTTTGACCCCAAGGCCCTAGTCCCTTGGAATCAAATCCATGAGCAAGAATCTTTCTTCATGTAAACTGTCTTTTTCCCCAAAAGTAAAACAAAAACACAAGCAAACTAAGCAAAACTCAAAACAAAAAGAATGAGACCAAGGTTTGACTCCTCATACTTCATTTGTGTCTCAGCTGTCATGCTAGGGAGACAGGGTCTGTTTTGTCACTCACACCCATTCATTTCTGCAAGGCATCTAGATGCACATCAAGTCCTAATACAGCATCCCTCAGAACAGTAACACCACCCAGAACATAAATTTAACCCAGTACAAGGCAGCATCAATTTAAGGATCTACTATAATATTACTACTCGAACCTACCTTACTTTAACCCTTTTTCTGATTCATTTACAAAATATCTACACTCTTTAATGTTCTGAAAACATTACAGATGTTGCATTAGATTTCTCTTCTTGAGGTAGTTTAAATTTTGTGACAACAAATGTACATATTTTTCTACACTTACCATGGACGAGTAGTTATCATGAAAGGCCTACAACCAAACTAGATCATAACAAATTATCATGAAAGGCCTACAACCAAACTAGATCATAACAAATTAACAACTGTAAAAAAAAAAAAAACCGTAAAGTCATACAAAAATTAAAAACAAGCAAAAAAGAAAAGCAGGAATCTGTGTCATCAAACTAGTAGTCTAAACTTTGCCACAGATCAAAAAAAAAAAAAAAAAAAGAACCTAACTTCACTTTGTTTACCAAGCTATAGGCATTTTTATAAAATACTCAAGTAATTAACAGCTCATAAAAATTCAGGGAAATTTACAAAATTAACATCAACTCATTCTCTAGCAAATAGTTTTTCTAAAATGTGAATCCACGCAGAGGGAAGTTTGGCAAAACTGTCTGCAGGGGCCTACCTTGTGGAACAGACCCCTCTCAGGTCTGCTTCAGAGGCGCAGGATATTGGTAGACACCTGCTCCAGGTGGGCCAAGGAGCCCTGAGGGAATTCAGCTGGCTTTTTGTGTTGCACATTGATGTCCTCCAGCATCTGCTGCCAATGCCTCAGCTTTGTCAAGTGCTTCTTCTCCAGCGCATCTTTCCACTACAATTCATTCCTTAATTCTTAGACATCATCTTTGATAACTTACTCTGATTTCCAACAACTGCAACCTGTCTGTTTTTTTTTTTTTAAATTTTTATTTTTTGGTGGTGCTGAGGATTAGAACCCAGGGCCTTGTGCATCTACCAACTGAGCTATATCCCCAGTTGCAATCTGTTTTTGTAGAAAAAAGCATTCTGTCTGTCTTGCAATACCCAGCAACTTCTGAATACATCGATCAACACCAGTTTGAATTTCTTCCTGATCTGCATCATTAACATACTCCTGAATTTTGAGTGAAGCAAAGCCAGCCTCGAATGTTGACTTTAACTCGTGCACCGAGGTACTGTTAAAAGTCCTTAGAGCATCAGGCACTGCCTGAAGAAGCAAGGGCTGGCCCAGGTCCTGGTGGGAGTGGTGGGGATCCTGGAGGCTGCCCGGAGAACATACCGCCCAGTGGAGCTACAGTGTCTGGAATGACCCACTGCATCTTCCCATTTCACAATGTGATTAGTACCACACGATTTCATGGATGCCACCTATTCATCATGCTTCAATGAACGGGTCAGACAGTGTGCTAAATGTTGGAGTTTCCAAGAGGCATCTGAGGAGGAAGTGCTGATGCATAGGTCTAAATCAAACTTTAGACAGTGCAAAGGAGAACCTGTGCTGAATGTATTGGTAGACTTTGTTTTCTGAAAGACCCTAATTTTCTTTATTGTACATGTGTATTTTTGTTTGGGTTGTAACCTGCCCACTGTTAACCTTACTTATTTCTGGAGACTACCCCTTGGGCACTCTTTTGCCTCTGTGTCTTATATGCTGCAGCTTGGGAAAGGCTTCTCTACTGCAGAGGAGTAGTTATCAAAGACCTACTCCATCAGACTGCTGTTGCACATTACTTCTCCCTCCTGCCTTTCTTCTGTTGTCTGTCTTTGAATTCTGACATTGGTAGATTTTTTTTCCTATAAATTCCTTTAAATAGGTAACTTTTTTTTGTATATTAAAAAAACCTTTATTGAAGCAGCTATGTGTGCTTATTTGTTTAGTCATTTAGTGAACAAATATTTATCAAGCACCTACTACCTGCCAGGTCTTGCAGATATAGCTCTAATCAAAAACTGTTAAGAATTTGACATTCTGCTGACATACTACTTTTTTAACAGAAACCAGGATGATGTGGTTATTCATGATCTTCTTAAAATACTTTCAGTGAATCAGTTGATCCCAACCACAGAGCCCAGTTTTACCACTATGTGGCCATTAACTCACATCCTTGCCTTGGAAGAAACTGTGCTGCTGTATTGTTTTGGTTTTGTTGTAACTTTTTGTCTTGAAAAAGAATTATCTGTTTTGAAACTTGTCAGCCATTTATTAACATTTATAATTTGACATTTGCATTTAGTAATTTCTTAGTATTATGCTTTTTTTTTTTTCAGGGCTGGGGATCAAACACAGGAACTTGCGCATGCAAGGCAAGCACTCACCACTGAGCAACATCCCTATCCCCTCTTTCTTTCTTTCTTTCTTTCTTTCTTTCTTTCTTTCTTTCTTTCTTTCTTTCTTTCTTTCTTTCTTTCTTTCTTTCTTTCTTTCTTTCTTTCCCTCCCTCCCTCCCTCCCTCCCTCCCTCCCTCCCTTCTTTCCCTCCCTCCCTCCCTCCCTCCCTCCCTCCCTCCCTCTCTCTCTCTCTCTCTCTCTCTTTCTTTCTTTCTTTCTTTCTTTCTTTCTTTCTTTCTTTCTTTCTTTCTTTCTTTCTATAAAAATCTTACCAGTGGTACAGCTTTCCTTAGCTTGTGCTGGGCTTATCTAATTAGGGAATAAAGGCATATTCTATGGGTGGTCTTTGGTGTAACCTCAAATACATAATTCTCAAGAAAACACACATTTAAAAATATTTTACCTATGAATAATATGAATTCTTCCTGTTCCATCCAAAAATCATGCTACAACTTGAAAAAGAATGGGTAGTTGATGTTACTATATTAAAATTGGCATTTATAACTTGTAAAAGCATTGAGTAGATGAGTAATAAATCCCAAACCCTAAAATTTTAAATCCATTTGGTAAAAATTTTCAGTAGTGAAAGCATAGTTTGTGTGCTCACGTGAAATATAAATTCCCCTTATTTGTATGTTATCCCATATAAGTGCATTCTTTGTGATATCAAGCAATGCTTTCCAGACTTACTTTGTGTGAGTTTTATTGTTAAAAGTTTTTGCTTTTTTTTTTTCTGCTAAAGTCTTGCAGAGCTGCAATGCAATAAGAGGAATTAGTGGGCACTGACTGATACAGCATTTTCCTAACATGCATGAGGCCCTGTGTTCAATCCCCAGCAATGCAAAAGAGAGAGAGAGAGAAAGAAAAATAAAAAAGTCTTGGGGGCATTCAGTAAGCAGACTTAAAAATTCAGACCAGCTTAGATGATGAGGCATTTTAATTCTCCTGTGGCTAACTATGAAAATCCTAGCAGACAAATATAAATATTGCTCTTTGAAATGAATGACACAGGAGAAAGAATGGGGGATTTTATTGTGAGTAGGAGGAAATTTTACCCTAAACTGTTATCGTCTGATGCTGAGCACCAATAAATACTGTAGGAATATTCATAGAGTAGCCAAGAATTTGAGAAAATTGTCTATAAAGAGATAAAGTCTTAGCCTGGTGAAAAAATCAACTGTGATGTAATCGTGGACACATGGTGTGGTTGTGTTTCCTTGGACAAAGATGACATATCAGTGATTTGCTGAGTAAATTCATCTCCACCAGAAATAAAAGTATGAATAGACTATTATTCTGGGCACAGAGGGCAACGGGGCATATCTCATAAGAGATTGGCAAGACCTGAAGCATGGGCCTCAGCACTGTTTAAAAGATCAGAGAGACATGTCAGAGGATAGTGGAAGAACTGAGGATTTATAGGTCAGAGCTGGCTGTGGAGCTGGGCTGGGCTAGGGAAGAAGTTGGGCTTTCAGGAAGAGGTTAAGTGACCAGTGTTCCATGGTCAGAGGGTGAAAGGCAACAGCAGTAGCTGTTATGACCCATACTGGGAATTACGCCTTAACTTTTGGAACACATTGGTTGGGTGGCTGAAGAGCATGGAGGTTAGATGGACATTGGCCAGGGTAAGCAGCAGGTTAAGGTGGCCACCACTGGATAGACCAAGGTAGGACTGGGCCTCTGGATCAGGAGATTCATGAAGGAGTCTGTCTGTGCTCTGAATAGTGCTTTTGGAGAGGAGTTGAACTTCAGTTCTAGGGCACCTTGTGACATCTAGGCCTCAGTCAAAGAAGTCATGATGTTTCTGAATTGCAACATTTGGAACTTTACCAGTTAAACCATTTATAATAATGCTAATGTCAAATGGAAGGACATGGACAAAGTCCAGAATTTAACAATAAATAGCTAACATTTCTTCAGCACTCACTGTGCCAGGTACTGTTCTGAGTGTTTTATGTATTTGCTCCATTTACTCCTCCCAAAAATCTATTCAGGGAGACAGGTATTGACTTGCAGAGATTCTGCTAGCAATGAGATAGTAGGAAGGACGTGTGTTAAGGTCTGTAAACAAGTCAAAATAACACCTGGTATTTTGCCAGGAGAATGTTAGAGTTCATAAACAAGACTGGATGGTGCCTGGCAAAATGCCAGAGGGAGTGGTTTGAGAAGTAACAAAAGCGAGCCATTAAATGTGGAGATTCCTTATTGGTTGACTGATGTATCTAGTTTATGCTAATTAAGATAAGCTGTGCAAAATGTATAAATACCTCTGTTGTCCTACAATAAATGGCTCCTACTCCTGCTGTATCAATCTACACAAGTTAATTCGTCAACCCCCCGATTATTCTGCTGCAGCCAGACTGCAGCAGGCATGGGATTATGTTGTTCTGAATACTAGTAGTTCTGGGTACCTAAATTTATTTGTGGGTAGCCTGCCTTGGCATATTTAACACATGCCACTGGTCCTGTGTATTCCTTATGGTTGGGATTCCTAACATCTGTCTAGGGTGAGACTGCTTACACTCTGGCTCTCAATCTCACCTTAAGGTTCCGTAGGTTTTATTGTCTATGTACATTTAGTTGCTTGATTATATTCCCTCTTTATTTTAAAAAATTGTTTATAAATTATTTGGTATTGGTAAGTTTTACCTCATCAACCAGCTTCTGAAGATTTTTATTGCTTTTTTATATCCCACAGCCCAAGCATCCTTGTAAATAATCCAGTAAATTCACATGATATATTCTGTGCCTTTCTTTCTATCTGGATTTTAATTATATTGTAGTCATTTGTTAAGAAACTGGTTATTTTTACATATTTTACAATGTCTAAATAGTCTATTTTTTGTTTTCCACAGGCCAAACTCAAAAAATGAATCTTTTTCAGTCAATAACAAGCGCCTTGGATAACTCACTGGCTAAAGATCCTACTGCAGGTAACGTTGATCTACGTTCAATTGTGGTAGTTGCTTATGCCAGAATTAAAAATTTGCTTGAAAAATTTGTATGGAGCTCAAAGGTTAACATTGTAGATATTAACCAAAAATTTTTGAAAGACCTGATCAAATATATAGGACTGAAGAACCAAACTGCACTATTAGCACATGTTTGTATCCACTCATTACTACTTCTCATGTATGTCGACAGTAGGTCAGTTTTCATAGTATATATGGTCCTAATATTATAGTAATTTCTTCTGGATTAATATCTACTATGTACTTCTGTTTCTCTAATGTATAGGAAAAAAAACAGATAAAACCAGGTCATTCAGATACAAATTTATAAATGAAGATTTGATTTCTATACTTTTTGACTTTTTTCCATTCATTCAACTTGTAATATTTCTTTTAGAAATAATTTTAGTATTTATACATAATTTTATAAGCAATTTCATTTTTATCTTATTAATGATTGATATAAAAAGTTGTCCTTCTGTGTTTTCTAGATTTGGTTGGATTTACTTCACATACACACACTCTCGCTTTACTATACCTTGGGCTTCCCCTTGAGAATCCTTTTTTTCTGATACTGAGGACTGAACTCAGGGGCCTTTACCATTGAGTTACATCCCCAGTCCTTCCTATTTTTTATTTTGGGACAGTGTCTCCCTAAGCTGCTGAGGGTCTTGCTAAATTGCTGAGGCTGGCCTTGAATTTGCAACCTGAATCACTGGGATTATAGATGTGGGCCACCTGGTCCACTTGTGAATCCTTTGTTTTAAAGTTAAGTGAAGTGAAAAACAGATAATTTCTTTTTTTTGGAAGGAAGTGAGAGCTAGACTAGAAAATTACTAGACCTTGATTTGTTTTGAATGTTATTTGAGAATGATAGAACTAGATGAGTGAATGTAGAATAGGGTGACTTATTTTCTTGAGGTCCATAAAACTCTCGGGTGCATTCATGGGACTAGAGTTGGGCTCTCTGAATACTCCTTAATTTATTCTTGCCTTACTAAAAGGCTCCTCTCAGTTTCCACTGACCCCATTCTTTCCTCTGCTGCTGTGTTCTACCATACTTGCTTCCTGTCTGTTTACACAGTCTAAGTCCCTTTTTATTTGAGACCCTTCTGTTAGCTTGGAATTCTCCTCCTTCAGCTCCTCGGAGGGCTGACTCTTACTGTACACTATGTTTAAGAAAACCACAGACCTGGGAACTGGGACTGTGAGTCACAGTTCTGGCTGGCTTATTGACTTGGCAAGTCACTCTACTACTCCTCTGGCCTCGTTTCTTCCTGGGTAAAACAAGATGAGATTCAGGATCAGTGGTTCTGTCTCTGCAGGGAGTTCTTTCCACCCATACTCTGCTTCCCATGCCTTTATCAGTGTCTGGAGACAGTTTTGGTTGTCACAGCTATGTGTTTGATGGGCAGCTGTCATCAAGTGGGTAGAGACCAGGATTCTGCTGTATGTCTACAATGCACAGGAAAAGTCCCCCCAACAAAAGATTTATCTAGTCCAAATTATTAATAATATCCACGTTGAGAGACCTTGAGCTAGATCTTCAGTCCATTTCTGTTTAATGATTTAAAATATAAACATTTTAATTGCTTATTTCTCATGATTAGTTTTACTTGGGGATCACTAAAGAAAATGACTTCTTTAATTTTTTTTTTTTCAGTAATATTTGGCGAAGACGTTGCTTTTGGTGGAGTCTTCAGATGCACTGTTGGCTTGCGAGACAAGTATGGTAAGTTAATATCTATGTGAATAGTATTCCCGTAGGACTTTTACTTCAAGATAAAAACAAAACAAAACAAAACAAACAAAAAAACCCCACAAAGTATACTTTGTTAAATTTCTGTATCTTTATTATACGGGTGAGCACCTTTTCATTTCCTCAGCCACCTGTAGAGTCCTGTGGCCTAGATTTCTCAAAATGTGTTTTAACTCTAGTATCTTCTGATCTACTTCATATCACACACATTAGAGATTCCAAAATAATCTTCACTAAATGATAGTCAATGTATTGTCACCCATCTGTTCAAGAACCTTTGGCATCTTCCTGCAGCGTGCCTTGGCCTGGGACTTCAGTTCCCTTTCTTCCAGTTCAAGATTCTGCCTGGTAGTCTATTAACAAATTTCATCTTTGTTGGGGAGAAAGACTGAGAGATTTATTTCCTAAGGAATTGGCTCACATGATTGTGGGGGCTGGCAAGTCTGTAGGGCAAGCTGGAAACTCGGGCAGGGTTTCTGTGTTTTAGTCTGGAGGCCAAATTCCTTTTTGTTTGGGAAACCTCAAGTCTTTTCTCTTAAAGCTTTAAATTGATTGGACGAGGCCCACCCACATTGCGAATGGTAAACTGCTCTACTCAAAGCTATTGATTTAAACATTAATCACATCTTAAAAAAAGATACCTTCACAGCAACTTCTGAGTCTGTGTTTGACCACATAACTGGACATTACAGCCTGGCCAAGAAGACATAAAATTAACTATCTAATGCCCACTTCATCCCAGCTGCTCTGTCTTTTGCCTGGCATGCGATTGATTTCTGCCTGTTGCTTTTATTTATTTCTTTTGGGTCCAACTTAGAACTGACAGAATTCGTTTTGGCCAGCTCTCAGTTCCCACTCGTGACTTGCTGTGTGAGGAATGTATTTCCACCCCCATGGTTAAGGATGCCTCTGAGCTGCTTCTGACATTTTATTTTTTTCTCTCAGTCTTATCTCATCTGGAAGTCCACAGAGTGGTTCAGGGTTTGCAGGAGTTGACATCTCCCTCTCTTCCTTCCTTTACTCTGCCCGGTACTGCTCATGTGTGTGCAAAGGGTGAGGAGTGAGTGTCTTTTCAGATTTTTTTTTTTTTTTTTTAAATAGTCTCTTTCCAGGTCTGGTGGCTCAGGCCTGTAATCCCAGGCAAGACTGTAATCTCATTGCAAATTTGAGGCCAGTCTCAGCAACTTAATGAGACCCTCAGCAAATTACCTAGACCCTGACCTGACATAAAAAAATAAAAAGGACTGTGGTTGTAGCTCAGTGGTAAAGTGCACCTGGGTTCAATCCCCAATGCAAAAAAAAAAAAAAAAAAAAAAAAAAAAAATTGTTATCTTTCTCTATATTGTACTCTCTGTGAAGTTACGATGTACTTAAATCAAAGAGACCATTGGGAACTTATTGGGCACTTACAGTTTTTTTTTTTTTTTTTTTTTAACTCCATCTGTGGCAAGTTGAGTTTTTGGATCTAGTCCCTTTGCCTTCTACTTGTCTATTCTAACAGCTGTTTAGAGTTTGAGATAGTGAGCAAAAGATGATCTTTCCTAATCATTGACACTCCTACAAACTTGTAGATCTTTAAGAAAACATTTAAAAACCTGTAAATGCTTCTTGGGAGGCTGAAGCAGGAGGATGACAAGTTCAAAGTTAGACTCAGCAACTTAGTGAGGCCCTAAGCAACTTTCCCATTTGTAGAAAAAATGGGAAAGACAGAAAAACATAGAAGACAAAATAAAAATTGCTTACATACTTCTAGAGATAAACTAGAGATAACTGCATATCCTAGAATATGTACTTTTTGGACTATACTTGAATATTGAATAATTTAAAATGTTAGATAATGTGTGTACACTTTGTATATAGTTTTGTAGCCTTTTTGTCTGCCTGGTGTAGTTATGGTGCTGGCTGAACAATTTTTGGCTTTCGCTGTCCTGTCTTGTCTGGAACTGTAGTGGCATGCCGTGGGCTTGTTTAAGCTGGTAAGTCCTCAGTGGACCTTCTGACCAGGTTCTCACCATGATCCTCATTCCATCTGGGGCAGTTCATCCACGCACCTGCTACTCACAAACTTCTGAATTCCTGTCTCTAATCCAGACTTCTTTCCTGAGATATAATCTATATCTTCACTATTTCACAGCATATCTTTTTTTTTCTTTTTTTAGTTGTTGATGGACCTTTATTTTATTTTTTAAATTTATTTATATGTGGTACTGAGAATCGAATGCAGTGCTTCCCACATGCTAGGCAAGGGCTCTACCACTGAGCTACAACCTCAGCCCTTCACTGCATATGTTCACCCCAGTATCACACAGTCACTTAAAATGCTGCATTTCCGGAACTAAACTCATCACACCCACACACCAAATCCATGCCTTCTGCTGCATTTTCTATCTTGGTGATTATATCAACATCCATTTAGTTACCCAAGCTCAAAACTGGGTGGTCCTCATATCTTCCTTCTTTCTCATTTCTCACATCCAGTCAAATCTGAAAATTTCATTTTCATAGTTTCTCTTCAATCCAGCCCCTCCATTCTTATTGCCCTAGCACTTCAGATCTTTAATTTTCTCTGCCTAGGCAATTTTATTTCTTAGTAATCACCCTTCCTTTGGTCTCACTTTCCCTCAATCCATTCTTTACCTTTTTACCAATGTTTTCATTCTAAAATTCACTTTTCTTAGCACAATGTACAAAAGACTTTGAGATCTACCTAGCTAACTACTTGACCTTATCCACTCTACTGTTTACAAATTTTATGTTACTTGATGTGTCTTGTGAGCTCTCTGTCATTTTGTACATGCTATCTGGATCTCTCTTCCCCCATGTGATTATCTGGCAAACTCCAATTTCTTCTTCAGAAGGTTTCCTCTGAAAAGGTCCCCCCACTTCCAAATAGTCTCAGGCATTATTTGATCATTGGTTACATTGTATCTCTTATATATTCTTGTTTGTTGTTGTTGTTTTTTGCAGTGCTGGAGATCAAACCCAAGGCCTTGCACATCCTAGGCAAATGCTCTACCACTGAGCTATAGCTCTTGTCTCTTACTTCTTGAAGCTTATATTATAACCATCTCCCTTTCAGATCTTCTACTAGACAGCTTCTCAAAGATAACAAATCTTTAAGCTCTCTGTGAATCTTAGCACTAAATCAATCGTGTCAGGTAGTATTTGTTAAATGAATTTTGTTGAGTGAATTTACTTGTTCCTCCAGAAGACAATGGTCTTCTGCTTCAGAAAGGGATTTTCTTGTCTTCCTTAAATACTTTGGTCTGAAGTAATTTTTTTTTTTTTTGAAAAAAAAAGGGTTAAAACAGAGAAACACTGACTCCTTCTTGAGAAAAACGTTTCGTAATGTTGGAGGGCACCTGCAGATTTATGTCTACATGGCAAGGGGCTGAGATAATTAATGGCTATGTAACTCTTTTAGCTTTATTGTCATTAGCTGCTGTGAATTTTTACAATAACTTTAGAACTATGAATTTAAACTTTTAATAATTCCAACTAGATCAAGATAAGCGATCACCACTCTAATGAGAGCAAGTGAGCTTCTGTTTTTAGGAATAAACGATAAAGGGAGTGGTGAAGAGAAATATATATTAAAATAGATTTTTTTCCTTGCATCTTAGAAAAATACCATTAATCCACATTCAGGACACCAAAACCAAACCAAACAAAAACAAAAACAAAAACAAAACCCCAAAACATCCTTTTTAAGTAATCTCTGCTCTTTAGAATGTAGACCTGAAATTTTTAGCTATATAGAAGCATGTCTGCTTAGTATTCTTTTTGTTTATTCTAAAAGATTTTATTTAAAAGAACTAAAAATTATATTGATATAATTAAATACATTGTGTTAAATAAGTTAGCAATGAAAATCTCTGGTGAGGGACCAATTCACTTGCTGGAGAAATCTGAGTGTTGAGTGGGAAGGGATCACCATCAGTAGGTGGCAGCCTGCGCTTTGTAATGAGATCCTGTATTGCTCCAGTACTCTGGAACTGTCATGAAGCATTTTATGTTCCATCATAAGGCAGAGTGGAAGGATTGCAGGTTTACTGACACAATATTGTAAAGCTGAATGCCACTAAATATTTAAATGAAGGAACTGCATAATTAGAAGCAATTCCAAGAAAAAAAGGAAGGGAGACAGAGCTATTTTGTATTCCATACAATACAGATGAGTGTGGGTTTAACACCATTAAATTGCTTTTTTACTCCTTCCCTTACCTTTCATAGAAAACAATAATATGCGTGTCTTGAAAATGAAAAGGAGAGTAGCATATCCTCATTATTGTATACCTGATGGCAACTTTGAACTTTTTTTTTCTCTTTTTGGTACCAGGGCTTGAACCCAGGGGTGCTTAACTACTAAACCACAACCCCAGCCCATTTTTACATTTTATATCAAGTAAGAGACAGGGTCTTGTTGAGTTGCTTAGGGTCTCACTAAGTTCACGAGGCTGGTTTTAAACTTGAAATCCTCCTGCCTCAGCCTCCTATACTGCTGGGATTATAGGTGTTTGCCACCATACCTGGCCAGCTTTGCACGGTTGGCCATGATCTGTTGATCAGAACAACAGTTGGAATTAGGGTAATTCTGGGCAGAGGACAGTTCAAAGTAGTTGATTTGTAGAGTATGTGTTATTTTATGTTTGAATTCCACATACATCTACTAAATTTATTCTTATTTTCATTCTGAGTATATGTGTGTACATGTTGTATTCAATTGAGACTTTATGTCAGGTTGAAGGTGTTCTTTTTTTTTTCAGTTGTAGATGAACACAATACCTTTTAAAAAAAACCTTATTTATTTATTTTTTTAATCTGGTGCTGAGGATTGAAGCCAGTGCCTCACATGTGCTAGGCAAGTGCGCTACTACTGAGCTATGACCCCAGCCCCTAAGCTGTGCTTGTATTTAGCACTGATCTGCACTGAGAGGAATATTCCTGGGCTGTGGATCTTAGGCTCTATCTGGCCCACTTGTTGGAGGAAGCTTAAGTGAGAAAAGAGGTAGTAGGGAATTGCCAAATGAGCCTACAGGCCTGAACATCTTCCTTTTCATGAGCTCTGATGTTTTTCCATTACTATATTCATTCCTTTGCACCGCAAGTGAGGCTGTCATAGCAGCTTGGGAAAAGTTATAACCACTTACTTGTTTCCTTATGTAAACATCACAGAAATTGTATAACCAGATACTTTAATACACTGATGTCAGGAAGGAAAACTAGGACAGGCATGTGGAGAAGGCAATTTGTAATCTATATAATATGCCAATAATTGGGAGTTGACGCTGGGCCCCTATTGTCATCAGTGAAGTAAAGGACAAGGACCAGATGACCTGTGTAGACCCTTCTGCACACATGAAAGTACTCTGTGCTTTTATTTCTTTTTAAAAAGAGGAATACAGTTTCCTCATGCATTGATTCCCTTTTCATTTAGATGTTTATGAATATGATTGTTGTATCATCTTGGAATCTTGGGGTACCTTCGGCACTTAATTCTCTTAAGAAGCTCCTTTTTCCAGTGTGGTAACCTTTAAAATTGAGGAATGTAAGCACTATCTTTTGACAGTCTCTTACATGAATCATGAAATTAACATCTTCAACCAAATAGTGAGCTTCTATTATATGTTCCTGATGCAAAAAAATTACTTCAGTGCCAATCATACTTTTGGATTGACTGTCAGGATTCCACTGAAGAGTGGCTGTCTGCCAGGTGGGGTTTGGCCCAAATTGAAACTAATTTTACTGAAGAAAGAACTTGATAAAATTCATAAAAATTTCTCAGGGAAATGGAATACATGATTTATTCCTCCTATTGAAGTAAGTATATTTATGACTAAAAGCAGATTTAATACCACATATAGACAGTAAAATGGCTAACTGTTCCAGGAATTCGGAGTAAAAACAGCTATTAATAAGTGGGTAAAAAACTTTTTTTCTAATATGCTTGTTAAAAAAGTTTTTAAAGGATTATTACTAATATGATAATTTACATGATTTTCTTAACTTTCTGAGTGTCAGACACTGTGAGTTGCTCCTGATATTACAAGTTTCTTTTCTTTTCTGAAAGTGAATATATAGTAAAACTAGATATACTTACTTAATAGTGCCTTATTTTCCCTCCAGTGAGAAAGGGGAAAATAATTTAAAAATGAATAATTAGTAAATATAATTTTATTAATTATAAAAATTATGAGTCATAATAATGAATTATAACAAACTTATAAATTAATTTATTAATTATAAAGATTAATGAAAATAACTAAAACTTTTGTGGTAAAATATACATAACAAAATAATTAGTAAATATAATTTTATTAGTTATAAAAATTATGAGTCATAATAATGAATTATTTTATAACAAACTTATAAATTAATTTATTCATTATAAAGATTAGTGAAAATAACAAACTTTTGTGGTAAAATATACATAACAAAATTTACCATTTTAATACTTTTTAAGCATGCAGTTCAGGGCTATGAAATACATCCATATTATTGCATTTGTTACCACCATCCATTACCAGAGCTCTTTCATCTTGCAAAACTGGAACACTACACTTATCAAGCAGCAACTAACTCCCCATTTCCCCCTCCCTCAGCCCTAGACTACCCTTCTACTTTCTATCTCAATTGAATTTAATTATTTCAGTATCTCATATGAGTAGAACCATATGGTATTTTTCCTCTTGACTGATTTATTTTATTTAGCATAATGTCTTCAAAGTCTATCCATGTTGTAGCATGTGTCAAAATTTCCTTCCTTTAGCTGGACTCGATAGTACATGCCTATAATACCAGCTACTTGAGAGACTGAGGTGGGAGGATCCTGAGTTCAAGGCCAGACTGGACAACGTGGCAAGACCCCCATTTCAAAAAAATTCCTTTTTAAGGTTGAGTTATATGCCATTGTGTATATAAAATACACTTATAAAATACACTTTGTTTTTCCATTCATCTGTTGACAGACATTGGGATTGCTGTTCCTTTTTTGATGTTGTACGTGATGCTGCTATAAACATGGGTGTACAAGTATTTCTTCACGTACCTGTTTTCAATTCTGAAGAAAAAAGTTGGAGGAGTCATACTTCCTTACACCAAAACTTACTACAAAGCTTCAATAATCAAAACAGTGACACTGGCATAAAGACAGGTATATTGGCTGATGGAATAGAATAGAAAACTCAGAAATACATCCTTGCATATATGGTCAGATAATTTTTAACAAGACTGCAAAGACCATTCACTGCAGCAAAGACACTTTTTGACAAATGAGTCTGGGAAAACTGGATATCTACATATAAAAGAATGATGTTGAACCCTTACCTAACACCATGACAAAAATTAACTCAAATTGATCATAGATCTCTTAAAGACAGAACTCTTAAAAGAAAATGCAGAGTAAAAGCTTCATGTTGTTGGATTTGGTAATGATTTCTTGGAATGACTCCAAAGACACAGGCAGCAAAAGAAAAAATAGAAAGAAAAAAATTATACTTCATCAAAATGAAAAACTGGTGTTTTGAAGGACACCATGAATCAAACAAAAAGGCCAAGAATGAGAGAAATATTTGCAAATCACATATTTTGTAAGAGATTAATATCCATAACACATAGAAAACTCCTAAAAATATACTACAACTATGACAGAAGTCCCTAATAACTCAGTTAAAAAATAGGCAAAGGATTGAATCGGGTACACTCATACATTGTTGGTAGGACTGCAAATTGGTGCAACCACTATGGAAAGTATTATGGAGATACCTCAGAAAACTTGGAATGGCTCCACCAATTGACCCAGCTGTCCCACTCCTCGGTCTACACCCAAAGGACTTAAAATCAGTATACTACAATGATGCAGCCACATTGATGTTTATAGCAGCTCAATTCACAGTAGCTAAACCATGGAACCAACCTAGTTGCCCTTCAATGGAGGAATGGATAAAGAAAATGTGTACATACACACAATGGACTTATTACTCAGCCTTAAAGAAGAATAAAATTATGGCATTTGCAGGTAAATGGATGGAACTAGAGAATATCATGCTAATATAATGACTTTGGAGTCATTCCAAGAAATCATTATCAAACCCAACATCATGAAGTGAAATAAGCCAATTCCTGAAACCCCAAAGCCAAATGTTTTCTCTGATAAACAGATGCTGATTCATAGTGGGGCGGGGGGATAGGGAAGAATGAAGGAACTTTCTTTGTGTAGAGGGGAGTCAGGGGAGGGCTGGGGTTATGGGATGGAAGGACCGTAGAAAGAGACAGACATTATTACCGTATATACATGTATGATTACATAGTGGAGTAACTCTGCACCATGTCCAGCCAGAGGAATGAGAAATTGTGCTCCATTTGTGTACAGTGTGTCAAAATGCATTCTATAAAATAAATAAATCAATTAATTAAAAAAAGAAAAAAGAAGATCCCCAAGTGGCCAATAAGCACATGAAAAGATGCATTAGGAAATTATTATTATTAGGAAAATGTACACCAAAACCACAGTGGGACAGTATGTCATGCTTGTTGATTGGCTGTTCTCAAAAATGTAAAAAAAGATGAATATTGTTGAGGTTGTGATGAAATTGGAACTCCTGTGCACTGAGAGTATGGGTCTAAGGTACTGCAGCTGCCGTGGAACACAGTAAGACAGTTCCTCAAAAATTAGAACTACTTTGTGATCCAGCAATGTGCCTTTTTCTCCCTCTATCTCTTTTTTAATTTTGTTAGAGTTACCCTAGAAAACAGGATGAAAATATCAACACATACTTCATTTATATTAGCTTTTAAAATTTATTTCTTTGATGATCTTTTTTGATTTTGTATTCTATATAAAAGCTTTAGAATCCACTAAAATTAGAATTGGTACAATTTGTCACTGTATTTCAAATTGCTCAAAAAAAAAAAAAATCAAAAGGAGTATTCTCCTATTTGACCTGTTGACCAGTGGCTTCACAAACAACATTAAAAAAAAGATATCTAATATATTTTGTAGCATATAAAAACTGGAGGGAAATTGAGGATACATCCACTCTAATTGTTCTCCACTGGTAGTGATTTTGGCACTTCGAAGAAATATTTTTGGTTGTCACAACTGAGGAAAGGCACTCATTAAGTGGATAGAAACCAGGCATGCTGCTAAATGTCCTACCAGGCACAGGACAGCACTCCCCCACCAAACAAAGAACTATCTGGCCCAAAAAGTTAATAGCACTGGTTGAGAAGCCCTGATCTGCTCTGACTCCACATAATGTAGAAACTGAAGTTCTGAGAGGTTGGTGTTACCAGATTGCCCAGTGGCAAGTGGGTGAGCTACTCACTCACGTTCATTTAAAAATATGAAACATATAAGGAATTCTAATTAAGTAAAGCTCAAGTGTTTTGATTATTTATGGATTAAGAGGAAGCTAGTTATTAGAAGCTCATATTAAAAAGGTTGAAAAAAAATCTCCTTTTGTATTCTCCTATGAACAAGATTTTCTGAAAGCATTAAGTTGTTCAGGATGGCAGCTGCTGCCTTGGCTTATTTTTTTCCCCTTTAATTGATTAAACAATAAATGTTAGAGCTGCCAACAGGTGTTCTCTTTGACGTTTTAAGCATCATTCAGATTGTAAGGTCCTTAAACCAGTTTTTGTCAACCTTACTTGACAATGGCATGCTTTTAAAATTTTAAAATGTAAGTGCTAACAAGAGCTTAAGAGGTAGAATTAAAGTGGACTGGGAAAAATGGGATTATAGACAATTATTGTCAGACAGTACAAAATTGATTCATAACAATCTTTTTGAACTTCATGGTTAAGAATTAGAAAAATGAGACTAGTATTAAGAGCAATAAGTAAAAGAAAATAAAAGATCTTTTATTTGACACTTTCATTTTCAAGTATGACATGTCACATATCAACATAGGGATGATGTTGCTAAATTAGCTTCTGAAATCTGCTGCTAAACCAGATGTGGAGGAACATACTTATAATCCCAGCTATTAGGGAGACCAAGAAAGGAGAATGGCAAGTTTGAGGTCAGCCTGGGCAGTATAGGGAGACCCTGTCTCAAAATAAAATAAAACAGGGCTAGAGATATAGCTCAGTGATAGGGCACTTGCCTAGCATGTGAAAGGCCCTCAGTTCAATCTCCAGCACCAAAAACAAACAAACAAATAAACAAACAGAAAAAACCTAGTGCTGAATCTTCTGAAAGTCATCTTGCATTCTGTTACCCTTAATAGAAGGAAAGATAGACAATTTTATTTTTCCTTTAATGGTTAGTATTTCGTTATTAATGTGCACTAGTTATTTTTAATTGTTTTATTTTTGACAGCTAGCTTTTACATTTTTGCACATTGAAGCCTGTGATTTTTCTTTGTATGGACTCATAATTGCTTATTACTTGATGTATCTGTAATTTTTGAATTAGCCTTTCTTTTTGCTTTAAACTTCCCATTTAGCCATAGATTATGACAGCATATATAATATCAATTTCTTTGAGTGACTAAGAAACATTAGACTTTAAAAATTAAAAACAATATAAATATATTGAAATTTTAAAGAGATGTTTAACTAGAATGACATCCACTAAAAAGTGAGTCACACTAATCCTAAGGATTGTTTATAAGTACTCCTTGCTATTGCTCAGGTTGATGGTCAGGCATCCTGTACTTCTTGCTGTTCCTTGTCTGACTAACCTATCCAAATATAGGTAGATTAGAATACAGTAATCTAAAAACTATACTTATATATTTAGCATTTTCCTTTTTAGATATGATAATACTTTTTAGAGGGCCATAGGATTCCCTTTTTGTGCACAGGATTAGGAATAGAAGCATACTTTTCATGGGCTGGCGTTGGGCTCAGTGGTAGCGCACTTGCCTAGCAAGCATGAGGCCCTGGGTTCAATCCTCAGCACCACATAAAAACAAATAAAGGTATTGTGTCCAACTACAACTAAAAAAAATAAATATTAAAAAAAAGAAACATACTTTTCATACAATTGAAAAGTTTATGATCTTGACAAATTTGAGAAATGTAGTAATGGCTTCTCTTTGTTTCTTTGTTCTTTAATCTTTTGATTTCCATGTTCTGATATTGGCTGTGGTGAGGGAAGGGTGTCAAAAAAATCGGCTTTTATGTTTTTTTTTTTTTAACTTGTTAAGGGACTTTTTATTTCTTTTATCACAATCTCTTTTTATCAAAGAAAAGCCACATGCAGGATGGAATTAAAAATGGACCCGCTGCCACTGCAATTCATAGAATATCTTATATTAGACCTAGTTAATAACAATAATTTTATTTTTTTAAAGACAACATTGCATATGACTTGATTTCAATTTCTCAGAGGTCCTTGGGGATTATCAGTTTAACACTTCTACCAAATTCCTCAAAATTAAGCAAAAAATAGCCTGTAAATCTGTCATTAAAGAAGTTAATTTTAATAAGCTGAATTATCAGGCCCAAGGGGATCAGCTTCATAATTTTTGCTGAACAGTTCAGATTGGTCAGTAATAGCTGGGAAAGCCTAGATTCTCCCATTCTGTTTTGTTCACTTGAAATAGATCCCTACTTTGTTGAATTACACCCGAGAATGCTCTTCTTCTAGAAGTTGAGTGCCTGATGGCTGTGGTAGCCATCGGGCAGCTTGACTTTGTGCTCAGATGTTGAGTTGATGTTGTCACTTACCTGAAGTTACTTACTTACTTCTCTTAGGAAGTTTGTATCTGAATGTGAATTTTATGACACAATTCCATATTTTGTGCCTCTAATTCTATTTTGGAATCCACTATTTGGTGCCTTTAATGCAGTTATAAAACTGCATAATACTAATACTACTAATAATAATTTCACTAGGAAAAATAATTTTCTAGTCAGAATAGGAGTAGCCAGTAAAAACAGCCTTGCCTGGAAGATAGCATTGATATCATTAGCCAAATATTTGTTGTGTGAGACTGCCTGTGTAAAAGTCACAGAGGATTGGAGCACACTGCTTTGTTTTCTGTTCCTGTTTAACATAGATGCGATTTCCAAGTTGCTTTGATTGGCAGAATTGATGAAGGATCAGTTAGGTAAAGGTTGGCAAATGTCATGTGCTAAGAAATCACTCGGGGAGCCTCCTTGGACCAAAAGTTTTCAGTTTCCTGGTGAGCAGCTACACCCAAAAGCAGCATTAGCAACAAAGTGCGTGACCTTCTCTGTGGCATTCTGCCATCCTTCCCCACAGGTCCTCTGGCTACCAGCCAGAAGTGGTGGCATATGGCCAGTCATAAATCAGCCAAAGGTTTCTTATTCTGTAGTTTTGGCTCTGGGAAACTCAAGCATCTTTAGTAATAGGGAATTTCTTCTCAGTCTCTGAGCAGGCTGCTCATTTAACCCATCTTTTTCTCTTTTCTGGTCCTTGCCAGTTGTGGTGTCCAGCAGAAACAAAGAAACTTGTTTCTAAGCCAAAAGGGAACACACACAAACCCAGCGTTTATATTCTTAATTAATCAAGATCCTATATAACTGAATTGGAGCATTTCATTTTTTTAAAAAAAGTTCCTCAAAAGAGAAATAGAAACTTTTAAGTGATTGTAGGCATATCTTCATTCTTTAATCAAAGGAAGAAATGGAGCATATTAAATGGCATAAGTTCATTGTACTTATTAAAATCCTAAATTAAACACTGATAGAATGGTCATTAAGGAGAGAAGTTTCACAGTATTCTCAGCAAATTTATAAGTGCAATTAGGCAACTCAGTCATTTTCCTGAAGAAAGTACTTTTCCTTTTGTCAAATAAAGATTCTGCGCAATTTCTGCCCAAGGACCATTTAGCTTTTAATTACTCTATCCATATACATCAAAGAATGTTAGAAGTCTGCTCACAGTTTATAACTCTTTATATAAAAAATAAGTTCAATATCTTGGCATACAGTTGCATTAATTGTGTTCTCTTTAGTTCAATATCTTGGCATACAGTTGCATTAATTGTGTTCTCTTTAATGACTTTGTTCATTCCACACAGTGTGCTGAAAGTGAACCAGGATGGGACCTGGGTCTATTGGCAATCTCCAGCCTCCCTGGCCTCTCCTTATTTCCCTGAGATACTTGCAAACAGACTTTAAGACATGCAGTCTCAATAAAGCATTCCCCTCAGTTGGCTCTTGTCAAATTACCTTTGTCCTTTTATCTAGTGTACACTCTTTCTTGGAGCATGGGGCAGAGGGAAGTTCACTCCTGACATTAGCTGCCATTATATTTAAAAATTTCAGTAAAGTAAAATGGTAGTGAAAATTCTTCTTAATTCTTCCAGTCTAAGTGACCCTTAGCTCAGTATTTGTTTTATTAAGGGAGCACCAGCAAAGTCACTCACTGTCTTCACTGCTGAAATTCTCCTGTAGCACTGTAGAGCCATGGCTCTCCTTATTTACGTCTCACCTCCCATTTCCCTGGAGTAGTATCCATGTTCCAAAGACATACCTGCTCAGAGAACAGGTATTGTTTTACAACTGTATATCGGACATGACTTTCATTGTGAGAAGAGTCTAATGTATCAGGATTCCTTGCTCAGCTTCATTTTGGCAGATCCTCCTCTGGTGTTATTTGCATTTATTTTGGTGTCTAATTTATGCTGAACTGTGAAGGAATTAGTTGTTAGCATCTAATGTATTGTGGGGGCTTTAGCAGTTGGTCAGCATCTTGCCTTACCTGTCTCTGCCAAAACTGCACAGCCATAAGTGGACTGATGTCCAATCTCTGGGCCTCTGGGGAACTATCCCCCAGTCCCCCCAAACAAAAACAACCAAAAATTCCACCCAAGAAACAAAACAAAAACAAAAACAAAAAGCAAAGCAAGAAAACCTGCAAATGAAGGATCCTCAGTTGATGGTGTGGTGACACATGGATCTGAGGTCCCTGCCTTTGCTGACATTGTCAGGGATGCTTGAGGGGACTTTAATCTTCAGTGGTTCTCTTAAACCAATGAATGCACACATCAAATCTAAATAAAAACAGCAGACCTGCTATAGAAATGTAGGTTTAAGACAAGCCCTTTGGCTTTAGTGTCAAGCTGGAATGGGCCTCTGATGTCCCTCCTTTTATGTGAATATTCTGGAGCCTCTGCTACCAAGCAACTCTTATCGGTTACATTTATTTGGGTCAGTTTTATAGTTTCTGCAGAATCAGAAGGTTGCCACTCAAAATAGCCCTGATCCCTTCATGCATGTAATACGTTTGCTCCCAGGAAGTGAAGGAGTAACAAGCCAGAGATGGGCTGAAGATCTAAGTTGAGAAATGTTGGCACTAAATGTAACCATTGTCATGTGCATTAGTGGGCATGCTAGTTAATATTAGTGGTGTCTTGACAAGTAGGGAAAACATCACTGAACTTTATCTAGAGTAATGTAGTTCTTCAGTATGTTCTGAGCTTACTTGGGCTATTTTCCTTATTTCAAAGATGAATTTATTAGGATCAAGAGCTTGTTGGCAATGCCATCATAGGAAGGTCATTGCCTTACAGTTTTGTGTGTGCCTACGTAGGGTTAATGTTCAAAATGGGCTTCCAGATGGTTACAATACCATGCACAGTGCTTCCTGGCCTTGACCATTTGCAGTAGTACTGATGCTTAGTTAGGCCTCATTCCAGTGACTCTGAGTTACTGGTTCAGAGTATGGCCATGGTGTTAGAGTTTTTCAAGTTCCCTGAGTGATTCAAATGTGCAGACTAGACCGAGAACTGCTCTAGAAAGTGCTAAAATTTCCAATATTTTCCCTTTAAGGAAATCACTGTATACTGGATAGGCCAAAGCAAAACTACATAGAAAGTAAAATAGTGTAAGAATAAAGTTGCAATATAAAATAATCTACGAGATGCCAAGAAACGTTGTTTTTTGGTTAGGTCAGAATTTAAATAACAGAGAGTGTACTGAAATTATTCACTGAGAATTTTAATAGAAAATGATGGCCAAGATTTCTAGAAAAGATACCATTCAACATAGGCTTTTTCTTTTGTTTCCTCCCTAAGCTCCACTAGAGTGGTAAGGGATCTTACTTTATAAAGGACTAAATCCATGAGTAGGATTGGGTTGGAGACAATCTGAACAAATTGTTAGAAACTGGAAGGTAAGGAGATTAGTAGGTTTGGAAAAGCAGGATCCAGAGTGGACAGTCAAAAACCAACCTGGTTTATATCACAGAGTTATCCAAAGACTCAGGACTGGCAATACCAGGTTTCTTTGGGAAAGGGGGACTGGGACTCTAGAATAAGGAGAATTGACCGAAAGTCTTTTGAAGAAGCTCCCATCTTTCTAGCTTTCCTCCACACTGAGCAGAGCCCTAGAGATTAATTTTTTTAAAATTCTACTTTTTAAAAAAATTTATATATGACAGCAGAATGCATTTCAATTTTTATTACACATATAGAGCACAATTTTTCGTATCTCTGGTTGTATACAGAGTACAGTCACACCAATTAGTGTCTTCATATATGTACTTTAGATAATAAAGTACATCATTTCTAACCCCATGCCCTCTCCTTTCCCCTCCAATCCCTTTGCCCTATCTAGAGTTTGTCTATTCCTCCCATGCTCCCTCTCCCTACCCCACTAAGAATCAGCCTCCTTAAATGAAAGAAAATATTCGGCATTTGGTTGAGATTGGATTAAGTAAAAATTTTTTTTTTTGGTTGTAGATGTACACAATACTTTTATTTTATTTATTTATTTTTATATGCTGCTGAGGATTGAACATAGGACCTCACACATGCTAGGCAAGTGCTCTACTACTAAGCTATATCCCCAGCCCATGGAGGTAAATTTTCCGTGGAAAGGATAAACAACATCTAGATGTAAGTGAGGCTGGGAAATGCAGTTTTTGTTCTGTGTGGCTGTGTTCAGCTAGAATTCTAGCTCATTTGTTTTTCATGCTCCTTTGTCATGTTGTTCCCTTCTACTATAGAAGAGTGGGAGAATAAATATTTGGGGACAGTTAGCAGTTGGTGCTGTGCTTACATGCCTAGGTGTTTACTACATTAGTATAATAATACTGATAATGATGTGATGACAGTAGTAGCAGAAAACTCTTTAACAGTGCTTTTTACATGCCCAGTACTGTTCTAAGAACTTTGCATATATTAACTCACCTAACCCTCACAAACTGTGAAGTTCTCTTAACATCCACGCTTCAGATGTAGAAACTGAGGTATAAGGAGGTTAAGTACCTTTCCCAAGAAGCACAACTGGAACTGGGCCTGAGATCTCATCCTCCTGTGGTTAAACCTGATGTTGTGGTTGAGTTTCAGAACATAATTTCTGATAAAATGTTCTTCATTGTATTGGTTTTGTGTTCTCTTTGGAAAAAAGTGGTACTGATATCTAGGCTTGATAAATATAAAAAGTTGTTTTTAGTTTTATTCAACGGTTCTTTTTGTTTGTACACATTTTAGTAGCATTAGAAATAGCTAATTTAACATTGGCTGTCTATTTTTTTTCTGCTTAAAAGAGGTTCTTATAGTCTGACTACCATCATACAAGGTGATGGGTAAAATTATGAAATGGGTAATTTAGTATGTAACTCTGTCCACAGTGTGGGGAGCTGAGGCTGAAGGCAGGGAGACCAGGAGTGAGGGGATTGCTGAGTTCAGGAGATTTAAGGTTTAGCATGTGTGCATAAGAAGCATCTGGAAGGTTTGCTAAGTCACAGATTACTGGAAACCACTCCAGGATTTCTGAGTTGTAGATTTCTGAGGTGGGTCCTGAGAATTTTTACTTCTCCCAGGTTTGCAGAGGTGACAGTTGTGAGTGAGCACTGTTAGGGAACCATTGTTTCTTTCTAATATAGGGCAGCATAGGGAAGAGCAGAGCCAGTGATGGAGTTAGCCAGGGAGAATTGACAGGATTTGATTCTTTGCATTAGAGGCAAATGGCCATTCATCATATTATGTGCATCTTTGAGATTAATTTTCCCAAAATACAACTGTGGTCAACTCTTTCTTGCTTAAATATACTTTGTCATCGTTTTTTGATTGCTTGGAAATCTCTCAATTTAACTTAATTTTTAGTGTTTGATTGTGTCCTAGATATATCTGTGAGTTGACTGTCCTTAAAATATGTGACAAGTCACTATGTCATGCTGTTTTTGATGAGTTTTTTAAGTATCACCTGGATGATGTGCATGTATGTGTGTATTTAAATGCTTATGAATCCACACATATTTTATCTGGCTTAATATAGGCCACCCATGTTTTCTGCCCAATTGAATATTAATTAGATGTTTTAATGGATTCACTAGCCTGATTAATGATATCTACTAGTCATTTCTTCTTTTTGATAAATTCCATTGATACATTTTCTGATTCTGCTTTTATTTATTCATTGGTGTGCAAATCAGACAGGTAATTAGGTTGTAGAAATGATGTGTAGGATTTGTTGGTTATAATTGATTTTAGAGAAAAAAATGTCTAGCGCTAGCATAGGAAATTATGATGCTGTAAGTTAAAAAAATTCCAGATTTGGAATAGAATAATATAATATACTTTTCAACATTAATTGGTTGTCTTTTAGGCCAAACATGAATCATCTGAGGCTTTTGCACTGTATTGCTTTTGGGACCACATTAAAGATCATAGTTATGGTATTTGTGTTTAGCTCTGCCTTAATAGGGACCTTGAGTTAGTTCCTACAACAGTGAGACTGACAGATATTTTAAAAGCAACAGATATTTTTAGTGCATATTGGTTATTTTTTTCTTCAAAACTGATTCTTCATTCTTTTGAGCTTTATTTTATTAATAGATCTTCAATCTGGATGTAGAATTGGTTTACTGTCAACCTTCTCTTGTTTACAAAGGGGAAAGCTCATTTATTTTTCATGCTTCTTTGTCATGTTGTTCCCTTCACTTCTGAGAAAAGGGCAACAACCTATTTAGATAGGGAAGTTTAGGCTATTTATAAAGCTAGGCAGGTTAATGGAAATTGACAGCTCAGTAATGTCCTCCTTGGTGAATGACGCACATGGGTTTTAGATGATGTTGGCTTGCTGTTTTTACTTATAGTCTGGAATCAGCTGGAGGAATTTGTGTGCTTTGAGCTTTGCTGTTGACGCAGGTCCTGGGTACAGATATGTTTTAGGAAACATCTCATTTCCATATAAATGAAGGAAGATTAAAAAGAAAAATGTAGATGGTTTGCCTTTAAATTCCAGCTGGTATCACAAGGATGATGGAAATATTTCTTTCGGCCTTATGGAAAGACGGCTTTGGTTATATTCAATCATCATGAAGCTGTTATAGGTTTATTCAGAGATACTTTCTATATTTGTTGTTTGGAATCTGTTTATTCAGCTTCAGCTATGTATGTGTGTGTGTGTTTTTAAATTATATTTTTAGCATGAATTTCTGTAAATTCCAACTTTAATCTCTTAATACATTGTTTTCTCATTTCTTTTGTGGTACTGGGGATTGAACCCAGGGCTTTGCACAGTGAAGCAAGGGCTCTGCCACTGAGTTACACTCCCAGCTCCTCTTATAAGTTTTAGATAGCTCCACTTAAGACATTTATGTAATTACATCAGTAAACTTGTCAATTTGATTTTAATAAAAGGTAGAATAATCAGGGTTAAGGATGTGGCCCTGTGGTAAAGCATGTGTTTAGCATGCATTAGGTCATGCATGTGATACCCAGCACTGCAAGGAAAAAAAAAGCAAGTAAAAGGACCAAATAGATTGTTTTCATTCTCACATTACAAAATTATAGTCCTCTCTCTCTTTTTTTAAAACACAGTAAATAGCAGTTTGGAGTGAATTTTTTTTGTTTTGTTTTTCTTTTCAAGTTTCACTAAAAGGAGAGCCTAATTTAAGTTTAAATAGTCGGAATAGTATGTGTTCTCCAAAATCCATATCTCCAGATTTCAATTGTTTACATTAAGTTTCATTCACAATAAAGTGATTTCATAAGAGTGAATTTTATCTCCGTAAACCACACTGATTATGCTCAGAAACAAAATTTCAGCTATGTACAGTGTCAAAACACCAGCAGTTGATTTATTACTAGTTATAATATGCCTTCTGTGGGCCTGTAGCCCTCATCAAAGCCAGTGCTGGACAATTCCTGAAGATGTCTAGGGCTCTGGCCTCCAGAGTTGGTTTCGTACTGCCACCTGTGGATCACCTTTTTTGAGGGCCTTACTCAAATATTATGGTAAATAGCATGTAGCACAGGGACCTTACACTGGCTTGCTCAGGTACCCTTGGGGGGAGTGGTAGAGAGCGGAGTTTCCAAGAGGTTTCTTGCTTGACTGAGACTGCCAATCCTTTGGGATCTTCTGCCCCTCATTTTCAAGCAGTGCATTGGAAGGCTTCAGGCACCCTGGGCTTTGTGCCTTGGTCTGGATAGTCTCCAGGACTGAGCAGCAGCAGCAGCAGCAGCTGCTGAGTTTGCCTTTGCTTTTAATTGCTTCATTCTCACTGCTGGGGGATCTTTTTTGCAGGTAGCAGGGCCAAGCCTTTTGTTCATAGTCCTAGCCTGTCTAGTGGATGAAGGTGCAGGCAGCCTCCTACCTGCTTACTCATGGTCTTGCCAGTGGGACAGAGGTAGTCAGATTTCTGCCTCTGTGACAAGATACCTGAGAAAATTAATTTAAAAGGAGGATAGGGTTTTTTTGTTCTTCTTTTTTTTTTTGGTGTATAATTTCAGAGGTTTCAGACCATGGTTGGTTGGCTCAGTTGTCTTTGGGCCTGTGGCAGAATAGTACACCGTAGTGGTGGGAGAGCCTGCCAGAGGAAGACTGTTTAACTCACGGTGTCTGGGAAGCTAAATGCTAAGGGAAAGGCTTGGGCTCCTCAATATCACCTCCAAGGGCACACTCCTACAGACCTAACTTCCTTCTGCTAGGCCTGCCTTCCTAAAGGGGCCTCTATCTGGGGCCCAAGGCTAGTGACCAAATCTTCCACATGGGATATTTAAGACCTAAATAAACCTGACAAATATGATTTTGGCCCACAGTTTTAAACTGCCTGTCATAGCCACTGTGGCTGAACTTCCTTCCCTACCCCATCTTTCACCCCAGATCTCCATAGTGAGAGGTGTGCTTATTATTCAGTGAGTTGGGCTTCCATAGACATCTTCTAGCTGGGGAGGATGGAGGTTGGGGGCCAGAAGGATGCATTACTTCTCCAACTGAGGGCCTGAGGCCTTGAAGAACATGCAGAGTCCCCAGTATCTCTCAGTGCCAACTTCAGGGATTCTTAGCTCCCACATGCCTGTCAACTGACAACTATTCAATCCTATTGATTCTGTAGCAATTGTCTATTTATTCTCCTTTTTATTTTCCTTACCATTAGCCTGGTAATAACATGGTACATTCATATACTGATTTATGGTTTGCAGTCTACTTGTAATGTGCCTTATCTTGTTTGATCCTTAAATCGACCTTGATTGGTAGGCAGGTTAGGTATTTTTATCCTAGTTTACGGAGGAGGAAATTGAAGCACGATCTACAGTCACAGAGCTGTGAAATGGTGGAGCCACATTAAACACAGGCATTTTGACTCCAGAGCTCACAATCTTTAACTGCTGTACCAAGTTGCCAGACTTCCTACCTTTTATCTCCCACTACTATTTGTTTTTTTTTTTTTATTTTTTTTTTATTTTTATTTATTTTTTTTTATTGATTGTTCAAAACATTACAGAGCTCAAGACATATCATCTTTCATACATTCGACTCAATTGGGTTTTGAACTCCCCAAATACATAATACAGACTCACTTCTGTTACATACTCACATTTTTATATAATGGCATATTAGTGACTGTTGTATTCTGCTACCTTTCCTATCCCCTACTATCCCCCCTCCCCTCCCCTCCCCTCCCATCTTCCCTCTCTACCTCCTCTGCTGTTGTTCAATTCTCTCCCCCTTTTTTTCCCCCCACTCCCTTGCCCCTCATAACCTCTTATAATTTTGTGTATCACTGAAGGTCTCCTACCATTTCCATATGTTTTCCCTTCTCTCTTCCTTTCTCTCCCCCCATTCGTCTTAGTTTGCTGGTAGTCTTTTCCTCATGCTCTTCCTTCCTGTTCTATTCTTAGTGGCTCTCTTTATATCAAAGAAGACATTTGACATTTGTTTTTTAGGGCTTGGCTAGCTTCACTTAGCATAATCTGCTCTAATGCCATCCATTTCCCTGCAAATTCTATGATTTTGTCGTTTCTTAGTGCTGCATAATACTCCATTGTGTATAGCTGCCACAATTTTTTTATCCACTCATCTATTGAAGGGCATCTAGGTTGGTTCCACAGTCTAGCTATTGTGAATTGTGCTGCTATAATCATTGATGTGGCCGTATCCGTATAGTGTGCTCTTTTAAGGTCCTCAGGGAATAGTCCAAGAAGGGCAATAGCTGGGTCAAATGGTGGATCCATTCCCAGCTTTCCCAGGAATCTCCATACTGCTTTCCAAATTGGCCTCACCATTTTGCAGTCCCACCAGCAGTGAACAAGTGTGCCCTTTTCCCCACATCCTCGCCAACACTTATTGTTGTTTGACTTCATAATGGCTGCCAATCTTCATACAATCAATCCACAAGCACATGAGAAAATGCTCCCACTACTATTTGTAATCCCCTTATACTCGCACCTTCTTGGTTTACTTCCCAACTCTGAATTTGCACTTTGTTTTCTGCCTCTGTGCCTTTGGTCATACTGTTTCCTCTCCCACTGTGCTTATCAAAATTGTGCCCATTCCAGTGCCTTCTCTTTCATCAAACTTTGCAAGATTTTTCCAAGCCTAACGGATCCCTTCTTTCTGGATCCTTGAGCCCAGGAGTTGCAAGCCAGACCGAGCAATATCCTGAGATGCCATCTCCTAAAAAATAAACAAATAAATAATAGAAAACGAGACTCCTTCTTTTCCCTCTCCTCTAATAAGTGTTTTATTTTCACATCTCATTTACTATTACATTGTAAGTTGCTTGAGGACAGTAATGGTATAAGTGGTATATCTGGGTATCAGTTTGTAGCATCCAATTATAGTCATGGTCAAAGACATAATGTGTAAATGTTTATTCTGTTCCATTAAAAAAAGATTAAATCAAGTTATATTTTTTTACTTGGTCTGATGGTGGAAAGAGGTGATTTGGGGAGTTTAACATTATCCTTGCTATGTTTATCTAATAAGATTAAGAAGGTATGCTAGGGAAGTCTTCCTTTCTTATTGTCTCATCAGTTTGCTCTTCCTCTTTTTTTTTTTTTTTTTTAGAGAAAGTGAGAGAGGGGAGAGAGAGAGAGAGAGAGAGAGAGAGAGGGAGAGAGAGAGAGAGAGAGAGAGAGAGAGAGAATTTTTAATATTTATTTTTTAGTTTTTGGCGGACACAACATCTTTGTTGGTATGTGGTGCTGAGGATCGAACCCGGGCCGCACGCATGCCAGGCGAGTACACTACCGCCTGAGCCACATCCCCAGCCCCTGCTCTTCCTCTTGGGAGACAGCTCATTCATTAAAGATCTTATCTAATTTGTGACAAACTGAGTACTTTGTTGTTAAAATAATTTCATTCCAATGTTCCATATTTTTAGTAGTCTCTAATATGGTAATTGCTAATCATAATTGAACTTCTTGATAAACAAAAAACCCAACGTTTATGCATCCACATTATTTTAATTTTATCTTTTAAAATTCCTTTTATAATTTATTTAAAAATACAAACTTAAAAAAATATGACTAACTTCAAGAGCATAGCAAGCAAGAAGTATTGAATACAATTTAACTTTCTTTTGATAACTATCACAATGATGTTGATTTGTTGAAGTATAAAACTGATACATTGGAGATTTCAGTTGAGTCTGAACTGTTTTGAGAACTTTACCTGAAATTTCTGTTTTATCTATTTAGTTGTTTCCCTTCCACTTCACTCCTTTTTTTTTTTTTTAAAAAGTGCATTATATTAAAACAATTTGATACTTTTCTACCAGTAGTATTTTAATTTACTATCAGTAATATTTTAGTTCTGTCTACAAGTTTGGAGCTTTTATACTATTTTGAGGGGATAGAAATTTCTACAAAGTAGCTTAACATTTCTGCAGAATAACAGTGCTATCTTATTGTGCAGTCAATTATTGAATCAAAGTTTGAAGCAATTCCTTTTAAAAGGTTTTTTGAAACAGTCTCTCAACTGAGAGTTTTTTGACCAGTCTATCATTTTCCTTTTAAAGAGGATTTTTATTTTATTTCTTTGTTGGTAACTAGGTCACATATTGTGAAAGTTTAAATTAGCTATCTGATTTTCTTTACCTTTTTGGGGAAACATCTGAGGGAATTTGAGGACATTGTCTACATACAATTAATTATATTCAGATTAGGTGTTTAAAACAATTTTGTATCCGTGGCTGTGGTGCTAGATACTTAAGGTCTAATTGGATATATTTTAGCACTTTTTTGAGTTGAATAGTTTGCAGTAGTCAACTTAGGAAAGACATTTCTGTAGTACAGGGAAACAAGTGTTTTTAGGGTACCAAGGCTACCCTGATTCCTGGCTGTGGACTTTGGACAAACCATTTAACCAGACACTTGGTTTCCTGAAAAATGGGGACATTGGTAGGAAGGTCTTAATGGTGATAGGATTTAGTGATTCTATAATTAGTTTTTCTGCTTGCTATTGTTTCATGTCAAACTATAATTATTTAAGTTATCTCATTGATTGTCTGTCTGGTTTCTCCTTTTCGATTTACTTAAAGAATGTGTTTTTTTTACCTCCTGTAGAATTATGGTAGGTTTAACCTTGAATTTCTTTTTTCACCAGTGGATACAATGCAGGATGTTCCTATAGTCTCCTTAATTTAGAAATTAATTCAAGTGAAATATTGATTCATCCCATAATGACTTCGTTTCTTTTCTCCTGTTAATTGTGCATAGTTTTTTACTGAACTTTTTAAAGCTGGTTAATAAAATACTGTTTTTATACAATTGCCAGAGCTTCCATGGGTAATTTGTTTATTGTTTGTGGTTCTGGAGATTAAACCCAGGGTTGCTCTACCACTAAGTGATATCCCCAGCCCTTTCTCATTTTTTTTTTTTTTGAGAAAGTATCTCATTAAATTGTTCAGGCTGGCATCCAACTTGCAATCTTATTGCCTTGGCCTCACAGCTGGGACTACAGGTGTGTGTTACTGTACCTGGCTATTTCTTTAAAAAATTTTTTTTGGCAGTAATGAGGATTGAATCCAGGGATGTTCTACCATTGATGTACATTCTCAGCCTTTTTTATTTTTATTTTTAAGACAGGGTCTCCCTATGTTTCCCAGGAGACCTTGAACTTGCCTTCATGTGTCTCAGCCTCTCAAAAAATTACTGTGATTATAAGCATGTGCCACTACACACAACTGGTAATTTATTTTTTAGAATACTTTTTCCAATTTATTCTTAAGTGGAATAAGCCATTCAACCAACCATCAAGGTAGCAGTCACAGTTTATTGCCTAGGTCAAACACTGATGCACATAGCCAAGATTGTCCATTTGGGAAGATCACTCAGCTTGTTGCTCTAGCTGCTGAGAATGCTACTGCTGACAGGTATCAGCCATCCACCCCTTTGGAGACTGCTTCAGCTACAGTGAACCACCCAGCCTGAGGTCATGCTTGGTAGCCCCCACATATTGATTAGTCAGTGTGAAACTACAAAGACTTGGTCATTTCAGCTCAACTAGGTACAACTCAGAAGGGTCATTCTGACTGCAGAAATCCCACAGGGTTGGCCAAGGTTTCATTGGTCTTGTATCACCTCTGGACATCTTCCTCTGTCCAGTTTTTCATTTGGTTGAGACCGGCTCTTTTTTTATGATTCCAGAATAGGCCAGGTTCCAAGGTTTCCAGATTGAGAAAGTTTATTTATATTTATACTTATCTTATAGGAACATTCTTTCAAGTGTAGATTTCAGTAAGCATTTGTTAGAAAGGGCTGTTTATGAGCACTGAAAAGAGATTCTCTTTTTCTGAACATATGAAATATTAATGTCATGATGGCTAACTTTCAACCAGATATTCCCTATTTTAGTTTCTATGAGTTACTTAAAATGAAGTGACTTTTTGTAAAGTCACATAAAAAATTAATTCTTCTAAGATGTGACTTTCTGATATATATATATATATATATATATAAAGTAAGTAATCCATTAATATATGTGTCGGTAATTAGATTTTAAAAGTTTTATAATCTGACCTGATTTTTTATTTTCCTGATTTTGACTATTATTTCCATTCCATACCATTTTGGTCATTCAGTCATTCATTAAACATATTCTTAAAAATTCTGTGTTAAGCCAGGCTCAGTGGCTCACACCTGCAATCCCAGCAGCTAGGGAGGTTGAGACAGAAGGATCACAAGTTCAAAGCCAGCCTCAGCAACTTAGTGAGGCCCTGAGCAATTTAGTGAGATCCAGTCTCAAAATAAAATAATAATAATAATAATAAAAAAGCGTTGGGGATGTGGCTCAGTGATTAAGTGCCCTTGGGTTCAAGCTCTGGTACCAAAAAAAAAAACCCCAAAAAACCAAAAACCTCTATTCAAGGGTCTCTTCTAGGAATTAGAGATGATTGAATATAGTTCTCATCTGTATGCTGGGGTGAGTCTGTGGTGTCTATTCACTTTCACATTTTTCCCTTTATTTCAATGAAAAATTTCATGTGTTAATTAATTAGTCCCTTCTGATGGCATCTTCTATTTTATTGCTTGATATTGGTCTGTTTAAATTGTGTGTATCATCCTGATTCAATTTGGACAAATCACATGACTCTAGAAATTTGTTGATGCCTTCAATATCTTCTATTTTTATTGGAGTACAAGTTTTGAAATTAATTTCTAATTATCCTCTATATTTCTATAGTGTCTGTTGTGATATTACGTTTTTCATCACGTATGAGTTTTCTCTCTCCTTCTCTTTGTTAGTGTAGCTAATGGTCTGTCAATTTTATTTATTTTTTTCAAAGAACCAACTTTTTGTTTTGTCAGTTTTTTCAATTGTTTCTTTTGTTTCAATTTCATTGATTTCAGCTCTAATTTTAATTATTTCCTGCATTCTACTGCTTTTGGTGTTTTTTGTTCTTTGTTTTCTAGGGCTTTGAGATGCACTGTTAGGTCATTTATTTGTTGACCATTTCTTCTTATAAGGAATGAACTCCATGCAGTGAAGTTTCCTCTTAATACTGCTTTCATAGTGTCCTGGAGATTTCGGTATGTTCTGGCTATGTTCTCATTTACCTCTAAGAATTTTTTAATCTCCTCCTTGATGTCTTTTGCAACCCATTGTTCATTCAGTAGCATATTGTTTAGTCTCCAGGTGTTGGGAGTAATTTTTATTTTTTATTTTGTCATTGATTTCTAATTTCATTCTGTTACGATCTGATAAAATGCAGGGTAGTATCTCTGCTATTTTGTATTTGCTGAGTTGCTTGTGGCATATTATATGATCTATTTTAGAGAAGGATCCATGTGCTGCTGAGAAGAAAGTGTATTTGCTTGATGAAGGATGAAATATTCTATATATGTTAGTAAGTCAAAGTTATTGATTGTATTATTGAGATATATTGTTTCTTTATTCAACTTTTGTTTGGAAGATATATCCAGTGGTGAGATAGGTGTGTTAAAGTCACCCAAGATTATTGTGCTGTGATCATTTGACTCTTGAACTTGAGAAGAATTTGTTTTATGAACATAGCTGCTCCATTGTTTGGGGCATATATATTTATAATTGTTATGTCTTGTTGGTGTATGGTTCCCTTGAGCAGTATGACCTGTACTTTTTTATCCCTTTGGAATTGTCTTGAAGTCTACTTTATTTGATATGAGGATGGAAACCCCTGTTTGCTTCCGCAGTCCATGTGAGTGGTATGATTTTTCCCAACCTTTCACCTTCAGTTTATGAATGTCTTTTTCTATCAAATGAGTCTCCTGGAGGCAGCATATTATTGGGTCTTTTTTTTTAAATCCAATCTGCTAGCCTAAGTCTTTTGATTGGTGAGTTTAGGCCATTAACATTCAGGGTTATTATTGAGACATGGTTTGTATTCACAGTCATATCATTTATTTTTGTTATTTAACTTGACTTTTTTTTTTTTTTGATTAGTTTTCCCTTTAGGGTATTACCTCCCTCTGCTGATTTCCATTATTGTTTTTTATTTTCTCTTCATGGAATATTTTGCCGAGGATGTTTTGTAGTGCTGGTTTTCTAGCTGAAAATTCTTTTAACTTGTTTATCATGGAAAGTTTTTATTTCATCATCAAATCTAGTCCCCACTTTTCCATGTAGGTGTTGATATTACTTAACTGTGGCTGAGTTTTAGTTCAACTTCTGTCTGCCTTGATGTCCTGTTTATGTGGTAGAACATTACTATATCATGATTGTCACAGACATAAATGTCATTTAGCCCCAAATAATGCATCTTTTAAACTTATTCTTTCAAGTAATACTATCCAATGACTGCTAAGTTTAGGATATCATGCTGGGTACTAATGGGTGTCCAAAAGTGAATGAGACACAATCTGTGTTCTCAGTCAAAGAGGTGACTTTGTTCAGTCATTTTTTGACTTCTTTAAACTGATTTGGGCTTTGCTGTATCTATGCATTGGTCTTCATCCAAAATTGCAGACTCATTGATTACAAAGGGACTTTTGTGTTTAATAAACATTTTCTAGGTACATACATTTGCTCCTGATTGATTTTCTTTAGTTTTCTTTTCTTACTCATTATAATGCCCCAGATCTTTTGTGTAGGAATGTTTAAAAAAAGAGGTAGAATCTACAGGATAAGGTTCATAAACAGCCCTGTCTGAAATCTACACTTGAAAGAATGTCACTGTTTTAATCTGGAAGCCTTGGAATCTGGCCTATTCTGGAATTATAAAAATAGAGCTGGTCTCAACTGAAACAACTGGACAGAAGGACATGTCCAGAGGTGATGCACGACCAATGAAAGCCTTGTGGGATTTCTGCAGTCAGAATGACCCTTCTGAGTTGTACCTAGTTGAGCTGAAATGACCAAGTCTTTGTATTCTCACACTGACTAATCAATATGTGGGGGCTACCAAGCATGACCTCAGGCTGGGTGGTTCACTATAGCTGAAACAGTCTCCAAAGGGGTGGATGGCTGATACCTGTCAGCAGTAGCATTCTCAGTAGGTAGAACAACAAGCTGAGTGATCTTCCCAAATGGACAGTCTTGACTATGTGCATCAGTGTCTGACCTAGGCAGCAACTATGACCACTACATGATGGCTGAATTGCTTATTCATCTTTCTTTTATTTTCTTGCACTGGATAATGAGTAGCCTAATTTGGGAGACTAAATATATGGTAGATGAGGTATGAGTTAGGGCAGTATTGTTTTTTTTACTTTTATTACCTTTCACTTAGGTGTTAATATTACTAACTTCGAATAATAAGGTGACTATAAATCTATGTTTACCCAGGACAGTCCTTTTTACCTAGAATTATTTGTTGAGGCTCAATTAACATCCATGTTAATCTATTAATTTTCTTTTGTTGGTGTTGGGTTTGAACTCAGGGGTGCTTTACCACTGAACTATAACCCTAGCCCTTTTAGTTTTTAATTTGAGACAGTCTTGCTAAGTTGCTGAGAGTCTCACTAAGTTGCTAAGGCTGGCTTCAAACTTGTGATCCTCCTGCATCATCCCTCCTGAGTTCCTGGGATTATAATAGGGATGTGCCACTCTATCCAGCTTGGAATGGGTACTTTTGAACCTACTTTTCCAGAAATTTTAGTGGGAAAAAGAAAAATTTAATTCTACTCTTGGTAGATTTATATAATTTGGAATGATACTTGTTTACAAGTAAAACTCTGAAATTAGGTATGGTTTCTGAAAAAATGTCTAGGGAAAGAAGAGATTGAGGTACTCAGTAATTTCCTTACCCTACCAGGAAGTTATCTCAAGGCCCCTTCTTTTTCTTAATTGTTGCTCACTCGTTGCTGATTCTGGTTTTCAATTTTGGCCAAATGTTGGATGGGAAGAGGGCTTACTGCTGGACTCAGTTTTGCCCATCTCTAATTCTTTGGCAAGAGAAATCAACTGCTGGTTTTATTTTGATGTTTGGCACCATGTAGCAGACAATATCTTTAACAGGGTACACTGTCAGTGATGGAGAACTTCTTAATCCTCTTTTCCTTACAAAAGAACACTATTAGTGGTGGTATGACTTTATGCTTGATTTTCCACAAATGAGAACTTGACAAGACAAATATATAATCAGCCAGCCATCTGGCATTCTACACATATTTTCATTGACTCAGGAGATCATGGAATTAAAGATATAGCTTAAAATTTAAGCAGGAGAAGCAAAATGCAAGAGAATTCATGTTTTATGAATATCTTTTACTTTTATTTTCTAGAATAAAACATTAAAGCTTGTCTGAGATTTAGAAAGATGTGATCCAGATAGTGTTTACTTTTTTTCTGATGCAGTCGAAGCTGTTAGGCATTCAGTAGCTGTTAGAGATGAGGCCTGATTTTTCCTTCATATGAAGTCAGAGTACGTAACATTAAATATTTGTTGAGCTTAATTTATAGCACTTTGATATAGATTCTTCTTTGCAACTTTGAGCCTTAGAAACTCACTCTTTCGTTATGGACTTCAACTGCCTTTAAGACACAGAGATTCCATAAGTTAATTCTACATTTCAGTTATCACACAGGTGACTATTTTAAACTACAGTATATTTCAAGGATATCTTATTTATTTATTTTTCTGCAGTGCTATGTATTAATCCCAGGACTTTGTGCATGCTAGGCAAGTGCTCTGCTGCTTAGCGAATTCTCAGCCCTTTATTTTAAGAATTTGAGACAGGATCTTTTTATGTTTTCCAGACTGGACTTGAACTTGTGAACCTCCTGTCTCTGCATCCTGAGTAGCTTTAATTATAGGCATATGCCATTGTGCCCAGCCCAGGGATATCCATATTCTCATACCACCTGGGTTAAAGACCATTGTATTATTACATATATACAACATGGAATTTGAAAAATTTTATTCCAAATACCCAAAAGTCAAGTTTAGTAGTCTCAGAAGGTAGAAAAAGACTTAAAAAGTAGATTTCTAAACCTACCTCCCATTTTCTAATTTATTGTTTTATAATAAATATTTGTTAAATACTTTCATTGTTCCAGGTAAGTGATAAGCAACTCTCACTGCTGTTCCTTTTCATCTACTGACCTATTCCAGTTCTTTGTTCCTCGCCTTACTCTATCCTCTCTGTTCTCCTGTTAGTGTCTACATGATCAGTCTTTCTAATATTCTGGCTTCTTAGTTTCTTTTTTTTTAAATTTATTTTTTAGTTTTCGGTGGACACAACATCTTATTTTATTTTTATGTGGTGCTGAGGATGGAACCCAGCGCCCTGCGCGTTACCTATTGAGCCACACCCCCAGCCCTGGCTTCTTAGTTTCTTGTCCTTCTCTCCTCTTGTGATCTTGTCCTTCATCCTACCTTAGCTGATCATTCACACTTTTATCATTATCAGTGACTGCAGTCTCGCCATAATCTCAGTTGAGCATTCCCAACTCTTGACCTCAGCCTTGAACTTCTCCAGCTCCCTGCTTCTGGTACCATTACTACAGCAATCTTTCGACCTTTATGATTCCGAAAGCCACAGATTTCACCACCTGTTATTGTCTTTGTCTTCTCCAGGATCTTTCTTCCTTTATACCCACCTTAGAGTCCATGTCAAAATCCAGTTCTACTTGAGTGCATCTCTCTCTAAACCCAACTTCCCTTGGCTCTATGTTGCTGGAACAACACCAACTGGTTGCACCCTGAGTTCAAGACTAGTTACCTCCAGGGGCCACTCATATTGCTACCCATCCACGCATATTTTTTTGTCCTTTCAGTCTTGTGTATTTCTTCCTTTAAATGGCTTTTCCCATCCTTCCTTATTAATAATCTAGTTTCTTATTTTATTGAAAAATATAAGTAACTGCCACTATAGAGCGCTTGGGCACCCCTCACCCCTGACTCTGTCCATGTGCTGGCATCAGTGCCCTTATGCTCCTTGACTCCTGGACTTTGAATATCAGGCACCTGAACCCCTTCCTCTGCAGTCTCCTTCTCAAAGATATGGTTCCTGTCATTATTACTTCTCTCCATTTCAGTAATTTTCTCAAATTCATCTGTTTCCCCTTGTCTACACATCATTCCCATTAGTATGCAAATATGTTATTTCTTCCATTCTATACTGTTCCCTTCAGCTGGTGACTGCTGCCCTTCTCTTCTTTATAGCAGAATTTCTCCATGTACTTGTAACTACTCATTTTCTTCCATTTTTCATTTGAATTTACTATAGTTAAGCTTTCTGTCATCAGTGATAAAATTCTCAGCCCTCATCTCACTGTCTAATAGTGCATGACAAAAGCTGATCACTGGTCACTTTCTTCAGTGGAAAGGCTTTCTTCATTTGGCCCCTAGGCCAGCATTTTTCTAGTTTTCCTCCTAACTCTTTGGCCTGATTATCCATCACCTGCTGTTCTTTTAATATTGGAACATCCACAACCACTCTTGTGTCCTTCATTTTAATTTACTAAGTAATTTTATCCTATCCCATTCATTATGCTGGAGGCTTCTACCTCGTATCCAGCAGTCTGACAATTCTACCTTCCTTCTGAAGGCGTCTCACAGTAAATGTCTCCCAAACTGAACTCTCCACTCAGGTCACTCAGGCCAAAAGCCTTTGAATCATCCTGAGCATTTCTCTGACTCACAGTCTACATGAATTTTATCAGCACATCTTTTTGACTTTGTTTTTAGAATATATCCAGTCTCACCCCTTCTTTTTCCACCTTCTCTGTTATCTTGCGTCATCATCTCTGCTGGGAATATCACACTATCCTGTAATCAACCTTGCTGTGCCCTCCCTTGCTGTTGACAGGCTATTCACAGAATACCTGTTGAAATGGGACTCAGAGGACAGCAGGGCTTTGCTGTATGACTTCCTGTTTCCCTCCCTCACCTGCTTTCTGACTCACTGGTTCTCCTCAGTGAAAGTAAACACTGTGGTCCACAGGCCCTGCTGATCCGGCTGCCTCTTCTTCTCATCTTCATTACTCTTGAGTTTGTGTCTTGCCAGGGTTTCTCATACCCACTTGCTCTCTGGTGTGCTAACCTTGATTTTATCAAAGTCTTTGTTCTTGCTGATCACTCTGCCCAGACATCTGTTCCCTTGAATATACGTATGGTACACTCCTCATTTTATTTTTCAATTCTTTTCTTAAATGTTGCCTTTCAGAGGCCTTCCTGATTTCCATCTCCCAATTTGAGATCACAGTAGTCCCACCCTGCACCACTCTCTGACTTGCTTTTCTCCATAGCATTTACCACCATAAATTATTTTACTTCTTTATTTTGTTTTTATCATCTGTTTCCCTTAACTAGAATATGAACTTCATGAAGATAAAAATTGTTTCATTTTTCTTACTGCTGTTTTCCTTAACATGCAGAAAAAAGTGTTTGTATGTTAAATACTTTATAAACATTTGTCGAGGGAGTGTCTGAATTATTTTTGTCTTTTCAACATCATGATTCTTCTGTTACATGTAAGGAGCAGAGTCTTAGGGAATGTTAGTCATTTGTGCAGATAACACCTAAATCCTTGTCTGCCTTGTCTCATAGTGTAATCACTGTATTAATTCATCTACCATCTAGTCTGTGCATGAACTTTACATTGTGTTAATTGCATTATGAGAGAGGAAGTTATTAATATTGTGCACCTTATTAGTATTTCTACCCTCCATCAATATTTGGGAGAAAACAAAAACAGATTTTTCACATTGAAACACACTTCCTTTTATATGCTGCAAACAAGTTGGAGATATTTGTTGGGCTGCTTTCTTTGCAGCAAAAGAGTTCTGAGAAATCTCCTATTTTTTCTGTCTTCTAGTGGCTATATTTTCTTACAAAGATCCAAAATTCCTGCATCCTGTGGGTTTGAAGCATCAAGGAATATATAAGAATGCTCCTTGTTTGGCTAAGGTGGATCAGGTGTTCCAGGAATGTGGATTCTGCTGCTGGCTACTAGAATTTTATGTTCATTTCTACCACTGAATTGTTCTTAGTTTAAAGGAATCATAGGTTTTCAAAAATTATCAAGCTACTTGCTGTCAAATGGGATTGTGAGGAATTGAGGTCACACTTTCAGAAGATAGTCATAGATCATGATGAGTATGAATCATGCTTTTAAGTTTTTGCAGCTGCTTTTAGAGTTTCAAACTACAAGATGTGTCTAGTTGGCATTTCCCACACCTGCCCTATTTGTGTTTTATATTTAAAGAAAATGGTTGAGCTAAAAGTGAATTCTATCTACTAAGAAGAACTGATGGCCCTGGGTTCTAGAAATGAAGTATGACTATTAGATCTGTCACAAAACATTTGTCTACTTGGCCAGATTGTGGCCATTGTTTGCATCTACTCAGTCCCCCAAATAGAATTTGATGTGAAGTGAATTTGTCATGAAATGCCAGCAGTATCTGAGAGGTGGTAAAATTTTAAATGACAATTGAGTGGTATGTTAATAAAGTTGTACCTGTGGGTTTGATGAGAAGCCAGAGGGGTATATCGAACTCCTCTAATTTAGTCTTACACTCATTCTGTCACCGCTTCATTGGGCACAGATGAAATTTCTGCTCAGCTCTTTCCGCTTACAGAGGTTATTTTCTGTTGGATTTTTTGGAGGGTCCTGGAGGTATAGGGGTCATTGAGTGTTTGAGCTGTTTGTGTACAGTTTGGGGCACCACCACATTTGCCTTCTTTAAGGGCTTTACATCTTCCATTTCCAGCCACTGGCAGCCTCAGGCAGGGTTCTCCGACCCCAATTAAGATTGAGTCTGGGGCTGGGGTTGTAGCTTGGTGGCAGAGCACTTGTTTCACATGCATGAAGCACTGGGTACAATCCTCAGCGCCACATAAAAATAAATAAAGGTATTGTGTCCATTTACAACTAAAAAAAATATTTAAAAAATAAAAAAAAAGATTGAGTCTGTTTGTTTGACTTCTAGCTGTCTCCATTTTGCCTAGAATTTATAATCATTCAGTGCCAGAGGTTTAGTCTGAAAGAGGCAACTCTGCCATTGTCTTTAGAGCTTCAATATGTTGAGGTATATATTTACCATAAGGATTTTTTTTTTTTGAGAGCAAAGTAACAATTTCATTTTGAAACAGGAAGCATAGCTTCCACAGGGACAGGTCCTAAGAGAGAGTTGACTAGGAATTTTGTATTTTGGTACCAGGAATTGAACTCAGGGGCACTTGACCACTGAGCCACATCCCCAGCCCTATTTTGTATTTTCTTTAGAAACAGGGTCTCACTGAGTTGCTTAGCTGTGCACTTTTGCTGAGTCTGGCTTTGAACTCTTGATCCTCCTGCCTTAGCCTCCCAAGCTGCTGGGATTATAGGCATGCACCACTATCCCTGGTATGCCCACGATTTTAAATTTTCTTTTGTTAATTATTGCTTAATTCCACCATGGTCAGAGAATATACCTTGTATGATTTTAATTCTTTAAAAGCTAATAAAATAGGATTTATAGCTTAGTATATGGACAGTTAATGTAAGTGGCCTCTGTTTACTTTAAAAGGGTTTGTATTCCTAGCTGTTGGATGTAATGTCCTGTGTATGTCAGTTATAATCATGTCCATATCTTGTATACTTTTAAACCTTTTTCTTGGTATGCTTTCTATGTCAGTTATTAGAATGGGTATGTTAAATATCTCCCTATTATATTGTGACTTTGCCCATTTCTCCTTTTTGTTGTGTTGATTTTCCCCATTTATTTGGAGTCTATTGTCAGATACATTTTGGTTTAGGATTGTTGTGTCTTTCTTGTGAATCAAACCCTTCAACTATATAAACTTTGCCTCTTAATTTTGGTAATGCCTTTCACCCTGAGGTTGGCTTTATCTGCTATTAACAGTGACATCAGCTTACTTTTGATTATGTTTTTCATTGTGTATTTTTTCCTTCTTTTTGTTTAAAATTTGTCTTTATGTTTTAAATGACTGGGTTTTGCTTTATTTTATTCCATCGTGACAGTGTTTCAATGGAAACATTTGATTACTTACAGTTAATATAATTGCTGATTACATTTAAATCAATCCCCGTCTATTTATTATCTGTTTCCTCTATGTCTCCTGTAGTTCTCCATTTTGCAATTATTAACTTACTGAATTTTTAGATGTGTTATGCATTACATTACTCTCATGTATCATGTTGTCTACTTTTTTTCCTCCCTTTTTTTTTTTTTTAAAGGAAAAGACAGAGTTTTTAATACTCCATTGTGTGAACAAGGAATTGTTGGTTTTGGGATTGGACTTGCAGTCACTGGTGCTACTGCTATTGCTGAAATTCAGTTTGCAGATTACATTTTCCCTGCTTTTGATCAGGTAAGTGCTTCATATTTTATTGTAAATGAGCATTCATGAGGTTGCTAAATCCACAAAGTATTGCATCCATCTTCCCATTGTCCATCTTAGCACATTTTGTTAACCCTAACTTAGTGTTTTACAGTTATAACTTTCTAATGGGAATATAATCAGAGTTCTAATAGATGATTTTAGAAGATGGACTGGGAAGGAAGGACTCATTGCAACATGTGCCTTCTCTCCTTCTTCCCAGATTGTTAATGAAGCTGCCAAGTACCGCTATCGCTCTGGGGATCTTTTCAACTGTGGAAGCCTCACCATCCGGGCCCCTTGGGGCTGTGTTGGCCATGGGGCTCTATATCATTCTCAGAGTCCTGAAGCTTTTTTTGCCCATTGCCCAGGAATCAAGGTATACTCATTTATTTACTTGATTAGATCCTCATTTGATATTTCCATTTGGTTGATTCTGTTAATATTAACTAATGTGTTCATCTGGGGACAAACAGGATTTTGGAATTTATGTGAATTTAACTGTTAAGTAAGATATGCTGGAATGGTGGTGCATATTACCTGTAATCCAAGCTGAGGGAAGGGGACTGCATGTTCAGGAGGCTGAGGCAGGGGAATTGCATGTTTGAGGCCAGCCTTAGCAACTTAATAAGACCCTGTCTCAAAATAAAAAATAAAAAGGGCTGGGGATGTGGCTCAGTGATAGAACATCCTTGGGGTTAGTCCCCAGTACTGCAAACAAACACGGCCCCCTACTCCCTGTGCGCCACCTCCCCCACCCCCAAATCAGGGAGGCTGGTATTTCTTTTAAATTCAATGCCCAGTTTAACAGATTGTTCTTTTTGAAGTAATACTGGCTTGACATTGGCAATAATTGACATCATAGATTTCAAAGAATATAACTGAGAACATCATTGGTTTGTCTTACTCCTCTTTCAAAGCCTTATGTTTCTCTCTAGCGGGTTTTTCTCACTTAACTGCTTCTGAGATGATTTAAATAAGTCTGCCATTTAGTTTACATTTACCTTGAAGTCAGAGGGATATGGAACTTGCTATTAGTTCATAGATGGGGAGAAGGTTCTTACTTTCCTAATCTAGAGTAAGGTAATACTGTCTTAAACAATTAACTTGGAAATATCTTACTGTTATGATTGGCCTTCACAGGAGCTTAGTTTTTTGATAATAAAATTATTTTGAGTATTTTATGTCAATATTTTGTTCTATCATCTTTTCTATTTCTTATTTACTGAACATCTTTCCAGGGAATCATAGAAACTCACAGATATCTCAATATGGAGATGTTTGTTCTTGATGACATAGTTTGGTTGTGAACATGTGTTTTATTCTAGTTTGTTTTTTTCCACAGACAAAAGCTATGAGATTTTTCCTATCTGAGTAGTGGCTCTGTGCTGGCTCAGTATGAGCTAGAAGTTGTAGGCTAGGACAACTGTTCCATTAGAGACAACAGCTATTTTTTGTTTGAGCTGAACATTTTTAACATTACTCAGTGTTTTAAAGAGCAGACCTTTTCTCAGTTCCCTAACTCCTCTTTCCCTGTCCTCTTTCTTTCTTCTTTCTTCTGCTTTCTTTCTATGTTTCCCACATCAAATGAAAATATACATATAATAAAAAAGGTTAAAAGTAAATATATGAGAAAGCAGAAAAAGAGAATCTGAAAAGTAGGAATATAAAATAAACATACTATGTGATGTGGTTACTTTGTGTTCAGAAGCCTGTTTACAGAAAATGAACTAGATTTGTGCTGCTATTTTATTTTTTAAATAAAATTCCTTCAATAAAAAGGGCATAAAAATGACCTTGAAAGCCCATGTAGTTTGCTCAATGAATCTTATTTGAATCTCTGTGATAAAGTCAGGCTTATTTTTAAAAATAATTCTTCCCATGTAATCCTTGTCGTCATACAATTATTTTAGAGTCACTAAGAAGTTTGTGATTTCTGGCAACACTGTATAGAAGTTAAGACCTAGGGCTGTAGCCCCCATCCTTGGGTGAGAATCCTGGTCTGGCAAGCCGTCTGACCTTGGGCAAGCTTCTCCTTGTCTCTTTACACCTCACTCTCTATTTCTATCGTGAGAAAAGTAATACTAGCTTCCTCATGAGGGTGCTGTGAATATGAGATGAGTTAATCCACACAGTGCTTGGCAGATTAGCACCTGCCCTTTCCTGTGGCCATCATCTTCTTCATCATCACCCTGGTTTTCAAGGACTTGGAGCCATTTCCTGTCACCTGGAAGCATGAACACATTGCTTTTTACTTTGCCAAAACTGGGCATAATGTGCCTGAATCATAAAATTCAGTGGTTACTTTTCCATTCATGAGGTGAAGACTGAAGTTTTCATGGGGAGGAAGGAAATTTTGGTGTGTTAAAGTTGAGAAGATAAAGAATCAATTTTTATTTTTAGTAAAGTTGATTACTTCAATATCAACCCTTATAAACAGGTTTATTGGGATACATTTTTACTAAAATTGTGTTTTTTTTTTTGTTTTTTTTTTTTTAATCTGTTTTTGCAGGTGGTCATACCCAGAAGCCCTTTCCAGGCCAAGGGACTTCTTTTGTCATGCATAGAGGACAAAAATCCTTGTATATTTTTTGAACCTAAAATACTTTACAGAGCAGCAGGTAAAGGTTTTGTTTTATACTTGTGAATATATGCTTTGTTTTTCATAGCTTAAGAAATTTTAACTTTTTAATAGCTGGGTTTATATTTTTCATGTAGAAAAAATTCTGATTCATTTCTTCTGTTTAGTGTATCCATAGGTGTAAATTTTGTTTAGGGAAAATTCATCTAGCTATTTTATATTTTGGTTTTGGAAACAAAAAATGCACTGTGAAGTGGTAGCAAGAACAAAGGAGCTGTATGTGGGTGCTTAGTAAATGTGGATGGAATGAAAAAGCCCAAAAGTTATTATACAACATAGTATCTAAATTCCCCTTTGGCTAAAGTGACCATAAGTGTCTTCTAAGTTAGATTACTTCTAACCGTGAAGGAGGCACTGTTAGCAGGTATGCTGTGATATCAGGTCTACGCTGGGGTCACTGACTACAACAAACTGAGATGCAGTTCACCCTCCTGTTAGCTCAGAATCATAACTATAAACACATGTGTGACGACTAATTTCTTAGCTGTAATGGAAATTTCAAATATCAAATGATTTGTTCTGTCCAAAGTATATTTTGTTTGGAATTTAAGAAAATTATTCTGGCAAATCACTCTTTTCCTTGAAAAGTTAAATTTAAAACATGTTTTTATTTTGATGTAATTTATGTACAATGAAATGCACAGATATTAAGTGTTCAATTTGAAGGGTTTTTGACTGCCCTATACTTTCGAGTAATCACTATACAAAACAACATAATAGATTTTAATCATTCCTGTAAGTCCCTTCCCATTACTTCCTGCCAAATCCATTCTCCTTACTCCAAGCTCAGACTCTTCCTGATTGCTTTTAGGGATGTACATGTTTTTGGGCATTATAGAAATGGAATCATTTCTTGTGTGTTTGACTTCTTTTGTTCAAGCTAATGTTGGATTCATACATGTTGAATTGTACCACTGAGTTTATTCCCTTTTCATTGCTGAGTAGCAGTCCATTGTGTGAATATTCATTGCTTATTACCATTGCAATGAATATTGAACACAGTTGTACAGTATTAGAATGTTATTAGTAAGTATTAAACATTGCCATTTCATTGTATGAATAACCCTTTTTTATTGTTATTATATTACTTCTAAGAAATGGCAGTTATTTCCATTATTATTCCAAGTACTATCATTGTTACTACTAAGGAAACAAACTTGCCTCTTCTCTTATCACCAAGCTGATGGCCTGTAAATAGAACTAATATACTGTAACCAAATATCTGGAGTCTGCTTTGTCCATGAATTAATTGAGCAATGCTTCTTGGCTATGAGGAAAAGAACATCTGAACAACTGAGGCATATAAAATGTTTCTGAATAAGTCACAGTCCTTGGTATGACTCTTCATTGCATGCATGTATTACAGTTTATTCATGGGTCACACAGCCTCATTTTATCCATTCTCTGTTGATGAATAAATGTTCCTCATTGTTGTCTGTTTTTGAAAACTGACATTGTTTTACAAACTTCTGCAGTATTATTAAGGTAGAGATGTTTTCTCATGTCTGAAGCAGTATTCTGTACAAAATTCCAGAAACAAATGTTTTAAGGATTCTGGGTGCAGATTTCCTTAGGAGAATAAAATATTAGGCATCTAAAAAAGTTAACTTGTCAGCTCTAAGAACTTACCCATAATGTACACTTCCCACTGAAATCTGTAACATATATATTACTAAGTCCTGTTCAGAAACAATTCCATTACAGGGGCAAATTCAAGCCTTCGGCTTAGAGTTGTAGGGCATGACTCTCCCAATGATCTCAGCACCTCTTGGTCCTTCTTTTCCTGGAACCACATTTTCCCCATCTCCAGTGCTTGCACCTCACTCCGTGTGGTTCTGAGGAGGCTCCAGGTCATCATCTGACTTCCATGGTCTCAAGATGTAGCATGTGGCTCAAGCCCAACCATTCTGATTTCATTTCCGGGATTTTCTATGGGGAGACAGAGCCGCACTGTCTAGAGGGAGTTTGCCTGGGATGTTGGGAGACTGGGGCCCTGAATTACTTTTATTCCTTTAATCTTCATTTATGAATGATTTTCCCCTAGTTTCTTCCATTTAATCTCATTTTAAGTTAAACCTACTTTGAGTTTCAGTCTCCTATAGATTTTACTTGTATAGCAGGCAATTTTGATGATCGTAATACATAATCTTTTTTAGAGGAAAGATGCTTCTCTTTTCAAAGGAAAATATCCCCAATCAGATCAGCACAATGAACTACTACAGCCTTTCATAATTTAATATGGATGCTATTTATTTTTTTGTTCTAATAACTGAAGTAGAAACCTTCATCTTTTTTATTCAGTCTTATAAGGTTGCTGAGAGGATTAAGTGAGATAATCCATGTTGTATTTGCCTAGTTTTAAGACTTTTTAAATTTTTTTTTCAGTACTAAGGATTAAACTCAGGGTCTCTCTACCTCTGATCTACAGCTGAGGCCCTTTTAATTTTATATTATTTTGAGACAAGATCTTGAGTCTGGCCTCGGACATTTGATCCTCCTGCCTCAGCTTCCCTAGTCTCTGGGATTTCAGACATATGCCTGGTTTTGAAGCACTTTCTGAACACTGAGGTGCTGGACATAGTGCTATATTGTGAAGACGTGAACTATTCAATTGAATTCTCACAATTACCTATCAAGTAAATTTTATCATTATAAGCATTTTATAGATGAGGAACTTGAAGATTAGGAAAGTTAAAAGCTTGTTAAAGTTACACACTAGGATTTAAATCCAGAGTCTGTCTCTAGAGCCAAATATTGGACATATTCCAAGTGTTTTTCACAAAACCTGTGAGATGGTAGTGTCAGACACCTTTAGGCAGACCAGGAAACTGATGGTTGGTGAGCTTACATATCTTATTCTATTTTACAGAGGCAGTAAGTTATAGAGTTAGGTTTTATTTATTTATTTGGGTATTGGAGATTAAACCCAGGGATGCTTTCCTACTGAGCTGCCTCCTCAATTCCTCCCTCCCTTTCTCTCTCCCTCCCTCCCTCCCTCCCCATTCTTCTCTTCTCTTCTTTTCCCCTTCCTTCCTTCCTTCCTTCCTTCCTTCTTTCCTCCCTCCCTCCCTCCCTCCCTCCTCATTAAATTTTAGCTTATGGCCTTGCTAATTTGCTGAGACTGACCTCAAAAACTTGGTGATCCTCCTGCCTCAGCCTTTCAAATTTCTGGGATTATAGGCATGTGCCACTGTGCCCAGATGGGCATCCCAATTAATCATTATTTAAATGAAAATCATATATAAAATATAACTCTCTTTAGTGGCCCAATTTCATACCCCAAAATATGCTGGTTAAAAAATTTCCTGCAGAATTGAAATTATATATATATATATATATATATATATATATATATATATATATATATATATATATTATTTATTTATTTTTGGTACCAGGGATTGAACTCATGGGCACTCAACCACTGAGCCACATCCCCCAGCCGTATTTTGTATTTTATTTAGAGATAGGGTTTCACAGAGTTTCTTAGCACCTTGCTTTTGCTGAGGCTGGCATTGAACTCCTAATCCTTTTAATCAAATGGAAATAAATATTATCCATAGTCATATGTTGAGGCAGTATATCCCTACGTAGTGTATACTGCATACACTATGAGGTTCAAATATATACACATTGTTGACATAGGATTAATTAACTTCTTTGATGGTTATAAAAACTACATGTCACAGTCTGATATAGCACCATGAGGGCAGGGTGGACTTAGCTTCTCTCTGCACTATGAAGCATTAAAGGGCCTAGTCCCCTGTCTCCAGAGACAAACCAGCTGGGAACTGAGTCTTCATGTGTTTGGGGGAGAATAGGTAGAACCATCTGGTGAATGGACAGCATTACCCCTATCAGCTCTTTTCAACTTTTCCAACACCCTTATTTCTGGGCCTGCTGCCCATATGCTGTGCTTTATTTACACATCTTTGCTATGATCTCTTCTCTGTGTGTGCAGTCTGCAACATTTAGAAAATATTTTTTAAGTTCAGCTATCAACTATATGAATTATTATGGATAAAAATAAAATAAAAACAGGTAAGTAATACTCATTTGTGTGTGTGTGTGTGTGTGTGTGTGTGTGTGTAGTACTGGGGATTGAACCCAGGGCCTTACACATGGTAGGCAAATACTCTTCTCCTGATCTACATCCCCAGCCCAAGTAATATATTCTCTATGAAATAGTTTCTTGAATTTTATTTTTACTTATTTTAAATATATAATAAATATAAAAGCTTTAGGTATTATAAATGTAGTAGAAAGAGTAATCTGTTCATATCTTTGGATTTCCTGATTATTTATTGTAGTTAAGACATTTGAATGCAGTTCATCTTTTTAGAAATCACAGGGATGTTTAGAAATGATAGGTAAGAAAGAGCAATCTAGACAATGTCAAAAATGTATAAAATGGTTAAGATTGAAAAGAATGAGTCAGGTGACATTATCAAATAGAGGCATCTGGAGGAGAGATGCTCTGGAGTCTTTGAACTGTGGGTTTTATTTAATTGAATGATTCAGGACATTGGTGAGATGGAAGCAAATGGGACTTTTATCTGTAGTTCTTTGTAAGTGAGATAGGCTGACTTCTTGGATTTTTGGATGGACCAAAAATCTTTCAAAAATAGGGCCGTAATGCCATTGATGATTTTTAAAAAACAATTACACTAATTATATATGGATTCATAATTCTGAAGAGAAAAACATTATTATAAAAAGGTTTTGAATGGTAGAAGACTTTAAAAATATGTTTTGCCAAATAGTGTACATAGAAGAGAGGAATTAGTATTTTGTATTTTATGTATAAGCAGACTATTTTTGTGCATGCTGGTACATTGAATACTACGTATAATCCCTGACAGGAATATGTTGAATACACTAATGAGAGAAAATTTAATTCATTGGTTAGATTTTTGAAGTATCTTTTCAATTGAAATAATAGTTACAGAGAAGTTAATGAGAAAATAATATAATATAAAATAGCAGTTTCTTACCTAATCCTTCACCAGATCTATGCTTCTTCCCCTGCAAGCAACAGCTTTCAACTCAGCAATTTCTTCTGATAATTAGTCATCATATTTACAAATAATATGTTATACTACTTAATATTTTTTAAAGTGATTATTTTAATTTCTTTTTAGAAAACAGAATAATTAATTTGCATTTCCTGAATAAGAGGATGCAAAGAGTCTTTTCATAGCTTAATATTTGTCATCTTTGTATCTTCTTTGTTAGGGTGTCTATTAAGGTCTTTGACTTTTTTTTTTATTGTCTTGTTTCCTTATTGCTGATTTTTAAAGTTCTTTGAGTGTTTTGAATAGCAGTCCTTTATCAGCTGCATCTTTTGTGAATTTATTCTTCCAGTTTGTTGCTTGGTTTTCCATTTTCTTGACAGGGCCTTTTGCAGAGCAGAAATGTTTAATTTCTAAGTTATACTTGAACTCTTCTGTAGGTCATGATAAATAATGAGTTTACTCATTTGTTTATTAGAAGTCTATTTTGAAACTACTGGATCTCAAAAGTTTAACTTCTGAGGAATGCCACCATTATATCATTGCTTTCCTACTGATTGTCATCATTAATAGCAGTTAATATTTTTGCCTTCCTGCCTTCCTTCCTTCTCCTTCTTTAGCAGAACATGAGATTATTCTTTCTTTTAGTATTTTTACTATAATGATTTTTATTTTCCAAGAATATGATTGTTTCCACTTAAACTTGTTTTTATGTCCACTAATAAATTCTGTAGATATTTTCATTAGATTGGCACATTTATGGTTAGTGTTAGTCTTAGATGTTTTATGTATTTGTTACTATTGGGAGTAGAATCCTCCTGCCCCAGTTACATGTTAAAATTGGTCATTACTGGTATATAAAAATTTGAAAAAGTACTGTGTTCATGTATGACTTCATTTAAAAATAATGTAAACCCATTACATGTTTATCCATGATAATTTCTGGCCATATGAGTTAACCCAGAGTCCTTCATAGTGTTGTACTTTTAATTCATAATTTGATATGAAGGACTTTATGTAAATGAAAAACACTGGTTTCTGAATGGAGGCATGTTGTACAGAATGCAATACACAGAAACAGGTGCTGGGTGATAATGTATGTGGAGGTGTAAGTAATACTTGCCTTACTTTCTTTACAGTTTGGTCTTGGAAATATTTCTCATATTTCTAAGTTGGAATGAAATATAAAGCCCATTTAGTGTATGAAAAATTAACTTGTGAAAATGGAAGTGAATTGCTGGGGACCAGTAAGAGAATTCTAGATTTAATACTTGATTGGTTTTAAGGAAAATGGCAACTATTTATTTAATCCTAAGATTTTTATTTTCTATTTTTCAAAAACATATGGCAAGTATAATATCCCCTTTCTTAAAATATGCAATTGCTGCTATTAATTTTCAAGGTTTATGGAGAGGATCAAGCTTGATATGTGGTCATATTTTAGTATTTCTACTGAAACCCATTTTGGGCAGATTTCAGTCCGATATAACATGGTAGTTATGAATTTGGATTATAGAATTACCACTTACTGTCCTATAACGTTAACAGACCTACTTAATGTCTATGCTTACTTTCTCATCTGTAGCTTTGAGATAAATCTCATATCAATCACACTGAGGTGTGAAGATAATATAAGGTGATACCTTTAAGGTGCTTAAAGCAGTGCCTAATATGTAGAAAAGCCTCAATGAATATTTGCTATTCAATTATTATTAATGTATTGAGATTTCTTTACTTCTCATCAAAGTGATTTTTTTCTCAAGTGCTGTTTATGATGTATATATGTTGGATATTTCTCAGTTGGCTCTCATCCTCATATTTGCTCCTCTGCAATCCCCACTGCAAGGCTGGGGTTGGAAGCTAGTGGGCAGCATTGTCATCACCCACTTGCTAGTTGAGTTCAGTTAGAGTCCCTCAGTGGGGGTGGCACTTGTGGTAGTTTAGAAGGTGGGAAGGAAGCCATTGAGGTTTTCAAGGCACCTCAGATAGTGGCGGTTGAGGAATCTGCTCTGCTTCGAGGACTGTTGTTCTGCAGGGATGATGGCTGTAACACTCGCGAGAGGCCTTCAATGGGGACTGTTCTGCTCAGTCACAGCAGATTGTAGTTCCAGACATGTTACCTGCTTGCTGATCTCTGGGTCGTGCTATTTCATCATTTGCTACTTTATCCCTTTCAACGTCTTTGCAACTGATTCTCTGAATTCAATCAGATTCTTCTGGAAGGATTTTTGTTTTCCTGATTCAATGTCTGCTGGTAAAGTTAGTTATCACTGTTCAGTCATGCACTGAGGAATTTTGCAATCTAATAAAGAAATCATAGATCCTTATATGTTTTTTCATATTTTAAAATGATTATCTTTTGTTGATTTGATCTGCTAACTTTTTCTGACTGCTGTCTGCATTTAGAAAGTCAGTACACAGCAGCTGATGCTTGGTGACTAATGGGAACTACTGCTCCTCAGGAATAATTTTGTATTGTGGAAACTGAGGGACTTCAGGTATCAAAAGCATGATGTGAAAAATATCTGTAGTAATACTTCAATGTTGTGAAGTCAATGGAATACGTATAGCAATACATATTTCATTGACTGTAAATTGCCCATTTCCTCCTCACATTTTAATGTCTCTGAAATTGGAATGTAGCTTAAAATCAATGGTGTCTTGCAATCATCCAGGGGTTGAGAATTGCTATTAACTGCTCAAGCACATATATCAAAATGAGTACCAGTACCTACAGGATACATACCCACAAATGAGAAGAAAATTCTAGCAACATCAGAGAACTTTTTTGACAATGAGGTTCTGAATAGCTGTGGTGAGTAGGAAGGGCAGGGAAAACGGATAATCACAATAGTTTAACAACCCTTTGAAGCGAAACTAAAAAGTAAGCTGTACCTAATTAGTGGGCTAGCTTGAGAGTTTTTAAATTTTTAAATTCTTTTTATGAATCCATTTAAAAAGGCTGCATCATTGATGTGCTTGGTGACACAGAAAATGGTGTTCTGTGAAGAGACATGGACACTGATGATTACAAGTGAAAAGTAAATGAGAACAATTAGATTTTGAATGTAAAAAAATTTTTTAAAACAGCTTAAACCAATGTATTTTGCTTATATTTTGTTTTTATGTATCAGGATGATAATAAAAAGTCCTGTCTATTACAAATTTCTCTTTCAATAAGACTAAAGTTAAAATTCTAAAATGTATAAGTTTAATTGGCAGCTTTTTTCTTATCAATGCATAAAATAATGTTATATTTTATAATTGACAATGAAAATAAAATACTCTTTTTCTATCTCAACATAATTCTTTTTATTGGATGATTTGCCCCTCTTCCAAACTCCATGTGTTGATGTGGAATGGCTTTGTAATATTGCTATCCTTATCAACTTATTGAAGCTCTAAGCAACTTAGTGAGTCCCTGCCTCAAAATAAAAAAATAAAAATAAAAAGGGCTGGGAATATAGCTCAGTAGTAGAGCATCTCTGAGTTTAATCCCAAGTACCAGAAACAAAACAAATAAACAAACAAAAAAAAACTCCAAAAAACAAAAAACCAAACAAAAAACAAACAAAAAACCTTCTGAAGCAAAAACACTTATAAAGACATTTATAATCTTAAATTCACACCTTATATGTAGAAGTATCTCAGTGTAAGGAGTTTCCTGGTTACATGCAAAACATTTGCTGGTCCTGACTTGCTGTTTTACTTAACATTTAAACAGCTTGATTAGCTATATATATATATATTTTTTTAAATTTAGTGGTCAGGAGTCTCATGCTACCTGGCATATGTAGATACTGAATTTATTGCTTCACATCTTCTCTGTGGCTAGTCAAGATGCTGTTATTAGATTTATCTGAGAAAATAAGGTTATCACAAATATGACCCCCAGTGTTGCTGGACTCTTTTTATGTTGCATAGCTTATTAGTAGCCTTATTTTCTTTATTTGAACTAACATTTCTAAAACAGAATTTGTTTAACAAGGAAATATCAGTCTACTGTGCCTCTAGATCAGTTTTTTAGTAAATGGTAGAAGGAATAAGAATGACTCTTCCTAGGATGAAACTTTTTTTATAGCCTTAATGACTATGTCATTGAATGATTTTAAGTTGTAATGCAATTTTCTTCCTAAGAACACAAAAGGTGTCCAGGGTGATTATCTTAATATGCCCTCATTCTGTTCTTATGATGTTTCTAGGATTATAGATGAGGCCAAAAAAAAAAAAAAGAATATGTTGTGAGTACTACCAGATTAATTAGATAAAGAATCAAGGCCATAACTGGGCTTCTGGTTGGATGGATCCTCCCCCTGTCTCATTCTTCCCCATTAGACTGTAAATTCTGACAAATGAGAGTAGGATTTCCGAGGCATGGAGACTCTGAATATGCTGTGGTAATCAGGCAGCATGCACTAACATTTTAGAACTATACTTTGCTTCCTCTTAAATAGAGAAAAACAGAGAACATTTTCTTTTGTCACTGTAACATGTATAATGCAACATGACCCTACCTGATTTTCACATTTATAGGGAAACTGGCATTACTGGAGATTAGTGCCAGGAAGGAGAAATGACCCTGTTATCTCCATAATGGCCATAGTGTGCTTCACAGGGAAATTGCATCAATAGGAGTAAGTGGTTATTTACTTGCAGAAGCTTTCTATTCATGTTATTAATATAGTTAGGCAGAAGGAACTGGAAAGTGCATATAGGAATGTAGGAAGGTCATTTATGGGTTTCAGTGTTCATCTGCAACATCATATAAATCTGTATTTTCTTAGATACATGTGCAAGAACACACTTGGTTTTACACCTCCATTTCTTTGTGTATGTTCTTTCTATATGGAATGACCTCTGTTTTCTCTGGTAAGGTGTCTGTCTCTAGGACCTCCATCAGTTGTACCCTCCTTGGTGAAACCTTGGTCTTTATAACTGGGTTGGTGCCTCTCTCTGTATTCTTAGAGCAGTTTGTTCTTGTTGCCAATATCAAGTTTTCATTTTTGGCTTATAATCTCTTTCTATCTTTATAACTCCTGGTTGAGTCTGTGCCTCTCTGTAGTGTGAACTACCTTTTAAAATTTCAGTCCAGCATCTCACATGATGCCTACATATACTGGGTACACAGTCATCATTAATTGAATAAATGTATCTTGTACATGGTGTGTATGTCATTACACACCCTGTCTCTTTCAAAACTATGTTCAATGTGGATTATTAGAAGAAAATTGGAAGAAAAAAGGAGAAGGATGAGATATAAAGTGATAAACATGAGCTAATTCATGCCATGAATATCTAAGTGAATGTGTAGTATGCACATAAATTCATTGCATGTACAAGGAAGCATATATGTGGAAATTTTATAATGCACTTTAAAAAACTCTATACTGATTCTTTTATATATTTTTTTTATTTTTCTAAGTACATACATCATTATGTATTTGGTGCTGAGGGATTTCTCTGTGGAGTGTTCATTAATGCTGAGATTTGAATGTGATCAGCTTGTGGTAAATGGAGCGGGCTCAGTTAGTTCCACTTCTGTGAACATAAGAATCTGTAGCATGACCATACACAGTGCTCTTTAGCTCCTGAAGAACTGCTCTGATGCTAGTTGCCTGCTCTCTTTCTGAAAGCACAGAGCAGTGGGGGTAGACCTGCAGGAATGTTAATATGAAATAATAACCTTCTCTTGGAATAAATAGTGTTTAAATTAATGTAACTACAAAGTACCTCTGAATTTCAGCTTGCTCTCCAGGTGATTTGTTTGCCAAGTTTAAATAAATGAACATATTAAAATTGTGTTCTTATTTTCCTGCTGTCAAGATTAAACCAATGCAAATTTAAATAGTTGTTTTTTGTTTTTTCTTAATATAAGCCTCTCCCTGAGTCTAATTCTCTGCATGACGTATTTTAAGTAGAGAGTAAGGCTTTGTTTGGTATGTTATTCCTTAATTAATTGTTAAAATAGTGAAGACTTATTATTCTGGGTAATTTATTTAAGACAACAGTCACTCCCTGGCAGCTTTTTAAAGGAGATAGTCCAAGATGCTAACTAACTCATTTGTTTTGCTATGCTATCCCTGGGAGCTCTGTGTTCCAAAGATTTGCTAATCACCAGTTGGGAACTGATTTACAAGGCAGAAAATACAGGACTCTTGAGTGGTGCACTGATTCATAAGCAAGCTGGAATGTGTACTGGCTTCAAGCCTTGTCTACTGGCATGCAGATCTTGCTGCCAGCCGACTTGATGATGGAAAAATGCCTGCTTGCTACCTCTGGCCAGATGTCATTAGTGTTGTTCTTGACCCTCACATTGGTTAATTGCTAAGTAGAATATGCTACTCGAGTTGAATATGTCTCCTTGACTGTTCACTTGTCCAGCCATTTATCCATCCATCCTTTCATCCATTTATAGATCCAGTACTGGGATCAGGCTATCAGGGAATGGGTTGGAATTAATATCTGGAAACATTGTTTATAATCGGAATTAGCTGTCATTGTCTATAAAGAAACAGTGAATATTTCAGGTTTATAGGTCATTTTGATTCTCTTAACTACTTAGCTTTCTATTGTAGGTCGAGAACAGCCATAAGTAATATGTGGCATGGCTGTGATCCAATGCAGGGTTGTTTACAAAAAAAAAAAAAAAAAGATTTGTAAACAGTAGCAAAGCAAACAAATAGATTGCTTGTCCTTGGATTAGACAGTTGAAGTATTGAACTCAGTATAGTTTGTGTGATATGCAAAAAAGTGTTTGTATATCACACAAGCTATACTGAGTCCAGTGCTTTAATAAGACACTTTAATAAAGCTTTGATACTTAAATGTTTTCTACCATTGTTTATGATATTTACCTACAAGAAGTAATTTTATAGGTTTTGCCATTTTTCTTTTTCTTTTTCACTTAAACATTAATCATTTAAAGTCTACTCAGTTCTCTCTGGTACTGGTTATTGATATGTCATTGGATTATTGGATTGGAAATGTAAGAAAAAAGGAATAAAATTCCAAAGTATGTCACTGTAATATCATTAAATTTAGTAGTTTTGGTTGTAAAACTGTATTTTGACATGAAAACATTGCCAAGATATATTGCTAAGTAAAAAAAAAAAATGTCGATTGTTAAAAAGGTTCTGAGCAATGTGATTCTATTTGTGAAAAGAATAGAATAGGCCTATGTATATTTGTACTTGTATATTATAAATACCTGAAAATATAACCAATCAGAGCACTTAGTTTTCAAGCAAATGAAATAAACTGTGCTCAGTTCAAATAGGGATGATTTATTGAAGCATACTGAATAGCTCACAAATCTCTGATGTGCCTCAGGTTAGCCATAGAGGCCACATATTTAGAAGCAATACAGAATAACTGGTTCTGCAAAGATGCCCCAGTAAGTGTCAGTGAGCACTTTGCTGCCGTCTGAATCACTGATGCCACTGCCTGGATGATGAATTTGCCTCCACTGTTTCTACTCTAGAGTGGATTCTGGACAGTTGCTGCTTTTTTGTGTAATCACCTTCCAATTCAAAGTCTGCTGTAGGTGAATTTGATTGGCAGAACCAAAGTTTTGGACCTAGCTGCAAGGGAAACTGGGAAAGTGAATATGTGGAACTCACTTCTGTAGTGGACAAAGGGTCCTGCCTCATAAGGAGGGGGATTTACCAAATGCAGGGGAAGGATTCAGAAGTTCATTGCTAGGAAGAATGGGAGCTGTGCACTGGAGACACCAGGAAATTGTTCACATTGGTTACTTCTGGGCAGAGGAGTTGAAAGGCCTGATGCGGGAGCCCAGGGAGGGCTTTTACTTTCATTTTACTTTTCTGTGCTCTTTGTATGTAATAATATAATAAAAGGACTGTGGGGAAAAAAACAAAAAACAAAAACAGTTTTTCCTTAAACTATTATACTATTCTCAGAACTTAAGAAAATTCTTCAGGCTAGTCAATTTCTTCAACTCCCTACTTTATTTCACTTTATACAAAATACATGTATGAAGATGTGAATTTGGTGTCAACATACCTTATATATAATCAGAGGTATGATAAATTATGATAAAATGATGTAGTAAGAATTGTAATGCAATAAATAAATAAATAAATAAATAAATAAATAAATAAATAAATAAATAAATATTTGAATAAGTAAAAAGATTTACTCTGCAATTTCCCCTGATTCAATCAGTTCTATATTATATGTACCTTGTTGGGCAGAAAAATCATGAAATTTTTAAAACCTCTGGCATACCAGTGGTGGCTTCTGCTTTTGGGTTGGTGGAGCTGATTTTTGAGGACTATAATATTCAACTTTGAAAATTGAGTGTTATCAATTAGTATAATTAATGAAGTGTTTATACAGGCAAGGTGTAAAAATAAAATACACTTAAAAATTTGGTTCTACTATGTGTGTTTTCCATAATTTTTGTACCTGCCCCCCCATATATTTGCTGCTTGATGGAAAATTGGTGTGAAAACTTAATTTGGCTCAATAAAGTTTTAGCAAATATAGTAACAATTTAAAAAAAACCTTTTAAAAAGAACAGCTTTAGGTTTATAGAAAAAATATGAAGATAGTAGAGTACTCATCCACCTGCATACCCAATTTTCTCTATTATTTACATTTTATGCTGAAATTGCTGCAATTAATAAACCAAAGTTGACACATTATTATTGGTTAATTCCCATGCCTTATTAAGATTTCCTTAGTTCATAACTAAAGTCTTTTTTTCTGTTCCAGTGTAGCTGATATATTGTATACATTTGCATTATATACTTTTAAATTGTTCTTATTAATCTGAATAGTAATGTCATGGAACCATATAATAAATGCTATTTCTATTTAAAATAATGTATGGAATTTGGAGAAAAAATGAAGTTTTGTCATAGTGAGGTTCATATACTTTTTCATGCACCAATGTCACATGAGAAAATAATAATTAACCTTTTGTTTCTCCCCCCAATGTATTTAGTGGAGCAGGTTCCTGTAGAACCATACAACATCCCACTGTCGCAGGCTGAAGTCATACAGGAGGGGAGTGATGTTACTCTTGTTGCCTGGGGCACTCAGGTCAGTAACCTTGATTTCCAACTGTTAAAGCCCATGTTGTGCTTGGGAAGCCCTTATTTTTAATCCTGATATATGAAGAATTGAAAATTATATTTTCTTTTTTTCAATCTGTCTTTAGTTGTTAATGAACCTTTATTTTATTCATTTATTTATATGCGGTGCTGAGAATTGAACCCAGTGCCTCACGCATGCTAGGCAAGTGCTCTATCACTGAGCTACAACCCAGCCTTGAAAATTATGTTTTCTTTATATCTCAAGTCTGTTTGGTACCACTGATGCTGCTCCCTATCAATTTTATTAAGGTATAATTGAAAGATAAAAATTATATATATTCAGGATATACAGAATGATGATTTGGTATATGACTACATTGTGAAATTATGTGACAATCAAATTAACACAATTATTACCACATGCTAGTTGTGTGTGTGTGTGTGTGTGTGTGTGTGTGTGTGTGTGTGTTGAGACACTTAGAATTTACTCTCATTCAATTTCAAAGAAATAGTATAGTATTAGCTATAGTCATCATGCTGTACCTTCAGTACTCAGAACTTACTTATATCTGAAAGTTTGTGTTACTGATTTCTGATTGGGGTGAGGTACTTATTCTGTTATATTAAAATATATAAGCATGTGGTGAAGTAATTAAAATATGTTAAATGTTTGTAAAAATGTTTTCATTAAAAATGCTTTGATGCACATTTTGCATATCCCCACCACTTATTGCTGCACTTATCTTTTTCATCCCCTTCCTTCCATCCCTCATTAATTTGCTGGCCATGTGGATCCACCCAGTGGTCTAGCCACAGAATCCTATGCCTTTCCCTTTTCCTGGGACTTCTCCATTGATCCCCCTTAGCTTTACCTAGTATTTATGGTCACATTTCTCTACCTCTAACTTTTTTTTTTTTTTTTTTTTTTTTGAGATGGGTGCCTGCTACATTGCCCAGGACAATCTTGAGCTCCTGGGCTCAAATATTTCTCCTGCTTCAGCCTCCCAAGTAGCTGGGACTATAAGTGTGTACCACTGCACCTTGTCACCTCCAAGCTCAGGGCATTTTATGTTTGGTTGTGGACTCCTATCTCTTACATTCCTCTCTCTTCTTTTAAAGAAATCATCAGATTTTCTGTGCTAAGGAAAAGCTATTTAAGAAAATTTAAGACAGCATCATGTAAACACAATAACAAAAGTCATTTGCAGTGTCAGAAGCTCCTCTCTCCACCTGATTTTGGCTTTGAGCTGCAGTCCTTGTGGCTTATTTGCAGTGAGGTAACTGCTGCCTGGGGAGTCACACTCATTAATGGTGCTCATGGTGGTTGTGCTGAACCTTTTTTTTGTCCTCCCTCAGATGACTTTTTAATTCCCATTCCCCGATGGTGACCTTGTTTCTCTTTTAATGGGGTGTGTTTGGTACTACCTCCCATAGCTTACTCTCCCTTACACCCACCACTTTTGTGCTAATCTTTCCCTTCTTCCTTTAGTCTTTGAAGAGGAAGCGTCTGGTTTATTTATTTATTTTGTAGCTAGCACTACAAATCTGTTTCAGATCTGTTCCATTCTGTTCCATTTACTATCTCCGGGATTGGACCTGTTAGCTAGTCCCTCTCTCCTGCATGCTCAGTGCCTCCTTTCCATGTTGCTTTTATTAAAAGGGCACATCTCTTCACTCTTTGAACAATGATTTCCCCCTTAAATGCCATCATATCTTTCTGCTCACTTTTATTGCTAAACTGAACTACTGTTTTCTACTTACATTTAAGTTAATTCTTTAACTTCCCATATGTCTTTGTACTTAGGAGTTATGTTACCACTAATGAACTAAAACTGTTTTTTGTAATTTTCTAATCTCCATTTTAAACCAGCCCCTTTTCCCATTCTTAGGTATAGACATTAGCTAATTTCTCTATGAAACCTGTTTGTTTTTAGCTTCTGGGGTACAGTGACTCCTATTACCCCTTTCCCTATCTCTTTAATATTTTGTTTTTGTTTTGTTTTTAGTGAACCCTTATTCTGCTATTTCCCTTAAATGCTGGTGACCTACAGGGTTCCATGATTTTTGCTTTTTACTTCTCTCTTTACATGCTTTTCCTGCAAGTTCTATTTCTATGCTTTACTTACCTTCTGTGTGCTACCTTTGGAATCAATATCTCTGACATTGGCTTCTTTCCTTTTCATAAGAAGGCCTTTACAGCTGTTTTCTAGACATCTATATTTGATTATTTTGGTGAAATATGGAAGTCAATATGTCTAAGACAAATTTATGAATTCTCTGTGCAGATCAGTTTCTCTGACTGTAAACAGTAGCTCTCTGATTTTTAGGTTTGAATCTTTGAATTTAGTCATTCTCTGCATACTTTTCTCCTTCTTCTAGGTTCATGTGATCCGGGAGGTGGCTTCCATGGCACAAGAAAAACTTGGGGTGTCATGTGAGGTCATTGACCTGAAGACTATAATACCTTGGGATGTGGATACAGTTTGCAAGGTATAAATATAATGTTGATAGAACATCATTTCTTCAAGACATTGTGTCATACTTATTGAATATTTGCAAAGAATTGTTTTGTGGTGGTGAGCTGCATGAGCATTTTCACCTGATTTAAAATTTTTAAATTTGTAGTGTGAAAGGAATGAATGCTGTGTCATCAGCTTAATGCCCAAGGAATCAAATTAGAGTTTTTTTTTTCCCTCTGACAGTTTTCTCTTTAAAATATTACAAAACTGAGCCTTTCATGTAGTCAGCTTGGGGTGAGTCATGTGAGCTATGAGGTGTTGCAAATAAGAAACTTTATCGTGGGAGTTGAAATCACCTGTTTTTTTTTTTTTTTAACTTCTTATTGGTTATAGCTCAATACGTTCAATAAGCAAGGTTTAATTTAGCCAGGTAAATGGTTTTGCTGAATTTTCATGCATCTTCTCTCCAGAATTGATGGGGATGGATTATTTTTTAAAAAACTTGCTCTCTTTATATCGCCTTAACATTGTGGATCACAGGGTGTTGTGTTGTAGGATTCTGGTTGCTCTGACTTAGAGCTTCTCTGTATCTTTGGCCTGATGAGAATGATCTTGTTCTTACTATTAATGGGATTTACATAGTCCTCTCTCAAGAATATCATTTAGTTCTCATATACTTATATATAATAGTTATCTTCTAATGTGGAGATAATTAAAAGTGTATCTGTCCTCATATTGGCATATAATAAACTTTAAGCTCTGTGATGGTTTCATCTTTTTAAGTCTAGGTAACAATCACTTTTTTTTTTTTTTAAATTTCCTAATGGAGTAGGATCCTAAGATCTATAGTATTTGTGATTTATTGTATATACTGTTTTTAGAGCTTTAGCAAGCTCAAAGCTATTGCATGCTATTTCTTATGCTATATGAAAATAAACTGTGGACACTACTTCTACAGATGTTTTTAGGTGAAGATTGTTTATAATTTAATGGAAGATTAAAGACTTGATACAGTAAATGTTTTTGTAGATTCATTGGCATCAGCAGAACACTTGACAGGATTACAAATGATTTTGATTTCAACAAGCCTAATCCCTCATGAGTGTAGTTGCAGTATTTCAGGTTGAATTATTCATAGCTGCATGAAAATAATTTAATGCTTTTTTTAAGGCATTTTTAGATCAAGTCAGTCCCTGGGTGTTTTCTTAAATAGCCAAATGCTCCAAATTCTGGTTAAATTGGAGCTTGCCTCTTGTTTTTAACACATTTGAGTTTGTGTTTTCAGGGTGGATGGTACTTCTGTATGGGGATATGATGTTTTGTCCTGGAGTGGAGAGGTATTCATATGTGATCAGGGCAAGCACTTTTTTTAATATACATATTTCTATACCTTCTACATTTAAAATGGATTTGTAGTATCTTACAGTAAAATACATAACATCACCCCAACTTGGTAATTATGAAAGTAAAGAGAGGAGAGAGAGAGGAAAAAAGAACATGGTAATTATTTATGTTTGTTTCCATTTGCTTTTTCCTTCCTGTATTAAATTTACTGGTTGCATCTTTTATGGTCCTGGAATGTCAACCCAGTGTCCTTAGGGCTCTGTCCTACTAGGAAAGATGAAAGAGGAGGCTGGAGTCCTCTACTGCATGAGACAGTGATGCATTAAACCTTGGACCTGTCAGTCTCATTTTCTTAGTCTTCTATTGGGATCCTTTCATCATGTTATTTTCCTGCTTGATGACCCTCCAGTTCTGACAGTGAAAGCCAGCCTGTCATTTCTTGATTACTTGGGTCTATTTGGGACTCTTTTTATTGCTGATTGTGGTACATCTCCTGTTTTTCTTTCATGTATCAAAAGAGAAATATTTTGGTAGTAAGCTTTTTTCCTTAGGATTTGAAAGAAGAGGGCCCTATAGCCAAACATTCGTATTAAAAATGATAGCTTTTTTAGTTTAACTAAAGTTAAGCTTCTCTTCTTCATCTTTATGAATTCTATAATAATCAAAATTTGTTTTTATGGTTCTCAGTGACATCAGTTTTTTCTAGTAGGATAAAATTCAGCTCTATTTGATGTATGTTAAACTTGATACCAATGTACATATTTTGGAATGCCTAATCAAAAAAAGCCTACTAAAGGTAAAAATGATGTGTTGAACACATTCAGTAGTATGCAGTATTCCATAAAGTGACTCTAGGATAGTTGAAAAGTTCATACTTTTTGCTTAGTCTTGGTGTGTTTGTTGTTTGGAAGATATGTATATGAAAACATTGTTTAAGGACAGACAAAGCAGCAGAGATTTTGAATGTTGTCCAGGGAAGTTACAAAACTGGAATTATATAAAATGAACTTTGTAGATCCAAATATATATATATATATATATACTTGATGATAAGAAGTCAGCTGTCCCAGTTATTCTTGGGTTATTAGTGAAGTGTAAATTTTTATTAGATTATAATCAAACATATGTTACAATTCCTATTGTGTCAATGGATGTGACAGTGAAAGAGTATGTAACAAACTAGTAAGACTAAAATTAGGCTAGTCCAAAAGAAGGAAAGGAGATTTGTACAAAAAACAGGTGGGTAAATAGAAAACTTCTTGTAAGATGAAAGATATAAACCTCCAAATAGAAGTAATTAAATAAATACAAATGAATTAAATAATCATAACAATTTTGTAAATGAGTTATAGGCTAAATGGACAAATTCCTGGGAAAATTAGAATCATTTAAAGTTGGTAAAAGAGCTATTAGAAAATCTGAATTGTCATTATCTGTTTAAGACATTAAATCCATTTTCAGTAACCTGCACGCAAAGAAAACCCTAGACTCATGACTTTACTGGTAAACTCTATAAAACACAATCTTTATACAAACTCTTATTGACAGTGGAACCAGAGGGGCAACTTTTTTTTTTGTACCTGGGATGTAACCTAGAGGTGCTTAACCACTGAGCCACATCAGTGGCTTTTTATTTTATTTTTTATTTTAAGAGAGAACATTGCTAAGTTGCTTAGGGCCTCACTAAGTTTTGCTAAGCCTGGCCTTGAACTTGCAATCCTCCTGGCTCAGTTTCCCAAGTCACTGGATTGCAGGCATGTGTCACTGTGCCTGGTTAAAGAGGAAGATTTCAAGTACTTTTTGTAAGGCCAGCATAATCTTTATATCAAACCTATAGTACCCTATAATAAAATAAAATTATAGATAAACTTTTCTTATGAACATAAGTAATGTTCACATTCACAAACCAGTTTATGAAATTTCCCAAGTTAAAAGAAAACAAGATAAATAAAAATCTTGCAATATATAAACAGCAGTTATTAAAATTCCATATCTACTCATGATTACAATTTCTTGGCAACTATGAAATGGAAGTGAATTCTTTTATTCTGATGAAGAGTAGTCACAAAATGCCTGTAGCAAAAATAATATTTTCTAGTAAAAAGTGTGCAGTTTTCTCCTTGAGGTCAGGACTCTCTAGGGGAAAATATAGTGATACACATGTCAGAACTTTCCACAGAAAATTCCAAAATATTATTCAGAAAAATCAAAGATGCAAATAAACTGAATTCAATTTAGTTTGAGTACCTCTTATCCAAATGTTTGGGACCAGAAGTGTTTCAGGTTTTAGTTTTTAGATTTGGGAAATTTGCATGGATGTTGCCAGTTGAGCTTCTCTAATTCAGACATTTAAAATCTGAACTGCTGTGAAATCCAAAACTTTCTGAGCTTCACTTAGGGCTCAAAAAAGTTTCATATTTCAGAACATTTTGGTTTTGAGATTTTTGGATCAAGATATTCAACCTTGTACCCTGTTAATGGATTGTCAGGCCAAGAATAGCCTTGACAACCTTAAAGAAAAAGATTGGAGGTCGTAGTTACCAAATGTCAAGATGTGTCATGGCTGCAGTTATGACAGTGCTGAATTGGTATAAAGGTACACAGATAGAATCCAGAAAGAGATCTGCTGGATTGAGGACAAAGGTGACATCACAGTTCACAGTGGAACAGCTTGTTTTGTTCAGTAAATGATGTTCATTAATTAATAATGATTTCATGAAAATTAACCCTTACCACACCACCTTCAATTCCAGATGAATTGAAGATCTAATTGTAAAAGAAAGAATGATGAAGTCCTTGGGAAAAAGCATAGATAAATTTATTTATTTATCTATTTATTTATTTTTGGTATTTAGAGTTGAATGCAGGGGCACTTTACCACTAAGCTACATTTTCAGCCCCTTTTCTTTTTTATTTTGAGACAGGGTCTCACTAAATTGCCTAGGCTGGCTTCAAACTAGTCTCCTGAGTAGCAGGATTGACAGGAATGTGCCATTGCACCTGGTGTGAATGTCTTTATGATTTTGTGCACTAACAAAACCCTAACATTAAAAAAATAAGCTGCTGATTTCATTAAAATTAAAAAAATATTATCAAAAGGACATTAGTAAGAGACTAGACATGTGGAGAAACTCAAGGAAATTTAGATCATGAAACATTAAGTACTTTGACTTAAAAAATAGTTAAAAAAGCAAAAATAAATAAATAAGTAAACAAACATAAGCAGACATCCCAAGAGAAATATGGCCAAAGCTCTTGAGAAAGAGTTTCAGAAAGTAGCTGTCCAAATGGCCAATAAGCATATGAAAAATTGGTCAATTTTTCTTATCATCAGGAAATGAAAATTAAAGTTCTAATGTAATAGGATCAGAGACCTTTGTTAAATATTAAAATGCTAATGTTGGCAAGACTGTGAAGCAACCCATCTCTCATATATTATTGATGGTGCTATAAATTGGTACAACCAATTTGAAAAATTGTGAGTCTCCATCTAAACCCTGTAAACCAGCAATTCTACGTATCCCTTCATATGCAATCAACCAATCAATCAATCAATAAATGATTTATATGTATCAAATAGAAATGTACACAAGATAAGTACAAGAATTTTCATAGGCATACAGTTTCTTATAAATCTATACTATAAACTATTTAAATGCCCATCAACCAGAGAATGGATAAATAATGAGTAAATAGAATATTCTTTGGCAATGAGAATTAATGAACTAAAATACTAGTGACAGTGTGTACTCATCTCACAAACATAACTTAAGGCAGACTCAAATAAGCATGTTATGTATGACTTTATTTAAATAATATTCACAGTAGGCAAAAATGATGTTATGCTATTGCTCTGGGCCAGTGAATATCATGAGGATAGTTAATAATTGGAAAGGGGCTTGAGGAAGTAGTACTGATTGCCAGTGACAGTTTCTTGTTGAAGAAACTTTTTAGTAACAACTCATTTCTTCAACTTTTTGAAGAAATTTTAGTAATCATTAATACTAAAATTCAGTTTTTGAAAATTGAAAACACTCATTTTGTACATTTTAAAAACTTTAATTGACACATAATAATTGTATATTATGGGAAAGAGTGTGCTGTTTCACTTTTTTATATATATCCTGCACTTCAACAAATGACACACAAATAAGTAAATAAATAAAAATTAAAAAGAAGCTTTATTCTCCGTCTGATTACTTTTCTTTTTATCACTCTTTGAACATCCCTTTCTGAAAATCCCAAGTCCAAAATGCTCCAAAATGTGAAATTGCTAAAAAAAAATCTTAGATTGTGGATTTTCAAGTTAGGGAATGCTTAATAGGTAAAGTCTATGTCAATGTTCCAATATCCAAAATATTTTAAAAGTAGAAACATTCCTGGTCCCAGGCATATCTGATAAGGAACACGCAGCCTGCACCATGCGCCTTTCTGTCAGCTAAGGGAGAGCGTTGGTGTGCTTTATTCAGCAGGACTTTCTTTAGTCCTGCATCTCTGTCCACATCCTTGTTCAGTTTCTCTTTATAACCAAGCTCTGTTGTCTCACTCATGTGAAACAGGAGCTCAGAAGTAGAGCTGTGCTCACCGAGGTCTTCCCAGGAGTGAGAACAGTGGTTAAGGTTGTGAGCTTTAATGGATTTTCCTGCTGAGATCCAGATCACATTCAGGAGGAGTTAAAAGTGAGCTGCCACATTAACAAAACAGTGGCCAGGCAGAAGGAGCCCTTGAGGAGCTGTCACATTTGAAAGGAAGATTTTTCTTTAAGTTCAGAGAAGCTGTCTATGAAAAATAAGGTCTTGATTTTTGCAGGAGAATGACAAGCTTTGAAAGAAACTCAAGATTTCAAGAGTCATATTGTCATTTAATTTAGAATCAGTTACATACAACACTGAGACAAAGAAAAAATTACAAAGCACAGGGATGGCCATATTTATCGAGAAAATTATTACTTACTATTTGGACATAATTATACATTCACTGAAGATTAAATTGTGTGAATTATTAAAATTAAGGGTTTTGCCTTTACACTTTGAAATTCTTTTGTTTCTCTCTTTCTCTCATGCCCTGCCTCCCTGCATTTAATTCCAAAGCAGATCCTGTTGCCTACACAATATGTCCAAAATCTGACCACCATTTCTGTTATTACCCTTGATCATGGTGCAGACCCCTAACGTTTCTAAGTTTTGGCCCTAGCGTCCTAACTGCTGTCTCTTGCTTCTGACCTTCCTTTGCCATAGGCAGAGTTTCATCATGAGTCACATAGTATCCCTTCTAATCTCAAGGCCTCAATAGTTTCCCATTAAACTTGGTAAAAAAGTCAAATGCCTTACCAAAGCCTATAAGGACCCCGTCTCACCATTCCACATCTCCACTGTACATCCACCCTTCAGGAAATACTCTGTTGTCAGATATGTATCCTGGATCATGGTTCACTCTGTTAGGTCACTATGCAAACAGATTCTCATTAAGGACCATCTTGACCAGATTGCTTAATATTTATTTCTTCTATTCTTACCAAGACCTCCGTCTACCTTCCCTTTCTTTTTCTTCATAACATGATCTAACAAAATGTTATTTATTTTTTTAGAATTAGTATATTTTATTTTTTCTCTTTCCCACACTTTTATTGGTGCATTATAGTTGTTGTTTTATATATATATACACACACACTTTTGGTACCAGGGATTGAATTCAGGGGCACTCAACCACTCAGCTACATCCCCAGCCCTTTTTTATATTTTATTTAGAGACAGGGTCTCATTGAGTTGCTTAGAGTTTCTCTAACTTGCTGAGACTGGCTTTGAACTTGCCATCCTCTTGTTTCAGCCTCCCGAGCTGCTGAGATTACATATTCTTACATGCAGCAATATAACAATATTATTTGGTTAATATCATTCCTAGCATTTACCCCCTCCCTTCTTGCCTCCTATCACGTAGTCCTTTTCTTCTACTGATCTCCCTATGATTTTTCTTTTTTTAAAAAAAATTGTTCTTTTTAGATATACATGACAGTAGAGTGTATTTTGATATATTATATATACTTATTCTAATTAGGATCCCATTCTTGTAGTTGTACATGGTAGTGTATTCATATATGAACATAGGAAAGTTATGTCAATTCATTCTACTGACTTAGCCATAAAAAAGAATGACTTTATGACTTTTACCAGTAAATGGATGGACATGGAGACTATCATGCTAAGTGAAATAAGCCAGTCCCCCAAACCAAAGGCTGAATATTCTTTTTGACAGAAAGATGCTAACACAAGTTAAAGGGGTGAGGGGAGAATAGACATTCAGTGGATTAGACTCTCTTTGATTTTCATGAGATCTTCGCTTCCCTTACCTTTCTTTTTCTTTTTCTTCTCTAGCTTCCAAATATGAGAGAAAACATACAACCCTTGATCTTCTGAGCTTGGCTTTATTTTTCTTAATAGTTGTTCACTTTTCATAATGATATGTTGAAATTTTTTACTTAAATTTTCATTAGAATAGGACAAATTTGTCTTTCCCAAAAGACAAAGTGAAGTTGACTTTATGGTAAACTTCAATTATCTTTAATTTCTAAGAAAAGAATTTGTATGGATAATTCCATTTTATGTATGGATGAAAGTTACTATTTTTTGTAGCAGATTTTAAAACATTTTTCTTTTGAATGTGGTTATCTCCAAAACTTGAAAATTCATGTTTTCTCAAGGAAAACATACTGGATGTGATTTTATCTTGAAAAAATAAATTAAGTCCAAATGAACATGGATTGATATAGCATGTTAAGACATTTACATTTATTGAGGTATGTAGTCATTTACTTCTTTCATAAATGTCTATTCTTAATTTTTTATGGTTTTCAAACCTTTTTATATTTAAATTTTATCTTATTTTTTGTTGCTTCATTGTTACCTAGCTATATGGGATCCAGAAGAGTATAACTGAGAAATATACATTGGTCAGAGACGGTCTGTAGTGTTTTTGTCATGAATCAAGAGCACTTGTTTTACTCTTCCAACCTTAATTTACCAATTTGTGCTTTTCAGAGCCTTTTTTCTTCTTATTTCCTTGTCTGCATTACATTGTATGGGATTTTAGCTGGAAGAGGTCATCCTGGGCCAGTTCCCTTTGGTAGGCTCATAGCCACCATGCACAGCTATGGGTCAAGAATTTTCTCTGTGCAAACACATTATGCTATAAGATTACTGTCTCCTTGCTTCCACTCTACCCTAAAAGCAACCTCTTACTTTCCTGAGGTTCTCTGGGCATTTTTTTTTTTGAATCAGAAATTTTTAACAAAATTAGGAAATGATATAGAACTGTCTGGTCTTCTCGCCAGCTCTTTCTCTTACCCTTACCTTTTTCATTTAAATGTAAGTTACCTAGCAAAAAGTATGATCTGCTCAAAGACATAAATGGTTGTTCTTTGGCTACATATCAGGGCACCTCTAGTCTTGGAGTATTTGGGGGTTACTCTATCATAGCTGCAAGGCAAGGTCTCAGAGATATTGCAGTTTAATGCTCAAAGTCATTCTGCTGTAGCATGAGGGAGTGACCCTATTGGAAGGGAGCACTCAGGGTCCCTAGATTGAAATTTCCTATCTCCTGCCCTTTCACTCCACTGTTTCCATTCTTGTTACAGAAGACTTCACTATGGGCTAGATATTAAGGCTAGCAGGGGTGGGTGGGGATAAGTTCTGGGGGTAGGGATCTCAACAAAGAAGGAGGGATATTGTAGGAGTGGAACTGGGAAGGAGTTAAATTCTGCTGATTGGATGTGTGTAGTTAGTTGCTTATATATCAGAATGACCAGGTGCTTAGTCTTGCATTGGCCTCTGGATTAATCTGTGTAAGTATTAATAGAGGAAAACATGTTTAGAAGACCATGTTAGTGAAGACTCATTGATTAAATTAAAGTCTAATTTTTGTATCATTCAAGTTTGATTTTTAAATTTTTCATAGGGTCGATTTATACCTTGATGAATTTTATTTTTTTTTAAATTGAGATGGCTAATAACTAGCAAATTAATATGTAGGGCCTGGACTTTGTACTGCATGGCTTGTAATTGGTTTTGTGGGGAAGCTGAAGTATTTGATTTTAGAGAATCCTTAATGGTTAAGCACTACCAATTATATACATTTCAAAAATTGGTGTCTGGAGCTAAATGAATAATTCAGTGTTAACTAGGAGCCATTTTGCTTGAGGGTATGTGTGAGTGTGTGTGAGAGAGAGGGAGAGATGTGGAGGGAAGGAGAGACAGAGGCTGGGCACAAATGGCCAGGGAGGGCCTGCCAGTGGGAGAGGAAGGAAGAGAGAACAAAAGAGAGACTGAAAACAAGAACTTCCTTGTCAGGTGTAATTATTAACTGAAATTAGGAAGGTGAAAGGGTAATGGAGATAGTAACACCAGCAATGACCGCTAGAGGCCTCTCTTAGGCCAGGTTTAATGGCTAATATCACCAAGTTTTCCTCATGGGGCCTGACTATCCTTGTAAATGAAACATATGTTTTGTTATAGTTCTGAATGAATAGTGTGCCAGTAGTTTTGTTCTAGAGCATGTGTTATGATGTGACTTAGATGTTTTATTTAGTTTACATATCAGAATAACTGATAATCTATTGGATTGAAAACAACAAATTAGTAATCTCGTCTCTAAATAAAACTTCAGCAAAAACATGTAATCAAAGAATGTTACCAAATATTCATAGATCTTTTTGACAGTATAAGGATATTTGGGGTTTTAAATTATTATGTGTTTAATTGTTGAGTATTTTATATTCTTGATGGCAGATCTTAAGATATTTTAGGTTGTAAAAAATTGTATTTCTTTATGTTTAAGAGAAACTTCTAATATAAAAAACTATTAAGAAACAATGCAGCAATCTTATATTTATTCTCTGGGGAAAAAATAAGTTTTTTTTTTTTTTTTTCTTGAGAAGTAAGTAAAACAAGTCTCAATTTTAGTTTGGAATTGTTTTTGATGTGGTTTGACCTTGCAAAGAAAGTGGATGTGACGTTGTCCTCCTGTTTGATAAGAACTTATTGTTATTCTTTTCCAAAATAGGAATGCCAATAGTTTGGAACTTGCTAAGCTGTCCTTCCTGTGGGATTTTCTTTGTCATGTTATAGCACGTTGACTGTTATAAGAATCAGAACCCATTTGGGGCTCTTAAATGCTATATTGGGATGAGATTGCAACATATATTGCCCTGCTTGGTGGTGGTCTTTGGCCAGTTCCTCTTAGGCTCACTGCAGGCAGGGAGTTTATATATTTTTTGTATTGCTAGATTCCCAATAGTTACCAAGAGTGTCTAGAATGTAGTAGGTGCTCATTATAGATTTGTTGAAAGATCTTGTTCAATTTTAAAAATCATCTGTGGTCTTTGGTTTTTTAAATTGGTAATTTCTGCAGGAAAAAGTACACTGAGAATATCATTCCTGCCACCTGGCTTATTTTGTTATAATCTAGGTAGGTTTTTCTGACCTGATTCTGTTTAATGTAGTTCATATAACAGAACTTAGCATAGTCCCTGGTGAGTGAAAAAGGTTAAAAGTATATCTTGTGCACATCTCCTTTCATATTCAGTTCTTCTAATGATGTCATCGTCATTATATAGATAAGAGCTTAGCAAACATTTTCTATGAAGGGCCAGAAAGCTAAGGTTTGGAGAAGGTGGAATATTTGATAGCTGGTTTGGGACAGGGCTGGCTTTATCCCAGAGTGCTGGGTGCCAGAGCCTTAACTTCTTTCTTATAACATGCAACTTCTTAAGCAAAGATTGAATAGAATTTGTAAATATTTTCTAGAATTGATGAAATAACTGGCTGTGATTTAAATGTTATCTGAAAGCATAAGAGAGATTGGCAACAGAAATGTATTTATGGGGAGCAGTAATATTTTTAGTTCATGTCTGTTTCATGCCAGGCTTTTTGTTAGACCATCTGTGTTCTGATTTAATCCTTTTCAGGTATTCTATGTGCTAAGAATTATTATTCTTGCTTAGAGAGAAGGAAATTGAGATTCAGAAAGATGAGAAACATCCCTAAGTCACTCAGCTAAGAAGTGGGAAGCACTGCAGGTCAACCTTAGGTCTTAAATTCTTGAAGCCTGATTTTATCATAGTACAATAGTGCCTCATGTTAGAATATTTATTTTACAATTAAATTATTTCATGCTTAAAAAATCATCACTTGAGAGTGTTACTGATGAAATATTTCTAAATTTCAGCTTGTAGCATATTTTTTAACATGTCTAGGAAATTTCTAACACATTTATCCCTTGTATAGTGCTTAAAAAACATATGTGTGTGTGTGGAAGACTTTCCTAAATACTTTGAAAATCACATTAACAAATTGTCTTTATTTGATGTTACTTTTGTTTCTTTCTACATGGAACTGAATAAAGCAAGATTAAATTGTATAATTATATTTTATATTTCTAATCCTGTTTGGTGTGCTTTTGAATTATCCCTTTAATACACTTAAATTATTTGAGTTTGACTCAAGATTTTCATTTTGTTGAAACTATTTGCTTTTGTTGTGTTAAACAATAGTAACAAGATAAAGAAATGCATTACCTCATTTCAGAGTGAAAAAAAGTCATATGCATTGTGCTCTTAGTTTAACATGTTAGGTACAGTGTAAGAAATCTTATCGTGTTGTCTACTTTTCTTGATGGTCACTTAATTTATGCTTCTGCATTAACCATATACTTAGAAAATGATTATTATTTTTTGTCTTTTCCTATTATAATAAAATTCTGGTTTTGCAGGATTTTATATGATCTAACTATGATAATTTCTAACTATGATAATTTCGCCTAAATATTTATTGAAACTGTGGTCCACAAAGGCTTTTAAAAAAGGAAATTACCCTTCTCTATTCCATTATTTGGGCTGCCCTTATCAAACGTGGCTAGTTAATCCTTCCAAGTATATCTACTCCCTAACATATTGTCTTATTGCTTTTCTTCCTGGAACTTGGTTTGTCTGTTGTTTATATATATTTTTACACCTTTAATTGCTATATTTTAAAAATTTATCTGTCCTACATCTTAAGTTTATTTTCAATATTTTGTGTATTTTTGATGATATTGTGATAGTATAGTATTATAGTTTTTCCTTTGTTTACATTGTCTCTTTCAGTGTGGCAGTAGAAGAGATTTTAAAAATTAAGGTTACACTTTAACATGACTACAAAATATATAATATAGCACAATTTCTAATGCAAAACCACATTTTCCCTTCTTTCTCTCCTCTCTAAACATTTTCAACTGCTTCTGTATTTTGTTCTTTCAGTGGCTGCTTTCATATCACTAAGTTACGTTGCATAGATACTTCTGCTGTAAGAATATATATATATATATATATATATATTTATCTATAGTTATTTCTGCAAAGTCCTGAATTCACCACAGATGCCTACTAAAAAAATAACTGGGATTATGGAAAAAATAGGTTGGGCAGCCCATTTAAAAACCTTTTTTTCTACTTTGTAGTGAGAGCAAGGAAGAGGTTGTAACTAGTCAGGAAAGACGGAGCCTGTTTAATTACTGAGTTAAGGGCAAAATGCATCAAAGTTGGGGAGACTGTGCAATAAACACCTCTAAGGCAGAGCAGACGGGACAGCCCAGGCCAGGAGGCAGGGCGCACAGTCCTGCTCCTCTCTGAGGCTGAGTCAGCACTGTGGTTATACTTTGCCATTCACTTTGTTTCTTAATGGCACGAAACAGTAATGTGCTGGGGCAAATTGCATGGATGCCAACATGGCTAGGTTAGTTGCTGCCACCTTTGGCTGAAAAGCATGTTTCCCACTAGTGCCAGGAAAATGAACTTCCCTTGCCCAGTCCATTCCCTTACGAGGTTCACTGCTGATTGGAGGATACTGGCTCCCCTCTTCTTTTAGGCTATGCTATAGACTAAAAAAATAGTTTCTTCACATTTTACCCTGAAAAAGTGGGATTAATCATCAGGTGACCTATTAAAATAAAATGTGGAGACTGTGTAAAAATGTTTTGGGTGATTCCAGAACAAGAGATCCATCACAATCACAGGTGTATCAACATCCTCATCTTTGACTTTAAGCATTATTCACTCACACTGTGATGGTTTGGATGTGAGGTGTCTCCCAAAAGGTCACATGTCTGACAATGAAAGAAGGTTTGGAAGAGAAATGATTGGGTTATAGCCTTAACCCAGTCAGTGAATTAATACCTGATGGAATTAACCAGTGGTAACTGGAGGCAGGTGGGATGTGGCTGAAGGAAGTGGTTCATTGGGGGTGTGGCTATGGGATATATATATATATATTTGTTATCTGGAGAGTGGAGTCTCTCTCTGCTTCATGATCACCACGTGAGCTGCTTCTCTCTGACACATTCTTCCGCCATGATGTTCAGCCTCACCTCAAGCCTCGAGGAATGGAGCCTGCCTTCTATGGACGAAAAAACTGACTAAAACCCTATAGCACATTGCTATTTTAATGTGCCTATATTACCTGTTGTCCTTACTTCATTATGTTCCTAGTTCATTTCTTTTACTGATTGCCTTTTGATTTTAAAATATTGACTTCAATCTCTATATCTTGTTCCACTAACATTTCCTGGTATCTCTTGACTTCTCATTATATCAGAAGGTGATGTTAATGCCCTCTACTTCTGCATCCATTCTGTCTTTCTTTCCTTGCAATTCCTATTTTTTGTCAGCTGGTTATATTACATTGCCAAGACTGGTAACATTACATTCTGTTCTTTGCTTGTAATTAAAGCCTTTACCTATAGATTAATTCTAAAAGTTGAAAAACAATAAATACTGAATTATTATGATAAAATAAATATTCTTTACCACTGAGATGATGGTGGGGGGCTGAGGGGTAAGGTTTGATTTTATTTTTGCTTCAGCTTCATTGTCTCTGACCTTTGGACCCTAAAAGGAAATTTTCTTGGTATTTTGATCAAATAGTTCGCCTTTTCTTATGGTGCATTTGCTGAAAGTCTTGCTGGATTTTAGATGCTTCATATTTGGGCCTTGGCATTCTTTTAGATCTTTTTGGATTCTGTAGAGTTTTAAATTAACTTTCATTTTTTTTTATTTGAAAAAGCATAACATGCCTTTAAAATATGTTGAGGATCCTTCATACTCTCTCTTTTTTGAATCAAAATATGAAATGTTATGGATAACAAATAATGTGAGATCCAAAACCCACACTATGAGATAGTCAACGGTGTGGCTCATGTATTAATCCCCGCCCCCTCACTTTCTTCCCAGCAGCATGCTTAGGCAGTCACCTGCAAGGCTGCTCCAAGATTACATGCTCATTGTGATATGTCAGTCACTTTTGAAACAGCAGCCTAAACCAACACCAAATTCTCTCCAAAGGGAGCCCAACTGTCTTCTGCACTAGAGTTTTTGTGCCAGGCAGATCCAGTCCCTGAGAGGGTGTTGTTGTGCTGGGGCCATGGTTCCCCCAAGCAGCTGAGTGACGTTTGGAGACTAATATTGAAAACTGCACTTTGTCTGGATATCATCAAGAATGGCAGTTTCTGATCTTCAAACCACCCCCTCTAGGCTTGGGTTCAGAACCTTGGACTCCTCAACCATCTCTGGCAAAGGTTGTCCAAAGAGGCCAACTCAAATTTAGACAGATTTTTCTGGAATAGCAAGCTTTAGGAAAGGTAAGCTGTGAGGTGTCCCCTTTCTATGTTGCCTTCCTGCCAATTACTGCCACCTACTGCCATCACTGCACTGGTTCATACTCTCTCTTTGATTGCAGGTTTATTTCTGCCTTTTCAGGGTTCTCTCACATTCTTTTGCATCTTGACCCACACCTCTCTAAAACTGCTAGAGGATGGTCTCCTGATGTTTCTCTGGGTGACTCAAAGACATCATCTCATATGTCCTGCTACTTCCCTTGTCATGGTTTCTCCCTCATTTTGGGGGTGTCTGTATACCCCAATTAACTTCTTCAAGCAAAGAGTATATGGGATGGGTTTGGTTTTTTTTTTTTTTTTTTTGACTCTTTCTGACTTTTGAACTTGATCTATATCTGGTAGTTCACAGAATTCTAGGTTCATAGGAAATTTCACTTAGTACTTTGGAGACAGTATTTCACTCTATGTTTATATCATGTTGGAGTAGAAAATTTTGATACCAGACTGATTCTCATTCTTTTGTAAGTGATCTCTTTGTGTGTTTTTTCTGGAAAGTTCTATGACTTTTTGTTTTGGACTGTTTATTTTATACTGAAATGTCAGGTTTGAGTCTGCCCATGAGTCTCTTTCACTCATCTTGTTCATTTTTCATGCCTTTCCTCTGGGATCTTCTTACTTATTTTAAAATAATTATGTCTTTTGAGTTTTTTTTTAAATATCTTTTTTTCAAAAACTCTTATAGTATGATAAATGTAATTTGGATTCTTTGTGTTTTCTACTTTTTGTTCTGGTGTTTTAGCAGTGTTTTGTCCATCTTCTCTATTCTTTTTTTTAGTTGTTGAAAGACCTTTATTTTATTTATTTATATGTGGTGCTGATAACAGAACCCAATGCCTCACACACACCAGGTAAGCACTCCACTGCTGAGCCACAGCCTCAGTGCACCCCCCACCTCCCTTTTCTATTCTTTTAATTCTTATTTTGAATATTTTAATTTCAACAGTGGATTTTTTTTCTTTATTCAACTCTTTTTTGCATCATTTTTTTTTGTGTGTATGTGTAATGACTTCTTTATTCCCTGTCATTTTACAGATTGAGTCTTTAAAGTTCTGTTCTAGAAATTATCTACTGCCTAAGTAGTTTTGTTTTTTTTTTTTGGCCACATATATTTTTTTCACTTGTGATTGTTGATTTTTCTGGATAGCTTACAGACATAGTTTCCCATATATCTCTTTCTTCACAAGGCCTCTCTCCTATGGGGGAAAAATGCATAGAAGATCTGCACAGGGGGCGAGACTTTGTTTTGAGGTGAGTGGATAGGAAGTTCATTCTAGGAAGAAGAGGTGCTGCAGGATGTGTATGTGGGGTGGTTTTGATTCTTGGACATCAACACTTCAGTAGCTGCCTATCTTCATAAGAAATTTGAATAATTTTATCAGTAGCTAACTTCTTTGCCTGGATTGTCTTTGGGGCCAGTGTTGGAAAGCTGTATTTTATTTGGGAGTGGGGGCAGTTGGTACAGCTGTTCTCTTTAACTCTGATGTTTTCCATGTCAATTTTTTTAAAGTGAAATTTGTTTTTTTAACTGGCATGTGGAGGCATAAATATTGTCCAAATTAATGGGGTAACATCATTCTCCATTCTTCTGCCTACCTTCCACACCAACTGATGGACTTGCCTCTCAGGGGTTGGGGATTAGCTTCCTTTTCCATTGTATCTCTCATATGTCTGGGTTTCTACTTCCTTTGCTCTTTATTTTTTCATCACACATCTGCAAGAGAATTTTTTTCAGTTCCCTTTATCTGACAATCACTGTCCTTCCCAACCTTGTTGTCTTTGCTGTTACAGGTGTTTTCTCTTTTTCGTTCATTTCCTGTTCTTGGAAAGTAGGGAGACAAAAGCACAGACTAAGCCTGTCACTTAGTACCGAAAGCCTCCTCTGTTATGTCTTCTCAATTTTTAACAGGAAGCTTGGTGACTTGTGTATTTTGGTCTATGTCCTGTTTTTTCATCGGAATGTTATTCTTTCCAATAATTTCTGTGTTGATTTTATCAGATTTTCTAAGTTGTTAATAATATTCTGCAAGTAATACCAATTTTGTGTCTTTGAAGAATAAACTATCTTCTTATTTTTTCTTATTTAGCTAGAACCTCTGGACAATAGTGGATGACAGTGATGATAGCAGACATTGCAACAAAAGACCACATATAATGAGCTTTATTAGAAGCAGAGATAGGAGGACATTTTCTGACACTGTTAATGTTTAATTTTTTGTAACTTCATCATCTTATTTATCAAATTCATCTTTTTATGTTGTACTGAGGATCGAACCCAGTGCCTAGGTGAGTGCTCTATCACCGAGCTATAACCCCAGCCCAAATCTGGTATTTATAAAGCCTAATCTTGAATTGATTCAATTAAGTAGAAAAAGAAAAGTATTAACTTTATTATATGGGTTCCTGAATTATTGAGAAAAGTATCAGAAATTCCCTGCACAGTTAGCGTTTTAGACCAAAGGAGTTTGGTAGTTAAAACCAAATACTGGGTATCCTTTGTGATTTTTCTTTTCTTTTCTTTCTTTCTTTCTTTTTTTTTTTTTTAAATCAGTAACCACAATTCAGAACTGGGGATGGGTAAGAAGCGAAAAAGTTCGTTTTCTAAAACAGTGAACACCTTTCAAAGAATTACCAAAGTTTAGATTACCAAGATGGTTAATCATTCTTGGACAGTAAAATTAATATTTTTTAAGTAAGTCAATTAAAAAGAGATCATTTAACTGGCAGTTATAATGGATCTTTTCTCTAAAGCCAATAAGGACCCAGTGAAACAATCATTGATGGGGAGATATCATTGTGTGCCAATATGGACCACATGGTTGGCTGCATTAAAACGAAGAGTTATTGCAGCAATACGAGGATCTGGTATTGGTTATCATGTGGAGAACTTAACTCTTTGGTTTATTTTTATATTTTAAAGATGCTGTAATCATTTTCTTATAGAAGGCCAGGCTCTAAGACATAGGTCTATAATCCTAGCTACCAGGGAGGCCAAGGCAGGAGGATCACAGGTTTGAGGCCAACTGTGGCAATTTAGTAAGAATATGTCTCAAAATAAAAAGGACTAGAGATATAGCTCAGTGGTTGAGTATCCCTTGGTTTAATCCCCAGTACTGCACACAAAAAATTGCCTTATTGATATTAAAACAAATTTATAGTGAAAAACTTCTTGAATTTGGAAAGGTTTGGTGGAAGTTGCAGTAATTGATTTTATCTTTAAGTAAAGACAGTCGTTTGATTTCATTGATAATGGGAGTTTAAATCAGTTGGAACTGTTGGAAAGGAAATGAGTGACCTTCTGTGGTTGTGAGACCCCCTTCCCTGAACAGGAGAGACTTGATTACGCTCTGGCAAAATGTTAAGAGAAGGATTAAGAAGATGCTGTAAGCAGTCTCTTCTACTTCTAAAATTATGTAAAATAAGGGAAAAGTATCTGTTAGCTTTTTGGAGTATAAGAAGAATTATATTTCATTATTATATAACAAAATAAGACAGAAACTATAAGAGGTTATCCATTTATCTTTTGTGTTTTATGAAATATTTCTCTTTCAGGTTCCCTGTCAAATATGGTGTCCTTAGATCTTTCTTTTGCTAGCTTCAATATCTAACCGTAATTAAAAGCCATATAATTTTTCCAGTTTTGTAGGTACAGCAGATATCCACCAGCCAAGTTGTATAAGTGACTTATTTGTGACATCTCTGCCATCTGTCCTTTTAAATTTTCTCTGCTGCTACTATCTTCTCTCCCCACCAGTCCATACCCCAGTTTAAACCCATTTTCCTTCTGGAATCATTGGCTCCTTTTTATTGTCATTGCTTCATTCAAGCATTTGGGATTTCTCTCTAGATGTAGTGTCCTCCTGTGCCTTTGAAACTCTTCCTTTTTGCCGAGGGTAAGGGACCAAATATTTGCGCCCACCAGAATTCATGTGCTGAAATCCTCCCATGCCAGGGGATGGCATCAGGAGATGGGGCTTTTGAGTGGAGCCCTTTATAAAAGGGACCCCAAAGTATCAGGAGATGGGGCTTTTGAGTGGACCCCTGTGAGAATCTGAGAACCAGATTGGAACTCATCAAAACCTAAATGCATTGGAGCTTTGATTGCAAACTTGCAGCCCCCTGACTGAGGAATAAGTTTCTTGATTATGAGCCATACAGGGTGTTGTGATTATCACAGCAGCCTGAGCTACACTTACTCTTAACTAAGGAACTCCTTGTATTATTCCTGTAGTTTAGTCTGTCCATGGTCTCAAGTTGTCCTCCAGACAAAATGTGAACTCTCATGATGTATTTGGCCTTCCACAATCTGACCTGGCATACCTGTCTCATAGCATTTTCTGCCCTTTTCTCCACACAGTGTGATAGTTCAGATATGCCAAATTGCTTTCTGTTCCTTGAAAAATCCAGTTCTGTGTTATTATAGTACCTTGGCATGTGTATCCTCCATCCCTTCTTCCTCTGGATGGATCTGATATCTAATTGGTCTTTCAAGGGTCAGTTTATAGGTTTTCTCCTCCAGGGAACTTCTCCTTGACCTTTCTTATTGTCTGTTTTTTTTTTTAAACTTTTAAAATTAACACATATTTTACATAAAGTGAAATGTATAGATCTTTTTTCCAGTATTCTTTTTTCTTTCCATATTTTTCATTGATGCACTATAATTATACATAACAGTGGGATTTGTTGCTACGTATTGGTACGTGCACCTGACCTAGCAACATAATTGGTCAATATTGTCCCCTGGTATTCCCGTTGTCTTTCAGGTATGCATAGCAGTTATCCTGCGAGTGTTCCCATGGAACGTTACATCCAGCCCTGTCAGAGAAGGTATCTCTTTATATTGTGGTTTTTCATGTCTCCTCAATTTCATTCACCTTGCCTTTTATCTCTAGATCCTTCGCAATTGCTATTATGTGTAGCAGCATAGAATAGATAAGAAAGAAAAACTCATTTCTTGACCCATAATGTATACACATAGCCTCTTTTTTTTTTTAAAGAGAGAGAGAGAGAGAGGGAGAGAGAAAGAGAATTTTAATATTTAGTTTTTAGTTTTTGGCGGACACAACATCTTTGTTTGTATGTGGTGCTGAGGATCGAACCCGGGCCGCACGCATGCCAGGCGAGCGCGCTACCGCTTGAGCCACATCCTCAACCCTACACATAGCCTCTTATCTAGAAATGAAGTTTCTTAGAATCTCAGTTTCCTGGAGTGTGACTAAGAATCTTGGGGTAGGTAGAGAAAGTCTTCTAAGTACCTTGTAGTGATCCCCATAAATCCCTGCACTAAATTGCACACATACTAAATATAGAGGAGAGGCCACTCTGGCTATAATCATACCCTAGCAACCTTTATGTAGGTAGAAACCTAACAAACTTTTTACTTGTGGTCATAGCCCACATTTGATTAGAAGCAACACATTAGAAGATGGGGAAGTTAGGTTGACAGAGGTAGGAATGTTGGAAAAGGTTAAAACTGATATATCGGTGGCCTGAAAAATAAGAGAATCTTTGGAGAAAAGAAATAGCTATGAAGAGTACATAAAATTATTTTTTAAAAATCGTGGCCATTTGTATTCACTGAATACAGAAAAAAGGTGGACATCTACCTTGATAGCCTGGCATTATAATTGATGTTCTGAGTTATATCCTTCATCATGGAGGAGGTTCAATTTTGTTCCCTGTGGTGTGTTTGAAATACAATATTGTTTAAGGTATGAGTGGGGTGAGTTTTTAAGTATGTTGCATGTTTCAGCCCCCCACAGTGTTAGATAAATGAAGTTTTGCTGGGTTTCTTTCTCGAAGCTGCAGGGTACCAGTGCTTTGCTTCTAATCATTAGTTTCCCTTTGGTTGTATTCACATTTCTAATAATGCCATTAACTGATCCTCTGCTGGGGCATTTTGCTATTAATTTCTAATTTCTTTTACCAGATTTGGAAAATATTGAAACAAGCCCCTTTCTCTTGACTCATTGTTTTTTTTCTTTAGTAATTTTAATCATGGTAATTTTAATCATTATTTATTTTAGCTGGTTGAAACCTCAGCACGTCACTAATTCTGATAGTATTTTGTGTTAACTCCTTCCAATATTTTCCAAACATTTCTTTAACTGGTAGTGAGGAAAACAGGGGAAGATTAATCCTTCATTTTTGTAGATTGAGATATTGAGGTGTGACAGGGCCCGTGTGTAGTCACAGTACTACAGGTCCCTGTGCTGAGGCTTGGAACTGTTAATCTTCTTGGTGTGAATCACTTGAGACATGATTCTTATGTCTCTCGGTGTGGTTAAACTCTTCCAGGGGAGGTTGGGATCATGGTGCCAAGGGTGGAGGGGTTGACTAATCTGTTAAACAGCCTTTTATCTGTGAGTCTACTTTCTCATTAGTATTTCTGACCAAAAGGATAGATGTTGGAAATGTGGATTTTTGTTTTTAATTAGTCTCTCTAGGGATGAGAGGCTTATTTTGAAGAATGGAATTTTAAGGAAGCTTGACAACCTCAGTTTCCATGTGACTGAAAAATTTTGGCAGCTGAAAAAGGTTTCACAACTATGAGTCTGAGCCAGACTTTCCAGTGGCTACACTGCTCTCTGGGAGTTAGATGCAGGATAACCCGTACTCCACGCTCAGGTCACAGCACTTCCCTTCAGGGTGCAGTTCATAGAACTGCTGTGCTCCTTTCTCTCTACTGGCTGTCTCAGAGTGTACCCTCCTGTCATGTGCATTAGAAATATTATCACCATTCCATCTGCGCTTATGCATTTTAATCAGGCCAGTTGGTGTCTATCACAGGCCTCAGGCTGCCCGACACCTCATTATCCCTACATTTCTTCTACTCTTTTACTACCATAAAATTATGACACTACCATATTACCTCCTGACAGTCAGAGATTGGTTGATTTCCTCAGGTAGCTATAGGAAAATATTCAAGTAGCCAAAAGTGACCAGACGTGGGAAGTCACCCAGTTTAGCAACCTTTGTCCTATAGTATGACACTCTTGACACATGGTCAGTGAGCTCTTTCTGTACTCTTCCCATAAAATGAGGCAAACAGGTCTCTTATTGTACAGTTCTGGTTGTTAGAAATTTGCTTCTGGACCCATTCTTAACTACTGATTTTTCTTCTGCCCTCTTGTAGGATTCTCTTAATACCTCTTTGTACCTGCTCTCTCTGCAAATGCTTGAAGGCAACTTTCAAGCCTCCTCATCGCCTTCTCATCTCCAGGCCAATTGCAGTAGTTCCTTTGCCATCTACCCACCACCCCAACTGTGGGTTTTGCTTTCTCTTTCTGTGTTTTCAGTTAGTCATGGTCAATTGTTATCTTAAAATATTAAGTGGAAAATTTCAGAAATATTAATGTTTGAATCATGCACAATTCTGAGTAGCATTATGAAATCTCACACCACCCTTCTGTGCCCCACCCAGAGCTCGAATGACCCCTTTGCCTGACATCTTCATGCTGTATGTGCTATCTACCTGTTAGTCACTGCATAGCATCTTGGTTAATGGTTGAAGTGTCATGGTATCATGCGGCGCTTTTCTTCAGGTAACCCTTGTTTGATTTAATAATGGTACCGAAGCCAATGCGTGTTGTATTGTAGCTCAGCTGAGGTGCTAAGGTATAAAACATTGCAGGATTGATCAACTCAGGCACTATGTAATGATGCCGTACAAAGCCTGTAGGAAAAGCAATAGTAGAAATGGGTATGGGATTCAGATTCAGTGGCATCTGGTTTCACACATCCACTGGGCTCTTGTAATGCCATGCCAGTTGTAAAATATAGGACATATTACAATAGTGGATAGTAATGGGAATATCCCTGAATAAATGGCCTACAGACCCTTCTCTTAGAAGACCATTTAGGAGCTCTGGTTTTCTGATCATTCAGTGAACACACTTGTTAGAGTATTTTGCATCTTTTATTAAAAACTTCTTTTCCACAAAAATTCCATCAACATATTCCCTTTATGACAACATGATAGTGCTTTTAATTTTCTCCACATTTGCCCAAGTTGTTCACTTATTCTATATATAGTCCACATTTGTAGCAATCCAACTCGATTGTTATGAACTTTTAAGAAATCCTTCCTACATGTTGTTATTGGCCTTCTTTCGCTTTTTCACCCATATACCTATTTTCGTCCCAGCAGAATGTGAACTGTGCTTTGCTAGATACTCTTAGACATTTACCAGTGACATTTTTTGTAAATGGAATATAGTTTATTCCTGTTCCTAAAATCAAGTTTTTCAAATGTATATTGATCTTACTATGAATTTAGGGCTGCGTAGCTGGTAGATTTTGCCAGATTCTGGCAAGCAGAGTTTTTGCGTGGTCTATTTTAGGACAACTAATTCTTTAGTGACTATGTTAACTACTTTCTGCTATAGTGTGTAGTCATTTCCGCGCCCCCATGAGGTACGTTTTTAAAAGTGCGATTATACTGAGATATTTAGCCCAGTAATCCATTGCATGTAAGGATATTTGATGAGACAGTTCTTGTGTTACAAAGGAAGGATATTAAAAAACCCCAGGATCTCTCAAGAAAATTGTGGTCTATAATAGTTCCACCCTTGGGGAAGGGAGGCTCACTGAAACTTCCATGACTATTAATCTTGATAGAGAACATGCCTGGTCTCCTTGGACTGAAGCCTCTAGCCATCTTATCAAGACAGGGCTATGTAAGTAGGATCAATTGCTATTTTCCCCCCTTCTTTTTTTCAGTGCTGGGGCTTAACCACAGGGCTTTATGCACAGGCTCTCCTTTTGGGCTCAAGAACCAAAACGAAGGTGGGGGTTTTGATGGATGGTAGAGTGGGTCCTTTGACAAGCAAGTGTAGAGTGTAAGTCCTGAGAGTTTCCCATTTCTTGACTTTACCTATTGTCTTTCCAAAGTTCCTCACTAGAAATATACAGTAAGAAGTTGAATTTGCTTGGATCACAGCTTGTTTTGGAGAGTGGATGAGAAAGATTTCCAGCTGGAGCTGTCACTTTTTTTTTTTTTTTCTGTAGTATGTGCCTGCCAAGCCTTTTCTGAGGATAACCTGATATGCGCCTCTCTTCTCTTGCTACCATTAAGCGTATTATCCTGGCTTTGTGAGCCCCCAAGGCTGAAAGGCAGGCGGTGTGTTCTGTTAGCACACAAAGCTCTGGGGCATGGACTGGGATCTCTGGCCCAGCTTTCCCACTGGTTGCTGGATGATCATGAGCGAGTGAGTCAACCTCATCTCCATTTTCTTGCCCACTTCTTAAAATTGAGGCTTTCTTTTTTTCTCCTTGGTATTTAAAAAAGAAAAAAAAAGTTTGGAAACGTTAAGAAAGGGTAAGCAAGAGCTAGTGAGTTAGCTAACTCTTGAGTGAGTTAGCATCTTTGTGGATACTTCAGTTAATACAGTAGCCCTTATCCATGGGGATTCATTCTAAGACCCTTACTGGATGCCTGACATTGCAGACAGCACAGAACCCTATATATACTACTTTTTTTTCCCTGATGCAATATATCTATGATAAAGTTTAATTTATAAGTTATGCAAAGTAAAGCAGTTAACAGTGACTTATCACTTAAAATAAAACAGTGATAAAAACATAATAAATGTTATGTGAATGTGGTTTCTCTCTCTTAAAACATCTTGTACTGCACTCTCCCTTCTGGTGATGACATGGATGGCACAGTGCCTGCCTGAGATGAAGTGAGGTGGGTGACATAGGCATTGAAATGCATCATCGACTGCTTTGGACCGTCTAACAAGCATCAGAAGAAGACTACCGAGCCACGTTGTGCCAGCTGACCGTGGGTACATGAAACCACAGAAAGCCACAATGTGGATGGTGGGGGGCGGAGAATGCCGTACCGATAGATGACTTTTTTTGATTACTAAAGTAAATTAAACAAAATGTTCCAAATGCGTTCAATATGTATTCCAGATGGCCTATGTTAAATAAAAGATGTAAGTCATGTCTAATTTATATAAATCATTTCATTCTCTTTTGGGGAAAAGCAAAATGGTTATTATGTTGTCCATGTAAATTGTATTATATAGCCTTAGAGGACTTCAGAGGACACTGAAAGATTGTTTAGTCACTTAAACCCTTAAACTCCCTTTGGGAGGTCTAGTTGATTCATGTGGACCCCTAAATGATCTAGCTAACCAAATTTTAAAATTGTATCAGGATTATTTCATCTCTTTAGGGCTCTCGCTTTTAAATTTAATTTTGCTAAAAGTAGTGGATAAATTGTGCTCACCCCAGAAAAGTATTTGGGTTCCAGTTTCCATAAATTTAATTCTAGATTTTGAGTCTCAGAAGTCTATGCTGTCTTTACAATCCCATTAGCTCATTAACATTCCAGTGCTCATAGTTGGGCCCTCTAAACCTATGGACTTTAGTAACCTCTGCTGCGATCTGAAGTTAATAATGGAAGATGCGCTTAAGTGTCTGACCACAAAACCCCTTAAAGGGAATCCGGATGTTGATGGATTCAGAGGTGTTGTGCTTAAAGTAACTGTGGGGCTAAAGTCTGATGTGAGAATGTTTTGAAAATTACAAGATCTTCTAATAGCTACAACTGCTATCTCACAGGACTGAGTCCTGTGACTAATTGTGGTTCCCTTGCTTTTTATTCCCATGTGCCATGGAGGGAACCCACCATAGGGGGTCAGACATATTCTTATGATTGTGGTATGAGAGCGTGGTTGCTTTGTCCAAATCCCATATGTGGTGATTAGGCTCTTCGGAATGACTTTGGGGTGCTCTCTGAGTAACCAACAACAGCCTTCCAAGTAACTTATAATAAATAAAGCATGTCAGACATTTGCCGCAGCCAGATGTAATGTTCAATGTTAGAGGAGTAAATTTAAAGTAAACTCCCACAGGAAAATTTGGAAAATGCCTAGACGTACCCAGAAACCACTCAGGCTGTTAAGGAACAGGCAAACTCCTTTCCTGCTTCCAGGTGAGAATATACGATTATTCGTTTTAATTTTGTGTTCATGATTTCTGGGATTTCTTTGAAAAATGCCTAGATGAAACCTGATAACTTCAGTGAACTGGAAGTCTATTTGAACTGTCCTAAATTTTCATATTTAGTTTTTTCAAAAACATTGAACAGTGCACAGGTAGGTGTGGTTGTTTCCCCTCAATGTTTAGTAACTGATCTAATTTGTTTTATAACTGATATAATTTTTATAAGTTAAATTACATTTTGCATCGAGTGAAGAAATCCAGTTCTTAAGAGATTCTTAAAAGGTGACAGTCTAAACTTGTGCCTCTGAGCTCCTTCGTAGTCTTGAGAAAAGCGGCTTCAGATTTTGAGGAGGAAGCTAGGGGTTGGCATAGGGGACGGCCAGAGCCTGTCCTGAAGGTGTTTTCTTTGCATACAAGATCCTCAGACTTGGCTTTAGGTTTATCCTGGGCTTCGAGTAGGGGTTTTGTGTCTGTCGTGGCCAGTCTTTTCTGCCACCACTGCTCTCAAACCAGACCTGAGCCATGTGTGCAAAGATCTGAGGTGTGCTCCTTACCCACCCCTGGGCTTGTAGAGGTCTCAGAACTTTGCTCTCCTTTCTGCTAGATGGGAATTGAAAAGTGAACAGAGTAGACATGTAGTGTAAGGGCCTGGACCTTAACACTGCCAGAGACAGCAGAGCCTGGGAGACGGAGCACTCAGGGAAGCATAACAGTTCCACAGTCAGGACTCTCATGAAAGCACCATAGAAGACAACCTGCCAGACTGGGATCCCTTGAAGGCATTGCCATTAAAACTGTATTCATTTTACTCCTTCATGTGGATCTTCTGTGACTGTCCACCGGAAACTCATTGAATATCTTTTACAACCATGTGTAGAAAAGGAGATTACAGTAGTGGACAGAGCAGAAAATGGTTTGCCTTCTTGGTGTTTTTTGATTCTATTTGGGGTTACCATCAATTAATATACCTAATGTCTCCCAGGTGAGGTCATGATAAGTTTTCTGAAGAAAAATGAAGCAGCTGGAAGGGAGAGCCTAGTGAAGGGAGGCTGGCTGACTAGTGATGACTGCTCTCAAGTGGTGGTTTTTGAGGAGCTCCTTTATTTAAGCAAAAAGGGACTCCATGTAAATAAATATCTGAGGGAAAGAGTTGACAGCATGAATGGCATGTTCCAAGGGCTTGAGGCAGGACAGCAGTAAAGTCCAGTAAAGTTGGTGTGGTTGTAGTAGAGTAAGCAAGCGTTTAGAAGTAATCAGCAGCTAGATCAGGAACAAAATAGGGAAGCCTGTTTTCACCACTATGAACTAATACTATTCTGGAGGGGCTAAATTATGATTTAAGGCTAGAGAAATTAAAGAGTTGATAAAAATATGGAAAATAAGATAAAATTACTTGCATTTTATTTTACTTTTTTTTCCTTTTTATTGGTACATTAAAAATTAATTATATTTTAGAACATGTGATTTACTTTTATGAAATTCCGGACCCTTTTACTAAAGAAAGGAAGTTTGCTATGTCATGACTATTTACAAACTCTGTAGCTCTTCCCCATACTTGTAATAAATAGTCAGAAACAGAGAATGATGAGAAGACTCTGTTCATAATGGTAAGAAACTGTAAACTACTTCAGAATAGACTTTACAGGAAAGATAGTTGATGTATGAATGAAAGAATAAAATCTTATGGAAAGCCATAAAACTAGACTTCAATATACTGTGCTCTTGGATGGCAAAGCAATATCACATAAACACCATTTAATACAACCCCAATGTGAATCCCAAAGGAGTTTTGAATTTTTTTAACTGCCTAAAAATATTTGAAATTATATATTAAAAGAATAAATGCTCAAAAATAGCCAAGAAAGAAGATTTTTGATTAGTTGAAATTTAAACTTAGTTCATAGTCATGTAAATAATCTGTGGCTAGAAATTGATATGTAAATAAGAGCTTAGCAAGCTTTCTCTGTAAAGGGCCAGATACTAATAATTTCAACTTTGTGGGCTTTATGGTTTTTGTCTTGAGTACTCAATTCTGCCCTTCCAATACTAAAGCAGTCACAGACAATATATAAATCAGTGGGCATGACTGTATTTACTCACTAACTGACTGGCCAATTGATGATGTTGATATTAAAACAAAATTATGCTTAATAAATATATGACAAAGGTCATTTTAAATAACTTGGGAAAGATAGTTTGTTTAATATTGATGCTGAAAAACTTATGTTCATATGAAAACAAAACCACATTCAGTTCTTACTTAATTATAGATAGAAATAGTCCCAGTTTGTATAAAGATTATTAAACCGTAAAATAATAGGAGAAAAGTTAAGAAACTATTTGTATAATCTGATGTTGGATAAAGAAACTTTTTTTATACAAGACAGAAAATATATAAAGAAAAGGTAGAGATGTTTACATAAAAATGAAATTTTGTTTATGGAAAAGTTGCTTCAGACAGAGAAAAATATTGAAAAATATTTGCAACCTATATGCCAGAGAAAAAGGGCAATATTCACAACATTCAGCATGTTCAGTCGATCAAGTAAAAACAGAAAAGAACACAGTTCCTGAAAAGAGAAAACAAATTGACCATGAGTGTGGGAAAAGATGCTTAGTATCCCCATCCTGCTGTAAAATAGGGAATGATAGTAGGACCCACCACCTAAGTGTTGTTGGGGGGATTAGATCAGATAATACAAATAGACCATGGGAACTGCTTGGTACATAGCATGTGCTCAGCAAATGTTAATTAACCTATAGACAATAAAAATATGAATAGACCAGTGATTACCATTTACTGCAGTTTCATTTCCAGTTGTGAATGACTGGAAACAAATTGAATGTCCCAATAATCGGGAAATAATTGAATACATTTTATATTATTATCAGGGAAATTTATGCAGCTATTAAAACTAATGAGTTTTACTATTATTATTATTATTACTATTATTAGTGATGCTGGAATTAAACCCAGTATCTCACATATGCTGACAAGTGCTCTACCACTGAGTCACATCTCCAGCTCTAACGAGTTTAAGTTCTTTCCATAGGTTTAAGAAGTGGACTGTGGTGATTATTTAGGAGAAAAGCAAATTTAAAAAAAAAAATTGAAAGTATGCTTTCAGTTTTTCAAAATATATCAAAAATCCTTAACTATGTTTGTATATGATGCTGACACATTTAATTTTTCCAACTAAAAATCACTACCTTCGTGCAGAACAACCAAACTATAGACTATGTAGTCCTCTCCCTCAGTACATCTCAGTATATATATTGTACACTCTCTCTCTTTTAACTCAGTGTCATTACAATATAAATTCTTGACCTGGGTTAAAATACCAGAATTCTTTCTGAGAATTAAATCATAGAAGTAAGTATTTGCCACAGACCTCCTGGCTTTCAGATGTTTTCTACTACCTCCTTCTGGTAGTGTCTGTTTTCTCTTGTGCTGCAGATTGTCCTCTGTCCCTGAGCCACCAGGCGTAACATTCTGCATCTCTTTCTTTCACGCGCTTTTTAATCTCTGGTCTGATTGGGAAAATGACTGGAGTTGGTACTGTATACAAATTGAGATCCTATAGGCCTGAAAGGAGAGGACTTTTTGTTAAGAGTGTTGTGAGTGAGCTTATGAATAAAGACATTACACTACGTTTTGGCTACAGATAGGCATTTTTCCCCCCAAGAATGAGTTGTGTTCTGTATAACTGAGAATTTTGAATTGCCAATGATACTGTATCTGAACAATGTTTACTTTTAACTAACTTTATCTAAGTTATTACAGTTTCAGTACATTTTAGGAATCAGTCATTTGTATACTCAGCACATAGATATTTTGGGATTCCCATGTTTCAGGGACCTTGCTGGCTGTTGAGGATACAGAGATAACCATAGCAAATGTGGTTCCTGTTCTATGACAGACTGGTGGGAGGGAGTCATTAATCAAAACAAGCAAACAAAAAAACATAGACAGGTAGATTTATAATGGGGAAAAACTGTAAGCTGCTTTCAAGTTCACTTAAAGAACCCTTTAAAGTCACACGAGTAAGTAATTTAGTTCACTTAAAATTTTGATTTAATTACAAAACAGTAATAAATATAAAAGAAAATATTTGTAGTGCCCAGAACAGGGCTTACCCATGCTTTGTACTCTAGTGCTGGGACATGTAACAAGAAATTAATGAATATAACTAGACCCATAGCTATGTTCTAGTTCATTTCAAAAGCACATTTTCCCATTGATAGTAACCACACTATTAACATAAAAGGTGATTTATACCCTTGCATCAACCACAGGGATTTCCTGTCATAATGGTGGTTAACTATTTCTATTGCACATCTTAACAGAGATAAAAACAGTATTACTTACAGGTATTACTAATAAATTGATCGTGATCCATAATAGATCTGTTTTACACTTCTAGATGTTTATCAGTAATTTCCCAAAGGTCTTATTCTTTTATCAACAAATTTTCTATCAGGCATATTTAAACAGAGATTTTGTGTTTTCTATTATATAAATACGTATTTGAATTCTTTTTATAGTATATTTACATATAATAGCATGTGCACGTGTTAGTTAATTTTCCATCACTATGACAACATACCTGAGATAAATGACTTAAAGGAGGAAGGGTTTATTTTGCCTTACAGTTTCAGGAGTTTTAGCCCATGGTCGCTTGTCCCTGTTGCTTTGGGCCTGTGCTGACACAGTACATCATGGGGGGCAGTGAAGCTGCTGTCCTCATGGCAGCTGGGAAGCAAAAAGAAACAGGAAGGGGCCGGGGTTCCAATGTTCATTTTAAAGGCATGCGTCTAATTACTTAAATTCCTTTCACTAGGCCCTGCCTCTTATGGGTTTCCCAGCCTCTCAATAGCCTCACGGGCTGGAGGCCAACCATTTAACATGTGGGTCTTTATATAACAGTATGTATGTATATGTATATATATATATATATATATATATATGCCATACATATTGTGTATAAACATATTACATATGTTAAATTCTACCTATGATTTAGTTATTACTGTGCAAGTTATATATAAATTGTGCATTTTACAAATGTAAATATTTTTAAAGTGGAATATATGTATGTGTGTGTGTGTGTGTGTGTGTGTGTGTGGGGAGAGAAAGAGCGGGGGGGGGGGGGGAGAGAGAGAGAGAGAGAGAGAGAGAGGAGAGATAGGCCCTTTCTTCATACCAGTCACATTAAAACAGCACGAATCCAAAACAGAAATTGCCTACAAGTTCATCCTTTAGTCAAACTGTTGTTTTCATTTGTTCATTTTACCATGTAAATGTGTAATTTGCAGAGTAATTTATAGGAATATCATCAGTGCAATTTTATATTTAATATTTTTATTTAATGGTTTTCTACTGTATTTGTTTTTTTAATTCTTCCTTTCTAAGCAACCCAAATAACATATACAATAATAATAACTAATGTGTATATTTTTATATATTTTCAGGTAACAAGGGTTTTGTTGGACTTAATCATTGTTTTCATTTGCGTTCCTTCTTTGCTTCTATCTCATTAGTGTAGCAAGCTGAAAGTGTCTTAATTCTAGGAAAAAAAATCAAAATTTTAGCCCATTTATCTTCAAGGTTTACATTTCTACTCTAATCCACTTATTAAGATGGCCCATAATGTTTAACAACCTGCTTATAACCAAGGCAGTGGTCTTTCTCAAATAATTTTGTATTATCTTTTATAAAATGGAATTCTGTGGGGTTGGGGTTGGAGCTCAATTGTAGAGCACTTGCCTAACATGTATGAGGCACTGGGTTTGATCCTCAGCACCACATAAAAATAAAGTTATTGTGTTCATCTAAAACTAAAAAAAAATATTTAAAAAGAATGGAATTCTAAAAATATACAATGAAACTTCCTTGACATCATTCTCAATTGGTTATCAAAATTATTGACTTTTATCTAAACATTTACATTCTCTTATTACTTGAGAAGGGCCACATTATTGCTCTTACCTGCTTCTGAATTCTTTCACTCTGGATCAGTAGTTTCCTGCCATTCTTCAGAATTAAGTACTTCTTATTACTGTGAGCACCATTCATCTTAAGTAGGTGTCCCTAGCTCTGAGGATTATTTAGAATTTCTTTAGGTGAAGACCATGTCTATTTGGAGTTCTTAATCTCTGCATTTTATCTCCTTTGCTTGTCAAATGTCCAGTGAAGTGGAATATTACTGTAAAGTCTCAATTTCATGATATTTTAAATGTGTATCAGGTGATGAATCCGGACTAGTGCATCCAATAGAATTTTCGGAGGTGATGGACCATTCTATCTGCACTGTATGTAGCCTCTAATTTCAGGTGACTGCCAACTACTTGAAACGCAACTATTATGACTGATGAATTGAATTTTAATTTATTTAAATTCAAAAATCAAATCGCTACATGTGACTGGTGTAATTTTTTGGACAGAGTTGGTCCAAATACTTAGATAGCAGAGTAAGTGAATGATTAATAATGAGAAAATTGTATTTAAAGGACAGCATGTTCCTTTACTATTTCTTTTTCTCTCTTATTCTTGAAATATTAAGTAATTTAAACATTCAAAAAGCATAAATTATGGGGGCCAGAGTTGTGGCTCAGTGGTAGAGCACTTTCCTAGCATGCATGAGGCACTGGGTTCGAGCCAATATTTTTAAAAATATTAACAAAAGGCATGCTACATCTTCCACATCTAGCATTGATAGATTATAACATGTTGACCTGTTTGCTTCATTTCTTTGTAAGGAAATGAAACATCATTTACAATTGAAACTTTGCTAGACATTGTCCCAACATCTAGGGTACATCAGTGATCAAAACAAAAATTGCTTCTTAGTGTTATTATTCTGGAAGACACAGTCAGCATACAATCACATTTTAAAAAGTAAATTATATAGTATGTTTGAAGGATGCACTACAGAAGAAGAAAGTAGATTAGGGCAAAGCAGTTAGAAATAATTAGATGGGGAGGGGGACTGAGGGTCTCAATTTAAACAGATTGCTAAGAGTAAGCCTCATTCAACAGACTGTTGAGCAGAATTTGGAGTAGGTGAGGGAATTAGCTGTGCAGGGGGCAATGTTCCAGGTGAGGGTCACTCAATAAGGTATGACTGGTGAACACAGAAAACTCCAAGGAAGTTCCTGTGACTGTAGCAATGTTAGTGACAGTGAGTGTGGTCAGAGGTGAAGGGATAGAAGTTGGTAAGGAGGGTGTGAGTTCTTTGACTTTCCTGAGTAGAATGGAGCTATTGTGGAGTGAAGTGAGGCAGTGTATTGGAAAAGACTTCATTTGGTTGCTGTGTTGTGATACACTGAGTAGCATCAGGGAGACCTGTTAGGAGGCAGTTGTAGCCAGATAGACGAGATATAATGGTGGCTTGAACCAGTCAGTGTGAATACAATTGCAGGGTGAGAGATGTGGTCAGATTTTGAGTGTTTTCTGAAGGCAGACCGGTGGGAGTAACTGATGGATTAGGTGTAGGGACTAGGATAGAAGAGTCAGGGACTCAAATTTTTTTTTATCAGAACTGTTGGAAGGTTGAATTTGCTGTAGACTGAATTTGGGTAACTCTTAAGGATATGCTCCAGGCCAGGAACTGAGTTTTGGTTGTGTTATGTTTCATGTGTCTCCCGTGAGTCTGAAGTTTGGGAAACAGGTCTGAGCTGTGAATGCACATTTCAGAGTCAACAGTATGTAGATGGTTTATCCATGATGCTGATTAAGAGCACCAAGGAAATGAGTGTGGGTAGAGAATAGGTCCAGAGAGGCAACCTAAGGATACTCAACCTTAGAGATCCAGCAGAGGGTACTGAAGAACCATCAGTAAGGCTGGACACATTGGTAGTATGAACTCCTGGAAACTAAATGAAGAGTGTCAGGCAGGAGGATGTAGTTAGCTGTGCCAAGTGATGCTGGTAGTGTTGGAGATGAGCTCTGAGGAACTGAGCAACTGGTTTGTCAAAACAGAAAAACTTAAGTGGAATGTTAGAGGTCAAAACCTGAAGTGTGCTTATGAGAAAATAAAAGAGAGGAATAATAGGAAATGCTAACAAAGTTGTCAAGAGGTTTTGTGGCAAATGGAAGTAAAGAAGGATGTTAAAGTGGTGGAAATAGGGTCAAGAGAATGTTGTAGTGATTTTTATTTGTATTAAATAGATGAGATGAATTAGAACCTGATCTAAACAGTCCAGTAAGAGCACAATTAATGATTAATTTGCTTATAAATGTACACACACACATTCATTTTTTTCCTAATTTATTCTAACTGCTAGTGCTCCCTTGTACAAATGTTCCAAAATATATTTGTTCTTTCATTAATAAATATTTAAGTTGAAGTTGTTTTTCAGTGTATGTGTTCCATATAATGCTTCAGGGAATATTTTTGAGCATGTTTCCTTGTGTATATATGCAATTATTTCTCTCTGAACACCTGGGAATGAAACTTCTCAGTTATACATTATTTGTATTTTCAACTTTGGCAGATACTGTCAAATTATTCTGCAGTGTGATTTTACCATTTACAGTATCACCAGACAGTGTGTGTAATGTCCTGTTGTGCTCACTCTGATGGTGTGAAATGGTATCCTACTGGGTTTAAATGTGCCTTTCTCTAATTGCTAATGAGGTTGAACATCTTTTCACAAGTATATCGGCCATTCTGGTTGCTCTTCTATCCATTTTCTCCCATCCTATTGGGTAAAAATAAAAATTTCTTATTGATTTGTCAAGTTTTGGATATTTTCTGGATAAGTAAACTTTATAAGTTACATATATGTAACTTTATAAATTACATATATTACAAAACTCATTTATTGTTACATTTATAAGTTACAGTCTATGGCTTGTGTGCTCATTCTTTTAATGGAATCTTTTGATGCAATTTTAAATTTTCTTGTGGTAACATTTTACTCATCTTTTCATTTCTGGTTCATGCTTCCTTTTTCTCCTTGAAATCCTTTCTGACCACAAGATTATGAAGATATTCTTTTATATTTTTTTAAGTAGTGTTGAAGTTTTGCCTTTCACAAATTAGATCTTGAATCACTTCTAATCCTTTTATGTTCTATTAGAATTTGAAGATTAACTTGTAAAGTCTTGCATACATAATCACGCCCCCCCACCACATCCCTTATAGGGATTTTGATGGAAATTGTATTTAATTTATAGAAAATTTGGGAACTGTGACATCTTGGCAATACTGATTCTTTCTTTCCATAGATATTATCTCTCTCCATTTAGTCTAGGCTTCTTGTGTTCTTCAATAATCTTTTTTCTTTCTTTCTATTTTCCCACAGCTTCTCGCTCATGTTTGGCTAGATTTATTCCCAGATACCTTAGAGATTTAATTGCTATGATGAATATAGGTTTTTCCCATTACATTTTCTTTTCCTATAACTGGTCCAGAGGAACACTATTTATCATTAAATGCTGATCCATCTGGAGGTTCACTGGATTAGTAATGGAAAGGGCAGTTTCCAAGGCAGAGGCTCTCAAGTGGAGAGACCACAGTGGGGGACTGAACAAGGCCACCCCAGTCACAATGAAAACAAGAGCCAGGATACAATGACGTCCGAGGTGGGTCGTGAATCTTGGAGACTGAGTGAACTCAGAATAAGTAAGACCTCGGAAAATGATAATGAGTGAATGAAACTCTTGTTCACTGAGGTTGGGTGAAGTGCTGAAGAGGGATGGTTGAGTGAATATTCAGATAGTGATCAGAATAGAGAATGGGGATGAGTCTACTAAACTTAGTTTGAGAGGTGGAATCCATGTGAGCTGAGGAAATTTGGGCAGCATTGCTGAATAAAATGGGTAAAGCTGGGAGAGCCCTGTAGCAGGAGCAGGGAGTGCACCCAGGTCTCAAGGCTCTTCATCACACTGATGTAGATGGCTGCTGATGTTCTTCCGACTCTCCATTTTTCATTGACCAGCTTCTTGATCATCCTGGCTGCTTAAGATTTAATCTAATGTAGTACTGGCTACCCTTTGGAAATTTTGCTATATTTTAAATTACAAACTGTAAATGTAGTTGGCTGAGTCATCGTTCAAATTACTTGCATAGGTCAGAGGTTGCTGACAAGCTCACAGTCTGGCTGTGTCTTTTTTGTTTTGAGCTGGGTGATTCCTGTTCATCCCAGTTTGCCCAGCATAATTATTATCTCAGAATAATTGTTGATAATCCCCCCACCTTCTTCTAAAAGAGTCTTGGTTTGGACAGTACATTATTTGATCACATTACTCATGGTAGTGAAGGGCTATAAAGCATGATTGCTTATTTCAGAAGCTTGCGTTGTTGGGGAGGAACAAGAGAATGGTTGGTAACTAGGCCAGGGGACACTGAGTACCATCTCTGGCACATCTAGGGAATAACAATAATAAACACGAACCTGTGTAATGTCCAGAGATAGTCAACTGGTAATGGGATGTCAGACTACATGGAAAAGAACAGGTAAAGTGTGATATTTGGTAGGTTTCTAGAGATGATCAGGGATAACAGCAGGTCTGAAATCTGAATATTCAGATAGTGATCAGAATAGAGAATGGTTTGACAGAATGTGAAGGTTGGCATCTCTTGATCTGGCAGAGGATTCCACCTCTCAGTCACGGAGCCAGGGAAAAGGACTCAGGCATGGAGTTTCTGGATGCTAGAGCCACATTGTAGCCACCGAGTGATTGGGCAGTGTAGAAGTAGGCACAAATAGGCAAAGCAGAAGGGGACATAACCCAGCACTGAGACCCAAGTGGAAGTTCAGGGATAAGAGGAGGTTGGTACTGAGCCAGCTCATTCCTGGACACTTAGTATGTTTTATCCTTCAGCACCAGCAGCACAGTTGAAGTGTCAGTGGGTATAATACAAAGGCAGAGGATCGTCATTGGGGGAAAGGGTTAAAAAGTGGGAGCCCCATGGTTCCTGACAAACTTTCCTCCTTGATGAGGCCATAAGCTGAATCTCTATGTATTTAATACAGAAAGACTGGGGGAGATGGAACGTTTTCAACTCATGCCTGGATAAAACCAGCTTGAATTGTGTTATTTGCTAATAGTTAGAATTAACGAGTGACGTTCTCAAGTTCTTTATATTTTTAGAAATCTTACTTTAAGTTTGTTTTGCTATAAGGAATTAAATTATGAAGTTTATGCTTATGTTGACTGTTTCAAGAAATAATTTATATAATGATGAATGAACAGCTCACTTATCTTTTTCACTCAGTAAATTCTGACAATAAGAAGCTACAAGCTAACATTATAAGCAGAGCGTTTAAGAAAATAGTATTTCCTGATATCTGGTCTATAAACCCGAGTCTATAAACTTTGATGACGACTGTTTTTTCAATGCTGGGAAACTGCGATTGGGACACATCTGTTAAGTGTTAATATGTGGGGAAGGCTGAGGTGTTTGATAACAGATGGAAGTGAAGGATAGGAGAGGTGTGGAGAGGGAAGGGCACAGTGAGGGGTGTGTGTGTGTGTGTGTGTGTGTGTGTGTGTGTGTGTGTGCGCACATGCACACAAGTGTGTAGCCATAAAACAGCATGACTAGTGGTATATGTTGTAGTAGAAGTAATAACCAGCCAATGAATGGTTTGAAAAACATTCATTAGAAAATTGAATTTCCTCTTGAGGTAATGTCCCCTCAAGATTCTAAAAAGGAGTTGCTCATAAATCAGATCTTGAAGGGCTCTGGCATAATTATAAGAAAAAAATAGCTCAGTTAAAATCATTGTTAAAAGAATTGTTCAAAGACATAAGTTATTTTTGATCTTTTTGTTGTTACTTAAATAGAGAACAGAATTGTCTTTGTTCTGAGGTAAAACGGGTAATAAGTTTTTTGTTTGTGTGGTTTGAACTTGATGTGTACATCTACTATAATAGTAACAGATAATGTCTTTTAACAGCTCATGGAATGAATTAGTTTCTTCTCTACCAAAAAACTAGCCTTATGGAAGCTGATTAAAGTCATTATGTTATAATGATTTTTGGCTCAAAAAAATAATGATATCTTGGAAAAAATGAAGGAGTATGGCAGCAGAAGAAAGATGTCTGTAGCCCAACAGACAAACTAAACAAAAGAGACAGTATTTCTTTAATTGCATTCTCATGGAATATTGGTTTGAAATGTGCTGATGAAAGGCAGTATCTGGAAGAGAGGAATTTGGATGTCTGCATCATATGTTTTATAGCTTGGGTTCAACTCAACAAACTTTTATTGAGCATCTATCTATTCTGGAGCTCAAAAGCTCAAGATTGATTCTTTTATTTTGGTACCAGGAATTGAACCCAGGGGTGCTTAACCACTGAGCCACATCCTCAGCCATTATTATTATTATTTTATTTATTTATTTATTTATTTATTTATTTATTATGAGCTAAGGTCTTGCTAACTTGATTACAGCCTCCCTAAATTTCTTAGACTGACTTTGAAGTTGTGATCCTCCTGCCTCAGTCTCCTGAGCCACTGGGATTAAAGGCATGCACCAATATGCCCAACACAAATTTGATCTTTGGTCTTACTGTTTTCATATTTTAATATATGTCAAGTACTTTAGGACATTGTTTGCAGCATTGACACAGAAAGTCCATTGGATTAGAGACTGGGAATTGGAAGCTGCTCATACTATCTTGGTGGGTAAACAAACAACAATTTCATTATTTTTCTGATAATGTCAATAACATCTTTATTGAAAAGTTTTTATGGGAACACAGAGGTGGAGCAGATAACCTTAGGGAGATGGTCTTCTGGAATAAAATTCGGGAGTGGTTTTCTGTTGGGAAGGGAAAATAATTTTTTTTCCAAAAGCTCAGAATCTAGGCACATTCATCTGTAGCTTTTCAAGCTTCCTTCATGCTGGGCCTGACACAGCATCTGGTGACCTCGGTAAGAACATGGTGGAGGTCATAGTTCTGATACTGTTCTCATTTACACTGTTAGTTATAGTGTCTGAGTCCATTAGAAATAGAATACACAGAATAACCAACAGCGATTTCATAATACAGTGCTAGGTCCTGTTGGACAAAATACTAGGTTAGGTGAGGAGAGTTCCACGTGGAATGCAGAGCACTTTTGTGGGTGGCCCTCCTCTCCTGCTTCCTCTCCACCTTAATTAAGCAGAAACTAAGGAGAAGAGGTTAAAAACGAGAGAGGAAGTCGTTTTTAAGACAACCTTATTTTGTGCAGTAGGATCATCTTGATGATGTTAGGGTGTTCTGTGATTCTTTAACCTATGAACTTGGTGAACTGTTGAGCAATATGAAGCATATGCTCTTTTGGACGTGCGGAAATGTGACTTCTTTAAAGGAGGGGAATCAATGCAAGAAGGAAGTATCAATCCAATTTACGATCCCCTCGTCCTGCCTGGCCTGTTCCTGTGTCCCATTCTGCTTGGGCTTTGGCCTTTGTCTTCATATCATCTGCTGTTGCTGTGTCAACAACTGGGACATCCCGGGTATGATGAAGCCATGACGAGTCCATTACCTGTAGCTCTCCATGCTCAGTCACCCACCTGTCCACTGCAACAGAAGCCCTGCAGGCTTTGCTGGACAGCGAGGTGGTGCAGGGGAATGGTTTTGGCATACTTCTTCACCATTGATGTTCTGATATCTTCCTCCATGATGCTTCACAGGACCCACCAAAATGGTCCTCCTGAGAATTTCAGAAGCTGGGCACCAGCCTCTGCCATTTGTGGATTCCCCTTTAGTCTATCAGGATTTCTACCCTACCCCCTCTGCCACATGCTGTGCGCATATACACTCCCCACACCCCCAAAACACACACCTTCAAGGATCCAGACGATGTTGAAACTCTAGTTTAGCACTTTGGTCCTTATTTCCTGTCAGCCCACCAAATTTTTATCTCTTTTCCTCCGCCAGGGAAACTGTTCTAGCCTGTTGTGCTATTGTCACACTCTATGAGTAATTGCCATTTAAACTCTCAATTCTACGTATTCCATGCCAAGTGCTTTTGGGTCATCGGAACAAGACCATTTCTCTCTTAATAGAGAGTGTGGGTTTCAAGTCAATTGCTTCTGCTGACCTCATTTTTAATATTCTATTTGGAAAGTCAGAAGAGAACAATAGTGTTTTTGTTTTTGACTGTATCTCCTTCCCCGCAAAGTGGAAGTTGCTCGGCTTTCCTGGGTAGAGCACCGAGATTAGTAAGAACGAAAAACAAATCAGATAATAAAACATAAATAATTAGCTTCTTCAATCTTATTGACTAGACTTGGGTTATTCTATCATGTACTTGTGTTATATCTCCAACATTGTGATAATGAGTCAGGCTAATTTCCATGTATATTTGTAAACAGATTTGTCAGTTTTTCAAAGCTATGTTACAGGTGAGCTAATTATGCATATGGAGGGGAAGCTGTTGTCAAAGTTTACATTCTGACTCCTCTGAATCACTTGGATGTCTTTACAATTGATGTAAACTTTCCAGAATTTTATCTCTAAAACAGGCATAATGACTCACTTGTGACAGTAAAGCCTATTGTCTATGGAAGGCCAAATTCTATTATCAGAGATGTAAAATGAATAGAAATGATTCTTAAAGTGACCCCTGTTCAGTTTCCAAAATAACAGGTCCTTGGGTAATCGCCATCATGAATTGTTGCTGATGGCTGCATAAGTGGGATTCTGTGGGGTGATGAGGACCACTTTAGCAGGGATGATGTCAGGGTGGCTTTGATGCTTTCAGCTATTTAACATTCAGAGCGATCCATAGCTGTCGCTAAATTACTGTGAAAAAGCCCTTCAATATCTTGTTCATAGGAGCTTCAAGTATCATTGCCCAGTAATAAGATCTGCTCGCCTGAGTTTTTCAGAGAATGAAATCATACATGCAAATGCTCTAAATTTGAATGCTTATGTGTTAAGTAATTGTTACTAGTAATTTTAACTAATTTGCCTACTGTGCCCTATTTTTATGTATTCTTTCTTTCTTTTCAGTGCTTTGGGATACTCTTTGTCTGTAAAGCTCCATTTTTAAATGAAGTCATCTTTTCTCAGATCCCAGCTGTTCAGTGTCATCTGTTATCTTAGTGCCTTTTCCACTGTTTAAGCCATGTCTTGGGGTTTCTTTGGTTCCTTTGGGTCTGTGACCGTTTCTGTGTTTTGAACATGGGACATGTTTCCAAAAATGCTGCTTTTTTTTTTTTTTTAAACACTGGAGTACATTCTGTGCTGGATGGCTTTGTTTTATTTCCTCTAGTCTTTTTTTGGGCTTAGAGTTTGTTCTTATCATTTGTAAATTGGTTTGAAAAAAGATTAATTTGCTCAGTATTCAACATTTGAATTAAGTGCCAATTATGTGCAAAGTACAGTGGTGCTGCTGAGGAGAGGCTGCCCACGCTGTGTGGAGTCAGGGTGGTGCGATTCCCCAGGGCTGGGGCCATAAGAGCTGGAGGGGATGGTTGAGGGAGAATGGGAACAAAGGCAGGCCACTGCTGTTAGCCATGGATGTGGGGAAGCCTGAGGTGTCCAATATGTAGAGAAACTTTCACTCTAATGACACATCTGGGTGTCATCAGCCTAAAGACAATGATAGAAGCCAAGGAAGTGAATGACAGAGCGTAGAGATGAATCCCCTGTTTAACAGTCACCAGATATGCCATAATTGTTCTTCTAAGTGAGTATCCTAGTTGGGGCCTACGGTGTATGTCTTGAAATAGCTACGGTGATTATGAGGGATTTCTGTGCTCAGTATAATTGGCAGGCTTTGTAGAAACTGAAGTTTTGAAAATTAATGATGATCATCAACTAAGCTTTTCAACTTTAGCTTATTTACATTTTGAACCAGATTATTCTTTGTTATGAAGGCTGGCCGGTGCATATTGTGGGATGTTTAGCAGCATCAGTCTCTACCCACTGATGTTAATAGAACCCCTGTTGCCCCATAATCCCTCTCTCCACTTGTGGCAACCCAAAATGTCTAAAATCATTACTAAATGTCCTATGGGCTAGATAATGCTGCCTGAACATGTTCTTTGAGTTTGTTTTTTTTTTTTTTTGTTTTTTTTTTTGGTGCTGGGGATTGAACTAAGGGCCTTGTACATGTGAGGCAAGCACTCTACCAACTGAGCCATATTCCCAGCTCTGTTCTTTGAATTTATATAAAGAATTTTGTGATGATTTACATTAGTTTTTGTTCCAGAAAAATACACTCAGGTCTGCAATTATCCTGAATCCCATGAAGAAAGCAGCTGGAGGATCAATTTAGTAATTTTATAATATTTTTTTAAAAAGTCATCTACTGCACATGAAAGCATGAATAAATGCAAGTTTCTAGTCGAATATTGTTGTTCTCTCTATTTGTATCATATATAAATGAAAGGGAGTGACTGAGAGACACTGCACTCCAAATTATAAAATAGCTTGTGGTTTGACTCAGCCATTTCAAAGGAATTGCAGTCACTTTTTTACATGTCCAATGCTTTATGGTACATTATCCAAAAGAACTACCTGATAGTACTCTTGGGTGGGAGGTAGAAGGGTGGGTTTCAAGTGAGATCAACATAAGCCCTATAATAACAGCTTGAGTATTAAAATGTTAAGCCTAAGAGCTAGTACTTAATATTTTAAACTTGCATTTTTGTTTATAGTTCATAAAAAAGGAACATAAGATAGTAACTTAATTAATGACTTACCATAGAAGCTAAATAAAATTGCAGCTTGCAAATCTCCTCTTAGAATTACTTATGTTTTAAAGAAGTATTTATAAGTCAGAGGACCTTGTATAGGTATTATTATGAAATGATGCTACTGATTATTCTGTTAGCATGTCCTGGCAGTGCAGGGATCTTGTCCATTTTTATGCCTTTTCTTTTTCCACATCCATCTTTCCCCCACGTTCTGGTATACAGTGAAGACTGGGCTAGGTGGCAGCCTCAGAGAACGCTTAGCATCTTGTTCTAGTTTGGCTCTGCTTCTTCCCACCTCACAGCCTGGTGTTCTTGACTGCAGGAAGAGTGAAGCTGAGGAGTTTAGACCATGGTGGAAGTGCTTCTTCCTGATAAACCTTTACCCCTGCTGCTTACTCTCATGAACCTGTCATGCTGTGCATTTTGCATGCCTCATGGAATTGTGGCTGTGGGTCCAGCCCCCATTTCAACCTTCTATCAAGTGAAGGAAGAGAAAGAAATGGAATCAACCTTTGCAGTCTGTATTTAGTCTACAGTGAGAAGCCCAGGCCTGCCTTCTCATGTCTTGTTTACAGCCCATGTTTGAGACAACTGGGAGAAAAGAAGGAAAAGGGAGAGAATTCTGGTTTTTGTGTTTTTTTTTTTTTTTTGCTTTGCTTTCTTTCTTTCTTTTTCTCTCCCTCCCTCCCTCCCTCCCTCCCTCCCTCCCTCCCTTCTTTCCTTCCTTCCTTCCTTCCTTCCTTCCTTCCTTCCTTCGTTCCTTCCTTCGTTCCTTCCTTCCTTCCTTTCTTCCTTCCTTCCTTTCTCTCTCTCTTTCTCTCTCTCTTTCTTTCTTTCTTTCTTTCTTTCTTTCTTTCTTTCTTTCTTTCTTTCTTTCTTTCTTTCTTTCTTTCTTTCTTTCTCTTCCTCCTCCTTTTCTCCTTCTCCTTCTCCTTCTTCTTCTTTCTTCTTTTCTTTTTTTAAATTCTGAATACCAGAGGAGTAATATCTGGAGAACTTAGGAAGGTGGAGACCTTGCCTATGTACTTCTTCTGTTGTCACTTGGTGAGAATGACTGAGTCCACCTTGGAACCAGAATCTACATTTTATTGTTTAAGGTAGAATTTTTTTTGATAAGTATGTGCAAATAGAACAAATTGCTTAATTTATTTTATGATTTAATTATATCTTAGTGAGTCTTGGTCAAAGTTGGACACTAATATAACTTATTTATGATGAGTGAGCACAGACTGAGCACAGTCTGTCACAGGGATATGTGAAAAAGGTAAAATTTATTAAAATGTCATTTTTAACCAATGCCCTTCATTTCCAAGCAATCTGTTTGGGAGGGGAGTGCAAATCATGTGTTCTTTCTGTGCTTACAAAGTTCTCCTGCCATATGTTTATTGTCTAAACCAAGGAGATTATGTACAGTTAAGAGCTAATAACTGCTACTCCATACCAAAATTTTTGAGTATCATTCATACTTTCTGTTCTTATGGAAAATATTTTGTTGATGTCAGAAAGACCATCTTTTTCTTTTATATGTTTTTATTTGTGAGTGATTTCAGTAACCAACATCAACATATGGTTGATTCTTTAGTAATTTTTTAATGTAGTGATGAGAGGAAGTTATTAAATCTCAAATCTTATACTCAAAAAGTGCTTTTAATGTAAGCTGTGTACAGAGTTTTGATTGAGTTATTTACTTATTGGACTTTGCTGCTGCTAAGTAAAAGTCAGTGGGGACTTTATCATGTAAATATTTAAAAACTACTGTAAACAAATAGAGAACATGAGTCAACACAGATCAAAAGCTCAATTTTATGCAAAAATTGAAAAATAGCTAATATCGTATAGAATGCATACAGTGAACATTATGTCAAGAGTATTATGTGCAATACTTCATTTAAACATTCTGATATATTACTAGGTGGGTATTATTACTCCATTCTTTGAAGAAATCAAAACTTAGGCAGGTCAAGGAGTTGTCTATGTTTATGTAACTAGTGAGCATGATGAGTTGGGGGTGAACCCAGGCTGTCTAATGACAAAGTCCATGCTGAAGTTGCATTTTAAAATAAGAAAAATTTCTTTCACATAATACTGGTGTTTATTTTTGTTTATCTCAAAGTCAAGTGGGAAATTGAGTGCTTTCTGGGGAAATTCACATCCAAACAATGTGATTGCTGAGATCATTCAGATTATTTCTATCATGAACATGTCATGGTTAAAACTATGTCAAGAACCAAACATGATTATAAACAAATTAAATTGTCCTAATTCCCCACTCATCAGCATCTCATTTGTAAAACCACATTTTGACATGGTTATTGGTAACAAGCTATTTTAATGAATTTTCTGAACTTAATTTTCCGGAGTTAATAGAAAATTGGAAAAATTTCAAATTATTTGAAAATACTGAATGAACAAAAGCTGATATAACACTGTCTATCTTGTATGAAACTAACCCAATAATGTCCACCATCTAAAATGGCTGCTTATTATTATTAATACCATTGTATTAGCACTATTTAATCAATATAAACTTTATTTTGGTGGTACTGTGTTTTGAACCCAAGGATGCCCTACCACTGAGCTACATCCCTTTTTAATTTTGAGACAGGGTCTTGCTGAGTTGCTGAGGCTGGCCTCTAACTTCTCCTGCCTCAGACTCCAGAGTTGCTGAGTGTGCTCCTCCGCACCCAGCTTGCTATTTACTCTCGACAAGATAATGTTTAAAATAATATTTAAAATGATCCATATGTGATTTCTTAACATTGAAACCTTACAAAGTATTATTATAAATAGATCTAAGAGACACTAAAGTAGTAATACAAATGTTAACTATAAAAAATACAACCAAACTATTACATTCTTGTCTCACACATTAAAGTCATTTACATAGACTTCTTTATAGATTCCAATGCAGTTTCACTTTCCTTCTCCTCTGTTTTCTCCTCCTTCATCCTTTCCTCCTGCCTGCACCATCTCCGTCTCCATCATCACCCTGTCCAGCATTTCCCTGTGACTTCTGCATTAGAAGTTTAAATGTAAGCAATGCTTATTCGGGCTAAGTTAGGTAAAGGGACAATCTGTGTGGAGGGGTAATTTATTTGTAGTTGGTACCTGAACAGCCAGACCTTGAAGAGCAGTGCCAGAGCAAGCTACGTGCTTAATTAGAACAGTTGTATTTTTATATCTGTTATAATTCTTATTCCCACCCTTCTTTCAATGCACTAACTCTTCTCACATGTCACACACTTTTAAATCTGATTCTTTTTTGAGACTTTAAATAATTTCCTTCCTAATTTAATTATATAAAAAATTTTTATTAAAAAAATAAAATTCAGTAATTTGGATTGAAAACTTCCTGGAATGAGAGCCCAGTCTTGTCTGTGTTGATATGTCTCATGCTGTTTTTTTTGCTAACAACAGTATATTGCAACTCTAGAAACTACAGTGCAAAGAGCAAGAACACCATAATTAATTCATTTTGAAGGCCTTAGTAATATAACAATTACTATTATTTTTTTCTCAAAATTTATTAAAAATAGACATCCTTGTATAGTTTTCCAAAAAACAAATCTTCTATGACAAGGTTTTCATTTCATTCCTTTGTTTCCATTGGTAGTGGCTCCTCTTTTAGTTTTAAATATTTATTAATCTTATTGGAGAAAATATGAAGGGTATAAAAATGTCAGATGTATCATGTTGGTTACTAAGGTTGTTTATTTTGCTATTTATCAGTTATTTATGGACAACTGAAAAGAAAAAAAGCCAGCACAGAAATTTGACTTTCGGTTTCTGGTAGCATGCAGATCAGCAGGGAGGTGATTTGTGACCTGATGAGATTCGCCTTTGTTTATTTCATCTTGAAGGCTGAAGTTCTATTATATGCTTATCTCTGAATTGAGAAAATATTTTTTTCCCTTTGGATCATCAGACTGTCAGTAAACAAGTTTAAGTCAATAAAATTCAAAGTAAAAATGTTTCATATATTAGCAGTGATCCTGGTGAGGAGAACAAAGTGGTAGAGTGAATATTTATTCTTTGACAAGAATTAGCACAAAAGGAACAGTTCATACATTCCTATTGTGAAACCTAAGTTTAACACATGAAGATATAATGTTTTTCAACTTCCTGTGATGACATCTTGGGTTACAGTTTCCTCCAAACTCCTTCCCACTCCATTCTCCCAAGTTGTAGTTGGAGGGGATGTTGTTATGCCTCTAACTATAGTTTCCTTTATATGCGTGAATTTTTTTGTCTCAATTTAAGCTCATTGAGGTCCTTGGGTTGGGGGTTGTGTCTTCTCAGGGCAACTGGAAATGGAGAATGCTCAGTACTGCACAAAGATAGAGCTCTAAATTCTGTTAAGCTACCTCCTGTCCATGTTACTGGGAGCCTTGCCCTCTTAACCTCCTTAGTACAAAATGTGCTTAATATAAAGCTTATATTAAAACAGTAATTAACTCAGTATAGGTGGGTTTCTCATTCTGCATCTTCCTCAAAAACTGAGACTTAGGGACTGACAAATTAAATGTATTGATATGAATTTTGCTGATTTTGTTCATTATACATCCTTTGACATTTCTTTGGTTTATATGACATATGTATTTGGAGTTTATGCTTTTATTTTGTGCATATTTAAGTATCATTAGAATTATTTAAGTTTATAAATTAAGTTTGAGAATTTTTTGAGAGGAAAAATTTTTGAAACTAATAGGTCAAGTTGAGAAACATTGACCAAAGGCTTCTGTTAATTCAAAGTACTGGTTTCTTCAGTTGGCCCAGAAATATCAAACTGTCCACTCTGTTGGCACTTGCCTCCTGGGGCCCTATCAGGCCTGCTACTGTTGCTCTACAACAAAATTTGGGGCTCACAGTTTTACATTGCACCTAGCGATCTTTGTTAAGTGCTTAGAATCTGTTAAAGCCCAAAGGTAATAGAATGCTTAGTTCAAATGGGATTCAAATTGGATCAGGCATAACAATTTTTAGTTGATTCTCAAAGTTTGTATTGTTCTTATTTTCCAGGGCCATCCTTCCTTGTCAAACCAATCTTTCAGGACTGGAGTGTAGTGTAGTGGTAGAGTATTTGTCTAGCATGCACAAGGGGTTTGATCCCCAGCACTGCAAAGAAATAAAATAAAATAAAATAAAAACTAACTAACTAAATAAAACCAACCTTCCAGTGTTTAAGTTCACGTTATAACACTTTGATGATAATGACGATCATGATAATAACATGTCAGTGGCTACCACTTATCATGTACTTTCTAGGTGCGAGACATATCCTGTATGGAAGGAGTGGTTCTCAAGGCAACTTAAAGTAGGAGACACTATCCCCATTTTACAGATGAAAGCCTAGGCCTAGAGAAGTTAATTTACTTACCTTAAGCCACACAGTTGGTAAATAGAGAAGCTTTATTTTATTTTATTTTTTAATTCAAGTCCTTTTTTATCCCCTCCAGCTATGTACATTTCACTCTGTATATTTCTTTATTTAAAAATCAATACATGCATCTTAAAAGATGGAAATATATATAGGGAACACTCTTTAAAAATTGGACTTCTCTTTAGAGTTCTCGATCTAAAAAATGATTATTTAAAAATAGATGCCAGTTCCATTGTCTTGTTTTCTGATTGACTTATCTCGAACATTTTAAAAATAGGGCTTAAACAATTCAGTATTGAAGGTATGGTAGATTTAAAACAAATTATTAGTGTATTTTAATTATACATAATGTTGGTATTCATTGTGATGTATTTGTATATCCTTAATACAATATAATTTGGTCAGTTTTGTTCCTCACTACTTGTTCTTCTTCTTGCCTCCCTCTTCCTGATCCCCATCCTTTACTTTACTGGTCTCTCTTCTGTTTTCATAAAATCCTTTTCTTCCTTTTTACTCTTTGGCTTCCACATATGAAAAAAACAACAACATATGAACTTTGACTTTGTGAGCCTGGTTTACCTCACTTAACATGCTGTTCTCCAGCTTCATCTCTTTTCCTGCAAATGACATACTTACATTCTTCTTTATGTCTTAACAAAACTCTATTGAGTATTACCACATTTTCTATATCCATTCATTTGTCGATGGATACCTAGGCTGGTTCCATACTTGGCTATTGTGAATTATGCTGCTAAAACTTGGCTGTTAATATTACCAGTCTCACCACTGAATTTTGTTCAAAGAGCTAACGTTCGACATACTCCAGAAGGGATACAGAACTCTTGATGGCTGAAGCTTACTGAGAATTCGAAGATTAATACCTCGACTGTCTTGTATCCAGCCACCAGTTCCTCCCCACTGCCTAGCTCAGTGAGCAGGGCAACTCACTACTGCTCCAGGCCAGTGACAATATTATGGTTTCAGTGTCAGTCATGCAGAGCCAGTGAGATTCCGATTTGGAATTATGCTTGGCTGTCCTGGTGTAAAGTGATATGCTTAGCATCGCGGAGCAGTAGGACTGGGGAGCAATAATATTGAAGGTTATGTTAAGATCCCACCCTGACAGAGGCTTCCTGGTTACACTTGAAGCTGTGGTTTTAAGTACATGAAGTTTAAATAGCGTGGCTAAAAGAATGTGGAAAAAGGTGTTTATAAACACAGCAACACGTCTTTGTGAGCCAGGCTATTTTAATAGTAGGTCTGAGAAATGATCATCTTTCTTTAAGACAGAGATTGATGAACCATTTTCTTGCGAGTTATTTAGGAGTCCAAATAGCCAAAAGGATAACAAAACCTTGGTATGTTTCTTTTAATTCACTGGAAATAATCTTGACATTCATCACTGTCAGAGATAAAGGGGCAGCATATAATAGATTCAAAATCATCTATTTGTAGACTTAACAGAAATAAACTTATGGGTATTTTAGTCAGCTTTTGCATTGCTGTGACCAAATACCCGACAAGAACAACTCAGAGGAGTACAGGATTATTCGGGGCTTGTGGTTTTAGAGATCTCCGTCTATAGATGACAGACTCCATTGTTCTGGGCCCAAAGTGAGGTGGCACATCATGGCAGAAGGTCCCAGCAGATGAATTATGCTCAACTCATGGCAGGGTCAGGAAAGTGGGAAAGGGGCCGCAGGGGAGATCTACCTCACCAGGGCACTGCCCAGTGACCCACTTCCTCCAACCATAGCCCAACTCCCTTCAGTTACCACCCAGAACGTTCATGCTGGAAGGATGAACATTATAGCTCTCATAATCCAATCATTTCGCCTCTGAACATTCTTGCATTAACAATATGTGATGTTTTGGGGGATATGCCTCATATCCAAACCACAACAATGAATAAATGCCGAAACCAAATCTGAAGTTCATTTTTTAGTATAGTTCAGATGTGTCAGGTGTTGGGGTTGGTGTCCCCTGGAAGGAGGACACAGTGGTGATGATGCCCACACTAAACCACAGCAGGACTCTGGGAGGAGAACCTTATGGTTCCGTCATCATGATTTGGCTCTTTGGGTTTTCCAGCCCCCTCTTGGTGTGGGACCTGAAATAAACCTGATTGTTTTCATTGTGCTGCCTTCATTCTTTTCCTCTATTTTAAAACACTGGCCATGATGTTTTTACTTCCTCTTCATACCTGTTCAGACCTGGAGGCTGAGACAGACATAACGGGGCTTTGGTCATTACTCTCCTCACCACCAGTGGTCTGGCCCCTCCCAACACTGCTGGCCCAAATTAGCAATTTACTACAAACTAGTGGTGGTAGTGTTGTTTGTGTGTGGTAATAGAAAATTGTTGCCAGTAATCCCAGTGGTTTGGGAAGCTGAAGCAGGAGGATTACAAGTTCAAAGCCAGCCTGGGCATCTTAGCGAGGCCCTAAGCAACTTAGCCAGACCCTGTCTCAAAATAGAATTGTGACTCAATAGTCAAGTGCCCTTGGGTTTAATCCCTGGTACCAACAACAACAACAACAACAACAACAACAAAATAAAATAACGAGAGAGAGAAAAATAAAACAGAAAAAAATTCTTATGTTTTCTTTTATGTAATATTTGTAGAAAAAATGATAGAATTATTAAAATATCTTTTAAGCAATAAAGATGCTTCTGATCTGTTGCAAATATTTGTGAAGCAGTATTTCTCCCCCGAGGCAGACAAATAATTGAAACCTGAGATTGCTTTTCACTTTTTACTGGATGTTTCCTAGTAGGGACATCCAAGGCTTCTTCAAAAATACAGTAATTTTACCAAGTGTGTTTCATGGAAAAGTTTCAACTATAGAATGCTTTTTCATGCACGTTTAAAATTCTAAGTGCCAAACTTATCCACTTGTGATGTCATTTGGGAACATACAGCAGGACTACTGAACATTTCAAGTTACACATTATCTTGGATAGCTCACTGTTTTTCTGGGTTTTAGAAATGTGGTGAAGCACTGGCTCAAATATCTGTCTTTGGAAACACTGGGTATGATCTGTTAAATGTAACTTTACAACAAAATGGGTGTTTGTACTGGTAAATATACACATGATATTGGGGAAGACCAGAATGGAAGTCTGCCTAATTCAGTGTATAATTTTGTGGGTAAAGATAACATGGTGGAAAGTGCATTTTGATATTTGAAAAAAAAATCATTTTGCCAGAAAAATGTTTTCTTAAACATTAGGTTGTAAACTCTTGGAGAGAGTCCACCCTGGAGACATGTTTTACTTGGCTTTCAAAGTGTTAAAAAAAAAAATGAGTTTGACCCCTTAAGTCATATACTGCATTCTCTGGTTGTCCATATTGCACAACATTTGTTATTGCCTCAGTTATTTAGATTACTTCTCCTAGCTTTGAAGCATTTGTTTTGTGACCTTGCTAAGTGAAAGCTATTTTCAGGCACTCTCTAATTTGTGTACCACATCCTTTAGGTTACTGTCAGACTGGGAAGAGGAACCTCCTCTCCTTCCTTCTTGCTCCTCTTGGTTCTATGCCCATCTGTGGCAATAGCCGGACCCAGGTGGACACTGGGAAAGGGAAATGAAAGGAGAAGAAAAGGCAAACCTGCCCGTGCTTCCCCAGCAGTATCCTGGGCTGTCATAGGGACTGGTGGGGAACTAGGGGAAGGCCTCCTACCCTCCTCCTGTGGCCAGGGAAGGAGAAAAGAAACCTCTTACCTTGCCTAGGAGTTTTCTAGTATTTGCATTGTAGGCTGAGTTATCCCCACTCATTATTCAGCAAATATCTTTGGAAGCTGGTGAATGTGGAACAGTATACCAGATTAGCAGAGAGTAATAAGGGAAGTTTCTACAGTAACAACACATGGCCCTTTCACCATTTTGCCTTTTAGTTTCATGTAAAGGTAACATGGTAGAATGTTTTAGCCCTATGTGAGACTCTCAGATCTCATCTAAGTCCTTTGTCACCCAGCTTTACCATTATCTTAGAATCTTTATTCCTGTTTCTTAGAGGTTACATCTTATTTTCTATTGAGAATTCAATGGTTGCTTAACACTTTCTCCTGGATTTTAAGTAGATCATTCTTATAATCTTGCTTTTTCCTCTGAATGAGCAGGCCAATCTTCAGCATTTTCCAATTTGATTCCTTCACTCATCTGAGTAGGGTGATATATTTTGTCCAGACTCCTTTGATAGTAGCCAGGTAACAGAGATTCACTCCAATTCTGTTCCCTGTTCCCAGCTAAAGGGTAGATGGTGCACCTCCTAGCCTATCCCCCAGTTTAGGAGCTCTGCTTTGCAGGTAAGACCTCCTTTATGCCCAGCCTTCTACCTGCTTCTTGTCACAGACTCAGGGGCCTGCCGAGGTTAGGTGGTTGAAACACAGCTATCGAAGCAGGGTGCAACCTATTGTAGCTGTGAAAGACATTCGAATTAAAGTTTCTAAAATGTTTTGTCCTTTTGAATGGAATTTGCTCATTGACCCCAATGATATTTGGGTCTTTAGTTTGTGGCCCTGGCTCTAAAACAGAATTTCTTAAATTTTTTTGAACTCCTTAAAAAAAAAACAAAACACCCAATTGACAGATAAAAACACTAACACATGACTATTTTAAGCCAGGAATTCATTATTTTGTATCTTTTGTTTTTTTTTTCCCCTAAGAATAATGTGTCTCAGAACTGGAATTGCATCTTCCAGGGATCTGAACATCTAATAGCTTTGGATAAATATATTTCCATAATATTTCTCAAGAGTTATGCCAGTTCATGTTACCTGTGGCAATTCAATGAAGGCTTTACTATACCGTTGCCAGAATTTAAATTTAAATTACTTTGTAACTTTAATGGATAAAGCACCACTTCATTCTTATTTTAAAAATTATAAATATATCATAAGCTATAAATAATGATAAATCATAACAAATTATTAGTGATAGAACATTTGCTAATTCTACTAGCAATAGTATTTTCTCATAGTAATTATTCTATTTATAAAGGATATAGCAGAGTAACAAACTTCTTATGATAAAGTAAGTCAGTGAGTGCAAAATTTTCTGAACCACTTCTCAAGGTAAAAAGGAGATATTTTCATTATTCCACCTAATACAAGTTTCTCACTTTTAGGTTCACTTTCTATGGTGTAATGGACAGAATCATTTTACTCTGTTAGTCCTTGTACCTACATTGTGGAACAGGGCTGGGGATGTAGCTCAGGCCAAAGCATTTGCTCTGGTGTGCTTGGGTTCCATCCCCTGTACCACAAAAACAAACAAGATAAAGGCATTGCAGAATAAAGAACTGTAAATCAAATAGGAATGGATTGTCGATGTTTTTGTGGTTTTCAAGGAAATAACACTTCAGACTTTTTCCCCTGAGAAAAACAAAAGAACTTAAATCTAGATATAAATTGATTTTTAAAAATGGAATCATTTTTCTGGACAACTATTTTTTATCTTCTCACTACTATTATTATAGCAATGAAATTTGATATTGTAATTCTTATTTTTTAAGGGGGAGTGTTCCAGGGATTGAACCCAAGGTCACTTGGCCACTGAGTCACATCTCCATTCCTATTTTGTATTTTATTTAGAGACAGAGTCTCGCTGAGTTGCTTAGTGCCTCAATTTTGCTGAGGCTGGCTTTGAACTCATGGTCCTCCTGCCTCAGCCTCCTGAGTCCCCGGAATTACAGGACGATTACAGGTGTACTCTATTGTGCCCAGCTTGATACTATAATTCTTGATCTGTGCCTTTTTAACCTTCATTTTATCAAATAATCAAGGAGCGTTTTGTGGATATTACTAGTTCTGTTATAGGGATTCTTTTCTTGAATTCACCTGCCACATAAATAATTTCCCTCCATGATCTTGGTTTTAGTGAAAGTATGAAATTATGCACTTTCTTTCTGTACTATCTTAGTTATCTACACTCTGTGTAAATTTTGCTGAAACATTCTTAGGTTTCACTATAATATTCTTTTGAGTCACATCCAAAAAAGACCTAAAAGATTTTTAGCCTTGCCTGTGCGTTATGAGCTACACATGATTTCTGTTTTGTAATGGAGTAAAAATCCATTTATTCTAACAAAATTGGACTAGGTTTTAGGAAATAAAACCATTTATCCATGGTGATACAAAAGTGTAGCTGTGTTTATACTTTTGATCATTCCTTGGAGAAGTATTACTTTGGTAGACAACCAGCTGGCTTTAGGAAAAATTGTACCCTTGATACGTGCTTAAAACAGCAGTGTAAAATGTAACTGGCTGACAATCTTGGTTTTAGTTAGGGGCACTTTCTTATTATTCATGTTAAGCTGGGAGTGCGAGGAATGATGTCAATGTCTGCCCGTTAGTACTCCTATGGAGGCCAGACGTAGTGTTTCCCCCATTGTCAACACTTGAGAAAAGTTTGCCAAATGGAGACCTATGAATTACAAAGGAGAAGTTATTAGTAATTGTTATTTGTTTTAAGAGGAGAAATGTTTATTTTTTCAATATTACTTGAGAAAAGAACAAAGGAGTTGAAATTTCAAATGCTAAAACAATTTACTTTTAACATATAACTTGATTTTTAAAACCAACACTTGACCTTTTTAAAAATTATTATTATTAAATACAGTCTTTAAATGTTTTTCTTTTTTTTTTTTTTTGGTAATGCTTTGCTCTAGGGCATTGTGGCAACTCAAATTATAACCTTTTAGGGACCTGAGTTAATTCATCATTTTTCCCCAGTATTAACTCGTGTGAGTGGCGCAATGACTTTTTTTTTTTTTTTTTTTTTTGGTTCTGGAGATTGAACTCAAGGGCACTCAACTACTGAGCCACATCTCCATTCCTATTTTGTATTTCATTTAGAGACATGGTCTCCCTGAGTTGCTGGCTTTGAACTTATGATCCTCCTGCCTCAGCCTCCTGAGCCACTGGGATTACAGGTGTGCACCACTGTGCCCAGCTGCAAGACATTGTTTTTTATATGAACTGGTGACTTTTGAAATTTCTACATTAAAAGTTTACTGAGAAATTGCATATATTTTAAAATGGGATGATGAAAGTGGTCTTCTGGTTTATACAAATGTTCCAAGGCTTTTTAGTTGGCATTGTTTATCTCCTAATGGGTGGCAACATGTAGAGCACAGAGCTGAGGCTCAGAGGGCTCCATACTGTGTGGCTTAGACTGCATTGTTGGCCAGGGCAGAGGACTGCAGGTTCTCTGCCTGTTCAAATGTTATCATTGGAAACCTTTCAGGAGAAGAGTCCTATCATAGATAGTTAATCTGGGAAAGACTCTATTATGATGGGGATGTTAGGAAAGATTTTCCTTGTGTTGGTTTTAAAATGGGGGATGGTGAAGAAACCAGAATATGATGCTCTTAAGGAAGGGAAATGGTGAACAATTGAGATTTTTTTTTATTCGTTGCTCAAAACATTACAATGATCTTGACATATCATAGTTTGATTCAAATGGGGTATGAATTCTTATTTTTCCACGTGTACAGATTGCAGGATCACTTTGGTTATACAGGCACTTTTATACATACTGCCATACTAGTGTCTGTTGTATTCTGCTACCCTTCCTATCTGCCCCCCTCCTCCAATTGAGATTTTGGTTATCTATTTTTCTGTATGGAATATGATATTCTGAAAAAATTTTATTTTCAATTCTAAAAGACTTGTTTAAGAAATTCATTATATGAAGCTCTTTTAAAGCACTATCTGTATCAACAGTGAAAGATCAAGTAGGCTGATGAAAAAATGGGCAAAGGACTTTAATAGACATTTCTCCAAAGAAGATATACAAATGAGCAGTACTCACTTGAAAAGTTGTTGAAGTGTTGGGAGGGGAGGGGAGGGGAGGGGAAGGGGGGAAAGGAAGGACAGCAGAATAAATTAGACTTTATTATTGCAGTATGCATATACGTGACTGCATGACCAATGTAATTCTGCAACATGTACTCTCAGAAAAATGAGAAATTATACCCCATCTTATTCAAATGTATGATATGTCAAGATCATTGTACTGTCATGTATAACTAATTAAAACAAATTTTAAAAAATAGTTATTTCAGAGTGGTGGTCCCAAAGAAAGTGTTCATTGATAAATATTTAGCCAAACATTAAAAAAATATGTCAAGATGAAAAGAAAAAAGAAAAGTTGTTGAATGTTTAACATCTGTAATTGTTGGGATGTTCAACTTCTCATATTCATTAGGATGGTTATTGTCAAAAACACAAAAAATAGCAGATGTTGGGAAAAATGTGGAGAATTGGAACTCTTTTGCACTGTTGAAAGGTATGTAAAATAGTATAGTCACAGGATTATGGTATGACTCAGAATACCATTTCTAGGTATATAACCCAAAACAGTGAAAGCAGGAACTCCAGCAGCTATATGTACCCCTATGTCCATAGAAGATTCTTTGCATTAACCAAAAGACAACAGGAACCCAAGAGTCCATTGGCACATAAGTGGATCAACAGAATGTGATATACACATACAACAGAATATCATTCAACCTCAAAGAGGGGTCATTGTGACCAATGCTGCAACATGGATGAACCTTGAAAACATCGTAGAAAGTGAAATAGACCAGTCACAAAAGAACATGTATTAAATGATTCCATTACATCAAGTTCCTTGAGTAGTTAAACACAGACAGACAGAAAATACACTTGAGCCAGGAGGTTGAAGAAGGGGGGAATGAGGAGTTGTTGTTTAAGGACCTCACAGTGTCAGCTGAGGAAGATGAAAAAGTACTGGAGATGAAGGGGGATGGTTGTACAATAACTACGGAACCGGTTTCCATTGTTGAAATGGTCAAACAATCACAAAACTCTCCATGCTGGTTTTTCAGTCAGCCTATGATCATAACCTGAATGCCAAACTAGGCACAATACATGGGGAACCCGTGGTAACAAGGGAATGTATCTTCAGTGAGATAAAGCTGCCTGAATTAATGAATAATAAACATCATGGAATGATACTGACAGTGATCTTTACTGTTCAGTCAGGTTCTAAGTTTAACCAGTACTGTGTAGTAGCTGTTGAGTCTTGCACTCCCACTTTTTCATTTATTAGAAGAGTAGCAGCACACTTAGTGTAAGGCTTCAGGTATGTGGTACTTCCAAATACTTTCTGCCATTACCAACTCAAAAAAACCCAAAAACCAAAAAAACAAACAACAACAACAACCACAACAACAAAAAAAAAAAAATAGAAGAGCCAGGTGGTTCTAAGAAAAGAAGATGGTATAACGCAACAGCCTGACTGTGCTTCAGAAGTGCAACTTGGCCTTTTAATAGCCCTTATTAACAGTTTCCTAAAATTCCCTGACTTTAGAGCCAACAGACTTATTATCTAAATGGCATGCCCTAATTTCCTGTTTTCATCGAAAGAGACGAATTGAGCTAAGGTGGAGAGTGGGTACGAGTTTATGGAAATATATTTTTAAACCTTGCCAATAAAATGATAGGAAAGTGCTAAGAATGTAGAACGAAAAGAACTTAAGAAGTTGCCACTTCAATCTTTGAAAAATTGTTCTGGCAGAGAAAAATGATGAAATCACCTAGAGGTGGTGATTATTTTTTGATGTTTAAACTTAGAAGGCAGATAAACAAAACAAAAACTTAAAAAAATTCATTTACATATTTACCCATGTCTAACTATAAATCTAATTAATGTTCATTATTCCAGTACCAAATTTTTAACATCATGGTGACCTTTTGTCAATAGGAAAAGAAAATTTATGTTTTGTATTAACCCTATGCTCATGGATTTACTACAATCGTGCATTTTTAAAAAGATATCTAAAAACACAAACATGCTGCGTGCATGCCTATAATGCCAGCAATTTGGGAGGCTGAGGCAGGAGGTTCGAAAGTTCACAGCCAGCCTCAGCAACCTAGTGAGGACCTAAGCAACTTAGTGAGAACCTTTCTCAAAATAAAAAAAATAAAAAGGGCTGGGCTTGTGACTCAGTGTTTGAGCACCCCGGTGTTCAATCTCTGGTGCCAAAAAAGAAAAAAAAAAAGAAATCAAACTTTTGAAAATTGTTGTGAAGTGTTAGCCCATGGTGGTCCTTTGTCAGATTCAGACAAAGGACTGGAGCTTAGATTATAGGACTTCTGTTTTATTTCCCTTTGGAGCATTGTTGGAGCCCCCCTAAAGAACTAAAGGCATCCTACATTTGGAGGCTAGAGAGTGGTTCACCTAGCTCACTGTGTCCAGAAGCTGCTCTTCCTCCTCCTCCTCTTCCTTCATCTCTTTCTTCTTCTTCTTCTTCTCCTCCCTTCTCAGTCAATATAAACCACATTTGTTAAGCATCCACGTACACAACTATATATTACATACTTTGGCTAGGGACAGGATATCACCCCAAAATAAGAAACAAACAAAAACGATGCTGAACTGGGGATGTGGCTCAGTGGTAGAGCGCTTGCCTACCACACAGAAGGCTCTAGGTTCTATTCCCAGGACCACAAAAACAAAAGAGCGTAGGTACTTTTTCAATCGCTTATTGTTAAATAATATATGTAACATCTTGTCCAAAAATAACAATAAAATGAGTATAATTGACTCAATTAAATACATATGTTGTATGCTATATTCTGTAATTGAAACATAACACAGTCTTCTAACTTGTCTTTGGGGTATGGCTGGAGGGCATGGTAAAGCACATCTACACACAGATATCCTGGACAGTAATTCCCATGTGCTCTTAAGAGAGGTACAGCAGTGTGTGCTACCTGACCCTGTTCTGTGAGCCTTGCCCTTGTACCCTGGTTTAAGGTGTCACAGAACATCATTGAGTTGTCAGCTACCTTGAGCTCTTTTAGGAAATGTAAAGAATCTGGTAAGAAAAAGAGGGAACTATACTGGGGCTTTTAATATAAGGGAAAACCCAGCTCGTTGGGGATGCGTAGGAAGAAGGGGGTTGTACGAGATGGTCTTGAGGGAAGGATAGAATGTCTGCTAATTTGGGAAAGGAAGTCAAGGGAGGGAAAATGTGGGTCATATTCATGGAGTAGCCAGGGACCTGACACGTCTGGAGCGTCGAGGGACTATTAGAACACCAGCTGGAAAGGTGAGGTTGATTGGCACGAGCATGTGGATCTCAAGTATTTTGAAGTAGCTTTCAGAGAGGTGACTATTTTTGACTTTGTCAAAGTGGATTTTCTTAAGTTCTTCAGTATTTTAGCCATGATAACAAAGTAAAGAATCAACAAATGAGCATGTTTCAAATGTTCCCAAATGTTTCATTTTGGGGGTCAGTGTTACTTGTGTATTTGTTCCGCTCTTGACTTTCAGTTCTCATTGTGCTCTGCTTGCTCCTTTACATACTTTTTCCACATGGGTGAGAAAGCCCTGAGGATTGAGTTTTTCTCAGTTTACACTTTCCTACAATATTAAAATATCTGTAACCCCATCACTAACATCCTTGCCAAAATGGACTTTTCAGGACTTTTTCTGGAGCTCATGGCTGTTCTTTAGCACTGATATTTCTCCAGTGGAGTCTCAGCCAGTGATCCAGTCATGTGTGCAGGTCATGCTGTTTAATAGTGGTTACGGGGCAGTTATGAACGCATTGGTTAGCCTGTGATTAATTGTGAGGTTTTTCTGGCTAACTTGTCAGATGCATTTGGTTACTAAACATGAAAATGCTCAAAATTTTATCTAATTCATTTGTGTTGGTATTTGAAACTCAACAATATCCTGTCCGTAATAATTCTAGATTGTAGCATTACTGATTAATATGTTCTTGATTAATGAAATGTATGTGTTTGGATTTTATCCTTTGTTGTGCTTAAATGTATATTTGACATTCCTCAGAAACTGGTAAAGGCCAGCTTTGATGTTTCATTGGCTTTTTATTAGCTTTACATTTAGATATCCAAAGTGTTATTTTCTTACTTTATCTTATCAGCAGTCAGAATAGGCTGGTGAACTCAGGATGATAAGATTAAATTATCTGTAGGGAGAAAATCTTGTAGATTGTGAGTAAGAAATAATACATACACTGCTTTTTGAATGTCACTGTTACACTTTCAGTCATATGCAAACCTAATGGTCTGCCTGTCTGTATCATTTTCTCCTGAGATGACAGCTTAATAGTTTTCCTGGTTGGATTGTGTTAAAACCTTTAAAGGCTGCATTCACTAAAACATATGTCCAACGTTTGGGCAGCCAAAGTCTGTGCAGTCATTTGAACGGAGTACAATTTAGCTCTGTATAACCACAGGTATCTCACTGTTAAAGCTACATTAGCATACATGTACTGAAATATCACACAGTACCCATAAATGTGTATAGTTTTTATGTTTTTACTTATTAGTTAAAAATAAATTTAGATTTAAAACAGAAAAAAATTACGTTAATGTGTCATTAGTTTGGAGTCTTATTTCATAATTAAATTGTTTTGCGATGTGCTGAAATATGGTTTTGTATTATCTTAAAAATATTTCATAACTGACAATAAAAATAAACTCAAAGACCAAACCAAAACAAACAACAACGACAGAACAGATTTTGCGAAGAAAGTAATAGCATAAATAATTTTTAAATAATGCCATGGATCGATCATACAGTTAAGTAATTTAACGTAATAGATTTTGTTCTGATTAATTCTCTCGAGTGCCTACCATGCTCATAGTGTTATATTAGATATCCTGCACAGGTAGCTTGTATTTACCTCTATGAATGAAGACATGAATGTAGAAAACAGACAACAGGGGAAATCCTGGACTGGCCAAGTGAGGTGCGAGTTCTCTTCCGTGTTCCACCAGCAGGGGGTGCCATGCCACGTCTGTTGTTGACAGAGTTGTGTGGTCAGTGTTGGGGTTTTGTTTGCTTCCCTTGTGTTAGGATGTTACGGATGCTCGATGGAAAAGATGACTGCTTGAGATGTTGAGAAAACTCCTAACCTTTCAGAACTGGAAAGTTTTCTTGACAGATCTTCAAAGCCCCTCCAGGGAACAAAGTCTTTTTGTGTTGGGGTAGAAGTCATAGTGACCAGTTACTCACAGTCCTAATCTTTAATTGGTTTAGCTTTCCTGGTGCCATTTGTCACCTCTAGCTCATTGGTGCTCCATCTGCTGTAGGCCAGAGTCCAGGAGCAGTTCTTAGTGGTAAAAAGTTGGAGAAGCAGATATTGGAAAATCCAGTCTTATGTGATCTTTCCTGGCTTTGATGGGTTCAGCTTCCATATTGAAAAGTTATTTAAACACTTTTAATTTCTTTTTCAAGTGGAGAAATACATGTATCTCAGAAGAAAACCTGAAAACTTTAAAAAATTATTGTCTTCCAAAGAAAATGAACTTTAAAATATTATAATCTTTATATCTATAGTAATTTATTTAAAAAAAGTTAATGGCAATTTCCATTGTAAAACCCCATATTAATTTTTACTAAGTACATCAAATTGCTAAATTTGGTTAGAAAAATTTCCTGGCAGTTAGGCATTATTTTACCTAGATGTATAAAGATTAAAAATCTGTTAATAGTTGACAGAAATACTTAATCAGAACATCTAATTGAATCCAAAGATTAATTGAGAGAGTAATATTCTTTTTGGTTTTATAAATGTGTAATGGTCTCAATATGAATAAAGAGTTAATTTCCATAACAGTGCAGAAAAGCAATCTTTAGGAATTTTAGTGAATTAAATTTAAGAATGATAAACATATATCAAGCAGAATTTTTATTACATTGAACAGGCAGAATTGGAGAACTCTTCAGGCAGTTCAACTTATGCTAATTTGAGAGTATGACTGAAAATAACCAGTGTTACTTCTAAATGTTAGCATTTTGAAAATGTTGACCCAACATTTCTTTAGAAAATAAATTTTATTTTATAAATTTTAATACTTTTCAGATAATGGAAATTATTTTTAAGAAGAAAAACGAAACCTAAGTGCTTTCCAGTTTAAAAGAAACAGTGGATAGAAACTGCTGAGCATCGACCAGGGCACAGAGCAGTCTCTGTGACGGTCGTTGATGATCGTAATCACTTCTGACGCTTGGCTTCTCACACACTGTCCCTTTCACTTGTTTGTGTATGGTGGTGATTTTCAAGAATGCAAAGTGTGACTGCTTTGTGTTTCTTCTTTCCTTCTAGTTCTCGGTGTTTTAGAAGTTTCTGGACATGGGGGGCTGTTTATGATCCTGACGTGTAGCAGATCACAAAGAGAGCAGAAGGGGAAGACTGGCTCCCTGGGTTTTTAGTGCTGGAGTCGGGGACATTAGGATTTCCTTGTTTCTGAATCTCGTCTTAAAGGATTATTATTTTTTAAAAAAATCATTCTTTTTCTTGATATGATTATGACTATTGTCACATATATTTGTTACCTTAAATATTAATTCAAAGACTTTCTTTTTTAAAAATTTTACACTTACTGAGAATACTTTTAATAACCTAAAAATACATAAAGTAAAGAGTGAAATGGCTCTTTTGCACTCATCTGCCACTATCATTCCTCAGTAGATACCATTTTGAATAATTTGGAATGAAATGTTGTAGATGTTTATACATGTAGGCTCAGTATACATGTCGAAAAGATGTGTTTCTGATTGTCTCCATTGTTGTGATTTTTTTTTTACAAAAAGAGATTATGTTGACCTGTAACTTCTCATTTTACCAGTTGACTTATTAATTAGGGGCATCTCTCCACATCCCCACTCTTTTTTCACGACCACATAATACTCCACTGCTTTGATGTGTTTTGGTCTCCAGTCTCCTTAGCCATTTCCCTGCTGAAGGACACTCAGGGCCCAGATACCATCTATGTACTTATGTCATGTTGCATGAATCCCAAACTCAGGAAGCTGTTGTCCTGGGGCATCTATGCTTAGCTTCACTCTAGGTTGCTTGTTGATGTTCAGGAGTCTTTCTAAATGTTTTCATTTGATCTTGGATATGCCTGAGCTTAGGTAAAAAGGACCAGTTCATTGTGTGGGCTTTTAGGGTAAGAGCTGCATTTTTATAGAAGTTTCTTATTTCTACCTGCAAGAAATTTAAGATGTAACATTTAGATGGATGTTGGCCATCCATTTATGTTGGCCATCCATTTATCCAACATCCTTTTATGTTGGCAGAGTTCTCAGTTTCAGAACTTTAATAAAGTTGATTGTCAAATCTGTTGTTTTAAAATTGATTAATCTTAAAGGCAGAACATCTTTCAGACAATGCTTTGAAGACACGTTTTTTTCTTGATGTGGAGTATTTCTATCCAAGTCCGTATGTTAAGATTTAATTTGTGACTTTTGCAAATGGGATAATTATTCAGTCATAAAAAGCTAAATACCAATACTCCAGGGTTAGTATTTCATTGGACGTGGGGTGATATTCATTAAGGTGTTCATAAAATTTTATGTTCCTCAGTCACTATATACTTAGTAGACACGGTAACTTATTTTTGTCATGACTATTGGCCATATCTTGGGGTTTAACATCTGCTGGCTGAAACTGCTGCATATTCTGACTTCTAAACTATAATTGCCTAGAATGAATGAAATCTTTTATTTTAGACACAGTTTTGCTTGGAAGATATCATTTCACATTCACAAAATAATAGCAGTGATTTTAAAAAAGGTGATAACAAATTGTCTGAAGTCTAGAGATAAAATCACCACTTCTCTGTGGTAATATGGTAATTGTTCAATGTATTTTAAGCAGTAACTTTTTGTTGGTGTTAATAGTTTCCCTCACAACACAGCTGGCATGCTGCTGGTGATATCATAGCTATACTTTTTGATTTATTATTGTACAGAGTATATCGTGCACAGTGTGAGTAACCACATTGAACAACTAAGAATATATCCTTATTTTTTGTGACCTTTTTAATGTTACATTGGAACTGTGGGACTTTTTCATGTTAATTGGAACTGTGGCCATTAAGCAGATTTTATTGCACGTTAGTGAAGAGAGTCAAACCTTTTTACTTTTGTAGTAATTTCTTATTGCTGTTTTTATGAATATCTTATTAGATTTTTTCCTTTGCTCCAAGTTTTTTATGCTATTTTTGCGTTTTGCTTATCCACATAATATATCCCAACACTCTTGTTATTTATATGCAAATATATGCCACCACATATTCCTTTTATTCTTAAGGTCATGTGAAGAAAAATAATTGATACTAAGATATGAAAACCTGGAATAGTTATTGCACTTGTAACACAAAATATCCTATAATAGGCATGTATTTTTAAATTGCATACTATATACAATTACAAATCTCAATTTTTTTTGTACTAGGATTATAAGCTATATTGAAAAATTTTTTAACAGTACAAAAATCTGAAGATTATCCAGTCAAAAGAGAGTTGTAACTTTAAATTAGAGACAGAATTGACTGATTTTTATATTATTTATTGAATTTAAATTTAATGTCATTACTGAACTAAAACTACGAATATATATTTTAAATATGTATTTGCTTCAACATCAGGTTTTCCTTTTCTCTTTCAGTCTGTGATCAAAACAGGGCGGCTGCTCATCAGTCATGAGGCTCCCTTGACAGGCGGCTTTGCGTCAGAGATCAGCTCTACAGTTCAGGTAGTAACTTGTTGGCACTGATTTTAACATTTGTGCAGTGGTACGTGCTTTATTCCAGAAGGAAAGGAACTACTTATCATAGTATATAAAAACGTGCACTTTTTAGAAGTGTACATTTTTCATTCTTACTGTTCTGTCCTTTAGTTAATGGTATAATTATTACATCTTCTAGAAAATAATTTTTAAATGTAAAAATAAGAAGGAGAAATCCTTTATGGGAAGAAGAAAGTTTGAAATGAGTTTAATAAAGTAATGTCTATTACATTTGCTGGGTGAACAAGAAAAGAAAACTCTTTTAAATTTCAACCGGATAATTCTCTTTTAATAAAGCTTAAGGTTGTTATGAAATGGGTTGATTGTGAAATTGACCTTAGATTTTTTTCTTAGCCTTCACTTTCCAAAAGTGAATCCACCAGAAATCAGTAATTTAAATTTCAGTAAATAACTACGAAATAATTTATTAGTTTAATAATTAAATTGTTTTGTTATCAGCAGTGCTTTAGAAATGGTTTAAAATTTATTCCTTTTTAAAATGTTCCCTTAACATATCAGAAAAATACCCTATATACCTCTTTGAAGGATTTTTACTTAAAACTTTTATTCACATTTGTATCATAGATATGCATAACATAATTTAAAGGAGTTTTATTTTTCCTGATTTTTTAAACTAAAAACATTATTTTCAATGTGAAGTACATGCATTTTAAATTCAGAATTTCTTACAGCTTGTAAATATTTTACTTCTCTTTACTGGTTTTAACATGTTTTAATTTTTAAGATACAAGTAGAGAATTCCTTTAAGAGTGTGTGGATTAATAACTTTATATGAAATTATGGTAGTCAAATAATGGTAAGAATTTATTTTTAAGATTTTAACAATGATTTTTACCAGTAAAATATTTTTAAGTGCTAATTATACAATTACATTTATTTTTAAATTAGATTAAGCAAATTTAAGCCTAAATGTTTCCAAAGCTAATTCAGAATTATCTACAATTGCATTCAATCAAAAAATTTTACTGTTACTTTTGTAGTATATAGAGTCACTGAAAAAATTAAGAAAAGCAAACATTTGTATATTGTAGATATGTGTTTTTCTGTTTATCTAATATTATTGAAATGTCACAGGTAACTGGTATTTATGTATACTTTATTCATTGAGTAGCATTATATACTGAATTTGTAAAAAATGAGAGTTGTAAGAATGAAATCACTCTAATACCAAGATGTTATTTCAAGCCAGAGGCAAAACTGGAAAAAGAAACGAGATTTTCTGACTCTTAGTTAAGATGTGGTGTATTGAACCATTTAAAATCATAATGACGGTTGCTAATAGAAACTTTGACACCCCTGCTTGATTTTGGCCATTGACTGCTTATTGTTATATTTAAAGTTTCATTTGCATATAATTGTACAGGGAAAACCAGGAGGACACAGTTAGAATTAGAAATTATAACTTCTCTCGTGAAGTTTGCTTTCTCTAAGTATGCTTTTAAAATTTGATCTCCATAAATTATTGGTAGGCTGCCATAGACTATAATATATTTTTCAGACTGTAAAGGATTTGAATGATGATCTAATCTAGTGTCTCCTGGTTTTGAATAATATGTAGACTCATGTTTATGGAAAAATGTCTCTCAAGCCCCAAGAATATATCAGTGAATCCCTGTTTGAGAAACAGTGTATTGAGTTTAAACATAGTCAGCTAACACCAAAAATCATAAATAAAATATCAAAATTATATATTGAAACTGGTGACAATATTGGGGGTTGTCAGTGAGATTATCCAGAATATAATCGTATTTATACCATACAAAGATGCTATATCATGGCATTTTGCAATCCTCTTAGACCCCCAAGAAATCCTCAGATATCCACAGTCTGTAGTTGGAAAGATACTGATCTAAACCCGCTGTATTCCTTTTACAGATAAGTGTTTATCATCCAGAGTGCTTGTGACTTACCCGTTTTTATAAAGGCAGGGGAGATCTGGAAGTAGTACAGGAATCCTGAGTAAACATTAAGTGTGTGCATATGCATTCTTTATTCAAAGTCCACTGTCCCCCAAGAGGAAGATAGAAATTTTGGATTCATTATAAAGTGCAGTACTTTCCATGATAAAATTACTCAACCAGTGAACCAGAAAATGAATTAGGCAATACTGTAACATTTGTAGAGAGATCTGCATTTAATATTTTGAGTAATTAGAATTTTGATTTATTAATATGCGGGTGAATTTGAAAATGTACACAGTTGTTTTTGTTTAATTCAGATTTTATTTGTACAAATAGAGAGTGTAGGAAATGAATTTTAATACATCTTAGTGAGCCTGATATGTGTGCCTTTTGTTTGTTGATAAGGATAATTAAAAAAAATAATCATTTGAAAAAATTTTAATTCTTTTTTAGTAATGTTTCTATATAATTTTGAGTGATCTGAATACTGAAATCTACTTTTCAGTAATTGTTTAATGCACATACTCAACTATATGCAATGTACCATATGCAGCATCTTCTCCATGGCCTTGTTCTGTATAATAACACTTGTATCAAATTACCAGTGCCTAGGATTGTTTAAACTGAAATCACTTAAGTGTGAGGTGCAGTTGCTGTCACCACTTGGAATGATGGATATTTCTGTATTTCTTTTGGTCATATATAACTGGTAAGATTAGAAAAGATAAAACAGGGCTAATATATTGAAAGCTAACTCTCTTAGATGGCAGGAAAAATGTACACAGAGAATGTATATTGTTGTCTTGGAAAAGGAGCTTAAAATTATGGATGAGAATGATATATAAATTTGAGTATGGTGGATTAAAATGTTAGCTTTTCAAAAACCCCTGGTTAATCTTGCAAAGTTGCTCTTAAAATGACCTTTTAAAAGAACGATTATTAATGATAGAATTACTTTTTAAAAATACATTAATGTTTGAGAATGCCTGAAAATCCAAAATATTGTTTCATTGGAAATTTAAGTCTCTGCCCACATTTAAAAAATATTGCAGGGAATACAGCCCTACAGAGAATATCCATTTGAGTTTACAATTGGTATTTTTAGATAAAAAATTTACAAAGTGCTACCTAAAATTAAATATCAAAGGAACATTTTTATAGTGTTATTTTGTTATTAGCGTTACTATTATAGATTATTTTTAGCAATACAGATAAAATATGAAAAGAATGAATATAAAATGTAGTCATAATTTATTTACATAACTCTTTAATTTACAGCAGATGGCTCTTCCATCAGACAAGGAGTGCTGTGTCCACATCTTAAGTTTCTTCATACCGTAGCTTCTTTTTCATACAGTTCTTTCTTTATTTATTTTTTAAAATATTTTTTAGTTGTAGATGTACACAATAGTTTATTTATTTTTATGTGGTGCTGAGGATCAAACCCAGTGCCTCACGTGTGCTAGGCAATTGCTCTACCACTGAGCAGCCCTAGTTTTTTATTTTATTATTAAAAAAATTGTTAACTATCTTAGCATTAGTAATGGTAAACTCACAAAACCAACTAGACTCTGTTGATAAGACAGAATTTTAAGTATATTTGTTAACAGTTTCTTTTAAACTTTGTCTTTAACTCTCTCTATGGAAATGAATGCTTACGAAAATAAAAAAACAGGGCAATTAATCTAAGACTGATTTCCATTTCTATTGGGCTTAGTCTGGAAGACAGAACAAGCTGAAGTCTGGTATATTTGGCCCCCCTCTGGGAAAGATTTCTTGGTCAGTCATCCAAAGCTTCACTGTCTCTTCCCATCTAATTTTACATTCCCATCTGTTCTCACTTTGGATTGAGGGAACTTTTTCCTTCTTTTCTTTCTTTTAACACATCGAGAAAGTTGAATTCCTTCTTGAAGGTGTGCCTTGTGCACTCTGATTTGTGGAAAAGTGCAAAGACAACAGTGTGTAGGTAATTCACTGACCTTGTCATTGTGTAGGTCGAGCAAAGTTTTCTTTATTTCAGATAATTACGTAAATTAATTTTATGTGATGCTTGTCTTCCTCAGCTTTATGCAACCACAGAGTTTTTTTTTAAATGTCTTTCCTGTACAAAGGAAGCATCAACCTCATTAATTTTAATATTCCCTCAAACTAATTTATATTATATATTCTAGAATGCAGTGTTCAACACAGGCGTTATTTATTTAAATGCTAAGACCAAATAATCTGTAGTATTTTAGCAGCTTTAAGTAGCCTAATTTCTTTAAGCATTGAAGAAACCAACTTTTATTATTAATTTTTGATGCATTCCTGTAATGATAAAATAAGCTTGACTCTGATAATAATTGTGTGATAATAAAAAATAGCTTATTTATTTTTCTTCTGGATTCAGTTCTTAATAAGAGTGCCAAAGATTTTAGGGATTGTGGTTGGCTTAAAGGTTTGCCTTTTTTTAAACACATGGAAGCAATAAGTCTGCAATAAAGAGTCCAGTTGGAGAGGATGGTAAGTTTCCATACCATTGTTTTATCCTTTCTGTGCGGTCTCTTTTCTGAGAATAAGGATTCAAAAATTGTGCATACCAACATATATTTCTTAAGGTAATCAGATTCTGATAGCTTGAAGGGATTTTTATTGGTCCTACATGAATCATTACATAAAAGGAAAGTTTCATAACTTTCAATGAAAGGAATTTTGCTTTTCTCACTGTTCATGTTAGAAATTTTTATTCAAAGGGAATTTTTTTTTCTTATAAATTTATTACTACCAAATGTATAGGCATCAATTTGAAGAAGAGGAGAAAAGGTCCTAAACGGTCTGGAGTCTTTACCGTTGTGAAAACATTTAAGATCACTGTGTTGATAAATGAAGAGTTTGGAGAGCGAACTGTAATAGCAGTAATTTGATGAAAATTTTACTGCAACTGTGTCCTCTTAATTAAAAAAAAAAAATAACAGTCATGAAAACATTTTCCCACAGCCACAGATAAAACAATCAGGAGAAGTATACTTCTGAGCTAAAAGGTGGAGCCAGAGCATCAGGAAAGCAGAGAAAACTGTGTTCAGATGCAGGAGGGCCTTTTTAAAATGTGGTTTTGCCCTGCAGCTTGTTGAGTATTCTGTGAACAGCTTCTGTGGCCACCGATAGGAACCAGTCTAGATCCCTCTAGGCATGTGTTGTGGATGGGGCTACTTGATGACTGTTTGTCATTAAACCTGTGGTCTACTCTTGGTTTTCCTCTCTTTCCTGATCTCCTTCTTGAGTCTTTTGTCTTTACTTGTTAGTGTAAGAGGGACCAAGTTTCTACCACAAGCCTCTCCATGTCCCCATTCTTTCCTGGGCAGCCTCAGCCATTTGCTTGGGCCATTCTCTCTTTCTATTTGAAACTTTCCAAGTTAATCTGCTGTTGAGCTTTAGATTCAAAATTCTAATTTCTTGCTAATTTTGGTGGTTTTAAAAAAATTTATATTTTTAAAAAAGATTTATTTGGAAGGATTTAATCAGGAAACAGTGTATTTGTCAAGTTTTGGAACTCAGCTTGCATCAAAATGATATATTTCCCTGTAGCTCTTTCTGGACCTTTTAAACTATTTCTTTACTGCTCTCGTCTCCATCCTCTTATCTCTCATTACATTTCTATCCTTTTTTAAAAAACACACACACACACACACACATTAAAAAATTGTCCTGTTTGAAATCTTCCAGTGGATCTTCTCTGATTACAGCAACAGGACCTTTGTGACAGCGTCCAAGATCCTGATCGACTCAAACCAATGTTTCCAGTGTTATTTCCTACGTCTGCTTATGATTCCAATATGCTGATCACACTGGCCAACTGTCCATTTCCTGAATGATAATTCATTCTTATAACCATCCCTTTTGAGTACTTTGGGCACAGCCTTGATATTGGCATCAAACTAAGAAATGGACTTATTATTTTAGACACTTAGAATTTATTAGAAAAAATAAACAATAAACAGATAATTGTAGTATGGAACATTCTAGGACACAGAACTTAGAGGACTGTAGGATTATAAAATAATCAATTGAATAACCCAATTGCAACAACTAAGTTAACTCTAAGGCATTTTTTAATTTAAAATTTTATTTCTAATAGACATTTATGGGGTACAGTGTGAATGTTTTGACATATATATATTAGATTGATGATATCCAGCTAACATATTTATCATCTCATATACTTATCTTTTTTGTAGTGATATTATTTAAAATCCATTTTTAAAAAATAACTACTTTTTTTCTCCCTTTCTCTTCTTCTCTTTTTGCGGTACTGAGGATTAAACCCATGTCCTCATGCATGCTAAGTAAGCATTGTACGCTGAGCAAAATCCCTCAAACCCTAAGTTTACTCTTGGAGGATGAATCTGACCCTGAGAATGATGAAAGATGGGTTGGTATTTTAAGTAGAGGGAATAATATGAGGCAGGGGGCTCATGAAGTATTTGCTTTTCTAGTGTTCACCCTGGTTTTAGAATAGTTGAAGAATAGCATGCATGGCTGTAGCATGGGGTAAGAATTGAGAAGTAGGTAAGAATTACATTCTGAAGAATCTTAAATGTAATGTTAAAGAATTTGTTTTATTTGGTGGAAATAGTGATGACTGAGTAGAACCAGCTCTCGTGGATATAAATTCCAATTTTTTTCAAAATATACTTTACAGGGCTGGGGTTGTGGCTCAGAAGTAGAGCACTCGCCTACCATGCATGAGGCACTGGGATTGATCCTCAGTACCACGTGCAAATAAAATATTGTGTCCACCTATAACTAAAACATAAATAGTTAAAAAAATATATACTTTACAGAGTTCCTGACAAAAAGGAAGTAGTAGGAACTCAAAAATAATGGTCATAGTTATTATCCTTACTTAAAGCAAAGATAGATATTTAAGGGCTTTAGGCAGGACATTTGCAAAGATGGATTTACAAATTTGGAAAACTCTTTGGCATTTGCGTTGAGGATTCATTGGGGAAGGAAGCAATGGAGAGTTATCAGAAAGCTATCTGAGTAATCTAGACTTTATAACCAAGGACATAGGTGTAGGGTTGGCAAGAAAGATGAATTTTAGAGAGTAGGAAAGAGAATCCAAAGGAAAGACTTGTTGTTGACTGTTTAGATGAGAATGGGCCAGAAACTGAAGGAGGATGGTGGATGGGCAGATGAGAGTCAAGAATAAGGCACACCTTGGTTTCTTGGTTGAATGCTTTCTCTTTCTTTTTTCTCCTTTTATTGGGGATTGAACCCAGGGTACCATGTATGCTAGGCAAGCACTCTCCCCTGAAATACTTCACTAGCCCTTTTATTTTGAGGCAGGGTCTCACTGAGTTGTTGAGGCTGCTGTGACTTGTGATCCTCTTGCCTCCACTTCCCGAGTACCTGGGATTATAGTAGGTGTGTGACGCAGAACCTCACTGGATGGTTTCTTAATGGCAGTGTGGTTTCACCGAAATGGTAAATATCAGTGAAAAAAAGGTTTAAGTCTATCTATGAAACTGTAGAATTTGATATATGGATGAAAATCCATCACTGTTGCTCAGTAGAAGAAATCCATACTGAAGCTCAGTATAAGAAACAATTAAGGATTTATTATTTCCAGGTGATGAGTGAGTATAGATGTGATTATGCAGAAAGAAGAGAGTTTCTGAAGAAGTCCTTTAGGTATACTAACATTTAAGAGAAAAAAAAAAAAAAGGAAGAAGAAGAAGAAGAACCATGAAAGAGGATAAGATGGAAGGGACTGGGAGACGCCATTACAAAAGAGAAATGGGAACAATTTCACCATGGAGTACCTAGTCAAAGGTGTTACATGCTTCCAGAGTCTATCTTCTAAGGACTGATAGTTGTACCTTGAATGTACAACTGGAAGACATTGGTAACTGATGAAAACAGAGGAGTAAGTAAAGGCTTGAAGTCTATAGTAGTCTATAGACTCCTCTTTTAACTTGACTTTTAAGGAAAGGAGAGAAATAAAGTACAGTCACTTCCCTTACCTATGATTTCACTTTCCATAGTTTGTTACCATGGCTAACTACAGCCTGAAAATATTAAGTGGAAAATTCCAGAAGGAAACAATTCATAACGTTTATAGTGCAGACCATTCTGAATAGCATGATGAAATCTGTCCTGGGCTGTGAATCAAACCTTTGTGCTATGTACCTACCTACACTGTACATGCTATTTACCCATTTGTTAGTCAGTAGCCCTCTCTGTTATCAAATCAACTGTCCTTAGCCCTCTTTGTTATCAGTCAAGCCACCTCTCCTGGTATCATAGTGCTTATATTTAATTAAGCCTTATTTTTACATAATAATGGACCTGAAGCTTTAGAGTATTGATGTTGGGAATTTTATTAGATATTAGATATTAGAATTCTTTTGTTTTATCATTTTTAAAATTTTTTTTTAAAAAATTTTTATTTATATATGACAGCGGAATGCATTTCAATTCTTATTACACATATAGAGCACAATTTTTTCATATCTCTGGTTGTATACACAGTATATTCATACCAATTCATGTCTTCATACATGTACTTTGGATAATAATGATCATCACATTCCACCATCATTTAAAACTCCTTGCCCCCTCCTTTCCCCTGCAACCCCTCAGCCCTATTTGTTTTATTATTATTGTCTTCAGTCTCTTATTGTGCAAAACTTTTAAGTCATTTATAATTCATCGATTTATCTTAAGTACATATATGTAGGAAAAAAACAGTACTGGGAATTGAACCCAGGGCTTCCCGCATGCTAGGCAAGTACTCTACCAATGGCCCACATCTCCAGGCTTTGATACTATTTGTGGTTTTAGGCATCTACTGGAGATTTAGAACATATTCTTGCAGATCAGGAGGGTCTACTGTAGTTGGAAATAGGATCAATCTCTTAATGCAGTTTTCTCAATGAAGAATGCCAGTCTCAATTTGAAGCACTCCCTGGAAACCTCCTAAGCTTCCTTTTCTCATCAGCTCTTCTTGCCCAGCCACTAGGAGGACTTTTAGTCTCTCTCGAATCTGCCCTTGTTTTCCCATTTCTCTAATAAACTCTAAATGAGCTTTAAAAAAGAAAGGAAAGCCACAAAACCTAAAAGAAAAATGTAGACAATAAAATATATTAGGATGGGTAAGAAGTATTTCAGCAAAATATTTAAAAGTAGTAGGTTTAATCATATTGTCACAGATCAATATATTTGTATAAAATTAAAACATTTCATATGGCAAAAAAAAAAACCACAATTAGAAGGAGAGTGACAACTGGGAACGTGTTAGAACACATGGCAGAACATAGCATGTGTACTCTATTAATGTCATTAAGTCTTAAATGTCATTAAGGAAATTAATAGAGTTTCTATTTAAAGTCAGAGACTTACATATGGGTAAAATGAGATATCAGCATCATTTCCTAACCATGACAGTGACACCCTTTAAAAACGATTTATATTTTGTGCTGAGATGGTACAGGGTAAATGTAGAAATTGATTCACCTGTCCAGGGAAGTGGATTTGGAATGTATATTAAGACTTTTCAAAGTGTATAGACCTTGACTCAGTAATTATAGCAATTCTCACTTCAGAGTTACACACAAAAATGTGAATTCCTTGTGTGCTGTTTATTTGATGGAGGAATATTGAGAACTACATATTCATGACAATAACAGGATATGTTTGTAAGTTATGGCTTAGCTATACAGTGTTAGGGATTTATTAAAATCATTAAAAGAGTAGTTGACAACATTTTCACATTTGCATGGCTATAATATTGATATAGGCATACATCTAGGCATACAGAAACTTAGAGTAATAAAAGACTTTTTTGTTTGTGTTTTCTTCTTAGTTATTTTCTCATTTCCCATGTACGTAAATCACTTTTATAATAATTAACAGCTTTATTGTAATTAGATGTTTTTAACCACATGACATGGTTAGCCTTTTAATTCTTGCTTGTTGTTTTCAATTTAAAAAGCCCATTGTGCTCATAAAGATGATTTTTAAAAGATTCGATTTTAATTTATCCTGACGTGATTAATCATGTGCATTTGAGATGTGAGAACTGCTATTTATGGTGATGATGGTTATTCAGAATTGTGATGTGGGATTGTTGTAAAACCAATGAAGACTCAATGTGTAGATTTAGTTCTTCTGCAGGTTAATGTCCTTCACATTGCATGACACATATTTGATTCATTGCTTTTATTATAAAAAAGTGAAAGTTGCATTGTATTGGGATATTTAGATTATTTATTATTATTATTATTTTATTATATATTTACTAATGAAGTTTCATAGACAATTTATAAAATAGAATCTCTGAAGAAAAGCATTCCTTTTTTTGTTGTTGTTTTAAAAAGTTACAGCAATTTCTATGATTTGAAACCATTACATGGTATTTTAGTACTTGAAGAGCTGTAGTTTCCATTTGGTACTATGATCCTTGGAAATCTGGTTGTATCCCCAAAGAAAACATAGTTGATTTAAAATATTTTATTTTCTTATTTGGTGTGAAAGAAATACTTGTATTTTTAAAAATATATATATAAAACCCTGTTTTAAAAAAATTTTAAACTACAATGTCAGGTAGAGTGGCACATGCCTGTAATCCCAGTGACTTGGGAGTCTGAGGCAGGAGGACTGCAAGTTCAAGGCCAGCCTCAGCAATTTAGTGAGGTTCTATACAACTTAGGGAGATACTATCTCTAAACAAAAAATAAAAAGACTGAGGATGTAGCTCAGTGATAAAGCACACCTGGGTTAAATCTCTAGCACCAAACCAAACTAAACAAAGCTACTATAAGGTTAGTTTAAATTTTGTAAATGAGAGCAGAGAATATGTCTGTGAACAACTGGCTAACCCTCTTGACCCATCTTGCACAACATTTTAGGCAAAAGCAAAGCATAATAAATTTTTTCAGGAAATGTCAGGCATATTTTATCAACATTGTATTAACAATCAGCAACAGGATGGGTCTGCCTCCTGAAGATACAATTAAATTTCTCAGTTAATTTGTCATGCCTTTTGGTAGGCAGTTATATTTGTGATGTTGAAAGCTCATTTTATTATGGTAATTTAGAATCATTAAACTTATAGATCAGATGAGTTTATGTTTTATTGTAAAGTCCATCATCGATTTCATGAATGAGTTCACACTCACTGAAACATGGTTAAGTTTAAAACAAACATTAAAAGAGATTAAATACTGCTAGTGAATTTTCTGCCCAATTTGAATTTAAACACTTGTGAAAATTAAGACAAGTAAAAATCAGTACTTATTGCAAAATATAAACAGCTGGCAAATGAAAGTTATAAGCAGAAATCATCTAGTTTATAATTGTTTTTGATTTTTCAGATCAATCAATATTAATGTAAATGTTCAAGATATCGTTTTAATTTGCAGAAATGTGTGAAATTTTACATTTGATTGAGGAGTGTTGAATGTTTGGTTATTTTCTTTCAAGTGAAAGAAGAAATTTTATTTTTACTTCTTGATCCATTTGAAGAGTCATGATTTTCTGATTTAATCCTTCAGAGGACTAATTAATATTTACTCTTTCCGATAGTTTTTTATTCTAGATGGCACAAAGAATCTAATTTGTCTTTACTGAAATTTTGAGCTGAAAATGGTATAATTCAGGGCGATTTTTAAAAAAGTTCCAAATATTTATGTTCTAAAGTATGCTTTGGGTGACTAACACTTCAAAATCCACATTTGTGTCATCCGCAATTGTAGTCATGCCATTATTTTTTTAAAAGCCCTGATTATTTTCTGTCTTTTGATGAAATTAGTTTGCTCTCTTAATAGCTATAGTTCTGCATTTTCTTTTTCAGATCAATTTTAAAATCCCAGCTTCAAATAGTGATAGTATAAAGCACTCAGGTGTCTGTATTGTTGAGCTTAGAGAATCAGTCAGAGGTTATCTCAAGTTTTCCCCCCGAGATGGCTAGTACTTGTGAATATGCTGTCACCATTTCTCTCCTTTATTCTGCTAGACTTCATTTCTAATATCAGTAGTTAACTCTATATTAGCAGTTAAAGAAATGGAAGCATGGCATTACCTTACACTAAATGTATGCTATACACTGATTTCTACCTACATGTGCATAGCAGACCAACTTGAATATATTTTGTGAATCATATTCCAACGTCATATAATCCTATACATCTTATTAAAACCAGCTTTATATGGCAGTTCCAGAAACAGTTCAGGCACATTAAAATAGTGAAGTACTGCATAAATGTTGATAAAGCAGTCTTCTAATGTGATGAAAAGTTGAGTTGTATGGTCAGCTAGTAATTTACTTAGTAAATTATTTATTCATTGCCGCAAGAGTAACCTGCTTTACAGAAATAGGACACTGACTAACCTATGTTCAACAATGAGACATGAACTAATTTCAGATACCTTTTGCCACCCAGTGAACTGTGATGCTTTCTCATTTCTTTCCTCTGCCCGCCTTCTTGCCCCCTGAACCCTTCTTTCCCTTTCCCTTCCTGGCAGTTGTCTCCTTGCTAGCCTCAGCAAACATGTGGATCTTCGCAGGAAAACGGTAATTCTACTCTTACCATGGAGAGAATAAGCATAATTTGGGGTAGTTTGCACTTACGAAATCTCTCTCAATCCTGGCAAGCAAGAACTAGAAGTGCTTTGTGATAGTGGTTACAAGTTAAGGGTTGAGTTTGTTTACAGGAAAATCTTCCCCCTAGTAGTTGACCAAAGATAATCCTTATTTTTTGAAAGTTCTGAACATTTGTAATACTTTTGAAAACTGATCTTAAACTCAGTCTTTTATTATATGAGTGGTGTGGATGTGTGTGTGTGTGTGTGTGTGTGTGTGTGTGTGTAGCAAGGGAGGTTGTTCTTCCTACATTGCCTTTTCATCCTAAAAAAATATATGAATTAACTTTTTAACTGATGGTTTTCAAAATGGTGCAATTGAATGGGTTTGACATGAAACATGGGACATAAGACATGCTGATGCTATTAATTTCCTCCAAGGTTGTCATAGTTAACAGTAGGCTTACTGATACTTTTATAGGTCAATTCACTAAAATTAAAATTGGCAGGAGGTAGGGGTTAGTTCAATACATAATTAAAAAGACATTCTTAAAATTGGAAATAAGGGGAAAATTAGATAGGGATCCATAAAGCATTTTAAAATAATTTCTCCTATGACTAAGCTAAATGTTAACTTTTTTTCCTTTGGAACAGATATCCTCAATAAAAGAAAAGTGGGGGAAAGGTCTCATTTTGAAATGTTCTTTATGCTATATGAAGAAATATATGCTAAGTACTTATAAATTCATTTTGTATGACTTTTTTTTACTTCTTATGACTTGAAATTGGGACAAAATATTTGTTCATTAATAGGAAACATTAGTAAATTATTGAAAACAACAGTATCTGTAACATCATGATTGTGCTACCTCTATTAAAAAGCTTTTTTTATAATTAAGACTTAGCTCTCTATTGTCTGTTAATTAATTTATTTTTCCTCAGGGACAAACTGAGAAGACAGAATTCAGTGTGTGTACATGTGTGCTTCCCTTGAATTAGTGGGAGAGGATAACTGGGCTGATTAAGTGATTGCTAGTTTGTCTAAAGTCTTTTGCTTCCACCCATGCAACCAGAAGTCTCTCTACCATCTGTAGGATTTTAAAATTGATAAGTGCTTCATAGATGAAACCTAAAGTTCTTTGTTATTAATGAAGGTTTTCATTAGTAAAAGATTACTTTCTGGCATCCTAGAAGTAAGTGGCATATGATCTTCTATATTCATATTTTTGTGTGATAAATACAAATCAAGCATATTAAGTGTGATGTAATTGTATTTGCATTGTTTTTCATGAGCCTTTAGTCATCTGTATGTCAAAAAGAGCTCACATCTATATTGTGGTACATTTATCTAAAGAAGAAACCTTTGGAAATATACGGTAAGTGACAGTATTATTTCAGCTTCCAATTCACTCTAAGGAGAGATGAACTGAAATTGAACACACCTCTTTTGGTCCAGTAGTTAAAAATATTTCCATTTCCACCAAGCTCCTAAATTCTATTGCTTGAACAGGAAGCTTGTCATAGACACTGAGAGGACCTGAACTGATAGTGAATAGTGATGACCATTTTTTATTTTCTGAAATGAGACAGCTGGCATAAAACTGGGACTATTCCATGTAAGTTTGTATGTATACTCACCTACCTATGCTATGTAGAATATGTTACTCACTACATTGTGCCATTAAATTTTAAGTAAAGAATTTGTGATAATGGAGTTAGGATTGGATAAAAGTATCTATAAATCAAATTTAAGTCTCTTAATGTCCAAGAACTTTAAAAAAATTAAGAATTCAAATGCTGTTCCTGTCTCACCAATTATTATTATTATTTTTTAATTCTGTGTCAAAGAATTTAAGTGTTATTGCTAGTGGTTGCTGCTTCTTGTTCATGTGTGTCATGTATTTTTAGTTGGTGACGAATGACTTGGAAACCATTGAATGACTTGCCATTTGTTATGTTGAAATTAAGTAATTCTTAGTAGTTTCAGAACATCAACAATTTCTAAATGTAATTAAAGTAAAATACATTTTTCTTTTGAATTAGGTGTTCAGTGGTTAGTATTGTGCACAAAATGAAGATAAAAATATAATCATATGACTTAATATGCCTTTTACTTTTTAGCTGCTTTTCAATCAGTTAGTAAAACCATGACCCTTTCTGAGTTTTGTGGGTTTTTTTTTTTTTTTTTTGATGTGGTGTTGGGGATTTAACCCAGGGCCTTGTGCTTGCAAGCAAGCACTGTACCAGCTGAGCTATATCCCCAGTCCTATGACCCTTTCTATTAGTAGCAACTTTCCATTTTTATGTTTGGTTTTTAAAAATAATTGCTAAATTACATCATTCTCTAATAGAAAGTTAAGGGTCTGGGGAGAATCATTAACCATTTCAGTCATGTTTACTTCATTGAATTTTATTAAATCATATTATTAAGGGCCTGAAATTATTCTATGATAAGTTATTTATGTTTCTAAAAAACGCCTTGGGCTGGGGATGTGGCTCAAGTGTTAGCGCGCTCGCCTGCATGCGTGCGGCCCGGGTTTGATCCTCAGCACCACATACAAACAAAGATGTTGTGACCGCCGATAACTAAAAAATAAATATTAAAATTCTCTCTCCTCTCTCTCTCTCTCTCTCCCTCTCTCTCTCTCTCTCTCTCTCCCCCCCCCCTCTCTCACTCTATCTTTAAAAAAATAAAAATAAATAAATAAAAATTAAAAAACGCCTTGATGAGAAAAACCCAGTTGGCAAGATTAAGATCTCAGGGAAAATAGTAACTTAGGAACAAATAAATATAGTGTTAAGTACACTTTAAATATGTATTTTAAATAAGGCAAAAGAAAACACTGCTTTTATAAGATAGGAACATTATGGGGTCTGCATGCTGCACAGGTGCCCCTCCCCCAAGTGATCTTCACTTCATAAAATAACTGCTACAGCTCCACTCACCCAAGGCAGAGCCTCCCAAAAGTACTGTGTTACACAGACTGTACTTTATCTTAAGGTTTTTAAACCAACTTTTATTATATTACAAGTTATTTTAATTTTACTTTTTCCCCCCTTAGATACATGTGAAATTGTCTGGACTTTTCACAAATTACTCTGGGGCTTAAGGGAATGAGTTTCATTGCCTCATCTTTGTTTATGTATGGAGTGGCTGAAGTAGCACACCACTGGGAAGCTTATGGTAGGGGTAGAGTTATAGAGAGCATAGTGGTTAAGTGTCCTGTTTTAAGGGTCAGAACATATCTGTGTATATAAATAAATCTCACACAGAGAACAAATGCAATAAATCTGTTCTTATTCCTTGAATGAATGTAACTGTGTTCCCCCCCCCCTCAGGGCAGGGGATTGAATCCAGCCCTTTGCACATTCTAAGCAAGTGCTCTAGCACTGAGGTACTTCCCCTGCCAATAATTGTGATTAAAAAAAAAATTAAACATGAGTCAAGAGACAAATACTTCTGACCATAGCTTCAGAATATTTTTATAGAGCATATAAAAATGTGAAATTGATCTAGGTAAGACAAAAATGCCCTAGATAAGTGTCTTAAGTTGCATATGGTGTAGTGTTACTTTTCATGTCTTTCATAATACTGTATTTCAAATAACACTAGACCTTGTACTATGAATATAGCTGATTCTATCAAAATGAACTATGAAAAATCACTTCACTTTTAGTTTAATAGATAAATGTTGCAGTTGATGATATTCTATGTAAATTTTTCTATAATTTTAACCCTTAGCCCAGCATTCACTGAAGAAAAAATATCAATATACAATTAACTTTTTCTTTTTAATTATTCCACACTGGCTTTTCATCTCTTTCAAATTTAAATAAATGCTGAAGAGAGAGGTTGGTTCCAATTACACTATACTGATATGGTTGCCAGTGTCAAGTTGTAATTGATGTGACAGGAGAGGTAGGAAAGACGAAGATATAAAATCAAAGCTACACTGTGATATGAACTTTATGCAGGCAGCAGAACTACAAGTGATGGCTTCCGTCTCTTCAGAACAATGGAGGTCAGAGGCAATAGAACCACTTCTTTTAAAAGACTGGAAAAGTAGAAAGCCAGAGACAATAAAAAATGTAGAAAGAGTAAGCAATTTTCATATAAGCAGCAGCAAGGGGGTGGTGGGGGGAGAGAGAGAGAGAGAGAGAAAATACCCTGCTATTAGATCTGCACTCAAAAAATACTGGAAGGGAGCTCTTTTTGCTAAAAGAAAGTGGGACCGGATGGCAATTCAGCTCTACTACATAAAACTGCAGAACATGCATTCTTTTCAGATACACACAAAATTCTCAGTTATATGTGAGGTCATTAACATTTTGATAAAACTTAAATTTTATCCAAATTTAAATTTGAAATCTTGTGTTAGTATGCTGTGTCACTCAAATGAAATTACATTAATAAAAATCGGCTAGGAAATATTCACACATCCCAAAATTAAAAGCATACCTTTAAACGATGATAGCTCATAGAAGAAATCACAAAACATAGTTATTAAATATTATAAATTGAATGGTCATGAAAACACAACATAAAATATGTAGAAACAGCTAAAGCAGTAATTAGAGGAATATGCCTAACTATAAAATACTCATATTAGTAAAAAGAAAAAAGGCTTAAAACAGTGATCAAAATTTCTGTCTTAATGTAGGAAAAGAAGAGCAAAGTATATCTGTCATAAGAAAGGAAATAATAATAATAATAATAATAATAAGAAGAAGAAGAAGAAGAAGAAGAAGAAGAAGAAGAAGAGTGGGCATCAGTACAATGGAGACAACAGAAATTTCACAAAATTGAAGAAAATTGATTCTTAGATTATTAAAATTGATACTTCCCTAGCAACAATGATCAGGAAAAGGAAAGGAAAAACAAAAAATGACAGTGTTGGGAGTTAGAATTGATACAAGGAAATACTATGAATACTTTGTGTGGACGTTCCTCTGCCTGAGTGCTATACCAGAGATGGTCAGGCGGTAGGGTGGAGGCGGAGTGAGGTAGTGCTCAAGCACATGTAGATTGTTGCTCTACTGGGAAATTTACACAGGCTCTTCAGTCATCACTATCTTAGCAAATTACCTATTAGGTATGTTTTTATAAGACTAGGAAATTGAGGCTGGTGGGTAGAGGCCATTGTTAATGTGCCCAAGGCTAGATAAGCAAAGTAGCCAATAAAGCAAAAGAACCAGAGGCTGCACCACTTGTGTCACCAAAGCCCTTTGCTCCCTTGACTTTTTCTTAATCAAATTTTTAAAAATAATTATTTGTTTTAATTAGTTATGTAGGACAGTAGAATGCACTTTGATACATCATATATAATGGAATATAATTTCTCATTCTTCTGGTTGTATGTGATATAGAATCCCACTGGTCATATAGTTATATGTGTACATAGGGTAATAACGTCTGATTCATTGCACTGTCCTTCCTATCCCCACGCCCCGTCCCCTCCTGGACTCTTTTTTAATGTGTCATGAAAACAGCAATAACTAATTCCAGCAAATGAGATATAAAGTAATGTCAGTCTGTGCTGTTGACTGTAACAAAATAAAATAGATGGGTTTGTTAGTCATCTTTTGATCACTCTGACCAAAATACCTGAGAAGAACAATTTAGAGGAGGAAAGATTTATTTTGGATAAAAGGAAACAGTTCATGGTTGGCTGGCTCCAGGGCAGAAACATCGTGGTGGAAAGGTGTGGTAGAGGTAGAGGAAAGTTGTTCAGTTCATGGCAGCTGAGAAGGAGTGGGTAGAGTGGGGAGCAGGGAGAAAGGGCCTTTGGAGAAGATAAACCCAAGGCATGGCCCCTGTGACCTACTTCCTCCAATTAGGTCCCACCTCCCAGCACTCCATTCAAATATCACTCCATTCAGATATCCATCAAATAGATTCAAGCCGCTGATGAAGTCAGAGCCCTAAAAAGCCCCACCTCTGTACCATGAGACTTGGGATATTCTGTATCAGAGGCATAAAATGGAGTGGCTTATAAATAGCGAACACAGAAGTGGTTTTTGTTTTGGTTTGATTTTTTAATCGCAGTTCAGGAGGCTGCGAAGTTCAAGATCATGGCACTGACCGATTTGGTGTCTGCTGAGGGTCAGCTTCCTGGTTCACAGACCATCATCTTCTTGCTGTAACCCCCCATGGTGGAAACAGGAAGTTCACAGGGCTCTCTTTAATGAGGGCACTAATCCCATATGTGTTAGTCAGCTTTGTGTTGCTGGGACCCCCTGCAAGCACAACTTTAGAGAAGGAAATGTTTATTTTGGCTCATGGTTTTCTGGAGATTTAGTCCATGGTTGCTCCATTCATAGCAGCATTCAAGCTAGGTTGGACGAGTTAGGTCACAGATCCTATAATCTCATCATCTAACCTCTGAATTTTCCTGTAGGTACTGTTGGGGGCTACCTTATATCCAAACCATAACACCATACACGAGGGCCCTGCCTTCCTGAACTAATCACTCTAAAAGGCTTCCCCTCTTCAACCCTCACTTTGGGGATTAGGTTTCAACATAAGAATTTTAGGGAATCAAGAGAAACTGGATCTCATCTGTGGGGTGTTACTCAGAGCTTCCTGGTAATGATGCTGTTTCCTCTTTTCTGTGTACTTAATCTAAAACATAACTTTTTTCAAGTTTAGTATTCTTAAAACCCATTTTCTCGATTTTTACAGTGAAATCCATTTATGTTAGGCAGAAGATAGATACAAAAACAAGTAAATTTATTAAGAGAAATTTTTTGCTTTTCTGTAAGATGAAAGTTGCCCCCCTCTGCAATGACATGAACGGCATTTCTATAATTAAATGTTCATTCTTAGAAGGAAAGGATATTCTGAAAAATAGATTTTAACTTGTTTTCTTCTGGGAAGCAGAATTCTTAAATTTTTCATAAAAAATGTCAGTTATGTGCAACTGTTTTTGATGATATATGAGTAAAATGAAAATTTCACCTTTTTTTATTTGACTGGTGTTCCTTTTGTATTCAATGAGTAGAATACGTTAAGAAAGAATTTTTCTGTTTGTAGAATGCAAAGAATCTTCAAGCAAATGTAAATATAGTGAAAAGTAAAGGTAAAATAGAATATTTTTTTTGTACCAGGAATTGAACCCAGAGTTGCTTAACCATTGAGCTACATCCCCAGTCCTTTTTTAATATCTTTTTATTTTGAGACAGGGTCTCACTAAGTTAGTTACGGCCTTCCTAAATTGCTGAGGTAGGCCTTGAACTTGCAATCCTTCTGCCTCACCCTCCTGAGTTGCTGAGATTACAGGTGTATGCCACCATATTTGGCTAGAGTACACTTTTGTAGATATTAATTTGCAGCCTGAGTCAGCTTATAATTATGTATTTATAATAAGTAAATTAATAGTGAGTTAATGGTCCATTCCAGAAATATGAATATGAAGCTCATGTTGAAAAATATCTGCTGAAAAATATATATTTTTTATTTTTAAAAAATATTTGTAATCGTCAGTACCTTTATTTTTTATTTGGTTTTATGTGGTGCTGAGGATCGAACCCAGGGACTTACATGTGCTAGGTGAGCACTAGACCGCTGAGCCCCAGCCCCAGCCCCTCTGCATATTTTTAAATACATTTTGCATTAATTATATAACTAAAACTATTATACCAAATTATTTTTGAAACAAATCTTGAGAATGTTTAAAGCTTATTACACACCTTTTTTATTTTGCAAAATGTTTAGTAATCATAAGTGAGACATGTTTGAGGACTAGGTATTTGAAATTCTGCCTTTCCTAGCAAAGTCCATGTTATCAAATGTGTGATACAAGTGTTTTCTAATAAAACTAACTCAGTATTTGTTTGTTATTTGTCATTGTACACCAATGTAACTTGAACTTTCTGGTAGTTCAGGCCTTGGGAACAATAACCAGTGCTCTCTAATTAATTGTTCTTTACTTGTTTTTAACCTTTAGCTATATTTTGGATTTGTTGGTTTGTTCGGTTACATTGTTGAGGGAAAAGGGAAAATAATATATGAAGTTTTGCTGAAACAAAACTCTGGAATGAAACGAAGTATGAGCTATGCTGTGAAATAAATATTGCAGTATGAACATATGGAGAGAAACAGCATTCATTGGAAAGTTTGGATCTGTGGGTCAGCTGCACTGTTTGTGTTTGAGATTCGCAAATGTCAGTGTGAGCTGAAATGAAATAATGATGCTTAAAAATAAAAGAAGCAGCAGCAGAATTTCCATTGTGCACAGGGAGAAATGCAGACAGGACTTTATTTTATTAAAAGTAGAAAGTAAAATAAAGTCATACAGGGAAAAGTCTTCACATGGTATTACTTGAAATCAAAGGGTAATTCTTTTATATCATATGGTCTCAAGTGGATTTACATAATCTTATGTCAATATCCCCCAGTATTTCAGTAGTGCTATTGCAATAAGAAATACAGTAGACTAGATAGAAAAAGGAATTATTTTCAAAACTGGTGAAATCCACTAATGAATTGTAACTGAATAAGTATGGGAAAAATAGGTGATAGACAAAAGAAACTAAAAATCAGGGTAGAACACAGAAATTGAAAATGAATAATAATAATAATTAAGAAGAAGAATCTTAGAGAATGTCTAACCTAACAGGCCCTTATCTTCTGCCCTGATCTCAGATCTCTCCTGATTCTCTTGCAACTTCTTCTCACACCCATTAGTGTGCCCATACCAGCCTATACGTGGGAAGACACAAGAATCTGCTGAAGCACCAGGAGGGGTCTTTCTGCCTAGAAAATTTAAACCTGCTTAGGAAAGAATGTCTTTTCTTAAAGAAAGACCCCACAGAAATAGAAACTACTCAAAAATCCATGTACTTACTTAGGAAAGTGAGTTCTTTTTTTTTCTGATTTTTGTCCATTTTAAATACACTTATAATAATCAATGATACTAGTTGGATTTTATTTAAATGTTCATGTCATCAGATAAGGCAGTCCCAGTGCCCATCACCAATGTTTGTTTTTGTTTGGAAACTATATCAGTTCCAAAGATAGTGCCACAAACCAATTTTTTCATTATCATGTAGAAATATTAGCTCCTTAGAGCTTTAATCTTCATTTTGACATTGCTTTTTATTAAAAGCCTCAAAAGTCCACTTAGGTACATCTCTAAGCATGCTTTATATAGGAACAGCCTGTCCCAGAAGAAGTGTTTCAAGAATGTTCAGGTTTTTTTTTTTTTTCCTGAAAATCTTAAGGTTGAATAGTCAAGGCACTCAGTTATAGGTAATATGGGGCCTTTGAACTCCAAATTGGGGAATTAATTTGAAGGAGATACATTATGTTCCTAAGAGCTTTTATTCTTTAGTTCTTTTTAGCCATTTGTTATTGATTCATTAATATTTTATTTAAAGAAAATGGAAAACATCAAAAGTTAAAATTCAATACAGGACATGTACCTAGTATTTATTTAGCTTATACTCTGCCAGACATCATTGAACTACAAATAATACTTCAGAATAGGAACCACAGTCATCTCCACTTTACAGATGAAGCAGTTGAGTACAGAATGTGCCAACAACTTGACCAAAATCATACTGCTCATAGGTAGCAGATTAAACCTTGCCCATCTGATTCCATGTACTTGAATTTCCTCTGATAGAAATAAAAGATATTGTGTGTTTAGTAAAAACTGAAAAACATTTCTATTAAATATTTGTAGGCATGTTTGTGATTGGAACACTGGAACAGTCTTAGGATTACAATGGCTTTCATTCTGTTTTCATATTTGACTGATGTGTTATATTGATAGAAAAGCAAATATTTTATACAATCTTTAACGGAATAATCCTTTTTAAATTTATTTAAGCAGCAAGGTAATTTTGCAAGCATTAGAGAATTATCAAATTATGTAACAGTTGATTTGTCATCAGTTTTAGCCAGTCTTTATTTTTTTTAACCAAGTAGGCCTTATTTATATCACTATTTTTGTACTATTGTTTTTCTTCAAAAACTAGAAGATTTCAAACTACATAGTTTTAAGAGTTTGTACATAACCCAAATTTTCAAATACCAGTAAACTTCCTAATTATCGATAGGAGAAGTTTGGCAAGCAATCTCCTCTTAGGGTACAGTTCTTCACAGACAACATAGATGACTGACTGTGTGGTTGTATGCTTTGAGTTCTGAGTGTGAAGGTTTCGATTTTGATTTATTTGCTCTTCAACTTATATGTTTCAACATTAAGATGATCAGATTCTTGGCTGAAAAAAAAAATAAAAATGTACCTCAAGATATTTTTTTTCAATATTTTAATATCCTTTTGGTTCTCCTTTTACTGTGTGCTGGAGGAGTGGAAAATAATTTAAAATTCAACATTAATATAAAAGTGGGGTGACAAATTAAGTCTATACTAACTTAAGTTTTTTATCTTATTATGAAGAAATATGAACAGAAATCTTCTAGACAGATAAGTTATTGCAACAATATAGATACTTGGGGAAGGGATATATGTTTTTGATTTTGTTGCTCAGTTGTGTGAGTTAAAAGTAATATCATCAAGACAGCCCAGCTGTTCTGTGCCAAGTCATTCCTTGTCACTAACTGATTGCTCTGATTGCTATGGGCCTGGTTTTTAGTGGTGCTAGTTAGTGATTATTTTATTTGAACCAATTGTGAATGGAGTTGAGTTTTCCAGGAAACCTTTAGGGAAATTGTATTTGACTTTATTAGGCTGCACTGAAATATTTCGGGACTGCTAACTTGCAATCCTAGAGGCCACATGGGCGTTGTTTCCTGGGCAGGCAGAACCTGTAGCTTGAGGCCTTGGGAGAGAACCTTGTTATTGTTACACAGCATGGATCCCTATATCCCTGGAAGAAGATGGACAGTCCCTTACCTTGAAGTCTCTTTTACTTTCAGCTTTATTTTTAACTTCCTCCTGCCCCAACCTTCTTGTTATTATACCATTTTTTATATTTTTTAAATTAATTGAGCTTATTTTAGCAGGAACAAAGTATAGAAATAATGGTTCTTAGGTTAGATTATTCGCCTGAGTTGATACCAGCATCTCACTCCATAATTGTCACAGATTTTGTGCCTTTTTTTTTTTACAAAAAAAAAAAATATATGGGTTGCGATCATTATGTGAAGTTTTTTTTTAATTGTGCCAGTATTATTGCTTAAAATTATTTATTACTAAACCATCTTTGGTGCAAGATTAGGATGCACAGAATACTCATGAATATATATTAATGCAACAGCAATTATTATGCAGTGAAACAGCATTTTGGAGAAATCAGCTCATCTTATTTTCAGTATAAACCACTGATGCAAGAGGATGCAGGAAGTTCTCAAATTTCAGAGTGAGAAAATTGGACATAGCCTCTTAACAGCTTAAGAAAAACTGGATGCAGTTTTACACCATCTGTGAATGCCTTTGAGATTCATATATTCTTCCTTTACTATTCTACCTCAATCCTGCCTATTAAAGATCTTTTTCTCCCTGTGTGTCTTTTAAAATCATGTTTCCCTTACTTATAGGCTTCTTCTAGACATTTACTGTTTTTCTCACATGCCCTTAAAAATAATTATTTTATAAGCCACTTAAGTATCATTCTAGGGGCTTGATAGATGACTTCGAAATTCCCTGCAGTGGTAGCATTGTTCATTAAGTTGCTTGGTTGTACTTTGGCAGTACAATGTGACCACTGATTAAGTTTATCTTAGTTTTAAAGATAAACAGATGTCATTTCTTTTAAAGACAGCTATTGTCTGAAAATGTTGAGTACATTTTAGGAGGTTTCAGAAAATACAAGTTTTATATTGCAAATCCCTTATGGTATTTTAGAAAGTATAGTATGTAGTAATTTTCTTCATCTAAGATTCTGAATGACTTTTTAAGGTAACAACACTTTTATAGTGTGAAACTTTGAATGGAAAGGAAGTTAATTAAAGATGTGATGAAGTAATGCTATGTACAATTTTAATTCAAGTTCCTTGGGTCTATTTTCTCTACTTTACCTCTCTTATTTTAGAAATTTAAAGAAAGAAATGATTCCCCCTCCCCCCCACACACATTCTTAGAAAATTAGCAACTTTTTTACTCAGAAACCTAAAATAAAAATTACATTTAATAGTAAAATGTTAGAAGACTTAGCTTTAAAAACAGAAACCTGGAAACTCACTGTAATTAATTATATTTATTGTTGTACTAGAAGTCTTAGCCATCACGGTAATATAAGAAAAATAATTGAACATTTAGGCAAAAAGAAATAAAATAGTAATTTATTGACAGGAAAAAAATTGATTTTCTATGTAGAAAATCCTACTTCATCCATATACAGCTTAATTAATATTAAAGAGTTTAACAGTGTTGCTATGCACACTAAAAATATGATTTTTAAGAACATTAGAAAATATCTATAGTAGTTATAGCATAAAGAAGTATCAAAGAATAATCTTTAAAATGTCATCTGAGACTTTTATGGAAAAATGAAAAGACAAATGAAAAAGACTTAAAAACAATTTTAAGAGGCTTTTTAAAAGACTATGCTTATAGATCGGGAGATTCATTACAATAAAAAGTTGTTATCTAATTGCTCTCTAGAGTGAGTTAAAATCCAAGGAGATATTTTCTTGAAACTTAACAAGTTGATTCTAAAATGTTATAGAAATGAATAAAATACCCGAATTACCTATAACCCAAAGAGGAAGAACTGGATGAGAGACAAATTTCGCTACACATTGAAGCAAAAGGAGCAGGCTAAATGGAGATAATAAAAATATGAGCATCATTCGTTTCTGTGACAAAATACCTCTTGTTCTGCAAGTCACTTGAAGAGGCATGACACCAAAGTCAAGTTGGTTCAACTTGACTTATCCACCTTGTTTGTTCCTCTTACCATATTGAACTGCTCTCAGGGATTAAATAAAGAAGGATATAATAATCATCAATGCAGAGGGCACTTTGACTGATAAGTCATTAAGACCAATGACTCTAGAGCTGATTTGCCTGATTTCAAAAGATGTGTGACCTTGGATAGTTATTTAATCTTCCTTTGCTTCAGTTTTCTCATCTAGAAAATTGAAAAGTAGTAGTACTTCGTGTATAATGTTATTGTAAAGATTAAGTGAATTAACACATGTAAAGCTAGTAGAATACCTGGCATACAGTGCTTAGTAAATATTACTGTTTTTATTTCTTTGCACCATTGTTCTGTTTATGAAAATGCTTTCATCCTGTGTTACCTTTGACATTAGGTATTTAATTCCATGTTAAATTATAGGTGTTCAAACAATATGTGCCTTAAGTGTTAAAAAAAAAACATGAATAGCAGATTTCTTTAAGGAGTCACATCTGGTATACGCTGGGGCTTAAAGAACTATAAGATCAAAAAAGGTCAGTTGAATGGGGAGAGACATTTTTCAATGAACCACATGACAACTGAGATACAGTGCCATGGGATATGTAAACTGCACAGTCCAAACATAAAGATAGGGTGTCTGAGTTAACTAAAAAATATCAACTCAGAAGGCTCATAAAGAATGTAGAATTTTCTCTTGAGACTTGATGAATGCAGAGAAGTAAGCATATAAATAGATAATCCAGCCACTTATAGGAATAAGTATTTAATACCTTTGCAACAGGATATGTATTAATAGAAAGACATCATCAAACACAGATAAAGAATTTAATTTCATTAACAGCAAATGATACAGAAACTTGTGGAAACAGATAAGCCACGCAATAAGATAATATGCTGAAATGTGGACGTCTAGCTCTTTCCATGGAGTCACAGGGCTAAGGGATGACATCAGCTCCAAGCGCTCTCTTCCCCTTCATCCTGACCTTAACTTCCTCCTGGGAGTGGCTTCATGTACACTTGATTGTCCTGGGCACTGCTAACTTTAGGCTAACTGCTAATTGTTAGCAAGTAATTGGTGCCAGTAAACTTCAATCCATTCCTCAATTTTGAGAGTATTCATCAGGCTAAGTTCCAGCCCAAGGGGATCACTGAAACCACTTTTCTATGCTTGAAGCGGATCAAGATACAATCTTCTAGCTTGTCATTTATATAACTGCAGCTTTGTCTGAGATTTGCTCCTTAGTCTTTCAACTAGTCTTCACCTCAAACTCTTCTTCCCCACAAGACATAACAACATTGGAGAAAATGGCCTTATTTAATCAAAACAACCAGGGTTAGAAACCACTACTTAATAGCAGTGTTTTCATGAGTTATTTTTGTCTACATCTCAATTTCCTTATCTGTAAAATGGAGATGATCCCACCTAACATAAAACACTTCAATAAGATGGAGTATGAAAAGTGCCCAGTACATTGCCAAATAATAGGAATGTAATAAGTGGCCTACATTATTTTCTTTTTCTTCTTATTGTAAGTTTGGACTTACCCAATTTTAAGCTGCTCAATCCCTTCTGTCCATATCCAATGATATATATATAGTGTTGATGATTTTCTATTATATTTTTTGGCACACATCGCCCATTAAAGAGTCTTTCTTAAATTTTCAATAAACTGAAACTTTAAGAAGTCTTCAGATGTGTCCATTAATTGTTTATAAAAATCGTCTAGTCAAAAATATCAAGATCATTACTGAAAAGTTAATAGAATTACAAAATTTATCTAAATATTTTAGAAAATTTGCCAACTATTTGTATTCACATTAAACATATTTTATGTTTTATAGAATGTGATGTAAATATCTAGACTGACTTGTTAGGTCTCATTGTCTCATTCTTTTCAATAGAATATGAAGTACACATTTCATAATGAAAAAGAGTCTTTTTTTAACCTAGTATATAAACGATATAAAGAGAAAAAAATTGCTGTAGCTTTAGAAATCTCATTAAGAAGTTGTGTCTATATGTATTTGGATTACTTGACACAGTGAATACAATTTCAAATTTAGAAATACTATTAAAAACTTTGACAGTCTAGGGCTTGGGTTATGGCTCAGTGGCAGAGCACTTGTCTAGCACGTGCAAGGCTCTGGGTTCGATCCTCACCACCACATGAAAATAAATAAATAAAATAAAGATATTGTGTCCAACTACAACTAAAAACTAAACATTAAAAAACTATGACAGTATAATAATAAAACTAATATACAAATTAATTATTAGAATAAGATTAGCCAATTGTATCACCAGAAATGCCTATGCTGAATGTTCACAAAGCAATGCTATTTCCTTCTACTTAAGTGCTTATTTGTATTGTTTTTTTTTTTTATGAATTTGGGATTATGCCTTGTGTGATTATGTGTGTTTTGTTTCCTGCTTTTTACAACTTTTTTTTGTGTTGGGGGGTACCAGGGATTGAACTTGAGGGGACTCGACCACTAAGCCACATCCCTAGCCCTACTTTTGTATTTTAGAGACAGGGTCTCACTGAGTTGTTTAGTGCCTTGCTTTTGCTAAGGCTGGCTTTGAACTCATGATCCTCCTGCCTCAGCCTCCCTAAGCTGCTGGCATTTCAGGTGTGTGCTAGTGTGCCCTGCCTGCTATTTACAACTTAATATGCCATGAATATTGTCTCCTATCTCAATTTTGTTCATGAATGTTATTTAATGGCTGTAAGTTTTTCATCATGAGAGTTGCTTAAACATTCTTCTGTTGTTCACTTTGCTTAGTTACCACTTTAAGCCTCAATGATAATAGAGCAAGATGTCACTAAACATTCATTTTAACATAAAGTACATTCAAACATGTTTTCTAATACATATGTCAGATTGATATCATCTCAGATCATTACATTATACTGTTTAATCTTATACATCTAATGCTAAACAGTACTATTTAGATTAAATGTGAAAAAACTATAGGTACTTTTTTTGTTTACTAATTTTGCTTGATATATATATATCAAGCAAAATATATATATAATATATATATACAATTTTCATAATTTTTCCAAAATGAAATCTATATTATGTATTTGTTATTATTTGCTTTAAAATATTTCTTTATTAAAAAACTATTTTTCTACTTTTTAAAGTACGGATTATTGACATTGAATTTGAATAGTGGGGGTTATTCAGAATGCACTTTGTCACTATTTCTGTCTCATACTTTCTAGCAGTATCATTTTTGATTTTTTAGACTATAAATTTGAAATATATATTTATAACAAAGAATTTTAGTAGTTTTAGTTGGAGTATAAATAGTGGTATCCTATATTTTATATTTCTTAATTTTTGAGGGGGTGAGTACCATGGATTGAACCTAGGGTGCTTAACCACTAAGCCATAGTCCCAGCTCTTTTTGTATTTTTTTATATTAAGACAGGGTATTTGATAAATTGTTGAGGCTGGCCTTGAACTTGTGATCCTCCTGCCTCAGCCTCCTGAGCTATTGGGATTACAGGTGTGCACTACCACACATGACTGGTATCCTATATTTTAGCTTATTGTGTATTTTTTCTATAGAATGAGGTTCTTAGTCATTCACTGGAAGGATGTAAAGAATAAGTTATCTAAATAAATACCACAATAACTACCATATAGTTAGCACAGAATAAAGTGCCACTTCATTTTTTTAAATTTTTTTATTATTAGTTGTTCAAAACATTACAAAGTTCTTGACATCATATTTCATACATTTGATTCAAGTGGATTATGAACTCCCATTTTTACCCTATATACATATTGCAGATTCACATCGGTTACACATCCACTTTTTTACCTACTGCCATACTAGTGTATGTTGTATTTTGCTGCCTTTCCTATCCTCTACTATCCCCCCTCCCCTCCCCTCCCCTCCCCTCCCCTCCCCTCCCATCTTCTCTCTCTACCCCATCTACTGTAATTCATTTCTCTCTCTTGTTTTTTTTTCCCCTTTCCCCTCATTTCCTCTTATATGTAATTTTGTATAACAATGAAGGTCTCCTTCCTTTACCATGTAATTTCCCTTCTCTCTCTCTTTCCCTCCCCCCTCTCGTCCCTGTTTAGTGGTGATCTTCTTCTCATGCTTTTCGTCCCTACTCTGTTCTTAGTTACTCTCCTTATATCAAAGAAGACATTTGGCATTTATTTTTTAGGGATTGGCTAGCTTCACTTAGCATAATCTGCTCTAGTGCCATCCATTTCCCTGCAAATTCCATGATTTTGTCATTTTTTTAGTGCAGAGTAATACTCCATTGTGTACAAATGCCACATTTTTTTTTTATCCATTCATCTATTGAAGGGCATCTAGGTTGGTTCCACAGTCTAGCTATTGTGAATTGTGCTGCTATGAACATTGTTGTTTCTTTTATTCTTATGTGTACTATAAGTTAGAGAATAAACTGGTCTGTAAAACATCCTATAAAGAAAAGTGATCTACAGACTAATCTTATCACCTTGTACATGCTAGGCAAGCCCTCTTCTACTTAGCTACATTGCCAACCCTTAGTTAGAGCATTTTAAAAAGTAAAAGTATTTGCCAGGGATATCTCTCACCTCAGGCAAGTGGTTGTACTAGGTTGACTTGGAAGGTTCCATTCATGTGCAATAATTTCAAGATTCCAAAACCGAAAATAACTGGTAAACTTTGGTAGGTAGCACAGTCTTGAGTTTAGGCTAATTTAGTTTGACAGTTGAATCATGAAACAGATGTTAAAACATTTACAAATCTCAATGAGTTATTTTTTAATTGTCAGTCCAGTCACCTTAAGAATTTAAGCTATACTTACATTATCTGATTATTTTGGATTTTCCTTAAATCATGATTTAGTTTGTATATAAACAGTAATTCTGGTTGTTTCATGAAGTGAAAAAATATTCAGTGAAACTCAAATACAAACTGGATTTTTCTTCATTTTTGTGAGTTTTTTTTCTCTCTTTTACATGGACTTTTAAAATTTTTTATGAGAATAAAAAAATTTATATACTCCTTTTTATCAGGACTCTCCTTCCCAGCAACCACAATTGTATCAAATGACTATTTGATGGGTGATATGAGCTAATGTGTTCATGATATCTATACTTTAACTTTGCAATTAATTAATGGAGGAAAATATGAAATCAAGTTACCTCCTACATTGAGTGCTTAAAGTGTCTCATGACACTGCCTTTTGTCTTGTGATTTCTGCTTGCTTTCCTTAGAAATGCTGGAAGAAATGAGAAGGAACTGACCTCATTCGTTGTAATCTCTCAGTGGCTAGCTGGCCTGGGTCATGTTACGGGGCTATGGGGATTGCCTCCTGTTCCACACACAGGCTGCCGGTGGCCTTGGATTGCAGGGGAGGGCAGAAACCATTGAAGAGCACCTGACAGTGTGGCTTTTATTCTGATTGTTTTTAGACACTCCAAATGAGCTCAAATCAGGCTTCTCAAAACAGAGTCTTGGAGTGGGGTTTAGAATTAGAGCAGCATGTCTCAAAAGATGAAAAAGATTGACCGGATCAGACTGTCCATTAGGTATTCTCATTGGGCTCACTCTAATTCTTTAAAAATTTCCGTTTCAGTTCCTCTCTCCCTTTGTTGAGCAGTCTGGGTCAGGGGTGGCTTTTTTCTCTGATGTGCTTCTGGCACTCAGGGCCCCTGCCGATTCTCTCCTCCATCCTCCAGGGGCAGTCTTGACCTAGAATTTGAAGATTGTTGTGTTAGGTTTTGTTACTGCTGGAATAAATTGCCACAAACCTAGTATCTTATTAGAACAACACAAATTAATTATTTTGCAGTTTTGTAAGACTGGAGCCTGAAATACCGTTCACTGGGCTAAAACTCAGAAGCTACACTTCTTTCTGGAAGATTCTTTGGAGATCACCCATTTCCTTGCCCTTTCTAGCTTTTAGAGACTGCCCACAATTTCTTAGTTCATGACTCTTCCCCCATCTTTTTAAAAAAAAAAAAAAAAAAACAACTTTGCATCTTTCTGGTTTTGGCCATTGTCCCATCTCCTGCTCCAGTTTTAAGGATTATGATCAGATTGAGCCCAGTTGCATAATCCACACTACTATGACCATCTCAAGGTCCTTGGTCTTAATCACTCCTGAAAAATCCTTTTTGCCATGTAAAGCAACATATTCACAGTTTCACACAGCTAGGACATGGACATTCCCAGGGCAGCTACTCTGCCTGTCACATCTCCGTTCTCTTTTGTTTAGCAGACTCCAATAGTCTGAGCTCTTGGAGGAGAAAAGCCAGCTCTCTTCTCCCTCAGCACAGTGGGTCCAGGATGTAGTTCTTTCCAAACCTAAAGCCTAGTGTACCCACCTCTAGACCAGTGGTTCTTTGCTCACTGCTTCTTTTCATTCAACAGCCTAGATTTTGGTTGTCTCTCCTGCTTTCCCTTAACTTTCTTCAACTCCCATATCAAGCTGTGCAGTTGCATAGAGATGCTGTGAAAGCCCAACAGTTGAGTGAGGAATAATCCACGGGCTCATTACTTGTTACTCCCTTCCCATTGAAGCGTTTCTCTCTAAGGATCAGTTTGTAGCACCTAAAATTAGAGTAAAACTTTGTTTGGTTAGTCATTCAGATGTACAAGATATAAGGATAATTGGGTAAAAAGATATGGCCCTGACCTCAAGAAGGTCACAGGCTAATTGGGAGACTGGGATAGAGTACAATGATGGCTATATACAGGATGGATACGTATATACATGTTGTGAGTGTGTGTGTGTGTGTGTGTGTGTGTGTGTGTGTGTGTGTGTGTATTGTAAGGGAAGCATACAAAAGGTAAGCTCCCCAGGTCTCCTTGGGGGATTCAGGAAAAGTGCCACATTCTCTTTTCAGGTTAGGGAGCAGTCACATGACCTGCTAATCAGGTAAGAACACTTTCACTCAGTCTTCATGGAAAAAGCTATGTTTGTGTAGTTTTTGACATGGAAAAGAATACATGGCTTTACCTTGATTTTTCCTCTGCACCCAGGTTGTACTGCGTAAGGCAAGTGAATACAACTTCAGATGTGTGTGTGTTTGGGTGTAGAAGTTGTCAGTTTCCTATCAAGATGCTTAACAGTGCTTGATTACATTAAGATGATTTCACATTATTCTTTACATTTTTTATTTATTGTTTGATAACTTGGCAAGATAATTTGGAGAATGATGATTTAAAAGAAAATAATTTTCACTTTGATTAAAAGTAACTACAAGTAGCTTCTTTTAAATATTAATAGACAAAACTGAGCTCAGTTCTTTTTCAAGGTTGGTTTATCAACCGAATGTTTTTGTCTGTTTATAAATCTTCAGTGAAAAAAGAAACATTACATAAATATTATCATGTAATACAGCTAAGTTGAAAATGTACTGAATATGAACATTTCACTTTAGCCTCCAATGAGCAAACGGAAATCTGAGTGTTATCAACGTGAACATACTTTTTTAAGAATTAAAAAGCATAAATGTAGGTTTATAAAATCATTATAAATAAGAGAAAAAAAATTTTCTACCTAGTTGGATAGGCTATTTATGTTTTTAGATTTTAGTTTGGTTAATTCCAGTCACTAGTAGAAAATGTCTCCTTATATAGTTTTCTTCCAGCTCCTTACTTGAAAATGTACATAAACAAATATTTTGTAACAAAATTTATACATATGGGACAATGATCAGTTTTTGATATGTAAATAGAAATATAATATATTCTTAAAAATTTTAATTTTGACCATTGATTAAACCTTCAAAAATCTCACCAAAACGAGATATTTTATCTCCTCTGTGGCTTCCCAAAAAAGTACTAAATTGGTAATTATTCAACTAAGAATACCAAGAAAGCCAGTACACTCAGGATAAAGTCTATTGCCACTAGATAAATTTATATTATGAAAGTGATGATAGTTTAAGCAATCATGAATTAAACAGTGTAGGATATCTAAAGCAGAAAGCTTTACATCACATGCAACTCCTGTCATTCTTGTTAGGAGCTTCCTAGAGCCTGTGTGGAGATGTGTACCCAGCTCAGAGAAAAATGCTCCTTTCCTGATTTCCTGTTATTCTGTACTCCCAATTATATTTTGTAAAATGTAAACAATTACACTGCAAGTTCCATTTGGAAAAATACCATAATCAAATCAAATATGTTTTCTCACTTCCCACGTATATTGTAGTATTTTAGTTAATATGTATCATTAAATAAGCTCAGCACATATTTATGTGGAGTCTACTTCATGTGCTGAGCAGAAGAGAAATAATGATGAATAGAATAAGGTTCTCGCCTTCAAGGAGCACTCATTAAGAAAAAGAGATGCTCCTGTTTGGATCTTCACTGTGTATAAAGCATATGTCTATGTTTGTATACTATTTAGCAATTAAAATGTTGACACTTACAGAGAAGAGTGCTATCATGTCTCCTTTGTCTACCATAAAAGTACCATTTTCAAATCCATGGAAGCCAGCCTGAGATGTGTGTTTTCTGAATTCAAGAAGATTCACTAGAAATTGATATCTACGTATAAATCTTTAGTTATAGGAGACATTGGCTTTGTGACTGTGGTTGTGTATAAATAAAAAGCAGAATGTTCGGGAAACATATTCACCAAGGAGGAACTTCAAAGTTCCAAAAATCTTATGCATCAAGAATAGCATGAAATTATAATTCCTACATTATCACCATTTATGGAGAAACTCCAGAGTGACTGGCTCTGCATTTTATACCTTAGGTTAAACTTGCTTTAGCCTTCTCTGTTCTTTCTGTCCTGCAGTTTCCCAAAATGTTCTTTGAAAATTGGTTGAGTGACTTTTTTTTAAAAAAAAAGAATGTTTTTAAATTTAAACTAATTTTGATGGATCAATTTATAAAAATGGAGTAGAGTACATATTTCAAATGTTGTTCTGCCTCATGAAAACTGCATAGTTTTGTCTGTTCCTTTGCGTCTCTGAACTTCAGTTTCCTTATCTCTAAAATGGGCATAATGAAGATTCTTCCTTCTCATGGGTACATTAACTTATCATTAATGAGTTAATGAATGTCACATGCTTAACACTGGCACCTTGTATGTGCTCACTAGAGCTACCTATTTGTAACAATATTCTCAGTGTTACTTTGGTTCCAAAAATCCACTTTGCTAATATATTTAATGTTAGTCATGCTTTTTAAATTTTTAAAATTTATTTTAGTTAGTTATACATGATAGTAGAATGCATTTATGCACTTAGATATATCATACGTAGATGGGTTATAATTTCTCCTTTTTCTGAGTGTACATGTTGTAGAATCATATTAGTCATGCAATCACATATATACATACAGTAATAATGTCTATTTTATTCTATCTTTCCTATTCTCACATCCCCTCTCCTCCCCTTCTCTCCCCTCCCTTTACTTCTCTACCTAATCTAACACTGTTCTTCTCTAGTGACCCCCTCCTTATTGTGAATTATAATCCACATATTGGAGGAAACATTTGGCCTTTGGTTTTTTGGGATTTGCTTATTTCTCTTAGCATGATATTATCCGATTACACCCATTTACTGGCAAATGCCGTAATTTCACTTGTTTTTAAAGCTGAGTAATATTCCATTGAGTATATGTTAGTAATGCTTTTTGAAGAATTGTGTTGCTCATGAACACATAATATGAATAGATCCTTTTTTTTTAAAATTAGAATTATCACTTTTGTTTTTGGTGAAACTTCATAGAAGAATGATAAATTCTGTTAGGTTAGGTTTTCTTATACATGTATACCATTTCTCCAAAAATATACATTTTAAGATGCTAAAATTCCTTAAAGTAATTTCCTTAGAGTTAGTAAGTGGCCTTACATTCTAGTATATAGACCAAATCAGATTATTTTGCAGCAGAGGGGAATTTATATGTTGCATACAGCTATTTCTCCTCTTTTCTTGTATTTCCCTAACATACACTTTCTCATCCAGTTTCTTTTCCGTTAAAATTTTCACACTTTAGCCACAGTTTGGTATTCCTAGAGCTCATTTTCTACATACTGATTTTGCTGCTCTTCTCTTCTCCCAACATTACGGAATTATTAGAATAGAAATTTTTCTCCTATATGGTGACTTTCCCTCCCCCGCCCATTTCTGCCTAAGGCATTGTCTTTATTGATTGAGAGGCCATTTATGGCAGCTATTTAGCAGTGTGCTGGTTCTCTGCCCTAGTTGGACATGATAATCTCCTAGAGTCTTAAAAAATCCTGGTGCACTGACCATAGCCCAGAAAAATTAAATCAGAACTTCAGTGGGCAAAACCCAGGCATCAGTTTATAAAGCCCTTCAGGTGATTATATAAATGCAGCCAAGTAGTGAGATCTCCTCTTGAGAGGCTATTGTAGGGCACAATTAGGTAGAATTATAGGAATGCATGGGAGGGGAGGAAACTGAGGCAGCCAATAAAGACTATCATTTTGGTAAAATTTGGTCCTGAAAGGGATAAGAGAGAAGCTCCTTGTGACTCCAGAAGCTATAGCAGGAAATGCAGTGTGCTCATGTCTGTAAGAACATTCTAGCATATCCATGTGAGCATGTGTGGCAGTGAGTCTCAGTCACTCCTCTTAAGGGTGTGCCAACAATTTAGGCATTGGAGAGAAACCCAGAGTTTGCCGAAGCTCCTAGATAATTCTAATACACCTTTCCTTTCCTCACTCCCCCACCACCCACCTTTTTTTTTTTTTTTTGGTAGATGTACATGGACAGCATGCCTTTATGCAGCGCTGAGGATCGAACCCAGTGCTTCACAACACGCTAGGCAAGCATTCTGCCACTGAGCTACAGCCCCAGCTCCTGACTTCCCTCTCTTTTCTCTCTACAACCTTTCTTTCCTATGCTGCCAACCTCCTCCCTCTGCCAGTGGCCATTCTTCCTTTCATAAACAAAAGACAGAGGGAAGAATACCAGATACTTGATCACTAAGCTGACTTCCCTTGTAGTGGGCCCATGGCTCAAATAATTCTGAAGTGTTTCAGATTTTCCCTGCTTAGACCATATGCTCCTTTCACCTGGGGCTGAGGCCAAGGGAGTGCTAAGTTAGTAGAGGCTAACCTGAATGGTAGGGAGTCTGAGCTTCTCCCCAAATACACAGGAAGATGGGAGTGGGTGCTGGGTGGGCAGCCAGAACAGAACACTACGTAGAATTCCAAGGGATTTAATATATTGAACTATTTTATGTCTGTATATTTTTATGGGAACAGTTTTAAATAGCATACAGAAAATGCTATCTAGTGCTAGCATTTCTCTGAGTAGCAAATATTTCAGTGAAAAATAATTTTCTGTGGTGTTTTAGAATATAATATGTATCACATTATCTTGTACCAGGCCAAATGGGCTTTATTTACTCAATCACTGTAGTATATAACTCTGTATCTCATCTTACTGATCTTTTTTTTTTTTTTTTCAAAAACACATTACTTCACCAAGTTGAAATTGTGGGTAGAGTTTAGAATACTGACTTCTATCATTGCATTTCTGAGGATTTCAGGCACGAGAGATTGCCTGAAATTCTTTTCCTAGTTACTATTTTATAAAAAGATGTGATTCCTAGGTGCATCATTTTAAGAGCCTGTAGATTTTTTGTCTAAAAAATGGAGTGAATACTGGTAAGAAATTTAAAGCACCATTAAAGCCCCCTGCAAATTGGAGCTAGCATTTGAAATAAAAGAAGGTAGTCAGAAGCCTAAAGATAGTATAAGATCAAATGCATAGCTATCCATTTCGGGTAGTGTTATGCACAGTGCAGTTGACACACAGCATGCTAGAGTTTATCCATTTGATGGAGTGATCATGTTCTCAAAAAAAAAAAAAATGTTTAATATCCCAGAGCAATTTCTTAACAGGACAGAAAGCAGAAAACTACTGTCTAGCTTTTGGAAGTTCCAATTGTCAGGTTTCAATTTCTTCTGTTCTATTTAGGACCAGAGCTTGGGATTAAAAATACTTGAGCCAAAATCCTATAACCCCAGTCCAGTCATGAGAGAAAGAATCATCAGACAAATCCCAATTGAGGGACATTCTGAAGAATATATAACTGGTACTTCTCAAAACTGTCAAGGTCATCAAAACCAAGGGCCTTCTGAGAAATTGTCACAGCTTTGGGGACCTACAAAACTAGAAAACTGAATGTACTGTGGATGGGATCTTGGAGCGGGAAAATGGACATTTTGGGAAAACCCAGGAGATTTGAATAAAGACTGGGCTTTAGTTAATAATAATGCATCAATATTGATTCACTAATTATGACAATTGTCCCACAGTAGCATAAGATAATAATTGTGGAAAATGCTTGTTGAGTTTATGGAGTCTGTTCTATTTTGACAGTTTTTCTGTGAATTCAAAACTATCCTTAAAAAGAAAAAAAAAAGTTATTTTAAAGAAAGAGTTCCTGCCATAAGGTACTGCAGAAGAACCTTAAAATTACTGCTTTACTAAGGCAAGAAGTCTTGCATCCTTTGGGATTCCCACTGTAGACACCAGGGGTGGAGCAGCCCTTATATTTGGTGTTTTGGAACTTAAATATGTTTTCATTTTTTACTGGTGCATTAAATTACACAAAGTAGTGGGATTCATTATGCCATATTTGTGTATGCACATAATCTGATTAATCTCATTCCCTAATTATGGGTTTATCTCCTCCCGTTTGTAAATTCTGTTGGCTTGTCTGTCTGTTTCACTGTAGGGTAGGGTGTGGAGCCATGTAGTGTAGATCACTGATATTTTTTTCAGCAATATTGTATACCAAACATGTCCTGGGTTTCATTAAAATTAACACACCAAGTTTTGAGAAGCCTGTGAGGTAGGCCTACTATTTCCACAAATCAGAAAAAAAAAAAAAAAGGCAACTTGAAAGATAAAGTAATGTGCCCAACCACACATCTGTGTGCTGACAAACTGCTCTAGAGCCTAAGGGATTTCTTGACTCCAGTTCTCAGCCTTTCTACCAGGTACACTGCTCTTGTTATGGAAAGGTGCAGTTCAGCAAGACATTCTTTCCAACCTCTGCCTATGTTTTTTAAAAAAAAAAAAAATCTGTAAAATTTTTTGAAATAATGTTAAGGCACTCAGGAAGTTGCAAAAAACAATACCTACACTTCTGTGTATTCTTCACTCAACTTCCCCAAGTGGAAGCATCTTAGGTAATTGTAGGACAAGATCAAAAATCTGTGTAGTTCTGTGCAATTTTATCCCATGTATAGATTTGAATAGCTACCATCATAAGCAAGATACAAAACTCTTTCATTTCAAGAAACTTTCTCAGGCTACCCTTTTATGTTTGCACCCCATGCATACAACCCTGTCTGCTGTCAACCTCTAATCTTTTCTTCATCTCTATAGTTGTGTCAGTTCAAGAACATTTATATAAATGGACTCATACATTATGTTACTTTTTGAGACTGACTTTTTGCACTGAGAATAAAGCCCTTGAATTCCATCCAGGTTGTCTCAATAACGCATTTCTTTTTATTGCTGATTAGTGTTTAATGAGATGAGTACACTAGGGTTTTTTAACCATTCATCCACTGAAGGACATTTGGGTTGTTTTTATTTTATTTTATTATGGAAAACAATCCATTATAAATATTTGTGTGCATATTTTTGTCTAGTTTTCATTTCTCTGGGATAAATGCCCAAAAATTTGAATGCAAGTCATGTGGAAAGTGCATGTTTAGTTTCTTAAGAAACTGTTAAACTATGTGTTGGAGTGGTGCTACCATTTCATATTCCTAGTACCAGCGTAAGATCTGATTTCTCTGTACCCTCACCAGTGTGTGGTGCTGTCACGCTCTCTCTCAGTCCAAATAGGCATGTAATAATGTCTCATTGTGATTTTAATCTTCATTTCCCTAATAGCTCATGATATTGAAATCTTTCCATGTTATTTGTCATCTACATCTTTTCTTTAGTGGGTTGTTTATTCCTGTTTTTATCCCATTTTCTAATTGAATTGTTTCTTTCTTTCTTTTTTTTTTTTTAATGTTGAACTGTGAGGGTTGTTTACATATTGTGTGGTAAGACCTTTGTCAGATTTATGGTTTGCAAATATTTACTTTTAGTGTGTCATGTGGGTGTTAACTAAATCTGTGACATCATACCATTTCCTGGGGATTCTGATCTTCCCATGTAGAAGTAGAGCCTGCCTTTTTTAACTCTTGGAAATTATCTCTTGAATTTCACCTTGCAAGATTTTGTCAAGCTTATTGAGTTTTTCTTAGAAAAGAAATAGGGTTTTCTCCACTTTCTCTGTAATTCCTTTAAAAGAAGTGACGTTACCCTCTGAGGATGTCTTTCCTCACCCCTCTTGCGTATGATGGTAAGATTATTTTCACAAATATGACTAGCTTTTATGTATTTTGTGATCTCATTACTATGAAATTTTAGCTAACAATCCATACTTTCTTTCTTTCTTCTTCTTTTTTTTTTAAATGACATTTTAGTGCTAAAAGGGTCATCTGACAAGCTTCTGAGTCTAAGCTTTGTCAAGAATTCAGGGCTGAAGCACAAAATACCTTGGCTTCTGGTGTTGGTATTGAAGGGCTAGAAATCCTAAGTCCTTGCCTTCTCCTAGCCTGAGAGATGAGAAGATGAAGATGAAAGATAAACCCTTTCTTACTCAAGGCCTGCTGTGGGCCAGACCTTGTATGCAGGCATAACTCCCTTGAAGGACTTAGGAAAGGGCTTTCTCTTTCAGTGGCTGGAGTTGGGTTTCCTTTATCATGGTGCTGATCAGTGTGCGCTGGCAGGTGGATGATTGAGAGTAAGGTGAAGCCATACGATCTTGTCACTTACCTGGTTGATAACAGATGCAAGACAAGGACTCAAGTCTTCTACTTCCTAGTACAGTATTAGCCCTAAACCCAAAGAAGTTGAGGTTTTTTTTTTTTTTCATTCTTTTTAACAAAGGGACTATTTTTTTTCACAATGTGATAAGATAGTTATAATTAAATTTTTTAAGAATCCAGGGCACATCTAGATACCAAAAATTAGAATTTTCAGTCAGAAATTTTACAAATAAAAATAAAAGCTAAGGAAGAATACATTCTTTAAACTTTGTATAATTGAGCACATAGAAAACTCTCTAGTTATATTTTCTCCTCTCTTTTAGACTACCTTGCAGTCCCCTCGAGTTTCTATGTGGTAAAATTACCATGGCCCCAGCTCAGAATTTGCTGTATTGTAACCAGCGTGGTGACTGAGAACACAGAGGATGTCAAGGAGGGAGGAAGGTTTTCCTCTACTGCCCCTAGATAAAGCATTTGAAAATCTGTCTCTGTCCACAGTAAAGCCTTCCTTCTTGCCAAGGGACTACAGTCACCATTTATAAAACAGGATCCTTGTGCATGTTGCTTGGTTCCTTAATATTGAGCCTTTTTCTTTACAACATATAATCATTAAAAAAAAAAAACTGAGAAAGATAAGAAACAAGGAGAGGAAACCAGGAGTATGAGTGAACAGGAAATTGATACTATCATTAAGGCACTGGCTATGGAAAGAAATACATTAGATTTCTAGAAGAGAAAACATATTTGAACACAAGCCAAGCATGGCTTCCAGTTAGCCACAAACTATAGTAAGTACTTTTCACTTCTAAAATCCTCTATTTTCATTTTGTTAACTTTTTTAGAAGTGGGCATTTTAGGGTGGATCCTATTTTGTTTTTTTTTTCTGAGTAAAGTAATGTTCCTCAAATTACAAAAACATATGATCTGTTCATTTCCATTGTGTGCTTTGACTTACTAATCTCATTCATCACTATATTGTGTCTCAAAATTATCAGCAACTATATTATTCATCTCTAGTGATATTTCTGGATTTCCTAAACGTGAACCCTGACAATCTTGTAAAGCACCCAGATACTTTTGTGTATAGTCTAACATGTAGATACACAAAGCATCAAAGCACCTGTCACTCTCTTCCTGCCAGGGATAGTCTGTTGGCTGTCAGCCATCTGCTTGTTCCCTTCTCTCCCCCAGCTGTCCCACCATACCTCCTTGGGTGGTGGGGAGGGCGGGCATCTCTCCTCCCTTCTTCCTGTGCTGCACTCCTCCAGGCCTTTTTTCCATCCTTGGGATCTCTCAAGGCTCCCTCCTGCCTCTGTGCCTTTGCACATATTGTGTGGGCTGGCAATAATGATTCTCCTGTGTTCTTTGCAGAGATGGTTCTTCCTCCTCCTCCTTCTCAAACAACACCTCCAGGGCTGGGGATGTGGCTCAAGCGGTAGCGCGCTCGCCTGGCATGCGTGCGGCCCGGGTTCGATCCTCAGCACCACATACCAACAAAGATGTTGTGTCCGCCGAGAACTAAAAAGTAAATATTAAAAATTCTCTCTCTCTCTCTCTCTCTCTCTCTCTCTCTCTCTCCTCTCTCACTCTCTCTCTAAAAAAAAAAAAAAAAAAAAAAAAACAGCACCTCCATAGAAAGCCCTATTCCCACATACTATGACTCAGAGCTCCTGGTTTTCTATCACACACCTCTCCTTTCTTCCTTCTTAACACCCCTCAAACATGTTTCCCCCACTGCAACACGAAATTCTATGAGGATAGGGACACTTATATTTGATTAACAATGATTGAAAAAAAATATATATTTTAAAAAATCATCACTAAGTTCCACTTCCTGGAAAAGGGGAGTGGAGCTGAATTTGAAAAGTAGACTGTGTCAACATAGTAAGAAAACAAGAGAGAATTTCAGAAGGAGAGGCTTATGTAAAGTCCGTTAAAAAAAAAAAAAGTGAAGATCAGCCACGTATATGTTGTCATTGTACTGGGCTTGAACAGGGATAGATATTCAATAAACTTTGGAAAGCTAGGAAAAACTTTAAACTCAGGAAGTGACAGGATGACAGTTGCAACAGTGTGGCATCTGGTGGAGGAGTCAGAGGTGTTTAGCAATTGCTATGGAGTAAAAATCTTTAAACCCCACTTTCTGTGCCGCTAAATTTTTCCTCCCTTCCTTCCTTCCTTCCTCTTTATTTTGGCTGCATCATTAGTGACTACGCTCATTAATGTCCCAAGGTGAAACAGAATATAAGTATAAACAGAAATTATTAAAGTTGTACATTCATCATGTGTTTAGGAAAAAAAGGTTATTCCAGTTCAGACATTGTTCCTTTAAAACAAAGGACTTTGAAATCAGTTTGTGATTTGCAAACCTGATTTTGCACACTCAAAGTAAGATACCACTTAGAGATTTAGCTGTGGGTACTTTAGCAAGTGGATACAAAAAATAATTATATTTAATTTGGAAATGTCAATGTATATATTGCCCCGCACAGTAATAATTATATATCTAAAAACAACCATAGATAGGAAATATAACTATTGAAATGTTTGCTTCTTTTAAGAAACGCCAAAAGCTGTGTGGAAGCATATGTTGTTTTCCTGTTGCCAGTTTTGTTTCTGATAAGTTACTGTCTCTCTAAAGACCCGTTTTTTTTCTGCCTGGACCTAAGCACATAACCCAACCCGTCTGTAACATCCTTTGACTACTCATGTCAGAAATTCTGCCTTGTTTTGGAACTGGAGTACAATGGCTGGCTCACTATTTTTGCATTTATTTATAAAGCTGAATTCTAGAGCAATAATTCAGTCGGCAAAGATATTGTTTGTTTTGCCCAAAAAAGAGATATTTTTTCAGTCCTGAAATTAGGTCATATGGTTTTCGCCACAGAAAAGGAAATAGGTTTTTCAAAATACAAGTGTTGTAGCTCTTGCGTATTGATAGGGGAAAGGTAGTTGCCATAGCGACCTGAGAGTGTCAGGAGGGAATTCGGTCATGGCCTGAAGCATCCGGTAACCCACCCCGTCTGGAGAGCCCCTCTGAAAAAAGATTTTCTTCTATGGAAATCATATGAGTTACTAAAGTAAGGAGTTTAATTTCTGCAGCTCAGATTTACCATAGGTTGGTTTGTACTCTCACATTCTATAATTAAAAGTATTTACAAATGACAGTAAATATAATTTTCTTAAGGAATGAAGTTAAACATAAATGTGTTCTTGAACACACAAAATGACCCTTACTCGTATTCATGTGAACTATAGAGCTTGAAAACAAACTGATTCAGTATGTTGACCTGATGTATTTATCAATATTTGTGGTTTGCATAGTTTCAATGTGTTCTTAAGTAGCGGGAACTCTCATGGTGTAGAGAAATCTGCTCGAGCTATGCTGGGTGAAGCAGATGACTTAGTACTCATCTGTAATACTCATATAACAGTAATGCAAACCTGCAGTCGGTAGTTCTGAATCTGAAATTGCTTGAAGCGTAGATTGATGTGTGAACACTGTATTTACAGGACCAAGGCCGCACATTTGCTCTGCAGCTGTGTTTAATGGTTATCAGTTTGGCGCGAAGCATGATTGTTTTGGAGGGAGAATAGACACTTCAGATCCCTTTTGGCAGTTCTGAAGTAACTGAAGTACCTACTGCTGAAGTGAATCATATGCACTTAATTAGATTTGCTACATAATTAGCATTTGAGGAAACCTAAGGAAAATCCTTGTGGGTTGGTGATTTGTTATGTCAAATGTAAGCATGCTTTTTTGGGGGTCTGGGAATTGAAAATGGTGAAATTCTAATGCATTGTAAATATATATATATCAATGGGTTTTTAAATGAGATACTTTCCCAGAGATGGCTGAAATGCTTATCCCAGATCCTATGCACAGGGATAGATGGATCTATCTGCGTGTGGCCATGTCCACTTGATGGCACTTGTCTGTATGCAATTAGCTTTTTACCTTTAATGAGAGTCCACAGCTATGAGGCTGTGCCAGTAACCACTAATTGAAGCTGGTGAGTGCGGTCTGAGACAGTGAGACCCCATACTGTACTTATTTTTACATTTTAATATAAGATTAACTTAATTGCAATGGCTTATGATGTTGTCTGCTGTTTTAATTGTGAAAAGGGAATTTAATTTTATTCTCAAAAGACACTTAAATACTTTAGAAATTTTGTCGTATAGTATTAGAGTTTTCTAAATGAGTTAATCACAGAGAATAGCTATAAAATGTGTGCCATGAGGGGAAGATTATATTTCATATTCCAGTTTAAATTAAAGCTAGGATAAAACTTGTAAACTATTTAAATATTTTAAATAAACGTAGTTTACAGTCTATCACAATGCTACATTTTAATCAAATTAGTTGATTGTGTCATAGATAAGGAAATAAATGAAGGGAAGCAAGTGTAATTTCTTAATGAAGCACTTAAGTGTTTTTTTTTAAAAACTTGTAGTAGAAAAAACTTTAAACTCACAGCCTACTGTGAATGTCCAATTTTTTCTGAGAATTCAAACTCGGCTTTAGAACCCAAGTGGCGGCTCATGCTCTGCATTCAAGCTGCTAGCAATTAACTATAAATAAATTCTCCTCATGTACACATTTCTTATTTGCTCATCTTCTTGGTATCTTAAAAACCCCACCACAACCTGTACATCCAAGCCTATTCTCCAGCCAATGGACCCTCTTCCCTCAAAAGGCACTCAACTATAACATTCTTATAAAATAAAAAAAGATTGTGGTTGGACTTGTCATAAATAAACTAATAATTCCATCAGTTTCTCTTTCACAGGTGCAATGGTAGCACTAAATATAGAATTTGGATATTAGAAATGCCAAAAGGTACTTCTAATCAAATTAATTGTGATGAGCTAAAATTTGGGGTTATATTATATTATATTATAAATAAGCTTATTCACAATAAGCTTATTTAGATGGATCAGAGCAAATTTACTCAATGCTTTTTATCTACTTACTTGGGGCTAAAAGTCCTGTATCCAAGAAGGACTTTTGAACACTTTTAAATCACATCTTTTTCAGTGCATCTGAGATTAACCAGGCACACTGGAACAAATAGCGACAAACGGAGTACACTTGATGACCTCGGTCACCTCATTTCACCTCTCCCAGTCTCAGTTTCTTGCTTGAGACTACCACAGAGTTTTTTTAAAGGATCAGATGAGACTATCTCTATAGTTTTAAGAATTTATTATTAAATAACAATACCATTAAGTCTGGTAACTAAATGTCTGGATCTTTCGTTGCACGTGTTCATATATTTATTCCTTTAAAAAAAAAAACTCATATACGTGCATTTCTTTTTCTACAGTTTTCCATGTTGTTTCTTTGATTATTCACCAGAATATATTGAGTACAAACAGGATTGGTTGTATGTGTCCATATGTACTGGCTTACATCGTTAATTTTGGTGTATGATAAATGTAAATTCCTGTTAGGTGTCTTAACCTCTAATTCTACATGGAGGAATCTGACTGAATATGTGGTTTAGCCCCAAGTAAGTAGATAAAAAATACTGAGTAAATGCTCTGATCCATCTAAATAAACTTATGTGAATATTACCCTTTTATAACCCCAAATTTTAGCTCATCACTATTTATTTGATTAGAAGTATCTTTTGGCATTTCTAATTTTATATTTTTACACTTAACTATAAAAAGTATCCAGAACCAGATTCTAATCACTAACCAATGCTTTGTTAGTAGATCTATGGATTAACATATTTATTTAGAAATATGCACTGAGCAAGCAACATAGACTTTGTGAGAATATGTGCAGAATTGGGTTTATCTTTTTTTTTAAAAGAGAGAGAGAGAGAGAGAGAGAGAGAGAGAGTGTGTGTGTGTGTGTGTGTGTGTGAGAGAGAGAGAGAGAGAGAGAGAGAGAGAGAGAATTTAAATATTTATTTTTTAGTTATCAGCGGACACAACATCTTTGTTTTTTTGTATGTGGTGTTGAGGATTGAACCCGGGCTGCACGCATGCCAGGCGAGCGCGCTACCGCTTGAGCCACATCCCCAGCCCAGGGTTATCTTATCAGCATTCCACTTATCCAATTATGAGAATAAAAACTGAGGCATATTTATTTTCCTCCCAGTTCTGAAAAGTCCCCTGATTGTTGCAATACTAATATAAAAAAATGTGTGTGTGAAAATTCATAGATATTCAACCTGAAAAGCTGCTTTGTAAGAAATATCAACCAATTTTTAAAGGCAGAAACATATGTAAATACAGTAGAAAGGAAAATATATTTTAGATCCTGTAGTTTATTTTCATTAGATTCTAACAATAATTAAAATTGCTAGGCTTGTTTTAATGAATAGGTTTACTAACTTACCATGTTAGTAAAAGTCAATTAACAATTAACAGTGGGGGTCAAGTTTTACCACATCTCCCTAATTATTAGTGAGAACATTTAACATTTATTTTTGCTATGCTTTATTAATAAAACTACAGTAATCTAGTGACCAGAATTTAACTACTGAAAAATAAGTTGGTCTGATTTATTTATTCAGTGAAACCAAATTTTAAAGGTCATGTTGCTATGGTACCCAGGATTTTTTTTTTTTTTTTTTTTTTTTTTTTAGTCTTCAAATCAGTAAAAAAACACTGGCACATCTCTTTTGGTATTTACAGGTGAAGTAAAGTGGACATTGTTTTTTTCCTTTTTCTTGCCTTTTATTTTAGCAAGTTGTTTTGACATTCTTTTAAAAGTAATAGACAATGTAGAAATTTAACATGTTTAAAGAGAAGGAAAAAGCCCTTAAGAAGAGACCTTATTGTTTTTCTGAGAGTATAATTTGTAAAAATAGAAAATAGTTTAGCCATTTTTTTTTTAATCCAGCTTCTCTAACTTTTTAGAAGATGGTACCATTTAGAGAGCAATCACTCTTTTTTAGTAGTTTCAGTTTATAATTAGTGTTGAAACTTAAAAACAGGTTGCAAAGTTGGGACAGTGACAGATTTTAACCAAAATCTTTTTAATGTAGTTTCAGTCCCCTAAATTCTAAAACAATATGTTTTCTCTGTCACAAGACAAAGGAATCGTCAGTTCGAGTTAGGCAGGATTGATTTCTGCCTTCTCGACACCATTTGGTGGTGGTAGACTGCTACAAGAAGAATTTTGTGGGAAAACAAGCAGAAAAATTGAATGCTTTGCAAGATCATCAAAAGTCACTTTTCAGGAGTATTTAAAATTTCCTGGTGCCAGGCACACCAGAAATCCTACCTTACAGAGAGCGATTTGTTCATGAGGTGACCCAGTGCTTCAAGTCGCTTATGTTTATCATTATGCATCCACATTCTAAGGAAATTCCACTTTCAAACGTCCTTGCTGTCGCTGCTGTCGATGCTTTCTTCTATAGGAAGAATTTGAACTATAAAATTTGAGAAGCTTCAGCGTCTGGAAATTTGAGAACATTGCCTTTTTTCCCCCTTTCTTGAATTTAAAGTATTTTAACAAAAGCATTGTAGCCCAGTGCATTTTCAGTGTCAAAACTTGCACACAGTGTGTATCTCAAAAGAAATTATACTTTAGATTTTGAACTTTTAAAGCCTCAGGGCATCTTTAGAGACTATTTGCAGCAAACAGTGTGTTGCAGGAACAGTTAATGAAGAAATTAATTTTTAGCCCTCTTTTTTTTTTTTTTTTCCTGCCCTTCAGGTGGAAATGGTAGGTGACTAGAGTCATAGCTCAAGACTGTATGGGGGAAAGTGAGAAAGCAGAACCAAATGCTTGCAGGTTTTACCTCGAAAACCAAAACAAAGTGATTTACTTTGTGATCACCACTGTAGATTTTAAGAAAATTGAAATGAGTTAGTTTTTTTTGAGTGACTTTAAATAAAGTTATAAGAGACAGAAGTTATTTTTCACTTCCTTGATTTCATTAATTGTTTTTTAAAATAGCAAAATTTATAAAAGTATAGTTTTGAGAAATAGTAGCAGTTTTTATTAGATAGCTGTTACAGTAATCTCTAGATTAATACATGAAATATTGAATTAACATTAAAATTTGATTTTAGAAGTTGTATTGCTTTGGTTTGTACAGGTAATATATCAAGACTCATAGATGGTTTTATATTAACACATGTTTATATTCTGATGTGACTATTGAGTTTGAATCAGGTAGCATTACTATGCATGTTTTAATATTATTCTCCCACTTTGTTTTAGGTAGCTAGAGTACATCCACGGAGACCTGTTTAGATCAGAAATAACATTTTTTTTAACTTCAGAAAATCAGCTTCCATTTAAAAAACTGAATCCGAATATAGATAGAAATATGAGTGTAGAATTCAATTCTATTCTTTAACTTGTTTAAAAAATTTTAGGGAAAAATATACCAAATTACCAGTAATTTGCATAAAAGAGGATGAAATGGGTTTTTAAAAAAGTCATCAGATGTTGATGATGTTTTGGTGAAATTAAGTAATAGAGATCTCAGATTTTTATTTAGTCAAGATTTGGATTTAACACATAGAGGCTTTGCTGAAATAGTTTGGCTTCACAATAATATTTTAGGTTTTATACAAATCTATATAAAATTATATTATTCATATACTCTTTTATTTTGTTATATTGGTTCAGTTGTTTTAAAAGTGAAAGACCTGGTATCAATTAGTGTTTGTTGTATGCATCTTATTTGTGCAGTATTAGAAAAATAAAACAAGCACATCTTTAACATTTAGGGGAGCATTCTGTTAGTTTGGGGGGTTTAAGGATTGCTTTTCAAAGAATTAATTTTATAGATGCATGCATATGGAACATTGGTGCATAGTTAATACACACCCATAAAGCTCTGTTTAAAAATTTTAATGCATGCTTTAATACATACTTTTAAAGCATTAGCTTAAATGAAAATAATATCTTACATTAGTAGTGTTGTATTTATTTAATTCAGTAATGAAATTAATTTGGAATTGCTGGCATACTGCCTTCTCAGGTTTCTGTGACTCATTTGCTGAGAAAGTGTGATTCAAGAGACTAGAATCATTTTTTCTCATTTGCTAAAACTCATGTTTTGACTATGGGCAAGTTTTCATGGCAGATTTAAAACAAATATTCTGTGATAATATTTGGAAGCTGGGTGATGTCTAACCTTACATAACTAAGACTAAATGTAAGTTTCTAAGTTCATGGACTTTATAGCTATGAAATATATGTCATTTAGGAATAGTAGTTTAGTTTTTCTTATATTTTTAGTTTAACTCTTGCTCTGCTAATTCTGATCTCTAGACAACTAATTGCAATTAGAAGTGAAATCTCTGGTGTTTTATTAATTCAATAATAGGGACTAAATTATATTAATATTTAGGTTTAGAAAGCACATTTACAAATAATTTAAAAATACTTCTTAATATTATTCCTAGAAAAGAAATAGTGAGTCTATAATCTGAATCGTGCAGAGTTTATGACATTTATAGCTTAATGCACTCCCTTCCAAGATGTAAAATATAATCTCATAGTTCAAATTGATACAGTGATATAATGATTACCCAATATAATCTGAATCTTTTTATTTGGAAGGAAACTTAAAAATCACTTTTCTGAGTTTTTGCTTTGAAATTAAGTTGTGAGGGGGTATTTTTCCTTAGAAATATAAGATGCTGATTTATCAGATAATCCTGCAGATAACATACACATATTTTAATTTGTGATGTGTTTCTCATTACACTGTCCTGCTTTTCTGACTTTCGTTAAATGCTTTGAAAAATCAGTTAACAGGTTTTCAGGAAAAGAAAGGAATTTTATCAGCCTATTTCATCTATAAGGAAGTAGAACATATATAGGAAAGACCTTCATGTTTTTTATCTCATTATGAATTTTTCCTTACATCTTTCCAACTCAAGATGGTATGTAGTCTTACACAATCGGCTGTATCCAACTTTCTGTCATTAGAAGAACTGAGCGAAAAATCATTCCAAAGCTGTTCTTAGAAAGAAATCTATGCTAAAATTACCTGAACTACAAAATAAATAAAGATCAAATGATTTCTTTAAAAACCTACCAAATAATATTGTATGGTCTTTATTCTTGACTCTATTTTTTAAAAATGTGTGCCTAGTTTACATCTTTTATATATTGGACTTTTTTTCACTCATAACCTTTTGTAATCTGGTTGACATGTCACTTTTGTATCATATCACTGTGTGGAAAATATATATTCTTTGCGGGGAAGAATTATTTTAACCATCTCCAGAGTTCTTGACTTCCCTAGCTAGTCATATTTAATCCATTATTCCACTCCCAGAACTAGTGATTAGTAGCCAGGCTCCCAGCTCCCCACCAGGGGGCAGCACTGGACCCTGCCTTGCCTTGTGTCTGTGTGCAGACTGGCTAAGGCATCCCACCCAGTGTTCTCCACCTTCATACAGTACTTATGATTCTTGGTATTTTTTTTAGACTTTACAGGGTTTAGTAAGTATTCAGTAGGTGGTAGCTGTGCTGGCATTGTGCTACATCTCAGGCTTAACAGTTTTGTGTTACTAAAATTGTCTTCAGTGGTGATTTGTTTTACCATTTCAAATGCCTTATGTTTATTATGAACAAGGATTCCTTAACCTTGGAAAATCTTAAGAGGCAAAAAACTAGCAATTATTGAGCACTATGGAATATCAGGCATGAAACCAGGTACCACACAATCTAAAACAGCAAATAGACAAGAAGACACTATAGACACTTCTCAAAAGAAGACATACAAATGTCCAACGAATACCTAAAAAAAATGTGCAATTCATTATCATCAGACAAATGCAGGTGAAACACCAGAGTGAGATAGTATTGCATTCCAGTTAGAATTGCTATCCATAAAAAGACAAGAAATAACAAATGCTGGCAAGAATGCAGAGAGAGGGGAACTCTTATTGTTGGTAGGAATATGATTTAATATAGCCATTGTGGAAAATAGTCTGGTGTTTCCTCAAAAGAATAAAAATAGAACTACCATATGATTTGTCAATTCCATGAATGGGTATACAGCCAAAGGAGATGAAATATTTATACCCCAAAGATAGTTGTTGAACCCATATTTATTGCAGCACTATTTACAATAGCAAAAATATGGAATCAAACCTAGAGGCCCCTCACATGATGAACGAATAAAGAGATTGTGGTATATTTATAAATGGAAAACTACTCATCTATAAAAAGGATAAAATCTTGTCATTTGTAGCAACATGGATGGAATTAGAGAACACAGAAAGACAAAGAACACATATTATTTCGCATTTATAAAAAACAGTAAGTCAGCCAGGCTTGGTGGCACACATCTATTATCTCAGTAACTTGCAAGGTAAAGGCAGGAGGATCACAAGTTCAAGGCCAGACTTAGCAACACAGCAAGACCTGTTTCAAACTTAAAATAAATTTTTATATATTAATAATTATAATAAAAAGATAAAATAGTTATAAAACAATAAAAAGTGCAGTAATTGGGATTTTTAAGTGCTTCCTTTTGCAGTTATAAATGGTGGCTTAGAGGGATTCAGTCATAATTATACAAAGATTCCATGCTGTGTCAATTATATTATGCAAGCTTGCCATAAAAACAACAAAAAGATTTGCTGATAGTGACTGAAGCTACACTGTGGAATACCCCTGAAAATGACTTCAATAATGTAACTCCTGTGATACTGTGACAGGAGAATTAATGGCTAAGGTATGAGAGGCAAATGAGGTTAAATATTGAATGATCTCGAGGGATACCATGAAAACCCTAATATACATGTATTTACACAAATACAACATATAATACATTAATATCTTAGTCTCTTTTTCATGCTAACAAGATTCCTGAGATTGGGCAATTGATAAAGATTAGAAATGTTTTTGGCTCTTGGCTCTGGAGTCTGGGCAGTCCAGCAACATGGCAAAAGCATCTTTTTGTCATAATAACATGACAGAGGGCATTGCATGGTGAGATTGATCTAGTATGCTGGTTTGGGTCTCTCTTCCTCTTCTTAAAAGCCTACTACTGCCAATCCGGGGGCCAATTCTCATGACCTCATCTAGTCCTAATTACCTCCCAAGGGTTCCTCCTCCAAATAACATCAGAATATGATTTCGGGGACCAAATTTCCAACATGTGAACATTTGGGGACACATTCAGATCATGGCAGTTACATTCATTGAAACATGGGCATAAATACAGTGTACTTAATTTTTTTAAACTACAATAATACCTTATGGGTCGTAAACTGTAACAGATCCAATACTAGAAATTTGTATTTAACCTCTCTTATCTGCTAAAAGAATTAGCAGTCTTTGTCTTCCCTGATTTCAACCACATATTTTGTTTTCCAACAACAAAAGATAAATTTATATTGTTTCAGAAAATAGGCAAAGGTAATTTATTTTGCCTGTGTCTGTGATTTGGATGATTCAGAATCATTTCATATTGCATGCTTCCTTTTCTGGATATAGTAATTAGCAATCCAGATGGCTAATATATAAACAATTTAAGTTATGCTTAAATTATTTATTATAGCCCAGGAGGTTCCTAGCTCACTTTAGTACCCGCGACCATCTGTTTATGGCTTTGCACGTTACCATCTGCAAGTTTGTGCTTTCAGTTTCTTTACAGGTCACAGTCCCCACCTCCCTTATACATGTGGAGGACACTTGCTTCTAAGGCTGCATTAACCATTGCACCTCTCAAGACTCTGTTACAAGACCTTGGTAATCCCGGCTTGCCTTCAATTTTATCTTTCTTTTTGTTCCTAATTCAGTTGTCCCCTTGCTATTGCTCTTCTCAAAAGTATTCTATAAGTTGAAACTTGTAGAATAAAGATTAAGAATATGAGCTGAGTGGGGGCTGTGTATGTGGCTAATTGATCCTGGACAAGATTTTCCACCTCAGTTTCCTTACTTTATAAAATGAACTATGCATGAGATAGAATATAACCCATTTAGTACCATGCCTGGCATTCCATTAAGTACTGGTCACTATTCTTATTATTCACATTTTTGGAAAAAAAAATCTCACAACTGTAGGTAGGCATATTTAAAGGAAAAGTTTGACTACTATTTCTAGAGTTTCACATGGGTCTTTTGGAAGGAGTATCTGTTTTAATTTAAGCAGCTGATTATTTAGGTGAAAGCAGATATCACAGTAAAATGTGTGTAGCTATTACAGCATGGTTGTTTGGGGTTTGCTTTCAGTCTACCTCACGGGATCCTGATTGAAACTTTGGATCCCAAATAGCTGAAGGAAAGTTTCTCTCGATGCTGGTCTGAGTTCTTTTCTGTTGCTCCTGGTTACGTGTTACACTGTGATCACTTTGGAACCTAGCCGTCACATCTGTCATTGTCCCACATGGGTCAGGCCAGTCCACATACACAGTCTCTGGGGAGAAAGACCAAACACTGACACTCCCATATTAACCCGTGTTCTAGACTGTCTGTGTGTTCCTCCCAGCAGCCTGTGAGCTAGGCCAGTCTTCCTGATTTTATGCAGTTTACAGTTTCTGAATCAAAAATCATCTATTTTTTTTGAATATGAGTATAGTGAGGCAACCAATGGAACAGATGAATATGATTAATCTGGATTGTCTTGAAAATTCAGGGCAAATAGCTGCTATGGTTACAATGTCATGTGGTTATAATGTAGAGATAGAGATACTTTGTGAAGGCTTAATCTTGCACATAAATCTACAGACCTGCCAGTGGGATTCACATGTCTCTCTCTGTCCCCCCTTCTCTCTCTCTCTCTCTCTCTCTCTCTCTCTCTCTCTCTCTCTCTCTCTCTCTTTCTCTCTCTCTCTCTCTCTCTCTCTGTGAGTGTGTGTGTGTGTGTGTGTACCGCTTCTGTATGAAAAAAACTGTAGACATACACTCACACCACCCTGTTTTGACGATAGCGCAGATTTAACATGCACTCACATAAATCCTTAGCATATGAACCAATTCAGAAGTAACTGTGCAGCTGCTTGATTGGCCCAAACATCTTGTTTCCAATTCCTTTAAAAGAAGCTTTTACTAAAGTCCATGGAAGAAGTAATTCAAGGCTCTTTAATATATTTCGGTTTGCAAAGAGAATTTCAAACTGTTCCAGTTGGTCAGTGTATATCCTTATAAAACCAAATATCCCATTCATGGTCTCTTGTTATGCATCCTTGAATTATCTTCCATGATTTTTATAGTATATTTTATATGCTTATAGTAGTATTTTATATTCATTTAATTCCATGTAATTTACAGTAATTGTTTCCAAAGTGAGCAAATCCCTTCTGTAAAAATCACACATGAAATAGAATGTTTATTCACATATGAAAGGGATCCTTCACTTTACTTTTTTCTTCTCTCTCAGTGTCATTTGATTACAGAATTAACAGTCTCATAAAGCCTCAAAAAATATATACAAAGTACAAAGTAGAGTCTTCTCTCACCTCCTTGCCGCTCCCCACCTCAAAGAGTGACCACTGTTGACAGTTCAAGTATTCCCTGGCAGCAGATGGTTTTCTGTGCCTGTGCAGACATATAGATGTCTTCTTGGAAAGACTGATGCTCACATTCTTGAGGAGTTAGGAGCATTGCTGTTTGAAAAAAAAAAAAATGAAGTTTGACGATGTTAGTCATTATGCTTAAAGGGAGTGATTTTAATAAACACTGACAGGTCATTTTGTGGTAGGCCAGCTTTTCAAGTTACTAGTTTGAAAGAATAGTATTTTATAACAGGTGTAAAAATCAAAGGTATTTTGTGAAATATTTTGCCCTTGATTTTCTGTATTTTTCAGTGTCCATGGATAATTTGTTTACAGACACTGCAGTATTCAAGGAAGATGGAAAGAACAGCCTGTGTCAGCTAAAGAAATAAAACTGTTAATCCCAAATTGACAATTGAAAGCCCTTTAAAGTTACTTGTTACACTCAAGAAACAATTCACCCAATCTGTCATCTCATTCCAGCTTATTAGTAGTGGAATCTCTCAGGTGACTCTTTCAACAGTTGGTGTAGAGCTCTAAAGTTGTTCGTAGAGATTCCCTGTTGCTAAGAAATACAACAGTTATTTGGTGTTTGATACTGTTAGTCACAGTGGTTAACAGGGCTGAAGGGAGGTCTGTAAATGTCCCATTTTTTTCTGTTTGGAGCTGATCTGTCCCATTTCTGTGTCCTTTCTGCCTTGGTACACTTGTCACAGGAAAAAATTTGCACAGTGGCTGGAAATTAAGCCTCAGATGTCGGGATTTCCTCATGTAAAAATATCAGCTCAAATGAAAAATTAAAAATAGTAAAACATGTAAGAAAACATAGGCCTCCTCAAATCCTTTGTGAATCAAGACAGTATATAAAATATATGAATCAAAACCAAGAGTTTTAGTTAGGTAATTTATGTGAATAGTAAAATTAATATTATTTTCTATAGACTAGTTTAATCATGTCTCTCTTTTTAATTTATCTTTTTAAAAATTTCATTTATTTTCAAATTTGAGTGTTTTATTTATCTAACATTTTATACCCCTAAAAATAATTTTCTATGCTCTTCTACTGGAATGAGGACTTCGCATGTTTGAACTAGATCTCTAGCTTTCTGGAGTTCCTGATCTCTAAGGAAGAGGGATAATTTGGTCACTGCAATGAACCATGCCCAAGATCAGTGCTGTGGGAATTCAAGCAGAAGAAGCCTTTCCTCATCTATGATGCACAACTGGGAGGTGCTATAGAGACTGACTTTCCAGGGCCAGGGTCTTTAAGCGAATGCCTGAGAGTCAGACACATGTCAGTCAGGCAGAGGGTAGTGAGCTTGGGGAGTGAGTGGCCAGAGACTAACAGTGTCTGCAAAGTCCTGGCCATGAGAGAGATAAGGACACAGTCAGGAATCTGATAGAAGTTTAGTCTGGCTGGAGTTATAGAAATTTATTATGAAAGCATAATAAATAGCATAGTGGAGTTATAGAAATTTATTATGAAAGTAATACATGTTCATTTTTTTTAATTAAAAAAATAGCAAACAGGAAAATCTACATCGTCACTAATTTCAAGCTGCAGTTAACTTCTGTGAACCTTTTGCGGTTATCATGCCTTACATTTATATTCATTGATCTTTGTTTGGCCCAGATAATAGACGTATAAAGATATAAGATGCCTGTACATATATGAAAACATTTTAGGTCAGGTTGGGATCATGCCAACATGCTACTTGTTACCTGCTTTTTTTCCCACATCATAGTATGCTTAGATATTTTTAATATCCTTAGATGGCATTGTATTTTAAGTGAATTATTTTTAAGTTGTAATGTTTTATTTTTATGAATACAAATGTATTTTTAAAGTTGACCATTCTCAATTTTTCTCTGCAGGAAGAATGTTTCTTGAACCTCGAGGCTCCTATATCCAGAGTGTGTGGGTATGACACACCGTTTCCTCACATTTTTGAGCCATTTTACATCCCAGATAAATGGAAGTGCTATGATGCCCTTCGGAAAATGATCAACTATTGACCACATAGGTAGGTGCCCTGTATTGTGAGAAAGTTAACGTTAGTCCCTGACATTCATGTACTGTTACCCATGGATCAATAGTCGTCCTTGTGTTACATTCTGATAAACAGCAACTTTCAGAACAAAATGTCCACTTTGTAAAATAAATCTTTACTAGTATGTTTACATTTAATAGAAACATGTCAAGCATATGTATACATGTGATTCCTAGAAATCATTATTCAGATTTTATCTTTATTTCTGTATACTTTTCTGACTATTTAAAATATTCACAAATAGGTGTAATTTCTATTATTATTATTATTTTTTATTTTTTATTTTTTTTGGTGCTGGGGATCAAACCCAGGGCCTTGTGCATGCAAGCCAAGCACTCTACCAACTGAGCTATATCTCCAGCCCCAATTTCTGTTCTTTGGAAGTATCCCCTCAAACACCATTAGCTTAGGCTCTAGTTATTCATATGATGATTTATAACATTCTGAAATTCACCCTTATATTATCTGGAGAAAACATTTATTGAGTGGAATACCTCCTTATTGAGTATAAGGGAAATTTCAACTAAGGAAAAAACTTACTGCTACTATCACTACTGTTTTCAGATCCTTTTTGGCAAATGAATGCTTTTTAAATTTTGAATAACAGATGATATTTATTCATAATGATTTTGAAGTCATGCTTATCAGCCCCTTCAGCAGTGTCATTCTAACAGAAATAAATAGCATTAAGAATTATTAAATTAGGTTTTCTGGGTTTTAATATAGATGTTGCTATCACAGACACTCTGATTTTGAAATGTTTCAAAATGAGTAGATAGAATTAGATACTTTACATTTTAAACTGTAAGTTGACCGAAACATAATAGTAATACATTTTGAATAACCATGATTTTTCAGAAGAATAGGCTCTAAAATAATATACCCCATACATTTTAAAGATAAAGAATGCTGTAATTCTTGAGTTCTGTATATGTATTATAAAGCTAGTTCACCTAAAATCAGAGAGAGATGTCTTTACATTGGTACAAATACAGAACATAATGCCCATCATGTGCCACTCTTATTATAATCCCCATATTTTTTGCATCTCTTTTGATAGAATGTTGTTATAAGTGTAGATTTGGGCTGTTAGACCTCGAATCCCAGTATTCTCTCAGAAGTGCAGGTGTAGATGCTATATTTCTGATGTCCTCTTGCTGCCTGGAAGAGCAGCTGGCTACTACAGTAAGCTACACTTAGAACTGATGAGAGAGCTTCCTCACTTTTGACATATCATTCCCTTCCATGGGCCATCCAAATGCCAAATCAAGGTCGTAGTGGTGGCAGCCACATGCTGGTTTTAAATATGATTTTCCTCCTCCTCCATATTCTCTTCCTCCCCCCCCCCCCTCCTCCTTCCCACCTCCTCCTCTTTTCTTCTTCTTCTGTGGTACTGGGGATCAAACCCAGGGACTCATACATGCCAGGCAAGTGCTCCACTATTGAACTACACCCACATTTGTTTTTAGACATAAGCAAAGAGTTTAAACCTATATTGAAACTATGATAGAAGAATAGCTTTTCTGTGCTAGAAATTAAATAGGATATTAAAGTATTTGTGCATACAACTGAGAATGTTTTTAATTGTTTCTGATTTCTTTTACAGAAAAAGGGGAAGATTATGACTACACACAGAAATATTTTTTTGAATTTTTATATTTTCTCAGACCTATATCTTCTTGAATATAGTTTTTATGAAATGAACAATCATGGATATTGACTAAAGAGTTATAAATTAATTATTATATTAACAGAAATGAATTGATGATTTCTATTTAGAGCATTTCTGATTAACATCTTAAAATGTTCCACATGGTAATAATAATAAATTCAGCTTAATTCCATCTGTAAGTATCAGGTGTGACACAGTATTCAATAAAGAAAAGTCAAATCGTCTTCAGGTTGTGTCTGGCATCTTTTTTCCTTTAGTAAAAAGGAATTTTGTTGCAGGTTGTTAACTTGCTATATAAATCTGAATTAAAATGAACTCTTTACTCTAGAAATGCTGATGCTTCAACTTTATTATATGTGGTTTAGTTCTTTATGGCCAAAATGTTTGGATATTGGAAAGAATTCTGGAATATTTTTCCCTCTTTTCTCAACAAGGTTACTGGTGGAAGGACCACGTTTCCAGATTGTGGTGGGGGAGGATCATCCCTAAGCCTCATTCCCATACTCTGGGAGATAGACAGCCTGATCCTGTTTGCTATAGTATTGACTGGCTTTAGCTGTGGTTGTAGGTTTTTTGTTTTGTTTTTTTCTTTGATGTTTCAAAGCAGACATTTTTCCATGTTTCTTATATTATTGTGTAGATAAAAAGAAAAACATTACAATAAAGTTTTACTCAGCTATAAAGAAGTATGAAATTATGGCATTTGCTGGTAAATGGATGGAAATGGAAAACATCAAGCTAAGTGAAATAAGCCAGACTCAGAAAAATCAAGAGTTGAAAATTTTGTCTCATATGTGGAAGCTAGAGAAAAATAAAGGAAAGAAGGTGGGACTTTGCCTGGGTCAGGGGTGAGGAGGTATAGGATATCGTAAAGATATAGGGGAAGATCAATGGAATAGAAGGAAATTGAGGGTGACAGAGGTGGAGAGATGGGAAAGGGGAGAAAATCTGGAATGAATTTAACAAAATAATATTATATGACTAGACCACAGGGTAGGTACCATTCAAAAATAAATAAATAAATGAGCAAAAGGAAGACCTGTAGAGTAGAGGTAGGAGAATAGCGGGAGAGAAAAGGGAAGGAAAGTGCAGGTGGGTGGGGATTGAAATTAAATTCCATGCCTACATAATTTTGTCAAAGTGAACCCAACTACTAGGTACAAGTATAATGCTCTAGTAAGAAAAAAAGGAAGATTAAAAAAATAAGAATAAAAATATTAGCAGCAATGAAGGGCTTCTACAGGAACCGCCTTCTTCTTGAAGACTTTTCCAGGGTCTCTTTTTGTTTACTCTACCACCTCTGCCCCCACCATAGTTCTAGAAGGCCTGACCAATCCAAGGATCCCCCTGTAGAGACCCTTAGCTCTGGCGCTGCTCTTAGCTGTTACATCTGCCACTCCTCCCATCATTTCAGAAGCATTTCCTCTCATGGATTCCAGCAGAACCAATCCCAAAAGAGAAATGGGGTTGTCGTGTTTTCCTTTCTCTATAAACCTAAAAAAATTGGACATTTTCCTATGATTACAAGTGTGTATGCCCCCTAAAATGCAATATAAAAAGCTGTATCCTGTTTTGTTGTTTTGTTTTTTCCACCAGCAGTTGGTAGAGGATATAGAAAGTAATATATGTAGGTTGCCAGAAGTTTGGAGGCAAAGTAAAGGCCCTTGATCATAGACTCCAAATGGCAATGGGCTGAAAGAATGAGCCAGATTGCTTCTTAGGGGTAAAAATAAAGCCTTGACCTTGGATTAAAACCTGAACAGTATAGAGAAAAGATGTAGTTTGTCAGTTGCAAGTTCGGAAAAGATTTAGGGAATCCAGTTGGCTCACTGCACAGGACATTCTGAGCTTAAGGTGCCAAAACTCAGTAAGGACCTTGGCTTACTCCACCAAGAGCTCAAGGCGTCCTGCAGGGAACTCTGCATTCACCAGTCTAGCAGAGCAGGAAATACACTGCAGTCACCATACCTGGAGCTCTGAAGGGTCCTGTTGAACATAATGGTTTTAGTTGAACTTATTTTTTTAGTTGATATTATTTATTACTTCAGTTGGATGTCTTTATTATGTTGTATTGCCATTATATCATTTTAATGCGATTTTTTCTACACATTGGTTATTTTAAGAATTTTTTCTTAGCTATTTAAATTTTAATTTATTTAACTCTATTTTAAAAAATAGCAAACATAAGGATAACTTGGGATAATCTATACACTAAATGCCAGTCTAAGTGTACCTTCCCACCTCCAGTTGGCCCACCAGTCACTACCCGCTTCCCATACACAGTAAATAGCTTAGAGTTAATACTAAATTTAGCCTACAGCTCAAGGCATGCACATACCTCTACATAATTATCAAAAATATATATTTTTATGTGAAAAAATGTTCTATATTGTGAAAATAAGAAGATAGTGGCAAGAAGGTACTCGAGATCTTAAAGGAATGCCAAGTCCAACTCTCCCACAGTTCTCTGCCTCCATAAAATAAGTCTGCTCCCTGTGACAATGTGGATAGAGAAACTAATTTTATTTTCTAGGGTTCAAAAAAATTATTCAATTTTGTTAGGAAAAACATACTATAACATCCAGGTTCTGCATAACTGATAGACATTATCCAACTGAACTACATCCCTGTGTACATCAGAAAAAGAAATGAGGAATATGATCCAGAAAGTAACTCGGTTCTATCCATTAGGTGTATGTCCCATCCTCTAGAAACCCTTGGTGTGATCTTTAGAAGGTGGCCCACTGAAGGTACACATTTAGTTTAAACAAATCCTTTTCTTTTTAACTTGTGTGCATTGGACATATGTGATTGCTGGGTGCCCAGCATCCTACCCCTACAGGCTAGTAATAAACTAACTAACTGCTGTTTGTTTGGAGAACTTCCTCTCCCACCAGTACTTCTCCCCCTCCTCTCTGGAGGGGTGACCAAACCCAGAACTTTTCAGCATTGGCCACCAAGACTCAGCCAGTTAGTTCAAAGCAAAAATTCAGTTTACCCAATGCAGTAACAAAAGTTAGATAGCCCAGTCTTGTCAATGATGCTATATTCTAAAAGACTGGCTCTTGAATTTTTACTTGTTTCAAGGATACCAAATATACAGATGATAGATGCTAACAAGCTGAACACACAGATGAGATTACCCTTAGCAGGAATTCTTGGCTGAGGGATGAGAAATGTGGCCCCAAAGGAGTGATGTTGGAATTTCCAGGGATCTGTGAGTTTGGCAATGCTGATATACTCCCCGGGGCCATTAGGTTTGGAAAGCAACAGAACATATGGGCAAAGCTTTAGAGAACCCAGTGCACTGATTTCTCCTTGAATATACTTTGAAAGGATATTTACCAGAAAAAATGAGAGATTAAACAGTAATTAGAATGAGAAAACTGTCGCTGGAAGGACTGGAAGTGAGAATGGAAGCAAGTTAAAAACAGGAAGACGTATATCTATATAATTATCTTAAATAAATTTTTATGTGAAATAAAGGTTTCATGTTCTAAAATAAGAAAATGGTCATCATAAATATGACATTTATCGACAAAAGACTGGAGTAGTCGTACATTTACCAGATAAAATTCAAAAGTTCTAAACTCTTCATTTTCAGCAAAGGGGAGTATAACTTAGCTATTCTGCTGTTACACTTGAAAGTTTAATGTTGTTAAATGCTTTGAAAAATTACGTTAACTGTGGATGGAGTTAAAAGCAGCGCATGTGTTTTCCATATCACTGCAGAGTTCAATACTTAATATACCAATTCATTCTACAGTTAGTGGGTGTCTGTTAGAGGCCAGGCACTGGGTTAGACTCTTAGGTGTAAAGTTAACTAAGTTAACTAAGAAACACAGTCCCTGTAACAAAATAAAAAGCAAAACAACTGAAAACAGACAAAACCCCCAAACCAAAACAACCCCTCCCCCCAAAAAACCCAACAAAATAGAATAAAGCAAGGCCAAATGAAACAATTAAGGCAATAAATGTTATAGAGTAACCTCCTAGTTAATAAGAAAGAACTCAGGTTGGTTTAAGAAACAATTCACTTAAAAGCTGTTCACCACAAATTGTCTTCAAATAAGCTGATCTATCAAGATCAAATGTAAAAATGAAAAAATACAAGCCATATGATCCAGCTATCACACTCTGGTGTATTTTCCCCGAAGATCTAAAATCTGTATACTACAGCAATATAGCCACATCAATGTCGATAGAAGTACAATTCACAATAGCTAAATTATAGAGTTAATACAGATGCCTGTCAATAGATGAATGGATTAAGAAATTGTGATGTATATTTATAAAAATGGAGTTCTACTCAGCCATTAAAAAGAATGAAATTATGGCATTTGCCAATACGTGTATGAAAATGGAGACTATCAGGCTAAGTGAAATTAACAAAACTCGGAAACTCAAAGGATGAATGTTTTCTCTCAAATGTGGAAGCTGGAGTTAAATAAAGTAAGGCGAGAGGGAAGGATATCAGATTACATAAAGCACCAACCAAATAAAAATTAAAAGATGATTTACATTAAACAGGGATGAGAAAAGGGGAGGGGAGGGGAGGGGGGATAGTAGAGAATAGGACAGACAGCAGAATACATCAGACACTAGAAAGGCAATATGTCAATCAATGGAAGGGTAACTGATGTGATACAGCAATTTGTATACGGGGTAAAGTTGGGAGTTCATAACCCACTTGAATCAAACTGTGAAAGATGATGTATTAAGAACTGTGTAATGTTTTGAACGACCAACAATAAAAAAAAAAAAAAAGAAAAAAAAAGAAAACCAAAATTCATCAAAACAAAATAAATAAATAAATAAATAAAAGATGAGTAAAAGGAGGTCTAGAAGCATAGAGGAAGAAGGAGAAAGAGGAGGTCGAGGATAGAGGGAAAAGAGAGAATCATGAACTGAAATCAAATTCCATGCATGTATGACTTTGTCGGGATGAACCCAACTATTATGTATAATCATAAATGAATAAGTAAATAAATTCATACCATAGCAATTTGATATAAAAAATGAAGAAAACAAATGCAGCAGAATTCATATTAGACAAAACAGTAGACAAAGGGGAAATACGCATTCAACATTGACAAAAGGAATCTCAGAGTGAAGGTTCGACAGTTAAATTCTTTATGTTCCAAGTGTTTAGTATTAAAATGTAAGCAAAAATTTATAAATATAGAAGATGTGGACAGAACAGTTGTAGAGATGACTTTATACCCAACTTTCAATTTGATAGATGAAGTAGATCATAATAAGACTATAGAATATTTTAAGCGCATGAATAATGGGATTGAGTCCATAGAAATACATCTTTAAAACTTTTTTTTTCTTCAGAAGATTATGTTGACTTTCAAAATAAACATAAGCAATGAAAACTATTTTTGACATCCTAAGACACAGAAATATTACAGTAAACTTCCCAAAGAAAAGAGTATTAAAAACCATTTTTTCTGACTACCTCCCAAATTAATAAATATTACAACTACTTCTAAATAAAAATGCACCTGACTTAGTAACTATAACCCAAAAGGGAAATGTAAAAGCAAATACAAAATATCTAGAACATGAGATCACTAGTGTGCTTCAACCAAGATTCTATTGAGAGGTAAATTCATAAACCTTAAATCTGATGAAGAAGAAAACTGAAAATCTAAGTCAGCAACAACAAAAGACAAAAAGAAGTACAAGAAGGACAAAATCTAAAAGCAGAAAATTCAAAAATTATTTTTTATAAAATAAATGTTTTCTTTAATTTTTCTTTATGATATTTGTATCCTGTTACAGTGAAGCTATTTTTATATAACATGGTGTCTGCATATAATGACCTCATAAATTGCTGTTGTCTTTATTGGCTCTATAATAAAGAGCCTTTCTTTGAGGAGGAAGAAATTGCAAGATTTAGTAGTTTACCCCTAGTGTTGGTGAAGAAAGATCTTTATTATGAGTATGTTTTAGTTAACCATTTTAATAAAATAATTACTTTGCCTTGATTTGCTAAAAGTTCTTCAGTTACTTCTTGAGGCCTACATGGCTACTTGTAAGTATTTTATTTACTACAAACTGTTTAAGATTCAGTGGCTATGAGGAATTGGAACAATTATTCAAGAAATTGTTTTTTGATCATTTGGAGTATCCATCCATATCTCTCTTCTACCCCACCCCATCCTTAGTGTTCTATTGGTTCCAGAAGGCCAAAGGGTTTGGTTCCATTTGGGTTCCAATTCCACAGAGCCTAGAATAATGCTTGCACTATCAAAGTTTCTAAGTATGTTGCTGGATGAATAGAAGGAATGGTAATGCAGGCCTATTCCTGAATTCTACCTCATATCTGGGAGGCACTTAGTTAGGACCCTCTTTGTGGACATTTAAAATGATATTTTGATCACTTGGTATTCTATACAATCTCCTATTAATTCTACCAGACTTATGGAGTTGTATAGGTTGAGTATCTCTTATCCAAAATGCTCACGAAATGTTTTGAATGTATGATTTTTTTTTTAAATTTTGAAATATTTACTTATAAGATGTCTTATGGATGGGACCCAAATCTAAACACAAATTTCATGTTTCACATATACCTTCTCCACATAACCTGAAGATAATTTTACATAATACTTTTAATAATGTTGTACATAAAGCAGTTTGGGGACCCTGACCCATGAGAAAGCCAAGATGCCACTAATCTCAGCCACTGTGTGGACTCTTAGGCTGTGTGGCATCTCCAGCCTTCTTGACTCTGAATTCATGTGCTACTAGGGAACAGTCATTTTCTTATACTTATTCATACACAAGGGCTTAACAGTAAATAATATAGCATAGAACTAAGGCAGTGAAAAGATCATGTGTTCAGGGTAACCAAACAGCACAGCAGAGTCACACAATCCCTGTGTGAGCCATTAGACAATAGCAGTAAACATGGGCAGACAGCCTTCAGACTTTTCCTGTGGTGCCATGTTTGGTTTAAAGGTTTTTTTGTTTGCTTGGTAGGTTGGGTTTTTTTTTTTTTTTTTACACTGCAACTTCATTTTTTTTCTTTTCCCTTTTTTTTTTTAAATCATGAGAAGAAACATCAGAAGCAGGTGAGAAGCCAGGAAGTGGGTCCTCTAGGGATGAAAAGACATTGTGAGGGGTGGCTTTTTAGAATGTTTCCTTCAGGGTTGTCTGCCTCATTAGCAATGGTTTTTGTCTTAGAAGTCCTTCTCTGATTTTATAAACTGACATGACTTCTTGTTCGGTTTTGAATGTCCCCTGCTCTAGTCCTTCCGGAGGCCCATCACACAGTCTAGCCATGCTGTCCACAGGCACTTCCTCTGCAGGGTTGACATCCTCTTCATCATCACTATTATGCTCACCTTGGTGCAGAACTATTTTGGTTATTTCACCATTGATCAATGAACGAACAACTGGAGCTTCATTATTGACAAAAATTTCCATAGCTACTTTCTGCTTACTGGCCAACTCTGAAGGTATATATTTTACATACAGAAGGAGGCCAGACATCTTTTTTTTCCTTCTTCTTCATTTTAACATATGAAATCCTTCAAAGTCACTGCCTTATTCGTTGACATCACCAAACACAGGTGCAGACCAGCAGTTGGTTGTCCAGGCATGCACAATTATGCCTACAGCCACAGCTTTGCAAGCACTGGCTACAGTTTAGCTAGAAAGTCTGACATCTTTCTAGCTAAACTCCTTTTCAAAACCTTCCACACCCATGTCTGTGTTCCCTGCTGCTAGCATGCTCTTCGGAAAAGTGCTTTTGTATTTACTCTTCATTGATCAAAGGTACCCTGGCCACAAGGCTGAACTAATGAATTCACATTGGGGAGAAAGTAAATTAAATAAATGTTACTTTCGATGAGAATTTCAGCTGGAGGATAAGTAGAACAATTGTGAAGGAATAACAAAATCATACAGTAACCATCCAGTCTGGCTTCCCTGTAGTGAGCATAAGCTGCTGGTACAAAATGGTTGTGAAGCCAATCAGAAAAGAGGTTCCTGGTGATCCATGGCTTTTTGTTAGCATCATAATGGACTGGTAAGACATTCAATTCTTTTAAACAGTGAGGACACAAGCTTTTGCAAGGCTGCCCTAATAAGCCTTGGTACAGAAAGTCCCAGCATGGTTCCAGCAGCATTCTTCCTTTCCGTAGGGCTGTCACCTCTGCTCTAGTTTGTGTATTTCTGAGCAATAATGCCAGAAGAGGGATGTTTCATCAGCACTATAAAGATTTGTTCCAGCATCAGATTTTCATCAACTATGACCTTGGAAAACTTATCAATGAATTTCTCTATTGCTCTGCGGTCAGCTGTACATTATTGCCACAAAACTTGTAAAAATTAATGTCATGTCTTTTTTTCCTAAATTTCTGCAACCGGCCTGTTAAATATTCACAGTTCTTTTCAATTTTCAGTTCATCATGATGGATCTCTGCCTGTTTCGTGATCAGTATACCATTCAGTGAGTGACACTGTGAAACCTAGAGATCCACACTTTTTGTACATGATTGAGCTAATCTTTAGCTTTATGGAGCATTTTCTTATTGTCAATAACTTCAGTTCATCCTTTTCAGTATAGAACTTTAACAGTTCATACTTCTGTTTCTTCAGGTCAGATACAGTGGTCACTCCCATATCAGACTCTTCCATTTGCTGTTTCACACTGGCACCACTGTTCACTTTCCCCAACAGCGTGAACATCTGTGGTATGGATAAACATGGGTCTTCCTCTTTTTCTCATCATTGTTACCCTTAGGTGCATTTGAAGCCCTCTTTGACATTTTCATGGATATCTCTATCCCATAGAGTAGAACAAGCTAAATCAAAACAAAACAAAATTTATGGGTTTAGATGTGAGGTTTTCTCCTAAAGCTTGTATATGAGACAATGCAAGAAAATCCACTTGAATGGATTAACTGGGCAGGTATGGTGTGGCTGGAGGAGAAAGGTCACTGGGGTCATGCCTTTGTATTTATTGTCCTTGTTGAGCACGGCTCTCTGTGATTCCTGATGGCCATGCCTTTTTTGTTTTCCTCTACCACACCCTTCCACCATGATGTTCTGCCTCACCTCTGGCCCTGAGCAACAGAATGGGCCACAAATGCATTAAGACCTCATTTGGTTACAGTGGCAAAAAATCTGACTAAAACACAAAATAACAAAAAACAGGGGTGAGTGCATACAGGCTTTGTCTCACATAGTGCGTTGTGAGAAACCTGCTGTTGATGTGACGGCCTGAACACAAAGCATTTTATTATCCTTTTTTTTGTTCTTTTTTTTTATTGATTGTTCAAAACATTACAGAGCTCATGATATAGCATCGTTCATACATTTGACTCAATTGGGTTTTGAACTCCCATTTTTACCCCAAATACAGATTGCAGAATCACATCTGTTACATACTCACATGTAAAAAATGTGAGTAAGCATTTTATTATCTTGAGGGTGTGTTTTCATGGGGAGATCTGCATGTGCACAGAAAGGATATATAATAGCTGAAAGGGGATGAGACAGTCTTTCTTTCTCTTGAGAGTGCTGCATGCATTGTGCTCTGTTCACCTTGTGTTTTGACTGTGACCCATTACCTGAGGTCAGGTGTGGAATTTTCACTCATGGTGTCATGTTGGTGCTGAGAAATTCAATTCTGAAGCAATTCTGGTTTCAGATTTTCCAGTTGGGGATATTCAGCCTGTACTTCATTTCTTAAAGAATTTCAAGAATAGAAACAGTTCTTCATGAAGAGCTAAACAGCAGTGGGCCCCAGGAGGTGGATATTGTTTCTGTATTTTTAAGATCTTTGAAATCAGATGAATTTCAAAACCATGTATTTGTTAAGCTGTCTATGACAACACTGTACTTTAAAATGTGTATGTATACGGACAAACTAGAACACACTGTTTACTCAAAACATTAATTTAGGAGTGATGAGATTAAAGGTAATTTTGTTGTTGTTGTTATTTCCTTATCTTTTCTATTCTTGTAGTCATTAATGAAAAGTAGCCCTCCAACTGGTCCAGTCTGTGATATCCCCCATCTGGTGTATAGAGTCTATAGACTGGAGAATGGACACCTCATTGGCCACAATAACTGGTCAAGAGATAGAAGGTGGCCAAACTAGGTCAATCCGACCTGTTCTTCAGGGTTATTTATTTATCTATTTATTGATTGATTGATTGATACTGAGAATTGAACACGGGGCCTTTCACATGCTAAGCAAGTGCTCTACCACTGTACTATAATCCCAGACCCTTGAGGTCTTTTGTACCAATAGATCTGGAGGAATTTAAGGCCACTTTATCTATAGAGGAAGGCCATAATTATCTGAAAAATAATTAAGCACTGAAATAAATGACAGTTGCAATGTGAGATGGGGGTCTTCTAGCCATGTGCTAGCCACCAGTCAGTCACCTCCGAGGTCATCTCCATCTCTGCCAGATACAATCTCTAGTGTTTCACTCTTCTTTTCATTCTGTAAGGAATCACTCCAGGGTCCTTCCAATAAACCAACGTTTTATTTGTTCAAGTTGTTTTCTGTTGCTTGCAACTAAAAGCATCCCAATTCATTCCAATTTTAGTGCTTTTGAATACATTAAGTTTGAAAAGGAAAAGTGCATGTTTTTAATAAACTACATTTTGGGGGAAATCTTCCACCTTTGAGATTAGCTATATATTAAGCTTAACTTTTTCTAATCTGTGATATGCAAATTAGCTGCAGATATTATGTTAATTAGAGATAAAAATAAGTGAATTTCAATTTTTAGCCTGAAAGTTGAATGCTGGAAACCTCCTTTTAGGAAAATGAGCAGTTCCACAGCATCTGTCTTTTAGCAACCTTGCTCTTTGGAAGCTTCTTCATATGAAGTTTTTTTTACTGCAGTCATGAGACCTTAAATTTTACTATATAGCTGAACAACAGCCCTTGGAAGTTTTTCTTTTTTAAAGATGTTTAATTTGCCTGCTATCATCTAATGGGGTATTTTTCTTTGAAAAAACTTTCTGTAAATTCCTAATATTTACCCTCCTTGAAGCATATGTCTCCTTTGCTTTCACCCCTTCCTCTTTTTTTTTTTAATTATGGGGCTTGAACCCAAAGGCACTTTACCATTGAGCAACACCCCTAGCCCCCCACCTTTTTTTGAGGTAGGATCTCATTAAGTTGCAGAAAAAGGCTAGCCTTAAACTTGTGATCCTCCAACACCAGCCTCCCAAGTGTGCCACTGTCTTACTTTATTTCATCTTTCTAATGAAGATTTCAAAGAGGTTAGAGAACAGTATGTTGAATGCCTGTGTACCTTCCACCTTGGCACAGAAATTATAAAGTACATTCTTTCTTAGTCTTTCCTAATCAATAGTGAAGTTAAGATCCTATTAGTGTAACAAGTAATATTTAAATTTAAAAAAAAATCCGTCCGAAAAGCTAGACAGCCACACAAAGGTTTCTCCAGTTATTCAGGGGAATTGCTTGAGGGTTTCAAACACAGTCCATTTGAACAACCTCATGGAATCTTCCATTCTCTCTGGCTATGGCTCTAGCTCCCTGTAGAAATGTCTGCTGCCAGCAACTCTAGAGGGCACCTCAGGGCTTCAGGTGTCATTCCCAGCTGACAATGGCCTGAAGCTCCCCTGAAAGCTGCTTGCAGTTGTGGATTCCATTGATGCTAGTGGAGTGGTGGCCATGCTCTGTGTTTTCCCTGGAGCAGAATAATCCCTCACCTCCCACAGGAGTATGTGGGTCCCAAAATAGTGTGGTCCTTTTCCTCCAACATCTCGTCCATATTTGGTCAGACAGTTGTTTATCCAACCTGAGAAGAGGTTGCTATGTTCCTCGGTATAAATAGACGATGGCTAACTTGCCCTTCTGACATGCCAGCCTGGAGCAAGTTGCATCCCAACTTAGTTTGCTCTTCTAAGAAAAGAACTCATGTCTATCAGATTTATTTGATGTTATTTTGTGCACAGAGAAAATTTTAATGTACAGTTTGGAAAAATTGCCTAGAAAAGAGTGAAACAGCAGTGGTTTGTGATTTATGGGACATTGGTAGGATTAAATACAATGTAGAATTTGCAAGTAATGATTATGGAAATTAGGTAGCAGCATGGAACATGCTCATTATATACTTTTAAGTGGAAAAATCAGGATTCAAAATCATATATATATATGATTTTGAATCCTGATATATATATATATATAATTACAACTATTATTACTTATGATTACAACTATTATTTCTTAGGATCTTCCTTGCAAAGGAATGGTTAGAAAATATAACAGTAGTGTTAAAGTGATAATCATGAGTTATACCATAATAAAAGAGAATTTAGTTCCTAGCATGTATATTACACATAGCAGTAAAGTACTTACTATGTATTTTAACAAATTTCTACCAACTTCCCTATTCTTTAAAACACTACCCCAAAGCACTAAAAGTACTACAGGATCTTCTTTGTGTCCATCTGATTACTTCAAGAATATGAAATAAAATACAAACATTTTTTTCTCCCTCTCACTCATGCGTGTGCACATGCACGCGCGCGCACACACACACACACACACACACACACCACTAGTGGTTTGTTACGAGGGTTAAAGAAAAATAATTCACCTTCTACAAAACTAACGCCTATGTAAAGTTTGACCCTTTCTGTTAAGACTGAAAAGAGTTCATTAGGGCCATAGTAGAAAGGAAACATCACATTCAAAAGATTTAAGTTGAGTAGAGTTTAAAAAAGGAACTACTTATAAAGATATGGACAGAAAAAGGGACTCAGGGGAAAAAAGTATGAGGCACCTAGTAGGTGGCAACTGTGGAAAGACGTTTCCTCCCCTAGCCTGAAGGAGCAAGGAAAACGGAATGGTCCTGAACCTGAACCTTAGTGAGGGGCTTTCTGACAGAGAAAGAGCACAGCTGTGGCAACAGCCTTGGATTTCTCTCTCCTTCTAACTTCCTGAAGGAGCAGGAATGCTTTCCATTGGCCAAACCCAGTTGCAAGGTGGAAGTCAACGGAGCCTGGTGATGCTTCCCTAGAAGTCAGCCTTTCTGGGCACAGGCAGGGTAAGTAAGTAAGGGAGGAGGTGAATTTGGAGGATCAAATGGAAATACCCAGCACATAGCCCTCAGCTCTTCCAGGTCATCCTAGACGGTCAGGTCAATGCCTGCTTAACTGTAAGCTCACTGTTTGGAAGCTGCTGAAAAGTGTGGATCTTTTTGGTCATGTCGCCTTTTCCTGGGCAAGTCTGGGGCTTTGGACAGCTGTGTTCTGCTGGTGGAAATTTCCAGCAGTGTCTGTACTCTGTTTTTGCAACAAAATTCTCTGAGAGTCCCCAATCTTCTGCAAAACCTGAACAGGCTGTGCTCTCGGCCTGCCACAGCAGTCACCCTGAAGTCTTCTGTGCTGTTTGTCAGCTCAGATCTGCTGCTTCCTGGACCCTTGCTACTCCCTTCCCTCATTCTGCTGGGTTCCTTAGAAAGTGTTCAGGGGAAACAAGTTCTCTGAGACATTTTGTGTCAGAAAGATCCTTACTCTAATTCTCGACTCATAGTTTAGCTGAATTTAAAATTTTAGGCTAAGAAGTGTTTTTGTCTCAGAATAGGTAAGGCATCGCTTAATTTTTCTGCTTACACTTGTCTAAGTCTCTTCTTTGTCCCCTTGTATTCAGACTTCTTGGATATTTCCTTATCTTCTAACCTATACAGTTATAGACATGTATGTGTGTTTCATCTCTGAGTTTATATAGTGGAATTTTTTTTGAAGTTTTATTGTGTTCTCTGAATTATGTTGTTTTCTCTAGTTTTCATTTTTCTGTTTTTTTGTTTGTTTCTTTCTTTCACTCTTTTGTCTTTCGTATGGTGATTGATGATTATTTTTATTCAAGACCGAGGCATTAAAAGGTGACGGGGATGGTGATACGTCGGTACAATGGAATATTATTCCATCATAAAAAATGAATGAGGTACTGATGCATGATGTGACATGGACAAGTCTCTAAAACACACTAAGTGAGAGCAGACTCAAGAGGTCACATATTCCTATGAAAAATACAGAATAAATAAATCAATGGATTCAGAATGGAGATTGGTGTTTTCCAGAGGCTGGGAGGATGGAGAATAAGGGGAAAGCGCTTAACGAGAACAGAGTTTTGTTTCGGAGTGATGGCAGTGTTTCAGAACAAGATAGACATGATGGCTGTGTGACATTGTGACTGTACTAATGCCACTGAAGCATTCACTTTAAGATGGTACGTTTTATGTTATGTGATCATCACTTCAACAAATGACTAGCTTTAAAAAGCTTTCTGCAAGATGTTTTCTATGAGTGGCCTGTTTAACTAGAAGGCTGTAAGTTTCTTTTTGAAATCTTGTGAGGGAAAATTTTACCTCAGAGTGGAAAAAGGATACTGCCTGATTGTCAGCCCTAAATGAATCAGTGTTCCCCAGCAACTTGACAAATGCCCTAATGTTTCCTTGTGCCTGATTTTTTTAATGGTTAAAAGGGAGATGGGAGATGCTAAGGGAGAACAGCCCGTTGGGACTCACATTTATTAAATGTCGATTATGTGCCAAATGATCCTCTCGGGCTTCAAGGGCAAATTACTGAAATTAAACTCATGTTACCTGTCCTGTGTGACTGTTTTTGCAAAGAATTAATTCTCATGAGTGTCTTTGAAGTTGGTGAAAATTAAATAAGATAGTGCCTCTGGAGCCCTGGAACATGAGCCTGTGCCTCGGTTACAAGCTTTGCACACACCATTGTCCTTATTTGCTTACGTCATTGATTCCCCAGCCCCAGGCAGGAAGGATTTATTCATCACTAAGCACCAAGTGGCTCAGTGAGTAACTTTGCCATAGATGGTGCTCCTGTTCGAGTGATAATTTAAATGGAAGGAAATAAGTTGGTAAATATAATCTTAAAATTCAATGTCAGCTGTGACTAAAGCTAAGAGCTTTATGTTCACTGATTGCTACTTAGTTATCCTAATTTTTTTGTTCTAAGAAATGAACTGGTACATGTACATTTCATTGTGAATACCAGAAACCCACCAATATTAGTTTCAACAAGGTAGAATTTATTCTAAGGAATCCAATTTTAGGAAGAGCTGTAGGACTTACGAGAACTAGAAATTTATCATATAGCTTTTTATTTGCTCTCTCCACCTCTCCCTGGGGCCTCTTGGTATCTCCTCTGTGTTACATGCCAGATTCAATCTTGTCTGTCTGCTGACTGCTTCACAATTCACTCATCACCTTGAACTTGGCTGCTTTAAAATGGCAGCCTCTCTGGTTTGGCTTCATATAATAAACAACTATTTGTTTATTCTAATTCCAAGTTCCCAGGAATGAGAATAATTGTCTCAATGTAGGTCAGGTTGTCCACCCCTGATGCATAGCTGGGACTGGGTTGGACTTGTAGTGCATACAGAGGGCTGGGAAAAGATGGCATTGCCATCGGAATATATATGCTTGACAGGTGAAAAGAGGTTTTTATTATTGTTGTTATTGTTATCATTTTTTTTAAAAGATGTCTTATCCAGAATGTAACAGATGAAGCTCAAGTTAAAGTGTGGATGGACATGTTTTCCTTTAGAGGACTGTACAGCAGTTAAGTCCACTACTCCGGTGGGCATTGCTTTCAGACTGCCCTGTCTAGTACTACCCTTAAAGTCATCAGACAGGAGCACTCTCCACTAGAAATAGTATTTTTTCTCTACTTAAGCAAAATTTCTCAAGTGGTCATTCGGATGCTAAGAAAGCTATAGAGTTTGAGACAATGGAATATCTGTTATACCAAGACATGGGAGTCACATATGAACAGAGGGACAGGCACATTTCTATCTCTGTAATTCCAAGTGTCACATTGTGCACAGAGATCACACATTTTATATTGAAAAGGTTAGAGGAGAAGTGGTAAATTCGCAGAGATAGTCAGAAGATTGGCCCAGTAGAGAGCTAGAGAACTGCTCCAAAGCATGAAAACCACACACTATGTAGAGTGGTCTTGGGAACAATGCAATTAAAGTGATTGCCTATTTATTATAAGTTTATTCAGCATCTGCATGCTAATCTTTCTCTGAGTTGCTTTGACATGAGATTCTGAACTGAGCTCAAGGAAGAAATGATGTTGATTATATGGACAGATGTGGAATACAACTGGAAACTGGTCTGAGCTCTGAGGCAGCACCAGAAAAGTAACTTCCTATATCTCCTCTGGGATGATCAACCCAATCTTACTTTCATGCTCTCTTTGGTTATTTCGTTTCTTACCTTTAACTCCTAGCAGAGGAGAATCTGAATCATATTTTGACTCAGAGTGACATTCAAGTCACAGTTCTTGGTTTAATCATTTTTCAATAGCCAGGAGAGTATAATTTGTCCTATAGAAGGTACTGATCCTTTCGGAGGCCATGATAATGGGCATGATGATGCTTACTGAGTTTCCCAGTGAAGTCAGAAGTTGATATCATTGATATTTCAGACTTCTAACTGTTAGCCACCCAGAGTGTCTCTCCTGGTGAAAATAGTGTGACATCATTATTGCCCCTTTTCTGGGGTCACACAGAGAAAAGAGCAGCTAAAGGATGCCATAGGAACTTCCAAGGTTATGTAGAGAGGGACACCTTCTTGCTTACTTGCTAGTAGAGAAAGTTTTGAGTAGGTGCTGGAAATTCGGTTGGGAATTTATTCTGTGGAAGATAACAGAAAAACCTTCACAGGTCGGGGCACATACAAGATGTGATGTGAGAAAGTGAGATGAAGGAGGTCTCAGAGTTTTACATGATACTTTTCTTAAAACAAAAACAAAACAAAGGATCTAAAACTTTAAAAAAATTCCAAGCATTCCCAACTGTGTGACTCTTAAACTTAATAAATGTTGTTCTGTCAACTCCTTGACTTGAAATGAAAGTCGCATTAACCAAAGACGTGCCTTTAGATGTAAGTTTAAATAAAGCACCTCTAAAGACTGAAATTCTATGTAATTTTACATAATTAAATGTAGCTATTTTGTCATACTACAATTTTCCGCTTTGCTCCTTATGTCTACAATTTCGGTGTTCGTCATGGATTTGGATGGTTTATTTCAGTGCAAGCTTACCCACATTTGTAGGGTACAGATGGTAATTACTCTCTACCCAAAACCAGACAAGATGCCCCAAGTTCTCAGTTTGATGACACTTGGAAATTTTTTTTCACAAAGAAAATAGTGAATTCTCTTCAAATCTGAGCACACACAATGATGGCAAAGTAATTTTCAAAAGTTCACTTCTATTTCGGCCGTGTTCTGCTTTTTCAGCTTCTCTCTTTTTATTGGTGAGAATTTCATTGAGCGTATTGCCAAGAGCATTTCAAAAAAGGCATTGGTTTCTATTTACAAGGGTTAATATGTTTTTGATTACAAGCAACTGTTTTTTCCCCAAGAACTTATCTTTAGTAAACATTTATTTTCATGTTTCTTTAAATAGAAGATCATGCAGAATGTCAAAGTTTGAAGCCCTATGAGTCTTGTATGTCATTTTTTTCTCATTCTCTTTTCATCACACACGAAAATTAATATTTTGGATTTTCTAGTCTTTTTTGTGTAGAAAATTACTCATGTATTAATCTCCTTGAAGTTAGAAAAGCTGACCTCATTCTATGAGTATTGTCATACATACTTTATTATTATAAGCATAGCACAAGGCTATGGGCCAAAGAGATTACACCAGAAATGTAGGATCAAGTTCATGCTCCCTAGAACATGCCATCCACTGGAGCAGAAAGAGTACAGAGTATTTTAAAATTTCCTTTTAAAATGACTTGACTCTCTAAAAGTCTGAGGAGGTCTACATAAAAATATTAAGATATTATGAATTTAAAAAGCATGTTAATATGGAAAAAATATGAAGTAGGTCCTTGGCATTTGTGCAATGCTATGCTTATTTATATAGTCTTAGAGCTTTTCAGTGAACACTAGTTTACTTCTGAAGACATTCAAATTACTTTTTCTGTGTGTGTGTGTGTATGGTAGGGAGTACTGGAGATTTATCCTAGGGGTGCTCTACCTCAGAGCTACATTAACAGCCTTTTTATTTTTCAGACAGTATCTCACTAGGTTACTCAGGTTGGCCTTGAACTTGCAGTTTTCCTGCTTCAGCCTTCATTGGGACCACAGACCTGCAACATCACACCTAACACGGATTACTGTTTTTAAACCATTGATATGTACATATTTGAGGCAATGAGGTAAAAGTAACCAACAAGTCACAAATACTTCCAATGATACCATTTCTTCTTTATAAAGTTTGGAATGGCTAATGAAATTCCTATAGTGATGTCCTGTTTTCTTCCTTCCAATTCATGTGTTTATGTACAGCATCTGACACAGGATTTAAAGAGTCTTTATCACTTGTATATTTATATTTTGCTGTAAGCTCAGACATGCAATTACCTCAAACCTGAAATGAATAGGACCAACTGAGGAAGAGAAGAGCAGCTAGCTGGCATCTTTCAGACCCTTCAAATGAGCAAGGCCTGCAGAGAAGCATAGAAAATAAACTTAGGCATTGCTGTTGACCCTCACCAGGGCATTTGACTGGTAGGGGGAGGGAGGAGATCCTATCTATTTCTGTCTCAGTGTGCGGTGGGGGCTATGAGCCAAGAAGTGCTGGTGAGAGGACAGCTCTGCTGTCTACTTTTTCAAAGTAATTTTGAGACAAATATTATTTTACCAGCAAAATGTCTTATCGGCTATCTCAGAAGTAAGCACTCTTTTCCTTCACTGTTTTCTCTTCAAGTCTATTACTTACAACCACTTATACCAAAGTGAATGAGTCTACTCATTTGTCAAGAGTTTCAAACTCTGCTGCTCTCAACTGAGATTAAATTCCAAACTTGTTCACACTGTAAAAACAGATGCTTGATAACAGGAGCAAGTGTTGGCAATTCGTAGAAGCACAGGTTTGCACCCACTTTGGCTTTCCCTGTACAATCCGTGAACCTGTTGAAAGCAAAGTTGGGGCCAGGAATTAGTTCTGAGTAGGAGGCTATAATATGAAACTTTTGGAAATATTTGAAAAGCTAACAATCTCAGTCCAACTGGTATTCATCTTTCAGGTATAATCATTCAAAGATGTCTCATGGTATATGCAGTTTGTGTTTTTCTTAGTGCAGGGTGTGTTTCAATTTTCTTCAGGCTAATTTCATTCTTTAGACTAGTGCCTTAACCTTGAACCTGGATTAATAAAGTAGGAATTTCACTCTTGTTTGGCACTGAACACTACTCATTAGCTGCTAATGAAGCAAAAACTTTTGTGGAGCTGAGTCCCATGTGGGCCAGTTGGCTTCAGATTGAGAAAACCATCTTTCAAAGACACAGATTGAATTCCCATCTCTAGGCAACCTCAAGAAGATGCTTATTCCTGGAAACAATTTGATCTTGAGGAAAGAGTGTGGATGTTTAGTATACAGTAGCCCCCTGACTACAACTGGGGTGGAGAGAAGCCCCAGTGATGGCACTGTTGTCCAGAACAAGCCCACCGTCATGTTCAAAGACACAGGCAGCAGGAAAAAATATTTTTTAAAAGTCTAACAGATAAACATCCAACTATGATTTATATCCCAAGTGTACAATAGAACTTGAAAGGATGTTTTGTCTGGTATAGAATGTTTTATACAATAATTTCTGTATTGTTCATGGTTTTGATATATCTTATAAAAATCTATCTTCCATCTAGACTTTGTGTGTATTCGTGTGTGGTGCTGGGGATTGAACCCAGGGCTTTGTGCATTCAAGGCAAGCACTCTACTAACTGAGCTATATCCAAAGCCCCACCCCCACAAAAAAATCTTCTATTTTCTTATTTCACAATATAGTGCCCTGTGTTAGTCAGCTTTCCATTGTTGTGATCAAAATACCCAACAACAAGAACGTAGAGAAGGAAAAATTTATTTTGGTTCACAGCTTCAGAGGATTCAGTCCTTGGTCGGCTGACTACAAGGCAGAAACATCATGGTGGAAGGGCATGGGAGAGGTGAAGCTTCTCAGCTTATGATAATTTGGACCCTGAGAGCTTGTTTGGAGATTCTATCTAGGGAGTCTAGCTACTCATATACCATTGACTAAAGAATGGTTCTCCTCTATTGGGGAAGCTTTTCCTCTTTGACCTAACATGCTGCCTTGGGAGGGATGCACATGGAGAGGTAAGGGAAGAAGGGGACAACCACCTAGCCAACCAGATCAGCTGAATCAACCCTGGCAATCAATGGGGTTTCAGATGTCATAGCCAGATATCTCTCACATCCAGCATATTGCAATTTGAAAACAGAATGACACATTGACATAGAAAGGTGTGAGGGACAGATAGTCCCCAAGGCCATTCCCCCAGTGGCCTACCTCCTCTGGCCATGCCTCACCTGTCTAGTTTTACCACCAAGAGTCCAATCATGGATCAATGGATTAACCCATTGAAAGCGTCAGAGTCCTAATCATTGCCTAAAAGCCCCACCTCTGAACCTTGCTGCAATGGGTGTCAATGCTTTCAACACATGAGATTTGGGGGGACATTCCAGATCCAGACCATAAAATGACAAATGTATAAAGAGTAGAAAGCAAGGTTCACAGGTCAGCTTCTCCAACCAACCAACCACCCATCCATCCATCTTTCCAACACACTTTCTGAGATTATAATTTATCTTAGATATTCTTTGCTCACTGCTTAATCCTTTAAAAATTGACTTCTAATCTGGTGACTTTCTCCATATTTCTTTCTCCAAAGTTATGAAGGTCCACTTAAATTCTAGCTTCAATGTCTATTCTCAATCCCCAGCCTTTGAAAAAAGACAGACTCAAGAGGTAAGCAATATTCCTATAGCCCTAGCCCTATGCCAGCTGGGATGGCAGACATGGAAAATCTTGCCCTCCAACCCCTGCCTCAGTAACAGGACTGGATTTTTAAAAAATGAGCAAAAGCTAATGACCCTCCCAGGGCCAACTCCATAATTTTTGAGCATAGGAAAAATTTAAAATGCCAGTTTTCTTGCTCTAAAAGCAAGAAAAAGTACCATTAAAGATAGTTGAATGTAGTTTTTTCTTCTGCAGTTTCTCTCTTGTCTTTTTCTACTTAATGTCATTCTAAACAAAGAAAAATTAAAATTAGAATTATTAGTATGAATTTCACCATATACATTTATATCATACAACGCCAATTTAAAAGGCATATTTAAAAGAATTTTGCTCATTTGTGGAATCACCAAAATTAGATTAACTATTATTTGGTAGCTAACACACACCCACACACACACACACACACACACATACACGTATTTCACTTCTACCAAAATTGTGGAATCATGGCAGAAAACAAATTCTACTGTTTCTTATTTCACTTACTAATATGCACAATTCTACCAGCACTCTCTATGATCAGCTTACTGATAAATAATGGAGAACTACAAGGAGAAGAAAGTATAGATGGCCCATCTCTCCCTTTCCTTCCCTGTCATCTTCAGTGGAAGTGGCTGGCTGTCACAAGTAACCAAGGATGTGATGGGTTTTCTTGGTCATTTGTGTTTCTTAGAGCGCCAATGATTTCTTTCAAACCAGCAGGTTCTGTTTTGAATGGTAGCATGGCCTCTCCAAGCTTTCAGCCTTTCCCCTCACCCCAGTCTAAGACAGAATGCACTTACCTTGTATTCACTTGTGATGTACTATACTTCCACAGGGATTGAGTGCACTAGAATTCTGTGCTTAGGAGACATCATGAATGTTGTGTATTTAAACAGGGAGGCAACAATGACAGACATACATATTGAGCATAGTTCTTCTCTTCACATGCTAGTTGCCCTATCCAAATTTTATTACAAAACACAAGTTCAAAGATAAAATTATTAAGGATTTCAACTATGGCAACAGAGCATTATACTAGACTTAAAGCTTATATGAGACAGTGTCCCGTTAGTTTAATATGATACCCAAAATAATGAACTTATAAAGAGAAAAGATTTGGGGGGTTCATAGTTGTGAAGATTCCAGTCCATGATCAAGAGTCTCCATTTCTTTCAATCTCTTGCAAAACAGTATATCATGGGGGCATATGTCATGGAGCAAAAACTACTCTAACATCATCATCTAGGAAGAAAAAAGGGAGACAGATAAGAGTCAGGGACCCAAAGTATCTTTTGAGGGCACATCCCCAGTGACCTAAGGACTTCATTTACAAAAGGCCTTGCCTCTCAAAGGTTTTGCCACTGTGGGGATCAAGCCCTTACCACATGAACTTTCAGAACATAGCCTTCTTCCCCTGGCCCCTGTAAAGTTTGTGTACATCTATCTCACAATGCAAAGTGCATTCATTCCATTTCATGAATTCCCAAAGCCTTTACTGTTCCAGCATTGCTCAAAAGTCCAACTCCAACCTCTCTTCTGAGACTCAAGGCCAACTCAATGATGAGCCCCCATGAAAATCACAAAGGAAGTTACATGCTTCCAAAATACAGCAGTAGGACAGACACAGGGTAAACACTCCTATTTTTAAAGCGAGGAACAGAAAAATAGTAAGGAGACATCAGTCCAAAGAAAGACTGAAACCCAGCAGGGCAAATTAAATCTTAAAAGGTCCATGTCTAGCACTTGGGACACGCTTTGGCAGGACGTGGGCTTTCAAGGATTGAGCAGTCCCCAACACAGGGTGTTTCTGGTTGCAGCCCACACATTATTCTCCCAGGCTAGTTTTGCCTACTTGCCTGACCAGCATTACATGTTGTTGGCACTTCTCCACTGCAGTTCTGGCTTCACCCTCACAGCTCCATTGCACATTACCCTGTTGGAGGCTGCTTGGAGAGCATCCAATGCCACCTCATATTTCTTGGCCTCCAAGGGTTTCCTTTGAAATCACAATGGAAGCTGCCAAGACACCATAGGTCTTGCATTCTGCATGCCTGCAAAACCAATGACAAGAACAATGCCATGGTCTACTGCCAGTGTGAATTGTACCTGAGCCCACTGGAACCATGGCTGCAGTAGCCTCTGAAAGCCTTGTCCACTCAACATGGGAAATGAATCTTGAAGAAACGAATTCCAAGGCAACCCTTGGCATGCAGGGTACCCTTGAGGGTCTTTCCTAAAACAATTTTGTCCAGGAAAGTCTTTCAAAATTTTTCATTTTATATCTTTTAGCCTGTTAAGGGTGGTATGGTCTTAAGATTTCTAAGGTGCCATCCAGGTATCTTTTTCTATTGTCCTTGTCCAAGCTTTTGATTTTTTTTGGGCGGGGGGGAGTGTGGCTACCAGCAACTGTATCCTCCTTGGCTGCACCTTGTAGTGCTTCTTTTCTGGCCAAGCTGCAAATTTTCAAAATCTTTCTGTTCTGTCTGTTTTTGCTTTTGATTCTCATAGTAAATTTGGCTAAAAGTAGCCAGTCACATGCATGCCACTGTCTGATGCTTTGCTGCCTTGAAAATTTTGGTATACTAGTTCATCAGAGTCAGACTTGGCCTTCCACAAAGACTCAGGGCATGGACAAAATGCAGTCAATTCTTGCCATGGTGTAACAACTTGCCCTCTAGTCCAGTTCCTAATGAATTCCTATTTCCATCTGAAACCTCATCGGCAAAGCCTTCATTGTCAACCTCTGATTACTATTTTGGTCTTCTGAAATCCTACCAGAATCACCAGTTAAGTGATTCTGTAGCCTGGATCTTCAAACCTTTCCATGTCAAGGCCACATTGGCTACTGTTTTGTTATATGTATTATTCTTTCTTGTAGGAATTGTAATTTGATGGACTTTAATGATGGTGTCTTGATATTTTCATTTCTTCCCACTTCTGGTTAGGTTATAAATGCAATGGAAATATTTGTGTTGTGTTTCTAGCACTTCCAATTTAGACTAGAACTCAGAAAAGACTGAAGGGCATTAAAACCAACAACAAATAAAAATTTTTAAAAAAAGACAAATACAACCAATAAAGAGATGGGGATTTGGATTATTTCAAACCTTATGATATTTGGTTTATTTTTACATGAGGTTCAAGTCAGTTCTTATTTCTGTGCAACCCTCTGGGTCAGTTTCTAGCCATCTTTGTTTTAGGCTTGGCATTATGAAAGACTAAAAGTGCTTTCTTGACTGACTGGTGCTCATCCAGTTACTAATTGTCTGAAACCTGGGGTTGAATTTTTACTTATTTCAGATGGCCCAGGCACTGGAAATAATGTGCTGATTATATTATAATCCAAAGAACTGCCAAAATAACATGTGGCTTCCAAGAATGGCCCAGAGAGTTGTTATATCCAAGAAATAGAAAGCCAACTTAGAACCCAGTATCAACCTCTTCATCCAAATCTTCATTCTGGTAGAAATGAAAGTACTAGTTATTCATGTAAAATGAAAGTAATATTTTAAATTATACTTGCTTCTAGGTTGTTCTAAGGTTTATTTTCTTTATGGTACATTAGAGTAACCCTGTAATTTGGAGATACTCTCTTTCATATGGTTGTCTTAAAAAAGTTTTAACACTTTGGTGACATTACATTAGACAACATCAAAGCCAATAAAGTGGGATATTGATCAATAAAAAACATTCACTTAATTGAAACTTTGATTCATCTAGCACTGTGAGTTATAAAATAAAAGCATAGTGAATAAATCCTACCTTCAGAAACCAATTTCTTCTTTAGGTAACAACAAAGTCCAGTTAAAAGAAGAGGTTAGAAGAGGAAGAAATCTGATCCCTGTGAGAAGGACAAAGTTACTTCACTTGCCTTTTTCTTTGGGAAGATGATGAGTCCCAGAAAGGATCCATCTACTGCAAAGACTTGTGAAACAAGAAATACCCAGAAAGTTTTAGACATTGGTAGATGCTGCATTTTATTTTGCACTTCTTTAGGTGTGAAAGGGCATGTCATTTCTAATGACTAGGCTGTGTGGAATAACAAAGTGTTGGGGTATGAGCCAATTATAGCGGCTCATTTGACAGAGTAGCTTGTCTTAATAGAGTAAGAAATCATTTCTTAAATGGGTTGGGTGAGTGGAGGGACATGAGAAGTATCTATTTCAGATCCTTTGTGTATTTTTGATTGAGTTATTTGTCTTTTTAAATATTGAGGTGTAGAAGCTCTCTATGTATTATCAGATATATGATTTCTAAACATTTTCTTCCATTCTCTGGGTTGTCTTTCTATTTTTTTATATTGTGCCTTTTGAAGTATAAGTTTTAAGTTTTAGTGAAATCCAGTTTATCTATTTTTTGTTGTTGTTGCTCATACTTTTGGTGTCACATCTAAGAATCCTTTGCCAAAATGGGGTCATATATGTTTATTCCTAAGTTTCCTCCTAAAAGTTTTACACTTTTAGCTCATAGGTTTATAGGTATTCAATCATTTGAGTTAATGTTTGAATATGGTGTGAGGTTGTAAGGATTCAACTTCATTCCTTGATATGTGGCAATACAGTTATTCTACCACTATTTCTTTCCCTTTGGCTGGCCTTGTCATTCTTGTCAAAAATTAGTTGACCATAGATGCATGAGTTTATTTCTGGATTCTCAATTCTGTACCATCTATCTGTAAGTCTAATCCTCATGTCAAATCACACTTTTTTAAAAATATATTTTTTTAGTTGTATTTGGACACAATACCTTCATTTTATTTATTTATTTATTTTTATGTGGTGCTGAGGATCAAAACCAGCGCCTTGCACGTGTTAGGTGAGTGCTCTACCACTGAGCCACAACCCCAGCCCAATATCACACTTTTTGATTACTGTGGCTTTGTAGTCAGTTTCAAACTTAGGAAGTGTGATTCCTCCTACTTTGTTCTTCTTTATAAGATTTGTTTTTAGTTATTTGGAGCCTCTTGAAATATATGTGAATTTTAGAATCAGCAGGTCCATTTGTACAAAGCACTGAGCTATAATTCTGACAAGGACTGTAGTTTGGTTTGAGGAATACAGCAATATTACAAACATTAATTCTGTAGATTCATAAACATGGGATGTTTTTCCACTTGTTTGTATCTGCTTTATTTTTTTTCAGTTTTTGCATATGTTTTGCCTTTCTTTTGGTAAATTTATTCCTAAGAATTTTATTATGTTTAATACTGATATAAATAGAACTCTTTTCTTAATTTTATTTTTCATGTTTAAATTTAATTTATTTGTTAACTGGTATATAAACGCATAAAAACTCTATGTATTAATGGGGTATTGTGATATTTTGATACAGATACATCTATCATCTCAAATAAGGTATCATCTATTTATAGTGAAAACATTCAAAATATTTTCTTCTAGCTTTTTGAAATGTATAGTACATAATGTATAGTACATAGTCATTATAATAATTATAGATTCAAATGTATAGTACATAATCATCACCTATAGTCAACCATACACTAGAACTTCTCTCTCCTACCTGAAATTAATAACTTTTTGCTATCTCTTCCTCATACTTTCTTCATCCTCTGGTAACCATCATTCTATTCTCAATGTCTCTGAGATCAACTGTTTTATCTCTTAAAAGATCAATATATGATTCAACATATGAGTGAAATCATGTAGTACTTTTCTTTCTGTGTTTGGCTTATTTCATTTAACATAATGTTCTACAGTTGCATCCATGTTGTTGCAGATGACAGGTTTTCATTCATGTTTATGGCTGAATTATTATTCATTTTGTGTGTGTGTGTGTATATATATATATATATATATATATATATATATATATATATAATTCCATTTTGTATATGTACATTTTTGTTGCCCGTTTTTCAGTTGATGAACACTTTGGTTGTTATTATTTCTTGGAAATTGTGAATATTGCTGCAGTAAGCATGGGAGTGGAGATATCTCTATGACATAATGATTTCATTTCTTTTAGATATATACTTAGTAGTGGTATTGCTGGATCATATGGCAGTTCTATTTTTAATTTTTTTTAGTAACTTCCATTCTGAGTTCCTTAAGAGCTATATTGATCCTGTTATCATTATATAATGATCTTACTTATCCTTTTTTATTTCTTTTGATTTGAAATCTACTTTTCTAATATAGATATTGCAGCTTATGCTTACTTTTGGATTCCATTTGCATGGGATACTTCTCCAATCCCTTCACTTTCAGTCTATGTGTGTCTTTAGAGGTAAGGTGAGTTTCTTTCCAGCAGTATTAATTTGGGCCTATTAAGTCATGCTAAATCTTTTATTTAGAGAATTTAACCCATTTACATTTAATGTAGTTATTGATAGGTAAGGTATTGCTACATTTTGTAGCCATTAAAGTTTTTATTATACTTTCTTTCTTTTCTACCTCTCTGCTTACAATTTTCCTTTATAGTTAAGTGACTTTCTTTAGAAGTATGTTTTTTTTTTATTTTCCAAATTTTTACTGTATGATTTACAGTGAAATGATGACCATAGATTTGACAGATTATCAAAAGTGCCAAGTAAACAGTCTGTTTTGCTCCTGTACATTTGCCATTACTGCTTCCCAGCATGTTTTGCTGTTTTCAGAATTAGTTGTCCTCACCATTTAAAGTTCTTTTTACAGAGATGACTGTATTGGACACAGAGATTAGAGGAACATAATTGTATATTTAAATAATATACCAACCATAATAGCCAATTTCCCAGAATGTCTTTCTTTTCGTTGAAGACAAATCTACTCCAGCACTTAAAGAGAGATATAAATTTCTTTATTCTTTTGGATCTTTTCCACAGAGCACAATTATTTTTATCCAACCAACAAGCCCTTGATTTTTGTCAGTATTCTATCCATCTATTAATTTATTCAACAATTATTAACCACTTCCTACTTTCTAGATATTGAGGTTACAATGGCTCCCATCATCAAAGAACTTGCATATTTTAATTTCTAATTCTACTGGATGATACAGTTTTCTGTGTAAGTATGTACCTTAATTAAAGTAAGAATTTTTTTCAGGTGTCATTTAGAACTCCATTTTTATAAACTGTTTCAAAATAATTTTTTTCATATTTTCATTTTTTATTGATTGTTCAAAACATTACAGAGTTCATGATATATCATCTTTCATACATTTGACTCAATTGGGTTTTGAACTCCAATTTTTACCCCAAATACAGATTGCAGAATCACATCTGTTACATACTTTTTACATAATGGCATATTAGTGACTGTTGTATTCTGCTACCTTTCCTATCCCCTACTATCCCCCCTCCCCTCCCCTCCCCTCCCATCTTCCCTCTCTATCTCCTCTGCTGTTGTTTAATTCTCTCCCTTTTTTCCCCTCCCCCTTGCCCCTCATAACCTCTTATAATTTTTTGTATCATTGAAGGTCTCCTACCATTTCCATATGCTTTCCCTTCTCTCTCCCTTTCTCTCCCCCCATTCGTCTTAGTTTACTGTTAGTCTTTTCCTAATGCTCTTCCTTCCTGTTCTGTTCTTAGTGGCTCTCTTTATATCAAAGAAGACATTTGGCATTTGTTTTTTAGGGCTTGGCTAGCTTCACTTAGCATAATCTGCTCTAATACCATCCATTTCCCTGCAAATTCTATGATTTTGTCATTTCTTAGTGCTGTATAATACTCCATTGTAGAAGTATGTTTTGATTCTTTGCTTTTAATTATATATTTTTCCTTCATGGTTACCATGAGGCTGACAAAAGACATTTTAAAAATTATAACAAGCTATTCTGAGACAAATGCAACTTAACATAATTTAAAAAGGTAAGAAGATATAAACAGAAAATGTACTAATAAAATATTCTACTCTTATACTACATTCCTCTCCACATTTTTGAATTTTTGATGTCCCATTTTATATATTTCTATATAATCTAACTCTTAATATGCTAATACAGTTATCGTTATCTTTAATTGTTTTATTTTAGGTCTTCATTCTAAGACATAAAATGGTTACACACCATGTTTACAATATTAGAACATTTTGAATTTGTCTACACAGTTTTTCTTACCAGTGAGTTTTTTTATCTTCTAATGTTTTCTTTCTACATACTAACATCTCTTTCTTTCAATTTGAATATGTCTCTACAAGATCTTATTTCTTATTGAGCAGATCTGATGGAGATATATTCTATTAGCATTTGTCTGGGTATGTTTTTATCTCTTCTTCATTTCTAAATGATAGTTTTGCTAGGTACAACATTTCGGGTTGGCATTTTTTTTTCTTCAGTACTGTAGAAACCTCATGCTATATTTTCCTGTCCTTAAGAGATTTTTTTGATAAGTCTGCTTTCAGAAAAATTGAAACACACTTATATTTATTTGGCTTTATTTTCTCTTGCTCCCTCAAGAGTCTTTGATTTGTGTTTCACCATTGAGAGCTTGATTACAATCTGTCTGAGAATAGATGAGTTAAATCTGACTGATAACCTTTGACCTTCCTGTACCTAGATATTTCTATCCTTTCTAGGTTTGGGAAATTTTCTGTTATAATCTTTTTTTTTTTCTTTTTCTTTTTGGTACTGGAATTGATCCCAGTGTTCTTAACCACTGAGCTACATTCCCAGCCCTTCTTTTCTTTCTTTATTATTTTGAGATAGGTTCTCACTAAGTTGTTTAGGGTCTAGATAAGTTGCTGAGGCTGACCTTAAACTTGTGAGCCTCCCACCCAGCCTCCAAATTGCTGTTATAATCATTTTGAATGTTTATTCATTTATTTATTTTCTCCAGCTTATTTTTAGTGAGAGGCTGAAAGAAGATGATTTAGGATTGCCATCCAGATTCCTTTTTGAGCTCAAATTCTTATCCTATTGGATGATATATTTTCAGATAGCTTTAAACTTTTACTAGCGACTGTGGAAAGGGGGAGGAAAGAGGAATGGAAGAGAGAGCTTGATCAATGGGTATGAGATTTTGGTTAAGAAGAAAAATATGTGTGTTAGTTTCTCACTATTATGAAAAAAAATACCAAAGATAAACAAATCAGAGGAGGATAGATTTATTTTGTCTCATGATTTTATAAGTTTCAGTCCATGGCTAGATGAATCCATTGCTTTGGGCCTGAGGCAAGGCAGAATTTGTTTTGGTGGGGTGGGGGGTACTGGAGATTGAACTCAGGGGTACTGGATCACTGAGCAACAACCCCAGTCCTATTTTGTATTTTATTTAGAGACAGGGTCTCACTGAGTTTCTTAGTGCCTCGCCTTTGCTTTGAACCCATGATCGTCCTGTCTCAGCCTCCCTCCCTAGCCTATGGGATTACAAGTGTGCGCCACCATGCCCGTCAATGCAGAAATTTTTGACAGAAAGATGTGACAGAATAAAAATTGTTCACATTATGGCAGTAGAAAGAGAAAGGAATAGAGGAAATGGCCACAAGATTTAGTCCCCAAGGGCATGTCTAAAGGGTCTGCTCCCTTCAACTAGATCCCACCTGCTACAGTTTTCATTACCTCCCAACAAAGCTATCAGCTATAAACCCATCAAAGAATTAATTCATTGATGAGGTCAGAGTCCTCTGATCCAATCAGTTCCAAAGAGGTCTACCTCTGAACATTGCTGCATTGGAGAACAAGCCTTCAACACACCAGCCTTTGAGAAACATTTTATGTCTAAACCAAAACAAATGAGATCTGATATTCTCTGGCACAGTGGGATGAAGATAAGCAATAATGTATAGTATATTTCAAAATAGTTAAAAGAGAAGATCTTGAATGTGTACACCATAAAGAAACTATAAAATTTAAGGTGACAAATATGCTAATTATTCTGATTTGATATTTACCTAATATATACATAAATCAAATATCAAATATTACCCATAATATACAAATATTATGCATCAATGAAAAAGTTAAATTTATTTTTAAAAGGATTATCTTAATTTGTAGTTCTTTAATGTTCTTTCTCATATTAAGATTATAAGTGCTTACTCTTTCCCCAACTCATATATCTCTATAATCACTTCCTAGTTTCTGGAAATATAACCCAAATTAATGTACTTACATTATTTTATATTACATATTTCTTTTAAATGATTATTTTGGACTTTTGCATTCGACTTTTAAGATATATTAAAATCTAAATTTGTGTTTCATGCATGAATGCTTATTTTTTAGTATTATTTTTAATGACTAGACTCCCATTCTTAAGAAATTTAATTTGTTTCAGTTCCCTTTGGCCACAGTGTGTTATTAAGAGAGAAACTATGTTTTTGTTTGTTATTCCTTTCTTTTTAAAGGGATAGTGAGTCAAACATTTCTGAATTCTGGCATATCTGAGAATTTAGTATGAGTGGTAAATTAACCCTTCATATAAAATTCTTTCATGAAATTTCTTTCCCACAGAATAAAAATATGTTGCAATAATGTGTCTGGGCATATCAAATTGCAGAGGAAATATTTGCTAGTTTGATTTTTAAAACTTTTTTTGTTCATAATCTATTATTCATTTGTTGCATGTTACATGGTAGGATGTATTTCTTCTTATCCTTCTAATTCCAAAATTTTGCTCTGATATTTTAAGCATAGATGTCTTTTTACTACATTTATTGGACCATGGTAAGCTCTTAAAAATCTGTGTACTAGTTATATCTTTTTCATTTCCTGTTTTTTCTTTATTTGGGTTTCTACTTTTTTTTGAGCATCTTCAGTGGATTAAAAGCTCTTTCCTCAGTTCTCTTCTTCCCACATCTATTATCTTTTATTATTTTCAGTCCTTTTGTTTTTCTTCCATGTCTTGGGCAGACTTCATAAATTTGCTAAATATCTCACATTTTCAGTTTTGCTCTTTCTTTCTGGATCTAATATTCTGTATTTCTACTTGCTCCTTCTTTCTCTCCCTTATTTATTCTCCCTAGGTTAGTATATAGGCATTTTATTTGGTTAGTATATAGGCATTTATTTAAATAAATCTTGGTCTTCTGAAGACTGACTAGCTATTCACTTAAAATGTTTTACCTTTCTCCTGGAGACCCACTAGACAATGTTTTTCAGTCTCTTTAGAGGTTTAGTATGTTCATGAAGTCAAATTTTACCAATGGAATGTATGAAGAACTGATCCAAACCAGTTCCAGACTTGTCCCAGAAAATATCCCACATGCAATCTTCCATGCTATTTTCCATTCCATGATAACCTTAGAAGCCATGTGTTGGAGATGGTTGAGACATATGGTAGAAGGATCCTGGTTTATTGAACTACAGATTGAAGGATAACTGCCGATAATCAAGAACATCTGTTTTAGATTTCATAGGCCAGAGAAACAAACTTTTATTTTCTTGATTCAATAAAATGTATGGATTTATTTGCCATAGTAGTGTCACCTTAATTAATATTCTTATTGTATTCATTCATTCCTTCTTCCTACTCCTCTTCCTCTCCTCCTCCTCTTCCTCCCTTACCTTCCTCTTCTCCTTCCCCTTTATCCTCCTTCTTTTCCAATTCTTCCATAAAAAGCCATATATTTGACATCCTTTTTGAGGTCAGTTTTCTCTGAATGTCAACTGAATCTTTGGTATTATGTTCTTTTCCTCTTGTGTGGTCATGTTAAGTTCTATGTTAATTTTTATCTCTGACTCATCTTTTAAATTATAATAATTTGGCAACACGGGGATTGTCAACACAAAGGCTTTGTGATTTTTTTCTTGGCTATGATTGCTAAGAGCCACAGCCAAGTAATATGATGCATGGCATTTTGGGTTGAAAGGTGAGGCCAGCTAGCCATTGAGATGATATGATTACGTTAAGATTTGCATTCATATGGATATTGGACTCCTGCTGTCCACCTCGGCCTGCTATGGGACTCCTGGAGAGTTCCCATTGGTTGGGGAAGTGCAGTAGGAGGGATTTCCGGAGGAGGAACTTCCTCTTAGGATCCGGGAGAACGCCACATGATTCGATCGGCATTCTTCCCAGGGGCGTGCAGGGCATTGGCAGCAGTTTCAAAAAATAAAGTTTGTTCCTGCTTGAGTGGCTCATGATTTTGTGCCTAGCCAGACTGCGGCATACTTCTTTTTAGGTCAAAATCTTTTTCTAGAACTTTCATTTATTGAAATATTTTCAGTATGTGTGCTGTGTCCAGAATTCCTTTTATGCATCAAAGTGCAATTCTAACCTACTCCCACTACTTGCTCCTCTAGTAACATAAACAAATGAACAAAAAGTGCAGTAAAACCTACAGTGTTGTAGCATACACTGTTACTAGGATTTCTTATTTCCACTCTGGCTCCAATGCTTCAGAACCTCACCTGCTCCCTCTACTTGTATGTTTTCTTCATGACTTGTTTCATTGCATAAGTTGTAATTACAGCTGTCCTAGTGTATATTGCTGTGGCATGGAGACTGGTATATAAACCATCTCACAAACATCATTTTAGGACAGGGAAAGTTTCAAAATTAATAGGTAGTAAAAACTTGGGTCTTTGTCTTTCTTGAAATATAGATTCATGGCTTACCATGTGAATTCTGTTATTCTAGGGTTGAGCCAAAATTTCCGTGTTTTTTAAAGCTCCTAGGTGATTTCAGCATGTAGGTAGCCAAAAATCTGTTCTGGAAGTAATTAATAATATATCAGATAATTAAAAAGTAATTTTTTTAATAATTAAAGTTTCCATTCATGGCTAAATGAATAAGCAAAACAAAGCATATATGTAAAATGGTATATTATTCAGCATTTAAAAAGAAGGGGATTCTGACACATGCCATAACATGGAAGAAACTTTAAGATACGATATGGAGTAAAAGAAGCCAGTCAGAAAAGGATAAATACTGTATTTTTTCTCTTACATGAGATACTTAGTTAAATTCATAGAGACAGATGGATAAAGGTGTTTTTCCTGGGCTGAGAGTTATTGTTTAATGAGTACAGAATTTCCATATTAGAAGATGAGAGAAGTTGTGGAGATGGATATTTATGATTGCCCAATACTGTGAATGTATCTAATGACCCTGAATGAATAAATAAATAAATAAATAAATATACTACTTTAATTAAAATGGTAAGTTTTATGCTGTGCATATTTTGCCACAATTTAAAAAATGAGATAAATAAAAGCAAATTATATGTCATTAGAATTGTAGACTTTGAGAACAATTTAGACCTGCAAAGTCCTGAGAGACAGACAGATTTATATATGGTCAAAAAGTAGGTGATTAACCAACACAGAACTATCAGATATATATCTTGGTTGTGTTTAACAGAATATTTCAAATAATGAGTGTCTCTTTTTACCTGCTGGTTAGGTGATTTGCTTGAATACTTTGTTCTGGAGATTGCAATATCACTTCTACCAATCTCCTTCTTGAAACAGAGGGGTATCTCTGATTAGAAGCTGTATGGCTAACATTGTTTCTAGTAACTACAATAACTGTCGTAGGCTCCTAGAAACAATCAGGATATTTAGCAAAGGATATATTTAGGGATATTTCCAGGGGTGACAGGAAGACTTTATAGTTCAGGAGTTAATGATGTCATAACTGGGCCCCTCAGATGGAGAGCTGTGGAATCTGGAGTGAAGAGTGGAAAGGAGTTATAAGAAAGCTTGTCCTAGTCTTCCTGGCTTTGAAGATGCTGAGTGAGTGTGGATGTACCTCTTTGTGGTGTTTTATGACTAATTAAATTGCAAAGAAGAGGAATGGCCATAATTATAGATGACTGTCTGGGAAAGACATTTTCCCCAGACTGGAGAAGTGGAACGACTCACTGATAGAGGATTTAATGAAGTACAGCTTGGAAGAAGCCAAACAAAAAATGAATTTACACTAATTTGCCACACATGAAACAGTGTTCAAATGTACTGGGGATAATGACTAATCACTGTGTAAGGGACTCAACTGGGTCATATGTATGCCACAGATTCGGAAAAAGAGACAACTAACATTCCTTAGGTCACATTGGAATTCAAGATCAACATACTTAACTCATTCAAGGGTTGTGCAATCACTGAGCTGCCAGGGTTTCCTCTGGCTATGACTTTGTAACAGACACAACTGCCACATGTCACTGAGAAATCTTCACAACTTGGTTATGTCAACTGAAGAAATATAGATTCAAAATTGTGCTCTTTACAGCATTTTTCAGAGTAAACCACTGTGTGGTCAGTGGAGGGATTGCATCTGGATTGTCTGAAAATAAGTCATTTCACAAGTAGTATTAAATGAAGAGTCTTAAAATAGCCTACGCAAGAATAGGTTATTTTGCCTTTGGCAGCACCAACAGCTTTGGACACTTAGTCACTACAGCAGCAGATGACAACAAAACCCAAGAAAGTAATCACTTCAGCATGCTTTTCTATAAGGGCCTTACAGCTATCACCTCAGGGGTTCTTGTTTAATATATTTTTATTTTCTCAGTGTTTACAATATAAGGTGTAAGTGAGGAAAGGAATCTATCCAAGTGGTTTCTAAGCAAGAAAATTTGCATATCTAGAGACTGAGAAGAAGTGTTCTTATCTACTTTGTAAGATAGATAGCAAAGCCTACTTTTCTAGTTCATTTCAGATCATACTGGCAAAGACATCACTCATGGGTCCTGAACAGGCTTGAGTCCTCCAAAGTCACATGTAACAGAGTGGTATTCTGAGGGAGGCTCCTGTTTACACAATCATTCCACTTTGCAATCAGGGTAGGTAAAGAGAGGCTACTTATATTTGTGCTAGGTTTTCTGTTAAAACAGGAAGAAAAATAATTTCTTTTTGAAATAAGGAAAAACAGGACAGTCATGGTTGCACACACCTGGAATCTCAGCTGCTCAGGAGACTGAGGCAGGAGGACCAAAAATTTAAGGCAGCTTATTGGGATACTGTCTCAAATTAAAAAATGAAAAGAACTGGGGCGGGGGATGTATGGAGCCCAGTGATAGAGTGATTCTGGGTTCAACCCCCAAAACTTGACTAAGATGAAGGATTTCTTTGTAATTAATGATAATATTATATGAAGATGACTTAATACTACACCCATGGACTACTAAATTCATTTTGCCTTTATGGGTTAAGCACTCTAATTTCTCAAAACTAGAACTTAGCTTCATTTTTTTTCTATTGTTTTTCTGCTTCGTTTGTTATTGCTCCCTTTTCTTTCAGTTAGGTTTAATTTGTTATCCTCCTTCAAGCTTATTAAGGTGGAAATTTGAATATAATCATGTAATGTTATACATTTCCCACTAAGAATTGCTTTAGCTACACTTCACAAAATTTAATATGTTGCATTTAATTTTGATTCATTTAAAAATGTTTTGAAAATTTTCTATGTGGTTTCTTCTGTTTTAACAGCATGGTTTTAAAATTCTCAAAGATTCAGGCATTTTTCAAATATTTTTGCTATTAATTTCTAGTTTAATTTTCTTCTGGTCATAGAAGATACTACATATAAATTATTTATTGGGACATTTTATGGCCCGATATATGGTCTATTTTGTGAATGTTCTGTGTGCATCTGAAAAAAAAATGAAGTTTTCTACTCTTGTATGAGAGAGTATGCTATAAATATTAATGAGATCAAGTTGGGTGATAGTGTTACCTATATTGTCTGTGATTTTCTGTTGCACTGTCCTATCAGCTACTGAGGGAAAGGTGTTGAAATTTTTCAACTATAGTTTTGGATTTGTGTATTTCTTTTTTCATTGTGTTAATATTTACTTTGTGTATTTTGAAGCTCAAGTGTATATTTGCAATTTATTAGTTGCACTCGTGTTTAGGATTATGTCCTCTAGATGAATTGATCACATTGTGATTGTAAAATGTCCCTTTTTAGAACACTTCTTGTTCTAAAATCTACTCCATCCAAAGTTAATATAGCCACTCCAGCTTTCTTATGCTTAAGTTTGCATTATACATTTTATTCTGTTCTTTTACTTTTAACTTATTCTGTTATATATAAGGCAGTTTTGATGTTTTTAACTTACTCTAACTTTTAAACAGAATATTTAGCCTTTTACATAGGTTTTTAAAATACCATATTGTTATTTGTTTTCTGTTTGTCCCATCTCTCCTTTTATACTTGATTTCTTTTTTATAAAATATTCATTAAATCAATTACTTCAATAATTCCATCTCATTTTCTTTATTGTTAACTCTATCTTTTAATTTAATTTTCTTAGTGGCATTTTTCAGGTTTTAGGATACTTTAATTTATTCAGTCCAATTTGCAATAATAATAATATATATAATAATTTATTCAGTCCAATTTGCAATAATAATAATATATATTTTTTTACATATAGTATGAGAATATTATAATAGTATATTTTCATCTTCCCCTCCCAACATTTTGCTTATATATTTTACTTATATATATTATAGACCCCTAACTAAATTATTATTGTTTTTATTTTAAATATTTTAAAGTGATTCATGAATGATAAAAATAGTTTAAAAATAATTTTACATTTACCCATATGTTTACCATTTCTAGCATTTTTTTTACTGTCTGTGAGTTTTTATTTCCTTCTGTTATCATTTTCCTTTTGCTTGAATATTTACTCTAATATTTTTTGTGTATGCTTGATGATAATGAATTCTTTTAGCTTTTAAATATTTTTTTCTTACAGTTTGAAGAAATTCTTATTATAATGTCTTCATTTTTACAAGACATTCTAAGTATAAAGTTACTTTTCATTTTTTCAAAGAGATTTTGCCATGGCATTCTGCTTTGGTTACTTCTTGAAAAATAAGTAACAATCTACTGTTTCTTTGAGCACATCATGTTTCACACTCCTCTGGCTATTTTAAGATTTTTTTCTTCTTCATTTTCACTGGTTTTTGGCAATTTTGTGGTTGTGTAGTGTTTTTCTTGTTGTTATTATTTGGTTTTGCATTAAAAAAACCATCCTTGATATTGGGTATCAAATAGACCAAACACAACATTATACTGGGTGACTTTAACACACTTCTCTCATTACTGGGTAGATTATCCAAATAAAACCTAATAAAGAAGCTACAGAATTTAAAAAAAATACAATTAATAATTTAGACTCAACAGACATATGTAGAATACTTCATTCATTGATGACTAAATATATCTTCTTATCAACAAATGGAACATTTTCTAAAACAGATCATATTTTAGGCCACAAATAAACTCTTAGCAATACAAAAGATGAGATAATAACCTTCATTCTATTAGATAACAATGGAATGAGATTAGAAATCAATGATAAGACAAAAAGTAGAAACTATTCTAGCACCTTGGGACTAAATAATTCACTATTAAATGGTGAATGTACAGTGGAAGAAATCAGGGTGAAGTAAAAAAAAAATAGAAATAAATGAAAATCATTTTAAAACATAACCCAAATCTCTGGAACACTAGAAAAAGAACAAATCAACATCAAAATCAATAGAAGACAGGAAATAATTAAAATCTGTGCCAAATTCAATGAAATTGAGATTTTAAAAATTTTAAAAATCAATGAAACAAAAAGTTGATTCTTTGAAAGAATAAAAAGTTGATATATCCTTAGCCAAGCTAACTAAAAGAAATAGAAAAAATTAAATTGTTAAATTTGTGATGAAATGGAAGTATCACTATAGACACTACTGAAGTACAGAATACAATGAGAAACTATTTTGAAAATTTATACTTCAATAAACTAGAAAATCTTGAAGATATTGACAAATTCATAGAGACATATGAGTTAAACAAAGTGAACCAGGAGGATACAGAAGTTTTAAACAAATCAATTTCAAGTAACGAAATTTAAAAAGCCATTAAGAGCCTATGAATAAAGAAAAGTCCAGGACCAGATGTGTTCTCATCTGGGTCATACCTTTAAAAGAGAACTAATACCAACCCTTATCAAATTATTCCATTAAATAGGAAAGGAGGGAATTCTTCCAAACACATTCTATAAAGCTAATGTCACACTGATACCAAAACCAGACAAAAACACATCAAGGAAAGACAACATCAGACTAATATCATTGGTGAATATAGATGCAAAAATTCTTAACGAAATACTAACAAATTGCATACAAAAACATATTAAAAGATAGCATACCATTATCAAGTGAGTTTCATCCTAGGGATGCAAGTTCTGTTCAACATTCAGAAGTCAATAAACATAATTCAATCAACAAACATAATTCAATCAATAAACATAATACATCACATAAATAGACTTAAAGACAAAAAACCCAAATGATTATGCAATTGGTGTGGAAAAAGAATTAAAAAAAATTACAGCATCCTTTCATGATTAGAACACTAGAAAAAATAGGAGTAGAAGGAACATACCTCTGAGACAAACCCACATAAATACAGTTACCTCATACTAGACAAAGGTGCCAAAAACATATACTGGAGAAAAGATAGCCTCTTTAACAAATTGTGCTGGGAAAGCTGGAAATTCATATGCAGCAGAATGAAATTAAAGCCCTTTCATTCACCCTTAAGAAACCTCAACTGAAAGAGAATCAAAGACCTAGGTATTAGAACAGAAACCCAAAACCTACTAGAAGAAAATGTAGGCCTAATACTCCAACATGTCAGCTTAAGTACTAATTTTTTTTTTCAACAAGACTTCTAAAGTTCAAAAAGTAAAATTAAAAATCAGTATATGGACTCCCAATTTTACCCCAAATGCAGATTGCAGAATCACGTCGGTTACACATCCACAATTTTACATAATGCCCAATTAGTAATTGTTGTATTTTGCTACCTTTCCTATCCCCTAGTTCATAACCCACTTCAATCTAATGTATGAAATATGATATGTCAAGAGCTTTGTAATGTTGTGAACAACCAATAAAAAAATAAAAAATTTAAAAAAAATAAGTATATGGGATGGTATCAAACTAAATGTCTTCTTCATGAAAAAGAAAACAAGAAAGTGAAGAAAGAGCCTATAGAATGAGAGAAAATCTTTACCATCTACACCTCAGATGTCCATTTCCAGGATATACAAGGAACTCAAAAAGCTTAACACCAAAAAAATAAACAAGGAACTGAATAGACACTTTTCAACAGAACAAATACAAATGATCAGTACATATATGAAGAAATGTTCAACATCTCTGGCAATTATAGAAATGCAAACTAAAAAAACTACACTAAGATTTCACCTCACTCCAACCATAATGGCAATTAACAAGAATACAAGTAACAATAAATGTTGACAAGGATGTGGGGTAAAGGGTACACTCATACTTTGCTGGTAGGACTGCAAATTGGTGCATATATGGAAAGCAGTATGGCAATTCCTTAAAAAACTAGGAATGGAACCACTATTAGATCCAGTTATACCACTCCTCAGTATATATCTAAAGGAGTTAAAATCAGCATACTACAGTGACACAGCCACATCAATGTTCATAGCAGCATAATTCACAGTAGCTAAGCTATAGAAGAAAACTAGGTGACCATCAAACGATGAATGGGTGAAGAAAATGTGGTTTATAAATATAATAAAATATTACACAACCATAAAGAAGAATGACTTTATGACATTTGCCAGTAAATGGATGGATCTGGAGACTATCATTCTAGATAAGCCAATCCCAAAAACCAATGGTTGAATGTTTTCTCTGATATATGGAAGCTAAGCCACAATTTAGGGGCCGAGGGGAAAAAGAGAAATTCAGTAGATTAGATAAAGAGGAATAAAGGGAAGGGAGGGGGAATAAGAATAAGAAAGACAATGGAATGAAACAGACATAATTTTTCTATGCACATATATGAAAATATCTATGTGAATTCCACCATATATACATCCACAAGAATGGGGTCTTAATATAGAATAAGATATAATAATATAATTATAATATACTGTTATTATATAATTTATTATAAAATATTATATATTATTATATAATTTTGTGAAAATAGATTCTACTGTCATATGTAACTAAAAAGAACCATAAAAAATAAAGTTGGCAAAGTAAGAGATTAATAACAGTAACTATAAAATGGAATAATTTTTTTTAATTGGTTATTCAAAACATTACAAAGATTGCAGAATCACATCGGTTACATGGAATAATTATGACAATGTATTGTAATAAAAGTTATTTAAAGCTTATGAATTATTTATTTCTGGAATTTTCCATTTAGTATTTTTAGATGACAGTTGATGACAGGTAACTGAAATTGAAGAAAGCAAAATTGTAGATATGGGATGACTACTGTATCATGGAGTCTATATGTGAATAAATTTCTTTCAGAAGTTTTGAACATTAAAGCATACTAAATATTAGACCTGGATAGTCAATAAAGTCTCCCCATTTCAGAAGGTCCTGAATTCTATTTTCACCTAGGATTATTATTTTAAATAGTAACTATCATTGGGCGGTATATCTGGAATATGTTGGTTCATTGATAATTTTGATAGTAAAGTAAGTTAGCTGCATTATTGTGTGGAGCCCATTTTTGAGTAAATAAATGAAGTTCTAATATTTAATTTAATATTTTCTAAGAGAAACTTCCCTGACATCTTCAACTAAATGATATTTTCCAATTTCACACTTATTGCAGACTATGTTTGTTCTTTTTTTCTTTAATCACAGTGTATTTGAATTAGCATTTCTGTAACTATTTAACTCCACAGTATACTTCAAAAGCTCAGGGTCTTCCTTTTCTTCAGCATTTATTCCTGACGTTTAATGTGGTGACTGACATTTAGAAGATAATTGGTAAATATTGTTTGGCTGAATGAATAAGAGGTAAAGTAGATTAAGGGCTCATAAAGGTCACTTGGATTTAATAACAAAGAAATCCTTAACAAACACGATGATAACAATTTCAATAAATTGATGGGAGGAGGCCTAAGACCACAGGTGAGTGGATTTTTCACAAAGCATTGAGAAAACAGAAATGAAACCATACCAGTTATTTATTTCAAAATGACAAATTCCTTTTATGAGTCATTATTTTTTTTTCTTTCAAATTAAAAAAAGTTTAAATTGAAAATGTCAGGTAAGAATTACAAAGTTATTATCTTTTAAAATTTGACCATTAACATGTCTCTGAGAATCAGTGCATGGGGGCTTTTCTAAGTGGCAGGTTCTCTTGTGATATTAACCTCTTTCAGTTTTGCTTGCACACTGCTTTGAATTCTCCAGTTTGACAGCCTTAAGGACATATTCCTAATAGACTGAGGCAGTATGTTCAATTTGGTTACTGCAGAGTAGTTGAAGAGGCTCCATAGAAACTGTCACTTAGATATTTAAATAAACCATTTAAAATAGGGTGAAGATTTGTCTTTCAGATCCTGTCTGCACATTTTCCTTTACCTCTCACCTGACAGACAGGATCTATCCTTGTGTAATTATCCTGTGCCTTTAAAGGTGATTTCATTATTTCAAGTGTCTGTTTTAATCATCATGTGAAGTTGAAGACAAGAACTGAATGACCTTTAGTTTGCGGGCCATAAATATTTCAAAGGAAATAGATCTTTTGAGTTTGGAAAAGGGTTTGTCAGATGAACAGGTGTCACTGCAAATTAATGGTTTGCCTTTCACCATCAGCCACCTGGACTGTAATTTGGATTGGGCCACACATGTGCTTGAGATTGACCATCTCAAAGAAGGCTGTCTTGCAGCTCTCTCTCTATTAGAAGTTATCAAGCAATAGTCCATTCTGAACCCTATCATCAGTTTCCCAACAAAAAGACTGGGGACGGAATGTCAAGAAAATTAAGGCAAGGCTCTTTGGCAAGTAGTTGGCCTAGGCATCGTTTTCTTTCTATAAAATGCTTCCCATTAAGCACCTAATGAGTCCTTGACAATGGTTGAGTGACCTTCAACTGAAAGGAGGACAATTACCCAAGTTAAAGGAAGTGCTGGAGACATACTTTCAGAAAGAAAAATATTCCAAGCTAAAAACAGAAATAAATTATATCGTCAGATAACAAACATGGGTACATTGCATGTTTAGGAGCATGGATGAAACAAACTAGTATAATCTAAAAAGGGCACAGCAATTGAGGTGTGACCTATAGGAAAATGAGAAAAATTTCCTTAACACATCAAACATCTTATAAAAGCCCATGTTAAAGAAGCTATCCATTCATTCTCTTCCTTTGGTTCTTTTTAAATGGTATTCACCTATTATTTATTACTGTGCTTAAAGAAGCCATCTGGTAAAGTTAGTGGTAAACTACCTTTTACACCATCCTTGGCTCATGTGTGCATTCCACAGAATACCTTGTTTATGGGGTAGGAATGAAGCAGGCTGCAGGCTGAAGTCCTAAAGTTACCTTTATTGGTATTTAATGGTGGGTGCCCTTCTCAACTAGCAGCATGCTGCCAGGCTCAGTAGAGACTGACAGCCCATCAGAAGTTATGGTAACATCTCTGACAATAAATCTTAATCACGTTTATCCATCTTATATTTCTGTCAGTACTATATTTCCAAAGTGCCCTTTCACATGGCCATTTTATTGCTCCCTTTGAGTAGCCAAAGTTCCCTGAATCCATCTCTCAGTGCCAAAAAAGGCATTAAACTATTCGCCTGGTCTTATCATCTTCCAGAAAACAATAAAGGCCCTTTTGTATGACTTTAGTTAAATGTGTTCATTGTGCCAGCAAGGCAGGAGTTAGGCCTGTCTTTGAGGACAGGCTCACATCCAGCCAGAGGATTACAGCTTCCTCTCTTCTCTATTCCAGGCCCAGCTTTTGGAATTCACTCTCCCTGCTGCAGAGCATCCATTTAGTGAATTTTATTTATAGACACAAGATTCTCCTTATTTATGTATGTTTTCAAAATGTTCAGTCATTACAAATTTGTTTTTGTTTAGCCTTTTGAAAGGTGGCCTAGAGCTAAAAAATTATGAGATGACCCTACCACAAATTGAAGAAAGAGGTGTGACAATTTAGATTGTCTTTGGAACTTTGTTGTAAGTGATTGCAATAGTTATAGGACACTTCTACATGAGGAGAGTTGATTAGTGACTTTATATGGTTTAAGATGGAACATATAGTAGTAAACACTTTTAAGAAATACCTTTGGAAGGCTGGGTGCAGTGGTGTATACCTGTAATCCCAGCAACTTGGAAGCTGAGGCATGGGGATTGCAGTTTCAAAGCCAGCCTCAACAACTTAGTGAGGCTCTAAGCAACTTAGAAAGACCCTTTCTCAAAATAAAAAATAAAAAGGGCTGGGGATATGGTTAAGTGACTAAGTACTGTTGGGTTCAATCCCTAATACCAATAAAAAAAAATAGTATTGGAAGAAGATTTTTATGTAATTTAAAGCTCATATATGTAAAAACATTGCCTTTTTAAACAGAACAATTCTATCTTTTCCTGGATTTGACTTTAGAAAATGCTATCTCCTCAATTTTGTTCAATTATTTGAATCATTACTGTGATATTTATAGTGAGATTGAGAGTTCCACCCAGATCTTTCCCCTCCTTTTTCCATGGAAATAAAGTTGTGTTTGAAACAAACCGCTAAAGTGGACCATATTTGCCAGTCTTTCTAGTGGCTAGGTGACCAAGTTCTTGTTAATGGAACATGAGCAGAAGTGTTGTGTCTGGGTCTGGAAGTTAACATTAGGTGATAGTCTCAAGATTCTTTCTGGATGTGGCAGGGATCTAGTTTCTAGTTTTACTTGTGTTCCAGAAGAAGGGGGAGCAATAAATTTGCAGGAATTTGAATCCCCAAATGACGATATGTAGCAGGTCCATCCTATTCAACTAAGCTATCACTTCAGGTTTGTTACATGAACAAGAAACAAATTTCAAGATTCATTAAGTCACACTATTTTTGGGTCCCTTTTGTTAGAGAAGTTCATCCTTGCGTGCAATAAACAACTGTAAGTCCAATTAATCAGTAGTGTGTAATGGGCATATTAAAGTTTATGTGTAGTTTTAAAATTTCAGAAGTTGGCAGACATTGAAAAAGTTTCTTCTGTAATGGGAGATACAAACATCAATGTATATTTCAATGTATATCTATTTTTATACATTTTTTGGTGAGGGGTACTGAGGATTGAACTCAGGGGCACTCAACCACTAAGCCACATCCCCAGCCCAATTTGTATTTTATTTAGAGACAGAGTCTCACTGAGTTGCTTAGTGCCTTGCTTTTGCTAAGGCTGGCTTTGAACTTGTGATCCTCCTATCTCAGCCTCCCAAGCTGCTGGGATTACAAGTGTGTGACACTGTGTCTGGCTTTATACATTTTTAGTATAAAATTTTTTCATTTATTTTCCAGTGTTGATGAGTGTGTGAAGAATCTTGGAGTTTTATAAATGCGGCATATAATAGTTAAGGTTTTTTTTTAGAAGCTATTTGCTGATATCTGTTAAAAAAAACATGTATAACATTTGGGTTCTACTTCTTCAAATATGTTTCAGAAATATTTGTACATGTGACAAACATACATATAAAAGGACATAAATTAAATTTTTTGTAACAGAAAAAGCTATAAACAACGTAAGCATCCGTCAATGCAGGAATTCTTACATAGATATAGAAAAATCCATGCTATGAGAACCCCATCAAGAAAAATGAGAGGGCTGGGGATGTGGCTCAAGCGGTAATGCGCTTGTCTGGCATGCACGGGGCGCTGGGTTCAATCCTCAGCACCACATAAAAGATAAAATAAAGGTGTTGTGTCCATTGAAAACTGAAAAATAAATAAATAAATTCTCTCTCTCTCTCTCTCTCTCTCTCTCTCTCTCTCTCTCTAAATAAAAAAAAATGAGAAATGTTTAGACATGGGATGATAACTAGGCTGTAATAATAAAAAATATGTTGCAGTATAATGTACCTATTAAGAAAAATGTGTGTGTGTGTGTGTGTGTGTAAGTGTGTTTGTGTTTGTGAGTATGTGATCAGAGGAAGAAACCAAGGCTGAGATAAGATGCAATTTGCCTTTGAACTCTTTTATTTTTTGCAGTATCCAACATATAATGAAAACCAGATGTTGACTCAGATATAATGAGTTTCACCTCTTCTATCATCCAGAGTGTAATAAGCTGCATCCACATGAATAAATGCAATTGTGAGATATACAGAGCAAGCGCAGGAAGATAATGCACTAAGGTCATTTCTGGCAGGCAAGGGGGATTTATGGCAGAGATTGAAAAGTGAAGGGGGACTATCACTTTTCAATTCCATATACTTTTATCTTTTCTTTTACTTCTTAAATATGTCCCATGACTCCTTGATTCAGATATAACATAGCATTAAAAACCACAACATATTTAAAGTGTTTGATGGAAATCTATGCACCATAGGAATTTTTTAAGAGTGTCAGATGCTAATGCTGCTGTGGGATTTGTCTTCTCAAAACCATGGGCTTCAAAGAAATTAGTCTTGATCTAAGAGGAAAGCTCTGGGTCAGAAAGAAATTCAAATGCAAATGGAAAATATGACTTGTACTGGAACTCTTTAAGCAATTTTTGGACTTTTCTGTGAGAACACTGTAGCTTTCTTGTTGGTAAATTTGGGAATTATGGAGAAAGTCTTGTGGACTGTGATAATCTAGCTCAAATGTAGTTAACTGTGGCTGAGAGATTGTTCCAGAGTTGAGGACAACATCAGGTTACTAAGCAGGCAAGTCCTCTAACTGTGGCTTTTGAAAAATAAGGCTCCTTGCAAACAGTTGGAATGTTTTGTAATAGGAAACACCATCAACAACCTAATATCCAGCTGTCAGGTTTTCAAAGAACAGGTAAATAATATATAATGAATAAATTAATACTCTTTAAGATGAATGATAACGCTTTGAAGCTTTCTTTCTAGAAGCAAAAATTAAAGTATAGTAACACCTTATACTATTATTTTAACACATAAGTATTTTTTTTTTTACTGAACTTTGAGGTGATTTTAAAAATTTTGCCCATGGCGGGTTATAATGTCGACACTTATTAGACAACAGGATGCCCAATTTTGGAAATTCAAACTCATTTTTATCAAATCCGATGTTATTTTAAATGTTCTTAACCATGAAGTTAAATAAAACAATATCCAAATCTTCCTTTTCTCATCTAATAATTATAGGGGTGAGTATGTTAAAACAATTTAAATAAACGAAATTGAAGCTTACACCCAAGAGTTATTCCACAGACTACTTTGGAAAATGCCAGTGCTTGGCATAAATGATTTTGGACTGTTCTGCTAAAGCATTCAGTTGAGTAGTGACAATCAACCTTCAGTTTGGATTATTCCAGTACTTAAAAGGAAAGTATGTTCTTAGAAAAAGTGAGCATGCTATCAGGCCTACAGTCAACAGTTATTCATGGATCTCTACATGGATAAAAGGAAAAAGAATAAGCTGTTTACCTCTCAGTGGGAAAGAGCATTAACAAATATTTATAATACAAAAAGCACTATAAAAATACTATTAAAATGTGTTTGGATTACAAAGTAAGGGCAGAAAACCCCCTCCAAATCAACAATGGCTTAATGGAGGGGTGACATTTAAACAGAGCCTTTAAGGATGTCTAAGATTATCTCCAAATACAGAAAGGAACAGGTGCAATAAAAGCAGTAGTAAGTGCATGTATCAAGCCTTAGATACACAACTGTTGTGGCTAAGAACATGAAAGTATAATAAGGGAGTCTTCTGAAAACTTAAGATTATAGAAAGAATGCAAGTAAATTACTATTCAGCTTTGGACTTTCAAAAATAAGACTTTTCCAACAGACAATAGGTATAAGAGAATAGAGACTCTAAATTGCTTTAATTTTCATTTAACATCAAGGGTTGGGCCAGATGACTAGCATAACTTTTTCTCTTATTGTGTAGAAAATATAAGTCTGACCACTATTTAAGGTTAGCCATGAGAATGGAATTTGGAGGTGAACCACAGAACCTGGAGGAAAGAGGCAAGTATTTTGATGTCTTTAATCACAGAGGGCATTGTAATTATGAGAGGATAAAGAGAGAGAGAGAGCTGAGGAAAAAAGTCATCAGAGTTCAGCTAACACACTCCCCAGAACAGATGCTCAAGATTGAGCCAATGGAGAGAATGGAACGTGAAGAGTTGGGAAACTTTTGCTCTGTTCTAGGAGAGAACTTGCAGGCTGCCTTCAGATCAATTGAAGGACACTTCCACACTACAAATAAATGTGACAGCGTGTGATTAGTCAGGAGGAGGTCCGGAAATTCACCTTTCTAAAACATTCCTGACTTTGGTTTAATAAGGACACAGGCAGCTTGTGGGAATGATAAAGTTAATACAAAGGCAATGAGATGTGCCTTCTAAGCAGGGACCAAGTGGGTAACACAGTCAGATCTCAGTGTATAGCTGGAGTGGGTCCAGAGGTTGCTCAGGGTGAAGATAAGCCAGCATTATCTGGGAAGCATTATAAAGTGAGCAGAATACTGTCTAGACAAAGGGCATTGCTAAGGCTGCCATATGGATCTAAATATCTGTTCCTCCCACTCTCAAAGAGCACTGACAAAGATACCAGTATACATGGCCGACTCTCCTGTTCCTTGCCATTGTCTTTTTTATAGACTTAAGTGGCTGTTTGGCAAAGTATTGGTTAATGAAATTTTGTGTGTTTGTGGGAGTGTTTGCTTGATGATTTGTGTCTTGATAAGATAAGGATGTACTTGGGACCACTCCTGACACTCTCTCTTTGCTTGAATGTAAATATATACCTCAAATATTCTTTTTTTTTGTTCATGGAGTAAAAAGCATACAGAGGATGTTGAGGGAAAACCAGAAAGCTCTAATTCATATTATAACTGAGTAGGTAAATTAAAAATAACACCTGCTTATATTTATAGGATTTTTTGTCATTCTTAAACAAACTTGTTAGGTCACGGTTAATCATATCTCATAGTTTTTGGCATTTTATTTATCCATTAAAATTGTATTGATCATTTGAAGAACACTTCGATATGATATTTTTTTTAGGTTTATTGAGGACTTGTATAAAAGATAGTTGTGTAAGATCTCATATATTTAGATAGCTGAAAGATGGGCTACTAGGTTTATCTAAACCAAAACTATTAGTCTAAAAGCAACTTAACCAAACTTAAGATTTAAAAGTTATTTTGCCCCCACCATCTTGCATTCAAAGCCAAAATAAAGAAATTACATTTTTGTTTTCTCTGTACACTGTGAACCCATTAAAAAACGAGAATTATGAATTTTACTGATCTGGAAAATGGTTTCTTAGGAGAAGAGATTGTAATTGAGGAAAACAAAATAAGACATTTAAGTGGCTGCCAGATTGAGAAGGAACTTATTTGCTAGGATTTGAAAATGGATTTTGCCTTAGAGATAGCTGGGAACAACAGAATAATTTAATTTAGGAGATAATATCAAGTTAGAATTTTGGTAGATTGCTTTAGTAACTCTGGAAGAAAGAAAGGAGGGGAAATAGAAGATACAGACAACAAACAGTGAAGAATTAAGTGTTTAAAAATAATTTTAATATAGTTAAAATATTTGCTAATAACATTCCTCTTTGATGATTAGTCAAAACCACTCAACTGTTAAATTAAAAAACTGCAATTTATATAAAATTGCACTTATTGTCTTCATCCTGGCAGGTACACAATAACTGGTTTAGTGACTGCTGAGCTGAGTTGAATTCTACAACCTTATGCTAAATAAGTATTTAATATGTTGCATTTGTGATCAAGTTTTCTTATATCTTGTCTGTAGATATAGCCACAATAACATCCAGGTTGCTTTGGCACATATCAGTGTCTGATTTTGTGTTCTATTGTCTTCCTGACATACCTACACTTATCTAATCACATGTCTCAATTTTTGCTTCAGAAATGTTGAGGTATATTCTTATTTCTCCCCCCTATGGTTTCCATTTTTATTTATTTATTTATTTTTTAGATTTATGTTTTATTAGTCCTAATCTGTTGTACATGAAGGCATAGTCTTTTATGGTAATACAATTTAAGAAAATGGGACAAATTATGACATTGCTTAATTTTATTTCCTTCTTGTTATAGAATTTTTTAATGAAGTAAGATGACCTGACTTTTCCAATTGTTGCTATTTATAGACATGAATCATCTAAAGCAAAGCTGTGTCTTTTTAAACCAAACATACTTATTTGGAGGCAATATTCATCTTTACAATGGGACAAGTAACCTCTTGACTCTTGTTTAGATCTTCTTTGGCACCAGAAATGACTCTTAATCTGCTTGGCCCTTTCTTTGCTATCAGGCTACAATGTTCACACCTTTCCTGGCACATCTCATTGACTTTATAGGAAAAGGAACTCTTGTGTTTTTATTATATATATATATGATTATATATATATGTATATATGTATATACTGTTACTTTTATATTCTCTAAATATCAAGATTAAATATTTAACGCACATAATACAAAAATCAAACCTAAAATATATGTGTTTACTTAAAATATATGTGTGTGTTGTTTCTATTGTTCTTTTCTAAAGGATTCAACTTAAGAAATTGGGATAAGATGGTTGGTGAGTGCTGGTTTCCACAACAGAGTGGGACTCACTTGAAAGAAGCAAGAACAATGTTTTTCAAGAAGGGGACAAAAGGAGTAAGCACAGCTGTAAACATATCTGTCTTTAGTTATTAATAGGTATTTTAGTTCTTCACCAATTCATGACCTGTGCGGCTGACTTTAAAGAAATCCTACCTGAAGTATTATGAGAGACCACAGGGACCCGTGGCAGACACATTATGAAAGCATAGAATATGAAGTCAATTCTGTGCCACTCCCACAACCCCAGCAATGCAATATTTCCCTGGAGATGAAACCCCCAAAATGAAATGTACCAACATTTTAGTTCTCTTCAAGATCCTACACACATTTATTTCCATTCCCCAAAGCAGCCATGTCAAACATTTAGGACTTAGTAGGGGCACATATAAGTGAATAAATAAATACCATGGGCTACCTTTGTGCTAGATTATTCAAGGGAAGAAGAGTTTGGAAAAGTGAATACTCAGGACAAAGTTCAGAAAACAGAGAGTGGTGAGGCATGGCACTAGAATGTTCAGGAAACAGAGAGCCAGTGAATGAGATCTGTTTGGAAAGATGTATTACACAGAATTTAGGGGCTACAGGTCTTATAAGTTGTGGTTGTACAAAAGAGGCAAGAAGGTTTTAGAAGTGAAAATAATCTCTGGAATTAGTGGCATGAAAAGTGACTCTGTCAGAGAAAGTCAACACAGACACATGCCCCTGAAATCCAATGTGAGTTAAAGGCCCATGGTCACATAAATTAAAACAGTTTAGCTGGACTATTAGCTATACACCTGCAGAAAAGTTTGACTCAGCTGCTTGTGTTAACTGAAACTCTGTGCATGACAGCCATATGCTCCCTAGCCTGGCACCCAGGCATTGTTTGATGTGGTGGGATAATTGGTTGGCTCCACCACATGCCTTCCTGAGACAGTACAGAACATGCTTTTCACCACTTCCTGAGTTTGTAGAACAGCATAACAGTGCAAGAACAACAGATCTATTCCATTGAGAATTTCATGGTCCACTAGATGGGACTCAGATGAGCCTTTGAGACACCTAGCACCAGCTCTACTGAGGGACAACCTGCCATTTGGCTCCATGTCTCCCACACCAGGAATTATGAAGCACAGGAGGGGTAGGAGGGGCAGGGGTAGTGAAGGTTGGGATTTTTGGTGAGGATCAATGTTAGAGAATAAGCCTGGTCTTTCTGAATGTGGTTGGCTGTGTAGTCCAAGTGAAAGTCCAACTGGGAATTGTCCCTGATCTGTTCTTTTTGTGCTTCAATTTTATTATCTGCTGAATGTGGACAATGTTCCTGCCCTATTATATTCTGTTATTGAAAGTATCCAAATGCAGGTTGTATGTGAAAAAAAATAGGTACATTTTTTTTTTTAATTTAGTATCTATCATGCACCAGAAGTTGGACTGGGCAGTATTGGTGACCTCACTTAGCCCTTACAAGACTTCATCTCCATTTTACAGAGGTGGAAACAGATCTGGTGAGGTTAAAGCAACTTGTTCATTCATTTATTCATTTTGCACATTTTTATTTTACAACTAATATGTGCCCAACATGGACACAGAACCTGGAAATAGTGGTGAAATGTCATTCAAGGTTCTTGTACTATTGGAACTTATACTCCACAGGGGCAGATGAATAGTGAAAATGAATAAAAATTACCAAAAAAAAGTTCCAAAACAAAACAACAAAAACAAAATGAAAAGTAATGCTTAAAAATTGGATAAGTCTTGTCAAATGGAATTTACTTTTTCTCGATTACCCATATTTTCCATAAACTTGAAAGAGATCTAAATATGTGATTAGGCTCAAGTACACTTTTTTATTTTTATGATAGAAAGTATCTTTATGTTGCATGAACTTCTTTGTATATCATATCAGATTTGGATGTCACATGTCTAGCTTTCTCACTTTTATAGATAATGATGTGGACTGTTTGATCCTTTAGTGTTAATTTGGATTTCCCTTTATATAACTAATAATTAATCCACACAGTGAAAACAAAGCATCTCCTAAATATCTAGTTATCTCTCAACCTTTCACCAAATAGTTTCATGATCTGTTGATTATCATTTCTAAAAATGATTACTTTACTAAGGGTTAGTTGCAAAATCACTGTTGTATAATGCTATCATCGTTATTCAATATGTACTATCTGGAAATTTTCTGTAAAGAATAATTTTCCCTCATCAACCAGTGCTATTTTTTTTTTGTACTGAAAAACAGTTCATATTGAAATATTTAAGCATTTAATTTTCCCCCCATAGTTTCCAATAAAGGGTTGGTGCCAGAGAGATCTCAATAGTGACTAATGACTTTATTTTTGGCTTTTCTTTTTTTGGAGTATTATAATGAATTCATGGACTCTCGTATAATAATGTATTTCAAACTATTGCAGTCAATAGTCTTTTTGAGCCCAAGTTGGTCAACAAGATTCTGAGTCGGGTGTGTGGGAAAAACTGTCTCTGATAGAAAGAGCTGAAGAGAAAAAAGTGGTCCTGGGAGAGTGTTCTGTATCTGCCAAGGTGAAGCAGTTCACAAAAAGGCAGGCCTACTTGATGGACAAGCCTATGCTCTCCATTACTCTTTTTCATGCTTCATTTCCAAACTGGTAAAACAGGGATGGGGAGAGTGCTCTGCTCCTCACACTTTAGGCTGATGAAGCCTCCGTGTGAACATGGGCTTCACTATCCCTGAAGCAGCAAAGGGAAAATGGTGAATCATGTGCAGACTCTGAACGCTCCTGCCTGGAAGTGCCAGATGTCACTTCTCACATTTTATGGGCAAAGTAAATCACAAGGTCACCTCCAAGAGTGAGGCAAAAAAAAAAAAAAAAAAAGAGAGAGGGAGAGAGAGAAAAACAGGATTCTTCAATCACAGGGAAATGCAATCTACCATATGCCTATGGAGGGGGCTGGAGTGGGGTGGGGGACTAGAGATATTTGGTGAACAGCATTAAAGACCAACACAATATGGTTCTTTACATCTGGGCCTCCTATTAATATACAACAACTTAGCTGGATGTCCTGCCTGATTTTGAGCAAGAAACAAGACTCTGAGAAAGTTGGAAACTGGTTTGGTGAGGTTTGATGGGCCCTGTCATAAAGAGATGCATAATGTGTGTCAAGCAGGAAGTCCAAGGACATCCTCAGCTTCCAGGAGGTAGCAAGTCCCCAAAGTACTTAAGATTTTAGTGTATTATGACATTTTCTCGATTTCTTGCTATTCTCCCTGCTTGGCTTTAAGATTTTGGTATTCTGCAAGGGTCTTATATTCCCCACTCCCCTCCGTTTCTATTTTCAATAGAAATATTGTCTGAAAATATTTTTTATTTTCAATAGAAATACTGTCTTGGAATACTGTCTGGATTAACTGGTTCTTCACCCTCTGCTCCACACCGCTGTTTTGTTTTCTATAAGCAAAGCCCCAAGAAAGACTCTGCTTGGATTTTCTTCTCTTCTTTATGTTGAGCCCTGTGAAGTTAAGATTTGGGTTTCCGCAGAATGAACATGAACACACACACACACACACACACACACACACACACACACACACACACACACACGGCATGGCTTACTAAAGGGAATCTGCTTTGTAGCACTTACCATACCTTCTTTCATTTTCACTTTGTGAAGGGTGGCTTTGAAAATCAGGAATGGGTGTAAACAGTGACCTCAATGTCAGTCCTATGAGATAGGAAGGAAAGAACAGCTGTGCAAGCACACATGAGAATTTAAGCAGCAAAGCCCCTGGTAACAAGCGCAAGGCTTCTTAGAAGCATGGGAACAATGGTGAGACTGGAAATGTACTATCTCTTGAGATCAAACCTCACCATCAGCTCTGGTCCTCCCCAAAAAAGGGTGTTTGGGGTCATTGTTCTTTCCAATTGCAATCAGTCACACTTGTTTTTTCCTTGGTGGCCTGACAGAGTATTGGCTGCACAGTACTAAGGCATGTGAGTTCACTGAGCTGGAAAGCACTGCTGCCTGTATACATGATCCACTTTACTCCTGAGGATCTGCGCTTTCTGCTTTGTGAAGCTGTGGGAATCTCAGGAGTGGAGTAATTTTGGGGAAATGGGCTGAGCCTTGGTGAGTCTTGTAAATAACAGAAGTCAGGGCTGCAGACCTCATGCTCTCTGATCTCCCATAGAGACCTGGATGGAACGGAGTATTGTTTGCAAGGCACTAGATTCTGTAACTATCTTTCCAGATGGATCCCCGAGAGATAAAGGCCCAGAAGACCCTTGGAGTGTGTGTATAGATATGTCTGTAAGACCACACAGAATCAGCAGCCACACCCTGCAATGTCAGGCAAGGGCCTCCAAAGTTGACTCAGACCATTCTGTGCCTTTAGGAGGTGTTTGCAACCCATCTGTACTCTAGCCCTGCTTGTCCTTCCTTGTTGGTACCCAACTTGTCCTCTTTACTGTTGGCTATACGTTGTAATTTGAGTTCTCCTATATAATACATTTTCCCATCAACTTCAACACATTATTCTGATTCCATTTGGTTATCCTTTAGAACTGAGCTCAGGCCTCACTTTGACCATGAATTTCTTCTAATCACTCTTGCTAGAAAGTGTCTTGCCTTCCAGTTCCTATTTTATATATGTATATGTTAATATATATATATGTGTGTGTGTGTGTGTGTGTGTGTGTGTGTGTGTGTAAAATTCCCTCTCCTTCCTTTTCATTTTATGCACATAGATCAATCTCACATTTAACATTGTATTTTATATCCTCACTCCCATGAGGAATATCCTTGAAGACAAGGGTTAAATGTGTGGGAGGTGAGAGGAGTAGAGATGTAAAGACATCTTTATGTATTTCAATTGTGAGCTGAGATTAACCCACCTACTGAAAAATAAATAGAATTGTCTCATATCCTCTGGGAAGTTCATGGACTCTCCCCAGATTTCTACAAATTCTGGGAGGTTTAGAGTCTCATTCTCACAATTAGTTACCCTCATTACCATTTCCTGTTTGTGTGAATCTCACACATGTCTCATCTTATAAAGATTTTATCAGCTCTGCACCAACCTGACTTAGAAACTGTGCTTTTTCTTTGATTTCCCTCACAGAATAGCTCATGCAAGGTCATGTGTAGTGGTAGAATATAGTGAAGTGTTAGTGGTGCTTAGACTCTTTTTTTGCACCATGTGGCAACAGTAGGATATTTCATACTGCTTTTCTTCACTGTTATTTCAGCATCTTCCACCTGAGGAACATCTTCTCCACACAAGACCTATCCCAATGTAATGGATGCATGACTATATCCCTTCCCTCTCTGAATGTGTCCAATTACACATAAATACCCCATGGCCCCTTAATTTTTTAACATTTAGCTACTACTTAATTACTGCTAATTTCCAACCATATACTAAGTATACTATGTTCCATACACAAACAAAATGCTTGGTTAGGACAGAAAGCTAAAGAGATGATTATGTATGCTAGAAAGCAAGAATGCTGCTTATCTCCTCTGGGTCAGAAGCATTTCAGTAATTTGTTTTTAAATAGCAAATTTTCTGTTCATTATGATATATTTATAAACACCTTTTAATATTTTGGTATCCTTAAGAAGCTTCAGGAATACTAGTTTTCAAAAAAATAGGTATTCAATAGTTACATATTGATTTTCTAACAACAATAAAGCCAAGGTATTTCCATGCTTAGATAAGAAGCAGTGGCTCTAATTAAAGCTTTAGGTCTCTCCCATCTGCCTCATCATCCCCACTTCCTTTTCTAGCTTCTAGACTCCTGTTTCCAGTCTATTGTTAATAGATTGTCATTTAATCCTTAGTAAAAGTGTACCTTACAATGGCTTAAAGTATATCTGGCACTTCTTTCCACATCTCTGTTGCCCAACAGGAAACAGAAAGCCTTCAAGATTCAAAGAACTAGCCTCTTAAGTATGATGATAATATTTGAGCAGAAGGTTCAGCCAATTTCCCTGTACGTGCCACCTCCTGAGTTGCCTCATATACTGTGAGTGCCACTTTGAGTACTTGTTAAAAATGCAAAATAGTATTGAATTACAATGTTTGAGAATTTTTATTTCATTTTCAATGAGTTCCTTGGTGGATTCTTCTACTTAAAAATGTAGAAAGCTATAGTGTAAATGCATTATTTTCTCATCTGTGTGTTGGAGAGAAAAGGATTCTTCCCTTCTTGGGACAAGTACCATCTATCCTGAGCCACCTGCCTTAATTTAAGTTCATTTTGCTGTGTTGACAGCCATGTACTTTCCTATTTAGTTCCTATGTTGATCACAATAAACTGTTCTATTTTTCCTTGAGAATAATTCAATTAGACTAATTCATCAGATAACAGATTACTGGATGTGATCACTTATGTAGAATACTTATCTGATACAGTCAAGTTAATAGCTAGAGTGTAAACATGAAGCATACAGATGAATTTGGAGGAAATGGACCACGGAGAACTTACCTCAGCTAGAATGTGGTTTGAAACCAGAAGTATTGAATGTGGCACACCTTGTGTGAGCTTGGGACATCTGAGTGGGGCTTACGATGGTCAGCCTTCAGCTTTGGCCTTTTGGACTTCAGCTTTGTGCCTTCTTTGGAGATAAGCCCCTGGGTTCTCAGAACCCAGAGATTTAGTGCTGACACCAGTGGGAAAAATCCCACCCACCCCGTCTAACAGCTACTGCCTGATTCTCTTCAACTGCCGCAGAACTCAGTCCCTATGTAGATCTTGACCCCGCTGAGAGTGTGAGCTCTGGCACAACACTGAGGTTGAATTGGCAAATCCTTGCTCCCGTCTGATGGGTGACTCACTGAGTGTTCAGAGCACATTTTCCCTTCACTGGCTGCCAGCAATAATTATTGGCTCACTTATTGTCTCTTTGGAACAAATCTGCACTTCTGTGTTAATGCAGTCACTTAAACTGGTCTTTAATTATGTGGAGTTCTGCAGAAGAGTATAAAACTCTAGTCACTAGAGGCTGAAGGTTGGGACCTGTTACATACTTCAGGATATAAGACAAAGATTGTACTTCTTTCTATATGTTGCCACTCATCTTGTTTGTGGCTGTTATTTGGCTTCCCAGTGTGTAGAAACCTCATAACTTCAAAGACACAAAAGTGTCACCGGTCAGGCTGGTCAGGAAATCCCTGACTTGTATATTGAAACACGGGGAAGTTATTCCCTTCTCTGTTATTCTTAGGACTTATAAATAGTTTGTATTGCATTCTGTGAAGCTTGTATATGGACATCAATTTTATGTAAGTTAATCATCTTTTCAGATAAGATACTATCTTCAGTAAGACCAAGGGTCTAGTCTTCAATATCTTTTGTGTCTTCCCCAGAGCCTATTATAGGTTCAGTTCAATGCAGCCATAGAAAAGCCTACTGAAAGAATGAATGGGGCAAACTCCCATGGAAAAGTCAAGTCTGTTGAAGGGAGGGCTGTTTTGCCAGTCATATTAATTTTTTCCACACACTTTCTACAACATCAAAGGAAGCCTTTATTTATTCTTGGATAGGAAAAAGTATCATAATAAATCAGTCTGCAGTAGTCTAATTTCACCTCATGGGTCAAGAAAATAGCAGAATGAAATTTTGGAGAAAAAGTTCTCATGGGCATCTGGGCACAGAACAGAGGCTGGATGTTTTTTGCGACTTTGAACAGGGGTATGACTCTCTTAATTTTTTAGTTATTGTTAAGTGGATGGAAGAGGCAGCAGGAGCTCTGTGAAGACAGACTGTGTGTATAGTGGTAAGATCCTGGGCTCTAGGGTCAGGGATAAAATGCACTCACACACTGGCTGCTGGAACTGTGCAGCATCAATTAAACTCTTTAAGCCTTAGGTGCTTTGTATCAAGTGTGTGTAATAGAAATCTCTCATAGTGCTGTGATTAGAAGTAGATGAGATAATGTTAAGCGCATATCCTGGTAATCAACATATGATAGTTATTGCTATTAATAGTGTTTGATTAAATGTGAGCTTTGAAGGATGGGGCAATTAGAGCTTACACCAATGTATTAAGTAATTAATTTTGGGGGGGAGGGTGCTGGGGATTGAACCCAGGGCCTTGTGCATGCAAGGCAAGCTCTCTACCAACTGAGCTATATCCCCAACCCTTTAATTTATTTTTGATGTCAACATGATTTTATGAGTTGTTTACTGTGAGGGAAAAGAGAAAAATCACCAAACTATCATGGAAAACAAAAATAAGTTAAAACTATTATCAATAGTTATTAGGAAAATGCAAATAAAAATGATTGATAGTTACCTGTTCCCTCATATATGTAAGGACAGGTAATAGCAAAAAACAAAAGATAAGTGATGCAAAGTTAGAACCCTGTCACACTGCTAATAGGAATTCAAAATTGTACAGGTGTTATGGAAAACACTCTGATAGTCTCCCCCGGATTAAAAATGCAAACATCACAGGATCCAGCAGTCTCATTTCTGGGTATGTATGGACAGTAATTAAAAACAAGATCTCAAAGAGATATTAGCACTTCTGTGTTCATTGCATTCCTAGTAGCCATGATATGACAACAATCTGAAAATCTGCCAATAGATGAATGGCAGATTTTGAAGAAACGTAGATGAAGAAAATGTGGCATACACAGTCTAAAATATTAATTTGACCTAAAAAGAAGGAAATAATTATAATAAAATATTATTTTGGTACTGGAGAATGAACCCACGGGCAATTAACCACTGAGCCATATTCAAAGCCCTTTTGAATATTTTATTTAGAGACAGAATCTTGCTTAGGGCTTAGGACTTCACTATGTTGCTGAGGCTGGCTTTGAAATTGTGATCCTCCTGCCTCAGCCTCCCAAGCTGCTGAGATTACAGGCATGTACCACCATATCTGGCAGGAAATTCTTACATATGCAACAAAAGGAATGAAACAAAATGAGTTAAGACAGCCACTGAAAGACAAATACTCCATGATTCCACTTCTAGAAAGTATTTCAAATAGTCCAATTCATAAAATCAAAGACTCAAGTGGCATTTACCAGGGGAGAGGAAATGGGAAGTTACAAATCAACAGGAATACAGTTGTAGTCAAGCAAGATGAATCTAGAGCTCTGTTGTCTAGCATATCAAAAACTCTAATGTGCTTTTAAAATGTGCTAACGGGATAGATCTTATAATAAGTATTGTTACTACAGTAATAACTTAAAAACTAAATTAATTAAATTAAACTAAACAGAAGTATTGGTACTCTCGTTGGAGTATTGTTAATGCTTTACCTTGTGGAAATTTGGCAACATGAAGGTTTTGTGGAGACAAAGTTGTTCCATCACTCTTATTTCCAAATATGTAACTAGCATTCTTACTGACTTTTCAAAGGTTGAATTTCAAGCTTATGTAACTGCATGGAATTTCTCGATGACTTGAATGATTCCAATTCATTCTGACAACTTGGACCCATAAGCCATTCCCCAAGCCATCTCAAATAGATAAAGATCATCTACTGTCAGTAGAAATGGAATTTAAGTAAAAAAAAATTGGTAGAAGAGGCAATTTTCATGTGCTCCCACAGTTTTTGAGAACAATTTCATACTGATATTGAGAGAATAATGATTTTATTCCAATGGCTTCTATATTTTAAAAGATGTTAAGAAACATCCTGACTGTTCATGTATTTTAAATATGCCTAATGATGAGGAGATATTTACAGCAAGAAGCTTTGAAACTTCTGGGAAAACCACCTTTTATTTTTCTAATATATATATCACAAATAATGTCTTAACATAGCTCCTGATCAAAGGTCACATATTATTAACTAATAATAAAATTGCCCACATTATCCTTTAAAAGTGAACTTGGAAAAAAGATTTCTTTATTAAAATTAGATATGTCTAATGAAAATACTAATGCCAAAGCTCTTGCTTAAATTATATTTCCCAATGAACTCTATTTGACCTTCACTTTAAGGACACGCAGCAGGAAAACTGTCTGGAATACCCCACCCTGAACAGTGGATGAATTTATTACATCCCCAAGCAAAGAATGCCCAAGCATTGGCTCAATACTTGATAGACGAGAGAAAATAAAATATATCCCAAGCCTTTTTTTGTTCAGGAAAAGTTCAGCTTTCAGGTTTATCTTCAAAACATTAAAGTCAAAGAGAGTTGGAGTCCTGTGACTTAGCAATATACATCAGCCATGAATAATAAGTGATATGAAGCATGAGTTGGTATTATAAAAAGCTGGTGAGCTCTATTTCAGCGCAAATCAAAACTCTGCTGAGATAATACTTTTGGAACAAGACTTGTCTTGGCCTGATATTATATTGAGTCAAATGGACAATTTTTAGACCTTATCTTACTTGACCGCCCTGTAACATCTGACATTGTGGATAGATTGCTCTCTGTGAAACACTCTTGGCTTCTGTGATTCTCTAGCCCCAGGGAGATTATCCATTTTACCTTGTGATTATTCTTCTTTCTTGACTGATCACTTAATAGTGGGTCTACTTCTAATTTTGCCATGATCTTGTGGCATTAAACAGTATATACACAGTCCCTTGGTGATATAATCCATTTATGATATCAATTACTACACACAGGGTGAAGTATGAAAACGTTTGTATTTTTTGAGGTTTTCTCTCTCATTTTGTAAGCCTCTCTAGCTTTAGCTCTTGCCATCTTTCCTCTTGGACTCTACTCTATGGCCATATTAAAATGCTTGAAGTTACTTAATTACCATTTTCTTTCTTACCTCTGGGTCTTTGAATATGTTTTTCCCTCTACCTGAAATAATCTCTTCTTGTTCTGGCTCCCTCCCACCCATTCTTTTAACTGAAAGGGCTTTTCATTTGGAAACCCTTCCCTGATCCTCTCTTCAAGTCCAGATCTGACTTCCTCCTTGTTACTACTATAACACATAATACATTTACATTTCATGCAATGTATAAAAAGCATTTTCAATGCCTAATTACTCATCTATATCTCTCCTACTTGAGGGCAGGAGTTACATATGTTCAACATCATGTATCTAATGTCCTCCTCTGTGGTTGAACATGGTAGGCACTTAATAGAGACATTTTAGAGTTACTTTTAATTGTTCATTTACAACTAAAGTAAACTACGCAGGTGATTCAAAAATCTTGCCTTACTTTGGTATCACAAGCACCAGATGAGACTCACTGGGAAACTTTCCATAGCAGGTGTACCCTTGGCCCACATCCCAGACATGAGAGGAAGAGAGATGGAAGACAATTGACCTGTGGCTACAGTAGCCACAAACTGGGCTTTAAAGTCCACAACTAGTGTTATAGGATTCTTCTCCATGCCTTTCTAAGTGAGCGTTAAGACAGATTTTTCATTGGTTTTGGAGGCATTATGTGCCCTATGATCTTTGAAACCAGGGAGATACTTATTACCACATTCATGGCTTTTGGAAACTCATGTGGAATCCAGAAATGTTGGACTTGATGCTTCACAAATTTGTGGGAATCAAATCAAGGTTGTCAATGGCTACAGACTGCCAAGAGGACTTCACATTTCCATAAGTTTTCTTCTTCCACATGAACCTTAGGATTATTTGTCTGTAGTTCTGCCAGGGGCCTCCCCAGCTGGTGATGTGTTGGGAGAAAACTACCATGAGCCTGCTTTCAGGTCTCCATCCTTCTGCAGCTGCATGAGAAATGTAGCAGAGATGACTTTTTGAATTCTACAGGACTTTTCAGAGGGCTTGCAGTGACATTCACTCATAATTAAAGAAAAAAAAAAGGATGAGTAAGTGAGGAACAAGAAATCACATATTTTTATAAATTGGATTTATCTGTAAGCTTTAAATATGTGCAAACATTTTGACTAATCTGGTATGAATTATGGTTTTGTTCTTAAACAACCATTTTTTTCATACTTATGTGCAAAATAAAAAGAGATTTGCTTTGCTGGATTTTTCTCTTTGGAAAGTATTGAATTTTGAGGGGATACTAATCTTTCTAGCCAAATTGAAAAATTGCTCAGAATTTAAAGGCTACTCCATTCTGAGTTCAAGCTGTGTTTGGGTTTGACAACATATTTTTCTTTGGCAATGAAAAGGATGATTGATTCTTATGACTTGGTAGACCTCAAATAGGTTCACACACAATCCATTGTCCTTAGGATTTAGATGTGGAGGAAGTCAACAGATGAGAGCAAAATTTACTTTGCAATAAAGCAAACAAACTAGAATTTTAAAATGTAGAGATGAACTGCTTTTAATCAAAAGCTTTGTGATTTTGAGCTTGTTGTATTTTGATTATCAATATTTATTTTTCAAATTCCGAGAGTTACTGAATTTTCCCAGTCTATGCTGTTTGTTCCCTGTTTCTATATGTAAATAGCAGAAATAAAGTGGTTTGACTGTTTTCAAGGCTTAAAACAAAAACAAATATTATCTGGAAGTTTTAGTGCATAACATTGAACACATTTTATCTCATTAAATTTTATGACTTCTCTGAACAATGGTATTATTTTCCTTACTTTATAGCTGGAATCAATAAAACTCAGAGAGGTAAAATGGTATGTATAAAAGTATGCAGCTAGTAAGCTTCAGGCCAGATCTGGTGGCTGTTTCTTATGCCTAGAATGTTCTGCCTAGTTCTGCCTTGGGCTAACTTCTTTTCCTAGAAAATTTGTACCATCTCGACTTTATCTGGATAACTTCTGTGTCCTTCATCTCTTATGGAAATCTGTCTCTGGCTTTCCCAGCCTTAGTTAGATGCTCTACTAATTTCTGAGAGTCTACCTCTGTCAGGCACATATAGCAAATATTTTGGGTCCCTCTTTAGTCAGGCTCACCATCTGGACCATTAACTCCAGTTCACCATTGTAACTTTATCATCTTCATATCCTCAACGATCCGCCTAGTCCTATTAAACAATTAATATTTGTTTAATCAAACAATTTGTAAATTAGTAACTTCCTTAGGGTTTCTAGTAATGATTGCTCTATTGATTTATCTTCAAAGAAAACATCAATATCCAATGAAAATTCTTCTCCCTAGTGCTGTCCAGAGAAGGCCACTGGCTCGGTGAGTGAAGGAAGACTGCTGGCTCCCTGTTCCCCAAGCTGCTTCAACATGGTCACTAAATTGGACCTCAGAAGGAAGACCACACTACTTATTACAGTACTCCTCCATATTTGCATATGGATCTGTATTCTAGGACCAAGACAGTTGAGCCTTGGATAAGGATTAAGTGCTAGTGATTTATTTGGGAGTTAAGTCCCAGGACAGTGAGAGTAAGAGAAGAGCAAAGTGATGCAAGGCACTAAGGCAGCCCAGAAAGGCGCAGCATGGGCACTCTGGTTGCTTCCTCACAGAGAGCTGCCAAGAGCAACTTCCTGTTTGGCATTCTTAGGCAGGCTGGCTGCAGGGGATGAAATAAAGGAAATTAATCTGTCTATTTTTCTCCTGCTTCCTTTCGGCCAAGATGGGCGCATGGGGAGTTACCTACTTCGCATTTCAGTTTGGTTCATCCTGCACCTTTGACAGCCTCTCACAGAGCCAGATTCACTACCTATGATGGCATCTCCCCAAATCTAGAAAAAATGGAAGGAACCAGAGACTGTGGGCATGAAGTGGTTGGTTTCAAAAGGCTGCCTGCACTGACCTGTGTGGACATGTCGACTACCTTGGTGTCAGAAGTCCTGTAAGCAGATGAAAATTGAAACAGTAAAGACAAGGGACTCCGAAGAGGTACATGAGTTTCATATAGACATATTTCCACCTCATATATGCAATTTGCTTCTCTTTTTACACTGTTTTCTGTCATCAGTCTCACAGCCTAGCATACTATAGTGCCACTGGTCCAAATGTCTGAAGGCCTCCCACTGGTCAATATGCTGACATCTCAAACACAGCACAAGGTTAAAGGCAATTTCATGTAATATTTTTCCATCAAAACCTGTCTCTTTCCTGATTTTCATTGTTTCTTTTCAAGGAAGCATTAGTACTTATACCATTGAGGTTGAAGCTTCAGAACTTCAGTTATCTCTGATTTCATTTCTCGCTTATCATCAGGGCCCATCAGATGAGTTTATTGGTTAATCTCCCAGCAATGTCAAGGATACTCTGGCACAAATTATGCATTCATCAAGTATCTGAATGAAACAGATGGATTGCTTTCTTTGCAGTTTGCTGTTTAATTTGTTCAGGAAATGCTTAGTTTATTGTTAGTGAAGCAGGAGAGGAAACAGAAAACAGTAAAGCAGGTAGAGTTTTGCAACAATCCAGTTGTATTAAACCCAGTAACATTCCCTGGAGATTGGGACGTTTAGGTGCTTCAAGTCTCCATTGCTTCCTCCTACCACCACCTGTCTCTAGCCAGTGTGTTGGAAGTGCAGGCAGAATGGAAATGAACCACCAAGGCCTAAAAGGAAGGTTTTAAAAGGACACTAGATGTATTAATTTGGCATAATTGTCTGCTTTTAGCGACAGTGATACTTAAGTTGATAATGGCCTTTGACCTTCCATCTCGTGCTGACATCTTACAAAATTTCTTAAGGTCTTACTGAGTAATTTCTGCTTTCTTTCTTAAAGCACAAGACAGATTCTAGGAGGAAGCCAAGTTCATTTATCCTCTTTACATATATATTATATGCATACTCTGTACTTACCCTAGATTATGTGTACATGTATATTTATTTTGTGCCTTTTGTTTCTTGTCTTTACATGTATTATTAACAAAGGCACTTTGGAAGCTAGTAGGAAAATGACGTGGGCATTTGGAATTTACTGAGAACGAGAATGTCAGGTTTGAAGTTTGAGTTTGAGACATTGCTAGAAGAGGCGAGTGAAAACTGACACCCTAACTATAGTTTATAGTAAGCATACCATAGAGGTTGCAAAGAGAGTAGATTTTTGTGCTGTTAGTACACATGCACACACATATGAGGTGATGGATATGTCACTTAGGTTGATTGCAGTAATCATTTCACAATGTATAAATAATTTCAAAACATATTGTATGTCTTGAATGCATATAATTTTTTGTCACTCATATCTCAATTAAAAACAGGATCCTCCATTCTAACTGTCAAAATCCACTATTAGGAACCCAGCTCAAGGGAGTCATCTTTGTTTCGTATTGTTGAATCTCTCTCTCACATAGGAAAACTATCTTTGATGACAAAGAAAATTAATCTCCAGAAATGATATTTTACCAACAACATATTTAACGGCCTTTTCATCTTCCTGATGAACTCGATGTAGCTATGGAAATTTCAATTTCCTATCTTGAATCAGCTTCAGAAAATTGTGTGTTAATGTGCTTCAAATTGACTTATCAACTAATGAACCAAGAAATGATATTTTTTTTTTGACCGTATTTAAAAGTGTTTTGCTCAGATTTTAAAGGTCAGGGCATTTCGGGGTCAAGATTGTTCCATAATTTTTCTCTGTGACATATTCACTTCCCATTAAAACCTAATTTTCTCTACCACCAAGGTGCTAAGCTTCTGATCACTCATGGAAATTGTATTTTGTATGAACATTACCTCATCCAAATGTATGTTCTCAGCGAACCTGTCATCGTGTGGATTTGATGCCTTAATTTTTTCCTTTTGTAGCAAGATGCCTAACTGGTTACTTATGCAGGCATGTTGTTGGTGAAATTAAGGGGAGTAAGGGGAATAAAAAAAATCTATGGCCATGATGAGTGTTAAAACTGAGCACAACTGTTATTTCAGCATCTGATGCTGAAATATCAGGGTAATGCAGGTAATCTATTTAGAATAAAAATGAAGGCAACTGAACCCAATTCACTTATACAACACTTGGGTCAAGATACAAAGATAATTGCTATGGATTTTTCTCTGAAGGGTATTAAAACACACATATGATTTGTCTATTCATTTAGCAAATGTTTCCCAAGCACGTTTTGTCTACTGAAGTGAGTTATGCAGATATGATGATATATGGCACAAATACTTGCAAGTGCTAAGTAGGAGGACTGATAGTATTAGACTGTGAATGAGGGGCACATAATATATATTGGTTGTCTTCGGGGTATAGTAGCTACATGCCTGTGGGTGGGGATTAGAAAGGGCTTCATGAAGGAGGCAACATTTGCTCTGGGACTTGAAGGATGGGCAGGGTTATAAAAATAGGGATGCCAAGGAATGGAGAAACATCACTGAAGATCTCTGTTTTAGTCACCTTTGGAATACTACAATGAAATACCTGAGGCAACTAACTTTATAAAAAGAAAAGTTATATCTAGTTCATACTTTTGGAGGGTTCAAGTATTAAGATTGGGTGAACTCATTTGTTTGGCCTCTGATGAAGATGGCACAGCAGGGTGTGTGTGTGTGCGTGCGTGCGTGTGTGTGTGTGTGTGTGTGTGTGTGTGTGTAAGAGCAGGTGATAACATCTTGAGCCAGAGAAGGAAGTGAAAGAGAGGATAAGCAATGTCTCACAATCCCTGTTTAGTCCCTTAAAGATAAAAGAACCTATCACTAGACCCTGTTTCTTAAAGGCCCACAGTGCCTCCCAACAACCTCATCCTGGGGACCAGGTCTTTAACATATGGACCTTTGGAGGACACTACCCATATTCAAAATATAGTTTGCCTTGGCCAGGTGTGGTGGTGCCTGCCTGTAATCCTAGCAGTTCAGGAGGCTGAGGCAGGAGGATTGTGAGTTCAAAGCCAGCATCATCGACTTAGTGAGGCCCTAAGCAAGTTAGTGAGACCCTGCCTCAGGAAATAGAAAGGGCTGGGAATGTGGTTCAATGTGGTTAAGCACCCCTGGATTCAATTCCTGGTACCATAAACACAAAACAAATAAGCAAAAAAACAAAACAAAAACAAAAACAACAAAATATAGCTTGCCTTAATCCCCAGTGCTCTCTCATTATATGATTTCAAGCTCAAGTTATCTAAAGATCTCCATAGAGTTAGAACAAACTAAAGGCAGTGATACAGATTTAAAGGAACTTGAGAGAAGATCAATCCCTAGAGGAGGCCAAGGTGCCACTGGGAGTGTGTCACCTTAGAGTGTGTTTCTGAACAAAATTCACAGACTCACTAGGTAAATATTCATGGACTCATACTTTTCATTCAGAGGTGTGAGGAGAAACTCTGCAAGTCTCTTTCAATGAACTAGAGAAAGTAAAAGCTATATTTTACTGGACATGTTGTTTAGGAAGCAAGTCAGTCTCTATTATCAGAAAGCTCTGACAAAGGATCTGAAACCTGGCACCTTGCTCAGCACCTGACAGTGATATTTTCCCTTTGCTTGTTTTTCTCAGTTGTTGTTACTTGTAATCTAGGTCACTCAATCAACTATACAATACAGAGTGAACTGCAATCGTCCTGCTTCAGAGGCAGCCCTTGGAGCAGAATTAAATTTGTACCTACATTGCCTTCCTAACTAGACTGTAACCTCCTGGAGGCCAATAGGAGGTTATTACTATCATTATCACGATTATTGTTGTTATTACTATTATTTTTAAATAGAACCTGTGTAGCTATCAGGAGAACAGGTGTTGCCTGACATTTCACTGAGGTGGCACAGTTCTCAAGGTTTTTCTTTAATGGCTCAACTTTTGAGAGACTAGGTTCAGAGAGCAAATGCTTCTCTATGGGACAGTCAATAGGTGTGGCTTATATGTGGTTTTCTCTTTTATTGCTAAATTATACCTATGAGAATCTGCCAAGCGGAACTGATAAACCTGCTCAGCCTTGCCCAATGTCTCTTTTGAGGATCAGGATGAGTTTTGTTTACTTGCGTCTGCACAGAAGTCAAGGAAAAATTAATCCAGCAATGAATGAATATTTTCCTCCTTGTTAATGTTGAACTCGACATGAAACTCCCACCATGATGCTGAAATTTGGACGTTTATTTTTACTTTGTTTCTTGCTAAAAAAAAAAAAATCTAAATGGTATCATGTTGTAACACAGTTTTATAAACTTAATAATATCTTAAAATGTATCTTGAATATTTTTCAATATCATTAAATAATCTTCAATAACCTAACTTTAATAACTATAAGTATTTCATTATATAATTATATTATTCATTTTATCATCAATATGAATATATTTGTAAAAATACTTGCAATGTGACAAATAAACAAAAAGGGCTCACTTCACTAAATCTTTAATCTTGTTGTCTTCTCCAGAGTGAATCATCACATTTCACTGCATAATTGTCACAGATTTTATGCCATTTTTGATTTTTTTTGCAAAAGGTGTGGTGTGACCATTATGTAATTTTTTTAAAAGATTGTCCTGGTATTATATAAAAATAATTTATTACTAAATTGTGATTTGATGCAAGATTAGAATGTATAGAATACTTGTGAATATACATTAAACTTGAGTAGTCCAAATTCATGTATATCATATTCTTGTGACAGCATAAGGTATATTTTTCTGATCTGAAAAGTCAACACATTAGTAGTTATTGATTTCTGCATTATAATGGAAATATTACACTTAAAAAAATTTACTCCAGTGTTACAAAGTAAGGACTCAACAATTTAATCCTCTGTATTGGAAGATTCTGTGCTGTGGTTATTGGTTTTGTCATCTAACATGTTGTCCTCAGTGCCACTCATATAAGTTGTGTTTCCCCTTATTACTGCTGCACTCTAAACAAACCACCCAAGTCAGCTTTCAGAAATACACTGACCACATGTGCTCTGAGAGTGTAGGCTCACTGTGCACAAGAAGAAAAATGTGTATCCATATGCCGCTGGTGAAAACATTGTTCTTCTGTTTCCCGCTGAAGTGGCCTGATGGACAGAATGTAACAATTAAATGGTGGAAGGCTATAAACCAATTTTTGGATTGAAAAACAGGGTTTAAGGATTATGTGGTGATAGTGGTGATGCGGTGAAATATCACTGGGTCCTTGACATATGTATTTATATCTGGATGCATTAACAAAATTTATTTTTTTTAAAATACAGACATTGAATATTTATTGGATATAATTAGATAGAAATGTAAGTTTCATTCATCTCATTCATGTCAAATATATATATATATATCAAATATATGTGATATCATTCATCTCAAATACATATAAAAACATTTCTGTGGTATAAAATAATGCTACTTATGACCTGCAGATCTCACCAGCTAGCCCCAGAATCAGAAGATTACTAATACCTTAAACAATAGTTCCTAGTCCTCTCCTACCATCTTCTTGGTTCCTGTGGTTATTCTTATCTATTTTTTTCTGCAAGTCTTTCATAAACTTCACTTTCTAATGTTACAACATGAACTTCTATCCCTGAAATTGTATTTTTAAATGTTGTGTGGTTTCCATTCTGTAGAGATGGAAGCATGTTTTCTAAGTGTTCTAGACTCTAGTCTTACATTTCACAGTCATATCTGGAACTGATCATTGTGTGTGGAATGAGGTAGAGGCGAGTTTCATTTTTCCCAACCGTGTAACAGATGATTCTAGCATTCAGTTATCTTGCCAGCCACAGGAAGACACAGCCCCTGGAGGGCTGGCTGGAGCTGGAGTGAGGGTTTCAGGAGGGGTGTGCCAGCAGTGGAGCTGCTCCAGCGGCAGCAGCACACTTCAGCTCAGCCTCCTGGCTGATCCTGCAGGATGAGATGCTGACAGACAGGTTTTCCATGGCACAGCTCTCTCAGGCCCTGTTACAGTTATGACAGAGGTGTCATCACTCTTCCTTTTGAAGATGTACCCTTCCACTTGGAAGTCCAGGGTTCCCACCCAACAAATTGAGGACATCCTCCTCTTTCCTCTGTATTTCAGCAAGTGCTCTGGGCACTGTCGAAGTTCCCCTTTAAGTTCCCCTTTAACCCAGGACAATATGCTATGGACCTTTCTCTGTCTAGAATGGAAAGGCCATGATTTTTTTTTTGTGTGTGTACCTTTCTTTTTGCCTCCATTCCCATTTTCAGAAACCTGTTGGTTTTATTAGTTTTTTTGATGAACCAACTTTTGGCTTTGTTGAATCTTTTTTTTATTATTATTAGTTACTCATGACAATACAATGATCTTGACATATCATACATTTGATTTGTTGCATCTTTATTTTGTGTGTATATTTGTCAATCCATTCATTTCAACTTTTAATTTTTTCCTTTGCTCTATATTTTAGGGATTTCTGATGTTTTTCTCTCTTCTAACATCTTAAGATCAATGTTTAGCTGATTGTTTTTCAGGTGTTTTTTTTTTTTTGCTAAAAATATTTTAAAATTACAAATTTATCTCTTTTTTTAAAAAAGTATTTATTTTTTAAATACATGACAATAGTGGAATGCATTACACTCATTATTACCTTTATACAGCACAATTTTTCGTAATTCTGTACAAATTTATTTCTAAGAAATCTTTTGAGTGTGTTATAGTATTATATGGTGGTTGGTCCACTGAAATATTTTGATTTCCATTATAGTTATTTTATTGTTTTGCTAATGGGTTATTCAGAAATACATTTATTCATTTTAAAAGCTTAGAATGTGTTTTAATTGTGATTTTATTATCAATTCCTAGTTTACCTAAATTGAGGGTTTTTATTTATTTTTTTAATTGTAGTTGGACACAATACCTTTATTTTATTTATTTATATGGGGTGCTGAGGATCAAACCCAGTGCCTCACTCATGCTAGGTGAGCTCTCTACCACTGAGCCAGAACCCCAGCACTAAATTGAGGTTTTAATGGATAATCTGTCTGGAGACTAGCCTTATGGCCCAGTATGCAATCAAATTTCCTGTTTTAAGAGTCCTTGAAAGAATTCTTGGTGACAAACATTCATCATGCTGCCCCTGAACTGCAGGGTTGCCCTGTTCTGTATCTCACCGTAACCCAGTGTAGCCGAACACAATGTTGCTACAGTGCTCTGTGGTCTCAGTTACATTTTTGTGTGATTAATCTAGAAAGTACTGAAAAAGCATGCTACAGCATACCACTCTGAGATTGGATTTTGTAAATTTTTTCTTGTATTTCTGTTACTTTTCTTTTTTATATTTTACATTTCTGTTCTCCTTTTATACTAGTAGGTGCCTATAAGAACAGAAGAGTTATAGTTTCCTAATAAATTTAGACTTCTAACATTAAAGGATGACCTTATATCTCTAATAATGTCTTTGCTTTGACACTATTTTGTTTGATTTAAATATATTTATTTCCATTTCATTTTGGTTAGTATTTGAAGATGATATCTTTTTCTATGCTTTACCTTTTAGTCTCTCTATATCTGTATGTTTGAAGTATACCTCTTCAAAAATAGACATTAAAATATAGTTAACTATTTTGTCTGAAAGGTACATTTATTATGTTTACTACAATTTTAGATAAATTTGGATTTATTCATAGCATTTTAATTTTGTCTATTTCTCTTTGTGAGTTTTAAAATCCTTTAGTGCTAGGGCTGAGGATATGGCTCAAGCGGTAGGGCACTTGCCTGGCATGCGTGGGGCACTGGGTTAGATCCTCAGCACCACATAAAAATAAAAAATAAAGATGTTATGTCCACCAAAAACTAAAAAATAAATCTTAAAAAATTCTTTCTCTCTCTCTCAAAAAAAAAAATCCTTTAGTGCCTTTAAATGGTTTTTGGGGGGTACAATATAATTATATATAGTAGTGAGATTCATTGTTACACATTCATATTTGCACACAATATAACAATATAATTTTGTTGATTTTGTCTCCCCAGTAACTTCTCTTTTTCTTTCCTCATTTCTACTCTGGTCTCCTTCCTTTACTCTGCTGATCTCCCTTTTATTTTCATGAGATCACCCTCTTTTTTCCTCCTGTTCTCTCTGGTTTCCATGTACAAAAGAAAGTATAAACCCTTTGACTTTCTGAGTTTAGTTTATTTCACTTAACATAATGTTTTAAAGTTCTATCTATTTTCCTGCAAATGATACAATTCCATTCTTCTTTATGGCTGAATAAAACTCTGTTGTATACATTCATCACATTTTCTTTATCCATTCAGTCATTTGATGGACACCTAGCCTAGTTCCATAATTTGACTATTGTGAATTGTGTTGCTTCAAACATGGGCATACATATATTGCTATAGTATACTGACTTTAATTATTTAGGATAAATACTGAGGAGTAGTGTAGCTGGGTTTTATGGTGGTTCTTTTCTTGGTCTTTTGAACCTCCATACTGATTTCCATTGTGGTTGTACTAATTTAAAATCCCACTAATAGTGTACAAGTGTCCCCCCCACCACACACAATTTTATTGCCTTTTAAAAATAGATGAAAAGGTTCTTCTCATTCTATTTTGTTTAATTTTTGTGAGTATAGAAGGAATATCATTTTCTTCCTTCCTAGAACACATACTTTTGGTTTCTTTAATGAAGCTTACAGTATAAACAATCTCAGATTTTGCTTGTTTACAACTTTCTTAGTCTTATCATTGTTTTAAAACTATACTAATTAGGATCCAATTCTAGACTGAAGGCTTTGTTTCTAGGAATTATGGACTAGCTCAGATAAAACCAGTCTTTTGTCTGAGAACAACCAAAAAAGCAGGGGAAAATGTGAAACATCTGTTGGACCGTATTGGCGAGGTACTGAAGCAGCCAAGTTCCGAATGGTCAAGAGCCCAAAGAGAGGGAACTGCATTGAGGTTAGCCAAACATTACTCACCGCCTTTCTTCTTTACCCATTTGGAGATTCTTGGTGCTGCAAAGCTGAGAAGTTGAGTAGAGCTTTTGTTAGCCTCATGGTTCAAGGACATGACATTGTATACTTTCTGGTAGTCAATGAACAAACAGTAAATGACTGCTAGTAACAAGAAAATGAAAAATGTTCTGTTAATCCAAAAAACTCAAGGCAGGAGCAAAAGAGGAACACGAGCTAGGTGAAATAAATTGAAATAAATAGTAAGATAGATTCAAAATAAAATGTTGATAATTACATTACATGTAACTGGACAAGGGGCTCCCAGTGTACCTCTGTGGTAGAGCACTTGCTTCGCAGATGTGAGGCCCTGGGTTCAATCTCTAGCAACACACACACACACACACACACACACACACACACACACACACCTCCAATTATAGATCAGTAATATCATCATGCTAGAGAGAAAAACAGAACTCAACTATTTGCTGCTTTAAAAAGATGTGCCTTAAACACAGAATGGCTGAAGATGAAAAATGGAAAACTAGTTAACAAACACGAATGGTCTTACATTGACATTTATTTTCTATAAGCACAATGAAGTTATTTTTTTTCTTTACAACTTCCACTGTTAGCATTGAGGAATCAGTTGTCATATTTGCCATTCATGTGAGGATGTGTTTCTGTATTTCTTTTCTGTTTTTCCATAGGATTTTGTCTCTGGCATTTTGCAGTTTTGCCATGCCTAGATGTAGCTTTGTTTTATTTGTCTTACTTGAGATTCTTTATTTAGTTCTCCTATAACTAGGAACTACTTACTAGTTTTATAATTTCTCACCCATTCTCCCTTTACACATTTCTTCTGCTTAGTTTTCTCTTTTTCCATATTTACCTAACTGGACTCTCCTACTCTACTCTCTGTGAATGGTGTCTCTTTATTATGTTTTTCATTGTCTATAATGTTACATTCTGGGAACTGGAATATAAATGTTAATTAATTTCATTGCTGTTTCTAATGTGTTGTGAATTGTTTTATGTGTTATTATTGTTTTTATTTCTAAAGTTTTACGCTTTATTTATGTATTTATTTGGTACTGGGGATTGAACCCACAAGTGCTTAACCACTGAGCCACATCCCCATCCTTTTTTTCTTTTTCTTTTTTTTTTTTTTTTTGAGACAAGATCTCACAGACCATTTAGGACCTCACAAAATTGCTGAGGCTGGTTTTGAACTAACAATCCTCCTGCCTCAGCCTCCTGAGCTGCTGGGATTACAGGCACGTGCCATCTTGCCCAGGTATATGCTTTTATTTTTTAACAATGACTCTTATTTCTTGTTCTTTAGTCATATATTAAATCACAAATTTTGTTTCTACAGACATATTTATGTTATATTTTCAAATTAATAATTCTAGTACCTGAATTCTTCATGAGTCTCAGAAACCCTATATTTGGTTGAATTGTGCCCTTCACCAAAAATATTGTGCTTCCTGGAATTTCAGAATGTAATATTATTTATAAATAGGGTCTTTGTGGCTGGGTGTGGTGGTATGTGCCTATAATCCCAGTGGCTTGGGAGACTGAGGAAGGGTGATGGAAAGTTAAATCACTCTTCAGCAACTTATCGAGGCCCTAAGTAGCTTAGTGAGACATTGTCTCAAAGTAAAAAATAAAAAAGGCTGGGGATGTGGCTCAGTGGTTAAACACCCCTGGGTTCAATCCCTAGTATAAAAGGGCAGAGGAAGCGCCTTTGCAAGTAGAACAGATTAACATAAAATCATACTGGAATAGAGTGGGTACTAAATACAATGTGAAAAGCGTCTTTATTAGAAGGGACAAATACAGCATGGTGACAAGAAGGCAAACTCACAAAAGGTGACTACTATGTAAGTATAGGCACACTGGCTGCATCTACAAGCCAAGAAAGCCAGGGATTGCTAGGAGCTGCCAGAGGCTGAGAGAGGCATGGAACGGATTCTCCCCAGGAATCTTCAGGGGTTATGACTCTGCTGACACTGTGATTTCAGACTTCCACTCTCTGTGATAGAACAAAATTCTATTATTCTAAGCTACCAGATTTGTGACATTCCTTTTTAGCAGTACTTATTGGAAACTAATATAAAGCTCATCTGTAAAATGGATAATATCAAGCCATTCAAAACATAATAAGATAATCAAATGAGATCATGTTTATAAAGTATGTTGCTTCTATATGTCTGTCCAGAATAAGTGCTTGGTAAACATTTTCATTTTGGGTTTGGTTTTCAAACATGGTATTTGTGTGAGTGTAGAGCTTTTTCTTTATAGTGCACCCATGTTCACATATGTACAGCACACATTCACCCTGACATCTGCATGTACACCTCACGCACCCCCATATACAGCTCTCTAACTGGCTTTCACATGGACCTCATTGAAGCTTCTCCATAGGATCCCAGTATGAACTCATTGAGGTTTCACCATAATTACTGCAGTTGTATGTATCTGAACTCAGTTTCAAACCAGGAACAATAACAAAAAGAACATTCTTCATAGTAAAGATACAGAAATAGCTGTGCTAAAGGGAAAAAGTTTCATCAATCATTAGTGCCCTCTTGGCTATTTTTCAGAAAAATCTTGTTATAACCTTTGTTTTTTCCAGAGTTAAAAAAAAAAAAAGAAGAATCCACTGCAGTGGTTTGCACTGGGATGCTAGATCTAGCCTTGACCCAACAGTCTGACATCATGACATGAGCCTAACCAGTAGGGTAGGTTGGCCTTTTGAGCCCAAATCTTGAAGTGAAGGGTGGAGGACTATGAGAAAAGTTAAATTTAAATCTTCTAACTCCCAACATACTAAAGCTCCTGTGAATCAAAAACAAAAGTGTGCTTTGAAATAACTTCTGACATGAATAAAGAGAATGAATGGACATTTGAACTGAATGACATTATTTTTAGAAAGTGCTCCCCCCCTTGTCTCATTGTGGATTTTCGTTGGCAAAGCAATGAAGAAAACACTGTGTGCTCTCATGTGAAATAGGGAATTCTACATATCCTACATCTCAAATGTTTTGATACTTTGAGGATAATTCTAGGTTTAATATATGAATAAAGAATGAAGTCCTAGGCTGGGCAATGACATCTTATTGCAAATATAGACTACTGAACTCTGGAATGAAATAAAACAGGGAAAGAACTACTTTATGTATTTTATATAAAAGGTAGATGTTTTCTCTCCTTTAAAGATTCAATATCATGTTTATTTTTATGGCATGGTTGTGTACTATAGCTCAAATTACATAGCAGTATCACTTTGAATAATGAGGTGAATCTAGAAAATGCTTCAGTCGTATTTTAAAGAATCAGATTTACTAATATTCATGACCAATCTTTCTTTCATGAATAATTTTTTGAAGGATGATGGAATAAAATACTTGTAAATGCAGATATGCTTGGAAATTTGTCTACTAGGTAGTGATCAGTGATTTAGAGGACAATAAATCTAACAGTGAATCTAGGAGTATGTTGGAGTTTTTAAAATGATGGTCCGGGAAGGGCCTATTCAGAGGTATCAGTTGAGCTAACATTTGAAGGAGGAGACGATGTATTCATAACATGTTATGGAGGAAGAATTTGGATTTGCAAATCTTTGGCCTAGAGATAGTTCACATAAAGATGTTTAGAGAAACTTAATGGTTTCCTCCATTTTTAAGAATGGAAGGACAGCAGAATAAAATAGACATTATTATTGCTGTGGGTATATACGTGACTGCATGACCAATGTAATTCTGCAACCTGTACACTCAGAAAAATGAGAAATTATATCCCATCTGATTCAAGTGTATGATATGTCAAGATCATTGTACTGTCATGTGTAACTAATTAAAACAAATAAAAAAAGTTTAAATTAAAGAAAGAATTTCATATTTACATACAAAAAGTTCTGTACTTCTAGATCAACAATAAAAATTATTCAGTTTATCCTACAGATCCTTCTTTACCAGTCTCTATTTGTTCTAAAGCTGCTGGGAGTAATCTTGCTGAATGTGTCAATCACAATCCATTTAGATATATAGAGGTAAGTGTGTCCTCAGATATTGAGTATATAACCATGTTGTGGTTTCTCCACACATTTTCATCTTAGAAACCCTGTGTACTGCCCTGGTTCGCTGAATAGAGCAAGAACCTTACCTAAAACACTTTATTACAATTGTTATATTGTAATAAATTGTTATATTGTATATCCACAGATAAGAGAATTAGACTAAATGGTTCTAAAAGGACACTTTGGGGACTAAATTCTTACCAACACATGCTATTTGTCTCAATACTTAATTGTCTTTAATTTGTGGAACATTTAAAGTTGTGAACACATTGCCTAATTCAACAGATTTTCCAAAAAAGAATTTTCTTTGCTCTTGTTCATAATGGATCTTTTACAATCATTTAACTCACAGGGCTTCTTTTATTGAGAAAACTTATTTACCAGGGTAACTGTGAATCAGACAAAAAAGATACTGTTTAAAATGAAAATTTAATATTTCATAACATGTTTATGGGATTTTCTGTTTTGTTTTCCTTGGTGTTTAAACCAGAAGTAATACAAACCTAAACTATTTTTTAATCCTGGGTATTCATTAAATTCAGAAAGATTTTGCGCTTTTTAGATCTTAGAAATCAGTATTGTCTTCTGTTTTTTATAATTGTTTGAAGCAGTCACCACTTTGTTGATTCCTTAAATCTCAAATGGCAGACTGTAATCTTTCTGCTTTGTCTGTTTCTCCTTCATCTCATCACTTTTCAAGTCCTTTTGTTATTCAAAAATAAGAGCACATACACTTGCTGAGCTTTTTAATAGTGTAATTTGTTTTTATTGGTCTCAGGTTATTGCTTTTCTTTCAAGTGTTATCATCAGTAAGTCAACTGAAGGGTGAGATTCTTTTCTTATAAGTAGCATGCACTCCTGATTGAATCAGGAGAAGCAATGTTTGAGAAAAAAGTGACCCAAATAATACTGTGTTTTGGCCAGGCATATGATTTCAAGCCTCCTGGAAATTCGTATTCCAAGAAGGGTTGAGAGGAAGGAAGAAAAAAGTGTTCTCTCAAAACACTAATGAAGACAGGAAGCTCATTTACAGGTTTGTATATAGTAAGTGCTGAACAAGTTGAATGAAATAAAAAGCATCTTTTATTCACTCTGACAAAAAAGTCTGAGAGAAAACTATTTATAATATTAAATGCATTGCTTGTGTCTTTATTGAATATGTTTGGAACAGGAATGATTTTAAAATTAAAATTTATTCGAAACTTTGTGCTTACATAGCATTTGTCATGGCCACAGAATATGTTTCCTGCAGAGTGAATTCCTGAGATGCGGAATAAATCAGGCAAAGTCCTGTGTTATCCCAAATCTGGCAAACTATGATGAAGAGGTGGAGGTACTTCAGGCTGAAAGTCTATAAATCAGTCTCTGGATTTTGCAACTAAAATAGACCTGAAACAAAAATCAGAATGAAAACATCTGAGAATCACTGGGTTGTAATACATACTCCTGGCCATAAGTAGGAGGAGAATACTTACAGTAATAACAAAAGGGGATGTAAAAAAATGCCAGGAGATGATGATAACAGTAATAGCAAATACTAGTTCTTATTATCGTTAACTGCTTATTGTATGCCAGGCACTAGATTATCCTTTTTCTACATATGACTTTGCAACAACCTTGTTAGGGAGGTTCCGTTGCTATCCCTTCAACGGGATTTGAAGGTATAAAAAACTTTTCCTATGGCTACACAACTAGGAAGTGCTAGAGCTGGGATAAAAACACATGCATTATGATTTTAGAACTTGTATACATACTTACTGAATTATCATGAGATTTTGACATAGGGAAGTGTTTTGGAAAACTAAAAAGGCAAAAGTAGAGTTAATTTATGTGAATTGACACTTGCATTGAATGTAATAAAGAATAGAACTGATAGTGTTAAAAAGTTGAATTAGTGATATGAAAGACACTTTGAAACTTTTACTACAAACCTAAATGATAAAATATTAAGAGACATTGGGATAAATATAAAGGTCTGACAATGGAGATTCAGCTTAAGAATTATATGTACTTCTGAGGAAGAAATCACAATTGAGACAGAGCATAAAGAAAATTACACTCAAGACAGACACTTTTTTTAAAAGTACAAAATGACCTTGAGATGCAAATCAAAAAAGCTAGCTGAATTCTAGGAAAAAATCAATAAAGTTACCCTGATCCCATATTTGTAATATTTTGGATTTCCAAAGACTATTTTTTTTTTCAAGAAACTTCTACAAGCATATTGGTGTGAATTCAGACTGGCATCAAGATTCATCTTTACAACACTAAATATTGGTAAAACAAGCAATCTTTACAGCGTCATTTATGTGTAAAAACAACAGAGACATTGTCAGGATTTTCAGGAAGTTTCAAGGAAAATGCTAAATACACCCTCCTGAAAAATTACTTGAAAATATACATTAACTCATCAATACAGGATATTAAGATGGTTAAGGTTATCGAGTGGGCATATTTTTCTCTTTTCTAGAAATCTATTCAAAGGAAATACAACATAATATAGGAAGTAGTATATGCAAAATATGTTTATTACAATAGTGTTTGTTGTAGTTAAAAAACGGGAATAATAAAAAATTCCCCATTAGAAGACTATTAGATATCATTCAGTCATTAAAATGACTAAAAAAATTTAAATGATGTATCAAAATCTACTCCCAATTTTTATTTTGTATGATCTCAGCCATATAAGAATAAATGTCTTGAGTGATTATCTGAGGGAAATATTTTAGTTATGTTTTGGATGGCGGGATTATGTGTAATGTTTGCATCTTTAATTTTTTCATTCTTCATTAAAATTTTATAGTAAACATATAAGAGAATACACAAAGATGAAAAATAAAAGAGTAGGAATTAGTCCCTTCAAAATTTGGGGTTTATTTTTAAGAAACTAGACATCTACAGATTGATCAAGGTTGACATCACATTGAAACTTTTTTCAAACAAACTGTGAATGTATAACATTCACAAATATTCCACAGGCCACAGGTCACATGCCTGAAAGATCTTTGGAGCTAAGTCACTTTGGTCACAAAGCTTGGAAGAAAATATTCCTCCTTTGACATATTTGCTATTTTCCTCCCTCCAAACTTCATATATCCATCTATTCCTCACTTTTTCTTTTTTTAAACTTTTATTAAATTTTGTATTTATATGTGACAGTGGAAAGCATTGCAATTCATATTACACATATAGAGCTCAATTTTTCATATCTCTGGTTGTCTACAAAGTGTATTCACACAAATTCGTGTCTTCCTACATGTGCTTTGGATATTAATGTCCATAACATTCCACCATCATTTGTAACCTCATGCCCTGTCCCTTCTCCTCCCATCTTCTGCCCTATCTAAAGTTCGCCTATTCCTCCCATGCTCCTCCTCCCTATCCCACTATGAATCAGCCTCCTTATATTAGAGAAAACATTTGGCATTTGATTTTTTGGGATTGGCTAACTTCACTTAGCATTATCTTCTCTAACTCCATCCATTTACAAATGCCGTGATTTTATTCTTTTTATTGCTAAGTAATATTCCACTGTGTATATATGCCACATTTTTTCTTTTTATCTATTCATCTATTGAAGTGAATCTAGGTTGGCTCCACAGTTTAGCTATTGTGAATTGTGCTGGTTGGCTCTACAGTTTAGCAATTGTGAATTGTGCTGCTATAAACATTGATGTGGCTGTGTCCCTGTAGTATGCTGTTTTTAAGTCCTTTGGGTATAGACCAAGGAGAGAGAGAGACAGCTGGGTCAAATGGTGGTTCCATTCCCAATTTTCCAAAAAATCTCCATATTGCTCTCCATATTGGCAGCACCAATTTGCAATCTCACCAGCAATGTATGAATGTAACTTTTCCCCCTTGCTAACACTTATTGTTTGAATTCATGATAGCTGCCATTCTGACTGGAGTAAGATGAAATCTTAGAGTGGTTTTGATTTGTATTTCTCTAATTGCTAGTGATGATGAACATTTTTTCATATATTTGTTGATTGTATATTATCTTCTGACAAGTGTCTTTTCAGGTCCTTGGCCCATTTATTGATTGGTTTATTTGTTTTATTGGTGCTTAGCTTTTTGAGTTCTTTATATATCTTAGAGATTAGTGCTCTATCTGATGTGTGAGGGGTAAAGATTTGCTCCCAATATGTAGGCTCTCTATCCATTCCTCACTTTTTCTAACTGAAGTAAATCTTTTGCTGTAGTTTCCTTCAACCTTGCAATTCCTTCAAACCATAGGTAGACTCACATCTCAAGTAACGGTGACATTTCTCATAGTTAACTTCACAGTAACTTTTTCAGAGGTAAAATGTGCTTTACTCAAAGCCACTGGAATTTGTCCACTTTCAGGAGAAATCTTTCCTTTCAATGATATTTACATAACGTAAAAATTTGCTGTTTTATGCAGAAATATGTTTCAAATGGACCAGTTTATATTAGTTTTCCTAAAATACTTATGTAAAACATTTATCATTTTTAACAAAATATGCCAGTGCATCTGCTTTTCCCAGAAATACTGAAAAGAATTTGCTGAAACAATGTACAGTCATTCCAATTTGACTCCAAATCCCAAAGGTTCATAAAACATAATGATTGGGCAGGGTCAGTAGCAGAGGAAATCTGACATTGTTTTGTCCTTCATGCTGATCTGGAGGACCTCTGAGACATATGTGATGGAACATAGCAAATTCCAGAATACAATACAAACAGTAGTTCTGAATATATTTCAATAATTTTTCAGTTTCTGTTATTTCTGTGAACTTTTTTAAAATTTATATTTCTTCCCTAATACTATCTTGGCCACAATTGGCTTTCTTTCCTTCTTATGTGTCTTAAAGGAAGTGTCTGGTTTTATACTTCACTGGTAAATGTAATTCCTCTTGACTTCATGACTTTCATTCCTTCTCCAACCCCATAATCCCATGCACTAGAAGCTAACAAAAAACCTAAAATAGTGGTTTTGTGCTTTTAATAAAACCCATTGTTAAACTACCCACAGACAATTACTCTATGGTATTATGTAACTTGTTTACAAATATACAATGTTAAAACAAAACAACAGCAAAGCAAAATTGCAGCCACCCATGTAGGTCTTTTTGAGGGATGAAAAGTATTTATTTATTTATTTTAATTTTTTTTTAGTTATAGATGAATACACAGTCTCTTTCTTTTATTTTTATGTAGTTCTGAGGATCCCAGTGCCTCACACATGGGAGGCAAGCACTTTACCACTGAGATACAGCCCCAATCCTTTATTTTTCAATACTTGCTTCATTGTTCATGAAAGTAATAAAGAGGTATCAGTTGTTTCTGGAGGTTTTTCAGACCAAAATCTCAAGATTATTGGCAGTTGTAAAGTCCTTTGATTTGTATAATACTGAGACTTGAAATTGTTATTGAGGTTTCTTTTTTCTTTTTTTTTTTTTGCTTTTTTTTGAAGCAGAATAGTATAGGGGCTAAATTTATAGATTCAGAAGACAAATTTCTCAGGTTTCACTCTTTCTCCCACTACTTCACAGTTGTGTGAACTTGAGCCAGTTATTTTTATCATTCTGTGACTTTTTTTTCAGCTATAACATGAAGATAATAATATTATTCAAACATGCTTAGTTAACATAAGACACTTAAGAGTGCCCAGCATATAATGTTATATATATATTCAATATTTAAATAAATAATAATTGTTATTCAAATCAGGATTTACCCAGAATGTCTTATGAACTAAAATTGAATTAATTAGCACAATTTGATTAGTGGAATGTATAGAAAAGGTTGTTGAGAATGAAAATATCCAAACTTTATATTGACAATTATAGAAAATTTAATACTACACCAATAGTAGCTAACCTTTGATTGTATACTGGATACTTAGTACTTATTTTTGGTTTTTGTTGTTCTCCTTACAAGTGTTTTTATTTGTTTCCCCTGCACTGATTCACAACTTTTAACAGGTGAAATTAGAGGGGCAAGTGACACCAACAATGATATGCTAATGCTATATTGGGCATCTCACTTTGTCTGAATTTGGTGATGTTCCAAACTAGCTACACTAAAGGCAATTCTAGAGGACATTAAAGTTTTTATCCCAGTGGGAACATCTAGTTGTTCTGGAATTTGGACAGGATATTTGAGTTATGCCTTTGGCCAGCTGACGGGACCTAGGTAGAATGTATAAAGCGTACATTTAATGGCAACATATCTTCAAATTTTTAATCTGTCACTAATTAATAAAGATAAAACCCCCTGATCATTTGGGATCTATGAGGTCAAAATTGGCAATAGTGCAATTGCACTGTTCCACTGTGTAAAATCAAATCAACTGCCCTGCAGATCCTTGCCTATCTCTTGTTATGATTCTGACAATAAATCAGTAAGTTTATCTCCTCTCACAGTTACTTACACTCATCCTATATTTAGAAACATAGACCCTAGTTATTCTTTATTTTATAAGCATGAGACTATATTTTTCTATTCTTAATTTATATTTATCTAATTATCTCTACACTACTTAATTATTTTTTCTTTATTGACCATACTACACCTTAGTTGGTAGTATCTAGAAACTTTTAGTAAATACATGTTTTATTACTGAATTTTTTTTAAAGTTAAGATATGAGAATCATTCTATCTACTTTTGGATAGAATGTATTTCAACTACAAAATCTAGCAAAAAAAAAGAAGAATATTGGAAAGACGGGGTGGATCTTAAAGAAAATATGGCAGAAAATTTCTCCATTAGGTTCTTCTTGTTTAATTTAAACAATATTTTAAAAAAATGGTTGCAATTTGTATGTCCTGTTCTCAATGAGCCTGCCATTCATTGAATAACAATTCATAGAACTTGCGACAGAGGTCAGAGGCAACACTTGCCTAGTATGTATGAGGCCCAGATTTGATCATCAGCATTTGGAAAAGAATAAATAGCAACTCATGGTAATGTTATTGTGGCATCTAGAAATCTACAGAAGATTTGTAGAGAGTGACAATATCCAAACATTAACCTAAGAATTATATAACATTTATTACTATAACCATAATAGCTAATGTTTTATTATATGTTACTTTTTACTTATTGTTTGCTAACAACAATTCTATAAGGAAAGGAGACTATCTGAAGTCAAGCAGCCAGCCAGTGACCTCAGAGAGAGAGGTATTCCTGACCACCATATCAAAAACATGTTCCTGTGTGTGCACCCTCTACCCGCAGTACTTTTTTTGTTCTCTATCCTTCATTTGAATCTCTCATCTAGTCATTTATTTCTTATTTACTTCTATCTCCATGATACTATTTTGTGAGTTGCATAAGAGTAGAACACTGCTTGGTATGTAATAGGTTCTCTGCAAAATTTTAATAAGTGGACGAATGTTTAATCCTTAAAAAACCCTAGATTATTTCCCCTCTGTGGTGATTAATTTGTGCATAAACTTGTCTAGGCTAAGTGTATCTATGTAGGTGTTTCTGAAGAGACTAGCATTTGAATTTGTATACTAGTAAAGAAGATTGTCCTCACAATGTGGGTGAACATTATATAATCTGTGGAGGGCCCAAATAGAACAAAAAGGTATAGGTGAGTGCCCCTCAGTCCACACACACACACTCACACACTCTTTCACACACACACATGCGATGGAGGAAAAGTAATTTTTTTTTCCTATTCTTAAGCTGATCATCTGTCTCTCCTTCTGTCAGATATTGGACTTTTTGGTTCACGAACCTTCAGACTCCAGGATTTTCACTAGTGCTACCACATCCTTCTTGGTTCAGTAGATTGTGAGATTTCTCTACTTCCATCATCTGAGACGTTCCCATTATATATGTTTTGGATTCTCTGGATAACCTGACTAATACATCCATTATTTCAGTATTACCTTCTTACAAATGGAGAAAAAAAATATATATATAGGAAAAAAGAGAAAATCTAAGTTCCAAACTTTGAATTCAAAGCTAGATTTCCTTGACCTAAATGCCTGCTTTGCTCTATCCACACCAATACTATCTCAGAAGCATCCTTGAAGCTGTGCTGGTAAAATACAGGTTTCAAAGTCAATTAAAGCATTTAAGGAGCTAGGAGGAATGGCTGTGTGTGTGTGTGTGTGTGTGTGTGTGTGTGTGTGTGTGTGTATAAAGTATCATCTTTGTTTGGGTATTAGATCAGTCTTGTTCCTTTGGTTTGACAAATAAGTGACTGATACCTTGATATGCTTTATGCTCCTCAGCTGTGCTTCTGGACTCCAATCAGAAAACCCACAAAACCCACAGTTTTCATCCACATGTATCATGACCGGTCCTTTGAACCAAATGACAGAGTTATAATATTCAAATGATTACTTCTTAAGCATTTCAATTTATTTTGCCTTATATAGAATAAAAGGCAAAAAAATGTGTGGTATATTTTCTTTGTTGCCTTTTCCTTAAATGTTTTTTAGACTTCTTGAAATTTCTTTTCTAGGGGGAAATAATTCAGAGGTATTCTTTCTCCGGAACCTCCTGGAAATATTTGGCAGTGTCTGGAGACATTTTTGGTTGTCAAAAGGAAAGGGAATCCTACTGGCCTTTAGTGGATAGAGACCAAGGATACAGGTAAACATCATACAACACACAGGACCTTTTGCACAAGAAAGAATTATGTGGCTCAAAATGTTAATAGTGCAAAGGCTGAGAAACTCTGATATAATACAGTGATTCTGAATTCTCTATTTTCTCATTTCCTGCTCAACTCTCATTTATAGAAAAAATTGAAAGTTCTTTATATTATAACATTAGACAATGAAGCAAAAACTTGGGAAATGAGTGTGACTTCTAGTTTTCTCCTGGTTACTGAGTTCCTTCCTGCTTCTTGCCTGATTTTAGCAACATAATTGAAATCTATATAACTTCAATTCCTATATTAAGAACCCAATTACTATTTTTTTATTTTTTTATAATGATTGCTAAGTTACTTTAAACAGAACCCTTAAATTTTTACATACTTGTTGAAAAAATGATAAAAAATGGATGAAAAGGGTTATCATATAGAAATACTTATTCACAATTCAATGAATAACTCTTTGCTTAGTGAGAATTTAGTTTGGTAAATTTATAATATTGTATAAGTATGCATGGTATTTATTTTACTTGGAGCTTTATTTCAAGTAATATCCAGGCTGAATTACAAGGTGGCACCATGAGTATGATTCCTAGGTTTTTTTTTATATATATAGCATTCAAAATAGAGGTTAAAAAATAAAACACAAAAATAAATGAAAAATTTAAAAAAAGATTAAAAATGACAAAAATTGAAATAGGCATCTTACCAAAGAAAACTCTAAGCTGACAAATAAAAATTTGAAAAGTTGTTCCACATCATACGCACTTAGGAAAATGCAAATTAGAATAAAATAAGATACTGACATTAGCCATCACGGTGGTGGTGCACGCCTGTACTCCCAGCAACTCTAGAGGCTGAGGCAGGAAGATTACAAATTCAAAGCCAGCCTCAGCAAAAGTGAGGCTCTAAGCAACTCAGTGAGGTCCTGTCTCTAAATAAAATACAAAATACGGCTGGGGATGTAACTCAGTGGTTGAATGCCCCTGAGTTCAATCCTCAGTACTCCTCCCCCCAAAGGTATTGACATTACACTAAGGCATTACACACTTATTAGGAAAGCCAAAATTCAAAACAAAGGCAATGCCTATTGCTGGTGAAGATGTAGAACAGCAGGAATTCTCATTCATTGCTGTGGTAATGCAATCATTTTGGAAAACAGTTGTCTTATAAAAGATAGTGTCTTATAAAACTAAACATATTGTTATATATAATTCAGCTATTAAGCCCCTTGGCATTTATTCAAATACATTGAAAATTTATGTTCACACAAATGTTTATAGTAGCTTTATTCATCATTTCCAATACTTAGAATCAAAGGTGAATGCATAAGTAAACCATGGTACATTCAGACAATGAAACATTATTCTGCACTAGAAAAAAACATGCTGTCAATTTAGTGGGAAGACAAGGAATAACCTTAAATATGTCTTAGTAAGTGAAAGAAGCCGATTTGGAAAGACCTCATACTCTATATTTTTGTTAGTTCTACGTGTGATTCCATCATGATAAAAATAACAAGGAATATGTTTCTAGAAAAGCAATGGTCCTGATACCTGGAGGGCTTTTTCAAACACATATTGCTGTACGCCTCCATCCCTCTGTCAGAATTCCCAATTCAGTAGGTCTTGTGGTAGGGCCTGAGAATCCCCATTTCCTTCAAAGTGTTGACGAAAATACAGAATCTCATTTTGAAAACTGCTAATCTATAATTTTAGTGTTGAACAAACTGATTCCTTATCCATGATCACAATCTTAAATCAATGCACTGTTACTTTTATTTTATATAAGTCAACTCTGAGCCTAAGAGAGTTCAATAGGTTTCCCAAGCACACTCAAATGATGCCTACAATTTTATGGCATTCTTTCTTCGATATCTGGGATTATCTTAATATAGATGTTCCTTAATTTATAATTAAATTATATCGTGTGTGTGTGTGTGTGTGTGTGTGTGTGTGTACTGGGAATTGAATCCAGAAGCGCTTAACCATTGACTCACATTCCCAGTGCTTCTTAAAATATTTTATTATCAGACAGAGTCTCAATAAGTTGCTTAAGGCCTCACTAAGTTGTTGAGGTGGCTTTAAACTTGTGATCCCGAGCTGTTGAGATTTTAAAGAGTGTGCCACCATGTCCAGTTGGCATTATATCTTCACAAGTCCATCATAAATTGAAAATATTAGCCACACAGCACATCGTAGAACACTGATTGCTTGCCATCCATTGCATAGATGAATGAGAGCTGTGTCTTGCTGCCACTGCCCAGCCCAGCAAGAGGGTGTTCTATTGCATATTGCTATCCCAAGAAAAGATCATTCAAATTAGTAGTCTAGTTTCTACTGAGTGTGCATTGTTTTTTTTTTTTCCCGCTATGAAGTTGAAACCATTGTTAGTTGGGGACTCTCTGTACTACATTCATTTGTTATTTCTGAAGGGGTTTTAGTCTATGTATTATTTTCTCCATTATTTATAGCAAGTGCTATATTTATGCCTGCTAAGGCTTTTAAATTATTTCTTTTTTTATGTATGAAACATTCTCTATGAATTGAATAAAAGGCTATATAATGCAGCCATTGTCTGTGTATGATAGACAGAATTCAAGTTCCAGAGAGGGTATATGTAGCATTTTTATTACTTATTTTAGACATAGTATCATTTGCTTTGGTATCACATGTTCAGTTATTACTATTCTCTCTCTCTCTCTCTCTCTCTCTCTCTCTCTCTCTCTCTTAATTTTAACTATGAACTTGAATGTCAGAAAATGAGGCAAAGGAGATTTACAGAATGAAAGTGCATTAACCTTATGGAGAATCTACTTGACCTGGACACCTTGTTCAGCCCATTATCTTGCTTTCAGAGAAGAACAGAGGGCAATTGGGAAACTACAGCAGGATACAAATATTCTGGCAAATTAAGATATATTCTTTGTGACTAACTTTAGATGCTAAAATATTGCAATTCTGTTTAAAATTAAATAGTGAGGGTCCATGCTTCCTGTCTTATCACTTGGCATGGTAAAGTTAAGATGGTTGGCTCTGTCTTCAGAGTCTGGGAATTCTATTTTTTCAAGTTCATAGTTTTAAAACCTTTTCAAGTGGTGTGCGTGTATGTATCCATATTTTCTTCTAGACACTGACTACTTTTGTTCTGGTCTTTCCATGTTTTTTTCCCCTTTCTTCGCTACTTGAGTCCAACACAAATGGTTCCCTTTCAACACACAGTTCTCCTCATTATTTAAGATGGAAATAAGGCTAGAAAGGCATTTTCTCATGCTATTTCTAGGATACCTCAAATTCAGCTTTGCCTCCAAGCCAAATCCTACAGAAAACCCAACCAAAGCTTCTGGAAAACCTAACCAGTGCCTTGAGCACAAGAAGTTTAAATTCCATAGCTCATTTACCATCTTCTCCAGCGAATAACAAATTGGTTGGACCGGATTGCCATTATAAGACTATCACAGCAGCACATTTTATGGAAGAACTCGACCATAATTACAAAGAAAAACCAACATAGCAATAAAGCAATTTTAAAGAGTATTTCTCATTTAGCCCAAGTTTTCTATTCTCGGAAAATGGTCATCCTAAACCCAAGAAGGGTCAGGCCTGGCAGAGGACAAACAACAGACTGCTGATGTGTTCCTTAAAAAGTGACTCTCTTCCCAGGAGGGCTCAGTGCTTGGCTATAAAAGCACATCCTCAAATTTTATAGGAACAAAGTCTCCCCAGGGTGGTGAGGGTGTAGAAATTGTGCTCACAAGCTGTAACTTCCAGGAGTATAAAATAAATGCATGATTGCCCTTTGTGTGCAGGGTTCCCACTTGCTTCAAATAGGCTTAAGGTTTGGGTGTAGAAATTGAAAGCACAGAGGTCATTATTAAAGGGGGAACTTTATCCTTCCAATAGTTTAACACATTCTCTGTTCAGCCTGGTGGGATAGTCAGTGTATTGGCACCTTTTCCTTTCATCGTTGGCTTGTCCAATGTTCATGACTAAGTGCTTAAAAAATATGCCACTGCTTTTTTAAAGGTATTTATCTAATATTTCTCTTTATTGTGCTTATAACCCTTTTAAGCACCTCCTTTGTTGGGATTCACATTATTAAAATTTTTTCATCATTATACCACTAAACTTAAGGTTGAAACTTACCTATCTACATTAACTTTAAAATAAATTCATTGGCTTCTTGACGAATAGCCATTTGCTGTTTTGACTTGGCACCTCATCATATATTTAATGTTTTTTTATATCTACCTTTTAAAGTTTTCTGCATCTTAATAATTTTTACCACAAAATTAACTATGCTGAGATGTACAGATATGTCTGTGCCAGGAATGTGAAAGATAAAGCTGGACTTAGGGCTTTCTCATGTTTTTTTTCTGATGCTTGGTAATTGTTACCTAAACTCATGCAAGAATAAACTAAAAGTTCATCTTGAGTACTCTAATGTTGGAACCTCTACTCTTTTACTCAATCTCCAAACTTCTCCTATAGCTGAGACTCCAAGAACAGAGAATTGGAAAGAACAAATAGGTTGGTGGTTGAGGGCATGGATTACACTGTCAGATAAGACATTGATTCAAATCTATTCTCTTTTACTTCTTAGGTGACCTTAGCATTCTTTTTATTTACCATGTACTGCATTTTTATTTAAATATTTAATTGACAAAGATAGAATATATCTAATGCATATGATGTGATTTGATATATGGGTATATTATGCAATGATTATCAAAATTAAATTAATTAACATATCCATTACCACCCATGCTGCACATCAGATCCTCAGAACAGGAAGTTTCACCTTTTGATCAATATCTTTCCAATTCCTCCCATTGCCTTCCACCCACGGGCCCTGGCAACCACCATTCTATTCTTTGCTTCAATGAGTTTGAATTATTTAGATTCCACATATAAGTGAGACCATATGGTATTTGTTTTTCTATGTACGGCTTATTTCATTTAGTATAGTGACCTCCAATTTTATCCATGTTGTCACAAATTTCAGGATTTCTTTCTTCATTATATCTGAATGGTATTTCACTGTACATGTATACCACAATTTCTTTATCCATTTATCTGTTGGTAAACACTTAGGCCGTGTCCGCATCTTGTGAATAATGCTACAGTGAACATGGGAGTGCTAATATTTCTTTGATGTACTGATCTTATTTCCCTGAATATATAGACAGTAGTGAGGTTGCTGAGTTGTCTGACCTTGACCTCTTGGTTAGCCTGAATTGCCTTATTTTTTTTAAAGTGTGATTATACAATTTGCTACTCAAAATATTAAGTGTGAAAATATGGGTAAAACATTAGGCACAATTACAGGCACAGAGGAAGCCAGAAATAAGTGGTTTTCTGTTCAGTACAAGTTACCCGGTTCAGTATTGTTTTAACTTGCAGGGTTAACTTCTGTTGACTGTCAGAATCATCCCAGCACTACTCTCCTTTCTATATTTATTTCTTCAGGCTTCTAATGTATTTCTGTCATGACTCAATTTGATATGTTAACTAATTTGATGATGACTAGGGAAGAAGGCTATTCCCAAACCGTCCTACAATGCAGAATGAGTCTCTATAGCAAAACAAGACTCCCTTTGCTTTAAAGGAATGGCAAAAGGGAAACCTAGGTTTTCACAACCAGATACAAAAATGATAGGAAGTACTAACATTTTGGACCATGCATGTTAGCATGGAAGTGGCATTTCCTACTCTCTCACACTTATGATCCATCTATATAGAAAGTGTTAAGCAGTCTCAGTTTGTTGACTTAGCTAAAGATTGAGCAGATAACTGCATTTTGTCCAATTTGGGGGACAACTACTTTTCAAGCCATGGGAAATTTTCAGGATACAGAAATATTAAAAAAAATTGCTATTTTCTTGAGTCAAAGTTCCATAAATCTGAGTGACGAGTGAAGAAACAGAGAGGCTTATTTGAAAAGTGGAAATATGCTGTTTTCTGAGGTGCCCCCTCTGACTCTCAGCTCCATCTTCTTTCCAGGATCATTCTTCACCCAGGACATCACATGTGGTCATTTCCACGGTTATTTTGTGACATCACTGCTCTTTTCACTACACAAACTTTTCAGGGACCTTATCTACTCCTGGAATTTCCATTACTACTCAATTTCTCTGACACTTGCAGTTTTGTTTGAATCAATGATTGAATGTTTCTTCCCATGAGTTTTGTGGGCTGCTCAACCTCAGCATATGTCAAAGGAAAAGCTTCCTGCTGTCAAGTCAAGCAGCCCCTCTGTCTGCACGTTCTCTGTCTTTTCACTGCCCATTTATTGCTCTCAAAAGTGCCTATGGTTCTCTCCTCCCCTTCAGCTAATAAGATGTGAGACACTTACTTATTCCCTGAACCTGTCTCTTCTAGTCTATATTTTATTTTAGTGCATGAATTTTTTTCCAATTTTTGCAGTAGGTTCTTAACTAGATTCACCCTCTACATAATTATCAGGTGATGGATCTAAAATACAAATCTCTTAATTTATCTTCCAGTCATGGGACTAAAATTCAAATCCTTAATGTGACACAAAAACCCTTTTATGATCTGGCACTGACTGGACAATCAGGGCCCATACTTAATGCTTGAGCAGCTGATGGACTTACACACACAGCATTATTTCTGAGTCCTTTTCTTTCTTTCTTTTAGTGATTTTCTTGGCTTTTTGTGCCATTCTTTACCTTTCCACCTGGCTAATGATTACTACATGATCACCTTCCCCCGACGTCTTCACTGTATTGATTTCCCATTTAGTTTTGGGTTCTGGAATCTCAAAACAGACCAAAAGGGGAGCATTCATGGGAAAAGTGTTAAGAAACATGATTAAGAAAAACAAACTGGAAAATGTGGAAGAAGAAACAAATCAGTACAGACTCTTGTCTAGCTCAGTCCCACAAAGAGTAACTTTGGCCTAGTCTTACAGGGCAGCCCCAAATAGACTATGTAGGTCACAACTCAGTTGTCTTGTTTTTGTGAGGGAGATGGAATATAGTTCTGCTTCTTTCAGCCATTGTTAAGGACTATCTCCTGTGAGAATATAAATTCTTAGGCAGTATAGTACTTTATTTAAAAAGCCAAGTGTGTGTTGGCTGTTGTGAGTGAAACATGCTCTAAGACAGTGTGCACAAAATGGTAAGGGGATCAAGGGAGTAAAAATAGAGTATCTACCCCTAGATTCCCTTCTTGATGGCCCCATAATACTGTCATGTTTCAAAAAAGTGAGATCTATTTAGCTGACATAGCAAGGAGGAATATACCACAGAAGGTACTATGTTATATCTGGCTGAAAGAAGGTGGGGGACGTTTTTTTAAGAGGGTGCAGTCTTGTGCTGAATGATTCTCTGGAGGGCTCATGGAAGTGGCCAACATGTTTCTACTAATGCCTTCATAGGGGAGCTCATCAGATAGGTACCTCTGCTATTTTGGGATTGTGAGCAAAAGAATGATATGGAGTTGGGAATGTCATCAGTGGGAAAGCAACACACAACTGTGAAGAAGGTGTTAGCCATTTTACAGCTAAACGTGATCTTGGAGATAGCATTCTATAAACATAATTTCCTTTCGGTTTTGTCTATGTATAATTAAAAACATTATTGATATTTTATTAGGAAAAGCACAGCTGAATTATCAGCTGATTTTTCACTAGTGATCATCATAATGAGTTAGTCAATAAATTCTACCATATAGGAAAAATTGAAGAACTAATATATAACTTCAGGATCTTATAATTTGAAAGTAATTTCCTCAAAAAGAGTTTCAAACAAGATTACTATATGCCATAGTCACCTTATTGGGTTCAGATAAAACACTCTAGTTTGTTTTAGATGGGTACTATCAGGACATTTTGGGAAGAAGGTTGGATAGACATTTTGGTTAAGGCAATAGCCTAGTATTCACTACTCTACCACTTGGCTTGCTTAGAGTGTGGAGAGATTGGAGAGAGAGAAACCACACGTTTCCTCTTCCAAGTTGAACCAAATTTCTAAAGTGACTCTCATTGGCTCATTGGATCTATTATTAGTCAAGGTCCCTGCACATACAGATAACACACTCAAACTGGGTAATTTCAAGGGACCTCCATAAAGGGATCATTTAAAAAGATGTGGGCAGGGTATGTGTAAGCCATATGGAACATGTTTGCCCAGAGCTGGCAAAGGATGTATAATTATTACTAGGCCTGAAGGAGTGAGGGGGGGAAGTGTTGACAGGATCTAGAGACACTGCAGAGTTTGTGGAGAAACATAGTAGGAAGTGACCTTTATTCAAGGGATGCAGCAAGCTGAAGTGATTCACCTCTCAAGGAGCCTCTTCCTTCTCCAGTGTCTTACGGTTGCTGCCCATTGGCTTACCTAACAGGAAACAGAGCAAAGGAAGCTCCCTGATGAAGTCCATCCAAATCAGCTTCCTGGAACACAGATCAGGGTGGATCCGGGTGGGAATGGGTCTGAAGGGGTAAATGGAAAAAATCTGGCACAGCCCATCTAGAGTGATAATGAAATTTTCCTTCCTGCTTTGGATCAGAGATCTCTGAATCTGGCTCTATCCGAATTGTCATAATTATGTCAACACAGAGGAATATGAACCAAATTGACCCATGGAAAGGTTTGCACTGGATAACAAAGTTCTGGCATTTGCTACCGTTGACTATAAACTATTCTTCTGAAGATTTCTGGAAAGGCTTTCACCAGATTGCTATGGATCCAATTATAGATAAAATAATAGACTTATAAAAAAATAGGAACTTGGATTGTAGTCATTTGTGACTACTACGGCAATTAATGAACCCATACCTTTCATCTAGTTATCTCAGGGATATTTATAGTTGGACTATTTTGCAGTTGTTTATGAATATGCCAAACGATGGTTCTGCAGGTAACTCATTTATATCATAACATGTAGACTTGCCTAAAGCTTTTCAACAAAGCTTTACATATCTAAGTAGGGTCAAGACCCCCTACTTAAAAAGATACTTGTCTATCAGAAATAGAATGTAGAAAATGGTGTTTTGAGTTGAGAGCCTTTTGAATGGAAAAGCAATAGAAAAAAAAGAACTGAAAAGTTTTCTAAAAATCAAGTGTTAATGTCAAGGTCTCAGAAGTTGAGAATAGTGGGTTGGTGTTGGGGAATGTCAATGTGAATACTATTCTGGATAAGTCAGTGGAATACAAATTAAGCAGAAGGATGAAAGAAGGTACAACTCCCCAAAACAATGTCTTCTATGTTGCCATCTGCACTATATTCTTCTCTACCTATTGAGAAAAAGAGCAAAGATTATACATGTGAAACAATGGTGATGCAATAAACATAAAATGACACAGGCAGAGATATTTCTCAGGAATGGAGGAAATTTCTTTGAGTAGGTCCATTTATTGAATTTCTATAAAATGGTTAAGGTTCAATTTGTCCATGTAAGACAGCCACTTTACGGAAACTATGTTAAACTTATTATTGATAGGGATGAAAGGTAAAATAAAAAATAAAGGGAATATTGGAATAATTCACTTTAGAGATACTACGATTAAGGAGGAAAAATAAATATGATCAACCAAGAAATAATTAGGAAACTGGTAAAGAAATCACTAAGAATTCAAAGGTATTTTTTATCTGAGCTTTTTAAGGAAAATATGGCACATGGAAACATGACCAAAGAATGAAAAACCTTGGGACAAAGTTACCCACATCAGCTCTTGAATGTCTGTGTGACCTAGGAGAAATCTCTGCATCTGTTTGGTGCCTGTTCCCTTACCTGTGAAGGCCAGAGCTAGAAAAGGTAACTGTGAAAGGTTTTCAAATGCTAAGTTTATATTGTGCTAAATAACCCTGTTTCCTCCAACAGACCCAGCCTTAATTCATTTATTTAATGTATGTAACTCACAAACAGCAAGTTTGTAAGTGCACAAATCTTTAGAGCTCTGAATTTGTCCATGCATCTGTGTAATTACCACCCAGGTCAAGATGGTATTCACAGGAAGTTTTCTTGTGACCCTTCCCAACCTTTTGCCTGAAAGTGGTTTGATGTCAATATCCAGTTAGGCAGAAGGATGAAGGAGATTTGTCTGTTCTTGAATTTCCTATACATGGAATAATGTAGTATTCAAAAATGTCATCATTAAATTTGTTATTAGTGCAAATACAAATAAATAACCTAAGTGAAATGGATGTTACTTGCCTCAGTGTGGTGCTACAAAAGTTTAGGTGCTCTTTACATTTTGTATAATAAAGGTGATCCACTGTAATTTTTATTTATTCTACCAAAAGCTAATTGCATTTTCTTCCAGGTGTGAATATTCTCCTTTCTCTGATATCACTGTCTAATTCTCACTCAAATTTCAAGATCTAGTTCCAGTTTGTTGCCTCTGTGCATTGTTTATAACAATTCCACTCCATATTGTGGCACTGTTTTCTGAACTCTATATAATTCCTAGTCTATACTACTTAATGTGGACATTAATCATACAGTCCTTTTTATTATTTAACCATCGCACATATTTATAGGTGTCTTTTTTTCTAAAAAATTGCACATACCAATGAAAAGACAGCTTTATTTATTATTTTTTTTGAAATCCAAGAATAATATAAATAAGTTTACACATGCATGCAAAGTGTTCAGAGCTTTTCATTTTAACTAGGCCTTTCCACTTTATATGCTTTTTCACATCATTCTTTATATGTGGTATTGTCACATTTTCACTAACACTGTCAAAATGAGCTGGTAAATTGTGTTTAAATCTCTTAGAGAAAATTTTTTCAGAGCAATACTTATCAGATAATTAAAGAAATAACATTTTTTCTCAAATTTAGCTCAATCTTTTGGTTTAAATTCATGCTACCAGTGAAATTATTACTTAATTCTGATATAACATTTACTAAGCTCCTATTAGAAGCCAGAGCAATAATGTGTGTGTGTGTGTGTGTGTGTGTGTGTGTGTGTACTGTATTAAGTTTTTACTGGATGAATTAAGTACTGATTAACTAGTTAATGGGAATGATATAAAATATTATGATCTGAGTATCTAGGAATTTTTAAAAGAATTCTTCAGTAAAATCTTTGAGAAAATTAAAGTAAAATATTAGGAAAAAAAGCCAAAATATGTCTTTCCAAGTGGCTTATAGCCAGATTCAAAAAATGAGATATTTATGTGTACCCCAAACTCAAGTGCTGAATATAATTGGGCAGAAATATTCCTAGAGGAAAACTAGACCAACCTGTATTAAAAATTAATTGAAAGTCATTATTTTGATGATTGTGATTAAAATGAGTAATATTATTACCTTCATAGAACGCCCAAATACTGACCATTTAAAATTAAACCTTGAAGTTCAGGGTTTGGGGAAGAAGGAGACTATTACCATGCACTGCTGTGGTTGCAGTATTGAGTACAAACCCATGCCATGGGTCTTCTCCTGCATTAGCCTTATGCTCAAGTCAGCATATCATTGAAAACCCCCAAACAACAAAAGTCTTTTCATGGACTCCCAGATTAATGTAGCTTCCCTACCAAACTAATTGAATTCTGACATAATACTCTGTTTCTTTCCCTGTTCCAATTCTTGGGTATTTATATAGCAATTTTGGTCATATTTTGGTAATGATGTAGATTTATAGAGGCTCATAACAGATGATTCATACAAAAACTTTTTTTTCATTTCTGGAATCCTCTTGGCACGACTTCCAAAACTCAGCCACTAATAGAACATAAATATAGAGTGGTTATGTTTCTATTTCTAGAGAAAAGTGTAGTAACTGTAGTGTTTAAGACACGGGGGTGGTTGGATTTTGTACTTCCAGATCGGCAAGGCAACTGTTCAGGATCACACTCACTCTGAGTTTATCTTGGTGCTTTGCAATAATATGGCTGACTCTGGCAAAGTTGTTTATGTACTTATTCCATATTTTGCCTTTAGTTTTGTTCCTTCTTGTTCTTGAAGAAATTCATTTGGGGGTCTAAGAACATTTTGGAAAATTAGGACGTGAATAGGTGTAGAACAAGTACATGAAACTCTAAAATATTTTTTTCTGTTAAACCTGCTAATAAAATATCAGAAGCTCTATCTCCAAAAATACTCAGCACTTGCTGTCTAGTATGTTTGCTTGGTAGCATGGTGTTAAAATCAGAATTAGACTTTATTTTTATATTCCTGCAATGGAAACAAATCTTTTGTTTTTAAATAAGAAGAAAACATGTGCCAAACTGAACAAGAAAAAAAAGTATTTACCTAAATATGTAAGTTTAAATTTTCCCTTTGAAAGTATTAATTTTCAATTTTAATCTAAACTTGAAAGTTAACCATGAACCAGATTCCTTAATGTTTGGAAAGAGATGCCAATTTACTTTTCAAAAACTAAGCTTTATAATTCAACATTCATCAAATGCTTCCCAACGGCTTGCTATATACCAGATGCTTTGTTAAGACCCAGGTGAGCAAAGCACACAGAGTCTGCCTTGGCCTCCTGGAGCATACAAATTTATAATTTTCTTCACATCTTCTTATTTTGTAATTATCCCTTAATTATATTATATCTTAATTATATTTAATTAATTTTTCAATCTAATAATATGCATACATAGACATTCTTAATTATTGCATATATCTGATGACTGATTCAAGTATATAGCAAGACAAAAATATTATGCTGAGCTTTTATTATGCTGAGCTTCTTTATAGGAAAAAAATCTGGGATCTTCAGTTCTTGACTGTGGATATATTATTGCTGTTAAACAAAGGGACAGTTGCTAAATAAAGTTATTTATAAATATTCATAAATGAGATAATATTTGTGTATCCAAATTGCATTTTAAGCACATACACTTTAATCAAAGGCAAACTCTAAAACAGTAATTAATAAAACTGACATGGCATTAATATAGTACATTTATAGAAGGTACATTTGTCAAGTTAGGAACATTTACAGCAAATGTGGATGCTCAATAATTAAAGTACCCTCTGTATGGAAGTTTACTCTAGAAATTAATATGGGGAAATATTTTAAATTCATGTGATTTGAATAAATGTATTTTAATATCATTTTCTACCCAGAAGTGATTATTTCATTTATTTTTTATTAGACTTCAATAAGTTTAAATTTGTTCTTTTCTCAGATAAATTAAGGAACTAGTAGTTACTGTAACTCTACGGTGCTTTATTCTTAGACCTAAGGTGATCAATAATTTTTGTATGACATTGATTAAATTTAGTTCGGGTGTTACATCCCCAAATATCAATGTCTTCTATTGAAAAGATAGTAGGTATTAGATTTTATGCATAAATACTGTGAAGGGCTATGTGATGTACCATCCAGATCCCTCTCATGGAATGCAGAAATTGTTCTCTTAGGTGCTGAGAATATTGTGAAAGGTTATCAGCTATTAACCCACCTTGAGGGTAGTGTCATGCCCCCTGCCTGAGGAAGCTCACTTCCAAGGGTTGATCACCTTGAAAGACTTTCTAGGTCCAGTTTCTGAAGGACTTTTCTAGGTCCAGAGCCATCTGCAGGATGTGCTTCTCAGCCACTTATCACTCCCTTCCACAGGTGTTGATCCGAAGCACTCTCCTAAATGAACACTCCATCTCAGGGTGTGCTGCCTGAGGAAACTGAAATTTGTATATGCCCACTGACTCATAAGTCAATAGTCAGGATGGCACTGTAATGTTGACAGTAAATCCTAGACTTCATTGAAGCATTCCAGCCAATTAATCTATGTAAATATTAATGAAGATAAAGCATTTTGATTTTATTAGTATTTTCAGATTCTCTAATCAGCTTCTTCACTTAATCATAGTTAGCTAGCAATGAATTAAAAGCAGATGAACAATATGGAAAATAATTGAAGTCATGAAAAGATGAAAAAAAATCCATAGATAGCATATTTTTCTTTTGTGAAAGTCTTTGTACTATTTTGACCTTCTGATTTAGCAGGCTCAGTTCTGATTTTAAACAAAGGAGAAGATGAAACGGATGCTTGTTAATCATGCTGGGACTTCTAAAACAGCTGTTGCTATGGGAGGTATTGTCCCTGTATTTCTTTTGAATTTTACATAAGAACATTTGCTCCCTTTCCACACTGCAAATTGCAGGAGTGACTTAGGTAGTTCTAAGACACATAACCCCCTTCCCTGTATGCATGCAAAGTGTTGCACTTTTGCATCTGTTTGGAGGTAATGTCTTTTCAGCAAAGAGAGGAGAAGTATGTGAAGTATAATTGCTCACTGAAAACGTGTTTTATTATTAGCACAATTTCTTTGGAAAGCTGCAAAGAATAGACACTGTGGTTAGGAAGTTAATAAAACAGTGTCATTGTTTTCCTAGCCAGTTTTTCCAGGTGCAGTGTCTGCCCCTTTCAAACAAAATCTATAGTTTCGGAATAGAATAACCCCTACACAAGTATCAGTGGTCAAAACCAGAAAGGTAGGAGCCCATCCAAGAGAAACAAGATTGAAAATTCAGCCAGAGACAGAAATCTGGACATGTACCAAATAACTTTTCATCAGCATGTCTGCCTGAGAGGAAACATTTTCCAGTGTTCTCCTTCCTTTTTCTTTAGAAAGGAATTCAAGGGCAGTGTTCCCAGGCACTGTAACAAAGGAACTGCTTTAGGCACAGAGAAGCATTAATAAATGATGCTGTTTGTTAAAGGTAGCTTAGAAGCCCTGCTTCCTCAAGTCATTGTCAAACCCAATGAAACACTAATTCTAACAAATTTTTCTGCAGTTCACATTGGGACTTGTGTTGTGTTTTTCCCAACAGTGCAAGAATAGACCCAGGTGGTCAGGTTAGATGTGTTGGGTGGGGTGAAAGAGCTCTTTATATATGCTGACCTCAAGGTTAGGAAAATGGCAGAATTTCCGGAACTAATTAACTACTTCCTCTTATACATTTATTTTCCACTTGGCTGTCTTCAATGCTAGCTATGGATGAGAAAGTTCTGAAGATAGTGGGAGCAGGCAGGGAGCCAGCAGAGGGCGCATCCTCGAGTTCCAAGCCTGGGAGGCTTCCTTTTACCTGTCTGCAGGAAAGGAATAACTTCGTTTCCAATTGCAAGGCTTATTCTCAACTCAATGTTATTTGGTTTTAGCCAGTAATCCACCCTTATCAGGTAGGAACATTTGGAAGTTAGGACATTGAAAATACATTGGGCTCAAGTGTTTTGCACTAAATGTGTTTACAGGAAAAGGAAAGCCTGGTGAGTCATCCTTCTATTTTCAAATGGAAACTACCCAGAATTTGTATGTGCACTTTGCAACTCTATGCATTTAAATCAACCAAGCATTAAATATAAATGTGGATGACGTGGGAGCAGAATGGTACTTAGCAAGTAACGATAATGGAGATAAGAGTGATTTCAAAGACTTCATGTGGAGGTGGGGAATCAGAAAGATATTTTGCCTTAGCAGTTTTAATTTTTATCCATCTGTGTAACAGAAGGACTGTTAAATATTTAGAAGGGAGCAGGGAAACAGAAAGGTCATCATCCTCAGTAATTCTGAATTATAACAAACCCATTGCAAGTGGCAATTTGTCAACAGGTCAGGATACAGGGTGTATCTTAAAAAAGGAAAGAACGGCATTTAAAGGAGCAGAAAGGAAGAGGAGAAGAGTAATGCTGCTGCAGAATTCAAGTGCAGCCCTGTCCTTCTAATCATACTCTGTCATTCCCCTTCTAATGGGTGTGTTACAGAAATTATTTTGAAGTTATGTTATTCCACACATTTACAGAATTGCTCAACTTGGGGTCACCAACCAAATGGTTGTGCATGCCTTCTGTGTACTCATTCAGGTGATGTATATAATGAACACTTGGACCCTACTGCTATGTGTCTAAAGATCTTCCTCTAGGATGGCACTGTTTTCATTAGTTGGTATTTTCTAACATAAGTTGTTTAATAAAGCATAAATCCTTTAAATTTACCTCAATGCAATCCATTCTTCCTATGCTGTCTATAAGACCATGACTTGCTAAGTGACTTGCTGAATAAAGATATAATTCACCCTTTTTCTAAGGAAGGAGAATATAGTGCTTTCAAGTGAGGTCTGACTGGGTTCAGCTCTTGATTCAACTACATAGTTAATTGTATGTCCTTGAGCAAGTTGTTTGTCTGTGACTTGGTTTCTTGATCTGTAAAGTGGGGATAATAATAGTATATAACACATAGGGTTTCCATATGGCAGAGGTGAGTTAGTGAAAACTGGGTATGCACAGAACAGCAATGAATCTAGAGTTAACACTGTGATACTGTCCAAATGTTCATTATTATTGTGGCCATCATCTTCATCTTCATCATTAACATAGATAGATACTCCTCAGTGAGCCCAATCATGTTTTGTTGGTATTTAGCTTGTGCTGACACCCAATGATCACTGCATACCTCAAAAAAAAAAAAAAAGATCTAAATGTCTTTCTGAAGTTTCCCTGAAAGTCTTCCTTTTTGAGGCAAACCTCTTTCACAGCACAGATTATATATGCGCTAGAAAATGCTCAATGGATACAACAGGTAATGAATACTAGATATCTAAACTTAGTTTTTTCCCAAAACAGAGTACTGATTCTGCTGAGAGAGATTTTCTACCAGTGGCTGAAGTTGTTAGTACCTGGAGAAAAGCAAGGATCTGTGCTACATCACAATCTATATGCCTCTGGGTAGGTAACATAATTTTTTTGAGCCTCATGATTTTTTTTCTGTCTTCCCATAAAACAAGAATGAGAAAATGAATTGAAGATACTGTCATTCAAAAGTAGTGTACTGAGTAACTAATATGTATAGTAAATAATCTGGCTACTAGAAATGTTTTATTCAAAGTGAGTAAAACAAAGTCTTTTCTGTGATGATAAACAGATGCGGAAAGCATGTGATACATTAAGTGATTTTTTTAAAAAAAGAGTGCTGTAGGCATTTAAAAAAGAATAAGGGGCTAAGGAGTTGTAAGTAGTAGGGTGACATAAATTATGGCCTTTATGATAATAGATATTGACCTGCTGGAAATTTCTTGATGTCACATGTAACACTAAATATTCTGACTAGAATGGAAAGTTGAGGAAATCTTTTAAAAAAAAATGTCCATAGGCACATGCAGATTCTTGTCCAAGAACCTTTTATCTGGAGCTTCTGTAGATTGGCTTGTGACATGTTAGAGACCAGGGCAGGGGGCTTTTGGAAGATAGTTGCTTCACAATGTCCTCATTTAGGAAGAGTGGCTGACTAGGACTAAATAAAAAGGCATTTCCCCTATTTTTTCCATGGCTTCAGTGTTTCTTCCTGAGAAAAGAATATAATGATATTTGCTCTTTTCAACAAAGAATTGTTTGCTCTAAAATTACTCAAAAATAAACTTGAAACTGGAACTAAAGCTAACTGTGTTTTCTATGCAGACACCTTTCTTCTCACCTGCAAACTCTTTAGCGGGAGCGTCAAGGATTCACTGAATTTGCCTGACTTCTACCCTTTGGAACTTTCTACAGAGAAGTCCAGATGTCCTTGAATCTTTTTAGTCCTTGTAGCCTAGGATGAACACAATGGTAACTGAAAGCTATTTCTGGATTATCTGAAATACTTAATAAAAACTCCAGGAAACTCAGCGATTTCTGCATAGCACATGGGATCTTAATGTGGAAGATGTTTTTCATCTGGCAGAACCCTATGCCATTACGATTGGATTTGTTCTTCAAGAAGTGTCAACAAGGCGCCAAAAAGACTCATAGGCTCAACTCCGGTCATATGTGGTCCATTTTTAGGTTTTCAAGGACCCAAGCTGTCCAGTAAATAGAAAACCCCCAGCTGACCCTCCCTTTTTCTCAGCATTCTTGTGGCAGTTTCACCTTTTACTGAGGCTTGTTCTTTTCCAATTGAAGAATTCTCGATGTGTAAATCCAATGTGAATGTTGGACAAAGATACTGGACCTGACTTAGGATCTGTTTTCTATATTTTCCCTGTCAGATGGGATTGTCTGAATTTCAAATCATGTTAATTTGCTTACCCTGGCAGAATTTCTTGTTTCTTTTGTTGATTAATACTTGATATTAGATCATAGTTTTGTACAAATATTCTTTTCAATTATGTCCAAAGATCTGACTTAGTTTTCAGGGAACATTCTGGGCTTTCCCTCCAAATTTATGAGCCTTGTCGATATTATCCAGAGCTTGGATGTCTGAACAGGCCTCCCATGAAGTGCATTCTCCCTGGCCTTAGGCTTTGATTGTGCTCTATGAGATAGCATCCTGAGTGTTAGATTTGGTATTGACACTAACCCTCATGCCCAGGTAATGTTTATTAATGCACATAGTTCAACAGGTGAATTATATGAAAAAAATGGTTGGGGACTTTATAGAGATTAAAGTTCTCCTGTGTATAAGAAGCTGGTTAAAATATTTTTAAGTTTCTTTAAGTTTGTACAACATGTAAATAAGGCGACCCTCCCCACCTCCTCAAGCCTTCCTACTCAGGTTCAATGCCATTTTTATAAATACTTTCTATTTGGACTTTCAAAAATGCAACTGGGATGAAAAAAGTAAATAGTCATCATTTGTTCTCTTCCACGATCAGATTACATGATAGTTGCTGAGGTACTGTTCTACGCCGTGGGTGTAACTTTTTGTGTAAATACGGATTTCAAAATCTCCATAGATGTACCCTGGATCAGAGAGATTTTTAGTGGATCCAGAAAAATGCACGGTCTAGTTTTCTCACAAAAAAGCACTGACCAAGCATGTCATTGATAGGACTGCAAACAGTCAAACAGACCTCCCACCAATGGTAATCAGGATAAAAAAGGGAAAGACTTCATTGATGCCTAGCACCCATGGTGCAAAGAGGCAAAGCTAACTGGAAAACCTGACGAGGTGCATCGTGTCTACAGTGCGTACTATGACACTGTTTGCTTCTCTTTTATGAGTTTCCCATTAACCCCATGAAATATTTATAACACGCCTTGTTCCTCTTCAAAAGTGCCAATTCGCTCCTTTCAAAACTTAGTATTTGGTGCTAAGTACTCTGTTTTTCCCATATTCTTTCATAGGGACCTAATGTCTGATTTTGCTCTCAGCAATGCCTCTCTTGCTACCAGTTACAGTGAGAGACAGAGAAGTGGAAGAGCTTGCAGGGGGCTTCCTTTCCTATTTTTCCAGGGTAGCTGACATATGAAGATAAACCAGCAACTCCTGTGCAAGGTGTTGCCAGTTTCCCCTTTGGTGGAAAAGTGCTCCTGAAAGTCAGGGATGGAGGGAGAGCCAGTGTCTACATCTGCTCTTGGTTAATTTCACTTAGTTCCAACCCAAGCAGCCTCGTGCCTGCCCCTTGTTTGCACTCAGTAGAAAAAAAAAATGCTCCTCTCTTAAAAATGTTTAACCTGCAAACTTTATAGGTATAGAAAATGCTCCAGAGCACGAAAGCTCAACTCTGCCGTCACCCACCTCCCAGTGGTTTCAGAGATTGCTTATAGATTGTTACTCTAAAAGTTCAAGCAAATGTATTAAAAACAACTTTTTGGAACTTGAACTATTTGTAAATTGATGGTAAATAGATTATAAGTAAAATACCCAAGAAGCTGTCTTTAAATTATTTGTACCATGAACAAGTTCCAAAACATTTTTACAAAAGCTAATTCTCCATTACACACCCTCTCTCCCACCCCATCTTCTCAAATTCTCTCATTAAATTGACTTTCATAATTGGAGAAATGAACAATTTTCCTATTCTGTTAAAAAGCCTATGAGATGATAAAGAAAAAAAAAAGTTAATCAAGTGGAAGAATTTGTGGAGGGATATTAGGTTCAGAAATAAATTATTTCAACATGTGAGGTTTTTATTGGGCTGCCAAAGAAAACTCATGGAGTGGGTCAGAAGAATAGAATCAGTAGCTAGTAGGCTTAAGTTTCTTGGTTTAGCAAAACTTAAGATGGGTGTTCAGATATTACAGTTTCTAAGAAGTTGGGTGGTTTGCAGTAAAACATGCTCTTATGGGTATAAGTTCAGTAAACACATTTTGGTGAATGTGACTAGAGGTGAATTTAACAATTATTAATCTTTGTTATTATATTTGATCATATTACTGAAAATTGACATGTCTAATTAGCTTCTTCTAAACTTCCAGCTCTAATTCAACGGAAGCATAGTCAAGAGAGTTTCCATACCTGTTCAGGTGGGTCCTTTGCCTTTTAAGAAGACTTGGTGGGAAACAGAACCGCATCTCTGAATGTTTTATGGTTATTCTAAATCTGTGCTATCACACAGGCAAACTTTTGTTCCTTAGACTAGAATTTAAGGGATGCTGGGTTGTTATGGTTTGGATCTTAAATGTCCCCAAAAGGCCATCTGTGAAAAGCTTGGTTGCCTGACTGAGGTACTAGCAGAAGGTGATGGAAACTTAAAGAGGTGGGGCTTAGTGGAAGAAAATTAGGTCATTGGGGGCAAGCTTTTCTTTCTTGTTGGTTTCTGACAGTCACGAGGTGAGCAGCTTTGCTCTACCACATATTCCCTGCCATGATGTGGTGCCTTGCCACAGGACCGAAAGCAATACAACCAACTGACCGTGGACTCCAACCTCCGAAACCAAGAGCCAAAATAAATCTTTTATTTTTATATGTTGATTTTCTTAGACATTTTGTCATAGTGATAACACATGGGCTCTAGGAACAAGATGTATGAACTAAAATTTTCATGATGCAAACTCAAATGACTTCTCAAGATTAACAAGGCTTTATTGGAAAAAGTACATTTACTTCTGTTGTAGGCAATAAATTTCAGTGTGATTCTGAGTTAAACTTTTTTTGTTGTTGTTGTTATATATTTCCCAAACCTTACTTTTGCAAATGTGATAGGTTTACAGAATAATTAGCAAGACAAAAAGCTTCATTAAGTTGGTTATAGTAATGAAGTACCAAAAAAGAAGGTGGTTAAAAGTTGAGATCAATAAAAAGCAGTTTTTAACTCTTTTTTTTTTTTTTTTAAAAATTAGAGATCTTGGAGGGTCTGAGAAAAACTTTGGAAGCCCTCTTAGAGGCCACATACCAATACAGGCATTTATATACACATGTTTACATAAAATCTCAAGCAGTTCAAGAAGGCAAAAGACTGCTATGAGTGTTTTCTGAGGCCCAGGAGTCATCTCTGTTCCAGTGTTGGCAGTCATCTTTGTTATCTGCACAATGACATCAGAGAGAAATAGGGCAGATAGTGAAAACTCCTAATTATCCAAATTAAAGAGAGCATAGTGGCATAATTAAGGGAAAATTAATGGCTAATTCTCAAACCATTTCTCAATTGACCTTGTAAACTTTTCATTTAGATTCTTTGGAGTTGTGCTAATTTTGAAATCTGTGTTTCTTGAGAACACCCCCAGTTGCAGGTTAGTCATATTGTTGGTAAATTGCTGGGGCAAAGCCAGGCAGAATTTAAAATGCACTGTGGAGAGTCTACAAAGTGTGTGCAATGTGTGTGGACAATTAAGAGCTTTCAACAGGATTTTACTATTAATCAGTATTTATTCCAAGGAGGCATCTGCCTACATTTAAAAAAGCTGCAGTTAAGTTTGACAAACATGGATATGTTTCACCACAGTATGTGGATAAGTTATGGAAGGTGGCTTCAATTTCTCCTCCCAGATTCTTCAGATGAAAATAATCTGAAATGTGTACAATCTGCAAGGTATATTCTGAAATGGTGTGGAAGAGAAAAACAACAACAAAAACTTTTTGGCTTTTCTTTCTCACACTCACCTTGTACTTTTTTTTTTTTCTCCCTTTCTCTGTGGTAGCTGTCTAATTTAAAATTCCAAAGATTATTTTAGTGTGGGTCTCATTGAATATATTGTTCTGGAGAATTTATGGGAGCAGCCCACAGTAGTGCTGAGTCTGATTCTTATTAAGGTCATAGCTGAGCAGAGCTTTAAAATAAATGAAACCATTTTTGAGAGTTTATTTTGATAGTGATTTTATCAATTACTTCACTCTTACAACAACACTCTCTAGCAGATATTATTAGCAATGTTTTATAAGTACAAATCAGGACCCTAAAATTAGGGGAAATTATCCCAGACCTCTAAAGTTATAAGTGACAGAGATAGCTCCAACTAACAGCAAATATATGTCCCCTTATGCATCTTTAGTTTCAGTTTTTATCAGTATTGGGGGTATAGTATATGTTCAATTAATGTTTAGTGAATGTTGTTTGAAGGGTATAGCTATCTTCAAAACTGCACTAGCTTGCTGATGATGTGATACCTAGCCCAAAACACTATCATTCATCATCCTTTACTTCAGGCTGGCTATTAAGCTTCTGTTTTCTTTGAAGCAGAGTGGTAGACTAGACAGACAACTCCAGCTGAAACTTTGTGTCCTGGAATCTACTGAATGACTTCTTCACTAATAAACATCTTGTTCTTTGAAGTTGTAGATACAGTGATTGAAGATGTTTACATATGCCTTTTAGACAATGTCTTTTAATCAAATAACAGAAGATAGGTTTAAAAATAAACCAAAGAGTAGCTGAAGATTTTATCTTCTGGCAGGTATAATCCTAAAAATATTTGTTAGAAATGTCTTGGAGAATTAGGAAATATTAAATGTTGACATTTCATAAATACACTTTTACCCCCATACCAATAACAATGTTTTAACCATGGAAAATATTAAAATAATTACAACTTGCTTTCATGTATCGAATTTTTGGTGAATATGCCTACTTCTAATATTTACTTCAACCTTATATCAATATCTATACTGGAAAATTCTAGAATGACATTATCTTTTTAAGCAAATATTTAAATAATGCTACAATTGTTTTGGGTTCAGTAAACTATTTTGTTTTAATCAATGGTCATTTCTATTTTTAGTTTAAATCTTAAATATCTTTGATTTTTAATATATTTGTAAATAATGGTGTATACTAAGCAAGTTACCAGCCGCAAGGTTCTTGAGTGAACTGAAGGGCTGTATTCATGTTCCTTATATCTTGTTCTTAGTTGTTTGCCTGGATTGAAAAAGTAAAAACAGAAGCAAAAAATTAAATGAGAGATTATTAATAATTCCATTGCTGTTTAACTGATTATTTATTTACTTTTATAATTTGTTTGTTTGAATTCCTGCTCCTTACTTAATGAACTGGGCAAGATCCTTGACTGAATGATGAAAGAATTAATAATGAGAATTACAAATTAAGAACAAAATGCCTGTCTATAAAAAATCTACATTTTTGCTTCATAAAAGTGTTTTCCATGCCTTCATTACCCTTGGATGGAAATTATTAGTGATTGAGTTAGGGATGCCATTGTTATTTTCTAAGCCAGAAACTAGAGTTCCATTTGTCTTTGTACCCACATCCTGTCATTGTTTACAAGTTTTTGGAAAAAGCATAAATGCAAAGAATTCATTTGCTTCATACTGCAGAGAACAGACCAAGGTTTATGGTTTTCTTTGCTTGCACCACTTCTTACTTCCTTTAAATACAACTCTGTGATAGAAAGACTACTTGATGTTCCAGCTTTAATGCTTTTAATTTCCTTTAATGCTATTCTAAGTATTGTGAAATTGGATGAGCAGAAATAAAGGGGCAAATCACAGGTGTAGCATATGGCAGAAACATACAGTTCCTCTACTGTGTTTGGGGAAGACAGGATTAAGAACAATTTCACATATAAAACATGGGACTCAGCAAACAAGCATGTTGTGTTCTGATATGCTCTGCTGTTGTATGCTTAATAATAACTTGTACAGGGCTGGAGATGTGGCTCAGTGGTAGAGGCCCATGGGTTCCAACCCAAGTATGACCAAAAAAAAAAAAAAAAAAAAAAAGTCTGGCAAATACTGTAAAGAAAGGTACTCTGTTGGACCACGGTCTGTCTATGTTGAGGAGATGGTGAAGAAGAGTGAATGGAAATTGGGGGAAAATGCCAAACCTGGGGTTCAGTCCCTTACGTCCATTGACAAAAGGATCTCAAGGTACTCAAGTATACTTAAGTTTCTTCCTTTTAAATACTGTCTAGGATATTTGGAGTCATTGGTCATTTGGTGAATGGTCCCTTTGTTGTCATGAAATCATTTGTGCCTAAAACTGTGTCTTCTGAACAAAGACAAATGCAAATTTTGTGGGATGCATTGCTTATTTTAAATTGTAGAGATTACTTTAAGGAAAAAAATACAAAATTACAAACACATAATTGGACACAAAAGTGACTGTTTAGAATGACCAAAGAAAGCACATTAGAGATTTTTTAAATCTAACAATAATCACAAACATAATAAAGTTTATGAAAATAACAAAATATTGAATTGTCTGACATATTTCTACAGTGCATCTCCTCCTTTGTTATTTCTGAGTGTATAAACTCTGAATGCCTCTATATCGGAATGATTTTCCAATGTTATTTTTATGAATAGACAGTTAAGTTTTTCTTTAGCATAAATGGAAATTTTCTTATGTCATAGAAAAATGGAATAGCATGTAATTTCACTTCCCAGTTATAGCTCAGTCATATAGGTTTGTGACCTGCAAAACAAGAGTGTGATAAATTCTGTACCTCATGATTGCCATCAACACACACACACACACACACACACACACACACACACACACACAAGATCAATGTGCTTATAATTATTTTCTCTGCATCATCATGTGTTTCTATCTAGAAAGAACTTCAATTTGAATCATGTTAAGGTGCCCATTTCTCTACTGAAGGTTTTAGTTCTAATGATCAAGAACAATCTTCAGACTAGCTTTAAGTCTTGTTTCTCCCCATAGGACTCAAATACTTCCTGCGTGTCATGCTGCAGGAATGTTTACCTTCTCTAAGCCTGCACCTTTGTGCCAGATAGGAATTGAGTTGGCCTAATGGATGGGAGGAATATATTTAGAAGCAATTCCTGTGTGTGAAGGATAGTGTAGCTTAATATACGGCAGTGATTGTGAATCATGAATATAACCCACTACACCCAGCAGAGGTATCCCCAATGTAACTTCTCCTTAGTTGAACCACAACTACTCATATCCACTCTGTAGGGAGGGGACATGAATCAGTGGGAAAATGAATAGCAAGAGACAGAAGCCTACTGACTGAGGTTAAAACATGACACACTTATAAATTTAAAAAAAAATTGTATGACTGTGTGAATACACTGCTAAGCCCCCCAGCATGGGTCTTGGAAGGGTCCTGTGTGAGTGAGGAACACTGAGACTTAAGTTGCATTAGTTTCACAGTATATCTACTTCTCCACCCTAAGACTCCTTTCTTTTCTCAAAGTGATGTGGTTTTTCTCTACTTAAAGACTTCACCTATGTTGGCATTGATCTTATAGAGGCAGTTACTTTGCACTGTCCTGTTTATAATATTTAAGGATTAATATATTTATACATCTTGATAAATAAATATTCATTACTATGTATATTTATCTCCTACTCAGACATCTTTGAACAGCTGGTGTGAAATGCTTATGTTTGCTTCCTAAGGAATGTAGTATTAGGAGTTTTTAGAAAAATCCTTCAATATATATTAATTTATCTATCACTAATGAATAAAGGAATGAACATTTTAAAAGATAATTTCACAAGTATCTTCTAAAAGGTTTATCCCCACCTACTCTCCTGCCATATATATGTATATGAATTATTGTTTTACTACACTCACTGAAATAATTGTTATAAGTTCCAGAGCAAACCTATTATATATATTCATTTGAAATAAATTTTATCTTTGCTGCATTGAGTTTTTCCATTTGAGATCATAGTGTGTTTTGTTATTATTTAAGTAATCTTTATATCTCTTGGCAAAATTGTATAGTTTGCTTTGCTATATTTTACTCATTATTAAAACATTATGGCTATTTAATATTTTGTTGCATTGTGAAGAGCAACATTTTGCTCTTGAACTTTTATATGTTCATTTCTGGAATATCAAGAAGCCTTTTTAAAATTAGTAGCTGTTTTTTAATTATTTTGAGTATTAATTATAATAGTTGTTCAGTTAAGAGATATTTTAAGAAAGTATTTTTTGTTGTTTACTAAGGGCTTTTAGATCTTAATTTAAGCTATGCTTTGGGAATTAAATAAAAATAATCAAGTAATTATTCTTCAAATATTCTTATATGATAAATTGTATTAATATATTTCTTTATATTAAGTATTCATATTTCTGAATAAATTCTTTTTGATCCTTGTGTTTTATTACTTTAATATTCTGCTAAACTGTCTCTTAAAAAAATAACACAGGCAGATGTTGCTACAAGAAAGATTAATCCAGCAGGGCATATGAAAACAAAGATTTATAAACAGCCTAAAGGTCCCAAAGTAGGATATTGGTTAAATATATTAGGCATATATTTCCAGTAGAGACTAAATGGGCACTAAAAAGATGTAATAAGACTGTATTTTCTAATATACTTACAGTATTTAGTGAAAAATAATATATATGAAATGTACTAATTTAAAAAATGTATTTGTGAAAGTGTTTATCTACAAGCAAGTTTGTGTGAGAATGAGTGCATTTGTGTGTATCTGTGCATGCTTGTATATGTAGTTGGGAAGCTCTGTTTATACCAGAATTGTAGCATTGTAACAGTGAAGTTTCTCCAGAGAAAAGATTAGATTTTTATTATTTTTGTTTTAGAAAAAAATCTTGTTATAGATGTTTTGGGTAAAAAAATATGTATACACTTAACATAAGAAGTTCTTTTACTATTCCAACAAAGAAACAACCATGTTCATCAAAAAGTGAACATCATTCCAGATATCTCTTCTGTCTATGAATACATATAAATAGAAAGATACATGAGTGCAAACACTTTGAAAACTGTAATCATGTTCTATGTGCTATTTTAATTGTTTTCATTCTTTTTGCATTTAAGAAAAAAGAATAACTAAATGCATTATGCGAATATCAGAATATGCCATTGCATTGTTTTGCTAGGGCACCAAGTAAAACACCAAAGACTTGTGGCTTAAACAACAGAATTATATTCTCACAGTTCTGGAAGCTGGAAGTTCAAGATCAAAGTGTTGGCAGGGTTGGTTTTCTCTGAGACCTTTCTCCTTGGATTGTAGATGGCTACTTCTCACTGTGTTGTCTTTCTTTTTCTTGCAAGGATACCAGTCATCTACTTAGGGCCCATCCTAAGAATTCTGTTTTAGCTCAATTACTTCTTTAAATACTGCATCTAAAATACAGTCATTTTCTGAAGTACTCAGACCTGGGACTTCAAAATATAAATTTGTTGGCAGGAAACTATTTAGCTCATAATGTGTTTTTACCATAAGATACTATAATTCTTAAACAATCATTCAAAGTTTAAGAAAAATTCTTGTGAAAACATTTGCATGTTGGAGTCTCTTTTTAAAAATTATTTATTATATTTGTGTGCTCACATTTTCCCCCACCTTTCTTCCTGCCAATGTATACACACACACTCACACACATGTATGTGTAAATATGTGTGTGTGTGTATATATATATACATATATAATACATAAAAGCTTTCCAAGGAAATCAGTTGAAAATAAATCAAGCCTGCTGCAGTTCGGCTGCAGCAAAATAACCAGGGGGTGATGAGCAACTTGTGTACATTGATACAGCAGGAGTGGGAGCTGTTTATTGTAGAACAGGAGGGTATATATTCCACACAGCTTATCTTAATTAACATAAACCTTCACACTGTCAAGATATATAATATTTTCATTGTGTTACTTGAATAGTATAATTCCTATAGTTATTTGAGTTTAGTTCTGTATTTGAATAGGTTTGGTACTCTTCTCCAATCTCATTGCTGAGTCTCCATTTCATCTATTGCTCACTTTCTGAGAACTTGAATCTTTGAGGCAGGTCCAAAGTACTGCTGCGTCATGAGTTCTCCACATAAGAGGCTTTAGTAGCTTGCCTCTCTCCAATGGTAGACTAGGTGGGAGAACAATTCTGGAGTCCTTATTTCTTATCCACAAATGAAAGCCTAGTTACTTAGTAGTCTGCATAGATAATAAACAAATTTTGTTTTCTCCAATACAATTTACTAAAAAATTGATTTTGGGGGGGATGGAATTTGAAAGTTGGGAGAATTAATAGAAAAGTTTGAATTTATGGATTTTCTTGAAAAAAAAAATCTCAAAGATGTGGTGATATCACTGACATCTTAAATTTCTTAATACAAAATTTGTGGAAGCTACCTTGAGCAGATGTGCACTCTCCAGTTCACTGAATCCAACCTGTTTCAATTACTTATATTCCCTGTCTCAGAGCTTGCAACTCCATCCCTGGAATTCCCTTGACATTTCTCTGTCCTTTCATGGAACTGAGTATTGAACTAGTCATTTTTCCATGACTTCCCCCAATCATTTTCCAGCAGGCTCAATTTATTTGCAATTGTTTTTCTCAGGAAGGTCTCATATATTATATTTCTTAAATTTTTTAATATTTCAGGGTATCTGTCACCCTTATACCAAAAGTAATGTGTCTGGCTATTATATCTTGAAAATACTTTTTTCCCCTTCAAGATGCTGTGATAATGTTAATACTGTTTTCTGGCTTAGTATGCTGCTCTGGAGAAGACAGCAATCAACCTAATTTTTTCCCTTTTATTTCACTTACTTTTTCTGTCTGGACGACCAAGAAAATATTTCTTTGTCCTTGAATCTTAATAACTTAACTAGGACCTGTGGCAATTTTGTTCCTTCTGAGTGAGTCTTTTTTCCCAGTAGAGAAAATATGTTCTTTAATCTGTTTCTCTTTAATTTCAAGGACTTTTCTTTTTAATACCTCTGAATATTTCTTCCGTATCTCTTTTTGTGTTACCAGGACAAGGGCATAAAGTATCCATCTGTTATACCAACTTTGTCCTTCATTGGTTTCTTTCAAACCTGCCTTTTGATATTAGTGTTTTCTTAAGCCTTTCCTTGGTCCCATTAATATGATTTTCAGAGTGTCTTTTTTCTTGCTATTTCTAATTTATCAAATAGACGTGTAATGATTCTAATGGTGTTGCAGGACTCTCTATTGATCTCTGCCTTCTGCCTTTATATCTACTCCTGTTGTTTCATGAGCTTTTATTTTTGTTGGCTTCCTATTCCCATTAAGTTCTTACACACTGGGAAGCAAGATCAGGGAATGTGTTTCTGCTCTCAAATGTGTTTTCATTCTGACCAGGATTGTGCTGTCTCTTTTGAGGGTCATGCTACTTTTCCTCCCTGTTGTTGTAGCTACACAGAATTGCAATTCCACTTCTTTTTGTCTTCCTCACTGTTAACACAGGCAGCTCCCAGACCTCTGCTTTGCTCTGGAAGCATTTCTGGGAATTCCCAGGAAGACCTTCTCCAATAGATCTCTCCAATTTGTGCTCTCTCAGAGCTGTCCCCTGAGGCCTGGGTGTTGCTCTCACTGTTTTTCTCTAGTCAGGAGAGGAGGAAGATGGAAAGCTTAGACTCTTCCTTTTCTTCTTTGATTTGGGCAAATTTTCTGTGTCACAACTGTTGTATCTAGTTAAGAGGGTGTTCTCTTCTCGAGCATTTCAATCTTCTTTCTGATTTGTGTGAGATGCTCTGAAGCTTATGTTTCAGGTCAAGAGTTTGTTGAGGTTATTCATTTCCTGGTTTCTCTTATACACTTTTCCCAGCATCCCTAATCCTTAGTAAGAATAGGAAAGGTAGCACTTCCTTGTTGAGGGCCACAGACAAGTCAAGATGGCGCCTGGCACTTTGCCAGGAGGAGTGGTTTGAGAAGTAACGCCAGCGAGCCATTAAGATGATGGAGATTCTTTAATGACTGACTGCTGTGTCTAGATTATGTCAATTAAGTTAAGCTGTGTATAATTATTAAGAAGATGAGGATTCCTTAATGACTGCTGTAACCGGATGATGCTAAATTGAGTCAAGCTGTGTATTCAGTTATGTACATATACCTCTGCTGTCCTTCAATAAAGCAGCTCCCGCTGTTTCAATCTTCACAAGTTGCTTGTCACTCCTCCCCCCCCATTATTTTGCCCAGCCAGACTTCGGCACTTCCTGTGGGGTTTAGCCCCATTCCTGAGAGTTCAGTAGGTACTGAGGGGGATTCACTTCTGCTCAGTCTGTCAATTTTAGGGGATTATAGGTTCCCCCCTATTTATCTGATCTTTTCCTTAATTTCTGCAGTTTATTTTGGGAGATCTTTGGTGCCTTCTCATTTTTTCTTATCCAAACAGTACAGGTTAGAATGGCCCTCATCTGAAGTTCTCTCCTCCTCCACTGAGCACCTTTGTTGGAAATGTTTGCCCAGCTTTTTCCTTACTTTTGCTTCAGCATCTTCTCCCCATCTTAAGAAATAATAGTAATATTTTTTGGGAGTTGGACTAGTCACATATTTTTTTTTCCTACCATTTCTCCTGAAAAATGTGGATAAATTTAAAGGACTTTGTGAGCCAAATAAACATTTTTTATTTATTTGCTTGGTCACCTCTTTTCAAAAGGTATGTCTTGTGTTTCTTTTTCATTGCATCAAGTGTTGGGATAGGCAGATTCTCTTAACTAGCTTGACTCTATTATTCCAACTGAAAAGTCTAATTATCTTTTCATTTGCTTTTCTTTTTTAAAATAAGGTGGAACTACATGTGTTTATTTAAAATGTTTTTCTACTACACACCTATATTTCTTTGGTTCAATTGTTCAAAAATTAAAGATATTATCTTGAGATGGGCTGTCATTTATTTATGATTCTAAAAATAGCACTTTTAAGATTATATGTCCTTTATTGATGGTTGTGTACCATGATTCTACACCATTAAATCATAAATTCTTTTTGAAATATTTGTCAATTTTGCCACTAGAATTATGAAAGTTTTTCTATAAACAGGGGCAGAAGATGAAATTAATTTTTTTCCCCATCCTGGGGGACCAACCCAGGTCTTTGAAGATTCTAGACAAATATTCTACCACTGAGCTATACCCCCAGTCCTGAAGTATATTTAAGTATCCTGAAAAAGTTCAAATAAGATGAAATTTACTTAGTTTTTGAAGATTTTGTTGAACTTACTCATATGTCTGTATGGTTTCAGGGTCATTTCAGGGTTATATTTTGATAAATGTTTCATGGTTATTAGTCTATTTTTGCTTCTTGCATTAATTTTGAGAATTTACTAGAAAATAACAATTCATCTAGAGTTTTTTTTCCTATTTGGTATTTCAATTTTTGTAATTTTTTAATGTGTGTTTTTAAGGCATTTCTAATTTTTTTGTATATATTTGTAGTTCCTCTTTAGGTTTTGTGTGTTCTAAAATTTTATTTTTTCCTTGACTTTTACAAACTATAGGACTTTAGATATACTTACCAAATCTAGTTCTATTATATTCTAAGGGGATTCACTTCTGCTCAGTCTGTCAGTATTTTCTTTTTCATTAATTGTTTTGAATTTATGTATACCAGAATATATTTTCTCACATTTTAGTTGAATAATTATTTTATTGTATATCTTTTAGTCTTAAAAAACATACATAGATTTTCATTATCATCTTTAAGATTTTGCTATTTTAGAGGGAAAATCCATGGCCAGTTTCATTTTACTTCTTCTGTATATAATTTGCATGTTTTCTACCAAGCTGTGTATACATTGCCTTACTTTTTAAAAATAAAATAAAGGTATGATGTATCATTATGAGTCACTTTTTAATTTTATTGTTTTGGTACTGTAGATTGAACCTAGGGACACCTTACTACTGAGCTAAATCAACGCTTTATATTTTAATTTTAGACATAGTCTTGCTAGGTCGCTTAGAGCCATGCTAATTTGGTAAGATTGGCCTCAAACTCCTGCTTCAACTTCCTGAGTCTCTTTTTCAATTCAGGAAAGTTTTCCTCTGGAATATCTTTATTTTTTTTGTCTAATGTATCTGATTTTTTCTGAGTGGTAGTTATCTGAATATAAATTTCATAGTCTCTTGTCTTTTTTCTTATCATTTTCCTCATCTTCTGTGCATTAGGATTGATTTTTAAATTTATTCTTCACATTATTATTTTAAATTTTAGATATTCATTCTACTGTTTACCACTACCAGTGTAATTTAAACTTTCCTGTGGGTTACTTTAAATTCCTTTTATCTATTTATTAACCTATTTTATCTATTTATTAATTTTTATATATTTATTAATCTTGCAGTTTTTCAGCTTAGCTTTTATACTAATCATGACTTTGTGTTCCTGTCAGAGACACAGTGTTTTTTTTAATATATATATTTTCTAGAGGATGCCAGCCAGAAAAAACAAATTCAACAATAAGAGGAATAAAATAACCATTACATAGCAAAGAAATAAAAAAAAGAGAGATAAATTTATCTTGTTTTCTCAGATATTTTTCTGTGAGCTCTTTTAGTTTTGAGGGGTGAGCTCTTCTTCCATGTCTTCAGACTCAAGATTCATTTCTCTTTTATTTCCTGCCTGCAGTATTATTTTGAAGGACCACAAGGATGTTTGATGGACCTGATGCCTACAGTAACTTCTGAATTCTTGGAAAACTATAATAATACTACCTTTTGTAGATGTTATCTTCTCTTATTCTTACAGCTTCATTCTTTGTGAAAACTCTATTTTACATAGTACCCACTTCCATCAAGGATCTCCTCCTCCTGCCCTGGTTTTACGTGGTCTGACATGATGGTTCACATCATTGTTCTCTTGTTTTTTTGGAGGTGCTATATGAACAAGCATGGATTGATTGATGGAAGTTCAAATATTCAGTTTCACAAGAAACTGTACAGACATGGTAGAAAACTGGGTGCCCAGATGTCATGCCCATGTAGCTAGCCAGAGAAAGGAGAAATGGCAGAATGGTACAGATGGAACTGTTTCATCTGCCTTTAAGGGACTTCCCTGAAATGTCAAATATTTTCATACTGTATTATGGACAGAAGTGAGTTCCTTCCCACCAACAAGTGTAAGAGTGGCTGGTAATGTAGTCTTTTGTTTTAGGTAGCTATGTACCCAGCAAAAAAATAAGGGTGCTAAGAAAGATGGGGGAGAACAGATGTTTGTGTAGGCAACTGTCTCTCTTTGACACAGTCTAGATCTCTCTGAGCTTTACCTACAGAAGTTATTAAGTGTTTTCTGTTATCAACCATAAAGATGGACCAGCATGGTCACATCCATAATTTCATCTCAGGCTTTCTTACATTCCTTACATTATGCTCAAACTCATTTCTTTCTCTTCCATTAATTCCATGAGCTGCTATGTTAGAAGAAGGATGCAAACTGTTAAGGTTGCACATTGTTTGTCCAAATTGTTTAATCTCTTCTTTTGGGACAATGACTGGTCAATTATTCATACAGTGATTACTCAGCTTTGGTTCCCTGAAGCATGTCCTCTCTCCCTCTTCAGCCCCCAACTATCCTCATCTCAGAGTTCTGGGACACCCACTTTTGTCTTTTTTTGCTACCGCCACAATTAATTTCCCATTCATCTTTTCTTCCTTGATTTCTGCTTCCTTGCTACACTTAGTACCATCTATAGCAATCACTAATATTTTCATTCCTCTTTACTTCTTACAAACTGCCTCCTCATGTTTTTATTTTATTTGCATCTTACAACCATCTGCCATCTTTTTTTTTCTTACATCTTCACTAAGGCATGTGTCTTAGAGGTTAATGACTAAACAAATCCATGTGAGTAAGCAATGGAATTCTAATTCCCACCCAGATTGCCTCAGCCTTGTATCTCATAATCTTTCTATCACACGGTGCTGCAAGATACAGCTCTTACACATGGCCTCTCAGCAGCAGCAGTCCAAGAGATGTAAAGTCCGGGATTAGTGGGTGTATAAGCAGGTAGCCTAGAATGCTCACTGTTACAGTTTGTATATGCAGTGTTCCCCCAATATCACCTATATTAACTGCAGGAGGTAAAATAATTAGATTATTTCCCCTTAGCAAAATATTCCTCAAACTAGGCATTATTAACAGAACAAACACTGCTGAAGTCCACAAATAACAAATATCTGGAATACCAAATCTTTTCTTCTTTGGAGTGTTCTATCAGAGTTTGTGTGCTCCACAGCCTAATCAGTGAGCTAATTTATTTGATGGATTAATAATTTGTAAGAACTACTATATTGCATGAGAAGTCTAAGAAGGTAGGGTGTGGTTAGTGGAAGTCACTGGGGCATGCCTTGGGGATTATGTATTTTGTTCTTGGTTCCTCCACACTATCTTTGCTTCCTGGTTACCATGAACTGAGCAGATTTCCTCCACACGCCCTACTGCCATGATATTCTGCCTCTTGAGCACAGAACAATGGAGCCTGCTGACCATGGACTAAATCTCTGAAACTGTGAGCACAAAATAAACTTTTCCTCCTTTATGTTGTTCTTATCAGATGTTTCAGTCATGGTTAAAAAAAAGCCAACAAATATACTGAATTGAAATAGAGACCCTGGGAACTAAATAGGGGGAAAGGATCCTAGATATACAGTAGAAATGAGAAGTGGCTTCAGATATTCATGCTGCAGGACACTTGGACCCAAAAATCTTCTTTCCCCTTACCAAAATATTCCTCAAACTAGGCAATATTAACAGGACAAACACTACCGAAGTTCACAAATAACAAACAGCTGGAATAGCAAATCCTTTCTTCCTCTGGAGTGTTCTATCAGAGCTTGTGTACTCCTGGCTTAGTGCTAAATGCTTCACCAAGGGAAGCTATCCATGGGTGGAAGCAACCATGCAGATCAGAGGAGATTAGCTTTCCTTCCAGTGGATCAGGGTCTCATAAGAGTGGCCTTAGATAAAAGAGGAAACTGCAGGCAGAAAGCCGTAACTCCAGAGGCTGGCAGGAGCAGAAAGGCGCAGAGGTGGTAGCAATATAACGATAATTTTTCCCAAGGGAAAGTCAGGTCAGACAGCTTTCTAGTGAATGTGAGAAGTACAGTGCACACTGTTCAGATCAAGGCCTTAGCTTCTAAGCTTGGGTTCCGCAGACTACTTCTTGACTTTGAAATCACTGAAATCGGTAACACTTCGTGTTATTCAAGCTTCTGTTTGTTTTGGCTCCACACAGGCCACACTCAGACATAAACATTTTTGCCTACTTTAGCTTCAGTCCAATGCAGCCTTCAGCCTAACCCATTTCATCGGAAACTTAAAATTTTACTGCTGTGTTCTGATCGTGGTCGGTAGTACACAAAAGGAAGCTGGGGCCTTAGTGACATATACAAGAACGGCAAGAGTCCCTCATGTTTGACACCCGTGACTTTTACTCTACTGCATAATGTAGCAGGTAGTTATCAGTGTGAATCTTACAGACTAAAGAAAGGAGAGATGCAAAATATTTTCAGATAACGATGTATTTGTTTCTCTTATGTATTCATTTATTTGTTCATTTAGTCAATCACTCAACAGAACAGGGGGGAAAAAACCCTATCTTTTAGAAAATAGAGCCTGCACTGTACTCAATTCCTCATGAAGAGCCAAAAGGAAAAAAAAAAATAGACATCACATCTTGTTTTCCATTAACTTCAGTCATGCTTACAAATGACAAGCTTGCTGCACCATTGGCCCAAATTTATGTATTGTTTGGCCTCTTCAGCTTTAAAAAATGTTAGTATTAATGCTTTTTTGAGGTTCACTCCCTTTCCAGTGCACAACACTCTCCATCACTCTTTATTATGTTACAACTGTCCTGCTTCTCTTATGTACTTTACCCTCATGGCTTCTGTGGGTGCTGGATTCTCAGGCATTTGAACCTAAATCCTGAAAATTCATAAAACTGTAAAGGAAGTAAAAGTAGAAAAGGGTTCTTGGGTCCCAGAGAAATTTCTGTTTAGAAGCTGGGGAGATCAAGAATTCTAATTTCAATCTAGAAAGAGGTTTCCTGCTACCTTAAGGTGGGAACAGGTGTGCCCAGGGCCCAGAGTGATGGGGATATTGTCTCCTGAGAAGGGAGAGCAAGAACCCCGAAGGGAATTGTTCGGTGGAGCCTTATAGTCATCCTGGGCTGTAGACACTTCACAAGAGATTCTCCTGATAACTCTGTGAGGAGGCAGCAGAAAGGGACAAGACCTATGGACATCCTGAGTATGACTTGTGTGAAATGGTAACTGCTATTTGAAGACCACACATCATTGAACTCCACATGTCCCTGAGGTCCATGAACCATATCCAACTGTAGGGTAAGGAGGATCTTCATTAGTGCCCAAGGTTGCATTTCCCCAGCTTGGACAGCATGTGGATTCAGCAATAAAGTTGAGCATTGGAAAATTAGGAGAATGATGTTTCCTGCATACCACAGTTAGTGGAGATTAAATTACACACCTGTGTTCCCGGCTTGCACAAGGAGGTTTCCACCACATTCCATTACAATGAAGGAAGAGAGAACTGGAAGGATATCCTATTTGTGGCACAGGACAATTTTGCTTATAATCTGTCTTAGCCTCTACCATTTTAGGAAACTCTCTTTTCCCCTTTTAAGCTTTTCTCGTGGTTATTTTCTAATTCTGTGGTCTCCTTCATTCTTCTAACTCTTGGTTCAGTCTGACCACATGGAATATTTCTATGGGCATGCTTTCTTACACAGATGGGCTTTGATGACCCCAGTGTTTCTAAGGTCTCATAGGCTCAGCTCCTTTTCCAAACCTTTGTCTTCTGAGTCTTCTACTCATTCTCCCTTATATTTCCCCAAGATGCTCCCTTTCAAAATGGTGGTGTCCAAAGTGATCCTCCAGCCAGCAGTTCAGCAGTCCTGGAGACTTATGTACAAATTCTTGGGCTAAGCCTCAGACCTACTGAGTTAGCAATCTGTGGGTGAAACTCAGCTCTGCAGGGATCTTAGAGGCTTGCTCATGTTTAAGAACTTCTGTTCTAGAAGGTTCCTATGGCAGGCAACAAGAGAAAGTGTCTCTTGTGAGGAGAAAAAAAGTGCTTTGTGAGGAGTGCTTTTATCCTTTATGGAAAATATATCCAAACATGTGGTTAAATCTTCAAGCTCTCCTGAATAAATTGCAACCATGTTTCCCTACATGCACAGCCACTTTTAAATGTTCTGACCCCAGAAGCAACTTTTCAGGAAAATCCTAAATTCTAGAGATTTTACTTTACTTTTTGTTCTCCTTGTCTTGTCATCTCAGTTAATGGATTTTCCTTTACATCTCCTGTATTTGCAATGATATATCTGCTGGATAGTCCTTGCCTTATTATTGATCACTGGGTGGGGAGGGGTATGGCGAAGGAGAGGAAATGAAGGCTTGAGTTTGTAGATAGCAGGTGGAAAGTTAGGTAGAAATTTTTATGTGAAATGCCTCATGAATGCTACAGGTTTCCTTCTGGTAATTATGCAGGCTTTGCAGCTTCTCTTAAGAAGAAGTGTAGAAAGATGAGATTTTAAAAACGGAAACCTGGACAAATTTAATGTTTTCAACCAGAGCGTCAGCAATCAGCAGGGTTCTTTTTAGCTTCTGTGTTTCCAAAACTTGAAATCTTTGCTGCCTACTCATTTGCATTTTTTTACTCAGCAGCCTGACATGAATGGAGAGATTCCCTGTTTGTCAGCCAGTAAAGAATTGATTCTGCATCACAAGGGGAAAATATAAATGTAGGTCTTTCAAGGATGACCTCAACCACAACGTTAGAAAATTGCTAAGTGTTAGAAAACTCAAGTACAGTGTTGGCGGAGAGCAAAGGTTTACAATTTGTGATGAATAGTGTAAAAATCCCTGGACCCTGTTTTTAATAGGCAAACCAAATCAAAATAGTGGGATAAGTTAAATCTCTGTTGAAATAACAGGACCATCAAATGTCCAGTGTCATACACTTGAAAGAAAACAGAGACAACTACTGAAATAGATGGTGAAGGGTGAATTCTGAAAAACTCCATAAGAGAAAGTAAAATGCCCAGTGGGTCAATCAAAGTCTCGGACACAAATCTGCTTCCTGCATTCATTAAAAAAATATTGAATTTTTTGAAAAAAATACATTAAGGATAATTCTACCTTTTTAAATTTACTATTCTGAAAATGTGTCACTTCTGTGGTTCAGATAGTACATCTCTGAGAATGTCCTTTACTTCTGTAGCAGTAGCCACCCACTCAGTCATTTCCATACTGGTGTGAATTGCATTGTAGCTGGTGGTGCTGTTTTATATTAGTTTCTCTGGCTCTCTTTGCTCTGTTCTTTGCCTCGAGGGAAAGACAGGACTTAGGCATCAAATTATTGTTTTAAGACAAGGGATACGGTTGTTATTCAGGGACAGTGAAAAGATCTACCTCATCGTCAGAATCCATTTGTTATGAAGCAGTTTGTCCAAAAGGGAGCCAAATGGAAGCATCCATGTTTTCATCAGGAGAAAACTTTGCATTTGTGTTTGAATAAATGTACTAAGGGAAAAATAAGACTTAAAAAAAATGCAGGGCATATTGTTTTGTTTTGTTCCCTTATAAAGTTTGCCAGCATGAGTAATTATCTATTAGATGTTAAGTCAGGTTGGATTTCCCATTTGACAGGGTCCTTCACTTTGTTCTTCCACCCTTTCTTCTTCCCACACCCAGACCCTGCAGCACTCTGTCATCTTATATATTTATTTGAAGTATATGGGCATCAATATTTAAAAAGAAAAGTTTTTTTTTTTTTTTTTAACTCATCTACTACAGACAAATAACTGAGTTCGGTATGGAGATAGGAAATCAAAAAACAAGTGAAAAAAAGCACAGTGCTTGAAGCTAATACTTTCATGGTGGTGCAGTCAAGGACACAAAAAATTATAACACCAAATAGGGTGCGCAATTATAAAATATATATTCAGTTCAGTAGTATCGTTGCATGGAATGGGGGGGGGAAATCACTGATAATTTTTTTAGAAGAGATAGTCTTGGTCTGCCCCTTGAAACATGAATAGTATTCGAGAGACGAAAATGGAGAGAAATGCTGTTCCAGGTGAAGGTGACACGTACATAATGTGCCCAGGTGGGAAGGTATAGAACATGAGTTATGGTTGTGGAAGATGCATCAGACTATAAAAGATTATAACAAAGACTCTCATAAAAAGATTGAAAAAAACAAAAAAGTTTAAACCTAGTGCATGACAGAATGCATCAGGGATGAGGGTGTGGTCCTGAGATTGTCAGTTCCATCCTTCCATCTGCCTCTTCCTCCACCCTGTGACAATGGGGTTATTCTAGTTGAAAAATATGTTGTCTAACCTGCATGCCAAGAAGCAGAGATGATAATAAGGTAGTGTATTTCTGGGAACAGTGAGCTCTATGAGTCTGTCTGCAACACCAAAGCATCCAAAAATTCAAGCCACTATTAATTAATCAATCCAACAATTAGTTACTCAGTACATATGCCACATATATTATTTGTTTAAAGCAGTTCACTTAAGGTTTAATATTTTATAAGCAAAGTCATTAGGCTATTGAACTAGATTTTAGAATTAAATTTACTGGATATTTTGGGATTAGGCAGACCCAGCTTATATAAAAAGAACCTTGGTCAGTGAATTGGCTGGAATTATTGTTAAACAAAAGCCATAGCACTTTGCCATGGGGTTGAATTTAGTTTTCCTACCATTTTTTTTTTCTCAAGTGAGTCACTAGAACAACATCCTGACCCTACAATATGTTACCAATGAAAGCACATCTTTATTTTTCTCTGGTTTTTCTTTGCAGCCAAGCAAGGCTTTGGCTGTATTATATTCATCAGCAAGAAATCCCCAAATACCAAGCGGCATACCAGCATCTGCATGGACCGTGGATTCAGGACAGATTTCAAACCCTGGAAAAGAGAGTTAATCTCCTCCTCTTCTTGGGCATGCTCTGAAAAAAAAAAATGATCTCACTGACCCATGTCAGTCTTAACACTTCGTTCCTCAGAAACAGAAAGAGATCTCCAGCAGGCCTCATTTGCTGAGGATGGCTGTGGACAGAGCATGAAAAAGGGAACTGACCTGTGCCACATGCAAAAATAAGCCTTGGCCTTGGTGTATCCTCATCACAAACTCTGAAAGCCAGCATTCCTGCTGAGGCTTATCCTGAGTGTTTACATGTTAAGATCAGATGAAGCTGTTTCCCTTTTCCAAGTTAGCACTATTGTTCAAGGAGAGCAGTAAACACTATTTACCTTAATCAGAGGAAACTGCAGTGGTTAAAAAAAAAAAAAAAGTTTAGACATGAGTACTGAACAGGTGAAGACCTATTTTCATTCTCTAACAGCATGGATCTCCTTGTACATAGCCTTTGGTAGTGCAACAGGTATTTTCATTGACTCTGATCCCAAACTGCAGGAACACAGTCTCCTCCACAGTGAGTTTTGGAGCAGCGGTTTAGGATAAGGATGAGACAGAAAGAAATGCCAGGAGAGGGTGTGACCTTACACATACATCCACAATTGACCCCTAAAAAGCTTTGGTGCAGCCAGAAGGAACTTACTCAAGAGCAGATGTGGGCTTTTGTTGTACATAAAACAATAGATTTTTCTCCTCCCTGAAATAGCAAAATAAGAAATCTTGAGTCCTTAAACTTCAGGAGAACATAAATTATGACCATTTTTTTTTTCATTTTTAAAGAATTCCTGCAGGGAGAGTTCAATGGTCCAAAATAGCCTATGGTGGGAACATTCAACTATACTATTGGCACAGTGTTTAAATTTCTTTCATTGTTGTTTAAGTCAGGCAAGAATTAGGACTTAACATCTGGACACAAACTTCAAGAATATCCTAGATTATTTTTTTTTTCTGGCACTATTATGCTTAGTATATCTTTAAAATGCTCCTCACAGCATAAAGAATCTATGATTCTCCACAGGGTATGCTTTTCATTTTCCTATCTATAGAGATGAGGAATCCGTAGCCAATGTTGACAGTTAAGGGTATTTGTATGTCTTTTTGATTTATCCTTCATTAAAATGACTGGAAGATATGGATTCTTAAATTCACAAAACTAAGGATGTCCCTATTCTGTGCTTCCTTATATTTTAGGATAAAGCTCTGCCGTGCAAATAGGATAAACTTATGATCACACACTGGTTTTATCATTTGCTAATTATGTGAAATTGGGCAACTTATTGTCAGATGGCCATTCTCTATGGTTCTCTTATGTTTTTTAACATTTCAACCAATGGCACTGACTACTGTTGTTTCCTCTGCTCCTGGTAAGTGTGTATAGTTAAAGTAATAGTGGAGATATAATGTCTCCTTTCATAGAAAAGGTCAGTCATGCTTTGTGTCCTTTATAAAAATTCCTGTTACATAAACATGCTGTGACACACTATATAATTTCTATATTTAACCTATTGATTACTCAATCTGACCTCCTTGTGTTATTCTATAAGAAATAGAGTTCATAAAATTAGGAAAAGAAAATGCTGATACTCTGGGTGTGGCTATTGCTGTAATAAAGTTCTTTGTTTTTGACCCAAGAGTCTTGTGCCTCCTGAAAATATTGATGAAACCATGGTCAACTAACTTGCTGGCTTTCAAGTAGGGTAAAATATTAGACCTTGAGAGTTTGTGATACTTATTTAACAGTATTAAGTCTTAGTTTCCTCATTTGTAAAACAAGGTCTTAAAAATAGTATTGACATGCTTGGGAGAACAGTGAGCTCCATACTAATTGCAAAATAAACTATCAACAAAAATATTTGTTTTTATTTATGTACTTTCAACTTCTAACTTAGACAGTTCTTATTTGTATTTTTTTTTAGATAAAACTTTTGTTAAGAAAATATTGTGAACTAAGAAGGGTGGCTCACACCTATAATCCCAGTTTTTTGGGAGGCTGAGAAAAGATGATTGCAATTTCGAGGCCAGTCTCAGCAATTTGGCAAGGCTCTATGCAACTTAGTGAGACCCTGTCTCTAAATAAAAAATAAAAAGAGATGGGATGTGGCTAGTGGTTAAGCACCCCTGGTGTCAATTCCTAGAACAAAAAAAAAAAAAAAAGATTTTGTTCAGAAACATACAATTTCAAGTTATTCTTCTCCAAATACAATTTTTTAAAAAAATTTTCAGTCATATGTGGAGTATATACTTTTCCCTCTTCCCTTTTTCAGTACAATCTTATATAACATTTTGGATGGATCTAATACAGAGGCCTATATTCAAAAATTTTTTTAAAATTAAGAAAAAAATATATATATTTTTTTCTATTTGCTTTCATGGAAAGAAACTGGGAGAGGAGACTTGTAGGACACTTTTTTTTGGCTTACTTTGGCTTATTATTAAAATTTTAATCCAAAATATCTTGTCTTTATTCCTCAAAATAACTGAGTGCAGACACAGTCACATGTCAGCCTAAGTCTACATGTGTGTGTTTATTGCTGTCCTTGACATATGAATACAGAAGAGCTATAAGTTGCAGATATAGTCATTTATTATTTTTCTTAAAATGATCGTTGGGTCTCTTTATCCTATAAGAAAACAACACAATTTCTTGGCTCTTCCCATCTGCCTGGCATCATCCTTAGCCTATCTTCTGCTTAAACTTTTTAAACTTTTTTACTTCTCCTTAGTCTTTAAACATTTCATGTTATTTATCCTGTTCATAAATTATAGTTATGCATTTCTTTCCATCTAATATATCTTTCTCTTTCTTTTTCACCCAATACAATCTCATTCAATCCTGTAAGGTTAGTTCAACTTTTGTCTGCCCTGGGAACTTTCCTTGCTTTGAAGAATTGCCATCTAATAATTATTCTGGTTTTGTTTTTTTGTTTTTTGGTCATGGTCTATTTCATCTAATTGATTGCTAGTTGCCTGAGGGTTGAAATTGTCTTACTCAATTTTTATATCTCTGACATGACATGCACAATGCCTGGCAAATAATTGTTGTTGTTTTTTAAAATCATTGGCACATAAAACGAAACTGGTTAGCTTTTCTGAGATTTAAGTCATTCAATTTGTTCTGTTGGCACTTGGTTCAAGTTCAGTGTTTCTTAATACTGGCTGCCCACAAGGGGAACTTTGACAAAGCACTAATACTGGATCCCAGAGATTCTGATGGCTACACCTAATCTCCATAGATTTGGATTTAATCTTAAGTGGAGCCCAAGGGTCAGTAATAATAACATAAAGCACTTACATAGCTCTTACTATAAGGCACTGCTTTAAGCTCTATTTTTTTATTGATTTATAAGCACCTTCTAAGATTGAAAAATAAGGTTGAAAACCACCAGAGTCTGGCTAAATGGAAAGAAAATATGATCATTGAGTGAAAATATGATCACTGAAGCAAAATCTTGACACAGAATAATAGAACTCAATAAGTTTCTTTTTAGGACAGGCCATATTTTTTGTTTGTTTTTGTTTTTAATTAAATAGGGGAGTTAAGAAGCAGTCCCAATGTGTAGAGTGTGATGAGTTGTGGTTAAACCAGAAATACTTTGCAGTGACTGAAAGAAGACTTCAGATTGCCAAAAGAGATGTTAAACATTAAGAGTCACTTTTCTCCTGAGACAGCACTTTATTAACCAATTTGCCATAAACATTTGTCTTTGCTCACTGGGGCTTTTCACTTTTGAAAAGGAAGGGCTAATTTTGTCTGGCATTTTGCAATTATTTAAAGGAAACAACATCTGGAATTTAAAATAAAAGAGGCTGTAATGACTTCAGGAGAGCAATATTATGAAGAATTCTCTAAAAATGGCCCTCAGTTAAAATAGTAAATTTAGAACACTTAAGAGGGGATTTTATGTATTGTACTTTATTGTGAAATGAATATTTTCATACAAAGCATATTATACAAATGGCTTGATTTTGAATTCAAACATATTTTTCTAGGTTTCTTGAGGAACATTACTCATGTGGTTCAGGCCACCCTCAGTACTACTCTAGCTTCCTCTGGGGTTTTCTTGGTGCTTTCCTGTTCCCTCCCATCTATCCTTCCAACTGCCAATCATCATCAACATATTCCACAGCTGTACATGGAGGGTTAACCTCAGGGAAGGAAGAACCTTCATTAGGGAAGGAAGAACCACTTGGCAGTGGGCCTAAAATAAACTTGCCCACTTGGGTGGTACAGGGAGTAGAAGAGTATTGAAAAACTATCTCAGAGCAGGACAACGGGAAGCCATTTGATGCTAAGTATTGGCAACAGAGATAGCCTACCTGGGGCACATCAGCTGTCCGTGAAGCTGGAAGACCATGACCACATGGAAGCCAGAGAAAGCAACACAGGAAGATGCACCCCTGCAGTAAGACAGAAGTCATGTCTACAACAGTAGGCTCTAGTTGTAGCATCTGGATTCTACTTTGTGTGATGAAATGAAGGTTGTTTCAGGGACAAGTCTCAGCCTGATATGTCCTAGGGCAATAGGAGAGCTATAAAGAAAAGGAATAAGCCAGGACCCAAGTTCTACAATTGAGAATTAAGTGTATATGGTTTTGAAAATAAAGCCACCAGTTATTAGCACTTAAGCACAAACTCAGAGGGGAGTAAATCACAAAAGTGACTTGATCCTAGGACTCAGAATCAGACCAGAGTTCCTTAGTGGACTAGGTTCCATCTAGAGGTACTTCAGATGTACATAGAAGGTGGATACAATGCTTTCAATTTAGAGGAAGTACATCTTCTTAACACTTAATTCTGATGTCATTTGGATCCATTTTTTTCCAATGGCTTTTCATTGACTATAGAACAATCCAGTCTCATCAATATGATGTATATGGCTGTCTATAATCTGTTTTCAACTATATTTCATTCTTTCACTTTTACTTATAATATCTCTTTTTTCCCAATTCCTATACCTACTTGCTTTGTACAAAGCCTATAAATCCATATTCCAGACTAGTTACGTTATTTTCTTGTGCTGCTACAACATAATATAACCTAATGTTTGAGACTGAGTAATATGTGAAGAACAGAGATTTATTACTTATAATTTTGGAGGTGGGGAAGTCTAAGGTCAAGGAGTTTACATCTGGCAAGGACCTTCTTTGTGCATCATCTCATGGCAGAAGGTAGAAGGAAAAGAGAGAGGTTTGGTGACAGGAGAGGAAAATAGAGGAAAAAGAGAGAATAAGGATAGAACTTGATTTGAAATAGCCTACTGTCTAGATAGAGACTGTTTGTCACTTTTGTGAGACTGATGTTAATCCATTCATGAGGGCAAGCCCTCGTGACCTAATTAAAGTTTCCACCTCTCAACACTGTTGTATTGGGAATTAAGTTTCCAACACTTGAACTTTGGGGAGCACATTCAAACCATTGCATCCACCCGTCCCCAAATTTTTGGCCTTTTCACATGCAACATATATTTATTATATCCTAATAGTCCCAGAGTTTTAGTTTATTCTTCTATCAATTCAAATTCTAAAGTCTAGAGTCTCATCTGAACCAGATTCAAGACATGAATCATTTTGAGAGAAATTTTTTTTAGTTGGGAGCCTATGAAATCAGAGCAAGTAATCTGCTTACAAAATACAATGCTGGGAAAGCAAAGGATAAGCATTGTTATTCCAAAAATGAGAAATAGGCAAAAAGAGGGATAACTGTTTACAAGTAAGCCAAAACCCAACAGGGAAAACAACATTAAATCTTAAACCTTGACAGTAATCTCCCTTGACTCCATATCCTAAATCCTGTGCAAACTGCGCCAAGGGCTCGGACCCCAATGTCTCAGGTAGCTCTACCCCAGTGGTTTTGCTGGACTCAGCCCAAGTAGCAACTCTGGTGGTTTGACTGCAGCTACTCCAGGCTTTAGTTGCCTATTGATTGTTCTACAGTTCTAGTGTCTTGAGGCTTTCCCTATTCCCAGGTCTCCACTAGGCTGTGCCCTTAAGAGGGCTCTCTACAGTGTTCTTACTCCTACACTCTGTCATGCATGGCCTTCTTAGGATCTCTCTGTGATGATTCTGCCCCCACCATGAGTATCTGCTTGCATCCTCAGGCTGTCTGTAATATCCTTTGAAATCCAGGTGGAGTCCTCCATCACCTCATAGCCCTTGCATTCTGTGTACCTGCAGAACTATCATCACATGGACACTGCCAAGCTTTATGACTTACACCTTCCAGAATAGCAGGTTGAGCTGCACCCAGACCCACTTGAATGACAGCTGTGAAAGTTGGGAGATGCAATGTTGGAATTCAAGGGGCAGAATCTCAAGGTGGCATGGGATGGTGAATGCTGAGTTTCCCCATATGTCTTTCTGGAAAACTTGACCTTAAGGTACTGCAAACTTGAAGTTTTTAAAAATATATTTTTAGTTGTAGATGGACACAATAACTTTATTTTATTTATTTATTTTTATGTGGTGCTGAGAATCAAGTCTCCTGTGTGCTAGGCAAGTGCTCTACCCCTGAGCTACAACCCCAGCCAACCTTGAAGTTCTTTGATATACCTTTAGAATCTTTCACCCATCATCTTGATAAATAGAAGCTATCTTTCTTCTATTCATAATCATCTCTTTAACAAAGGTGACTTGGTCATATACTTAGTAATCTTTCCTGAACATATTTTTTAAAATCCATAGATGGTCAGACTGAGAGTTTTCCATCTTACTTCCCTATTAATTGTAAATTTCATCTATTAAATCATTTCTCTCTTCTCACATTTTACTGTAAGTGGAAAAAGAAGCCAAGCAGCACTCTGAGTGCTTTTCTGGTATATTTCTTATAACAGATATCTTCCTAGACCATCAGTTCTAAATTCTTCCTTTTCTGCTATATTTCTTATAACAGATATTTTCCTAGACCATCAGTTCTAAATTCTTCCTTTCACAAAGTCCTAGGATATGGACAGTTCTGTACACCTGTATAATAAAGAAATTCTTCAATTCAGGTTCCAAAACCTTGTTCTTTGTTCCCATCAGAGACCTCATTGGAAGAACTTTTACTACCTATTTCTACCAACATTTCTATCATGCCACTTAAATAATCTGTAACCTCTCAGATTTTGCCTACATTTCTTTTCTTCAGAGTCCTCACCAGACTCAACTTTAATGCTTCATTTATGGCAATCTAGGTTTTTTTTTTTCTATCTTGCTTTTCCAAATTCTCCCTAGTCCCAACGTAGCTTCTCTATTTTCAGGTATTTGTTACAGCAACAGCTTCCATTCTTGGTACCAATTTTATGTCTTAGTCTGTTTTGTGTTGCTTCAGCAGAATACATGAGACCAGGAGATTTATAAAGAATACAGATTTATTTCTTATAATTATGGAGGCTGGGACATTGAAGGTTGAGAGGCTTGCATCTATTGAGGGCCCTCTTCCTACATCATCTCATGGCAGAAAATAGAAGGGGAAGGGAGCCTGTGCATGAGACAGGGACATTCAAACTCATGTTATAATAACTCACTTTTGAGATAAGGAACCTACTCTCATGATAGTCACATTAATCCATTCATGAAGGTAGAGCCTTCACGGTCTAATCAACTGTTAAAAGTCTCACCCCTTAAAGGTTGCACTGAGGATTAAGTTCCCAACAAATGAACTTTTGGAGGACACATACAAATCCTAGCACAGTCTATACTTTTCTAGCTTGATGCAAAACATTTCCCATATTCTACCTATTATGTAGAAACAATTCTTTAATAATAAATGTTGGAAGTAACTTGATTTTTCTCCTTTTTTTCTCTTGTACTATTGACATGCCTTTTTAAGCAAAGGCTCATGTTGGCCCGATTCACTTTAACTTGAACTCCCATCAAGTTCAACTTGGTGGGAGACACAAAAACTCAGGTTTTTAAGAATTGGTTTTTGCCCTAATTTATTAACATTACATATATTTAAAAATTAGATTCATTTGTTCACATGTTATATTAATTATAATATTTAATTATATTAATTGTGTACATTCTATTGGATTTAAATGGAAAAAATATATTTTCTTCTTGGGCGAACTGTAAAGCTTCATTAAGTATGTTTAGGAACAATATGGAAAATTCAGATTTTAGGAACTTCAACATTCAGTGTCACAGTATAGGTATGCGTATTATATATTAATTCCATTGTATGTTATATAGACTTTGTTGCATGACCAAATTTTTGTGATATTCAGAAAAGAAAAATTATTATAGCATCATTTTTATAAGCTCAGAAGATAAATTATTATCAGGATAATCACTTTATATCACTCCTTCTACTTCTCAATGTTACCCCACAAAGCAAAACCTGAAATTCAGTGAAACCAGGGAAACATGTAGTTTGACCACATATGAATCCAAATGAAAAAAATTGTCGTATATATGACTGTGAAAACTCCTCTGTATTATTAAATTTTTCCTTAAAATGAGGATTTTTGAAGCAAAATTCAAAATAGTAAATTAGACATTCAATAATGAATTAAAAAATTTAACAATGAGCTGGTAATTACCTTGTACCATGGATACTGAATGATTATATATGAATGACAAGGGGTTGAACAATACTCAAAACGTTGTATCACTTAAGCCTGTGGCTCTCAATCAAGGGTAATTTTAACTTACCTCTCAGGGTCAGGAACACTTGGAAATACATAGAAACACTTTGGATTTTTTTTTTTTTAAACAAGAAATACTGTTGGCATGGAGTGGATAAGGGCCTGGAGTGCTGCTAAAGGTCCACAGTGCACAAGATAGTTGCTCACAATAGAGGTTGAGAAACTAGATATAGACTATTTTGGTTTGCTATAGAAATGTTCCCTGAAAAGCTCTCTTTTGAAAGCATGATAGCCAAGGTAGAAAGGTTTCGAAGTGGAGCTTTCAGGCAATGATGAAAGCTGTAACCTCACTGGTGGATTATTCCATTTGATAGCTTAAAAATTCATTTATTTCTTAAATTGATTTTTAAAGAAATAAACAACAGTGAAGTGCATTACAATTATTTTTAAAAAAATATTTATTTTTTAGGTGTAGATAAACACAATACAATGCCTTTATTTTTATGTGGTGCTGAGGATCGAACCAGGGTATCGTTTGTGCTAGGCAAACGCTCTACCGCTGAGCCACAATCCCAGCCCTACAATTCTTATTACACTTATATAGCACATTTTTTTCCTATCTCTGGTTGTATATAAAGTATGTTGACATCAATTAGTGTCTTCATACATGTACTTTAGAAAATGATGTCTATCACATTCCACCATCCTTGCTCATATAGACTTCATCTATTCCTCCTATGCTCTCCCTTCCTACCCCACTATGAGTCAGCCTCCTTATATCAGAGACAACATTTGGACATTTGCTTTTTGGTGGGGATTGGCTAACTTCACTTAGCATTTCTTCTCCAACACCATCCATTTAAATGCTATGATTTCATTCTCTTTTATTGCTGAGTAATATTCCATTGTATATATATGTCACATTTTTTTTATCCATTCATCCACTGAAAGGCATCTAGGTTGGCTCCACAATTTAGCTGTTGTGAATTGTGCTGCTATCAACATTGATGTGGCTGTGTCCCTGTAGTATGCTGTTTTTAAGTCTTCTGGATATAGACAAAGGAGAGGGAGAGCTGGTCAAATGGTGGTTCCATTCCCAGATTTCCAAGGAATCTCCATATTGCTTTCCATATTGGCTGCACCAATTTGCAGTCCCAACAGCAATGTATGAGTGTGCCTTTTTCTCCACATCCTCACCATTCTGACTGGAGTGAGATGACATCTTAGAGTAGTTTTGATTTGCATTTCTCTAATTGCTAGAGATGATGAACATTTTTTCATATATTTGTTGACTGATGGTATATTCTCTTCTGAGAAGTGTCTTTTAAGGTTCTTGGCCCACTTGTTATTGGCTTATTTGTGTTTTTTTGGTGTTTAGATTTTTTAGTTCTTTATATACCCTAGAGATTAGTGCACTATCTGATTGTGAGGGGTAAGAATATGGGATGTAGGCTCTCTGTTCACCTCACAGACTGTTTCTTTTGCTGAGAAAAAACTTTTTAGTTTGATTCCATCCTATTGATTGATTATTGGTTTTAATTCTTGTGCTGTAGGAGTCTTATTAAGGAACTTGAGGCCTAATCCCACATGATGAAAATTTGGGCCTATCTTTTCTTCTATTAGATGCAGAGTCTCTGGTTTAATTCCTAGGTCCTTGGTCCACTTTGAGTTGAGTCTTGTGCATGGTGAGAGATGGAGATTTAATTTTATTTTGCTGACAATATGATTCTATCCCTAGAAGACCCAAAAAGCTCAACCAGAAAACTTCTAGAACTAGTAAATGAATTTAGCAAAGTAGCAGGATACAAAATCAACACCCATAAATCAAAGGCATTTCTGTATATCAGTGACAAATCCTCTGAGAAGGAAATGAGGAAAACTACCCACTTACAATAACCTAAAAAAAAAAAAATACTTTCAATGAAAGACATGAAAGATCTATACAATGAAAACTACAGAACCCCAAAGAGAGAAATCAAAGAAGACCTTAGAAGATGGAAAGATCTACCTTGCTCTTGGATAGGCAGAATTAATATTATCAAAATGACCATATTACCAAAAGCACTATACAGATTTAATGCAATTACAATCATTTAATGCAATCCCAATGCATTCCTCATAAAAATAGAAAAAGTAATCATGAAATTCATCTGGAAAAATAAAAGACCCGGAATAGCTAAAGCAATCCTTAGCAGTAAGAGTGAAGCAGGTGGCATCACTATACCAGACCTTAAACTATACTACAGAGCAATAGTAACAAAAACAGAAGGGTATTGGCACCAAAACAGACTGGTAGACCAATGGTACAGAATAGAGGACACAGAGACTAACTCACAAAATTATAATCATCTTATATTAGACAAAGGCACCAAAAACATGCATTGGAAAAAAGATAGCATCTTCAACAAATGGTGCTGGGGAAACTGGAAATCCATATGCAACAAAATGAAATTAAAAATTTAAATGAACTACTGGCTGGTAACTGTAGGCAGATGGGTGGGGCCTGACTGAAGGAAGTAGGTCTCTGGGGGTGTGCCTTTGTGACTGTATCTTATCTCTAGTTCCTTACACAATCTCTCTTTGCTTTCTCAGTCATGGGTGGAGCAATTTTTCTCTGCCACTGTTTCCCAATGGTCTATCTTCTCTGGGGCCCAGAGCAATAGAGTCACTGACCATGGACTGAGTCTCTGAAATTGTGAGCCTAAAAACAAACTTTTCTTACTTTAGGTTTTTCTTGCAAGGTATTTCGATCACAGCAAAAATGCAAAGCTGATTCATACTTCAGATCAAGGCTAATGTTTGATTATTGAAATTAACTTAAAAGTATGTATATTTAATTCAATGAAAATACCAGCCATAGAGATATATTAATTTCAACAAATAGTCTAAATTAAATCAAAATAGAAATTACATGAAGTACAATTAAGATGTAGAGTAATGGCCTTTCAAATATTATGGATTTTTCTTGTTACTCACAAAATTTACTATTTTAAATTTTGGTTGAATGAGTGAACTCAATCCTTAACCAATAGTTTAATAATATAATTTTTTGAGCAGGCCCAGCGGCTGGTTGCAGGCCGGAGCCGGCCCCACCCCCAGTGCCTGCAAGGTAGGAGAACCGGCGACCCACGGGCAGGTCAGGCCCAGCAATCTGTGGAGAGACAGAGCTGACACACGCGCCTGCAGAGAACGGGGTCCTGCGACCCACCAGCGGCCTTCTGTGGGGCAGGCCCGTCCCCTCCCCCAGTGCCTGCAAGGTAGGCGGGACTGTGACCACCAGCAGATCAGGCTTAGCGGCCTGCTGAGGGGCAGGACAGTCCCCTCCCCCAGTGCCTGCAAGGTAGGCGGGACTGTGACCACCGGCAGAGCAGGCCCAGCGGCTGGTTGCGGGCCCCAACCCCAGTGCCTGCAAGGTAGGAGAACCGGCGACCCACGGGCAGGCCAGGCCCAGCAATCTGCGGAGAGACAGAGCTGACACACGCGCCTGCAGGGAACGGGTCCTGTGACCCACCAGCGTCCTTCTGTGGGGCAGGACCATCCCCTCCCCCAGTGCCTGCAAGGTAGGTGGGACTGTGACCACCGGCAGAGCAGGCCCAGCGGCTGGTTGCGGGCCGGAGCCGGCCCCACCCCCAGTGCCTGCAAGGTAGGCGTACTGGGGACCCATCGGGAGGTTAGGCCCAGCAACCTACGGAGAGACAGAGGTGCCCCTTGCGCCTGCTGGGTAGGCGGACCTTCGACCGGCCAGCAGAGCAGACCTAGGGCCCGCCAGCGTGGTAGACAGACCGCACCAATTGGTGGAGGATCACAGCCACCATCTGTCCTGCAAGGGAGACTTTTCAACTATACAAGAGCAATATAAATAAATAGAGGGAAAATTTCAAAAACACAACAGTTTCACCAAGCAGAAAGAAACGCCAGCAGTATGAAAAGACAAGGAAAGAAAGGACCACAGGCAATGCAGGTCAACTCAACTCTAGAAGAGGTAATAGCTGCAACAGATGGAATGTCAGACAGAGAGGTCAGGATATACATGCTTCAGATGATCTGGAGTCTCAAGGAAGACATGAGACAGCAAAATCAGACAATGAAAGATCACATTGACAAGGAACTTCATAAACAAATCCAGGAAGTAAAAGATCAATTTCACAGGGAGATAGAGGAAATAAAAAACAAACAAATAGAAATCCTACAAATGCAAGAAGCAATAAACCAACTTAAAAACTCAATTGAGAAAACTACCAGCAGAGTGGATCACTTAGAAGATAGAACATCAGACAATGAAGACAGAGTATTTCAACTTGAAAAGAACATAGACAGCTCAGCAAGTCTGCTAAGAAACCATGAGCAGAACATCCAAGAAATATGGGATAATATCAAAAGACCAAACTTAAGAGTCATTGGGATACAGGAAGGCACAGAGCTCCAAACCAAAGGAATAGACAATTTATTCAGTGAAATAATACGAGAAAACTTCCCAGACTTGAAGAATGAGACAGAACCCCAAATCCAGGAAGCCTACAGGACGCCGAATGTGCAAAATCATAAGAGATCCACACCTAGACACATTATAATGAAGATGTCCAACATACAGAATAAGGAGAGAATTTTAAAAGCTACAAGAGAAAGGAAGCAGATTACATTTAGGGGTAAACCAATCAGGATAGCAGCTGATCTCTCAACACAGACTCTAAAAGCTAGAAGATCCTGGAATAACATATTTCAAACGCTAAAAGAAAATGGGTTCCAACCAAGAATCGTGTATCCGGCGAAATTAAGCTTCAGGATGGAAGATGAAATTAAAACATTCCATGATAAACAAAAGTTAAAAGAATTTGCAGCTAGAAAACCATCTCTTCAAAAAATCCTTGGCAAAACACTACAGGAAGAGGAAATGGAAAACAACAATGAAAACCAACAGTGGGAGGTAGGACAGTAAAGGGGGGAAAAAATCAAAGAGAAAAACAAATCAGGTTTAGCAGCATTAATAAACAAATATGGCTGGAAGAACAAACCATATCTCAATAATAACCCTAAATGTTAATGGCTTAAACTCACCAATTAAGAGACACAGGCTAGTTGAATGGATCACAAAACAAGATCCAACAATATGCTGCCTACAGGAGACGCATTTGATAGGAAAGGATATACATAGACTGAAGGTGAAAGGTTGGGAAAAATCATATCACTCATATGGACTGCGGAAACAAGCAGGAGTGTGCATACTCATATCAAATAAAATAGATTTCAAACCAAAGTTAATCAAAAGGGATAAAGAAGGACACTACATACTGCTCAAGGGAACCATATACCAACAAGACATAACAATCATAAATATATATGCCCCAAACAACGGTGCTGCTGCGTTCATCAAGCAAACTCTTCTCAAGTTCAAGAGTCTAATAGACCACCATACAATAATCATGGGAGACTTCAACACACCTCTCTCACCACTGGACAGATCTTCCAAACAAAAGTTGAATAAGGAAACTATAGAACTCAATAACACAATTAACAACCTAGACTTAATTGACATATATAGAATATACCACCCAACATCAAGCAGCTACACTTTTTTCTCAGCAGCACATGGATCCTTCTCAAAAATAGATCATATATTATGTCACAGGGCAACTCTTAGACAATATAAAGGAGCGGAGATAATACCATGCATCTTATCTGATCATAATGGAATGAAACTAAAAATCAACGATAAAAGAAGCAAGGAAAAATCATGCATCACTTGGAGAATGAACAATAGGTTACTGAATGATCAATGGGTTTTAGAAGACATCAAGGAGGAAATTAAAAAATTCTTAGAGTTTAATGAAAACACAGACACAACATATCGGAATCTATGGGACACATTGAAAGCAGTTCTAAGAGGAAAATTCATTGCTTGGAGTTCATTCCTTAAAAAAAAGAAAAAACCAACAAATAAATGATCTCATACTTCATCTCAAAATTCTAGAAAAAGAAGAGCAAAACAACAGCAAAAGAAGTAGAAGGCAAGAAATAATTAAAATCAGAGCTGAAATTAATGAAATCGAAACAAAAGAAACAATTGAAAAAATTGACAAAACGAAAAGTTGGTTCTTTGAAAAGATAAATAAAATTGACAGACCCTTAGCCATGCTAGCGAAGAGAAGAAGAGAGAGAACTCAAATTACTAGCATAAGGGATGAAAAAGGCAAGATCACGACAGACACTTCAGAAATACAGAAGATAATCAGAAATTATTTTGAATCCTTATACTCCAATAAAATAGAAGATAGTGAAGGCATCGATAAATTTCTTAAGTCATATAATCTGCCCAGATTGAGTCAGGAGGATATAGACAACCTAAACAGACCAATATTAATTGAGGAAATAGAAGAAACCATCAAAAGATTACCATCTAAGAAAAGCCCAGGACCGGATGGGTTTACAGCAGTTTTACAAAACCTTTAAAGAGGAACTAATACCAATACTTTTCAAGCTATTTCAGGAAATAGAAAAAGAGGGAGAACTTCCAAATTCATTCTACGAGGCCAACATCACCCTGATTCCGAAACCAGACAAAGACACTTCAAAGAAAGAAAACTACAGACCAATATCTCTAATGAACCTAGATGCAAAAATCCTCAATAAAATTCTGGCAAATCGGATACAAAAACATATCAAAAAAATTGTGCACCATGATCAAGTAGGATTCATCCCTGGTATGCAAGGCTGGTTCAATATACGGAAATCAATAAATGTTATTCACCACATCAATAGACTTAAAAATAAGAACCATATGATCATCTCGATAGATGCAGAAAAAGCATTCGACAAAGTACAGCATCCGTTTATGTTCAAAACTCTCGAAAAACTAGGGATAACAGGAACATACCTCAACATTGTAAAAGCAATTTATGCTAAGCCTCAGGCTAACATCATTCTGAATGGAGAAAAATTGAAGGCATTCCCTCTAAAATCTGGAACAAGACAGGGATGCCCTCTCTCACCACTTCTGTTCAACATAGTTCTCGAAACACTGGCCAGAGCAATTAGACAGACGAAAGAAATTAAAGGCATAAAAATAGGAAAAGAAGAACTTAAATTATCACTATTTGCAGATGACATGATTCTATACCTAGCAGACCCAATATGGTCTACAAAGAAACTGTTAGAGCTAATAAATGAATTCAGCAAAGTGGCAGGTTATAAAATCAACACGCATAAATCAAAGGCATTCCTGTATATCGGTGACAAATCCTCTGAAATGGACACGAGGACAACCACCCCGTTCACAATATCCTCAAAAAGAATAAAATACTTGGGAATCAACCTAACAAAAGAGGTGAAAGACTTATACAATGAAAACTACAGAACCCTAAAGAGAGAAATTGAAGAAGACCTTAGAAGATGGAAAAATATACCCTGTTCATGGATAGGCAGAACTAACATCATCAAAATGGCGATATTACCAAAAGTTCTCTATAGGTTTAATGCAATGCCAATCAAAATCCCAACGGCATTTCTTGTAGAAATGGAGAAAGCAATCATGAAATTCATATGGAAGAATAAAATACCCAGAATAGCAAAAACAATACTAAGCAGGAAGTGTGAATCAGGTGGTATAGCGATTCCAGATTTCAAACTATACTACAGAGCAATAATAACAAAAACAGCATGGTACTGGTACCAAAACAGGCGGGTGGACCAATGGTACAGAATAGAGGACACAGAAACCAACCCACAAAACTACAACTTTCTTATATTTGATAAAGGGGCTAAAAGCATGCAATGGAGGAAGGATAGCATCTTCAACAAATGGTGCTGGGAAAATTGGAAATCCATATGCAACAAAATGAAATTGAATCCCTTTCTCTCGCCATGCACAAAAGTTAACTCAAAATGGATCAAGGAGCTTGATATCAAATCAGAGACACGGCATCTGATAGAAGAGAAAGTTGGCTACGACCTACATGCTGTGGGGTCGGGCTCCAAATTCCTCAATAGGACACCCATAGCACAAGAGTTAACATCTAGAATCAACAAATGGGACTTACTCAAACTAAAAAGTTTTTTCTCAGCAAAAGAAACAATAAGAGAGGTAAATAGGGAGCCTACATCATGGGAACAAATCTTTACTCCTCACACTTCAGATAGAGCCCTAATATCCAGAGTATATAAAGAACTCAGAAAATTAGACAATAAGATAACAAATAATCCCATCAACAAATGGGCCAAGGACTTGAACAGACACTTCTCAGAGGAGGACATACAATCAATCAACAAGTACATGAAAAAATGCTCACCATCTCTAGCAGTCAGAGAAATGCAAATCAAAACCACCCTAAGATACCATCTCACTCCAGTAAGATTGGCAGCCATTACGAAGTCAAACAACAATAAGTGCTGGCGAGGATGTGGGGAAAAGGGTACACTTGTACACTTGTTGGTGGGACTGCAAATTGGTGCAGCCAATTTGGAAAGCAGTATGGAGATTTCTTTGAAAGCTGGGAATGGAACCACCATTTGACCCAGCTATCCCCCTTCTGGGTCTATTCCCTAAAGACCTAAAAAGAGCATGCTACAGGGACACTGCTACATCGATGTTCATAGCAGCACAATTCACAATAGGAAGACTGTGGAACCAACCTAGATGCCCTTCAATAGACAAATGGATAAAAAAATGTGGCATTTATACACAATGGAGTATTACTCTGCATTAAGAAATGACAAAATCATAGAATTTGGAGGGAAATGGATGGCATTAGAGCAGATTATGCTAAGCGAAGCTAGCCAAGCCCTAAAAAACAAATGCCAAATGTCTTCTTTGATATAAGGAGAGTAATTAAGAACAGACTAGGGAAGAAGAGCACAAGAAGAAGATCATCATTAAACAGGGTTGAGAGGTGGGAGGGAAAGGGAGAGAGAAGGGAAATAGCATGGAAATGGAACGAGACCCTCAGGTTTATACAAAATTACATACAAGAGGAAGTGAGGGGAAAGGGAAAAATAATACAAGGGGGAGGAATGAATTACAGTAGGGGGGGTAGAGAGAGAAGAGGGGAGGGGAGGGGAGGGGAGGGGGGATAGTAGAGGATAGGAAAGGCAGCAGAATACAACAGACACTAGGATGGCAATATGTAAAGCAATGGAAGTGAAACTGATGTGATTCTGCAAGCTGTATAAGGGGTAATATGGGAGTGCATAACCCACTTGAATCAAAATGTGGAATATGATATATCAAGAACTATGTAATGGAGGGGTAAGACAAGATAATACAAATGGAAGAAATGATTTACAGTAGAAGGGGTAGAGAGAGAAAAGGGGAGGGGAGGGGAGGGGAGGGGGGATAGTAGAGAATAGGACTGACAGCAGAATACATCAGACACTAGAAAGGCAATATGTCAATCAATGGAAGGGTAACTGATGTGATACAGCAATCTGTGTACGGGGTAAAGTTGGGAGTTCATAACCCGCTTGAATCAAACTGTGAAATATGATGTATTAAGAACTGTGTAAGGTTTTGAACGACCAACAATAAAAAAATAAATTAATTAAAAAAAAAGTAATATAATTTTTTTTTTGGTATGGATTCACGTGTGGTTGAACTACATGTTTTCATGATTTCACTGAATTTCAGGTTTTGCTTTATTGAGTAACATTATTCAATAGAAGGATAGATATAAAGTAATTTGCCTGATAATCAGGTGTAACTTTGGAACTTTTTTCTTTCCCTTTTTAAAGTTTTGTTTAAATTGGACTTTTACACTTTGTATCAAACTACTTATACACCAAAGGGTTTATAGAAATATGCTGCAAGGTGAGGTCAGTGTGTACTTCAAGGCCAGGGGAAGAAACTCTGTTCTGCTGCATGTTTTCATTGTTTTGTTTGGCCTCGTCCAATGAACCAGATGGATAAGCAGGGCACATATGGTGTCTGAACTGGCTGGGGCTCCCAGCAGGCCTGAGCTGTAGACTCTGTGGCCTGCTGCTGGGCCTTTGTGTTTGAGTTCAAAATTCTCCTACTTATTTGTGTAGGGGCAGTGGCCCGACTCATGGAAACACAGCAGGAACCAGCCACTCTGAAATTTAGAAAGCTCATCTAAAGGGAAAAGATCTTTAGCAACAAAGGCCCTCTCATCTATGATCTGCTTCTCTCTTCCTCAGTGCCAGTGAGTTCCCTCTCCCAGGATCAAAGAGCCCTGTGGGGACATAATTTCTGACTCAGGCTTGTGGACATTCCCATTTTGAATCCAGTTTTGGGTCCCTGGGTTGAATTTTCTTTTGGCTATCCTTCTGGCCACTCCTGGATACAGAAAAATTGCTATGAGGATTTGTTAAGATCAGTAAAACAAAGGCCATCTCTACTGTTGATGAAATATCTCTGGGCCAGATGAGAGGTCTGGCCTGGGACCATTACCCTGTGATTACTGTTGTGGAAATACTGGTGGTCCTCCTAAGGTTAAGCCACCTCAGTAAGAGTGTATGGATCAGTCCACTCAAATAATTTGCTCACTTTTGCTTCTGTTGTATTTGATGGTCATGGTAACTTTCACATTTTGCATAGTGGTACTGTATTTAAGAGGCTGTTGTGGTTTTATAAGCCCATAAGCGGTTATGAGCTTGGACTTTGGAATGAGAAAGATTAGACTTGACTCATGTGTCTAGCACATGTTAGCAGAAGAAGCTTGGAATTTCTTAACCCCACGGAGCTTCAATTTTTTCATCTGAAAAACTGATATAATAGTAACTATATGATGGGATAAAACAGGATTCTGTATTGTGTTATAGTGAGAATATATATTCTTAAGCCACACTGCTTAGGACTGAATTCTGGCTCTGCCACTACAGGCTAACTGACTTTGGATAGAATGCCTCACCTTTCTGTGCTCTATGGAAATAATAATAAGACCAACTTGTAGGGTTGTTGTCAGGATTAAGAGACAATTAATATTGAGTATTTAGAACAATTTGGGGCATTCTGTAGTGCTTGCTAAGCATTAGCTAATTATTATTGTGAGAGTGAAAATATATATGTGTGTGTATATATATATATATATATATATTTATTTATTTATTTATTTATATATATATTAGTATCAGGCAACCCTATTTAAGTATATGTATTCATCTAAAGGGAAAATACATGTATAGCATTTATTAATGTACTGTTTGGAAATGCTTTAAAATGCCCTGAAATCTTTCATTATTGGATAATTTCTCAGCCTTCTACTATATTAAAATGTTATTTCAGATCTATAAGTGTTCACTTAAAAAACCATTTCCAAATGTCTGGTATTGTTCTTCAAAATGAATAAAGTTTAAGAGAAGTACAAATATACACACAAAACACACATACCTCATGGCAGATGCAGATAGACATTTAGTTTAGTTAAACAATTAAAGAAAGCCTGTCGTATCTGAGTATAAGAAATCCTTGATTGTGTATTCCCCTGTGAGTTGAAGGGATGTTTATTTCCCTGACTCTTAAATCACCTGCTCTACAGTCGGTAAATTACAGGTACATTTTCACCTTCATACCACTCTTGTCTATCCCAGGAGAAGCCTCTCCCCACGTCATCCTTCCCCAAACTTCCATCTCCTCTTGAGCCAGCCATTCCACTTCTCTTCTAGACTCTGGCTGAGAATTTAAGCTCATTTACATCAAACCTATTTAAAATCATTAAAGGGAAGTCTACTTACTCTCACATTAAATCCAGTTCTTCCAGTTGAGTTTTCAGTCCACAAAAGGGATATTTTGATGTTGATATTTCAGTAGGTTATAGAAAATAAAGTGATTGCTCACTTTTGTGTAGGTATTTTATGATCTATTTGTTTGAATAAAGGAAAAAAATGTAAAAGAAATGATAAAAATCAATATATTTCATGTCCTTGTTTATGAAAGTTTCTGAAAGTTTTATTTTCAGAAAGAAAAAGAAACCATATTGTTGAATTGGTCAAAAAAAAAAAAAGATTTACTGAGAGAATCCATGTATGATGGTTTAATATTTGTTCCTGAGTCTAAATTGGGTTTCAGTCACAAGAATATGCTAAAACAAATTGTAACTGTTTCAAAGATTTTTCTTTTTTTGGTATGGAACTAAATTTGGGGAGTGAAACTCAAAATGACTTCATATGAAGTTTAGCTGACTGATGTTGCTTTATGTTACTTTCAGTAAGCTAAAGTAAAAAGTGATTGATACTACAAGATGGGCTTTTTTTTTTGTTGTTGTTGTTCATTTATCAAGTAAAGACATAAAATATTTTACCTTATTCTTGTAATACACAATTGAGGTACTTTAGATTTTAACTTGAAACTTTTCAAATCTAATTATAGCCTCCCAATAAAATTAGAGGATGAAGAGAATCTTCTGAATTTCTAGATTTCTTTCAAAACAGAAAAGCATATTCTAAATTGTTTGAGTTTTCCAGTTCATTTGTCCTGGGCAGCTTCCTGCATGTCTTGTCATAACTCCCATTTTAAATTTAGTCATAGGTTCAGAAAATGGAGAAAAATGTTCACCACTGGCAGGTGAACACAGGAAATAAAAATATTGACTCAGGACATTCCCAGGACAATTTAACAGCTAATGAAAGGATTGTAGTTCCTAAAGCCACCGTGAATAGGAAAGTGGGCATAAATGCCTTATTTGGCACCCAGTTGATTCCGATTTCATGACGCCTATAATTTCTGGCTATGTGAGTAACAGCAAAATATTCTGTACTGCAGTGGAATGAGAAAAAAAATAGAACCTCTTAAAGGACTTATATTTTAGGATCACAGCAGAATCTTCACTTTTCCAATTCCCCTCTTTTGGAAATACCTGGACTTTTAAAAAACGCTCAGTCTCTCATTCTCATACTAGGTCTAAATGAAATGAGCACACAACCTGATCTCCAATGACAGTTTCCCTGGAGGATCAAACGATTTAGGATCTAATATGACTTCAAACTAAGATAATTAGATGTGGTGATGAAACTATAAAGTATTAACCTATCTTTTGTTCAGGTTCTGAATAGAGCACTACAATAAATTATTTGAAAAAAAATCCCTTCAAGAGAAAGCCATTTGTCTTGCTTGAGTCACCAGTTGAAGTTGTGTGTGTGTGTGTGTGTGTGTGTGTGTGTGTGTGTGTGTGTGTGTGTGTGTATCACTCTGTGTTAAAACACAGAAAATCTGTGGTTATATTTCTACAGAGGAAGGTTAAATCTGATGGAATTTAAAGAGGTGATGCCTTTTGCTTTCAGAAGAGTATAAAGGCAATTACTCATTTGATATAGCAGGCTTCAAAACCGGTGGCAAAATGCATCAAAGCACTTGTTTTGAATGCATTTTAATTATGATATAAATCATTTCGACTATGTCCATTTTGCTTGCAAGTACTGTTTCTTGAATCCATTATCTATAGATAGCCTCAGGGAAATAACTTGTTATCAGCCTCACCTGATGGATTATTTGGAAGGGCTGGTGCCAGTGGAGGGGTGTGGAGGTGGAATTTCAATGGAAGAGAGAAAACCTAGGAAGTCCTAGGTCTGGGGCTAGAAATATCACAAGTACAATAGAATCCACCCCCATCCCCACTTCACTCCCAATGGATGGAGATGTTCTGGAAAAAGAAACCCTGACTTCATTTTGGAACATGGGTAAATGAATATGAACACTGTGCCTGATCATATGGTAAGGCCCCAATATAATCAAGGTCCCAGAATATTGAACTTTGAAAATGGAGCAGGATTTGCTCAGAAGCCAGTGGCTCCTTCAGAGTTCTCTCAATTGTGACAAGGGGATTCGACAGAGGAAGAGGGTTGGGCTAAGTGGCTGCAGAGCAAATGGACATAGAAGGTGCCCCTGTCATGCCAGGTGGAAGGATGGTCATGCCTGAAACCAACCACCAACTTAACACCAGACAGCTTCACTTATTCCCCTTGTCTGGACTGACCAGGGAAGGGTAAAAGAAACAAAAAATTCTGAACAAATTAGTCACTTAACAATAATCTCCAAAGTGACTGAAGAGAAAACTCTTGGGATTGACTTGAGTTTCAACCATGTAGCAACTAATCTCAATAATAGAGACAAGTTATTTTACACATCTGACTTTACTCAATTAAAAATATTATTCTTACAAAGATGGCTTTGATTTTAATATATGTGCTTTATTTCCCATGTGAATGTATAAAATAATTTTGGAGCATTTATCTGATACTTGGATTGGCTTCATAGATAGGATAGTAAACTATTTTATAAACTTTCCCTAATGGATTACATGAAGTAAAATTAATCACCAGATGTTATTCTGCTGAGAAATTTTATACAATCTAACAGTTGATTGGAATTATTTAATTTGTTTTCTCTAAGAAATTATCACCAGCCAAATATCAACTGCATCCATCACAAAATCTTTTAGGATGTTAACTGTCAATTTCTAGAAATGCTTACTTAAGAGAATAGATTCTATTCTGCAGATGTATTTATAGTGCTTGGAATTGATTCTATGACTTCTTAATTTTTTTCCCATAATCATAAGGCCATTGAGGGAAATAACAGCTACATTTTTAAATTAAATACTCCTTTTCTATTTTCTTAATTTTTTCAAAGTAAACTCAATCTTTTATTACTCAGAAATTATAATTAACATCATTTGTAAGGATTCCATTAAGGCTATATTTTTTCACATAGTACTAACCATGTTCCCAAGGTCTTTGGAAACATTAAAGTTCAGCATTGCTTGGCCTTATATAGTTCTACCCCATCACAGAATTACCTGTGTTCACTGTAATGCATACCATAGATATTAGAGGTATATATTTAGAAAATCTCTATACTTTGAGACCTTAGTAATTTGGAAGACTGTTGTTATGAATTTATGTAATCCATAATAACTAATGATCATGTTGCACAGTTTTGACTATCTCTCTTTCTAGTCATTATCTCCTTAAATTTTTCTCTTTTTATCTGATCCAGTTTTCAAAAGCAGGTATTTTATTATAATATTAATAAAATTCATAAACACTTTATCCTTTTGCTTTTAAAATACTAGTAATATATTCAAATATATTAGCATTATAAATCTAGGATGAGTGGTGGGACCTGAGCAAAAACACTAGTTATGAGAATTGAAAAAAGCTAATTTTGACTTTCCAATATAGCGTGTGTATATTTTAAAGAGCACAATTTGTTGGTCTTTGCAATAGATATGCACCTGTGTAGCCATCACTATAGCTAAGATGATGAACATATTCATGATGCCTGAAAATTTTCTCTGTCTTTTGGCAACACTGTCTTCCTCCCTTTTTCCGTTCCCTCTCTTCAACCCTGAGCAACCTGAGACTGGATTTGTTCATATTTTCTAGATTTTTAAATAAATGGGATAATACTCTATGTGTTTGTTTTTTCTTATTTCTTTTACTCAGCATAATTATTTTGAGAGTCATTGATGTTGTTACATGTATAAATATTTCATTCCTATTTATTGCTAAATAATTTTCTATTATACAGCTATACCAGTATTGGAATTATTTCCTTTCATGGATATGACTGATAAAAGATTATTGAGTTTTTGTATGACTTATGGATTTGATGATTTTGTGTTTCTTAGTAAAAATCTTAGAGTGGAATGACTAGATCATATACTAGGTACATGTTAAAAATTGTAAGAAAATGCCAGATTATTCTCTGAAGTGATTATGCATTTGACATTCCTACAAGCATTTCATGAGAATTATAATGCTCTATATTCTTTACAACATTTACTATGGTCAGTTTCTTTTTAAAAAAATTTTAGCTATGTCGTGGCATCTCATTATGGTTTTAATTTGTACTTCCCTGATAACTTTTGACCCTGAAAATCTTTTCCTGTGCTTATTTGCTATACAGGAATATTCTTTCCTAAAATGTTTGTTCGATTCTTTTGCCTGTTTCAGTTTTTTACTTTAAGCTCAGGGAAGACCATCCATGCTTTTGGTTATTCATTAGAACTCACAGGACTCAGAGGCAGCAGTACCCATGACTATCTTATCAGTGAACAATAACGAAAAAGGACACATCAGGTAGTCTGGAGGAATCCCTGTATAGACTTCTTGCATTTTCCCTCTCGGGAAGGGTGCTATATGGAAGGCCCCCCAAGATTCCTGTGTTAAAGATGTGTCCCCCAGTGTGGAGCCATTGGAGGTGGTGGAGATTTTACGAGATGGGGCCTAGAAAGAGCATTGGCATGGGGATGTACCCTCAAGGGGGATTCATTAAGTGAGCTGCTTGCTCTACTGTGTGCTCTCCACCATGATATGCTGCCTTCCAGAGGCCCAAAGCAATGAATTTGCCCAACCACAGACTGATATCTCCAAAACTATGAGCCACAGAAACCTTTCTTTTTCATTAATGATTTACCTTGGCTATTTTGTTATAGTAATGGGAAGCTAACTAAAGAGTCACATAGAAATGCACCTTCCTTCAGTAGCAAAAATTAGCAACATATCTGTTAAGATTTGCCTTGGGAAACTCATTTGAGATTTCCAAGGCAAAATCATAACATGTATTGGTGTCAGTCATGTAGGTAGTCTGCTGGTATGGCCAGCCACATGTACCATAATTCTAGAAGAGAAGAAAGTATTCACCATCAATCAAAGATTTTGTACAATTAGTCTAGGTAAGCTAGAGCAGCAGTATAGTACCCCCTGTGGGCAAAAAAAAAAATCCTTATTAACATAATCAACATTTCTAATTCAGGTTCCTGGGTGGCCAGTTGAGAGCTAATCCTGTAAGCCTACCCATGTTATGTTATCTCCCCTCCCCTCCCCTTCTCTTTTCTTCTCTCTCTCTCTCTCTCTCTCTCTCTCTCTCTATATATATATATATATATATATATATATATACATATATATTCTTTTATTATTTTTATTTATTATTATTATTATGATGATTATTATTATTTTGATACTGGGGATTGAACTCAGGGGCACTTGACAACTGAGCCATATTCTTAGCCCTGTTTTTTATTTTATTAGAGACAAGGTCTCACTGAATTGCTTAGCGCCTTGCTAATTTGCTTAGGCTGACTTTGAACTCTTGATCCTCCTGCTTCCACCCCCCAAGCTGCTGGGATTACTGGTGTACACCCCTGCGCCCAGACTTTTATTATTCTTAATAGTCACTTGGTTGGGAAGAGTTGCAAATATCAGGCACAGAACAGTACAACTTCTGGGAATGTGGTATTTGACTTGAGGCCATAGCTACTGGCATTTGAGTTGAATGCAGTTTATAATATCATGATAAGAAAACCAAGTTCAAGTAAAGGTAGAACCTGCCTGTTATGATAAGAACACGAAATTGGAAATAAGATGGAATTTATGGAAACATAAAAATCTTCAGGATAATTATTCGGGATGGTTGAGGCCTAGGGGACAAGTTGGAGGACAGGCAAGGGATGAATACTAGACGGTGAGATATTACCATTCCTTAGCCCAGGAAAGAGCCCTTTGGTATGACCTTGCTTTCCCCGCTCTGGAGGCTCAAGGAACTGACTGAAGATAAGAGTTTTTCTATATCAAACAGAGTTGTTGTTTGAAATTTAGTCTAATTAGGGCTTATTGAGCTACTTCTCTCAAATTCTCTGCCTTGCTCCTTCCCTATGACAAGTTCCTGTCATAAACAATGCCTTCCCTAATATTCTAGTGGTAAAAACACCTTCTCATAAGGCTGTTTCTTAGAATATCCTTTGATGAAAGCCAATGTGTTATGAAGGAGAATAACAACATGTGTGAACTAATAATTCAGTCCAGTGGGCAATGTTCTACTGGTCTATCCTAATTCAAGAACAGGTTTTAGAGTATTTTGTGGTACCTATTCCTGGTATCCTTCTGGCAACATTGTAGAAATGTTGCTTTTCTTAACTTGGCTCTTGATAACTACTGAAAGACATTAAATTTAATATTAATTCTTAATACCAAAGTTATTCTTAATAAAAATTACCACATGCTTGGACCAAAAAAAAAAAAAAATCAAGATTAGACCTCCTGAAAAGTAGTTAGAATGTAGGCATCAGAAATATTTAATAGAAGCATGGGCTTTGGTGAAAATGAAGGCAGTCAAGAAAGACAGGAGTTCCATTTGATTGTATTCAATTAAAAATATATGAGCTTGATTTCCTGTTATATCTAATATTATTTTAAACAATTTTTCAGAATGCTTTATACTATGGGAATTTTTTTCATGTTATGTTATATAAGGCAGGAATTGAGAAAGGAGATTTTGGGTTTGGAGAAAGAAATGTTAAGAAAAAAATGGCTTTAATTGTTGTAAAATATATAAACTAACAATGATGAGTTAAAGAATATATGTATATATAAAGATATATATAAAGAAAGATGTCCAAGGCAGTGCTACCCCTCCTCAGCTGACAGTACATGAGATTAACCACCTTAAATGGGAGGACAGTTTTCCAAAGGTTATTACTAGATGTAGACAAAATACATTTGGGCTTCAGATTATAATGGCTACTTAAATAATGTTTATAGGTAGTTGGTTAAGAAAGGAAAAGGGAATAATATAAAAAATTTGTCTGATGAAAATAGTAGGTGTTTAGATTATGGACTATTACCTACAGCTTATATTGCTAAATTTTCCTATGTCAAGTTACCAAATTTAAACTCTTAAACTTTACCTCTTTGAGAGTTGTGCACTTTCTTATCCAAATATATTTGGAGTTGTGTTAAAATCGAATAGAAAAATTATTCTAGTAAATTTTTTTTTGATGAAAAGCATTGGTTGAGATAGCTATATTTTTGAACCCTAGAACTGTTTAATGAAGATAATTTATATCAGAGCCATTTTTGTGGAGCTGGTTTTGAGTTCCTGATATTAGGGTAAGGGCTCAAGGGGCAGATATTTAGCCAATTTTTCTGTTGCTTTGGGCCCAACTACTTGATGCCTTTAACAAATATGTTCTTTATAACAGTATGTAAGACAATAAGAGCATGCATGAAGGATATTATAACTGAAAATGGAAGCCAAATATAGGAGTATTAAAAACTTTTGTATGTCTTATAATGAAAAATTATAGTCCTGAATTATTTTAATATATTCCAGAAGGGGAGAGATTTTCCATGTCCATTCATCATGTAACCATTTCAAATATTACTCTCCTCTTTCCAATGAAGACAATAATTGCTCATTAAATTTGTTTAGTTTCACATAACTACTTAATATATCTAGAGATCAATTGTGGTAAAAGTAGAAAAAATAATCATCAAAGACGAAGGAATGATGTTAGTAGTGAGCACTGACATTATGACCATGTCTACATGGGCACAGAGTGACATGAGGATCTGGTAATTTTCTGGCTTATTTTATCTGAGTAAATAGCCATCCTAGATGCTGCTTCTGACAGTAGAGGTAGTGATATTAGCAAAAACCACCACTTAGTGAGTGCTTACCAGGTGTTAGGCACTGTTCTGAGCACCATTCTTGCATAATTCATTCTATCTTAAAAGCAATGTATTATTTTTAACCCTCTTGTTATAGACAAACAGATCAGAGATCACATGGCTTAACTTGTTTGAGATCACACATCAATAGAAATACAAATGCAGTTCAGACCCAGGCAATTTAGTCTATATGTACTGTAAACCACTACTTTTTACAGGTAAAAGCGACAAATCTAATATTCTACACTCTTTGTTTACCTCTCATGTCAAATTCAAAGAAGTTTGGTGAATTTAAAGCACTTTGAAAATTTATAATATTTATATGAAGATTAATTATATTATTTGTAAGTATATATATAAGGATTATTTATAATACTTACAGTATAAATATCATTTAACTAAAAATTTTCATCCAAAATACTTAATATTTTTAGAGCAATGGTGCTTGGTTTTATAAGTGAATTTTTATATTCAATCTAAAGATATTGCTGTCTGTTTTCTTAGGGAAGCTTAATGTGTGAGTCAAAATGATGATAGTTCATAGGGAATGTTTAAGGGGGATAGAAAGATTGTCTTCCTTCAAAAATGTCCACAACAGGAGTTCTGGCTCAGTGGTAAGAGTGCTTGCCTAGTATGCATGAGGCACTACGTGGCTGCATCACTGTAGTAAGACTTTCATAGAAGAACTAATACCAATCCTCTTCAAAATATTTTATGAAGTAGAAAAGAGGAAACCCTTCCAAACTCATTCTATAAAGGTAGTATTACCCTGATAACAAAACCAAAGACATATCAAGGAAAGAAAACTTCAGACCAATATCCCTGATGAACATAGACGCAAAAATTCTTAATAAAATACTGGCAAATCACATACAAAAACATGTCAAAAAGATTGTGTACCATAATCAAGTGGGATTCATTCCAGGGATGCAAGGTTGGCTCAACATATGGAAATTAATAAATGTAATTCATTGTGTCAATAGACTTAAAGACAAGAACCACATGATTACCTCAATAGATGCAGAAAAAGCATTTGACAAAATACAGCATCCATTCATGCTCAAAACACTAGAAAAACCAGGGATAGTAGAATCGTACCTCAACATTGTAAAAGCTATATATGCTAAACCCAAGACATCATTCTAAATGGAGAAAACTTGAAAGCATTCCCTATAAAAAGAGGAACAAGATAGGGATACCCTCTTTCAATACTTCTATTCAACATAGTCCTGGAATTTCTAGCCAGAGAAATTAGACAGATTATCTCCTCATTTCACTATCTTTTACATATTCTAATCTTAGCTTCTTTTCCCCATAATCTGATTTTTGTTCAGACTTTCAAAATGAAACTGTGGGAAGGAACTGAGTGGTATATAGAAAGGTTAATCTGAGGTTGTGAATTTTTTCATTTCATCTTTTACTTCTCTCATACTGTGAAAGACTGCCTTCTATTAGTTACTGATGGTGGGTCTTGGCCTTTGGTTTCAAGAGTTAGTGCTTTAGGTTTTGCATAGGGAAGCATGTATGCACAGTTTTAGAGCTAAATTTGACTGTAACTCAGATCTTTAAAAAAAAGAAAAAAGTTAGTGCAGGCCCAAAGATTTTGGGTCTTTCCCAAGATGTCCAGTATCATCATATTTCCCATCCCAGCACTTCAAAATACTGAACACCCAACTGTGTGTGCTCCAAGTTCCCAACACATACCCATCTACAGCCCCCAACACACGCTCATTCACATTTACATACCCCCACTATTCTAAGACCTATCCAATATAACTAAATATTCAGTGATGGAAACAGTTTTGCAATTATGTTCCCTCACTTTAGAGTAGAAGAAACATTTTTATAAGGCTTTGGATTTGTGAATGGTATAATGGCACGCTATGTTGTATGTGTCTAGTATTTCTATGTGTCTAAGCACCAATCCAAAGCAATATACCACTGTTTTTGGTGTCAATATACACAAATGGCATCAAATGACATTTCAGAGTGGGACATGCTTACCCTGGTTATATCCCATTATGTGTGTGAGACTGAAGATTAGTTTTTATGTTTTATAAACTGTAGAGTTAAAATCTACTTAAGGGCAAGAATCTTGTCTGTCTTATTCACTAGCACTCAAAACACAGTGGGCTCTGGGTCAATAACTGTTGACTGAAAATCATTACCCTCATCATATGTATTGATATATGTACTACATTTAGGCATTGGAAATATCATACCCACTTTCCAGCTGTATTATCTGATTCCTTTCATTCTGAATCCCAATTTGTGTTTTCCTATTATAGCATCATCTGAATTCGCCAGGATATAATTAAACAACTCATTATGTGTTTTTGAATACCCAGAAAGCTATGGGTGGAAAACAAAATCTATGTTGGCATTGAAAATGCTTTAAATAATATCTAGCCTTGAATGGAAAACATACATTATCTCTGGTCATCAAACATATCAACAGATGATAATTATGATAATTTGTGAATTTATTTGGCAGATCAGGATATTATTCCTCAGAAAGTTCTACTTCCATTTTGTGATTTGGCTTAAACTTTCATAAAGGAGTTATCATAGGAAGTCATGTTCCCTTATTTGGGGACACTGGAAAAAAGCCATTGAGCAATTGAATATGAGTTTAAAAATAGAAATTATGAGAAATATTACTGTCCCAACCAGTAGAAATTGATAAAATAAGTGTATTTTCTTGGAGATGAAAGAAAGCCTACCTCTAGAGATAGAGATAAAATTGACCAGTGTTTTTGTAATGCTAGATATGACCAAATATTTCCTAATATATGTTTGCTTGTTTTGAAGCAATTTAGAGTTAAAGGGAGAAAACTTCTTGTCTCAGTCTGATTTTATTTTAAAGGTTATATGCTGAAAATTTGAAATAGCCATCAATAGATGTATGATTACATTTTGTGCATCTGATTATTTGACAAAATTTTGACTCATGCTAAGTCTGAATATAAATGTCATAATTTTTAATTTGGTTTATAAAGAGTATATGTTTATTGTAGGAAAGACAAATTGGCGTTTTCCTTTTGTGGATCTTATTTTTTCTATTAAAAGTGGCTTTATGAGATATAATTCACATTCTGTATAATTTGCCCACCCAAAGGTACAATTTAATGGCTCACTCTTAGTATATTCAGAATTGTTCCTCCATAGCCACAACTTTAGACTTTCATTATTCCAAAAAGAAACCTCATAATCTCACACCTTAGTTGCTACCCAGAAGACCAATGTCTCCTTGGCCTTGTGCAACCACTAATTTATTTTCTCTCTGTAGATTTTACTATTCTGACTGTTTAATATAAAGAAGCATGTAATACGTGGTCCTTTGTAGCTGGTTTCTTTCCTTTAGCATAATGTTGCCAAGTTAAATCCATGTTGTAATATATATCAGTACTTCATTTCATTTTATTGTTCAATAGTATTCCATGGCATGAATAGGTAACATTTTATTTGCCCATTCATCAGTTGTTAGGCATTTGAGTTGTTTTCACTTTTGGCTATTAAGAATAATGCTGCATGACTTTTGTATGTAATTGAAATCATATCATTGTATTCTTAAAACATGTAACATGCACCTTGTAACTGTACTGAGGCATTCCTTGTTATACATTTTAAAAATATAAAATAAAATGCTTTTTCTTCTTTGGAAAAATCTAAAGTAAAAATTTGCTATGGTATGCATTTTAGAATCAGAAAAAGGAAATAACTATTAATCACAATGTAAGATAAGAGATGATCCCCTGTTAACACTTGGGTATATATTTTTCTAGACTTTTGTGGTTTTCTTTTTCAATGAAACTACATTTAATAAAATTGGGATTGTAGTATAAGCAATGTTACATAATTTACTTTTTCATTCAATACAGCATAAATTCTGTTGAATTTGCTGAAAGAAAGGAAGAAAAAAAGAAAGAAAGAGTGCTGCCATGAACATTCATGTACAAAATTTTCTATAGGTTTATATTTCACTTAGGTATACACCTACGAAGGAATGTGTCTGGGAATATGTCACTGTGGTAACTACAGTTTCCAATTTCTCCACATTTTTGTCAACACTTGTTATTCTTTTTCTTTTCAGTAAGGAAAAAAAATACGTGTTTTTTTTCTTAACTTGCTTCTTTCATTTAGAATAACCATTTTAGTAGGGGACAAAGTGGCATTTCATTATTTTTATTTACATTTCTCCAGTGGCTGTTGAGCTTTTCATGTGGCTTACTGGCCAGTTGCATGTCTTATTTGGAGAAATGTCTATAATGTCAGATTTTATGCCCATTCACAGAGTACTGGCAATAATTTCACTTGCAAGAAATAACTTTGAGCAGGAAACATAAAAATCAAGGAAAGGAACCAGTCACAAAAGACTATATTGTATAATTCCATTGGCATAAAATGTCTGGAATTGGTTAATCTACAGAGACAGAAACATTATTAGCTACTTAGGGCTTAGATGGGGGAATTACCACTAATGAGTCAGAGGTGTCTTTTGGGGATGATGAAAATGTTCTAAAATTAGATCATGATGTTGTTTGACTCTATAGAAACAGTAAAAATTGTTAAATTGTATTGTTTAACAAGTGTATCTTATCATATGCAAGTCATACCACAATACAGCTGTTAATAAAAAGGCAGAGGGAGAGCCACCCCCCATAACACCCACCGCCTTAAAAAAAAAAAAAAAAGAAAACAAGAATTAAGCAGTTAGTTCTCTTTGGTAATCATCCATTGAACTCAGAATGCAATCCTCTTTTTCTTTGTGGTTTGCATGGCTCCTATATGATGATTAATTAGAATAGAGAAAAAAATATAGTATGTATATGTGCTACACTCTACTCTAAAATAGGTGTCGCAAGGTTTTATAGCCAAGTTATATTTTTTTTCCATTTTAAAGCAAAGATTTAAATTAAAGTTAACATTTTCTGGAAAAATTTGAAGTGTTTTTATTATGCTTTTATTTTTGGTATAAAATACTTTAAGCTAATAGTAATAAAAACTTCAAATATAGTAAATTAATGCTTTCCTCATTTAGTTCTTTTTCAAATAACATTACTGAGAGTTTGCCATATAACAAGGATAACACTAGACACTTTTTCATAAATTATTAAGGTATTGTTAATGTCACTTTATAATGTAAAGCACTAGATTACCTGTACTAGCATAATTAGCATAGTATACTTTTTTTGTGTGTCATGACATGGAGAGTAGCTGCCAACTAATATCATTTTTCCTTTGGAATATCCTAAGAATACAATAGTTATAGATGTGCTAGTTTAAAAGAGAAGATGGAAGGAAAAAGTCACTGGTCCTAAGCAATTTTGAAATCCAGCCAGGCAGACTTCATTCAGTTTCACTGAATGAGTTCAATAGCCTGGGGAATAATTCTCTGTGACTTGAAAGCACTCTCTGGGCTCAGGGCTTTGCCCTCTTAGCTTTGCCCTCTGAGTCATCCTTTCTTTTCCAGGAAAAGTAGCATGGGTTGCCGAAGAAGAGTGGTGGTTTTTATTAACATATTTTTGCCTGTAGAATTGTAGAAGTCTGACAGCTTCCTTTCATTTTGTCCTCTCTCTCTACCCTTCAGTACTAGCTGGCAAGATTTCTGTTGGCAAATCATTCTCAAGCACTTTGTGAATCTCCTGTTTGTGTCATGGGGATTCACTCTGTGACACAAGAAATTCCTTCACTTTCTTAGATAAACCAATCTATTTTTGCTCTCAGTGGAGATGACTTAAAGGATCTATGAACACATCGTTGATCTGTTCAAGAAGCCTTTGTTTTTTTCATGTTCTTTTTGGAACTAGACATTGAACCCAGGGTCACCTTACCTCTGAGCTACATCTTTGGCTCTTTTTATTTTTATTTTTTTAAAGCAGGGTCTTCCTAAGGTGCTTAGGGCCTCACTGAATTACTAAGTCTGGCCTTATATTTGTGATCCTCCTGCCTCAGCCTCTGAGTCACTAGGATTACAGGTGTGAGCCACTGGTGCTAGCACAAAGAGCCTTTCATATGACTGGTAATGCTAAATTTTAATCTTTTTAAAAAATATATATATTTATTTTTTAGTTGTAGTTGGACACACTATCTTTATTTTATTTATTTATTTTTATGTGGTGCTGAGGATTGAACCCAGGTCCTTGCATGTACTAGGCAAATGCTCTACCACTGAGCCACAACCCCAGTCCCTAAACTTTTCATCTTTGTGAGGTATTAGCAAAAGAGTTTTAGCCATATTCTTAGTTTTTGTCTCTAGAGCATGCTTTGTTGACAATAAACCTCTCATTTTGTATCTCTTGTAGTCTATATAGCTTGAAGTTTTCCCAAATCATCAAGCTCTGCTTCATTTTTGTTTAAGTTCTTCCCTTAGTTTATTTCTTTCCCCTTACATTAGTCAAAGCATCAGGAAAAAAATAAACTATTCTGCATTTTTAATTATGTGCTTGGAAATCTTCTCACTAGTATAATTATTAATATCCATATTTATACTAATAGATTGTTCAAAGCAATCAAGGAATTTTATTACATGTCTGCAATATTTTTTTCAATGTCTGTCCAACTCCAAAGGCACTTCCATGTTTTTAAATGTTTGGTGCAGCAACAGGTACTCCTGGTTACCAAACTCTGTATTAGTTCCTTTTGCTAACATAGTGAATCAGTATAGCTGAAAACAACATGCATTTTTTTTTAAGTCCTACAGTTCTGGAGATCAGGAGTCTAAAATGATCTTACTGGGCTAAAATCAAGGTGTTGGAAAGGCTTTGTTCCTTTTTGGAAGTTCTAGAAAAAAATCTGTCTTTTCCCGGTCTCCTGGGCTATCTGCATTTCTTGGTTTTTGTTTCCATTCCTCAGTCTTCAAAGGCAGCCCCACTGAGTCATATTCTTCTCACACCTCTATTTCTTCTGGCTTCCTCTTCTATTTACAAGGATCCTTGTGATCACATTGTGAAAACCGGATAAAAGGACTTTCCCTATTTAAAAATCACTTAGCAATTTTAATTTCATCTGCAATTTTAATTTCATCTGCAATTTTAATTTGCCTTTGTCACATAACCTAACATATCCAAAGATTCTGGAAAATCAGTACTTGGACATTTGGGGCTAGGGAGGCAAGCATGCTTATTTATTTATTTATTTTACAAAAATGCTGCAACCAGAAGCAGAACACATGGTTTTTCCATGTCCTATTTTTATACATAATGCTTAGATTTTTTGAGATTAAGAATAAACTTCCCTTAGGACAAAGTTTCACTTTGTCTAAGTATTTAAAATAAAATCTGCATGGATTCCTTAATTTGAGGCAAGTGGGATAAAAGTTATGTTAATTTTTTACTTGAAAATCATCCAGAAAATTTTACCAGGATTTACTATTGGCTAAATTATTTTATCACTAAGGCAGATTATTTTAATCCATATCTGAAATAATATTGCATTTAATAATTAGAGTTGAATTTTTCAGACTTCTACATCCAGTGAAATTATATTTAAAAAATAAAAGAAAAAATTTTCAGACAAAACAAAATCCCGGAGAATTCACTGCTTTCAAACATTCACTAAAAATGGAGAGTTCTTCAGGGAAAAGATAATGATACCAGACAAAATTTAGAAATAGTCAAAAGAATAAAGAGTGCTTAAAAATGGTAAAATAATGGTTAAAACATAAAAATATATTTTCTTTTACTTAAAATATCTTAAAAAGGAGTTAATGGTTTACAAATAAAAATAATAACAGCAAATTGTAGGGCTCATAACTTATGCAAAAATAAAATCCATAATAATAATAGCATAAAGAACAGGAAATGGAAATGGAAGTGTATTGCTGTAAGCTTTTTAACAGCTTGTTAGTGAAATGATATATTACCTGAGATTCAAGTGAAATAGGTTAAAGATATATGTTCTAAATCTTGAGCAACTACAAAGAGTTATATCTAGTAAGACACTAGTGAAGATAAAATGAAACATAAAATATTATTAACCTAAAAGTAGTCAGGGAAGAGGAACAAAGTTCAAAGAACAGGTAGAGCATTAAAAACTATTAGTAAGATGGTAGACCATATTTTGTTCATTGAGATATATATATGCAATTATATCACATGTAAAAAGCAAACAGAATAAAAATCAACTCCCTTCTATATCTTGTTTGCAATATAAAGTCACAGATGAGTTAAAGCACAGGAATAGGAATAACATTATCAAGTAAACACTAATAAAAAGAAACCAAGAGACAGTATGAAGTATCTCTTTTGGACAAAGAATGTTATTGGGAATAGAGATTTTACACATTAATAATGGACCAATTTATTAAGAGGATGTAACAATCCTAAATGTTTATACAATGAACAATTCAGCTTCAAAAAACAAGCAACAGAGCTGGAATGTAACTCAGTGCCTTGCATGCATAAAGCCCTAGGTTCAATCTCCAGCTCTAAGAAAGAAAATACAAAAAACAAAAACAAAACAAAACCTCCCCCCAAATACATTCAGAAAAAACTGTTATGACTGAATATATTTTTTAAAAAATATTTTTAAGTTCCTTAACAGCAGTTTTCTTATTAATGGAATTTTCGAAAATCTAAATAACATGGATGAGAAGGAATTACTCTATAACCTTTAAATATTAACATATGCACTGTCTTTGTGAAGAGATAATTCTGATTTCCACATTATTAATTAATTAAAATATTAATTTAAAAGCCAACTATATGCCAACCAATTTATATATGTTATGGAATCAGGATATTAACCTCATAATGTAAACAAAGAAACTGAAAATTAATGAAATGACCCAATTGCCAGATGTGTTTGCACATGCCATAGTTTGGATCTTGAATGTCTCCCAAAGGTCTATGTATTAAGAGCTCAGTTCACAGAGTGACCCTACTGGGAAGTGGTGCAATCTCTAGGATGTGGGGCCCCAGTAAGAGGAGGTGAGGGAAGTTCATACGTCACTGGAGGCATCTTCCAAAGGGGACTGTGAAATGTGGAAACTAGACCAAAATAAGGGAGGGGGTGGGGAGAAAAAGATAAAAAAGAAGAAGAAGGAGGAGGAAGAGGAGGAGGAGGAGGAGGAGGAAGAAGATGAAGAAGAAGGAGAAGGAGAAGGAGAAGGAGAAGAAGAAGAAGAAAGAAGAAGAAGAAGAAGAAGAAGAAGAAGAAGAAGAAGAAGAAGAAGAAGAAGAAGAAGAAGAAGTAGTAGTAGTAGTAGTAGTAGTTAGAGCAGGAATCCCATGAAAATAGAGGAGAAATTAGTGGAGTAGAGAAAAGGGATTGAGTAAGAAGGAGGAGGGACAGGAAAAGGGAAGAATGGAAGAATGAATCTGACCAGATTTTTCTAAATACATATATGAATATATCACAGTTATTTTCATTTTTATGTATACACATAATTCACTAATTTAAATAAACTATGAATAAATAGAAGAAAGGTCAGTAAGAGTAGAAGAAATAGAACAGGGAGAGGGAGGAAGCGAGGGAAAAGAAAAAGGACTGACTTGGAGCAAATTATATTCCATACTTGAATAATTATATCAAATTGAACCCTAATATTATGTGTAACTAAAGTCAACTAATTTGAAAAAAGGGAGGTTGTGAGACCTGTCCCCGTCCTGTCTGTTCACTTACATCAGCGAGGCAAGAAGTTTCTCCATCACACTCCCTACCACTGCCATCTGGCCCCCATCAGAGGCTGACTAATGCAGCTGCTAAGACTGCCATCTTTCCACCATATTACAGTCTCTTTCCAGAAACCACCTGACTTGAAATAACTTTAAAAAATCGAACTCTAATTTGGGAATCAGTGTAAGGGGTGGTTAGTTATCCCCTGAATCAGCAAGCAGGTTGTAAAGGAAGGAAATGTCATTCATTGATTAATTGCTTTTGCCAGAGAGAAGTAATAAAAATTATCCTATTTATTTTGGAAGGAGACTCTGTTGTCTAGGAGTCACAAAGACTAGCCTCATCTAAAGGGCTGCAAGAAACTTTGCAAAATTTGCAGTAATGCATACTTCATAATTTAAAAAGTGCCCATACAACATTTATGTTATTATTTATTGAATTAATTGATGGATAATATTTCTGAAGTCAATTATAATAACATGAGACTTTAGTATGGTTAATTCACTGCCTTAAAAAGCTTGTTGACTAAAGTAGTGGAATTTATAAAAACTACTGTTTCTCTGAAATTGATAAAGTCTTGCTGTTGTGATATTCCTTGACCTTATTAATTTACCAAGTCATAAAATTATTTTAATAAATACAGATGTATATTGGATGAAATAAAATAGACTGAATTTAAAACTATCTTCTGATTATAATCATATTTTAAAAATATTTTAGCCCATCAAAACATTACAACCTGTGACAGTCGTCGTCTTATTCATATTTTGGATATGTTCACTCCCTAAATCTCATGGAACAGACAGCAGAATCAATGTGTTGCTAAGGAAACACATCAAGCACAAACATAAAAAGCATAACAGGTTCAAAGGGCTCTGGGGAATTATTATGAAGCCATAAAACCTGCCAAATAATTGGAACAATAAAAGTGGAAAATTAATTTCAAGCAAGACTAAACATTTCAACTGACTGATGACAGGCTTTTAAAGAATATATACATAGAACTAGGAAAAAGAGGTGAGGATTTTTAAAAATCCAAGTGGTTAATTAATAGAGACTGAAGCCAAATGCAAGCATTGGGACTACAGCAGAAAAAATCTGGTTTCTGGTTTCACAAAGGGGAATTTACCTTAATCAAATTTATTAGTCAGAAGGATGGGGGGGGGGTGCGAACAGTACAGGCTCCTTGAAGTTGTTGAAAATGGACCAATATTTTAAGCATTGAGATTTGATGTGTTCTTTGGTCCAAGTAAAATATAGCCAGGGTGTTAAAGGAAGTAGAGACAGAAATAGGAGACCCTTTTTATGAATAATTTTACAAGGGCACTTAGTTCTGAAGAGACCCCCTAGGATTAGCCAATGTGATGGAATTATTTTTAAAAGGACTGGGAACATACCAAGTGGCTTGTGTGCCAGTTGACATCACTCATAAGAAAAGTGTTAAAAGGTGTTTAGAGGGTCAAATGAAGAAACACTTGGAAGCTCACTTACTTGATGAAGGAATGCCAACTGATTTTTTCAGATGAGAGAGAGATGCTTCATTAACTTGTCAAAATGTCAGAAAGGTATTATTTCTTCGGAAGAAAAGAGGTGTTATAACACATCCTTAGCGTTTCTACAGTGGGCAATTTACTGAAATGCTCTACTGGGTTAAAATGATCTCTTCTCTTAAAAGTGGCATAATGGGAAAATTGATAGATTGAATTGAAACTTGTTAAATTGCAAGAAACAGAGGTTATTCAGCAATTGAATCATTGCTAGCTCAGAAAAGCACTGCCTGTAGAGGACTTAAATTTTGGCAGCCATGTGGATGGCTTTCCCTTTTTAGACAGAATCTATGTAAACTTCTTTCTTAGGCCCTTTGGCTATACAAACTCACATGATGTATGACATGTGGCTAATTTGGGAATATATTTTCAAAACTTACACATCAGGAGAAAGTTCCATCAAAGACATGACTTGGCAGACGTCATGCTCATTTCAGGGATGCCACCTCTGGACAAGTCATGCTTGGAATTTCTTTTGTGGAATTGTCCCACAAGACCATGGGAAACTTTAAAAATTGTATTTAACTGTGAAATTTTTTCATACTTGGAGCAAAAATATTATATTTGGGAATAGTCCAAAGAAATCAGAGTCTCGTCTGGCAAAGAAAGCAAGTGATTAAACTCTTACTAATTAAAAAAATGAGGTATAACTATTAAGGAAAGAAAGTGATACTCTTTTGTGGCTTATAACTTGGTTTTCAAAGGAACTCCCAAAGCTTTTTCAGTGTGCTTGATCAATGAGGTATGCTGGTAACAGAGCTAGAGTTTTTCAAGGGGATTACTTTAAGGACAGTTTTAGAATTGGTAGCTAGTGTACTGGCTACCAATTCTAGTATCTTATTGTGTTTGTAGTTTTAACTTATAAAAAGAGAGAAGCACAGAGATATTGATGGTGAGTGAAAAATTCCTTGGTGATTTTAATTCTTAGAATTTAAGAAAAAGAAAAGACTCAAAAATTTTGTTGTGGTATGCTGTGGGGAAAAGAGTATGGTACCCATTAGAATCCAGAGATGACGTCAGGCAAACTTGGATAAATCATTTTAACCGTTTTTAGGTGTTTTTTTTTTAATCTAAAAAATAGGATTCTTCTTGCTTTTGGAAGATGAACCAACATATTATTGTCCCATTGGAAACAAATTCATGTATACATATCAGAGGGTAATTGTGAGGCTCAAATGAGATACTGATGAAAAAGAACTTTGAGAAGCTGATTCTCAGTAATTTAATATAATTTCAGAGAAAATATTTTATGAGGAAAAATCAGGACCATATAATAATATTGGATTTGGTTCTGCCTCTTGACTTCCTTACAACATTAAGCAGTATTTTAGTTTTGCATAAATAGGCATGAACTTTGTCACAGTTTTTACATATGTAAAAGAAAAAGAAATAATATTTGCCTTTGGGTTATCACATGAAAATACAAAGGGAGTTCTTGTAGAAACATCTGGAAAGGAAGGCCTGTATTAAGTATGATTGTATCCTATGTGATTGGCTTGGCAATTATCTGGCACATAGTCAGTTTACAATATATGCTATTTAACATGTATGTTCTTAGGATTCATGGATGGTGGTTTGTCATTCAAAGTAATACTTTCAAATTTACATACTTGGAACTCATATTTGAGCATAATTTCCAATAAAGTACTGATATTTTATCTTCTTAACAACATTATTTTTTTTGTTCAGGAGATTCCAGAGATGGGAAAAATAATCCTCTTACCAGAAGAAAATCCACCAAATGATAGCACATGTGCTTTGAATATGTTACTTTGGACACAAAAGACAAAACAAAGGAGCCTTATGTGATTTACAGACATCTAAGTTACAGATGAAAATTGGACATTTATAATATAAACATCATGCAAAATGTCCTGAACTTAAGAGATATTTTGCATTTGGCATGGAAAAATTCTTGAGACCTATGAAAGAATGAATTTTTTTTATTGCTCTTTCTTCTCCATTATTGGGCCAGGCTGGTATGTGCCATCAATTGCCATTTATCCTTAGGAAAGGATATTAAGTAGTGTCTATGCAGTTAGAAAAATAGTAGTGATACATCTTTTTAGACAAGAAGAAATAGCTGTTTCTGAGTCTCTCCTATATCCTCCAATGTACATTCAATGATTCTGCCTGCTGCATTTGCCTTGGGAAAAAATTCAAGCTCTGATAAATGCGGTGAGAAAGAAAATGAGAGGATGTTTGGAACATAAGGCTAGGTCTAGTGGTATCAATCACAGACAACTACCTTGTTTTATTTTACAAACTCCAAAATCTGTGTTTAAAGGCTTCAGTGCACCAAGTAGCTGGATACATTGCAAATTAGATCATCACATATTAGCATTTCACCCTCTATCACATGGAATGTTTCAAAATGAGTCTTGTCTATACTTTGAGAATGCAGTGGTAAAAGGCTGGGATTATGATTTCACAGACTGAGGGCAGTAACTCACTTTTCATTTATACACTTTTTATCAAACACATAAATAGTTATCATAACACCAGCACTCTCATTAGTCCAGGTAGAAATTGTTTGAATGGATATATATGTAAGAGAAATGTTTATCTAAATGTAACATTTGAGTAAGAGAAAGATATTTGTTACATTCAACAAAATTTGGACAACTTCTGCTAGGTAGAATCCAATCTATTCAGATGCCAATGTGAAATAATAACCAATAACTCTGGAATTTGGAGTTATTAAAAAGATTTATTTAATATTATTTAAAATATTAAATAATGTTATTAATTTTTAAATAAATAATATCCAATATTATTTATTATTTATTTAATATTAATTTCTAATCTTAAAAAAAACAACTAGTTTTGTTTTAAGCTAACTCAAACACAAAAATATTTTTTCTTAAAAATTTTCTTCATAGACCAATGGTATTATGAGGGACTGGAGACAACCCTTAGCTCACGGGTAAGGGAGATTATTTTGATCAACTGGGACTTTTACTTTCTTTGGTCCAAGTTCTATTGGTCTTTTCATGGAGATTTAATGGAAATCTTGGAATCTTCCCTTTTCAGTTTTAGGTTTTTACTCCAATTTTTAAAATGAAATTGATTAAATCACATGCTTTATTATCTGATTTATGTAAGAACTTTGCTTTACACCTGTATGCTCTGCAAAAATCCTGACTGCTTAGACTGATAAATCATTTGTGTGTGTGTGTGTGTGTGTGTGTGTGTGTGTGTATTTACTTGAACTGGCAGCTCTTTGTACAATTTTTTGAAATTTATGATTTTATTTTATTTTTCTCACATTTTTATTTGTTCTTTGTAGTTGAACCATTTTTGATCTATATATCTATGTCAATATATTTTCTGCTGTCTGCCTTCTCTTGTTCATTGTGTGAAGGTAGAATTTACAATTCATTTTTATTGCTAGGAAAATGGTTTTTGTTTGAGATCCATGCTGAAAATGGGTTCAATAAATCAGGAAAAAACACTTTTGACTGCAGGTAACAGAAAACAAAATGTGTCTTATACCATTAGGAGGTCTAATTTGAGAAATAAGAAACTCTGAGGTAGGCATTAAGGGATGGTTCACTGGTTTAGTGAGACTAGCAAAGAATCCAGGCACTTTCAATCTTTTCTCAGGATGTTAGCTGTGTTTTTGGCTCATGGATGGTTATTGAGGGCTGCTGTAGCTCCTGGCACAGTCCTAATGAGATGGCATTTAGAGCAGAAAGAAACTAAAGGGGGCAAAGGAGATTACTCCATGTGCATTTCTCCTCTCTTTATAAGGCTAAAATATTTCCAGAAGCAATTCAGATATTTTTATATATTTGTTTTCAGAGTTTTCTTAGCTTGCATAGGCAGGGACTTATAAAGAGTGAAAAAGTGTTAAGGAATTTTAAAGATATACCCCATATTAGGATACTATTTGAATTGTAAGGAATTGAGGTAAATTTCTGAAGACAGGTGTATGTGATTCAGGGAGCAATTTTTGAGTTAATTAATGATGTATGCTTTGTGCAGTGTATAAATAAAGAGCATACAGGATGAATTTGTAACTGATAAAGGATAAATTCTTATGTTAATATTGAATTTTCAGGTAAGGGCTTCAATTTCACCTGGACACCTTAAAATGTTTGAAGAAAAGGAATACGAATAATAGTGATGACTTTAAAAATGACATTATTGTAGACTTTTTTTTATCTGTTCTTTTTTATTTTAAATTTATTTATGTATTCTAATTTGTTATACATGACAGCAATATTATACGTGTACTATTTCAATTCATAGTACACATATAGAACACAATTTTTCATGTCTTTGGTTGTTCACGAAGTAGAGTCAAACCATTTGAGTCTTCATACATGTACTTAGGGTAATGATGTCCATCTCATGCCACCATCTTTCCTACCCACATGCCTCCTCCCTTCTACTTCCTCCCCTTTGCTCTAGCTAAAGTTCCTTCATTCCTCCCATGCTCCCCCCAACCCCCATTATGGATCAGCATCCACATATCAGAGAAAGCATACAGCCTTTGGTTTTCTGAGATTGGCTTATTCACTTAGCATAATATTCTCCAACTCCATTCATTTACCTGCAAATGCCATGACTTTTATTCTTGCAAAAATACAGAGAAGTAAACACTAGTATTTGTTAGGAATCTGGTTAAATGAAATTTCTTAGGGAAATTCAGTTCTGGTTCAAACTAGGACTTTGTATTTGTAGATCCAGTTTTTTGTAACCCACTGATTTTCTTATCATAATAGCTACTATTTTGAGTACTTACTGTGTGTTAGATATAGTGCTAAATGGTTAACGCACATATCTTACATAATGATTTTCCTAGTTTTCAAGATTGAAATTCATTGAGGTTAAATTGTTTGATTTCAAAACCAATGAGTGGCTGAAACAGAATAAGAAATTTTTTTTTTCAAATTACCTTACATTCCAAACTAGTCCCCTAAAGCTCAGATTGAATTTGTGATTGTACTTTGTATAAAGTATAAATTGAAAAGGACATCTCTGTGTCTGTAGTTATTAAAAATTTAGCCTTTAGGTAAACTTCATTAATTTCTGTGGGTATGTTTCCTAAATTCTGTTCTTTGGAACTCTACATTAAGAAACATGAGTCTCTACAAAGGTAAATGAGCTACTAGAATGTTGGGCTTCCCAGAGTCTTTATAATGTAATGCGCACTGAACTTTTCCATGAAATGAATTGCTTCCCAATTCTTTAATCATGGAAGGGCTTTTAGGGAAACACCTATTAATATCTCTATGGATGAGTCTACCTAGTTAAATGATTTCTGCTCCTACAAGCCACTACCCAGGTCCATTTAGTGTAGGAAGTTTATCATGCTCCAGTGAAGATGCACTCCAGCTTCCTGCAAAATCCCTTTTCCCTGTGCTACCTTGATTAGGAAGAGCTCCTTTAACTTGAATTTATGTGATAAAATAATAACATCCAGAATGAAAGACTTTCAAAGCTTCCCCTCCAATATTTAGAAATTCTTTAAGTGTTAATTTGTAAGTTATACTTATGAATATTCATTTACTTCATTTTTTCTTACTCATGTTTGGAAGCAGCAAACAAGAGAAAGAGTGGTCTACATTATTCTTTTTAGGTTTTGCTTTTTAATCATTTCTTGCCTATCTGTATACAGTTTACGTCTCCCTCAACTGATTCAATAGTCAATGACAAGCTTTAAGTAGGGCTATTCTGGTCTCACATGTAACATATCAAAGTTTACTTTGAGAAGAAACACTGATATTTTATCTTTGGCTTATAAGTGGGATTTTTCCTTATTAATGGTACCTCATTGGGGACTTAAGAAGTGGATCATTTTGGTGTAATTTAACAATGAAAGAGAGGAATGTACAGGAGATATTTCCAAAATGTAGTATAGCCTGACCTTGGAACCTTTAGAACACCACCTTATCTTCCACAGACCTTGTGATTAGAAAATGGGATGTTCTAAATTATTGCTTCATTTATTTCCATTCTATTACACATTATCTAGATGTTAAAAAGAAATCCTTGGAATTACTACCCTTGGTTTAGAGCAATATAGCTCATTGTTGCAAGCAAATTTCATTTCCCCAGGCTCTTCTTTAGAAAGTGTGACAGCTCCTGCCATACCTGGTTTTTCTCTGGCTGCACTGTGATATAGTTGTTCCACGGTTCCACATTGTAAAAGAGAGTCCTGTGACACCTAGGCAAGCATACTGGGATCCTTGAGAGATTTTCACAGATGCATTTTCCTCCACACATGTCTTCGGAGAGTAAAATCCATGAAGTTTACTGGTAGGGAAATTCTGTTTATTCTGCCCATGAAATATGTGTCAGAGCAGAGTCTCTTCTCTCTCAGAGCTTGAGTGAATTTCGTCCTGAGGTGGTAAGGGCTGAATGCCTCAGAGCCATAGGCCATGACAGGTGACATTTTTGTAGACTGGGCAGCTGTTGGCAGAATCAGTACAGGTTCCAGGCAAGAGCTGCATATGGCAGCAACTTCAGTCAGCATGGATGTGGGTTTGATCTGTTGTAGTCCTGTGGGCAAAACTCATTTTGGCAAAAGCTTTCAGTCAGCTGATAGCTGAGACCACTCAGTGGTAGTGGGCTACAGTTCTCACGTACCCCGCAAATTACTTCAAAAGTGTTCCTCCAAGTTCTCTGAAGTATTATCAGTAAACAAGTCTATGTCAAGCATTACACTCCTCTCCTGCTTAATTCTCTTTCTTTCATAAAACTGTAGATTTTTAATTTTGGGGGAAAAACCCTCTAAGCTCAACCCTGTTTTGTTCCTATGAAATAATGAACCTCAGAAATAATGCTCAGTGTTCTATGACAAATGAGGGTTAAACCAAGTTTGGAAGCAGTTTTTGCCAACCCCTGAGTCTAAGGCTATTGCTACAAGTTACATTTGTCTTAAAATGACTGAAGCTGAGCTCAGCCACAGCAGTTCAATTGCTTTGCTGTAAGGCAAAGAAACTGCTTCTGACTAAACCATGCAGGGAAAAGCTTCCTGCTGGGGATCTAATGAGTTGCTTGGAGAATTAAAGGAAGACTTGAGAAATTAGGCCTTAGCAGAGGGAAAACATGGAAAACTTCTGTGACTCCAGCCCAGAAACTTGAGGCCTACATCCCTGGTGTTGTTTTCTGCCCCTGTCTCTCTTGTGTCCACTGTAGGATAAAATGTTCAAAGAACATCTAATTAGGGGACCTCAGTTTTCAGCTCCTGTGCCCACCTCAATGTAAAAGTTTGCGTATGAGAAACATCATAATTTATTTTTATTTTGTGAGAGTGAGGAGGGTGATCAAATACGAAAGATAGATCATCAGAATTATGTGACATGAGAGAAGATCAGTTTACCCAGAAGAAGGATGGCTTAAGGCACTGTTTCTCAGTGCTTGGAGGAAGAGGAATGCTGGGTGGATCAAACCAGGAATTCCATTCTACAAATACTTCAATGGAGTTGGAGGGGTAACACTGAAAAAGAAATTTTCCCTAAATCCACCAAGCTCTGGAAGGGACTCTTCTGTTCACATCTTTTTCCTTGATTGCCCTCCTTTTCCACCCCTGTTTCTCAGGCTCTGCCAAAACAGAGAAATGTGCCACCTTCCCTTCTTCTATTATCCATGAGGCTACAAGGTAGAGGGAAGAGGAGGATCTGGACTGTGTGCTGTGCAAGTGCTGATTGTTTCTTTCACAACTCAAAGCACAGTGATACACTGGCCTGCATAGATTCCTGCGGTGTACCGTGCTTCCTGCCTTCCCTCACTACCTGCTTCTCTCTGTACAGCCCTTCAGAATAGCAGATTAAGAGTTAGATGAACGATTTCTCTGTCATTCTGTTGCCACTCTAATTGGGGAACAATTTGGATTCTAATAGATACATCAAACACAGACATGACTTAGTTGCTGGGCATGAAAATAAAACAGCATTTCTATTAATTTGACAAAATGGATAATTATCTAATCTGTGACTTTCACAGGTATAAATAGGGTGATGTTTTGGCCTTTCTTAATGAATTTTTAAATAACAAATATTTTTGGTTTACTTAAATTGTTACAAAATACAATATCTGTTAATCCTATGATGGCAAGCTTTAATTTTAAATTATTTTTCTTAGAGAATGTTTTAATGTTTAATTCTTTTTATTACTAAAATTTAGGGAATTTAATAAAAGATTCCTTTAAAAAAAACAAGCAAACAAAAAGATTAAAGGCGTAGGAAACAGTACAAGTGCCTATCTTTAGAAGGGAACTACAGGATCCTGCTTAGAAAATACCCCACCACTCACAGTAGATCTCTAGAATATATTCCATAAAATGGACAATACTACCAAATATATAGATCAGTATGAAATTCGACTGATTTTCACATATTTTCTCTGTATTCTAGGACAATATGGAATGTTAGAGAAAGTTTGCCCTCTGCCAAAAGAGCTGTAAGAGCCATGATAATGGCATGTTGGTAGAATGTTCAGCACTGAAGTTTTACATTACTTTAACTATTTTATATGATTGAATAAAGGAAAATGTGTTTCTTTTTGAACTGAAGCATTACAAATTATTCAAAAGAAATCCTACTGGTCAGACCAGAGAGTTGGATTTGTAGCAACCTTTTGAATGAATTTAACAATTTGAGGGTGGACGTTGACACAGCAGACTTAGAAATAATGGCACGGAAATGTGTGTGTATACTGATTGTTTTTTCTTTTTCTATTAAAATAAATTCACTCAAAATAAAATTCACCATTTTAGCCATTTTAAACTGTTCATTTCATGTCTTTTTAATATAATTATAATATTTTGCAATCATCACAACTAATTCCAGAATATTTCCATCACCCCTCAAAGAAACCCATATACTCAATTTTCTCATCTACTGAAACTGCAAATAAACTTCCCATCCTTTAATATGTGCCTAATTTGGATATCTCCTATAAAGTGAATCATATAATCTATGGTTTTTTTGTTTCTGCTTCTTTTATTTAGCAAAATATTTTTCAGGCTTATTCATATTGTTGCAAGTATTAGTACTTACTACTTTTATGGCTAAGTAATATTCCATAGTATGTAGCACATATTATTCATCCCTGTAGCAATTGATGGACATTTGGGTTGTTTCTACTTTTTACTATTATGAATAATATTGCTATGAACATGTGTATATAAATTTTAGTATGTATGTTTTCAGTCTCTCTCTCTCTCTCTCTCTCTCTCTATATATATATATATATATATATATATATATATATATAGGTGGAATCGCTAGATCACATTGTAATTCTTTAACTTTGTGAAGAACAGCAAAATTCCATGGTGGCTGTACTATTTTGCCTTCCAAATAGAAATGTATGACAGTTCCAATTTCTCCACAATCACCAACTCTTGCTATTTTCTTTTAATTTTTTTTTATAAAATATAGTCATTATAGTCATCTTGGATGGTATAGAAGTAGCATGTTTTTGTGGTTTCAATTTGTATATCCCTAAGAATGGTGATGTTGAATATATACTAATTTTAAATCTATGTCTTTATTCTAAAAGAAGCTCAACAATAAATGTACAGAAGATTCAAGTGGTATATAAGAACTAACATCGTGTTGCAATTATTATGTCAATGTGCTGCAATTTCCATAAAATTTCTGCAATTTCTATAAAATTCATGAATTCCTGGAGACCTCTAATTACATATTGTAGGGGACATAGTCTCATGGGAGACTCAGGTTACTGTGACATGGAACCTGTACTGTGTCTGAGAAGAAATGGATCTTTTGGGGTTTGTTTGAAGTGTTCTGAATACTGTAGCCAAGTGTCCTAGATATAGTGAGTGGAATGGACAATAACTCCAATCTACTGATCACAAACTGTTATTTTCTTCAGTTACACCCAATTCTCTTTTCACAAGATTCTCAAGTGTCTAGTCGTCCAGCCTCTCTTGCTTTTTCCTTTCTAAATTTACTCTTATATAACAATCTTATTGCCATTATATACCTGTTAGTGTGAATGCAAGCCATGTGTTGTATACAACTGCAACAAAACCAGAAAAATCAGGGAGAGAGAATTGGTTTGCCACTTGAGCCAGAGAGACTCGGACATCTGCGCTTGTCTTGTTGTGTTCCTTTTATGACTCTTCTCTCATTCTTCCTTTCTCAAGGGTCCATCAGCTGTCACCTGACTTTTTATTCCATTCTGAATGCAATTGCCCAATTTCAAGTATAGGCCCTAAAACATATTCTTCAAATCTGTTGAAGGAGTGCTTAAAATGATAGGAAACAGATGCTCAGTGGTTTACTCTACAGCATAACTAGGTATTGAGAAGATGAATTTTGTGAGGACCATTTTGACTTAGTTATTTCACACTATTACTTGGTTATTTTTGCATATTGACACCTGGCATTTGATTGCAAATATTCCAATAACCTCATCTTTAAAAAAGCATCCCAATCATGTGTGTTTTTTTGATACTTTATACATGCCGTTAACTAATTAATCAATCATTATTATTACTTTTTGCCATGCTGGTGATTGAACCCAGGGTCTTGTGCATGCTCTGCAAGTGCTCTGCTGCTGGGCTGGCACCCCCATTCCAGAAGCAGTTAATTTAGATTATGAACCAGAAGAGTTTCTCTAGGGAAACTTTCAGACAAGACTAAGATGGTCTGATCTTTAAGCAAAACATTCATTATGCTGCTCTGTAGTTATCTTAGTGTTGATTTTGCCCTTCTTGGGCCTTATGGTGTTAACTCACTCTTTCAGCTTACATTTGTTGATGGTCAACATACTTTCTTGCCACCTATTCTTTTCAGAAGCATTTGTAGATCCCAGGTTGCACTCTTAGATTAACAATGCATTTGCCAGATCTAATAGAAGAGCTGTCCTCACCTTTTAACTACCTGCTCCCACAAGATGCATCTGAGTTGTGCTAAGTGCTACTTCCGGATTTTAATGTATTTTCCTACTTTTGTATTTACTTATAACCTGCATTATTGAAATGGAGTACAAGCAAATTTTCTTTTCTTACTTAGATATATGGCATTGGATTATGTAAGTACTACAGTGTTTTATTCCACTCCCTCTTTGCTATGGATAGTTTCTGATTACTTTCTCCTTTTTGCTCACTCTGAAATTTATTTATTTATTTTTAAGAATTTTTTATTTGTTGATAGTATCTGATTTCTCTATAATCAATCTTGGGGGGAGCTCATTTGTATTGAAGAAAAAAAGCATGCTTATTTTAACTTAAGAAAATAGTATTTAAGGATAATTATTTTTACTAAAGCTATTTTGTTTTATTCTACACTGCTGTTAGACTTATACTGCTCGATATTTTATTCTTATCCCATCCCCACTCTTATCCAGCAAACTATCAAATTTTACTTTGATAATGAAGGAAAGAAATGGTAATGACTGATTTGATTCATTAGTTTTTCATTTACTGAATTCAGATAAAAATTGTGATTAGCTTAAATAAATCATAACTGAACAACTTGGAAAGTGTTATCTCCAAGGAAAATAGAATCATTTAACGATAATTTTTAAAGGTTGTGTGGAGAAGTTGCTATGAGCAACAGATTGATACATGAAAATTTTACATTCCCAAGGGTTATGCTTCCTCCCAGATTTCTGCATGTTTTTTCTTTCTCTATTTTATCTGATTCTGTGCACATGTTTCAAAGTGGGTATGGGTACAAAGTCATTCTTTATCTAAAAGCTGCTTAAGGTCAAACATGGTTAGGGATTGAGAGATGTTTCAAAGTTCAGGGTCTACACAAGAAGCAAAGAGGACTTGGAGAAGCCTTGGAAGAGCAGAAAGCATCCAAAGAATAATGAACTTGATATGAAGAATAGATAAAAAAGATAATTATCAGACTGAAGAAATACCTTTATCATGCAGAAAGAAAGGAAACAAAATCCCAAGGAGTGTGAAATGCAAATAAATTTTTGTGCATGGATGTGGGTGAAAGAGGAGAGAAAAATGTGTGTGTGTGTGTGTGTGTGTGTGTGTGCATGTATATATTATATTTAAACTCTGCAACTGATTTTTCCCTGGCTTTTGTATTTATCTTCTATGCACATTTAAAAATCATGTCTAGGATGTATTTGCTTCATGAAGCTTTGGGTATTTCCTTAAGACATTAGTAAAAACAATGAGATGAACTACTCGAAATCACAGACATGAGGATAACTTTTACAAAATGTAATCTAATATTGTAACACTAATATGGATAGATGTACAAGATATCAGATGAGATCTTTGCTTTTACCAAAGTGATATCATTTGTAACATGGCCCTCTAAATCTGCAGCACTGATTGCAGCTGCTCAAGCAATGCCTATCTATATGAATTCATCGCAGTTTTAGGAAAGCAGTGCATTATAGTAGGAAAGACATGTGCTTTGGCATCAGAAATGGATTTAGTAAAAATAATGATACTTTAGTAAAAATAATGATACTTAAATACTATTTTCTTAAGTTAAATTAAGCACTCTTTTTTCTTCAATACAAATGAGCTCCCCCCACCCAAATTGATTATACAAAAATCAGAGACTATCAACCACTGAACAGGACTTTGGATGAAGTAGAACAACCATTGGTTCTAGAACTACATGACTTAAAAGACCTTAAATGCTTAAATCATCCATTCTTGCTTCAAAGCCATGAAATGTTTGGAAGATTCAGAACCAAAAGAAATTTTTCTCTCTGTACAGTTTTAAGAATAGAATAGATGAACTCTTTTGGTAACATCATCTAAGATATTCTTTATATTTATGATAGGTTTCTCTCTCTTCAATTTCAATCCATTTAAAATTCCCAAGTTGTAAATTCTTTCTAATCACCTCAGGCCTGACTAATGTCCTCTACATTTCTTACTGTTGGCTCTACCCCTAGTTGGAATGTAGGGGATTACAAAAGATCTCTGTTCTTGGTATGACAGTAGAATTTTTTTAAAAAGTATATTTTATTTAAAATCATTAAATAGCTATGAATCCAGTTGAATTCAGTTGATGGTTGTGAGAGTAGTGTCATGGAAGATTGGAGTCTGGTAGTGTGGCAGACATGGACAGAGTACTTTTGCTAAACAAAGAACTACATTGGAGCCTAGGGCTGTTGGAAAGCCGAAATTTCATCCAGAAGTTAGATCCCAAACCTCTGTGGAGGAGCACATTCCATCTTATCATTGGGAAACTTGAAATTAGAGGTGAACTAAAAGCAAAGTAAAGTGGAAAATTAGCCCCAACTTTGTTCAATGCCTTACTACAATGGATTCTCCTCACCTTAGAATTCAACAAAGAACAGAGGAAATTCTATGGAAAAAATACTAGAATTTCCTATCACAATTTAACTGCTTTTCTCATACACAATGCCTGACAAAAATCAAAATCTAACAGACATGCAAAGAAGCAGAAAAATATGATTCATAATAAAAAAGAAAAATATAAGCATACTAATTGAGATTTTTGGTATTAGTAGAAAAGACCTTAAAATATCTATGATAAACATTTTTAAAAATGAAGAAGAAAACATTGACAAAAGGGATGAAAAGGTAGGAGAAAAACAAATGTAAATTTTAGAACTGAAAACTATAACGTCTAAAATAAGAGAAGCATTCAAGTGGCTTAAAAATAGACTGGACAGAGAAGAACAAAGAGTTGATTAACTAAAATACATGTCAGTATAAATCATTTAAACTGAAGTGCAGAAAGAAAAAAGCAGAAGAGCGCCTTCAGCCTGTGGTATGATATCAAATGGTCTGTCATTTATGACTGGAATCTCAGGCAGAGAGAGAATAAGGTGGCATAATGAGACAAGAGATACTTGAGAAATAATGTTAATTCCAGGAAAACTGTGATAAATTGAGAAGAATATTGCAATCAGTACAGAAACCACATAAAGAATAATACAAAAGGAAAGATTCAAGATGGCAGATTAGAGGAAGTCTATGTTTCCAGTTTTTTCATGGCTTGGTATTCAAGCAGCTGGAAACTACTTCTCAGTAAGTTGGGTGAAAGAGTGAATTCACTGAAATTCAATATCAGACAATCAGGATCTCCAAGAGACTCAGAAATTCGTTGACAAAGAACAAGAAAGAGTACATTGGAGCCCAGTCAGTTGCTGCAGTGACAGCAATGCTGGTTCACCACAGAGGGGAGGGACAACAGAGAAAGAAACACAATGGACAAATTTGTCATCAAAAAACCTGTAGAACAGAAAACAGCCTGAGATAGACACACAATGAGAAGATTTCTTATGGAAAAACCTGTAATTAGAAAAGGAGCCTGAATTTAACTGATCTGGAGGCTGCGTCATGATCTGGTTGTTGAAAGGGGCAAGCAGAGAGGTGAGGTCCCAGTCATCTTGAAGAGGTCATGCTGCAACTAACTGCTGCAGGAGCCAGAAAATCATAGCAAACATTGCCATACTGCCCCAGCAAGTGCTTACCATGTGACCTAGCATGTACCTAGCAGAACACTATATGGGGGCTGGGGGGAGGGAATCAAGTCAGAAAAATGAAGGGGAGCCCAACTCACTTTTCCTTTGAGTCTGGTGGTTCATGAGACCAGCTGTATAGGGTCAGGAATCTAAACAGGAGGCTAAGGCTGATAAGGCCACATTTGTGGGGAACAGAGGAGGTGGAGAATTGGCTCCCCTACCCCATGAATAGAATTCTTGGGAGTCTCCTGAGATTCTTACTACCAGCAGAGATTGGTAACTGCTGGGCCCTGGGATTTGTTGATCTAATCTCTCCAGAGGGGATACCTCCCAACAAAGCCCCTAAGACCTGATTGGACCTAAGCTTCAGTCTCTAGAACTCCCCTCATAGAACTATGCAGCAGTCCCCACCCTGGGAATGCATTGATCTGGTCTGTGCAGACAGAACTCCAATTGATAGCACTTCCCACTCCACCATACCTTTACTGGTGAAAAGAGAAGCTGAGAGCTATTTCAACCAGTTTTAGTCATAGGTCAGTTCACTGGCAGCTTAGTGAGTAACATAAAAAGATGGGGGGGGCGTTAACAACCCTTAGCCCTTGCTCTCTAAGTACAAAGCTCAGGAACAAAGGGAAGGACAGACATAGGGCATAGGCTGTGACCATATTCATTGACTATTTTGACCACCTCAGTTTAAATGATTTCTTTATTTTCATTAAGATTTTTTTTTTCATTTTTTTTTCTTTTTGGTGTTTTTGCTGTGCCAGTTGGTTCATGACATATACATAATTATTTCTTTTTTGGTCACTTTTAGGGTTAAAAATATGTAGTTATTTTTCTTTGCCTTGTCCTTTAAGCTTAGGGTTTTGGGTTTGTTTATTTTGGTTGTTATATTTTTGTTTGCTTGTTTGTTTCTCTTTCCTGTCTTCTCCCACTAACAGCCAAATTTTCCTGTTCTATCTTTCTCTATCTCTTTGCTTTGTTTTTCCTTATAACCCCCTTCCTTATAACCATCACCTGCTGCATCAGTTTTGCAATCTCTGTTCATTTTTTTGAACATTGTAATTTCTCTATTCCCTTCCTATTACATTTTCCTCTCTCTTAGTAAACTGTGTTTTTATTATCTTTTAGAACTAATTGATTTATGTAACTTCTGCCCCTACCATTCAGGTTCTTGCAATAATGACTGCTGTGGATGAAATAGTTGATACCTGCTGTTTGATTTAATGCTAGATACAGTTCACAGTTATTCATTGTTTTTACTGTAGGTAATTGCTGACATCACCATTCCTACTTTTTGTGGTAATTAATGTTGAAGATGTCATAATAAGAACCAAATATCTGTTTATTTATTTATTTCAAACAATTTTATTTTAATACTTCTTTTAATTTACTTTTATGTGGTATTGAGAATCGAATCCAGTGCTTCACATATGTTAGGCGAGTGCTCTGCCACTGAGCCACAACCCCAGCCTCCTGGTATTTATTTTTAAGCTGTATATTGTTTGCATTGGTTGTTGCTGTTGTCCCCCATCCCCTAAAATGCTGGAACCTATAGAGACATCACAAGTTCACGGATAGAGAACCTACTGTTGAATTAAACTGAGCCAAAAGATAGTGCACCTTGCTCTACACACAAATTAACAACATTCAGACTTTAGTTATTTAGTTACGCTTTAATACAAGGAATAGAAAATACAAAAATCCAAAATAATGACTAAGCTCCAAACAGGAATGGCTAGGGACAGGCCCTCAGAGTTACTCACAGACATCCATGCTACAGTAAAAATAGACATATTTAATACAAAGGCTGTGGATACCACACCCATGAAAGGATCTTAATCTAGATAATTCTAAGACTCTTTGACAAAAGAAGACTGTGCCCTAAAAAGGCCCACATATAAGTGTGAAAGAGAAATTCATTTTAACAAATGCATAAAATATAACACAGGAACAGAAGAAATATAAAATTATGAGGTAATATGACACTTCCTAAAGTTCATAATTCACCAGCAGCTGGCCACAAAGATATTGAAATTTATGAAATATCAGATAAAAGATAAAGGAATGATTATAAAAATGATCAATGAATTTAAAGAAACAAAGAAAAATATCTGAATGAATCAGTGAAGTCAGTACAGGATATGAATAAAAAATTCAATAAGGAGATAAAGGAATTGAAAACAACCAAAGAGAAAACTATGAAAGACATAATAAATAAAATGAAATATTCAGTTGCATCTCAGAGGTGGAAGGTAGAGATGTGAGCCTTGAACATTTAGACAGTATTAAAGAAAAGAAAATAAATAACCATGATTAGAATATATAAAAAAAACTCTTGGACAAAATTAAGAGAACAAATGTAAGATCCATTGGATTTTTGGAAGGTTGTGAGATGCAGGTTAAAGGAATGGTAAATCTCATCAGGGAAATAATAACAGAACAATTATCAAACCTTGAGAATGAGATGGACATATAGACACAAGAGGGATTCAGAACCCCAAAGAGACAGGATTTGAAAAGAACCTTCACATGACACATTATAATTAAAATGCCTAATGTATAGAACAAGGATAGAATTTTAAAAGCCTTAAGAGAAAAATATCAGGTCACAAGTTGAAGCAAGTCAAATAGAATCAATTCTAATTTCTCAGTACAAACTCTACAATCCAGGAGAGCTTGGAATGATGTGTTCCAAGCTCTGAAAGAAAATAACTGTCAACCAAGATTGCTATATCCAGCAAAGCTATCCCTTAAAATCAAAGAAGAAATGGAAACCTTCTAATATAAGGAGAAACTAAAGGAACTCCTCCATACTAAGCCAGCACTTCAGAACTTACTTTAGGAAATACTCTACAGAAGCAATAAAACCCCCAGAACTCATTACTAGACAAATTTCACTAGAAGAGTAACTAAGTAAATAAGAAACAGGATCACATTAAACATTATAAATAAATCAAAATGCAAAAATTAATAAATATATCTCTATAACACTGAATGTAAGCAGTCTCAATTCTCTAATTGAAAGACATAGTTTGGCAGAATGGATTATAGAAGTGCACCACTGCACCCAACTTAAATGGATACATTTCTAGACACTTATGACAAATGCATCATTTGCAAGAGACTCACTGACAAAGACAGCCACAGGCTGAAAACTAAAGGATGCAAAGAAAGAGTTGCTATTCTGATATCTGACAAAGCAGATTTCAACACAAAATTAACCTGAAGAAACAAAGTATGTCACTACATACTAGTAGAGGGAAGAATCCAACAAGAATTAGTAACAGTAGTAAATATTTATGTACCAAATATTGATGCACCTAATAACATAAAATAGACACTACTCAAAGACTCAGGCCCACGCAACACAATAATACTGGGTAATTTTAATACACACATCTCTCACCAAAAGATAGGTTATTTAGAGATAAACTCAGTAAATACTCCTCAGACCTAAAAAATATTATAAATCAAATGAATTTAACATCTATAGACTATTTCATCCAACAACAAACAAATAACACTTTCTTCTTGAGAGCTCATGAAAACTTTTCCAAGTACACTATATTTTAGGCCATGAAGCAACTCTTAGTGAATAAAAAAAAAAAAATTAGTGCAATTCCTTGCATCCTATCTGATTATAATGGAATGAAATTTGAAACCAACATCATAAAAACCTGCAGAAACATGAAAACACATTCAGATTAAACAATATCATGTTAAATGATATTTGGGTGATAGAAGAAATCAGGGAAGAAATTTTAAAAGATTCTTAGGTTTAAATGAGATTAGTGATATAACATATCAAAACCTCTGTGACCCTATGAAGGCAGTTTTAAGAAGATAGTTTTATAGCTACGAATGCCTACATCTACATAAAAAAAATCAGAAAGATCCCAAATAAGCAATTTGATGCAAGGGCCTGGAAAAAAGAAAAACAAGCCAATTCCAAAAGAAGTAGAAGGAAGAAAATAATTAATTTAAGAGCTAAAATAAATACATTTTAAAATTAAAATAAACAACAAAGGATCCATGAAATGAAAAGCTGGTTCTCTAAAAAAGTAAACGTGATTTATAAGCATTTAGCTAAACTAAACAAAAGAAAAAGAAGACAAATTAATAAAATTTGAGATGAAAAAGGGGAAATCATCACAAACATCACATAAATCCAGAGGATCATTAGGGACTATTTTGAAAACATGAACTCCAGAAATTGAAGTTCTTTTTTGGGGGGGGGGAGGGTATTGGGGATTGAACTCAGGGGCACTTGATCACTGATACACATCCCCAGCCCTCTTTTGTATTTTATTCAGAGACAGCATCTCACTGAGTTGCTTAGTGCCTCGCTTTTGCTAAGGCTTTCTTTTGAACTCGTGGTCCTCCAGCTCAGCCTCCCAAGCTGCTGGGATTATAGAAGTGCACCACTGCACCCAACTTAAATGGATACATTTCTAGACACTTATGACTTGACAAAATTGAATCAAGAGCACATAGAGAACCTAAAACAAACCAATAAATAGCAATGAAATAGATGTGATAATAGAAAATTTTCCAACAAAGAAAAGCCCAGTATCACAAGTATTCTTAGCTGAATTCTACCAGAGGTTTAAAGAGGAACTAATGAAAATTCTCCTCAAATTATTAAATGAAATATAAAGGGATGGAACACTTCCAAATACATTCTATGAAGCCAGTATCATACTCATACCAAAACCACATAAGGACACATCAAGGAAAAAAACTGTAGGCCAATATCCCTGAGGAACTTAGATGAAAAATTGCTCAATAAAATATTAGCAAATCATCTTGAGCATCATTTTAGGAAGATTATACATCATGACTAAGTTGGCAAGGATGGTTTAGCATGCATAAATCAATCAATATAATTCATCACATAAATAGAATTAAAGACAAAAGTCACCTGGTTGTCTCAATAGATGCAGAGAAGACCTTCAACAAATTTAAGCATCTTTCCATGGGGAAAAAAAACACTGAAGTAACTAGAGATAAAAGGAACCAACTGAACATCATAAAGACTATGTACAAAAAACCCCAAGCCAACATGATAGTGAATGGGGAAAACTAACAAGGAACAAGACAAGGATGCCTACTTCATCATTCCTATTCAATATCTTGCTAGAAATTCTAGACAGGGAAATTAGGCAAGAGAAGGAAATGAAAGGGATAAAAATAGGAAAGGAAGAAGACAAATTATCACTGTTTGCAGATCATATGATCTTATACTTAGAAGATCCAAAAAGCTCCATGAGAAGATTGCTAGAACTAATAAATTCGGCAAAGTAGCAAGTTTTAAATTCAGCATACAAAAAACAGTATCTTCCCCATACACCAATAATGAATCTGCTCTGAAAGAAATCGGAAAGATAATCACACTTCTAATAGCCTGAAAAAAATACCAAGGTATAAATCTAACCAAGAGGATAAACGATTGCTGCAATGAAAATTATAGAACACTGAATAAAGAAATTGAAGAAGATACGAGAAGATGGAGAGATCTATATACATGGATAGGAAAAATTAATATCAATGCAATCACCATCAAAATACCAATGACATTCTTCATAGAACAATCTAAAAGTTAATTTGGAATAATAAAAGACCCAGAATAGCCAAAGCAATTCTAAGCCAAAAAGTACAATGCTGGAGGTATCCCAATTCCTGAGTTAAAATTATACTCCAGCTATGGTAACAAAAGCTGCATGGTACTGGTCTAAGAACAGACACATAGACCAATGGTATAGAATAGAAGCACAGAGACAAATTAACACATATACAGTCATCTGGTCCTTGACAAAGGTACCACAACATAGATTGGCACAAAGACTGCTAAGGCTGGCTTTTGAACTTGTGATTCTCCAGCTCAGCCTCCCAAACTGCTGGGATTATAGATGTGCACCACTGCATCCAGTTTAATATGCTAGATAGATAGCATATTAAAATCAGACCCCAATGATTCCTATTTCCAATATGCACACTTTAAATATGAGAACATGATTAAGTCAAAGCATAAAGGATAGAAAAATGAGTCATGATGCCATAAATCCTAAGAAAGCTTAGTGTAGTTATGTTGCTGTCAGACAACTCATATTTCAGAGCAAATAGATGAATACGAAGGGAGCTCAGAGAAAAAATGATAGAACATTTTATAAACATAAAAAGATCAATTAATTTATCAGGAAGACATAGCAATTGAGTCTCAAGTATGCCTCTAGTAGCAGTCTTTCAAAGTTTTACATAAATCCTTAGTATTCCTCCCTGCATAAGCCTTGTCTTCTAGCAGTTCTATAATCTTGGCACTCATTTAGATGTTATTGTCATATGGACCTATGCCTCTGTGGAGTACAATGCCATTCCCCAGACAGAAAAAGTATTATTTCACACAACCTGTTTATCTGCTTATTTACTCCTAGAAGGCACCCAATGCAGTGATATGACATCTACCAGGAATTAAGCATTTAGAGTCAAGTTGCAGTACTTCCAGTAACATCAAGCTACTCACTTGAATCTCTCTGTTTCCTAATAGGGAAATGGGGATGAAAATACTTGCTCCGCTTAAGTTTGAAGATTTTTAGGAAGCTTAATGAGTAGCATGTGCAGCTCTGGGTAGACGGGAGGCATTGTTTTGAGCATAATGGGGAGCATGCTTTTGAGCACCGGCATAGTTCTGGTTTATGTGCAGCTGAAAGTCCCCAGGGCCTTTTCACTTATTCATCAATCTAGTCTATTTTTATCTCAAATCTTTTACAGACAGAACTAAAGGAGACTGACACATTTCTGTGAAGAGCAGATCATAAAGTTCTGCTCTTCATTCTGGGTTCCATTTTTCCTTGCAAGAGGGAAATTCGAGGATTTTAAGCATAATCATTGAACCAGGAGGCAATTCTTATTCTGAGACATGGTTTAATATTTAATAAAGAGGGAAAGGAAAATATTTAATGTAAAAAATAATATTTTTTTGCTAAACTGAGTTTTTAAAATGTATTATTTTTCATCTAAAAGGTGGTTTTCCATTTGGGTTTGTTTCTGGAGAGAAACTTGTTTCCATATATAAAAGGGAATAGCACATTCTTTGTGTGGTTTGTCTTTTATAGAGGTGTACTGTTTTTGTGAAAAATATTTCTTGGAATGAGATGAGGATACCAGGACAGGTTTCTTTGGCATGTAAGCAAATTATAGGCCTATATTAAATTACAGTTTCAGGAGTTAGGTAAGTTTGAAATTCTGTAATAATACATTTATATTATATGTTAAGAACTTGCTAGTTAAGATGGAACATTTAAAAAATAATTAATATTATTTAAAAGTTATTTAGCTATCTAGAAATTTCACAAACAATGTTTCTAGGTCATGTTTACGTTTTTATTAATAATTTTGATAATGATAATAAAAATGGATATTTTCAGGAATAGCACAGGTATAATATAATTAATATAATCTTCAGTACAAGAAGATTGTATAGAATTTCTTAGGTATTTGTTATAGGCAAAATAATATTTTGTTTCATAAGATTTTGTATATGAACACACACACATGTGCACACACGCATATACATGTGCACACAAAAAAATGTAATTGATGTTGTAGGTAGGTTACAAGAAAGAGAAATAAAGGTACTTTCCTATTGCCAGGCTATCAGAGAGATCTGTGGGACAACATGGGGGTCCTAAAAGCCTCACTTTCCTCATCTGTAAAATGGGGACAATAGTAGAAGTTCAATGGGATTTCTGTGATGATGAATCAGATTATGTTTATAAATAATTGTATGTAATGTTAGGGACATGTATGCAGCAAACATATACCAGAGTGAACCAATATTTTGAAAATGAATCTTTCAAGTGCAGTGGAGTATAAGAAGTTATACCAATCACTCTATATCAACGAAGAGTCAAAATTTGTCAGGTTACCTTTGGGAAAACTTTGTTGAAAAAGTCATTTATCTGTCATGTCACTCCTTAGCAAGAGATTATAGTGCTGGCTTTTTCAATAATGCTTTGCTATGTAAAAAAGTGTTTCTGTGGTTACTATTACTAATGTGTGTTTTTTCTACATTATAACCTATTTATGATTTTCACAAAAATATAATCTGTTTGGATAATTGAGGTGAACCACAATTTTTTTTAACAAGAAATGAGTTTCTACATTCAATTTCTTAAGTAAACCTGTCTCTCAGCATACAGTTTAGTTGAGTTTTCCTAAAGGCAAACTAATAATTTCCCCATTCTCAAGCCTAGACTAGGGTTGCACTGTAATATAGTAGCTTCTCAGTTCTGTCCTTGGACATGGCATCTGTCATTTGTGTTGAGTTGCTTGACTGGCCCAGTTGGTGAGATTTTAAGTCCCGAGTCTGGCCACCGCTTCAAACCTTCACCAGGAAATAAAAATGGTTGAAGCAGATCACCCAGGAAAGTTCTCCATAGGTGGGTGTAATGTAGAAACAAATGAGAAAGTCTTTGAAGCAGTATGTGAAAAATATTGACAAAGAGTGGAAATATTCTTGATGAAAGAACATGAAATCAACACAGGATATGCTTTTTTTTTTTTTTTTTTTTTTTTTTACATGTGGAAGCCCAGCAGTTGTTAAATATGGAAATAGAGACATAAATGGAAAGTCCTTAGATGAAAAAACCATTAAAGTTTACCAAGATTTTAAACCATCATTTGTAAGTGGTAGATATGGACTGCTTCTACTCCCAATATGCAGAGGCCATCCCAGAGATAGTAGAGAAAGAGGAGGAGGAAGTGGGGATATGGACAATGGTGGTGATTCCATGGATTTTAATATGAGTTCCTCATGAGGAACAGCTTCCAGTAAAAACATGTGGATTCTTCTCCTAAAAAAATGGCCTTTTTAGGACCAGTTTGCAGCATTGGTAGCTGGGAGAAAGAGCCCAGGTTTCATATGGAAGTGAGCAACTTCAAAGGGAATCCCTTCTCTCTCACAGATATGCCTATTTTTCCCCAACAGATGATGAATGTTCTACTAAAGACAGCAGAGAGGACATAAAAAGAGACTACAGGGCTGGGGTTGCAGCTTAGTTGGTAGAGCACTTGCCTAGAATGCGTGTGAGGCTCTGGGTTCTACCTCAGCACCACATAAAAATAAATAAATAAAAATAAAGACACTGTGTCCAACTACAACTAAAAAAATATTTTAAAAAAGAGATTATAATAAAGAGATTATGTACCACCACTAAAAGATTATACTTACCATGAATATAGTCATTATAGTTCACATGATGATTAACCATCAAAAGGCTTCAGTGATAGAGATGGGCTTGTCAGAATCATGAGTATTCATGTCTTCCAAATGGAGGTTCCTACAGAGATTAGGATGAGAGTTATGGTAACTCAGTAGTACCCCACTTATATGATGTCCTCTGCCATCCTATAATAGAAGCAGTGGCTATGATGATTAATTACAATAGCTCTCATTAAGAATATAATGTTTGTCAAAACAGTCATTCAAGCAGCCAAAGCCATGTCTACACAAGCAATTATGATTGGTCAGGGTGTCAGATGTCTTCTCACTGAAATTCCAGAATTATCAATAAGAAAACCATGGCATAGATATGCACAGAAGGAAAGTGCTATTCACCTAGTAAGCCCCAAACAGGAAAGGGATATAGCTGGTTATATCATGCCTTTCCAACATTTCCTTGGGGATTTGCAAAAACCTCTCTTTTCCCCTTCCCCAGTAAGACCATTTAAGTGTGTGTTAAAAAACTACAGAATACTAAATAAAAAAGTGGGTAAAACAACAACAACAACAAAAATGAAACAAAAGAAAACCAAACCAAAGGTATGATTAGATTACTTTTCTTAAAGAAGCACACCAGTTAAAATAGAAAATCATACACATATACACTGCTAGACTTCTTCATAACCTCTTTGAAGATTAGTTCTTTACTTGCAAAGAAATAGTAATTCTTTTTCCTTTAATAGGATGTTTAAGTCTTAGCCTTATATTCCCACTTTATAGTACAGACTCAGTTCACAATTAGGAAGAATCATGGCAGATCATTGACATGATCATTTCTATGAGTTGCCTAAGAATGGAAAGAACTAGTTTGTGTTCTTCTTGCTGCTTTAACTCATATACTTTAGAGAACCAGTGATAAAATGTTGGTAAGTTTTTTGCACATTTCATTAACAAACCTAGAACTGAGTTATAAGGGTGAGGAAAGTGAGATTCAATCCACTTTCCAAAACTATGAGTTTATCTCAACACAACACTAACAGTTCTCCACCACTTACTCACTCTGTTCTGGCCCCCCTGGCTTCCTTTCTTTTAGGCCTTTGCAATTACTGTGGTCTCCTCCTGGAGTTCTCTGCCCTCAGATATTCACACTTCTCACATCTTTACCTCCTTTAATCTTTGCTCAAAGTCATTTTCTCAGACTTGCTTAATATGATTGCTCCTACTTAAATCTACACACACCAAATACACTACATCTCCTTTCATCTGATGTGTTGCTTTCTTTTGCTTTTTAGAGCACTAAAAACTTTTGAATGCACTCTATATTTTAAAATATTTATTCATTTCTGCCTTCTCTCCTTTTCCATCAAAGGTAGACTTCAAGGAGTCAGAGAACTTGTTTTTCCAGCATTTCCATTGCTAGAGTATTGTCTGATACATGCTGAATAAGTAAGTATTCACTAAGTGAACGAATCAATGCATTAATAGGTGCAGAAATATAGACAAACACACAGATTCTGTGTGCCAGTTTAGCACAAGAAGTGGTTGTAATCCATTCTTCATTTGATTGCTAGAAGCCTGGACTCATTAATGGAATGTGCCAAGTAAAGTTGAACTGACAGAAATATTGGGATCATGTAGAAAGATAAATGCAAAGAATGTAAGAGAGATTAAGTCTCCTCCCACTTGGTTCTTCAAGAGATTATTAGGAACATCTCCTTCACTAGACATTAAAAAGAGAAATCAATGTTGAAGGGAGTGTTATATGCTTGAAAAAAAGACTGCAGTGGTTACCAGTGGTTAATATCTCCAGAATGGGAAGATATCACCAGACATGTTGGCATCCTCTATTGACTGAGGCAAACAGCCACACATACTATTCTAGGTGCTGTGGTTCTCATAATCAACAGAGCAATAATCATAAAATTAAGTGAATCTTCCTTCATGTCTTTCTCTAGTATTTTACAGAGAGTGTTACTGGTGGTGAACTTTATTAATTAATCAGCGGTAAGAGCACAATAAAGCTGGCTTATGATTGAAATAGACAAGGACTAAATATCCCCCAGAAATAGCTGTGTTGAGTGACTTACTAAAGACATTGAATGTTTTGAACATGTTTTCACTTGGAAAATGGAAAACTTCGTTATGTCAGGTGCGAGTATGCTATTGGATTTACTGCTTTCTTTGCAGTGATGCGCATGTGAAGACAGTTGTGTTTGGATGAAGAAGTCAAAGAATAGATTATTGACGACTTTGAATCTTGCTCCTGCAAAGACTACTCTTATTTTTCTAGCCTGTGTTCTTTTAGTCATTTTTTAGTTTTAGCACAACTCCTATCAATTAGTTGTTGATGAAAATTTCCCCCTTTGAACTCTACACTGAATAGTAAATACCATACAATGTATCCCTTGGCTATATACTACCTTTTTCTTAAGTCATTTACTTCTTTGAGATCATATTACTTTAAGATGAGGAAGTTATATATTCCCTTTTGTGCTTCTGATCCCTAGACTGCTAATCTAAAGGAAATGTCATATCCATGGTGTCTTTTTCTAATATTTCACTTATTTATAATTCAAACCAGAAAAGACCCACCAACTCAATACTGATGAACCAGAGAAAGGTCCTGATACCCAGATTCTGAAAGTTTAGGAAAAGTAAAATTCATCAGCCTTTCTGAGGCTACTAAAATGTAGAGATCAAGGAACCCACTCTATTCCACAAAGTCAACCAGCAGAGGGCGCAAAAGAGATTTGTAAGCTTTCCTATTTCTGCCTGTGGACCATCATGGATCTAGATGGTTGCTGTCTAGAGCTAGGCTCTATTTTTAATATCCCCCCTCTCTCCATCCCCCCCCCCACCACATCACCACACAGAAATTCTACAGTACAATTACCAGTGTCCATGAAGTCAGTTCCAAGAGATTCTATATGAAGGATTTCTTTCCACAATATTGATTCATGTGAAACCTTTCAAAGCTACTAGGTAGAAATCTGGGACCAAAATTTTAGGCCTTCAAAACTTTGGGTAGCTTAGGACATAAAACAAAGGGATTTTGAATGAATAAAAAAGCAGGATAGCTATTCCTTAGGATAAGTTATATTAATGAATTTCTTCTATGTTCTGTTACCTAAAATCTCCCAAGAGATTTTCATACCTACTCTATAATGGAAAATTTTCTACATTCAAAATAAAATTATACTTTTTATGTGATCAGGAAAATCACAGAGAAAGTTCCTTTGAAAATAATCTTTAAAATATTATCTATCTATCTGCACACACACTCACATGTACATGTGCTTTCATTCCCATATAACATGTCTTTTAAGACATTACAAGTCAAAGGAAGCTTCTCATTATTCTGTGCATTTTGATTTAGACAGATCAATCAAGTATAATCATGAAGATGGCCAAAGAATCATCTATGATTTATAGCATCCATTAGAAAGCTTTAAGAATGTCATTTCTTGCATTCTTTGGATGAGTTTGATATGAGATTTCTTTTGAAATGTATAAGATCTTAGTTCTAAAGCTGTCGCCTGAATTTAATAAAGTTATATTGAAGTACAACCACAAGGGAAGTGAATAAAGAAAAAAAGAAGAAAATATATGATAATGAAAAGCTAGTATGAAATTAATATGAATCATTTCATTCATCTGCTGAAGGGTATCAGGAAAAGGATGCATTATAACATATTTCATTAAAAAATGAATTGAAGATCAGTATAAATAATAGCACTCTGTAGCTTCTTTTGTATTGTAGAGGTGGAAACTCTTACACCAACAAAGTGTAACACTGTTTGGGAATTTACAGATGTCATAGCATGTTGGCATCTTCATTGCTCCTATAATTTATGACTTCAGGTAGGATTTTATCAGATATAGTTATTTGAGCTGATCTTTAAAAATATGTCATATGGCGATTCCCAGCTGCGTCTAATGAGATTATTTTTATGAGGAAATAAATTGGATACATTTGTGTGTGTGCACATGTGTTTGAGTCTGTATGACTGATCCCCAGCAGAAATAACTTTAATATTTGCCTCCTCAAGGAAGAAACACTCTAAACTGTTGTGAAAGTCTTTCCTCCCAACTGTTGTCAACTTTTATCCTGGATAAATTAGTTTTCATTAGAATGTGGTCATTACTTGTGTTGGACACATAAATTCACAGAGTGCTTGAGCTCTTTAGGGTATACCTTTTCTGTCCTCTGGCTGGGTGGCTGGATTGTGCAATGGAAAGAACAGCATTTCAGTTTGGAGAGGAGAAATTCACTGAGTGTTTTGTAAGAACATCCAGAAGAGAAACAAATAAACCAATGTTGGCTTTCATTTCATTTAAGACACTATTAAGCAAAGTTTGAAAAATCAAAGTGAAGTAACACCTTTTACTTTAAAAGAATTTAAATGTCTAGGGAGAATGGAACTGCCCAGTGCTTCTTGATAATGAAGCTTATGAAGTCCATCATTGCTTTAGGGGTTTGCGAGGACTGTGTATGGATATTTGTTCCTGTTGAAATGACTCAAAGATTGAGGGAAAGGGCTACAGAGGAGGTGGTTTGTTATAGTTCAGTGAGCTAGCTTCACCCAGCATCCAGAGAAGTCAGTTATAGACCCAATTTCATCATTCAGTGATTGTTTATCCTTGGCCAATTAAACAAACAGATTTTTCTAATCTGCTAAATAGCTTAGCTCTTCTATAGCATAACATGATCAAATGCAGGAATTTTTTTTTAAAAAAACTAGCATTCTATAAAGATATGGACTACCATTATTAAAATTATTTGTTGATATTAAAAATACTCAAGTAGATGATCATTATGACTTTTTTGAATTTTTTTATTATACTCTAGAATAATATCACTTGAAAGTAGCAAAACTTAATTCATCATAAAATAAAGAATTCTGACATTTGGCAATCAGGTGAAAAATAAATGTGAAATTCATTAGGTCATTTGTGGTGATTACAGATACAGTCTTAAAAGGTTATTGAATCCACAATGTCTTACAAGGAACTAAACTTAAGCTGACTTGATTGAATATGATTTTTCCATTGTTTATAAAGAGTACCACTGCCAGTCAGTATTCTATTCCAATATAAGTGATTTCAACATTGTGCAATCTTTTCTTATGCAATTGTTGATTCTAAGGGCACAACAGCATGGGGATAAAAATAGAATATTATGATTATTACAAATTAATATTTCTCTGGCTCTGTTCCCATTCACTGTGTGATAAAGCTAAACTCTGCTATATTTCTATTAAATAGCAGAATACAACAGTTACTAATAGGGCATTATGTAAAAATGTGGATGTGTAACCGATGTGATTCTGCAATCTGTATTTGGGGTAAAATTGGGAGTTCATAACCGACTTGAATCTAATGTATGAAATATGATATGTCAAGAGCTTTGTAATGTTTTGAACAACCAATAAAAAAAAAGAAAAATAAATAAATAAATAGCATTCTTAAGAGACAGTTTATCCTTTTTAACTACCCAGTGTTATCCCATGCACTATTTTCTTTATTTCTTGCCTTTACTCGTGCCTTCTGTCCTCAGCAGCAGCAGCTTTAATGCCAATGCTGCCCTATGTACTTTATTTCAGGAATCTGTGCTTAGGCTGCCAATGCTTATTGCTATTTTGATGAACCTGTTTTTGCATTAAGCAGTGATATCTCCTGCCATCGGGGATGAGTCTACCCCAATCTTATAGTTGCCTTGTATTGCATGTATGTGTCCCAGTTGTTCTGATCTTTGCTTACTCTTTAGTGAGTGCCTTCGTGTTCTACTTTTGGCCGAGTCAGCATGCTGTGAGGTGAGGGGAGAATGGTTAACTGACATCATGTTATCCCAATAGTTTTTTCTTCCTTTTGATTTTGACACACCATCCTTGAAACAAATATGTTCCTCAATTTTTTTGTTAGAGTTTTACTCAAGGAAAATTTCAGTCTCCTCTCTCCTTTCCAGTAGGTACACTTTATACCCCTATCAGACATAGGTGAATGTTGTTTAAGGTTACACTTTATTCCACAATGTATCCCCCATAAAATCTCCCTATCCTACTAACTTGGACACTTTCCTCTAATTTGAATCTTAGAGAGGGACTCTCATTTTTATAGTAGTACTAGTAGTACTTTATATGCTAACACATCATAGACAGCCTTACTAACCATCACTTCTGAAAAAAAAATTGATGTCACTTTTTAAAAAAAAAAGTAAGCATATTTTTTTTCATAGTCTCTTTCTTGTCTGTTTGATTGGAGGCTTGAAAGCTTCTTCAATATATTCAACTAAATAGAACATCTAATTCTAAAACATCGACTTCTCTCTTCCATAGTTTCCTTTATTCAATCCTAAATGATGAGATGAAGCATTATTTATGGGGTCCTAATGTAACACCTATTCTCAGTGTGCCTAGAGTTATTGGAATAACACCAAGCATGCATGCCTTTTAAGTGATGCATAAGAATGAAGTGTTATAGCAGGCTCCTGGTTTACCCTGGCTTGTAGTTTCCTGAGAGATGCCAGAATTGGCCAAGGAGCTTCTTTTTAAAAAGATGGAAAAAATTCCATGGAAGACAGACATTGATTACTCTTAAAAAATCATTTTTCTTCCATTTCTTTTCAGCTCCTCAGTCCATAAATACAAAAGACCACTTTAGAAAGGTACACATATTTGTATTGGAATATAATAGCAGAGATTTTGAAAACCATTTAGACATTTGATATATGTCATTTTGAAATAAATTATTTTATTCCCAGCTAAATAAAATCTCAAGCAGCCATCAAATTTGATTTGTTTCTTAAAGATGGTACTTATATTTTTCAGTGGAAATCAGAGATTTAGATTGGCATGTTTCTTCAATAGATTTGTTCCCTAATTTCTAGTATGTAGTATACCATAAAGGTTTTCATTTTATAGTGGTTCCATGAAATGTTCTGGGAAAGAAGGGTTACACAGTCAGTGAGTCTGGGAAAGAGTTCATATCATATACTCAGAGGTTCTGAAGAAAAATTAAAAATCTGATTCACTTATATAACTCTTCAATTAGCAAAGTAGTTTGAAACAATAACCACTTCTCCATTTAAAAATCAATTTACTCATAATTCTTATACATATTTATGGGGTACAATATGATGTTTTGGTACATGTGTGCAATATGTAACAATTAGCATTTTGCTTTCAATATAGACATATTCAACATCTTAAAGGATACTCTCTAGTAATTATGACTATGTTTAAACTCCCTAACACTTGACTGAATGAGTCATTTATTCCAATTTTTCCCTTCAATAAATATTTCAGGTAGTTCACCATTTAAGTCAACCAGGCATTTTGATATGGAATACATTATATGGCCCCATTCCACTCATATCTTCATAAACATTTTTCACACATATGTCTTTGGTCAAATAAATATTTGAATTAGTTTCTCATAATAAGGTAAGGCAAACACAGAAAAGATCTAAAGATACATTTTTAAAGTGTGGTCTAGGCAGTTTCTTAGGATCAGAATTGTTTTGAGCCTATTTTATGTTTGGAAAATACCAAAGGACCTTCAGTGAAGAAGCAGGCAGCTCAGAGAAGCAATGAATTAAATTGATTTTAGAGATGGTAGATATCTTCTAGTATTAGCTTTCATTTTGTGTCAGTAATTCAAGACTCAGATTAGTGACAACATTTGATTAGGAGGCTTTTGCTAAAGCTGAATTTAAGCCTGTTCTCATGACTGTTAGTCCTCTAAGTTTTGTGCTGTACTTGAGGCTTCTTACACTTCTGGTGGAATAGTTAAACCTTGTCTGAAGTTCATTTCTATGTTCACCAAGAACAAAATCTACAAGCATTGACCTTAGCACTGATATAGAACTGACAATGCATACCATGTGGTCAAAACTCCTTCCAAATACTAAACTGCACCAAAATACTTCTAAACAAAAAGGTATGTGTGGTACCTGTTTGTGGATGTGTAAGATGGTGATAGTGGTGAGGAGGTGGGAAAGGGAACTCTATTTGACCTAACTCAGCTAGAAAACACTAGTTTTGGGCTTCCAGGAAAAATAAAATAAGTAAAACTGTCATGTTATTCAAGTAATGGTTGACTATTATTATTATTATTATTATTATTATTATTGCTCAATTTCATTTTTTGGAGAGCTATTAAATAGGCTGTGAAATAGGTTGGTGGTGAAAGATGAGCTGGTAGTAATTATTTCCCCATATCCTTACTGACTTGGATACTACTAACTTTTCTTTGCTAGTACAATCTAACTGAAAACGCAGATCCAATGACTAATGCCCTGGGTGTGTCAATATGGCAGGAAGGCGGTGTTTACAACTCATCTCTCTATTTAGCAGTTCCCTGTGTTTCCAGATTAATGTTAGTCCCTTCTAAACTCATCAAGCTAAGTCCTTTCACAGGGCAATACAGATTCTATTGCAATTACCTGGAAGAATCTTCACTCAAATATTTGTTGAAAATCTTTTGGGTTGACTTGAGGTTTTAAGAGGAAAATAAGCACTGAGGAATTATGTCCAGCTGTGTACAAATATTTCCTAGGTTAGAACAACTGAAATAATTAATGCAAAGAAAAGCAATTACCCAAAACACATGACATTGTTTAGATGTGCCATAATATTCCATTGTTTCCTTCTCAGTTCTTCTCCCTATGACTATATACATTACATCTCAATAAATTAGAAAAAAATCCAAAAATTGGAAAATGCTTGTCAAGAACAAGGTATGCAGTGATTACCATTATTTTCAAGATCAAGGTCTCCTTTTCTTTTTGGAAAGTTAAAAGACTCATATTCTGGACCATCTACCAAAACATGACTTACAATGTTTGACAATTAAAACCCATAAATAATAACAAGGTTTTTAGAAATGTCTGTTAAAATTTGTATTTTATTAATAACTACAGCATTGACATAAATTAGAAGGTGGTTAAATATATGAGTGGTGTATTATTCATTTCATTTACAAGGAGAGGCTAGAGTTCATATAGATTTACACATCTCTTATGATAATTCTATTTTTTTTTTGAAATTCAGAGCCCACAGTCTGGGAACACTCAGTTTTGGCATAAAGCCCTGCAACCTTCCTGTTACCTTCATTTGCTTTGTTACTTCTCCCTCTTCATAACCCTATAGAAAACTGTCTCCTTGGATGTCATTTTAAACTTGTCTTTCTTCGTCACCCCTTGTTTTAGTCAGCTTTTTCTAGCTAGGATGAAAAGATCTCACCAGAACAATTTTGAGGAGGAAAATTTTACTTGGGGCTCACAGTTTCAGATGTATCAGTCCATGGACAGTCAACTCCATTCCTTGGGGCCTAAGGATGAGGCAGAACTTCATGACAGAAGTGTGTTCAGAGGAAAGCAGTCAAGACCTGCAACCAGGAAGGAGAGGGAGAAAGAGAGAGAGAGATAGACACATGCACACACATGCACACACACACACACACACACACACAGAGAGAGAGAGAGAGAGAGAGAGCCCATGCTCGGTTCAACAAGGAAAAAATATATACCCCAAAGGCACATCCCCACCTGCCTACAGTTACCACCCATTTAATCCCCATCATGGATTTATGCACAGATTAGGTTATGGTTCTCATAAGCCAATCATTTTACCACTAAATTTTCTTTCGTTCTTTCACACATGAGCTTTTGGGGGATACCTAATATCTAAATCATAACTTTCTGCCCCTGGCCTCCAAAAGCTCCAAAAACCCATCTAACAATGCAAAATATATTTAGTCCATTTTCAAGAGTTCCCATAATATTAACAGTTCCATCATTGCCAATAAGCCACCTCCAAAGTCTCCTCTGAGACTCTAGGCAAACTCTCAGCAGCAGCTCCTGTATAAATAAAAAATAGGTTAAATATATCCAATATATAAAGACACAGAGTAAACATTTCCATTCCACAAGGGAGAAATAGGGGCATAGAAAGAAGGGATGCATCCAAAGCAAGAATAAAATCCAGCTGGGCAAACAGGTCCTGTAGCTCCACATCCAGAATTGGAGGCACATGGCATCCTGATGTTCTCTCCAAAGACCTTGAGTAGCTCCACCCCTATGGCTTTGCTGGTTGCAGCCCATATGGCCTCTCTGTTGGCTTGTCTCTGCTTAATTCTTGAAGCTTTCCTCAGCATACATTCCATGGTACTGGCATTTCTTAATTTCAGGGGTCTCCACTGCAACTTTGGCTTCCTTCTCAAATCTCCATGCATCACCCTCTCAGAGGCAACCCTAGGGAACTTTGCATGGCCTCCTAGGCCTTCCTTTGAAATTTTGGTGGAAACCTCCGTGACCCAAGAACTCTAGCATCCTGAAAACCTGCAGAATTAGCACCATGTGTTGACTGCCATTGTCTGCCACCATCTCAAGCAGTAGCCAGGCCTTCAGGGACCATGGCTGCAGCAACCTCTGTGTTTCTGGAAGGATGAACATGGTGAAACAACTTCCTAGGCCCCTCTTTGCAGGCAGGGTGTCCCCCTTGCTTCTTCTAAAAAGAATTTTAATTTTTACAGCCTTGAGCCTGAGATGGGTGTGGTCTTGTCTTTTCCTGAGGTGGCTTTAATCACACCTTCCTTAGCCCCAGTTTTACCTACAGCTTTCTGGCCAAATTTTTCAAATCTTTCTGCTTTGCCTTCTGCTTCTGATTATCATAACAAACTTAGCTAAAAAAGCTACCAGCAATATCCATGCTACCTTCTGAAGTTTGTGCTGCATTGAAAATTCCTCCAACAGATTATAATTAGTCTTTCACCTTTAAATTCAACCTCACAGAAAGTGTTAGGATATGGGAAAAATGCCAAAACTTCTTAGCAATAATATAACTTGAACAGCCTCTACTTTGATTTCCAAGAGAGTCCTTTTTTTTCCCCCCCTCCAAAATCCCATAAGCTCACTTTTCATTCTCCATAGTCAAATCAACATTCTGGTCTTCTGAGCTCCTACCAGAATTGCCCATTAAGCTCTACTCACAACAATATGAAACTTTTCCATCTTACATTTCCAAACTTTAAAAAAATCCTTTCTCAAATTCCACAAAGTTCCAAAAGCTTCTGAACCACATGGCCAGGTTAGTTACAGCAACGACCCCACTCCTGGTACAAATTTCTGTTTTAGTCAGTTCTTTCTTGCTGTGACCAAAAGATCTTACAAGAACAATTAGGAGGTAAAAAAATTATTCAGGGGCTTATGGTTTCAGGTATCTTAGTCTACAGATGGCTAACTCCATTCTTTGGAGCCTGAGATGTGTCTGAACATCATAACAGAAGAGTATCTCAGGACTTGAAACCAGGAAGAAGATGAGGGAATGAGAGCAAGCACAAGCTCTGTTTAACAAGGACAAAATATATATCCCAAAGGCATATCTTCTGGGACCCATCTTTTCCAGCTACTCTCCACTTGCTTATGGTTACCACCTATTTAATCCCTATCAGGGGATTCATGCACTTATTAGGTTATGGCTCTCATAACCAAATCATTTCACCACTAATCTGTCTTGCATTTTCACACATAACTTTTGGGGGATATCTAAATATCTAAACCATAAAAATCTCTTCCCTGCAGTCTGCAATCCCCAGAACTCACTTTGTCACCCCTTGTTTTAGTCGGCTTTTTCTAGCTATGATGAAAAGATCTCACCAGAACAATTTTGAGGAGGAAAATTTTACTTGAGGCTCAGTTTCAGATGTATCAGTCCATGCTACCATATGCCAGACACCTCAAATTCTATCTCTTCAGTGTCTCTCAAATCTGTCTGGGGATCTGTCTCATCTCTAGGAACCAGAATTATTGTAACCACCTCTTGCTAGTTCTTCTTCTACTTTGTTTGTTCTCTTTCAATCTGTACTTAAGATGTCTATGATAATAAAATGTATTCAGTGTTTACCATTTAACAGGACATTTAATTCCTATGGTAAAAATATTATTATCTCATAGTTTTAGATATGGAAATTATGACTGAGAGAAGTTAAGTGGTCCAAGGGTCACACTAAGAGTAAGAGATCCAAGGGTCAGACTCTCAAAGGTCTGAATCATAGCTTGTCTTTTCCTTTTAAACTCTTACACCATGCTGCTTCTTCAAGCCAATCAGATCCTGCTTTCCTTTGTGTTAATTTTGCTCTTCTTGTCATTCATGACATTGTCAGTTTTGGAAGGCAACAATTTTCTTCGCAGGTTCTTAAGAGTTCTGCCAAGTAAAGCAATAAGAAAAATCCATATGACATGTATATATATTTTTTTGTATGTGACCGTTTTAAAGCATTGACTGTTAATTAAGCCCATCCTTAAACCAAAAGTTTGTCAATGATGCAGAGAGGCAGTGAATGGATTGGTTTATAGGTTGAAAGTGTGAGGCTGTTAGAGAAGTTTAGATCTTTAATTAATGGTGGTTGTTCAACTCAGTTGATTAAAGCACCATATGAATGAAGTCACATTCATGAATTCAGTGCCTCTATGTGCCAGTTTGTTGAGTCATGCTTGTCCCCTTAACCTCTGCCAACCTCCTTGCTCATGCATACTATTAGCTGAAAGCAAAGTACAGTGTGAGTGGAAAAGTGTAATTCCCTCATCATACTTGGAAAAAATTACCCAACATGCATGTCCTATTGACACTGGCAGAGAAGCAGGGCACACTAATAAATCTTTGATTGTTTTCAGTCTTCCTGAAAAATTTGTTATATGACAAAATGTCATGAACTATATACAGATTTGAACCTCCTTTATAAAATTACTTGAACTGCATTTTAAGCAAATTAATCATTAAAAGTTATTCCAGATTTAGATAAAAATAGAAGAAACTCTATAGATTTTGTCAGCTTTAAAGAAAATACACTCACTTATCTTGGGAGGAATGTTCGTTATTTGAAAATTTTTACGTTTTACTTGGCTTATTCATGTTTTTTTTTCTGTTTATAGTAGATACTTTTAATCTGAGGTAAACAATGAGTGATCTATCATATGTTAAAAGAGGGCTATCATAACTGGAGAAAAATAAAGAAAACTGGAGTTAATAGTTCTAGGATTACTTTTTTTCCTTTCTAACCAACATGATGAATAGCCCACATAAATGAACCACCATCTTTAACCTTCTGTAACCAAAAGCCTATTTAATTTATAATACTGTTGTTCTTAATATTGCCATTCTGTCCAATTGCCATGATGAAATTACCCTTTGCATAATCTAACATAGGGAAATCAGTGTGTTTACTTATGTAATGCATATATTGAGTTTATATAAGATAAGTACATATTTATAATACTTGTTTATATTATTAAGCACTAGTCCCCAGGAATACAACTGTGAGCAAAAATAGGACATGACCTTTTACTTATGGAAGTTTAAAGTATAGTGGGAATGATAGTTATTGATCAAATAATACTTTATAAACAAATATTTGTTGGTTACCTCTATGTGTTAGGCAGTTTTGCAGAAAATGAGGACACAGAGATTAAAAAAACCTGTAAAAACTTGCTGGCCTCATAGATCTTCTTATGAGAGTGTTAAATAGTAAAACCACATAATATGTCAGATGATGATAAATGCTATGGGGAAAAATAAAGCAGGAAGAAGCTATGGAGAGTGGTGATACATACAGGTGCAGTTTTTAGTAAGGAGATCAGTAAGAATCTACTGAAAATGTGAGTAAAGGACATGAGCAGGTGAAGGTAAGAGTCCTATTCACATCTAGGGGAAAAGTTCTGAGACAGGAGGATGTGTGGTGTGTTCTTAAAACACCAAGGTTAGATAGACTACTTAAACAGTAAATAAGGAAGCAACCAGTGTGAGATGAAGTCAGGGAAGTAAGAGGAGGCCAGAGCAGGAAGGACCTTAGGAGGACAAGTGTGTGGGGTGTGTGTGTGCAGAGTCTTCAGTGGTATTTGTTTTCTAGTTTGAATTTTAATCCGATCATTCTGGCTGTTGTGTTAGGTTAGGTGGCAGTGGGACAAGAGAGGAACAGGGAGGGACTAGAAGTCATGGTAGATTGAATTAAGATGGCAATGGAGGTTGGCTGTAGTAATGGTTGACTAGTTTATATGTATATTCATTATATATTCTCAATAATTGGTACCGCATTACGATTTTATATAAGAGTAAAAATCTCAAGGTCATATACAATAACATGCTTTCTTAGGAAAAAATATTAAATTTTAACAGTAGATAATTAGTATTTTATTATTCACTTTTAAAAAACCATCTACTACATTCTTACTCTCTATATTTTAAACCTCACAATGACTTACAAGGTCAATCAAATCTGTGACCATGCTACTCAGTATAGTAGCTGTTACCCATATGTGTGTATTGTGCATTTGGCATAAACTAGTCCAAAATGAGATGTATATACAAATATGCAACAGATTTCAACATATAACAAGGAAAAATGAATGAAATGAAAATATGTCATTAAAATTTTTTTTTTTTTTTTTTTTTTTTTTACCAGAGAGGTGTGTGTGTGGGAGAGCGGGGAAAAGTTGATAGATGCTTAATTATAACTAGTAGAAAAAAGGTCTGGTGTGCTATTTTCTCAGTAGGGTGATTATAGATAACAATAATGCACTATATATCTCAAAATGCTAGAAGAAAAAAGTCTGAAAATTTTTACCTTGAGTAAACAATAAATTTTTGAAGAGACAAACATGTTTAACCTGATTAAAATATTATGTGGCATCCCTTAACAAGTATAAGTTTTTATTTTTATGCATCAGGTAAAAATAAATTTAAAAAAATAAAAAGTAAATCTGCAAATAAATTTTCAAATAGTTGTCACAGGTTGCAACAATAATGTTTTGGATATATTGCATTAAATAATATAGTTTTAACATAATCTCATGTGTTTTTACTTTTTAAAAATGGGGCTAGGAAGATATTTAAAATTAGACATTTTTGTTGTACACTGCTTTTTTTTTTTGATAGTGGAGTTCTCCATTTTCTCTATCTGACTTTGTTTCCAATATTTCTCTGTGTGGAATTTTATGTTCAAATATAATACAAGGTTGTAATTTAGCTCATAACTTGAAAAATTAGACAAAACAATTACAATCTGGTTTTCTATAAATTGGATAAAATAAATTATAATCTGGTTTCTTTCCAAAATCTGATAAAAATGTTCATACCTGTCATCAAAAATGGTGTTGAACAAATATAAAATAACTGATCATTGAATGGTTTTATTGGAGCATCTTGTGAATTGGTTTGTTGTAAGAATTAAATGGACTTTTAATCTGAAAATGTATTTAAAAGTATTAAGTTGTTTATTTTTGTTGTAAGTGCAGTACCATTTGGTCACCAAATGAATTTTAAAATATGCTGTAATTTACTTTTCTATTATTAATTTAGAATCTATTTAGAAAAGCAATGAGAATAAATAAATCAGCCATGGACCTCCATTCTAGAAATAGCCACTATTGACATTTGTTGTATTGTTTTCAGTTCTTTTCTGTACTCTGTGTCTATATGCATATGTTTTGTGTGCATGTGGGCTACTGCATATATTATTAATCTTCCATTTTCACTGAATTTGTATAGTGATATGGCTGGAAAGCAAGAAGGGGACTTTGAACCGTGGTGGACATATTAAAAAGACATTATTACAAATGGTGACTTTTTGAATTTTAGATGCCCATTTTCAATTGGCCTTACTAGGTATGAGAATACACAAGTAAAACTCAACACAGGACCTTCTTGGGAAGAGTCACTCAAGGTCATTCAGAGGCTGTGTTTCTGACTTATGGCTTTTTGGGTTCCTGGAAATCCTCATATTCTCCTCTGTGACATGGAAATATCTACTTCTTGCAAAACTTTATCTCAGTGTTGCCAAAGTGATCTATTGTCGTGAACTTGTGTAATTTTTTGGTGTGTTCTTCAGGATTCTCAATCTCACCTTTTTTTTCCTGAATCAAAGGCATTTAATTTTGGCATCAAGTAATTTTTCCATCTTCTTTATCCCAGGATTTCTTTGTACACTCGGTGATCAGAGTACTGGATGATTTTATTTCATTCTAGATCACATTTTAGATTGACAGATCCTTTAACTGTGCTGGGCCTTAGCTTCCTCATGATTAAAGTTAGGATTTTGATTGCATGCTCTCTAAGATCTTTTTCAGATCTAATGTGGAAAGTCTGTCTGTGAAAGCAGTGTGGAAGAGTGAAAAAAGTCAAGGGCTCTGAATCAAAGAAAAGGTTGAGTGCAAATCTTGGAGCTCTGTGACTTTGGACATGCTTTTTTTGTGTATTTTTTTTCTATGTAAAAAAGGAGTATAGGAGATAGTATTGTGTTTGGTTAGATGCAACACAAATCTGACTACTCTGGCTTGACCAAACAAGGGGTTTATTTTTCTTATTTATGGAGAAGTCTGAAGCTAGACAATCCAGGCCAGGCTTATCTGTTCCTTCATGCTGTCATGATTCTGAGCTGCTTCTTGATTTTTTCCCAATAACCTTACTGTATATTTTTCATCTTTATAATTCTACCACCAAACATATTACTCATACACTAGGCAAGAAGTGAAGTGGAGCTGAGAAGAGGCATACCAGTTGAATTTTCATGAGTAGATCAAGTCTCATTTTTTTTTTTTTTGATACTAGGGATTAAACCCAGGGACACTTAACCACTGAAGTATATCCCAGCCCTTTTTTTATTTTGAGACAGGATCTCCATAAGTTGTTTAGGGTCTCCCTAAATTGCTGAGGTTGGCCTTGAACTTTCAATCCTCTACCTCAGCCTCCTGAGCTTCTGGGATTACGGGTGTGTGCCATTGCACCTGGCTAGGTCTCATGTACTTCTACATCACCTCCTTGAGCAGAGCTAGGACAAAATATTAACCCCAGCCACAAGGAATTTGGGACGTTGTATTTTTGCTGAACATGATGTCATGAATAAAATTATTTCTAGTAAGTTTCCTAGTAAGAAAGAAGGTAGGGATTTGTAATAGATAGCCACCATTAATGCTTGAAACTAGGAAAATATAACTTGCTGTTTGGAAATTGATAAGGGACAACATATGTGAGATGGATACATTATTCTTAGTATTTCAATTATGACTATTTTGTTTTGTGGTTTTCACTATTTAAGACCAAACAGACATTTTGCAATGATTGTGATAATAATGCTTAGATTATTTAATTATTGTTACACTAAAAATTCATGTTTAAAAAATGTAAGGAATGTTTCCCAACAAATTTTTATAGATTTTATTTTGTTATCTGATGTTGCTTGAAAATCATATTTCTCATTCTCATTTGGCTTATTGGATATTAAAAATAAAATAAAGCCAATAAATTGAAAATATGTACTTAATCTTTATAAAAACAAAAAAATCTAAATGAAAAGTAAAACTAGATTAACCTGAAGAAATGTTTAATATTTAGGGGGTTCTTAACATGGGAGAAAATCCTTTCAGGTATGCAAAATAACCACTTACAGAGTGTGAGTGTGGTTCAAGAGGAAATTGTCAGCATATTTTCTCTGAAAATATCTCTTTTTCCTCAAGTGATTCCCTCATTCTTTTACTAGTCTGCAAAATTCTCAAAATCACTGCTGTTAGAAACATTTAGAGCATATATTTCTTGCTTTGCATGCTTAAGACTCTGGGTTCAATCTCCAGCACCACCACCACCACACACAAACACACACACACACACACACACACACACACGCACACACACACAAAGCATACTTTTTCACAAGGAATCTAAAATGTGCTATCTGGAAGAAGATTTTCACTAAGACCTTAGCAATAATAAAGAAAAAAATTGTCTTAATAATCATAGTACTAGAAATCTTAGGAACAGGTAGTTGTAAAACTAGGCAGAGGGTGGGTCTGTGTTTGTTGCTTGAGGAGGAAAGATTTGAATCTTGGGTGGGGTCAGCAGTGAGAGGAGCTTAGGGGAACCCAAAGAGGGCCAGTTGGGACTGGAGAAGGCAAGTGTGAGAGAGGACATAAGCCTGTCTCTTCAGTACCAACAGTGAAGCACTTCATTATCGTCACTTAGGAGGACCTGACTTCAGTCCAGCCGAGTTTTGACAGGACTCTAGTTTTGGGTAGGAACTGTGAATCACAGCTCCATGGAATACCTTCAGTGACACTTGAAGTATGTCTCATTGTACTTCAGGATTCTTTAGAGCCTCATTCCTCCGCCCTCCACTGGCATTGACTCAGTGGAGAAATGGGGAGGTTTCATGGTTATGGGAAATTTTCATGGTTCCCTGAGTGTCTATTGATAATCAGAATGTGCCCTTTGGACTCTTGGAATGTTCTTGTGTAAGAAATTTTTCACAGGCCAATTGAAATAGATTGATTTAGCTTGTTTTTACTTAGACTGTTAAATTTTTACCTGCAATTTAATTGCTGCATTAGCATTCATTTACATGATCAGGGGAGTAAGAGCAATATTGAATAATCATGTAATTTATTAGACTAAATTATACTTCTGCAAATCAGCTTCCTTGAAAGGTTTAGATTTGCTCTCTAATCCACTTGTTTTTCTTAATTTTTTAAAATTCTCCCTAAAGTTTATTTAGCAAACACTTATGTATTATCTATACAATATTCTACAAAGGCATTTTATACATTGATAGATTTTATTCTTGTTAGATTCTGAGTTAGGTATTATTATTATCCCCATTTATCAGTGGAAGAAACTATGGCACAGAGAGGATGAGCACTTGCCTGAAATCACAGAGCCACGGAGTAGCAAAGCTGGCATTCAGAAAAAGATGTCTGGCTCCAGAACTCAAGCTTACCTCACTGTTCTAAGCTTTATGGAATAAGCAGCCACACTGCTGCACAATCTTTATTTTTAGTTGTCTTAAAAAAAAATCTTACACATGCTGGTCTTTTCATATAAAACATTTTGGTAATACTTTTGCTATAGAATCTTTTTTTTTAAAAAAAATTTGTAGTTGTAGATGGACAGAATGCCTTTATTTTGTTTATTTTTATGTGCTGCTGAGGATCGAACCCAGTGCCTCACACATGTTAGGCAAGCATTCTGCCACTGAGCTACAGGTAATCTTCTTTTTTAATTACAATGTATTTAAAAATATCAGAAAGCACTCCAGTTTTTATTTGAAGTGAGTTAGTCATTTCCATAACCTTTCAAATATTACTCCTAGAGAGACCCAGGATTATAGGAGTCAGGAGTGAGAATGAAAAAAAAGCAGAAACTTGCAAAAATTGTATAAGTGCCAGTATATATGGCCTTTAGCCAAACAGAATGACCCTTTGATTACTTTGGGGGACCCTTATGAAAAAGTTGTTGATTGTTCATTCTGTATAAAGATCCCCACTTGTTTTTAGCAGGCAGAAAAATTGTGGGACAACTGGACATTTATTTGCTTACAAGAAAACCAATTATCTCAATTTTTCCCAGTTCTGCTTTTAGTGATGTGCTGTCACTTGAAATTGGCTGTGGTGGGTGTATTTTCCCCACAGAAATCAGCAAAGAGTGGAAATCAGGGCCTTTCCTTTTTCCCCAGGGGCAGTTGCTGAGTATTTATCAACACACCACAGGGTGCTTGGATACAGAATGAATGCTCGGTATTTAAAAAGTTCCCCCTAATAATTTAAAAATAAACAGAAAATTGAGATAAAGGCAATCTCTGCCTTAGCTTTGCGTATTCACACTATTTGTGTGTTTGTGTGTGTGTGATTCTAAGCTTATCTTAGAAGAAAGGCAATCAATCCTAAGAACATGAAATGGATTATGAAATTCTGTAATAAGAACTCCTCAAACACAACCCCTGTCAGCTTCGGAAGGTTTTGTTAGGAACAGAGTCCTCCCTGGGTTTTCATTTCCATTTTTTTCCCCCCACTGGACATTTACAAAGAAAAATGACTTCCTACTGAGTATCCATTAGCCCCCAGCACTGATGCTAATGAGCAAACTGCCAGTGAGCTGGAGAGCAAATGGATATGAGTCACATAAATACACTTAGCAGGCACTTCCTGCTCCGCTTCCTGCGTCACTACAAAGACACTTGTTCCTTAGCAGCGGGGTAAAAGTCACCGTCACACAACTGCACACTGCTGAGAGAGCTGTTGATCTGATGGAGCTGCTTAAAAAGGATGCACTGATTTGTACTGGTGAAATCTGTGGTTGGGATTTGTATCCAGGTTGAAATGCTCTTAAGTGGATACTATTAAGCTAAGAGCACCCTTTAAAGATATATTGTTTTATAGAGAATAGGAAATCAAATAAATAGGATAGGGAGAGTGCTTGCCTTTTCTGTGGAAATACTATGAATAAAGAGGCATGGAGGGGCTTCAGGTAGAGAGATAGTTAAGTGCTGCCCCTCCAAGTGCTTTGGTCCACAGGATTCTGTCTGTTACTTTGTTTTGTGCCTTAATCACTGATGTTACAAGTGGGAGAAAACGGAAGTCTGTGGCTCCAGGACTTTCCCAGGAATGCTTCATAACCTCAAATATTCAATAAGTAGCAGATGGGAGAAGGAAAGATTTCTGATTAGCCTGTGGGAAGGAGGTGATGTACTTTGTATGCATGGGACACTAATGGGAACAAATGGTATTTTCGAGCTTATGTAACTGAATAAATGCAGCTGATACCTGCATATATGGCTAAATACTCACTAAGGGATGCTCTTATTTTTAAGAATGACTTGTCAACCAGTAGGAGGTGAGCATGATGAGGGAAAACTTTGGTCCATGAGAACTATTGCAATGTTAAAGTCAAATTTATTCCTTTATATTCTGCTGGGTCCTGCAAATTATTTAAGCCACTCTATGAAAGAATACACAATACACAATACAGTAAGTGAGCAAATTGAACAAAAGAGGAAAAACAACACACATAAAGTAAAATTATTTTATAGTTTAAAGAACTGAATCTTTCTTTGTGGCAACTCGAGGAGAGCCACAGGTTTGGCTTTGAGTTTTAGGGTAAATGAGATAAAGAATTGTTGACTCAGTGTCTATAGGGTGGAAACAAACCGGTTGCTCAGGGAAAGCATTGTTATTCTTCACTGAGAAGTAAGAAAAAATTGACTGAAAAGGTCAGTAAACATTTACAAAAAATAATTACTTGAGTTTAATGGACATCACCTTCCATTAATTTCTTGAAGGGCATTACATTTAAAGAAATGTAACTACTACCATTTTAGTATTAAAAGTACTAAAAGTAAAAACCTAAATGAGTACCCAAACCAAAAAAAAACAAAAAACAAAAAAAAAACAAACAAAAAAAACAACAAAAACAAAAAACAACAAATAAATGTAAGTGGAAAATGAAAGCAAATGAAAGAGAATCCAAAAAGAGAAAGAAATTGGGACCGACCTCAACAGATCAGAGATGCTTTATTAAGCAACAGAGGGCATAGTTTCAAGAGGGGAAATGGCAACTGGCTGCAACAAGGGTCAGTGTTTTATAGGGTTCAGCAGGGCCAGGTCATGGGAGGAGTTGGTCAGTTACTTTCAGTGCTCAGGGGGATTTTGACAGATAAGGGAGATTTTGGCAGGTCAGATTCCTGAGCTCTATTTCCCCCTGAGGGTTTTGTAAGTCTCCATTTCCTTGGAGAGTGTCAATTTCTGAATCCCTGAAACACTTAAAATGATCACTCAAATTCATGGAAAGTAACCTCCTACTCTTCTGGTTCTAAAATGACATCAATTTCAATGGGTAGTAGTAAAAAGTTTATGTAATAGTATAAAGATTGATAGGTCTTAGATACAGGCCTTTTATCATTATTAAACCCCCCTGATGGTGGTAACTGGATATTCACAGGAGGAAGAACCAAGGGGGAACCGCAGCTCTCTTTACAAAACACTCTAATTTCTTACCCAACTTCATATTTAAATGGAAGGGGGTTGCCTATTGGAACATATGGTCCTTATTTTTTTATCCTATTTTTTAATTGATTTTATTTTTTTAAATACATGACAGCAGAATGCATTACAATTCTTATTACACATATAGAACCCAATTTTTCATATCTCTATTTGTATATGAAGAATGTCCACGCCAATTTAAGTCTTCATACATGTACTTTGGGTAATGACCATCACATTCCACCATCATTGCTAACTCCCTGCCCTTTCCCTTCCCCTCTCACCTCTCTGCCCTATCTAGAGTTCATCTATTCCTCCCATGCTCCTCTTCCCTACCCCATTATGGGTCAGTCACCTTATATCAGAGAAAACATTCGGCATTTGTTTTTTTGGGTTCAGCTAACTTCATTTAGCATTATTTTCTCTAACACCATCCATTTACCTGCAAATGCCATGATTTTATTCTCTTTTATTGCTGAGTAGTATTCCATTGTGCATATATGCCACATTTTTAAAAATTCATTCATCTACTGAGGGGCCTCTAGGTTGGTTCCACAGTTTAGCAATTTCAAATTGTGCTGCTATAAACATTGATGTGGCTTTTCCCTGTAGTATGCTATTTTTAAGTCCTTTGGGTATAGACTGAGGAGAGGGATAGCTGGGTGAAATGGTTGTTCCATTCATAGTTTTCCAAGGAATCTCCATACTGCTTTCCATATTGGCTGCACCAATTTGCAGTCCCACTATGTATGAGTGTGCCTTTTCTCCCACATCCTTGTCAAAGAAAGACATTAAAGAAGACTTTAGAAGACGAAAAAATTTACCTTGCTATTGGATAGGCAGAATTAATATTATCAAAATGACCATACTACCAAAAGCACTAAACAGATTTAATGCAATTTTCATCAAAATCCCAATGACATTCCTCATAGAAATTGAAAAAAGCAATCATAAAATTCATCTGGAAGAATAAAAGACCCAGAATAGCTAAAGCAATCTTTAGCAGGAAGAGTGAAGCAGGTGGCATCACTATACTAGACGTCTAAATTACAGAGCAATAGTAACAAAAACAGCATGGTAATGGCACAAAAACAGACTGGTAGAAGGGCACAGAATATAGGACACAGAGACTAACCCACAAAGTTACAATTATCTTATATTAGACAAAGGCGTCAAAAACATGGATTGGAGAAAAGATAGACTCTTCAACAAATGGTGCTAGGAAAACTGGAAATCCATATGCAACAAAATGAAATTAAACTCCTATCTCTCACTATGCACAAAACTTAACTTAAAGTGGATCCAGGACCTAGGAATTAAACCAGAGACTCTCTTGTCTAATAGAAGAAAAAGTAAGCCCTAATCTTCATCCTGTGGGATTAGGTCTCAACTCTCCTAAAAAGACTCCTGTGGCACAAGAATTAAAACCAAGAATCAATAAATTGGATGGACTCAAAACTAAAAAGTTTCTTCTCAGCAAACGAAACAATCTGTGAGGTGAATAGAGAGCCTCCGTCTTGGGAGCAAATTTTTACCTCTCACACATCAGATAGAGCACTAATCTCTAGGGTATATAAAGAACTCAAAAAGCTAAACACCAAAAAAACCCAAATAATCCAATCAATAAATGGGCCAAAGACATGAACAGACACTTCTCAGAAGAGGATATACAATCAATTAACAAATATATGAAAAAATGTCCATCATCTCTTGCAACATATGGCCCTTATTTTGTGGACAGTTTATATAGCCTGAAGCTATTGTTTGGTTAAGAACCATTATAGGCTGAAACTTTATTAAAGATCAGTTGTGCATTGTAACTATTGCTATTTAAATATTAGTTTTTAACTTTTAATTTAATTTAATTTTACTCTCTACTTAACTTTTTTATTGGTTGTTCAAAACATTACAATGCTCTTGACATCATATTTCATACATTTGATTCAAGTGGGGTATGAATTCTTATTTTTCCCACGTGTACAGATTGCAGGATCACATTGGTTGTACAGCCACGTTTATACATACTGCCATACTAGTGTCTGTTGTATTCTGCTGCCCTTCTTATCCCCTTCCTATCCCTCCTCCCCTCCCCTCCCACCATCTCTCTCTACCCCATCTACTGTAATTCATTTCTCTCTTTTGTTTCCCCCTTTCCTGTCACATCCTCCTATATGTAATTTTGTATAACAATGAGGGTCTCCTTCCATCTTCCATGCAATTCCCCTTCTCTCTCCCATTCCCTCCCACCTCTTGTCCCTGCTTAATGGTGATCTTCTTATCATGCCCTTCCTCCCTGCTCTGTTTTGAGTTGCCCTCCTTATATCAAAGAAGACATTTAGCATTTGTTTTTTAGGGATTGGCTACTTTTTTCTTGCCACTTTACAGAGCATGATTTAAACACCCTGGAAGATGGATTCAACCATTACTATCAGGCCCACAAATGGAATTTCAGGCCCACAAATGTGGGCCTTTTGTGGGCCTGAAAGTAATGTTTGACTTTATCAGTAGCTCTTTGTGTTGACTTTGAAAGGCGTGCCTAAGGAAGGAGGAAGTCAGGTATTAATCATGACAGATGGCAATTAAGAATATCTTGGCAAAGAGTAAGAATACCTTTGCTTTTTAAATTTTTCTATTTATTTATTTAGTTGTAGATGGACACAATAGCTTTACTTTATTTATTTATTTTTATGTGGTGCTGAGGATACGCATGTACTAGGCAAGAGCTCTATCACTGAACCACAGCTCCAGCCTCTACCTTTTTATTCTGTATAGGAGAGAGGGAAGAAGAGAAAGAAGGGACAGTGCAGTGGGAAGGGCTGCATGATTTCTACATATAATAACACTGAGAGCTACTCTACTGGTTTCCAGCCATGTGAGGCCCAGAGTGCACTGGAAGCTTGTTCCAGGTACCAATTTCTGAATCCCTGGCCCCAGACATTCTGAATCAGATTTGGGAGGGCAGGGGCTTTGGGGAGTCTTGGGAGACAGGCAAGAGAATTACAAAGATTTACCTCAAGTAGATCTGATGCAGGCAATTCACAGGTACAATATTGTATATCCCTTCTTCCTTTCTATTATTATATCTGTGCATTATCCCCAAAATGTTTGCTTTTGATTTCAAACTCTGTGCATTAAAAGCCAGTGTGTACCACTTGTTCTTTCATTTGTAAAACACCAACCTTAATGTATCTTCTTCTTTCTATCAATATCTGTCTGTGTATCTCTTTTGTTTCCAGAAAAGGTTAACTGAAATACACTAGAATTCACCTTTTCTTCCCCTTTTATTAGCAAATCATGGAACTCTTCCTACAAAAGTAAGTATACAGATACCCAGACCATTCTTTTCAGTGATTGAATAGCACTGCATAATTGGATGCACCAAATATTATTTCATTGTTGCTTTAGTAATATAAATATAGATAGCTTCTATGTTTTTCTATTACAAGAAATCATACAATGAACATTTTATACAAATGTTGGTGAATATAGGTAATATGTCAACAGAGTAAAGTTTAGAAATATGACTATTGGTTTTAAAAAAATGTGCATTTTAACAGACACTTATTAAAAGAAGAAAAGCAAATGGACACAAATATATAAAAAATATTCAACATTCTTAACAATCATAGGACTGCAAGTCAAAACTACACTGATATTTCATATCACCCAGATATAATGGCAAACAATAAATGTTGAAGATGATGTGGGGAGAAAGGAACACTCATCTATTGTTGATGGGATGGAAAGTCATCCACTTTAGAAGGCAGTATGGAGATTCCCCAAAAGATTAGGAATGGAAACACCATTTGTTGCAACTATTCCATTCCTTGGCATTTATCCAAAAGTTCTGAAATCAGCGTATACTGTAGTGAATCCTGCATTCTAATGCTTATAGCAATGCAATTCACAATTGTTAACTTATGGAATCAGGCTAGATGCCTATCAACAGACAAATGGATAAAAAAGTGTGTGTGTGTGTATATATCTTTCACACACAAACACACAAATGAAACCATAAAGAATAAAATTATGACATTTGCTGGTAAATGGATTAAACTAGAAAACAATGCTAGGTGAAATAAGCTAGACTCAGAAAGTCAAGTGTTTGTTTTCTCTGAAATGTGGAAGCTAGACTAAAATAAGGGCAGGAAAGGGGGCAGAAATCCCATAAAAACAGAAGATTTATCAGTGGAGGAAGGGAATTGAGGAGGGTGGAGGAACAGGAAACGGAAGGAACGAACAGTAGAATGAAGCTGACCAAAGTATCCTATGTACATATATAAATATCCACACTGAATTTCACCTTTATGCATATCTATAATGGGCCACTTAATAGACCTGTATAGGGGAATAGAGGAACAGGAACAGGGGAAGGGTGGGAGGGAGGTAAAGGGGAAGTAACGGGATCTGAATTGGAGCAAATTATATTCCATGTGTGTACAATGATGTCCAAATAAAGATCAGTGTTATGTATAACTATAAGGCACTAATAAAGAAATTTAAAAGAAAACCCAAGGTTTGAGTACTTGCACATTGATACTCCTTATTCTGTGGGCTGTCAGCTATTGTTTACATAGTCAAGTTCAGATCCAAGGGCTAAGTAAATAGATTCCAGTTTTTTTTCCATGAAAACTGAAAACTCCCAAGCTTAAAGTGAGTACATAAACAGGAATGGATAGAAAATAGGGCTACTGATGCAATCTGTCAAAGTTCTTTTCTTCCTGTGCCAATTTTACTTTTTTTTTTTCCACTGAAGACTGGCTTCCTACCAGGATGAAGAACATGAGAGAGTCTCTAGCTCTTGCATTTCATACCTTTAATCTTCTGCCCTAGGGTTGAGCTATCTTCCTTTCACTCCTGATAGAGAATTTTAGGAGAATAACTCTGAGCTGAGTTGGCCAGCTGCCTATACTTTATACCTTCAACATCTTGTCTGGGATTTGGGGTCATGGAATAAGGCATGACTTTTGTCCATCCATCCCTATGCTTCTGGAACACTCTTAGAAACACATTATAGCCAATGAACCCAGGTAATTTGTATTTGAAATACTTTGTGTCTAAAAATCCAAAATTTTTAACATTTGGAATTGAAATCTTGCCTGACACTTAAGCATTCAATAAACTGTAGTTGGATGAATTTTACTCAATGGATATTTATTAAGTGAGTCTTCTTTGCTAGGTATTATGTTAGGTTCTGGGTATAGGAAGTAAGGCAAAAATTCCTTCTTGAAGCTTATATATGTTATGGCTGAACAGATGAATATGCTGAGTCTATAATGAGAAACCAAGGACTTCTAAGGGAACCCAATTTTTGACCATCTTAGATTGCATAGTTGTTATAGATCACCCAAGAGCATATTCAATCCTTTTCCTATATCACATAATGACTCTGTTTTTTTTTTTCCCAAAAATGTAGATCTTCTATGTGAGACTTATGTTATATTGCTTATTAGTTCCCAGACTGGTTATTTAGATGGAACAAACCTTGTCATGCCTAAAGTAAATTGCTTTATTCGTAAAACAAATATATCCTTTTTTGAGGACACAGCTTATGGAAAGTATGGAATGACATTTTCCCTCCAATCACTGCTTGCAGTTGTACTCTGTCACATTCTTCACTTTCAATCCTTTAATGAAATTATGGGAAGATTCCACAAACATTTTTGTTGTTTTGCTTCTTAGGACTCCAACCATTCTAGTTCAAACTCTAATTTTGAATTTCATAGTCAAGACTGTTTTCTCTTTTGCTATTAGTTACACATATGCCTAATGCAGTATATTAAGACACAGTCGAGACAACGTGGACCCCCATCCAAATTTGGTGAAGATGTGCAGCTGGATAATGGAACATATGTAACAAGAGGGTAAGAAAAGTTTAATTATTCATATAGTGAGGCTCTATGGGAAGAACAGGAAATTCCAAAGCATGTTCAAAATGGCCTGGGAGATCAAATAACGTAGACAGGTTTGGTGTTTTTAAGTGGTTACAGAGTGGAGACACCTGAGGGTTCCTATGAGAACAGGGGCTTGGTTTGAGCAACCTTCCAGCATCAATCAAGGGAGCACCTGCACTTTCCTATCAGTTGCCCATGGCAATGAAGAAGGAAAGGAAGAGTCAGTTATTTGTCAAACATCAGAAATGGAAATAGAGCCTTTACTACAGTCCAAGCAGGAGCCTCTCTCTCTCTCTTCATTTCTATTCCTCTATATGGGAGGATAAGCAAAGAGAAAGATATTAAATAGAATGACAGTGTTCTCAAAGCATTCCATGTTCATTTTGGACAAATGGCACAAACACGATTCTTTAAAAACATTAGTACTTGTTACTAAGCAGTCATAGGTTTTCTTTTGTGCCACTGCAAAATTTCATGTTAAATAGATCTACTTTACTGAATTGTGTATGTTTTATTTGATATACAGGGAATGTAGTTACTCCAGAGATGGCCGTGAATCAGCAGCATCTACATTCTCTAGGAGCTTGTGAAAAATGCAGACTCTTAGAATTCCCCCAAGACCCACGGAATTGGAATCTGCATTTTACTGAGTTCTCCATAATAAGCTTTCTTACAAAGTAGTGCCAATGGAAAAAGGGTTTTCCACACACATACTTGTTTGATCAAGTTAGCTCTGAAAATAAACCAACCTCTGTATTGTTTCTAAATTCAGGAAAGCAACTGGCTTTCAATTTTTTTTTCTCCACTGATCCCCAAACATATTTTAACCAAGTTTTCACTTTTCAGTTTAGTATCATATAATGTGGGTAGTACGTACAGCGTATTAATATTTTGGAGGTAAAATATGTTACTCAGAAGATATATTCCCCTTGTTCAGAGTTGAGGACACGTTCCTTAGAAAAACACACAAAACAAATTCTTATATAAATGTGTTAGTTTGTCTTAAGTGAGAAAGCATCCTGTTCTGGTAAAGCAACAAAAAGCAAATAGGATTAAATCCATGTCTGTCATAAAGAGGAACATTTCCTTCTGTGAGGTCCAGGCAAGTATTTCAAAATGGATACTGAGTTCAGAGCCCTGTAAGACTTTCTCCTGTGTGCAGGAAGGAGGGTTAGACACCTTGAACAAGACATGGCTTCAAGAATTTCAAACACCTTTTATTCCCCAAGTCCTATAGTAGCCATTTAGTATCTAGAAATATGTCACTCAAATATTGTTTGAGTCAAAGGAATAAAACCTCAATAAAAAGCCGCACTTTTTGTTAAAGTAGACTGGTGTTAAATCCACTCTTTTGGTCTGATCATGATTGAATTGTTTTCCAACAGGCAGTGCTGTCTTCATATCACATTGTTCTTCTCTTGCTTCCAAATTTACTTCTGATTTTACCTCCTTCAAAACTCATTCCATTTTGCAATCTCCTACTGATTTCTCATGTCTCTAAGTCCTTTTGCACATGGGACATGACTCACATTAATATTTTATTGCCCACTGTTGTTTGGCAATTATTTCGTATGTCTACCTTTTCCTCCAAACTTGACTGTTAAATTCCTTTAGGATAGATGTGATGTATTAACAGTACTGCATTCCCAGTGCTTCCAATGGGCTTGGAACAGCTTAGGTGCCTAGAAACAAGTTGTTGTTTAAATCAATTTGCTCTATTGCCTACAGAACGAAATCCAGGAGAGTCAGATTTTTCCTGGGTACATAGAATCAGAAGGCTCATTAAAGCTCTGCAGGGGATTATGGAAAATAGAAGTAAGAGACGATGACGGAAAGAGAGTTGAGAATATTTATAGTCAAACTTCTTGAGCTTTACAGATTTGCCTAAAGCTAACTCTCGATGCCAACTCTGCTTACCCAAATTTGCCAAGGTTAAAGTTTGTAAAGGGTGGGTGAATGAAGTAACTGAAGCTTAAACCAGACTCTGGCACCATTGTCTTGGCTCATGTTTCTGGCAGTGGTTCTCTCTGTTGTGGAAGAAATCATAGTACAATTATCAGAGGTACTGACAGATCCCTAGCTTTTAAATTAAAGGCTTAATTGATCTTCCTCTGACCTGGGTGTCTCCAAAAGAACCATGGGTTAGTTTGTCTAATCTATTCTTGGATTATGAAGTTTCTGACAACCACAAATGTCTCCACTTACTAGGACTTTGCTCTAGCTCCTAACATTCAACTGTGATTGTCTTCATCACATTCATGATGTGGGGTTACATGACACTTTTTCCTTTGTAGATACTGCGTGGATACCGACATGACCCGGAACATCATGGAAAGTTTCCTGAAGCTCTTTCTGTGGGTTTGAATAGTGAATGCAAAGAGTTTCACTTTTTCTTATCTCTTCTCACTTCTGTGAATACATTTGCAAGGTCTTGGTAAATTAGTACCATTATTGCTAGGTAGATTCATTTGTAGTTACACAAGAGGGATAATTTTTTCCACTCCCACATATATAAAACTCACTCAGAAAAAAAACTATACGCTTTAATTAATTTACTTACTTCCTTTATGGGAGACCAGAAAACTAACTAATGTATGTTCTGAGGGACAATATTTACAGTTCATTACAAATAATGCTTCATTTGCTATATTCATGCTTATGTACATGTGCTAATAACTACATTAAATATTCTTGCTGGATCTTATATTAAAAAGCACAGATGTCCTTTGTACTATATTTAGTTATAATTTAATGAAATATGAATTTTTCATTACAGTTTATATATAAAATAATAGAATTTGAATGATTACTCTGTTTTAAGTCATATAGCCAATTATCCAATCAGTTTTGAGATTCATGGTGGCTTAATATGACCTTCAAAAAAACAAATATCTTGCACTTAATATTTACTCAGGCAGGGCATTCTTCCTTTAATGATTGTGTAACTCTCTAAGTCAGTTTTGATGGCCAGTACTATTGATCACATCATTTCCTTGCTCTCAATCCTGCATTTACATCTCTTCCAGACCTTTGTCTTTTTACTTTTGACTTCCGCAGCTTAGCTGATCTCATCTTGATCAGTAGAAAAAAAACCAATCATTTCACATTTCTAATGTGAAACTAATATTTGAGATGAGTATCCTGAAATGTGTTGGATACGAATTATACAACAGGTTAAAATGCCATGGTTTATAGTAAGTGGCCTGAATATTTATTTTTAAATCCTGGCATGAAGGTCAGGTATTTTCTGAGCATCTTTTAGTGGCTAGGTACTGTCGTCCTAACAGCTTTCCATATATAATCTTGCTTAATTGTCACACCAAGATAGGTGGTTTTTATTATCATTCTACAGAAGAAAGTAAAAGCAGGTTTCAGAGAGAGGAAGAGAAAGTGCCAGCCTCAATCTCCTGGCTGGTAAGAGCTAAAGCTGTGCTTGAAAACCAAATGTGTGTTATCTCTGTCTTGCTTTTCTAGGGAGAAAACACAAAAACTAGAAAAGTTGATCGCATTGCAAGGTGCCATTGACCCATTCATGTCTTTGGACACTGGTATTCTAGGAAATCACTGACCCAGGTCCCACTTTCACAACCTTTGCATTCAGGATGCCTGTGTTTGTGAAGAGGCTGAATTAGTTCTATCCCTTCTCTAGGAGAATTTCTGGTTGTAACTCAGTTTGGAGAAAATAAATTTTCCTCTTAGATTGTTGTATAACATAAAATATCCTCTAGTCAACTGTTCCCTGGCTTGATAAAACTTTTAATGGGCTAAGGTGCTGCAAAGATAAATTTTATTGGAAGTGGAACTCTAATAATTAACTGAGGAGAGCATTTATATTCACTTGCAGAGTGCACAACACTTAGTATTTGAGAAAATAGTATTGGCACAATGGCTAAAGAGACGTAGTAAAAAGAACATAAAATTTTTAGACTATTTGACCTATCTATCAAGCAGAGATTTTCCATTAATAATTTTTAAGACCACTGGCAAGTTCTTTAATTCCTTTGAAATTGGGACAATCATATCTATTAGGGCTATAAGTTGTCAGAATTTGCAGTAATTTCTTGAGTGTCTATTAACAAGATGTGTTCAATAAACATTCACTTTAATTCCTGAATCATATAGTGGTGTCATGAATCCTTGTTTTATGTTCTAGAATATAATATTTTAAAATATTTTTTAGTCATCAAGATTTTATAAAAGTCTCACAGTTAAGTTTCAAATTTATGGGGTTTTTTTGTTCCTTTGGGAAGTTTTTCAGATGCTTTGGGGAAAATTCTAAGGGTGATAGGTCTATGTTCTTTGAGAGGAACTTTTCTGTATTAGAAGAAAATTAGAAGGCTTTATTGTAGAAACTACAGGCATAGGAAAACTTAGCTTTCTGATTGACAGGCAGATCATTTAAATATTCTGAGCAGAACTGAAAAAACCAACCTCCATTAGGAACAATAGTATATGGAAGAATATTGTTGCTATATTTAGGAGATACTGAAATAGGTAGACATATTTTAAATACAGATTCACATTCTGTGATTAAAACTGATTCTGTGGCCAATGAGAATCTCTTTGACTAGGTCCCCTTCTCTCAGAGAGACCTAGTCTGGCAGGGTGGAAACAGCAGAAAATGTTGGAATAAAACATCTGTCTTAGGTGATCAGTTGGAAACCAACCAAACAACCAACCAACCAAACAAACAAACAACAAAACCCCACAGCAACTTGGACTTGAACTGGCTCCATCCTTATTAACGGAGGGCCCTTAGTTTAAACACCTGCCTTTCTATAGCTATGGTTCATCATCTATAAAATACTCACAACTAAAAGTTTAGTTGGACTGTGAGGATCAAATAAATAAGAAAGCATTTTTATGGTAAGTTTAATGTTAACATTTTTTTTTACCACTATGTCTACCCAAAAGGCTAAAAGTATCCTGCATCTTGATGCAACAAGGTGACAGTGGAATCAAGATAGCATGAAGGGGAAAAACAAGGAATACTTTAAAATAGGCTTGAAAATCAAACAAACATCGAGTGTCATCCTAGACTATTTAACTGCACACTCAGTGGGAGGACAGAGATGGTGACAAAACAGGTAAGGACTGATGAGGAGGAGAGTGCAGCCCTGGAGCTGGGCTGGTGGGAGATGGATAAGGAGCCGCCTCTCACTTTATCTCCCCCTCTTTGGGAACCCTCAGCCAGAGCTTTTACCTGGACGAGGTGAGGCCAATCTGTGCTCACAGCCCTGAATAATTACTAAATGACGTTTGGAAGATGAGTTTCTTACCTATTGATCACAAACTGTTTAGCATGCTTAATTGTCAACTGCCTTTTCCGAAGGCAAAGCAGGTGCTAGTTTCAATGGAAATCAAATAGTGGCATACATATCACTTTCTCATACAACTCATAAATACCACTTGGAAATCTTAACTTCCTTTGCCTGCCCACAGAGAATGTGTGCTGGGAAGATGAGTTTGTAACCGTAATGACACAAGAAATTGATGGAAGTGTTGGTATTCAGCGTTTCAATAGCCTTCATCTCATTGTCAGTGAAAATTGCTCTTCAAGGACTGCTATGAGAAAGAAATTTGTCAAAAGGGTTTGAAGGGGCAATCACAAATTGCTGATGAAAGTAGATGAAGCTATGAAAAAGATTTATGAAGACTGATTTAGAATTGAATAGTGTTATGAGACACTTTTGGAATTCCACAGCGTGGCTGGGGCCAGGAGGGAAGGGATAAAAAAGGGTAGAATACTGCATATTGTCTGCCAGCAGACACATTAGGCCCTACAGCTCAGATCTCAGCTGTAAACTTCGTTGCACTCTGGGCATATTGGTTGTGGGAAATGCCTGTGGTTTTCCCAGCCTGCCTCTCTCAGCAGGCTTTGAGTGCAAGTAGTCTCAAAGGCTATAAGAAACCCATAGGAAAGGCAGCAGTGAAACCTAGTAGTTGAAACAAAATGGAAATAGCAATGAAGTGTTAATTAAAACAGTTTTTTTTTTTTAAAGTAGGCTGTGAATCATCTTATGATGATATTGCTCACTTCTTAAGGGAAGTGGCATGGTGTGTGTAGCTCTTGGTTGGCTGTCTCCCACACCTGTAGGAGGAATAAGCCCAATTTTCTCTATTCAGATAAGAAGGATGTCATCAGTCACATGATCAACCTAGTGGGAGTCAGCAATTTCTGCCCCTTAACCCAAGGCACCCTTCATAGAAAACATAGGTTTACTGAACTTTACTGAACTTTTTCAACCTTAGCCACCAAACACCAAATTTTAATCTGTTTAAATTTTCATGCACTATAATCCTTGTTCTAAATGTAATTTTAAAATAATGGATTGAAGTTATATCAGAATTGGGTAATTGTTACTGTTTTGCTATTTATTTCATTCAGAATGATTTTATAAGTGATTCAAATTTAAACATTTAATAAGCAGAATGTTCTTGCTAACTACCTATATTTGTGCTGGGGTGTGTGTGTGTGTGTGTGTCTGTGTGTGTGTGTGTGTGTGTGTGTGTATGTGTTTTACTCTTGAGTGAATAAACAAAATTAAAATTCCTAGTAGCTAAATCCCTAGCTTGGCCTCAAAGAACCATGGGAACAATAATGTGCAACAAACGGGACGTGTGAATTTGAAAACCATTTATTAGATTGGGTTTAAATCACCAGCGGAGCACACTCAAGCAATTTACTCCTCTGCTTTGTATTTCTCATCTAGAAACTGAGGATGATACCATTCTTGCATTTAATTATGAGGATTAAATAACATTTATGGAAAAATATAGTACTGGAAAACGGGAAAACTCAAATTGTGATTTTCATTTCCTTCTCTAAAACTAACTTCCTTATATCCTTAATTTTCTAATGAGGAGTGGGAAAAGATGTAGCAATTAAAAATAATTGTATGTCATTGAGAAATATCCCATAAGCCTACATATATTTTATAGGATAGAACATTTAATATTTTACTGTAGAATATTTTCAATTGATTAAGATTTATGTATATACCATATTATAAAATCTCAGAATTCTTAAAAATGTAAACACAATTTGCTTATCCTTACATATGAGATAAAACATAAAATTATCATCAAAACAAACTAAACAGTAATCCTTGAATGGATTTTTATCCTTTTACAAATATGGGAAATATTTTAGCAAGATTTAAGAATGAAGTTAGCAGAAAGAATTACAACTAAGATGTCAACCTCGCAATGATACGTGCCATTGTCCATTTGTAAATCTCGTATCTAGGCTACCATGCTTTTCAGCTCCCTCATTAGTTTATCAATAAGAATTAGAATCTGAACATCTCATTTTGTGCTTCCTGAGGCATGCTGCGCAGAATGTTAATGATCAAAACCAGAAATAGAGCAATCTTTAAAAGTGATGTTTCCATCACAACATTTAAAATCTATCGATGTGGGAGCAAAATAAAGGAAAAGAAACTTGATTATTGCAACTCCTTGAACGCTAAAGAAATGGAAACAGATTTTATGACTTCTGGTCATTTTTCTATTAGGATTTAGCAAAGTAAGCTTGTGCACATGCCGTACTTCAGTACTGCTGCTGGTCTCAGGTAGGCTTGGCTCAGATCCTTCTCTCTGGGCTATTAAAGAGTTCACCGTGACTACCTTGAGTTCTTCCATTGTGCTATCCATCTGCATGGAACAGCATACCTGTTAGTACCATTTCTGTTCTCTAAACCATAAATGAGAGCACATTTCTGCTCTCCTATACTACTGCATCCCTTCATCTTGTAGTATCAGAGAATGAAGGTGAAATCTGCGATATAGACCATAATAAGCTTCTTTCTTTTGTTTCCTACTTTCCCTTTTCTCACATTCTAAGAAGTAACTCATTTAAATTAATTAAACAAAGAATCTAGTGATAAAGCGTATCCTAGCTTCATGAAGACCATTTTTAAACTTATGGCCTGAGTTTCTAAATACACATTTGTGCTTAGAGTTGACTGTGTTCATCATAAAATAAATGGAAACAAAGGTTACCAAAAATTCAGAATTTAAGGAACATTAAAAATTGATGTCTAACCACAAAAGTCTCTTTATATTACAGTCACTTTTTAAATGGTAATTTTTACTCTTGAGTCTCATTGGGAGGTTCAATTTTATCTTTCTAAAAATATTATTTAAACGATCAACCATTTTGGTGACCTTTTAAACACAATATTTTGAAAAAATGCAGACATATGAGAAAATTTCAAATTGTGACATGCTATATGGTAAATGGAAAATCTCTTTTTTTCCCCCTTGATCACTAGGCTTATAGTCTTCCTTCCCAGATTTATTCAGTACTAGTAGTTTTAAAGCATGTCTAGAAAGAAATATATGCAGAATAGTGCACTTATCCCAAAGATGTTTATAGCTTAATCCTTGAACTCTTAAGAATATGTTCACTTACATGGCAAAAGGCACTTGGCAGAGGTAATTTTGAGATGGTGGATTAATCCTGGTTTATTCAGATGGGCCCAGTTTTATCACAAGAATCCTTATGAGAGAAAGGCAGGAGGATCACTCAGAGAAAGATTTGAAGTTGGAGTACTAATGCTTCTTCCACCCCGTGAAGGAGCAGTTGAGAGTTGAGAGTCTACAAAAGATATTAGAGCTTCATTGCAAACTTTCCTCTTCCCTCACACTCTCTTTTTGGTTTAGAGTTTATGACAGGATTTCTCTTTGCTCAGCTCAATAGATAACAATTGTATATGCTCTCAAATCTGAAGCACGCTAGTGAAGTGCAGTGGTAGGCTCTCCAGGGCCTTAAAGTAATTTTAGAAATAAGAATTTCAAAGTAAGTAATTACATTAATAATGTTTTCAGTCAGATGATTTCAGTAAATTTCTTCCAGTGATTAAAACCATTTAATATTCTTTAGGAACTGGGTAACTGCCGTTGCTTTTGTGTTGATCAACACCACCCTCACGAATTTCTTTGAAGCTATGTGAAAACACATCCATGTAACACAACTGGAGACATGCTTGCAGAATATTCATAAGCATATGTTCATATTTGACTTTACTTAAAATATGGATTACACTATATTGATTTAATATATAAATAAATGTCTTTCTTTGGGTGGGAGGTGCTAGGGATGAAACCCAGAGCCTCACACGTGCTACGCATGCATTTTCCCATAGAACTACACCTCAGCCCTGCTTGACTTGACTTAAAGCATGCTTTTGGTTATTAACATAAACCCAGTCAATAGTCTGAAGTTTTATTGGTCTTTTATATCACTCATGCTCATTGGACATTTTTTCTTGTTTCTATGCAATTGTGAATTTGGGGAGAATTGTTTGGTTGATACTTGCTTTTCATTCTGAAATAGCAGTGAAGAGAAAGGCCATGCTCATTGATCTCAGAGGCTACTCATTTTAATTACTTCCTTTGGTTGCCAGAAAGCTTAAACCTGGTCCACAGGTAGAATCTCTTATGATCTGTGGAAGAGCTGAATCAAGTCCTATCACCTTACATCAACCACCAGGCTATGTGGTCACATATTTTGAAAAAACAAAACAAAACAATTATACTTATTTTAACTGGTTGGCTCACTAAATTTCCTAGGATGAGTCTTAGATAAATTTTACCCATAATGATTTCTGTTATTTGTTGAAGAGATTTAGAAAGAAATCCTACTCTAGATTGGGATATATGTGGCCATTTAATGTTCAAATTCCACTTTATTTGGGTAAATGGTGAGACATGGTGAATATTTTTGAAAATGAAATACAGAGAACTTTTGATAATCCTAAAATAAAATAGTCAAAAACAGGGAAATAATTAAATGCTTTAGATGTTAAGTGGTGACAAAATTTGAATGTGCCTTGGAAACAATTAAAAGAGATTAAATGCAGAAATGGGTGTGGTTAATTTTGTTATATTTACTTTCCTTGAAAATTAGTCATTTTCTTGTATGACACAGAGTACATTTTTTTCACATGTATTTTTCATTGGTCAGAATCTGACTATCTAAGAGATCATTTAAGTAAGGATATGATATAATTCATGTTTGGTCAAATTCCATGAATACATTCATATTTTGGAGGGAAAAATTTATTCATTCAGTATTTGAGTGACTGTTAGACAATTTGACTAGATAATATATGTATATTACTTCTAGTGATCTTCCCTTATATTTTCATTTTAAAATTGAGGAATTGATAAAGTGATAAATAGGGGTCTTATAGTAGAGCTCAGTGAGCCCAAATTCTCCTAACTTCAATGTTCTGTTCACCATCGCACAGAAACTCCTAATAATACTGACAGAGTAAAATGAGTACTATGTTGGAGTGACAGGTCAAGTGCTATGGAAATATGAGAATTATTCATGTAGTGGGGAGTGGGAAAGGCCCCATAAAAATTAGGTTGAAAACATTTGACCGGGTCACTCATATATTTTTCAAAGGGGTTTGCATTTTGTTCATTAGGCCATAGGGAGCCATTAACAGATTTTTTTAAAGAAGCATAAGGCATGATTCAAGTGTGTATTAAGAGAATAACTTTAACAGCTGTGAGAATCAAAGGCTAGAACAGAGCTTATTGCCATAGTTATTTTATTTGCCTGTGAATCCACCATATATTTAGTGTGAATCAATTGTATTGTTAGTATTATAGTACTAATATTTCATATATTATAAAGTTCCATAAGAGATAAATAAAATATTCAATTTTTAATTTTTTACATTGTATTATTAATAAATACTTTTACATCTGATATAAAATTAAGATAGTAATAAAATTTTATATTATATATAATTTGTGTATATTTACAATCAGAATGATGTGATTGATTATATTTCTTAAAAAATCACCCCAAACCTCAACTTGTAGTTAACTCTTTGTTATAGAACTGTACATGATGTGTTGGTTTAAGTTCAGTATGTTTTGAAGTTTAATTTCAGTACTTCCATAGTTGATATAATATTTAAAATTTTTCTCATTTATTCACTTTTTAAGGCATTAATTTAATTGTGAATCTTACCCTCCAATTATATAGCATTTTTTAAAATATTTATTTTTTGGTGTAGATGGACACAATACAATGCATTTTATTTTTATGTGGTGCTGAGGATTGAACCCAGGTCCCTCCCGTGCTACCGATGAGCCACAATCCCAGCCCCTGTATAGCATTTTGTATTAGAACTTAGGAAATTCCATCTTCCCTGACATTGGACAGTTGTTACAAACTAATTGAAAATTGTTGGATTTTAATTTTTTAATAAATCAGCTTTATACCTGCTGGTACTATTGGCAAAATTCTTGGTAGGTGAGTCAAATATATTCATTCCTGTGTTTTTAAATATGTAGATAATTGTTTTTATATTTAACAGTGTTAATTTGGAGGCAAAATTATGTAGCCTGGATTTGACTACTTTGTCTCTTCTACCTTAGAATGTGACTGATTAAATAGATCAGTGTGTGACTTTCTTATTCTCTGGGCATGAGTTTTTAATGCTGTCTTCAGTTTACTCTTTTAAGTTTCCATTTTTTGGAGCAGCAGTCTTTTTTCTGCAATTATGTGTTGACCAGTTCAATTACAATGGGATATCAAAACCCTACTCTTAACTGCTTTGTAAGGCAATTTGATGAAAGGAACCTAAGTATCAATCGCATTGTGAGAAAAGCCTTCTTTGCCCTTAGGATAATCACCATGCCAGAGGAAATGGCTGGCACAGGGAGGGTGCCAGCATTGATTTACACACTCAGAATTGTAGCTAATTCTCATCTAGAACTTGCTTTTTCCCAAGCACTGTTGTGTATTAACTAATTCTCATAACGACTCCATGTAAAAAGCATTATCTTCCTGATACATGAAGAACTGAATTATTTCTCATTTGATATTCATTGAATTTTTGGATTAAATACAAATGTAAGCAGAAGACTTACATTTTCTTCCAATGCTCTAGGAGATTGACTTAACAGCCCTCTGGGAGCCTTAATTTGGGAGTCCTCAGATTAGAGATGTGATGGAGTAAGGGAAGGAGGTAGATTTGAGGAGGGTCATAGACAAATGTAAAACAAGGACATCATGAAGTAGGACAGGGGGAGTGGAGTCATCTGGAAAGTAGATTTCTTAGTATTTATCACACAATAACATAAACTTCAGCTAACACAGAAGAGATCATAAGTAACAATATTACAAAAGGTAGCATTATCTACAGAAGCTCCAGAATTGATTAAATATAATTTTGGGGTTAATGCCAAGCTATGTGTTACTGTTCCACTCTTTCCTCAATCCAGTGATTCACTTTCTCACATTCCAGTGTGTTGGTCACCGAGTTGGTGCCTCCCTTGGCTGACCCAGTGATAGCAGAGGGGTGCTGAGTATGGCTGCCACTTTGATTTTGGGTGAGTGATTTATCTCAGGGGCACAGAAGGATGGTGAGACAAGCACCTGCTGCTGATTTTCCTCTTTCATACCTACATGCAGTCACGTGGCCAGTGGTGCTTGGACTTGTTCTGAACCTGCAGATAAGCCTGTGACCCTACAGCACCAGACATTTTGCATAATTTATCAGTATTTTGACCCCAGCTGATTATATTTTTTATTATATTTTAATAAATGATGCTTTAAAATGTTTGTACTTTTAAAAACTTTTACAAATTTTAATTTTGCCTCTAAAGACTTTTCTCATTCCAAATCTATATGACTGTTTACCCATATTGTCTTCCTTTTTTGAAATATTCTTTTAGTTTTTAAAACTAGCACATTAATCTATTAGTGTTTGGAAAATAATATAAAGATCATTTTTCCCCTATTATGAACCAGTTATTGTCCTACACCATTTGTTCTAATTGATTTCTAAGGGTAAATATTTTTATATTTAATGCTATTTCAACATTATTTTATTTCATTGTATATAATTGGCAGTGCTATAATATTTTGAATTTATGCTCTATTTTAACGTGAAAGTGTTAATTAATACTCTCTTGATCATTTTCATTACAAAATTTCATCTTTATCCTATTTATTTTAATAACTAATTAAAATCAACTAAATATATTCCATAAACTTATGTTTTGACTTTTGTTGGAATTATTTTTGATAATGGTATAAATCCATGTGTTGAAAATCAATTTTTTTATAATATTGAATGTTTCAAATAATGAATATTAATTGGTTCAATACTGATTTTTTTAAATCCCTAAATAAAATATTAGGTTTTTTTTCCATAGGTTCTTAAAACTAATGCTTTTCCCAGACACTTTGTATAACTGTTTTGTATTTTTTCTATTTAATATTTAAATTTATTTTATAAATAGTAATCTCTATCACTTTGAAGATTGATACATGGGAAAATTCATTGGTTTTCTTTATTTTTGGGTATACAGTCACTTATTGAACCTTCTTATTAAGTATACTTGTTTTTATATTGATTCTTTGGAATGTTTTGCATAAATGGATTCTACTGTCTCAAAAGGTAACAATTTTGATTCTTGATTTCTAGTCCTCAAAATTCACTTTATTTCATTGCAGAAATATTATTGTAAAATATTCATGGATTACTTCAGGTCTAGTGAAAATATTGCATGCCAGATTTACAATGGCAAGGAGTTGGCTTTAATTACTACAAAGACTATGTGTTCTATCATCCTCTTAGTATGACAATAGTACATAAAGCAAGTGATTAGCTATCTCTACCGAAAACCTGGGCCTGTTTATTTTGAATGTATACACCTGGGTTACAATTATCAAATCTTCTTTAATATTTCTATCTATGTTGGTTGCAAAGGTCTATTTTGCCATGGATATTTTTTTCCTGCTTATTCTGAGTTACAGTGGTCTTCTTTATCTTAGATCACTTATTTATTGTTACAGTTTGAACCCCATTCTAACCAGTTATCTGTACTTGTATTATTGACCTCCTAGTAAGTAGTTTGGGGAGTGCATGTTAATTTAATCTGAAGATAAATAGCTCATTAGATCTGTTGGAATATGTAAACCTAAAAGAATAGTACTAAAGAAATATCTACAATATTATTAGATTTCTAAGCTTAGAAATAATAAATAATTGTAAGCTGAAAATAAACAACATTTTAGAATGCAGTAGAGTTTTAAACACAATCAATATGATTAAGTACTAACTTATTGGAGCAAATCAGGAATTGGCTAATGGAGCACTGAGAAGAAGCACTGCTTATTCTGGCCATGTTGACCACTTGTGTATTACCCACAAAACTGGTGAGAAAATAAGAAGCCCTGTCTATGAGAAGTTTTTCTTTGTCTTGCTCTGTCTGGCTTAAAAACTCAAACATGGAAGATATATTTGGATGAGGTCCAGGCTAGTATCATGAGGATCTGATGAGGAGGATTTCAGCATAGATCCCATAACCTACCTTGAATACTGCAGGAGTGAATATAAGAAGGAGTTAGGGGATACACATATAGTACGGCTCTGTGGGTTTCTGATCAGAGTTTTGAGGTAGCTTTAAGAGCTACAAATAAAAACAAAAACAACAAAAATCCCCAAACCTTTGCACAGCTCTGGCCTTCATGACTCTCCTGCCTATGTGGCCCAGGCTTCTTTGTCTATTTTTATTTCATTTGTCTCAAGCAGATTTCATATTGGGGCTTATTTTGATACTTCCATGATGCAACCACTTTATCCATCATCTTGAACAATTTGTATGTGCTTCTCACATAGCAAAGGTCATGCTGTAAGTATTTGCTCCTGTGGAAGTTTCCAAGTTTCCTCATGGCTGTATGTACCGTCATTGGTAATGTTGCAGTTAAAGTGGAGCTGTAGTTAGGGATACAGAGGTGATGAAAAAAAAAATTAGGAGGGAATGGCAGGCATATGCTAAAAATTGAGAAATTAACAAGAGAAGAAAAGATGCCTTTAGGAAGTATGTGTTGGATGTTAAGGAAAAGCCTGGAGGTGATATTATATATCTTGTCATCTTTTATCCTTTAGCATAATTCAAAGGCATATAATGATACCAGAATTACCTAGCAATTTATGGCTTCTCAAATTTTCCTAGTGATCAAAATCATCTGGGATGACTGTTACATGTACAGTTTACTAGATCTTTTTTCTTGAAATTCTTGTTGAAAAAGTCAGCATTGTTTACCCAGCAATTTGTTTAAAATAAGCTTACTACTGGTGAATTCAGTGCATGCTAATGTTTGAGAACTATAGATGTAGGCTATAATATTAAGAAAATGAATGTTCTTTTCTTCTTCCAATACTTGTTCTCATTTTTTTTTTAAATGTTAAAACAACCTGTAGATGAAGGCATAGTTATAGTGTGTGTTACTCGATAGGCTCAATGTTATATGTGTGGAAATGATGTGTTTAATTTCCGGGTGACATTTTAAAGAGAAAGGCTGTACTCCTTTTCCAACCACATCGGGCTGCTCATCATGTGATGTGGACATCAGGAGTTCACCCTTATGGCCACTGCCAATGAGACCAGACTGCAGATCTGAAGGAGCTGCAGGGTAGGAAGAGTAAGTCCCTGGACATTTTCATGGCCATTTTACATGAAAGAAAAATACATTTCTATCATCTATCTAGTTATTCAGATCTTTGTTACATATAATCAAACATATCCTAAATAATATAACATATAATAAAAGATTAAAATCGTTTTTTTTTTAAAGTAGACTGATGACAATGTAAATTGGTATCTGAAGCAAAAAAGGAACCAGACTCTTCAGTCATAAAATTGTTTACAATGGTTATCTATTAGACATGCATTTTGTTCCAAGTTTCTAGGAAGTAGAAGTAAAAAGGGAAATAAGATTAGATATGCTTTCTCCAATATCATTATACAAAACTTTGTTTATTCCTGAACTCTAAGAGAAAATTTTTAAGTGCTGTTACATGTGAGAGGCACTAAGATCTATAGTGGAGAGAGAACTTAGCTACTACTCACAGCAACTGCATTGAGAGTTTCACAGCATAGTTTCTTGGTGTGCTCCTTATTAATAACCAAGATTGTTATGGCCTGGAATCAATATGGTTTGGTGTAAACACGATGATTTCTGATGCTCAGGATTGATATAATAGAAAATCCAGCATTATACAGCCCTCGTTTTCATATTTTTAAACACCAGAATCCCCTCTTTCTTTCCAAATGAAGTCTCTGGCAGAATCCCAAGTAAAATCCCTTGATGTAGGGGAGAGTGATCGGCTCCAAAATCTGCCAATTTGGCCTACCCTGTTCTTAAAACCCAACTGTGGAACTCGAGAACATAATGTGGAAGTCCCTGATTGAGAAGAATGTGTGTCCTGAGTATGCTTCAAACCATATTCCATAAATATCACTTTCCTTTTGGTGGACTTTGATAAGATTTGGACAACTGACCAAGGCTCTATTCCTTGGCAAAACCCCATATATTTACATAGATTATGAAGACTGGCAACAGCACATTCCAAAAAAATTATGAAATGTTTAGACAGTCTCTGGTGTATTTTACTGATTTTATAAGAATATCAACTATGGTTGCTTGGTGATTTAATTTAACATGATAGTTTATTGGCCAAAATAGATTGCTATAATCCTATTCTCATGAATTAATTTAACAACTTGAATTTACTTGTTAAAATTTTTAAACCTCTGCCAGGCTGGAAAAAAGCAGAGGCATATATGAAAAGAAGTGCTGGAACAGTGAAAAGGAAAATGGAAAATTAATTCAGAGGATTTGGAATTGTTCTAAAGTAAAACTCATTTTTTTTTTTTTTTAGATGGAAACACTTAATGGAGCTAACAAGATTTTTAGGGAGTGATTTCTTGATTGATCCCAGATTTTGGAGATCTTCATTCCAAATCTCTGTCTGAGGTATTTTTTAAAACCATGGAAATAGAGTTGGTAGCTTAGTAACTAATACTGCTTTGGAGATTAACATTTTGAAGCAGGGCACCTTTGTGTTCGCATGGAATATAGAATCTACTAAAATAAATTGTAACTCAAAATACAAAGCAGACATTTTGGCTGGCTATATTGGGTTAATTAAGGATAAGAGGGAATAAAGACATCAGAGAATTCTGTGTCTAAAGAGTCTGTTACAGTGAAGATAGTATCATTTCACAGGACATGATAAAAGCTACATTAGCAGAATTTATTTTGAAGTTTCCTGAATAATTGTTTTGCACACAATTCTGAAACACAGTCTAATTTCTCACCTCTTGTGTCACAAACGGAAAATGGGCAAGTCTCAGAAAACTAGAGGCACAAGGCTTAATCCAGTCTATAGATTTTTAATTTGTGTGTGTGAGTGTGTATATGTGTGTATCTGTATATAAATGTATTAAAGTGATTGATAGTGATTTTTTTTCTTTTTTCTTTTTTTTTTTTTGGTTGGTGTTAACTGGTTCTTTCAACTCTTCCTAGATGTGAATAGCTCTGTTGTGTGGTGGGTTTCAGGCAGTGATATTCTGTGGAATCCCCATGGAGTCCTGGCTGCCCATTGTGTACTTTTCTCCCAGGTTCATGACCAGAGACCCCTAAGGTTTGTAACTCCAAATCAGCCCTTTTGACATTCATGCCACAGAAATCTACAACTTCTGTAAGTGGTTGGGGGCGGGGAAGTGAATGAGTGATTAAAAACCCACCAGGACACCACTGATTGCCTGGGTGCTACCAAGTCTGCTCTTAAAAGACCAATAATAAACTCTTTACTTTCAGAGTAAACATTTATGTGTTTACCTTACCAAATAAAGAGAAAGATTTTCTCCTGAAAGTACATATCAATTGGGGTACAAAGTACAAAAATGGATTGAAGATGCTAAATGTTAAAATTAAGATTATAGATCTTGGGTTGAGGGTATTAGGTATTGAGACCCAGCTCTATCATTTTCTACTGGTGTGTCCTTGAGGGAGTTGCTCTAATACATCTCAGCTTCTTCATGCATTATGTAGGGATTAAAACAGAATGTTTGCTGGGCATGGTGGTGCACACCTGTAATTCCAGCAGTTCCGGAGGCTGAGGCAGGAGGATTTCAAGTTCAAAGCCAGCCTCAGCAATTTAGTGAAGCCCTAAGCCATTTAGCAAGACCCTATCTCAAAGGAGGTGGGCAGGAAATGTGGCTCAGTTGTTAAGTACCCCTGAGTTCAATTCCTGGCACGCACACGTGCACATACATACACACACACACACACACACACACACACACACACACTCAAAACAAATAAAACCCAAAACAAAAACAACAAAAACAAAAAAGAAAAACCAGATTGTTTCCCACAGGATTGCTTTGAGAATGGTAGATGGTACATAGCAAACCTTTGATAAAACCTTTGATAAATGTTAGTTTTATAATTTTATTACCTACTGTGTTTTGTCTACATTATATTTTAAAATTATGAAATGGCAAATGATACGAATAGAATGTCATATTTTTGGTGAGAAAAGTAAGGTTCATAGAGTTAAAACAAAATGCTCAAAACTAAATGTTATGTGGCAAAGCTAGGCTGATTTTTTTTAAAAAAAGTTAAATCAGCTAGATTTTACAATTATACCCTATTGGAGAAAGCTTTGAATTTTCTTTATTCATTATTGGAGAATTGCCACAGATAGCAATTCGTAAGATTAAATTGGTGTGCAAGTAACAATGATGAAATAACCACATGTATCCGTAAATATTTGTAGCAGATCAAACCATCTCCAAACATGCAACAATCAAGTACTTATTATGTACACAGGCCAAGTAGGATAGTTTAAAGTAAGACTGAAGGACTGTCTGTCACCTGGGGTAGGCCTGCTTCAACTGCGGATTGGAAAGGAGTCTTTAAATTGATGTATCTGTCATTCTGTGGGTTACCAAGCCAAATTCTTCCCATGGCAATGCCTGTAGCTCAGGAGGACACTCTTAGTGCATAATCACATTTTCAGCTTCTGGCTGAAATTTCAGTTATCCAATTGGCCTAGGCCAAAGGCAAGAGATAGGGAAGTATGCTCCTTCTTTTGGGGGCTGAACTCTAAAGACACATGGTATGTAGGATATAGGGAAGAAGGAGGGATTAAGGATTGGATATATTATGGAATAGAGGTTTAAAAAGGATAGGAGTTTAATACTTCCACATGAAGGTCCAAAGATACTTGATACAGGATTATATGGCAGCTTTACTCCATGAAGTTTTGAAGGATACAGGGTCCTTCTGTTTTCCATCTTATTACTTTGCCTAGTTTGGTCTCTACTGCCAAAATGAGAAATCAAACATTTTTTTTGTCAAGGGCCAGATGACAAATATTTTAGCTTTTGTGGGCCATATGGTCTCTGTTGCAGATGCTCAACTCTGCCAATGTAACACAAAAGCAGCCATAAACAGTAAGGAAATGAATGAATGTGGCTTAATTCCAATACATTTTTATGGACACTGACATTAGAGTTTCATATGATTTTCATGTGTCATGAAATATTATTCTTTTTTGATTTGTTTCCAGCATTTAAAAAATGTAAAGCCCATTATCTGCCTGTCAGCTGTATAAAAACAGTCAGTTGGCCGAAGTTTTATCTCTGAAGTTTTAGTTTTATGTCCTCTGCCAAGAGATCGTCTACAGCATCAAATCATCTCAGCTACATCAGGCAGCAGAAAGAGGAGGGGACAAGGAAATGGAGGACAAAGGGCATGTGCCAGCTGGATTTTAAAGAAAGGCTTCCCAGAGCTGCCACCTGGTATTTCTACTTGTATTTCATTGACTAAGTTAAGTCACAGGGTCACACCTAGCTGCAAGGGAGGCTGGATTAAATACTCTTTATTTTGGTTGTCAGCTTCCTGTCTAAAAGTTGAGGGTTCTCTCTCTGTAGAGGAGGGGTTAAAGGAAACACTAAGAGACCACTAGCAAGCTGTGAGGCTAGGGTGCAGAGTTTGAGGAGTGTGAGGAGACAGGAGAATTGAATTCACTAACTACATAATTGGATGTCATTAATGTCTCAATAAATGATAGCCTATTTATATAGAGAAGTGAAAGTTTACTCTGAAAATGGTATACACCTTATTCATATGATTAATAAGAAATTGGAATAAATGATTTAAACCAAAGATTCTTTTGCTTTCCTTCTTCTGTATAAGAATGTCAACTCTCTGTTTTATGGCTTGAGTTTGAAAATTTCCTCAAAATCTCAAGTGTTGAAGACTTGGTCTCTAGTGCTGCAGCATTCGCGGGGGGGGGGGGGGGCTTTGGAAATGGGTTGGATTATGAAGGCTGTAACCTTATTAACGGATTAATATATTTAATGGAATATTGGAATGTGATGGAATCTTAAGAGGAGGGATATAGTTGGAGGTTGTGTGTGTGACCTTGGGAGCTACATTTTGTCCTTACCTGCCTTTCCCTGCTTCCTGGCTGCTACAAGGTGATCAACTTTGTTCTACCACATGTGCTTTTCCATGATGTTTTGCTTAACCACAATCCCAGAAGCAACAGAACCAAGTGACCATGGACTGGAACCTCTGAAACTATAAGCAAAAACAAATCGTTTCTTTTTTTAAATCAGGTTTTTTTCAGGTATTTTGTCATAGTACCAGAAGATGAATACACCATGTTTATGAACAAACTGAATTTTTAATGCAGATGAAAATGTGTTAACAGACTTATTAATCAAATTTTCTAAGTATCTACACTTATCTAAGCAATATTCTCAAACCTTGACTCCCATCTAAGTTTTTGTGGATGCGAAGATTTGGAAAACATGTGCCAGATAACTGTTGTTAATTACAAAACATGGCTCTTGCAGGAAATAGTAACTGTTTATTAAGAGCTCCTTTCATCAACCACTTCAAATAAGTAAAAATGAAATGTGTTGAACTACCCCATAACTTACTAATTTTCTCTCCTAGCAGTAAGTCCTAATATGTCACAACACTGAAAACATTTTGTTGTGATTTTGTTAAAGGAGCTACAACATAAACATTTGATGTCCCATGTTCCATTACTTCAACCAATGTAACCTGAGTCCCAGTTGTAGGGCCAAGTTCTCTGTACAGGGAGTAACCTGCCTCATGTGGCTTCCTATTATGCATCATTCTACCTGTCTGTCTGCCTCAGGCTTCCTCCAAAGCTGTAGACCTCAGCCTCATGTAGGTGTAGCCCACAGTGCAAGGGAATTAGCAATACTTGAGCAAACTCAAACAATGCAGAAAAGGAATTAGTGGATAAGTGTTCAACTCTCCCAGACTTTGTCTAAAACATTTTGGAGGTTTCTGTACTCAGTGAAAGACCCTAGCAGAAGTGAACTTCTGCTGCTAATGACAATGACCCTCATGATATTTTTCCTTCCTTCTTCATTACATTATTCCTCCTGCCTCCTTACTCATACTTCCTGGTATTACTTCCCAGAAAAAATGGCTTGTATTTTAGTTTTTCTACCAAGTTTTTCTTCCAGGGAACTCAAATCTTAAAGATAATGACGAATTTCTGAATTCAAAATAATACTTGAAAAAAATATTGATTAATATTATTTGTGTAATGGTTTTCAAACTTCAGCATTTATGAAAATCAACAGCAGGGTTCATTAAAAAACACACATTGCTAGGTGTTCTGGTACATGCATGTAATCCCAGTGGCTCCAGAGGCTGAGGCAGGAGGACCACGTGTTCAAAGCCAGCCTCAGCAATGGTGAGGTGCTAAGCAACTGAGTGAGACTCTGTCTCTAAATAAAATACAAAATAGGGCTGGGGATGTGGCTCAGTGGTTTAGTGTCCCTGAATTCAATCCCTGGTACTCCCCCACCCTTGGAAAACACACACACACACACACACACACACACACACACACACACACATTACCGAGCTGCACTCAGAGTTGATTCAGTAGTTCTGAATAGGGGTCTAAGGATGTACATTTCTATCCAGTTTCTAGGTTATGCCTTTTTTTGTTTGTTTGTTTGTTTTTGTGTTTTGGTCCAAGGACCACACACTGAGAAACAATGCAATAGTATGCTCTAATTAAGGTTCAAACAATACCTAAGTGGGAATAGAATAGAATACTTCGGAACAGGTAAGGTCTCTTAGCAACTCTCAAGAGTGAGTAATCTGAGAAAGGTGAAGTGGTTGGGAGTATTTTCTCCTAAAGCCAGAATAAAGATTGAAGATCTAGAAAATTAACATGTACCTGATTGTCAGGTCAATGACCAGAGGACAGTCAGCCATCTGTGGAAACTTAGATGGAACCCAAATGTATCACAGAGATTCAGATGCAGGGGTTATGCCTCCAACCATAAGAGATCCGAAGCCCAGATCAGGAAACCCACTGATGAAATGGGTACAAGAGAAGAAGTGAAGCACAAGAAGTGTCCTGTCTGTGGATCGTGAAACTCAATGAGAGTGATATGTGGGATCCAGAATAGAGCTACAATATCCAGATGGGGCTGTAGTTAAATTATCACAGTGGCTTCCATTATTTTTCTTCCTTCCTCCCTCCCGTTTTCTTCCACTTCTTGAGCTCCCTCTGGGTACTCAGAGAATGTATCTGACCTGATCCATGTTAGTGTGCTTCCTCACTTATCCCAAAAGTCAGCTTTTTCACTTACTCATTCTTTTTTTTTTATTAGTTGTTCAAAACATTACAAAGCTCTTGACATATCATATTTCATACATTTGATTCCAACGGATTATGAACTCCCATTTTTACCCCGTATACATATTGCAGATTCACATCAGTTACTGATTCTTACATGGACATTTACTGAATATTTCCTATGCAACTGCTCTTCGCGAGTGCCAGAAATGCACAATCCCAGAGGTAAGTGAAAGCCGGTCTCTTAGGGGATTATGTTACCTGCTCAGTTTATGGTGTGTGGAATCAGAAAACTCTTCATTGAGATGAGTCATGCTTTCAAATGCAGCCCTAAGACCCTTCCCCAATATTGTTTTCTTATGCTGTCTTTTTAAAGTAAAGCATTCAATATTGACCTGGTTATTGTCAATGTTTTCCTTGACAAACTGAAACAATGAGAACTAAGTCAATAAATGTGTTAAAAGGCAAAAGACTTTCTTATGTCGCATGGCTGTGGTTCTGAATTATGAGAATATTACTTCACATGGCTTTGGGATAGAACTGTGCCTCCTGAGGCTCAGTTTTATGAGTCATTACAATGACTGCAGATATCTTCACATGGGGTTGTTTTAAGCATAAAATGAAGGGGCTGAGGATATAGCTTAGCATTAGAGCCCTTGCCTTCTGTGTGCAAAGCCCTGGATTTGATCTCCAGCATTGCCAAACAAACAAACAAACAAACAAACAAACAGAGAATAAAAGGAAGCAATGTGTATGCATGAACAGTATATACAGTGGTTGGCAGAGCACTTATATCCACAACACTCTGAGAAATGTCATTTTATCAATGGAGTTTCGAACTGTCTGACCTTGAAGTCCAGAACTGGAAGCCAGGTCCTTTCAGTTCTCACTCTTTGACAGACTTTGGATGCTGTCTTTCATCCTCAGCCTGTTTTTTTCCATGTTGCAAAATTACTGCCAATGCTTGAGGACAGGACCCATGGAAAGAAAGACAGGAGGAGGGTGCTGAGTGAGATAAATATCATTGTGGATCTGATTTTTCCAATCAGGGAGTGAAAATTGTTACCAAGAGACTCTCTGTAGAATCCCCTATGGCTGCTCTATTGGCAAGTGAAGCTGGTGAGTTGAATAGGTAGCATTTTCTGATGATGATAGGGGACAATATCAGTAGATCATGGAGAGGAAAATGGTAATTGTGCAGCAACCTACAGTATCTGCCACCTTTACTGAAATAAAAATAGATTTTTTTCTTTTAGATTTTTCTGAGGAATATTTTAAAATTAAGATCTTTAAAATGCTTATATCTCTCTTGCTTATTTGTTCTAATGCCCTTATATGTGCATCATCTAACCAGTGGAAAAATCAATACTGAGGGGTTTGCTGTGCACAGACAACATAGGAAATTAAGTACCAGCATTTGGTTTCTAATAGAGACACTGTTAAAAATCAAGTATCCTGAAAATGTTCTTCCATTTTCCTTTTGTTTACTCCATTGGTAATAATTTATGTTTTACTTTTCATTAGTGCAAAGTGTAATTCAAAAAGCATTCATTAAGCACTTATATACAAGTCAAGGTGCTGGGCAACTTGAGGGAAATTCAGAAGAAAAACGAACATGCCATTATGTCCTTGGGGAGTTTATTACGTAGTGAAAATAGAGAAAGGAGGAGCAAAGTGAACAGTGTCAAGTAGTTCACTCAAGGAAAATGAGAAGGTTTTGAGAAGTAAATCAAAAAGTAAATCAGATCTTGGCTGAGTCATCTTCTCTCTCTGTAAGATGTAAGGATTTGTTCAGAGGACAATGAAAGTGACAATAAGCTATATACTGCTTCCTCAAGTGCGTTCCCTGCCATCAACCCAGCCCCTCAGCAAACTGGTATAGAAATAAAGGCAGCATAAGAATAATTGTGTCTTGGCCTGGGGTTGGGGCTAGTGGTAGAGTGCTCACCTAGCATGCATGGGCCACTGGGTTCAATCCTCAGCACCACATAAATGTAAAATAAAGAAATTTTTTCCAACTAAAACTAAAATATAAATATTGTTTAAAAGAGTTAAAAATAAAGAATAATCATGCCTTTAAGACATTTTGTACACATATGTAAATTTTCAACGTGCCCACTATATCGTGTATAAATGGAAGGAAGGGAAAATGTTTCACTTATCTTCCCAGATTTTGTTTTGGTACATAGTAATTGCTACCTTATAAATACAAATGATGAGTGGAAGTCTGGGTCCAATTCTGTGATCACTGGATTGGATCTTGTCTTAAAATCTTCCTCACGGTATAAAAGTTGTGTGTCAGGATTACCCTTTAACACTTGAATATAGACCAAGAGAAACATGAGAGTAAGGAATAGAGAAAAGAAATGAAGGTTAGTAAATCAGTGGTTAAGAAAATTGAAAACAATCTTAAAAAATGGAAAGATTCAAAATCATAAATACCATTTGGTATTTTGAAGGTTTTAAATCTTCAGCCTTCCTCATCCCAGGCTACCATGTTTTCATCAGGTAACATGGTGACTACTATGTGTAGCGTGTCCTTTTGAACCATGTTGTTGGAAGCTGCCCTCTCTTCCTGCTGAAGTTCATGGCTCATGGAGTAGTGGCTAGAGTTATTACATAGTAGTCAGAGCACTGGATCTGTTGTGGACTCCCCACATTAATAAAATACCACGATCATGTTTGAAAACATTTTCTTGGGAGGGAGATTATAAAATGGTTCCATCAGCTTCTAAATTTAAAATTTTTAAGATGGCTTCTATTTAATGTTGAATCATCAGTTTAATACGCTGTGTTTATGGAAAGCAAATGTCTTTTATTAAAGCTGCAAAACAGTTGTTTGCATTTATCTATAAAATTATGTACAAGTTTTTCCCTACTCTACGATTAGCAGGTGTATCTACAGCCCCTTCATTTTCAGAAGCCTGAGAGCATCAGTAGTTTTGCATAGCTTCATGTCTTTGATTTTTAAAAAAATGATATCACCCATGATTTCAAACTGTCAATTTTAGTATCACAAGTACAATTTCAAGACCCTATAGGGAAATGCTAGGTTTTCACCAAGGTTTTCGTTTTGGGAAACTCCCAGTTTGTCCCTATGGCATCAACCAGGCAGTGCCCAGTTCTCCTAGTAGCCAAACATCAGTTTCTTTTCCTAAAATCTGGGTTATTTACTCTTTAAGTAAGGCCATCTGTGAGACATCAGCTGTCTAGTTCACATGGGGCTACATCAAGCCGTGTCCAGTTGCTTATTAGTCTTTTCTCAATCAAAAAAGAAATTTCTTGGGGAACAAACTCAGCCAGGGCTTCTTGGGTACACATATAAAGTCCCTGGCATGGAGTGGGTATTCAGCAAATAGCTGCTCTTCCAAGAAAATAGGGCCAGAGAGGAACTGGAGTTCAAGTCTCTAGGATAAGTTCAGAATTAATGTTCCTTTGGATGGAAAAATTCATCTCGAACCTTTGTTTAATTGAGTACATTTTCTACGCATTAACATGCTTTTATAAACAAATCCATCACTAAGATCTTTCCAAATGAATCAAACCATTCTCATAAATAATTCTTGAAATTCATATGGGCTTAATAAATAATGGGGAAATTCACTTTATGTTTTGCCAAATTCCAAATATTAGCATAAAAAGTCATACAACTTTTGATTAACACAAAACAATCTAGATATATCAACATGTAGCAAACTAAAAACATGATCTGACTACGCAAGGGCTATATTTAGAAACTGTAGTAATTATTTGTAGGTAGTCTAGTCCTAGCTTTTGTTTACATGTCACAGATACTTCCCTGTGAAATGTGATTCATATATCTTGAATTTTTTTCTCTTATGTACAGTAGGCATAAAAATATTTGTTTGTGGTATGTCTCATTGCCTTGTACTTTTAAAAACTGTTTTCAGATGTCAATCTGTGTAATGCGATGACTTACCATAAGGATTTCATGAACTGTCTTCAGCTTTTTTCAGAAGACCAATGCAGATTTGTAAAATAAATATTTGTTGAAAATACCACTCTTTGTGCAGGGCCAAATAGTTAGAATAGAAGAAAGAGAAAAATACCATCTGAATCAATGCATTGTCCTTCCTGAAGATGCTAGAATTCAGTGAAAGAAAAGAATCCATACTTTAGAGTAGTTGATGCCCTTTTGTTCACACTGTTGCCTACTGCATCAACCCCACACTGACATCTCCTTAATTTTCCGAACTTTATATGTGTATACATAGAGACTAAGAACATAGTGCTTTTTTCACATCTTAGACAACTATGATTCATAAAGTTCATTTATATAGTGAGTCAAAATTGCCTGACTCTTCTTACCACTTGTCACTCATTTCCTCTCTAAATCATGCAGAAGGAGATTTCTTTCTTACATGACAAGTCTTCAAATGCATTGATGAGATTGTTATACTGAGTCACTTTTCCTCTTTAGAATTGAATACCCCTCTGTCATTCTCCTTCCTTTTTCTTTCCTCCCTTTCTTTCTGTTTCCTTTCTTCTCTCTCTTCTTCCTTCCATTTCTAGCAAGTTTTCATGGTAGATATGTAATAGACATGATACCCTTTCCACAAGGATTTATGGTGAATGCATTAATAATTCATTACACGAAGTGCTATAAGGATTCTGAAAGCGAAAGGTCAGACATGTCTCCAGCCAGGGATGGCATCATCACAGAGAAGCCTGATAAGCAGGAGGTATCATGGACCACCTTTGTTCTATGCAGAAGAAACAACCTATGAGTGACCTTGGTGAAAGCTGCTTCTACTCCTCAACAAAGGCCTTCATCTATATTGTCTTTCCCTTCCTGGTCACTTCCTTTGTATTTCTTCTGATCTGGCTATACTGTGGGACTCTTGATGGATAGTTAAGAAAAAAAGAAAAGAAAAAAATATCCAGTGAGTACAAAAATATTGCAATTCATTTCTAGACATGTTTGAGTGCAAGAAAGATATTGTACTAGGTGGGGTGTGCTATTCATGACTTTCTGTATATTAAAATATATACAAATGTGGAAACTCCCTGTCAATGATGCAAGATTGTTATCTAAATGTTATTCTAAATTACTCCATCTATGTGAAAATATAGATGTATTTCCCTGTAATTTCCTCACATTAAAAATCATTCACATGGGTACATTTTACATCTTCATGGATGAAGTCTTTTTATCTTTTCTCAATACTCTGTGATTACTTTATTTAATTTGCATTTCTAGAAATGTATGTGTGACTATTTAATGGAATCAGTACTTTTTAAGAAAAAATGACCAATCAACCCATTCTTTTACTTGACAATTTCTATTTTAATAAAACCCGGAATTATAATCCTATTCAGAAGCGAAATTCATAGTAGAAATGTATTTTCTGTTAAGCAGATAAAACTATTTTTGGATATTTTTCTTAAAATGTGTTTTCAGTAGTAATAAAAGTACACAAATTAGAACATTTTGTATCTTCTCAGTTACTGAGCACAGCTCTAAATTCTCTGAATTTTATTTTTAAAAATAAATCTTTTTAAATATGCAATTCATTATAGGTTTATACATAGGAAAAGTTAAATCATGTATGTTAAAAACAATCTGAAGTGTTTAATAATTCTACCAGTGATTTTGTTTTAAATATAGGGTCTGTGTTACCCAGTCTGACCTCAAACTCCTGGGCTCATGAGATCCTCCTGCTTCAGCCTCCTAAGCATTGAGACTATAGATGTGCATTATCACATCTACCTTCTACCTATGATTTTATCACTGGGCAACAAAAGACTTAGGTTTGGCATTTACTTAGACATTTATGTTGTCTACTATTCTCTATTATAGGTTTATTTAAGAAGAACATCATCTGTAGCATAAATAATCTAAAATTTTCAATGAAAAAATCCTATGAGCCTTTGACATCACCAAATTCAGTATATCACATTAGAATTCCAAGCAATAAACCCAGATATTAGAAACAAACATAATTTGTGATCACAACTCGAAAGTCATATACATGATTTAAATTATGCTAGTAACAATGTAAACATGAGTACAAAAATTTATAATTTTGTACATAATGATCTTTTAAAAGATAAAAGAAAGTTATGAAATATGTCTAGAAAAAATTCAAATCACTGTTAACTCAATGAAATTATCTTGAATTTAGTTTATAATCATTTTTATAGTATTACAAATTCAATATCATCACATGAAACTTGATACATCTACTTTTAGATGTGTCCTAAGTCTCCCCATTAAAGTGTGAATTAAAATGTTAGAGGAAACTGTTTCTGGATGTAAAGGATGATAGGAGAACGTTTGCCAGAATTCACAGACTCGAAGTACTTGCAGTCCTGAGTCTGTTACTACCACTAAGCCACTGTCTAGATGAGGAAAAAGCTTCCACAGAGCCTGCTGTGGTCTTGGATAGCTTTTCCTGGGTAGCAGAGTGTGGGAAAAGGTGCATCAGACAGGCCTTGAAGAGGAATGTGTACATGTAGAACTCATTATGGTCTCCACTGGCAAACTTGAAACTCTATCCAGAGTTGTCCTGATACAAGTGTTTACCAAATTTGAGCATTTTGCTTTCTCTGGTGTTTTAAGGTTCAGCATAGCTGAAGCTATAGGGTCCATTTGTGTATTTCAAACAAAGTTTCTTTTGTTTTAACAACATTTCTTCGTTATCTCTAATACTGAGTGTTTCTGGGCACAATTGCCTCAGATGTAGCAGAACTGAGAATTTTAGGTCCCTTTGGAATGGTATGAGCAAAATATATGTCCATAGATAAAGACTAGCAGAGTCACTTTGCATAGGTGGAAACTTGATATTGAATTTAGAAAGGGATTCAAAAGAGATGTCTTCCTCATTTTGCCCAGTTCTCTTTGTATGACAAACTTGATGCATGGATCATTTCTATTTATAATCATCTTTGGTCTGAGGCTTAAATAGTGCTTTTTGGTTATCTGTTTTATTCGTACACTATATATTTACAGAGCACTGTGTTTTGGTTGCAATGTCTGGTATATCAAGTTTGCTCATGCAGTCTTTCTGTGATTCTTGCTTTATGTACGTTCAGTGAAATTATTCTTTCAGATTCTCCCCCTGCCCAATCATCTTTACATGGAATAAAGGAGTACTGAAACCACTTGGTGAAGTTTCTTTCTTAGGGGAAGTACCTGCTTACTTCTTACCTATTTGTGTTGGGAGAAAAGCCTTTCATGCTTTGGTCAAGAGCAATAAGGTCTGGATAGAATGTATCAATTTTACTTTTTGGTCTTTATTTTTCTCTTGGCATTACTCATTTATCATGTGGCTGATCAAAAGTTAAATTATTCTTCCTTATTTCAATATCTGGAGAAGAACATTAGCCATAACTGTTATCTCAATTGGAATTTACAAAAAGTAATTTCGCTTTCTCTGTCAATAATAGCTAAAGTTATACCTTCTCCTGTTGCTCATATATTATTTGGTCTTTACTATATAGTTCCTTACTGCAGAGTCTCCACCCATTTGTGCCCGTTGGAAGGCTTCATATGCTTTGTTAAGTTGCTTTGCAATGTTTTTATCATTCTTCTTTGTCCTATAGCATCACTATAAAGGATGGATTAAGGTGATAGGTTTGATGGCTGTGTTCTCACTATAGATGGGGTTGGCTTTTGCTATTTCCATGTCTTACACCTATTCTCTCCATGACCCTTTGGGAAATTTCCAAGTTTTATTGACAAGACTATGATGACACTCCATAGGAAAGCAGAAAGCAACTTTCTCATGCACCAGGCCATTGACTCCTCACCCAATTTAAAATGAATGATGCAGTTTGGAGGGAATATGCTGGCATGGTTTTATCTAATTCCAATCTTCATGATCCTCACAGCCTTCTTCTCTCTATATTCAGTCTTGTTCTTTCTTCAAGGTTTAACATTCTAGACCTTAAAAAACAAAACAAAACAAAAATCAAAACAAAAGAACCCTCTACCTTTATTTTCAGTTCCTTTTCTTTTTTTCTTATTTACCTGGCCCTTATATCTGCCATTTTCCCATATAATTAGTTGGATTTAGATAATTTTTTATATTTAAAGTTTTTGATTAAATACCAGTAAGTTTGCATAAATTAGAAAAAGACACACCTCTTTGGCAGAGAAACTACATATAGGCACTACCAGTGGCTGGGCAAATTAGCAGGAGGAGGCTCTTCATTTTGAGGAAAGACACTATAACCAGGATTGACTATATTCTAGGCTCTACTTGCTTACCAGCTATGTGACCACATGTACAAATAGACTCTCTTTTCATAAAAATAAAACATTCATATCTCCACTAATGGAACTACAGCAATAGTTGCATTTATTTCAATGTTTGTTGAATTAGCAAGCTCTTTTTGTCATAACGAGAAAAATGCCATTAAATCTTTTTTCCCCTTAAAGTATGTGACTATTCTGACAATACAGAGTCCACAGGCCAAAAAGAGCAGGGCACTGAAGGAGTAAGGAGGTAACAACTGGATAATTTAGTGAGTAGGTCTGTCATTGAAATTGTGGTCATAATGGAACCAACTTTCAATGGCTATGCTCTTTTTTGGCCTGAGCAGTTTATGGAATAAAAGTCTAGTTTTTTTCAAAAGCTGTCCTCATGCTCACACAACCTTGCTTTTATGTATTTTATTTAATTCCATTTTTTTTTGGCTGCTATATCAAAGTTGAATGTTTCACAGGATGATGTAGTGCCCAGATGCGATCTACACGTTGGCCACGTGGGGTGTTCCGTGTTTGAAGCAGCTGCGTGTTCCTGTCATAGACTCTGAAAAAAAGACTACTTTCTTTGGTTGGATTTCCTAAACTCCTGGAATTTAAAGTTTGAGGCCATAGCCAGGGACAAGTCACCCATGTTTGTTACACTACTCTTTAATTTTGAGAATTTCATGAACTCAGCCTCTTTGACATTGCCTTTGAGCCCCACTGGCATTTGTGAAAAGACTTGGAGAAATTCAGGTGCTTCTGCAAGTTGTCATGCTTATTGCCATCTGTTGTACAGTTATTTTTAGTTCATCAATCACTATGACCATGAGGCCAAAGGGACTGCAAGTGCTGTCTGACTTCTGAGTCAGCTTTTCCTCTTCTCTCTTGACATCACACTGGGTTATGCCTGGTGAGTCTTCTTTGGTGAAGAGATTATTTAATATACTGATGTGAGATCAAATAGTTTATAATGACTTTGTGAATGGGCAATGCCTGTTAAGTTTGAACATGGCTCAAAGAAATGAGAATGATTTAATTTACTTCAATCCCTTTCTTACTAATGATTTTGCATGCCACTTCTGAAAACGTAAAAATTCTCTCCCAACTACTATCCTTCTCATGAAAATATTAATTAGCAAAAAGAGTAATGTTAGAAAAGGTATGATATGTGGTAACTGAAATGGATTAAAATTAGATGGGAAATTTCTCAGGATAGAACAAATAATACCTTGAATGAATAAACTATTTTTTTATAAACAAAATAAACTAATTTTCAAATGAATAAACTATTTTTTCTATTCCTTAATAAGAATCAAAGCTAATTAGCATTCAGTAAATTGATCATTTTTGGTGTATGGTTCCATAAATTTTAACTCACTTACAAATGTGTGTCACCAACATCGAAATCGGGATACAGTGATAGAGACCCAAACACCCTCAAGTTGTCACTTTTTATTCCTGAACTTCTTCTAACCCTAAATCTTGGCAATTACTTATCAGTTCTTCATCACTCCAGATTATTATTTTGAAGAATTTTGTATAAATAGAGTTATACAGTGTACAAACTTTTGAGAAAATTCACTTGAGATTGATTCAAGTAGTTGAGTGTAACAGCAGTTAAACCTTTTTATTTTCAATTGTAATAATGGAATTGTGTCATTTACTACAATTTGCTTATTTATTCAACCTTTTAAAAAACTTTTTTCATGTTTGGGTGATTATAAATAAAATTGCTATAAATATTCATGTACAAATTTTTTTGTGTGAACATAAATTATTATTACTTTTGGATAAATATGCAGAAGTGCCATGGTTGGTCACTCAGTTAAGTGTATTTAATTTGGGGAGAAAATTCCAAACTAGGTATCAGAGTGGCTGAATCATTTTACATTCCTTTGATTTAGGGTTTTCATCAATTTCTTAGCAGGGAGAATTTGGAAGTTAAATATCTTTTTCTCCCCACATGCATACAAACACACACAAACATACACACACACCTACACATACTTTCCACTTAAGATATATATATATATGTATATATATACATATATATATACATATAATAAACTATATATATAATAAATTACATATATTTAAGCTATAAATTGGCATATAAATTGTTTGGCAAGAATTTATACCAGGCACAGAGCATTATTTAACATACAGGCATGTAAGAAGTCCTAAAACACATAGTATTATCCAGTTCTACTTACTAGGAAGAAACAATATGGAGGAAATATTCTCATGTCAATAGAATATAAAGGATAAATAAATATTGATAAAAATGTGTCAATGTTGCCTTTCATACACTAATCCAATTCTGATACTAATTATGAAACTGATCTCTAAGTTCTCCTTAATCTTCACAACAAAACTTGTAGCACATTATTAGTTCCATATTACAGATGAGGAAATGGAATGTCAGACCAGTTGAAGGATGCACCCAGGTAAAAGAGTAGGTAAAAGACTGAAGTCAAGTGTGTCTTACTCTACTTCTGCAATCCTCTATATATCGTATTGTGTGTTATTTATCTATTTATTTATTTTCAATTCACTACATTTTCCTACAAAATATGGAGTCAGATTAATCCTCCAAGTAGTAGGGATAAATATTATGGGTCAAAATAATTTATAATTCAGGATTTCAGACTCTTACTCTTCCACTTTTGTAACACAAATTTTAACTTTAAGGATGCACAATGGGTATTTAAAAGTGTATAGAAAATACAGAAAACCTCTTGGGACACTTGTGATGAGAAAGATGAAGTCCATTCTTAGGATGGGGTAGGAAAAGACAAAACATCTTCAGAGGAAGTTACCCTGCAAGTGACAAGAAGGAGGCACAAAGAAGGAAATTAAAGGAATGGAAGCAGAAGAAAAGAGATTGAAGAGTAAGAGCCATAGATATGGGGATAGAACTAGGATGAGTTTGTAGTTTTGTTAGTTTACTTTCCTGAACAAAGGTGGAGGAAAGAGACGTTGGAGGAAATATAAAGTTTTAAACTAATCTGATAAAAGATGATTCTGAACTCATGCTCAGTATTTTCAAGAAAGTATAAAATATAACTGACTCTTTTGAAATTAATTTTTGATTACAGGACTTTTCTGTTTACTATGATATTGCTCTGACACAACTCCTGAGTCTTGGCTTCAGTTCGGTTATATGAATATCTTGACTACATTGATCCCAATTGACACTATAGGCAATATTCTGATGATTAGAGGAGGAAATATATTAGTAAGAAGCAATTCTTGGAATATTTTGTTTGAATAAGGCTTATCTCTAGAAATGTGCAAAAGGTATGACACATTTTTTTTATCTTCTATTTGCTTTTCTAAGAACCCATGTTTTATAACATATAAATAAAATATTTGGGGAACTATTTTTCAATAGAATGTTATATTCTATTTCTAAATATTATTATTTATAATCTTATGCTCTGATTTATTCTAAGCAAAACATTGACATAATTTATTAAAGAGAAATACTATTAATTTAAAAACAGAAAGGAATTGTGAGACAAAAAAATGTAGTTAAAATATTGGAAAGAACATATCATGAAGTCCAGTAAGATATCCTATTCTATGGATAGGATATTGAGTTTATTAATTGGAAAATATTAATTTAACCTCTTGTATACAGTATGATGTTGGATGTTTGGGATACGATAGTGAGAATGAAAAATAGTTCTCTCTTTCTGTCTGAACTCCGAAAGTCTGATTGATACTGTTCATTCCAAGACTCGTAGTCAACATGTGGAAGAACAAGGAAGAAAATTTAAAGGTATATTAAACTGAGGTATTTGAATTGTCCCATAAACTTAAGCAATGCTGTTAGTAAATTAAGGTAACCTTTGAAAGACCTGGTCAAACTGGTAAAACATCAAAGCTGTTCTTCAGGTTTTCAAGTTTTAAAATATCATAATACAGAAAGAAAGAAGCGAATAGTAGCTTATTGCCAATTCTTTATTTGTTGTTTTATATTTTTAAGTTTTAAATAGGCAATTGACTTTTCAAAAATTCAGTAAGTAAACTCAGACAAATTTTGAAAGAATATGAGTAATCAGTAGTAATTGTTATGAGATATTTTAAAATAAAATTAATGATCTCTCAAAGCCCCTCCACTTTTCTCTTTTGAATTTTTCCCCACTGGATTTTTTTTTTCAGTGCTAGGAAGTGGACCTAGATCCTTATAGATGCTAGGAAGCACTCTATCACTGAGCTGTACCACTGACCCTTGAATTTTTTTTCAGGTGAGCACACTAAAGTACTTTAAATTTCACTATTTGTCCTAGAATTAATATACTTTGTGAGGCAAAAATATTTATTTTCTCTACTTCCCATGGTTTAGGAAAAGTGTTTAAAAAGCAAGTTATCAACAAAAGGATAATAAAGTATTTTATTTAGAATATAAAATTTCCTATTAAATTTGAATTTAGAATTAATAATATGCAATTAACACTCTTGGAAATGTATGTCCTAAGAAGTATTTGGTATATCTCTAAACATTTCTAACCATTATTTATTCCTTATCTTAAACTCATTTTCTCTGGTCTTCCTATATTTTATCTAATCTTTACTATATATTTATATTATTGATATTTTGAAATCCTGTACAATTTAATTCTTATTTTCTAATTTTTTAGTGATACAGAATAAAACCTAGAGCCTTTTACATGTTAGGCAATCTGCAACTGAGCTACATCCACAGTCATAACTTTTATTTGTAAATATAATAGTCAGGATCAATAAATTCATAGTTAAAATTACAGAAAGTAGACCATAACTAAAATATCATCTTGTATAGCAACAAAAATAATTTTAAGATAATTGGGATAAATTGGCATATTTGTCTACTTTCTAAATGAAAATAACTGTTTTACTATGATTATTGTTTGCATTAAAATATTTCCACAAAGCCAAACTATAGAACTTCCTGTCTGCTTGATATGTAAAAGATACAAGAATATTCCATTTTAACAAGGAGAAAGAGTCACATATTCTAGAAAATCTTTAATTACTTTTAGCCAATTAGAGAACTGAGGTTTTAAGGCAACTAAGTAAACTAAATTCTCAAAACTTACAAATCTTTTGCATAAATGAGATATAAAATTGGTGTCACAGTTGGAAGAACACAAGAGGAAAAACTAGTCTTTATAAAAGTGAATAAAAGAATACAGTTAATATTTTAACCACAATTACAGGTGGAGTGTGGGCCAGCTTAACAATTTGAAATGACTGGAAGCCCCTGATGTGAAGTCTGTGCTGCACAGGAGAAAAATCACAGAAATACAAACTATATACAAGCTCAACTCCTGGGTAGATTGACTAGAGATGCCATAAAAGACAGGAATCAAAAGAGGCATACCCTTGCATTTACGTTGGTCTCTACTGTCTTAAACATAATAAAATGCATTCAATTAAATATTGTCACACACAAAAGATGAAAAGTTAACATTTTAATAAACAATCAACACAACCAGATACAGAGATGATCCATATGTGTGATTTCTCAGAGAAAGATTTAAAAATAACCATAAATAGTGTAGTAAATAATGTAGTAGGAAAGGGAAACAGAACTCATGTATGGATAGAATATTTTGGGAGTGAATTGAAAATGATGAAAAGGTCAAATAGAAATGGTTGGAAAAAAATGTTAAAATAACATGATGTCAAAGAGGAAGTATTCTGCTAAAGATTTATTAGTAAATAATACTGCAGATGTAAAAACAAATCAATGAACTTGGACATAACAGAAATTGCTGAAGTTTAAACATAAAGAGAATATACATTTTTTAAAAAAAGAACAGAGAATCCATGGATTGTGAGATACAAACTATATGTAACATTAAAATCCAGGAATGAGAACAGGAACATGATGCAGTAGAAGAAATATGTGAAGATATAATAGCTGAGAATTTTTCACCAAGTAATGAAGGAATTAACAGACTCCAAAGTGTCAAAGAACCCAAAGCAGGAGGGATTAAAAAAACCAGTCTTATAGATAACATATTCAAACTGTTGGATGTTAAAGATAATGAGAAAATATAAAGACAAATGAAAACATATGATAATCGGAAAGGCAGGTCCTGGTGTTAACAATTTCATTTTGGAAAATAATCGCATGATAGTTTTAATTTGAACAACAAAGAAATAAAATCACTTTATTCCTTAAACATTAGAAGGATCAGTCAGAGAGGAACTGAATGCCATAAAGTAAGAATTTTTTAAAAAAAATATTAAAAGCTAAGTGCTTACAAATATTGAATCATCATTAATCATAGCGAGAAGTTCTTAGACAATATCTAAATTTGGTAAATTTATAACTTTTTTGTATGTATCAGGCAACAGGAAAGAAATACTTAAATAATTAAAATTAGCTAAATGGAAGCACATTTTTCAAGAAGATAAAATTATAACTCTCATATAAGTGTAAAATTAAATGTGTCAATGTTTTACAACTTGTTAATTAAAATGGGACTACTAAGATAAGATGATCATTTCAATGAGCATTTGAATTACTAAATATTGCTAGGAAATTTAAGAAAGAAATGTTAGAATGAAATTTCTGGTTCAGATCCAAAACTGCCTAATGTCCTAAAGATTATAAATTGTACCCATTATGGTTATCTTTTCTACAACCAAAATTGGTGGCATTCTCTCAGAGAAAAACTCTGCACATTTGTATGTACCTGCATTACGTTTGGTGCTTTGATTTTTGTCCTCAATTGTTGCTTTGGGAGCACTGGTCTTCACAGAAGAAGTGGCCAAAAAGAATGCTGTTTTTAACCTTGCGCAATTATTACTTTGATAAAAATAGAATAGAAAATAAACAAATAAAATATTTATTAAAATAAGGTCAACTAACACTTATTTGATTTGTTGGTATGTGCTGAGTACAAAATATCTAATGTACATTACAAAGTTTAACTTTATCACAATCCTTTACCATAATATTACCTTTTTTTTTTTTTTTTTGCATTTTACGTATGAGAAAACTGAGTTCCAAGGAAATTAAAACACTAGGAAACTTACATGCCACAAATGGCGTTTGCCTTTTCTGTGATTTTAATTTTGCACCTGGAATGAAGAGAAGATGATTGTTTTAACATTAGAATAAAACATCTCTGGGAATGGGATTGTTCTGAAATCTGAATAATTCATTAGAAGAACAAATAAACTATTTTCTGATTTAATGTTATTTGTGGTTAGAAACTGCCATGAACAAAGATTGCAGCAGACAACATTGAAACGCTTGAGTATGCAAAAAAGTGCAACAGAGACCCTCTATTTGAATATTCTTACTTTTTGCACAATTTTAGCCTTGTAAGCTAATTTCAGCAGATTAGCTTTTGGAAAGTTAATAATAGGATATAATTGTTAGCATCTTCAGTTTTGTTTATTTAACCGCACTTTTCTCTGCATGATTTTTTAATGTACCAAACTATTTTTTTTTCTGTTGATTTCCTCTTTCAGTTACACTTTGCATGATTACTTTTGAATACCGAATATATACTTGTTGCTAAATATTTCTGTAATAGCTAGTGTCTTAATATATGTATGCTTGTTTTAAGATGTAGCTTTTTGTTTCTTTTTTTAAAACCTGGAACACTGTGCAAGTGAATCCAGTCCACACTATTTCAATGCTTTTGTCTTCTTCAAAATTCATATAAAACTGTATAGAATGTGTTGCTTAGAGGCTATCACTTAGAGAACTCAATTCCTATTAATGCTGCATGTGGAAAAGGAAACATTAGAGCAACGGTGCTGAAAGTTAAATTAGATAGGTTCATCTTGTGTTTGTCCCAGTGACTTGACCTTTAGCTGAAACTTGCCTCACCTACCCTACCCTGGAGGACTCTGCTTTCCAGCTGCTTGCTTCAGAAGCTTATTTTGCTCTCATGTCACACAGGTGAACTCAGGGCTGGTGTCTTCCTTGCCACCCTTCAGCACTCCACGCCAGAACATTGGTACCTGTCCATCTGCATACTGGGGCTACAATATTCTCACTTCCTTCTTATGGTGTCATCTCCTCTACTCCCATCATTCTTTCTCACCCAATAGAGACTTCAACTCCTGGACTTTCACCTCCTCCTGAGGCCTTATTCTTCTCTGCAATATTAACACTGTGGGACAAAACATCTAACATTCTAATTTGTGCATTCCTTGGCCTTTTTACTTCTAATACTCCTTTTTACCCCCTACTTTTTTTGCCATTCATCCTCATGGTGACAAACTAGATTTTGTTTTCAATGTCATTTTTATTCCTCAATTTAGCTACTGGAGTCTTATTTTATTTTATTTTTTTCTAATTTGCCTGACATTGTTTTTACTATAGTTTTGAATTTTTTTCTTAGTGGTTAATCTGCAGATTATAATTTACACCAATATGGCCTAGATTGAAACCAAATTGATTTTAATAGATATAAAAACTTTATATATTTAGTGTGCAATGCCTCTATACTATTATTGCCACAAATTACATCTTTTTCTATGGTGGGCCCATCAACTTCTATTAAAATTGCTGCTTAACGCAGTTCTCTTCTTTATCAGATAGAAAGAGTTAAAAATAGAAGATATATTTATACTCTTTTATGTTTAGCTATATAGTTACCTTTTCCAGTAAGTTGTGAAGTTGAATTGCCTAGTGTTCTTTTATTTCAGTATGAAGGACTTTCTTTAGAATTTCTTATAGGTCAGATATGCTAGTTACAGATTCTTTCAATTTTTGTTTATCTGGAGATGTCTTAAATTCTCTTCATTTTTGAAGGATAGCTTTATTGACTGTAAATTTCTTGTTTAACAGTTGTTTTTGGTTGTAGCATTTTAAATATATATTTAATCTCATTTCGTCTGGCTTGCACGGTTTCTGATTAAATCAGCTGTGGATCTTATTGAAGATCACTTGTATGTGATGAATTGTCTCTTATTATTCAAAATTTCTAAATTTGGGGAATAGACTAAAAAATTTTTCAGAAATTTTTTTTGCCAAGTTTACAAATTCATAATTTGCCAAGGTTTATTTTTAAATATTTAAAAATTTTATAGATTCGTATATCTGATAAAATGATTTTTACAACTTTTTGACACATATAAAAATTCAGTTTAAGTTTTCATTGTGCATTGAGACGTATTTTAAGTATTTTTAATTTGACTCTGTGCATATCTGAACTCTAAGAAGGACTCCCACATGTCTAAGTTTTCACTGCTGTAGGTATATGCAGTGTAGATAAGAATCCTTTGATACAATAAGCATTATAAGGGAATTAAAATTAAAGAGGCAGAAGTAGTAGTGTCATATCAGAGAAGGACACTTTGAAAAAATATTATGTTAATAAAAACATAGAACATGAGGAAGAGGTAGCCAAGCAAAGACTTTGGGGAACTTCCTCTGGGAAGGAAAAATAATATGTTTTGTTTTCTGAGTTCCTAAAGCAGGAAAGAATTTGATGTGTTTTGAAGACTGTAACAGGTCCTATGGAGAAAGTATTTATGTTAGATACTTCACACATGAGTTATAGTACTGTCAGCTGTGTGTTAAATGTATTGAATCAACTATATATATTAAATATAATGTCTTCAAACAGAAATACACATACAACAAAGTTGGTTGGTCAAAATGTTATGACCAGAGGCTTGTAGGAACACTTTTATTTTCTCCTTAGGAGTGATTGTTTAGTATTTGCTAATTCAGAGTTCCCAGCAACATCATAGAACTATTTCACATAATGAAACTTGATTATTCCATAACACATGTTGATGCTTACATGGAGACTTCTTTGAAAGTTTTTTTAATCTGTATGCTCCCAGCCTATATTCATCTGAAAGCTAGCGTTTGATAAATGCTTACTTCAGTGCACAGAAGTGGATAATGCTACACATAATATTCAGTCATTTGTTCTGTGTTTGACTTGTGCACTTTCAATATGATTGAAAAATTATAGTGCTTATGATTTTTTTAAAAATCAAAGCTATAAGTAAATTTAATGTTTGTTGCATAATCCACCATGCTTTTGCTTTTATAAAGACATTTTCTCCAAGGAAATCAATAGATTCTAACATTTAAATATACAAGGTATGTTGATATGAGTTAAGTGAGTTCTGAAACTGGCAACATGAGGGACTAAATCACAATTCTGGTGTCTTTTTGGTGTAATATTTTCTCTTAAACGATTGTTCAGTTACTCAGAAGATTGTATTTGCAATGAAATATTTCACTGAACTATAACAGGAAAGATTCACATATGTTTTAGACTGATGGTGTATAGAACCTAAGGAAATTAAGTATTCAGCTGATGTGAAAGACATTAGTGATTTGTTCTTATGGTTATGAGGCCCTTACCTTTTCCATTTGCAGAGATGTGGCACTGATCATATGTCATTGCATAAATATATATATATATATATATATATATATATATATATATATATACACACACACACACATATATACACTCACACACACACACACACACACATATATATATATATATTATATATATATATATTCACATTCTTATTCTCATAAGAATAGAATGTAAAACTCTGAAAAGTTTTATATGGAACTTCCTTTTTCATACCTGGAGTCACAAAGATAGATGAACCTGTTCAGCTTAGAATAGCAAGGGAAAAATAATTTCTCTTAATTACTCACTAACAGGGGAATTGTAAGGCAATTTCTGTACGCTTAGGTTGTCTCTAATTTTCTTTCAAAAATAATGACTTTACCAGTGGAATTCACATTTGTAAGAAAAGTGCAGGCTGTTTAACATTATGCTGTCAGAAGGGATTTGTTAGTTTGGTCGTACTTTGAAGTGAAACAATTCCTAATGCTAGCTTCTAAAGTCTAAAGAAAATTTAGTACAAGGAAATCTCTGCCCTTATAAAAAAATTAAATAAAAAATAAGATGTGCCAATATATGAATTATCCCTTGCTCCAAGGTTTATGCAAATATTTATAAAATAGTCTTCATAGTGAGATTAATTATGGCTTAATATTTAGGTTGAACCATGTAATTTGCTAATTTTAAACAACTTTTGACTTACAAAAATGGCAATTTCATATAATTCATATAATTCAACTTAATATGATACCATTTCCTAAACAAATATTATTATTCAAAATATGATTTTGAGTATTATTGACAACAAACCTTCGCAGACATCAGTGAAGTCTTTAGAAAATAGGTAGGGCCTGATAATTTGAGCTCATTTAAGATATTGACAATTAATGCAATAATAAAAAATTCTGAGAGTTTGGGGAACTCATCTTCCTAAAAATATTGTTGACTATATGGTAGATTTTGTATTAAGTGATTTATAAGCATAACATAATTTAATTCTCACACTTATCATTTTTCATTTTGAGACAAGAAAATTAAGCCTTACTTAATCTAAGTAACTTTCCCAAAGTCACAAAGTGAAGGAGCAGGCCTTACCTCCTACTCTTCCTTCAGATTCCATCTCCATTCAATCCTGTCCCAACCTCCCTCACTTGGGGCAAGGGTTCCCCATATACCCTGTGCTCTCAGGCTATTGTGCATTTCTAATTGTTTGAGTATCTGAGCCATATATGATCCATGAGGGTAAGAACCATGTATGCATGGGCAAACTCTAGAGTGACATCTGGTATATAGCAAGTTCTTCATAGTTATTTGTGAAATAAATGGCTAACATGGGAAAGTTACTATTTGATATTAGTAAATCTGTTTCAGAATGGTTGTTCTTTACTATAATGTTATATTTTGCTTAAATTTAAAAATGACAAAAATTAAATGGCTCACTCATGATTATATCCATGTAGGTTACATGGATCATCTTGTGCTAAGGAAAAGATGACTAAAATATGTTTTCTCAAATTATGACCATAGAACAATTTTTTTAATTTAATGCCCCAAATTTGTAAGAAGGAAAATGAATCATCCTTAAGATAATCTGCTATTTTAGTAACCCACATCATATTTCTACCTTTTATAATTAATTGTTTTCTGTATGTTGTTAAAATATATTATAGGAATATCTGCCTAAGAATATAGTAAGAAGTCTAAATTAATAATGAAAACTCCTTAATATGAGGCCCAGAATTTTTTTCCCAATTTACCTTCTAAATAAATTCTTTTATAAATTTGTACATTGTAACATAATGAATCTGAAGTCAAGTAGATCTCAGATTTAGACTTTAAATCATTGACTCATATTTTATCAAAATAAGACTCTTATTTTGATAAAATATGAGTTAGTAACAAGTTTTTAGGAATTTTTAAATATCTTGATTCTATTTTAATGTAGTACATATCAAAATAGTTGTAATCAACATTAACATTTTGAAATATGTAATAACTATTGTTATTTTTTTATTTCATACTGCTTTAAATTGGAAACTATAATGTTCATAGGAAATCATTTTATGCATAGTAGGGAATAAAACTGCTTTTGTTTGCTGATAAAACTTCCTAAGAAAAATCACTGAAATATGAAACAGATAATTTTAGAAAATTTCAAGGCATATTTTCATGTTTGTATAGATGTAATAAATGAAGAATGGCCATAAATGATAATATTACTTTGTGCCTTGCAAAGTAAATATTCAAATGTATAGTCCAAATACTTCTAGTTTAGTACACAGTTTTTAGCTGTGAACCAGCCAGACAAGTTATGTGAAAAATGACAAGTTAAGATCCACCTTCTGGGTCTTACCATGACTGGCCACTTTAAATACACTACACTTACATGTCTCTGACTTTTAATGTTTCTGTTCCATTACTATTATATATAATACAATAGTGCCCATCCATAATACAAGTCTCTGACCATGTCATTTTTTGGAATTCCACTGAGATTCTAAACATTAACAGAAAAGACCTTTGGTAGCCATATTTGGTGCCACAACTTCCTTGTACCCAAAGTTCATGTAGGAGAAAAATACCTTAGTCCTACTCTCATATCCTAGTTATGTGTATTTTGACCTTACGTTTAACAATGTAGCAATTTACTTTCCAAGATTTCAAAAAATTTGAAATTATTTTGGAAGCTGAGACAAGAACTACCATAGCCAGGTTCAGGGAAAGCAGTGATGATAGATGTGAGCGGTACCTCAAAGAATGCAGATCCAAACTGAAATCAGAAGTAATACCTTCAACCACACAACAGCAAAGAAGTAAACAATAGTAGCAAATAGAACCTCAGAAAAGTTATTTAGGATCATTAGTCTAGGAAAAAACATCTGTGTTTTAATTAGTTCTGGCAAGTATTTCTCTATAATAACTGATGTTTATAATAGTAACACAAAATGTCAAACACATTTTAAATAAAGTTAAAATGAATTGAGTATATTCTAATTGAATAATAAATTATACTGGTACATGAAAGAGTTACCAGAAACTCTGGAATTCTTAATCAGCCAAAAGCTATTTTATAATGACTTCCTATAATCATAAAATAACCTTTCAGCAACAATTTAATGTGGTGCATGAAGGGGGACAAAAATAGAAAAAGGAACCATTATTTATTTTATGTCTACTCTAGATCTGTATTCTGCTAAATTTAAATATACTACTTTATTTAACAAAAATATTTTTCTTAACATTTTTTTTTCAGAGAATTTGCTAAAGAAAATTAGAAGGCTAAAGAAAACAACAGACACATGTCACAGAAAGTGCCACAAAAGGTCTGGGACATTGAGGCACTCTGGGCTTTCTCACCAGAGCAAGGGAAGTGAGATGAACAAGAGAAACTGATCAGAAGGTCAAAGTCAAGCAACCATAGGAAGCTCAGGCTGGATTCATCCTGAGGTCCCTCATAAGAAGATCTATCTGTGAAAGAAGGAAAATGTCAATGTGAAGCAGAAGTGAACATTGTGTTTTAAAATGTCACTAAATTATTATTTTAAGGAAGGGTGGAATTTTTCAAGATGCAGTTAGCTTGGGACATTCTCTTCTCAAAAGGAATGTCTCTGTTTTGGGTGGGGTGTTAGTCACTATCAAGTTGCTATAACCAATACCTCGGATAATCAAGTTGAAGAGGAAAGTCCTATTTTGGTAGTTTGGGAGGTTTCAGTTCTTAGTCAGTTGTCTAGTTCCTTTGGGGCCTCTGGTAAGGCCATATGGTGGAGAGAACATTAGGAGGAGGACCCTGCTCACCTCACGATGGTCAGAACATCAAAGACAAAGAGGAGAGGCCAAGGTCCCAATATCCACCAAGGGCACACCCACACTGATCTAACCACTTCCTATGAGGCCCCAACTTCTGGGTCTCACCATGGACTGGCCATGAAGACCTTAACATGTGATCCCGTAGGGAACACTTGTCCATGTGTGAATTGACTAGGCACCCAAAATTTTGCTAACAGGAAAGTCCCTTGGTACATGTTAATAAGTACGATGATAAGAAAAGTAATCTTTGTCTTTCCTTGTGAAACACACACACACATGCACAGATACACACAAATAAATACATACACAGATGCATGACAGTTTTTTTCTTTTTTTTTTTTTGGTTTTGTTCTTCTTTGGTGGCTTTCACAGTTACTCTGAGGGTCCTCTCCATGATAAACTACCAATAATAAAATGCAGCAGAAATGATTACCAGGTCAGGGGGGTTTATGGATCAAACCTGTAGATGTCACCCATTACTTCCATTCACATTCCAGTGGCTAGAACTCAATGATAGGACCACACTTAATTCCAGGAATATGGGGAAATGTAGAGTCTAGACAGGCATCTACTTCTTGGTCTCAAATCTCGCATATTTGAGAAGAAGCAAATATTTTTAGTGGTCTTCTAGTTACAGTGTTTCTGCTAAATAAACTGAACTCCAGTTCACACACTGGTTAGCCACCTATGGAAATAACAATTTGCTTCCAGATTCTGATTCAGTACCACTGAATAAAGTAAAATAAAATAAAATAGAAAAGAAAGGAAAAACATGAAAATTGAGAATCCAGTCAGAATGGGGCCAATAGGCCTGTCTTTTTAAAGTGCAATATAAAGACATTTGTTGTAAGTACAGACATTCTCCAACTTACCATGGTTCCAACTGATGATTTTTTTTTTTTTTTTTTTTTTTTTTACTTTACGGTGGTGAAAAAGTGATAAGCATTCTGTAGAAACTGAGCCTTGGATTTTTAATTTTGATCTTTCTGACTAGTGACATGTGTCATGATACTATGTATGTCAAATGCTGGGCAGTTGCAGTGAGCTAGAGTTCTCAGATAGCCATCCCAAGAGGAAATAGCTGATACTCCATATTGTATTGTGCTGCATGCTTCAATGTTTGGTGGTTTAATTATGTTAAATAATTTTTTTTTACTTATGATAACACTACCTCATGATTTCTTTTGAACATAATTCCATCATTGTTAGTAGAGGAACATCTATACAAGATGATTCTGCTTTTGACACTGAACTATGCCAGCTGTTGATGGGAAAGAGGTACAATTAAATAATATTGAAAAATGCAAAAAATTAAAATATTTTTAAAGAGGCACAAAAGCTAAGAAAAAAAACATGTCTAAGATTTCCAGTGGTCACCCACAGGCATGGTATTTTCAGTATTTCAAATTGTCATGATTTGTAAAAATGAAAGCTATGAAGGTGTCTACAATTTGATTGATGGTTGAAAATTCCTAGGTGTTAGACAGGCATCAGATCTGAAATACGGGTTCCAATATCTTATAGTTTCCTGATAGGAAATAAAACTTCCCTGTAGCTACAGTAAAGAAGGAGGGAAATGGGCTACTCACAAATAAGGTTTTCACTGTCTCAGTTTGAAAGTAATGTACTTCAATGTCTCCTACGTTTTATTGGTCCAAACAAGTCACATGGCTACACTTAACTCTAGGAAGATGGTAAATATAGGATAATTGTTGGGCATCTATTGTGAATGTTTCAGCTTCTAGGAACATATGCCCAGGGATTGGTAAATTTGTTCACTAACCTAAAAAGTAGAACAAGGTCATATTATTGGCCATAATTTAGAATTATATCCAAAAATGTTTACAGAATATTTTCTGTAACAATACAGAAAACTTAGAAAAATATTGAGAAAAAATAGTATTTAGAATGCTAGTTTTTCAGAACCAAATTCCACTGGAGAGTAGATATGAATTCATGTCTAGCTCATGTTAAGATAAGGAACCTGCCAGTATTTGAGAAGGAAAGAGTACTCATTTATCACGAAATAGAACTTCAGAAACACTGTTTAGTAAGACATTGTACTCAGCTAAAATTTGTTAAGTGGATTAAAGTTGTCAAAAACTTTGAAAAAGAGCTCCAAGCGGTGTGGTTAAGTGCTAGTGGGTCCTCTTAGAACTTTCACTTGAAATTATATGTGAGATTGTGTGTGTGTGTGGGGGGGGGGTGGGGTGTTTATTTTTCTGGGGAAAATGTTAATTCCTCAGGGAACTAATGAACATTAAAGGGTACAAATCACTGACATTAAGCAATATTTATTTGTTAGGTGAAGAAACAAATGAATATTTACAGATGCTATTTAACTAATAACTCCAGAAAAGGTGAATGATACAAGATTCAACAATACTTTAGAGGTATTTAGACTCCAAAGGACTGCATGGAATGTTTTAGCACATAAACTGTGAACTGGAGGGCATTTTTGATATGTTTTATCTTCTGAAACAAAAGAGAAAAGCAAGACCCCCGTGTATTTATTACTACATGAAGAAGGGAATCAGAATATAATGACAAGGAAAAAAAAGGTTAAGATAAGTCGGAATTTAAACCTTTACAATGTCTCCAAACATGCTCTCCAGTGTATAAGAGGAAAGTACTAAAAAGACATTCAAAGCCCTGAGCAACAAATTCACAAAGAAGGAAGTCCAATCCTCTCTCACTTACATTTATCATGAAGCTGTTCTGGAAAGCATTCCCTTTGGCAGAGTTTTAAAGGAATGGTCAGAAAGCCCTCAGTGGATGAATGGGTAGTGTTAAGGACTTCAGGAAACCTTGGATAAAAGGATTATCTGGGGCTAGAGACTAGCCCCACAACTTTCCTGAGGAAGAATGCACCTGGACTTGAAATCTGAGGCTTTTTCCAGGGTTTTTTTGGCCTCTTCCACTCCCCACTGTTACAAGCTGAAGGAAACAGTCTGAGCTTTTCCGTACTTTGTTGTTACTGCCTGAATTTGGGTCTGAGATTCAGTTCATATGTTACTAGGAACATCTGTAATTTCAGAAGTATAGCCAACAAAGTTAGACATGCATACATTAAAAGAACCTTATATACTACAATTGGACTGTATGGACCCATGTCCAGGTGGTCATCATATATAGTTCAGATTAGCTAGTTCATGGGATTTGAAATACCTTGAAGTTGAAATTTCAATTGAAAGTAGTTTAATGACTTTATTATTGTTCTTCGTTTTCATTTTGCTTTTCTTAGCAGGTGTTACTTAAAAATCTTCTTGATAAAATATTCAGTTAGGTTTATTCGGTTCAATTTTGCAAACATCTATTGTATGTCCACTGTGTGCTCTATGTGATGGGCTGTGGGAATGCACAGGTGAAGGAGATTCTGCTTTCACAGTGTCTTCAGTGGATAGAGCTTTAAAGCCTTCCATAAAACATGTAGAGTTTGGGGAAAACTTGAAGGTTGTGAGTTCAGAAGAAGAAAGAATACCTAAAAGCCTGTATAGAGGAGAATTTTCTGAGGAAGAACTTTTTCTTTTCTTTTTTTATTCGTTCATTTTAGTTAAACATAATATTAGGGTTCATTTTTGACATAATTATAAAAGCATGAAATGGAATGTGCTCTAATTCAGTCCCCAGTACATCCCCTTCCCCTCCTGTCTTCCCTCCCCCACACCTTTCCCCCAACTGATCTTTCTTCTATTCACAGATATTTTTTTAAAAATGAATGGTTTGTGGATATACATACAAGTGAGATTCACTGTGGTATATTTATATGGGAGGGTTGGTCAGATTCATTCCATGTCTTCCCTTTTCCTGTTCTTCCCTTCCCCCTCAATCTCCTTCTTCCAATCTCTGATCTCTCTCCTATTTTTCATGAAATCCTTCCTTCCTTCCTGTCTCTCCCATATCTTGGCTAGCTTCCAAGGAAGAGTTTTGAAGAATATGTAAGAGTTAGAAGGTAAAGGTGAGCAATGGAGAGAAAGCATTACACACAGAGAGAACAGCTACATGTGAGAAAACAAGGTGCATTCAATGTGCAGTAGAAATCTTAGTAGATTATGAGTACAGTGCATGCAGGGTGTGAAGATGAGAATGAAAACGGAGAGCCTGGCAGGGCCACCTTGCGAATGATGTGCCTGAAGGAATAAAATAATCACATTCAAGTTCTAGAGCTATTGTACTTGGTGAGAGTATAGAGAATTAAGGAGCGGGGTAATATTGGAGGCAGTATGAAGGCTCAGGAGGCTATGACATTCTCCAAGAGTGACACTGGTACCTTCCTGATGGAGAAGGGAGCAGGGCTTTGGAGATCCAAGAAAGGAAGTAGGCAGGGCTTTATCATCTATATGAACAAGAGACTTCTAGGCAAGAAACTTCTAGGTTTCTGTCTTAGGTGATTTGGTTTCATTAAACATGAAAGGCAATATACTCTGGTAAATAACATATTTTGGGAAGTGTCTGACAAATTCTCTTTCATCCTAAATAGAATATAGCATATGTCAGACTATCAGTCATACATGACAGATTTTATAACATGGAAATACTGTTAAGATTCTTATTTGGTAAAAAATATAAAACCCATAACTAGACATTCATGAACAAATAATTTCAATGTTGGACTCTTGACAGGCCCAGCTTCTCCAGGGGCTCTGGTGCAGGAATGTGCTGCTGGTATTTTATAAGAGTGATGTAGGGCTCTGTTTAGTCTAGAAATTTCCAGAAAATAATTTTGAATTAAAAAATACCTTTCCATTTGAGAGTAAATTATATTTTTCTGCCCCTTCTTATCACAGAATTTTTCTAGGCACGTGTTCTCCATTCAGACAAATCAACAGGCCTGAGCATTGGGAAGATGTTTAGTTCTGCTAATGTCCCACATTTTCCAAATGACAATCTCAGTCTGTTTTCTTGTTAATTCTCCCCCCTCTATCCCGTATTAGTGGTGGAATGACTAAGAGAAATATGCTAATTCAGCCCTCAAGAGATTTGGGGTTGGTCCTTTAATAAACAGTGATATTATGATAATGTTATCTTCATTTTGAATTGTTATCAAGTACCTCACTGAATGACATAGGCCTGGGCTTGATGTAATGAGTTCAGCAATTTGGCAGGTGGCTGTACTGTTTACTGAGTGAGTACCTTGCTATGTGTTGCATGTCCCTTTGGATCCTCCTCTTTGCCATTCTTGCTATATCAGGACTCCTTCTAAATGCTATGTTTCTGATTCAGCTATATTTTTAAGAATGTGTTACTTGGAAGTTGAAAAAAATTATTTGAATTGTATCAAGCAATTAATGCTAGATACCAGCTTTTATCCTCCAAATCTGATAATAAGAAATCTCTGGAATATAAAATAAAATAGAAATAGGGAACTGAAACATGTTAAACATCTACCTTTGGTTATTTTTTTTCTTATAAAGGTATGTTTTTCTTTCATACTTTGCAGACATAAGTAGTAAACTTATTCAGATTAAAAGCATTAATTTAAAAAATATCAACAGTAGTCTAACATGGCTAGAATACTTCTTATTTTCCAAATAATTCATGAACTAGATAAGGAGATAAAGCAATAAATGGCTGATATGATTTTTTTTCCCATTGAAATAATGTCATTCATACTGCTTCCATATTAAACTTAATAAGTGACCATGGATCATGTTTTTAAAATTTAAATTTTAAAACAGGAATGTGTAGGAATATAGTTCACTTCCACAGTACATTTTTTTTTTTTGTTGTTGTTGTTGCTTTTTGATCTCTTTCAGGTAAATTTGGTAGTGACTGATCCATAGATCTGTAAATGTAATATAGTTTGGAATTTTTCAGAGAAATTTCCCAAGGTTAAGGTAAAATAATGAAACTATTAAACCAAATGGCATCTTGAAGTGCACTTTAAAAAATATTGAGTAGCATTTTTACATTCATAAAGATCGAATCATGAGACCCCCGTATGACACCATGCAAAGTGCAAATAAATGTAAACAAATGTGAAAATATAGTATTAGATCATAACTACATAAAAGGAACATTAGTATAGACTACTGTAATAATTCTGTAGCTACTTCCTGCTACTGTTGTGGTGAACTCAAGTGTGGGGGTATTCATTTAAAACTCTTTGTGACACTATTGGCTATGAACAGCTCTTTTCTCCAGTTAATGATGGGTCACAATAAAGTGAACTCGTGTATTTTTTTTTTACTTTATATAACATATAAAACACAAAATGTGTCAATCAACTATTTATCTTATTGACAAGTCTTCTGGTCAATGACAGGCTATGAGTACTTAAGTCTTGGGGGAATCAAAAGTCATTGTCAGAGTTTTGACTGCTTGGGGATTTGTTGTTCAAAGGCTTAGCAAGAGAAGGAGGGCTGCATTAAAATGACAATATAAGAAGGGGTTTTGAGGTGCCACTGCAGAATATGCCTAGGCAGGAGAAGGCTGGTAAGGAAGGGTACTGAGCCTGGTCAGAAACTTTCATTTTAGGCAAAAATCTGAGCATAATTATTGTGATATTTCTTTCACTAAATATAACTCATGTGTTTTACTGAAGAAATGGAAAATGAAGACAGTTGAAATGAACTGAAATATGACATAGGGTAAGGAAAACAGACTGTAAGCCTTGACATAGGAATGTCTGCATGAACTTGTGCAAGTCCAGATTTCTGAGCCTGTTGTGATTCTGAGGCAGCTGGATGTTTCTCTAAGTGGGGAAAGTCAGGGAAAGATAAGAAGGGAACAGTACTGGAGAAGTTGTGAATATAAACATGAGCAACTACCCTTGTCAACCCTTGTGCATGAACTTGTCATTTTTGAAAACATTGTGAATTAAGAATAAGTAGAACAGTCCACTGTAGAATGAGCACTTATTGTGTGCAACATTGAGGTTTTCAAAATTGTCAAGAAACAACCAGGATTAAGATGGTAGGCTGTCTCTCTAGAAGGAATACAAAGTGCCCTTGTGCAGTTTTTTGGGGGACTGAAGCATATGGAAGCTAGATTTCCTCCAGTGTGCTGTGTGTTTATGAGAGGGGAGTACAGACCAGAGGCTACCTCTGTAGTTTTAGGTAGTTTATAATGGGCTTCCTTTTATTCCCCACACAGTGCTTCAGTTCTTTCACAAAACTCCACCCTGTTCTTCCTCTAGCCACAGGACTCTGTTGACCCATTCATTTCTTTATTCCCATGGAGTCCTAAATTACTCTTCTTCCGTGAGCCCTGCTGTAGTTTCCAGTATTCTCAACCTCACCTTTCCCACAGATAATTATAGACATTTAGGAACAGATATTATCTGTCAGTGTGAAATATTTAAAACAACAACAAAAAAAATGTAGCAAAGAGAACAGAAGGTTGGAGAATTTTAACCAGGAATGCTGAAGTGCGATGACATTGCCTGCACATGTTTTCTCCTCTGTGGAGGTGGTCACCCTTTTGCCAAGGGTGAGGAGTGGGCCATCTTAGATGTGATTGCACTCAGTGACGGCCTGTCTCAAGTCACAACTTCTGTCCTTCTGGCCATTACCCTCCTAACCCCTCTTGTAGGTTCTGCGGTGCAATGACATACAGACACAGTCTCTGTCTTCCTTACATCTAGAGGGGAAGGGGAAGATAGATTTAAGGAAGTCAGCACAAAAATTCAAAATTTAAGCTATGCTAAATGATACAAGGGAAAAATACATGGGGGCAATGATTAAGTTTGCGCTGATGTTGCAAGGGCATTTCCTTCCCCCATAGCATCCAACTTTAAAGCAAGGAAGTGAATCAGCTCACTTACTCTAATAGAAATTTGATATTTCAATTTAGAAGAAATACAGTAAATAATAAGGAAAGGTTACTTCAGTTATGATCCTCACATCTCTGGTGTGCTACTTAATAACTATGAAACTTCCCTTCAGTTTCTATAAAAGTGACTTTCTGCCAAAATGAGTTGGAATTGCTATCACTAGTCATCTAATGTTTACATGGGTTTCTCTATAATCTCAATTGACTTGCCTTGGGGAAATCTCACCTATCACCTGAGAAATATCATCTAGTACATAAATGAAGACATTCATTTATATCAGCATAAAATATTTAAAACAAAATTGTAGACCTTCATTTATGTTCAAAACCAGGAGACTGAATATTCAGTCATAACCTCATGATCATGATAGGTACACCATGTACATAGTAAAAGGAGTCATTGAATATTTCAGTTTTGATAAATGTGCTTCTCAGTTCCTATGGTCTAGTCATGCCTGTGGTAGGGCAACCCAGCAATCGGAGCCAAACCATACCCTCTAATTATACACTGGAATTCCCTAAAATTCAACTGTAGCTATTTATGTGCTCATTACTATTACCATAGTAAAATATCCTTTTAGTTTAGTGGAAGTATTTGTAGGGCTAGATTTGTCTTCAGGTACTATTACAATTACATAAAAAGATGAATATTAAAAAACATTTTAATACTATTAATTTTCCATTCTTCACTTCTGGCTGATGTCTAGTCTATAACCACCAGTTTTTATAAGTTATGAAATAGTCTAATTTTATGAATAGACAAGGAAGCAACAAAGGGCATTTAAAAAGTAAAGAATTCAGTTATTTTCAAAGTTAGGCAAAGTGTACTATTTTTCTTGGAAACTTTCTTTTATGCTTCTGTCAATTAATTCTATCTGTATTTCCACAGGAAAACATTTACCTTCACTCCATTATTATTAGGAAACACACTCAGCTGTCTAATACCAACTTTTTAAAAAAATTGTCACTTCTAGTTTTAAAATTGTTTCCTTCTATACTCTCAGGAAAATACATTCTCTCTGAATTTCAAACTTCTTGTCTAAAATTGAGAATAATGATATCTACTTTGAATACTTCAACTATGTCTAGTGAAGATCAACTAAAATGACATTTGTAAAATAACTTTGTATCTATGAAATGCTATGAAAATGTATTTTTATTTGACTAATCTCAGTTCTACTATTTTCAAAAGGAAAGATGATCTTGGATAGAAAAAATTTTAGACTATATTGTCATATCTAAAATAAATGATTTCTAGCTTTAGGCTATTTGGAAGGTGTGGGGTGGGAGCCTGGATAGAAAGGGATTGAAGGAATATTCTTATCACGAACAGCTCAAGAATAAGATCTATCTGAAAATATGCATTTGGTCATTCTCTTTTATAGTGAGTATAAGTTTTCCTTACTCCAGAATTTGTTTTAAGTTTGATTTCTAGATACATTTATATGCTTTCTTGATATTTTCTAAGTGGCAACTTTATTCTAATACATTTTATCTAAGTACAATTCCCTGCAATTCTATAATATTCTAAAATACTTTTTTTTAGTCAGTGAGTTAAAATGAGTGATCCTATTGTTTCTAGACCATTTTTGACTTTATAATTATATTATTTATATTTTTGCTGCAGTTGTTTGTAGGTGATAGGCACAGGTGAGTATATATCAAGCCTTGTCCTGGATGTAAAGATGAGCAAAAATCATGGTAACTTACTTGAATTAGCTTTCCTATAGTCTATTAGAAGAGAGAATTACTGTAGCACCTTAAGGAAAATAATCATTTTGTATGAAACAAGGTTAAAGTTACTCCAGATTTATATAAGCCAGCAAAGCCCAAGCTTTTAAAGAAAGTTCTCTAAACATAAATTAAATCAGCAAATTGTAGTACACATTTTGTTCTTATTTTTTATTTCTATGGTTGGTTTGCAATCCAATTTCTGCTTATAGAGAGAATTATAAAGTCTAAATAATATATTTATATATCTTTGGTATTTTCTGATATAAAAGTTGGCATGTTCTGATGTTCTGGACTGCCTAAGAAATCTCACAGAGGCTATTGTGACTAGAAAAACAGAAAATGAAAAAGAAAAAAATGGAGAGGAAAACAAATAGATTCCATGAGAAAGAAAAAGAAGAAACTGTAGAAGAAAGGAGGCAATCTAGAAGGTAAGAAGGTTGTGGTTAAGATTCCTTGTCCTATGGTGAAAGTATATTCCTAACTCAGTTTTCTGCCATTGTGGAAATATGTGTTCTCAGCCATTGTGTTAAAAGCTTTATGTAAATATTGTTAATTCTCACCAAAAAATACATTAGAAAAGCTGTCTTTATTCTCACTAATGGATAAAGAATCTAAGACACAAATTAAATATCTTTCCCCAAACCCTACAGTGTTTAGTAAGCGGGATGAGAGTCTAACTCTGAATTGAACTCTAATAAGTTAACCTTTAGCCAAGAGCTCCTGTGTGTCTATCTTCTCTGCTGTTACTGACCAGACAGACTGCCTTAGGATAAAGCTAGGCTGGAAAAAGAGTGGAAGAGGGGGGTGAGGAGAAAGGGTTAAGGAAAGGGGAAGGGAGTGAGAAATTAGAACAGAGAATGAGTTCTGATCTTAAGGTCAAGTTGTGTTTGAAGACAGACTTCCCCTGGACTTTTCATTTATCCCAATGGGATTGCCATTGGAATGACCTTAGAAGCTGTTACTGAGGCTTAAGACACATAAAAGAGTCTAGTCAGAAGTGTTTTAGTATTGTTAAGAATTATAACCTAGCAGATAAGAAAATAGGAAGTAATACAAGATTTCATTAAATTAAAACAATGTCAAGGCCCCATGTAATACTTGTGTTTTTAAAGAGGTCCCTTCTCAGTTTCCAATTTCAGAAGGTCCAGTTCACATATTCTGTGAGAATGGTTCGTCCTGGAGTTGTACATGTAATATGATGTCCAGCCTTAGAATGGCAGGAAATGACACATAAATACCTCTAGAGGGCCAAAGAACACACAAGGCCAATGAAACATTTAAGGAGTTTGAAATATACAAATGTGTGTGTGTACACACACACACAGAGTACACACACATATATACTTTCATATCTATATGTACATCTATTTATATACATACATTAGTAACTCATAGAAATAGTGGTTTTGTCTGAAACTATTTAATTTTCTAGGATAAGGTGAAAGTTAGAAGATGATAAGATTTAGCCCAAAGATGTGGAATGTGGACTTACAAACAAACCCTTTGACATACTCCTCATAAAATTAAATTTAGTTTTTGCCTTTAGGGTCATGACATCTACCCTAGATGTCTTCAATTCCAGAGTTCAGATGCAAGACAATAGCTCTGGTCCTTAAGCAACCTTAGCCCACTAGCTAAAAAGATCCTTAACTCCTGGGAGTGCCATGGATTTATCTCCGAGAAGAAGTAAACTTCTAGTTCTGCAAATTAATCAGAGTGATGAAATAAGCCAAACCTAGAGTATTATTATTTTTTGCAATCAAATATAATTTTCAGAGTTTGACATTTTAAGCGATTTAAAAACTTATGGGAGATTTTATCCTATTAAAGTAATAAATGAGTAACTGAGGAACAAGTTGAAAAATTTGTTTAAGCTTGTGATTTTTAGTAGAGCTCTTTTATAACATGTAGGAAATCCCAAAGTTCATAATATTCATAAGTTTAGCTTTTTAAGAATTAGTGAAGCACATAGGAAGGCTTCTTTAATCATCTGGTATACTTCAAAAGTATATTGCATTTGTAACAACTGTTTTAGATAATTAAGGATATGTGTGTTTATGTGTGTGTGTATATATATACACAATTACATTGCAAAATCTTAGTTACACATGATTATTAAAATTAGCTCAACTGATAAATAGAATAATAAGATTTATAAATTGAACTAAAAGCTTGAGGAAGAAGTATTTCAAATGGTAACCTTTTTATAATGGACTATTAATATAACAAAGCTCTCAATGAATAATTGTTTTGGTTAACAAAATTCACCCTCTAGGACATGACAAAAATTCAATCTGACAATATAGCTATGCCTGAATTAAAAATCATCTTTGGTCTTTTCAGTTATATAAACCAATATATTTTAATTTTATTTTTATTCCAAGTGTAATTTATTCTGAGTTGGTTATCTAAGACTTGGAACTGAAAGTGTTTTGACTAATACAGTCAAATTTGAGGGTATTTTTGAGTGTGGTTTGAAATGAAAGACTTTGAAATATGTTGGGTGTTTGAGAGTTTGGGGGAAAATAGAATTTTTGGAACATTATGATATATGTTTGAATAAAGTTCCATATTGATTCTGAGCAATATAAGAAACCTGTTTTTTGAGAGATTGGAGAAAAATTGAAAAATGATGATTGTTTACAAAATTCTGCCATCATCCCACTACCATGAAATAGGCAGACTTAACATTTTGCAAATTTTTTCTTATAGTCTTTTCCTTTTTTTTTTCTTTTTGAAAAAAAGATTGAACCCAGGGATTTGTGCATTCAAGGTAAGCACTCTACCAACTGAGCTTTATCCCCATCCTGCTCTTCTAGTCTTTTAATATGTATATTTATGAATATGAGCATATATATATATATGTATATATGCTCATATTCACAAATATATATATCCATTCTCTAAACTTGAGTGATACATATAGCACTTTATAGATGAATATAGTTTTGTATGCTACTCTTTCAATTTCATATTATGAACTACATTTTTATGTTCACCAAAACTCTTTGAGATAAGTCTATTCTGGTTTTACTAATAAAGTCTAATTCCTTCCCATTCTGCATAATCTGATAGAATTATTTAAATTCTCTTCAGGTCTTAGTCCCTGGATTCATACATTTATCAATATATTATGGAGTGCAACTGTCTAGAATTGAAAGTTCCAACAGATTCTGGTCTCTAAATCTCGTTTGCTGTAAAAATTAATCTCCCATGTTTGTGAAACTTGGCCCTGTGTTGGATATGATAGAAGAGACACAGACAAGTCACCTTAAATCCTTAACTCAATTGCAACCACCAACTTCACTGCCTGCTACACACAACTAAGGCTGACAGATAAAACACAGGTTGCTCAGTTTAAACTGAATTTAGATAAACAATAGATAATTTTTGGTATAAGTGTGTCCTGTGGAGTGTTTGACACATACTTTGGCCAAAGATTATTCATTGTCTAGGTGAAATTCGAATTTGACTGCTGTCTTGTATCATTATTTGTTTAATCTGGCAACTCTATTAAAACCCCAGAAATTTCATCAGGTTGAAGCAGAGAAGAGTCAACGTACTGGCCACTGTGCCCTTCCCTGGACAATGTCCAATCCTCTTTCTCCCTTGTAGTGCCTCAAATATAGTTCAAAAGCCCATAGTCAAAGGCAATGAACTCCCGACCTAAAGAGGTGCAAGGGGAACAGAAAAGAAGAAAAAACGTAAGAAGTACCTTGGCTATATAATTAAAACAGATCTCGAGGATGATTCAAAATTAATTTCAGTTATTTTCATTTAAGATAATGGCTACACCATCAAGAAAGACAGAAAACTGGGAGTCAGAGCAAGTTTGAAACAGCAGCAGGACATCAAGTTGGAGACGATTAATGGGTAGCTCATTCAATACTCTTCCTACTGCTAAGATTTGCCTTATAAAAAATTATGGAGGTTTTAATAACTACTTCAAAAAAGAATTGCTCTTTTATGTTTAGATTTAGGTGAAAGCTGATGTGTGAGATGCAAGAATGTTTAGAGGTAGAATGAGTGGGTTATAAAAACCTTAACCCAATCCTTGAATTAATCCCCTGATAGGATTAACCAATTGGTAACTGAAGGCAGGTGGAGTGTGGCTGGAACAGGTGAGTCATTGGGGCGTGGCTTTGGGGTATATATTTTTCATCTGGAAAGTGTAATCTCTCTCTCTGCTTCTTGATCCAATATGTGAGCTGCTTGCCTCCGCCATGATGTTCAGCCTTACCTTGAACCCCAAGGAATGAAGATGGCTGGCTGTAGACTGAGACCTCTGAAACTGTGAGCACCCAAGTAAACTTTTCCTCCTCTAAATTGCTCTTGTCAGGTCTTTTGTCACAGAAGAGAAAAATCTGAACAAAATACACACTTTCTTTCTTTTTTAACACTTGGAAGACAAGCAACAAAACTTAGTTTGATATATTCTCTCCTTCTTACCCTTGGATCATTAGTCCTCCATCCTTTTACCACATCAGCTGAAATAAACAGGGATTTGAAATAAGTTATCTCTGCATTTTCAACAACCAGAAATTTTATATGTTTTAAATTAAAAACACCTTGGGGGCTCACTAAGAATTGTTTCTACCAATAAGAGAGAAGGAGACATTATCGGATTAGATTTCAGCTGGCCTGGAGACAAAGGGTCACTCAATTAATTTACATAATTAGAAGAGCAACTATGTAACTCATGGAAAGATTTTATATAAGTATTCATTCTTTGCTCATTTCTCCCACCAACGAAACCTTATAACAACAAAACTAAACTAAAATAACATGTCACTGCTTAATATAGACAAGGACTAGGAAAGAGGAATAATTTTATATAAATATATTTATTACATGTCTGTATGGAAAGAATTTTGCTAAAATTAATTAAGCACAATTATTAAATTATTAACAATGCTCACATTCATCAATCCAGAGATTTTTACTTAAATAATTAACTTGCAAACAATCAGAAAATATCCAAAGATATTTATATGAATTTCTTCATGCTGGAAACATCCTAATGTTTATTTACAATAGATTAAATATATATTTCCATATGATTGAATATTATCTACACCATAATAGAATAGCTGATGGCTGTTCACAATGACCTATTCAACTAAAAATTTTATAAAATATGCCCACAGCATTTTTATAGTTTTCCTAAAAATAATACATGCATAAATATTCATAGAAAAATGGGAAGGATTTAAAGCAAAATGTTAATAAAGATTATCTGTTTACAAAATTTACATGTGATTTTCATTCTCATCACCTATTTTTATTTTCAAATTCAAATATCTTACATTACCTTTGAAATTCAAAAGCATGCTATTCAATAAACAAATATTGAACTAAAAGTATAGAGAATAATATTGGATAAGTTTAAATATTAACTTTGATGGAGGAGATAGAACCCTATAAGAACTACTTGTTTATTCACTTAAAAACTGAAAGTATACTAGCTCTTTAAAAAGTAGCTTAAAATTAAAATAAGTAGTTCTTTAAACCTAGAGCCCACCTAAAATTTTTGCATTTAGAGAGTTGCTCTAAGTTTGAATTTACTTAATTTTGACTAAAAGTTACCTCTAATTTTTAAGGTTATATTTTTAAAGTGTCTCTAAGTTGCTGAATAGATTTTTTTAGGATGTAACAATTGTTTCTTTAGTAATATTTGAGGACTTTCTATACAAAAGAACTAGAAACATAGACTTTAAACTTAAAAGTGAATATGCTTTGCAAAACTTCTTTTAAGTCATATTTTGACCATTTAAAAAATAACTTTAAAAAATGAAGCTGACTAAAGATGCAAGGTATCTGCAGCAAAATTTGACCATTTGATATGATTGACATAGACCAAGTAGGTTTCTCATAAGTCTATTACCAAATCAAATAAAAATGCACTTAAACCAAACTCTAACAATTCTTAAAATAGAAATTTTCTTGAGGTTATGGAGAACCACAACCTCATATCCACCCAAAAAGTATTCTACAAGTAGGAACAGGCATCTATTTTGGGTGAATTTTTTTGAGTTCAATTATCCGTGACAATGCTGAAGTTATTTCTTTGGGCCTTTCTGGGTTAGTGCTAGGAAGAAGGAACTTTGTGTGTGGTCTGTGTCTTGTCATGATGTCAAGTGACGGAAAAGAAGTCAGAAGATAATAGATAATTCACTCAAATTGGTGCATTTTGGGTCAGTCTTTGTAAAAATAAAATTTTCAAATGATGACACAACTGGAATCACTCAAATTCATTTTGTTAATTTTAGTGAGTGTCTCTGCCATATCTTCTCTCTGAAGCTTGCTAGGGAATGCTAATTCCTCATTTTAAACAAATGCTTGCCTGAGTAGGTGAGTCTTAGACAGCTGAGTGCCTTGCTCACCATCTACCATTTTGTTGTTTTACGTTTGCACATGATAGTGCTGATTTGGTGTTTCTGAGCCAGTCTTCCTGTTAACAGCAAGGCTTGTAATGCTCCTGGAGGAGATGACTTGACACATGGCTTCAATCTCCTTTTTCTGGCAGCATGTGAAGCCAGCCAATTGGCAGATTCCAGGTTCATAACTGAAATATGGTCTGCTATTCTTGCACTGACCTTGGATTTTGCTATTACAGAAAAAAAAATGTGCTGCTCACACTTGTAAAATGTAATTTTGTTAAGAGAGGAAAAGAAGTGAGGCAGGGTGGCAGAGGTGGGCGTGTGTGTCCAGATCTGGGTCCATTATTAAGTTTGGAATCTATTTTCACATCTATGACCAGTCCCACCTGGAGCAGTGATTCATGTCAACCTTCCCGGGAACTGAAAAACAATGGAAATGTTTGATCTTCCTTTAGATCATTTCTCCTCCTCTGAGCCAATCTTTCCCTTGGGGTTTTGGTTTAAGCCTTGCTGCTCAAGTATGTATGACATACATAAGTACAGAAAAGAATTAAAGAATATAATTTTCTATATAATTAAAGAACCATTGGATGAGATGTTATGATAGATAAATCATAGCTTCAACAGTTTTATTTAATATTTGAGTGATTTGGAGCAAGGCATTTTACCTCTTAGGGAATGTTTTATTTATTGAAAGAATGAATACTTTCCCTACTTCACAGGACTTGGTAAATATTGAAAAGGAGAGTATCTGAGATACGAGAATTTTGGATAGTGTTGGGCACTTTTCTCAGTGTTTTGAATATATCAGTGAAAAAACAACACAATGATCTCTGAGATCCTGGAACTTACCTTCTATCCATTTTATTGGAGCAAAAATTACTTGAAATATTTTGAAATAAGTTTTTACAGGAGCAAAAAATTACCTTTCCATTTTTATTGCATCAAAAAATTGAAGTTCATCTTTCATTAATCTGATAACTTGGTGAATAGCTTATAAATGGTAGTATGAGTAAAATATATTTGAGAGTGCTACTGCATTCTCTTGGTGGATTTTAGGTCTCAGGGTCACAAGATAGTGCTTAGACATTTGGAGGATGGAACCACAAATACTTCCTTAAAAGTACAAAAACACCAAAACCAAACAACAAGAAATAAATGAACACAGATAAAAGGAAACCTAATTTTTTAAAGAATTATTAATCTGGTAATAGTTCTATCTTATTTACATAAGTAAACAAACAGTATTCAATTTGTCAATCCTTTGGGTAAGCTAAAATTATTAAGCACTTTTCATGATGTGCTTATTTTGATTGCGATTTCGATAATTAAGTCCTAAAATAAAGGTAAATTGCATATGCTTTGGTTTCTCAGCACCTTATAAGTATTTTATTAAAGTGATTTTTTTTAGCTGATAACTCATTTTGCCAAATTATGGGTAGATGTGTCTCCTTCTGAAATTCTGATACACATTCTTATTTATCAATCTCTTTGTCAAGTGTTAAGTAACTGTACATATTTGAAAATAAAAAGTGGAATAATTTCCTTTTAAAAAATTTTTGGAAGTTGAAATTTCCTTAGTATAAGATCCTTGCTTAGCATCTGTATGGCCATCTTAAATGACAGCCACTATTTAAAACAACAACAACAACAAAAAAAAACAAACAAACAAACACAAAAAAACCAGTTTCATCCCCACCCAAGGGCATTCCTGAGAAAAGCTCACCACTCCCTCATACCAACCCAACCCTTAACAGCTGGCATTAGGACCCACCTGGCTCTGATTCTTAGTCTCCCCAATAAAGGTCCCAGAACTCAAGCCTATTTGCCTCTCTCTTCTGTAAAGATAGGGTCTTTATTTGTCAGCTCTGTATCTCTCTGCCTGGTCTCCATCTTTCATTTCTTGCTTACCCTTTACTTAGAAAGCTCTATGGTTCATACTGAAAATAAAATTTGATTGCTCTTTTTAAAACTCTCTTTGTTTTGCCGGCACTTTGGCAATGAGCTGTTTTTATGTATTCCATTCCTGTTTCCCCTAGGGATTATATAAAAACTAGACTTCAATATTATTCTTGGTACTAATTGCCGTAGACATTAATTTGTTGATGGGAAATTGTTTATGGATTGATGAACAGGGTTAGCCTTGGCATCTAGAATCTAGGGCTGTTATGAAGTATTGTGGAAATATTTGTAAAATCCCAGAAGTGTTTTTATTTTTTTCTGCCTCAAAAAGATTTCATCATACAAGGACAAAAAAGAATGTCAAAGCTAGGCTGTAGCAGGGCTTTCCTACTAAAAAGTAAATTAGAGATGAATCTGATTTTATGCATTTATAATTGTAAATCTTAAAATTTTGGTCCCAGAGTTTTTTATTTTGTTTAGATGAGGTCTTATTATGTTGCTGAGGTAAGGTTGGTCTTGAACTACTGGGCTCAAATAATTCTCCTGCTTCAGCTTTCCAAGTAGCTGCGAATAGAGAAATATGCCACCATTGTGCTTTTCTTGGCCTGGGTGTTTTCATGTAGCTTTTGCAAGAACAAAATATGAGGAGGTGGAATTATGCCTTGCCTTTCTAATTCCGTTAGGAGGGGCAGTGGACACCCATTCATCTTTCCTTCTTTGAGAACAAATTGTGGTGTAATTAATAAGGATTTCTTGATTTAAGACTCTGTGATTGATAATTTTTCTTCCCTGGGCAGTTGGGGGACATCAATCATGGTAAGTCAAAAATTGCTTTTCTTTATCTTGATCATTTGATTAGAATGTATAAACAATGTCTCATTGCTATAGACCATCAAATATTTGAACATGTATATACTGTGAATGTAGAAGATTGATAAAGACACACTTAAAAAATAATTTCTGTGATTATTTTACTTCTTTTGGAAAATGTTTACAAATGAGGGACCTATCACATAGAAATTCTCTTTGATCATCAGCTCATTTTACATTTGTATTTATGGCCTTCAGACAGTAATAGAACTAATTGGAGAAATCAGTAATTAATCAATCATCAGTCAATTTATTGTCTTTTGGGTATTAATTTACTGTCCAAATATGTGATTTGATAAATTACCCTACTACTCTGGCTATTTTGGTATGAACTAACAAAACTAAAACTTTGCATTTTCCTCCACTAGTATTTATCATAGCCAATGTTTCCAGTTATGAAGCCAAGATAATATTGTGATAATTCTTGATTTAGACAGTTTTACCTAAAGAATTTCATAGTCAGCTGATATTAATTTTTTATAACATGATCGATGGTAGGTCAAAAGATGTAGATAAAACTTGGTATTTGTGTTATATCTGTGCATCCCAGCCCCAAATAGGCTTTCAATATGCCATTTCCCAGCCAAAGCTGGCTATTGAAGCCACAGGCAGATAACCATGGAGATCAGAAAAACATGCAAATATCCAGGCTCTATCTGCAATGGCAGATCAGCCTTTGATGAGAAGGGTTTTCCATTTTGTGTCATTTTTTAAAGGAAAATTTTAGACTCCAAAGTTCTTTAATTGTCATTCTTGGAGTTGAATATCTCCTGTAAGAAAAAGGCCTGGGGATGGTTGAGTGATCACAAGACTGGGATGTAGCAATGAAGATTTGGGAGTGGCAACATAGATCTTGAGAGAAGAAAACCATGAGGAAAAACTGACTTTAAGAAAGAAAAGGTGAAGAAATGCATAAAAATATTGGGAGATGAAGAGTGTGAGGGAAAGAACAAACTTTGAAATCAATAGACCAGCAAGTGAAAATTCTAGAACTCCTCTATAGACATGACTTAGGAAAAGAAGGCCCAGCCTAAAAACAAGCCACAGATTTGCTTTAAGCTTGGATTTTAGAGCAAATGATTTAAATAATGGCTCCAACATGAGTATACAGTACAATCACTTAGAAGGCTTATTAAATCACAGATTGCTGATTTCAGACTCCAACTCCAGCATTTTTAATTATTCAGTAGGTAGTGGGGTCAGGGATTGAGAACTGAAATTACTAACAAGGTCTTAAGTAAGAATTTTCTCGCATGTCTGAGAATAGTGACATAGATAATATGTTCATAGGAGTGGCTTTAAGTGTTCAAATTTTAAGAAATTTCTTGAATATTAATCAAATACATTTTGTATATATTATTCTTATGTCCCAAATCTCCTAACCCCATAATAAAGGCATATGCAGTTATTTGAAAGGAGAATCTAAAAAGAAGAAAATAAATGCCTATTTTTTCCTATGAAACCAGTCTTATGTATGTTTTATAGATAGGGTCAAGCTAATGGGCAAATATAATGTTTTTAATTGCAGTTATTTTGTTTTATTGTGAACAGATCTTTTATGAAGTCTAATATTTATAGTCCTAATCTCATGATTGCTACTTAAGATGCTATTCTAAAATATAAGGATGAAATGATCATTGCTTTCAATCCAAACACGTGTTTTATATTTTTTAAAATAAACTATTTATAAGGAATGCTGCTTCCTTCCCTCACATCTCTCCAAGCCCCAAACTTCACTTTCAGACTGAGTCTGTTATCAACAACTGGTTCAAAGAGATTCTTTTCATTGTTCTGAATGGCAATTAAATGATTTGGAAGTATTAAAGAACAAGATTAAAGAACATGCACTTTTCAGCAACAGTGCTTGACAAATTAGTCTGTTTTACTTTAAAAAGTGTTTCAAGGCCAAACTTTTTGATCAGTAATATTTTCAGAGATTGTGAACTGTACTCAAATATTAAGTTCCAGATGTTTTCTGTTTTTGGTATAACTGGGAAGAAGAGTAAATAGGAGCACCTGAATGACATTGAACTTTGAATGAAAAATTACAACTGGTAGCACAAAACAAAAACTGAAGTCTTGACACATTTCCATTTATTTTTTTTTTTGGTTGTTGAATTTATGAGTCCTGGTTTATTGTGATTGTTTTAAAGTATAAGTGCAGCATATGAACAAGTTATCTCCATGTGTATTCTATTGATTCAACACACGTTTATTAAATATCTATTACAGATCATCCACTGTTGTAGAGCTGGGTTTACACATTTTGTGTACTAAATACATTTATAATAAATTCATTTATTTTATCCACAATTATGACAATTTATATCATACTAAGGCTTTTCTAGATTCTATAGTACAAATGTAAATAAGCCATGATCCTTAATCTCAATGAATTAATTGTATAATGGAAAAACCTAACCTATAGTAATTAATTAAACACATATTTAATAAGTATCCACTATAGATCAGAAAGTGAGTTGAGACAGGAGGATAAATCAGATACCTCAAGAATCCTCAAGTTCTAGGAAAGAAAATAAGGAATGAGCGAGTAAACCAACCATCAACACATAGTATTTGGTGTATGTAGAAAAATATGACAGTGTAATGGAGAGTAGATGTGGACGGGGCCACTAGAGTGATGAGGATCCTTGTGGTAGGGACATTTGACAGAGTCCTGAAGTTGCCATGTGGGAGTGAGAGAGATTATAGGGATCAACAGAGGAAAAGCTGGATGAAGATACAGAGTGTTGGAAGAAGAGAACCATCCCAGTCTTGTTGGAGAATGATGAGGAACAGGGTGGGAGGAAGATAATATCTCCTAAGGGCAGAGAGGCTGGTAGAATCAGATCACATGGAGCCCTGCTGGCTGTGGAGGGACATTGGCTTTTCATGTTAAAGCAATAAGAACTTATGAAAGGACTTAAAATAGATTTCCAATCTAGTCTGATGACATTTTCAAGATATCATTCTAGGGGTTGAATGAAGTATCAGTTGGAAAGGAACCAAGATAGAAGAGAGATAATTAGGAGATTCTTGTAGTCAGTAAGACCAGAAATTGTGTTGGCATGAGTTGAGATAAAGTGATGGTAGAGATAGAGAATGGTGAGTGAATTTAAAATGTACTTTAGAAGTAGCATCAAGGAGTTTTGCTAATGGATGGAATATAGATTTATGTGTGAAATTTATATGTGTTATATGTATTAAGCTAAATGGCCCAAATGAATAAATGATGAGTCCTCCTAAGGGTGTATACATTGCTAGGAAAACCTTAATAGAAGATGATAATTCTTGAGCCCAGTTCGTGTTCGCAGGCAGTCAGGGGATGTGCGAAGCAGAGGAAGGGCAGTGGATAGGAGCTAATATGGAAAAGGCAGGGCAGGGGAGGTGCAGCAGGGCACTTCCTCACAATGACAAATTTAGGTATTATTTATAGTATGTAGGAAAATTCATTACATAAAAGAAAAGGACAGAATAATCATAGTACAGAGACTAGTAAAATTTACCAAATTCATTGTATCATTGTTCAATCAGGTTTTAATACCATTAATTTAAATATGGTATTTAAAAAATTTTATTAAATATGCTTTTTAAGTTTTCTGAATTATGAACACTCTAAGTGCATTATTCTCTGCTAAGAAATCACATTTATTCTAGCAAGAAAATCAACTTAAGCACAGTGTTACTTGCTGAAATTCCAGCTATTTGAGAGTTTGAGGCAGGAGGATCAAAAGTTTGAGGATAGTCTGGGCAATTTACGAGACCCTGTCTTGATAAAAAATAAAAAGGACTGGAGATTTAGCTCAGTGGTAGAGAGCACCCTGGGTTCAATCCCCAGTACCTGCCCTCCCCCCCAAAAAACTCCATTTAATTATTTGTGGCAAACAGTAGAAGTAAGATGCTAGTTAACTATTAACAATGACTAACTCATAATTCATTTATTTCCTATTCTTGTGGTCTGTAGGTGTTATTATGAAAACTGAAATGATCATAGTGATCATGGTAGACTGGAATATTCAAACGATATGACTGATCTCTGAGGTGTGTTTTGTTTTTTTGGAGGGGGTAAGAAGTGTTTTGTTCTTTTTTTAAAATAGAAAAGTAAATTTACGTCTGTATCTATAGGGTGGAAGTTTTACAATGGAGAATTTTGAGAGTAATTGTAAGTGCAAATGGGATTATAACATAAATTGTCTTGAGACTATAATGAGGTATAAGTATTTTATGCCACAAAAGCAATAATCATACTCATTTTAGCATGACCAGCATGTTAAGCACTTTCAAGGTAATGAATACATTCCAGAGGATTGTCTGTATTTTTTCCACACTTTAAATAGCAAGAAGATGGTTGAAACAATTTACTGTGGCATCAAAGGCATTGTGATGGGCGTTGCCCTCACAATTCTGAGGGAGAATTTAGCTTTGGCAGAGAATGGGCATTTTATGAGCAGTAGCTTACATTTTTCTTGGCATTAGGTTTATATAGGGCCATGTTTCCCCCGCCTTTGGAAATACATACAGAAATGCAAAGGATAACTATAATGGTTAACCAAAATGAATATCCATGGCTTCTATGTATTTTAGAGAACTCCAGGTAGCATTTTGTGAAAGCGTTAGTGACTTGTTGCTACCCTGTGAATGTTAAGTGAGAAAAACAATTTTGAAAATGTGACTATATATGCAAGCAAATAAAACTCAGGAGAATCTTAAATCAACAGAAGTTAATGGAAATAGTCAGCAGTTTGATTTGATGGTATTTTGACATGCTACATTTGAGTCTAAGAAAAGTAACTGTTGTTTAACTGCTAACTAATTGAGAAATGAATTGCAAGGCAACCTGATTGATGTCCTAATCCCTCCTGGGATTCCTTTTATATGATAACATAGGTAGATTAAGGAAACAAACTCAGTGTTCAATCCAAGTAAATGTTTAATAACAAGTTTTAGAAAGCAATTAAAATCAAGGGATGTTGAGTTTTCTTTAAATTTGCTTTTATGAGAAAAATGAAAGGATATAGTTTTATTTTTTTTTTTTTAGAGAAGTGAATGTTTCTCCACATGCCATTTGAGGATGAAGGGCAAAATTCTTTTGGAGATTATTGATTTAATTGTCCAAAAATCTCCTAACATCGTGAGGAATTTTTATTGCAACTCTGTGAAGTGTCCTCCTTCCACATCTTCCTATGCTCAGCCTTATGGTATGCTAACATTTGGTATCACTTTTCAAATTAGTTTAAGCTGTAATTTCAAAACACGATTTTAATTATTCTTAATATCTTTTGAGAGAGTCTTGTAAGTGCAGATAGCACAAGACACAGAACTAAGAGCATGACTTGTATATATTTTGTATGCAAGTTCTATATTGAGTAGCTTAAGGATCTAAACTAGATGGCAATAATGAGAGGTAAAAATGTTATCAGGACTGAAATGATGGTATGGTATTTCAATCCATGTTGTGCCTGTGTGACTTAAAGGATGTAAGGGTAGTTTGAATCATAAGCATTCACTTTTTATCAGGGATACAATGAGGTGGATGGAATAGCATTATGATGTTTTAGCAGAGTAACATACACTACTCCCTTGGATAGGATGAATGAACACCTTCCTCAGATAGAATAAACAAACAAATACATACTCAAATATTTTATTGGGCACCATCTATGTACCCAGAAGTAATAGGTGCTGTGGGAAAGGAATTTCCACTTGGATGGAGTGCTCTTTCTCAGAGATCTTCTAAGGTACTAGAGGCACACAGTTTTCTTGTAATGGTAATATAGGCAAAAGGAGGTCATCAGGGGAACAAAGTGCCATGAGGTTTTAGAGGTGGAAGGAATGACATCTGATTGAGGGAGATGGGATGGGATGGAAGTTTAAATGGATTTGAAAGATTTAAAGATTTGCCTTTCTGGAAGAACAAATGTCAGATGGATAAGCAAAGATGAATATGTCTAGGGCATATAAGGAAAGAATGAATAGGAAGTTGGCTACTAAATGTTTCTAGAGAAGGTACTAGATGAGAATGGGATAAAAGGCTGGGTTTCTTATGGAAGTTCTTGTCTAGGAGATGAATTGGTTCTTAATTCTCTAGTCAGTAGACCATAACAATTTTTGAATAAAGTATTGACGTGATGGAAGACTTTTTAGACAGACACATTTTCAGTGGTGTTCAAGAATTTTTTTTTTTGAGAATAAACATATTGAGGGTATGAAGACCATGTAGGATGGCTCTGTAAAAATCTTGGTGAATAGTAGCAAGGATTCCGGTGGTGTCATCAAATAGAAAAGTGGGCAATTATCAGAGCAATTTGACATTGGAGGTTGCAAAAGTACAAACTCCTTTCCTCTTATGTCAAGAACTTGTCTTTTACTTTAATAAATTTATTGCTATGAAGGATTTCATGCCTGAGTAGAAATAAATGCTGTGTGAAATAAATTGGATCTTCCTGTTTGTGCATAAATCTTAGAAACAGGAAAACATAGAAAAGATGCTGTCACTTATGGATTTAACCTATTCCTTAGGGACTACTCAAAAATGAATAAAAATACTACTCATGTGGATAATTAAGCTAATGAGTAAATTTTTCTACTATTATGTTTATTGGTTTAGATGTAAATTGCTAAGGTAATTTTGACAGTTTGTTTTCTTATTAATTTCTTAATGGTTGTGATTTTCTTCTGCAACAAGAAAATTTTGACCCATGATATTAGTAGAGATTTCAAATATAGATGTAGTTGAGGAGTGTTTCCCAATTTGAGTTGAACACTTGGAAAATTACCAGGAAGGCTAAATAAAACAAGTCCTCTTTTTATCATAGAAGCTTTACCAATGAAGTAAAATACCATGGACAAGGCAGTTCAGTTTTCTTTAACCTTTGTGAATCAATAAGATATAAATGCCATGGGTACTGAATCCAAAGTCCACATTGTACTTCCCTGTAATTTCTTCTTTGAACTCTGTTTATATCTTTTGGCTCATATATGTATTAGTATTTGATGTTTGAAATGGCAAGCCTTGATTATTAGCAAATAATGTAATTTCTGAAATTATACCTTGACATTTATTCTAAAGTATTTGCCCCTGGTCAATATAGTTCATAATAAAATCTTGATAAAGGTTGCACACACAATTGTGAAGTTTTTGAAAAGTGCATTGCAATAAAAAGATAAGAACTTGTTTTTCTATAATTCTAGGTCTCATAAAGAAAATAAACTGAGTAAATTAAAAATAGTTTGCATTTAATTTATGAATGTTAGCACAGTAAACACTTGAAGAAACATGTATACAGTAAGGTCTTTAGAAGAATTTTGGTTATATGGCACATTCTCCATTGCAATCAGTTTTCCATTGACCTCAATTTTTGAAAATCTATTCAGAGCAGGTTATGTTATCAAGGTGTCAGTCCATATGCCTTTCACTTATATTCCCTGTATTTTAGTTTTCCTGTTCCTATCTAAATTAGGGACAGGATGTACCTTTAGGACTAGGACTACTTTCATGGTATTCTCTACACCTTTGAAGCCAGGACTTATATCACCCAACCTCAAGTTGCCTTCCTACCTCTAGAGAGTCTAGCTGCTACTGTCTTTCCCAGCTAATTTCTCTAAAATTTCTACCTTATGTACTCAGAGACAGATAAAAGGCTATTCATGTTTCTCTGGACTCTCCTTCTTCTTCTGGCAGGCTTGGTCCATTTGCTTGCATAATATGGGTGTGATTGTAGAATTTTGTGGGCCAAACATGCCATTACCACATTTTCTGTTTTTACAAAACAAATGAAAATAATAATGCATTTCCTAGATTATAAGATATAATTGATTTGAAGGTATATCTTCAATGTAGATTTCTTGTATCAAATATATATATAACAGTTTTATTATCCATTTTAAAAGAGCCACTTTGCTACTGTTGAAGTTATGGTTTGCAACAATGGTTTCTTTCATAAACCATGCCAGATACATTATTTCTAATGATTAGTAAATATTTAGAATATTGCAAAGTAACCTTTTAGTTTACTATATAAGATATCGGTCTCTGACAGATTAATACTTCAGGATATCATAGGTCTTCTTCTGCAAAAAACCCTTGTAAAGTTCTCATTTGGCAGGAGCATCGTCAGGATTCCAAATCTGCCATATTTTTGAATTATGGTGATAAAAAACCTAGTAAAGTTGTGATAGATTGAGGAGATTTCAAAGTATATTAAATATGTTATATTTATATATTATATTTCAAAATATATTATATTATATTAAGATCATTGATAATTTGTCTTGATTCTGTGCAGTGTGGTCCACCATTCTAGTTTGCATAGGACTGAGGGTTTCCTGGGATCTGGGATTCCAGTGCTAAAGCTGGTAAAGTGCAACTGGAGGTTGAGGGATGTCATATAGTCTTTTCCTCTCTACCCTATCCTTTCTGTGGCTTAGAAATGAGATGCAAAGCTTTCTTTTGCTTATAAAACCATATTATGGATGGAAATACAAGTCATACTGTAGTATATTTTCTAGGTATGGTTGGGCCAAGGAACCTGATATAGAAAGAATAAAACTACATCATTTTTAATAAAAGCCAATTCTTGACCTGAGTCATCTGTAATGTGGTGGGCTATATATAACATGTGTGTATTTTTATTTTAAAGGGTTTTTCTCTGATCTCTGAGGATTTGATGGGATCAGAAATAGAATTGCAGATGTCTAATGCAAGTTGGTTTGGAAAGATGTTTTGCTTAGCTCCTCAGATGTTTGGACTTGATAAAAGCCAATGAGATGTGCTCTGATGGAATTAGTTCAAGCTTACACGCCATGTAACAGATGCCTCATCCAACTGAAAAAGGATATTTTTTAAAAGTACAATATAAAGAGAGTGCAGAAATTATAAGTGTACACTTGATGAATTATCACAAAATAAACATTTATGAATTGGCAGTACATAAAGAAACAGAACATGTCTACATACCAGTAGTCTAATTGTTGTCCCTTCCACACACCATCACCCATAAAGATAACTACAGTCTTAACTTCTAACACTGTAGTTCAGTATTCCTTTGTGCCTGGCTTTTTAAAATTAGCATGATATTTTAATGTTTATCCTTTTATGTATGCTGTATGGTATACAAATATAAGTCTTGCCTGCTATTCACTAACTGCGTTGAATTTGATAAGTTGTTAATCCCTCTTAGCCTCAGTTTCTCCATCTGTAAAATAGAAATATTAACACTCTCTTGAATGACGGTGGGAAAGATTGAGTGAGATAGTAAATGTGAAGTATGTGGAAAATAATTGAATAAATTAATCAAAAAATGTTAGTCTCTTCATCCCACCTTCTTTCTTTACATTTTCTATTTAAATGCAATAGTGGGACAAAGCAAAGTTATTCACATTCAAGCAAAAAGATTTTTTCAAAGGTGATCCATGTGTGTTTCAAAGGAACAAATCTCTTCTGCTGAGTTATTTAAAAAACTGAAGTTTTATTTTGTACTTATATTTTGGCAAATCTGATAAATTGCAGTTTCTCTGATGACTTCAGGTTTTACCAAATGCTAAAGGAAATATTAGGTGAACATGTGATTTAGGATAATCTCGGGAAGTTATAAGGTCAGAAGAATGGGTGTGAAACCCTATCTCTCCCAAGTGATCTCTTTTCCCTATCCTTCCCACTGCAAATTAAGGAATCTTGGACTTATTATAGTCTTAAATTTAACAGGATAAATGTTTCCATCTGATATGTCACTGTATTTAAAAATAAGTCTATAATTATACTCAATGTGAATATATATATTATAAAATATGTGCCCATATTTTACTACTGTGAAATAAATACTAATTATTGAAATTATTGAAAGATAAATTTATTTAATTTACAAAATTTTTAATTTATATGTTCTTGAAAACATTACTTTTTGAGAAACACTTGAGTTTAGTTAGTAAGTAGTTTAGAGCAAACTACAAAGATAAATTTTGGCATTTCTGCTCTAGTTTAGTTTAAAAAGACAAATTAAGATTTTTTTAGCTTAAAGTTAGAAAATACCATTGGTGTTTTTATTGCTATTCTGAGGCTGAAACCATATAATAGACTTTTCTCCAAAAAGACATACAGGTGACCAACAGGTATATGAAAAATGTGTTCAACTTTCCTAATCATTAGGGAAATGAAAACATAACCACAACAAGATACCATCTTACTCCTGTCAGTTTGGCAATTGTCTATTTATCTATCTGGAAAAAAATAAAAAAAAAGAAAAAAGAAAAAGACAAGGATGTGGAGAGATTGGAACCCTCCTGTATGCCACACTGTTGGTAGGAATAAACAATGGAGTAGCTGCTCTGGAAAACATTATGGAGGTCCATCAAAAAATTTCAAATATAATTTTGATGTGATTCTGGTATTTATCCACAATAATTGAAATCATGATCTCAAAGAGATATTGACACTTCCAAGTTGATGGCAGAAGTATTATCCATAGTCAGTATGTGAAAGTAATTCACAGATGAACAGATAAATAAATTGTTCATTCACAGATGAACAGAAAAATAAAGTGTGGCACGCACGTGCACACACACACACACACACACACACACACACACACACACATTATTCTGCCTTATAAACAGTAGGGATATTCTGCAATTTGTGACAATGTGGATGAACTTTGGTGACAATATTCTAAATAAGTGAAATAAGCCAAAGAAAGACAAATGCTGTGTCATGTCACTTATATGAAGTAGTTGAACTCATAGAATCAGTAAATGGAATAGTAGGTTCCAAGGGTTTAGGAAAGGGAGGGATGGAGGAATTCCCAACCTATGGGCATAAAGTTTCAGTTAAGCAAGATGATTAAACTCTAGAATTCTGCTGTATAACATTATACCTATAGAAAACAATATCATAATGTGCACTGAAAAGTGTGTTAAAAGGATTCATCTCATGTTGTGTTTTTACAACATGTAATTTGTGTATATATATGACATTGAACATGTATATGTAAATTTGGATTTCTTTTCTGTACTTATAAAAAATACTTAGATTTTTCTTCTTATGTAGGAATGACTAACTAGACTTTTAGATGAAATGTGAATATCTTTCTATGCCATCTAATGTTTACAGGGTTTTTTTTCTGTATTCATTAAATGGTTTTCAACATTGTAGGTCTTTTCAGCAGCTTTCTCTATCTGTTCAGTCCGACTGTCCATATCTAATCTCAACCACTGGCTTAGAATCTTCAAGTTCAGAAGTTGAACAGAGACCCTGCAGGAAAGCTGCATGGTGCAGAATCTAAGCAGTGGACTATAGCTGTTTACTTTCTGTAATGCCCAAACCATCACTTTATTGAAAAAGATGTCACCCAAACATGCTATTTTTCTCACACATAGATGGCGCTACTGACTCACCGTCACAGACACCTTTGCCCAGCTTTCACCACTGACTGGATAAATAGCAATCTGTCCCTGTCTGGTCTCCAGATAGTTTCTATTTCTGTAGCACTAATTGGGGTTTTGGGTGGGGCGAAGTCTTTAACAGGAGCTGTTATTATTGTATGTAACCAACTGTGCTAATATTTAGAAACAGAACATATGGGTTGAGTGGACTTTTCATATTTCAAGTGATAAATTGGCTGTTATTGTGAGTGAAGACAAAGGAGTCTGATTGGAACCCTTTTGCTTTATATAATTGTTTATTGGATGCTGAAAGATCCACTGCACTACCTTTGCCTCTGTTTTCCTTATTTGAATTGAAGGGAAGGGACCAACAGGCATTGACCATCTAGCATATGCCAGTAACTAGGCTATTTGTAAATGATGTATCGTTCAATCCCCTCATTCCTGTGAGAAAATGACTTATTTTCTTTATTTTTACACATCATAAAGGTGAAGGTCAGAGATGTAGTATGACTCAAGAACTCATAGTCAAATCACCAAGTCAGTGTGATCCTATGATTCAAACCTAGTTCTATATGATTTAAGTCAAATGTTCAAATGTTCTTTTTATATAAGCCTATCCTGAGAACGTAATGCTAACCTTATAATAAACATAATACTAGCCTTATACTAACATTTCTGCCATAGAGAAATGTAAATAATAGCCCTTTGGAAGGATAAAATATAGCAGAATCGCTTTTAAAAGAACTTCATTGAACTGAACTACCAGACTAACCAGTGTTCTCTTTGCTTCTGCACAGAACTTACTGGCTTGTGTAAGGGAATGCTTAGAAATATACAAAACAGACTCCTTCTGTTGCTTTTTTATTTAGTGTTACTCTATTAAGCAGAATTGTGATATTTAAAATTTATATATAGATAGTCACAATTTCATTAAGGATTCTATGAAGTTGAATACTTGAAGGTCCATGGAAATCATAAGAAAAACAATATATTCTTTTGGGTTGAGAGAAAGCAATTTATCAAAAATTGGCTATTTTTGATGATTGGACAAGATTAATATAACAGGTATGTGACTACATCTTTTATGTTGGTTGCTTCTGAAGATCATCAAGACCACTGTCTCCAGAGATAGGAGGGTAAACATTTACTACCCATTAGTTTGAAATTTGGAAACATCTGGAATTGCTAGGTTTTCTCTCACCTACCCAGTTTAAGGCTATTACATCATATAAACTTATTTCTGCTATGCAAGATCAGATTAGTAGGATTTCATGACACATTTTTCTGTGTGAACTATTTTAAGTAAGAATATCATATTCTGCAAATTTGATCATGTGGTACCTCAATTTCTAATTTCTTAATTAGAGTATAAGGTTTTCTCAAATCTTTGCATCAGAAGTACTTATCAACTCATCAAAACCATTTGGTAAAGAAATTCCATGACAAAATTTAGGGAAGGACATCCATCAGAGCCATTGACTGAGAAGCGGGAGTAGAGGCCAGTCAGTGTCTTGGACACAGGGATATGAAAAGCTGAAGGCGAAGGTGATGTCCTTCAAGAGGTAAACACCACACGCAAAATGAGCACGTGGAAGGAAACATTCCTAGCAAGTTTCAGAGTTCTGATATTAATGTTTGCTGAAACAGAGCTAACAAATGGAAGATGACTCAAGACCAAGTGTTTGGCAGTGAACTAGACGGGAAGAGATGAAAAAGTAAACAGGGTGTTTAGCCTCATATGTGGAGCAAGGTAGTGAAGCAATGGGATTTCCAGCTCATTGAGAACCAGGTCAGGGGAAACTTGGTGTTTGGGTAGAATATTAAAAGAGAATCCAAGGACACAGATAACATAGCAGGGAAATGCTTGGGAATAAGATATTCCACGAAATATTCATTTTTGTCTTCCTTGCTTTATTTCTCTTGTATTTCTGCTTGATTTATTTTCCTTCCACGTATAGAATGGAACTTACTAATTTTGTTTTTTCAAATACTTTCAATCTATACTTATTGCCTTTCCTCTTTTATTTTAGTAATTTAATCCCTCTTTCCTGAATATTCTTATCAGCTTTCAAAGATTCAAACACAATCATTTTAACTTAAGCTGAAAGCATGAAGCTTCTTGATCCCAAGGTTGCTTTCATATTCCATCATATTTCAATGTTTTCCGTAATAGGATAAAACAAAACAACAGCAGCAAAAAGCCCGATAACTGCCAAATATTTATCTAGAGCTTCAAGCTCTCACCTGCACTCCAGAATCATACATCCAATTTCTTGGTAGCTAGCAGGTACTATCAATACTTTGCTCCTTTACAAGAAAACAAATTTCTCCATTCACATCCTCCCTTTGCCTGTAAAACAACAATGACAACATGAATGACAAATAATCCAATAAAAACCAAACAACTTGCTCTTATCCCAGTTATCTCTGTTTCAATAAATGTCAATAACATCCAGCCAATTGCTCAAGCAAGAAACTCAAAAGTCCATACCATCCTACTCATCAACAAGCTTTATCTCAAATATGCTGCTTGTATTTATTTTCACAGTCACCGCCACATCCTCTCTTCTTTGGGCCATTGTAACAGCTGTCTACTTTGTCTTTCTCATCACTTCTATTCCTGTTCTTTTTTTGGGAGGTACTAGGGGTTAATCAGGAACAATAAACCACTAAGCCACATCCCAAGCCCTATTTTGTATTTTATTTAGAGACGGGGTCTCACTGAGTTGCCTAATGCCTCACCATTGCTGAGCCTGATTTTGAACTCAAAATCCTCCTTAGCTAATTGTATTCACTCTTGCAGTCCTACGATTAGCATCATTCCTGGTTCATAATATTCTCCATAAATATTTTTGAAAGAATAAGTGAATTAATTAATATAATACCAATGTCAGAGCAGAAAACTGCCACTTTACTGCCATAGCCCACTCAGCTCATCATTGTAGAATTTGGGGCCATGTTAGTTCCAAATTCTGGGGCAGGATTTGATATTGCTGGTTTTTGGTACCTTGATGAGTCCTGCTTGTTCAAATGTTGAAGGATAACACCAGAGAAGTGTTTCTAGGCAAACAAGAGTTTCAAGTAAGAAGCTTGATTAAAGAATAGTAAAACAGACTTCTCCTGGGTGGAAGAAGAGGATTCAAAGGCTGAATCCATGGGATGAGGGAGTCTAAAGTTTCCCTTGTTCTCCTGCATTCTTCTGCCTTATCTTGTTCATTTCCCCTCATCCTGCATAGTGACTGGGGGGTGTTAGTGGAATGGCCAGGGTGTGAGCAGGTAGGCTGGAAGGGCCTAGGTGGAGTACTAGGCAGGAAGGGAGCAACAGCCCAGTGGGGCATTGGTTAGTAGCTCTCTGCTCAGAAGTTGCTTCATTAACAACATTTTGGGGAATTATCAAAGGGCTCTGAAGGCATGAACATTCAAATCTCCCAGGGGTGGTTTCCAATTTCCTGAACTCAAGTCCCATTTTCTCAATCTGACCGATTTGATTTACCTATTCTACACTAACTACCTGTCTTTAACTCTGGCTACAGGGTGAGTCTGGAGATAGGGACAAATTAAGAGTGGTAACTTGGTTAGATGGTAGGAGGGAACGTGCCAGTCTATTGTGCTATTTTTAGTTCATAAGGTCACTTCTTAAATGACTTGTTTTGATTCAAAGCCAATGAGTGGGCATCTAAATCTCTATGAATTGATAGCGTTTCTTTGTATCTTTCTCAGCTTATCAGTAACCCTATCCATTTAACAATGGAAAATGTTCTACTTTGCTTCCTCTCCAACCAGAGATGTTACTGTCAAAAGGATAACTTTGCTTTACTTGGCTATTTGATAATCCTGTTTGTAAATTTTATGTGAGTATATTTTAGTGGTATTAAGAGTTAAATTCCACTGCCTAAGTGTTTTAGTCAGTTTTTTTTTTTTCTTCTGTGACTAAAAGACCTGACCAGAACAACTACAGAGGATGAAAAGTTTATTTGAGTTTATTTCATGGTTTCAGAGATCTGAAGGCTGGCTTCATTCCTCAGGGCTTGAAGTGAGGTTGAACATCATGGTAGAGTGTGAATGGCAGAAGGAAACAGCTCATGTCATGGTGATCAGGAAGCAGAAAGAGAGACTCTACTCTCCAGATGCAAAATATATACCTCATAGACATGCACCTCACCTCCAATTAACCACTTCCTCCAGCTACACCCCACCTGTCTCCAGTTATCATTGTGTCACAAGTGAGCTTTTAGAGGACACATCACTTTTAAACCATAACACCAAGTTTATAACATTTTTAGCCCCAAACTTTGAAAAATCTCCAACTAAAAATTTAATTGTCTCACATTTATTGGATGGTTTAACAGAAACTGTATTAAAACTAAGTGTTGCTGGATGTGGTGGTGCATTCCTGTAATCCCAGCAGCTGGGGAGGCTGAGGCAGGAGGATTGCAAGTTCAAACCCAGCTCAGCAATTTAGCAAGGCCCTAAACAATTAGGGAGACTCTGTCTCTAAATAAAATATAGGGATAGGGATGTGGCTCAGTCATTGAGTATCCCTGGGTTCAATCCCCAGTACCCCCTGTCCCCCCACAAAAAAATAAGTCAAGATATACTTTGGATATTTTTCTTATAAAATTATGTATAAATATAATATCAGTAGGAAAACTAGATCATTTTTCTTAAAAACACAAAAACTGAAATATACAAACATATTTCTAATGGGGTGAAAATCATAGGAAGTTGTTATAATTTATTTCATTTAGAGTAGAAATTTTGAGAGGAAAACTTTAAGTAGGTAGAAAATGATTTTGATGGAATCAGTGCAATTTTGATTTATACAAATTCATTATATAAATAATCTCTTATGATAATGTATTCTAATTGTGATGTTTTAGGATGAGAAGAAAATCTTGAAATTGGATAAACTTAAGGACAGAGTCTGTGATGTTTTTAAAAGTTTTGAATTCATGATGCATTGTAATATAAAGTGACTCATTTATTATTCTAGAAGTTTTCTGGTGGAATTTTTTGGATCTTCTAGGTGTAGAATCACATTATTGGCAAATAGTGATAGTTTGAGGGTTTTTTAAAAAAATCTACTTCTATCCCTTTAATTTCTTTTATCATTCTAATTGCTCTCACTAGAGTTTCAAGAACAATGTTGAACAAAAGTGGCAAAAGAGGGCCTAGTCTTGTTTCATTTTTAAAGGGAATATTTTCATTTTTTCTTCATTTAGAATGATGCTGTCCTTGGATTTAGCATATATAGTTTTTATAGTGTCCAACTACACCGTAAAACATATGTATGTTCCTGATATCCCTAGTTTTTCTAGTATTTTGAACATGAAGGGATGCTGTATTTTATCAAATGCTTTTTCTGCATCTATTTAGATGTTCTTATGATTCTTGATTTTAAGTCTTAATATGATGAATTATGTTTATTAATTTCTGTATGTTGAACCAACCCTGCATCCCTGGGATGAACCCCACTTGATTGTGGTGCACTATCTTTTTAATATGTTTTTGTGTGTGATTTGCCAGAATTTTATTTTTGTATCGATGTTCATTAGGGATATTGGTCTGAAGTTTTCTTTCCTGAAGTATCTTGGTCTGGTTTTATAGTCAAGGTCATATTAGCCTCATAGAATGAGTTTGGAAGGGTGCCCTCCTTTTCTATTTCATGGAATACTTCGAGGAGTATTGGTGTTAATTCTTCTTTGAAAGTCTTGTAGAATTTGGCTGAGAATTGTTTGGTCCTGGGCTTTTCTTGGTTGGTAGGATTTTTATTTATTTATTTATCTATTTATTTATTTATTAGTTGTAGTTGGACACAATATCTTTATTATTTATTTTTATGTGGTTCTAAGGATTGAACCCAGGGCCTTGCATGTGCTAGATGAGCACTCTACCACTGAGCCACAATCCCAGCCCTTGGTTCATAGGCTTTTGATAAAGGAATTCATCAAAGTATCAGGAAATAAAAGCAACACCCATAAATAAGATATATTCCTATACATCAGCAATGAATCCACTGAAAGGGAAATTAGGAAAGCTACCTCATTCACAATAGTCTCAAATTACAACAACAACAACAAAACACCTATAAATCAATCTAACTAAGTGGTGAAAAACCCCTACAATGAAAACTACAGAACACTAAAGAAAGAAATTGAAGAAGACTTTAGAAGATGGAAAGATCTTCCATGCTCCTGGATAGGCAGAATTAATATTTTCAAAATGGCTATACACCAAAAATGTTATACTGATTTAATGTAATTCCCATTAAAATAGAATGACATTCTTCATAGAAATAGAAGGAACAATCATGAAGTTTATTTGGAAAAATAAGAGACAGTCCTTCACAAGAAAAATGAAAAAATAGGCATTACAATATCAGACCTTAAACTATACTACAGAGCTATAGTAACAAAAAACAGCATGGTATTGGCACAAAAAGACACATAGACCAATTGTACAGAATAGAAGATACAGAAACAAACCTACAAATACAGTTATCCCATACTAGATAAAGGTGGTGAAACCATACATTGGAGAAAAGATAGCATATTCATGGTGCTGCCAAAACTGGAAATTCATATGCAGCAAAATGAAATTAAACCTCTATCACTCACCCTGCTCAAAAATCAACTCAAAGTGGATCAAAGACTTAGGCACTAGAACAGAGACCCTGTGCCTAATAGAAGAAAAAGTATGACTAAACCTTCACCATGTCAACTTAGGATCTGACTTCCTAATTAGGACCTTTAAAGCACAAGAAGTAAAATCAAGAATCAATAAATGGATGGATTCAAACTAAAAATCTTTTTCGCAAAGGAAACAATCAATAATGTGAAGAGAGAGCCTACAGATAAAAGCATGCACCTCAGATAAAAGCATTAATCTCTAGGATATATGAAGAACTCAAAAAATTTAATACCCAAACACAAATAACCCAATCAATAAATGTGCTAAGGAACTGAACAGACACTTCACAGAATAAGAAATACAATTGATCAACAAACATAGAAAAAATGTTCATCATCTCTAGCAATTAGAGAAATGCAAATCAAAACTACTTTAAGATTTCACCTCACTCCAGTCAGAATAGCAATCATCAAGAATACAGGCAACAATAAATGTTGGTGAGTATGTGGGGGAAAAGGTACACTCATACTTTGCTGGTTGGACTGCAAATTGTTGCAACTACTATAGAAAGAAGTATGGACATTCCTCAGAAAACTCAGAATGAAACCACCATTTGACCCAGCTATCCCACTTCTTAGTTTATACTATAAGGACTTAAAAATCAGGACCCACAGTGATGCAGCAATGTCGATGTTCATATCAGCTCAATTCACAATAGCTAAACTATGGAATCATCCTATGTGTACTTCAATAGATGATGGATAAAGAAAATGTGGTATATATATATATTCAATGAAATATTACTCAGCTATAAAGAAGAATGAAATCATCACATTTGCAGGTAAATGGATGGAGTTGGAGAATATCACGCTAAGTGAAATAAGCCAATCCCGAAAAACCAAGGGCTTAATGTTTTCTCTAATATGTGGGTGCTAATTCACAATAATAGGTGGGGACTAGGGAAGAATAGAGTTACCTTAGATTCAGTAGAGGGGAGTGGATGAAGAACAGGGGAAGGGATATGGGGATAGGATTGATAGTATAATGAAACAGACAATATATATATAATCTAATGATTAATGTGATTCTATAACATGTATAATCAGAAAAATTATACCCCATCTATGTATGATATATCAAAGTGCATAAATGCATTCTACTGTAATGTATAACTAATTAAAATAAATTTAAAAAATTAAAAAATAGTGAGTCATATAAATAGATTAAGAAATTTTTATGTTCTATTAATAAAAGTTCATCTAAACTATCATTAATGTTGGTTATACTGAATGTTAAAAAATGTGGAGATAAATTGTACTACTTAGGGTATCACCTCTTATTTCTAAGTATTTCTGTTAAACAAAATGAGCCAAAAACAATGTGTTTCTGAGTGTTTATGACAAATATTTACATTTTTAGCAAAGGCGTCTAGCTTTCCTTAAGTTCTTATTAGGGAAACCATATTCACTGCACTGGAAAATTTTCTTTTCAAATTTCATGCTGTATACATGACAGCTTATCAAGGTCATCCTATAATTATAGAACTTGCTGAAAGTAATACATTATGCTGAGATCTATCATCTGTGCTCAGATACTAAGTTTCAGAAATGCAGCCACTTTTACAATCCTGTATCCACTCAAACTCTGAAGCAGCTAGAGACTTGGATCTTTTGATCATTGATCATGAGTGCACCTGGACAACACTTAGCTTTTGTTTTCTCTAACTGCACCCAACTGATACATCTACATATGACTCCACCTCAATCACTGCAAGGACCATTGTCTGGCCTAACAAAGAACACTGATTCTAACCACTTCACATTAGGAGATTTGCTCATATCCCATATTGTGGTGGTTAGGCTAAGTAGACCATATGCAGTGGACATGTCAGACCAATGGGCTCACAGTACTAGGAAATCTGAGTAACTGGGTCAGTGCAAAATAATGAAAGTGATTGTTTTACTGAAATAGTTCAGGTGAATTATTTGATTTCATCAAAACAGAATCATTTGAAAAGTAACTGTAGTTCCAGGTGTACAATATAGATAGTTGGTAGGAAGATATTGAAGTGTAATTTAGGAAGTCAGCCATTTTGAATTTTTCTGTTTAAAATTTAATCTTTCAGTTAGTTATGTAATTATCTTAATTTGCTTTTAGATTGAATTGTTACTGTGAAATATTTTATTTTGATCTTAATATTCCCAGAAAGTATATTTTGGTGTGAAACATCTAAGTATGTTTTCTCTTCCCTACTTGAAAATGATTTGGTTGATTCTTGATATAAAGTGATTGTATAGTATGAGGTACAAGTGAACCTCAATTTTAATTTGTAATACTTGACCATGTTTATGGAAAATTAGTTGAAATGTAGAACTACAATCATTGTATTTTATAGGAATAAATGCTTTCTTAAAATTTTCTTTTGTAGTTGTGGTTGGGCAGCATGCCTTTATTTTATTTGTTTCATTTTTGTGTGGTGCTAAGGATTGAACCCAGTGCCTTGTATATGCTAGGCAAGTGCTTACCACTGAGCTACAGCCCCAGCTTCCATAAACTCCTTTTTATTTAGAGAATTTAGTAAACTTTAGGTTACTAAGATTCAAAATAATGTAAAGTGGTACATTATTATTTGGTTGAGTCCATTGCCAAAGAGATATTGACTCTAGATTTATTCACAATATTATATTTTGTAGTGGCTTTACCTATGACTTCTTTTCTTCTATTCTATTCTCTCCTCTCTCTCTCTCTCTCTCTCTCTCTCTCTCTCTCTCTCTCTCTCTCTCTCTCTCTCTCTCTCTCGGTATTGATGATTGAACCCAGGGGCACTCCACCACTGAGTTATGTCCCAAGCCATTTTAATTTTTTATTTTGTGACAGGTTCTCATTAAGTTGCCCAAGCTAGACTCAAATTTATGATCATCCTGCCTCAGCCTTCTGAGTGACAGAGATTTAAGGCATGTGCCAATGTGCCCTGCTGCCTAAGGCTTCTGGGAACATAATGGTAGAACATTAGAAACAGAGAAATAAGCCATTCTGGATGAATGGCTTGGTTTAGGGCTGACACGCAATGAAGAAAGTGAAAAAGCAAAGGCATAGTAAGTATTTAAGATGCAGCTTCAGATGATCTGTTATGGTATCCATAGTTAAAAGACCCCATCTGGTTGATGAGTGCTTTAGTAGTGATGAAATACTTCCAATTAGGCTGGTGGTACTTTCTGGATCCAAGGGGGACTCAAGAAGTTTAAAATAAAACAGGCCATAGCTAAAAAGACCGGGACAAGACACATTTCTTAAAGGAGAGAAAACAGGCTAGAATCAGGTGGGTATTCAGTATCCTGTCCAAACTGGCTGAAATTTGGGTGATAATAACAGATATACAAACTAGGCAGTGTCACAAAACCCAAATATAGGAAATTTACACAAATGATGGGAAACACAAACAAATGCTGGGTTTCAGACATCCAGGTATGGGGGATTTAGATCACTCTAGACCCAGCTTTTTACGCAGGGGAGTTCTCTCAAAGTGATTCACATTGATAGATGATAGAGAGCTCTTAAGCCTATGGTTAAGGGTCTTCCATTACCAGTAATAAACAAGCAGAAGTGGAATCAAAGGAGCTCTCTAGAAGGAGTGTTTCCAACTTAGTCAACTGACTGGGCTTTTTTAAGTTTTCTTTTTTATTAGTCTGATTCATTGATTGAAGTAATCATTTCCTTTAAGGATGATTTGGACAAAATCTAAAATATATATTTTCTTCATATCATCTGGAATTCTTACAAACTTATTTCTAAATCTTTTTTGCTTGTTTTTAACTATGTAGTAAATTTTTGATATTAAGTGGATTTTTAAATATTTGGGTCATGCAAGAAGTAAGTTTTTTAGTTTATTAAAAATTGTAAAGTGTTTAGTTTTTGTGAAGTAAAAATTTTGGAACAATTTTTTGTTTGTTTTAGATATACATGACGGTAGGATATACTTGGACATATTATGCATCCATGGAGTGTAGCTCATTCCAATTTTAATCCCATTCTTGTGGTTGAGTATGATGTGGAGTTACACTGGTCATGTGTTCATATGTGAGCATAGAAAATTATGTCTGATTGTTTCTACTGTCTTTACTACTCCCATCCTCTTTCCTTTCCCTTCATTCTCCTTTGTCTAATCCAGTGAACTTCTATACTTTCCCTCCCTTGTTATATATTACTATCTTCATATCAGAGAGAACATTCAACCTTTGGTTTGTGGGGACTGTCTTATTCCATGTATCATGATATTCTCCATTCAATCCATTTAACAGCAAATGGCATAATTTCATTCTTCTTTATAGCTAAGTAATATTCCATTGTGTGTATGAACCACATGGAATATTCTTTATCCAATCACCTGATGAAGGGGACCTAGGTTGGTTCCATAGCTTAGTTATTGTGAATTGAGCTGCTATGAATATTTAGGTGGCTGTGTCACTATAGTATGCTGATTTTAAGCCTAAAGGGTATATGCCAAGGAGTGAGATAATTGGGGCAAATGGTGATTCCATTCCAAGTTTTCTAAGGAATCTCCATTCTACCTTTCAGAATGGTTATACCAATTTGCAGTCCCATCAAGAATGTATGAGTGAACTATTTTCGCCCACATCCTTACCAACATTTGTTGTTACTTGTAGTCTTGATAATTGTTATTCTGATTGGAGTGAGATGAAATCTCAGTGTAGTTTTAACTTGCATTTCTCTAATTGTTAGAGATGTTGAACATTTTTTTCATATATTTTTGACCATTTGTATGTCTTCTGTCAATTACCTATTCAGTTCCTTTGCCCATTTATTGATTGCATTTTTTTTGGTGTTAAATTTTTTGAGTTCTTTGTATATCCTGAAGATTAATACTCTGAGGTACAGTTGGTAAAGATATTCTCCCATTATGTAGTCTCTCTGTTCATGTTCTTGTTTCCTTTGCTGTGAAAAAGCTTTTTAGTTTGCCATCCCATTTATTGACTCTTGATTCTAATTCTTGTGCTTTAGGTGTCTTATTGAGGAAGTCTATTCCTGAGCCAAAATGATGGAGAGTTGGGCCTACTTTTTCTTCTAGTAGGCACAGGGTCTCTGGTCTAAAGCCAAAGTCCTTGATCAATGTGGAATTTTGTGCAGGGTGAGATGTAAAGTTCTAATTTCATTTTGTTACATACGGATTTCCAGTTTTCCCAGCACCATTTGTTGAAGAGGCTATCTTTCATCCAATGTACGTTTATGGCACCTTTATCTAGTATGAGGTAACTGTATTTATGCGGGTATGTCCCTGTGTTTTCTATTCTGTTCCATTGGTCTTTAATTCTGTTTTTGTGCCAATACCATTCCATTTTTGTTACTAAAGCTCTGTAGTATGATTTAACATCTGGTATTGTGATGCCTCCTGTATTACTTTTCTTGCTAATGAATGCCTTGGCTGTTCTGGACCTCTTATTATTCCAAATAAATTTACTGATTTGTTTATATCTATGAAGAATATCATTGGAATTTCAATGGGAATGGCATTAAATCTCTATAGCACTTTTGGAAGTATGGCCATTTTGATAATATTAATTCTGCCTATGCAAAAACATGGGAGGGCTTTTCATATTGTAAGGGTTTTTTCAATTTCTTTCTTTAGTGTTCTATAGTTTATATTGTAGAGGTCTTTCACCTCTTTTGTTAGATTGATTCCCAAATATTTCATTTTTTTGAGACTATTGTAAATGGAATAGTTTTCCTGATTTCTCTTTTAGCTGATTCATCATTGGTGTATAGGAACTTGATTGATTTATGGATGTTCATTTTTATATCCTGCTACTTTGCTGAATTCATTTGAATTCAAGAAGTTTTTTGATCTTCTAAATATAGAATCATGTTGTTGGCAAATAGGTGTACTTTGAGCTCTCTCCCTCCTAATTTTTATCTCTTTAATTTCTTTTGTCTAATTGCTCTTGCTTGAGTTTCAAGGACAATGTTGAATAGAAGTGGTGAAAGAGGTCATCCCTGTCTTGTTCCAGATTTTAGAGGGAATGCTTTCAACTTTTCTCCATTTAGAATGATGTTGACCTTGGGTTTAGCATATACAGCTAAATATAATAATATTGGTGTAAAGTCTTCTCTGAAAGTCCAGAACTTGGCTGGACTTTTGATCTTGTCCTGGACTTTTCTTTGTTGGAAGGCTTTTGATATCACCTTTAATTTTATTGCTTGAAATTGATCTGTTTAAACCTTCTGGGCCTTCTTGGTTCAGTTTGGATAGGTTATATGTCTCTAGGAATTTATTGATGTCATCATGATTCTCTGTTTTATTGGGAAATAAATTTTCAAAATAATTTCTGATTATTGACTGTATTTCAATAGTATTCATGATGATATTTCCATTTTTATTACAAATTTTAGTGACTTGAGTTTTCTTTCTTTTTCTTTGTTAGCTTGGCTAAGGATTTATCAATTTTATTTATTTTTTCAAAGAACCAAGTTTTTGTTTTGTGTATATTTTAAAATTTTTTGTTTCAATTTCTTTGATTCTAATAGCATATAATTTAGCTTCCAGGTATTAGAGAAGCTTTTATTTTTTTATTTTATGATTTATTTCTAATTTTATTCCACTATGATCTGATAGAATGCAAGGTATTCATTCTCTCTCTCTCTCTCTCTCTCTCTCTCTCTCTCTCTCTCTCTCTCTCTCTCTCTCTTTATTAAGAGTTGTTTTGTGGCCTAAGATATGGTCTACTTTAGAGAAGGATCCATGCACTACTGAGAAGAAAGTGTATTCAGTCCTCAATGAGTAAAATATTCTGGTATGTCTAGTAAGTCTAAATTATTAATTGTATTCTTTAGTTCTATACCTTATTTACTTAGTTTTTATTTGGAAGATCTATCTAGTGATGAGAGAGGCATGTGAAAATCACCCAGAATCCTTGTGTCATGCTCTATTTGAATCTTAAAATTGAGAAGGGTGTGTTTGATATACATAGGTGCTCCACTGTTTGGGGCATACATATTTAATTTGTTATGTCATGTTGATGTATAATTCCTGTAAGCAGTATGAAATAATCTTCTTGGTTCCATATGATTAACTTTGGCTTGAAATCTACTTTATATGATATGAGGATAGAACCCCCATCTTGTTTTCAAGACACATGTGAATGATTTGCTTTTCCTATCTTTTTTTCCTTCAGTCTGTGAATGTCATTACCTAGAAGGTAAGTCTCTTAAAGAGCACATTTCTGGGTCTTGTTTTGAAATCCAATCTGTCAGAAAAATATATCTTTTGATTGATGAGTTAGGTCTTTTACATTCAATATTATTATTATTGAGATATGATTTTTATTTCCTGTCATTTTGATCTATTTCTAGCTTTTAATTCGAATTAGTTTCTTCTTTGATTGACTGTTAGTCTAGTGTAGTTCCTCCCTTTGCTGGTTTTCGCTTTTATTCTTTATTCCTTTTTCATAAAATATTTATTGAGTATGTTTTATAGAGCAGTCTTTCTAGTTGTGAATCTTTCTAAACTTTTGTTTTTTTATAAAAATTTTTCATTTCATTGTGAAACGTGAAGCTTAATTTTGCTGGAAATAGTATTCTTGGCTGGCATTTATTTTCTTTCAGAGCTTGGAATATATTATTCCAAGAACTCCTAGCTTTGAGGGTCTAGGTGGAGAAATCAGCTGAGATTTGAACTGGTTGCCCTCCAAATGTTAACTGTTGCTTTTTTCTGGTAGCCTTTAAAATTTCACCCTTGTTCTGGATGTTAGGAATTTTCATAATAGTGAGGTTTGGAGTGGGTCTGTTGTAATTTTGTATATCTGGGGTCCTGTATCTATCCCAATAAATCTTAAGTTTGGTCTGTTCGCGTTTTCCCATGTATCTTGAAAGCTCTGCTCATGGTCTCTTAATGTCCCCCCCCCATGGTCTTTATTTTCTAGATCATACATTTTGTCTTCATTGAATGAAACTCTGTCTTCCAAGTGGTCTATTGGTGATGCTTTCCATTGAAGTTTTAATTTGACTTTTTGATTCCTTCCTTTTGGGGATTTCTAACTGATTCTTCTTCAGGATGACTATCTCCTCATTGAAATGATCTTTTCCTTCCTATATTTTCTCTGATTTCATTTCTTATGTCATCTTTTACCTCTAAGTTCAGTTTAACCATGAACTTTCTGAATTCTATCTCTGATATATTTTCCACTGTGGTGTTAATAGATTCTGCTATTGAGATATTCTATGTTATTTGGGATGGTTTGTTCCCTTGATTTTTTTTTATCCAGTTTGTGTGTCTACCCATTTATCTGGATGGGTCTAATGCTGTAGAGTTTCTACCTTATGAGTTTGTAGAGTCCCTGTATATTATTAGTACCTCACAGATTGCTGGGAAGCCCAATGATAGCAGCAATGCAAGCAAACAATATAGAGCAGTAGACTATGTCCTTAGTTCCCTATTTTGATATGTAAAGTGTTAATTGGTATGATATGTAGGGATAGTTGGATCAGCAATTTCTATCAGTAAAATCTGTACACAATCATGTATTATGTATGGCTTAAAATCAAGCAGTAGGTATTGTCTATGCCTTTATCTGTATTAATTATTGCTGTGACATTGGTGGAAGTCATAGACATTATATACTTCAATTATTTATTAAGAAGTGTTAAAGATTAAGTTGAGTATGTGTAACGAAGAAGACATAGGAGGGTAGAAAGTGTTTGCAATTTCAAAGTATGAACAGAGCAGATGCAGTAGTAACTTAGGTTATGTTGTTAATTTGAAAGGGGACAAAAAAATAAATGAATACAAAGGAGGAGAGAGAATGAAACTTTGGTGTTGGGAAGAGAGAAAAGAGAAAGGGACACAAGGGAGATAGTGATAAAGATGATAAAAAACAAAGTCAATATAAGCTAATCAAACCCCATAATCCTCAAAATATGGAGCCTGGGAAAATAAGACCTTAAAAAAAAAACCAAGAAAGCAAAAGAGCTACTACAACAAAAACAAAATGAAAAAAATAAAATGAAAAGAAAGAAATACATGCTTAGAAATGAAGAGACAGAAACAAATATGAATATGTGTAGGAATCCTCAAATCAGTCAGTACACATTCAAATAAAACAAAATTCAACATGGAAACCCAAAGTCAAAAAGCAAAACAGAACTACTGCCACAACAAACAAGCAACAACAACAACAATAAAATCAATAATAATAAGGAAAAATCTTGGTCAAATGTTAAGAAATTAAGGAGTTGTATCCAGTATGGTGGATAAAATAGGAGTGTATGTGTTCATTGACTGTGCCCAGTTGGTTTTCTTTTTGTTTCTTCTTGAGGTATGATCTAAGTTTGGGAGTGTGGGCCTTGGGTTTTCTGTCCTTCCTTTTATTATGTTGCTCACAGTGTTAAAGTTTGCAGGTAAGACTTCCTAATTTCTCTTCTTGGGAGATTAGTGTGAGGAGGCCAGGATGCAGGCCTGGAGGAGAAGTGTTGTGCGAGGGAGGCTGGGTTATAGGCAGCCAGATAAATTGGGTGAAAGGTAGATCAGGGCCTGATACTGGATCATGGGGCCCACAGCAAGGCTGTTTGCTTGTCCAGGTGGGTGTGGTGGCAAGGTAGTATGTAGAGCAAGTTGAGGCCTGGCCATGTTGGGAGCCCAGCTGGGCCAGGTGATCAGGGCCAGATGCCAGGACTTATGAAGCTGGCTGTGAAGCTGTTTTCTGGACCAGGTGGGTCTGGCAGCCAAGTGGCATGTGGGGCAAGTTGGAGCCTGGCCACCTTGGGAGCCCAGCTGTTCTGAAAATGGGTGGGTCAAGTTCAGCTGCCAGGACTTGCAGGCTGAATGCAAGCTCTGTGCTGGACCAGGTATGTATGGTGGCATAGCAGTGGCCTGGCATGCAGGACTGTAAGCCGGCAGCTATGCTGTGGGCCCACTTCGTGGAACAGTGGGTCAGGTGAGGGGTAAGGGGGGATTGGAAGATTGGGGACTGGGGAGCTGGAGGTCCCTGGTAGGTGCTGGACTGACTGGCTGAGCAGGCTGAGGGCAAAATGCCTTCATACTCTCTCTTCCAATTTCTGACTCATTATAGCCAGCCCTGCCAGTCCCTGAAAGCCCCAGGACTCATAGATCTGGGGAGAGCCTGGCTCTCCCAAGCCTCACTAACCTGTGTTCCCCCTGTTGAAATGCTGCCAGTTCTGACTTTCCACTGGTTTGCTAGGTTCAGACAGGCCCATGTAGACCTAGGTGCAAACTCATGGATCTGGGTTTCCAGTTTCCATAGGCTCCTCCATGCTGCCGGCCCAAGAGAGCTTCTGGATCAGCTCTCCACAGAGAATTGATTGATAAACTCTGATGAAGAGGTTTTCTTATACCAATTAATGCAATTAATGAGTCAAACAGTCTCTGGTTTAACCTAGGGCAGACTGCCCTTTCAGTCTCAGAATATTTCACTCTTAGCCTAGAAAAATGTAGTATTCCTGCTGCTTAAGTTCTGGATAGCTGAGCTAGGAGAAATGCTGCCTTATGCTAATCTGCCATCTTAACCCCCCTAAATATTTATTAAAGTATATAATACTTGGAGGAAAGTGTCCACAGCAAAAGTGTATTAGTCCATGTATGTTCACAGATGAATGTGACCACATAAAGAAACAGAAGGCAGCATCCTTGAAATCCTGTTCTTTACCAGTTCCAGAAGAATAACCACTGTTTGGTAATAGCAAGTTCTGTGTGGTTTTAAACTGTGCATAAAGTGAATTATATCTTTTTATATGAAGTGTATGGGTATGTTTGATTTCTTTTGTTTAATATCATGCTTGCAAGATTCTTCAATGTTGCACTTAGTCACAGACCATTTGCTATCAATTCTATACAGTGTTCCATTGTATGAATGTATCATAATTCATGTTATCACTTCTAAACTTCTACCTTCAACAAGCATTTAGATAGTGTCTTATATGGAAGCTATTACATATAGTGTCACTATGAATTTTCTTTTAGACTTTTTTTGGTAAATATATTTTTTTGTAAACATTCCCACAGATATTCCAGGTGAAATATAGGGTCTTGAACTGGTGAAACTTTTTAGTATAATATTGGAAGTTGATGATTTTATCTTAGTCAATCCCAAAGCATCTATTATCACAAATATGTCACAGATCTATCTTGGTCTTGCTGTATATGATTTCTGTTGGCCTACTTTTTGCTGAAGATGTGTACCTAGGATTTTATGAGCCACTTCCTCTTCTATACATATATATTTCCCTTAATTTCAACTCTAAAGTACAACTACTGGGATTTTAATGAACAGATAAAATGCCTTTTGCAGTTTTAAAAATTCATATATCAGTTTATTTGTTTTTTGAACTATTACATACAAATGATAGAAAAGAAATATTAACCTATTATAAAGTTGTTACCCATTTAAGAAATTGACCATGTCAAAATCTTGACATTTCCAAACAAATGAATTGGTAGGTGTTAATTCTTGTTAAACCATCATCTTCTATGAAAAGATGATGATAAAGCTTCTTTCATTTATTTGTAACTAATGCCAAAACCATAAAATTGTACATATTAATGAGATACCATGTAATATTTTGATACATGTATAAACTGTATAATGTTTAAATAAGATTAAACATTTTTACCTCCTCAAACATTTATCATTTATTTATTGTGAAAACTTTTCAAAATCCTTTTTTTCTAACTTTTTGGAATGAATAGACAATTATTATTATCTTCAATAACCGTATCGTGCAACAGCACACCAGAACATCTTATTCTTATCGAACTGAAACTTAGTAACCATAGAACAACCTTTCCTGGATTCTTCTCCTTCTCCTCCACCTCCAGTAACCACTCTACTCTCAATTTTTATGAGACCAATTTTTAAGATTCCACATATGAGTAAGAACATGTGGTACTTCTCTTTCTGTGCCTGGCTTATTTGGAACTGGTATATGATCCAGCAATTCCAATACTGTGTATATATCCAGAGGAAATTAAAATTAGTGTATCAAGGAGACATCTGCATTCTAATCTTCATTGCAGCACAGTAGCCAAAAAATGGAGACAGCCCAAGTGTCCATCAAATCATGAATGCATGAAGAAAATGTAGCATATATACACAGTGGAATACTATTCAGCCCTGTGGAAGAATGGAATCCTGTCATTTACAGCAATGTGAATGTAATTAAGATCATTAAGTGAAATAAGTCAAGCTTTGCAAAATGACTCATTTCTCCAGGAACTTAATGTATAATTCTGATCTTATATGAGATGAAAAAGAATATTAAAAACCTACTATGTTCTGGTCACCAGGCTGTCTATTTTCAAATAAGTCTTCTGATTCAGTTTTTGTGAAAATACAATGAAATTACACTTATTTTTCCTAATTTGTAGATGTGGGAAACTTAGCTTATTTAAGAGTCCTGTTGAAGGTTACACAGCGATTTATCAGGCTGATATTGAATATTAATTGGACCTGTGAGAATACAAAGACAATGAGATTTCTTGCATAATGTTTTATTTTCAGCTTCCTAAGATTCTGCTTATTATAACACATAGTGAAAGAGATAGATGAATGCTTATGTGTAGAAAAATGTCTTTGTACATGAAGTTATGCCCCTCTATGAGTGAAGTTATTAAATAGAATCTTTTAGGAAATGAAAAGCAAATTTGATGATTTAATGGTTTGATGATTTACATGTTATGTTATTTCAGTCGAACATATAGAGATTGCATTTTAATGATTCTGCATTTTGGAGTTGGAATGCCCTTTGCCTTAGGATCTGCTACACTCTGGACCATTTCACATTCCGTTCCTGTGACTGACTGATGTGCATGACTATGACAAACACTTGGCAGCCTCACTGGGAGGGGCCTGTGAGTGTGAGGACTCAGATTGTCATTAAACTGGGGCCCGAAGCCAAGGACTGAGTGCATGCTGAAGACACGGCTCCAAGCTCCACCACCCTTTTGGCCAAGGCGCAAGTGCAAATTGTACTTGTGAATTGATCATAAATTCTTCTTCTTTTTCTTCTTCTTCTTCTTCTTTTTTTTTAATGGAACATTTTAAAACAGACAAAGAAAATACTTTCCCTCTGGAATGGAATTCCACCCTATTGCAATCTGAGTTTGACTTGATAAATAACAGGACAGGCTACTGAGGGAGATTACAAATTGTATCTCTCAGGGGTTTTAAGAAGAGAATAACCATCTGTCCAGGATGACTCCAGGGTAGGGTTTTGTCTATGAATCTGAAAAGCCCATGGTGTTGTGAAAAGAATATTTTATAACAGAAGGGAGACTTGGGCTTTAGTTCTCAGCTTTCCAGTAACTTCCTGTAGTCTTCACTAAGTTGAGTACATCCTGGAGCCTCTTCACCATGTTGTGACAGAGCAAGATAGTATTTAGATACCATCTAGATATCAAGAAATGAATTTTAGTGGTGGCACGTGCCTGTACTCCCAGTGGCATGGGAGGCTCAGGCAGAAGGATTATAAGTTCAAAGCTAGCCTCAGCAAAAGCGAGGCACTAACAACTGGACCCTGTCTGTAAAGTGCCCCTGAGTTCAATTCCTGGTACCCCCGGCCAAAATAAATAAATAAATAAATAAATTTAACTAAATTGAGAAAATGGGCTAAATTAACAGCATGGAAAGGAAAACTTACTATTATATAGGTGTTTTGTCATAAATCAGGGGAAAGAAAACTGAATTAAGGTTAAGCTTTTATTTATTTTATTATTTTTTTAATGTTAAGATTTTTAGGAACTTTCAGGTACTAATGATCAGAGTGGTTTTCCAGGTGTTTAAAGACACTCAGAACTTACCAAATACACTTGACTATGAAACCCATCTTGTATAGCATATCACAGATCTGGTGTCCTATTCAACATATTTTATTAGCTACAGATTTTAAGCCATTATAACTTATGGATTTGAAAATTCTGTATATCTGTGTTTTATGTCTCTGTTTATTTTCATACCTATCAAAGGAAAAGTGAGAAATTATTAATTCAATCAATTAATCAATTTAATAAAGATTCATTAGCAACTTTTCTGTGCCAGGACAGTGCACAGTGCTGAAAGTACATCAATGAATAAACAACAACAACAATGAAATTTCTGCCTACATAAGGCTGGGAGGCACTTAATAAACAAATAAATAATAACCTATAAATAGGAGCTATGTACAGTAGGTTAATTTTAGTGTCTCATTTATAACCAATTGAATTTGGTAGAAGGGAAACTTTCTGACAGTGGGCAGAAAAGGTTGTGCTGCTTTGGCTGCTTTCCTGGGAATGGCCACTCTGGATATTTACAACATAGTATGAACTCAGATAATCATGTCGACTGCTGCACATGTCATCTCTGTTCAGAAATCTCTTGTCAGGAACTCAGATTGTTCAGACAGCATGAAATTAGAGCAAGAGTTATTTGATTAATTTAAATGGCTAATAAAATTAGACTGTGATAAATGATCCATTCCCATAAGAAGCATTAACCTCTCACAGTATAGGAAATTGAGCTTGACTGGTTATCATTATACACCGGCAGGTAAGCAGTCTAATTCAGTTTCACTGAAAGTGTCTTTTTGTGTTTTATATCAATTTCTAAGTTTTGAGATTACACATGTTCTTAAAAACATCTCAAGTACACAGAATTTAATTTGTAATAATTCAGTTCCCCTAATGTTATATATAACTAAAAGAAACCAATAAAAATAAATAAAAAAGAAAGAAGAATAATAGTTATAATTATTGGAAAATAATAACCAATTTTCTAAATGAAATGACTGCATATGTAGAAGATCAATAAAGTAATACATTAACAAAAATAATAACTGAGTAATGTTAGTAGATGTAAAAATCAATGAATAATAATCAATTGTATATCTATATAGTAGCAGAAAAAATAAAATTTAATTTTTAAAAATGCATCACTTTTTTATATTTTCTTTAATTTCCACAGCTTTGTTTTATATTATTCAGAGTTCATAAAAACTTTTCATTACATTTGCTCTGAGGTCTTGGATTTTTTTGAAGTCATTGAAAAATACATTTAAATATCAAATTTCATGAAATGTTGGGTTTTATGGCTAGTATGTAGAAAAACAATTGATTTTTGTATATCAGTCTTAATTCCTGGGACCTTAATAAATTTATTAGCTCCAAAAAAATTCCAAATGCCATTAATAAAAAAATCTTTGTTTACAACCTAATGTCATTCATCTCTTTAAGCTGATTTTGAATATATATCAAGTCTTACAGTTGATTGGATATTCAGATTCTCAAGTACTTTGAAATAAGCGAACTCTACTTCCATTACTAAAAAGAATAGAATATCTGTACTTACACGGGATCTTAAAAAATGACAGTTTCAAAAACACCAAGAAGTCAATGGATAGGACAGAATTGCAAAGCAATCTATGAAATGATACATTTATTTTCATATTATTTCCTTTCAAATGGGCATGAGAAAAGAGAAGTAATTCACAAATATAAATGTGATCTAGGAAAACACTGGGTTTTATAATTGTGACTAAGTTGATTTGAATGAGAATCATTTTTAATGTCTTTGATGACAACTTATGATCTTCACACCTCTGTTCCTTCTGGCCCCTGTAACTAGTCCAATCAACTTCTAAAAATGCAACTTAGAGACTTCTTTCTCCATGCCACTAAAATGCAAATCAATACAACTCTGCAAATATATCATGTATCGGGAGACTCCTTTAGCCTCTAACTCTAGATAGTTGTCACATCATTAGTAAGAAAGCACATAATAGCTGCAAGACTTCAGAATCAATCAACCTGCAATAATGATTGTCTGTATATTTATTTACAACTGGAGTTTTCATATTTGATTACCATAAATGAGCTACTGTGTCTTGTCTGACATCCTATAGGGAGAAAGAATAACAAGATGAGTAAGAGAAATGCACATATGTACACAGTCTATGCAATCTCACATAACTATAAAAACCATAAGGAGACAAACTTAATGGGTATCTTATCCATCACTCTAATTACATAGAATTATTCTGTATTCAGTAATCTTGATTTATTATTATTATTATTATCATTATTATTAATTATAGTAGTAGTAGTAGTAGTAGTAGTAGTAGTAGTAGTAGTAGTAGTGGGATTGAACCTAGGGGCACTTAACAACTGAGCCAGATCACCAGCCTTTTCTTAAAAGAATATTTATTTATAGACATGGTCTTGCTAAATTGATTAGGGCCTAAGTTGCCAAGGCTGGCTTTGAACTTGCAGTCCTCCTTCCACATCCTCCCAAGTTGCTGAGATTACAGGTGTGCACCACCACACTTGGCTAATTTGCTTGATTTTATATGAATTATTCTCTCATTGTGTCATTTGGGGGCTCACTCCATAGCATAGGAAATTTTAAATTAGAAATAAATAAGAATTAGTTTTTATATGAATTTTAGTGTTCTTAATGTGTGGTATTTTTGAATACAGTGAGGTTGATTCAACTACACACAGTACAGTTGGCTTTTAAAAAATAAGTAAAAATATGTTTTAAGAATTCCATCAATTTTCTTTGTGGTTTTGGTATTTGATGAAGTTGGGATGGTCAACCTGCTTATACAGTGTTTCTTTCAGTTGCATTTTTTTCCAAAGTTTTGTAGATTTCTTGTTGAGTGGGAGTCAGATAGCTAACTTGTGTGAAGGTCCATAGAGTTATGGTATTGTTCATTAAAGACTCAATATTTGAGTCTTTTATTCAGATTTATCCAATCTGAAGAAAATAGCATGAAAAACAAAATTAAAGTCATAAAGGCAAATAGATATTAAGGCTGAGGAAGCAGGGTGGACATCAGGTGTGAAATGCCAACTACAAAATCTACTGGCAGATGACTATTAAAGTGAGAATACAAAAGGATCCAGGAGCAAATTTGGACTCTAAATTCAAAATAGAATACAATAGGAAATAGAGTGGAGACTATAAACCTTAGGAGGCTGAGATTGGCTTGGTTTTATGCTGTGCCGCCTGTGTGGTGCAGGAATAAATTATTCATAAAAAAAAATAGAGAAAATTTCAGGGTTAGACAGCCTTGAAAAATACCTTCATTTCTAAGGCAGTTCACTGTGAAAAATTTTCTAGGTACTTAAAATATTTTTAATACTTCAGGCATGCAAATGCAGGACATTTTGTTGGTAAGGCAGTTTCATTTTTTTCCTTAGCTGAATGCTCTGCACAGTTTTCCCTCTTTCCAATGACCATTGGAATATAGCCTGCTCTCTTTTCTTCATGGTTACTCTATATTTTCTTACCTTTATTTATTCATTTACAGCACCTGTGTATTGAGATCCTACTTTGGACTAGTTACTGGACAAATAATGGATGAAAGCAACATGCTTTCTGTCAATATAAAATTCTAGGAGGAGAAAAACTTGTGAAATCTGAGGCTGACAACAACATGCTACATTTGGTCGCTCTGGTTGTGAATACACTGCTTCACGTTGTATTATATTTTGAATGTATAAATAATATTGAATTGATATTTATAAAATGTCTATTTTCTGTCAGGTACTGTATTACATGCTTTATATGTGTTAAGCAATTTATTCTCATATCTCAATATCCTAGTCTCCTAGGTAATATTTTTATGTCCATTTCCAGATTAAAAAATTGAGAGTTAACAAATTAAATAACTGTTCAGGTATGCATCATTTATAACATTCAAAGGCAGGACTGGAACTTTAGTAGAAGAAATTTTCTTTCTTTTTACTCCCCAGTTTTTCTCTGCTTCTCAAGGACAGACTGAACAGAACAATTAAGCTGGGGCTGGTTAGTACCTTGGATAGCTCCCAGGGCAAGGTTCCCAGATGAAATCCAAGGCCTCATTGGGTGTTTATTCTCAGAGCATCCCAACTATCTGGAATTTGCCTTCCATCTCCCTTCCTTTCTGGGGGTTCTTCACATTAAAGAAGCTCAGCTAGTTTTATTTTGTAACTCATTTGTCAACACTTATGTAGTATAATCAGCAACAGGAAAGAGTGGAGTATGATATAGTAGATCATGATATATGGAGGCATATAACCAGTACAGAGTCAGCGATGGAGGTGCTTTCTCTTCCCTCTCCTCCAAACTGCCTCTGCTTCCAACACAAAATGCATCTATTAGAAGAGAAGGACACACTATTTTAGCTAGGAGGTGTTCTACATGAATTTAATGACCCCAGAAGCTCTTGCAGACTTGTAATAACACATTTTAAACAGCTAATCAGGAGTTTAACCAACAAGGATTATGAGCAGAAATTTAAAGTAATTTCACAACATGGGGTATAATTGGTTTCTTTTGTGCTTTGTGCTGCTGTTCAGGCAAAGATATGGTGTAATCAACTATTTGCTCTAAAATACATTTTACTTTTCCTTCACAGAACTGTCATGGATAATCTAGTTTTACACACACACACACACACACACACACACACACACACACACACACACACACATACACACACATCAGAAACGCACCAGATTTTGTCCTTCTGATTATACATTAAAATAATTAACTCCTTCCTTTGTTTCATCCGTATTCAAGAACAATAAAGCAGAAAAAGGTCTACTCCATATTTTTTTCTTCCCGAGGGAAAATATTGCCACCTTTCATCCTTTTTTATGTGCACGAAGTAATTGTTCTGCCTCAAAAATTCCTCTTAATTATTCAGGTTTCTGTATCTTTGTTCTTTCTAGACTCAGAAACAAGAAAGGATTACACAATGATAGTACAAATTAACAATAACATGTAGACTTCAGATCATCTCTTCTTCAAGGTCACTGCTAAGCCAGATGTGTCCTATCTATCAGAGGCTTTATTTGGTTCTATAATCCTATTGGCAAATTTTTGTATCTATTACTTATCTTATTCTGGAAGGAATTCCATGAAACAGCTCTGAAGCCTGGGATGAAAAATGGCATAAACAGATCAAGAATCTCATGAGACAGCATTTTAGGTGGAAAAAAAAAGGAGAAAATCCCACATATTTTGAGGGGTGTAATATATCTTGATTTTTAGTTTTGGATTTTAACTACAATTGAGCAATAGTACTAATAAAACCAATGTGCTCTATTTCATTTTATTCTTGAGAGAGCAGAAATTATTGGCTTTATTTATAGATGCATTAACTGATGCTCAGAAAATACAAGTTATTTCACTAGAAGCAGGTGAGAGTAGGTTTTCTAACCTATTTTTCCTCCATTAATCTGCTTCATAAGTAGTAAAACTAAACTATCTTTTTAAACATTAAGTAGAATACTATAAATTGATGAGGCAAAAATGATAGTCAACCAAAAAATTGGCATTAAATTTTCAAGTGCCATGGTTGATTCAGTTATATGATCTTACAAATACTCAGAGTTTAATAAGCCATATAATGGGAAGTCTTTCTGATTTAGGTTAATGCAGAGAGATAAACTTATTGAATTACAGAAAGATATCATAATGTATTATATTCACATGATATAATTTAAAACATTGTAGATTGAAAAAACCATTTATATCATAAATTTTGTGGATAAATCATAGTCAATTAAATAAATGCATACTTCTAATGTTACTGAGTACTGGATGTACTTATAAATAAGTTAAACATTTCTCTAGTGTTTTACATAGTAAACTTATATTAGCATGTTTATTCAAGTACATAGTGCAAAAAGGCTCATATCTGTGAATAAATTATAAACATCCTGAATTTGTGTAGAAACACCAATCTGTTATTGCAGTTCAAAGTTATAGCTGAAAATGATCATCACTGCTGATCAACAATGGTTATGTAAAGGAAAGTCAGAAATGGCCATTTTAAAACTAAGGTAATAATTTTGCCTACTACATTAGCAATACTTTTTCAACATAAACTAACTTGGAGTTTTCTTCACAACAAATAACTACCTAATTATTCTCTTCTGAGTTATTTCCATCAACTATTAAGAAATGTTTTTATTCTGGGTTAAAAACTTTGTCAAACCTCAAGAGCACCCCAGACTTCAGAAGAATAAACATTTCTAAAACATTGATATAGTCTAGTTATGAAAAATTCAAGCAATTTGATGGATTCAGGATGTCAGGCTAGAGAGAGACTGAATTCTGTGTCACTCCATGACCTGGGATTATGTTTCTCTGTGATTAGAGGACCCCCAATAACTGCTTCCATGCAGAATATGGCCACCATGCCTGTGAAGATCTCCAGGCCTCAGTGTCAGTGTAAGACCAAGTGGCTTCCTTGCCCTAGCAGGATCATTGGCATCATACCCACTCAGGATCTCTGGCCCCTGCTCCCTTGTGGATCCCTATCTACCAATGTGAGGCTCCTCCCCTGGTTGCCTCTATCTGGGGACACTGAAACCACTGCCATAGTCCTCTACACGTGGTAGCCTATACCTGGGAATACTGCACAGGGTTAGGAGACAACTGCCTGAACATGCAGCCCAATGCCACCACCCAGCCCAACCTGACCCAATACCCAGTCTCTGAAAGCAGCCACATCTTTAGTTGAGGCAACTCCCAGGTTGAGGCATAGGCTGGAGCCTAGAAGCAATATCAGGGTACCTATAGTCCCCAAATCACCCTTTTCCCCTGAAGCCACTAACCCTGCACAGTGCTTGCAGCTTCACAACTGATCCATAGCTCTCAAAGCCTGACCCTGAACTGCCCAATAGGAAACAGTTCTCCACAACAGGTATGCAGCCCCCAGAGTGCAGCCCACAAGACCTCCAGAGAGAGAGGTTCCTGAGTGGGAAGTAGAAAGTGAGGGGGTGAGTGAAATACAGTTTAGAGACTAAATTAGAAACCAGGAATTGTGAAGTCTACAGGTGATATAAGGAGATAAGATCAGGTGCCTACATCACATAAGCAGGCCCCAAAGGTGATCCTTGAGGTGCAGTCTCCTATCGGGGACTGGAAACTGCTATACCTCATCTCCAGGAGCTCCGTCCCCAAGAACAGCCCTCCCACCCTAATAATCTTTATCATCCTGAGGGTGGAGATACCAGCAAACAAAAGACAATTCCACCTATTGGATGAGAAGGGAAGTAGGATAGATACTGAACTCCAACAAAAGCAATCCTTATGTTTTCCTTCAAGTTTTGTTTTTTCTTTTTTTCTTTGTTCTCTCTCTCTTCTCCCACCCTCACATCCCCAACACCAGTGAAACCAAGTACGTTTGTATGAATTGAGCTACTGAGGACCGGGATGCCAGGATAGTATATTACAGTTGTGTTGTGTATTCTTTTAACTCCTATTTTTACATTTTTTAATTTTCTTAAATTTATGGGGTTTTTTGGTACTTTCTCTATTGTCTTCCTATTTACTTGTCTCCCCAAAGTCACTTTCTCTCTTTATTTCTGCTACTAACCAACTTATTTAGATTCCTCTTTCAAGCTTCTTAAGATTAACTCTATATCCTCACCTCCCACCTCCTTAACGTCTCATCCTATACCTCACCCCTGGTTCTCTTTGTCCACCATCAGAAACTGTGGACTTTTTTGTAAACCTTCCACTTATATTGTAGATAATAATTGAACTCAACGTTTCTATATATTGTGACAAAACCGTAAACATCTTAATAGCAGCTATTTGGTTGAAGGCTATATATTGTTTATATTGTGATCTGTTAATATTGTAATTTATCTTAAAGGAGAGGTTATGGAACCCTGCAGAGACACTATAAACCTATAGGGATAAAATTGTAACACCTCGGATCCACAGTGCTAGAAAGGAAGACACATGAACAACATGAAAAAACAAGGGAAGAAAGGCCCCAAACAAACTAAGGTACACTATTAGAATCCATGGCAGCAGAACAGAAGAAATTACAGAGAAGGAGTTCAAGATGTACATAATTAAAATGTTCTGTGAATTAAAGAATTATATAAGACAGCCAATTCAGGCTGTGAAAAATCATTTTGATAAAGAGATATATAAGCAAATACAGAAAGCAAAAAAATAATTCAATAAGGAGATAGAGCTTCTGAAAAAAAGACCAAATAAAAATCCTTGAAATGAAGAAAACAATAAACCAAATTAAAAACTCAATAGAAATCATCACCAACAGATTAGATCACTTGGAAGACAGAACCACAGTAATGAAGATAAAATATATTATTTTGAAAATAAAGTTGACAACACATTGAAAACCATAAGCAGAACATTCAAGAATTATTGGATAACATGAAAAGATCAAAATTAAGAATTATTGGGATAGTGAAAGCCATAGAGATACAAACCAAAGGAATGAACAATCTATTCAATGAAATAATATCAGAAAAATTTTCTAAACATGAAGAATGAATTGGGAAATCAAATACAAGGGGATTACAGGACACCAAATGTACAAAATAACAACACATGTACACCAAGTCACATTATAATGAAAATGCCTTGCATATATAATAAGGAGAGAATTTTAAAAGTCACAAGAGAAAGGAATAAGGCTATATATATGGGGAAACTAATTAGGATCGCTGCAGATTTTTTAACCCAGACCCTAAAAGCTAGAAGTTCCTGGAACAACATATATCAAGCTCTGAAAAAAAATGGATGCCAACAAAGAATTTTATATCCAGCAAAATTAAGCTTTAGATTTGATAATGAAATAAAAACTTTCCATGATAAACAAAACTTAAAAGAATTTACAGCTAGAAAGCCTGCATTAAAGAACATCTTTGGTAAAATATTCAATGAGGAGGAAATGGAAAACAACAATGAAGATCAGCAAAGGGAAGTATTACAATAAAGGAAAAAAATAATCAAAGGAAAAACCAAGTCAAGTTAAATTACAAAAAACAAACAAAAATGACCAGGAATACAAATCATGTCTCAATAATAACCCTGAATGCTAATAGCCTAAACTCACCAATCAAAAAACACAGACTGCCATATTGATTTAAAAAAAACAGACCCAACAATATGCTGCCTTTAAGAGACTCATCTAAAGACATCCACGGATTGAAGGAGAAAGGTTGGGAAATAACATACCACTCACATGGACTGTGGAAACAAGCAGGGGTTTCTATCCTTATATTAAATAAAGTAGACTTCAAGCCAAAGTTACTCAAAAGGCATAAAGAAGGAAATTATATACTGCTTAAGGGAAACATACATCAACAAGACATAAAAATTATAAATATATATGCCCCAAACAGTGGAGCATCTATGTTCATCAAACTCTTCTCAGGTTCAAGAGTTGAATAGATCACAACACAATTATTTTGCATGACTTTAACACACCTCTTTCATCACTGGATAGAACTTCAAAACAAAAGCTAAAAAAAGAAATTATAGAACTCAATAATACAATCAACAACTTAGAATTAACAGACATACATAGAATATTTCAAAATTAAGAATTCTTGTGATAGTGAAAGCCATAGAGATACAAACAACAACTTAGACTTAACAGACATATATAGAATATTTCAAATTTATGAGCAAATACACTTTCTAGAGGCATATGATTTGCCCAAACTGAATTAGGATGATATACACAAGTTAAAAAGATCAATTTCAAGCAATGAATGGAAGATGCCATCAAAAGCCTACCAACCAAGAAAAGCCCAGGACCAGATGGATACACAGCTGAATTCTACAAGACCTTCAATGAAGTACTAATACTAATGTTCCTCAAATTATTCCATGACATAGAAAAAGAGGGAACACTTTAAAATTCATTTTATGAGGCCAACATCCCCAAACCAGACAAAGACACATCAAAGAAAGAAAACAGCAGACCAATATCTCTAATAAACAGAGATGTAAAAATTCTTAATAAAATTCTTGCAAATTGAATACAAAAATATTTCAAAAAGATAGTGTATTATTTTCATTTGGGGTTCATCCCAGAGATGCTAGGTTGGTTCAACATATGGAAATCAAAAAATGTAATTCATCACATCAATAGACTTAAAGATAAGAATCATATGATCTTCTTAATAGATGCAGAAAAGGCATTTGAGAAAATATAGCACCTCTTCATGTTCAAAACACTAGAAAAACTAAGGATAACAGGAACGTAGCTGAACATTGTAAAAGCTATCTAAAGAAGCCCCAGGCCAACATCATTCTAAATGGAGAAAAATTGAAGGCATTCCCTCTAAAAACTGGAACAAGACAGGGATACCCTTTTTCACCACTTCTGCTTAACATAGTTCTTGAAACTCTAGCCAGAGCAATTAGACAGATGAAAGAAATTAAAATGATATAGATATAAAAAGAAGAACTGTAATTAGCACTATTTGTTGATGGCATGATTCTATAACTAGAAGACCAAAAAATTCCACCACAAAACTTCTAGAACTAGTAAATTAATTCAGCAAAGTAGCAGAATAAATCAAACACGCATAAATCAAAGGCATTTCTGTACATCAGTGACAAATTCTCTGAAAGGGAAACTAACAAAACTACCCCACTTGCAATAACCTCAAAAATAAATAAATAAATAGATAGATAAAATACTTGAGAATCAACTTAATGAAAGGGGTAAAAGACCTCTACACCGAAAACTACACAACACTAAAGAAAGAAAATAAAGAGGACTTTAGAAGATGGAAAGATCTCCCTTGATCTTGGATATACAGAATAAAATTGTCAAAATGATCATACTACCAAAAGCACTATATAGATTTAATGTAATTCCAATCAAAATCCCAATGACATTTCTCATAGAAATAGAAAAAGCAATCATGAAATTCATCTGGAAAAATAAGAGACCCAGAGTAGCAAAAGCAATCATTAGCAAGAAGAGTGAAGGAGGTGGCATCACTATGCCAGACCTTAATCTATACTACAGAGCAAAAGTAACAAAAACAGCATGGTATTGACACCAAAGCAGACTTGGAAACCAATGGTAGAGAAAAACAACAACAACAACAACAACAAACAAAACACGGAGACAAACACTTTAAAATACAGTTATCTCATACTAGACAAAGGCACCAAAGCATACATTGGAGAAAAGATAGCCTCTTCAACAAATGGTGCTGGAAGAAATGTAAATTCTAATGCAGAAAAATGAAATTAAGTCCGTCTCTCTCACCATGCACAAATCTCAACTCTAAATGGATCAAGTACCTAGGAATTGGACCAGAGACCCTGTGCCTAAGAGAGAAAAAAGTAGGCAAAAATCTTCATCTTGTCAAATTAGGCCCTGACTTGCTTAACAAGATTGCTGTAGCACAAGAAAATAAAATCAAAAACCAATAGATAAATGGATAAAGAAACTGTGGTATATATACACAATGGAATATTATTTATTATTAAAAGAGAATAAAATCATGACCATTTCTGGTAAATGGATGAAGTTGGAGAATATAATGTTAAGTGAAGTAAGCAAATTCCAAAACATCAAAGGCTGAAATGTTTTCTGTGACATGTGAATGTTGCTCCATAATGATGGTGGTGGGGGTAGGAAAGGTGATGGAATGAGATGGACATCATTATACCTAAGTACATGTATGAAGACACGAATGGTGTGACTCACCTTTGCGTACAACCAAAGACAAGAAAAACTGCACTCTATATTGTACTATGAATTGAAATGAATTCTGCTGTCATGGATAACAAATTAGAATGAATAAATAAATTTTAAACATTCAAGCAATTTATCAAAGTACAAAATGATAAAAAATCCTCTAAATTTCATTATCTAATTTATAATTAATAGCAAATTATGCTGTATACCTTTCTCTGTGAATGTTTATCATTTTACATGAATGGAGAGTGTAATAATTAAAACTATTTTGGGGCTGGGGATGTGGCTTAAGCAGTAGCTCACTCGCCTGGCATGTGCGGGGCACTGGGTTCAATCCTCAGCACCACGTAAAAATAAAATAAAGATGTTGCGTCCACCAGAAAATGAAAAATAAATATTAAAAAATTCTCTCTCTCTCTTTAAAAAAAACAAACTACTTTCAATTACAATTACTGAAAATTAAATTCAACAGTGGTTGAAGTAAACAAAGATACTTTCTACCCTCCACATAACAAGAAGTTGAGGATAGTATAGAAACTTGGTGATAAAATCAGACTCTTTCTATCTTTTGCAGTGTTATTGTTAGTGTTCCTTTTTTTCTAACTCATTGTGGCAAAATGGCTACTTTAAATGTAGGCATCTATATTCAAGCGTGAAGAATTTGAAAGTGGTTGCTTGAGGTATGCTTGTCCTTTGTTACCAAGAACAGAAGAGTTTTTCCAGAGAATTCTCACCTCCACCAGATTTCTGTATATAGCCCATGGTCCAGAAATGTATTATCCCTACACCTACTTGGATATGGAACTAAGAAAGTGAGAAATTAGATTTCACAAGAGAAGGTGGTGAGATATATCACCATCTTCACAAAAATAAACTGCAAAAATATTTAATCTTGATATTTCCAAATAAAGCATTATAAATTTTGCTTTACTGAAAAATATTGAACTGTTCTTATTTCTTATTAAAACAGTTGTTTCTAAAAGATACTGTGAAATTGGAAAAAATTCAATGAATAATTATTTTTTAGAAGCCATATTTGAATTTTTTACTGAACTATGAATACATTATATAGAATGAAATTAACACAGATTCATGCACTCATGAATGATGTTTTAATTTGTATTTAGAGTTTACTTTGTCAATATATCTAACATTCACATTTTTTAAGTCACTATGCTCTCCACAATTCTTTGTCTTCATGTTTAAATAGTTCAATAATTCATCTATGCATTGTCTGATAGCTTTTTCTTTTTCTTTATTTATCTTTGACAATTAGCTAACTTCTTAATGTAACTTTTTTTTAAAAAAGTCATGCTCTTAAATGATGAATTCTTTAAGTTCCTTTAGCTTTTAATAGTTTTATTGTCATAGTCTTGATATACTTCTTTTAAAAAAATTGTTCTAATTAGTTATACATGAGAGTAGAATGCATTTTGATATATCATACATAAATGGAGTATAACTTCTCAATCTTCTGGTTGTACAAAATGTAGAATTACTCTAGTGGTGTAATCATATATGCACATTATATAATAATGTCCAATTCATTCTAATATCCTTCCTAATCTCATACCTCCTCCCCTCTCTTTATTCCCCTCTGCCTAATTCAAAGTACCTCTGTTTTCCACTAATGATCCTGCCCCTTATTGTGAATTCACAGCTGCATATCAGAGAAAACATTTAGCCTTTGGTTTTTTGGGATTGGCTTATTTTGCTTAGCATTATGTTTCCCAGCTCCATCTATTTACCTGCAAATGCCATAATTTTATTCTCTCTTAATGCTGAGTAATATTCCATTGTGTATATATATACCTCAGTTTCTTTATCCATTCATCTATTGAAAGGTATCTAGGTTGTTTCCACAGTTTAGCTATGTGAATTGAGCTACTACAAACATTGATGTGGTTGAGTCACTATAGTATGCTGATTTTAAGTTCTTTGGGAGCTGAAAACATACATTGGAGAAAAGATAACCTCTTCAACAAATGGTGCTGGGAGAACTGGAAATCCATATGCAGCAAAATGAAACTAAACCCTTCTCTCTCACCATGCACAAAACTCAACTCAAAGTGGACCAAGGACCTAGGAATTAGACCAGAGACCCTGTGCTTAGGAGAGGAAAAAGTAGACCCAAATCTTCATTACATCAGATTAGTCCCCGACTTACTTAACAAGACTCTTAAAGCACAAGAAATAAAATCAAGAATTAGTAAATGGATGGATTCAAACTAAAAATCTTCTTCTTAGCAATAGACATATCAATGGGGTGAAGAGAGAGCCTACAATTTGGGAGCGAATTTTTGCCACAAGCACATTAGATAGAGCACTAATCTCTAGTATATATAATCACTAGGGTATATAAAGAACTCAAAAAGCCAAGCACCAAAAAACCCCAAATAATCCAATCAATAAATGGACCAAGGACCTGAAGAGATACTTCTCAGAAGATGATATATAATCAATCAACAAACACATGAAAAAAATGTTCATCATCACTAGCAATTAGAGAAACGCAAATTAAAACCACACTAAGATTTCATCTCATTCCAGTCAGAATGGCAGCTATTATGCATATAAACAAAAATAAGTGTTGGCGACCATGTGCGGAAAAGGGTACACTCACACACTGCTGGTGGGACTGCAAATTGGCTCAACCAATATGGAAAGCAGTATGGAGGTTTCTTGGAAAATTGACCCATTTGACCCAGCCATACCTTTCCTTGGTCTATATCCAAAGGACTTAAAAACAGCATACTACAGGGACACAGCCACATCAATGTTTATACCAGCACAATTCACAATAGCTAAATTGTGGAACCAACCTAGATGCCCTTTAGTGGATGAGTGGATAAAAAAAAACGTGGCATACATATACAATGGAATTTTATTCAGCAATAAAAGAGAATAAAATCATGGCATTTGCAGGTAAATGGTTGGAGTTAGAGAAAATAATGCTAAGTGAAGTTAGCCAATCCCCCAAAACCAAATGCCGAATGTTTTCTTTGATATAAGGAGGCTGATTCATAGTGGGATAGGGAGCAGGAGCATGGGAGAAATAGATGAACTCTAGATAGGGCAGAGGGGTGGAAAGGGAAGGGAGGGGGCATGGGGTAACTAATGATGGTGGAATGTGATGACCATTACTATCCAAAGTACATGTATGAAGACACGAATTGGTGTGAATATATTATTTATACAACCAGAGATATGAAATGTTGTGCTTTATTTATGTAATAAGAATTGTAATGCATTCTACTGTCATACATAAATAAAAAAATTTACATTAAAAAAAGAACTCAAAAAACTTAACATGAAAAACACTCATAAATAACCCAATCAATAAATGAGCTAAGGAGCTGAACAGACACTTCACAGAAGAAATTGTACAACTGATCAACAAATATATGAAAAAATGTTCAACATGTCTAGTAATTAGAAAAATGAAAATCAAAACTGCTCTAAGAGTCCAGTATATTTTTATTCACTGCTTCAAACTGATGAACACTTGGTGAAAACTGTAGATCCTTGAAGAACAGATTCATTTTACCTGTTTCCAGTTTTTCTGCTTTCAACAGATAATACTAGTGTATATTATATTCCAATGCCAGATAAAAATTAATACAACATCCACCCACACCCAATAAACTAGGTCATATTCTCCCTTGGTATCTACTTGTTGTTTCTGATTTATTGGACCCAATAAATTTATGGAACCAACCAAGAAAATTGATCAGTTTGGCATTACTTTAGTTGCTTCCTATTTTCCAGTTATTTATTATCATTTTATAGCCATGAAGTCTAAAACTTGCCAAGCATGTCTGCCTTTTAACCCAATCACTTTTGTTCCTGTGCCAAATTCAGTCCCACACATGGACAGAAACAAACCTTATCTGGATTGTCAACCAGGGGAAAATGCCTTTTTGGTGGGATCCACAAGAGAACTAAATGGCAAGGTTCTGTTATGAGTAAGGTTTCTTGATTTCCAACAGGTTTGGCAGGATTTCACCTCTCCATACCCCATGAGGGTGCTTGTGAGTATGAAGTAGGATCTTATGCAATAGACTAAAGTTTATTAGTCATATTTACTTACCTTATAAAACCAAAATTATATCTCTCAATTGTTTTGAAGACAGCTGCAGCTAGCATATCTATCCCTTTGGGTCCTCTCAGACTTAGGTTATATTTTCTCAATTTGTTGGAACAGTTTAGAACCTGGCTACCACATTGCTATACTGCAGCAAACAAATTATTCAGAGAATATTATTATTATGATTCACCACAGAAAGGGAACCTTGGATTTAGGAAATTTCCAATGTTTTAGGGAATGGAAAACCTTGAAACTGTGTCATAATTATTTTTACTGGGAAGCCAACAATTGAGAATGGAGAGTTGGGTTTGAGGCACTGATTAGTTTTAGACTAAGGATAGAATAGATGGGTTCAGAGAATATAAAAGGAAACCAAATCTTTACCTGAATCAAGAGAGTCCAGTTTTCTTTTGCCAGTGGGACTCAAATATTACTTTGACAGTTAATGTGTGTGTCAAGAATGTTCAATATTCACTTAAAATATTACAAATTAGAGTAATATATCCTACTTTAGATTTTAACAATATTATGCGCTTATTCTTTTAAACTGAATTTGTTGGTTTAGGCTGGGGAGAGCAAATGTTTTATGTATAGAGCCAGAAACAAATATTTTAGGGTTTGTGGGACATAAGGTCTCTGTTGCAAGTATTTGGTGCTGACATTTCAGCCCCAAAGCAGCCAGAAATAATGCATAAACGAATGGGCTATACTTTGCAAATTTCTATTTCTAGAAACAGGAGGTGGGCATATTTGGCTTACAGGTAGAATTTTACACCCCTGGATCTTTTCAGCAAATGCCACAAGATTAGGGACCAGTCCTATCTTTTGTGTATTTTCAAAAATATGCATTTAGGACCTGCAATAGATTGGTTAAAAATTCTGTGATGTATTTGAGGCATGTCAGACTTAACTGTGGGTTTGTTTAAGATATATGTAATTTGAGAGCAGTTGATTTATTGATGGGTCTCTATTTTCTGTTAATAGTCAATAATCACTTTCTCCCATGAGGTACCCAAATACTTTTATGGATTCTTTTTGTTAACACCTAACAACTGAGTTTTGTATAGCAGGCTGCCTCTTAAGGGGTTTATTGAACATATTCACACAAAATGGTTAATTAAAGTCAAGTCCAATGTCCTGAATTATAATAATTCAAAATTATTTAACAGGCAATTAGGGATCCTCACAGGCTAGTAGGGATTCTAGGCAGATGCCTGCTATCCACTAGAGGTCTGCTCCTAAGATATTTTTTTGTTTTGTTTTGTTTTAGGGATGCTATTATACAAAATACATCAATTCATTTACTTTGTTCTAAAAGAGCATATTTGCCAACTTTATTTTTTAAACATTCAAAGAGACAAGTAAATCAATGTGCTTCCTTGATCTACTTTGCCTTTCAGATTTTGTAATATTTTTCTGCTTTTAATTTCTTAGCATTGTTTCTTTGTTTCAATATGAAGACTTCATAATCAAATATTATACCAACAATTTGTTCTTTAGTTTGCCAGTTCATGACATTACATAGTAATATGATGGAATCTTAGAGCTAAAAAGGACTTAAAAGTCACCTATTTCCTCTCTTTATTTAATATCAGATTATGGATATTGTCCACATTTTTTTAAATGATTTTTTTTTACTTGAGACAAGTGGGCATTTTGCAATCATGTCACTGACAGCAAATACTAGGCAGAGAATTAAGAGATTTAGCATTTATTAAATTCTGTAATGAAGTAGTTTAAAATAAACAAGTTATTTGCTGAAATCAGGTTATTTATAACTATTGAATATTCACTCCCTTTCATTTTGTAACCGTGGATTATTCCAAGGAGACAGGTAGTCACATTACACGTTTATTGAATTCAAACACAACAGGGCTTTATTTCTATTTCCATTGTCCCCTGATTTATATTCTATTTATATTTAATTAAAGACAGTATGAGTAGTTTTATTGTAAGTAAATGGGGGAATTACATTATTTATAGGTAATTTTCAAATAATAACAATAATAAAAAACTAGTATACAATTTAAAAATTGTGACATGCCATGTACTGACAATTCTAAACAATATCAGTGATTAAAATATGTCTTCTAAAAATCCGTTTTTTTGTCTAAGCTCTAAATTATATTGGAGGGGCTAAGCAAACTGTGGTCTCTAAGCCAAATTTATAATATAATATAATATAATATAATATAATATAATATAATATAATATAAATTTTTAAGAGGTTAAAAATTACTGTGGATTTTTCTCTTTTTATTATTTAGCTAATTACTAAATAATAATTAATAATTATATATAAATGTTAATTAAATAATAATTAATAGTTTTGTTTGTTGACTCACAAAAATTCTAGAATACTTAATATCTGCCTCTTTAAAGAAATAGTTTGCTCACCCTTATTTTAACAATTTCTGTGGTCAATGCTGCACTTTTTTATATAAGATAAATATATATGTGCACATACACCAAAATGCATATGTATACCAAATACATAAGCTTTAGATTTATAAGCTTGAAATGCACACATTTTTATTACTAACATTTTGATAGCATGGTAATTTGAAGAAAAGAATTATGTAAAAGACCCTAAGCATATAAGGATTTTATTACTTGCAGAGTAAGTTCATAATGATTCAGAAATATTTGAGATTCCTTCAATTGGTGGTGATATGTCCAGACCTGTGGTAGCATGCATTCTTATCCTTAAATATTTGAAAACAGTTACAGCACTACTTAGCACTACTAAGAAATAGAACTTACTTTACTTCAATTCAAACATTCTATGCAAGTGAAAAAGGAACAGACTTAACCTTGAAGAATGAAAAACACTCTAGAATCATTCCTTGATGATTGGTGGTATACAAAAGGAATGAAGAATTTTAGTTCTGCAACAAGTTTTAAAATGTAAAGAAATTGAAATTTCTGTGGAAAAAAGACACAGATTTTGAAGATGAATGAGAGAAATGGATGTTCTTACATTGCCCGAAGAAACAAAGGAGATAAAGTTGAATGTAGTCATTGCTTCAGCAAAATCTGAATACAGTTTTCAAGAATTGGATCAAATAATATCAGTGCTTGCTATCATTTAGCCTTTTGATCTGATTTTTACAGAAAGAAAAAAAAATTGGACGATTTCATAGAATATAGCCATGATTTATGATTAATTTTGGACATTTATGATGAATTTTAGACATTTTGTGTAATTTTTTCAAATCTGAAGGCATCCAAGCTTAATTTTAATGAAATAAGGCTGTCAGTAATAGAATGCAAATTCTGAAATTTGGTGTGATATAGGATTTTTGTGAACTTCCATCCAACTTAAGCTTTTACCCTTCATTTAAACTATTCAAATTAATGATGAATATGGCTTTACTATCCATTAAACATGAATATTATGAAGAATATTCACATACAAAGTCATTGGTAAGTACAATATTATTGTTGTTGTTATTATTATTATTATTTACTATGGAAGATTGGAATGGTTTGAATGTCATCACAAAATTCAGGTGTTGAATTCAATGGCCAGTGTGAGAATATTAATAGCAGTGGAATATAAGAGGGGAAGAAACTGAAGGATTATTCTCTGGTGAAAATGAAGGCCCTGTAAAAGAAACTTCACACAGCATTTGTTTTTGTGTTTGTTTTTATCTTGCCCTTCAGTCTTTTCTACCATGAGAATGTTATAAAGTGTTTTTTCCCTGTGGAGCATGCGCCTACCCAAGGAACCTTCTTGAAATCAGAGAAAGCAGCCCTCACAGAGGCCAGTTCCTTGATCTTAGATTTCATATTCTTTAGAACCAAGAAAAAAAATCACTTTGTTTTTTTACAAAATACTCAGAGTAGAACAAGTGGATTAAGACAGATCAACATCCACACATCCACTTGAGTTTTTTCAGAATCTCTCTTTATTGAAGTCATTTTTCACTTCCTGTATGTTATTCTGATTTCACTTCTTATATCATCCTTTAATTTGCAGCTCATTTTAACTATGAACATTCTAAACTCCTTCTCTGACATTTCTTCCACTGTGGTATCAATGGATTCTGTGATTGAGGTATTTTGGTTTGTTTGGGGTGACTTGTTCACTTGGTTTTTCATACTCTTTGTGTGTCTACCCACGTAACAGCATGAATCTGAGGCAGTAAAGCTTCTACTCTGTGGACTTATACTGTCCCTGAAGGTTTCCAGTACCTTACTGTTTAGAGGGAGGCAAATAATAACAACAACCAAAGCAAACAATATACAGCATCAAACCAAATAGTTCCTGATATAACATCTCTACAAAGTTAATTGTCACAATAAATAGAATTTGATGTGATCAGTTATTGCTCACAGTAAAAGTACGTTACCGAAAAAATAGTGAGGTTGCAAAAGGGTTTATAATTTCGATTGGTGAACAGGGAAAGAACAGAAGTGATGTAGGATGTGATGATTATGAGGCAAGAGGAGAGAAAATAGAAGTAAAGAATTATAGGAAGAGTAAAAGAGAGAATGATAGAGATTGGCTGTTAGCAGAAGAAAAGAAAGAGAATCAGGGAAAAAGAAAAGTGAGAGAAAAAAATACATAAAATAAAAATATTTAAAAAATTAAATGAATACAAACAAAACCAAAATAAGCTGATCAAACATCCTAGTCCTCAAAATACTGATTCATGAAGAATGACTTCAAAAAATGCCAGAAATTAGATAAAAGAAATAAATATATGTAAGTGTTCAAGAACCATTCATGTCACAATTAAACAGAGGAAAGAAAAAAGAAAAAAAATCTTGATGAAAAGTTAAAGAATTGTTTTCATTGTGGTTCAAAAATCATCTACTTCCTTTATTAGCAGTGTTACAAAGAGTCTGATATCTTATCAACCCTCAGGGTGGGGTCTCTGGAGTGTGAGAAGAATTCCCATAAATAGAGCTCCTGGAGGCAAGATTTAGGCTTAGGTAGGCTTGGTTCTTCCTTGAAAGGCAATTGGTCTGAAGATTTTAAATCAGTATACCTCCAGGGTCCAGGGGTTGCTGGGAGACTGTACCCAAGAGATCTTCCCTGGGTTCCATTTATGTGGCAGCAGAGCTAATCCTTAGTCCACTTTGTCACTGGCAGACCCCTTGCTTCCTAGTCTCTCAAGTTTAGTCCCCAAACTCAATCTCTCCTACCCCAGCCCTTTCAAATTCCTTGGTTAAAACATCTCTCCCAACTTCTCCTGTGAGCCACTGGGCTCAAGGGGGAAAGGGGAGCCAGGTGGGTTTCTGTGTATTCCCCTGTGTAAACCCCTCTCTGCATTTAATTTTCTCCTGGTCACTTAGGCACTCTCTATGTCATCTGGTGTGGGTTTGCCAGGCCTGTTTTTTGGGCCAACTTCAAGTTTGCCAGGAATTGGCTCCCCCAGCTGCTGGACCAGCTGAAAAATGACTCCTTCCTCTGTCCTTCCTGGGCAGCCAGGCGAGATGTAACCTCTTTCCTACACCAGGATATTATGCATCACACCTTTCAGGTTAGTCTGGCAGTGTCTTTGATCTCCAATCCTTTGGTACTCAGACACACCACAGGCCTCCTAAATATGTGGGTTCCTTTAATTCCCTTATACCTCTTCTTTGCCTATAGGGGAATCACTCCAGCTGGTGTCCTGCAGCAGCGGCAGCAGCACTAGGGATTTCTTTCTTATTTATTATATCCAATGTCCATTGACCCTAACATGCTCTGAATGTCCAGTATTAATTCCCAGTAAAACCCCCCTTCTTCTTCTCCTCCTCCTCCTCCTCCTCCTCCTCCTCCTCCTCCTTCTCCTCCTCCTCCTCCTTCTTCTTCTTTTTCTTCTTCTTTGATTTGTTTCCAACCACCTGGCTAAGAAACTGCCTATCTGATGTCTTGGTTTCGTGCTACAGAGCAGCCAGGAAAGTGACCTCTATTTTGCTATCTTGAAAACTCCCATTATGTCAATAGAAGATTGTTTTCTATTTTGTCAAAAATGCAAACTTAATTAAATAATCAATTTGATACATTTTTTATTTTTACAAAAATATTTTTATTTTTAGCTGAAATGATTTTATGTATATGTGTATATTAAGTACACATATTTATAATATAGATAGATATGAAGTTAAATAAAAAATTTCAGTTTTCATTGTTTATTCTTTGTCATTCTTATACTACATATCATGAGGTATTACTGAAAAGAATTTCACTGCATAGAAGAAGGTGGTGGTTAAAAATAAGTTCTAGCTAACAAATATGTCAGAATTATTCCTGCCCTTATGTGTATAGCAGTTATAAAAAAGAAAAAAATATATCTTAAACTATATTGCTACTTATTGTTTTGCTATGAAAAATACACTTTGTATTTCCTTTTTATGTAGGTCTTTTTCAGGTAGTTTTTAACTTTTCTCTGGCTTAATTTGATGAAAAAATTGCACTAAAACAAATTCTGGCCAATAAAAAAAGCTAACTGCTTCTAATTTAAAATAGGAAGGGCAGCAGAATAAAATAGATGCTAGTATTGCTGTATGTGTATACAAGACTGTATGAACAATGTGATTCTGCAATCTGTACACTCAGAAAAATGAGAAATCATACCCCATTTGATTCAAATGTATGATATGTCAAGATCATTGTACTGTCATGTGTAACTAATAAAAAAAAAAGAACACCAATAAATAAATAAATAAATAAATAAATAGAATATATTGCACAGAGATGAAAGATGAAGTCTCTTCTTAGCTATTCTTTTTGATAGGAAAGCTATTAGCAGAACAGTCCTAGACCAATCCCATCATCTTTAGGCTATGGTCCCCTGGAGCAGGGAGTGTGGGGAGGAGGAAGGAGAGACAAAGCTGAGCTGATGGTTGAGTTTGGAAGTATATAAGGGTGTGTCCAGACTATTCCCTTCCCTCCCTTTTCTTCAGAACACAGATGTGGTCCCAAAGACAGTCTTCTCGGTGCCTTCATTGCTATAACTCTGTATGTTTTTAACCAGCACTGCAAGGACTGAGAAGCTAAATTGGCTAACTCAGATATTCAGGATTAGAGAAGCTATTTGTCTTTGGTAACAAGTCCCTTTTTCCAATTCCAGCTTAATGATGTGATGCTTTGAACCTCATGTAATTTTGCTGTACTGGTTTATTTCCTAATTGTTTAGAACTTCAGTGAAGATGGGTATGAGATTTACTGAGCCTCCTCAGAGCTCTACCCCATGGTAAACAACAGTGGACTATGTCCCAGATGATATCCGTTCAGCCTGTAATTTCATATTGAGGGATTAAGGCTAATGCTGATAATACTAGGAAAATTGAAAGATGATTGGAAAATTTTGGTTGGTAATGTGAATACAAATGAAATAGAACATTATAAAAACTTTGCTCTGAAAAATGAGATCTTGGAACAAATTCACTGCAAGTTTTTAAAACTATTTTCTCATTGTCATTTAGAGCCTTTAACTATTTAATAGAATAAAATTAAGGACTAAACTCTTAATATTGTTTTTACTATAACTTAACAGCAGTAAGTTTAAAGAAAAAATTTATTATTAAAATCTGCTTTCTGAATGCTGGCCTGTTTTTTTAATATATATATTAGATAGATGATTCATAAAATTCAACAACAAAAAAGAAGCCAATTATATTTTAGTTACATCTCTCTGATATATTCTTTACTCTTCCCCAGCTAATTTCTAGCCATATAATGTGATATGATTAAAATGTTAAACCAGGTCATTATGCAGTTATCATTAGAAAGTATATATTGTGAATTTTGCTTGGAAATAATTAGTTTCTTATATATGAAGCTAATTTTAGGCCCCCACTTGGAGTTGTTTCTAACTCTGAGTGTATAACAGCAAGGTATTATTAAATAATTTTTCACAGTATCCACTATAATATATATGTTTTTATTAATAATGACAACAGTACTTGTTTTAAGTCATGACATACTGAAATGTATTATAAGATATTTTTTTGAAAGCTCTTTCTCTGAACCTCTTGTTATCATGGCTTATGTAACACAAGGCAAGATTTCCAGGAAGGGACCAATTCAAGACAAGAATCTTGCTAAATTTGAAGGAAATTTCCAAATTGGAACTATAGAAGCATGTCAGATTATATATATATATATATATATATATATATATATATATATATATATGTAAACTGCTTGCTCTATGGTAGTGTTGGGATTTTAAGGAAATATAATAGTTTACAGATGAGTAGATGGGTTTAAATAATGTAGAATTTACTTCACTGCTAAAATAGAATCTACTTAAATGGATTCATTGCTAGTCAACATCCCCAACAGTGCATATTCCATCTCTTCTGTTGGTCAGAAAGAACTTGTATTCAATAATTTTTTTATTACTTGAATTCCCTCGAAGCTTCAGAGATGCAATTTTGAAAGAAAACACTATTATTTTAATGTAGTAGTTATTTGTAGAACTTGTAGTTTATAGTTCATTATAATATGTTTAAGATTTCTTTATCATATCTTCATTGATTAAAAGGAAATCAAGACTTTTCCAGGCACAATTCAAATAGTAACAAAGTCCACATTGGGATCTGATGTGAAATTCAATATGTCCTTCTGGTGCCATTATCCGAGGTGAGTGGACCATCCTAAATTCCAGAGTAGTATTTATGAGTGTTTAATTGGGCAGGAACGATTTGTGACAATTGCAGAGTTTCACTTTTCCTTGTTCCAGATTCTGATTCAAGTTCATCCTACTTTCTTTTCTCTTCTTTTATTCACCACACAAAGCTAACTAATTGTTTCTTCTTAATACTCTCACATTCCTCTTTTTATATTTCTGTCATCAAACAAATGATTTCATAATAGCCTAGAATTTCAATTACCTTTAACAACACTCATTTTTTCCTTTTGCAAAATTTAAGAAAGATAGAGACTGTGCCATATTCATTTTTATCTGCTTCATATTATTTAGCAACTATACTCAGCCCAAAATTATTGACTTAATTTTATTACTAATACTGGTGAATGTACAAAGAGAATATAGAATATAAAATAAAATATAAGATTATTTTTGTTAGTTTCCAAGAACTTTGACAAAATAAAAATAAGCAAAATTAGAAATAAGAATAACAAAAATAGCAAATGTAGAAATAGAAAAAATATAATTAGCAAAGCAGAAGTAGGAATATAATAAGATGTTCTGTACTAAAAAACAAAACTACTTGTTGAAATAAGATATCAGCATGTATCTGTTCTAAATGTTATCAGAGATAACAGTTTGGGCTTTACAGGAAATACTGAAGAGTAGGGATAGTGTTATATTTCTCCTGGACCAGAGGGGATCAACATGGACTTGTTGTGCTTCTGTTCCATTATCAATGCAGTGTACATGAGAAAATACTTTAGTAATACCTCAGTAGATGGTAGAAATGGATTTTTTTTGGAATTTTTCTTATCATATCTACTTTCTTTTAATATTCTTTCTCATTCTCCACCTTTTAAATTTCTACTTATTGTTTCTCTCTCTCTCTCTCTGTTTTCCCCTTCTCTTTTTTTCAATCCTCAGCATTTTTGGATATACACAAAAATACCAAATTTCATAGTAATGCTTATGAATCAGAGAATTTAAAATTCTGGAAATTAGCAGTGTTGGTAACTATTTATTCCCTCACCTTCAGTGTTGACTTTATAGTTGAAGAGGCCACCTAAATGGTTCTCTAATGCTAAACAGTGCCATTTTATCTCCTTGGATAGTCCTACTCTTTTAGGAATAAATTTGATTATTATTATGAGAAATTCTTTTTTTCCTAGTTTGAAACTATAACAGCAAGTTTGTTTCTATTGATTATATCTCTGGATACTTTTTAATTGAGCATCATATAATTGAGAATAAGTGAATAAATTTGGTTATAACCAAAGTTATAGTGTTAATTCATACTAAAAGATAAAGATAAAGAGATATAATAGATTTCTTGGAAATATAACTAACTTTTTCCTTTTAATGAATATGTGTATGTAATATAAGAAATTAATACTTTCATTTCTAAATCTTACTTCATAGAGAAGTTGGGCAAGAATTACTGGTATTTCTCCTCAAAGTAGGAATGAGGCAAAGAAACTCACTATCTCTGCCTACTATTTAATACTGCATTAGAAGTACGGGTCAGAGAAATTTCAGAAGAAAAATACATTAGAAGTATAAAAGTGAGTAAAAACAAGCAAAACGATTCTGTTTGAGATGGTATGAGAATATTCCCTGAAATTCCAGAAATTTGATGTTAAAAGTAATTGTAACAATAATAGGATTTAGTAAAAGAGCAGCATATTAAGTTACATACTAAAATAAATAGCTTTCATCTATGCAAACAATAAAGAGTACATAAGGGCATAGTAGAACTCCATTTATAAGAGTAAAAAAAAAATCCTCAAAGTATCTTAAATAGGAAAAATACAAAAAATATATAAGGAGAATTTTTAGAATATTCCTGAAAAACACAAAGGTAGATATGAACAGAGAAAGATACACTCATTGTCTTTATGATTTAATATGATAATGATTTAATATTATAAATAGATTAGTTGTTCATAAATCAATCAATAAATTCAATACAATTTCAATAAAATGTGAGCAAACTACTTGATAAAATTAACTCTTTTTTTTAAAACTGGTTATTTACCAGAGTGCTTACCACTGAGCTACATCCCCAGACCTTTTTTAAATTTTTTTTGACAGGATTTCACTAAGTTGGTTAAGGACTATCTAAATTGCTAAGGCTAACCTTGAACTTGCAATTCTCCTGTCTCAGCTTCCCAAGCTGCTATTATTACAGGCATGAACCAGGGGGCTTTGATAAAATTTGTTTTAAAGTTTATGTGGACAAAGAAAAATGCAATAGCCAAGAAAACAAAATCATGGAAAAACTATAAGGGGAGATTCCTTGAAGATATCAAAACATACTATAATGCTTATATAATTATAATGGCATGGTCTGGGACATTAATGTATAAATAAAAAAAGAATTGAATAGAAAATCCAAATATTGATTAAGAACATAGGAGGATTTAGTGCATAATAAAGGTAGTGTTTTAAAATCATGGTAAATGATAGCTTTTCATTGAGTGATGCTGGGACAACTGAGTAACCATTCATAAGAAAGACAGAAACATAAATTAAACCTACTCAAGAATGTAAACTATGTGCAAAAACAAACCATAGAAGTACAGATTAAAATGAAGGTGAAATCTTATTTAAACTTGATGCAGGCAATGACTTTCTAAACATGATTAAAAATACCAAAATTCCAAAGAAATAAAAAGAAAATGACAAATATGGCTATATACCCCTTCAAAAAAACCCCCCAAAACAAATAAAAAAACCAAACAAACAAAAAACCAAAACTAAATTTAAAAATCATAAAAGAAATCAAGACATCTGAGAAACTAGGAGAAAACCTAAAACCTAATTATAGGAAAACATTGAATGAATCCAAATTGAGAGACCTCCTCCAAAGTAAATGACTAATACTCATCAAAATCCCAAGGTCATGAAAAAATACAAAGAAACATTGATGCACAGATTGGACACACAACAACCAAATGCAATGTGAGATCCTGGACATCATTAGGGAAGAGTATTAGGAGGAAACCTGGAGAAATTCAAATAAAGTTTATAGCTCAGTTTTTAGTATTTAACCAATCTTTGGTATTCTGGTATGACAATATAATATGTTTACTCAATTATTCATTTAAATTGTTAATATTATAGAAAACTAGATTAAAGGAATATATAATTTTCTCTACTATTTTGCAGCTTTCTGTACATATAAAATGATCTCAAAGTAAAGTTATTAAAAATTAGTTTTAGGCACTAGAACAGAGACCCTGTGCCTAATAGCAAAAATAGGCCCAAATCTTCACCATGTCAGCCTAGGATCTGACTTCTTTAACAAGACCTTAAAGTGCAAGAAGTAAAATCAAGAATCAATAAATGGGATGGATTCAAATTAAAAAGCTTCTTCTCAGCAAAGGAAACAATTAATAACGTGAGGAGAGAGCCTGCAGATTGGAGAAAAATCTTTACACATACACCTCCAATAAAGCATTAATCTTTAGGATATATAAAGGACTCAAAAAAATTAACACCAAAAAAACCAAATAACTCAATCAATAAATGTGCTAAGGAACTGAAAAGACACTTCACAGAAGAAGAAAAACAATTTATAAACAAATATATGAAAAAGTGTTTAACATCTCTATCAATTAGAGAAATGCAAATCAAAACTACTCTAAGCTTTGATTTTACTCCTGTCAAAATGGCAATCATTAAGAGTAAAGACAACAATAAATATTGACAAGGATGTGGTGAAAAATGTATACTCATACATTTATGGTTGGACTGAACATTCATGCAAGCACTATGGAAAGTAGTATGGAGATCCCTCAGGAAACTGGGAATGGAACCACCATTTAACCAAGCTATCCCACTTCTTGGTTTATACCCAAAGGACTTAACATCAGCATACTATAGTGACACAGCCAAATCAATGTTTATAGCAGCTCAATTCACAATAGCTAGAATATGGAAACAAACTAGGTATCCCTCATTAGATGAATGGATAAAGAAAATACCCAATGGAATATTACTCAGCTTTAAAGAAGAGTGAAATTATGGCATTTGCCAGTAAATGGTAGGAGGTGAAGAATATCATGCTAAGTGAAATAAGCCAATCCCACCAAACCAAAGGCCGAATGTTTTCTCTATCATGCAGATGTTAATTCACAATAAGCAGGGTATAGGGGGGCATTAGAGAGAATAGCATTACTTTAGATTAGGTAGAAGGAAGTGATGGAAGGGGAGGGGAGGGGATATGGGGATAGGAAAGATAGAATGAAACAGACATTATTATCATACGTATATATGTGACTACATTACCAATATAACTCTGCAACATGTACACTCAGAAAAATGAGAAATTGTATCCCATCTACGTATGATATATCAAAGTGCACAAATGCATTCTACTGTCATATATAACTAATTAAAAGAAGTTAAAAAAATTAAAAACACAAAAAATAGTTATGAAGATTAGAACTAGAAAATATGAAATAAAATGAAGATTATATATGTTCATATAGGCATAATTCAGAATAAGCTATTGAGTGAACAAAGCAGTTTTCAGGATAAACATAGAGGCATTTAAACTGATAAACACCTATGTATTAAAAGGGAACTTATAATGCTGATTTTGGAATAGTTGTGAGTTCCAAGCAAGAAAGGAAAATGGGAGTTGGAGGGTATCCAGGGTATTTTAATTATATCTGTAAGATTTCATTCCTTTAAAAAAAATGGAGACAGATACGGCAAATGTCAGAAATTTATGAATTTAAGTAGGGGGTACACATGTTGGGTCCTGTAAGCTTGAATTATTTTGAATGAAAATATTAAAAGAAAATATAATGGATTAAATAGGATCTTTTTAATAAGAATGAAACTTTTGGCTAAGATGAACATGATAATAAAAATATTTTGAAAGTTCTAACCCTTATTTCTAGTGTTTTGCAATAAAAGCATCAGGCTAGTACTATTGATCTAATGTTGACATTTTCCTTTGGATTTCATACCAAACAACACAATTTTATTACTTCAAGTCTTTAATTCATACAAACATAAAATGTTGTGACTCTATAGCTTATTATTTAGAGTAGAAATCACACATTGTTGTCCTCTGGGTTGAACTTGGCCCATATAGTGTTTTGTTTGGCCCATAAGGTGTTTTTAATAAAATTGAACCAACATGTAAAAGTTGGGTATTTCTCTTAGAAATCCAGATTTCTGGCTTCTTTTAAAAAGAAAAATAAGAGACCAACAGCATGGACTCTAAGTTCTGAATGGTCAAGAGCAAGAAGTGGGAGTCCCATCTGAACAGATGTGAGTGCTCCAGTCCCGAGAGCCCCCAATATAAAGACCAAGTACAGATTTGGCATCTGCCTTTGTCATTAATGTCTTGATTTCACATGCTTGATCTTAAGGCTTAGGAGTTTACGCTGTCTGCCTCTAACGGTGAAATGTTTGCTCTTCTTCTTTTGGAAAAATCTGAACGTGTGTGTGCATGTACACACCCATCTAAGTGCATGAGTGCATGTGTGTGTGTAGGCAAGTGTGTTGGAGTAGTTGGTTAGAACAATGTAAGCTGCATCTTTCTTTCCAATTTAATTTTCTCAAATACTCTAAGTACATACATTGCTATGAGTGATCTGAACATAGAACTGATTCTAAGAAGACATAAAATTACAAGACCAGTTGTGCTAATGATACTCAAATATCATTTAAAAAGATCAGGTGAACTTTCCCTTATTAAATATTGGATATATTACCAATTTATGAATGTATGGATCACATTTTCTCCATTTCTGATCTATTCCTTTCCCTACTTTCTTTCTTCTATTAACAGATTGAACATACACAAAACTTGAATTCTGTGATGGAAACTATTGTCTGTGGCTTTTACTTAAATATTATACAACTTTAGTAAGCAAATTCTGCTGAAAAAACATGATCTGTATAAATTAAGTTTAAATTCTGATTTTTATTACTGTTTTATAGTTGTTTTTATACTGGCAAGAATATAGTATAGTCGTAAAATTTTGTTCATTACCATGCAAAACTCGAAAAGTTCTTGGTATTGACAAATTAAAAAAAATAGCACCAGACTTTTGAACTGTTTCTTTTATTTTCTCTCTTTTTTTTTCCTTTCCCTTCCTCTATTTTACTCTTTTATGACCGTAAAGAGTCCTACGACAGTGGTCATATGAATTCAACATGAGTGTCAATTAGAAGAACTAGGGTCTTGTGAACCTCTAGTGAGGTCATAGTCCTTTGGAAAAGTTGATGGACTGGTTTCCTAAGTTTAACCTCTGAGTCTAGGATAAGCAGATGAAAGGGCATCAATACGAACAGAAAGTGTCCTGGCATTCTGTCTCCTTTTCTGATCGCTGAGAAATCTCAGTGTCTTTTCTACCTTTTTTCAGTATTGTCTTTTAGTTAGCTGACTTCTGGTATAAAGACCACTGCTCTCCTGTTTTTGTGATCTTGCTTCTGGATTTCTGTAAGGCTTCTCCTGAACTCTGATCCAGATTTCAGACCACAGTTCAATTGACTATTTCATTTTCTGACTTGTATTCTTTGATGACATTTTTAAGTTCCACGAATCAGATATTCTAAATGGATTTTTTGTTTCCAAGATCATGGATGGAGGTATTTTCTTATAATACACAATCTCTTGTATGTGGCCACATGTTAGAATTAATGTTCCTAATTCTTCAAATTTTATACATTTTAATCTAGTTAGTACCACTGATTGTACACAGCATCTATGAACACACTTTAGAAAAATCATTAAGAAAAATATAGATTATACACAGATACACTTGAGTTTTAGCTAATTTATTTTAAAATAAAATATAGGAAATTTGTTATTTCATCTATAGTTTACATCACAAATATAAATTGATTATAATAGACCAATTTATTGAGACCTGATGATGTGATTCAAAGAAATATATTCTAATAGAATATCTTCATTGTAAGTGAGTGAGGCAAAATATGCTTGTACAGCTTCCTTTGTAAGGTGAAATACTTACAGCAGTGCAAAAACCATGCTCTTTAAAGGAAAAACTGAAAAAGAGATGAGTTAATTATTCATGCACCATCTTGGTAGCAATCAGAATGCAAACTTGCTAAAAATAATCATAGGTGAGCAGCTTCTATATAATCACCTAAGTAGGTGGACCAATTTTCTGTTATCGATCAATTTTGATACATTAAAATATTAACTAGATGAGAATAATCTATCTGGAAAAGAGCCCAGCAAAGCATTTTGGACAAGGACACTATGTCAGTCAGCATTTTTTTTTCAGGGAACCAAAACCAATAGGATCTATTGTGAGGGAGAAAGAAGAAGGAATTCATTACTGGAATTAACTCACAAAATTATGGAGGCTAAGTCCCACAATATGTCTTCAGCAAGTTGGAGAATCAGGAAAAATGGTGGTATAATTCAGTTTGATTTAGCTCTGAGAATAAGAGGAGCCAATGATATAACTCTCAGTCCAAGATCAAATCTCCGAGCACTGATAAATGGGGTAGAGGTGCTTGTATAAGTCCTAGAGTTTGAAGGCCTAAGAATTAGTGTGACAGTATCACAGGGTATGAGAACGTGGACGTAGATCCTCAATGGATTAGATAATATTCACTTATATTGGCAGGGAATGCTATGATTCAGATATTATTTGTCCCCCAAGGGGCCATGCATTGGAGGCTTGGTCCCCAGGGAGGCAATACTGGGTGATGATGGAACCTTTAAAAGGTGTGGAATCATGGGAAATCCTTAGATCATTGTTGCTCTGCCCTCAGAAGGGATTAATAGTAGACGTCATGCAACACCTTAGTAGTTCTCATGACAGGGTTTGTGATATAACTTTGAGCTTGTCCCCACTCGGCTATTTGTCTTCCTGTCTGGTGATGTGATTATTTAATTCTGAACATGTAATCCACCATGAGGTTAAAAAACAAACAAACAAACAACAACAACAACAACAAAAAAAAAACTAAGGTGAACCCCTTACCAGAATCTGTGTTCTGTCATTTGGATCCTCAGTCTCCAAAACTGAGCTAAATAAACTTCTTTACAAGTTAGACTGTCTTATGAATTTGTTATGGTCAAGAAAAGTTTTAACAATGGATGAATGTTCTTTTAAAATTTAATGATTTAAATACTAATTTAAACATAGACTCACTCAGAAATAATGTTTTACCAGCTATCTGGACCTCCTTGAGCCTCATCTAGTTGACATATAATATTGTCAACTTGATATCCATGTATATTTTCTTAAACCATACTTCTACAATAACACAATAACAAGGTTATGATTCAGACTAACATGATATAACTATCCTGCAAGAGCTTAAAATACACTAATGCCTTCTGCAGAAGAAAATGAAAAGTCCTTGAGTGATACTTACTCTTTTGATATCCTATAATTTAACTATTATGATGCAGAATTAATAATACTTAAATACTGATAAAAGTGAATACATGTTGTGTTACATACAAAAGAAATAAGAGAATAAAGAGGGCTTTTTAAGATTTTTAATTCTATATTCATAAACTTCAGTAGCCAATTCATTTTTAGGATCTTATGTTTGTGAATATAACATAACTATCTAAAATGGTTTTAAATCTGAAAATAGCTGCTACTCTTATAAATGATATTTTTTATTTTTGTTTTATTTATTTTTATATCATCTACTTGGACAATCAATGTTTATAGACTAAAAAATGTGAGTTTAGCCACAAAGAAATGTAAAACAAATATAAAATAAAATTTCCATATTTTTTCAATGTGAATCTTCATGATGCCATATTAACTTTATTACTTATTTATTTGACTTTTTGTTTTTGTTTATTTTGCTTTCTTAGTTATATCTTACTAACACAAGCATCCCAAACAATAATATGCACAAAAATTAACTAAAAACAAATAAACAAAAACAACAAAACGTAAGAATAACAAATGCCATTATTCTGGGCTTATTTGTCCTCATAAACTCATGGTATTTTGGCCATTTCTTGATTAAAAAATATTTTTAAGCAGTCTTAGATTTATAAGAAAATAGAGCAGAGAGAGCAGTTTCTATAGACGCCTCCGTTCTCATCCCACAATTTTCCTATTAATGACATATTGCAATGATGAAGTACATTTGTTACAATCCATGAGCCAATTATTACTAACTAAATTTGCCTTAGGTTCAAATTATAATAACATACATGAATCATTACAGTATTACACAGAATATGCCCTGAAAATACCCAGTGCTCCACAAATTCATCCTTTCCTCTTCCCTAAACCCCTAGACCTATTCATTGTCTCTCCAGTTTTGCTACTTCCTCAGTGTCACATACTTGGGATCATCTAGTAAATAGTTATGGCTTCTTTCATTGGGTAATATACATTTCAGGTAACTCCATGCCTTTTTGTGGCACAGTAGCTCATTTATCTTTATCATTGAAAAACATTCCATTCAATAGATTTACAGTAGTTGGTTCATTCATCTCTTCAAGGACCTTGTGTTTATTCCCAAATTTGGCAATTATGAATAAATTACTATAAATATTATGCAGATTTTTGTGGGGAAGTACGTTTTCAGTTCATTTAGGTAGATATCTGGGAGTGTAGTGGCTGAGTTGGATTCTTAAAGCACATAGTTCTGTAAAAAACTGTCAAATTATTCTTCAAAGTGGCTATTTTATTTTTATTCCCACTGGCATTCCCTTCAGTATTTGGTGCTATCAGTGTTTTGGACTTTCGGCACCTCATTTGGTGTGCAAAGGTGTCTCAAGGCTATGTTAATTTACAATCCCCTAATGATAATCACTTTTTATGTGCTTGTTTGCTGTCTATGTATCTTCTTCAGTAAGCTCTCCACTTTGTCCATTTTTTAATAAGGTGCTTGTTTTCTTATTTAGTTTTAAGAATTCTTTGTACATTTGGCACAGCAATTCTTTATTAGATACTTATTTTGTGAAGATTTCCTCCCAATGAGGATTATCTTTCCATTCTCTAAACAGTCTTACACAGAGAAGACATTTTTAATTTTAACAAAGTCTAACATGAATTTTTTTTCATGATCATGCTTTTGGCATTTTTTCACTTTCTGAAGGATTGATATCTTGAATAACTTTTTCTAAACATTTACCAACCATTTCAGTTGGTGCTGTTTTTTTCTTTATCTCTTGCATTATAAGATTCTGAAATTTCAATTTGTATTTCTATTATTTGTAAAGAAGAGAAAAAATTATCTATTACTAATTTAGCTAACGGGAAGAAAGTTGAATCTGAAAAGGCTTTCTAATATTCTTGAGAATCACCTTGATCATAGCATTCACCTCCCCAAACCCAGTGGATTGTGGAATAATGAGGTGACTGAATGATATGTATTTCCTGTGACTCTGTGAGTACAAGTCTAATCCATGATTCCCAGCATTTCTCCATCTTCTCCAGGTGCTGTTTCTTAATCTGTGCTCTTGAATTCTAGTAATTTCCTATCTTGCATGTCAATGTGTTGCCAGCCATACTCCTGTTGATTCTAGCATATCACTTTTGGAAGGTTCCTGGTTGGGCTGCTAGTCTCCAGTTTTGTTACCTGTATCTCCACATCCTCATACTCTATCAACAAGTAATCATTTGAGCTTTCCACTGAGCACTAATCATTTTTAAAAATGTGATAGAGATGTTAAGCAATAATATAAACAATGTACTTAGAGAGTCTTAGAATAGTGTATTAGCAAGCAATTGGAATGAATTTCAGAGAAAGTTTTCATATTTGTAATGAAAATAGAGTTGGGGTGAAATAGAATGCCAGCTAGCTCAAGATCTAGAAAGAGAAACTCAAAGCCTACAATCAAAAGTTCATTGATGGGGCTGGGGATGTTGCTCAATCAGTAGTGCACTCGCCTGGCATGCATGGGGCGCTGGGTTCAATCCTCAGCACCACATAAAAATAAAATAAAGATGTTGTGCCCACCAAAAACTAAAAAATAAATATTAACAAATTCTCTCTCTCTCTCTCTCTCAAAAAAAAAAAAGTTCATTGATGATAAACTTTTCTGGATTGGAGTCACCCAGGGTAACCCAGTAGACCTGGGATTATTCTATTTTATCTCCTGGAATAATGCAGGATTGTTACTTGGGCAAATGTTGTTTATTATATAAATCATTTTGTGACTGATTTGTTAGTTTTAAAGAAATTAAACAATTCTTTTAACAGTGTGAAGTTAATGAGAAATGTCTGAATTCCAACTACTGAATAAATCCTTAGAGACCCTCAGAACAATTACAGCAACTGGGAAGTTTGCCTCTATAATTTTATTTCTGGGCTAAATTACAAAGGTTCATATTATCCATGGAAAGCAAAGATCTGTTTTTAATAAACTGTATTTAAATATGTTTCTTGATAATAATGAAAGGAATAAATGGATTTGTGTAGGACAATGATTTGTGCACAGTTTGTAGTCTTTATGTTTGTTAAGGTTTTACAAACATAATATAATTATATGCAAAAGAGAGATTTCAGTAAATATTATCAAAGAGCTTGAAAATGTACTATTGATGTTTGAATCTGAGAAATAATTTCCTTATTCTATTACAGAAATTTTACTGAGAGCAAGATGATGATATTAACTGACATTGTTTATCATGATCAAGTTAAAATATGTGATGCACTGAGAAGACTATGAAGTCAAAACCTCAGAGATGTTTTCCTTAGAATTATATTTAGAAAAATTCTATATCTTAAAATGTTATTTTTAGAAACCCTATTATACCATTTTTATGGTACTTTGAAAATTGTATTATATATTCCTTTGTGTATGAGGCTCTTGATCTCAAATATAGCCTTAAAGAACATGTCACTTAAGAAACATTTCATAATGGGGCTTAAGAAAAGTTTTTAATCCAAAACATTTTTGTTTTCAGGGCTTAAAATTTATATACCTTTTTTTTTGAGTAGGTAAAAAGTATAGACAGAATTTTCAAACTAATCCTCCAATGAAACTTCCTCTTTTACAGATTTGGAAAAGGAGGCTTTGACAGGACAAGCTGGGTGGTTTACTTCAAGTGACTGACCTAAGCCAGCTGTCTAGTCTCCACCTCTTTATTCACATCTCAGTGTGTTTTCAAACATGCCGTACATATCGCGTCTTTCATATGGCACCCAGACTTGGTGGTTTGGAGTAAGAACAAGGATATTTTCTCTCCTCAGTTCAATGTGTGTACATAAACATGGAGTACTGCCAGAAAAGAGCCTACGTAACCAAACGTTCCTTGTAATCTCTTTTAGTGATTGATTATGGTGTTTGGGTATGTGATGTTATAAATGCAAAAATGTGGGATGAGTGTGTTTCTGTCATTACCCAATTGACCTTTAGGCCTTTTTCCTAAGCCTGGTTGCTTCTTAAGTGGTGAAGAAACTGCACTCCAGAGTCCCATGACTTATGTTTAAAGTTGGACTTTTCTATTGTTTATCTGTTTTGACCTAGGGGAGATAAGTTCCACAGCTTACGTAGATTATAACAGTACCTCCTTCATAAGGTAGGTAGTGCAATTCCTGGAACATAGTAGTATTTGCTTAATGCTGGTGCTGATGATGTTGATTTAGTTTTCACCCATCCTAAGTCACTTGATTTCGATTCCTTTGATAATACATCATTGGCCTGACTAAATGTCACTCTTCAGGGACTACCTTCTCTATCTACATTCTCTTCTCTGGTAAACCTATTAAATCTTATGACGTTTAACACTGTATTTTGAAAACCTTCAAGATAATTTTTTTTTTACATGTAGTTCAGTAAGACTTCTATAGTAGTGTCTCTGTATTCATGGGTTCAATCAACTACAGATTGAAAATATTTTAATCTGCATTTTATGGAACATGTAGAGAAAATTTTCCTTATCATTTTCCCCTAAAGAACACAATATAACAAGCATTTACATTGTTTTAGGCATTGCAAGTAATCCATGGATGATTTAAAACATATAGAAGGAGATACAAAATTTATATACAAATATGATGTCATTATATATAAGGGACTGAGCATCTGTAGGTTTTGGTATTTGTGAAGGTCTTAGAACCAATCTTCAGAGGATAGCAAGGGATGACTGTACTTGAATATTTAAAAGAAATCTCAATTTGAAAGGGAACAAAGCTTAGCCCTTTAAACTCACCCCAAACTAATCACCCGCCAGGGTCTCCTAAATCTCAATGAATGGCTACTTTTACCTTTCTTTTGCTCAGACACAAAATATTTCAGTGATTCTCTCTCCCTAGTTTTCTTTTAATTCCCACATCCAAATTTTCAGCAAATCCTGCTAAACTTCCTCAAAATATATTCAGAAAGTGCCCACATTCACCATCTGTGCTACTACTATCCCTTTTTCTCCCTGGATCGTTGCAATAGTCATTTAACTTCCACATTGTTTCCTTTTAGCCTTTTTTCAACAAGTCAGTTTAAAATATGGGTGGAATCATGCAAGACCCTATTCAAATTCTCCAGTGTTTTCCCAGCTCATTGAAAGAAAACCTAGACTTTCCCCTGACACATAAAGCTCCCTTGGAGATCAACCTCTGCTCTAGCATCTGCAGTCTTTCTGCTGTTGGCCCTGCTCTTGCCACACCACTCTCCTTGGCATTCTCTGCACACAACAACTTCAGCCACAGAGCTTTGATGGCTGTTGTTTTCTCTGCTTGCAACATCTCCCCTGGGGGACTTGCCCCATTACTTTTAAGAATCACGTTTCCTTGAAATCTTTTCCGAAATTCTTCCAATTATTAAATAAGAATTTAACAAATGAACCAAGGATGTGATTTTATAAGGTAGTTCCATCTATAAAGGAGTTTCTAAGACCAAACTTTGTTTTAATAAGCATAAAAGTTCAAAATAACTGATCCTCCATTCATTCAGCCCTTAATAACTTAAAGAGGTGGATAGGGGTCAATAGTGGTGATTTATTGATCTACATCTGTTCTCTTGTCTTTTTTGTTTCTATCAAAAGTTCTGTGATTTGATAAATTCAATATTTTGGTACTTAACTGGCAGCTCAGTATGAGAGTCAGAAAACCATAAAAATCAAGAGAATTATGTTAGAAAGATTTGTGTAGCTACTATAAAAATTTAATTCTGTATAATTAAGAATTCATTTTATGTTTCAGACTATAAGCATTAGGCAGGAAGGGCTCTATCATTTTTACCTCTATGTGACATGTGGGAAGGAATCCGAATAAAACTAATGATTTTTGATAAGCTATGAGCATCAAAGTAAGCAGACAATAACTTGGTAGCATTTTAGAGTTTTTGTTTAAGGAGAACACATACTCCAAAATGTAATTACTAAAATATATGTCCTTCAAATGTAATGTAAATGGTCTCCATATGCTGTTTTACTGTATATAGGCTAAAAAAAAAATCTGTTTTTGAGAACATAAATGACCTGAGGGATATCTCACTGACTACAACAGTGAAAAATGATTTTAGTTTGGGGCATTTTCAAGATAAATATAGTCATTAAATTTTTCATTGTAAATGACATTTGATAAATTTTCATATTGTTTCTTATAAAACAGTTTGAAAAGAAAAGTGGTAGCAATTTTTAGTAATGCTATTGTAAATGAATTGACAATTCAAACAGTACCTTTTTCTATGTAACTATATTTTGACCTTTGCTTTTGTAACTTAGCTATGTTTTCAGGAAAATCACAAAATACAAAAATTGGTATTTTGTACATAGAGAAGGACATATTTAAAGAGTATAGTCCATTAGGTTGAATAAAAAAGAGTCAGCTTTTCTGCAAAGTCTGACTACTTATTTCAGTTTTGGGGATAAACAACCTGGAAGTATATCCTACTACCAGATAATTAAGGATATGGAGGTCTATATAATAAAGAATGAGAGAGAATTTCATTATCTAACAGGTTATAAAGTAGAAATAATTCTCAGTGTAGACTAGACACCCACTTTTCCCATTAGTATAACAGACAATAGGAACCTTGGAGACTATGGCTGGATTAGGTCAAGGAATAGTCAGGATTATTTCCAAATTGTTCCTGAAAAACTGGAATGGGGCAGCAAACTAAAGCAGATGATGGGGCTTAGAGACTGGTATTCATCTGTCATAGAAAACTACCTCAGGATCAGGCATTACTTAAAAGCTCTTGAAAGAAAAAATATATATATATTTAGTGATCAACTCTTTTTTACCCACAGAACATATAGATGATTAGTAAATGTTTAATTTTTAACAGCCTTTGTTATGCAAGACATGCTTTTTCATTATTAGAAACCATGAAAATAAAGAGAACAAAATAGATATTTGCAACATTAATGATAAAATTTTGAGTACACATAATTCTAGCTGTTTTCTCTGCATATGTACTTATATGCCCAACATTTAGGAGTCAAGATCTTAGTCTTTGGGACTCTTCTATTTTCTATCTATACTTGCTTTTTTCCCTATTCAAATGCAATGACTTTAAATACTGTCTCTAGACAGACAACTCCCAGGTATGTATCTCTATTCATATCTTTACCATGAACTCCAAGTATATATGTGTATAAATACATAATGCATATGTGCATCTGTATATACATGTACCTGCTGTTTTTTTGTATATCTCCACTTAGCTCCTGTTCCATTCCATAGTCTTAGTTATCACACTTAATGGAAATTATGTTTATTTAAGTTTTATTTTATAGTATTTAATTAAAAATGGAAATTGTGTGTACAAGACATACAATATGGTGATTTGATACATATATACATTGTGCACTGAATACCACACTCAAATTAATTAGCACATTCATCACCACACATACTTACCATTGTTTTGTGTGAGAGAGAACTTAAAATCTGCTGCCTTATCAAATTTCTGGTTAGCAACACATTGTAGTTAACTGTAGTCACTCATTTATATACTTCATATCCAGAACTTTTTCATTTATTCTATAACTAAAGCTTTATTATATAACTATAACTTTGACCAGTATTTCCCAACTTCTTCCCCTCAAGCTTTTGGTAATCTCTATTCTATATTCTGCTTCTATGAATTAAAGGTTGTTGGACCCATATACAATGAGATTATGTGGTATTTGTCTTTCTGTGTGTGACTTATTCCACTATCACAGTGTCTTCCAGGATTGTGCCATTATGTTTTTGAAAACATTTTTCCTAAAAAACTTGGGGCCATCCTTAACTCTTCTTATTTTCTCACACTCTATGGGATCCATCAGCATTTCCTTGTTCATATTTCAAAATATATTCATAACCTGTCATTTTACACCATCTCCATTGGCTCCACCTTTAATCAAACTCCATCTTCCTTATTTGTTGATTATAATTGCTCCCAAAACTTAATTGCTTTCACATTCATTTCTCTTCCAGGGTAGACATATTTTACCCTATGCCTGTCACCAACCCCCATGTGTCTTTTTCTCTGTCTCATATTTTTTTACTATTAAGTTTATCTAATTTAAAATATGTCTCTCTTTCTAAATTGTAAGAATTCTAAAGGCAGAATCCCACCTCTTATTCACCTGTTTGGCTCTGAAGCTGGCATACAGTATGTGCACTCTAAGTGAAAGGAGAACTAAACAGAGACACATGATTAAGAGGAATGAATATGGAATGCAGACTTGGGAAAACTGATGAGTTGGCCTTTACAATAAAGGAAAAACTATGGTATGAAGATATGAGTGGTAGGAGAGGCAAATATATTTGAATAAGACAGACAGATATTTGAATAAGCATACCAGGAAGAAGTTTTCTGAATGACAGTGAGACTAGGAGTTCTAATTGTTAGCTGGAGAAGCAGATTGAAAAGTAGTGATGCTTGAAACATTTGAGATATCAGAATGTGAGATGTGTCATCCCATAAGGTAGTTCAGATTAGGATAATTCCAAGGGAACAAACCTAGCTTTGGATTATTTTATGGACTTTTATATCTTAGGCATGCATTTAATGTTATGTATAGTTAAGTCATTAAATCCTATGGGAACTTTTAAGATAGGTATGGTTGAAGAAAATTAAGCCCCAAATGGTAAAATAACTTACCCAAAGCCTAGAGATTTTAAAAACAATGTAGTGCTTAAATTAAAACTTCTATGTGAATTCAAAACAGTATGCCATTGTGAGACAACTGAAGCAGGTAAACAAATATATCAGCCAGAGGCAGTGGTGTATGCTTATAATCCCAGCAGCTTGGGAGGCTGAGGGAGGCGAATCTAGTTCAAAGCCAGCCTCAGTAAAAAGCAAGGTGCTAAGCAACTCAGTGAGATCCTGTGTTTAAATAAAATGCAAAATAGGGCTGGAGATGTGTCTCAGTGGTTGAGTGCCCCTGAGTTCAATTACTGGACACCTCCCCTTCACAAAAAAATTATATCAAGTGGAAGATCAAGGATGAGGATGAAGAACCCTAAGAGACATAAGTTAAAAAAAAAAAACAGCTACAAAAACAAAAAAACTGTGTATGTAGAAACAGAGAGCTAAATTCAAAATACTTTAAAAATAATCTTAACACTCCTAACTCAATAACCCAGGGACTAAATTCAAGGACTACTTTTTTTCCTGGGCTTACGTATTATGAGTAGGACATGTTTTCTCTTGCCGACTTTTGACTCTGCTTATTTCTGTTTATGTTCTTTCAGTCATGAGATGATAACCAGCTGAGTTTGAATCTACACTCATTCTTCTTAATTGTACATAACAGAATAGAGGTAGAATAGTCCCTTTGCATAGGACCTACAAAGGAAAAGAACACACTTCTCCTTATTTGCCACAAACTCTTACTCTCTCTGATTGTGTCACATGCAATATCCCTGGAGTAACTCCTTTGGCAAGGGATATGGAAGAGATTGATTTAAGATTGTCTTTGAAGAGCTATGGGATTAATTCTCCAAAATTTATATAGGTGAATATACAGGAAGGTTAAGTCTCCAGTAAAAATCTGTTTTCCTGAGAAAAGTAGCCATGAGGTAGATGATGGGGAGTGGAAAGTCAACCAGAAATGACATTCATCTGCAATAAAGTTCTGCATTAATGTACTCAAGCATAAATACTTTCTGTGCTAGTATACTTGCAGCAAAAATGTATTGACTATGTAATGCATTAATCACTGTGTTATGATTTAATATATGGCCCCAAACAGCACTTATCCTCAACAATCTCATGCTTCATTAAACGGGGACAGATGAATGAGCAATTAAAATGTGATAGAATGTGTATAGGAGCCATTGAGAAGTAATGAAAAGGCATTTAAGCTGGACTTTGAGGAGTAAGCAAGGAAATGTTTTCTAGGAAAGAAGTAACTGAGCTGAGTTTTAAGGTACCTAAGAATTAAAGAGGTGAATTACAGGGAAAAATGGTAAATAAAAAGAGCATTCCAGATAAAAAGAGCAGCATGCCCAAAGTCACATAGGTGAGAAATGATGACGTTCATCTGCCCACTGCTGGAGTATTTTACAAAGAATCTGCTCAAGAGACTTTAGGCTTTTCTAAAATTTTCTTATACATGTAAAAGTTAAATCTGATGGCTCTGTAGAGCATTCTGTGATTGACAAATGAACTACATCTTGTGCAGTTTTCTTTACTCCTCATAGCTTGTATGTTATTATTTTCTTAGGCACTCAGCCCAGTCACTTTGTAAGGAGAGTCAGATGGGGAAAAAAAGGATGGGATACTACAGAAACAATTTTTCCTAATTTCAATCCAGTTATTATGGAAGTGAAAGTTTTAAATGTGCTTGTATACAGAACACACATGTCAGATCCTAGGAATGAAATCTTGAGAAAGCAAATCTACTGCTGATTTTCATTGCCAGCATTTATTTTTCAACAAGGAAGAGAGGGAAATAAGTAGGTGAAAGACCATGGAAGAGATGTTCAGAAAAATGAGGCACCTAATCTGTCCCAAAATAACCAATTCAATAGGTTTTACAATGATAGTGTTATACCTGAGCCTAACTATGAATTGGGAAGAAAAGAAGACTTTATAATTCATCAAAATAAAAAGTAATTTCATAATCCATAAAAGGGAATATTTAAGATTGTTAAGCAATCTTGCTTAAGGGGCAAATATAACTGCTTTTCTTTTTAGCCTTGACTTTAAGACTAGTTTAAGAACTCTCTGGGAAAATGGGCTTTGCCAAACTGTCATGTGGAAAAACACCTTATTGGTTAAGAAAATAAAGAAACAGCAATGCAAACAGTGCCCTGTGTGTTTATCTCATCTCCACACACAGTTTGTTAAGGCTATTAGCACAGGGAGAACTCTCTGGAAAAATGCCTCTTTGATGTTACCATCCATCTGGCTATTATCTAGACTCACTGAAAAGCACAGTTGGAGATGTATGGAACATATTTTGGAAAAACTAGTTTAATTTTGCCCTGGAAAAGTGCTCAATTTTTCAACAATAATGACAATTATTATGCAGATTTTATTGAAAATTCAATATTATTTCATCACTAAAAAATATTTGGAAAAAATTATAATAAGCAAATCTACATCAATTTGCACTAATAAATAAAATGATGGTCTTTTTTCATAGTTTCAGATTTTATATTATTCCTTAAATGGAATCGACTGAGTGAAGAGAATAAATGTCTATTTGGAATTCAAAGAGAAAAAAGAAAAAGAAGACAAGTCACCATTGTATGTGGTAAAAACCCAGCAAGAATTATGTTTAATTGGATACTATTTCAACTGGTACTGTACTGAAACTTTTCCATATGTTTCTATGCTGGTAGATAGTTAGAACTTGGGAAATTGAATCTTTCTTCAATATAAGGAATATTGAGCTATAACAGTGAAGTTTCTACTTTTGCGTTTACTTGTCACACATTAAATTCAAAATGACATATAGGGAATACACATTGGAATCAGACTTCTTATCAGTTCTTCATGGCTTTTTAACTGTGTGACATGAGGCAAGATTCTCAAACTTCTAATTTCATTTTCTTTTTTTAAAATTTTTTTTATTGGTTGTTCACAACATTACAAAGCTCTTGACATATCATATTTCATACATTAGATTGAAGTGGGTTATGAACTCCCAATTTTACCCCAAATGCAGATTGCAGAATCACGTCGGTTACACATCCACAATTTTACATAATGCCCTATTAGTAATTGTTGTATTCTGCTACCTTTCCTATCCCCTACTATCCCCCCTCCCCTTCCCTCACATCTTCTCTCTCTACCCCATCTACTGTAATTCATTTCTCTCCTTGTTTATCTTCCCATTCCCCTCACAACCTCTTATATGTAATTTTGTATAGCAATGAGGGTCTCCCTTCATTTCCATGCAATTTCCCTTTTCTCTCCCTTTCTCTCCCATCTCATGTCTCTGTTTAATGTTAATCTTTTCTTCCTGCTCTTCCTCCCTGCTCTGTTCATAGTTGCTCTCATTATATCAAAGAAGACATTTGGTATTTGTTTTTTAGGGATTGGCTAGCTTCACTAAGCATAATCTGCTCTAGTGCCATCCATTTCCCTGCAAATTCCATTATTTTGTCATTTTTAGTGCTGCGTGATATTCCATGGTATATAAATGCCACATTTTTTTATCCATTCATCTATTGAAGGGCATCTAACTTCATTTTCTATAACTATAAAGGGAGAGAATCATATGTCTCTTAGAAAATTTTTATACAAATCGTAAGCCAATTTCAAATGTTAAAGTATAGTCAGTGCTCACTTGGAATTTGAAGAATTTTTAAAAATCATATCCATGTAGCAATAAAGGGTATAAATACAGATATTTATTATTTATTTATTTACTGAAATTTAATATTAATTCAATACATCCGCTGAAAAGCTATTCTCTCAGACACTTTTGACTCATATTAGCAAATAAAATTGACTGTATTGTACAAGAGAAACCAATAATAAAATTTGGGAAAAATATCTTGATAGAAATTTGAAATTTACTATGCTACAAAGAATAAGATCATGTAGGAACACAGATATTAATTCGAGTCTAATGGGAATTTCTTGAAATACTTTAATCAGAAAGAACATCTTTGGGGATGTATCTGTCTCTTTCCCTTTTTACTTTCAGACGAGCTTAGGACACATATTTCATTTTTTTTGTAGGACTTGGAAGATAACCATCTTTCAATTTTCTAAAATAATTCAAAAAATTATTTTAAAATGTTTATTTTTTAGGTGTAGTTGGACACAATGTCTTTATTTTATTTATTTATATGTGGTGCTGAGGATCAAATCCAGGGCCTCACACATGCTAGGTGAGCACTCCACTGCTGAGCCACAACCCCATCCCCTAATTCAAAATTTTAAAGAGAGAAAGAAAAGAATGAATAAAAAAACTCAGTAAAGAATAAAGTGATAGAAAATATGAGATAGGTAAGTAGAGATGAAAAAGAGAAGTGGTATAAAATCTATATACAAACAATTTCAGATGAAGATATAAGTAAATTGTGGGGAAATATTTAAAAATAATAACAAAATCTGGAAAATTTTATAACTCTTAAAAATTTAGAATTAGAAGTTCTGTAGGAAAGTTGAGTTCACCTATTAGCCTTTGCTATGTAATTAACCACCTTAAACTTATTGGCTTAAAAAATAATTTATTAGTTCAAAATTCTGAGAGCTGACAGTTTGAGTTTGGATCACCTGAATGATCTTACACTGGACTTCCCTTGGTTCACACATGTTTTTTCAGTCACTTGTTAGAATGGCTGGGGCTTAGTCTATGATGATATGCTTTGTGTTTTCAAGATTTTTAGAGCTACAAAAAGAAGCAATGCTCGATGTACAAGTGTTGCTCATGTCTCTGCTTCCATCATGTTTGCCAGCACTTTATTCACAAAACATATCATGTGGACAAGCCTAGTCAAAAGGAGAGGAAAAATAAACTCTACCTCCTAAAGCAGAAACATTAAAGTCACTTTGCAAAATGACAGACATTCAGGAAAGGATAAATGGTTGTATTCATTTTTACAAACCATCTACCCCATCAATTAAAATTACATTAGAGAAGAAATACAATTGAAGAGATTAAAGAGGAACTTAAGAACAAGGAAGACAAAGAGCAAAGTCTAAACGCTTCCAGAGGGAAAAAGCAGATGATTCAAAATAGAGCAAGAATTGAACATCAATTTTAACAATAAAATAAAGAGTTGGGCTGGGGATGTGGCTCAAGCGGTAGCGCGCTCGCCTGGCATGCGTGCGGCCCAGGTTCGATCCTCAGCACCACATACAAACAAAGATGTTGTGTCCACCGAAAACTAAAAAATAAACATTAAAATTCTTTCTCTCCTCCCTCTCTCTCTCTCTTAAAAAATAAAAAATAAAGAGTTGTAACCCTTTATATATATAAGTATGTGATATTAATATTCTGTGGTTATACAGGATCTTAGAAGTTAAACACAACAAATGCTTTTGAGTAATGTTTCTCAAAATGGAGGAATGATGAATCAATGCATATGGGGAATAAATTGTGCAATATATTTAGAAATGCATGTGATAAAATTCAACATATATCTATCATTAAAAAATCCCAAGCCAGGCTAGGTGAGGCATGCCTGTAATCACAGCAGCTCTCTCGGGAGACTGAAACAGGAGGATGGAGAGATCAAAGCCAGCCTCAGCAAAAAGCAAGGCACTAAGCAACTCACTGAGATTTTGTCTCTAAATAAAATACAAAATAGGGCTGGGGATGTGACTCAGTGATTGAGTGCCCCTGAGTTCAATCCCCAGTACCCAGCTGCTCCCCAAAAATCCAAATTAACAATGATAAATATTTACTTGCCAGAAATATAGAAGGGAGAACAAAGAGAAAGTTGAAAGTAATGTTAAAAAATAAAAGGACACTAGAGTTGACCAACAAAGTTAAAATCTATTTCTTTTAATATATTCATAAAACCATCTCATTCCTTCACTGAGTTAAGGAGAAAACAAGGAGATGAGAGACTGCTTGTAGGTAGGATGGAATAGCTTTGTGAAAAACCAGAAAAGACATAAATAGTGTAAGGCAAAAACATTGATTCGCAGGTATCACAGAAATTGCAAACAACCAGGAATTATTCCTGGAGAAAGGTTGATCACAGGAGTGAGTGGACATTCCTCCAGAGGGGCACAGAGTTTGAGTCTGAGTTGCCTTTCATTCTCTATTCAAAAAAAAAAAAAAAAAAGATTACACTGTGTTATGAGGAGCACAAGGAAAATGCAAGTGAAGAATAGGACACAATATTAGAGAGCTGTGACAGCTAACAAAGATAGTTTGATGTGTAGAGTTTTGCCATTTTTTAAAAATTTCTGTATCTGATAATGATTATTTTCTCATTCTATAGAAATTTGTTTCTGATTTTGTAATATTTTCTTTAAAGATTCACTTCATCATCAGTTATCTAGGCTTTGGCTACCTAGGTAAAAATCTGCTCCTGATTAGAATTGTGAAATAAACCAAAGAGTTTTCTCACTTTTAATGTGACATATTTTTTATTAAAGAAATCAAATCAAAAAGAGTATAATCTTTTTTAAAAAGTCAATCTCATTGAAATTGAGTTTAGAATGGTGATTCCCAGAGGCTGGACAGAGTAGGAGGAAGGCAGAGATGGGGTGAAGTCATCACCGTATACTAAGTTATAGTTAAGAGGAGAAGCTCTGGGGTGCTATTGCATAGTAGGGACTAGAGATAACACTATTTTACTGTGTATTTCAATGAGCTGGAAGATATTGTTTTGAATGGTTTTATTATAAAGAGATAATAATGATTGGTGAGATAGTTTACCCTGATTTAAATATTACACAGTAATACATGTATTGGAAAATTATGTGATACTCTTAAATATGTATGATTTTATGTTTTTTATGTGTTGGTTAAAAATAAATTCAAATAAAAAGTAAAAAGAGAGGGTGTTACATAATTTTCAGTATGTGTGTTCATTTTAAACAAACAAAAATGTTCTGCTCTCAACAGAATCACTTTCTTAGTCTGTATATGGCCATATCCACTTACATGGAGGACTAACATTTAAGGGATCACTGTAGACGTAGTTAGTCATTATATAACATTTACAACTGAAGTAAGTAAGAATATTTTACATAAGTACTATTTCTTAGACATCAACACAACAGGTAGAATTTTGACATTAATTGTATTGTTTTAGGTGATCCAGCTCACACTAGGAAAATAAGGTATAAAACTCTTATTTCTGTTAAACTGCTCTCATAAATACTTCAGATCTACTGAATATAATATTTTTGCCCATTTTGATGTGTATTTATGTTAATTCTTATATGCATAATAACTATTGCCAGGAAAAATATTTTTATGTAAGCAAAACCTATATATCTATATATGAATCAGTGTATGTTTTGACTTTCTCATAAATTTTCCTTATAACTAGAAAAGTAATGGCTTAGAAACTAGTGTTTCTCCCTTGGGCTGAGTTGTTCTACTCCTACTTTTAATATATTTTGAATTGGCTATAAATGCTATAAACCATGAAAAATATAAAATAATTATATTCCATTTAAATTATAATATTTAAATAAAATTAAAATTAAAGACATATAAACTATATTTATTTTATTCACAAATCTAGGATTTACGATTAAAAACTTAAAAATGTTATTAATGAAAGAATAGTTTTATTTTATGCTAATTTAATTTTAAGTTATTGTATTTACTATATGTATTAATATAATAATATTTTAAATATTGATTTGACATTGCTATATGTATTAATAGAATAATATTTTAAATATTGATTTGACATTAATTAATAATCACTAAATCACAAAATTTAACTTTTTATCAAGCTGGAGTAATTAAATTTCTTGTTTCTAATTTTTCTTGAATAGCTATTAGTCACCATCAATGAATGACATTTGGAGGGAAAATGTTTAAACTTAAAATTTTAAAACATAATTGTCATAAATAAAGATAAAAATGAGACAAATTTTCATTTCTCAACTTTATGCCATATTTTTCAATTACTCAAAGAAAATTTTCAGCCATTTGTTATAAGAATATAATGTAAGCAGAGGATGCTCTTGAATTAGATGAATAGATTGTAGAAAACGTTCTTAGTGCTGTATGCATGATTGGCATAGGAAGAGAGAAGTAAACTTGAGTAGGATTTGAGCTAATGGAAAAGTGTTGGACAAGCAGTGAGGAAATACCATAAGCTCTGCCTTATGATGTGACACATAACAAATAATTGATATCCTAAATCAGGATTTTTGTTTTAATTTTCCACTGTATGTTTTTGACTGGAAAAAAAAAAGAGTCTGTGGAAAAGAGTGATTTGGTAGCATGCCTATATAAACATTGCAAATATAATCAGTTTCTCTGTTGAAATTTAGAGGGCCTAGAGAATTAATCTACAGTTTATCAGCCATGTCACTTCCTCCATAGATAGCAGAGTTCTGTGTGTATTATGTTGCACAGGTTTTATGATGCACTGGTATATATTTGTTTCATTGAATTAATATCAACTAATTTTTCATAGAAGGCTCATCTGTGTCCAATTCTATGTTGACTATCATAAGATTCCTTCTCCAAAGAACTTTCTTTAACTGTGGGGGAGATTTATATTTTAAGGAGCTAAAGGTAAGGTGACAGATGGAAAGTACAATTCCATGTCATCTGTCTCTTGGACATGAGCTTCTCTCACAGAAGTGATCTCAGGAATGTTTGTTGAGAAGCTTCTACACAATGGATGCTCTGGTTGTAGGTTTAAGTGTGAAATGGTACAGAGAGAATGCTGAGTAGTCTTCTGTGTAATATTTTATGTCGTTATGAAAATTTTGCAGCTCTTATGCTATTGAATAAAAATAAAATATTAAAATATTAATTACTGTTTCACTATTTACATAATGCCGCAGTCCGGCTGCAGCAAAATAACCGGGGGCGGGGGGGGGGCGGTGTACATTGATACAGCAGGAGTGGGAGCCATTTATTGTAGGACAGGAGGGGTATGTATACATTACACAAAGCTTATCTTAATTAACATAAACTATGCCAAGGCCAATGTCTCGGCTTGGCACCAGAATCACGAGGCACTCACAGCTTTGTAGGTTCAAACAGCAATTCTTTATTCCCGCTCTCACACCGCCTCCACACAGGTCCAGGGGCAAACACGTTCTGCCGTCTGCCTGCACAATTCACCTACTCCCCGAGGCTATCTCCAAATCCCATTTTAATCTCACGAGAACTCAACGGGAACAAGCAGCAGGAACACCCTAATCCCAGCAATAATCTTCAACTTCCAACTTCCCTAAAACCCATTATCTTAAACTGGCAACGCCTGAAACTCAAGGAGCAGGTTACTTCCTCAAACCTTATCAGCTCTAAACCCGAATCCGCCTTGGTCCTTGAGCAAGGTCACCTTATTAAAGCATGCATGCAATGTTCCATCAAATGTCCTCTAAGCAGCATGGGGTACGCTTGGCAAGGAAATTTCGATGCGTCATTCCTACTTGGTAATGGCCCTCAGCAAAACTAGATACAGCAGTCAACCAATAAGGAATCTCCACACTTAATGGCTCCACACCTTAATGGCATTACTTCACAAACCACTCCCTCTGGCAAAATGCCAGCCGCCATCTTGACTTGTTTACAGACCCTAACAACATAATTCATATTATACAATTTTATTTAAAAATTTTTATTTTATGTTGTTTAAGATTTACAGGAAAAAATACAAATGTAATGCATTAACATCTGACAATAATATAGTTTATTTGTTATAGTAAATAAAGCAATATTAATATATTATTATTAAATGAAATTCATATTTGATTTAGATTCCCTTAGTTTTACCTAACATCCTTTTATTCCCCCCTTTTGGTTCTAGGATCCCATGTAGGATACCACATTACATTCAGACATCATGGGTTCTCTTGCTCCTCTTGGCTGTGTAAGTTTCCTAGATTTCCCTTTTTTGATTACTTTGACAGTTTTGAGGAGTGCTGGTTACATATTTTGGAGAATGCCTCTTCATTGGAATTTGACTGGTATTTTTCTCATGATTAGACTGGGTTGTAGGAAGTGAAGGGGAAGAGGAATAATGTCATTTCTGTTGCATCATCTCAAGGTACCTACTAGTAACATGCGGTACCACGACTGCTGTTGACCATGACCACCCAGAGAAGTGTTTGTCAAGTTTACTTACAATAAAATTATTTTTCCCACTATTAATGCTATAGTTTTTGGAAGGAAGTTGTTATGTACAGTCCCTAGTGACTTAAGGAGTAGAGAATAATGTTCTAATACTTTGAAGTGAATTATCTACATAAACTATTTGGATGATGTCACATACTTTTTAGTACTGTTTCCAGGTTTTCCTCTCTCATTTAAGGAAGAAAAAATAAGAAATATATAAATTATATTTTTATTTTAAAAATGAAACTAGAAATTGCAGCATATTTTGGAAAAAAATAAGAAACAAAAACCAGCAAATAATTACCAAAATAATGTTTAATTCTAGAGAAAATAGGAGAAAAGATAAAAAAAAAAGATGATGATTACCTAGAGATGTGATGCCATCCACAATTCTGAGCAACCAATGAATTAAGGAAATTAATATATGAGTTAAAAAATCTTAAGAAAAGTATAGATGTAAACATAAAACATCATAATTTATTAGACACAGCAAAAAAGCAGTGCTAAGAAGGCAATTTATGATGATAAGTGCTCACATTAAAGAAAAAGAAAGGTTCTTAAAATGATATGCCATTACACCTAAATGAACTAGAAAAAGAAGAAAGACCAAAGCCAAAGTCAACTAATAGAAGGAGATAGTAAACATGAATGGAAAAGATCAATGAAACTCAGAGCTGATTTTGAAAAACTTAAAAATTGACAATATTTTAGCCAGAGTAAGAAATAATCAGAAAACTCAAATAAAACAAGAAATGGGAAAGGAAACATGACAACTGATACCTCAGATACAAAGGAACACAATAGACTGATAAATAAGTACAAGACAAGAAATTGGATATTTCAACAAATTGGAAACCTCAAAGAAATGGATAAATTCCTAGACCTGTACAACCTGCCAAGACTAAGTCATGAAGAAACAGAAAATCTTAACAGACCAATAATGAGTAAGGAAACTAAATAATTAACAAGAGGCATATGATAAGTGTCCAGGGCCTATTGGCCTCACAACTAAATTCTACCAACATTTAAAAAAGGACCAATACCAACCTTTTCAAATACTGCAAAAAACTGAAAAAATTAAATTCTTGAAGCTCATTTTACAAAGCCAGCATTAATCTGATCCCAGAGCAAAAGACACTACAGGAAAAAAATTACAGATAAATATCCCTAACGATATTATGCAAAATTAGATGCAACAATTTTCAACAAAATACTAGAAAAGTGTACATCAGAGCACATGAAAGCGATCACTCACCATAATCAGCTCAGATTTATCCCAGAGACACCAAGGTGTTTTTAACAACACCATTTATAAATCTGATATACCACATTAACAGATTGAAGCACACAGCCTGTATGATCATCTTAGTGGATGTAGAAAAATAAATTTACAAAATTCACCATCTATTTTCATAATATAAACCTCTGAACAAACTAAGTGTACCAGGAATGTACTTCAATACAAGTCATAAGACAAATATAAGACAAATCCCCAGCTAACTTCAGACTCAATGAGCTGATCCAAGATGCCCATCCTCTGTGTTTATCTTCAACATAGTACTGGAAGTTCTAGAAAGAGCAATTGGGCAAGAGAATAAAGAAAAGATATGCAAACAGGAAAGGAATAAGCTAAATCATCTCTGCTTAAAGAAGACATTTAATATAAGTATAAAACTATAATGAATCCATCAAAAACTGTGTTAATAAATAATTTTAGAAAGTTCTAGGACACAATATCAATAAGCAAAGATAAATAGTGTTTTTATATAGTAATCATTATCCAAAAGAATGAAGAAAACAATCCCACTTACAATAGCTACTAAGACATAAAATACATAAGAATTTTTTTTAAACAAATGAGGTGAAAGATCTGTACAATGAAATCTACAACACATTGGTGAAGAAAATTGAAAAAGACATAAACAAATGGAAAATATCATATGCTCAAGTATTATAAAAATTCATATTGTTAAAATGTCCTTACAAATTCAATGTAATCTATACCAATGTTCCAGTGGCATTTTTTATTATGTGTTCAAAACATTACATAGCTCTTGACATATCATATTTCATACATTTGATTCAAGTGGGTTATGAACTCCCATTTTTCCCCCTTATACAGATTGCAGAATCACATCAGTTACACATCCACATTTGTACATACTAGTGTCTGTTGTATTCTGCTGTCTTTCCTATACTCTACTATCCCCCCTCCCCTCCCCTCCCATCTTCTCTCTCTACCCCATCTACTGTAATTCATTTCTCTCCTTTGTTTTTTTTCCCCCTTTCCCTTCAGCTCCTCTTATATGTAATTTTGTATAACGATGAGGGTCTCCTTCCATTTCCATGCAGTTTCCCTTCTCTCTCCCTTTCCCTCCCACCTCTCGTCCCTGTTTAATGTTAATCTTCTCCTCATGCTCTTCCTCCCTGCTCTGTTCTTAGTTGTTCTCCTTATATCAAAGATGACATCCAGTGGCATTTTTGCAGAATAGAAATATCAATCCTAAATTCATATGAACAAACAAACAAACAAAAAACCATAGCAATCTTTTTTTTCTTTTTTAAAACATTTTATTTATTCATTTGTTCTAATTAGTTATACATGACAGAAGAATGCATTTTGACTCATAGTACACAAATGGAGCACAATTTTTCACGTCTTTGATTTCACACAAAGTAGTCACACCATTCGTGTCTTCATACATGTCCTTAGAGCAATTGTGTCCATCTCATTCCAGCATCTTTCCTACTCACATGCCCCCTCCCTTCCCCTTCCTCCCCTTTGCTCAATCCAAAGTTCTTCCATTTCTGCCATGCTCCCCTACCCATTATCAGATACTTATTTAATTGGAATTCTGAAATGGATAGCATTGAATCTGTACATCACTTAGGACAGTGTGGTCATTTTGACAATATTAATTTTTTTAATCCATGAACATGGATATCTTTCTAAGAAGAATTTGTGTCTTATTCAATTCTTTCATCAATATTCTAGTTTTTATTGTACAGATCTTTCACATCATTGGTTAAATTCATTCCACAAACTTTTTTTGATGCTATTATAAACAGTATTATTTTCTTAATTGCTTTTTGATATTTCATTGTTGCTGTACAGAAATGAAACTGATTTTTGTACCCTGCAACTTTACTGCTTTACTGAATTAGTTTTTCACCTTATTTAATTATTGGTTCTAAAGGTGTTTTTTTTTTTTGTCTCTAAGGTTTTTGTATGTAAATTCATGTCATTTGCAAACAGAACATTATTCATTCTCATCACTTTTCTTCAACCTAAAGGTTGAAAAAATAAAGGACATCTTTTATTATTTATAATGCAAAATATCTATTACTGACACATTCTTTCAGCTCTTGATGGTATGAGAATGAATTTTTTCATTTTATGTTTTTTTTTGTTTATATATGACAGCAGAATGCATTACAATTCCTATTACACATATAGCAATCTTGTAAAAGTAAATCTGAATGTTTTACATAACTACAAAATATGCTACAAAGCTAGAATAATCAGAGAACTATAGTACTGGCGTAAACAAAGACACATAGACCAATGCAACAGAATACACCCAGAAATAAACTCATGAATTTACAGACATTTGATCAAAGGTGCCTAGGTTACACAATTAAAAAAGGAGAGTCTTTCAAATGAATGCTGATGAATAAAGTTGATTTCCACATGCAAAATAATGTAGACTTTTATGTCATACCATCTACAAAAAATTCAAAATATATTAAAGACTTAAATATAAACAGGGAAACATAAAAGAACATGAAGAAAACATCAAAAAAGTTCCATGCCATTGTTCAGGGAGATGTATGTTGTTACTGTTATTTTTTTGTTTTGATGACAACAAAAGCAGAGATGATAAAATAAAAAATAGACAAGTGTCATTCTATCAAATTAAAAAGCTTCTGTACAACAAAGGAAACAATCAACAGATTGAAGAAACAACAGAGAAAATTTACGAATCGTACATCTGATAAGGAGTTAATTCTGTCATTTGGAACAACACAATAAACCTGGAGACATTAGGTTAAATGAAACAATCCAGACACAGAAAGACAAATGCTGCATAATCTCACTCTCATGTAAAATCCTAAAAGTTAAGATCACAGAACTACAGAATAGAATGCAGGTTTCCCTGGAGTTAGTGAGGATTGGGACGATGTTGATCAAAGGACACAAACTTTCAGTGATAAGATGAACAAGTTCTGGGGATCTGATGTACAAGGATGGTGTCATGTATTTATTGGTTATTTGATTGTGATCATCATTGCACAGTATATACTTATATCAAATCACCATGTTGTATGCACTGAATATATATACTATTTTTCAATTAAAAAAATAAGAAAAAGAAAAACAATAAGAAACCATTATACCTTCTTATCACCGTTTTTTACTTTGAGACTCAAGACACGAACAGGGTCCTGGTGTCCTGCTCTTTCCTTGTTTTAAGGAAGCTAAATTTGGTTCCTTATGACTTTGCCTTTATAGACAGTTCTGATGGAAAACACTGGGATTATGTCGTGTTGTGTGTGAGAGAGGGAGGTGGTAAACTTGTATTATACATTGTAACTCAACAGCTAAACACTATGGGGGGTTAATATTGAGAAGAATCTTGAAGGAATGCTTAATGAAAAGGGTAGCTTCCATAGCCTGATTTAGAATATCAGCAAACATGCACTTGGGTCAGGCAAGAATGTTACTTCAGCAAGGAAGAATTTCAGAGAAAATGGGAATTTGATTAGGGCATCTGAGCCTCCATTTTTCTCCCAACTAACAGTATGTCAAGGTTGGTAAAAAAAATTACAACATGGTTTGTACCACTGTGGTTCATGTGTTGTCAATTTGTTTCTCAGTGTGGTGGTGTTGAGGAGGTAAAACCCTTTAGATGTGGGGCCTGATAGGAGGTGGTTAAGCCATGTCAGTTCATTCAGATTGTCATAAAGCAAGACCATCCCATGTCTTGGTAACTCTGCACATGGATATTTCCTTTTCTGCTTCTTCATCATGCTTACCAGTAGATAAATTTTTAAAAAAAATAATATTTGGCTCATGTATACAATGGAATACTACTCAGCAAAAAATAGGAACAAACTCTTAATACACAGAAGTAGTACTCAAAAGCACACTAAAATAAATAAAATAAAAGAAGTTAGGCATAGAGCAAACATACTAGTATGTTTTTCCTGAACTAAAAAAATTTATATATCATGACAGAAATGGGAACAGCAGTAAGTTGAATGCAGCAAAAGGAGGGGATGGGATAGATTTCAGACCCTAGTTGTGATGGTGGTGATGTTTTGACCTTTATCAAAACTCATCTGCTTAGGGTAGGTTCATATTATTTTATATAAATATTAAATATTAAAAAATGTATAATATCTTTGGACTTAACAATATATAACAGAAAGAGACAAATAGATGAAGCAATAATTGAGAATGAGTGAAATTCTTCAATTGCCATGTAGAAAATGCATAACAAACAGGAAATACTTTGATTTGAGAAATAAGGGATTTATTTATTCTTCAATATTGTATCTTAGAAAATGTTTATTAGTAGCACAGGTATTATATTTATGTAATAGCAGTAAACAATGAAGAGGAGGAAAGAAGAGACAGGAGGAAGAGAGGAACCATAAGCAACAGCTCATGAACACAACTTTTAAGGATGTGGGCCTGGCTTTCTGAGGAAATAAACCTACCATACCGGCAGTTTTTCCTTCCTTATTGAAGAGAGCCCAGGCAGAAACGACCATACAATCCCATTATCTTTGTAATACTCAGAGGATATATAGTAAAGATGGGGTATTTTACCCATATGTGGAAGAAAAGGGCAGAGCATCTAAAAAACCAAAAAAGTGCATCAGTGGTACTGGCAGCAGATAAAACATCTTTTAGTTACAGAAACCACATCCCAGATCTCTGCCTACTATATACTGAGAATGATGCAGAGGAAACACTGGGCATATCAAGTCCTTTAACTTTGTAATTTTGTTGTTGAGAAGTATTGACTGTCTATGTGAAAGAAACAAGTGTATTGGGGGACATCAGATAGTAACAGACATTTAGAAAGGGAGTGTTCAATGTCACCTGCTGTCTAGAATAGCTTTGAGGAAACAATGCTTAGAATATGGTCTTGGAGGATAAACAGTCTCTGGAAAGTACAAGTGGGAGAGGAAACAAAAGAATCTATAGAGGCAGGAACCAATAAGTTGGAGGGGGGTGACAGAATAGCACAACTTTCAGGGTACAAGCTTGGCCTAATTTTCAAGGGAGACTGTGGACAAAACCAGGTAAACCTTAACAAATCTTAATTGCAGAACTTTGTGTATTCCAGGAGAGAGGGAGAAAGGTGAGGGGAGAAGAGAGAACAAACTATGGTTCTCAGGTAGGTGAAAAGGAATTAAGAGAAAGGTCTGTAAACAATATGTAGCTCTGAGTAACTACAAGGATTATTTGGTCTCCACTCACCAACCTGCATGGCACAAAAATAGAGTTTTGTAGAAATGAGAAAACTTTTAAATTTCTACATATGCTGTCAACTGGTGATCCATGTACTATAGAAAGAATTTTATGAATTTAACGACTCAAATAGAGGCTTGACATGAATCACTCAGAGGTAGATTGTTTTAAAATCTATCTGAGCTGTAATAAGTATTTCTTAGGATCTCATTCTATTTGCATATTTTTTGCTCCCCCCAAGGTTCTTTAGAATAAGGAGCCCATAAAAACACAGCGGTGGATGATTCCTGACCAGAAGAATCTTGCTTTGAAATAAATACCATTTTTGAGCATAAGTCTGAGGAACCACTGAGCCTGCCACATTTTAAATGCTCCAATCATCTTAAATTAATTTTCTACTATGCCAGACTAAGAAAACCCCAATACATATTTCATCTAACTTTGTGTATTTCAAGGGGATTTCTGTCCATGTGCTTTTAATTCATTTACATTTATATCATCAAATATTAGTTTTATGAGGTTTTTGATGTAGAAACAATTTTAGCTGCTTTCTCAATAAGGTATGTTTCAGCAATTTTCCCTTTTAAGAGCAGGAAGACTTGTTTTGCCAAAGACAAATGAACTCAAATATGCAAAGCTTCAGGCTTGATCTGTAATTCAAAGCTCATGTGATTTGCATATCTAGAATTACCTCCCTTCCTTAATAATTGAAAGTACCAGATTCTCAAGGTATTTCTGCCAGATGCTAAACAACCAAAGGGCTTTGGCAATGATCATTGAATAAAAATTCCAGAAAAGAAAAGCAGAGCTCTTCAAAAATACTGGCAATGCCTTGTAAATGAAAATTTCCCCGAATATTTAGTATCTAAGTATGATTATTCCTAGGAAAAGATAAGTTCTAGCATCATCCTGTCTGAAATAGAAAAGAATTATCATTAAGGATAAACCTCAGATAATTCTAGTTTTCCTCAGAATCTTAGAATAAAGTTTCCTTAGGGAGTATTTGACTTATATAGTACTGTCACAATCTATGTCTTTGAGGTAACATATTTCCCCAACTTATTGCCTTTGAGTAAAAGTAGCAGCATACTTTTATGAGCCTAAAAATTCATGTTATACAATTCAAGGGAAATTCTGAATATTTGCTAGTGATTCTGATTTGTTCAACACATCTAAATTTATCTTCATTACCTTTGAGATTTTATTCACCTTAATCTTTTGTTTTATTTGTCTATAGTGAACCCATGGAAGTGACAGCACTGAACATATGGAAAAGAGAAACAACTGAATATTAGTTCAGCTTTAGAGAAGAAAAAAAATAGATTTTGAACAATTTCTTTGCCAAAGTTTTATTGCCAAAAGTTTATTTGAAATCATATATTAAGAAAAGTGTATTGTCATGACTGGGGGAAATACCTTAGTGATAAAAAGATCTAGAAGTCAAATGTAGCTTTAAAGAATGACAAGTTACATGACGTAATATTCCCTATGGAAAGAATTTATTAAGCCCTTCATATCTTATCAAGGACAACAAAGATCTCATGTTTGAAAATGCATGCCTCTCTTCTGTGAAAACAGAATGTTTTGATGCATTTGTAAGGAAAGGGGAATTTAGGAATACTTCATTCTATATTGTGATATGAATTATCCAGAGCATAATGAAATGGAAATACACAAATCCTTTTTACTAGGCTTTTTTCTATAGATCCAGCTATTTGCTAGAGAAGATAATCAGAAAACATCAGAAACCAAAGGGAAAAATATATAAGCCACTCTCCCTTGCTTTATTCCCTTCTCCCACATATGAAAATTTATAAAAAACGAATGTGTTGAGTGCTTACTATGTGCCAGACACTCTTCTAAACATGCTATAGGCGTTATTTATGTTATAGGTGTTATTGATCAAAAATATTTGAGACAAGTACTATTGCCCCTATTTTACAAATAAAGAAAGCAAGACACAGCGGATGTCAATTAACTTGTCTGTGACGACCAAGCTATAAAGGAAAACAAGGGATCTGAACTTGGAAGGTAGGATTCCAGACCATGTCTTTGAGGTACTGGTTGATACTTCCTCTGTGTGGTCACAACACTGGCACATAGGGCTTGGTGTGGGGCATTTGTCTTCAAAGTCAAGAGACATAAATCACGGTAGGTGAGGTTCTTGAGAAGAAAAACCTAATAACTAAAATATTTCAAATGGGAAGAAATACAATGAATTTAACAGAACAGGATATAAGTAGAAGATGAAGAGAGTCAATATCTTCATCTGCAAACTCCATATTTCCACTGGAATGCTACTTCTCCTACTTGTGTCTAATAGTGAATTTAATTGGTACAGACCAATTCCATCTTGTCTGTTCTATAACATAATGTATAGGGAATGAGGCCATTGGTAGATGCAAAATTCATTTTATTATTCATAGGCAAAATTTTGATTTTAGTTATTAGGCTCAAAGTTATTGGTAACCAGTGTTTAACATCTCCCTTTGTTGAGTGAATTTTTCAAGGAAAATACTTTTTCAAATGGAAAATAATTCTGTTCTGATTAATGTATTTAAATGTTTTTTTTCTTAGTACCACAAATTGAACCCAGAGGTATATAACCACTGAGCCACATTCCCAGCCCTTTTTATTTATTTATTTATTTTTAATTTTGAGACAGGATCTCATTAAGTTTCTTAGATCCTCACTAAATTGCTGAGGCTGGCTTTGAATTTTCAATCTACCTGCCTCACCCTCCTGAGTTGCTAATTTTATCAACTTATGGTCAATTTTGAAAATCTGACATTTTCATCTCACCTTTAAGTAGCATCTAACATGAAATGTTCAAAGGACGATGCTATCTTTCCCAATCTGAATAGTGACATGGCTTTGGATATTTAGAGAGGCTTCAAGTTTCCACGATTGTGTTAATTATTTATTAGGTCTTAAAGACTTTCCCATATTTTCTTTAATGTGACAGAAATGTAAAAACAAACAAACAAACAAACAAAAAAACCCCTCCAGACTTAAAGTGAAGAATTTTAGGTAAAAAATTTTAAATACTTTTTCATTTTATAGTTATGAAAGTAAGTATAGAATAGTTATTTTTAATGAGAATGACTTTGTGCTCATATAAGTAGAGGGTACTATATTGAATATGAATGTTCACTAAGGATATTCACTAATATTTTATAAGGTATAAAAAGAAGTTTAAAGGACATAGGAAAAAGATGATATAACCATTTTTTGAGTAACAACAATTACATGGGTTTCAATATTGCTGAATATTGCAGCTGTGTATTCTATATATTTTGAAGAATCAGTGAGAGGATGTGAACATTTTTCTGTTGTCAAATCAATAGATTGATGGCTGTTTTTACTTGTTTTTTTTTTTTTTTTTTTTTTTTTGCTTTTGTGTTAGTGTCCATGTAAAGCAACTGGGCATAAGATGCATGGTAACAGTGTGACAAAGTTTACATAGGAAAATGTGTCTTTTATTTTGGTTAATGAGTTGCTTCTAAGCTTGTTATTCAGGAATGCATTCTTTCCTATTTCCTCTTCCCCTTATGCATTCTTCAGTACACCCCAAAGGCTAAATTTATTTGAACCTTCATTTATTTAATTGTGTGCAAATATGTAATAATAATGACTATACATACACACATGTGCACATACACAGAAAATCCTCCTGCATGTATTTTGCCACATCTTTTTTCTTCTTCTGAGAGTCTTAAGTTTCTGCATGCAAATAAAATTGTCGTAGGAAATGTATCTTCATTACAGTTTAATGCCTTAGCATTTACAGAGGGTTAAATATTATTTAAGTATCTATAGTTACTATTTTTATTGATTCCAGATAGGATAATACTATTTTCGTTGGATTATCTTTTAAGCTAAAATTCTGAAGCATTAACACAGGATATGTCCTTGGTACCATTGTCTTATATTAAGGAGATATGTAGGCCATTTTGCCATTACACATGATGAAATATATATATATATATATATATATATATATATATATATATATATACACATATATGTGTGTGTGTGTGTGTGTGTGTATATACACACACATGTATAGCAAACTATTTTACTTTTGTCCCTCAATCAGATTTTAGTTTTAGTTGCCTTAACTTTCAATTTTGGGCACATGGATATTTTCTTGGTCATTCTAGTCTAGGGATATCAAAAGGTTATTTAGCATGTGATTCTTAGAGTGTTAAGATTTTCTCTTTGATTAGGACAGCCACATTGGGGTGAGGTATTAGGCACAGGTATTAAGAACACTGAAGATTTACATGGGTGTATGTGTGTGTGTTAAAAATACACTGGTTATTGAAACATTGTTCAAGATGGGTTAAAGTGGGATTTCTTTTTATAAAGCAATTGCATTATTGTCAGTAGAAGTCAAATTAGCTTCCATGTTAAAACAAGAAGACTGAATTGTCTCCTTTGTATAAAATTGAACTGATGCTAAGGCTTTAAATGAGCAGTTCAATTTTTCCTGTTTGCAGTTTGGACAACTATACCTATGGGACAGAAAACCACTCCCACCATAATCTCAAACCAACTCCTACCTTTGGAGAAAAATAAGTAACAGGAACAAGTTCAAGGCCTGGCAACGCCTCTATTTTTGTCTTGACCTTAATTCAATTCATTTAAAATTTTGCTTATTTCTGTTTCATCCTGGATGAAAACTACCATATACTTTAGTTCTAGTCAAAGGTATATATGGTCCCGAAAGAAGAAGCTAATATTTAATTACTATATGTCATATACTATGTTCTGTAGTTGCTTAATTTAGAGTCTTATAACTAACAATGATAAAAGTTAGTTAGATCAGATGTAGCTTTGTGGATCTTATCCAAAACTTTCCCAAGTATATTGCTTCAAGTCAAAATTTGAGAGACCCCAGATGCAAGGAAAAGAAAAGAACCGAGTGCCAAAGCATTGCAAAGTTTTTATCATGAACTTAAAAGAGATTTCTGTGATGAAGTTATTATCTAATCTAATTTTATAAGTGATAAAAGGTAACTCTAAGAGGTTAAATGGCTTTCTAAATAGTGACATCATGAAGGACACATAGATTGACCTCAAGTGGGTAGACTTACATTTCAGTGCTTTCTCTTCTATCCAATCATAATTTGTAAGTTATCACAGCCAAAGTGTTCTTTTTTTTTCCCCCAACATCCATGCTATGACCTATCCCCTTGATTGACTCATTCAGGTTATGTGATTTGGGGCCACTTTTCTTTCTTTTTCAGGTGGAAGCCAAAGGACAAAATCATTAAATTATTGGCTTTCTATACTATCACTCAGGATTAAGATTTTAAAAAAAGATGTAAATCAAACTTATTATAGTTTGGCTAAAAATGATGAGAAAAGTAGGTGGTCCTCTACCTCTGCTCTTCAGGCTGCATTCCTGAAGATACAGAATCACTTAATGGAAGTATATATTTGAGCTGAGAATCTTAGAACGGAGAGGACCCATACCTTGCCTTTCTTAAATAGGATTCTCATGATTAACATGAGTATAATGGCGATGGGAAGCCTTTGGGTCAGCAAGTATAAATCTTTTGGAGATTAGTTTTCTGTTTTTTAGACAAATGCAATATTTGTTTACATCTTCTGTGTCCCATATGATTATGATAAAATGATATATAATGTCTCTACCCTCAAGATATGGAAATGTGTCAAATAATAAGCACAATATTCAGACATGTTTTCAACAAGTTGGGGGAAACACTGTTCATGTATTTGCTTTGTTCCTTTCTTCCCCCACTGCTCCAGAGCTTAGTTTACAACACATCCCTTCTCTTTTGTGAAAAATTCCAGCTGCTCTAAGGGTAGTGAATTAGACTGTAACATATTTACTCATACTGACAGTAAATTTCATACACTTCCTAATCATTCCCCTCATTTTTGATGATTTTGGCATCTGCTCCTGTTCTTTTAGTGCTCCAAGTGTTAACAATGCCCCATTCACCACCATCCACCGCTAGGTATTGATTGTTTCACTTTTTCTGGACTCTTATCTCTACATATCCACCAATCTCTGCTTCCTTTTTGGTTTTGCCATCATTTACTTGCCATGTGTTTGAACTTGTTTTGAAATTAAAACTCAGAGACTCTTCTGAGTTCAATGAGCTCTACTACAATCAGAACATATGTTCTTCCCCGACTTTGGACTTTTCATTACTCTTACATTTATCTACTTCTACTTCACTTACTCCCAGCTGAGACTGAGCTGTCACTGACTATTCTCTTGTTCATATTTTAAACTCCTTTGTTCCATGACTTTTTTTTTCACATTCTTGAAGAAATTCCAGAAACTGCTTTTTACTTGCCTGGAGAAAACCCCATAACCATGCATATTGATTACTTAACACAATGACAGCAAACCATCCAAGAGGACTCCAGTGCTACATAGCAGTGCCATTATGCTTTGTTGTGCTGTTTTTTAGGCAGCTTTCATCAGTAACAATAATTGTTTATTTTTTATAAAGTTCTGTACTTAAAAATTTTGACCCTCTCATTCTCTCCTCATCATTTTCTTTTTTTTTTTTTTTTTTTTGGCAAAACACTTTTTCTTTTAGTAAAAGAGTTTCTCTTTTTAGCAGAGACTGTTTGTTATGACACAAAGAAATTAGAACTTTTTGGAAAGAAACCTTATGGAGTTCTGAACCAAAATCACATATCTGTGTGCCTGAACTGATTTGCTTCTCTTTGACAAAAGTCAGTTTTGATAACCTCTGTTCTAAATCCCATTCTGTTTCTTACCTAGTAGGTCTTGGTATTTCAAATTTCCCCTAATTTTTTCTCAGTTTTCAGTATATCCTAATAACTCATTTTATTATATCAGTACATAAAAGCACTTTAGTCTTTAGGAGATTACAAAAAAATTTGTTCTTAAGACTCTCATCTACCCTGTACATTTTTCTTCATTTAATTCTAAGTAACTGCAGTGTGATTGCTACCATCAGCTCTTGACTGAAACTGCTCTGCATTACATTATAAATATACTTATTTATAATATACATATTTATAATATACATTATAAATATACATTTATATTTACTATTATAAATGGACATCTTTCCTGTCTTCTTGTAATTTGGTTTCTTGTAATTTGCACACAATTGACCATTAAACCGTAAGTTTCTGAAGAAGTCTCTAGTACCTATTACAGTATCTGCCGAAAGGAGACCTGGGTACTTATTTAAAAAAAAAAAATAGAATGACAGTTTTGTCTTCTTCTTCTTTTTTTAGTGTAATTGAAACAGAGATAAGAAAAAGTGACAGATTCTGACTTCTGGTAGTGTGGCATAAATGAGCTTAAAGGTCATTGCTCTGGCATTATCTCAATAAAAACAAAAAATATGTGATAAAAGTTGAGATCAGTAACTCTTCAAATCCATTAGATAATTGAGGTAGAAGGACAAGTTGCCATCCCTAAAATATTTTTTTTTCTTTGCTGCATTCCCAGCTCTTTTTATTTTTTTATTTTGAAATAGGGCCTTGCTAAGTTGCTGAAGGGTCTTATTAAGTTGCTGAGGCTGACCTTGAACTTGCAATCCTCCAGCCTCAGGCTTCCCAGTCACTAGGATTGCAGAGGTGCATGGTTCCAAAATTTAAAGACAACAGTAAAACAGGTGAAAATGAAGAATTACAGTCTACTAGGAACAGAAGCCCTTGCTGTAGTCAGCAATTGGAAGGGGCAATTAAAAGGTAATCTACTAGTTGCTGGAAAGTAATCAGGAGATAGTTTAGGAGATCAAAAAAAAATCTAGTGAATACATCCTTTGATGAATTTTACCTTCAAAATTCCAACTAATTGTCAGGGTAAAGGTTGGAGAAATTCCTTTGTTCTTCTGGCAAGAGGAGAAAACCATTTGATGAACAGCCAGACCATTAATTATGATAATGAGCCATCATCATTAACATAAGCTTGGCCTCAAGGAAAACTCTGTTATCTAACCAAGTTGATTTGATCACAGCCCAACCAATTGGGAAGATGAAAAGTATTTCACATGAGCTCCCCTTCAACTTAGGGAAAAGAAACTACTTGCCAATTTCACCTAAGAGTGGCGAAACTGAGAAGCAACTGTGAAGGTCACAGACTGAAACCTGTGAAGGTCACAGACTGAAACCTATTCATAGTATTATAGAATGCTTTCTCCCCTGTTTTCCCACCAAGTCAATAGAGCTTCTGTAAAATAATAGAGGTTTATAGTAACTGCAAGCTTCAGGCTCTATTTAAAAAGGAGTCTCTAGTGAAACCCAAAGATAAAGTAGACAAAAATAAGGACAGTACAGGATATTTTATCTACTTACACAGGAGCTCCAGAAAACTAAACACAGCTTAACTCTTAACTAGAAAAACAAGCAAACAAACAAACAACACAACCCCCCCCAAAAAACCTCATACTTAATATACTTTTACCTATTTTCCTTTGACCTGATACATCACATCTGACTTTTAACCAAAAAAAAAAAAAAAAGACAAGTCCTGCCAAAGAAACACACACACACACACACACACACACACACACACACACACATACACACACACACAAACACATAAAGTATGTAGCAAGCATTAGACTCAAGTTCATGTGTTAATACAATTTTGGAATGATTAGACTGGTAATTTAAAATAACTATGATTTATAAACTTCTTAGCATTAATAATTGTGATTAGAAAAAGTGGAAAACATACAAGAATAAATATGATACATAAGCAGAGATAAAATTTTTCCTAAGGAAATACCAATGGGAAATTTAAAGCATAGTATATTCCCATTTGGGGATTCTATCCAATACAAATCAAATTACATATATGGTATTATGATAAAGAATATATTTCAGCATTAATCATATTCACTTAAAAATGAATACAATCTATTAATTAAGTAATAAGGCTGAATGTTTTTTTGTATATTCATACAATAAATTTACACTGACTAATAGAATTTCTGACTTTCTAGAATGATTAAAATGTTTTATAGCTAACCACACTGTTTGACATGGTAGCTGTGGGATTCATTTTAACAACTGAAATGTGGCTAGGATGACTAAGGAAGTAAATAATAAATTTAATTTTAATTAAATTAATTAAAATTTAAACTTAAATAGCTACTAGTGTCTAGTATTATTTTGGCCTCCATAGTCATAGAATATTAGTTGGCTTTAAAAAGTATGATTTATGTATATTTACCTGGAGAATTATCCAGTTTAAAAAGATATTTCCCGAAATGTGTATAGCTTGATCTCATTTTTTTGTTCTTGTTGTAAAAATCAGATGAAAAATCCCAATGGATGTAAGTGTGTGAATTTACAAAGTCTAAGAAGAATGTGTAAAAGTCAAATTCATATTTTTAACAGTTTTGGTCTGTGAGTTTTGGACTGAGGTGACATGTGTTACTTTTGGGCCAAGGGAATTTAATTACTGACTTGGAATTCTCCAAAGCTCTTTTTCCTTTGTCGTGCCAACTAGCAAGTTTCAAGATACCGATTTGCTCCATCAGTCTGGGACCTGAAATGAAAAAAAAAAAATATGGGAAACTGTGATGTAGGTCTGAAATCTTTTATCTCAAGCCATTTGGAGAGTGAGTTTGTTGCAGCAGTTACTAAAACCATCCATGTGGTGAAATGACATAGCAACTTAAGATTATTATGTATTTAGGAAAGTAATCAGTAGAAAAGTTAAAGATAATATAAGAGAATGTATGCAGGTATGTAGCTAGAAATATCATAAACTGAATTCCACATTTTTCTGTGCCCTCAAGTTGACAAATCAACAAAACAAAGCAAATTAATTATTTGGAAGATAAAATATCTGTAACAAAATTTAAACCCAGAAGTGAATAAAAGAGTTTAACTCTCAGAAGTGGTGAAGGTCAAGTTGAAAACCTGCTTTTTTGTTCTCAAGTTGTGTGAATGTATTGCTCCTGTAAGTAAAAATAATATAGGCATGAGCAGACAGGCTTCTATAGCTTCTGCTTTCTTCTCTGGTCTTTCTTGGACTTTCCATGAGGTTCTTTATCATTGTTTTACTTACCATCTAATAGGGGCAAAATACAAATGACCCATCTATACTCGTGATGTAGTGACCCCGTACCAACGCCACACCTCTGAACTTGTACTTCAGATTATCTTGCTACAATGACACCTGAATTCAAGTAACCTAGGACAATAGGCAGTTGGCTGTAGGTCACAACTTTTCCTTTTCCATATGCCTAAGCAAGATCCTAGTCAGAAGAACTGGGCTTAGCCTTCTTTTCCCAGTTTCGCCTGGTAACTCGTACCTAATGTACAATTATTCTGCAATTATTTGCAAGATCTTTTGTACTTTGTCTTGATGTGTCTCTTCTTCCTTCTCTAACTTGAGTCCCTGTTTCAAATCTAAGCCAAGCTGAGTGTATGGCCAGGAAACTCGAGAATGGCAATCTTTCTGACTGACTCTTACATTTTGGTTGGTGTTTAGTTTTTTCACTATTGGGCTCTGTATCTGAATAAACACCATATCATACTGTCAGTAAATCTAGAACAAAACTTGAAGCTGTTGTGTCTCTTGATGCTGTACACAGAGATCTAGCTGACTTGCAGATTTGCCAGTTTTTCCTGCTCTTTGTATATGGGTCTCTCTCTAATCTAGTCTCCAAAGACTGTACTAAATTCTGAGTTATTTATGCCATTATAATTTATGATGCTTTTGGTATGGTTTTAGTATATCGATTTTTAATCACATGTATCCCATAATAGTATCTTGTTAAAAAATGAATAAAGAAAACAGCAAGAACAAATTGATTTATTGCATACAGAATAGAGTTTGCTTTGATTAAATCTCTATCTAACCTCTTAAAGGCAAATGAATGCACAATCTGGACAATTTTCCTAGAAATCACTATGGCTCTGCCAAGTGTACCTTTGTGTGTCTATAATATGCCAATTTCCCTTTCTCCTCAGAAGTGCTAAGCTTTAAATATTTTATATCTCATTGCTTGATAGATGAAAATGAATATTTTATTCTCAAGTCAAACTTTTATTTTTCATAGTGAGCAACCTCAACTAAATTTTATATTATTAATTATCACTTTATTTCTGTGTCACTTTTCTATAAGTCTGTTTGTATTTCTTTTTAAATTTATTTAGTTTTTATTCTGATTAACTTTGCTTATCCTATGTATACTTATTTGCTTATCTTAGATAATTTTTCCAAGGTAGTTTTCAACTTCTACTTTTATATACTGTTGGTATTTTAAACATACCTCTGTCAATCATTTTCTCCATTTATGAGTTTTCAAGTTTGGAAAGGCATTTCCTAGTACTAAGGTTAGATATGACATTAACTTTTTTTTAAAGAGAGAGAGAGACAGAGAGAGAGAGAGAGAGAGAGAGAGAGAGAATTTTCTAATTTATTTTTAGTTTTCGGTGAACACAACTTCTTTGTTTGTATGTGGTACTGAGGATCGAACCCGGGCCGCACGCATGCCAGACGAGCGCGCTACCGCTTGAGCCACATCCCCAGCCCCAATAGGACATAAATTTTTGAAAGATATTATGGGTCAGTTCGACACGTCATTGTATAAAAATAAAATAGAATTTTGTTAAAGACTTAGGAACTTTGATCTTTGCAGTGGTTTAAACGCCCCCTTCAAAATTCATGGTGAAATTTCATTGCCATAGTGATGATGTTGAGAGGTGGGGGCTTTAAGAGGTGAGTAGGTTATGGGGTATTGTCCTCATGAATGAATTAAAGCTATTCACCTTCTTCCCTGTGCCCCTATTGCTTCCTTCTTCAAAAAGACTCATTAACCTTATTAGGAACCAAAGATGATGACCTAAAAATTAATATTTGTTTTCTGTCAGAAACAGATGAAGACACTCCCAATATATGCAGCCTCCAAGCATCAGTATCTCTTGTATCTCTACGCTTGCCCTTAGCTCTTTGAGGGCTTATAGACGGTATTTCAGTTTCTGTTGCAACAACATGTTTTCCTTAATTTCTCAGATTCCCTGTTGAGCCATTTTAAAGGACAGCTGCAACCTTACCATTCTTTCAGCTCTGGTTACAGCTCCCTAGGTCTTTGCTTACTGGTGAGGTCATTCTTAAAATGTACATGTATTTGAAATGATGTCTATTCATTAAGATTTAATTGATATCATGCCCACTTCAGAAGAGGATTTGGGAGGTTTTATTGTTCCTGCTACCTGCTGAGCACATCAGCCCAGAGCTGTGCAAATAGCTTTCTCAATTTTAATTCCAGAGAGAGGGGAAAAGGGCGGGCAACATGAAAGAGGCAGCACATGGAAAATAAAGATTTGTTGGAGTAACACTGGCTATTAATTGTGGGCTTGTTAATGTGATTTCCCTGTGTGACAAAATTTTTCTCACTCTGAAATAAAAATCAGGATGCTAAATAATTTTATGTGGCCACTAACACCTAACAAGTTTAGTCATTAAGACAATGACCATTTTACGTAGCACTAATGGTTAATAAGATCGTCTCCACGTTGACCGTTAATGCTGTATAGAATGCATTAGAATCATCTAGAATTTCAGCACTCACTTTGTTCATTCTTCTGACTTTGAAGTTTTAAGAGAAGGCAGCCTGCTATGAAACTGCTTAAAATCGTAAAAGACTGTGTTCTGCTGGGGTACACTCTCTCCAGCCTTCTCACCTCATTCTACTCCTTAGACAAATTAATGTGGTTTCTGTACAATATTTATATGCTCTTTCTTTGCCTTCTGTGTATGTAGCAGTACTATGGAGATAAAAGAGAGGGGGTTAATGCTACAGCTTTTCCAGTGAGGACATCAGAAACTGGAATGTTGTTCTCCAAAGCAGACCAAGATGAAGGTGGGAACCAGGCTCATAAGATGACTAAGAAGATGATCCTCTCTCTCAATCTTCCTTTCCTACTCCACTGAGTTGAACATATCTACAGTTCCCCTATGAATTGAAAATGTATTTGATATACCCAATCACTTCTTTTTAAAATAATAAATTAATTAGTTGTAAATATATATATGTATGGGACAACACATGATTTTTGATATATGTATATATTGTGGAATGGCTAAATCAAGTATTAATCTGCGTTACCACCACAGCCTTATTTATTTATTTTTTTGTAAGAACACTTAAATCTACTCAATAGTTTTCAGTGATGCCATGTATTATATTGACTCTAGTCACCATGATGTGTAATGGTTCTTTTGAACTATTTTTATTCTCTTACTGAAGTTTTATATATTTTGAGCAAAATATTCCTAAGCTTCTCTATTATTTCCTTTGAAATCATACATATTTCTTTCTTTCTCTCTCTCTCTCCTCTCTCTCTCTCTCTCTCTCTCTCTCTCTCTCTCTCTCTCTCTCTCCTTGTTCTTTCTCTTGGGGGTGAGGAGTAGAGGGAGAAAGGAGTGTGAATAAAAGTGAGAAATTTAATTCTACCCGTGTCTCCGTGTGCCTGAAGGTATGCAGTCTCCCCATGTGGACAGGAAGCATAAGGCTTTACCCATATCACTGCCTTGAAGAGAAGAGGTGTGCATAAAGAAGGACCCTGGAGAAGAGAGTCTGGGGCTTGTGCTGGAAGGAACGCTGAGACTTGATTGTTAAGCAATGACCTTTAGATAACCACTGAAATAACTGGCTAGAGCACCAAGAGGACTGTCAGCATATTTTTATCTTTTTATCAAATACCTAAATTCAAGTTGTCATAAATTGCTGGAGCATAATCACTTATACAGACACATGCATTGGTAGTACACAGATACATTATAATTATTATCAATTTAAACAACATTGCCTGGATGGGATGACACAGCTGTAGTACTTTATCTGTGTATGCAGGCAGAATTTCTTTTTAGAGGATGAGGCGGCACCCTAAGAGACACCTACACCAAGTTTATCACTTCATGACTTGCCTGTTACCCTGTCAGAAGCCTGAAACCAGACAGGGATATCCTGCATAAGGCCTGACACATTTTTTGTTGTGTTCCCTTCATCAGTGTGAAGATTTGAAATTTACAAAGCTTGCCTTTGATGCTGAACTTTTCTACTTCCTTGCCTGATTCCCAGTGCTGAACCTCAGGTGGCTGAAGTGTCCCACTCTCCTAGCCAACAAAATATGTAGTATTCCCAAATTTTCTCCAAATCTTCTTAATTAAATCTCTTATTATCACATCTTTGAAATCATTTGATATTTATGACCAAAAAGCAATTGTAGTGCACAGTCACTAGGTGCTAGGCACTATGCCAAGAGCTTGCACGTCTTATCTCACTGGATCCTCACAGCAGCTCTTCAGGTCAATCTGGCATTACACCTGCAGATGGTGAAAGAGAGAACTGGGCCCAACACCACAGAGTTGTAGATATTATGGCCGAACCCAAGTGCTGGGCTTTTGGATTTCAAAGCTAATACTGTTCACCATTTCCTTTAAAATCGTGTATTATTGTTACTAGAGATGTTAAGAGCAATAATAGCATTCTCATTAGTAAATAGGAGAGTATATCAGAAGCCAGTTGAGAAAGTCCGTGCTGAGAAATATTCATCTTTCCAGGAAATCATGTAAAAGATATAGAATACCATCATTACTGCAAAGAACATTGCCATCTGGACTTCCTCTTCTCAGGCTATCTCTAACATTTTCTAACTATGTGATCTTGGGGAAGTTAAATTAGCTTCTTTGTTCTCTAAGTTTTCTAAATAATGAGAATATATATATATACACACACACACACACACACATGCTGCAGTCTGGCTGGGCCCAAATAACCTAGCCGCCACAAAGCCTTGTAGGTTCAAACAGCAACTCCTTATTCTCGAACTCTCACCGGCACTCTACACACACTTCCCGGGAATACACTCCCTCCACTGGGTTCTGCGCGACAATTCTCTTGGAACCCTGAGAGAACTCAAAGGGAACTCCAAAGTAGTGGGCGTGAGGCAGCAGGTTCCGCCCTAATCCCTGGCCGCCCTATTCCTGGAGCAGGGTCACCTTTCAACCATTCCCTCTGGCAAAATGTCCTGCGTCAAGGCGTCATTAATTGTGGCTCTCAACGTATAGTATACACAGACACACACACACACAGACACACACACACACACACACACACATATATATTTACACATACACACACACACACACACACACACACATATACATATATCCATAAAACATCACAAGGGATAGTCTAAAGATTAAATCACTTAGTGTAAATACAGCAGTTAGAATAGTTTGTAGCTTAAAAAATGTGTTTTCTTAAAAACAAACTAATCAAAATATATACTAGATTAGATTTCAGAGTCAAGAACTGGTGTGTCCTTCTTCTCTTGACATTCAATGTCAAAAGTCCACATTCACGTGCTTTTAGGTTCTGAGATGTGTACTAGTAACCTCCTGGGCTCTGGCCTTAGGCCTCAGACCAAAAGTTATATAACATAGGCTTCCTTGATTCTGAGGCTCTTAGACTTGGACTGGGCCCTACTTCCAGCTCTCCTGGTAGAACAGCTTTTGGTCTGCCTGATGTGGGATTTCTCAGCCTCCGCAATCAAGTGAGCCAATTCTCCAAGTAAATCCCTTCTTAGATATCTCAATTAATATGTCATATCAGTTTTGCTTCTGTGGAGGGCCCTAACTTAAAATGGTTTTGAGCTTCACAGAAACAATATTTGCTGTGTCTCTTTGTAGTTGGTTGCTCTAAACTTAGAACAATGTTCAAAACAAAATAGTGTTCAGAACATGTTTTGTTAAATAAAATGTGTGATTTTCAATGACTGAGCATGGAGAGAGAGAGAGAGAGAGAGAGAGAGAGAGAGAGAGAGAGAGAGAGAGAGAGAGAAACCCATTGCTAACTAAATTGTGATGAAAATAGTAAATTCAAATTAGTGATATTGCATATTATGACTTTTAAATACCATTTAGTAAAATACTATCAAAGGTTAAACATGTTCATATCTTTATAAAACATTCAATTACTGAGAATTTTTGTAATGGGAAGAAATATAAAAAAGGAAAAGCTGAATATAATAATTTGTCCAGTTACTTTTTACTTAGAAATAAAATGAAAAGGAGTACATTTCTAGAAAAAAATCAAACTACGGTATAAGTTACTATAATATTCTAGGACCACAAGACACATTATATGTAAAGTATTGTTGCAACATGAACTGAGATGGTGATCATGCATGATCATCTCAGTACAAGTGAACCAACTCCTCAGATACTCAGGTGCTCAAAAGGGTTATGAAAGTTTTTGAATTGGTGGCGAAAAATGCTGTACAAGTGTAAATCTACAACACATATTTGATCCACACTGCATTTGTTAACGTAGGTAGATTTAATCAATGACAAGGATATTTAATGGCCCTGATAAATATCAGTCATATTTACATGAGAAAATGACATATTGTATTGTGTTTTATAATAACCTACTTATTTTTAACATTAGATATTAACAGAATATTTTGTCTACATAACATGTAAATTAAAATCTAGAATCTCTTGAATTATTTTGACTTATTCCAATTTCAAAGACTGACAATTTGAAGAGAATGATTTTTTAAAGTAACATCATTGCCCACCAAATAAATCAGTTTCTCCTGCTTCCTATTCTGCACAATAGAGAAAATGACTTTAATTTCCTGGACTAAGGTGGGCTGCATATATGTCCATGGTAGTGAGGACAGTAGATACAAGAAAAACAAGGGAAAGGGGACAGGCATCTCAAGAACAATCATTTCTTTTAAATTTCTTTCAGTGCTCTCTCAGAATCTGCCATAGACAGACTTTATTAGCTCAATTTAGAAATACTCAATGTTTGGGCATGATGGTGCATGCCTGTAATCTCAATAGCTCAGGAGATGGAGGCAGAAGGATAGTGAGTTCAAAGCCAGCCTCAGCAATTTAGTAAGGTCCTAAGCAAGTTATTGCAGCCCTAAGCAACATATCAAGACCCTGTTTCAAAACAAAAAGCAAAAAAGATTAGGGATGCAGCTTAGTGATTAAGTGCCCCTGGGTTCAATCCCTGGTACAAAAGAACAAAACAAAAAAATGTAATTCTCATCCTTCAGGAGTAATAGAGTAGGGGAAGGGAAAAAAAAATTTCCATTAGAAACTTCAGAAATTTTAATAAAAATAACCCTCTGAATGGTGATTAATCATGGATTAAGTATAATATGATGTTTATAATCATCTTAGATATAAGTTTAAGCTAATAGTCAATTCTTTCATGTGCAAATTGAAAATAAGCAATATTGAGGTTCGCTGGTAGTGTTTGCTTTTCATGCATTATTCATGCATGTTGTAGTTCAGTTCAATTTGACTGATGTTGAAATCTTCCTCTGAGCTGGAAATGTATTAATTTTTAGTAGTAAAAAATGATTAATAGAGCACAACTCCCAAAAAAGAGCCAAATTTACATGAATAATAAATAGGACCAAGAACTTTCATGTTATTGAAAAAATGCAAATTAATATTTATTAATTATCTTAAAGATGATTTTGAAGACCAAATAATAATAATAATGTATATAAAAACATACAAATAAAAATAAGAATGTTATTCTTTGTTTACATAAGGACATATTTTATTAAACAAAACATAAAAACATAATTATCCTGAAATCACCACAATAGCTCAGAGTATAATAGCATTTCTTTTGGAGGTTGTGTCATCTGCTTGATCAGACATGGCTTAAAATCCAATTCTGACATGACTTGTGTGTGCTTTTCTATTAGCAAACAGCCAATATCTATATATTCCTCTTCCACTCTTCCTATATATTTTTACTTCTTTCCTCTTCCCTCATAAATATCACATCTTATTTTACTTCTTTTCTCTATTCACCATTTGAAATTATAAACATTTTTAGCAAACTTACTGTTTATATTGTAAACAATAATTGTACTCATCATTTCCATTTATTATTAGAAAACAATAGATGTCTTAAAAGGAGCTATTAGGTTTATGTCTGTGTACTATTTACATTGGGTGCTGTTAATATTAGTAAAGGGGAAGTACCAGAAACCTTCAGGGACAGGATAAATCTACAGGGTAGAATTTGTACTCCTCAGATGCATACTGCTAGATGGAAAAACACAAAACAACATGAAAAAACAAAACACAACAAAACAAAACAATAACAACAACAACAACAACAAAAAAAAAAAACCAAGAAGACAAAGCACCATCCAAACCCACGAAACTCCAATAATAGAAGCCATTGACAAAACAGTAGAAGAAATGTCAGAGAAGGAGTTTAGATTGTAAATAGTTAAATTGATCTGCCAAGTAAAAAATGACATAAGGAGTGAAATCAGAGAGAAAATACAGGAAGTAAAACATTAAAGAGGTAGAGATTCTAGAAAAAAAAACAACAAGCATAAGTGCTTGAAATGAAGAAATCAATAAATCAAATTAAAAATTCAATGGAAACCATCACCAACAGACTAGACCACTTGGAAGATAGAACCACAAGCAATAAAGATAAAATATATAATATTGAAAATAAAGTTGACCACCACATATAGAAGATGGTAAGAAACCATGAACAGAACTTCCAAAAATTATGGAATAACATGAAAAGATCAAATTTAAGATTTATCAGGATAGATGAAGAAGTGGAAATAAAAACTGAAGGAATGTATAATCTTTTCAATGACATAAGAAAATTTCCCAAACCTAAAAAATGAAATGGAAAAATTAATACAAGAAGCTTACAGTAACCCAAAGGTACAAAATAAGAGCAGACCCACACCAAGGCATATTGTAGTGAAAATGACTAATATACAAACTAAGGATAGACAGTTAAAGGCCACCAGAGAAAAAATCAATTTAGTATAAGGGGATCTCAGGTGAATTCTCAATTCAGATCCTCAAAGCTGGAATAATATATTTCAAGCCCTGAAACAATATGGATGCCAACCAAGAATTTTATATCCAGCAAAATTAAGCTCCATATTTGAAGATAAAATAAAAACCTTCCATGATAAAAAAAAAAAGCTAAAAGAATTTGCAACTAGAAGCCTGCACTACAGAACATTTTGAACAAAATATTCCATGAGGATGAAGTGAAGAAAAAAAAAGGTGAAAACCAGAAAAGAGAGGAACTACACTAAAGAAATAATCAAGGGAGAAACTAGTCAAATTAAAAACAAGAAATAAATCAAAATGACCAGAAATCCAAATCATAGCTCAATAATAACCTTGAATATTAATGGCCTAAACTCATCAATCAAAAGACACAGATTGGCAGATTGGATTAAAAAATAAGCATCTCCAAGAGACTCACCTCATAGGCAAAGATATTCACAGATTGAAGGTGAAAGGATGGGAAAAAACATATCATTCACATGGATCACATAAACAAGCAGTGGTTTCCATCTTATCATATAAGGGATACTTCAAGCCAAAGTCAATCAGAAGGGACAAAGAAGGACATTTCATACTGATTAAGGGACTTATACATCAGTAAGACATAACAACTGTAAATATTTATACCCCCCAAAATGGAACATCTATGTATATAAAACATTTCTCAATTTCAAGAATCAAATAGACCACAATACAATAATACTGGATGATGTTAACACACCTCTCTCACTGCTGGACAGATCTTCCAAACAAAAACTAAATAAATAAACTATAGAACTAAATAATACATTTAATAAATAGAAATATATAAAATATTTTATCCATCAATGCTGCAGGCTGCACGGCGGGGGGCCGCGTGAGCCTTAGCTCCGCTCCTGCCCGCTGCTGTTTTCACCTGCCGCCTTCCTGCTGGGCGCTTCCGCGGGTCGCTGTCAGTGCACGCCGGCTTGTGATCCTGCAACCCGGCTGAGCACAAAAACACAAGCCAGTCAAACTGAAACAAAGTTTTATTTTGTGAGAGGCCGTGTGCGTCCCCCTAACAAGCCGGTCCACACACACGTGTGTCTCTACCGGACACGGGGGGCTCCACTTCCCCCGGAACACCCTCCTACCATCCTTCCCCAACCAATGGGAACTCTCCGGGAGTCCTGTAACTTGAGTTCCCAAATGGGCCTAGGTGAACAGTAGGAGTCCAATTTCCATATGAATGTAATACTTTTGCAGTGGCTCCTAGCATCTGCCCCCTTCTGTTTAATTAAGCAATGGCAATGTGGCTAGGGACCGTGCCTCGTAGGTTGTTCAATTTAACATGTGGTTCTTACCCGTCATGGGAGAACTGACTTTTACACGTCAGTTTCCTGTCTTATGTTGAATCCACTGTAACCAGATCAACCCGTCACTGACTACCGGTCTAGCATAGCCATGCTTGTGGATAGGCCTAAGCACCAGTGGGGGGGTGAGGTTCTTGCCTCACCTCTGTTGGCCCCCAAATTTAACCTTGGTGCCAGTGGGGGGCTGAGGTTCTTGCCTCACCTCTGTTGGCCCCCAAGTTTTAGACCATCACTAGTAGAAGGGAGGAAGATACAGAAATGCCACGACATCAAGTCAATTGATGGCTCCTTAGGAAGAACAGTAACACTGGTGACACAGCAGCTAAGATATTTCAGCACTACCATAATTCGCTGTATCAACAAATAGAGCACAAGGCATACAAGTGATACATAGTCCAGGCAAGTTGTGTAAGCAGTTCAAAGTGGAGGAGTCTATCAATATGTCCATTTCCTCCCAAAGTAAATTAAGTCCTTGATTGAGCAGTTCAAAGTGGAGGAGTCTGTCAATATGTCCATTTCCTCCCAAAGTAAATTAAGTCCTTGATTGAGCATACTTATTGAGTTATATTGATTGATGTATCAGTATATACAGTTTACTGTGATAGCTATCATAGAAGTTGTAGTTTGGTTTTATCTTAGTCTTCACCGGCACTGGGATGGAGATGGGAATTCTGGCCATGGTGCTAAAGAGACATTATCCTGAACAGAATTATTAAATATAATGAAAAGGAAAGGTGAAAGTAAACAAACAGATCTGTTAACCACCTTTAAAAGCAAAATTTATAACAGCTGTTTACCTAATTTAAATTAAACCATATAAGTCATGTGATTTAATTTTTTTTTTGGATCCATTTATATCTATTTATACATGAGCGCTCCTTATAAATGAAATATGGACATACACACATACAGACATACAACACAAAACAGTGCATACATAACATAGAACATATAAGACAATAGTAAATAAAGGCCTTGTAGCTATACCTAGGTGAAATCTCCATTGCAATGTTTAAAAACTTTACAGTTAAAAAAAAAAAAAACACAGTCAAAAAATAAAACTGATCAGAAAGACATTAACCTAGGTTTGTATGAGCTCAAAAAGAAAGAAAAAATAAATAAATAAATAAATAAAATAGAACTTTATGATGTAGGAAAAATGTAATAATAAAATAGATATTGAAAAAGGCACCGTGGTAAATCACTGTTGTAGATGTAAGAATAGCCAAGCTGGAACTCTGGATATCAGCTGTTATGGATTTGATTCAAATCATCTTCTTTTTCTGTAGAAATTGTTTTAGTTAATCTCTCTGGAATCCAAATTGGTTGCTGTTCCTCCTGTGGAAAAACACAGACGGAGCCCCGACTCCAGACTATTACTGGGTCCAGACCTTTCCATTGTCCTGTTAGAATATCTTTCCAAAGTACCTTAGGCTTATGTACATTTTTCGGATACATATGTCTTTCCGCAGCACTAAGTCCTGATGAATCCAAATTTAGAAAGTTTAGAGTAAAAAGGGTTATTTTAAGTTTATCTTTGGGGGATATATACCCTTTTCCAATTCCCTCCTTTTGTTTTAATAAGTACATTTTAATAGTTTGATGAGCTCTTTCAACTATGCCTTTTCCCTGTGGATTGTATGGGATTTCTGTTATATGAGTAATGCCAAATGATGAGCAAAATTGTTTAAAAGAGTTAGACGTATAACCAGGAGCGTTATCAGTTTTTAACTGTTTAGGAACACCCACAGTGGCAAAATTTTGTAAGCAATGAGCTATAACATCTTTAGTTTTTTCTCCGGCATGAAGGGAGCCCATTAAAAATCCAGAAGAAGTATCAACTGTAACATGTAAATATTTTAATTTTCCAAATTCTGGCAAGTGTGTAACGTCCATCTGCCAAATATGGTTAGGTATCAGTCCTCTAGGATTAACTCCAAGATTAACTTGTGGTAAAAATGTCACACAATTTTGACATTGTTTTATTATATGTCTGGCTTGTTCCTTAGTTATTTTAAAACGTTTTTGTAAGGTATTAGCATTGACATGGAACCTTTTATGAAAATTTATAGCTTCTTCTATTGTGGAGAAAATATGTATGTCATGTGTAGACTTATCTGCTAGTTCATTACCCAAACTAAGGGCTCCAGGCAACCCTGTATGTGCCCTGATATGTCCAATAAAGAATGGATCTTTTCTGTCCCAGATAAGAGTTTGTATAGCAGAAAACAAATAGAAAACAGTAGAGGAAGGAGAAATCCTACCAGCATCTTCAAGGGATGCTATAGCATTAACTACATACTGGCTATCAGAGAATAAATTAAATACAGAATCTTTGAACATCATAAAAGCTTGTAATACTGCATTGAGCTCTACCTTTTGAGCTGATTGTTTGGGTACTAAAAATGTAAAAGTTTGATCAGGGGTAACTACCGCTGCTGTACCATTGTTTGACCCATCAGTGAATATATTTGGAGCATTCATGATAGGGTTTTTTTTGGTCATTTTTGGAAAAACTACAGGATGCTTAGACCAAAAGGACAACAAGGGATTAGATGGCAAGTGATTATCAAATGAGACACTAGATTTACACATGATTATTGCCCAAGTATTCAACTCATTAGCTAACTCATCAATTTGATCCATAGTATATGGAGTAATAATTTTATTGGGAGAAATCCCAAACACTCCCTTCGCTGCTTTTATTCCTTTGAGTATTAATTGTCCTACAGCCTCAGGATATCTAGTAAGAATAGTATTAGGGGAATACGATAAATGTATCCACAATAATGGACCTTCTTGCCAAAATACTCCTGTAGGAATATTTTTTGTTGGTAGTACAATAAATAATAAAGGCAAACTTATATCAATTCTATCCAAATGCATATTTTCCATATATGTTTCAATGATTTTCAATGCCTTTCTTGCTTCAGGCGTTAACATGCGGGGTGAATTTGGATCTGATGGACCTTTTAGAATATCAAATAAGGGTCCTAATTCTCCTGTTGGTATGCCTAGGTAAGGCCTTAACCAGTTTATGTCTCCCAATAATTTTTGAAAGTCATTAAGTGATTTGAGTTGATCTACTTGTATTTGAATTTTTGGTGGACGGACCATGGTTGAGGATAATAAAACTCCTAAATAATTAATTGGAAGATTTAATTGTACTTTATCTATTGCTATGTCTAGATTATAATTTTTTAGTAAGTTTGTAAGCGTGGCATAACATTCTAGCAATGTGTTCTTATCTTTATGTGCTAATAACACATCATCCATATAGTGAAATATTTGTAGTTCAGGATTTTGATTTCTAAGTGGCTGGATTGCTTTATTAACATAAATTTGACACATAGTCGGGCTGTTCGCCATCCCCTGGGGTAAAACTTTCCACTCATATCTCTGATCAGGACCTTCATGATTTAGTGCAGGGATAGTAAATGCAAAATGTGGACTATCCTCAGGATGAATTGGAATTGAAAAGAAACAATCCTTAATATCTATAGTTAACACATGCCAAGTTTTTGGTAAAGCAGACAATTGGGGAATCCCTGATTGAGCAGGTCCCATAATAACCATCTCATTATTAATGGCTCTTAAATCTTGTAATAATCTCCATTTACCAGATTTCTTTTTAATGACAAAAATGGGAGTATTATGGGGAGATACGGAAGGTTGTAAATGTCCTTCCGCTAATTGTTGTTTGACCAGATCATGGGCTACTTGTATCTTTTCTTTAGTCAGGGGCCACTGAGGAACCCACACTGGTCTTTCTGATTTCCATGTAATTTTGATTGTCTCAGTGGCCCTTTTTTGAAAACCCAATCCATGTTTATTTATTTCTTGATCTATTTGAATTGGTTCTGTCATATCTTGATCTTGTTTCCTTAATCCTTTTTCTTTTCTAAAGCCTTGTTTAGCCCTACTAGTGGGCGCGTTAGAATTGACGTTATTTGTTAATGTCAATCCTAATTGATCTAGGACATCTCGTCCCCATAAATTTATGGGAAGATGGTCCAATACATAGGGCTGTATAGTTCCTTCACATCCTTCAGGATCCCTCCAATCTAATACCATAGCACTTCTATGGGGGTTAGTTGCCACTCCTAGGCCTCGAAGCGTTTGAGTGGCTTGTTGCAATGGCCAGTGCTTTGGCCATTCCTGACGAGATATGATGCTGAGGTCAGCACCTGTGTCCAGCAGCCCATTAAAATCATGTCCTTGAATATTTAATTTTAGCATTGGGCGAGAATCTAAATTTAAAGAAAGCATAGCCCAATCTACACCTGTAGAGCCTAATCCCTTGGAACCTCTTTCTACATTACAACTGGAAAATTCATCATGTAGGCTGGGTATTATTAATAACTGTGCTATTCTATCTCCTGATGAAATTACGGATATACCTCTTGGAGAACTGGCTATAATTTTTATTTCACCCTCATAATCGGGATCAATTACCCCAGGACTTATCATAAGTCCTTTTAGTGTAGAAGAACTGCGTCCTAATAATAAGCCTACTGTTCCTTGGGGAAGAGGTCCTTTTATTCCTGTGGGAATGATTTGAACTCCCATCTCTGGAGTTAATACTGCTCTGGCAGAGGCACAGATGTCCAACCCTGCGCTCCCTCTAGTTTGTCTGATGAGGGATCTAATGGATAATGCGTCCTGGGCACTACCTTGATGGTGCTGCTGGGTTCCTCCATTGCCCCGTATATTTGTGGCTTTGGGGCATTGGGCCCTCCAATTCGTTTTTTGGCAACGGGGCCTGATACCTTTCTCCACGATATTGTGGGTAGACACTTGGTCTTTGTCCATTTTTTGATAACGGAATACCCTTTATGGTGGTTTGAGAACGGCATTCATTAGCCCAATGTCTCCCTCTATGGCATCGTGGGCAAATACCCGGGATTCTACTCCTTTGATACCTAGCTTTGTTAAACCCTCCTCCTATGGGGCAATTTCTTTTAAAATGTCCTTTCTGATTGCAATTATAGCATGTTTTTGGCTTGGTATCTAAAGCCTGTTTTACTTCAGCTGCCATGACTTGTCCTTGTTCATCAATGTCTCTACATAATTTAATATATGTGTTTAAATCCTCATGTTTCCACGGTCTAATGACCTCTTTGCAGCAACGATTTGCTTGGTCATAAGCCAGTTGTTTTATAAATGGCATTGCCTGTTCTGTATTTTCAAATGTCTTAGAGGCTGTTTCAATAAGTCTAGCTACAAAGTCAGCGTAGGGCTCATTAACTCCTTGTATTATCTTAGATAGTTGACCTTGTAAATCCCCTTGTCCCTTCAAAGTCTTCCATGTCTTAATTGCATTTATAGCGATCTGAGCGTATACGCCAGGATCATATCTAATCTGTTGCCTCTGACCCTCATAAGGTCCTCTTCCTAATAGCATTTGTATATCTCTTTCAGGGTAACCTGCTGCTGCATTTTGCCTAGCTGTCTCCCTGCAAAATTCCTCATTGGCAATTTTCCATAATAAATATTGTCCTCCATTTAGCACAGAGTGACACACGCTAGCCCAATCTTCTGGTGTTAAGTCCCAGTTGGTAATAGATTTGACCATTCTGACAGTAAAGGGAGCGGCAGGGCCGTAGGTTTGTATAGCTTCCTTTAATTGCTTTACTATTTTGAAATCTAAGGCACGGTAAACTCATTCCCTTTCTTCTCCCCGCTCAACTACAGGGCATGCTAACTTTTGGGGTCCTGCCTCAGGATTCCGTTCATCACCTATGGAAACTGAGGGCTGCTCAGCTACAGGTGAAGCTGTTGGTTGAATTACGCCCTCTGGTGATGGAACGGAGTTAGTAGTAGCCTCCCTATCTGAGGGCAGTTTTTTCCCTAAGCTTGCCTTCTTCAAATTTTCTTCTGTCTGACTAGCTTGAGGGACCTTTTGTTTTGCTTGACCTAATATGTTTTCTGCCATAGCCTGGACCTCTAACAATTTACTTAACAGTCTTTCGGTTTGTTTTTTACTAGATTCTAATCTACTATAAAGGTAACGTAACCCAATAAGGTAGGATAGAAGAAAGCCAAAACAGAATGAAACAGAAACGGAGAGGAGGAAAATGATTATATCAATTTTTTCTTTCTCAGGGCCGAATAACTTCAAACCTTGAGCCAACCATTTTTCCCAATTCGCCTGAAAAAATTGTAAGGCTAGAGAGCCTGAAATAAAAGCAGAATAAATCAAAACAAAAATACCCATTCTGTCGCCTTTCCTTAGGGGCGAGCGATATTACTCACCTTTAAATTTTGGGCGTTCCCCGTACAGGGCCACCAAAATGCTGCAGGCTGCACGGCGGGGGCCGCGTGAGCCTTAGCTCCGCTCCTGCCCGCTGCTGTTTTCACCTGCCGCCTTCCTGCTGGGCGCTTCCGCGGGTCGCTGTCACATCAACAAGCAAATACACTTTCTTCTTGGCAGCACACAAAACCTTCTCTAAAATAGACCATATCTTATGCCACAAAGCAACTCTTTGTAAATACAAAAAAAAAAAAAATGGAGATACTATCCTGCATTCTATCTGATCATAATGGAATGAAATTAGAAACCAAGAATAAAATAAAAAATAGAAGCTACTCTACCAGCTGGAGGCTAAATAATAAAATATTGAACTATGAATAGATAGAAGAAGACATCAAGGGTTAATAAAAAATACTTAGAGGCAAATGAGAATACTGATACAATGTATCAAACATACAAAATCTCATACCACCTATCAAAATCTCTGAGACAGTATGAACTTAGATGAAACTTCATTGCATTGAGTCATTCATTAAAAGAATGAAAAGTCTACAAATAAATAACCCAAAATTACATCTTAAAGCCCTAGAAAAAGAGAAACAAATTAATACCAAAAGCAATAGAAGATAGGAAATAATTAAATCAGAGCTAAATCAATGAAATGGAAACAAAATAAACAATTAAAAAATTTGACAAAACAAAAAGTTGGTTCTTTGAAAAAATGAATAAAATTGATAATTTTAGCCAGACTAATGAAGAGAAGGAAATATCAGAAGAGACACTATTGAAACACAGAAGATAAGTAGAAACTATTTTGAAAATTTATAGTCCAATAAAATTTATATATAAAATAAAGCCTATTGTAAAGATAAGTACTTAGTATAGTAATTAAACTTAATATGTTTAAGAATGATTTCTATTTCCCTATTAAGCAAGTCATTCTCTCCATTTATTGTCTAATTCTTTAATAAAATTTTATTTGTATATATTTTAAGCTATGTAATAACATTTTTAACAATAGCTTTGACATTATAAGAAATAAAAAATGTCAAAATTGTTATATTTATTTTTCTAATCTGGGAGTTTTATTTTAATAGACATCAGATTTATAGATCATAGTTTGTTCAAAAAATGAATTATCTAATAAATACAAATTTTTCTATTACAACAGTTTTATATACCAAAGCAGTGAGTCTAATTTACTTGTTAGTAATTTATTTTTTTACATCTAGATTTATAAAATCCTTTTTTATGTCCATTTTCAAAATCTTAGATCTTTTTCAATTTGAACATGACTCATTTGAGATTCTTTAAATTCAATTCCTTGTGTAAGTTATTTAATATATTAGAAGGCTGTTTTTAATGTGCACCTCAAATTGATTTGTTTTCAGTGTTTATTTAAAAAAAATATGTTTGGGCAGTACTGGGTATTGAGTGCAAGTTTACTCTACCACTCAGACACATACCCAGCCTTTTTTAGTTTTTATTTTGACAGGGTAACACTAAGTTAGCTTAAGGCCTTGCTAAGTTGCTGAGGCTGGCTTTGAACTTGAGATCCTCCTGCCTTGGCCTCCCAAGTTGCTGGAATTGCAGGCATGAGCTATCAAGCTGGCTTTCAAAAATGTTTGTAAAGACAGGATTAAAATACACTCTACTGTCATGTATATCTAAAAATAGCAACAACAACAGCAGCAGCAAAAAAGAATGAAAATTTATCATGTGGCTCCTAAAACTATTCCATTTTCCTACTTTCTCTCGAGGCAACTCACATGTTGTATTTTATCATCAAGTGTGAAGTACAAGTTATCAAACCAAGTATTTATATAATCAGTTCTTTAATCTTCATTTTTATATATTTTATTGATGATTCAATATAAAAATTTAAAACTAGTGTCAGAATACATTCTAACTTTCTCGTACTAGTTATTTGTTGTCTGGGTTAATGGATTGCTCAATTGGTTTGAATAATTTAGTCATCTGATGCCATATCACTGTGTATAGTATGCGGTTGCCATTTTGGTAAAATAAATGGTAAAAGAATAATTTTCCTTGTTTCAGTCTACTAAAACCTGCTCTCATCATGAATCTCATGGAATCACCTCTCCAATGTCTTGTTATATTCATGGAAGTCCTGTGTTCCTGGGAATCCAAGCTGAAACTTTGTAGTCATTTTTTGGGGGGATCCTTCTATTCTTTCATTCAACAGATTCCCCAGCTCTCCACTTGAAAGTATTCTTCTGCAATGCCATTTGAATTAATTTAATATTCTGTCTTATAGCAGTCACATTCCAGATTAATCCCCCATTACTTGTAATTAGTAAAGCTTCTAAGTTTATTTTACAACCTGTCTCTCAGTTTTGATCCAATTTAAACACTTTTGCTTGTGTAATTTTCCTACTAGTGGAATGAGACCAAACAAAAAGAAAACTAAACAATGACAAACCAACAAGGCTTTCAAATTAAAATGTCTTCCAATTGGCAATTAAATTAAAAGAACAATTCTTTTAATGGTCAATATTTTTCATATTTTGGATCAAATATTTTCCCTTTTTTAATATCATGTGATTTTTATGTACAAATTATATTCCAGAATTAAACACAAAGTCATAGACTGTTGATTATTCACTAAACAGTATTTTCTTCTTGCTAAAAGCAGCTCTAATTTCTTCAATGAAGCACTTCTCACAGTACCAGGGGAAGAATCATAGTGGAGTCCCTTTCCCTTTACCAAAAGTTAATCTGGGATGGTTATATGACCCAACTCTGAGCCATTAAATACAGAGAAATTAGTGCTAAAAATTCTTCCAAAAACTATTTTTCTCCCTGATAAAAGAGAAAAACATACAAGTAGTAGACTGCCCCCCGCCCATTTATCTTTTTTCTTTTGTAGAACCCATTCCACTCTATGCCTTGGATTATACTAGCCATTTTATAATCCTGAGGCAATGAGAGAAGGAATAGTTCTTTCACTGAAGAACATGGAATGGGAAGATGCAGGACTTGTATGTGTGAAAATACTGGGATTGACAAAACAACACAGAAAATTTATCTGTAGACATTTTACCATCTTAAAGGATGTTGCAGTTTCATTTACATGCCCAACTCTTTTCACTTTTATTCACTTTTTGCCAAGCAATAATGTAATGCAAGGAATGCACCATGCTTTCTACCTACCTGAGTTCATTTATGATAAACTTTGAATTATTTTTTTCTCTAATCTCCTCAAATCTAGCCTTCTTTTAATTCCATTTTATGTATTTTTTTCTTTACAGAATGCGTTACAATCTCCTATCTTACTGGCTACTTCATGGTTACGATTTGGATATGAGCTGTCCCCCCAAAGCTCAGGTATGAGACAATGCAAGGATGTTCAGGAGTGAAGTGGTTGGTTTGTAAGACCTAATCAGTGGCTTAATCTGCTGATATGGAGACTGGGTGGTAACTGTACAGGTGAGGTGTGGTTGGAAGAGTGGGTCATTGGGGGTGTGACTTTGGGGATTTGTAACCCTGATGAGGAGACTTCTCTCTCTACATCCTGGCAGCCATACCCTGAGCTGCTTTCCTTCACCATGCCCTTCCATCTTGATGTTCTGACTCACCGCAGGCCTACAGCTATGGAGTCAGGACTGAACATCTGAAACCATGAAAAGCAGACTAAAACACTTCTTACACTAATTTTAAATTCAGCTATATCCCTCTTTTGACATACTCTATTAAGTCTCAGTAAGTAAACTTGTAACTTAATTTCTGTTACATAGCATCTTTGAAGAATGCTTTTCTTTTATTGAAGGGTGGGGGCAACCACTAATTAGGACTTTATCTAAAGAATGTAGTTTTTTTAAAAAAATTATTTGTTCTTTCAATATGTACATGACAGTAGAGTACACTTTGGTATAATTTGATATATTATACATACATAGAAAAAATATAACTTGTTCCAATTAGGATCCCATAATTGTGGTTGTATGTGATGTGTAGTTGCATTGGTTGTGTATTCATATATAAGGATAGGAAAGATGTCCAATTTATTTCACTTCAATGTTTATAACAGCTCAATTTACAATAGCTAAGCTATGGAACCTATAATAGATGAATGGGTAAAGAAAATGTGGTATATAGAATATTACTTAGCTGTAAAGAAGAATGAAATTATTTGCCAGTAAATGGATGGAATTGGAGAACATCATGTTAAGTGAAATAAGCTAGTCTCAGAAAACCAAAGGCAGAATGTTCTGTCTGATATGTGGATGCTAACCAAAAACAAGGGGTAGAGAGATTAGAAGTTTATTAGATCTGACAAAGGGGGATGAAGGGAAGGGTGGCGAGGATAGGAAAAGAATCCTTTTCAGTAGCAATATGACTTATTCTTTTCCAATTTAGATACCTAATATTTTTTTTCTCTTGCTTGATTGTTCTGGTCATTACTTATAGCACTTATATTTAACAAAAGTGGTGAAAGTAGGACTCCTTATTTTATTTTAGATCTTAAAATTTAATTTTCAGCTTTTAGTTGTTGGCTTACAATAAATGGCCTTGATTATGTTGTGGCACATTCCTTTTAGACCTAATTTGTTTATAAAGGGATTTTAATTTTTTTAACTGCTTTTTCTGTATCTATTGAGATGACCAAATGATTTTTGTCCTTTGTTCTGTTGATGTGATTTATTTATTTATTTCTGTTGATGTGAATATTTCACAGAAACAGCCATAGTGGTAATGAAATGTGACATGAACAAGAGCAGATAAATGAGTAGGCAGGCAGATGTGGACTGAGATTTGTTTATAGTGAATTATCTTAGTTTATCATGGCAAATGATCTTTTTAATGTGCTTTTGAATTTGGTTTACTAGTATTTTCATTTTTGCATTTATGTTCATCACTGATATTGATTTTTTTTGTTATTGTTTTTGTTGTTGCTTTTCTCTCTTTTTCTCTCTCTCCTCCACTTCCTCTATCTTTGGTTGTGTCTTGGTCTGGTTTTGGTAGCAGGGAAATGCTAGCTCCATAGAATTTATTTGAAATTATTCCTTTCTATTCTATGTTTTGAATAATTTGAGAATTGTTATTAGTTCTTTAAATGTTTTTCAGAGCTCTGTGATGAAGATGATTGGTCTTGACCTTTGCAAAACTCATTCAAACTCTTTTTCTTGTTATTGGTATCTTTGGATTTTCCACTTATTCCTATTCAATCTTGGAAATGTTTCTTTTTTTATCTCTTATTTTATTTGAGTACTCACTGTATTTTTCTTAGCCCAAGCAGGTTTTTCTATTTTTTTTGAAATCACATTGCCACTCTTTGCAGGGGACATGATCTTACATATAGAAAACCTCAAATATTAAAAAAAAAACTATGAGAACTAATAAATGAATGCAATAAAGTTGTAAGATACAAGATCAACACATAAAAATCAGTAGCATTGGTATATGCTAATAACAACCTGTCAGTGGGATTCACAGAGCTATATTCATACATGAGCAATTAGTCTTTCATTCCCAAGTACCTCCCTTTCACTTCCCTCTTCTGTCTCCATTGATCTTCTTCCTCTGCTGTTCTCTCCTCAGTTTTCATCAATGAGTATTCCATTTTGTACACACCCTTTAATTTTATAAATACTAAGTCCTTTAATCTTTGGCATAGTTATTAATTCCTTTAAGATATCATGATCATTTCTTCAGAGTAGAAAGACAATAATACACACCTTTCTTCAGAGAGCTGAACTCAACTTCAAGGTGTGTACTGATCTACTATACTTACCTCCTTCCAGGGTACAAGAGCAGACACATTTTTACTGTGCACATCTTAGAATAATTTGTCTGGAGTATATTTTCCTCGAATGAAGTAATTTACTTACAGAAGGAATGTAATAACAGATAAACTCAGCACAGGAGCTTTTCCTATACTTATTATTATAGATATATGCAAATATAGATGTACTGCTTGGAAGAAACTAGTTTATCTATATAAATTTTATTTCTTGTCTGAAAAATGGGTTCCAACTGTGAGAAGTTCTAAATAAACTTGAATAAATAATGTTATAAATAGGTATTATCAATAGGTATTTTTAATAACATATCACATGATTAGATCAATTAAAACTAATCATGGGCTGAGGGTATAGTTCAGTAAAGAACAGGCTCAGTATATGCAAGGCCCTGAGAATCCAGTAACCCTATGAAGTGTGCCTCTATAATTCACTGTCACAAAAGGAAACAGAGTTTGCTTCCTATCACAGAATTCAGGTTTGAGTTTTTGATCTGGCAACAGAGATTAAAGCATTCACCTTTGCTGAACCTCTGCATACCTCAGCATTTTTAGAAAAAGGAGAAAGAAAAAAATGGTGTGAAATATTTCACAGAAATAGCCATAGTGGTAATGAAATGTGACATGAACAAGAGCAGATAAATGAGTAGGCAGGCAGACGTGGACTGAGATTTTGACTCTATTCTATGGTGAATATTTCAAAACGAATGATGAAATACATTTCACACCAAGTGTAGAGCTCTTGGATCTCCATTACTAACTCTGTTATTACCCAAATGATCAATTAAAAAGATCTTCATTAAAATCCCATGATACAGGTGTAATTCCTGGTGCTGAGAAAGCAGCGCATATGGTGCATGCCTTTATGGAGCTTAGGATGCTTACTGGACCCTGCACTCCCAAGTAGGGCCTCAAGTTCTAGCATTCTGTCACAATACAGTGTTAATGGAATTGCCATAGAGTTCATTATTAATACCATGAATTAAGGTCTCTCTCTATTGTCTATGTTAAGAGTTGCATTAGGGATGGTTTCTTCTGGCTGTGAAAAGACTTAAATCTATGAATGTCCAAAAATATTTTCTGCTATCACTTTTGAATTCAAGGTCGATGAATTTTTGTTTGAATGACTTGGAAGATATTTCTTCATTGTTTCTGACATTTATGGCAAAGTTTACCGTCAAACTAGCTGCCCTTATTCACTTTAATGATTTTAAAGGACTTTACTTTTCAGTCTTAACCCACTAGAGACATCAAGCTTGTGAAGATGCACTATAATGGGGGTAGTTTAAGAATTGATGGATTTTAAATAAGCATACTTAATAATCATAGTACCCTCTTACTGTTTCTCTCTGATAGTGGGGATTGAACTCAGGGGTACTTAACCACTGAGCCACATCCCCAGCTCTGTTTTGTATTTTGTTTAGACACAGGGTCTCACTAAATTGCTTAGTGCCTTGCTTTGCTGCGATTGGCTTTGAACTTGCAATCCTCCTGTCTCAGCCTCCTGAACACTGGAATTATAGGCATGCACTACTATACTGGGCATCTCTTACTGTCTTGATTCAGAACTTTTTTTTTTATTTCTGAAAAACTTTAAGCAAAACTTTTACTACTGTCCCCTCAATTTTCTTTTGGAACTCTTAGTAATAGATATTCCTTAATTAAAAAAAATTTATTTGTTTCTTTGCTACATTGTGGGAGAATTTCTTCCAATTAATTAAATCTTTCACTTCTATACTATGTTTGGTTTAGCTTATCCTTCAATTAAATATTGTTGTTTTAGTTCTTAAAATTCAATGAATATTTACACTAACTTGTCTCATTTTTGCATTTTTTATTTCATAGATTTGTATTCATTTTGCATAAAATCACAATCATTTTTTAAAAATTTGTCTCTTAAGTAGTATTAGTACTAGTATTATTACTACTATTATTAGGTACTGAGGATTGAACCAGGGGTGCTTAAGCACTGAGCCACAAACCCAGCCTATTTAAAATTTTTATTTAGAGGTAGATTCTCACTAAGTGGCTTAGGGCTTTGCTAAATTGCTGAGGCTAGCTTTGAACTTACAGTCTTACTGCTCAGTGTCTCAGGTCATTGAGATTAAAGGTATGTACCCTATACCTGGCTTAAACATATTTTAAATAATTTTATTATGTTTATGTTTTCTTAATTTTTGAATTCTCCAATTGCTTTGCATTTTGAATTCTAGTCTCCATTTGAGTGAGGGAAGTTTTTGTGTGTTTTTATTTTTCTTATTGTTATTTTCCTATTTCTTTCTTCTGACTATGCTCTTGGTCTATAAACTAGGCTTTATGGAGATCAGGTTTCCTGTCTCAGGATGATAAAAAGGCTATTAGTAGTCTCATGATTGGTCCAGATGCTGGTCAAGACTCAAGGTTGTATTTTTCTACCCCATTAGGCTCAAAGCGTTCTTACATAGAGGATACAACAGAGACATTAACTTATCCCTGTCCACCTTTTTGTACTTCAGTTTTTTTGCTTTGCCACAGTCCAGCTGGCTGCAGCAAAATAAGGGGGGGGGGAACGAATAACTTGTGTACGTTGATACAGCAGGAGTAGGAACCATTTATTGTAGGACAACAGAGCTATTTATACATTTTGCACACCTTATCTTAATTACCATAAACTAGATACATCAGTCAACCAATAAGGAATCTCCACACTTAATGGCTCACTTTTGTTACTTCTCAAACCACTCCCTCTGGCATTTTGCCAGGCACCAATCAGACTTGTTTACGAACTCTAACATTCCCCTGGCAAAATACCAGGTGTTATTTTGACTTGTTTACAGACTCTAACATTGCTTCTTGGCTTTCAACACTCAGATGACCTTTACTTTTGTTCTTCATATTTTAACTGACTTTACTATGTGTTTGCTGCAGTCTGGCTGGGCACAAAATCACGAGCCACTCACACCTTGTAGATTCAAACAGCAACTCTTTATTCCCGAACTCACACCGGCCCTCTACAAACATGTTCTGGGGAAATTCACGTTCTCTGCAAAATCCACGTTCTGAATCCCAAATACTCTGGGAGCAGGTGTACCTGTACCTGAGGCAGCAGGATACGCCCTATTCCCAGCAGGGTACACCTTAAACCTGGAACCGCCCTAAACCCAAGGAACAGGATACTCCCTAAAACCTGATCTGCCCTGGTCCTTGAGCAAGGTCACCTTACATGCAATGTCACTGCAAATGACCTGAGTCTAAGACAAGCCCATTTCCACAATGGAGAGTCCTTCCTCTAAGCAACATGGGGTAGGCTGACAAGAAAATTTCGATTTGTCATTCCTACTTGGCAATGGCTCTCAGCATGTGTTTAGGGCAAAGAAGCTGTCTAAAAGTGAGCTTACCCCATTACCTTCATTAGACATCACCAATGACAATTATATATTTTAATTATTTTTTATGCAAGATAATATTTATGCATATATCAACAATCATAAAAACAATGCTTATGAATGCATGGGTTTAACTGAAAAATTAAAAGCGACTACTTCCAAGTTTTCTAGTTATCCTTGATTGCAGCCCCTTTTCCTCCAGAGTTTGAGATTTACTATATCCTTATTGTTCTATTCTATTTATGTTTACCTATTTTTAATTTTATATATGATAAATGATAGTGCATTTATTCTTGTATGAACTGGCTTATTCTGCTAGTTAGATGTGATTTGTTGTTATTTATGTGATTTTCCTATTGATATACATTGGCAGTATTTCCAGGTTTTCCCTTATTAAAACAATAAAACTTGGATGCTTTTATATAAGTCACTTAAGGACTAAGGGAACAGAATTTCTGGGTAATTTAAGATTCATATTTTTACCTCAACAAACAGTGTTCTATAGCTTTCCCAGTAATAGTTCATGACTTGAGATGCTATTTTCACCCACCCTTTATGGTGATTTAAAAAAAAAAATTACTAAACTATTGGGCAAAGCGTACTTTGAAGTGGTTTTCATTTACATTTTTATAAATACCAATGAGGATGGAATCAATATACATTTTACTACATACCAGTAGAGTAAAGGTATTTTCATGTTTTTTGCTATTTATGCTTGTGCGAAATGATGTTGGCCTATGTTTTCTCTTATGGCTTAGTGGTCATATATTGCAGATAATTATCCTTTTGTTATAATTTTCTTTTATGTTGGGCCTTATCTCTACATTTTCTATGCAATTTTTCTAATAGATTAATATATTGTATTTTATCAATTTCTTATGGTTTATAATGTATCTTGTTTAAGAAATCTTCCCCTCAAGAAGGAATTAAAAACAATTATTTTGTTTCTTCTAACAATTCTCTTAGTCAAAATTTTCCTGTTTCTTTCCTTTTTGTTTCTGAAACTTGAACCCAGGGCCTTGAGAGGCAAGCCCTCTACTATTGAGCTATTCCCTACCACACTTCCACTTTTTTTTTTTTTTAATTTTGAAATAAGATCTTGTTAAATTGCCCAGGCAGGCCTTGAACTTGGCATCCTGAGTAACTGGAATTGTTGGAGTGTGCATATGCCTGGAATATATTTTCTTTATTCATCTGTTAATGAATGAATGTTTAGGTTGGATCCATATTGTGGCAATTGTGAATATTGTTGCAATGAATAAATATTTCTTTGAAGTACTGATTTCACTTTCTGTGTACATATACCCAGAAGTAGGATTTTTGGATCATTTGGTAGTTCTACTTTTTATTTAAAGAAACCTCCACACTGTTTTCCATAATGACTTTATTAATTTATATTCTCACCAACAGAATACAGTAATTTCTTTTTCTCTACGACTTTGGTGAATACTTTCTTTTATTCTTTTTTAAAAAATATTTTTAGTTATACATGGACACAATATCTTCATTTTGTTTGTTTATTTTCATGTGGTGCTGAGGATTGAAGCCAGTGCCTCACATGTACAAGGCAAACACTCTGCCACTAAGCCAAAACCCCAGCTCCTTTTCTTCTCTTTTGATAGTAACCTTCCTAACAGATGTGAGGTGATATCTCATTTTGGTATTTATGTACATTTTCCTGGTGATTAATGCTGTTGAACATTTATTAATATACCTGTTGCCATATGTTTGTCTCCTTTTAGGAAATGTATATGCAGGACCTTTGCCTGCTTTTTATTAATTTTTAAAATTTATGCATAATAATTATTCATATTTATAGGATATAGATGATATTTTGATACATGTTTGCCATCTGCAATGACCAAATCAGCATAATTTCCATATCTATGCTGTCAATTTTTTCCCATTTTTAAAACAGTTCATTTATTTTCTTGCAATTGAGTTCTTTTAGTTTCTCATATCTTTTGGATATTAACTCCTTCTCATATGTGTGGCTTATAAATATGATTTCCCATTCTGTAAGTTGTCTCTCCTCTGTTTGCTTTGATGTGCAGAAGCCATTTAGTTTGATGGAATCCTGTTTGGTTTTGGTTTTTGTTGTCTATGTTTTTGGTGACGAATCCAAAAACAAACAAAACCAAATCGCTTGAAAAATAAACCATTGGTCAGACCAATTTATTAGTATTTCTGCTATACTTCTTCCTAGTGGCTTTATAATTTCGGATCTTATTTTTAAATTATTCATTTTGAGTTCAGATCTATGTATAGTGTGGAAAAAAGTCTCACTTTGTTTTTCTGCAAATGGATAATTTTCCCAGCAGCATTAATTGAGGAGACTGTCTTTTCCCTATTGTGTGTTCTGGACATACTTGCCAAAAAACAATTGACTATAAATGAGTGGTTTAATTACTGTACTCTTTATTTGGTTCCATTATTTTATGTGTCTGTTTCTATTTCAGTAACATTGTGTTTTGGGGTAGTACATTTTGAAATCAGGTACTGTGATGCATCTATCCTTGTTCCTTTTAGTCAAGACTGCTTGGGATACTCAAGTCTTTTGTGATTCTTTGTGAATTTTAGTATTTTTTTCTAATTATTATCATTGGAATTTTGATAAAGATTTCATAGAATCTGAAGGCCACTTGATAATTGATGTGTGATATCTTTCCTATCATTTGTGCCTTTTTCAATTATTTCTTTCGTCAGTGATTTTCAGTTTTCAATGTACAGGGTACAATTGGAATTGTTCTCTTGATTTGTTTTTCAGATTGATCATTGTTACAAGAAATACTATGAATTTTTTATGTTGATTTGTATCTTTGATTTTACTGAATTGACTCATCAGTTCTAACAATGTTTTGATCTATAACATATAAGATTGTGTCAGAGAAAGAAAAACAATTTTTTTATTTCTTTCCAGTTTGGATACTTTTTATTTCTTTTTCCTAATTGACCAATCTGGCTAGAATTGGCTCCTAATTCTATATTAATGTGGCAAGAAGTGGAGCCCATTTTCTATTCCCAATCATAGAGAAAAAGCTTCCTCATATTTTTAAAAATGGATCTTCTTGTTTGTTGCAGAAGAATGATTTTTGTATGTTTATTCTGTACCTGGCAGCCTTGCTCACCATATATTAATTTTTATAATTGTATTTTTGTTTCTTCAGATATTTTCATGTGGACAGAATATTTGCAAATAATACCAGTTTTTTTCCTCATCTTTTACCTTTTATTTTTTTCATTTTTTTCCTGTTGCAAAGGCTGGAAATTTTAATATAATATTGAATAGTCATGATGGTGGCAGATCTCATTAAATGTGGTTTTGATATAAAGGAAATTATTCTAACATGCTTTTATAGAGCAATCTTTTATCAGACTAAGTTGGTTAATTTTATTCCTTATTTGATCTGCATTTTAGAAAGATTTGAAACTTTTTGTCTGTTGTATTATTATAAGAATGAGTTTATCTCAGTAAGGCCCTTTACATAGCTTATTAATTAACTATTAAATGCCAATCACTCAGGCATTTGGGATTGTACTTTTTGTATACATTTCACTATTCTACTCTGTAAGACATTGTATTTTCTTCATAATTGAGATTAACCTATATTTTTTCTTTCTTCTCTTTATTTATTGTTTAAATTAATTTATTTTAATTAGGGATATATATGATAGCAGAATGCATTTTGATTCATTGTACATAATTTCAGTACAACTTTTCATTTCTCTGGTTGTACAAAATGCAGCTTTGCACCATATGTGCAGTCATAGATGTACCTAGGGTAATGATGTCCATATCATGCCACCATCTTTCCTGCTTCTATACCCTCTCCCTGTCCTCCCTTCTCTTTGCCCAATCACCATTCCTTCATTTTTCCCATGCCCCCCCCCAAAAAAAAAATTAAGGATGAGCATCCACTTATCATAGAGAACATTCAGAGTTTGGTTTTTGGGATTGGCTTACTTTGCTTAACATGATATTCTCCAACTTCATCCATTTACCTGCAAATGCCATAATTTTATTATCTTTTAATGTTGAGTAATATTTCATTATGCATATATACCATGGTTTCTTTATCCATTCATCTATCTTATCTATCAAAAGGCATCTAGGTTGGTTCCCCAGTTTAGCTATTGTGAATCGAGCTTTTATAAACATTGATGTCACTGCTTTACTATAGTATGCTGATTTTAAGTCCTTTGGGTATAGACTGAGAAGTGGGATAGTTCAGTCAAATGGTGGATCCATTTCAAGTTTTCTAAGGAATTTCCATACTGCTTTCTAGATTGGTTGCATCAATTTGTAGTCCCACCAGCAATGTATGATTGTGCCTTTCCCCTCACATTCTTGCCAAAATTTGTTGTATTGTTGTTTGTATTCTTCATAACTGCCATTCTGACTGGAGTGAGAAGAAGTCTTATAGTACAAAATAGAAGACACAGAAACAAACCCACATAAATCAGTTATCTTATACTAGACAAAGGCACCAAAAATACACATTGGAGAAAAGATAGTCTCTTCAACAAATAGTGCTGGAAAAATTGGAAATCCATATGCAGCAAAATGAAACTAAACTCCTATCTCTCACCATGCATAAAACTCAAAGTGGATCAATGACCTAGGTTAGATCAAAGACTCTGCACCAAATAGAGGGAAAAGGTAGGCCCAAATCTTCATCACATTGGATTAGGCCCCCAACTTCCTTAACAAAACTCATAAAGCACAAGAATAATATAAAAAAACAATAAATTGGATGGATTCAAACTAAAAAGCTCCTTCTCAGTAGAAGAAACAATCAATGAAGTGAGGAGAGAGCCTATAATTTGGGAGCTAATTTTTGCCACATGCACATCACACAGAGTACTAATTGCCATTATATATAAAGAACTCAAAAAACTTAACACCATAAAGTCAAACAACCCAATAAATACATGGGCTACGGAAGTGTCTGGACAGACATGTCTCAGAAGAAGATACACAATTAATCAACAAATATATGAAAAAAATGTTCAGCATCACTAGTAACTAGAGAAATGCACATCAAAGCTACTCTCTCCTTGCTTTCAGTTAAAGAATATAAAAGACACATAAAATGAATTTGGTAGTAGTCCTACATATTTTATATTTTAATGTTTAAAGAATTTTTAAAAGTTTTTTTCATTATCTGTGCAAGACCTAATAAAATATTTTTACAATTCTTGTTTAAAATTTTAGGGTCTGTGACAAAGAATTTTATAGAAATTTTAGTATAATATTACCACCCAATTATTTACCATTATTATTAAGAGAAATAGTCCAAGGTGACTTGGAAGGTAGGAAATAGAGAATTTGAAATTAATAGTGACGTGTTGAAAGTTTCAGTATTTATTGGTTTCCCTGGGTGCTTGTATGAGTGTGTGTGATTTTAGTAATTATGTACTGCATATTTTTCTCTTTTTTCCCCTCAACATTCTCTTCAAAAAGAATTTTTTGATAAAAAGAGATTTGAAATAGCATAACATTAGGAAGTTACTTATTTTCTTTATTAGGATTCATTTTTAAAATTATTACATTTTATAATACTTTTATTGCCATTATTATAATATTTTGCTTGCATAACAGAATGAATAATCTCTGATATCAATGAACATGAATTTATATTTTGGTACTTCCTCTCTATCTTCATGTTTTATTTTTAGACTTTTTTCATGTTCAACTTTCAATCATTCTTTCTACTTTCCATCCACTTTGTTGGACACATTCATTTGAATGTATCTTCACTAGAGCTATTGAGTGGGTATTTGAACATATGATTCTGAAATTTATAGTGCAAGTTTGGACTGGAGCTATATACTCTAGTCATCCATATATTGATGGATTTTGAAGCCATAAATCTGTGTAATCACCAAGAACTGCATGTTAAGAGAGGACCAAGACTTCATTCCAAAGTTAAAAATGTAGAATAAGAACGGCCAGTGGAGACTGAGAAGTGAATGCTGATATAGGAGAGAAAGCATGAGATTAACGCTCTGGAAGTCCTCATCCCAAGAGCAATCAGCTATGTCAAAAGCGCTTGGTAGGTCAAGTGAAATAAGGACTGAAGATTAATTATTCAGTGATTAGAAGTTATAAGTAGGCTTGATGAAAAACAGCTTTCAGGAATGTAGTGTGCCTAAGGAAGAATTTAGGGGGAAGAATGGTAAAAGGTAAACATAGACAAGAAGTTGGGAAGTTTTGGTTCCAAAGAAAATAAGAAAATGGAAAAATAAATACTGGGGAGTTGGTGGGATTATGAAATGGCTATTTTAAATTATAGAATTATCAGTGTGATTTTACAATAATAGGAAATGAAAAGGAGATGTGAATAGAGAAGGAGAAGAGAGAGAGGCATACAGTGGGGAGGGAGAAATGATATGGAAAAATTGATAGAGAAAAGTAGAAAAATAGCCACAATGATATTTTCTGAGAAGTTGGAAAAAATAGGCTATACAGAATAAATGGAGGAATGGAATTTTGAGAGATCAATGGTTATTTTACAATGTTAGGTTGTATGTATTTATGTGTTGGTGAGCAGATGGATGTACTACTGAAAATCTATGAAAGTTTACTTTCAGGAGCTTAAATTTTGTCAAAGAAACACAAAACAATGTCAAGAGCTAAGAATGAGTATAGAGATGGGAATGTTAGAGATTTGAGGAAAAAATAATTGTGTGATATGGTCATCTGGAAAAAGGAAGATTGGATACCCTGATGAAGTGGAATGTGACAGTGTAAATTGATTAAGGGCATACAGTATGATAGCCTGACTGCAGGAAATGAAAACTTGTGTATATATGAATCTAGAGTGGGCCAACAGCACAGTCAGATAATTTTCCCGCAACCATAGATATAGGTTGAGAACAGGTAGAAAGTTTAATTTAGTCCAGGTTGTGGTTTTGTCAGGCAAGCACAATGAAGGAAGAGAAAGGTGAGGAAGTCAAGATTATATGCAAGGCAATGATTATTTAAACCATGGAATTTAAACTGAGTAAAAAGTAGAGAAAGAATAGATATCAAGTTGAGGGATGGTGAACAAGTAGTAGAATGAAAAGTTGGTAGATCTGAGTATGTTTTAAGTATCTTAGAGTTACTGAATTAATTAAATGAAGGAAATGAAAGAGAAATTGTTGGTCAGTGAGTATGAATAATGAAATTGAGATGGTAAATGTTTGTGGAGATAGGTACTGACAAAGATTAGAACATGATTGTGGGAAGTGGTAGCTGGGGAATGTAGAGGACAAGATCATTGTAAGAGAGAAACTCATGGAACTGAAAAGCTAGGGTGTTTGGACTGGGGTTGTGGCTTAGCGGTAGAGCACTCGCCTGGCATGTGCAAGGCCCTGGGTTTGATCCTCAGTACCACATAAAAGTAAATAAAATAAATGTATTGTGTCCAACTACAACTAAAAAATAAATATTTGTTTTAAAAAAAGCTAGGATGCTAGAAAGAACAATAACATAAATCTTGAACCCACAATAATGAATGAATATATATATATATATATAAGAGCTAAGAATACACACACACACACACACACACACACACACACAGGAGCAATGTTGGAGGGACTGATAATGAGCCACAAACTAAAATCATGAAACAAAACCTTAGGGAACTGGGAAAAATGTGAGGGAACTACAGACAACAATAATGAGAGTTTATGCATGGTCTCAACAGCTGATAGGGGATCTAAAGCAGGCTTAGATTTTAGGAAGAGAATGGTGTGAAAGCATCTACATGGAATAAAGCTGTCTACATTCCTTCCCTGTTCAGTGAAAAAAGTGCTGTGGCAGGAAAGGCAGACACCACTGGTATGGGTAGTAGTGGTACTAGCAAGAGCTAGGATTTTGTAGTACCCAGAATATAAAGAGAATTCTGGAAAGAATTGAGGTATAAAGGGGATTTCCCTCATGGTTTTCAGAGGGCATGGTAGAAAGGTTTTAAAAGAAGGTTATGGATGGAAATTTCTGTCGCTCCCTGCGACAAGGGTACATGGGCAACAGGCAGGATCAGCCTGTAGTCTTCGAGGCACCAGCTGTCGGAACTGCCCTCCAACAGAGGTAGTGAAGCCCACTAGACCAGGGGCTGAGCGAGAGGGTAAGTGTCAGACCGGGCCCACCACCCAACCTGGCCAAGAATCACACCGATTGGGGAGATGAGTCAACCATGTAGGTGCAGTAATCTCCACTTGTCAGGGACAAGTTTATATAGTGATAGAAAGAGGGAGTAAAAAGAGACAGTAGCAAGAACCAATAAGGGGCAGTTACGTCACTGTCACTAAGGGGCCTAGGCAGATTTAAGAGCCGCGAGTGGGCTAAAAGCCCCTGAACACCAATCGATCCAGGTCACGTATAAAGAAATGCTCTGGAAGAACCCATGAGGTCACCTCAGCCAACACCCAATAGTGGCCGTGGTCCCAAGGGAGGTAAAAGGTCCCAACAAATTTCCCTCAGGATTTGCTGCTGCTTAAGGTGACAGATCTTAAATAAATAAATAAATAACTTAATTAATTAATTAATTAATAAGAAAAAAATGCTTAAAAGTTTAAAGATATTAGTGACACTGTTGACCAGGCTGTGTTGGTCAGGCTCCGAGGAGGCTCCAGAAGAGTGAAGGATGTGTGATGCATTTGCAATTCCTGTTAATGGAGGTGAGGAAGTTGGGAAGAGGAGTTAGCTGGTTCTAGTGTGGAGTGCATCTGTTCCTGATTGAAAGATGTCTAGAGAGGAGGGCTGGACTTCACTTGCCAACCCTGGGGCAGGGAAACAAGTTTCTGGTATCATTTCTGAATCCCACTCAATCCCTGAAAGTGAAATCATGGACATGTAGCAAAACCAGCTGCTACTTAGAGCATGTGTGCCCCTGAAAGTGAGCAGGCAAAGCTGGAGGAAATAGGAATCCATTAATTTTCTTAATATTCATAATTCACATAACAAACTACTTTGTATTTGACAGGAATGGAAGGGAAGCCACTCTGGGGGATCATCATGAACAGAAAATACATAGGAACACTTTGTACCCTGGTACTGCTTCTTTCTTCCTCAGATAAGACTGAGGTTTTATAGAGATGCAGAACCAAGTCCAATGTTCATGAACTTTTTCTTAAATGGAAGCATCAAATGCATAAGGAGCATGTACACATTTTTCTGGAGACCAAAAGATTATTTCTTCAGTGAAAAAGATTAACAACCATGTAGAAAAGTGATTTTCTGACCTTTGCTCTACCCTAACAGTGTCCTTGTCTAAGCAAAAACTCATGAACAGGTATTCTCTTCCCCTGCATTCTTAGCTCTTCTAAAAAAAATAAAACATAGCAAACAAACAAAACTCACAAACTTTCCCTAAATTAAATATAGATTATTTCAACTGTGTATATTACACCATTATGCAAAAACTGAAATACTGAAAAATTTAAAGATGTTTCTAATTTTTGTTTCAATATTTATCATAATGTATCCACAAGGTTTTTCATTGTGGGAAAATTCTACTACATCCAGTGATGAGCCATGCAAAATATTGCATCTGTTAGACACAAAATACTAATTTTCTTTTTATAATTGATATTTTAGTGTTTCTTAAAGCATATAGTTATTTTTCATAAAATTTCTAAGGACTACTCTTTTGATTAGTGGCTTCTTGTTTTAACATATGCTACATTGCTCTTGTCTTTGGGTGTAACTACAAGATGATCGATTGAACATTTTATACTAAGATTTAATAGCAATTTTCTAAATAAAAATGGTTTAGATATAAGATCCACCCAGATTTTCAGAAATCAAAATTTATCTGAAACACCAAACTTTTATTGTTTCTCACATTTATTGTTCACATTTTTCTAAGTTAGGTTGTAACATTTACCTCAGTGACCAGAGGAAGTAACAAAAGAATCAGACAATTAAATAATTCGCCCAGTAGTATACATGATGAGGAAGTTATAGAATAGATATTTGAGCTCAGTAGAAAGTCCAAGAGCTTGAACTATTCACCAGAATAGTCTGCCCATCCATCCAAATAAAAGATTATAAGCTGTTCATGACTTGTATTTTAATTTAACTTTGCTCATATGTATTCCTTAAATTATAGTAATACTAATTAAAAGGTACTCTGCACATTTTATGTCATATCTCATGATAAATAAATTATCATATATATCTCCGGTAAGCCTAACTACAGCATGATATGGACATAGTCCCCATTTTACAAGAAGCAAAACAATTTATTTGTCCAAAGTCACATTCCTACCAAGCAGAGAAAAGCTGGGACTCAAGGGTAGTAAGACTTCAGATCAATCCTGCAATGCTATTTGATAGTTGAGTTCAAATATTTCATCAAATACTCAGGTTGTAACACACATATTCATTCCAGGTATATTGCCCAATATTTTATAATTTCTATAAACAGTTATATAATTTTAGGCACATATCTTTTGAGAAATTGGAAGAGTCAGCAGTTTCTTAAATTCAAAATAATTTTTGGTGGTTTTCTGCAAAATACTAAATTTAAAATAAAATGCCTAATTTGCACAGAGGCACCAGTATGTTCCCTGTTTTCTCCATTAGTTTTATGCCAGTGAACATTGTACTATTCCTAACAATTTGATGAGGGTGATGAAGTGAATTAGTCCTCCAGATTTTGAAGGCTTGTGGAGTTATGCCCTTTTGGAAGCATTTTTTGTTTCAGGAATGTCAAAGCTGGCAACATTTTGATGGCAATTTGTTTCTCCATCTGTCCCATACGTTTAGAACTATTGTGAAGAATGGATTTCATACTATGCGAGTAGGTCTTTCCTTTCTTGTGCTGCCAATGTGATTTCTCCAAGGAGAAGTCACCTGTATTTTGAGCTCTTGTGACTGCTTAGTTGGAATGGTTAAATTCTCTGAAAAATCCTAAGGAATTCCAAAAGTGACAGATGAAAAAATAAACACGTAAAACCTAAATCTTGTGTCTCTGTATTTGGGTAAATTAGGCTATGCTCTGGTGACAAGTATAACCCAGATGCTTGGTGACTTAGCATAAGTTAGTTAGTGTACTTTTGTCCAGTCATAAGGTCCCACCTAATATGTGAAAGCAAGTGGGAAAGTAGGGAGTGTCAGGGTTCAACTAGATATGGTGAACACCAGTTATCTCAACCACAGCTGCCAGATCTTCTTCATTTAAGAGTTCATCTTTTCAATATTCTACCTCTTTTGAAATTGCATATTACATAATCTGATTTATCACCCAGATGAGTAATGCAGATTTGGGTTGTTTCATAATTTACTTTGAAACAGAAATAATATTTGCAGCTTTTGGGGAATTAATTTGTCCAAGTGTCTGCTTGGTATGTTTGGAAAATTTATTAATGTAATATTGTAATCTGAAAAATTAATGTTGCATCATTTTCTCAATCAAAATTTAGCTAGAAGAATATTTTAGAGAAAGTAGGGAAGCATTCCTAGTTTCCTTTAGGATATTGTGATTTCTAACATTTGCAACTTTTCAGAAGTTATACAGGCTTCTGAACAAGCTTTGTCCCTATGTGAGTAATATAACTACTCAAGCCCTATTCCTTTAGATGGGGGTGAGGTGTTACATCATTTACAGAGTTGTTGTATTAAGTGAAAAAAACATGTAAATTATAATGGTTCCTGGTCTTTAGGAAGAGCTCAGTGAAATGAGCTAGTGCTACATGGACCTGTGAAAAAAAGTGATGATCATATCTGTGTCATATATGAACCAAATCCAGGTGCATTCATCATTAGTTACACATGGATTTCCTAAATGCCAAAATGATGATACACACTTTCCACAGTTAATGTTAATATGTCTTTGGAAATCATTAAATCAAAGGTTATGCTAAAGCATCTTATCCTAAGGGTCTGTTTGTAAGGTCTGGGATAACTATCTTGCTCCTGTTCTGTGAGGTTAATATTAGATTTAACATCTGGACTTAATAATTTTCTACCTAGATAGAAAAATTAGGGTAGGAATCTATAATTACCAATTTATAATCTATTTTCAGTATAAATAATGAAGCATATCAATTAAATATAATTGTTGTCAGCTTCAGAATTGGATGACAAGAGTTGTTATGAAGTTTTCTGCACTCTTTTAACTTGGTAGATTGAGTTGTGTCTCCTGCCAACCTCACCTTAAATTAATATGTTGAAGCCCTAACCCCTCAGTACTTCAGAACAAGATCTCCTGCGGACATAGGGTTGTTTCAGATCTAATTAATTTAGGTGAGGTCATGATAGAATACAGTGTTTCTGTATTTCAATATAACTAGTGTCTTTATAAGAAAAGGAAATTTAAACACCGCGACATGTGCAAGGGAGGGCATTGGGGGACTGTCGTCTGCAAACCAAGGTATGCTGGAGCCTATGGCTCTCAGAAGGAACCAATTCTGCCAACACCTAGATGCTTGTAGCCTCCATAACTGTGAGGAAATAAAATTCTGTTTTATAAGCCGTTACGTTTGTGGCACTTTGTTATGACAGCCCTAGCAAAAAATGTACAGGCTGTCACACATTTCAGTCTTATACACATTTTAAACCCCCTATGAAATCATTAATATTCACTCACATTTCCAGCACATTAGGAGGAAATCTTACAGTGCCAGGTAAAATCTGAAATATCCCATTTTAGCCACAAAAGAAGATACCCAAATAGATAAAATTAAAATATAAAACACTAAGCAAATTTAATGGCTAGATTAGTAAAAATATAATTTTATAGGAGTCTCGTATCTCTACCTGCCTATATTTTATCCAAACTGTGTAAGTTCCCAAAGTTTCCCTGTGAATATGTACCCACCTTCACACTCCTTGTTTTATCAGTTGTTAGCAAATAGTAAGTACTCATACACAAGCTAGTTGATTTTATTTGTAATGAGGATTTTGCAATGTGAATGGATTTTCCATGAAATTTCCTTTGGTAGGTGTGTGAACTAAATTTAGGTATATTTATAGCCTTCATATGCCAGAAAGAGACCGAACATTGATATGGCAAATAGAAGACTTTTCTTGGATAAGTAATAATATGTTAACTTTCTATAATTTAAGTCTATATGCATTTCATAGAGGAACTCATGTGCAAGTTATTATTCCAGCATTTCCTGAAGTACTTAATGTTCTTTGTGCAGATTATTAAAGTGCCATATAAAAATACATAAAATCTTATAGTCATACCTCTAATAAAAACTTAAAAAAAATGTTTTCAAAGCAATAACAACAACAACAAAAAATATTAGGCCTCTTTAAGCACAAACAAAATTTCTCTTTTCAGTTTGCTCCTCTCTCCTCTCTTCCACTTTTCTCCCATTTATATTGCAGCAATGAGCGCTCGATGTCATATAATATCCTCCCAGGAGCAATTCAGTGTGTGTCTAATAGGGAGGAGAATTTGTGGACTCTAAATCAAGGTCCTTTATTGTACCCATGAGATGCTACTGAAATGTTTGTGAGGCCAGAGTACACAAAGCAGAGATCAAACTTGAGAGCAAGCTTCTCATCATTAGCTTTGCAGTTGCCAGTTTGAATCTTTTCTTTTAGAGGTGGGGCATTAATTTTCCCAAATTTGTAACCTCAGGTGGTATCCTATAAATATAAAATTTCTTCTGTTTCTATAGCACACAGTTATGAAGCAGAAGCCTGATAATGTTTATTGTCCTGGACAACTGGACTTTGATAGCCTATTTCTGCTGTCGTTAGCTTAATGCCTCCAGTGCCGTTAAAAAAGCAGTTCAGTGTTCTTTCTGGCCTTATGTGTATCAGCTGTGCTTTGTTTAATATATCTCAGTTAAAACATTTTTGATACCCTGGTACAGAATTTATCCTATCATGTCCCTTCAATGTGCTTGAGCTTTGACGAGAAAACCACCAATATGTTTACTTAATGTCAGTGGATCTTGTGAGACACATTTAAATGTGAAGATCATGGCTTTAGTTGGGGCTAGCTGCCCTTGCAGTCTTTATAACTATGATTTATTTTCAGTCATTCTTTATAGGCTTTAATAAAATATTGATTTCTGTTTCACTTTATAATATAATTCAATGTCATGATCACAAACATTAAAGTTATTATAACTATGTTTTATCAAAATCTCTCTCTTTTTTTAAAATAAACTGAAACTCAGAGAACTTATTGTGGTAGTTAAAGTTGTAAGTGGTGGAGCCTCACTTTGAACTCTAGCTTCCAAACCAGTGCAATACTGCTTCAAAACTGTGCTGTTTAATTCACTATTTTAAACACACCTAACAACTTTGAGGAAATATCAATAGGATGTAATAATTAGGTTTTAGAACATTTTCAACCACAGAGGAAAAAAACGCAACTTCTAACTTGAGACAATTTTTCCATTTATACCCCTTCTGAATATCTTATAGTATAGACTTGTTCTTAGAAGAAATAGGCTATAGTTACCTCATTTGGTAGTGAAATGTTTAATGTGTGTGAATGTGCGCACATGTGCACATGTGTGTATACCTTTGCATCTCTGTATCATATGCTTATTTTTTTCTTTTTAAGAGAGAGAGAAGAGAGAGAATTTTTTAATATTTACTTTTCAGTTTTCGGTGGATACAACATCTTTATTTTTATTTTTATTTGGTGCTGAGGATCCAACCCAGCACCCTGCATATGTCAGGTGTGCGTGTTAAGGCTTGAGCCACATCCACAGCCTCATCATATGCTTATTCTTGCCGCATTCCTTATATAGAAAGCCTGAGTTATTTTTTAGTACCAGCCTTTCATGTTTTCTCTCAGATTCTTTGAACATATACCTGTCTTGGTGAAAGACTCCCTAATCCATGAACCTGGTCCTAATCTTTTTTTCTGGGTTCAGATTCTGTATTGTAAATTTCTGCTTGACTAATTCTTTGTGTTATTTTGCAGTTGTCTTCTTAACTCTCTATTCTTAAAAACTTCCTTCAAAACTATTTTTACTTACATGTAATTGTCCTATTTTGCTATACCTATTCTTTCAGGCTACCAAATTCAAAACTTACTCTACCATTTGGTATCCACCGATTACAGTTACAGTTAACTGAGAGGTCAGTATTCTCTTCTTTCTCATGACCACCATCATTTCTGTGCCCAAGCTTTAAAATAGCTTCACTTGACTGCTCTTACCTTCTGTCTCCTTTCCTGTTTGAACTCCTCTGACGTTTTGATGGTATTTCCAAGCTAAGAATTTAACATACAACTTTTTTACTCAGGTATATTTAATAGTTTCCCAATGTTACACTGCAGAACACAAGTACCACAAGTTTTCAGTGAAGACCCTTGTGATTCATTCTTAGACTCCCCTTTGCATCCCATATCTTCTTAATTTGTTACATGTCCAAATCTGACTAAAATTCCACAAGCTGAACTCCTGCTTCTATCTGTTTCTGATTCTTTCTTATATATTTATACTTATATATCCACTTATCCTTAGTAAGAAATATCTTTCTATATTCATTGAGATTTGGGGCTTTGAAAATTCAGACTCCTGTGGGGACTAGTATGAGTGATAAAAGGTAATAAGTTGTTTGAATTGTGTTTCTAGGGGCTCAGATATAGCTCAGTTGGTAGACTGCTAGTCTCACATGCATAAGGCCCTGGGTTCAATTCCCAGGACCCCCCCCCCACACACACACACAAAAGTGAATCGTGTTTCTATGATGAGGCTGGACTTATTTGCTCATACAGGATGTCTTCAAGGTTTTCTGTGATCTTTGTGATCAATTGGAATCTCCCTTGGATATTTAAGGTAACTTAAGTTAGGTACCTGAAATTACTTATTAACATGTTCTATCAAGTCATAAATATAATGGTAAGGAAGCAGCCATATGCACACTCTTAGTGACAATAGTGAGGCTTGTAGTAAATTAATGAATCAAAATTGTTTTATTAGCTTTCTTAAAGAAAAGACAATCATCTGAGAAAACAAGGAGAACAACATATACCTAATTTTTGAATACCTATGCAACTTCTTTTTGTCCTCTAACCCTTTAATTTCTGATGCGGAAAAGAGAAAGATTGGTCTGATGTTTTCATGTATAGAAGGCATCTTGAAACTATGGGTGTCCACAACTTTAGCTCCACCAACTGAGAATTCATAGTTCAAGTAAATGTTGCTGTATCGTCAAATGCAGGGGGGAGTAAATACCATGTCCAATTTTCCCTTCATGCTCTAGGTATCTTCTGTAATGCCTCACAGACCAATGAAATAAAACAATGGTCATAGGCTCTTAAGAGTTTTATATAGATCCAGGATATATTCAACAATGAGATGCTGGTGAGAACCACAGCAATGTGTGCAAATACTATTCAGATTTTATGCTAAAGTAATGCATCATTTTTTTAACCTGTAGAATAATTTTCTCTTCCACAGAATTTATACTTTATAATTTTTTTAATTAATATTTACTAATGTTTAAATCTTTTGAATATTGGTATATATTCAATTTTTATTTAAACTGACAATTCATGAGGATGGTGAAGAGGTCTGACCAGTTATAAATATGTTAAACATAATAAGTCATACAATAATTTATTTTTAGACTCCTGAACAAGGTTTTTTGTAAAAGAGTTTGTAATTTTAGTAAAATTTGATTAATCAGTTTGTTCTTTTGTAGGTCATGCTTTTGGTGTCAGATGTAAGGAATTTATAGCTTATCAAAGATAAAAAAGGTTTTTCTGAATTTTTTCTAAGTTTTGGATTTACTTTTGGTTTTATGATGCACTTTGAGTTATTATATTAAGATTAAAACTCATATTTTTGAATGTGAATATGTAATTACTACAACATAATTTGTTAATTAGGCTAATCTTTCTTCAATGAATTTCTTTGTACTTTTATGGGAAAGTGTTTTTTTTTTTTTTTGTAGAAAAAAACACTTTCCCATAAAAGTATAAATATATTTTTGGACTATATGCTATTCCATAGTTTCATTTTTCTATCTTAATTTTTCTATCTTCATTTTTCTATCTTAATCCTAATACAACACTGAACAGATTATTCTGGTTTTAGCAACATTTGAAATCAGGTAATTAAAAAAAATATTTTATTTTTTAGGAGGTTTCACTAAGTTGCTCAGATTGGCCTTGAAATTGTGATCCTTCTTCCTCAGCCTATCCAGTAGCTGGGATTATAGGTATGTGCCACATGTCAGGCAAAAGAAGGCTATTTATTTTTCCTGTAATTCTTTCCTGTAATTTTTTCTTTTTCAAATTTATCTTGTGTCTTATACATCCACATGAATTTTAGAATTGGTTTAATAATTTCTATGAAAAGTAGCTGGGATTTTAATTGAGGTCGTGTTAAATCTACAGACAAATTTGAGGAGAATGGACATCTTAATAATTTTGATTCTTTTAAGCCACAAACCTCTATTTCTGTATTTATGACTTGATTAATTTATCTCAGCAATGTATTACAGTTTTCACTGCATGGGTCTTCCAAATTTTTCTTATCAAAATAATCCCTAAACATTTCATAATTTTGGTTACTACTATGAATGATGTTAATTATTAATTTCAAGTTCTTATAGTATGTTACTTATATAGTAATGCAGTTGATTTTTGATCATTAATCTTGTTCCTCACTTCATATATATTTAAAAACTCACTAGTTCTAGTACTATTTTTATAGATTGCTTTGGATTTCCAACAAGGATATTCATGTCCTTTATGAATAGTGAGAATTGTACTTCTTTTTTTCTTATCTGGACTAATTTTTTTTCTTGCTTTATTGCATTGGTGAACCTCTATATGGTACTAAATGGAACTGAGTAATATTTTCTTATTTTTTAATATCTTTAGAGTCAATATTCATGTAATATCTGCAAAGCCATTCTCATTTCTGGTATTGAGAGTTTGTATCTATCTTTTTTTCTGATATCTCAGACTCAAGGTTCATTAATTTTATTGATTTTTTTTCAACAAACTAGATTTAGGTTTTACTGAGTTTTTATTTTGCTTTCTTGTTTTTAGAAACAATGTAATTGATTTCCCACTGATTTTGGGGTTGACAGTTTATGTCTTTCTTGACTTCAAACATGTTAATTCACCATCTTCTCAACTTCATGTTTTAAAATAGGAAGTATGTTTTCATCTTTATTTTATTCTCTACAGTGAATGTAAGATGCCGCAGTCTGGCTGCAGCAAAATAACCGGGAGTGGGGGGGAGGGGGGGTGACGAGCAATTTGTGTAGATTGATACAGCAGGAGTGGGAGCCGTTTATTATAGGACAGGAGGGGTATATATACATTCCACACAGCTTATCTTAATTAACATAAACTAGATACAGCAGTCAACCAATAAGGAATCTCCACACTTAATGGCTTGCTGGCATTACTTCACAAACCACTCCCTCTGGCAAAATGCCAGGTGCCATCCTGACTTGTTTACAGACTCTAACAGTAAGATTTTTTCTTCTCACTAATTTTGAGAAATTTAATTTTGTTGTGTTTTGCTGTGGTTTTCTTTATATTTCTTGTGCTCACTGAACTTTAATTTGTTGATTTTTATATTTTTTATGTTTGAAAATTTTTGGTAAATTGCTTTTCAAGTTTTTGTTTTCCCCCCTTTCATTATTCTGGTACTCAAATCAGAAGTGTATGAAACCATTTGAATTTTACCCTCAACTCCTGGATCCTTTCTTTATCTCTCTGGGTTTTATTCTCTGTAGTTCCTATTTTACTGTTAAGTCCACTAATCTTTTCTTTTTCAATATTCTCTGTCTAATATGCAAACTCCACCCAGTACATTCTTTCCTATAACTGCAGTTTTCATGTCAAGAAGTTTAATTTAAAAAATAATTTCCATATCTTTTTAAATTTTACAATATGTATAAATGTATAATGATTGTTTTCATATTCTTTATCTGTTACTTAACATCTGTGTCATTTCTGAATAGGTTTTGATTATTTAGCCCTGATTATGGGTCATATTTTCTTTCTTTGTAGCATATATATATATATACCTGGACATGATTGTGAATTTTGCCTTGGGTGCGGAATATTTTTGTATTGCTGCAAATGTTCTTGAGCTTAATTCTAAAATGGAATTAAATAAAAAGAAAACAGTTGACATTTTGTTTTGCTTTCAATATTTTTTAGGCAGGTCCAGAGAAACTAGCTGTCAGTATATGGCTGATTATTCCCACCATCAGTCTGTCTGGAGAGAATAGATATGTACTGTTTTACTCCTGTGTAAGTGTTGAGCCTTGATGTTTTTATCTTTTTGGTATTTTCTTCCTGTCTTGGATAGTTTCCTAACATAGATTTGCTCATCAGTTTCACTGAATCCTTCATATGCAATCTTCCAAGCTCAGAGCTGTCTCCCTGTAAATCTCTATTCTCTGTGGAACCATCTCCTGAAAATTTTTAACTGCTTCGTTCTCCACATAATTTTACCCTGTCTTCTCATCTTCAGAAGTTTGGGAGGTTCTTCCTGGGTTCTTTCTTCTTGAATTGCAGCCTAAAGTGCCTTGTAAGTTAAAATGCAGGGGTAGTTTGCAAGTTTCACTTGTTTTCCATATCTCGGATATTAGTATTTTTCATTACCTGATGTGCACCAAATAAATCCTTTCTCCTATATTTTGTCCTTTTTTGATTGTTTCCAACAATATATTTAATCTGGCCTCATACTTCTTTTTGGTCAGAAATGGAAGTCTAAGGTAACCTTTCAGTTGACAAATAAATTCCAGTCTGAATGTGATTTAAAGAAATTAAAATATACTATTGTTATTTTGTCTGAAACTTACCCAGACCTAGAAAATTCCAGGGTTCTTGCTTTTTAAAGTAATGAGGGAAAATTAATTTTTCTTAGAAACATTAAAAACAATTGCAGTTTCATATCCTTGGCCTAAAAGAAATTAGGGTGGAGCATATGAGAATTGGGCAACAATGTAATGATGAAAATCATGATGTATTTAGTCTGTTTTTCCTTTTTGTCTGGTTTTCATGCTAATCTGAATTTTTGTGAGATTCCAAATTTACTTAGGGCAGAGATGTTCTTGTGTTCTTTTAAATTCCTGATATGAATGGGATCTAAGGCAGATCTAGTAAAGATGAGCTGAAATGTTTAAAAATTATATTGGTCAAATAGATTTTAAAATTCTAATCAAATTTTGAAGATTATTTATGAAGTTACACTAAAAATTTCATATTACAAAATGTTTTAATTATTAGTAAGGCCACCATAACTCAGAGCTGATAGAAATGCAAATATCTCTCCTGCTTAATTAGTGGAAGCGAAGATTCTGTGATTACCAGACATTTGGGAACAGAAGGTCATGAATGGACCAGTCATGATGGTTTAAATAAGATACTGTGTGGAGACAAGAAACAAAGATGGTAAAACATTTGGAACTACTAAGGAACATCCTAAATTCATCTACCTAAAGGTATTTGTATTGTGGCCCTACAATAAATATGGCTGATTGTGTGCTAGGGTGTGAATATTCATTTTATCTTGTAAAGTGTGTTTTGTAACTTGATTTTCTGTTTGGATTATCCGTTTTTGTTCTGCTCTAAGAAACTATAGTTCTGAATAAATACTTAAAAATTCCCTTAGTCAATTTCCTTATTTACATTTTTATCTTATAATATGTGAACTTGGTTGCAATCTCAAATTCCTAAACTTGGAGTATGAGAATTTTAGCCTCAGATGTCACTAGAACCATAGAAAGTGTCACCCTTTCTTGGGTGAGGGAAAGAAAGGGAAGCAAAGACACTGAAATGTCCATTCAGACTCAGGACTGTGAGGATGGCCTGCTGTATGTGCTGCTATCCAAGTTGGTCCCTCTTACTGAATCTGTGTTTTGAATTACTTTTCCCGTAGATGTGTTAGTTCTTTTTTCCAAGTTGAACCTTATTTTATTTTCCTTGCTAGGGCCCATTTTATTATTCCAACATTTCCCATTTTAGTGTGATCTGCAGAATGCATTAAGACCCTGTTTACTCCTTTGCTGAGGTCTCTGAGACACAGAACGGGAAGGCATTGAGAGCCAGACTGAGCATCCCCTTTCCTCCATGCAGCCCTCATAACCCATGCTGGCCCACATTCATGACCTTCTGCTCCCAAATGTCTGGTAGTCACAGAACATTCACATCCACTAATTAAGCATGATCAGGGTTTAGCCTGCCACAAGATTTGTCTAAGGAAAAGAATTTCTTGGGCTTCCCTATAACACAAAACTGAAGTAGAAAATGGAAAAGATAATAACAGCAATATGCACATCTTTTCTGCTTGGGAATAAAATATTCAACAAATATTTATTATTTATTATCATTGTTCTCTGCATGTCCATACCTTGGCTAAATAAAATGGGTGATATAAAGAAGGGAAATCTTTGGTCCTTCCCTTTAGGCAGTTAGAATCTAATTTAAGAGAGACTCACCCTCCCCCCCCCACACACACACAATAATGAAAGGACAAATCACCATGCATGGATACACTGACTTCTGAGATACAGGATAGAATTGAATGGAAAGTGGGAAATATCCATGTGATTGTAAAGCTCAAAAGAGAACTTGTCTCCTAAGCATGTATTTATAAATTCATGCTGTCTTGCTCCAGATTTTATTTTGAATTTTTTCAGTGAGAGAATTTCCCCCCGGGGCAAAGGGAATAACAGAGCTCATGCCACCAATAAAGTTTCAGATGGCAAGAAACAAAGAATATCACAATACAGTGTGATGGGAGTTATTAAAATTTTTTTATTCTGGGTTCCTTTTGTTAAAAGTATAAATCAGCAAAGCAAGGTGTAATATGTGTGGGTTACTGTTTCACAATTAACTATTAATTCATTCAGTCACTTGTCTTTTGTGCTTGTTCTGTGCAAATAATTGGTCTAGATATTATAGAAATGTTGAGTACTGAATTTAGATCGTGATTTCAAAATTTCAGTCTAATATGGACAAATATACTAAAAATACATGATGCAAAGTAAAAAATGATTGTACATTTTTACCAGGCTTACATTTCAATAATGTAAGGAGTGATATTGAAAATATTTGTGGAAAGGAGTTTTAATCAAAAGTTATGGTAAGAAGTAAAGTCTCACTGGGGCTTGGGGAAGAATCTGGGAAGAGGAGTATACAAGAAGCCACCAATCATGATTATCTCCATTGGAACTATATGAATAGCATGATTAATAGTGGAAAAAGTACAATAGTAGCCATAATAATGGATGACAATGTATGAGTTCAGAAATAACTCAATGCCAAGCCCTTAGTTAACAATTTTAAATTGTAGAATCTCATTTAATCTTCCCAACAGTCTCATATTATTCTTTTCTATATTTAACCTAAAGTAGTAATCTGAGCTTTAGAAACTAGTTAAGTCCAACTGAGTTGGTAGATAGCCATGCATGAACTCAATCTGAAGCATCACTAAAACCAAGGTCAAAATTTAAGAAGTAGATGTTGCTATGGACTAAAACAGATCTGGATTTGCACAATGGCCAAGTGGTTCCTAACTTCAAATGCATGGTAGAAATAAACTGGGAAGCTTAAAAATATTACTGCTCTGACTTAATGTGATGAGAATCTTTAGATGTGGCTCTCAGACATCAGAAGTTCGGGAAGCTTGCAGCCAGCCATGCTTGAGAGCAAATATATTTTGATCTTCTCCAGATTAGAGGAGAAGAATAAATATTGTACTAACATACAAACAACAACAAACAAAAAGAAACCAGAAAAAAGAATTACACTAAAATACATACACATACACATCCCCCCCCACACACACATTTTAATTAAAAGTTCTGTTAAGAAGTAAAGTCACATTGGGGCTTGGGAAAGAATTCAGGAGGAGGAATATGCAAGCAGCTACCAACCATGATTATCTGCATTGGCAATATCTGAATAACATGGTTAATATTGGAAAAAGTACAACACTAGCCATAGCAATGGGTGAATTCCCATGGTTAAGCTCAGAATTCACTTGTACATCCGTAGGTAAATTCTGAGAGCTGAAACCTGAATGTATATGTGGAGATATTAACCTGCTCCTTGTCATTTGGCTTTTTTTTCGATTAGACATAACCTTTATCATTTAAACATTTTGTGACTTTTAGCCAAGTACTCCAAGGTGTCAAAGGGAATACATCTTCCTTTTCCCAAATCTGTATGACAGATTTTTTTTTCCATTGGAACTCTAATATTTACCTACAAAGTATTGATAAATAAAAGGAAAGAATGTTAGTTTATTCTAAATCTGGAGAGCCTGGAAGACCTACAATCAGCAGAGGATCTTTTGGTAGAAGAAGAATCTTGCATTTTAGTACTGTTTTAAATGAATATTGTGGTCCCTACCAGAGACATTCCATGGCTCTCAGTGGTTGTCCTCAGTACCATATCTCATGGACACATATCATGTAAGTTCAAGACAAAATTGTACGAGATCATATATGATAAAAAGATCTGTGCATGAATGCCATTAATGATCCCTAGGAAAAATAACATTTTGTTTACACACAATTCTCTTAAGAATTTCAAAACAAATCTTGATTTCATCAATTGGAAGGTAGAGAAGAGCAGTTCTGGCCATAGCTATCCAGGAATACATATCCATGAATTAGGGAAGCATAGAGGAATATGTCTACATTTAGATTAGCAAATTATAAGGTTTCAACAATTCTTTATCTGAAAATTTTGCTTGGCAGTTCAGAAATCTCATGCCTGGATGCAGGTGAGAAAAGAGGGATCATCATTGCTAAATATATCGAGTTTATCAAATGATATAAGAAATTCCCTTTTAAATTTAATGATAGACTTAAAATAATACTTTTCTCTTAAAACGTAGTCGTATTTTCATAGAGAATGCATTTTTCCCTAAATGCTACAAATAGATTTAACATTTTAAAAGATGTCCATTAATTTATTCCAGTGAAATACAGAATTTTAGACCCAAGTCAATGCTTTACTTGACAATTGAAATTGGTTCATGAAGTATTATTTTACACCAGCTAAATCTAATGACCTTTTCACTCTCCAAGTTTTATACCACAGATTTCAGGAACAGAGACCAGTGAAATGTGTATCCTACATTCCAGCAGGCAAAAGTAGTAAAGAGCTTTTCCTGTGGCTGGTAAAGAGCATGTTTCTTAATAAGAAAATGAGCACTGTAACACATAGAGTCATTTCCAGACCTGTGTTATGTGTGTGGCTTTCAATTATTATCTGACATACTGGCTTCATGTCTTTCATACCTCAGAACTTCATCTCCATTCCTGTTAGAAATCTTCACTCAGCTTCCTTTCGGCATCAATGGATTTAGCTTCTCGCTTCCCATTGTGGATGAAAAATGATTGGGGTGAAGAAGAATAGAGAAAGCACACAAGTAAATCAAACATAGGTACATTATCATTGATACCACAGAAATAGAATCATGAGATTAGTATGAACAATTACCCACCAAAAAATTGGATAAGCTGGAAGAAATGAATAAATTCCTAAATACACATAATCTACTATTCCTGAATTCTGAGGAAATAGAAAATATAAATAGATCAATAATAAATGAGAATATTGATCACTAAAAAGATGCCACCCATCAAATAAATAAATAAATAATAAATAAATAAATAAATGACTGGTATCTGATAATTTCTCTGCTGAACCTCATCAAACATTTAAAGAAGAACTAATAACAATTCTATACATTCCATCCCCCAAATCAGAGAAAGGACTATCTCTAAACTTATTTCATAAAGCCAGAATTACCCAGATACCAAAGCCAGACAAGGAAATCAAAAGAAAAATAAAACTATTGACAATTATTTCTGATGAATATAGATGCAAAACTCTTGAAGAAAATACTAGCAACTTAATTTAAAAACACATTATAAAACAACCGAGATCTAGGGATAGTTATTTCCGGGGTACCAAGGTGGTTCAACATTTACAAATCAATAAATAAGATATACCATATTAAAATAATCAAGGACAAAAAATCATATGATCACTTAATTTAGTACAGAAAAAGCATTTTCTTATCATTAGAATTCTTTCATGATAAAAACCTTCTTCAGTTCTGGTAGAGGAGCACATTTTCTATTTCCTCAGAATTCAGGCTTAGTAGATTATGTGTATTTAGGAATTTATTCATTTCTTCCAGCTTATCCAATTTTTTGGTGGGTAATTGTTCATACTAATCTCATGATTCTATTTCTGTGGTATCAGTGATAATGTATCTATGTTTTACTCTGATTTGATTTACTTGTGTGCTTTCTCCATTCTTCTTCAACAATCATTTCATCCACATTCATTCACAGTAAGCCCACAGAAAACATTCTACTCAATGGTGAAAAATTGGAATCCTTTACTAACAAGATAATAGTGCCTACTTTTGCTATTACAAAAAGATAAGTTGTGATCTGCACAGGTTAATGCCAAGAGTAAGCAATGGGAATAGGACAGTCACTTCAATAAATTATATTGAAAAAAAACCCTGCATGCCCATATGCAAAATAACAAAATGAGACCCTTATACAAAAATCAACTCAAAAAGGATTGAAGACAAGCATAAAACGTGACACTGTAAAACTTCTAGAAGAAATTATTGGGGAGAAATTACATGACATTGGGCTAGGCAAAGAGTTTTAGGTTTCACCCTGAAAGCATAGGCAATAAAAGTGAAACAGAAAAATTAGATTACATTAAAATAAAATGTTTTTTCACATCAAAGTAAAAAAAATAATAGAAGGAAGAGCCATCCTATAGAATAAGAGAAAATATTTGAAATCTCTACAGCTTATTAATGCCCAAACATATAAGGAATTCAAACAATTCAATTACAAGGATACAAAAATCCTGACTATGAAAGTAACAGGATCTAAAGAAACATTTCTCCAAATGTCTATCCATTTTGTGACATACACCCATGACATTCTGAACTTGCCTTATCATAGAACCTAACATCCTTTCTCAGTATTCTAATTTGTTCCCTTTAGTAGTAGCTCACCATAATAAAAGTAAATAATAAGGTGGTAGCATTCAAATGGCTGTATGTACTGTTAATATCATGAACATTAGGGAGATGCAAATTAAAACCACAAGGAGATATCTTCTAATACCTGATAGAAGACAACAATATTGTTGAGGTTGGGGATTAAAAGGGAGCCTTTGTTCAGTGCTGTTGAGAATGCAAATTAATATGACCATTTGGAAAAACAGAACAAAGTTCCCTCAAAAAAAGAAAAAATAGAATTAATATAAAATCCAACAATTCTGTTTCTATGTATGTTCCTGAAGGATTTGAAATTAGTATGTCAAGAGATGTTTACACACCCAAATTCATTTCAGCACCAGTTATGATAGCCAAATTATTGAATCAAAGTAAATGTCCATCAGTGGGTGAATGAGTAAAGAAAAGGTGCTAAGGTGCTATGCATACTGTGACCTACACCCATGACATTCTGAACTGCCTTATTATAGAACCTAACATCCTTTCCCAGTATTCTAATTAGTTTCCTTTAGTAGTAGCTCATCATAATAAAAGTAAATAATAAAGTACTTGCTTGACACCATTCATGATTATTCAGGTGACTAGTAAATATTAACTGAATGAGTAGATGAGTGGAAGTCACTAAACCTGTAAACTAGAAACAGAAGTGACAGTTCACCTTGTCCCTGTAGAAATGTTTCCTCTATATTTTTGTGACGACAAATTATATGAAAAATTAAAAAAAATCTAACAAAAGGCTATCATGAGAAAATAGGTTAATAATAAATAAATGTAACTTAGATAAACAGTGAGAAAATTCTAGTTAACTCAGATTTTATTTAATTGTTGAAATGATTCTGAATGATACTAAATTTTAAAACCTGTAAAAGTATATCTGAGGAAATCCTATTTATTTCCAAATGGGCATATGAACGTATGTATCAACAGGTGTTTACAGTTTGCTTCATTTATATCTATTGTTTGATATTATACTAACTAAATATTATACTAAAATATAAAAAGATTATACATATTGGTGATTTGGAAAATTTGACCTGTAAATCTGCCATTATGCTGGGAAAGCACTAAAGTTGGAATTTTTCTTTCTTTTCAAATGGTTTTTATTTTTCAAGCTCCAATGACTTTCTTGCAAAATTCATTTAAAATCCATTGATTCTTGCATTCCTGAAAATCTTCCCAGAGGCATGATTTCCAGATTCTACTCTAACATTATCCTTTGCAAATTTTACAAGATGTTTTTCATAATATTTGGATATTTCTGTACTCCTGACCTTTTTTCCACACAGGCTTGCATTATTTAATAAAATAATGAATTATATCTGGAAAAGGTCTTGGAGGTTATCTTACAGGAATCCCTCCTCCAGTGAGATGGTTTTCCAGTCTTAGCTAGTACTTCCAGGGATTTGGCACTCTCTATTTTCTATGGGAATTCTTTTCAAGTGAAAAATGTTTTTCTTTTGTTATTGCAAATTATGCCTCGGTGATACTAACATCTACTTGCCGGTCTTAGCATTTTCCTCTGTAGCAAAACTCATTGACCATAAAGCAACACTTAACCATTTTTTTAATTAATTTAAGTAACTGCTGTTAAACTAACGGATTGGATTTTAATGTTTGTAACTAGAACTCTCTTCTACTGCATGCCATTTTCCTATCAATTAATACAATCCAGTAATGTGTGCTACTTGAATTGGTCTTGCTTACCTATCTGCTTACCCTTTTAATGTCAACATTGCATTGTGTAGATGATGTATCCTGCCTGGTCCTCTGCATTTTGGTCCAGAAGACTTTAGTTCTCAAGTAGGTTCCATTACTTAGCTTTTGGATTTTACCATATACTAGTTGTTTTCAGGATCCTCTCCTGTTGTTAGTATCTCCCCCAAAGAGACATCTGATATCTACAATCAAATACAATGTTGTGAATCTAGAATGGCAGTAACAGAACACAGTTGTGAAATTATCCTGAATTTGATATCATACATACACTGAGGAAGTCACAGGCTTAGAAAACTTCAATGTTTCCTCTGTATTTTTCAGCTATTAATGATAGTGCTGAGACTAAAACCTGACTCTGTGTTTCAACTTAAGAGTCCAGTTTTTATGACAAATAACAGGATCCAATTTCAAGTGTAGATTCACATAAACTACTGATAATTTGGCATTCCTATGTATTGTAACTAGTCTTCTGAATCCAAGTGAGACTTACTCATTATATTCAGTTATATCTTTGATACACATGGGTGAGATAGTTTTGAATCATAATTTTCTTCAAAAAGATACATGTACTTTCAAACTGAATAAAAGGAGAAAGAAGATCAAATCTTGAGGCAGACCAGAGGATAATCTTCTCCTGTTCTGCAAGATACTCTTAGTCATTAATGCAATGCAGAACTCTAGAACATGGCACAACTATTCTATAATTTTAGCACCTTTAACAGATTCTACAAGGGTTTATAAATAATGGTAAAAATATTTTGCCTGAATAAATTTCATTACATCTGACTTATTACCTTAATGAAGCAGTAAATTAAATTGCTTTATTATGATTTTAGTGAAAATTTTTTTCCTTATACATAGACTATTCTCTTTCTGTCTTTTTGTAATGTTAACACTCTCCTCTTATTGTTCATCTGCTTGCTTAAAGAATAGTTATAAATCCCTTCATATCTTTTCTCTTATTTTTTCATAAGTCTCAATTTATTCTAAGCTTAATTTCTATGAATGCTATTTTAGAGGTGTATGCTCCTGTCATATTTATATTCTTGTTTGATAATTTTTAATCCATTTCTGAAACATATTCTTTGAAAGTATTGCCTCTGATTAATTTGATATGTTTTTAACTTTTATTTATTTATGTTATCGAGACATCAAGCATCAGGAACAGAGAATTATGATTTACAGCAATGGTTATATTAGTTCTTTATGTCTTATTTTTTGGTCCTCAGAGGCAAAAGATATAATGTGAGTAGAGGAGCTTGGGCCAGTCCTAAACTGGATCCATTAAGATGTCCCTCCCTCTTCTCCCCTGTTTTATAAATCATTATAGCCAGCTAGAATAGGGACAACTCTCAGCCTGATCTTAGTGTATTTATATTAAAGATAGCAGAGCCTCTTTCAGTTTAGTTATGGAAAATAACATGGAGAAGTGATGCTCTGTTGACAAACCTGGGATTTATATATATATATAAAATAAGAGCAAGAACCGAATTTTCATTTTGTTGGAGTGATCATGCATGTGTTGGTCTATATGTTAAATATTCCATCTGGACACATAAGAAATACTAAATATATTTTTGAAAGAGTTAATGAATGCAATTTCATTTTCTTTCTTGTGGTTTTAGATAGATAGAACTCAGGGCCTCCTGGATGCTAAGCAATGACTCTATCATCCCTGCTTAAATGCATAATTTTTAAAATGAACTCTCTTGAGTTGTGACTTTCAATACCTTACTTCTTTTCTTAAGACTGTCAGTTTAAGTGTGTTCACCCTCTTAGCTACCCTCTTATATCCAAACATCTATTTATGTAAATAGTCACTTAATGTTTTTCTCTCAATTCTCAGTATAATAAATTTCAGTTGTGTGACCTTTTTCTAATTTTATTTCCTCTGCATGGTTTCTCAAAACTGTTACACACACACACACACACACACACCCCTCACAGAGTAGAATTCCTGGAATTAGCAGGGAAAAAAATCCTTCTGGAATTGTCAACTCATTCTTTTACTCTCTGAAGAAAATTAATGCATCTTAAGCTGCTGCTGATGTGATGGCCTCTCGTTTAATATGACAAACACTGAAAATTGTTGACCTCATTGTGACTGTAAGAATTTATTATTTGGTTTTTCATAAAAAAAATATTTAAACTCGTTTTCATACTCACTCTTTTGGCTCACACAGACAAAGTGTTGGCCAACGACCTTGAAAAAGGGTTTTCCTTTCTGTCTGGAGTATTGGGTTTGGTTCAGTGAGCTTCTAGAATCTAATTCCTTCACCATATGGGCCCAGAACCTTCCTGAGAACCAAACATATAGGAAATGAACAATATAGTAAAATATTATATTAAGCAAGTGTCATTTTAACCTGGCAACGTATGAGATTCATTTTTTATTACACAAACAGTACTCCTTATACCAGGTCTTATAGTTTAAGTCACATTTAAATGACCATGTCTTTATCACTGGAGTTTAAATACTCAGATTTGATTATATGGCCATATTTTTATAATTTAAGATTTCAAAAGAAGTGAATCTCTAGTTAGTGATTTTACTCAGTGTCTAAAATGAAGTTTAAGATGAGAAAGTACAAAGTGTGTCTATAAATTAAAGCCTTTTATTGGATTAAGAAGATTTATTGCATGTCAGAAGCATTATGGAAGAGAGATTCATTCTTTGAGCAATTTCCTTAATGATGTTTAAAACCTTTTACCTCGTAAGAAAGTTTAATTTTAGAGCAATTCAACAAACTCCCCAAATATGTACTTCTATAAAACTGTTTCACAGAAACAAAAATAATTCTCATACTTTGAAATAGATACTCTTTTAAGAAAAAAAAATATCATATTTTTGGTAAGTCTGAAAAGTAACAAAGTCATGAATTTATATAAGAATTTGCTGAAGGTGAATATTCCAAATTTCATGTGTAAGTAAATTTTAATGAAGTTCTCTGCCATACCTAACATCCAGTAGGTGACTAACTAATCCAGGTTTGCTAAGGAATATCTATGATGACCTTACTCTTCCCCTGAGCCCTGACTAAAGGCTCCTATCAGTTTTCTTAGAAAATCTACACTGCAAATGTTCAATTGTAAATGTTTTCTTTGCCCCTTTTTTATGACACAAGTCTCCCAGGCTCTTGACAGTTTTATAACTCAGGAATACCTTGCTCAAGAACCTTGAGGAATCCTTTTCTATGTAATCAATTAGAAAGACAAGTATTATCTCTCAGTTTCTGTGGGAGTAGGAGCCTGATTTTACAAACAAGCATACTAACCCAGATAACTTTATCACATGAACCAATCTAACCTGTAATATTTTCCATTACTTTTCCACTTCCTCACCTAGAACTTCAAAACTCATTTGCCTTTTGTTTCAGCAGAAAGGAGTTCAATATTTCCTCCCTGTTGCAATAATTTTGAATATAAAATTCTTCCATGCGTATTATCTCTTTCTAATTCATATTCTTTCTTTGATAGGATTTTGCAGAAATAGCATTGAAAAACCAAGTCTTGGGAACACTCAGTACTAAGTGTAACTAACATAGGGCATTTCCCCTTCCTTCTTTGTTGCCTGTTTTAGTACAGTTGTCTAGCCCACTTATCAATCCTTCTATAGCCTGATGACCTCTCAGAGGAGCCACTATGTGTAACAGTTTGTATTACATAGGAATGAACAGTGAAATGTGAGCAAAAAACAGAGAGAAGTCACGTGGTTTCCTTGTAATTACCTTTAATGAACAATCAAATAACTTGTAGAACTACAGACACACTAACCCTGAGAATAAACAGGTTGATACAAAAGAACTCAATTAAGAAATAAATTTTTTAAAAAAAGAAGAAAAGATTAATGGGACTAATTCCTGGCAGGGTCTACTGAGGTGATTGTAAAGTCAGGATTTATAGTCATGGATTTCTCAATATATTTCAGAAGGGAAATTTCATTAGTAGTGCAGGTGTACTAAGATTAAGTCTGCCCAGACATTAACCCCAGCACCTACATTAACATAAGATTGATGTGTACATGGAGCCCCAGAAAATAGGATAGCCACCATGACAATTCTGGAGAAGACAAACTATGGTTATCATTCTTTGCTTGGAGAGACAACCATTCCGGCTTGAGAGTGTTCTTTGCTCGAGCTTTCCTTTCCTTTCCTTTTTTTTTAATATTAAATTATTTATTTATTCTAATTTGTTATACATGACGGCAGAATGCAATTCATTTCATGTTACACATATAGAGCACAATTTTTCAAGTCACTGATTATGCACAAAGTATTTTCACACCATTCATGTCTTCATACATGTATTTAGGGTAATGGTATCTAACTCATTCCACCATCATTCCTACCCTCTTGCCCATTCCATTTCACCTCCTCGGCTTTGCCCTATCTAAATAAAGTTCCTCCATTCTTCCCATACTCCCCACCATTCCCATTATGAGTCAGCATCCTCATATCAAAGAAAACACTGGGACTTTGCTTTTTGGGGGATTGGCTTGCTTCACTTAGCATTATATTCTCCAACTTCATCCATTTACCAGAAAATACCATGATTTTGTTCTCTTTTAACGCTGAGTAATGTTCCATTGTGTATGCATACCAAAGTTTCCCTATCCATTCATCTACTGAAGGGCATCTAGGTTTGTTTCATAATTTAGGTATTGTGAATTATGCTGCTGTAAACATTGAAATGGCTGTGTCCCTGTAGTATGCTGTTTTTAAGTCCTTTGGGTATAGACCAAGGAGAGGAATAGATGGGTCAAATGGGTAGTTCCATTCCAAGTTTTCCAAGGAATCTCCATACTGCTTTCCATATCGGCTGCAGCAATTTGCAGTTCCAACAGTGATGTATGAGTGTGACTTTTTCCCCACATCCTCACCAACACTTATTGTTGTTTGTATTCTTGATAACTGCCATTCTGACTGGAGTGAGAAGAAATCTTATGGTAGTTTTGATTTGCATTTCTCTAATTGTTGGAGATGTTGAACATTTTTTTTTCATATGTTTGTTGATTGACTGAATATCCTCTTCTGAGAAGTGTCTGTTCAGTTTCTTGGTCTATTTATTTATTGGGTTATTTGTATTTTTGGTGTTAAGGTTATTTAATGCTTTATATATCCTAGAGACTAGTGTTCTATCTGATATACTTATGGTAAAGATTTTTTCCCATTCTGTAGGCTCTTTATTCACCTCACCGATTGTTTCTTTTGCTGAAGTAATAAATGAATTCAGCAAAGTAGCTGGATATAAAATCAACACCCATAAATTAAAGACATTTCTGTACATTAATGACAAATCCTCAGAAAGAGAAAAAACCACCTCATTTTCAATAGTCTCAAAAAAAAAAACTTGGGAATAAACTAAAGAGGTAAAAGACCTCTACAATGAAAACTACAACACACTAAATAAATAAATTAAAGAAGACCTTAGAAGATGGAAAGATCTACCTTGTTCTTGGATCGGCTGAATTAATATTGCCAAAATGAGGATACTACCAAAAGCACTAGACAGATTCAACGCAATCCTTTACTTTCACTTATAATGAAGTTCGCTTGCATGGCTTTTGGTTCCTGACTTTAATTTTTTTTTTCATCAGAACACAAGAACTGAGGTTTGAAGCTTCAGCCCGAAACTCTCCTGTGACATTTTGCTGGAAAAAGACAGTGCTACCAACTATTCATATTTGCCTAACAAATAAAGAACATTAAATAAGGATATGAATGCATTTGAGCCATATTAGCATTTGCCTTCATTGCTAGATCAATGGGGAATATAGTCACCTTGTTCATTTATTCCTTCATTATTTAATTCAATTATGCATTTATCAAATAGACATTAGTTGTCCGTGATAAGTCTGATAGGTTTGCCCTTGCTGTTTAATTGTTTACAGACTAATAGAATAAATAGTTATGAATCAAAAAACATCAATAGCTACAAAATAAGAAAACACATTCTCACACAACTTAAAACTGTGGAAAGTTCTACATAAACGTTAGAGTTATATCAGAGAATGTAAAATATATGTTGACTATAATTTTGTACTTTTGCTACTTACAATATTTCAAAACATTTAAGATTTTAGAAGACTCAAAAAATTGTTTTTTATTGTGATTTTACAAACTCTGCTCTAAATGTCATGAGATGGTCCGATATATTTTGTCAAGGTACTAAATTATAAAGAGGATAAAATGTGTGAACTCACTGATGCTTTTACACTAGCTTCTACAGGAAACAATTTGGTATATGCTGGAAACCATATTTTGGTGTCGTAAATTTTAAAGAATTATTTGAAATGTTAAATAATGAATTTCCAATTTATTTTTTAAGATATGAAGATGAGTCCTTTGGGAAAGGTTTTCTGATGAGCTAATGGACCTCACATGGCCAAAAAGATAAATATTTTGCTACTGACATCAGTTTTCCTATCATCTGGAAAATAAGAGTGATTACTATTTCAAGTGATAAAAAAGAAAAAAGATTATATGACTATGTCTGGCTAAGATCTGTGCATGGGCATTGGATCATAGGCTACTTCTAATCCTTTCTTTTGGTACTATAGTAACACACACACACACACACACAACCTATAAGGTACTATGGTTAAATGAGCATGTAAAGCTATTATGATGTATTTTCTTGAGATTATTAAGGTAGAACCTAGATGCCTGAAAATAATTGAAAGAAATTTTCTCATACATGCTTTATAGTTCTTCTATCCCATTGATCATTACTTGAACTATGTTATGGTTTAGATATGAGGTGTCCCCCCAAATCTCACATATAAAATAATGAAAGGAAGTTTCAAGGTGAAATGATTGAGTTATGAGAATTTCAACTTAATCAGTGCATTAATTGGGTGATAACTATATGCAGATAGGATGTGGTTAGAGAAGGTGCATCATTGAATGTATGCCTTGGGGTATATATTTTGTTCTTGTTGAGTGGAGTTCTCTTTCAATTTCTTGATGGTCACTTACGTAGTTGCTTTCCTCCTCTATATCCTTCTACTATAATGTTCTGGTTCACCTTTAACCCTGAGGAATGGAGTTGGCCATCTATGAACTGAGACCTTTGAAACTGTGAGCCCAAATAAACTACTTCTAACATTTTTCTGTCAGATCTTTTGATCATAGCAGTGAAAAGCTGACTAAAACTAACTTTATTTGACTTTTGACCTCACAGAGATTCTTATGGGGTTGAAAGATGAAGTTTGAAATTTGTGACATAATTCACGAGGGTGCATGGTTCACAACAAACCAGTTTTCTACATGTTTGAAGACTTGCTAGTAAAGGGTTGTAAGCACAGGATATGGATGTCATTTTCTCATTTAAATCAGTGAAGACTAATTTAGTTGCAAAAGAATAGAAACCACAACATAACTGGTATAATGAACAACTACAAAATAATATTTTTTTAATTTTTTTACATTTATAACTTGGAAGTCTAGATAAAAAGCACATATGGGACTTGCCATGAATAAAAACCACCAGACATCTAATTTTTTATCCTGCCTTTTGCTCTGCCTTCCATGGTACCAATGGTCTTTTTCAATTGTACATGGTGGTTCCAGATCTTCTTTGATGATGACTGCAATTGTGAACTTTATCTACTCTCATTAATTCTTCCTGAGGGAGAAAAATGCTACTTCTCTGCAACCTATGAGCTGAACAAGGTTATGAATCAGCCTCAAATTAGGTATGGCCTTGGGGATAAATTGAATAAAAGGATGAATTCTTGTTCGGGCCCACCAAAAGAGCATACACAATATATTGTGATAAAAGGTAAACTTTTCAAGGAAAATCAGACTACTTTTAATAGAAGAAGGAAGAAATTTCACACTCTGAAGTTTGGAGACAACCACTAAAAAAGGTCTTATAATTCATGAAAAGATGATTAGACATCAAGTACTTTCTTCTAATATGTCTTGTGGACAATAAAAATAATATCTTTGAAATGTTCCTCTTCATTTTCTATCCTCCTCACCTTTTTGTTCGTGGTGCTAGGGATTGAACCCAGAGCTTTGTGCATGAGAGGCAAGCACTCTACCAACTGAGCTATATCCCCAGTCCCTCTTTATTTCCTATTGCTTTCCAGAAAGGGCTCTAAGATTATTATCTTGGGGTTATTTATACTCCTTACTTTCACCCGTCTATTTCTATTTTCCACCCAAGTCTCTAACTCCCAAGCCTTACCAGTTTTAGTTTGAACATCAAACCTCTGTTCTTGTATTGACACACACAGCAGTATTCTATGGCCTATTAATGACCCATTATAATTGAACTCCACATCATTAACAAAAGAAAGCTACTTTTCCTTTACTCATATACCATTTTCATAAGCTACAACTTTTAAATGTTTTCTTTTTGGGAGGCAGAGAAATGATTTTCATCCAGTCCAGGAAAAATATTCCCTTTTCATTTAGAATGAGCAGAATTATTATTTAAAATACTAAAAGAAAAAAAATACTATCTGAATTTAACTTTATATTTTTTACAATATTACTAAATTATATTTTTGTTGAGAAGATTTTCATAAGAAAGTGATATCAATATTTATAAAGCTAACTTTACTTCCTAATTTCATTTTATCAGATAAGATACTTAAAGGTTAAGATGATAGTAATAATAGCAAACACACAGATATATCATCCACTGTGTATCAGGAAATATTCAAGTATGTAATAATTTATTTAATTCTCAAAGTAGTTCCATGATATAAGTGATATTGTTGTTCACATTTTATTTAAGAAAACCAGGTCACAGAGAAGCCAATCACCTTAACCAGAGGAACAACTTACATGTAGTAAAGCTGATCAATTAGGCTTCAAAATCTATGTTTTTACCCCTAAAGCTATTCTACCATGACTGTTTTTTTTTTTGAGTTTGTGTTAAGAAAAATCAAAAACTTAGATTAAATGATTAAATACAAAGTTAAAAATGTCCTTATTTACAGTATTCATCTTAAGGTAGATTAGGACCCAGAGAGAGCTCATTCAAGTTGTAATTGAGATTTTTGTCTCCTGTGGCAATTCCAGGGATACTTACTAATTGTGAATCCTGTGTCATTTGTGAAACTCAAAGTGAACATTCAGATATTTTAGCCCAGTTGTCTATCACTGCTGCATTATTTCCAAGAGTCCCTACTAAAGGTTAATTTATTGTTCTGTTTTGATGATCTGGTAGGAAATAAACACAATTGGTCTTTCCGTAATTCTTATTATTGATAAGACATTGATCAAAGAATAGAAAATTTTGGTTAAACAAGACAATTATGGAGATATATTATATAATATAGTCAAGATATATTCATGTACTGTATACCTGAAAGTTGCTTACAGAGTTGTTTTTCAATATTCTTACTATAAAGAAAAAGTAATAGGTAATGGAAGTGTTAATTAGCTTGATTTAACCATTCCACAACATATGCATATAGAAGAACATCATATTGTATGCCATAAATACATGCAGTTTCATTTTTCAATTTAAATACATAAATTTAAAAATTAAGCTTTATGAACTCAACTGATAAAGGCCTAGGAGAAAAAAAAAGTAGAAACAAATTATTTTACATTATATTTTTATTTAGATTTTTCAATTTTCTTTAAATAAATATTAAAAAATTTTCTACTATTCAAACATTTGTAGAGCTTAGAGAAATGTAATTGGGTTTAGTATATATTGGGCGCATACTGGAAAGCACTGAGCTTCATAATTTTTCAGGGAAATGGCCATTTTTATTAGGTATAGAAAATGATTAAGGGATATGTAAAATAAAATCTGTTGTGCATTTGTTTTTACTAATTCTGAAACCATAGTCTCTGATAAAAATACAGTGAATTTTTTTAAGATGTAATTTTTTTCTAAGTATTTTTTAGATGTCAATGGATATTTATTTTAGTTATTTATATGTGGTGCTGAGAATCAAACCCAGTGCCTCACACATGTTAGCCAGGCATTCTACCACTGGGCTACAATCTCAGCCCAAGATGTAATTATTTAAAGAATGATATTTCTTTTCAGTTGTAAATGTCCACCTTATTTGACATGTATACTTTATAAAGTTTCAGTCTTTTATTTGTATATTCTGGGAATAATTCTTTAAGGTGGATATTGATAATACAAAATTTGAATATAGCACTGACAGTGTTTTGAATTTACTCAATACTTCATAACTTCCTTAATCTTGAAAGTTAAAGTTGTTGCCATCATCTTTGTTATTGATTAAAAACATTAAAATTGTGTGAGCTTCAGAAATATCTAGGGTAACTAATTACTTAAGTTTCTTCCTCATGTATTTACTTCACAGAATATATGTAATCTAAATTATTGATAGCATCTGTATGTTCAAAAGTATAAACGATACCACTCCCTTTCCTATGCTCATTTACACTCCTTAGAAATATTTTTCTGCTCTGCAACTATTACAGTATAAGTCACTAAAGACTTTAAAATCAATCAGAAAACTGGACGTAATCTTTATGGTTTATTTATATGTTGAATCCTAGTGCTTAATTCTGACACCTGAAGTTTTAAGGTTGCCATAGGTTGCTGAATGTTCTCTCTTGATTCCTCACCGGGGCCTACTCAGCGCCTGCTCACTCCAAAAAAGCCTTACATAATTAGAAATGAAGGTAAAAACTTAAGTGAGTCCTATAACATCTGAATCCTATGTCTTCTCCTCTTAAATAGCTGGCTGCTAATAGTAACTGGCCTAGTTCTATTTCTCCTATAGCATATTATTGAATTTGTGAGTGTATTATGCCAGGAACAGGGTTCTTGGGTAGGACAGGGAGAGATGATTGTTTTCCTAGCAATGGTGCCTCTTCTCTCTGCCTTCAAATGCAACCATCAGACCCTTTGCAGATTTACCCATTGCCTGGGTGATTATGGACTATTCCATTGTTATGGTTTAGATATGAGGTGTCTACCTACCAATTCCTGAAAATTCCTGTGCTAATTCAGGAATGTCTGGAGGTGAAATCATTGTGAGATCTGTAACCTAGTTAGTCCATCCTAATTTAAATGGACTGACTAGGTGGTAACAGTAGGCATGTGGGTCATGGCTGGAAGGGTTTACTGGGACATGCCCAGAAGGGTTCATGTTCCCTGTGATCCATTTCTCTCTCTCTCTCTCTCTCTCTCTCTCTCTCTCTCTCTCTCTCTCTCTCTCTTTCTCTCTCTCTCCCCCCCCCCCTCTCTCTCTGCTTCCAGACGCCACCATACATTGAACAGCTTTCCTTTGCTGGGTCCTTTCGCATTTCACATCGGGCCCCAAACAATAGTTTTAGTAATCTATGGACTGAGATGTTTGATCCAATGAGCCCCAAGTACTTTTTCTAGAGAAATACAAAGCTGATTAAAACACCTGTAAACAAGAGGGGAAGGAAAAATAACAAATTATATTCTAGATATTGGTTGGGGAAAAGATCTGAAGGATTTAAAATCATTAACATCTTTTTTTATTGGAAAAAAATGGATAAATGGTCAGAGAAGATAGTAGAAAAAATGTGGTGTACACAAACATCTGATAATAATGGAGAGTGGCATGGTGAATTGCATAGTGAGTTTTTCTGTAATGATATTCTGAGTCTAGTTCACCTTTCCACAGTCATTGATGAATTCTATTAAATATTTGTAGATAAAATAAGATCCAAGTTTGCAAACAAAGAGATAGTAGTTTATTTAAAAGAACTTATTGATTCCAAAAGTAACTTTTTGAAGTGCATTAGGAAAATTAAGAAAATTTAAAAGAAGCTGGGCTTGGTGGCACACATCTGTGATGCAAGCTAGTCTGGAGTCTGAGGCAAGAGGATTGAAAGTTTGGGGCCAGCTAAGGTGCTTTAGTGAAATCTCATCTCAAAAAAAAAAAAAAAAAAAGGCTGGGATGTAGCTCAGAAATAGAATAGAACTCTTGGGTTTCAATTTCAAGTACCGCAATATTAAATAAACAAATAAATAAATAAATACATAAATACATAAAATATATTAAAAAAATACTCCTTGATCTCAAATACTCTGAGGAAACCATGTTCAAATGTTTCTTTTTAGAATAATTTCTACAAAAACTGCACAGCTAATATCATGAGGAATATATAACAAGAAGCCTTTTGTTGAGGTAACATTTTATTTTGATTGTGCTTTTTCCAGCTGTGTTTTATATCCATCATTATACAGATACTGGGATATGAAAATTAGCTTATTTTATCTTCTATTTTTATGCTCTCTTTTTCTTTGAATAGTATTACATATAAAAATAAGTGTTAATGGGACATTTTTACTACCATATCCCATATGGGGTTTTTATAGCTTTCATGGTCAGTTAAATTTTTTGAATCTCTTTACTTAGTTCCCCACCCGCCATATTGTCTTTGCTTAAAATGTTATCAATACAGATCTATCCCATGCCATCCTTACACAATTTTTTTCTTTTCTTCCTGAATCAGGAATTTACCCTTCTTTTTATTCACTTATATAATTTGAATCCATTGTTCTTTTGACAGTTTCTGAATTTCAACTTTGTCATTTATTACTTAGCTATAACTTTAAGCACATTACATAAAAACTTAATATTTATAGCTTCTTGTTTTTCTTATATGGTAAAGGATTGAACCCAGAGAAGATTAATCAGTGAGCCACATCCCCAACCATTATTATTACTATTATTATTATTTTTTGAGACATGGTCTTACTAACCTTAGTGAGGACCTTACTTAGGGCCTCTCTAAGTCTCTGAGGTTGGCCTCAAATTTGAGATCTTCCTGCCTCAGCCTCCTAAGTCACTGGGATTAAAGGTGTAACATTTTGTATATTAGTGCCCAGCTAATATTCATAACTTCTATGCTGTGATATGAAACTAATTTATAGGAAAGAATGAAGCCCTACATGCAGTGCCCATAAACATCACCTTCCAGATTGATCTCTGTTCAGTTTTATTGTCATTTTGGATTTGGAATATCAATTGATTGAAAAAACAGAATATGTGTTTAGAATGCAGACCACAAATCACAAATGCTGTGTTATGTTTTTATTAGAGTATTCTGAAGCACACAGAAAATACTGATGATAATAAGTTTTTGTTTTCTTGCATTTAGTTTCATCTTTATTACTGGATTTGAAATTTAGAAGTTTCAGAATAATGTCTTATTCTCAATGCAGGCATGTTGCCCCGAAGAGTGGAGTTTGAAACTTGTTTCTGATACTGAGTTGCATGAATCACATATGAAAAGTTTTACCATTATGAATAGGATAATAATAGCAATATAACCTCACTTTTCTTTAAGAAGATACAGAGATAAGTATGCTAAGTTATCATGACTATTTCTTGACAAATGGGAGTCGACTCTTAAAAAGTTTAGAACAGAACTTAGGACAGTATTTATCATTGCCACAGTTAGTGTGACTGAATAAGTCCTTATCACCTTTTTATTGTGATAATGGGGACTAAACCTCGGGCCTCCTGCATACTAGGCACAAGGTAGGGGACCATGGAGCTACAGGATCTTATAACTGTTTTAGGAGACAAGGATATATAAGTGGTACATTCATTTTATGTTAAAAGAGGAAAGGCTCACAAATGTATTTCATTAATAGTTCATAGTATGAGTGACTCACAACTTTTAAACATTGCCCTGTTGCAAGAAATGACCTTCACAGATCATTTACTAAATAGCTTTTGAAGTATGCCTGTGTTTCAAGGAGTAAAATGGGTAACGTTAGTCTGACACAGCATACCCTGTGGAATCAGCATGCTACTTTTATTTTCTCATTTAGCTTTCATTGAGTGAAGAATGCAATTTCTATTGAGCACTGAATTGGAGATTCAGAGAACTAGAATTTTATTAGCAGCTCCATCACTGACATACAGTGGGCCATTAGAAAAAAATTACTTTTCTGTTCTTAATATAAGAATTCCCTTCTTCAAAATAAAAACAAATTTGTTGTCTTGGAAAATGATGTTGAATTTGGCAAATGTAGATATGCTCAATATTCTAGAGTATTTGATTTAATACAATTCATGCTGTGTTTATAATGCAAAAATGTAGCAAATGAGAAATATATGTTACACATATATGCACATAGTAATAATGATGACAATAATAACATATAAAAAAGTAAATAGGGAATCACACTGCTATTGTAGCCATGTTTATGCAGCATGATATATTGTGTTATGAGAATAAAAAAACAAGATCATATGAAAAATGTTTGCATTTGTAAAACTGAGAATAGATTTGTCATAGTTTTTTATCTTTCTTCCTTCCTTCCTTCCTCCCTCCCTCCTCCCCTCCCCTCCATCCCCTCCCTCCCTCCTCCCCTCCCCTCCATATCCTCCCTTCCTCCCTCCCTCCCCTCCCTTCCCTTCCTTCCTCCCTCCCTCCCTCCTTCCTTCTTTCCCCTTCCTTCCTTCCTTCCTCCCTCCTCCCCTCCCTTCCTCCCTCCCTCCCTCCTTCCTTCCTTCCCCTTCCTTCCTTCCTTCCTTCCTTCCTTCCTTCCTTCCTTCCTTCCTTCCTTCCTTCCTTCCTTCCTTCCTTCCTTTCTTTCTTTCTTTCTTTCTTTCTTTCTTTCTTTCTTCCTTTCTTCCTTTCTTTCTTTTCCTTTTTCCATTTGGATATTGATTCCAGGTATATGCTAAGCAAGGGCTATACCACTGAAATACATACCCAACCTAGTTTTGTTTCTTAATTAAGGTGTTACCCAGGTTATTTGGAAAAGAATTATTTCTTCCATGAGTCAAAGAATCTTCTTATATGAAAGTTAAAATCAACCCTTTCCAGGGTGCTCATGTTCACACTGGGTACTTATAGGGGGTGGCATCACTTAGGATTTCTATGACTGTTTATACACAAATGTACATTAATAAACCTATACTGGGATAGTAGTAATTCTTCAAAATGTATTTGAAACTAGGCTAAAGTAAGCCCAGTTGCAGAAGAAAGAGTGGAATGAATTAAGGCAAAAAGAAGAATGTAACATGAAATTATTCAAAACCAGTCTTTAAACCCATCAAGAAAATTTGGTGGTAAGACACTAGGAAGCCAGGAAAGGGGATAGCCAGACACTATCTGAACTGAAATCTGACATTTCTGCATTTGCCATGATAAAGAAGTTCGGGGACACAAAAGCACGTGTAACTGCTGACTGGGAGGTTAGGTCTCCAGTGACTTTTGCCAAGTCTTTAACCAAAGGGTAAGGGGGTTTTAATCAGGCCCAAGGGCTCAGTTATATAGAATAAGCATAATAAGACTGAAACTCATCTTAATGTCCTGAGCATGGGATGCAAGTATAATGACATTTTGGTGTTAGTGTCATAGGTATTCACATTTCCAAAATCATGGATTTATATGATTTTAACCCACTACAGAGAGAAATAGTTGAAACACAAAATTTATTAGATAAATCTGGAAGAATAAATAGGCAACAATATCAAAATGCAATTTAAAGAGAAGAAAACATCGGAATACCGCTGTTTCAATTAATAAGTCACAAGTCAGAAATGGGAGTAAAATAACAGAAGAGAATTAAAATAGCTCATTATTGTGTGTAAAAGAAACTTTTGTTTGCTTTTTAAATAATGGTAGACATGTATAGATATTTTATAAAAATAGGTATGATTTATTTGAAGCCTATGTCACAAAAATGTAACAGAAATCAGGCAAGTTAAGCAAAAAATAATTCACTTTGCACATTATCTACTACATGCCAGTCATTATTCTAATCCCTGGGGTACACAAATAACAGCACAGACACATGCTCCATCCTCATGAACCCTACATTAAAGTGGGGAGACACAATAATAAAGTAAGATAGTTTCAATAAAACAGATAGATAATCAATAAAACAGCAACATACGCAGAGCAAATAGAAGACCTGCAAAACAGGAAAACTATACTTGTAAAAGAGTCAAGAATTTTTTGTTTGGAAATCATTTTATAAATTTGACTTCTACAAAAACGTTTGTGAATTGACACATTTGTGTCACATTTGTGAATCTGCCTTGACAACGTGTTATAATATTGGAAACTGGCACTGCTGTGAAAGATTTTAATGATATTTTATTGGGTTCCATTGAGTATTGTCAATGGTCTAAGGTTTTACTAAAACACAGCTACTGTATTTTGTTCTCTGGCCAATGAAATATGATGATATATCCTGTAATATATTTCTCCATGTCTCGTTTGGCTTCTGCATGTCTCAATTGAAAAGTTATAAAAACAACATTGGCTGTGAAAGTTTTCAACCCAATGGTGTTGAAAAATTTAATTATCTTTTTTTCTTTAGCCTCTGAATGTTTAATTTCAAAATGACAATGAAACTTAACTGGCACTGCAAAACTATTTTAAATATTTGGTTTCAATGTCATAATAAAGAACATTGTTTGCATTTGTAAAAATGAGGGGAGTAGCCTTTTACCATAGTTCTTTTTTCTTTTTCTTTCTTTTTTATAAATCTTCTTTCCTTCCTGCCTGCCTGTCTATCTTTCTTTGTCTTTTTCATTTGTATATTAATTTCAGGTACTTGCACATACTAGGCAAGGGTTATACAACTGCGATACATGCTCAATCCAGTTTTATTTCTTAACTAATGTATTACCCAGGTTATTTGGGAAAGAATTATTTCTTCCAAGAGTTAAATAATCTTCTGATGTGAAATTTTTACTTCTCTCAGCATCTTTATATATAGATAGTGCATCCATGGACTGAGAAAATGAGATGTTTTAAAAATCAAATCATTCCTTAAATATAAGAAAAATGGAGTTTGCTATGTTTCAAAATAAACTAGTTTTGTATTCTGAAATAATGACAGTTTGAGATTAAATTTAAAACTTTAGAAAAATTTTCAAAAATTTTTAAAATATCCTGTAAATCAAAACAACATGTTAATGTCTTAATGTTTCCATGTAGACCAAAGGAGAATTGTAGAATTTCAAAATGACATTTATTGGGTGATAGTAATAGGATGGTGGAGTTATTTAAAATTGAGATAGTACATGAAAACACACATATTTATGTATTCACATAAGATATTGGAAAGAATGGAAGTATGCTTATACATATCTTCTGAGGATAAAAACCATGATGTCCTACATGATGTCATACTCAGTGTCTTAAAAGCTCACAGTAGACTTGTGCAAAAAATTACAAGAAAGGGCAAACTATGTCTTCATCTTATTGTGGAGATAGTTTTGACTTTATAGAACTTCTGAAATGGTCTTGGCCACTTCCTGGGTGCCATAAATATTCTTGGAGAACACTTATCCTACTAGAAAAATGGGGTTACTTCAAGAGTAAATTGGGCTGAGTCATGAAACAATATTAATGTTACAATTTTCACATTTTTTCCACTAAAAAAAACCATTAAATTCAAATTGCCTCCTATTAGGAAATCAAAATAAATGTTTTTTCCAAAGAAAAAGAAAAACCTTGATCCACATATACTTTTGTATATGTATATTAAGTTTGATCTATAAGAGGAGAAACATTTTGCCTTTTTTTACATGGCAATTGATATTAACTATAGTAATGGCAATAGTTTATATTATCAGATGAAAGCAAGGAACTTTTAGATGTAACATAATGATTACTAAATTATCAATTCATGGATAACCTGTTTTGGAAGGAACTTTAGCAGTTACCTATTTCAATTGTTCATCAAATGTTCAAATACTTCCTTATAGCTTCCCTGACAGGTTCACTCTCGGTCCTCTATCTAATGAAGAATCTTCAGTACTCTAGGTTGCCATTTGTATATGGAACTCTTTCTAGAAGTCCTTTTGTCTAACTGACATTGACTTTCTTTGTAACCCACTTATGAACGATTTTACTAGTTTTATACCTGAGCCAGATGAAGACATTCTGAATCAATCTTCGAAAGTCTCCTGAGTGTGTACTGATATTTCGTAGGATGTGCCTGGATTCTGTTATTCTTAAGGTGTCTTTAAATTTGCTCCTGGTCTAAAATTTGATAGTTCTCATTCTCTTTCTCTCTCTTTCTCTCTCTCTCTCTCCACACCACACACACACACACACACACACACACACACACACACACACGAGTCCATGCCAAATGTGTGATCCTATGCTATCCTGCTAATCATTAGGATCTCAGTTTTATTTTACACACACACACACACACACACACACACACACACACTACAGTGGACTGCATTACAATTCTTATTACACATATAGAGCACAATTTTTCATATCTCTGGTTGTATAGAAAGTATGTTCACACTATGTATGTCTTCATATATGTACTTTGGATAATAATAATCATCACATTCTACCATCATTTTTATCCCCATGACCCCTCTCTTCCCCTCCAGCCCCTCTGCCCTATCCAGAGTTCGTCTATTCCTCCCATGCTCCCTCTCCCTATCCCATTATGAATCAGACTTCTTATATCAAATAAAACATTCAGCATTTGGTTTTTTGGGATTGGCTAACTTCACATAGCATTATCTTTTCCAATGCCATCCATTTACATGCAAATGCCATGATTTTATTCTCTTTTATTGCTGAGTAATATTCCATTATGTATATAGGCTACATTTTATTTTATCCATTCATCTATTGAAAGGCATCTAGATTGGTTCCACAGTTTAGCTATTGTGAATCGTGTTGCTATAAACATTAATGGGACTGTGTCCCTGTAGTATGCTGTTTTTAAGTCTTTGGGGTATAAACTGAGGAGAGGGATAGCTGGGTCAAATGATGGTTCCATACCCAATTTTCTAAGAAATCTCCATACTGCTTTCCTTATTGACTGCACCAATTTGCAGTCCACCAGCAATGTGTGAGTGTACTTTTTCCCCATATCCTCGCCAACATTTGTTGTTGTTTGTATGCATAATAGCTGCCATTCTGACTGGAGTGAGATGAAATTTAGAATGGTTTTGATTTGCATTTCTCTAATTGCTGGCAATGATGAACTTTTTTCATATATTTGTTGATTGATTGTGTATCATCTTCTGAGAAGTGTCTGTTCAGGTCCTTGTTCAGGTACAATTATTGATTGGGTTATTTGTTTTTCTGGTGCTTAGCTTTTTGAGTTCTTTATATACCCTAGAGATTAATGCTCTATCTGATGTGAGAGAGGTAAAGATTTGCTTCCAAGATGTAGGCTCTCTATTAAACTTACAGATTGTTTCTTTTGCTGAGAAGAAGCTTTTTAGTTTGAGTCCATCCCATTTATTGATTTGTGATTTTAATTCTTGCACCAAGAGAGTCTTATTAAGGAAGTTGGGGCCTAATCCCACATGATGGAGATTAGGGCTTACTTTTTCTTCTATTAGATGCAGGGTCTCTGGTTTTATTCCTAAGTCCTCCATACATTTTTAGTTGAGTTTTGTGCATGGTGAGAGATAGGGGTTTAATTTCATTTTGTTGCATATGGATTTCCAGTTTTCCCAGTACCATTTGTTGAAGAGGCTATCTTTTCTTGAATGCATGTTTTTTGGCACCTTTGTGTAATATGATATAATTTTAATTTTGTGGGTTTGTCTCCATGTGCTCTACTCTGTAACATTGTTCTACCAGTTTGTTTGGGTGCCAATATCATGCTGTTTTTGTTACAATTGCTCTGTAGTATAGTTTAAGGTCTGGTATAATAATGCCACATGCTTCACTCTTCCTGCTAAGGATTGCTTTAGCTATTTTTGGTCTCTTATTTTTCCAGATGAATTTCATGATTGCTTTTTCTATTTCTATGAGGAATGTTATTGGGATTTTGATAAGAATTGATTAAATCTGTATAGTGCTTTTGGAAGTATGGTCATTTTGACAATATTAATTCTGCCTATTCAAGAGCAAGGGAGATCTTACCATCTTCTAAGGTCTTCTTTGCCTTCTTTCTTTAGGGTTCTATAATTTTCATTATATAAATCTTTCACCTCTTTCATTAAGTTGTTTCCCAAGTATTTTATTTTTTTGAGGCTATTGTAAATGGGGGTAGTTTTTCTCATTTCCCTTTCTGAGGATTTGTCACTGATATACAGAAATGCCTTTAATTTATGGGAGCTGATTTCATAACCTGCTACTTTGCTGAATTCATTTACTAGTTCTGAAAGTTTTCTGGTAGACCTTTTATGGTCTTCTAGGTTATAGAATCATATCATCAGCAAATAATGCCAATTTAAGTTCTTATTTTCCTGTGTGTATTCCCTTAATTTCTTTTGTCTGTGTAATTGCTCTGGCCAGTGCTTCAAGAAATATGTTAAATAGAAGTGGTGGAAGAGGACATCCCTGTCTTATTCCAGTTTTTAGGAGGAATGCCTTTAATTTTTCTCCATTTAGAATTATATTGGCCTGGGGCTTAGCATAGATAGCCTTTATGATGTTGAGATGTGTTTCTGTTATCACTAATTTTTCTAGTGTCTTTTTTCTTTTTCTTTTCTTTTTTTTTTAAAAATTTTGTTCACACTTCACTTTTATTTTGAAACAAGGTCAAAATAAAGTTACGTACTTTAACTTACAATGTTCCTGCCTCAGCCTCCTGAGTAGCTGGGATTATAGGGGTGTGCCATCATGTCTGGCTAGTTATATTTCACTGTAAAAAATGATATTGCTTAGGCTTATTAGCCACACTACTAAATTTCATATTTGGATGAACATGATTTGTAGTTCCCTAAAATTAAATCTATTTTACAAATGATAATTACTTGCCACCATCAAAACCATATTCTTTGGGAGGAAAGAAGCAATTTCAACAAATTCCAAAAATGCTCTGAACAATTACAACCACAGACATAACATATTCAAGGTCACCTCTTAGTATATACATTTTCCCTCCAATACTGGGGATGAACCCATGGCCTCATGCATGCTAACACTCTACCACTGAGCTATATCCATTTTGTGACAGAATCTTCCTAAGCTGCAGGGGCTGGCCTCAAACTTGTGATGCCCCTGCCTCAGCATTCCAAGTAACTGGGATAACAGGCATGCACCACTGAACCAACTTTCAAGGAAATCTCTTTGAAGAAGATGGAAATGAGCTGGTTATATGTCCTCTTTTCTACCTATATCCCTTCTTTGGTGATTTTTTTCCCACATCCTAATACTTTCAAATGAATCTACATAATACTGAGTCTCAAATTTATATTCTCTCAGATCTCATCCATACTGCTTGGCTTGCACATCTAACTGCCCACATCCCCACCTGAATGTCTCACCAGAATTAACATGTCTATCTCAGAAACATAGAATATCTTCTTTTCCATCTTCCCTTTCTCAGACACTAACAACTCTAATCTTCCTAGTAGCCAAGCTAGGAACCTTCTGGTCACATTCTCTTATACCCCACATCCAGTCAATTAGAAAATCCTTTTGGTAATACCTTGAGAAATATGTCCAGAATCCACTGATTTCTATTTCTGTTACTAACATCCTTGTTAAGCCATAACCATCCCTTACATGTGCAAAAACCTAACCAGTCTTCCACCTTTGCCACCTTTCATCCACTCTTCACATAGCAGCTAAGATAATCCTTTTACAACATAAATTTCTCTACTAAAATTGTTCCAGTGGTTCTCAAAGTTCTGTGAGGCCTGGCATAACCTGGCTCTCAACTTGACCCTTCTCAGACCTCACGGACCTCTTTTCCTCTTCCTGCTCTCTGGTCACACTAGGTTCCTTCCTGCTCCTTGAACACCAGGAATGTTTCCTTCACAGAGGAATGGGGCCTCTTCCCCAGATGCCCACATTCTCATCATGGTCTCCCAATGTTCTCGCCAGAGTCATCTCCTAAAAACCTAGAGTGACAAGCACATCATTTCTTTGCCTGATTTGTCTTCATAACACATTGTAATGCAACTTTCTTATTTTTCTTAGTATCTGACTTTCCAACTAAAAAAGAAATCAGTGTCTTTGTTTCTTTTACCACTCCACCCATAGCACCTATAATGAATAGAGTACATTATACAAATTCCTTCCCCTTCTCCCTAACTCCTTCCTTTAAGGTGTCCCTATCTATATTCAGGAGGAAACCATGGCGTCCTCATTAGCCATTTATCAAACTGCAGCTATGTAGGCACATTTCCTGATCTCTCCTTGCCTTTTGCCTGTTGCAAATTCACAAAGAACCTTTCTTCATTCAACAATCTTTAACTGTCTTCTAAAGCCACCAACTGCGTACTGGTAGACTCAGTTTCCACAGATATGACAACCACAAAGAGTGTAGCATACACTGGTCACCAATAGGACAAGGCTCTTGGAATTTCTATATGAGAACTGAATTCACTCCTTTTAAAAGAAAATTTTAAAAATCAATACCACCATCATGTTTTGAAAACTAAGAAAAAACTTCTCATAATCCCCCCTTCGTCTTATATAATTTCTGCCATTTTTGTGTTTTTCCAGATAAATATGTAATTTCACAGTTGAAAATAACATACTACACAATTCAATATCTTGATTTTTTTTTACTTATTTTCTTTTTCTTTTTTCATTTATTGAAATGATTTTTTTCAAATTTATTCTAATTTCCTATGATTTTCTTCCTGTTGCTACATGAGGGTTTCCTAACTACATTTAAATAGCTATAGAACATTCCATCAAGTGGTTGGGTCATAATTTAACTAATTGTTTTCCTAAAATCGTTGGTCCTAGTTTTCCATTAGTATAGTATTCCTTTATGCATTTAGTTTTTTTTTCCTTCCTTCAGATTCTTTTCTTCGTTTAAAGTTAAATTCCAGATATGAGATTACTGGGCTCAAAGACAGATACACAGAGCCTTTGTGGATCTTTAAGACAGGATCTCCTATGTGGCCCAGACTGGCCTCGAATTCCTGAGCTTAAGTGACCCTTCTGACTCAACTTCCCGAGTGCTGGCACTACAGGCAGGTGCCACCACTAATGTGTCTTAGCACAGAATGCCAAATTGTTCTCCCAAAGAGGTGACACAAGTGATAATACAGAATAAAACCATGCACTCACTCTTTTCACGGCTCCTTCTCCAACGCGCTTCAACTGTCTCACTTCTGTCCTCAGCTTCTCACAGGACAGCCAGGGTGAGCAGTCTTTCATCTGCCCCATTTTAAAGTAACCATGTGGACAGGATCTAGGGTCCTTGGTGGAATGTTGAAGGGATATGAAAAATCAGTCGAGGCAGAGGTAAAGGAGCACATTCATAAGGACCATGGTGAGCAGCAGCCCACCAACATGGGGGACTTCTCTGTGGGTAAGACCTTTCCTGCTCTCCTGGGCTTTCCTTTCCATGGTGTTTTTCTGTATCAGTTCCTTCCAGGAGCAACTTCCTTCTCCCAGCTAGGTCTCCATCCAGTTGTCTGTGTCAAACAGTGTTCTGGTTGGTCCCAGGGACTGGTTTGAAAGTCCTCTGAACTTCTGCAAGATTTTCCTGCATGGTCTCTCCCTTCTTTATCTTTTCCAATCCATTCTCCACACAGCAGATAGGATCTTTTCTTCACACAGCAACAAACCCATAAATAACAAGCGCCAGATGGAAGGACTGATGTCTCCCTGTCAGGGGAAGAGTCTTCCTGCCATCAGCAGCAGGATAGGAGGGGGTGGGGACTGGTGCAGCCCAGCAGGTGAGGCACACCTCCGAGTGGGTGACCCAAGGCTGTCCCGAGTCTGGCCCCATCCACATGGAGCCTGGGCCCGAGGCACTGGCCAGCCAGGTGTGGCCAGGCACAAAACAGAGCCTCCTTCGGCATCTTTCAGGGACTCACGCCAGCAGAACTCAGCAACTCTCACCTGCGTGCATGCAGTCTCTCTAGTGTTTTGAACATGATGGGGTACTGTATTTTGTCAAATGCTTTTTCTGTGTCTATTGAGATGTTCATATGGTTCTTATCTTTAAGTCTATTGATATGATGAATTACATTTATTGATTTCCTTATGTTGAACCAACCTTGCATCCCTGGGATGAACCCCACTTGATTGTGGTGCATGATCTTTTTGATATGTTTTTGTATTCAATTTGTCAGAATTTTATTGAGAATTTTTGCATCTATGTTCATGAGACATATTGGTCTGAAGTTTTCTTTTTTTGATGTGTCTTTGCTTGGTTTTGGAATCAGGGTGATATTGGCCTCATAGAATTAGTTTGGAAGTGCTGACTTTTTTCTATTTCCTGAAATAAATTGGAGAATATTGGTATTAGTTCTTCTTTAAAGGTCTTGTAGAACTTGGCTGTGTATCCATCCAGTTTTAGGCTTTTATTTGCTGGTAGACTTTTGATGGTGTCTTCTATTTTATCACTTGAAATTGATCTGTTTAAATGGTGTATATCATCGTGATTCAATTTGAACAAATCATATGACTCTAAAAATTCGTTGATGCCTTCAACATTTTCTATTTTATTGGAATACAATGTTCCAAAATAATATATAATTATATTCTGTATTTCTGTAGTGTCTGTTGTGATATTTCCTTTTTCATCACATATGTTAGTAATTTTAGTTTTCTCTCTCCTCTTCGTTAGCATGGCAAAGGATTTATCAATTTTTTTTTCAAATAACCAAATTTTTGTTTTGTCAATTTTTTCAATTGTTTCTTTGGTTTCAATTTTATTGATTTCATCTTTAATTTTAATTATTTCCTGTCTTTTACTGCTTTTGGTGTTGATTTGTTCTTTTTTTTCTAGGGCTTTGATATGTAATGTTAAGTAATTTATTTGTTGACTTTTTCTTCTTTTAAGGAATAAACTCCATGCAGTGAACTTTCCTCTTAGAACTGCCTTCATAGTGTCCCAGAGATTTTGATATGTTGTATCTGTTCTCATTCACCTCTAAAAATTTTTTTATTTTTCTCATTGATGTCTTCTGCAACCGTTGTTTATTCAGTAGCATATTATATTATCTACAGGTGTTGGAGTGAATTTTATTTCTTGTTTTATTATTGGTTTCTAATTTCATTTCATTATGATCTGATAGAATGCAGGGTAGTATCTCTACTTTTTTGTATTTACTGAGTTGCTTTGTGGCATAGTATATGGTCTGTTTCAGAAAAGGATCCATGTGCTGCTGAGAAGAAATTGTATTCTCTTTTTGAAGGATGAAATATTCTACATATGTCAGTTAAGTCTAAGTTATTAATTGTATCATTGAGTTCTATAGTTTCTTTGTTTATCTTTTGTTTGGAAGATCTGTCTAGTGATGAAAGAGGTGTGTTAAGGTCACCCAAAATTATTGTGTTGTGATCTATTTGACTCCTTTTTTGTTGTTGTTGTTTTGGATTTTGAATTTAAAATTTGTTTATTTATTTTGTATGTTAGATTGAATTTTGGAGGTGTAATTGCACATTTTTCTGATTTGATTTAAAGTGCTATCTTTTTTAAATTTTTCAAATTTTTATTGGTTTTATTTTTAAATACATGATAGCAGAATGCATCACAATTCTTATACATATATAACAATTTTTCATATCTCTGTATATAAAGTATGTTCACACCAATTCATGTCTTCATACATGTACTTTGGATAATGATGTCTATCACATTACACCATCCTTGCTAATCCCCTGTCCTCTCCCTTTCCTTCCCTCCCCTCTTCCTTATCTACAATTCATCTATTCTCCCCATGCTCTCCCTCCCTACCCCACTATGAGTCAGCCTCCTTATATCAGAGAAAACATTCAGCATTTGTTTTTTGGGGGGGTTGGATAATTTCACTTAGCATTGTCTTCTCCAAAGCTATCCATTTACCTGAAAATGCCATGATTTTATTATCTTTCATTGCTGAGTAATATTCCATTGTGTATATGTGCCACAAGCTTTTTTTATCCATTCATCTATTGAAAGGCATCTAGGTTAGTTCCACAGTTTAGCTAATGTGAATTGTGCTGCTATAAACATTGATGTGTCTATCTTCCTGTAGTATGCTGTTTTTTTGGGGTATAGACTGAGGAGAGGAATAGCTGGGTCAAATGGTGGTTTCATTCCCAGATTTCCAAGGAATCTCCATAATGGCTGCACCAATTTGCAGTCTCACCAGCAATGTATGAATGTGCCTTTTCCCCCACATCCTCGCCAACACTATTATTGATCTAGTCTGTTGGTTTTGCTTTCTATTGAGTTTTTATTTGATTTATTGTATCCTTCATTTCAAGGATTTCAGACTAGTTGTTTTTTTTTTTCAGAGTCTCTCCCTCTTGAAGTAATCTTTTGCTACTTTTATTTGCTTTCTTATCTCCTTGTTGGCGTGATCAATTTTTGCCTGTATTTGCTCATTTAGGTCATTCTTTAATTCACAGATGATTTGAATTATGAACCTTCTAAACTCCTTCATTGACTTTGCTGTCCATGGCGTTTTTTGTTTGTTTGTTTGTTTGTTTGTTTTTTATACTATCCTAGTTTGTTTGGGGTACTTTCCTCCCTTGTTTTCTCATGTTGTCTATGTGTCTTCCTTTCTTGCAGTATGGATCTGAGATATTACATTTTCTTCTCTATATTCTTGTAGTACCCATGGAGATTGTCTGAACCTCACCTTAATATTGGGCTTCCATGCCCTGCCATTGTCCCTCAGTGTATGCATCTAAGGTTGGTGGTGGCAATAGCAGAGGTAACTTGAGATAATAGTCAAGGTGTCCCTGGATGGAAGCAATGTCTTTCAGAGAAGGGGCTGCAAGAGTGGGCCTCTCATTCCCTTCGGGATGCCTGCTCTGAGATGCAGCTGCTTGTAGGTCCTATCTGTTGTCAAAAAGTTAGGGGCTACTGTGTGGGTAAGGCTGTGGCAATGATTACAGAGTCACAAGATGGAAGTAGGTTAGGCTTAGGCTCCCAGGTGTGGCGTGGGGGGGGGGCAAACTCAGACCTACCCTGGACCTGGATCCTGCACAAGTCAGTTTGGACAGATCTGGGCCAGGCCTGTCTTCCGTGGTAGCCTGCTGGTAAGAGGGATGGTTCTGTGCCAGAGGCTAGACTCTGGTGGGTGTCTTAAAAGTTTAAGCAAACATGTAGGTATATATTAAGGGCAATTTTCTTTAAATAATTATAATGGTTTAAAGTAAAAGTTACACATAGTCCTGGGAGGTTGAGAATACATGGAGTATAATGCATCTAATAATTATAAAATAAGGGCAAATGACACTAAACAGGCATAGTCTTTTGTAAGTCGTCTGTGTTTTTTATGAAGTCATAAAATGTTAACTTGTAGACCATAAAAATTAGATATGTTTAAAATTTTTTTAATTATAGATGGACATAATACCTTTTACTTTATTTATTTATAGATGGTGCTGAGGATTGAATCTAGGATTTCATACTTGAGAAGCAAGTCCTCTACCCCTAAGCCATAACCCCAGGCCCTAGATATATATTTTAAAAGCTAGAGTAATTGTTTTTTTTTTTAATTGAGAGAGAGAGAGAGAGAGAGAGAGAGAGAGAGAGAGAGAGAGAGAGAACTTTTTTAATATTTATTTTTCAGTTTTTCAGTGACACAACATCTTTATTTTATGTGGTGCTGAGGATCAACCCAGCGCCCCATGCATGCCAGGCGAGCGTGTTACTGTTTCAGCCACATCCCCAGCTCGAGAGTAATTATTAATAATAAAAGAGCATAGAGTTACAGTAAAAAAAAATATATATATATATAAACTAAAATGGACTGTTAAAAATATTCAAACAAAGTGAAGAAGATAAAAAACTAAAATAGAGAATAAAGAATGTAAATATAATAAAGATAATATCTATTTTTAATCAACAAAATTGATAAATTCCTAGCCAGTCAAATGAAGAAATGGGAAAAGAGAACAGTGAAAGTGAAGGAGTAACATGAGAGATTTTCCTTCTCTAAAGTAATGAATCAATTTATAATCAAGACTAGACGTAGAGAAGCACTATGCATTCATCAAGGCCTATGAGATATATTCCACAAATAGTAAATTTTATTGTATATAAATTTAAAAACCAGGATTTGAAGGAGACTCAAAAATTAAATACAAACTTTAGCAAAGGAACCAAATTGTACCATAAATAAAAAATATAACCATAGTGAAGGAGGGTGGGAAAAAATGATTAGTCTGAGAAACTTGGAAGTCAATGTTTAATTCTATACTTTAAGGTTAAGAAATAAAAAACTGTACAAAAAGATAGTATAGTCTTTACAGTAAATTTGTTTATCATATGAAACTCCTAAGTACACTGTATATAAACTAGAGTTGGACATATAAGTATATCACAGATAATGAGAAAAGAATCACAAATAAATAAACGGGAAGGTTGAGATGAACTTTGGTTTCGATTGCAATCAGATTTACCAGTATGAGCTGATGGCATTTAAAAGTACATAGAGATAGCTGGATACACTAATAATCATAAATCTATGTTATTATATGGGTATATCTTTAGCTCTGTCACTGAGAAAGCTATAAGCTGTGCATTTGCATATTTATTACTCTTTGGTATTCTAAATATTATTGTTCTCAAATCAAAAGAATCAAAGATATATGATTTACCTCAGGAATGGGACAAGAAAACATAAGATTAATCTAAACAATACTGTGGTGTCAGAAAATAATGAAGTGTTCAAAAATGATGGGAACACATTAAAATGGCACAGACATTGAGCTGAAAAGTTCCCAATAGCCTCATCTAAAACAATCTGACAATGATCTAACTATTTAAAATATTACAGTATGATAAATAAAAGTAATTTATAAATGCACATGAATAGTATAAAAATATATATGGAGAGAAAAATTATTACATAAGATTTGCAATTAATGCAAGTATTAGAAATAAAAGAAATTAAAAATCCATGCTACAAAGATCCTCTGATGAATCCTAAAATCAGGAAGTAAAAGTTTGAGATAAAACTGGATGTTTGCATGGTCTCAAAATACCTCTAATTTTCCCCCCAATATAGCCATTCTTCATGTGTAGAAAAATACCAATTTTTCAGTGAAAAATTTAACAGACACTACCTTAACGAAATAATTATAGTTAATATTTCAAATAGTGAGATATATTAACATCATATACCCCTTGATACACTGCATTGAGTAGCTCACATCATTTATGTTATTCTTGTCAAAATACATACCCTCAATTTAATCATGAAATAAGGTTAGATAAACACAAGTGAAGTACATTCTATAGAATAAGTGAGGACTTTTTTTTTAAAAAAATTGTTCTGCCATGTCTTCTTATTGGAGGAGACAAAGCTGAGAGATAAAAAAGAAAAATACAGACAATGGCCATTTCATGTTTAAAATTAAGACTTTGGCCCACCATCTGTAGCACCCAGTCTAGAAAGGCAACTTATTACCTTCAGTCCCAGTCCATCAAGTGAACCTACTATATAAAAGCAACAAGTTCATGAAGCCACACGGTAACCCCTGTAGCAATTGGCCACCAAATGCTAGGGTTTGATAAATAAGTGATAGCATCTCTGATTTTTCCCTCATTTTCAGCTTACTACCAACTGGAGAAAGTCAAACGTATACCATAAGTAATCCCGGGATGCTCCATTTCTATCTCCATCTAAGCTTCCTTAAGCCAACAGCCTCCAGTCAAAGGATATGGAAAGCCTTGCCATTCTTATCCTCTGTAAAGTTTTCACATTCTTTTTCCTGACTTTGTGTAGCAAATGCAATTGATGTTGATTAACTTCCTTTTTATAACGTGCTCTAATTGCCTTTGCTTGTTCTCATTGGGGTGATCTTGATTGATTTCCACAAAGATATGTCAACTGAAAGCAATATGGGATCTTAGACTAAGAAATAAGTTAGTCTAAAAACTGGTGAAATCCAAATAAAGTCTCTAGACATTCTTATGTCTTACCAGTGTTACTCTTTTAGTTTTAATCATTGTAATATGATTACAAAAGATGGTAAAATTAAGGGAAGTTCTGGGAAGAATCTTCAGAAACTTTCAGTATGATTTTGTCAACTTTTCTCATATATCTCAAATAATCTCCAAATAAAGTAATAAAATACCTCTGGGAGAGAGAAAAGGAAAAGTCTTTGCAAATATGAAGTAGGCAAAAAGTTCTATCCTGTATTAAAATTCTCACCACAAAAATGAAATATATATTACACTTGATTTAAACATCAATGTCAAATTCTTCTTTCTCTCCTTAAAAGACATAGTTAAGAAAATAAAAATATGTAAAAACAGAATAAATACTTGCAATATCTACATCCACTAAAATAATAACATAAGTAACTTGCAATTTTCTATTAAGATGTTCTAAAAATGATAAAACATTTTTTACTGATATTTTATAAGAAACCATAAAGGAATGACTATGAACACGTGAGATATTTAATATCATTGTCCACTAGGAAATTGCAGAAAAGTCATATACATTAAAAATGGCTCATATTAAAGACTACCAATACCAAAAGTTGGTGAGGATGAGGAAAAATTCCTATACACTATCAATGGACTGTAAAATTATGTAATCACCATGGAAAATAATTTTGCATCTTTTTAAAATTTTAAATACATAACTAATATAATTCTACTCTCAAATATTTACCCAAGGGAAATGAAAACAAATGTCCACTAGAAGACATATACATACAGGTGCATAGCACATTTATTAATAAGTGATCCAAGCTGTTTCCTTTGCTGAGAAAAAGCTTTTTAGTCTGAATCCATCCCATTTATTGATTTTTTATTTTATTTCTTATGCCCTAAGAGTCTTGTTAGGAAGTCAGGTCCTAAGCTGACACGATGAAGATTTGGGAATTTTTCTTCTATTAGGCACAGGGTCTCTGATCTCATGTCTAAGTCTTTGATATACTTTGAGTTAATTTTTGTGCAAAGTGAGAGATAGAGGTTTAGTTTCATTTTGGTACATATGGATTTCCAGTGTTCCCAGCACCATTTGTTGCTGCAGTCTGCTGCAGCAAAATAACCGGGGGGTGGGGGGGGGGTGACGAACAACTTGTGTAGATTGATACAGCAGGAGTGGAAGCCCTTTATTGTAGGACAACAGAGGTATTTATACATTCCACACAGCTTATCTAATTAGCATAAACTAAATACATCAATCAACCAATAAGGAATCTCCACACTTAATGGCTCACTGGCTTTACTTCACAAACCACTCCCTCTGGCATTTTGATAGACGCCATCCAGAACTTGTTTACAGACTCTAACATTTCTCTGGCAAAATGCCAGGCACCATCCTGACTTGTTTACAGACTCTAACAATTTCTTGAATAGGCTATCTTTTCTCCAATGCACGTTTTTGGCACCTTTGTCTAGTAATGAGATAACCGTATTTGGTATTTGTGTGAGTTTGTCTCTGTGCTTTCTATTTGGTACCATTGGTCCACATGTCTATTTTTGTACCAATACCATGCCTTTCTTGTTACTATTTCTATGTAGAATAGTTATAAGAGAGCCTATTGAACGGGAAAAAAATCTTTAGCACATGCACTTCAGATAGAGCACTATTCTCCAGGATATATAAAAAAACTAAAAAAAACTTAACACCAAGAAAACATATAACCCAATCACTAAATGAGCTAAGGAACTGAACAGACACACCACAGAAGAAGAAATACAACTGATCAATGAACATATGAAAAACTGTTCATCATCTCTAACAATTAGAGAAATGCAAATAAAAACTACTCTAAAATTTTTACTCCAGTCATAATTGCAATTATCAAGAATAGAAGCAATAATAAGTGTTGGTGAGGATGTGGGGAAAAAGGCACACTGGTGGGACAGCAATTTGTTGTAACCACTATGGAAAGCAGTATGGAGATTCCTCAAAACTTGGGATGGAATCATCATTTTACTTGGTATCCCACTTCTTGGTTTATACCAAAAGTACTTAAAATCAGCATACTACAGTGACACAGCCATATCAACGTTTATAGCAGCCCAATTCACAATAGCTAAACCGTGGAACCACTCTAGATGCCCTTCAACAAATGAATGGATAAAGAAAATGTGATATATATATTCAAGGGAACATTACTCAGCTTTAAAGAAGAAAAAATTATGGAATTTTCAGGTAAATGGATGGAACTAGAGAATATAACACTAAGTTAAAATAAGCCAATCCCCCAAAACCAAATGCCAAATGTTTTCTCTGATAAGAAGATACTGATCCATTGTGAGGCAGGGTAGGAGAATAATGAAAGGACTTTGGATTGTGCAGAGGGGAGTATGGAAGGGTGTGGAGCGATGGGGATGGGAAAGATAGTAGAATGGAACAGACATTATTACCCTATATATGTGTATAATTATACTACTGGTGTGACTCAGCACCATGAACATCCAGAAGAATAAAAAGTTATGTTCCATTTGTGTACAGTGTGTGAAAATATGTTCTACTGTCATGTATAACTAATTAGAACAAATAAAAAAATTAGAGAGAGGGATCCAAACTGGAAATAGCCCATTGTCCATCAGCAGATGTACAGATTAACAACAACAATAAAGAAAAACAATACCAATAAGACTGAAGAAATTACTGGTGCAGAAACATCACAATGATGCATCTCAAAAATCATTGTGCTTAGTGAATAAGGCCAAACATAAAAGAGTACACTCACTGACAAAACATTTGACAAACTCATTTAATTAAATAAAAACAAACAACAACAACAAAGATCAATCTGGATTGGCTATAGAGCAAAAAACTGCTACAAAGGGACACCAGGAATTTTTTGGAGGTGAAGAAAATGTTCTGCCTGTGAATTCTGTTGATGGTTTCATGGGTGTATACATTTATGGAAACTCATTAATTGATTGTATACTTTATATGGATGTAGTTTGTGGCATATTAAATATAATTCAGTTAACTGAATACAAATAAAATTGAGTAATATAAATTAGAATTTGGAGGAGCCTAAGAAATCATCTAGTCATCTTTCTTGAAATTGTAATAAAAAGAAAGGGGAGAATACTGAGTTGAGAAAAGATAAACTACTTACCAAAGTTTCTGTAAATAATAAGTGGATCCTAAGTTAGAATCTAGGCCTTTTGTTTTCCAACCTATATTATATACACATATATATGTAGATATATATGTAGGTATCCTGCATACATATATGCATGTATGTATATGTATGTGTATATATATATATATATATATATATAATATTTAAAATACTGTGGGATATTAGGCTTTTTCTCTTCTTGTTTAATCTTTGAAAGTGACTTATTCTTAACATGGCCTCCCTAAACTGGCTATTTTGTCTTTCCTGCTGGAAGGGATGAGAAAAGGCTGCTGGATTCTCAGAACATATTGGTTTGCCTGGCTTTTTCAGAAATGATAGGAATTCCTATTAGGATATATTTCCAAGGCCAGGAAATGTTTTCAATAAGCCATCAGGAGTTTTGGCTCAACTTTTTGTTCAGTTCATGCTTTTTGGGTTTCACAGAACACTCAATCTACAACATGTGCTAGAAACCTGGAAAAGACTAAGATTGAAAACTTCTGCTGTCTATCATCTGCTGCTTTGTTTTTATTCTTTCATTCAGTGCTCCCTTTCCACCTGCTTGGAAAAGTAAACCTCTGGATAGCAAAAGAGATGGGAGGTGAGGTTTAAAGCCCTTCCATTGGCTTTAAGCTAGTCCTCTGCGTTTCCCTCTTAACCAGTATATTCAAGCTAAAGTCAGAATTATCATCTTGTCATTTGCAATGCTCTGCTCAAAAGGAAAAATGTTTGAATATTATTTTACTTGGCACATTCCAGCATTAATCTAGAAAAAAAAAAGTTCAATTCAGTTCAAACATGCAGCAGGAGCTGTGGAAGGTGCAGAGGATTAATAAGCATTTAGGGGGCGTGGAGTCCTGTAGGGAGGACAGATGCACTACGTACATGAAGATATATGTTGGGTATTCGCATGAGATATTCTTTTCTCCCTGTCAGGCTGAGTAAATCATAACAGAGGGATTTGGGAAAAGAAAGATCTAAACTTAACCTTGAAAAAAAAAGTAGAAAAAAAGCAAAGTACAAGTATGAACTTTTTTCACTGTAAGTTTCCTTATTTTTGAAGTGAATGTTTGGATAACCTTAAAACTAATTCTGCTACTCTGTCTGTCCTTTTTAATTGGATGATGGAATAGGTCACTTCTGAAGTCCAACTCCTGGAAATTGCTCCATGTTTATAAGCCCTAAATGCTGCCATCCTTCCCTCAGGTCTCTGGGAATCCAAAAAGGAAAGTTGGTTCCCCCCCCCAAAAAAAACCTCTTTCTATCTACTTGCACGTGGCTGGGTCCATTCTCAAACTTTTGGCTCATCTTGCTAGGTCATTTACAAAGATGCAGATGTTTCTCAAAAGTGGCAAAAAGATCAAAGAGACTTTTTGTGCCTGATGTGCTGAAATGGGTCTGAGTTCTGTTAAATCTGATCTGAACATATTAAATAAAGCCAGAAACTGGTGGCTTGCAAGAAGTTGCTGTTGAAGTGTGGAGTGTCATGGGTCAAAATTATTGCACACACACAAAAGTGCCAGCTTTTATTGTCCTTTTTACAAATTGTGTCTGAAGATGAAAAACTAACAAAATGGCTGCTGCTACACATTATGATTAAACTGTTTTAAAATATTAGTAATCCTGAATTTAATTAGCACAAGTCTATGGACTATTGTTTGTTCCTTTTTTATTTTAAATATGACCAAAGACTGTACTTATCAAATGTAATGATGGCCCAAAGCAAAACTTAATAAACAAATACTGAATGAGCATTTGCCTCATAAAAAGCACTGAATAGGAACCAAGGAAAGGAATAATAACATTTACACAGTTCTTATTCTTGTGGAGGGCACATATTATAGGGGAGAATCAAACACATATTTAATGGGAATACAAATAGATTCCATAAATTTGTACAATAGAGTTATGGAGTTTGAAGAGTAAGAGGTCAAGTAAAGTTGATTTAGACAGATTTTTTTCTTTGCTATATTAAAACTACTTCTCATGATCTATTCTTTTTACCTTAAGTATTCACTTTGTACTTAGTACCAAGTTCCAGGCTCTGTATGAAGTGATGAATGATAATCTTGGATAATGTTTTAAATAATAATTAATGTATTTATAGTTAGACCCTGTCTCAAGAATATTTGCATTTTAAAGCTATGAAAAATGTGGGAATAAAACTATTGGTATAATAACAGGCAGAAATATTGATATATTTGTTGTAGGCTCTTGGGTGTGTCATGATAACATCCCTTCAATTAAACCATTCTATTGAAAGATAATAGCAGTGCATGTTTGAGTGATGTGAATGATGTTTCTGATATGTCCTGTGTAGTCCATTATTAAAAAAAAACCTCTGTGTAATTAGTTGCTGCTTATGATTTGAATATTTTGTCTGAAATTTGCATACTTTGTTGCTATGGAGCTATAATTTTCCTAAAAATTAGGGGTAAAACAAATTTTCATTTTAAGTATAAAAGGGGTCTCCTATAATAGATAATAATTTTACAGTTAGGATGCAGGCTAGCCTGAGAGGATCTGATAAGCAGAGTGAATAGTGTCATTTCAATATAAACACTATAAACACACAGGAAACTTTGAATTTTAAAATTTCAGAAAAAAATGTACATAATATAAAAAAAGAAAAGCTCAACAACTTGAGAACTAGACTAAGGTTCTTTCTGTGTGTACTTTCTTCCTACAACATAAAATTATCTTAGATATCAAGAAAGAAACCATGTGAACTTCTTTTGTGTTCCAAGATTCTAACATCCTATGATCTCACTTTCTATTTGGGAAAATTTGCATATTTTTGCTCTATATAAAGCTCTATATTTGAGAGAAAAGATGCTATCATTCACTTAAGAAATATTTACCAAGCATGTTTTGGGCTTTTGATATTGTGCTTAATGCTGAAGATTGGAAGCAAAGGGCCTGGTTCTCAGGCAGGTTTAATTCTGCTGATGATTTAGATAAACTAATAACATTTCCATATGCAAAAAAAAAGCAGCACACATTTTACAAGTGAGAGAGTTAGGTATTTAATTTCCCTTTTAAGTGTTCCTTTTTATCTCTCAATATTCTTTCTCACATCTTTTTCACCAATTTCACCTCTTTTTATTATTTAGAGTGAAGATGCTTTTCTAAGAAATTGAGTTTGCAGGTTAGTCTTTTAGGAGCATAGACTTCTAAATATGGTAAGAAATTTCTTAGGTGCCACCATAATATTTCTAAAAAAATTAGTTACGTCTAACTCTTTGGCAAGAATGATACATGTTTTCAGCATAGTTGAGCAAGCAGTATGTGATATAATTGTCATTAAGACATAAAAGAGCTGGGCACAGTGGTGGGCACCTGTAATCCCAGTGGCTCAAGAGGATGGCAATTTCAAAGCCAGTGTCAGCAACCTAGTGTGTCTCTAAGTAATTTAGCAAGATTCTGTCTTTAGGGGAAACAAACAGACAAACAAAAGGTTGGGGATGTGTCTTAGTGGTTAAATGCCACCCGGTTCAATCCTGGAACAACACAACAAAAAGACATAAAACATGAGCTAATTCATATTTATTCCATATAAATATTCCATATAACAGCAGAAAGTTCAGCCAGCTGAAATAAAGGTTTGTATTGGATAATACTAAGCAGAAGTTTCTAATACTGTAAGATTCCTATCGTTAGCCAGTCACACATCTCTGAAAAGAATGACATCTTACTGAAAGAAGAGACCCACCCAGTTGCATCTGCCTTGAATTCCAATGTTGTATTTATTAGCAAGAGTTATTCCTGGTGCTAAGCATGTTGTGACCAGAGATTGCCCAATTTACTAATCCAGGGCCCAGAGGGTGGTGCCAAGTAATTGTAGTCTAATTGATGAGATAGTAAAATTGATTGTGTTAAAGTCTAAAAGGTAACTTTTGTCTTACTTTATCATATGCATTTTATTTCAAATAAAAAACTTGTATTTTCACTTCCTATGTTTGGCCATTATTGACTTTTATAAGCCTTATACAGTGAACTTTGAGGGCAGACTGCCTGGATCAAATAATATTTTTGACATTCACTAGATATATGTAATTGTGCTAATTGACCACCTTTATCCCTCAGTTTCTTTATTCATAAATAGCAATAATAATTTTACCTAACACTTGTGGTTATTCTGATGATTGAGGAAACAAACTTAGACTAATGCCATATTTTTAACACACTCTCATATATTTTTCCTTATTCTGCTCAAAATTTTCTACTTCCTAATGTCTAAGCTTTCTTTTGTATATGATCAAGGAAGAACAGGCATGAGTTCTTCCACCTCTTTCCTCTTTTCTTTCTTAGTTTTTTTCCCTATTCTTAACTAACCCACTGCATTGACAGTAGAGCAAACCCATCTTGTTTGTTTGCTTAATTTATATAGTATTTGAATTATTATAAAGTTCTCCAGAAGATTCCATTATTTATACCCATAAATTTTAGCAAATAGGTGAACTAGAAAAACAACAATGTTTACAATGATTTGACATTTGGAACACATTGGTCTTTTTCTCTCGGGTTGCTTAAACGACTTTAGCAACACTTATATTTCACAGATGTTTTCTGGAATGCTGTGTTGTTCATATGTTTAAATCTTAGTCAATATGTGAACTGGAACAATCATGTTTTGAGATAAGAATATAAAAATCACCCTGAGTAATTATTTTATCACTGAAACAATAGCAGATTTTAATGGTACATAAAGTACTGCTTTCCTGAGTAACTGCTGGAAAGACTTGTGCATTGATATTGGATTAGGGAGTTTTCATGGCCAGAGGCTAACTCAGAGACAAAGAGAATAAACATAATTTCCTATATCAGGAGTTATTAGAAAACAAAATCACAAAATTAGTTGCCGGGAAAATGCCCCAGGATAAAGCAGAAATCTTTCTTTGATGTCAGATTATGTAGAAAAACCAGAAAAGTTTAGAGGAAAGTTAAGTGCAAAAATTGTAGTTATTTCTGTAAAGTAGAATGAAAAGATATAGTTTACATTTTCTTCTTATAATAATGAAAAGCTAAGTAAGTCCTATGGAACTATCAAGACATTTCAGTTTAATACATATTTATGAACCATAACAGAATTAACAACAAACAACAATTGATAACACTTTTCTAAGAAAAAATAGGCTATGATTTTTAGCTCTTTCTACAATCCCAGTTTACCTATAACCAAATAATTTATTTCTGCACATTGAGAGGTAAGATATATGAATATTACTGGATTTATATTACTGATATTATGAATATCAACCCAGTTTTGGGTTGATATGGTGATATTATAAATATCAAAGTTGGGTTGATATTTATAATATCAACAAATGCTACACAAAAGATACTTTAGAACTATTCTAGTTTGTCAACCTTTGTGAATTTGATTTTATACATCATATCTCAAAATGGGAAAGGACACAAAGGTGATTCAGGAGAATAAACATTCCTGCTTATTTTTTTTTGCTACTTTTTCATTCATAATACCATTAGTGATGTCATAAAGAAATTTGAGATAGCTCAGAAAGTAGTACAGAACAGAACCTGGGAATATTATAATATTGATTTGCTTTTTGTTTCTTTACTTTTAATTAAAAACTCTAACTTAGCCTTTGTGTTCTATTAGTCAGAGTTCCTTTGTGTTTCTCTCTCTTTCTCTCTCTCTCTCTCTCTCTCTCTCTCTCTCTCTCTCTTTCTCTCTCATTCAAATATATATATAGTTTGTTTAACTTTCTCCTTTTCCTGCAAAGTTGTGACTTCCCCCAAAGGCAGTTATTGTGCCCTATTAATGACTTAATTTCAAATCTCTTTATTTTTAAAAAAAAATGGATTGAATAAATCAATGAATTTAAATAATTTATGTCACAGATCCTCAAGTGGCTTTATTTTACTTTCAAATTTTAAAACAACATATTGCAATAACAGATTGGGAACATAGATATAATTCCAATATTTTAGCATAGTTTACCCCCCAGAGAGATGGAAATCAAATAAGATGATATTTTATTGTCATTTTCAGATTTATGACTCATTCTAATTGATTACATAAAGATAATAAGAAAACTAAATAATGTATTGGGAGTTCAGTATTCCTGGAAGCATAAAATCCTTAGGGACAACAGCAGCTACAGTTTATTATAATATCCATAGTTCCTACTGTTACCAGGTTTTTCACCGGACCTTTCATAAATTTTTTATTAAATATTCAAGATAGATACTTGTAGTCATTCCCCTTTTTTTATTAAATGAGGAAGGAAACTAAGATTAGTAACTTTCCCTGCATCACAGAAAAAAAGCCTAGAAATGGCAAAATCCCAGAATTAAATCAGGATAGTCAGATTCTGAAACACGCTGGTCTGTAGTGGGTCTTTTCTATTTTTGCAGAAGATACACTCAGTTTGGAATGAAGTGGAAAGGGAACATTCTTTGGCAGCTGGATCATTTTGGGTTTGCACATATAGTCGTCTTCCAATCAGACACTTCACCTTTGTGGACTGTGAGTGAAGCAGCCTCTGTAGATACCATGACCACAGAGCCTGCTGACTCAGTGGTGGAGTGATGCAGTAGGTTTGCTTTCCATTAAGTACAGAAGGTCTCTAGGCACAGACAACTAAATCGTCCCTGCCCACAATTAAGCCTTTTACATGTGGTTCTCTGGCAGCCTGTCTGCCCCTCTATTCAAAGTAGAGAGGAGATTACCCTTGTAGGATATTATGTTTAACTCAAATCTGATAGAATATAAAAAGCTAACTGATTCTGAAAAAAAAAAGACCACTATGTTTGCATGAGATCAGACCATTGTTTCAAACCATACAAATAGACTTTAGTTGAATATAGTTTGAGCTTCCACTGTTACATTCTTCTGTTCTTACCTATCTATGAATGAGGCTGCCAATCCATGGATCTTTTGTAAAGATATGAGATCTGAAAGCTACCCACTGCTGATGACTGCTGCCTTCCCTGTTCTGTTAGAGAATGATGTAGAGAGACATTGGAAGGAACTGTGTGACCATTGAAGTGCAACTGCCCTGTAAACATGGTATACTTTCCTCCATAACACTTCTTCAAAAATCTGTGCTTATAAACGGTGATGACTTATCAACCCTTCTATCAATTCCTTCAGAGAGGTAGAAGCTAAGTGTCATAGCTAAAATTAACCTTTGTGTCAGCTGCATGCTGTGTGTTGTATTTACAACCATTTTCTCCATTGGTGTCACCCTTCTAATCACTGCTTCTGTTTCCCTCTTCACAGTTCCACCTGATCAACCTGGGTTCAGATTGAGGAAGGAAGCAAGTTATAGGCAAGGCACATATGGATTACTAAGAGGACTAGGCTGGAAAGACTGGAGACTTGGGTTTTCATTAGAGTTCACAAGAATTAGTTGTGTGATCTTGAGTGAGTTCCTTAATTTCTCCAAGTCCCACACAGTTTTCATTTAAAAATAGGAGACTCACATAATTGACAGACGAGATTCCTTGCAGCTCTGCATTCAGTAGTTGGCTGACAAATTGCCAGGAAACACCTGTGGTTTATCATCAAAATCAAAATTAAGAGGTATAAGATATTTTGGGGACTTCATTTGGTGGTGAAAGGAGAGTTGAAGGACACAACTATTACACAGGGTCTCCTGACACTGGGCTTTAAAGAACAAGGGCTAGGTGGGTGTCTCTCTAAGCCCTACACCTGCCTGGAAATCTCTGCCATCACTGCCTTTATCTTTCTCCCTGCCTTGACTTCCATCCAATCTACTGTCCAGAACTATGCTTTCTAACTCCTCTTCAACCACAACCAGATCTGTCAGAAGCAGGGTTTTTTTTCTTTCTTTCTCTTTCTTTAATTTTTATTGTTGTATTATAATTATATATAAAGTGCATTTAATTATGCCATCCATCTCATACCTCAGTACTTTCCCTTTCTCTCTCTCCTCCTTTTATCTGAACCTTGTGCTCTATTGATCTCCTTTCTCTAATTATTACTTCAATTAGTGCATTATACATATATACATATACATATGTATATATGATTCTTTGTGGTATATTTTTACACGGACACAGCATAATTTGGTAGGCTTCGTTTCCCAGGGCAGAAGCAAGTTTTCTTAATCACTCATCTGGACTATAATGATAACCAATCCAACTAGTCCCTACATTTTTTTTTATAATTCAAGTGTATTTTATGACATTTTTTTTTTCAGATTAGGACTCTTTTTAGGAAAAACCTATTCATATCACTGTCCTACAACAAAATCAAGTCAAACAAAAACATCTTGAGTGAACTTCTACTGGAACTAAGAGTTAAATAAAACTTAAACCATTTACCTTTGTAATTTGAAATCTTCTTTTCAAAAAAAAAATCCCATTATTCTTCACACAGATTGCATTCTAAAAAATTCCCTCCATGGAGTTTCATATTTGATGTACTTTGATGTAATTTATATTGTTGTTCTTTCTGAAAAAGTGTTCAGCAATATATTTCACCTACATCTCCCTAAGTCTCTGTACACCAAATCATACCCATCTGTCAAGGATCAGGTCAAATATTACCACATTCTCAAAGCTCTTCAAAATGCTTCCATCTGAAAGTACTCTCTTCATTTTTTATTCTTTAGTGTACTCATGGTAGTTATATCTCTAAATGTCTCTATTGACATTTACTTATAGGTATAAATTTTTTAAGTTGAATCTGAACATGATTTTCATAATCATTGTGTATTGTTTTAGAATAGTAATTGCTCAATAAAGGTTTAATAAATAGATAAATAGTCACATAGGCAATTCATCAAATTACACCACACTTTGATTCTTAATGTCAAGAAATTAAACTAGCAAACAACATTGGAAGGATTGTATTAGGATCCTTGAAAATGAGATTCACAAAATGATATTTAAAATTCCTGTTGTTTTTTTATTTATTTCATGGACAAAATATTCAACTAATTTTGAAATTGAAACTAACTCTAAAAGAGTATTTGATATTTAATCCAAACGACTTATAGCTTTAAAAACTGAAGATCACTGCTCTTGATTATTATTGGTGAATTTTTCTATAATTCTACATTTAAATTTTCATTGTTTTAGGTGTAGTAAAATTAGTCAGGCATTTCTGACCACAAATACAACTTTGAGCTAAAACCATTTTCGTACCCAGGCTAGATTGGCTTTTATTCTGTTTTTGAATACTTTACTGTTCTCTAATAGCAGTAGTTGCTCCTTATCCATAGGTTTCCACTTTCTGTGGTTTTAGCTAACTTCAGTCAACCATGGCTCAAAAACATTAAGTGGAAAATTCCATAAATAAACAAGTTCCAAATTGTATGCCACTTTGAGTAATATGATGAAATTTTATGCTGTTCTGCTCTATTTTGCTCAGGAAATGAATCATCCCTTTGTGCAGCATATCACGCTATGTATGCTACCTGCCCATTAGTCACTTAGTGGCCATTTCAGTTATCAGATCTACTGTCACCATGACATGGTGTTTGTGTCCAAGAAACCCCTATTTAACTTAATAATGACTCCAAAGTGCAAAATAGCAATGCTGGCAATTTATAAATGCCAAAGAGAAGCTATAAAGTGCATTCTTTAAATTAAATGGTGAAAGTGCAATAAGAGATTTTAGGAGAGAGAGAAAGAGAGAAAGATAGAAGGAAAACACAATTTCATAGCTTTTTATTATAGAATATTATTATAACTGTTTATTTTATTATTAGTTATTACTGTTAATCTCTTACCAGATCTATGTAATGAACTCATATTTAACACAGGTGTGTATGAATAAGAGAAAGGATAGTCTTTATAGGGTTTGGGACTATCCAAAGTTTCAAGCATACACTAAGGGTCTTGGAATGTACCTTCCATGGATAAAGAGGGCTATTGCATAATAATACATTTTGCTTCAGACTGAAAAATGTTATGTTTGAGTCCTGTATTCCCAATTTCATCTTCATTTACCTCTTCTTCCTTCAAGCCTAAAATTCTTTGCACAGGGTAAAAATAATGACATATTTCTAGTTTGAATTGTATATTTTAAATGAAGGTTATTGTTTTCTTAAGGTTTTAAGATTCTGATCAGTTGCTAACGTGTAAGTCCTTCTCTTTATTGCTCAATGATCATTTCATCACTATTTTGTTTCATAGCTGGGTTACCATTTTTCTTTGTCTTCAAATAGCTCTGCTGTTTCATACCATGTGGTATTTATATCAAGTTGCCCTCTTTTGTTTGTTTATGACATGGTGCACTGATTTGATTTTCCAGTCCATATAGCTTATATATAAATTATCCCTTCCCAGCTCATCCATTACACTTGTGGTCTATTTTGATGTTGTCTTTAAAGTAAATAGTGCATTATACTATTTCTGGTGAAAGTTTCAAGAAAAAAATGTGCAAAGTACACAGATTTTTAAATAGTTAACTTGGATTTTAAAAGTTTGTGATTATATCACTTGCTTTATAAGACTTTTAAAAACCATCCTTTGGTAGAAAAAAACTATAATTCATGTGGGTTGAGACAAAGAGAGTATATCAGATGGTGTTTGTTTGTGCACACCAGTAACTACATCTCTTCAAAGGGTGATTCATTTTTTCCTAGGGAAATTTATTTCACTTCTTTGCAATTAAAATTTTCTTTTCATGAGAACAATAAAATGCATACCAGGAAAAAATTAAAACAGCTAACAATAAAAATTGTTTTTGGAAATTGAACTTGGAATTTAAAGCTTCATATTATAGTTCCATTTAAATTGAGGAAAGTCTATAGGCATTTACACACTCTCATAGAAGGGAGATTTTTCTTCAAACCGAGAAGTTAGGATAATATTTTGCATGTTTTCCCACAAAATGGAAGAAGTGGGTCATAAATAAAAGCAAGATTGAAAATATCACCTATAATGTATTCATTTCTTCAATATTCAATAGAACAACCAGAGCATATGGAATCTCAGTGGCAATGCTTATAACATAGGCCAAAATTATATGCCTAAAATACAGTTCTGTGTCTATCAAGCCCTCTAGCAGAAAACTAACATTCTTAATTCATTCCAGTTTCATTTGATGGAGTTAAGAGCTGCTCCCACTCAGCCGTAATTGCTGTAAAGTATTTGTCTCCTTTTTTCCCAGTGATTGGAGATTGCTACTTCCAAGTCAATTTAGAAGTCTTCTTACTGTTGCTGCTGCTAATGCTACTGTGAGAATGGTGATGTCCTGACCAAAGTTGCATTGTCTATATTTACCTTGAAAGTCACAGGCCCCTCAGAATCTATGCTGGGAAGGATGGTCCTCCTTTGTCACTTACTCTGTAAAGCATCTATGGTTTTATGTAAAGGCATTCATAAAACTTCCAAAGTATGATTGTATATCTGTTTCTGTATTTTAGCCCTCTTCCAGAATCCCAAAGCCTCTTGTAGAAACATCGCTTTCATCTTTTGTAGTTTTCTGTTTGTCCTTCGTCTTATTGCAGGAGAAAACAGCTCAGTGTATGTTATTGTCCCTGAAGACCTTCTAGAGGGACAAGATGGGGAGGTAGAAGACAGTGATATTGATTATCCGGAAGCTGTATAGGCCTTTGATAATGTGTAGTTGTATTTTCATTCTTAAAAAAAAAAAAATGTTTAAAAAGTAAAAAAATAAAAGAAAAAGAAAACAGTAAAGTTAAAGAAAAAATATATTTGTACAATCATAAAATGTGTTTGTTTTAAGTTAATTGTTACGCAACAAATTTACAAATTTCCAAAGTAAAAAATATAGAGTAAGCCATTTAATTTATTATTAAATAAACAAGATATATTTTTGTAAATTAGGTGTGCTCTAAGAGTGCAGAATTTGTAGTCTGCCATAGTGAATTGTCATGCCTAGGCCTTACTATTCACTTACTGACACCCACAACAGCTTCCAGTCCTATAAGCTTTACTTATAGTAAGTGCTTATAAAGTGAACCATGTTTTATCTCTTATACCAAATTTTGACTGTATTTTCCAATGTTTTGATATGTTTATATACACAGATGCTTATTATTATGTCACAATTGCCTTCATTATTCAATATGCTGTACAGATCTGTAGCCCAGGAGCATTAGGCTGTATCTTATAGCTTAAGGTTATACCACGTAGGTTGGTGTTATACTCTGTGATAGTTGCACAATGACAATATTGCCTAGACACAGTTCTAAGAATATACCATTATTATTGAGATGAACAACTGTAGATTATGTTTGCCTGTAGATTTATGTTTTCATAAGATGCTGTTTTTCACTTCTTTAATTAAATATTATGTTGTTTGTAAAATTTAGTCATTTTCCCTTGCAGGTCAGCTTTATAATGTTGAGGAAAGTTCCTTCTATCCCTGGTTTCTATAGCTTTTTTAAACATAAATGAATGCTGGATTTTTGTCAAAGGCCCTTTATGAATCTGTTGAGATGGTTATGTGACTCTTGTCCTTAATTCTGTTTAAGTGTGAGTTACAATTATTGATTTGCATATGTTGAATGAACCTGGCATCCTGAGATAACACTAACTTTAACATTGTGCACTATTCTCTTAGTGTGTTTTTGAATGCAGTTTGCTATTCTTTTATTAAGGATTTTTGCATGAATGTTCATTAAGGATATTGGTCTGTACTCTTTTCCTCTTGATATATCTTTGTCTGGTTTTAGTATGGGGATGTTACACTACTTTCACAGATTGTACTTTGGAGTCTCCCCTTGCTTTCTATTTCATGGAGTAAATTGAGGAGGACTTGTGTTAGTTTTTCCTTATAGCTCTTATGGGATTCACTTGAGAATGAGTCTGGTCCTGGGCTTTTCTTTGTTGGAAGGTCTTTAATTGTTGCTACAAACTTATTACTTGATATTTTGTCTCCTTAGATTTTATAATTCTTCATGGTTTAATTTAGGTAGGTCATGTGTGTCTAGAAATTTGTCAGTATGTTATAGATTTTTCTAGCTTATTAGAGTATAAATTGTCAAAATGATTTCTAATAATCCTTTGGACTTCATAGGTGTCTGTGATGTCCTTTTTCATCTCAGTTTTGTTGATTTGGGTCTTCGCTCTCTTTCCCTTGCCTTATCAATCTTATTTATCTTTCCAAGGAATCAACTTTTTGTTGATTGATACTTTGTATGTTTTTTTTTTATTATTCTTAATTTCATCTCTGATCTTAATTATTTTCAGTATTCTTCTGTTTTGGGAATTAAGTTGTTGTTCTCTTTCTAGAACCTTGAAATGTAACATCAGTATTTATTTAGTATCTTTCTGTCTTTTTTTTTTTTCATGTAGGCACTCAATATTATAAACTTACCTTTTAGTATGGCCTTAATATTGTTACAAAGATTTTAATGTTTTTTCTGTGTTCACATTTGTTTCTAAGAATTTCTTGATTCCTTTTCTCCTTTTTTTTTGACTCAGTCTTTATTTTAAAAATTATTTTTCAAACTCTCTGTATTTATGTGGTTTCTATTACTTTTATTGTTGTTGATTTCTAAATTCATTCCATTAAGATCTAATAGGATGCACAAGATTAAATGCTTTTTTAAAATTTGCTAAGACATACATTGTGATCTAGAATTTGGTCTGTTTTGGAAAACAGTCAGTGAACTGCTGGAAAGAAAATGCATTCAGCTATTTTTTGGTGAAATATTCTGTAGATGTTTGTTAGGTCCATTTGATTAATTGTATTATTTTGGTTGGCAATACCTTTATTAATTTTATGTTTGGGTGACTGACCTATTGATGATTAGGGTTTGTTGAAATCACCCAGCATTATTATATAGGTGTCTATCTAAAATTCAATATCAATAAGTACTTTTTATGTAATTAGGTATAAATTTGAAGTATAAATATTTGCTATTATTATATTTTCTTGTTGAGTTTTTCCCTTTACCAGTATACAGTGACCTTCTTTTTCTCTGATTAACTTTTGCTTGAAATCTACTTTGTCAGATGTGAGAATAGCTATTCCATCTTGGTTTTGGATTTCATTTGCATTATTTTTTTCTCTCAGCCTTTTATTTTCAACCTGTGGATGTCTTTGCCAATAAAATGAGTCTTCTACAAATAGCATAAAAGTTGGATCTTGTATTTTAATCCATTTTGACAATTTGCATCTTTTAATCAGGGAGTTACATGCATTTGCATTCAGTGTTATTATGGATAAATATTTGTTATTTCCTACCATTTTCATTTGTTTGCTATATTTAATTAAGTCTTAATTTTCATTGCTTAAAAGAGAACTTCATTCTTAATTTAATTGCTCTTAAGAGAACTTTATTCATTTGGGAACTTTTGGGTTTGTTTTTGAATTCTGTGTGTACCATCCTTTAAGTATCTTTTTGTAGTGCTGACTTACTGGTCATAAATTCTTTTGGTTCATCCTTATCTTGGAAAGTTTTTCTTTTTAGATTCTGAATGATAGTTTTGCTGGATATAGCAATCTTAGCTATAGTTTATTTTTTCTTCCAGAGCTTGGAATATCTATTCTGAGTCCTCTTTTTGAAAACTTGGCAAGGATCTCTGTTTGTTGCTTATGCTATTGTGCCTTTCTTTGCATTTCTTTTTGGCCCCTATACCTCTTAGATCAAGGACTGCTGGTTTTTCAAATGACTTATTTTTTTTTTTCAGAACACTGACAACTGGTGTAGTCTGGAACTTCATTTGTAGTAATTCTAAGCTTCTTGTCTCACAGTACAGGGGAGGGTAGAGTGGAGAGTGCTGATGATTGGATGGATTGGGAATAGGACACACGCAGAGTTCTAAATGGGGAGTTTCAGGGGTTTAGTTTTTCTGTCCTTTGAAACTTCTACAGTGGATAGTTGACTTTTAATCTCTATCACCTGTTGCTAGACAGATGCTGATCTCTGCTATACATGTGGGTCAGCTTCTGCTCTTAATCCTCAGCAGGTCTGAGACCAACATGGATGTGAATTTTCCAGGATCAGATGCTCCAGTCTAGATCACCTGGGGCACTCTCCTTTCTGCAACTGTTTCAGTTGTGCTGATCCAGACACACTCTAGACCCCACAATTGGAATCTGCTGGGTCAGGCTGGCACAGTGCCTTTTATGAACTCCACATCACCTGCTTCTTCCAGCTGTCACACAGCCACTTGTGGATGATTCCATCTCCAGCTATCTACAAGCCTACTGAGAGATTTTGATCACTTTTCAGTCATCAACTTCCCTAACATCTCTGGGTCAGTTCAAATCAGTCTTCCTCTCAGATCCACGTGCTCTCCTTTGCCAAATGTATTTGCAGTGCTATCCTTTCTATCTTCCTGTGTTACTTTCTGCAGTGAACTGGAGGTGCTGATGTCCCCAGTGCTGCCAGCAAAGTTTGTGTGTCTCAAACATATTATTTCTTATTTTGTGTTCACATCTTCTGAATTTCTGTGTGTCTATAATTATCTCACTGTTCAATGTTGAATTTCAGTAAATTTCATTTCACCCACTTCATTGAAAAGCAATACTCTTGATGCTCTTCCTCTAATCCATCATTTTCTCTCCTCCCTATTTTTGAAAATTTTACTCAGCATCTATTTTCTTGTAGTTCCACCAAACCCAAGACAATAGATTTATGTGTCCATCTAAAAAAAAGCAATGATTTTTGTTCAGTTGAAAGTGTTCTCACTCTTCCCCCAAGAGAAGACTCAACACCATCATCTCCTGTTCTCTAACTCTAAGTGGTACTATTTTTTCTACTTATTCCTGCAGATGAAATTCTTTTGCTATGAAATGAGGAACTGCTTGGTCAAATCAATATTTGGGTTTGGATAATGATATAAATGACCTTCCAGCAGCCTGTAAATTAGGAATTTATCAAAATCTAATCAATATGGAAGACAAATGCATATCTGGTTTAAGTCTAAACAATGATAAAAGAAAGTCACTGGCCTCTCCATAACTAAAATGAGCAACATAATTACCATTCCCCTATGTTGTTCATTTTGTGACTGAGTGACTGAGGGTGTATCAGGCTTTTATGCTCTTTATTTATCTGATTGAGCTTTCAGCAATAACAAAATCTTAATCAGCCTTCTTTTTTTTTAAAGAGAGAGAGAGAATTTTAATATTTATTTTTTAGTTATCAGCGGACACAACATCTTTGTTTGTATGTGGTGCTGGGGATCGAACCCGGGCTGCACGCATGCCAGGCGAGCGCGCTACTGCTTGAGCCACATCCCCAGCCCCTTAATCAGCCTTCTTGAGAGGACATTTATGTTTCGAATTTTTTTGGTTATTTCTATCCAAACTACAATAGCTGATTTGTACATTGATGCATTGAGTAAGTGTGGGTCGCTGAAAGAGAAATAAAATGACTGATAGCATGGGACAAGCCATATTTTTGGGTTTTGTCTGATATACTTTCCTGGGTGTTCACATCAGACATGACATCTTCAAATCCTATACCCACTCTGAGAGGTCCCAGATATTCAAATCACTGATTTTTCTATCTTATTCTTTCCATATACTAGACCAATCTAACAACTCATCAGCATTTCTGATTAATTGATGTAGAAATCATAGTATTTCTTAAGAATGGGCAACATCATACATTGCCTGGCTGAAATTTTTCCTACTTGGAAGAATCTCCCTTCACCAGTTGGTGTCAGAATCACTGATAAGTAGGGTTGTATTTCAGTTGTATTACATTATGTTCAGAATCATCTGTAAAGCAATCTCTTCTTCCTCTGTTATCTAGTCACAGGAAACTTTCTGTGAAGCTATATTTGTGAGTGAAGGAAGGGTCACAATACAGCAGGAGTAGACATGAGAACATGATTACTACCTGCTTAAACAACATGCATGTGTCTTTTCACCTGATAAAATATGTTATTGTATGTCACTTTCATTGAATGATGACTCATAGTACATTCACTTAGTTACACAGCTTACTAGGTCTCCTAACCCTCAGTTTATCATAAGATCAATCTATATTGTTTTCTTTGAATATATTTCCAGATGCTACCAGAATTTAGCAGCACTACATCAACAAAATAGAATAGATTTTTTTTCCCATAAACTGTGGGGCTTGTATTGATTGTTCTGGGGCCAAATAAAGGCTTTCTTTGAGTGTGTTTACTCACCATTAGCATCTTGATCACTATTGGTTCTATAGCGTTGCAAGACTTAGGTGAAAAAATAAAATTCAAACCACAACAAAGCCATCTCTTGCTCTAGGTCTACTTAAAACTAGCTGACTTATGTTAAGTAAAATATAAGAATACCATATCAAACATAGTTCATGTTGCTTTCAAGTTTGAGAGGCCCATTATATGTTGTACTTTATTACAATGGGTAAATATTATGACATACAGAAACTTGCCATTTTTTTTTTCTTTAGAGTGGCTATTATCACAGACTATTACATCTCTAGACATTTCACTAATGTATAGTAGTGGCTTCCTTTTCCAGGGGTTTATCTTTTACCCTGTGATGTAAATAATCTGGGATATCTATTACTTTCCGTTCACAGTTGCAATCATGATACTATCAGTGCTGGGTCAGCATGGTGTTCTTTGGGACATTAGACAATTGCAATTCCTGTGGACTGTATTATCACATAGAGTGGGCTGAGTAATTTAGCCCTTATGTAAGATAATAAAGGTATATTCCTGTCAGGTAAAAATCAACTTACTTTGTATATAGCTTCCCCAAGGAGAAAGGTGTATTTTCCAGGTCAATAGCTGCACACTGGTTCTGTTGACTTGCTCCAGTAGAGATGCACACACACACAACTGGAGTACAGCTGCAGCTGGAATCACTCTTTGATGACATTCGGAATAGCCCACTGTCTTAGATTCTGCCAGCTTTGCATTTGGCTAAAAAATTTAAACCAGTGTGGGCTATGAATCATCACCTCTGCCTCTTTGAAATCACTGATGGTCAAAGTAATCCCTGTAATTCACTCAGAGATGTGGAGCTACATTTGGCTTAGTATTTTGTTAGGGAGGAGTAAATTCAGGTACTTTGATTTGATCTTTTCACTATAGTATTCCTTAGTTAGTAAACCAGCTCATGTATATATTTTCCACTTACCAAGTCCAAATATTCCAACTAAAAATATAGGAATTAATATGTGAGAATGGGACAGTATGTATATGTTAATGAACTGGGCCCAGTATCTGTAAAGCAGATACAGGCTGAAGCTCCATTTGTCACTCACCAGACTTCCTTTTAGACAATACCATTATATTATTTTCTCAAATTAGCATTGATTCAGTGTTACCATACTTTCTTTTTTTAAATCTTTTAATACTTGGGATCAATCCCAGGGGCACTCATCCATTCCCAGCCCTTTTTTGTATTTTATTTAGAGACAGGGTCTCACTGAGTTGCTTAGTGCCTTGCTGTTGCCAAGGCTGGTTTTGAACTCACAATCTTCCTGCCTAAGCCTCCCAAGTGGCTGGGACTATTGAATTTCCCTTGCTAATTAAAAAAATCTCCATAAATTTGTTGACTTAGAATAACACAAATTTGTTATCATGCATTTCTGTAGGTTAGAATTATGATATAGGCCTCAGTAGGCTGTAGCCATGGTGTTAATAGGGTTCTGTTCTCTTGTTTAGGGGAGTTTAACTTCCCCTGCTCTTCCAGGTGTAGAGGCTGCCCATTTTCCTTGGTTTCTACTCCTTCTTCCTTTAGGAAATGAGCAAAATTGTATCTCCATGACTATTCTTTTCCTGTCACATCTCCTTCTCCCTACTTATCTCTCACTCTGCCACTATTAAGGACTCTTGTAATTACATTGGATTCATCTGAACATGAATGTATGAATAGAACGAATGAATGAAAATAGATGCAGAAGTATTCCCTTTGAGGGCCAGTTGATCAGTATTCTTAACTTTTCTGCGCAACCTGACATAGCCCTAGGCTCCATCGATTAGGGCAAAGACATCTTTGGGAAATCATTATTCTGTACCACAGTACTATGGCTTTATTGCAAGGCATATTCAAAGGACACTAGACTCCTTTTTTATAAATGACTACTAACTGGTAAGAAGCCATGACTTCAATGTTGACAGTTCATGTAAGATGTATAGTCATCATGCCTAGGGATTTTGGGTTATAAAGAGGATGAAACATTTTAGCAAATTGACCATCTATTTCATTCCTTAGCTCACTATAAAAAATAAACTATTCACACAGAATTCTTTGTGTCAAAATACTTTTAATTTCCTCTCTAACTTACCCATTGCAATACTGGTGCTTGCTTTGTCTTTTATGGTGAGTTACTTGTTATTGTTTAATTTCTTAATGCCTTGGAAAAGAAAAATCAATTTATGGTCTTCTGATGGATATAGTCCAGTGTCTATTTTCACAAAATGACTTCAATATACCATTCTTATCTCCTTAGATATTCATTGTCTCCTATAAATTATAGCAGGAATATTTGTAATTTAAATTTTCTTGAAGGAAAGCCTCCCTTTGAACCCATATTGTTAACCTGTTCACCTTAACATATTAATTCAAAACTCTTAAAGATTTCTAGAGATATCAATGAAATTATTCCCCCTCTTCTAGTGTACCAATCTGAGCATCCAATCACATCCATTTCCTAGATTCCAGCTGATATAAATTAGCAAAATGTTACAGTCCTTTAGTTTATATGCTACATTTTTCTAAAGACCATTCTACAGTTCTGCTCAGGCGGTCTGTTGAAATCTAGCTACTTATGAGCTTCACAGTAATGAAGACTGGGTGAGTGATGAGGAGAATTAGATGCCTTTCAAAATGCTACTGGCTCAGGTGAAGCCTCACAGATGGGCTTCAAGAAGGGAGCTGCTCTCAGACCAGAGAGGAGAGGCCACTTCTGTTGGCAATGGGAACACAGAGTACTTAGAGGTTCAAGTTCCACCAGAATCAATCTCAAATGCTCAATCTAAGTTTCACTTATTCCAAATCATGTTTTAAATTCAATAAAAATGACTCGGTAAGGTAAGGCTGTGTAACCAATTTGAGTTTGATTGTGGCATATGAATATTCAGATTTTAAAACTAACCCTAAACCACATATCTTTAGATAACTCATGCTAATAATGGTTAGATGATTTTAAACAGTTCAGAAAAGAAGAGGTTACAACTCAGAATGTATGTGGTCTCACAGTTTCTAAACTAATACTATCTGATCCTTTATAGAAGTTTGCCAAGCACTGTACTAGAAAACAAAACTGAGTTTATTAACTTTGCATATTATAGTCTTAAATATGTTGTAAGGCTGACAGTGGCCTAATTATAAATCCAGTGCTTTTTTCTGTAAACTACCATAGTTTTAAGTATTCCTCTCAATGCTCACACTTGATAGTCACTCTTATACCTATATTGCCAAGTAGTTGTTCTCACGATGAGCAGTTCATCCCAAGAATTAATACTTCATAGTTTTATAATGCCACACATTACTACTATCCCATGTCCACTAGGAAAGGTGTCATCAAAGTATTTAAACTCAAATAATTGAACAATTCAATGTCTTAATCTCATACTGAGAGTCTTATACCAAGAGCTATGACAAAATCTAGTCAGAAAGTGGAAACTATTACATGTATTCTAAACAGAAGTAGCTTATAAGTGATTACATATATAGTAAAGGGGCAGAGAAGATAATAAATATAGGATGATATGGCAAGTGGGAAATACACAGCCATGTAAAGTGTCTAACATCTCTAGGACTATTAAAAAAAAAAAAAAAAGATGGCCTTACTAGAGTCCAGGAGTAGAGCGCTCACATACAAGCTGGACAGTGTGAAATTGTGGTGGGCCTAACTATTAGGAGCAGGGTCTGTGAAGCCTAAGTTGTTCAGCAGGTGAAAGCCAAATAAGGGATAGGGGAGCACGAATCAGCTGTTTCTGAAGATGCTACTCAAAGCAGATGAGGGGATAACCTGTCTTCTCACTTCCTTCTGACTTGAAGTCTTTGGTCATGTCTGCATAGACTAAAGTTGTTTGGAAACTAAAGGCAAGGAAACCTATACAGATATTTTGGTCAAGAACAGAAAATGACTGATGCATTTGTTTTATTATCACTAACATGCTAAAAAATTTAAATTATTAATGTTAATAATTTATCTATGTGCTTTTATTATTTACTTGCAATGTATCTGTGTTTAATATTTATTTTCTACTTCACACAGGGTTATTTTTTATTTTGATTCATTTTATTCTCAGGGATCTCTTATAAAATATTAACTAGAAATATCAGCAGTGGGCATTCTCATAATTTCTCTTTTGCAAGGATGATATTTTCAACAGTTTAGCAGCACAGTGTTTGCTATGAGCTACAGGGTGCCTTTATTTCTGTACACTATGAAAATATTTTAGCTCAGAAATAGCTTCATTTACATCTTGATTATAGCTGCAATTAAAGTTACCCTGTGTTTTTTAAAGAAAATCATTATATTGAGGTATGGTTTATATACAAAAACTACATATTTATAATTTGTACAATTTAATGAATTTAGAGAAAAAGCATGAAACTATAACCACCATTTATAGCTTAATCACATGGATCATCCACAAAGTTCCTCACCAAACTTTTTAATATTTTTATATGTGTGAGGAGATCACACAAGATCTACCCTTTCAGCATATTTCTAAGCATATGATCTTGTATTGTTAATCTAAGGCACTATGCTGTACCGTAGATCTCTAGAACTCATTCATTTTACAAAACTGAAAATTTACATCCCTTGACCAATACCAACCCATTTCTCCCTCCCCTGGTCCCTAGCAATAATGATTTTAATATTTCTATGAGTTTGATTCTTCTATATTTGTCATATAAGTGAGACCATGCAGTATTCGACCTTCTGTGTCTGCCTTAATTAATTGAATGTAGTATCTTACAAAATATAGACATTTTTTTAACCCATTGATCCACAGATAGACAATTAGGCTGCTTCCCTGACTTGAGTATTGTGAATAGTGATTTTACAAACATGGGGTTGTAAATGTATTTTCAAGGTCCTGATTCTATTTCCTTTGGAGTTATACCCAGAAATGGATTGCTAGTCCCCATGTTAGAAACATGCAATAGTACAAAACTAACCAGAGACTTCAATTCTCCACTTTCAATAATGAACAGATCCGCCAGATAGAAAATGAACAAGAAAACACTTAAAAAATTCTATAGATTAAGTGGATCTAACAGACATATAAGGGACATTTTACCCAACACTAGTAAAATATACATTTTTTTCAAGTGTACGTAGAGTATTCTCCAGGATATATCACATACTTGGTTACTAAACAAGTCTTAAAAAGATTGAAAACCAAAATCATGCTGAGTAATTTTACAGACCACAATAGAGTAAAACTAGAAATCAATAACAAAAGAAAATAGGGATAATTCACAAATACATAGAAATTAAACAACATGTTTTCAGTAATCATTGATTGGACAAAAAAAGAACTTGATAAGAGAATTAGAAAAGATCCCAAAGAAACAAAAATGAAAACAGAACACAACAAAACTTATGAGATGTAACAAAAACAATATTAAAAGAGTTTATACTAATAACTGAGTATGTTAAAAAAAACTCCAAAAACAACATAACATGACAGAGAACTAGAAAAAAGGAGAACAAACTAAGCCCAATGTAATCTGAAAGAAGAAAATAATAAGGATCAGAGGAGAAATAAATTTAACAAACTATAGAAAAACAATACGAAAATTCAATACTGCTGAGAGTTTATTTTTTAAAAGAGAAACAAAATTGACAAATTCTTAGCTAGACTGGGAAAAGACATAATTCAAATTAAGTAATATATTAAAAAGGAGACACTACCACTGATGTCACAGAAATTGAAAAATGAAAAGACAATGAGAGAATATTCTGTTGTTGGTTTTTCAAATAAATCTTGTTTTAGATCTCTGTTTCCTAATCTCCAAATTGTTACCCACATTATTATTCTTTTGCCCATATCCTATAAGTGTCCTTTGCTTATTTTATTCAAAGCCTCAAATGCAGATTGTAAACTACTGTCACATTTGCCCCTTTTTTTCACACTATTTATCTCACCTCATTCATTTCATGTTTTTGCCTTCTTATTTCATCTTAATTAAACTGGATTTTTCTGTTGCATGAATCATATCACATTTCTCTGATTTAGCTTGCAAAATAACTTTATTAAATATTATTGTATTTTCAGTCAAAGGTCAGACAAAAAAAATTCCACATAGCACTTATAGGAACTGGCCAAAAAAGATAGAATATGGAATGTAACAATTTGTTTTCCATACTAAAATATTTTAGAAATATCTATTTCTGGGTCTTCCAAATCTATTCTGTTTTATTCTAAAAATCCTTATTTTTTCATAGCTACTAAGTTGTGTTTTAAATAGTTATAAATCATTGGTTAAATACTTTCATTATGATATGAAGATATGTATAAGTCTTGTCAACCTGGGTCCTGGTGAAATGCTATTATCATTTTTATAACACCTGGGAACACAGTTGTGCACAATGTGTACAACTAGCAGGGTTTATTTAATATAATGCTGCTAGAATGAATTAATCACATTTCTAATAACTGACTTATTTAAACTCTTAGTATACCAGGTGATTGAAGAACTTTAGATCCAAATGTAAACTGGTATCTGGATGTGAATGTTTCATCTCACAGCTACAGTATATTTCATTCAAAAACCACATCCCGATTAACACCAGTAGTAATTTCCAACTCCTCAATAATTTGTGCAGGACATACAATTGTTCTGGTAACTTAGAGAAGACTAGCTCACTCTGGCTTAGGACATCATCACACAACAAATCAATTCCTTAATCACTTTACTTTTTAAATTAAATTATTTATTTATTCAAATTATTACATATGACAGCAGAATGCAATTCAATTCATATTACACATTTAGAGAACAGTTTTTCAACTCTCTGGTTGTACACAAAGGAGATTCACACCATTTATGTCTATGTACATGTACTTACGGTAATGATGTCTATTTCATTCCACCGTCTTTCCTACCTCTATGCCTTCTAGCTTTTCCTTCCTCCCCTTTCCCTTATCTAAATTTCCTCCATTCCGAATCCCATGCTCCAGCCCCCATCCCCATTATGAGTCAGCATCCTCATATTAAAAAAAATATTCAGTCTTTGTTTTTTGGGGATTGCCTTACTTCAATTAGCATAATATTCTCCAACTCCATCCATTTACTTGCAAATGCCATGATTTTATTCTCTTTTAAGGCTGAGTAATATTCCATTGTGTATATACACCACAGTTTCCATATCCATTCATTTCCTGAAGGGCATCTAGGTTGATTCCACAGTTTAGCTATTGTGAATTGTGCTGCTATAACATTGAGGTGGCTGTGTCCCTGTAGTATGCTGATTTTTAAGTCCTTTGGGTATATAGACGGAGGAGGATAGCTTGGTCAATGGTAGTTCCATTCCCTGTTTTCCAAGGAATCTCTATACTGCTTTCCATTTTGACTGCACTAATTTGCAGTCCCCCACACAATGTATCAGTGTGCACCCACCATCCTCGACAACACTTATTGTTGTGTGTATTATTAATAGCTGCCATTCTGACTGGAGTGAGATGAAATTAGAGAAATTTGCATTTTTCTAATTACTAGAGATGTTGAACAATTTTTCATATATTTGTTGATTGATTGTATATCCTATTCTAAAAAGTGTATATTCAGTTCCTTGTCCTATTTATTGTTTGGGTTATTTGTTTTTTTGGTCTTTAGAATTTTGGATGTTTTATATATCCTAGAGATTAGTGCTGTATCTGATGTGCATGTGGTAAAAAAAATTGCTTCCACTCTCTAGGCTCTCTATATACCTTACTGATTGTTTCTTTTGCTAAGAAGAAGCTTTTTAGTTTAAATCCATCCCGTTTATAGATTCTTGATATAATTATTATGCTAGAGGAGTCTTATTAAGGAAGTTGGGGCCTAATCTGACATGATGGAGATTTAGGTCTACTTTTTGTTTTATTTGGTGAAGGGTCTCTGGTTTAATTGCTAGGTCCTTGATCCACTTTGAGTGAGTTTTGTACACAGTGAGAGTTACAGATTTAATTTCATTTTGTTGCATATGGATTTCAAATTTTCTCAGCACTATTTGTTGAAGAGGCTATCTTTCTCCAATATATGTTTTTGGTACCTTTCTCTAATATGAGATAAATGTAATTATGTGGGTTTGGTCTACAGGTCTATTTTGGTGCCAATAACCTGTTATTCTTGTTTATATTGCTCTGTAGTATAGTTTAAGGTCTGATATGGTGAAGCCATCAGCTTCATTCTTTTTGCTAAAGATTGCTTTGCCTATTTTGGGTCTTTTATTTTTGCAAATAAATTTCATGATTGCTTTTTCCATTTCTATAATGAATGCCAGTAGGATTTTGATTGGGATTGCTTTGAATCTGTATACTGCTTTTGGTAGTGTGGTCATTTTGACAATATTAGTTCTACCTATCCAAGAACAAGGGAGAGCTTTCCATCTTCTAAAGTCTTCTTTAATTTCTTTCTTTAGCGTTCTGTAGTTTTCATTGTAGAGGTCTTTCACCTCTTTTGTTTAGTTGAATCCCAAGTATTTTATTCTTTTTGGGGTTATTGTAAATGGAATGGCTTTCCTAGTTTCTCTCTCTGAGGATTTGTCACTGATATACAGAAATAAATTTGATTTATTGATGTTGATTTTATATCCTGCTACTTTACTGAATTCATTTATTAGTTCCGGAAGATTTCTGGTAAAATTTTTTGGGTCTTCTAGGTATAGAATCATATCATCTGAAAATAGTGCTAATTTGAGTTCTTTCTTTCCTATCCATATCTCTCTAATTTATTTTGTCTGTTAATTGCTCTGGCTAGAGTTTCAAGAACTATGTTAAATAGAAGTGGTGAAAGAGGACATTTCTGTCTTGTTCCAGTTATTAGAGGGAATGCTTTCAATTTTTCTCCATTTAGAATGATGTTGGCCTGGGGCTTAGCATGGATAGCTTTTATGATGTTGAGATATGTTCCTGTTATCCCTAGTTTGTCTAGTGTTTTGAACATGAAGGGGTACTGTATTTTGTCAAGCGCCTTTTCTGCATCTATTGAGATAATCATATGATTCTTATTTTTAAGGCTATTTATGTGCTGAATTTTGTTTACTGATTTCTGTATGTTGAATCAACCTTGCATCCCTTGAATGAACCCCACTTAATCATGGTACACTGTCTTTTTAATATGTTTTGTGTGTGTGTGTGTGTGTGTGTGCAATTTGCCAGAATTTTATTGAGAATTTTTGCATCTATATTCATTAGAAATATTGTTCTGAAGTTCTCTTTTATGTGTTTTTATCTGGTTGTGGAATCAGGGTGATATTGGCTTCATAGAATGTATTTGGAAATGTGTTTCATGAAATATTTTGAGGAGTATTGGTGTTAGTTCTTTTTTAAAGGTCTTCTAAAGCTCAGTTGTGTAACCATCCTGTCCTGGGCTTTTCTTGGTTGGTAGGCTTCTGATGGCATCTTCTATTTCATTGCTTGAAATTGATCTCTTTAAATTGTGTATATCATCCTGATTCAGTTTGGGCAAATCATATGCCTCTAGAAATTTTTAATGCCTTCAATATTTTCTATTTTATTGTAGTACAAATTTTCAAAATAATTTCTAATTATCTTCTGTATTTCTGTAGTGTTCATCATAATATTTTCTTTTCTTTATGAATGTTAGTAATTTGAGTTTTCTCACTCCTTCTCTTTGTTAGTATGGCTAAGGGCTTATAAATTTTATTTGTTTTTTTTCAAGAACCAACTTTGTGTTTGATAAATTTTTTTTCAATTGTTTATTTTGTTTCAATTTCATTGTTTTCAGCTCTGATTTTAATTATTTTCTGTCTTCTACTGCTTTGGGTATTGATTTGTTCTTTTTTATCTAGGTATTTTATATGTAATGTTAGGTCATTTATTTGTTGACTTTTTCTTATTTTAAGAAATGAACTCGATACAATGTACTCTTCTCTTAAAAATGCCTTCATAGTGTCCCAGATATTTTGATATGTTATGTCAGTGTTCCCATTTACCTCTAAGAATTTTTAAATCTCCTCTTACATACCTTTTACAACCCATTGTTCATATAATAGCATATTATTTAGGTTCTAGGTGTTGGAGTAGGTTTTACTCTTTATTTTATTGTTGATTTTTAATTTCATTTCATTGTGGTCTGATAGAAGGCAGTGTAGTATCTCTACTTTTTTGTTTTTGCTAAGAGTTGCTTTGTGGCATAGTGAATGGTCTGTTTTAGAGAAGGATCCATGTGCTGCTGAGAAGAAAGTACATTTACACATTGATGGATGAAATATTCTATAGATATAAGTTAAGTCTAAGTTATTGATTATATTACTGAGTTCTATAGTTGCTTTGTTCACCTTTGTTGGGAATATTATCTAGTGATAAAAGAGGTATGTAAAAGTCACCCAGAATTATTGTGTTGTGGTCTATTTGACTCTTAAACATGAGAAGTTTAATTAATAAACATAGATTCTCCACTGTTTAGGGCATATGCATTTATAAGTGTTATGTCTTATTGATGTGTGATTCCCTTAAGCAGTATGAAATGTTGTTCTTTATCACTTTTGATTAATTTTGGCTTGAAGTCTACTTTATTTGATATGAGGATGGAAACTCCTGCTTTCCTGCTTCTTTACGCAGATCATGTAAGTGGTATGTTTTATCCTAACCTTTCACCTTCAGTCTGTGTGTGTCTTTTCCTATGAGATGAGTCTTTTGAAGGCACTATATTGTTGGATCTTTTATTTTTTTGATCCAATTTACTAGTCCATGTTTTTTTTTTTTTTGGTGAGTTGAGGCCATTAACATTCAGGGTTATTATTGAGACTTGATTTGTATTCCTGGTCATTTTTATTTATTTTTGGTATTTAACTTGACTTAGTTTCTCTTTTTGTTGGGTTTTCCTTTAGTGTAGTACTTCCCTTTGCAGATTTTCATTGTTGCTTTTCATTTCCTCCTTATGGAATATTTTGCCAAGAGTATTCTGTAGTCTAGGCTTTTTTGCTATAAATTCTATTAGCTTTTGTTTATCATGGAAGGTTTTAATTTGTCATCAAATCTGAAGCTTAATTTTTCTGGATATTATTCTTAGTTGGCATCCATTTTCTTTCAGAGCTTGGTATATGTTGTTCCAGAATCACCTTCTTTTAAGAGCCTAGGTTGGGGCTGGGATTGGGGCTCAGTGGTAGACTGTTTGCCTAATATGCTTGAGGCACAGAGTTCAATCCTCAGCACCACATAAATGTAAAGTAATGATACTGTGTACACTTAAAACTAAAAAAAAAAGTCTGGGTTGAAGAATCTGCTGAGATCTGAATTGGTCTTCCCTTATATGTAACCTGAGTTCTTTCTCTTATGGCCTTTAAAATTGTATTCTGAATGCCTTTAAAATTCTTATTCTGTATGTTAGGCATTTTTATTATAATGTGTCTTGGTGTAGATATTTTGTAATTTCATATATTTGGTGTCCTATAGGCTTCTTGTTCTGATTTTCCAATTCATTCTTCATGCTTGAGAAATTTTCTGATATTATTTCACTGAAGAGGTTGTTCATTCCTTTGGTTTGAATCTCTGAGCCTTCCTGTATTCCAATAAATCTTAGATTTGGTCTTTTGATGTTATCCCATAATTCTTGGATGTTCTGTTCATTGTTTCTTACCACCTTCACTGTGAGGTCCACTTTCTTTTCAGGATTGTTTTTTTTCTTCATTTTCTGAGGTCCTGTCTTCCAAGTGATCTAGTCTGTTGGTGATGCTTTCTATTATCTCTTTCTTGAAGTAATCTCTTTCTACTCATATTTGCTCTCTTATCTCTTTGTTGGTGTGATCAATGGTTGCCTGTATTTGTTCTCTTATCTCTTTGTTAGAGTGATTAATTTTTACCCGTATCTGCTCACTTAGGCCATTCTTTAATTCCCAGATCATTTAACTATGTATATTCTGAAATCCTTCTCTGAAATTTCATCTACTGTGCTTCTGTGGTTTGTTTGGTTTATTTGGGGTCCTTTCTTCCCTTGTTTTTTCATGATGTCTATGTGTCTCCCTCTTTTGCAGTGTAGATCTGAGATATTGCAGCTTCTGCCCTTTTGTCTTATAGTGTCGCTGCAGGTTACCTGTACCTCCCCTTTAAGGGGGATATCAATATTACAGCTCTCGATGTACCCAACATAGAGCCATGAATAAATTAGTTTCTATTTTGACATTTATAGATTTGTTGCTATAATCAGAAATGATGATTTTGGTTATCTTCTACCATATAGTCAATAGGTTTGCATAATGGATTACAGGTTCTAATGCTAAAGGTGGGGTTGGGGAGGTTGGCTGTGAAGTTTATGAGGTAGGATATGATAATATAGAGGCATTAGATTACATGACTAGTGAAAGGGTAATCATAAGAAGTTGATTGCTAGCAGGAGAAACAACAGAGAGACAAGCCCATGCAAGACTCCCTGTTACTTCAGCAAGAGGATGGCTGTTAGCACCCCTAGCAGAGATACTGCAGGTGCAGCCAGGCCCTCAGTGATCTTGGTGATGTTTTACCAGATCCTTATTGTTGTCCCTTGATAAATGCGGCAATGTCCCAGCTTGGTGGTGGTAAAAGCATCAAGCCTATATGTACCCTGATGTTGGGCTATGGAGCCATGCTTTGCTGCATAAGGAACCCAAGCAGGTGCAGGGTGCCTTGCCCATGTGGTGCCTCTCTCCTCTGGGCCTCGGCCCCATGGAACTGGACCTGAGGGCAGGCCTTTCTCTTTCCGGCTGCCTGGCTGTGGGGCCTGAATCATTTTAAATAGATGCATATTTGTAATATTCATTACAAAGAATATCAATAGTTTGATACAAATGGTCAATAGAATACAATCGAAAGTTATGTAGCCATAAAAAGGTGAAATCCAGTCTTTTGCAAAAATATGGATGAAACTAGAAGGCATTATATCAAGTGAAATAAACCAGATACAAAGTACTTCATAAACTTACTCACTGTGGAAGGTAAAAAATTGATCTCATAGAGTAGTAGTTACCAGAGCATAGGTGTGGGGGGAAGTCTTGAAAAATATAATGGGTATTGAATTATAATTTATATAAAAAACTATAGTGTTCTATCATGTACTAGGGTGACTCCAGTTAACAATAGTGTGTGGCATATTTCAAATTAGCTGGAAAAGAGAATTTTAAATATTTCACCACAAAGAAATGATAAATAGTTCAGGCAGGAGGATTGCAGGTTCAAAGCCAGCAAGGCACCAAGCAACTCAGTGAGACCTTGTCTCTAATAAAAATACAAAATAGGGCTGGCTCAGTGGTTGAATGCTCCCAAGTTCAATCCCAGTACCAAAGAGAGAGAGAGAGAGAGAGAGAGAGAGAGAGAGAGAGAGAGAGAGATATGATGCTTATGTTAATTAATCTGAGTTGTTCATACTACAATGTCTATACATATTGAAAATTCATATTGTACCTCATAAATGTGTGCAATAAATTTCACAAAGATAGTATCCATTGTTATCCATTTTTATTTCTAGAACTTTCCCCCTCAATACTATTGATATACCATTCTGTTAAATTCTAGCATGTGAGATGAAACACAAAACATGCAGCGAGAATAAAAATATTACTTAATTTACAGAGAACCACCCAGCTTTTTTCCCCACAATTTTTACTATTTTGTTTCTCAAATATACCTGGATGTTAGTCAGTAGTTCTTTGGAGAATGTTACAAACTAAAGACTTCTCCAGAATCATAAGGTGTAGATTACTGCAGATATAGCTGATAGAGAGATGAAGTACTTTGGGACTAATCCTTTTTGTACATTGTATGATCTTGTATGAGATAATTCAAAGTGTAACTGTGTTTTGTATTCAACACAAGAATGCTCAACATCAGCCAGAGCAGAGCAAAGATTTAATCATTTTGTTGTTTTTTTGTTGAGGATGATTTTGTTTCAGTCGGCAGAAGATTGATTTTTCTCTAAAATACAGATAGTAAATTTTTATCTATACCATGGGAATAGTTTACTGACTGCCAATTTCTTTGCTGTACCTCCTCCCCATATTCACTGAGGCTAAGGAAAGTGAGTTAGTTAGAAATTAGTATTATGGTGTAAATTAAAAATGACTTAAAATGACAAGATTTTTCTAGGTTTAAAATTATATTTTCTCTCATTTACGTTTTTCTATCCTTATTAAAGTTTGAACCAACAAAAAAACACAGGGAAATGGATTACCTGATACTAACCGATTGCATTCTCTACATTTTGGTAAGAAAACATCATCATGTGATAGAAAGCATTCAAATAATAATCAAAATTCTCTAAAGTTTTAACATACAGCATAAATTGAAAAGAGGAGCTAGTTTTTTAAATATACTGACTTTTTCATTAAGATTAAAATCTTATCTGAATAGAATAAAATACTGGACACATTCATCATGAATAGAGAAAATTTAATTTATTTTAAATCACACTAACAAAATATAAGAAATTAGGCTATGTGAAGTGTTTCATATTTCTTTTCCTTAATCTTCCTTGGATGTTTCAAAATGAATTTGCAATACTTTTTAAAGCATAATGAAATGTCTTCAAGACATAAAATCATGCAACAGGAAGATATATTTTATCCTGTGTACCATGAAATGAGTCTTGGAAGAATAAACTTCCTCTTTAAAATCACATCTGTTTTCATTTGGTTTAAGTTGATCCCATTTATAAAAAGTCACAATCAGTAAAACATTTTGACTATATAGGCAACAATTTCACAGACCTATTCTTACTGATAAGGTTTCAATATATTAGGCTTTAATTAAATAAGAATGTAAAATTTAGATGAGTCATTTGTTATTGTGTCTGTACTTACCAGAAGCAGTATCTTCTTTAATAACATTTTAATAAATAATTTTTCAGATTATTTAAAAATAGACATAGCAAGGTCTTCTGATTTTGGCCATATAAAGTATTTCAATCATAGATAAGAATCTAACATAGAAAACTAGAACAAAATATTTAAAAGAAACTATTTTTAAGCATCTGAAAATGAGAGAATCAGAAATTTGAAGTGTTTAGCAATTATTTGATAAGAATTCAAAATTTATGGCTTTCTTACCAAAGGATCATTTTCACCCATTTACCTAATAATTCACAATTTAGTTAATAACAATATTTTACCTCACTCAAGGTAATAGAGTTGTGAAGATCATATAATTCAGAAAACATTGAAAATGCATGTACAGCATGGGGAGACTAATTGTAGGCAGAAATTAAAGAGAACGTAACTTTGAAAGAGAAATATTCAATATTCTAGTGATAGTTATGTTTGCTGTACTTTTAATATGCTTTCAAACAAACCTACACACAACTTGTGAGCAGAATGTGGGAATCATACTGAGACTTGGGGCAAATCTCACAATCTGAATATAATTTTTCATTAATCCTTGAATGAATATCACCTACCAAGGCTTACAGGGGGCTCCCAGAGGCCCAAGGTAGCAGGAAAAACAAACAGAGCAGAACAATCAGCTGGTATTCACCATGTGAGAAGAAAGTCTTGTCAGTCTGACTTCGGCAGGTTAAGTCATTTCTATAACAAGATAAGGACAATAAATCTCAATTAAAAAAAAGATAGAACCCAAAGTCTTTAAAAAACTATTTATAATGAACAGTGGAGTAGGAATGTGTGAAAAACACTCAGCAAAGAGAGCAATCACCAGAAATCTACTCCAAATGACCAAGTTATAACATTTGGTGGATTATGACATCAAAGCAACTACTTAAACTTTGTTCAAAGCATGATAGTAAATTATGTATTAAAATTAAAGATAAATTTGGAATTAATAAGAATAAAGAAAATTTCAAGTGGAAACTGAGAATTATAAAAACAAAATAATTTTATATGATAATTTAAAAAGTGAAATAAAAATGAACTATTTTGTAATAAAAACACATTCTTCATGGTCCCAAAATAACAGTAAATTTTAAATTTAATTAATAGCTATTATCTACTCTGAACAACAAATAGAAAATATGTTGTAAAAGAAAAATAAAATAAATCCACAAACACTTTTTTAAATGGAACTATACACTTGCAACTGAAATCCTAAGAGATGAAAGTTAAAAGGGGCAGATGGTTGGTTTTTTTAAAGAAACAATGGTTAAGTCTTCCTCAAATCAGTGTAAAACATTATATTATCAAAAATTATTATAAATACAAACAAAAGCATACCTAAGTATATTAATTAAACTAGTGAAACCAAAATAAGAGAAAATCTTAAGCACAGTAAAAGAAAATGATAGATACAGAAAAACAAGTTAATGGTGAGTTCTCATTAAAAATAATGTGTGACAAAAAAGATTAAAATAATATATTCAAAGTGCTGAAAGATACCATAAGCACGTTTTATTTTATAATCAATCAAGCTATACTTTAAGCATGGATGCTTAATAGGTTATTTTCATGTTAACAGTAGAGAGAATTTTTTTGTTAGCAAAACTTCATTTCAAGAAATAATAAAGGAAATCAGGTTACAGGAAAAATGTACCAGTGGAAAAGTAGATTATGCAAGAAAGAATGAAGAGCACCAGACATGATAAAAATACAGGTAAATATAAAAGAACAAAAACAACAAAGTATGTGTGTATATATATAAATATAAATAGATATACATAGACACAATTTTGTTGTAATTTTTTCTAAGACAAACAATTGATTAAAATTCTAAGAGCATATTCTTGTAATCATAACATTTATAGATATGATACATACGATAATGATAATATAAATGATGAGGAGTTATCAGTGGAATAATACTGTTGAAATTATTGTTTTATTATAAATAACATAATATAATATACAGAGAATGTCAGTAGTTTAATATGAATGTTATATTCTCTAATGCTAAAAATTAACATGAGTATGATTAAAAGCCAAAAATTTGACTTAACCATTATAATAAAATTTTCTTAACTCAGAAAAAGTCATGAAAAATATAGAGAACATCATACTAAATATAGAAAAACTAAAAGCATTTCCTGTAAAATTAGGAACAAGACAAAACTGTGCACTCTTGTCATTCCTATTTAATATAGTCTACAAAATATTAGCCAGTACAAAAGGCAAAAAAAGGAAATAAAAAAGGTACAATTAGAAAAAGAAGAGGTCGAACAATATCTATTTGCTGATGACATGGTCCTATATCTAAAAACACCAATACCTGCACCAGAAGACCTTTATAATTTATAAATGAGTTTAGCAAAGTATCAAGATACAAGCCAACACCTTTATAAATCAATGACTTTCCTATAGTCCAACAATAGTTCAAGCAAGGAAGAAATCAGGAAAACCATCTCATTCACATCAGCCTTAGATAGATAGATAAACAGATAGATGGATGGATAGATAGATAGATAGATAGATAGATAGCTTGTGTTTTAATCTCACTAAGGAGGTAAAAGAGCTCTACAATGAAAATTATAGAATACTGGAGAGAAAAATGGAAGAAGACATCCCATGTTCTTGAAAAGGCAGAATCAATATTGTGGAAATGACGATACTACCAAAGTAATATACTTATCCAATGCAATCCCCATCCAAATACCAATAACATTCTTTACAGAATTAGAAAAAAATATTTTATTCATTTGGTAGAATAAGAGACCCAGAATAGCCAAAAACACTACTAAGCAAAAAAATGTGGAGGAGGTGGCATCACAATACCTGATCTGAAATTATATTACAGACCTGTAATAACAAAAAATAGCATGATATTGGCATGAAAACTAATGGAACAAAATAGAAGACACAGAGACAAATCCACATATCTATAGTCATCCACTATTTTACAAAGATGCTACAAATGTACCCTGGAGAAAAGACAGACTTTTTAACAAATGATGATGGGAAAACTGGATAGCTATATGACAAAAAATGAAACTACTCTCTTCTCTCACGCTGCCCCAAACTCAAACTGAAGTGGATCAAAGACTAGGAATTGGACCAGAAAATTTACAACTCCTAGAAGAAAACAAAGGGAATATACTTCACCATGAAGGTGTAGCCACTGACATACTTAACAAGACACCCAAAGCATAAGAAATAAAACTAAGAATCAATAAGTGGGATGCCATAAAACTAAACAGTTCCTGAACAGCAAAGGAATCAATAATGTGAAGAGAGAGACTACAGAATGGGAAAAAATCTTGGCCAGCTACTTCGCTAATAGGAAACTAATATCCAGAATATACAAAGAACTCAAAAAACTCAACACCAAAACCATACAAATAAATATCATAATCAATTATTGGGCAAAGAAACTAAACAGAAACTCCTAAAAAGAAGAAATACAAATGCCAACAAATATATGAAAGAAAATATTCAACATCTCTACCAATCAGAGAAATGGAAATTAAAACTACAGAGATTTCATCTCACTTCAGTCAGAATGGCAATGATCTAGAATACGAGCAATAATAAATATTGAAGATGTTGTGAAGGAAAGAGTACACTTGTACATTTTGGTGGGACTGCAGATGAGAATAACCACTATAGAAGGCAGTATGGAGATTCCTCAAAAAACTAGGGAAGGAAACATCATATGACCCACTCCTTGGTATTTTCCCCAAAGATTAAAAATTATCATACCACAGTGATAGAGCCACCTCAATATTTATAGCAGTCCAATTAACAATAGCTAAATTATGGAATCAACCCAGATTCCCATCAATAGATGAGTGGATTAGTAAATTTATATTATATTATAAAACTCATATATATATACATATAAAACAATGTATAAATATATACACTCAAATGCAATGTTGTTCTACTCAGCCATATAAAAAGAAAGATATTATGGCATTTGCTGGTAAATGAATGGAAGTGGAGAATATCATGTTAAATGAAATAAGCCAAACTCAGAAACTCAAAGGTCAAATGTTTTCTCTTGTATGTGGAAACTAGAGTAAAATCAAGGAGGATGGAAGGATAGGATAACATAAAGTCCCAGTCAAATATAAATTAACAGACAAGTGAAAAGAAGTCTAGCAGAGTAGAAGAAGGAGAATAGGAGAAGGAAGGGGAGGATGCATGAGAGAAGGGGAAGTCAAAGGAGGGGGGTCATGAATTGAAGTCAATTTCCATGCATTTATGAGTTTGTCTAGATGAACCCAACTGCTGTGTATAGCTATAAAGCCCTAATACAAAATATTAAAAAGTATAAGGTAGAAAACAACACATTCCACAAAGAGAAAACAGAAAATAAGTGACAGACTTGAATAAAATGATATTTTAATTACATGAAGTATAAGTGAACCAAACATTCTATTTGAAAGACAGATTACCATGATTGATAACAAAGCAAGATCCATATATGTATTTATCTGAAGGAGATATACTTTAAATACAAAAATGTAAATAGATCAAAAGTGAAAGCTTGGAAAAGTACATATGACCAAACAATAGTGAAACTGATGGCTACATTAATAGCAAATAAAATATAAATTTGGACAAAAATATTACTAGAGGAAAAAGGGAGATTTATAAAAATTATACCAATGAAGCAAAAGAAACAATCATAAACAGGAACTTGTCTAAAATAAAGCTTTAAAATCTCTGAAGGAAAACTGACATACTAGATAGAACACCAAAAATACTGGATAGAATACCTGTTTCTTAACAGGGCTGAGGTTTTGGCTCAGTGGTAAAGCGCTTGCCTAGTGCATGGGAAGCCCTGGGTTAGATCCTCAGTACCACATAAAAATAAATAGATAAATAAAACAAAGGTATTATGTCATCTACAAGTAAAAAAATAAATATTAAAAAATACAGGAAACAAAAAGCAAAACTGGAATTCCATCAAACTAAAAAGCTGCCTAGTAATCAATGGAGTGAAAAGAAAATGGGACAAAATACACACATTCACCAACTTTTTATCTGATGGAGGATTAATATTTGGAATCTGTGAAGAACTTAAAGAAATAAGAAAAAACACAAGTAAACTGATTCTTAAAATGGGCAAATGATCTAAAAGATGCTTCTCAAAGTAAAAATTACACATGGTCAACAAAGATATGAAAACATTAGTCATCAGGAAAATGCAAATCAAAACAAATAGATACCATTTCATTTTAGACAGAGTCTTTTATAATTAAATAAAAAAATAAAAATAAAGTAAATCAACTGGCAAGGGTATGGACAAGAGGATTTCAATTCCTTTTTGGTAAGAATGTCAATTAGTAGAGCCATTATGGAGAATGGTATGGAAGTTCTTCAAAAATCTAAATATACCTCTACCACGTGATTCAGCTACCCCACAGCTGAGTATGTATCTAAGGGAAATGAAATTATCATACCAAAGGGATGTCTGCAAACCCACATTTATTGCTGTGCTTTTTCAAAATAACTATGGTATGGAAACATTCTCAGATAAGTGATAAAGAAAATGTAAAATCTATACACTATAAGATATTCAGCCTTACTGAGTAATGAAATCCTGTCATTTGCAGGAAAATGGATAAAACTGGAGGACATTTTATTAATTTAAATAACCCTGACACAGAAAGAATCACATATTCTCTTTCATATGTGGAAGTCAAAAAAAGTCAACTTGAAAGTAGAACAATGGATCCCAGAGATAAGAAAGGGTATGTTTGTGGAGAACAGGGGGAGTGAAAAAAGGAGTGGGTGAGTGTAACCAGTGCACAATGAACATAATGTAAGATGAATGAAAATGCCACAGAGAAACCCATAAATATGTGCACCTACTGTGTGTTAATAAAATTAGGTTATAATAATAAATCTAATGTGTTATTATAAAGACATTTAAAAGTGAGAACTGGAAAAAAACCTCCTGATAGACTGAAAGGAGAAATATACAACATAATATATCCTTTAAAATTCAATATTATAACATTCTTTTCTCAGTAACTTATAGAATGAGTACATAGGAAATTAGCAGGTGTATGAAGAACTCCATGAACTAACTTACTCAAACTGGCATTTATAACATATTCCACTCAAGAGCAGCAGAGCAGACACTCTTTGCAAGTGCATGTAGAGCTTACAGCTCAGTAAGCAAAAAAGAATTGAAATCATACAGACCTGACAAAAGATTAAATTGGAAACAAACAAAATGATACCTAGAAAATTAACAATATTCAGAATTCAAATTACATACATTTAACTAATACATGAATATAAGAAAAATTGTTAAGAGACAGTAGAAAACATTTTTGACAGAAAACAAAAACATACCATGTAAACATTTGTGGAGTGCAAGTAAAAAGTAAAATTCATTTTTAAGTGTGAATGTGAGAAAATAAGAAAGATCTGAACTGAAAGATCCCAACTTCTATCTCAAAAACCTAGCATAAGGTAAATTCAAAGAATGTAAATGAAAAAAATAGGAAGGATCAGAAATTGGTGACAGACAAAATAAACTATATCGAGAATTCTATAAAACCAAAAGTGGATTTTGAAAAGATCAATAAAATCAGACAAAGTCTGATAGCTGAACTAGAAAAAAATAAGAGATAAAAGACACATGATTCTAACATTTGTAATAAAAGAAGGTACATCCCTACATATTTAACAATCAAAGAGACAATGAATGAATACCATGAACGAATTTATTCCAATGAGTTTGGTAAATTACTCGAAAGACTGAATTAACAAAGTAGTATCCAAAGGAAAAAAAATTAAATATCTCTATATCTATTAAAAATAGAAATTATTATTATTTTTATCAATTGAATTTCAGGTTCAGATATCATATATGCTGAAAACTTTTTCATACTTTCAATGAAGAAATAATTCTAAATCAAACCTTAAAAAACAGAGAAGGGAATACTTTTCCTGTTCATTTTAAGAGTCTGGTATTATGCTGATACTAAATTAGACTATCTCAAGTAAACAAAAATATTCGGCATAAACAGAGGCTTAAATATCTTAACTAATCATTATAACACAAAATCCATAATATATAAAAAGAATACTATCTCATACTATGAATGAATTTTATTTTAAAAATAGAGATTGGTTTAACATCCAAAATTCAAATGACATATTTCATCATAATGATATAATATAAAAGCTCTCTTAATTGATGCATAAAAGTTAATTAACAAAATTCATAAACTGAATAAAATTTATGGCTATATACTAGTAAATGACATAAATTTTTTTTCATGTGAGTTCAATTATGATCTCATCCCTTCCAATAACCATTGTACTAGAATCCTCACCACTAGAATAAGGCAAGAAATTAATCTAAAAGTCAAATAATTCACAAGTGAAGATGTGACAGTGTACACAGTAAATCAATACATCTTCATCTCTATTTTCAGATGGTGATGAGTCCTCTTTCCATTAAAATTCTATACCTCTTGTTTTCTGAACCTTTGAAAGAAACAAAGGAACGAGTTTGTTGGGAACTTAAAGATTCATTTCTCTCTTTTAAGACCTAGCAATGAAATCTCAGGTAAACCATTTGATGTTTTGAGGCTCAAACATCTGAGTGTATGTGACAATCCATAGGTAATGTGAAATTACTGGTTATAATAATATTGGTACATGGATTTCTATAAACTAACATGTAGTGTAATTATTTGATATTGAAATCTTGACATTGAATTGAGACTTCTCAGGATAAGAATGCTTTTAATGAATTACATCCTACAGCATTCAACAAGTATTCACTCCATAAATACCTTGGAAAGCATTTGTAGAAAAATAGGTTTGATTGAAATTATACATATATAGCATAAACATAAATACATGTAAGAGATATAAGAAGAAATAACACCTTCTGTTATATTATTAATATAGTATATGGAGATGAAAAATTCAATGTTTTCTTTCAATACAATTTTGTACTAATAAATTCCACTGCTACTAATTATATTTTCCCAAAAGTGACTGTTAATACTTTGGATACATCACATAAATCCTTTTTATGAGCTTGTGAACAATACTTGACTTGTTTTTAAAATGTTAACATCTAAATTTCAAGTAAGTTTTCCATCTGCTGCAGAGTTAAATATAAAAGATGGAACCACAGGGGACTGCCACATGACTATCTTTTATTTCAGTCTGTGTCTTTCTCTCTTTAGTCTAGTGTGAGCAAGAAGTTAGATCAGATTCCCTACTGAATGTCATGACCATTTTGTCTTATTAAAAATGTGAGTCAGATACAACTGTAATAACAATAGTGACGGTAATAACATAACAATATCTCTTTTATTAATGTACTAAGTACTGTTGCATGCACATTACATATGTGACTTATTTTAATCCCTACATCAAAGTTATAAAATATTCATTATTTTTATTTGCAAGTAAGGAAGCTCTGGCCAGGAGAACCATAGTACCTGAAGGAACAAAATTTTGAACCAGGCAATTTGAATCTATAAACCAAAGTTTATAATTAATACTTTGAGGAAAAGCAACTGACATAAGAATTAACAGGTCATAAATGCAATCTTATCTTGCCCACATATGTGATGAGGAAGTGGCTGTAAAGGACACTTTGTGGTTAGGATTCAAGGTATGAATCTTGAGATAAAGAGGTTATTCTAAATAATCCAAGTGAGTCCTACATGTCATTGCTAGTGTCTTTATAAAAAAAAAGGAGGCAGAGGCAGGGAAGAATTTAACGCAGAAGAGAAGACAATGTGAAATGAAGGCAGGCCCTGCAGTAGTACAGACAGAAGACAAGATAGCCACCAGAAACTGCAAGAGGGGAGGAGCAGTGAGTTCTCCCCCAGAGCATCTTTGTTAAGTATTTCTAGTTTATAGCAGTATTTTTTTTAAAGGTGTGTATCTTAAAATCCTTATCTTCTTCGTCTTAAACACTGTTATCTATGAGACTATGAATTCAAAATATCAAGAATAATAAATACCCATTTAAAAATAATTATGCAAATAAAATAAAATGCTTATATTCCTTTCCCCAAGGCAGTTCTCCTCAGCCATTAATATCATACTCCCTAGAAGCAACTACCATCAGCATTTAGTCACATAATTACCATGTGCTTCTTAAACTTTTTTATATGTGTATAGGTTCATATATATCAATGTTTAATATTATACAGTACCTTTTAAGACTTTAAATATATAACACTGCATACATTTTTATAACTTGCATTTTCTCATAATGTAATGATCTTCAGTCTCATGCTTATTGAAACAAATTGCTTTAGTTCATTCTTTATAATTGCTGTATAGTGTGAATGTACAATGGTTGATTTCTGTCCTCTTATTAAGCAAATTTGGGTGTTTCCAATGGTTTTCCCATTGACATTAAAGCTACTATAATTATTGTAAATGTTTCTAAGAACCCACACAAGGAATTTCTCTAGGGTACATAATTTGTAATGAAAGGTTACATTCAACTTTACTAGTTAGTATTAAATTGCTTTCCAAAATGGTTGTGTGAATTTATAAGCCCACAACAATGTGGAGGAATTTTCATTGTTCTATTACTGCATTTACAATACCGCTGTGAGACTTAAATTGTTGCTACTGCAGTAGGTATAAAACTGTATCTCCTGTAGTTTCTATGTGCATTTTTCTCATTACTAGTGAGATTGAGTAGCTTTTCATGTTTATTACTTGTCTTTATTTCCTCTCCTGTGAATTTTTATTGTTTTAAAAATTGAGTACTAGGGGTTGTTAAATATTGTATCTGCCAATTCATATTAAACAACTTTCATATATCTTTTTATTTGCCCTCTGCTATATTGATGTTTTAAATTTTAAGGTAGTAAAAGTTATCAGTTTTCTTACTTTTAGTTTGTGCTTTTTAGCCTTGTTTCAGAACTATATCTGCATTCTTAGTTTATAAAGTTCTTATTAAGGATTATTTTGATTGATATTAATAAAATTACATTTTTAAAAGTTTTTATCTACCTAGAATTATATTTTATAAGTAGTGTGAAGTAGATTTTAGTCTGATATAGTCTATATGGATCTATCTGTTGAGTGCCAATCCTATAAACCAAGGACATATTTAGTCTATCTTGCTAACTCATTGACAAATAAAAGCCAACAAACCTCAAACCAAATTTGCTGCACGTTCAATATTCATGATAGGTCTTGTCCCAAACATTTTTCACTAGGAAAAAATAAAGTTTTTCCAGGTTTGGCTTCAAGGATTACCTCTTCCCTTGTTGTTTCCAGTTTCTATTGTAGATATCTTCATTGTGTAATTCTTGCTGATTCTTTGTATTTTGGTGTTCCATATTCAATACCTGAGTTCGCTGGTGTGACTGTATCTTTGACTTCCTGGCCTTCTACTCTTTATAAGTTTTGAGATAGATGGAAATGAGAATCTCTGTTTCAGTGTCTACTATGTGCCAATTACTTCTAGGCCCTTTATACATTTTAGTTTCTTTAACAGTCACACAGCTCAATGAAGTATGCCTCTTTAATCCACATTTACATACAACAAAACAGAAGGTCCCAAAGTTTATGTACTGCCATGAGTTTTAAAACCTGTTCACAATGGAGTCAGGATTTGTGTCAAAGTCTGGCAAATTTCAAAGGAAAGGCTTTTTTATCAGGGCAAACAAGTTAATATTGAGCCTGTTATAGGTCCACCATTTTGGCAGGTGGTGGGGGAGATTGACTCCAGGGGCAATTTACTGCTGATCTATATCCCCAGTCCTATTATATTTTATTTTTAAACAGGGTGTTGCTGAGTTACTGAGCCTGGTCTTGAACCTGTGATCCTCTTGCCTCAGTCTCCTGAGTCTCTGGGATTACAGGCATGCATGGTTGTACACATTAGGCCTAATTTCATAGGTATCAATTTCACTGTTCCTAATTTGGTTATTGCAGTGAATATGCAATGGCAGTAATAAGGCAGTTCAATGTGGTTGTCTATTTGCTTCATTTGAGATGACTGTCATTGTTCTGTGTGTGGTATTTATAGAATTATTGAAATCATATCGACTTTCTTATTTTCAGACAAATGTCAACCAAGTTGAGAGATAACTTTCTCCTACCTGACTAAATAGCAACTTAAAATTCATAAATTCATGTTATTTCATGAGCCCAATGATCAAATAAGACAAATATGGCAAGATTCAGTATTTTATTTCCATATATGTGGAACAATGAGCAGTTTGTCCCAATGAAGATTAATGAGAGATATATATCTTCATTTATCTATTAATTGGATGAAGTCTTTTAATTCTATGGCTTTCAAAAGAAGCATTAATGATAAAGTAGTGAAGATTTGTCAGGCTAATTTGCAAATTTTCTAGGGATGACATTGTAGTCTTGTATGTAAACATACTTATTTAATTTATATACACTATTTCATCTTTTAGAAAGATACTTATTTTATTCTATATAACTCTGGAGCATGTCATAGAATGTTCAATGCAATGTTATTTATGAGAAAATTACCCAATTGAATCCATTAGCACTTTGTAAATAGGAGTCATTAAGTGATCCTATACATATACATCAGTCTACAGAACGAAATCTATCAAGTTGAATACTCAACTCCAAGGTTACTTAACAATATGAAATATAAATAAAAATAATTCATTCCATTTTACATAAATTTTGGGAAAAATTAATTTGGTGTTCAAATATTTTCATGTCCACATTCATATTTTATCTTTTATTATAGTTTTAATTGTCAGTGGACCTTTATTTTATTTACTTATATGTGGTGCTGAGAATTGAACCTAGTGCCTCACATACACTAGGCAAGTGCTCTACCACTGAGCCACAACACCAGCCCTCGTATTTTATCTTGATGTTAATACCTTTACACATTTTAAAAAATAAGTACTTATTGAACTTTCCATGAATAGTTTTTTTTAAAGTACATTTTAAAAAATTAAAATGGTATAAATTGACCTAGTTCTTCCCATAATGTTAATGTCATAATTGAAGATTGTGTTTTTGTCAAAGGACACTTAAACAAAAATTTTAAAAATCAGAAATTTTATATTTAATCCATTCTGAAAAAATATCACCCACTATTTATTATAATATTTTCCAAAATACATATAAACCCTGCCATTTCTATTTTATGAAGTGGCATAATACTTGAAAGTAGCATTCCTCAAGAGTATTAAGAAAAACCAATTGAGGATAAAAAATTAGCATAGAAAATCAATAAATTTCCTATACCAATAATGACCTTTGGAAAAAAAATACCTATTAACAATAATCTCAAAAAAATCTACAAACAAACCTAACAAAGTAGCTGAAAAACTATTACAGTGAAAACTGTAGAACCCTGAAGAAAGAAGTTGAAGGTGACACTAGAATGTAGAAAGATCTCCCATGTTCATGGATTGGCAGAATTAATATCGTTGAAATGGTCATACTACCAAAATCAATATATACATCCAATGCAATCCCCACCAAAATAACAATGACATTCTTCATAGGACTAGGGAAAAAACAGCCCAAATATTAATTTTGAATAAGAAAAGACCCAGAATAACTAATGCAATTCTAAGTCAAAAAAGCAATGTTGGAGGCATCAAAATATCTGACTTCAAATGATATTACAATAAAAACTGCATGGTACTGGCATAAAAAAAATCACACAGAACAGTGGAACAGAATAGAAGACACGGAGACAAACCCACATAGGTATAGTCATCTAATCCTTGACAAAGATGCCACAAAGGTACCCTGAAAAAAAGACAATCTTTTAAACAAATGATGCTGGGAAAACTGATTATCCATATGTAGAAGAATGAGAGTAGATTCCTTTCTCCCAAAGTGCAGAGAAGTCAACTCAAAATGGAAAGACCTAGAAATTAGATTGGAAACTTTGCAACTCCTAAGAGAAAACATAGGATCAACACTCTAACATACAGATTCAAGCAATTACTTCTTCAATAGGACTCCCAAAGCTCAAGAAATAATAGCAAGAATTAATAAATGGAATGGCACAGCAAAAGAAGCAGTTTTAAAATGTAAATCACCACACTGTTTTCCAGAGTGGTTGAAATAATTAGCAGTCCTGCCAACAATATATGAATTAATCTTTTTCCTCACATTCTTGCCAACATTTATTATCACTTATATACTTGATAATTGCCATTCTGACTGGAGTGAGATGAAATCAATGCAGTTTTGATTTGCATTGACCAAATGCCTAAAGATGTTGAACATTTTTTTTCATAAATTTATTGGACAATTACATTTCTTCTTTTGAGGGGTGTCTATTCAGTTCTTTTACCCATTTATTATGAAAATCAAAGCAGAGGAAAAGAGACCAAGGGAAGGGAAGAGGGGAGGAGGAAAAGGGGAGATATTGGTAGTGATATGGACCAAATTATATTGTTATATCATGTGTATTTATGAATAGTAACAACAAATTCCACTATTATATATAATTCTAGCACAAGAATAAAATATGGAAAAATGGATAAAAGGTATGCAGAACAAAGATTAAAAAATAAAGCCCCAAATCTCTTTAAAGAAACACAGAATAGACAGAAAGTAGGAAAAAAGACTTTAAAACCTGATTGTGCATGTTTAAAATTCAGTTTTACACATTAACTAGCTGGGAAACATTGGACAATAAACTATACTTAAGCTCTTGGTGCATCACTGGTATACAGTACTGACAATTATGATAAGTTCATTTGAAAAAATGTGTATTTTAAATAATCTCAAAAGTTAAGTAAAAATTTTAAAAATTAAATATTCTTTTTAGGAAGTGAAATGGCAAGTATTTTTAATTTGCTTCTGTAAATTGTACCTTTTTCTAAAATCAGTAGATATTTTAATTTTTTTTAGCAAACATAAAGACATTGATTAATAGTTAATCAGTTAATTCATTAGTTAATAAGCACAAATTGGTTTATATGATGTATGGATTAAGCTCAGTCTCTTTAGGTGTCTTTAGAGTAGGGGCTCTACTCACTAGTGGCCAGGCAGGGTATGAAGCTTAAGGGATTAATTAGTGAGTGTAAGCTTTAGTTCTCACTAGTTCTTGTACATATTTCGGGAAACCATGGGCAATATTATCCAGTGGTTTGTTGGTAAATGTTAACAATCAGATTTCCAGAAATAAAAATGTTAAGATTTTAGTGTTAGCCATTTCTGTAGGATAAATACGTGTAGCAAGGCTGATATTAACATAACACATCTTTGTGTTATCACTAAACAGAGTTGGGCAAATATGTGAAGTAGCACACATTGCAAAGGATCTCCACTGTGTAGCTACCATAGTCATAAATAATGTATATTATTCATTATGAAAAGTTTGGATAATAATAAAGGGCCATAAAATAACTAAGAAGTGATGAGGTTTGAATATTTATTACTTTTGTCTAAATCAAACACTTTTGGTTATAAGTTTATATAACAAATTTAATTTTACCTGTTTTTAACAACCAATTAAGAAAAATTTCTGAAAATTTTTAAATGCTGGCATGAATCAGCCATATTGTACTACTGAGAGTATTTCTGAAATATGTTAACTCATTCTCCTACTTTACACATCTGTATTTTTAACTATGAAAGTCTATTTCTAAAAATTTTTCCTATTGGTTATAGAATAATATTTTTTAAAAAAATACTAAAACAAGACACTATGCTATTTTTAAAAAGTGAGCATTGCTGATTAATATAGTGATTGGAGAAGCATTTATCATTTCTTTTGAATGAGGAGGATTCTTTTGCACAAAATGCTAGCTGACCACTCAGAACTATAAATTGTTAAAAGTTTGTCTAAAAATATTCAGTGTTATTCATCTCAGAAAGATAATGGCTATTGTTACCAAAGCTGAACTTTATTTTTTAAGTAATTATAAATTCACATGCAGTTATAAAATTAATAATGCAGGGAAATTCCATATAGTCTTTACTCAGTTTTTCCCAATTGCAACATCTGCTGTAATGAGAACAATATCACAACTAGAATTTTAACACTGATACAGTCAAGAGACAAAACATTTCTATTACCACAAAATCCCTCTTGTCTTCCTTTTATAGCAATATTCACTTCTATTTCCTCTACAAATTCTAATCTTCCCTCCACTTCTGTAATTTGTTCATTTCTATAATGTCATGTAAGTGGTGTAACACAATGTGTAACCTTTTATGTTGCTTTACATTTCACTCAGTGTAATACTCTGGAGATCTATTTAATTTTCCTGTGTGTCAGTAGTTTATTTCTCATTGCTGTGTACTAGCATATTGTGTGGATCTACCACAGTTTATTTATGCATTGGAACTTTGACGGACACCTGGATTGCTACCAGTTTGGGGTTATTATGAACAAAATGATTATGAATATTCATGTGCCATTTGTTTTGAGAACATACTTTCATTCTCCTGTGATGAAAAATCCAGGAGTGTATTTTCTGGGTTGAATGGCAGTTGCATGCTTAGTTTAAAAGAACAAAACAAAATTGTCAAAATATTTTCAGAAAGACTATATTATTCTCACTAATAATTATGATTGATTCAATTTCTCCATGTCATTGCCAGAATTTGTGTTGTCACTACATTTTGTTTTATCTTAGAGATTACGAATTTAGTTTATACTTCCCTGTTGATGTTTAACCTCTTTTTGTCATTGAATTTTCTGTCTGTACATTCTCTTTGGTGAAATGTCTCTTTATGTCTTTGGTCTTAGTTTCTAATTGAACTGTTTCCTTTTATAATTTTAGCAATTATGTTTTGATTTCTTCTTATATCATAAAATACAATGCATATATGATTGGAAAACATTGCATTTAAGTCTGTAACATCTTTTCATCTTAAACTGCTATCACAAAGAAAATAATTTTAAAAATTTATTTATTTTTTGCACTGAGGATCAAACCCAGGAGCATTTTACCATTAAGATACATCCAGTATCCAGTCCTTCTAATGTTGAGACAGGGTCTCACTAAATTGCTGAGGCTTTCCTCCAGTTTGTGATCCTCTTGCCTCAGACTCCCAAACTGCTGGGTTTACAGATGTGCGACACCATCCTGGCTATTTTTTTTTTTTAATTTTTAGGAAGTCTAGTTTCTCAAAATTTCCTTTTTAGATCATGCTTTTGGAGTCAAGTTAGAGAATTGTTTTCAGTCCACAGAATTTTGTCCTGTGTTCTTTTTTTCTAAAATGTTTATTCTTTATAAGTTTTATTCTTAAGTCCAAGATGCATTCTCAATTAAATTCTTATAATGTATGAAATTTAGGTTAATATACTTTTTGGTTAATTAAATCTAATTATTTCTGCACCAATTTTTGAAAAGATATCTTCTTATAGTTTGGTCAAAAATCAGATGAGCATATTTGTGTGCTTGTGTTTCTGAGTTATGTACTGTGTTCCATTAATCTGTGTTCATATCTTTCCACTGAGACCACAGTTTTGAATACTGCAAGAGTATAATAGCTTCTTTTTCAAAATTATTTTAACTTTCTTTTCACATATAAATTTTAAAATAGTGTTTACATCTATCAAATAAGCTTCCTGGGATTTTGATAGAAATTACATTAATTTTGTATGTTATTTTGGAAATAATTGATATCTTTTGTGTATCTTTCCATTCATAAACACAGAACATTTCTATACTCATTTAGAACTTCATTGATTTTATTTTATTTCTTTGGTAGCTTTCAGCATAGATAGGAGTAAGAAGTCTGTGTACACTAATGCATAGTGACTACAGATAACAATATACTGTATTTTTAGATTTTTTTTGGTGCATTATGGCAAGAGGTAATAGTAGGATTCATTGTGATGATATATTTGTATATGCACATAACATCATTTGATCAATTTTATTCTCCAGTAATCTCCCCTTTTTTTCTTCTCCCTCTCCTGATCCACTTTAACTTTGCTGGTCTTGTTTCTATTTGTATGATGTTCCCTTTTGGCAAATTTTTGCTCCAGTTTTTACATATGACAAAGAACATATGACCTTTGACTTTCTGAATCACCTTGTTTTCCTCAACATGATACTCTCCAGTTTCACATATTTTCCTACAAATAACATAATTTTACTCTTCTTCATAACTTAAAAGAACTCGTGCATACACACATGTGCACATCCACATATATACACTTACACACACAATTTTATCTTTATCCATTCATCTACTCATCAATACATAGGCCTGTTCCATAACTTGGATATTGTGAATTGCACTGCTATAAACATGGTTGGTTCTACATGAATTGCTTCAGTATGTGGCTTCAATTTTATAAAATCCAGAAGAAAATTTTGAATGTTTTCTCCAAAAAAGAAATAACAATTGTTTGGGGAAATAGATATGATTAACTGTATCATAAACAAATTTCATGTGTAGAAAGCTCATTCCCAGGTTACTGGGAGGTGGTAAAAATTTAGGAGGTGAAGCCTAGTTGAAGAGGGTAAGTCACTGGACATTTGCCCTTGAAGAAAATTTTGGTACTCCTTTCTCCCCTTGCTTCCTGGCCACCATGAGGTGAGGAGATCTGGTCCACCACCTTCTCTCTGCTGTTATGTTTTACTGCTACAAAGACACAAATCTACGAGGCCAAGTTATCATGAACTGAAACCTCTGAATTCTTGAGATAAAATAAATTTTTTCTCCTTTCAGTAGTTTTCCTCCTTTCAGTAGTTTTCCTCAAGTATATTATCATGATGACAAATGTTAATGACAACTTTATTTACACATTACAAAATTTATACATGCATTAAAATATCATACAAGTACCCTATAAATGTGTAAAATTTTATCTTGTATATATTGGTTAAAATAAACTTAATTTAAAAATTGAAAAGAAAACAAAAATTCTATACATAGTTTGTTATATTTGCCCACAAATATTTCCTGAGCAATTATAAATAGCATTGTAGTTTTAATTCTGGTTCCCATACATTCATTCATTACTAATATATTAAAAATATCATTTTTGTTTCCTTATCTTATATCTAGTGATCTTCCTAAAAGTTATTTATTAGATGAACAGCATGCTTTATTTGCTTATTTTTATGTGGTGCTAGGGATCGAACCCAGTGCCTCACATGTGAAAGCGCTCTGCTGCTGATCTACAGCACCAGCCTTCCTTGGAATTTTTATGCAGCTAATCATATCATCTGCAAATAAAGACAATTTTATTTATTCCATTTTGATTTAGATGTCTTTTATTTCCTTTTCTAGCCTTATTGCACTTGCTAAAATTACATTGAGTAAGAGTGTCAGAGGTAGACATCCTTGTTATTATTCCCACATTATGGAGAAAATTAGATTCTTTTACTATTAAGTAAAAGGTTATCTACAGATATTTGTTGATGCTCTTTCTCAATTAAGAAACTTCCCTTCTATGACATAATTGTTGTCTGCCTCTGGTTCTTAACATATAGCACTTATAAAAATTTTGTAATTTCCTGAATGATAGGGATAGTAGGAACATTTTTTGTTATAATATTCAGTCTTCTTCCCTGGGCTCCTGACATATGATCTCTGGAATCTCTGGAGTGACAAGAGATTTTGTATCCTAATGGGATCCTCCATTCTATAATTTGTTCTGAGAGTCTTATCTTGAATATCAAGCTTTGTCAAATTCATTTTAATCAATTGATATTATTATGTGATATTTTTAGCATTTATTTGATAAAATATGTTCAGTCTTTTTTAAAAATTAATGTTTTCATGGTACAATATTTCTATAATTTTCATCTCAACCTACTGATATCATTATATTTAAAGTGTGTTTCTCATAAATACCACATTGTTGTATCATATTTTTAAAATTCACTTGGCCATTGTGGCTTCTGATTGGGGTCCATATTCTATTTATGTTTAATGTAATTATTAATATGTTAGAGCAGAAGTTTGCCATTGTATTTTTTAATATATATTCTGTTTGTTCTCCTTGCTTTTGCTTTTGTTTTATTTTTCTGCCTTCCAATGGGTGCATAGTTTTTGAATCCTATTTTGATTGACCCATAGTTTTTGTGTGTATTTTTTTTAATAATTTTTTAGAGATTGCTCTAGTTATAGCATTATATATACAATTTTTTTTACATATTTATTTTTTAGCTGTACTTGGACACAATATCTGTAATCCATTTATTTGTTTTTATGTGGTTCTGAGGATCAAACCCAGGGCCTTCTCCACGCTAAGGTAGCACTCTTCCACTGAGCCATAGCCCAAATTTTATAATAGTCTACTGATATAATCATTTTGTCATTTCATGTGAAGTGGAGGACACTTAACTGTCTTTGGGTCTCTTTAGTCTTCTCCATTTTAATTTTCTAACCTTTTTCTTATATATATGTTTAGATAGAAAAACACCAGACATTGTTATAATTTTGCCTCCACCATCAATTAAAATTTAGCCAATTTAGGGGAAGAAGTAAAAAGTCTACTTTCCTTGTATATATATATTTTTGTTGTTGTTGTTTTACTCTAGTCTTTTTTCTGTGATGATGTTTCAGCATTCCTTCTTTTATAATTTATTTTATGTTTAAAGTAGGAACTTTAATCATTATTTAGAATAGGTTCACAACAAATTCTAGTTCTTCATCTAAGAATGTCTTGTTTTACCTTTCTTATCTTAAAATATTTGATAGTTTGATATTGTAAGATTATAATCATTTTTATATTATTTTAATTGTTCTATAATTATACAAAATAGTGTGGTTCATTATGAAATAATCATATATACATATAAAACATAATTATATATATACATATAAAACATAATTATATATATATACATATAAAACATATATATATATACATAAAACATAATTTGCCCCATTTCACGCCACAGTACTACCCCTTTCCATCTCCTCTTCCCTCTCTCTAATCCTCTTCCTCTACTTGCCTTCCTTCTATTTATTTATATTTAATTGAGGTATTATGATTATCTTTAAAAGTGGGGTTCATTTTTATATATACATATATACACATAGTGTAATTTGATCAATTTTATGACCCAGTTCCTCTTCTTTTCTTCCACTCCTCCATCCTCAGACTCCTTCCTCTATTTTCTCCCTTCTATTTTCATGAGATCCCCTTTTCTTTCCTTTTTCTCTCTAGTTTCAACATATAAACAAAAATATTAGGTCATTGATTTTCTAAATCTGGCTTATTTAGCATGATGTTCTCTAGTTTCTTCCATTTATAAGCAAATGACATAATTTCATTCTTTTTTTATGGCTGAGTAGAGCTCCATTGTGTATATATAGCACATTTTCTTTTTTATCTGTTGATGAACACCTAGGTTCATACCATAATGTTGCTTTTATAAATGACACTGTTATAAATATTGAAATGCATGTATTGCTATACTATATTAACTTCAGTTCTTTTGGATAAATGTCAAGAAGTAGAATAGCTGGATTATATGGTCATTCCATTCCTAGTCTTTTGAGGAATCTCTATACTGATTTCCATAGTAGTTATACTAATTTGTAGTCCCACTAACAATGTATAATTGTTTCTTTCTTCCCACATTCTTGTCAGCATTTATCATTATTTATATTACTGATGATTGAAATTTTAACTGGGATAAAATCTCAGTGTAGTTTTGATTTTCATTTCCCTTATCACTAATGATGTTGAATATTTTAAAAATATATTTGTTGTCCTTTTTCATTTTTTCTCTTGAGAAATGTCCATTTAGTTCATTTGCTCATTTATTGATTAGGTACTTTTTATATTTTGGTTTTAAGTTTTGTGTCTTATGCCAGAAAAGAAGTGAGCAAAGATTCTCTCCTATTCTATGGGCTCTTTCTTCATGCTCTGTTTCCTTTGCTGCAAAAAAGACTTTTAATTCGATGCCATTTTACTTATTGATTCTTTTATTTATTGAACTTTAGGGACTTTATTATAATAAAGCTGATGCCTGTGCCTATATATTGGTGGATTACTCCTATGTTTTCTTTTAGCAGTTGCAGTGTTTCTGGTTTAATTTCTAGGTCTCTGATTCACTTTGGCTGGACTTTTGTGCAGGGTGATAAGAATTTGCTTTCATATTTCTACATATAGATATCCATTTTCCCAGCACCGTTTGATAAAAAGGCTTTTTTCTCAAAGTGTGTTTTGGGTACCTTCGTCAAGGATCAGATGACTGTATCTCTGTGGGTTTGTCTTTGTGTCTTCTGTTATATTCCATTTGTTTTCATGTTGGTTTTATGCCAATACTATATTGTTTTGGCTCTATATGCCCATAATATAATTTGAGGTCAGGTATTGTGCTACCTCCAGCCTTTTTCTTATTTATCAGAATTGCTTTGTCTAAATGGCCATATTTCCAAAAGTGACCTACAGATTCAATGGAATTCCTACCAAAATATCAATGACATTCTTTAAAGAATTTTAAAAATAGTCCTAAAATCATATGAAAAAATAACCAGCCCAGAAAAACCAACAGAATTTTGTGTAATTTTCTTTTTATGGTTAATATTTACTATTTTCTTGAGTTGATTGTCTTGTACTTTAGCTTACATTTCTTGAGTAAATGATAACGGCATATCAGTATACAGTCATGAGCTACATAATTAAAATTGGTCAATGAAGGTCCACACATACAATAGTGGTCTCATAAAATTATATTGTCTAATGATATGGTAGTTTGTTTAAGTACTGTTGGATGTTTACACCACAACAAAATCACTAAAGACCAATTTTTAAGAAAGTATACCTATTGTTAAGCCAGGAATGATTGTATGTATAGATAGATATATGGACAGACATTAGTAATTCTAGAATTTCCTCCATATTTTATAGTAAATATGAAAAAATACTCCATCAAAAGCTATCTCTAGCCAGGCATGGTGGTGCATACCTATAATCCCAGCAGCTCAAGGCTGGGGGCTGTTGAGGAAGGAAGATCACATGTTCAAAATCCAGCTTTGGAAACTTAGCTAGGCATAGGCTGGGTCATGGCTCAGTGATAGAGTGATAGAGTACTTGCCTAGCACATGGGAGGCACTGGGTTTGATTCCCTCCTCTATATTAAGAAAACAAAACAAAACAGAATAGAGATATTGTGTCCATCTACAACTAAAAATATTTTAAAAGAAAGAAAGAAAGAAACTTAACAACGCCCTAAGCAACTTAGTGAGACCCTGTCTCAAAATAAAATATAAAAGGGCTGCTAATGTGGCTTTGTGGGTAAGTACCCCTGGATTAAATCCATAGTACCAAAAACAAAACAAAAAAAACCTATCTCCAATTTTCTTGAGATAGATTTTTTTTCTTCTCAATTCCTCTACCTCCTGAAATATTATCCTTTTTTTTTATCCCAGTGGTTGACCAAATAAATATGTGTTCTATTCCAAGGTGCATCTCTTCACAATTCTCTTTCCTTAGTAAATACTTCAGGGAACCCTGCAGACACAATATGCCAATATTTCCAGCAATCCCTCATGGTCCACAGTCCTCTTTTCACTACTCCTTAACCTGCCATCTGACTTGAACTTGGAGTAGAGAATCATCTCTGCAGACATAAATGCTTGCTAGGAAATTTGTTTTCTAGAGCTGAGACCTATTAGAAGCTCCCTTTGTCTTTCCTCCTCTGGTCACACAGCTTCTTTCCCCAAAAGTTCTTCCTGCTATATTTGGGTTGGACTTACTGGTTCATACTTTGAGTCTCATAGGAAAAAAAAAAAGTGTCAACAACTTTTTGGAAGACATGATTTCTATCTTAATTCTATCTCTTTTTAAGAAGATGTTAGAAAGACTCAAGGACTGTGCTGCTGCTGCTGCCATCAATCCTGCCTCCTACATATTACATTTAATGAGGACGATAGTAAACATTTAAATGTTACACCAAACATATACAACACATTAAATAGTGCAATACAAAAGTGTAATGGGATTTGTTTAAAAGCTCTTCTGAAAGTGGGCCTCATAGATCAGATTATAAACTGTGAAATTTTAAATAATAAAGCAGAACAATATTCCAACTTAGAAGATTGATAGTGTCAGAGACCAGAAACTAATAATTCCAGAGGAAAAAAAAACTGCAGTTATTGCCCAACACTGAAGGTTTAGAATTGAATTATGTGTCAAAAGCAGTAAAGTAATAATCTGATATGAGCTGGAAGGATTAATCATAGCTCCAAATATGTGGACACAATAGAAAGAGCCATATAATAGTGGATCACTGTAAATCAAATTGCCAGTGCTGAAAATAGTCTATATATGTCAAAGTGCACTGCTGAAATGACCCTGCCTAAGCCAGCTGCTCATGTGCTCATTCTCTTCAGTCCAAAATTCTTGCCACATTTTTTGGGTTAGTGGACAACTTCATTGAAGTGTTCACATCGACTAGCTGTTCCCCTTGTTATCACTTTTTAAACCCAGTATTATTTCGCTGAAATGGTTTCGACAAGGAGCGAAAGACTGCTTCATTTCGAAAGAGCATAAAATAGGTAATAGAAAAATTCTAGGATGTGTCAGCACAAAAACTTATTGTTATAAATTGTGTAGTTACTTGTAAAACATTAAGAAATATGCTTTACATCAAGATCTCAAGTGAAAACTACTGTGTTTAATGTACTGGTTTTGGTGGTGAGGAAAATGGATGTTTCATTATGAAACAACATTAAACCAAACTAAATTATGAACTATCTTTTAAAATATTTTCATTTAGAGTCACTAAGTTTAGAGTAATGTCTTAAGTAATGGGCAAGATTTCAAAGGTAAATAGCAAGAACAAACAGTATGAGATGATCCTATTAGGCAGACAATATTCCAATGTGTAGGAGAACACTATACTGTATGCTATATTTATTTATTCCAAATTATCAGCTCTATAAGAAAGTCATGACTGATTGTGTATTGGGAGCATCATCCAGACAGATTTGGATCTGATTTTACTTAAGTTTGAATAAGTGCTGTATAAACAGTTTACATTTATTTTATGTAACAAAAATGCTGAAAAATGTGTGTGAGAGTATGAAATACTATATAATAGTATAGTATAGGACACTAATATTCATCCCTTCCCAACTCAGTGTTCAACTGACATAACATCTATACTGCAAAATCAGTCTTCATCGTAGTATTCACACCATAAAGAGGAATCAAATAAGATCTTATTCTCTTTTGGTTTCTTCTTTTCTTTGTCCTTGTGTTCTTTCCTTGGTAATCATGTTTACCAACAAACCACTGACAGGGTCCAAAATCATCAGATACTGAAGATAATTGCCAAAGACAAGGCTGACACACCTTTGCCATGAAGGGTAAAAGGAACATATCAGTAATAAGAATTCTTGGTATGAAGAAATATTTGACAGTGGCTATTTGCTCCTGCTGTCACTGGAAACAAATAATCATTCTACTAAAGCATTGTATGATTTATAGAGTGGAAAAAAACCCACAGCTTTCTATCAGGTAGTCATGTACTGAATTGAGTTTCCACAGTGGACACTAACAACCACATGTGATTTACATCTATGAACCCTTGATTGAAGGGGATGATGGGTCCCTTTGAGAAAGGATGGTATGCCATTGCTGCCATTATATACACCAAATATTCCAAGCCTTTCCCAATAAGACCTGGGGTTGTATACTAAAGTGACTGTTGACTGAGAGAAAGGAAATAAACTTCAAAAAAAAAATTGCAGTACTTGGTGCACTAGGGGCACTTTGCCACTTAGCTACATCCACAGCTTTTAAAATTATATTATTATTATTATTATTATTATTATCATCTTATTTTTATTTTGAGACAGGGTCTTGCTAAGTTGTTGAGGCTGACCTCAAACTGGCAATTCTCCTTCATCAGCCTCTCGAGTCACTGAGATCACAAGCATGTTCCATGGTACTTGGCTATAGCCAGCCTTTTAGATATTACTAGATACTAGCTCTAGTACCTACTGAATTGATACTAAAATCTGAAGACCAAAAATACCATTGTGACCATCAATCAAAGCAGGGGATTAACTTGGTCAGGTCAAAAATGTAGTCTTAGCTCAAGTCAATTCACAGTGGTCCCAAGTGTTTCTGAATTACATACCTTGAGTAGACAGAGGATTAACCAAATGATATCCATAATGAAAGTAAGGATGCTGCATCTCTGTTGATTAACAAAAGAATAATAACAGAGCAAGCCTGTGTAGCAAATTAATACTTTTCCCTGAAGTTCAATAACCTTTTGGAAAACAGCTTCTGAATTGGAATTAGGTCTTGGTAAAGACTCAAGTGACTATGGAATCTGAGATTACCATTCAAAATTGAGTGTTTTCTGACCCATTAAGGCATAGATTGCAGCAGTCTATCATCAAATGGAAATGGTGCCTAAGAAATTGAGCTCTGGCAAGTCTCAAAAGATCAGTAGCAGTAGGATATTCAGATTGCTTTGACAACAATCTGAAGTCACCTTCTCCCCCTCAGTCTATGTCTGGGGTCTCTTGCAGTGTTCCTCATAATCAGTTGACTGGGGACCCTTGATTGAAGTCAATGCTGAGTCTCCTTCAAAAAAGTGTGAGTCTGGTTCATAAATGAGGATGACCTGAGGACACTGATGAAGTAAAATACTACCAATGGGCATAATTTCAAACATAACTGTTGATTGCCTACTTTGTCTGAAGAGAAAGACAGAAGTATGAATCTGCAGAGATTCATGGTCAGTTATTAATGGGCTGTGGATGGGTGGTTGGAAAGAACAGGATTGGAATACTGGTGACAAAAAGTTTTATACAAAAGAATAGGTACAGATCATGCTATGTATTTGTTCAAAGTGAGTATTTCAGCATTTTCTTCATGATCTTCAAGGCTGATTGCCAAATTGTGAAATGTTTACCATCAAGATTCTGGGTATATTACCAACAATTTAAACTGATCTTTTCTTTCTTTCTTTCTTTTTCAACTCAGGGGCACTCAACCACTGAGCCGCATCCCTAGCCCTTTTTTTATATTTTATTTTAGAGACAGGTTCTCACTGAGTTGCTAAGAACCTCGCCATTTACTGAGGGTGGTTAAGCTGGTCTTTTCTAAATGCAGGAGATAAATCATAAAATGTAAAGGACTTCCTGACCTTAGTGAGAAACTTTGGTAGAACAACATTAATGTGAAAATACTTGAAATAAGTTACATCTCTATTTAAATGTAAAGCAATTAAACCATTTAGTCTTTAATAGTTGTGAATCTGTCTCTCCTCTTTATAGTTTCAAGTCATCATATTTTATAAGAGAAAAAGGGCTAAAGTTTGTTAGTAAAACCAGTCTCAATAGAAAACAGCTCTCATTTATCACTATATGTTAATAGGGTATGGTTTCAGGTCAATTATTTATACAGTGTGCATATGATTAGTTTGATTTAAACTATTTAGGATTCCAGAAGGCTTGTCAACTAAAATTAATTAAATCAACTTACAAGTAATAAAAAAGAACAAGTTTGCAGTTCACTTTCTCTCTACTGTATCACACCAAGAACGTGAGACTGCTTAAAATAAAAGGTTACTTGAAATTAACAGGAAATTTCCTTTTATGATCTTGGAAAAAGTCATTTACCTTTATGGAGCCTAATTTCTACATCTTTACATTAAGCAAGTAGGAAATTACATAATAGTCATTTTATTTGCGTTTACTCTGTGTCAGGGATTGTAACTAATTTAGGTTCTTTACCTTCAATACGTAATTTAGAACTTATCACAAAGCTATGTAAATAATGTAATCCCCATTTTCCAGAAGATGCTATTAACATGGAGAGCAATTATAGGTAAATTTACCAAAACTGAGTACTAGTTTAGTACAAGGCACAGCTAGATTCACACGTAGATGTGTCTAACCAGAGTCCAACTTCTAGCCTCGCTCTGCCTTCCCACTGGCTTACCAAAAATCACTGGCAAACCTAGGAACTTTTGAATTTACACTAAAGAGAGAGAGTAAGTAGAGATAAATTTTGTTTTGTCACTTGGAGTAAAGTCTTTTGTTTGATATAAAATTTCTGATCCTCTTCCTCGGCATATTTGAAGTTTTATTTGAACGTCCCTGTCCTCTTTTGCTCCCAAACATTCAAAACTGGTTTTAATCTTCCTGCATGTGGTTTAGCTTGATACTTTTGGCTATCTCTCCTAAAATCTGTAGCGATACAATAGTGTCACAGATCAGTTGACAGCTTTATGTAGAAATCTCATGTTTGGCAGGCTTTCCTGTAGGAAAGCCTGGAGGACATTTGTCATCTGCCAAGTGAAGTCCTTACAGCTTCTCTTCTCCCACATTCAGAAGTGACATATTGTGACCTTCCACGCTCCTACACTCTGGGGTGTATGATTTCAATGAGATGCACATTCTACTTCCCTAAGGGTTACTGTTAATCTTAAAACTGTAATAACAGTTTTCACATTTATTTTTCTGTGTGTTACTCAAGTTATTTTTAAATATTTGTTTTTACCCTGCATACACATCTCTAAGGACTTGCCATGGGAACATCTGTGATTCATGTATTTGAATGGGTTTTAAATAAAACTGAGCCAAGCAAAGGAAATCATATTTATCTTTCGTGTTAAGAATGAAGGTCCTATGTAGTATTTTTACCCGGTTTGCATTTTTTAAAATGAAGTTTCCTGGACATCGTCTACTAAACAAAACAAGCACTTTGTATAGGAATTACTTATTTTTTTATAAAAGGCTTTGACCTTTGATGCAAAAGTTTTAATAATCAAGACCTTTGTCCATTTAAATGAGCTTTTTATAACACCAAAATTTGGTGGGAGAGTGATTTTTACTAAATTTTAAACTGATACATAAAGACAAAAACATTGTGCATATTCCTACCTGACTCTTAGTATCCATTGGTCAATCTTCCCTCATATTTTTTTCTCCATATTCTGCCCAGCCTCTGGTAAACACCATTCTATTCTCAATTTTGTTGATACCAGTATTTTCATGTTCTAAATATCAGTAACGTCATGCAATACTATTTTTCCTGTGCTTGACTTATTCATTTAACAAAATGATTTCTAGTTTCATACATGATGCAAATAATGGGATTTGATTCTTTTTTATGGATGAATAGTATTCTGGTGTGTGTATATACCACAATTTCTTTATCCATTTATCAATTAGTGGGCACTTAGGTTGTTTCCATTTATTGACTATTATGAATAGTCGTGCAGAAAAGGTGGGAGTCTAGACATCTCCCAACATACTGATTTCATTCCCTTTGGATACATGCCCAGACAGTCTCACATTAGTCTGGGTTGTCTGTTTTGATTACTACAATCCCAGTAATAGAATTGTTGTATCACATGATAATTTCATTCTCTCTCTCTCTTTTTTCTTTTAGAAACTTCCATTTGCTTTTCCACAATTTTTGTACTAGTTTGCATTTTCACCAAAAAAGTTCATGGGTTCCCTTTTCTCTACATCTTTGCCAGCATTCATTTTCTTTTGACTTTCACATAATAGCCATTCTTACTGGAGTGAGGTGATATTTCATTGTGATTTCCTTTTTTTTTTTTTTTTTTGGTACTGAGGTTGCAATCCCCCTGCCTTTGCATCCAAAGTTGCTGCAATTATAGATAATGTACCAACATGCCCAGTTGATGGTTTTGATTTGAATTTCTTTGATCATTAGTGATATTAAGCATTATATTGTATATTTATTGGGAATTTGTATATCTTCTTTTGAAAAAATTTCTATTTAGTTCTAGTGCCCAGTTTTCAATCAGGTTACCTTCAGTGTTTTTTTTTTCTTTTTGTGGAGGTGATTTTATTTATTAGATGGTCTTTTGGGTAAATAATGGGCATACTGTCCTGTTAACTCTTTTAAAAATTTTTTTTGTTCTTTTTAGTTGTACACAACAATAGATATTCTGAATATTAGCCCCTTGTCAGATGCATAGATTGCAAATATTTTCTCCTATTCTGTAGATCATCTCTTCATTCTAATTATTGTTTGCTTTGCTGTGCATAACTTCTGCCTACATTTACTTTTGCTTCATGTGCTTTGGGGATCTTGTCCAAAACAGTCCTTGCCCATTATGATGTTCTGAAACATCTCCCTATGACTTTTTTTTTTCCCTAGCAGTTTCATTATTTTACATTTTACATTTAAATCTTTAATTCATTTGAGTTCATTTTTGTAACTAGTGAGAAATAGGGTTCTAGTTTCATTTATCTGCAGGTGAACATCCAATTTTCCCAATATCATTTATTTAAAATACTGTCCTTTTTCCAACTTATGTTCTTAGTATCTTTATTGACAATCAGCTGAGTAGGTGTATAGGCTCTCTACTCTGTTGAATGTTTGTCTGTATTTGTTTTTACATTTGTACCACAGTGTTTTGATGACTACAACTTTTAGTCTATTTTTTGAAGTCATGTACTATTATGCCTTCTGCTTTATTTTTGTCACTCCAGATGGCTCTGGGTATTTGTTTTTGTTTTTGTGGTTCCATACAAATCTTAAGATTGCTTTTTCTAGATCTGTGAAGGTCATTGGCATTTTGGTAGGAATTGTCTTTAGATGGCTTTGGGTAGCATGGACATTTAACAATTTTAATCTTCTGATTAATGGATATAGAATATCTTTCCATTTATTGTATGTTTTCTTCAATTTCTTTCAACAATGTTTTATAGTTTTTATTTTATGTTGATTTTTTTTATTCTGCAACTTAGGTGAATTTATTAGTTCTAATAGTTTTCTTTCTTTATTTTTTTTGATGGAGTCTTCTTCTTCTTTTTTTTTTTCTATGTATAAGATCATGTCATTTGTAAACAGTGACTTACTTCTTTCTCACTTGAATGCCCTTATTTATTTTGTCTCTTTCCTGATTACTTAGGCTTGGAACTCCAGCATTAGGTTGGGGGAAAAAAGTGGTGAAATTGGACACCTTGCTTTGCTCCAGATCTTAGAGAAAGTTTTCGTTTTTTTTTTTTTTTTGTACATTTTTGATGTAATGTTAGCTATTGGCTTATTTTATATACATTTTATTATGTTTAGGTATATTCCTACCATACCTGATTTGTCAGTATCTCTGTTACAAAGAATGTTGAATTTCTTCAAATGCATTTTCTGCATCTACTGAGATGTACTTCATTTTGTTTAAGTGCTGTATAATGCTTATTGCTTTGCATATGTTGAACCATTTTTGGAACCTTGAGATGGATCCCATTTGATCATAGTGAATAATCTTTTTAATGTGCTGTTAGGTTCTCTTCAATAATTTGCTAAAGAATTTTACATCTATTTTTCAGGAAAGAAAATGTTTTGTGATTTTCTTTTTTTTTTTTTAATTGTACCTTTGGTTTTAGCATCAGAGTAATGGTGACCTCACAGACTGTGTTAGAATGGATTCTCTCATCTTCGAGTTATTTTTCTGAAAGATTTACCATTTCTGGAATATTTTAAGATGAATTTTCATTACCAGCAGATCCATGTGACACTGAGCTTGTTTGTTTGTTTGGGGGGGGAGGGTTGGATGGGAGACCTTTATTTCTGATTCAATTTTGTGAGCTATAGTTATCTGTTTAAGCTTTCTCTTCTTTGTGATTCGATCTTGGTAAGATGTATGTGTCCAACAATTTGTCCATTTTTTCTAGGTTATCAAATTTGTTAAAGAACCGGTTATTCAATTTATATATCCTTTCTATAGCTTTTTTTAGTCTCTATTTCAATTTTTTCTACTCTGATATTTATTATTATTTTTTCCTTCTACTAATTTTGAATCTGGATCGTTATTGTTTTTCTTGATCCTCTAGATGCAATGATAGGTTATTTGGGAACTTTCTGCTTCTTTGATAAGTCCTAAGTTGTGTTTCCATTTTCAATGGTTTTAAATTATTTTAAAGTTTCCTTTATGATTTTTGTCTACCTTGATCTATTCATTTTCGAGAGTAAGTTGTTTAATACTTATGTATTTCCATGGTTTCCAGTATTTTTCTTGTTACAGATATCTAGTTTTATTGCATTGTGATTAGAAGATACTTGACATGATTTCAACTTTTTAAAAATTTTGTGGAACTTGTTTTGTGATCTGTCATATGATTTAACCTGGAAAATATTTCTTATACTGATAAGAATAATGTATAATTATTTATATGCCATATTCTGTAGATATGTAAGGTTCATTCACCCTAGGGTGCAATTTAACTGTGTTGTATCTTTGTTGACTTTCTGTCAAAATGATTTGTCCATTGCTGAAATTGGAGTGCTAAAATTCACAAATATTATTTTGTATTGAAGACTGTATCTCCCTTCAGTTTTGTTAATATTTGCTTTATATATTTAGGTTCTTGGATATTGGTTTTATTTAGAATTGTCATTCCTCTTCTTGAAGTAACAAGTTAAACATTATTTACGGACATTCTTTGTCTCTTTTTACTATCTCTAATATAAAGTTGGTTTATCTGATATAAGTATATCTACTCCTGTTTTTTTTTTTTAATTTGCATGGAGTATCTCATTTCTTTCTTTCACTTTCAGTCTAGACATATTCTTAAGAGGTTAATTGAATTTCTCATGAGTCTATAGTTTTTAAATCCATTCAGTCACTCTGGGTCTTTTAATTTGAGAACTTAATTCACTTACATTTAAAGTACTTATTGATCAATAAGGTCTTACTACATCCATTTTACAACTTGTTTTCCAGTTTTATTAGAGCTCTTTTCTCACTTTCTTAAATTATTCCTTTGTGGTTAAGTATTTTATTTTATTAGTGTGTTTTGATGTCTTCCTTATTATTTTTGGCTTGGCTATTATGGATTTTGCTTTGTGACCAAGTGGAAGATTAAGTTACATTAATCTTTCTGAAGTAAGGCAAAACATCTTTTGAAGAAAGATTGAAAAGAAATCTGGTAAAATAATATGTCCTTAAGATATATGTCTGAGCAATCATATGAGTTGGGAATCTCAACAAGCAATTAACAGAAGGGCAGGTTCAGAGCACTGATGAGTTCCTAACTATTAAAAAGAAGAAAACATCATTGCATATCTGTTAGGAGTAAAGCTTATGGGTTTACTTATGTTTCTTTTGAAAATAATTACTTAATTTTCATGTTTTATAATATGAATATTAATTATGGGAAGTTATTAAAATTTTCTAATCTTTCCTGAAAGAAGAGGGATAATTATATTGATCATAATTTGATTATTTAATTAGAATCAGTATGCTAATTGTCTAGCCAAACTACCTGTAATATAGCAAATGCTGAAAACAAGAAAAATAAACAGGATATTTACAGTTGACAATTATTGTGTGTTTACCCTAGGTGAGTCATGCCAGATACCTTTGAAATATGTGCAAGTTTTAATGAACTTAAAAGTTATCTTCCTTTTCCTCTTACTTAGAAAAAATACCCTGCATTTTCTTTTTATTTTTAAACAAGAGAATCTATTCTTTCAAGGTATGTATCGTATTATCACCAATATTATAGTAGTTTATCATAATAATAATACTAGCAAAATAATAACAGCAGGGAGTAAGATCTAGTATAAACTGAATAATGGCTAGACATTTCATATAAAATTTATTTTAAAACTCCTTTAATTAATTAATATAATTTTCTTCCATTGACCACAGATTTATAATTTATAGATTTATAATTTATCACTCTTTATACACTTGAATGAACAATCCTCTGTTATGTACTGAGTTATGTTCCCTGAAAATTCATAGATTGAAGTCTAAACCCTTAAATGAAATTGTCCTTGGCGAGGAGCCTTTATGAAGTTAACTGAAGTTAAACGATGCTATTAAGTCAAGTCTTCATTTAATAGAACTGTTGTCCTCATGAAAATAAAAAGTGTGGGTATGGTGGCGCAGACCTTTTATCCCAGTAGCTTGGGAGGCTGAAGCAGCAGGACTGGGAGTTCAAAGATAGGCTCAGCAAAAAGGCACTAAGCAACTCAGTGAGACCTGTATCTAAATAAAATACAAAAAGGGCTGGCAATGTGGCTCAGTGGTCCAGTGCCCCTGAGTTCAATCCCTAGTACCTTCCCCATCCCCACCCCCACCCCCAAAAAAAGCATACACAGAGGATAGGCCATAAGTGACCACATTGAGAAAGTATCTGTTTCTAAGTAAGGAAGAGAGGACCCATCAGAAATCAGCCTGGTGAACTGTGAGAAAACAAGTTTATACTTTTTTTTTTTTTTTTGTACTAGAGATTGAACTCCCAGGCACTCTACCACTGAGCCACATCCTCAGCCCTATTTGTGCTTTATTTAGAGACAGTTTATACTTGTAAGGCAGTTTTCTATTCTGTTTTCTTTTATGGCATCTCAAGCAGACCAATGCAGCCTTTCTCTCCTCTGTATTCAACTTACTGTCCATAATCAATCATAATAACCATTTCATGGTAACTTACCAACTTTCTTGTCTGTTCCCTGCCTCAGTGAACTTGATGAGAAAATATATGACCAATTTCATCTTTTTTCTACCTGCTCTCCATCTGCAAAGTGAATATGACTGGAGAAAGAGACACAAACAATCCTGGCATTCAATTCATGATCACAAACATCAAATGAGCTCATTGAACTGGCCAGAAATCATATTAGTTTCCCAATCCATTCATTCTCCTACTTTTTCCAACATCACATATCTTTCTCATTAAAACTTCAACATTCCTTCTCCCCACTCAATCTCTGCTAACCATCTTGCTTACTAGAGCACCAAGTGATCAGAACAGAAAAGGCTTTCACAAATGTTTAGTTTCATTTGTACTCACCTAACATATGCACCCAGAAATTCTGCTTCCTTCCTTTCCTTAAACTGTTCACATGTTTCCCTGGGATGTTTGCTCCTATCTCCTGTTACATACTCAAAAGACACCTCTTTAATGATTAATGATTCTCTTTATTTAAGAATTATCCACTTTTTATTCTACAACAGTGTATAACATTCATCACATAACTGTTCTGCTTTTTCTTCCTTCTCAAAAAAATTTCCTGGAATATTTCCTCCAGCTATTATCTATTTTTTATGTGCTCCATACATAAATTTTATGGCAGTATCTGTAATCATCATATACTTAGAAAAGTATCTGGAAAATTATATGACTGAATTTTTAAAAGGGGTCATTTTAGAGTAATGAAATTATCAGATAATCCACTTCTGTATTATAAATACTCTGTAAATTTTGATATTATTCATGCACATGTTTTATTTATGAGTATATAAGATATGTAACCATGTAACTACAATATAAAATGCATGATTAACACATATAATATTAGTGTAGTTAATTACTAGTGTAATTAATTGCATGTAATTAAAATGAAAAATAAATGAAAGAAGGGGCTACTTGGCCCATAAGATTGACAAAAATGAGAGCATGACCATGCCTGAAGCATTGTACAAGGCACAACTCACATGAACATTTTGTCCTATTACAATATTACCATCAAGTGGATATGGTTTAGTTGCTTTTTGATAGGATCAATTATTTTTTATCTAAAGTATGATTTAAATTAATTTACTCAATTGTAAGTAGCTGAATTTGTTTCTTATCCATGTTTGAGTCAAGCTTTTCACCAAATAAAAATTTCTCTTTGTTTTGCTTTATTTACTCATTTATTTCAAAATATATTTCTAGTTTCATTACAACAGATAAAAATCATATAAATTTAGGAATATAATGTGATGTTTTGATTTATGTATACATTGTGAAAGAATTACCACAGTTAAGATAATTAACATGTCCATAACCTTATGTAGTTATAATTTGCATAAGTGTGTGTGTAGGTTTGGAAGACATGTCATCTTTCCATGTCTTCCAAATGTATAAGTCCACCAAATCTAGAGGCCATGCTGAAAATAGATCTTATAGGACTCTTAAGACTTTGGGAATGACATTGAGAGTCTTACCAAAAAATTAAAAGCTTCTAGTTTATCACCAATAATTTTAGTTGTGGACTTTTCATATATGGACTTAACTGTATTAAGTTCCTTTGATACAGATTCTCCTGATAATTAATGAGTATTGTATTTTATCCTTACTAATCCCATGTTATTAAGAAATATTATTATAGAGGCAAATATAATTAGTATGAAACTACCTTGTTCATCCTGTGAATAACTATCAATATTGGCTCTGAACATTTACAATTTCACTTATCACTAGCAGAAAACCAACTTTATATAGTAAAACTCCAAGTGCTGTAGTATATTTTACTAAATCCAATGTGTATTTTATTGGTTTTGTTGTTCTTTGGTTTATCTCTTTCACAGAATGTATAGAACATCCCAAAACATACACCATTTGGTGATGTTTTATTAGGGAAACTTTTAATCTATTTTGATCATAAGAATTCTTATATCCTTTATTAGACTAACCAATGAAAATTAATGTTCAGATCTAAATGTTTAGAGCCAGACATAAATTGGGAAAAGAAAAAAAATTGAATGAAAGGGAATCAAACTTGATGTTTTTCTTGGAGAACACACTAATTTTACCTGATGGTAGTGAAATTCAATCTCCTCTGATAGTGCATTTTTGTTGGAGAACATGAATGAAAGAATCATACATTTTACTCTCATTGTATATGTTCCTCTAGCTATAATCCTGAACATCCTATACCCTATCAGTCAGCCCTCAATCCAGGCTGTTCATCTAAATCACTTAAAATTTTTTGAATATGGGCTGGTCCTCAGTTCTGGAAGTTCTGATTTGGGAGCCTAGATTACATATTTAGAAAAAATTTCTCATCTTCACTCCACTTTATCCATTAGTGATGCTTTTGGGAAAATAATCTCAATGTCCTTACCAAGTTCAAAGAAGAAAACCTCATGTTTTGTTTTTACTTTGAGCAGTGTCAAAAAGAAAGTGATCTCATTAAATCCCCACTCATCACTCTCAAACAATATTTATGTAAGAGACACAGAGTAAGCCATCACATCAGGAAGTTATTATATAACCAAATTAATCCATCTACATAAACAACTTTCTGAGTTCTTGTTTGTATTTTACATCATTCCAGAAAGCAGTAAGCAGAAAGAGAAAGGAATAATCCTGTTTTAAAACAAAGAATTCTTGATGGGTCTTGATAACTTTAAATCTAATGAGACTCATTTCTGTTTTAGCTTGCACTTTGTGTCCATACTCATGTAAAGTAAAGGAATATTTAGATCAACTCTGCTGTTATTATAGTACCCATAATAACACAACAGTTTGAACTTTAGTTTGATCATATTTACTGTGGAGATAGGTAGATAAAAACAGTTTTGCTTTTGCAAGTTTGTTAAAACAGAACCACATGGGGGAAAATGCCATTATGTTCTATAGAAATATCAGTAAATACAGTCAAAACACATTTCAAGAAAGATTGCTTTTAAATGTTTTATTTGCTTTTCCAAGCTTTAAGCTAATTGTCTACCTCTCCTTTTGTGACATTTGAAGAACCTGTTGTGAGAAAACATTTCACAGGAAAACTATTTGAACTAAATCCAAAGTGTTCAATCATTTCAACACAGGCTCTATCTGTTCACTTGGTTATATTTTTTACTCCCATATGTCACTCCATTTTTTTCCCCCTCTGGTCCTGAGGGAGGTTTAAAGATGTCCCAGTTAGAATTATAGCTCAAACAAGAACATTCTCTGAATGATATGCTGCACTCACCTGACTTTTAAACTTCAGTGAATCATAATTGCATTTCTCTAACAGAGTAAATGAAATAAAAATAATTAAAAGAATAGAAGCAAACATGGAATTGTATCCTTAAAAGAGTAGTCTACATTATGAAATGAAAAGCAAGAAAAACTTTTTCTATGGATGAGGTGAAAACTTCAAGAAAATTTTTTTTCAAAATTGTTTTTATCCAAATTATGTTTGTAGAAATTTATATTGTTTGCAAACCTATAATATTTTCATCTATTAAATATAAATCATTCCTGTACTTTAGTTGTATTTCAGTGATGTTCAAGGGATTAAAGGAAATGTACATTGTTTATACCATATTCAGAGCAGCATAAAATAATTTAAAAGGAAACATTATTTGGTCATTGCCATAAAATGAAGTGTTGGTCTAAGTGAATATTAAAATAAATGAATTTTCATATTTTTCTAATTTTAATAGGAACATTTTAAAATGCATTATCTCCACAATAAATGGATTGTGGAACACTTTGGATATTTTTAAGTATCAATGTCATCATTTAAAAATGTTTTTATTATTTGTACAGCAATAAGGAGATATCCAAGGGGGTAATTAAGTTTCTAGGACATTTTGTCACTATAATTCCTAAAACTGTTATATATATATGTATATATGTATATATATATATATTTCTCTATTTTTTCACATTCATACAATTAAAAATCATTTCTCATTGCTACATGTGTACCTGCTATTTACTTTTTAAATCCTATTACATTACAATTTTTAAAAATATTCATCTTCAAATATTCTGTGAGCTGGAAAAGGAGATAGCTAGTTTAGCTAGAATTTTGGTCAAACAAAAGAGCCTATTATACATGGATTATAACCAAAGAGGTGTCTATGAACAAAGTAAGCAATAATTAGAGCTTGACATGAATGCTATTTTCCTCATCACCTCTGATGCTTCATTTTTAGGTTGACATTTATAACAGTATTTCCTGTACTTGAAAATGACATATTTATAATTGAATTTTATTCAACAATCTTCTTAGGTCAAATACTTCTTTGACAAAATACTGTATTTGTTTCTATAAATGATAGAATTATGACAAAAGTAATCACACAAAAGGATTGTAAAGAGAGGGATAGGCTTTCTATACAATAGACCTCTATTGAACTATTAATATGTATAAGACTGTCATTCAGAGGTCACAATCTAAATTCATACTTGTCTCATCCACAGTAGAGGAATATAATAATAGACATAATGTGCTATTAGTATAGGAAGAGAGATAAGAGTGGAAATAAGCCTTTAGAAACTAGATGTCTTAGGATGAGGTTAATTTAATTTATGGGGATTAGCTGAGAAATTGAGTGACACCTCTTTCTACCTGTGTATGTCTCAACACTGAAGATCAGAACTTAGCTACTTTTTTTTTGGACAACCTTAGACTATTTTAAATCAAAACTGACTCTTGAACAATGGAAGGCTTGGGGGTGCCAATCTCAGTGCAGTGGAAAATCTGTGTGTAACTCTTGACTCCCCAAAAGCTTATTAGCAGCCTGGGGTCAATCAATAGCCTCACTGATGATGTAAATTTGATTCACACATGTATGTTATGTGTATTACATATGTTAAATAACACATTAGAACCAAGAAAGACCACTTTGTGCTGTGGTCTGTAATTTATTAGACAAAAAAAAAAAAAAAAACCTCTTCTCACAGAGATGATTAGTGTCCCATACATCTTATTTAATTAATCAATTAATTTATTTTTTATGGTTGCCTGGGGAAATATATTCCTATGCAGATGTGCATTTTTTAGTGTTTGAGAGTTTGAGATAGATTTGGGAAAATATTAGAAGACAGACAATCTGAACTCAAAATTTTAATGACAAAATGGCTCTCTGCCTGCACAGACCACCCCTCTTTCTATGTCTAGGTTCCACTGCAAATTCCAGAACTTATTCTTCTCTTAGAATTAAAAGCACCTCCTTCCTTGGATAGTTGGGTGGAGCAACATCCAAACCTCTTGAGGCTGTTCTATGCAGAGCTTATAAGCAGGCTTTCTTTTGTCTCCGGGGATCACCTTCTCTCCTCTGACCTTCATTGGGCTTTTTCATTTTTTAAATTATTGTTATTTTTTTATTTGTTCTACTTAGGTATACATGACAACAGAGTACATTTCAATTCATTGTATACAAACGGAGCACAATATTTCAATTCTTCACACATTTTATTTGGCTACTTTCAACACTTGAGTTTCCACAGTGGCAACAGGAGGTATCTCTGAAATTATTTCAGTAGTACAGTATGTGATACACTTAATTTTATGTAGTGACAATTAATACTGCATCTTTATGTTGTTTACGTTTCTCTGGACTGTAAATGATACCCTGAATATTCTGAAAGTATGTGCCAAATTTTTGATAAATTTTAGTTTTTCATGATACATTGGTGGATATTTTATGATACAATATAATAAAGTAGATGATTATATATATATATTATGAATTTATAGCATATCTAAATTTTTCTTAAAATTTTAGATATATCTAGATTATAAGAGTCTTGAGTTTTTTCAAATTATCACAACCCCCCCCCCAAAAAAAAACACCTGCATATGAATGGACTTGCACAATTCGAATCTATGCTGCTCAAGGATTAACTGTACTTGTAGTTTATTAAGAAAATTAACTCAGTCATATTCCGTATAATTATTTCATTTAACTTCATTTATTATATTATAAATTTCTTGTTTTATTCTTTACTTTGATCAATTGAAAAACTTCTTTTCATCACTCACATCCACATTGATTTGGAAGTTCTATCAAGTATCTCTATTTGTCTATTGTTATCATTCTAACTTTGAAGGAATATTAGGCCTATATTTCCCTACTAGTAACATCAAATTTAAACAATTACCCATGAATTATGCTTTGTTTATCTAGTTTCTCTTCACTATTCAGATGAAAACTTCATATCAGTTTTTAAATTTTCCAAATAAAGTTAATAATAAAAGTGTAACTTTTGATCTAAGTTTTTATTTCTTCTCTTATATATGTATATAATATTCATTTAACACATTTTTCCAGTGCCCAATGGTATTATCATTAAATATTCATGCATATTCATATATTATTAACACAATATATATTGTGTTAATAATATATGAATATATTATTTATAATGATATTTTTTCTTCCTGTATCTTGAAAATTTGTTCTTTTTAAATTAATAATCTCCTCATAGAGATTACTCTGAAAACTTGTATGTTGAAAAATATCTTTCTTTAGTCTTTACTTTAGACTACTCTGGGTGCATATTACTTGTATTGCACTATTTATCTAAATTAAAATCTATAAATTTTGTTCTTTTAAATTCTAATACTGTAGGATAATAAATTACAACACAGATTTAATTTTCTTAAATAATAAACTCTTTCTGCCTTGACGTGATATACATTGATCACTGTTGCATTCAGCTTCAAGAAGCAAAACATTGAACATAGGAGCTTGTTTAAAGTATAAATTCATTTTCTCACACATAAAAGTTTAGAAATGAAGAATTCAGTATTTCTTTGGGGAATCAATATCACTGTCGGGAACTAAGAGTCCACATGCCCATTTTCAGCAATCCTTAGGAAATAGATTTTGTCCTTATAGCTAGTACACCTGCTAAAGTTCCAGTTATCACATTCTAATTCCAAGTAAAAATGGAAATAAAAAGGAGATATAAATTATACTTTTCTTGTTTTTAAAGTTACTTATATTAGTATAAATTCCATATAGTAAAATGAACTTATTATTTTCAAGTCAATAAATGTTGACATATGTATATATTTATGTAATCACAACCACACTCAATTTTAGAGAATTTTTCTCATTCCAAAAAGTGTCTTATGCCACCTCCTAGTCAATAACTTCATCCCTCACTTCTAAGTAAATACCAATCTGATTTATCAATACTATTGATTATTCTGTCCATTCCAGAATTCCATATAAATAAGGTCATATTGCATGTACTCTTTTGTGTTTGTTTCTTTTTCACTTAACATTTCTGAGGCTTATTAGTATTTTGTGAGTATCAGTAGTTTGTGACATTTTATTGCTGCACATTTTGTTTTGAAGTTGTTCTAGTTAGTGTTCCCAATAATCATTCTTTGCCTATTAATGTATTACCCCTGCATGTGAAGTTTAATATTCAATTGATGATTTGAGTAACACCCATGCAAGAGTTCTAGAATTGTTTTCTTCATATATCATTTCTTTTTAGAACTATGTTATATAAATTCCAGGGGTCCTCCAACCTCCATATTTTTTTCAGTTCAGTGAGATAGCTGATTTTTGTCTGAATTTTCCTCTCCTACACCAATGTCTAAAACGTGCTCCCAGATAGAAAACTCAGGAAAATTATCTTGCTTACCTCTTACACTTTTTTATTTCTATTCTCTTTGAGGTCATAATTCTTTTGTCTGATGTCTAAATATCTCAAAACATAAAACAGGTACTTTGTTATTTTATGAATTCAGTTTTAGGTTCTGTTTTGTTTTATTTTTGATACTGCTTCTCTATTTCCATATTAACTAGAAGCTAAGAAGAGATCTATAATTTTCATTCAGCATATTTGCTTATATGTCATTAGATAAAACTTAAACTCATGGCTAACTTACTTAAAAAAGAGGCTGGAACAGAATAATACATGTAGGTGACAATTCACTCAAACACGGAGTGAAATATAGTTTTCTTATTAAAGAATTCAGTAAAGTGGACATCAAAAGGCAATAAGAAGAGATAGTTATAGGAAATCTATATGATTTTAACCTTGTTTTAGATAAAACATACAAAAATGTTGTCAGGAAGAAACAAGTCTTTTAGGAAAATGAAGAGACCAAAAAAATTCACATAAGAGACAATCAAACTTGTGATGTACAAATTTATAAAAGCTCACTTTTCTCTAGTAATCACAGAAATTAAAATGAAAACCACAACCACATAACAGCAAACATACAAAAGTCTGGCAATAAAATGTTTGAAGTGATATGAAACAATTTAAACTATAATAAACTGCTAATTGAAGTTCAAATTAGTACAACCACTTGAAAAGCAATTTAGAAATATCTAGTACAGATGAAGTTAGGCATAATATACAGTCTACTTACTTTATTCTTAAGTATTTGCCTTAAAGTCATTCTGTGAGGAGAACTGTATGAGTATGATAATAGCAATACTCTTTGTAATAGAAACATAAGTTCACGGTTAAGTGTGCAAAAAATAAAGAATATGTATAAAGTGTCTCAGCTGAAAAGGGAGTTATGTCCTGGAGTTTCCTGATAAACCTATCACAAGTTGAAAGAATTTTAAGTTGAAAATGCATTAAATTCTCCTAACCTACCTGACATCATAGCTTAGCAACACAGTACACTATAGAGTATTGGTTGTTTATCCTTGAGATCAAGTATCGGTCTGGGAACTGTGGATCATTGCTGCTGTCTAGCATCACAGTATCACTATCCAGGAAAGGATAATAATTCAGAATTTAAAATACAGTTTCTACTGAATATGTATTGCTTTGCATCATTTTAAGTTGAGAAATCCAAAGTCAAATTATTGTTAAATTGGGGACCGTCTGTAGTGTTTATTCTACTTTATTCAACAAAATATTTCACAGCAATAAATATAAATTAAGAATGGCTTGCAAAGAACATAGATGTCTCTACCAGCTCAGGTTAGTTTGTGTGGAACTTCTCAATACACATGTTTAGCTGTTTGTAACTTTCATTTAGAGGTGGACTGAGAAATGGGAGAAATTGGGAAGAAATTTAAGAAGCTGTATTGAGATCATATTATTCTCAAGTTGCAAGATGTGTCTGTTGTTCTCAGGTGGGTATTTTAATTTCCCGCCAGTGCTTCTATTTCTGCTTAGGGATAGTTTTCACAAAGTTAAAGAGTATCACTCATCCATGTGCCCAGTAAACCTTTACACAGAACAACTCACTCTTTTTTCCTTACCGAACCTCAATATGATAGCTCCATTTGTAAACTTTGCTTCAGATTCCCCTAGCACTAACTGATTTTTTTCTTAACTATCAGGATTTTTCCAGGCTTTATCCACCAAGACCTTCCACTATGGCACTTTTACTTAAAAGTTTTCAGCTATATGCAAGTTCTCCTTTAACTTTCAACAACCAGCCATGATTAGCTAAGTCACCAGGAATAATAAGTGACAGGGTATCCTCCTCTACTTGAGGCTGCCATCTTTCCATGCCTTCCAAATGTATAAGTCAACCAAATTTTGAGACCATACTGAAAATGGATATTGAAGGTCTTTTAAGACTTTGGAAACGACACTGATAGTCTTACCAAAAATTAAAAGGAATTATTATTATTTTGGAAGTATTAATGGTTTTAAAGATCTAGGCCCTCTTACGTACCTGTGATTGCTGCTGACATTCTCACATTTTGTTGCTATGTATTCTCAGCTTGCTCATTGCCAAAAAGCATTGCGGTTCCTCTTTGCTGCTCAAATAATTATACATTCTAAATCTTCAGTGATCATTCAGTGATTGCAAATTTATTGATTTCTTTCACCCTGCTTATTCACTGGGAGGATCAGATTTAATGTCAAGAATGTAAATCTATTTTGACCAAGAGTAGTAGAGTTCAGGCAAATCATTCCTTTCTTTTACATCCTCAATATTGCTTTACCAAAACAAAACAAACTAAAATGTAACCTCTGAAAATATGAGGGCTTCAAAAACAACTAAAAAAAAATGCATGGCAAGCTTTAATGCTTATCCACATGTCCAAATTGCCAACAGAGAACAATTGAAAAAATTCTGTTTTTTTTTTCCATTACTGAATGACATTGGAGTTCATGGGGCTTTTAAAAAAATAAGCCAAAACATTTTTTGAAAAGGAACACCCACTGGCATTAGCAAACATGAATCTACTTTTAAAGCTTCAAATCAAGCAAGTGAAAATAATAATCCAGAACAACTGGCAATAAAAATTAGGCACTGTGTCTGTTTTTAACATTGGCAGCTCCCAATATTTCCAATTTTCTACATAATTTATATCACAAATGTGCTAAAACAATATTTTTAAAAAACAACCCCATCTATGTGGACAAAATAGATTTCTGAAAGAAAGTGCTTTGTGCAACATACCTGAAGCAATACTCAAATTTGATAGATCTGAAATATATAATTCTAAACATTTCCTTTTTCTGTTTTTTTTTTTTAGCGATCTCTATGGCTATTGTTTAGACTTTTTATTTTAATATGCAATTATTATAAAATAACAATACATATTGATAAAGAAGAGGCACCTTAATAGTATTTTTCAGAGTTTGTTTTACATTGGTATCATCTAGGAAGGTTTAACAAAAACAACATTCCTGTCACACATCTTCTAATTAAACCAGAGTACCTGAGAGGAGACTCAGTTACTAGTAGCTTCTAAAGATTCCTCTTTTGACTCTAATGTGTAGGAAAGTTTGAGGACACTGCCTTAATGTTTCTAATCATGTTATAATTTGAACAAATGCAATTTAATTCATACTAGGGATATACTGTTACTCTAAATTTATGTCTCAAAAAATCCTGAATAAGTTATTTTTTGTTTGTTTGTTTTGAGGCATGGCTTGGATATCAAGATTTTTTCAAAGTTCCCCAAATTCCTCTAATTTTTTGAAGGTGGGTTTGAGAACCACTGCCTCAAATGCTTCATTACTTTTCCCAAGCCTACTTAAAAGAGCAAGTGCAACCAAATGATCAGATAAGACTCATTTGCAATTTCTAATATTTTCATCCAACCAGATTATTGTCTGGTTGGATTATTAGATTATTGTCAAATGTTTAGTTCCACAAAATTGCCTCCTGCAGTCCTATAATGTCATTAAAATAGTTCAATGATTACATCCTACATGATGATACAAAATAAATTTTAAATCAGCACAAGAGAAATTGTCACAAGTTAGAAGAGAAGATTGTAGTGAGACACAAGAATGCTTCTGTTTATAACTGCTGAATTTCTGATTATTGTACCATTTCTTACTGTCTGATCAAATTTAAAAGTTAACATCTTAAGAGTAAGAAAAATGTAAGGCATGATAATCTCCAGTGATCACAGAATATGATGAGTGTAAGTTTACTATTAATAAAACTACAGGTGTTCAGCCTGTGACTAAAACTTTCCTGATGAGACTGTTTCAGAACAGCCAAATCATATGTATGACACAGCTGATAGAAAGTAGCGTCTCACAAATTATATGTAATACACTTATAATTCAAAAAAGCCTTAAATTAGTCAACAGTCTCCCCACCCAGAATAGAGCCAGGATTAATGAAAGAACCAGAAATAAACAACAAGTCACAAAATTGTCCCTTTACAATTAGGTTCCAAAAATAAGAATTTGTATTCTTTGGGAGACTTTAGGGAACTTAGTTTATTGTCATTGTGCTTCTAATCACCCAAATTGCAATGTAGAATATCCACTTCAGAGCAGGGCTGGACATACCTAGTCAAACACACTGGCTTTTTATGACAATGATGCTTCTGATTGACTGGACATCCCAGGCACAAGTCAAGGAAAACATGTCATTGGTTATTTCTCATGCCTTTGTACCTATTAAATGTTTTATATATCACTCCTGCTCACGTAACTATTAGAACACACAAGATTAAAAAAGTGCTCATGAAGACACAATTACAATGAATTGACAAATACAATTAAAGAATGGCTGATAACACTGAAGCTTATTATCATTGAATCATAATAATTTGTTAGGCCTTGTAGAAACAAATTTGTGTTTCCAGTTAAACATTAAAGAGGTAGGTTCTGACACATGATAAATATTTTAAGCAAAAAGGAACAGGCTCTTTGACTCATTTTTATGATGGGGTTGGATAATAATCCTTTTTGAATACACACAATGCTGAAATATACAATCTTTTTTGTACATCAACATACAATGTAAGTGGTTTCTGAAAGTTTACAAATATTGTAAATTTCTTTGACCCCAAGAAATACGCTTATAAATGTACTGTACAAACAGAACATTGATGGTCCTAGAATACATTTTTACTGTATTACAAAACTAGTTCACTCTGTACATAATTTATAAATTAATTTTGACTTTATATCTCTAAATATCTGATTGACTATTCTACAAAACACATGGTTTATAAAATACTCATAAAATCAAGAAAATTTAAAATACTAAAGTATCATTTATTAGTACAATAAAATGATTTAATATTGCTAAACCAAATCCCAAGCAATTTATCTGACTTGGCTTCTTACTATAAGACTATGACATTGTATGTTATAATATAAGTTCTTGGCCCTAGTGTGACATTTAGGATAGAGTGAGATATCAATTGTACTGATAAATATTTGCAGGTGTTGAAGATTAAAGAGTTGTCATTGTAGTACCATTGATACATTTTGGGGCTATGTTGGTATTACTGATCACAAACTTATATTTTCATATTTTATCCTCTCATTTCTTGATCAATTACTATCTTAGGAACATTCAATAACACCAGACAAAATTAGTTGATTCTAGTAGTGAATGGAAAGACACAGTCAATATGCACCCCATGAAATATAACTGTGTTCCAACGTTAGGGTCCCCAGGCATCTGTTCTTCAATTCACTGTTCAGTAGATGATTTAACATACTCTATTTTTGAAGCTCAATCTGCTGAATTAAACTAAAATAAAAATGAAGTGATATCCTTGATAGGAATCCTGTTGATAAATACAGAGCTGATGATTTGAGTGGGAAGATTAAGCAAGCATTTTCTCCAGATCTGAATGATTATTGTAAATACTTGCTGGAACCATGTGCAGTGTTGGATTTCCCAGAAAAAAAGTGGAATAATCAGCAGAAATTTTTGAAAGATTTCACCTGCTGACCAATCCAGCAAGATATTAGAGATAGAAGATGGGAGGATGACAAATCCTGTATAAAATGAAGCAGTATTTTTCCATCGGCTCTTACTTCTGTTAAGCTCTTCTCTCAAGTGGAAATGTGTCACTTTAAAAAAGAGAAAACTCCGTTTGAACTATCTTCCTGGATATTTAGAAAATGTAAGTTTGTTGCCAACCAGAAATACAAGAACTAAATAACTCAGAATTTCTCCAATGATGTGCTTCCCAAAATTTCAAACATCACCACATACTTCAAGAGCAGTGGTAACCTTCCAAGCAAGGTCAAGGTAGAATAGTAACTGGAAGAGAAAAGGGAGGAATTCTATGCCCATTAGGAGAAATGACCCAAAGAAAAGGTCAGCTATTGGAAAGTGAAAAGTGCTTTGGAAAATGGAATATAATTTAATGTGTCCAAAAGGTAGGTTTTATTGTCGGAAATAAAATGGAAAAACAGCTTCTTTTGATGATAATTTAAGCCTTGTTTATGAAACAAAGGAGTTTCAGGTTTATTGGGGGGAACATACAAAGTCAATGAAGATTTTTGAATCCAGTGCAAAAACTACTCTGAACACAGTAGGGCTCTCTAATAAGATCAGATCTACTTGAATAAACATGAAAGATCAAGGAAATTAGTGCTGTATCTGATGTGTGAGGGGTAAAAATTTGCTCCCAGGATGTAGGCTCTCTATTTACTTCACAGATTGTTTCTTTTCCTCAGAAGAAACTTTTTAATTTGAGTCCATCCCATTTATTGATTCTTGATTTTAATTCTTGCGCTAAAAGGAATCTTATTAATGAAGTTGGAGCCTAATCCCACATGATGGAGATTAGGGCCTACTTTTTCTGCTAAACATCAAAAAGCAAATATCTCAATCAATAAATGGGCCAAGGACCTGAACAGACAATTCTCAGAAGATGATATACAATCAGTCAACAAATATATGAAAAAAATGTTCATCATTGCTAGCAATTTGAGAAATTCAAATCTAAACTACTCTAGAATTTCATCTCAGTCCAGTTGGAATGGCAGCTATCAAAATTACAAACAACAATAAGTGTTAGAGAGGATATGGGGGAAAAGGTACACTCACACATTGATGGTAGGACTGCAAATTGGTGCAGCCAATATGGAAAGCAGTATGGAGATTTCTTAGAAAGCTTGGAATGGAACCACCATTTGACCCAGCTACCCAACTCCTCAGTCTATACCAAAGGACTTAAAAACAGCATACTATAGGGACACAGCCATATCAATGTTTATAGCAGCACAATTCACAATAGCTAAACTGTGAAACCAACCTAGATGCCCTTCAATAGATTAATGGATAAAAAAGATGTGGCATATATACACAATGGAATTTTACTCAGCAATAAAAGAGAATAAAATAATGGCATTTGCAGGTAAATGGATGGTGTTGGAGAAGATAATGCTAAGTGAAGTTAGCCAATCCCAATAAATCAAATGCTGAATGTTTTCTCTGATATAAGGAGTCTGATTCATAGTGGGGTAGGGACGGGGAGCATGGGAGGAATAGACGAACTCTAGATAGGGCAGAGGGGTTGGAATGGGGTATGGGGTTAGAAATGATGGTAGAATGTGGTGGACATTATTATCCAAAGTACATGTATGAAGGCCTGAATTGGTGTGAATATACTTTGTATATAATTAGAGATATAAAAAATGGTGTTCTATATGTGTAATAAAAATTGTAATGCATTCTGCTATTATACATAATTTTAAAAAATTAATTAAAAAAAGAAAATTGTTTAGATTACCTAATTAAATCAGAATCATTAAATTGTGCAAAAAGTTTGAGTTAAATTTTCTAAACAAATGGAATAAATACCATAACTATTAACTCCCCCCCAAAAAAAAATCAAGGAGAAAGCTTACATTTGACCATATTATATCAGTTGTTAGTTTATTTTTGTTTTTAATATGCAAAGCACAGATTTATTGAAGGTGAATGTGAAAGGAGCACTCCATAATGTAGAGGGGGCTAGTGTAAGAGGCTCAAGGCTGTCAATTATTTTTGTAAGGTTGAAGTACTGAGTAAATTTGTACCAAAATCATTGTCCCCAAATGAGATTATATGGGTCATTTTATTCAACCTTCTATATTTAGAATACTAGGTATAGAGAGACTCTGAAAATATGATAAAATAAAAATGTATGTTGGTGATAGAAAATAGTTTGATTTTCTGCTTAGTATAGATGTAAGATTAACCCTTATATTTAACACAAATGAGTTTTTTTTTTTTCCAGTCTTGGTACTCAAACGGCAGAGCCTAACTGATGAGTTCCTAAGGAAACCTAATGCATATAACCAAAGATATACAGAGACCTTTCCAGATGTTCTTTTTTTCCTTTTCCTGCAGAGGACATTGTCTGTTCTGGTAGGGATAAAGAAAAAAAAAATCTTTGACTTTTGAATTGTTAGGATCTGTAAACAAGTCAAGATGGCGCCTGGCATTTTGCCAGAGGGAGTGGTTTGTGAAGTAATGCCAGCGAGCCATTAAGTGTGGAGATTCCTTATTGGTTGACTGCTGTATCTAGTTTATGTTAATTAAGAAAATCTGTGTGGAATGTATATATACCCCTCCTGTCCTACAATAAACGGCTCCCACTCCTGCTGTATCAATGTACACAAGTTACTCGTCACCCCCAGGTTATTTTGCTGCAGTCGGATTGTGGCATTGAATATTGATAAATGATTCATATCTTTAAAAACAGAACTAAAGAAATCAACTTCACTTTCATTCAAGTTTGCATTTGAACACATTTCTCACTTTCTTAAACAACACCAACAAAATCAAAAACAAAAAAAGGTTAAACTTTTTTTCTAAAGAGTTGGGAAGATGAGCCAGGCACAGTGATGCATGCCTGTAATCCCAGTAGCTCAGAAGACAAGAGGATCACAAGTTCAAACAGCCTCTGAAACTTAGCTAGGCCCTAAGCAACTCAGTGAGACCCTGTCTCTAAATAAAATACAAAATAGTGCTGGGGATGTGGCTCAGTGGCTAAGTACCCCTGAGTTCAATACCCAGTACCAAATAAAAAAAAAAAAAGAAAAAGAAAAGAAAAAACAAAGAAAAACAAAGAAAGAAAACAAAAGAAAAACAAGAATAGAGAAGATGATGATGCCTAATAGGTATGGGCTTAAACTATAAGGCCAGGGAGTGCAACTGTGATAACCTAGCAACTGCAAGTGGAAAGAAACCCTAAGAGGAAGATACCAGGGTAAATATGTGGTGTGGAATTATGGTGATATTGTTTCTATTTCTAATAAACCAAGCCTCCAAGAGAAATTAATTCTCTGTAGTTATTTTCCTCTCTCTGAAGGCAATATTAATTAAAATCAATACTGCCATGTTTGAAAATGATTATTACCATGTTTCTTGTTCATTAACAAGATTTTTCTCTTCAGCTAATATCATACCTCCCCAACAGTGTGTTGAGAGCAAAGGATCTAACTCATTATTTAAAATGACAGTAATATTTCAGCTATTTTTTTTCTTCAAGTGTAGGTTAACATAGCCACAAAATATTTTAAAAAGGAAACCTACTTATTGCTAATATCTCAAATAGACAAAATATATAAACTTAAAAAAGCTATTTTTACTTAAATGCCTGTCTTATGCCAATATCAGCTAAGAAAACACATACAATATCAGGTGTTTGATATCTCTGGAAGACTGTTTTTAGGAATCCAGATCTTTAACAAAAGTTTATGGATGCTTAAGTTCTTTATATATGAAGGCACAAGGCACAATATTTGCATATAACCCATGCACATACTCTAGTATAGTTTAATCTAGATCAATTATAATACCTATACAATGTGAATGCTATGAAAAATAGTTTTTATACTATATACTTCAGGGAATAATGACAAGAAAATGACTGTATATGTTCAGTAAAGACATAATTGTTTGAATATTTTTTTTTTTAATCTGTGGTCAGATGCATCTGAGGATGCCAACTCCAAGAACATGGAAGGCTGATTGGAGTAGTTAGTGATTCTCAATAATGATGCCAATTTGGTCTTCAGACCTCCTCCCATCTACAAATGAAGGCTGAAGTTTCACAGAATAGAAAGAGTTTGCCCACCCTCACAGTTCCTCGGGAGCAGGGCCTGACTTCAATCTCATGTCATTGTTTCCTTCTGCCAATGGTAGCAGTACCTTCTTCTGATATGTAACCTGCAAAAAAAGTGTAATGCTATTGTTTTCCACTTATTTTAGATAAAAGATGAAGAAAATACTTGGGTGCATATTTTAGGACAGTGATTTACCAAGTCAATGACTGCCTCCAATCTCAGAAGGAGAGCTGGGAAAATGGTGTCAGGTTACTCACTGTACTTGCCGGGTTGTAATAATGGATTTCCTTTAAAAGATGAAGCTCATCGTGATTGTGTTGCTTTCTTCATCTAAGTGTTATAGGACACCACACAAATAAGGAATTAGGAATACAACATTTGGTAACAAATTGTGTTAAAATTAAATTTAATATCATTAAACCATGTGTCACCAAACAAAGCCAGGATTATTGCTCTCCTCAAAATTCTGCTTCACAATGTTTAAACATATACCCTTTTCATTCTGGCACTCAGGGCTCTTCACAATTGGACTCCAGTTGTCTCTATGGCCTCCTTGTTTTCTGTACAGTATAATATCAGCCATTCTGAATTAATGCCACCAGTCTCCCAACTCCCAATTGATACCACAGCCTTTTTTTTTTTTTCAAGTTGCTAGTCTTTCACCCAGAAGGTAAACTTTTCCCCATTCTTTATCACATTTCTCATTTTTTCAAGGCCTAACTCAAACTCTAGTTCTCGCCTCTCTAAAGAGTACATGTTCTCTGTGCCTCTTTACCATTCTTATCAGTTTTTTTTTCAGTAATTAATAATTATTATTCTGTTTTTAAAAATGATTAATAATTTGAAAAATCTATTTCTCTTAGCTCTTGCCACTTCTCAGCCTGCAATAATGTTTATTGAATATAACAGAATATTTTCCAGAACAAAGTGATAATTTCACTCCTGTTCTACCTCTGTGTATGGTTTGAGGTACAGATTTATTTTAATATAAAATTTGACATGAGTTATCTTTTCTAGAAACAGGTAACCCAGAAGTTCCAGGAACTCAGGAAAGTAACATTTGCAATAGGTTAAAGAAAAATGAAAATTGTTAGGCTGAAAAAAAATATGGAGACAGTGTGATTTGCCTTGTTTCATCTAATTTCTAGAGCTCAGAGATAGGTAATGAATCATAACTATAGAAGGCAAAGACAAAAAGGAATATTCCAAATTAGACAGTGTTCAAGAATGGAAGCCTCATGCAGTATAGAGTTTTACATCAATATACTGGTTTTAGTGCATGTTGAAATGTAATAGAAGGAATATCTACTTTTAGCAGACAATTTTGGGAAAGTGGGTAAAGGCAATAGTATGAATTTTTCAAAGGCCTTTTAGGAAGATGTTCTATTACATCCTACATGGCAAAACTGCAAAATCATTCCTTCTGCAAATTGTCAAGTGCGTTGTTCAAAGTTTCATACATCATCGGTGCCAATATCTGATCATTTGAGTCTTGACTTCAGATATCCCACCTTCAAGTTCACTTTAAGTGTTTTCTATGATTCATTCACTATTTCACAAATTGTCCTTTCTTTCACTTTGTATCAGCTAATAATATTTATTTGTTTGTTTCTGATAATATATATAAATAAAGTGGCTCTTGACTTCAAGTTGGCTATAAGCCACCATAAATAGACATCAAGAAAAAGGAAGGTAAAACCATTTCTTCAGTCCTCCCCAAAGAAATAAACATGTGGGCAATATCCCAGGGTTAGAATATTTTATGGCTTACACAGTGATAGATTATTTTTATTTGTATTTTTTTTATAATCATTGCTTTTCTACTTTGTACAGCTTCACTAAAAGGACAAGTGACATTCAGATAGTTTATATCAAGCATTAAGATTGATTTTTAACATATTACTCTATTGATTATTGGAACATTTTAATATTTATACACATATTAATTTTAATTACTGTGATGAAACTCTTATAATCCTTCCTTGAGCTTTTTAGAAAAGAACTATTATTCAATAAAATATCATTTTATGTAATCTGTGTTTGATCTACAGATGCATTTAAAGAGATTTAATAAGAGATTTAGAAAAGTTTATAAAATTGAATTTCATACATTTTGATTTTAATCATTTTCAGTATTTAATATTGTTCATTTTAATCTAAGTTATGAGTAATATTAATTACTGATATTTTCTTGGGCCTAAATGTCATCTCTATACAAGTAAAAAAAATGTTCACTTGGTAAGTTCTTAAAAATGATATCTGTATTTATGGTTTGCTTCCATCAAATGAAAATGAGAATATTCATACATATACCTAAATTATTACATAATGCATGCACCATTTAAAATTTCCTTTTGGCGGCATATATGAAGTATTTAAGAACTTTACATGATTAGTTTTTATGTAGGCTATAAACATGGCAATTTAATTCATGTATATAATTCACACACATAAATCATATTATTAATGATTAAAGAACTGTTATTCAAATATCAGGAAGCTTAATTTAAAAATTGGATTAAAATACATTATATGCATAATTTTAGATAAACCACCTAACTTTTTAACATCCAATCTCCATTTGCTTTGTAAGAATAAGCTAATTGAGCTTAATGATTTTAGATATTGAGAACTAATGAAACTAATATTTGTTGAGCTTTTATGTCATATCAAACCTTTAATTAAGTAATTTTACACTCCTGATTCAGTTGCTAATTAATATTTGAGAAGAATTTAATTATACTAAAAACACCTTGATTGTGCAAACATAAGGAAGGTTCAGCCATTCAGCTCTGTTTTTGACTTCTCTACAGAAATTACTACCATTATACCTTCCTGCCTAGTTTTAGAATCCTTGGACAACTCTCAGGAGGTTTAGTAATGGGAGGGAATGAAATTATTATCACAAGGCTATGAGTGAATATGTCTCAGTTATGGATAAATGTCTATGTTTTGTAATACTTTTTCCTCTACAAATTTCTCTAGTAGTTCAGACTGAAAAACTTTCTTCAAATTTTCTTTCTTCTTCCTCTTCCATTCATCATACCTTCATCATTACATACTCTTCTAGTAATATTTGGTATTTTGCCTTATAATTTAAGAATAAAAAATACTTCGTGTGAGAATCACTGTAAAAACTTTTATGCTTACTAAAATCTAAATGAAAACCACATCTCAAGTGCCTTATCAATCATCTAAAGTTAGAAAATTTTGGAAAATTGATAATTATAGTTATAATAACATGAAATCAGTGTCTATAAGCATACTCAATCTGTGATTTTCAAAATGTTTTTCTGAGGAGATTTATATGTAAATAAAAGTAATATATATTCAAGGGGTTGCTGTCTGTTCATATCAGTGATGGTTAGTGGTCATTTTAAGCTAAAAGTGATAAGAATTAAAACTAATATTCTCTGTCAACTCATATCCTCATAAATCATAGTGCATTTAGGCATTTAGATTTTACATCTATAATGCCACATTAAGTCATGTAGATGCAAAATCAGATTATATTAGAACTCAATGTACCAAGAATCTCAGAAAACTGAAAATAATGTCTCTATTTAGAAGGTCGATGTGGTTTAGACCTTCCATCCCTAATGTATAAAGGTTGTACCAACATGATTTTTTTCCACTTTTTACCAGTTCTTTTCTCTTCCCGTTAAAAGTGACAACAGAAGAAACAACTCAAACACAATTTTTAAATGTTGGGAATTTATTGACATATGTGTTAATAAAGTTCTGAGTTAGGCTGTCTTTGGAGTTGGTTTGATCCTGTGGCTCAGTGATGACTCCAGACACAGGTTCTTTTTATCTCTCAGTACCACCTGCCATGGTATCTGTTAATATAAGGCTGCCACTTCATGGTGACAGTGTTTCCAACACTTTCAGTCTCATACCACAGTAAAGGAAGAGAAGAAAGCAGAAAGAAATCTGGTCCTGACACACTTGTGTGTGGGGGGAAGGGAGGGAGAGTTTCCAGAAAATTGCCCCTTATGTCTATTTGGACTGAATTGGTTCACCTGAATGCATTTTTGTGTTCAGAAGAGAGTTATATGCAAATTAGGTTAGGATGAAGTTATCAAAGGCAGTAACTCTGAAAGCAAAACAGAATTACCATCCTTCAAACTGGTGACTAAGTTAGTATCTTCTCTAAGGGCATGGCTGGCAATTCTTAGTGAACAGCAAAAATTCATTGTGCTAAGACAGCATCTATATCTAGGATTGATCCTTTACTCTCTAAAACAACCTGGTATAGATGGGGAAACTGAGGCCTACAGAGGGCAGGAACATTTTTTTGATGGTAATTAGCTATTAATTTTCTTTGCTTTTTTAGGTTAGAACTAAATCTTAAATTTACAGTTTAAAATTCTATATTTTCCATATTCTAAAAATTGTTGTGAGAAGAAATGCTCTGTTGCATAAAATGTCTCATAGATTTCTGAATAAAGATTTTAATAATATAAAGCAAAGCATCCAAAACATAGATAGAATCAAATATTTAATAAACTGAAATTAACAAGGCATTTTAAAAATTATAATCACTAACTTGTGAGTTTGCATATATATGCTTAATTCAAAATCTAGTAACTCCAATTTATTATTATCCTAAATGTATGTTTTGTGTATGTTTCTGTTAGTGCCTGTTAATTTTTAAAATGTAGATAGGAGTTTTATGATCAATAAAAGTCCTAAAAATACTTAATTCTAAAGATGGTTAAATGAATCTTTTCTGATATCATGCTACCATTAAACTGGTTTATAAATCTGAGTGCTTTCACTTATTGTTTCCTCTAAGCCTTTCACACTAGGAAAGCATAAAATCTTAGGTGATAAAAATAAACTTCCATTCCTCTGTAAAACCATTTCTTAACTGCAAAAAGTTCAAAAATCAAAGAAAACCTTGCATGTGAAAATGTCAGATCTTGTAGTTTCAGAGAGACACTTTCTCTGAGATCATTTTTATATTCTGTCAGGGCATTGAACATCTCTGAAGAAAGTTACAGAAACATCACATACATGAATATCTGCTTTAACACCATTGTCCCTCTGGAAGTTTGATAAGAGGTAGATGCATGAGTGCAGTGCAAAGGCTGAAGAGGGAGCACCTGTTAGATCTACTTACATGCACCACTCAGGAATTTTCTTTGCTTTTTTTAGTTTGTTTTTATATGAAATGCTCAAAATTTTTATAATATAACAGAAAACAATTTTTGTTCTTTCCAGCAGTAGGGGGAAAAAACCAGTACTTATGTTTAGAAGTTGTAATAGTGTGTGACATAGTATAGGGCATACGGTCATGTTCCTCCAAAAGGAGTTATAATGGCCAAAGTGTAGTGACAAAAAACTTCTTTTAGCTTACTGATATATTTATAACTATCACAGAAGACTTTTAACTGTGTTAACGTATGGTATTAAATTTTATCTTTTCTATATATCCTGAAACAACCAAGGAGTCCACTAACCATACTATCTAGAGAATACAATTTAAACTTCAGGTTGATCATATTTTTATACTTACTAAATGCTGGAGTCTGGCTGCAGCAAAATAACCGGGGGGTGACGAACAACTTGTGTAGATTGATAAAGCAGGAGTGGGAGCCTTTTATTGTAGGACAGGAGTGGTATATATACATTCCACACAGCTTATCCTAGTTAACATAAACTAGATACAGCAGTCAACCAATAAGGAATCTCCACACTTAATGGCTCACTGGCATTACTTCACAAACCACTCCCTCTGGCAAAATGCCAGGCGCCATCCTGACTTGTTTACAGACTCTAACAACTAAACTTAGAATACATACCATTTCTTGATCATTTCTTTCTGAGTAGGGAGAAGATAACATATTTTGTAAAGTGTTCAAGTCCACATCAGTAGAAGCTATATCCCCTCGCTCATGGATGGAAATTTATTGGTCGATGAATGAGGTCAACAGAGAAGATTCTGTGAAGAATCACTGTGTTCATGGAGACAAGGGTAGTAGAAAGCATAGTCAGAGTCAAGTTCAGTGGGGGGAGGTTCTCTTGAAGTCTTTGAAAGAATTGGCAATGTGCTCCCTATAAAGTTCGAACTTTTGTTACCTTCGAGGTTATGCCCAAAGTGACTTCCCTGAGACGACATTTCTGCCAAGGAGAAAAGTGATCCTGGAAGGTTTACAAGCCAAGAGAAAAATATGGAAGGTATAATTAGGAATGCGAATATGTCTTGTCTCTCTCTCCTATGATAATGGAAATGTAGCTCTCTGGGATTGTAAAATCCCAGCTACATTCTGTCCTGTTTCACATCAAAACTCACATTTCTGGAACACTCCCTACTACCGTTGGTTCCATTACTGTTCCCTAGTAGTTACTCTACTATTTTCATGTTGTATTTAATTTACTTATTTTTTATCCTAGATCCCCACATTAGAGAGAAAATAAGTCATACTTGTCTTTCTGTGTATGACTTGTTTTGTGTAACATGGTGACTTCTGCTAATTTCTGCAAATGACATGATCTCATTCTTCCTTATGGCTGGATAATATTCCATTGTGTATATATACCCTATTTTCTTTTATCCATTCATCATTTGATGGGTACCTAGGCTGATTGTAATTAGTGCTATAATAAATGAACGTGCAAATGATGAAAAGACATTTTCAAAATTCCAACAACCAATAAATATATTTAAAAAATGTTCACTGTTTTTAGCTAACAAGAAAACTCTGATGGAAATTACATTGAGATTCTATCTCACATTAGTCAGGATGGATATTATAAAAAAATAAAACAAACTAACAAAGATAATGTAGGGAAAGGGAATCCTAATATCTTTTTGGAGAGAATGTAAATTAGTACAGCCACTGTGGAAAAGAGTAAAAAACTAAAAATGAAACTACTCTATGATTTAAGCTTTACCACTCTTAGGTATATGCCCAAATGAATGAACTCAGCTTATCTTTTAGCATCACAGCCTCTTAATTAAACAAGCAATCAAAATCCCATGAACTCTGAGGTTTGTTTGTTAGGCATTTTGTACCTATTTGCATAATTAAACTGATAGGAGAGAACTAAGTAAATTATCATTTGTTGACAAAATGTTAAGTGTTTAAATTTGTGGAGAAAGTTCTTCAGGAGAAGATTAGAAAATTAGAAAATTAATTATAACTCACCCCAAACCAATGTGTAAAGGGTAGAATAGAAAAATAATTGGTGCAGGAAATATATATGAAATAACGAAAATTGTACAAAACAGTACTATGTCTTTAAAACATTTAATAATTTAAATAGTTATTATCTTCCTAGGCACAAGTCAGTTATTGTAATTCTTGAACTTCCTCTGTTTTGCCACTGCATATGTCTGTTTCTTCACACCTACTCCACATATGTGTAGCATCTTCATTTCTATCAGCTTTCAGAAAGCATATAATTACATTAATTTATTTAATTTATAGATTTTTATTGATTACAATCTATGTCGACTCCATTCTCTAGCCACAAAGGGATCTCTGGTATCCTCACCATTAGCTGATCCCTCAGTGATTTTTCAGAATGGGTTTTTACTGGGAATGTTCTGTTTCTTAGGCAATTGCTTCCTTCTCAGAAACGTGGATGTGTCTTAAATCGTATCTCACAGGGCAAATTTTATGACTAAGTTTTTTTGTTTTGTTTTTTTTTTGCCAAATTATATGCCTGAATTATTTCTTACTATAAACTTTGGAGTTTGTCTCAGTTTTGCTTTTAAACTAGGTTTTTACCAATTGAAAATGATTATTGAATAGTTTATTTTAATAAACAACTATAAAAGATAAACTATCTAAATATAAGAAAATCAACCTCTCATCTTAATGTGGTTTTGTGTATTTAGCAACTCTGTTTTATGTGGAAAACTTGGGTAAAATTACAGCAAATGCATTTACCATTAATCTGGAAGAAATTACTCTGCATGGTAAACTGTTTTGCTTGAAAATGAAAATACATAGTTGGAAGCCTGTGTTTTCAATGATTTTTTTAAAAAAGATTTTGAATCAAAAGTCAGCTTGTGAGTTGTTTGAAAAGTACGTTGGACTTATTTTCATTAGAAACAAACTTTGAAAATTGAATTTTCAAAGAAAATTATATTTGGGTACCATGCCCATTCATTATTCTTTTTTTCTTATATAATAATGTTTTTATTTTATTTTACTTTTTGTGGTGCTGGGGATTGAACCCAGGGCCTTGTTCATGTGAGGCAAGCACTTTACCAAATGAGCTATATCCCTGATAATTTATTTTTAAAAATCCCACTATTTCATAGGAAATATTAACATTTGATATGAATTGGGGTTCCAAGTATATTGACCCAGTTTTTAAATTCTTTTCAATATTGTTGGGGCTTCTCTAGTTCTATTTCTCATCCCATACCCTGGACTATCTCAACCTCATAGGCATCTTCAGTTATCAAAAATATATGGATGACACACGGTTCTATTTTTTGTACAGCTCTCTCTCCTATCTATTAGGCTACAACTTTCCAGTGAGACTCTTCACATGGATGCCTACTCGATATATAATTCTTGGCTATCCAAAATTAAACCTTCTCATTTTTCTTCCTTTATTCCTGTTTCAGTGCAGAGTATCCTACATCATCCAGTTCTATGACCATAAGTGTGAGGGCTATTTTTGACTTTTCTTTCTACTTCACTCTCCTATATCTCATTGATCATGGAATCCTTTGGCTGTAGCTCCTAATTATTAAAGCTTTTTTTCTTTTCAGATTTTCTACCTACTATTTGGGCATGCACTAATCCACTCCTTGTGTGCTACCAGCATAATCATCTTCTTTCCTTTTTCAAATGCCCTAAGCTGCCAAAATTGCAAGTGTACTTGGAGGATTTATGAGACTTTCAGCACCTGCCTAATAGCTGCCTCTTCATACTGCTCCTTAGGCTGTTCCCTTGCTTTTGCCAAGCTATAGCCATAGGGAACTCATTTCAGCTCTTCGGCTGTGTCAGGCTGTCTCTCTGCCATGTCTTACAACAGGCAATCCCCATGTATATCAGAATATTATTTGCCCTCCCCTTTCTCTTTTTCCCATTCACTGTCCTAACTCCAAGCCCAACATCTGTCTCAGTTCCCTGAAAGGCTTCCTGCGACTTCCCTGAAGCCTCTCTTCCTAATTGAAGAAGTCCCTCCAGTGTGCTCGCATTGCACATCATATTTGCTTCTCATATAACTCATCATATTTTATTAAAAAGGCTACTTTAAATACTTAACATTTGCTATTTTATTGTATGTCTCCCTCTAGATTTTAGTCACCATTCACAAACTACATCAAAATTTTCTCACTATTTTATTTATTTTACTGAGGACAATAACCACATATAGGTGCTTAGTGAATATTTATTGAATATGGATACAAATAACAAATTTTAGCTTAATATTACATTAAACAGTTTTACTAGAAATTATGCATTCTGATAATTATTGGTATATTATAAACAAAGTCTGATGACTTAAATTTGATTCAGAAATATCACTTTTTAATAAATCATAAATAGATATTATGAGTAGAAATAAAAATCTGGGGCTTAGCTGAAAACTTATTACACAGATGCTAACAGATCTCTTTTCAAGTTGACCTAGTAAGATTACAGATGTTTCTTGTCTTACAATGGGGTATATATAACAATAAACCCATTATAAAATAAAAATATCATAAGTTGAAGATGTGTTTAATGTATGTAGCCTTCTGAATATCATTGTTAATTAACCCAGCATAGCTTTAACTTGTTCAGAAAACTTATATTAGCCTAGAGATGTGAAAAACCATCTAACATAAAGCCTATTTTATAGTAAAGAACTGAGTATTTCATATTATTCATCAATCACTGTACTTAAACACCAGAATGGTTACATGTGTTTGCTTTCACACCATCATAACATTTTAAAACATCCTAAATTGGATGGTTGTAAGTCTGACATTGTATCCACTTATAGATATAATAGAAAATTAGCTCAATATAGTGACATATTTTCCTTTTTAAAAAAAGGAGGTGTATTTTTAAGTCCCAAACACTTTTTCCAAACATGGCTATTCTTTTCATATCAGATTTGGATAGGACAGTCATTAATGCCATCATATGCAAATAAGAAAGTCACCCATTTGGTTATCTTCCATGAAATACCAAATATTCTATTTTGAGGCTGAACTTTTGTTAGTATGTATTTTATCTATAAAAAAGTTTTCTTCCAGTAACTTTATGTTGTACAGGAAGATTCAAACAGATAGCACCTATGTTAATTTTTTCCCTTTTACAGAAAATCTTTATTGGAGGAGATGTTTCTAAGGAGAACTTGTCCCTGTCCAATTCTACTTTAAAACATGACTATTCAGTACCTAAAAAATAAGTTCCAGGAAGACAATACAACCATGGAATTTTTCATGTGAACTTTTCAAATGAGATTAGATTTTAGAAACATTTGCCTGGGTGATAAAATGACAATTTTTCATAATTAAATTTTTGCACATATGTGAAATGTTTTCACCACAGAGCATTTATGTCATCATAGAGAACTAATGCATTTGTAATCAAGGCCTTCATAGACTGGTAATAAACAAGTGTCAAATTCTCTGCTGGGATAGTCATATTTATTTTTGCAATGATATGAATAAATGAAGAATACACCAAGGAAAATGTAGAGTGAAATACTGTAATAACCTTGACATTGTGAAATATCAAGCCCTCAAGACAACCCCAGTGTTTGTTCCTTTTATTGTTGTTTTCCTCTATTTTTTGCTCTAATTCTTTCCTAATAATGATAATTGACAATTCACTGTGATAAGCCATCTAAAAAGCTAAATTGAATTATTTGTATCTATTTTATATATTTATAAAGCTTTCTTTTACAGGTGATATACTTACATTGAAACCTCAAGAAAATCATCAAATTATTAAAATACATGATTTGCCAGTGAAGTTAACAAAAACATAATCAAAATTTATAAAATAAATTAAAGAGTTTTCATTTCCACCAGTGATAATCAACTGGAAAAGTAACCAAGAGTAAAATAACTATTACAATAACTAAGCATTAGTCTATTAAGTGTTTGATGTTTAATAATCACCAAGGAATGCCACCAGCATTTTAAAATGTTACTAAAGAGTATGATAAAATACATGCATATATGAAAAATTTTATTGTGGTAATGTATGGAATAATGTTAATTCTCTTTAAAATTATATTTTAATTCAGTGTAATTTCAAACAAAAGTCCAGCAATGTTTTGTTTATCTTCTCTTATCAGTTCTATCGCTTTCTCTCTTCATTCTCCCTCTCTTTCTGTCTCTGTCTCTGTCTCTGTCTGTTTCTGTCTCTCTCTCTCTCTCTCTCTCTCTCTCTCTCTCTCTCTCTCACACACACACACACACACACACACACAGAGCCACTGAATCAACCATGATACAGGCACTTTTTAAAGTAATATGGAAGCAAATACTAAAATTAAATGTTCATGATCCAACAATTCTACAATACTTTTTTGGGAATATAGATCAGAAATTGTTTACACAGACCTTCAAAAAGACATGCATGAGGTTTTGCTAATCTGAGCACTGTTGGTGAAAGCAAAATTTTAGAGATAGCCTGGAGATAGTCACCAACATGTATAGCATGTTGTTGTGATCTACAAAATGCCCTAATAACAGAAGTCAAAGCCAAAGAACTACATCAATAAGAGCAATGTGACTAAATAGAACAGAGAATGTTGAGTCAAAATTTGAAAAAGTGCTACACCAGTAAAATAGCATAGACCCAAAATGCATTTGTTCTATAATGAATAAATATGAAAATAAATTATTGGAAGGTGGATTGGAAGGCATATATTACATTTATAAAGTTAGTGCCTATTGGTGGATACTGGAATATGGATATGAAAGGAAATATACAGATTTACATAGGAGCTAATAGCAGCTATATGATTTGGGCTGAGGAACATTATCAATCTGGGCCTGTGCAGTAGGGAGCTTAATTAAAGGAAGAGCAAATTCAAGACCTACTTTTAAAAATTTGGATTATATACTGAAACTTTATCTTCATTCTTATTGTTGAATAAGTATTTCTAGTTGGAAATAGATCAAATGACCATTTTGAAGGATATTATAAGTAGACATTTAATTGAATAATATTAAAAAGAAAGCTATTATGCCAAGTTAAACATTAATTCTCCCATTTAACAGTACTTAGTCAGGTATAATTGACTATGTAATATACTCTGGTGAAAATATTAACTTTTTTAAAAACAATCTCTAATATTCATTAAAATCATTATCAAAAATTGAAGATTCTATTTTACACAAAGATAACTGGAATGCATTTAAAAAGTCTCAAAATATACAAAACAAAAGTTTGCATAAATTTTAGAGAAACATTTGCAAATATCATTGCAATGGAGATTTCAGTACATTTTTTATAATCATGGGTATTTTACGCAATTAAAATTAACAAAGTTTTAAAAATATATGAAATGTATAAAAATTGTACATTTTATACAATAAACAGATTGTATTTCTATAAAATGTCACTTAACAAAAATAATTCAAGGAAAAATCATAGTGTGACACCTAAAAACAAACACCACAAAATCTGAGTGTATAAATTATTGATAAGAAAAAAATATTTATATATGATTTTATTCAAATCATTGTATATAATGTTTTATAAGAATATTCCATATCATAAAGGTATCATTTTTCTCCAAATTTATATATACATATATATAAAACCACAATTTTTTGCATTGATTGATATATAATAAAAACAACTTTAAAATCATCCAAAAATATACTTTACCTTAATATTTCCAACACATAAATAGTACCAGCACAAAATTTTCTATTCATACATATTTGATAAACCAAGAAGAACAATTAAAACCATTTAAATAATTACTATGAGCAGGGCTTGTGTTGTGGCTCAGCGATAGAGCACTCACCTAACATATGTGAGGTACTGGGCTCGATCGATTCTCAGCACCACATAAAAATAAATAAACAAAAATCATAGAGGTATTATGTTCACCTACAACTAAAAAAATACAAGAATATATTTACAGTGGAAATAGAAAGATTTCACAATACCTGTAAAAAGAAGGAGGTCAAAATAGCATAGAAGAATCAAGCATTTTAATAGAGAACAAAGATAAAGTCAAGATATAAAAGAATCTCTATTACGGGGAGACATTTCTTAAACAACTGAATCCATTTAAACAGGTGTCATTGCACTTTTAGGTAAAAGAGCAGTAGAGCCCTTTGTACTCATAATCTCAAAATCTCCTGGCACAGTCCAGAGGACTAAGGCCAAACAGAAAATTAGTATCATTAAAATCTGAGAGATATAATTTATTCATAAAGCATGTAAAAGGAAATTTAATTCATAAAACAATCTCTTCAATCAGAGGCCATCAGAATTTTCAAAACTTTATGAATTTTCAAATATCCCCTCATGTTACTAAAGAATAAGACTAATGCGTTTTTAGTAGAATAAAATTCTGAGCACAAGATAGTAGTTACTTCATTTTTATATTGAAAAAGGGAAATGAAAACTAATTACTGTGTTTATGTCAGGCTAAAATTTGTTGAAAGATTTTAAATGAATAATGTTCAACTAATAGGTTAGAGGAAAAAGGCTTTTGCATGTGGATACACTTTTTTTGGCTGATTTATAGCAAATGTGTGATTGTGTTGCACAGAATTCTTGGCCAGGCTATAGAATTAGCTACATCAATGTAAAAATATGCTTGTCACAAAAGCCTTATAATATGGCAAGACTTTCTCATCACCATTCAACAAACCTCCATTACAAAACTTATAGATTGAGAGATCAGCTGTTTGGTTGATTGTCCATGGATGGTCCATGTGTAGAAGCCTTGGTCTCCAGGGTGATGCTGTTGGAGGTGGTGGAATCCTTAGGAGCTAAGGCCCATGGGATATCCTTAGGTCATTGGGAGCACACCCTCAATGGTATTAGGAGACCCAGCTTTCTATTTTCCCTCTTTTGCTTTCTGACTTACAATGTAAGCAGATCTGCCTTACCACCTGCTCTTGTTATGATATGCTGCCCTTCAGAGGACCAAGGCAATGAAGGAATTTAATCTTCCCTGAACTGGAACTTCCAGAACCATGAGCCAAAATAAACCTTTTCTCTATATAAGGTGTTGACTCAGGTATTTCATCATAGTGATAGAAAGCTAAATAATGTAAATGCTTCTCCTAAGCCAGGTTTACCTCGATATAAAAACTGATTCTGGAGTAACAAGCTGTCTGAATTTCACCAAGTCACTTGATTATTCAATATCTTAGTTTATTCTTCTCAATGTGGGAAATGAAAATACTTCAAAACATATGTGAGAATTGATGTCCAACACGTAGTAGAAAAATTAAAAACCATTAACTCTGGGTTTTATACTAAGTGGGATAATTTTCCTAATAACATAAAATATTATCTTTATTTCTTTATTAATATTCCCAGGTACATTGTTTGCCATAGAGTGGGCATTTAGTAAATAGTTATAGAATAAACATACTTTGGGATGTTGTTTAACAATTCTTTAGTTAAAGTTTCCTGACAACTTATTATCATTAATTGTAAAAAAAAAAAAAAACAACATTGAGAAAGGTCTGGGCCTGGAGCTAGGACAGAAGTTATGAGTGTAGCACAACTACTGCAGACATTCTCCTCATTTGATTACTTTGTCATCTCTTTAGTTCATGTGATAAAACCAAGAGGCTATTGAGAAATTCACTGAAGACTTTATTCATTTAAAAAACATTCAGAAGTTTCTAGACATTAGGTACTATACTGTGGTCAGTGAATAAAACATCCCAATTCTCATGGAGCTGTTCCAAAGAGGTAGGTAAACAAGAGTACTTTTTTTTTTTTTTTTTTTTTTACAGTTTCCTTAAGAAATCCATTTTTTTTTCTTAAATCTCCTGAAAGTAGGAAAACAGTTGAGTATCTTATCTTCTGGTAAGTGGTATCTGGGCAGAGAAGCAAATTATCTTTTCCCAAATGTTGATTGGTGCCTTAGAGATGTGTGGTGGCAAGACAAAGGGGAAAAAAAAAAGAAAAAAAAATCTTCCTTTGGAGCTAAGGACAGCCACTTGTGGAGTAGAGACTTGCTCTTGTTACAAGCATTTAGAACTTTCTGATAAAAGATGTTATTTATCTTTATCTTTTCTCTTTTTATTTTTAAATTTTGAGTCATTCTCAATTATTAGGACCAGTGATGCTAGTTCATAGTACCTAAGTGTTTTTAGAAGTATGGCATCTAAAATGCTATCATAAAGACTTATTTATTGAAGGAATCCTGGAATTGGAAGGCACATAAACTCACCATTTCTCCCACTTAGCACATACTATATCGAATGTGTATAAAATTAAGTCTATGTGGTCTTAAAAATGAGTATGTGCATACATATCCACACTGTGTGGCTATTCATGGTATGGACTTTAATAGTATACTTGGTTGGATTAAATTTTAGTACAAAGTGAATTTAATAGCTGTTATTGCTAAGACTATTTCCTGAGGTTAAACTAGTTCCTTTTGAAAAGGTTGACCACTGCAGATATTGAATTCAGTGTTTGTTCAGTTTTAATCGAGGTTTTATTACTTACAGTCTTTAAAAAGCTATTCCACATGAAAATATCATTCTCTACCCCTTCCTTCTCAGCAGCAAGCAACCTAGGAAAAGGGGAATTTAAAGCAGTTTCCAAAAAATTTAAAAAACACTATTATGATACAGCATGATCTGGCTTTCGCATCTTCAAGCAGAAACGTACCTCTGCTAACCTACAGTAAGGCACGAAATAATTGTGTTGCGTGCTAAATGGCACTTTTTATTTTTTATTTGTGCTTAAACATTCAATTTTCAGCAGATTATTTGGAGATGATCAGCAGTCTTTGGAAACTAAAAACACACTAGAGGTCAGGGCAGTGGGGCCTGATGGGAAAAGAATGCAGTCCACAAAGGTGGTCTTTGTAAGACATGACGACATGCTGGTGTCTATTACTGAACTGGCAGGCTGACCACTTCCCCTAGTGTCTGCTCCTGAAATATTAAACTCATCTGTGTTGCAAGGCAAGACTGGAGGAAACAAGCAGGCTTTTAAGACACCCAAAGCCTTAGCTCCAGAACAAGGATCAATTTCACCCATTTAGGTGAAATCCCTTCTGCAAAGCAGCTTGATGTTGCGCAGTGAGTTTTGGTACAGGGTTATGCTGTTTTGTTGATTTGTTTTTATTTTTTTCTTTTTTTTTTTTTGGTATGCAACTACAAACTTCTAAGGTTCAAAGTGATAAATGGAAATAATGGAGACCTTGACATTTTCTAGAAATTTATTGAGTGCTCCAGTTGACCTGTTCTTTTCAGAGTCTTAAGCTGTTTTATCAAAAGGAGAGCCACAGCATTTTGCACTTGGTATTAATTTCTTCAGGCCTATTTTAAAATGAGTCATTTTGAATTTCTGTAAACTACATTAAAATTGATTTTATTAGCACTTGAAAATATTTTCTACTTGAAAAAAAAAAATCCTAGGGATTTACACCTTATCCATTTACCACATTGACTTCTCTTTTCCACCTCTACCACAGAGAGCAAGCTGACTGCTCCCTTAAGTGTTGAGCATTGTATACTATGTTGTTATATCTGAGTTAAATAAGGGTCTATTCTAATGGCTAGGGATTGTACCATTCTTATTTCTTCTTCTTTTTTTAAATCAGTACTGATGATGTCATTTTAAGTCTTTTCTCCTTTTCAATTTTTCCCTCAATTTATAGTTACTGCTATGTTCGATTATGGAGGAATCTGCAGGAATGTTCAATGTTAGAATGATCAGGCAGAAAATATCTTTAGGACCCTATTTTTGAAGCAATTCAGAACATTGTAAGGTATTACATTGTTTTTTGCCATTATTATATTAAATATTGTTCCTGTTTTTTGAGAAAGTATGGATTGACGTTTTCCATAAATGCATGGCTACTTGGACTCAATATACATCAATCTGCCCTACAATTCCAAAATTACTTTGGAATTCTGAAAAAAAATTCTCAGTTTTCTATTTTTCTTTTTTTGATTATCATATATAGGCTTATTCTTTTTAGTTTTTGTTCAGAAGTATGTACATATTATTATACACATCTTACTCTATATTTTCTTTATAATGTTCTTATGATAGTGATGGGCTTTTACAGTCAAGATATGTACATATTTTGCACTTTATCAATACTTTCCAATATACTGTCACATCTATTCCTTACTCTCCCCCTAGGTAGTGAGTGACTTACCAAGATTTTATCACTCTGGCATAACAGATTGGAACTGGAGTTAGAGATTGAGATTTTTAAATTCTCCAATATTTTCCTTGTCTGCAGCTTTCTTTTATATTCAACAACAAAATTCTCCTTTTCATGAAAGTATTTTTCCAATATTAAAAATTTTGTGCAAATCGCTGCTGAATACCAGCTGGAAGGATTTCTTAAATGTCCTTCAAACTAGCAATATCTGCCTAAACTAAAAACAAAAGTATTTTGTTTTTAGTCATGAAGGCATTGGTCTGCAAAATTAACTGAAAATGGGTGAATATTAACCCTGTGAAAGGAATATATTTTCAGGTAGAATAAAGTAAATGAAAATTTCAAAGATCCAACCAATGTGAATCTCATTTAACAAATGGAGGTATGAAAATTTTAACACTGATTGAAATGAAAAGAAATGCTTAGTCTTAGCTTATTGGCATTTTGAAGCAGTGGATCAGAGAAATGAGAAAGTGCCACATTAGTTCAGACTGAAAGTTGTTCTCTAATACTAATATGTTATACATTTACCTTTCTCTAAATAGATTTTTCTTTATTTTTTCTGATTTTCTTCTCTTGCTTTCCACAGTGAGTAATATAGTGGAATAAAAATATAAATGAATATTATGTTAATTTAATTCTAATGTACTGATAGTATTTATATTTTAAAGAATATTTCAATTGTATTTGTGTTTAAATTTTTGAAAGCATTATGCAAATTCAGCTTGGTTCCCATTTTCATTTATTAGTTACAAGAAAAATTATTCTAGCTAATAGCAAGTGGTTATATTTAAATCACTCTATGATATACCCAGTCTTGTTTTTCTATATAGTATTTTTTATTTATTGTTTGTTAGATATATTGAAAGCAAGATTCCATTATTAGAGGAGGGGGCACCCCACTGCTGATTTTGCAGGGAGCTGGACTCTGATTATTTTTCTCTTTGTTTTATCTTCTTGAGGATGAAGTGGATAATGCTCATCTGTGGGAGGTCATATTTTAGATAGTGGGACCATAAAATTCATCCTCCTTTTAGATTACTTTTATTTATTTATTTTTTTTTAACGATCTTTTTTTTTTTTAATTTTTTTTATTGGTTGTTCACAACATTACAAAGCTCTTGACATATCATATTTCATACATTAGATTGAAGTGGGTTATGAACTCCCAATTTTACCCCAAATGCAGATTGCAGAATCACGTCGGTTATACATCCACATTTTTACATAATGCCCAATTAGTAATTGTTGTATTCTGCTACCTTTCCTATCCCCTACTATCCCCCCTCCCCTCCCCTCCCCTCCCTTACAGTAGATTACTTTTAAAGTGAAATGGAGCACTAGTTTTAAGTCCACAATATTCTGTTCATTCATAAGCTATTCTATTAGCCAAAGAAACACACTAGAAATCCTTCTGTTTAGATAACATGGTACACAGTGCTGCACTATCAGCATGGTCAGAGAAGAGGCAGCACTGATTTTTGTGGAGAAGTAGGCCAGACTTGGCCTTGTCAGCAGACACGGGTTTAAAGGATGAACAATACAAATCCCCATGTAATGATTCTCAATTATCCTTCAAAGATGAGAGTTAACCAATTATAGAACAGGTGTAGCTTTTCCTCTATTCTTTAGATGGTAAGGTCTGTCATTATAGTTCACTGGGTACTGAGATCAGAGAGAGCCTCAGAGGATTATCCTCTTATTTGGATGGGAGTGAGAGAACAAACCAACATTGCAATAGCTGACTTTCACCGAGGAAGACCTGACCTCTCTTTCTGAAATGATAAGATACTTCTTTTCATAAGATGCAGCACATATCCATAAATGTTTTAGAAATGATAGTTCTGGAATTTTTCTTTTTCACATTACTTTTGCAAGGTATCCATTGAATTTCCTCCCAATTTCTTCTTGTGGTTATTTCATATAGAATGAACATCATAATAGGACAAAGCCACTGCATTGAAAAGAATCTTTTACACATAGCCACTGTAGTGCCTGAGTTGAAGACATAGTTTAAAATCTGTTTCCAAAAAGAGTTTGAAATTGAAGTTGGAAAAATGGGCACAAAATATGCTACAGATTCAAGAGGGACAGGAATAGGTGATAGTAGGAAATTGGGAAAGCAGTGTCACAAAGTTTAAAGAAGGCAGAGAGAATGAATACTACACAGTACAGATCATCTGAAATTGATTGAAACAAGATAACAAACTGAGTCTAAAACATGAGTGTATTTATTTGTTTCTAAGGCCTGCCTGCCCACTTAGCATGCTGGATCAATTTAAATGGACTGAAGCAAATGTGCATTGTTGATGTGTAGAGGATTTTGTTAGATCATGATTTGTAAACATGTCAGAATGTTAAAAGAAATAAAAATATTGGTTAAGAAATCCATATATTTTACTTATATAATAATTTAAGTATAAACACATTCTTCAACTTTTATTTACTGTGCAATGGAATTCAGATTGTTACATGACACTTTTACCTCAACAAAGAAATGGTGGTTGCTTTTAGTCTATCTGGGAAATATAATTAAAAGCTTCCTCTTTTCAAGTCTTCTGTGTCATTCACGATTTTTTTCTCAGCCTGTCAATTTATTTTTCCTAAGTGATTCCACTATATTCTATGAAAATTGTTGTCATTCATGTACATGGTAGATTCTGATCTCTTCCTGCAAAGGCCACAGCTGCAGCCCTATAGTTGGTCACCACAAAGAGTGTGGGTTGGGAGGCCCTTAGGGCAGACCCAGTGCTCTTGGACTTGAATTAATTCCCTGTTTTTCTGGCCTAATGCCTAATTTACTACCAGTTTTGTTTTTGGATTTGCACTTTTAAGGGACCCTTAAGTCTCCAAAAGCTCATCCTTAATCTGTGATAATCTAGACGTTGTTTCTCAACTTTGTATTGTTTATTTAAAAAATTATTTATTATAATTAAGTATATATGGCAGCAGAATGCATTTTGATTCACTGTACACAATTGCAGCACAACATTTATTTCAGTGGTTGGACATGATGCAGCATCACACCATACGTGCAGTCATACGTGTACCTAGGGTAATGATGTCCATCTTATTCTACCATCTTTCCTGCCCCCCATGTACCCTCTCGACCCTCCCACCCCTTCACCCAGTCACAGTTCTTCCATTTTCCCATGCTTCTTACCTCCTCATTATGGATCATCATCCACTTACAGAAATTTGGCCTTTGGTTTTTGGGATTGGCTTACTTCACTTAGCATGACATTCTCCAACTCCATTCATTTACCTGCAAATGTCATAATTTTATTCTTTTCCTGCTGTATAATATTCCATTGTGTATATATACAATAGTTTCTTTATCCATTCATCTACTGAGGGGCATGTAAGTTGCTTCCACAGTTTAGCTATTGTGAATTGAGCTGCTATGAACATTGATGTGACTGCTTTACTGTAGTATGCTGATTTGAAGTCCTTTGGATATAGACTGAGGAGTGGGATAGCTTCGTCAAATGATGGTTCCATTCCAAGTTTTCGGAGGAATTCCCATACTGCTTTCCAGATTGGTTGTACCAATTTGCAGTTCCACCAGCAATGTATGAGTGTGCCTTTTCCCTCACACCCTCGCCAAATTTGGTTTGCTGTATTCTTGAAAACTGCCATTCTGACTAGAGTGAGACAAAATCTTAGACTAGTTTTGGTTTGCTTTTCTCTAATTACTAGAGAGTTGAACCTTTTTTCATATATCTGTTGATCAAATGTATATCTTCTTCTGAGAAACGTCTGTTCAGCTCCTTAGCTCATTTTTGATTGGTTGGTTGTTTGTTTTTTTGGTGTTAAGTATTTTGAGTTCTTTATGTGTCCTGGAGATGAATATTCAATCTGATGTGTGTGTGGCAAAAATTTCCTACCAAAACATAGGCTCTTTCTTCACTTCATTGATTGTTTCTTTTTCTGAGAAGAAGCTTTTTAATTTGAGTCCATCCCATTTATTCATTCTTGATTTTATTTCTTGTGCTTGAGGACTCCTGTTAAGGAAGTCCGGGCCTGATCCAATGTGATGAAAAGTTGGGCCTATATTTTTCTTCTTTTAAATGCAGGGTCTCTGTTCTAGTGCTGAAGTCCTTGTTCTACTTTGAGTTCATTTTTGTGCAGGGTGAGAGATAAAGGTTGAATTTCATTTTGCTACATGTGGATTTCCAGTTTTCCCAGCACAATTTGTAGAATGGGTTATCTTTTCTCCAATGTATGTTTTTGGAGCCTTTGACTAGTATGAGATAACTGTATTTATGTGGGTTTGTCTCTGTGTCTTCTATTCTGTACCATTGGTGTACGTGTCTATTTTGGTGCCAATACCATGCCATTTTTGTTACTATTACTCCATAGCATAGTTTAAGGTCTGGTATTGCAATGCCCTCTGCTTCATTCTTCTTGCTAAGTATTGTTTTGGCTATTCTGGATCTCTTATTTTTTAATTTTTTTAATTTGTTTTAATTAGTTATACATGACAGTACAATGACTTTGATATATCATACATTTGAATCAGATGGGATATAATTTCTCATTTTTTTGAGTGTACAGGTTGTAGAATCATATTGGTCATGCAGTCACAGATTTACACACAGTAATAATAATGTCTGTTTCATTCTACTATCTTTCCTATCCCCACATCTCCTCCCATAACTTCTCTCTACCTAATCTAAGATAACGCTATTCTTTTTATTTTCCTCACATCTTCATACATGTATTTTGTATAACGATGAGGGTCTCCTTCCACCATCCATGCAATTCCCATTCTCCCTCCCTTTCCCTCCCACCTCTCTTCCCTATCTAGAGGTAATCTTCTTCCCATGCTCTTCCTCCCTACCCCATTTTGAGTCACCCCCTTATATCAGAGAAGACATTCAGCATTTTTTTTTTGTGATTGGCTAACTTCACTTAGCATAATCTGCTCCCAGATGAATTTCATGATTACTTTTTCTAGTTTTATGAAGAATGTCATTAGAATTTAAATAGGAATTGCATTAAGTCTGTATAACACTTTTGGTAGTTACTATGCCATTTTGACAATATTAATTCTGCCAATTTAATAGCATGGGAGATCTTTCCATCTTCTAAAGTCTTCTTAGTTTCTTTCTTTAGCTTTCTGTAGTTTTCATTGTAGAGGTCTTTCACCTCTTTTGTTAGATTGAGTCTCAAGGGTTTTTTTTGTTTTGTTTTGTTTTGTTTTTTGAGGCTTTTGTGAATGGGGTAGTTGTCCTAATTTCACTTCAGTGGATTCCTCACTGATGTACAGAAATGCATTTGATTTTATATCCTGCTACTTTGCTGAATTCATATATTAGTTCTACAAGTTTTCTGGTAGAATTATTTGCATGTTCTAAATATAAAATCATGTTGTTGGCAATTAGTGATAGTTTAAATTCTTCTCTTCCTATTCATATCTTCTTAATTTCTTTCATCTCTCTTATTGCTCTGATTATAGTTTCCAGGACTATGTTGAATAGAAGTGGTGAAAGAGGGTATCCCTGTATTATTCCAATTTTTAGAGAGAATGCTTTCAATTTTTCCTCATTTAGAATGATGTTGGTCTCGGACTTAGCATAGATACCTTCTAAATGTTGAGGTATGTTCCTACTCTTTCTAGTTTTTCTAGTGTTTTGAACATGATGGAATGCTGTATCAAATGATTTTTCTGCATCTGTTGAGATGATCATATGAGTCTTCTTTTGAAGTCTGTTGATGTGGTGAATTATGTTTACTGATTTCTGTATGTTGAACTAAAATTTGCATCCCTGGAATGAATCCAACTTGATTGTGGTGCACTATCTTTTGAATTTGTTTTTGTATGTGATTTTGTAAGTTTTGTATATGATTTGCCAAAATTTTATTGAGAATTTCTGCATCTGGTCTTGTAGAACTTGGCTGAGAATTCATCTAGTCCCGGGCTTTTCTTCATTGGGAAGCTTTTGATGGCATCTTTTATTTCCTTACTTGAATTGATCTATTTAAATTGTGAATGTCCTCCTGATTCAGTTTGGGTAGATCTAGAAATTTGTCCATGTCTTCAAGATTTTGTATTTTATTTGAGTACAAATTTTCAAAAATGTTCTTAATTATGTTTTGTATTTCAGTAGTGTACTTCGTGATATTCCCTTTCCATCAAGAATTTTCATAATTATAGGTTTTTCTCTCTTTCTCTTTGTTAGTATAGTTAAGGGTTTGTCAATTTTATTTATTTTTTTCAAAGAACAAATGTTTCATATCGTCAGTTTTTTTTGTTTCAATTTCATGGATTTCAGCTCTAATTTTAATTATTTCCTGTCTTCTACTCCTTTGGTGTTGATTTGTTCTTTTTTCTAGGTCTTTGAGATGTAATGTTAGGTCACTTATTTGTTGACTTTTTATCCTTTTAATAAATGAGTTCAATGAAATGAGCTTTCCTTTTAGCTCTATGTTCAGAGTGACCCAGAGATTTTTATATGTTGTATCAGTGTTTTCATTTGTCTCTAAGTAGTTTTTAATCTATTTCCTGATTTATTCTGCTATCCATTCATCATTCAATAGTATGTTAGTTAGTCTCTAGGTGTTGGATTTATTTCTATATTTATTTTATTGTTCATTTCTAATTTCAAACAATTATTATCTGATAGAACACAGAGTAGCATTTCTTTTTTTTTTGTAATTGCTAAGAGTTACTTTGTGGCATAATATATTGTCTATTTTAGAGAAGGATCCATATGCTGCTGAGAAGGAAGTGTATTCCTTAATAATGGATGAAAAACGAATATGCTATATATGTCTGTTAAGTCTAAATTATTGATTGTATTATTGAGTTTTATAGTTTCTTTGTTTAGTTTTTGTTTGGAAGATCTATCCAGTGATGAGAGATGTGTGTTAAAGTCACCCAGTATTATTGTGTTGTGGTCTGTTTGATTCTTGAAAATGAGAGGGTTTGTTTGATGTATATAGATGCTCCATTGTTTGGGGCACATATATTTATGATTTTTTTTTGTTGTTGTTGATGTATGCTTCCCTTAAGCAGTATAAAATGTCTTTATTTATCTCTTCTGACTAACTTTGGCTTGAAATCCACTTTTTCCGATATGGGTATGGAAACCGCTGCTTCTTTATGCAGTCCATGTGACTGATATGTTTGTCCCTAACCTTTCACCATCAGTTTGTGGATATCTTTTCCTAGGATGTGAATCTCTTGAGACAGCCTATCATAGAGTCTTTTTAAAAATTCAATCTGCCAATCTATGTCTTTTGATTAATAAGTTTAGGCCATTAACATTCAGGGTTATTTTTGAGATGTGATTTGTATTCCTGGTGAATTTTGTCTATTTTTTTTAACGTGCCTTTCTAGTTGAGTGAAGAAGGAAGTAATAGAGGTTGGCTGTTAGCATGAGATAAATGAAAAAGATAATCCAGAAAGACAGATAAGTGACAGAAAAAAAAATCTATACTGTTTTTTTTAAAGTAAAAATATAAGAATATACAACAAAACTATAATATACTATTTTAGACATCCCACTCTTCAGTAAATTGATTCATGAAAAATATTTGGATTCAAAGATGTTAGAGATGTGAGAGACAGGGGGGAAAAAAGAGTCTCAATGAAAAATTGAGCAATTGCTTCCATTGGCTTTCAAAAATTTTCTCAGCTTCCTTCCCTGCCAGGTGGTTTGTCTGATGTTTGAAAGCAGCTCCAGTCTGGTGGGTTCCAAACCTTTTGGCTGGGTAAGCCCATAGCAAGATTCCCTCACACCCTCTTCCAGTCTTCTGATCCATTGTAGCCAGCGCCTTCTGTGCCTGCCCACTTCAGGACTCATGAACTGGAGAGAGCCTGGTTTTCTCCGGTTTCTCCAACCTGTGCCTCCCATTTCCCCTCAAATCTCTCCAGTTTCCAGCTTTCCACAGGCTTGCCAGGCACACTGGCCCACACAATTTCAGCTGCAATCTGAGGGACCTGGGCTTCAGATTCCCCAGGCTCTACCTTGCTGAAGTCTCATGATCTCAATGCCATTTCAACTTGCAGAGAGATCACCAGGGATGCACTTACACAAAGGAGCAACCCTACAAAGAGGCAGCAAGATGGCAGCCACTAGCACTAGCACTAGCCAGCAGGAAGGCCTCAGGTGCAACCAGACCTGCAGGTATCCTGGCAATATATCTCCAGGGTCTGGCCTGTGTCCCCAGACTCAGGCTGCCAAGCAGTAGTGGTGGCAAACCTGCAGACCCCATGGCCCTGGACTCTCAGGCCCTGGCCAGTGTCCCAAGATGGCAGTGGTCACGTGAATCCAAACCTGTGAGTACCCTAACAATGAACTTCCAGGCACCAGTGGGCTGCAGGCTTCAGGACACAGGCCCTCCACAGGCAGTCTGGAGGCAAAAAGGTAGATGATACTTTGGAAAATGGCAGCTGATCCCAGTGGGTGAATAGAGGGCTGCAAATAGCAGGGAATCTCTGGGCAGTTATAGCAGCTTCTCAGAGAAACAGTATTTCCTCTGATTGAATCTAAGTCACTGACAAGAAATGCATCCTTTCTTTAGTCCACAGTCTTGGATCCCCCTGGGCCTAGTAATTTTTTGAGGATCAGGTGCAATAATGTGCTGGAACCGTTTCAAGACAAGTTTCCAAAGCTGATTGTCAAATTTTCATGATTTTTTACAGAATCATTGGTAAATAAATCTACTATTAAATAATGTAAAATCAAATGACACTTCATGATTCTATACAACCATACAATAAGATAAAAGTATGGTCTTGGTTGTACTGATCACCAAGAATGTGATCAATAGTGAACATATACACTCCAAAAGTGTCTTCTGCTCTTTTGTGATGTCTCCATTTGAAGCCTCCATAACCCCCATCTCTGTGCAACTACTGGAGCATTATTTTTTTATTATTTTATTCCAGCATAATTATTTTGAGATTTATCCATGTTTTTCATGTCCTCATAATTCGTTGCTATTTATTTCTGATAATAGTCCATTGTGGGGGTATGACACTGTGTGTGTTAATAATCACCCCTTGATGGATATTTGGGCTGCTTCTAGTTTATAATTATTATAAAGAATATTTTTCTGTGTTAGCAGAGGATGCAATAGTCCTGTTATGAACATACACATTATTCTGTATTGAGTACACAAACTTGGAATAGAAAATCTGGATCACATAGTAGGTGTAGGCTGAACTTTCTAATTGCCTAAATGACTTCCAAAGTGTATCATTTTGCATTCTAATCAGCAATGCATGAGAATTCCAATTCTTCCATAATTCTGCCAACATTCATATGGTCATTGTTTTTAATATTATCCAAGCTAACAACTATGTGGTGGTATCCATCCATGATTCAATTTACATTTCTTAAATGACTAATGTTACTGAGTAGCTTTCCATTAGCTTACCTGACATCTTTATTTCTTCTTTGGAGAAGAGTCCTTTCAAATCTTTTGCCCATTTTCTATTGGGCTGTTTCAATTTTGTAGTGATTGAGAATTTTATATATATTCTGGATACATACATGTCTTTTATCAGACATATGTTTCATGAAACTCCTAACATCCTATGTTTTGTCTTTTCATTCTTACAATGCAGTTTAGATAGGATACATTTTTAATGTTGCTCAAGTCCAAATAATCATTTTTTTCTTTTGTGGATTGTTTTAGTGTCATATTTAAGAAATTTTGCCTAAGCCAATATCACAAAAATTTTATCTCATTTGTTTTTAGAATGTTTTTACTAATAGATTCTTAAGTTTTACATTTAGATCTATCTTGATTTTAGATCATTTATCTTGAATTAAGTTTTATATGTTGTACAACATGTATACATATAAAAATTCATTTTTCTGCATGTATTTATCAAACTTTTCCAGTGCCACTTATTGAAAAGAATGTCTTCACTCTACCATATTGCCTTTGCATCACTGTCAAAAGTTTTATTCCATGTTTGCCATGTCAAAATAGATTCTACTGACATGTATAACTAAAAAGAACCAATAAAAAAGTAAATTGTCCATATATATCAGAGTATAATCCTGTACTTCTTACTACTGATCTATTTGTCCATATTTATGCCCTTATCATATTGCTAGATTATTGCTAGCCTTCTATCTTCAATCTCCCTCAAGACTGTTTTCATAATCTTGGTACTTTGCATATCCATATAATTTTAGACCAAATCTGTCAAAAAAAAATTCTGACAAAAAGGCTATTTAAATTGGGATCTCAGCTGTGTTGAAACTAAAGACTTGTATGGGAAGTATTGACATTTCAATAGTATAGAGATTTTAGTCTCATAAACAAGATATCTCTCTAGATTTATGTAGCTCTTCCTTAAAGTTTCAGTGTTGTGTAGTTTTCAATGTGAATGCCTTGACTTTTTAGCAAAAAAATTTCTAATTATTTCATCCTTTTACTTATTTATTTCAATTTGTTGCTGTTGTTAAATAAAAATATAGCATATTTGTGGGGTTTTGATGCACACATACACACACACCCCTACAATGTGATTAAATATAGTGTTTGTTGTTGTTGTTGTTTTAGATTGCATCAAATTTCCTACATTGATGAACATATCATTTATAAATATAAACACTTCACTTCTTTTCTATTATGAATATATTTATTTTTCTCTTTGTCTGACTTTCTCTTAAACTCCCCTTCAGTACTATTTTGTATAAAACTTGTCTGAAAAGAGATTCTTGTCTTATTCTTTTGTTAGGAGTAAAACTGCTCATTAAAAAAAAAAAACTTTAAATTTGATACCAACTCTAAGTTTTACATAGATGCCTTTTATCAGGTTGAGGAAATTCCATTAAATCCAGCTTGCTGAGAGTTTGATCAAAAATAGATACTGGATTTAATCAAATGTTTCTAAGAATTTATATAGTTTTTTTTTTCTTTCTGAATGTCTTAATATGATGAATTGCACTAATTGATCTTCAAATCTTAGAAGAGTTTGCATTCTTGGCATGAACCTAACTTGATCATGATATGTCATAATTTTTATGTACTGGATTGATTTGATTAATGTTCTGTTTATAATTTTTTGCATCTTTATTTTCATAAAGGTTGTTGGTATGTATTTTGTTTTCTTACAATGTATTTTACTGACATTGTCTTCATATACCTACTCCAATTTAATATTTAAAAGTATTTCTTCTTCAAATATCCAGAGAATATTCTATAAAACTGTTAAGATTTTCTTCTCAAATGTTTGCTAGAATTCACAAAGCTTTCTTTGTGAAAAAGTTTCCAATATAGGTTCAGTGTCTTTAATAAATAAATGACAACCCATATTACATATTTATTGAATTGTATTTTATTCTTGGAATATTTCAAAGAATTTTTTCATTTCAAGTAATTTTTATGATTATATTGTTTTTGTACTTATATGACCTTAAATTTATATTTGGGGATAGCTATTTGCAAGTGTGTTATTTTCTAGATAGATTTTCTCCTGTTTCTCTTCCTTTTTCTCTTTCTTTTCTTCCTTCTCCTTTATTTTAGAATTATCTTTACCTTATAGCATTATTCATTACATGTATTTACTTTTATTTTCTTCTATTCACAGATTATTTTTTTCTTTTCTCCTAAAATCTGTGAAATTCTTTTTAAATTTAATATTTAATTCAATGATATCATATCTAATTTTCCACTTTTTTTTCTTCTACCAGGGATTGAACTCAGAGGCACTTACACACTGAGCTACATCCACATTCTTTTTTGTATTTGATTTAGAAACAGGGTCTCAGTGAGTTGCTTAGGGCTTTGCTAAATTGGTGAGGCTGCCTTTGAAATCTCAAACTTCCTGCCTCAGCCTCTTGAGCCTCTCCACTTCTTATTATATTCTTTCACAACAGAAGTGATTAGTTGTCTTAATTTCTTTACATCATTTTAAATTTGACTACTGCTTTCCTGTGTTTTTCAAGCAAGTCTTTCTGACAATCTTTTATGATTTGTAGAGATAATATTTCAATGTACTGGTGTGTTATAATAACTTCATATGTGAAATGAATTGCAACCCCACAGTGCTCATATTTACACATTTTCCTGGAATCTCAGAAAAGAGATTGAACAGTATTCTAGCCATGGGCTCTAAAGCTACTTTTCCATTATTTGAAGTATCTTCTTAAATTTTCTTTATTGGTTCCCTTACCCACTTTCATATGAACTTTTTCTTTCAATTATTTCTGTTTTCTTTTCTAGTTCAGTTTGGTTATTTCCAGCAGTTTGTTCTCAGTGGGACTTCATGTTGACAAAACCTGATTATTTATTGGTCTTCATTTGGCGCAGATGCCTTGATCTTTCTGAGGTCTTTTTGCACTGGAGAATGCAGTTGCTTTTCTTGATTTTTTTTTTTTTTTTGGTACCAGGCATTGAGCCCAGTGGTGTTTAACCACTGAGCAACATCTCACCCTCCACACACACTTTTATTTTGTATTTTATTTAGAGACAAGGTCTCACTGAGTTGCTCAGGGCCTCTTTAAGTTGCTGCTTGTGGTTCCCTAAGTTTTGAATGCTAGTTTCAGATCATTCAACCATACTTTGCAAATGGAGTCCTCCTCCTTTTGGTAGGAAGGACCTGTTGGCAAATACTGGGTTTTCTGGTGTTCAGGGTTGATAGAAGACCCTTTGCTTTCCTGCCCTCTGCTACTGTAAGCAGCTACTGGTACTGCATGGGTCTTGTGCAGCCATAGGGCAGATCATTTTTTTTTTTTGAAATGAAATTTGCAGGGGAATCTCTTTTTGTCCTACTTGTATAATAGATACTGTGTGAAAGTTGGCGTTTTGCTATCTTCGGACTGTCTTGTTTTATGGGTTGAATCGGGAAAATTCAAACATTATGCCACTGTTGCTTTCCTATTCTCCCTGCCTATAAGTATTTTGAGCACCAGATTTTTGCTGGGAGCAGCAATGAAGAAAACCAAGACTGCCCTCTGGGGCTTACATACTTTTGGCAGAAAGAGGAAAAGTAGCTATAAAAGCATAATAGATAATAGAATTTCAGGTAGCATTCAATGATTTAAGGGAAAATAAAGTAAGTTGAAAGAATAGAGAGAGCCAATGAGAGTTTATTCTGAAGAGAGTAGTCAGGGAAAGCTTCTCTGAGGCAGGGATGTTCCAGCCAATTCTGAGTGAAGCATAAATCTGAAGACAGAATTTCAGAGATAGGAGAATACCTTATAAAAGCTGGGAGGTGAGACAGTGTTTGCCAGGATGAAGTTCAGAATGCATGAAACGCAGACACCCACTATAAATCAGAAGATCCTTACGAGTTGGGTACACATAAACCAGTGTCTGAGAGACTGATGATTTCAGAATGTACTGATCATATTGAGTTTCTAAATGTCTTGAGTAGAGGACTAGGACTTTGGTTGGTAATACCGAGTTAAGAATATTATCCCTAGAAAACCCCGACTAATCAGCCAGCCAAACATCTGTAAGCACATTCTTCTTTGAGTCCATTTCAAAAACTCTGACTTAAGAGAACAGTAATGCTTTGTGAATCATCAGCTCTACATATAGACTTGTAGCCCTGTTATAAAACGTCAGGTCTCTTGTATCCTAGTAGTTCCTTGGAAGAAAGTATTGACTTGCTATTGTGAGGATGGCCTGGATCCAAAATTAAATGAGGATATTTTCTTGATTGATTATAGCTTGGCTCTTATGTCTTGTGATAAGATGTTTGATTCTCAGAGCAAAAGATTATTTGACAGCTTGAGATTACCACCACACCCCCTAAGATTTAGTGCTAATTCAAAACAAGTTGAAGTCTGTTTTTCAAATTGAGAGCAGAGTAAAAAACTATATTTAGATAAAATTGCATTTGTAAGATAATTTGGGTATATTGACCATTTTTTTTTTCTGTGTATACCACATACAGACTTCCTTTCACTGATCCTATATGGTCTTTCTCAGGAAAAAAGGGTTTGAAAGAATGAACAATGCAAATAAATAATTTCTTTCCTAGTCCATCTATGAAAGAAAAAATACATTGTCAGATCTGGCAAACCTCTTTGTCTTATCATTCATGAACTTTTTCAATTGAAATATGATGACAGAGAGAATTAAAATCATCAACTCATTGGAAATCCTTGCTTTATCATCCCATTTGAAGACTCCCCATAAGAACAATCAAGGTAGTTTTACGTATAAAGTTACTATAATTCACTTTCTATATACTAAACTCATCTGTTAATTTAATTCATGATATTTTGATATGTTTTTGAAAACTTAATTTCTACATGAAGCATTTAAAAAGTGCAGAAAATAATTTATATAAATCTTCCAAGACAAGTATATTTTATCAGTCTAACAGGCCAAAGAGATTAATATGGGAATATAAAGTAATTTAAGAACTTGAGAAGTGAATGAGAAATGTGATTGTCTGAAGTATAAAAATTAAGATAATTTTTTCCTGGCCAAAAGAATAATAGGTAAAACTAGATTTACAGTATTTTGTGCTGGCTATGATTAAGAAATATGTGTGTGTGTGTGTGTGTGTGTGTGTATTTTTTTAATTCTCCATGACCTCCTCTGTTCCATAAATATTAAACCTACACATGACTTACAGAAAAGAAGAAGTTCAATACTACTTTCAAGTGCCCTACTAAAATAATTTACATTTTAATTAAACTTTTGTGGATTACACCACAGCTTTGACAAAAGTAAATCAGAGTGGATGCAGCACACTTTTATTTCTTTAATAATTTAACACCTGAAGCTAGTTTCAAAAAGATTGATTGAGAGGTAGTTGTTTGACTGAAAATTCAGTTGATCTATGCAGTAATTCAGGGCCATAAATATCTTAGAGCACAAGTGAACTTGATTTCATACTGAGAATATTAGAATTATATATCAAGTTTTATTTGTGTTTTTGAGACCTGGAAAAGTTACACCAGGCCAATCCATGTGTCCCTTCATTTTCAGCTCCATTTCTCCCTATTTCTACTTCCAGAAGAACTTTTTGTTCCCATCAAATGAGTCAGACCAGATGGGAACTGTAATTTATTTTTTAATGAATGTATGTCAATCCAAAAATGAGGGGTTCTGTCATTCTGGAGAGTGAATCTCCTTGTAGACTTAGTGTTTTGGCAGGAAGTCCTCTGCCCTCTGATACTTCTACTACCTAGTTTCTGTTATTAAATTATTTCATTGAAGAACACTGTCTTTCAATGTACTATTAGTAATAAAGTCTAAAATCCAAATCTCAGTGGAACTATTAGCATACTGAGTGTACATAATAACATGACAAATGAAAGTAAGCAACATTAATGTCCTCTTCAGTTCTCATTTCTACAATTAATATGTTCTAACAAACAATTTAAACAATAACACATCAGCCCAGGTCCTGTGACTGGTCTGTATTGTAAATTAACAAACATGGAGTGAAAAAAAATAAAGTAAATCTATTTTCCCCCCAATTTTACCTTTTTAAGTGAACTGCTTAGCTTATTCCAGTCTTTTGTGTTTTTTTGTTGTTGTTGTTCATTTGTATTTCAGCCCACCTATCATCCCTCCATCATATCTCCTCACATTGAATTTTCCCAAAGTATCAGTTTGCATTTTTAAAGAGTGAATAAAAGACACAGAATATAACAGCTATAACCAGGATGTTAAATATTCAAGATGTTTCCCTTTTAACTGTAACCTGGGATTTTGCACAAATCTGCCATTTAGACAAGAAAGAAGTAAATCTTTATCTCCTGTACACCCTAATTAGATGCAGTTCATGAGGTTTCTTCCAAAGAGGTTTTCTTCTTTATGCTGATGAAGTCCTGCTGAACAAGAGAGTTAGACAGGGAGCTGGACAGCCTCATTTCAGATCTGGTGCCCTCCTCCCCTTATCAGGATACTCTAGATAGTCACTTAAGCTTTGGAGTTCTTCACCTACAGAACCAATCTTAATTCCGTTATTCAATCATGAATACAGTGAAACAAAGCATGGTCAACTTTTAATTAGCATTTGAAACTGCATGGTACTTGCTGCTTATCCAATCTATGAGACAGTTCCAGTGTACTGATTTACAGATGGAGCACATCACAAAGTGCCCCACTGTCAAACTGGATTCAGAAAAAAAAAAAAAAAAGGACATCTATTCACTCCTTGATTAGTCATAAAGGAAAAAGTACTAAGATTTTTTTTAATTTTCCCCAACTGCCTCTGCATGTTTCTCATATAAAATATATTCTTCTAATTGACTTGTGCTTTAATTTCAAATAAGTTTGAGCTATAATTCATGCACAATTCTGTCCTTGTATGTTAAATACTAATGTCATAGAAGGAAGTTTGTAAGAAATAATCATTTTTAAAGTAAAATATAATTGTTTGGACATTTCAAATGCACAAAAATGGTTAGAAAATAAAATAATGTTTCCTTGGAAAGATTCTGTAACACTGAGAGGTTAAACTTGGATTCATCTTGAAAATTGAATCCAAACTTATTATTGTGTACAGGATATAAAAAAGTCCATCTGGATACATTGAAAAAAAAACTTTAATAATCTGGAAGGGAGCAAGGGAAGGCTGGACTTCAGACTTCATCATACTTTGGAAAACCTTGGCCTTGACCTGACCTTGAGGCCTTCTAGCCTGCCAAGCAGTAACAATGAAAGAAGGAGCCAGACTTACTTAGACATGGTTCAGTTGTAGACAGCTTGACCTTATTGTTTGTGTTAAAGCAAAGAAAAGCTGACAGACATTCTAAACTGCTTTATTTGAATATATCTTTCAAAGTTTCTTTAAATTTATATTGATCATATATAGACCTCTGCTTATGATTGGGTTTAAAACACGGGGAAACACTGTTTTTGGAAGAAGAACATAAAAAAGAACTGTGTAAGTCACTTTCAAAATATATTACACTGGTGAGTTTAGAGATAAATTAATTATAATTAATTGTGCGTCCTATTGGGTTTCAGAGATTCATTTTTCTCACGTGGTTTTAGTAAGGTCATTTGAGTATGTACCTCATTAATTTATAGACGGGGGAATATCAAAGCAATAAGACTGACTCTAGAGAAATGTGCTCTGAATACTTGAAAAGTTAGTATATATTTTTCTCCCAGCCCAAAAATAACTTAAAGGAGAAGGAATAACTGTATGGATCATCTCTAATGCCTTCTACTTTCAGTGTTTCCCATGATAGCTGTTTATGCCTCATAAAGTGATAAAGTTTTGTGCCATGTAAACAGGAATGGCACAAGGCACCAGCTCTAGACTGGAGAAGGAACATGGATGAAGAGAAGAGTATGTGTACTGCTCTTAGTGGTGACTGATCAGTCCATCGGACACCCATCTCAATTTATCTCATTAATGAGAAAACAGAGACAAACAGTTGGCATCCCAAAGTCATATTACACACAAAAATTAGCAAGTAGAAGCTTTAAGGAAATATAAGTTGAAAGACAGTGTGAGTAATGAGTAAAAGGAAATTATAAAGCAGAGAGAAAAGGAAGTTACTAGCAAAAATATTTTGCTGAAATACATGAAACAACTTGTGGGTCAAATACAGTATAATATTAACAGTTTTATGTGATTCAATCTTAAAAACACAATTTTTAGTAAGAAAATAGTTGAATCTGGGCTGGGGATATGGCTCAAGCGGTAGCGCGCTCACCTGGCATGCGTGCGACCCGGGTTCGATCCTCAGCACCACATACCAACAAAGATGTTGTGTCCGCCAAAAACTTAAAAATAAATATTAAAAAAAAAGAAAATAGTTGAATCAGTGCAGAAGGAAAATAGCTACTAGAGTTGCTGAGGCACTACCAAGAACTCCTGATGCTGGATTGTACCTGGTATTTTTATGCAAGCTAGAGTCGAGGATAATATCTGTACTCTCTAATTAGACATTGCCACAAATTGTCTTTGCTCCTGGAACCTAAAAGAATAGAAAATATTGAAATAAATATGGAATCAGTAATATCTTCATGCCCCACCTTAATCAACAAAAAAGAATCACACAAAGGAAAATTACACCTCAGTCTTTGAAGTTATGCAGTAGCCATTCTATGTCCTGAAAGTGTCATATGTAATATCATGGACATAACAAGACTTTAAGAATCTAAAAAATAATCAAAATAGAGTCCCGGTAAGTCAGTGGTGAAAGAGAAATGAATTATATAAGGTAGTTCACAATTCTCACAAGCAGAATTTATACACTTTGAGAAAGCTCAAATTCTTCAGAAGGGGACCACATGAGGAAAATGTCTTTTATCCAAAGGAATCACCAAAATGATAATCTGTAAGTTATGGAGAACAGTATGCCTGAGAGGAAACATACTATGGAAATGAATATTAAGTGTGAAGTGTCACATCCACAGTCCAGTTGTACTAGGGCAGCGGCTTAGGTTGTAAGCCAAAGGAAAGTGCCCAGCAAGACATACAATTTATCACAAAAAAAGCCTACAAATATCCAGTAGCAAAAGGCTGGACAATCTGCATCTTCATCCCTCACAGTGCCTCACAATGTGGGACCTCCGTCCCTTATGACACTGCTCCAAGGAGGTAATGCCTCCATTCCACAGAGCATCTGGTCCAGGAGGGCCAGCTAAATGAGTAAAATGTTCTATCTCCAGGGTTCTCAACTCTGCACCAGGAATCATAATGAGGAGGACTTATAGGTTATTTGGTGGAAACAGTGATGTCATTAATTTGCTAATTTGTGTTGTTTCCTATGTGGCCAGCATTCCAAGGAAAGGCTATTTTGGCACTGATGGGGACAAGCAATATTTTACAAATAATATTAACTTGTCCTGCATTCATGAGAAAAGACAGAGTCCTTCAAGATAATAATTACCTTACATTCTAGTCCCAGGACCACTCTCACTGTTCCCTTGATTTGGCTAGGTCCCTGGAACCAAGTGGCATCTCAGTGACATGGTATTCTCTTGTTACCATTCTTCTTTTCTTCTTGGATAAACCATGGACCTAGAGAAATACCAGGAACCAAAAGGCAAATAGATTCTCATCCAAAATGTGAAGGTTCTGAAAGGAAAGAGTCTTCAAAGCTCCCTTAGTTTTATATGTCACTTAGGGACAAAAGTACATTTTTTAAACTGGAGTTATGGATCTGTATCTGAGGAAGAACCATAATTTCAGATGATATAGGAAGTATATTTCTCATCATGTGTCATCCTTCTGAAAGTGTAATGCATCAATATGTTCTTTGTCTTTTTAAATAACATTTGAAAGTTGTTCCACCCCATATGCTGTATTTTTATCACTTCAGTTACATAAAACAATACAATCTGGATCTCCATCTATTCCTTGACAATTTCTTTTTTTCTTTCAATTAAAGGAGTATGCAAGGCTCTCTTCTTGAACCAAGGCATTGTAGGCTGGGAGGAATAAAATTATATTCTAGATATGTCTTACTATAAGTATCAATCCTATCACTTTTTGTTTGTGAAACTTTTTACAGAATTTAGTTTCACAAGTCCTCCATGTATATCAACTATCTTATAAGATTTCCTCTCAAGTTTTTATAAATTACTTAACCTCTGACCACATCCATTGTTGAAGCCCCAGTGTTCTGTCATAGCCATCCAACATAAGAGAAAACTAGATTCAACTCTAAACTGTGATTCATCTGCTATTCCTGTTTCTGTGTTCCTGGTCCACAGTCAAAAGGTGTTCTGGATTCTGTTTGATTCATTCGTTGAATATCCTGCATGCTTACAACAGTATTTATTTTCCTGAATTTTCTTAGATCCTCTCTTCCCAACTCTATGGCCCAAGGAGTAAGCTATTCCATTCTATACCTAGGTTTTATGGAGTTGGCTTGGGTCTGGGATCCTGAGTGCCCAGTTGATAGAGAAGGGTTCAAGTGATTGTGTGAGGAATTAAATTATAAACATAAAATTGCTTTGTAAACTTTAGAATACAAGTTTTTATTTTGATTTTAAAGTATATATTAAGTGCTTACAACACACTGGGTACTATTCAATTTACAGAGCAAATAGCAAATAATCCACTGTGTTCTCATGAAGCTAAAGGAAAAAGCAACATAAAATTGTATTATTCAATGATAAAATTTATTTGTATACAGTAATATAGGTTGACATTGTAGAAATGATTAATTCTGGCCTAGATATCAGAGGGTTACACAGAAGAAACCCTGAGACTGAGCCTTGCAATTATATTCGAAGGGAGATAGTCTGAAGACAGAAAAGAGTATAATCAGAGAATGGAACCCTGGGCTGAGAGGAGGGAGCAACAGAAGGCCAGAGAGGGGTATTTAAAAGAAAATGCTGAAGAAATAAGTCATACCAGATCACAGAGGCCCTTATCCCCTTTATACAATTTTAGTTTTGAAGACATATTCATTCCTGGTACCTTTACTTTTCTCAGTGAAAACAAGTTCATCTACTGAAATGGGAAAAGAGTTCCTTGAGAAGACTGGTGAGTTCTTAGATGGCTGATATAGGAATGGCAGAAGTCTCCACACTAGGAGAAGGTAGAAGATTTCTGAGGACTGCAACACACATATACACCAGTTTAATCTAACCTGTTATGGACTTCTCTCCAGTGAGGCTGGCAACATTTCTTGGAATCAAATGTACAGTAATGGTCTGGGAAGTGAAATAATTGCCAACATTTCAATTATTATTTTCCTATAGATTTATCTTTAGTTTCTTGGATTGTATTTGCTTCAATCATCAGTATTTTACTGAACTTTTCTCTTATCAGCTATACTTAGGACTAATAAACTGAATCTATATAAAGTAAGTGATTCAACAAGTATACATTCCTAATGCAACCACTAAAACTGCAATACAAAACATTTCCATTATCCTGGAAATATTTGATTTGCCCTTCTGCAATCCTTTCCTCTTTATCTTGGCCCACACAGCTGATTTGCTTATGTTGGTAAGAATCCATTTTGGTTTTAACCAAGTGGAATTATTTGTTGTCTTACTTTTAAAACACGTATCACATATTTTATAGTATGTCCATGCCATTGAGTGGACCATCACTTCGTTTTTCATTGCTGGATATATAGCTGCACCTTATAGTATTTATACATTTGTATATTGATAGCAATTTGGGCTATAAACAGGTTATAAAAAATCATTATGTAAATTCATGTACAAACTTTAATGTAGACATTTTTATTACTCTTGAACAAATACCTAGAAGTGAAATGGATGGGCCAAATACTAGTTTGTTTTTTTTTTTTGTGTGTGTGTGTGTGTGTGTGTTTTTGTTTGTTTGTTTTACATTTCTGGAGATCAGTTAATAAAGTATTATAAACAATTTCTAATTGATCTGCCTCCTCCCCAACCTTTGCTCTGTCAATTTTTTCAATTGTGCCATTCTACATTCTACATCATTGGGGTTACATAAAAACATTTAATCTTTTAAAAATGTACTTATTGGATATTCATATATCTTTATTTTTTTCTTTTGTCTATTTTCACTTTGACCTCTAATCTTAATATTGGTCTAGGCCTCTTTGCCAAAAATTAATTAATCAGATTTATCTATATCGCTTTCTAGACCCTTTAATGTGTTCCAATGACCATATGTCTATCATTCATCTATAGAATACTAATTAATAAAGCTTCATAAAAAAAGACTTGATTCAGGTAGTAGAATTGTATTATGTTATAAAATTTCTTTGGTTATTCTGAGTCATTGCATTTCCATGTAAATTTGAGAATCAGATGGACAGTTGCTAGTATTTGTAAAGTTAGAATTTTATGTAAAATAAAAAATTTGATTGGAATTTTGTTCATTCTTCAAATAATTTTGGTAAAATTAAGCTCTTAAAATGTTGGCTTTTCTAATCATAAAATTACATATTTGTCCATTATTTGAATATTTTCCAACTTTACTTATCAATATTTTCTTCATAATTTTATCTCTGGATAATATCTATCTAAATCTTTGAAAACACTTTGTGGACTAAAACGTGGTTTATCTTGGAAAATATTCTATATGTACTTGAGAAGAATATATATTCTATTGTTTTTGATAGTGTTTTGTGTATGTATGTTAAATATAACTGGTTTTAAAGGTTGTTCAAGTCTTCTACTTATCTTTTGTCTGATTGTCCAACCCCATCACTGACAGCAGGATAATGATATCTCTAGTTACTATTTTTATCTTCAGTTGTTAGTTTTTGCTTCATGTATATTGATGATTTGTTATAAGGTATGGACATATTTACAATTATATCTTCTTGCTGTATTGAATCTATTTAAATATGTATTTTTTATTTTTATCTTTATTTATTTATTTTTATTCTAGTTTTTATATATGACAGCAGAATACATTACAGTTCATATTACACATATGGAGCACAATTTTTCATATCTCTGGTTGTATATAAAGTATATTCACACCATTTGTGTCTTCATATATGTATTAGGGTAATGATATGCATCTCAACTCACCATCTTTTTTACCCCTATGTCTCCTCCCTTTTCCTCCCACCCCTTTGCTCTATCTAGAGTTAATCTAATCCTCCCATGCTCCCCCTTTCAATGCCACTATAAATCAGCCTCTTTATAGCAGAAAAAACATTTGGTATTGGTTTAGGGGGATTGGTTAACTTCACTCAGCATTATATTCTCTCACTCCATCCATTTCCCTGCAAATGTCATGATTTTATTCTCTTTTATTGCTGAGTAATATTCCATTGTGTACATATACCACATTTTCTTGTTGAACATCTCTAGCAATTAGAGAAATGCAAATCAAAACTGCTCTAGGATTTAATCTCACTCCAGTCAGAATGGCAGCTAGTAAGAACACAACAACAATAACTTCTGGTGAGGATGTGGGGGAAAAAAAGGCACACTCATACATTGCTGGTGGGACTGCAAACTGGTACAGCCAATATGGAAAGCAGAATGGAGATTACTTGGAAATCTTGAAATGGAAATACCATTTGACCCAACTATTCCACTCCTCAGTCTGTACCCAAAGGACTTAAATACATCATACTACAGGTACACACACAGCCACACCAATGTTTAAAGCAGCACAATTCACAGTAACTAAACTGTGGAACCAACCTAGATACTCTTCAGTAGATGAATGTTTAAATATATTTTTTTAAGACAACAAATATTTGAAAACATTTTGGAAGTATAGAATTATATTTCAATATTTGTGTACAATAAAGGTAATTGATGTATACATCTCTTCAAAATTTTATCATTTCTGTGTTTTGAAAGCATTAGTGGAGTACAAGGGAAACAGTATGATAATAATTGACCAAATCAGGAATGCAGATATAGTACTTTTTAATATTATCAAATCTCCCAAGGAGAAGAGCAAGAAAGAAGACCCAGGACCAAATAAATTATCAGCTGAATTCTACCAGACTTTTGAAGAAGAACTAATGACAGTGTCCCTCAAACTATTCCATAAGATAGAAAAGGATGAAACAGTTCCAACTTTGTTCTATGAAGCCGGTATCACACTCATACCAAAGCCAGAAAAGGACACATCAAGGAAGGAGAATCAGAGACCAATATCCCTGAGGAACTTAGATGAAAATATACTTAATAAAATATTAGCATATTGTGTTCAACAACATATTAAGAAGATGTTTTTGTACATTATGACCAACTGAGTTTTATTTCAGGGATGCAAGGGTGGTTTAACATTGCAAATTAATAAATTAATTCATCACATAAATAGGATTAAGGAAAAAAATCACATAGTCATCTTAATAGATACAGAGAAAATCTTTTACAAAATTCATTACCTATTTTTGATAAAAACACGGATGGAAGTAGGAATAAAAGAAACCTACCTCAACCTCATAAAGGTTATGGGGAACCAAGAATATGCACTCTCACCATTTCTATTTAATAAATTATTAAAATATCTAGCAGAACAAATAAACAAGAGAAAGAAATAAAATGTATAAGCTTAGGAATAGAAGAAGTTAGATCATCTTTATTTTCAGGTGATATGTTTCTATACTTAGAAGATACAAAAGCTCCACCAAAAGACTGCTAGAACTAATAACCAAATTAGACAAATTATTAGGTTACAAAGTTAGCATAAAAATTCAACAGCTTTCCTATATACCAATAATGAATCTTCTGAGAAAAAAAAATATCAGGAAAACAATCCCACTCACAATACCTAAAACAACAACAACAACAACAAAAATAAATAAATAAAATAAATCTAACCAAGGAGGAGGAGAAAGACTGCTACAAAAAACTATGGAACATTGAAAACAGAAATTGAAAGAAACAGAAGATGAAAAAAAGACCTCCCATGCTCATGGATAGGCAGAACTGACATTGTTGAAATGGCCATACCACCAAAACCAATATACAGATGCAATGCAATCCTCATCAAAATAACATATTTTGTGCATATATGAATATATAACAAGGAACTAGAAAAAACTGTCCTAACATTCATTTGGAAGAATTAAAAACCCAGAATCGCCAAAGCAATTCTAAGCAAAAAGGCAATGCTGGAGGTATCATAATACCTAACTTCAAATTATACTACAGAGTATAGTAACGAAAACTACATGATACTAGCATAAAAATAAACATAAACTAATGGAACTTAAAAAAAGACAGAGACAAACCCACATTGATACAATCATCTGATCCTTGTCAAAGTTTCCAAAAACATATATTGGAATAAAGCCAATCTTTTTAATAAATCGCGCTGGGAAAACTGATTATTCATATGTAGAAGTATCTCTTGCCCTATACAAAAGTCAACTCAAATGGAACAAAGGTCTAAAAATTAGACCAGAAAATAGGCAACTACTAGGAAATAATATTTGGTCAACACACCAAAATATAGGTACAAGTAACAATATTTTTAATGGAATCCCTAAAGTTCAGGAAATAATGCTGAGTTAATAAATGGGATGGTATAAAATTAAAAAAGCTTCTTCACAGCAAAGGAAACAATTAAAACTGTGAAGAGAGAGCCTACAGAATGGGAGAAAAATCTTTGTAGTTACTCTTCTGATAGAGGATTAATATCCAAAATATACAAAAAACTAAAAAAAAAAAAAAAAAAACTAAACCCCAGTTGGGGATGTGGCTCAAGTGGTACTGCACTTGCCTGACATGTGTGAGGCCTGGGTTCGATCCTCAGCACAACATACAAATAAGGATGTTGTGTCCCCCGAAATCTAAAAAAATAACTATTAAAAATTCTCTCTCTCTCTCTCTCTCTCTCAAAAAAATCCTTAAAAAAAACTAAACCCAAGAAAAAACAAGTAACTAATAAATGAATAAATGAACTAAACAGACACTTTTCAAAAGATGAAATTCAAATGGCCAGAAAATGTATACAAAAATGTTCTATATCATTAGTAATTCAAGAAACTACACTGAGATTTCATCTCACACCAGTCAGAATGGCAGCCGTCAAGAATACAAATGCTAATAAATGATGGAAAAGATGTGGAGAAGAAAGAATACTTTGACACTGTTGATAGAATTGTAAATTAGTGCAACCACTATGGAAATAAATATGAAGACTACTCAAAAGATTGGTACTGGAACCACACTATGACCCTGCTATGTCACTCCTTGATATTTATCCTGAAGAATTAAATCATCATACTATAGTGATACATGCATATCCATGTAGCAGCACAATTCACAATAGTCAAACTATGAAAACAGCCTACATGTCCACAAATGGATGAGTGAATAAATAAAATGTGGTAAATATTCACAATGAAGTTTTATTCAGCCATAAAGAAGAATGTCAATACGTCTTTTGCAGAAAAATAGATGAAGCTAGAAAGCATTATGCTAGGTGAAATAAGACAAATTCAAAGGTCAAGGGTCATATTTTCTCTCATTTGTGGAATTTGGAAGAAGAAAGGGAAATATTATGAAAACCAAAGGAATATTGGTGGAGCAGAGGAAAGGACCAAGTGGAGGGATGAGAGAAAAGAAAGTAAAATACTGAGGGATGATCTTGTCTAAATTGTATTATTTTATAATGTTATATTTTGTGCATGTATGAATATGTAACAAAAAATCCTATCATTATGTACAACTATATTGCACCAATTAAAAATATGGAATGAAAATTTGGGAAACTCCAGTTCTAATTCCAGCTCTGTTTCCATTTCTCTCTGTGACTTTAAATAAAGGTATAATCATATTTTTAGACCATGAAAAAATAATTAACTAAATAAAATATTCAAATCTACCCCCAAAACAGAATGGCTATGAAATATATGGAAATAATAAATAAAATGATATACCATTCCTAATATTTCAGAATATATCTTGACTTTGAGGGAATTTTATTGTGGAATATAGAGGTACAACTGAGACACTCATTTCTACTTTCTGTCAGTCAGTTGAGAATCAAAGACATAAGAATGAGATCTATATTCTCTGTAAATAAAGTCTCCATGGATAGAAAAGCGACAATGTTTTTAAGTTTTATTTCCCCTCACTCTTCCTCACAGAATATTGCTCCATAAATTTGCCAACATTAATACTCTTTCTTTCCTGACCCACAACAATTTTCCATACTGAGTTTGCTCTTTGAAATGGCTCCACAGATTGATGCCGGGCAGTGATCAAAGAAGTCTGTCTTTGATTGGGAGGGAAGAAAATCTATGAACTTATGCTTAATTGTAGCTGTTGAGTTTTCATGATCTCACTCTATATATCTTCAGTTTCAGCCTTGTGAAGTCATTATTTTGCTCTAAGCAAATGCTTTAGAAGTTGTAAGTATTACCTTTGAAACAATCTTATTTTATATTGAGGGACTTTAATGTTATTTTTAAAAGACTTTTTTAGAGCTTTCTTAATTTTACAAAAACTTAGAAGAAAGGATCAGCTATTATCCATATACTTTCTACTCACACACTTGCATGACCTACAACATCCCCCAGGAGACTAATTGACTTATTGCAATCAATGAACCTATGTTGAAATATTATAATCACCTAAATTGCATAGTTTATTTAAGGTTCATTCTTGATGTGGTAGATTCTATGGGCTTTGATGAATATATAATGATATATATCCATCATCACATTACTATACAGAGGATTTTGACAGCTATAAAATTCCTCTTTGACCTAATATTCCCACTTCAACCCCTAGAAATCACTGAACATTTTACTATCTTCAAAAAAATTTTTTAAAAGAATCTCATTTAGATGAAAAGATTTGTAGATTATTTTTATAGTTGGCATTTTCCATTTAGAATTATGCATGTAAGTTTCCTTTGCATTTGTTCATGGTTTTATAGTTTATTGCTTTTTAGTGTTGAATAATATCCTATAGCCTAGGTCTACCAGGGTTCATTTATTCACTCACTTAAGTAATGATATTATCATTGCTTCCAAGTGTTGACAATTATAAATAAAGAATTAACAAATATCTCTATGCAACTTAAAAAAATTAGTTGTAGATGGACACAATACCTATAATTAATTGATTCTTTGATACTGGGAATTAAACTCAGGGGCACTTAACCACTGAGCCACATCCCCAGCCCTTTTTTAAAATTTTATTTAGAGACAGTATGTCACTGAGTTGCCTCATTAAGTTGATGAGGCTGGCTGTGAACTTGTGATCTTCCTGCCTCAGCCTCTAGAGCCACTGGGATTACAGACGTGCACCACTGGGCATAGGTCCTTATACTTTATTTATTTATTTCTTTGTGGTGCTGAAGATCAAACCCAGTACCTCACACATTTTTGTATGCCATTTTGATATGGGCATTAGTTTTCAACTTCTCTATGTAAATTCTAAGGAGTAAGATGACTAGATCATATGGTAAGGGGATGTTTAATTTTATAAAAAACAATCAAACTGTACTCCAATGTGTTGTACCATTTGACAGTCTCATAAACCATTCAGTAATGTTCTTATACTGCATAGTTTCACTATTGTCAGTGTTCTGAATTTTGGCTAAGTACATATGCAATGGCATATTGTTTGCATTTGCATTCCCTTGATGATACATGATGTAAAACATCTTTTCATATTTTTATTTGATATCTATGTGTCTTCTATGGTAATGTGTTTGTTAAAGTCTTTGGTTCAATTTATAATTAGGTTGTTTCCTTATTGTTGAGTTTTAGGAAATTCTTTGTATATTTCAGATAAGTGTTTCATCAAAGATGTCTTTTGAAGGTTCTGTCTACTAGTCTATGATTTGTCTTATTCTCTTGAACATAACTTTTAGAGAGAAAAAGGTTTTAAGTCCAACTTGATAGTTATTTCTTCATGGATTGTATCTTTGTGAGTGTGATTTGAAAAATCATCACCATGCCCAAGATCCTCCAGGATTTGTCCTATTTTACCTTTCAGGAATTCTAAATTTTATGATTTACATGTTGTTTTCTGATTCATTTTAGTTCATATTTATAAAGAATATAAAATCTGTTTTTAGATTCATTTTGTACATAAATATCCAATTGTTGCAGCACTATTTGTTGAAATAACTATCTTTGCTCCATTGTGTTTTCTTTGTTCCTCCATTGGCTATATTCATGTGGATCTATATGTGAATTATTGATTATTTTCACCTATGTATTTATCTGTGCCTTTATTAGTACTGCATTATCTTGATCACTATATTTCTTTTTCTTTTTTTGTGGTTGTAGATGGGCCGAATGCATTTATTTGATTTGTTTATTTGTGTATGGTGCTGAGGATCAAACCCAGTGCCTCATGCATGTTAGGCAAGCACTCTGCCACTGAGCCTCAGCCCCAGCCCAATCACTATATCTTTATGGTAAGTCTTGAATTTAAGCAATGTCTGTTTTCCAAATAATTTCTCCTACAATATTTTGTTGACAATCTGTATCTTTTCCCTTTCCATATATACTTTAGAATCAGCTTGTCAAAATCTACATAATTATTTGCTAAGTTTAACTGAACTTTCATGATATCTATAAAATACATTAGGGAGTAATTGACATTTTGACAATATTGAGTGTTTCTATCTATGAACATGGAACTCTCTACATCAGGGTTTTATGGTACCTCATATAGCAGGTGTACATATTTTGTTAGAGACTACCTAATCATTTTAGTTTGGGGATACTAATATAAACAATATGCTTTTGATTTTAAATTCCACTTTTATTTATTTATTTTGGTCTATGTGAGAGTAGTTGAGTTTTAAGTGTCAAAATTGTGTCTGATAACCTTGCTATCATCACTTGATAGTTCCAGGAGATTTTGTTGTTGATTCTTTCAGATTTTCTACATAAATTATCATGCTATTTATAAGTAAAGACAGTTTTATTTTTTTCCTCTCTAATCTTTTCTTTTAATGTTTTATTGCATTAGCCAAAACTTCCAGTGTGATGGTGAAAGAGTGGTGAGAGAGGACATCTTTTCCTTGTACCTAATCTTGATGGAAGAACTTTGATTTTCTCACCATAAAGTAAGATGGTCTGTTTTATAACTCTTCTTTATAAGATGAGGAATTTCAAAAGTTCCTCTCAATTCCTAGTCACCATTTCTTTTAAATTATGAATGGTTGATGAATGTTGTCAAATGTTTATTTCTGCACCTCCTGAAATAAACGTAAGTTTTTTTTTTCTTTTTCAGTCTGTTGATATGATGTGTTATTGTTTGGATCTGAAATGTCCTTCAAAGTCTTATGTATTAAAGGCTTCATTCCTGATGTAGCTATGTTTAGAGGTGGGGCTTGGGGAAATTGGTTAGTTCTAAAGGCTCTGATCTCATCAATAACCCAGTAGTCAATTCACAATCTGAATGGAATATTGGGAGATGGTGAAAACTGTAGGAGTTGGACGCTCGTTGGAGGGAGAGGGTCTTTGGAGTTGTGCCTTTGTCCCTGATCCTGTCCTTTGTGTCCTTCTGGGTGTCCTAAGCTAAGCAACTTTCCTCTGCCACAACCTTCTGCCCTTGTGTTCAGGTACAAAGTCTTACAAAAATGCGGAGATCTCCCTTGTAGCTAGGTCCCCTAAAAACTTTAACCCTCATACTTGCCCATACTGAGCCTTCAACAATTGATCAGTTACACTTCATGTCCATGCCTCTGCCCCCCTCCCCACGCCACCAGGCCTCCCTAGTGACAGTTGCAATACCAACTAGTGAATCTCTGTCCAACAAACTATGACTTTTTATGTTTGCCTTCTACTCTCTACAATCTTGGGTACTGAGAATTGCTTTGTTTTCATTTTTATTATAGATCCTAGAATAATTACTCAATTTTCCAGCATGGTTAGCATTTTACTTACTATTAAGACAATGAAGAAACTTCCAAGCTCCTTATGTAGGGAACCAAAAACTAGAAGTCTTAAAGTGTTTATTTTTTAACAGGTCACATTGATACATAAATAAGGGCAAAATTATAACAAGAGGAGGTATTTCACTTGTTCTTAAGACCCCCCCCCCAAAACACTCTCATATGTAACTATTATCTCCCCAAATGCTTAACAATTGAGGTCAATTTCTCATATCCTTAAGTATTCTTAGCAAAATGTTTCTTAATTATTCCTGGCCTCTAAAATCCATCAAGTTTGTGCATTACACTATTAGAGCAATAGGACTGTGAAAAGACAACTTTATATAAATTATTATGGGAGTATTTAAAAAAATGTTGACCCTTCCTTATAATGGAACACTAGGCAGTCGTTGAGAGTTTTTAAATACTTAAAAAAAGCATTTTATTTAACTATCATATTTTAAACATGAAATTTCACAGTATGATGAAAGTTATAAAAATATAATACATATGATAATATACTAAGATTATATGCAAATATATTTTATACCTAGTTTAAAACTTGAAAATTCGTAAAATATTAACAGAAATTATTTCTGAACTGTTTATAATTTCCTTTTCTCTTTATGCTCCCAATGTTTAAATTATGCAATAATATTACTTTTACAATAAAGATGTTAACAATATCACAATTTAGAAATATTTCTCAAGAGATAGAACATACAACTCCATAAATGGAATTGAGTAAACAAATATGTGAAATATGTTTCAGATCTTCAGAGATCCTGAGAGCTTCATTGTATATCCACCAACTATGTTTTTAACAACTTGAAATATTTTGTTTATATATTTATCTATTAAGCATGTGTTATGTGGACCATTTAATATGTGCTAGCATTATGCCAAAAGTGAAACAAATTAGTCCCTTTATTTCTTGATATTTGCTAAGGAATTGGTAATAAAATGAAAGACAGTTAAATTTCTATGTTCATGTTGTTAATCTGATAACTAGTACCTTTAAAACTATCATCTAAAATAGGGTTGGGTACAGAGACATCTTGTTTACTTTTTTCTGCACTATACCATTTGAAATGTACATGGTGGTTGTATCAGGTTTTCAATGCTGTGAGAAAATATCTTGGGGTGGTGGGGAGGAAAAATTGACTTTGGCTTATGCTTTCTGAGGTTTCAATTCATCCTTAGCTGGCTCTATTGCTATGGGCTTGTGATGATGAGGCAGAGCATTATGATGGAGAGGAAGTGGTGGCCAGAGCTGTTTATCTAGTGGCAACCAGGATGGAGACCGGAAGGACCCAGGGACAAAATAGACCCTTCAAATACACAGCCTCTCTTCCAACTAAGCACCACCTCCCAAACTTTCTACTTCTTCCACCAGCTGAGGACCAAGTCTTCAATACAAGATGAGACTTTAGGGGAACATTCCAGATTTAATCTCTATACCAGTTATCTATCATTGCATTTATTAAATCTAACACAGTTCTAGGCAAATTACAATTTATCGATACAGATGTATAATTTTATAAGTTATTTTATATATTTTTCCCTACCCTATTCCTAACTTCAAAATATCTAGAAATATTTGTGATACAAAAATACTCTTTATTAAATTTTCTAAGAATTCCTTAACAAAATAAATGTTAAAGTAAAGTTATATACAGTGAAATTCAAAACTCTTAAACATACAATTAGGAAATTTAGATAAATACATAAATTTATGCAAGTACCTCCTCAAACAAGATGGGGAACATTTCCTTTGCCCCATAAAGTTCTTTCATGCTTCTTCTAGTCATCTTCATAGGTAATACCTCTTCTCCTTTCTATTAATGCAGATAAATTTTATCTGTTCTTGATTTTCATATAAATGGAATTATATAATTAGTACTTTTTTTGTCTCTGGATTCTTTTCTGCACCATAATACTTTTGAGATGCATTTATGTTAGTGCTTAGTGAATACTGTTCAACCATTTTATTGCTGAATAATATTTTATTATATGACTACATTGCATTTTGTTTATCCATTCTCTTGTTGATGGATATTTGGGTCATTTTAAGTTCTGGACTTTTACATAAGAAGATGCTGTAGACATTTTGCATGTGTTTTGTTAATATACTTTTATAATATATTTTAATAATTTTTATTCATATATTTTTATTTTGTGAATATTGAGTAGGCATTGCTAGGGAGTCATCCCAGTGGGTATAAAATCATATAGTATTGATTTCAATATTAATTTCCCCAGTGAGTAAAGATGAACTTTTTCTTTTGGGTCATTTGCATATGTTCTTTTATTAAATGTCTGCTCAAATTCTTTGCTGATCTTAAAAACAAACAAAAAACCCAGTTTTTCTTTTTGTTAATGGTTTATAGAAGTATGTCATATATGTGACATATTTATTGAATATTTCCATATGTAAATACTTTCTCCCAGTCTAAAACTTGCTTTTTCATCTTCTTAATAGTGAATTTTGATTAGCAGAAGTTTAAATTTTTGATGATGTCTAATTTTCCTGAATTTATTTTTGCTTACTACCATAACAAATCATGGCTTAAACAATACAAATCTATGCTCTTACAATTCTACAGTTCTTACTTGAGTCTCAAAGGGCTAAAATCAAGGTATCATTAGGCTACATTCCTTTCTAGAGGCTCTAGGGGAGAATCTATTTTCTTGTTTATTTGAGTCTTTGGCAGAATTCAGCTCCTTTCAGTTGTAGAATCTGATTGAAATTCCCTTTTCTGGCTGGCTTCCAGCCAAAGATTGTTCTCAGCTTCCAAAGGTTTCCTGCATTATTTGGCTCCTGACTCCTCTTCCTCCATCTTCAAAGTTATTAATGGTATGCTGAGGCCCTCTCGAATTTTGAATCTCTCCCTTTTCTTGCCTCAATGTTCTCTGACCCAGCTGGGAAAGGTTCTGTTTGTAAGGATTCATGGGATTCAATTGAGCCCCCCAGGATAATCTCCCCATTCAGGACCCACACCCTTTATCACATCTGGAAAGTACCATTTGGTATATCAGGTAACATTCAGTTTCTGAGGATTAAGGAATGCACATGTTTGGAGGCCATTATACTGCTTAACATGTCATCAATTTTACTTCTTTAATAATTAGTGTCCTTTGTGTTCCAAGAATTGTTTTCACCTTCCATTACCACAAAGATATATTTTATGATTTAAAAAATAATTTTAGCTTTTATATTTAAGTGTATGGTCTATTTCAAATAGATTTTTTTGTGTGTGGAGAAATGTAGAAAGTAACAATGATTTTTCCATAAATGTATCACTTTGTTATAGCAATACTTGCTGAAAAGAATTTCCCCATTCAATCCACTTTGTGCCTTTGTCAGGAACTGATTGATTGCATGTGTGTAAGTATATTTCTGGAAATGGACTAGATATTCTACAATCACAACAAATTGGTGTCATTTTTAATTTTGTTTACATATAATTCTGACTCCCAGATCTTTTCTTTTCTATGTATGTATAAAATCATTGCTCTGTTTTACATTGTTATTATGTGTAGGGGGAAAAAAAAGAGCAGATATAAACTTCCCTGTATTCCTTTTCCTTTTCTTTTGGTTATTTGTTTTTCCCCCTGGACATTAAATAAGTATGTGTATGGCTGATGATTATATCATATCATTGACTTAATGTGAATTTATATACATATTTTCAAAGCACCATTTTTATATTGTTAGAATAAATTATTTCTTCTGATGGAAAAAAAATTCAGATATTTCCCTGAAATCCCTAAAAATAAATCAACCAATAAAGACTATAATTCTGAATCTACATTTGTTTAGATGTAATACCAGTAGCACTTTATAATGGTCTTTTAGTGAGTAAAAGATTGTCCTAGAGACAACCACCTCAACACTTACTGAGAGAGAGAGAGAGAGAGAGAGAGAGAGAGAGAGAGAGAGAGAGAGAGAGAGAGAGAGAGGCTGACTCATAGCATTATTTTCTTCTGAAAGATTTTTGGCCATCAAAGGATTAGTTCACATTTCCTAAAGGTAGAGGAAGATTGATGCTATCTAATTTCAAGAGGGAAAGAGACTGGTTGGAGAATAACTTTCTCAAGATTAAGAGACACCAGGTTTTTTTGTTTGTTGGAATTGTAAAGACTTTTCCATATATGCACACGGTATCACGTATAAAACTGCTATGATCACCCTTCTATGGGTCCCTATTATACAGACTGAAGAGAGAAAGAAGCCTTTTGTAGTTTTGTAATTCAGTGTCTGTGGCACAAAGGAGCTAAGAAGACGGTCTCCAAAATGTCTGTACAAATTGACTAAGACTATAACCATGACTGAAATGCTGAGGTTTTTAAAGGTGAACTTGAATTCAGATGAGTGATGACTGTGTGGCCTGCCCACACAGCATCATCAGAAATAGCAGTTGACAATATTGATATTTAAATAAAACGACTGTTAAGAAGTTTTGATTTCAGGTAGGTCTTTCTTTATTTTACTACAAGTTTTATGATGTTTGGTATTTGAGCATGACCTTGAAGAAGAAAAGGAACAATGTGAAGCAAATGATTATAGGATGTATTGCTATTTGGGAAGTGAGAACTTCTAGCTAATGAGATTTAATTTATAAGAAGCCATTGATGTGAAATTTGTATTTATGTGATTCAGGTTTTCTGCACTTTTTAATTTTGTTTTTTCTTCTTACTTCAATATTTTTGGCAATTTTCTAAGTCATTAAATTTACTTAAACCATGATTTTAAACTGTAAAACTTATTCTATAGTATGGTTATACTATATTTATTTAATCATCTCCTATTGAAGTTTAAACTTTTCTTTTCTTCCCCCCCCCCCCCGCAATGGTGCTATGGATTGAACCCAAAGTATTTTACATATTAGGCAAGCACTCTGCCAACTGAGCTACATTTCCAGAGCCTCCTATTAAATTTTAAGAGTTATCAAATGATCCTCAGAAAATAATATATCAAATTCTCCCCTTCCACCAGTGTTTAGCTCTGCTACCTATATCTTTCAGAATAATTCATATTATTTAAAATCTCTTAGTTAACTAAGAATAGCAAACATTACTTTTTCCTTTGTTAATTTTTCGAAGAAAATTTCATAAAACATTTTTCCTAAAAGTTTGTTTCCATTTCTTCAAAATAACTGGGATCATTTTGACAAATTTTATCCAGCTACCTAGTAAAAGTCCCAATCCAAATAAAAGTTTATCCACATACTTGAAGAAAACCAGTTGCTATGCCTACTTTCTTCAGAACAACCCACTCCCAACTACTTTAGAAAAAATTGCTTTGGCTCAAATATCTGCAGACTTGGGATATTTATTCTTATTTTAGATTATTTTTTGTTAGATTTCTAATAATTAAATTCATTAAGCACAAATAGATTTTCCTAAAATGTATTTTCATATTTCCCTTCTTATCTTTCTGAAGTAATCTATAACCACTTTTGAAGAGAAAAGATAATATTTGTGTCTGGTTCTTGGATAATCCAAGAACATCTTAATTATGGCCTTAAGCTTTGGTCTCTCCTTCCTAAATATTTATCTTATTCCATAAGTTTGTATTAAATATAACCAATAAAAGTTTGGGTCTGCTTTTTTCATCATTGAAGCCAGACTTGGCATAAGTTATTTCCAATGAAATACAAATTTGACTTATCCCACACTCACTTGAGAGAAATAGAAAATTTACTGGAAGTCTCTTAAATGATAAATGGTATTCCATTCAAACGTACATCATGAGCTGGGGTAGTGGCTCTGTGGTAGAGCATTTGCCTAGCACGTGCAAGGCCCTGGGATCAATCCTCAGCACTAAATAAATAAATAAATAAATAAATAAATAAATAAATAAATAAATAAATAAATGTATCACGTTCAACTACAACTAAAAAAATAAATATTAAAATAAAAAAATACATCATATCTTGTTGGAAACTATTTTCTTTCACCTATTGGCTCTCTAATGACACCTGGTTGTAAATTTTTTTTCTCCAACTGTGTATTCTCTCTCCTTAAACTGTCTTTCCCTTACATGCTCAAGCTGTACATTGGTCATATGTTATAATAATGAGGCAAAGCAACACCCACAAACCTCATGCATGTGAGCAACAAATATGTTTCATTTACAAAACTAAGGGAATCATTAGATTTGGGCTGTGTTTGCTCATATGTGTATGGTCAACTACAAATCAGGTAGGTGGCCTTGCTGAGCTTGGCTGGTGTCTTTCACATGCTGGATGGAACCAGTGCTTATTAATTGATCTAGAATGGTTTGGACTAGAGTGATTTATGTATTTTACATGTGGCTCATCCTTTTCCAATTTTACCCAGGCATGTTTTTCTCATGATGATGGCAAAACATGAGCACTATGAACTTAATTACTCACATGTATTTCAAATATCTGCTTCATTACATATGCTGACATCTCATGGTCAAAACAGTTCACATAGTAGAGCTAAAGTCTGAGTGGAAGTTAGAGTGAAATGCATTGGCCTTCAGTGTAGGTGAGAAGAATTAAAGCTATGAATGAAAACAATCTACACAAGCCAGTTTTATTTTTCTCCTTCTTTTTCTCTCCATACATGTACATGTTTGTGTATTTGTGTAAGTGTCTAGTTTTTTTTTCCTATTTGGTTTCAATCTCTCCCTTTTTACAACATACTTCTAGAAAGCCTCTTAGGCTACATTAATTTTGCTTTCAAACCTTCTCTGATTTGCATAATTAAAGTGGAGAAATAGTTAAGACAGAACTAACAGTGTAGGTGTTCAAATAAGCATAATCAGAGTGAACAATAAGTAAAACTTAGTTTGAGGAAAGGGAGATAGTGCATGAATATTTCATGCATTAATGTTTTTAACTTGTCACCAAAAAAACAATGTTGGAATAAAATAGATCTCAAGAGCATATTATTCCAATGCAGAAGCTACCCCCAGAGAAAAACTTAAGACTTTGCTCTTAGCTATTAGGGATTCATTACTCTTTGGCCTGTTCATCTGAATGGAATATTATTCAAAATCAGATATCCCACTGGAGTAATATGATGGTCCAGATGGTTGAATTAAAATATATACTTTTCCACGTTTTCCAGGCTCAAACAATTTCTCCCATTTGCAATAGCGAATAACTGTGGATGAAAATTATTACATGATTGCACAAATCTAAAGTTTTACTCATAGGTACTTCAGCAGTCCACAACATTATAAAACTGGCATGTGGGGAATAAAAGAACTTCCCCAATGTTTTAGAAGAAAATACAATTTGTTTTTACCTCAGAGTCATATGGTATTCAAATTCTGAAACCCAAACTAGAGGCTATTGAGTCAGAGAGAAATGGTTTTGATTCAGCTTCTTCCTGTTGCTGATTTCATGGTCTTTAGAGTTTAATTAATATTATTGTGTGTCAATTTCCTCTTTAAAATATGGTGATAGTAAGACATTTTTTAGGACTAACTATAATAAAATGAAAAAAATTTAGTGTAATGTCTCATAATAGGACTCAATATGGTTGACTACTCGCCTCCTATCAAAAACCCAGCCAATTTATCCTCTGGAGAAAGTGACTAAGAGAAACAAAAGAAACTCTTTCCATAAGTTCATGATTTTCAACCTTGGCTGCATATTAGAGTCACCGGGAAGTTCTTGGAAAACTGTCTGGGATCCACTATGGACCAATTTTAAGCAAGCATCTCCCTGAGTGGATGGTCTAAATCATGGGTTTTTATTTTCTTTGCTTTGTTGTTGTTGTTGAATTGTTTGTTTTTGAAAAATGTCCTAGGTGATTGTGATTCCTTGTGAGAGCATTAAGGGCCTTGCTCTAGTCCCTTAGTTCATGGTATGGGCCCACCAGCAACATCAACATCTCTTAGGAACTTGTCAGAAATGTAAATTTAGGGCCCTATCTAAAGCAGCTAAATCAGAAATTTTAGAGTGGGGAGGGATAGAGAACAACAGGGTGTGTTTTACCAAGCTCTCCAGCTGGGTCCAATGAACAATAACACTCAAACTTATCATCGATATAATTTAATTGATATCTCAAAGAATCACACACAGTGCTTGCTTGATATATGCATCTGTGAGTCTGACAACACTCACTAAAAAAAGGTAACATTATTGCATGTAAATTACACTTTGATTCTTTTAAAAAATGACCCAAGTATATTGACTTGTGGATTTTCATACAGAGATACTAAATTAATGTGTTTTTATGTTGGGACTCAGTCAACTATGTTTTTAAAGCATGACAAAAACTGTGTTCCAGTAGGCCAGCAGAGCACATCTCCAGTTTGCCTATTATTATCTATATTCCTTTATTATTATAGATCTCTGCATAGATAATATGTCAGCATCTTTAATCAATAGCCCTTTTTCATCCCAAATCCTTACAGAAATGCCTTAGGAAAACATATTTTCATGTAACTTTTGGTTATAATAACCCTTTTATAGGTTAAAATTAGAAATAGTTCTTATCAAAAATTTCCATTTTTTAAATTATTTTAGTAGTTGTCTTTATAAAACTGATATGACAGTTTTCTTCTAAAATTCATTTCCAAGTAAATTTTGTTCTGTCCTGATTGCTGAAATATGTTTTATCCAACAATTAACAAAATAGTGTAAAATAGTATGTGTTTCATTTTTTTTATTACAATTGTGGGATAAATCTGACCTACATTTAATGCCAATTGCAACAACTCCACTGATGTAGTTATTTCATATATTTTCTCCATGCAGTATTTTAACATATTAAGAATTTGTGAATGTGTCCTTTATTACTTTAGCTTAACAGAGTGTACATAACAGAGTGAGGAATTCTGTTAACAATACTCTTCATGATAATTCAAGTCCCATTTAAGACATTCAGTTTTCCTGATAGTGAATATAATCCACTGTTTTCAAAAATTCTAAAAAGAGGAAAATCGGGTACTAGTTAGTTAAACCACCACCACCAACAACAACAAAACCCAGTTAGAAAACATTCCTAGTTTTAAAAAGACACCTTGTGTGTTTAGATAAAAACATATAGCACAATTTGTCATTTTCTGAATATATTAAGCAATATAAATAACAAGAGCATTAAATATGATTCCATTCTTGGTATTATGTGCCAAAAAAAAAAGGTGTTTTCTGAAATATGTGAATGTTCGTGGGGAGAATCCTATGACCCAATGACCCAAATGCCTCTGTGCTTGACTGATCAACTCTGCTGTGTGTGTGGCTTATGAACAGACTCTGAACGTCTCTGGTTTGCTTTTCTGTCTTCCACTGGAAGGGTACTCAATACATCTCTGTGGGTGAACAGTCAAAATTCATAACCTACATAGACTTTAGATTTTACAAACCCCAAATCAGAATGTCTGCAGTTTCCTGTCAGCAAGTCTCTTAGTGAGTTAGATTCTGCTGTGTTGTGAGCCCCCTTACCCAGAAAAAAAAAAAAAAAGCATCATCAAAAAAGCAGGTTCACTTGGAAATGTATCAAACTATAGCTCCCTAGAAGGATTTCATTTTGTTTTTAAAGGTGGTCAAGTTTATGAATGCTTTCTTAGTAATGCTCTGGGAGATGGTAAATCAACATATTTTCCATATTTTCCACACTTCACCAAGATTTTGTTAAACTAGTGTCCCCAAAGTCCATGTTAAAATTCATATTTCTATATTAAGAGAAATCCATGGAATAGTCTGTTCTTGTATTATAGTAAAAAAAAATGCCACTGCAAAAACAGATGTTTATGATCATCTCTTTCCACAGAACATGTGCTTCTGGGAATGCCACGTGCAGGGAGAGTGTCAGGACAGAGTGGCCTGATTTCTGTGTCTACACAGGGAATTCTTTTTTGATAATCTCAGACATATTTTTAAATTAAAAAAATACAGTTATTTTGAAAAAAAATGAAGCATGTTTTATCAAGCAGATATTTGTAATACTTACCACTGAGAAAGTTTTCTGACTTTTTAGTTGAACTGACCCATCTGAAAGCATTTGTGTATAAATTATATATTTTTAAACCATCAAGTAAAACAAATACAAGTTCAGGAAACATGAAAATGTAGTTGAATGAATTAGCTGTGCTATTTTTTAAAAAGAGGCATGAAGTCAATAAGTATTGTCAGGCTCCTACGGGATCCAAGAGTTCACAGTGCTCCATGAATGAATTCCAACCACTTTAAGAAGACCATCTTAGAAGGTAGTGGGTTGGACCTTAGTGAAGAGAAATCCCTGTTCTGTGGGTTTCTAACAAGATTCTGATTCTGTTTTTCCCTCCACAAGTTTGTATTATTTGCTCTAATGAGTTCTACATAACAGTAGAATGCATTTTGACATATACTACACAAATGGAGTATAACTTCTCTTTCTTCTGGTTGTAAATGATATAGAATTATACAGGTCGTGTAATCATTATAGGCACATAAGGTAATAATAGCCAATTCATTCCACTGTCTTTTCCACCTCTGTACCCCCTCTCCTCCCTTCACTCCCCTCTGTCTAATTCACAGTACCTCTATTCTTCCCTAGCTCTCACCCACCTTATTATAAATTAGCCTTTGGTTCTTGGGGATTGGTTTATTTTTCTTAGCAAAATATTCTCTAGCTTTATCCATTTATTGGCAAATGTCATCATTTTCTTCTTCTTTAAGGCTGAGTAATACTCTATTGTGTATACGTACCACAAATTTTCACTGCTGAAAGTTCTCAAGTACCACCACCTCCTTGATTCCCACAGCACCACATCTGGGGAAATTGATAAGAAAACCCAGGTGTGTCTTCCTTTGGTGTGGATGGGAAGTCCTAATCTTGGGATGTCTTCCTACAAAGGAACGCTCATTCTAGCCAATCTCCTTCACTACCACAACCCCATTTTCCATACCCTCCAGAAAAAAAAAAAATCTCACTTTTGTGAGGAATAAGCCTTTTCATGATCTTTTTGTGAGTGTGTGATGTCAGTAGTCCCCACAGCTGAGCCATGTTTTGAGGATTAACACTATAATAATGACTTATTTTGCATTCACATTTAATAGCATTGTCTTCACCTTTACATCATTTATATCCATGTTTTAATTTCAAATTTCTGTTACAATATCTGTTCACTAAGGGCTGTTGATAACTTTCTTTAACTCTTCTTCCCCACGGAAAAGAGTTACATTTATATGCTGTAGCTTTTCCTGCAATCCTCTTTCCATTTTAATACATTTAAAATCTTTATTAATTCTGAACCCATTAAACCAATATTTTCTGAGAACAGTAATTCTCTCTTTGGTCATTGTTGTGCCAAGATAAACAAAAGGGATTTAAACATATAAATATTCAATAAATATTTTTTAATACATGACTGAATCCATCAATAAACATGTTAGTGCAGTCTTAGTAACTTAAACTCACGTTTTATAGTAGAAACATCAACAAAAAATCATTCACCCAAGTTATTTGCTGTTTTTACTAAAAATGTCAATTACTTTTTAAGCACTTATCTTTTTCAACATTGAGCTAATTGCTTTATAGGCATTATCAAATCCTCAAGAGCCCAGAAAGATAGATATTATTTCCATTTTACATACAGAGAATAATTTACATGCCAAATATGTCCTTTCATTTCTTCCATTTATAAAATGGCTTGATGAATAAGGCTCCTAGTGATTTGGATCGTTCTTATTCTGAATAGTAAAACAGAAGTCAAAGCAGAGTTGGAACATTTCTGGTGGTCCCAGGCCTTGGCTGAGAATAAGAAAGAACTAGAACACCAGCTGACACAGGGTTTATGCCTGTTCAAGAAATGTAGTCGAATACACTCTCTTCCCTTGTCTGATTTAGGTTTGGATTTTGTTTCATTCACATATGGTTATTAGATGCTATGCTACATACCATGGTCTAGGATGGCAACCAGCCACCACCCCTCTTTGCATGGAACTTCCAACCTAGTGGGGTTGAGGGAAAACAGGAAAGGCTTGGGTTAAAAAAAAGTAAATATTTTATTTCAAATTAAAGAGTTAATATTCTATGAAGAAAATGTTATTCTACGAAACACACACATACACACACACACACACATACACACACACACACACACAGAGTTGTCAAAGACAAAGAGTGGATATAGTGTGGGCTACCTAATGAGAAATGTTGGCCACAGAATAAATCATTTTCCACCGCATCCTGTCTCAGAGGATTGTGCAGAGCTGTGACTCTTCAAAGGGAAGCCATGTTATGAATATATGCTCTCAAGCTTTCAAACACCAGCTGGAAGGTGGTTGTGGAGGCCTAGCTTGCCATGCCTCTGAAAGTTCAGGTCAGCACAATTGAATGCTGGTTACAATGCTCAAAGTCCAGTGTTCCAGGAGCTCCTTCAGTTCCAGGCAAAGCCCTGGGTAGATTATTCTGGCTGAACTTTACTGTTTTTTCACTTTTCGCAAGGTTACTAAGTTGCAGATATAAGCAATGTTCTCCTAGATCAGCTTTTATCAGTAATAAAGCTAATATTATCATTCTTCAGCTGCTTGCTTGTCTTAACTTTCATTTGGCTTTGAACTTGGGGACAGAAGAAAGATTATATTTATTGGATTTCCCTAGATTCCTAATCATCATGTTCACCACCAAAGCTTTTAATCCAGATGGTCTGCTTTTCATCAGAGATATTCATACTCCTCCCTTCAGGCTTTTAAATCTAGGCTTGCTCTTTTCTCAGAGCACTCAGCTCCCAGGAGAACGTCCTATGCAATGATCTTGAACTCATGGATTATAGAATACTGGAAAATTTTGTGGGAGGGATCCTAGGTATTTTATTCACTGTTGAATGTCCAGAAATTATTACTTTACGTAGACTTTAATAAGCAATAAGAACTACTTGAATATTAAATAGTTTTCTCTTGAGCAATAAGATTTTCTTAAAAGACCTCATAATCATCCTCTAACTACTCACTTTTGTAACTATCTGCCTCATATATTAGACTTACACAGACAAGACTATGTCACAGACAGGTGAAAATCTCAGCCCAAATTTCAGGAGTTGGGAGTAAAAGAGGATGTCTGCTTGTATCTATTCCTATTTATTTTCTTACCGTATTGTTTCCAACACAAGGATGGTGAAGTGTTTTTCTTCATTTTTTCATCACATTTCTAAATCTTATACAAACACTATATCTAATTAAGAAATATTTTCAAGTCATTTGTAAGGCACAGATATGTCTAACAAAAATTTGTACTACAATCATATGCATACATTGAACAATATCAGCAACATAGAAAATTACTACTATAAGACAAATAATATAAAACACACATACAAAAATAAAAATAGCCCAGAAACTGTTACTTTTTTGTGTCTACCATGAAACGAACTATTTTAAAACCCCTTCCTAGAAGCATCATGTAAAAAATAGACTATAATTCTGTAGTTTTGTATTAGATAACTTAAAAAAATTTTTCTTAAACTTAGTAAATACATATATATATGTAAATTTACAGAAAGATTTTTTAGACTATTATTACTGAAAAACATGGCTATTTTGTATATAAGTTATATAGTATCTTTCAATAAATTTCAGCTTCTGTGTTATACTCATCACTGTTATCCAGCTAATATTTATTAGATCACTATTATGTGCAAGAAATTACTCAGGCTTTTCAGAAGCTTATACAATTCAGAGCTTATGGTCTGTAAGCTTGTGAGGTCTAGCAGAGAAGACTAAAATAGAAACACTTGGGAATATGTAGGAACAGAAGAGAAAAATATCTGTTTTTATCTATATGCATGTACTATAGAGTTTTTTTTTAATATCAGTTAATTACCTCAGAACTATTTTCTCTTTTAACAGATGAGGAGACTGTATAAGATAAAGAGTTGCAGCAATAAAAAATGACAAAATCATAGAATTTGCAGGGAAATGGATGGCACTAGAGCAGATTATGCTTAGTGAAGCTAGTCAATCCCTAAAAAACAAATACCAAATGTCTTCTTTGATATAATGAGAGCAACTATGAACAGAGCAAGGAGGAAGAGCAGGAAGAAAAGACTAATATTTAACAGAGTCATGAGATGGGAGGGAAAGAGAGAGAAAAGGGAAATTGCATGGAAATGAAGGGAGACCCTCATTGCTATACAAAATTACATATAAGAGGTTGTGAGGGGAATGGGAAAATAAACAAGGAGAGTAATGAATTACAGTAGATGGGGTAGAGAGAGAAGAAGGGAGGGGAGGGGAGGGGGGATAGTAGGGGATAGGAAAGGTAGCAGAATACAACAATTACTAATTGGGCATTATGTAAAATTGTGGATGTATAACCGACGTGATTCTGCAATCTGCATTTGGGGTAAAATTGGGAGTTCATAACCCACTTCAATCTAATGTATGAAATATGATATGTCAAGAGCTTTGTAATGTTGTGAACAACCAATAAAAAAAATAAAAAATTAAAAAAAAAAGAGTTCATCTTATCTGTCTAAGGTCGCAATGGTTCAAGAACACATATCCAGGTTTGGCACTCTTTCCTAGTAAGTTTTTATTTTTATTTAGATTCTTAAAAAGAATATCTATTAGAAAAATAAGCTTCTTTTCTCTCAGCTTTTACTCTCATTAATTACATTGTAAAATCATGATCTGTTGTTAATGGAAAGAATTTATATATTCATGTTCATATTATACTTATCTCATATTAGACAAAGGCGTCAAAAACATTGATTAGAGAAACATAGCCTCTTCAAAAAAAGGTGCTGGAAAACTGGAAATCAATGTGTAGCAAAATGAAATTAAACCTTTATCTCTTACCCTGCACAAAAACAAACTCAAAGTGGATCAAAGACTTAGGCACTAGAACAGAGACCCTGCACCTAATAGAAGAAAAAGTAGGCCCAAATGTTCATTATGTCAGCTTAGAAACTGGCATCCTTAACAAGACTCCCAAAACCCAAGAAGTAAAATCAAGAATCAATAAATGGGATGGATTCAAACTAAAAAACATCTTCTTTGTGAAAGAAACAATCAGTAAGGTGAAGAGAGTACCTATAGAATGGGAGAAAATCTTTACCACATGCACCTCAGATAAAGCATTAATCTCTAGGATATATAAATAACTAAAAATCAACACCAAAATAAATAAATAAATAAATAAAAATAACCCAATCAAGAAATAGGCTAAGGAACTGAACAGACACTTCACATAAGAATAAATACAATTGACCAACAAATATATGAAAAAAAAAATGTTCAATGTGAAAAAATCTTCAACATCTCTTTCAATTAGAGAAATGAAAATCAAAACTGTTGACAAGGATGTGGGAAAAAATATACAATCATACATTGCTGGTGGGATTGCAGATTGGTTGAACAATTATGGAAAGCAGTATGGAGATTCCTCAGAAAACTTAGAATGGAACCACCATTTGACCCAGTTATCCCAATCCCCAGTTTCTACCCAAAGGACTTGAAATCAGCATAGTACAGTGATGCAGCCACATCAATGTTTATGGCAGCTCATTTTGCTGTAGCCAAACTATGGAACCAAGCTAGATGCCCTTCAACAGATGAATGGATAAAGAAAATGTGGTGTATAAACACAATAAAATATTACTCATCCTTAAGGAAGAATGAAATTATGGCATTTGCAGGAAAATGGATGGAGGTGGAGAATATCATGGTAAGTGAAATAAGCCAGTCCCCCCAAAACAAAGGTTGAATGTTTTCTCTGATATGCAGATGTTAACTCACAATAAGGTATGTGGGCTAGGGAAGAAGAGAGGTACTTTGGATTACTCAGAGGGGAGTGAAGGGAGTGGAAGGGGTATGGCGGTAGGTAGGAAGGATCCTAGAATGAATTGGACTTTATTACCCTATGTGCATATATGACTACACAACTGGTATAATTCCACATCATGTTCAACCCGAAGAATGGGTCAAAATCCATTCTACTTTCATGTATAACTAATTAGAAAAAAATTAAAATTCATTTTAAAAAATAGACCTGAATGATCACCAATACTTATTGCCATTCTGACTAGAGTGAGATTAAATCTTAGTTTTGATTTGCATTTCTCTAATTGCCAGCGATGATGAACATTTTTTCATATATTTGTTGATTGATTGTACATCATGTTCTGAGAAGTGTCTCTTCAGGTCCTTGGCCCATTTATTGATATGGTTATTTGTTTTTTGGTGTTTAGCTTTTTGAGTTTTTAATTTACCCTAGAGATTAGTGTTCTCTCTAATGTGTGAGGAGTAAAAATTTGCTCCAAAGATGGTGGGATTGCAAATTTGTGCAGCCAATATGGAAAGCAGTATGGAGATTCCTTGGAAAATTGGGAATGGAATCACCATTTGACCCAGGTATCCCTCTCCTCAGTCTATACCCAAAGGACTTAAAAACAGCAAACTATAGAGACACAGCCATATCAATGTTTTATAGCAACGCAATTCACAATAGCTAAATTGTGGAACCAACTTAATGCCCTTTAGTAGATGAATGGATAAAAAATATGTGGCATTTATACACAATGGAATTTTACTCAGCAATAAAAGAGAATAAAATCATGGCATTTGCAGGTAAATGGATGGAGTTGGAAGAGATAATGCTAAGTGCAGTTAGCCCATCCCTAAAACCCAAATATCGAATGTTTTCTCTGATATAAGGATGCTGATTCATAGTGGGTAGGGAAGAGGAGCATAGGAGAACTACAGAGACTCTAGATAGGGAAGAGGTGTGGGAGGGAAAGAGAGGGGACATGGGGTTAGAAATTATGGTAGAATGTGATGGTCATCATTATCCAAAGTACATGAAGACACGCATGATGTGAATATACTTTGTATACAACCAGAGATATGAAAAATTGTGTTCTATATGTGTAATATGAATTGTAATGCATTCTGCTGTCATATATAAATTTTTAAAGTTAATTGAAAAAAAGACAAAAAAGTAGACCCGAAATCCAAAATCTTCCACCATAGTATAGCTCATTCTTTCTGCAGCACTGAATTATGCGTATTTATTTATTTATTTATTTGGGTGGGGGCGGTACCAGAAATTGTACTTAGGGCTCAGGAACACTCAAGCATTGAGCCACATCCCAAGTCCTACTTTGTATTTTATTTAGACACAAGGTCTCACTGAGTTGCTTAGCACCTCACTTTTGCTGAGACTGGCTTTGAACTCATGATCCTCCTATCTCAGCCTCTCGCTGGGCATTATGCACATGTGCCACCATGCCTGGCATATGCTCATTTACTTTTAAAAGTGATGAGCTAACTATGGTTTCTTTATTTTATTTGCATTACTTTACTCTTTTTGATGGTCTGTGACATTTCTTCACCATTTCCATCTCTCACTTTCAAGCTTTTTTTTTTTTCTACTTTAAATGTTCTCCTATATCCATCTGCGGGGATTCGCTAATGCATTGCTCATCATCTGTTTGCTGATGCAAACTGATAGATTCAGTCAAAATGCTTCACTGCCCTGTTCTCATGCACTGGTAATTCCCTCTCTCTTTTCTGGATAGTAAGCTACTTTAGGAAAGTTAAACCTTTCTTGGTTAAACTTCCTACTTGTGATAAAAATTAAATATTTCTATATCATGAACATTACTTGAAAGAAATGGTATTGTAATGATCTGAAGTTACTTTTCCCTTAAATACTCTGTTATACTTTCAAGTTTTGGGAAAAGAAGCTAATTTATTTCTCCTTCTCAAACCCATGCTTACCAGGAGATTTTCTACTACTTACATGAAGGAAGAAAATAGAAATAGAAAATTAGCAATACCTATCTAAGAAGGTTACATTTTCCATCAAAAATGACATCACAAATTTTATAAAATGATAAATAAAAATTTTAGTGCCACTTTTCAAGTGCAGATTAATAGATGTCATCGGTTAGGGCAGCATTTTATTATTGTATTGTTTGTGATAATAAACCCTTAGCAATAACTGTTTCATATTATGATATAACAAACAGTACAGAGAATTTGTCTTTAATTATTGCAAGTTAATTTTTTCTCCTTTGAATTTATGGGGCATAAAATATTTCCATATGTGGGCTGGGGATGTGGCTCAAGTGGTAGCGCGCTCGCCTGGCATGCGTACTGCCCCGGTTAAATCCTCAGCACCACATACAAACAAAGATTTTGTGTCCGCTGAGAACTGAAAAATAAATATTAAAAAATCCTCTCTCTCTCTCTCTCTCTCTCTCTCTCTCTCTCTCTCTCTCTCTCTCTCTCTCTTAAGAAAATATTTCCATATGTGCTTGGGAGTAAATGTTTAAAATGCATGTATAGAAATGTAGATACTATTCTCAGAAATATCTGGACAGATGCCCAAGATAAAATTTACATTGCAGACAAATATTCAAAAAATATTCAAATAAGTTAAACAGTTGAAGATTGGGTGGTCTTTGAACCTTGATAGTAACTGTTTTCAGGGAAATCCTGAGACAGTTGCTTCATAGCATTTTATGGTGCGGGAGAATGTAAAGGGAAGGCAGGACTAAATTGGCCCAGCCAGGCAAAAATTAAATGGCCCATGCTCTGTTCATGTTCCATGTGGTCATAGATAAATTAAAGACTCCTACTGGAGACCATGTGGAACACCAATTGGGTCAGAATCTTGAGAGGAAAATCCAGACAGTAAAAGGAAATTTGGTATCATGGCTCAGAGCTGGGAATGAGATCGCAGATCATAAATAATTAAGGAAGATTATGAGCATTCATTGTAAATAGCAAGTGTTCTGTTTGGGTTAGTATTTGCATAGCTGTTGATTTCTTTGGAATGGTTTGAAATGCAAATGGATACTAGTAATGTTGTAATTAGGTGTCACTTTTGGATAAGCCTCTCTAAATGCAGCTGAGGCCTCTGTTTCCAGGGATGCTTGGGTCTGTTATCTGTTGCCAGAAGACCACCTGAGCTCCCTTTACTCCTACAATGATATACAAGGCCTCCAACTGGGGCCACTGTTGCTGTACCACGGTATGATATAAAGTTTATTTGTTTCATGAGCATTTGTGATTTCCAACTCATTAATGATGTTTTAATATTAGTTGATTGCTGATCCTTTTTCTCTCACATAATACTGTTTTCTGAGAATTCATATATAAAGTAGACAAAATTTGATATACTTCTGAAATGGATCCTTTTCTCCACTGTCACATATACTTAAATCCATTCTTATGGTTTGTTTTCTCTTTCATGTTACAAATTTCATTCATCTCAAGAATATCCTGAAAACTTTATAACATCAACTTTGCATTTAGATAATAACATGCTTAATTTTAAAATAGGTATATTATGCTTCAATGTGGAAATTAAGACTGAAACCTTTTATATTCATTCTAATTTACATAATACGTCTGATAACAGAGAAAACAACATATACAATTGTAAATAATTTATTTCAAGCAAGTAAAATAGAATGAGAGTAGTTGAATGTATTTTTATTAAAATATTTATGTTGATGTCAAATTTATATGATTCAAAATGTGATTCACTACTTCTGGAACTCCAAGTTTTTTCCTAAAATATTGGAAACATTAGTACCAATTAATTTAAGAATATTTAGAATACATAGATGGAGAAAATTAATCACTATGTCATAAATGTTCAGTTGGGGAAAATACCATTGAGCATTATAGAAAGGCTGACAATGTTCAAGGCCTCCTTTGGATGTTTGTCAGAACATGCCAGGGGTTCTCATGCTGTTTCTTGTCCCGAGGTAGACCTTGGGGGAATGTCAGTGGAAATTATAATCAGAAAGGAATCCCAGGAAATCACCCACACAGAGCCTATCCTGAAGGTAGCTGAACAGACATCCCATTTCTTCATTAACAGTTGTAATGTTCCATTATTAACTTCCTAAAAAGCCTGATGATAACAGCAATACCAGTTTGAGATAAATTTATTAAACAGGGAATACTAGCCTCTATATTTTCCTTTGTTCCTAGATGCTTCAATTAATCTTGAATATCTAAGTGACCTTTCATGGTCTCAATCTCCCACAAGTGGGCTTTCACAGACTAATCTCTCCATAGATCATTTTGTTATTGTTTTTCTCAGTGACAGTCATCTGACTTCAGGAACATGGTGGAAACTGGTCTAAGCCAGGCAACAAAAAGTCTTGACTTATCAGGTCCTATTATTTCTACTTACTCAAACCAAGTTTTCTCAGCTTTAAAAACAGTGCTACCTAAACCCTGGTGTTGATATAAGGACAAAAGAATTTTCAATTATAAAATCTCTTAATAGGGTCTAAAGTACTTAAATATACAAGGCAGATGATGATTAACATTTAATAATAGATATTCACCCCATAAATACACCATTTTATTGCATTCCAGCATCACGAAGGCATTATGCACATATGAGCTCTCCATATCACCCCAGAATTGAAGCCAAGAGCCCAGGGATGAGAATCACAGGTGGTTAACAGCCACATCTTATAAAGAAAGATGATCAACTTTTCATGCAACACTTTAAGAGATAGGAATACTAATTCTGAAAACTATTTCTCAACTCTAGTGTGTGGGCATTGGTAGTCAGGGAAACTTTCCTTTGTTGCATTTTTCAGTCAAGAAGGGATTACTTCAGCTTTCTGATTGCCTCTTCATTAAAGAAGAAGTAGGGCTCTCTATTACCTCAAGTGATACTATGGGTGGGGGGTGGTCCATAAGCTCAAGTTTATCACACATCTGTCTGCAGAGTCTCTTAGAATTTCAGATTCACAGAGATTAGTGCTTTACTCCTTTAAAGATTCTGAAGAAGAGAATGGCTGGAACTTTTCCAATAGAAAAGTATTGAGAGAAGGTTTCACTGGAAACGGCTGATATTTCAGAATTTTGCAAGATGGAGGTGCCAAGCTTTCTTTGGGATTATTACAGAAGTGTCAGTAGTACTTTCTGATAGAATACATACTAGAATTAATTTCATTTTGGGTAGATAACAGTAGTTTAAACAATTTGTTTCTTTCTGTTTGTATTTAGGGGATCAGTAATGCATGGATGAATTAACCCTCCACAGTATCAAATAGCCCATATTCATCTCTTTATGTTTCAACATGCTTGGTCTCCCCAAGGAACTTGTAGGCCGGTATGACCACTCTCACCTCAGGTATCCCAGAGAGAGAGAAAGGCTTCTTGAACACTTCCTAGAAACGAAACACACATTAAATATGTATACCATTGGCCAGAATCAAATCAAATTTCAGCATTGCTAGGTTATTATTTTGGGAAAATGCTCTGAATTATAAATGAAGGACTCCGTCTGAATTTGGTGTTCACGAGTGAAGCCACAGCTTATCTGGGTCTCATCAACCTGTTAGATTTTATTTTAAACTCATAGTCCTGATGGGGTATTTGCTGCTGGTTGTATTGGTCTATGACCTGCCCTTCCCTGCTGCAGGCTGGACGGCGGGGCCCGCGTGAGCCTTGGCTCCGCTTCTGCCCGCTGCTGTTTTCACCTGCTGCCTTCCTGCTGGGCGCTTTCGCGGGTCGCTGTCAGTGCACGCCGGCTTGCGATGCTGCAATCCGGCTGAGCACAAAAACACAAGCCAGATGGAACTGAAACAAAGTTTTATTTTGTGAGAGGCCGTGTGCGTCCCCCTAACAAGCCGGTCCACACACCCACACACGTGTGTCCCTACCGGACCCGGGGGGCTCCACTTCCCCCGGAACACCCTCCTACCATCCTTCCCCAACCAATGGGAACTCTCCAGGAGTCTTGTAACTTGAGTCCCCAAATGGGCCTAAGTGAACAGTAGGAGCCCAATTTCCATATGAATGTAATACTTTGCAGTGGCTCCTAGCATCTGCCCCCTTCTGTTTAATTAAGCAATGGCAATGTGGCTAGGGACCGTGCCTGGTAGGTTGTCCAATTTAACATGTGGTTCTTACCCGTCATGGGAGAACTGACTTTTACACGTCAGTTTCCTGTCTTAGGTTGAATCCACTGTAATCAGATCAACCCGTCACTGACTACCGGTCTAGCATAGCCATGCTTGTGGATAGGCCTAAGCACCAGTGGGGGGGTGAGGTTCTTGCCTCACCTCTGTTGGCCCCCAAATTTAACTTTGGTGCCAGTGGGGGGGTGAGGTTCTTGCCTCACCTCTGTTGGCCCCCAAGTTTTAGACCATCACTAGTAGAAGGGAGGAAGATACAGAAATGCCACGACACCAAGCCAATTGACGGCTCCTTAGGAAGAACAGTAACACTGGTGACACAGCAGCTAAGATATTTCAGCACTACCATAATTCACTGTATCAACAAATAGAGCACAATGCATACAGGTGATACATAGTCCAGGCAAGTTGTGTAAGCAGTTCAAAGTGGAGGAGTCTATCAATATGTCCATTTCCTCCCAAAGTAAATTAAGTCCTTGATTGAGCAGTTCAAAGTGGAGGAGTCTGTCAATATGTCCATTTTCTCCCAAAGTAAATTAAGTCCTTGATTGAGGATACTTATTGAGTTATATTGATTGATGTATCAGTTTATATAGTTTACTGTGATAGCTATCATAGAAGTTGTAGTTTGGTTTTATCTTAGTCTTCACCGGCATTGGGATGGAGATGGGAATTCTGGCCATGGTGCTAAAGAGACATTATCTTGAACAGAATTGTTAAATATAATGAAAAGGAAAGGTGAAAGTAAACAAACAGATCTGTTAACCACCTTTAAAAGCAAAATTTATAACAGCTGTTTACCTAATTTAAATTAAACCATATAAGTCACGTGATTTTTTTTTTTTTTTTTTTTTTTTTTTTTTTTTTTTTTTTTTTTTTTTTTTTGGATCCATTTATATCTATTTATACATGAGCGCTCCTTATAAATGAAATATGGACATACACACATACAGACATACAACACAAAACAGTGCATACATAACATAGAACATATAGGACAATAGTAAATAAAGGCCTTGTAGCTATACCTAGGTGAAATCTCCATTGCAATGTTTAAAAACTTTACAGTTAAAAAAAAATAAAACACAGTCAAAAAATAAAACTGATCAGAAAAACATTAACCTAGGTTTGTATGAGCTCAAAAAGAAAGAGAAAATAAATAAATAAATAAAATAGAACCTTATGATGTGGGAAAAATGTAATAATAAAATAGATATTGAAAAAGGCACCGTGGTAAATCACTGTTGTAGATGTAAGAATAGCCAAGCTGGAGCTCTGGATATCAGCTGTTATGGATTTGAGTCAAATCATCTTCTTTTTCTGTAGAAATTGTTTTAGTTAATCTCTCTGGAATCCAAATTGGTTGCTGTTCCTCCTGTGGAAAAACACAGACGGAGCCCCGACTCCAGACTATTACTGGGTCCGGACCTTTCCATTGTCCTGTTAGAATATCTTTCCAAAGTACCTTAGGCTTATGTACATTTTTCGGATACATATGTCTTTCCGCAGCACTAAGTCCTGATGAATCCAAATTTAGAAAGTTTAGAGTAAAAAGGGTTATTTTAAGTTTATCTTTGGGGGATATATACCCTTTTCCAATTCCTTCCTTTTGTTTTAATAAGTACATTTTAATAGTTTGATGAGCTCTTTCAACTATGCCTTGACCCTGTGGATTGTATGGGATTCCTGTTATATGAGTAATGCCAAATGATGAGCAAAATTGTTTAAAAGAGTTAGACGTATAACCAGGAGCGTTATCAGTTTTTAACTGTTTAGGAACACCCACAGTGGCAAAATTTTGTAAGCAATGAGCTATAACATCTTTAGTTTTTTCTCCGGCATGAAGGGAGCCCATTAAAAATCCAGAAGAAGTATCAACTGTAACATGTAAATATTTTAATTTTCCAAATTCTGGCAAGTGTGTAACGTCCATCTGCCAAATATGGTTAGGTATCAGTCCTCTAGGATTGACTCCAAGATTAACTTGTGGTAAAAATGTCACACAATTTTGACATTGTTTTATTATATGTCTGGCTTGTTCCTTAGTTATTTTAAAACGTTTTTGTAAGGTATTAGCATTGACATGGAACCTTTTATGAAAATTTATAGCTTCTTCTATTGTGGAGAAAATATGTATGTCATGTGTAGATTTATCTGCTAGTTCATTACCCAAACTAAGGGCTCCAGGCAACCCTGTATGTGCCCTGATATGTCCAATAAAGAATGGATCTTTTCTGTCCCAGATTAGAGTTTGTATAGCAGAAAACAAAGAGAAAACAGTAGAGGAAGGAGAAATCCTACCAGCATCTTCAAGGGATGCTATAGCATTAACTACATACTGGCTATCAGAGAATAAATTAAATACAGAATCTTTGAACATCATAAAAGCTTGTAATACTGCATTGAGCTCTACCTTTTGAGCTGATTGTTTGGGTACTAAAAATGTAAAAGTTTGATCAGGGGTAACTACCGCTGCTGTACCATTGTTTGACCCATCAGTGAATATATTTGGAGCATTCATGATAGGGTTTTTTTTTGTCATTTTAGGAAAAACTACAGGATGCTTAGACCAAAAGGACAACAAGGGATTAGATGGCAAGTGATTATCAAATGAGACACTAGATTTACACATGATTATTGCCCAAGTATTTAACTCATTAGCTAACTCATCAATTTGATCCATAGTATATGGAGTAATAATTTTATTGGGAGAAATCCCAAACACTCCCTTCGCTGCTTTTATCCCTTTGAGTATTAATTGTCCTACAGCCTCAGGATATCTAGTAAGAATAGTATTAGGGGAATACGATAAATGTATCCACAATAATGGACCTTCTTGCCAAAATACTCCTGTAGGAATATTTTTTGTTGGTAGTACAATAAATAATAAAGGCAAACTTATATCAATTCTATCCAAATGCATATTTTCCATATATGTTTCAATGATTTTTAATGCCTTTCTTGCTTCAGGCGTTAACATGCGGGGTGAATTTGGATCTGATGGACCTTTTAGGATATCAAATAAGGGTCCTAATTCTCCTGTTGGTATGCCTAGGTAAGGCCTTATCCAGTTTATGTCTCCCAATAATTTTTGAAAGTCATTAAGTGATTTGAGTTGATCTACTCGTATTTGAATTTTTGGTGGACGGACCATGGTTGAGGATAATAAAACTCCTAAATAATTAATTGGAAAATTTAATTGTACTTTATCTATTGCTATGTCTAGATTATAATTTTTTAGTAAGTTTGTAAGTGTGGCATAACATTCTAGCAATGTGTTCTTATCTTTATGTGCTAATAACACATCATCCATATAGTGAAATATTTGTAGTTCAGGATTTTGATTTCTAAGTGGCTGGATTGCTTTATTAACATAAATTTGACACATAGTCGGGCTGTTCGCCATCCCCTGGGGTAAAACTTTCCACTCATATCTCTGATCAGGACCTTCATGATTTAGTGCAGGGATAGTAAATGCAAAATGTGGACTATCCTCGGGATGAATTGGAATTGAAAAGAAACAATCCTTAATATCTATAGTTAACACATGCCAGGTTTTTGGTAAAGCAGACAATTGGGGAATCCCTGATTGAGCAGGTCCCATAATAACCATCTCATTATTAATGGCTCTTAAATCTTGTAATAATCTCCATTTACCAGATTTCTTTTTAATGACAAAAATGGGAGTATTATGGGGAGATACGGAAGGTTGTAAATGTCCTTCCGCTAATTGTTGTTTGACCAGATCGTGGGCTACTTGTATCTTTTCTTTAGTCAGGGGCCACTGAGGAACCCACACTGGTCTTTCTGATTTCCATGTAATTTTGATTGTCTCAGTGGCCCTTTTTGAAAACCCAATCCATGTTTATTTATTTCTTGATCTATTTGAATTGGTGCTATCATATCTTGATCTTGTTTCCTTAATCCTTTTTCTTTTCTAAAGCCTTGTTTAGCCCTACTAGTGGGCGCGTTAGAATTGACGTTATTTGTTAATGTCAATCCTAATTGATCTAGGACATCCCGTCCCCATAAATTTATGGGAAGATGGTCCAATACATAAGGCTGTATAGTTCCTTCACATCCTTCAGGATCCCTCCAATCTAATACCATAGCACTTCTATGGGGGTTAGTTGCCACTCCTAGGCCTCGAAGCGTTTGAGTGGCTTGTTGCAATGGCCAGTGCTTTGGCCATTCCTGACGAGATATGATGCTGAGGTCAGCACCTGTGTCCAGCAGCCCATTAAAATCATGTCCTTGAATATTTAATTTTAGCATTGGGCGAGAATCTAAATTTAAAGAAAGCATAGCCCAATCTACACCTGTGGAGCCTAATCCCTTGGAACCTCTTTCTACATTACAACTGGAAAATTCATCATGTAGGCTGGGTATTATTAATAACTGTGCTATTCTATCTCCTGATGAAATTACGGATATACCTCTTGGAGAACTGGCTATAATTTTTATTTCACCCTCATAATCGGGATCAATTACCCCAGGACTTATCATAAGTCCTTTTAGTGTAGAAGAACTGCGTCCTAATAATAAGCCTACTGTTCCTTGGGGAAGAGGTCCTTTTATTCCTGTGGGAATGATTTGAACTCCCATCTCTGGAGTTAATACTGCTCTGGCAGAGGCACAGATGTCCAACCCTGCGCTCCCTCTAGTTTGTCTGATGAGGGATCTGATGGATAGTGCGTCCTGGGCACTACCTTGATGGTGCTGCTGGGTTCCTCCATTGCCCCGTATATTTGTGGCTTTGGGCCCCGGGGCATTGGGCCCTCCAATTCGTTTTTTGACAACGGGGCCTGATACCTTTCTCCACGATATTGTGGGTAGACACTTGGTCTTTGTCCATTTTTTGATAACGGAATACCCTCTATGGTGGTTTGAGAACGGCATTCATTAGCCCAATGTCTCCCTCTATGGCATCGTGGGCAAATACCCGGGATTCTACTCCTTTGATACCTAGCTTTGTTAAACCCTCCTCCTATGGGGCAATTTCTTTTAAAATGTCCTTTCTGATTGCAATTATAGCATGTTTTTGGTTTGGTATCTAAAGCCTGTTTTACTTCAGCTGCCATGACTTGTCCTTGTTCATCAATGTCGCTACATAATTTAATATATGTGTTTAAATCTCCATGTTTCCACGGTCTAATGACCTCTTTGCAGCAACGATTTGCTTGGTCATAAGCCAGTTGTTTTATAAATGGCATTGCCTGTTCTGTATTTTCAAATGTCTTAGAGGCTGTTTCAATAAGTCTAGCTACAAAGTCAGCGTAGGGCTCATTAACTCCTTGTGTTATCTTAGATAGTTGACCTTGTAAATCCCCTTGTCCCTTCAAAGTTTTCCATGCCTTAATTGCATTCATAGTGATCTGAGCGTATACGCCAGGATCATATCTAATCTGTTGCCTCTGACCCTCATAAGGTCCTTTCCCCAATAGCATTTGAGAATCTCTTTCAGGATAACCTGCTGCTGCATTTCGCCTAGCTGTCTCCCTGCAAAATTCCTCATTGGCAATTTTCCATAATAAATATTGTCCTCCATTTAGCACAGAGTGACACACGCTAGCCCAATCTTCTGGTGTTAAGTCCCAGCTGGTAATAGATTCGACCATTCTGACAGTAAAGGGAGCCGCAGGCCCGTAGGTTTGTACAGCTTCCTTTAATTGCTTTACTATTTTGAAATCTAAGGCACGGTAAACTCGTTCCCTTTCTTCTCCCCGCTCAACTACAGGGCATGCTAACTTTTGGGGTCCTGCCTCAGGATTCTGTTCATCACCTATGGAAACTGAGGGCTGCTCAGCTACAGGTGAAGCTGTTGGTTGAATTACGCCCTCTGGTGATGGAACGGAGTTAGTACTAGCCTCCCTATCTGAGGGTCGTTTTTTCCCTAAGCTTGCCTTCTTCAATTTTTCTTCTGTCTGACTAGCTTGAGGGACCTTTTGTTTTGCTTGACCTAATAAGTTTTCTGCCATAGCCTGGACCTCTAACAATTTACTTAACAGTCTTTCGGTTTGTTTTTTACTAGATTCTAATCTACTATAAAGGTAACGTAACCCAATAAGGTAGGATAGAAGAAAGCCAAAACAGAATGAAACAGAAACGGAGAGGAGAAAAATGATTATATCAATTTTTTCTTTCTCAGGGCCGAATAACTTAAAACCTTGAGCCAACCATTTTTCCCAATTCGCCTGAAAAAATTGTAAGGCTAGAGAGCCTGAAATAAAAGCAGAATAAATCAAAACAAAAATACCCATTCTGTCGCCTTTCCTTAGGGGCGAGCGATATCACTCACCTATAAATTTTGGGCGTTCCCCGTACAAGGGCCACCAAAATGCTGCAGGCTGGACGGCGGGGCCCGCGTGAGCCTTGGCTCCGCTTCTGCCCGCTGCTGTTTTCACCTGCTGCCTTCCTGCTGGGCGCTTTCGCGGGTCGCTGTCAGTGCACGCCGGCTTGCGATGCTGCAATCCGGCTGAGCACAAAAACACAAGCCAGATGGAACTGAAACAAAGTTTTATTTTGTGAGAGGCCGTGTGCGTCCCCCTAACAAGCCGGTCCACACACCCACACACGTGTGTCCCTACCGGACCCGGGGGGCTCCACTTCCCCCGGAACACCCTCCTACCATCCTTCCCCAACCAATGGGAACTCTCCAGGAGTCTTGTAACTTGAGTCCCCAAATGGGCCTAAGTGAACAGTAGGAGCCCAATTTCCATATGAATGTAATACTTTGCAGTGGCTCCTAGCACTTCCCCTTAAGACCACCACATCCTCTTTGCATACTTCTGTATTCTGAATAGTTGCATGCAGTACAACCTCCACTTCATCTTAAGGAAAAGAAAAATCAGTAGTGGGAGAAGTACCTTGGTCAGGAATAGATTATTTCATTTACTAGACCTCATATTCATTCCACAGAGTTTAACATCTGATTAAAATATTTGGCCTTGTTTTCTCTCCAAAAATGCAAGATTCTGCCCTAAATTAATGTTTTCAGGTTGCCAAAAACAAAGCCTTTGGAAACTTATTACAAAGGAACTGTGTCATCCTCACTAAGATTAGCAGGAGCTGAGCTGTAAGCAAATGGAATACACCACTGAGTGAGACTCTGGAAGAAATGTCCTGATTGAACTTAACTGCTTAAGGCTTATTACCAGAAGTGCAAATCTACACCTGGTTTACATAGCATGTCTCACAGCAAAATGCATCCTAATTTCTTTTTGAGGCAGATCTTAAAAAATAGGATAAATAAAAACCTTGGTAATGGAAATAAGAGCAACGAAACCACAAACTATCCGCTATTCAGTCAATTAATTTGTTTATAGTATTTATACTCAGACTACTTCCAAAAGGCTTTGAGGTAGTTGAGTGTTCAGAACACCATTGTACCTCTGCCAACGGTGGTTTCTGGCTGAGTATCAAGGGCAGTTTCACGTCTCAGAAAGAGTTCATTGTGGATAACCTGAAGGCACAACCCTAGTAATGTGACCTCCCTCTATGTCAAATAAAAACATCCCCCCATTCCCATGACAGCATGTGGGCTCTTCTACCCCACTAAAGACCAGGGAAAATAGTTATAACCCACCAGCAAAGAGTCTCCTCATTGTGAAGAACGCATAAGAACATTATGCACAAATGTTCCATGCATGAGGCTCTAAGTGAATACCTGTGGAGCACTTTTATAATGAATGGCTATTTCTTTTTTGCTCCTTAAGGTTAGAATATCTGTCTCCCTTATTCATTTTTACATCTTGGTTCAGATATAAATGTATCTATTTATCTCTCTTCTATTTCTCATAACAATAAAAACATGTATACTTATTCTCTTATAATCCAAATAACCCTCTTTAACAAATGATTATATACATCTTTTTTTTTTTCTTTTTGTACCAGGGATTGAACTCAGGGAGACTTAACAACTAAGCCACATCCCCAGCCCGTTTTATTTTTTATTTTGAGACAGAATCATCCTGGGTTGCTTAGGGTCTTGCTAAGTTGCTGAGGCTGGCTTCAAACTTGTGATACCCCTGTCTCAGCCTCCAAAGCTACTGGTATTACAAGCATGTACCACCACACCTGGATGATTATATACATTATGAAATACTTTCTCCATGATAAACATACTTTGTACCTTCCTGAGCATCTATGCCAAGGTACATATCAAACTTTGCCCTACCCCAAATCCTCCCTTAAAGATTCCACTGCTTCTTAATACCTGTTCATTCTGTCATACCCAACTTACTTGGTTATTCCGCCAGAAGATCAGCAATGCTGTTTACAGACCTCCATGGATCCTCTCTCCAAAACCCCTTTACCTATAATATGCTCCTTCTTCCTTGATGTGATTTTCTAACATCCCAGTCACCTTACCCTGTGTATTTGCAATAATATCATGCCATTTTCCACCATATGCTGTGCCACCATTCTAGGTGACCCTAACATGATGTCCAGCTTTCCTCTCACTTCTCAGTCCTTGACTTTCTCATTTTCAGTAACTATCATTTCCCATGTCATTTAAATTAAATAATTCAAATGCATAATTGGTATAATTTCAATCTTTATTAATAAATTGTTTTTACTCTATATGTTTCCAGATTTTCAAGATATGCATGAAAAAAAACCTCCACATTTTTCCTGACATAATGCCCCCTTCAATCCTTTTGCACGAGCTTATATTTCTTATATTATTTTACTGGCTTTCTTTTTAGAATTCAGAGTCATCCTTTAAGCCTCCCTTTCCTTCACATCTCAAATACAAACATGCAGGAAGTCTATCAGTTCTAGCTCCAAATTACATTCTGAATCTGTTCAGTACCATTACTACCCTCATGCCATCTTGCCACCATCCCCCTGCTAGTTTCTGTACAGATGCTTATTGAACAAAAGTGGCATTAGATCTTTTTAAACCCATTGTAAGTTGAAAATATTATAAGTAGAAAATGTATTTAGTACACCCAATCTACTGAACATCATAACACCAGAGCATACTGGTTATTTACCCTGGTGATCTCATAGCTGACTGGGAAATGCACCTTGCCACCACCATCCAGCAATAAGAGAGTGTTAAGGTCTGTAGACAAGTCAAAATAACACGTGGTATTTTGCCAGAGAAATGTTAGAGTTCGTAAACAAGTCTGCATGGTGCCTGGCAAAATGCCAGAGGGAGTGGTTTGAGAAGTAACAAAAGTGAGCCATTAAGTGTGGAGATTCCTTATTGGTTGACTGATGTATCTAGTTTATGCTAATTAAGATAAGCTGTGCAAAATGTATAAATAGCTCTGTTGTCCTACAATAAAGGGCTCCTATTCCTGCTGCATCAACGTACACAAGTTATTCGTCACCCCCCCCCCCCCCCGCAAGAGAGATTATTGTTCTGTGTATTTTCAGCCTGAGAAAAGATCAAAATTCAAAATGTCTTTTCTACAAAATTTGGAATCACTTTCAGACTATCATGAAATTGAAAAATCATCAGTTGAACTATACTAAATCAAGACCATCCATGCTAATTTTATATGGATCTTCCTTCATTACCCTTGCCTTTTCTCCAGATAATTCTCCAGTCAGGAGCATTTTTACATTATTTTTTAATTAAATATTTCATTTTGAGAGAATTATAGGTTCACATAAAATAGCAATAAATAACAAGACAGATATTATGTACCCTTTACCCATTTCTCCTTAACCATAATATCTTACAGTATTACAGAACAATGTAATCCTGGATGTAGTCATTGGTGGTTCAGACCCAGAACCTGACTGTCATGACAAGGATCCTTCCTGTTCTCCTTTAGTAACTATCACTTTCCTACTTTATCCTCTGGCAACCACCAATCTGGTTCACATTTACAGAATTTTGTCATTAAAGGATGTTTATGGTTTATATATACTAGGAGTCCCACCAAAAATCTCATGTGTGAAACAGTGTGGTAGGGTATGGCTGGAGGAGGTGGGTCATTGGGGATATACCTTTGGAGTGTTTATTTTATCTTTGGTGAGTGAAGAGAGCACTCTCTCTCTCTCTCTCTCTTTCCTAGTGCCATGTCTGGAGCTGCTTTCATGATGTTTTTCTTCACTTTGGACCCAGAGGAGTAGAGACAACCCACCTATGGACTGAGACCTCTGAACCCATGAGGTTCAAAAACAAACTTTTCCTGCTCTGATTTTTCTTGTCAGGTCTTTTGGTCACAGCAGCAAACAAGCTGACTGGAACAAGGATGGTATGTAAATGAAATAATACATGTGACCTTTGAGGTTTGGCTTGTTCACAGAGCTTGGCTCTCTGGAGTCTCATTCAGGTTGTTGCATGTATCAACAATTTTATTTGTAAGGTGACTAATATTCTGTGGTATGGCTGTTCCACAGTTTGTTGAGTATTTCCCTTTTGAGGAATATCTTGGTTGGTTTCACATTTTTAGATGAGAAATAAAAATGATCTAAACATTTGTGTACAGGATTTTACATGAAGGTAAGTATTTTTAAATCTTCTTTGTTTAAACTCATTTTAACTGATATATAAAAACATAAAAAATGTACAGTTTATATAGAGATGTTACTTATGAAAATATGTCACAAAAAATGGTCAAAAGTTCCCAGTGGGACAACCTCGACTCAGAACATGTGTAGTCCCTAAAATGTGTGCTGGAAAAGAATTTCAGCATATGCCAGAAATACAGACAGATTTATTTCAGAAAGCAGAGAAACATTAAAGAAAGAATGTCCACTATCTCAAGAGAAAAAGAGACAAGTCTTGGAGTAAAGCAAGGAGCATATATTCAAGGGATTATGTAGGTCATCCAGAGAGTGAGAGATGCTTTTGAGGTTCCTCAGCTCTTGTTTTAAAGACAACTTGATGAAGAGGTGGGCATGAGAAAGTATGTGATGGTGACATCAGTTTGGTCATACTCAGGATCTTTACGCTAATGTGGTCTTCCTTATTTTATCTGTAGGTAAGTTTGGAAAGTCCCCTAAATTACGTTTCTTAAAATGTCATATTTCTCTTTACTTACTCTGATTATTGGTAAGCTAATTAGCAACGGACTAGGTAATTTTAAGTGGATATATTTATAGTAATTTAAAAATTTACAGATTTTCAGAAATTTGTGATAGGCCTGGGAGGTAAACTGACCTGGAGAATCACAAACCTTGAAAGGTAGGCGGAAATTCATATTAACATATGTTTTTCTTTTTCTTCTTTTATGCCTCCTCTCTACTTAATTTTTTTTCTTTCTTCTATCCTACTTTAGCACTATGTGATGTTTTAATATGTATATTCATTATTTGCTGTTCAGATCAAAGTAACTTATGTGTCTCCTCAAACACAAAAGGAAAATATGTCTTTATTGCTCTGATATGAGTATTCAGGGGATGGAGGGGTTGCCAGATTGTAAAGTGGTATGTTTAATATTTTAAGAAACTCTCAAGTGGTTTTCCAGCATGTCTTTGTACCATTTTATACCAGTTTCTCTGTATCCTCACCAGCATGTTTTGTTATTTTTATTTTAATCGTTTTGATAGGTGTGTAGTGGTAGTTTATTGTGGTTTAGTCTGTATTTCCCTAATGGATAATGATTAATGTCTTTTAATGTGTTTGTTTGTCACCTGTATATTCTCTTTTATGAAATGCCCAGACTTGGTATTCTCCTTAAGCTACTTATGTTATTAGTTTATTTTTAGTGCCAATATCTAAGAGTTCTCATGCATTTATTCTAGATACTGGTCTTTGACATATTTATTTGTGAGTCTCCTCCATGAACATGATAGATCTAAATATTTATTTAGATCTTTGCTTTCTCTAGTCAGCATTGTATGTTTTCAACATACAAGTCCTGCAAATGTTTTGTAAAGTCATACATATGTAGGTATTTCTTTTTATATTTTAGCAGTTGTGAATTGTTTTGTGTTTCAATTTTGGTGTCTAGGAACTCATTGCTAGTTTTGGAACTAAAATTGAGTCTTTATATGTTATATGCTTGTTGTAGTCACTTATTACTTCTAAGAATTTTTTGTAGAGCTGTTGAGATTATCATGGCATCTGAAAACAGGGAGTTTTATTTCTTCCTTTCAGATATATGTGACCTTTTTTTTTTTTTTTTTTTTTTTTTTACCTTGTTGCACGAACTAGAACTTCTAGCATCTGGACATTGGGTATAGCTCAGTGGTAGAGCACATGTTAATGGTACAAGGTCTTGGTTTTCATCCTCAGTGCCAAAACAACAACAGCAACAACAGTGAGAACTACAAAACTGCATGCATTATATACATGAATGGATGAGGTGGAGTGGGAGAACAGTTTTCCTTGCCTTATCCTAATCTGAGGGAATATTCAATCTTCATTTAATATAGTCTTAATTATAGGGTTTTTTTAGTAATGCTATTATCAAGTTCAGGAAGATCCCACTGTCCATCTCCATTTTTACCAGAAATGAACATTGAGGACTTCCAGTTTTAGCTCTGACATATAAAGAGCATAGAAGTCAGGACTCCTATAAAAAGAAAAAAAAAAACGCTAAAAGAACTGAAAGTCAATTACTTTTCTTAGACCTATCAATGAATTGAGGTCTTGGCAGACCACCACTCCAAATCTCTACAGAAGGGCAAAGTAGAAAATTAAACCTCAGATAGGCTTATCAGGAGAAAATGTGTCTGGGGCTGGTAAATTACACTTAACTCGTTAATTTGAAAAATGCTGGAAGCCAAGTTTATCTTAGTATGAGAATGAGAAATGCCTTATGGGGCTCTGTACTCATGGTTTTTACCTCCAGGAGCCCCACTAGGTTCTCACAGTGAAGAGCCAAGAAAAATCCTGTGTTTCTGGTCAATAGAGAAGGAAGTATTTTGAAATATTTCCAGAGTGTTCTTCATTAGAGTGCTAATACTCCAAGAGAAATAACTTTAGCCATGCTTTATTTCACAGAAGAAAGGAAATTACCCACCCCAGCTCCCTTCTGTCTGGTATATCACATGTGGGGTTAAGAAAAGCTTAGAAACCCTATAAATAGCACAGCTTAGGGACACTGGCTCACTTAAAACAGACTAAATTATAGAAATATAGAATGCTTTTCCTTCTACCCACATACCTATCACATCAATGGGTCTCCAGTATAATAACAGTGTGTTAGAACTGAAGGGACTATAAAGCCTCTATTTAAGAAGAAATTATTAAGAAAACTTAAAAATTATTGGCAAAATCAAGAGGAATTTGAAGCCTCTGGCACCTACAGTACAACAACAACAACAATAAAACCCTCATATTATAGGCTTGTTTAAGTCAAAATCAAATGCAAATGCTAGAAATAAAGAATACTGTAATAGAAACGAAGGGTGCTTTGATGGGCTTATGAAAAAACTGGACACAGCCAAGGAAATAATAATTGTGCTTAAAACTTTGTCTACATAAATTTTCACAAACTGAAATGCAAAGTAAAAAAGAAAAAAATATACAAGGGCTATGAGTCAATATCAAGAAGCATATCATTCATTATTAGAAAACTAGAAACAGAAGAAAGATATAATGAAGAAAAATTAATATTTAAAGTAGTAATGGCCAAGGATTTTCCAAAAACAACAGACACAAAGAATAGATTCTATAATCTCAGAAAGTAACCCCTAACAGAATTAATGGGTGCCAGATCATATCAAATGCTAACTGCATCAATTCAAATGAAGATGTAATTTTATTTTATATTTTTGCTTAGCCTGTTAATATGGTGAATTTTATTAACTGATTTTCAAATACTGTACTATTATTCCCAGGAATAAGTCTCAACTTTGTCATGGTTTATAATTATTTTTATATATTTAAAAATTCTTTTTCCTAAAATTTTGTGAAGAGCCTTTGCATCTCTCTCTCTCTCTTCTCTCTCTCTCTCTCTCTCTATATATATATATATATAGATAGATAGATAGATAGATAGATAGATAGATATTATATCTCTCTCTCTTTCTCTCTCTCTCTCTCTCTCTCTCTCTCTCTCTCTCTATATATATATATATATATATATATATATATATATATATGAATGATAGTGCTCTGTTGTTGTTTTTTTAATTTACTCTTTTCCTTTAATTTTTGTGGAAGGGTAATATTTTCTCCATAAAAATGTATTGAGAGTGGACTCTTCTATTTTCCTTAACACATTATACAGAATTGGTGTTTATTCTTCTTTCTGGGTTTTGTGAAATTCTCCAGTGAAATGATGAAGACCAACATATTTCTCTTTTGGGAGTTTTACAATCTCTAATTTCATTTCCTTAAGTTATAGGACAATTCAAAGAATCTATTTCATATCTGATGACTATAATCATTTATATTTTAAAAGAGTGGTACCTTCCATGTATTTTATCATTGTGAGTTGTTATATTTATGTAAAATTGTTCATGGCATTTCTTATTATCCTTCTGATATCTAGTGAGTTTTAATGAGACACTCATTTTCATTCTTGATATTATTAATTTATGTCTTTTTTTTGTTTCTTTGGTGATATTGCTAGAGGTCTCTAAATCTTACATTTTTTTTCAGAGGCAGCTCTTTTATTTATTGGTACTCTATGTTTTTTTGGTTTCAATTACACTGATTTCTGCTTTTATTTTGCTCTTCTTTTACTAAATTCTTAACTGCAATCAAGTTACTTCTTAACTGAAAGTTGGATAGCTGATTTAATCCTTTCTCTCTTTTCAGATATACTTATTTAGTACCATAAATTCCCCATAAATTGTATCATGCAAATTTTAGCATTTTAGCTTCATTGCTTTGGGCCTAAGATGAGACATAACATCATGGTGGAGGAGTATGGCAGAGGAAAGCAATTCAGCTCATGACACCCAGGAAGCAGAGCAAGAGAAAGAGGGTAAAGGGACAAGATGTAGTCACCAAATGGTTGCACCAAGGACCAACTCTTACTACTGGGTTCCGCCCTCCCTCCCAATAATGTTATCAAATTTTTAATCCACTGATGAGATTAGAATCCTCATGATCCAATAGCTTCTCAATGGTTCACTTCTGAACGTTGCTGCATTGAAGTGGAGACCAAGTCTTAAACACATGAGCTTTGGGGGGATATTCCAGTTCCAAATCATAATAGGCCTATAGTTCCATTAAGATTTCTTAACCTAAATGTACCCTTTAGCAATATATTTTCAACCAAATGCCCAAATGTCTAAAATCCTTTTTCCCGTTTATCATATCTTCATTTTGCTTGAGAATGAGTTATTGCTTTTAAATAAACACTTTTGACTACCAGTAAGCAGATTAAGCCATGTTGCAGACTAACCATGATAAATATGATTTGTTTCCATTTCTCTCTATCCTCCTGCTCCAAATTGATCCCCTTAGAACACATAAAAGATGTTTTCCCAGATATTTCTTTTCCTCAAAAATTATTCTCAAAATATAGTTATGTTCCATATAATGCTTCTGTCAGTAACTGACCACAAAATTAAAATGGAGCTGGAAAATTGCTATGGACTCATAATATCATGGCCTTAATACCACAACACATTCTGTGTCATGGTGACCTGGTGTAAACAAACCTACTGTGTTACCACTGTACAAATGTATAGCAATGCAGTCACGCATAGTGCAAAAAACTGATGATAATGAATGACCATGTTAATGGTTTACATATTTTTTAAAAAGTTGTTTTCAAAGAGAATAATTTTAGATTAATATAAAAAGCTCACAATCTGGCATGTGACTCAGGAAGTTTTATTTACAACATTTTATTAAAGAATAATGGAGGTGCAAAAATTAATGAATTTTATAGTGAATGACCACATGTTCACCACCCCAAACTCTATCATTATATTTTATTGTTCTTATTTAATTTTATATCTACCACTTAATTTATCTTCAGAGAGATATTGATAGGGACAAAGACAGGAAGATTGAAGGTACTGGTGTTCAGATTATTTAAGGTAATCTGATAGCAAGCAGCATAAAAATTACCAACTGCTTGTAGAAACAATTGGAATCCTTGCTCTATATTTTTCAGAGATGTAATTAAGAATTTCCTTCCATTTTGTCCTAATCTTTCATTAAGAGGAAAAAAAAATATACCTCTCCAACCAAAATAATGATTTTTTTTTGTGTGTGTGTATGTGTCTCTGTGTGTGTATGTACTTAAGACAGTCATTACCTAGGTATCTATATCTAATTTATCTCTCTGCATCTACTAATCATATAGACCTTATTATTTTTTAAAAATATCTGAGATATATATAACTAACATGATAAAATTGAAAACTGAAAATAGAAGGAGCTCTCTTTAGGCTATAGGAAAAAAATTTTAGGACAGGAATTAGAGACAAAATAGGACATTGGAAGCTGAGAATTTCAAGAAGTTTCAAAAATTAGGGAGAACAGTTTGCAAATAGACCATGAAAAAGGCAATGCTCTGAGAACCAGTTGGTTCTCTTGGACTTGGGGTTGTTTAGAAGTAATAAACTTGGCCAGATAAATAATTTTAATTTTTCTCCATTGACTTCTTTATTCAAGGTCTAAAATTAAATATGTAGGTTTCAGCATGTCTAGAAACAATGCATACATAAAGTAAATATGGTTCACAAATGTAGAGTAAGCTTTTATAGCTTTTTACAAAAATATTGATCTGTATCTCCAGTTTTGAAGTTCAAAGTAGTAAAAATTATACTTGAAGCAATATGTAGTTTAACCTAACTAAAATATTTTTATAATAATTAACAACATACAATTAAGTAATATATTATGAAATATAATATTAAGTGATAGGATTAGCAAATAATATGTGCTATTTAAAATATAATGAAATAAAATAGTACTTTATTTTATATCATTAAATAATATGACTATAGTTTAAAATAAGTCTTACTTATTTTATAAAGTAGAGATAAATGATAAACTAAAGTTAATATACTTTTCTACATTCAAACAGTAACATGATTTCCACTTCTTTTTTCTCCACATCTATACATTGATCTTTTTGAAAAATTTATTTATTTATTCTAAGTTGCTTTACATGACAGCAGAATGAATTTCAATTCATAGTATACATATGGAAAACAATTTTTCATTTCTCTGGTTATACAAAAAGTAGAGTCACACCATTTGTATCTTCATACATGTACCTAGGGTAATGATGTCCATATAATTCCACCATCTTTCCTACCTTCATACCCACTCCCTTCCTCTCCTTTCCTCTCTCAAAGGACTTAAAAACAGCATATTTCAGTGACACAGCCACATGTTAATGTTTACAGCAGTGCAATTCACAATAGCTAAATTGTGAAACCATCCTAGATGGCTTTCTATACATTGATCTTTTAAATCACTGCTAGAGAGAAACCATAAAATTTAAGATGAAAACTAAAGATTTGAGGAAATGACATTGAGTCTTGAATATCTAAATTTTAAATTAATTTAAATGTGAAAAATCAGTTAATTTGACAATAAAGTAGTCCTTCATTAAATATTTTTTAAAACAAATTTTAAGGAAGTTAGGAGAAGTCTTGCATAAATGAATGAAGCATGAGAGAATGACCAGTGGGCACATGTGGTGGGCATGAGAGATGTTAAATAGCATTGAGAGATACAACATGAAAAGAAGACTTGGAAAAAAAGTGAAAAAAATAGGCAGTTATAGCAATAGAGAAAATATAATTTAAGCAAATATAACATGAATTGTAAAATAAGAAAAGACCTGGATGCATACTACTTAAATTCCCAGTTTAATCATTTATAATCTGTGATCTCAGAAAGACATTCCAACTCCCTTTTGCCCTTTATATTCTTCATTTTTTAGACTTCCATAGTGTGCAGAGTTGTTATTGTGAAGAAACTTAATAATGATGTATGAAAAAATCCAAACATTTTGCAGTTAGCAGATTTGAATAGAACTCAAATAACAGATACTAAATTATTTGTGAGTGACATAAATAATGACTGTAGAATTTTGTTAAGGAATTTTGATCTTAGAAGAAAAGCAAATCTAGAATATGGTTAAGAAAATAGCACCAAGTGAAATATTCTAAGGTTTGTTTATTTGTGGTTGGTTGTTAAACTCTGTGTTCTATAAACTAGAATGCACTATCACATCTGATGATTTGTGACTAGCATTTTCTGAGAGGGAAAAAAAAGACTTAGAAGGTTGATTTTTGGAGAATATTTTTATGAATTGTTGCACATAATCATTGCCAATAAACTCTAAAATTCATGTCACTATTTAAATTAAATTACCCATATTAAACAATAAAAGTAAGTTTCATGAGTGATAAAGTTTTATTCTAGGTGTATGTCAGACTACTTAGTAAATCTAGTAAACATACCAAATGTATTTACTAGGTATTGTATATGATATATATATATATATATCCACATATATAATTTTTACATAATTTCAGAGTCTTCACAAACCTATCAAAACTCATGCAATTGAGGGGGCATACAAAAGCCTCTGATTAAGAAATTCTACTGTATTTACTGGTGATTGTTTTATCTTCTCATTAAACAAAAGTAGTCATTGCATTTATTCTAGTACAACAGAATATTAATACCAATACTTTTGAATGAAAGATAATGTCACACATATTTCTCTGTCCCTTCTTCTTCCACCCAAAATGAAAGTCATGTCCAATATCTTTACAAGGCTGTCTCTCTCTCTCTCTCTCTCTCTTTCTCTCTCTCTCTCTTTTTCCTTTGCTACTGGATCAGAAAGGAACTTCAGTAGTTTGGGGATTACAGGAGTATAGAATAGAGGAAGATGAACTTAGAGAGCTTGTAATTTCAGAATGATGACATGATTTATTGTAGTCTTAAGTGGAAACTTTAGGAGTGGGGGAGTAAGTGAGTGAGTGCGTGAGTGCATGAGTGCATGACTGCGTGAGTGAGTGAGTGAGTGAGTGAATGAGTGAGTGAGTTAAGAGCAAGCTGGTGAATGGCATGAAACACCTCTTCAGAGCCTGCCAAGGGAAGCAGTGATGGCAGTACAGGGGTGAGGCAGTTGTGGCTTTTTTATGTACAGGCAGCTGTGAGTCCAGAAAGAGAACTAGTGATTTAAGAGTAACTCGTCTTCTGAATGCAAACCAAAAATGTTGGTGCCTGTGCATTTTGTTGCAGCCGATGGCTTTATTATTTTTATTATTAATTATTATTATTATTTTAAATAAGCACACCTTGAATAACAAACCCCACACTCCAGCCCACCTTCTCCCTGAGCTACCTTCTAACTCAGACTCAATCATTGAAGGATTTAAAACTTGGCCAGTCATAAGGGGAAAAAGTCTTTCTCCTATGAAGCTGTGTCTGTAAAGTCTGGCTTTTTCCCAAGCCACAGGAACTTTAAACAGTCTGCTAGCTCAGCCTCCACAGACAGGTTCAAGCACAGAGTGGGATGAAAGCTGCTACCAGCCTTTTAATCTTACAGGTTGCAGAAACCCTTGATGTTTTATGTCTTATTCTTTCCAAGATAGATATATAAATGTTCGACAGTAAAATAAAAATACTGATAAAATTTATTTTATGGTAAAACAAAATAGGAAATTGGAAGAAAAGCTAGAATAAAATTTTTGAATATGAGTATCTACACAGATTCAGGTGACTATTCAGATTTTCAGATTATTACTCACAATCCTGATTGTGCATTTAATTGTACTCCCAAATCTTCCAAAAATAGCATTTGTTTTCAGTTTGACAGCATAAAATTGAAGAGAAGAGCTTTAATCCCTGACTCTGACAGCCAGTACCTGTATGACTTGTGAGAATTCCTCGGAGTCTCTGAGCATCACTATCTTCATCCATAAAGTACAATTAATTATTATATGTGTTGACTACAAAAATGAATATGTAACTGTGAGAAAGAAGTGCCAGGAACACACAAAGAATCTACTCAATAATCAGTCATCACCATTTGTATTAATAGCACTATATGATTTTAGTTGGCTTTTACACCTACTGATAATTGTATGCTCTGTTAGTCAACTTTTCCTCACTATGAACAAAACTCCTGATAAGAACAGCTTAAAGGAAGAAAGCTTATTTGTGCTCACAATTTCAGAGTGCTCAATCCAGGTCAGCCAACTCCTTTGTTCTGCTGGGTATGTGGTGAGGCAGAAAAAGGGTGTTGGTGGAGCAGGGGGAGATGCTCAGCTCATGGAAACAAGGAAGTAGAGAGAGATCCAGAGCAGGAGGAGCCAGGGAAAAAAAAATATAATCCCCAAGGACACAACCTTCAGTGACCTACTTCCTCTAGTCATGCCTCAACTGCCCATAGTTACTACCTGGTTCAATAGTCCATTCAAATTAGTAATTCATCAAATGGGTTAATTCACTGATTGGCTATAATAATCTAATCATTACCTCTGAATAGTCCTGCATTGCCTATCATGTGAGCGTATTGAGGGTCGCCTCATATCCAATCCATAGCATATACCTTATCTTTTAAAATATTCAGTTGGGTAATTAACATATAATTTGTATTAGAACTTATATTCAATAGATGGTTGTATAATATAGTGATCAATATTTGTCACACTGGCAAGTTTTCTAGTTCAAACATTAAACCAACTAACTATATCTAAAAATATTCTGAGTGTCTCTAGGGTTAGTGTTCATGGAGAACCTCTATTAATTGTCTGTTACAATTTAAAAGGAAATAAAGAATTTCCTGTTTCTGACAGCTTTTAAAGCAAACCTCAGGAACAGGAAGAAACCACAATGTGACACTTGGGACTATGAGTCATTCTGATAAACAAAGTATATGACCTTCCAGGAACCTGCAGTATACATTCAGAATTCTACCAAGATTATTTTATAGTTCTTGAAAGTATACTATTCACCACTTATTTTTCTTTCAGTTTGAATCATTCTACTATTGACACAAAATGAGATATAAAACTACCTCTGAAGTTTACTGATGTCCATTACACTCCCTGATTATTGATTTAGCCCTGATCTGTTGAACTATCAGGTCATTTGAAGGACTCAGCTCACTTTTTTTTTTTAATTCTTAAAATCAAAATTATAAAACAAATTTCTGAAGTCATGTTTTAGATGAAATTATACAAAAGTAACAGCTTTTAGGACTCATACTATAATAGAACATTTCTAGATAGTTTAAAAAATGAACAATTAGATGACAGTGTTCCTCTATAACATTCGAACATGAATAGAGGAAATTTCTTCAAATATATGTCCAGATTAATCTTGTTGGGAAAAGGTATATAAAAATAAAGGAAGGTAGAATAGAGTTCAGAAGGTAATTTGTAAATTTTCCTTTGGGATGACTAAGAGAAGTTAAAAATAAAAAACAGTTAGAAGTCAGAGCAAAAAAAAAAAGAACTACTTTATAATCTGTGTTAATTCTTCACCATTTACATTCTTAGTTTCCATACTGTTCTTATCACATCGTGGCCACCTTTATCTTCAAAGATCCCATTTGTATTTTTTTAGCTGTTAAGATTCAGTATATTGGTTATAGTAAAATGACATAGATTTCATTTGCTTTCTCCATGCAGTAGTGGGTGTAGGTAAAATGTACTAAAATACATTGGTAAGCTTGAACAGAGTTCCCAAACATTTTATACTGTGAAAATCTTATACATGCAGTGGTCTGTGAGTTTGCATTGTAAACAAACTCTTGAAATTGTTTGCAGGAGTTGTATTGATCTACCCAAATTAAATTACATTAATTTTATTTGTCTGATGGTAGTTGGAAAACATTATCTCTTTAAAACAATAATGAAGCCAATAGAAATACTTCTTACCTTAATGGTAAGGAGATTTGTCTTCTTTTGATTTGGTTAAATTTAATTCATTTAGTTTATGGGACTAGATGTGATGAGATGTGGCTATCGTATATCCCTAAAGAAGCCCAATTGTGTATTGTTTTATAAAGATTTGCCTCATTATTTTCCAACATCTTGGTAAGAGTAACTAATCATAAAAACTAATTTGAAAAAAGCATTTTATCCGTTTAGATATAGGTCCACCTCACACAACCATTCATCTTCTTCCATGAAGGACACCATTGTTTCTGATTGTGTCCTTGCCCTGGCAGGCTATAGTAATTTGCAGTCGAAGAGCTGTGTACTGCATTGCTTCCCAAAAGGAAAATAAAGAAAAGACACCATCATTACCACTTATCCAATTGCTTTTTGGATGTCTTTAGAGCAGGGGAAAATGATGTTCATAGCCATGTTCAAGAGTGTACATGATGGGTGGGAATACTGAGGAGAAGGAAGAAGAAAGGCAGAGCGCTCCAGAGACCCTGATAAAATTCCTTGATTATAGCACTTCAGCTTTCTTGAAATCACCCTCTAGCAAAATAAATAAAGAAATTAATTAATAAATGATAAAAATAATAATAAAAAATCCAAAAGCAGAATAATAAGATTAGAGAATGGAACATCTTCATGGTATGAGACTCTGTGATGTACTGTGAAACATACTCATAAGGAAAGGGAATTATTTTAGCTAAAAGAGGACCAGTGACATTATTATTTTTCATTCATTTCATTCATTGAATAAAAGAAAGAATAAGGAGATTTAAAGCATTTATTATTGTGAACACTCCTTTAACAATTCTTGACACACACACCATTGAAAAGTCTATGTACAATGATTCTTCTGAAATTTAAGCTACATAGAAGCATTGAACATGAGATAATTCAATTACTAGACACAGAACACACACCAACATTCATCAAAATGATGGAAGGAGGGGCTGGGGATGTGGCTCAAGCGGTGGCGCGCTCGCCTGGCGTGCGTGCGGCCCGGGTTCGATCCTCAGCACCACATACCAACAAGGATGTTGTGTCTGCCGAGAACTAAAAAGTAGATATTAAAAAATTCTCTCTCTCTCTCTCTCCTCTCTCACTCTCTCTTTAAAAAAAAATGATGGAAGGAATCTCACATAATAATTCCAGATTACCTCGCAAGGAGGAAAAGACTAAAATAATATTTTTGTTTTTCAAAATGTGGATTTTATCTCCTTCTCAGTCTTCCCTCTCATCATTGGATGGGGTTGGGATGGTGCATCAGTGTCTACATAGAACACCACAAGGTTCATTAACAAATTTTATAGAGGATTTTTGTAAACACTTGCAGGTTTTTATGAGGGAAACACTGATTCTTGTTGCATCTGATGCCCAATAATGTGAAATGACTTCTTGGTTATGGTGTTAAAGGAACTGGAAAATTCAAACTTCACATAGAAAAGATTTCTTTCTGAAGCAAAGGTTGGCTTCATTTTAAAATATACTCTCTTCAAACTGACTGGTATATGAGCTACTGCAATGATAATAAGGCAAGAAAGTTAAAGAAGCGGTACTAAGTGTGAATTCAGAAAGTGTGAACTCTGGCTGCAAGTTATCCATTACTTGATAGCACGCTTGATTTCTTCTGGAATGAGGAAATATTTTTATAAATGATAAGGTTTGGATTTAGAGGTTAGCTGTAAATGCATTTAATTAGGTCAATACAGTCATAATAATTCATAATATGAATTTATGTGAATAATAATGTTTTAAATACATCAATAATAATTTAAATAAGTCACTGTAGCTCTTTTTTTCCTATGATCTAAAAGTAGTTACACACAAATTATCTCATATATTGTAAAAATATTCCTGTGGAGTAGGACCAGAATTTTGATATTGGTGTCACTTTTAATAACTAAAGGATTACAAAGTAATGTAAAAGGTCTCTGAAATTAAAGCTGAAATTTGAAAAAGGTTAAATGGAGCATGGTCTTTCTTTGAGGTTGAGGAAGATTTTTTTTCCTCAAAAGGAATTGTTTCCTGATTTACATATTATCTTCCTTCTTAATTATTTGTGTTCTACCTGTGAAGTTAGAATTTTTTTGAAAAAAGTAATAAATTTGTTCCTTTCATTTACTCATGAAACAACCTGGAGGACTCTTTGCTTGCTTTGCAGTTTTACTCAGTTATAATAGACCAGTTCTTAGATGGTTTTATAGCCAGTCCCTAAAACCTTCCAAACCAAGTGAAGAAATCCTCAATAAATTGTTTGACATTTTCAAGTGCTGAATTAGTTCAAAAAGTTTCCTATATCCTGTGTTCCTCCTCATTTTATTTCAAATCTGTGTTTATCATTAAATAGTGCCATTTTTTATTCTTATTATTTATTATTCACATATAGATGCTTTAAAATATGTCTTCCCAAAAAATGTCTAATACACAATTATATTTTTATGTGATTCAGGCTAATTTGGCCACCTGATTTTTTTTCCCCCAGAGAATATGTTGAGATCTTTCTTTGGAAACTAATATGAAGTAGAGTTTATATTTAGAACAAGGTAGGAGACATGTATCCTTTTTTAATTGTGTATAAATGTTATTTTCAAACAAATTTCAATTCTAGTTTTCTTTTGAATTTTGCACACATTTGACCCAAGATACCAAATCAAAAAAAAATCAAAGAATAAAGTTTAATTAAAAAATTGCTTCTTTTGTATTTCAGATTTTATGAGACAAATAATAACACCCCAAATTTTTCCTTTTTTAAAATAAAATGCCACAATAGGTATTAAAAAGAAAGAGTTATTCAGGTAACTAATTTCTCTTTTATTGATATGTGTATTTGTATATTTGTGTGTGTATGTATGTGTGTGCATATTTGTAGGTATCACATTTATTTTCAGTCATGGTGAAGAGAATTATATTTTACTAGTTATTTATTTTCACATGTGTATAAAGCTTGTTTACATCAAAAGCCTCTACAAACATTCTCTCATCATTCTTATGTGATATATTGCACAAATAATGTTACACATACATATAATATCCATTTAAAAATAGTCCCAGATTCACTGGTAAGAGTACAGCCAGTGGATACTTTATACAGGGCAGTACCAAAGGTAAAAATGTACTCACACTAGAAGATTCAAGAGTCTGAATCAAATCACCAGAAATGTAAAAGAAAACAAAAATAAAGGCAAATAAAAGTCTAGTAAATTTGGATAGTTTGCTCTCATATTTACATAGTGTCTGTTTTTCAAATGTGTACAAGACTAAATAGGGCAAAAGCAGTATCTCCTACTTCTGTTTTTCTTCTACCCTCAAACATTTTGGATATTTCAGTGAGCCAACAATTGAACATGAAAGTCATGCAAGAATTGTAATAGGAATAGGAAAAAGAGTATATATTTTTGCAAAACATTGCTTTTCATTCCAGCAGTAGAAAATATGCACGACTGTTGATCTTGGTTGTGCTGCCCCTTTGCACTGTCCAACATTGGCTGGCTGGCTGGAAGGCTTTCCATAGTGGCTTACAAGAGCCTCACTATTCGTTAGGGCAATAAGGAGATGCTTTTGAGTGTGTCGAGTTAAAAGCTCTATTTAGTCTTTCACTCAATCTGCTTATGTAACTTAAATATTTTTAGTGCCCAAGAGTTCAAAGCAGCTAATGTGTTGTGTTTCAAAATGACAAATAGAACACACTAAAAACAGCATTAGAATGTTTTCCTAAGCAAGTTTCAGGGAAATGTGTGGTGCTCTGAATGGAACTCCACATAGCATTTTGGCCACCTGAGCATTTCCTTCCTTGTGCTAGGACCTGAATGAGTCATTGTGCCTGGCCTTCCCTACTCCCCAATTGGTCTGGACCTGACCATGAACAAGCAGTAAGTGGAACCGATTTCATATGTGGCTCCCAAGTGACAGAAAGGAAATATTCCTTCTGGTAATTTATTGATGAGCTAAGTCCAGATGTAGATGCCAGTCTCACTCAATAGGCAGTCTTTGCAGCTTGGCGCTAATCTTGAGTGGCAGCCAAGGAATTCCTACCAGGAGTTACCAAGAGAACAAACTCTTTCTTACTTAAGTAAGTGGTATTAATAAATTGGTAGAATTAATCCATTATAGGGAACATATTAAGAGGCATTTCTATTATACACTATTAACAGGAAACTATTCGAGATATTGTAATGTCTCAATAGCATTCTAGCCTCTTGTCAATACAGAGAAATTTGACTACAAAAATCTTATTTGTAAGATATAAGTCTTGACTCACTTGCTGATGTGATCAGAAGTGACACAAGAAGCCCTCTCTGGAGAAAGAAAGTGATTCTTATTAGTGCACTGCCTTCAGCAGATGCTGCCTTAAAAGTAAGAACTTCTTACATTGAATCTTGGTCAAAATATTTAAATATATTAATCAGAATGAAGGAGTTTCAAAATAAAATTGCAGAAGCTATTATCACATCAAATGCAAAGGATACCTGTGATTCATTTGATTGCCACTTAAGTTCTAGACCAAATGGAAGTTGCTTTGTACAAGAAAGTTAGGGTATACAGAGAAAACTGAAAGAGATCATGATATTTTTCTTACTATATACTGAATATAGGTCTATATGAAGATTTCTTTCCAATATTCAAAGAACTCTCCATGGCTTATAATTCAAAAAGTTCCAGGCTATGAACCTTGAGTGTACTTTGATGTAGCCAAACAATTTATATATGGTGAGAGAAATCTAAATTTATCTTAAAAGAACAAACATGACTATATAATATTGTAAAACTGATTAATATTTCAGGGTGTGTTTTGAAAGCTATTCCTCTTTATAAGAAATGTATGATCTGCTCTAATTATTTAATATGTTCAAGTTCATTTTTTTCTTTATCTTCCTTCTGCCCCTATGACTCCTAACTTCATACTCACGACTCATTCATCTCTTTTCCATATTCTTCCTCTGAGTTCAGATATACAAATTAGCATATGAAAGAATGTTTTTTATTATTGATTATAAAATAGAATTATCTTAGGTACTTTATCTTATCTTTTTCTAGCAATGCATTGTGTAAATTCTTTCTCAACTTATTCAGCTCTAGTTAATTCTTTTTAATAAATGTAAAGTATCATGGAGTATCTGTGCTTTAACATATTAATTTGTTCATTTTTTTCTAGTTTATCTTTATCAATTTCAATGTAAGCATACTTATCCAAAGATTTTATACTTATTCATGCTTTGTGTCCTTGAGATAAGTTCCTAGGAATAAAATTTCTGGGTTAAATATTCTACATATTTCTAATTTTAAGCAATACTACAGGACTGTTTTCCAAAATGTCTGTAACAGCTTTCCATCAGCATATTTTCCATTAGCAAAATGTAAAATTACCATTTCTAACTTTAGAGGAGAAGTTACTAGTGAATTTTAAATTCTAACTTTGATTACTCTTCTGAACTTTTTGTTTTTTTATTATATCAATATTTTAAAGGTAATTTCTTAGTACCTTTTCAAAAATTTCTTCTATCATAATTAAGGCACTTAAAGTTATACATTTTTTCCCTCAGAATAGTAATTTGTCTACAGTCATCAGGTTTTAATATAAATTACCCTCATTTGTATTGCTTTTATGTTGGGCATGATTTTTCCTCTCAATTTCTTAATTATTTCAAGGATGGTTTAGTGGTATGTTTCTTGATCTATACATACAATATTTTTACTTTTTTCTTTATAATTACATTAGGTTATAGTTTATTATTTAATATCTGCTAACATTTGTTCTATGTTCAAGTATGTACTTGAATTTGTATGAATGTTCAGTAATCAAAGGAAAATAAATTTATATATTTTTAAGGCAATGTTTTACAAACAACTTGCTGATTGATTATTCGATTGATTATTCATTTATAACCTCACTTGTACTTTAGCTTTGATATGTATCAAATTTAAAGACTTGAAGTCTTCCTATGTAATCGTTTATTTTGTATATTTTCTGTGAATTTTTAACTTTTATATTTAGCTGCAACTTTATGTAACAAGATATCATGATATCTTTCCCATGGAATCACATCATTTCATAGTGACAGTTCTTTAAATTCTACCTTGTTGGGTAGTAAAATGCCCGTTGTCGTTCTGTTTAGTATATCTCCTGATTTCTCCTTTGAGAGCCTCTTTTTCTTCACTTTTTAAATGACATTATCTTTAGTGTTTCTGCAAATGGCTCAAGTAATTGATTTTTAAATCCATTTTTCTATTTCTTTTAATGGTACTATTTATTTATGTTTAGCATGAAGAATATTTATTAAATGTTAAATGCTTTTCCTTCTTTGTATTTTATCTTATTATTTACTATATCATTCAACATCCACTATTGGTTTAGAAGTTCATTTACATTTTGTTCTTTGGAACTCATAATAAAACTCTTACTCTCTTTTATATTAAAAACGCATCCATATTTGTTTTGATAAATAATAGTACATGACTCTTCTTTTCTGTGCATCCTAATAAGATTGTAAGTTTTGGAATAGTCTCTCTGTCACACCTTCATTTCCTCCTGGCACAAATTAGATGAAATGTATAAATACATTTACTAATATCACTTGACCCAACTCTAAGGCTTAAGGTTTTCTATTGTTCTATCTTTTCATAGGTGAAATTCTTTATGCTAGCAAACAATTTGGTAATATCCATTTATATTTAATTATCTATTCATAGATAATGATAGACTAATTACCTGTTATGTAAACTTAATAAGATACACTATATATATGTTTGTCTATCAAGAAACCATGGAATATCTATCATATATAACTGTTGTGGGCACCAGAATCTAGCCATGAACAAAACAAATACTTCTGTCTCCATGGAGCCTGCACTTCAGCAGGCTTCATATATTTTCTTGAATAATTGCCTTTCTCCATCTCAAATACACTGTCCTAGCTGGTTCATATTACATTATTGTATTTTTTCCTTTAATGGGCTAAGTGGACAACAATTTTTAAAATTTGACCAGTTTGGTTAATACTATTTCAAGGCATAGTCTTATTTCCAAAAATGTGTTGATGTTATTTTGCTATATTTTAGCTTCCAATATTGTATGTGATAAATGAAATGACAAAATTGTATTTATCATTTGCCAATAAAGCTCAATATACATATATATCCATTTGTATAGATATGGATATATGGATATTTATATATTTATTCATATTATATTCATGTTTATATAGAGTTAAAAGAATTCAATCATTAGTTGGATAGGAATATGAAAGATATGAATTAAAAATGACACATGTCTTAAGCAAATTGTTGATGGTTGTTATAATTTAATGAGAGAGGAACCACAGCTGGGGTGCAAAACTCTGTAGAAATGATGAATTTACATCAGAATACTGGGATAAAATCATGAGAGTACTGAAGTCACAAGCAAGAGTATTTTAAATTTTCTCTGTCACTTGTAATTGTTCTTATCACTGCAAGGAGATAGAGAACACAGTGAAGATAACCTCCCTTTCCAAGAAATGCCTGAATTAACATTAGGGCTATTGTGAGAATAGAAAGGTATAAGTTAAATTTCATTGGGAACTCTTGGAAACAAAATGTATTTAATTAAGAAAAACTTGCTACACAAATTTTTGATGCTAAATGTTCTCATGCTGAATGGTTATAATAACTTGTCTGAATATGGTACCACAAGAAAAAATGTGAATTCATTATAAATGATTTCAACTTTCCTATCATCAAGTGCTTTGTTACAGAAAAAAACATACCTTGATGTTGATAAAATATTATGTCATTTAACATGTATTAAGCTCTAAGTATTATGTATGTGTGTTAATATTAATGGTCTCATATTGAGTCTAGATAAAGTTCCAGATTTGACATACAAGTTGTATTAAACTTGTTCATAATTATTTCATGTATGTATACTAACAAACATGTAAATCCTGTGAATAACTGAAAACCACAGCATAGCACCAAGTAAAAATTAGTAATAAGTACATTTAATGTGGAAATGGATTCTTAAGTAGTCAGTGTTCATATAATACGCAAAAGTTCCAGATTGAAAATTCTTGAAATTTGGGGTTGGGGTCATGGCTCAGTGGTAGGGCACTTGCCTAGTTAAGTGTGAGGCACTGGGTTCGATTCTTAGCACCACATAAAAATAAATAAGTAAAGGTATTGTGTCTATCTGTGGTGAGCCGTTCCTGCAGACTGTGGTCGCCATTACATGATGGCGCTGGCTCCGCTGTGGTCTGTGAAGGACAACTCCATATCAGAGAGAGTTGGCGTATTGTCAACTCCTTATCAGAGAAAGTTGGCGTGTCGTTTTCTAGCACCCTGTGAGAAGGGTCCACGTGGCAGCTTCGCATTGGGGTTCGCGGTGCTTTATTAAGGCTGGGAGGGGCATCTGAGGAGGATTAGAAGAATTATTAGAAGAATATCAAGGGCCTGAATAAACTGCTGAAAGAAGATTCCTGAGTCGCGTCTTCCTTGCGGGCAAGGGGGTCGTGACATCTATCTACAACTAAAATTTAAAAAAGAGAAAATTCCTGAAATTACTCTTACTTTCTTAGTTTTGGTAGTCCAAAGAGGACTGTCTTATGCTTAGGGGTATCAAAGGAAAACATTTATACAGAAATTGTATTTCTGAGAGCTACAAAGTTCTTAATTGACTTAATTCTAATGAAATTTTATGAGGTATAGTTTAATATATTTTTTAAAATAAGAAAATTTAAGTAGAGAGAAAGAACAGCATTATTAGGCAGGAGAACATGCATTTGAATCCAGGTGGTCTAGCTACAGAATATATTTGCTTAACTAATATGCATATTACTTTGGTAAAAGGAACTCCTTCATTTTTCGCATGCATTCTGAAAATGAGTGCCTCCGTGCACTTGATAAAATTCTGAGATGCAGAGATGAGAGAGGATTTGTCATAACCACTCTCTGCTAGTACTGAGGGTCCATTCTAGAGGTGTCACTGTGAATTGCAGAGATGTCTTTGCAGAATGAGCTCTCTTGGGTCTCCTGTGCTTGGCCATTTCACCTCTTTTCCTTGGAGCTGCAGAGGTGGTAAGAAATAGAAAGATACCTTGGGAAGGATGTTCTTCATTTCTGACAGCATTTTGAAGGGCAGGTGTCCAGAGTGGACTAGAGTCTACTAAGGGGTTGGGCTGGCCTCTCCAAACCCTGCCTGTGGGCTCTCTCTGCTCTGCATGTGCCATGGCCCACCTAAGTATCTCAAAGGACAAACCAGGTCATTTTATTCTATCTATATCATGGAAACTTACCCATAAGAATTAATAAATAGCCCTCTCATAATCAAGTATAATCAGTAGTCTCCCCATGAAGCAAATTCATAGAAATTATAAAAAAGACTTAATATGTACAATAAGAAGAGTACATTTCATGTTTTTGCAATTATAGATCGTTAACAAAGAGACAAAGAGGAGTAGAGAGAAGCCATAGTCACTGTTAGAAGCTGTTGACCTGAGAAGCATAGGACCACTCAATCATGAAAGATAAAAATGAAATAAATATATTAGGAGACTAAATATATTAAAAGAGACATAACAAATGAGATAACTGCCATTAGAGACACAGATATTTGAACAGTATTGACCTGCAAGGCTGTTAATTCAGATTCCCAGACCTGGCAGTGAGGTGATGCAAAAAAGACAAACAGACACACAAACAGAGAAAAAACTGGGTCTCAGTGGTTAACTCCATCCCTGGTAGAGATGTAGTGACACACAACAAGCTCAGCATATTTATTATACAGGTATAAACATCAAAAGGATTTACTGTGAGAAAATTTCTTCAAAGTAAGCTTAACCAAGGTCATGATCATGAGCAGCCTGGTTAGGATTATCAGAGTGTACACAAACTTTCTACCCCTCAGCAGCTGACATCTGAACCTCAAGATCAAGAACTGAACAGCACAGTGGCTGGCACAGAACCTCCTGTTGAATAGGGAATCACCATAGCAACTGGATAGTCTCAAATCCTCGACCTCTCACTGAGAGTTCCCAAGAGAAGCATCACTTCTATGATAGTTCAAGACCCATAATTCAGTCACTGCTTTCAACATACAGGATTATACTTATTTTAAGTATAATTACTTCTTGCAGAGAAAAGATAGAAAATAACATCGGTGGATCAAAAATATTTATGAAAAACAGCTTCATTGAGAATAAAATGCTATCAAAATTAAATAGTAAAATAAAGATTTTGATACATAGGATTATTGTAATATTGTACAATGGTGATGGATATATTGGTGAGCTAGTCATTCAAGCCAATTGTTTTATTTCCTGCCGAATGCTGCCCAAAAGGGTAAAGAGAAGAATGTTAAAGAAACATGAAGAGATTTGGAGGCTAAAACTAGAAGGGCTAATATGCATTAATAGTGGTGGCAAAAAGTAAGAAAGGGATAACGTGGAGGAAGGAACTATTTGAAAATAATTATCAAAATTTCTCAGATATGAGGAAAAGGGTAATTTTTTTTGCATCAAAATAATGCAAATATCTCTGCATTTAAATAAAGTTAACATATTAGAATGCCTTAAAGACAATTTCAAACCTAAGAAATAAATAAAGAAATATAAGATCTAACACAGGAAGAGATAAATTCATCCTGATAGAGGCATTTTATTTACATTATTGAATTTAAGGAGGAAACATAACTGTATATTTGAAATGTTGAGAAAATAATTAACATCATAATTTATTATTCCTTCAAATTATAATTTATAAATATTTTAAACATATAATTACTTAGATGGCTAACATACAGAACCTGTAGAAAATATTTTTAGAAAATATATTATACAAGGAGAAAAATAAGTTATACAAGAAGCAATAAAAAGGCATTAAAAAAACTTGGGAGAATTATGCAACACAGGGTTATCATTTTTAATGAAATGTAGATTTTCATCACTCATTCATTGATATAAATATCTAAATTACCAAAGTGTCAAAGTTTACTCTGAAAATTTCAAAATGTATATTTTTTATGCAAATTTAGCAAGATTGTAAAAAATTGGAAAAAAAATTGTTGAAAACTAAATAAATTAATATTTGTTGCTAATGAAATACAAATCAAACTGATAGAATTAGCTTTCTATGGAGTTTTCCCTAAATGAGACTTGGTATATTCCATAATGAGAGCCACGCAGAAATAAATACCTTCAGTGTTTGCATTATTGGAGAGGTATTGTAAAATAAAACAAAAAAGTCAAACTAAATGAAGAATGATGTCTCAAAGCATTACCAAGATTAATTTCCAAGTAAGAGTTTGGATCTCTATTCTTTAGAAAGAACAACGTAATTAATGGGGAGAAGCTTTATGGATGAAAATGAGACTTGATGTACCTAAAAAGAAATTCAGAATTTGATCTGTATAAGAAGACATTCTACATAGAAAAAATGCATAGACTCACTACACTTTAGAAAATAATGAGAGAATCATTTGACCTGTTATAAATGTTCTGGGCTATAGAATAATGCAAAATTAACTCAGAAAAAATTCATCAGAAAGAAATCACCTAATAATTTTAAAAATTACATAAATGAATAAATGAGTTGAAAAATGTTTCAATCACTGCTGAAACAGTGACTAAAAGACCAACCAAAATAACTGTAGAAAATAAAAAGTTTATTTTGGGGACTTGCTGTTTCAGAGACCTCAGTCCATAGACATTGGGCTCCATTCCTGTGGGCTCTAAGGGAGGCAGGACATCATGATGGAAGAGTGTGGTGGAAAGAAGTAGCTCACATGATGATCAGAAAGGAGAGAGAGCTCCACTTGTCAAATACAAATATATATCCCAAAGCCATGCCACCAGTACCCACCTCCTCCAGCCACACCTCAACTGCCTATTGCTACCACTCAACTAATCCCTCTCAGGGGATTATTTCACTGATTTGGTTAAGACTCTCACAACCCAATAATTTCTCCTCTGAACCTTGCATTGTCTCACACCTGAACTTTTGGGGGACACATCACATCCAAACCATAACAAGGAATGAGTGAATGAATTTCATAACAGGTTTCTTTTGTTTAAGAAACTCTTTTTGTAAGGGTAAAGATAGTGAGATACCTACATAAATATGTAAGTAAAGAATTCTAATGGTAAAAGTTGTTGAGGGATTCATGAAAGTTCACCAGTTAGAAGTTATTTTGGAAATCGTAAGTGTGAGAAAGAGTATCATAAATATGAAAACATCTGGAAAGTTCTTCAAGCTACACTGAATAAATGCTAGAAATGTTAGCAGTATTCAGAAGCATGATAAGAAAAAAATCTACCAAATTTCAAACATGTTTCCCATGATCTTGATTCCTGACTTTTTTATAGAAGGAAACTTGGGGGTGTGTATGCTTGGAAATTCCAGGTTATACTCTGATAGGCAGAATAATGGTCCTCCAAAGATTCCCACTGCTTAATCCCCAGGATTTGTGAATATGTTACATTACATGGCAAAAAGGGGATTGAGATTACAGGTGGAATCAAGGTCACCAGTAAAGTGAGAAGGGAGATCATACTGACATCCAGTTGGACCTAAAACAGTCACAAGAGTCCTGACTGGAGGAAGGAGGAGGAGACAGAGAGAAAGAGAGTAACGCAGTAATGTGAGGTGAAGTGGGAAAGACACAACTGGTCCCTATTGGTGTTGAAGATGCATGAGGTCATGAGCCAAGGAATTCATTCAGCCTGTGGAAGCTGGAAAAAGAAAGAAATCAAATCTTTTCCTGGGTTAATGAAAAGAACAGCCATGCTCATATCTTGATTTTAGCCTAGTGAGACCCAGTTTGAATTCTTTCTCTAGAATGTTGATATAAATTTGTGTTCTCTAAAGCTACTAAGTTTGTGGTATTATAGCAGTAATAATAATAATAAAAATAATAACAACATTAATAATAAAAGACTACTACAGACACTCTGTAATGCTGTTATACTCACTGCTTTCCAAATATCAGTGAAAGTAATATAAAAATACTACTACTAAGATAATTGTTATTAAAATAGCTAGGTACTGGGTTAAGCTCTTTTTTATATAATTACATTAAAACTCATTTTCTAACTATATAAAAACAAAAATTAAGCTCATTTGTGACAACTTATGATGCAGGTTGTGTCTTTTAAAGGCCGTTTGTGAAAATTTTCATAGTTGGCATAGATGGAGATAGGACCCAAGTGGTGGATGAGATAAGCATCCATATTTCATTTTAACTACTCGTGTTGGTTATCTCCTAAGATATCATTGGATCTCTTCTTCTACCCTTGCCTCCTGGACAAAAAGTTGGACATTCTGACAGGATGCAAAAAAAAAAGCATTTTATCCTGAGTGTCTGCCTGTAGCTCTTGGAGAGCACCAGGATCCCTAATACTTTGGTTGCATTCCTTCACTCACCACCGTCCTTTATAGACTTGAAGCAGATGTTGCTTAGGTCTCAATAGTGATAGTGGCTTATTGTAAAGTGAATGTTAAATCTCTTTAGAAGAGCCTAGGCTAAGGCAATCACCTTGAAAAATTTCCAAAGATTGTTGCCTATAAATCATTTTCTGGTTTCCATCACTGTCCTGCTAATTGGATGTGTATTAAACTCTGACAAACTGAAATATAGGTGAACGCTATAAATACCTTTTACTTCTAACATTTTATATTAGTTCCTTTGCTCAAGCTGCTTACTCTTCTGGGAATTTCTTTTCTTACATTTTTACAAGTCCAACTTGTACTTCCGTTGCAAGCTTCAGAGTAAAGCCCACCTACTCCATGAACCATGCCTTGATCCTCCAGTTCAAAGTCTTCTTTTTCTTTGGAATTCCATTTGTTTGTGGGGGTTGGGCGGTAGTGACCATAGAAGATATTTGTAATTCCTAAATTCCTACTAGGTATTAGAGATTTTACTGATGGTACCTCATTAATAACATCAAAAAAGGTGTTAATCATTTTCACTTTTCCAAAACAAAGAAACTAAGGCTGAAAAAAGTTAAGAATCTCATCCAGGTTTATCCATCTCATAGATTGTGGTGTGAGCAAGCTTCCCAAAGGGGCAGGATCTTACATTCTTATCTACTAAGATCCAGTGACAGATATCCATATTTGTGTATGAGTTGTTAAGCATAGAAGAAAATTGTAAATAATATGTGGGATATTTAGAGAATAAATGAATGTGGTCAAATTTATGGGACAAAATGTGCAAAAGCTAAAGAGAACTTCTTTACTGCACAATGAAGAGGCTCAACAAGGTATGGAAATGGGAAGTGGGTGGGCAGTAAGAAGGACCTAATAGGTCTATGCTCAACTTCTCCATTCTCTCCTTGGAACAGTGCAGTATCCTTGAAACTAGGATACTTTTAACAAGGAAATTCAGGGTTAGCTAATTTGCCCTCCTTTGAAATCCTGAATCTATAATTTTAGACAAGGTCTACATGATTCTAAAGCCCAAGTATTTTTTATTATATTATTCCTATCTCTTTTAACAGAAATTAAGGTCTAATTATTAACCATAAGTTACCTTAAAACAGCATCATTTCTTCATGAGAATCCTTTATCTCTTAGTAGAAATTTGTAAAATGTTGGAGCTACTCTTGTGCTGTCAGCAATCTTTACCTGGGATTGGAAATGGTGATCTTAAAGTCCCAGGTGATTGAGGCCAAAATGCAGTGGGAACATAATATCCTGCAAGTTAGGCAGGTGCTGTTTCATCATTTCATCAATGTTAGTCAATAAGAGTGACTGGCAGAGAAATGATCTTTCATTTGTGCTCAAAATAACACTTAGCTTAGTAATCGCCTAGGGGTGGACAACCCAGCTGTATCCCATTAAAACAATTTTGAATGTATTTCAGACAAAAGCTTAAAAGCCACAGTATCTTATTTCTTCTACTATAAAACCAAAAATCATAAAACCAAAAATGTGTTCTTTTATTTTATGTATACATATATGGATATATAGATCCTAATCTTTTATTTATATATTACAATATTTACTCACAAATAATTTATTTTCAGCCAATAAAAATATATCATACAGATATTGCTACAAATCTTATCAGCAATATGGGAGACCATAGTGGCACACACTGTCTCTTCCAGGTCACCTTGTGAAATTACAATCATGAAGGAAAACTGAGTCTTGCATTTGATTTTCATGGCTCTAAGCTTAGCAAGATTAATAGGAATGAGCTGGGCATGCTGGCGTACATCTGTAATCTCAATGGCTCCAGAGGCTGAGGCAGGCGGATCCCAAGTTCAAAGCCAGCTTCAGCAACTGCAAGGCACTAAGCAACTCAGCGAGACCCTGTCTCTAAATAAAATGCAAAATAGGGCTGGGGATATGGTTCAGTGGTCAAGAGCCCCTGAGTTCAATCCCCAGTACCACCCTCCCTCCAAACAAACAACAACCAAAAAAGATTAATAGGAGGAAGAAATTCCACACATGGAAAATACAAGCAGTTTTGAAGAGTGCTCAAGTGCAAGGTGAGTGGTCAGTGGCAAGTTAGATGCTGGTCAAGTAGTGTCTTCCTTGTAACATCATCCCTTCCATCCTTGACACTAGAATTCATAAAATGTGGGGAAGTGGAAATAAAGTCAAGTAAGATGCCAAATATATAACTTTTCCATTTCAGGTACCTAGAACATGTGCAGAAAGGAAAAATACTTAAAAGGATTTTAAATTTTTATTTATTAATGGACTTGAGCACCTTAATTTTTTAAACCAATACCAATTAAGACATAAGGATATTTTATGGCCTAAGAGTAAAGAGTTTGTGAGACCCTGTCTCTAAATAAAATATATAAAATTTGCCAAAGTTTTATGTCCCTCTGGTAAAATATTACAATTTCAAAAGCCACATTAGAAGAAAATATTTTTAAATGCTTTCCATAAACAGTTTGTTCAAATTAATAATAGAGTCTCCATCAATATGTGAACTTCTTTTTTTTTTTACAATGACAGTGCCCCTCTTCCATTATAATAATGGAGAGACACTACTTGAATTCATTTTAGAAACTTTTCAGTATCACAATAGTATGTTTTTCAAGGTCTGTGATCATTTTCAGTGTTGATATAAGCTTACCTTATAATTAGCACTGACAAGATAAATCCTAATGTTTCAGGCACAATAGATTGTGTTTTCCAATTTCAAACTCATTTGAAATCTGTTTTGCTCCAAATTAATACTAAATGTTATTTTGGAAATATTGAGGTTGTACTGTTTAACAAACACAACTATTTTTGTTTATTTTAAAGATAGTCATTAGCATTACAATATAAATTAACTGAAGAAGAAAGAGCTTGATTCCTTATTGTTACTATTTTTCCCCAATCATATCCAGCTACTCCTTTCACAATGTTTACTAATGTTTTAATTTTTAAAATATGCAATTAAATGTTGCTAAACTACCTAAAGTACAAGTTATACATGCATCATGAATCAGGATTTTGCATGAGGAAGATATCTCTAATCTCCTGAAGAAATTTAGTTAATTAATGACTTAATAACCTTGTTAATAAGGCCTGTAGAGAAGTTTCCACAGCTTAGACTCTAGGGATAGGGATGTTGAAAGTTTTTTCTGTGAGTGTACAGTGATTTTTAGTTTCCCCTCTGCCTAAGCCTTCAAAGATGCGGTTTAAGTTTAACAAATATTCCTCTATTCAATTTATTTATTTTCCAAAATACTTATTTTTTCTGCAAGATTTGAAAAATTCTATTGACAATAGTCATATGCCAAATTATTATTTTTTTGCTTGAAAGTAATTACAAGGTCAGATGAACATAAAATAACAACAGAATACCAGAATAGAGAGACTACTTTTCTGTGATATCTATTCAGCTTTGGTGGATTGGATGTGTGAGCACAAGGCTTCCATCACACAGAGTTGATAATGTAATGAGCTAGATTGATTGGTGAGCCTCACTAAGAACACAGAATGTTAGAGAGACTTTTAAAAAGAAAATGACCTGGTCACAAAAGAAACAAAGAAATTATGACAAGAAAGTTGAACTGTTGAATGATAGAACTAGGCTATGTGAAATAGAAGTTGGTGGGGGACAGGGATAGAAAAGAAAAAAAATTAAAAACAGCTATTTACTTACTTTATAACATTAGGAGTTTAAAAAAGATAGCAATTGTGAGGAGTTAACAATTCTGAAGTACATAGCAAGGAAGAAAAATATTTGTGTCCATTATTAGGAAAGAATCATCATTTTAAGAGTGCACATATACATTAAAATTGTTGGTGAGATATACATATGTAGATATCACAGAAGTAGGCACAGATAAATGAAAAGAGCATGATAGAGAGAAGTAAAATTCTGAGATCATTTTTATGCAGTTGGCAACTAAAATCTAGAATTGTAGTCATTCTCCAAGGAAAATGATACATGTGATCCTGCTACTTGGGGAACCCCTACCTGCTTGGTATTCATTCAATTCTCTGGAAGTTGAAGACAAAGACATTGTACCCTTTTATCAGGGTCCATGCACTGGGCACCTGCTCAGTAGGATCTGTGGCCTCTTAACCACTCTCCACTCCTGTATCTTACCTCAGAGGGCCTGGTGTTTGAGCTACTTAAATGAGACGAAGATTATTTACATACCATGTCTTTCATTTTTAGGTTTTTACTATGAAAAGTTCATTTTTTATTTTTTAAATATCCTGTCTTATTTTTTAAATCTTCCTGTCAAAATGAGTACGTACATTTTTAATTGAGTTAATTTAAATTTGAATAGGACAATAAGGCTGTAGTTTAATAATCCAGAAATAGAAAGTGAAATCTTTCATCTATTTTACCAGCTGGCTTGGTTCTTCAATCCCTTCTAAAATAAAACCTTCCCCCTCTTGTCTGTTTTCTTTTAATTTCCAGAATGTCTTTATGAAAATACATTAAAACACAGATTATTTTCCAACATTTTGCAAAATAGCATCCTGTGCTATTGTGCCTTGTTTTGTATCTGGCTTTTTAATCAAGCAAGACACAAACATTAATATATCCATACCTAGAAATATCCTAGTTATTTTGTATAGCTGGCTTTTTTCCCTCTATGTGTGCTTCAATTTGTTTAATTAATTTCCAAATGACAGACATTTGGGTTATTTCCAAATGTTCCCAGCACATGTTCTCAATACAACTTCAGCAATGAATTAATCTGAATATGGAAATTTTATATTTATGTAAATACATCTATATACTAAATTCCAATACCAAAATTATGTTTTAATTTCTGTAGAACATAAACACATAGTTTCTGTTTGCCTTAGATTTATACAATATTTTTATATGAATTAATGTAGTATACTCTAATAGTATAATATTTAAATTTTTTTTTAGTTGTAGATGAACACAATACCCTTATTTTGTTTATTTTTATGTGGTGCTGGGATGGAACCCACTGCTTCACACATGCTCAGCAAGCACTCTATCATTGAGCCACAATCCCAGCCCAATAGTATGATATTTTTAAAAATATTCCAGATAGTCTTCAGAAAAGAATAGCTATGTGATTTGGGGAAGGTTATTTAAAATTGTTTTGAATCCATTTTTTGTTTGTTTGCTTTTGGTTCTCGGCAATGAGCCCAGGGTCTTCTGCATAGTAAGTGTATAATCTATCCTTGAGCTATATCTCTAAACCCATAATCAGTTTCTTTTATCAGGTAAATGTAGAATAGTGGTCATTTCTATCCTATTGAGTTTTTTTTTAAAAAAACAATGAATTAATATGCATTCCATGTTCAAATATTCCCTAGAACAAAATGTTCCAAGTGTGCTAGCCATTATCACTGCTATTTTAAAGACTTATGATATTAGCAACAGGTAATGATATTTTGTGAAATATTTGATTTAAGCATAAGGTTAAAAATTCTCACAAAATAGTTGGTGAGGCATTTTTAAGTTTTGTGGTTTTAAATATCTTGTAAGTCATAAAGTTCCTTAGCTCTACTAGTTGATATAAATTCCTAGAGCAAAGTTTCAAATTTATGAAAATGGATATAAATCCACATTTTTATAGTTGATTTCTTTTCCACATTCATCATATCATATTACTGGCAAAAAATTTAGGTTTGAAATATGACTCTAAATATTTAGGTTTGAATGTGTCCCCTCTGCCCCTCTGATTGTATCTTCATGGTGACCTTGTGATTATATAAACATCAGTTGTTTTGCAATGTCAAATTTCAAGTACTGAGCATTTTTGCTATCTTAGTTAAGACTAATTTGTTGAAATAAAATGAGTTTAAATAAAATGGTCATCTAGTGGTTCCTTCCAAGTAGTGAAATGCCCACTGTCCCCTCAAGGAACTTTTTATGTGAAAATTTATACACATTATATACTTGCTGTAAAATTTATTATCAACTAGGCCAATTTTTTTTAAAGTGAAGGAGAATAGTATTTAGCAATTTTGTAGGAAATGAGTTAAATTACTGTGAACAAACTAAGAAGAACTGCCATCCTATGTTGACATATTTTGTATAGGAAAAGTAAGTGTATGTGTAGGTTGTAATGCTCTTCTTGCCCTGAAGTGACGATCTCTATACCCTATAGGTGACTGTTTTCAAGTTTTTCTATAGACTGAGGAGCATAAATTGAGAGTGAAGGATGGAGATTTTTTAGTTTGCTGAAAAATTCCAGAAGAATGAGAACTGCTGAGGGCCATTACCAAGTAGGAATGACGCATCAAAATTTCCTTGCCAAGCGTACCCCATGCTGCTTAGAGGACATTTGATGGAACATTGCATGCATGCTTTAATAAGGTGACCTTGCTCAAGGACCAAGGCGGATCCGGGTTTAGAGCTGATCAGGTTTGAGGAAGTAACCGGATCCTTGAGTTTAAGGTGTTGCCAGTTTAAGATAATGGGTTTTAGGGAAGTTAGAGGTTGAAGATTATTGCTGGGATTAGGGTGTTCCTGCTGCTTGTTCCTGTTGAGTTCTCGTGAGATTAAAATGAGATTTGGAGAGGGAGACGGCAGAACGCGATTGTCCCTGGACCTGTGTGGAGGCGGTGTGAGAGCTGGAATAAAGAATTGCTGTTTGAACCTACAAAGCTGTGTGGTGGCTCGTGATTCTGGTGCCAAGCCGAGACATTGGCCCTTGGCAGAGAACATTTTGATATGCAGAGGCTGTGTGTGAAGCAAACTATGGAGCAGTTTGAACATATCGGCTTTGTTCTCAGCCATCAGTAACTCACAGGATGACTTCTATCACTCCAAATAACACCCTGGTCTATTTGCTCATCTGTAAAATAAGAGAGTTCAACTGATGATCTTTACATTTATTTAATTGACTTTTTTTTTGCAAGTAACAATTATTTTTCCTATTTCAATTTTAAAAGTTCCAATAACTTAGAATTGTAGTTATATAATCTTTATTTGCTATATGGGAATATTTACTACTTGACAAAACTTGAGAAAATATCAGCTGTGTCAAAACTATTGAAGCCAATATAAAGAGAAACTGGTAGTGTTTTTTCATATTCTTCCATTGTCTTTCTGTGAATTCACATATTGTTTACCCTTTCTCCATTACTACTCTTTCATTTTCCTACTGGGATGTCTATTTGTGAATTTCTACTATGGGGTGGAGATGTCTGACTCCCACCCTAATAAGTGTTACTTTTGTGTTCCTTTTTATTGAAAGAACTAATATAAATTATTTCTCTAGACAATAAATTGTCAGGATTTAAAGCATTATTTAAAAATTCTAGCAATAAAATCTAATTTTCATATGAATAAGTTCTAGATTATTTGGCAGATCCATCACAACTAAATCATATGAAGTTATAGACATAAAAGTAAGAACCACATGCATTTCAAAAGAAACATTCTTCTGTTGTAAAATTCTATTAAAATGTTCCATAAATAATAGATATGATCATTCATATTGGGTTTCCACATAATGTCACCAAAATGTGCTATGTAAAAATATATTATTTTTACTTAAAAATATGTTAACCAATTATCTGGTTTACAAAATGTCATATAATTAATCTGATTAAGTTTCTTGAAAAATCAAATTCACTGAATTGTTCATTGAATTGTTATCATGCATAAAACTGCATGAATGTTGGGCATGTTTACTTGCAGAGAAAGATGTAAAAGCAGTAATTGCATACTGTTTACTTTGTAAAGAGTGACACTTGTTTTTATTCAGAAATTAAACAGAAACATTTGAATTTTTATGATTTATAGTGATAAAGAAGAGTTCATGCCAACTTCATAAATTAGTCCCAGTGACTAATTTAGATATTTGCATTCATGAAAGTTTGATGTCTCTACACTTCTCTTATAAAAGAAAACCAAATACAATTTCAGAGAAAGGAGAAAGAGCAGAATCCATACTAAATACTTATAATTTTCTTTTTTTCCTCAGAGATACAGGGTATATCTTTACAATTGGTAGATAAATATAGTGTTCCACTGTTACTCAAAACCTTGTATCAAATAATAAACTCCTAGAGATGTGATTAAGACCAGATATAATATACTAACAATTTATTATATTGTTCATAAAACGTTTATAAAAATTGAACATTTATATGTATCTATCATTCTCATATGGCAAACCATGGTCAATTTACATAGCACTAACTGATTAAAACTCTGCATTTGGTTTTGGGAATAAATATTAATGTTATTATACTGACATGTATTACGTACTTTTCTGAGAAATAGACTACATTATTCATTCTGTGGCCATTTTCTCACACAGTTGTCATGACAACCAAATGAAGAAAGTGTTATGAGAATAATGATTCTGTAATTGAGGAAACTGAGGCTTTTAGAGGTTAAATAACTTGCCTAAAATAATAGCTAGAAAGAAAAAGAGCCATCACTCCAATCCAGACAAGTCTGTATGTGAAACACATGCATTTACTGCCATTCTGTATCCTAGGACTAATTATATTTTGTACTAGTAGATGATTAGGGCATTGGCTGTGATTGCTTTGTTCATTATCAACACAGGTTGATGCTTGACTCAAAAAATCTTATAGTAACAGCTAATAATTATGGTGGTATTTTCATATGGGAAGCTACATGCCATGGACTGTTTTATTTAATATTTGACTAAAACCTTATAGGTAAATAGTATTATCTTTATTTTAAAGATGAGGGAATCAAGCTTTAGAAAAGTTAGATGCCTTGCACCAGGCCTCATGATCAGTAAGAAGGGGAGCTGAGACAGGAGTTGAACCTCAGAGTCTGTATTTTAAACAAATATCTTATAGTAAGTACTTAAGAAATTAAGTAGTACAAAATGTTTTACTTTGTCATGAAAAGAAATCCTGCTGATAATAATTCAAGTTTAATTCAATGTGCATGTACCAAGAAGTACAATATGCAGAAGAGAAAAATCTGTGGAAGAAACCATACTGAAAAATATTTCAGTCTTCAAACCTGTCTGGAAACCCAGAAAAAAATGAGAAAGAAAAATCTCAGAAGAAAATATCTGTTATGAGCTTATTATTTTATTTAAACTATATTAGAGTGCATGAGTTCTCGGTACAAAGTGACAGACTTCACTATTTTAGTAAAATAAATGTGCTTTCATTAAAAATTTAAAAATTTTATTTTTCTTTAGTTCATATACTCTCACAGACAGCAAGATATTAAAAAACTAAAGAGGTGAAAATAAGAGTTAAAACAAAATTGTACAAATTATTAAATTAAGAAATATGAAAAATTACTAAATTGAACATCTTATAGTAATTATGTTAATAAGATAAATGTAGAAATAGTTGAATAAATCTGTGGTTGTTATGATTTGGATCTGAAGTGGCCCCTCAAAAGCTCATGTGTTAGGTAATGCAGCAATATTCAGAGGTGAAAAGATTAGATACCAAGGCCTATAACCTCACCAAAGGATTAATACCGTTGACAGATTAGTGCTTAGAACAGACTATTTGTGGTAACCAGAGGCAGGTGGGACATGGCTGGAGGAAGTATATAACTGAAAGTGTAATCTTGGGGACTAGATCTATCTCTGACCCCTCCACCCCACTGCTTCCCAGCTTCTGTGAGCTGAGAAGTTTTCCTTCATCTTGTCTTTCCACCATGATGTTCTGCATCACCTTAAGCTCAGAGCAATGGAGTTTGGTTGACGATGTTCTAGCCCTGTGAAATCATAAATCAAAAATAAACTTTTGTTCCACTAATTCTTGGTAATAGTGATCAAAAATTGATAAACTCAGTGATGAATGCAAGGTATACATTGATATCATCTCCCTTTTAAATTTCCACAGGAATGGAAAAAAATGTTATAATTGTAAAAGGACAAAAAACAGAAGGAATAAATAATAACTGGCAAAAGAAGTCAATAATTTGGGGTGATAGAAAACTGGTGAGGCTTTTACCCAGCTGAGCATACAAAATTCCAGGTAATTATAGAGAGGGATTATATTAGTTAGCTTAGTTAACTTATTTTACCAGTTATTATTTCTCTTCAGTGACATAATGTTATTGTAATAATTATGTGTGACAATAAACTTACAGTTGGCCCTGTTATTTTAGAACTATGGCAAGGCAGAACATCATGGTGGGAGTGCAATGGAAGACCAAAACTTATGGGGGAACAAAAGTGAGAGAGGAGGGGTCAGGGTCCCACAATTCCCCTTCCAGGGCACATCCTAATAATAAAGATCTCTCACTAGGATCCACCTCTTTAAAGTCCCACTACCTTACAATAGAACCACTCTAAGGTCCAAGGCTTTAATATATGAACCATTGAAGGACATTGAACATCCAAACTATAGCAAGTAAGTGGCAAAGAGTTATGTTGTAGAAATTCACATAGATTTAAAATCAGAGATGCTTCTTTCCTCAGAAAAAAAAAAAGTTGATGTGTAAAATTAAAAGAGAAAGATTGGTGGAAATTCCATGTAAGGAGACCATTAAATCATAACATCATGAAATACTTAGAAAGGTAGAAAATGGATGAGAATATCCTTATATAAAGATCTGGCATAATAATGGCACTATGCTTCTCAATTGTAACTGAAGAAATCTAGAAAATAATTGGACAAATGCCTTCATAACGTTGAGTAAAATTTGCTTTCAATGGCAGGTTCTATACATAGTCAATTAATCAAGAATAAGGAGACTATTTTCATAAGTATGTTATGTGATCTACAATATTTTTTCTCTTATCACTTTTTCCTGAGAACTCAATGATAACATATATACCAAAATAATGGAATAATCCAAGAAAGAGAAAATATATGATTGAAAACAGAGGTACCAGGAGAACAACTTCAAATAAAAATTTTAGGATAATCATGGAAGGTAATTCTGGAACCACAGCTATGAAACTAGTGAAATCTGAGCCAAAGGAAAAAGACCAAAGGAGGGAACCTATGTGAAGGGGAAAATGAAATTAATCAATTATCTAATAGGCTTTACTTTTGGGAAATTATTTGGGAGGCTAACAAAGAAAATGGGAATACTTAGTCCTAGTTATAGATATATCTAAGCAAATTTAAATGAGAAGTTATTAACTCTGAAGAACACAAAAATGAATAAAGAATGGAAAGATCATAAAATAGTAAGTAGTCAATAGTAACAATATTTATGTAACACAAAAATATAAATCACATTTAAATGTATGAATCAAAAATAGATGAAAGGAATTTTATGGATGGGAATACTAGAATGAATAGCTAAAATATTTGAAACCCTTTGCCCCTAGAGGAATGCTCTTAGGAGTAAGAGAAAGACACTGAACAGCTCTTTTTCATTTTGAATCTAAACTATCCTTTCACTTTTAACTTAAAAATGTATTACATTGACCATCTTTTATTATTTGAAAATGTGTTTAAACCAGAGAAAAACTATTTCATTGTATCTGACAAAAGGTTTGAATTTATAAACTTTGACTTTTCTATGATAGAATTTAGTTTTTTTATTAATATGTGATTAAGTCCACACTTATTTACAGATAGGAAAATGTACTTAAGGTGATAAAATATTTTGAATTAAAAAAAGGATCTTTTGTTAAATTAGCGTTATCCCTTTGTACATAAGCTGAATACAAAAACAAAAAATGGTTTAATTGATGATTTATTAATTGACTGAAAATAAGTATATACAGAATTCTATATTGGACTTTTTTGTGTTATGAAATATAAAGTTTGTTAAATTCAAATATTTTTGTGAAGTTTAGTAGTGGTGTTTATCAATAATGATCATTAACACAAGTTTCATAATCAAGCCAGGGATGTTAAATAAAGGAAACTATGATTATTTTAGTATAGTCAATATCAATGAGAGATCTCTTAATTTTTGACCACTGTGTGCAGTTGATTGCTGTAATAAAGTGTATCGATTATTAGGCCTCACTAATATTAACAATTTAAATTCATTATAAAATACATTCTTGCCTCAGATTATATTTGCAGAATTTATAAAGAAAGTGCCATAAAAATAAACAATATCTAAAGTAGGTGAGGGAGAATATTGAAATATCAAATATTGAATATCAAAACTTTCTCACAAATGTTAAGAGAATACATTTGCCAGAAAAGTTTATTAAATTTTATGAAATGTCTATATTATAGTCCTACCCTTTCTACCTTATTATTTTAATGAGGTTAAATACATTAATTGAATTTCTTGTTTATACAATTATTGATCCCTGGGCTGAAATATACTACATCATAAGGTTATATTATTTTAATATGCTTCTGAGATTTATTTGCCAAAGAAATTATATTTAGTTTTTAAGACACAGTCAAACTAATTTCCAGGGTGGTCCTACCATAGCACTTTTCCACAGAAATGTATGAAGTATTCAGTTTCTCCAAAGCCTCAGCTACACATGATAATGGCACTGTATTTTAACTATTCCAAATAACTTTAATGATGTTTCATTTATGATCTTAATTTGCATTTCACTAGTGATTCATAATTTTTTAAAATATTATTTTAAATAAACTGTTAAATTCTAGAATAGTTTCAGCTTTACAGGAAAGTTGTGATGATAATGCACAGATATGCGATAGAGTTGTACTCAGTTAATATGGTGGAACTCATCCCACTCATGAGAGCTTCACCTTCATAGCATAATTACCTCTCCAAAACCCACCTTCAAATACTGTCATATGGAGATTAATTTTCAATATATGAATTTTAGGAGGGCATGACATGCATGCATAATACTAACACATGTATGCACATATATGTATAATATTTTTGTATGTCACTGTTTCTATCTTACACTAAACATGACTGGTGTTTCCAACTCTACTTTGTCATCAAATAAATAATTCAAGCTCTTTGTCCTTGCTTAGGTAAAACTTCTTGACATCAGTGTGAAAACTGGCTCATACCATACTGTTTTAATCAGCTTTTCCTTACTGTGACCAAAAGACTTAACAAGAACAAGTTAGAAGAGAGAAAGTTTACGCTCATGGTTTCAGAGATTCAGTTCAGTTTATCTTCCACCTCAGGCTTTGGGCTCAAGGTGAGGAAGAATATTATGGTGGAAGCTCATAACAGAGAAAAACAGCTCAAGATATGACAACCAGAAAGCAGAGAGAGCTATGCTCACCATAGACATGTCCCCAGTAACCAGTTTCCTCCAGTTACACCCTACAGTTAACACCCATTTTATCCATTCAAGTGATTAGGGTACAGCTTTACATACTTGCATTGTCTCAGATATGAACTTTGGGGAACTCCTTATATATAAGCCATAACACATCCTTCATTCATTTACTTATTTATTCAATCCTAGTCTACATACACTATGACTTGTTAACAGGGTTTTCCATGGAAAGCAATGTAGAGAAAAGTTGTTTTGTAGAGTTTCTGCGGAGTCTCTTCTTTCCTAAGTATTAAAGTTCCCATTCATTTTCAAATTTATTTAGGGTATCACTTTTCCCCCCTACACCCTCTTCAATGAGAATATAGATTATTTCATGTATCTATAATAAAATTAGAGTATTTCTAGGAATCTGCAGACTCTCCTAGAATTCCCTGAACTATCAGTTGGCAACAGGCATTTAAGATTCAAACATCTTCTTTCATTGCTTGATAGCTCATTGCTTTTATCACAGAATACAATTCCATTGTCTGAATGTATCAGAGTTTATGTATTCATCTATTATAGGACATATTTATTTTTCTTTGTTTTTGGATAGTTATGGGAAAAATGCTACAAACTATGGTAAAATTTATAGAAATAAATTTTCCAATTAGTTGACTAAATATTTAGGAGCAGGATTGCTAGATTATAATATTATGTTTAGTTTGTGAGAAACTTCCAACATTTTTCCAAGGTGTCTTTACCATTTTAAATTTCCAACAGCACCAAATGAGAAGTCCTGTACCTCAACTTTCTAAGAATTTGTAGTATTAACTTTGTTATCTAGACATTCTAATAGATGTATTAGAGAATGTTGTTGTTTTACCTATTTTACCTATTTACTATTTCCATAGTGACAAATGAGCATTTTGTCAAATGTTGGTTTGCCATTTGTATATATATTTTTTATGCATGAAATACCTGTTCAGATCCTTTACCCATTGCTTATTTCTTGTGTGTTTGCTTTCTTCTTGTTTTTTGAAATATTTGCTTATTTGAATGTAAGTTGTTTTGGATTTGTGCTTTGCAAATATTTTCTCCCAGTCTGTGACTTGAATTTTCATTTTCTTAACAGTATTTTTTAGAGTGCAAAAGGTTTTAATTTTATTGAAATCCAAATTTCTTTTTTCTCATGGATTGTGCTGTATCTAAAAACTCATCACTAAGTCTCAGTTTATACATAATTTTTCTATGTTTTTTAAGAAGTTTAATAATTTTTCATTTTGTATTTAGCTCTATAATTCATCCTGAATTAACTTTTATTTAAGTGGTAAGGTTTTTGTTTATATTAATTTTTCTATATAAATTTCCAATTATTGTAACACCATTTGTTGAAAAGATGATCTTTTTCTCTAGTGAATTGTTTTTAATTGAATTTTTTTAAAAATTAGTTGACTATAGATAAGGAATATATTTCTGGGCATTCAATTATTTCCACAGATTTGTGTTTATTAATTTACCAATAACATATATTTTGCTTACTGTGGCTATTCAAGTCTTTATTCCTCGTATGTGAGTTTTGATAAATTATATCTTTTCATATAGTTTACCAAATTTACAAGTATATACTTGCTCACAGTAGTTATTATTTCATTGTCTGTAGTATTACTCAGAATTATCTTTCTTTCCTTTCTGATATTAATTTATATCCCTTCCCTTTTGTTCTGAGTTATTCTGCTAGAGATAATCAATTTAATTGATTGTTTCATAAAACTTTTTAAAAGTTTATTTTTATCTACCATTTTCATGTGTTTTGGTTTCGGTGTTTTCTACTATAATGGTTATTATTTCACTTTTCTTGCTTTAGTCTTAGTTTTCTCTTCATTCTCTAGCTTTCTAAAATATTTCCTCTCTAAAAACTTTTCTCTATAAGTTGAGAAGAAGGAATTTCTTCTCAATTCTATAAATTTCCCTCTAAGTATTGATTTCTCTGAATTCCATGTGTTTTGGGAAGTTGCATTTTTGTTTTCATTTAATTCTAAAGATTCTAATATGTTTCTCAAAACTTCTTGTTTGACCTCTGCATTATTTGAAAATGTGTTGTTTAATTTCCAAATTTCTGGGTTTTTTCCCCAGCTCTCCTTTGTTATAGATTGCTAGCTTAATTTCCTTGAGATTTGAGAACACATTTTGACTTCTATTGTTTAAAAATAAAATTAGTGTGTTTATGGCCAATAATCTGGCAGTTATTGTTTTAATGTTCCATTTATCTCTTCCATTTAACTCATACTCTGCAGTTATTGAACGAAATTGTTTATACATGTCTGGTAAATCAAGTTGATTGATAGTACTATTCCAGTGTAAGTTGCCTTTACTGATTTTCATTCTGCTGGGTCTGTCAATTATTAATAGAGAGGTTTGGGGACGTTCCAACAATAATAGTGGGTTTGTCTATTTCTCCTTGGAATTCTATCAATTTTTGTCTCACATAGGTGAATTATTTAAATGATTACTGAATCACGAAAACATTAAAAAAAATAAGAAAATTGAAAAACACCTTGATCTATTAGCATCTCATAAACAGTATGTTTATATACTATTTTATATAGCTGAAAATAGTACTTTAATTCATAATTTGATTATTCTAAACACCAAAATAGCAAAATACTACTTTGAAAGATTATACTGAAGATAAATAGAAGTAAAAATATGAATTCATATGCTTCTTCCATTGTAAAATCTTCACATCTTTAAGTGCATTTAAATTCAGGATTTTATGTTAGAAATGGCATATCCCGCGTAAGAAGGAAGACATGACAGTTGGTCTTTTATACAGCAGTTCTGAGATATCAGGCAGCTATTTGCAAACAAATTGCTTTCAGAAGGAAAATGAATGCATGTGGATATTGTGGAAGGACAAATTCATACCTTTGTGTTGAGATATACTGATGTGTAAAGTCAAAAGACAAGCTTGAGAGTGAAGGATAATTAAAGTATTTAAAATTAAAACATAAATGTCAATTTGACATTTTCTTTTTCACTCTTTTATCTTTTTTTTAAAAAAAATTGGTTTATGAAGATGTTTTTACCAAGCTGTTGTCGTTTTATCACCGGAGACAGTTCACCAGTCCAAATGCAAATTGATCCCACTATCTGCTCTATGGCCTGAAAATTTTGACCTTCAAATATCACTAATCTTCTAAAGAACAGGATTACAGAAAAATAGAATACTGCCAGAAAATAGATTTTGAGAAAAATACATTATTTGTAAGTTAATATTTTAAAATAAAATAACATCAGTATTAAAATAAGCCCCCAACTTTCAAAAAATGTATGATATATACTTGAACAAAAAAAGAACAAACCTTCGATAAAACTCCTATTGAATTGATTGTTTGCACATTTGCAAAATGTCAGTCTAAGCTATCTGACAAAAAAATGTCAAAAAGATGCTTTTTCTTTCCAAATGGAAATGAATAAATTTATAAGCAGAGGATGATTCCTTGTATTCCTTTCATTGCAATGTGGGTTCTGTTTTTTTATCTTAATTGTTTGTACCAAAAAAAAAAAAAAAAAGATTGCATTTACTTCTTCTTGCATGAAAAATTGTTGACAGAACAATCTCAGAATTGTTTCACATTTCAGAAAGTATTGTAATATTATTCCTATGTACAATTTAATGGTATTAAATTAACTTTATTTATTCAGATAATTACAATATGGAAAAAATTACCTACATAAAAGTACCTCTCTAAATCAAAAAGTTATAAGTGATTTGAAATTAATTTTGAAAAGAAAAACTTTCAAGTTTTGGTTAACAGCTTGAATATTCAATAGTAAGTTTTTTTTGAAGGCTGACTCATTCCTGAAGGCAATTTACAATCATGTTTATGCTATAGAATTATAGAGTAAGGAGAAAATGGATAGTCCATATAAAAATGAAAACATGACAGCTGGACTCTTTAGGAGGAGTTCTGAGACATCTGGCAGCTCTTTTCAAACAAGTTGCTTTCTGAAAGAAAATGGATTAGACATTGTAGAAGGACAAGTTCATACCCTCCATGTGAGTGGACATTTCTCATGGTTACTTTGTTATGTTTTAGACCAGAAAAATTTCTTGGTGGGAAGCATTCTTGGGGTCATCCATATTTGCTCTCTAGTACTGAAAAAGGAAAAGGAAATCCTTGTCTCATGAGCTGTGTCCTTAGATCCACTGCAATAATCAAGCTAAAAGTAAAAGAGAGAGGAACAAACCCTGGAAGCCAAGATGAGAATCTAGAAGACCAGAGGAAAGTCTGGGTGAAGGGTAAATGGGAAATCTTCTCTTCCAGGTGCTCTAGTTTCAAAATTCACTTGTGGTCTTAAAGTATATGATTTTGTGACTTCATTATTATTATTATGCAGTTTCGTTCTGATGACTATTCTGGTATTGTTATCCATCAAGTCATCTAGCTCTGAAGGTTTAGGATTTTTTGACTAATAGATTTTTATATAAAATTTATTTATCCTGATATATCGAGTTACAACTATTTAGTTTTTCACTGCTGTCTCCAGACTTTTTGCCCTAATAACTCTTTAAGGCTGGCAATTTCTAAGAATAGCTCTCTTGGTCATTATTCATTATTTATTGTGGTTAAACATTTAGAGTTCTACATTTTACTTCAATTAGTGTAGCAAATTCTATAGCAAACTGTTTTTCTTCTTTATAGTTGGTATTTAATAAATAAAAATATCTGTTAGGGAAAGACATAAATATTAAAATAAAACAAACACATGATTCTGTGCCTTATGTCATCTCTCTATAAAAACTATAATGAACATGAATGCAACCCATTTGATTTTTCAATATCACAGCCAGAGCCTTGTGCAGTGTCTCCAGTAGAAACACAAAACAAAACTCCAGGATGGCTCTCACATCCTGTTCTGGATACAGAAGTCTATAGCAGACCTGCATGGAGATGTTTTGATGAGCTAAAACGATAAAAACTCATGGCAGACCCCTTCAGCATCTGCCCCAAATTGAATTTGTACCTGCCTGCTAGATTATCCCACCAGAGCAATCAATAAAAGCAGAGGAGAGATAAGTTAAATATTGAATAGGCTAATTTTATTTAGTGGCTTGTCATCTGCCTTTTTAAAATAAGACATAATTACAAAATGGAGTCATTAGAGTTTATGATTCTATATGTTTTTTTAAAAAAAAATACATACAGATGCAAGTAATCACCATTACAATAAAGATACAGAAAAGTAGCTCTCAAATTCTCACATTGCTCATTATAATCCATGACTCTCCTGTACCCTTGTCCAAGACAAGCGCTAATCTGTTTCCTTTACCTATATATTTTGCCTTTCAAGAATGTCATAGAAAATATGATACAATTATTTATTAAATATTTATTTTGCAAATATTTTCTTCCACTCTTTATTTTGTATTTTTATCTTCTAAACAGTGTCTTTTTACATGCTTCTTAATTCCTAAGAATTCCAATATATTATTTTTAATAAATCAGACCTTTGGTGTTACATTTACTAAAATTTTGCCTAAGCCAAAGCAACAATGTTTTCTTTTAGAAGTTTTATAGTTTGAGGTTTGGTATTGTAGGACCATAAGTTTGAAGTTTGTATGTAGTGCCAATTATGTTCAAGGTGACTGTTTTACAAGTGGATGACCATTTAATTCAGCACCAATTGTTACAAAGAATATCCTGTTTTCATTAATTTTCTTAGAATTTTGTAAAAAAAATCAAGTTCATAAACAAGTTAGTCTGTTTTGATACTGTAGATCTGTTCTTTTGATCATTTTGTCTCCTTTTCACCAACTATCTTGATTAGGGTAGCTTTCCAGTAAGTTTTGAAATAAGACAGGGAAGCTCTCCAAAGTTCATTTATCAAATTTTGTTTGTGATTCTACTTATTTTACCTTCCCATATAAATATTTAGAATCACCTTTTCAGTTTCTAAAAAAAAGTTAGATTTTGATTGAAGTTGCATTGTTGTCTACAATTCAGTTTAGTGTTATTTAGTATCTTAGCAATGTAAGTCTTCTAGCTCTTGAATACAATGCGTCTCCCCTTATATTTAGTTCTTCTTTGATCTTATACAGTATTTTTCAGTTTTCAGCAAAGAGATCCATCACATATTTTATACACTTATATCTAAATGTTTTGTGGTTTTTGGTGATTTGTAAATGGCACTGTTTTTGTTTTTATCCACAGTAAGCTATTGCTTTAATACGAAATGCAATTGAGCCAGGTGCGGTAATGCATGCCTGTAATCCCAGCAGTTTGGGAGGCTGAGGCAGGAGGATCCCAAGTTCAAAGTCAGTCTCAGCATCTTCGAGGCACTAAGCAACTCAGTGAGACCCTGTCTCTAAATAAAAATACAAATATAGGGCTGGGATGTGTGGGATGTGGCTCAGTGGTTGAGTACCCCTGAGTTCAATACCCGATACAAAAAAAAAATGGAAGAAATGCAATTGATTTTTATATATTGCTATTAGACCTGTGACCCTGATAGGAAAGGTATGGGACTCTGAGACCTGAAAAAGAGATGCTTCACTGGAGAAATCTGAAATTCTTCAGCCCACAGATTCCTAGGACCAAGAGAAATATCTTTTACTGCTTTTTTACAAAAGAGTAGGTTTTACTATCTGGGAATTCTTCTAAGACCTCATCCAAATAAAATGTCTGGTATTCCTCAAGGTTATTTCCTCTAGTTTAGAAACCCTGTCAAACCCTAGTACAGCTCAGTGTGAAGATACAGTATTAGTTCCAGGGAGAAATAGATTATGGGCTTTCATGATTACTATGTCCAATTTCATAGTATGTACAGTGAATTAGCAGATGTGTTTTACACACACACACACACACACACACACACACACACGTATATATATCTGCTTTTCTCCCAATTGTGTATATATTGTAACTGGCAGAAAATTATTATTTGTTCTTTTCTGTTAAGAAACACTTCCAATCCTCAGTCATGATTAAATAAAATTGTAGGATGGATTGCATAAATTAGTGCCATTATCACAATCTTAAAGAATGAACAAAAAGTCACCAACATGTCCTTTTTAAAAACCAGATTGATCATGGTGACTTTTAATAGTGTACCATAAACGTATGTTAACCCAAATTACATTTGCCACGCTAAACATGGTACTTTTAAAAAATGATTGACACAATTCTAGAACTTTTTATGCAGTTACTTTTCTAGGAAACGAGTTGTAAATATACAAGTAAGAAAAATCAAAAGCAGTTTACTTTTATACAGAAAGGACAGAAAAATACCTCCATTGACTTTAAACAGGACCATGCAAAACATCCTGGTCTCTATCAAAATATAGTCTGCTAAAATTTTGTTTCTTTTGACATAATGTATTAGTCATGTACTATGTACTGATACTGTGTTTATGTGCATACACAGTGAACACATAGTGAAATAAGGAAATACACCATGAACCTTTTATAATCCTAGAATTCTGTATCCATGGATTCAACTGACTGCATATATAAATACTTAAAAAAACCACATCCATACTAAACATACACAAATATTGTTCTCATACTCATTTCCTACAGAATACAGTAAAACAACTATTTATACAACATTGTATAAGATGTTATATGTAATCTAGAGATGATTTAAAGTATGGGAGGATATGCATGGTTTATATGCAAGCACAATGCCGCTTTATGCAAGTGACTTGAGCATGCATGGGATTTTAATATTGGTTGGGGGTTCCTGGAAACAATCCCCCAGGATATAAAAGAATGTTTATATTGTTAAGTGTTATATCTTTATTCTATAATAATATATTTTAGAATAAATTTAAACATTTAAATGCAACCAAAGAATAATACATATTTAGCCTAACTGAAATCTAAATTTTTCTTAAATTTTAGAAATTTTTTGATTTATTAAAATTAGAAATCAAACAGATTAGTTGTTTTAATGGTAATCCTTTTGAAAACAATGACTTTATGAGTAAAGAGTGACTTTAACTTTTATATACAGTATTTAAACCAAATTTTATTTATTTATTTTCACTGGAAAGTAGCTAAATACACTAAAAATAAGATAAAAGATGTTTTCTGCCAAAATCCCAATGATTTAGATGTTAAAGCCCACTATCTTTAACGAATTACATGAAATAGATTGGGGAGGACTCCCTGATATATTAGTCTATATTTTTTTACATAAATGAAAGTTTATCTCTGATTGCACTGACCCTTCCATTTGCTAAGTCTGAATTGCATGTAATTTCAAAGTTTGCGTCACAAATATGACCTTTCTGTCATCTGGCAGAAGAAGCCTGATTATTTTTAGCAGTTTCAAATATCAAGAGCTTCATGGTTTTCTTTTCAAATTCATATAACAATAACATAGTTTAAAAAAAAAAAGAAAAGCTAATTCTTACACATTTGAACAATAGCTAAGCAAGAAGCATAGTAAGATCTCCCCTCTGCATGTTTTAGTGTGGTAAGTTTTATAAAACATATCTTAAAAAAAGACAATTATTGGAATTTACTTTTTGACACTCTGCCAGGTAGAAAAACAATCTATTTTGAGTTTTCCTCCTTCAATTTCATGCCATTCCAGTGAAAATTTCTTCTCTCAAAACAGCTCAGGAGACAAGGGACTTTTAAGGACATACATAAGGTAATGAGCTTGGCTGATGTTCTCCTGCCCTTTGTTGACTTTCTCTATTAGAGCAATTAGAGTGGGGCCATCTTTTGTGGCATCCTTGAAGGGTGATCTTTTTTGTTTGTTTCGATTAATTCCACTGAGATTTCTAGGGGTGGTTAGCCTACTGTTACTTCAGATCTGCCATTACTTACTGTGTTTTCAGTACAATTCATTGTTATTTTAATCAAGAGGAATTATTGATTGAACATGCTATGTTAGAAATTCCTTCATGGAACACAAAGTTTAATAGTTTCTCTATATGTTTTTCCATTTTATTGCTTGTGTTTGTTTTCCCAGATACATTTCAGGGAGGAGATAACACACAGATAACACACAGTATAAGGGAAAGATGCCTGCTTTTGAATCCTGCTCTCCAGCTATTTGCTCTGGGATTTAAAATAAGTTACTTATACATTTACTGCCTCAGGGCACTTTTTTTTAACAGAGAGAAAGAGAGAAAGAATCTTTTTTTTTTTTTTTTTTTTTTTTTGTAGATGGATACTCAGGGCACTCTTTTTACTCTAGAGATATTAATACTACTTGTTTTGCAAGGTTATCATGAAGTAGAAAACAACAACAAAAATCTCTAGTGGTTTGCCAGCATAGTGACCAGTTTACTAGGTCACCAAAAAATGTTAATCTCTATGATATAGTAATTAAAATTAGAGAAAATATTAACTTTGATTTTTCTGAAGGTTCTCGGACTTCACTGAATAGAATGTCAGATTCCTTCTTGAAATCACTGATTTTGGCACTGGGTGGTGATTTGGGAAATGTAAATCAATGTGATTAAACATCTGAGCCTACTTGCCAGGGAATTTCTCATAATCAGTATTTAGATAAGAATTTTCTGTGAAATTTCTAGGTTGCCTTTTTTGCAAAATTTAAAAACTGGATTCCACAAAAGATGTACATTCTGTACTTCATCTATTCCAAGATGCCATTCATTTTAAGTTTCGCCATTATTTTACATGACACTTAGAAGGAAAGATGAAGCACTAGCAAATCATACCAAAAATAATACACCATCTATTGTATGCTTGGTTTTATTTCAGAGATAGTAACATGTTAAAAAAAAAGCTTCCCAAAATTTATAATTAAATTTTTACTTTATGTTTTTGAGCAATTTGAGAATATGAATTAAGTATTTTAAACTGTGAAAACCTCTAAAAGCCATATTTGACACATGTAAGTGCCCAATAATTTATTGACTCAATTAACTAATGGAAAAATAAAGAAACACATAACATATAAAACAAGCTCAATTTAACTCCACTGCCCTCTGGACTGATTGCCTTTCTAGGGCAAGCTTAGATCACAGGTGCTTTAAGGCGCTGATTTGCGTCAGAAGTCCTTGCTTTTAAACTTGTTTGCCAGCAATTTTTCATCACATTCATGAGAAGTCTTTTCACCACTTTGTGCTAATAAATAAATCCTTAGTTGACCTTTCAATTACCCTGGTTTTTCTTCATGTTTGCTCAAAGAACATCAATACCCAAAAGAGAATTCATGATAAAGCAAAGTCCTTGGTACTTTTATTTATTTATTTTTGCCTATGAAGATGGTTTTAAATTCCTTCCGATCTAATATCCTCCTTTTGTTTAAAAAATAGCAAAACAAAAATTCAAATCCTGAAAGATGTTAAAATTTATCATTTGAATGCCTTCCAAAAGTTAGTGACAGAACTAGAATTAAAACACTAATATCCCAAGTCTGACCTTAATAATTTTTCTTCATGATTATGAGAGGTGTCAGTGTGTGTGTGTGTGTGTGTGTGTGTGTGTGTGTGTGTGTGTGCATGTGCACACATGCATGCACGCACATGCATGCATACACACCTTCATCTTTATCAGTTCTTTGTATGAACAACTGAAGTTTCATCATCTTATATCAAATATGAGGAATAACATATTTACATGATATATTTTTTCTAGATTGTTAATATAATATGTAAATCATGAAACTGACCTTTTGCTTGGGTCTCTGTTGCCTTACACATCAACTTCCATTTGAACATATCTCAAGTATCCCACTTTATAGTGATTTGGGGCTTAAACAGCAGTTACCAACTCCTTCATAAAGAGAAAAACAAAATTCAGGAGCAAAGTTTCAGACATTAATATGGATGTCTCAAATTTTTCATAGAAGAACTAATAATATCCCAACAGATACAAAATAAGAATCTTCATTGCTTGCCATGACAAGAGATTCAGGTTTAGATATGTGTTTTTTTGGCTTTAAAAATGTGTTGATAACAACAAAATAGCAAAGGAAATTCTTTATCAAGTATAGCTCTATCCCTTAAATTCATATTTGTATACATCATGTAATTCTTCATGGAATCAGATCTTAAACACAAACACCTAGGGAATTTTAAGTCTTAAAAAGCTTTATGTCTTTGTTATGATGTAGATATGTGTCTCCCAAAAGCTCATGTGTAAGACAATGCATGAAAGTTTAGGGGTGAAATGATTGGATCATGAGAGCCTTAACCCAATCAGTGAATTAATCCCCTGATAAGGATTAACTGAGTGGTAAATGTAGGCAGGTAGGAAGTAGTTAGGGGAGGGTCTCTGGGGGCATGCCTTTGGGATTTATATTTTGTCCTTGGTAAGTAGAGCTCTATCTTTGCTTCCATATGTGGTGTCTTGAGACTGTTTCCTTTACCACATTCCTTGGCCCTGATGTTCAGGAACACCTCCAGCCCCTAGGACTGGAGTTGGCTGCCTATGAAACTGCAAGCCCCCAAATAAACTTTTTCTCCTCTACAATTGTTCTTGTCAGTTGTTTTAGTCACAGCAGTAAAAAGCTGACTAAAATAGTCTTGAAAAAGGTTTGTACTGGCAATAATCTTGCTAAAAGGAATAAAAATCAGAAGGAAAAATAAAATTTCAGTTGTGGGGACAGAGGATCTATAACACAGACAATAAAGAAAATGATCTTCCAGTAGTCAGTATTGAGTAAATAATCCATACCATTGCTACCGCTGTTTACCTTGATGAGTCCTTGCTTCCCAGAATGCTGAAGGACAGCACCAAAGAAACACATCAGGCAAGTGCAGAGTGGAAAGTGGAAGGTTTTATTAAAGGATAGCAGAAAAGACTTCCCCCAGAGGAAGAAGGGGACCCGAAAGGTGGAATCCTGGAAAGGGGAGGTCTTCTCCCTTTTATATTTAAGGTCTGTTGGGAGCCGGCGACTGCACCCTGAAAATGGCGCTGGCTTTCTGCTTCTGATGACTCAGCGGTTAGAGTTGTTAGAAGTAAACAACTCCTTGTAAGGCTGTGGGGCTGGGCTCTGGCCTGCTTCCCCTGCGCTGTACCTATTAGACTCTTCCACGTAGTGCTGGTTCATTGGCAAGGCTGGGTACTTAAGCTAGGGCAGACCGACCGCTGGTGTGCGCGCTTTCTTCTCTTGTTCCTGTTTTCTCATCATGATTCAAAGGTCCTGAGTAAACCTGCTGAAAGAAGAATCCTGTGTCGTGTTTCCTTTGCCGGGGAGGGGTCACGACAAAGGTCTTCTTTTGTCCTCCCACATTCCTGTCCTTTATTTCCTTCTATCTTGCATGTGATGGGGGATGCAGGTAGGAAGGCCAAAAGGTGGGAAACAGGTGAACTTATGGGGCAGGAGGAGTGATCTGGGCAGGAAGGGCCTAGGGTGGTTTGATTAGCTTTTCGCTGTTTTGCTGCTTCATTAACAGTTCTTCAGGCCAGGCTGGCCAAGGCCTTGTGGACATTAACATTTCAATTTCATTTTTTCCAGGTGTAGTTCTGGTTTCCTGGGCTCCATTTTCTTTATAGACTCCATTTTCTTTATTAGACTTGATATTAAACCTGATTTACCTATCTACACCGACTACCTATCTTTAAATCCTGGCTTCACCATTAGACATTGCTAGCATTTTACCCAATATCTCATTTGTATTAACACTTTTTACTTTTACTACCCTTGGAAAATTTGCTAAATTTTTTCTCATGATCTCTTTCGCTACTATATAAGATGTAAAGAAATGAAATTTAGTGAACTTGATTTATTATGTAAATAATAAATTAATAACAAGGATCTGTTATTATCATGAATCAGTTTATTCTTAATATAGTTAGGATCTCTGTTAATCGCAGAGTTCTTAGCATCTGATGAACTAATTGCAGAAACATGAAAAAATATGACTTGACTTGAAGTCATATTTTCAAGTCATGACAATGACTTGAAGTCGTTAGATAACACCAAACCCAGACACAAAGTGGCTCAGGAAGGTAGAAAACACAGGGGGTGAGATCCATGTGAAAGCAGCTTTGACCTCAAAGTACATAGCATTCTGTACTCCATTCCATAGAGAATAGGTTCAAGTAGAAATCAGCAGTCTTATTTGGTGAGGACTAAGAGGTCAGAGCTCAAGGCTGCCTGCCAGACTAGCTGGAAATGGAACAGGAAAATCAAGGAAAATAGAGAATTAAGAGGGAAAGCCCCAAATTTTGCATACAAATATTTCAATATTTCTTCAAAACCTTGGCTGATTTATGAATTCACATGAGTGAAACAAGTCTGCAAGGAGCCAAACCAAAACTAGGCAGAATTGGAAAAAAAAAAAAATTGCAAAAAGATTTAATCAGCTATTTCAGCATCTAACCAGAATTGAAAGAAAGAGTTTAGAATTCAGATACAATTTTTAGTCTTGTTAAATGTCACAAACTTTCTACTATTAAAACTCAAGACAACTTCCGAAGGCAGTGGGGAAAAGACTAAGGCAAAAACAATATCTGAAGAAATATTGGACAAAATTCCGAACATCCTTAGTCAGAACTATATTGTTGATTTGTGTGGTTATCAGGTAAGTATCAAATCAGGTAGTTTAAAGTACTTCAATTTTTGTTTGCTTTTCTTTTTAGGTGTTATTTTATGTCCTTTATATCTCCATATAAATTTTAGAATCATTTGGTCAGTTTCTACTAAAAAACAGCTTGTCAAATTTTGAATGCCATTGTATTAAATCTATAGAAACATTTAAAAGTTGACATCCTAACAAAGGAGATTTTAATCCTTAAACTTCACATATCCCTCCATCTATTCGGATCTTCTTTAATTTATTTCACCTGTTATTTTAAATATATATACAATGCCATTTAAAAATTTACTAGTTATTTTACTTTTTAAAGATCTTATGATGATATTATTTAAATTTTTAAATTTCTACATGCTTTTTGTACTATATGAAATTACAAGTACTTTCTGGATATTGACCCTGTATTTTGTAACTTTTCTAAGCTTACCTGTTAATGTCAATAATTTTTTCAATTACCTGATATTTTCCTAAATACTACATAACTATATTGTTTGTAAATTATGTCTATATTACATATAGATGTGATCTATTTATAATATAATGTAATCTATATATATTATATATATATATAAACAGTATATGGTTGAATACTAGTGATTTGAAAAGAAATATTTGCCTTATTTCCAGTATTAGTTGAGTGATAGTCAATTTTTCATTATTAATTATTATGGTAGCTTTAGATTTTTCATAGACATTCTTTATCAGTTTGAGGAAATAAATTTCTTTTTCTAGTTTACAGAAGTTCATTACTTACGTTATGCATTCCTTAAATAATCCTCTCTTGATCAGTGTCACATGAGGTATGAATACACACAGATATAACATAACATATATTTTAAACTGTATAACAAATATATGATGTACATATGTTAAAGAATTAATTTTACATGAAGTGATTTTATTTTTATGTAATATTTTTCCAGTTTGTTATATGAGTAATCCTTTTCTCACAAATACTTATGGTAAGAATTTGCTATGATTTCTGTATTTCTTTGTTTTTGCTGTTCCTTTCTTTTAAATCATTTTTAATCAATATTTTAATCCATTGGTTTCAAACTGCCTTCATAACTAAAGATTTGTGCTATCTGTTTATATATTAATTATAATATACATTCATTTTTATTTGTTTTTGTTTTTGGTATGAAGGATTTAACCCAAAGGCAATTCACCACTGAGCCACTCCCCAGTTTTATGTTGATTTTGAAGCCTTGCTGAATTTCTGAGGCTGGTTTTGAACTTGTGATGCTCCTATGTCAGCCTCCCAATCTGCTGAGAGTACTGGCATAAGACACTATGCCTGTTTCATAATACACATTCTCAAGAATATTTTCAATATAAATCTAAAAACACAAAATTATTTTCTCTAGTTACATGTTTTATACTTTACAATTAAAAATGGCTACTTTATCTTCAGTGTAGACAATTTATTTGGTAAAATATGTGCAGACCTCTAAGTATTAAGGCCAAACTTGTTTAAATCCTACAAAATGCACACAGAGTTCTGACACATTTAGGTGATCACTGAGGCAGCTTCTATTAATAAATACCACTGTTATGCTTAGTCTGTAGAAATGAAGAAAATGGGCAATAATGATTTACTACAAATCAATTAATTGACCTTCTGGATAAATGTTACCAAGCTTACACCTAAATGCCAAGATCTCCTTTATTTCTCTCAACAATGAGAAAAATAAATATCAAATGAGAGAAATAAATATCTCTACCACTCAAGTATTGTCAGATTTAATATTCTCTAAACACTTTTTTTCACTGAGGAAACAAGACCTTACGAAGTAATGACCTAGCAAAGGGAATTTCTGAGCATACCATTAAAAAATAATCTTTTATTTTCTGAATAAATTTCTTTTTTGAGAGAGAGAGAGAGAGAGAGAGAGAGAGAGAGAGAGAGAGAGAGAGAGAGAATGTTAATATTTATTTTTTAGTTTTTCGGTGGACACAACATCTTTGTTTGTATGTGGTGCTGAGGATCGAGCCCGGGCTGCACACATGCCAGGCGAGCGCGCTACCACTTGAGCCACATCCCCAGCCCCTGAATAAATTTCTTTATAAAATATTATAGCATCTGTTACGAAAGACAAATAAATACGATTTTCAGAAAATTCAAGTTTTCCATGCAAAAGGCCACATCTAACAACTAGATCCTAATTTTTCCTTATTTTTACAATGGTAAAAATAGAATATATTAGATCTTTGAAAGGTTAGTGAAGACATAGTGACAAAAATAATTACACATAAAATCCATTTCATTGGTAGCAAATCTCTCATTGAGCTCTAATGTTCTAACATGCACCTCTGCATTCTTCATTGCCAAAACAAGAAAATAAAGCAAGATTTAGTACAACCTGGCATTGAGTAACAAAACACAAGAATAGTATATGGCAGCAGATCCCAAAGTACAATCTGTGGACCTCTAGGGTTATACAGAATCCTTTCAGGATTGAAGAAGAATTCATGATAGTAACATGGCCTTTATTTTTTTTTCACTTTCATTCCTTCACAAGTATAGAGTGGAAATTTTCTGAGGTTTCATGATGTGATTAACTGAGTAAATTGAATACAGAACAGTTTTAAGAAACTAAACCTAGTTTTCTATTGAAGCAAACATTTAGTAGACATGCAAAAATGTAAAGCAAGTAGATTAGAATGATTCAAGTAGTAAGGAGTTTTAAAAGACATAATATATACAAATGCTTACAAATGGAGACTGAGTAGATATGTGCATAGACAATGGCTAGCAGACACACATGATTCCCAGCTACATCAGCTGAATGAATACAGCTAGAAGCAATAACATTCTCTTGGTAACATCATACCTTGCAATATTTTTTTCCCTGATACTATTTACCAATGAAAGGAACCAACGATTCATGTAGAAAGGGCTGGTTCTAAAACTGGATCAAGAAATAATACAAAATGATCAAGGAGCATCCTGTAGTGCCAGAAAGTTAGAATCTACTTAAAAAAAAAAAAAATAGGTTGGGATTACTGTGTCAAAGTGATACAGGAGCAACTGAAATGACTCCAAATAGCCAAAGAGAGAACACTGTGGACAACAACTGAACAACAGCAGCAGCTGCAGCAATAAAGTAGCCTCAGGTTATAGTTCAATGTGTAAAATAAATATTTGTGAGTCCATATTGATATAAATTTCCAAATAAGTACCTAAATATTAGAAAAGACAACTCATGCAAAAAAAAATGCCAAATAATTTATGTAGATGGTCCACTTTCATGGCCACGGACAAAACTTCCTACTCCATAAGTGTGGGCTGCTCTCTTTGTAAGATTTTTTTTTTTTTTACTGTGACCAAAATAGCTGACAAGAACAACTTAGAGGAGAAAAATTATATTCCGGGGTTCAGGATTCAGAGATAGAGACCATGGCCAGTATCATTGCTCTAGGCAAGACATCCTGGTGGAAGTGAATGGCAGAAGAATGCTGCTCTGCTCATGGTAGCCAGGAGGCAGAGAGCAGGAAAGGTGCCAGGGAAGATACAATGGAGGCCCCACCCCCAGTGACTACTTCCTCCAGCCGCACCCCACCTGCCTACAGCTACCACCCAGTGTTCCTTTCAAATATTAACCCATCAAATGAGTCAAACCACCAGTGAGGTTACACTTCTCATAATCTAATCATTTCTGAATATTAGTGCATTGCCTGACATATGAAAATTTCAGGGAACATTGAGGATCCAAACCATAACCTCTGTGTAATGACCTTGTTTCAATGAATACAATGTAGAAAGGGGAGAGTTACTTTCCAGTGGAGAAACCTGAGAAATACTAGGTCAGCCAAGTGTTAAAGATCAATATCAACTCTGAAGGCATATTGATAGATTATACTTTGATATGTAATGAAATGATATGTAATGATATGTGATATGTAATGAAATAGTGCATTAGTGAGACATATAATGTTAGTTAGATATATATGTTAGTCAGCTTTTCATTGCTATGACCAAAATACCTAACAACAACAACAACAACAACAACAAAACTTCAAGGAGCAAAAGTTTATTTGGCTCATGGTTTCAGAGGTTTCAATATATGCATAGCCAGCAACTTTGCTCTGGACCTGAGGTGAGAACATTATGGCAAAGGGGATGGAGGAGGAAATCTAGTCAACTCAGCAGTTGGGAGAGAGAGAGAGAGAGAGAGAGAGAGAGAGAGAGAGAGAGAGAGAGAGAGAGAGAGAGAGAGAGAGAGAGAGAGAGAGAGAGAGAGCGCCTGGGATAAGAAATACTTTTCGAGGACACAGCCCCAGTGATGTACTTCCTCCAACTATGTCCTGCCTCCTAAAATTTCTACCACTCCCCATATGCCATTAAATTATGAATTCCATCCACAGATCAACTGACTGACAAGATCAGAACCCTCATATTCTATCATTGCCCCAAAGCTCCACATTTGGACATTGCTGCTTTGGGATCAAGCCTCCAACATTTCATACCCAAACTGTAACAATACTCCTACTCTAATTTTTGAGGAAAACACCAGAGAACATCTGAATTGAAGGATATACTAAAAAATACCTGACCAGTATCCCTCAGCATTTGGAAGGTCATCAAAAATAAGAAAATTTCACAGATATTCCAATTAAACCAGCCCCCGAAAGGAATATGCAAAAATATGAAGCAGTAACAATTGATCTTCATGTGGTTTCAGAGCAAAGATTAAATCTAGGATTGGACTACAAAATTTGTTAAGATATTAGAAATTCCTTAGGCATACCTTATACAAATTTTCAGAAACATAAAAGCCCCTCTGTGGTAGTTCACAGATTCAGTCTATTAAATAATAAGGCCTTTAAGAATTCTAGAGTGTTATTATGAAGCAATTTCACTGGGAACTCAAGATGCAGAAGAGATTTAAAGATTTTTTTATATTAGAGTGAAATATAAATTGATAGAAAGAAATACAGATTTTAAAATAATTATTTCAATTGTAACTGAATGAAACAGAGAGTACAAAATAAAATGAAAAATTTGAATTTCAAAGGTCCAAGTGAATGAAAGTTTATTGTAAAGAGGAACTACTTTGGATGGAAAAGAAAGGAGGATCCAAATAGCCTCAAGAACCCAGAGTCAGAATAAGGGCCTTGAAGAACAATCTCTAGGAAGCAGAACTGAGCCCTCTTCCAGGAAGTAGCAACATATGCCCAGCTAGATTTTAGAATTGTTATGGACCAAAATCTGTTGTGTGCCTTCCATTTATTTCATAGTAAGAATGGGCATGTCAAAAGCAGTTATTCAACTCCAGTAGCAGTTATCCAAATCTTTTCACACCATTGTAGGAAGGATACATGGTGGAAAAATTAACTTGTCTGTTTAGATTATGGTTTTTAGATTGAGGAGAACCCTATTCAGTTGCTCACTGGAGAATTTTCAGCTGTAATTCAACTTGATTTATTCGATGAAAGCTTTGACTTTCATTTGATGCTGTAAAGGGATGAGTTTGAGACTCCTTAAAGAGATGACTGTATTTGCACATAGGCATTATATAAATTCAAGAGCAGAGTGTGTATTTTCCAAAGGTAGCCACATTTCTGATCCCACATAGTTTTCTTATAATCTTGACACTGACACTATTCTCATCCAGTGATGGGATCTGTGTCATTAGGGCTTGCCTGAATAGGACTTAATTACCATCCAGTAGAGTATGGCAACAGTGGCTTATATAACCTCTAATGCAGACAGGCACTTCTGACTTGCTCTCTTGAGATGCCTATTCTTGGAGCTCAGATGTTATACTGTGAGGAAGCCCAAGCAGAGCCCATGGGAGAAAGGAATCAAGGCCCCAGTTTACAGCTTTGGACAGCTTCCAAATCAACAGTCTGCACCAGCTTTTTAGACACATGCCTAAGTCACTTTGGCAGGAGCTATTCCAGTGCCCAGGGGAGCCACCCTTGCTGTTGTCAGATGAAACAAAACAAGCCATCCCCTGCTATTCACACTATAGACCCATGAGCAAAATAAAGATTTGCTGTTCTGCCAAGTTTTGAGATGTTTCTCCAGGCAGCATTGGATATCTTGAACAGAAATAAACACCTTCATAATATTTGAAAAACCAGGTGAGCTATAAATACATAAAAAATACAATTAAAATTCTACAGTTGATTAGCAGAACCCTCCTGGAATCAGCCAATTCTACCAATTTAGTCAGCATGATTTTAAAAAAGTAATCCTAAGATTTTTTTGTGTTTGCTTGTTTTAGTGTATATCTAGAAACAAATATCTTCAGCAATTATTGTGATCAGAGAAGAATTATCAGGACTTCTGTTTGTGACAATTACAGTTTCTCAGAAAGTGCAATCAGAGAAACAGTCATCATTGATTCTGCATTTTTCAAATTGCTGACAAGTAGCTGATCCACATGACTTTGGGAGAAAGTGAATCTTTAGGTAGCTGAGTTCTTACATGAAGAGATTTTGTCAAGCCCTGTTGTCATGGTGCAATGCTTATAGACACAATGACTGGGCAGCTGAGAAGGAGCAACAAGTTGGGAAGCAGAATTTTGAAGCTGGAAATCACTTAAGTCATTAGAGTCAATTCTACTTGTCGAATCATATATGTAGCACATTTTAACCTTTTCCAGATTCTTAGCATTTAAAGATAAATGACACATCTTCTGAAAAAAAAATAGTTTGTTTCCACAGGCAAAATGGGAAAAAAAGGCTATGACTGTTTGAATCCAGTCATTTAGAAATACTTATTTGGATTCATTTGATGAAGAAGGAAATTATGTATTTGAAGTAAAACACCACTTGATGTAGTGGTTTGATATTAATTTTTCTTCAAAGCAATGAAAAGACACTGGGAAAAAAAATTGTCATTATCATTAGAGAGCCATAATGATGAAAGATTTTCATTTTCCCCTTTTAGACACAGTTCTATATCTTAATCCTATTAATTCAGTATCCCAATTATTTTTCAAAAACACTATACCTTTGCAGAGAATGTCAAAGTTGAACAGAGACTTAAAGATAATGAAAAATTTTAATCACTCAAATAAACAGTGTCAGAAACACTGTGCTATGTTACCAAAGTAAACCTAGTTCCTACCTAAAATTCAGACATTAGTTAAATAATCACAAAAAATACAAAGCAATTTTAAGTATAAAAATAGATTGGAGAAAAGGCACACAGAAATCCTGGGGGCAGGGTTCAAGGAAGATTTACCCCCAAGGAAACAAAATAGTCTGAAGATACTAAAATAAGTGAGTCCCAGTGGCATTCAAGCTACAGGAGCAGCAGAGGTGTGTAAAGAGAACTACATAACTGTGTAAAGAGAACTAGAACTGCTTGGTGAAGTACTGTGGTAGGAGATACTATCACATATCTGGGACCTAAAAGGTACCCAATGTGGCTGGAATGCAGAGTGCACGGGAGATCAGAGGTAAGCAGGAAACAGATCAGATCCAGAGGCTCATAGACTACAATTAAAAATATGGTGTCAATCAAAAGAGTAAAGGGATGATGAAAGTGTGAAGAGTAAATTTAGTTTTATTAAGTTCATATTGGATGTCTTACAAAGAAAGAAGGGAAGAGGGCAAGAGCAAAAGCAAAGAGAACAATAATAAAAACACACACTAGTTTTCATAGCAGATCATAAGAGCAGTTTCTAGGAAAGGTCCTGAAGATGGAAAGGAAAATATTTGTAAAAAAAATTTAGCGAGTTCAAGGTGTTAATGATGCACTGAATGTGAGAGGTAAGTGCAAAGGAGGTGTCAAGAATGAGCTCTGGTTTTCTGACTGGACCACTTGGGTGATTCTCCAGATAGGGAATCCTAGAAGATGAGCTGGTACAAGTAAGAAATGCAAAATACTGACTGGCTGAGGTACTGACATTGGGTTTTATCAGAAGGAACGTTTATTTGAGTATTTTTCTAATAAATACTTTATTCAGAATCAGAATGTTTATGAAATAATAAATTATTTCACAGCCTCATAACTCTATAACCACCTAAATTATGATAATTCTTTCAGATAAAGACTACTCACTGTAACATTCTAAACATTTGCTTACTGTGTATATTCCCTGTTTCTCCATTTAAATTGAAAACTTCTGATGGTTACAGTTAAGACCATGCCATGTGCCTATTTTTATAAATCTCAGGAACTAGTATAATATCTTAGGATAACAGAGTGCACATGTGGATATAATGTGCTTCATCTTCTGTTTCATTGTTAAGGTCTCTGTGTTTACATGTTCCATCCCAGTCTTTCTACTTTATGTTACTTTTCATCCCTTTGCTGAATTTAATTATCTTTAAAGGATTTTTAATCATCTCAATGCATATTTATTGATTGCATTACATTCATTCATGGTTTGTCACCCCTACAGCATCATAAATTCTTCTCCCTTAGAAGACTATAGCCTCCACAAGGACAACAATGCTACCTTGTTTGAAGCATAATCCAGATATTCACTAAATAATTTTTTGCATGAATAAATACAGAATTTGTTAATAATAATCTCACTACTGAGTGATAATGCCCTTTACATCCAGATGTGTTTGTGTGTGTTTGTGCATAAGATTCTTCAAGAAAGGAAGAAGATGAGAAAGAAGATGATTAGCTGGACTGGCAATGAAGGCTTGGGTGCCAAAATTATGCTCTCAATTCTGACTTCCACAGTGGTGAACAATTCTGTCAAGATTAATACAAAAAAGACAAGAGTCAAAAATTAACATGGGTCACAAGTCATTATGTTATTCATCTATAAAAGTCTTCCTCAATCCTTCCAGCTGTATGTCACCTTCTCTCCTGAATCTCAATATCTCTCCCAATATTCTTTTGGGGAAAAACAATCTACATTTAAAAATTGTATCTCTGTATGATTATATTTTTCTGTCCCTAAGTCACTACATACTCCTCATGGACAGAAATTATATTTGAAGTATTTGGGTATATCTGCTGTCCCCTAACTCAATAACTCACTATTAATAAGTCACTTAAGCGACATGTGTTCTATTATAAATGAGGAGAAGTTGAATTGATGTTTACCAGCAAGAAAAACATCAACTTTATTTGCTTATAATTCTGATGTTTTATAATATTTGACTTTTCAAAGAAGAGTTCATATTATATCATAGTAGGTTTTATTTTATAATCATTCTTCAATGATTTTTGTTCTTTTCTATGTGTTTTTTCAAATTTACTTGTTTTCATGAGGTAGTAACTTCAAAAGTAAAAATAATTTATTTGTGATTTTAAAAAAGTATTTTGATGTTCCCACAAACATGCACTACTATGCTTTGCAAAGTATTTAATATCACTCAATACAAACAACAAATTTTTGCCCTTGATATACCGGTGCTCAAAAAAATATGCTAATTTAACTGAAAATTTTACTGAAAAAAGATGAAAAAGAATCCTGGTGAATTATTCTTACAATTATAATGAATGCAATTTTGATGTGTTAACTAACATTCATGCAGGCTGTTGACAGTTTTGTCTACCCAGGACTGTTGCTTCTATGGCAATAACCTCTCTGTTTGGAAACTTATTTTCCCCATCTGTTCTAGCCCTGGCTTTCTGAACTAATGTTTGGGTAGATGTGAACTAATTCGGGCTTAGCAATGCCCTTTCTTGGGATGTTTTTAAAGGCCTGAGGAATAGAAATTTTTCTACCCATGTTCCAATTCTTAATCACATGAACATGACAAGAAAAAATGAGAAAGCTAAAACAGAAGAAAGTGGAAATGAGCACCAAAGAGAGATCCTCATGGCTTTTGATTTGCTAGTTCCTACTTCCCCAAGAATAGCTCTTCTCTGTGGCTCCAATGATTTAGTAAAGAGGATGGTGAATTACCTTATTAATTACTGGACTTACTTTTAATAATATTTTTTATTGGTGGAATCCAAGTAAAGTTAAATCAAGTCTTAGAGAATATTTTTCTTGGATATTTTGGCTTTAGCTATAGCAAATACAAGCAAAACTATGAATGAATCATTTTCTGAATATTCCTTTTGAGAATGCATTTTTTTCCAGCCAAATATAATTAGCCACTAAACATGGTTGCAAAGTGAGAATTTGGGTATTGTTTATTTTTTTTATTCTACTGATAAAAAAACATGAGGCAAAATTGATTAAAGGTAGTAGTGGTAATTTAATAAAATACAAAAAATAGTATTTTTTTCTGGAAATACTAAATAGATATTTTAAATCAAAGTACATAAATTATATGTACTCATTTCTAATTTCCTTTAAATGTCATGTCCTTTTTATGACTTTCTCCTGAGAGCAGATGATAAGCAAAGGTCATAACCATTTGTGCTCAACAGACAGTCCTGTTCCACACTCTTCCCAAGAAGGAGGGTTCAAGCTGGTTATTAACTCAGGTGGCCTGGCTAAAATCCATCTTCAGTAATTACACTCTACGTAAAATGGATAATGTAGTTTCAGTGAGAGAACTTATTATTCTTTGTCATCAGTATTTTTTTAATAAGAATAGAGACACAAAATCATCATTGTATTATGTTCTAAGAAAAACAAAAAGGTCATTTTACTCCAATATTGAAGCTCTAGAATACTATAATAACTAAGCAGATAACATTTACTATCTAACATCATTCAGTGAACTTTAAGTAATAAGTAATTTCTCATGCTTTTGAACTTACTCTTCAGCAACTTATATGAAAGTGTTTTAGAAAGTCAACTGTAATCCTTTTCTCTTTTATCCATTTACCTTTGGACTTCTAATCCCTTTTCAACTTTAATTTTCTCTTGGAAGTTTTTAGTAACACATCTCCCATCTATTAAACTAAATTAGACTCCCTTTATGATAATTCTGAAACACCTCCATTATTCTATATATTACAATATCTTTGCTTCTGTTGAGTTGTTAGGCCATTGAGGTAAGATTCTATGTATTATTATTTTTAATATCCCCCAAATCTAGCACATACCTTCCATATGGTCTATACAAATATGTACTAAATATTTATTGAAAAAATGAATATAAAATCAATTTTATTTTTAACATTTAAATCAGGATCTGACACAATCTCCTTAGGAAAACTCTAGGACCATGGAGCATGGAGGTTGTTTCAAATACAAAGGACATATCTTCTGAGAAAAGAAATGGACAAGTTATTAAGTCCTGTTAGTAGACTAGGGCTACAAATAATTGATCCTGTACCATGGGAGGCAGGAAATTAGGTGGCTAATGAGGAGATAGATAAAAGAATGAGGTCAAGTTCATACCCAGACTTACAGTCCCAATCAAAGGAGAAATAGGGATTTCTGAGGGGTTACAAAGTATCAGATATTTTGTCTCATTGTATGCCTCCAAGCAATACAGCTAATCAGTTACATATTGATAAATATATTTTCCATTTTATATTAGTATAAAAACCCAAGGTAAAATAACTTTATTTTTAAAAAGAAATTTATTCAATTCAAAATTTGGAAGGCTGAAATTCAATATTGGGCTGTCCCATTTAGCCTGTAGTGAGCGTTCAATGACATCATGGCAAGAGCATGTGCAAGAGCAAGAGATCCCATATGAAACTACAAAACAGAAAGATTGGGATCCTATATTCCCTTCTGTGGGCATTCAACAGTGACCCAAGGATATCCCATTAGGCTCCACTTCTTAAAGATCCTCCAACTCTCCTATTGCCACAGTAAGGAGCAGATGTAAACGAACCTTGGGGGACACACCAAACCATATCCAAACCACAGCAATAGACATTTAAATTGCTTTGAGAAGTTTTCTATAACTGCAGTGAGAACTTTAGGTATAATTCAATTCAAGTGTGTATGAGAATATGTTTCTTATAAATTCCTAGAGGAAAATCGATGGGTCAAATTGTGAGTGCATTCATAATTTTGATAGTCATTGTTATACTAGCTCTCAAATAATTTGTACAAATTTGTATGCTTAAAAAACTCAAGAGCAAGTTTTTTTTAATACACTTTTGTCAAATCAGCACTTTTATATTTTTTTTACTCATCTGAGAGATGATAAAAATTGGGGTATAGCTTTCATTTGTATTTCTCTTTATATAAGTGATACTTGCATAATTTCATATCTTTAAGAGTTAATTCTATTCCTTTTACTATATACTACCTATTTTTCTATTCAAAGTGTGGCATTTCTCTTAATTTATAAGTAGTTTATATTTATTAGGGAAGTTAACTATTTCTTATGAGCTGTAAATATTTGGTTTTGGTATATTGTTTTCTTAAAATTTCTGTTAACCCTGTTTTTACTATGCAAACATTTAAAAAGTTTTATGTAGGCAAATGTACAACATTAGCGTTTTCAGCATTATGTTTTTGTATATCATTTGGAAAAACTTTCCAAATAAAAAATAAACTTTACCAATCAAAAATAATAAGGAATCTTGGATTCAAATTCTAACTTCTTCTATTAAGGATATATGACCTGGCTAAATCATTTAATTTTTCAGGGTGTGTTCCTTTGTTAGAAGCCTAATAAAAACTCAATAACTTAATTTTTACATTTCTTGTGAGAAAAATTGAAATAATACCTACAATATAGTGAGCATAATATTGTCATATACTAAAATATGATAACAATTTTATGTAATAGTAAAATAATAATAGTTGTTTCTTTGTTTGAGTGAAATGAGTGCTGAGCTAATGCTTTTTTTTCCAGAGAACAATTTTTTTCCCTATTTCTTGTATTGGAAAGTAGAGACACTATTGAACCAGTTTTTCCACTTGAAATATTAACATCATTAGTCCTCTCTTTAAAATCCTTACTAGACATGAGCAAAGACAAAACTAAAGTGAAATTATAAGAGTAAATGGAGGAAGTGAATGTTACCCAGTCACTGAGTCTACTATTGTAAACAAGCATATCTAGAATCAGACTACTGATTTATGTTCAAACTCTCAAGAATCTGCCGAACATTATCTATGTACATGCAGCAGCTGTGCTTATTTCACAGTAGATGGATTTATTTACGATTGCCATAGAAACAAGAGGAAGATGCATTTTCCATTAAATACACCTAGCAACTGTGTGTATGTCTGTATATTCAGTTTATCCATGGTTACCCTGGGGATTGCTCAGAACATGAATGTCGTTACCATTTTTTCAAACTCTCAACTATAAACTAGCATCTTGATGATTTTGTTTCCCTGCAAGCAAAAGAAGGTACTTTCCAGTGCTACGTGGTTTATCCCTTGAATAGGCAAATGTCTACATTTGGAATAATAGTGTAATGGTCCAGAGACACTTGCATTATTATATTGTTTATGGGAAAACAGCTTGATTCAAGTAAAGTTTTTCTCCTTGTTGAAGATTTTAGCATTTTAATGTGTTGCACAAAACATTTGGTATCTGTTTTTGTGTTTTTAAATGTGATAATTAAATTGTTTTACAAAGAATCACAAAACTACATAAACTAAGTACAATTAGTAACCCAGTATAAGTTATCATAATCATCATAAAAAATGACACACTAATTCTATCCTGCAAAGATTTAATTTTAGTTAAATCAAGTGTGTTAAATTAATCTCCAGTAAAATTATAATAGATTAATTTTAATGCAATTCTTGCTTGATGAACAGTACCTTCATTGATGCTCTACAAAGATAATGTTAAATTGAAAAGCAGAAAAAGCTTTCTTGTAAAGAACTAAACTAATGAAATCCTGGACCTTGTACCTTAGAAGGACTTTAAAAATGAATTGGTGTTCCCTTCATTAACAAGGTTATTTAACCAGGGTGACACAGCTAGCTGGGGACAGAGGCTGGTCTATATTCAAGGACACTGAAATTATGTTCACATGGCAAACATTTGCTTAAGATATCTAGTAAGCCAGGCATGCCTTATGCCATTTGATATAAAGCTATACATGACATAGCTTTCAACTTTAAGAAATTCACAATTCTGTAAAATAAAGCTTTAAATTTGTTTAGTTTTTTTTTTGTTTTCCCTTCTTTATATTGATTTGGGTATTCTGTTTTTTAATTAACTAAATTGGTGGTAGAATGGGAATTAGTTAAATTAATAAAATTAATTATTTAAGAAGGAAGGATAAGAATAAGCCATAACTAATGAATGCAGCTGAGAAAGCAAGATCCTAGAGGACAGGAGAAAAGATATATTGGATGCACAGATCTGAAATGAGAAAGTATACTTTTTCTCTATGATCACAGAGAAAAAAAAGAAGATGAAGCAGCTGGCTTAATTTAAGGCGGGTAAGAAATAAATTGTTATCTTAACCCAAAAAGGGGCTAATGTTCTTAGGAAATAAAAACAAAAAAAGAAAAAAATTAAAATGCAAATTATTTTAGTCAGAGTTGAACTAGAAAAAGAACATTCAGTAAGCATCCATTCAATAGCCACTTATTTAACACCTACTATGTATGTTCTTACTCAGGTATGTGGTGCTGCGTAAAGAGCCAGGTGGATTGGAATCCCTTCTATGATTATTCCCTGGGTGGCTTTCTATGTGTCAAGCACTCTGTGAAGTGTTGGGACATGAGGCTAAACAAGGTTTGCCCAGTTGCTGTCCCAAGAACTTTATTTATTAGAGGACACTGTCCAGCAAACAGGCAGATCTACACTGTAACATATTCTTTGATAGGAGAAAGCCACTTTTCCAGGATCATCAATGAAAACTTATTTCACACAGAAGAATAACAAAGTTTCAGAGGTGAAAATTTACCTTGTAGATTTTAAAACTATAAAAAAAAAAAAAGAGAGAGAGAAAAAGAAGTTACTATAGATTGTATAGAGAAGGTGGTAAGAGGCAAAGCTGATCCTTTACCGGAATTACTTCAATCAGGGCATTGGGAATCTGAGAGAGAGAGTTAGGCTTCTATCAAGGTCAGTGGCTGGATATTTAGACACAGCGAGTAGGGAAAATATACTTTGCTCTTTAGGAGGATTATTCTGGCTTCAGCATGACTAGCTTAAGAAAAGAGATGCTAAAGACCTGAAGATCAGCCAAGAACTCTATTAATATTCTGGACAGAAGATTATAGTGGCCTGTACTAGTAGATGAATATTGAGTTGGAATGCATTTTCTTGATGGGTAACTAGCAGAATTATCCGTACAGTTCCTGGGAGAAAGAAGAAAAGGGATTGCATTGTTTCAGCAGATATGCATTTAAGGTTTAGAAAGAACAAACCCGATGTTTTCTTGGTCTTCCAAATGGAAATATCTGGAAAGACATAGGATCTCTGAGTTTAAGATAGGTTAGGAATTTAGAAGTAATCTCTATTGAAATGGTTTTTGGAACTATGAAAGAGAAGATTTCACAGGAACAATGTGAACAATGTGCTGGGTGAAGAGAGAGAGAGAAGAGCACTCCCAGGACTGTCTGTATTTAGAGGATGAAGAAAGGAAGGGAAGTCTGAAAAGAAGACCAAGAAATGAGGACCAGTGAGAGATGAAGAGTGAAAGAAGTGGAATCAGAGAACCTAAACAACTGTTTCAATAAATGGGTCTTTTGGTGGAGCATAAAGATAATATTAACTTGGGAAAGAAGGCGAAGATGCAAAAGAAAATACGTTTTTATAAAAACATAAAAGACAATTATGTCTAAATACTCAAGAGAAGGAGTCATTGCTACATATCATCTGGAGGTGAAAGAAGGAGGAGTGGTGGTTGTGGAGTTGGTGATTTATTGAATTCTATTACAAAATACACGGAGGGACAGGGAGCCAGAGAATCAGGGAGTTTTGACAAGAGGACTCACACGACTTTCCTCACATGTAGGTGAAGAGGTGATTTTGGTGTTCATGATGAAGAAGTTGAAAAAATTCTAATCCTGTATCTTGTACTTTTTCTGTCAATTAAGAAACAAGATCATCTGCTGTGAGTGAAGTAGAAGTGGTAGGGTCAGAGATTAGAGAAGAAAGGGAGATCTGTAGTTGTTACTTTGGAAAACTGAGAAATATCTCACTGAGAAAACAAACATATTCCTGAGCAGCACTGAGAGCCCAGCCAGAGTTGAAGATGAATGCTTTTCAGTGAGTCCTGTGCCTGGCTGAGTGCCTTCCTTGGCACAATTATGCATCACCCAACAACTGGATTGATTCAGGTTTGTGGTTTTGCCAGTCAGATATCCTAGATGTGTGAAGAGGTAAACTAGTGAAAGAATTATATTGTCCTGAACATGAGTGGAGTGACAGGACATTGGATTTAAATTCTTCACAGAAGGAAGTGAATTGGAGAAGACATTGGTAACTGTAAGGAAAAATGTAGAGGCTCTAGTCTGAAAAAGGAAAGAACAGGTATAGAGAAGAGATTTTGTGAATGGACATGCTATGGAGTCTGCTGACTAAAAAAAGATCTAGTCACATGTATGTGTATAACACATATTTCATTAAGGATATGTGATTTTACAGCCTTAAGACCCAGAAATGGTCATCTAAATGGGATATAAATTTTATATGATTAGGTAAGATATATGCATGTATTTACATACATAAAATTAATTGATATTATATTTATTTCAAATTTGCTCTAAAAGATTGAGGTTTCCTGCTCAAAATTACACTGTGAACTGTCTTTCAAAAAGGAGTTTAGAAGTTAGAGATAAGTATTAATGTAGGTCTAATATTTACAGTTTAGTATTAAAGATAATATGGGGCAATTTTTTTCTCACATAGATATGACCATACTAGAATGAGGGAAGTCTGATATTGCATACAACACACTTCAAGAAAAACACTTGGAGAGGGGCTTCATGTCATTTTATAATGCAATCTTACCGAATTCATAAACAAGAATTTTAACACTCCCTTAAGGACTGTTCCATTTCAGAAAACGTAGGACCTGAGGCCTTTGAGTAACAGAGCTATGGGGACAAGAGCTTGTATCTTGTAAACAGAGTTATTATGAGAAAGTCACTTAATATATCCTGGTCTCCTAAGGTTTTTTTTTTTTTTTTTTTTTTTTTTTTTTTTTATCTCATGAGGGACTTTTAGAAAACCAATGTGTGTTAGTATATGGGTGTGAAAATGCTTATAACCATGAAGGTGTTGTGTTTGAGATAGTAATTAAACTTTAAGATGAATAATAAAGATATTTCATATCTTCAAAGAAAATGTATATACTTTTTTTTTGTACTGGAGATTGAACCAGCAGTGCTTAACCATTAAGCAACATCCCCATTCCTTTCTAATGTTTTATTTTGAGACAGGGCCTCACTAAATTGCTTAGGCTAGTGTTAAACTTGCGATCCTCCTCTCTCAGCTTCCCAAGTCTCTGGCATAAGATTTAGGTGTGACTTTTTTTCAAGAATATCTATAAGGCTAATGATGTCAGTATGTAACAGTAAATGAGTCTTTTCCAAGTTTTATACATGGTGTCTATTAAGTGCTACGTATTATTTAATTCTGTTCACTCAAGCTCAGCATAGGTAATATCATACAGATTATTCCAACCATATTTATATAGTTATATTAGAATAATCACAATTTATGAAAAATAAAATTAAGACTTTAATAACTTAAAGGACTCTGCCAAACTATTCAATTGGAAATAGGTTTTTGATCTGCCTAACAAGTCTATACTGATGCAGGCAACAGACCCAAAAGAATGTAGTGATAAAATTTTAAAATGGAACTCAAAAATCCTTGATGATTCTGTAAGAACACCTTCAATTGTTATTTAATTTATAAAGATATCTTTAGTAGTATTCATTAAACAGCAAAAGTAAATTCTAATATTTAGTCACAAATATCTCTAAAAATATAAATGAAAACTAGTTATCAAGACTAATGTGCTTATTCATTGTAAGTAATATTTTATATTTATAATATTAAATAAATTTATAGAAATATGCATTAGTCTACACTCAGTTCATCATAGACAATTTTGAGCAACAATTCCCTGGCTTGCTTTCACTTCTCTATACAGTTTATGTCCTGTATAGAGGGCTGTCAAGGTTAAAAGTCATCTTCCTTCTGGTTGGATCTCCCAGGCATGCAGGACATGATGATTAAAAGCTTCACAATTATTTATTCACTAAAGACATTAAGTAAGTTTCAAAGATAATTTTTATTTTCATATATTTATTTTTTTAATTAACAGAAATTGTATATATCTATCATGTGGAACATTTATGTAGGTATACACACACACACGCTGAAGAATGTCTAAAGCAAACTATTCAACATATTAACCTCACATTATTATAATTTTTTTGGAATGAGGACACATAAAATCTACTCTCATAGCAATATTCTAGTATACAATGCATTGCTATAAACTATGGTCACCAATTTATATAATGAATCTCTTGAATTTAGTTCTCCTTGTCTAATTGTGATTTCATATTCCTAGTCCAAATTCTCCACAGTCCCATAAACCTTCCAGACTCTTGTAACTCCCATTCTGCTTCTATGAATTCATCTTTTAATGAATCTACCTGTGAGATCATAGAATATTTGTCTTTCTGTGCCTGTTTCATTTCACTTAATATTTTCTAGTTTCAACTAAGTTTTGCCAAATTGAAGGATTTTCTATTGTTTTAAACCTGAATAGTATTACATTGTATATATATAACATATATTCTGTATTTATTCATCTGCTGATTGGAAGTCTAGGTTGATTTTATATCTTGGCTACTGTGAATAACCTTAAAATGAAATGGAAGTGTAGATAGCTCTTTGACTTGTTAGATCACATGGTAGTTCTATTTGGAATTTTTTGAGGAATCCTCATATTATTTTCCATAATAACTCTACTAAGTTATATTCCCACCAACAGTGTACAAGAATTGTCTTTTTTCACACTCTAATAATTGTCCCCTTTTGTCTTTTTGATAAGAGCCATTTGAACACGTATGAGGGGCTATCTCACTGTGGTTTTAATATGAAATTTCCCCCATAAATACTAATGTTTAACATTTTTAAATATACTTGCCTTCTTTTCAAAAAATGTCTATGCAGATCCTTTTCACAATTTTTATCAGCTCATTTATTGTTTTGCTATTGAGTTATTGGATTACCTTTGGTATTTTGAACTAATCCTTACCTGATATATGCTTTGGAAATATTGTCTGTAATTATGTAGGATTTCTGTTCATTTTGTTATTTCCTTTTATATGCAAAATTATCTTGATTTTTTATATAATTTCATTTATCTATTTTTCTTTTTTTTAACCTGTGCTTTTGGGGTCATAGCCAAAAAATTCACTGCTCAGATCAATGTCAGTGAATTTCAATAAGGCTGTAAACAGATTTCTCAGCAGAAACTGTATAGGTCAGGAGAAAATGGGAAAATTACCTCCAAACTACTGAAAAAAAAAAGGAGAGAGAGAGAGAGAGAGAGAGAGAGAGAGAGAGAGAGAGAGAGAGAGAAAGATAGATGGAGGGAAGGAACGAGGGATGGAAGGAATGAAAGAAGAAAGAAACTGCCAACAAGGAATACACTGCACCTGGCAAAACTGTCCTTCAGAAGTGAAGGGCAAATAAAGAGTTTCCCAGACAACAGAAGCAAAACAATGTTTGTCAATAGTAGACCTGCCTTATGGGAAATGATAAAGTGTGTTTTTCAAGCTGAAAGAAAGAGATATGATTAGCAACATGAAAACATATGAGAGTATAAGACTTACTGGTAAAGGAAAGCGCAGAGCTAAATTCAGAATCCTATAATACTGCAAATTTTTATATTTTAGAAAGCAATTAACAAATATCAGTATGAGGTCATTACCTATCAATAATTACCTTGATTGAAAATTGATAAAGATGTATAAATAAAAGTCATAAAATTGCCCAGCACAATGGTGCACACCTATAATCCCAAGAGCCTGAGGGAGGAGGATTGAGAGTTCAAAGCCAGTCTCAGCAAAAGTGAGGTGCTAACCAACTCATTGAGACCCTGTCTCTAAATAAAATACAAAATTGAGCTGGGGATGTGACTCAGTGGTTGAGTGCGCCTCCCAAATTTAATCCCTGGTACCCCCTCCTCCCAAAAAAAGACATACAATCATTGAGTGACTAAAATATTCAATACCTAACTATATACTACTGTGTTTATCCAGTCTGATATGACAGCAGCCATCTTGATTTGCGATCACCATAACTACCCCAACGTAACCCTAACTGGCTTTTTCCTGCATAGTTTCCTAGTGAATTATAAATAGACAAAACCATTAGAGTGGTATGCAGAAGTTTAAAAGTAGAGTCTGGTGTCAGGAGAGTGACTAACTCTCTGATATTAGATTAAGATAAACCATGTGCCTTATGGCTAGGAGGAAATAAGTTTTTTTCCTAATCAATATATACACCACTCCATATGACACAAATTACGTGGATCCACTTGGTCATGATGCCATTTTGGACCATTCTTCTGTCATTAAATCTCCCAATAACTTGCACACTGTACAATCCTAGCTCTCTTTCTTCAGTCTCATTGTATCCTGGGGTCAGTTGTCATATACAGGGACCAGGTTGTTAAAGAACAGATGATTTCAAGAAACTCACTGCATCTTTTATGAATATGCATAAATTAAAAGTGAAGGAATGCTACATTGCAGTTATGTTTGTAAAAGGTAGCTTTTATAATGCTATATGTATATGTATATGTATATGCTATATGTATATGTTTTTTCGTAAATTATTTTTAACTAGGGCAAGCAATCACAAAGATAATATTGACTCATTGGTTAGTCTTATGATCTATAAATTCAGATTTTGAAGACAGTATGTAGTACATCTATTTTTATGTATTCTGTCATAATAAGTCTCATTTAAATAACCAATGATGAATACATTAAATAAGTGAAAATTTATCACATGCATTAGTCAGTAATGTATTACAACAAGATTATAATGCATTAAAGCTAATCCCACAAATGTCCTGAAGTTAATGGAGAGTTAGGAAGTCTGAATCCCTGTATTAGAAAACTTCCCTAAGCAACCAATTCTTTACTGTTCAGCCCCTATTTGCATCTAAAAACTGAAGAATAGCTTGCATATTCCTATCAGCCAAGGGGTTATGCTTAAGCTACTATCAAAATAACTTTTTTCTGTATTCAACATAAATATATGGTGGTCTACCTAATATCTCTTCACTAGTGACATTATCCTGCTCTTCTTCCTCCCCCAAACAATAATCCCATTGGGATCTGTCAGTGATTACCTTGAGGTTTTATGGAGAAAGTTTGTTTAGAAATGAAGCTCTTCAGGGACAAGCAGAATCCAGAGAAGATAGTGAGTGACAAGCAGAATTCATCTCCAGGAGGAGATGAGGTCAGTGTGACCAAGATCTGGGCACTGAGCCCAGGCTTCTCAATGGACCAATAAATTCTTTTTGTTTGTTTATTTGTTTGCTTAATTTTGCAAATATGCTGGACTTCTATAGTTGCTAAAGAAAAGAATTATAATGATTACATGCCCCTTTCTTCACCAAAGTTAGAAATTTCTCCTCAGATCCTCTGAATATTATTCCATCTTAAAATAAAACAGGAATAGAAACAAAAGTAGAGTTGAATGATCATGTCTATGAGCAGGCACTTTCTAGATTGCTGTCTGCTCCTAAGCTTTTCTGTTAGCTAACCCACTTTGTCATCATAAACTGGTCAAGCAAAGATGAATTACAGATGTATTAATGTCCTGATCCTTTCAGCCTGGGTGCAGAAGGACAGAGCCTGGAGCTCTGGGAGGCTCTGTTTCTGAGTGTACCATATTGATACAATCATTTTCTGTGTGAGGTATGATGTGGTGAAAGGTTTGTGAAGCATCAGACTAGATCTTATGCCATCCCTAACTCACTTACAAGGCTAAACAAATTTTCCAAATTAACAAAGATTTCTGGAGCTTTTGATTCAGAAGGTCTGAGTTTGGATAATCTATTTTAAAAGAGTTCCCCATATGACTCTGTATATCTTCCAGGTTCAGCAACATTGATCTAAATAAATCTTTCAGATTATGAGATTTGATTACTCCAAGCCTGTTTCTCAAGTTCTGAGGTTACACTACATGGGAACATTATATTTCAGAAATAGTTCATTAAAATCTGGAAAGGTGCTTAAAAATAAATGCTCATGGTGGTCCTTTCTTAATTAAAATTCATTGCAGAGCATCCCTGGTAGCTGAAACATGCCTGTTAGGGATGGCATTATACTTTCTGATGATATGTGCATTTATTTCAAGAAGCATGAGGCAGTGAGTGGCTCCTCCTTTAGAAAATAAGATAGTGGAAGCAGAAAAGAAAAGAAAAAAATATTTCTGGCAGTTTTCTTTTAGAAACCACAAGAAAAGGTATTTCAGGTATGATACAGGTTTATTGTCAAACTTGAAGACAGAGTTATCATATTTTATTGACTAATGACTAATCCTTAGAGTTCCAGCTTTTATTAAAAGAGAAAAATAGCTCTGAAAACAAACTATTAATTTATTATCCTATCTGAAAACCTTGGTCAAACCAAAATTAAAGAAAAAAAAGTTTCAGTGTTGAAGAGTTAGATTCAGAGTGACCCATGGACCGTTCAATGGTGAGGTTTTTGCCTTGTTGGCAAGAGAGTTTGTGTGAACCAAGGTCAACACCAGACCTCTGAAGCATATCCTCTTTTTCTGGAATAACTTCCCTCTGTCAAACTGGTGCTGGCTATTCTTAACCAATCACTGGCAAACAAAGTTATCTAAGGCAACATGATTTTAGAATGTGCTTACAAGTAAAATTGAAGTGCTATCTTTTATCAAAACTGCAAGTTATCAGATTCAAGTAAACATAATTCAGTTAGACTAAGTTCAGGTCAAAATATAACACTGATGAGAAATTTATTAATCTCCCCTGGCAAACACTTCAGAAGATATTTAAGTGCTTGTATTTGTAGTTTAAAAAGAAGTCAACAATTCTTGGTGTTTTCAATACCTATCTTAATTGCAATCACTCTGTTTAACTTAATTTTATTAGTTGCCCAATATATAGGCAACATTAACAGAAGACAACTTACTGCATTGTACATATTCTGTATATTAAATTCATGAAAATTTATTACTAATAGGTTAAAAACCTTGAAATATCATGGCTGTAGTCCTGTTTGAGATGTTAGCTACTTAGTGATATCTGATTTTATTTGGTTAGTAGAAACAATAAAGTTACTCAAAAGAAGGACCTTAAAGGAGAATTTTCCACAATAATTTAACCGACGTGATTCTGCAATCTGCATTTGGGGTAAAATTGGGAGTTCATAACCCACTTCAATCTAATGTATGAAATATGATATGTCAAGAGCTTTGTAATGTTGTAAACAACCAATAAAAAAAATAAAAAATTTAAAAAAAATAATAATTTTACCAAGTCAATGTAAACTAAAACTATATAAAATATTGAACAATCTCTTGTCAGAAAGCAGAATCATAAAATAATGAATTCTAAATTTCAAATATATTAAATCTTAGTCTGAAAAAGGAGGTAAAATTTCAAAAAATTAGTCTTGAGTTACAATTTATTTTTATTTCATTAAATTTCTTTATTCTAATTTCTTATCATGACAGCAGAATGCATTTCAATTCATAGTATACCAATGAAACACAATTTTTCATTTCTCTGGTTGTACATAAAGTAGAGTGACACCATTCATGTCTTCATACATGCACATAGGGTAATGGTGTCCATCTCATTCCATCATCTTTTCTACCCCCATACCCCTTCCCTTTCATACCCTCCCCTTTGCTTTATCCAAAAGTTTCCACATTCCTGCTATGCCCCGCCCCTGCCATTTTGGATCAGCATCCACTTATCAGAGAAAACATTCAGCCTTTGGATTTCTGGGATTGGCTTAGCATGATATTCTCCAAATCCATCCATTAACCTGCAAATGCCATAATTTTATTTTCTTTTAGTGGTAAGTAATATTTCACTCATCTATTAAAGGACCTCTAGTTTGTTTCCACAATTTAGCTATTGTGAATTGTGCTGCTATAATCATTGATGTGGCTGCATCACTATAGTACACTATTTTTAAGTCCTTTGAGTATAAACTGAGGAGTGGAACAGTTGGATCAAATGGTGGTTTCATTCCAAGTTTTCCAAGGAATCTTCATACTGCTTTCCAGAGAAGCTGTACCAATTTGCAGTCCCACCAGCAATGTATGAGTGTACCTTTTTCACCACATCTTCACCAACATTTGTTGTTACCTGTATTCTTGATGATTGCCATTCTGACAGGAGTGTCAGAAAAGAAGCTGAAAAGAAGCTTTTATTTTTTATTTTTTTTAATTGGTTGTTCACAACATTACAAAGCTCTTGACATATCATATTTCATACATTAGATTGAAGTGGGTTATGAACTCCCAATTTTTACCCCAAATGCAGATTGCAGAATCACATTGGTTACACATCCACATTTTTACATAATGCCCTATTAGTAACTGTTGTATTCTGCTACCTTTCCTATCCCCTACTATCCCCCCTCCCCTCCCCTCCCATCTTCTCTCTCTACCCCATCTACTGTAATTCATTTCTCTCCTTGTTTATTTTCCCATTCCCCTCACAACCTCTTATATGTAATTTTGTATAGCAATGAGGGTCTCCCTCATTTCCATGCAATTTCCCTTTTCTCTCCCTTTCCCTCCCATCTCATGTCTCTGTTTAAAGTTAATCTTTTTTTTCCTCCTCTTCCTCCCTACTCTGTTCATAGTTGCTCTCATTATATCAAAGAAGACATTTGACATTTGTTTTTTAGGGATTGGCTAGCTTCACTAAGCATAATCTGCTCTAGTGCCATCCATTTCCCTACAAATTCCATGATTTTGTCATTTTTTAGTGCAGCGTAATATTCCACAATGTATAAATGCCACATTTTTTTTTATCCATTCATCTATTGAAGGGCATCTGGGTTGGTTTTACAGTCTAGCTATTGTGAATTGTGCTGCTATGAACATCAATGTGGCAGTATCCCTGTAGCATGCTCTTTTAAGGTCTTCAGGGAATAGTCCAAGAAGGGCAATAGCAGGGTCAAATGGTGGTTCCATTCCCAGCTGTCCCAGGAATCTCCAAACTGCTTTCCAAATTGGTTGTACCAATTTGCAGTCCCACCAGCAATGCACAAGTGTACCCTTTTCTCCACATTCTCGCCAGCACTTGTTGTTGTTTGATTTCATAGTGGCTGCCAATCTTACTGGAGTGAGATGGTATCTTAGGGTGGTTTTGATTTGCATTTCTCTGACGGCTAGAGTTACAACTATCTTATTTTTGATAAAGGGGCTAAAAGCATGCAATGGAGGAAGGATAGCATCTTCAACAAATGGTGTTGGGAAAACTGGAAATCCATATGCAACAAAATGAAACTGAATCCCTTTCTCTCGCCATGCACAAAAGTTAACTCAAAATGGATCAAGGAGCTTGATATCAAATCAGAGACTCTGCGTCTGATAGAAGAAAAAGTTGGCTCCGATCTACATATTGTGGGGTCGGGCTCCAAATTCCTTAATAGGACACCCATAGCACAAGAGTTAATAACAAGAATCAACAAATGGGACTTACTTAAACTAAAAAGTTTTTTCTCAGCAAGAGAAACAATAAGAGAGGTAAATAGGGAGCCTACATCCTGGGAACAAATTTTTACTCCTCACACTTCAAATACAGCCCTAATATCCAGAGTATACAAAGAACTCAAAAAATTAGACAATAAGATAACAAATAACCCAATCAACAAGTGGGCCAAGGATCTGAACAGACACTTCTCAGAGGAGGATATACAATCAATCAACAAGTACATGAAAAGAAGCTTTTAAATTTGAATCCATCCCATTTACTGATTCCTGATTTTACTTCTTGCTCTATAGGAGTCGTAGTAAGGAAGTTGGGGCCTAATCCAACATGTTGAAGATTTAGGCCAGTTTTTTCTATTAGTTACAGGGTCTCTGGTCTAATTCCTAGGTCCTTGATCCACTTTGAGTTGAGTTTTGTGGATGATGAGAGATAGAGGTTTAATTTCATTTTGCTACATACGGATTTCCAGTTTTCCCAGTAGCATTTATTGAAGAGAGTATCCTTTCTTCAATGTATATCTTTGGTTCCACTGTCTAGTATGAGATATCTGTATTTATGTATTTATGTCTCTGTGTCTTATTCTGTACCACTGTTCTACAAGTCTATTTTGGTGCCAATACCATACTGTTTTGTTACTATAGCTCTGTAGTATGGTTTAAGGTCTAGTAAAGTGATGCCTCCTGCTTCACTCTTCTTTCAAAGGATTGCTTTGGCTATCTGGGTCTCTTATTTTTCTAGATAAATTCAATGATTGCTTTCTCTTTTTCTAGAAGAAATGTCATTGGGATTTTGATTGGAGTTGCATTAAGTCTGTATAGTACTTTTAGTACTATGGTCATTTTGACAATATTAATTCTGCCTATCAAATAACAAGAAAGATCTTTCCATCTTCAAAGATCTTCTTTAATTTCTTTCTTTAGCATTCTGTACTTTACATTGTAGAAGTCTTTCATCTCTTTTGTTAATTCCCAAGTATTTTATTTTATTTTATTGAGGCTATTGTAAATGGAGTTATTTTCCTACTTTCTCTTTCAGAGTATTCATCACTGATGTACAGAAATGCATTTGATTTATGGATATTGATTCTATATCCTGCTAATTTGCTAAATTCAGTAATTAGTTCTAGAAGTTTTCTGGTGGAATTTTTTTGATACCATAAGTATAGAATGATGTCATCAGCAAATAGTTTGAGTTCTTCTTTTTCTATCTGTATCCCTTTAATTTCTTTTGTCTAATTCCTCTGGCTATTGTTTCAAGAACTATGTTAAATAAAAGTGATTCCTGTCTTGTTCCAGTTTTTAGAGGGAATGCTTTCAATTTTTCTCCATTTAGAATGATGTTGGCCTTGGGCTTAGCATAAATCGTTTTTACAATGTTGAGATATATTTCTGTTATCCCTAGTTTTTCTAGTGTTTTGAACATGAAAGTATGCTATATGTTGTCAAGTGCTTTTTCTGAATATATTTAGATAATTGTATGATTCTTATCTTTAAGTCTATTTATGTAATGAATTACATTTATTGATTTCCATATACTGAACCAACCTTGCATGCCTGGAGTGAACCCCACTTGATCATGGTGTACTATCTTTTGAATATATTTTTGTATTTTATTTGCCAGAATTTTATTGAGGATTTTTGCATCTATGTTCATTAAAGATATTGGCCTGAAGTTTTCTTTCTTTGATGTGTCTTTGTCTGGTTTTGGAATCAGGATGATATTGGCCACACAGAATGAGTTTAGAAGTGTTCCCTCTTTTTGTATTGTGCCATAATTTGAGGATTATTGGTATTAGTTATTCTTTGAAGGTCTTGTATAACTCAGCTGTGACTCCATCAGGTCCTAGGCTTTTCTTGGTTGGTAGGCTTTTAATGGCATCTTCTATTTTATTGATTGAAATAGATCTGTTTTAACTTGTTTATTTTGTCCTGATTTAGTTTGGTTAAATCATATGATGCTAGAAAATTGTCGATGTCTTTGATATTTTCTACTTTATTGGAGTATACATTTTTGAAATAATTTATTAATTTTGCTGGATATAAGATTCTTGTTTGGCATTCATTTTATTTCAGAGCTTGATATATGTTATTCCAGAAGCTCTTCTAGCTTTGGGTTGAGAAATCTGCAGAGATCCTAATTGCTTTCCCCCTATATGTAATCACATTCCTTTCTCTTGTGGCTTTGAAAATTCTCACCTCATTCTGTATGCTAAGCATTTTCATTATAATGTGCCTTAGTATGGATCTGTTGTGATTTTGTACATTTGGTGTCCTGTAAGCCTCTTGATTGATTTCAATATATTTATTTCATTATATTGTGCCTTAGTGTGGATTTGTTGTGATTTTGTACACTTGGTATCCTAAAGAATGATTTTCCAATTCATTCTTCATGTTTGAAATTTTTCTGGTATTATTTCATTGAATAGATTGTTAATTCATTTGGTTTGTAACTCTATGCCTTCCTCTATCCCAATAACTATTAACTTTGGTCTTTTCACATTATCCCATAATTTTTGAATATTCTGCTTATGGTTTCTTACCATTTCCACTGTGTGGTCAACTTTACTTTCAATATTATATATTTTGTCTTCATTGTCTGAGGTTCTGTCTTCTAATTGATCTAATCTGTTGGTGATGCTTTCTATTGAGTTTTAAATTTATTGTTTCCTTCATTTCAGGAATTTCTTATTTTTTTTCAGAATCTCTATCTCCTTATTGAAGTAATCTTTTGCTTCCTTTATTTGCTTATATAGTTCTTTATCAAAATGATCTTTTGCTGCCTGTGTTTGCTCTTTTATATCATCCTTTAATTCACAGAACACTTTAGTTATGTACATCCTGAACTTCTTCTCTGTAATTTCTTCTGCTGTGCTGGCCATTGATTCTAATAATATAGTATCTTGATTTGTTTGGGGCCTTTGTTTTTCCTTTGTTTTTTCATTTGTTTGTGTGTCTTCTTTTCTAGCACTACAGATTTGAGGTGTTACAGTTTTTACCCTATAGGCTTATAGTGTTTCTGTAGGGTATCAATACTCTCCTTTAGGGGCAAGATCAATATTAACAAATCCCAATACAAACAATATACAGCCTTAAACCAAATAGCTCCTATGAAGATGTGTATGGTTTTGTCACAATATACAGAACTGATGAGCTCAATTATTATCTACAATATAAACAGTAGTTTGTGGAAGGGCTACAGTTTCCAATGGTGGACAAAGAGAGAACCAGGGGTGGGGTGTAGGATGAAATGTTAAGGAGGCAGGAGGTGAGGATATAGAGTCATTAGATCTTAGATAGCATGAAAGAGAACTCAAAAGAAACTGACTAGTAGCAGGAGAAAAGAGAGAAAGTGATTTGGGGATGACAAGTAAGTGGGAAAACAATAGAAAGAGTACAAAAAATAAACTAACATAAAAATTAAGAAAAAATTTTTAAAAATGTAAAAGCAGGAGATAAAAGAATATACAACACAACTGTAATATACTATTCAGACAGGGATGTAAGAGCAGGAAAAGAGGCAGAAAAGAAAAAAAATGAAAAAGAAAAAATCTCAAAGGAAAATACAAGCATTGTTTTTCTTTCCAGCTTCCCTTCTCATCCAATAGGTGGGGTTGTCTGTTGTTTTCTGATATCTCCACCCTCAGGATGGTGAAGGTTATTAGGATGGGAGGATTGGCTTTGGGTGTGGAGCTCCTGGAGGTGGGGTATAGCACTTGCTGGTAACTGTTGAAAGTATGCACTCCAAGGATCTCCTTTGGGACCCACTCATGCAATGTGGGTGCCTGGTCTTATCTCCTTATATTGCCTGTAGACCTCACAATTCCTGGTCTCTAATTTAGTCTCTAAACTGTATCTCACTCACCCCCTCCCTTTCTACTTCCCACTCAGGAAACTCTCTTCAGAGGTCTTGTGGGCTATACTCTAGAGGCTATGTATGTGTCACAGAGAGCTGTTTTATATTGGATAGTTCAGGACCAGGCTTTGTGAGCTATAGACCAGATGCATACCAGCAAGAACTGTGCTGGTTTAGTGACTTTGAGAGAGAAGGGGGAGTTGGAGACTATATGTACCTGATATTGCTTCTACTCCCCAGCCTGTGTCCCAAGCTGGTAGTTGCCCTAATTAAAGATGGCAACAAAGGTGTCCCAAGATAAAGGTAGCTGCTTTCAGAGATGGGGAGTCGTGTCAGCCCTGGTGGTGGTATTGGGGGGTATGTTCAAATATGCAGCTCTGTGGATTGCATGGTTGTGGCTGGCAGCTGTCCCCAGACCTGTCTGGTGTCCCCAGGTGCAAGGAACTATGGCAACACTATCCTAAGATGGAGGTGACTGGGGGAGCCTACGCTGGTAGATGATAGGGGTCCACATGGGAGCAGAGGCCACAGGTCCTGTGTATGTGCTGATATGGGGTGGGGGAGGGGAGTCCTTCATGGGAGAACAGCTAGGGATCCTGAGCAGATGTTGAGACTGTGGGACCTGTGCAGACCTGGTGGCCGGGATTCCTATATCAGAGCAGCTGTAGGAGGTCCTTTAATAACTAGCAGAGAAACAGTAATCCCAATGCTTGAACTCAGGTTACAGAGCAATAAGGAATGCAGCCTCCCTCTAGCCCACCATTTTGAATTCTCTTGAGTTACAATTTATAATGTAAAACATAAAATATTTCAATAGGTGTCAATGTTTCTAACTTTAAAATTTAGGTAATATAAAAACTGAAGTGTGTGGAGAATATATTCTGAACTAATATATACTATATAACAAGTCCTAATATATACTATATAACAAAGTCCAAATAATATTTGACTATGTAAAATACTTTTATCATTTAAATATCATATCAACAAAATGATTAACTCAACATCATTAAGCATGAGTAAACTTTTTACATCATGTGCTTCTTGAATTAATGCACTAAAAAGCACACATTATCACTTGGATCATTTTTCCGGCAAAAATGTTTAACCTGATTATTATAAATATATAATAAGGGAATAAGACAATCCAAATAGCAAAATGAATGGCTTATCATCTTCCAAATGTCAATGTCAAGTTTAATGAAGGACTTTTAAAAAAAGCAAAACTCTGCTAGATGCAAAAGGACAAGAGAAGTTGATGGGGGAGAAAAAAAATAGAAAGCAAATGTGGCAATATCTGAAGAACTGATACTTTTAGTGAAAGGTGGATGTAAATGTATGTTTAACATACAGTTATGGCAATTTTATAGTAAATTTGAAATAAAATAAAATGTTCAAAATAAAAAATTGGGGGAGAAATAAATTACATTGTAGTTTAATTTATTCATATATTCAACAAACATAGATGACACAAGAGACCTGGTAACAAGAAAATGATCTAAGTTGCATTAAGAGTATGGGACTGAATACAGAAGTATAAAGTTTAGCTGTGAGGCCAGGTTCAAGTTCAACTTGACTCACTAGTCAATCATTGTGTGTTTCTGGGCAACACATTATCCATTTCAAACTTGATTATTATAGGCTGAGATGAGTTCAGGAGTCACATATACTTCAGAATGTTAGGAGAGAATATAGACAGAATGTTAGGAGAGAATGATTCCTAACTTGAAAGTAATCAGCAGGCCCCAGAGGCTACAGGAAACTGAATGTCTTGTGAAAAAGGCCACCATCCAGGTGAACAGAACTGTTTTGTGTTTAGTCTAACAGAAAACTTTAACATTTCTATCCCCCATTACGGTTCCCCAAAGCAAAGAAAACACTGGACTTGGAGGATCACCAGCCTCGTTAAATTATCACTAGGAGCATCTGGTAGAGTACCTGGTGCTGACATAATTTCTACAGAAATATAAAAATGGAAAAATGAACAAGTTATTTAATGATTGATCCATACCTGGAGAAGGAATTCATTTTATAACCTTGAGAAAGCACATCAATTTGTACATTTCCACAAAAAGAAGATGAAATCTACTACTGTGAAAGTCATTGAAACAGTCCTCAAACAATCCATTGTAGGAAAGATATTCAATACAATATGAACTGTTTCCAACAGATTGCAGATGAGTCACTGGCTCAGGATTCTTAATTGGATACAATTGAGAGTTATTTCTTATATTTATGTAATTCTATTCAGAGCAGTTTTTGGAAAATTTGAAGACATCTTGTCTTAAGACACTCTGAAATGCTGTTAACTACCAAAAGGAAATGAAGACACAGAATCGTTCAAAAGGGGACATGATGGTTATTTCAAATCCTCACAATGGGTCATTCCAATACTGTTATTTCCATACGAAAGTCATCTCAATGCATATGAAATGAAGTCCAAGCTTCTCTCCCCAGTGTTGAAATCCTACCAGTCTGGTCTTGCACTTACATCACACTTTGAGTCTATTATGCTATTAGTATTGACTGGACAAAGGTTGTTCCCACTTATATTGGCAACTTTGGAAAATGTTTTGATCCTCATCTTTAGTGAAGTAGTTGCACCATTTCCGTGAAGGCCTCCCCCGAGGAGGCAGTGCTGTGCAGTGTATAAGAGCAGAGTTTAGAGTCAGAGAGTGCTGAGCTTGAGAGCTTCTGATTGAGTTTATTGTTTGATCTCTGAGATCCTCAGGTTCTTCATTTAAAAAAAAACGGTATAACAATAGTGCTTATAGAATAAAAATTTTAATAATATTAAATGAGAAAATAAATATACAGTGTTTTGACCTGGGTGTATCCCAATGCCAACAATGCCAAAATTTTTCCTTTCCTATCACTCTTTCTACTACTCTTTTATGATTCCATTATCTTTTATTCATTCTCTTATGGCACTGATCCCATCCTGCCTCTATTACCAGAAGCTGTGTAGTCCCCACTATGAGGCTGTAAGTTTCTTGAAAACAGGAACAATATGTTGCTCATCTTTGTTATCTACACAACAACAAAAAAAAATGGTGGCTTATTACGATATAGGTACTTAATAAAGATTTATTGAAATGATTTCAATTATTTAATTTTTAACATAAATAATTTTTATTTTTGATAGTAGCATGGAATCTACTGAATTAACATTAAATAATCCAAAGCAATTATTTAAGTTACAACACACTGGCATAAGAGCAAATTATCTTTTGGACCATCTAATAATTCACATAAAGTTTTAGTATTATATGTTGAAGTCCAAGTTGCAACTCATTTCAATGTTATTAACTTTTGGCCCCATAATTTGATTCATCTTATGCCCAAAGAGCTATCTCTAAATTTACTTTGAGACATTCATCCATTTATCTACTCACCATATGTTTTATTAAAATATAGAAAAAAAATATTGACTTTCAGGAAAGTCCTGCCTGCCTATGAGTCACAGATTGCTATGATTCATCTTAAAGATTCTGATCAATTGGATTAATTTTGTGAAGCAGCCAATATGCTGTGAAAATAAAACCTTGGTGATCCACAACTGACTCAGTTAAAAATGACAATCAATAGAAAAGCCCACACAAAGTCACCTTAGAGTTCAGCTTAGTCATCAAGCCATATTTGTTCAGAGAATACATAATTTAAGTTTATTTTCCAACAGGATCACTTCTAAATTTCACAGTTTTCAGAAATAGACATTTAATATACTAAATGTGATAAAAGTTATCTCTGCCTTTTTGCACTGTTATTCTTCCTTTTTTTTTGTCACAAAATTTGTGAGACACAAATCTAACACAGAGAATCTAACCCCACAATATATTTTCAAGCATGTACTATCTCTTCATCTTCCCATCCATGAGCCCTATACAATCTACCCATGTTATTTTTAGTAAACACATCATTCTCTTTCCGCCTCAAGCTGAACCTCCATCTGAAAATTACCTTCACATGCCATGTTTCTCTTCCCACCGAGGTGTGTTCTCTAAGTCCTAGATGTGGTCCAAGTGGCTTCGCTCTCTTCCTAGTGTTTACAGCACTTCTTTCTCCCCACATCTGCAGCTCATGCATTGATATTTGCCTATTCATATAAACATGTTCTACTTCTGTTGTGAGACTGTAGCATACATAAATCAGTAATGTTCTTTACAACAACTGGCTTCCGAGGTGAAGAGAGCAAGTGCAAAATATTTCTAGTGCAAACACATAGAGCACTACATATAGGGCAAGAAGGGTACTCTGAACATTCCAGTCTACTTTAGAATAGAATTACAGGTTTTGGTAACAGTCTTTTAGAAATAGAACAATGTAGTAAAACTGGATATGCACTTGTTTGTTTAACTAATTTAAGTTTGTTTGTATATATTAGTAAATGAGGCCAGTAGATAAAACAAAAATGTGATCCTTTTAATTTGAATATTTTACACTAGGGTCAGAATGAAATGCAACCAAGAGTAGGCAGAAACTTGAAAGGATTCTACTTTTGAAGGAAGAGAACTGTACTGCTCACACCCACTATGACAGAGCTTTTCTTCTGAGCACAACAGACAGTCCATAGATTACAATTTGCCTGAGAATAGGCTTTAGAGCTTCCAGTAAAATGTGAAGTTGGGAGGAAATAGCTATGAAAGGAGAGAGCCACAGGACAACCCGACATCTGCATGAAACATGAAATAACTTCCATGAAATCCTTGCCTGAATTCAGCATGTTTATGAGAGTTTGTGGAAACTTCAAGAGGACCAATAAAAGCAGTGGTCAAAAGGCTGAAAAGGCAGAGTTTGAAATTCAAGTCCTGCATGGTTTGAGAGTCTAGATAAATGTGACTGTACCTGAAAATTCCAGAATGACTACTCTGTGGAATAAAGACATATCAGGACAAAAGAATTTGGCCTAAAATCAAAATCAAAGCCAAATAGATCCAACCTCCACAAGTCCAAGGCAAAGTCAGTAATCACTGTTTTTTAAAACAGAAATAAATAATTTTATAATAAAATAAAATAAAAATCTTCTTATACATACTCAGAATATCTAACATATAGTAAAAACAATTAAATTGGAAAAGATAATGGGTGAAGGCAAAAATTACCAGTGTTAAGAATGAGAGAGATTAGTTTATTTCACTTAGCATGATATTCTCCAGTTTCAACAATTTACCACCAAATGCCATGATTTCATTCTTCCTTATGGCTGAGTAATAATCCATTGTGTATACATACCACATTTTCTTTTTCCATTAATTGGTTGAAGGGTACCTCGTTTGGTTCCATAGATTAGTTATTGTGAATTAAGCTTCAATGAACATTGATGTGGATGTTTCACTAGAGTATGCTGATTTTAAGGCCTTTGGTTATAAACTGAGGAGTGGGATAGCTTTATCAAATGGTGGTTCCATTCAAAGTTTTCTACAGAATCTCCATACTCTTTTCCAGGGTAGTTACACCAATTTGCAGTCCACTAGCAATACAGGAGTGTACCTTCTTGCCCACATCCTCACCAATGTTTATCAATACTTACATTCTTGATAATTGCCATTCTGATTGAAGTGAGATGAAATCTCGGTGTAGTTTTAATTTGCATTTCTCTAATTGCTAGTGATTTTGAACATTTTTTTGTATATTTATTGACCATTCAAATTTCTTTTTCTATGAAATGTCTGTTCAGTTGCTTTGCTCATTTATTGATTGGATTATAAATTAACCCCCAGAATCTAAAGACCAAATGTTCTCTCTGATATGCAGATACTGACTCACAAAACACATGGGGAGGGGGAGGGAGAAGGATGGAAGTGGTAAAGACAGTAGACTGAATTGGATGTAACTTCCCTATGTTTGTACATGAATACATGACCAGTGTTAACTCCATATCATGTACAACCATAAGAATTTCAAGTTTATGTATGATATGTCAAAAAACATTCTATTGTCATAAATAATTTAAAAGAACCAATTAAATATCATAAAAAGTTTAAAAATTAAAAAAGAATTAAAGAGATAATATCACCACTGATACCAAGTGGTAATAAAAGTTAAGGGAATAGGATAATGATATAAAAAATGTAACAACTTAGAGATAATTAATAAAGTCTCTTTAAAAGTGAATTAGCAAAATTAACATTAAAAGATAAAAATAAATGACTAGATTTTTTTATTTTTACAAAACTTGATATAAAAAGAAAATCTAAACTGTCCTGTATTATCTACTAAATAAGTTAAATTCATTTTCAAATTTTTCCACTAAGAAATTTCACATTGAGACAACTTCATGGTGAATTCAATCAAATAAGTGATAAAGTTGGAAAACAAATAAATAAAATGTATTTATTTGCAAATTATATAATTTTTTACATTAAAAAAACAAAATATGAAAAATAACCTCTAGAATTAATTTAAAAATTAATGAATATACTAGATAAAATTAAATATTAAAAAATCCATTGTATTTTATAAGTGCTAATAGCAAACAATTAGAAAATTATATTTAAAATTTTAACTTATAATGTCATCAGAAACAAAATATTCAGGAATAAATTAACAAAAAATAAGCAAAATAAGATCTCAATTGTAAAAATTTCAGAAAAAGAATATGTGAAAAATTAAGAAAGACCTAAAGCAATTGAGAGGTGTGCCATGTCCATGATTTGGAAAATTCAATATTGGTATGTTATCAGTTCTTACCAAATTGATTTAATGATCAATAATACAAGCAAATCCAAATACTAGTTATTTTTTTTTGAAAAATGTGATTTTAAATTTATATGGAAATGAAAATATCTACAAAGTTAAAATAATATTGAAAAAGGAGTACAGAGGCTACATGATTTAGATATTTATAAACCTATAGTAATTGTGATACTGTGGTTTTTTTCTAAATATATTAAATAGATAAGACAATTGAATGAGAAGAGAATTCAAATAACCCAAAACATATAGAGTCAATTAACGTTTCACAAAAGCAGCAAAGCAGTTACTTTAATGAGAAGAATGAAAAGCGTTTTCAATAAACAGTGAAGTTACAACTAGATAAATATTTGGAAAATGTGGCTCTTGCTCTTTTCATCTATCAATACACAAAAATGAATTCAGAAAGGACTGTAATCCTAAGTATAAGATTATAAAATAAAATGTAAAAAGAATTCTTGAAGAAGACACAAAAGCACAAATCATTAAAAATAATATAATGGTAAATTGATCACTGCCATAATTAAAAATTTTACCTATCACAGGACACTAAAAATTAAAAAAAATTAAGCTACATATTAGAAGTAAATACTCACACTACATATAGCTAACAAATTACACAATACAGAATATATGACAAAATTCTATTAATCAAAAATATACTTGGTTCATAATAAAAATACAAAACACTAGATTTTCAAAGTGAGTAAAAACTTCAATGCATGCGTGGGCGTGCACACACCCACACACATCAAAAGAGACAAAGCACATGTAGCAGTTATGATCATTAGCCATTAGGAAAATACAAAGTTTCCACTTAACATGCAATACAAAGGCTAAAATGTATTCCATGCTCCTATAATTATGTCAAAATGGATTCTACTGTTATGTATAAATAAAAAGAACAAATTATAAAACATTAAATTACGATTTTAATATTTAGATGTGTTTGTGAAATTTAAGTAACCTCTACCAGTTCTTTTCTTGCTTGAAAAGTGAGGTTAGCACTTGTAAGGCTTACCATTTTTGATGGAATTGGGGATTAACGTGGTATAATATATAAGCAAACATTGTAAACTCTACATTTTTTTTACAAGGGCATGAAGTTATTAAAGAATTTGTCTCTGAATCAATTCTGGGAAATAGCTAATTAGGTCAACAGAAAAAAGTAAACTCTGAATGTTACTCCCCCACTAACAGTTTTGGAAAGTTAGTTTGTTGGTGTTCAGAGAACTCTGTGTCCTCTGAGGAAAAAAAAAAGTTCAGAAATACTGTGTCTGTAATATTCACTTTGTAAATGTGAAGCAAATCATTTATAATGTTGACATTTTTAATTATTCTTTTTAAACATTTAATTGTTAATGTCAACAATATTAAAATACTAGCTCTTAAAACACACACAAAAAAAACAAAACAAACAAAGAAACAAAAAAACTTAAGGTTAAGCCAGACCCCAAAGAGAATTTTGTTGTCTCTACCGAAAAACTAAAAAATAAATAAATATTAAAAAAAAAAAAAAGAATAGATGAAACTAGCCAGGCACAGTGGCACACGCCTGTAATCCCAGTGACTCAGGAGGCTGAGATACATGGAGCATGAGTTCAAAACCAGCCTTAGTTAGGAACTTAGTGAGGCTCTAAACAACTCAGCAAGACTGTGTCTCTAATAAAATATAAAAAAGGGCTGGGGATGTGGCTTGGTGATTAAGTGCCCCTGGGTTCAATCTCTGGTACACACACACACACACACACACACACACACACACACACACACACACAAGAATAGGTGAAACTAATTTACAGGAATTTTAATCAAAATTATAGTTGCCTATTAAGGAAGTTGACTGAAAGAATGATCAAAGAACTTCGGGTGATTGAAATTTTCTATATCTTGACTGTAGTGATGCTTATATGGGCACAAGCACTAATCAGATTTATTAATCTTATACTTAGCACACTTGCAATCTGTGGAATTTGAAAATGTAGCCACTACATAAATATGCTATGATAAAAGGATATATAGCTGGTTAATTTACTAAGTAGCTTTTGTTGTGTGCTAAGGCATTTAGATTGGCTTTGTGGAAATATTCTCTTAATTTCCACCCTTTGCTATAGTACAATTTATGATTTGTGAGAGAAATAGACCTCAACAATGTGAAGTCTAGTAGAAGAAAAATATGCATATAATTGTGATTTTCAAAGTAGCTGCTATAATACAATCTTCCATTGTTGGTATAAATTTGTATAATCCATTTTCATGGATTTCTAAAAACATAAGTTTGGGAATTGCAGTTCATGTGGCTTTAATAACTACAAGCTAAAGGGAAATGTGCACATATTTATAACCTTGCTGTGTCAGCTAAAGTGAGCCTAGATGGCAACACCCTAGTGGTAAAAAGCACACATGGTGCTCAAATCTTGGTTTGTGATATGATTCACCAATAATAAGAATCAGAGATCCTTGGGGAAAAGGCTGACTCTATGACTGGAACATGGAATATGCAGGATGAACATGGAAAACCTTATAGTCTAGGAAGTAAAGAAGTACATAAAAGCAAAGCAATAACCTTCACAAGTGGAGAAATGTCAAAGTGTGGTAGAAACCAAGAAAGCACTCAATGATTAGCTGCAACATTTTAAGCAATGAATATAAAATAAATATTCATGAGTCCATGCTGTTGTCAATAAATGAATTAATGAATGAGCAAGAAGTCACAGAACCACCCATGCTGAAGAATTACAAACAATTTATGTACACATTCTACCCTCAAAGAGGTGGGACATAACTCTCCACTCTGTAAATGTGAACTCTGTATAGTGATTTCCTTCCAAAGAGAGCAGTAGTCCAGGAAAGGCAAAAAAGATTAGCTTTACTGAGGAGAAACCTAACAAATATCAATCCAGCCAGGTGAGCAAGTCATATTGACAGTATGTATCCTTGATAGGATTCCATGAAAATGGCACTTTACCTACTCCCTGTCCCCATAAGCATCAGTCTAATGGTAATAAAAATGCCAAAAATATTCCAATAGGAAGGGTCATTCTATAAAATACCTCACCAACACTCCTCAGAACTGTCAAGAGCAAGGAAAAAATGAGAAATCATAACATCCAGGAGAAGCCTAATTAGGAGAAATGACAACTAATGCCATGTGGGATCAGGAATGGGATTCTAGATGAGAAAAAGGACATTCAGTAAAAACTAAGGAAATCCATATAAAGTACATCGAATTTAGTTGACAAAAATGTATCTACATTTGCATATTAATTATAACAAAGTCAACATACTTATGTTACATATTAATGACAGAGTAAGCCAGGTGTGAGGTATATGGGAACTATTTGTACCAACTACTTAATTTTTCTGTAAATCTAAAACTTATAAAAATATTTTTCTAAAAAATTGGAATGCACAAAGCCATAGATATATGAAATTTTAAGCAGTTCCATATGACTAGAGAGTGTAATATGTGAAAGAGAATGAGAGGAAATGAAGTTAGAGGAGTAGTAACCATGCTTTTTTTCATACCTCGTTGGCTCTGTAAGCCTTGGATTTAATCCTCTGTAAGAATTAGTTGGAAAAAGACCACACAGAAACAAAGATGAGTAGGTTTATAACATTTCACCCCGAACTGGTCTTCATAAGAAGTCCTGTCCTGATGCTCTCCTTTTACTTACAAAATTATTTAGCACAACTGGAAGAGTATGAAGACTGATGGATGATAGATAACTGTGAAGATGAAGGTGTCAGGGCTCATTCAATATTCCAAAACGTAGTTTTGTTGTCGTATTGTTCTATTTTGTTTTGTGTGTTTCATCTGGAATACTGTTTGTTCCCAACAGTATTCCAGACAAGCTGCTAAGTTGTTAAGATCTGGAAGTGCACACAGAGTTCATCCTTTATGTGTTGTTATTTCATAGTAAAAGATGAAAGGATAGAACTCAAAGTTCTAATAACTACTATGGTTACTATGCATTTAATTGAGTGTATGTTAAGTGCTATGTTTTTGTACCCCCCTTTTTGTGCTTATTTTAACAGTATTCTTACATTTTAGACAATAAAAAATATGCTCAGAAAAATTAACCTGTTCAGATTTAAAATGTAGAAGAAGTTAGAAGGACTCTAAAAACAAGAATTAACAAGTTAAAAAATCTTTCCTTGAAAGTACATACTGATGTACTACTGACCTTAACTGTGTGGATAAAAAAGGTCCCTGTGGGGCTGGGGATGTGGCTCAAGCGGTAGCGTGCTCGCCTGGCATGCGTGCGGCCCGGGTTCGATCCTCCAGTACCACATACAAACAAAGATGTTGTGTCCGCCAATAACTAATAAATAAATAAATATTTAAAAAAAAAAAGAAAAGAAAAAGGTCCCTGAGCTTTAACCAGCTCTATATCTGTTCTGCATGGAGACTGAACTCAAAACTAGATGTGAATTTTGTCATTATTTTTAATTTTCATATTAAAAGTACGGAGAATCCAGGTGTGGTGGTGCATTACCTATAATCCCAAAGGCTATGGAGGTTGAGTTAGGATGATCACAAACTCAAAGCCAGCCTCAGCAATTTAGCAAGGCCCTAAAGAAGTTAGTGAGACTCTGTTTCAAAATAAAAAATAAAAGGGGCTAGGGATGTGTTCAGTTGTTAAGTGCCCTGGGTTCAATGCCTGATACCAAAAAAAAAAAAAAAAGTGTGGAGAATTTTTTTTTTTTTTTCAAATCCCCATCCGTGAAACTCTGTATTTGAATTTTCTTTTAAAATGTCATCTCTTTGCTTTGAATATGGTGCCACACTCTGGACTCCAGTAATTAAAACGATAGCTGAACTCACCTTGTAAACAAAGTAGTTCATTTTAACCAATGGACACGTGGTTTTATTTACAATCATGAGTTTATCAACATATGTTTAGAGGCAGAGGCTGTATATCATGTGAGTACATCATCCAGATGGGCCCAGAGTGGGAGATTGCAGGCAAAGGACTCTCATCACCTGTGGCCACCAAGAGAGCACTTCTGAGAAATGACAGGACTTGGGGGATGATTACATGTTTTGCTGAGAGATGTACAACATAAAAGGTCACTCCTGTCGATCATGTGAGGTCTGTTGTAAAGTGTTCATGGCTTAGAATTGATCCTGTGAGAATAGACTCTGAGAGGAGCTTGAAAGGTACTGAATTCTGATGCAGGTGGTTTTAGCAAAAACAGAGAAGCTATGGCAGAGCTAGAATTCCTGGTTACAATCAAAACTAATCTCATGCTAAGGCTTATCCTGATTGGAGGTTAAGATTCAAGGAACAGTTCACAGAACTATTACTTTAGCTATAAAACATTCTGTACATGTAAGTCAGTTGGCTCTCATACATCTCCATACTAATATTTTCTCCATGCACGTCAAAAACAGACATTTACAGTTATATGTCTAGATTCCATATTTTGTTTTCAAATCTGGATCTAGTTGAGTGCTCATATCTTAATTTCCTGTGATATTTTTCTTGACACTTGAAAATGAAAGCATTTTAGGCTTATTTTATATTTTTCTCTGAAAAATGAAACTGACTTGGAGTGAATTAGACTTAAAACACATCTACAATTTGGATAACACTGAGTTTTATCAATTTAAGTAGCTTTCTTCTCTTTGTGTTTTAGAATGTTAGCACTCTGACTGAACTTACTAAATACATTTGCAGCAACGTTTGGTGTGATTTATAGATTTTTTTTCTTTATTTTTTGACATAAGTTTTGCTGACAGATTTCTAATAATGAGTTACCCTTGAACTATTGAGATGAACACTATAAAAATCTTATTTTGCTATATTACTTTTTACTTGTATTTTATTTGAAAAGTTTCCTTTTTTATATAGGGTTGGAATGCAGTTTTATTTTTATACTTTTTATACTCTTGCCAGTTACCGAGTTTTCATATTTAAATAGTGCTGACTCTTCGTAAAGTAAATGAAGAGTTTGTAAGTCAGTATAGATATTCTTACTCTGCAGAAACAAACAGAAAATCTTGGTGGATCATAACATCGACTGTGAAATGTGTTGGGGGAAAAAAAAGTCATATTATATGAGCCTAGAAGTGAATCTCATCACCTCTGCTAATGTTCAGTTCACCAAAGCAGGCCATGCAGTTGTGACTGAGAGAAACAGATGGGGAAATATGTTTTTCCCTCAGGGAGGAATCAAATATGGTGAACATTAGTTTAATTCCATCTCTCCCAAGAACTTTCCTGATTTTGGCTGCAAAAGACTTTCTTTAATAATAATTCCTATTACTCAGCTGTATCTCCATTATTCTTGGTCTGTTGTGTAAATGCTTACAGACAGACAGGAGACAGATAATAGACAGTAGATACAGGTATTGCTGGATATACAAGTAGATTTATGTGTGTGTGCATGCACATATATACAATACAAACATCTTAATTTGGTCTGTGAGCTTTCTGTTGTATGACCTTTGGGTTAGTTTGCCTCATTTTTAAGAAAAATGTGTGGGTTTTGTTGTTGTTGTTGTTGATGATGATGATGATGGTTTTTAATATATAACTTGTAAGTTTCCTTGCATAAAAACTTGGCCTATCCATCTGGACTAAAAGTAAAAATTAAAATGAAAAGAAATGACACTACCTAGTGTTTTCTGATTAAAAAATACACAATTTGTTTTCCATTTACTTCATATCTTAAGTGCACAGTTTCCTTTCAGTTAGCAAGGATAATGTGGTTATTTGATTGAGACTGAGCACTTGACATTTGAGATTATCTAACAGAAATAAAATTGATGAGTGGATGCTAAACACAGCAGTGAACTGCAGTTCTGTTTGTTTGAGTTCTGATGCTGGATAGGTTGAGTAGAGTTTGGGCATTAATATATTTAATATACAATCATGACTATATAAACTATGAATTTAATGGGCCTGGACCTTTCTTCTATAATTTGTAAAATAAAATAATACAACTTTCTATTTTAGGTCATACAATCCAACAATGTATTTATTTTGGAAAATTTGTAGTCTGCAGAATAAAGAAGACAATAAATATTGTAGAAAAATTAAAGTTTCTGTTTTCTTATTTCTTATTCTATCAGATAATTCTTTTTTGTATATTAAAGAACTTATAATTTGGATTTCATAAAAGATAATAAAAAACTAATTTAACTCTAGTGTTCTCATGAATGCATTCATTCAAAAACACATATTTGGAATCTGTACACTAAATTGTACCTGAGCCCTCAGATTTAATGCTCTATTTACAACATGTAAATATATATCATTTATTATCCATCTCATAATGAATCATATAATATTTTGTTTCTTATATTAAGTAGCAAGAAAAATAGATGTCCTTTTAGATAAAAGCACAATATGTTAATTGAGTTTCATTTCTACTTTGCTTCTGGAAAATTTGAAACAAAATCAATGCTTATCAGAAAGAATTAAATTATCCAAGTTACCTAGTAAAATCCACAAGATGATTTTGTTGGTATTTTTAATTTTCTTGTTTTATGTTTTGCTTAATTTTATACTACACCACATTTTAAAATTAGAATATGAAGGATATTAGGATAATAAATCAATAACAGAAATCAGCTAAAATATTTAATGAAATCAAAATGAACATACATTTGTTCAAACTGACACAATTATTGATCAAACAGCTGATACATACTAGTGCTTTTCTTTTTCCTTGGCTATATGAGTCTAATATTTATTTCTTAAAGTTACTTTCAGTTTTGTGAAACAGTGGCATGATGGTAAATGCATAGCAACCAGGGGTTTTTTTTGAGGGGGGGGGCATGGAGTGGGGCTTTGAAGATTCCTGCTTAGCATTTTGCTGACTGCAAGAAATTGCCCAAAGTCATAGACCATGCTGCTGAGAAAAGATACTTGGTAGCTGCTCTTCAGTATATATTGTTTCCTCTGTGCATATGCCACGCATGTAAACAACCTTGAGCCTATAAGTCAAACTAAATTTTAGGACAATAATTAAGAAATGGTAAATTTTTTTATAATTTATTACCTTGTTTTAATAATTTGTTACTTTATATAGTTCAATATGTAATTATGACCATATTGAATTCATGCACAAAATTCCTGAGTCCAGGGCAGCAATGAGCCAGCCTCAGCACACAACAGCTTGCATATATCAACGTATGTGTGTTAATTATTTTCTGAATTATTAACACTTTTGCAAATATTAACCCAAGTTTCCAAAATTGTTCTTCAGTTCTCTTCCAGAATGACCATCTCGGTTTTCAATTAGAACTAAGTTTAATGACTTGGGACTCCCACGGTATAAACCCCAAAGCTTTCTCTCTCCTGAAAACAAATTTAGAGAAGGTAAATTACCTGTGTATAATTATCAACTTGGCATCTCATATCTATTTTAAACAAGATGCACTGATGGAATCCCTGCTTCCCCCCAGGCTGGGAAAATGCATTGCTAATAATAATTGAAAATTCATCTCTAGGGTATGATAAATATAAATTTAAATTCCCATAACCTTATTTTGCAGGATGTTGGAATTTGAAGAAAAGAAAAATGCAAGATAATTTTTGATACCAGGTAACCAAGGACAACAACTCATTATCAGTATCTAAAGTGGAGAGGAGTAGGGAAAAAGGGGGACATTGCTGGCAAAGTTCTGCCACTTCTACAAGTTTCCTCTGGGCAGGCGCCACGCAATTCAAATACTCAAAACAAAGAAGAGCCTGCTGGAGATGAGATGGGTACCTGGCAAGAGAGCTGATGGAATCATGTTAAGAGAAGAAAGCTTCCAGTTCAACACTATTAGAGACTTCCTTTGAAGCTTAACTAGATTAATAGCTTTTTAAGGATGTGGTGAAAAGTGTTATCACATGAAATTTTCAAAACCAGACTTACAGTGTCAGAAAATACGCTGTAGGGAACTCTTCAAATTTACCAGGGGAAATTCTAAATGACCTAATAGTCCATTTCCTCCTCCAAATTCAATGGTGCTATGATTTATGTATTTTGGCTCAATGGGAGGAGAAGGTCACACAAGGTTTTTAAACTGTGCTTTTTTCTAGGTTCACATAATGTCTGCTTTTAAGTACTACATATTTTAATGTTAAAGTTTCCAGCACTAGAAAATGCCTACTGCTTACTATAGGGTTTCAGGTGTTCCTATAATTGTTTCTCTTATTGATGCTTAAAATGAGGATAATTCGAATAAAAGTACTTTAAACATTAGTTAAGAAATTTGTTTTCTTGCTGAGCCTGGTGGCACACACTTGTAATCCCATTGGCTCTGGAGGCTGAGGCAGGAAGATCATGAGTTCAAATAGCCTCAGCAATGGCGAGGTGCTAAGCAACTCAAAGAGACCCTGTCTCTTCATAAAATTAAATGTAGGACTGAGGATGTGGCTCAGTGGTTGAGTGCCACTGAGCTCAATCCCTGGTACCAAGGGCAGGGGGAGAAAGAAATTGTTTTTCATAATACTAGGTTATCTACAAGTAGTTGGCTTTTAAATTTATTATATATGAAGTGTGTTAGGGTCTGTAAATAAGTCAGGATGGCACCTGGCATTTTGCCAGAGGGAGTGGTTTGTGAGCCATTAAGTGTGGAGATTCCTTATTGGTTGACTGCTGTATCTAGTTTATGTTAATTAAGATAAGCAGTGTGGAATGTATATATACCCCTCCTGTCCTACAATAAACGGCTCCCACTCCTGCTGTATCAGTCTTCACAAATTGCTCCTCACTCCCCAGTTATTTTGATGTAGCCGGACTGCGGCAGAAGTGTCCTGTTTTTTCTATGCTTGTTTTATTCTTTTAAAGGTTACTTTTTAAAAATACAGTTATACATGAATCTTAGATTCACAAAAGCAAAATAAAACACACAGACAAAACTCAGATCATTCCAGAAGGTATTTTTCTTTGAATTACATGCTATTATTAAAAGTATGATGTTATTTTTCCCCATTTAGTTTTCTGGATAATACCTTAATTCATAGACTTTATCTAGAATAGATAATATAAGGGAGATGTTTCAAATCCCAAAAGGAAGAAAGGAAGGAAGGGAGGGAGGGAGGGAGGGGAAAAGCAAGTATAAATGATCATCATATTTTTTATTCCCTTACTTTGAACAGGAGATGTCTGTTTGTATAGGTTTTAAAGTGACTGACTAGAAAATCACATTTCTCTGGCCCTTGGCTTCATCTGTAAAATGTAAAAAGCAGATAAAATGACTTCTAGAAATCTTTTCCAAGCCATAATTATCCTGACTTTAATATGAATATATACACACATAGCAAATAATGTAACAAAATTCTACCATTTGAGTTATTTAAAAAAAAAACAATAATGTGGAAATAATAAGTACCAAATGCATTTGAATCCTCCTATCCACCTAGCTTCTTCCCTGTTTTCTTTTTATCCTTTCAGCCAGAAACTTGGAAAAGTTATGTATACTCCTTTATTTTTTCCGTGATCCTACTACTAAATTATTTTTCAGTTCACTGCAGTTTTCTCTCTGTCCCTATCATTCCCTAAAGTTCTCCTGCTAAAAGCATCCACCACTTTCCAACTGACAAAGGCAAAGGACACTTTTAAATTTGATCTTATTTCTTTGTGATACTTGAATATGGTGATCCTGTCTCTTTTTGAAAGTTTCCTCCCCAACCTCCTTTACATCTCTTTATGTTAAAATCATGTTCTTAGTAAAGAATAAACCCTATATGAATATTCTTGCATAAATGAGGTGTTCAAAGTAACTGGAAAACATCCCCTTCCCAATTTAGTTTTGGTCATAGCACCCAATTCATTCTCTTTCTAAGCATTGCGTTAATATCCCCACAATTATTTTCATAAACTAACGAGTAAGGAGTACCTAAATAACCTTTTGGAGTTTGCTTTTTTTAACTCAGGAGTTGGGTACATTTTTCCTACCCAAATAGGCTCCACCTTGGCTTCCTCTCTCTCCAGACTGTTCCAGACCTGGCATTGAGTGTGGCTGCTCAGCTTTCATCATTGTCCTGGCCAGAGGAATGTTCCCTCTGAGGCTCCTCCCTTAGCTGGCTGTGGCTCCCCACTTTCATTTTCACTATGGGAACAACCATTCAGCAGCTTTCACTGGAAACATTTTCCCAGACATTCCTTTAGGATCAGTGCCATTTCCATAACTGGCCACTGATTCCATCACGACTTTTCATGCTTCACTATCCTCAGGTTTGTCTTCTTCAGCTTCATGATGGCAGTAAAGAAACTTAATGTTTGCACAATGCTCTATTTTTCTCCTCATGGGAAGCAATCATTTGTATTTCATTTACTCTTATGTAAAACAAACAAACAAAAAAACATGTAACTTTTTTTCCATGGATCCTCTTACTACTCCCATTTTCTCTGTTTTTCTTTCTCCTTATCCATTCAATTCCATGTAACAATGACAAGACATTCCCTTCTTTCAGTTTGAGATCATTTATTGTCTTTGGTAAATTTCCTGCTTCTCCCATATTTTTGTTCCCACTTAGAATAAAACCAGACGGGAAATAAAGGTGAACACTACCATCTATCCCACCTATTTGAAGTTTCTCAAAATTGACAATACATACATTTTTCTCTGAATGAAATGTCTGCCAAAGAATCCTTCAGAAAATAGAAGTTTGCTTTTATAAAGCAAAGAATCGTTAAAAAAAAGAATATTTAGAAGATAGTAAGATTTTCTCTGGTCTAGATGTTTTATGATTTCTTGGTAAAATCTACCATCAGATTCTATCAGACTTCTCTTGCTGCATTTCAGGCAAGACTGAGGGAGCTCCAATAAGGTTAACATAGAAAATAGAGTTTCTATTGAATATTTTATTTCTCTGAGGATTTTTATGTAAATAAAATTAAGTTCAAATAAGTTAAATTGAGTTAAAACAGAATGTAATCACTGAAGGTTTTATGTAAGCTCAATTTTATTTAAGCTCCCTGGAAGAAAAATAATCTTCTATCAGATACATAGAGGATACAGAGAAAGGAATCAAAGCATATCTCTCTCTCTCTCTCTCTCTCTCTCTCTCTCTCTCTCTCTCTCTCTCTCTCTCACACACACACACACACACACACACACACACACACACAAATACACACAAACACACACACACATACACACACAGAGAGAGGAAATAAAAGAAAGAAAATTTTAAAATCAACAATTCACAAGGATTATAAGAAGACTAGAAGAAAGAAACAAACTACAATAGTCACTAAATAACAGAATGGCCATAGTAAGTACTTACATATCAGTAATTGCTTTAAATATAAATGGATTAAATTATCCAATGAAAGAACATAGGATGATTAAAGAGATAACAAATAAAATTAAATAATATACTGTCTATATGAATCTCACTTTAACCTAAAGGACACATATAGATGAACATGAAGGGATTGGAAATGATGCTATATGTAAACAGTAACCAAAAGAAAGCAAGAGTGGGTATATTTGTATCATGCAAAAAATAATTTCAGTCAAAATTTATTGCAAGAGACAAAGAAGGTCATTATTATGATAAAACATTTAATTCACCAACAGGATATAATAATTTCAATTATATATGCTCCTAACATCAGTGTACCCAAGCATGTAAATCAGATACTAACTGGAACTGAAAGAAGAAATAGATAGCAAAACAATAAAAGCAGAAGTTCTCTAAACCCCACTTTTAGCAATGAACATATTAGACATAAAGAAAATCAATAAGGGAAGTGTGGACTTCAGTAATTCCACAAATTAAATGGATTTAACAAACATGTAAAAGAACAATCCATGTAACAACAAAGCAATACATTTCATTCCCAAGCACATATGAGTCATTCTCAATGATAGGTCATGCAATAGGTCACAAAAATGAGTGTATTTAAGAAGGTTAAAATTATTCCACATTACCTTCTCTGATCACAATGGTATAAAAGTAGAAATAAATAACATGGAATTTCAGCAAATTCATAAATTAAAAAGCATGTTCCTTAAAAACCAATGGGTAAGATAAGAAGTTACAAATGGAAATCAAAAAGTATTTTGAGAAAAATGCAAATAGAAGCATGGTATACTGAAACCTATATAATTCAGCAAAAGCAGTGCAAGTAGCAAAGTTTATAGAGATTAATGATTTGGTTTAGAATAAAGAAATAAGTCAAAAAAATGAACAAACAAACAAAGTAATTTAAAACATCAACAAAAGAGAGAACAAAACAACAAACTAAGCTCAAAGTCAGCAGAAGGAAAGAAGCAATTAATAATAGAGAAATAAGTTGAGACTAAAGGACAAGAGGGAAAGTCAACAAAACTCTTAAGTCATTTTAAAAAAAAGATTGTAAAAACTGACAAAATTTAAAACTAAGAAAAAAAATGATAGAAGACTAAAAGTAATACATAAAATAGGAGGCATTACCACTGACAGTACAGAAACACAAAAGGGTTTTAAGAGATTACAATTCTATGCCCAAAATTAGTTAACTTAGAAGAAACGGATAAATCCCTATAGACATACAGCTACCGATACTGAATCATGAAAAAATAGAAAATCTGGACAGATCAATAAGGAGATTGAATCAATATTCAAAAATATTCCCAAAAAAGAAAAGCCAAGGACCAGATATTTTCATAGATTAATTTTATCAAACCCTTAATACCAATACTTAAAACTCTTAAAAATTTAGAATGAGGTACTTCCAAACTCATTTTATCAGAAAAAGATTAACCTCATACCAGCAGCCAGATATGAATGCTACAAGAAAAGAAAATTATTGGCCAATAATTCTGAAGAACATAGAGGTTCCTCTAATATTAAAAAGTAGAACTACCATACCATCCAGCAATCCCACTTATGCATATATTTACAAAGAGATAAAATCAATATCTCAGGGAGACACCTGCTTTTTTATATTCATTGCAGAATTACCAACAACAGCCAAATTATGGAAGCAACCTAAGTATTCATTGACAAATGGATGGATAAGTAAAATGGATATCTGTGATGTGTGTGTCATGAGTGCATGTATATAGTTTAGTATGCGAAACAGAATAGAACGGTGATTGAAGAAATAAGAAGATATTGGTCAAAAGTTACAAAATGTGAGTTATAAAATGAACAAGTTTGGGAGATCCAAAGTACAGCATGGATTATGATGAATGTGTTAATTTGCAGTAATCATCACACCATGTGTTTATATATCAAATCATCACAGTGTGCAACCTTGAATATATAAAAGCTTTGTCAATTAAATATTTTTTTAAAATATCTTATTTTCCTGATGACATTTTGAAATGAATTTCAGGGAAAATTTTTTAAAGTCATTATGACCAGTTTATGTTTATATAAAGAGATACACACTGTGAGGATGTAATACATCTTACACCTCAGAGAGGAAGCAATTGTTTTCAGAGTAGAGTCCTGAGGATCGTGCTACCAAGTTCTACTATTACCTGTTCCTTTGTAAAATATTCTTGTCAGCTAGTCTGAATATTTTCTCAACTTAAAAATTCCTTCTTATGTTATTTCCAAGGTGTTGAGCAGGAATAGGACTTAATTTATGAATTTTGGATTATTTTCTGACTTAAATCTGTTCCTTTCATTTATTCTGCCCTCCTAATGCAAATTTCATCCCTAAAACTTGGTCCAATTCAATAATGTAATTGTTTGGGGATGTTTTTTCTTTAAAATAGTAGTGTCTCAGCTTCTATGAATGATTTAAGTAGTCATGAAAATTAGGTCAAATAATTTAATTTGTTGAAAAATTCCACTTAGCTTTTTTTTTTGATGTTACCCTATGAAATTCTTTCTTGGCATCAGTGAAAGACTATGACTCACAAAATGAGTAGATGTCTGTGTGTCATAAGAATGTAAAGGGTTCACGTTCAGTGGAATTATCTAAGTGTCCTCTTGTGAAGAAAGTAAAATTAGGTTCATGTATTTTTAGGTGCCAGCTCTTAAAAACTTGGCTGTACTTATTGTCTTCCTGTAGGAGAAACATCTTTATGTCCACACGTTTTACATAGATGGCTGGATAACTCACCGTATTCTTTTATGTGTGTCTGTAAGTTCCTGTTGCCATAGAAAGTAAGTGGCAAAGGGAGGGTAGTCAAACCAAGACTGAAAATGAATAAAGAGTACTGGACCATAGAAGGTTTTCTTTTCCAGAACTCAGGCAAGTCATAGTTCATAGATGCTACAACGAGTCCAGGACATGAACACAGGATGAGAATTTAGGATGAGATGAGAACACAGGATGAGTCCAGGACATGAACATAGGATGCCAAAACGACAACTAAAAGCAATAGTAGCAGATGCATTGAGAGATCTGCCATCTCAAATTGAGGCAACTACTGTCCCACCTCCTGGAACTGGTGATTAGAGGCAGTAATGGAAAAAAAAATGACTCAAAATATGGGTACATTTTTGGAAATAAAAAAAAATCTAGCATTCTGTATGGGTTATAGCTTGGGAACTTAGCACTTGGAAGACAATGTATTTCACCACACTAAAAGCCATTAAGTTTTATGGTGATTGCTGAAAATGCATGAGAGTGGGCTTATGAAGGTGCAGTGAGACTAAAATTAGTGTTGTGTTTGTATGAAGTCACTACATTCTCCATGGTCATATTTGAGAATGTCAGAATTATTAGTACCATTGGCCTAATATTTTACTCCTAATTTCACATGTTTGTTATTATTTTATATACATGTCTGTTAGGGAAAAAAGATCAAGAGTAAAAAGAGGAGCTGGGCCCAGAGATGCATGCCTATAATCCCAGAGGCTGGGGAGGCTGAGGCAGGAGGATCACAAGTTCAAATCCAGCCTCAGCAACTTAGTGAGAAGCTGCCTCAAAATAAAGCATAAAAAGGTCTGGGAATGTAGCTCAGTGGTAAAGCCCCTCTGGGTTCAAACCCTGGTACCATTTCAAAAGAAATGAGTGGTAAGAGGATTCGCCTAAGACTTCACAAGCAAGAATGGCAATATTTTTAAGTAAATTAAGATTGTTTTGATCTCAGAGCCCTGTTTGTGCCATCCCACCTCTGAGATAGACACACTGAATGACTTTCAAAATGCTGAGAGAGCATCAAATGCTTATTCTTTGTTTGATTAAAATAAGAATAAGTAACAAAAGACCCCACCATTATGTACAATATAATACACCAATAAAAATAAAGAAAAAGAAAAAAGAAAGAAGGTCATACCAAGTATGTGTTGTCCTTACTTGGAAATAGCTGAAGGAATGTGGTTTTTCCTTCTTCGCTTGCTCCAATGACAGTTTACACTTGGACAGACCACACAATTAAAGGAAAGAGCTAAGCAACTGAGAGCAGGGATTAGAATGGAAAGTATTTTGGTGAATAAGTATATCATTTTTACCCTTCAATGAGCTAGAATATACATACCCACATCCATCACATTTTACAGTTTGCAGACTGAACCCAGATGCTAGAATCAAAAGCAATGCTAGAAATCAAAAGCAAGTTGGTGGATAGAATATATGACAATATATGAGCTTTGCTTAAACCTTTTTGTTAGTATTGCCTTACAAAATGTTGATCCCATAATCAAACTTATAAAGTAATAAAAATGCCACTCATTTTGTCTTGTAGTTTCCTTAGAAAATTGCACAGCTCTTTATAATTTCCAATTACTCTAGTTTTAAAGATCTAAATCAAGCATTTACAAAAAGTTACTTCATGCCAGTGTGTGTGTGTGTGTGTGTGTGTGTGTGTGTGTGTACACACAAAGTACATTTACAAAGTTCTAACTCAAGTACATGCTATAAAAAGATATGGGGTGCAAAATAAAAACTAATATATGGTTACAAAGCATATTACACAGAGGATTAGCATTTTCAAGCACTTTCATAGGCTTTTCCTTGCCTCTTATTAGAAGAACAAAACTCTTTTTTTGAGTCATTTCTTGGTGACAGTTGTTTTTTGAGAATTTATTGTGTGCCGGACCTGTTTCTAGGCACTATTGACCTTGTTATGAATGATGTGGACAAGGTTTTTGCACACAAACTTGTTCCAAATGAGAAAAGGTTTTATAACCAGAGTTTACTACACAAACCCTAACCAAAGTTGAAGTTCTCTTGACTGACTTCCTGAATTACCTTAATTACAATCAATTAGGATTGATTCTCTAAAAATATTGTGATAGATGCTACTGTCCCCAAACACTCTTCACAGCACTCTCTTCCTTAGTGTGTTCTTATACCTCTGTCTCTCAAAGACGAACTATTTATCAAGAATATTTTTCTCAGAACTGACTATTCTAGTCACATCTCTACAAATACATTTGTGAACATATGCATTAATATATAATTAAATATTTTATGGAGGCTTCACACCCATTAAACAACTGTTTCCCGTTTGTGATCCTTTCACCCAGGCTCCATCAACCACTAACCTGCATTTCATCACTATAGATTTGCCTATCCTGGATATGTTGTTTCATGTATCAGTAATTCAGTTGAATAATATTTTGGCAATGGGAATATTGCTGCTATCAGCATTTGTGTACGAATAGTTGCTGAAGTTACCTTTTTTGATTCCTTGGGTATTACAGCACTAGAATTTCTGGATCATATAGTACTTTCTTGTGTCATATTTAAGAAACCATTGCCAAATCCCAAACCATGAACACTTGGCCTTTGGTATCAGGGTAATACTGGTCTCATAGAATGAAGAAGTATTCTTTTCTCTCTGTATCTTGGAAGAGTTCGAGAACGATTGTTGCTAATTCATTAAATCCTTTGTATTAATTAACTTCTGATTCCATCTGGTCCTGAAGTTTTCTTTGTTGGAGGTTTCTTGTATTTCTTTGTTGGAGGTTTAATATATATATATATATTATATATTATTTTCATATATATATATAAATTATTTTTATGACTTAAATATCTTTCTTTATGTTATAATTCTGTTCAGATTTTCTTTTTTGTTGTTGTTGGTTGTTCACAACATTACAAAGCTCTTGACATATCATATTACATACATTAGATTGAAGTGGGTTATGAACTCCCAATTTTACCCCCAATGCAGATTGCAGAATCAAGTCGGTTACACATCCACAATTTTACATAATGCCCTATTAGTAACTGTTGTATTCTGCTACCTTTCCTATCCCCTACTATCCCCCCTCCCCTTCCCTCACAACTTCTCTCTCTACCCCATCTACTGCAATTCATTTCTATCCTTGTTTATTTTCCCATTCCCCTCACAACCTCTTATATGTAATTTTGTATAGCAATGAGGGTCTCCCTTCATTTCCATGCAATTTCCCTTTTCTCTCCCTTTCCCTTCCATCTCATGTCTCTGTTTAAAGTTAATCTATTCTTCCTGCTCTTCCTCCCTACTCTGTTCATAGTTGCTCTCATTATATCAAAGAAGAAATTTGGTATTTGTTTTTTAGGGATTGGCTAGCTTCACTAAGCATAATCTGCTCTAGTGCCATCCATTTCCCTGCAAATTCCATGATTTTGTCATTTTTTAGTGCTGCATAATATTCCTTGGTGTATAAATGCCACATTTTTTTTTTATCCATTCGTCTATTGAAGGGCATCTGGGTTGGTTCCACAGTCTAGCTATTGTGAATTGTGCTGCTATGAACATCGATGTGGCAGTATCCCTGTAGCATGCTCTTTTAAGGTCTTCAGGGAATAGTCCGAGAAGGGCAATAGCAGGGTCAAATGGTGGTTCCATTCCCAGCTGTCCCAGGAATCTCCAAACTGCTTTCCAAATTGGCTGCACCAATTTGCAGTCCCACCAGGAATGTACAAGTGTACCCTTTTCTCCACATCCTCGCCAGCACTTGTTGTTGTTTGACTTCATAGTGGCTGCCAATCTTACTGGAGTGAGATGGTATCTTAGGGTGGTTTTGATTTGCATTTCTCTGACTGCTAGAGATGGTGAGCATTTTTGCATGTACTTGTTGATTGATTGTATATCCTTCTCTGAGAAGTGTCTGTTCAGGTCCTTGGCCCATTTGTTGATTGGGTTATTTGTTATCTTATTGTCTAATTTTTTGAGTTCTTTGTATACTCTGGATATTAAGGCTCTATCTGAAGTGTGAGGAGTAAAAATTTGTTCCCAGGATGTAGGCTCCCTATTTACCTCTCTTATTGTTTCTCTTGCTGAGAAAAAACTTTTTAGTTTGAGTAAGTCCCATTTGTTGATTCTTGTTATTAACTCTTGTGCTATGGGTGTCCTATTAAGGAATTTGGAGCCCGACACCACAATATGTAGATCGGAGCCAACTTTTTCTTCTATCCGACGCAGAGTCTCTGATTTGATATCAAGCTCCTTGATCCATTTTGAGTTAACTTTTGTGCATGGCGAGAGAAAGGGATTCAGTTTCATTTTGTTGCATATGGATTTCCAGTTTTCCCAACACCATTTGTTGAAGATGCTATCCTTCCTCCATTGCATGCTTTTAGCCCCTTTATCAAATATAAGATAGTTGTAACTTTGTGGATTAGTCTCTGTGTCTTCTATTCTATACCATTGATCCACCTGCCAGTTTTGGTACCAGTACCGTGCTGTTTTTGTCACTATTGCTCTGTAATATAGTTTGAAATCTGGTATCGCTATACCACCTGATTCACACTTTCTGCTAAGAATTGCTTTTGCTATTCTGGGTCTTTTATTTTTCCATATGAATTTCATGATTGCTTTATCTATTTCTACAAGAAATGCCATTGGGATTTTGATAGGCATTGCATTAGAGAACTTTTGGTAATATCGCCATTTTGATAATGTTAGTTCTGCCTATCCATGAACAGGGTCTATTTTTCCATCTTCTAAGATCTTCTATTTCTCTCTTTAGGGTTCTGTAGTTTTCATTGTATAAGTCTTTCATCTCTTTTGGTAGGTTGATTCCCAAGTATTTTATTTTTTTTTTTGAGGATATTGTGAATGGAGTGTTTTTCCTCATTTCCGTTTCAGAAGTTTTGTCGCTGATATACAGAAATGCCTTTGATTTATGCGTGTTGATTTTATATCCTGCCACTTTGCTGAATTCATTTATTAGTTCTAGTAGTATCTTTGTAGACCCTTTTGGGTCTTCTAGGTATAGAATCATGTCAGCTGCAAATAGTGATAATTTAAGTTCTTCTTTTCCTATTTTTATGCCTTTAATTTCTTTTGTCTGTCTAATTGCTCTGGCTAGTATTTCAAGGAGTAAATTAAATAGAAGTGGTGAGAGAGGGCATCCCTGTCTTGTTCCAGATTTTAGAGGGAATGCCTTCAACTTTTGTCCGTTCAGAATGATGCTAGCCTGAGGCTTATCATAGATAGCTTTCACAATGTCAAGGTAAGGTCCTGTTATCCCTAGTTTTTCAAGTGTTTTGAACATAAAGGGATGCTGTACTTTGTCGAATGCTTTCTCTGCCTCTATCGAGATGATCGTATGATTCTTATCTTTAAGTCTATTGATGTGGTGAATAACATTTCTTGATTTCCGTATATTGAACCATCCTTGCATCCCAAGGATGAATCCTACTTGATCATGGTGCACAATTTTTTTGATGTGTTTTTGTATTCGATTCGCCAGAATTTTATTGAGGATTTTTGCATCTAGGTTCATTAGAAATATTGATCTGTAGTTTTGTTTCTTTGAGGTGTCTTTGTCTGGTTTCAGAATCAGTGTTATGTTGGCCTCATAGAAAGAATTTGTAAGCGCTCCTTCTTTTTCTATTTCATGAAATAACTTGAAAAGTATTGGTATTAATTTTTCTTTAAAGGTTTTGTAAAACTCCGCTGTATACCCATCTGGTCCTGGGCTTTTCTTGGTTGGTAGTCTTTTGATGGCTTCTTCTATTTCATCCATTGATATTGGTCTGTTCAAATTGTGTGTATCATCTTGACTCAGTCTGGGCAAATCATATGACTTAAGAAATTTATTGATGTCTTCACTATCTTCTATTTTATTGGAATATAGGTTTTCAAAATAATTTCTAATTATCTTCTCTATTTCTGTAGCATCTGTTGTGACATTGCCTTTTTCATCCCGTATGTTAGTAATTTGAGTTCTCTCTCTCCTTCTCTTCATTAGCATGGCTAAAGGTCTGTCGATCTTATTTATTTTTTTGAAGAACCAACTTTTAGTTTTGTTAATTTTTTTAATAGTTTCATTTGTTTCAATTTCATTGATTTCCGCTCTGATTTTAATTATTTCTTACCTTCTGCTACATTTGCTGTTGTTTTGCTCTTCCTTTTCTAGGTCTTTGAGATGAAGTGTGAGCTCATTTATTTGTTGGTATTTTCGTTTTTTGAGGAATGACCACCAGGCGATGAATTTCCCTCTTAAAACTGCTTTCATTGTGTCCCATAGATTCTGATATGTTGTGTCTGTATTTTCATTTATCTCTAAGAATTTTTTGATTTCCTCCTTTATGTCTTCTGTAACCCATTGATCATTGAGTAACATATTGTTCATTTTCTATGTGATGTAGGATTTTTCCTTCCTTCTTTTATCATTGATTTCCAGTTTCATTCCATTATGATAAGATACAATGCATGGTATTATCTCCACCCCTTTATATTTACTGAGGGTTGCCCTATGGCATAATATATGATCTATTTTTGAGAAGGGTCCATGTGCTGCTGAGAAAAAAGTATATCCATTTGATGATGGTTGATATATTCTATATATTTCAGTTAAGTCTAGGTTATTTATTGTGGTATTGAGTTCTATAGTTTCTTTATTCAACTTTTGTTTGGAGGATCTGTCCAATGGTGAGAGAGGTGTGTTGAAGTCACCCATAATTATTGTGTTGTGGTCTATTTGATTCTTGAACTTGAGGAGAATTTGTTTTATGAATGTTGCAGCACCATTATTTGGTGCATAAATATTGATAATTGTTATGTCTTGTTGGTGAATGGTTCCTTTTAAGAGTATATAATGTCCTTCCTTATCCCTTTTGATTATCTTAGTCTGAAGTCGATTTTATTCGATATGAGGATGGCCACCCCTGCTTGCTTACGAGAACCGTGTGCGTGGTATATTTTTTCCCATCCTTTCACCTTCAGCCTGTGTATGTCTTTTCCAATCAGATGTGTCTCCTGGAGGCAGCATATTGTTGGATTTGTTTTTTTAATCCATGATACCAGCCTATGTCGCTTTATTGGAGAGTTTAACCCATTAACATTCAGAGTTATTATTGATATATGGTTTGTACTTCCAGCCATGCTTGATTATTTATCCTTTTTTAAAAAAAATTTAGTTTGTTTCTCCATGATTATCTTTCCCCTTGCCCTCTGTCTTTACCGAGGCACTTCCCACTGATGATTTTGGTTATTTTTTTTCATTTCTTCCTCTTGTAGTGTTTTGCTCAAAATGCTTTGCAATGCTGGTTTTCTGGCTGCAAATTCTTTTAACTTTTGTTTATCATGAAAGATTTTTATTTCCTTGTCATACCTGAAGCTTAATTTTGCTGGATACAGAATTCTTGGTTGGCATCCATTGCCTTTCAATGTTTGAAATACATTGTTTCAGGATCTTCTTGCTTTCAGTGTCTGTGATGAAAAATCCGTTGTTAACCTTATTGGTTTACCCCTGAATGTAATCTGTCTCCTTTCTCTTGTAGCTTTTAATATTTTCTCTTTGTTCTGTATATTGGATATCTTCCTAACAATGTGTCTTGGCGTTGGTCTACTGTGATTTTGTGTGCTTGGTGTCCTGTATGCATCTTCAATTTGTATATCTGTTTCCTTTTTTATTTCTGGAAAGTTTTCTGTAATTATTTCATTCAGCAGGTTACTAATTCCCTTGGTTAGAATCTCTGTACCTTCTTCTCTCCCTATGACTTATAAGTTTGGTTTTTTTATGTTATCCCATAACTCTTTGATTTTTTTCTCGTGATTTTTTACCAGCCTTTCTGAGTTGGCTAGACTCTTTTCAAGATGATATATTTTGTCTTCATTATCTGACGTTCTGGCTTCTACTTGCTCCACTTTGTTAGTGATACTCTCAATTGAGTTTTTAATTTGGTTTATCGTTTCCTTCATTTCTAGAATTATTGTTTGATTATTTTTTATAATCTCTATCTCCTGATAAAAATGCTTAACTTCCTCTTTTATCTGTTTATGTAATTCATTCTCAATGTGTTCTTTCGTTGTTTGAATTTGCTGTCTCGTATCATCTTTAAGGTTCCATTCCATCTGTCTAAGGTGTTCCTCGAGTTCTTTATATGACCATTTTTCTGATGACTCTAGGTCCTCCTGAATATTTAGGCTGTCCTGCATTGTCTGTACTCCTTTTTTTCCTTGCTTTTTCAAGCTGCTCATGTTACTTCTTGTTCTGTTTGACTGCTGGGTTACTGTTTACTCCTATAAATTTATTTGATGCTGTAGCCGCAGGTTTCAATTAAGTTATCTCCTCTGCCACAGTCTGGTGACGTCAGTTCTCTGCCATGGTGGTATCTCTTGCAAATGGCAACAGTTCGTTTCCCTTTGCCGGGTGACCAATGCAACGAGTGGGTTCTTACTGTCTCTCCCAAGCCCCGTTTCAAACCTGTGGCCACTACCTATGAAGGCTCGGTTGGCATTTACCTCTGTAGGATCAAAAGGGCTGACCAGTTGTTTCAGCCGGATGGATTATTGCTGAGTCACAGCTGTTTGTCTGAGGGAAGTAGGCGAACAGAAGCTTGAATTCAGCCGATCCGGGCTCAGTGTGTGTTCCGAGAAGCCCAGACTGTTCGCCCCAGATCCACATCAGCTCAGCATTGCCTAGTGATCCTGAGCAAAGAGAATTTAGATTGTTTACGACTCCCTACACTCGCACAGCTGAAGAGGTCAGAGACTTGATCTCTCCGCGCCCGCTGCCATGTTGAAATCCCCTCTACATTTGTTTATTACACTCTGGTATCCTTTTCATTTTCATAAGGTTAATGATAACCTTTCATAATCACTTTCATTTATGATTTCAGTTGTGCCTTTTCAATTCTTGTTTTAGTTTAGCTAAAAGTTTGTCAATTTTATTGATTGTTTTCAAATAACTAAATTTTGGTTTGCTTTATTTTCTGTTTTCCTATTCTCTATTTCATTTGTCTTCTCTCTTATCTTTATTAGTTCCTTTATTCTGCTAGCTTTGGGTTTAATTTGCTCCTCCTTGTCTAGTTTCTTATACTACAAAGTTACATTATTGACTTGAGATTTTATCTTGTTAATGTAAGAATTTACAGCCATAAATTCCCCTTGAATATCGCTTTCATTGCATCCTATAAATTTTGGTATATTATGGGTTTTTTTTGTTTTTATTTCTCAAAAATTATTCTTAAATTCTCTTTGTAATTATTTCACTTATATATTGGTTGTGTACCAGAATGTTGTTTATTTATACATATTTGTAAAATTTCTGGGTTTTCCTTTCATTACTGATTTTTAGTTAAATTCTATGAAGAAGAGACATTTTGTATGCATTTGAGTTTTCAAGATTTATTATGACTTGTTTTGGGACCTAACATAAGGTCTGTCCTGGAGAAGGATCTATTTACATTTGACAAGATGTGCATTTCTATGTTTTGGGGTAAAAGTTTCTTTAAATGTGCTGTTCAAGTCCTCTGTTTCTTTATTCATTTTCTGCCAAATTTTTCTGCCCATTTTTGAGAGTGAGATACTGAATTTCCAATTATTATTATAGATTTCCCTATTTCTTCAGTTTTGTCAATTTTTTAAAGATTTTTTTGGGCTTTCCTGTTAGGTGGATGTATACTTATAATTATTTTGTTCTACTGATTTACTTTTTTATTAGCACATAATATTCTTGTTTATGTCTTGCAGATTTTTTTTCTTAAAGTCCATTTTGTATTATAGTAACACAGACACACTTGATTTTGTATAACATATCTTTTGATTCCCTTACTTCCTTTTTTTGTTGTTATTTGCTTTAATAATGTGTGTGTGTGTGTGTGTGTGTGTGTGTGTGTGAGAGAGAGAGAGAGAGAGAGAGAGAGAGAGAGAGAGAGAGAGAGACTGGGGATTGAACCCAGGAGTGCTCTACCACTGAGCTGCAATTCTATACATCCCCAGAACCTACCTCTGCTGTTTTGTTTTGTTATTTAGTTGAAACAGGGTTCACTAAGTTGCCCAGGGTAAGCTTAAAATTGCTATGCTCCTGCCTTAGCCTCTGGAATATCTGCAATTATAGGCATGAACCACTGCTCCAGGTATTTTTCTGGATATTTTGAATTCATTTTCTTAGTGTTTACCCGGAGGGTTTCAATATCTAAACCTTGTAAAATCTCAGACCTAGTTTTCAAAAACAAACCTGGTACTAAAATTCTGCTCCTATTCAACTACATCCCTCCATTACCTTTTCATACTGTTATTACTAGTTTGCAACTTTATGCATATAACATTCTTAGTAAGGTGATCTGTTCAGAATGAACTGTCTTAGTTTTTATCTGAAATTATCTGAATTTCCCTTTCATCCCTGAAAAATTATACTGCCAGATTCAGAATGTTTTGTTGACAAGTTTTATTTTTATTTTTTTCTTTTGTCATTTTCCATTGTCTTCAGGAATCCGTGATTCTTCTAAGACTTTGTACATGAAGAGTGTATGACTTCACCTACATAGGCAAATTAATTCAACCTGAAAAGAATCACAGTAATGGTTATCCTACTGACATTTCGGGTGAGTGTTGATCAGAAATGGCCTTAAGGATCCTTGCGTGCTGTGGGTAATGTTGTATACCTTGATCTTAGGTGCCTGCCTATGTAAAAACTCGACAAGCCATATGCTGAATATTTCAAAACTTTACTCTGTATTTTTTTTAAATTTGTTTTCAATTAGTTGCACATGACAGTACAATGATCTTGAAATATCATACATTTGAATCAAATGGGGTATAATTTCTTATTTTTCTGAGTGTACATGTTGCAGAATCACATTGGTCATACCTGTATCTTGATACCTCAGTCAAAATATTCTGACAAAAAGAACAGTGAATTTCTTCATTAAAATACGATAAGAAAAAGACAAAGTCTTTTACTATCTATTTTATAATCTCAATGCTTCCTAAAATAATTTTAAAAATATTCTTCTTGTCCACATATTTATTACTAAAATATTAAGTAGTGGAAAGTCATAAGCATATCATCATTGTTGTCATAACTTGGTTTATTTATATCTATTTTACTATAATATATTAATTCAATTCACAAACAGTACTGTATGCTATTTTACATGAAAACAATGCTATTACATAGCATTTATGCAAGAAATAAACTTCTTTAACATCTAAATAAACTTAAAGATTAATGTTTCTAATATTTTTTGAGTGAGAAAAGTAATCAATACTTTGTGAAACCACTAAATAATGGAATTTTTCATCTGAAATCTTTAGCTCACTTTACTTTATGAATAAATACATATTATTGTGGCACTGAAATATAAATCTATATTATTGCTGTGACAGAACTCAGATCTATAACACAGCCTGATGGTTTCATTAAGGTCTGCACCTAAATGATAACCACCAAGATCAAAGTATGAAATGACAATCACCACCAAGATCAAGGTATGAAATGACAATCACCTCTTCTGTAAATGGATCTTATTTATATTACTTAAAAGTCATGAAATGAAAGGAAATTCACTATTGCTTGTTTAGTCCCTAATCCTCTACAATGTAGTCTATATTAAGTCAGATTTTGCCTGAATTAGAAATCTTACATACCCAGTATGTTGGAAGTATTTGGTACCAAGAACTAAGGATATCCATGTCAGTAAATAGGAGGTAACAAAGCTCATTAAAGCTTTGGATGATTTATTTCACCAACTATTGGCAGAGACAATGAAAAGTAAAGTATCTTTTCCCTTCACCACTTCTAAGACACCTCTTTCCTGAAGCCAGCCTGCTCTGAAAATGAAACAGCATGCAAACATCAAGTTCATCAATGTGTAAGCTGGGAGAACAACATGTTGAACAAATATAAGAGTCAACAGTGTCTTTAGTCAGTTTATATATATATATATATATATATATATATATATATATATATGTTATATATGTATATAAAGACTAAATTGCTTCAATAGTAGTATATATATATATAAAACTTTAACTATATATAGTTAAAGTTATTTATATATATATAAAATAAGCATTTTCTAAGTTTATTCTACTGTGAAAATTTTTAAGAAATAAAACTTTTGAAAAAAGTAGAATACATTTTAAAGGGTTCACACTTGTTTATATTGTAAATGGTTCTTTACAATTGCCATTGGTTGTTCTACCTTAACAAATACGATTTTTCTCCTAAACATTGGCATTATATACAAATTAATATATACAATTAGTACAAATTAATATATACAAAATATATAAAATTATATACAAATTAATAAGAAAGATGTTAACTAAACTCCAAGTTTAATGATAATTGTGATTTTTAAAAATCATAAATAAATTTAAATGAAGCAACAAAATGTGTAATAAAGTGAAGTTGTCTCTTTTCATGTGAATATTGGCTCTACCATCCAAACTGTCACTTTCCCCATACCCTGTCATTTACCATTCTGAGATTCCTATTAGAAGATGTAGTCTTCCACGTATAAATCCAAAAAAAAAACCAATGACCTAATCCTCCTATTCCATTTCAGTTTAAGGAACCAAGATATTGATAGTGACCTGCAGCCTTCATGTTGCAAAGAAGATTGATGGTAGTATGGGAAGGTGAGTCAAGAACCCACCTCTAATTTCAGTGTTCTTCTCATTATGCTTAATAGTACAACATTTATTGTAAAGCACCATCTATGTAAGACATAATGTTAAATATATAATTCAAAGAAGACTAAATTGCTTCAATACTAGTAAATAAAAATATAATTTTATATTTTCTTAGATTAATTAAATAGAAGTACTTCTTCTTTTTCTTTTTCTTTTTTATACCAGAACCCAGGGGTGCTAAACCACTGAGCCACATCCCCAACCCTTTTTACATTTTTATTTTGGTAGAGGGTCTCCCTAAGTAGCTTAGTGCCTTGCTGAGTTACTGAAGCTGACCTTGAACTTAAGATCCTCCTGACTCAGCCAACTGAGCTGCTACAGGTGTGCACCACCATGCCCAGCTAGAAGCATTTTTCTTAAAGATAACTGTGATAATAAATTTGCAACTTCTTCAAACCTTTTGATTTCTTACTTATTTATATTTCTTTTTTTAAAAGTATTTTTTATATCCTGCTACCTTACTGAATTCATTTATTAGTTCTAGAAGTTTTCTCATGGAATTTTTTGGATCTTCTGGATATAGAATAATGTCATCAACAAATAGTGATAGTTTCAATTTTTCTTTACCTATTTGTCTCCCTTTAATTTCTTTCTTTTGTCTAATTGCTCTGGCTACAGTTTCAAGGATGATGTTGAATAGAAATGGTAAAAGAGGACATCCTGTCTTGTTCCAGTTTTTAGCAGGAATGCTATCAATTTTTCCCCATTTATAATGATGCTGGCCTTGGGTTTAACATATATAGTTTTTACAATGTTGAGGCATGTTTCTACTATCTCTAGTTTTTATAGTGTTTTGAACATGAAGGTGTGCTGTATTTTGTCAAATTCTTTTTCTGCATCTATTGAGATGATTATATGATTCTAGTTTTTAAGTCTATTAATATGATGAATTATGTTTATTGATTTCCGTAAGTTGAACAAACCCTGCATCCCTAGGATGAATCCCACTTGATTGTGGTGCACTATCTTCTAAATATATTTTTGTTTGCAATTTGCCAGAATTTTATTGAGGATTTTTGCACCTATGTTCATCAAGGATATTGGTCTGAAGTTTTCTTTCCTTGATGTGTCTTTGTCTGGTTTTGGTATGAGGGTGATATTAGCCTCATAGAATGAGTTTGGAAGGGTTCCCTCCTTTGCTATTTCATGGAATACCTTGAGGAGTATTGGTGTTAATTCTTCTTTGAAAGTCTTGTAGAACTCGGCTGAGAATTCGTCTGGTCCTGGGCTTTTCTTGTTTTTTGATGACATTTTCTATCTCATTAGTTGAAATTTATCTGTTTAAATCATTTATGACCTCCTCATTCAGTTTCGTTAGGTCACATATCTCTAGAAATTTGTCAATGTCTTTGGTATTTTCTATTTTATTGAGTATAAATTTTCAAAATAATTTCTAATTATCTTCTTTATTTCAGATTTGTCCTTTGTGATATTTCCTTTTTCATCTTGTATTTTAGTAATCTGGGTTTCTACCCTTTTTCTCTTCATTACCATGCCAGGGGTTGATCTATTTTATTTATTTTTTTAAAGAACTAACTTTTTGTTTTGTCAATTGTTTAAATTGTTTCTTTGTTTCTATTTCATTAATTGAAGCTCTGATTTTATTGTTTCCTGTCTTCTACTGCTTTGGGTTTTGATTTATTCATAAATCAAATGCATTCCTATACATCAGCAATCAATCCACTGAAAGAGAAATTAAGAAAACTACTCCATTTCACAATAGTCTCAAAAAATAAAATAAAATACCTGGGACTCAATCTAACAAAAGAAGTGAAAGACTTCTACAATGAAAACTATAGAACACTAAGAAAGAAATTGAAGAAAGCCTCAGAAGATGGAAAGATTGATTTCCCGTGTTCCTGGAAAGGCAGAATCAATATTGTCAAAATGGCCTTATTACCAAAAGCGTTATACAGATTTAATGAAATTTCTATTAAAATCCCAATGACATTCTTTATAGAACTAGAAAAAGCAATTATGAAATATATTTGGAAAAATAAGAGACCCAGAATAACTAAAGCAATCCTTAGCAAGAAAAGTGAAGCAGGTGACATCACAAAACCAGACCCATAAAACCAAAGGCCAGATATTTTCTCTAATATGTGGATGCTAATTTACAATAAGGTGGCGGGCACTAGGAAAGAATAGCATTACCTTAGATTAGGTAGAGGGAAGTGATGGGAGGGCAAGACAGGGGATGTATCATTGGAAAAATAGTAGAATAAAACAGACACTATTACTGTATGTATATATGAGATTACGTGACCAATGTAATTCTGCAACAGGTACACTCAGAAAATTGAGAAATTATACCCTATCTAAGTGTGATATATTAAAGTGCATAAATGCATTCTATGGCCATGTATATTTAATTAAAACAAATAAATTTTAAATTTTTTTTTTAGTTATAGATGGATACAATACCTTTATTTTATTTATTTATTTTTTTAAATGTGGTGCTGAGGATCAAACCCAGTGCCTCATTTGTGTGAGGCAAGTGCTCTGCCACTGAGCCACAATCCCATCCCTATTTTTTTGTTTCTTAAAATCAGTGTATTACAGACAGCAGCTACATTTTTAAAAATGTATCAACTACAAATAATATAGTGAATTTAATAGTTTTAATAGTAATAGAGTATTTAAAAAATAATATTCGATATATTTAGAATTAGGACTGGAAGTTCATATAAACATTCTTCTTTTTGCCAAGAAGTGGTTGCAAATAATTTTGGTTTAACCATTGGAGCATTTGGGGCTGGGGATGTGGCTCAAGCGGTAGTGTGCTTGCCTGGCATGCACGAGGTGCTGGGTTCGATCCTCAGAACCACATAAAAATAAAGAAATAAAGATGTTGTGTCCACCAAAAACTTAAAAATAAACAAATAAATATTTAAAAACTCTCCGTTTCTCTCTCTTTAAAACAAAAAAGAAAAAAAAAATTTAACCATTGGGGCATTTAAGAAAACAGAAATCAAATGAGGCATATCTGACCTCCTTATGTATAGAAAGCATGTTATACCCACTCTTTTGTATTTATTTTTTTGTATGCTATAATTACACTTTGGTTCTTACCCTACATTAACATAAAAATCAAAACATGAATTTATAAATAGTAAAATACATTAAAATTTAAATTTTCAGCAGCTGTGTGAAAAATTTGTCACTGTCCTTGGTATTAAAAAATATAAACTTAGGAAAGAAGAAAAAAGCCTAAACAATTTTATACATATTATTACTAGGTTATTGAAAAACTCGAATAGTAAATATACCGATTATGTTACATAATTATCCAGGAGTCTATTAAATCAGTCACATTTCAAAAACTATGAATAATGTACAACTATATTCTGTGTTCCCATTACTCTTATTTATAGGCATTTTCATTATAGTTTTGAGCTCTTTTATACCATCTCTTCTAGAAGTTGCTTAAATAAAAAGTTACTGACAAATGTGTACTACTTTGTTCTGGTTGGTTGAAGGACAAGTCCTAAATCAATGTGTTTTGAAGTGTGAGGATTCTGGGTAAGGATCCTGAGTGTCCTGGTCTTGGCTTTGCCATAAATTAGTCTCAGACAGGACAATTCAGTTTCTCTTTCTCAAATTATGTGATGTTTTTCTCTCTTTGCGATAATGCCCATAATAAATTCTCTCTACTTCTCAAATCTCTTTGTGATTAGCTAAGTTTTTCTCCCCATCCCCAAGCATATTTAGGAGTGGAACCCTTCCCCATACCCCTTCTGCAGTTATTTTCTGTGCCAATCTAGAATAATAAAACAAAATCTTTACAACATGGAGAATAGTAACACTGGGAACTCACGTCATCAGAGCTAGTGAAAATTAGCAAGGAAGACACAGGCTTGCAAATGTTTTACTCTGATACCTAAGGATCTGAAATAGCACTTGTTTCATCTTGTTCTCACTTACTCCTCAACTTCTGGGTCTTAATGAAAGATATTGACCGAGAATTATAATTCCATAGAGAGATGAGGAATGAAGCATCCTCTGTGGAGATGAGGAAAATGAGAGACTACAAAGAAAGGGAGATAATGAGAAGGGAGTATATGTAGATTGGGAAATTAACATAGTTGTTATATACCATTACTTGGGCTTGTGTGGATGCACCAGAAATATACTGCATGATGGTTGACTACCTATTCTGTGTTGTCATATTCACGTCTGCCTGTGCCCCCTGGCCTTTACAATAGCCACCCTTAAGTGAAGGTGCAGCCTCCACTACTAAGTGTGTTAATGGTGAGTCTAATGGAGAGGAACAAATACCTCTCTGTTGAAATCTTTTATTAGACAGCGAATGCACACACAAAAAAATAGTTTTAGAAGACTATTGCAATTTAATGTATAAGGTGCCTAGCATGTGCAAGGCTCTAAATTTGATCCTCAGCACCAACACACACACACACACACACTCTCAAAAAAAAAAACCCCACAAAGTGTAGTCTTTACCCAAGTCTTTTCATAAAAATATTATCATTCTAATGTATCTTGCCATATTCAGCGGATACTTTTCCAGTTTGTCAGAAGTGGACATTGCTGTCCCCAAGAGAGATCTCATTATTTTGACACTGTATTTGTTCTTTCCCTCTAACAAGTTGGCTATTTTTATAACATTGTTTTTCATAGGGTTTCTCTTATTATTCAAATTGTATACTTTATTGCTTACCAGAAATAAATACTCCATCATTTTGGATGTCATTTGTTTGCCATTTTTTAACATATTAAATAACTAATGGTCTTTAGTTTTCCAAACACTCAAATTTACTAAAAGAATTGTGCATAATATTGATGAGGGGTTTTTGATGATGTTATACAAGTTTATAGTGTCAAAGGCCACTTGAAGGGAATAAACATGATGACATAATTTACCATACTATTTGGAGTAATGAAACACACTTCTACTTGGTTAACAAAATCTCAGTGCATCTGACCTGGATTAATTTGTTTTTATAAGGAAAGAAGAGGCAACTGAAATCTTTGTATGGCCAACACAAGTGACTCTCAACAGCTCAAGTATAGAAATATATTCAAGATTCTAAAGAAACAAATGTAAAATCTGAAAAGTGGGGGACAAAATATGACATGTTAAGATATAATGCTTAAAATTTAAATCCCCAATCCTAGTAAATTATCAAAATATGTATAGCTAATGAAATTTTGTATCATGTTAAAGGTCTCAATGTAACAAAAGTAAGAAAAACAAACTTCATGCTGCTTTAAACATACAAAATAATTAATTTATTGAATTGTTTTTTAATAATCATACAGGAAGGCATTTCATAAAGAAAACAAGAAGTTCAACTAAAAAAAGCTTGGAGAAATTTAGAGTTCTAATTCCATTCTAAATATATAATTAGTATTTAAATTTGTTAATGCAAGACAGTGTTTAGGAAAGTTAATTTATCAGTTTATTTTGAATTGATATTCTATAATAGCATTGAAACCTGTTCAGATGAAATGTGACATAATCATTAATTATAGGACATAAAATACTGAGCTGTAAGTTATTTAATCAGTATTTCCTACTTATAGTCATTTCTATGCTAGAGAATTACCATATGCACACTAAAACAACGAGAAATCCTGACAAACTGTGCATGAATATTTACTCGTATCCCTCTGGCTTTACCTATGATCTTGCCTTTATACTGGGCTGAACTGGAAGGAAAACATTTCATTTATTCCTTATTCAGAAACATTTATTATGTATATATCAGACACAGCACACTGAAAGAAATAGAAAGGTAAATAAACCAACATTCCTTCCTCAATAGTTAAAGTGTCCAGTCATGATAATTCTGATAACTGGTAGAAGAAGACACTTGATCCAGGAGAAGAGCGAGTGTAGACTCTAGGTGGTGGAGACTATTTCTGACACTTTCAATGATTGCTCTGAAAAGATGAGGTTCAGGGAGATACTAGAGGAGGCCAACAGGGCCAATTTGATAGAGGAAAGGTCTTGAGCAGAGCTCCATAGGCAAATGATTTGGGGGATGTTTAGAAAAGACCACATCTTTTGTCCAAATGGTTTCTTAGACCTGGGAAAAGGACAGGTCAGATTAGCGCTAGACTGTGGAAGTTTTCAAGGGAAAAAAGGGATGGAATGATTAAAGCTATGCTTTAAGAAAATGACTCTGAGTACGCTGTCACAGGTTAGGTCAGAGTATATATAAATGCCTAAACTCCCCAGTGCCCTTCTGTTTCACACACAGTGAAAGAAGGGTCCAACCATTGGCTCTAACTCTCCTCTGTTCTCTCACATTGCAGCCATGCTGGCCTACTTGCTAAGCCATCAATACAGCCATCACACTGCCAGCTTTGTGGTCTGGCTCTGGCTATCCCTCGCCCTGGAATGTTCTTGCCTCACTTAGCCACATAGATCACTGTATCTACCCCTGAAAGTTTTTGTTCCATCGTCATTTTTTTTCGGTGGGGAAATCTGACCACTGTATTAAAATTGTAATGCTACTCCCCATGGGGATCCCCATTCCTGAGATACCCAGTCCCAAGATCCTACAAACCACATGAGACAAACACATACAAAAAAATTTTCTGAAATGCTTATGCGGGTCCTCTCTCTCTCAGGTTCTTCAGGTTCCAGTGTTTAGTTCCATACACTGTGGCTCGTAACCTCAAACAGCCACCCTTGTGATTAGTGGCATTGAGGCTGGTAGTTGTGTCTGAATGAGCTCAAAGTTTATAGGTTGTATCATTGAAAACTTCAGTTAAAGATGATGCTTCTGAGTAGGAAGAACAGTTGAGCAAAATGCAGAATGCTCAAGTAAGGAAAAATGCACATTTATTGACTTGCTAAGTCCTTCCTTTTAGATTACTTTATGAATAAAGAGTACCTTTCTGTTAGTACAAACTTTTATTTTTTTCTTATCATTATTCCATAAACAGTGTATATTAACAGTTATTTTCTGAGCATTTACATTGTATAAGACTTTATAAGTAATCTGGAAATGATTTAAAGTATATGGGAAGGTGTACAGAGGTTATATGTAAATACCATACCATTTTATATAAGAGATTTGAACGCCTTGGATTTTGTTATCCTTGGGAGTCATAGAACCAATCCCCTGCAAATACTGAGTAACTCAAATTACCCTAAAATTTTGTGTTTGTGTTTATATAAATACACTTTATAGATCTATATAATCTAGACATTATCTGTGAAGTGTGTGTGATGCTGATTATGTATGGACAGAAATATTGACTTAAGAATTTATGAAAATTTCACTGAAATGAGAGAAAGTTATATGATAAAATTGGTTAAGAATATTTTGTCATATGTGACCCTATTATCATTTTTGAACATGATATAAAATTTTTTCACTTTAAATATAAGTATAGCTTTAAGAATTTCACTGGTAAATACAGTTGTTCTTGTCCCAACACAGCCAAGTTTTACCAAACTGAAGCTCATTTAAGATAAAAGCTACCTAATATGTTCAGTGATTCAGTAATAATTGTCTAACCAGCTTTTGCTATCAATAGAAAACAAATTATGTGTCTTAATTTTACCAATAAGATTAACATTTTTATTTAAATGAAAGCAATAAAAATAACTTTTAGGGGTGGACAAAAAGATAATAAATTAAGAATTATATATGTTTTTTAATCATTTAAATATCAGTAAATGTTTAACAAAATAGCAACAACATGCAAGGAGTGATAAAATTAAAATTAATATTTTATTTTTAATCACAAAAATCCATCACTTAGCATATTTATATTTTTTGCAGATATTATTAGCACAGTGAGAATATAGACTATAATCCAAATAAGAGTTTGTCAGCTTGATTTATGCTTCTGCATGTATATGAGATATATAAGCTTCATTCAGACCTTACTCTGGGCATGCAGACGGGAGAGATGAGACCAATTGCTTCCCAATGAACTACACTAACTTCTTAGGAATCTTGGATTACAAATGTGTATGAGTCCTGAGGAGTCATATGGGGGTAAATCCACAGATCTACAGGCAGTGTCCTATCTGCTTCTGTGTTCCCTTTGAAAGACAGGTAAGGTCATAAAACTACCAGAACATGAGCTTTAAAAAGAAAAATAAAATGTCACCACCTCAAATGAGAATATAAAAATTAAATATTTACTGGGTAGAAGGGAACTAATATTTATTGAATGCATTAAACACAATTTCACTCAGAATTATTATGTGATAGGAAAATTTCTAAGTGCAATACATGTGTCATCCAATTTAGCCTCAAGGAAATGCTATAAAGTAGAAGTGATTGTTCTCATTTTAAGAAAAAGAACACTTAGATTTAAAACTAGCAAGTAATTTCACAGAAACACTCTCTGATTATTTCAATTGAGCCTAATAATCATTCATTTTCCTGGATTCATTTTCCTTCTATTCTTTCTATTCTGTGGAACTTGGGGTTCGTCCCCTTCTCTCCTCCTCTATCCCCAAAGATGCTTTCATCAAGTCTCTCTGCATTGAAATAGTAAGACGTAATATCTCTGACCTCCTTCTACCTCAACTGTCCCTAAAACAAGAGAATACATTCTATTCATGTTAAATGGGCATAACTTCATCATCATGGAGAGGTTACAAACAAGTTGGCAAAATGAATAAATGTGGGCAGTCCACAAAATTTATGAGGATTTCTGCTGTGTTGTTATCACAGTACCTGGTGTATCATTATTAATTTCCTGTGAAGCACTAAATGTTAAACTTTTGTACTCAGAGTTTAGCTGTTTTTTTTTAATTATAATTTTTTTCTGAAGGTGAGTGTCAACATTTGCCCTTCTTCACTGTTCTCTATCATTGCCTTCAGGAAAGGACTAAGTGGGGAAATTTTCCTGGTGATGGACCTTCTCCCTTGTAAGAAAATTTTATCAAAGGAGAACTTCACAGAATCTGTTCTGGCAACAAAACCGTTGTTCCTGTTGTTTAACTTGTGCTTCTTGCATTTCAGTGAACCTCTAGACTAGGTCACTCCAAATTCACTGGTCCTCAGTCTTCTCTAGAAGTATCTCTGCAGGCATTTCTTTACAGTCGCAATGCAAACTGGTCATTAGTCCTTTATGAGGGAGTGAACAGAATGATTGAAAGTAGGGTCTACCAGAACGCAAAGCCATTCTCTCACTTTCACAACACCAGACCCCTCTGTGTTAACCCTCTCAAGCCATTTCAGATCCTATTAAAGTCCATGACCCCAGATGACTGACTGCTGTTGACAGAGTTGTCTGTGTCCATGTCAGTTCCTGGATCTATGACACAAAACACACTAGCTGACAGGAAACCTCATAGAGGGGTTTGGCATCATTCAGGGTACAGCATAATAGGCACCTACAAATATCTTTAGGTGTACATCTCCAGATAAGTCCATATCCTAAATACACAGAAAGCATAAAAGCCTTGTGGAAAAGTGATAATGAGGGGAATAACATCTTTTAGAACATTCTAAATTTTTGTCATAAACTCCAGTACTGTTTTATGATAAAGGTTGGGGAGCTCTGGCTGTGCTGAGGCTGGCAGAGCCAATTTACTGCAGAAGTGTGTAGGGAAATCAGCCCACCAAGTTATGAGCCTGACTTCTTACCTTTTGCTTGGGCTCAGCCATGGAATTTGGAAATATTCAAGAAGAATTTTCTAAGATCCTGTTTTGACTTTTGAAGTTTTTCTAAATGTACAATCTTTGAACATTAACTTGAAAATCTGATGTTTCAAATTATTATGAAAACGTGAGGAATGTTTTAAACTGTTAATTTTTCTTCCCATAGGAAGTAAAATCATAAGAATTTTTGTTTGTTTTCATAAATGTAACAATATAGTATAGTAGAAATAAATGGTACATAAACTTGGAGGGGCCTAGGATAAAATTATGGCCATTTTTACTATGTGACATTATGTAAATTATATTCTAGAAATTACAATTTCTTTAGCTATAAAATGGAAATCATAAAATGTAACTTAGAGGGATTTGAAAAAATACTCTGTCAATGTGTCTAGTACAGTGTTCCTAGTAGATAGTATCCAGTAAAAATTAGCCAAATCTGAATCTAATTCTGTTTGGGAAATAAAATATTTATAAAGGATCCACAATGAGCTAGAAAGTAGGATTCCAAAGATTGAAAGATTCTGTTCAATATCCCCCATGACCACAATCCCCAATGAAGGGCCAACACATAAACCAGTTATTACAGAATAATGTATTATATGCTTAGATGACATTATGAATTCTTCCTTTCCAGGCCCATTTTGATTTAGGGAACCAATTGCTCTTCTTCTTGAGTTCATGGATAGAAATATGTATCCTAAACACAGTTAATTAAAGAAACAAATTTTATTAATTACAAAACACTTGGGAGTTAGACTGAACTGCATGGAACATCATTCTTTTCTGGAAAGGCTAGTCTAGATTGCTTTTTACTATGAGACAAATTCCATCCCCAATCCCAAATTTGAATTTTGGATTTTTCCTCCATGTTTTGAGAGAACACAGCCCTCATATTAACAAGATAAAAAAGAATGTTCTACGTGCTCAAGTCAGGTCTGGCTGAAATCACAAACCTGAATGTCAGGGAGGCAAGTGCTTCCAGTGGAAGGGTGAGCAGGCTAGAGGCAGGAGCATTCACAGACATTCATAAATCCCATAGAGACAATGTGCCATTGTCTCTTGTTATTGTTATTGTTTACCTTTTGGTACTGGGGATTGAACCCTGGACACTTAACCACTTAGCCACATCCACAGCCCTTTTTTGTATCTTATTTAGAAACAGGGTCTCACTGAGTTGCTTAGGGCCTCAATAAATTGCTGAGGCTGGCTTTGAACTTGTGATCCTCCTGCCTCAGCCTCCTGAGCTGCTGGGATTACAGGTACACAGGACTGCTCAAGGATGAAAAATTGTCTTAAAAGGAAAAGGAAGTAGTTCAGTATTGCTATTACACCAAGTTCAGGTCAAGAGATGAAGAGAAAGTTGAAACAAAGACATTGATTAAGGCTATTGCAATAGTCCAGGTGGAAAGTCTTGGGGACCTGACAGTTAACATTCTTAATGACAAAGCTAACAATTTTCAGATCCAGGGTTTATATTCAGTTTCTACATATTTCATGGTCAATATTCTTTCTACTTACTGTGAAGTGTTCAAAGATCCATCAGTGTCCCTAAAGATTCAGCTACAGTGGACTTGACCAAGAAGAAGAGGAGGAAAGACAAATTAACAATGGAAGCATCCCATAGTCATAGAAGCATGAAAAAGAACTTTGAATTATTTTTCAACATTTTCTACATTTTACTGAGTTGCCCTAAATGAATTCTGTTTTCAAAGCACATGTCACTAAAGGGCTTCAGGCTCCAGTAAACATGTAAATACTGAGAGGCCTTTGAGTGTAAGATAGTCATTAGTCCTTTATGAGGGAGTGAACAGAATGTATTAGTCTCCATTTCATGTCAGGTTTCAATATGATAAAATATAGAGATCTCTTTTTCATTAAGGAATGTGCCATTTTATTTATTTGCACATATTCAAAATAGTTTAAATTTAACAGTGCAGCTTGCTTTGATTACATTATGCAAATCCAGAAGTTCAGCTGGTATTATTAATTCCCTTTGCAATGCCATTAAAATCCAATTTATTTGATCATCATCCTAAGACAATAAATCCCTAAATCTAAATAATCATTTTGTTATGTTAATTAAGTGCTTTATAAATAGGAAAGTGTTCTGAGCTTAAATTAGTGAAATAAGTCACTTAGAGGAAAGATCCAAAATAGTGAAAGAAGACTGATGCATGGCCAACATGAATACATTTGTGGTTTGTTCTAAGTTCATTCAGAATTAAATATTAAATACATATGTGCTATTTATCTGAATCTATAAAATGATATTTCCTTTAACACAGGTCAGTTCCTATTTCTCTTAGTCTTTACTTATCTTACCTCAATACGTGAAAATCAGCAGTACTTCTTACTGGGGAGTCCATTATCCAGTGACTTAAAGTGCCTTCAATGCGTCAGTGCTTTTAACATCCAGTGAAATCAAATGAAGCAGTTATGGTCCTTTGTGAAAAGGGTCTTAACTGAGAATCTGAGGATAGTACATTCAGACCTTTCTCATTAGTAGATTCTTTAAAAATTCTTTGGTTCTGATGAAGTAGTCAACTAAGAAAAATGCATCTCACATACAAAACTTAAAAGCATGCTGTAAGACAATTTAAATGTCATCTGTTCAGTAAATTCATAACAAGTACTTACACATATGTTGCAGTTTATTAAGAAATCAAAAGGAATCATAATTTAGTGGAAGGGATAGAATATAAGTAGGAAAAGAATCTGAAGCACTCTTTAAAAATTATGTTTTCTTTCCACAATTAAAAGTATTTTCTTTCTGCCATGATCAAAAGGAAAATAAATCTATCATATACTAATAACACAGTATAATTTTTTCATTAATCAGAAACAGCCTTTTACCATATTGTACAGATATGTAATTACTAACAGAAGGAAGGAACGAATAAGACATGAGAAAGTTAAAACCTTGCCTATAGACTACAGTACACAATGTGTCTTCTCTTGCTCATTCTTAATTTCTCCATAAAAATAATTTAAAATTACCTCACCATAAATGAATGACTTCACCACAATTGATCCTATTTTAAGTATCTGGGAGTTGTTTATTTCTAGATACTCTGATAAAACTAATTTTCAATGATTCCGTCCTGTGAAATTAGCTTCTGCATTTTTTTTCCTACTTTTCTCTGGGAATTGAACCCAGGGGCACATCCCCGGCCCTTTTTATATTTTATTTAGAGACAGGGTCTTGCTAAATTGCTTGTGGCTACACTAAGTTGCTGAGATTGGCTTTGAACTTGTGATCTTCTTGCCTCAGTCTTCTGAGTTACTGGGATTACAGGGTGTGCACCACCACACCAGGCTGCATTTATGTTTTAAGTCATCAACATTCCCCTTTATCCTCAGTATGCTCCATATGAAGTCACACAATTGAAATTTTTATTGGAATGTAGTTTTTGGAAAAATATCTTCTTAAAATTCTGAAATTCTTAGCTTTTTTTTTTTTTTGCCTTAAATTCAAGGATGTTGAGTCAATATGAGGCTCAGTCACATAAACTGTCCTTCACATGTTAGGATAAACTAGCCTTCATGGATGTTCCTCTCTTCCCCATTTTGATGCCCCCCTCCCTTTTCATTTTTTAACGTTAAGATATGCTTTCCATTAAATATCTCTGTTCAAAATCTTTTTTTGAAATAAAGAAAATGAATAGACAAAATGGGAATAGATTTTTAATGAAAAACAAATTAAGCAGAAGAATACAATGGTCACATTCAAATTCAATTTAATAGAATAAATAAGGGAAGAGGGGAAGAACTAAAACAAATTGCCAACCTCCTTTGCAAGAACTCAGTAAAATCACAAAAGCTGTGAAGTTTTTGGTGGCTGATGAAAATGTCCGTTTCATTTTCCCTTCTTTGGGGGTGCATATTCCAATATTCAGACTAGCCAAACTCTCTAAAATGTCACTTTACTTGAAGATTTTATTTTCACATAACATGAGACATGCTACATAAAAACGTTTGATTTTTATAGCATACTTTGCTCCCACATACTTATTCACAAAATAGTATTGGAAGAAGATGAATCGCCAAGCTTTCTTGTTAAAAAAAAAAAAAACAGTAAAAACATTTTATTCTAACTACTTAAATTAGCATTAAGAAAAAACATAACAATACATTTATCTATTGCTCAAAAATGCATTTGTGTGCATAAATTCATGTCCCTGAACTAAAGTCTTCATGACTCCACAGTGGAAAAACTCCTGAATTCCTTAGCTTGACATTTAACTTGAGTCAACTGGTCTCTACTCTAGTCTTCTGCTCTCTTGCCATTCCATGCCCCCTCCCGTCCCCAGGCTATAGAAACTCTGCACTGCTCATTTTCCTAGTCAACAGGTACTGCTTACCTATTGATCTGGATGTTTTCTCTATTGCCTTTGACTCTTCAGGGAATGCTCACCTATTGTGAACTATGGCCACTCTTTGGATCAATAGGAATCTGACCACCCCACAAGAGTCTTTATCAAAAGTTCAGGCTTCCTTCAATTGCAGAAGAAAAAGATGTCAGATTTTGTCTTTGATGTTTTGAATTCTAGCCCCACTACTTTATAGATTTTAATCTTAGACAAATTATTTAACAACTCCATGGCATAGTTTCTTTCTCCAGAAAATGGGCACAATAATGTCATCTATTTCATAGCAATGTTATAGTGATCAAATATGTATGTATGCTTAGACCTATAATAAGTAGCTCCAGGACAGTAAATGTTTGGTAAGTGTTAGCACTATATCTGGTGCTTTGTGTAAGCTGGCATCTGTTCCATCATCTTTGCCACTTGTGACCCCAACAAATCCTCTCCCCATTTGTTCTTTCATCCTGTAATTCTGCTCTTTGGGAAGTGGCTCTAGCCTCAAGAGTTGATATTCTTGTGGTATAGTGTTGGTCAGATAGATTCTGGAGAGCTATTGGTAATTTAGCCAACACTATTTCATTAAATTTCAGGACTTATGCTCCAAAAATATTGATGTAAAACTTTACTTTTGAAATATACTGATTTTGTTAGAACGTTGAACTTGGTGAGCTTGGAAGTGAGAGGACAGACCAGTATGTAATTACAGCCTGCAAGTAAAACTTGTCTGAAACATGACTGTGTTTCTCTCTGAAATGAGGAAGAACTTATGCAAAAGGAAAACAGTGTCTAACGAAATAATCTTCAAAATGCTCTAAATGTTCTCACAAACCCCATTCCTTCCATTAAATAACTTTCAAAGTAATTTGAATTTCATAAGAAATCATTGTGGAAGTTGTTTGTAAGAAAGGCTATTTTACTCTAGACACAAATCATATAAAAGCATTATTTCCATAAAAAAAGAACTCTGTTTTTTTAAAAGGACAAAAGTTTAAAAGAGCTGTCATTTCTATCATATTATGTGCAAAATCATCTGTTAAACAAAATTAAAGTGATAACTGACTTTTTGACAAATTTATGAATGTAAATTTGTTTTTTATTTTAAGCAAATAATTTGGAGGCACATTGGATCCTAGTTAGTGTAATTGTAGGACATTCAGTGAAGAGCAATTATAAAAGAGCAAATAGTAATTTATGTGTTCCTTCTTATTTTACATCAACCCTTGGTTAAATATATTCAATGACTTCCAAATAAGTTTTACCCAATTCTAAATTTAAATCTTGGTGCTCAGACAATGTTGCAATCTGGCAATATTTACAGGATTTTCTGAGATGCTATGGTTATATTATTCACCACACATTTAAAAAAACTGATGGCACTACAATCATTGTATTATAGTATAATATATTGTATTATAATATAACCATAATAGGATATTTGCTTTTATTTCAATTAAAAATTTTAAGTTGGTACTCAAATCATTTAAATCAAGTTAGTTTCTGAGTTATTTTAAAGAAAACCAATGTATTGAAATGGAAAAATCATTCATTTCTTGTGGTTAAAAAATTGCTACAAGCAAATTCATTCCATTATTAATTTTCATTAATGCTTTTGCTTAAAGTTTCCTTTTACTATCAATATAAGATATTACATGATTTTTTTTCTTTTTCCAGAAATATCTGTAAGTAAGATACTTTGGGAAATTTTACCTCAGTGTTAGTAATTACATTTAAAAGTTATTATTCTCCACTTGAAAGTGTGCAGCATAAACTTTGAACCAGAAACGTTGTAAAAAGAAACATACATCCTCTAAAATAAAGGTTAAATCTTTAGTATACAATGTAAATATATTAAATATAACTATTTCCCAAAACTAACAGGAGAAGGAAAGAAATACTTATGTAATATCTAGTGCTTTGGGGAAAATATAATAAATATATATATATTATATATATACACATATATATATATATATAAATTTTTATTTGATTTGATCATCATCAAAATCCCAAGAATTATAGATTGCCCCTAGTTTATCAAGTAAGAGAGCAATCCAGAAAGGATAGAGAGGGGAAAGAAAGAAAAGTAGAGAAAGGGGTGGGGAGGGAGAGGGAGAGGGAGGGGGAGGGAGGGAAGGAAGGAAAAGGAGGGAGGAAGAAAAAGGCTGAGGCCATAGCTCAGTGGTAAATTGCTTACTGCTTGTCTAGCTTGCACTCTGCCTCTTTTCTAGTCTTTCTGAAATCCAGAAGAAAGCACCAGACCAGTCTTGTCTTTGCTCCTTACTCTTCCAACCTCACCAAAGGCGATACAATAATTTGAAAAGGTAATCCAAAAATCCCCAAACTCAATTTGGCAGGGTACATGTATCAGTATAATTTTGTTATTCATATATTTCTTGTTTGGAATTAATGGGAGTGGCTTGATATGCTCCCTTTTGCTTAGTTTTTCTCTGGGTGTGTGATTTGTCTTAAGTGATTATCTCGGGGTAGCTGGATCTCAAATGGTGTTGCTATTACCACAGAGTAAAACCGAGTATGATCCTCTTCATCATCATTAATCCAGAGAGGCTATCATCTCTCAGACAGGCAAAGTCTGTCAGCTTTGTGCTTGAGAAGTTTTCGCTAAGCTTCACAAATATTTTAGCAGATTTCAATGACTTGTTATCATAAGGTTCATCCAGGATGTATGTGCAAACAAAAGACACTTTGCAATTGAGACTATTATAGTAAAATAACGTGAGTTAAAGGGTTATTACTCTATCCAATCAAACTCAAAACTATGCATGGTGACTTCCTAGGTGTCTTCCTTGGATATTTTCTGCTCTCATTGTGTCATTGTCTTAATGAGTCACAAACAAGATAATGGTAATGCAGTATAAAAATGCACTCAAGTGGCTCAAATACCTTTTAGCTGTTTGAAAGAACAGTGGAAGATACCCACTCAGGGCACACTTAACAGAGAGTAAAGTACTGTCTATATGAGAAAATCCATGAAGGGAACAGAAAATTTGTTCTGCAGAGCAAGCAGGGAGGGGAAAGTCCCCTCAGAAATTGAAAATTGTGGCTAGTACACTGCATTTGAAGAGGATTGTTTAGAGATGAGTTCAAAAAGGTGAGCTAAGGTGAGCCATTTAGGTTACTTAAAGTCATTAGAATTTAATCTGAAAAAAACAGGAAAGAGTCACTGAAGCATTTTAAGAAGAGGGTTTTGCATTAGAAAAATCACATTGGCTAATAGGTGGAGATTGGATTGGAGGTAAAAGTACTGGAAGCAAGCTAGGCAAATATTATAGTGTTCCCAACTCTACTAGCAGTCTGCCCAGAGAGAAATGAGATAGATGTATCTAGACTGCTGTGTACATAGAAACATTGTAAGAGTTCCCAACATTTTCTAGTTACCAAATGATGAAAAAATGAAAAGAGCAGGTGAAACTAATGTTAATGATACATTCTGTGTAACCAAATATAGGCAAAATATTATCATTTTAATATATATGTAATATTAAAAGTATTAATGAGATTTTACATTCCTTTTTTTCATATAGAGCCATCAAAATTGTTGTCTATTTTATAGTTAGAACACCCTTCAACTTCTACATTTAATATCTCCATAATTGCTTTATCTTCATTTACATCTATCTTGACTGATCTAGAACTTCCTTTTGGTTTAAATTTTGTGAAACTTGTGGTTCAAAAAGTAGATTAACAAATGTAAACTGCTTTGAACATATTTTAAATTTTTCTAATAACTAGTTGAGTATTTATAATTTAAATTTAAGTAAGTAAATTAAAATATCAGTTCCTTAGTCACACTAGTCACAGAACTCATGTTTACTTAATTGGAGCACAAGAGCTCTAGAAGGTAGAGTTGGCAGCTCCTGGCAATGCTATGGGTATTGGGTTAAGAAAGAGAAATTGATAAACTCCCAAGTTGTTTGGTTGGACCAGAGATTGTTTATAGTTCTATTTACCCAGAGAAAAAAAAAAGAATGAAAAGCCTACCTTTTTCTCAAACCTTCATGCAATTGAATGCTGTCTGAACTAATTCTGTGTATCTGGATGAATCCCTTACAGGCTCAGTCTCAGTCTTGCACCACAATTTTTAGTAGTAATATCTGTGAGCATGTATATGAGTGGGTGTGTATGTGTGTCTGTCTGTCTGTGCATCTGCCTGGTGTCTGTTTAGAGAGCAGTAATTCTCAACAAGTAAGTCACACTCCACCTCCATTCCCCACCATATACAAGTTTCCAGTTCTATGGATATATATCACTATATAAAAACAAAGATTGAAGCAAATAAAAGGACACCACCAAACAAATAAAGGGACACTACCCTATTATTTTGGTAACACAGAAAAAGGATTATTAGGCATGAATAGATATTTAATATAGTCTATAGCAGGATTTGCATTTTTGTTTCAAAAAATGTTTCTAAAAATTTGGATAATAAGAATTTTATCTTTGCTTCCAAGGGCAAAAGCTCTTAGGATTTTTTTTCTTACTTAAGCTATAGAGAAATCTCAAATTCTTTACATATGGGGAAACATATTTTTGAACCAGTTAAAGACTATTGGATATTTTGCATCATTGTATACCAATATTTGTGTTCTAGAAGCAGTAAAGGTTTCTTTTTAATATAATGGATTTAAGATTAATAATATTTAATTTAGAATTACATGTTTTGCTAATATAATTATAAATATGTGGAAAAAACTTAATTCATTACTAATTTTTATTATGGAAGTCTTCAAAAGAATTATACATAAAAGTCTTATATTTATGTCATTTTAAACCATTCACAATTAAAAATTAAAAAAATAAAAAAGTTGGATTTTGAAAATTGCAAATAGGTATAACTTTTTCCAGATAGATTTTTGGAATAAAATATTAATTCCTTTGTTTACTACATTTAAAATAACACATGAATGATTGGTAAAACATACCACACCCATAGGTCAGAAGTATGCTAGGGTTAATTTTGGCCCCTATGTTGTACTTGTTACTTGTCAGTTATTTTCCAGAGTACTGTAGACACATTAACTCAGCCCTTAAATCAACCCTATGACACAAGTTCTTTCATTATCATCATCTTGATCCTCATTCCTATTTTAGATACAAAGAGTTTTTAAAAAATGAAAGTGAGAAACAAGGAAAGCTCATATAGCTCATAGAGTCCAAAGCTCAGGTCTGTCCTCTGGTACTGGGCCCAGAGTTGAGCACTTTCCACCTCCAGTTGATGTTTCTCCTTTGTTCCGGTGCTGGATTTTGAAATTGTCTGATGAGTTTTCCCTGAGTTATTTTAACTTGAATGGTCACACTTAAAGTGTGCTATTTAGTGTCTGGATGAAGATCTAATACATTACATCATAGGACTGCTATAAACACTTAGAATCCAATTAGTCTTTATTCTGCTAAATTGGACATTTTAATCTAGATTTGTTTTTAAAGAACACCCCAGAGCCACAAGCCTGCACAGCTCCAAACACACGGAAAGAGAATTAAGATTTAAAATGTTCATGATAAAACCCAAATTTTGCTTTTTAACCAGATGAACACTCAATTTTTACTTGGAGTTCAAAACTAACGAAAACAAACAAGCAAAAATAGATGTACATTCTCCAACTCCATCCTTCTACTTGCAAATGGCATGGTTTTATTCTCTTTTAATGCTGAATAATATTCCACTGTATATATATAACACATTTTCTTTATCCATTCATCTTCTGAAGGACATCTAGGTTGGTTCCACAGTTTAGCTATTGTGAATTGTGCTGCTATAAACATTGATGTTGCTGTGTCCCTGTAGTATGTTGTTTCTAAGTCCTTCGAGTATAGACCAAGGAGTGGGTCAAATGATGGTTCCATTCCAAGTTTTCCAAGAATTCTCCATACTGCTTTCCATACTGCTTTCCATACTGCTTTCCTCTTTGCAGACCCACCAGTACTATATGAGTGTGCTTTTTTCCCCCCACCCTTGCCAACACTTATTGTTGTTTGTATTCTTAATAGCTGCCGTTCTGAATGGAGTAAGATGAAATCTTAGAGTAGTTTTAATTAGCATTTCTGTAATTGCTAGAGATGTTTATATATCTGTTGATTGATTGTATATCTTCTTCAGAGAAGTGTCTGTTCAGGTCCTTGGTCCATTTATTGATTGGGTTATTTGTTTTTTTTTCTTTTTTGGTGTTAAGATTTATGAGTGCTTTATATATCCTAGGGATTAGTGTCCTATCTGATGTGTGTGTGTGGTAAAATTTTGCTTCCAAAGTGTAGACTCTCTATTCACCTCATTGATTGTTTCTTTTGCTTAAAAGAAGCTTTTTAGTTTGAATCCATCCCATTTATTGATTCTTGATTTTATTTCTTGTGCTATAGTAGTCTTATTAAGGAATCTGGGGCCTAATCCGTCATGATGGAGGTTTGAGCTGAGAATACAATGCCAAGTGAAGTTAGCCAATCCCAAAAAAAACAAATGCAAATGTTTTCTCTGATTTAAGGATGCTGATTCATAATGTGATTGGTGGGTGGGAGCATAGGAGGATTAAATGAACTCTAAATCGGGCAAAGGGGAGGGAAGGGCAGGAAGGGGGCATGGAAGTAGGAAAGACAGTGGAATGAGATGAATATCATTACCTTGAGTACATGTATTAAGACACAAATGGTGTGACTCTACTTTGTGTACAACCAGAGATATGAAAAGTTGTGCTCTGTATGTGTAAAATGAATTGTAATGAATTCTGCTGCCATATATAACAAATTAAAATTTAAAAGTATATGGAACTGGAAACTATCATGCTAAGTGAAATAAACCAATTCCAAAAAACCAAAGACTGAATGCTCTTTCTGATATATGGAAGCTGACTCACAATCGGTAGAAGATGAAGGAGGAGTGGAGGTTCACCAAATTGGACAGCAGGGAATGGAGGGAAGTTTGCAGTGTTGGAAATGGGAAGGACAGTAGAATGAATCAGATATAATCTTCCTATGTTCCTATATGAATATACAACCAGTGTAATTCCACATCATGTACAATCACAAAAATGGGAAGTTATACTCTATGGATGCATGATCTGTCAAAATACGCTCTCCTGCCATGTATAACTGAAAAGAACAAATTTTTTTAAAAATTAAATTAAAAAAAATTGTAAAAATAAAAATAATAATAATTTTAAAAAGAAGTACAAAAGAAGAAAGATGATCTTGACAGTGGTTGACTTGAAAAAAAATATGGAAAAAAAGAGTCCACCAGAGAGTCCAGCAACCAAACCTGAAACAATGTCCACTAATGACACTACCACCACCACCACTGCCACTGACACCACCAAATCTTTCCACCAACACAATGAGTTCATATTTCTACATTGCACTAGTAGAAAAAATAGTACTCAAATGAGCTGAGATGCTTGGAATTTTTTATTTAGTACTACTCAGATCACATCTGGACTACAGAACACATTTCTAGATAGCATGATTTAGAACCAAGTAGAGAGAATTTGGAATTAGGAAAAATTAGATATTTGGGGGATCTGGTATTATGCCATAAAAAAAGAATAGTAGCGAAGCCACAGAAAGAAATATTTGGTTGAAAATATAATAGAATTCTTCAGCACTGGGATGTGTGGCAAGGTCATCAAGTGCAGGAAAAAATAGACTTGTTCTGTCCAATATTTCAAAGATAAAATATAAGACAAGCAGGTAGTGGATGCAGCAAGGTGTACAACATTCAAGTTCAGAAATGTAAATTCTTGTCTTGTAAAGAAAGGAGCTCTCCATCCCCTGAAGTAAGTAAGCAGAGAATAAATGTCAGTTCTATTTTTTGTGGAGCTTTGTATATAGAGAAGGAGGATTAAATGACCATCAATGGGCCCTTCCAATTTTAGATTATATTAAAACCAAATCTTTTATATCTATTTTATTTTATATCTGAAATTTTATCAAATGTCATCCCAGGTTAATTAAGCAAACTAAATATTTTTAATTTAGTATATTTTAATCAATAATAATTTTTAAAAATGAAGCTCAAACTTTAAAGAAATATTAAGTGATATAAAGCCTGCTCAAATATACTTGTGTCTACAATTAAAATTTAGTGAACATCTCCAAATTTATTTCCCAAATCACAACACAATGGAACCAATTTTGATATAAAAGAAATAAATTGATATAAAGAAAAGTCGATTAATGGAACTTGAGCATACTTTTGGTCCTCTGGGGAGTTTGTCATTATTCAGAAAATCTAGCTCATTAAAATGATTGACTCTTTATGCTCATCAAAGATTTGCATTGGACCAGGACTAAACACTCTTTGCAATGTATCTTTGAAAATAGACACTGTGAGAATCTGTATCTCTCAACATAGGAAGATAAATGCAGATTCAAACAGAGGAGTCAGCCTGTGGCATAACACTACTGTTTTCAAAGAATACCCTTGAATGAAGTTATTTGCATAAGTTATTTGAATAAAGACATTTTTTGAAGTTCTTGTTTCATTTTTGTTATGAAAGATTTTGCTGGATTGAAACTGCCCATTTGATCTTTACAAGGACTAAAGTCTCTAAACAAATACAAGCTAAGCTCATTATTTACAGACAAATATTAAGCTGGATTTACATCTCAGATCTCACAGGTAACACATGAGTTATTAAAGAAAGCTCAGAGCTAAAGTGGGAGGGAGGCAACAAAAGCTTTTCTCAGAATTTGAAAGTGACTTTTGAATGATTCAATTCTTATGTAGCTTACTTTCTCCATTACTTACTTTCTCCTGTATCTTAGTGAGATGAAAGAGATAGAACATTTTTCCTGGAACAAGGAACAACATTAGTTAACTAAAAAGTTTCAAACCTGACTGATAATGTCAACAGTTTAAAAAATGCAACCCCTGCAAAGAATGCTGCATGGTGATATTGCCACATTCAAGTTCAAACCCAGGTTAGAGGTATATGTTTTCAATGGCTCTGAGAAGCATGCAGAGTGTTCAAATTTTATCTGATCAAATCCACACTTTGCTGAACGGCTTGGTGAAGTCTAAGACACATACAATGATTTCTATAGGTAAAAAAACTGAATCTCAAACATTTTAATATTAATAAAGTCACTAGAGTCTCTTTTGTTTTTAATTTTATGTCTCTAAACAATGCCAAATTGAATTCAAGATGAGAAATTATAAATAACAAATCACAAAATGTCCAATAGCACCTGGCAGACAAAGTATTTCATTCCTTCATTCCTCCTCCTCCTCCTTCTTTCTTTCTTCCTTCTCTCTCTCAGCCTTTTCTTACTCCTTTAATTCTCCCTCTCTTACTATCTTTTTAGTTAAGAAAATACTTGCTGTAAAAAAGTTGAATACCCAAAATATTTGCCTTTTATAGAATTATTTTCTGGCTCCACTCATAAAACATTCTTTTGAAGATGTAATACTAAATGCAGACCAAGTACCAGAAGCAAAAAAAAAATAAAAATAAAAAAAGTTGTACTTTATTTATTATCCTACTCCACCACAGATTGTATATTTCTATGTATGCAATTTAAATAATTTAATTAAAACTATAACTAATATATAAATTTTAAAATAATTTCAAATTACTTCCAGTTTAAATTGTCCTCATTTTAAAGCTTAATCTGGTTTGAAAAATCATAATCATTTTAAAGATTCTGTCATAAATTCTTGTTCCATACCTCAATCTATATTTGTTTTGTTTGCATGCATAAGTATGTGCATGGGAGGATGTCTCTGCATATTTTCAACAAATATTCAATAATAAAAATTTCTGATTGGTACTAGGGGTTCTAAGCCTATCTAATTATTACATTTTAATATTTTTTTATTAAATAACCAAGACATTTATTAGAGATGTGTGAAAATGAATGATCCCTGATTAAAGATGTCTATATAACTATTTTCTATACTGTGACAAAACAAGAGTTAAAGATTGGGAACAGAGCAAGAAAGGAGAAGGAGCCACAGCCATTTGAAATACTTCACTCAAAACTCATCCAAATGGGATCCTTCTCAGTTTTCCTTTGGGGTTGTTCCATGGAAGGAAAAGGGGAAAAAAGCAAAATTCTGTCACAGCAAAGTTTATGTGTGAGGAAGGCCTATCCTGCCAAAACTGTCACAGACCAATGCCGTCTTGATTTCCATTTTAATGATCTATGTAGTGTTCCCTTTTAAACAGCATTCCAAGTAATGGTACAGAAGAATGAGAAGAAACCCAGAGCATAGGAAGAACAGTTTTTGTTTTTATTTATTATTATTATTTTTTTTTTTTACTGACAATTGATAACTAAAATTTTCTCAGCCAGCCCATGCTTGTATTAGCCTTTTCATTTTCCTTCCATTTTCCACTAAAGTACTCTAGGGGCAGCCAAACCAACTTGAGATTACCCTAATGCTAGAGGGAATAATGGGACACTGGCCATGAATGTGTCTGCTTTCATCAGTTCAGAATGAGGAATGGCATATCTGTCATTTAGTGGCAGAGAGCCTCATTGAGACTAATCCTTAAGTCAGGATGTTGACTGAAGGTAAAACAATCTCATCTGTCCATAAGGAGGATAAGAGGAGTTAATTCAATAAAGTTATATTCAAACAGGGTTTCATATTTCCAAGTTTAAAAAATATTAAACAGATCTTCTTTTAAATCAGTAAATGCATAGGTAAGAAAGAAATAAAATCTGTTTTTAACATTCAAATATCATTTTATTAACAGCTATATGCCTAAAAATTAGACCCTTGTCTATGAACATGTGCAATAATGCAGAAGAAATTCTTGTGGGACTAAACAAAAATCATAGCCTTTTTCTGACCTCTATGCCAATTATCTTCCAACTTGATTTTAAAACACCAAACACCATAGTATTTTCAATAGATATGAAATTCTCCCAAAATATTAAATATGAAATAGTATTTAATTAGCTTGATTTAAAACATACAATAATAAAACATGACATCTAGAATGTTCAGAAGATGGTGAGTATTGGAGAAGGGTGGTAGTGTATCCAAGCAACTGTGATTGACATCTGGGTCTAAGATGGGTAATGTCTTCCAGAAGGGACATAGGACAAGTGGGCCTTTGGTTTCCCCAGGCTACTTCTATCTGAAAAATGGAAGAAAACCATGTCTTTACCACCCAAAGAAATTGCTTTCATAATACAATCATTCTTTTTAATGTGTAAAAGATACATTTAACACAAAAACAAAATAAAATAGAGGTATAATTACAAATACTTGTAATTACAGGACACTTTTGGCTTCCCTGAAAGACCTAAAATACACAAGACTACACTGTGGGTGCTGATGAGAAGTCATGGAGTTCTTTGTGGGTGGCATCACAACTAAGTTTAAATTGAATGACAGAGTTTTCTGCATCTTATTTTTTTAAAGGTAAATATACTTGTAGGAACAGCCCTACATGATGGCAGAGAACGTGGTTGGTTATATGGTATGATTCATAAGACATCTACCAACTTATCCAAAAATATTTTTGCCACCAGCCTGTGGTATTACCAGAGAATTTCACACCATTCCTTTGGGAAATTATCTCTAAAATGTCCACTAAAAATGCAAACGCACTACCCAAAGCCATTCTGTAGTAATCCATTATTACCTATTATTGTATTAACGGGAAGTAGGTTATTGGCAATGTAAGATAATTTAGGCTGACACTGGAAGAATTGGGGTTCAGGAACAAAGGAAGCTGGAAGGAGAAAGACAGATTGCAGAAGAGTCCTAGAGGCACCAAATGTTGCCATCAAGAAGGATGAGAGGGACACGGGCACATAACCATTCAAGGAAGGCATGGTACAAGTTTGCTACTGTAGAATTTTTCTGTATCTGGCTCTATATTCCAAAATTATCAAGAGTTTGCTTCCTCTTTATAAACTGTAAAGCACTTTATATTTTACACCTACATAACAAGCACCCCGCACCTCTTTTTCTTCTAGATGATTACATGTCTGTTTGCTTTCTGCCCATGTTCTGTCCTTAAAAATCTCAGTATTGCAACTTAGCCAGAGGCCTAGTACACAAGGACTGTACTGATACTCATATGAGTGAAATGAAATGTGGCAATGGCTATCCTTGTACTAGGATTGTGGCAAATGTGGAACCAACTTCACTCATTTTCAGACACTTCCGGCAAGGGTTTAAATTTGCAATCAAATCACTTCTCTGGCTAGTGCACAAGCTATGCACTCATAAGCTATTATTATTTGATCCACATAATAGATTCTGTTATTTGTTTGTTTTGTTTTACATTTCTCTCCTGGATTGAACTTTGTATTTTGGTAAAAATGCAACCAAAACTTATCATTTTAGTATCTTTTATATCATCTTTCATATTATCTTCACTATTTTTTCCTTCTTTCTCTACCTCCCAACAGATGCCATAAATCACCTCACCATCTCTGACTATGTCTGGCATAGGATACCAGTGACTTGTGAAAGAATGAATAAAGAATGAGAGAAAAGGAAGGAAGGAAAGACCGGAAGGAAGAAAATAAAGGAGGAAGGAGGGGTGGGGGCAATAAGAAATACATCTTTAATCATTTTATTTTTCCTTCCAAGGGAGCCTATAGATAATGAGAGATGCACAGATTAAGGGCATTTTTGCTGATTTGAAATTTAGTCAGAAGGGGTTCTCCCCTTGAATTGCTTCACTGAGCTGAGCAGGTTGGAGGTGGGAAGCAGCAGTGGCAACAATATAGTTTAGGGTCATGCCAGCAGTAGTTTTATGTGTCTTTCATTTCATTGCATTATCATTCTTCTAGAATGGAATTCTTTTTTAGAACCTAAGCAACCTGATTTTATTTATTTATTTTTTTTAAAATTTTTTTAGTTTCATAGTACTTTTTAATTTATTTTTAGCCATGCATGACAATAGAATGTATTTTGGAAGAATATACATACATAAAGTATAACTTATTCTATTAGGTTCCCACTCTTATAGTCATACATAATGTGGAGTTGCCCTGGTCATGTATACAAATACAAGGCTAGAATAGTAATGACTATTTCATTCTGCTGTCCTGCCTATTCCCCTCTTCCCTCCCTTACCTCTGTTACCCACCATACAGTCCAATCCATTTCTATTATTCCCCTCCCCAAACACCCCTATTTGGGGTTAGCATCCACGAATCAGAGAGAACATTTGGCCTTTGTTTTGGGGGGGATTATTTCATTTAGCATGATAGTCTCTAGTTCCATCCATTTACTGGCAAAAGCTATAAATTCATTCTTCTTTATGGCTGAGCAATATTTCATTCTCTCTATATACCACATTTTCTTTATCCATTCATCCATTGAAGGACACGTAGGTTGTTTCCATAGTCTGGCTATTGTGAGTTGAGCTTCTATAAATATGGATGTGACTGCATCACTGTAGTATGCTGATTTTAAGTCCTTTGGGTATAAACTGAGGAGTAGGAAAACTGGGTCAAATGGTGGTTCCATTCCAAGTTTTCTAAAGAATGTCTGTACTGCTTTCCATAGTGGTTATTCTAATTGGTAGTCTAACCAGCAATGTATGAGATTACCTTTCTCCTCACATCCTCACCACCATTTATTGTTACTTATATTCTTTATAACTGCCATTCTGACTGAAATGAGATGGAATCTCAGCGTAGTTTTTGTTTACCTTTCTCTAATTACTAGAGATCTAGAGATATTGAACATCTTTTCATATATTTTTTGACAATTTGTATTTCTTCTGTGAAGTGTTTTTTGTTGTTTATTTGTTTATTTTTATTCATATATGACAGAGGAATACATTACAATTCTTATTACACATACAGGGCACAATTTTTCATATCTCTGGTTGTATACAAAGTATATTCACACCAATTCGTGTCTTCATACATGTACTTTGGATAATAATGATCACCACATTCCACCATCATTAATAACCCCATGCCCCCTCCCTTCCCCTCCAACCCCTCTGCCCTATCTAGAGTTTGTCTATCCTTTCCGTGCTCCCTCTCCCTATCTTACTATGAATCAGCCTCCTTATATCAAAGAAAACATTCACATTTGGATTTTTGGGATTGGCTAACTTCACTTAGCATTATCATATCTAACATCATCCATTTACCTGCAAACGCCATGATTTTTTTTTCTCTTTTATTGCTGAGTAATATTCCATTGTGTATATATACCACATTTTTTTTATCCATTCATCTACTGAAGGTCATCTAGGTTGGTTCCACAGTTTAGCTATTGTGAATTGTGCTGCTATAAACATTGATGTGGCCATGTCCCTGTAGTATTCTGTTAAGTCTTTTGGGTATAGACGGAGGAGAGGGATAGCTGGGTCAAATGGTGGTTCCACAATGGGATTCTTTATATAATTATATTATGCCAACTGATTCTCTTTCTAGGTTAAACAAGCTTATATGTTAACATGCTCTGGTCTTGGAATGTTTTACCAAAGATTATTGAGAATTAGGGTTATATTTCACAAAAGTCTTCAATTCTGCTGCTTAGATAATTTTAGACCATCTCAAACTCCACCTTTACATACATCTAGTCTTTTGAAGATACTGTTGAGAAACTGTTCTGTCAATGTCTGTGATTTCATGGGTCCTTTGTCATGCACACAGCTACTACACAAAAACTACCCAGGCAGCAACTTTTCTGAACAGATCTCAGGAACACCCCCATTGTCACTTGGTCTTTTATGGCAGCACCCTTTCACTTGCTCTTTAATGCATGGCCTAGAAGACCACGTTCTGATGATGGGGGACATGAAGCTTCTGTACACAGCGCCACTTTTGCCAGTTTTTGCCAATAGCACACGGAGGTATATGTGTAAGATCAAGTCTGGGTCAGATAAACTCTTCGTCTTTTTCAATTTTCTTTTCCCAGTACACAGAGCTGTGTATCACAGGCATTCAACAAATGTTAAATGAGTATGCTCGCAATTGGGAGTGAACCTAACTCTCTGCCTCAGCAATCTGATAGAATTTATGAGCATAGACCTCCAGTTACATTTGGAAAATTTTCATGAAGTGGGAGCTGATAGTTCACAAGTTATCACTAGTATAATTTCCTAGCTTGAAATCGGTAAGAAGGGATTCTGAGAATCCAGAAGAATTTTAGAATTATGAGGTGAACTGATATTTCCTGATATTTGTGAAAAGTTTGTTATGGTTCGATTCCTATGAGCCCAGCAGAGTCATCAAATGATTGGGAGGCATGAGGTGGAAGTAGAAGAAATGTGGGGCACATTTTTTTTTTCAACATCATCTTGGTTCTAAGTAGATTTGGAGAAGTACAGTTTTATCCTTTATAGAACCTGTATTGCTTGGTCCCTACATCCTAAAAAACTGAGAGAAATGAAAATTATAACAGGACACTAAACAAATAAATAAAAGAGTTCTAAGTTTCCTAGGAAAAGAGTTAAACTGTGGTAAACTTTTAAAAATATTTCTCTGAAATTTTACAAGATTTATGCAAGTGCAGAAAGAATGTTCCCACCTTGGCAGCAAAGATTCAGGTGATGATTCAGCAGTTTTTTGGCTCCAGTAAAACCAACACTTTGTAGCCTTCCCCTTATAATGCATAACCCTTATAATATATAAGAAGAAGGAAAATGAATGCAGTATGCTAGAATTGTAAAGGATTGAAAAAGTTGTCTCCTATCATTTCCTGGGGGATGCAGAGGCTCTTGGAACTGGACACGGTAGAATTCTGTTGTAAGAAATAGGCTTTTCACAAATTCCCATGGCATTTCAGTTTTTAGCAAATAATTGCGTGAAGCACTTTTTAAAAAATGCAACCTGTAAAACTATAGTCACTCCCTGCTTCTTAATTAGCTATCAGACCAATTAAGTAAAGGTCTAGTAGAGGTATGATTTAAAGTTGGTCAGTCTTATTTTGCACCTAGGACAACCACAGGACAATGATTGTCACAAGAAGAAAGTGCCCTAAAGGTTTATATGCCTTGAAGAATGCCAAATCAAAAATCATTACTCCATGAAAGTATAGCCCAGGTATGTCCTCAGTGACCAATTTGGTAAAGAGATTAGAGGGTATTTCTGATGTATCCCTAAGGGTAGGTCATGATTCTGAGAGAGCTTGCTGAAGATACTAGAGCACTAGTTTGGCAAGAGTCAGGAATATGTGATATTGCTTTAGAAGATACTTACATGAAATCAGGTCTTATTTACTTCCATGCAAGTTAATAATTCTCAACCCTCAGCAACCAATATTTAGACATATGGTTCAAGAACTCAAAATAATTTTATAACATGGACACATACACAAGTAGAGAGAGATACGGAAGGGGAAAAGAAGAAAAAAAGAAACATTGCACAAGCTAAATACAATCAAATTGTCTTTGTGGACAAAGTTGTTAGTAGTTGCTAGTGTAAAAGTAGGACAATACACCTGAGGAAAACATACACAATTATTTAATCTGTTAAGAGTTTAGTAAAATGTTAAGATTATTTTTAAAAAAGCTCCTATATAGTATATCTAGGTAAAAAAACTAGTATGCTTTTTCAAAGTTTCAATATTTTCACCACTCTCATGTTATATAAAAGATTACTATTTATGAAAAAGCAACAAAAATGCATGATATGCTTTCCTATGCTTTATATGAGTACACCATCCGTGTAACTTCACATCATGCACGACTACAAGAATGGAAAGGTTTACTCCATGTACATATAATATGACAAAATATACTCTACTGTCATGTATATCTAAAAAGAAAAATAATAACAAAATGTACAATACTTAGGACTATTCTTGATCAAAACTAAAATATATAAAGAATAGCACCAACCTTTTCTAAAACGGTTAAAAGGACAAGTATATATTAAATTTACTGACAAGAAGAATAGTTAATATAAACATGTCAATTCTCTCCCAGGTAATTTATGGACTTCATGAAATTCAATTAAAAGAACAAAAGGAGGGGTAGGTTTTGATCTACTAAAAAATTTTTTCAAGTAGTTACTATATCCTTTTTCTGCTACTACCAAGTATAATAATGGTGATAAAAATATATTTTGTAGAAGCAGAACTGAGAGCAATATGAAGTGAACAGATTAAATAGAGTTATATTATTATACAGAATATAGCCTATTATAGAGAATATAGTACATGGTCATATAATAATTTGGTAGGTTTCATTCACCAGTACTCCCTATGTTCCTCCTTCCTTACCCATTTATCCTTTTTCTCTATTCTGTTGGACTCTCCTCTGTTTTGGAGAGATCTATTCTTTTACTTGTTCCTATTTTTCCCCTCTAGCTTCTACATCTGAAAGAAAACATTCAAATCTTGACTTTCCGAGTTTGACTTCACTAAGCATGTTGTTCTTCAGTTCTATGCATTTACATGCAAAAGATATAATTTCATTATTCTTTCAGGCTGAATAAAATTCCACTGTGTATATATATACACCACATTTTCTGTATTATTTTATCTGTTCATAGGTATCTAGGCTGGTCCCACAACTTAGCTATTGTGAATTGCATTGCTATAAACATGGGTAGGTTTGTACTGCTATAATATGCTGATTTTAGATCTTTAGGATAAATACCAAAGGAGTGGGATAGCTGGATCATATGGTGGTTCCAATCCTAGCCTTTTGAGGAATCTCCATACTGCTTTTCAAAGCAATTGTACTAATTTACAATTTCACCAACAATGTGTGAGCCTACCATCTGCCCCACATCTTCACCAGCAATTGTTGTCATATGTTTTCCTAATGATTACCATTTTAACTGGAGTGAGATGAAATCTCAGTGTCGTTTTGATTTGCATTTCCCTGATTGCTAAGGATGTTCAACATTTTTTTCTATATATTTCTTGGCCATATGTATTTCTTTATTTGAAAAAAGTTCCTATAGTTCATTTGTCCATTTATTGATCGATTATTTAGGATTTTTTTGTGTGTGAAATTTTTTTTTAACCCCCTGTTGGAGAAGTAGCTGGCAAATGTTTTTTGCCAATGCCATAGGCTCTCTCTTCATACTCTTAATTGTTTCCTTTGCTGGGCTAAAGCTTTTTAATTTGATGTCATCCCACTTATTAATTCTTGATTTTATTTCTTGAGCTGTAGGGGTCTTATTTAGGTAGTCCGGGCCTGTGCCAATATGTTGGAGTATTGAATCTATGCTTTTTTTCTAGCAGTTGCAGAGTTTCTTGTTTAATTCCTAAGTCTTTGATCCACTTTCAGTTGAATCTTCATTCAGGGTGAGATATAAGAATGTAGTTTTATTCTTCTACAAGCTGATATCTATTTTTCCCAACATTATTTATTTAAAAGATTACCTTCTTTATAATACATGATTTTTGGCACCTTTGTGAACTATTGGATGATTGTCTCTCTGTGGGTTTGTCTTGTGTCTTCTATTCCATTGGTCTTCATGCCTGTTTTGATGTCAATAACATGCTTTTTTTTGTTACTAAAGCTCTGTAATATAATTTGAGATAAGGTATTATGACATCTTCAGTTCCACTCTTAATGCTCAGTACTGCTTTGGCTATTCGGGGTTATCAATACTTCCATAAGAAAATTTTAGGACTTTTTTCTAGTTCCGTAAAGAATGAAATTGATGAATGCAGGGATTCCAGTTTATCTTGGCCCAGAATTACACAGAATTAAAAAGGAATGATCTCTGCAAGACAAATATGAACTTGACAGAGATAAATATTTCCAAGTCAATTATACTACACATCTGACCTATTTTTCAAATCCAGGATGAGGAATAAATAGCCTGAGAAATTAGGTCAAGATTTCTTTATATATGTCCAAGATATTTTAAGGACAATTGGTGAAGATTCATATCCCACCCAAGAAAACAGACAAACAAATCAAGACTATTCATCCTCGTGTATCTACAGAGAAAGCTGGTTTTATGCCTTGAACAATTATGAGTGAAGGTCAGAAGTTTCAGAGGTCCTCAGATTTCCTCCAAATTTTATGATCTGGAAATCAGCCTTCCTTTTTTTCCCCTCAAAACTTTGGTTCAAGTATTGAGAGACCAATGTAACTCCACATCATCTACAACCACAGCTATGGGATTCTAACTGGAAAAAGTTATGCTTATTCAATGTATGTATCAAAACATACTCTACTGTCATGTTAAAAATAATGAAAATGGTAAAAATTTTTAAAAAATGCACAGTTAACGGCCAATATGAATTGCCTTCTTATGTCAAAAGATTCTTCCTTAAACTTTTAATACTTATTTTGAATAATATTAGATATTTCCTAGTATACTTATGCTTTCATGTAGAAACATTTGTTTAGAGCTTTCTCTATCTATATTTCTTTCTATCTATTTGTCTGTCTTTAGGTACAAGGGAATGAACCTAGGGGAAATTAAGGATTGAGCTGCATCCCCATCCATTTATTCATTTATTTTAAAATTTTGAGACAGGGTCTCATTAATTTTCTTGGGGCCTCACTAATTTTCTGAGGCTGACTTTGAACCTGGAAGTCTCCTGCCTCAGACTTCACAGCCACTGTTGGGATGCAGGATTTTGTCTTTTTTACCAGGCTGGGAGGTATTTGAGAAGGTCGGCTACAATTTGCATACAGTTTGAGGGTGTCCTCAGGGTTTCTGATCTGGAAGCTTGGTCCCAGTGTGGTAGTGTTGAGGTAGGATAACCACCAAGAGGTAGGACTAGTAGATAGTAATTAGAAGGTATTAATTGGACAATATTAACACATGTTTGTTGCAATTAGATCGTTTTCTGCAAGAATGTGTTATCATAAAGCATGTTAGCTGTCTCAGCTCAAACTCTTGCTTCCTGTCTCATCATGTGATTCCTCCTTTCAGAAGGCTCTCAACATGGCTAAGGAGATGTCACCATAATGCTCTTCAACCTCCCAAATCATGAGCTAAATAAATCTCTTTTCTTTATAAAATACATTCTCTATTGTTAATAGCAATAAAAACTAACTAATATAAAGTCTATGCATATTCATCAATGCAGTCTGAACTCACATACAGTAATTAGCACATAGTGGAGAATGAACTTCACTGTTTTGGTCAAATTATCTTCCATATATATAGTTTTTAATGTTAGGAACTAATCCCAGGACCCCATGTGTACCAAAAGTACTGCACCATAGAGCTACACATTCAGCAACTCTAGTATTGTCTTTTTCTTAACTGAATTTACACAATTTCCAGGCTTAACCTGACTACAAGCCCTTGAAGGAAGAAAAAAAATCAATTTATATGGTTAACTTTTTATAGTGTTGCACAATAAATATTAATTAAATATATGTGTTCATGTATGCAGCTATGAATCATAGAGATGTGTAAGAACTGTGATAAATTGTTTTCTCCTTTTCTTTGGTATTAAAATGAAGAACTCAATAGAGTCCACCAATTTTATTACTCATAATCTTACATTTTCTTTCTAATACATGACTGATGATTTAAGTGCATTGCATTCTCATTCTACAGAAAACATCAAGAAACTCAATTTTTCGAACAATGAGGTTGTTAGTCTGTTCCAACCTCTTCAATTGGCTAAAAATCAGAACTCATGCACACGTAAATTTTTACATGAGTTGTATTCAATAAGAAATATAGAAACTACATATTTTAAGACTATTGAGCATAGGATTGAAATGCTGATGACTGACCTCTACACAGTGTCTAGCTTTCATGCCATCAATTGTATTTTCTATCTTCCATGAAAATTAGCTCATTTCAAATGTAAACTTAATTAATCAGTTGATTAAATGTGCAAGAAATAATTTGGACAGTGAAACAACATGTAATGACTTTCTCACAGTGAATAAACCTGGGCTAAGAAGTTAGAATTTTACTGCATATTGTAGCAGTTAACTCAAGAAAAAGAAATAAAAAGACTTCTGATTGGAAAGGAAGAACTAAACTACCTCCATTTGCAGATGACATAATTTCATAGTTAGAAAGTCCTGTTTAGAATACAAAGTATCTTAAAAATTAACAACACATCAATTAAAAATGAGCCAATAAGCATGGAAAAAGATGCCCAGCATCACTAATCATTAGAGAAATGCAAATCAAAATCACAAACATGCACTAAGATGGCTATAATAAAAAATAGATTAAGGAGAAATTGAAACCTTCAACAACATGGTACTGATGTGAATGCAGAATGGTACAGCCTTATTGAAAAATAATATGACATTTTCACAGGGAACTAAACATAATTTACCACAAGATCCAGCAATCTACTTTTAAAAAAAAATGGCCTTTGTGTATTGACTCCTAGGCTGTTTATAATCACTGTAGGCAAAAGGCCAGTAGTTCAAAATCTCATCTGTGCCAAACTCAAACTTTTACACATTTAATTTAAAAAAAAAAGCTTAGATAAGCAAAGTTTTAGCCATTTAGAGCCTGACTACATAGTATTTCCTAAAAAGCTCCTCTGAGGGCAGTTTTCTATTGCCAAGATAGGGCAATGCAATTAGGAGACTCCAAAACCTGCTGCCCCTGGGATTTTCCTGATCCAGAGACTCTCTGCTGTGCTTCTGGCAGACAATGATCAGACAAATAAATCTCTCTAGTAATTATCCTCCTCTCTGAGAAATCCCATGCTCTTCCTACTCTGTATGATGTCTCCTCATCATAAAACTCTGTTCTGAGGGATTTTCCCTCTCTCATGTATCCCTAAATAAATGCATCAAATAAAGTTTGTTGTTTGTTCTTTCCTCTTATGATCACATCTCAGGTCCCCAAAGCCTGCAACTCTCTATAGAAGAAAGTAAGCTGGACTGAGACCAGGACTAGGGGAACAGTACAAGAACCCATACCTAACAAATAACGAACACCCAGGCTTGGCATATCTCAATCCACAACCTATAGAAAGAAGAAAGCCAAGTAGGTTCATGTTTCTGCCAGGACAACCACAACAATCTCAGGCAACATGAAGCAGGTTCAACAACACCAGCAGAAGTGATAGATTAGGAGCCCTGCCAGTAATAAGAGGCTTAAAGGAGCACACCCCTTCTTTGAACTTCTGCAAATTCCTCTTTCCATCAAGAGATACTGTGAGATTATCAGGCAAAATGGTTAAGGCTTCTTCACTTCACTTGAAATGGTATAATATTGACACCAGTAACTGTTCTAAGTCATATATAATCGTGTATCATTATCAACAAGGATACATTCTGAGAAATGCATTAGGTGATTTGAGCATTGTGCGAACAACATAGAGTGTACTTACTTAAAACTAGGTTGTACAGATCAATCACTTAGCCTGGCCTTTAGATGCAATAAAGGTACCCCTTAAGCAGAAGATGTGTAAGGTTGCTGCTGACATAACATAGCATGCATTTTATATGTCTATTTTTATATAAATAAAAGGAGTACATTATAAAATAATGATTAAAAAGTAGTATGTATAATAAATACATAAACTGGAAACATAGTCATTTATAATCAAATATACTTTTGTGTGCCTCATAATGACATTTCAGTCAACTATGGATCATATATAAAATAGTGGTCCAATGAAAGAATATAATAGAGCTTAAAATCCTATTGTCTGGTGTTTTTACTGTATCTTTTCTGTTTAGATACACAAATCCTTACCATTGTGCTACAGTTGCCTACAGTATATTATACAGTAGAATGACTGTACCAGTTTGTAGGCTAGGAGCAACAAGCTATACAGTACATAACTATGCAATATATTTTTATAAGAGTGATAGAGGAGTAAGTTTGTCTACACCACAACATCATAAAACTGTAATGCTTTGTGCTCTGATGTTACAATGACACTAAACAATAAGAATATTCAGCTCTATTATAATATTATAGGACCACTGTTATATATGTATGTGGTTTGCCATTGACTGAAACATCCTTATGTGGCATATGACTTCATATATTTTTTCATACTTAGAATAATCCTCAATCGTCACTAAAACTATACAGAGATACATTCAAAATGACTATACAAGTTGAGAATCTCTAATACAAAAATCTGAAATGCCCCAAATTCAAAATGTTTTGAGCATCAATTTGATACCACAAATGGATAATTTTGCACTCAACCTCATATGACTGATCACAGTTGAAACCCTAGAACACTAAAAAATATGATAAAAAGTTCCCTCAGATGGTGTACATAAAGTATATATGAAATATAAATGAATTTCATGTTGAATCTTTGGTTTTATCCCCATGCTATCTAATTAAATATATGCAGAAGTTTAAAAATCCACAAAAATTCAAAATCCAAAATTCTCCTGGTCTCAAATATCCCTGACAAGGAATATTCTACCTATATAAGCCAAAACAACTCTTTGTGTTCAAGTAACTCCACAGAAAAATAAGAAAATAGAAACAGAGGAATGAGAATGTAAAGATGCAATTATAAAACAAATGATAAAATGGAAGAGAAGCCCTAAGATAATCATTACATTAAACACAAACAAGTTAAAATGATAATCAAAAGACCAAGGTCAGAAAAATGGGTAAATAATATGATCCCTCTATATGCTGTTCCATTTCAGACATAAATATGTTGAAATTAAAAGGATAAGAAAAGATACCATGGAAACAATCAAAGCATAGTCAGCTGTATTAATATATGATAAAGTTATACTTAAGAGCAAAGAAAATTACTAGACACAATGAGGAATAACAAGCACTGGTAAAAATATCAGTCCAGGAGGAAGACATGATGGTATTAGATGTGTAACTACAGCACAGCAGACCCTCACAATACAGGAAAGAAGAAGATAAAGCTGAAAGGTGAAAAAGATAAATTCCCAATTATGGTTGGGAATATAAAAGTCCAGAATGCAGACTATGTTTTTCAATATATTATAGATTTGTTGTAGATCCTGTTCATCATGTCAACCTAATTTCCTCTATTCATTCTAAACATTTAACGATGCTTAGTAGAATTCTCCAGTGAAACCTTCTAAGCCTGAAAGCTTCATAAGTTCTTACAGCTGCAAATGAATCTATAACCATTTCGGTGAAAATTTCAGTTAAAAAAAAAAGGAAACTTAAAAGTTGAAATTCAAGGCAGAATTTAAAGCATTTGTTTTTTTCTTTGAAATAAATGAAAGGAAGATACTTTGAGATAAATGAAAAATAAACAAAAATATGGAAGAAATAGCAAGCTCAGGATGACAGCAGAAAGTTATAAATCAAACTAGAAATAAGAAAATAAATGCAAGGAGCACCCAACAGGGCAAAAAGAACTACCAGAACAATGTTAAAATAGTTATTAACAAGGGGCTGGGGATGTGGCTCAAGTGGTAGCGCGCTCGCCTGGCATGCGTGCGGCCCGGGTTCGATCCTCAGCACCACATACCAACAAGGATGTTGTGTCCGCCAAGAACTAGAAAATAAATATTGAAAATTCTCTCTCTCTCTCTCCCTCTCTCCCTCTCTCTCTCTCTCCTCTCTCTTTTAAAAAAAATAGTTATTAACAAGATAAGCTGATTCCTAATTAAACAAACAGGAAGACAGCAAGGGAAAAAGATACAGCAATGTAGGTCCTCAATGATATTGTATTGAAATCACATTCTGCAATGAACATAGGAGACAACTTTAAGCAGGTGTTAATACCATCTCCTCTTCATTTACCCCAAAGTACCTAGTTTGGAGGGTAATTTTCTATCATGAACAGATTCTTGTTCCAAAAGAACAGGCACCCATGGTCATGAAGAAACTGAGAAGAGTCAGGCCTCCTGTGTTTCACAAATGCATATGTTCAGTCTTGACTCCTATTCCAAACCTCAGATCAGTATTATACTCCTTTGTTCAATTTGTATCTCTACCTTTATCCTGAATCTGTTTTTAATTCAACATGTTCATCAACAACCCTTCTTTTGTTTGTCCTTCAAACCTTGCATCAGAGCATCTTCTTTGAAACCTAGATGTCAATCTTGGTCATTCTCTCCAGTATTGCTCCCATTTAAACATTTGCCAAATCTGGTATGTTGTACCTCTCTCTTACCTCCAACCCTTGCTTTGCTTTATTGTCACTGTGATTTATGGATTGCCAAGCCTTCCTACCTACTCTCATGAAGTTTCCTCCACTACTCGTCACACTGAAATCTATAAAGTTCCCCTGAAAAACATATATATGCAGACCCCATCACTTTAAAAATATCCACTGGTTCCTTAATGCAACATAAGATAGCCATGCAATTTGTGCTCAAATTAGGGCACTACTGAGTGACAGGAAAATCCAGTAAAAATTAGGATAAGGCAATGGTATAAATCAAGCTTGTCCTGGGGAATTTGAGACATGTAATGACTTTTTTCCCCTCCCTCTAATAGTATATTCAAAGCTTTTCACAATCTAATTCCCACATTTCCTCTTGACAGTCTCTTCGACTCAGGACTGACTACATTATTTACAAGCCAAAGTACAAAATAAAAATGTGAAGGCCCTTGTTCAAAGGTTAAGAATTTCAACTTGGCTACAGCAAAGCATTAAACCAGGTACACATTGCTTCTGAGCAGTTGATTATATATGACTGTACAATCCACAAACCCATACAGCTGCCTGCTATTATTTCTATATTTATTCATCCCTATTAGCTGATACACAATATCATTTCATAACAATCTATCCTCTACTATCTTTGGAATGTCTATTTCATCTTAGAATTCCTTTCCCTATTTTTCCACACAAAATACAACTTTTAAAATTAAAAAATTCCTTTTATTTATCTCTTCACTTAATTTTTCTATTCTGTATGTTGTAATTTTGGTATTATAATATTTATCATCTTTGAGAACAATAGATTGCCCTTCATGACTTTTATTGACATACTTGTCAACATATCTTTTAGTAGTCTTGTCTAAATTATTTTAAAGAATCTGTCTACTAAGTCCAAAATCTTGACCATCTCTGTGCCTGCTTCTATTGTCTTTTTCTTTTATTGAGATAGGACTCATTATCTTGGTTTTAGTGGTTTTCACAGTTTCTTTTTAATTTTATTTATATGATATTTGCATGAAAGAATTGGTAAGCCTAAAATGAAGGATATCCATAAAACATCATGTCCCTTCTTTTATATGTATACAAGTGAAAGATTTCATCAGTATGATAACAGAGTTGAGCTAGGCTGATTGACTTTATTGCAGTTTTATTACATTCAATTAAATAGCTTCATGCACTCTACAGGAGGACCTAAACTTTTCCTTCACCCTTTTGAGCACAGGTTCAATTGAAGAGTTCTCTTTGTGCTTTAGAATTGAGCCACCACCTCTTTGTCCATGAATGATGTTTCTCTATTTTATGGTTCAGATGACAACTTTTTGATTCACTGCAAAGAAGTCTTTGTTTTCCAGTGTCATTCATGATTTTCAACTCTGAAGATCTCTTTTCACCATGATTTCCATCCCCCAACTTTATAAGAGCAGCTGCCTTCCTTACTGTGAAACTTGGAGTATCTCAAAGCTTTTTTCTTGCCCTGCGCCAGACTGTGTAGCTGAGAGATCAGCAAGTCTCAGCATTTCTCATCTCCTCTCTCTTCTGCAGTAGTACTTAGGGGAGGATCTGCATACCTCAGGGAGCATCTCTCTCAGCTCTTCTGCCTTGTCTCCAGCCTTTTGGAACAGCACACCCAATCACTATTGAAGACTGTAGGAAAGATTTGGTGGGTGGTTGTAGATTTGTTCTGTGGTTTAGCTCCTTGAAATCTAATCTCTTGTGCCAACCTACACACAGCCATTAAAAGTTCATCAAAAGTTTAGCTGGTTTCTCCTTACCCTTTTCTATGGCAGACACCTCCTCCTCCTCGTTCATAGAAAATTAGAACAGCTGTGGAACTCTTCTGTGAAAAGCTTGTCATTTGTCTGGAAATTAGTTTATTTAGGTTTCATTGCATCTTCAGCTCTTTGAAGGATTTTTCAAAAAGGACTATGTGGTTTTGAAAGTTATCCAGCTTTTTTTTTTTTAGTTTTCAGGATAAAAGCAATGATTTCTTGTATCTTTCTATGTCCTAACCAGAAATAGAAATCCCAAACAATCTTTTTATAATTCCTTAATAATACATTTAAAATTTGGGGGTGTGTGAAATAGTTATAATACCATAAAGTGTTCTCTTAATATTAACTGCTTTCTTACATAATTACTTTCTTAGATAGCAGGTAGCTTACTTTTTTAATTTAAAATTTATGCTGACAATATATTAGATTAACTGAAGTGAATTTTTCAGATTTTCTATTTTTTTGACCCATGACTAGATACCTAAATCATTATAGTTCTCGAAGTAAAAGATGACATGTCTAGCTAAGATGTTAAAATACAATAATGAATCTTTCTTTTAAGAATAAACTTCTTTGATGATCACAATGTGTTTTAGACCCAGAAGGGTTTACCATTGAAAGCAATGCTACTTGAATTAAGTGAAAAAAAAATAGCAATTTGGTAGTCAAACAGAGCATTTGGATTTCTGCTATTACCACCAGACTCAGAATGTTCACATACAGTATCTTTTTGGAATCTCAAACCACCCAGTAAAATGCACAAGGTTAATGTAGGTAATTAATGTCACTATCTCTCCAGATTAATAAATTAAGTCCAAAGGACTTGCCAAAGGATGCAAAATTATTTAGATCTTCTAGCTCCAAGTTCACAACTGACTCTCCCACCATTCTTAGTCAGAAATCATGGCAATCTGACAGCATTTTTCAAGGTGTACTGGAATTTAGAAGTGAGACCTCAATCTTAGCAAAGAGAACTACATGGAAAAAAAAGAAGAGGTTCACATCATTAAATGTGTTTTTTTTCTTTTTTCCCCTAAGTATATCATGCTTTATTTGTGTTTAGAGAGAATTAGATCCCTCTGTATCTTTTTTTAAAATTATTTTTTAATTTATATATGACAGTGGAATGCATTACAACTATTATTACACATATAGAGCACAATTTGGTGGTCTTCTTATGACCATGATATTCCCAGGGAATCTGCAAAACTATGAATTCACTGCAGTGCAGTGTGTAAAATGGGTTCTAAGTGTTAAGTTGTCTACTGAGCTTCCTGGGCAAAGCATGAATATACGCATCTGAGACCAGCTCTGTGTTCTTTGTTGGCCCTCTAGTGTGGCTTCCACACTGTTAGCAAGGGATCCCTGCTCTCTACTGGATAAAGTCACACTTACTCAGCTGTCATAAGGTCTGCATGGATTTCTATTGCCTAGCTTTCTATACTTTTCCTCTCTCTCATAATGTTTATCCTGGCTGTAGTCATATATTAACTCTTTGCTAAACAGGAGATGAACCTTAGTGTGTTGGAAAGAAACATTAAACTTAAAAGTAGGAAAACAGAGATCAGAAGTATTTATATAATCTTCACTAATTTTTAAACCTGCTTAGATCTCATGCTGTTATTTTCTTTATATTATGAATATGTTGAAATGGGGGATATCCAAGTATTTTTCAAATGCTAATATTTTTTAATTAAGTGAAATTGTTTTTCTATTCCAACTTTTAGTTTGTTTATTTTTCCTTTGGAAAAAAAAGCCTGAATAAAAGGAATTGAGGTTATTACCTTGGGAAAGAATTGCCTCAGATTTAGATGATGTCACTTGATATATACATCTTGAAATACTCAGTTGTTCAGCCTAGAAATCTAGTTGTTTAAATTTATTTTAATAAAATGCCATATGAGATTTGTTTCTTGCTGGTTTTGTTATTAATAAGCTGCAACAAAAGCATTTTTTAAAATTTAACTTCTCAAGTTAAATTGTGCCTTTGAAGAAAAGACATAAAGCGAAGCATTTGATTTTACTTATAAGAACATTTAGTTCACAATGACACCTGGATTAGAGAACTTCTCCACAAATTTCCATATTTAGGGATAGAATACAAACTATGTTTCCAGAAAATTCTTATCCTCCAGCCTCACTGAGAAGTAGCTAGACCATTTGTCAACAAAGGACAGATTTTCTACTGAGGTAATTTACTAACCAGATGCTGAGATGGTCATCTCATGCCAGGGTGTATTCTGCAGCCAGAGACTGCACCTTCTATTTCAGGTTTTATGACAAATCTTCTATGTTTCTTAGAGCCGCTCCAGACACAGACATTAGCGAGACAGTGTTTTTTAATAGATAATATATCTGGATTAGTTCTCCTCAAAATAGGTCCAGGAGATATCCTACCTAGTTTATTCAGTCCCTAAATATAATGCAGGTTTCTTCTTTGGGTGTCTTTCTTTGTTTTTATCATGGCCTATCCCCACCAACATTTGAATCTTTTTAGTTAAGTTCTGAAAGCCAATTCAAAAGAGCTTTCATGATAATTTATCTGAATATAGAACTGATTTTTCTGAAGATGCTCTTCCCAAGGGCCAAGAATTTATGGTTTTCTTGATAAGAAAGTAAACACTTGGTTTGAACATTAGCTTGCCTTTAATTCTTTTGGTGCCTTAGCTGTAATAACAATTTCAGAGCCGTGAATATGTACTTTACTGAAGCTGACATTGCCTGATGACACCAATAGCCAAGCAGTGCTTCTTTAACATATGCTATTAATTCACATACCCACAGCCACTTAGAAGTGTCAGCAACAACAAGATCTTGGATACCAGTATTTTCATTGGAAAGACAATAAAAAACAAAAGAAGGAAATGAAATTCTTAGTTTTGAATGAGGACATCTAAAATATATATTTTGCATGTTTCACTACCTAAATTTTGTCTTCTAGTAGTGTTGTGAGATAAGGAGAATCATTCACCTTTTATAAATAATCAAAATGAGATGAGAAATTCCCAGCCCCATCTCCAGTTCACTCACCTCCCATCTGTCAGATTTTAAAGCTCTGCTTTCAGTTTTCAGGTCATATTATGAACCCTCTCCTAAGTCATTCTTTGGTTTGTCTTTTTTTTTCTGTTTGTTCTGTTTTTGTTTAAACAAGGGATGGTAAAAGAAAGTCTAAATAAATGTGTGCATCTAAGCAAAAATGGTAGGGTAAGTGAACAGAATTTAAACTCTTAAATATCTCAACTGATGACATTAATACAAACATGAATCGATGTTGTTCTGTTTTGAATATGAATATCCTAAATAAAATTTGGAGAATACATATGTGTTTTTATATTAGATTTAGTCTATTTTCTGACTTGACATATAGAGATAGGCCTTTAAAAATCAAAAAAGATCTTGACAATGAGATACTTTTCTTTTTAAGAATCAGACAAGTCAAATTTGTAATTGACATGGATTTACTTATTGTATGGGGCTTATAGATAGAAGTGGAGATAGGGAGAATAGGAATAATCTATTTTTGTCCTTCTGAAGTCCTCAAAAACTCTTTTTTTAAAAAAAATCAGAACAAAATGGCATATAGACAATGAACAGATGAGAGTGTATTAAATATAAATCATAAAATATCTTAAATTTATCAGGTTTTATTTATTTGTTTCTGCTTTGATGAAATGTGATGGTGTAGACTTTTTGTTCTTTTTACAACCTGGGTGTACCCTAGTTTCAGGTTGTGATGTAAAACTGGAAGTTCCCCAGAAGCTGTGAGCACATGGTTTTATTGAGCAGTAAAGGAGGCATGCTGATGGATCGTTATTTGTTTAAACGCCTGTAATATTCACATCACCAGTGTCATTATTCACTGAGTAGTGTGTAAGAACAGTCATTTTTTTTCTCCAATTTATTCCACACAGTCAGGCACTGGGAACAGTTCATTTCAACAAGGAAGCAAAAGTCCAGGTGTTACTAAAAATGCAGACAGTGTAACTATGGAAAAAAATTCAATCATCCCTGTAAGTCTTCTCCATTACTCAATACCAAAAAGAGAAGAAAAGGACCATCCTTTGAGCCACAGTTTCTGTAAATTTGGCAAAACATAGGTCCTGTAAACTAGACATAGATTTCTGATTAAATTTCTTTTGTAGAAATATTTGTGTGTGTATGTCTGATCTACAAAACTCATACTGAATAAAGAATATAGAAATAAAACTATTTGAATAAAACAAATTATTTATTTGTTATATAAATAATACATTGTAGCTAACTAATAAATATCCAAGAGAGATAAATTTAAAATCAATATATGTACAAATGAGGTTATTTCATGTTAGCTAGGAAACCATTATTATCTATTCTTCACTGTTCTGTTGGAAAAGAGTAGGAGGCAAATGAAAAATTCTTTCTAATGTCATTTAATATCCAAAGGGAAGCACCATTATTGCTTTTTTCTTGACTCTAGTTTTGATAATAAATTCATCCATAGAACTTTTATTCATGGAGAAAAGAAAATAATTTATAAAATTTAGTTTTCTAAAGGAAAATAATAAAATTGTCCATCCAGACATTAGTTTCTCTCTTTTACTAAAACTTAATCCAAGAGTTAAAGTTAAAAGAGGCATTTTACACTTGATAAAGCAATAAGATCAACAAAATAACTTGGAAAGTACAAAGTAATCTATCCTTAACACCAGAAAAATATAGATTATTTTGCATTATTAAAAACATAGACAGTAAACCTTTCCTAATTTCTACCACATTTGTGTAAAAATAGTGTCCCATCCTTACAGTCAAGGAAGAGGAGGGGATGTGTGGCAACCACAAAACCTGCTGAGTTAGTCTAGTGTACACATGTTCTTAAATTGTGGTCTCAGATTGTGCTTCCTGAAATCAATGTTTCTGAGATTCTTTTTTTTTTTTCAATTTTTTTAATCTTCCAGTCCTCAGGTTACACTTGAAATAATTGACTCAGAATTTTTGATTTTGGATGTCAGGCACTAGATTTTTTTTATAATGCCCTAGTGATTTAGCTTTGAAAAACAGGGTGGAAAACAGTTTTGGCTTTTGAAAATAATTTTTAAATGCATTTGTTAAAGTAAAATATAAAGGAACTACCTAATCCTGTAACTTATCCATTTGGTTGAGTTTCAATATCTTTTTAGATAATTGAAGGACTTTTCCATGAGTAACCCAGAACAAAAAAAAATGACCATTTTTTCCACTTAAGTTGAGAGACTTCTTAAGTAACTATATGTGTGTGTGTACACACACACACACACACACATATAGTTATGTATATATATGTACATATATATATACACACACATATAGTTATGTATATATATGTGTGTGTGTAGTTATGTATATATATATATGTGTGTGTGTGTGTATATATAAATTTTTTATAAGTAACTATATATAAATAGAAGAAATTCATCAAAATAAGCCGCTGTATATTCAGGTAATCTTTTTCCCCTACATTACATCCAAGGATTAGCAAATATACTCATTTCTTCATTAGAAACTTTTGTGGAATAATGATTATGTGCCACAGCTCACTCCCATATGAAATCATGGAACTGAGTCAAACATGGCCTCTTCATTCAAATAATTTATAGCATGAATGTGGATGTTTATTCACAATATATAACCAGTCATATTCTACACCACAAACTATTCTAAGGATAGATACCTAAGATAACAAAATAGTTAAAAACCCAAGCTTTGTGAAGTTTATTTTCTAGAGGTAAAAACAAGAAGCAAAAAGAAGTAAGTTAAAAATAAATAGAAAATAGTAGATATGAAAATAAAAATAAAAGCAACGAAGGAAGATAGGGAGTGTGAGTGGGAAAGGATTTGAATGCAGTGTTAAATACCGGGAACAGTGTCACTGAGGATATGACATTTAAGTAGACACCAGAAGAGGAAGAGGGGAAGCCACACCATTATTTTGAGAAGAAAATTCCCAGTAGAGAAAAGGAAAGGACCAATGCCCAGAACCAGGAATTTTTCTGATGAATTTAATGAAGAACAGAGCAGCCAGCCAATGAGGCTAGGGAACAGGGATGAGGAGTGTCCTCTAAGGCAGGTTGCAGAAGAGATCAGACAGAGCCTTGTCAAAACTTGAATGGGCTGAGGAGCAGTGGAGACTTTTGAGCAGAGGACTGACAAGATCTGACTTTCCTTTAAACAAACCATTGTGGTCACTGTTCTAAGGATTGACTGACAGTGCTAGGTAGTCGCTAGTAATGAGTGGTTGAATGCAAGCCCATAACACGCCGGGACATGGATTTTCTTTCAATTGCTTTTGAAAATTTGTTCTAATTAATTATACATGATGGCAGAATGCATTTTGGTTCATTGTACACAAATGTAGCACAGCTTTTCATTTCTTTGGTAGTATACAATATGGAGTTTCTCCTTATATGCAGTCATACATGTACCTAGGGTAATTATGTCCATCTCATTCCACCACCTTCCCTACCTCCAGGTCCCCTTCCCTCCCCCCCCCTTGCCCAAAGTTCCTCAATTTTTCCCAAGCACCCCCCCCACCATCACCACCATTAAGGATCAGCATCCACTTATCAGGGAGAACATTCAGCCTTTGTTTTTTGGGGGATTGGCTTACTTTGCTTAGCATGATATTCTCCAACTGATCCATTTACCTGCAAATGTTATAATTTCATTCTCTTTTAAAGCTGAGTAATATTCCATTGCATATATAGACCACAGTTTCTTTATCCATTCATCTATTGAAGGGCATCTAGGTTTCTTCCACAGTTTAACTATTGTGAATTGAGCTGCTATACACATTGATGTGGCCATGTCATGAGAGTATGATGATTTTAAGTCCTTTGGATATAGACCTATGAGTTAGATAGTCTGGTCAAATGGTGATTCCAGTCCATGTTTTTAAAGGAATCTCCATGCGACTTTCCAGGTTGTTTGCACCAATTTGTAGTGCCGATAGTAATGTGTGAGTGTACCTTTTTCCTCACATCCTCACCAACACTCATTGTTGCTTTTGTTCTTGATAATTGCCATTCTGACTAGAGTAAGATTTCAATTGCTTTTAAGGCTAACAAGTAATTGAATAACTTATAGAAAAATAACAGGTGTACTAATGCTGAGGATACATCATGGGAAAAAAGGGGAGATAATTAAGAAATATGTCAAGTAGGAGAGATGGATGGGATTAACTCCTGAGAGGTTAACCAGGATCACTGCACAGTTATAATTTAGGGGCATAGGCCTTTCAAGGTAATTCAGAAGGGGAAATTTTTTTTTAGCAGCACAGCCACACTAAGATGAAGTTTTCCAGGTCATAGACCACAACACCTGCATTAGCATTGGATTGAATTGTAGCTGAAGACCCTGGAATGGGATGATTCCCATGAAAGATCCTGAAAGAGGTTCAAAACTCCTCCCTCCACCTGAGGAGGAGGAGGAATTAAACATCTGATTCTTGCAGACTGCAGAATGTGGGTCTTGGTTCTCAAGGCAAACATAAAATAGCAATAAATTTGAAAATAGCATTGTTTCCTTTGTTGTTCTCTACTTAGAGATGACATACTTTCAAGAGAGTATTATTTGCTTGAGCCTTATTTTACTTCACTAATAAAATTAAATTCTCTTGCTTGTTTTTTTTTTATTATGTCTGATTATAACTTTTTTTTTTTTTTTGGTCAGAACACAAGAACCAAGAACCATGGTTAGAGCTCCAGATCCTCAGTCTGTTGTGACAAAGAGGCATGTGGAAGAAGTGCACTCATGCTATTACAAGATTGCAATGTGACATGTGTCTTCTGCAGATATTCTGTATGTTCATACCTCTGTGTGTTTTCTGAGAATATGATGATGAGTTTAGGAGTGATTCTCTGTGTTTTAGAGTATAGTATGCATAGCATTAGTGACACAATTGAAGTAGGGATAGAGCACTTTACCTAGCAGTTGGGCACTTTACCTAGCAGTTGGACTTCATCATATAAACAATGAAGGAATATCAAAGAATTTTGCATAATCTGGAAACAATATGAAAGAAAGATTAGAAAGAGGATAAAATAGGCATTCACTAAGTGTTTTCTCAAATTTAAGATCTACAGTTTAAGTGAAGGAAAATTAGTACAGCCTAATTTGCCAACTTGCAATGTGGGGAAAAAAGTATACTCATACACTGCTGTTGGGACTGCAAATTGGTACAGCCAATATAGAAAGCAGTATGAAGATTTCTTGGAAAACTGGAAATGGAACCACCATTTGACAGCTATCCCTCTCCTTGGTCTATACCCAAAGGACTTCAAGACAGCATAGTACAGGGACACAGCCACATCAATGTTTATAGCAGCACAATTCATAATAACTAAACTGTAGAATCAACCTAGATGAGATTCAATAGATGAATGGGTAAAAAATGTGGCATATATACTCAATGAAATGTTACTTAGCAATAAAAGAGAATAAAATCATGGCATTTGCAGGCAAATGGACGGCATTAGAAAAGATAATGCTAAGTGAAGTTAGCCAATCCCCAAACACCAAATGTCGATTTTTTTTTTCTCTGATATAAGGAGGCTGATTCATAGTGAGATAGGGAGGGGGAGCATGGGAGGAATAGACAAACTGTAAATAGAGCAGAGGGGTTCGAGGGGAAGGGAAGGGGCATGGGATTAGAAATGATGGTGAATATACTTTGTATACAACCAGAGATATGAAAAATTGTGCACTATATGTATAATAAGAATTGTAATGCATTCTGCTGTCATATATAAATAAAAATATTAATTAGATGGATAAAAGAACGAAAGTATTGCACTTTTGCTACATATTGTTGTTGTTCTGATAATTATTCTGTCTGCTACATATTGTTGTTGTTCTGATAATTATTCTGTCTCCTAGCCCACCTGCTAGTGCTGAATTCTGTACTGAGTAACATAATTCTAAGCTTCAACCAAAGTCATCAAGGCTATGAGAGAGAAAATGGCTCTCAATCACCTCCGTGGTAAAATCCCTATTGGGTTGCTGCTTGTCTTTGGTACAATTTAGCAAATGCACTTTCATTTCCTTTTGATAAATGTTAACTATCCACAAGTTAGAAAATCTTTAATGTAATCATAAAAAGCATAATACATAAAAGAAAGAGATGTGGTGATAGAAAATTAATTCAACTGTGGAACTAGGAAAGAGTTTTACCTATTCTTTGAGCTAATACTTTGTTATGGTTCTAATGATGTTCCATAGCTACTTGACAAGGTGAATGGAAAAAATTATTTATCCACAGTTTTTTATTTTGATAAAATGTAATTCTGTTTAACCCATTTAATAATCACATTACATGCAAAATTAATAACCTGTGTTTGTAAGGTAATATTAAAAGAAACTTATGAAAATTTATGGCATGAATGAAAAATTTTTCTACTGAGACATTCTCTGTTATTTGAGTAAATAAGAAAAAAGATGTTTATTTCTTGTGTGATACAAATAACTCATAATGCCTCTGCATTCTGGAAATCTTCTGTGACTGATGAGCATTTGTAAAAGAATCATTCATTCTATATGAGGTTACATTACAAATTAATAGAATTTAAAGTGTGTTGTTGTTTCTATTTGCACACTGATTTATTGCTTTGACATCAATGTCTCATTAAATAAATAATGTAAGCATAATTATAGCACAAATAATCACACATCTGAATATGAGTCACTTGTCAAAGGAAGAAAATTATTGTATGTAGTTAAAGATACTTAATTTTTATATACACAGTTTGTGCATTTCTCCTAGTGTGTTTATCTAGAAAAAAATGCTGCATATTAAGCTAAATTATGTCTAAGAGTCTCAGTCTGGCTTTTTTTTTCTTGCTAATGCTAACAACTAAGAAGAGCCTAAGACAGAATTTATTATTAATAGCAGCAGAATTCACTAATGAAACATTTAAGATAGGCCATTTATTTTATTAATCCTGAAGATTTCACCGAGTGGTAATAGTTTTGACTCTTATTAGAGACAAGAAAAATAATGCTTAGAAAGAATGAACTCTTTACCCCATATGACATTCTTAACATTTGAAAGAGTTATCTTGACCTTAACTGTCCATACTAATTCTGAATTTAAATCTTCATTTTTACTCTGTAGTCCAAAATGTGCTGAGAAAATAGAATGTCCATAGAGAATGATCATGCTTCTAATCTTCCATGAGCAGGACATGCTCTTTGTGCTAAAGCACATGAATGGAAAAGACCTCCTAGTGAGCTATGTATAGTCTCAGGCTAATACCTGCTATCCATTAGCTGTCCTGAGGGTCAGATATGGAGGTAGTAACAGCAAGTTTTGAGCAGAACTATTTGTAACTTAGAAGAGAAAACAATAACCTCAGGAAGGTTTTCACTTTCTACTCTCTAGTCTCCTAAGAGACCTTAGTTGATGTACCAAATAACCACTCTGAACTTCCAGTAAGATTGATTCCGTGCACATCCTTGCCTTCTGTCATGGAATGAGCAGATTACTTTTACATGCCTAGTGGTTGAAACCACATAGGAAGATGTATGTTTAGTGGTTTATGATGTATGGAAAATGACTAAATGAAAGGTTGTTTGGCTTTAAAATTTGAACATTTGGTCAGATGGTGAATAATTCTAAACAAATCTTTATTTTATTGATGGCCGCTGCATAATATCATTTTAGTTAATCCCATGTGCAGATCAAGGTTCTAAGACTCATGTTCACTACAAAACCACTGCTTGATGTTTCCTAATATGGTTTGACAAAACTAAAGTAATATGTTGCTGTTAGTAAAACCTGGACAAATTATTTCATCTTAGACTCTGCCTTGGTAGATAATCTGAATAGAATGTGCAAGAAAAGTTCCATTCCTTGGAAATGTGGGTTCCTAAATTCAGAATCAGAGACTCAGAGCTGCCAAATCCATCAGATATTTGATTTTTATTAGATGTCTTTACAACACTCTTACAGTTTCTTTATTAGAAAACAAGTATGCTGTTCAATTTTCCCTACTATCACAGGGAAATTTTTCTTATATAAGAAGAATTGTATTAGTGTATTATCACAAGAAACTGCCAATAATTTCAAAATATTTAATATCAATTTGTTCAACCTACTGATAACTAAATATATATTTGAAACTTTAAAATTAGTAAGGCTCAGAATTTCATTCAGGTGCGCCTACCAAGGCAATTAGAATCAAATAGAATTTCATGAATATGGAGAACCAAGAATTAATCTTTTCGAAGGTAATGTGTGGAATGATATTCAAGAACCTGGACAGAGGCAGTTTTAAAAGTAATTTCTCACTGGTTGTGATCAGTGCAAATGACTTGGCTAGGGATTGTAGTAGAGTCTTCCATGTTCCCAAAGGTAAGCTACAAAAGTGCCTAGAAACACTATCAGTGAAAGTTAAGGTTAATTTTAAAAGACTGGTATTATTTTAAATTTAAGTTGAAAGTGGGGACAGCCTCGTTGTTGCTTCTGCTTCTTTTGCCTATGTTCTACCTACAGCGACACAAGTTAGGCAAAAAAATCCAATTAACTAATGAATACTAGTCTTTGGATAAAGAATTACATATTTTATAGAGAAAAATGTACAAAAGCAGGATGGATATTTTCTCTATATTTTTAACAACACTTGCAAAAAATAAACCTTTACAATCCCATCTTCTTCAATATATTTATAACCAAGGCACCATCTTTCACCTGATGATAATTCTCAGAATAGTGAATACGAAAGACTCCAGAAATTAACAAGTTAAAGAGAGTGATCACACAATCCATCAGATAAGAGTTGATGCCACTTTTAAAAATTATTTTCTGCCACAAAAACATAATTAAGATATTTAAGTATGTTTTATTTTTATTCAATCCCCACATAGAAAAAATCTAAAATTTTAATAACAAGTAAAGACCTAAAGGAACACAGCTGAATTGTTTATCCAATAAAGGCTCACAAAATAGTCTACAGAATAAATTTTTATAACAAAACATAGCAGTTTCAAATAATAATCTACCAATAAGAGTAGGAAAAAAAAGAAAGAAAAAGACTTTAAGAATGTCCTAACTTCTGTATCCTGAGTGCTTCTTTCTCTTTCTCTTTCCACACCTACCCACCCACACATTTAGTCACAGATAAAATTTTAAGTTTTCATTCTTTTTCTTTGTGCAGTCTTACCCTTTACTAACAGGAAAAGACATTAAGAAGCAGGAAACCATTCCACATTTCTTAGAGATTGAGACCATCCGAGGTCATTGTGTGTAGTCAGGTTCATGTTTTATGTATACAGAAAGCTTAATAATGTGTGGTCTTAAAAACTGCATATATCATTTTTTATGCATTGTAATACCAACTATCTGTACAGATAATGGACCTCCAGATAAAAGAGTAGAGTCAACTTTCTTGGTCATGTCTTTCAAAAATCTAGTATAGATATATCATGGAATCCCAGGACTAACTAGAACTTAGTTTGCTAGCTCCAAAAAGAAGTGCACCTAAAAATATTTGATTGTCTTTAACACATAAATATTATATCATGTTATATTGTATTACAACTAAGGATAAAATACTTCCCAAACCAGACAGAACAGTACCGAAATTGCAATACAAGATTCACAGAGAGCCAGAGGGAAAAGCTTAGATCCTCGAATTCCAAATGAGACCAAGCAAGAGTTATGGTCACACTCGTTTCCAGATGGAACGTTTTTATTATTAATGGGTAGAATATGAATATAAATTATACAACATTTAAAACACAAAAAATGACAGAAAGTATTTTAATTACAAAATCAGTATATATTGCTTACATTTATTAAAGAAGCCAAATTGCAATGTTATTTTTACTTTATGAATTTTCCTTTTGATATTTAAACCCAGAAAAACATCACATTCCCACTTTAACTGCAAATTCAGTAGTGCTGAGGGATACTTAATAGGTGCTTGTGGTGATTTCAGGATAAATTTACAGAAAGTAGAAGTCTTGGATGAGACACAAAGCCAACATCTTTAAGTACAATGGAAAATGCTTTACATATGGTGTACATTTTTCCCATTCAGAGGATAAATATCCCAAAGTTCAGAAGCAGAAAAAAATAAGCAAATATAGAGTTGGTTCATTTGCAACTAAAGCAATAATTAATCAGCCCTGCATTTAAAATAATGTCCTTTGCTGTCAGCAACAGGTGCATACTAAACTGAGCTGGAAGGTTATGATAAAGATCTAGATCTAATTTGGAATATACCTGTTTTACAATGGTTGTGTTGCTTTCTAATTCTCAGGAAAAAACTGATGAGTGTTAGTAGAATTTGTTTCTGTAGATCTTGGTTTCTTTTTCTTTCTTTTTCTTTTCTTTTTTTTTTTTTTTTGGCAAGGAAGACAAAAAAAAATGATTTTACAACCAAATTCCACCTAACTCTAGAATCTCATGTGGTACTTCATGTATACACACATATTTAATAGTCAAAAAAGAAAATAAAACAAGATGCCTACTTTAATATGCACTTTTCCAATTATAATACTTTGGAGACTCTTCCTACATTGATTACTGCTGCCAAATTATTTTGTTTAGTCTTGATCACTAAAAAAGCATGAGGTATTATTGCAATTTAAAGGAAGAATATCCTGAGATTTTTCAGGAATTTGGCTTTAAATGTACGTTTCTACAAATGTTTTTGAAAATCTTTTTATTTTTTACAAGTCTCTTCTCTTACTTCCAATGTTATCCATCTATTCAATTTTCTTCCTATTAATATTTCTATACCAACCTAAAGTCTATCACACGGCCTCTTGCTTGCTCAAGCATGAGCTGCTATTTCTATTTAATGGAAGAATATCCTGAAATTTTTCAGGAATTTAGTTTTAAATATATGTTTCTAGAAATTCTTCTAAACTGCATAATTTTGATATTTGTCTTATCAAAACTATTTGTTTATATACAGTGACTTTACAACAATAAATTATAAAAATTGAACTTATAAATTACAACATTTCTTTCATGAATTTTATATATTAAAATTGCATGAAAATTGTATGTAACTGGAAGACTCATATTTTTTAAGCTTCAACATCTTGAATAAGTTGTTCTATAAGTTTTCCTTTGCTTTCAATCTTGAATAATTTTAGGGAATTGACCAGACTAGAGATCTGAAAGTTATCATAAATTAAGTACAGGTAAAGCATTTTTATAATCTCTATCAAAGATTGCTCCCTACCAAATTTCTTTTAAGGATAATTTGATTATAAAGAAATGTCATGCTAATCCTGGGAAAGTCCTGAAAATAATTCAGAATTTTTATTGGTAAAAGAACATTTTTTAAATTTTGTTTTATTTTCTTGATTCTACATATGAGAGATAACATGCAATACTTGTCTTCCTGATAGTTTATTTCACTTAATGTAATAATTTTCCATTTCATCCATTTTCCTAAAGTCTTGAAAGTATAAGGGGACCTATTTGGAAAGGGAACAGGCTAGGAATATCAGAGGTTAGTAGGGAGAGTGGATATGATCAAAGCACATTACGTACATGTATGGAAATCACAATAAAATCCATAATATGTACAGTTAATAGGTGCTAATCATTGTAAAAGGAAGGAAAGAGAGATGGAAGAAGGGAGGGAGGGAAGGAAAGATAATATTTTTTAATTCATAATGAAAATTTTGTTCATTCAAAATAGAGTTAATCTCTTCTTTTAATGTAAACCAAGAAAAACTGACTGGAGACCAACTTTTTCTTTGGGCAAGAAACACACCAATCCTGCCAATGGAATTAGTGGGACCTATTCCTTTTTAGTAGCAAAAGATGACAAACAATTTCCTTTGCTGTAGTTACACTGGGGAGAAATGGCGTGTACTTTGCAGACTTAATTCAATAAAACAACCAATCATGCTTAATTTGTCTAAGGTTGTGAACCATCTAATTTTATTTTATTTGTTTACTTTTATTTTTTTGCAATGCTGGGAATTGAACCCAGTACCTCAACCATGCTTTGCAAGCTCTACTACTGAGTTACACCAACAACCCCAAAGTTGTTATATTATGTTAATGATTTTGGACAATTTCTGTCCATGAAGTAGGAAAAATAATCACAAAAATAGATCACAAGATTTAGGGGGAAATGGAAATGGAAGTAAGAGTCTGAATGATGAAATATTTTTTTCTCCCTTTTCTAGGGAAGTTAGGGAATAAAGCAAGAATAAATGTAAATGAAAATATTAGGTTAATGCTTGACTCTCCACTGAATGGTTTCAAGACCAGGAACTTATGAAAGCATTTGTTTTCCGTAACTCTCTGAAGTAGTGAATATTCTTCTTATGGTATTTCATAACTTCAAAGGGTTTCTCTTGCTAAACCATATGGATCTCTCTATAATCCTGCTTTTCAATCCAAATGCCACCTCACCTATTAAAGTTCTCTTGATACTTCTAGTGCTTTAACTTTTGACTCTTTTAAAAACCAATCATAGTCCTAGCAACAATTTTAATACATTTTAATATTTTAAAAATGAGGCATTTTTAAAAAGAAGTTAATTTATGTCCTAATAAAATAGGAGAAACTATAGCATAGGTAGTGAAAACCAAAGAGCTAAACATGTGTTTATGTATTTCAGAAAAAAAAAACATTAAAAAGAGAATAAGTAGAGTCAAAGAGTAATCTGAGCAGCTAAGAAAAGTTAAGATTCAAAGACTCTATAAAATGATTACCTCTTCTTACAAAGTACATTATTAGAAGTACTCCAGGTCACCTACAAGAAGAGGGAGTTATGTGCCCCTGTGGAAAAGAGGTGCTGAGGGCTTTCGGGGAGCTTCCCTGTGACAGTAGTCATCAACACACTCAATGCCCTGCACTGGGTATCTCTCCTTGATGGAGACTGAGAGCTATTCCAGGGCAGCTAATACCAAGGAATCCTGTGCAATGCAGGACAAAGAAATAAGTGAACAAAGGCCCAAATGCTCATTGTTCTTAGCATCTTAAATTAGAAAGAGTTCCTCAAATTTCAAATACTTCTGAGTTATTAAATGAAATACTTTATTCTTAAAAGTTACTTATTCAGCCATATCTGATCCAAAGTATGTTAATAGCTTTATTGGAAGTTGTATCTTTGGTTACTCCGAGTTAAAGGTTAGAAGATTTCTGTGTTCAATCCCTTCGTGTAAATAAGGAGCTGCAGTTAAGTTTCTCAAACCCACATCTCTTTGAGACAGATGATGGCAAAGTAAACTGGATGAACTTCAGCCCACTTTTACTCTGTTCTATTTGGTTCTTGGTGTCCAGAGTGTCTTTGAGTTACTTGATTCAGGTTGACGTTCTCACTGAAGATTTCTTATGAGTTTCTTCTCATCTTTGAATGCAATAGTAAAACATGAAAGAAATAGTGATTATTGATTGGGATTATGTCAATACCTCCTCATTTACACACAAATGAAAAAAGGGGCAAATTACCTATGTGATCTTATGTTATTTAGTGTAGCTAGTCCAGTAAAAGATGAGAGGAAGTGAATCAACACCTTTTCAAAATCTACAGAGGTAATCATTACAGAAAAGCTGCATCAAACATTATGTGATTGTTTTCCTCCTAATATCTTGTTTCCTAAGTTCACCATTTAACACTGGAGTAGTATGTGGCTTGAATAGAAATGTGTCTCCTTGTCCTGGTAAAGCTCGTAGTGCAATAACAAGGATAATGGCCTGTGATTCCAGTTTATGTTAACTCCTAAGCAAATTGTGTAGTCTATCTTTCTGTGAATTATTACCTAGAAGTTTGACATCCAAGCCCTAAGCAAATTCTGAAACTCTTTCCTATTATTGAATTATTCTTTTCCTTGAGGTTTGTCACTCAATACTATTCTACTTTCCCTATATCTCAGCATCTAATATTTTCTATAATAGTCCATAATGTGTATTTCAAATGTTTGAGGCCCTCCTCCTCTACTGCCACACACACATACAAGCTTTACACTCGCCATCGCCCTTTGCTTTAATAACTAGCTCTCAATTCCAAGAGATGCACCTGAAAATTATAAAGAAATGTCATTTCAGTGTGAAGTCTATGTGCTTGAGTTTCACCTAACTTCCTGATTAGGAAGTTTGATTCCCCAACCCCCAAACTCTCTATTCCATGAATCAAAATTGCTGGAGGTGGTGTGAAAAATATGCAATTTTTAACAGATCATTTTGAGGGGCACTGAATGACATAAATATCAGTCTAAACTCTGAGTTTCCCCTCATGCCTACTTATAAAACTTAGGTGATCAGAGTGCAACCTGCATGACTCCTATAATGTGAGACAGAAAGTTAAAGGTTGGAGAGTCCTGGTAAATAATGAAATGTGTTGACAGCATCCTCAGGTCAACAGATTATATCAAATCTCACATTTCCTAGCAGCTTCCTGAAACCCAGTCAAACGATATTTTCACTAGGGCTCACTACCCATTGCCTCCATCAAACCCACTCCCATCCTCATCTTGTGATAGCTATTGAAGGTGAGAGGAAGTTTTTTTGTTTGTTTCTTTGTTTTTTGTTTTTTGATGCTGGGGATTGAACTCAGGGCCTTGTGCATGCCAGGCAAGCACTCTACCAACTGAGTTATATCCCCAGCCCAAGAGAAAACCTTTTAACTATGTAATAAGAAGAAACCATTCCTGGCCTCCCAACACTCAGCACTGGAAGCAGAGATCAGATGTGACTCATCAGCTGCTTAATCACCAGGGATTCATTCCATTGGCCTCACTTAGGTGATCAGAGTGCAACCTGCATGACTCCTATAATGTGAGGCAGAAGGTTAAAGGTTAGAGAGTCCTGGTAAATAATGAAGTGTGTTGACAGCCTCCTCAGGTCAACAGATTACCCTTTTCATTTAAAAAAAAATCACCATTCTCCTTTGAATTATAGGTCATTGAGATTATTGCTTGGGCTTGCAGTAAACCAAGTAAAAGAAAAGATAAACTCAATATGCTCTAGAGGGTAGTAGAAAATTACTAAAAGTAATGATATGATTTGAGCAGAGTAAAGAGAACAAGTTCATGATTTTTAATAGAAACTACTTGTGGTTCCAAGGATTCATTATGTAAGCTATTTATTCAATTTTAGAACACTATAGTTGAGTTTCCTAGATAATTAAATCAACTTCTTCTCTGACTTCTGCCCTCTCTTTGAAGATCCCAGGGTTCATGAAGCTCATTATATTAAAAAGCATTTCATTCCAATACTTTTATTATTTTGTCAGAAAGATCTTGCTAAGTTTGAGTCAAATTCTTTGATACCACATGAGCAAGGCCAGACTTAGAGCTACTGGATAAACCCTTTGTGTAATTGAAGACAATGATTGTGGCACATTGAGAGCTTAAGCAAATGCTTTTTCCCCTATGATATTTCCATGTCTCCTGTGTCCTCAATGTGTTTGTCTCTGGAAAAGCTCATGTTTACCTGTGTCTCTTATAGAATGTAGGACTTGAACTGAATAGAACATGAAGATGTGGCTAGAAGGCTAGTTTACCATATAATATGTTCTGGACACTTTGTTTTTATAGTTCAAGCAATGATTCCTTTGGTTTTTGTTCCCCAATATAATATTCACATGAAACTTGGAGTCAGCTAAAACTTTTAAGTCTCTCTTCTCACCACATACCATCCTCAAACTGATTTTTAGCCAAACCACCCACATTCTACACCATTTCTTTTTATTTTAAACATAAATGTAAAACTAAATACATTTATGACAACACTTTTATCTTGTTTCAGATAGTGTAGTTCACAAAATTACTGGCAAACTCTTTGTTCCATGTATAAAATTTCCTTCTAAGCTCAGTGTTGGCTTTAGACTTAATAGATTTATGTTTTGTGGGGAAATAATGTTTATCATTATAGTGAACATTGATGGTAAATTTTCAACTTTAAGATATATTTATTATTAACAAAACAAATACATCAAGTTATTATTTACTAAATCATTACTACATGTTTTTAATATATATGTGTATATACACACATATATATATATATATATATATATGACATATACATATACCATATGTTAATCTATCTCAGTTTATCCATCTGTCTTAGATTACTTGAGAGAGCAAGTTTATGTAATCCCATTTAGGTCCATTAGATCTAGACATTTGTTGAGTGCTTACAAGTAGTAGATTTAACATTTACTCAGCATTTAACAGCAATGGGTATAGGTGTTAAGCATATATTGGTGAATAGAATTGCCATGATATCTGGTCTCATGGAAACATAAATTATATTCTGGTTCTGAAGAGAGATGATCAACATACATGCAAACAAATACATGTATAATTATAGTGTGCAATGAATGTGATAATGGAAAAGGAAAGAGAAAAATAGGATGGATGACTTATTTTGGTAAGGTAGTATGCAAATTTTCTTTTTAAATCAATCCCATAAAATTCTCATTGCCAATAAAAGAAATCAATACCATCACTGTCACAGTTTATAATGGCTATTTGGAATTATTCATATGTTTGCAGATTTTTGTGGCTCTTTGAGCAAGCCTCAACACACCATTATTATATAGTTTTGAGACAATGTATTTTGTCTGAAATATGGAAAAAATGATGATTGAAATTGTTCTTCCTACTTAAATACTATTCTGACTTTTCAATTTTTCTGTGGGATCCTTAGGAACAAACCCATAATTCATAATTGTAACCCTTTTTGGTCAGTCATAAATTTATAACTATTGCCAAGTGATATCAATTTAGGAAACACATTACAAATGCATGAAAAGAGATCTGTGCAATTATGTGTTCATACTTACATCCCTTGATGGTAGCTGTTTTACTAGGAATTTCCTATGTGAGCAGTAGCAGAGTAGCAGTATGCTCACATTTCTTAAAACCATCATTTGGCTACCCAATGCCAAGCTTGTTCTAAATCAGAGGAAAGAAAATCACATTAGCTAACTACATAATTTTACTACTGAAAATAGTTGCACTGTGTCTATGCTTACTCAACTTAATTTTGCCTGATCAGTATCAGAATATGAGAAAATAATGAGTTAGATAACACCCATAAATTGGAAAGCACCCAGGAATTGGTGGGAGAGAAGTTAATCAGACTCTAGGGAAGTGAGCAAACAGGATTTAAACAATGATGCCATGTTGGAGAGTCTATCTGAACAATGACAGGTAATTCAGGCCAGCATGGGTACGAGGGATTTCTGTAATTTCAGGAGTAGTGAATGAGGTTAAGATGTCAGTTTGTTTGTTTTTTTTTTTTCCCTTGAAGAACATTAGCTTTCATTCTTTTAACAATTTAATAAAATACATAAAGATTACTGATAAAAGAAATAAACTACCTTATAATCTAGCTTTATTTATATAACTTTTGAAATAGATTTAGTTTATTTTCTTCAAAAGGTAAGTGAGAGGACGAATATATTTGCCAGAGTAAATTCAGTTTTGAAGAAAACCTAGTGTTCTGCACAATTAGGTATAAGGTCATAAATATGGAGAAAAGAGCAATAAGATTTGAGTGCAACCCATGGAGTGTTCCCTGTTGACCAAAAATAACTACTTTTGCTTTCCCTTTAGGTTAAGAAGTTGCAGCTCCTGGTAAATATGAACTTTTTTCTTAGCAAGTTCAAAATTCAGCTGTCATCAATCATAACTCAAACTCTCCTTGTGTGGCTGGCTAGTTATCAAGCTGTGATTTCAGGGTGTCTACCAGAGCCTGCTCTTTTTTTTTTTTGCCAAGTTGACATTATCTCACCAGGAACCAGGGGTCACTCCACAAAGGTGAGTTATATAATCACCCCCATGTCAGTCGTATTTTACACCTTTACAACAGTTCCCCAAACAAGATTTTGTTATTCTTCCTCCAGAAATTATTAATTTTAAATGAAATATTATTGATTTTTAAAATATATTACTATAATTCTTCTTATGACATGTGTATAGATTTCTATAGTGTAGAATAGGATATTTTCATATAAATCTAATTCTAAAAGCAGCTGAAACTTAAAAATGTAATGTTAAGTGGTGAAATTTTTACTACTTGAAAATTATTACATCTTCGATTAAGAATTGTGAAACAAATATACTCTTACACTTTATTATTTCTGTATATGGTTCCATTATTAACATTGTGTTTTCTAGACATTCAAAATTGTATTCAAGGTAATGGCATAACTCCATTTGTCTTCTTTTTTAAACTTTCTTTTGTTATAAAAAAGGAACAATCCAAAAGTCTTTAGATTTCTTTTAATGAGTTGCATAAAGATCTGGCCTGTTAATATATGTAGTTAATACAACTTTATGTGACATTTTAATCAATTTTCTAAATAAAATATTTGAATGTATAAATTTGTAGATTTTTAAATACTTTGAAAATGCAGAAAATAACTTCTGGTGCTTATGGACCACCCTTTAAGAAAATCAAATCTATTCCCAACAGCTGGTTATCAGAACACGTCACACCTTAAGAATTCTCAGCAAGAAAAAAATCTCACATTTTGATTACATTTCATAGGATTATTTATGAAATACCACCAGAAAGGAATGCCAGAATATTGTCCTAGCTTTTCTACTGAAATAAATCTCAAGTAATATAATCAAAACATCATGAGAAGTTATTTTATTCTTATTTTTCTATTCAACATTAATCTTCTTTAACATCAGGACTACATAATGACCATGTGTCATGCTAAACATTAGAAATACAAAAGAAAAACAAATACATCTGAATCCATTCTTAACACTTCATTGGTCTTCTCCCCCAAACCGCCCCCTGACGTCCACTCTCTCCCCTCCATTGGCCTTTATAAAAAGTTTTTCTCTTAGTATGTGAAATTTATAGAGCATAGTCTATATTTAAGCTAAGCTTCAGTGATGAGATGGAGGTTTCAACAAAAAAAGAATCACTCACAAAAGTATATTTAAAGTGGATGGATAACAGTTTTTCCAGGTTTCTTTCTTTCTTTTTTTTTTTCCTCTTGTGAAGGACATTCCAACAGATAAGACAGAGGAATTTAACCTTTAGCCATACCTTTACAATGATAAACTGAGCTTGTGAAACATTTGTGGACTTTAGCCTGGAAGCCAAGTTGCTAAGAGAGAATTTTGCTCCTCTGAGTTGTATGGCCTCCAAACTGCTAGTGTGCAAATGTTGGCCTTGGCTAGCAGTTGTCATGCTGAGGTTCAGTGTTAAGAACCTAAGGCTATCATGAGGTGAATCACAATCTCCATTGACACTTTTAAAAAAAAAAAAAAAAAAAAAAAAGCTAATTGTTTTTTCCACATTTATCTATTGGAAGAGAACTTACATGGATTAAAAACAATGAAATAATGTTGAGCCTCCTCAAATACTTCTTGATCTTCATCCCCACTCCATTCCACCCACTTTCGGGAGTTTAGAACTAGGAAAACAAAATTATTTTCATTTATACTTTGAGAATACCCAACTAAAGACTTAACTCTTTATTCTTCAATGTGAGATTATGTCATATTTCAGTACTAAATTTTCTCTAAAAATTCCTCTCCTCTAAAAATTCATAAATATCCTAATTACTCTTTCTTAATATAAAATTATGGAACCCAACTAAATCTCATCAAAGAAAAACAAAAAGTAATTTTTTATTGAAACATGTAATAAATATTTATTTTGCAGAGTTGACAGAGGCAGGATATATTTAGATAACCTTCATAGCACTACAGTTTTATTAGCTATAGTACTGAAATAGCAAGCTCACTAGAAAAATGCAGACAACTTAATCTTTACTCTTTCCTGTGATATTTCTTTTCTTTCCCTTATCCCATTCAAATATGACTTATTTGAGATAGAGTACTCAGAGTCTATTAATACAGATAAATCAAATAGACCTTAATCAAAATTGAAGGATGAGGAGGTTAATGGGGACAGCCAGAATTCTCAATGCAACTTTTACAGACTTTCTAGGTCAAAATTAATGGAAACTGGAAAATGCTGTTTAGAGGTCTGATAGGTAATTGTTCATTTGTAAACCAGTATCTTTTTCTCCTTTTTGACAGGAAAGGCTTACCTAATGGACCTGGTGGGAAAACTGAAAGATGATTCTATCCTCTGGATTCAAGGTTCATAGAAAAAAATAAAAGGAGGGGGAGAGACTGAGAATGAGTGAGGCTATGGATCATTAGCTATGTCGCAAGAAACAGGGCAAGGGTGAAACGGATAGCTAGCAAAGGAAACATTTGACTTCCTGTAAATATGGGAACCTGGAAGAAGATGGCCTTGTGATCTGTCTCTTGCCTCACCAGGTCAAGCAGAAAGGGAAACATTAAACTCTATATTACTAGTTAGGTAGAGGGTCTGACTTAATGTCTCCAAGCTCTGTCCAAACCCATGTGATATCTGTGGAACACTAAACTTCTGTTTGTATCCTGAGTAAATGCACAGTGTCCCAAATTGTTATGTTGTATTTATTTATTGTTTTTAATCTATTATCTTTATGTTTCATATTATTGACCTGCCAGCTCCAAGTCCACATTTTAAATAATTGTTGTAGAATTTCTAACAGAACAGGCAAATCTCAGTCTGATAGTATATAAAAAAACATCATTCTTCTTATCTTTTCTTCCACTTTATCAACCACCTGCCTATCTTTAATTTTGATGATGATGCTAAAGAGGGAACAATGTCTAATTTAGAGTCCTCCTAGCCTTTCGGGTGATTTATACACCTAAGGCCAAGTCTTTCTAAGCACCATTTCCTCTGTTGTCTCTGAAATATGCAAGCCAGTGTATACCTAGAGATATAGTTAATCAGTTATAGGCATACTAGAAATTTTGGCATTTTGAGCTGTCAGTCCCTCAACTTCAGTAGGATATATGCAAGTGCCTATAGTTCATTCACCCAGTAACCCAATGAAGTCCCTAAGATACCATCACTTTATATCTAGATATCAGTAACTAGGCAGAGAAGTACTTGCCAACAATTCTGAGATATTTAAAATCTGAAGGCTAAGAGAGAATGTAGGCCATTGTAACCACCTTCAGGTAAGTGCAAGGCTCCCATCAATTCAAAAACATTGCCTTTTCCCTTTGTCAGAATATTTCTTGGCAAGTATTTTTCATATACCTATATAAGTGGTATAATCTGTATAGCCTTTGATAAGTACTTTGAAAATGCATTCCAAATTCCCACTGGCATCTGATACTTGATAAAAATTTCTGTTCCATTCTATAGATTTTTAAAAAGTGTATCATGTGTATTTTGGATAATAATGTCCATCACATTCCACCATTGTTTCTAACCCCATAGCCCCTCCTTTCCCCACCCATCCCTCTGCCCTAGAATTCACCCATTCCTCCCAAGCTCCCTCTCCCTACCCCACTATGAGTCAGCCTCCTTATATCAGAGAAAATATTTGACATTTGGTCTTTTGGGATTGTCTAACTTCACTTACCATTATCTTCTCCAACGCCATCCATTTACCTGCAAATGCCATGATTTTATTCTCTTTTAATCCTGAGTAATATTCCATTGTATATATATGTGAAAAAAAAGGAATTCATATAGTGTTTGTAGCAGTGTCCTAGAAGCTATGAGATATTACTAAGAAGCATAAGGCAAATTGAAACGAGAATGCATAACATAGTTAGATAAAAATAAACTGTATTTCAATTATGAAAAAAATGTATCACAATTTTAAGTGTTGATTAGGAAAAAACTTATATGTTTTAGAACACTAGTTTCCCTACATTTTCCAGCTAAGGGCAGATGGAAGTTCTGTGCTGCCTTGTCTATGCTATTTCTACAGTCTTCTGGCTGACCTCTATGCCTCCACGTTTGCCTTTCTCCTCTTTCAATATGGCAGCCAGAGTGTTGTTTTGTAAAGAGTTATTTCTCATCACATTCAAAAATCTCACCTTCTTACCATGATCTGTATGGTTCTACATTAGCTCCCTTGCTAATTCACTTCCTCTCATGTTCTTCCACACTCTTTTCCAGCTGCATTATCTCTTTGCCATTCTTTCAACACATCAAGCATACTTGCTATTCCCTCTACCTAGAATTCTCTTCCCCCAGATATGGATCTATTCACAACTTCATATTCAGGTCTTTGCCCAAATCACCTCCTAAATAGGAAGGTTTAACATTTTCATTGATGCCCTAGAAAGAACAAACTTGTATTCTGACAATGCTCTATTTCTTTCAAAACACTATCACTATCTGACATTACACTGTATTTGTTTGTAATATTTCTTGGTCCTGTGAGACCAAGAAACTTGTTTTCCACGGATGAGAATACTGAAATAATAGCCACTCAGTAAATATATATTGAATAAATAAATATCATTTTAGCCTTTTTCATAAATAAAATACATGGCATTTATATGATATTATCTTGTTACTTAAATTTTCAAGCAGGTACGTTATTGGTAGTCATATGGTTATCATGTCTGTTCCTTACCAATTAGTTTTCTATGTTGCAAGTGGCTGACAGTTTTACAGAACTCAGACCATTCTGGTCTTTGGGATTAACTTAATAAATAATGGAAGAAGTTGATTTACACATAGATTTTTCCATGAACAGGAAATTTAGTTATGTCATTTGTTACAAAAATCACAAATCAGAGGTCACATTTGACACTTACTGTTACAATACCACCAAGAGAGTATTTGGGAAAGATCATTTGAGTTTGACTTTACCATAAATTACCTGATATGTCTTGTTGACATATTTGCTTCTTGTTTTTCTTCAGTTAGTATATTAAGATTATCTATATGACACTGAATTAGGGCATTGAATTTAACACTTATGGGTTGTATAATTCCATATTCAATGTTAGTCTCAGTTTTCTTATTTTTTCAGATGAGAATCAAATATACACATTGCAAAGTTGGGTGGTAGATAGTTACTGAATTAATAATTTTCAGAGGATGCAGCCTAGTACATGATACATGGTAGGTATCGAACAATGGTTTTTCACTTCCATTCCACTCACTCACCCCATCTATGCTTTAACCCAAACCTTTTTGAGAAAGTAAAAGCAGTCTCCCCTAGATGTTTCCAGATAATCTAGAAAATTTAGTGCATTTTTTTAATAATACAAGTCATCTATTCCTCAATCCACTAAATCCTTTGCTTTAATATGCATGCTTTTGTAGAGTAATAAAATTAAACAATAAATAGGAATCTATTTTTTATGCTCATTTTCACAAATACATCATTTTTTGTGGCTTTAAAGTTGTCATATGATGTTAGAGTAAGATTTGATATATTGGACACATTTGTTGACCTCAACCAACCAAAATACAATTCTGATGAGCATATCCTGGCTAGGCCCTTGCTCTACTTACACTGCTAGTACCCTAAATCCCTATAAATACCATTCCATCACATCTTTCTAAGAAATTCAAGGGATTATATTTAATTACAGGGAACATAAATTATCAGTGTTGCTCTTAATATGTTGAGTTTTTGTCACATATTTTTGGATTGATTGCTTTGTCTATGGATTTGAATATCTGCAAACTTGACCTGCTTTATACAAATAAAGGTCTTTATATATTATTCAGTTTTTTATTCTGCAAGAAATATGTGCTCACAGAAAATTAAAATTGAAGAAGATTGTATTTCATGTAACAACAAGATGTTATAACAATTATCTTAGTCTATCTCTGTTTGCATTATTTAGAATCAACCTAAATACACAGAAAATTGAAAATGATAGATATTTTTGCCTTTTTTCTAAAAGACAATACCTACTCAAATTTAAATATTAGCCCTTTCATTTTAAGTACTTGGTAGACACATATAGATATGATTACTTAGTTACTTCATTCAGTAAAAAATGGATTAGATAGATTATTATAATGAGTAAATAGTAGAAGGGATTTTATTATGCTCATTTAGAATTTTTTTTAAAAAGTGAGGTCAAAATATTTAAATAATTATCCAAAGTTAAGTTTCCTCAGCCCACCAGAACTCTTTCTGAAACTAATGGCTTTTATCTAGAAACAAACTTGAGAGTAAGACATAAATTAATAAGGAAAAATATAAGACTGTCAGAGACCAATTTCTGATTGTAAGTCTATGAGACCAGGGGAAAAGAGGGCTGTTATTGCAAAGTAGATATATAGCTCTATTTATCTACCTACCTATCCATCTATCATCTATCTCAGCACTGATTAGACTGATGATTGACTTTAGCTCTGATGCATACAACTGAGAGTTGACAGTTTTGCTTTGAATTGGTAAGTCATGCTGTATACTCTGTTTTCATTTTTTAATCAGTTTATGACATAAATAATATGAAAAATATTTCAACTGTACACCATAAGAATAAAGACAAAAATAAATATGCACAAATACTCCTCAAAATTGTTAATTTCTTTCTTGCAGGGATACAGATTAGCAATTCTGAAATTACTGTACTAGGGTTGAACAAATCAGTCAATTGCTTTTGGAGAGCCAGACTTTCCACAGACAGATGAAAAAATCCCAATAAACCAGGAAGAAAATCTAGAATGAAATGGAGTCAGGGAACTAGTTCAGACTGTGTTTATTTAAAATTATATACAGATATGGAAATAAATATTGATATGTATATACATATATAGTTAGTATATATGTATATTAACTCTACCTGTAAACAGGGTTAGAAATACTACAATCCTAGAAGCACATCTACACCCAGATGTTTACTGGAGAAAGTTGGATTTCAAGGTTGAAGGAGGATAAAAGATGTGCAGGGAGCATCTTGGAGAGTCAGAAATTAAGGAAGACCTAACTAAAGAAAGAAAAAATAAATAAATAAAAGAAGAGTAGAGTTATATCAGAAAAACATATGTGCCCATCTGAAAGGGCTTCCAATGGCCATAGGTGGTATTATTTGAACAGCAAAGTAAATAACCACAGTATTGAATTATTATAACCAAAAGAGTAAAATAAAAATTCACGAGACAGTATTGACTTAAATGAATGGAAGACAAAGGACAAATCTTCCTCCTAGAGGAGGAGCTTAATTCTCATCCTCTTGAGTGTGGGCTGAACTTCCAAAAAAGAAAAAAGAAAAGACAAAAAAACAAAAATGATAACTTCACAATGGAGAAATTTTGCAGATTCTAGGTGAGCACAGTGAACATCATCATTGATAAGACATGTTGATCTCATGTACCCCCAATATAATACAATGAGAATGACACATTACCTCTTTTTCTTTTACCAAACTAAAAATTTCAGTTTAATCATGAAATTGATCAGGAAAACTTAAATTGTGAGAAATTCTATACAACCTCTGACCATTATTCATCAAAACTGCCAAGATTATTAAAAAACATTAAACGACTAACAAACTATCACAGTTCCTAGGGCCCCAAAGATATGAAGACTAAATATAGAGTATACTATCTTGCTTTGGATTAAATGCTACATAGATAAAGGAATATAGAGAAATTCTAACATTTGAGTAATGTCTATAGTTTGGTTAACAGTATTGTACAATGTTAAATTCTTAGTTTGGAGAGATGTACTATGATTACATAAAATGTTAACATTAGGGAAAGCTGGATGAAAGACAGGTGACGATATCTTCACAATTTTTCTATAAATATCAAATCATCTCAAAGTACAATAGTAAAATTATCTAGGTTTTCTCCTTGTTTATATCTGCCTAAATGATGCATGGTACTAATCAACAGGTTTTTCATAATCTCTATCAATAGAAGATTGTATTCTTATAATGCAGAATTTTATATCCCACTTTAATAAAAACACAGTCTCACATATTTTGAGTGTAACCTAATATTGGCTTATTTATGGAAATGGTGAAAAGTAAGATACTTTTGTGACCTGAATACTAGGTAGACATAGGATCTATACTAATTCAAACATAAATATTTTAAAACTCCCCTGAGGCATCCACCAAACAGAACATCACACTGAGAGGAACTCAGTGGGATAATATGTGACATAAAAGCCAGATACATAACTGCGTGGGTCCCTTACATGATTAGGATTACACTACTGGTGTGACTCTACACCAGGTACAGCCAGAGGAATGAGAAATTGTGCTCCATTTGGGCACAATGTGTCAAAACGCATTTTACGGTCATGTATAACTAATTAGAACATATTTTAAAAAATAGAAGGGAGGCCAGTAGAATAAAAGAAGGGGATCAAGGGAAAGGAGGGGAGAGAAGGGGGAGGTACTGAGATACTAGGGAATGAAAATTGATCAAATTATACTGCTTTTTGTGTGCATGTATGAATATATTATTAAAAATCCCACTGTTATAATGCACCAATAAAAAGGAAAACAAATAGATTTCATCCTAAATTTAAATCTAAAAAAATAAAGATTCATTGATAATTTCTTAAACTCCAGGTACTCTGCAAAGCAGTGTGGAGGGCACTGAATGAAGTGGACACTGTTCCTACTGTTCCCACCTTGAAGTAGTTTACTGTTTAATAGGATGACCATGAAAACACTCTTCCCCTTAGTCTCTGAAGCCAAAATATATCTCTTTATGACTCTCACACACTCACACTTCACCTTCTACACTTTTATCAAGAGCACAGAATCTATCTAATTACTTTTCTACCAGAACTAGAAACATGAGCTATCTGCTTTTTCATTAGGTCTTTTAGGGCTCAGAGTCTATATTCTTTCATCCATTTCCCCAAAATACTGCAGAAAAGTATCCATTCATGTCCATCCAGCTAATTTCAGTAAAAAGGCTGCTTCCACTGCTGCTTCCAATAGTATGGGGAAGCAAACAAATGCTATAGAAAGAAAGAACTGGATGTTGAAAATTAGCTTTTACTTTCAGGGGAAAGATCAATAAGATGAGGAATTAATGACAAGTACACTGTTTCTTTACTAAATAAGGTTTTATCTCAACAACATAATTTTTTTTCTCAGAAAAAAATTTTGGTAGTAATCAGACATACACAACAATTTTGGTAGTAATTAAACATGCACAGCAATCTACATGCTGATTCTAAAGTATGTAGACAGTGCTGCCGTTGCTAATTGTATGTACCATTGTAGGTGTCCACAGGGATTATCTAGAAGAAAATAACAAAAGCAATGCCAACTAAAATTCCACACTTCTTCTTCTTAAAGGTCAAGAATGCATAACAATATTTCAGTATAATAAACCAAAAAATAATTACTGTACTTTTAAGTAGTATTTATAATAAGTATCAAAGAGTTTATTCTGGAATTATCAGAAGAAAAAATAATCTCACTCATAAAATATTTCATCATTTGGTGAATTAATTGTGAATTAGATCAACCTTATAATTGCCAGTAATAGAAGTGTGGATCAGAATTCTTACATTTAAGATCAAGTTTTAAACAGGGTAAGGGGGTAAAATTTATCATAATACCATTTGAACATCTTGTACCTGCCTGGTCCTCAGAGTCTCTATTCTATTCTCCACATCTCTTTCTCTAATCATGGGTACCAATTTGAACTTGGTACTGCCATTTGCCAGTGTTTTTTTTCCCTTGGAGAAGTATTTAATCTCTGTCTCTTCCCCTGTGTGCCTTAGTTTATTAATACAAGAAACAAGATAAAAATAACAATGCCTATTTCAAACCCACCATCAAATCTTTTTCCTTAGATATTGTTAACATGTGACAAATGAAAAAGTTTTTCCCGAAATAGTTTATTAAGAAATGAAAACCACAATAATACCTACCTACAAGTTAATTTAATCAGAAAAATTAAATATATACTTTATAAAAAGATTTGATGAAGGTCTTTAGCTCTAGAATGTTCAAGAGCTATTATGTATTGCTGGGCCAATGCCCAATAGATGGAAGATGGCTTTCACACAGCTATCTGGATCACAGTGACCTTGAGACAACCTTGAGTGCCTGTGGAATACAAGGTGCTCCTGTGTCCCCTGCAAACAAATAAAAAAAGGGAAACCAGAAAATAGAAACATAAAATAGATATTTTTTTTCTTGTTCTTACCTCTGGCTAAGTATTATAAAACCAGAAATCAAAAGATACTGAGAAGGAAGAGTATCTTTGTATCTTGGCCTTTTGTTCTATTTTGCTTTCCTCCTATGATTACTGGTTCTGATCCTTAATTTCTTCCATTAAAAGGATCTATTAGATTATCTTATTTCTAATCTCAGGTGCATGGACAAACCTTATATTTAACTATATTTCTTGACCCTTAGGTTGAAGTACTCCGAGGAACTAGCAGAGTTAAAAGAATATTTCTAGATGAAAAGAGAAAAAAAATAGAGGATACCTTAGTTGTTGAAAGATAGCTAGCTTCTTAATTCAAATGTTCTATAGGATTTGACAGGCCTAGGATTTGAAGGGAAACTTGTAAAATTAGCCAAACTTACTGGCACCTATGATGACAAGGTACTTTTCTACTAACTTGTATTTTACTTCATTCTCACGACAGTATGATGCACAGATATTTATTTATTGCAGATTAAAAAAACAACCTAAAACAGTTAAATTCTTTAAAATCACACAATAGAGAGAGAGCCAGAACTTGAAAATCAGATAGCCTAATGAGCCTAAGATCTTAAACTCTACTCTTACTTATTCTATTTTTAAAGATGACTGAATTGGAAGATTAGGATCTAAAACAAAACTCAAGAATAAAAAAAAACACACTCTTTAAAATGAATGCCATCATTGATATTTTTAATGAAGTCTTATATGAGAATGGGAACATATCCTAAATGAATATATTCACTAATATAGTAAGGGTTATAATTAGGAATCATTATTACATTTTCCTACAAGATTTTAAGATTAAAAGTGAAATTTTATTTGTGAAGAGATTAATTAAGGACTTTTATTCTCTTATTTAAAAAATAACTATAGAATATCTTTCTGGTCTTTGAGAACAAACATATTAGCTAAATGAAATCTCAGAGAAAATTGAATAAATCCGAACAAGATTGCTACATGTTTCAATTTAAGATTAACACTGAGTAAAAAGAGTAAAGACTTAGGGAGAAAAATAAAACTGTAATACCACTAAGTATAATTTATGTCAGTGTAAAATTCTGGGTTAAAGTTCAGAAATATTTTGACATGGTAAAGCATATCAACAGATCAAAGTATTAAAAAATTTAAAACCTTATAAGAGGGGAGTTCAAAACCCAATTGAGTCGAATGTATGAAAGATGATATGTCTTGAGCTCTGTAATGTTTTGAACAATCAATAAAAAAAAAATAATAAATAAATAAATAAATTTAAAAAAAGGCAAAAAAAAAAAAGAGTTGTAATACATAGCATAATGTGATAAAACCCAATAATATTCACTACTAGGACACAACTGTTTAAAAATTAAGAGTGGAAAGATATCTTACTATGGTAAAAGTATATATAAAACTAATAATCGGCATCCTTACTAACAGTGAAAATTCTTGGCATGAGATGAAGCACTTGAGATTGCATTAACATTAGGATCAACAATAAAAGGCCTGTCATGCCCAGAGGATATGAAGCGAATTAGTCACGTGACGCTTGGCGTAGATGTATAAGATTCAACATAAATGTGCTAGTCATAGGACTATGGAGACATACATGAATTCACTCACAAAAATCAGAAAAGAAATTTTTATAATTAATAAAATAACTTAATAAGGCAGCTGGCTCTGAACTATACAAATATCAATAGCTTTCTTCTCTATCCGCAATAACCAATAAGATCCATTTCACACTGGCAATCATAATCTTAAATTTTATTAGATGCAGGTAGGGAGAAAACTATACAACTTTACTTTAAAAAATAGGAAACTTTAATAATTATAGAAATATGCTAAGTTCCTAGAAAATAATGGTGAATAATCTGAAAATATCATTAGCTTTAGGTTTAATAGGAGTCCAGTAAAAATTCCAGTGGGATTATTTTTGGAACTTGATGAAATAATTCTAAAGTTCATATGCCATAACAGTGGACAAAATGTTCTAAACATTTTAAAGAGATAATTAGCCAGGGGAACCTGCCTATAAACAGCAAAAGACACTGGAAAGCCATTTTGCCTTTTATGTTTGTTCTGCTTTTCATATTTAATAATAATTCACACAATAGTTATGTTTTATTTCTAAAAATATCATATATCAATGAAAGCCAAACTTATGTATATGTGTTAAAATAAAGTAACCAAAGACCCAACACATAGAAAATGAGTACTTTAGGCATTATTGACTCATACAGATTATAAAGATGTGGCATTTACAGATGTATAATAGGAATGGATAATGGCTGGTTTTGCTGCTACCACAGTTCAGGTACCAGTCATCTCTCCCCTGATTATTGAAGCAGTGTTCTAATGATCAACTCAATTTCTCCAGTACATGGTTCACATAGCTGAAAAGGTTATCTACACAAAAATTAATTAAATCATGTTTCTTCCAGATTTAACAACCATGGCTGGTTTCCCATTAGGGACTTGGCTTACAAATATTTGTCTGCATGGCCCACTGCACCCCTCCAACTTCACTCCCTAATGTCTGCTTGAGCTTTACCCAGAATGTTCCAACCTCATTCTTTTAGTTATGACATGGTCACTGTCTTTGCACATGAGTTTTCTTCTGCCTAGAATCCTGTTAGAGTATCCTATTCAATCACACTCCAATATATAAGGCCCTAATTTGAAGGTCAAAATTTTTGATATTTCATGGATATTTGATATTTTGATATTTTTGATATTTCATGAAAGCAAGTTCCTGGTGGTGACTGCACAGCCAGTACCTAAACTGGTGCCATTGATATATAGACACTCCATAAACATCTGTTACATAAATGAATAAATGAGGATCTACTACACATTGTATTATAATTACTTGCATATTTTCTTTGATCCTATTTGAGTGCAAGAATGTGTTTTAGGGAAATTCGGTTTGCTTGTTTGTTATAAGTTTATCTTCAGTGCTTAAACACCTAGGGCATAACAAATGTTTGTTTAATAAATAAATATATATCATAATATGATGCTACAGTAAGGAACACAAGAATTACTTAACTAGCACACTAGTATATAGTATTTACTTACTAAGAGAACCAGTGAGAGAGTGTGTGTATGTGTGTGTGTGTGTGTGTGTGTGTGTGTTATAACTAACTGGTGTTTATCTCAATTGCAGGTAATTGTGTTTAGATATTTTCATAGTCAGCATTCTTTTTACATTTTACCTTATATGAAAATGACAATTTTTACTCTTCAGAAGACATTTCATACCATAATGTGATGTCCTGAGCACTGCTTTTATCTTTTGGGTATCCATCTGATATATTGGGACCTTCTGGAGAACAGTCTTTTCTAAGGGTCCTTTAATGAGACAGAATCTTGAGCGGCAGAACTAATTTGGATATTATAAGATATTAAATTGGATATTATATTGGCAGATACTTAGCATTATACATGACAACCCAGCAAAGTTTTCTGAGTAAACAAAAAATGTAAATTAAAAAAATGGAAAAAATCCTTAAAATATTCTTTTATGAACAGTGCCATTTAACATCTGTAAAAAGTAGACAGCCTAATTACAAATCCTGCATCCTTCCTTATAACTTTACTAAACTGAAAAAGCAACAGGATTGCTTCCTAATTGTATGGATGCCTGAAAGCAATAAGATTGTCTATCTTTAAAAGGAATCCATAATTAACCATTATCCTTAATTGAGACTTTTTCAAGGAAGTCCCAACTACTTTTCCATATTTACAGGATCTATGTAGCTAATTGCTCTCTGATACAAACCTGTTTTTCAAGTAGCACACTGTTCCTTAAATAAGTAGCTTTGGAAATTCAGACTTTTAAAAATTATTTTAAGGAGAGGCACCATCATAACTTGATTTGAATTTGTGGTTCAGTTTGCTTACATTGAAGTATATAGAAAGCAAATAAACCTAGAAAACTTAGCGTGGCATCCAGATAAAAATAAAATAAGGTAGACATTTTGGTGTCTGCTTTCCTTTATCTCAGTTTAATATGGAATCTCACTTGATACTTCCCTGAGCACAGACTTAGCCTTTGAAATGTCCCCAAATCATTACCATTATGGCATAGCATTTTCTTACCTAAAGTCTAAATCCTATTGTCTATAAGATACGAGAAGAAAAAATAAAGAACTTCTGAAAATAGTTCGTCTAAGAAATGAGAGTAGAATGTAAAATGTTATTCAGAAAACCTCTTTGAGGACACTAATACTTACTTTTTAAAATGTATTTATCAGCCTATTGCTTTTACTTTACTTTTTTATTTCTTGCTTTTATTAGTTTTAAAATATTCTTCTTATGAACGTGCTTTAAACAAAGCACTTGGTCTTATCATTTCAGTTGGACAAACACATTTTACTGCCTTTTTTTTAGTCATTTTATTGGATTTCACATGAACCACAGACATCTGTGGCTCCAGAGAATGCTTATGCTATGGGCAATTTTGCTGAAGGCAACAGTTGCTTTTAAAAGTGCAAAATGGCAAAGAAATTATTGACTAGTTCATATGTGGCTAATGACAAATTATACTTCATTACTAATCTCTGTAAGAAAATGAGAAGTGCTATGTCTCTTATCTACTGAAATTATGAAATGCCATTCCCACCCTTCTCTGGTATCTTTATCTGTCTTCCATTTTTGCTGCCATGAAAAATTGTTCAAATATTGAATATGTTTTGTGTAGGGGAGAAACAAAAGTTACTAGTAGCTCTTCATACCAGAATCTCTGGTGCCCAGTTAGAAAATTACATCTGTTAATGATCAATGGAGCAACTTCTACTAACAATTCCTCAATTGCCAACAATTCCTCAAAATATGGTGTTTCCTTTGCATCACATCCCTATTAATTAGAACACAACAGCAAAACTCCTTAATTGAGTTGTCTGCCTGGAATGAGTTAAAGTGTGAACTGTTCAAATTTACCTTGATGCTGCATTTCTTGATTCTTGCTTAACATCACAACAATTGAGAGTGAAATTGGTGAACACAAGAGTAATGCAATACTTGCATTAATGTATCACAATGATTTATAATGTTGCCAAAGGGTCCAGAAACAAGAGAGCAGGTGAAGGAATTCAGAATTGAGTTTATATTGCAGATCATTCTGCTTCTAAGAATGGGTTATATATTCAGGACTTTCCTGGTCTGGGACCTAATGTTCTGTCACTTCTGTTACCAAAGTTCCAAGAAAAAGTTTGGAATTGCTTCAACTAGAGCCTACACACATCAGTGCAGTGGCCACCAACCCTTATAGCACTGTTGAACTGTGACAAATCAGCATGTTTATAAACCCAGTTAAGAGCTATGTCAAAACCACCAGCTGGTGCAACAGATTTGCATCTGAACTCAAACTGATACAAAAATCAGATTTAGGGCTGGGGATGTGGCTCAAGTGGTAGTGTGCTCACCTGGCATGCGCGTGGCCCTGGGTTTGATCCTTAGCACCACGTACAAATAAAGATGTTGTATCTGCTGAAAACTAAAAAATAAATATTTAAAAAATCCCCTCTCTCTCTCTCTCTCTCTCTCTCTCTCTCTCTCTCTCTCTCTCTCTCTCTCTCAAGAAAAAATCAGATTTAATTCCTTATGAAGGCGCTTTTAAGATGATGGCACACTCTAAAGTCTCTAGGGAAAAAGGACCAAGATACTGCTTCTAAAATAGGTGACATACACTAATATTTGTTAACAGTCATATGCCAGCAACTTGAATTTCACAAATAACTTGGTAAGAAAACTGAGTATTGCTGAGAAGAGGCTTTGGCTACTGAGCAGAGTTTCTTTCCCTTTGCACTTGATGCACTTTGAAAATAGACATAGAAAGCCCTTGGTTGAATAAACTTGGTGTATTTCAGATTATTAGTCTCGTGTGTGACTTCTGGGTGCATTTTTGAGGATAGCATCCATCTTAAAGGCATTTTAAAATTAGGGCTTTCTCATGAATGTGGTAAAATGGAATTTATAACAAGGTCACTAATGGAATGTATTTGCATGACTCATTTATCCTTTTATAGGCTGTACATGGCCAGACACAGGGGTGTTATCTATAGTGTTTCTAAAATTATCTGAGACTTTCATCCAACTTTAAGAAACTTTAGAAAAAGAGCAAAATAAATATACTTCTTCTGAGTGACTTTAAAACAGGTACATGATTTTTAAAACAAAGAATAATTTTTGGAACAAAGAAAATATTTTGGGGACCAGGTGCAAGAATCTGACAAGAACTTATGGTGGCAATCAGAAAAATAGGATGAAATGGAATTTAAATGAATATTTTAAAATTATAAACACTCAAAACATTCTCTATGTATTAGAAAAATATAAAGACATAATTAGTATGTAGTCTGTGTTTTAATGGAAAGTATAACTGCAATACAACAAAATTAAATAAACTGACTAAAACGTTGCTTCAATTTTAAGAAAGAAACAATTTGAGCTGGCAGCGGGTCCTTATAATGGAGCAAATTTTCTTCCCTCCCAGTTAGTAAGTGACAAGAAAAGCCTTCAGCCAAACATATAAACTTTCTATGGGCTATTTGAACATTTTATGAGGTCTTAAAGAATTCATAATTTTAAATTTTCAATGAACGAAAACAGCCTGTTGGTGTTGTAAATCATTTGGTGTAATATCATTCTCTCTCTGCACTCTGCTGTTTCATTTGCAGCTGGACATCCAGTCACCACCAACACTGACTGTACCTGCTGTCATTTGCATGGAGAGAATTCATTCATTGAACAAATTATGCAAGTGCCCAGGCAAACTGCTCATTTTCTTTATCCTGTTGGATAAAGAAACAAGGCTTATTTTCTTCACAGTATGATAGTTCTGTTGCTTTCTGAAGAAATAAAACTTGAGATAGAGAACCATATAGAAAATCAAAAGAAGTGAATATTACTTTAAAATGAGCTGGGCATATGCTCTCAGGGGTTTGGGAAAACTGTAAATCGGAACACTGAGGCGTCCAGTTAGTTCTTCAGGACTCCTAGAGGTTCTCACCGATCTGAACAGCCCTTCTTTCAGGGGTCACAGGCGAGGAGCTCTTTGAGCCACAACTTCACAGCAAGCAGCATGCCAGAGCCATTGGGGGTGTGTTTCTTGACAACAATAACTGAACACAAGACAATGAGGATAAGGGTAGGTAAAGCTACAAAATGGAGAGTGACAAAGGCAGGACTTGTCACTACCTGCAGGCCCTCCTTCTGTGTAGACCCAATATCAATCTCCAAATGTTCCTGGCATAGACTTTGCCATCAGCATTTCTGGGATCCAACACCGATGTTACTTTGTTTCTCCAGGAGGGAGCACTTTGGTTCCCTGTCCCCAGGAGGACAGTATAAACATAGTCTGCTTTTCAATCTGTGTCTGAAACATGATGGAAATATTTGATATTTGAAAGAGTTGGTTATAAGTTAAATATTTATTTCTTCCATTTTATCTCTGTCTTAAGTTATGTCATAATAAAGCAATTGTTAGACTGTATTATTTTAGCTCCTCACAGAAATGCCTTGTAAAAATTACTCTTCAATGTTAATGCCCTCAGCTTTACTAAACGTGAAATTAAAAACTTGGACATTTCATTGTCTGCTCATTGGCCCTTTTGTAAAAATTCCTATGATAAATTCCTCCTCAGATTCCATCAGGAGAAGTTTTTTCATCAGATGAACTTTAATATTAATTTTATGGGTAGGAAGAAACTGTATGAATTTGTTGTCTCTTTTGGAACTGTCTGTCAAACTTACTTTGTAGCTACAGGAACTAAGCCATTTTAGATTCCAGTTAATAATGAAGCTAGTTCTCTCTCCGTCTCCCTTTCCAAAATGTTACTTATACTGGAGATCTATAGATTACAGTTCAGAATTTCCTAGAAGGCCTTTGAAAGACACTGATTCCTAAGCCACAACCCAGAGCTGATACAGTAGCTCTTGAAAGGGACATAGGAATGGGCACTTTCAAGCAATTCTCACCATCATTATGCACTCTTGAGTTCAAAACTATATTTTAAACAGTTCTCATTGGTCTTTTAATGGAGTTGAGGGACTCAGATCTTATTTTTCTTTTTGAATTGAATAAAGTGACTGACATGAGATAGTCAAACACCATGTTCTCGGTTTTTGTCACAAGGTAGGATGATAAGGTAGCTCATGACCAGACAGAATTAATAAACATATAAAATCTTCTACTGTGGAAATGTATAGAATTCATTCACAAGTATGTTGCTTATCACTAAGGTCACATTAAGTAAAAGGAAAAAAAAAAACCCAGAGAAACCAAGAAATTTTGCAATAAAACCTACAAAGCTTTTTGCAAAAAGAGTTTAAAATTCAAAGTTAAAATTCAGAGTTCTAGTTTCCAGGTACTTAAGTACTGGATTCCAAATTAATTGTAGGTATTCTTTCCTTCTTTCTTTCTCTTATACTTTTTTCATGTGAAAGATTTTGTTTGGGTTCAAACTAATTGCCTGCCAGGGTTTGATTACTAGATATTTTCCTAGCTTGCCTCTGCAAATGGTTTTCACAGATATGAAAACCAGCATACAGCTGCTTTACAGTGAAAGTCATTGATGGAAACCTTAGACCGCTATATGATGCATTTGGGTGTTTTTCCTAGCACAACTGCTGATTCTGTCTAGTGTAGACACACTCTAAAGGTACAAAGAATTAGCATATAATGCAGTCTACACAAGCAAATGTTAAAAAATTCAAAACATTGTTTTAAATAAATGATGCATATTTTGTAACATGCTAAAAATTAATAAAACTAAATTTATTTTAAAGCTATGTGATTACAATCTCATATGTTCTTCATCAAATTAACCTTTTCTTTTTGAAGAGTTTCATACAGAAAAATATCTCACTTTTCCGTAAAGAAGTATATGAAAACAAATGACACTAGCTTGTGGCCACAAACTTGCCAAAGTTTGAAAATGTGTAAAAAAAAATAAAGAGGTGGCAGTAAATGTTTTCAAATCTCTATTTAGACTCATGAAAAATATGAGTCCAACTTCCTTTGGCTATAACAAACTAAAGTAACTAAAATGGTAAAAAAATAATAATAATTATAATTTTTAAAAACTCGGATGAGGTAAAAACTAGGGAGGTTCAGACCTATAGTGCACAAAATTCAAGAAATATTTACTTTATAGAGTACAAGTGGACCCAACAAGCAAGAAAAAAAATTTCTTTCATAAGAAAGCAAAACAACTTTACAAGAAAACAGCAAGAGTATAGAAGAAGCTCAATTATATACTTCCCACTTTTAAGAAGCAAAGGTTGGAGAGCCCTGGGAGAGAGAAAAAATTCCTAGCACTGGTGTATATCAGAATCAGCTGAGTAAGGAAGACCCCAAGCAACTTCAGCTATACCTAGAGGAAAGCCAGCTCCCTGCTGGTTTGGTAATGGATATTATGGTTGAATGAAGCCATTTCCTAAAACAGAAAGAGCTAAAACCTATAATCAGAGAAAGCTTAGAAAATAACAATAATGAAAAATGTTTTGCTTAAAAATGTTGAGATTCAGCCAATATTACTCTCTAAAAAGAAATGGTAACTTTCACTACCTCCATGGTTAAACAGGAAGGAATAAAAATAAATTAACTAAATGTCTAACCCAATAAATTAGGATTAGAACAAGAAAATAAACCCAAGATAAACAAGAGAAATAAAATAAAGGTTAATATTTGAGTTTCCACTCTTCAGTTTCTTTGTATAAATTAATTTAATCCTCCACACCATCCAATGTGTGGATTAAATGTAGCGATAGTAATCGCTACTATTAATAGAACTGTTTTAAAGATGAGGAAACTGAGTTTCAAGGAGATTACATGAAATTAAAATAAGTGATTAGTAAAAGCAATAATTACTTATTAGAAAAATGCACAGAGAAAAACATTATGTATGTTCATTGTTAGGACTGTAAAAGGTGATGGGACAACTGAAATAAGAATACTCACAAAGTTTAAAAGCATAGTATGTTTAGCTCTCTTACTGTTGAAAATACCAAAAAAAAAAAAATTGGTGAACTTTCTGGTACAATGTAGATCATCAACTTTGAATCAAGAAATGTAGTAAGTCTGAATATCAAAGGGTTGAAAATACTGTTGGTTAATTCCTCAAAATAAAGGAATAGGTCTAGATTGTCTTTAGAATGAGAGGGTGAAAAATAAATTCCTACATATTAAAAATTTTTTGAGTCTTTCTATAAGTAGCCTCACTTCTACCCTCTGTTGCCCCCTCAATTTTCTTTTAAATTTTAAGGAACAAATCACTTCCAGGCTACAATTTTTGCATGTCCAAATCTAGATATATGTTGAGTTACTCTTTATCCAGGGACTAACTTACATTGTAATGAAGAAATTGCAGAAATAACTGAACAATACATCAAATAGTGGGGAGGCTAAATGTCACCACTTTTATAGAATGCCTTTACAAAATGGAAGGCAAGTTGAATGGAGAACAGTAAAGCAAAGCTTGCTAAACTGACCTGAGGTAACTGGCAGAAGTGAAAGAGCTGCCCTGCCTGGAACAGGGTATGACATCACAGTCAACAGGGGCAGCAGAGGACTTCAGGCAAAAATGAAGCTATTTAGGATGACTTAGTGAAAAATTCAAACATGTACAAATTAATTCCTCTACCCACCCACTCTTATTCCATTCCCATTACCTTTACTCACTGAAGACCTAGGAGACAAGAATTAAGCTAAAACTTAAGTTTCTGAAAGAAAGAATGAGTGAAGGAGAGAGAAAAAGTGTGTGTGTGTGTGTGTGTGTGTGTGTGTGTGTGTGTGTGTGAGAACGCATGCGCGTTCTCTGGGGAAAAGGATAGGAGAGATGTTTCTACCCTAAAGTCCCCTTTGTTCTAGCACTTGGGCATCGTCCAGTTTAATGGAGCAAGCCTGTCTGCCCACACTGAAGCAGTTAGTGTCAGTTGACAACCCACCTAGGTATACTAGGCTCCCAGGTAGTCTGTCTATGGCTTTACTTCTAAGGCAAGAATGGAAAATCCATAAGCACCAGATAAAAGAAGAAAGTCACCAGCATGAAAGTGAAAACCGAGATACACTAACTGAAAAATTATAGCAGAAGAAAGAATAGAAATAGAAAGGGAAAAAAACAATAAACTATTCTCAAAATCATATTCTGACAGATACCCTACACTGAATATAGAAAATGCTATTGGTGTACATAATTAAAATAGGGACAGTAGATTTTACAAAATTAATTAATGATAAATTTACTGAAGTTGACAACTATACTCTGATTATGTAAGAGACTATCCCTCCATTCTTACATATATGATAAAGGACAGAGATTGCAAAATATTTGGGGTTAAGGAGTTTGTAACTTGCTCTCAAATGTCATGTAAGGTTGTATGTGTTTATGTATGTATAACAAAGCCAAGAGTAAATGGTAACCATAGGCAATTTGGAGTAGATGGTCTATGAATATCCTTTGTATTCTTTGTATTTTATTCTTGCAACTTTTCTGTAACTTTGAATTTTTTATCACAAATTAAATTTTAAAGTTTTGAAAACTTTATTTTCTATGCACGTTTTTCAGAAAGACATTAAAGTAGGTGCTCCCCCAACTAAAGAAAGTAACTAAGAAAAAATGAAGACATGGGATCCAAGACACTGAGGATGTATCCCAGGAGAGAAGCAAAAGAAATACCCAGATGTAGAGGGAGAAAGGTATGAACTGGATCAGGTTAGAAGCCTCAGGTAAAGAATCTTCTTAAAAAGCAGAAACTCAGATAATGCTTTGTATATCTGAATCTAATCAAAGAAAATTTATAAAACTCTTGGATAATTGGGTTTTTAATGAGTAAGGATAAAGAAAGCTAAGTAAATGAAAAATCCTGGCCTCATTAATAACCACACAACTAAAAAGTGCTTTGAAAAGGATAAGTAATCTTAATTTTATACATGGTTCTGCTAAGAAAAAGTGTTTATATAGAAAATGGAGTAAGTGAATATTAATCTGATAATTCTAGGAACCCAGAGGGCACATATCATGTAACTTGAAAAAGGGGGATGGGAAGGAGTTCACCGATATTTAACTTTTCTGGAAAATCAAAATGGAAAAACAAACAAAACAAAACACCATGCAACAACAAAGGCAAAGATGTTATTTTAAATGAGACGTAAATAACAAAAAATTCAGAGTAGTGAATCAAAAGCAACAGTTTCCAAAACTCAAAATGAGGAAGGAGGTAGGGGTGACCTGCTTGCTTTCATAAAGAACATCTTAAAACCAATTGACTCAAAAATTTGAGCATGTATAACTTTAATAAAAATAAAAATAAAGTTAGAGCTTTTAAGATGCCAGACTAGAGGAAGTCTTTCTCCTGGCTTCTCCATGACATGAAACCAAGAAAGCAGATAGGCAGCTTCTCAGCAAGATGAATGAACAAAAATAACGGGGGTTGCAGGGTGGGGGGTTCTTCACTAGAATATAAAGCTGGAAATTCAGAGCAGACTAGGGACTCAGGAACTTAAATATAATAAAATAAGGAAGAAATCTCCAGTGGCACCAGATATTTCCAGAGCAGTCCCTTCTGCAAGAAAAGTGAAGGGATAAAGGAATTAAAGGAACTCAGATTTTTAGGAGTCCTGAGGTTTATGGATCCTTCAGAAATCAAGGACATAGCCCGAAAAAACTGAAAGGTGTGTTGCACAATAACCTTTTGTTCAAAAGAAGCCACAATTTCTCCAGGTGGCATGTGAAAGACAAAGAAAGGAACCATTTTACAGCTGCAGCATTGGGGCCAGCACTTGAGGGAGCTGATTGCTGGCAAACCTGAGTTTGGCCTGAAATACAGACCCAGTAAACACACACTGCACAACATAGAATGTGCTTAAGTGACCAGGAGAAAATCAATATGGAGAGAGGTTTACACAAGGGACAACTGGTTGTGGAAACCCACCTGGCTCTATCCCTCCCCCTCCAACCTGGCTGCTTGCAGGACCATCTGGCTGGGAATTTGGAAAGGTAGGTGCAGGATAAACTGAATTTGGAGACTGAATCCTAGACCAGGAACCATGGGAGCTGAAGGTGACATAGTGGACTGATAATTAGCTCCTCTACCACACAAGTGGAACCCAGGGGAGATTTTGGGAGTATAGTCTTCCTGCATGGACCAGCAATTACTAGACCCTCGAGGAGCCCTGATTTAAAATCTCCAGACCAATTGATATTGAGCAAAGAGCCTAGAGCCCATCTAAGCCTGAACTCTGCCTCCAGGAATTCCACATATGAAATTACATCTCCCACTCCAGCAATTCAGAAGGTGGAGCATAATGTTCCAGACAATTCCACCCAAAGCTGGTGAGAAGAGAAGCTGACAACCTTTTGAATTCCTACAGAAAGAATTCTTTAACATTTCATTGGGATTTTTTTTTTGCTTGCTTTTTTTCTTGTGTTTTTTTTTTCTCTTTTTCTTTTATGCTTCATTGTGACCTTAATGGTACATGGACATTTATACATAATCATAGTTGTTGTTTTTTTCCTTTTTTCTAGCATTTTTAAGGAAGTTATTTTTCATGGATCAGGTTGTTGAAGACTAGGATGTTAGATTAGTATGTTTTTGTTTTATTTTGTATTCTTTTATTTTTGTTTTTAAATTTTAAAATTTTTTACTTTATATATGCATGTATGTTTTTTCTCTTACCTATTCTCTTTCTCTCTTTTCTTCTACTAACAAAAAGTCTCTATTGTTATTTCACTCTTTCTTTAATTGTTTACTCCTGTCTTCTCCCCCTGTCCCTCATAATCATTTATTCTGTATCATTTTGTTGTCTGTCTATCCACCATCTGGAATTATAAAAACCTTTGCAAACTTGCTGTTTTTATTGTAGACAATAATTGATCATATAATTTCTGTTTATTGAGATAATTAACATTGTAGACATCATAGTAGGAACTATTTGGTTCAATGTTATATACAGTTTCCATTGGTTGTTGTTATTGTTTGTCTCCACTTATACAGTGAAGTATTGGAAACCTTCAGGGACACTGTAAGTCCACACAGTAGTAACTCTACTGCTTCAGATCCATATTGTTAGATGGGCAAACATTCAAACAACATGAAAAATCAAGGAAACAAATCACCCTGAATAAACCAGGATGCTCTATTAAAAATCCATCAACACCACAGTGGAAGAAATGTCAGAGAAAGAGTTTAGAATGTACAAAGTTAAACTAGCATGTGAAGAAAAGGATGTTATAAAGAATAAAATCAAAGAGAAAATACAGGAAGTGAAAGATCACTTCAATAAAGAGACATTCTGAAAAAAAATAAGCAGAAATCCTTAAAATAAAGGACTCAATAAACCAAATTAAAAATGTAACTGAAAGTACCACCAACAGTCTAGATCACTTGAAAGACAGATTTAGGCAATTAAGAAAAATTATATAATCTTAAAAATAAAGTTATCCATGGAGAAAAGATGTTAAGAGACCATAAACAGACTTCTAGATATATGGGATAACCTGAGAAGACCAAAGTAAAGATATATTGAGATAGATAAAGGCTCAGCGATATAAGTAAAAGAAATGCACAAATTTTTCAATGAAATAATATCAGAAAACTTTATGAACCTAATAAATAATATGGAAAATCAAAACAGGAGTCTTACAGGACTCCAAATATACAAAATTACAGTAGATTCACACCAAGGAACATTATTATAAAAATAAATGACATACAGAATGAGGATACAATTGCAAAGGCTGCCAGAGACAAATGACAAGTAACATTTAGAGGCAAACCAATCTGGATTTCCACTGATCTCTTAACCCAGACCCTCAAAGCAAGAAAGTCTTGGAAAAATAACCAAGCTCCGAAAGAAAATGGATGCCAGCCAAGAATATTATATACAGCAAAATTAAGTTTCAGATGTAATGATGAAATTTAAAAAATTCCATCATAAATAATAATTAAGAGAATTCACAACCATAAAGCCTTCACTACAAAACATTCTCAATAAGATATTTCATGAGGAAGACATGAAACATTAATGTGAAAAGCAGCAAAGGGGGAAACTAAATTAAAAGAAGAGTGAATCAATAGAGAAATTAATTTGAATTTAAAACCAGAAATAAGTCAAAATGACAGAATAAAAATTGTATTTTAATAACATTGAATGTAAATGGCCTAAACTCATCAATCAAAGAACATAATCTGGCAGTTTGGATTAAAAACACAAGACCCAAGAACATGCTAGTTCCAAGAGACTTACTTCACGGAAAAAGACATCCACAGACTGAAGGTAAAAGGATGGGTAAAAATTTATCATTCACATGAGTTTTATAAACAAGCAGTGTTTCTAGTCTCATATCAGATAAAGGGGAATTGAAGCCAACATTAAGTAGAAGGGACAAGGGTCATTTCATATTGCATAAGGGAATTATATATACATCAACAAGACATAGCAATCAAAACTATTTTATTTATTTTTTTAATTGTGGATGAATATGATGCCTTTATTTATTTATTCATTTTTATGTGGTGCTGAGGATTGAACCTAGTGCCCCACACATGCTAGTCAAACACGCTACAAATGAGCTACAACCCCAGACCAACAATTATAAATATTTATGCCCCAAACAATGAAGCATCTATGTACATCAACCAAACCATTCTCAAATTCAAGAAGAAAGTAGACCACAGCACTATAATATGTGGTGACCTTAACATACCTCTCTCACCACAAACAAAAACTAAATAAAGAAGTTATAGAACTAAAAAATATAACTAATAATTTAGACTTAACAGACATACATAGAATATTTCATCCATCAAGTATTGAATACATTTTTTTTTCTCAGCAGCACATGAATCCTTCTCTAAAATATCTTAGGCCACAAAGCAACTCTCATTAAATTCAAAAAAGTAGAGATAATACCTTTCATCCTATTATAATGGAATAAAATTAGAAATCAATGATAAAATAAAAAATAGAAGTTACAGAGCTAGTGTTATGGCTCAGTGGCAGAGCCCTCACCTAACACATGTGAGATACTAGGTTTAATCCTTAGCACCACATACAAAAAAAAAAGTAAAATAAAGACATGATGTCCATCTACAATTACAAAAAAAAATTTAAATAGAAGTTATTCTAACACCTGGAGAATAAATAATACACTATTGAGTATGAATGGATAGCAGAAGAAATGAGGGATAAATTTAAAAATACTTAGAGGTAATTGAGAATAGTGATACAACATATCCTCTGGGACACTGGGAAGGCAGTGATGAGAGGTGAGTTCATTCAATTGAGCTCATTCATTAAAAGAATACAAAGTCAACAAATAAATAATATAGTATTACATCTCAAAGCCCTAGGGGAAAATAACAAATCAACAAAAAAAGCAATAGAAGACAGGAAGTAATTAAAATCAGAGCTGAAATCAATGAAATTGAAACAAACAAACAATCAAAACAATCAAAAACCCAACAAAACAAAAATTAGGTTCTTTGAAAAAATAAATAAAATTGATAAACTCTTATACAGGCTAACAAAGAAAAAGAGAGAGGAAAGTCAAAATACTAAAATTTGATATGAAAAATGAAATGGCACAAAGGACATTACTAAAATGCAGGCAACAATCAGAGCCTATTTTGAAAATTTATATTCTAATAAAATAGAAAATATTAAAGACATCAACAAATTTATGGAGACATGAAAGCTACTCAGATTAAATCAGGAGGACATAGAAAATTTAAACAGATCAATTTCAAACAATGAAATTAAAAACACCATCAAAAGTATATCAAGAAAGAAAAGCCCAGGAGCAGTTGGAGTGTCAGCTGAGTTCTACCAGATGTTCAAAGAAGAATCAACATCAATCCTCCTCAAAAATTCCAGGAAGAAGAAAAAGGAGAAAATGCTTCCAAATTTATTTTAAGAAGCTAGTATCCCTGATACCCAAACCAGACAAAGTACATCAAGGAGTGGAAATTTCAGACCAATATCCCTGATGAATATAGATCCAAAAATTCTTAACAGAATAATGGCAAATCAGATACAAAATCATATTAAAAAGATAATGCACATGACCAAGTGGGATTCATCCTAGGGACTCAAGGTTGGTTCAACATTCAGAAATCAATAAGCATAATTCCTCACATCAATAGCCTTAAACACAGGAATAATGTGATTATCTCAAACTGATAAAAAACATTTGATAAAATATAGCATGTATTCATGTTCAAAACACTAGAAAAACTAGGGATATTAGGAACATACCTCAACATTGTAAAACCTATATAAGCTAAACCCAAGACCAACATTATTCTAAATGGAGAAAATGTGAAAGCATACCTTCTAAAAACTTGAACAGAACAAGGATGCATTCATCACTTCTCTTCAAGATAGTCCTGATAACTCTAAGCAGAAAAATACAAAGAAAGAAATTAAAGGGATACAAATTGGAAAAGAACTCAAATTATTCATTTTTGCTGATGACATGATTCTATATTTAGAAGACCCAAAAAACTCTACCAGAAAACTTGTAGAACTAATAAATAAATGCAACAAAGTAGCAGGATATACCCCCCCCCCCGAAAAAAAAATCAATTGTATTCCTATACATCAGCAATGAATTGACTAAAAGAGAAATTGGGGGAAATATCCCATTCACAATAGCCTGAAAGAAAATAAAATACTCGGGAATCAATCTAACAAAAGAGGCAAAAGACCTCTACACTGAAAAGTACAGAACACTAAAGAAAGAAATTAAAGAAGACCCTAGAAGATGGAATATCCTCATGCTCTTGGATAGGCAGATTAATATTGTGAAAATGGCCATACTATCAAAAGCACTATACAGATTCAAGGCAATTCCTCTTAAAGTTTTGATGATGTTCTTCACAGAAATAGAAAAAAAATCATGAAATTTATTTGGAAAAATAAGAGATCCAGAATAGCCAAAACAATCCTCAGCAAGAAAACTGAAGCAGGAGATTAATGCTCTCTCTGATATGTGTGTGGCAAAAATTTGCTCCTAAAATGTAGGCTCTCTGTTTACCTCATTGATTGTTCTTTTGTTGAGAAGAAGCTTTTTAGTTTGAGTCTTTCCCATTTATTAAGTCTTGATTTTATTCTTGCACTTTAGGAGTCTTGTTAAGGAAGTCAGGGCCTAATCTGCCATGATGAAGATTTAGGCCTACTTTTTTCTCTAGTAGATGCAGGGTCTCTGGTCTAATTCCTAGGTCTTTGATCCACTTTGAGTTGAGTTTAGTGCATGGTGAGAGATAGAGGTTTATTTTCATTTTGTTGCATATGAATCTCCAGTTCTTCCAACACCATTTGTTGAAGAAGCTATCTTTTCTCCCCTATATTTTTGGCACCTTTGTCTAGTATGAGATAAATTTATGTAGGTTTGTCTCTATGTCTTATATTCTGAACCATTGGTCTACATATCTATTTTGGTGTCAATATCATGCCATTTTGATTACTATGGCTTTGTAGTATAGTTTAAGGTCTGGTATTGTGATGCCTCCTGCTTTACTTTTCTTGCTAAGGATTGCTTTGGCTATTCTTAATATCTTATTTTTCCAAATATATTGCATGATAGCATTTTATACTTCTATAAGGAACTACATTGGGATTTTAATTGGAATAGCGTTGAATCTATATAGCCCCAGGATATATAAAGAACTCAAAAAACTTAACACCAAAAACATAAATAACTCAATCAATAAATGGGCTAAGGAGCTGAACAGACACTTCTCAGAAGAAGATATACATTTGATCTTTGATCAACAAATATATGAAAAAAAATGTTCAGCATCTCTAGTAATTAGGGAAATTCAAATCAAATCTACTCTAAGATTTTGTCTCATGCCAGTCAGAATGGCAGCTATCAAGAACATACACAAAAATAATGTTGGCGAGGATGTGGGGGGAAAGGCACACTCATACATTGCTGGTGGGACTGGAAATTGGTGCAACCAATCTGGAAAGGAGTACAGAGATTCCTCAGAAAACTTGGAATGGAACCATGATTTCACCAAGCTATCCCACTCCTCAGTCTATACCCAAAGCACTTAAAATCAGCATGCTATAGAAAAATAGCCACATCAATAAAAAATAGCCACATCAGAGCAGCTCAATTCACAATAGCTAAACTGTGGAAGCAACCTAGATGCCCTTCAATAGATGAATAGATGAAGAAACTGTGGTATATATACATGATGGAATATTATGTAGCATTAAAAGAGAATGAAATCATGGCATTTGTAAATAAATGGATGTAGTTGGCAAATAGCATGCTAAGTGAAGTAAGCCAATACCCCCTGCAAAAAAAAAAAAAAAAGTGAAATGTTCTCTCTGATAGGGAGTTGGTGATCCATAATGGGGAAGGGAGAGGCATGGGAAAATGGAGGAACTTTGGGCAAAGGGGATGGACGAGAGGGAGTATGCATGGGGGAAGAAAAATGGTGGAATGAGATGAACATTATCCCCCTTGGAAAATATATGACTGCACATATGTTGTGATGTTGTCATGTACAACCATAGAATTGAAAAGTTGTGCTGCAATTGTGTACAATGAATCCAAATGCATTCTGCTGTCATATATACCTGATTAAAATAAATTAATTACTTTAAAAAAGTGAAGCAGGAGGCATCACAATACCAGACCTTAAATAATACTACAGAGCCATGGTGACAAAAACAACATGGTATTGGTACCAAAATAGAAATGAAGACCAATGGTACAGAGTAGAAGCACAGAGAAAAATCCACATAAATACAGTTATCTCAGAATATTACAAAGGCACCATAAACATAGGTTGGAGAAAAGATAGTCTCTTCAGCAAATGGTGCTGGGAAAACTGAAAACCATATGCAGCAGAATGAAATTAAACCCTTATCTCTTGCCCTGCACAAAATTCAACTTGAAGTGGATCAAGAACCTAGACATTATAACAGAGACCTCATGCCTCAGCCCAAATCTCCACCAGGTTGGCTTAAGAACTGAATTCCTCAATAAAAGTCTTAAATCTCAAGAAATAAAATTAAGAATCAATAAATGTGATGGTATCAAATGAAAAAGTATATTCTCACCAAAGAGCACAATCAAGAACATGTTGAGAGAGCCTACAGAATGGGAAAAAAATTTTTGCCACCAGCACCTCAGGGAGGGCATTAATCACTGTGATATATAAAGAACTAAAAAAAAAACTTAACACCAAAAAAACAAATAACCCAATTAATAAATGGGCATAGAAGCTGAATAGACACTTTTCAAAAGAAGAAATATGAATGCTCATCAAATATATGAAAAAAATGTTCAACATAACTAATAATTAGAGAAATGCAAATCAAAGCTACACTGAGATTTCATCTCACTTCAGTCAAAATGTCAATCATCAAGAATACAGGCATCAATAAATGCTGGCAAGGATGCTGGGGAAAAGGCACACTCACACATTGCTGGTAGAACTACAAACTAATGCAACCAATCTGAGAAGTAGTATGGAGATTCCTCAGAAAATTTTCAATGGAAGCACCATTTGACCCAGTTATCCCTCTCCTCAGTATATACCCAAAAGACTCAAAATCAGCATACTATAATGACACAGCCACATCAATGTTTCTAGCAGCTCAAGTCACATAGCTAAGCTGTGGAACCAACATAGATGCCCTTAAATAAATGAATAGATTTTTTAAAATGTGGTACTGACACATAATGAAATATTACTCAGCTGTAAAGAAAAATAAAATTATGGCATTTGCTGGTAAATGGATGGAACTAAAAGCTATCATGCTAAATGAAATAATCTAATCCCCCAATCCAAAGGCTGAATGTTTTCTTTGATATGCGGATGCTGACTCAAAATAGGTAGGGGGCAATGAGGATTGGAAGTTCATCAGATTGTGGTAGAGGGAATGGGGAGAAGGGAGTGATGAAAATGGGACAGACAGTAGAATGAATCAGACATAACTTTCCTATGTTCATATATGAATACACGACAAGTGTAACTCCACATCATGTACAACCACAAGAATGGGAAGTTATACTCTGTGTGTATATATAATGTTTCAAAACTATACTGTTATGTATAACTAAAAAGAACAAATAAAAAAATTTTAAAAGGAAAAACAAGTAGAGACTGACACATAAAGGGAGTGGGGATAGGAAACATAGGATGGTTTAGAAAGAGAGAAGAAATAACAAAACCAAACAGTAATGCTAGGCAGAGGTGAATCTGGCGGGGAAGATTATGTGAATGTTCTTCCTGCTCTTCTTGTTCTTGCAGCTTTCAGGAGTTAATTTGGGACAATAGATGCTGTCTCTCGTCAATGGAACAAGAAACAGGTTTCAGTTCATAGTTTTAAAATGTATATATGCTCTGGAACAGAAGAAGTACTAAGTACCCTGGAAAGGGGGGTTGCAGGGAGATAGGTGGTCTTATGTAGGGCAAAATCTAAAACAAGCCAACAGACTAAGTAACACACACACACACACACACACAAATAAAAAAACATTAACAAATACAAGAGAAACTTGTAGAAACACTGAAACAGAAATGGATTAAAAAGACCATCTCTTGAGGCCAAGATTCAGGGTGAGGGATAGAAAAAGATATAGTTGGATTTTATTAATAACCTTTCTTTACAATTTAAATTTGTGTCTGTGCATATGTATTACTTTGATAAAAAAATCCAATTTTAAAAAACCTATTTTAAAAGCATTAAACAAGATGGGAAGTTTGGCAATCCATTTGAAGCTAGAATAACCCTGATATGAATAAAGAGAATAATATTTAAATTACAAGCCAATAGGCTCATGAATATAGATGAGACAATTCCAAATAAAATAGATTAATGGTAAATTTGGCTCAAAATAGAATTTTTAAAATTAACATAGTGTGACCAGGCATTGTTTCTTCCCAAAATGAATTGCTGAGTTAATATTTGAGAAAACATTAACACAATTTATCATATAAAGAAATCAAAAGAAAAATCAGCAGACAAGTTTTCAAAATGGCATTTGATAATATTAAATAACCTTCTTAAAAAAAAAAAAAAAGACCTCTCTTAGGATAACAGAGTAAGTTGATTTTCCCCTTGCTCCGAATAGTTGTGTGCCCCTACATTTGTTCAACAAGTGAAATGGAGTGTGGTACCACCCTGAGATGGTAAAGATTCAACAATGAACAGGTTGGATTCTCTTTTAACTTCAGGAAAGGATCTGCTAGTGAAAAAAGGCAAATAAAAAGCAAATGGTTGTGCTAAATGTAAAATAGACTGAGTGTAGAAAGCATGAGATTTTTATTTTGATGAACTGGTAAGGTTCTGATTTGCAGAAGCAGTTATGTCGTCCCAGGAGGGACTGTGCCAGGTGATAATCAGGATACAAGCAATTCAGGCAAAGGAACAATAGTGTGGGCTCTTTGGGAAGGAGAAAGAGGAAGAGTGGAGTAAACAAGCATGAGGAGGAAGCCAGGCGATCACGTGTGGTCTTGCAGGCTGTAACCAGGACTCCCAGGATCAACTGCTGCATTACCAGATGGCAGGATCTTTGGCTCTGCCTCTCTTCATTCTCTTGCTTACCCAGGACAGTTTACCTATATTTCAGATAAATACATAACACATTTGTGCATGTGTCTGCTTTCTTTCTGCTCCAGTTGTTTCCCACTTGTTTCCCTCCTGACTGTGCCTAAGGTACTCTTTCCAAGGCTTAAACACCTGTGCTGTCCTCCTGCTCTTGCCACACTGTTCCACCAGAGCCCTGCTGTGCTGGCCAACATTGCTGACAGTCCCGCCTGCCTCCCTCACAGCTCACCTCTCTCTGAACCCTGCTTTGCCAGCAGCAGTCCTGTTTCCAAGAGCCCTTATAAAGCTTGCTGCCTTCCCTCATTGGCTTCCTCAACTTAAAATATTTGCAGGCAATAGTTTCACTATATGGAAAGCCCAAGAAAATTTCTTATACGGCTGCAGCAAGGTCAGCAATGTGGATAATTGAAAAATTCAATGTTCAAAATCAATAAGTTTTCTTATGATAGTAACAAACCATTCAAAAACATAAATACTACAAAAGATGTACAAATAAAAAAACTTAACAATAAATAGAGAGGAAATATACATTCAATAATCTACATATTTTAGCAACAGCAAATAAAAGATTATCATGAAAAAAGAAGGTGCACAATTTTTCTGGATAAAGGAGGCAAAAGCTCAAAAGTCATTTAGAAAATGATTAGGTTTAAATTTAATTTGAAAGCAAAAAGGCAATGTGGGAAAATGCTCATTAAGAAGTTGCTAAATCCAAATTTGTACAAAATCTATGTATATATACACATACATAATATCAATATGTGTATATATACACAAAAACATATACACATATGCAACTTATAACTATATATATAGTTATAAGTATTCAGTAGAAAATTCTATAATATGAAACTTAAGTTTCATGCACAAAATTACTTAAAATGTTATATAAATTATCTTTAGGCTATATGCACAAAGTATAAATGAAAGAAATAAATTTTGTGTTTTGAATTGGGTCCTATCCCTCATGGTATCTTATTGTATATATGCCAATATTCCAAAACCTGAAGAAATCCAAAATCTGAAATGTTTATAGTCCTAAGCATTCAGGCTATCCCACCTGTATCATGCTAGTTTAGTAATTAGTTAGTCAATAATTTAAACTCTGTAACTTCAAATGAATATGTCAACAGATCAGTGAAATGAAATACAAAACCCAGGAGACGAACCGATCATATAAATCTTGTTCAGAATTATTTCCTATTTGGAAGACAGAAAAAATTAATTAATTAGAATGTTGGTTGGATTCTCTGAGAAGTAGATGTTAAGATGGAGTTTGATATGTCAAGAGCTTTGTAATGTTTTGAACAACCAATAAAAAAAAATAGATGGAGTTTGGAGTACAAATATTTATTGGGGAATAACACTTGGAAAGGAAAAAGTAGGAAGCAGGATTGAGCTGTCATACGTGAGTTCAGGCTGGACCAAAGTCTCTACACATCAGAGCGAAGCAAGAGAGGAGGGGTCACTCAATAGAGGAGTTTCTCAGAGAATGGAAAAAGCCAGGCACTTAGATAACTTCCCTGTGCATTACTGGTCAGGAGCCATCCCAAGAAGAATGTGACCCTGGCTTGAGAGCTGAGTAGACTCTGGAAGAGCACATAGCTCAAACTGAGGCTGACCTTGTTCCATTTGAGTCCTCTCCTGCTAAGAGCCACAGCCAAGAAATATGATGCATGGCATTTTTGGTTGAAAGGTGATGCCAGCTAGCCATTGAGATGATATGATTATGTTAAGATTTGCATTCATATGGATATTGGACTCCTGGTGTTCACCTTGGCCTGCTATGGGACTCCTGGAGAGTTCCCATTGGTTAGGGAAGTGCAGTAGGAGGGGATTTCGGGGGGAGGATCTTCCTCTGGGGTTCTGGCCATGTGAGTGGATCGGCAATTTTCCCCGGGCACCCACAGGGCATTGGCGGCAGTTTCAAAAAATAAAGTTTGTTCCTGCTTGAGTAGCTCCTGATTTTGTGCCCATCCAGATTGCGGCACTCTCCTGTAGGAGGATGCTAATGGTGTGTCTTTATTCTATTGCAACTATTGAAAAAAAAATTACATTTTTAATCCACTTCATAGAGTAAAATCAATTGCAAAAGGATTGGAGCATTGAATGTAGAAGACAAAACAGTGAAAGAAACAATAATTTTTATAAAATATATAACCTTGAGTTGGGAAAAGATGTAATACGAAGAGCAGAAGTAAAAAAGGAAAATAATAGCTCAATTACACAAAACTCTCAAACACTGTGTATCTTAAAACAGCACAAGGCAAATTTAAAAGCAAAATGTAGGTTTAACAAACTGAGTGAAACAAATATTAAAGATAATGGTCATTATTTTGTATAAGATGTTGTTACAAATAAATAAGACAAAGATAAATACTCCAATAAAAACAGCTAAAGACATGAATATGCTGCTAAACTTATAAATAGGGAAAAATGTAAATATTATCACAACAGAGAAATGAAAATTATAAGAAGACATCTTTTCCCTACCACATTGGCTAAATGATTCCCAGAATTGGCAAAGATGGCAACATGAAGATTTACAACTATTCTTTAGAAATCAGTTTTTCAGTGGTAATGTACCCAAACTAAAACCCCACCTTGTGCTTGTGAAGATAATCATGCAAATAGTTTTCTGAGTGAGAAATGACAACATATTATCAATTAAACAATATTTAAAATAAAAATAATTATAAAAATATATAGTAGTACATAATGTGTAGTTTAAAAACACTTCCTGGGGTCATATGTAGCTTAGAAAATAACTGAGGTTGGTTTAGAATGCCTGGGTTTAATCAGTTCTCCTCCTTTAGGCTCCTGAGAGTAGCTGGGACTACAGGTGTGTGTCACTGTGCCTGGCTTAGGTTTGACTTTTAAACCATGAGGACTGAGATCTAATGGCCCCAGAGGACTGTGCCCAACTGAGCAACAGATTTAAGTCTCAGATTCTCCCTATAGTCTCAGAATGGCTGAAGAGGGTCTACAGGAATTAACTGAGGGGAAATAAAACATAAAATGCCATTCTTCTATGGGAAGAATTGGTGCTGACATAAAGGGGAAAATAAGGGGCAGCCTGGTGAGCTGAGGTGGGGGTTTGGCCTTCAGTCTGGATGCAGCTGTTAGGGTCTGTAAACAAGTCAAGATGGCACCTGGAATTGTGTCAGAGGGAGTGGTTTGTGAAGTAATGCCATTAAGTATGGAGATTCCTTATTGGTTGACTGATGTATCTAGTTTATGCTAATTAAGATAAGCTATGTGGAATGTATAAATACCTCTGTTGTCCTACAATAAACGGCTCCCACTCCTGCTGTATCAATGTACACAGTTGTTCCTCACCCCCCGGTTATTTTGTTGCAGCCGGACTGCGGCATGCAGCTTTTTTTGGAGCACATCTCTGGAATCTTCCCATTCCTCAGTTACTGCCTAACATTCTGCCCTCTCTCTTTCTGTTGTTCTCTTTCCACCAATCATCCTTCATATCATTGCTAAAAAGAATCTCTGATTTCTCCAAAGAAACTTTCTCACCTCTGGCCTCTTTGTATCTCTCTGGATGTATGTTTTAACCATAAAGAATTGTTGATATTGGCTTTAAAGTTCCAGAAACTCATTCTTTCATGATTTTGCTCATGCTATTTGTTCCCAGAAGTTTAGTTTTCAACTAAACTAAACTATTACATTCCTATGTTTCCTTCAAAATTTAGGTCCTACATTAGAGTCTTTCTAGTTCTTTTCTATGAGTTTTTGATAACATTTTGATTGTGCATTGACAATTAATAATATACTTATTTAACCTGTTCAATTTCAGCTATATTCTTGTAATCAAGAAAAAGTATTTAAATAGTACATGTAAGTGAACTGCCTGTCTTTTCAGAATGAGTGTTAACCCCACAACAATAATGACATGGAAGAATTGAATCTGCTATTAGTGAGTTTCAGATCCTATGTGTCCTTCACCAGAGGACATTCTGCACTGCTGTGACACTACTTCTAAAATGGACATAATTCATCAAACCTGGTGAACTCTGTGAACCAACTACTTTCTTTTATGCTCAAATTAAAAAACAACAATCTAAATGCTTGACGTAAAGCTGACTAATTTAGATTCATTGAAAAAAGATATGTAAATCTCCAAACTGAGACGTTAGTTAGGGATTGTTACAGATAATTTTAAAGATATAAATTTGTTTGCTTTCTGTGACTTTTCTTTACCAACCTTATAGTTTTGCGCCCCCATGTAATTTTATTTTTTATTTATATACTTATAAGCTCATTGACAAAAGTGCCTAGTGTATACCCAGTGTTCAATAAATGAATCAACAAATCACGTGGCTTATGATCTCAAGGATGAGCTTTCTGCTTAAAAACAGCCTCCTTGGGGCTGAGGTTGTGGCTTAGTGGTAGAATACTCACCTAGCACATGCAAGGCACTGGGTTCAATCCTCAGCACCACATAAATAAAGATATTGTGTCCAATTACAACTTAAAAATATATTTTTAAAAAAACAGTCTCTTTATATCACAAGTGTATATGTCAGCATGGGAAATAATGCCAAGCAGTGCTCTTTAGAGAGCTTGCAAAGCTTACAATAGATTTGCCTCGGAAATGGTCATGATAAGTTTACCAGGTCATAGTGAAAACATTTAGAATTTGTGAGGGTTTGAGCCCTCCCTGAACCAAATCAGACCAAATAACCATTTATGTTTTCCTGGACTTAGATCAAGCTTTACAGAAAATATGTCTGCTTTGTTCTATTAAACTGATTATGGATGATAACAATGACCTTTCAAAGTATTTAACCTATCACTTACAGAAAAGTTCATTTTCAACTATACTGACAGCTCTGTATGCACAGCAGTATGAGAATTTAGCAATTTCCCAAGGAAGGAGCTGAAATTTTCATTTCTTTTAAGTCCTAGTTTTAGGTACATTATAGTAAATCCACCTGGGGTCTTTAAGATGTGTGATAAATTGCATTTAACATATACACACATATCACAGACTGAGGGTTTTTAGTGCTAGGAAAAGAAAGAGATCATGAAACTAGGTTGAACAAAAATAATACAATTCACAAGGAAATATGAGATAAATCATTACTACATATCTAGTAATATTTATTTCCCATCTACTATGAGGGGTTAATTAATATATGTATTTATTACAACTTTTAATAAATGCTTAGAACATGAAGTAGCATATCATAACTGACCAAATATGTTGCTGATGTTATTAACATTGTGAAAACTATGTTCTAACCTGTAAATACAAACAAGACTGAAAGTTTTATTGTTTTCTCTTCTCCTTTTTGAACTTTTGTCAATAAAATAGTCATTTATTTTCTGTATGGCAAAATCTATTTTCACATTTGAGGCTCTTAATATCAAGCCACATACAAGTCTTTATGATGTGTATCATTTATTATAAAGGAAAGAGTTTGCATCTCCTAAAAGTTCCAGTTCTCTGTCTCCTTAAACTTCATTAGAACACTTATGCCTCACTATGTCACTGTTCTGTCAAAATTGTTACAGATAATATGAACATTGAACATTGAAATAAGACAGCAATTAATTCCTTTTCTGGAATATCAGATACATATTTTAACAGACAAGAAGAGTTAGACACAAAAGATGATATTGACCTATGGGAGAAGTGTATGTATTGATTGTGCAGATATTTTTATGTACTATTATATTGCTTATGTAAATTAATATATGCCTTCTAAACATTATGATGTGATGTTATAAGTTTAGGACACAGTTATGTGTGCATGTGCATAAGGGAAAGAGTAATTCAGTGAAGGGGAATGTATAAACATACCTCCCATTACACTTAAAACTAGGCATTTAGTGGCAATGTTATTTTTTTCCTTCACATATTGACCTAGTAAACATGATATTAACTAAAGGAAGAACAATTCAGTTTCTGCTGTGTAAGATCTGATTTTAACTGCCATTTGCTATCAAGAATGATACTTATTTCTTCTCTTACATTCTCATAAGATATAATTTTGTGCTGAGCACAATGGTGCACAAGTGTAATTTCAGTGGCTCAGGAAGATGAGACTGGAGGATTGAGAGTTCAAAGCATGCCTCAGCAAAAGTGAGGCACTAAGCAACTCTGTGAGACCCTATCTCTCAAGAAAATATAAAGTAGGGCTAGGGGAGTGGCTTAGTGGTTGAGTGCCCCCTCTGAGTTCAATCCCTGGTACCTAAATAAATAAATAATAAAATAAAACATGATTTTGCAATGATCTCCCCTCCTCCCCAACTCAAGAAGTATATATTTTTTTCCAGTCAAGGATGAGCTTATTTGTCTTTGTACCAATTCATTCATAGTACCACATTGTAAGCTCAAAAAGCCTTTACAAAGCCTGCACAAAAATTAAAAACCAACTATTTAAAGGCAATGGAAAGCTCCCAAAAGCAGACAGACCAGGAAAAGGGGAGTAACCAAGGACAGGGTAGGGACGAAGAGCTTGAGAAGAAGATTAACATTAAACAGGGATGAGAGGTGGGAGGGAAAGGGAGTGAGAAGGGAAATTGCATGGAAATGGAAGGTTATCCTCAGGGTTATACAAAATTACATATAAGAGGAAAGGAGGGGTAAGACAAGATAATACAAGTGGAAGAAATGATTTACAGTAGAGGGGGTAGAGAGAGAAAAGGGGAGGGGAGGGGAGGGGAGGAGAGGGGGGATAGTAGAGAATAGGATAGAGAGCAGAATACATCAGACACTAGAATGGCAATATGTCAATCAATGGAAGGGTAACTGATGTGATACAGCAATCTGTATACGGGGTAAAATTGGGAGTTCATAACCCACTTGAATCAAACTGGGAAATATGATATATTAAGAACTATATAATGTTTTGAACGACCAACAATAAAAAAAAAATTAAAAAATTAAAAAAAATAAAAGTCATGGGATATCATGAAATATGTTGGTGATTTTTTAAGTCAACTGTTCTGGGCTGTGAGGTACCCAGATTTTGGTTAAGTGTTATTTGGGGAATCTGTGAGGGTGTTTTTGAATGAGATTACCTTTTGAGTCCATAGAACAATAAATCAGATTGCCTTCTCCAATGTGAGTGGGATTCATAAAATCTGTGGAAGACCTAAATAGAACAAAAGGTTGAGTAAGGGACAGTGTGCTTTCTCCGCATGAATGTCTTTGAGCTAAGACAATTGCCTTCTTCTGTATTTGGACTCAGACAAGGGCTAGAGTTTATACCATTAGTTCTCCTGGGTCTTCCACTTGCAGACTCATATCTTGGGAATTCTCAGCCTTTATATTTGAGTGAAATAATTCCTTATAATGTCTCTTTATATACATACACACCACACACACACACACACACACACACACACACACACACACAAAGTCATGTGGTGTGTGTGAATGTATATCTTGAATAATATGAACAGAAATTAATTTGGATTCCTAAAACCAAAACAAAGAGACATCTTTATGCTATTGTGATAAGTTGAAATTATTCTATTCCTTGGGAATAAGCCATATGTGTTAATCAGTTTTCTGTCATTGTAACATAATATCTCAGATAATTAATTCAAAAGGAGGAAAGATCTATTTTGGTTCACAATTTCAAAGGGTTTAGTCCATGGTTTCTTCGCTCTTTCACTTTGGGCTCATGGTGAGGGAGAATATCATGGGCAGAAGCTTATGATGGAGAAAAAGCTGTTCACCATATGGCAGCCAGAAAGCAAAGAGAGAGCAAGGAAGAGATTTGGTTTCCCATATTTCCCTCACTGACCATGTCCCCAATGACCTAACTTCCTTCCACTAGACAGAAGTACCTTCCTAAAGGTTTTACTACCTCCCAATATCACCAAAAGCTGGTGGCCAAGCCATCAACACATGATCTTTGGAGGACATTTAAGATACAAACTATAATACAATGTATTGGGATACATGATTATATTTTGGGGGTGTTAAAGATTGAACCCAGAATATCATGCGTGCCAAATACATACTCTCCCACTGAGGTCCATCTCCAACCCCTAGATAATGAAAACAAAAATGTCGATATTGCAGGCAGCAAATATTTGCTCTAATCTAAGTAACATTTAAAGAAATAGAGGCACAATTTTAGGTTCTTCAACACCATGTGGTAAACGGACTGATGTTTTCTGTAGTTCTCCTACGCCCCATCCATCTCCTTCACACAGAATCCGTGAGGTTAAATCTTAGTTTCAAATAATTTTGTATAGTGTTCTCATCCTTCTTTTATGGGTGCCCTGAGCTTTTAGCAGACACTGGAAAAGAAGTAGTCAAAACAAACAAACAAAAATCAGGAAGATGTCCACCTATAAGTATATGAGTGGTGAGGAATGTGTCTGTTCAGTTCAAAATGTGTAAAATAAATGAGAAAGCCTTTATGCTGATTTAAGTGTTCTAAAAGTACATTACTATACTGGAAAAATATCATGTAACTTTAATTTACCTATACATTGTTTCCTCCAAATCCCATGTAACACATCACATATAATACTTAAATCAAGTTTGAATTTACTATGAATAATAAGCAATTTTCTTATTATTCAAATATGCTCTTTCTGCATGGATTTAGGAGCAACAGTCTTTCTGGTGACTGACAGCCAGTTGCAAAAGGACTATGTGAGTGAAGATGTGGAGCCTCTGAAGAACCCTCTTAGGCTTTATGTCTCTTCTTTTAACATTCATAGAACAGGATAAACATCTTCTCCTAAAGTCCTTTCTTGGTGGCCAAGGTGACTGCTTTTATTGGTAAATTCAGAAATAGTAATAAAATAGAAGATTTGAAAAATCCTCAAAGAGAACCAAAGTGAACAGTCTCCCTGATTCAACCACTGTTTCCAAATATTTATTTTTTCATCTGTAAACCTCAGAGAGTGTTTGATTTGAAGCGCTAAAGCAGCAATTGCTCTGACCCACAGAAAATTTTTATGCTGAATAAACCTCCTCATAAGCTGAAACCCAAACATTTAGTGTGGAAATCTTTACACAGCTTTTTCCTTGTGAAGCAGCTGAAATTCTGGTTTCCAATTGATTTAATTGTCATGTCAATTCAGAAAATTTCCTAGGACCTTAAGGAATACAGCCCTTATATTTTTAAGTTATAATTTCTTATGAAATGAAGAGTATTATTTGTATTTCCTTAGGATGAAACATGAAATGTTTTTTTTCTGAGCTAATTTTAAAATGAGATATAGGATGTTGGTAACAGCTGGAAATACCATGTCTTTCCTGATATGAAAAGCAAGGTAAAAATCTGTACTATTCTCTCTACCTCAATTTATTTCCCCCAAACATGGTTTCTATTTATTGAGAAAGCCTGTTTTCCTTTAGTTGCCACATCCTCCTCAAAATTTAAGAAGAAGAGCGTACTCATTTATGCCTTGGAAGTGAATCTGCACACTAGCTTTAATCACTTGAGAAATGCAGTTTCTATATGGTTGGTGTTTGGAAGAAACAGCTGAATGAAAGCTCTGTGGTGACATCAGAGCATTTTTCTCCTCAACCTCATGCTTTCTGACTTGATCTTCCATCATCTCAACAACATGTTCAGAATTCTGTTGAGGTTCACCTTTTTGACAGCAGACATATTTCACATGAGTATACTGAGACTGGGTCAAATGATCAAACACCACCAATACTGTCAGAATCTACCAGTCAGCCAGCAAGTGATCACAACATGAAATCAGGAATTGGGAAGCAATAGTTATCACTGAATAGAAACAGAATCAAAAGCAAATGTTCACTTTTCCATCTATAACCAGGTTGCAGGTTGTTTCTATTTCATGAAGTGATCTTTTTCCTGCTAATCTCATCCTCTAGTCCTCTTCTTTGTTATGTCCCCTTTTAATACCTTTCCAACCACACTAGCTAAGTATTTCTCAAACTAGAACAGGTACTCTCAATCAGGGCACCTTCTTGTTTATTCGTTTCACATTGGTATTATAAAACTTCGTTTACATTTCAATCATCTGTGTTTCCATATAGACCACAAATTCCACTAAAGGAGAAACAGTTTGTGTAACAGAGTAGATATCAGTGTGGTAGCATCTGGTTCATAAGAAGCACAAAATAAATATCAGATCAATAAATGAATAAATAATACATGTACTTGAAAACAAAAATTGAGAGATAACAACTAGTTGTATTAGTTTATTTTTATTTTGATCTTTATCAGTTTCTGTATTTTTAAAAAATTTTATATGACCATTTATTTATCCATTTTTTCAAACAGGGCATATTTTCCCCTGTGAGAGAGATATCTATCAAGAATTATGTTCTGCCTCACTAATAATTAGAGAAACACAGATCAGAATCACAAGAAGATATCACTTGATTTAGGTTAGAATGACTACTACTAAAAAAAATTTTAAAATAACAAATGTCAGTGAGATAAAGAGAAAGAAGAACTCTTATATAGCATTGATAGTAGATCAATATATCCATTTAAAACTTCCTAAAAAAATTGAAAGTAGAACTAAAAACAATCTAGCAATTCCACTTTTGGATATGTATCCAAAGGAAATGAAATCAATATATGAGTGATACATCTGCATTCCTATATTTATTGCATTCCTATTGTCCACAGTTAGGATATGTCCAACAACAGAGGAATGAAAAACAATGTATAATATATACACAACAGAGTATTATTCAGCCTTAAAAGAGCATGAAGTCTATCATTTGAGATGACATGGATGGTCCTGGAGGACATTATGTTAAATGAAATAAATTATTCAGTAAAGACAAACACGGCATGATCTTACTCATACATGGAATCTAAAGAAGATTTCAAAGAAGTTGAGATTAGAATAGTGGTTCCCAGAGACTGAGAAAAGTGGTGGAAATGGAAATGGGAAGAGGTGAATCAATGGGTACAATGTGCTAGTAAGACAGGAAGATGCAGTGTTGTGTTCTGTGGCACAGCAGGACAAATATAAAGAATATTAAAGCTTTATATATTTCTAAAAGAAAGGATTTCAACTGTACTCATTAAAAACATGATAAGTTCAAGATGATGGATAAGATATATATATATATATATATATATATATATATCTACGATTCAGAACTATTTATCTGAATCAAATATTACATTGTACCTCATAAATATGTACAAACATTATGCATCAATCGAATAAATATTTTGATTAAATACAATACATCTCCTGAAAGAAAACAGAATTTCAATAATATTTATAGAGTCCAGTGTGATCATTCAATACATGTGCAATGTATAAAGATTCAAATCAGGGCAATCACCATTTCCACTTCCATAAACATCTTTTTGGGTGGGTTGAGAAATCTTCAAATTTCTATCTTCTAGTTCTTTATAAAATATAATAGCCTGTTGTAAAGCACAGTCACTCTAACATGGAACACTGGAACTTATTCTGCATATATACTGTGTATGAATTTGGTACCTGAGATCTAATTTCCCTCTATCTTCCCTCCCTCCTACCTTCCAGCTTCTAGTTAAAATTATTCTACTATTCACTTCTATGAAATTAACACTTTTAGCTTTTACAGAAGAGTGAGAATATGTGGTATTTGTCTTTTTGTGTCTGGTTTATTTCACTTAATATTTTCCAATTCCATCCACATTGTCACAAATGACAGTACTGCATTCATTTTTATGACTGAATAATATTCTACTGGGCATACATACCACATTTTCTTTATCCAGCCACTTTTTGATGAACACCTTGGTTGATTCCACATCTTCACTATTGTAAACAGCAATGCAATAAACACAAGAGTTTGTATCTCTTTGATACACTGATTGCAATATATATATCCCAATACCGAGATAGTTGGAATATGCCAGTTGTATTTTTATTTATTTTTCTTGAGGACCCTTCATACTGTTTTGAAAGCAATTTTTATATAGCAATAAGCATAAAGTATATATTTGCTGACTAAATGATTAAATCCACTAAGTTCAGCCAAGTGTCATATCGGAGGGATCTCTTTCTGCACGTTGCTGTATTTCTGTGTTTGACTCCCCAAAACAAGAGGATTAGTCCTCAATATTTCAAGCTTAAAGAAAAGGACAATTGTTTCAACATAAAATAATGAATAATTTTAGAAGGAAGAAAGAAAAGGTGAACTGGGCATCACATTTTCAACTTCCAATCCTTGGTGGGAGGACAGTTTTCATGGACATTACAAATGAAATGATTAAAATAATCTCATTATTTTAGCATTTTATACTTAAGAAAAATCAGAGGTCATTAATTTGCATTATGAGCAATAAAAGCTATGTAGTACCAAAAAAAATGGTTATAAATGGGTTCAATTTTGTTTTCAACACTTAAGAACATTTATGACAGTGATTAAAATGGTTCAGAAATATATGAATATTGAAGTCTATTAAAGAAATAAATACGGTATAGTTAAATTGACTATTCCTTATCTGAAATACTTGGGACTGATTTATTTCAATTTTTTTTAAATTTAGGAATATTTCCATAGATAGGATTTAATAGCTTGGGGATGGGACCCAAGACTAAATACCAAATTCATTTACATTTCATATACATCTTATACACAGAATTGAAGGTAATCTGATATAATATTTTCAGTATGCCTATATTTTGAGTTGTGACCCACCACAAAATGTCAAGGAGTGAAATTTTCCATTTGTGTTATGTTAACTCTTCAAAAGTTTCAGAGTTTGGGGGCCAAGATTGTGGCTCAGTGTTGGAGTAATTGCCCATCATGTGTGAGGCACTCGGATTGATTCTAATGCACCACATATAAAATAGATAAATAAATAAGGTCTATTGGCAAAAAAAAAAAATTAAATGTTTCAAAGTTTGGAGCATTTGGGATTTCGAATGTTTGCATCAAGGATGCTCAATCTGTATGTGAATTTAAGTAACAAAAGATAACATCCTCTGAAGAAGAGAAACCTACTGGGTATCATTGATTGCTTCTTGACCATTATTCAGAATGCAAAGGCTCATTTTGAAGAAACCATTAATTGATTGATTTTTTTATTTTCTCAAAACATAATAAGAGGAAGTGAGTATTTTTGCAGGGAATTCAGTCAAATATAAGGAAAACATTTTTCCTTTTATTTATCCTTCTTGACATTTATTTTTCAAGTTATACAATAAGTCAGCACTGAGAGGGGATGTAGCAAAGTCATGCTGCTATGGTCCTTGAAAATTATTGAGAATTTGAGAGTTTATTACTACAGCAGAAAAGTTAATACTCTGCTGACCTTGTTTCAAGAAAATCAACATAGTCAACACTTCCAGCTTTAATATTGCATTATGCCCTCCCAATATAAGATGAAGCTAGAGACTTAGAAGAGCCCAGGACAAAAAGGCCACACCCAACCACTTTCTTCCACCCATTTCCAGTATTCCCTGTCCCAAGACCACTTGTCCATTTTTCTTCAGATAATTTATCTGACTTCCACAGTGAACTTCTGAGTATCTGGATGCTCAAACATGTGAAAGATCAAGCAAATGTGGTTTTAATATGTATTTGGCAAAACACATACCAAGAAAAGTAGAAAGAGTTATTCCAAAAATTAATCACAGATTGTTGGGTGATAAACAGTATAGTGCCACACTTACCTTAGTTGAGCCAGACAAAGCACAAACGTTTGACTTTTTAAATCAACAGTGATATAGAGCCCAGAGATATATATGCAAAAAAAAAAAAGCCCAGCTTGTGATCTTTTTTTTTTTTTTTTTTAATTTACTATTGCTGGCACGGCCAATACTGATGATTTATTTGGGGTTGAATTTTTACTCACTCAGCAAAAGGCCATAAATTTAACGTTAAGATAACACATGCTTACAATGAGCAAATAATTCTCAAATCAGTGAGACCAATGAGTATGTTGTAATATGATATGTTTAATCATCGTTGCTGATGTGTCTTCTAGTTATCTATGGCATACCATAAATACTATTTCAAACCCAAAACATCTTAAGTCAAGCAACAAATGTTTAAATAGAATAGGGCAGTATTTGCCCACAAGACTTTTATCAAGAAGAAGTCTTAGGCACTAAAAACCAAAAGAACCAAATCCGTGTCTATGTATTTCATATTCTTTATTACAAGACTGAATATTTTCTCATTAGGTCACTGCGGCTTTGATTTTTCAAGTTTCTTTACATTATCAGGCAGATCTTCAAAGATGCTAAATAGTTCCTAAGTAACTATAAGATGCTGTTCTATGGAGGTTTTGCTTTCCTACAAAATGAGCCAGTGGTGATTCTTGTCTTTCATGATGAAAGCAGCACTGAGGACCTTTATTTACAACTTGTCTCCAAGAGAGAGGAGAGGAAAGAAAAGACATAGAAAAGCACGAAAGTTCTGTAAAACATATGTTATTTTATGATGAGTTCTACCGGGAGCAGTCAAGAGAAACTCCCACTAAAGGCTGTAAGGGGAAAGAAAAAGAATTCCTTCATGTCTAGAAATGGAGCTTTCCTTAATGCTACATGTATGAGGAACATAATCTCTACAAGGAGGAAAAAAAATCCAGAGATTCTCAAGTCATTATTTTTATCTAACTACAGTAACTTTCAATCCTTCCTAAGAAGAATGTATTTTTTCATAACACCACACATCCAGTCACATTTATTCCCACTAGGTCTACAGTAACTAAATATCTCATTTTGAATTTCTAAAATGGTTTTAGAAGCATCCTTAACTGTAGAATTCATTTTCTAATACTAAAATGTTTCCATTTTAAAATTGCCTGTTATTCCATCTTTACTGGAGAGTAAGTCAGAATAAAAACTTATTAATGGTCTCAAGTCTCTGTGTGAAAGAGAAATACCAAAAACTGAATATCTGAATCAGTTGTCACCAAATCATCAAAGGCCAACCTAGAAGCTTGAATAGATTCACTTACCTTTCATTTACATATCACTATAAGCAAAGTATATCAACACATGGTTGATCAGAAGATTGATAAATATTTACCTTCCTGGAATAAATCAGAATAAATACTCTGAGTAAAATATTGGCTTGAAACCATGTATCCTGGAATAGTTCCAGGTTCTGAAGGAAATTAATTTATCTTCCAGTACCTATGCTTACCTAGGTACAGATTTACATGAGGGAGAAATTTGAGAGATTCTAAGAGCTTTTGTCCTCTATCAAGATTTACATGTTTTGGCACCAGTCCCCATGGTCTCTCCTCAATACACAGACAGGCAATCAGCTCAGGATTCTTGTATCACTTAGCAGTTACCCAATGAGCTTAGAGCCTACTGTTCTCTTCCCAAAGAGGAGATTATACTCTTTATAGATAACAACCTGGAATAACAGAAAATCTATGTCTGACCAAAGTTACACAGTCTTAGAGTGGTTTACAGCAGAAAGCTTTAATGACAAAGTCCCCCCCACCCACCCCCCAAAAAAGCGTTAGATTTCTTACCTGCTCAGTTCACTTTATTAAATTCCCACCATTCAATACAAAATGATGCAGTTATGGCTCTTTTTCTCGAGTTCAAAACTTCATTTGGTTCCTTTTATATACATTACATACTGACACCAAAATTTTCTTTCTTTTTTTTATTTCTCTACAAAATACTTCTCTAACTTGTCTAATAATTCATTCCCCTTTCTTTTAGTGTGAATGAAAAGATTCTGGTAGCAGGCCACTAGGTCAGGGCTCTGTTTCTGAATGGACTCTGAGAAGCCCGAGCATTACAGGACAGAGGATAAACAGCTCTGACACAGTATCAGATGTTTTAGAAAAAGTTGTTAACTAATTATAATCTGGACATGTCACAAGAACCATTTATATATTCATACATACATTTGATAAATTATTATTGAAGCCCTCAGAAATTTTGAAAATGTGAAATTAGGCCCAGTTTGTTAACATTAATTCATAGAAATGGGCAAGATACCTCTCCTTTTCTTCTCTTCTTTTCATTTTGCAATTACAAAAATGTGTTCTAAGATCCCATAAATGTCCAGCACACCTGTGGGTCCCTATGTAGACCTTTATGCAGTGGTTACCTTGAAAGGATATTATGTACTTGAAAGTATATTTAGAAAATAATAAATTCTATACCAATGCACATGAGAATGCTTCCCACTAATCACTGTGCTAGGTTCTATAATGGACGTAAGGAATTCATAACTTAGAGAAGGAAACAATGCTTGCAATCAGGAGAGATACAAAGCAATCCACACTACATGGGAACCAGCGAGTCAGCTAGTGTCAGGATATGCTTCTTAAATATCAATCCTAAATGTAAAATCAAGCTATTTATTATAAAGCCAATATAGGATGGTCTTGATTTTCTTATGTTCATCTTCTTTATAACATGCTTTGATACATTATACGTTATTACTCTTATATTACAATTGCTGGATTCAGACTTTCAATAAAGGATAAAAAACTAGTATTTATAGCGATTATATGCAAATCAGTGGTTCAATACAGGAAGTGTCATATCTTTATCTGTACAGCAATGCCTATTTGTGTATCAAATTGTTTAATCATATTCTGACTTATTTTTAATAATTTGTAATGAGGGGCTGGGATTGTGGTTCAGTGGTAGAGCGCTCTCCTAGCATGAGCCAGCTACCGGTTCGATCATCAGCACCACATTAAAATAAATAAATAAAATAAAGGTATAAAGAATGATAATTTGTAATGAAAAATAGAGAGCCTAAAATTAAGAATCACCAGTTTCACATGTAGTAAAGTTTGAAAAAAAAAGACTTTATCAAGAGGACCAAAAATTCTAAATTATAGTTCAGACACCTAAGAAACTAAATGTCCCATAAAATTAATATGAAATGCCATATACTCACCTGGTAGGTTGAAGAGTAGCATGCTCAAATATTATCAAGATCATCTCAGGCTAAAGTAAGTATTTAGATCTTACCATATAAAATATTTTTGGTACAATGAGAATAGAACATTTGAGCCTGTTATTTGACTTCTAGTACTTTCTATATTCTAACATGTTTTCAAGAATATACTGTGTGGAAATAGGAGAAAATTGATAGAGAAATACTGTGGGAATTGTCAATGCAAAGAGATTTTTAAATGGGAGGATAATATCTGAGTCTCAAAAGAGAACTAGGATTAGAACCCACAAAGGTGGAGAGGACTTTCCAGATATAGAGAACTACTTGATCAAAATCCCTCATGTGGGGAAGCACAGGGCATATATGAAGTCTGGGCAGCTGTAGAAGATGGAAATGAAGATAGCAAAGAAGATTTCAAAAGTCAACCTCTCTCCTTGCAACCATTCTTCTCAATTCTGCCTACAGATGCTTTCTTTTTCCACACAGCAACAGACCCTTGACCATCAAATATATACTCAGATCTCAGTCCTTAATCGGAGCTAGAGAATTGAGGGAACTGAAGTCCAAAACACTGGGACTAGCATCAAGTTACATGCTGTGTAAATGTATAATTACTTGCCTTTGTAACATAAGCAAAATGAGAATCTTAATTTGGGGCTTAAGACCTGGCCCCTCCTAATTGGGTCTCAATTATGGTAACATGGACCTGTCTTGTTCCATGGTCAGAGGCATTTTTTGAATTACCTTCCTATTATAACCTGACTTGTGTTCCAAACCACTGGAATGTAGTTGGCATGGAGTTGTGTTTTCCCCTTTGTGCAGCCCAGTGGTTAAGATCCTGACATGCAATTCAAGTTTTTCCTGGTACCCGTTGCCCTTCTGTATCCAAGGACCTCTGACTGTTACAGCCCTTTAGTTTCTCAGAGCTTCCCTTTTCCTTTTTCTTATTGAATCCCAATTGCCCTTATATCCTTAACCATTATGACCATTCCCTGGTCTTTAGGGTACATGTTCTTCCTGATGATCTGGCCCTTTTCCTGGATGATCATAGTTAATAGATTCCAGTACTAGGTCTTGCTGCCCTAACCTTCTACAATTAATAGGGTCATTCCCAGACACAGAAGAACAGATGATACAGTTGTTCCATTCATAATAGAACATTCTTCATTTTACAAAACATAGCCAACACAGTGTACCTTTAGTTTCAACTCTATATTATGAACTACTAACCTCTTGCTATTTATGGTAAATGCATTCAAATAACTAATATCTTTTAAATATTGAGACATGAAAACAGATTCACATGATTTCCTCAGAAAAATAATCAGAAGCTTGGGTGTTCAGAGTACTTCCATTGGATGGCACACTGCTTCTGTCAGTGACAGAACAGTTACTGCACTTTGGTTTTGGGGACCAGTCCTTACTTTGAGTGCAAACTTGAACAGTAACTAAACATAGGTGTTTTACAAGTGTATGATCATACATCAGGAAGTGAAAGAAGAGAGTTTCTCCATCAAATTCTTGAAACTACACCATCTGAAGGACTGATTATAGGCACTATGGGAGTTGCAAAGAAAGCAGAACATACAGCCCCTTTCCATGAACATCCCAGAGCAGTTGTTAACAGTCCTACCTGAGAACCAAGATCAGCTGAGAAGCTTTGGAAAGCAACAGATTCCCAGTGAAAACCCTCAGCATCGTCAGGTCCAGGAGGGATTGCTGATAAAAATTCAGGGATGGGATTCACTGCTTTGTGGTCAAATTAGGAAAGAGCAAAGATTTATATAATCAACTTTCAAAGACAGCTTAATATGCATACCAGTCACTAATGTTTGCTTTTACCCAAGTTAATAGAACATATGTGGAATAAGAAATTCTACTTTGTAAAAATTTACTATCTTTCCTTTTCCTGTTTTTCAAATCAATTTAGAATTATCCAAACATTGTATAAATCAAAGAATCCCAAACAGCTCTCATGATAAAAACCAAGTGGAGTTTGCTTTAAAAATAAAAATTCCAGGACCATGCCTTGGTCCCACTGTATCAGAACTTCTGAGAAGTTATGCTGAGATGCTGAATGCTAGCAACTGCTGGAGATAATTCTCATCATCAGGGAAGATTAACAAAACATTGAACTGGGTACTGAAAACATTGGTTGACTTTGGAACTGTGATATGGGTGGGACTTGTGTGCATGTGACAAGCCTTTAATGATCCCCCATAATAATGAGAGGCATACAGGAGTGTGAAGTTCTCCTACAGCCTGTACTGCAGTCATTCCGCCTCCTCACAGTTCCTGGACCATTCCAAGACTGTTCCCACCTCAGATTATACAACTGCTCTTTTCCAGTCAGGAAAACTCATTCACCAACTCTTCAGCTGATGGAATCCTATTCACCATTTGCTCCATTTTTTCAAAAATGCTTTCCAACTCAGCTAAATTAATTTAAGTGCCTGTTAAAATTTCTTTATACCCTTTACTTTATAATGATCATAGCTGTTTGTAGTTATATATCTTTTGGGATAATCTTTTAGTATCTGTTGGTTGTACTAGGGACTAAGCTACCCTTTTGGGGTAGGGCATAGTCTACATGTTCAGACCATCCTGATGACATTACCTGGATTACGAAAGAGTCTCCTAATGCATTTCCCTGCCTCTAATCTGCCACTTTTCCATTTGGAACTCATCTAACCGCCAATGTGCTGTTCTACAATTCATGCAGAACCATGCTTCTTTTCTTCCTAAAATCTTTAAATAACTGCTCAGAAATTTCATGATGAAGGGGCACATGGATTTGTTAGTGAAAAAGGTCTTTTCTATGTATTCTTTGCCCTTCTTTATCTCTGTGGGAAATCTGTACCTTTTGTTCCAGGCACATCAGGAATCATTTTATTTCACTGAATGAGATATGCTTTCTTGCCCCTCCCTACTGTTGTAAGTGGTGTTCTTCTGGCTATGATATTATCACCCTTCTGTTGCCCATTTTATTTTTTCTCCAAATCTTCAGCAATCACCCCTCTGGCAAGTCTTTCTTGTGCTCCCTTGTAGTTACCCTATGTGTTCCAGCAGCTCATTCTACCTTGTCTGGACGGAAGACCTCATTTGTGCTCCTGTTTTTCACCTCCCCATTTTAATTAAATATTATATTGTTGAAAGTAAGGAGAGAGTCTGTTGTAGCTCTATTTGCTATGCCTAGGACAGTGCCTGTGGAAATGATTTCATTTGAAGAAACAGTGAAGGAAGGAAGGAAGGAAATGGAAGAGAAAGGGGAAGAATGGAAGGGAAGAGAAAGAGAGGAAGGAAGGAAGGAAGGAAGGAAGGAAGGAAGGAAGGAAGGAAGGAAGGAAGGGAGGGAGGGAGGGAGGGAGAAAGAAAGGGAAAAGGGGAAGGAAATAGCAATTAAGCGATAGGAAGAAAGTGGAAGAAAGGAAAAAATAGTTTACCCTACCTCAAAAAAAATTCGTTTAAAAAAATAAAACCAAAACAAAGGAGAAATTGAACACAAGCCATGTCAGTTGTTATAACCCAAATTGTTGAAGATTGGGTGAATTAAATGAGCTTGGCAGCCTTCAATCAGCATGAACTATTGTTTATAATTCCTCATAATTTCAACAATTACATGGAGAGTACTGCATTAAGCATTGATGCCAGAGGCTGTGCTGGTAAAGGGACATAGTACAAAAATGAATAAGGTTCCATCTTGGCCCCAAGGCCCTCACAGTTCATTTGAGGACATGTTCAGACAAACACTGCGTCAATAATGTCTGAGTATAGAGAAAGGAGCAGCCAATCATACCTGAGAGTAGCGCAGCATGTGGATATTTCAAAAAGGATGTGACTTAGAAGGGAAGAGCAGGCAGGTGTCAGAGTGGACAGGAAAGAAGACGATTTCAGAGAGAGGACCAGGTATCTTTGGAGAATAAGAGAGAATTTGGAGTGACTGAACTTGAGTACTCTTCTTTGTTTCTTTTAGGAGCTGGGGAGTAGAGATATATTCAGATGCAGTTATTATCTCTTCTTCATATATCCTCAGGCATGTATTTGGCACTTTTTTCATCCATAGCAATGACACCTGCCTCCTCCATCTTTTCCCAACATCAAGTTTGCCCACTGCAATGAGCAATTCTGTGTTCCTCATTCTTACTGAAACCCCTTTCTGCAGTGCAAAAACTGAAGTCCCTGCAATTAATCACCCTGCCAGCAACAAAAGACAGGTCATAATCATCTTCTCCCCCTGGAACATGCTCAGGAGGTGTGATGATAGTCTCATTGTCCTTTAAATCCTTTTAATATACTCACCCTGAAAGATATTTTGGCAAATAAGTTTTTTCATTTCTTGTTACGTGACTCACCACAATTTATCATTTATACTAAAGGACTCTTCTGATCATTCTGAGAAGGAAAATGCACCCCAGTTTAACTCATGGGACACCTAGTTTAGATGCTGTTAATAGTTACTGACCTTCTGTCATCTAAGTAGGCATGTTTGAAAAGGGAAAGAATGCTGCCACACCATATCACTAGAACTGGTGCCATTTAGCTGCCTGAGCCTCTCTCAGCACAAACTCTCCTGTATGGATACTGGTCAGCATCAGCCCATGGGTGCTTATGTGTGAAGGCTCTGTGTGGCCCTAGTGATCTCTTTGTTGAGTTTGCATGAACTAACATTGGCACAGCATCTAACATGCATCTTATTCTTTGCTCAGAGTCCTTGTTACTTTCCATTTTTGCCATAATCACAGAAGAAATGTAAGGTAATAATTCCAGCACTCTAGATAAGTTATCACAAGGGCAGATAGCTTAAAGAGCTCTCCCAAAGTAATACGTATCTCACAAATAAATGGAAGGAAAATTATCTGAATAGAGGTAAAGGTTGAGCATGCTTAATCAGAAAATCCAAAATCTGAAGCACTCCAAAATCCAAAACATCTTAAGTATAAATTTCATGTGACAAGTGGAGAATTCCACATCAGTTTTCAGGTGATGGGTCCCATCAAATGTAGGCACTTTAAAAATATTATAAAATTACCTTCAGACTACATATATATGATGTGTGTGAAACATAAATGAATTTTTTTTTGGGACTTGGTTCCCATACCCAAGATTATGTGTGAGTATTCCAAAATGAAAACAAAACAAACAAACAAAAACATCTGAAATCTGAAACGTTTCTGGTCTTGATTATTTCAAATAAGGAGTAAATAACCTCTATTTTTGCCACCATTTTTTCTGGTATATTTATAGGAACTAGCACTGTCTACCCAAAAAGCATCAATGATAAATCATGGCAATATTTCCATATAATTCATTATTGAATATTATTCATTATTGAATATTATTCATTCAATAATGAATAATGAATATTATTCATTATTCATTATTGAATGAACCTCGGAAGTGTTGTAAAAACAGTGCTCCAGTTTCCCCACTGGGATAGGAGACATCTGGGCTCAACACAATTGCTTCCTGTAACCATTACTTTGGCCTTACTAACACATCTGTAATACAGAACTAAGAAGAGAGCAGTAAAGGTATCCAAAGTGAAACAGATCTAAATGATCTTATTTCCTTTAGAAAACTCTCCCTCCTGCCAGCCACATATTCTTATTCTGTTTACATTTTTTATCTTGTCTCTTTCTGATTATTCATAAAATTATGAGCTTCTTATATGTCAATACAAAATGACCAAATTTTTATTTCATCTCAGAGTAGCCATTTTAAACAGTCTCTGACTTCAGAAACCACTTATTCAAACATACCAGCTCTATGCTCATGGATAACTGCTTTGGCAAGCTAACCATCCCTGTTTACCTTTTTGCTGTTTCCTTCTGTTATGTAAGATGTGATAGAGGAGGTAAGGAGTGGAACATAACATTTTCAACCTGTCTATTCACCATGATTTCTTTTACCTGAAGGTTCCAGAATGCTTTTTGTTTGCTTGTTTGTTTGTTTTTGTTGGTTTGTTTAATATACATGGAACTGTGAGGTAAATGCTCACACATGGATCTGCTTATTTAATTCTCAAAACAGCTTTGTAAGGTCAGTGCCTCATTACATAGATGAGATAATTAAAAGCGTTTAATGCATAAAGAAATTTGCCAAAACTCACAAAACTAAGGAACGGCATTAGGATTTCAAACTAAAAAGTCTGTCTCCAAGATTTTCAAGCAGCCCATTACATTGTCTCCCTCCAGTTACCATGTAGAGCCTGTTTTGCTTCTTGTTGGAACAGTTACTGCCTAGCACACAATATAGCCAAAGACAGTAAAGGAAACTGCTACCATAACAGAAAGATCTGAATTATTCATTCATTATTTAAAGTCTCTATCCCCTCTATGGGGCCACTGTATTATCCACTATGTGGAGATAATGCTGCATCTACAAAATAGATAAATCTGTCTCACAGGGCCTTTTTGGTTCTTGGCAACCAAATCCCTTTCCAGGTCCAAAGAAGACAGGATATTCCCATATCTTTTCCTATCTTGGATTCAGTGCCCTTTTATGGATTAAGTCGATTGCATACTTCAGATCATCTGTTAATGATTGAATTTTAAGGTACTTTTGCTGGATTGATTCAGACCTGTTGCTGGCTTTATTCCAGCAGTGAACTCTTGGATTCTGCTTTGCCCTTATGCCTTCCATTGAGTCTGAAAATTTCTCATAGCAGCCAGTGCAATAGTGATAACTCTGAACGACACCTTCCGATCAATTGCTCGTTTACCTAGAGTTTGGTTCCATTTCTACACATCCATGGAAGCACAACAAAAATAATCTAAGCTGTTGAAATTATATTTGGATATCATAGCAAATCTATCCATGTATTAATTTAAATTAACATTTTAATACTAAAGCTTCAAACAAAGATGAGACTATGCTCACAGATATTATCATGCTTTATAATGTAGTCATACAACCTGTAATGAGGGTAAAATTGTTATTGGTACAGTAAGAAGCAAAATAATTCATCAAGTATATGTAGTATTAATTATCTTAATCAGAATTATTAGTTTTTTATGACCTATATGTCCATCTAGTTTAATCACCAAACCCCCATTCTACTCTCTAGGAAACAAGTTAGAGAGTCAAATGACTTTTAAAATCACTAGGAAAAGAGTCACATAGCTTAGGAAACTCAAAAATCTTAGTGCCTTTCTTTTTTGGTGGGAAATTTTCATTCATTTATTTTTTTGCCTTTACATGGGATCCATGAAGGCAGTAACACTTGACTCCCTCAAATACATTAACTCTCTGGGATCCATGTTTGACTATGGCTTGGACTAGTCTCCAGTGATTCAGGCTCCCATCCAGGAGTCTACATAGAATGTAGACTGAATAGACTCCACTAACAGTCAATCATTAATAGTAGCTAGCAACTCAATTATCAGTTAATATCAGTTAACACCCTTGGCCAGTACTATAGAAATACTTCTGAAAAAACATACTGACAGAATTGTACCTAGGCAAAACCAACCAAGAAAGAGTTGCTATTATCAACTCTTAGAAGAGAATTAAAGACCGTTGTACCTACTTCATGAACTTGATTGGGGCTTCATCAACTCTGGGTCCCCAATTCAACTTTGGTGTGAGTGACTTATGCTGCTAACCACCGGACTTTACAGAAAAAGCAGAGAATGGCATCAGATGTGTGCCATCTGGTATTATTATTTCTTTTTTGAGAACTAAGAGAAAATTAAAATGTTCAGAGGAAAACAATGAAGATTGTAGTTGGGGGAAAATGAAAAACACATTTTGATGTTTATTCCACTGGTCTCACGAGGCTAACTTTGAAACAAACTAATGGATGCAGTAGATTAAAAACTAGCATTAAAATAAAGAAATAGAGAAAGGAATCAAGTATTTAGACATGGAAATATACAGATCTTCAACTTTAGTTTGTACAGCTGTTTGTTTTTAAAGCATAAAACTATTCACTAAAGTAGAGTTCTAAACCAAAATTATCATAGAAACCCATGAAATTCTTGTTCTAAAATGGCTCCATTTTCTTGGTCAGAGCTCAAATTATTCCGATCACATTAGTTTGCCTTGGATAAATTTGGTTCCGTTGGATTATCTAATCATTTTTGCCATCTCACTTACAGAATAAAATTTGTCATTTTCACAATTTAGAGGAGTTTTAATGCCCATAATATTGTTTATAAAATGAAGTTCAAGAACATTTTCATAATTGCTTAATCCAAAAGTTTGGTTTTCTGTTTTGTTTTGTTTTTGTCCTGGAAAGAGCTATGAGTTCTAATCTTGGCAAATCTACCAAAAAAATTTCTGGTAACCAAAGATGATACTTTGTCCTTTCTCTATCTTCCTAGACTTTTATAATAAACAAGGCAGACAAATTAATTATCAAATTCATATGTTGAAGTCCTAACCCCCAATGTGGATGTATTAGTAGATGTAGAAATTGGGACCTTTGGAGATGATTGTGAGTTATGGAGGCCCAATGAGTTTGATTAGTGACCTTATAAATGAGGCACAAGGGAACATGGGTGCCACTTGTGAGAACACAGTAAAAAGTTGAACCAGAAAGTCATCCCTTACCAAACTCTAAATCTGTGCACACCATGATCTAGGACTTCTTAGCCTCCAGAACTACGAGAAAAAAATGTTTCTATTATTTTCAGGCTATCAAGCTTGTGGTACTTTGTTATAGCAACTCAAACAGACCATAACATCTGTGGAAGAGCAAAACAACACAATAAATAAAAAAAAATAAAACACAATACTGAATTTTTCTGTGGGAATGTTTGAAGAATCTGATACAACTTCAAAGAGAGGGCTCCTGGGAAAACTTGGAAATAATACTTAATTTGAATGCTTCTAAATACTTGATCATGTGTTTGTATTAAATATGAAGGAAAATACCTTTTTCTAAACAGTTTTGGAGGAACAAAAAGCTAACAAAACATCCTATGAAACCAGAGTAAACAAAGTCTCAGACAAGGGCAAGTAGAATACATTGTCAAGATTGCTCATTTCAATCTTTGCTGATTTTATTTACCTATTTATTTATTTATTTATTTTTGGTGGAAGTGGGGATTGAATGCAGAGGCCTTTACCACTGAGCCACATTCCCAACTCTTTTAAGTTTTTTTTTTTTTTTTTTAAACAGGGTCTTGCTAAGTTGCTTAGGGCCTTATTTAGTTGTTGAGGCTGGCCTTGAACTCATAATCCTCCTGCCTCAGCCTCCCTAGCCTCTGGGATTACAGGCATGCACACCACACCAGGCTCCTTGCTGATTTAAAGAGAGAATTAGGGTGCTTCATGAAGGTCCTTCAAAAATGAACATAAAACTCCTCATTTAATTTAATCCTGATTAATTTTAAGTACAACATGTCCAACTGTTAGTGATTTTGAAACATGAGCTATGTTTTCAAAAGAAAATATTGTTTTTATCATTGACCATAGACTTCAAAAGTATTTTTTGTTATTTAAAAAAGAGTCTATTCCACCTAGAATCTTATTAATTATTTCTAAGATTCATCTCCTGTGAAGGGAATACACATATTCTGTCTTCCACAGGGGTTCTTTTATCAGAAACAATTCTTTTGAATGTTCTAACAGGATTTGAAATGTTAAATTAGTTACTTAAATACACACTAAACATAGCATTTCATGAATCTAAAAATTAAAATAAGGTGGGTTGATAAGACATTCATTTTCATGATAATCCAAAAAAATGTATTGTTTAAGCATTGTTTATTAATAACAATATTCTAATTTTATGAAATTATGGAAATGAGGTCACAAATTGAATGTACATTTGTTTCTGTTTCCTTTTTAAAAATGCCAAACAAGAGGATAGACAAAGAAAAAGTTCATGAGTTACAAACTAAAATTTTGTAATTAAAATAACGGTATCATTGAGTCTATGTCTGTGCAGACCTGTGAGGATGTGGCTATATTAGAAACTACCTCTATCTTTTTAGAAGTATGAGAGACATACATTAAAAATTTAAGGATACAATTGGATTTAATAGAAGTAAAAGGTATATTGATAATGGTATCAAGAGGAATGTTTTAAATCTCTCTTAGTCTTGCCATAGCTAAAAAGCAGATTTTGCTGTTAAAAACAACACAACACTTTAGACATTTCACACAGCCTTAGTGTTAACAGAGGCCAAAGCAAACATGAACTGAGGGGATTGTCAACGCCAGAGTTTTAAATCCTATTAAAAATAAAACAATGGAGTTGAAAATTCCATGGCTGGAGATACACCCAGTTGCCTTATTTCATAATTTGTAATTAAATTAGAGTTATAAACACATATTTTGACTTTCAAATATTCTGTTAAATATTAGAAAAAGCTAGAAATATCATTTATTGCAAATAAAATTAGTTACATGGGAATGATCTCCAGAAAAAAAAATAATTTGATTGCTTTAATTATACCCAACTCTGTAAAGCCAACCTAACATGGCAAGGAACCCTCCAAATTTCCTGCCTTTGATTTACAAAATAAAGTACATATGAAACTATATCATCCTTTATGGTTTTAAATTCAGTCCTGAGTTCCTTGGAGTTTAATCCCTTTACTGGCAATTCTGTTACAGTAAATCCTTTGCTCTCCAAACATTGGTCAGATAAACTTACTTCCATCTCTTTATTCTCTTTCACTACAGCTCCACAAATTTGGGACCAGTGACACTGAAGATTACAGATTTTAGCAGTTCAATGAAAAAAGGATCATGTTCTAATAACCGTTTGGCATCTCTTCTCTTCTTTTATCTATGATTGTCAACCCTGTTTGTTATAATCACCTGGAAAGCTTATCAAAAACACTTGCCTTAAGAAATTCTGATTTAATAGGTGTGGGATGTGGTCTAAATGGTAGCATTTTTAAGGAATTTCCTAAGAAATTCTAATGTGTAAAGAGAATTGAGAAGTACTCCTTTGCTGGGACTCAGAATGCTTAGAAGCAGAGTTGGGACTGGCCGCCTAGTTACAGATCAGGAAGCTCTGATTCCTTTCTGTGTCAGGCACAATGCTCTGAGCCTCCTCTCAATGAACCAAACACTGAGCCTGCATAAAGTAAACTAAGACAGTGCTTCTCTGACTTGTGTGTAGACAGCAATCACCTGATCATCTTTTGAAAAATGTCAATTTTGATTTGATAGGTCCAGGCAGAGCCTGAGATCTACATCCATAACCAGCTTTCAGAGGACACAGTAGAGGTGTTCCACAGACCACACTTTCATTAGCAAGTATTTAGGGCCAATGTGGTCCCATGATACAAGTGTGGTTGAGTTACTACCAAAAGCTTTTTAAAATGTAATACTATTACAGACATGTTCAATATTTAGTTATATATAATAGTGAAAATTTAGAAGGAAAATATTCAACCTAATACTGTGTTTTAAAAGAGTTTTAATGGCATGGAACAATCAATAAAAAATACCAAGAAACAGTGAACTATAAAATTATAATTTTATAAATTATGCAAACTATACAGAGATATCCAAATTGCACTAAAATAAATAGAAAAATATAATGAAATGAATAATAAAATTGAAGGATATGAATGTAGTCAAAGACCAGACATAGTGGAGTAGGTTGATGAGAGCCATGGAAGGATATGCATCAGGGATTATGCTCAGAAAAAGACATTTATGTTTACAGTGGTGGAAAAATTGGGACTTATGAAAACTGGTGGGGAGGACTGGGGATTGGATAGCTGCAGTCAATTGTTAGATGTTTATTGCCATTAAATAGAGCAAGGAATGATAAAACTATAATCATCCACAATGAGAGTTGATAAAACTTTTTAAATTGTTTTCAAAATTAAAAGAGCAGGTCATTATGCCCCACACTGACCAGCCACTAGCTGTGGAACTCCCTCAGTGAGGGAGTATAATCTTTTGAAAGGCAGATACTTTGCCTGAAGGAAATTCTTTCAGGATGGATTCATTTAGCAGCAATCAGCAACTCACACTCCCCACAGCTTAGGGAATGAGAGCCTTGGTGTTGAACTCACATATTGGTATATATCGTACAATCCACCCCCATACTTTTTTTGCTTCATGCACCAAGTTTACCACACATGGGTAGAGCTTGTCCAAATTTCTGGCTCTTTGTTCTTTGGGTGGAAATTTCTTAAAGTATGATTATTAGAATGAACTATAAAATTGTCCACTGCAACTGAAAATCCCCTGCGTGGCAAACCTACCATAGATGATCAGGGCCAATTATCCTTGACAGAGTGATGATTTCTCTTTTTACCTGCTTGTCTTTTGAAGTCTGAAGTGCTGAGACAGCAACCACATTTTCAAATTTAATGGTTTTCTTATTTTTTTTATTCTTCAGAAAGCATTATTCTGTAAGAATCAGGACATCTATACTTATAGGAGTGAAAATTTTTTAAAGAATCACTGGAATTGATGGTAAATGAGTTTCGTTTTTGCATCTCAAACCAATATATTTAATCAATGGAGACACAGCACCATATAATGATCATAAATTTGGCTGAATACTGCTTCCTACAGAATGTTTCTTCTCTACTGCCCTGGGTGTTATCTACCCTGGCTGTCACCTCAGCTACATGTTTAAAAGGTACTTCTATCTTTCTAGCATGTCAACAGCTTAAAGTATGTTATAGAACATGACTAGAAAAATACATGATTATATACTCACTCTCACATCTAATTTTTTATAAATCAGATCTCTCTTGGCCTGAATTGATATTATGCAATATGTCTTGTTAGTAGTACAAAAAAAAATGTATCCCTTTCATGGTAAATAGGTCCTCAGAGATGGGAAAAGAAAGCCCATATCTAAAATATATGTTGATTCACTATGGAATCCTTTCTCCTTCCAGGATGGTTTCTCCACAGGATGGTAACATATCAGATGTTCAGTATTAGTCTCTATATTTGGAAGTTTTAATGCACAGAAATATGGTAGCTAGATCTGTCGTGAGTTGGGTGTGTTAGACACATGCACAGTATCCATGCCTACCACCAAGATAACACACCCATAAGTTTATTGAGACAGAACTAAATTGACCAAAAATGATATTGGCTGAGTATCATCTGAGCACAGAGGCATTTTCTTTTTCTCTTTGGTTATTTCATGCCTCTTCTTCAATGTAGCCTTTCTTGAGGAATGTATTTCAAAGATTTTCACATTTCATGCCAGTTCCCAGAGTTCCATTCAGTCTGTCTTAGCCCATTCAGGCTGCTATACAGAATATCATAACTCTGTGTTTTATAAACAGCAGAAATCTATTTCTAATACATATTAACACTGAAAAATCCGAGAATAAGTTACCAGCAGATTTATTGTCTCTTGGTTTGTAGATAGCCATCTTAATATGTCCTCACTTGGTGGGAGAGGCAAAGAAGCCCCCCAGTGTCTCTTTCAGAAGAGCATTAATCCCACTCATGAGGGTTCTACTTCTAAATACCATCACACTGGGATTTCAATATATGAATGTGGAGTGGGAGACATAAACATTCATTCTATAGCACTGTTTTAAATGTAGGTTTTATTATTATCAGAGTATAGCGAGACCAACATCAGCAGACAAATACCATTGGAAACATGTTATATTCATAGATTCCAAGAGAATGGGTTATGCCAAGACAAATGGGAGCCACACAAAGAAATCCTGGCTGATGTCAGTCAGGAGAGAGAATGAGGGGAAAAGTGGTAAGTGCTTTTCATGTCATTTCCATGTGAACAAATAGTTAAAACAGGATAAGAAGGCTTAGGACTGGCTATTTTGAATAATTTCCATGATCTCTGTGATGCAGGGGCTGTCCCTAGTTTTCTGGTACCCAGCTAGTGCTATTGTCTGCTCTAAGATGATTAAGGCAAAGGAAGAGTGGCCAAAAACATAGGAGTCTTTATATCTTGACAAAGTTTGCAGTGGAGGGCTCCACATTTTCAGGCCCTTTCAGATTGTTTCATGACACAGGTAAAGAGTTCTACATTTTTTCCTGGAGTAAAAGTATAAATACAACATCTTGGCTGTCCTTCATTAATTCAAATTGCTTCCATTCTTCTTTCTACTGAAAGCAACAGATCTACCAGACTAATATACCCATGTCTAATATTGATCTGCTGAGAAGAAATACTAATATATCTAATATAGCAGTTGCAATTGGGGATACTATTTGCCTAAATTTGTGGCTCATGTCTGTGTTTCTGTCATCTGCTCAGATCCATTATTTTTTTAAAAACCAGACTGGTGACTTGAATAAAGATATTGGAGCCATCATAGTAGAATTTTTTGAAGTTTTAAAAATGGCATTATGCTCTGACTTTTTTCTGAGATACAATGTTTTAAAATAATAATTATTATTATCTTGGCCTTGGGTGAGCATGAAAAGTGGAAAAGCATCTGTTTCAGAGCTTCCATCATGCTTTCTCTACCATGGTAGATCTAATCTCTCAGAATAAGTATATCAGTCAGCTTTATATTACTTTAACAGTTACTTTTTATAATCAATTTATGAAGAGAAAAAGTTTTATTTTGACTTCCAGTTTGGAGGATTCAATCTATGGCTGGTTGGCCTCATTGCATTTATGTCTATGGTGAGGCATGGTGGGTGTATATGGCAAAGAAATCCTACCCTCATGCCAGGTACAAAAAAGACAGGAAGAGGAAGGTGCTGGGGTTCCAACAGCCTGTTGAGGGCTTAAGTCGGGATGACGCATGGCATTTTTGCCAGAAGTAGTGGTTGAGAGGTGACACCAGCAAGCCATTAAGATGATGACTTTTGAGTTCTCGCAAAGTTCCCGTTGAGTTCCGGTTGAGCTCTCACGGGGATTCCTGAAGAGTTCGAGTTGGTTGGTGAAGTTCCAGTGGTGGGAGTTCCGGTTGGTGTGGTGTGTTCCTGGAGGAGCCGCGTGGGTGGCGTTAGGGAGAGTTCCCGGGGAGTGTGCTGGTGGAGTTCAGAAATAAAGTTTGTTCCTGCTTGAGTGGCTCATGATTTGTGCCCAGCCAGACTGCGGTAACACCCTCTTCAAAAGGAGACTCCCACTGACTAAAAACCTTCCACTAGGCCTCATCGACATTCTAACACCTCCTAATAAGTGCCACGGGTTGGGAAATACATCTTTAACACATGGGCCTTTGGGGGAAAGTCCAGATCCAAACAGAAGTGATAAGAATCCAAAACAGTTATTCTGCCAGCTACCAAATGTGTCTGTTCCAACTGTAATTTGGGAAACTGGGAAAATAATTGTTAGATAGGTATATGGACCCAGTGATCTAAATCTTTACCAGGGTTTCATATTTTTCATATTTTAATATAATCATATTCCTTCCTCTCAAACAGAGAATGTGGTGATAATGGATCCCAAGATCCATAAGATCACGACTTAAACCCTGCATCCAATGATGCTCAAAACATCTGAATGTTCTTAATTGTAAGGGCCATAATTTTCCTTGGGGGATTATTATACTTGTCTGTCATGGCATCCCAAATTTCTTCCTCATGAAGATACAATCTTTCCTTCAGGCAAGGATTTGGGTTCTAAAAGCAGAGTTAAATCTGAGAACTAGACCAAGTATTCTGATATTGGAATGACTTTCCAGTAATTTTTAATTTTTTTTCATGTGCATACATGCTATAAATGGAGCAATACTCTTACTGTATACAATTATGTTGTCCCTAGAACTATTATATTCTATACAGTCTCCATATGTCTCTATAGAACAAGTGCCTCAGGTTGTCCCTGAGACCTTACTGCCAATTATGATCTTTGTACTTATATTGCTTGATGTTACCTACCAGCCTTTCTACTATTGGGAAACTCAAAACTGTGTAAAATCCCTGTTCTATGAAGAATGTTCATCACTGAGCTGTTCAGAATTGTTGGTGCACCCTCATCAGAGTGTTTCGTAGAGGAGTTTCTCCTAGGTTTGTCAACAGAACACTAGAGTTTTCTATCCTTGAAGGTCCACTTTTACCAACATGCTCACTTGTATGAACCTCTAAATTCCTTGATCCATCCCCAGCCACAGTAGTTCCAGTATCTCTAATTTATTTGAGGATCATCAGTTTTTTTTAAGATTAAAAGAATGGTGGTATGTTTTCACTGTTTCTTACAGTCCTTAATGGGATAATAAAGTACAAATCATGAGTAAGTGCTCCAATATTGATTCAATCCATACTTTGATTCAGCACCCCACAAAATCTAAGCCCATAAACACTCTCCGGGCTCCTATTGGTACATAAGGACTAGTTCTGCAGCTCTTCTATTTAGTCTCAGCACTTCTTAGACAGGAAAACATTGCCACTTGACTTTAGTTATTTTTTTTTCTGATAGCCAGTAGGGTAATGGGTATAGATTCTGAAAGAATATATATTATTTTTTGGGACAGAAGATATTTTTTTCAGTCCCATTGTATATCTGCCTTAAAAGCCTTTGATATATGTTGTCAAATACATGCCAGAAATGTTAGAGCAGTTTACACTCCTACTGTCAGTCAACTAGAAGACCTGCATCCCCAAAACCATGTCAATCTTGTAATAATATTAATCCTAAATTTTTCTAATTTTGAATGTATCAATTTAGGTTTATGTGTAATTTTAAAATATTTTCCCCCTTTGGTAAGTTGCCCATCTAAATTCCTCAAAAAGTTTACCAATAACAGGAGAGTTATGTAAACTCTTCTCTGAATATCCCTTCCCTTTAGGAGTTGAAAGGAGGGAGCCATAACCAGGAAGAAGCCATGCTCTGGAGGAGGAAAGGTAGGCAGATAGTGCTACTATTGCTCGTGCTCGTACACACACACATACTCACACACACACACACATACACAATTTCAGAAAGAGTATCTATTTTTGTTTCACATATTTGGCTTCTTCTTAAAATGCTATTTCAGGTAAGAGTTCAATAAAGCAACTTTGAAAATCACTAACTATTGCACAACCTCTCAGTGTTTTAAATGAGAAAGAGAAAAGCTAGGGCCCCTGGGCATCCAAGTGGAGACCAATGCCCCGGCTGCTGCCATCAAAGCAGGTACTCATCTCTACATTGCTGTTTCAAGATATTTTCTTTTTTGACTGCCCATCCAGAAAATAGTCCAAGATGATTCAAGCATAAAAATAGGGCAAGAACTCTACCCTTAAAATAAGTTTCTTCCTTTGAGGAAGGGGTTGCAGATCTTTTAATAAGCCATTTACACCACATAGCTTCAGCAGCTTGCCTTCCTGTTCTGTGGTTCTTATCATGCAGATTACTATAAACCCTTTACTTCAAATAGAAGAAAAAGATTAAATATACTGCCTTGGTTTTCTAGCTGTTGTGTACTGGGATTCACCTTTCTCTTGCCTCTTCTAAATATACTATCTTCTAAATATACGATCTAAACAGGGCTCAATACCTAATTTATCAAATCATGATATACTTTGAGTTTGAGGGGTATCAGATTGGTTATTTCATCACTGGCTATTATCAAAGAAAATACCTTTCTGTTTCAGGTTTTACATCGATTCAGCAATTATTTTCAGTTCGTGTACTTTTTGCCCTAAATCAGTTTCAAGAGAATACACTTTTAAACATCAAAAGGGAATAACGATGAATACCTGAAAATTAAAATAATATATCAACATGTTTTGTACTCTAAAAGTAATCTTAATTATTTCTAGTGTTTCCACTATTTTATTATTAACTATTCATCTTATTTAATAGTTTATATCCTGTGATCTACAACTATTATTTATTGTGAGCTCTGTGTTAAGAAATTTATATGGACCACTTAATTTAATCCACATAGTAATAAGTATTAAGGTAGGTTAGGGACTGTTGTTTCCATTTCATGGTTGCATAGAATCTTTAAAGAGAGTGAATATTAAAACAGGATTTAGATCAGGATTTTTTTTTTTTTGTCTCTAGGGTTCAATTTCAATTGTTACCATCCCCTTTTATAGAATAAAAATTATCTCAAATTTAGTTCCATATTTTATTCATAATAGTATCAGGACATAAAACTATAAATATTTCACTTGCTTTATGTTTTTATATGATTGGCAAAGAACTTAAACGCTGTTTTTCATTTGCTTGTTTACATCCAGCTATTGACTATTATGGTTTCTGCTTTAAATAGTCATGTTTTAGTTTAAGTTTTTGAAACACGGAATCTAATTGACCCATCTCATTTTTGGTGCCGGGTCACAGGTCTCCACCAAGCATGACTTGCACTGACTTCGCAGCTAGAGTCAGCAGGATTGCTGACAATTCCACAGAAAAGTAGAGCCCCATGATCTGCTTCCATAGCTAACTGAACATCCCTTGAACAGATGTCCTAAGGTCAAGCTTCTGATTATTTCTAGGAACTTTTCATACTTTACCTTAAATTTGTGATAAAGTGCAAATTTTATTTGAGCTAGTTTAAAGAGTTTGTTCCATAGAAGCAAAAGAGATTGTATCAACCCTATTAAAATTTCATCACTTCCATTTTTGCATATTAAAATGTATACTGAACATCTTGAAATTTTTATCCTGAAAAAATTATGGTTTTTTTCTTTAAAAAGGGTAGTTAAAACACATTTCGCTTCTATGAAAACATGCCACAGAACCAAATATAGACAAAAATAAATAAATGAGGGCACTTATAAGAGGCAATAGAAGAAAAGGAAGTAGGAGAAAGTTAGAAAGAAGGACTTCTTTTTCCTTTTTCTTGTTTTCACAAAGATTTAGGTTTTAGGTAGAAAAATCACTCTAAACTGAAATACTCTATATACTTAAGTGGTATATTTGAAGTTTCACTCTTTAGGTTCAAATTTTCACTTTAATACAATTAGCTAGATGCCCTAAAAACAAAATATTTGGAACAATCAAGGAACAACATAATTTCTCTGTGTTTTATTTCTCATTCTTAAAATAACTTTCTGTTTTTAACTAGTTGCCTTAGGTTCTATTAAAAAAAAAAAAGACTAAGTCCTTTTAGGTGTTCAGGGTGACTAAGCAAATATATAGCTCCAGTTGGCATTTACTATGTACTACCATTAGACAAAGATAGGAGGAGAATCCTAAATAGCTGTGATCTGGATAAGATGTCTAAGGAGAGACAACTGAAATTTCTTGCTCAGTTTCCCAAGATGTTCCACAATCAAGTTTAAGGAGCATGGTAGTCCTAGACCATAATATAAATGTAATTTCTCCATTAGAAAACCCTACAATTTTGAATTCTTTATCTCTTTTTTCAATTTCCAATGAAGAACAACCACTTAAATGTCCAATGTACTCTGGAATTGACTCTTACCTGGGCAAAAAGAGTGTGCAGAGTGATTCAAGACAGGGGACAATCTGACCTTGGGGCCAAGATCTCTGTGGTTGGTGCTACTAATCTATGGTCTAGAATTGCCTAGGTTCCTTATCCTGGCTTGTTATCCTGCTGGGTTCTGAGTTCCAAGTGCTTGCTTAATTTGTCTAGTGGTAGGACCTCACAACCTTAATTATTACTAAACATCTAATTATGATTCCTTCTTGGCTGCCTGAGTTCAATCCTATTTGATGAACTAGAGTCACCTTAGGGTACTCCAAATTAGGACTGGTTTGAAACATCCAGAGTTTGCTGTCTGGGTTTCAGCTATTTCTCTGTCAACTGAGCCTCCTGGTCAGGTCTGCTTGGTCCTGCCATCCTAAGTCTTGTTATTATTATATCCAACATTCACCACTTTGGGAACAGCTAAATAGAGAAATGTCAGGACAGGAACAAAAACCAATCCTCACAGATTAACTGCTATGTTTAAGAGATACATTGGGTACTACAAATGTGCATATGTGTCTGAATGTATGCATGTTTATTTAATCCTTATGAAGACCCATCATATGAGCATTGTTAATTGCATCTTAAAAATGACAAAACTGAGGCTCAAATCATATATGGTTTACCAAAACAAAATATAAAATGGGCACACAGTGGAATGTCTGGCTCCTCTGAAATTTCTACCACCGTGGACCTAGTACAATCGCATTTGTGACAGTACCCTTAGTCATTAGATGTTTGTCTTCATACTTGACTTGTTTTCCTTCACTGCTTTGTGGAAAGAACTGCTTCTGTGGTTTGTCTGTCACGTTTGTATAAATAAACCTTGGCTATTGAAATGCATCCCATTTTCTGGAACCCACCACCTACTGGGTCACAAATTACACAGATTTGTCCTGAACTTCTTGGCTTTCAGTTGAGACAGAAGGTAAAAAAGCACAATGGTTAAAAGCTTTGGGGCTAGGCAAATGTGGATTCAAGTTCTGGCACCAGCACCTAGTAGTGTGTAACTTGGGTCTAATTACCTCTCACTTTGTGAGACTCTGCACGTAAAGCTCTCAACAGGACCTGTGAAGTGTTAAAGAGTCAGCTTTTGGTAAACATCAAGTACAGTGCTGCTACTATTTTATAATTATATCCATTATTATCATGTTCTCCCAATGCACCCACCTAATCCTGAATGGAGGTCAAGCAGAGAGTGGGGCAAACAAAAGTTAGTGAAGCAACACAAAAACTCAAGACTAGAAACAAAAGTTCTTTCTCTCTTTTCCTCAGTTCCTGTTCTCAACTGCCTATATCAAGAAAAGAAAACACATGCCAATGGAAGGCTTGAAGCCTAAAAAGGAGAAAACATAGTCAGACTCCAGTTCTTACCTAAGAATTCGATTTATCTATAGTAAATAATCACTGTAAAAGAAGGGAAGAAAGAATGAGTAATGGACTTTAATACAGAGGGTCATGTGAAACCAGATTAATGAATGGAAGGTGAGTCAAAATTTACCAATGAAATGAAAAAAACTTTCCCCTGAGTTATTGATTAAGGCCTGGTGGCATTGTCATATTTCATATCACATTAAATTTACCTGCAGTGCCATGGGCACTTTTTACTCCATTATTTTCTGGCAGAAAGCGGTGTAAATTTATGTTTTAAAAATAAAGTGTATATTATCTTAATAGCTAACTGTGTAACTCTAAATATACTTTGCAAAGTGCCCTACTCTAATATTAGATCATCTACAAATCTCATCCCTTTCTTATGTTGACTACCTATAGCTTCACTAGTGAATGGTGACTACAAAAACAAAAACAAAAACAAAACAAAACAAAAACAACAATTTTTAGTGCATTTGAGTTGACTTGGGTTCCTATTATCACAGTGCTTTGTATCCTGAAGCCGATCATGTAGTGTCTCTGCCCTCATTTCTCATCCAAAAAAAAAAAAAAAACAAGAATTCTAATGGTTTTGAAGTTAATATGTCATTGTCCCATACATCGTCTCATTTCATGAAATAGCCTCCTCTTAGCTTACCTCCTTTATTTGCTGCAGTGCTAAAACAATTCTTTTTAGGTATGAAAAGCTTCAGAAAAGTTAGAGGCCAGTCAAAAGCATGCAGTAAAATTGGTTTCACAATTAGAAAATACTGCAGAGAGAAACCATGTTTCCAATGCTTAATGAGACAGTGTTCTGAAACCATTAACACAGATCTCCACTGGATATTTTAACTAATGAGCACTTAATTCATACTGCTAAATTTGTCACCAAGCCAGCTACCAGCTTTTGCTAACACAGAAGGCAAAGCTGCCAAATGGGGAGAGCGTCATCAGCTCCACACCAAACACAGTCCCTGATTGGCTCATTCCAAAGGACAAAAAAAAAAACAAAAAACACTGTAGCTTTGTTCCAAAGAACCCACAGACACAGAACTGCTTTTCCTTTTACACTTCCCACTGGTATAGTAAATAGTAACTTTTTATGCATAAAGCACCATACTACACACATCTATAAGTATTTATTTTTGAGATTTACTAGGAAATATGCAATTTTTAAAAGAGCTCAATGTTTTTGAATTCTCATTTGTTTCCAAGCTTATGAATTAAAAACATTTATATAATAAAATAGGCATTTGAAAAGTGCATTTGACTCTTTGGGGGAAAGATATCAAATTTTCACCAGTGAATATGATGTTAGCTATGGCCTCATCAATACAATCTTCAATGGGTTGAGGAACAGTCTTTTTATTCCCATTTTTAAATTTTTTTAAAAAAAATATTTATACATAACAGCAGAACACACTTTGATACATCATATATAATGCAGTATAATTTTTCATTCTTCTATGCTAAGAGAAATATGCCAATCTCCCCCCAAAAAACAAAAGCTGAATATTTTCTCTAATATGTGGATACTAATTCACAATGGTTGGGGAAGCCTAGGGAAGAACAGATTTACTTTACATTAAGTAGAGGGGAGTGAAAGGAGAGAAGAGGATATGGGGGTAAGAAAGATAATAGAATGAATCTATTCTGATTTTGTTCAGTTTTCAACCTGAAAAGGTATGAAGTTATATCAATTATGCTTTTTCTGCATTTATTGTGATCATCATGTTTTATTCTTCATTCTACTAATATACTGGATCACACATATTTACTGTTATATGTTGAATCATCCTCGTGTCCTAAGATAAATTCTATCTGATGAGGGTAAGTGATTCTTTTAAAGCACTGTTAAGTACAGTTTGAGCATTTTGTTGAGATCCAACACAATCCTTTTGAAAATGCCTCTGTCATTCTTCACAGAAATAGAGGAAATAATCCTCAAGTTCATGTGAAACCACAAAAGATCCCAAATAACCAAAGCAATCTTATGCAAAAATAATAAAGCTGGAGGCATCAAACTACCTAATTTCAAAATATATTACAAAGTAATTATAATAAAAACTGGCATAAAAATAAACACATCAATTAATTGAATCAAACAGAGAACCCCCAAATAAACCCATGCATCTACCATAAATAAATTTTCAACAAAAGTGTCAAAAATGTACAATAGTCATCTACATACAGAACAATACAATTGGGAGTCTCACCCATACACAAGAATCAACTCAAAATTGATCAAAGAGATAAACATTAGATTGATACTAACACTACTAGAAGAAAACATGGGAAAAGATGCTTAACACCAGTATAAGGGATGATTGCCTGGATATGACCCTAAAAGTACAAGCAATAAAAGCAAAAATAGGACCTGACTAGACATTTCTGAAAAGACAATATATGAATGGTCAAGAGATATATTTTTTAAAATGCTCAACATTATTAATTATCAAGGAAATGTAAATTAAAATAATAATGAGACATCATCTCATAACTCTTAGAATGACTATTATCAAAAATATGAATGATGAATATTGACAAGTATGTGGGAAAAAAGGGAATCCCTGTACACTCTTGATGAGAATGTAAATTAACAAAACCATTTTAGGAAACATTATGAATCTTCCTCACAAAACTAAAAATAGAATTATCATATAATCTAACAATTCATTTTAGATCTTGTATCCAAAGGAATTGAAATCAATACATTGATGAGATAGCTGCATTCCCATGCTTACTGTGGTATTATTCACAACAATCCAGATATAGAAAAAAAATAAGTGTCTATCAGTAGATGAACGGGTTTTAAAAATGCAGTGTATACACAAGTAATGGAATACTATTCAGTCATAAATGGATGAAATTCTTCATTTGCAACAGCATGGGTGAATCTAGAGGACATTATGCTAAATGAAATAATGGACAGACACATAAAGGCAAATATTGCATAATCACACTTATATGTGTAATCTGAAAAAGTAAGTGATAGAAGTAGTGTATAGACTGGTAGTAAAAGAGACTTGGGGTGGTGAGCAGGGAAAAGAGAATTCCCAGTCAAAGTGTATAGAACTTTAGACAAGCCTAAGTTGTGGTAGTGTATTGCATAGAAAGGTGCCTATAATAATAATAATGTTTTGTATATTTCAAAGTTGCTAAAAGAGAAAACTTTCAATGTAACCAAAGAAATAGTATGTAAGGTGATGGATGTTAGTTAGCCAGGTTTGCCCATTCCATAACATACAGTCATATGGAAACATCTCCCTGTGCCTCATAAATACACATATTTGTTTTTTGCCAATGACAAACAGAATAGAATACTTATATGTTGTTATCTGACTAGTCAAGACAGATTAGCATCCAAACCCTGAAGAAAAGCTTAGCTTTAGACAGAAAGAAGATTTCTCTCTACTTCAAGGGTGGAGAAGAAAGGAGGTCAAAGGGATAAGCTGGAGATATTCCAAACAGACAACTTCTGTATTTCTTGTGCTTGGGGTTGGGGTGGAGGAGAGAAAAGAGGAAGTTTGAAGAAAGTAAGAAAAACATGAAGTAGTTGTTATTGTGGGGAAGAGAGAGGAGATTGAGGGAATCTTAGAATTTTAGTCTCTAGGCACCAAACTCTACTTAGAATGAGACCACAAATTTTACAAGACCCATCTGGGAAACTATTTAATTCTACTAGTACTTATTGGGCAGTTCTGGACTAGAGTTGTGATTCTCCTAGGTAGGCATCTCACAAGGCAGGTGGGGCGAGGATGCCAAAGATGATTATATATTTAGAGAATAAATGAGAAATGGTGTGTTTGGGGCGTTGGAAGCTTACATGAGCTATAAACCAATCTTTAACACACAAATCCACATTGTTTCTCCTAATATTATTTTCATTTTAAAAAATTAAAAGAAATAAAGGTCTCAAAAAGTAAGAGTTGCATATCAAATATCATTCAACTAGTAATCATTGGACTAAGACTCACCCAACATCAAAATTAACTCTAAGTAACCCCAAAACCCAGGTATATTAATATGCCTTAATGAAAGTAGGGAGTAGAGAAAATACGTTTCTATAAAATTCTGTCTTCAGAAAATATACAAAGAATTTGAAGACACAAAGAATTAGAATGACTAAAATGAATAGATCAAGATTGAGGACATTATTAATTCCAAATGGGATGTTTTCAAACAATAATATTTAACAGCTTTGTAAAACTTTAGAGAATCCAAAGGATTTTTATAAATATTATCTTAGTGATCAAAACAATTGTATGAAGCAGATATTTTGTCATTTATACTTTATGGGTTCCAAGAGTTAAGGGATTTATTCAGCTTACTAATCAGTGGGTTTTACCCTTTTTGTTTTTATTTGTGAAAGGCCTTGGAAAACTCAAAATGATTACAAATGCATTTTTGCAAGTTTATGTTTCACATATGAATTTAACACAGTGAAAAGGTACAGTCAATCTGAATATTTTTCTGTTTTTCTAGTTTTTTTCTTTCTTTTTCTTCCTTGTTGTTGTTATTGCTGTTGATTTGGTTTGGTTTTTGCTGAGACAATAAGGAAAACATAGTATTAGAATCATCTTTTCTTTTGAACTCTTGGAGTGAAAATCTGCTTACTTCATATAAATCAGATGGAGTTGACATTGGAAGATAGTCCAACATCTCTCTCATGTGGAGATTTGGCTAATTTTCATTTTCCTTTTCTGTGGAGGTCACACTTTAAAATTCTTGCAGATTGTCTTCATTCTGAAAGCATCTGACCTAAGCTTGCCCACTCCCTTCAGATTCTGAACACTTCTATTGTCTTATTACTTAGCAAACAGAGATATACAAAAGTAAGAAAATTAGGAAGATAGATTTATTAGTGTTTCTCTGAGGAAAAGTATAGAGCACAAGACACATTCTATAATTTATTTGAGAAAGAAAGAACTATAAAGATAACCAAGAGAACCCCACATGCTACTCCCTCCCACAGCATACCTTGGCTTCATTCTTAATCTCTTTTCTTTCATTCCCTGTAGATGGTCTTTTTTTGCCCTACTTCTCACCTCTCTCAGGAAGATTTCTCATCTACACAGATTATCGCAATCTTCTGTACCATTCTTCATGGTTGAAATTCTTTTAACATACTCTCCCAATGCTACTGAAATGGTTTAAGCAGGTATTAAAAGCAAGTCTGGGACCGGGTTTATAGATCTGTTGGTAGAGTGCTTTCTTCCCATTCACAAGAACCTGGGTTTGATCCCAACACACACACACACACACACAAAAAAAAAAAAAAAAAAACCAGCAAAAAAAGTAAGTCTGGTTTTTATTAATTGAATTTATAAGACCAAAGATATCTTTAAAAAAAAATCTTAGTAAGTTTTTGAAACTATTTTTTTTTTGAGCTTTGGAAAGAAACTGTTATAATGTCTAAAAAAAATATTTTGGATAAATACTTCATTTCTTGGTGTTAGTACCAAAATGAAAAACAAAAATTATGCCAAATGAGAAAATAAAGAATTCAAGAAATAATAAAGGCAGATATCTACAATGTTAAAAATCTAGGATTGATTATGCCAACTCCTGGATTTAATCTACATAATTTTAGGATAAGATTGTAATCTTGATTTAAATAATAAAGATTGCTGGATTCTACGTGTTTTAAGGCTTCATCTATTAGTAGTAAATTTGAAGGAAGAAGAGACAGGTCGCGGAAGAGGGTAGTAAGGACAAAGAAGAAGGGAAGAAAAAAAACAAAGTCATTAAATAATTTCCATTTTTATTAGTTTTTCTTTTGTTTAATTAATTTATTTAATGGTTTCCACGGGAGAAAAAAGGCAGCCTGACTTATACAAGGTTGATACAAAAAGATAGTTAAATGACATCACCACACTATACCTGTCAGTTGGAAGTTGGAACCGTCTCCAGCATTTAAGATGCTTTTTCAGTGTTCAGATGACCACATGTGGGCCATCTATCGGATGACAGCTCTCAGTTATTTTGATGATATATACAATTTTACTCTACTACAGCCAAATGTGTTTCTCTTACAGAGAGATTCTAAAGTCTGGATCATCAAAGTAAACTTCTATTTTGATGGCAACGTCTTCATAACAAAGCTATTTTCTACCTTGCTGTAGGAATGAGTGCTCTGGTGACCTATTTATATCAAACTCTCTATGAAGTTTAAGTAAAGAAAATCAACAATCTTTATTATCGGCAACCCATGATTTTATTCCTTAATGATTTGCATTTGTAATGTGAAAGTTCAAAACAAATAGAAGAATAAATATTTACTATTTATTTTTAGATGGGTATTTAAAATAAATTTTCACAATCTGATTCTATTTATACTCTACTGATCAACTCTGAAAAACATCTTTCAGAATTGATAGTTATTCATAAAAATGTATAGTCTTTATCTACCAACCCAAAGATCCAAGAACTTTTCAATGAGCAAAGGACTAGAAAGGGGGCCTAGATGTAATTTACCTCTTTTTCTTTTACTCTATTTAAATAGAGTAAAAGAATTTTTTTTAACTCAAACCATCCTCCTTACCTGAGGCTCACTTAATCAATAATCATGTGTGGTGCCATTCCCAATACAAGACGGATATGACAAAATTTCTTAAGAAACAATTGTTTTGTTGGGATATAAACAAATTACTGGTAAAACCAAGTGTGAGAACACGACATACAGAAAAGCATTTAGAAGGAGATAGACTTTGAACTGGTCTTAAGTGGTCAGTATTTGCTTGAGTATAGGGCAGAGAAAAAAAGTCATTCCAGTCAGACAGAACAGACTGTAGAGAGATTTGGGGGGGAGTAATTTTGACATACTAGTAATTTTATTGTAAAATAAGCCAAGCTGTTAAAAGGAGACTGTGAAACATGATCTTGAAATGAAAAGAAAGGCTGCAACAAGAAAGACCTTCTTGGAGTTGCCAAGCAACTTGAAGTTCGAACTATAAGCGATGAAGATGCCATCAGATTTGCCCTTAAGTTCCTCTAGTATCCATATGCAAGATAGACCGAAGGCAAATAGAAGTAGTGACAAGAAGAATTGGAAACTTTATACAATTGTACATGAAGGCAGTGACAGTGTGTTTGGTAAGCAGGGAAAAAATCTGAGATATAATAAGGAAGTGAAAATATGAGACTTGGTTATTGATCACTTTTGTGGGTAGAATGAGTCCAAGATTTCTGACCTGAAGTACTGTTAGAAGATTATATTAATCATTTGTAGGGGAAATAAAAAAAATAATAAAGACATTTAGAAATAAGGTTGAAAACTTATATAGGTTAGGTTTGGCATATTTCAAGCTTGGAGTGATAGTGTGATAACAGCGTAAATGTCCCCAAATCATTCATATATCAATTGAAACTAAAAAGGAGTCAGACTAGAAATAGCAATCACAGAATTATATAGTTAGGTGAATGGTTTTTATACCTGAAGTTGTATATATAGCCAGTATGAGAATGAAGAAAAAGAAATAATGCTGAGATTTTTGAGAAGTAAGGAAACAGTCTAAACAATAAGGAAAAAAATCCAATAGATAAGATGGAAATAAAAATTGAGGTTTAGAGGAGAAGAGTGTGATGTTAGATAGAAGAAATTCTCTGCAAGTTAAAAAAAAATATACTAGATGGTTATACTGTTGCCATGGCAGAGATCTGAAATAATCATTATATGAAGCGTGTAATGAAACTTACCAATGAGGTGAAGATATATACTGTATGAAAGTAAAGCTAAGATATTTTTCAAGAAATATGTCTTTGAAGGATACAGTATGTGAAGTTGTGTGACATTTTTCCTGAAAAGTAAATCAGATGATTGCTTTGTTGCAGAAAATGGTAGCCAGGAAATTAAGAGTTCTGTCATAAAATCATTGAAGGTTCATGGATGCTAGGTTAAAACCATGTGTTTAGAAATGTTTGAGATTTGTTTTAAAATCTGTAAATCTTTAACTGACTCATTATCTTCTTTGAATCCAAGGCTCTACCATTTCCTAAATGAATATATTGTTCATGTGGACAACTATTCATATTCCTATCTTCCTTTTTTTTCCTGCTTTAATTCCCTTCAACAGCCTTAATCTTATGAAATTGAGATATGTGAATGAAATACAAATGAAAGTTATTAAAGATGGTTTTTTTTAACTATTCACATTTGGGGCACTACTTCTTAGAACCCACTGGCCATGTGAAGAGATTCCCAAGCTGCGTGAAAAATCTGCTTACAGATGTTCTAAGTAACAGCTAGCATCAATTACTGTACATGAGGGTAACCATCTCATATATCCAGCCCAGGCAAAACTTAAGATGATTACAGATCCAGCTGACATGACAGAAACTGCATTGGATAATATAGAAGAACAAATCCTCTTAACCCAGTGAACCTATTCAATGAAATAAAATAAATTATTTTAATTTATTAAGTTTCATTATAGTCTTTTGTACAGCACAGATGAGTGGAACGATCTACTTCATGTTCAGTGCTATCTTTTACTGAATATTTAATAATTATTTACTATCAATATTCCACTATAATAAATGGTTTTGTATCTCCTATATATGTAATCCTTTATATAGGGATTTAAAATTTAAACAATATTTTTTTCTAAAGTAGACATTATGACTCTTATTTTATTTAATGGATATAAAAGAAGCTAATAAAACAGTGAGAATAAGATGGTCAGTTATAGTGAAAAAGTGCTAAATGCCTGTAAAACTTAGTATATAAATAGATTATAATAACTCAACCAGAATCCTTTAGCACTTTCCTAGAATGACATTTTATGTTCCTTTCCAGAATAGAATGTTTAATTATTGTGGATCTCACTGTCTTATTACTGAAGAGTTAGGAGGTAAAGATGCTAAATTTGAATGTTCATATTTAAATTCATTCGTCAGCATCATGATCATTAGAATTTCAAGGAAGTTTGATTCCTATGACAATAATGAAGTCTTTCAATTCAATTTTCCATTCATATTAAATATCTATTAAATACTAACCAAAAAAAGAAAACAACACAGCAACGAGTGTATTTTCATTATGAATACAAGTACTTATAAAAGTATATGTGACAGGCAAAAGAAAATAGCTGGATAGATAGATTAGCGTTTAATATGCAACTTTTAGTTTGATTTGCCAAGGTTATATTTCTGCACAAATGAAGAAAAATATTTGGTTTACTTAATATTCTTATTGAAATAATTTGTAGTCATGAGACAATTGGCACTTAAAACATTGTTGAAAAGGGTTGACAACTCATAAATTAATAGAGACCTCATAGAAAAGCCAAATTTCACACAAACAATAGCAAATATACCAGCATCTTCCTTCAAAGAATAATTGAGAGAAACAGAACTCATAGACCTGAAGCTTTAATACTCCTAATGGGTCCTCAATTTGGTGCTGTATTCTGTTGACTTTATCAAAGTACACCATTATGTGCTATATAAGAAAGAATGAGATCAATAATATTCCTCACTTTCTCTATCAAGCATAGATTTTGTAATTTTTGTTTAAATATCATTGAATCAAGTACATATGTAGATTTTTTATTTTAGTGGAAGGCTTTTTAATAAATATTCCTTCTGCTGATTTGTTGTACATTTGTGAAGAAATAGCTAAAGTGTCAGCACAGAAAATTACTCACAAAATATGAATTTTAGGTATGCAGTTATTATTAACTCAGATGATATGTCCTCAAATAGGATTTCAACAGCATACAAATAATTCAGTGTAACAAAAACTTGCAGATTGATTCCACTCTTCATTTCAAGATTCTTATAATATTGATTTATTTTCATTTATTTCTCAAGTAACCCAGTAACACTAGCTCATTCTTCCTGTGTCGATATTGATTCCATATCTTGGACCATCCTAATTTGGAGTTAATTCAATATTATATAAAAGTATTAGGACATTATGAGTCCATATGTTATCAGATAAATAGACTACCACCTTATGCTTACGAAGAAAAAAAAATGAAAACAAAACAAAAACCACTAGATAATGATTTCATTTAGTGTCTTTGAAGTTACTTTCCTGCATGCCGAAATGAATTAGTGAACAAATTTTCTGGTGATTTCTAGGAGAAAATACTGGTTTAATATATTTTCTTCTTGGTTTTTATGCAAACACTATAAAATATTTGGTATATAGTTCAAACAAAACGTGTTTCTCCAGTTGTGCTATATTTTGACACAAGTAGCTATAGGCTTTCTCTAATGGTAGATATTTTTTTAAGCTCTGCCACCACTTCTGTCAGCAATTCAGACAAATCTTATATATTTGAAGGCTGGCTCCCAAGTAATGATGGAGCTAAAATATTCAGCAATAAAATGCAGAAAACTCCACAGGCATGCCTTACTCTTCACATAAAAGAGTTGTTTTTAAACATACAGAAAGGCAATGTCTTTGTAAAGGACATAAACAATGGGAAATTATACATGAAATTTATACAAAAATATTGTGAGGAAAGATTTAAATGTACATAGTAACATATCAACAGATAAGAAAAACAAACCTGATAAATATATTCAGTCAGAAGAAAAAAATGTAATTTCAAAGAACAGAATATGTATAAAAAAAGTTTTAAAACAGACATTAATGAGTAACAACATAAATCAGAACTACCACACCAAGAACTGTGTGAGTTTAAAAAACATTCAATAAGAATTTTTAAAGAGAATTGAGAAAAGAAAATAGAAAAAATAATTCAAAAATAAAGACAAACTAGGAAAAAGAGAAGAAACAGAAAAATACAAGAAAGAAAAATAAGGAAGCAGAGACTGGAAACTAACAAAAAATAACAAACTGTTTCTAACAAACATACATATACCAAAAAAATGATGAAAATGATAACTATAGAGGCCATACACAAAATATCCAATGTATTAGGAATGTAATACATAATAGGAAACCAAAACCAAATCAGTAGGGTAAAAATAATACTGAAATTCATAACTCAGAAAATGTTCTAAAAATGACTTATTACATGATGAAAAGTTTATTTTAAAAAGGTGTGAAGGGGAAAATAAAGTTAACATATTGGAAAAGCACACACTATACTTGAGAACAGTAACCCAGAATAATCAACACTGAGAATTATTTTAGTCAAACTGTAGAATTTGGGGTAGGGGTAGGTGGTAGAAATTTACAACAATTCTGTAAGGGATAAAAAGATGAGATAGCCCTCAGACTTCTGAATAATATTCCATTGTGCATATATACCACATTTTCTTTATCCATTCTTCCACTGATGATCACTTAGTTGATTTCATATCCTGTTTATTGTGAATAAGGACTCAATGAAATGGGAGTCTTTGTTAGATGTTGATTTCAATTATTTGACTATAAAACCAGATATAGGATCGATGAATCACATAATATTTCTATTTTCAGTTTTATGACTAACCTCCATACTGTGTTTCAAATGGACTTTACTAATTTCTATTTCCTCCATTAGTGCACCAGTGCTCTCTTTTCTCCACTTACTTGGCAGCACTTTTTTTTTCCCTGATTAAATTCTCAGTTGTGTGATGATATTTCATTGAGGCTTGATTTACATTTCCTTTGTAATCTGGTGTTAAGTATTTTTAATATACTTGATGCCCATGTGTATGTCTTCTTTGGAGAAGTGTCTATTTAGGTCCTTTGCTTAATACCAGAAATGTCTATTTAGGTCCTTTAGATATTGAGTGGTAGGAGTCCTTACATATTTGAATATTAACCCCACAGCTGATGTATGTTTGTCAAATATTTTCTCCCACTCCATAGGTTGCCTTTTTACTTTATTCACTATTTCCTTTACTGTATAGAAGTTTCTATTTGATATAATCTTACTTATGTGTTTTGCTTTTTCCCTCCTCTTTTTGGTGTCATATATAATCATTGCTCAGACCAATGCCATGAAACTTTCCCCTTATGTTTTCTTTTAGGTGTTTAACACATTCTGGTCTTATGATTAAGTTTTTAACTATTTTCATAGATTTTTCGGTAGAGTTTAAGATAGGCATCTAATTTCATTTTTTTGCCTATAGATATACAGTTTTCCTGGCACCATTTTTCAGAGATTATTCTTTCTCTATTGTCAAAGATCAGTTGACTATATATGTATACATTTAATTCTGGCCTTTCTGTTCTCCTTTTCAGATCTATCTGTCAGTCTTATGCCAGCAATGAAGAGATACTTGAGGGATTCCTTAAAAGTCTGGCACAAGACAAAATATCTTCTATCAATTCTAACATTTATTTTCTATTTTATTGTAGTGGATCTATTTGATAAAGAAAAAGCAACTAAAGGCATGAGAATTAAAAAGAGAAGAAATTAAAAAAGAGGAGAAAAACGGTCTCCATTTGGGCTGTGGCTGTGGCTTAGAGGCAGAGCGCTTGCCTAGCATGCATGAGGCACTGGGTTCGATCCTTAGCACCACATAAAAGTAAATAAATAAAATAAAAGCATTCTGTTCCTCTACAACTACAAAAAAAAAAAAAAACACTATCTCCTTTTGTCTGGATTATGATTAGATATATAAAAGAATCTAACTCATATAGGGCCAAAAAACCCCATAAAATAATAAGCCATGTATATAAGAGATGGAAAGAGAAGTTAGCCATACTAAATATGCAAACATATTGTAAAATTGGTAAGTGAAATTAGTGTTGCATTTATATATGAATATGTAATAGAGAGGTAGTTAATGGGACAAAATGGAATGAGCAGATTCTACACATATAAAATTTTAATAGGAAATGAAGTCAGCATTGTAACCAGTGGAGAAAGATGTGGACTTAATACCAGATAATATTAAAATTAGATTGTCTTATAATAAATTTAAATATGATGTATTCTGTAGGCGAATATAAAGATAAATTCCAAATGTATTACAACTCTAAATTCAAATTTGGAGCAATAAAAGTATTAGGAGAAAATATGGTCATGGTAGTTTATAACCTACAAATGTTTTATCTCATAGTATGGAAACAGAGAAAATTTTCTAACTGCAATTCAAAATTCTGAGTCCAGATTAAAAAAAAATGATTGATAAATAATATAATAAAACAATTTAAAATGCAAATAACTAATAAGAAGAAAAACATATGACATATCAGAAAAAGCTCATATTAAATGACTAAAATCCCAGAATGAAAAAATTATGTGAAAATGTTGTTAAAATGTAACATATGCAAATAATCCTTAAGCATAAAAATGCCTATCTTTACTCAAAATTATAGGAAAGTAAATCGTACTGAAATACTATTTTCAACTATCAGTTGTTAAAAATCTAAAAGACTGATCAAATTCTCAATAGAGACAGATCGAAAAAAAAAAAACAACTCTCTCACTTATTGTTATAGTACAGCTTATAGAGAACAATTTGAAAATATTTACCTAAATTATCTATGTTTGGGGTATCAAACATCTTATAAGCAAGGTTATTAATTGTGATATTAAAGATCTAACAATAGTAAAAAGGAAAAAAAACTGTCTGAATAAGCTATTGAACTCAAAGCAATATTGTGCATCTGTAAGGTGGGATGAGGAAGATTCTGAATTCAGGTGATTGATTGATTGATAGACAAATAAACAGACAGTGCCCGGATATATTTTAAATGAAAGAAAATATATTCTATTTTTAGAATAGGCATGTATTTCCTTAATTTCTCAAAACAGAAACAAAAAATAATCAAAGTTTTTGTCTATGTAAAGAGTAGGAGAAAGGCTTTAATAAAGAAAATCAAACATATTCATATTAAAACTCCTTGTCTCTAAAGTCTATTTTTTAAACCGTGGGACTGATTTTGCTCAAACAGTAATTTGATCATATCTCTCTGTTACTCAAGAACCAACAAAAGGCTTTAGTGTCACACAGATTTTAAAAACTCTACAGATTGTTTCCTGATTCTCTTCCAATTGCTTTTTATCTTACTAATTTCATCTTCTTGCCATTATCTTCACTGAGGTCCACTCCGTATTCGTCATCCCTCAAGATAAAGTCACCTTTATAGCACAGTGGCTTTCCAATTCTACCTTCCCCACCTGTCTGTCATCATAGGTCTTTGGTCTGTTAAGCCGGCCTTATTCCCTCTGGATCCATGTCTCTTCCTGAAAGAAAAATCCTTAATCCAATACAATCTCTTTTTCAGATAAACCTCTTATCACATTTGAAATCAATTTATTACTAAATATCCCTTCATTGTACCAACATATTTTATTTAATTAGAAATAATTACATTCTCTCTTATATCAAAGTATATTACTTCTCCTTTTAAGAGTAGAAACTCCACCAGAGAAGAGAATTATTTCTGGTGTGTTCCTCAACAGCATCAAGTCTTCCATGGGCTGCAGATTTACACCAAGGTCCCAGAAGTTCTGCTCTGATGAGATAAGGGGAGCATTCAGACATTAATAATTAGCCAAGGGAATTTACAGAACTCTTTTCTGGCTATTCTGAGAAAGTCTGCATAATATTCATGAATTCATTTATGCATCAAAACTCTATTGAAGCAAATTATACAATTAATAAAGGATGTATTTGCATGTGAGTAGGAACACAATGACCCAGAAGAGGAGACCAGAGTGAATATTTTAAAGAAGGTCACCTAGCCCCAGCCCATGCCAAACCAATATTATTTGAATCCAATGGTGATGTAAGTCAGAGGCGGCATGGCAGCCTGAACACACAATTTCCTGGCCAGGGTAAGTTTGCATCACACTTTCAGCAGACTCTTCTAATAATATGCACTCAGAAAGAGTCATACCACTTTCTAAATGTCTCCCCAGACACAAATGCTTTGACTCCATCTATCAAACATAGTCTTTTAAGGCTTTTTTTTTTCTAAGAAAAAGATCATCCTTATAGTGGGACACCTAAAAACTGACATGCCATTATTAATCATTTCCACAGCTTCTTTTATAATATACTCTGTAAAATAGAATTTTCCAGGGAGCAACAAAATTCTTTCCCCAAAGACTCCTTTCAATTAAAGGCAGAATTGAGGAAAGCAGACAATTAAATGGTTCATAAAACAAAATGACTCTTCTTATGGCATAAATATCAGGCTCAGTCATCGAAGTGAGGACAGAAACATCAAGAGAAAAATGATAAGAGGTTACATTTGGAAATTTGATTTCTCTCTAAGAGTTTAAATAAATCAACTCCAGATCAACATTTGTATAAAAACAGTTACTTGATTAAAAGTAATTTTTGCAGTTTGTTGGCCCTAGCACAACAGGCAATCTGGAAATGGAGAAGGGACTCCGTAGTAAGATCAGAACATTTATCCCTAATCACCCTGACTCCAATCCTCACTCTTCCTCATGTGCACGTGTGCACATTCCACTACAAGGACCAGCAGGGGCACAAGAGAATGTATAAGACTATTAGGGAAGGAAAAGGAGCACAGGGTAGAGTTGGGAGAGATGAGAAAAAGAAGTTTAATCAAGTTTGACTTGGAAATTTAAAAATGAACAGAACCAAGCTTTTTTAAAAAATTAAATTATAAAAACTAATTCAAATATCATTCACCACCAACTGAGAACAAATGGTTAGCATGCAAATATTAGTAAGGAGCTAGATATATATTAAAAAACAAATCAAACTTATTTATATGTATATCACAGTGAGTTACACATACCATTGAATTTATACATTTCAGTCAAATTCACCTTTGAAAATTCAGCATTTTCACTTTTTCTGGAAAAGAAATTTAATTTTGGCTAAGAAAATCATTGTTCAAAAAAAAGTTTGTACCTAGAAGTTACATCCTAAAATTCTGAGAGACTTACTTACTTTTCAGTCTGTGGGAAGACTGAAGACACCTTTCCTTCTCAATATGAAAATTAAATCTTTCTTTGATGCCATTAGCTTAAATATTAAAATTTGGACAGAATTAGTTATTACTAATAACCAATAATATATTCAACTGCCACTTCTTAGGAATTCTTCAACATCAAAGTCTTTGAATAAAAATGAAAATGAATCTTAGGAGAAAGAATAAACACAAGCACAGTATCACTTTGTAAGGTTCAATAAACATTTGCTAAGAGCCTTCAATGAAAAGAGAACCCATCAGTTTAGTAAACAGAGCATGAAGCTGAAGAGCATTTTACACAGACATCTATTCTCTAGTTTTTGATGGAACTTAGATACATGTACATATATAAGCAAGCACATGATTTGCATGTAAGCAAATCATGAAGCCAACTTATAGTTTCCTTGTGCATTGTTCCAAAAGGAAAATTTAAGTTCTACATTTTATCATACATATTGCCATTTCTCTCAATAAATGTTTGCCGGCGTGTTCTGAAAAAAAATGCTTTATGTAAAAATTTTTTAAGTAAAAGAATATATGCAATGTGAATTGAAAGTTATAAAGTTATACAAAAAATAAAATCTCTTAAATAAAGACTAGTAAATAAAAATGCAAAAAAATAATTTCCTAAAGCAAAAACATAAAAATTAATTTTAAGCACCTATGGTTTAAATTTGCCCATAAGATCCTTTGGGGATACAAAAATCATCATTTTTGATGACAAAAATTCTATTCTATTAGGATAGGGAGAAGTGTGGGAGTCAATCCACATTAAATTATTTCTGATGCTTCCCTGAAATACATGCCTTCTGTATCACAAAATCTCAGATAAGAGAAAGGAAAGGAGATGATTATTTTTAGAAAATTGTCCAATTTATTCTGTTCTATCTGCTTGAACCCACATCACCATATTTGAGAATCACTTTCAACATTTCTTCAATTACTAAAGATAAAATGTGTTTAATTCAATTTACTGCACATTTATGGGCATTTTTAGACCTGTGATTCTCCTGAAATTATGAGCTCAAGGAAGCCTTCATTCACACCCATCTCTCTACACATGCCTTTTCTTCTACTGCATGATTAAAGACCCCTCTTCTCTCCTTATTCCCTGACACATTCCTCTCCAGCAATAATCACATCTTTTAAGCCATGATTATATGTGTGTTTTTTTAACAAGACCCAACAGACTATCTAGTATAAAAAAGATGCAGACACATTTGATAGATGGATAAGTTAATGTGTTCACAAACTCAATACATGTTTTTTGACACAGTTATATGTCAGGCATTGTTCTGAGTACTGGGGATACACATACACACACACACACACACACAGAGAAAAAATGAATGAATGAGTATTGAGGAAGGGAATGTTAAATAAGAATGAATAAGAAATAATTTTCCTTCTCAAAGCACATATGGTGGAGTGGGAGATACCTTCTTCCATCAACTGAAGGAAGACTATCAGTCAACAAATGTCTATTGAGCTCCACTTCAAATCAGGTAGAAGAGATACATACACATAACAGAAAACAAAAAGCTCCAGGTACCTTCCTCAGTTACTGCAGAATCTAAGTCAGAAAACATTTGGACACACCCAAGTGTAACATGACATCCAGTAGGTAGACGAGTGCCCTGGAGAAAACAAAAAGAACAGAGCCTACAAGACAGATGACAGTGACCACTATATGCAAAATGTACAATGTTACCTTTAAAAGATCTCAGAGAATACAACATGTAAATGTTTTAGCATCTATTATTGAATCTATCATATTTTCAGAATTTGTTAACAAAAGTTTGTATGAAAAGAATTTATAATAGGTACCCTACATCATTACCTACAAAATTACATTCTGCCACTCATATTTACTGCAAAATGCAAATCCCTTCAGCTGTCAATGATTCATATTTCACTATAAAGCCACCAAGCCAAATAGAAGATATGTAAGGTGAAGCATTTCTTTTTAGTAATGACTTTTGTATTCACCCCAAGCTAATATCATCTGCTGTTCAGCTGCTCCCAACTCCTGTTTTTAGATCTATTATTTTTTTAAAAAAATTCTAAATTTCTTCTTTATTTATTAATATTTCAGTAATATTTATGCATAATTATGTCTCATAGCCTCAATTACAACTTATTATATCCAAAAAGTTACCCATTTAATAATTTTTTCTACTATATTTTCCTCTAAAATAACTGCAGTCTTCTCCCAGGTTTGTTTCCAGGATACACGTTTGTAATCAGCACTTTGGATACTTGTATATATTTGCCAAAATCTCTTGTCTTTCTTATCAACTCTATCCATTCATATTATCAACTCCCCTTGTTAATCAGTCTCTCCTGTGATGTCAATTTTCAGGACTACAAAGGAAAAGGAAGAAATACAATTGAACACTGATTTTTATGTATTATTTGTTTTATTCCTGTTCCCTTCAACTGTGCAATTTCTTCTTGATGCTAATCCTACCATGGCTTCATCTGTGACCTTTATACTAAGATTCCCAAGTTCATGATTTCTAGCCCCTGCCCTCACACCATACCATTGACTGCCCTCTAGGTTCTGACACCTGATGTGCACTCAACTCCAGAAGCTCCACAGGTTTGCAATGAACCTCTGTCATGCCACCTTACTGTGCTAGCTCATGTCACCACTCTTCAGACATTCATGTTCAAAAATCTGGAAAATTCTTTTACTTTTCCCTCTCTTTCACTTGCCAGGTCCTGAAATTTTTTATTTATTTTCTCTTCAGTGTGCCACTCAATTTTTTTTTTTTTTTTGCTTTTTTGTGTCCACCATTAAGTCAAAAATTCAGATCTGAGTCTTTTCAGTAGGAAGCCTATTTAATTCCTAACTGCACATTTACCAATCCTCAGTGGCTACTCTCCATTCTTCATCAGTTTATGAAGGTTCCTAAAATGCAAAACCAAGTTCATATGGGTTTTCTCAGACTCTACAGAAATATACTAAAATTCTTCAGTCAGCCATTCAAAGTCTTCCATGCTATAAATCAAATCTACATTTCCATTCCTAAGCAGCCAGTTTTTCATTTGTCAAACTTACACTGTTCCCCAAATTTCATACTTCTTAAATACTTATAGTGTTTTGCCATTTGTCACAGTTATAAATGTTATCTACTTCTCCATCTCAAAATTAAATTCCCTACCCCCAAGTTAAAACTATACCTTAGGATAAAATATATCTCTTATTTTTTTCACATATGCATTCTTTAATTTGTAGACTCATTTACTTATACATTCTCTTATGCATGCATAAGAATTTTAAATTCTGTATGTAATTACTTAAAACATAATGCTTAAATAATATTACTAAAATAAATTATCCAGAAAATGCAAATTAAAACCACAATGAGATTATTTTACACCTATTAGAATGGCTATCATTAGAAAGATAAATAATAACAAGTGTTGGTAAAAATTTGGAGAAAAGGAAACTCTTGTATAATATTGGTGGTAATATAAAACAGTGTAACTATTAAGCAAAACTGCTTGGAGGAACCTCAAAAATTGCAAATAGAGACACCATAGGGTCCAACAATCACACTACTAGGTATATAGTCAAAGGAAATAAAATCACAATGTGAAGAAATATCTGCACTCCCATATCAATTGTAGCTCTGTTCATAATAGTCAAGACATGGAATATCCATTCCTCAGAAATGAATGAATTTTTTATGTGGTACATATATACAGCAGAATACTATTCCACCTTAAAAAAACACACAATTAGGAAATCTTGTCACCTATAAAAACATGGATGAAGGCACGAACATTATGTTAAGTGAAATAAGCCAGGGACACAGATATAAATTGTGTATGTAGTTACTTAAAATATAAGGCATGAACTCACATATTGAATTTTAAAAAGTTAAATTAATAGTAGAATGAGATTAACAGGAGCTTGGGTTGAGGTGTAGTTGATAGAGATTGGGAAGAAAGAAATTGGTCAAAACATACAAAATGGCTGTGAGAGTAGATTCTACACATTCTCACCACAATATATATATATATATATATATATATATATATATATATATATATATATATATATATAATACATATTTTGTATTTAATTTATCCATGACTGTTTTAAAACATCATGTTATATGCTGTAAATTATACAATTTTAATTTGTCCTTTTAAAATAACAATTACAATAAAGTTGTAGTAGTTATGATGTGCTTAGCTCTTGGCCCTCCCCTTGCCTCACTCTACTTCTTTATCTGTGTAATATTACTCTATTCTATTCTTGTGCATGAAATATAAATTTTCCACATGTATTTCTAGCCTAGACTTCTCTAATAAACTTAAGATTCATATGTAAAAGTGCCACCAATGTCTCTGACGTTTCTGACATACAAAAGTGGACTTGATCCCTCACTTCAAACACTATTCCTCCCAGAAATTTGCTAAATTGTATCATTACCTACCCAAAGGTTCCAGCCATATTCCTGGTAGAAATTGTTCATTCCTTTCTCTCCCCAATCCCACGTCTCATATTCAATCAATCAGCAAATCCTTTCAGTTCTACTTCTGAGATGTATCTCCCATCTCTTTCCATATACTTCTCCACAAGGCTGTCCTAGTTCAAATCATGTGGACTCCCTTCTTCACCCATAATATGCTCCCTGCTGCTTTTTGTTAATGTTTTGTTTTTATTTTTCTTTATTTTCCTTCAGTTCACTTTTTGTATAATAACTAGAAGAACAAAGTGAAAGTAAACCTGACACTTCTCTCTCTCTCTCTCTCTCTCTCTCTCTCTCTCTCTCTCTCTGTCTCTCTCTCTCTCTCTCTGTCTCTCTCTCTCTCTCCCTCTCTCCCTCTGACTCATAATTATTGACTAGCTCTCAAACTTCTTGATGCCTACATCACCTTACTTCTTGGCCCACCTACTCTCTCTATTCTAATCACACTGACCTCTTCTCAGTTCCTGAAATATATTTGACCTTCCATGCATAAATTATTTCACTTATGCTATTCTTTCTGCTCAAAATGCTGTGTACCTCTTTCTTTTTCTAAGTGTCAGTTTAAGTGTTACATGAAAGAAATATTCTTTCATGCTATCAGCAGCTTCTTTTACAAAGAATTTGGCATTTTCATTATTGCTTTAAATAGCTCTTCTGTCTCTTTTCTAGTCTATAAGCTGCCTAGGGAAAGCAGTTTTTCTCCACCACTTACTTTTGTTTGAATTGCCTCACATGATGTCTGGCACATGGTTAGCAAAATAAATATTCCCTCCCCCCATATGAATTAATTACACATATATACATAAATGTGTAATTAATTCATACAAATTCATTATATTATATAGTAAATGAAATTGATTTTCTGATTTTCACACAAGCTGTCTACAAAAATCTGGAGAAAATATGTTTAATACTAAATAATGAAGCAAGGATGGGTAGAATTAGCATCTAAGTCAATGAAAAATATAAAGAGAGAAGTCAACCATTCGATATTTAGTATTGCTGATACATCAACATATAAAATATTTATGGGGCCTTTTGTTTTCCTATTATCAGGATATCCTTGAGCATATTTCCTTATTTTAAATTTGTGAGTGCCTAGGGAGTTTAGGCATTCATGGGATTATGATCTAAAATTTTCTGTATTCATTGTCTCTTTAAAGATGTTAATGGTATGATATACTTCACTAGATGATAATATATTTCATGGCAATAAGTGTGATTTTGTTCTTAGGCTCTACAGTCTAGCTGGAAGACCCTTGAGCCAAAACTATGGAGTATTTATTACAATCTAGCAAACAGACAAATGCAGCTAGAAGTAGGCCATGTGTTCGTGAAGTCCAAGTGTCATGTTACCACTTCTTAACCATGAAAGACAGCGAAGCAGAAAAGAATAATGAAGTAATTAAACTGTTCCTCTCCCATAGCCAAAATGGAAAAATAGGGTTTACTTTTAACAATTTTATAACTTTCTATTCCTATTCAGTATATCTACTGAGCAAGGCCACAATTACATGAGTCTTCAATTCTTTGCATCAGCTATCTCTATTGTCAACTGACTATGTCAAATAGAAATGAATAAACCAAAAAATGCTATAAAACTAGTTTAAAATTAAAGAGAAAAAGTGTTTGGTAAAGATTAACCTCAAATGACAAATATTAATAGTTACCAAATATTTTATATTAAGAATCAGTCTAATTATCTCCCTTTTTGCTTATGAAGAAAGTAGAAAATTTCCTCAGAAATTAAAAATTAGAATACCAATATTAACTTAATATATATAACTGCTAGCAAGAGAGCTTTTTCAGATGGTGAAAAGAAACTTTAGAGTGAACTACATCTAAACCCAAACAAGCCTGAGATCTTCCTGTCTATATAATTTACAACCTCTCTATAGATCAATTGTTTTACTTATCTCTAAAACTAGAAAGAAAATCCCATCTTACCAAAGCATTGAGATGATTATTATAAGTGACATACTATATGTTGAATTATGGACATTTTAAAGTGTGTTCAATAGATATTACTTCATGTGGTCCTAGAGAAAGTAAAGAAATTAAATTTTGTCAAATGTTTGCTAATGTTTCACACACGTTCTCACATAAAGTAGGAAAACCTAACGTTTTCCCTGATGGGGTGATAGTAATATCATTTTTCTGCAGATAATTTGGTACAAAAAAAGGGTATATAACTTGCATTGCACATCTAATACATTGCAATGTCAAGGTTTGTATTCAGAGCTTAAAAAAAAAAAATTCTGCCCCTTGGATCGACACATAAATAGAAGCCTCTTGAGATGTGTGGACTTATTACTGAACATTCTACCAGGAAAATACTTAATTGGTTTGACACACCTGACTAAATACAAGAATTGGGCAGAAGACTATTTAAGAGAAAGTAATAGTAAACCAAGGGGATAATCAGTAAGTAAAGTGATTGTCTGAGAGCCCCCTTGCTCAAATGTTTTCATTCCAAAAACATCTGGATATCTAAGTTTTACTTCCTCCTTTCCTACTCTCAGGACCAGAAGAATCAGAATCAGAAGACTTTGACAGGATTTCATCCAAATAAGGCATATTTCTAAAGAAAATTAATTTATTGCCATTGCTTCTAATTAGCTATTTACTCTTCCTTATTTTTTTACTCCAAATGTTAAGAGTAATAGAAGTAAAAGATGGTAAATGATGTGGATAGAATACAAAATAAATTATTTTAGTAATTTCCTCTAAAGCAGTCTCCAAACCCAACCTTATTTTATTAAGTGGCAGAGAATAAAATCAAGGTTGTGCCAATCCCAGGGAGCAGCTGCCTATTACAAATAAAGCCCAGTGAAATGACACAGGTAACACCTGCAGCCAGGGTTGGATGATCAACTACAGAATGTTTGACCTTATTTTTTATCCACAGCTTAAGTACTATAGTTGCATAAAGGGACTTAGTGCTTAAAAAATAGTTGTGGTGGCCAAAACTAATTGATTTGACTAATAGAATGGAATTTAAAACCACTAAAATTTCTTTTACTAATGCTAATATTTTGTCTCAAAAACACTATCCTACATTCCAGGGGATATCTGTTCTAAACATTAAATAAAACTATCTGTTCTTAGCATTAAATTTTAGTTCATAAATACCCTAAAACATTTGAGAATGGTGTAATTTTGCCTTTCAAAAAATTTTTTCCCAATCAATATTTGGCTACTTTTGAGAAATCTGGCAAGCATGCATTATTTGGTAAGGATGATGATTGTCCTCTGCACTTTCCTTCTGCCTCTGAAAACAAATCTAAAGAATATTACTGATCATTTTTTTTCATTACAAAAACATCTGGATACCTAAGTTTTACTTCCTCACAATTAAGTTTAAAACTGGTATAGCCATATTATATGGTAATCTTACTCATGGGATAAACCAAGACTTTTCTTCTAAGTGTGAAATAACTGTTTGGGACTGTAGAATAAAATAGTTAAATATTAACTGAATGTTTACATCTAAAATATGTGACTAATGTGCATATTATAATTGCAGATAATTCTTAGTTTTTCTGAAGGCTTCATTATTATTAGCTAATTGAATAAAATATTCAAAATAATAAAAACAGATTTCTTTGAAAAATGTTTCTTGGTAGCTGAAAAAGTCATAAGCCAAGTATACTAGATGCCAAAAATCTGCCTAATGATGATAGAGCAGAGAATAAAAGACACTGAGCCTCAGAGCAATGGAAGCTGGGGCATTTTAATGAGAGAAGATATTTTTAGGAGTACAGAAATTACTTACTGATTTGGATGGTAGAATATGTCTGTATCTTAAAGAGTGTTTGTTGCTATTTTATTTTTGTAGAGCAATGATATTTGCCTCTAGTGATAATTAGAGAGCCCTTCTACTTGGGATTAATCAGCTTGTTTCTTTGAATAAATTTCCAGTTATTTAGTTAGGGGTTTGAATGGACAAAACAGTATAAAAAGAAAAACAATGTAAAGCATCCCAGGGTATAATTTCTAAGATTATCCCACTACAAATATTTCATTAAATCAGATCATACAGAGATAGCAGGCAGAATTTATTGACCTGTCTAGACTGTCATTTATACACCATGTATCAAACATCCTCTATACTAATGTTCTACAACCAGGGCCAGATACTATGTATAAAATGAACACATCATGCTGAGTTCTCAGGAAGTCTCCCAATGGACAAGTAAAAAGATAATTCCATTGAGATAGATAGAAATAGAATGAGTTAAAATGGCATGTATTTGCCAAGTGACTGGCAGTTATCCCAGACTGGAGAGGGGCCATCCAGAGAAGGGTGAAAGACTCATCACAGATGACATGTCCTCTGAAGAATGACTTGAAGCAACTAAGAATGGCTACCCAGAGGATAACAGTGAGAGACAGTCACCTGACTTAACTTTCAAATGAGATAACAATTATCTCATTCACCAAATGTCTCCATACATTTGTATTTATTAATGCTGTGATGGGATATATAGGTATATACATGCTAGAGGGGAGCAGGAACTGAGAAAGTCACTAGACTGTCCCTTTGACATTTTCTTGTGTAACTTTTAGCTCCAATAGTCATGATATGGACTTCTAAGCACAGTGTAAGCCCAGTGCCACTCTAGGGCTTTTAAATCTAATTCAAGAAGTGTTGTCGTAGATGCCTCAAAATGATCTGTACATTAAAATCCAAATCCTCCATTCTATTGTTTTCATGGACTATTCTCAATGGCAGGCATTCTCTGAAACTCAGTATAATTGTTTATTGAGAAAACACTGTAGAAAACTCAGAGAAAAACCTGTATAGCCGTTCTCTCTTTCTTTAATGAATCTGTCTCTTCAGCCACTGATTAATGGCTCTACCCTTGGAAATTTTCAGACTCTGTGGAAAAATGGCAAATGACATAAATCCAGAATATGTTAGTAGGTAGAAGATTTATACTCTGCTTCCTTTACTTTGGCATATTTGGATAAAACATCAAGACACTATAAAGCCTAAGAAAATGGAAATCTTAGCTTAAAATAAGTGTCCCCTCTCTTCTCAGTCTCCAGTTGTATTTTCTTTTAGCCACTTTCTCATAATCACATCCATGAATATTCTATGTGTCTCTGAACTTAAAAAACCTGCCCTCAATCTATCTATGAACACACATAGACACTTTTTATTGCTTTTTTTTTTTTCCTACAACATGTCTCAATGAACTGAGTGCTAAGATCAAAGAAATAGGACATGGTCCTTGCCTTAGGAGAAATTCCAGTATAAATTAGACAATGGGGACACAAATAAGCACATGGGCATTTGTATAGCTGATCAAACCTCTTGAAGAATGTGTATAATTTACAAATATTAGTGAACCTGTACTATATGGGGGAAAATTAAATAAAAATAAACTGAAAAAACTCCCAATCATTAGAGATGATAAAGGCTTTGAGAACATCAAGGTCAGGAGCCTCTTTGTACAGAAGAGAAAACTGCAAGCACAGAGTATAGAGGGAGGGAATGACAATTTCCCATCCATGGAGGAAGAAGTCTTTTAGTAAGAGGTCAGATTTCCTGAAGTCTCAGAGCAGCAGGAATTGAGGAATTGAGCTGGGAATAACAACCTGGGAATAACAAGATATGTTTAAATGGTGACAATTTTTCCTAGTTAAGTGGTAAAATCAAAAAGTCTTCTAAATTACTCTTTGGGTTCCAAACCCTTCTCATACCTTTTAGCAACATCTCTTCTCAGAATCATATGTTTGATGTAATCTTTCATTGCTGTTTCAAACAATCCTCCTTGAGCTTCTGCAAGGAAACAGAAAACAAGTTCTGGAATGGATTTCAGGGTTTCCCTATGGTCAAAGTTTAAAAAAAAAAAAAAAGATGCTCCTTTACTCTAAGATAAGGGTTGAATTTACATAGCACCTCTGTCTTGAAACACTGATGTGTCCTTATTTCTGAATGGTCACCAGTCAGTTTTATAGCATCAGAGTGAAGGAACATGAGAGTCAATTTTAACAAGTCTGATTCAATATAATTGGGCACAGAGGACCCCAAAATAACCTATTTTACTCTAAATTTTATGTATAATTGAACAGGCAGTGCAGTGTTATTTAAATTAATTTTTTCCTTACCCAAAGGTAAATCGCATTATTAAACTGTTAGCTCCTATTTCCAAATATTATGATGAAAAGAACATGTGACAGGAAAACATAGAAACAGGCTTGGCTTTATTTTGGAAACTCTAAATGTCACAGTTTATCCCCCAAGGTAGTTGTCAGCACCGATATTGGCAATCCCTTCCCTAAAATAGCCAACGAAGAGTCCTGCAACACAGTGTACTCGATAAAGCACACTCATCAATTTACTGACTCACTCAGATTTGCCGTGGCTTTGTGTCATCAATTTAAAACATCTTTATCTAAAAATAATTTATGGAAATCTGTGGTCCCTGAAAACGAAAAAGCATACCACATTATCTGCAGATTTCATCATCTTGTTTTCCCTGTCACTCATAAACATTCAAGCGACAAATCAGATTACCAAAACCATCAGAGCTACATCTCAGTCTCCTTCCCTCCCAGTCACACAAGGCGTTTCGTCTTTACTGTGTCTATCTTTCTTGTTTGGGCATTTTAAAAAAGTAAAATCTGAATGCTTCATCTAGAGATTTCATTTCTTGTTGAAGAGTCTAGGTTAACTATATCTCTCCACTAGCAGTATCATCTAGGTAACTACATCACTAATATTATAAACTAAAGCCTCTGGCACAGAAGTGAGACACTCCCCCCCCCAAAATTAAGGATCAATGTAATTATGTTTATTCAAATCTCTGAAAAAATATAAAATCTTCAACCAACTGCTTTTTATATTTAACTAAAAAATGTTTTCATTTATTTTGACCACACTTCTTATTTACAACAAGCAGTCTTCAGTCTCTTACAGAAGAAAGAGCACAGTATAAATAAGACAACAGGAATAAAATAGAAAAGAAAACTTGAATAGAAAGCAAAGTAACCTGAAATGAATAGATTACCATATTTGCCTCTGATTTTCTGACATTTTAAGGCAAACTGATTTATGTGCTTCAAGGAATGGGTCAGAGGGACACTACCTGCTCTTTGAAGTCTCTCCAAATTCCCCGAGGGCCAGCATCTCTTTCTCCTCCAGAACTCTAGCCGCCTTTATACTTATACCAGCCTGAGTCCTTGTCATTTTATTGTAATACTTAGCTTACAAATTTTTCATTGCTCACATGGTCAATTCCTTGAGCAAGATCAAAACCTGCTGCTTTCCTTTCTTTGATTCCTATTGCTAAAGCAATATTTTGCACCTTTCAGTAGCTTTCCTCTCTGGAAACTTTTGCAACCTTCTCATTATCCTTTGAGTTCTGCAATGTCATCAGTTGGTTGGCTTTTCCCATCTGAAGACTTGCTCTGTCCATCTTTGTTTAACACAATTTTTTTTTTACTTTCTAATATTAACTCATTTCATCATTTGCCTTTTTCCCATATTCTTCTTCTAAAACTCCTAAGAAGATAGGAGGTCCCAACATGATTTCAGTGACTCATTACTATTCTGTTCATGTTTCCCATATTTTTATCCTATGCTTTATGGGTGTATCAACTTTATCTTTAAAAATGTATCGCTAATCTGATATATAAATTTTATATTGATTCTCATTGTAAATTTTCAGAAAAGGTATATTAATGGCAAAAAAATCCTGCCTGGCTTTAATAGTCACCCAGTTTTGCTTGCTCTATTTTCATTTCTTGCATAAAATACAGAGCATGCCTTCAAATCTTTCTGAGAAGGTGATCAGTGTATCTTTCAGGTTTTCTTCTCTTCATCCCATTACTTCCTTTTCCTCTGAGTCTTCAGATTGCTTTCTTTTTGTATATATTGTTGATTTTCTTAAACTCTCTAATGATCTTTACTCAAACAGTCACAATTATAAATGAAGACCTGGATGGATGAAATAGAGTTCCATACCTTTTTCTGCTCAGATCTGGATGTGTTTCCCAAAAAGGGAGCAAATTACTTTCCTCTCTGTGTATTGTTAATGAAAAAATTATTGAGTGATATTTGATTAAGCATGATATGGAAGGTAAGGAAGGCTTTCTCAGGATCATCACAGTATATACAATAACTACTGCAATGAGGACTTGTGTTGAAGGAGAGAATTTAGGTTCATCATCAAATACAGGATGGGCAAGTGGGAATTTATACCCAAAGACAATTACTATAAGGAAAGAAACATCATGGGGTTTTGGCCAAACCAACCTAACAGGATTCTTGCTGAAACAGGCCAACCTGATCAGATGTCAGAGGATACTGGAAGAAGAGGAACCTGATCAGATATGCAGGATGATCAGATATTAAGAATGGAGCAGGGTGGTTCTGGTTAAACTGACTCAGCAGATTTCTTTGCCAAAACTGAATTTTATGAGGCAGTGCACAGACTGGTCTAGAAAAAGTTTAGAAGCCAGATGAAAATCTTGTCAAAACAAAGAATTTTTGCCAGTAAATAGGTACTGGCATGCAGATTGGTGTGCATCATTTAAGATATGTGAACAAGGAGAAATCAGTAGACAGTTCAAATGCCAAAATAATAATATTACTGTGGGAAGGAACTATTTCACTGTATTTTTCTCCCAACTTGAGAGATCTTTCCTTTCAAATCCTTCCATGTTATTATAGAGCCTTGCCATATTTGGAAATCAGCTGACTCTTTGTCAAGTGGTAAATGTCATATTGGAAATGGCAGCATATCCTATGGAGTCTTCTTGATTTCTTTAGGAAGAACTTCTCTGGCTTAGATTAAAGAATAAAAGTCACTGCTGTCATTCACACTGGGCTGGCTGTGAAGAGCCACATTGGTCATGTTAGCGATAGACAGATCATGTAATTATTCTGATTACTGTCTCACTATCTTTTTTAGACCTGCACACTGCATTTGAGATCTTTCCAACACATCTAACAAGTCACTTTTGATTATGCTGAATTTATGGTTTTCCCTAATCTGAATTATCTGTCAATGAACTGTTTTCCAGAAATCATTTCCAATTTCCATTTCAAATGATAGACAGTATCACTTTCTATTTGCATACAACAATGGATTTTACTTCTCTATGAAGCAAATTTCTGTCATTTTAATGAAGTTGGAAAAAGCAAAGATAAATCCCTGAATATGTTTATTGGATTCATAATGAGAGTTTAGATTTAGCTTCTCACTTGGACTGTGGACCTGCAAAACGTTTTATTATCTCCTATATGCTTAAATATTTATCTAAATGACATCAACCATTCCCTAAAGTGCTTCATATGTCTAATTATTAATATGTAGATAAATTTTACTTTTATTGAATTATAAAAGCCAGTGTCATAAAATTATCTTGGGCTATAATAAAGTCTTCAGAAATGAGAAGGCCAGTTAAATTCCAACTCTTGACTGAATTTGACAGGAGAGTCACCGGTTTCAGTAGTTCTATGAAAATCAAAATGATAAAAAAATGCCCTTGATACTTATCTTTTAATAATAACAAAAAAGTAGACTTCTTAAGAATTTTTTTGTTGTTCTAATCAATTTCAAAGAGTACTTATAAACTCCAAGGAAAATTTAAATCATTGAGATTATATATAATAATTCTCAATATAGCTTTTTATATTTTATATAATTACATTATATATTATTTTATAATGTAATGTATATATGCCGGTTTGGCTAAGTAAAAAGCAAAAATAGCTTTCAATTTTTCTCTCAATTTCTTTGCCACCTTTCATAAAAGTTATCTCTCTAAACCAGAAATCTATCTAATTGTTTTCCATCTGAGTGAGGTTACTGGCCATATGTTCATCTAATCTCACAATTAGAGACAGTCTTCTATTACTTTGCAGTCGGTGAGAATGATCAGCTCTGACCTTCTCATATTGCTCTGAAATCACAAGAAGTACACCTTGGAAAGAAGACAGTAGCTCTAGCTTCTCTCTTATCAGTTATTTAGGTTCAATATAATAATTCAAAAGATAAGTTTTTTTTTTCCTTAATGTTATTCCATCCTGAGTCAGAGTAGAAGATGGGTGCTTTTCTTTGTTTCCTAGCAAAATGTATTTCATCTGCTTTTCTTATCTTAAAAGGACAAAGCAGTATATGATTCAAAAACCGATCAGATTTTTCTTTTTGTGTTTCTGATATACATTAATTCTACTTTCACAATATATTTTAAATCTGCTCTAAGTAAAAATTCACTGTGAAATTAAATCTAATCACCATGATCAACCAGTAAGCACAAAAGTTCAAAATGGATAATCAGTTATTTCGGTTTTCCTGTTGAAAATGGCAATGCATATTAGTCAAATAATTTAAATTTCACATTTCGTAAGTAACCCATTTTATCTAATTAGCTAAATCAAACTGCAAGTGAATGGTGTGGCTAATCCCACCCATGAAAAGGTTTGTGTGCAAAACATGGAAGCAAGGATTTAGGGGGATTGATGTAGGCCAAGTCACACAGAGAATTAACAATGAGGAGGGGACACTTTCTTTAATAACTATTTTCAATTTAACCTATGTGGGAACTTAATTTTACTTTTTAGTTTAGTTTACATTAACCAAATTTACAATGCTGTGAAAAAAATTATTGTATTCTAACATTTATTTACTCTGGAAAAAAATTACCATTTTCAAATAGATCACAGTACTCCTATGAAATGATTGGCATGATCTCTTTCCAAAGGGGAAACAAAGTCAGAAGATTGTTAATGAATATAGATTCAGATTAAAGGAGTAGTACGTCACTGATACCACTTTACAAGAACACAATAGGTACTGAATGATTGCTGAAATAATAAATGTATTAAGTCATTAAGCAAAGATGGCATGACATTATAATAACTCAATACAATCATTTCAATGCTATTGTCTCTCCTGAGGAAATCAGATCTACAATTTTACTTATTTATTTACATTATTTTTTCTCCTATTACTTTCTGGGATTACTAAAAGTAGGACTTGTCCTATTTCTGTATTACCAGTACTCAGAATTCTGGCTTATTAAATGCTTAGCATTTTAGAAATTGAAATAAAATGAAATATTTACATTAGCTAGACAACATAATGCCCTCAATTTAAGACATTTAGGAAATTTTGAAGATGGAATTCACTAGGAAAAAAGCCAAGAGAGGCTAATATCTTGAAGTTCCCCATTTTCAGAGGATGTGCTCTTTTGAAACACAAGGAAATATCTGAGTCTTATCTACTGCCTGATAGATTCAGCCAAGTTCAGTACAATGGTGTGAGTTGTATTTTTCTCCTCCTTAAAAATTCTCACCTTTTTTCTTGCCTGTTCTTGCCCTGATGCTACTACAAATATGACATTGTGTCTCTGAGAACCACCATCCAGCTACTTAATATATTTGCTGAACTCCACTCACCTCTCAGAAATTCTACCTAATACAGGGTCCAGAACACTACATTTACTCAACCAGCACAAACTTGATTTAGTCTCCAGTCAGAAAAGTGTTTCAGTGCATCCTCTAGTAGCTCTCTGCTATCCAGGTTTGTGATATGGTCATGGGCCTTGGCAGTGAATTAGTAGTAAAAAAGCTAACATTCATTGAGCACTCTATTACTGCATGTGTGGAAACTTTTCCTTTTTCCTTTTATATGCCTATCTCTCCAAAGAACCTCCATATAAAATACCTCAATCAATATTTGCTGACTCATTTGTTAAATAAATTGATCATATAGTAAACACATCTATGAATTAAAGAAGTTTGGTTGAGCTTTTTGCTTGGACAAGCCTGCTTTGCTTCTTTATCTCCCATTTCCACAGTACTGGGTAAATAACTTCTTGCCTTTTTTTTTTTTTCCTAGAATATAGCTAGAACACAGGAGGACTACCTACCCTTTAGTGTTATACATTTAATGCAAAAATATTTTTTTGTTTTGTTTTGTTTTGTTTTTGGCAACTTGGCACTCAGGGGCACTTTGTCATTGATCTACATCCCCAGTCCCTTTTACTTTTTGAGACAGGATCTATCTAAGTTCTTAAGCAGACCTAGAATTTACCATCCTCCTTTCTCAGGCTCCAAATCTCTGGGATTACATGTATGGGTCATCATTCATGGCTTTTTGCAAAAATATTTTCTTACCAGAAGGCATCCCAATAGCAATAGGGAAAGCACCTGTTCATATTGCCAATATTTTAAAGCTATATTTTTAGGAATAGTTTCTTATTTCGTTATTGAAGTCAAAACCAATTTTGCTTTGGGCATGACAATCAAAACAAGATGAATAAACTTTTAAATTACTATTATTGTATGTAATCCACCAGAGACCGGAGAAGCAAAGAACCTCAGTTCAACTAACTTTCAAGCAGTGACAGGCCATTTATAGGAAAGAAGAAACCAGCCTACTTTCATTTCTGGTGAAGTGGAATGAGAAGGAATCTGCCATTGAATGAAACAAGAAGAAATCAACCAAAACTTTGAGGAACTTCTAATGGCCATGGATAGGCCAACAAACAGATTACAATTCCAACAAAATATAATCAGAGAGCAAGTCTACACCCACCAACACCACTTTCTCACCACTCTCCACATGTAATACACTAAAGGCCAACAGCAGAGTAGGAAGAGGTCCTTTTAGGTATATGGAGCATCCTATAACATAATTCAAGCAACTACAGAAAGCTGGCCATAAGGAGGTGAGAGAATCCTTGAGTCATCCCACCCTTCACAGGGTCAATACAGACCTCCGAGCTAATGTCAGAATGGGAGGTTGAAGAGAGATTGCCTACCATGCAAAAATTTAGCAGTATCCCAAAGAGGTCGCAGCTGGTGCCCTGGCTGTAAAACGCAAAGGTAACTCTACAACCAGGTCAGTTTGTAAGTTTAGAATTATAAGAGGGACTATCAAATGCAATAAAAATACTAAAGGATCTAGTTGAAAAGATGGAACAGGTGTGTGAAGACATGTTAACTTTTTTAAAAAAATTTTGTAGTTGTAGATGGACAGCATTTTTATTTTATGTTTATTTTTATGTGGTGTTGATGATCAAACCCAATGCCTCACATAGGCAAGGCGAGCACCCTGCCACTAAGCTACAGCCCCAGCCCAAGAGATGAGAACTTTTATTGAAGAAATAGTATCTTTGAAAATGAACTAAAAGGAAATGACAGAAATATAAAATGTTATCAGAAATGAAGAATTCACTATATAGGATCCTAAGTGGACAGAGGAATAGATTAGTTCACATGAAGCCAAGGCAATAAAATATATCCAAACTGTAACATAAAGGTAGCTTGAAGGAAAGACAGAATATTCAATATCTGTAGATCAATAGCAAATAGTCTGCATTCATGTAAGAGTACTTCTAGGAGGAAAGAAAAGAGAGAAAACAGAAGAAATATTTGAGAAAAAAAAATGTTGTATCAAAACTTTCCACAATTTAAGAAACAATTATCCCATAGATATCAGAGGATCAATAAAACCAGAAAAGAATAAATACAAAGAAGAATCATGTCTAAGTGTTTCTATACAAAATACTGAAAATCAAAGATAAAGAACAGATCTTAAAAGCAGGCCAAGAGGAACTCCATGGTGGGGTGCTTACCTAGTATACACAGTGACCTAGATTCAATCTCTAGAACCTCAGAGCAACAACCACCACCACAACCCAAATAGGTAGTCTAAGGAAAAATAACGCATCACACACATAAGAACATCAATAATGATGATAGCTGATTTTTCACTGAGAAAAAAAAACTGCTGGAGAAAGAACGAAAAGGAAAATGAATATTTAGAAGTACTAACTAAAAGAAGAAATTCTAGTATTTTATATTCAGCAGATAAATTCCTGTAATTAAAAGAAAAACTGGATTAGTATTAGAATCAAAAACATACTGATGAAATATAAAATATCTTTCCTAAAAGATTTTTGTATCTATTTTTAAGATTTTTTTACTATTTAAAAAATAATCATGTATTTGGTGTTTAAAATACATGTATATGGAAAATATGATGAATTATAGCACAAAAGTGAGGGTAGTATTTTTGTAAGTTTTATGAAGAAATGCACAATTATTTGAGGGTAGACTGTGATAAATTGAAGATTCATATTACTCTATATCTTCCTAACCACAGAGTGCTCACACATATGACATCAGCCACAACACATACACTGGTGTGCTAAAAAAGCCAATACAGAAGATAAGAAATAAAATTAAAATTGACAAAAAAGCACTCAATTCAACCAAGTGAAGCAAGAAAGGAGGAGAAAATTTAAAAATCAGATAAATAGAAAATAATAGTTTTGTATATTTAAATCCTACAATATCAATAACTAAATTAAATGTAAAAGGCCAAACATGACAATTAGTAGATTGTCAGACTGGATTAAAAGGAAACAAAGTCCAAAAGATCCTATTTTTAAGAAGCACGTGATAAAAATAAACAGTAAAAGATTGAAAATGATAGTGTAGGAAAAATATAGATGTGCAAATATTAAGCATAATAAATCTAATGTAGTTTTATTATTGTCAGGCAAAGAAGTATTCAAACAAAGTGAAGACAATATTACAAAATGGTGAAAGAATCAACTCATGAAGAAGTAATGACAATCCTAAATGTACTTGCACTTAATAGAAGACTTTAATTCTGACTACTTTTTAGAGGTCAGTGATACTTTTGAGTATCATACTCAATGCACATTCTTTTCAATTACACATGTAATATTGATAATATACCATACTCAGGGCCATACAATAATCTCAAACATAAAAAGACTTAAGTTACATAGAGTTTATTCCTCATCCACTCAAAAATTAAATTAGAAATAAGCAATAATAAATAATCTAGATTTGGAAAAATTCAAAAATTCTTAAAAATTAAGTCAAGCACACTTAATAATCAGTGTTTAAAGAAACATAATAAAATTTAAAAATTATTTGAGCTCAAAGAATAAAACTTTGAACTGAAAGAATAAAAATAAAATATCAAAATGTGAAATATAAGAAGTGTGAGTGAAGAAAGACATGTAGATTTACATAATCATAATTAAAAAGGAAAAAACAGGAAACTCAGTAAGTGAAGGTTCTATTAAAAAATTTGGCAAGAACACATTAAATTAAAAATAAGTACAAATAAGGAAATAAAAAGATTAGAAATCAATGAAAAATATACAAATAATAATTAAATTATTAACTTTAATACTACACTTAAGAGATTAGATTCTAAGGATACTAATGAAAGTCCAATTTGACATATAAATATATGCTAATCTTAGAAATCATCTGTGTTATCAATTATAATCTATGTAGTATGGATTATCTCTACTATGGCATCATTTAAATATTTTAAAAATTCCTACACAAATATAAAACATACAAATAACAAAGACAATGAAAAAAAATTGTTACTTTATTGAAAAGACTAATAAATTGACTAATCTCTTAGACTTAACAAGAAAAAATAGAGAAAAGAAACCATCTCTGAAAATCAAGGATTTTTACTACAGAGCCTAGTATACACATTTGACATCTTAACTGTCATTTGATATCTTAAATAGAATATACATATCCTTTTAAAGACACAAACTTTATAAAAGAAAAATAAATCTATATCATTTAAATAAATTAAATATATGATTAAAAACTTTCACAATAAAGACTAGAGGTCTAAAAGACTGCATGGATGAATTTTATCACACATTTTAGAAAGAAATAAAAATAACCCTATATAAACCTTTCAATAAAAATAAAGTATTCCTCAACTCATTTTAGGACATCAGTATTACTCTGATATCAAAAGAAAGCAAAGTCACCAGAAACAAAGTTTTTTTTTTAACTCTGAATTATTTCTTATAAATATAAATACAAAATTATCTAAAAATAATAACATGCCAAATACAGTAACAAATAAAAATCACTTTGTGATTAAATACAACATATCCCAGGAATGGATATTGTTCTAATATTCAATTAGAATACTTTAATATTTTATACAAAATAAAGGAGAAAATAAACCTTACAATTATTTTCATGGATGCAGAAAAAGGATATGACAAAATTTAACACTCATCTATGACAAGAAATTTTAACATAGTAGAAAGAGAAGAAAAGATTTAGTCTTATATAGGTCACATGTAAAAAGCTTGCAGCTAACATTGTTATGATTTCATTGAGGTGTTCTCCAAAAGCTCATATGTGAGTCAATGCAAGAAGGTTTAAAGGTGAAATGAGTAATAATAAGAACCTCAATGTAATCAGTGCATTAATCCTCTGAGAGCGATTAACTGGGTGGTAACTGTAGGCAGGTAGGGTGTGGTTGGAGGAGGTAGATCACTGGGGCGTGACTTTGGGGTATATATCTTGTCCTTGGTGAGGCTGAGCGCACTCTCTCTCTCTCCTTCCTGGTGCCATGTCCTGAGCTGTTTACCTCTACCACAGTCTCCTGCCTTTGCCATGGTATTCTCCTTCACCTTGAGTCCCAAAGAATGGAGTCAGTCAAGAAGTCAGTCCTGACTTCAGTGTATATACAATATGAGAAATTACTGCTTCTTTTAAAATGTTAATAACTTGAATAAGTCATAACTTCAACTGTACAGAATAGCGCATCTGTATCTACTGGGGTTTTATTATTCAGTGGAGAATACAGAATATTATGTTCATCCTCCTCAAATATATCCTATTATATTTAAATGTGTGGGTCAAGGGATTTGTAACTAAAGAAATTGGGAAACAAAGTAAAACTAGAAGAGGAGGTGAAGCGTGACATAACAGAATATGTCAAGTGCAGGCTAGAGTGTAGCCACAGTACTCATGAAACCATGAGACCCAAAATAAACTTTTCCTCCTCTAATTGTTCTTGTCAGGTCTTTTAGTCACAGCAAAGAAAAAGTTGATTAAAACTAACATTAGATGCAATGTTAAAATATTAAATCATCTTTCTTTAAATTGGGACAAGAAAATTTTTTTATCATTTCTGTCCAGGTAGACAGAAAAGAAATAAAAGGTTGGGCTGGGGATGTGGCTCAAGCCTGGCATGCGTGTGGCCTGGGTTCGATCCTCAGCACCACATACCAACAAAGATGTTGTGTCTGCCGAGAACTAAAAATAAATATTAAAAATTTTCTCTCTCTCTCTCTCTTTCTCTCTCTCTCTCTCTCTCTCTCTCTCTCTCTCTCTCTCCTCTCTCTCTCCCCTCTCTCACTCTGTCTTTAAAAAAAAAGAAGAAATAAAAGGTAAAATTATACAAAGTACATGTATGAAAACTTGAATTGGGTGTCAACATACTTTATATATAAAGATATAAAGAGATAATTTGTGGTATATATGTGTATTAAGAATTGTAATGCAAAAAATAAAAATAGTGTTACCTTAGATAGGGGGAAGTGAAAGGAGGGGAAGGCAGGGGATGTGGGATGTGGGGATAAGAAAGATAGTAGAATGAAACAGACATTATTATTTTGTGTATGTATGTGACTGTATGACCAATGTGATTCTACAATATGTATACTCAGAAAAATAAGAAATTATATCCCATCTATGTATGATATATCAAAATATATAAGTACATTCTACTGTCATGTATAACTAATTAAAACAAATAAAAATTTTTTTTCAAAAATGAGATAGAAAGAAATGAAATCTAATTTTTCACTGATGGCATGATTATGTATATTGAAAGCCCTATGTAATCTACTAAAATGCTCCTAGAACTAAATGAAATACTTTTATATACTAACAATAATTAGAAAATGAGATTTTTAAAATAATATTTGCTGTAGTATCTAAACTCTCAAAGATATAAGAATGAATCCCACAAAATACAAGCAAGATCTACATTAAGAAAAAAACCTAAAAAATTAAAGAATACCTAAATTAATAAATAATAGTTCAATGTAACAAAATAACAATTACAAAGACTCACATATGTATGGTCAATTGATTTTCAACCAAGTTGTCAAGTAAATTCATTGAGAAAATAAATTCTTTTAAACCAATTGTGCTGGATCAACTGGAGATCCATGGAAAAAGAAAATGAACATCATTCTCTATCTCATTCCAAATGTGAAAATTCAAATTAGGCCAGACTGGCAGTTACTTAGACTAGCACAAACCAGGAAAATCCAACTGTTTAATTAAAATACAGTAAGACTTCCACTTCTGAACAACATGAAATGAGGAACTATATTTACTCTCCTAACTGAATCAGCCAAAAAACAGATAAAATATATTAAAGGACAGTTTTGAAGATCCTGAACATTAGGCAAAGAACAGTGATTCCCAAGAGAAAGGAAATAAACAGGTCAGTCCTGCTGTTGGCCACATCCCCTGCCTGGGGAGGTTTTCTGGGGCAGCAGGAAACGGTGGAACTCCTTCAGACCACATGGACAACCTTTGTTGAGACCAAGGCACTTGAAGTTCACAGGACAGAGCACAGGAATAGAGAAACTCTATTACAACCAAATACAATGTATTACAACCAAAGTTAATTATCACTGAGGTTTTCTTTCTGATTTGGTTGTAAGGACGATTAATCAAATCTTGAGTTACTTACTACTTTTCCTAGAATTTTAGTAAGACTCAAAACTGAGTGGTTTAAAATGGTTTGTGTGGATAATTTAGTATGACTCAGCCTTGGTCATCAGAAATACTTGTGATAGTTAAGCTTTGTGTGTGGAGACTTTCCTGCATTGCATCTTAGACCCTTCTATGTTCTATCCTCAACCACAGAGCAAGCAAAGACACATGGTATGAACAGCTGCTTCATTTCACCCTCAAACTGACCAAAATTTAGCAATGGATGAAATCATTTTGGCAGACAGAAAAATGAAGAAAGTTTACATAGTCCTTTACTGCTTGGACTGGACACTAGAAGGAATATGATAAATCCCCACCCAAACTCTCCAGGCTACTTGTAAACAATGTCACATATGTTTGTGAGTTAAAAAGCTTACTCTATGGCTTTTACACTTTATCTTCATGTCTTTTGCTCTTACAAATAATGTACGTGTGACCAACTGAATTGTGGTTAAATTGAGATTATTGCAGCCATACCATTGATTCTTTCTATAAATAAAACAAATATTATTTGCATATACCTATCTAGATCATATATCAAAAACCTTCAGTGTACATACAATATGAGAAATTACTGCTTCTTTTAAAATATTAGTGACCTGAATAAGTCATGACTTCAACTGTACAGAATAGTGCATTTGTATCTACTGGGGTTTTATTATTCAGTGGAGAATACAGAATATTATGTTCATCCTCCTCAAATATATCCTATTATTTTTAAATGTGTGGGTCAAGGGATTTGTAACGAAAGAAATCAGGAAACAAAGTAAAACTAGAAGAGGAGGTGAAGTGTGACATAAATGAATATGTCAAGTGCAGGCAACAGTGTAGTCACAGTGCCAAAAGGGAGAGGCTGGGGAGCTGAACCTGGGATGATGTATTCAAAGAAAAGGAAAGAAACCACTGGTCTGTATTAGGGTCTAAGACACAGACAGCTTCAGAATGGTTGTCAATACTCCAATTTGGAAGGTAGTCTCAGAATGTTTCCTGTTTGCTCTAAATTATAAATATTTTTTGAAACTTCTACTCATCTTCCACTCACAGAGTAGGGCTCTCAAAAGTTACTTGGTGCTTACTTCTAGAATGACTAAGAGAGGGTTTGGTGCACAGACTTAATTTGCACTTTCACAAAATGAATGTGTACTCATGTGGGTCCTTGGAAGCTTAAAACACTCTTCTTCTCCTGATATGTTGTCATTTACCAAGTTTTTTCTCCCAAGGAATCTTCTTTTATCTACCAAAACTTGTTGGTTTAGGTAATGCCTCTGCTATGGTTTTAATGTGCTCCTTTAACCCAAAGAGCATGAGTTTTAGTCATCTTTTCCTTGCTATGACCATAAGATGAAACAAAAACACTGTAGAGGAGGAAAAGTTTATTCGGGGCTCATGGTTTCAGAGGTATTAATTAGTTCATAAAGAGTCGATTCCATTGCTTTGGTCTTTAGGTAAGGCATCATGGCAGAAGGATATACATGGCAGAATAAAGTAACTTGAAACATGGCAACAAGGAAACAAAGAGCTCTACGCTCTGCAAACTAGGGACAAACTATGACCCCCAAAGGTATGCCCTCAGTGACCCGTTTCTTCCAGTCACACTCTATTTGCCTACAGTTACAGTAAATTCATATCAGTGGACTAATCCACTGATTAGTTTACAATGGTCATAATCTAATCATTTAACCTCTGAACCTTATTGCATTGTCTCACACATGAGCTTCTGGGAGATATTTCACATCTAAAGAATAACAGATTGTGGTAGAAACTTAATCCCCTTTGCAATAGGGTTGGGCAATGCAGCCCAAGGGGAGGTGTTCAGCTACTGAGGGCTCTGCCCACATAAGTGGATTAATGTCAACTCTAAAGGGTCTGGAGGCTACTGATTTTTTTTAAAGACGAGAGAGAGAGAGAGAGAGAGAGAGAGAGAGAGAGAGAGAATTTTTTAATATTTATTTTTTAGTTTTTTGGCAGACACAACATCTTTGTTTGTATGTGGTGCTGAGGATCGAACCTGGGCCACACACATGCCAGGTGAGCGCGCTACCGCTTGAGCCACATCCTCAGCCCAGGCTATTGATTTTATATTTTGCTCTTTCTCATACTTTTACCTTCCCCCATGAGAGGACACAACACTCAGGCCACCCTGTTGAACCTCTCTGTCTTCATAACCATTAGCCAAATAAATTACTATTATTTGTAAATTACCCATTCTTTGATATTCTGTTAGAGTAGCACAAAATGGAACAAGACAGCCTCTCCTAATGAGGATCACATCACTCCCTTCAAAGCTAGAATGTACCAACACACAGTAGAATGGGCAACTGGCCACTTCAGACTGTGATTCAACCTGGTTTTCCAGAAAACAATTCATCAGCGGCTCTTCCATTTCTACCTTCTTAGAGTCTTATCCTCCCTTCAGATAATAGGCATTAAGATAACAGGCATTCCATTGTGATGCCAATCTTTCTATCCATAGTTAACATTTTTTATTTCATCTATATCCTTGGCTGAATAATAACATTTATCACATGTTGAGTTATTTATTTTTTGTCCTTCTGAATTTTTTCCTACCATCAAATAACATTTCCAATAAGTCAATTTTCTGTATTTATCATCACCATAAAGTCTGTGCTTAAAACCCTCCTTGCTTTTGTATCTCTGGATAAAACTAAAATTATTAATGGTCACTATCTCAAAATAAAAGCATGACAAAATTATAGTAATCTGGTGTAAATGTGAAGACAGGAAGTAGAATGTTCATACTTCACTGGTCAAGCCAATTATCTAGGCCTGCAGAGCAGAGTCACCCTTCTTGTGGACCATAAATTGAAAGGTGCTATAAGACACAAAATTCTAGGCAGCTACTTTCTATCTATTCCTTTCAATACACTGCAAAGTATCTGACATCAGATCCATGTTTAATATCTATGGGATTTCCCATATCATAAGTCATCCATTAAAATAATTCATATGATATATATTTTTAATTTATCAATTCATTAAAATCTTTGATTTCAGAGAGGTAACAAAACTCCCTTAGAGATAAATTTCTGTACTTGACTTTAAACAACAGAATCATCTAGGATAATTTGTTTAAATCACATACGATTTAAACAAATCATAATATGTATTACTTGAGAAACTGAATATGTATTACTTGAGAAAATTTCCAGAAAATCCCAATATGTGCCTCTGGGTTAGAATCACAGCAATTAAAATTTGAGCTTCCTTTCTTTGGGATTTTTATTATATTACAATCAGAAAGATGATGAAGATATATATAAAGCTGTATGTGTACCACACATGAGTATATTTATATACATATGTATGTATATGTGTGTGTATATATATACATATGCATATGCACACATTTGTTTGTATATGTTTGAAAGTTATAGATATAAATAGATATAAATATGACACCTAAGTGGTAGTGGAATATTCTACCAGGGCTCAAATTCAAAAAATATGAATCTGAAATAGCAAATACAGAAAAAATTATTGAAAATTTTTGGATATGTGAAAAGATGATTTGATTATTAATAGAAAGACAGGCTTTTTTCAAAGCAATGCATGAGCTGCTGTGCCAATTAAGTATTAATCTGGTCTTGGTATGAACTTATATGTGTTGCCCTACAATATGTTTAAATGAATATAAATCTAGGTAATCCACCACAATTTTAAAGAAAAATTTTCTGACATAAAAATAAGTTTTCATCTTATTAAAATATTTTAAGAATAATAGTGTAAAACCAAAGCTCAATTTTTTCAGTGTTAATTTTGTAGTCTCAAAAAATGGCATTAAGTACAACAAAAGCAAATGAAGAAAATGAATGAACCAAAATATGATTTTATATTATGAAATTATAAACCACATCTCTCAAAAAGATAAAATTGAATAAGAAAATAATTATTGATACCAATATCAATCTTTACAAAAGAGATTAAAACACACAACAATAATAGGGTCCTTAGCATTAAGAAGATATAGGTATTAGACTAAAATATCACATTTTTAATTAACTACATTAATTATCTATTGTAGCATAACAAATTACTCAAAATTTAGCATCTTAAAAATAATAGACATCTATTACCTCATATCTTCAATAGATAATTTAAGGAAGGCATAGCTTGGACAGATGGCTTTGCCTTACAGTGTCCCATGGGCTGTTTCATGACTAAACTGGGTGGTGGCAGGGAATTGGAGTGGATCTACTCTCAAGCTCACTTACAGGGTACTTGTGGGCCTTGGTTCCTCACCAGATGGGTCTCTCTACAGGAGAGCCTTCTGACTTGCAGCTGACTTCTCAGAATCTATAAGTGATTCAAGCTAGAAGGAAAGAACCCAAGTACTCCCAAGATAGAAGCCACAATCTTCTATAACATAATATAAAAAATGATATCGCATCACTAATGTTGCACTATATTCCCTGGAAGAGAAGGAGTCACTAAATCCAGTCCACACTAATTTCTTGGGAATTACACAAGAGAATTACACAAAAAGATCATTAGTTCACATCTCTGAATCTATTACACCAACCTTAAAAAGAACATTGAAAGTGATTTTGTTACTATATATAATTCATAAGTGATGATTTCAGCAATTAAACAGTAAAGTCTTAAATAGGATAATCAAATCTCCATCAAGTATGCAGCAATTTTTTTCTAACAAATTATTATAGAAAATTTCCTACAACCTCTGGCCATTCAGTAGGTTTCCAAGTCAGAAACTTCACAAACTATTTTGTCTCCACAAAATTCCACTTGGAGGGAAGATGGTTTCACCCAATATATCACATGCTCTATGGAACTGTGGAGTGATCTAGTACACTTCAAGCTGTGGCTGAAAGATAGTAACTCAGGAGTCACAGGATTGTGCTTTGATTTCAGATCTCATAATAAATTCTCTGGGCATCATGTTCTTTCTTATGTATAAATGTAATGCTTTAAACTGTTCTTATATCTTGACAGTATTCAATAAATAACAGAAGAAAACTTGAGTAAATATTATTTTCATGATTCACACACCATTGTTTTTCAGCACACATGAAGGTAAATTTAATAGTCTTATTTGGGCTGTTTAAGTTTCTAATGCAACTACAGTCTTATAGGTACTCTAACTTCAAGTCCAGACTTGAAATCCAGAAACTAATAAACTGCTAGGAAAAGAAGGATCTAATCAAGGTAATATGGCTTTTTATCCTCTTCATAATTGTAACTAAGTTTTGATTTTGATATTGTGTGTATGCATATGAATGTGTGTGTGTTTCATTGATTTTTTTTAGTTTTGGAATAATTTTTGATTTGCAAAAAGATTGCAAAGATATAGAGGAAGTTTCCATATACCCTTGACCTCATTTTTCCTAACATTAACATCTTACATGACCATAGTTCATTTGTCAAAACTAAGAATAACATTTGTACATTACTATTAATTAAACTCCAGACTTTATTCAGATTCCACTAGTTTTTCCTCTAATGTTCTTTTTCTGTTCCAAGATGAAATCCAGAATATTCCATTGCATTTAGTCATCTGGTCTCCTACTCTCCTCCGATCTGTGATTATTTCTCAGTGTGTGTGTGTTTGTGTGTGTGTGTTGTTGTTGTTGTTGTTGTTGTTGTTTTGACAGTTTTGAGTACTGGGCAGTATTTTGTACAATGTCTTTCAGTGGGATTTCTGTGATTTTTTTTTTTGACTGAGTATATGGTTTTGAGGAAATAATACCACAGGCAAGGCACCCATCACATCATAGCAAATGGCACATGGTATGAGTTTCATTTATTCCTGAAGATGTTACCTTCATCGTTTGGTTAAGGTGTTCTTTCAGGTTTCTGTGAAGTACTCTTCCTCTTGTACTCTACTGGTTACATGCAAATCACTATGTCCAGTCCATACTCAAGGGATCCAGGACACATTTTACTCGACCATTTCAGCAGAAAAATTTATTTTGGCATTTTCAATGTGACTATGCCCCTTCTCTAAATTTAAACCTTATTACTTTTCACAGAAACTAATTTCCAAATAAGTGCTTCCTCTATATTGCTCTCTCATTATGTTTGTGTAGGATGGGATAAACTTTCAAACATTAAATAGAAGTAAGAAACATTTAATGATCATTTATTTATCAGCATAAAGAGAGAAAATGAAAGATAAAACAGAAAATAGATGTTAAAATTGCATTCTAGATATTAATAATTTATCCCCAAGCCAGTGAGCAATGGTTCTTATTATGCTTTATGTGAGGAAACAAACAAAAGCAAAACAAATATATTTTGAATTTTTGCAAGAATTTTGCTTTTTTGCAAAATTGGAAAGGGGTCAATATCTACAGTTTTATAGCAGGAGAGCATTTTCAATAATTCTTATTTTAAATGACAGATATTTGAAGTAGAGATTCTAAAAGCAAACATTAGAAAGTATCTGTACTTGCTTATGTTCTAAAGTTATGGTGCTTTGGACTTTAATCCTTCTAAGTAGATGGTATGAACCCTGACCATAGCTATGAAAGTGATCTTTTTAAAATGCTAAGGGCTGCAAAGTAGCTGTTTTATCAACAGAGCATCCTCTTCCTTAACATTTTAAAATAATAATATTCTTGTTCATTTTCTTCATTATTTAAAAAGTTTGAATGTAATTCTCTAGGTAATGATTTGTGCTACAGAATTTTGAGACTAGAAGAAAACTCTCTCTGAAAAGAAGTTCTACAGCTGTGAAATGTTCTTTTCCTGACACAGTTTGAGTCTGGAGGCATTTAGAGTATGAAGTAAGTCTTCACTTTTATTGGCTACGTGTGGGTTGTTTGGTTTCTTGGCAGGCATGTTTTGCATGTTGAATATTTCCCATGAATACTTTCTTTTTGTTTAGTGTTTTGAGGCCTCCAGTTCTAGTAGGTAACCAATAAATTAAGCAAAACAAATTAAATATCCCTTTTTACATGCTTCAGTTATACACCTTTAAGAGGAAAGTGTTTGGGGCCTAAATTTTCTACTTAATTGACTGAATTCTAGATTTTTGTTTTGCTTGTTATAAACCCTCAACGAGTTTGTAATTTCCTTCGAGAGTAGGGATTATCTTGTGTTTATTTATTTCCACAGGGCTCCATACAGTGCTCAGCATAAAATAGGACTTCAGACTAGAAAGAAAATAACTCTTTACTTTAGATTTTGCTTGTTCCTAAAACATTTATAAAAAGTTTGCCAACAAATTATTACTGTAAAATGGTTCAGATGGCAAAAAAATGCCTTCATATCTTAGAAATATTCTTTTATACAATACCTAAGCAAAATACAAATGGTTCTTATTTGTATAGCAGTTTTCTGCATTTTCTATTATTTACTAAATTCTTCATCTTAGCTTTTAAGAAAATCTATAAGTCCCTTTGCTCTATCTATTCTACCAGTTGTTCATGTGTGTTATGCCATATAATGGATTTTTCAAAAAAAATACAATATACCACAAACCAAGTATTCATGGAAAGAAATATAAAAGATATAAATGAAAAAATTAGGTAGATGGACCTGTAATTCAAATATATGTGAAGGTATTTCTTCTCAATTTTAAGGGATGTTATCCCCTGTTTGGCAATGAGGAATAACAGCAGGATTTTTCACAAGAAAGTGATATGGTAAGATTTACATTTTAGAGAATTCATTCAGGTGACAGTGTACATCAAAGAGAGTTAAATGGGACTGGAGGAGAAGTTGGCCAGGAGCCTATCTCAGGTCCAGGAGAGAGATGACAGGGGCAGAGAGGAGGAGATATAATCAGAAGCAGAATTGAAGGAACCTGATGTCTGATTAGAAAAGTTGGGTGAGGGCGCCAAAAAGAGCAGAATGACTTTGAAGTACTTGTTCAGATGACAAAATACATGGTTTTTACCAGAAACAAAACACAAAACATTTATGAAAGAAGATATTTGATTGGAGATGGAAAGAGAAGGTGATTACTAATATGGCATAGGACAAAAAGCATACTGAGTTTAGTTTTGTATTTGCCAAGGTTGGAGAGTCCTATAAAATAAACTGGAGAGATATTTAACATGGAAGTATTCAGGCAAGCTTCTAAATATACTTCTGTTCTATAATTTCTTGTTGTGCCTAGCACATAGCTTTAATTTTCAATAAATATTTTCTTAAATTAATAAACAACTATGAATGAGGAAGTGAACAAGTAAGTGAATGCATTCATATCCCCAAAGAGCTGAGAGAGTTTTATAATGTTCTTACCCCATCCTCTAGCCTGGCTCTTGAATTGGTCAAAGAGAGCTAGGTCCTATCAGAGCTACTACAAATACTATCATGTAGTCATGGGCCATACCTCATTTATCTGGGCAATAGAAAGGACTGACAAAAATGGGTTTCCCACTGATCAGACTGCTTATCCATCTTTGCACGAGATAATGCTAGAAATGCTCCATTTTGTTGGAATTCTACTATTTATTTATTTATTTTAATCAATTATACATGACAACAGAATGCTCTTCAATTCATTGTACACAACTGGAGCAGATAATTTTCACTTCTCTGGTTGTATCCAAAGAAGGGTCACACCATTTGTGCAATCACACATGTACCTAGGGTAATGATGACAATCTTATTCCACCGCATGCCCCTACTGCTGGGCTGCTTCACCACCTCTCTTATGTCCCAAAGTTCCTTCTCTCATCCCATTTCCCTCCCCCATTATGGATTAGCATCCACTTATCAGAGAAAATATTAGATCTTTGTTTTTTGGGGATTGGCTAACTTTGTTTAGCATGATATTCTCTAATTCCATCCATTTACCAGCAAATACCATAATTTTATTGTCTTTTATTGCTGAGTAATTCTCCATTGTGTAGATATACCACAGTTATTTCATCCATTCATCTATTAAAGGGCATCTAAGTTGCTTCCACAGTTTGGCTATAGTGAATTGTGCTGCTATGAACATTGATGTGGCTGCATCACTGTAGTATGCTGTTTCCAAGTCCTTTGGGTATAGACTAAGGAGTGCGATAGCTGGGTCAAATTGTGGTTTCATTACAAGTTTTCTAAGGATATCTCCATACTAGTTTCCAGATTGGCTATACCAATTTTCAGTCCCACCAGCAACATGTGAGTTGTGCCTTTTCACCCACATCCTCACCAACTCTTATATGTTTGTATTCTTCATAAGTGAGTTTTTGACTGGAATTCGATAAAATCTTAGGGTAGTTTTGATTTACATTTCTCTAATTACTAGAGATTTTGAACACTTTTTTCATATATTTATTGATCAGTTCTATATTTTCTTCCAAGAAGTGTCTGTTCAGGTCCTTAGCCCATTTATTGATTGGGTTGTTTGGTTTTTTGGTGTTAAGTTTTTTGAGTTCTTTATATTCTGGAGATTAGTGCTCTATCTGACCTGTGTAATACAAAAATCTGCTCCCAAAATGTAGGCTTTCTGTTCACCTCATCATTTGCTGAGAAGAAGCTTTTTTTGTTTGAATCCATCCCTTTTATTGATTCTTGATTTTATTTCTTGCACTTTAGGAGTCTTGTTAAGGAAGTGTGGGCCTGGTCCAACACAATGAAGATTTGGGCCTACTTTTTTATTCTATTAGGCACAAGGTCTCTCATTTAATTCCTATGTCCTTGATAAACTTTGAGTTGAGTTTTGTTCATGGTGAGAGATAAGGGTTTAGTTTCATTTTGCTGCATATAGATTTCCAGTTTTCCCAGCACCATTTGTTGAAGAGGCTATCTTTTCTCCAATGTGTGTTTTGAGTATCTTTGACTAGTCTGAGATAACTGTATTTATGTGGGTTTGTCTCTGTGTCTTCTATTCTGTATCATTGGTCTACATGTCTGTTTTGTGCCAATACTATGCTGTTTTTGTTACTATGGCTGTCTAGTATAGTTTAAGTTCTGGTATTGTGATGCCTCCTGCTTCACTCTTCTTGCAAAGGATTGCTTTGGTTCTTCTGGGTCTCTTATTTTTCTAAATGAATTTGATGATTGCTTTTTCTATATCTATAAAGAATAACACTGGGATTTTAATTGGAATTGCATTGAGTCTGTATAGTGCTTTGATAATATAGCCATTTTGACCATATTAATGGAATTCTACTTTTACTTAGCTTCTTCTAAACTCTTCTCACCTTTTCTTGTTTTTTTATTATATTGTTGGGCATTTTCCTTTATCTTTCTCTTTGTTTTCTCTTCATCTGATTCTCATAAATATTGACTATATTTCAGAGATTGAGAAAAACCTACAGAGAAGGGCTAGTTCTATGGAAAGTTTCAAAAGCAATTTTAACAAACTGAAAATGGAGCAAGGAACTTTTAGAAGTAGATAACAGTCAAGTAAAATGTTCAGTAACATTACTATTGTGGAATTAAATGTTTCATTAAGTTTCAAAGTATTCCATAATGATAGGTTTAATTATCTTGTAGTGACAACAAAGAATTTTAGTTTTTATAAAATTCTTTCACAAGAAACATAATTCTTAAGATTCACACTCAAGCTTAAAGAAAGAAACAGAATGCATTAATGATTTCTAATAGACTCAGTGTTCTGACATCCTGTACAAGATGAAATCACGATCTTTAATTTCTGCTTGGGAAATGAGTGTTATCTTCTCAAACAGATGTTTACATAATTAAAATTGGCAACTATTTGAAGAACTTAAGGGGAAGGGGAATCACTTACCACATATCTTTCACTCAGTAAATATTTGTGGAATTAATAAATTTATCCTCAGGTTCAAAAGTGAATGAGTGCTAGCTCTGGGCTGATTGCACCATCATTCCTTTAAGCAGATTCAGAACTAGAACAATCCTTTCCTGAGGTAGTATAAAAAAAGTGGAAATAAACTTTTTCTCAAGTTTATTGTTCAAGTTCTTCCTCCATCCCTCATTGGCTGTGGGATGATAGTTTAATTTCTCTACACCTCAGTATCTCCTTCTGAGAAAGATCACTGGCAGCACATATGGGTTTGGGTGTGGACTGCAGATGATCGTGGATTAAATCATTTAATGCAGTGTTGGTCTTGTAGGACAGATAAATACTACTATTTTCTCAACAGTATTTAATGGCTTTCAAGTAAAAATGCAAGTTTGTCACAATATCAAACTTTCGATAAACAATAAAGGTAGAATAAATTCAAACTTTCTCTTGACAAGGAATAAATGATATTGTGTGATGTTGGCCTTTTCTATTGCAGACAAAGGAAGTGGTTTGCTTTATACATATTAAATTCCAGGGCTTCTGTTAGAGTACTAAGGGTCAGCATCATGTGCCTGAATTACTCAGGGGAGTTTAAGTCAGATAAGAAGATTCTTGCTCAGAGGCAGCCTTTGCCTGGTAATTTCTAGGACCTAGACTGAAGAAAGTGACAGGTGAAATTAATTTTCTTGATGCTTCTGATGAGCATGGACAGCTAGAAAGTCCTTGAGGAGAAGGGCAGGTTGAGTCATCATTCTCAGTGGGTGACCTTTCTTAAGAAGGTGGACAACAGGTGTGATACTCAGCAAATGGTGGAGAAGGATGACTCACCACATTTTAATTTAGTCTACTTCAGTGGGTAAGATTCAGGAGGGAGACAAAAGCCTCTATTATTTCTTTGGCAGCTCCTTTTGTTTGTTTTTGACTCTGCTTATCTCCAAAATTAGATAAAGTGACAGAAATAGAGGAAAGGTTCATGGAGAGGCTCAGATAAGAGAAAGGTTTGTGAAAACTCCACCTGAGGTAAGAGCACCCCTCCCTGCTTGAGAAGAGGGAGCTTTACCCTGTCACAAATCAGAGGAAGCAGGAAAGAGAGTAACTACTTTCTTCCTATTTCATTTGTTTTCCTTTTCAATGTAAATATAAATAATGGAGGAGTGTTTCAAAACATTTGGGATTTTTTCTATCACATAGAAAATTCATTAAGACTTCAAATTTCTTCTGAGGCAAACAAGACTTGAGACATATCTTTTTTCCTTTTCAACTTGTTGCCTTACTTTTGTCTTAGATTGGATAGAGAGAAATGATGGGAGGGGAAGGGAGGGGAAGGGGGGAAAGGAAGGACAACAGAATAAAATAGACATTATTATTGCTGTATGTATATATGTGACCGCATGACCAATGTGATTCTGCAACCTGTACACTCAGAAAAATGAGAAATTGTAAAAAAAAAAAAAAAAAAAAAGAATAGCATGCTAACAGCCAGGAAGAATCTAAATGGTAACAGAAAGTGGTGAATAATAATGTGCCACAGTGATGTACAGACAGATTTCATTCTTTAGGGAACAAGAAAATGAAAATCTTCTGGCCCAGCTCTGTGACAGCACAAGCAGAGAACAACTTAGCACCAGGAAGGCTCCTAAATGCTTTTAATCAGCTCACATAATTGGAAATACATGAAAAAAAAAAAAAAAAAAGGAGATCTTTCCTGGTTTTTTGCAATTGCCTATTTTAGGAGGAACATGGAAATACATAAGCATTTTCCCCAAGTGATCCAAGTGGGGTTAAATAAATAAATAAATGGATACAAAGAAACCTGTCTTAGTTACCGCTGTTTAGTTCTCTGTAGTGTGCATTCTCTCACAGAAGCCTGGTAGTCAGCTGCAGCTACAACAATTTGAAGTTGTTTGCTCTCATCATCATCTTTTGACCCTTGTTTCTGAACTCAGTCCAGCGTTTTCCTTATCGCTGCATGAGGCAACATAAATTAAAGTTCCAGGAGCCCTTCATTGACCTGTTTGAAGAGGCTGTTTAGGGAGAGTGAGTCTAGTATGGGTTTCTGGCACCAGCAACATGATATGTTATGACTCAGTACGCACAATCACAAAAGCAAGTTCCTCTCTATGTGGTTTTAAAAAGGAGCTCAAACCCATGTTAGAAATCTTCCTGCTTCTAAATAACAAAGATTTTGCCAAAATGCAGTGAGAAACACAAATAAAAATCAATCTCAAATTTCTAGAATGTAGGACTTTCTTATAGTTTGAATAACCACTGTCGTGTAGTTTCCCTCAGACAACAAAGCACACAGATGTGTTTCCAGAAATTTCCTGAGGATGGAGACCAACAGTGAGGAAGTTCATCCCAAAGAAAAGCTACCAGTTAATATATTCTTCCAACTTCTCTTCTACATTTATCTCTAAGGCAGTATCCTACTATTACCTTAAAGGATGCTAGAGGAAATTAGTAAATGTATAGAAATAAATAATTGTTTTTATAAATAAAATATTTATAATAATAAATCATGTTGGATACATATATGTAACTGATTTTATTTTTAAAAATTGCAAAATAAATTTCTTCAGGATAGTAATGTAAGAATTCTAAATATGACAGAATCTGCTGTCAGTTCTTTTTGTGGCAGGTTTCTAAATTCCAGGAGAAAGAGGCTATTACATGAAGAATCTTACCTCCATAAGTTGAGGAATAAGCCAGTCAAATTAAGGAAAAGAAGATTACAATTTGAAAATAGTGAATTCCCTCTTTCTTATATCCTCTTAATTTTATTGGCTGCTTTAAGATTTCACAGGTAAAAAGGATGTGTTTGAATATGCCACCAAAGCCTAAAGTAAGCATTCAGTCCGTGTCTAGAATTGTCAAATTGCAGTGAGAAACACAAATAAAAATCAATCTCAAATTTCTAGAATGTAGGACTTTCTTATAGTTTGAATAACCACTTAATAGATGACATTATTTATTCATAAATAATGTCATCTATTAAGTCTGAATCAAAATGGCTCAGAACATTAAGATTACAGGAACAGGCAACAAAGGATTCCTATAGTATACAAGGCAAAAGCCTCCTCCAGGTGACTATGAGAAGAAGGATAAACAACACTGGGAAACTCGAGTCTATGATTTTGTTCATTTTTAAGCATGTATATCTTTTATATCATCTTGTTATTATTAGCCAGAAATAGTTTATAATATAAGAAAAAAATTGAAGATAAAACTAATGTTTTATCTTTACTGAAGATAAAACTGTTTGAAGAAGAATTAGAACTGTGTTTAAAAACGATCTTTATTTTTCTTGAGTTATGTTCAACAGGAAATTGTGTTCTTGTTCTCGATCTAGCATTCTTATAATTTATTTTTCAGTTCTTTAACTTACAAGTAAGAAACTTGGAGCATTTTGCCAAATTCACAAATGACTATGAGCCATTTTCACAGTTTCCTACCACTATTCGAAGGAATTGATAATAATTAAACCCATTAAAACTTTTGTTATTGCTAGTGTCTCTGTTTAATTGTACTTTTTATTTTGAGATCATTGCAGAATCACTTTCAGTGATAAGAAGTAATAAAGGGAGGTCTCTGGTATTGTGTACCCAGATTCTCCCAATGATAATATTTTGTAAAACTGTGGTATATAATATCACAACCAGAATACAACCTCAATAACCTTATTCAGATTTACTCAGTTTTACTAGTAGTTAATTTGTCTGTGTGTATTAGTACCATGCAATTTTAATCAGTGTATAAATTTCTGTACCCAACACTATAGTCAAGATACAGAACAGTTCCTTCAGTGTAAAAAGTCTTTGTTGTGTCTTTTTATTGCTACAGCTACCTTCTAACTCCGCATTACCTTTCTTTTTCTTTAATTTTCTCATTTCAGAAATGTAACAAATGAAATCTAGGGGTATATATGAGAATGGCTTTCTTTTTTCACTGACAATAATTCCTTTAAGACTCATTTAAGATCTCATATATACTAATGACAATTGTAAATGTCAACTCTATTACTATAGGAAGACAAATGTAAACATAATCATAATCTAGTTTTATCATCATTAAGTTTTTTCTGTGTTTTAATGTAGTGTTTCACAATCACCTAGCAGACTGGTTAAACTAAACCATAGCTTGCTAGGGCTGCCCCTTGAGTTTCTGATTAAGTAGTCTGGAGAGGACATAATGCACTTGTCTAAAATCAGTGAGGCTGATGCTGCTGACTCCATTTTGAATAGCACTGTTGAAAGTTTATAATTAAGAGCTCAAATTCTTACTTGAAAGATTTTTCTAAAAGAATTCATTCTCACTCTTTCATAACCAGAAGCTGTGAATTTGGGGAAGAAGTGAGCATATTCTTCAAGTTTTTCAAGCAATACCCCATCACACCTGGGGGGAAAAGAAGACCTTCTAAGTCAGACACTAAATAATCACACAGAAAACAGATACTTTACAAAAGAGAAAATGGAAATGGTCAATAAACATATAGAAATGCTTATCGGTAGAAATCAGAAAAACTCAAGTTAAAGCAATGTGCCCCATAACTTATCTCACTGGCAAATATTTCCAGTTGGGTAATATGATACATTGGTAAGAAGGTAGAGAGCTCTATGTATAATAAGTAAAGGAAAATAAAGCATGGTAAAACTGAAAGTGTTAGCTGCAGTGATCAGAAAGATTTCTCTCTAGAGCAGAGCTTCAGTAGCATGGAGAGTTTATCTCTACAAAAACCAGATTCCAAATAGAAGGGATTGATTAGCATAGGATGGGGCAGGTACCCACCCCACAGATCAATCAGCTCTGCCCAGAGTAGCAGATGTCACAAGATTGATATGTTGTCCCTGGACACACACCTGCATGTGTTTACTGCTCTCTGAAATGGGTGAAGTTGAGAGAAAGGGGCAGGAACAAAGATGTAAGCTAGGAGGTTCACCCCTTCCCCACGTGTAGCACCTATAAGAGGCAAACAATGAGTGTGAGGTATGGAGTCAACCAACATTTTAAAGAATTTCCTGGTCATACACTTTATGTATAGGACTTCCCTAAAATGCACTAAAATACTGTGTATGGTTTACAAAGTTCTTTTACATAGACTTTTCTTCCCTTTTTAAAAAAATTCTTAAAACAAGCACAGGTATATAAGTAAAAAGTGTTCTCTCCCACTTTGACAAAGAAACTCAAGTTGACAGATGGTTCACTCCAGTCACATGTGAGAAAGTGGGAGTAGAACTCTGACCCAGGATCTCAATTCCCACACAGTCCTCTTCCTATTTGCATGTCTATTGATTTGTGTATTCAAGACAGTCTTTGGGAAGAGGGAGTAAGAACAGCTTATTTCACTAGGAAGGAGAATGTTAATGTCCAAGAAGGTGATTGACAAGGTCCTGATGAGAGATTTGACAATCTATGAGAATGCTAGCAGAGACAGAATTTATTTAGAAAGAAGCAGTAAACTTTTTAATGGGATTTATCTAGTAAAGTAAGGAATAAAATTGATTTGTTAGCCTAATCTAGGAAAGAATCCCTGTAAGTGGAATAAACAGCAGTTTTTCTCTGATGATATGAAAATACTCCACATTTGCATCCAAGATATGAACAATATCATCATCAGGACAACATTAGTTTGGAGATGAAAACCAGGGCTGAAAAATGAAGCTAGTGATTTGCACATTCTTGGAGTTCTATGGAGTTAGCCTCATTGTAGGTACCCATACTTGCATCTGTCATGTAATGATTGAATTAGAATTAAAAAGGCAATAAAGAAATCAGAAGGTTAATATAATCTTCTCCTCAGCCAAGTTAATTCTTCATTAGGAAATATTCCTCGTCCTTTCCTCATGAGGCTAAGGCACAGAAATAACAAGAATACAAAATCAGCTAAGTGTCTTTTGTTGCAAAGAAAATAATTACTTCACCTTGCTTCCCAGATTTTCTTTTCAGGCACTTTTATTATGTTACCTCTCAAAATGTCTGATGTATAATGAAGAGATTATTTTAGCAAAACAGAATATTATCAGTGTCCTGGTCTCTTGTTGCTATGAGATGAAGGACAGTATTTTGCCTCTGCAGTTATCAAATCTAAATATTGAGACTTAGGAAATTCAGTATGCTCATCTCCAAATGGATCCTGCAGATGGGTTCCAAAGACTTTATGTCAACTCACTGAATTATCAGTGGTGTGGTTATTGTCATTATCTGTGATAAATGTTGGATTGATTTAACAATATTAGCTCACTCTCTCCTTGTGTAAAGAAAACATTTTTCTGTTTATGTGGAGCTAAAGATTCTTTCAAACCTCCAAGATCTGGTAAGGGGGGAAAGTAAGTTTCAGAACAATGTCTCATATTCACTGGTGACTGAATGGCTGAACACCAAACAGTTGAGAATTGTTACATCTGGGGAAAGAACGGGGAAGTGGTGGTGGTGGGCGGGGGGCAGACTGGAGAAGGGGATATTCATGTTTTTTAATAAATATTTTCTGTGTGGTTTGAATCTTTTACAACAATAACATATTCAAGTATGACTTGTGTGATTTTAAAAGACAATAAAAGCTTCATTCAGTTGATGAGAAATTGGACTTTTTACTCACAATGTTGGGTTAAGATTAATTTTTGTGAAGTTCATTAATAATCCATTTCTCCAGGTGATTTTAAGTATTCTTAATTATCTACCTTAAAAAGGTTGAAATATTTTAAAATGTTAACATTTTAACTTTCAGCAGTTTTATAAAAAAAAAAAAAGTTTCTAGGAGATGAAAATGCACTGCCCAAAAATTTAAAATACTCTCTCAACAACTTTTCTTCTAATACCCTACAAAGTGCTGAGGCTCAAACTCAGGGTCTTACACAGGCTAGGCAAGTACTCTACCATTGAACTATATCCTCATCCCTACTTCCATAGTTCAATAATTACGATTGGAAGGATTTTGCAACCATACACTTGTTAAGAGAAACAAAAAATGGAGAGAAAAACTCTCAAGCCCTCCTTTGGTGTCTTTAATATATTCATGACCCCATCATCACCACCACTTAAATCAACTCTCAACCATGTGGACCCAGAGGACCTGCTTATGATCTTTTGTTTTTCCTAAGCATTTTATATTATTTGCCTTTACCCAAGTCTCAATTAGCTCATGTAAACATAGTATTCTCAAATCTTTTATCACATCCCATTTCCTTTCTCCAAGTCCATTGTGAATGTCTCCAAATATAGGTATCCCAGGTATAACATATTTAGAAGTTACAAAAAGAGACTTATTTCCCTCTTCCTTGAACCCACTCCATATCTTATTGACACAGTAGTTCCCAACCAGAGGCAATTTTGCTCCCAAGGGATATTTAGCAATATCCAGAGACATTTTTACTCTCACAACTGGGGTTAGAGGGGTATTCCTGGCATATGATGGTTGGATCCAGGAAGGCTGCTAAACATCCTACAGTTTACAGGACATTGCCTTCCACAACTACAAAAAGAATTTCTGGTCAAAAATGTCAATTGGGAGAGGAGTATGGGAATACTAATTTCCCAAATTACTGATAAATGATTAATTTAATATTTAAGGGGTTAATTTCTTTGAGAAGTCATCCCTATTTTCTCTATCTTTCTCATGTGCTACATCTAGAAGTTCATTAGTCCCATAGATTCTAGGCACAGTAGAACCTTATGCTGCCATTTCCATTGCCAAGATTTAATACACTGTCTTTCCTGGACTCCTGTTGTTATTAATTCCCCCATTTCAACCTGACTTAACATCAGACTTCTTGTCATTGTTTGCAAGATTTTTCCAAAACACAAATATATTCATATCACTTTCATATAAAAACCATCAACCCATTAACTATTTATAACTTTCAAGTTGCTGGGCCTGTTTTTGCCTTGCTTTTATTTTATATGTGTAGTTCTTGGTCTCCCAAATCCTTAACTTCAGCTCCCAGTTCCCTAAATCCTCCACACATGCTACTCACCTTGAAGATCTAGAGGATATTTTACTGTCCTTTAGCCTCCCTGCTTGTGTATGTCACATGGAATGTCACCCCCTTGCTCTAGACTTTTTTTTTTTTGGTTAGTAAAAACTTGTTATTCAAAACACAGGTTTGAGACTAACTTTGTCTGAGAATGCCTTTTTTCCCTAACTATCAAAGCTGAATACCTCTACTCACCAAGGTTCATAATTAGAACTAATAGGAAATATTCTGTATAGCTTAAAAAAAATAATTAAAAGCATAGTAGTAACCTTGCTAAGTTGAGTAATGTGTTCCCTAAATTCATGTCTTCCCAGACCTGTGAATGACACTTTATCTGTAAATAAATTCCTTGATATAAGCAAAATAAGATGAGTCCATATTTTGTTCTTATGGGCTTAAGTTACGTTACATACTACTAGTGCCCTTATAAGAAAAAGGAAATTTGGACAAAGAGACAAACACATAGGGGAGAGCACCATGTTCATGTGAAGCTGGGGAGGAACTGGAGCAATGCATCTATAGGCTGAGAAACTCTAAAAATTTCCAACAAGCACCACAATCAAGGTGAGAGACCAAGTTTAGAGAGATGCTCATCAGAGCCTGCAAAAGAACAGCTCTGATGAAAACTTGATTTTAGACCTTCAGTCTCCAGAACTGTGAGAAAATAAATTTCTGTGATTTAGGACACATGGTCTATGGAGGCTATTATCATAGCCTTAGGAAACTACTACCGTAGCCTACATAATCAACAGAGGGATTTAAATTATGTTCTATGTCTAGTGAGTTAAAGGACTTTAAAATCCTTTGAAATCAGTCCGGGGAATGATTAATTTATAAAACTGTGTCTTGACATTTGCTAGCACCACACACACACTCCAGGAATGCTCTGGTCTGATGGGACTCCACTTTTTTTAAAAAAATTTTTTGGTTTGTTTTAATTAGCTATACATGTCAGTAGAATGCACTTTGATACATCATATATAATGGAGTATAATTTCCCATTCTTCTAGTTATACATGATGTAGAAACCCACCTGTTATATAGTTATATATGCATATAGGTTAATAATGTCTGAACTGTTCTACTATCCTTTTTACCCCTATGCCTCCTCCCCTCCCTTCACTTTCCTCTACTTAATCTGAAGTAACTCTGTTCTTTCCTAGTCCCTCATTATAAATTAGCATCCACATATCAGAGAATATTCTTGGTATTCACTGCTCACCAGTAGATCCTCAGCTCAGCCCCAGACACCATCAACCAGTCCTAACTTCCCTGCTACTTTGCTTTATTCCCTCTACTTGGGCAAAATAGCACTTTCAGCAGCATCAGCTGTGTAATTTGAGGAGCCCAGTTTAAAATGAAAATGCAAAACCTCTTTTTCAAAATTTAAGACCCTTCTGTGCATAGGTCACGCATCCATGATGCTAGCACAGGCTCAGTGGCATACCCACAATGGGCCCAGCAGAGTTCAGAGGAGTTCTGTCCACTCCTTTCTGGCTTTACATCAAAGAACAGGGCTCACTTATTGGGCCCAATTTGAATTCTTCATATTTAAGACTGAACTGATTAGTAAACAAAAGGCAAATGTTTTGGGGGTAGAGCTTACTGTGTTTTTTTTTTTCAAAGAAATTGAGTACCTCCTGTCTTCCCTGCTAAACATTAGACAACAAATGTAAATTGGGCAAGAAGAATCTTTTCATAGCCAGCACTTCAAATCACAAATGACTCATATATTTAAAATTGTTCATTTAAGTTATGTGTAGGAAATGTTGATATCTGTGCTTATTGCACATCTACTAAATTGACCTAGGGAACATTTTCTATGCATCATATTGAAGATGCAGTGAACTGATTAAAATGAAAACACTTATTCAGATTTTGCCTTTCAAAATGTCAGCCATTTTAAGGGAAATCGATTCCTCCGTATCTCATTTCTTTCCTAGCAGCAAGTAAAGGACTAGCTTTCATGATAGCCCCAAAATGACTTCATATGCTCATCCAGTTTCTGTTCCAACTTTACTAGGCAGTCCAACCTCCGGAAAGATTGGATCTCAAGACTGAACGAACTCTCCACATTCTCTTTTGAAAGATAAACATGCACTCTATAAACTTCATTGGCCTAAACAACAGAAACATCTGTTTAGACTCATGTGTGGCTCTTTGGCTGAGTTTAGAAACAGGGAGGCTTAGGAAGTGTGTTCATCAGCTGTATTCTGCAGCACCCAGACATCATCGCTGGTCACAAGGATGCACTGCAGAGATTACCAAGCATGGGAATAACTAAACTGGACAGCTATCCATAAACAATCTTTGGTAATGCTATTATACTGTCCTCACATCCCACGGTTTTGTATTCCATGGAGAAAAAATAGGATATAAATAAGCATAAAATATAAAAGATTTTTAAACTACACATAGGTTTTAGATCATTCAGAGGGGCATAACTGTAAAGTTATAGAACAAAGTCCAAGAAGAGCCCCCTAAAGATTATTTGCTCACCAAAGTGTCTGGTCAATCCTTAGCAGATTAAAAGTACAAAACATTATTCTTTGTATATTACAAGTATGATCTGAAATGTCAACTTTAGAACTCTATCCATTAGGGTTCAGTAACTTAACTGCAGGGCAGGAGTACTACCAACCATCTACTACAGACAGGACCTGTGGGAAAAATCAGCAAGAATTTTACTTCCCACAACAGCACTAAAGGCAGATTCATTATCTTTACTTGATCAAAGACAGAATTAAAGCTCAGAGAGTAGAAGTGATTTCCTCCAGGTCAAAAAGTCAAAAAATAGAAAGATCAAGCTATAAACTTTAATCTCTTGAATCCATACCCTTTAATTTTATTAATATTATTATTATCATTATTATCTTGATGTGCTCTATAAACTCCTCTTTTAAATTTTCAGTGTGCCAGGCATATTGTATTTGTTCTATTTAAATAATCTATAATTTACTAGAAATCAAATTAACAGGTAATTTTTTACAATATTTAGTGAAAAGTAGGCTTTGAGAGAATAGATATGGAAGAGACCCCATGAAATATATGAAGAATGGGTAGAAATTAACAAGAAGTTCTGTGATAACTGAAAAAATCCATTTATTTTACATTTTTTACTAGATTCAGTCCCATTTATATGAGTTCTGTTGAAAATAAAAAGGTAACAGAAGTGTAAATGTGTGTACTCAACATTTATGAATATTTTTGAATATATTTATGGATGAATATTTCATGACTACTTGATTTTAGTTTTTAATACACACACACACACACACAGAGAGAGAGAGAGAGAGAGAGAGAGAGAGTCCATTCTACCCCAAAGCCCTATTGCTCCTCTTATTAATAGATATCTCTTTTAGTATTATATAGTTGTATTTAAGTTTATTGGAGGGGTTTATGATTATGTGTGTGTATCCATTAAGTTTTGAAAATCCACAAAAAAAATACCTGGATGATTTTTATTCCACATTAAAAATTTGGCAAAAACACTCATTCAAAAATCTGAATTCACCACTTTATTAATAGTCAGTTTTACCTTGCTGTGACAAAATATCCAATATAGACAACATACAAGTAGTAAAGATTTATTTTGTCTTATGGTTTCAGAGGGCTCAGTCTTTCTTGAGCCTGTAGTGAAGCCAAACATCATGAAACAGGTGATAAAACAATGGTACAGGTGGTAAAGCAATATTGTTCATTTCATGGTGGCCAAAGAAGGAGGGTGAAAAAGGAGCTTGGGTTCCCAATGCTCCCTTAAAGGACACTTCCCCCAATGACCGACCTCACTTGCTTCCACTAGACCCCACTTCCTAAAGGTTCTGCCATCTTTCAGTAATGACACATGGTGGCAACAAAACCTTCATCATATGAACATGTAAGATTCAAACCATAACAACTGTTTTTTTACATGAACCTTGATTGTGTCCTTGAGATTCAAATTGAATATGGTTAACAGACTATATTTTTAAAATTGAATCACCAGATCATTTTACTTTACTCAATAACAAAAATGTTGTTCAATAAAATGGTTTTGATACTTTATTTTCTGGAAATATTTCTGCTATATTATATGACAAAGTATGATGCCTGGAAAGGATAAAATCAGCTTCCACTTCTTCATTCAGCAAGAAAAATCCCATTTTGAAATTATAATTCTTCTTGTGTTGTTTTTCTCAAAAATTGCAACAGAGTGTATTTATTGAACAGCACAAGTAAGCTTTAGAGATATTGTCAAAAGTTAAACATATTAATTTAAAAATTAAAAACACAGAAAAGTACACATAGCCCAATATTCATGACCGTTCTTAATGTATTAATAAATACACAATCTATTAGAAATGTTGATGAAAAATAAAATTGTCATCATAATAAAGTAACATGGTGAATTTTCTTGCATTTAATAAATTATTTATGAAAATAACCTAATCATAGGAAACTTTGTGATTACAGAAAAAGTAAAGAATAAAAATCACTTGTACACACTACATTTATGGAAGTATTATTTTGTATTAGTGAGTGCTGAGAGCCACAGCCTAGTTGGAATGGCCCCTGGCATTTTGCCAACAGTATTGGTTGACTGGCGAGGCATTACTATCCACCTTGGCCCCTACTTTGGAGTTCTCGTGGGAATTCCCAGGGATTCCCGGAGAGTTCCCATTGGTTGGGGAAGTGCAGGAGGAGGGATTTTGAGAGGAGATATTTCCGGCTGCTAGTTCCTGGAGGAGCACGTGAGGTTTGGGATAGTTCCCGGGAGCGTGTATGGAGTGTGCTGGTGGAGTTCCGAAATAAAGTTTGTTCCTGCTTCAGTGGCTCGTGATTTGTGTCCAGCCAGACTGCGGCAAGTGAGTATTTGTGTTTGTCATGTTGCTTATGGTACTGCAGGCACAGATTTAGGAAAATAGACACAGAGACAGGAAGTATGTAATATAATGTGAAGGTTAATGACAGGTAATATATACCATGACACTTTTATTATTCATTTGCAATTTAAAATATAGCCAACAAAAACCCAGTTCTTCTAATACAAGATTTTTCTTTTCTTTGAGGGAGGGAGGCAGGTAACCACGGATTGAACTCAGGATCACCCAACTACTGAGCCACATTCTCAGCCCTAGTTTGGATTTTACATTTAGAGATAGGGTCTCACTGAATTGCTTAGCACCTCACTTTTGCTGAGGGTGGCTTTGAACTCACCATCTTCCTGCCTCAGCCTCCTGAGCTCCTGGTATTAACAGATGTATGCCACCACACTGAACTCAATACAAGGTTTAAAGATGTATAAAACCATGACTAAATTTCCTTGAAATTAAAAATAACTTCTCTATATATACTTTCATTTTCATTATATCTCAACTTCAGAACTTTATAAAGTTTAGATAACTATGGGTAAGCTGAGAATAGCAGCCATTTTGGTTTTAGGTGGACCTCATCTATACTATGAAGTAACAATGAGGAATATTTTTCCCGCTATTATCAAGGGAGAAGAAGCAGAAACAAAATAGTTCAAGGAAACATAAAGGCTTCAATTCCATTCTGCACTACAGAATTCACCTGACCACACATAATCTAACTTTTTATGGAAGTCCTAGGAAACTAAGACAGGTACCAAAGAGAGAAATTTGTGCATTTTCACTTCACTGATATCTGAGGAAAAGAGCTGAATGGGAGTAACATAGAAAACTAATTGAATCCCCTCATTGTTTCTGAACTATGCATAATTTGGGAGCAATATATTGAATGTGTTAGGAAATCAGCACAATGTTCACAAACCTTGTAATGGGTAGAGGCTATTGCAAAGGAACAATAAGAATCATCAGGGACTGTTCATATGAACTCACATAATTTAAACACAATGCTACAGTTATTCTGGAGGATTGTTAATCTTTTTCTCTTTCATATACTAACTGTAATGTCAGTATTTAGTTCCAGGACTTGCCTTTATTATAGATAAAATAGAAATGATTTAAATATTAAATACCACTTTAATGTGCATGATTAACTTGTACATAAAAAATCCCTTTTAAACTTAGCAAACAATCCTATAAAAATTTTCCCCTTATAAACCATACTCCCATTAACAATTTTCTCTTGTTTCAGAAAGGATCATCATTAATTCTTTATTCTACTTAAAAAGCAGTAAAAGGCATTTTTAAAAGGCAGATGTTTTCTAACTAGTTGCATGTTAGGACAGTTTGATCATTAAAGCATCTTTTAATAGGTTAAAGTAACCATTGCTAGTTATTCCTTTGGATTACGACTTTAAAAACACCAACTTTTTTAAAATGGCAGCATCATCTGGAAGAATCACATGTTAGCCAAGTTAGTCATTAAAATATCCAATTGAATCAGGAGAAGTGGCTGGTTTACTTGTATACCTATTAAATCTGCATTATTCCTTGTTCTATATGAGATTTTAAAATGACTAAAGAATGTTGAATCCATTTATACCACTGATTAGCTGTATGAAGCTTCACTACATATTAGTTTCTACATCTTAAAAATTGAGGTAAATAAAAATTCATCAGAGAATTATTGAGTTAAAAATTGTAAGTGATAGTTAATTGTACACAGTGAATACTACTTCTGCTCATCTGCATTACATTTTCCTAGTTAATATTAGGGTCCTAGAAAAATTAGGACTTCATGTCCTCTTGAAAAGGCCATTCTAGGTACTATCAGCTTGGTGTGGGCCATACAGAGAGGCCTGGCCACCTGGGAACTAAATAAAATCTGAGAAAACACAAAGAGACAGCCTCAAAAATAGTACATCCACTTCAACAGTTTGACATTTTTTACAAAACTGTATGTTGTCTTATATGATCCAACAATCATGTTCCCCAGTAAGCAAATGAGTTGAAAACTTATGAAGAAGGAGGAGGAGGAGGAGGAGAAGGAGGAGGAGGAGGAGGAGAAGGAGGAGGAGGAGAAAATCTGCTCATAGATGGTTAGAGCAACTTTATTTAAAATAACCATAAATTAGAGTCTACAAAGATGTCTTTATAGATGAATGGGTAAAAGAAGTATGATACAACCTTATAATGGAATACTATCAATTGAAAGAAATGGACTATTAAGCAAAACAAATATCTGGAATGAACTTAAATGTATATTGCTTAGTAAAGATTTCAGTATGAAAAGAATAATACTGTATGGTTCCAACTACATGACATTTCAGAAAAAGCTAAACGGTGGAGGCACAATGGTGGAGATAGTAAAAAAGATCAAGTTCTTTCCAGGTGTCTAGGGAGACAATGGCAGGAAGAATAGGTAGTACATAGGGAATTTTTAGAGTATTGATACTATTCTGTATGCTATTGAAATGATGAACATATGCCATTATCAGAATCAATATAACTGTAAAACACAAAGAGTGACCCCTAATGCAAACTGTGGACTTTAGTTAATAATATAACAATTTTAGTTATACAACTGTAGTCAATGTACCATACCTGTGCAAAAGATTAATAAGAAAAGCTATGAGTGGGATAAGGGGAGTTTATGGAAATTCTCTGAACTTTCTGCTCATTTTTTTTTTTTGTAAACCTATAATGGCTCTAAAAAAATAAAGACACTAATTTAAAACAAAAACAATTTGAAGTACTTCACAACTAAACTCATGCTATAACCTAGATGTTGGTTAAAATTGCTATTGGGATTTGCCATAGAATCACAGGACAAGATGTGCACATGCACATTGTTTATCAAATTTACTTTCTAATTTTGTTCCAAAAGCGATTTAACTTCCACTGGACCGTGAGGCCTGGATACCAGTCTCATAGTGATGAGTAAAAGGTGTGAGTCCTCAAAAACCCAGCTGGAGGGCAGTTTTACTGACAGTCTCTTCCCCAAACAGTTTCTAGGGCACTGGCCCCAGGAACACCACAAAACACCCCTCTGTTTGCTCCCTGTTTTACAAATTAGCTGCCTAAAACATGTAAATATTTAATGTACAACTTCTCTGGCCTCAGAAAAAGTGTTCAGGGTTTTAAGCCAATTCAAGCCTCAAATGTCTTCCCTAAGAAGAACTCACTTGATTATTTCAGTCAGATGGGGCATTTTGTGAGTAGCACTAGACATTTCAATTCAGACAAGACTCGTTCTTTCCCACTGCAGAATGTTTACTTTTGCATGTGCTCTACCTTCAAAACTATTTATTTCATTTCATCTTATTTCTCTTTATTAATAACTTAGAATTTTATCTTTTATTCCGTATGAAGTCTTCAACCTAAGGAATTTGGACCAAGAAATGCAATGAACCAAAACTGCTTTTTCCCTAAGTCTCAAAGACAATGTTCTAGGAAAACTAAAAACTTATGTCACATTCTTCACTTTCATGTTTTCCTTAAGAAGGTAGTGAACCATCTCCAAAAAGAAATTATAAAACTTAGAGAATAGAGTTATTATGTATCTCTGAATCAATCAGCAACTCTCTTTCTTAAAAAAAAAAAAATTCATACAGAGTCCCCAATAAGCATATGTAGTCTCTGACTTATAGGAATTTCAATCACTTGCAAAACCTACTTTTTCTCTTGTAAAAGTAAGCATCTAACAAATTATACCTAAAGAAGTGTCAGAATTTAATTCTTTCACATGTTTGATTTTCAGTATTTCCCCAAATATAAACTTCATTTTTGGTATATGTAATTTGATATAGTACTTGAACAATGATGGTACATGAGAGTTATGCATTTATTTTAAAATTTTTACTATAAAAATATAATTAGCAATCTGCTGCAGTCCGGCTGCAGCAAAATAACCGGGGTGGGGGTGGGGGGTGACGAGCAACTTATGTAGATTGATACAGCAGGAGTGGGAGCCATTTATTGTAGGATAGGAGGGGTATATATGCATTACACACAGTTTATCTTAATTAACACAAACTAGATACAGCAATCGACTAATAAGGAATCTCTACACTTAATGGCTCGCTGGTGTTACTGAAGTAACCACTCCCTCTGGCAAAATGCCAGGCACCATCTTGACTTGTTTACAGACCCTAATAGCAATCAAATATATTTTATTTATATTATTTCTTGAGATCAATAAGAGTATTTTTAAGAAAAGTAATATAGGTAGTACATGCCTTAGGAAACCTGATAGATAAGTCAAACAACAAATTTTAGAAAACAAAGCTTTGAACAATTAGGACACATTAAATATTCTTAATAAATTACTAAGGAACTGATTTTTTAAAAATAAATCTAACTTAATAATCTCCCAATGGAAATGAGTGTTTAAATGTAATTAGCATTGTGTCTAGCAAATTCTTAAGACCAATAAGTCATCTTCTCAAACTTTCCTTCAAAGTCAGGTCATGGCTAGAATTTTGGAGTTCTTTATAAGACTTCCATTGCTATACCTCAGCCTTTCAAAAAGAATACAGATCTGTTCATATGTCCTCTAACATTTCCCATTTAATAATGTCAAGATATACTTGTGTTTAACTGATAAATCTACTCTCTGTATTTTTTGCTCAAGTTGATATTTTATCCAAGTAGAAAAATCTTTTATAACCAGTCACTATGGCCAATTACTTATACCTCTGTAATATCTTTGAATTTCACTGTACTCATTATCATTAGATATTTCTCTCTCTCACTGCCTACAAGACACATTTTCCAAATTACTTTCTCCAGAGAAGCTTCTCTTACACTCAGGTGCAGATTGAGTGTCTTCAAATATTTACTTAAGGCACACATTTTTCATCATACTTATTATATGCTGAATTTTTGTTCCTCCCTAGAGTTCATTCCTTGAAACACTACCCTACAATGTGAGAGATAATTAGAATTCTCTGAGGCATGAAGGTGGTGCCCTCATGAAAGGTATCGGTGCCCTTATGTGAAGAGAGCTTGGTTCCCTCTACTCTTTGCCATGTGAGGCTACACGGAGAGGTTGACAGTCTGCTGAATGGAACAGGACATAATGGGAACCTGACCATGTAGACACACTGACTTTAGACTTTTGGCTTTCTGACTGAGAAATAAATTTCTGTTGTTCATAAGCCCTATAGTAGCAGTGTCACCTGTTCAAGACAACATCCAATAATAATTTTTGGTCAACTTGTCCTGTTACCTCCATTAGACAAATTATCTTCCAAAACTAGTATCTTTTTTGTCTTTATCTTTACTTTATCCCCAGTGTTCTATAAATGTTTATTGAATAAATGAATAAAAAATTTAATACTTGGTCAGAGAATTAATTTAACAGTCCTAAGTGGTTTACCTCCATTCTGGATATCCTTTCTAGTATCCATTCTCTGTACTGCAGCCAGAGGCTGGTTGTAAAACACAACCTAATAACATCATGGTGCTATTTTTAGCAATTTGGATTGAAGATTACATAAAATAACTTCAGGTGGCTGAAAACAGTATTAAAAGGGAAATTTACATGAGGGATTATAAGCAATCCTGTCCATGCTCTGCCACATCCCCTTGGATCCATACACTATGGTATAGCACTTGGCCCTAGGATGCTCCTACTCTTCACAGTCAGCACTAGAATCCATGTTTGAGAACTTCTATCAGCCACAGTCTCAGAGAGCAGGGGTTTCTTTGGAATTTGACTCATTTTGTGGGTAATTCTGAATCAATGGCTTACAGGGGAGAAGTATCTTGGCTCCCTATACCCAGATTGCAAAATCTCCAAATTTATGACCTACATTGTCTCTGGAATTTCTCTAATGTGTTCAACCAGCATTACCCTTTATTGGCCTTGGCTTGATATTCCATCCTTCTTCTCTTCCTAGTCCTAATTCTTCTACTTTTTTTTATTTTCCTGGGAACAGTTCTTAAATAAATCATTTTCTCATGAATCTCTATCTTAAGGTCTACATCTGGGATATGCAAACTATGGCAAAAATGCATGGTGTTTCCAGGACTTAAATCGAGGAAAGCAGTTAGGCTTGGAGAAGAACTAAGACTGGAAATATTAAAGATGACAAGAGTAACTTCAGGAAACTAGCCTAACCTTGTTGTAGGTTTTCCTGCTTTCCTCTTGATAACTGCTGTGTTTTTCCCTTCTCTGCTTCCAAAGAGAGTATGTAAATCAACAACTCACAAGTTAGCATTACTGTATCTACATTTTGCTGATCCTCAGATCAAATTTAAAACATAAGGTATTTGACTAAATCAATCTTATTAGGGCATCTGTCTGAAGCTCAGCAAATGACCCATGGGCAGGAAGATAGCCCCATAGCATAAATATACCCAGCAGATTAAGCAGAGACTTCAGAGCAAGATAGAATAATTGCCGTTGGCCAGATGATGTATAAAAATGTCAAGGAACAGTTATTTTCTGTTTTAAACCTTAAGATAATTCTTAATAATTTTTAGAATGAAGTACAATAATCTTGCCATATGAGAGCTTTATTATGGAGTCTCAGCTCATGCCACCTGCTATCTCAGAATCCATTTGAAATGGTTATGAAATATGTCTTCTCTTTTCAGATGCTTGGGAATCACTGCTTACTTCTACTAAAGCAACTTTCACCTTCTTTATACCATCCCTCATTTAACCCACTTCCATTGGGACATGTGAATTAATTCAAACTTCACACCCTCTGTAAAATCCCTGTTGATTTCCTGCTTCTGGGTTAGGAAATCCTTATTTGTGGGTCTCTATATTATACCACACTGTAAGTGTTTCCTGATAATTAGAATGGAAGTTTCCAAAGAGCAAATAAGTACTATTTCTATTTGTTGTAGTTTCAGTACCCAACAAAGTGCTTGATGCTATATAGACACTCTACATTTTTAATGAAGGAACTAAAGGAATGAAGATATGAGGGGAAAGAAAGAAGCTTGAAATAACCATCAGGTAGACTAGAAGTTGGTTAAAGAAAAATCTCTTGAAATATTATATATCCGTCCCTATGGATAAACAGTATGCTACCACTACTGGTTTTAACAATTTTCAAAACAAACTGACCAAAAAATAATTCTCAATTTTAAATTAATTTCATCTTGGGAAAGCAAACGTGGAACTGTGTTTGATAAAGTTTAAATGACACATTTATTATCATTCTTTCAGGTCATTCCTTATCTTTGTACTCATCCTGTTTTGAGTTTTGTCCTAACTCCATAATCCACTTGAACAAGGCTTTTGACCAACAATAAGACCCAGCACATTGTCCTCAATGAGTATTTGGTCTGATAGATCTATCTTTGCTGACTTACCTATCATGACAAATTGATCAAGATCCTCATATAATTAATTTTACCCTCGGAAATTGGCTTCTACTTAATTATCCTTTCTCCTGCTCACATGGACCAAATTAGAAAGCTTTAAATTTGTCACTTTACCAATTATTTGTAGATTCAAGTTCAAAAAAGAGAATATGACGTGGCATATCAGCAACTATAGAATCTCTACGATAAGTCCTAAAATGATCAGAGATATATTTTTTTTCTGATTTTATGGGAATAACTCAAGACTAAAAGAGTTTTCCTAAAAAAAAATGGCACATAAGAGATACAAAGGAAAAGGGGGGAAAACAAAACAAAAACAAAACCCTGATATTTTAAGCTTTCTTTGGAACATAAGAAAATGATGACAAGACTTTTGGAAAATGAATCTTTCACAGATGGATCTCTCTGACAAAGTGAATGTAGGTTAACCACACTTCATTCATTTGATCAACAATATGTTTTCATATATAAATATGTACAAAAAATTGTCACAAGCAGTGGGGATAAAACAGTGAGCCAAAGTCCTCCTTTCTGGGAGTTTATGGTCTAGTGGGAGAGACTGACCAAAAAAAAGATAGAAAAAAAACAGTGTATGAAAATCTACCACATGAGAGACTGACTTCATTTTAGGAATAAGCCCATACATTCCTTGAGTTAAGAGTTGCGATGCAGAATAATGATGATGCTGATATTTATCTTAACAACCTATATTTAGTTCTACACATCAACACTGTGATGAGAATTTTACACATATGTAGTATCTTTTTTAATCTCAACAACCAATACATGATATAGGTGGGATTATCATCTCTATTTTTTGGATGAGAAACTTAAAGCTTAAATACTTTGCAGAGAGCTTAATAGCGTATCTGGGAATTGTTAGTGGAGATCTGAAAACAAGTAGGGTGCTAGCTAGGCAGTGGGAAGTGGAGGGAAAGCATTTTCACACAGAGAGGTTGGTCCTAGGGCTCACTCTAGGTGAGCATGGTGTGGGAGAACTGACTACAGACTACAGTATAGCTGCTACTCAGTCTCATTAGCTTAAAGGTGAGGACATAGAGGTAGTCCTATCAGTCCATAGAGCACTTTTAAGCATTGTTAAAGACGTGGGTCTTTTTCCTTAAAAATCTAGTGAAAGTTTAAAGTAATTGACATGACCAGATTTGCATTTTTTAAAGACTACTCTTGACAATAAGGTAGAAAATGAACTGAAATAAGGGATGTATTTTGAAATACTTTTTTAACATTGGAGAGTTTAACTTCTGGAACAGAAAAGTATTTATTCCTCACAGTCTTAATCTATTTTTCTGTCAATATCTACAGACATGCATTCCAAAAAACTATTTACCAGATAATAAAATACCACTTATGGAATATTCATGTGATAAATTTCTCCCAAAATCTAAGACAAGAAAAGTCTCAGTTATACACTATAGATATGTACCTGCACACTCTGGCACTTAAAAATATATAATGTATAATTTTCCTAAGTTGTTTCTGGAGTGTTGACTCTGTCTCAATTAACATAGAACCTTTCGGAGCAGCAGGGGTTATGACTTAATAGTTTTCTTGTACCCATAGTAATGCCAACACTGTTAAGGTACTTATAATGCATGAAATTATTTGTAGACTAAAAATCACCAAAAATAAAAAATAAAATCTAGAACTATGAAGTAAATCAATTTGGATATTTGAACAGAGATGAAAAACAGTCATGGTAGAAAAGAAAGATCACTTCAAGTTTTCATACTCCTATTCCCAGTCTTGGGAGACTGAGAATTCATCTGTTAACTGTACAAATAAGTTGAAAAAAACAGTAAGGAACAGCCCCACATAGCTCATTTATTAATTATAGTTGCAAAAGCTCTTAGTGATCCAGCTACCTCCTGTTTGATTTTCCAGCAAGTTCTTGAAGTACAGAAAGGTGATATGTGATACTTTATCTAAAATTGTTTTTATTTTTTGACATTGTTCTCTTTTTTACAAAAAAAAAAAAATAGGCCTAGAGAAGCCAAGTGTTCTCGAATTCCCATAGCTAGCTGAGAAGTATAACAGGGACTTGGCTCCAAGTTTACCTGTGCTCTTTCCACTTAATTTCTTGTCTTTCTAAAGTGAGATTTCAAATAAGCTTTGAGTATTCAAGGGAAAATAACCCATACTCTTACTATAATTTACAGAACACAAAGATTTCATTAAAGAAATAATGCCTGTATAAAGCCAAAATAGAAGAAAATAATTTCTCTGTTGCTATAATTTTCTGAAGAACTTAATGTACTTACTTCAAAGCATTTGTAATATCTTGTGTATCTTCAACATACTTGGGATGAATATAGGAACAGGCATTTTGATTATCATGCTTGGAACCTCTTTTCCAAAAAACTAGACAGAAAGTGTCTGACTTGAGCTCAAGGTTTGTGCTGATAAAGCCCACATACTAAGTGAAGGGGAAATCAAAATAAGGGAAAGTTCAATGGATCAAAATCAAGGAAATAGATGGATAACAACTGTTAGATTAAAGCCAAATGCCTCTGGATCTCAGTTTCCTTATTTATAAAGTGGGGATAATAAGAGATTTAGTAATTTAAGGGAAAGAATATGTATAAAACATGTAAAATAATGTCCTGATCAATAATTCTTATCTCTTTTGTTGAAATAGAAGAGGAATGATAGACGAGAAGGAATTCAAGTTGTGGCTGGGAATGATCCCAGAAGGAGATTTTTATAAAGACAGAGTCAGAAAACTCACTTCAGGAAGATAGAGAAAAATAATAAAAGCATTTAATTTCACAACACCAGTGCAAAGGTGGGAATGATCTTTCCTCTCTGCCTTTCTGTTTTCCTCATGTATTTCTAAACAAGTATCAGAGGGTAGCATTATCCCCTTGAAAGCTGCTTATCTCTAGTCAATGCTATTAACAGAAAAAGAAAGTACCACAACTTTACTATAAATAGCTAATGTTGAGTAAGCACTTCCAATCTGAAATTTTAAGAGCCAACTATGACTCATCTGTTCTCCTTCTCTGATGACCATGGAAGGATGTGTGGCAGTGGAGCCGTCCTAAACCTGGGTCCGCAAGTGATGATAAGCAGAACCCCCTGTTGGTACTGTTTGTTACCACAGTACATTCAAGCATAGGGATTCTCAAGATATGGTCCTGGACGGGGGTGGGGGAGCATTAATATACTTGGGAATTTGTTTGGAATGAGACTTCTTAGGTCTCACTCCCCATGTGCTGAATCAGAAACCCTGGGGACAGGACCCAGAACCCCGTTTTAACACATCCAATTGATTCTGGTGCATACTAAAGCTTAAGAAGACAAACTTAGTGTATCTTCCCTGATATAACATCCCTTCCAGAAAATGGAGGTCATTATTCCCAGTCTACATATGTGGATAATAATCTGTATTCAATTATGAGGCTCTTAACTATTTTGCTTATCACTACTATTACTATTAATTTATATTTATATTATTATATTTATAAGTGTATAAATTTAAGATTATTTATGAAGCCTATATTAATTTTACTCAAGTAAAGAAAGAAGTAAAGAATAGGCTACCCTATGTCAGAGCAACTGTTAAGGTTTGAATCTCCTATTTATTGGCATTTTTTAGATTCTTAGGAGAATTACTCAGTTATCTATTCCACTTTGTCCTGTAGATATGCAGTTTGAGTTCAAGAGTCATTTCTCAACATGTTTTCTTTTATATTATGCAATATGTTCTCATATAGGCTAATCAGAATTTACCAATAAATACAGAAGAGAAGAAAATGTATCTATTCACTCAGCTTTCTCCTTTGAATATTATTGTGCTTCTGTTTTATGTCATCACTCTTTTTTTTTCCCAAATCAAATGATGTAACCAAAAACAACATATCCAGGAGATGACTCACCTTTCCAAAATATTGAAAGATATTTAACTCATATATGAAGAATCACCTTTCTTTTTTCTTTTTTTTTTCCCCTTCTGGAAACATAAAACTGGATATTTTGGTAATTGAGTAATTGGATCTTTGCTTAGTTTAATGCCAAATTTGAGCTAATGTACCAAATTAGCAAAATGAATCATAGAACATTCTCTGGCCAGGCTTATTAAATTTCTACTATTCAGTCACCCAAATTCTCTTTTATTGCAAATACATCCACCTTCCAAAGGCGATATGCCATACTCTTAATAGTGCTGTAGTTCTAATGAGGCATGATTTATCCATTGAAAGTGATTGACAGATTATACCATGTCTGATTCTGGGGCACTGATTATAAATGTGAATACTTGAACTTGATTCAGAACTATCAAACATGCTTAGAACTTCAGATGGTTAATCCAGCAGGAATCTTAGTCTCTGAAGACTAAAGTCACGGAAGTATGTTTTGGCTTTAATATGCAGACATTTTTCCATTGCCATAGTTTTTTCTTTTAAAATCATTTCCTTGAGAACTGGTGAAATCCTTTGAGTTTTATTGTCTGTATCTCCTTAACTAATGTTTCAATTCAACTACTGGAAAAAAACATTACTTTAGGTGAAGAAAAAAATACCAGTTTATAGATTTAGTTATTTAATTCATGATGGTATTTTTCATTTAAATATTTTATTAAATCTATCCTGACTAGTAATCAATGTTTATTCAGTGATATCATCATTAATAGCATATTACTACATTCCTCTTTAGGCCTAACAAAGTCTAAAGTAGAAACATTTGTCAGAAGATACCAAGCAGGTTTCTTTTTAAGTTAGCAAGGTAAGTTTTTAGATGAGTTCACTTTAGTTTTCTAGTTATAGAAAAAGTTGTTACATTTCAAAATGTAGGTGAATTGGCCTGCTTGGGAAATTTATTAACAGGGAAAGATAGCAAGAATCACTATCTCTGAGAGCTAAAGACTCTACCTAATGATATTTCACAGCAATCCATAATATAGGTACTTCTTCAACCTCCATTTTTATTCCCATTTACAAGACAGTTAATTAAAGGACAATAGTATAAATTAAATTGTTAATGATCATAAATGTTAAAGTGAGAGTTTGAACCAAGACAGTTGAAACAGCACTATGCTTTTAATCCCTACGCTATGCTACACTTCAAATTGAAGTAAACAAAAGGAACAAGAGGTGGGTTCATACTGAATGAGCTAAGCAGATGATGTTTAGAGCAATGAATAAGGGAAATAAAGTCAGAATACATGTGACAGATGGGATGCAACACATTTTAATAGGACACCTAAAATTAAAACATCAAACACCGTTTTTGCTCCATCAATACTTTAATACATTTAGAATAATATATTAATATACAACTTTTATATTAAATGTCTTGGGGAGGTATTATACATAAATGTGAAAAACAAATCTCCAAAGATAATCATGACTTAAAGTTAGCATTATATCTCTTATCTGAGTGGTGGTTTATAACAGGAGAGACCAAAAACTTACTTGCTACAAAGCCCTAGTACACTATTATAGTTTCAGCTTAATTCTCAAATTTTACCCCTTTCATTTCAATTTATCCCTGTTGAATGATAAACTTTATGGTCACCCAGCTACAACCATGCTCTTAATTCCTTCAAAAGGGCAAAATACATTCTATCAAAAGCAATTTTCATTTTCCAAGTTTTTCCTCATAGTAAACTGATGGTTTCCATGAAACAGTCTGGTATTCGTGTGGTCATAAAATACCTAAGATCTAAAGAGCTTTTGCTCCATAAGTAAGTATAATCTTTAAAGAATTATAATTTAGCTTTCCAGAGGATCTATATCATAAGAACTGAGGAATTAAACTAAAATCTCTTACCCCATCTGGCTCAAGTTAAAAAGAATTTATATTTTCAAGGATAGTAGTAATAAGAGCAAGAAGACAGCTGGATGTATCAGAACTCAGATGTTAATAAAATGATGTTGAATCAATAGTCATTTTAGTTTCTTTATAAAACAAAACTGTTTCCAGAACAAACAAACAGCTTTCAAGATGCACTCATGGGTTTTTGTTTTGTTTTTTGCAAAGCTTGATAAATGCTGGACAGATGATCTAACATTGTGTGTGTGTGTATGTGTGTGTGTGTGTGTGTGTGTGTGTGTGTGTGTGTGTGATATTAGATGATTTATTATTCTTTAATTAGTTCTATTTCTGATTACATTATTTTGAATCCAAGTTGGGACCACAGAAATATCTCAGAAGATTGTCTAAAGACTGTATGTTGAATTTTTGTTGCAGTGTAGCAAATTACCACAACCTGAAACCATTATTTTGTGATGTCTATTCTTCAGGAATCCAGACACAACTTAACTCTTTTTTTTCTCTAGGATCTCACAAAAAGACAATCAAGGTGTCAGCAGGCTTGTGTTCTATTCTTGAGCTTAGAGGTCCTCCTCCATGCTCATGTGATAGTTAGCAGAATTCAGTTCCTGGTGACTGTAGGATTGAGGTTGTTGTTTTCTTACTGACAACTATGAACCATTCCTGGTTCCTTAGGGCTGCCTGCTGTGAGTTTCTTGTCATGTCACAACCTCTTCATGACATGATAATTGCTTAAAAACACTGAGGAAAACTCTAAAGGCCAAATTTGTCTTCTAAAGACTTTCACATGATTTTCTTTCCAGCCTAATAAGGTGAATCTGCCTTAAAATTAACACAAAATCAAATGTACTTTACATCTGCAAAAAATCTCTTTGTATTTGCCATATATGTAACTTATCAAGGAAGTGATATCCCAATGCTTTAGCTATCTTCCAGCTGTAGAGGCAAATAAGTCCCCAATTCTAATTGTACCCAAGGGCAGGGGTTTATACCAAGATGTTGCTCTTTGAAGATGAGTCCACCTTAGGATGTATCTATCAGAGGTAGTGACTATCCCTTTCATTTTCTTTGGAACTTACTAAAAATATTTTTTTAAAAGAGAAGATGTTTATTGATATGGTTTAAGTATGAGGTGTCCCTCGAAAACTCATGTGTGAGACATTTAAGAATTTTAGAGGTGAAATGCTAAGATTATGAGAAGTATGACTTTATCAGTGTATTAATCCACTGATATATATATATATATATATATATATATATATATATATATATATAAACTGGATGGTAACTGTAGGCAAGTAGGCTGGAGGAAGTAGGTCATTGAGGGTATGCCTTTGGGGATTATGTTTTGTCCTCGGTGAGTAGAACTCTCTCTTTGCTTCCTGGTTGTGATGCATTGAACTACTTCCCTCTTCCATGTCCTTCTTCCATGATGCCCTGCCTCATCTCAGGCCCAGAGCTATGGAATCAACCAACTTTAGACTGCATCTCTGAAACTATAAGCCAAAATAAACTTTCCTTCAAGTTGTTTTTGTCAGGTGTTTCAGTTACAGCCACACAAAACTGACTAAAAATAGTCATTAATATTTGTTACTTTAAAATTTAAAAAGAAAGTTGGCCATATGGAATGTCCAAAGGAATCCTCAAATAAAACAGAGGCATGGCTTCAAGAGGGACAGATCTAACATACTCTCTAAATTTTGAGAGAGTAATTTCTATTTAAAACAAGTTTCAGCTTTGCCATCAGGAAAAAAAAAAACTTCTAAATTTTTTTTCCGTATAAAATCTTTCCTGTCTTCTATCTTTGTTTTAAATGAAAATACACTGTGGGACACTACAAGCTTTCTGAGAATGGAGAGAGCCAAAGAGATAGTAAAATATTCACAGTGACTTACTAAATATAAATCAGTTATCAGAAGACAATATGCTCTTACTTAGGCAAGAGTATTATTCTAAAGGTACATATACCTAATAATCAGTACTGTTATAAACTAATACTTGAAATTGTCTAGAAGATATTAAAAGAATATTTTTGTGTAGCCATATTATTTAATAATGTTTTATTATTTAGATGACTAGCTCTAATTAGTAAAAATAATAAATTATTAATTGTTTTAAACATAAAACAGATGTTCACACATACCGTGGAAGGAATAAATTATGGGCAAAGTAAAAGACACCCATACAACCACATTTTCACCTTCTCATGTGCTTTGTACATGTAGCTCACTGACAAAAGATGTGCTCATGAGTTTGGGGGTAAAACCAAAACCATGTAAATTCTGGTTTTCACTGATGTCTCCAAAAAAACTCATGAGCTACAGACCTGTTCCAATGTCATAAACTACAAGTTTTTACTATGAGTAAAAACTTCTTATGACTCAGTAGAAAACAGACTCATATCTCATCTGGTCTTATTTATTTTTTCTCTAATGAGGTTTTTTTTAAAAAAAATAAATCCCTTCAGCTCAGTATTATACATCTATGACATTTCCTCAAAAATATGAAGGAAATAAACCCTCTTCTATAATACTGGGTAATTTTGGAAATAAAAATAGATTAAAGTTAATATGTAAAAATTAGTTAGCTTTATCTTCTAAATTTTGTTTTAAAAGACTAAAGCATCACAAATCATTGCATTGGGTTAATTATTAGACCTATTTGTAATAGCTATTCATTTAAAAAAATCATATCTGGCATATCTAGGTATAATGTGAATCTTACCAGACTCCTAGTAAAGGAAATACAAATAGGTGGCAATGAGGATAGAACCCTATAGTCTCAAAAACCTGTGGGCCAAAGCATGAAGATCCAAATTATTGGGAAGCCATAAAGAGTGAGGACACTGTCTTTACTGAGTTAAAAAGAAGACCTGACAGGTCATATTTACTATTTGTTGGGTTACTGTCTCACTGAATTTAAATAAACATTTTTCAAGCAATTATTATCCAAAAAGTGAACGTTGAAAGCAAGATTCATGAAGGGACTGCTCTAAGTGTCCTGTAACTCTGGATGAATAACTTGACCTCCTGATCAGGGGAATGAATAGGACTCTAAAGAACAAGAAGCCAAACAGTGCATATTTTGCAAAGAGGAAGGTCAATGGAGAGGCAAATAACCCTGATACTTCTAAAGGAAGCCACATGTGGTCAGCAATACCCTTATCTATCCTGGCAGGTGGCACAACTGGTGGAGGAAAACTGAAAGAGCCAAGAGGCTTCTTGAGTAAGCTCCCCAAAGTGCCCCCATGAGGAATCTCAGGTAATCCTAACAATAGATGGAAATAAGATCAATTTTTGACAAATTTGGTCTTCAACACCTGGCAGGAAAGTATAACTAAAGAACAATCACAAAAGTACATTAAAAAAAAAAATACTTGCCCTTTTAAATGTAACTTGATGTACTTTTGTGTCAGCCTTACCAAAAGTAAGTAAAAGATACAGAAAAAAACGTCTTATGCTTAAGTGTCTGATAATAATTAGAAGAGACTGATAAAATAATGCTTGCCCTAAGTTAGTTTTCTGGTCTGACATACATGCAAAAAAACAAAAAAATCCAGATCCTGAGATATATACAGGCAAATAAAACTATTAATGCTTATTTACCTAACCTCACTTGGGTGTTTCCATGGTTACAACCTCTGTTAACTATACTTGCTCCTATTGCTCAGTCTGGATCTTTAAATGTAATAAAGCTTGTATCTTCCAGATTACAACAATTTCATGTTTAAAGTATGCCAACACAAGAATATCAAACAGTATCTATTTCCTTTTGAATAATCAGGATGTGACTTTTGATCCCTCTCTAGGCAGGGTCATCAACCCTTGCCAGCCTTCTTCTTTTTTTTTAATTGATTTTTAAAAATACATAACAGAGGAATGCATTACAATTCTTATTATACATATAGAGCATAATTTTTATATCTTTGTATATAGAGTATGTTCACGCTAATTCCTGTCTTTATACATATACTTTTTTTTGCATTACAATTCTTATTGCACATATGTACCACAATTGTTTATATCTCTGTTTGTATATAAAGTATGTTGACACTAAATTCGTGTCTTCATACATGTACTTTGGATAATGATGTCCATCATATTCCACCATTCTTGCTAATCCCCTGCCCCCTCTCTTACCCTCCCACTCCTCTTTCCTATCTAGAATTCATCTAATCCTCCCATGCTTCCCCTCCCTACCCCACTATGAATCAGCCTCCTTATATCAGAGAAAAAATTCAGCATTTGATTTTTTGGAATTGGCTAACTTCACTTAGCATTATCTTCTCCAATGCATCCATTTACCTGCAAATGTCATGATTTTATTCTGTTATTGCTAAGTAAAACTTTATTGTGTATATATGCCACATTTTAACCAATAGTCAATAAATGGGATGAAATCAAACTAAAAAGTGTCTTCTCAGCAAAAGAATCAATATGTGAGGTAAACAGAGAGCTTACATCCTAGGAGCAAATTTTTACCCCTGACACATCAGATAGAGCACCAACTTCTAAGGTATATAAAAAACTCAAAAAGCTAAGCACCAAAAAAAATAAATAAATAAATAACCCAATCAACAAATGGGCCAAGGACCTGAACAGACAATTCTCAGAAGAGGATATACAATAATCAACAAATATATAAAAAATTTCATCATCTCTAGCAATTAGAGAAATATAAATCAAACTACTCTAAGATATTGACTCATTCCAGTCAGAATGGCGGTTATTATGAAGACAAACAATAATAAGTGTTGGTGAGGATGTAGGGAAAAAAGTACACTTATACATTGCTGGTGGGACTGCAAATTGATGCAGCCAATATGGAAAGCAGTATGGAGATTCCTTGGAAATCTGGGAATGGAATCACCATTTGACCCAGCTATATCCAAAGGACTTAAAAACAGCATACTACAGTGACACAGCCACATTAATGTTTATAGCAGCACAATTCACAATAGCTTAATTGTGAAGCCAACCTAGACGCCCTTCAGTGGATGCATGGGTAGGAAAAATGTGGCATATGCACCTTGCCAGCCTACTGAAGCAGCCATAGAGGACAGATCTTTACCCCTCACCAAATCTCAAGAATAAGGGGTCAAAGTCTAAGTGGGGAAAATAAGATAGGGATTTAACAAAAGAAGATAGAAATATAAAATATTAAGGGAAACACTTTCAAGCCATAGAAATGCAAAATGAAGCCATTGAAATGCAGAAAACACAGTTGTAAACCTTGGCCCAAGCCTTTGACCAATGCCCTAGTAAAATGGGGGAAATATACAAGCACAGAAAAGCTGGTACAAAATTGTAGCTCCACTCTGAATCCTCCTCCAGTCCAGACCCTGATACAGATCTTCTATAAATATTGAACCCCCAGCCCAAGTCAGCGGCGATATGTCTCACTCTAGAGACAGCTTGCATTCTCCCTTGACTGTGTATCCCCCTTCCTAAATAAAACTCTAAACCTTTATACCAAAAATAAAAAAAGAAAAACAACAAAGAAAGCAAGATTTAATAATCTAAACTATAATGTCTTCTAATGCATAATTTTAAAGCAAATTAAAAACATTTCCTACTATTATTTACTTGGAGTTTCTTTATAGTTTTAATAGTAGTGTGTGTGTGTTTATCTATCTATCTACATATATATGTAGATAGATAGATATAGACATATTTACATGTATTAGTAGTATTTATAGTAGTATATATTTTATATATTGAAAGCATGTATCATTTAGTAAAGGAGATAGTTCTGAGAAGTTCATCTTTAGCCAATTTTGTCATTATGCAAATATCATAGAGTGTACTTACACAAACATAGATGGCACAGCCCACAATACACCTATGTTATATGGTGCAGCCTATGTTCCTAAGCTACAAACCTGCCCAGAATGTCTGTGCTAAATATAGCAAGCAAGTATAATACAATAATAAGCATTTGTGTACATAAATATAATCATAGGAAAGGCATAGTATGAAAACCATTTGAAATATTTTTAAAAAGGTAAATCTAGACAGGGCACTTACAAAATGGAACAGGCAAGACTGAAATTTGCTCTGAATGAGTCACTGAGCAAGTGGTAAGTGAATTGTAAAGCCCAGGATATTATTCTACATTGCCATAGATCTTATAAACCTTGTATTTTACTAATTTTATAAAATGAACTTTTCTTCCTTCAATAATAATTAGCATTAGTTTTTTCTTACACTCATACTTTATAAACTTTTTAAAAGACTTTTTTATTCTTGTGATAATACTTAGCTTACAACACTACTACATTGTGCAGTTTTCCAAAAAATAATTATCCTCTTTAATATGGTCTTTCTCTATTTTTAATTTTTTTTTTACTTTTTAAATTTTTGTTAAAAATTATAATTCATACACACACACACACACACACACATACACACAAATTAGATTAGATCTACACAGGCTCAGAACCATCAATATCTCTGTCTTCTCCCTCTGTATCTCATCTGTAAGGTCTTCAGGGGCAGGAATGAATATTTATGGAGTTGAAGGACCTGCCTGAGGCCATTTTACAGTTAACTTTTTAAATAAAGAATTACAGTTTTTATCCCCACTCCCACCCCCAATAGGTACATTTGGGGTTGAAATCCTTATTGAGTCTTCATTGCTATCTCTTTGGCCTTAGCTTTGTTTTAAAATAATGTAGATAAGGCAACATAGAACATAGGTAATCAGTAATAAATTCGAACCTAGAGCACAAGAAAAATACCAAGTTAAATCATCAGACATGTATTTATCAAGCTCTGCAAAGAGATGAATATGGGTTTAAAAAAAATCATTATGCATATAGAATTCTGATTGTTTCTTGAAATAATGTCTGCAAAGGACCCGAAATGATGTTTCTAATACACTTTACTGACATTCTGAATTGAGGTTTGTCAAGCTATCTTTCTACTCTTATAACAACTATTTTGTAAAATCTTTTTTTTAAATAGAAAAAAAACTAAATGAAGAAAAAATATGTGGCCAGTAATATCAGCTGACATTTAAATATATACTTATCATTAGATTCTTCAAACAATTGAGTTAAGTAATTCAAAATATCCCCACATCCAAAATAATTCTTGTTAACTATCTTTTCATATATTTTCAGAAAAGAAATTCTAACCATTTATTAATAAATATGAAGTAATCCATTTTTTCTATTGCAAAATGGTTATCTTTTGAATAGCTGACATATTCACATGGTTCAAAATTTTAAAGTTATAAATTAATAGACAGTAAAATCTCTTTTACCATGTCCTTTAGATATATTCCTATCCTTGAAGCAGTATACCAGTGTGAATACTTTCAAAAATATTTATGAATATGCAATATGTACATATTTTTGTCTAGAAAAAGTCAAAACATTTTATTCAACCATAAATTTAATGGGTTCAAGGAAATTATATGTGAGCTTGAAAAGTATATGTGTCATTACAGTTGTATTAGTTGTACAACGTGTCTAGGTACAAGCAGATTATAATTGGACTTGTGTGTCTGTTTTTAGGCTCATCATTTCAAAAATACATTGACAAATTAATGCATCCAAAAGAGGTTTTTTGAATGAGTATCTCCTGGGAAACTCACTGCATAAGTGTTGCTTATAGGACTCCAGAGAAGGAGATGTGCAGGCAGAGAACATTTAAATGAATTTTAAATATGTGAAGGGTTCTTATGTTGAAGAGTTATTGGATAGATTTTGAGTTGTTTCTGAAGAACAGTTTATCAGAATAGTCCAACAGGGAGTAGTTTACTCAGGAAGTGACTTTCCTCAGAAACTGAAATTGTTAACCACAATTATGTGAAAGATTCCTTAGAAACAAACAAGAAATACCCAACTCTTCTTGACCGATAAGGAGGAAAGCAGAAAAGGGGGAGTCTATAAGAACATGGAGTCTTGGGAAAATACTAAAGTCAGGTAATGTGGATGGGACTAGAGCACAAAGATCTCGGAGGTTACACTTCTATCACTACCATCACCACAAAATCCCTTTCTCAAGACCAGACTTAAGCTCTTGTGTTTTCCCCAAAAAATTCATCTTCTGTCTTTGGGAATATGCTTACTTTTTTATTCTGTTGCCAATGTTTCCTAATTGGACTTGGATAACAATGAGGTTATTGATGGGTGTCAGGGTAAGGAGTTTTGTGTTAATTGGTAAAAATTTTAATTGACATACTATTTGGATACATTTATGGAAAACAGTATGATAATTTGATATGTGTACACAATATATTAAGATTCAATCAGGAAAATTCCGTCTCCTCAAAAATTTATTATTTCTATGTGTTAGGAAACTTCAGACTCCTCGTCCCTGGTTATTTTAAAATATATCATGAATCATTATATACTATCATCATTGCCCTACCATGGTGTGGAATCCTAGAAAGAGTACATCCAAAATGCAATGGGGGAAGGAAAGAAGCTGGATAGTTAACAGAATCAGTACTGTTGCGAGGTTGGATCCTCATAGTGTGACACTAGATCCGTTTGTCAATGGTATCTAAGCTGGTGGGTCAAGGCATCTTCGTTTCCAGATGCTCCAGATTGGTCTGACTCCATTGTAGTATAGCATTAGTTTGATCTATCTAGCACATAAGCAAAAATAAAAGTATGATAATAGTCTTTAGGGAGCTAAGAAAATGTTTTGGCACTTTTAAGACTAGAAAAACTACGTTTAAAAGGACCCAAACATGAGAGGAAATGAAGGATGTGCTAAGATTACATGAAGGCAGGCTTTATCTCTAAGGGAAAAACTTTATGAGCAAAGCTGCTCACCACAGCTGGGATGGCTTGGAAAGCAAAAGGAAATGCAAACAGTGGAAAGTCAACAATCTTAGAATGAAGTTAGAGATCTCCAGGGTAGAATTGGGAGGCACAATAGAAAGTGTTCATGTACGAAGGGAAGATTTGTAAATGATTCTGACATTGATAATGGGATTTCAATGAGTTTAGATTTATTGGAACATAAATTGTGCATAAGAGGAAAAAAGAAACACGGTGGCTCTATGGTCAGTGACTCTACTTCTATTTTGAATGTTGAATTTGCAAATAATGTTGTACAGGCAAAATATTCAACTTTACAGGTTGATTATTTTCATTGTTTACAGGTTTCAACGATATATAGGACAAGGCTAATATACAGATTTTCATCATTAAAAGAAATTGTATAACCTTCTGAAATCTCTAAAGTCAATTCATTATCTACAAAGTTGTATATACAATTATTTAGAACTTTGAAAATCTCATGGATTTTTTCAAATTGAAGCCATTGTATAATTTAAAATAAGAAATGATATAACATTAGCCTCTATATGTATTCTGTCATATGTATCAGAAAAATATATCAGGACCTCATTTAAATTTTCAATCATGAAGCCAGGTTTTAGCCTACATCAAACTTTCCATATGACTAAATAATTGATGCCTTATTAAAATGATTAAGTTTTCAAAACAAATATATTCTAGTTATTTATTTACATTTTGTGTTTTTATATAGATAAAACAACTGCTTTTTCTGCATAGAAATTTCATGAAAAATTTTAATTATTTAGCTCTTTTATTACATACATGAACACTGCATTTTACTTCATTCTGTAGAACTAATCTCTATTTTCTTTTATTACATATGGTGGCTAGAGTAGTGTTTACTAAGCATTAGAGAGATGTGGTCTGCTAATTACTATAAAATAAACTTCTCACATTAATATGATGTAGAAATTAGCATCTCTGGTTCTATTTTCATCAGGTCATTTCCTCTGGCCTTGGTGACCACTGTTAAATATTTAAACAGTTTGCCTCATGTTCATCAATAGTCACCCACTGTCTAAAATTTCTGACAAAAATTCATTGGTAGACATTTAAAATAATTATTAATAAAATATCAATAGTCTTAAACCTCACTGAACTGAGTGTTACTCTTTGTCATCATTCCAAATCTAATTCGACTTTTGCTTTAATAAGTTCCTTTCCTCTCAGGCACAAACCCTCATTCATTTCCTTTTTTCAGGACTCTATCAATATGTTACTCTTAGCTATAATGTAACCAGGGCAGTCAGTTTGTGCCTCATCAATGAAAGAAGTCATTTATTCATTTCATAAAAATGATTTATGGATGAGAACTTTAAGTACACAGCATGGCAAAAATAAGAGAATAACAGTTCAGACCATGAATGCAGGTGCTGTTTAAAATTCTCCAGTGCTTTGTACATAAAGAAAACTTTTACATGCTGTAAGAGATTTCACATATTTTGCTAAGTGGGTTTAGATTATGCCTTGAAGAATACTGTTTCTCAGGTCCAAATTCCCAATAAATATCATATTCATTTGAAGGAATAAAAAATAAAAAAAGAGGTTCTTCATTTTATGGCTCAAGTGGTGCTTAAAGAATCTGTAACTGTCGAGTTGAAATTAAAACAAGAAATCTGTTTGCATGTGACAAGCTTAAATCAATTCCAAATGATGTCCCAAATTGGACAGAGCCGGGATTTTGTCACCAAGCGTCCTAACATTTCAGTTTAGATTAAGAACAGACTTATGTTCTACTGTGTCACTGGAAGGAATAACTTCTCTTCTTCCAGCTGCTAGGAAACAAATCGTGACTTATATTAATTATTGTCACACCATTCCACAACAGAGAGCTGCCCTAAACACATAAGTGAATTTCTCTAATTCTTAAAAAGATAAGCAATATAGGTTTTGGTTTTTAATCAATTTAAATATGTGTAAGTTAAAAACAATACAAAGTATTACATTTTTCACATTAAAAATGTATTTTTCAGAGAGCAGAACTGGACTTAGATACCTGGGAAAGCTTTTACTTAGAAAACTGTTTTCTTCTACATGCAAAAATATTACTTTCATTACTCATGGAAACACTTTATATCTTAAATTATCACTGTATTTCTGCCAGCAAATTTTATTGTAAGTTTATTGCTTTAATAAAAAGCACAAAAAGGAGAACAATAAATTTGGTCATTGTCCAAGGATAAAAAGCTAGATTTAAGGCATTCTTAAATTATTTTACAAGATATTTACACCTGAAGATATAGTAAATTTGTTTTTCTATTCAAATATAAAGAAATATATGGTGTGGACTCTAGGCAGTAACCTAAAAATGGCCTTAAAGACTTTATACTCTTTGTTCAGGAATTTTAGAAGCATAAGGAATTCTCCTACCCATCTGTCCTTTCATGGTGGCATGCACACACTAACCTGATTTCTGTTTTCCCGTTCTACTTACTAACATTTAAGGAACAAAAAAAAAAAAAGTTACCATCATTTTATTTTATTTTTTTTAAAGAGAGAGGGAGAGAGAGAAAGAGAGAATTTTAATATTTATTTTTTAGTATTTGGCGGACACAACATCTTTGTTTGTATGTGGTGCTGAGGATCGAACCCGGGCCGCAGGCACGCCAGGCGAGCGCGCTACCGCTTGAGCCACATCCCCAGCCCCAATTACCATCATTTTAGAAATCTTGGAGTAGTAATAAGTGAATATTTTTTTAGATTTTATATATGTCCTGTGTCAGTTATCTATTTGGGGAATCATGAAGATTTGAAGCAACATATAACACTCTAGTAAATACAAAAAAACTCAGGAAATGCTTACTTAACCTCCACCAGTTTCCCACATTTATTTGTTAATTCTCTCATCTCTCATGATTTGATAATATGCAATTCAAAAATTCAACATGTTACTTGTTACATTAACATAATGACATTTTACTGTACAATTGATCATACAACACTGTGATAAAAATAGACCCCAACATTCAGTATCTTTAAGAAAATAGACTTTTACTTCTTGCTTATGGGATAGTCTCACTCTTTCAGAAAGGAGAGGCAACTCCTCTGCAGGGTCTTTCAGGATCCAGGCTGTCAGCAGCTACACCATCTTCAAACATTGTCATTAAGTTCAACCTGACAACTATTATTCTAGTGGACTAGAAAGGGAAAAGAGAACAGAGAAACACATGGGGGATTTTTATAGACCATCTGTGGAACCCAGATTCTATTCATTAAAACTCAGTCACATTGCCACAGCTAATGCAGAGGAGGCTGAGGAGGATCCTCAGCTGTGTCCAGAGGAACAGATATCAGATTTGGGTGGTTGCCACATCAAGTTTAGAAGGGAAAAACTCTATAAATCTGTTTTGAAATAAAATTCCAAACCTTAGGTTAATTCTTAATAAGAAGAAAAGAGATTTTCTCCTGTGATAACACCAATTATAATTATGACAATGACTTCCAAATATGAATGCATGGGCACTAGATGTGTGTAAGTCATGTACTCAGAGACTGTTAGAGACAGCAGAGTACGATGTCTTGGCATGCAGATGCCCTCTGAATGCCTGGGCTCTACCATTTCTTGTTCTGTGAAGTACTTGGGTGAAGTACTCGACATCTTCTAGTGGCATTTGTCTTCATTTATGAAACAAAATAATAATATTACTTACTTCATTGGGATGCACTGTAGATTAAGTGAATTCCACCTAAAACAGTCTCAGTATATAGTGTTTGACAAGTTTCACGCTGTTATTATAATAAATATAATGACTGCTTTACTCATGGAGACTCTATTTTAATTCCTTGCTAAAACCATTTTCATGTCTTATAAGCACAGGGAATTGTAAATCAAGTACAAAGAGATTTCAATTCCAATTCAATTATCCTGTAGGTTCAGTGATGTTTTCAAATTCCTCTTCGTTTATAAAAGAGAATGAGAACTTCAAGGATGAATGAAGGACACTAAAGGCAGTAGCACATAGAACCTAGTTATTTTAATAAAATTTGTCATTCCCTCCATCTTCCAGACTAGGAAGGAAATACAAGACTGGAAGATGAGTGGGAGAAAGAAATCCTGTAAGTAGAGATTTGTTGGTACTCCCAGGGGGTCTATTGAAATGGTTGTTTCACAGTGCTGAATGGGATGAGGGGGCTAAGTAAACAATGTAAGAGTGAGTCAGCATATTAATGGTTAGTAAAAATGTATGGTCACTGATAACAGAATGCAAAATATATCCAAGGACAGAAGCTTGTAAAAAGTAGACACTGAGACTTTCACAATCCTTGTCACTTCTCAAGTCACCCATGTTAAGACCCAGTTACATCTGCCAATCAATGGTAATCAGAAAAAACATTTCATGTAGAAAACTTGCTCATAATTTACAAGACTTTTGAAGGTTATACATTCATCACTAACTGCAAAAATATTTATTGAGCATTATTACTCATGAGATATGGTGCCACCTGTGATGGTGATGTAGCATCTGTCCTCAGGAAGTCCACTATCTAACTGAGGAGACATACTGACATATATACACACAGAGGACTAAAACTGGATCTTCCTATAATAGTCATGTCATTGACTATGTGCAGTGTGTCAAAGCTATATAGAGAGGTAAAGGAATTAATTTATCATATATTTTATTTTATTTTTTTAGAATCATAAAAGTTTCCACAGATCTTCTGTTCTTATTTTTTTTACTCGTTCTACTTAGTTACACGTGACAGGAGAATGCAATTTGACACATCATATATAAATGGAGTATAATTTCTCAGTGCTCATCTGGTTGTACATGATGTAGTTACATGGGTCATGTAATCACATATGCACATAGGATAATAATGTATAATAGTTTTACTATCATTTCTACTCCCCTGTCCCTTCCCCTCTTCCCTTCACTTCCCTCTGTTTAATCCAATATACCTCTACCCCACACACACCTTATTGTGAATTAGCATCTTCATATCAAAGAAATTCTTTTGGATTGGCTTATTTCACTTAGCATAATATTCTCCAGTTCCTTCCATTTTCTGGCAAATGCCATAATTTCTTTCTTTTTTAAGGCTGAGTAACATTACAGTCATATATTTTTGGAAGTTTTATAAAGAAAGCAATAATTATATTGAGATGTGACAGGGAATATGAATGAAAGAGGAAAGTCATTTTAGAGGATGTGGCTTCATAAATGGACAGATGTTAATGAATAATTTAAAAATTAATTATTAGGCATGATTAAAGAAAGAGCTGAAATGAGCATGGGTGTGTGTGTGTGTGTGTGAATGTATGAGAGAGAGAGAGCTCAAGATTCAACAAAGTATTGGGAAAGAATAACAATAAAGGGTGTTTGGGGAAAATAGGATTTGGGGTTTTATATGTCAAATTGAAAATTTGTGATTTAGCATATGAATCACAGATAGAAAATATGTTCCCACTCTTACTTTAACTCTAATTTTGGCTTGATAGTATATTGAGCATTATTTTGAATCCATACCTGAAGTCATCAGGAAAGATTAATAATAAAATATTGAAAATGCCTGCATGAACTTGGAACATGTGATGGCTAATTATACATATCAAATTGGCTGAACCATAGTATCAAGATATGTAGTCAAACATTATTCTAGATATTTCTGTGAGAGTGTTTGGATTAAAAAATATTTAAATGGGTGACTTTGTCTCCAATCAGTTGAAAGTTTAAATAGAATAAAAGTTGCCTCCATTGAGCAAGGCAGAATTCTGCATTTCAAAGCCTTTGGACTTAAACTATATAATGGCATGGGTCTTCAGTCAGATGGTCTCACACTCATTCTGAAAAATTTGCTCTTTCTGAAAATTTCCAAACTACTAGCCACCCTGCAGATTTTGAAGTAGCCAATTTCTATAATCACAAGTCAATTTCTTAAAATACATCTCTTTCTCTGTATGTATTAGTTAGGTTTTTATTGCTGCTGGTACCATTCTCATCTCTCTCTCTCTCTCTCTCTCTCTCTCTCTCTCTCTCTCTCTCTCTCTCTCTCTCTCTCTCTCTCTCTCTCTCTCTCTCTCTCTCTCTCTCTCTCTCTCTCTCTCTCTCTCTCTCTCTCTCTCTCTCTCTCTCTCTTTCTGTCTTGCTTCTGACCAAAGTAATGGATTCAACCAATGAAACACTAAACTTCTGAAATCAAGAGCCCATATGAACTTTTGCACCTGTAAGTTTTTCTTGTTGGTTATTTTGCTCACAGTGACAGGAAACTAAAACAAAGATGATACCATAGTGGTGTCATTGCTTTGACTAACCTGACTACAAGGTTCAAAAGATTTTTGGAACTGGTTTGTGGAAGGACTTTAAAAAGTTTGTAGATGTAGGCTAGTAAAGTCTTTAAATGTTGTAAACAGAATTTAATGGGTGATTTTGCTGGGAGCTCAAAAGATCAAAATGCTAACAGAATGCAGAAAATGAAGATTTTCTTATGAGGTTTCAGAGGAGAAGAGGACTCTTTTGAAAAGTGGACTAGAGATCATACATGTCATCTATATTTTTCCCATATCCTGAGATTTTGTATAAGGCTGAAATTAAAGGTGATGGATTAAGTAGTCTGGCAGAGAAAAAAAATAAGACAACACAACATTCGAGCAGTGGGATGCATATTATTGGAAGATTTTAGCCAGGTTTGCTCTAAAAATTGGAAGCAAAAACCAGAAGAAAAAATTTTAAATGCTTATAGTTTGGGGGGGAACACATAATGTTGGGGCCAAGAAAGTTGTGGTTGCTATAGCTATTACCACCACTAAAGAACTTAGTATAGAGATAACAGAAGCAACACCTTGAGGGCATCTCAGAAATTGGCACAACCACATCCATTGGAGGTTCCAGTGTGCAAAAGGAAAAACTCTTTTAAGGGAATCACACAGGGATTCATAAAAAGTTGTTTCTACAGTATTATTTTAACCATGCTCAACTGACAAGCCACCAGCTTGCCCAGCTACTGTTCAAGATGGTGGCAGACCTTGGTGTCATCCATGTGGTGATGATTCAATAGAAATGCAGGATGCTGGGGTTAAGGGATCATGGAGGCTTCCACCAAGATTTCAAAGCTATGCCTAAGAGGCCAGGCAAAGCATAGCAAGATCAAAATCCCTGCAGGTATTTCCTGAGAAGGTGATACTTAAAGTTGTCACATACATACATATATACATACAAATGTACATAAATAAAAATCAACTACATTGGAGATCCCAGGGATTAAGAGATGCCAATGATATAAAATGTCTGCTAAGAAAAGCTACTAGCTACTTAAAGAGCCAGCCTAAGAAAGAAGACATATGCACTGCCACCAACAAGGCCCTAGGGATGGGGCTGCCCAAACCTACTAGAGAGCACATCTCACCACCATGTGCCCACAATGCTAGACATGGAGGTTCAGGACTTGTTTGATCTGCTCAATATCAGCCTGGCTTTGGTCCCATCTTTTCTTTCTATGCCCCTTCTTCTCCCTTTTGGGGTGAAATTTTTTACTCTATGATATTGATTATTGAATATATATAATTTTCGATTTTCACAGGAGCTCACAGTCAAGAATGTATTTACCTTGAGTCTCAGATGAGACTTTGGACTTGAACTCCTGGGCAATGCTAAAACTCTTAAAACTATGGGATTCTGAGAGATGCATTAAAGACATTTTGTATTATGAGATGAGCATGAACTTTTGGGGACCAGGGATGGAATGGCCTGATTTGGATGTGAGTTGTCCCCCAAAGCACATATTTGAAACAATACAAAGATTTTCAAAGGTAAATGATTAGATTGTGAGAGCTATGACCTAATAAGTGGGTTAATGCATCTGACAAATTAATAATTTTAAATATATTTTTACTATAATTGGTGATAAATGTAGACAGGTAGGGTATGACTAGAGAAAGGAGATTACTGGGGGCATAACTTTTAGATTTGTCTCTTGGACATTTCAATCTTTCTCTTTCCCCTCCCCTCCCCTCTCTTCCCTTCCTCTCTCCTTCCTTCCTCTTTTCTTCTCTTTCCTCCATCCCTTCCTTCCTCCCTTTCTCTCTTCTACCACCCTCCCTCCTTCCTGGTTGCTGTAGCTGAGAGACTTCTCTGCTATGTCCTTCTGCCACACCTTGGAACTAGAACAATGGAGTTATCTCACCTTTACTTTAAGCCCAAACTTTTCCTCCTCTAAGTTATTCTTGTCGGCTACTTTAGTTACAGTGGGAAAAAAAGCATCTATCCATCTATCTATCTATCTATCCATCCATATTCTACTGGCTCTCTTTCTTAGAAGAACCCTGACTAATACAGAAGAATAGAGGATTCACAAGAGAGGAATTATGAAAAGTTGTGAACCTTGATAAGAACACTTTAATGGTGGTGCTAATATAATAAAACCCTTGTTTTACACATGGGAAAAGAGAAATTAAATGATGTGGTCCTGAAACTGGCTGTGGGGGACTAGAGATTATGCCCTTACTGGAAGTTACAGCAGCCTCTGCTGATGTACTTTAGAGAGGCAGTTGTTAAAAACATTAAACCACACCTGCCACCAGACAGGCTTGAGGTTTCTTTGGGAATCCCATGACCTCAAAAACTCAGTAGCATGTGAACTATTTACTTCCCCTCAGTTCCATGTGTAACCACAATCAAAGACCTTGTCCAGACAGAACTTTTTCAACCTCAATGTTCCAGTCTTTTAGTTCCTGCTGTCTACATTTTAGCTATTCCCATTCATCTCACATAAATGTCCACTGTCTCAAGTCTTCTGAAAAAAAAAGTGAGTTTGGGTGGAAAGATGACTTCTAAGAATCCTGTTGATTTTGCCTTCAAAAGATATACAGGAACATCAGTGTTTATAGCAGCACAATTCACAGTAGCCAAGTTATGGAACTAGCCCAGATGCCTGTCAACAGATGAATGGATAAAGAAAATGTGATATATATACACAATCGAGTTTTACTCAGCCATAAAGAAGAATAAAATTAAGGCATTTGCAATACATGGAGAACATCATGCTAAGTGAAATAAACCAGACTCAGAAAGTGAAGGGTTGAATGTTTTCTCTTATATGCAGAAGCTAGAGCAAAATAAAGAAAAAAAATGAAGGGGGTGATCCCATGAATACAGAAGGGAAATCAGTGAAAGAGTAAAGAGGGATAGGAAAAGGGAGGAAGTTTAAATGAAATTGACCAAAATTATGCTGCATATATATATGAATATACCACAGTGAATTTCATCTTCATGTGTGTCTATAAAGCAACAATTAAGAAACAATAAATAAATAGAAAAGAAACCAGTAGAAAAGATGAACAAGAACCAAGGGAGGGAAAAAAAGGGAGGGAAAGAGAAAGTAATAGGGACTGAAGTGAAGCAAATTATAATACACACATGTACAATTATGTCAAAATGAATCCCAATATCATGTATAAGTATAATGCACTTGTAAAAATATTTTCATTAATGGGAAAGACAGAGAGAGGAAAAATTCAACTAGTGGTTAAATCTAGGTGATGGGTGCATGAGTTTTCATTGTACTATTTTTTTCCAATTTTTGTGGGTTTTAATTTAAAAAAAAACTTGAAAAAATAAAATTGAGAGAAAATTTTTAAAAGAGAGAGAGATGCAGGCTCTGACACTTCTCAACCCCTTCTATGCTGTGCTGATATGTGTCTCTCTTCTCGATACTATCCCCTCAACTACTACACTTGTGCCTCTACTAATTACTCTCAAAATATCTATATATTTATACCAAAATCAGAAAAGTTTATTTCTCAGCTCATAACCTGTGGAAGTGCCAACATTCTTACGTGGTCTACAACGGCACGGTATCTGTTTCTAGACCCACTGACTCAATGACTTTTATAGACATTCTTCAGTATAATTAGTAACACTGGCTTCTACCATTATACAGACTCACCTGACATAAATGAAGACCTTTCCACTGGTCAGTCCTTCCACCTGAAATACTCCTGCCCTGGGGCTCATGCCCCCGACTCTTGCAAGTGTTGGGATAAAGAAATCAGTGAGGACTACCCTGCCCACACAATTTACAATGGGACCCCTTATTCCCCCTTATCTATTTCTTTTTCTTTCTTTCTGTTTCAGTAGCATTTAGGAATACCATAAGTGTTTATTAACTATTTGATGAATGAGTACAGGTTGTAATTTAAATTTGGACTCTTTCCAAAGGCATGACTCCAGGGCCTGGCTAAGGATACTTACAGGGCCACAATCTAATGACCTCTTGTTTTACCACTGCTATTTCAGTTTGGACACAGGAAAGTGATTGACTTCTCTACTGGGAAAGTGCAGATAGCCTCCTAGTTAAGGCAGTGTGATGCCTTAAGTGGAGAAATCTCTTTTAGTATGAGAAATCTGCTTTTTCTGTTTCTACTAGAAGACGATCTAAGTCCAACATCACTGTTTCTCTACATCTTGAGATTTCTCTAAAACCATCAGGCAGTATTCAACACCCTCACATGTTGAATGTGTAGCACTTTTCCCAGAATTATGATTCTAGTCCATAGGCAGTAAACCTTCCAAAGGAACAAGCTGACCAGGTTTCACTATTCCATGACAATGGTCACTCACTCTCTAGACTACAGTATCTACACCACTCATACTCCAACAGCCTCTACTATGTAACTGCCACATTTTAACTTGTATTATTGCAGAATTTCTCCTTCAGTATAAAATTCTACTTGGCAATGCATAATAGGAAAAAATGGCTCAAACAAAATAGAAGTTTATTCATCTTTCATGAAAACAGAAGACATAAAAGACACAGGCTGTTTCCAATACTCAGCTTCAAAAGACTAAAGCACACCTCAATTCTCATGGCCCAAACAATATGCTGGAATTTCAGCCATCTTCTACCCTATTCAGGTAATAGCTGAAGGAATGGGGCATGAAAAAAAAGAAATATTTCCTTTAATAGCACATTTAAGGATTCGGACAGCATTTGTGCCTATGTCTCATAAGCCATTAGTCACAAGGATATACCAGATTTAAGGGAGACTGAGAGGTAAAATTAATACAATGCTAATTGAGAAAGCAGAATCTTCCAATATTGGAGTTGTGTTGAGATGTATTTCACAGATGCAATACATCTTGAAAATCAAGATTCTAGTTTTTTTAACAAAGAAGGAAATAATGAATACTGGGAAAACTAGCAAACTCTGTCATGGAAGTCATTCATTTAACTTCTAAGAGAAGAAGATAAGACTACAAAAATGGGATTCTATTAACTTGAATCTCAAGGAATCTCCAAGAATTATTGTATATTATTCTGCAACTTTGAGAACCATCTATCCTATAGTATGCACTTAGTCTTGTAGCACACTACTAAATGAACAATAACCAAATGAGATATGACATCCAGCTGGAACTTTCTCATCCATCAGAAAATGCAGTGTAGTTTATATCAAACAAAATGCTCAGATATATTAGCATAACTGTTGCTTACTTGAACTAACATGTAGGGAACATGATACAGTGTTAAAACAGCTCTCCACATCTATTCCAACTGGAAAAAATGCTAAGCATCATGTTCTTTGCCATTGGTTAAATGTCATAGCTCTTGAAATATTTAAAGGAATGAGTATAAACAAACTTTACACCAAAAACTAAAGTTAACATCTCTAAAGTGGTTCCAATTTCAAAATATGGACTAAGCATTATTTGAAAAACTTGCTGTGGAATTAAGAAGGATTGGCAGAAAATGTTTTATTAGCTCTCCTGTTACACTCCAGGAAGCTAAACCCAATTTCCATTTGAAAACTGAAGAAATTACATTAGTTAGATAATTTACATTGAGATAATCATATCAATTAAAATGGATCACCTTTCCAACAGCTAACGGATTCCAACTTGGCATCCTGCATCACAACTTACTTGCACTTACAGTGGGCTCACTAGTCATGCTACACGAAACAGAGGCTCCCCTGCTAGTGCTCATGTTCAAGCTAAGTATTCATTACAGTTTAGAGGTAGCTCACTTGGAGGGAATTAGATAGGCTCTACAAATGAAGCCAAACCTTTTAGAGATAAATGAGTCCAAACCCTGAAGTTTGTACTTGTCATTTTCAACTCAGAAAGAGAAGTAAATCTACATATCACTGCCCAGGAGCATTCTGCATTGTCAGTGAGAAAACTAGTACCATAAGCTCAGTAATGGAGAAGCAGCAATAACCTAATACCCACAGATTTTTTTTAAGGAAGAGGAAAAGGAGAGGGGGAAAAAGGAGGAAAAACAAATACTCCAGGAAAAAGAATGCCATTCCTTTGAATTATGAAACTGGACAAATATCTGAAAGTAGTGAGAGACAAATTTTTAGGTAAAATTAATACAATGCTAATTGTGAAAGCAGAAACTTCCAATATTGGAGTTGTGCTGAGATGTATCAAGGTTGAAAATACATATTTATATTTCTATTCTTATATTCAGTGACTATAATGTATTCCCAGAATTAAACACCATCTTGTCAAGTCAATCAATAAGCATTCAATAAATGATAGTATATGGAGGCCAACCATCTACATGCTCAGATACAATTAGATAATTTCACCAAGTCACATAGTTTAAGACCCCTAAAGATAAAGATAAAATAAAAGCAGGGCTTATTTTATACTAGTCTTTAGTTTAATGTCACTTTAACATTTTAAAGTCTTGAAAACCATATGAAAGGGGTTATTGCTAATCATGTTAACACAGCAACAAGGTGACAAGTGGATTGGATTTATGGACTCTCTAAGAAATGAACATGCAGCTTTAAAAATTTTATGCCAAAAATCAAAGTGTCTATATATTTAAAGTATTCTTCAAGAAATAGTTTAAAGCTATCTTTCAATTTAGTTATGACCAAAAGGCAAAGCTAAAACTGTAGAACAATTCTCTCAACCTCTCTGATCATAAATCTACAATGCAAAGTGAAGGAATGAGAAATGCTCTGTGGACATTAAATTCCACCAAGATGGCCAGTGCATACCCCATACTCTTAGTTTGAATACGCGGCAATACAGAGGAAATGATGTCACAAGTCCAGTAATATCAACCACTGCCTAGACAAATCTGATCCAAGAACCATCCAAATACCTGCTGCCCATCAGTTGACACATCAATCTGTGTCACCGTATTTTTTCCTCCTTGGAGTGAAGGAGAATTTTTTGAAACAAATTCCAAAACCATAAAAGGAAATTTTTGATATACTTATATATATATATATGTATATAGATACATATATATATGTAAAATATATATTTTATAGCAAATGAAAAAATATTTGCAATATAGCTAACAGAGTAAACGTCGATATGTCTAATGTAAATTGTTCTATACATTATTAAGAAATAATAATCTCAGGAGCAAATGGGTAAAAAATATTAACAAACTAATCAGAGAAGAAGAATTTCATATCATCTTGTAACTTGAACATTGACTCTGTTCTCCCCATTTTGGATAGATACTGCCCTTTGGAGAGGAAGTCAAGCTCAGCTGCTGCATAGAATTATTTGTAGCCTCAGAAAAGTTAGTTTCTGTCTTTTCTAAGGTAGGTAAAATCTCCTCAATAATTTGTTTAGCTTTTACTCCAAAGTAGATCTAATAAATCACATATGGTCCCACCTTCACCATGGACTCACTCTTCTGAGAAAAACAAGGCACTTCTGGACAACCAAGAAAGTGATGTGTGATATTCCACAACACTGTCAATTACTCATTCCATTTCATTTAATGATTAGTTTTGTTTTGATTTTCTGTTTCTTTTGTAGTCAATATTTTTTGGGGAGCAGGGGTACTGGGGACCGCACTCAGGGGCATTTGGCCACTGAGCCACATCCCCAGCCCTATTTTGTATTTTACTTAGAATCAAGGTTTGACTGAGTCAATTTTGACACATATAGTCTCTCTAGAAAATTATATGTTTCTCTGTTTATTTTACGCTTTCAAAATTTCAATATTAAAGTATTGGTTGCATATTTTATAATACATACAGTATATTTATCTATTACCCATTTTTCATTTCAAATACTGCTCATTGCATTGACTAATCAAATGAGCCAAAGTTGTGTTTAATTGTTGTAATTAATCTTTTCAATAAACTAATGTTTTGCTTTGTTGATCCTTTTAAAAAATTTCTACATCTAATTCATGAATGACTTCTTATTTCCTTCTTTCTGCTTTATTTGAATCTATTTTTATTTCTTTTAAATATTTTTTAGTTGTCAATGGACCTTTTTATTTGTTCTATTTTTTAATTTATTTTTATTTATTTAGATGTAGTGCTGAGGATGGAACCCAGTCCCTTACACGTGCAAGGCAAGAGCTCTGCCACTGAGCTACAGCCCCAACCCCATTTTTTTTTTTAATTCTTAAAATATACCCTTAGGTTTTCAAGATTTAAATGTTACCAGTTTCGTAATATGTGCATTTAAGTCTACAAACTTCTTTCTAACACAATTCAACTCTATTCCACAGTTTGGGTATTTAATAATTTCATTACTATGTACTTCTTAGTATTATGTAGTTTTTATTATAAAATTTTCCTTTATTATTTTAATCACTTAGGTTCTTTTTGATTAAATCTATAAGACCATATGACTTCAAGACTACATAATACTTATTTATATTTGTTCTTTGGTTCAAGATTTAATTGGTTGTGTAATATGTGGTCAATTTTGTAACTGTTGTATGACATATAAATAGTTTTTAAAAATTTTTATGGTTCAAATTTTGAATATCCTACTTTTTTTTCCTGTCTAATTTTTCGTCTACCTGATCTATTGGTTTTAAGTTAAAATCTCCCACTATGATACTAAATTTATCAATATCCTTCTCTGGTTATATAAATTTTTGCTTTATGTAATATTAATGTATTATGTTAATTATATATTCTGGTAAATTAAAACTTGTTTGTTTTTGTAATATTGCTTTTACTTTAATGACTGTTTCATTTAATAATAAAATAGTTATATCATACTCTTTGATTAATATTTGCTCTACATATTTCCATTCTTTGCAGGCATTATTTCTACATCCTGTATTTTATTTTTGACAACTGTAAACAATAAGCGCCTGGGATCTACTTTCAGCTAATCTGAAAAAAAAAAAGTCTGTCTTTAATTGGTAAATTTAATTTATTTGCATTTGTTGAAATTATTGATATTACTGGATTGGATTTATTTTTAGAATGTGCTTCATATTTGCCTATCTCATATAGGTTTCTTTTTAATTTTTTTGCCTTCCTCTGGAGTTTCCTCTAATCAACTGAAAGAGTACACTCTATAGCAACTCATTTGGTATTTAACGTTACTCTTTAAGATAAATATAAAGCAAATTTCCATGTTCATTTATATTTCTATCCTTTTAAAACAATACAGGGGCTTCAGAATGTTTAAATTGTATTGTATTATTGCCCTCCCAATTTATGTTATTCTTGCCCAGTACTTTAATTTCTAATATTCTTTATTATCCAGAAAAGATATTTTTAGAATTTGTATTCATGTCTGAGCATACACACACACACACACACACACACACACACACACACACATACACACACTTATTAGTTTATATCTATAGATTTTCTTATTATCTTCCATCTCTGCTTGAGTATCAGGCCTTCCTTTGTGGTAAATTTCTTCCTTCATGAAGTCAGCCCTCTTGACTGGTAATTCTGAAACACTAGGTTCCCTTATGTTGACTCTTCTTGTTTTATAAATTTATAATTAGACACATTATACATTTTTATAGATTATCCTGCAGGACTCTTTTCTTGCTTCTTGATTTCTTGATTTCTCTGAATTGGAACTTAGGGAATTTTTAAAACATATCTTCCAGTTCACTACTTTTACCTTCATTTGTTTCTAATATTGTTAGACATCTCATTTAGAGTTTTATTCCAAAGATATATGTTTCTAGAAGGTTTATCTGTTTGTTTGTTTTTCCAGATCAGTATAGCCATTTTGGTAAATTGGGTTTCTTGTTCATGTTTTTCATTGTCTTTAAAAAAAATTCTCTTTAAGCATTTTAAACAATTTTTAAAAAATATTTTGTATTCAATAATACCAAAACTTCTTGAGATCCTGGATGATTCATATTTTTTCTTCCTTCCTTTCTTTCTCTCTTTCTTCCTTTCTTTCTTTCCTTCTTTCTCCTTTTTCTGACTCTGGCTTGTATAATTTCTTTCCACAAATTATTTGTAAAATTGGGTCATGAGCTCAGTTTATCTGTGCTCTGTCTGTGGTAATTATGCAAAACTGGTTTGTATAACTGTCAAGGGAATATTTGCATTGCTTCTGTCGAGTAGCCAGGACAGTATAAACCTAAGAGACAGCTTTAGGTTTCTTAAAAAATAAATTTAATCACTGGACTTTTATTAGGATAGGCTATTTGTTGCTAAAACAAGAAGGATTGTTCTTTTCACTGACTCTCAGGCTTAAATTTTTAGGTTCATCTGCCATTTCCCTTTTCCTTTAGACATTTTTTTCCTGTATCCTCTCCTTTTGTACAGTACTATCTCACTTAGTTCCATGGCCCGCCTTTCACACAGTACCAATATGATTTTTTGACTTTTTTGACTATTAAAGTGAAAGCCTATAAAAGGGCAAGTGATCTAATGTCAGATGCAGGTCAGCATTAACCACCACCTTCATGGAGGACCCTTAGACAATAAGGGTACGTTGTCCACTCTGCTCTTAGCATAACCACAGTTTCCATAGTATATAGCCACAGTGAGTGTTCTTCTATGGGTTGTTCTTGACCTAGAACTAAGAAAGATAATCAGTTCATTCTAGTGGTAGGAGCAGTAAATTATGAAACTTTGAAAATATTGGTATTTCAAGTGGATTAAGCTGGTCGTCAGAAAGGGTAATGAAGACTAAGGTGCAGAGTAGAGATAAAAGATGGTGGCACAGTGCCCTGGCAGTACAGAGTTCCTGCTTCCACTTGTTATTGATTCTTGAATCATTTAGTTGTGTCCTGCCCAACCCATGGTTTATTAATTCTGCTCTTGAATTAATTACTGAGATTTTTTTCTGGAATAAACTAGTGCAAATTACTTTTCTGAACTTTGTAATCTCAAGAGTCCTTGCTAATATGCAATTATTCTGTTTTACACATTTATTTCTTTTTCATATCTTACAAAATGTATATATTCCATGACAATAGAGTGTTATTGCTTTTAATTGACTTGAATAATATGGGTACAGTAGTTCCAATGAGACCTTTAGGTTGGTTCTAGACTATTTCTAGTGAATGACTTGAATGTGTTCCATCCATGAGGATCAAAGGAAATAAAAGAGCATCAGAACGAACTGAAAATAGTTTCAGCGACAAAGATTGACTGAAACCCATGGTCTTTGCACCATGTGACTCTTACACTTTGCAGAGGAAAGACTTCCTAGTCCTGGCTCTAAAACATGGAAATTAGAACATTTTAAAATCATTCACTAAATTTGCAGGAGTGAAGGACTGATGCAATTGCTCAGGTAATGCATGCCAAAATTTGCTTTTGTGTAAAAATGCCTGTGTTCTTCAAATAAGCAATGTGGCCCATCAATAATCAAGCCTTTGGCATTGATCTTCACCTATTGGATGCATAGAATCAATGCAGAAGGTCATTGGTCATAATGGAGTGGATACATAGGAATTAAATCTTCATCCTATCTTGCAATTTGGTTCTCTACTAATATGAGTAATAATAAGAATTCATTCTTGTTTCTTCTCTCTACAATCAAATTTGTTATGTATAGTATTATCCTCTCTCAAAATACTATGACCAAAGCTTATCATATTCTATATAAATATATTAATATAAATTTAGTGAAATTATGTATTTACTCTACTAAACCTTGAAAAGCATAAAAAGAAAGAAGTAATATCAAAGCCTGGGTGCATCCTTTTAAATTATGACTCTAAGGTTTATATACTAATTTTTTTTAAAGTCACAGATTATGTGTTTCAAGATAAAGTGTTCCCATTCCTGATCCACTAGCCTCCCACTTCCTTTCTTAAACTTCAAAATTTATCTATTTGTTCTTTTGGAAACAACAAATCTTCTGGGAGTTCTACTCACTGGCTGTTTTAGTCCTTTGTCTTTGAGAAATGGGCTCCTTCCCAATGGAAGCTTCAAAGGGGATTTTTCCAAAGGAACCACACCACAATGAACTAACTGACTGCTCAGGCAATTATTCTAGGAAAACTCTCCCTGTTAGTTGGCCAGACAGGATAAAATTGAAATTGGATAATTTTCTTTGAAACCCTAAAGAGGAGAATAAGAGACTTGGGAATAACAAGGGGTTAGGTGCCAAAGTGAATTTCCCCACTCAGGGATAGGAGTGGTCCAGGACCAACGAAACGCACAAGCCAAAGAAGAATATTTTGGCCAGTCCTCTTCAAGTGTGCCCGCTCTGCAGAAGCATTGTTTTTCTCCCTCTGTAGTTCTTGTTGAGTTATCTGATTCAAGTTAAAGTAGCAACAATGAAAAACAATGGGTCCTTCCAGATGATGCTGTGCCAAGACATAACAGTTGCTTGTGATATAAATGAAAATAATGTAGCAATGGAACTAGAGACATCTACTTTTATAAAGTAGCGAAATTTCTTGGGTTAGTCCTTCAAAATTTTATCAGCAGGTTTTGAAGTATTTTCTTTAAGTGAAATCCTGTTGTTAGGAGCTTTAAAATCAGGAAAATAATTCTCATGAGAAATTCTAATTGAGAATTATAAATATTATTAGTACTGAGAGACATCTCAAAATTCCTTCTCACTTTATAAATAAGCAAACTAAGACCTAGAAAGCTGTGTTGAAACCAATTCAACTGGTTGCTGGGAGGATCACCCATAAAATCTGTGTCGTTGTTTGCTACTGTTGGCCCACTATTCTGAATATCTTGCTTGCCATTCAATATTGTGTTAAATAGGATATAAATATGATAATGATTCTTGCAGACATAATTTTTAAGTAATTCTATGAGAAAAACTACATATATTTGTGAATTGAAAATTTTGTCATCTTTTTACATTTGCAAATATTGATAAATTTAGCTACACAAATATACATATTTACATTTGTATTATTTTATTTTTTATTGGAATGTATTAATTTATATATACAGGATTTAATGTATTAATTTTATATATATAGGATTTAATGTATGAAATATACCAGGTACACTGATTAAATCCAGTTTGTCTTTATTTACCTCCCTTGACCCCAATCCTTCCCAAGCTCTAACAATTACCATTCTACATCCATGTGGACGTTTTTTTAGTCTCCACAAATGAGGGAGAACACACAGTACTTGTCTTTCTATGTCTGGATTCTCTTAACATAATATCCTCCTGTACCACCCATTTTAGTGCAGATGACGAGATTTCTTTCTTCTTTATACCTGCATAATATTTCATTGGGTTCTATCTAGCACATTTTCATTATCCATTCATGCCATTCCTGGGTATCTAGATTGAGTTTGTGTCTTAGCTTTTGTGAACAGTGCTGAAATAAACATAGATATTCTGATTTAATTCCTTTTTGTTTATTTAAACATTACAGTCAAAACTTCAGTCCATAATACAAAAAGAAATGAATGCCATTTTACATTCCCAGCAGGAATGCTGAGAAAAGTATATAATAAACTAATTCCTAGAATTAATCTTAATAAATTCAAGTTTACAATGGTGTAGATCACAGAGTATAAAAATATGTAGGATAACCCTATAAAATACATTCATAAACAAATACTTTACTCTTGAATGTACTAATGTATCTTCATAAGCAAATACTTTACTAGTATTTCATTGCTACTGTTTTCCCTAAATTAATGTCATTTCTGAGAAGTTCTAATTGAGAAGAAACTTGAAACTTCAGTGTGTCCTCAGCATAAAATACATGTCTGAATTCTGTGATTGAAAAGGAATAGATAATACTGATGTTAAGCGACATAAAATACCAAGAAAATCAGCATTGATTGGAAATAGCATATTTGAGTGTTTTCATAGTTACTAATGAAAAACACATGATATTTTTGTAAACAATATGCTCAATAGAGTGGTCTTAAACTTTGCACATGTAGCAAATGAAAAATTTCCCTGGAAATGATAAAAAAAAAATTGAATAACAGCTAAAGAATTGCTGAGTGCGGAACTGGAGACTGAAAATGAAGCCGGTGGGGAGGAAATCGGAGGGCTAAGCACAAGGGACACCAACATCAAATCTACAGTCTTTGCACTCAAGTGGCTTCATGTCTAGTTGGCAGGCATAAATGTAAGTGTAACCCAAATGTCAGCTGAGGTCACTCTGTCCTTTGAGAGTTCCTATAAAGCAGGACCAATTCCAAGGCCCTTGTCTTCTCAGGCTAATTCCTCATTCTGATATCTCAGTCTTCCTTGTCTCGTCTCCAGCGTTCTGCCTGCATTCTCCAGATTTTAAATCAAGTCTTTTGTCCTTGATTTCAACTGAACGTTGCTCGAATAAGGCATTTGTATGTGGCAGACATTCCCAAAGGTTTATGGCAATGGAAGAAGGAGAATCAGATCATGAAACCAAGAAGCAAATGACTTGATCGTGGAGTTAGAGATTTCCTGCTTAAAAGTTCTCTGGTCCCTTTTATCTAGTTTCCAACTTTCTCATGATATACTATCCCCTCCCTGTTCTCTCTTTTCCTCCTAATTACCCGTGAAACCCCATTATTCCTTAACCTAAGTAATTCTCTATTTCACTTTCTTCTGCTAGAAGAGGCTTTGCAATCTCATCATCTTCCCCTAAAACAATCTGTTAAATATTTTCCTAAATGGAGACAGCTGCTTCCCTAAGAGAAGCTCTTGGATCAGCTGTTAAAATAACAAACTTTTCCCTAGCAACATACATGATAAGTACGGTAATTCTTATAAAACTAGGCAATACAAGCAGCAGCAGTCATGGAAGCACTGAGTTTATTTTCTCTTCATGAAAGTTATCTCTTTTCTCAAAGAGAATTGTGAGGGTTAACTGTTGATTGGATGTCAAATTCAAGTCCTGGTCCAGCACACCATACACCATTCAAGAACTAGCTTTGCCTTTTCCACAGTAGTCCTTCAACTAATTCAATGGGCTACATGGAAAAAGAGAATATTTAAGAAACAAAAAGGCATCCAAGATGATGTATCCTTTAGTTTTGAAGTAGGTCATCATGCCAGGCACAGTGGTGCACACTTGGAATCCCAGCAGCTCAGGAGGCTGAGGGAGGAGGATCACCAGTTCAAAGCCAGCTTCACAACTTAGTAATACCCCATCTCTAACTAAAATATTAAAAGGCCTGGGGGGGTGTTGCTCAGTGGTTAAGCACCCCTTGGTTCAATCCCCAGGGAAGGAAGGAAGGAGGGAAGGAAGGAAAGAAAGAGAGAGAAAGAAAATAATTAGGTCATCATGAGGACATTTAGAAAGGGGGAAAAATGACACACACGTAGGAAGAGCACACAGTGATACTGGGGAATCATGGTGCACAGATTCACACAAGTATCTTGGGCAGGTTTATAAGGCAAGATGAGAATTTTGATTTTAATTCAGTAGATTGAAAGCAAAAGCACTACTGTCATTTGTGATGTGACTGACAAGCAATTGCTTTTGGTCCCATTACAGCCTTAGAGCATCCTGAGCATGGCACATGTGAGTCTGCGTAATCTGCTCTGATCAAGCAACAGAGTGTGTTCCACTTAGGACGCCAAACTTTGAGGAACTTCAACTCCAATACATCTGAAAGAGAAAATGGATAAAAGCCTTGAATTGTGGAACTGCACATACAAGAGGACAAGGAATGTTTACCCTATAAGAACAGCAAGTTTAAGGACTAATGTGAAACTGAAACTCTTGAGAACATAGTTTGGTATTTTTGACCTTTGAGTTCTTGGTGCCTGCGTATGGTTGCTACTCAATAAAGGTCTGTTGAATGAATGAATAATTGAATGGCCAGCTGTCAGACAGAACAGAAGTTAAATTTGTTCTTTGTGTCCCCAAAGGGCAGAGGGTGATAGAAGCTGTAGAGATAGAGATATACATGGAAGCTTAACATAAAGCAGACTTTAACTTGTGCAACCCCCCAGCAATGAATGGAGCTACTACAGAGAAAGTCAAGTTTCCATCATGTGCCAGAGTGAGCAAGCTAACACTGGAGAGGATGATGTAAGTTCATTTGTGCTCTAACTACCCAGCTTCATCAAAATATTTGAATTTCTAACATGATATAGATCTTTTATAATGACTTGTGAGCATTTTAATATGACTTTCTTGGCATACATAGCAAACTACACTGAAAAGTCCCTACTTAAACTTGGTTTTCATGTTGTTCTTTACTGTGTTTCACGAAGTTGAACATTGTCAAAAAGAGACAACACATATGTACATACACAGCGATCCCCACCACCCATTAGACAAAGTTTCCAATTTATTCAGCTAAAGATATGAAATCTCACGAGAATTCAGATGGTCCCATTAGCAAAGCTTCACATAGAAAATTTCAATATACTTTACTTTCCTCCATTGTCAAGAAAAGAGGATATAATTTTACTCAGATTTTCCAGCATGATATGTACATACATTGCCTTTTATATTTGCACTTATACCACAACCCTTGTGGAAATTTTCATGATCAGCAATATTATTTTGTTTAGTACTAGTGGAATTCCCCATTCTTGAACTACATTCAGCATCTTGAGAAGAACATGTTCCAAGTGTGGCTGAATAATACCTCTGCCTAGACTTTTGTTCTCAAAAGACTGTTTGAGATTATATATGTCTAATTATATAAGTAACTCAATTCACATGATTTTCCCATGTAATTCTATTGTCTGTTTTGAACATAATATTGTCCAGTAATTTTTTAATTCAGCCATTTTCTTTGGTAGTGCCTAGGAATTATAGACAAAAGAAATCTTAGCATTCTCTTTAAGACTAGATAAACCCTAAGAAGGAAAGAGATGGGTAGAAAAAATTCTAAGAAATAAGGAGGAGTTTAATAACAAAAGGTATAAAAATGATCTAGAAAAGTCTATCCTATAGTACCTTAAATTTTGGCAAAGATTATCTGTTTGACAAAAGTTCTTTGTTTGAACCTTCTCCTAGGATCACCTGTAGACTTCCTTATAAAATCCAGTGTTAGCAATGAACCGTTATGTCTGTTCAGCAAAAACCCCAGCCCTTGATATCTGATCACTCTCAACATCTGATATTATCAGATTCCTCACTCTCCTCTTGCTCCAGGTAATGTCTGATCACCCTCTCCCATCTTCAGCAAGAATTCTGCAATGTCAGTATAGCCAGAATCCCCCTTAGCCCCTGATGTTTTCTTTTAGTAATTTTCCATTCTCTGATTCCAGTCCTGCTCCTTGGTTATAATTTCTCACTTGTTCTTGATGTATTAGGTGCTGAGACCAATCTCTTTCCCTGATTACAAATTCCATTGCCAGTGTATCTAAACCTATCATAGTGGTCCTTTATAAAGTCTTCCTTATCATGATTTAACAAGAGTTATTGAATACTTTCTCTTTTTTTCTTTAATATCTAGTACAGATGTTAACAGTGTTAAAGTCTGCCTAATGACAACTATCCTTTCCAAAACTGTCAGAACAGAAGTCTTGTCATTTAAAAGTATCATGATTTATATGACTTCCTTTGGACATTTTAATATTAACAAATAAATCTAAAAGAACCTAATCTCAATTCTAAAATATTATAAGAAACCTATTAAAGAGATTCAGATTTCTATGTGAGATTTGGCTCTAGAACTTTTGACTACCTTTTACTGGTAAAGAAATCTACTCATTTATTAAATACTCATTGAATATCTACACAATGCCAGACATTACCATGGCTTTGCTTATTCAAATGAAAACAAGACAGCTTCCCTGACCTAGAGAACTCTTTGTAAATGCTATTTTATCATTCTCTTTCATCTGAAGCCTAGCAATTTCTTCCTTGAGGCATGATTAGTTCATATATAAAAGTGAACAAAATTTGAAAAATAATTTCATAAGAAAAATAGACTGTGAATAAAACATATTCTCTAAAACATTTCTGTTTCATACTTGATGCAATAACTTAAAATTCTAAAAAAAAATATCTAAATATTGAATTGACATATTAGTCTAGACTAAAAGCCTTTGTGTCTCCCAGCATTTCTCACTAAAATTCTATATTCTAAGCAGGTAAACCCCCACCCCCTTAGCTACACACATACAACACACCACACACACACACACACACACACACATACACACACATTCTCTGTGTGTAAAAATTCTGACTTTTATAATGTTTTGTAACTAGCAGAAGAATGATGTGTGATAAAGGTATAAATCAACCCCTTCAGGATCATAAATGAATGGAGGAGATAACAATGAGTAATACCCAATGCTGAATGCAGTAAAGAAGACAATGTTTTCTGGAACACAAAATTTTACCAAACTTCCATTTGGTCTAAAACAGCATGAACAGAATTCTAGTATATTGAGTTAAAATATGTGCCCCAAAGAGCATTAAAGTTTCCAAATACAAGTAGTTTCCAAGCACAAACATCAAACAAACAAAAACATTAGTCATGGAGGCATGATTTTCCTAGTGATATGTAAATTAATGAAACAATGTTTAATAGAAGACTTTTTCAGACCTTTACTTTTCTAGTAAAATTTACATAGTATAACTTTCCAAGACCAGCATATAACTTTTTTACCTTTGTGAAAGGTGCTTAATTATGGAAGCATTTTCTCGAGGAAACACCTTGCCAAAGTTTTCAGGAAACACAGATATAGGTGAGGGAATCTAAGGAAATGATATGTGCAATTCACTCTTTGCAGAGGCTGGCCCAGAGCAAATGGTCACTAAAAGGTATTGGTAGTTGGTAGTTGTAGTAACAGTAAGAGGATTGCTGTTGTTATTGCCTGACGAGGAAATTCACAAAACCTATGCAGAGTCTTTCTGAAAAGAAATGGGAGTACTATCAGATTTAAAGTGCCACAATATGTTAAGCATGCAATTATCAATTAATTATTGCAACTTTAATATGAGGTATATTTATTATGCCAATTATATAGGACAATGAAATGGGGGCTAAGAGATTGCTGAAATATCCCCAGTGGGTAAATGAACTGAACTCGAAATTAACTTGTTTGCTAAATCACTTTAATTTCTTAAACAAGCTTTTAATTTTAAATTAAAGAGGGGTCTTTGCTTTTTTATTTTTTTTTATTTTTGTGTTTGTCTTATATTATCCCAAATGGAGTAATGCTCTGGAGGATCGAGCAAAACCAACAGTAAACTTAGACTGTGTTGTTTCTTCTTTTCTTTTTCCTTTGGGTCTTAGGTTCTTATTATAAAGTAAGAACCTTTCTTCCTTCTTTCCTTCCCACTTCTTTCCCTCCTCCCTTTCGGATTTTTGTTTTGAGCAATTTCATGAAACACTGCACTTTTTAATCTTAAGAGATAGACATGAAAGGAGGGAAAATTCAGAATTTCATTTTGGATCTGTTAAGTTGGAGAGTCTGACCTACATCCATGGAGAGACATCAAGCAGACATTTGACATGAAAACAAAGAGTGAGGCAGAGAGATGTGAATGACTCCATTGGAAATGTGGGACTCATCACCAAGAGTGAGCTCCCAAACATGAACTGATGAGATCACTCAAGGACAAAAGCTCGAGATGGAAAAAATGACAGTATGAAACCAAACCCTGAGTTACCAAATGAAGAGGGCAAAGAAGAAGTTAAAAAAAAAAAGAAAGAAAGAAAGAAAAGAAAAGAAAACAGGAATAGACTAAAGACAAAAGAAAATCCAGAAGGAGTGATAAAGCAGTGTTTAAAAACTAAAAGCATGAAGCCCTGCTAAGTAACAGGCACAGGGAATAAAGAAGTAGTGAATGTGTGAATGTGTTTATCAGAGAATATTTTGAAATATGAACTCTTTCTTCCCCTAGGACAGGATGCAGAGGACAGATGATGCATGGCCCATGGGAGGAGAGGGGCATTTCCTCCATAGCCGATGGATGCAAACATGAGTTGGTTTAGAGGTGAGAAAATGAGGAACTTAATGTCTGATGGCAATAATTTTCCCATTGAGGGACGAGGTTCTTAAACAAGATCAAATCTCAAGTATGTGGAATTGTGTAATATAAGGACAAAGTTTCAGTGTACATGAGCTTCTGTCACAAGATGCTGTGCAAAGTAAAGACTGCCTCTATAAGCATATAAATGGATGTTATGGCAATAAAGATTATGAAATTTCAAAATACTCTAAGAAAAATGAATTTACTCCAAAAGTTGAGCCTATTAAGTACTTGTCTAAAGAGAAGAATGGACTTTTATCTGCTTCTCAGAGAGAAGCCTCTCTAACAGGAGCCAGTGTCTCAGTGTCCATTCCTCTTTTTTTCTACTATAACTTTTACTAACATCGTTATGACATTTACAGCCTACAGACTCTGCCTCTCAGGATGATTAGCAAAGACCAGGGGACGAAACATTTCATCTTATTTTCCTTGGTTCTTTAATGTGACTATACCGGATGACTGGTATGGTATAGTAAGAACTCAATTGAGATTCTTGGAGATACAATCTACCTCCATAGAATGAGCCAAGCCACAACCTGAGACTGTGGTGAGCGAATGACTGTGGGTCATGCAAATATAAAACTGAATAGTTTGTGAGCATTGCATAAATCCAAGTCTAACAAACTGCATCAGGGTTCACAAAGTAAAGTCACACTTAACTTTACTAAGCTGAGGAAATGACTGTGTTTTTTGATCTTTTAAATTTTTCCATAGTTTACACAAAGCTTAAATTTGACATTCCCAGTAGTCCCCTTGGGATTTTAAACTGAGGTTTACGGACAACCCATGAAGTACAGGGATTAGACAGAACTTGCTCATTGCGTCCTCCAACCCTGCAGTCATCTCCTTCTTGTCTATTCCTGGGTACATCCAGTGCAGAGATTCACTGCTCCTCTTCCAAAATGAAGAAACATCTCTTAAATTAAATGGGAAAAAGCAGTGAGACATCACTATATTCCCACAAGAATGCTCAAAAGCCAAAACACTGGCAATGCCAAATGTTGGCAAAGATGTGGAGCAGCATGAACTATCATCCATTGCAGGTGGGAATCCAAATAGGGTAGACACTTTGAAGATACTTTTACAGTTTCTTACAAAACTAAGGTATATTCTTGCCATTTGATCCAGCAGTCTTGCTCTTATTTATCCAAATGAAATGAAAACTTATTTTCACACCATAACTTATATATGGGTACTTATAGAAGCTTTATTTTTTAATTTCCAAAACTAAGAAGCCATGAAGATGTCCTTCAGTATGTGAATGGATTAAATAACCAGTAGAATATCCAAATAATGGTATATTATACAGTGCTAAAAAGAAATGAGCTACCAAGATAATAAAAGATATGGAGGAATATTAAATACAAATTACTAAGTGGAAGAAGCCAATATAAAAGTGTCACCATTTATGATTCTAGATATATGGATTTCTATAAAAAGTGTGACCATAAAAATAGCAGAAATATCAGTGGCTGCCAGGAGCTAGGAAGGAGAGAAGGATAAATAGGAAGAACACAGATGATTTGGGGGGCAATCAAACTCTGTATAATGCTATAATAGCAGGTATATGTCATTATTCATTAGTCCAAACTCATAGAATATACATTGAGACTAAACGCTATCATAAACTTCATAAACACTTCATAATAATGAAGTATAGGTTCATTAATTGCAACAAATATACCAGTGTTGTGCAGGATGTTGATAACATGGGATACAGTGGGATATAGGATAAAGACATGTGGGAACTCTCTGAACTTTTCAATTAATTTTCCTGTGAACCACAAACTCAAAAAGAGCAATCTATTTTTACAAAATGAATGAAAAGTTATAACCAGATTAACTAAAAACCTCTAGATATCTCTCACATAAACTGTTTGCCATGGCCACTCTAAAACATTCTTGCTTAATTTTTTCTTTAGTTGAGTGACAGAACTTTTACACTTTATTCTTAACTGACTCTAATTCTCCTGGACGCCCTATACACCCACCACACAGTCCCAGTTCAACACATCCTTTGTAACACATCCTTACGTGTTTCTAGAATGACCCACTTTCTGGAGAGTAAAATAGTTACAATTCATTAGTTTTATGCTTTTATAATCTCTACAGTTAAAAAAAAAATTCACAAGTGAAGAGAAGAACCGCACAGCTGAGTGATTTTTGAACGTTTATTATTTAAGTCTGTCTTTATTTTGAGAAAGTGACTTCAACAGGTCATGGTGGGCCTGAATTCAGACAGAACAAGCCCAAATTCCATCCTCAGTGCCATGCAAAACAGGAAGGAACACATAAAACTGTCAGGCCATTTCACTGAAAGGTCTGTATTGGAGCTGAAGAAAAAAAAAAAAAGGAACATTTCCAGTAGTAGCCTGGAAGGTTTTATTTCATTTGTTTGCCTTATAAAGTCGTGCTTGGTCATCTTATTAAAAGACAACCTTGCTATAGAAAACACAAGACTGCTCCATGAAATTATGCATCAACAAATATTGATTTGCACCAGATTGGACCCTGGTTGCAGGAAGGCAAAGCTGTGGCCCAAATGGTCCCATTGATTCAGGATAGAGGAACTGTGTCTTCTGTCTGTTTTGACTCTCCAGGATTTCCTTAAATTTTCCCCCATCAAAAATATATCAGTCTGCAGACTGAGGTGTTGAATGAATGTGCCAGTAGGTGTGAAGCTTTGGGCAGGATTGGAGAGCTCTTTTCACCTCCCTGTCAAGTCCTGCCCACCACAGGCTACCTTGCCTTTCCTCTCCTTTTTGCTATTGCTCTGACTTCATGATAATGACATTTATTTACTAAGCTTTCACTTAAAGGCCGTTTCACCCAGTATTGGGGTAAAACAAAATCACTCCTTTATCCCCATAAATATTCAGACAGATATGGCAAAATATGAGAAGGTATCAGAAGGTGTGTTGGATCACATACATTTGGTTATCTTCAAATTTTTGCCTATAGCAAGTATACAGACAACTGAATAGCAGTGATTTAGTACTTTGAGAAGAAAAGGCACAACAGAATATATTTACTAAAAAAAAAAAAATTCTTAGGGAATAGAAAAGAGTGAGCATGGAAGCTTCTCCTGAGAAGCAATGACTAAACTGAGATTTGAAGTCTGAGAAGGATCTAAATAAATGGACAGGGTAAAGTCATGCTATGGTTTCAATGCCCCTCTTCAAAATGGTTGAAATTTAATTGTTACTGTGATGATACTAGCAAGGGTGCCTTAAAGAAGTGATTAGAACAGGAGAGGATCATCATCATGACTGCATCAATCCTGTGATCTCAGGTGCAAGGTGAGTTCAGGTTCCTTGATTTTCTCCTGCTCCCACAAGCTTACTTGCCTTTCTGCTATGTCAGGATGCAGCCAGAAGTCCCTCACTGATACGGTCAGTCCCTCGACCTTGGACTTATCAGCCTCCAAAAGCATAAAATGAATAAACTTCTGCTTATAATTTACCCAGTCTTCAGTATTATCTTATAGATGCAGAAAATAGACTGAGACGGACTAGAAGTTATCTTATTGCCACCGTTCATCATAACAGGAAACAAAGGAAAGATGAAATAACTTTTTCAGGATCACACAGTTGTCAAGTGGCAGAACTGGAATTCAAACTTCCCTCAGACAAAAAGAACCAAATCCGAATCTTCATGCATGTTATTTTTCTCTCATAAGGCCTAATTCCTTCATTTACTAAATGCATTTCACATATCACCACTTCATTTGCAAAGTGGTGATATGTGAAATGCTTAGTGCAATATGAGAATCAATACCATTAATTCTGTCATCCTTGTCAGTCACTAAACTGAAAGCTCTGGGCATTCAGATAATACATCCATCTGACTTATGCCCTACTCAATATTTGGCATATGAAAGATGATTAATATGCACATGGCATTCTTTAGGGAATGAAATGATATACAAGAAGTTTAGACATAATGTGAGTACTTTCTCAATGAATGTTAGTTCTTCATATCTAACACTGTGCCAAAAAAAGAAAGATGATTCTTTTACCCAGAAAATTTTATTTGGAATATGAATGAATACCCTTAATTAACATTTTGCATTGTCATCCGGACTCAAGCTATACTTCATGGTTAATAGTTGTCTAACATATGTCTTTTGGCAACAGTTCAGACATGATCCATTGATTCAGCTACAAGCACCATCCCCAACAGAGGAATAAATAAGAAGGAGGATTGATGTATCTAAGAAAGATGACAGTGATGTCTGAGTTGTCCTGGAGGGTGGGGGTTGGGGTGAGGACAACTACAAATAAATACTGTAAGTCATTTTGTGGTCCTAAAATCTAAGATGATTTCATATTCTTATAATAAATTTGCATTTCCCTGATTTTCTGCTGAAATGTTGACTCTTTCATTAGCACAGATTTCAGCTTTTCAGTGGTTGACTGTATTGAGAACAATGAAGTCCTGGAAAGCTGTGTGATTTCTCTAGACTGCAGTGAAAAGAATCATCTAAGAAATCTGGTCAGAGTGATTCATTTGTCACTGAATGACTATTGAGATGGTCACAGTCATCATCTAAGAAAGCAATTCCAATTATTTGTACAGAGGACCAGTTGAGAGGTTGAGATTTTTTGTATGTCCCCTCTAACACCTACATCAATCCCCATAGCAGCAACTAAAAGCTTAGCCTAAACCCAAGTGATTATGTTTCCATCAGTTTAGAACAGTACTGCAGAGAGTAAAGTAAAAAGGGAATCAAGTATCTCTTTCATTTGCCTGTATTTTAAAATATTTATTCATTTATATTTGCTCACTTTTCAGGGGAGCTTAAGGGACACAAATTAATTTACACTGAAAATTTTTCTGGAAGTAATTATAATTTCAAAGGACTCACATTATTTGATTTCAACATAAGTTACCTGGTGTGCATTCAATACCAATTTTCTGTAATGATGAAAACACTATCATGCTATTAACTCTTCCCCATCTAATTCCTGAAGGATGCACCTCACTGCAAGCCTGGATTGTTATATGAGGACAAAACCACTCATAATTTTTATTATTTTAAGAGCATTCTCATGAAAGGCCAATGGGTATGTGAAAAAACACACAACATTACTAAATAAGCATCAGGGAAATGCAAATTAAAATCACAATGATGTATATTGCCTCACACCTATTAGAATGATTATTATCAAAAAGACAAGAGATAGTGTTAATGAGGGTGTAGAGAAAAAAGAACCCTTGACCACTGTTGGTGGAATGTAAATTAATACAACTATCATGGAAAACTGCATGAAGGTTCTTCACAAAATGAAAAATAGAGGGCTGGGGATGTAGCTCAGTGGCAGAGAGATTGTCTAGTGTGGTGTGCAAGACTCTGGTTTCAATCCACAGTATTACACAATTAATAATAATATATTCCAGTAATCCCACAACTCATTATTTATTGAAAGGAAATGAAATCAGTATGTTAAAAGAATATCTGCATTCCCGTGTTCATTGCAGTATTATACACAATGATCAAAATATAGTATCAACCCAAATGTCCATCAATGGATGAATAGATAAAGAAAATGGTGACACATATACACAACAGAATATTATTCACTCTTAAACAAAAGGAAATTCTGTTGTTTGCAACACCATGGATGAACCTGTGAACTAAGGCATAGAAAGACAAATATCACATGATCTCACTTGTGGAATTTAATATATGTTAAACTAATAAAATCAGAGAATATAATGCTGGTTACCAGACCTTTAAAAGTAGGGGAAGTTGAGAAGTGATGGTAAAAAGATACAAAACTTCAGTTATATAGGAGGAGTAAGTTCAAGTGATCAATTGCACATCAGAGCTATTATAGTTAATAACAATATACTGTATATTTGAAAATTGCTAAGAAAGTAGATTTTAAGTGTTCTCACCACAAAAAAATAATAAGTATGTAAGGCAATGCGTATATTAATTAGGTGGATTTAGTCATCCCATAATGCCTATGTCTATCCAAACATTTTATTATAAAAAATAAATACATTATGGTTTAGATGTGGTGTCCCCCAAAATCTCAGGTATAAGACAAGTCAAGTAGGTTCAGAGGAGTAACGATTGGGTTGTGAAAGCCTTAACCCAATCAGTGAATTAATCCCCTGATAGGGATTAACTGAGTGGTAACTGGTGTGGTAGGGTGTGGCTGGAAGAGGTGGCACTTGTGGAATGGCTTAGGGGTATATATTAATATCTGGCTGGTGAAGCCTCTTTTTCTTTCTGCTTACTGATCGCCATGTGAGCTGCTTCCCTCCATCACACTCTTCTTCCGTGCGTGATGTTTTGCCTCACCTCAAGCCCTGAGGAATGAAGCCGCCTTCTATGAACTAAGATCTCAGAAACCATGAGCCTTCAAATAAACTTTTCCTCCCCTACAATTGTGCTGATTGGGTCCTTTATTCACAGCAGTGAAAAAGATGAATAAAGCAAAATACATATGATTTTGTCAGTTAACAATACCTAGAGATTTGTTATAACCAAAAACTCAAAAAAATTTGAGTGCTCATTGAAAAAAAAAATTGAAAACTTGTTGAGAGCCACAGCCAAAGGGGCCCCAGCAAACTTCCAGCGGCCAGCAAGCTTCAGACTGCCAGCTGATGATTGGCTCACAGTGGCCCCAGCAACATCTAGCTGATTGGCTCCTCTGCGGTGATGTTCATTGGGCTGTTTCCCTGCCCTTCAGACTGCCAGCTGATGATTGGCTCACAGCAGCCCCAGCAACATCTAGCTGATTGGCTCCTCCATGGAGCTGCTCATTGGAGGACTTCTTTGGCTCCGCCCACGTGACCCAGCCAATCGGCTTCAAGAGCAGGAGGATTGTGGGAGGTGGTGAGGTTGGTGTGAGTGAGGCTTGTGGAAGCCGGTGGTGGCAGTTGGGCTCTGAGGGTTTTTCCCTGGAGCTGTTTTGTTTGGCGTTTGTAGTTCTAAAAATAAAGTTAGTTTCTTTTTGACAAGTGGCTCCTGATTTGTGCCAAGCCAGACTTCGGCAAAAACTCTAACTTTTGGAAGCATTGTCACCTGTGCCAAAAGGCTCCCTTGGACACTTGGTTTCTTAGGAAAGCAGAGCCGATGCCCCAGGTTAACAACCTCAAGTCTAGGGTTTTTCACAAAGTGCTCCAATCTGTTGTTTGCTTTATAGTAAGTTTCCCTACAGTTCAGTAACACATTCAAGTAGGGAACAATTATGAAATGGAAATGTGCACTGACTATGGAAAAGTGTATGCTGAATATTAAACAGATGCCTAGAAAGGTCAGTTGGACAGAATAAATTGTATAGGAGAGGATGATTTGGAAGGCATTTTTTGTTTGCAAAAAAATGGTAATAGTGGTGATTCAAAGAAGCATTTCAAATTTGCTAATTTGTGCATTACTCTATTATTCATTGATTACCTATGTTTCATCATAAATACCTAAATGAACACCCAACAGATAGTATGCTTTACAGAACATGTTATATTTCGTATCTGCTAAAAATAGAGATTACGCTGGTAAAATTAAAATTTGATAAATGATCCCCTCTCCCATCTAAAACCTAACCTTCAACTTATGCTAGAGATCCCATTTGTTCCTAAGAACTTGACTTCTGCAGTTGTCTCTGTCTCTTCTGCAGTATTAGCTTCTTCTTTCCTGGATCATCCCCCATCAGTACCAAAGTCTCCTATATCACCTTTAAAATCATCTATTATAAAATAATCCCACTAAATCCTATATCCTCCTCCAAATGTACTCCTCTCTCCTCCTCGTAGCAGAAGTTTTCTAAGAAGTCGTCTATATGATTTTTCTACATGTTCTGTGGCATTCTTTCCAAATCCCAAGCCAACTTTCCTTCCCACAGTATAGCCCCAAAGTAAGCCAGCTATTTGAGTGCAGCCATGGCATGCATTGTAACAGCCCAATGCTCAATCTATGGTTCTCATCTCTTGGGACCTCCCACCACATTTATGCTCTCCTTCTCTCATCATGGTCTTCACTCTAGTATTCACTGCCTCCTGGACTTACTACTTTTCAATTGCTGGTCTTCTCTCCTTGTTCCTTTTGTCTTCCTTCTCTTTACCAGGTCTGTGAACTATATATTCACTCCCTGGTAGGCACCTCAAGTCTAAGTTTTAAATGCCACCCATATGTACATCATGCATAATGATATCTAAACATATAATCTCTATTTCCAGTATTTCCTAAGTTTCTTATCCATATAGTAGGAACTTGACATGTCAACTTGTATGGCCATTTAAAACTCTGTCTGGTGTTCTTTCTTTCCTCAGTGAAGGTGCCACCCACAAGTCATGGTTCTCCACACTCAGAGCCAATCTAGCAACAATTGCTGTTGCTGCGATGTGGAATCTAACCACTTCTTACCACGTCATTCCTGTGACCCTATCCCAGATTGCCTTCCTCTCTTATCTTAATTTCATCTCAAGAGTCTTAACTGGTTTCCTTGTCTTTCCTCTTAACATCCCACAGTCTATTCTTCCCCAGAAGCCAAAGGAATTTTTAAAACACAAATCATATTATGTTGATTTCCCAGTTAAAATCCTCCAATGACTTTTCACCCATTACACTTGATAAAAATTCCTTTTTCAAACACATAGGCCATAAAACATCAAGCACTACTAAAATGAACACCGAGATTAACAAAATCTCTGCAATAGCTATGGAGAGATAGTCTTTGTAATATATACATACATGTATATATACATATATGTATGTATATTAGAATAAATATGACAAGACAATGAGAAAAGACACAATCTTCAAAATGACATTGGACAAATCAGATATTCATGCAAATTCCAATTTGGCCCTAACTTAGCATAATAAAATAATGAAAACAAAATTCTGGATCAACCAAAGAGATGAATGTTATAAATAAATTATTTAAAAAGTGACAAAATAGAAGTGAATATTTAATGAATTGAACCAAGAAAGGCTTTTTTAAGCATAATATTCATAGAGAAAATTAATAAAGGTGACAATATTAAACAAACAACAAAGCAAAAAACACTTTTGAATTTTCTTAACGAAATACAAACCAAAGGAAAACACAACCCAAGTTAGAAATAATCTAAAAAATAATTTTTCAAAGATGAACAAAGTGATATTTTCAGTAAATAAATAAAATATTTTTGCTAATTAGTTGCCTTATCAAAAGAAAGAAAGAAAGAAAGAAAAACAATGCCTATTTAGGAAAGAATAATCTCTAATAAGCACTTGGGAGGTATACAATAGGCCATGCTTACTATAATAATAAATTTATAAGAAAAATCCAATATTTTAATAAAAAAAGAAAAAACAAGAAATTAGAAAATAGTCAAATTATACAAGCAAATATAAATTAAATCTATGATTTACCATTTTCACTGGGCATTTAAAAATTACTCAACATTCAAAAATTATTTTTAAAGTGTTGATGATAATGTGAATTGAAAAAGGTTTTCTCAAAGATATTTGGCGATATACTATATTTTATCTTTTATATCCTATATTTTATCCAAGTGCAAAGGGCAACACACTTTTAAGTACCACTAGAGAACAGTAATAGGCAAACTTGTATCTCATCAATTATAAAACGTGTATAAATTTTAGAAATGACAGAAAGTAAAAGGCAGAAAATTTAGAATCAGTGATCTATGTTGTAACAAAAGTATTATTTAAAGAAAAAACCTATTTATTCAATAATTTCCAATAATAGGTGGTGCAATGGGTTGAACAGTGATCCCACAAAAGATATGTCCATACCTTAATCCCCAGAATATGTGAATGTGTCTTTATTTGGAAAAAGAATCCTTGCAGATGTAACTTAATTAAGAACTTCAAGATGACATCATCTTGTATTGTCCCACTGGGCCCTAATAACCAGCATCCTTATGGAAGATATATAGCAGAGATACATACAGGATGAAGATGTACACAGGGGTTGGAGTTATATAGACACAGATAAGGAAAACCAGGAGCTACCAGAAACCAGAGTGAGGAATTTCTTCCCCAGTCTCCCTGAGAGGGTGCAGCCAGAACCCAGAGGAAGGCAGTCCTGCTGACACCTGGATGTGGGCTTCTGGCCTCCAGAACTGTAAGAGATTAATTTGTTGCTTTATGCCACAAAGTTTGCAATATTTTTTCCTGTAGCCCTAGAAATATAATATAGGGTGTGATCAAAACAAGTTAAAAATATTAATGAATAAATGAAGAATAAATGAAAATGTGTAAAAGTAGAAAGGAAAAACACGCAAATGTTGACTGATTTTATTTTGATGGTATGACTTCCATATTTTCCAGATTTCAAACTATTACCATAAATGACTTGTAAATCAGGAAAAAATAATAAATGGTATGAAAATATAACACTGAAGGAGGTCATTTTTTAAAAGGAAATTGTTCTACTGTAATTCTATTACAATAGCTTGACTATGCCTTTCCCTTGTGTTCTATTCTAAACTTCATCTTTGTAATTAAAGAAGGTAGATCTTCCTGGTCACAATGCAAAGAAGAAACATCTCTTAAAATTTCTCTAACATAAAACTTTATTTACTTCTATATGTTTTCTTTCTTCTCAATGCATGTCTATAATTATTATTGAGTGTCCTTTTGTTCATTTCCTCCCAAACTATTCTTTATTAAAACAATATCAGTGCTGCTTTGGAAAGATCTCAGCATATCCTATTAAGATCAAATATTATTACTAATGAGAATGCAGCTGGTCCTGATACATGCATTTGAATACCTCTGCTTTTTTAGAGCTTTTTTAAGAGTAAAAGTCATAATAACATTTTAACTAATATATTTTGTTTTTAGAGGAAATCCTAGGTTTGCAGAAAAATATAGAGCTCCAATATTTCCCCTCACCCACCTACACCTTTTCCCCATTACTGATATCTAAGTGTGGTTCATTTATTATAACTGATGAGCCAATACCAATGTGTTATTATGATCTACATTAGGGTTAACTCCTTGTATTGTGTATTCTATGGGATTTGACACATGTACAATGCCATGAATCTTCATTGCAGTACCAAATATAATAATTTCACTACTCTAAAATCCCCAGTACTCATATTTACTCTTCCCTCCCTTCTCTCTCCCCAAACCCCTAGAAATCACTGATCTTTTTATTGTTTTTAGTTTTTCCTTTTCCAGAATATCATGATAGTTGGCATCATGCAGCTCTTAGCAATTGGCTTCTTTCCTTAACAGTATGCATTTAAGTTCCTTTATTGTCTTCATGGCTTAATAGCACATTTCTTTTTATTGCTAAATAATATAGATTTGGCAAAATCCTGTAAACAGTTCTGTTCATTGCTGCACATGACACTTCCTTATGTCTCCATGTTTACACAGTAACATCTATTTCATTAGAGAATGGGCAATTTATGCAGAGTGAGACTCCCTCTAGTCTTGAGAGGAGGTTTTGCCATGACACTGATGTCTAATTACACTGTTAAGTCAGCTCTTTCTGTTCCTAAAGGAACAAGCTGTTCTTCATTCATCCAATATGGGGACAATACCTAAAAGTCTTTCTGGAGGACTCCTTATTAAAGTGGAAAAATAGGATAAAAATAGAAAAAAATAGAAAAAAAATCTGTCTCTATAAATATTATAGGTAACCATCTTTTTCATACTATTATTTCCTAGAAGTCAACTTTAAAACATATGGCATGCTACAACTCCACATGCTTCCCTAGCAAATAAATTTTCCATCAAAGGATTTGTAATATTTATCACACTGAGAAGTGTAAGAATTTTTTAAACTATTTCTGATTTATGGAAATTACTATTACCTTTTTGTTATGACTGTGCTATTAATTCTCTTGGGATTTGCTTTTTATTGTTTAATTTTTATTTTAACTTTTCTTGAATGATATGGTTTTGCATAATATTACTTCTCACTTACTCTTTAATAAATTTTTCTTCTCTATGTATGTCTCCATGTCTTTGTAATGTTGGTTCTTTAAAAGCTAACAGGTAACTGTAACGATGCAGGGAGTAAAACATTTATTAGTATTGAGCATAACAGGTGCTTTCCATACAGGTACTATTAGAAGGCATCCCCCGCCCCCGGAACACTTCCCATCAAGGTCTTTCTTTAGATACTTCTAGTGAGTAGCAGGTTAGATCATTCTCTGTGCTGATATTTAAACAACCCATACAACAGTACACCAAAGAAAATGAAGTTTTCTATTTGTGAATTAAAGTAAAAAGGAAAAAATTGCAAAATAAATCTTTATGTCACTTAAAAGCCTTTCTTCATAATTGCTAAAATACAATGTTCTAAAAATGCTTTTAATGGGAAGTCTCAAAAAGAATTGGCAGGAAACAGCACATTTAGAAGAAAGCTAATTTCCAGAAATTAGGCCAGCAAGAAGGCTTATTCATTTGATGTAAGTATTGATTGAAACTTTAAGTATTCAAATAGTTGAGGTTTTAGAAATTTAGGATATAAATAGATTCATTCTTATTTAAATTCAAAGTGCTACCATATTTGAGCCTGTGAATCCTTTCATGACTAAGATTATGAGACATAAGGAAACATATGTGAGAAAATCCCAAGCATGTTCTTTCTCTCAGTCCTTATGTGCTTTCTAGCAGTGTTATTCTTGTGACAGAAAACCCTTGCTTTCAACTACATCTTTTTTGCCATGAGTTGAAGGGAAACTATCAAAAATTGTAAAAGCATAAATATTTGGGTATTTATTCACAACACTATATCCCAAAGGGATTCCAGCTATTGGAGTCTCTCTCATTTGAAGCTGTAACTCATTTCGATGGTATTAATAAAAGAAATGAGGTGATTGCTGTTATGATCAAATCAGAAATGGCTGCAAATGGAAACTAGAAGTAGATGATGGACAGTGGAATCAGGGAAAGGGAAAGGTAGATATCAGATTAAAGTACCCTAATGTAGACAAAGATAAATAATCCATAGCAAAACCAAGGAGACTATAAAAGACAAAACTGAAGTTTCAGAAAAACATGAGAATGGAGAAATGATCCAACTTGGCCTTCCCTTTAATATACCTGAAACATTCAAGTTTTCTAGATTCTCTCATCTGTGGTAGTTCCAGAGCTTATCTACAGAAAAACTTAGGAGAACACACTAGGGAATTTATCTTGAAATAATATGTTTTCAAGTAAGTAGTATTATTTCTACTTAATGTTACGTTATAGGAAAATGAATAAAATAAACTTTTCTAATAAAGCATATACTCAAATTATGTTCACTATTTATAAACAATTATAGATCACACTAAAATATTATTCTTTATTATGGAATTTTCCTTGGAGATGCTTTTGGCCACAAGTAATGAAACATTTGGCCAAATGTTGTACCAAAATGGTTTTGATGACCTTAAAAAATCACACAGCAACTCGACTGTTATCAACAGATCCATGGTTCACACAGTATTGTATTTCTGTCCTTGGCTATGCTGCCTCATGATCTTGAGATATCTACCAAAGCTCTTCTAAGCGTCACATTATCACACAGCACCATTCACGTCAAGAATGAAAAATAACTTATCTGAGGCCCTGTGCCTGAACTTTTTTTTTTTAATATTTATCCTTCAGTTCCAGATGGACACAACATCTTCACTTCATTTCCATGTGGTGCTGAGGATCGAACCCAGCACCTCACACATGCCAGGCCACATCCTGAGCCCCCTGAACTTTTAATTTAGAAGAAAATCTGTGTCAGAAATCCCATTGACCATAACTGGCCATATCTATCTCTAGAATAATCAGCAGCAAAGTGGGATAGAATTGTCATGACCACTTATGATAATCATGAATTTTGCCCTGAAGGACAAAATGTATATTGTTACATAGCAGTATAAACTAATTTTGAGTTATTCCCAGATAAACAACTTTCTTTTTGGTAAGCTGAGGATGGAAGTACTCTAATGATGGTCAGGAGAGGTTAAATTGGAATTGAGCTGTAAGGAGTGCACTAGAGGCTTCAAAAAGCCACTCCAAAAAAAAAAAAAATCTATTTCACACTTTCAGTCTTGAGTCTTTATTCACTTTTACTAGAAAATGGGAATTTTCTACTGTACCCTGGAAAAAGACAGTTGCCTTTATAATAAGGATTCCATTCTCGTTCTGAGTTATTGTTTTTATGGTTTGTTTTTTTCTCTTGTTTTTGATAAGTGGTATACATTTCATGGATGATATTTCCTTTTTTTCAATAAACTTTCTTAAAAACTGCTCTATAATTTAGGTATGGCTCAAAATATTCTGGAAAGTAGACTCTAGCTATAAATTGTCACTAACAGATTATTATCAACTAATATAACTAAACTGGTCACTTCAGGATGCAGAAGGATTTGGAAAGTAATTAAATTATATAAAGTCTAAAAAAAAAATAATTATCTTGTGATTAAGTCATGAACTGCCCAAGCCTAAAATTTCCTCTTAGTTAATGCTAATAAAAGATTAATCTTTTTTGTCTCTCAATGTTAAAGTATACCTCCCTTGGTGTGAACATGAAAAAAATATAAAATCTAGAAATTTAATTTGAAAAAACAAGTGCATAGTCACTTCATTTAGAAGAAACTAAGTAAAATAGTTATTTGTGATTTTAATGATGTTTGAAATAATAAGAGATAAATTTGGTTAACTGATTTTAATCCGGATCCTATCACCACTGTATGAAGAGTGACCAACTTGTCTCTGTTGGTGAGAGAATTTCCTGGTTTTATTACTGGAAGTCATAACATCCCAGGAAACCAGGATCTGTGATCTGGCCAACTGTATGGAACATATCAATACTGGACAACCAAACAACTTGCATTATCAGAACTGATTGCTGATCTTTGCTCTTCACAAATTAAATAACAACAACAAAAAATTCTGAACCTTAGAGAGGTCACCTCTACTCTCAACTGTTATAATTACATTGTTTGGATTCTGACCCGTCTAGTTAATATTTTCATCTGCATGTAGGATAATAATGAGGCATATTCAAAATTCATGTCAAACTAAACAACTTCTTATTAAGTCATTATTCAACATAATACTATTTTCTCTTCTGCTACATATAAAAACAATGATGGTTCATAGAAGAGTATGTGCATGGATTTCTCAGAAGACCTGGTGCCAAGGTGCAATGTTTCAGTGTCAGACACAAGGAATTGTTTGTTGCTATTTGAATTTTCTAAGAACCTCAGGAGAAACCTATGCCCCGGAAAAAAAAAAAAAAAAGGAAATAAATAAATGCTTAATAGTCCAGTGCATCTTGGGAACCAGGGGCAGCCATACAGGTAAAACAAGCAGAGATCACTTTAAGGAGGATGAATAATACTTATTGTCCATATAAACTTTTTGAAATTCCAACCTTACTCTTCATAATAATCTTGCCACCCCAACGTTATTATCCCCTGAGGCTCAGAGAAGTAAAATAACTCAACCAAATTCATGAAGCTAATTCATTGTAAAGCTATTCTTGAACAAATATTCATCTGTCCCTACCACGGATGATATTTCCATCATACCACGTTTTTTCTGCCCAGAAATATCTAAGGGTCTTGGAGACAAATAATTCATTTCAAATACATCATTGGAATTGATGCTGTACATGCCAATGTGATGACAGTAAGCTCCCGTCGATCCAAAACCCAAGAGCTGGAAAATGTCAGCATAGGAATGGAACCACATTTTTGGTGTAATTGTGTTACTACTGCGATTCTTCTTATTTTTCTTATTTAAAAGAGAAAAGCATTCTTTTATTAAATTTATTTTATTGATGCATTATTATTGGTGAGATTTTACTATGTAATATTTGTACATATACAAAACATATTTTAATCAATCTCATTCCTCAGTATTTTCCCTTTCCTCCGCCCACCTACTGATCTTTTGTTCTACTCTACTGATCTCCCTTCTATTATCATTATTATTACTAAATTATTAATCGATGTATTATAAGTGCATATATATATATACACATACATATATATGCTACATTTATTGTGGTATATTCATAAATGAATATACCATAATTTGGAGTAGATTTGATTCCTCAGTATTTCACCACACCCTCTTCTCCTGCCTCCTTGTTAATTAATCCCTTTCCTCTTTTCAGTTGGCCATCCTTTTATTTTTGTGAGATCCACCTCAACAATAAAGATCACTCTTGAAAAAATTTAAACTACTAGAGCAGAAGCATCCACACATATTGTTCCTAGTGTTCTCCGCCTTCTGAAATTTCTCCTCATATTTTCTTGGAAAAGGAAGAACATGTTCTGCTATTGGGCATGGAGCACATACAAAAATCTCTGTAGTCTCAAGAGCAGTGGTGGCCACCTGCCCATGTTGTGTAGGCATGACTGTTTTTTCTTCTTTTCCTAAATTAAGGCAGTTTTTGATGTAGTGAGGAATCCCAAGTGATTATCAGAGAGCACAGTGATTAAGGAAATGGTCTGGAACCACACACCCTGGACTAAAGTTCTTAGTCAGATTACTTCAATCCGGGTTTTAGTTTTCTTTTCTGTAAAACGACAATGATCAATTTCCCTCAGAATTTGAATTTATCCATTTAAGTAAGTCATTTAGGGTGTAGGATTATGTGACTTCTTCATAAATTCTCTAGCCAAGAGCATACACTATTCACAAAAACAAACACATTTACTGAGTCCAATAATCCATTAAAAACTAGACACCATAGGGAAAAAAGCTTAAGGCATAATTTTGGTATTTAAGAACATTAAAAACCAATTAAGAATACAAGTTTATAAGTGAAAAATATAAATAACAATACAGGTAAGATAAGTTACTGTGCTAAGTACCTGTCATGCATTATTTAATTTGATTACTGAAAGACAGTACTGGACAGACACTCTTATTTACTCATTCATTTTTGGCGGGCAGGGGGGTACCCTGGTTTGAACTCTTGGTGACACTTGGCCACTGAGCCACATCCTCAGCCCTGTTTTGTGTTTTTATTTAGAGACAGGGTCTCACTGAGTTGCTTAGTGCCTCGCTGTTGCGGATACTGGCTTTGAACTCTTGATCCTCCTGTCTCAGCCTCTCAAGCTGCTAGGATTATGGGCATGCACCACCGCGCCCTGCTCTTATTTACTCTTTACAGACCAAATAATGAAGGCTCAAAGAAGTCACCTGATCTTAAACACAATACATCTTACTGCACAAAAGAACTGAGAACTCAGATTTTCAGTCCCAACTTCTGAAGTCAAAAGAGCTACTGTGAAAATCTTGGAGTCTATTGAGGGAAGGAAGCATCTGAGAAAACAAGAATAGTCTGAGGAATTGGATTTTGGGAGTCTGGATGTTGGGATCTCATGGGCCTTTCCATTGTTAGTATGGACCTCAAGCTCAAGTTCATCCCTTTCTTCGACAATATCAACTTCAGGAACTCGTCAACTTTAATACTAACATGTTTATTTAGTTATTTGAGATTTCTCTCCTCTTTCCTCAAGAGTTTAATGGGTCCCTTCTCTCACTAGTCCTTCTAAACTCTTTCCCAACTTTCATGGTTACTGAAGACCAACTCACAGATCCTCTGACTTTAAGCTATTAAATGTTTCAGACCCACCAAAGGTAGTTGACTGAAAGTCTATGCTGATCTAGTTCCTCTTCATTTTATAGACATAGTCTTTTTAAAAATTTTTAAATTTTTTTTAGTTTTAGCTGGAGATAACACTCTTATTTATTTATTTATTTATTTATTTATTTATTTATTTATTTATTTATTATGTGGTGCTGAAATTGAACCCAGGGCCCCACACATGCTAAGCAAGCACTCTACTTCTGAGCTACAACACCAGCCCTAGACATAGTCTTTTTAATGAATGAGCCAACCAACCAAGGGACTCTATTGTTAGAGATGTAAATAAAACAGAGCAAACCAGCTTTACCTGAGGTGCAGGTAGACTCATGATACATAAGACTTTGTTAAGCCTCAGAAAAGTTATTCTCCATCACAAATATTCTCCATGTATGAATAGAGGTACATAACAACTTCTCTTCACAGATGAATACTCTACAAACAAAAGAGCAGACATTGGAATCCTCAAAGAACTGAATGTTGGAAAATTGAAAATTCCTGACACAGTCTTCAAATGTAGAGCAGAAAATATCAATGTTAATTTTGATAGTCCATATGGAAATTAAAACCTCTTGTTGCATCAGGGTGGGGTTGGGGAATACTGCTTAGCCTGTATCTACAAAATAATTGTCTCTACAGGCTAGATTCTATGGATAACTTCACTTTCTTATCCAGTTTGAATATTTTATTGATACTTATGTTTCAAATAGGATGAAGTTAGTTCATTTGCACAGAGGGGTGGAGCCCAGAAGCTAAGTCAAATTTTGATTGCTAAAGTATTAAGTTTAGAAGGCACAGGTAGAGAAGAATGGTTCCTTGAACCTGAAACAAGCATATTTCTGAGAATGATCACTTTAAATGTTTAGAAAGATGTAGTTTTGTGGAAATAGACTTATAAGAAGTTTCATTTTCATTTAAAATAAAATCTCAAACCCTCTCTACTAAAAAAAATTTAAAAACCTACTTAAAACCACATGCATTTTATTTCACTAAAGTACAGGACATTAAGCAAAGGTTTGGTTGTCTTGGTGATAAATTGTCACAGGAGATTCATGTCTCACCAAAAGAAGATATAAAAATGCTTTCAATAAACTATATGCATTGTAGAGAAATAGAGGAATTAAAATGAAATGGAGCAAACAACCATTTCTGTACTGTTTAGAGACATGCCCTGGCTCAAGCGAAGGATGTCTCATGCTACTTTTAATTCTGGAGCTACTAAGAGCCTTCCTAAAGTGTTTTGCAATTTACTGACAATCATAAAGATTTTAAGGAAAATTCTTAAATTTCACTGATTATCTGTATTTTTTTTCCTTAATTCAATGTCCCATAGTTGTATTCTAATTGCCTAAATGATTCACTAATAAAGACTGAGCTAAATTTTATCAACATATCTATTAGTGTTCCTTAATATGTAATAATAATGCTAATCTGAAATATAAGAAAGTAAATGTGTTTTGCTTTTTATTTTGTCAGGGTCCATTAACTCAAAAAGAGCATTAGAGGACTAGTCTTCTAAAATGTAGGATTCTTAATCCATTAGTAACCAGTTTACTAAATAAGGATTCTATATGAGAAAAAAAAATTGATTTATGTTGGAATTGTTTCTATAGACTAAGAGAGGGTCATTGATGTGAAAATAAACTTCACTGAATGTGACAACTGAGGAGAAGATCAAGGACAAATATAGAGGTGAGAGTCCCATCTCTGTCTCAAAACATTTAATTTTTATAATTAAACAATGTGATTATATAAAATAATGTTTATCAAATTTTAAATGTCACCTGAAGGAAACTGCCATCAATATTTTGGTGCATTTCCTTTCCAATGTATTTCTATGAATTTTTTTTACATAATTAGTAAAATGTATTATGCAAATTGGGATCCTATTTTCTTTGTTTGAATGTATACATTAATTAATGTTTCTCAATAATACAGCACCCTTATGATAAACAGCTTTAAAACCTATAAGACTTGGGTTTAAAGTATCATGATTTATTTTATTAATTCTATACCCTAGAACATTATCATCTTTAATAAATATTGATACTACTCATAATCCTCCTATTGATATTATTGCAATGTGGAGGGAGGTGGAAAGAAATCGCTAGAGAAAGAGCAATTTACAAAAAGAAAAACCATGCTAAAAAAGTCCTAACATATATGATATGAATGTTAAGGTCTCACATACAATCATGTACCGCACAGCAAGATCTCAATAATGATAGAGTCAATGGTAGTCTCTTAAGATTATAATGAGACTAAACATTTCTATTGCCTGATTAATGAATAACAAAAAGAAAGAAAGAAATAGATTTATAAAAGAAAACTTAGAGAGGAAAAATAAGAACCCTCAGAAAAGTCACAGTGAAGGGTCTGGCAGAAGCTTTTAAAGTCTTCAACAAGCTCTTTAAAAGTCTGAAAAAATGGATTCTGATGAAAAAAGAAATAGCCTAAGCAAACACCATGGACATATTTCTGAAAACTATGATATCTTCTCAAGAAAAGCCTCAGGCAGGTCCTTCAGGGGAGATTCCAGAGGATATTGTTATCATAAGAGAAGGCAGCCCAGGCCTGCCATACCCATGAATTCCTTCCAGTGGGTCAAATGTGGAGATGCAAGACAAAAGTCCTTTCTCTCTATAGACGTAAGTTAATGTGTGTTTGAGTCTTTAGATTTTACAAAAAAAAAAAAAAAAACTTAAAAATAAATTAAAATTTAAAATTTAAAAATAGAAAAACTTACAGAATGACAATATAAAGAAAGATGTTTTTGTACAGCTTTACAATGTGTTTGTTTTAAGCTTATTATTAATATGAGTCAAAATTTTAAGATAATTGAAAGGTTTACAAAGTAAAAATATTAGAATAAGTTAAGATTAGTTTACTATGTAAGAAAAATATTTTTGTGAATTTAGTATGATCTAAGTATACACTGTATACACTATTTATGAAATCTCTACAAGTGTACAATGATATCCTAAACGTTCACATTCAATACCCCTTATTCACCTACATACCCAGAGCAACTTCTAGTTCTGCAAACTCCATTCATGGTAATTGCCCTTTACAAGTTATCATTTTATAATATTTTATGCCATATTTTCAATGTACTCTTTATATGGATAAATATGTTTAGATACACACACACGGGAAAAAGAAACATTATTTTGCAATTGCCTACAGTATTCAACATAGCAATATGTTAAGTAAGATTTCAACCTAAAAGCAAGAGGCTACACCATATAGTGTAAGTGTGTAATAGACTATGCCACCACCTAGGTTTGTGAAAATATACTGTATGATGTCTGAACAATGATGAAATCACCTAACAATGCAGTTCTCAGAAAGTATCTCCATCTTTAAATGACAGGACCGTTTGTATTGGGAAATATATTTTAATATCTTATTATGTGCGTGAATTAAATAAATCCGAAAAAATAGAGTTTGACTTACCTCTGCTGACTTGTAAGAATGTCAGTCTTTATATCTGGGATGTTAACATTGGTTCCAGAAGATGGAGGTGATAGGCTTTTATATAGTTCCTCTTTGTTAAAGTTTGCAAGTTTAATTTTTATATCCTGAAGGGTTCAAACAATATTTTATAAGAACATTTTACAATGCTTATCTAAAAAAAGTCATCCAGAAAAATCAGTAAATATATGCAGTTGGCTCAAATAATATTTTCAAATTTAAAATTATATTTTAAAAAATTTGATGTATTTGTAAAAACTAAACAGTGGCTGGGGAAGTAACTCAGTGGTAAAGCACTTGCCTAGCATGTGTGAAGCCCTGGGTTCAATCCCCAGCACTAAAATTAAAAAAAAAAAAAAGTGGGTTGGGAGAATATATCAAAATTTAAGCCTGGTGTGTTGGTGCATGCTTGTAATTCCAGCAACTCGGGAGGCTCAAGGAGGAGGAGTTCAAATTTGAGGCCAGGCTCAGCAACTTAAACAGAAATCCTGTCTCGAAATAAAAAAAAAAAAAATTAAAAATCTTTAAGTAAATTTTGGGGGTAATTTATGGAGTAACTCACCGGTACAGCAGCCCTGGGTTCAATCCCTACTACCACCACCAAATATATATGTGTATATAATATATACACATACATATACATATATATAGAGAGAGAGATATATAGATAGATATAGATATGAATGATGATTGTCTTTGGATGTTGGAGACATGAGTAAGCTCTTCTCATTTTTCTAACACTTCATAATAAATATGAATTTGTAGTAGAGAAAAATAAATTTATCAAATTTATTTATCAAATATTTTTAAAAAATATAACTGGTCTCAATTCCAGTCTGTTACTCTTTAGCTGTGAACCTGGACAAATTATTTAATCTCCCTAACCTTCATTTTCATCATCTGTGAAGGTGATTAACAATACCTGTTCTGGGCTGGTGTTATGGCTCAGCAGTAGAGCACTCACCTAGCACATGTGAGGCACTGGGTTCAATTCTCAGGACCACATAAAAATAAATAAATAATATAAATATATCCACTACAACTAAAAAAAATTTTTTTTAATTAAAAAAAAATACCTGCTCTACTTACCTGATGCATGTTTTTTGTGAGAATGAAATTAAAATGTTTGTGCATGTACTATATAACTCACAACATTCCATACAAACATACACTGTCATTATGACCAATGGTTTAACTATGCACCTAAGTAAAGGGAGCAGAGAGCCCTACAGTTCCTTCCAATCTTTAGTGATAGCCAAGTATAATTTAGTAACATACACTTAAAAGATGCTGAGGAGGGAAAATAGAATTGGATTGGAGTAGGGAAAAAAGAACTTCAGGAGTAAAAGGGAAAAAAATGCTTACAGATCTTTCATAATCATCACTTAAGTCAGAAGTAAAATTGCCTCATGGCTGTGTTATGTGCCCTTAACAGCTGTTCTGGTCAGAGAGCTCCCAGGTTGTTGGATATTGCTCTTACTGATTTGATGACAGCAAGACAATTGTTAAGGAAGTTTTCATTTCAGCCATACCCTTCTTTCCTATATTTCTATATTACTACAATAAAATATTTTATTAAAACTGGTTTCATTTTTCCAATGACATAATACATCCACTTCAAAATACCCTAGATTTCAAAAAGCATTGCCCTGACAGAATACCCCTACCATAAATAAAAACAAAATGTACAACAATTAATATTCTATCAATAGGACCTAAAAACATAAATTGCTTTTTTAAAATATTATGTAATTTCTACTAGTTCATTTAGCACATTTAAAATGTTGGACAATTTTGATATCTAAAAAAAATTCAGATTTTACACCAGACACGAAAAATGATTATAAAATAAGAAGATAGGACCAACTCCATTATCAAAACCATCATTCATTTTTAAATTATAATCCTAAATTTATAAAAGTCTCAAATCCCTTAACATTGTATTTCAAAATTCTTTCAGATTCAATGATTTGGATTTCCAGCTGCTTCTGTAATGCTTTTTTTTTTTCTTTATTTCTTTCAGTGAAGACTCTCTTGATTTCTGTAATGATCAACCTTGAATTGTCAACTTGATTGGTTTAAGAAATGCCAGGGATTAAAGAGGATTATGGGTGTGTAGGTGAGGGTGTGTCTAGGAATGATTGGCATGTGCAAGAACCAACTAAGTGGAGACACTCCACAAGTGTGGGCAGTACTGAACAACAGGATGACAGCTTGGATGAAATAAAAATTGGAAGAATGAGGAAGGAGAAGCAGATGCAAGCTAAATTTTTTCAGAAGGGTTTTTGATTGCTGCTTCAATCTTCTGAGGATATTGGACTCTTGCTTCATCACTCTTTCAAAGCCGACTCCCCGAAGCCTTTGGTCTTAGACTAAGATAGCACCATTGATCCCTCTTGTTCTGGGGCATCCACCTCTTGGACTGCACAGCCATTGGTTCTTCCAGCTCTCCATCCTTCAGAGGGCCATTGTGGACTATCCAGCTTCTGGTCCCCTAAGTGAACCTAATAATTCTCCCTTTTATAATGATATTTCCTATTGATTCTGCTCCTCTAGAGAACCCTAATATAATCATTACGTGATGTTTTGAAGTAATTCTATAGGCTACAGAATGAGACCTTTCTCCAGAATGAGAACTATATGGAAACAAATAAATAAAAGACTAGTACAAATCCTTACTGAAAAAGATAAATGCCAAATATCTCCTTTTCCTGATATGTCAGACCACAGAGTTACCCAATACAGCAAAAGTTTCTAGTCTGACTACTGACTACAGGCCCAAAGCATGGTGAACAGAGTTCAATAATGAGTATAAAAATTGGAAGGATGTGCCCATGATCTCATAGTGAGAGCTATTTACTTTCTCTGGGATTTCTTAATTTCCTCATCTGCAAACAGATTATTGAATAAATTATTTTCCCCAAAGTGCATTCTGAAGTATATTGGTCCTAACCAATGCTCCATGAAAAATATGATGCAGTGAGGTGGAAGGAGGATTGTTAATACAGTGCACTTAAGAAATGCTGTATCCTATATCCCCCAATAGGAAGTCCCACTGTGGTTTTAGCAACATACATACTTAGATTAAACTTTTATAATTGATGCTACATCATTGTTTCTATAGTTCATTTAAGCATGCATCTGTTCTGTGGTTGTTTTAATGTAAAAGTAGAGCCCATGAGAACCCAGAACACTGGAACCCAACTTGAGAAACTAGCCCTTATAATTAACATTGTCTCTTCTAACACTGAAATTTTCTGATATTATCTTGATCTATTAGAGAGTAGTAAGGATGTACCCTGAAAATAAGACAATCATGTCTGAAAACTTTATAATATAAAATATATCCAAATGTATGGAAATAAATAAAACACTAATTAGCTCCCAGGTGTGATGACACACATCTATATTCCTAGTGAGGCAGGAGGATCACAAGATTGAGACCAGCCTCAGCAATTTAGTGAGCCCCTATCTAAAATAAAAAGGGTTAGGTATATGGCTCAGTGGTTAAGAATCCCTGGGTTTAATCCATGGCACCACAAAAAAGTCCTTATTAAAAATTATTAAAGTTAAATATCTCCTTTCCTGATATTTCAGAACACAAAGAGTTATCTCTCATAGCAAAAAGTGCCCTTTTTTTCTTGTGCACAAAATATCTTTACCATTTGTATAACACATTAAATGAGGAGTCAGAAAAAATATCTTTAATTGATGCTTCCAATTTTTATACACCTGTGTTTGTAAGGTTGATATATACCTACTAGAAGAGTGCACAATGAAGAGTAAATTGCACAGAAAATAGAATGGATTGCAAGGAACGCAAAGCACATCCAGCCCCCAGCACTTAGAGAAGCCAGAATGAGAAATGGGTAGAATCACCCTGGAGACTAGGGTCAAGGGAAATCATAACAAAATAAGTTTTCAGTTAAATTATAATTAGCCTCCATCCTACCATTATGTTACTAAGGACAGTTCCTTGATTTGAGGGCTGGCTAATGGCTTGCTAACGGGGCAAGAAGAAAAGATAATGCGGTGCCTAGACCCTAGACTTCATTTTTCCCTTAATTTATTTTTTTTCTAAAATTAACCTTAGCATTTTCTTTCAACTAGGTAAAAACAGATTCAGACCTTATCTTGTGAATTCATGGCTTTATTTGCTGGGGAAAATTCTTTGATGTCCCTGAACCTATTTCTTTCATGTAAAATTGAGATGCTAGTATTAACATGTGCATAATGTGAAGATTACACAAGATCAGTGGTGATCTTAAACTCTTACATTCTACATATCGGTCTAAACCAGAAATAATGGGGTATTGGTGGATTCTGTAGTAGTGTTACTACATACCATTTCTACTTAAGAATATCCCTTCTCAGTAGTGTCCATATTTTCACATCTATCAGGTTGAGCAACTAACACCTCACTCCATGCTTTTCCAGTATGGTAGGCTCTGATATAATAGCTAAAAGTCACTGAGCATTGACTATGAGCCAGCACTCTGCTCAGCCTAATAGTACATTATCTCATTGACTCTCTACAACAAATATGAGGGATGAGAATTGTGATGGTACTACCCAGAGTCATGGCACCATCAGAGCTGGAACTAAACCCAAGCCTTTCTGGCTCCAAACACTTGTTTTCCTCCTCATAATACAAAACTAACACCTGTATTCAGGGCCAGCCTGAGGGAGTAATCATTATCTTCTCTAGGCAAGCATTTCCCAAGCTTTTCCTGAATAGCTTCTTGATAAAGATAAGAGCTGTGTAAACATTTATTACACACTTCCTGATGATACATGTACTTTTAACTTCCTTTGGGACTATGCATAAAGATAATAAGGATAGATTCTATCAATTGCATATACACTTCCATATATGAAGTTGTATATTATAGGCATAATAGCATACGTACACACACACACACACACACACACACACACACACACATAAACACACACACACATAAACACACACAGAAGATTAACTGGTTACCTAAAAGTGTTTCAAATACTCATAAATTTTAGGACTATTCTTAACAATTCCATAATCATCACTCTCAGAAATCAGTAATATAACTATTGGAATTCACCATATATCTCTTTCATGATCCTATAAAACTTACCTTTGATCTAGTTCTTATTTTAGATATTTAAGTTAATCTACAGCTTGTATTACTATATATTTTAACATAAGTATCATGTCTTCATTCTAATAAAAACTGGATTTCTAGGTTTTCTTTTCATCTATTCTGTACATATTAAAATGTAAATTCATAATGCATATATTAATTAAATGTCAAGAACTAGAATATACTAGTGAGTACAATTTCAATGCTCTCTATCATAGAATTTGTAATGCACTGGGATGCCAATAATCCATTAAAATACACCCCAGAAAATACTATAAAATGTAGTACAGGTGCCTTAGGAAGCTGGAATGGCTTACCTAATTCATAGTATCAATAAAGACCTTCAGTAGGAAGTGCTATTTGACCTATGGTAAAAAAGAATAATAGGAAAGAATCAATGAAAGTATCAGAGAGGAACAGGAAAGGAAGGGTATGGAGGAGAGAAAGGATGCTGGAGTTAGGGAACTGAACAGTTTGGTGTGTGGTAAAGCTAGATAGTGAAGTTTAGCATCTCTTAAAATGAGGCTGAACCACTGGGCCTTAGAGGCCATTTCTAAGGAGTGCAGAAATCATGTGGCCTGACTAGTATAAGAATGAATACTGTGTCTCCTCCAATTGTACAGCATAGATGCCAGCCTTGTCTGCTGTCACAGGCCAGTTCTGTGCCAGCCCTGAGCTCCATGTGAGACTTTGCAAATCCAAATCCTGCTTTATCAATTGATTATTTTATCAATGTGGGGAACCAACCCACTATCCCAACACTTCATAAAGACTTTCTTTTTCTAATCTACTTTTCTCTCAACACAATTGCTTTCCGACCTCTCTCTTGAAGATTCCCAACATTTATTACTCTGGTCTCCTGCCAAATTGGACTCTATTGTCTACCTCATTCTTCCTGATTGTACATCACTGATATACAAAATACTCTCCACATGTACCCATAGATCTTAAGTAGAAACAGGAGATAGGTGAAAGAAAATAAAATCTTAGACACATACATAAACATTCTGATTTCTGCCTTATTCCTATCAAAGTGCTCTTTACATCTTCTGATTGTTCATTTTTTTTTCTTATACTGTCTTCTCCATTTATTTTCTTCTATGTGTGATTTATCAATAAACGAAACCACAGTTAATTTCCTTGGGGAGAACGGAAAAAAAAAAACAAAAAACAAAAAAAAAAACCTCATAAACTAGTTAAAATCAAGGTGGTTAATATGTGCTTCTTTACTCTTTTTCTCTTCATGTATATCCAAGGGACAAAAATCCCTTATTATAAATAAAGTTTTCTCTTGTACCCAGAGAGCCTTCCTTAAAAGGCGAAAACTGAGGCAAAGCAAAACACAAAAAGATCAAGAATTAACTTAATTCAAGAAAACAATTAACAATATCCAACTTTCAACCAGTGCAGTAGAGCTGAGGTTGTGAGAAACATTTTACACACAACCCTGGCAGTCTCACAATGGCATTAAAATATCAATGGATGACCCTTCCAGATGTGCTGCCAGGGTGAACCACCAGACCTAAGAAAGGCCATTAAAATCTTAGTCGTGGAGAATGTATTAGAAAATGTTCCTTCAGTTGATAGTGGCAGCCAAAGCAACAGCGGAGCCCCATTTATTGCAATGTGTCAACACAGCCTGGTTGCTCTGAATGTACAGTACTGTGTACAGAAGACATTGGCCCTGCCACTGCCTTTAGGAAGCCCACTTTCTGTCAAGTGGGTTGGTTTTCTGTTTTACTAAATTCAAACCAAGGAAAATACTTGTTTTTATGGCTTCAAAAATTCTGTGTGCATATTTCAGGTGTCTGATGTATGTGTTTTTCTAACCAACTCCAAAAAGAAAATATGACCATAGGTATTTTCTGTAAGGGTTGCAATGCCAGACTTTATTTCATGGAACAGAAGCAATGGATGGATAAAGCCACCTCACCTTCTCAGACTACTTATTCTGAGTGAGATCAATTCTCCCATGCAGTTGTGATCTCCTTGAATGAGATCTCTGTCTTATGCAATGCTGTCTTCCAAAAATTGACTGTATAATCAATAAGTCAATGATTTTTGAGCTTAATTTCTTTCATCCACATAGTAATAATGTAAACGGCTTTCCTGATACTTCTCGGAGTTATTCTGATAAATGGTACCTAATAATGTATATCACACTTAAACTACCTCACTAAATATATTACTATCACATACCAAATATTTCTCTTGTCTCAGTTGTACGAGAGAAATAAACTACACAGCCTATTTCTTCAAATGTCCTCTTAGTACCAATGCCTTAGACAATAAATATATTTCTACCAGACACACTCTTGTCATTTAAAATAAAAGTTAATATGTAATTCAATATCAATATTTTATAATATTTGTATTGTGTTTTATTCCTTTAGAGTTCATAATTATGAATTAAAGAACTGAAAGATGAAGATGGAATTGCATTAGAATAACCTCAGTACATATGTATTGATGAATTTTTGCTTATACACTACCTATTTTCTACCATCTTAACATCTTCTAGTGATCAGGATGATATCTTACTGAAAAATAAACTTGGAAGGGGCAAATTAACTGCAAGCAGTATAATTACCCATTTACCGTAAACTGGCATACAGGTATATTTTAATACTAACTTTGGAGCATCTACCAAATCTTAAGCTATGTCTTTATTTAAAATAAATCTCTTGGAGGAAATTAAAAGGTGAAAAGAGTTAGGGATGACATGAATCTCTGGAACTCACAGGCTGAACAGAATATTCCATGTTCAAAATAATCAAGAGAATTCTCTTTGGTATGTCTTCAAGGCATTTCATTATGAGATCTTTCCCAGAATGCACACACTTGATAAATTTGTGACAATATTTAAAAAATATATCTTACTGGTCCTATTAGATATTTCACTCAATTTAATTGCTTAAATTCACAGTCTAGTCAAGAGAAGGAACACATACAATTTTGGAACTTTCTGGAAAACATAATGTGGAATTTACATCTACAGATTTCTCAGTGAAGTTTTCCATAGGTCTCTTGATCGAAGTCCATTTTAACATTTTGCCATTAAATAGCCTATAAAAGTTACTTAGCTAGCAGGACTGTAATGCAATTTGAATCAAAGGAGTTAAAGGAGAAATCTGTAATAGAAAGACTGCCATAGTATGCAAATGGAAACTTCTGCCACAGCAGCAACTGAATACTGATAACAGACTTCAATTCTGTCACACCAAGCCCTGTGCCAGCTGAGTCATAACAAATTACTGCTCTCCTGTCAGTTCTCTGGACATAGATTTTAGAATTTCTGAAAGGGAGTACTCTTTTAAGAGCATATACTGTTTAAAATGCTCTCTTTTAAAACCCAAAAACTGCTGCAGGACCCCTTTGTAATAGGTAGCTTTGATTTTTCCCATGGTGATAGTTCATATTTAGAAGAGCCAGGATGAATTGTCTTATTATTCTACAATACCCACGTGAATTATTATGAATTCTACAGAAGTCAAAGGCATTCTCAATATTTTTTTTTAAATTAAAATAAAGTAAGATCCTTTGCTGCAGTATTTAGACCACCATGGTTGAAGTTTGCATGGTGAATGTAACTTACCTTGGAGGAGATTTCAAGTCAAAAACTACAGAAGCGTTTTGAGTAAGACAGGTTTGAACTAGTCAGAATCAATTCCATAAGAATACTTGAACTATGAACATTTTTATTACATTACCCAAATTATCTCAGCACCTAACCACAGAGAGCCTAAAATACAATGTTTAATAAACGTTAGTCTATTGTATTGAATCTATCTTGTAACCAATATAAATTCAGATATTTATCCAATGGGAAGCCAGAAATTGACCTTTCCAATGAAGAGAAAAGACTAAAAGTCACAACAATATTTAATCACAGAATCTTTGAATAAATTACACATAGGGACAAGTCACATTGAGCATTGAAGTCCAATACGTGATAAGACTTCATGAAGTCTACAAGAAGATTGTGAACAAAGCATTTGAGAAACTTTATGAACTTCAGGTTATTCTGGTGGACTGAAATTGGTTCAGATAAAGTCTTCATTATCTATCGAGTGGTAGGTTACATATATCTCATTGGGTTTAAACATTAAAATAAATGGTGTTTTTCTAGAATTCTGGGTCAAGAACTTTACAAATGCTGTATACTTCTTTCCCAGTGTGGCTTAAAGTATTCCTTATTCTTTTATGACAACAGGTCTAGATTTATTCCCCATATGGAAATGTGGTCACATGGATCTTTTGCCATAACCATGCCTTGTCAGCCCCAGGAAAATGCTCATAACAAAAGCATGGGGCAGAAAATTCTGAATGTGTCCAGCCAAGCAGTTGGAGTTTGCCAGGCTTATCATTCATTTGAAAATGGCACTCTGTTCATGACTGGGAGTCATTCCTGCTGATTAACTGGGGAAGCAATATATTTTGGCTTGCATCTCCAATTGTAATTGCAAGGAAAACAAAAATAGGTTCTTCTTGCTGGTCAATCTGTTTTACTCCTCATCTGCTTTTGCCAAAAGGTTTTCCTCTCTGGCATAACAAAGCCAGTGTTCCTCTTGGACTCTCAACTTCTGTCCAGAGAGACTTACTCCCTGCAGTATTATTGAGCAATGTTAAATCTGTCAGAGGAGAAATGAAAGGGAGACTTATATAGCACGTTCCATGTTAAACAGCACTCAAGTGTCCCTCTTCTCCAAAAATTTCAATGTCCGTTTAATAACAATTGGACTGAAATTTTATCTGCCCTCTCCCCAGTTTTGCCTACAAATAGAATTTTGCCTCCACAGTCTTACATTCCATTCATCTCAGTGTAAAACGGGAGGGGGGGGAAGAGGGGAATTTATAACAATTCTTATACAAAGGTAACCCATTCAACAGATGATAACAGAGGAAGATTGCTTGGTAAACAGTTCCAAAAGAATAACTACTTCCTATTTAAGTGGAAAAATATCCAAAAAATAAAAAATAAAAGTAGCTTCAATTTCAATGAGGTGAAAGTGCACCACAAAGATTGTTTGCCTTTGCTGCATTCTATTTATGTCCTTATGTAGTAACATTACTTAAGAACTACTAAGGAAGTTGGGGTTCTGGCACAGCCAGCGGTACCTAACACATGTGAGGTACTGGGTTCAATCCTCAGCACCACATAAAAATAAATGAATAAAGGCATTATGTTCAGCTACAATGCCCCCCCAAAAAAATATGTCTATAAAAAAGAACTACTAGGTCTTAATGCAGTCCTGCATAAGAATATAATTTATACTATGTAAAAAAAATAAGACAGGCCTAATTACTAGGAACCACAAAGACAAGCCATTAACTTTTTTGTGGTTTTTTTTTTTTTAAATCACTTGAATCTGTGCAGCTATTTTCTTATGTCGAATAGACTTTCAAAGTTATAACAGGACTTCTTCCAAGAATGAATATTTTTCAGGAATATAGATTCTCTCCATAGTGTTTCTGTATGAACTAGGAACTGGACCAGTATGATATCCTGCATGGTACTTATCAGGATGTGGACATGGAATGTCCCACAAAGTCTCACATGGTGAAGGCACTATCCAAAGGTGTTGAAAACTACAGGAGGTGGGACCTTGTTGAGGGGAGTGGATCCTTAGGACCATGTTTTAGGGGATGGTATTTTGTCCCAGGTCCCTTCCCCCAACCCTCTCTGTCCTTCCCCTTCCCCACCCCCTTACTCTCATACTCTCTCTCTCTCTCTCTCTCTCTCTCTCTCTCTCTCTGAAATTATGAGCCAAAATGAATTTCTCCTCCTCTAAGCTGAATTTTGCAAGTATTTTGCCACCTTGATGAAAAACTAAGATAGTAATAGAGATCTAGAGGTCATGCTGCTGTTAAATTCAAGAGAGCAGATGGACAGGGAAGTTAAAGGGTGAGGGAAGTTAAAGTGAACCCACTGGGTGCAAATTTTGCAAAGTCAGAGGTCAGAATCCTAATGGAAGGAGAGCAATGCTCCTTCACTAAACTTTTGTTTATTTAGTATTCCTAATAGAAATTTGCTCTTTTGGAATTTAGAGTTGTGTTTCTAATGTGATTAACTCAAAAGAATGACTGCTTCAGTGAAGGATTTATATTGAAATCCTGTTTATTCCCTGCCTGTTTATTGCTAAGCCAACATAGAGAGGTATAATATTCATTACCTATTTGAACATTTTTCTCCTGAAATAAAGCCTTCTATATTAGGAAGTTTAGTTGGACTCAGTAATGAAAATGTAAACTACAAAATGAGAACATATTTTAGCTCAAACAAGAAAACAGGCATATTCAGAAACTGTGAGATACAATTAAATATAATTCTACACAAAGACTTTTTAGAGATATTTTTAAATTGCATAAAAAAATGAATGATTTTGTGTTTTGATTTTTGCTTTATTTTTCTCTTTTTGAAAATCCTTAGCTTCTTCTCAGTACAAACATAAAATATGAAATTAAAATATTCCCTTATGTAAGTCTAAGAGATTTGTGATGGTAACAAAAGACTACAGAGACACTGTTAATCAGTTAAGAATCATTGGAATGACGTATGTACTGTAAATGTAGAAGAGCAGCTTCACCTTTTAGCACTATGACTCATTTTGATTATAATTGCTTTTGCAGGACTTTTACCCTTTCCCCCAACCTTTATTTTATTAGCACAAAGACAACAAAATTTAGCAGAAGGCAGCAGAGAAAGATAATTGTTAGCAATGACTTCTTGAGATGCTCTGCTTTAGAATATAAGTGGCTCTAAATTGTGAAGTATCAGAATATGTAGAATTGTACACTACTCTCTAAGCTGCCTTCATTCAAGCTCAGGACCTTAAATGAATTCTTCATTCTCATTTCTAACAGTTGTGGCAAGTAACAATATTTCCTTCCAGTGAGGGAAAATATCCCAGTAACATCAAACAGCTTGAGTTATTAATTATCATTTTTATAATTGATCCTAAACTGACAGAACCACTAATCTTAAAATAAACCAAACTGTATAACAAAGGTAATAATATAGAGAGTGGGAGAAAAGTTTATCTTATCCAAATTATGAGAATTCTCCAAACTGTCATTAACGAGGGAAAGAATGAACACATGCTTTGATGCCAGTCCTCAGTTATATATAAAGTTTGTGGAGACATATATCAACATAAGGAATATCCTGGAGTATTTAAAGCAAGGACTTATCCTTGGAATTAACTGTGGTCTCACTATAAACCTAATACCTCGAATTGAATCAGCAAGCTAACCATGAAATGCATCAATGGAATATAATTAAATTTCTTCTAGCTAAATTAGCTGCATTTTAAATTTAACGATGACACGTATGCTCCATTTTCTGATCTTTCATAAGCAGTTGAATCTTTTTTTTTTGTATCATTGTTTGGTTTTTGTTGTTGGTGGTGGTGTTCTTTTGTTTTTAAGTTTTGCTGGGAATTTCTCCTCAGTGATGCAGATACAAGGAAAAGTGGAAAGTAATAGTTTCCTAACTTTCTTTCCCTTTTGTACTAAGCAACTTCAAGTCAAACAGTACATATTAAGTAGCTATTGTGTCATGGAACTAGTATCAGAAAGTGAGCAGATTAGAAAGTAAATTAATTTTGCATCCATGGTCAGTGTTTACGTTTATGCTTTCAAAGTCATGTATTACATTACTTCTGACCCAAATTGCTTTACTGAAATACTATATTCGAAGATAACAACAAAACCACAATAAAATCAACTTCTTCCTCCCAGAATATATATGAGAGACTTTATAAAAACTAACCTTTTATTTCAGTCACTTTATTTTATCACAACTTGGTCTTTGAACTCTTGGATCAGTAATAAGATAACATCATCAACATCATCAACTTAGTAAACTGCAGAAAAGATGGCTCTGCCATGTCTTCCCCTGCCAAGGTCCCACCTAACCTGATTAGGTCCCTGACTCTCTGGCATGTTTCTTGGCTAAAGCTCCTAACACTTAAATTTTCATTTTGATTAAGCTAAAATATAAGATAAATACAAATAAGATTCTTCCTGTAAATGTGTGTAGTGTACACGAATCACTTCTGGTAACATTTTCCAGAAATACTTTAATTGCTGGAGAGCTTTTCTCTTCTATCCGCCAAACCTTTTTTTTTTTTTTTTTTTTTTTTTTGTGTGTGTGTGTGCTCTTTGGATAACAAGGCACATGAACCTACTCACACATTAAGTATAAACAATGCTAAACTGAATTTTAAAAGGTAGAACATATAAAACAGAATTCATGTGTTTGATTTATTATGAATTCACATGATTCTTTACACAATAATCAACATACTTAAAAAATGTATGCTTTGCACTTTTTACTTGACAACATGAAACATAAAGAATGAATCTAAAATAGCATTCCTGTCTGAAAGAATACAATCTACTTGAAGGAAAGAATAACATAGCAAGAACAAAAATGTTCGAGATATTACATTATTAAGGCTACATTTTGAATGTTCTCTTTAATACGGGCATGTATGTCTAAGAGGTGTTCAAACTTAAGACAGAGCTAAAATCCTGTTCTTACTCTCCCCAACACCTATTTTCCCCACAGTCTTGCCCTTCTCAATGAGTGACAAATTAATTTCCACTTGGAGTCATTTTTGGTATTTCTCATTTATTTTATGCATCCCATCTAAAAGCAAATCTTACAGACCCATTGAAAGACTCTACCTGCCTACCTGGGATCCAGCCACTTCTGGGCACCTCATTACTCTTACCCTGGCCCAACCCACACCACTCTGTTTCGTGCAAATCAATGTTACAGTCCCCAAACCAGGACCTCTCCTTCCTTTTTGTCCACTAGAGTCTGGTCCCATCCCAGATTGTATTAAGATGAAAATCACATTATGCCTCATGATTTTTTTAAAAAAGTGGCTTTTTGTTCCATCAAATAAAACCCCCAAAGACCTACTATGTCTTCAAGGCTGGTCCGAATTTGAATCTGAATCCCATCATTGTCCTCATCTCCTGTAGTTCTCCACTTCATACCATCCCAGCCCCAGCGGCTGTCTGCTCTTCCTTTATCCTGTGTGTCATGCTCTGATTTCAGGGATTTGGGCTGGTCCTCTGTCTGAAATGCTGTTTCTCTGAGAGCCATCTTCCCCTTTTTTAAGCCTCTTCTCATAAACTGTCAACTTCGTGAATGCTTCTCTGACCACTCTCCATAAAAGTGCAGTTCTCCACTAATCCTCTCCTCTGATTTGTTTGTCTGCCAAAACTCATTACCTCCTAAAATATAACTATTAGAATTGGTGGTTAATTTTATTTATTATTTTTTTCTCCTGTATTAAGATATAAGCTCCCATCTCTTTCTCACACTGATGTGTTCCCAGTACTAAGAAAAATACATGTCACATAATAAGTATCAAATGTGTGTTTGATAAATAAATACAGGCACATAAGGAGCCTAAGAAGCCAAACTATGCTTCTTTCAAACATTTCCTTTGTTCAAGCTAGAATAGCAATTTATATAATTTTCATCTGCATGGTAAGACCCTTTTTGATTCATTGAACTTCACATTCAACATTTTTGAAGTAAACTATCTGATTTTATTTGAAGGAATAATTTTTATTTTTTGAAATAAATTGTATCTTATATTCTCAAATATCTTTTCGTTTTTATTATTTAATCAAGCTTTCCCTGTGGGGCAAGAGAGATATTACTTTTGAGGCACTACTTCACTGAGAAATAAAGTACATTAGCTGCTAAAACATGCAACCTCCAAATCTTCATGCTTTAACACATTAACAAGACATTTCACACCCACATTGTAGTCCAATAGCTCTATGGCAAATTTCTTCCCAGTGATGACTCAGATCTAGGCTTTTCCAATTTTATGACATTGCTATCTTAAACCTGTGGCTCTCAGAATTGCCAAAGGAAGAGAGAATGAACATAGGATAATTGTGCAGAGGGATTTATAGCTGTGCCTAAAAGCGGCATGTGTCATTTTTCTTACATCTCATTGGTCAGTACATAGTCATGTGACTCCAACATCACTGCCTAAGAAGCTGGAATTGATAGCTTTCCTGTTGACCTAAGAAGATAATAAAGTCAAACAGCATTTGGTGAGCACACAGAATTGTCTCTGGCACAGTATGTTCCATGTCCAGATGAAGGAATATTCCAAAACTGTTGCACCCACTCATACAACTCTCACACACAAAATTTTTTGGTCACAAACTCCAAATGTATTTAATTAAGATTTTGAGTGTTAAAGCAAAGGATATAAGACAGTATATAGAAAGGAATAACTGAATGGGGTTTTGATGTTTTCACAAGGAGGCAGTTAAGTTTCTCACTTTTGCTCCAGGTTTTGCTACTGAATCCTTTAGAGAAACTAACTTTTTAGTCCAAATTGTATTTAGAAGCTTCTTCATACAAATTAAAGAAAATTGAACATTGAACAGTCAGAATTTTGTGGGGTTTGGTGCTAAGCTACCTTTCAAATGAGCAATTTTTTCCATATCAGAAGATTTCCCAGAGCAACCATCATAATTCCAAAATATCATTAATGAAATTGTGACAGGAAGTCACACATAAGAGTTAGCATTATACTGGGGAAATATAAAAGAAGCAGGTGTTTGGCCTGGAAGAAGCAGTTTTAGTTTGCAAAGACTCCATGAGAACTACAAATGTCTGTGAGACTGACACCCATTTAAGCTTTTGTTACTGAAGTTCAGTCGATGACAATCCATTACCCAACAGGAGCCAGAGAGAATCACCAAGTGAAACAAAAGAAAAAGCAGTTCTCCAAGACACCGAAACAAGACTGAAGAAGTCCTTATAAGATTTTGAAATAGTGTCCTGAGGCAAAGTTGTCCATGTGATGCTGAAAAGAATATTGTGAACTTACAAACCCCCAGAGTGGTCTTGAAAATGGACTTCTAAGTCCATCCTCTCCTCGTACAGTTTTACTCATACTGACAAACGACATTCAATACAGGCAAGCAGACATGCAGACAAAACAAAGTATTGGAAAAGTGGGTGTTAGGTACTTAAAAAAATCCATAAATAACCTTCACTAAAAAAAAATAACACAAATTGATCAGGACAATAAAATCCCAAAGAAGGATCTATTTCTTAATTCAAATAAATTCAATGGCAAGGGACTTTAGCAAAGTACCAGAGCTCAATTTTCACCATAAAATATTAGTAATGTTGTATAAAACATTATTATTTTCTGCTTCAAGTAGAAAAACAAAATACACGGATGTAGAATGGTTTCAATGAATTTCTGGAGTTCAGTGTTGCATCAACTTACCTTCCAAATATAGGCTGATTGGCTCCTCCAGCAAGTACAAATAGAAGGCATCTCAGAGATGGGCACTGTTATTAAAGAAATCAAGTAACCATCAGCATTTAGAAGGTGATCTGGCAGTCACAACTGGTGTTTTCCTAATGCATATAAACTGACAATACCAATGGCAGACAAAGTTAGTCTGAGGCCATGATACAGTAAGACAAAGAAAGACCACTTCATAATTTTCACTAAGCACAAATAAAGTCACTGTGAACCCACAAAATGCTAAATACCCCATTTCTCAATCTAATCCTTTAGGATCTTTACCAATTCTAGTTTCATTTTTGTACTGATTTTCCCCTTCTATAAATACAATTTATTAAGATACCCAGGCATGCAACAGCACATCCTTCTGGCAGTATACAACCTTGTCAAGGTTATATATGCTTCCTTAGTTCCTTCCCTAAATCCCCAGCTAAAGGCAAAATCCTATATCATAGTGGGTTTGTTATAACATCTTTTCATTGGGTGTATAATTTTCCTTTGGCTGCTGTAATAAACTATCACAAACTTGGTAGCCAGAAATAACAAAAATTTATCCTCTTAAAATTCTAGAAGCCAAAAGTGTGAAATCAAGGAGTTATTAGAGCTGTGATCCCACTGGTAGTTCTAAGGGAAAAAATACTTTTTACCTCTTTAACCTGGTGACAGCTATTGCATTCTTTGACTTGTGGCCGAAGGCATCACCACTCCAGTCTCTGTTTCATGGTCATATCATCTCCTCCTCTGTATGTCTGAGTTCTGCTCTGTGTGTCTATCTTCTCTGTGAGTCAATGTAAAAATGCTTATCATTTGCTTTAGTGACAACCCAGAATACCTAGGATGTTCTCCTGATCTCAAGGTTCTTAACTGTTGAAGGTTTTTAATTACATTTGCAAAGACATTTTTAAAAATAAGGTAACTTTCACACATCCTGGAAATTAGTATACAAATATATCATTTGGGGGGCCACCAGTTAATCCACTACACTGAGAAATCTCATGGTTCCCATGGTGTGTTCTTCCTCATTGTAGTAAACTAAAAGTATGAAGGATCTCAAAGTCCAAATGAAAAAAAAAAATTCCAGAAAAAGTGGGATCTGTTTATTCAACTGCTCTGACATGAAATTTTGGACCATAATCTCTAAATGTCTAGGTTGACCATAAACCATAGCTTTTTATGACTTAAAGAATAATAAGAAGTAGGCAAGAGAAAAGGGAAACAGAAGAAGAAACAAAGTCAATGAAATGATCAAAATTAAGAGCAGATGAGATAGAATATTTTTAATATTCCATCTCCCTTCCCTTCTTCTTCCCTGGTCTTTTTTCCTAGTTTCTCATTAAATTGAAGATTAATATAACTCACATAATTCCTTCTGATTATTATGTATCCTCTGCCTCAGCCAAGTAATGCTACTCACATAAAATTCAACCAATTATATGAACAAACTTCTTATTTTTTCTTTGATCTTATTAGGACATATTATTTTACTAGGAAAATTATTTTGTATAAAGAAAAATGGTGACAATATTTGATTATAAGGTGACTATAATATTGTAATGATTCAGACATATCATCCTCCTTTTGAAAAAAAAATATTTGAGGATATCTCAAAGACTTATGAACTAAAGAATAACTACAATCTTTATTTCAAATACTTATCTGAATAGTTTTTTAATAAGTTTCATCAGTTAAAGAAAGAAGTATTCAATCAGTTAAATAAAGACCTCATGAGAAAGCTTCCAGGAATTCTTAGATTTTAAAATCTCTGAGAGTTTCTAATACACCTGCAGAGGTAAGAAATACTACTCCAATGAATCATGAACAACATTACAAATCAGCTACCTTGTCCATTCTCCTTTATTTTGTAAAGAATCTGATACAAACAGGAGCACATCAAATTTCTTACAAAGCAGTTTTTGTAACCATAGTGTCTGGCTCAGTAATAATGATTACTTAGATCACATTAGAGACTTCAAATTCTACACTGTCGGAAGTATTGGTATAATAACTTCTAGCAATAATTTGATGAATAATAAATTTATTTTCTATCATGGTGTGTGGAGAAGTGACAGGCATTTTTAAAACTTCAGGACTTAATATAAAGTCCATTTTAAGTCCATGTGTAGAAAACTGTCTCTTTTTAATGTCTATCAATACATAGATTCAAATATTAAATGTAGTTTTCTTTGCACCTCTTCTGGCACAACTTGTAACAGTAAAGAAATTTAAAACTTGCTATTATCACAAATGAGATTTCCTTATGCCAGATGGATCTACATGCCATTAAAATATATTTTTAAAAATTTTTTTTCAATAACATGGACAAATAGTAGAACTAAGGTCTAGCTTAATAACCTTGTTAACCCACTAAAGAAGCTTTTTTTAATTGATCAATTTATTTCCTTCACTGATATTACCTGAAATATTCTTGGATGAAACTTAATGGCAGTCAGAAGGAAAATGATAGGCTTCTTGCTACTTTCGGCTCTGGGCACATCTTCAGATATGGAGGGAAAATCAATAAATAGTTTACCTTATGTCTTCTCACATCAATTCATTGGGGAAACTCCCCTGGGTCATATTTGTTGGAAACTGGAAGAACACATCCCCTGTGAAACAATAAAGTCCAGGAAAGATGGGCAAAGACAAAATATAAATCATAATAATACTTCACATAACTCCTTTTTTCCATTTTAAAGGGTAAATAAATCTTTCTGTTCATAATGGTGAAATGATATGACTACTTTCATCTCTTTGTCATACCACATATTCAAAGCACTAGAGTTAAATTGATGGTGAAAAACCTTGGGTTTGAATATTGTGTTTATCATGGCAGATAGCTTAACCTCTGCATCTCAAGTTCATTCCCTATATAATGGAGATGATATCACGATAATATCTACCTCACAAGTCTGAGAAAATGTGTAACAACTTATGGATAGCAAACAGAAGAGTGCCTGGCACTTAGCAGGTGATATGTACATGATACAAGTCCACCTGACTATGGATCTTGCCAGGTACTAGCCAGCCTCACCCAGAGTACATCTCATCTGCTTTCTCCATAAAGAAAATCTCATATCTCCAAATCCAAGCAACAACCTGATAAGCTCTGACCTGGAGGAGATCTGCCCCCCTCTCCTTCTTAGTCTTTGCCTGTCAGTACTAACTACTTAACCAACTGTTGAATGGGAAACAAATTGGCCCGCTGATCAAAACATTCCCCTGTTTTCTAATGTTTTACCTTTAAGAGACATGGCCTAAGGACAAGTAGTTAAGCTAATTACTTTCAGGTTCATACAATAGTCAACAATCAGGCTGTGCTCAACATATGACGCAAGTCCTTTCTACTTAGGAACAGCGTGCACACCTTAGAGTATGGGGGATGAGAGCTACCTTCTGGAGAAACAGAACTAAAGTATGCTGTGAAAAGTGTTCTGAATTCCAGAAAAAAAAAAAAAAAGATTGTTTTCATACTGTGCAGATAACCAAAATTAGAGCTACTTAATTTAAATTTCACCATTTTCTATGTGTTAATTGTTTGGATTTAAACTTTTTTTTGTTTTGCATATGTATTTTGAGGATATCATTTATATTGTCTTCTTCCATTACATATAACAAACATTAGAATTTATGAGATGTGTAATTTACTGCTGACCTTGGCAATTATTAACTTGTATGTTTATTTGTTTTCCTATTTCACCTCTAAAAAAATTATTTTTCAATTATTGATTTTTTTATATAACAGAGGGTTTTTTTGTTGTTGTTGTTGCTTTTGCAGGGGGATGGGTGTTTGTTTTCTTAGCTAAGCATGGTGGATCATGCCTGTAATCCCAGAGACTCCAGAGTCTGAGGCCAGTGGATCACAAGTTCAAGGCCAGACTCAGAAATTAATCCAGATCATCACCAATTTAGCAAGACCCTGCCTTAAAGTAAAATAATAAAAAGGACCGGAGAATTAGAGATGCAGTTCAGTGGTTGAGTGTCCTTGGGTTCAATCCCTAGTTCCCCTCCCACCAAAAAAGTTGTTTTTTTATATATACTTATTATGATTTGCATATGAGGTATCCCCCAAAAGCTCATGTGTGAGACAATGCAAGAAGGTTTAGAGGAGAGATTACTGGGTTATGAGAGACTTAACCCGATCAGAGACTTAACCCAATCAGTAAATTAAAATGCCCTGACAGGCTATATAGGGTGTATACTCTTTGGAGTATATATTTTGCATCTGATAAGTGGAATCTCTCTGCTTTCTGATCATCATGTGAGCTGCTTCCCTCCGCCACACTCTCTTGCCATGATGCTGTGCCTCAAGTCAAGCCCTGAGAAATGAAGCTGGCTATCTATGAACTGAGATCTCTGAGATAGTAAGCCCCTAAATAAACTTCTCCTCTTCTACAATTGTTCTGGTCAAGTCTTTTAGTCACAGCAGCAAAGACAAAAAAAAAAAAAATTAAAAACTGACTCAAACAATATCCTACTGCAGTTTTCATTAGCTGTATGAAATGACTTTTCATTTGGATATTTTATTTTTTATATTTGGCCTTAATGTTACTTTTTCTAGATTTAGTACATAAATTTTTTATCAGTCATATATATATATCTTCAGGTTAAACATGATTCAGAATCATTTTTACCTAAATCGCTTCCTTAAATTTCTCCACTTCTCTGCCATTTATTTCTAGAATGGAGTTGCACAGAACTGACTATTGAGCTTTGAAGCTGTAAAACCATCTCCACCCTGTCCATGAGAATCCTACCTTAACAGGCCAAAGTTGCATCAGTCTTAATTTATTGACACCACACATGGCAAAATCATTTGCTCTCTGGTTTCATCTGTGTCTCTTTTGGCAATACAATAGTCTAGGTTTCTACTGCCCATAAAACATTTGAGTTTTGGATTGTTATTTCTCAAATTATTAATATACTTTACGGTTTTTTTTCCTGTTTGAATTCATTTTGATTTGCAATTGCCCAAACTACCAAGCTATGCGCTCACTTCATTTTTTTCCAAATTTGCCTGGAATATTTGTTTCCTAACAAGTATTTACAAAAAAAAAAGGCATTAAATTGTTAATGAATAAAGCCTTTTTAATGTCAGAGAGTCTTTCTCTTGAAACCTTGCAGGACAAAAAGCCACTATTTAAATACAGGATAAGGAAAATTAAATATTTGAGTAAAATAAAAATATCAGGGTAAAAGAGATGAAAATGTTACTCCTCTCTCACTTCACTGGTAGTAGAATTGATGTTTAAAAATAATGAAAATGAAGGATCTGTTCAAATCACTTTAATTTGAACCTTCCATATAATGTCAGGGGACCCTTGATCTATCTACAGAGATCTGGAACAGATCAGGACTACAGAATTTTAAATTTAAAAGAAATATTAAATGAAATTTCAAATGAAAATCCCAACTTAAACCTGCTTCATTCACTTATCCATACTTATCTTCTGATATCCACTGAACCTCAAAGCAAGTTCATACCTGCTTCCTCTAATGCTTACAGATTACTACTTTAATTTCCATCTTCATTCCTTTCTCTTTTTTTATGTGTCTCTAAAACCTTTTACCATTTTGATGACTATGCTTGAACAACACTATTTTGTTAACATGTATCTTAAAGTGTTATACTTGAAGTTCGACACTTGACTCTTGATGATCGTTAATTGATACTATGAGTGATAACAGTTAGTTGGCTGCTTGAGGCCACTAGTTGCATGATGAATGATGTTCCCTAGAGTTATGCAACAGAATGGCCCGGATTAGCACTCAGCAATTATCCCTACCTCCTTCAAGTTTGCCATCCAGTGCTTTATTGAGTGAAAAGCTTCAAACTTCATTTCTCAAACATTTTTGCTAGCTAGGATTTTAGTTGGAAAATAAGTCTGCCAATTAGGAGCAATCATAAGATATTTGGAACGCATAAATGAGGTGGAGGCCACCTTCTTTCTGTTTTTGGCTGTTTTCTGTTGCCAAGAATGTTTATGGACATTCCAGCATCTGATCACCAACTTCATGAGTGTTGTATCACATTTGCAACTGAGGGAGCTGGGCTCTACATAGAATTCCCAGGCACTTGAAGCAATTGTTCCTTCCTGATACTATGATTGCAATTATAGTAATATGTTCTTGAACTCACTCTGTTTAATGACAACCTTTGGATTCTCTAACTTTCTTAATTAAAAGAGAGATAGTAATTCTCCTGGCAAGTCACTCTCATGGTATTCTATGGAGGATCAACCTAGTCTCTGCTTCTTTATCCCACCCAGTAATTATGTTGCAATGCACCACATTTAAATCATTTTCTTCTTGAAATACGTGTATCTTTTGTTTCCTGCATTAAACACTATTTGTCATAAATGTTAAATGAAATAACACTATTATGCACCAGGATCTAGACTCTGCACCTCTATTGCACTGAAAAGATCACATCAACATCAATGTTTGCTTTTTATGGTAAACATATTCTATTAAGCTCTGCAGTCTTTTGGCTCTATGGGTTCAAGTCTAGTGTCTAAACACAATTCTGTGAAGATTGCAAGTGCAATCAGTTAGCAGCAATACAAAAAGAAAATAGGAGACAGAACTAGTAAGAGGAATCCAAAGGGTACTAGCAGTGTCTACGTACATTTTTAAGTGACATGAGAATTGGTAGTAGTCAAGTCTATACATTAATCAAAGACTTGATAAAAAAAATGTGTCTAAGTCTAGGTCTATCCTAGAGAATTCTATTGAACAACTCTGTAACACTTTGAAGAGAAAAATCATATCAAAACTCTTTCTTTCACAATATAGGCAATTTTAAAGCAGATGACCAAGGATAGATAAGTAATGCAAGTTAGTGAGTGTTATTCTGAGAAATAAAAATATTTTGGTCACAGCCTTACAAACTTTTTATCTTCATCTGGAATAGGATAATGTTGACCAGTCTGGTCTCGGTACAGTCAATGTATGGCTTCAAGATCATATATAAGAGTTAGAAATTATATAATATAACCTAAAGGCTCTGGAGAGTTGGCTATGAGGTTGAGTTTTCTCAACATGTCATTTGATAACCCAGAAAATTAATTAGGAATATGCTCTCAAATTTGCAAGTGTTGCTAAACTAGGTCGCACTGTTACTTCTTAAATTACAATTCAAATGGACTTGATGATAGAAACCTTCTTATAAAAACTTTTACATATATCATGGACATGTGTTTTAATTTGGATAACACATGTATGTGTATACAAATGCAAGAATAATTAAAGAATGTGCATATAAAGCAATGCTTTTAAAGATGAAGAAACACTTTTTAAAGAAGATTCGGAGACCACTGAAAGAGAGAGAGAAAAGAGCTACTCTGGATATAATTTAGGTTGAAAAGAAAGAGAATAAAGAAAGCTAGACTTTAAAGTGATGAGTAGATCCTTGAGAACAGGAAGTAGGCTCTTTTGGTCATCAATCCATAAGCTAAAGGTTTGTGCTTCCTAACGTCAATTAACCCCTCAAGGTCAAGTCTCTACCTCTCTTCACCTGCTCTCTACTTTGGAACTGTACCTGCAATGGATTACATACACCTTTCACTTTCACCTCCATCTGATCACCCAGCCAATGTGGAGCCCCAGCAATAAAATAGAGAGCAAAGGCAGGCCAGGGAATGTATTTTCTTGTCCAACCCTGCAATGTCACCAAGAGTGAATGGTGTCACCCACTTGCCTCTCAAGACCTTCAAATCCACATGAATTCCTCTTTCCAAGCTCCAAGAAATTGTCTTTCCCTGTACCCCTCCTGCCTAGATGTAGTGATAGTGCAATGCAGCACTCTCTCGTGGGTTTCTCCTCCACCTACACAGAGTAAATTACCCATTTGTGAGAAGAAAAGAAAAATCCTAATTATCTTACATTGAGTATTTCCTACTGGGATCTGACGAGTATGTGGTCCCTGTGGTGCCATATAAGGTGGCATGAGGGCCATATCCTCTTCCCTGCTCTTTGCTAGAAAACTACACTGGTTTTACCATTTAGAAACACATAGAAACCAACCAAATGATGGTAAATCTCTTTAATTATTTCTGTCCCTAGTCATCATTCCCTAGGAATCCATAAGCAAACACTTAACACATTGAAGAGATTTTGACTCCTATTTTAGAAATGAATCAGATTGAACAGTCTACATACATTATTTTGAAAATATATTTTCTTTGAAAAATATTTTATTTAAAAAAGACTTATCCTTTCCCTTCTCTCTCCCTTTCTCTCTCCCCATTCATCTTTGTTTACTGTTAGTCTTTTCCTCATGCTCTTCCTTCCTGTTCTGTTCTTAGTTGCTCTCTTTATATCAAAGAAGACATTTGGCATTTGTTTTTTAGGGCTTGGCTAGCTTCACTTAGCATAATCTGCTCTAATGCCATCCATTTCCCTGCAAATTCTATGATTTTATCATTTCTTAGTGCTGCATAATACTCCATTGTATATAGATGCCACATTTTTTTTTATCCATTCATCTATTGAAGGGCATCTAGGTTGGTTCCACAGTCTAACTATTGTGAATTGTGCCGCTATAATCATTGATGTGGCCGTATATGCAAATGGTAGAAGACCTTCAATGATACACAAAAGTATAAGAGGTTATGGTGGTCAAGGGGGAGGGGGAATAAAAGAGTGAGAATTGAACAACAGCAGAGGAGGCAGAGAGGGAAGGTGGGAGGGGAGGGGAGGGGGGAATAGTAGAGGATAGGAAATATAGCAGATTACAACAGTCACTAATATGCCATTAGGTAAAAATGTGAGTATGTAACAGATGTGATTCTGCTATCTGTATTTGGGGTAGAAATGGGAGTTCAAAACCCAATGGAGTCAAATGTATGAAAGATGATTTATCAAGAGCTCTGTAATGTTTGGAACAATCAATAAAAAAAATTATACAATAAAGAGAACCATTTCCCCCCCCCCAAAAAAAAAGACATAACACAGTTTCTCATATATATACAGTTCAGAAATAATTTATGGAAGAAATATTTATTGAGGTTTTTCTAAAAAAAAATTTCAGTATAGCATCTATTTTTATCTTGAATATATGCATAAAAATGCAAAATATTTATCTTTTAAATGTTGGTTTAATCTAAACTTGTATAAAATGTTTTATGGCCAATCTTCTTGATCTTTTCATTTTCTTTCCAAGATAAATATATCCTGTAGCTCTTTGGTCTCACTTTTACAATCATCAACTTTTATTATTAGCTTTTCCTCATGCGAAAAGAATTGGATTAAATTCTCTACAAAATGAAGTTTCAAAACACATATTTACCAGGGTTTGACCTTAGCCAGAGTAAGTGATTCTAGACTTGGCTTAATTGTTTTGGTTCTGGGTCAAAATGGATTTGTCCGACATCTATTTGGAAAAAGATGAATATTTGATTGGAACATTTTGAAAAGGAAGGCCAGTGATAGTGTTGGCCTTGTTCCCTCCAGCATCTTGATTCGTCATTGCCTAGAGAAGAATCCATCCATCACCTCAGAATAGAAGGAGGGACAGAAATAAAGATGTTCATTGCATTGAAGGTTTTAAAATATGGAAACAAGGGTGAGGATGTATGGGTCCTTAGTGAAATTAGGGTAATCTTTCTATGTTTGGGAATTCTGCAATGAACATTTTACATCACTGATATATTTTAGCATCTTTATTGAATATTAGGCACTAACAGGGAAAACCATGAGAAAAATTCATACACTAATCTCATCCTTCTAAAAATTATTTTAACTAAAGAAGGAAAAACTTTTTAATTTGTCTTATATAGTTATCATCTATTCTTACTCTAAATTATTAATATTTCTTGGTAAATTTTTCTGGCCCCCTAGTTTTCAAAGATAAAATGTATATATTGGGAAGTTAATATTATTAAAATATAAAGAAGTTAAGATGTTGCAAATATTAATCACCATGCCTTTTATTAAACAAGTAACGAACACATAATTCATGGAATTTTAGAATGGTGTATTGGAACATAAAAGAAGTTTTGCACTCCAGAAACCTATATCCAAACAAGACTTTTTCTTACAAATCCCACAAGTTGCCCTGCACTCTTACATAAAATATTTTCCGTATTGCAAACGTGCCCATATCAAACTAGCTTTTCTTCTAGGGCTGAAATACTATGGAAAATCAGCCCTTCTATCTGTATTATTCAGCTGAGGATGGCAGATTTAATGCCTCATTGAACCTTACTATCAAGGTGTGTGTTTGTCTTTGGTCTCTAGCAAGTAACAGCTAGAGCAATCCTTTGTCAGCATTAAGTGTTAATAGTCTAATAGGGTCACCAAAGCACATTTATCAGTCCAAAAGAAATCATGACTGGAATGTCAAATTTTTAGTGTTCACAGAGATTTATGTATATTACATAATAGTAGAGAGTTTCAGAAAGTTTATATTGATAATTGAAATCTTTTAGAACAGGTTAGGGAATCTCTTGAAGAATTGCTACCTTCCCTTTATGAATTTTTGATTGTTTATAAAGGTTCTTTTAATTATTGAACTGATTAATCACTTGAAATAGGACTAAATTGAAAAATAAGAACATATAATATGAAGTTTTAAATATAACTTATGCTTTCCCATTACAATTTTTACCATTACATTCTTAGAATTATATCACTTATCCTTATTATTCACTGAAAATATACCTATATTTTCCCTTGCTTAACTGCATGCAATTTAAAAAATACAAAGAAGGTAAAAATGGTGAGGTCAATCTGCTTGTCCACAGATCACTAACCCCATCTAGTTACATAACTTTACAGAAAAGTTTTAAAAACAAATGATTAAAAACATCTATTTTTTTAAACAAAATACAGAAAATAATTCAGAAGGATGATTGTTTTTTTTCAGTTATTAAACAATGCTGCTAACTTCAGCCTCCTGTCATTTCACATAAAATATTTTTATTTCATTGTATGAGTTTCTTATATAAGTTCAAAATATATATTATTTATTAAAGACAACTTGGAAAATACAGAAAATAAAAATGCTTTAAAAATTACCATTTAATAAAAGCTATATACATTTACAAATTTTATTCCAAAACTACTGTGTCATGAACTAGGCTGGTATATGGTAAAATTTCCAAATAAATGCAGTTTTCTAAGAGTTAGTACTAGACTATTTTTCCTTACTCACTTAGGGACCTCCCGTATTTCTACTATTTCAACAGTTTTCTGCCTGTATGACTTTCAGTGAGCTCCTATTTAACACTTATCTGGGCTCCAAATAACATTCACATTTGGTTATTGGGGAATCCCACCTAAGAATCTCATTGGTATCTCAATTATCCTTTTTTGTTTCCACCTAAAAAGGAGATCCTTCTCATGAGGTTCCTAACTATAAAGAAAATAACTGACTTCCACTTCTAAGACTACATATCTCAAAATCATCTTTTATTTTCTCCTTTTCTCTTCTCTCTGCTTCTGTTTAGTAGCCAAATCTTTTTTGTTCTATATCTCTAAAATTCCTCCTATTCACTCCTGCCTTGATTGAGTCGTTTTTTTTATTTTTTACATTTCTTTTACTGAAGTATCTTTATGGAAAGTTGCACAAAATATATAACTAATGCATATTTGCAAATAACAAATCCTGATATCCAACATCAAGACCAAGAAGCAGAATTCACCAGTGTCCGTGGGTCCCCTGACCTCATGTGCTCTCCCAGAAGCTATTCCTTTAAGGGTAACAACTACCTTAATGGCTCACAGCAGAGATTATCTTTGACCTGTGCTATTAAGATGACTTCTAAACTCACATCCTACCTCAGAATCTCCAAAAATCAATCAATTAAACCAATGGTACCCTAACTTTCTAAGAAACACATCTGCCCATGTTATTCCACTATCCCAAACCTCCCCCAGTTTTCTGCTGGATTACAGAATAAAATCTAACCTTTATATCCACTGCCTTCTCACCTTCACATTTAATCTTTAGTACCTTTCAGATTTATCCCTTTTGGCTCCTTCCATATCATTTGGAAGGGTTTGGGCACTGGTTAACCTAAAAGGAAGATAATCCTAAATGCTTGAACATCAGTCTCTGTAGCAGTAAATACTTTAGTCTACGTAACATGTAACATGTATATTTGATATTTGCTGGGAAGGCAGAGGGAACTGTGAAAAAAGAAGAGATACTTAAATCATATTTCCTTCTCTATGTAGATATAGAATACATCTCTATAAACAAAATTAACTGTTGGTGATTGGGTAAAAAGGAACAAAGGAAACAAGTTTATTCATTCGTCCATTCTTTCATTCAACAATCAATCAGAGACATCATCTGTAGGATGAGGTGGGCATGCAGATGCTGCCACAGTTCCACAATGTACCTGTCTTCCCTTACACAGAGGTCTCCATTCTCTTCCGCCAGTGGTTTGGCACCTATGGAAATGCTAATTTCATTTTAAAATAAGCAACTTCTTGAAAGACCATATTCATTTGCAAGCTAGTCTGTTGCCAAATATTCAAAAGCAGGTGCAATGGGGTCAGCTACCTCTGAGATATAAACAAAAGGTTTCGTGTATGAGTCAGTGTGACCTTTACGGGCAGAAAACAGGAGAGCTAGAGCTGAAAGCAGCAGTTTATGTACTTAGTTAATCCAGTTGCATGAATAAGCAAAGTGTAAAAGGTACAAGTGTTTTCAGTGAATGTAGATTAAATGTGAACCTCGTGGGGTTTCTTCTTAATATTCACAGATGAAACAGATTCTGCAGACTTAAATTTCTTCTTCATGGACCCCCTACCTCAAGGTCGGATTCAAGAATTATCACATTTCTTTCTCCAAAGTTTAGGAAATTTTCACCCCGCAAAATTCATCACCTATATAAGTAGATTTTAATGAGTCAAGTTCTTCAAACAACAACAACATAATCTTTCTTTTGGCAAAGTAATAAGAAGTACTCTGTTCCTATATTTGGAATTGTTCCAAACACTTCCTTTTTGCATTTTAGTGATTCTTCATAAACTCTTTTGCAATTTACTTTTTCAAAATAAAGTTCTCTTTTAAAAAGCTTCTTTTACCTTTCTAAGTTCTTTTAGGGAGGAAGATTTACCATTTAAAATGCCCTTCAGCTAATTTCAGAGAATATTAAGCAGTGTTTGTTTTCACTTGTGTATATTAATACTTAGAAATGTCCTAGAAGGTAATGAACTTAACTCGTCTTGGCATAAAGTATACAAATTATGAAAGAGTGTAGTCTGGGAGCTTTAGTCTGGTTTTTTGAACTTAATTGAGCATACAATTTTTTCCCTTGCAAATTTTGGTAACATGACAGTTTATCCCAAGAGAATTTAAAATATAATTAATTTCCAACAGTGGCATTAGGTGACATTTTGCTTTCTGTATAAATGACCTGCATAATACACTTCCCTCACTAATGTGTTAACTATGTAGACAAACTAATATGTTTGCAAATTTATAAATTCAAAATGCTCAAGCACATGTAGCTTGACATTTCATTGGAAAGAGGCCCATGGTGATCTGAGTACATTTTGTACCATCAATCTGAGTTCTCTGAACTGACATCAATGTATCATGAGTAAGCAGATGCACCCTGAGGCTTTCTCAGAGCACAATTCTGATGGCTGTTAGAGGTCACTAAGGTCAATATGTGTGAACAGAAAACATTCTCAAATAAGTTAGGCTTATCTTTTTCCTCCTGTGCATGTTCTCAGTTTCAGTGACATCAGAGCATTTTGCCCCGAGATTGAGACAATCAGAAGACTTTCTGTGACCCTCGGGTAGGGCTTAGAAAACAAAAACCTTGCCTTTGCTGGATACTCTTGAGCAAAATCACTTAGATTTTCCTCAGTGTTTTCTTATGGACATTTTTGTAGGATGTTATTTTCTGTGGATCTTCTCACAAGGGAGAAGTGGACATTATTTATTAGGCTTCCTGCCTATATCATTTTGGATGTATTTGTTAACAGAAGAGCTTTGTCCAAAAACTTTGCCCAGGTGTAAATCTCCATGCCAAAGTCATAAATTGAAAATCTGTTACTCTTCTTAAAGATAAACATTTTATTGAATTGTATTTATTGAAAAATTATACACACAGAAAAGTGCTCAATGTAAGAATACTAAAGTGAACAGACCCGTATAACCACTCCCTTTTAGTCACTATTCCTGAATGAGTAACCACCATCCTGATTTAGCAAATAGTATAGATTAGTTTATGACTTTTGAATTTTATATGAATGGACTCCAAAAATCATGTGCCCAAATGTGTCTTGTTTCTTTTACATGATACTATTTTTTTGGGGGGGAGGGGGCAGGGATACTAGGGATTGAACTCAGGGGCACTCAATTACTGAGCCACATCCACAGTCCTATTTTGTATTTTATTTAGAGACAGGTATCACTGAGTTACTTAGTGCCTTGCCATTGCTGAGACTGGCTTTGAACTCATGATCCTCCTTGCCTCAGCCTCTCAAGCCGCTGGGATCACAGCCATGCGCCACCAGGCTCGGCTTTACATGATACTATTTCTATGAGCTGTGTCTTTGTTGTTGCATATGTTGTATTTTGCTCATTCTCATTGCTGTGTAGAATTCCTCTGTAATATAACTAGACCAGATGAATACATTTTACTTTTGATGAAAACTTGGATTGTTTCAAGGTGCAGGTGTGAATAATGCTGTTATGAAAAATTCTTGTGCATACCTTTTAACACACATTTGTACATACTCTGCCAGCTATAAAACTAGGGGTAAAATTTCTAATGATAACATATTTATACGTTCAGCTTTAATGCTGAATAATCTTCCAGAGAGGTTGATAAAATTTACACTCTATCCAACAGAGTCTGAGTGTTGGTATTTTTAGTATTTGTACTTATTACCAAAATATCACAAAGGAATATCATAGCTTCAATATGAATTTATCTGATGATCAACAAAACTGAAGGTGGGTCACTGGGGAAAGTGCCCTGAAAAAGTTCATCTTCACTGTGGCTCCTTGGCTGATTCTGCTTCCCAGCTGCCATGAGAAGAGCAGCACTCCTCTACCATGTCCTTCCATCATGATAATCTGCCTCACCTTGGGCCCACAGCAATGGAGTCAATGGATCATGGACTGAATCTCTGAAACCATGAGCCAAAATAAACTTTCCCTCTCCTAAGTTATTCTTCTTAGATATTTTCGTTACATCAACAAAAAGCTGAGTAACACCGAATTTGGTGTCAGGAGTATACTCATTCCCACAACTAATTTGTTTCTGGGAGGAGTCTGGAAGTTTGGAAACCCAGGGTGGAGACAATTTATAATGCTGTAAGTGGAATGAAGTTTTCTTTCCTTGATGTGTCTCTATTTGGTTTTGGTATCAGACTTCCAAGTTTCTTATAATGAATGTGGCAGTCTTTTCTCTTTTTCTGTTTCATGGAGTAATTTGAGGCAGATAGGTATTAGTTCTTCTTTAAAGATCTGGTAGAACTTTACATCAATATACTTGGTGAACATTGATGCAAAAAAAATTCTTAATAAAATATTGGCAAAATTCATTTTTAAAAACACATTTTAAAGATAGGACGTGATCAAATGAATTTCTTCCCAGGGACGCAAGATTGATTCAACATGTGGAAATAAACAAATGTACTTCACCACATGAATAGGCTTAAGGATAAAAATCACTTGGTTATCTCAATAGGTGTGAAAAAAAAATATTTGTCAAAGTACAACATTTGTTTATGTTTAAAACACTAGAAACATTAGGGACGGAAGAAATTAGCTTCAACATTATAAAGGCTATATATGAAAAACCAAGGCTAACATTATTCCATATAGAGAAAAACTGAAAGAATCTGCTCTAAAAACGGAAAAGAGATAGGGATGCCCACTTTAATCACTCCTACTCAACATGGTCATTGAAACTTTAGCCAGAGGAATCAGGCAAGGGAACGAAATTAAAGGGATATAAATAGGAGAAAAAGACCGCAAATTATCTATGTTTGCCAATGACATGATCCTATATTTAGAAGACCCAAAAATCTTCAACAGAAAACTTTTAGAACTCATAAATAAATTCAAGAAAGTAGCAGAATACAAGATTAGCATTCAAAAATCAATCAAATTCTTATATTCTAAAGAAAAATCAACTGAAAAGGAAATTATAAAAACTATGCCATTCACAATAGCATAAAAAACACTTGGGAACCAGTCTAAAAAAAGAGTTAAAGAACCTCTACAATGAAAACTATAGAACATTAAAGAAAGAAACTGAAGAAGACCTTCGAAGATGGAAAGATCTCCCATATTCTTGGATAGGCAAAATTAATATTGTCACAATGGCCATACTACTAGAAGCACTCTACAGATTTAATGCAATTTCTATTAAAATTCCAATGACATTCTTCAAAGGATTAGAAAATACAGTTATTAAATTCATGTGGAAAAATAAGGAATCTAGAATAGACAAAGCAATTCTTAGCAAGAAAAATGGACCTTGAATAATACTACAGACCTGTTGTAACAAAAACAGCATGGTACTAGCACCAAAACAGGCATGAAGACTGATAAAACAGAATAGAAGACACAGAGACAAACCCACATAAATAGTTATCTCATACCAAAGGTGCTAAAAACATATGTTGAAGAAAAGTTTTTTTAACAAATTGTGTTGGGAAAACTGGAAATCTATATGTAGTATAAATTTAATATTTATCGCTCATCCTGCACAAAACTTAACTAAAGGTGGATCAAAAACATAGGAATTAGAACAGAAACTCTGCAACTGCTAGAAGAATTTGTAGGTCCATCATTCCAACATGTCAGCTCAAGAAATTACTTCCTTAAATAGACCCCTAAAGCACAAGAAGTAAAATAAAAAATGAATAATTGAGATGGCATCAAATTAAAAAACATATTTTCAGCAAAGAAAACAAGAGTGTGAAAAGAGAGCCAACAGACTGGGAGAAAAATCTTTGCCAACTGCTCCTCAGGGCATTATTATCCAGGATATACAAAGAACTCAAAAAACTTAGTATCAAAAAGACAAATAACCCAATCAATAAATGGGCAAAGAAACTAAGCTTCTCAAAAGAAGAAATAAAAATGGTCAACAAGTTATGAAAAATGTTTAAGGAAATAAAATTAAAACTACATTGTTATCAGAAATGCAAGTAACAATAAATGTTGGTGAGGATATGGGAGAAAAGATATACTCACATTTTGTTGGTGGGACTATGAATTAGTACAACCACTCTGGAAAGCAATATGAAGATTCTTCAAAAAACTAGGAATTGAACCACGATATGACCCAGCCATCCCACTCCTCCATTTATATCGAAAAGATATAAAATCAATGTGTTACAGTTATGCAGCCACATCAATGTGTATAGCAGCTCAATTCACAATAGCCAAGCTATCTAGCTAAACATGGTGCCCTTTAACATATGACTAGATAAAGAAAATGCGGTATATATACAGAGAGAAAAGTATTACACTGCCATGCAAGAAATGACTTTATGGCATTTGTCTGTAAATGGATAGAACTTCATCACTAAGTGAAATAAGCCAATCCCCAAAAGGTTGAATGTTTTCTTTGATATGTGGAAGCTAATCCAAATTAGAGTGGGAGAATAAACAATGATAGAAGAAAGGTCAGTGGATTAGACAATGAAGAATAAAGAGAAGGGAGTAGAGATGGGGTAGGGAAATACAGTGAAATGAGTCTGACCTAACTTTCTTATGTAGATATCTGAATATATCAGAGTGAATCTCACCACAAGACATCCACAAGACACTAATTTAAAAAAAAATAAAATGACAAGTAAATAGCAGAAAGATCAGTAGAGTAGAGGGAAGGGAATGTGAGGGGTTGGGGGTTGGAGAGGAAAGAGAAAGGGAAAGTACTGGGGACTGAATTAGAACAAATTGTATCCCATGCTTTTATAATTTTGTCAAAATGAATCATATTGTTATGCACTGTTATTTTTTATAATAACTGTTTTTATTCTTTCTAAAAAGAACCAATAAATATAATAATGGCAAAAAAAGAATGTTGTAAGTGGAGATTTATGGGTGATTCTGGTGGGAACTCAGAAGACCAGAGGAATAAAGACAATAAAGACTATGCTTATGAGGTTTCAGGAGACTCTGCTGGAACCTGGCCTATTGAGAAAGAACTTGTCTACATTTTGTTCATGTCCTGAGACTTTCTTCTGGATCTGAATTCAAAAGTGCTGGTCAAATTGATCTGGTTGGAGAAATTTCAATATAGCACAGCATTCAGGCAGTGGTGGCATCGATTTTCCTGGCAGCTGTTTGTCAAGTTTTCTGTGAAAATGGGGAGTAGGAAGCAGAGAAGGAAGATTTTTAAAATGTTCAGTTTGTCAAAAAAGTATATGAAAAATTGGGGCCAAGAAAGATATGATTGTTGAAGAGATTATAGTCACTAAAAACATGTCAAATACTTTGCAAAGAGTCAATAGGAATAAGGGCTTAAAGGCATCTCAGGAATTTGCAAGACCACACCCATTGCAGGCTCAAGTATGCAGAGGAGAAACTTCCTTTGAGAAGAGATCAGGAAGACACCCTGCTCACACAAGGATGGCTGGAAGTTGGGTAACAGTGCTCAGCCACCCAGACACTCAGAGGCTACTACAGCATGATTACAGGAGGCCCAGCTCCTGAGCAAACTGTCAGCCAACTTGAGTGTCATCTATTTGGTGTTAGTTCTGCCGAATGTAGGATACTAGGGGTCATTGTGACTTCCACTGAGATTTCAAAGAAAAGACTGGAGATGAAGCAAAGTGTAGCAGGGTCAGAATCCATGCAAGTTGCCCCCAAGAAGGTATTGCATGAAGTTGCAAAGGTAAAGCTGAAACTGGAATGGAGAACACAGAAATTAAAATATGCCAGGAACATGGAGTGTCTGCCAAGACATGCTGTTGGCTGTGGAGAGAGCTGGGCTAAAAGTGGGTGGGACTGCCCAATCTGTTTGAAGAGCATATCTCATCACTCTATGTCTTATATATTGTGTACAGAATTGCAGGCCTTGTTTACCCAGCTGGGTTTTGGTTTTGTTTTGGTCTTATTTCTTCTTTGTATGCTCTTGTTGATCCCTTTTGGAATGTGTTTTACTCTGGGTCATTGTACATTGGAAAAATATAATTTGATTTTAATTTTTATAGAAGAATCACAACCAAGCATTTGTCTTGAGTCTCAGATGAGACTTTGGATTTTGTCTTTGGGGCAATTCTGGAACTGTTAAGACTATGGGAATTCTTGAAGATAGTCTAAATACATTCAGTATTGTGAGTTGGACCTTAGCTTTGGGGGATCAGGGGCAGAATGGATTGGTTTAGAAATGAGGTGTCCACCAAACACTCCTGCATCATACATCAGGTGAAATGATTAGATAATGAGTGCTGTAACCTAATCAGCTCATACTAGTTTAACTAGGCAATAACTGTGGGCATTGGGGCATAGCTGGAGGAGGATGGGTCACTGGGAGTGTGTTCTAGAAGGGTTCATTCTTCCTGTAGGCCCCTGTACTTTCTATCTCTACTTCCCAGCCACCATGAGCAGATCAGTGCTCCTCCACCACACCCTTCCTCCATAATGTTCTCCCTCACCTTGGGCCCAGAGCAACAGAGTCAATGGAACATGGACTGAATTTTGTGAAACCATGAGCCAAAATAATCTTTTTCTCATCTAAGTAGTTTTTGTCAGGTGTTTTGGTCACAGGAATAAAAAGCTGACTAACATACCTTTCATTTCTTATCGTGCTGCTTGATGAGAAGAAGTCCTTTAATTTGAACATAATACAATTTACCTTCCTTTTCCCCCATTTGTACTTAGAAATATTTGTCATCAAATCTTCTTTTATGCTTTTTCAAAATCATTTCATATTGTTTAGTATTTGTATTGCTTTTTGTACAATTTGAGGTAATAGTCATGATACATTTTTACCTATTATAACTGAATCAAAAATTGACTTTCTAATATGTATATACCCCAAATTTAAAAGACATCATTCAGGTAAAGTCTTGATAGGTTATAGTTTGATGGTAAATGGAATAAGAAAATATTTCTTTGTAATATAGAAACTATGATCAAACATCTTATTCCAGAAAAAAACTAAGCAAAGGAAAGCAAAATATTATCATTAATCAGTGCACTGTATTTTTCTTTCCATTACTACAATATATTGTGAACAATGAAGCAGAAAAAAAACCCTGCAATTTTAAGATGAGAGAATAATAGGCACTGAATAAATTATTTAGATATTATCCTGAACTTGTGCCTTCCCTGAGAACATTAGAGGGTTAGTTGTACCTATGCAAATGCTGCCTCCAGACTCAGCTTATAAGCATCATCAAGTTTCCTTTGTGGATTTTTTTTACCAATGCATATAAAAGTTGTTTTATCTTTTTATAAACCTGCATAAGCCACATTTATCAAATTTAATTTTATGTGTTTAAAGTAACCATGTATTTTGTTATACTACTGTTTGTTCACTATTTAATGTATGTTTCAGTTTAGAAATCAAGCAAGGAATAGGCTTCTAATTAGAAATAGATGCTTTATGAAATATGAAAGCTAGTTCAGCACTGTCCTATACAACTCTCTGCAGTGACAATAATGTTCTCTAGCTCTAGACCTGTACTGTCTCATGTGGTAGTCACTACTAACTTGTGGCTATTTGCACTTGAAATACACCTAGTGAAAGCAAGAAAATGAAATTTCAATTTTTATTTAGTTTTAGTTAATTTAGATTCAAATAAAAATGGCCACATGTGGCTTGAAATTACTATATTGGACAGAAGTATACAGGTGTGCCTAATCTCAAAATGTGAATTTTTCACATTATTATCCCCATGGTAAAATGGAAAATAAACACTTAGGGGAAAGGCAGCCCTAATCTTCCAAGTGATTAATCTCATAGGCATTTTTTAACAACCTAATAACTGTCTCCAACTTAAAGATGGGATGAATATGTTATGCTTCCATGCCCACGCAACTGAAAGAATTCAGCAGCAGAATGGGAGGTACTATTCCTTCTTGCCACCCATTACTGTTCTCTCTAATATACAGCATGCAGCTACATTTGCAGTATGCTTGGCAGAGTTCCTACCATACAAGAATCAAATGCTACCATCCAAGTTCCATGAGTGAAACAACTTTTTTCTCTGAGAACATTAATGAAAAGTCACTTGAAGAAACAGTTTCTAAGCATTCCAAAGTGTATGCTGATCACAAATGGACTTTCAAAAAATATTCAAGTTGTTAATATATTTTAATATAGCATGAGGTATTAATATAATCTACTTTCTTTTATCATTTAATATTATCCTAAAATTTGTTCTTGAAATAACAATCTATGCTCTAATTTTATGTTGCTTAAAAAAAAATCATGAGGCATAATTTCAATAACTTTTAAGTATTGACATTCAATTCAAAATTATTTTTCTAATTACAAACTATGTTATAAAATAACAATAAGCCCAAAATTGTAACGTGAACATTTCTTGCTATAAAAAATTATTATTGTTATGATTATATTCTATTTATGGACAGTATTGGGAGAGGAGATTGTTTCATTTTATATTATTCTTAGCAATATAAATTGGGGTTTTAATTTTTTCAAAGAAAAGCCTACATCCAATAGAAATTTTTGAATCCTCAATATCAGTAGTTTTAATAGTGTGGCTACTTTTTATGTAAGATAGAATAATCTTGTTTATTTAGTATTTAAAGAAAAAAGGACAGGGATAATAGATTAAACTTTGGGGATTGGTTGTTTTAGTTGTATGAGATATAATTTAAAATTCCCTCAATCAATTCTATGCCAGTCTAGCTTGCCCATTTTATATTATGAAATTGCATTTTCCTAGGCTGTTTTCTAGTTCACAGGGTAAAGGAGGGAGTTTTCAAGTGATAATTAGCAAAGCCATTTTCCAAATTGTTTTTTCTTCTTGAAAAGAGAATAAGTTTGCAGATGCTATCCTTCAAATGAATGATATAGTCATATAGCCAGTCCAGCACTATCAGGTTTAGGTATTATTCTACTAGAGTGTGAGTGTTTTACTAAATGAGAATAAGGCATTTCATTTAAATTTTTATTGATTTGCAGTAATTAATTTAGAATAAGCCTTCATAATTTATCCTTCTTCGAAGGGTAGTAGGAATCCTTCCCAAGGAAATAATTTAAAAGATGAAGAAAGTTAGATTAAGAAATTGTATGTGACACAGTTATCTAAAATAGTAAAGATTTATAAATAGTGTTATATTCAAGAATATAGATGTAAGTGGGCCGCCTTTGGAAGATCCATTCAGGATATTTTCAGCAAGTCTTTTTAAATCATAGTTGTGAATTTTATATATAAGGAAATACATTTATTATCATAGTCTTCAGACCAAACTGAATTAAAACTAAAATAGTTAAAATGTTACTAAATAAAAACTAGGGAGCAGACCTCAGGTAAAAAAATTTCCAGAGTGTGAGAAAGCTAGACTAGGAGATCACTAGTAGCTAGCAGAAAATTACTGGCAGCTAAATTGACAATTAGATAGATAATATATACATAGAGAGATATGGAGCTACATACAAATAGAGATACTATCGTAAGAATTTCATATGCAAGTGAAAAAGGAAGATGTTGTTATTAATATAGTACACAAAATTATAAGCGTAAGCATGTAAATATGCTGAAAAAATATACCAAAGAATAACAATGGTTACAATAGGACAAATGATTATTGTTTTTTAATATACAACATCGAAATGCATTATAATTCTTATTACACATATAGAGCACAATTTTTCATTTTTCTGGTTATATACAAAGTATATTCATACCAACTCGTGTCTTCATAGATGTACTTTGGATAATAATGATCATCACATTCTACCATCATTTATAACCTCATGCCCCCTCCCTTCCCCTCCAACCTTCTGCCCTATCTAGAGTTCTTCTATTCCTCCCATGCTCCTACTCCCTATCCCAGTATGAATCGGCCTTTTTAAATCAAAGAAAACATTCAGCATTTGGTTTTGGGGATTGGCTAACTTCACTTAGCATTATCTTCTCTAACTCCATTCATTTACCTGAAAATGAGATGGTTTTATTCTCTTTTATTGCTGAGTAATATCCCATTGTGTACAATGTTTATTTTTACAAATATATTTTTGTAATATATTTTGAATATATTTACAAATGATTATTTTTACACCATAAAAGTAATTGTAAGAAAAGGAAAATTTTTTTTCCATTTACTTCCTTCCATTCAAGCCTTTTCATTGCAGCATCTACTCCACCCTGCCATTGTCTATGCCTCCCCATAGAATTATTCCAAAATTGAAAATTTTTCTTTGAAGAGAGATCAAAAGATAGTTAACCTTATGAAATAACTGAGATTATCATTTGTCAATTGTATAAATGTGAAAATGGAGCAATTAATGCTTGTCACCATCCCCAGAATTTTTCCCCAAATAACTTATAACAAAATCATTAGTAAGCAATTCGAAATTTATGGAAAACTTTGTAGAAGAGACTAAGCAAGCTCTTCAAAAAAACTTTAAAAAACACTGTCTGTTCATCTCTTTCTCTCCAGTTTGCTCCTCCCTTGAGACCAATTATGGTTCTTTCATTATACAGGGCAGCCAAGATACCTACTATTTTACAAAGCAGGTTCTCTCATTCCCAGACTTATCCACACAGCTCACTTACATGAACAACAGCCTGCACCCTAAAAAATAGTTACTGACTAGGTATTTTTTCATGGGCATGCTCCCCCTTAGCCAGTGATTTAATGGAAAGGTTTTTTTTCTTATATATGTTATTCTTCATGCATAGAATGATAACAGAGTTCATTTCATTTAAAGGACGCTTCAATTACATTCATGCCCTTCCTACTCCTAATCCTAAATCAGTGCCTACCTAAATTAGCACAAGATTTCCCCAAGATTTTGATCCACTCCAAGCTCCCTATATCTGTCCTACCATGTGAAGAATCTCCAGCATAGGAGACCCCTTACTGTAAAAAATGTACTGCAGGTGAACTGAAGATGGGAAAAAGAGTTGAGAATCCCTGACTTCATCCCATCACTCTGCAGTCATGAGGAATTTCTCATTCTGACTCCTTCCTAGACACCCCAGCTAGCCTCTTCTGAAGTCCCCTACATGTAGAAGGTCCCTCACAAAATGCTACATCCTACAGTAGCACTATCTTCTCACTGAAGACACCTGGTGATGAGATTTTGCAGCTTCTGCAAAGCCTCCACCTCTGCAGGACATTTGTAGTCTTATGGCCCCAGCCCTCAGCTGCCTCTGCAGTCCAGTGCCAGCTTCAAACTCCTCCTGGCTCAATCCTCTCTAAAGTCTCCCTACAAGTAAAATTGTAATGACAACTGAATTCTTTGTGTTCCTGGCAGCTCTGTTGAAAAGATTTGACTTTGGAATTTTAGATGTAGATAAAAATCAGCTGAATGTCAAGAACATGTTCCCTTATACCAGAAGAGAATAATATTTATAAAATTTTTTTTCTCAAACCAATAAGCTTTCTTCTTCCAAGAAAGTATATTTCTCTTTAGAGACCAGCATGGAATATAATTTAAGTACATAATAGCCAAAGACTTATTTTAAACATGCTCAGTTAATGAAATTCTAATTAATTATTTAACTGGGGACAAATGGAAAAGGTTTAATTTTTTAAATAGGGCTACTATATATGAGTCTTAGTCTGTTTTTTGCTGCAATAACAGAATACCACAGACTGGGTAAATTGTAAACAATAGATATTTACTTGGCTCATGGCTCATGAGGCTGGTAAACTAAGGTGCTGACATCTGGCAAAGGCCTTTTTGCTGTATCATGGCATGGTGGAAGGTAAGTGAGAGTACAAATCAGAGGAAATGAGAGCAAATGGTGCCAAATTTATAACAACCCACTCTCAAAATTACTAACCTACTCCTGTCATAAGGCTTTAATCCATTCACGAGAACAGAGCCTCATGCTAAAACCTTGATATTTTAATATTAAGGTGGCAATTAAATTTCTACATGAGTTTTGGAAGACCAAACTCTACCAATATGGAAATACACTCCTATATATCTTTAAAAATATCTTATGATCATAAAAGAATTTTATTGGTTCTGGACCCTCAGACCCAAAGCTTTAATTCTAAATTTACTTTTCCTGGGACAGTGTCAAATGCATTGCCCAGGCAAATGGACCCTACCAGAATCTACTAACCACAAGGGCTTGCATGGAGATAATTTTATTATAATTATTTTATATTTAGCTCTATGATATTATCACCTTGTTCCTTGTCAACTCAAGTAATGGGAATTGCTGCCCCTGGGCTTCTTTTGGAGGTAGACAAACTTCCCAGGATACTATTTTATCCTCTCTCCCTCAAATAATTTAAGGTTAACTTGTTGTTTCATGGAAACACAACCCAACATTAAATTTTACATTCTATTTCTACATCCAATCACTGTTAAGTTTCCTCTCGCTTGTAAGGAAGGACTGACATCATCTCTGGTTACTATAAACTGAAGCAGGGAGATAATTGGATGTGTCAACTGCAGATTTCCCTGAGATTTATCTAACCCTCAAGAATGTTGAAAATCCTAATGAAAACTGTGTGCCAATTCAAATGTCGGCCTGGATCACCTAATGTAATTGTATGAGAAACACTCGCATGAGGTAGCAGACCCAGAGCCAGATGTTTAGAGAAAAACTTTCGTGTGATTGTTTCTGTTGTTATAATGGTTTTCATCAAATGGGTATTCAAGAAATAGACGTTTCTAAAGATGAAGTGTCTTAGCTGGGGATAGTAGGAAAGCTCACTTCTAAGGCAAATCCTTAGCAATGATTTTCAACAGAGGAAATGTTTTCAAAAGTTTTTATGAATTGTTCACATGAAAAATAACTTAAATATTTCAAAAAATAACCCTGAAATGATCTCACATGTTGTGTTTCAGATTCAATATTTATCTAGGTAACAGATGTGAGAAATAGGTAATAGCAATTGCAGAGTTTATCACCAAACAGAATTATACTTTTTTGAAGAAAAATCAAATTTTTCAGACACTCAAGAAGAAGCATTTGTAATTAAGCTCCCCCCTTACCTTCCTACCACCTAATTAAGTCTTGGGACTTTGCTAATCAACAACCCCCTCCATCCATGTATTCACTATAGCAATTTGAATTTTGATTTTGATTTGTCTTGTGCATGGTCCTTACTTCAATACAGATCAACCTGTTTTATAAGGAAGTGCTCAGTGTGATAAGAGCAGATCTAGGTAAGTAGATTTACATGCTGTTCTGCCACAGTTTATTGGAGATAGGGCACTGGTATCAGTGGTTGTTAATAAGTGGGCCAGTAGCTTAGATCCTGTGCATCTTGTTCCTTTCTATTATTGTTTGTACTTTTAGATATTTATGCTACTGTGGGCAAATAAATTGAACAAGGCACACTGCATGCCCATTCTGTAAATTTGATGGCTTTATTAGTATTGTTCAGATTGAGTGGCAGAGAAGAAAGGCTTTGCCATTAATGGCCTATTGCGTGACTGAGAATCTTAACCTCAGTAAAATTCCAGCACTGTCCTCAATGTGGAGAACTCCTTTTTGCATTAAGATTGTTTTTTCATTGCCTTTCCTTACAAAACATGGTTTTAGAAGTTAGAACTTAAGATTAATTTTATTTTTTTCCTATCCCCCAAAGTTTTACAAAACAAATTCCAATTTAATATTAAAACTTGAAAGAGAAAATAGAAATGTTTTTATTGAAAGTTTCTTTTTTTATGGTCAGATTTATAGAAATAATTCCCACCTATGAAATACTCTAAGCTCAAAATAGAATTTTGTCAAGTAGAAATGGTTTCCTTTAATTTCTATAACATTTAAAAAAAACAATTTAATTAAATTTACATAGACACCAAATAAGTATATTTGACTTACTTAAATATACTTGTAAACTATCAGCAGGTATTGAAGACAGAAATTAGATAATACAAATAGTCAATAAATGTATTTATACAAAGTTTTATTCTTTAATTTGTAGCTCAGGATAATAATGTGTGTAGCACTGATTTCTGATGGAAATTACATAAACTAGATAGGAGGACAGGTAGGTAGAGAAGTGGGAGGAAGGTAGGTAGATCAGATACAAAGCTCAGGATCTCTCCATTACTAACCTGGTTAGAGTCAAGAACAGAAATAGTCACTAATAACTTATTTTTCATATATTTTATTGGTGAAATGTAGTTGTACATAATGGTGGGACTTGTTGTTACACACTTCTACATGCACACAGTATAACAATATAATTTGGCCAATTTTATTCCCCTATAGTTCCCTGTTCCCAGGACTGCTGGTCCCTTTCCTCTATTCTACTGATCTCCTATGATTTTCATGATATCCCTCCTACCTGTTTTATGTTTTTGAGTTCTATCAATAAATTATATCCCCATACTTCTTTGCTCCAACTACTTATCCAAATTGCATTTAAAAAGGTTGACCAATCAGAATACATCCTCTAACCCATGGTTAATTAAATTATCTTCAATCAAAAAGATATTTCTAAAATTCTATTTATATCTTTCCTAGTAAAGTTACTTGAGATTTTAAAATTTAGTTCCAGTTCAAAGACAATTATCTTTCATCAATGATTTCCTAAATCATAGCACCTTAATTTTAGAAAGGACTTCAAATGACTTCCTTTGGGTTTCTTCCCCATGGTGTTGCTGTCTCATCTACCTGTTCTGTATTACTTCTTTCTTAGTCCACTTGTCTAAATTTAAAGACAGCAAGTTCAGACCATCAAGGTGATATCTTTTCTCTGGAAAGAGTAAGAGTGGCTTGTTATATTGGTTCATATTGTACACGTCTCTCTTCTGGGAACAGGCAGAAGGCAGCCACTTAGAGTTGAAGAAGCAGCCAAGAGGATTCAAAGCTTAATATCCAAGAAAATTTGGGCAATTTATTTATCCTATAATTTTTTAATTAATAAAATGAGGAAAATAAAATATCAAATCATTGTTCATTATCGGAATCTAATGAAAGCATGTGTATAAATTTTTAAGATTCTAGGCCCATATTATTTCTCACTAATCCTAAAGAATTAATCTGAGTATTGAAGTTAGCTGCTCGTAGGCTCTTTGTTGTAACCAACTTTATTGGGATTTAGTTTACTTACAGTAAAAGTATCAGATGAGTGGATGAATAGATTATACATAGACTGATGATCTTTGATAAATTAATTTGTGTAACCAATGTTATTCTACCTTCAAGATATAGGATATTTTTCAGTGGCTCAGGAGATTGAGGCAGGAGAATCACCAGATCAAAGCCAGCCTCAACAAATTAGTGAGTCCCTAAACAACATAGTGAGATTCTGTCTCTAAAAATTAAAAAAAAAAAAAAAAACATTATGGGATGTGGATCAGTGGATAAATGCCCCTAGGTTTTATTCCTAGTTAAAAAAAAAAAAAAGATATTTCCACTACCCACTAAAGTTTTGGGGCCCTGCTATCAATCTCACCAACCCACACCTCCAGCCACCTCCTCTTCTCTGTTCAGTCTGTCCAGGTCAGGTTTGTTCCTTCTAGAGTTTCATGTAAACTGAGTATATACTTTTTGTGTCAGTTTTTTTCTGCTCAACATAATTCAACATGATATTCTATGAGTCAGCAATTTCTTTTTTTTTTTAATTGAAAAACAATCTTTCATCATAGGGTAGACCAAAATTGTTTTAAATTTCCACCAGTTGATGGGATGGATATCTTGTTCCCATTTGGGGGATATTATGAATAAAGCTGCTATGAGGATTTATTTAAAGGTTTTGCATGAATATGTAATTTCAATTCTTTAAGAATAAAAACTGAATATTAGAATTATTGAGTTCTATGCTAAAATGTAATGATTAATATCATAAGAAATTACCAAACCATTTTCCAAAATGGTTGTTTCGTTTTATATAGAAGGCTTCCACTTGCCCCACATCCTTACCAATACTTTTTTTCTTATTTTAGTCATTCCTGAAGAATTTTTATATGCATTTTTCCCTTTGGCTTTTTCTGTGCTAAGTGGTCATTCAGATAAATTCTTGTCTGAAATATCTGTTCTAATATTTCTCCACTTTCCCTGGACTATCTTCTTCTTAATGAGATATAATAGTTTGTTATATATACTGGATACTCTTTTGCTGAACATCTGTACTGCAGACATCTTGTGGTTTTCCTTTTATTTTCTTAATTATGTCTTCATAAGAGAAAAATGTATATAAATTTTATGAAATTAAATTTATAATTTTTTGATTTTTTTATAATTTCAAATGTTTTACATAAGCAACTTCAGCCATTATAGTTTGTGAGGATTTTCCCCTATAATTTCTTCTAAAAATTTTAGATGTTTAGGTCTATGATTTCCTTTTGAGTTATTTCATATATTGATAAATATATATTATATTCACATTTGGTTCATATTTTTCGTGTGATTGTCCATTTTTTCCAGCATCTTGTTGAATAGACAATTTGTTTTCTATTTCACCTACCTGTTATATATACAGGTCTATTTATAAACTGTTATATTTACAGGTCAATCGTATATGTACAAGTCTATTTATAAACTCTATTCTTTTCCATTGTTCTATCTAAACTTTTTTCAGTGCTCACAATAACGTAGCTTTATAGTAGGGTTTGAATCAAGCATTTTAAGCCCTCAAATTTAGTTCTTTCTCTTTAAAATTAGTTGGCTATCTTAGGTTGTTGGAATTCTCACATAAATTTTAGAATCACCTTGCCAATTTCTATGATGTAAACAGGAAAACTATTGGGATTTTAATTGAGATTCCACTGAATTTATATTTCAATTTGAGGAGGAATGATATCTTAACAGTAATGTGTCTTATAATTCACGAATAAATTGCAACACTTTTGGGGGGGGTCTTTCTTTAACCACTTTCAGAAATATTTTGGAGGTTTCAGTATAAAAGAATTACACATATGTTAAATTTACCTCTAATAATTTCATTTTGGACACTATTATAAAGTGTATTCTTTTGTTGTTAACACTTAAAAATACATTTTTTTAAAACATTGAAATAGTATCTATAACCTTGCTAAACTCACTTATGAGTTCTAGTAGCATTTTCTAGATTCTTTATGATGTTCCATTTTAATTACCCTGTGGTAAGTGACTCAAAAGAGTTTTGATCCTTCCTTTATACTCTTTGTAAGTTTTATTTCATTTTCTGGCCTTTTGTGAATTGACTAGGATTTCTGGGACAATACTGAATAGAAATAGTGAATGTGGATCTGCTTGCCTTATTCCCAATCTTTGAAAAAATTTCATTCATTATTAAGTGTGATATTAACTGGAGATTTGTAGGGTTTTTTATTAGGTTCACTGAGAGGTTGTTTTTAGCTGACTTTTCCAAATGCTTTTTATTCATCTATTAAGATTTATACATAGTTCTTTCTCTTTTATAGGTATTAGTTATGTTGTCATAAAATGAATTTAGAAGTATATTTTTCTCTTCTGCTTCCTCAAGAATTTTGAGTAATTTTGGCACTCTTTCTTCTCAAATTTTTGAAATCATTTATTGCTAAGGACATCCAGACATAGAGTTTTCTTAATAGAAAACTTTTTAGTTATAAAATCAAAATGTTGATAGAGGGGCACTTATATTTTTATTTTTGAGGTGAACATAGAAATAAGTCAATGTTTTTCAAATAATTTTCCATTTTGTGATAGAATATATATTTATTGTCATTAAATCAACCATAATTTCTCTTATTATGATTTTAATATGATAAGATTTGTAATGATATCTTTTTAATAAAAGATATTTAAACTCAACTTCTATAGTTATCACCTAGTTGATCCATATCAGTGGATTAATCCACTGAGTAGAATGCCACAATTCAATCATTTTGCCTCCGAATGTTCTTGCATTGTCTCACACATGCATTTGGGGTGGGGGGGACACCTGGTATCTAAACAATTGCAGATGCCAAGAGTATTATTAAGGAGAAAGGGATGTTTCTTCAATAAATGAAACTGAGAAAAATAGATATTTTCATACAAACGAATTAAGTTAGACTCTAATCTCACACTATCTACAAAAATAAAATGGAAAAAAATTACAGGGCAATGACAGAACCTACAGAGTGGGATAAAATATTTGTGAAATGTCTGACAAGGGGTAACTATCCAGAATATGTAAGAAACTCCAACAACTTAATTGCAGAAAAACAAATAATCCAATGGAAAAAAATAGACAAAAGATTTGAATAGATATTTGCTAAAGGAAGACATATAGCTAACCAACAGATATATTTAAAATGTTCTCAGTATCACTAATGCAACCTCAGGGAAATGCCACACAAAACCACATTGAGATATCATTTCATCCCAGATGCAATATGTAGTATCAAAAACAGAGAAAGTAACAAAATGACTGCAAGGCTGCAGAGAAAGGAGAAACTTTGTATATCATTGGTAGAAATATAAATTAGTATAGCCATTATGGAAAACAGTATGGCGATTCCTCAAAATAAAAATAAAGTTATATGCTCCAGCAATATTAGTTATATACACTAAGGAAATAAATTCAACCTGTCAAAAGATATCCATTCTTCCCATGTTTATTATAGCACTATTTATAATAGCCACTATATGGAATCAACATCCATAAATTGATGAATAGATACAGATAATGTGAATGCAGATCAAACACAACAGAATACTATTCAGGCATTTAAAAGTTTGAAATCCTGTCATTGGTGACAAAATGGATGGACTCTGAAGATATTATGTTATGTGACATTATGAAGCAGGCACAGAAAAATAAGTACTTTATCATCCCACTCATGTGTGCAACCTGAATATATTGATACCATGGAAGTTGAGAATAGTGGCTACTAGAAACTGAAGGGAGGTGGCTCGCCAAGATATTTTTCAAAGAATATAAAATTTCAGTTAGGAAAAATAAGTTTAAGAGATCTATATTATACATCATGATGACTATAGTTATTATAGTATTATGCTTGAAAATTGCTAAGAGTAGATTTAAATGTTCTCACCACACACAAAAAAATGTGAAGTAATATGTTAAGTAACTTGATTTATTTACCCTATAAAATATGCACATATCAAAAGATTAGAGTGCACTAGAAATGTATACAAACTTTACTTGTCAAAAAATAAATATATAAGTAGGAGTCCTAGTCCGCTAATCCTATCATCTTTGTAATTCCCATTGACTATTTATTTTCCCTATTATGTATTACTCCATTTTAGTTCTTGTGACATTTGATTGAATGCTGTATATTTTGAGTTACCATGGTGAATATCTGCATATTTTAAAGAGTATCAATTTTTTTTCTGGAAGTAAGTTTTACTTCTTTTGTGGATTACTTGGTCTCTTAAGATTTGTTTTGTATGGTTTTTGTTTCTTTGTTTTGCTTTTTTGGTTTTGGTAAGGATCAATCAAGAGTAGTTCTTTATTCTAGATGTAGTTTAGCCCTACTATGAAAGCACAATGCTTCTCAGTTGTCCATAATTTCACAATGATCAAAAATACTCCCAGCTGGCTGTTGTGGCACATGCCTGTAATCTGTGCAGCTTAGGAGGCTAGGCAGGAGGATTGAAAGTTCAAAGCCAGCCACAGCAAAAGCAAGGCACTAAGAAACTCAGCAAGACCCTGACTCTAAATAAAACACAAAAAGGGGCTAGGGATGTGGCTCAGTGGTTAAGAGCCCCAAGGTTCAATCCTCAGTACCAGAAAAAAAAAAAAGTATTCTCCATTCTGACTGATCAAAGCTTAGATGTCATTAGCGTATAGATCCCTGATTTTACTTGGCCTGGCCTTATGAATTTTACCATGTTTTTGCACAATTTAAGATAAAGCAAAGGCTTAAGCAAACTGCTTTATTTCTCTCTCTCTCTCTCTCTCTCTCTCTCTCTCTCTCTCTCTCTCTCTCTCTCTCTCTCTTTCTTTCTCTCTCTCTCTCATAGTTCTCTCCTCTTCAGAACTCTGCTTTGTAACTTCTCAATAATACCACCTTCCTGAATTCTGGGATCAGTCTTTACTCAGTAAGACAACTTTCTCTGCTTAAGATGCCCCTTCCTGTACTTCATTCCAGAGTGTGCATCCAAGCAAAAAGCCAGGGTGCTTGTTGTATAGGATTCACTTGTTTTCCTTCTCTCAGGAGTCAAAATGACACACTGCCTGGGTCCCAATATTTAGTAACCATTGTTTCATAGGTTTTACCCAGTTTCCTGTTTGTGTACAAGAAGTAAGTCTTTTTTCTTAGTCTATCATAGCCAAAAACAAGTCTGACAAACTATTTTTGTCTGGTTTTCTTCACTGACTTAACATAATAGAACAATAAACAATAATAATAAATAATAACAATATATTTAGAATATCAGGTACCACAATGAGTGTCTCTTAAGAATGTTTCTTTTGTTTGTAACAAAAATACTACAAAATGCACCTATTAGAATGGCCCAAATCTAAGACACTGGATCGCCCACACTGAATGTGGAACAGTAGGAACTGTCATTTATTTCTGGTGGAAATACAAAATGGTTCAGCCAATTTGGAAGACAGTTTGGCAACTTCTTAGAAAACTAAACATATACTTACCACACAAACCTGCAATTAATTTCTTTCGTATTACTCCAGTAAAATGAAAACTTACTACCACACACAGACAAAAAAAAAAAAAAAACCTACACAGATGTGAATAGCAGCTTTATTCATAACTACCCAAACTTGTAATCAACAGCAATATCCTTCAGTAACTGAACGGATAAATGAACTATGGTACCTCAGATAATGCAATGCTGTACAGTACTGAAAAGAAATGAGCTATCAAGCCATGAAAAGTCATAGAACAACCTTAAATGCATATAATTAGGTGAATGAAACCCATCTAAAAAGGCTACATACTGCATAATTGCAACCATAGACATTCTGGAAAAGAAAAAAAATACTATAGAGGTAGTAAAAAGATCACTGGTATGAGGGGTTATAAATAGGAAGGAAAGAATAGTCAAAGAACAGAGGATTATTAGGGCAATGAAATTACTCCATATAAAGCTATTGTGGTAGATACATGTGTCCCAAACTCATAGAATACACAACACCAGGTGTGAACCCTAATGTAAACTATAGACCTTAGGTGATAATGATGTGTTGCTATAGGTACATGCATTGTAATAAACCACCCTGGTGAGGAATGTTGGTAACAGTAAAAGTTATGCATGTGTGGTAGTGAGTATGTGGGAAAACACTTTCTGGCCAATTTTGTTGTACTTGAAACTACTAGGAAATAAAAATCATTATAAAAACAAATAATACAGAAAAGGCATTATTAGCAACATCACAAAAATATAGAAAATGTACTTGAAGGAATAAAATATCTTGGCCAAGATCACACAACTAAGAGGACACGTCTGCAATTCAATGAAACTCACATTTGCCTGGTTCACTGTCTCACTTCTTGCATACTTCATTCTCTTGCCTTTGAGTGACTTGGCTCTGTGATCTACAGTCTTCTCTTACTTCTTTACATCAACATGGAGATGGTATATCTTGATCCAGTTTAGATCTAATAAATTTCACTATTAACTCCCTGAGAAATCTTTTTTATTTTTTTTTTTAGTTGTAAATGGACACAATACCTTTAACTTTTTTCATTGGTTTTTATGTGGTGCTGAGGATCAAACCCAGTGCCTCACACATGCTAGTCAAGCGCTTTACCGCTGAGCTACAATCCCAGCCTGAAAGAAATCTTGAAATAGCAGAGGAGTGGTCTTGAGAGAGAAAAACAAGGAAAATCATTCACTCCAGAATAATACCCCTTAAATTTGGCCTTAAATTTGGAGTTGGAAAATTTATACTCTCAATGATAAGCTGGTCAAATGACACTTGTACAAGTAACAATAAGTGTCTTATGGAAAGAATTATAAAAGCCTAAAAAGACTATTTAAATATCTGGAATAAAGTTTCCATTTCTCTATCACAAGTTAACATTTCAGTCTAAAATGTGTAGGGACACTGGGCATTGAAAGAGAATGAAATGTCAGCAATTCTGGATCTAATTTTTTGAATGAACTGTCTGCTATGAGAAAGATGTTGAGTCATAGGAGGTCAGCTGATGCTGAGGCAATCAATGCAATTGTCATTATCAATGGGTGAGTCGAGGCTGACGACAGTAGCATGACAGCCTGGAAACATAAAACCCATTCACTACAGAAGTGAGAATTTCTGCATATGCACAAACTGCTTTGTACATTAGACCACTATTCTCCCAACTCTGTAAACATAATCACCTGCAGTTGCAGACTCTAAACTTTTTGTCCTTGATGATAATGCTTGAAGCAGAAATGACATGAGCAGATTTTCAAAAGATGTTTTAGGAGGAAAATGTAAAGCCACAAAGAGCTTAAGGAGAAGGTTTGAATTCTCCAAAGAATGAGCAGCGATTTATACTTACCAGAGCACTGGTTTTAATCAGGTAGTTTTCTTTTGGAACTGCATTTACCTCCATATGACATTTTTTAAAACCTCATTATTAGCATGCGATAAGTTTCAAATCTTATACCATCCTTAATTAAAGTTGTAAGGTAAACCATTTCTTTGGAGTACATTCTATTATATGAAATTGCATAACATCTTTTCTTGATATTTCAGATTCAATTGAAGGAGAAGAAATGATTATACAAATAGTAAAAAAGAAAAAAGAACAAGACAAAATTAAAATAGAAGGAGAGTAAATTTGTCCTTTTAGTTATGTTCATGACTTTGGGATACTAATATATTTGTGGTAAAATACACTTGAAATTAATTTTAAAGTATTACTAAGATACTATTTCTAAATGTAAACTTACTGTCTTTTTCTAATTGTCACAATAAAGAAACCAGTTCATTAATTCCCACAATATCTCAGATGTACAATCAGAAGTATAAAAGAATTAATCTTTATATGACTACATATAGCCACAACCAAAAAAAATTTCCCTTAATGGTTTAATGGTTTTATATTTCATGTTTATCCTTCATATTCAAATGTTTTGTATTGCATATAGAAGACAGTAGACAGTACTTCATATACTGAGCTACTTGCCTAAGGACAGATTTTTGTATTAGGGTCTGTGATACTCAAAATTAAATGTTTCCATGATTTTCTCTCACATCATTAAAATTCTTCACTAAGCAAAGTAGCACTTTACACCAGGTATCATGGATGGTCAACAGAATTTTATTGTACTAAAGAAAATGGATTAAGGAAAAAAATCACAGTTTTCATAACACACCAGGAAAGAAGTAAGGGCCTCCAGGTTTCCAGTAGAATAAATGAGAACTTTTCCTTAAGTGACAGTGACATCTTTAATTCCTAAATTTCACCTCCAGGAACCTCTCTTGAGACATTGACTCACTGTGAAGGGCAGGTATCATGGCTCTTCATTTCTTTAAACAAAGGCAATAGTGCCACATTCCACATATGATATTAGTAACTTTCCTTTATGAGTGGAAACTGGATGGTCTGGGCAACTTGATCAAAAAAGCATCTCTCTATCAACATTATTTTGAAGTTTGGCATAAATAGGCATAGATAGGAATAAAGGGATGAGGCAGTAAAATTAAATTTTTAGTCAGCTTCACATCAGTTCATATGAATGCTAAATGTGAGTTCTTCTCAGGCATAATTAGATTACTATGCGTTCATATTCATGGAGCAATTTTATTTCTAGGATTGGAGATGAGAATATCTATCATTAACTCACTTCTCCACTCTGCCTTACAATCTGGCAGTTGCCTGCCAGGCCAAGAAGATGAGTTCCCTCAAAGAAGAAGATGTATAAAATGGAGACCATTTCAATGTTTGTCCCTGTGGAGTCAGAGATATTCTAATCCTCCTAATTTCCAGGAGGCTGCTCTAGAAGGCTTTATCAAAGACTTTATTTATCGACAGTGAAAAATAAACACAGAATTTATAGTTAAAGGTAGAGAAAAGAAAGTTATTTCTAACCTCACAGCTAGAAACTTCAGAATCCTTTCATCCTGCCTCATATTTTGCAGATGAAGAATCTGAGCTCAGTTGATTGAGAAGCTCCCCTAGCTAATTATTGGCAGAGTTGACCATATAAATATCCTGACTTCCACTTATGCATGCTCCTCTGAAAAACACTGTCTTCTTTGAAACAAAGGGATATTTCATAACAACAACAGAATGTGTTCAAGAAAATATCATTTGTACTGAATCCAAAATTCCTTGTGAGTCTAACAACCTTTAATTTAGACCTGCATGTCTATTGGAGCTCGTCTCTTTAATATAAAATAAGAAAACAATTTACCTGAAAGGAAACAGAGTTGCTGCTCTACTGGATTACCAAGATGGTTTTTCTGGACACATAAACATTTGCAATCAAGGAGTCTCACTTGTAACCCAAAACTGGTACCAGATCAAATAGCTTCATATTAACCAAGAGAATTTTCACTTATCTTAATCATCCACTTAAGGCTATATAACAGAAAACTATGAAAAGGTGGCTAATATGCAAAAAAAGAATAATTTAATGTTTCACTGACCCAGAAGTGCCAATGTAAATAACTAAAAAGAATATTTTAAAAATGTAAGTCATGCAAAAAGAAATCATACCACTTGAGTAGCTGAAATCAGCTTTAGCTGCTAGGTCTTAGTATTAGGAAATTTTTCATAAGAAAAGTGATATCTCAACTTGTAATTTCAAATTGCAAATAAAATACTACAGCTGGAAAAATATACATATTGGAATTCATAAAATTCCCATGAAAACAAGAAAGGAAGTATCATTGCTTGAAATCAATGTGGAAAAGACATTAGGTTCTGTCATAATCTAAACTGAAGCCTGATATCTTTACCCTATTATTAATGTGGAAATAGTGACTTAACAGGTTAAAAACAATTGCATAAGAGCAGTTTTCAGCTTGTAAAATACTAGAGGCTAAGCAACCAAAAGAAGCATTAAAAATAATGTTAGCACTATTAAGTAGATGGCATTTATATAATCGTTCTTTACAAATATGAAAAAGGAAGTCATACTTTAAAACAATTATCAAGAGAAAGTAAATGTCTCTTTGAATAATAAGAACGTCTCAATACTTAATATATAATGATTAGACCCATGATTGCCTAACCATAAAATACTTGTACTACATTCTTAGGTGATACAGGATGGAAACTTGAGTGAAAAAGCAATTAATTATTTTCTCAATAACTCCTACTTTTTGTGCATCTGCCTCTTAGGAATCCAGTGGAAAACTCTTTTTTAACATTTACAAAAATACCTTGAATTCTCTGACAGAAAAGGACACCACAAAGGAAAGATTAGTAGCTTATTAATAAGTGAATATTGCCCAATAAACTTCTTCATGAACATCCCCAAACAAGGAAAGGAATAAGAAAAGAAAACCACATATCTTGGATGACCTCTTTAGTAAACCTCAAAGAGTCAATGGGAAGGAAAATCTGAGAGGCTGGGGGGTGTTATAAAAATTGAATCATGTACCTGACTTTCAATTTTAAGAAGGTTTTTCCTTAATCTCTCTGGTAAAAGCCATTTAATTATATTTTATACAAGTGCCTTATGAATAAGTCTACTTAATTAATTTTTTGCATATTATTTCCATATTCCATATTCTTCTATTGTCCTTCCAGTCAGCAATCTATAGATTAGCTACAATAACTCTCAATTTTGTATTACTTTGCTAAAATCTTTCAACTTTATTTCCATTTTGGTAAAAGAAAGTATCGATGTGAGTTTGTTTTTTTCTTTTCTCCATGAAATCATATTTCGCTGTGTTGGTAAAATTGGTGAACAGAAAGTACCTCTGGCTTTGTGGGTAGGATTAGAGGATTTAATCCCTCACAAGGGCCATATGGGAAGGAATACCACTTTTGTGTTATAATCCAACAAGCCATCTCCTCCACAAGTCTGCAAATTCTATAAAGAAACTCATTTTACTTCTTGTTGTTTGGGTTGGGAGATACTCAAGGAATGTTTATTGAGCATCTTTATTTATTTTTATTTGAATACTTTATTTTCCAAAGCCAATGTATACTCATGTGGCTCTGATTATTTGGCTATAAAGAGCCATGTGTTCGACAACAAATGCTCTTGTTAGATTACTACCTAATTTTTCCCAAGAATTCTCTTTTCCACACACGATTTGTGAAGAATTAGCAGCCAATATACCTGCTTGTTTGTTAAAGTGCATCTATACACCTCCAACCTACTCAGCCAAATAATTTTGGTTCCCATTTTTATTGCAAGAGAAGCCTAAAGACTTTCTTTACTCAGAAAGGAGATGAGGGAAACACCACTGGGAAAATTATTCCTCCTGAAGAAGCAGAATCGGCCTTTTTCTAGGAAGCATAGAGTGTCTTGACACTTGGAAGCAAACACAGTAGGGCATTTCCCTTTTCTAACGGTTTACAAGTTGGTATGGATAAGTAGCATATTCCAATGGGAAGAAGCCAAGAAACCTGAGTCCAAACAATGTAAACAGATAACTAAGCATACACAAAACTAAGCTTGGGGTTTATTTATCTCAGAAGCCACTTGTCAGCTGCTGTATTTTATAGTTTCTGCCAATATTCAGAATGTTTATGCAGAAAGATGCCCTTCTACCAGCCTCATCTTAAGAGCAAAATTGCATGACTGCTTTTGCATCTACCTATAGATATATCCAGTAAATTTAAAATAGGTTTAGATTTTATTTGATATAGGGTTGTATCTTTTAACTGAATATTTGACATGATCCATTTTAAATCAAATAACATTTCATTCTGAAATTCTGTATAAATATGAGAAACAAATGTTAGCAGTAAAGCTAATAGAGTACTTAATAATGACATATAATTGAAGATGAGTCTGTTGTGTTGATAAGATCTTGTAGGCAAATGAGTAAAGGCTAGAATCTATGTTGCCAAGATTGAGTCAAACTGGGAGCCTAGAGAGAATTTCCTTTCAGAGAAATCTTTAAATTTGTAGTTTGGAGCCTGAAGGACCTGAGTGGAAAGTAATCCAGCCCCTGGCAAATCGTTTGAAGATATCAATTGCTATAAACAAATTTTGCTAATCTGGAAAAAGTAAATAATGCCTACCTAAAAGGAGTGTTACAAAAATGAAGTGGCATTAAAGTAAGAAGTGGGTTACCAAAAAAAAAAAAAAAGCATTTGTCAAAAATACTGACAGTATTATTTATCTTTCTTCTTCCTATATCCCTTCCTTCTTTCTTTTATAAAAGCAAAAATCAATTTAAAAATCTCTTTTGCTTAATATGTTGAGGACCATAGCTTTGGGGAGCTATAAGCTGTCTGGTTATCTAAGCTCTTAGACCTTTCTTGCTTGACTGGGTAAACCAATGTTTGAGTAGAGTATGCATATTTGGGTGTGTTATGAGGATAGGGTGTAGGACAGTACTTTTAAGAACCTCCTTTTCTCTCCTTTATTATTAATTTTCCTGCCTAGTGGATCAGCTTACAGACATTTTGTTTTTTCTCCCATCTTCAAACTATAAGTCTTTTGACCTCACTTCTCACTCCTGCTACTGCCCAGTTCTGAGTTCCACTTAATTAGGCAGCTCTTCCTCCACAGATTTGTCTCTTCTCACTCTAATTTCTCTACTCCTGAACTCAAAGAATCCTGACATTATACCTACTATTCCACTTAGATTTCTCTCATGGAGGTCACTGATGATTATTAATTTGCAATCCAGTGGTGTCTGGTATCTGTCACCTTTTGACTTAGTTGTTCATTCCCTTCTCCTTGAAACAAGGTCTTCCCTCGACTCCCAGGATACACATAGTCCTGATTTTCCACCCACTTATTGGATGCTCTTCTCAGCTTCTCAGATAGCCTCTCTTCATCTCCTTCACCTCCTACAGGTTCCAAGTCCTACATCTCTGTTGTTGATCCAGGTGTTCAATACATTGGTGATCCTGTTGAGCCTTAGCATTAAATATCATGATCAAACTTTCAATTTTAAATTTACCCATACCAAATGCCTCTCTTGAACTCTAAACCTTTACATACCCAACTTTCTGCTTCTCATTCTCACTCAGCATCTCCATTTAGATGACTAGTAAGTCTCACTTAACATATATGGAATCTAATTCTTAGTCTGCCCCTAAAACCTTGCCTCTCTGTAGTTTTTACCATCTCAGTGAAAGGAAGACTGATGGTTAGACAGGGTAAAAGCCCTTGTCCATCTCAACATAGTGAATGGCAGAGTTGAACTGTCATTCTTCACAACTATCAGCAAATTCAAATCACCCTCAAACTTAGTGAAAATATTAATTATCCAGGATGCTTCTTTGAAGGGTATCATGCAGAAGAAATTAGGTGGGGTTGAGAATCTGTTTTTTTTGTTGTTGTTTTTTTTTTTTTTTTAACCAGAGCTCCAGGCAATTCTTTTTATAAGTCTGAAAAAGACTACCCTAATTATTCTGCCACTCAGTCACACATTTTGATATTATAAATTGACAATGACAAAGAAAATTGCTGATCTATAGAGTACTCCCCACTGCACCTGACCTTGCCAATCAAGATGAATGCCTTTGGCAATCGTATTATGCTACACAACAGACTGCCACAGATGTGCCTGTGTGTTGCTTTACATTTTATTTTTTAAATATATTAGCAGCAGTAAACTAGTTCTTCAGATGCATTCCATTCCCTCTTATTAGGCCTTTACTAATGAGGTTCTGAAAATTATAACTGAAAAGAAAGAAAAGGTTCTAAGTCACTTAAAGATTTAGCAGAAGTCTATAGTGTGCAAGTGTTTCCCTATTGTACACAATTTCTTGACTCTCCCATCTGGCATCTGTAGTGACCTGAATGACCATCCAGAGAAAAGATGATGAGAGGTGTGTGGCCCTCACACTGAATCAGTTTCCTTACTGAGAAGACAAAAATAGAATTTGGCAAAATAACACAAGTAAGCGTATGAACAAAAGGTACTAGTTATAAAAATATATAATTATATAAAAACATAGTTAAAATAATGAAGAAAGCAATTTGTTAAATCCAAAAGAACACAGATTGTTGAGCTGACTATTCAGGAGTAAATTCTACTTCTCCTTTGGTAAGACCTCAGAACCTTCACTGACAAGGAATGTCACTGTAATAAGATGTATTTATGGAAAACATTCTGAGACTGATGGATGTGGACAGACTCTGGGGTTTAAATGGAGTTCATCATAAGGAAGAACTCAGATAACAAGCAGGGTTTACACTCGCACCTCCACAGGTGCATCATGATGACTTGCACTCTAATTTCTTGAGGAAGAAATCAATTTAAGCTCGTTTTGCTCTTTGTCTTTAGGCATATGATCTGACTCTGGATAGCAATTAAAGGCACTAATGAGATAGATCATAAAATATTTTTCCTGTTAATAATCATGCAGACCCACTGACAATTCAACAAACTAACATTTTAATAAGTTCTAATCATAGATCAACACACACACACACACACACACATACATACACACACACAATTCATGATTTGGAGAGGTGGTGTTTATTCTTCATATTGTGATTTCATTACAAACTACATTTCTCAGTCTCTTGAACAACAGGATACAAAAATGAGGTTCCTTTAGTAGTTATCTAGGTTACCCAATCCTTTGGCCTTGATTTGGAATTTGACAAGCTGTCGGTTTCTCAATTCCCATTGGTAAAGTGACAAAAAAAAAAAAAAAAAAAGCATCACAAATGGCTTCCAGGTAACTGAGAAGAGTTTCTAACAAAGAACTTCAAGGAGTTTCAACACTTATATTTACATGGGCTCTAATTAGTGTGCAGCACTTAGTTGAGCCCAAGGATTCAATTTCAAAAGAGCAATAATTGTAGGAGTGAGCTGTGATCTTCATCTTTGTAAAGGCCCAGGTGGGTTGAAAATTCTCATAGTCTCAAACACTTTTATACAAGAACTAGAAATACTACTGTTTTAAGAAGAATGGGGAGTGTTAGTAAGAATTATAAATGAATAGAATTCAAAATAAAGAAAAAATGTCTTTAAAATTCGGTTGTAGCATTATGGGACCCCATGCAAATATATAAAGTGTAACAAGCCTAATAAGAAAAGACATTGGCATTGGTACTGAATAAACAGAGAAAGCTTTTCTGAAAACTGAAGAATAAACAAAAATCAATGCTTAATAATTAAAGATATTTATTAACAACAATGAAAAAAATTAGCCTTTGCATTCTTCTGTTTAATTCATACTTATTCAATACCTACTATGTGTACCTGCTGGAAAACAGCTGTGACTTGGAGAAGTTTAAATTCTAATCTTAATGAAATTTATCTGAAAGGACCTACCCCAGAATCTTATTTTTTTTGATTGTTCCAAACATTACAGAGCTCATGATATATCATCTTTCAAACATTTGACTCAATTGGGTTTTGAACTCCCATTTCTACCCCAAATACAGATTGCAGAATCACATCTGTTACATACTCACATTTTTACATAATGGCATATTAGTGACTGTTGTATTCTGCTACCTTTCCTATCCCCTACTATCCCCCCTCCCCTCCCCTCCCATCTTCCCTCTCTACCTCCTCTGCCGTTGTTCAATTCTCTCCCTTTTTTCCCCCTCCCCCTTGCCTCTCATAACCTCTTATAATTTTGTTTATCATTGAAGGTCTCCTACCATTTCCATATGCTTTCCCTTCTCTCTCCCTTTCTCTCCCCTCATTCGTCTTTGTTTACTGTTAGTCTTTTCCTCATGCTCTTCCTTCCTGTTCTTAGTTGCTCTCTTTATATCAAAGAAGACATTTGGCATTTGTTTTTTAGGGCTTGGCTAGCTTCACTTAGCATAATCTGCTCTAATGCCATCCATTTCCCTGCAAATTCTATGATTTTGTCATTTCTTAGTGCTGCATAATACTCCATTATATATAGATGCCACATTTTTTTTATCCATTCATCTATTGAAGGGCATCTAGGTTGGTTCCACAGTCTAGCTATTGTGAATTGTGCCGCTATAATCATTGATGTGGCCGTATCCCTATAGTGTGCTCTTTTAAGGTCCTCAGGGAATAGTCCGAGAAGGGCGATAGCTGGGTCAAATGGTGTATCCATTCCCAGCTTTCCCAGGAATCTCCATACTGCTTTCCAAATTGGCCTCACCGTTTTGCAGTCCCACCAGCAGTGTACAAGTGTACCCTTTTCCCCACATCCTCGCCAACAATTATTGTTGTTTGACTTCATAATGGCTGCCAATCTTACTGGAGTGAGATGGTATCTTAGGGTGGTTTTGATTTGCATTTCTCTGATTACTAGAGATGGTGAGCATTTTTTCATGTACTTGTTGATTGATTGTATGTCCTCCTCTGAGAAATGTCTGTTCATGTCCTTGGCCCATTTGTTGATTGGATTATTCGTTATCTTATTGTTTAATTTTTTGAGTTCTTTGTACATTCTGGATGTTAGAGCTCTATCTGAGATGCAAGGGGTAAAAATTTGTTCCCAGGATGTAGGCTCTCTATTTACCTCTTTTATTGTTTCTCTTGCTGAGAAAAAACTTTTTAGTTTAAGTAAGTCCCATTTGTTTATTCTTGTTGTTAACTCTTGGGCTATGGGTGTCCTATTAAGGAATTTGGAGCCCGACCCCACAATATGTAGATTGTAACCAACTTTTCCTTCTATCAGACGCAGTGTCTCTGATTTGATATCTAGCTCCTTGATCCATTTTGAGTTAACTTTTGTGGCTGGAAAGAGAAAGGGATTCAATTTCATTTTGTTGCATATGGATTTCCAATTTTCCCAGCACCATTTGTTGAAGATGCTATCCTTCCTCCATTGCATGTTTTTAGCCCCTTTATCAAATATAAGATAGTTGTAACTTTGTGGATTAGTCTCTGTGTCCTCTATTCTGTACCATTGGTCCACCTGCCTGTTTTGGTACCAGTACCAGGCTGTTTTTGTTACTATTGCTCTGTAGTACAGTTTGAACTCTGGTATCGCTATACCTCCATATTCACACTTCCTGCTTAGAGTTGCTTTTGCTATTCTGGGTCTTTTGTTTTTCCATATGAATTTCATGATTGCTTTATCTATTTCTACAAGAAATGGAATCTTAAAAAAAATACTTTACAATTTGCCAATAAATAGTTTCTACTCTCAGCTATTTGCATCCTAAGGACATGAGCTCATTGGTAGGTAACACTTTGCTAAGATTCACTTGCTAAGATTCTTTTTAGACAAGAGTAAAGACAAGCAGAAAATATGACAGGGGAGAGAGAGGAGTATAATTTATATATTGGGATGGAATGGATGGTGTGAAGGGGGAGTTGGGGGTTCTGCCCAGAAAAAGCACAATGCACATAACTTCCTTGGTTCCCAATATGTGCAGCAGTGACATCTAGGAAATAATACATGTAATAGATGGATTTCTTACTAGATAGAAATATAAATTATGGAGTCAGACTCCCTGAATCTGAATTCTAGCTTTACTAAGAATTTATATAGCCTGTGTTATTTAAACCCTGTCTCTCAGTTCCTTTATATACAAAATAGCAATAGATTGTAAAAATCCTTCTCTCTCCCTGTATCCATGCCCTTTGTAGCTTTCCTGTTTATTGACATTCTCCTTGACTATAAAATGGCCTTAAGATTCCTTTGGCCAAAAGAACTTACTGGAAGTGACACTAAGTTCCAGGCCTAGGCACCAAGAGGCATTGCTCTCTTTTACCCTCTCCCAGGCCCTTGCCTTTCTTACAGGATCATGATGCTTCTTTCATGGGGACAGGGAATCATTTAGACCATAATCAGTGAGCTAGCTTAGTGGTTTCAACAAAAGTCCCAGAAATATAGCAGAGTTGAGCAAAGATTAGCAAATATGCTTATTTGACTCACATTTGACAGAAGACACACTGGCCTAGCTTACATCAGAACTACCCAGTTTACTTATAGGCCAGTGAGTAATATTAAGTGAGTATAGTCTGAAGCTACTAAATTTTAGGGTGATTTCTTATGCAGCAAAAGATACTCATACACAGGGTGAAGATTAAATATAATGGCACTATGTAAATACTATCATTTAAAATATGATTTTACAATTGAGGCAATTTGTCTAACTATCTATAAATCAAAGCCTGGTAGCTTGCTTGCCAGTTTTGTGTGCTGGTGAGAGACAATGGCACAGAGGCTATGTACATGTCATCCAGCCCAGTAGGTTCAGATCTCTAGAGTCCCCTCACTTCTTTACATGACTTGCATCAGAGCAGAACCTTTGTCTAAATAGCTCCAAATTCACTCACTAATTGGCTAAGAAATTAAAAAATATATTAAATGAAGAGATAGACAACTATTTGATCATTATCTTTACTCATGATTCTTCTCTTCTAATAGTCTGGTTACTATCTTGACTCCTATAGTCCCCAAAAAGTAACATCTCAAAGCAAGCAATTCAGATGTAAAGCTGAGAACTAATCTGACGAATAAATTTTCTAATACACAGTAGTCCTATTGAGGTATTCTCCTTGTCTACTCAAGCCAGCAGCATAGAGACAACCACTGTTCTTGACCAGATGGTCATGGTACTCCTTCATATTTTATTAAGTCATATCACTTTTAATAGCTCCTTGAGCTGTGTCACATTTTCTTGTGTCTTGTCTCAATGCAAACCTTACTCCCAATCTACACGTCCTTTTTCAATGTGCTGTAATTCAGGAAAGTGGTTTTGTCCTGACACATGAGATGAATTGTGAATATCCTGCCAAGTCAATTTTATGAATTTCAGTATGAGTCTCTTGTCTTTGCTTTATTAAATTAGTTCTTGGGAATTTTAAGACCTTTTACAGAGGATCCAAATGCCCTTTGGTAACCACCACCCACATCTTTTTTATGATGTTGCTTCTTTTAGCTAATGTTTTCTTTCGTAAGTATGAATTTAATTGCAAAGAACATTGGTATTCTCTCTCTGTCCCTCCTACCCTCCCTGTCCCTGTTTTCGATTATAAGTGAATTTGAGGTATAGTTTCTTTTTTTTTAATATTTATTTAGTTAGTTAGTTTTTTTGGCATACACAACATCTTTATTTGTACGTGGTGCTGAGGATCAAACCCAGGGCCACACGCATGCCAGGTGAGCGCACTACCGCTTGAGCCACATCCCCAGCCCGAGGTATAGTTTCTATGTCTCTACCTCAGTGTACATGCATGAAATTGGACATCAAATAATGGTTTGACTTAATTGCAATGTTATTAAAATACAAGAAAAATTATCTTGTTCTTTTTTAAAAAATCAATGATGTCAGACATCATTTGAATGTACACAGCAAGGGCTGTTTCACTTTGTACTAGATTCTATCATTGTTAAATCTAGAGTACCGCAAGTCAGTACACACATAAAATATATCCTGCCCAAATAATAATGTATTTGGTGATTTATAGATATAGCACAAGAAAACAAATTTCTGAAGTAAGCATTGCAAATATTTGTATCACTGGAAGACAATTTTCTCTATTAATGTTTTCATGGAACTTAAAAGTCTCATCAAATTTATTAACTAACATGTTTCTCACTTTGGAATCCACATGGTTAGACTGCATTGAGACAAGTTATTTCACCTACTGATAAGGCAATAAATTCATGTAAAAATTCACAAGACAGCCTTTCATGGGTTGGTAAAGAACTGGAAAGGTAGGTTTTCTCTGAGCTGCTCACCTGCACTAGGTTCTCTCTCTCTCTCTCTCTCTCTCTCTCTCTCTCTCTCTCTCTCTCTCTCTCTCTCTCTGTCTCACACACACACACACACACACACACACACACACTCACACACAGTCACCATGTAGCTTTACCCTATCAACAATTCCTTAGTACTCATGAAACACTATGACCTTCTTTAAAGTATTTTTAGAAAGCCATGGGAAAGTGACTTTCAACTGGCTCTACTGACCCCTCATTCATGAATAATTAATTCCTAGACTCTTGTCAAACAGCTGGTCCCAGGAGTAGGCCAGGAAGAGTTTATGCAGGAATTTCTTCTGCCTGGAATGAGGGTAGGAGAATTGAGGGAGAAAGCACCAAACACCAAAGAACTTTGGACCTAGATCTAAGAGAGATTTTAAAGGATAAAGCCTGATATTTTTCTTTTATTTCTCCACTCTGAGGATCCCATTAAAACCTAAATCACACAAAATCTTCAAATGCCCTCTTTTCTCACCCAGAGTAAAAAGCAAAGTCTTTCAATGACCTACAAGGCCCGATGCTGCTGCCCTCCCCCATCCTTCTCCACCTTTGTCCTTATCTTCTGTAACTTTCTCACATTGATTTCCTTCCTACCATACTGACCGCCTTGCAAACACATACTCCCACTGCATGCATGATGTTTGTGTTTGCTGTTCTCTCTACCTAGAACCCACCCCTCCCCATTTCCACCAGGCTTCCTTCTCAGTGAGATCTTACCCTCACCACTGTGATGGCAGCTTTTTAAAAAGTCCACTGCCTGCATGCCCTATCCTCTGTCCCCTTTCAGTTTTATTTTATTTTTGCACTGCATTCATCTTCTTCTAATATAACTTATTATGTTTGTTTGTTGGTGCTCACCTCTTCCCATCAGAATTCCCCGCTTCATGTGCTCTATTTCTGTCTTTCACTGTCATGTTTCCAAGGCCAATAATGCTGCCTGGCATAGTGGAACTTAGCACCTACTGAATGAATGAATGAATAACTGATGCTCAAAGTAGTTAATGATTTACACAAAGTCATATCTTAGATCAGCAGCAGAGCAGTACTAAATACAAACTTACATCCCCTTTACACAAATTAAACAACATAGTGCTAGCATGATAAAAACTTATTAATATAATACAGATACCAATCTGAAACATAAGCCTACTGACATTTATGTTGATATTTAACACTAAAAATTTATCTTTTAATCTCCTGACCACCTTATCAAGCGTAAATTAGAATCTCTATTTTATAAATTGTAGACCTGATGGTCAAAGTGACTAAAAGAAAAATTAGGTTTAAATTGGAAAAAGATCTATTAAAGATGATCATTTGCCCTCTAGATTTTACAAAAAGTTGCATCACAGAATTCTCAATTCATAGCTCTCTTTGTACCAAACTTTTAAAATGTGCCCACAACTTTTCAGATAAATTCTTAGAACACCAAGCAAATGTCCATTAGTACCAGTTTAATCTGGATTTCATCCTTTATTTGGCTTTAAGCTTTTATGAACATAATTTTGAGGTCCAACAGGAGTAGTATAACAGTAAAATTATACTCTTTCTACATATTTTATGTAGGCTTATGCATATGTGTGTGTTTGTGTTTAACTTTGTTTTATTTCAATTTGAGAGAATTTACCAGGCCTAATTAAATAAATCCAATCATCCACAAAGGCCTGTAAATTAAAAGCAAAAAAACAAATAAAAAACTAGAAGAACCTCAGTGGATATCAAGCAAAAAAGAAAGAAAAAGGGTTGCAATTAAAAAAAAAAATTATTTGCTGGGGAAAGTGCAAAAGTTATCCCAAGAAATTCTAATAATGTTTAATACTACCTGCTAGCTGCTAAGATTGTTCTCTCATACAAACTATCCTTCTGCCAATTCAAAGGTCTAGGAGAGAAAAACTTAATAGCCTTCATCTGCCTTAATCACCTATAGTCAAGAGGGTTGGGTGAAGAATTTCACTGAGTTCAGTATGCAGGTCTCAAAGGGAGCAGAGTATGTGGAGCAATGAATTCATGGAATTACAAATTACCCCAATGGCAATCCCAGGAGCCATGACTTTTTTCTTCCCAATGTTTAGTATTGGGAATGATGGAGAGAAGGCTCCCACAAAACTTGCATAGAGCACTGCCAAATGAGTCTCCTATTATTGTCACTTGCCCACCAATTTTACTGGACATCCAGGTTTAGAATTTCATTCAACTTGGTTAAGAAGGCCCCAGCGCACAAGATGAGTTACTTCCTGGGGAAGACCACCATACAAGCACATATATAGAAAAAGAGGGGATAAGCCTCATCAGCAAATTCTAGCCAAATAACTGACGAAGTTAGTAATTGAAGCAAAAGAAAATTTGATTAATTACAGTGAACTTTAACTGAGAGTATTATCAAAAGGAAATATCTCTTTGTTATATATTCCAGGAGTGTGACATATGTTTGGTTTGGGAAATTTTATTCTTTCCAGTCACATATAAGCTACTAAAATATGTATGGGTTAGTTACTGGTGTTTCTTAAAACCACTCCAACGAAGCAAATATAAACATCCAGTATGTTTGCTTAGTCTAGCTTTTATGTATACTTGTAAGATACTCATAAACATGTAAAGATATAAAATATAAGAGATTTGATAACTCTAAAAATTAGAAAATCTGGGTCTTAAGATATACCCAAGATACCTGTTATGGTCTGATGGTTTGACCTTATCACCCTGAAATTGATATGCTGATATCTTAACTCAACTACTGGTGACATTATGACATGCGACCTTTAGGAGTTATTAAGTAATGGAACAAGCGCCCTCAGGAGGGGATTATGCAAGAGGCTTTATACAAGAGGCCCCAGAAAACTGCCTTGCCCCTTCTTGTATGTGAAGATATAGGAACAAGGTACCTACTATGAAGACCATGTCCTCATTAGACACAGGAGCTACAGGCTCCTTGATTGTGGACTTCTCAGCCTTTAGAACTGTGACAAATAAGTGTATATGGTTTATAGGCCAAAATGTATATGGATTATAGTTTTATTTTTATTACAGCAGCTGACATGGAACAAGATAATATTTTAAGTGAATTCCTTTCTATCATGGCTAGATAAAATATTCTTTTGAAAGCCAGCTAAAATTTTCTCCTACTGCTAAATATTTTACAATAAGATCACAAATAAGAAATACACAGAAGCGAGACGTAAGTAAACTGATTTACAAAAAGAAGAAGATTCTGGAGTCTTTTCTACCTATGATGCATTTACCACAAAGACATCTGGTTTTAAGTTTAAGAAAATTTACCTGGAGCAAGAAAGTGTATTACAATGCAGAGCAAACACTGATGATACAACAATAGTCTTTCTCAAAATTTTAAAAAGTTAGTCGACTCTAGAGCCCCAAGGAGAATGTTTACTAATGTAGTAATTAGGAAACATAATTGTACAACAAATTACTTGCTAATAAAGTAGCACTAAAATTATCTTCTATGGTCTTAAACCATATATGCATGAGTTGTAGAAAAATATGTAGAATCTATAAACTTGCAAAACAGAGAGTTTTTTTTAGTTTGTTAGAACATTGAAAAACCCTTAACGAAATGAAAAAAAAAGAATGAAGGGAAGGAAGGAAGGAAAGAAGGGACGGAAGGGAAGAGAGAAGGATGGAGGAAGCAAGAAAGAAAAGGTTTAAAAAATAAAGGAAAGAAAATTCATGGGATCTTAGGCTCCAAGTTCATCACTTCTATCTTTAGTGCCTTAAGGTATTGCCATATTTAAGTCGCTCTGTGGAAAAGAAGGATCATCTGTCAATCATTACATAAAATTATTTAACAACCAGTCCTGAAACTGTTGCAATGTCATTTAATAAATTTTTATTTTTACACAGTTTTCCCAAAAAAAACTAGTCAAAATTAAGCTCCCACTTAACCTTGATAGAGATGAATAGCAAGGCTTTTTTTTATTTTTGTTTTTGTTGTTTTTTTTAATTTAAGAGTTTAAAATGCAGAAGCTCTATTTTAAGGGTCTAAGAACCCTATACATTCCCATTTTCAAAGTATTAAAATACATAAAACATATGTCATGAAATTTAAACTTGGTGACAGTATATAAAGGATGGAATCAAAGCTTTTATAGAATGTCTTGTGCTGCTACTTCAGCATCCCAGTTATGGGCATCACCGACATGCTATTATAGTGTATGGTAGAGAGTTCTGGCCACAGACGGTTGATTTATTAATCTACTCAGCCTCTGCTGTGTCAAAATTGAATAATCTCAATAAATTATACATACTTTGCAGCTTATTTTTCTACACTTTCATCATCTTTGCGGCTTTTCTCTGAATAATTTCCAAGTGTATTTCATTCCTCTCGGGCCTATCAGTTTTAACTTAGTTGAGCAAATGTCAAAGAAGACTGTTGTTAAGCTTTTAGAATATATTCAAGAATAGATCTACTCTTAAATTCATGACTTAAATGAAAGCTACATAACCTAAAACATGTGGCTCTACCAGGTTAGCAAGAGTGAATTCCTTTACTAGTGTTTCGTTCCATGTAGAAATGTTTCACCTAAAATAAATTTGTTTAATTTACTTTTCTTATCTGAACTGTTTGGGGAAGTATAAAGAAACCAATTTTGAATGTTCTTTTACAGTAATTAACTTATGAATAGTGAAAGCAAGTGTTTTTATTAGAACACACATCTATTATTAATATGACCCTTTGTTAAAACGTGTATATATCTGTACCAGCATATATACATACTACTTTTGTAACCTATGAGAGGAAGGTAGACATTTTTTTAAAATAATACATATACTTATTACACTATTTTGACATCAATAATATTTTGGTGGTAGAATCCTTTGTCTCTTCTTGCTCTCAAGCCTAAGTAGGAGGAAGAATCTGGTTTCTGTGCCCCCATTTAGCAGAATAACACTTAAGAGTGTTGTTTTTAATGTTTTGTCTATTCCTACCTACAGATGAAGTGGGAGGAAAGAAAGGAAGGAAAACCAAAAATTAGCTCAGTCTGGAGACCATACAGACCAGCTGTTTCTCAGATTTACATCCACCCTATCGCTGAACACCCATTTAGTTAAAGGGCTCCCAGCCCTACCACTGGCCTCTTCCACTGCCCTCAACCAGGGATACTTTAAGCAAAGTGTGTACATATTAATATTTGTTAGCAAGTTCTTTGACATACCCTTCATCAATAAGATGCATTCACAATGTAATTTACTTCTCAAGGAAAGAATGTAGCTGAAATGATTGTGTGTAACTTCTTAGACCAGATATGGAAAGGTCATGGGGCCTCTCTCCCTTGGGACATGTACCTTGAAAACCCATACCTGTCATGTAATAAGTCCCACTGCTCTGAAGCTGCAATGCTGGAGAAATAATGTGGAGAGACCACAGAGAGACAGTAGGACATTCAGAGATACCCCAACTATTTTTTGTTTGCAAGTGTTCAAATTTTTCCCATACAGCATCAGCATCATGGCCAGTCTTGGGAGTTAGGGGCCCACAGGCTCTGGCCCAACTGTGAAACCACTGATGGAGCACAAGCAAATTGTTCCTGCCTAGCCCTGCCCAAGGTATAGCACTGTGAGAAAATTAAACATTAATGTTACTGATTTGAAGTATAGTTTGCATAGAGAAACACAGAGCTTATCTTTACCCATAAAAACCCTCAAGCTTTATGTAGAAAATGGCTAAATCAACAGACTCTACACTATTTTGGTCACAACCCATAATAAATCTTTATTTACTTATTTGTTAATTTAATGCATATGTGACTACATAAATATATCATGTGCAAATACACACTTTAAAAAGGATGAAGTAAAATTAAAATTTTAATATTTTCTCCTTATTCTGAAAAGGTTATCATGTTCATCCAACTTTGAAAACTTTGGGAGTTAACATGTGAATTGTTTAGGTAATGGCTCTGAAGTTCTAGGTGATTAGACAGCCTACTAATCAGGGACAGATGAAAAATGCCTAAGTTGCGGGAAGCCTGTTATGTATACAATATTTATGAACATCAATTTGGCAAATATCAGCAGCATTTAGAATGGAAGGAGGTCTTAGGAATTTTAATTAAAGATCTCTCAACTCTGATGTCAACTATGTGAGCAATTTATTACAAAAATCAGTTAAAAGACAGAGATTCATGAAGCATTATTCTTTTTAATAAGTTCAGCGGGGTCACAGGAAATCCTATAATAAACCCTACCCTAGTCACTCATATTCAGTGATGCTTTCTAAAAATAGATGGTGTGGCACAGGATTTGGATCACCATATCACAAAGACTGTATGGGTTGGTGGTTAAATCTGGATTGAGCTTGATGTCTCCCACCTCTGGGTGGTGTATCCACAACTACTAACTCTTAAAACATCAGTCTCCATGGCAGTTAAGTGGGAATAATTATGGCATCTAAGGTTGTTATGATGATTGAATTAAGTATGGGCCACTCAAAGCACCGTGTCTGGCCAGTTATGAGAGTTTTGAAAATATCAGCTTTGTTATTGCTATTCTAGAAATTATTCGAATTTAAAAGTGTAAAATTAATTTTAAAATTGTGTCTTGCCTATACTTTCAATTAAGATTAAGGCAGAAAACTAGCCCAGTCTCAAATACTTACTCAGTCCCAATCCCTCAATCCCTACATCCCAGTCCATCCTCAAACTACTTACAATACAGTAAATGAAGTACAGAGAAATGAAATTACTTTTCCAACATGACAAAGCTTATTAATGATAATGCCTATAACAGAACTATAGAACTAGATGCATAACAGAAATATGGGTGTACTTCAGAGTAAGGAGATGTGGAATAAACACCTTGGTGCTCTGGAGCAGTGCAAATAAAAAAAAATGTGTTTAACATTGTTTGTTATACAAATGCAAAGTAGTTACATTTTTAAAAGTCATATTAAAAACATTAGTATTTTTCAAATTATTTTGGTGACACATGAGATTTGAAGAATAATTTGGTGAATCACAACTAGCAATTTATAAGAAATAAATAGGACAGAACATAACATATTGAGAAATAATCTTCATCTGTAGTAGTAAGATCCAAAATGGCTTATTGAAGTTTTTACAAAACACTGCACATATAATCACATAAAAATATTTTACCACTGTTTGAAAGTCACCATACCACTAGTCCTCAATCTTCCAAATGCCTCAAAATCACCTACAGAATTTTCTAGACATATAAGATATGCAAAGAGAACAGCTTCTATAAAAAGGTCCACAGACATTCTTATACATGGAAAATCAAAACCTTTGGCACAGCACCACTTCATGACATATGACAGAGCAAAATAGAGGTATACATCCATCTGTCATCCATGGGTAAGCTAACAATCTTATTTCTCTTACACTGAAAAGATTTGACCAGAAAACTTCACATGCTGAGGAATCCTTCAAACATTTGTTTGATGCACTGAAAACTCCCAGATTCTTGATGAAATCACCAACCAAAAGGGGGCAGAAGTTGATCAATGAGTTCCTTAAAAACTTTGCACCACTCTCTAGAGAGCAGTGTTGGCTAATCATGGGTGAAACTACCACTGATCTACTCTTATTTCCTCATCTGCAATTCACAGTCTGAAAATATGCTGCCAGGTGTCTGTCACTCATTCATTCATTGTTTCCTGAGCACCTACTGAATGTGAAGGCCTACATTAGAAGCTGGGGATACAGTGGTAAGCAAAATGTTCTTGTCCTGGAACTGCGTGAGCTGCTCCATTCAAGGCCAGGTGACAACATATGTCATGCATTACTTGAAGTACTGATTCTTTAAAGTTTTCATATCTGGTTGAGTATGGTAGTACACTCCAGTAGTCCCAGCTACTCAGGAGATTGAAGGGAAGTATCCCTTTAGCTCAGGACTCAAGACCAACCTGGCTACTACAGAGAAGGTAGTAGTTGTTTTTATAGGCTGAGGAAACACAAATTCAAAGAGGATAAGCACTTTGTTCAGTATTAACTAAGTAGTAGATAGTGGGACTAGGAATTGAATATGAAAGGTTGACTTCCAAATATGGTCTGTTTCCACCACATGGTCCCGCTGTTGCTGACCCTTCCCATTATTCCTAAACCAATGATGGCTTGAGATGAGGAACAGAGGATGAGGATCCAGGTGTGATTATTCCACAAGATCTACTCTGCTTTCAGTGCCTCTGTCTCATGGCGTTAAAGAAAACACAAGCTTCTCCAAATATTTCAATCATAAAGGGTTTAAAAGAAGAAAGAAGATACTTGGAAAACATTTGGAGTAGCTGAAGGAGGAAAAGTGAGAGGGCCCTATTGCACTCTTTGTTATAAACTCACACTGCCATTGCCATTATCCAGAGACCCAAAAGCTACTGCTTTCACCCATATGTACATATGCAGGTGCTTACTGGTGGCACCACAGTGTCATAAAAAGGGCTTCTCTCCACATCTCACACAAATGCCTCCTATTGAACAAATTTGAACTGCAGCAGAGCTTAATTGCGGTTAAGTCCGGTAAAGATAGTTCTTTGCTTCCCAACAACTGGGATAGAGAGGAGAAAGGTCTGAAAACATGTCAGATGCCAAGGAACAATATTCAACACTATTTTATGACCAATATATCCTATGTTGCTTCTGTCCTGCCCCAAATTTTCTATGCCTTTTTTCAATAATCAATTTATCTTCTTGGCAATAACCCATCAATAATCTCTTCCTTATCTCCAGGAACAGTATTGCACTGTAGGACCCATACCTTAATCACCTTCTTCCTGTCCTTCTGTTTTATTAAGTTTTTTTTTTTTTCTTCTGTGATGAAAGGACCGAACCAGAACAACTGTAGAGGAGGAAAGGTGTTTTTAGGGACTCATGATTTCAGAGGTCTCAATCCATAGACAGCAGGCTCTATTCCTTGGGGCTGGAGGTGAGGCAGGACAACATAGTGAAAGAGTGTGGCAGAGGGAACCAGCTGACATGATGATCAGGAAGCAGAGAGAAAGGTCTCCACTTGCCAGATAAAATTATATACCCCAAAACCACACCCCTGACCCCCACCTCCTCCAGTCATGCCCTACCACTTCAGTTACCACTCAGTTAATCTCTTTCAAGACTCTCATAAGCATTTCTCCTCTGAACCTTCTTGCATTGTCTCACAAGTGAGATTCTGGGGGACACCTCACATCCAAACCATAGCAACTTCTTAGCACCCCACCTAATGGTAGGTTGTGACTTTATTTTTGGAACTGAATGAAGCACCACCCTATAGGATATGAAACATATTTTCTTCCATAACCACAAAGAGGCCAGATGAAGCAACTGGAAGTTATGGGAAAGGTAATTCCCCACTGAATTATTGACCGATGGAAAAAAGGGGGCAAGGAGAAAACTAGAAGATAATTATCTTTTCTTTCTCTTCCCTATATGCTACTCTAGGGTACAATATTTCCTTGCAAGCCTTATGGAAAATTCCTTCCTGCTTCTTGGACAAGCCTGCTGAATCACCTGTCATATTGCTTTGGGGCATCTTATGATGCAGTAGCCATCAAAGAAACACACAGTGTTGCAATGAATGACATCTGTTACTTACCTCAAATTGCTATGATTTTATCTGGCAAATAACTCATTAGAATCATAACCACTGCTTCAGGCTCTGCTTTCTAGGGAACCCAGGTCAAAGGCTATAGAATTGGCATTATCAGCACCTGTAAAGTAGGAGTCCTAAGTGGAGTTATGCTTCATAAATGCTTTGCAAAAATTATAGGTGTTCATGCCTCATTCAAGGCCAACCAAATAAAAATTGCTAAGGATGGGCACCTCAACATGCACGTTTCCACAGTAACATTGTGAAAGTTCATCAACTAACACAAATACAGAATTGGAATCCAAGTCCACATATCCAGTCCCCCATCTCAGCCCTTCAACAACCATGAACTAACTATCTACCAAATGCCAAAGAATCTTATTGATATTGTGTATTTGAAAAACACTTATGACATCATTAAGCAAAAAAAAAAAAATCACAAACTAGGAGGAAAATACTGAGGAACTTGTTTGGGATAGCAAAATTAAACAGGTGTGATCAACACACAGCACAAGAAGACTAATGAACATTTTAGAAGTTATAGAAATTCATTCAGAATTTTTAAAGAGGTTAGTATGTCTCATTAAACTCTTTACCTTTCCTTTCAGACATTTTCTTTGAAATAAAAGTCAAAAAAAGATTCAAAAGCAGCCAGCTGTGTAACATACATTGTCAGTAAGACGTGATACAGGCCAGGCTAATTGATCACTTTTCAAGGCTTAAGTGACTCATTCTTTATAATATGACATAACTGAAAACATCTTTGACAACACTGAAGTCGTTTATTGAATTTTAAATGCCAACTGAAAATTTAAATCATGCTTATTTTTCATAAGGTAATCCACTCACAATAGGCAATTCATGTGATCCCATCATGCAAGAAAAGCTCTGATGCTCTTCTGAACCTTCCACGACTGTGCTGACGCACCTGCCTTTTGGACAGGTGGTTGATAGGAGATAGGTTGTTGAAGACACCATTTGTCTTGTGTGTTTTAGATAGAAATAGACTCTCCGTGTTTATTCACTCAATGTTCTAAAGGCCTTTATGTCTCAGATATAAGCTCAGACTCTCCAGGACTCATTTTTTCTACCTTAAAATTGAGATAATCATAATTCCATTTTTAAACCTAACTTTCAGGATTGTATTGATGATTAAATGGAAAAATTATTATTTTATAAAACGAAATGCTGTGAACATGTGCTACTTCTGCTAATACATTATATAGAAAACCTGCCATCAGGAGATACTGGTCATATCTTTTTCTTAAGTTTTGTACTACCTCCTGTTCTTATGTATAGAGGATTGATAGAAATGGAAGTACTGACAATTCATAGCCACATATGAGGGCAGGGAGTGGTTAACCAAGTCAGAATAGTACAGCAAAAATGTGCAGTTCAAGACTTACTCTGGAGTCTTACCTCTTCCTTGTAGCTGGAGAGGCCAAATTCCATCCTTTTTAGCCTTCATTCTCTATTCAGTCAAGTGGGGAAAATAATGACTACTACTGTGGTATTTAGTGATTTAAAAGGATGGTGTAGATGTCCAGGGAGATACCAGAACCAGTAAGACAAAATTTGTGTCTTCAAAGAGCTTAATCAAAGAACACCTTTAAATAGTCACATTGTCAATAAACACAGATGTTTCTTTATTTAGTGAAGATCAGTGATCCAAACTTATCCAAAAAGATTAAGAGGCTCCACGTCCCCACTGGAGTAGCAAGTTTTATAGAAATTGCTACTTACGGATTATACAAATTGAAGACCAGAGGAGACACTGGAATGCCTGTTCACCTGGACCACATATATGTGGCAGCCCAAGACTTTGTGGTGGGAGCAATGACTCTGGGTGTTGGCGTTTCATGTAATGGGAATTCTTGGCAAAACCTAAACCCTAGAAGAACAGATGTTGGCTTACATATTGAGGGTACATGTTTGTGTCAAAAATAAGTCATTCAAGTGGGTTCAGATGATAAAATGGTATTGAATGAATACTGGCTTGCTTTCTTACTTGTTTGATTTGTCTAGTGAACAAATTATTAGTGACTACTTCACTAACTAGGTAATTCAAGGGAGTAAAAATAAGTGCCACCTAAATACACTTAAATGTTCACCTTTTTCAAATCCTTATGATGGATTTAAGAAGATAGCAGGCCAATGCAAAAGTAGTACCAGTTTGCTGCAGAATATCACAGGTTTTTAGAGTTATTAGCAGTCCTATGTACCCCAGTTAACGTTTTTTTCTGCCTACATTGTGAACTTGTTTGAATACTTCAGTTTTTGCTGTTGTTTGACTTTTGAACTTTTGAAGTATTTGGAATATAACTTCAAAAATTTTCCACAAATGAAAGTGTGTGTATGTATGTTTATACCAAATCTAGAAGGCTCACGACAGACCTGCATGGAAGTATTTAATTCAGAATCACACATGTAAACATGTGAATAACTTAATTATTGTTTCCAATTTATCAAATTATATTTTTGCTGCTATTTATTAAGATAATTTTAATATCATATTGAAATACAAACATTTATTTTAAGTGCTAATACAATGGTTAATAAAGGACACTTTTAAAACATATGCACTGTATTGATTTTTTTAAAGAAATGTAAATGTTAAACTAAATAAATTATCTATAATAGAAGTGATTAATCGTTTATGAGAAAGCTAGTTTAGTCAAACATTATATACAAACTTTGATACTACAGAATTATTGCACTTGTAAAATTCTCTTATCTGCAATGAAGTTACATTCCATGGTGATTACATGCCAAATGTATTGTTATTAAGGTAAACGAACACACATATGCTTACATGCGAGCACACACACACAGACACACACACGCACGCACACACACGCACGCACACAGGGATGGTGTATATAAAGTGTTAAACATACTGACCCAAATAAGAACTCAGCAAAAGTCTGATCATTTCCCCATTTTTCAAGGTGGCCTGAAAAGATCACAGTGAGGGAATTTTAACTAATTTCTCAAGGAGTCAGAATTCTGGTGTTCTATTACGTTAGCAAAAATAAAATAGAGTGGGGTGCTTTAGGAAATGACAAGTTGGTATCTTATATCCTCTTTGTTGTAGATTTCCTCAAGCAGCTCTTGAAATCTTATGTTAGTACTCTGAAATCTGCTTTTTTTTAATGATAGCAACTTGCCACAAATATTCAATACTTTTGTGAAATATGTCACATTGTTTCACTCTTCTTGATCAACCTCCCTGCTAACCTCCCTTCTCATGAGAATCACTATCAGCTATCTAGGTTAGAACTTTGGACAAGATTCAGGAAATTCACAATAGTTTTAATAAATGTGGTAGAAAGAATTAAAGTTTAAGACTAATAATTAAATGAGTTTTTTGTAGATGTTAGATATCTATGAAGCATAGGATCCTTACTGTGCCAGATATCTAACTCATACAGTAATTTTTAAATGGCACCTATAATTAAAAGCTTTTTTTTTTTTCTTGTGATCACGTGCAATAACATAGCAGGCACAGGGTCTGACAAGAGGGCAACATTCTGAAGTGGGGCCACTCCTGAAAAACTAACAATAAATAGTCACAACAGATATAATACCCCAGGACAAGACTATGCCCTATATGGCTTGACCAGCTAAGGATGCCAGTGAAAATGCTGATTTTTGCATTTTAGAAGAGATGATGGACAGATTGACCTTTCTACATTTGCTAACCTCAAATTGCAGAGAGCATTTCTTGCCTAATAGCTTCAAACCTTACTCAAAATAGGACCAATCTCTTTCTTTGTGCTCTTTCTCCTTAAATTTCTCTGAGTGATGTAGGTAGCAGATGATTAAAAGGAAAGGGCAGGGAAGGAGGGAACTACCCAGGACAACTGTACTCCTTCAACTTACCAGGTTTCCAGGTCTGGATTAGAACAGTACTAGAAGACCCATGGGAGCTGGAAGATATGCTTTGTGTTTCTCTTTTCCCTAAGTATCATGCCACATGAGATGTTATCAGCCCAGGCTGGACCACCGTCCTCAACTTCTCAAGCTCAAGAAACAGGAAGAGACAATAGTTCATTCTTTCAAACACTACTTCGGTAAACATTGCCACTGTGAACATCTCTTTGCTATTGTTCAGTTCTATGAATTGAATAAGATAGGAATTTTTCTGCCTGGATTCTGTACTCTCAATGAGCAAGCAATCTCTGAGATCCTTCTCTTATATGTAGCAGTGTTCCTGATATCTCTTCACTCTTTTTTACATCTCTGTTGACTCTTCACCAGTTAGATCTTCTACTTCACCTCTCACCTAGAATAAAATGGCATTCCTTCATTTATTGACTCACCAAAACTTAACAAACACCTTCTGTGTAACAGAGGCTATTTCAAACACTAAGTATCCAGTAGTAAACAGGACATAGTTGTTGTCTTTGTGGAGTTTCACTCATGGTGACAAATAAACCATAAACTAAGAATTCAATTTATAAAGCAATTGCAGTGACAAGTGTAATAACAACATGTATTTAAATCATCAGGGTAAGGAATTAAGGACTATTAAGTAAAATATTGGAGACAACTTTAAGTAGGATGGGGAGAAATATCTTTGAAGGAGTAACATTTTATCACTAACAAAAAATTAAAGCTGGAGATCAAAAGATCTGGAGGAAGAGCTCTCCAAGAAGGTGGAGCAATCACTATGAAGTGGGAAGGAGCTTGGTCACATTGGAATTGATTTGGCCAATTTCTTCATTACACTGCTGCTTTGTATTGTATCTGTCCATATGCCTGTGTTCCTTTTCAATCACAGCTACTACTAAAATAAGCCAGTTTCTGTGTAGCTCTGTGAGCCTTCACATAGTTTCCAGCCGATGGCATGAGAAACGGAGGACTGAATGTTCTGATGATGGCGAAGGCTGTGGATTCCGCCTACCGTGCAGTACAGGTGAGTGCACAAATGACCAGAGTGACAGACACAAATCCTCTTTTAGTCAGGTCTGCAACCTGACTAAAGAAATACCCCAGATTAAAAACACAACTACTTTTGCACAAATTGGGAGGGGGTTGGATTCTGGGGTGGTTTCAGGCGTTTGAAACAGCTGAGAAAGGAACTTTCACAACTGTGGAAAAGGCCGCAAAGACTAAGTTGTACTAACTTCAAGATGACAGTTAACCAGCACTGGTTACATAAGAAACATTTAAGGGAATTTAATGTGCTGCGGCAAACAGGGTTATAAGGCAATAAAATTCCAAGGTGCATTCTAGTTAAGTCCTAAAGATTTCTGCAGCAGTTTTGAAAAGAAAATGCAGTGCCCAGAGACTCAAGGAGAATTTTTGCTTCTGTCAGCCAAAACATCCAAACATCTAACCTTATCTTTTGCTATGAGTCCAGCAAAGAGTCAGAACATTTTTACATAGGGGCTACCTATTGGGAGCTCTATGTCTGTGAGGTCCCAAGAAGGCACATTTCAAGGGCTATTACCCTCATGTTGTTTCTCCATTAGTCCACAGGGTTCTTTATGGTGCCCCATGCAGAGATAAGACTGGTGAGTAATTAACCCCAAGGTAGCTGGAAAAATTCATTTTCAGCAAGCAAGTCCTACTTGCAAGTAGAACCTAACCTTCTAGAGGGTAATAGAACAGAACTTTCACTTTTTTTTCCCCTCCCCTCCCCCAGCTTTAACTGACAAATAAAATTTGCATACATTCAAGGAGTACAATGGGATATTTTGATATGTCTACATTGTAAAATAATTATCACAATCAAGCTTAATTAATATGTCTATGACCTCACTTTTCTTTTTCTTTTTGTATGTGGGTTTGCTGAGAATACTTAAGATATATTATCTTAGCAAATTTCAAATATATAATACATTAACTATATAATCTCCAGGTTGTACATTAGGTCTCAAAAACTTATTTATCTTATGTGAAAGGCAGGTTGGTCAAAGGGTACAAACTTGCCTTTTGCTTCTTTTAGTCTCATCTCAGGACTAACACAAGGTTAAGCACATAAAAGGCATTCTTGGAATATTTAATAAATGAACCATGTTTTGAAGCATTGCTGTCATGGATATTCTAAGTCAATGTAAGATTTACCTAAAAGATAGGTATTAACAAATTAAAAATGCTCTTTTGTGCTGTATTTCACGAGCCTAAATATGTTTTAAGATTGCTTGGTAAAATAAAATACAGGACTCCAGTTAAATTTGACTTTCAGATAAATAGAGATAATTTTTTAGTAAAAGTGTGTACTAAAAATTGCATGAAATACACTTTTAAAAATTACTATTTTCTGAAATCAATTTAGATTAAATAATATATTTTTGTTTCCTAATTTAGCAACTCTAACTCAACCTTTATGCCTTGAACCTGATTGAATTTGTTTCTCTTCTTTTCTCTGATGATTGAACTCAATAATGGCATTTAACTGCTTTTGATAGTTTACTTATCCCCAATTAAAATGAAAAACATATAAACTATGATCTCCTTGATCTTCTTCAAAGAGATATGGAAAAAGCACAGAGCATATATAATTCTGGATTAACAGAGAACAGTCTTCTCCACAGTTCCTGGTGAAGCTCATTATGTTGAATTTTGCTCAAAGAAGAAAAATTAAAAGAATAGGATTTCAACTGGTTTCTAATGACATGGCCAGATGATGCCACAAAATCTTGGCATTACTGATAAGTACACACTGTGCTGGAAAATCAATAGTTTCTGAAGGGGATCCTGGAGAGAATTTTCCATTATTGACATTAGAAACAACTTAGCCCCATACTCGTAAATTCCTGGAGCTAAAGGTGCTCCACATCCCGGAGCAAGAAGGCCTGGTTCTCATCCTGGTTTCATAAACTGCTGAGCTGGAATTATTGCATTTGAAAATTACTAAGGTTATCTACTTGTACAAACTGTGTTTTTAACTATTATAAATGCCAGTGATTAAGTTGGGGAAGTAATATGAAGTACTTGTTTCCCTCCAATTCAAGAAAGTCTGTTTGCAGAAAGATAAGCATAGGTAAGCAGATAAATTATGAATTATATTAAATAATAATTCCCTGGAACTCTCCACTAAATATTAGACATTTTTAGTGTTAAAAAAAAATGTATTATCACTCGTTTGCAAACAATTCCCTAACAACTTTTTGAGTGTTAATTCCTTCTGCTCTACAGAAAAACATGATCAATGAAACTTATCTGTCCTTCTCTTGGTTTCTTTTCTCTAAAACATGGAGTTAAAGATTCTCTAAAACTTTTTGAGTACATTACACTCTGTGATCTCCTTATGTTTTTAAGTCCAAAGACATTATAAACAAAATTCACTATTAATTTTACAAATGAAATATCCCCTAGAAATAGCAGGAAGTGACACTCTTCATTTTTCAATAAATCTTTTCTTTGAGAATAATTTTAGATTTACAGGAAAAAAAAATGTGAAAATCATGCCGAGATTCCATGTCCATATACCCCATACTCAGTTTGTCCTGTTGGTGATATCTACAATAGTATGGTACATTTACCACAACTAAAGAACCATATTGAAACATTTCATTTCATAACTCTTTATTCAGATTTCCTTAGGTTTTACCTGATGCCCTTTGCTGTTCCACGTGCTTCTCTAGGATACCACATGGCACTTAGTTGTCATGTCTGGTTAGGCTCTTTTTGTCTTTGGCAGTTTTCAGAATCTCCTTGTAATGATTGAAGAAATACTGATCTGGTATGTCAGAGAATCCCCCTTGGTTGAAGTCTGTGTCAAGTGCCATTCTTGTCCCATCATAATAAGGGTACAAACTATCATCATGACTTACCACTATTGATGTTGACCTTAATCACCTGGCTTAGGTAGTCTTAGTTGGGTCTCTCCACTTGATACATTACTCTTTTCTCTCGGTTTCCATACTGTGCTCTTTGGAAGGGTCCCAGTGCAGAGACCACACAAAACACTTGGGGAGTTAACCTCCACCTCCTTGAGGGGGCAGTATCTACATTGATTATTTGGGATTCTACACAGAAAATTTGTCTCTTCCCTCTTTTCACCTCTTTATTCATTCAATCATGTATTTATTCTAATGTGAAAGTGTGGACGTTTTATACTCTGGGTTATAATCCAATACTAGTTATTTGTTTTGTTGCTCAAATTGCTCTAGCTTTGTCCATTGGAACTATTTTGGTTCACTCCTGTATCTCTTTGACATGCTCCCCTTCTATTATTGCTTTGTGAAACTAAAAAAATTCTCCAGGTTCCTCTTGTATGTGTATTTACTTCTCCAACTCTAGATTTAGATTCAGCCACTTATCTGAGGAGTCCTGGTTACTGTATTGGAGAATATCATTAGAAACTAAGAGCTAGGTCCTGCTAAGTGAAAGCCATTTTGACATTAAACCACTTCTCTCTTCCCTTTCCTACCTGAATATATTAGCCCACTGACCAAAGTATATTCATATCATTGATGTCGAACTCAGTTCCTAAGAGGAAATCATAGTTTAGGTTCAGAAGTATTTGATGGCCTTAATAATACCTATCCTTCTTTATATTTAAAGACTATGATTTTAATTTCCTTTGTTTTTGTTTTTTGGGTATAAATTTTGTGCTTTATTTTTTTTTCTTACTAAAGAACCTAAATGTTTAGGGAATGAGGTCCCTAAGAAAAGGAGGGTGGATTACTTCTTTCCAGGCTTAGTTGGGTGCAGCCTGGTAATTCAACTTGAAATGGCAGGGTGTATCTAAGTCTAGGAGGAGTTTAATATATACTATCCTTATTCAACCCTTGTTTAAAATGAATTATGTGATTACCAAAGACATGTGAAGGACTGACTGTAAAAGAATGGAGAGGTTGCAACAAAGGAAGAAGAAAATGACAAATACCATTATCAAACCAAATAACTACCTTGAAATTTTTATGATGCATATGAGAAGGAAACTTGTTTTTAATACCAGGAGTGCCTCTTTCACAGAGGTAATGTCAAGCATGCTTTCTATCTAACGTCAAGGCTTTAAATGTTTTTAAAACCACAAATGTGCCCTATAGTAGCCTAGGCTTACCAAACTCTCAAGCTCCTAGTGTTGACAAAGTCTCCAAAATTAGACAAAAAAAAAAATGGAATTAATAGTTAATGCATACCCCCTGGCAATGTGAAGAGGTGAGATTATATTAAATGCTAGTCAAAACAGTGAAGCCTGGGGCTGGGATTGTGGCTCAGCTGTAGAGTGCTCTCGCCTAGCACGTGGGAGGCCCTGGGTTCGATCCTCAGCACCACATAAAAATAAATAAAATAAAGATACTGTGTCCAGTTATAACCAAAAAATAAATATTTTTAAAAAAGAGTGAAACCTTAGCATCCAGAGAGTGCACACACAGGAGTGCACACACAGGAGTGCACACATGCACACACACATGCACATATAAGGTAAAATACATTAAGTCCTTTGATTGTTTTTCCTTCTCTGGAACTTCCCCTTCCAATTCCTGGCTACCAGTACTTAATGCCTTCCCCTCAAACACTCCCATAGCACAATAGTGTCTCAAACAAATAACATATAAATCACAGTGATGGAATCAGAGCCCTTGGGTACAGCATGAAAACCAAAGCCTACTCAAAATTACTAGAGCCCTGGAGTTCAAAAGACATGGTCTCTATGACACTGAAAACCAGCTGTCTTCTGGGTCATTTCACACTGCTAAGTTCATACACAGACAAAAATGTTTGTCACCTGTTGGCAAGATTCTTATGGAATTAATTGATTAGTCAGATAGGCTGGCTTAAAGCTGGTTTAACTGTAATCCAATGAGAATATTGCTGAAGGTTAGTCTACATGTACTGCCTTATGCTTCCTAATTTGGACATGGACGTGGTTTGGGATTCTGAGGACATCATTTTTAGCCAGCACAAATACAAAGACAGCAGACACAAATCAATAGAAAAAAATAACTTCTTTTTATTTACAAAAAAAATCCAAATATTGGATGCTGTAAACAAAATTCACAATCTGTTCCCTCTAGCACTGATTCAAACATGTCAGTTTTTAAAAGTCCATTTTCCAACAACTCCTTTTCTGCCTGTGACACACTATAGTCAAAATATTCCAAAAGAGTGACCCAAGGTGCAGCTTGCTGTAGTAGGGTGCCTCAGAGTTAGGCATGGCTGTAGAGAAGTTGGAGGGAGAGACAGCCAATGGGCAGAGCCTCCTCCATTCTGCAAAGCTTCACAGCAACTCTCACTAAGTTACCCAGACATCTTCCCACTTTGTACTTTTACCATTTTCTTTGTTATCAAACCATTATCATAACAAAATATTACAGAAATTCTTTCTTAGCATTGAAAAGGCTATGCTAAAAGAAATGTTAAAAGAAAGATTATATTCAAATAGGTGCTATATATGAAATCACCTTTTTTTTTGGCTTTTTGGTTTCATCGAACACACTTCATCTTCAACAATAACAAAAAAAGCTTATTTTTGACAGCTGCTGACAGCTTTCAACATAATACACTTCATTTACAAAATAGTTCACAATATTTATTTAACAAGTATTGTATTGAAAACAACTTTATGCACAGTAAAGCAACCAACGATAAGCAAACAGAAAGGGGCAGTAAAAACAGCTGTGTTCACTTTTCATTTCATTTCCTTCTTGGTTTGGATTATAGATTACAGAGAGTCTTCCATCTTGCATTTTTTGGAACCACATTAAAACAGTCCACCTAATACCAAAGTGAGTAGATACTTGATCCCATTTCTGAAAGGGAAAAGTCCATCTTGGTGTAAGTGTTCTTGAAGCAGTTGGATTTACTGAAGTAACTTTTCAAAAGGGCACTGTCACAGGTAAATGTTCTCTGACGTGCCAGATTGGACAGGTGAAAAGAGCCCCCAAAGATAAAAACTTCTTCCAGTTTCAAAGTAACAGCACACTAGGCCAGATAAACAAAAGCAAACAATATCACAGGCGCTAAACAGGAGTTGAGAGCTGTTCTTTTTTCTGACCTATACACACGGCTTGCTTTCATCAGACATTCAAAGTTTTTAAGCCACACATCCACAAAGAGAGACATATATTCCACTGTATGTTGAACTACATATGCACAGGACTATAGTACATACAAAATAGAAATAAATTATATGTCTTAAAGTAACTGCTGAAAGTTGTCTTGAGTATAGCTTCATCTATCCGAATGCCAGGTGCTGGCACTTCCAACTATGCTACCAACTCTGAAGTAAGCAAGAAAATAATATAAATATTTGAGAAAATAAATGAAAAGTGTATTATCAAATAAGGCTCCTCCAAACAAAAATCTGTGTCATACATTAACAGCAGTTTGCTGCTATAGAAGAGCCAGAGATTTCCAGACTCTTCAAAATAGTAGACAACTCATGTGTCAAGAGTTAGGATGAGAAGAAAGCAGATCACCAGTTGCTCCTCTGTACTAAGCATTCCCTTTATTTTCTTTTAGAAAACTTAAAAACACCTAAGCATACAGAGCTCTGGTTTATGACAAATGAGTGCCAGGCTTAATCTGCAAACAGAATAATATCCCTGGGACTTTGCAATTAATTTTTCAAACCCAGGGCTGGCAATGAAGGAGACTGAGCCAACATGGGGAAGGAAGAGTTCCCTAGAAAACAGCGAGTGGCAGTGCAGAGGCTCTGATAGAATTCACAGGGAAGCTGCTATAGCCAAACCACCAGATTCCTGTTAAGGCTTCAAAGAAAGATGCATAAAAGGTAGTCCAGACAGGTTTACCTGGATTAACCTAGCATTGAGCTGAGCATCTAAGAGATGCCCAGACAACAAACAGGCAGACAAGCAAAATTACACTGCCAACAGGCGGATGCTATTTTCTTCCTTAGTCCCTCTTTAACTGATGACAAAAATCTTCTGGTTGGGTCCAAAAAGCAATTATCATAGTAAGCATTCATCTATTAGGGCAGATGGGGATTATATGGTGGTTTCACAACACAAAGGGAAAGTTTTTATGTATTATTTTTGTTTTAACAAATGTATTTTCAGAAACCAGTGTTTAGAGGAGAGGGAGAAGGGGCAGTTTTGGGATTAGCTGTCATCAAATTGAAAACAGTAATGACAGTTCATTTCACAAAAGTATAAATGGTCTCTTGGAAAAGAGAAAATAAAGTTGGGTATGACTTAATGCAAAGTGATTTAATTATAAGTACAGTACTAAATATTTAGATGCAGTGTGACAACCAGATCAAAGATGTTTCATATTGGCATAAATTTATAAAATGTTATATATAATATATATCTCATATATAAACTTTATGCAATTGTGCAAATATTCTTTAAAAAGGGTCATTTCACATTTAGTAAATTCTAGTGGTACAGAAATGCAGAATGCATTTATTTAAGTTCATTTAAATATTAATAAGTAGCATTCAGATCACCAGAAATTATTTTTAGGGATTTAAGTAGCCTATCACTGATCCATAATCCATGATATTATACACCATGGAGGAACACAATTATTTAAAAAAAAATGGGTTCAAACTGACAACATGGCAGTTAATTTTTTTAAAAAAAAGAGTGTTCTGCCCAACAGATATACTCCCATTTTGGGGATTCTTTGGCTCACAAAAAAAAAAATAAAATAAAACAAACAAACAAACAAATGAACAAGAAAAGTCACTAAAAATGTATTACCTCCACTCTTCCTATCAAATATATTACTTGTTTCCTCCTTTCAATTGCTTTAATTCTTTTAGATGTGGGTTTTAATTCATCATTGCAATATGCCCACTTCTCATGTCATTCTATTGAAAACATAAAAGCACACGGTATTTAAACATTTCCTATTTGATACATTGTTCTAGATCATAATCAAAGTAGTGCATATATATGTACATGTCATATGTACATATATACACACATAGTATACACATATACCTAAGATAATATCACACCAACAGTGCAGCTATTTGCCAAGAAAAATAGGGCATTTCCTCCACTATTCACAAGCTTATATGTTGTTTTATTTTCTTGAGTCCCTGATAAAATAAAATTAATCATTAAACCATAAAATAATTTTCCACTTCAAATTTTCAGAAAGCAACAGGCACTTTGATGAATATTGGTGTGTAACAAATATAGTAACTCTTTATATATTTTACTATAACTCTTCTACTAGGGTATTTTTAATCTGTTAATCTTTGGTCCTTGAGCACATTTTCTTTGCTACAGCTGTTTTTGCTTGCATTTTCACATTTTAAAAATGCGAGCTATGCACGCAGCTGGAATTAATGGATTGTGTCATCATAAGTTCTGCTGTTTGTTATGAGAACTGCACCAACCTACTACTGTTCACTTGGAGCAAGCAGTTTCTGTTAGCACAAAAGGATCATTCCACAGAAAGCACTTACTAAGAGCCTCAGATAGTAATCCCAACATGAGAGCTTCCCTTCCTGTACAGTTACTATCTGAACTCCTGAACTGATAAACAAGGTGGGATAAGACTTTTTATTCCTCTAAATTTTCCCTTTTGTGAATTCTGCCTTAAAAGTTTCTTTACCACTTTTTATCTCCTATGGCAAAGCTATGGGAGCAGTTGTTGCAAACCCATATTGTCATCAAACATTTTTTTTCCCTTGTTATCTTAGAAGGACCTGGTTGTTTTTAATGACAGGTCTCTTGTTTCAAGATAGAATCCAGTTGGGTAGAAGGAAAAGGGGAGAATTAAGGAGGAAAACTTTTTAGAGATCATGCTCCCATACCAAAGAAAAGATCCATGAGCTTTGCCAAGCTTAAAACCAGGAACATATCATCACTGCACAAAACACATCCCAAATTAGGACTGGGTCACTCCTTTTTGTTGTTGTTGTTTTTTCTCCCCCCCCCCACAATCTGGTCTGAAATGGCTCCCCTCCTCCAAGACATTTTTAAATGATTCTTAATTGCAGGGTAGCCAAGTGGAGTATGTCTGTTGCTGGCATGTGAATACTGGCTGAACTTGTGCAATGTAGTAATTGCTAAAGTTAGCATCTGCTACATAGGGGGCCGGCTGGTAATAGCAAGTGACATTAGCCACATTAGGGATGACATTTTGGTCAGCTAGCACCCGGATAGCCAGCATGGTGATAAGGTTTAAAGTCTGTCTTCTTTCATGTCCCATCAGGCACACGGTACTCTCATTCACCACTCCATGAAGGGTCATGAGATAGTCATACTTGCGGTCTTCTAAACCCACGAAGTGGTTCTGCAAATAGGACTCCAGTTTTCTCTGCTGCTCTCCAATGTCTGAGAAATCGATGAAGAACCTGGAACACATATACCTCTGGAGGGTCTTGATCTCATCAGAGGCAGGCCTAAAGCCCCTCACTAAGAGGTTGCAGTACTTAAGCAGACCTCCCCCTCTGATTTCTTCTGGGTTCCTGGTGGCAATGATCTTGTTACAAAGGTGATCAAAGGCTTCATGGAAATCACCATAGACACTCTCACCAATTATTGTGGGGTGAAATGTTTCAGTCATTGGGTTCTCTGAACATTCATAAAAGAGAAGAAGAGAGTCTAATTTGATTTGAAAAGAATCTACACTGAATTCAAACTGCCTCCGAAGGGAATCCACAAATTTCAGTTCCACATTTTTGCCACTGTTGTTTGATAGGGATATAAGACTCCATCGGTCAGAGTCATTGCACACTTTAACCATTTTCTGCACATAAGCTTCCTACAATTTAAAAGATAAAACAAGATGAGCAAACCTTGAAAAAAAACAATAAATAAATACATCCTCTCTCCACAGCTGAGAATTATTTTGTTCTCTCCCTTTTGTTTTGTCAAGTTTCAGCAAAACACTACCTGTAGGCTTAAACAGTCTTCTGAAAACAGGAAAAAAAGAAATCCATTTAACGAGTAGTTTAACTGTCTGGGAAAGAGAGGAGAAGTAATAGTTTGAGGCTTTTGGCAGACGTAGCAGAGTACTAAAGGTTCTGTTGTCATGTCTGACTTTTGAAAATGGCCTAATAGGCACAACATTCACACAGTAGCCACATAATATTAAAAAGACACAGAAAGGTATACAGTGATGTAGGTCTGCCTCTCACCCTTGTCCCCAGCCACCCAGTTCCCCTCCCCTGAGGCAATCAGTGTTATCAGTAACTCCTATGTCCCTCCAGAGGAACTGCAGAGTTACAATCAAATATGAACTAAATTGTCCTCAGACAATTTCAACTAATAGAAAATGTGACTCGAACCACTGTGTGGTAGTGGGGATTGCCATTATACCCTTAAAATGTGAATCAATGCGGAGAATCAACAAATATATCTTTAACACATGGAGTCAGCTGAATGCAGCGACGAAATCTATTCATATTTTCCAATACAATAAAAAAACCCATTGACTCAGTTCTGCTTCAGGCTGCTATTTTCCCAAAGATTAGATTATAAAATGACTGAAAAAAATCTTATTTACACTACACTGTTTCATTCCCCCCTTTTTCAGAATCTACTGTAGATAAGACTCCAGCAGGAAAGCCAAGAGTTAAACCATAAGAAGGAAGCGAAAGGGGGGGGGTTGCTTAGGAGGAAGCGGCAGAGAGTTGTGGCGCTGAAGCTCCAAGTAAACTAAAACACTTAATATCATCCACGCACCTTAGTTCACTCATTGAGAAAATAATAAATAATAGAAATAGCGCTCCCAAACGCATGACAACCGCGGATACTTGACTTTTAACCATACTCCCTCTGCCCTAAGTTCCCCACGGAAGCCTGGCTGGGCTCCGCGAGGGTCAGGACCTAAGCCCGTCTCCAGTGGCTTTACCTTGAGCGTGAGTGGTGTGATCTTCTCCTTGTTCACCCCTTCGGGTAAGAAGTCCAACAGGCAGTCTAGCACGACGTCCTTCACAGTCTGAAACTCCTCTTCCCCACGCAGGTCAGCGCAGAAGATGAGGTCCAGGTCCTTGTAGCCCAGGCCGCTGTCCTGGTGCAGGACGTGACTGGCGGCCGAGCCATTGAGGCGCACATCGCGGACGCCTATGCACTTCTCCGCCAGACGCCGCCGCACCACCTTCACGATCAGACTCGGCTGCAACTCGAGCGTGGGGAAGTTGCCGCGCCCGTGGATCGGGATGGTCTCGCTCAGGATGCCGTCCAGCCGCTGCACTTGCTCCCAGTTCAGCACGTTACAGTGAGCAGTGGGGCTTTCACAATAGTCCAAGCAGTGCCCACCGAAGCTGCTGCAGCCGCCGCCGCCAAAGTCACCGCCGCTAAAGTCGCCACCCAGGGGGATGTACGGGCCGCTGGCTAGCTCGTCCTCGGCCATAGCAAAGTACCCTTCACCCTCCGCCATGTAGTGTCCGCCGAATGCCACTTGGCCCTGGTCAATCCTAAAAGAAAAGAATGGGAGGAAAATACGGTAAGGACTTGGGCCATCGGAGATCAAAGGCTCATACAGCAAAGAGCGCGCCCCCTCCCCGAATCGCCTCTGGCCCTGGGGTTCCACAATCTCTTCCTCCCACAGCCCTGGTCATTCCCAGCCGCGCGCCGCGTCCCGCAGAGCAGCCCCGCACCAAAAGTATCTCTGATGCATCTGGAAAGTGCAAGCGAGAGTCCCGTCTGTGTCACCTGGAGGCGGCCGCCCCTTCTAGGAGCGCAGCGAAGGAGGAACCGCGAGGCGGCAATACTTCCAGGAGCTGCGAGTGCGCTCCCAGCAAAGGCTAGCGACTTCGTCTTTCCCAGACCCAGCTGCCCGCACTGACCACTCCCGCCCCTCGCCCCCACCCGCGCCTCTGTCACTCCCGCTGAGTGGTCCCGGAGGTGGCGGCTTCTGCTGCCGCCGCACACGCTCCCGTCTCTGGAGCTTTAGCAGTTGTGCGGGGGAAATGTCTTCAGTACTTTTTTTATACCGGGCTTCTCCGTGCTTCCGGGGCCCTAGCACGGCGCGCTCGCCACACCCTCCTCATCTGCATAAGGTGCCGCCCTCTACCACCACCCCCACCACCACCCAATACTGGGCGTACAGTCAACCTCTGCTAGGCAATGCGGACAGACGACCTAGAGCGCGGGGCCGCTAGTCGTGTGTATGTGCAGATGCGTGTGTCTGCACAGATGTGCGCACACGCATATACACACGTCTATATTTGTAATTTATGTACGCCCCGCTCGAACCTCCCCCTGGGGAACCTAAAATGCCCATAAGCAGCCATCAACGGTGCATAAGGACTAAAATCACGCAAGTGCATAAACTTCCCAATCATAAGATTCTCGCCAGATACAACGCGTCATTATAGCGTAATGTGGGGTTCCGGAGGTTCCTCACGACCTCCCTTTAAACTGCGTCTGTATTACTAGACCAGTTACTCCATTGATAAACTGGTCCAAGTGTGCACTAAGGAGTCCACTCAAATAGACTCTGTGCGTGAAGGGAAGGGCTTGCTGATAACTGGGTTTCGTTTCTCGAAACCTCGGGCCACAGTAAGGGCGGGACAGGGGCGGAAGGTGGGGGGAAGGTGGGGGGAAGGCGGAGGAGGACTGGAGGCAGCCCTAAGCAGGAGGAGACGCGGGGGCGGGCGCGAGCGTCGGGCTCCTGCGCACCAGAGGCTTCGAGAGTCCGGGAGCGCGGTGGGGCCGGCGCGCGTCACCGAGCAGACAGCCGGCGGGCCAGCAGCCAATCGCCGAGGTCGGGGCGGGCCCGGAGCGCGGCTTGTGGAGCCCGGCCCAGTCGAAAGCCCGGCCGCCCAGTTGTGGTGTGGCTTGCTGCGCAGCGCAGCGCACCGCGACATATAACCTGGAAGAGAAGCGGAGACGACCAAGCACGTTCCTCTCAGCCCTCTAAACTTTGCGCTTTCAGGTGAATAAAATGTTAGTAGGATATAATTTGATTTCCCACGAGACGTAAAGGATGAATTTAAAGGATATAGTTTCTCCCCTTCAGCTTCAGTCTTTGGGCACAGCTAAAGGAGTTGTAATGGTTATCCCTGCGCGCACTCGCGCCACAGTGGTTGCTAGAAAGCTCTCCACTTTTCCCGGCAGCCGTTTACCTTTTTCCAAAGTAATCCAGGGCAATTTTCCCTTTACCTAGACGCTGCGGGATGCTGAGGTGGGACCAGCGGGGGAACGCCTGGAAAACTAATACAACCTCTCCAAAGGCCCTGAGCAACCGCGGCCACCCCAGTCTGAGAGAACAGTGCGCCCCCTCTAAGGTGGGGGAACCCCCGACCTAATCGCGGGAGCTGTGTGACTCGGAGGTTGAGGGGTAAAGTGCGGGGGTGTCAACCTCAGAGCATCCAGCTGCGTTACCACGCCGCCCCCTGCCGGTGCCCTGCGGAGCTGGCTGTGTCCCCAAATGGAGAAACCCGACCAGACCTGTGGCAGAGGCCAGCCTCCTCTAGCACAGCGCATGAACACTGTGGGGGCTGGATGAAGGGAACCTGGAACAATTACACTAATTGGTAAGCCTATTAATTTCTTACAAGTGTATCGATAGAGTCTCCTGCCCAGCCATCCTCACATGAATACATCCTATCCAGGGTATTGAATAGATAGTTTGATCACCTATTGAGTTAACAAGCATCAAGTAATGAGGATTTAAGAGTGACAACATTTCACCCAGTGCAGTGAACCTGACACACCGGTACATAATTATGATTCATTTGCATCTGTGCGATGAGAGAACTGTGTTCCAACTTAGAGAGGGATAGTGGATTAACTACCATGGGGTATTGTAGAGAAATCCAGAAAAGAGGTGTCATTTGAGGCTGGATCTTTAAAAACAAATGGACTTTCCTTTCATAGTTGGGAAAAATTGGAGAAAGGCATTGTATTATTCACAAAAGGAAGAGTACAGAGAATATTCAAGATAGAATATGCGGACTCCCTTGACATATGACATGGGATTGGGGTAAGGTTTGTGGGCATTCTTGGAACTCTAGCTGAATTCTTTACACGTACCTCATTTAATCTTCAAGAAAGTATTCCATGTCATAGGGATTCAGAAACAAGAACTAAGAGGTTGAGGACTTGCCCATGTTCTATATCTAATAACCTGAAAGATCAGGCTTTGGATCCAACACATTTTGACTGTGTATTGTTTAGTCTTCATTACCGGGAATGGGATGTCTGTTGCTTACCACCATCTGCTCACTGGAAGCTGAGAAACCACAAATAGCAAAAAAAAAAAAAAAAAAAAAAAAAAAAGATTTTTAAAAGAACTAAGAACCTTTAAATGTAGTTATTCAAAGGCTGATATAAATTTCTGCAACTTATTAAAGTAAGACCAAAGGGGTGAATCATATGTTAGATTCACTGCAGTGAATAAAAACATTATTTTGTAGTTATTTTAGTCTTTGCTCAAACAAAAAAAAAACAATAATCTTCAAGCTGGTGAGCATCTGGGAATACCTGGATTTTGACCTGTGGGGCTGAGGGAATCTGCACTTTATTCAGGAAGCTATCAGGTGATCTGCACACAAGGGCCTAACTCCAATTTGTACTACAGTTAGAGCCACAGCAGCCCCTTTCTCTTGATGAGGATCCTCTCCTAAGCAGAGGCTGCCATTCTCTACCCAGCTGCTCCCATGATCTTTCTCAAGAACAGAGAACTTAACTGAGAGGTAGAAGCAGAGCTTGAAGCCAGAGTCGTCTGCATCACACTCTGTGAGGAGGAAAAAATGGGTTCCCCATAACAGAGGGGAAACACCCCATTTCTCCTAGCTGCCAGTGGTTTGTGGCTGACACTTACTTAAACTTTGACAAAGCAATCCCCACTTGCAACCATAATCCAGACCCTACTGCCTGCTTCACTAGAACATCTGGGATATCTTACTTTTGGCAGTGCCTTGGTGGGCAATTTAATCTTTAACTGGATTAATATGTGCCTAATGTATAATGGTTTCTTGCTACATAGTATTGGATGAAAGCATATGTTGTTTATCATTCTTTTTCTCTCTGTCATAAAACAGATATTTACATTCTGAGAAAATATATTCATCCTTATGTGAAGTTGGAGATGTTGCAGTTACAAACATAACTTTACTTTTTTCTAGATAATCAAAATAATTGTCAAATGAGATAGTCTATTCTCCCAAACACATTCACAGCCAAGATACTTCTGAACATAGTTACTCTTAAGTTTAGATGGACACACCTTTCTTTTTTGTTTGGGTAAACTCTAGCTTCTGTAACTACTTGGTAAGAAATTTGCATTTCCTCATTTAAAAGGGAAAAAATATGACAATGTAATGTTAATAGTTGACAAAGTTCAGACGACCACAAAACTGAAATAATAGGCAATCTAATCTAGGTTGCTTTCTGAATGAGTAAAAAGTCTTTTCTGAAGTTTTAAAAGTCTGGGGCTATAGCTTAGTAGTAGAGCACCTGCCTCACAGGTATGAAGCACTGGGTTTGGTCCTTAGCACCACATAAAAATAAATAAAGATATTGTGTCCATCTACAACTAAAAAAATATTTTTAAAAAAAAGTCTTACAGGGGCTGGGTTATGGCTCAGAGGTAAAGCGCTCACCTAGCATGTGAGAGACACTGGGTTTGACCCTCAGCACCACATGAAAATAAAGATATTGTGTCCACCTATAACTAAAAAATAAATATTTTTTAAAAGTCTTACATACATTTTTGAGGGGAAAAGAAAACACTTGTAATTATTTGACCTGGATTTGCAAGTTACGGTAACAAATAATCTGAGCTTAGCACAATAAGAAAAAATTCAGTTTGGGCATTAATAATAGTTACCATCATTGAGTTTGTTATTATGTGCCAGACAGTGTACTTATTATTTTAAGTAGATTATTTCTTTAAAACTTTTTCCAAAAATCAGAACTTTACATAGTAGATCTTCATTCTCCATATAGGAAAAAAAATTTACAATAAGGAAATGTTACCTTAAAGGAGTTTCATAGCCTTGGTTCAGACCTGTGAGTTCCTTACATTCTGGAAGTTCCTTACATTCATTCTACCAATTGAATTGACACTCCACTAGCTTCTCATTTTCCTTTTAGACTTAACCAGAAAGTACAATGGCCTGACTGGGCTCTTGGGAACATCTTCCTCTAACCATGAATGATTTCCTTCACAATGAGAGGCAGTAACCTAGAAGCTTCATGGAGAGCTTTCAGGAAACCCATACACAGAAGGAGTGGGAGATTTGGATACTAGCCCGACTACACTTTAAAGTGGTGCCATTTTTCCTTTCTTCTTCTCTGTGCTCCTTCTCTTATCAAAAATGGCTTCAGAAGGTAGGAAATAAACTATGAAATTATTTTCTCAAGCTTGTATGAAAGGAAAGGAGAGCTAAGAAACAGCTGTCAAGCATAATACTTCCCTCTCTCAGAGCTCTCTACCTAGTCTTCCTCCTATATTTGTATTCCAGTCTTAATCTTTCCATATCAAATTATCTATTCTTCTCAGAGATTTCCCATCTTCAGCTGCTTCTATTCTTTGATCCTTTCAACAACAAAAAAAAATGAGATGATTAAGTAGAAGCACCATGCAGTGCAGGCAGAACAAGTAGCCATGTAAGGAATTTGAGTCCACCCATTTGCTTCCTTCATAGGGCAAATATCAATAATTTCAGACACCACTGTCAAACACATTCCTTTTCCAATACATACACACAGATGCTTTCCTGACACAGTATACTGAGGTCTCTTTGCTGCCAAGTTAGTGTTTGTTGAGTAGCAATTGATCAAAGTGCTTTATGTAAAAGTTAAAATTCATTTGGGAAACTAAATCACCTATGTTTTTCAGGAAAACGGTGCTTATGAAATGATTTTTCTCATGTTTTTCATGTTTCTGAATAAATAACACATTTATTCAGAACCTATCAAAGATCAGCAACATCCTAGGTCATACATCTTCTAGGTTAGCATAGGAATAATGTTACAAGTTAATACTTGCATGTTATTAGTATCACACCAAGTTAACTTTTTAAATTTTAAACGTATCAACCATTTTTTCCTCTATGTTATCTAATTTTATCTTTAAAAACTATCCTTATCTGTGTGCAGTTCTAATTTTAAAGATGAAGAAAGACTGGGTGATTTTCACCATGTTTACTCTAATGAAGGAAGGAAAAGTTAACTCAGTTGCCCTCATCACAAGCCACCAACTTGTCTCTTGACTACACTGTTTAATTTTACACGTATGGGAATGAATTTAAATTATCAGTAACAAATAACTAAATTTTAAGGGAAAAACTAGCAGCACAGAGGGTTCTTTATGTGTGCTACATTCTTACCCATGAATGTCTTACAAAACATCACTACTGTTGAGCATCTTATTAAGTGTGATTTTTAAGTATATTTATTTTAAATATATGACCACATAAAAATAAGTCCATTCATAATCAGAAATGAATGAGTTGAGCAAATTCAATATGTTGAACAACAGATAGGGGCTAGACAGCTCTACATTATCATACTCAAAGTCAAACTCAATACAGATTGTCCTTTATTAGAATTCTTCATCAGAAAGATTAACTAGTATTTTCTTGTACTATTATCAGTGCTGATTATGCCAGAAGTTCTTCCTGTTTTGACATCTGGATGAAATGCTTGCCGTTTTAATGTCGAAAGTCCTATGAACCAGACTGTTTTCCTTACTCCAAACATAAGAGCTGTTCAAAAGTTGCATTCATTTAGCAAAATGTAAATTATGAATACACATATATTTTTAAAAACTACCAAGTGTGAATAAGTAAACTGTAATATTTATATTACAATTTTTTTCCTTCTGTATATTTGTGCTGGAAGATGTTGAACCCCTCCAAAGAAATGGTGATGTTTATTTTGCAGAACTTCTGAAGCTTTGTGAAGGATGCAACAAGGAAATATAGTAAAGTATTCTTCTTTTGTAAAAGAAATTTGGCCCAAAATGTGTGTGTATCTTGTGAAAAATAAGGCAATATTTTATGAGTTTTTCAACTCATCTTGATGTATTTTTCAGACACTTCTTACCATGTACCTATTTTGGTACATTTATGTGTTAACTGATAGTTCATCTCTTTTTTATGGGCATTTAACGTTTCTAAGATATATTTAAAAAATGGTATATGACCATTGCATTACTAATCAGTTTTCTCTTGCTATAATAAAATGCCTGCGGCTGGAACTTTATACCAAAAAGATGTATTTATATCACAGTTTTGGAGGCTGAAATTCCAGGATTGGGCAGCCCCATCAGTTGGCCTCTAGTGAGAGCACCCCTTGGCATGTCTTAAGATGGCATATGGCATCATGGAAGCAGGAATGCATTCAGAAGATAAAACATGGCAAGACAGGAACCAAGAGAGATTCAAGAGCCAGGCTTGCTCTTACTATAACAACTGCCACTCAAGAGAACTAACTCATTCTGTGAGACCAGCATTACTCCCTTCCTAGGATGATTCTCCTGTGACCTAATTGCATTCTTCTGTGCCCCACTTGAAGGTACCACCACTTCACCACCACCATACCAGGGACTAAACTTCCAGCAATTGAATCTTTGTGGGGGGGAGGGGGACACTCAAACCATATCCAACCCCAGTACGAAGTAAACTAGCACCATTTTTTATATACTACATTCAGAAAATGTATAAATTGGAGGAAGCCACAGAGAAGCATTTATCTATCTATCTATCTCTCTGTGTGTGTATATATAACATTAATTAAATGATGCATTATCTTTTTCTTTCATGAACTTTTTAACAGTATTTCTACCATCACATTGTTTTTCAAGTCTTTTCCTACTTATCTGCTTCCTTCAAAATCATCTGCTACCAAAGAAATAAAAAATTAAATAGTATAATTAATGTTCTCTTGATATTTGAGAGAAATCACTACAGAATATGGTAAGCAATCCCCAAAATATGTTGTTTTAGAAAGTGAAAAAATGAACACAGCAAATAATTTTTAAACAAGAATTTTCCACGAAGGAAATAGGATCATGACTTTTTAAGCAACATTTTTAAAATAAAAAAAAAACTCTTCAGTGAGACTCTAAGAAAATAAATATGACCACCTTAAGAATCCTAGCATCCATAAGTAAAGTGTGAGGAGGGAATTTAACTGCAGACTAGTTTGAGGGTGTTCTACTATGACACCAGAATCTATTCTAGCAAAAGTGACATAAAATAAATTCAAATTTAACTTTTTAACCAAACATAGCAAAAGCTTAAGGGTGATAGTGAATTAGGCATCAGTTGAGATGGCATTCAGTAGAAAAATAACTATAAAAGTTATTGATATTTGAACCATAGAACTTCTGACTGAAAGAGATGAGTTTCTAATAAGCCTGAATTCTAGCAGGGTTACTAAGGATAAAATGGGAGTTAAAGTTGATACATGCTCTAAAAAGCTGAGTACCCAAAGTTAAGCAAGATATCTGTAGAAGAACTGTTCTACAGGTTTTGAAATTTGTAGTTACTTAAGGGCATGAGTAATTGATTAGCATTATAGAAGTGACATTTTAAATTTTTCTTTGCAGAAAGTCTTAGAATATTAGAATACCTTTCTAAAACGGTGGATTGGAGTTATCCAGCACTGGCTCATATCTTCACAAGACATAATTAGAACAACGAATGTAGCCGTTCTTGGTTTCACATGGAAGAATGCTAGAGTTCAACAATGGACAGAGACTTGGAGAAACCCAGAGAAGTTGTTAGTGAAATAGAAAGTGAAACAATACAACTCACCACCCACTGCACAGAAATGTAACAAAGGGAGGGAATGTCCCTGCATCCATAGTAAAGGAGAAAAAAGGAGAGTTCCAGTAAACACTGCTGACACAGGATTCATGGTGAATTGACTGGAGAAGTTCTCTGCACCTCCCACATATTATCATAGTTCTTTAACTGGGTGCCATCTTGAGAAGGGCCATATTACCTGAGCTTGCTTCTATTCTCTCACGGGCTAATTCTCAAAGAAGCAGGCTCAGGTAATATGGCCCTTCTCAAGAGGTGCAGAGAACTTCTCCAGTCAATTCACCATGAATAGGGGACGCCACAGAGCCAGTGTTACTTCAGCCCTTTAGAGTGCCCAGATCCAGAGAAAAACTTGGGGGAGTTCTTCCATCTTTGCTAGATCCTTGATGAGCCACCTCATCATTCCAGGTCTGCCCTGCTCTAGGTATGGATAACCCAGATAGTGCCAGAGAGAATTTGTTTCTAGGGAGCTCTGTTGTCTACCCTAGCTTGTTCCAGCATGCAAAGCAGCTGTGAGAAATTGCAGCTAGTCACAAATCACTCCCGCAAGTTGCCTGAGGAGCACCACAAAGGAAAAAGGGGTGTGAATAACCCCCAGCCTTTTCTCTAAGGGGTGCACAACTTAGGATGCCAGGGGGAGCATCTCTGATGGGTATAGGGTGCAAGTTTCTACTCTTGCCCACTCATTCCATCAACAGAGAGGAATTTTTATATTTGTTTGTTTGTTTTTTATTAATGCTTTGGTGGATGTTGTTTCTCTTTTCTCCTCTTTTTAATGTTTAATGTTTTCTTTCTTTTTTTCTTTTCTCCCTTTTCTCCCTTTTCCTGCTACCTGTTTTTGAAATAGTATAACTGTTAAACTATAAGGGACCTCAGCATTGACCATTTCTTTACCTTATCAGATCACACACTGCTGACAAGACTGGAGGCCAGTGCTGCTACTGAAGGGGAACTGTGACCCTGGTCTCTGCCTTTCCCTGTAAAAAACCTAGGGCCATACCAGTGTCTAAGAAGAGCATGAAAGCTCTAATTCATTTGCCATTATTGGAGTATCCAATAGCAGAATTGTTTTGAATTAACAGAACTAGTATCAACAGAGACCAAGGAAACCCTAAAAACCTGATAGGGATTTCCATTCCCACTGTAGGAGTCACACAGAGGGTATACCTCATGAACTGTGCTGTTTACAGTGTACCTGCCTGATTACCAGAGGAGTCACACTCCAGTGAGACTTACAGGGAAAGCATGTCCCTCACACTCTAATATAGTGCACACTGTGTCAAAATCCACTAATCACCGCCAGAGAAGCCAGAAGGAAGCTACAATATGAAGTCCAGTTGGAACTAAACACTACACAACAAGAAAGAAAACACTGTATAACAAAGAAGGCCCTTGCAAAAGAGTAGAAGAGAAACCAAACCCAATAGATACACAGATCATAACATAGAAAACAAATATTTAAAAACAATGCAGTATGACACCACCTAAAGTTCATATCTCTCTAGTAATGAAAGTCAAAGAAATTAAAATGAATGTAATGCAGGACAAAGAATTTAAAAGAATTATTTTTCTTAAATATCAATGAAATCCAAGATAGTGCAAATAAATATTAATGAACCAAGGAAGACAATGCAGGATATAAATGAGCATTTAAATGAGATTTTGAAAATAAATCTTAAAAATGAAAAATTCAGTAAATTAGATTTTAAAAATCAGTTGAAAGCTTCAACAATAGATTACATCAAATAGATAAAAATAAAGAATATTAGAGCTTCAGGACAACTCTGCCAACATAGTACATTTAACCATCAACAAATGAATCAATAAATGGAATGGAATGAAACTAAAAAGTTTCTTCTCAGCAAAAGAAACAATCTGTGAGGTGAACAGAGAGCCTACATCCTGGGAACAAATGTTTACCCCTCACACATCAGATAGAGCATTAATCTCTATGATATGTAAAGAACTCAAAAAGCTAAGCACCAAGAAAACAAATAACCTAATCAACAAATGGGCCAAAGATCTGAACAGACACTTCTCAGAAGAGGATATACAGTCAATCAGCAAATATATGAAAAAATGCTCATCATGTCTAGCAATTAGAGAAATGCAAATCAAAACTACTCTAGGATAAACTCTTAAGCCAGTCAGAAAGACAGCTATTATGAAGACAAACCACAATAAGTGTTGGCTAGGATGTGGGGAAAATGGTACACTCATACATTGCTGGTGGGACTGCAAATTGATGCAGCCAATATGGAAAGCAGTATGGAGATTCCTTGGAAATCTGGGAATGGAACCACCATTTGACCCAACTATCCCTCTCCTTGGACTATATCCAAAGGACTTAAAAACAGCATACTACAGGGTCACAGCCACATCAATGTTTATAGCAACACAATTCACAATAGCTTAACTGTGGAGCCAACCTAGATATCCTTCAGTGGATTAATGGATAAAAAATGTGGTATATATACAATGGAATTTTACTCAGCAATAAAAGAGAATAAAATCATGGCATTTGCAGGTAAATGGATGTGTAATAAGAATTATAATGAACTACGCTGTCATGTATTTAAAAAAATAAAATCAATTAAAAAAAATAAAAAGAAAAAAAAAGAATGAAGAGAACCTACACAACATCTGAGACACTGTTCAAAAATCAAAAAAATCTGTATAATTGGCATATTAGAGGGAGAAGAGCTATATTCTGAGAGCATAGAAAATCCTTTTGGTTAAATATATAGCAGAAATTTTTCCACATCTTGGGAAAGATATGACTATCCAGGTACACAAAGCATTTGGAAACCCAAACAGATATGATCAGGAATTTTTAAAAAAAGCTTTCTGTAACATGTTATCTGTGTCAAAAATAAGAGTATTAAAAGCTGAGAGCTCTAAGTCACATTTAAAGATAAATCCATCAAAATAACAGCAGAGTTCTCAAAGAAGTTCTGAAGTCCAGGGGTCATGGAATGATATATTTCTAGATCTAAAAGAAAATTACTGCCATCCAACACTACTATATTCAGCAAGGTTATACTTCAAATTTGAAGAAGAAATACAAACCTCCAAAACAAACATAAATTTAAGGACTCCACTAGATCAGCATTACAGAAAATATTTAATTCTACTCCCAGAAGGCAATGAAAATTAACACAATTACCAGAGCACAGGAAAGACTAAATCTCACTAGAAGAGTAAACATACAAATAAGAATCAAAGACTGTCAGTGTAGTAAAAACTATTAAACATATAAGATGAATAAGACATGAAGAAATGAACACAAAATATGTGAAACAATTTGAAGAAAATCTCATCTAAACAAAACACCAAAAAAGGAACATCCGAATTAAATTATACTATAGATCAAATGGATTTAAAAGACATTACAGATTATTGCCTCCAACAGTTGCAGAACACATATTCTTTTCATCAGTACATGGAACTTCTTCCAAAATAGATTGCGTAATAGGCCATAAAGCAAATCTTTAAAAATTAAAAAAAAGAAAGAATTTCTTTTATTTTATCAGATCACAATAGATTGAAACAAGAAATTAACAGCAAAAGAAACCAAAGAAATTTTATAAACACAGGGAGATTGAACAACACTATTGAATAGTGGGGTCACTCAAGAAATTGGGGGGAATTTTATAAATTCCTGTAATCAAATAAAAATGGAAACATGCCAAAACTTGTGGGGTATAGCAAAGCAATACTAAGAGGGAAATTTAAGGCAATGAGTGGTTACATCAAAAGAGAGAAAGGGAGAAACATCAAATAAATAACCTAATGATGCACCTTAGGTTTTTAGGGGGGGGAAATCAATAAAAAGGAAGAAATAATAAAGATTAGAACAGAAATAAATGAAGTAGGTACCAAAAGAACAATATAAAGGATCAGTGACAAAAAGAGCTGGTTCTTTGAAAGGGTAAATAAAATTGACTAACCTTTACATAATTAAGATAAAGAGAAGAACCAAATAAATAAAATTAGTGATGAAACGGGAGACTTTGCAATATATACCATTCATCACTTGGGATCTCTAGAAAATAAACATCACTAGGGAATAAAAACTCTTTGCCAACAGATGTGAAAACCTAGAAAAATGGACCAATTTCTGGACACATATGAGTACTAAAATTAAAACAAGAGGTTATTAAAACATCAGACAGATCAATAAAGTAGATCAATTAAAGCAGTAATGAAAAGTCTCTCACTGAAAAAAATAAAAAAGCCAGGTTCATAAGGAATCATTGCTAAATATACCAGACTTTTAAAGAAGAATTAACACCAATATTCTTCAAACTATTCCATAAAACAGAAAGGGAAGGAAACTTTCCAAAACCTGATAAGAAAGAGAAGGAGGTGGTGAAGAGGAAGGAGGAAGAGAGGAAGGGAAAGGAGAAAGAGAAAGAAGAAGAAAAAAAGGGGGAGAGGGAAGAGGAGGAGAAACTGTACACTTATATCTTTGATGAACATGGATGCTTAGATCCTCAACAAAATACCTGAAAATCAAATTCAGTGGCACTTTTAAAAGATCATATACCATGATCAAGTTGGTTTCATTCCAGAGATAGAATACATGAAAATCAATAAACATAATACAGCTCATAATTGTAATTAAGGATAAAAATCACATGATCATCTTAATAGTATCAGAAAACACCTTTGATAAAATTCAATTTCTTTTCATGATGAAAGTCATAAAATAAGTATATAAGGATCATATCTCAACATACTAAATGCTCAATATGTCAAACCAATAGCCAAAATCATATTGAATGAGGGAAAAGTGAAAGTACTTCCCTAAGATCAAGAATAACACAAAGTGGACCACTCTCACTGTGTTTATTCATTAAGTACTAAAACTTTTCACCTCAACTTTAGCTCTAGGAAAGAAAGAAAAGAGATATAAACAGGAAATGAGGAAATGAAATTATATCTGCTTAATGAAGATATGATTCTATACTGAAAAATCCCAAAGATAGCACCAAAAACATTAAAATTGATAAACAAATTCAGCAAAGTAGCAGGATACAAAAGCAACATACAAAAATTAGTAGCTTTTCTGTACATTAGTAATGAACTCACTGAGAGAGAAACCAGGAAAGCAATCCCATTTACAATGACCTAAAACAACAACAACAAAATACTTAGGAATAACCTTAATCAAGGAAATGAAAGACCTTTACAATGAAAATCGCAAAACATTGAAGAAAGAAATTGAAGACACTAGAAAATTAAAAGATTTCCCATGTTCTTGAATTGGGAATATTAATATTATGAAAAAGACCATACTATCCAAATCCATCTTAAAGTTCAATGCAGTCCCCATGAAAACACCAATAACAGAAGTAGAAGAATATCCCTAAAATCCATGGAAATACACCCTACAGCATAACAGGGTCTCCTTGGCAGCTGTATCTGGAGTCTGGATGTTGCTCTTTAAAGACCTTTTAATAAAATCTTGTACAAAAGACAAAAAAAAAAAAAAAAAACCACCAAAAAAAAAAAACCAAACCAAAACAAAAAAACATGAAAATACAAAAGACCCTGAAATAGCCAAAGTAATATTGAGCAAAAAAAAGGAATGCTGGAGGCATCACAATGCCTGATTTCAAAATATACTACAGCACCATAGTAACCAAAACAGCATGACATTGACCAAAAAATAGGCATGTTGATCGACTAAACAGAAAAAAAGACTAAAAAAAAAAAAAAAAAACAAAGCAAAAAAAAAAAAAAAAAAAAAAAAAAACACCCAGGCAGCGATAGTCAACTGATTTTTGACAAAGGAACCAAAAACATCCATTGGAGAAAAGACAGCCTCTTCAACAAATAGTTCTGAACCAATTGGATATTCACATATAGAAGATTGAAACTAGATTACTATCTCTCACCCTGTACAAAATTCAATTCAAAATGGATCAAAGACCTGTAAGACTGACACTTCAAACTACTGGAGGAAACCACTGGGAAACAGTCCAACATATTGGCATAGGCAATGATTTCTTGAATAGTACTCCAATAGCTCAGGAAATAAAAAGCAAGATTGACAGTGAGATTGGATCAAATAAAAAGCTTTTGCTCAGCAAAGAAAACAATCCATAAAGTGAAGAGACAATCTACAATATGGGAAAAAAAAAACATCATCAACTACTCATCCACTAGAGGATCAATATCCAGAATGTATAAAAAATTAAAAAACTCAATATCAGAAGAACAAATAATTCAATGAAAAATATGCAAATGATCTGAACAGACACTTCTCAAAATAAGAAGTACAAATGGCTAATAAGTATATGAAAAAATGCCCAGTATCTTTAGCAATCAGAAAAAAAGCAAATCAAAACTACAATAAGATTCTATCAGAATGACTACTTTCCAAAGAACAAAAGATAACAAATGGGCCTGGGGCTGGGGCTGTAGTTCAGTGGTAGAGCATCTGCCTTACACATGTGAGGAACAGAGTTCAATCCTCAGTGCCACATAAAAAAAAAATAATTAAGTAAACAAAGATACTGTGTCCATCTACAACTAAAAAAAATAATTTTAAAAAGATAACAAATGATGGTGAGGATGTGGAGAAAAAGCAATCCATATATGCTATTAATGGGAATGTAAATTCTTTTAGCCACTACAGAAAAAAATATGGATGTTCCTAAAAAACAAGATATAGAACTACTATATGATCCAACTATATTACTCCTGGATATATATATCCAAATGAAATGAGCACAAAAAAAATGGAAAGATAGATACCTCTATACCCATGTTTATTTCAGCACTATTCACAATAGCTAAGAGTTGAGATAAAGCTGTTTGCCTGTCAATCAATGAGTGAATAAAGAAAATATGGTATACATACACAGTGGAGCCATAAAGAAGAATGAAATCTTACCATCTCCTGGAAAATGAATGGAACTAGAAGACATCATGTTAAGTGAAATAAGCCAAACAGAGAAAGACAAGTTTCATGTTTTCTCACATGTGTGTCAACTAAGAAAGAGAGAAAAAGGAAAAAAAAATGACCTTAAAGTAGAAGGGGGACTTTAAGGAAAAGGGAAGGGGGCCTACAGTAGAAAGGAGAAAAGGGAAGGGAAGGGAGTCATATTAAATGCACCTATGTATATATTGTGGTGAACCCATTAATTTATACAACTAATATGTGTTAATATTTATAAAAAAGCATTTCCTGATTCCCTACAAGAACTACACAAGACTGAGGAGATATAACAATGAATGAGATAGTTTCTACCTTCAAGGAGAATGTGGTCTTATTTAGGAAGTAGATGCAAACACAAGACCAATGTTAACAACCTTAAGAGTGAGTGTAGGACATAAAAATTGTTGTGCACTTAACCAACATTTTCCTGATGATTATTTATTTACATGTCTTCCCATCTCTATCACACTCTAAGATCCTGAAAATTAACCTACTTCTGTTTCATCTTTATGGGTACACACAAACCTCAGGATCCAGCAGAGGACTTTGAGTAAGCACCTAATAAGTGTATACCGTTATTTGTTGTTGTTGTTTAAAGACTATTAGAAGCAAAAAAAAAAAAAAAAAATGGTGACTGGGATTCTTTGCTCAGAGTTTTCTTCTGATTTCCATTAAAATTCCAAAACTTTGCGTTTATTATTCACAGGCAAAATTTGGAAACCACACTCTACTCAACATACTCTTTGTGGACTGCAGTTCAGATCCCACACATTGGCCAAGTGGATGGCTTTGCACTTTGTTTCTTTCATGTCCTTTGTCTTCCACTCTGCCACTGGCGTGTCTCAGAGCATTATCTGTGTTCCTTTGATTACAGGGATTGTCGAGAAGGTAAGAGTACCGAAACAAGAAACAGGTACCTTCCTGAAGCCTGGAAACGCCTGAAAATTGAGTTCATTCCATGTTCAAAGTTGTGCAGAATAATGTATTTTTAATTCACTATTTTAGAAAGAAGAACAATAATCACAAGAAGATAAATTGTGAGGGCTGTGGCTTAGCAGTAGCACAACTTGGCTGGCATGTGTGAGATATTGGGTCTCTGCTCCGCATATAAATAAAGGTCTATCAACAACTAAAAGAATATTAAAAATAGATAAATTGTGAGCTGAAATGCTGCCATAAGAAAAAAAGAAAGGAAAAATGATAATATTAATGATTATGTTTAACTTTAAATTTTATTATAACATTTTAATTATATGTACATAGTACATTATGATGTTTTTAATTTTATATACGACACTCAAGACCAAGTGCAGAGATGATGTAAAACTATTTCTGACATGAAAGTAATTACCTTTTTACACACTGAATAGATCATTATTTTGAATCACACTTTCTTCATAAATCAAAGAAATTGTTATCATGACTAATTCTTAATCTACTTTGACTCTAAAGATAGCAAACATTGAAATTAAAAAATTGAAAAACAAACTAATTACTTAAATGCTTTCTCTACATGACATTTAACAGCCAGATGTCTAGTTAAATTTCTTGTTTTTTAATATAATAAAATGGAGATTTTAGTTGCTTTCTAAATTTAATTAAAAACCAATTTGATCAAAACATGTACTGTAGAATGAACATTATAGATTTTGAATGCCTCTATTGATCAAATTAACTAGAAGCAATACAACTGCAGTTTACAATGCATTAAGACATAAGTAGCCCTAGCCTTTGTATTAGCCTACTCCCAATACAGTGCATGAGCACTGTGAGCTGCAGTGGAAGTGGGAACATTGAGCAGACTACCACACTGGGAGGTTAGACTATGTGTGCACGTATATGCTTATGTCTTCCCATATTTACCCCTAGATTATTTGTTCTGTTATACAACCTCCTTTCATTTTCTACTCACTAATACAAATTAATGCTTTTGGGTCAATAGGGTGCAATCAACTGCTACAATAGACACTTTTTACAAATCATTTAGATGTGGTCACTATGGTTACCTAAAAATCACCTAGCAAATAGTCTAGATTAAGTAGTTTAACTATGTTCAGTGCATCTCTGATAAAAAGAAAAAAAAACCCTTTTTACTTGAGGATAACACTTTCAACTGGAATATGTCCAACTTTAAAGTCTTAGTAAACATCCTCAAAGTTTCCAAAGATTTGATGACTCATTTTTCTGAAGCCCCAGTTACATATGATTAATGAGATTTTATTACAAATTTAACTTTTTTGTTTATCTCTCAGTGCTTCTGGGATACTTCAGCAGCATCTATCACTATTCTGTTTTCTAATAAAATAATGTACAAATGACTCATTAATTTTAGATTTCAAGTTGTGCTCTTAGACATGGGATGTAAAATTAAAAATATGCCATTTCCTTTTATAAAGATGTTATATCACTACTGAAATTCTTTAACGATAAGCACATATGAATATTTTCATTAAGACTTCTGTTCTTGTTATAGTCTTAGGACACTTGAGTATAATGACTATCCCAAATCAAAACTCAAAGTAGGTGATCTCAAAACTAACATGCCTGTCAAGACAAAGGATAGGCTATTTTAAATATCTTTGGGTCTTTATAAAATTAAGATGTATGGTGTTCATCCATCATATAGAATTCTCTTCTTTCTTCAAGTTCATTCCCACAAAAGTCCTCTGATGGCCTTTTTCATGTTATCTAGTGATAAATAATGGTCACTAGAAACCAGTAATGGTCAATAGATATCAATAATGGTCATTAGATAATATGAACTTTGGGGATTCTACTCAACATTCACAAACCCACAGAGCTATCACCATTCTCTTCGACTTAAATGCTTCTTACATCTGGTTTAAAGCATGGATCATAAAAATTGTTCTTGCAAAACTGAACACAAGTTATTCTTCCAAAGCCTATGGACAGAGCTGTCTCGCTGCAGAGGATCATGGTCTTAAACGCAAACCCTCCAATCTCAAGTCTCCTGGTAGGGCTTCTATCTGCCATTCGGCCTTCTTCATTTTTGGCCCCAGTCCACTTTGCTTTCATTTGAAGCTGGTGCCACTTGGTTGTCTGTTTGATTTTTGTCATTTGGGGATAATAAATGCCACAACATATTTCAATTATTTAATTCCACAAGAAAATTGAATTTTGATTACAACAAAGTTGAACATATCAAATATATTATCATTAGAGCATAAGTTGGCTCAGCATCTGTGTTAAATTAAATTATATCATCTAAACACATGAAACAGTCAAATTTCTGAGTTGGCCATCTCTGCAGGCCATGACCTGCTGTTTTTTGCCTGTTGAAGTCTGTTTTTTGTGTGACTGCTCTTATTGTCACATTTTCACAATACCATAAATGTTGATAAACTCCCAGGAGTTTCCTATATTTCTTATCCATCTGCTACATTGTTCTACAATAAGATATTCCTTAGGAAAAAGAAAAAAGAAAAAGAAAGAAAGCCTACTATTCCAGAACCTCACAAACCAAAATCAATTAGGATTTAGATAAGAGCTTAAACCCTAACCCCAACATAGCCAGTTCATTTTGTTTTTAATAAATTGTGATTGAAAACATCTGAGCCCCAGGAATAAACTGGGTTTGGGTTTGTTCCACCTATCCAGAGATATGAGAGGTCAGCTCTCCCTGTTCCTTTAACCTATGGCGTCTTCCTTGGTTAATGCCACATCTTCCTTATTTTTTGTTGCTTATGGAAAGTCAGTGGCTGACATTGGAACAGCTGAATGTTATGCTAAATTGAAGCAATTAAATTATGAGGTAGCGGGTTGGAAGCAGGAACCCTAGGGATGGATAGTTTTTCCTCATTCTTGAAATTGACTCCTCCTATGAGAACAATTAGTCCCTTAAAAACGGCCCATACCATACTTCACTTCATGTGTAAACCATAGTAAACTGTTCAAGGTTAAGCCTCAGGGAGAAAACAGAACGAGTAAAAAAGTAAAAAACAAATCTTTTTTGATGAATTATAGGGAACCAGAAAGACAGGTACTATTTGGGAACAGCACCTATACTACACATATATTCATGTCATTGCTTGGGGACAATATTTCCCTAGTGCTGGGCTGAAAAAGCATAAACACAAAATTGTGAAAAAAAGCCAGGCTGGGAGTGCAAACCGGGCTATATTAAATGAATATAAATATTTAAGTAGCCTTAGATCATGCCTTAGGGCCTGCTAAATGTGTCTTCACCATGTACATATGCCGTAGACCATGCCCAGAACCTTCTAGGCGCTCAACACCAGCTAACTTTCCTGTAAGAACAAGAGGGCAACCTAATGCTCAGGAAGGGAGGCTAGCAAAAGCAGAGGGAGAGTCCAGAAGCCACGTGGCTTTCCTTGTAAGCACTAAGTCCTTGGAATCCAAATGACTATTCCAAATCCTCTCCTAGGGTATTGACTCTTAGACTCTGACAGGTTTGACTGATTCCAAATCCCACCTGAACACAAGAGCAGGTATATCTTGTGTCTCCACCCTCCAACTGGCTGCTGGTGATGGGGTATGCAAATATCTGCTGGTATATCCAAAACTGTGGAGCAGAAATAGGGACTTTATGTCCCTAGAACAAAGGAGTCTTCATTTCTTTCAACAGTACTGTCCGTATACAAAGTTACCCAGGATCTCTGTGTCAGGAAGGATCTCCAAGGATGGAGAATGGATGGTTGAAGAATGGAAACACCACATAAAACCCTCTAATTAAGTTTTGAGTCAAGAAGAGATCTTAAAAAGAACCCCCAAATGGTGGGAACTGGCCTTACCAGCAGCCTCTGACTCTTTCCCCTGACCACTGTGTTTCTGTAGGATTCTGCCACTTTGATTACTGTTGTCACCACGAATTCTGGGACCTGGCAGTCTCTCTAAATTGTCGGCCTATGTGTAACCAAACCCTTTCTTTCCTTCGTCTTTCTTAGCAAAGTAGAGACATGTAGAATTTTGAAAATTAATGTGATTCAATACTAAACAAAAATGAAAAGGCAGTAATTATAGGCAAGATACAGCACATAAAGTTACATTTGCAAGGTTCAAGTTCTTGCTCCTAAGATGAACACGGACCAGCCTCAAAAGACTGCATTCCTGCTATCGCTCCTCCCACCACCATCTTACTTGTTATTTGAAAGCAAAGCTTTCTAGCTGCTATATTTTTTCCTCATCTTCCCAAGTGTGATAAGTATTTCAACAATGGACTGAAATCTATTTTTTTTAAAAAAGGAAGGGAGGGATCGCACGAAATAAATTTGAAGAGAAGATCAAAAGTCAGATCATGTATGTGGTAGTGAGGAGTTTAGATTTTTATTGTAAGCACAAGAAGCCACTGAAGGCTTTGAACAGAGGAGTGACATGATTTGATTTATCTTTTGAGATCCTTCTTTCTGCGAGATACAACAGATCACAGATGGAAAAATAGAAGAAAGACCACTTGATAGGTTATTGCAGTTATCTGGGTAAAGGATGATCCTGTCTTAGAACACATTTTCTCGAACTAGGATTTACAATCCATTGGGCTTATGCAGTCATTTTAGACCTCTTGATCAGTAATATTAATGAAATAGAATCATGCAAAAACAATAAAAAATATGATCAGTCATTGCACCATTTCATAACTTTTTTTCAGTTTCTTATGCATATAACCATGCACATGCAAATACAAGATTATGCTGTGAAGTGAGTTTGTTACTCTGCACCGTGTTCAAAAAAAATCACTAACTTAGACTAAAGTGATAAAAGTGGAGGCAGAAAGAAGAAGAGATTCAACACAGACATTACTTCAAATATAGAATGGAAGAGTCACCTAAGAAAATACACAGATAAGAGACAGAATTCTGTTTCATTTTCATTGGTATATTCTTACATATTATACCCCACCTATTCTTTAAAACATTCTTTACAATAGCTTAGGCTTGGTACAGATATAAGATAGTACCACTAACATAGGAAAATGAAACATAAGCAGCCATTTTTTTTAAACAGGTACATGTAAAAATAATTGAGACATACCCTAATGGCCACCAACAGGTCATCTGTCATTTCTCAGTTGGACATTCCTTCTCTGGGTTTATTTATCACTAGTGGAGTATAAATTAATTTATTGATTTATCACTAGTGGAGTATAAATTAATTCAGGATATTTCCAAAAAGTTTGAAACTGGGGATGAAATATTTCATACTAGGTCTCCTCAGTCTTTGTTCCTTCTTAAGAATGTTCCTCAGATTTTTGAATTTCAGTCCTCACTTTGCTGGATGTTTTCATAATGCAATTTGGCCTGCTTAATTTAACATATAAAGTTATAATCATATAGCCATACATGTTTAAAATTTGCATCACTGCCATGTGAGTGATAAAATTGATTAGTGCACTGGAATAAATGTCATGTTTATGTCCTATATTGCTTAATATATGATAGAATTGCCTCTCTTGTATAAGGTAATATATTTGTGTGTGTGTGTGTATGTGTGTGTGTGTGTGTGTGTGTGTGTGTGTGTGTGTTTGAGTGATGCTGGGGATTGAACCTAGGACCTTGTGCATGTGAGGCAAGCACTATATTAATGAACTGTATCCCCAGCCCCAAGTAATCTTAATGAGTCTTTTTATCCATATATACTTGAGGATGTTGGATTTAGCCTGATGAGAAAATAGATTTATAATAAATTATCACTGAAAATCAGAAACTTGTCTTGGAAAGAAAGGGTGCATGCCATGGGCAATTAACAGATGCAGAAATCCTTTAATTATAAAGCATGCCCTTACCTGAGGAACTTCATACTATGCTGACAAGAGGCTGCATCTTATAATAAGCTTTTTCATTTTATACACACACAAACACACACCCACAATCTATGAACATGTTAAGACCCATATGTTCAAACAACCCATTTACAAATTGCTAGATGGGTCCAGCAGCACCTTCCTACTCTCTTGAAGAAAGCCAAGTTCACTATTTCATCACCTTTTTTTCTTTCTGTGGTCCTTTGCATCAGTTCTAACAACACCTCTCTCTTTCTCTCCTATCAAACAGCAGTCTTGTTTTGGGATAGATGGCAGCTATATTTTAAAGATCTTCATAGTCAAAAGAATGAGTGTCTAATGGCAGAAAATTAAATTCTGGTGGGAACTACTTTAGTTGCTAGTTAAGATGCCTTCCCTATTACTTCCCAACCCAGACAGACCACCCAGGTAACTTGCATAAGATTTAAAAGTCCATACATCTTGATAGAGCCACCCAGAGAGTCACTCCTCACCTGACTAGTTGTACTGCTGACTCTATTGTATAGCCATTTCTCTGCCAGAAGAACCACAGAATGCAGCAAGTTAGGAGCTGAAGATAGGGTGTCATCACAATTTTCAATCTGTTTCTTCATTCTCAAACCTCACAATGTTGGAACTTTCTGCAGAATTTCAGTTTGTTCTTTATTATTTATTGAGGAAGTCTGGTACATATAAAAGCTTCCTTTTAGCATAGATAAGACTAACTGGCTAACAGTTTTCAGGGCAAGTAGGATTAATTATCAGGAAGCTGTTGATAGTTCCTTGCTGACCTGTAAAAACCTAGTATGAGGTCAGCTAAAATAATAAGGTCTATTTAAAGTTTGGGTCACATAAGACGTCATTAAGGATCACATTATTTCAGCAAAGAAAATATTGCAGAGAGCTCTCCTCTTAAAAGAAAATAGCTTTTCTGCTGGAAAGCTTCCAAACCGCACCATTGCAAAACTCAAACACTTCAAACCATTGGACGCTAATGTTTAACTGTGTGTTTCTAGTTGTACTAAAAACCTTTTCCCCTTGGTAATTGATTTTTGTTGAATCCAGGTGTCATTTGTTCCAGGGAAGATACTTTCATTGCCCAGGGGTTTACTTTTTATACCCTGTATGATGTATAGTATATTCTACCCTGTTCCTTGTGATTAGAAAAAGCAGTAATCAGCATTTTACTAGAGTTGGGGAAGACAGTAAAGGGCAGGGCTGGCCCAAGGCAGGATTGTGAAATGCCTGAAAATTGTAAAGCCTTGTAAAGCCCTTGTCTCCTTGTTGTTTAACTCTTTTTTTGCCCTAATCTTTTATTCAGCTGCTTAGAGTTGTGTGACCCTTCCCAACTTCAGTTTCCTTCTGTTAGTAGATTGCCTGAGACAGTGCACATTACATATGTGCATATGACCTGATGCATAGCATGCATCAAAAAAGTCTGTGAGTCATCATCACCAGCTTCATTAACATCTCCTAAGCCTCAGGAGTAAGGGGTACTTAATAGTGATGTACAATGAAATTCTTGTGAGAACATTTGCTTTTTATTGTAAATTCAAAGGAATGTACTTCTAATTCTGATATCCTAGGCCCTAGTGGGAAGTAGAGAAGAGATGTGGGGTGAGTTGGGGGAATGATGACAGCTGCCTATTCACTGGACAGGCTTGGATTAAAAAAAAAAAAAAACAAAAAAAAACAAAAAAAAACATGATACTGTGAGTGAGGCATGGGGACCCTGACCAGCTTACACTGGAGCTGGAGAGCCCACATCTTGGCTCAGTTCCCTCCCCTGGCAACCCTTACATATGAATTTTCCACCTTCCTCCTGCCACCAATCATTCCCTGAAAGGTCTGGTTAGTGTGTTTTACATGTTGTAGTGACAGAGAAAGATGCAAGATTTGTGGGATCTGTTTGTGGAATCTGACATTTAGACAATTATGGGGACCCTCTTTAATAAATACAAAATAAAAATAATAGATAAATTTATGGGTGTTTCATTAGAATAATAAAGAAACCACCACAAAGTATACATTTAAAAAGCTGGTAAATACCATAAACATTGCAAAATCCTGAAAATAGTATATTTGTTCATTAATTTCTTGATATATCCTATGACATTTTTCTTTTCTTTTCTTTTCTTTCTTTCTTTCTTTCTTTCTTTCTTTCTTTCTTTCTTTCTTTCTTTCTTTCTTTCTTTCTTTCTTTCTTTCTTTCTTTCTTTCTTTCTTTTTTGTGCATGCTCTTTGATTGCCCCCCTCACGTATTTCCTAATAGGAGAGTGTTTTCTGAGTTAGCATGGCATCAGTAAAACCAAAACTACTCATTACATCTTTTCATTAAGGTGACTTGAAGAATTTTCCACAAATGAGCTTCTGGCTCTGAATATTTCAAACAATTTTTTTCTCCTCTACCACCTGCATACTTCTATGATGAAGAATCTACTCATATTGCATTACAGTCTTCAGTCCTATGTCTACATTCTGTCACCCAAAATGAGTGCACAAATGACTTCTGCACAAAAGCAGGCAACAATAACTCATCATACCACATCAACACATCCCATCCAACCCAAGAAAAGGCATTCCTGGTTCAATTTCCCCTTAGCCAAAGACTCAGAGAAGGTTCACAGAGCTGGCGACTAGCCGGCGACTACCCAACAGGAAGGGGCATTGAGAGGAACTTAATATGGAAGAGACTGTACTCTTGACTGTACATAATAGCCAAATGTTACAAAAGCATATGCCCAAGCAAGTGAGAGTCTCGGATTTCAACTTCTTTTTTTTTTTTTTTTTTTTTTAAAGAGAGAGTGAGAGAGGGGGAGAGAGAGAGAGAGAATTTTTTAATATTTATTTATTTATTTATTTTTTTAGTTATCTGCAGACATAACATCTTTGTATGTGGTGCTGAGGATCAAACGAACCCGGGCCGCACGCATGCCAGGCGTGCGTGCTACCGCTTGAGACACATCCCCAGCCCTCAACTTCTCTAGCTTCACAAATCTATCTCTGCACAGAGGAGCCATCACCACAGAATTTAGAAGATGGGGGCAAGGTCCTGCCCTCCCCCACTCACAAAAAAAAATGCTTTATACACAAGCACTTTATAGTATAAAGACTTACAAAACAAATATCAACTTTATTACTAAAGTCCATTGTGTCCAAACATGAGACAATCTCAGAGGCAGAAATCATGTTCCTTGGCTCTTTAGGGAAGAACTAGAGCTGACTTCTTCCTAAACTTTGTGTTATGGTTTGGATAAGTGCCTGCAAAAGGCCCATGTGTTAAAGTCTCCATTTCTAGCCCATGGCACTACTGGGAGGTGATGGACCATTTAAAGGTAGGGCCTAGTTCAATGAAGTTAGGTCACTGGGAATATGCACTTGAAGTGGAGATTAAGAACCAGAGCCTTCCTCTCTCTTTTTACCCTTCCTGGCCACCATGAAGTGAAGAGTTCTCTCCACCACTTGCTCCCTTCACAATGTATTCTCTCACCGCAGGTCCAAAAGCAATGGGGTCAATTGACCATGGACTGAAACCTCCAGAACTGTGAGCTCCAATTAGCCTTTTCTTCTTATAAGCTGATTGACTCAGGTATTTTTTTTTTTACGGTGACAGAAAGCTGATAAGAATACTATGAAGAACTTTGGTCCTTTTTTTCTGCCTCTTCCTTCATCCCTATCTGAAGTGATGGGAAGGGGTAATTTTGATTGTGAGAAGAAATTTTGTGGGCTGGAGGATGTAGCTTTGCAATAAAGTGCTTTCCTAGAGTGCACAAGACCTGGTTTGATCCCCAGCACCACCAAAAAAAGAAAAAAAGGAATTCTGCTACATAGTTCAATGACTTCAATTGTCTAAACAAACTCAACTATGTCACTATTTGTATGAGCTTGGACACATTGGTCTTTCTAAGCCTCAGTATTCTCCTTTGTAAAATGGCAATAATATTGCTTTCTTTTCAAAATTGTAGAAAGGATTAAATGGATAATATATGGAAGTTACTGAGCACCTAGTAGCTGACTCAGATAGTATAGTTAGTATTATTGTCCACACTTCAAGTGCTAATAATAAGGGAGGAACCAGATAGGGAATAGTGGAATGCTGGGTACACCAAACACACCATGGAAAGTCAAATTCATCAGTGTGTTAAAAGGGAAGCTTTCGGTTTCAGCTTTTCCACCTTTGCCCCAGAGGACCAGGAGCAACACAGGGGAAGTAGCCATGGCAACACAACAGCCACAATACCCTGTGAACAGAGTCTGACAATAAATATGAGGATTTCAGGAGGCAGCAAGAATTCCTGCCTGGCTCTGGTTTTCCTCCTGATGTAAGCCCTATGTCTGAAATTGCATGAGACTTGGGAAGGGTCCTAGCTTCAGATGGTTTGACATTTGAATAAGAATAGCAAGCTGCAAGGGACTGGCATTGATCACCTGGCAGGTTAGTAGTGTTGTACTAAAGTGATTTGTCCTCACAGGCCCTGAACACCACTACAGCAGCATGGTACAGGCTCTGAGTAACCTGAGCCATCAGACAACTTGAGGGGTCAGAGCACTGCCATCAGTGCTTGGCTGTAAAACCAGAACATGCTAGGCTCCAAATCTCAGCTCTAGCACTTCTTATCTGTATGGTTTGGATGTAAGGTTCCCCCCCCCCCACCAAAGTTCCTTTTAATGCAGGAGAACTTGGCAGTTAAATAAAACTGAATTGTGAGAGCTGCAACCTAATCAGTCCTTCCTACTTTGAATGAAGAGTCTTGGGTGATAACTGCAGGCAGGTGGGGCATGGCTGGAGGAGGTAGGTCACTGGGTTCATGCCTTGGAAAGGTGCATTTTCCTTTTGGCCTCTCTCTCTCTCTCTCTCTCTCTCTCTCTCTCTCTCTCTCTCTCTCTCTCTGATTCCTGAGTGCCATGTAGGGAGCAGCTTCCCTTTACAACATCCTTCCCTCATGATGTACTGCTTCACTTCAGGCCTAGAGCAACGGAGTTGGCCATCTATGAACTGAAACCTCTGGAACCATGGGCCCCAATAAACTTTTGCTCCTCTGAGTTGTTCTTGTTGGGTATTTTGGTCACAGTAACACAAAAGCTGACTGAAATGCCATCTTTTCAATCTTGAGTAAATTATTTAAGTTCTCCATTTTGGTTCTCTCATTCTAAAACCAGGACTATAAAGTACCTATGCTGTGAGGTTGCAGTGAGTATTTAAAGTTCATTAAATAAGATGATATTTCTAAAGGGCTTTAGATGGTGTCTGGCACATTTATAGTACTCAATAATGGCCATCTCTAATTTAAATTGGAAATAAGGTGGACCTGTTATGTGAACTTGGCAGAAAAAGATAGTAAAGAAATTTATTTTAGATGTTCTAATTGTATTTGTTTCTGGTGACTGCTGTAACAGATTTTCACAAACTTAAAAACAATTTGAACCTAAGTTGAAAGCAGCAGCAATTTATTTTTTCCCAGTTCTGGAGACCAAAAGTCCAAAATCAGTATCAGTGGACCAACACCATGAAGTCAACAGGGCCACAGTGCCTCTGGAACAGCCAGGAGAGAATCCATTTCTTGCTTCTTCAGCTTCTGGTGGTTGACAGATGACTTTTGTTTTTTTTGTTTGGATTGTGACTGCATCATTGCAATCTATGCAGTCATATTGCCTTCTCCTCTTCTGCCCATATCAAGCTCCCTTATCTTCCTTCTCATAAAGACACTTACTTATGGCAATCAAGGTTTACCCCAGTAATCCAGGATAATCTCCTCATCCAAGACCATTAACTTAATAATATCTATAAGCCCTAAATGTTCTCAGGAATAGGCCTGGTATCTTTGAAGGCCATTAATTCAGCCACCTCTATATACACTATACTAGTCAATATACCGTCCTGCAAGACATAGACGAAGATGAAAATATAAGAAGGGAAGACAGAATACAGTACCCCGGGATCCACAAACATACAACAGGGAAGCAAAGGAAGGAGAACCATCCTGGGGAAATGAGGATAAAGCAAGAGCTAGCAGAGAAGGTGAAGCAGAAAGCAGGGAGTCAACAGAAGACTTCTAAACCACAGTGAGTTTGACAAAGGACAACATGATTAAAGCACTTCAGAGAGTCAAGGGAAGGATGGGGAAGGAATTACAGGGTAGGACGAGTAAGAAGGATATCAGTACATTTAGCTAAAGTGGATTTACTATCATGAGGGCGGGGGGGGGGGGGAGCCAAATTGTGGTAGACTAAGGATGAATTCACCTCTGTGATGCACTTTTTGTGTGTGAGGAGAGAAAAATGGTGCAAACACACATCTTGACAAGCTTCTCCTCCTCCTCCTCACTCTCATTTCTATTTTCTTTGGATTTCCAACAATAGAAGCTCATCAAGAGCCCTGTACTTGCCAAGGTGGACATGACGCATGATTACAAGAGGAAGGCACTGCCTCTTTCCTGTATAAATATGTTTGCTCTCCAGTTCCTGAGAGAGGTCAGTGAAAAAGGTTTATTTATCCTTACTCAGTTCATTCTCTCTCAAAGCTATTAATGACTAGTCAAGTAGTGACATTTTGGGTCATTATATTCTTTCTATATTTTTAAAAAGATTATCTAAACTTTGAAATACATAGTTTACATTTTTAACATATAAATAGAAAAATATAGTTAGAATGACTGTATGTTGGATAACATATAGGTATTCAATAATCATTGTGGATCACAAGCCATGTGCTAAGCATTATATTAGGGGAAAATATAAGACTAATGTTATATTAAAACAAAAAGATAATATTAATGCTAAGATTTTAGTGTGTTTCATATAATGGGTACTGATTTAAATGTTTTATATATCCATATATTTCAAAAAATTGGTTAGAAAGCATATACTAATATGATAATAGTATTAACCAAATTTTATTGAAGTGGGAACTAAACTGCAAAGATAGAGAAAAACCACAGCTAGGAAGAATGAAGCAAAAATTAACTCAGTGGTCATTCTTGGGGCCTGTTCCCTGAACCACTATGACATTCCTTTTTTATAACATCTGCAAGAAGATTTCTCTAACATGCTTTTTAAAGGCAGAAACATGCAAATGAGCATTTTTTTTCAAAGTGACTTAACAAAAACCCAGGTTTTGCTTTTAAGAAAGCCTCAGAATGCTATAAATCCTTATTCTTTATTCAGAACATATTTACTGAGTACCTATTAGTGTAATATTTATTTTTCTAGAAACTCAACTTTCATAAATAAACAAAATGCACAAAAACTCCTGCCTTCAAGTCCAGGTAAGCTGGTCCCAACTTTAAATTTCATGCAATAATCAATACTACCACCACAGTCCCAGAACCAAGATAAAACCAACTAACCACTATGATAAGAGAGCAATACTGAATCATTGGAAGGAGAATTTGGTAGAAAGTTCTATCACCAACTGTTGAAATCAACCTTCCATGGGAAATTCTGTTGTACTAAACCATGAGTAAAATATTAAAGATAAAACAAACGGAAATTCATACATGGAGAATTTTTTATTGCCACTCACTGACCTTTCAAGCATCTAAATTAATGATTTTGGTTCAGAGAAGCAGTATCCTCATAATAATGAACAACTTGTTAGACATTTCTGGGTCTGTTTTCTTAGGATGGTATTGCCTGACATCTAAGATAAGATAATTTTCAGTCTGATTTTCTATGACCCTAAGTAACAAATATGAAGAGTTAGGACAAAACTGATAATGTTTTTGTTTTTTTTTTACTTCCCATCCATCAACAGGTAAGAATCTAGAAAAATATGAACATTTTAAATACTCAGAATGAGACACCCAACCCTCTGTAACAGTGTAAACGGAGCCTCAGACATCAGCAGGCTCCTCCTTTCCACAATCCAAGATACTCACTTTCCATTAGACTTTGTCACTGGATCTCATTTTCAACTTTATCCCAAAAGAAAACAGAACTCTTTGTACAGACAACTGAACAAATCTAACTGAATGCTCTGTATTTTTTTATGTGATAAATATGACAACCCTAGTGGCAGTCTCTCAGTCCTTTATTAGAAAAGTCTACCATGTCCAAGAAGATTTCCCGGACCATCTAGCATATTTTAATTTTTGCAGATTTTCTTAGGTTTGAGTATTTGTGGAGGAAAGAGACTTTATAAACCAGTACTCAAGAATTATTTGTCTTCTCACAGTAATGGGCATTTGTACTGGACAGAAAGCTTTACCATATATCTAAGGTATAGTCCAGAAAAACTCTTTTCCCAGAAAGCTCATTTTCAGAGGTAGCAGAATATTTGGCCTGGCTGGGATGGATGATCAGCAGGATCCACCTGGCACCAAGTGAGTCCTAGAAGGACATCATCACCTGCACAGGCCCTTCCATACTCTGTGGTCACCTGACTTTGGCTAAGTCCTCCCAGCCAGTCTAAAGAAAATGGGCGTTGACATCAAATTTCCCATCACTGACCTGATTTCTTTCTCTCTGCCCAAGGTCAGAGACCTGAGGTACATGAGGTGGGACCTTATTTGTCACGGTGAGGCCTGTGGCTGGTTTTGTTGGTCAGAGTCTGAAGTGTGTAGGGAGAGTACTTCCCGCCACTGGATGGGCATTTAGGCTAGGGAACTATGTCAGCACATCAGCACACGGCCGTAAGGGCCCAGTGAGCCCTCACTCTGCTCTCTCACTTCTTTAACATCTTCTGCTTCTCCAGGTTGCTCAGAAAGAACTTCCATTCCGCATCTGTGACAGGGTTTAAAGTTGGGCTTTAGAGTGAACTAATCATTTAGAAACTAGTTGTTGTTTCAGGAAAAAGTTGGTCCAGATGATGGTAGTGGCAAAGGGCACTCCCGTTTAAAATTCAAGTCTGTCACAGGCCCCTCCTTGGTGTAGTCAGAGCTCTTGGGAGAGCTCAGTTACTCTCAGCTCTACCCCTTGTGCTTTTAGAAGGAGGAAACCAACATGCTTATAAAACACAGAGTGACCACTTACTCATTTTCTTTAAATTGGGTATGATTGTAAGTGCAGTGAAAGTGGGATTTCAACAGGAACTAGATAGAACACAATGTACCCTAGAACCAAGAGGACTTCATGGTTTAAAGTAGTCAAAGAGATAAGCTCCCTTAGTACTTTCCTGATTGGGAAAGTGAAGTAGGAAGAAAAGGAAATATTGCCTTACAAATTCCAGATATATCATCAGTTTGGCAATCGGGAGAGTGTCCAGTGTCTGGGGGAGCTTCATCTGCTCTGGCCAGGATGCCCACCTGGTCCATTTTAAAATGCAGTCACTCTTCCCTCAACACTCCTTGTCTCTCTTCTGGGTTAATTTTCCCAAAGCAAGTATCATCATCTAACAAATGATAACATTTGATTACATTTTTGTTGTTGTTGTTGTTGTTCTCTGCTCTGTACTTACAAAGTTCCCCAAACCTATACATATTTATCTACTTAGTTCCTGCTGTATCTCCAGTAGCTAAAATATTGCCTGGCACAGAGTAAATGTTAGATAAATATCTGTGAATGAATTTGTTAAATTAAGTATCTATTCATTTGATGTCAATAATGATATTGGCGTTAAGATAGATATCACAGGCAAATTGAATAATAAATAATCTTACAAATAGTTTATATTTATCAAGGATGTAATTATTTGTACCTGACAGTATACTAAAGAGTTTTTATGGATTAACCCACTTAATTCTCACAAAAAGCCAATAAGGTATGAACTATTCTCAGCTGAGGAAGCTGAAACTGAGATAAAAATAGATAACTTGTTCAAGGTCACATAGGCTCATGTTGTGATTCAAACCCAGAAGCCTGACTCTAGAGAATTTCTCTACCTGATTCTTAACTTTGGTCTTTATGAAGATGGAAAATGGACTTGTAAGTAATGACAAAAGCCACCACAGATTCTGGAATGAGAATGATACTATTTCTCACTAATTCTTAATCCACTAACAATAATACTGATTATCAATTTACTAACAATACTAATTTTTAATTTTAGTAACAATTAATTCTGGATAGGACCTGATTTAAATTTGTAATTCCTCCTCCCCAAGGAACAGACTGTATTCTTTACCACACACAGCAAAGGAATCTCCTCTGTCCTTACCCATACAGAAAGCCCCTCTTACCTCTTCCTGTTGTGTTGGCTGTTCCTGCTCTGTGCTGGGTTCCTTCCTTTTCTTATATCAGGCTGCTTACTATCACTTTCACATTCATCTCGATCTCCATTAAAACAGTGATTCCCTGCTTCTGTGAAGCACTCCTTATTTGGTTTGAGCTCTAGCAAGCTTGATCACTACTACCAGAATCCCAGTAACTGCCTGTGGGACACAGTAACCAAGAACAGTTCCTGGTGAATCATCCTTGCCTGCTGTTTTTTAGACGGTATTTTTGCTAGTTCTCAAGTATCTAACCCAAGTAGCAAACTATAGCCAGCAGGAAATATTGAGCAAACAGCCTATTGTGTGTAGTCTTGGGGTGTGGAAAGATATTTTAGAGAAAAATACCATCAATTGGACATCTGGGAACACTAACATTGAACCTCAACTAAATGAATGTTATCTTTTTTTAAATTTCATTAAACTTCTATTAGAAAAAATAGTACTCAATTATTATGACATTTTAAACTTTTCAATGAAAACGGTGAATGTGTTTACTCTTTTGCTATGTGAGTACTTACATTCAATCCTCTTGGACCACAAAGCCTAAAATATTTATTAGCTGATATTTTACAAAAAAAGAAAAAAAAAGTCTGCTGATCCTTAAGCTAATATTTAATATTGATGATTTCCAAAAATTTCAGTTGGTAATTATTGTTTTAAAAGAGAAACTATGAGATTCACCAACTTTAACATTATTTATATGTGATTTAAGTATGTTATTGTGTGGTATCCTTTTTAAATTTTATATTTATTTGCTGCCACACACAGTTTTGAATTTCTTGTTGTTAATATTAGTTTTCATTTTCAAAGGAGGCTTACTTTTTTTTAGACTAAACTCTATTGTCACAATTGACTAATTATCATTAAAACATCCCTTTTGGCAGCTTATTTATGGTGGGTGCCAAATTACATGCAGTATAAGAAGATAATTCAGATCATCCAAAATATATGCCTCAATAAACACACAATCTAGGAAAACTCTTTATTCAGGGTCATCTCTTTCCTAACTGAACCAACAAGGATATTAATGTTTTCTAAAATTTCCAATTGACTACCATTCAGTTTCAAAGAAAATATGTTTTTTAAACAAAAGACACTGTTGAAGAAAATGTGTGTGGATGTCCACTCATACACCAAAGGAAACTCTTCAGCCAACCCCTAAGAAAAGTGCAGAGCACCCTGAACAGAACTATAAAAATAGAGATATGACTTCCTGCATATGAAGAATGTTTTAAAACTATTCCTTTTTTTTTTTTTTTCTTGGTACACCTTGAGCCAACCACGGGCAGAAGAACACATAGGAGTGACTGCATCCTGAAACTCCCTAAAAGCCATCATTGAATTGAGTCAAGTCAGGTTTATGGAACAAATAAATTCAGCCTGGATGTGGGGCTGTTTATTCGTCATTCACTAACGTACTCTACACACTTTTATGGAGGATTCACTATAAGACTAGGACAATACTTTCCTCTTCAAGGGACTCAGAGTTGATTTAATCCTGTTTGACCAAGGTTGTACCTAGGAAAAAGTTATAGGTCAGGTAAACAGAGTTAGTTGTCTCTCAGTTTATTTATCTACCTTGCCTTCACCTTTTAAAGCCATCAATGTCATTGCTCCCAGCCCTGCCATTCCTGTCTTAACTTCAGAATCTTCTCCCTAGAGTCACCATCTGAGCTTTCCCTAAGACTCAGATCCCCACAATTCCCATAACAACTCAAAGCCAAGATTCCTTTTCCTGCCTTATATTACCTCTTTCTTATCTCATTCTTTTAGGACAAGATTGATTCTAAAACATCAACTAGCACTTTAGAAAGTAAATTCTCAAACTTGTACAAAAGAATAGGAGCTAACATTTATCAGTTCTAGTGCTTACATGGGCCAGATCCTATTCTATACATTTTACATTAATTAACTCATTTTTCTTTCGTAGTAACCTTACAAAGTTGGTACTTCTATTATTCCGAATTTCAAAAACGAAGAAATAGGATAGAAAATGTCAGTGACTTGCCCAAGTTTGCTCTGCTAAGTGGAAGGGCCAGATACCAAGCCAACCGATCTGGCTTCTAGCCCCTACACTTTCTAGTGCCTCTAGCAAGATGTCAAAGATATACATAGATTTTAGGAGTTGATCAGCAAGAGGCAGGCTTCCAAATTTGGTCTAACCTAGATAAAGACTATTATGAGGAGGGGGATTTTCAGCTGAGTAAGAGGTGAGCAGTCTTCTTTGGGAGACAGATGAGGTTAGTGAAAGGCTTATCCTGTAAGGGTCAATGTTGAACTGAGAGCTGTAAAGAAAATATTTCTATTCACAAGAGAAACCGGTTTCTTGAAAAGTCGAAAGGAGAAGCCTCTTAGTCTTAAGGGCCCTGCCAGGTTCACCTTGACCCTGTGAATGATCCTCCCACTGGGGCCTGATTATTACTGAGATGAAGAGTTGTCAAGTTCTACCAGCATCCAGGGCGCACCCCTCCAGTCAGAGGCTGAGTCCTTCAGAGAAAACCTCTTCCCTTATGCCATCAAGAGAAAGAGGCTGGAGTCAGATGGCCAATTATTGAGAATTTTCTGAACTGTAAAGTCCTTCCAATGTGGCGCATGTCATATCAGCCTAAGCCACTGAGAATGAATACTCAAAATAAAATTGCCAGAGTTGAGTTTGACTCTTATGCTGTGTGTGACCATACTCTAGAAGCTATATAGAAAGAGTCAAAACAAGCCATCACTTGTGAGCTCATGCTAAGTAAGTCACCACAGACAGGGTGTGTGAACAGCTTCTGCAGCATTCCTAGGCCTTGGGCATCCCCTTCCCGGTCCCTCCAATGGGCTCTGGGACGATTAACCTAGATTGTGGTAGGACAGAGATAACACAGCCCTCCTGTTACTCAGAGACGGCTTCAGGTGTATGGAATGTCAAAAACCCTTATACCACAACAATGTGGCAAGGACAGAGAGGAGACCAATTCAGTTCCTGTCCCTAGATGCCAAACATTCATATATAGTTTTTCAAAAAGAGTTAAAACTTCCTGGCTGGCTTTTCAGAGTTTTGCCCTTTCTGCTCACACATAAATTTTGACTATGCCTTCTTACTTTTAACCAATGTTTTATTGAGATTAAGCTAGGTAGATTGTACCAGGCTAATCAATGCCACATCTTCTATATTCTCTTTTAGGATGTATCCTAACGTTCTAATAACTAGACTAAGATGGACGACTGAAGAAGGGTTGGGCTTACAGGTATAGGGAGAGGTAGACAGGCTACGATTCAGATTTCCTTAGAAGGTATTTTTCTTCCTTGTTCCCTCTCTCCTTTCCTTCCTCCTCTCTGCCCAACTCAGATTATTTGTGGAAAGAATGGAAAAGACTTGAAATTTGGGTTAAAAATCCTGACTTCACCATTTCCTATTTTCTAGGACTTTTTCCATATGCGAAATGGGATTGACATGCACCCCCAGGCTGGGACACTTGTGGAACTGAGACTAACAGGCTGACATGCAGTAAACACTCAACAACTAGAGCTGATTCTACCTCATTTGTTCAGATGAAGCTAGAAACAAAACCCTTTAAATTGGAAAGAAAAAAATCCTTCAATCAGAAATAAAAAGTGTTTAACATTTACATTGCTATATAAATAGTATTGTATTAATAATTTCAATCAGGGTTATAGTAAAGGACAAATTGGCCTTAAAAATTTCTGATAAGAAAGTCTGTAGGTGGTGAAACCAGATGCCATGCTTCATGCTTAAATGTCACCAGAGTTCTTTAAGGTATCTCAATTGAAATTAAGAAGGAAATTGAGTCAATTGGCTTAATTTTTCCCCAAAAAATAAGTTTTGTGTTTGCTTTCTTCCATGTACAATTTTTAAAAATTATAATGATAGTGTCTTCTAAAATGTATTATTTTAAAATTTATGTTATCTCATTAATAAATGGTAAATCATCGAAGGGAAGTAGAGGAGGAATAAAAAGTGAAGGCCAATGAGTAATTGCCAGTGCTGATGGAGCTTATCTCGGCTAGACAATGCTCTAAGTGTTTTTCCCATGTAAATCCATTCCAGTTCACAACACTGTGATGTTAGGTACTCATCATTTTAATTTGAAGCCAAGGAAACCAAGTTGCCCAAGGACTCAAAACTAATAAACACTAGGTCTAGATTTGAGCCCTGGTATTTGGCTTCAGAACACAGGCTCAGTCTCTACACCACCTACCTATTCTTTAACTTCAGTATATGAACTAATCAAACCTAAGTCATCCTGTGGTAAGCAACACACCTAAATGTAGGTCTATACCACAAAGCATGAAAAGAAAAGGAATTTGCAATTGTCTCATTTATTTGTAACATGATTTTAAAGTTTAAAAAGAGAAATGTACTAGTCAGGCTCCTCATTTTGCTGATTAAAAAAAAAAGACTTAACTAAAGTCACACAGGTTATTAGTAGGAGAACCATTATTAATATTTGGGCTTCCTATCTTCTAGGTCAGAGCTCATTGACTCTATTTTCCACATGGCAGTAATAGCAATGAGATCTAATAATGTGCTCTATTAAGCCTTTTATTTATTTTATCCTCCTTAATCTTCCCCACGATCTTACTAAATATTTTCACACCCATTTCACAGATAAGGAAACCTTTGGCCTATGTGAGTCTGACCCCAAATCCATGCCATTAAATTTTACATTAATATCGTTACCCATTTTAGATTTATTACTCAGTTTGAATATTTTGGCAATAAAAGGACTATTGTTTAGCTTTGTTTTGTATAATTTCTTTTGGTGCTCTTTTCCATTTACTGAGTAGTCCATCTCTCTAAAGCCTAAATTGAGAACACTAGTATTCTGTATTACCTATTGATCTTCTTTGCATACATAAGAAAAGGGGATGAAAGAAAAGCTTCCCCAGACCAAAGAAATTGTTCTAAGTGAAAAATCCTTCTGCAAGGCATTAAAACCTATATTTAGTTTCACGACTCTCTTCAAGAGTCTTTGCCATTTAGAAACTAAGTGTTTGGAGCAGATCTGAACACACACTGTATTTGTCATAAAATCCAGCCCATACCAGTGGGCTTTTCAAGTACGCGAATATGGCCCCTATTCTGAAGGAAGGAGAACTTTTGATGTGTTCTAGGTGCTAAATGGACAGAAATAAAATGCCAACCAGAATTAAGAAGCAATGCAAAGTAAAAAAGAGTTAAAAATGAGTTAAAATTACAAGTACTTCAGAGTTGTTTTGAGGTTGGATAGAAGGAATAAAAAGGTAGAAAGGAGACAAAAGAAAGGACAAGGAGACTGTAACATTAATATGAAAGGCTTGTGCTGAAGTTACCTTTTCTTTCCAAGCCAGTTCTCTCTCCCAGGTCTGACACTCCCAAATTCCTGGAAAATCTACAAATCTTCACTCACACTATATTTTGTTGTTTGTTTACTTGTTTCTGGGAATTGAACTTAGGGATGCTTTATCACTGAGCTACATTCCCAAGTCCTTTTAATTTTTTTTTTATTTTTTATTTTAAGACAGAGTCTCACTTAATTGCTTAGAAGGACTCACTAAATTACTGAAGCTGACCTGGAACATGTGATCCTCCTTCCATGGCTTCCTGAGTTGCTGGGATTACAGGTATGAGCCACCAGATCCAGCTTCACCCACAATCTTGAAGTTTCTGGAAATCTACTTATAAAAATTGCCCTGTGTACCATTAATTATCTCAGTAATATGAATGTTTTTAGAATAGATTATGTAAAGGGAGATATGAAGCTTGTAATATAAGGTACTTTCCCAATGTTATCTATTGCATATAATGGAGAAGATGACAAGCTTAGGATCCTGAGAGCCGCCAGATTACCATGAAGTGTCACGGGATCACTAGAGTCATGTCATCTCTGCATATCTTCCCATACACAGTGACAAAAGTAACTCTCATTCTCAGGGCAACTTGAAATTCTCCTTTGCATATGTTTTCCCTGCTTTCTAAATAAATCTCTTTGCCTAAATATCTGACAAGTGCTGGAATTCTTTTCCACCACCTCTGTTGAGGGACCCCATCATCCTATATTGAGGTCCCCTCTCGGACCTCCTCAGATCCCCTCAGGTGACATTGTTCTCTATTTTTGGTATAATATGTGTTGTTGTTGTTGATGATGATGTTCAGTATTCTCTTCAGTCTTATTGCCCACTCATCTGTTGTTGATGCTTATAAAAAGATGTGGAAGGACAGTGCATTCCACATGTGGCCCAAGGTAACCTAAGAGATTCACATGCTGACACTCTGAGGATTATTTAATTTGGGGAAAGATTAAATAGGGTAAAATAAATAATCCTAATTTGAATTAATTATGAATCATTGATAAGAACTAATTAAATCAATTTCATGAAGCTAATAATAATTATTGATAAATTGACATCAAAATATAAATCATCTGTGAAACTAAAACCATAAAGGAGACTCAAAGATAACAACTCAAACTTAGCATCTAACCTACCTAACTTTGCATTGACAATTCCCTATTAATATTTAAGGGAAAGACACATATCCCCAAATCAACAATCACTCATTTCCAGGACTTCATCTTTACTAGGAGCCTTCTGGGCCAATTACATTTGGTTGATTATTGTTAAATGTTAATTTAACCTTCATGATATTTCATGCTCTCGGAACAGTTTTACCCCTCACATACATGATGCACCACCCCTCCAAAAGGCAAATGAAGGGTGATCATATAAAATAAGTGACCTCAAAGAATAATTTAATGCTTATAAGAGATAATCCTTTATTTCCAAGCCAACATCTTCATTCCCATATTGCACAAATTATTAATTTCAAATAGCTTAAATGGAAAAAATGTAAGGTACATTTGGAAAAAATAGAGATTTTTTTCTGATCAGTTTTGAACTTGTGCCTTTTGGAAATTAGTAATATGTGTCTGTTAACTAACTCTAAATAAACCTAAAAAAAAAAAAAAAAAAAGGAAGTCATCTGTGTTGTGATTCAACCCTGTGACAGCCAATCTGAATTTCAGCTATTTTCTTAAACATGTAGGTAGCTTTCTAAATACTTAAAGGACATTTTGTATTTTTCATTTTATTCCCACTTAATAGTGGCAATTAATACAATTTCTTAAGTACATTGCTTAATTTTAAGACTCTGATTTCCAGTCTCCAGGTCTTCAGGAATGGCTCTTTAAATCTAAAGAGGTCTATGCTGAAAACAGGTGGCAGAGGTTTTATGTTCCAAGATATCAGTAACAGTAGCCCAGCCTACATGCTGCACTACAGTGTGATTCCTCTCTTGAATCTGAGCAGGATTGTGATTTGCTCACTAATGAAATACAGCAAGAGTGACGAAGCATGACTTCATGACTTTGAAGCCTGAGTCCAAAAAACCCCAAAATCCCAGCTCTCGTATTGTACAAGAGAAAACTTGTCTTTCAGAACCTTGAGTTGCTCCACATGGAAACCTCAACCATCCTGAGAAGACTGTCCCAGGAGGATGGCTACACCAGAGGAAAAGAACACACATGAGTGATTTAGTCTATTGCTTAGCAGAGGTACCAGTCAATCGCCAGCATTCACCACTGTATAGGAGTGACGAATACCCTGAGACCAGCAATGTCCCAAAAGAATATAATATAAACTGCATATACAGTTTTAAATTTTCTATTAGCTGCATTTAAAAACTCAAAATAAGTCAACTTAAATTTGTTAATATTTTATTTTACCCACTCTATGTACAATAGTATTACTTTAGTATATAATAAGCATACAAATTATTAACACATTGTTTAAAAGTTTTTTTTTCTTTTCATGCTAAGTGTTTGAAATAATGTGTGGGGGAGAGGGTTTTTAAACTTAAAGCACAATTCAAATCAGACCAGGCACATTTCAAGCGCTAACTAGCCATGTGTGGTTAGTGCCTACTGTATGACATACCACAGCTCCAGAAGGTTTCAGCCTCCAGTAATCCAGTTCACCCATACCCTCACCCCAGTCATGAAGTCTTTGCAGCTGAGTGATACACAATGTGGAGGCCTCTCCATAGTCCTGATCACAAGATACATGTTGAAAGCTGCTAGGTTTGGGGATAATGTGGTTGGCATTAATAGTGGAACCTAGATACCACTAGAAGTATAGGTTATAAGAGCAGACATATTTTCACCTTCTGCTCAATCTTAGTGGTCTTAATGAAAAATCAAGACATAAGCTATCTTGTGACCATAGATCCAGTCTGCCTTTCTGAATCCTGTCATTCCTGGTCCTGGTGGTAATCCTGCCAATGGTTTGAAGAGCCCAGCCCTAGCTCAGGTAGTCCCAGACATCTCTAGCAAGTCAGAGCACTTCCAGATAAGCTCAATGAGTTGGGAAATGCCCTGAAGGACAAGGTCTGGGAAGCTATCTAACAGTGACATTCCTGTCAAGATCCAAAACTGGTTTTCCAAGATATTCAACAGTGAAGGATAAACTCAAGTTCACTGTTGTCGCGACCCCCCTTGCCCACAAGGAAGACGCGACTCAGGAATCTTCTTTCAGCAGTTTATTCAGGCCCTTGATATTCTTCTAATAATTCTTCTACTCTTACTCGGATGCCCCTCCCAGCCTTAATAAAGCACCGCGAACCCCAATGCAAAGCTGCCACGTGTACCCTTCTCACAGGGTGCTAGAAAATGACACGCCAACTTTCTCTGATAAGGAGCTGGGAACACGCCAACTCTCTTTGATATGGAGTTGTCCTTCACAGACCACAACGGAGCCAGCGCCATCATGTAATGGCGACCACAGTCCGCAGGAATGGCTCACCACACACTGTCTCTTGAACACCTGGATGGCTACAACCTAGTAATCAAGCCAAGGATTCCCTCCATGATGCCTTATCCTGCCTCCTAATCCACACCATTAAAAATCCTATAGAGAAAAAAATGTTAAAACATAGAATCTTAAAGGCTTAGAAAAGTCCTTAAAGAACATTTATAATCATCCTTCTGCCTATTATGAAAACCATTATATTTCAGCAAAGAGTCTACGCACCTCTGATTAACCATTTACAGGTAAAATTCACAAGAAAATGCATTGAATTTTTGAACAACTTTTAGTTTTTAGAGTTTTCTTATCTAAGGAATTTTTTTTAAATGACCTTTTTTATAACTTTTCTCCAACAGTTCTATTCTGGCCCCAGAAGCTTCAGGTCTAAACTCTCTGACCACATAGCCTTCCGACCTTTGGAGACAGTGAATATCCTTTCCTTGCCCATCTCATTTCCCTCCAATCCCTGTATTCCCTTTTCTAGACTGAACATCTCAAATTCCTTCAACTGCTCCTCATAAGGTGTGATTCAGAATTTTAAACACTAGAACAAATTCCCATGGCTATCTACTTCATGACCCTTCATAAATCTCAAACTTTCTAGTTCTTAGAATCGAATATATATTGCAGGTGTGGACTGGCCAATACAGTGTTCAGTGGGACTGTTTGTCTTGCTGTAGATGATGTATTTTCATGAAGGTAAGTAAGGTTGCTACTCTCCGAAGGTATTTTAATGAAGACAGAGCTCATTCCAACCAAATACAAATTGTCCCTTAGCTACATACAGCTTAATGTATCTCAGGAAGTACCTGGCACTTAAAATTGGAAAAAACTGACCTTTATTTCAACCAGTAATTTACTAGACTTCAGGCAATTTGTTTATATTATCTGTGTCACACTTTCTTCATTTATTAAAAAGTAATAATATAGAATTTTTGTTAGACATGTGATGGAATAAATATGTGTAAATGATATGTAATCTGTGAAAACCTATACAAATACAAGAGACTTGTGCTATTGATATCAGCCTAAGAATAGAAATTGATGATTATTTCCATTAGAATTTATCTTCCTGGTTCAGACTCACTATCACAGTTCATGAAAAATCTTGTTTAAAATGTTATTCAGTAATTCTATAAACATTTACTAAGCATATATTCTATGTCAGACATAGCATTATTGTTTCTCCTCAGTGCCTCAGAAAGCCTACCAAACTTGAAAAGTCCCTAGTCATCCATCAACTGCCCACAGATAACTCAGAGTTATATAATCAAAAGGAGTTGATTTGACTCATGACTTATGCTGCTGTTCTGTGTGCCTGCTGGTCCAGAACCCCGTGTCAGGGTGCCCGGGCAGCAGCAGCTGCAATAGACCCAACTCCACCTTAAGAGCTGGTATAAGGAAGCCATCCCTACAGAAACCTGATCTGTCTCAGAGCTCCAGCACAGTCAGGGTAAGACAAACAACCACGCAGCAAAATGAAAGAACCTTTTTAATTTGGGTAGATGGAGAATTCTTATGAGTGAGCTAGTGCAACACATTCATGTTACAGAAGAGGAATAAGCTCAGAGTATTGTGTAAGTCTCATGAAAAATTAATAACATCACAGTCCACAATTTCTTATCTAATAAATTTCCTCTATGATTAAGCAATTAAAGAAACAAATAACTGAGAAAGCCACACACACACACACACACACACACAAGCACAGTCGGGTATGCACACATTAAGTTGGAGTGTAAGAACTGTAATCAATCTCACTTCCAGTTTTTGTTCTTTTGTTTTATGTCTTTTCAATGCTGAGGATGGAACTTGGGGCATACTAGGCTTTATCAATGACCTCTGAGCTACCTCACTTTTAGTCTAACTCAGGGAAGTTTCTCTTTGTATATAAAAGCTGGCTGGATCAGTTTTGTATTTCTGTTTTATTGTTTCTTTTAAGCTGCAGTGGCCGGATTGAAATTGTTTAATAGATCCACTGTCAACAAGTCCTAGTTTCATGGAGTATGCTACCACTTCATCAACATCTGCAAAAATATTAGAATCTTGCACAACTCTTTATGAAAGGAGATTCAACAAACAAGAAAGGGAGTCAATCATGGGAAGTTTCTAGAAGAGGTAGATCTTTAAGGGGGTAGGAGTAATATGAAAAGAGGATAATATAGAATAGCATCTAAAAATATGAAAGTACAAACAACCAAGTGGTTTGAAAGTGATGGCAAGCAAATATCCTTGGCTGGGCTAGGGGCAGATGTCTGGATGTACTGGTGAAATGGAAGTGAAAGTGGGGCCTGTTTTCTTGATGCTATTTAGAAATCCCAATGAATAGGACATCTCTACTGATTCTTGCATAAAGCAATAATTCCAGCTGAAAACAATTTGGGAGCACTTAGTATTTGTAGTACTTTGTGCCGCAGGTTCCAAAGTGAAATGCACACTTCCCAAATCTGAAACTGGTTCGAATAAGATAACACAAGCTCCATTGTACAAAACAAGAGAGCAGAAGTACTCACAGTTCACTGCGTTTTTCATCTAAATCACTCTGTAAAATCAAAGCAAGTACTTTATTCAAATACTCTATCAGTATATGCCATGCATTTATTAGCTTTTCACGGTTTACCAAGCACATTCACAGATATTGTTTTATTTGAATCTCTTGTCAACCCTGTGGACTGTAATTACTTCCATCTTAACAGATGAACAAAGCTCTGCCTTGAGAAATGTGGTAAGTGTTTGAGATCATTCAGTTTGTGGGTGTTGGTGCTGGAGCTTAGACTCAGGTTCTGAATCCAAGGCAAGTTGTCTTTCCACTGATCCATTTCAGGAAATAATTATTTCCTCTCCTTGGGCCCATTGCCCATTTTGGCAGGAGAGATTTCTATTAGGGTGTTTCTAGCTGCTGTAAAGAGTTAAATATTAGAGTCTCTTTCTTTGTGGGACACTTTTTAATCTGTCTGATTGCTCCCATGGGAAAGTCTGCTATAAGCATCAGGGCAATGGATTATGTGATATAGAAAAGTTCATGCATACAGGAACTTGGAATTTCTACAATTCTCTAAGTGGATTGAAATAGCAACTTGAAACACTTGTTTAATATGACTTTAAAAAGTTTTCACCTTTGTATTTTCTGGGGAAGATGAATTATGTAGGTAACAAAATGTTGGGATATACTTTTTATTTGGCTCTTGTAGAATTATGAATCTCACTTTGTATTTAATCTTTAGACATTTTTCTGTTGCCTAGAATTTTATGTTTTTAACATTTTCTGAGGCAGAGATGTTATGAAAATATTCACTGATGCTTTGTGTTTTAGTGCTTTAGTTTCAGTTTCATTAAATTGATATTTTGAGTTATCTACTACAGCCATTCTGTCCACTTCTCTGTCAATGCAATTTACTTTTTGTTTTGGCTTTATTTACTTTATGTGAGATGCATTTGGCTTTGTTGACTCACACCCACATCCTGGCTTGGTTTTCATTGTGTATGTGTGCTGATACTTTTATTTTTCTTTTTTTGCCCAGTGTCTATTACTATTTTGCCTCTTTTAAAATTCACTAATGTTAATTTAAAACAGATTTTTAAAAAGAAATTCAAATGTTTGTGTAAATTTCACTGTGTGAGGCACATCCTGCAACTTGCTTAACCTGCTTGTTAACCAAGATTGCTTCCTTGTATAAATATCTCCAGTGCCAGTTTTCTCCAAGAGTTCATTTTACCTCACAGAATCAAGTGTGACAAGACAGACTATGGCAGAAAATGATAATGGTCATTCTATAATTCTTTAAATCAGCAATGAATCACATTACTGGTAGTATAAGAAGAAGCCTTTGATGATAACTTTAACAAACTTGGCATATTGACACTTTGATTGGAATTATTCTTAGACAAGTGTAAGTAGTATTTACTCAGTCCTGAAAATTGAGATTCTCAGGTTGAATGTGGACCTACAAACCCAACAGGTCTGTTGATTTTTATTTTCTTAATTCTCAGGTTGATATTGATATTAAAAAAAATAAAAGGGCTAAGAAGCAGCTATATGGTAGAGTACTTATTTAGCATGCAGTGAGGCACTGGATTGATCCCCAGAATGACCATCACTATCACAACAAAATAATGATGATGATAAATATATAAATAAATAAAACACATTGAAGGACAAAATCATCTGTTCCACAGTAGCATTATAGTTCTAAATCACATTGCTCTTCTCAGAGAAACATGATTTTCTTAAGAGAGAGAGAATTTTTTAATATTTATTTTCAGTTTTCGGTGGACACAACATCTTTAATTTTTATTTTTTTTATGTGGTGCTGAGGATCTAACCCAGCACCCCGTGCTTGCCAAGCAAGTGTGTTACCATTTGAGCCACATCCCCAGCCCAAAATATGATATTTTTGAAGACAAAACTTTGACACAGAGATTAGTTAAGGTGCATAACATCCTGCATTTGAAAAGCATACTTTAGATTGCAAATAAGACTTTGATACTGACAAAAATCTTAAGAAGTTTTCCGAGAGCATTCACTAATAATTCCAATTATGAGCTAAGAAGAGATCAGAGAGTTTGAATTACTTAACTAAGTACAGACAAGTATTTAGATGAAGATCCAGGTTTAATGTCTAGTCCCTGTTACATAATACTATTAGGGTTGAACTGTATTAAAATTTCTGGTATTTAAATTTTTTAAACCAATAAAAATAGCAACTTCATGTAGTCTTTAAAATGTACTTCCTACAATAAACATTTAGCTTGTGGTGATTTTTGGAGAGGGGTAGAATAGAAGGAAATAAAATTGAATTCTATATAGCTACTAATTAGTTTGCAATCATTTGGCAACCATATGACCTCATTTAATATGTTTTATTTTCCCCCTCTACATAGCAAGACCACAATAAATTACAATAATAATTAATACTGAGAAGCAAATATTTTCATAGGTAAGGTCTGAATGTCTGCAGAACGTTAACTTGTTTTTAGCCACACAATAATAAAGAATGAAATGTCTTGTTTTGTTGTTCAGTACTGCGGATCGAACCCTAGGGTGCTTTACCACTGAGCCACATCCCCAGCCCTTTTGTAAAATTATTTTTAACTTTGAGACAGGGTAACACTAAATGTCTTAGGGCTTCACTAAATTGTTGAGACTGGTCTTGAACTTGCAATCTTCCTATTTCAGCCTCCCAAGTAGCTGATATGATAGGTGTGTGCCACCAAGTCTGGCAATAATTAAATGTTTTAAGGGAAGTTCATCCCAAAGTATATTTGACCCAGATATTCCCTAAAATGTTCATCTGCTCTTCTCTCAGAGTATCAATAGGACTCTGTTGCTCCAGAAGATACCATGGAAATAATTCAGTCACTACTTCTAGATGGGGTCAATCTGAAATATATATGATTATGAGGAAGCAAAAGCAACTATTTTGTTATCAAACTTCATTATCAAAGCAATCCCAGTTTTGCCAGAAAATTCCAAAACTTAAAAGCCCAAAGAGTTTTAAAAATGGGGATCAAAAAGATACATTAACTTGTGTTATAAAATTACACATTTAAATACAGTAGGCACTTGGCACTCCCATTTTCCTAAAGACAGTTTCTTTTTATGTCCAAGATTTATATTCTACTGGACTCCACCTCCAGTTTATTATAGGGAAAATTTTAGTAGCAATCAGAATAGAAAGTTAATAGCCCAAAATTAAGAGAATTGAGAAGGATTCCTAGCTATGAAAATTGTTCCATTCACTCAGGAAATTGTACTTGATCTAAAAGGTGATGTTTTCACCTGCTCAGGAGCAGAGACTTTGTTCTGTATTGTTTGAGTCTCTGTCAAGCTTGTGTCTATGCCCTTGTCCAATTGCCATCTCCAGCTTCAGAAACCAGCTTTAATAAAACACTGTGGCCTGCATGGAGAAGCAGCGAAGCCATTCCTCTTTAATCAATTATTTAGTGTGTCATGCTCCAAGGCCAGCAGGATCCACAAACCCTCTGCTCTCCTGATGCCAGAAAGAAGTCCTTATTCGTAAACAACATGTTCCAGGAAGCTCTATATACCTGCCATCAATAAAGCACCACTCAGTACCTTGGAAGCTGGTGACTCAATGGTGTTTGTTCTTTCTCTTTCATTGCTGTTTATGGAGGACCTTTGTAAAAGGAAAATTAAAGCCTAAAAAAGAGTCACTTCTGCCAATACCGCATTGATGAAAACTGTACTATTGATTCTCATTTGCCTCATGATTCACCCAGGAATCTACCTTCTTTTGTCTCAGTGGAAACGCTCTGATTTAGTATTTTGAAGGATAAATTGGGCTTCATGGCCAGAGGAGGCAGAGCAGTATTAATGATTAAGAGCAGGGGTTTTGGATTAGACTGCCTGTGTTTGGATCCTGACTGCAAAACTTACTAGCTATGAGACCTTGTGTAAGTTTCTTAATATCTGGGCCTTCAACTCCTCAACTACAAATGGAGATGATACCAGTATTTACTTGAGGAGATTTGGGGGAATTATAAATTACTATATATTAATATGTGGCACATTGAAATTGTTCAACATGTACCTGCCACTATAATCAGCCCAGGTGTCCAATCATCCCAGTAATAGATAACAGAGTCATCTTCAGAAAAGGAACATCTTTGTGAAATTGTATTGCCTTTCATGTATGTTGGCCACAGAAGGCATAAATTGAAAGTCAATTCATTCAGGATGTAGTCAGCATGATGTACTAAAAAAGTTTGACTCTAGAAGTGAAAAAGACCAGGATTTTAGTCCATGTTTGCTATTAACTCACTACGATGTTAAGCAGATGACTCTACCTTTCTGTTCTCCCTTTTTTGAACTATAAAATGAAAGGAATATTCCAAAGTCTTATCCAGACTACTACCCTACAATTACTTAGCCTTTGGGGAATAAATGGAAATGGTTGAGTAAATCCAACCACTAAATGGTTGAGTAAACTGGAAACAATTTGTCTGGTAAACATTTGTGTGCCACATGCAGTTGTAGATTCAGGCTGGGGACATAGCATTTGAACAAGACAGACAAGAATGCTGCTCCCCTGGATTTTGCCTTCTAGAGTAGATCATTCATCATTGTGTAACAGATTAATCAAGATACAAGAAAAATTTGGGTAGTGACAAGGACTATGAAGAAGTTAACACAGGATGAAGGAATATGGAGAGAGCCTTAAGGAGCTGTGATTAAATTTAGTTGGTTAGGAAACTTCTTTGCAAGATATCTTTTGAGAGCTGAAGGACAAGAAGAAGCTGGCTAGGTGAAGACTTGCGGGAAGAGCATTCCAGGCAGAGGGAACAGTGGTTGGATCCCAAGGTAAGAACTACTTTGGAGAATTTGGGAACTAAAGGAAGACAAGAAACATAGGAGGGAGGGAGAAGAGATGCGGAGGTGGAGCAGAGTCCAGTAAGCCTCACAGCCATAGGGAAGACTTAAGGTTTTATTCTAAATTGGCGGGAGCCATTGGACAGTTTTACACAGGGATATGGTGACTTATTTTGATTTGTGCTTTATAGAGTAGATGTTGAAATGACAACTGATTTCAGAAACTTCACTGAAGGAGGCAGTCACAATTTCCTAAACAGGCAGCTGAACTGGTTTATGTATTAATTTAATGGTAATAAGTCTCTGTCTCAATTTAACTCCAAACGGAGAGATACATGTGGGCCAATCATATTATTCATAGTTGCCTCTTTGTGTTATTAGGAAAATAAGGATTGAAGTGTTTTTTTTTTTCTTTCTGACATTGGTAAATAAAAGATTTTGCACTGTTCTCCTCTACCACTACCACTGCTCCTACTGCCTCAGGATGTTTTGGTACCTAACCTACATATTTTTCAAGTTCAGTCCTCCAGCCTCCCATTGATATCCCACCAATTAATTCCCCTAAGTTTTAGATGGCCAGAATGAGTTTTATTTTGTTAAAACTCATTTTGACAACTATCTTTAATCCTGGTCTCTTTCACTTCCTGAGTTAACCAAAATCATGATGGGTGTGGTAGGAATATCACCTATGGCTGCCAGACTGTCACCAAATAACCCATCTCCAAGGTGAATAGCACTTTCTGACACTATACAATCGTAGGATCTACTTTGGAGGATATTTTTTCAGGGTTGTTTTCTAAGCCTCTGATTATGGAGAAAAAATGTGTGTGTGTGTGTGTGTGTGTGTGTGTGTGTGTGATGTATTTACATAGAGTATCATGCTGGCTATATCATTTTGAATAGTTCATTTAGTTCTAATATCAGGTCTTGGAACCCTTTTCACACATGGATCTACCTCATTCTTTACAAGTAGTGATGGTTTTCAAATGCATGGATATTTCATAGTTTATTTTGTTATTCTTTTATTGATAGACACATGGGTCACTTCTGAATTCCCATTGTTATACACAATCTATCTGTAAACATTTTGGTGTATGCCTCTTTGGTTTCAAGTTTACTTTCTCAGTAGGACCAAATAAGAGCCACTGGCTTTTCATTCATTTTGTGTCCCTTGTACGTGGTCTAGCACAGTGTCTGGCTTACAAAGTAAAAGTCCTTAGTATATATTTTCATGATGAATCTGAATGATCCCAGCTCACCCTAGCTATTCCTTCTAGCTCCTCTCATCCACATGGAAACCTAGTCCAGAGACCAAGCAAGCTGGCATATATGTATGACTGTCTGATCCCAGAACAAAAGTACTTCCTCAATTCCAGAGAAGGCAGGGAAGACTTTCCACTAGGAGACAAGCAGACATCCAGATCCAACATTAGTCATTACTGTTAAAAGACTGCCAAAGGCCAGAAACAAAGCTTAAGTTAGCCCTGGAGAGTGCAGCTTCCATAGAAATAATTAGAGTCATGTTTCTTACAACCAAACTTACCAACATTTTCTTTGCTGCAGTCCAAATGCCTCCCATTTATAAATGAGAAAATGATTGCCGTCGCCATTATGATCCATAAATGATATTTATGTAGTGCCCATCTGTTCCACAACTTCTGTACACTTCATATGACTTCATTCACTAGCAACAGAGGCACATTAGTAGCAAACACTGAATGATGAATTATTTCTCACGGGAAAGATAGTTAATTTCACTGCCCCCTGTGTGTCACAATTCAATGCATCACCCTGGATGAGGAAGCAGACCTGTGGAGAGGAAACCACAAAAAAGACAAATCAATGCAAAGCTCTGTGATCCGAGGCTAAGGTCACTTTTAATGGAATAAAAAGGCACTCCGGGGCTTTAGTTATTATACCACAGTCACATGCCACTGTGCCCTCAAATGTAATTAGAGCACAATAACACATATCCTCGGATGTTTTCTTTAAGTGGCACTGAAAGTTGGGGGAGGGATGAAAAAGGACTATTTGTCAAGTCCTAAGATAAAGGAAAAAGCAGCAGCAGCAAAATGCAACATGGATAATCGCATCCATTTTGGTTTTTCCATTACAATTTCTAATTTTATTTTGTTTGTTTTTTTTTTAACCTCAGCTAATTACCGGATTCAAAGCATCCTTCTCTTAAACACTGTTGGCATTAATGAGCTTATTAGGATGATGTTTCAGACAGCTAGAGATAATGAGGCTGTTTTAGAGGTTGTACAGTTTGTGAGCTTCTTGCTATTAGAGGCATGCATTGCTTGGGAGGGGCAAAAGGTGGTATTGAAGAGAACTGGTGCCTTATACAACAGGTACCGTTTCCAGGACCACCTGTGAGACCAGTGCGTGCAAGAGGTCTCCTACTATTCAGGCCTAGTGGGTTTCTGGTTCGGCTACTAGGTGCACCCTTCAGTACACATCTTTTCCTTTAAGTGACTCAACTTAAATTTTTTTAAGTTGAGTCACTTAAAGTGTCCCAAAGTTCCCAACTTGAAAAGTAGTCAAGTGTCAAAAATTATAATTATCATATATATCATAATAACCAAATGCCTTCTTTGGACTGTGTAGCCCTTTTCATGAGTTCAACATTTGTACATTACATGGAGCTGCATGTTCATCTTTCATTTCTGCCCATGTTTGCTAAGCTTCCCCAACCAACCCCGAGTACTAGGGATTGAACCCAGGGATGCTTCTAGCACTGACTACATTTTTACCTCACTACCCCACCAGCTTCTTTTTATTTTTTTATTGTTGCTAAGTTGTCAAGGATGGCCTCAAAATTGCAATCCTCCTGCCTCAGCCTCCAGATGAGCTAGGATTACCAGGGTGCCACTACAGCTGGCTCTCCTAAACTAAAAATGATTGAGGTTAAAAGGTGGAATAGCATCCATGAAAAGACAGGAAGTTTACCCAACTCAGCCACTGTCTAACAAGAAAGGTTACTTTTGGTATTTGAGGTTATCTGAAAAGATCTTATTGAGCCCTACTCCAGAATCCCAGAAATCACATGCTCTGTTTCTTCATGGGAAAATGATTCTGCTCAGGCCAGGAGGAATGGGTTCCCTGAAGTATTTTAGGGAAATGTTGTTCTGAATGTTTTCAAAGAGGGAAAGAGAGGGGAAAAGTCCAGACATAATTCAGGTAAAAGGAGACTAGAAAAAAGAGGATCTGAAAGAGATTACAATTGAGAGAAAATGTGTGGATACGGATATGTGTGAAATGTTCTCTCTATCAGAGAAATAAGGAGTAAAAAGGAAAATTTTCACCATGTTTAAGGAGAGGGTTTAACTTTTATTTCTATAGTCAGAAAGAATTCAGTCAGTGCTCAGTTTTCATTAATAATGTAAATTGTTAAAACATAAAGTAATGCTTTATACAGTTCAATGGCAGCAAATGTGACAATTTTAAGAACAGGATTATTTTCTAATGACATATGTGTAGCCAAAATAGCAAAATGGGCTATGAAGTGATTGGAAGTTTCAAGAAATGAATTATTAAATATATGGAAATTTAAAAACATATCAAAAAAGTATTCTCCCCTTGCCATCGGTACCCTAACCAGTTGGTATGCGCTATATTTTTCCATTAAATATATTCTGAATAAATTAGTTTTGTGATAATTAAATGACTTTAGAGGCAGAGAATAAAGGAAAGCTGTATAGATTAGTAAAACACTATGTGGCACAATATCACATATGAATTAATACAAAAATAATAAAAATATTAGTGTGGTATGGCAAAATACAGTGACATCTCATTATGTATTTATTCTCTAAATGAAAGGATACCTTAATCTTATGACATTGTTAATATAAATATGATTATTACATAATTACATCATTTCTCTTTAGATATCATCTGCAATGTATTCATAGTTAACCTGAAACAAAGCAAAAATACTGGAATGGTGAATATAAAAATTACTATTATTTGCATATAGGATGATTATTTTATCTTCCTGGAAATTGATATGATGTGGTTATGAAGCAATATGTCAGAGCTCACAATAAATTTAGCACATTTTCTTATGCTACAAAAATAACCTGATATAAAACATAATTCTAGATAGGGAAGAGGGGTGGGAGAGAAAGGAAGAAGGCAGGGGATTAGCAAGGATGGTGGAATGTGATGGACATCATTATCTAAATTACATGTATGAGGACACAAATTGGGTGTCAAACAGAGATATGAAAAATTGTAGTATATATGTGTAATAAGAATTGTAATGAAAAATTGCATGTATAAAGACTGAATAAATAAATACACATTTAAGACAAAAAAATGACAATTTCAAAATAACACTCTAAAATAAAATAATCTAGATGCAAACTTGACAAGTACTATGAAATATTTCTTTCCTCAGCAAGTGAATATAAATTATCTATATTGAGAAGGGGTCAGTCATTTACAAATAAGTCTCATCATTTGCTAATTGCAATTAAAATGTTCATATATCAAGATGACTTGTGATACTTGATTATTCTCTCCAACACTTGCTATTTTTTTAATAATTGCCATCCTCATCACAATACCAGGCCTAAAAGTATACTACAGATCCATAGTAATAACAATGGCATAGTACTGGCAGAAAAACAGACAGGAAGACTAATAGAACAGAATAGAAGACACAGATATAAACCCACATAAATACAGTTACTTCATACCAGACAAAGGCACATAAACATACAATGGAGAAAAGATAATCTCTTCACCAAATGGTGCTGGGAAAACTGAAAACCCATATTTAGTAGAATGAAGTTGAACCCCTTTCTCTCACCCAACACAAACCTCAACTCAAAATGGATCAAGGACCTAGGCATTAGACCACAGACTCTGAACCTTCTAGAAGAAAAAGTAGGCCCAACTCTCCACCATGTCAGCTTAGGAAACAACTTCCTCAATAAGACTTCTAAAGTGCAAGAAGTAAAATTAAGAATCAATAAATAGGGTTGTATCAAACTTTTCTTCATAGCAAAGAAAACAATCAAGAACATGAAGAGAGAGCCTACAGAATGAGGTAGAATCTTTACTACCTGTACCTCAGAGCATTAATCTCCAGGACATACAAAGAACTCAAAAACTTTAACATTAAAAAAAAATAAATCAATAAATGACAAAGGAACTGAACTGGCTTCACAGAAGAAATATGAATGGTCAAAAAATATATGAAAAAAATGTTTAACATCTCTAGAAATTTAAGAAATGCAAATCAAAACTACCACGAGATTCCATCTCACTCTAGTCAGAATGGCAATTATCAAGAATACAAGCAAAAATAAATGTTGGTGAGGATATGAGGAAAAAAACAAACTCATACATTGCTGGTGGGACTAAAAATTGGTGCAACCACTATGGAAACCAGTATGGAGATTCCTCAAAAAACTTGGAATAGAACCACCATTTGATCAAGTTTTCCCACTCCTAGGTTTATACCAAAGGACATAAAAACAGCATACTATAGTGACACAGCCACATCATTGTTTATAGCAACTCAATTCACAATAGCTAAACTATGGAACCAACTTAGCTTCCCCTCAACAGATGAATGGATTTAAAAAAATGTGGTACATAAATACAATGGAATATTACTTAGCCATAAGAAGAATGAAATTATCTAATTTGCAGGTAAATGGATGGAACTGGAGAATATCATGCCAAGTGAAATAAGCCAATCCCAAAGAACCAAAGGCCTAATGTTCTCTCTGGTTTGTGAAAGCTAAGGTAAATGGATGGAACTGGAGAATATCATGCCAAAGTGAAATAAGCCAATCCCAAAGAACCAAAGGCCTAATGTTCTCTCTGGTATGTGAAAGCTAAGGTAAATGGATGGAACTGGAGAATATCATGCCAAGTGAAATAAGCCAACCCCAAAGAACCAAAGGCCTAATGTTCTCTCTGGTATGTGAATGCTAAGCCACAACAGAGGAGGCTAGAGAGGGGAAGAATCGAAGTTCAGTGGATTAGATAGAGGAGAATGAAGGGAAGTGAGGGGGGATGGGAATAGAAAAGACAGTAGAATGAATCAGACATAACTTTCCTTATATATGAATACATAACCAGTGCAACTCTACATTATATACAACTACAAAAATGGGCTTCTAATTGGAATAGGTTTACTCCATGTATATACATATGTCAAAATATACTCTACTGTCATGTATATCTAAAAAGAACAAATAATAAAAATACATAAATGCCATCTCTGCCATACCCCCCCCCAAAAAAAAATTGCCATCCTAATAGGTCTGAGGTGGCATCTCATTATGGTTGGGATTTGTATTCCCCTCTTTGCCGAAGTCTGGCTTGGCACAAATCAGGAGCCACTTGTCAAAAAGAAACTAACTTTATTTTTAGAACTACAAACGCCAAACAAAACAGCTCCAGGGAAAAACCCTCAGAGCCCAACTGCCACCACCGGCTTCCACAAGCCTCTCTCTCCCACACCCGCCTTTTCCTCCCACAATCCTCCTCCTCTTGAGGCCGATTGGCTGGGTTGCGTGGGCAGAGCCAAAGAAGTCACCCAATGAGCAGCTCCGTGGAGGAGCCAATCAGCTAGATGTTGCTGGGGCAGCTGTGAGCCAATCATCAGCTGGCAGTCTGAAGGGCAGGGAAACAGCCCAATGAACATCACCGCAGAGGAGCCAATCAGCTAGATGTTGCTGGGGCAGTCTGAAGCTTGCTGGCAGCTGGAAGTTTGCTGGGGCCCCTTTGGCTGTGGCTCTCAACATCTCCCCCTCTCTGTTTAAACAACAAGCATGTGGCTTATGGACCGTGCCTGCCTTAGGTTGTCCAATACATATGGTCCTTACCCGTCTTCGGATGAGCTGACCTCAGGGCGTCAGCCTCCTGTCTTAGGTTGGTACCATTGTAATTGGATCTTACCCGTCATTGACTACCGGTCCAGTACAGCCACACCTGTGGAGAGGTCTCAGCGGGGGGGGGGGGGGTGAGGTTCTTTGCCTCACCTCTGTTGACCCCCAAATTTTAGCTGAATGATCATGACAAGCAGAAGGGAGGAAGATATACCAAGTCAATTGACGGCTCCTTTTGGGAAAATTGTACCACCGATGATATCATCAGCAAAAATATCCCAACACTACACAAGTCGCTGCACCAACAGATAGTTCACAATGCATACAAGTGACACATAGTTCTGTAAGCAGTTCAGTGTAAGTTCTGTAAGCAGTTCAGTGATGGCTATTGCAGAAACTGTAGATTAGTTTTATCTTTGTCTTCACCGGCACAGGGATGAAGATAGGAATTCTGGCAATAATGACTAAAGAAAAAATTAGGTAACATTCCAGAAGACACTAAAAGAAAACAATTTTCTTAACAATTTATATTATCTTCATCGGCACTGGGATGAAGATAGAAATTCTGGCAATAATGGCTAAAGAAAAAATTAGGTAACATTCCAGAAGGCACTAAAAGAAAACAATTTTCTTAAAAGAAAACAATTTTCTTAACAATTTATATTATCTTCATCGGCACTGGGATGAAGATAGAAATTCTGGCAATAATGGCTAAAGAAAAAATTAGGTAACATTCCAGAAGACACTAAAAGAAAACAATTTTCTTAACAATTTACATTATAGTGAAGAGAATTATTAAATATAATGAAAACTAAAGGTGAGAGTAAACAAACAGATCTGTTAACCTCCTTTTTTGTTTACATATTAAAACAATTCTTAACAGTTATTTACCCAATTTAAATTAAACCATTTAAATCACGTGAATAAAAAAAAATATTTGGATCCATCTTTTCATGAGCGCTCATCATATATGATATATAGAAATATGTACATTGGACATACGTACATTCAAACATATAACACAAAACACAAGTGTGCACACATAATATAATACATACAACACATAACACAATAGTAAAGGCCTTATAACTTTTTACAGGTAAAATCTCTATTGCAATGTTTAAAAACTCTATAGTCAAAAAAAAAAAAATAGAACTGATCAGCAAAACATTAACCTAGGTCTGTATGAGCTCAAAAAAATAAAATAGAACTTCATGATATGGGAAAGGGCAATAATAAAATAGATATTGAAAAAAGCATCCTGGTTCTGTTGCAGATGTAAGGATAGCCAAATTGGAGTTTTGGATATCAGCTATTATGGATTTGAGCTAAATCATCTTCTTTTTGGTCTGTAGAAATCGCTTTAGTTAATCTCTCTGGAATCCAAATCGGCTGCTGTTCTCCCTGTGGAAACACAAAAACAGACCCCCGACTCCAGACAATCACTGGGTCAGGATTTTAGTTAATCTCTCCGGAATCCAAATCAGCTGCTGTTCTCCCTGTGGAAACACACAAACAGGCCCCCGACTCCAGACAATCACTGGGTCAGAACCTTGGTTAATCTCTCTGAAATCCAAATCGGCTGCTGTTCTGGGTCAGAACCTTGGTTAATCTCTCTGGAATCCAAATTGGCTGCTGTTCTTCCTGTGGAAACACACAAACAGACCCCCGATTCCAGACAATTACTGGGTCAGGACCTTTCCATTGTCCTGTTAGAATATCTTTCCAAAGTACCTTGGGCTTATGTACATTTTTTGGACACATATGCCTTTCTGCAGCACTAAGTCCTGATGAATCCAAATTTAAAAAGTTTAGAGTAAAAAGCGTTATTTTAAGTTTATCTTTGGGGAATATATACCCCTTCCCAATTCCATCTTTTTGCTTTAATAAGTACATTTTAATAGTTTGATGAGCTCTTTCAACTATGCCTTGACCCTGTGGATTGTATGGGATTCCTGTTATATGAGTAATGCCAAATGATGAGCAAAATTGTTTAAAAGAAGTAGACGTATAACCAGGGGCATTATCTGTTTTTAACTGTTTTGGAATGCCCACAGTGGCAAAATTTTGTAAGCAATGAGCTATAACATCTTTAGTTTTTTCGCCGGCATGAAGGGAGCCCATCAAAAATCCAGAAGAAGTATCAATTGTAACATGCAAATATTTTAATTTTCCAAATTCTGGCAAGTGTGTGACGTCCATCTGCCAAATATGGTTAGGCATCAATCCTCTAGGATTGACTCCAAGATTAACTTGTGGTAAAAAGGTCACACAATTTTGACATTGTTTTATTATTTGTCTAGCTTGTTCCTTAGTTATTTTAAAACGCTTTTGTAAAGTATTAGCATTGACATGGAATCTTTCATGAAAATTTATAGCTTCTTCTAGTACAGAGAAAATATGTATGTCACGTGTAGTTTTATCTGCTAAATCATTGCCTAAACTAAGGGCTCCAGGCAATCCTGTATGTGCCCTGATATGTCCTATAAAGAATGGATCTTTTCTGTCCCAGATTAAACTTTGTATAGTGGAAAACAAAGAGAAAACAGTAGAAGAAGGGGAAATTCTACCAGCATCTTCAAGGGATACTATAGCATTAACTATATACTGGCTATCAGAAAATAAATTAAATACAGAATCTTTAAACATCACAAAAGTTTGTAATACTGCATTAAGCTCTACCTTTTGAGCTGATTGTTTGGGTACTAAAAATGTAAAAGTTTGATCAGGTGTAACTATTGCTGCTGTACCATTATTTGACCCATCAGTGAATATATTTGGAGCATTCATGATAGGTGTTTTTCTTGTCATTTTTGGAAAAATTACAGGATGCAATGACCAAAAAGACAATAAAGGATTAGATGGTAAGTGGTTATCAAATGAAACATTAGATTTGCACATTATTATTGCCCAAGTATTTAACTCATTAGCTAATTCATCAATTTGATTCATAGTATATGGAGTAATAATTTTATGGGGAGAAATTCCAAACACTGCCTTTGCTGTTTTTATTCCTTTGAGTATTAATTGTCCTACAGCCTCAGGATATCTAGTAAGAATAGTGTTAGGAGAATAAGATAAATGTATCCATAATAATGGACCTTCTTGCCAAAATACTCCTGTAGGAATATTTTTTGTTGGTAATACAATAAATAATAAAGGCAAACTTATATCAATTCTATCCAAATGCATATTTTCCATATATGTTTCAATGATTTTTAATGCCTTTCTTGCTTCAGGCGTTAACATTCGGGGTGAATTTGGATCTGATGGACCTTTTAGGATATCAAATAAAGGTCCCAATTCTCCTGTTGGAATACCTAGATAAGGCCTTATCCAATTTATGTCTCCTAATAACTTTTGAAAGTCATTAAGTGATTTGAGTTGATCTACTCGTATTTGAATTTTTGGTGGACGGACCATGGTTGAGGATAATAGAACTCCTAAATAATTAATTGGAAAATTTAATTGCACTTTATCTATTGTTATCTCTAGATTATAATTTTTTAATAAGTTTGTAAGTGTGGCATAACATTCTAGTAATGTGTTTTTAGCTTTGTGTGCCAATAACACATCATCCATATAGTGAAATATTTGTAGTTCAGGATTTTGATTTCTAAGTGGCTGGATTACTTTGTTAACATAAATTTGACACATAGTTGGGCTGTTAGCCATCCCTTGAGGGAGTACTTTCCATTCATATCTCTGATCAGGACCTTCATGATTTAGTGCAGGGATAGTAAATGCAAAACGTGGACTATCCTCAGGATGAATTGGAATTGAAAAAAAACAATCTTTAATATCTATAACTAAAACATACCAAGTTTTTGGCAAAGCAGACAATTGAGGAATCCCCGATTGAGCAGGTCCCATAATGACCATTTCATTGTTAATGGCTCTTAAATCTTGCAGTAATCTCCATTTACCAGATTTCTTTTTGATGACAAAAATGGGAGTATTATGGGGAGATACAGAAGGTTGTATATGTCCTTCCGCTAATTGTTGTTTGACCAGATCATGGGCTACTTGTGTCTTTTCTTTAGTCAAGGGCCACTGAGGAACCCATACTGGTCTTTCTGATTTCCATGTAATTTTTATTGTCTCAGTGGCCCTTTGTGAAAATCCAACCCATGTCTGTCTGTTCCTTGATCTATTTGTATTGGTGCTGCTATACATTGTTCTTGTCTTTCTAATCTTTTTCCTTTCCTAAAATCTTGTCTAGCCATAATAGTGGGTGCATTTTGATTGATATTATTTGTTAATGTCAAACCTAATTGATCTAAGACATCTCGTCCCCATAAATTTACGGGAAGATGATCCAATACATATGGCTGTATAGTTCCTTCACATCCTTCAGGATCCTTCCAATCTAATAGCATTGCACTTCTATCGGGATTAGTCGCCACTCCTAGGCCTCGAAGCGATTGAGTGGCTTGTTGTAATGGCCAATGTTTTGGCCATTCTTGACGAGAGATGATGCTAAGATCTGCACCTGTATCCAGTAGCCCATTAAATTCATGTCCTTGAATATTTAGTTTTAGCATGGGGCGAGAATCTAAATTTAAAGAAAGCATAGCCCAATCTACACCTGTGGAGCCTAATCCCTTGGAACCTCTTTCTACAACATGACTGGAAAATTTATCATGTAGGCTTGGTATTATTAGTAACTGTGCTATTCTATCTCCTGGTGAAATTACTGATATACCCTTTGGAGAACTGGCTATAATTTTTATTTCACCTTCATAATTGGAATCAATTACCCCAGGACTTATCAAAAGTCCTTTTAGAGTAGAAGAGCTGCGTCCCAATAATAAGCCTACTGTTCCTTTGGGAAGAGGTCCTTTTACCCCTGTGGGAATGATTTGAACTCCCATCTCTGGAGTTAGTACTGATTTGGTGGAGGCGCAGATGTCCAACCCTGCGCTCCCTCTGGTTTGTCTGATGAGGGATCTGATGTGCTGGGCACTACCCTGATGGGGTTGCTGGGGTTGCTGGGTTCCTCCAGTGCTCCGTATATTTGTGGTTTGGGGCCCCGGAGCATTGGGGCCCCCTGTCCATTTTTTGGCAACGGAGCCCGATGCCTTTGTCCACGATATTGTGGATAAACACCTTGTCCTTGTTCGTTTTTTGATAATGGAGTACCCTCTATGGTGGTTTGAGGACGGTATTCATTAGCCCAATATAATGGAGTACCCTCTATGGTGGTTTGAGAACGGCATTCATTAGCCCAATGTCTCCCTCTACGGCATCGTGGGCAAATACCCGGTATTCTACTTGTTTGATACCTAGTTTTGTTAAACCCTCCTCCTATGGGGCAATTCCTTTTAAAATGTCCTGTTTGTTGACAATTGTAGCATGTTCTTGGCCTGGCATCTAAAGCCTGTTTTACTGCAGCTGCCACAATTTGCCCTTGTTCATTAATGTCTCTGGCATCTAAAACCTGTTTTACTGCAGCTGCCACAATTTGCCCTTGTTCATTAGTGTCTCTGGCATCTAAAGCCTGTTTTACTGCAGCTGCCACAATTTGCCCTTGTTCATTAATGTCTCTGGCATCTAAAGCTTGTTTTACTGCAGCTGCCACAATTTGCCCTTGTTCATTAATGTCTCTACATAATTTAATATATGTGTTTAAATCTTCATGTTTCCATGGTCTAATGATATCTCTACACCAACGATTCGCTTGGTCATAAGCCAGTTGTTTTATAAATGGCATTGCTTGTTCTGTATTCCCAAAAACTCTGGTAGCTGTTTGAATAAGCCTATCTACAAATTCAGCGTAAGGTTCATTAGCTCCTTGTATTATCTTAGATAATTGACCTTGTAAACCTCCAGGTTCTTGTAAAGACTTCCATGCCCTAACTGCATCTACAGCAATTTGTAAATATACACCAGGATCATATGCAAGTTGTTGCTGCCGATCCTCATAAGGTCCCTTTCCTAACAACATATCTAGATTTCTCTGAGGATAACCAGCTGCTGCATTTCGACTAGCCGTCTCCTTGCAAAATTCCTCATTGGCAACCTTCCATAACAGGTATTGTCCTCCATTTAGCACAGCTTTACACAAACTAGCCCAATCTGCTGGCGTCATGCTTAAGTTGGTAATGGATTCAACCAAGCTTACAGTGAAGGGTGCTTGAGGACCATAGGTTGTTACAGCCTCTTTTAGCTCCTTCACTGATTTGAAATTTAAACCCTGGTAAGTTCGCTGCCCTCCTACCTCAAATACAGGGCATACTTGAGATCCTGTCTCAGGATCCAAACTATCAACTGCGGGGGTTGGGAGTCTCTTAGCATATGGAGGTGGTGCTGTTGATTGGACACTTATGCCCTCTGGTGATAGAGTGCTGTTAGTAGCAGTCTCCTGTAGAGGTGGCGCTGTTGGTTGAACACTTACGCCCTCTGGTGATAGAATGCTGTTAGTAGCAGTCTCCTGTAGAGGCGGTGCTGTTGGTTGGACACTTACGCTCTCTAATAAAAGGGTCTTATTAGCAGTCACCTGTTTTAACTTTTCCCCTGATAGATTTTTCTGCTCTAAACTTCCTTCCTCTGTCTCACTATCTCGAAAGACCTTCTCTTTTACTTGAATCTTTTCCTCTTTCTGACTAGCTCGAGCTTTTACTTGAATCTTTTCCTCTGTCTGACTAACTTGAGAGACTTCCTCTTCTACTTGAATCAATATGTCTTCTTCTTCCTCTACCTCTGTCTGAACTGAAGGCTTTGGACTAAGCAAACTAGATACCAACGTCCATAATGACAATGTGCCAACTGGCAGAGTCCCTGGGTTGTTCTTTTCTATTCTTTTTAAATCTTCACCATGATGGTTCCATTGTGATATATCTAACAACTCCTCCTTAAAAAGCCATGGGCTATATTCTTGTATTACATCAACGTATGCCCTGACTGCTCTTGGTTTTACTGGGAAGCTTCCTTCCTCTAACAGTTTACTTAACACTCTTTCGGTTTGTTTTTTACTAATTGCTGATCCCGTATTTCTACTATAATACAACCCAACAAGATGACGCCAAACAAAACCGAGACAGAATCCAATAAAAAGGGAACCACACAAAATCATTATAACAGCCTTTCTATCCTCCTGACATATGCATCCGTCCTTTCTCCCTATCTGTTCCTCAGACGCAAATAGTTTTTCCTCAGATGTGAGTGGTTTTTCTTCCCTCTCACTCATCTCCAGGGACAGGCAAGTTAAAACAAAAACGAAGCAAAACAAAAGAGGAGACTTAGAATGGCTCCCCATCCTCTCGCCCTGCCCTCAGGGGCGAGCAGTTTACTTACCCTCAGTTGCTCCCCGTACGGGCCACCAAATGCCGAAGTCTGGCTTGGCACAAATCAGGAGCCACTTGTCAAAAAGAAACTAACTTTATTTTTAGAACTACAAACGCCAAACAAAACAGCTCCAGGGAAAAACCCTCAGAGCCCAACTGCCACCACCGGCTTCCACAAGCCTCTCTCTCCCACACCCGCCTTTTCCTCCCACAATCCTCCTCCTCTTGAGGCCGATTGGCTGGGTTGCGTGGGCAGAGCCAAAGAAGTCACCCAATGAGCAGCTCCGTGGAGGAGCCAATCAGCTAGATGTTGCTGGGGCAGCTGTGAGCCAATCATCAGCTGGCAGTCTGAAGGGCAGGGAAACAGCCCAATGAACATCACCGCAGAGGAGCCAATCAGCTAGATGTTGCTGGGGCAGTCTGAAGCTTGCTGGCAGCTGGAAGTTTGCTGGGGCCCCTTTGGCTGTGGCTCTCAACACTCTTGATTAGTTTTCGTGAGCACCTTTTCATATGTCTATAGGCTTTTGTATATCTTCTTTGAAGAAAATCTATTAAAGATTATGTGGGGTTTTTTGTTACAGAGTTGTAGAATTAATATTATTAAAATCTCCATCTACCTAAAGTGATCTACAAATTCAGTGCAATCTCTTCCAAGATCACAATGGCATTTTTCACAGAAGTAGAAAAAATGATCATAAAATGCATATGGAACCACAAATGACTCCAAATTATCAAATCAATTTTGAGCAAGGAAGAATGAAGTTGGAAGCACCATACTTCCTGATTTCAAAATGTATCACAAATCTATAGTAATAAAATGGTACAGAGTTGGTATAAAAATAAATATATTGACCAATGATAAAGAACAGAGATCCCATAAATAAGTCCACCACTTTATTGTCACATGATCTTTAACAAGGGTGCCAAGAATACATAACATTAAGAGGATAGTCTCTTCACATAGTAGTACTGTGAAAACTGGATATTCCCAGGCCAAAGATGGAGTTGAGCTCTTATCTCACACTGTACACAAAAATAAACTCAAAACAGAGCAAGGACATGAATATAAGATCTCAGAAACAGAGTAAGGATGTGGATATAAGACCTGAAATTACAAAACTCCTAGCAAAAAGCAAACAACAAAAAACAGGGAAGCCTCATGTGGTGATGCATTCCTGTAATCCCAATGATTCAGAAGACTGAGTCAGGAGGATTTTAAGTTCAAGTCCAACCTGGCAATTTAGAAAGACCCTGTCTCAAAATAAAATTTAAGAAGAGCTCGTGTAGCTCAGTGGTTCACGGAGCTCTTGGTTCAACCCCCACCCCCCATGCCCATCCCAAAAAGTCAGGAAGAGGGGGAAAAGTTTATTAATATTGGCTTTAACAATAATAAAAAGAAAGAAAAAAAACATAGGAAGCAAAAGCAAAAATAGATGAGTGGAATTTCATCAAACTTTAAAGCTCTGCTCAGCAAAGGAAAACAACAAAATGAAAAGATAATCCACAGGATAGGAGAAACTATCTGCATATATCTGAAAAAGTTCACTATCCACAATAGATAAGAAACTCCTACAAATCAATTGCCAGAAAGAAAGAAAGAAAGAAAGAAAGAAAGAAAGAAAGAAAGAAAGAAAGAAAGAAAGAAAGAAAGAAAGAAAGAAAATCTGACTATTTAGGAGTCACTTGAACAAAGCCAAGGAAATCAAATTTTCTCATTTTTTTCCAAACCTAGTAGTATATTTGGACGAATATTAAAGTTTTATGCTATCATTTTTGTTAGCTTGGTGGCGACTTAGTGGCAACTTAGAACAAAGCAGCCAGCGCTGCTTTGAACATCAATCAGATGCCAGCGGAAACTCCTGTCAATCAGCCAGATCTCCTGACTAATGCCTGTCAATCAGCAGGACCCCCTGGCCAATCCTGGAGTTCAGCCAACTCCCCTGACCAACTCCAAGGGGGCAAGGGACCCTAGAGACACCTTTTCCTGTCCCAAGCCTTTCCCTTCCTGCTGTAAGCCCCATAAAAGTCCAGTCTGGTTGAAGTTCCACGTGGTTTCTCCTCAGACCCTTCCCCTGTCCTCTCTGTGGGTCTGATCGAGTTCCTCCAGGGAGTGATATCTCAATAAAGCCTGTTCAGCGGCCCTTGTAAATCTGCCTCCTTTGGTTGCTGCCTGCCCAGCCTGATCTGACAATTTTCTCATGTACTTAGTAAATTGCCCCTCATACCTGATACTTTGATGGACTGAAAAACCAGAACATTCTCTTGTTTACAGTTTAAGTAAAACAACTCTTTTTTTTCTTAAAAAAGAAACAATTTGTTATTAGAGGTATTTCCTCAGAGATTATATAAATTCATATAATAGCATCTCACACAATAGCACAAGATTTGCTGCCCATTATAGTCAATATACTGTGATGAGTGAATGGTAGAGCCATAATTTTATTTTATTCCTTTGTTAGAGTGTACAAGGATAAAGCTAAGTTGCTGCTTGTAAGATATTCCTAGGGCCAAATCCAAGCATGCTTTAAAGCCTCATGCTACAAAGATTAAACAGTTCTGTAATCTAGCTTCCTTTCATGCTACACACTGAGTTTATTTTCAGAAAAATAACAGAATAAAGGATGAACATAAAAATTTGGCTCTTTCGTTTGTCCTCCTGGAGATCTTGACTTGTCTTGTGACTCTACTTTCCTTTGGTCAGCAGAAACAATATCGGAGCCAAAGGTCTGTGATTTTGGCCTTGTTTTGTTAACTGCTATAAAATGCCAGTTGGGTATGGCATGCACTGCACGCTTAGATAGGAAATCAAAAATTCTACCCTATGGGTTTTATTAATGTCCCAGCTATGGGGCAAAACAAGGGACAATTGATTTTTGATTAGATAATATGATTTTAATCTTTCATGGGATGCTGAAAGCAGACACACTTTTCAACAATCCTGTCAGGGACAGGGTAGGCTGATTGTTCAGTCATTCAAGGTACTTTCCCAATGTTGCTGAAGAATTAGGTGTTAAGTTTTGTTTGCAATAGTACTTCTTATACCTTGTTTATATCGTAGTGAAAAGGTAGGAGGGGAAACACTGAAAAGAATGTGTTTTTTAGGTATTTACCATTTCATATATACTCTCCACACTTCTCTACCACCTCTTTTCCCAGTGGCTGCCCTCTTCAGGTACCATCAATAGATTTCTTTGTGTTCTGATTCTGGTTTGACTAGACCAATGGGAAGCACCATCTGGAGATTGGGGCATTTACGTCTCATGCTTATCCACTTCCAGCCTTGACATGACAATGGCTGTTCACCACTTTCAACTATTCTCTCTGACAGTAATGAAGCCAGATTTAAAATTAGGTAGTCAGTGTAGTTAGGTAAAGCGGGTCTAATATCCAGTGAAATCTAAAATGGAGGCCATGTTGAGAATGAATTTCCGGAAAAGCTGAGCAACTCTCAGAATGTTAATGAAACCCAGGAAACAGCCTCCAACAGATTTGGAGATAGCCCATCCCAAAGAAATGTTAATGAACAGCAAACTTGACTCAGAAATGCCCAGATTACTTTTCTGGCCCACCTGTGTCCCAATCCTTCCCACCTACATTCCATCACCAAAAACTATAAAAAAGGGGAACACATTCTCCCTTCAATGGATTCCACCTCTTGGGTCTCCTTCTTCCTCTGGGAGAAGTCTTCTGCTGTCCTTCTAATTTTCCACTGCTGTCCTTCTAATTTTCCACTCTGACCTTGCCTCAGCGTGCTTCTCTAGTGTTATTCTTCAACATTGGGGAAGCAAGGACTCGTCACGGGTCCACAGCGGTAACAGTAATAGCTGTCTACAAATTTAGTAACCATTATACTCCTTTGCTCTTCAGGCTGGAGTAAAAATGACACCCGGGTACCTTACTATCCCTTATTGATGCCCTGATCATATCCACACACTTATAAAGCATCCCTTTATTAACTCCTTTCAATTAGGTCAGTTGATCAAACCACCAATGTCCTCTAAATAATGCAATTTTAAGAAAATGTTCAGAATGGTGGGAAAAAATAAAGAATCAGCAAACATATGATCTTAACTTAGAAAAGAAATGTATGCAGGGTGTTTCTGGTGTCTGAATATGTGTTTGTATGTGTTTGTATGTGCGTGTGTATGTGTGTGTAAGAGAAACTTTTTAGGAAAGATTTAGAGGAGGAATACTGAGTGATTAGTTGAGGGTTTGTTTATAATTGATGGATTTTAGAAGTGTTTTCAATGGTTTTATTTATAATTTTAATTTATAAATCATATTTATAAACTTTTATTATTTTATAGTCAAATTTGAAAGTAAGCTCTTATTCATATATTTTTGTCTATCTAAATATGTATATATAATTACATATTATTTTCTTTATCTACCACTAGAATTGTAGGTAAAGAATAGGTTGTTTACCATTTTGCTTAAAGTAAATTTTACCTAAGAAAATGGTTTCTATTGCTTTTAATGGTTTCTATGCACAAAACTATCATAGGAAGCTGGATAAAAGGAATCATTTATATTATATGAAAATTTCATAGAACAAATTACACAGACTTTTATAAAGTTGGAATCTTTCACCATTTTAAACATAAGTCAATCATTATAAAATATGATAATAATTATTAAAGCAATAACAATTTCTGCTATTTCTATAGCACCCTTCATTTTAAAATCCTTCATTCATACAGTGTTTTTCTTTTCTTAATAATCCAAGGAGGATTTTGTGTTTCCTGGGGGAGAATTTTAGTATCATGCCACACTCTGAGTTATGATAATTTGAAACTCTGGAGTCTACTAGCACATGTTAATTTTCAGGGCTGACTAAAGATGACTAATAAAATTATAGGCTGCTTTGGTCTGAATGTCTCCCAAAATTTTTATGTTGAAAGCTATTCCCCAGTGTGATGGCATTTAGAGATGGGGCCTCAGGGAGGTGGCTGGGTGATTAGGGCAGCGCCCTCATAAATGGAATAAGTGCCCTGATAAAAGAGTTGCTTTGTCCCTTCAGGAAGGTTAGGCCACAGAGAAAGGAGAGCCACACAAGAATAAGGGCCTCTTCAGACACTGAATATGCTTGTATCTTGATCTTGGACTTCCCCACCTTTAGAACTGTGAGAATTAAACTTCTGTTTAGAAACCACCCAGTTTATGGTATTTTGTTATAGAAGCCAGAATGGACTGATACACAGGCTGTAGTTGATTAAATATTGCTTAGGAAAGCTTCGAGTTTTTCCAGCTCAGTCAGTATCTCTCACTGCTGTATCTAGTTGAGGCATTAATTTCTATTTTAATAAAATAGATATTCCTTGTAAAAAGTAAAAGAAAAAAAAACTGATTAAATAAATCTTATGTGTTTCCCTGTACCAATACCATTCCTCTGATGTAACACACTTTAGAAATAGTTTTATATGTAGTTTCATGTGTGTGTTACTTTTATCACAAATTGATCAGTACTGTTCATCCTGTTCTTTTAATCAGGTTTAAATTTTTAAAAAAATAAATGATAGACATATTTTCTTATCAGAACAAACAAGACTACTTTATTTCCCCCTCCTTACCAAGTTTATTTATCTCTTATTTTTAATTGCATGAATACATATAAACACATCCTTGTTAAAATAAAAATGTGTTTCAGTTTTTACTGCCATCTAACCAGAACATATTCGAGGGAACACCACATCATCAAAGCCCATCTGTGTCCAGTTTCTCCCCTGCCTTGTAGTTCTTGCCTTACACTGCTCTTTGCCTTCATTTTATCTTAAACACCAACATAATAGGTAAGTAGAGATGCACAGCATGACTAGTCCTGCACAGGATGGATTTCCAGGCATAACCAATGCCTCGTGTAAGTGAATCTCAGCAGGGTTCCACATTCCTCCATTTGATTGACAGACACATAGAGTGCTCCTGGGACTGGTCTACCTCCTGCCATTTCCTCTTCATTCATTTTTCTCCTTACCACTTGCTCTCAGAAAACTTATACTCAGGGCTAGAACAAACATTAATTAAAATGTGTTTTCATATATATATATATATTTTTTCATATATATATAGTATTTTATATGTATACACACACATATACATACTGTATACATATATAGTGCATATTTATGGACTACAATGTGATGCTTTATATATATATATATATATATATATATATATATATATATATATATATATATATCCATCAAAAGATATTCAATTAAGGATAAGCATAGCTATCTCTGCCTCAAACACTTATCATTTCCTTGTGGTGAAAACATTTAAAATTCTTTTTACTAATTTGTTATTTTTCTTTCTTTCTTTCTTTCTTTCTTTTTTCTTTTTTCTTTTTTTTAAGTTCTATGGGCTATGGATTCAACTGAAGGACCCTTTACCACTGAACTACACCTTAGCCCTTTTTATTTTTATTTTGAGACAGGGTTTTGCTAAGTTTCCCAAGCTGGCCTGGAACTTGTGATTCTCCTGTCTCAGTCTCCCCTGTGTAGCTTGGATTACTGGCATGTGACACAGCATCTGACTCTTCCATCTTTTTGTAACTATACTTTAAAATATTGTTATCTATATTCTCTCTACTTGGTAAACTAACTGTCAAAAGGCTAAAAGACTGCATCTCTCTCCCACTATGCAACTAAAAATAAAGAAAAAATAAACCACTAAATAAATATATTTTTCTGCATTTGTAAAGTTTGGAGTAATTTTATCCTTTTTAAAGGTTTGTCACATTTTTTTTTCAATTCTAAAGAAATGACTGTTGTTATATCTAATTTTGCATTTGTGGGGGTTTTTGGTTTTGTTTGTGTTTTTTAAGAAATCCCCATTAATTGTGTAAACTTTATAACTCCATAAAACCTGGATATGTCTCTGTGACTTTTCTTATACCTTATACATATTTTATAAATATTTTCAGCATATTGAATATTTAATAAAAATAGTACAATATTTTAAAATGAAAAGAGAATTCTTTTGCCTTGAACTGCTGATGTATTCTAGTTCCAATATTAGGCTCATGCATCCCATGACTCAATTCCTATTTTTAATATTTAATTTCATTATCTGTTTTTCTATCTTATTTCTCTTTCTCTTTCCTCAGACATCATTCCACCATACTTTCCAACATGGAATCTTCCTTTGTTGTACTCCCTTGGATTCCCATTTTCTAATTCCTCTGGAAAAACTTATTTCACTAAAGCTTTACTCCTCTCTGAAACCTTGGTAACTATTTGACTTCCTTGATATTTTGTTTGCAGCCCATAACCTTCAGTTGCCTTCTTGCCAACACCACATCCCTCACCTTCCAGAACTGACCAAGATGACTATGACAGGCTCCCAGTGATCCTAGTCTTCCACCATATTGCCCACTGCCGACACTTCCCTCACCACCAGTTCTATTCCCAGGATCTTTCTGTGACTTTTCCTGTGACTGATATGAGGGAGAATACAAGACGTTACACATAGACAGTGAGTATGCTGGAAAAATCACTTGCTTTTCTCCTGCCTGGCCGATTTTCCATGCACCATAGTGGTATCATCTGTATTTTAGGCTTTAAACCTGAATCCACTTTGATATTGTTCCCTCTTTGGCTTGCTATGTCTGGAATCTTGAAAATTCTGTACTTTTCCTCCCATACAATTTCATTGCCACTCTTACCACTTGGTTCAAATCTCTGCTGCCAAGAATATAATTATGATCCTTATTTTTGTTATAACTTTTTCTGGCTCAGGCATTATTCTAAGTGTTCTACCTTTGTATTTCACTTGTCACCAAAAAAAAAAAAAATTGAATAAGAAAGATGCTGTTACTATTTATTGTTGTTGTTGAGGTGAAACACTGAAGTTTAGAGATATGAGTAACTTGCTAAGGGTCATTTGACTAATAAATGGTAGAACCAAACATCATATTCAGTTCATACTGCAAGAGTATCCTCACTGCAACTCTATCTGTTGCTACTGACCTTTTCTGTAGCAACTATCACTTCAGTATTTCTGTAAGTTGATTGTTCGGTGGCTTTCCATTGCCTCCCAGATAAAGTTCAAACTTTCCTACATTAACCCTAGAGCCAAATTCTCCTTCTGTACTTCATGCACTTATCACCCATCAAAGCACTTCTCAGTTCTTCTCAAGGATGTTGTTCCCAAGCCACCAACCCATAACCTGAACAGTATCATCCTCTTCTGTGTTATTTATTTATTTACTTATTCTATTTTTAGGTAACTACTTCTTTTCTCTCCAGTTAGTTTGCAGGTTCAGGGATTTTTACATGCTCTTATTCATCTCAAGATTTACCACAACAATTTTCATATGGTAGGAGCTTGACAATTGTATGTTAATTGATTTCCCAAATTTCTTACATCTGAATGATGAGTTTTACCTTAGTAATGCACAACAGCAATGTATAAATTAGTTTTAAGTGGTTTTACATATCATTTTCTGGCACATTTGCCCACACCAGACAAACCCTCAGTGGTATTTCTCACTTGTGGCTAATAATGTCCCCTGAGGCTTCTCAGAGTTGAACACAAGGAACTGAGTCATAGTATTAGGTGTTCCAGAGTCTCCTGAACGCCTTTGTCACCAATTTTCTTTCAGAATAAATTGAAACCATTTTTGAAAGAGAGCACAAGCCAAAAAAGCAACAAACCTGAGAACACCCAAATAGCCTGTTTTGTTGAAGCTAAATCACACCCATTGCACTGCTTTGAGTAACTTTTGCTTCACAAAAGACTTTGGAAAGATTCATTCACAGGAAACCAAGACTATGCAAAGAGAAAGGAGACAGGTAAGGTATTGGGGAGGTTGTATGATCTGCACTGTTTTCTCATTTCTGCCACATACTTGGAGTCATGGGGAAGGTGGTCACACCTTTGTTCCAGTGTGATACCAAGAGTTTGGTGGTACACATTAAATGCTGTGTCATATCTGATATTGAAGCCAAAAGGAGTTACAACTTAAGAAATGGGTGATTGGCCCCCAAATCTCCAGTGATTCCACAGTTCTATTAATAAAATAACATAATAATCTCAACAAAGTTGGTCCTTTCTCAAACTTAAGCCTCATGAATATAAGCTATCTTGAAAAACTGCTATTTTTATTAACCTGAAACATATATATAAGTGAAAACTGCTTCCGATGCCAGTTCAAGTTCTAGATTAGGCCACAATTTATGGTCCACCTATACTGTTGTCATGGAATCCATTCTGTGTAAAAATCTGGAGTTGAGTTCAAGCAATGAGCGAATTTACTTCCATGGATATAATTTCCCTTCTGAGCTCTCTTGAGGTTACAAATTATGTTTCACATCCAGTTTCAAAAAATTGCATCTTCTCAAAATCACCAAATGTTTCTAGACTACTGTTTCACCATCACTGCTGAATATTGCTTCTGTATCTAAGCTCACACCATCTAGATTTCATCTTTCCTGTCAACTCCTCCATGTCACATCAGTAAAATACTTAGAACAATGACTGGAATCTAGTGAGCACTAGATGAGTGGGAGCTCTTGTTATAATTAGAACCATTAAGTATTTCCAGCATTCTTCAGCAGGGCTGGACTGAAACCAGTTCATCTCTTTAATATCTGTAAGAATTTAACAAGCCATTTGTTCAACATGCCTGTCATTTAAAAAATTAATTATATAAACGTATAATTCAATAAATTATGTTAAAAACAAAAGTCATAGACTCTAAAAACTTATTACTTTTCAGCATTTTACTATACTTAAATATTACCTATATTCTTGAGGTTATTTATCTCCATTGTATCAGCATGATGGAAATATCGTATGATGGTTGCTTCTGTGTTTCTCTTCCAGGTCCATGTTCAGTTATGATGTACTAGTAGGTTGAAAATGGTCACAGTGGAAATGTTCCACCATAGAAATAGGCAGCACTGAAAATCAAGGCTTGATTTATTATCCTGTTGTTGTTTAGGCTAAAGAATATGATGGAGAAAATGCTAATAATTCAAATTAAATGAAATGCTGCATTATATCTAATATTGAAGCCCAAAGGAGTTATAACTTAATGAATGCAACTTTGAATAGGTTAAGAAATTTCTCAACAGTATATTATATATGACATTTAGTGGTAAAAACTTATGGGAGTGGTATCAGATTGGGGTGAAATTTCATTTGTCAAATATTGGTGGTATTTGCAACAGGAAGTGGGCTATGCATAATAGTTCTAGTAAGTTCTGAAATACTTACTAAAATCATTGTGTGAGAATGGAATGGATATGAAATTAATAAGAATATTGCATATTTTATTATTTGTGACTTATGTACTACACATTCTTTTTATATATAAAATTTATAATAAACATATATATGTATGTTTATTATAAAACATACATATATACACACACACACACACACACACACACACTCACACACAAACTTTTTCCTAAAATCTTTATTATAAAACTTTCACCAGGACATCAATACCTTAGGATGTTCTTGCCAATCAAAGGATAAAATAAGAATTTTTTTTTCCTAAGGGTGGAATTCATACTGAAAGGAGATGGTGGAAAAGAAAAGTGGTATCACCTAAAAAAAATATGAAATCATTCAAATATATTTATAATCATTAGTTATTGCTACATAACAAACTACTTCAGCTATGTGATTCTGCTTATCTAATCCACCTTCCATCAGGCTTATTATCATCCTTCTTACATAGTCTTCTTATTGCTACATAACAAACTACTTCAGCTATGTGATTCTGCTTATCTAATCCATCCTTCCATCAGGCTTATTATCATCAGTGGGGTTGTTACTGGAACTGGTCTGGAATGGACTCTCTCATGTGTCTGTAGGCTAGGTGATGGAGCTAACTAGACCATAGGTATCCATATAGCAGCAGGATTCTCTAAATAATTTTCATAACATTTGCACAAACCCTCTTGAAGTCAAGGTGTAAAACTGGAATAAACTCATTTTCTCTTTATTCTGTTAGTTAACCCAAGCCACAAATCCAGTTTAGATTCAGGAGGTGGGAAATAAATTCCAACTCTTCACCGGAGTCTTGCAGAGTGTGCAGACATAGAAATGAGCAAATGGAGTTATCATCTACCACAACATTTTCTGTCATCCACAAGTACCCATACCTTGGTGAAGCAAACTGCCTATGAATGGGCCTAGGGCATCTGTAAACAAAGTCTTCTTTGTCCCTGATTGTGGTTCTGCTCTGTTTCCCCATTTTCTGAAGATTTGTAATCCAGTAAACCTGCTGTAAGTAAGAATAAAGTAGCTAGAATTTAGTCCTGTATCTTACAAAAAATAATTCCATATAATACAAATTAGCCAGTTAGAATCCCATTATAGAAGAAAAGTTGGAAAGAGATTTAATAGTATTAAGCCAAATGATATTTAACATCCCAAATACAAGAAAAAAAAAACTTCCTGGAAAGATATAAATTTTCAAAGGATGAGAAAAAGGCATAATACAAACTTGTGTAAAAAGGGGGTGAGGAGAGGACTGCTTTGTGTCAAGATAGAAATTAGGAGGAAAGTCCTGCATCTGCTTAGCAGGGTTACAACCTAAGGAATAAGTCATTAGGCCATTTCATTGTTAATGTCTGAACAATGTGGACTTACATAAACCGATAGCCTTGCCTACTACACACCTAGGCTATGTGGGGCCACTATCACACATGCAGTCCCTCTTGGACTGAAACATTGCTGTGCAGCCGGTGACTCTCCATTGTTATAATATATAATTCCATTTCTTGGGCATTCTTACCAAAATTTGTGTGTGTGTGTATATATATATATATATATTTTGTTGTTGTTGTTGTTGTTGACTACTATGCTCTTGGCCCCTAACTCAGTATCTGGCACAGTAGGGAATCAACTGTTGAATTAATGCCTGAATGAAAAAGTGAACGATGAAAATCAGTGACATTCAGTAGCTTTCAGTAATATTGTCTTTTTTAGAAATACTTTTTACATAGTTTTCAAAAGCAAGATAGTGAAAAGGGTCACTCCTAAATACTGAAAAACATTTGAAGATTGCTATGGGTTCTCTCTTTTTGGAGACTACAGAGGAATTCCAAAATCATACTAGGCTTAATATTTATTCAAACTAATCAGCCCTGTCCTTTAGCACAGTAGTACAGCTCACTCAAAATAACAACCATGCATCTGTTTATAATTCTTCTATGAGTACATGAAATTATGAACTTGGCTTCCACTATCTCTCAGGTTATATAGCCAGTCATAGGAAGTAATCCTGCCACTAACTCAGAATAAAGCAAAAGGCACATATTTGCCATTCATTGAGTGATTACATGCCAGGTCCTCTGCTATAGTCCATAACTTCATTATCCCATTTGATTCTCTAAAATAATTCTTCAAGATAAATATCATTATTCTCATTTTACATATGAAAAACCTGAGGCTCAGTGAGTTCAAGTCATTTGGTCAAGTTCAAAGTTGATAAGTGGCAGATGTGGGATTTGAACTCCAGTATGTCTATCTGATCCTAATGCTTTTGTTCTTTCTACCCTGTCCCCATATTAAGTTTTCCTCTGTCTTCTCCAATCAAGATTCATTCACATTCTTTATCCTAATTTTAATTGGGAAACTTTGTGATGCATTAGTGGAAATGCCCTTAGAAAAGAAAATATTCTAACTATCTTCTTCCATTGATGATTTTTCTGGAAAGTGCGATTAGCCAAGAGTGTGCCATGTTTCAGCCCTCAAAGAAAATTAAAACAAATATTTCCATCAGCTGTGGTTCATGCTGCCAAAGATTTCTCCATTACGCATGACTAAAGCTATGCCCCTGCTTTTGTTGATGAAGATCTTGGGTTCCACTTTACCCCTGGTATCATTCACCCAATTCTAGCTGGCACTGGTCCATGGCTGCACTCCCGGAATCAGTACATTCGCAAGCCAAACCATTCTTCTCCTTCATATTATGTCTGCTTTGGTAAAGGAAAGAGTCTCAAAGAAAAGGAAACCGATATGGGCCGTGTAAATAGAACATTTGTAGGGTTGAAAGTGAAATAACATTAGAGAAAATTTGAACATTTGAAAAGTAATAGCATTTGCAAAGTTTAAGCATGATCACATCATGCAGAAAATGTGAAATAATACTGAGAGCAAGCAGTAAGAAAAGACAGTGATTGGTGTCAGTGTGTGCATAAGGGAAAGAAAAGGGGCCTTAGTAGACGCCTGTTAATTTTTCCATTTGGAGGCAAGGCACAAGGCAGTTTAATTCTACCTGCTCCTCTACTTGACTGAATTGTGTTATGATCTCTCCTATGTCTAGCCAAGCATTCTCTTATCCAGTGCTCCTTGAACTTGACTGTGCATAAAAACCACCAGAAGAGCTTGTTAAAATGCTGGGTCTGACGCAGCAGTTCTGGAGCATGGGCCTGAGAGTGTGCTTCTCCCAGGCAGTGTCCGTGCTGTAAGATTTTATTTTGACTACTTTAGGTACCAAGGCTCTGGACCACATGTCACTATCTTGACTGGTATAACTGGGGAGAGGAGTAAGAAGATCTAGTGCCTTAGAAAAGAAGGTTAAAAAAATATTCATTTTTTATGTTCAAATATTCCCTGACTTTGGTCTAGGAACACTGGCACCCATAAGAGACTGACTTAGAAATCTATTATGCTTGCCTTTAAAAATAAACAGTATTTTTTTTTTCATTTTGCTGACTTCTGGGATTTGAAACCAGTCAGTTCCTCAAATGTCGTCTGTGTTTATATAAACATTCTAAAAATGAATCTAGACTTCTACTTTCAGGGACACAAAAAGATTTTTTATCTTATTTGGACGAATTTGTGAAGACAGAAAAAAAAGCATCAATTTCATCCAGTTTGTATAGGTGTTCATATGTCATCTAAATGAAAATCATGGATTTTTAAAACTTTAATTTATTTTAATTAATTAAGTTTTTTGGTGCTGGCAATCAAACCCAGTGCTTCGCGCATGCTAAGCACATGCTCCACTACCATAACTCAGCACTAAATTGTAGATTTTTAAGATAAAAATTACATACAACACAATTTCGAGTTTCTTTAACTTAGTCTAAGAAAATAATCCACAAATCCAGTAGGGACACAGGTTTACTTCCTCTCTTTCAGAAGTTTCTAACTAAGAAAAAAATAAATAAATCCTGAAATAAGATTTTCATTTGTAAAAGAAAGCCATGTCTTGGTTAGTGATGTGGTTTGATTCTTCTCATTTTCCAGTTTGGAAAAGCAAGGGACAGAGAGGTTAATCCAGTTGCCCAAGAATTATGCAGTTGTCAGCTCCAGAGGAGACATGGTAGTGACGTCAACCCACCCACACTGAGGGCAGAGTCCTACCTCTCACCAGGCTGCCCCCTGCTTGGAGTCCACCCAAGTTGGCTTTCCAGTATCATTGGCTTCTTACCTCTACTCATGTCATTGGCTCCTTAATGATCATGACTTTTATCATTGATTTGCTGGAATTTTTCAAGCAGTTTTTAATCTATGTTTTGCCAATAAGATGTTAAAATCTAGGTATCAGAAAGAATGTCCTAGTTTCCATCAGTATATTTTATCTGGCCCCATTGATATTCATAGTAGTCTTCATTTATCTCTTCTATTGTTCCCGTAATCTATAATAAGGACTTGAGAAGTCCAGTTAGGGGGACACTGACTTTCTCACCTCCAACTTCCTTTCCCCTGGACATTCCCAGACCTAACTCACTAAAGCAGAAGACCTGCCACTCACCCAGAGTGTCAAGAAGGAAAGAAACAGTGAACTGATTTATTTTGAAGAATGTTGTCCCATCCACAGTACGAGCATTTGCTCTCTCCTTCAGAGCTAGGATGATCAAATAACTCATACTCTAAAATCAGAACACTTTTGAAAATCGACGGAGAGAGATTAAAATTGGGTAAAGACTATGGGCCTGAGTTAGGGATGGACTATGTGTGCTATAACATATCAATGGCTTCCGGAGTCTCTGTGTGGACTCCTCTAAGATTCCACTGGAAAAGGATGTCAAGGGAACCCCAAGCAGTAACTTATGAGTGAAATGGGGGTGTAGTCCTCAGAAGTTCCACAACATTTTAATTTGTCCATGTTGGTTGATTTAATAACTTTTAAGAACTTAAAGTATAATGATCACATGCAGAGTTATCTACAAAAGGAAGAGCTTGGGACTTATTTTAATTTTTGTTTTTGCTTCCAGCTGACTTACTGTTTGTTGGATATGAAACATTTTTTGTGTTAGTTGAACATTTACATGAGAAACCAAAGGTGATCAGGAAAAAAAAAATGATTCTTGAACAAAAATGTAAGTGGAAAGCCAAAGTAATTACATAAAAGGACAATTATCTTTGGCTCTTCACTCCCATTCCTCCACAGCCAAGCTTGTGTTTAAGTTTTAAAGGAAAGCAAGGTTGGTAAGTGATTAAATTGTGCCCTCTGAGAAAATGCTAAATGCTTGTATTTTTATAGCATTTTAAAAACACAGAGATACCCCTACAGAATAATAGCAATAATTTTATGAGCAACTACACAGAACAGTGAGTGATATACTATCTTAAGCTATCTCATTGGTGCTACTTCTAAAATATTTTCTCATCTGTTTCCCTATAACCTCAAACTTTGCTTCCCATAGTCACCTAATTCCTGTTCCCTTGAATTCAACAACAGTCATTATTTTTTGCAAATGCTCTTCTAAACGTGTGACTAACTCCCCAATATAGAATGTGTCAAGGGTACCCTACAGAGAAATTCCAAGATCATTATTCCAAGATCAAGTCCCTGCATCATCTATGCCCCATCCTCCTTACTGAGCAAGTAATATGATCTCATTTGTTGAATGAGTGTAACCAAAGATAAAAACTATAGGACAAGACTGTCCTCTCCAGGACTCTACTGTCTTTGAAGAGGTAGTAACAGTACTAGTGTTGGGTTATATTGAGATTCCCCAAGAGCTGGTTTAAGAATAGCTTTCATTTTTGTTTTGCCAAGCTTAATGGTAATTGGAGAAGCAAATCAGAGGCTCTGAAAGGAAACAGAAAATGTTTTAGTCTAGACAGCAGGTGGAAGAACAGTGGATCCTAAACTATAGAGGAAAATTGAGAAATTGAGAGTAGAAAGATGGGATAGGATGGGAAAGGAGACACCAACATTGGAGAACTTTCTGAGCTATTTTTAAATCTCCTTCAGGTTGTAAGAGTTCATTCAATCAGAAATAGTTTATGCCATAGATGTGGACCCTTTGATTTTCAGGTTGGGCTACACATTAAAATCACATGAGGACTCAAAACAGGCTAATTCTGAGGAATTACCTCCAGATGTTCTGATATGACTGGTTCCAGGTAGAGCTGAAATGTTTAGTGTTTAACCCTCCCTTCCTTCCTCCTGGCCCCTGTGACTCTACTCTGACTCTTGTGATGTTTAAATGAGATTATCTATGTGGATGCACTTTGCACAGGGCTCTCTAAAGGTTGGTTCTCATTGATAGGATTACTAAATCAATAGCCACTGAATTTTAAAGCAAAGGAAGGAAAGAACACACTTATGAATTCTGCTAAGGCCTAAATTCAGTTCAGAATAAGCCTTTGAACTGAATCTAAAAGTCCAAGTTAGGTGAAGAGTGGGGTCCTGCAGCCCAGGAGAAGGCACAGCATACACAAAAGTGTAAAGGTAGTAAGAAGTAACATATTCTGTGCAGAATTCATTTTTCAATTTCTGATGGACTCTACAATCATTTATTGCTTTTGTTAATCCATGCCTCACATTGTCTCATCCATTGGGGTCCTACAGATGACTGACAGGAAATTCACTAAGGTGGACTGGACAAAGCAAGGCTGTCTTCTCTTTAGGGTGATTGCAAAAATGAGTTCGTCAAGTAGGCAAAGGGCAAGAACTTTCATAAGTGAAGTTTTCCTGCATCATCCAATCCAGAAACAAAGAAATCAATCGATTTTGGGAAGAATGGATTTTAAAGTTCTAGTGTGATTAACCTCAGAGGAATAAAGTGCACATGTGAGGGAGGGAGGGAGAGAGAGAGAGAGAGAGAGAGAGAGAGAGAGAGAGAGAGAGAGAGAGACTGACTCTGAGAGATCAAATTATCTACAAAGTGATTTAATGAATGCTAAAATTTTGAGAACTTCTAGATTGGTATTTTTCACTTCTAGTTACTTAACTGAATCTACTTTTCTTTATCAGTTTAGTAGGGCAGAAATAACAAATGCCACAGACTAAGGCTTAAACAAAACTTGATTTTTTTTTTTTTTACAGTTACAGAAAATAGGGATCTGAGATCAAAGTAGGGGAGTCATTACTCTTTCATCTGAGACTTCCCTCCTTGGCTTATAGACAGTCATCTTCTGCTGTATCTTCATGTGGTTTATCTTCTGTGTATCTTTATGTATCTTTACTTCCTCTTCTTATAAGAATTCTAGTTATATTGATTATGGCCTACCTTAGTTACCTCATTTTAATTTAACTACCTCTTTAAAGTTGCTGTCTCTAAATACAGTCACATTCTCAGTTATTGATGGGAGGGGTTAGGATTTTAACATATGAATTTTAGGGAGACATAGTTCAGCCTATGAAAAAGGACCTTACATTAAAAACTGTCAGTGCCACAAAAGACCAACTAAATCCAAAATTCTTAGGCATGGGGGCCAGGTATAAATATTTCTCAAAATCTCTCTATGATTCAGATGGGTGGAGGGCTGACAACCAAGCTGTAACAGGTAAAAAGCCAAACACCTGGACATATCTCAAGGGACTTGGTCATCATTGACCACTTACTGCTGTCAAGTAGGCCCACCCTAGCAAGAGTAGAGAATGTTAGGAAGCAGGTGGAACTCAACAATGAGAAGTTTGGTTTAGGGCAACGTGTTCAACAAACCCCTGAGGCAAGGGTAGCCAGGTTAATTCAGTAAGACAACTGAGGGAAGTTCAAAGGAAACCATTATCAGAATGGATGTGAAAGATTAGAAGTCAGCTGTAACCCACTTGTGATTTCACTTTGGATGCACCCAGTTCTATCAAGGGGATTTTGGCCAGAAAGTCATTTGCAAGGTCAGGTAGCTGTAGAAACCCAGGAAATGACCCTAAAGGAAATCAGATAGCATCTGAGCTTTTTATAAGATGTCCTACCTTTTATTACCTTGGATACATCTCTTACAGAATTTTATAGAAAAGGAAGAGAAAAAAAGACAAATAGTAACAGCAAAACCACTTCCCTGAAGATGTGACATGGGTATGGACGTGCAATACCCTGTGAAGAGCCACCTTAGCACCTAGTGAGTTCCTGGACTTCGTTCCCTGTGGGTGATCGGCTGTCTCCCACAGTGGCTGATTAAACTTCTAACCACCTTAGCAAAACTGATCATCTCTGCTTTGTTCTCTTTCACAGAGAGAAGGCCAATTGTGTTCAAACTGTCATTATTAGCTCCACTTCAACGTGCAAAAATTAAAGGACTGTTGCAAAGAAACAACTGCAATCCAGGAGGAAGGGACCATCTCTTTGAAACCTCCTCACCCCCATCCACACACCTGGCCCAGAGATGGAAGAATTACAAGGAACCCAGCTGAGTAATAATGTTATTGATTCCCTGCTAATCGGATTTTTCTTGAGTCCAGCAACAGTCAAGTGTTTACAAGGCTTCTCCTTTCAAAACAACTCAAAAAGTCATTCCCAGCAGACAAGCTGGAAACCAGAAAATCAATAACGCAGGAACTGCGACTAAGGATTTTCATCTACCCAGTGAGGAGGATTTTTATTTATAGAAAAACTGGCCACTCCAGTTTAGTGTGGTAATAACATGGTACAGCTAGTTCAAAGAGTGGCATGGTTGAACACAGCCTTGCATTATACCCCCCATAAATGGTCTCTATGAGGAAAAGCCTATAATTTAGAGAGATTTGCCATAAATGATAAAGCCCAGGTCATTGTAACAGATACTTTTTTTACCAGCTCTCTTTGTGGGGAGGGCATGTAAAAAGGAAGGAAAAAGGTTAGCTTCAGGAAATCTGGCAGGGGAAAGTGAGCCTCATTTGGTTTTACCTACATGAGAGCCGTCTTCTACCCCACCTGAACTCTGGATGGCAGAGGACTGATCTACCACAAAGGCACACCATTTTTTAAAAAATGGAATTTAAATGTTTTTTGCTCCCTCAAGAACTATCTTCCTACTGCCCAACTTTTATATTATTTCTCGTTACATGCTCCTTTAACTCTGGGGAAAACTATATGCTCTTTTCAATTGTGTTTCCATCCAGATTTTCTTGTTGAGTGGAAGTCAGGAAACACTGACTCAAAATGTCAAACTGTTTTCCAGGGACGTCCTTGGGGCATGGTTCTGCCAACTTCCTGTGGCATAGCCCATTGATACCTGTCATTGCTGATGGAAAAGCAAGAAGTGAAGATTATAAGTGTGGTGGCTTGGAATTCACTCTCTGAAGACATTCAGCAATTGTTTAGGATTATTTTAAAAATATAATCAAGTTAATATTCTATCAGGAATTAGGGAAGAATAGGTCTGTACTCATCTCTATGTGATGGTCTATCATTGTCATGTTCGGTTTCTATCAGCTAGTTGTGAGGCAGGCCAAAGGATGACATTGCTAAACAGTGTCCTGGGAAAGACTTAAAACGGACTCTCCAAGGAAATTAGGTCTGATTTGTATTGCTTGTCAATTTCCATGGTGTAAATACTTTCGTATGGCTATTCATATGACTTGAAGTCTCTTAAAGCAGAGTTTGGAAAAAAGACATCACTATGTAGTATTTTCAGAGTACAGATAAAAAATGGGCTTAAAAACCCTCAAGAGTACATACAACAATAATATGTAGTAATATAGTAAGTGATATGTTTTAAATATTTATGAACTTGTGTTAATATGACACATATGCTTATGTAATTTAATTTAAAAAAATGGTTCTGTTTGTCATCCAGCTTGCAAAAATCCTGAAAATCTAAAAATGGTTCCCATGAGCCAGTAGTAGTCAGTTCCAGTATACCAGTGGTCTTCCAGAAGGTGAAGCCCATAAAATCAAGGTCTAGGACTGTGAATATCCTGAGCATATCAGCTGAAGATAAACTGACTGAATAGCACTAAAGGGATGAAGAATAAAACCCAAATCAAATTTCTAGATTCCAACTTACTGGGCAGACATCACCGACTTGTGGGCTCAAAACATACTTTGTTGGGGAGTCCCAGTGCCACTGACCAGACTATGTATTTTGCATGGCAGAAATTGACTGGATCCGAGAGGCGGTGTAATCTCTGGGCAAGATTAGTGTTCAAACTACTCCCTCTTGTCTCTTTCCCCCAGCTTGGTTCACTCATGTACATTCTCTCTGAAGTCGGAGGGCATCCAAGTCAGCACTTCACTAAATACACCCTCTTAGAAGCCTCATGGTTTTAAATAACACTTACCAGCTGTGAGTTCCACACTTATCACTCCAGCCAGGACTTTTCCCCCTGAACCAGAAACTCCCATGTCTAACTGCCTACTCTACATCTGTCTTGGGATGTTTAGTGGGCATCTCAAACCCATCCTGCCCAGAACCAATAGCCCTTGCCTTGGTCTTCACCAACTCAGAAAATAGCTACTTCATCCTTCCAGTTTCCTGACCTCATCTATGATTCCTCTTTCTCTCTGTCTTACATCCTATCCAGTAGGAAATATCATTGGCTTTGTTTTCAAAATACGTACAGGAGCTGACCTTTTTACCACATCCAACAGTTTCCAGAATCTCTCCCCCACATTACTGCAACAGTCTCCTAATCTGTCTATTGCTTCTGGCCTCACACCCATTTCTCATTCTCACTGCAGCCAGCGCCAGCCTTTTACAGCTTGCTTTGAGTCATTTACTTTCTCTAGGGATAAATTCCAATGGCTTACCATTTCACTTAGAATAAAAGAGAGTCCTCATGCCTTTGCTTCTACTGCTACCTAAGTGATATTTCTTCCACGAGATTCTTATTGCCCTTTGTCCTAGCCACTAGGCCTTTCCCAAACATCATCTGCTGACTTCTCTGTTTAAAATTGCCACCTCCATAGCACTTACCACCAGGTGAAAGATTCAAATTTATTTCATTTTTTTTTAAGGCAGGGATTCCTCTCTGTTTTGTTCACTGCTATATCTCCAGCATGTAGACACAATACCTAGCATAGTACTAGGAACTATACACACACACACACACACACACATATGCTAAAGGAATGGTTATTGCTATGGTCTGAAGCAGGGCCTCAAAATTCATGTGTAGGAAACTTAATCTCCAATGCAAGAATGTTTGGAAGTGAGGCATTTGGAGAGATTAGGCCCTAAGGCTCTGTTCTCTTGCATGAATTGATACCATTATAAAAGAACATAAGAGAGGGAGTTTGGCTTTTTTGCCCTTCCGCCTTCTACCACGTGAGGATATAGGGTTCTTCCTCTTCAGAGGAGGCAACATTCAAGACGTCAGTTGGAAACCAAGAGCCGCCCTCTTCAGAGATGCCAGCACTTTGATCTTGGACAATAAACTATTGTTTATAAATTGCCCAGTCCGTGGTACTTTGTCATAGCTGTTCAAATGGACTAAGATGGATATCATGTCCATAGGAACCGAATATATTTCAAACACAATTAAGAAAGAAAAGCAGGATGAAAGATAAGATAGGAATAAGGGAATTAGATAAAGGTGTGTAGGAAAATAGAATATTTCATCAGGCAACTGAGAACCTAGCCTCTTAACACTCCTGTTGATACTCAGTGAAGGGTATGGAATTCTAGAAAACTATAGTTCTGCTGATGTGGAGTAAAGGGGGTACATAAAGAAAAGTTGTGTTTTTTCCTAGAAAGAGCACTACTTTTGAAGTCAGACAACTGCTGTTCCATCCCTGTCATTATTTGCTTACTGTGTGACTTAATCCCTCCCAGTCTTTTCTAGTTCTCTTTTCTTTAAATCCTCCTCTTCCTTTTATGGTGCTGGCTTCTCTGGCATCTTTTCTTCCCTCGATCTCTTAAACGCTGTGTCCAGCAGTTCCTTCACCACAATTCTAACTCTAGTCTGATTAGACTCCTCATTTCATCTCCACAGTTTTGCTCATGCTTCTTCCTTAGCCTGAAGAAAATGGTCTCTACAGTTATTTCTGGTCAAACTGCTTTGGTGTTTCCATGGTTCTGACTCTTCCCCTTCCCTCAAAACTGCAAGATGTCATGACAAAAGTAGAAGACTTAGAGAGAAACCTGAGTTCATCACAGGCTTGCTATCTCACAGCCATGACTTGACTCCATCCCTCAAACGTTCTACACGTCAGTTTCTCTGTAAGGAAAATGGGCAGGCAGCAAAACATTATGGTGCTGGCAACAGACTCCTTGGGTCATATTGCCACTTTAGCAGGGTGAAAGATAAAATTGATATCTCTAATTCTCCATGTCTTCTTTGATAGAAGTGTGGATTACAGTGCCCACCTCAGAAGGCTGCTAGGAATATTGAGAGATAGAAAGCACTGATACACTGCCTGACACCTGCCTGATAAGTGCCCAGTCCAGCTTCGTTGTTACCATTATTATCATTATCAGGCTATAGTGAAGATCCATGTGTTAATATATGTGTGATAGACAGCTTTTGTTTATCTCTTTAAATCCACTCCCCAACTTCTGACCCCACTTGATCCCACACTGGAAGGCTTCTATTAAAGGGCTTCTTCACATGTGGGTTTCTTGTTGAGCTAATCGAGGCAGGAGCAAAAGTTGGGCTCCCTCTCTGGGAAGACTCCTTGGGTCATGTTTGCCCTATTAAAGGCCATGATTCCTGTGAGATACCTGTCTCCACAGGACTTTCTACTTACTTTAGATGGTTAACCATTCTGTCCTCTTGGTAATAACTTCCTACTATACTTAGCTCTGGGATACTGCTCAGCTTGGTTTGCTCTTACCCTGTGAGCTTCTTTGTAGATAGTCCCTTTATTAAACTCTGTTCAATTTAAGCATGCTCACTTCTTCCTGCTTGAAACCCATTAAGAAGGTATAGGAAAGTCATTTGTGAAGTAACAACACATGAGCCTGAACCTATATGCTTATTTGTTCCTATGTCCCCAGCAGCTGACAGTGTCCGACACATGCAATAGTTATACAAACACACACCATTGTTCCAGATTTTAAAAAAGAAAAAAAGTCTACTACCTCTCCCAAATCTCCTAGATAGGGCATAGGAACTTGCAACACATATTTGGTACTAACCCATTGTCTGCTTTTCCTCCTGTATTCCTGCATTTGTTAAGACTATCACCACCACTCTACTATGCCTGAGAAAGTTTTGTGTCACTCTCACCTCTACCTAGATCTCATGTTCAATGTGCACAAAGGGAACAAAGAGTCAGGGAAAGAGCAATAAAGCTGATGGGTAGGTGGTATTGATCTGGGTACCATTTTTAATCCTCCTCCACTATTACTTTCTCTGTGATGTTTTCCAGCACCCTCCATCTGTGACCAGAGGGGCACACATCATTATCAGAAAAATATCTCACAACTATGTTTTGCTCTCTAGAAGCTTTAAATTCTAATGATAAACCCAACAGAGTAAAAGATGTTTAGGGAATTAGTATGTCACATTTCATGTTTCCCATGAGCACTGGCCGAACTCCTGGCACATAGTCAATAGTCAATAAATGCTTGTAGAGTGAATAAATAAATGAACAAAATGTTTGTAGAAGGAATTCACTATTTATGAAAACGTGTAGCCTTCTATGATTCTTTATGATCCAAGGTTTGTAACAAATCATTTTAAGAGGGACTGACTTTTAAATAATGAAATGTTTGCCCTTTGTTGGGCATTCTTTGCCTAGGTTTTTATAAGAAATATTAGTATTTCTTCACCAGAAAATCAAAGGAAGGAAGAAAGGGAGGGAAGGAGGATGGGAGAGAGGGAGGAAGGGTGGAATGAAAGGAGAGAAGGAGGGAGGAGGGAAGGAAAGAGGAAAGGAAGGAGAGAGGAAGGGAGGAGGGAAAGGAGAGAGGAAGGGAGGAGGGGAAGGAGAGGGGGAGGGAGGAGGGGAAGGAGAGGGGGAGGGAGGAGGGGAAGGAGAGGGGGAGGGAGGAGGGGAAGGAGAGGGGGAGGGTGGAGGGGAAGAAGAGGGGGAGGGTGGAGGGGAAGGAGAGGGGGAGGGAGGAGGGGAAGGAGAGGGGGAGGGAGGAGGGGAAGGAGAGGGGGAGGGAGGAGGGGAAGGAGAGGGGGAGGGAGGAAGGAATGGACAGAAGGAAGAAAGAAGAAGGAAGGAAGGGAGAGAGAGAAGGAAGGAAGGAAGGGAGGGTGATTACCAGGTGCTGAAACCCAGTTGAGAAGGAGGGGTGCCTACACTGCTCCACTGGATTTGGTCTCTGTGACCTCCCTCACACCCTCAACCTCATTCTCTTTGTCTAAGCTTCCAGGTTAAAGCTCTTTGCCATTTTCATTTGTTTGCTTGGAGCATAGTTCGTTCCCAGCTGTTAGCTGTAAGCAGTAACCCATTTGAAGGCCTATCATACTTCCTCCTCTAGATAATTTATGCTAATGAGACACGAAATAATCCATTTGAGAAGTTTCAGTTTCTTTTCTTAGAAAATTAAACTCCTGAATTTGCTCCTGTGTGAAAGCTAAGTCAGCCAATTCAAAGAGAGGAACTGATGATGATAATAATAACAACATTTTGTCGTGAAACTATCCAAACAGTGAGGTGGTTGGGCAAGGCAGCATAATTGAGATTCATGTTTATTATTCCCTTGGTCCTACCCTAATGGCTTCATGAAAATTGGCTATAATGAACAAACTATGGTCCTGATGAATGAATTTATTGGTTAATTCATAAAACATATGGCAAGCTTCCTTTGCCAGAGTATTAGGGCAAAGGAAAAGCAAATGAAAAACAAGAATAATAAAAAAAAAAAAACCCAATACTTTGAAGTAGAACAGAAAGGTCAACACATTAGGATTTTATTGATCTGGAAGAGAGAAAAATCCCAGTTCTATTCTATGCACATTTGCAAACAGCTGAGCTCAAATTGGAGATGAAGACTATGTTCTCATTAAAATTCAGTGTATGTTGGCCCCAATTCTCATGCCCTTCTATAAATTACCATAATCTTGCTTTGTAAATATTATATAGAAAAATTAATGAATGCTTTACACAGGGAGAAATTACCATACTCTGAATAGCTAGGCCTGTGCTATGCTATCAACCCACAAACCACAGTGGTTCAAATTAACAAACATTTATTCCTACCTCACTCAGGTTATTGCTAGTCAAAGTGATTCTACAAAGTAGCCTCTTTGATCTTGTTCTATTTTTATTTCAACATGTACTTTTAACATGGCTGATCACTTCACCAGAGAAGACAGTACTACTGAAGGATCTTAGGCCAACAACTTAATACTCTAGCCAAGAAATGCCACATAGTACCTGACATCCAGAAAGGAATTTGGAGCCATCAGAAAATACAAAAGTTCTATGGGGCTATAATCAATACTACCTCAATTCCCTTGTTACTGAAGTTCAGATCATAGTGAACCCTCTTCTTGGTTTGTATCCTCCTCTATCCTGTAGGATGTTACATTTTTAAAAGAAGAATACCATAGTAGAGAGAAATTAGGTGTTCACCCATCGGCACCAGTTCCTAGGTAAGTGACCTTGAACAAATTGTTTAACTTCAACAAGCTTCATTTTTTTTCAGGCTGGGATAGTAGTATAACACCTATCTTATCAATCTGTACAGTTAGAAAGAATAATACTTGGAAAGTGGTTGTGCATTGAATAAGCATTCAATAAATTCTTGGCCATCCCAAAATATGCAGTTAAGATCAGAGCTAGGCTTATTGCTCATTTCCTATATTCTCTTTCCCACTTAGAGAAGATTGAAGATTGAGCTTCACTGGCCAGAGAGGGCTGAACTGGGGGATGAGAAAAATGTATGTATGTATCTGAGGTCTCTGTGTGGAGACTATGGAGTCTCTGTGTCAGTAGAATGAAAGTTATTTCTGATTCCTGTAAACGCTGCCCTTTAAATGGGCTTCAGTGAGAACTTTGCAACTGCCATGATAATGATAGTTGTAGATAACAGCAACCTAATTTTCTGGATCCATTTCAAAGCTGGTTTAAGTTTACTTTGCAATGTAAATAATGGTTTTACGTCAGTTGTGTAAATAACGCCCACGCAGACTTTACCGAAAATCACACTTTTTCTTTTAACTTTGCTTTCAAGAAGAGGTGCAGATGTAATTTTATTTAAACAAAATCTACTATTCAAAAAATTTGAATTTATATACAAGAATTATAGGTGTACTTTCTCATCTTGAAGCAGGATTCAGGATAGAATTGATTTAAATAGCATACTTTCGCCTACACTGTACAGCGGTCTGATTGGCCAACAAATTTTCTAGAATAAAGCGTTACCTATAAAGGCTTCTGTGAAGGCCATGTATGATCATCACCTTCTCCAAGCACTTTTACATGTGGGAAATTGGAATATTGGGAAAGTTAGCACTTTTTACTGTTTAGCCTTCTGTTTATATTATCACCATAAGTGATTAAAGACTTGATTGCTACTTTCATGATAGCCACCATGAAAAACAATTTGACAGTTTTTCAAAAACATAACCGTTACAATAAGAACAAATATTTTCACTCCTAAGTGCATACAAAAGAGAATTGAATGCTTCCATCCAAAAACTTATACATATGTTCATAGTAGCATTATTCAACATATTCAATAAGTAGAAACAAAAGTGTGGATTAATTGATGAGTGGAGGAACAAAACATGGTATATGCACACAATGAAAAATTATTTAGTCATAAAAAATAATACAGTACTGATACAAGATCCAACAAAGATAAACCTTGAAAATATGCTAAATGAAATACGATGGACACAAAAGACCACATATTGCATGTTTCAATTTATATAAACTATCCAGAATAGGCAACTCCATGAAAACACTAAGCAGCTCAGTGTTTGCCAGGAGCTGGGGCAAGAAGGTCCAGGGAATGGCTACAATGGCAGTTTCTTTCAGGTATGACAAAAATGTGTTAGCCATAGACAGATGTATGGCTTGTTCAACCTTGTGAATATACTTGAAACCACTGAATTTTACACTTAAAAATGTGAATTTTATGCTATGCAAATTTTATCTCAATCTTTAAAAAGCTTATTAAAAGATCTAAATAAAAAATGAAAGTCACAAATAACCTTATGATCTGAGGGCAAGTGTCATTAACATTTTTGAATATTCCATTGCACTCTTTTTCCTAGACATATATCTATTTTGATGAAGTCAACTCATTTCAAGCATATACATATACATGTTTTCCCCTTTGACATTATATTGCAAGTGGTTTGGGATTTTGTTAAGGGAAAAAAAAAGTGTGACAAATACTCTAAGTAACCTTTTCTCTTAAAAAAAAAAAAAATGTTAAGTTTGATCTTGTGCCAATGGTTCCAGCTCATCCACTGATTGGGCAAGGGCATGGAAATGTTTTCTAGAGGCAAGTTCTCACACTGGACATGACTGTGAAGTATTATGACACTGAGTGTTGAGATTTACTATCAAGGTAGGAAAATGGTCCAATGCAATTATCTTGCCAAACCTTCTTTCTCCCTCAACATTCCTTTCTTTCATACATCTCTGTTTTTCATCCCAGGCCTATAGTCAAAGGCTGCATAATGGCTAATGATTAACCAGCTGCCCTGATTATTAGCCAAGCTAGTGTATACAGGAATATTGCATATTGAGCAATAAAATCCTTGGATACTGTACGTTAACTGGTACAGTGTGTATTCTAAATGTCTCCCATTTGGATGGGAAAGTCTAGTATATTTTATGTGTTTTTTTTTTCTCTTTATATTTCATTCAGAAGCTAAAACAACATATCCTCTTTTCTACATGCATGAAAGACTCCAGTGTTTTAATTTACAAACAAAAATTAGAAATTAAGACACCAAGTTAAAATACAAAAGTACTGTGACCCTTCCTGGAAACAGAAGTTATATAAAACATTGAGGCAAAGCAAGAACTCCTTGTGAAATAGGTTCTGGATATAATATTATGAAAGTATTTCAGATATTTAGGTTAAATATATGATAAAGATTATAGTCATCAGAAAGCATTCATTTAACACTGTTTTCTAGGCCCCTAACAATAAATAATTGATTGCCAGTTATAGCATAACAATGGTCCATTTATTACAAAGTCAATTCAGATTCTCATGGTTCAATTTGCTCAGACCCACCCAACAACTCAGTGACAGATTGGCAGTCCATATTCTTTAATTCCCAGGCTGGTTCTAATGCTGCAAGATCACAAGGCCTTTATAATGGAGCTTATAAAAGCACATTTCATATAAGGCAACTATTTAGAAAAAACATGACCTTTCAAATTATATCACCATTTTCCACATAAAAGCCTCAGCCAGCCTCTTAATTCATTCGACCTTTGGAAGCCATAAAATCACTTCACAGGGAGAGTTGATGTAGATTTGATTGGGGCCCTGTTCCTTCTGACCCAGAATAGGTAGAAGCCAGTCACCCACCACACAGCCTAGGGAACATCAAAATTCACTATCCCTGGAAGAAATCTGCAGTCAGTAAAGTCATTTGAGTTCAGCCATGCATTGCTAAAGACAGAACTGGTTTAGCTAGCTAGAGGTTTCATCTTTGTATCTCCAATGCAAACTGAAGAAAACCTTTAAGACTTTCCACCTTCCTGGAGATGAACACTTGAGAGAGATTAGTAAATATAGGACCTTATAAACCAAAGTTCTAAGAATAAGTATGCATAAAAATTAAAGTCACCAGGAAAAAGTAGTATAGTTAATGGAATTTCTGTTCATTAAAAATTGCTACACTTTAGAATTTGGAGCATGACTGGGTGGTACAAAAGAAAGAGAAAGAGAACTTGAACAAATATGGTAATATCTTTAAAAGATACCCTGTTCCTATCAACATAAATTGATTTTTATTTAAATTTAAAACATTTTTTTAGTTGTAGATGAACACAATACTTTTATTTTACTTATTTTTATGTGGTATGGAGGATCAAACCCAGTCCCTCACACATGCTAGGCAAGTGCCCTATCACTGAGCTACAACCCCAGCCTCGAAATTGATTTGTATACTCTATCTACCTTATAGGAAACACCAAAGAGTTGATTGAATGGAAAAAATTACTACTAAAATTTGTTGAATTTTAAGCTCCCCACTTTTTTTCAATGTATAGATTAATGTACCTAAATGAGATTCTATTTTGTATGTGTTTTTTTCTTTGTTTTATTAGTTCTGATCAGTTATAAATGACAGTAGAAAGCTCTTTGATTCATTGTACACAAATGGAGCAGAATTTTTCACTTCTCTGGTTGTACATGAAGCAGAGTCACACCATTCGTGCAACCCTACATGTACCTAGAATAATGATGTCTGTCTCATTCCACCATATTTCCTACTTGTATCTATTTTTAATCCTACTTTTTTTTTTCACAAAACATGATATTAGCATTTTCCCCTTGTGATTACAAATATTATGAGAACATCATATTAAACTTCTGTCAAATACCCCAACATGTAAATGTGTTTTAATTTATGGAAATACTGCATTATTAATAATATTTAGCATTTGGGGGGTTTTTTGTATCATAAATAAAAATCCAATGACCATCTTGTGAATAAAATATTTTTATGAATTTCAGCTTGTTTTTTTTTTGCAATGCATTAATTTTTAATATAATAAATCACTGTTAATCATTGAAGATGAATGTCACCAATAATCTTTTATTTCTCTCTCTCTCTCTCTCTCTCTCTCTCTCTCTCTCTCTCTCAATATATTGCTGCCTTCTTTTGACACCAATAAACACTGGATTTGGACTGTGAACCAAGGAAGCAGGGTCAGTACTGTGTTTTTACCTGCATGCCACTGACATTCCATGGGCTTCCTTGGATGACAATCACTGTGCCTTTAATAACATTCAAAACACCTCAACCCCATGTAAGCTATGAAACTGAACCTTGAACAGGAGATAACTGGGAGTATTATGTAAGAAACAGACAGAACAAGTGATGCTCTCAGCTCTGGTGGTTTTCAGCCACCTTTGAAAATCTTTTTATCTTATGTTTTATGGCCATAAAACAAAATCCTAGCACAGCATTAAAGTAATGCTTTAAGTGGCAAAATTTTCAATATGTAGTTGTATAGCCCCACTGGAAATGTCTAGGGTTCTCTTAGCTATGATTGAAAGGAAAACTTCCTAGTTTGAGAACTATAACAGCAGATGTATTTTCTTACCTGGGGTGGGGGTGGGGGTGGGGGACAAATTGTTCTTTTCTGCTTCAGGGAAATTTTAAAATGCTAAAAGTCTTGCTATCTTTAGAGGCACTATTGTCCTCCTGAGACAATTTTGGCCACCTGATTTCTAAGCATTTGGCCAACAGCTGTGCCCAAAATAGGTAACTGATTAGGGTTGATCTTTTCTAACATCACACACCATAGGGGAAAGCAGCCCACACCTTTTCTTCAAGGAAGATGGAGAATTTGTAGAGATGACTCAGAATCAGGGAATGGAAATGAAAACAGACATCCAAACAGAACACTGAAAACAACAGCCCTGCTGAGTTCATTGGTGAAGAGACAGTAGAAAATTCCTGAGTGGAGAAAAGATGAGCCTCCTGCAGTTAGTGGCAAAGAGCCATTCCCAGCACCACAAGGAAGTGAGGCTAGAGCCGTCAAGGCCCTGTTACATCTGTTTGCAGAGTTCTGCGGCCTCACCAGCTATCATGTAGTCTTTTTATGGAAACCAGATAAACATCATGCGTCATTGTGGCTATTTCACAGTATCAGGGAAGTGGAGGGAAGAGTACTATGAACTGCAGATAGGCTAGCCTATGGGGCTCTCCAAGCAATTAGCATATAGAACAAGAAAAAAAAAATGAAAAGCATTTTACCAATGATACTTTTAAAAAAAAATAAATCATACAGAAAAATAATCCTAAACATATAGATGTTTACCACCTGTTCCCAGAGGCATGTTAATGGTTGTGCCACCTCCCGAAACCCCTCAAAATCCATTTGGTTTGGGATCTTCCAGGCCCAATAGACTGAACATCTATATTCTGTCCCAAGGCAGACACGCTTAGGAACGCCAGTCCTCTGAAATTGAAAAGGCCTTCACTTCTACTCTGCATTGCAGTCTTGTGCTGAAGGCATCTAATGGAGGGAGAGATGGGGAGAGAACTTATGCCCTGTTGACTCCAGTCTCCTCATCCTTGCCTGTCAACCTTCTTGACCAATGAGCTGATTTCTTAGGTTTATGTCTTTCTTGCATGCACTGTGTTTTGATGGACCCTTACCCTTTTCTGGTCCCCTCTTATTTGTGGCCACTATTATGTATCAGGACCCCTCCCTGAGGGGCCTGGGGTATGTAGGCATAATGTGGAACAAGTCAGTGCACTATTTCTCTACACTCAGTTTTATCTGACTTGTATATTTAATGTAGAAGTCACTCCCTGGCTCCAGAATGGTCTGTGCAAGTACAGCCTTCTTCCTGCCTCCCACTCCTATTCCTTCCTGCTCCTTTCTCATGCTGTTTATTTATTTATTTTTATTAGTATCATTATTATTTGTTCGGGCTCCCGAGAAAGACTCCTGTGACTTCTTTCCACTTGGCCAAATTGTCCCAGACTCTTAACAAGGTTTAATTGTTGGCCTGAGAGTGTTGTCAAGGGGCACAGTGATCATTGTGCTAGTGCCTAATTAAGAAGGAGGGAGGTCACTCAGGGACAGGGATCACAGTATAATAATGGAAAGGGAGGAAATGAAGTCAGAAAGTTGAAGAGATGTCTGCACTGCCTGGTTCATGGCAGCCTTATTCACAATAGTCAAAATATTCCATCAATATTTGAACAAAGAAAATGTGGCACATATACAATGGCACAATGGAATCCACAGAATATTATCCCACCTTAAAAAATAAGGAAATCTGTCAGTCTGTCATTTGTAACAACACAGATGAATACTAAGTGAAATAAGTCAGGCACAGAAAGACAAATAATCATATGTGGAATCTAAAAAGGTTGAATTCATAGACGCATAATAGCATGGTGGTCACTAGGGACTGGGGTGATGTGGAGTAAAGTTGAATTAGGAAGTTGCTGGTCCAAGGATACAAAATTTCAATTAAGCCAAACTAATAAATTTAGAAGACCAATTATATATATGAGGAGTATAGTTAATAACAATGTATTATATACTTGAAAATTGCTGAAGGTACATTTATTTATTTATTCATACATTTATTTATTTATTTGTTGGGACTGGGGATTGAACCCAGGGGCACTCTACCACTGAGCTACATCCCAGCCCTTTTTATTTTGAGATAGGGTCTCACTACATTGCCTATATTGACATCAAACTTGCCATCCCTCTGCCTCAGCCTTCCTGATAGCTGGGATTACAGACATATGCCACTGCACCTGACTGAGTAAATTTTAAATATTCTCACTACACACATATACACACACACACATATGTGAATCAGTGGACCATTAATTAGCTTGGCTTACTCATCCCACAATGTATGCATAAATCAAAACATCCTGTTGTATACCATAAACACTTATAATTTTTATTTGTCAATTAAAATTTTTAGATTTACATTTTTAAAGTGATGGAAAGGGAAATGGGCTTGGAGTCCCTAAGAACTAGGTCAGAACACTGGCTGCAGCATTTACATGGACAACTTTTTTAACCTTTAAGAGTGCCTATTTTCTCATCTTTAGAATGTACCTAATAACACTCACTGCAATAAACTTCTAGAAATATTAAATGAAGGACTGCAGGTGAAAAGAAGGTTATACATAATCAGTTCCAAGGGTCCTCTTTCATCCCATATGTGACACACAGCTGAAATTTAGTATATAGTTACTGACTGAATGAATTAATGTGAAGATGTTTGTCAAATGTGTGGAGTAAGATCCCTTTTGTAGTAAGCCCAAATTATTCTTTTGCATAACACCTAAGGGTGTTACCTTAGGTTTCCAGAATTCCCCAGGAGGAAAGCAAGAGAGGTACATGTGAGAATATTGCTATTATTTCTTATGTCTGTCAATAGGCATAACTCAGCATTTCAAGTAGACATTTTCATTGGATATATTAATACAAATTTTCTATTTCTAGAAAGACTTTCAAGGAAAGCCTTCGATGATGTCCACTCCACTGACTCTCCATCCTATTTTCTGCCACCCTGTCTCCAGCACCTTCTACAGTATATCCTCAAAGATACCAAAACACTGTTGGTCTCCTCAATTCCTTTATGTGAGTCATTCCCTCCATTCCATGACACTCACTGCAATAAACTTCTAGAGTTTATTATCTTTCCCTCAATCCACTGTAGATTATCTTGCCTTCTAGCTCAACTATTGCTTCTAGAAAGCCTTTCCTAACACTAGCTTTCCTCCTCTCATAGTTCTCTTAATTCTTCCTTTTCTACTAATCGCTTTTATGGTTATTATGTTTGTCACTTTACTGTCTGTTAGTTTGGTTGTGTCTCCCTCTCTAGATTGTCATCTTCATGAGAACAGGGTCAATATCTCTTGCTTTCCTCTGTGTTTCTATAGTACTTCCTAGTCCCCAGCACACAATAGGTGCTTAAATAGTATTAGCTGAAAAATGAGTGAAATAAAAGCACTTCATGAGTCCACATTGGCTCCTCTTCAAACAACTCTCCACTAAGTAGGGCTATTTTATAAGGTTTGGTAAGCCTGAAATGCTTTTATTCCATCTTAATCCCTAGTGTTCTACTCATGTTGTTTAAAAAAAAAAAGTTTCTCATAATAAAAACACAACCAAATTTCCAGTGCACATATAGGGAAAATACAGGGAGAAACACCCTATTGAATAGCTAAACTCCATGGGTCACATTAGCTCTTTACTGTGGCTCACTTGCATTTAGTGAGCAGCAGAAGGAAATTTATAATACTGTTCCCAATTTGATTATCCTCTAATCATAATTTTTTAATGAAGATATAACCATGTACCTCTGATTTCCTTCTGAGAGTGTTTGTGGTGGTACAGATGCAGGTGCACTCCTTTAGCAATTAAAACATGATTCATGAGGTGTGTGACATCACAGAAGGTTTAACAAGGGCGAAAGGTAACTAGAGTACAAGTGCCTGACTGGTGTTACTAGGTTACTATCTGGTAATCTTCTCACTTATCTTGAGCTTCTGGTGTTTTCAATTCTACTTAATGCAGACTGGAGCTACCCTGATGTGTCTAGTGCTGTAATGTATTGACTCTGGTCAAAAAAGGTAGCTGTTCACAATTATAGGAAGTTGAGTATTTAAAACACAGTGAGAGATGTGGACAAAATTATGGGGAAGGGCAGCGTCAGGAAGTTTTTTACTGACTTATTTAAGTTCCTTTTCATAGTATCTGATTGCACATAATTCTTCAAAAGACTTACCTTACCAATCAATATAAAATATGTTCCTCATGCATGGTATTCATGTTTTGATAGGTCACACAGATATATTTCTACCCTAAGTATTTATCTCCCCTCAGGTGGGAGAAAATCGGATGAATAATGTGATTTTCAATTGTTCATGTTTACCACTCTCCCTTTATAAAACTGGAATAGCTCATAGACAACTTTCCCAGAAATGTAAGAAGAATCATCAACAGACTATCATACAACTTGAATATGCAGTGATATAAATGGGAGATTAGAAATAGTTTTGGACTTTTGTCTCTATTTAGGCCAGAATAAGAGAGCTATCAAAAAATAAAAGAAACTCTTAATTGAGCAGGCTCATTCAGTCATTCATTCAGACAGGAAATCACATACTTTTTAAGCAGCTAATATGTGGCATGGATACTGCTAGGGGCAGGAGGAAAGAGGAATTAAACCTATAGGAAAATAGAATGCTGAATTCTGGGAGTGAAATCTCCAAGTTAAATGGCTCTATCATGTTGGGTGATTACTTTAATATACAGAGTTGTGGAACAACATAAATGAGGAATTTCTAACCTCTCCTGGCAGAGTCCAGGAGGCTTTAGAGAGAAGGTGGCTGGGAAGCCGTTGGTCATAGATGGATACTTATTTCTTCAATAACATCTTTATTGGGCACAGAGGCAATCCATAGCATTGCTAAGCAGAAAGTTTATGAAGGAAAATCAGACACATCTGAGAATGGATTGATATTTAAATTGTTAAGCAAGAAACACATTTGAGGATAGACTACTATTTGAATAAGTTAAATAACAACTCTTAGGTTCATATGACTCCAAGGTAATATTCATATGATAGCCAAAACACTTATAATCATGACTAACATTTATTCATAATAATATGTATCATTAAAATGTTCATTTATTAAATATTAAGAGCCTATAGCACTTAATGCTAGGCACTGATCTTGTTTAATTTACACAGTTAAGCTTTGAGAATATCATCTCCACTTTACAGGTAAAACATTTGAGATGAAGTTAAGTACATTATGTACTCTACAAAGAGGAACGGTGGGGTGAGGATGCCCATTAGCACCTATCTGACATCAAGGTGCATGTTTCTATTCTCTACAGTCCCAGGAAGTATTTGAGAAATAAGAAAAAGACTTGGAGGCATGAGACAGAAACGATGACCAGTCCTCTTCAATTAACAGTGAAAATACACGATTCACTGAAACATGAGGCAGAAGTAGAATGAGGCTCTACAATGGTAAATATAATTATTTTCTTCTAGAAAATTTCAAATGTCCAAAAATGTTTGGATAATAAAATAAACCAATGCACTCATCACCTGTCTCTAACAATTATCAACAATTTTCCAATCTTGTTTCATCTCTCCCTTAACTCTTTGTTCTTGAATATTTAAATGCAAATATTAAATCTATTCTCTTATAAATAGTTCAACATGATTCTTGAACTAATGAGGCATCATTCCTCTGTTATTAGCATAGACATATTTGAAAAGCATTATTCTCTTTAAAAAGAATCTATGATACTACCGAACATTTTCCAAATTAAAATGAAATTTCCATAAGAACAAAGAAAAACTCTACTGTTTAAAGTTATATTGATATCATTAATCAAATATCAACTAAAATAAAGTTGATTCTAAAAAGACCATACTGAATGAGTAACTTAGGTCATTTTAGACACATATAAAATAAGTTGTACATGCAAGGAAGAAGATTCTCTCATTGGCTAGAAATAAATAAAAAGGATGTGATTAGATGATGTGAAACCGACAAATAATGTCTAACGTAAAAATGTGTGAGACATGCACACAATCAAAGGTCTTGCTCTTTACATCCATTAGATGAGAAGAACATGAATAAACTTGAAAAAAATAGTACCAGAAAACAGAGATATGTGTATCTACCTATATTTAAACAGAAAGAAAAAAAGAGCTGGAATTATCTTAATTAGCTATTTACTCTAGCAAACCTTTATGGAATAATATGTGACATTTTAGAGAAAGAGTTGTTCTTCTTCCAACACTCTTCACCTAGAATGTCCACCTGCCTCCATCCCAGCCGTCAAGACTCAAATCTCAAATCCTTATGTTGGTCAAGAAACTAGGCTCCAATAAATATAATAAGCAGCATGATAAGATGATATTTAACTAAATGGTTACAGGCCCAATTTAGGCACAAAGAAAGTATAATTTTATTAGAATATTTCAAAAGAATTTTCATGAAGGGTAATAAGGCCAGGTCTACAAAAATTTAGCTGAATTGAATTGGAAAAAAAAAAAAATTTAAACACTGTGTGTCTTATTAGCCACAGTTTCCCTCCTCCAGCAGTTAGAACCCCAGGGGCATTGTTCTCCACTGATCCTAAGCAGCTTCTAAAACCGCTCTGCTCCTGAGGGGCCCCCATGACAGTCAGCTCCCCAGACAGGTGCTGACTCAGTTCTACCAGCCAGGCGTGATGGAGAGCTCACCTGGATGAGCTGGTCAGTGCACCTCTGATGTGAGAGAAAGAACGGCTTCCTTCTTCTCTAATTAGACACCAGCAAACTAAATGACTAGATTCCTAGGCGTAGGCTATCATTTTACCACCTGGATGAGAAACAGAAAGATGGTACAGATATGATTCTTCAGCAAATTGGCTACAGCTGCCAAATTGCACACGCAGGCAGCCCAAGACAGCAACTATTTAACAGAATATCTGTGTTAGGCCTAAAATTTTCCTAAGACATGTTTTTATATACCTTATATTGTTAATCAGCAGGTGGGGTGAGGTATATGCTAAGAAGTGTAGATTAGACATCAGTTTATCATTCTAATTGGATTAGGCTGGAGAAAGTACACAGGAAGAAACAAAGATTCACTTGAGGTTATGACTGACTTTTTTTTTTTGCCTCAGTTTATTCACCTGTTAAATGAGATAGACAAATAACTATCTAAAGTTACCTCCTGGTATTGAGCTGAACATAAAATAAATAAGAATATGCATTTTAAAAGCTAAAAATGAAAACCATAATTATTTTAAAAATGAATTTCCTCTCAGTTAAGCTATTGGCTTTTCAATGTTTTGAGTTTTCTTCCTATCCTCATACTTATTACTTACAAATACAGAGGAAAATTGTTCAGATCCAAAAGTAAAGTCATAATCTATAAAAAGGCTTAAACTCTTCTAGATCAACATGATTCTAAATAACAACTTCAAACAGAACATGAGTATAATGAGCAAAATAAACTCCAATTTTGAAAAATAAATTACACTTCCAAATTTATTAAAAGGGAAGATCCCTGCTAAGTGTTTTTATCACAATAAAATAAGAAGAAAAAAACTAAATAATTTGCAAACTTCATGATTATTATTTGTAAACTTCTTTGTGGACCTTAGAAAAGGGATACCTTTTATTGTTGTACATATCACTTGTTGATTTTATACTCTATTGCAGAATATAATTAAGAGTTTAGCTCATAAATTATTGACGGAAGAATTGTTTTTGAATTTTATTTGATAATTAATTGCAGAATTTATGGAGATAGAAAGATGACTGGCATTCTTATCTTTTCTAGTCTATCCTTTCCCATTCTGTATATATGTGTATTGGGAGGGAGGGAGAGAACGAGACAAGAGCTTTATTAAAGGAGGGTTGATTTTTCCAGACCCCTTTCAATCTAAATCTATATCCCTAAAAAATGAGGAGGATTCTATGGAACTGCCACTTTAGTAGACACCGTTTCTGCTGTCAGAAGCACATAGTAATTTAATGGGTGACTGGAATTGGATTTGTGGGTTGGGATCTCTGTTCTGCCACTCATTAGCTGTGTGACAGAGGGCAAACCATTTAACTGTCCTGTCTCCATGCTTTCCTCTTTACAGTGGGATAATGGACAAATTGTGAAGATTTGGTGAGTCAATTCACACAAAGCTTAGAACATAGTAACTGTTCAATTAGCTTTACTCATTACTTCCAAATACACTGCACTTAAAAAACAAAAAACAAAACCTCTTGTTTCTGTAAAAGTTACTTTAATCTACCTTGTTATGTTTGAAAATAAAAGATGCTACAAGTAAAACAAGAAAGAAAAAAAGAAAGAAAGAGAACATTAATTTGATTACACTAGTCCATTAGCTGTGGAAGAAATATATTTCAAATCTGACTTAGAGTTGACATAGAAGACTCCTGATAAGCAAAGACCCAGTCGTTGCAGAAGAAAGAATTGCCGGTGAAACTTTAACTACTGCAAACAGAGGCCACCTTGTGAAATCAGGACCTGCAGGCATTATTGTAGACAGTTCTTTTGGAGGACAGTCCAAGAATATAGACCAAAAAGTATCTAGCTTTCACTCTCGGACACTCATTGAGCTCTTCTTGGGAAATTAAATGCTAAAAAATGAATGGGGGTGGGGGAGGGTGGAGATAAACTCTATCATGTTCATAAAAATGGCTATTGTAATATTATGTGTAATCTTGGAAAACTAAGAAATGACCTAAGTATCTCATAGGGGAATGTCTACTTGATGGAAAAGTACACTATTAAAAGCAAACACTAGCAATATGGAAAATACTTTTTGATTACAAAGAGAAAAAGTAAATTAAAAGTGCATAAGTATATTTATTACTGCATCTTTGTACCAATATATTTATAAATATTTTATATAATTGTATGATCAAAATCAATCAGGAAACTGGGGAAATAACTAGGTTTTGTCTGAAACAATCAAGAGCAAATGCCTTTATAATGTTCTATATTGATACTTAAACAATAAATATTGAATTAACCCACAAACATATATATGAAATATAAGGGGAAACTAATCAAGCAACTGATGTTTTGATGAACTGAGATCTTAGATCACTGAGGGATTTCATAAATTCTTAGATTTTTACTCCTTTCTGCTGCTGCTGACACATCTATTAAAACAACATTCATTTCACATTTGTGACAGGACCCCAACAGTTTATAACTCTGCAAGTTTGAAGTGAAAAAGCATGCTAATTCTTACCATTTAAGAAGTAAATGTGAAATTACCTAAGTAAACCCCCCACCGTCACGCCCACACATAAAGATGGGGTCCTGATTAGAATAAGATATATCCTATGCTTGTATAATTTCATGAAAATGAATTCCACTGTCATGTGTAACTAAGAAAAACCAATAAAATAAAATGTTTTTAAAAAGTAAATGTAAAATTGTGTTAGTTACTAAAAACAGTGGGAGGAAGAGTAAAATCCAACATTTATTGAACACCTATGATGTGACATATATAGGCTTCTTAAAAATATACAACCTCTCATTTAAAGTACTAAAAGGAAGTTGCAATTGATAGTATAAATATATTGATCAAATTCCATTCCAGTCAGGCACCAGGCTTGCCTCTAAGACATCCATAACCACAAGTGCAGACAGGAAGGGACACGTGCTGAATAGAAGATCATGGGCTCCCTGTTGCTGACTTTGGCACCAGGGTTCAACCTCAGGCTCAGAACATGACATCACAGAGCACATTTGACTGACCAGGCTGCTCCCATGGGTTAGACCAGTCACTCATGATAATAGTCAGCAAAAAAACAACAGAAGACCAGAGCACTCCTCCGCATCTCAGTGGCACGGGGATCCAAAGGACAGACACCATTTTAAGAAGGAAAAAGCCAAGAAAAAAGCCACCATCATGTGGATTTGAACTTAGAATTCATAGAATGTTCATCTTAAAAAGAAAAGAGATCTAAAAAAAAAAAACCCCGAGCTATTCAAACTGAAGGAGCCAGAGAAATCATTAGTTGACGGTATTTTTCTTTTTCTTTACTACCAAGAGTAATAAGGTTTGGGGTGGGGTGAGAAGAAAGAGAGCCCAAGTTTAAGGAACATTAGATAGATTATAGAAAATGAAGCTAATTTTCCTTATCTAAGCAGTATGTGAATGCCTTTTTTTGTATTGTGAGCTATTTGAAAGCAGAAATTACATTTTCTTTTTCTACTTATCCCCCATCAGAAACTGGCACATTTGCCTCTGCTACTTATACAAAAAAAAAAAAAAAAAGGCCCTGAATGCATAAATCATGAGACTTGAAGGGATTAAAGAGATTTCCTAATCCATCATCCTGATTTAAGATAGACTCCCATAATTCAGCACCGAAATCTTTTTGCTGGGGACCCAGAGATTGACAGTGGGTCTGCTTTGGCTGGTACAGGAGGAAACAGTCACTCTCCTTCTGCTCTACATTTTTTTTCCTCTCTTTCTTCCTTTCCCTTGCAGTTTACAGATTTGTTTGTTTGTTTTTCACTTTCTGACTATCAATAAACTTCTACCCTTCATATTAGCTTACTCTTCCAATTATAAAAACAACAGTTCTAATGAGCCATCGAGAAGAGCATTAGAGCAAAATAGAAAAAGCATTTTTTAATCTAAAGAAAACCTGTAAAGAAGTTGAATCACCACTGTATTGATTATGTTGGTGTTTCAGACTTAAAACTTTATTCCCCAATAAGACATGCCTCCTGATTGCCTACTGAATCATCCTGATGCCTAGCACTATAAATTTTGTACATTGATTAAGACATAATGCCTACCACATTCACAATTATCCAACTTGGCTGTGTTTTGTTTCACTTTTGTTCTCTTCGGTTTTATTTATTTGTTTTGTTGTTGCTGTTGTTGTAATTTCCTTTTTCCTTTAAAAAGAAGGAGGAAACTTCCCTAGTTACACCTACTTTAAGGACATTTATTTGGAAGGAAAAAAATATTGACTTGTGATTATAGTTTAAGTCCTCAAAATAGAAAAATGTGCCAAATTGCTTAACCAAATGCAGATTTGGTTGGGATTCCAGAATTACTCCTGAGTCAAGGCCTTGGAAAGTCTGAACCATTGCTTATCTTTAATTTATGGTTCTCTACTAAGGGCCACACCGAACTGATTGTACACAAGGTTAAAATTTTGGCTTAGAAAGATTGTGCTTCACAGAACAGACATCAAGACAAACTTGCAGTGTATTTTTTTTTTCTTACATTTTGCATCTGTTTCCCTCAGCTAAATACTCCTTCATGTAGGTGTACCTAGTCTTGACTAACACAGCTGTCTACAAAAGCAGTCTAAGATAAAGGCAGACTGTTGGATGGGCTATCCTGATGTTGCTGAGCTCTTTCATTTCCTTCTTTGTTATTTTGGCCTCTTAAAATATTCTGGCCTCATAAAAATAAAATATTGTTTGTGGCCTCTCACCAAAAAATGGTCTGAAACTTTTCAAAATTCTAATACACGATTTAAAAGGTGCCTGCATCTCCCAAGTTTAGAGTGAAATGTGCTAATGTAAAAATTGTGTGTGCTTTTTTCAAGTTTTTGCAGTTTTCAAATACTATAATTTTAAATAGAGATCCATACGAAGTGAAATCTTCCTTTTCATGCCTAGATATATACCTATGCCAACCGAACTCACTATTCCAGAGACAATCAAGGTAGCTAGAGGGCTATGAGGGCCCTGTGGCTCTATTCTCAATGTTCAGCACAGTGCTCCCCTATGGAAAGGTAGCTGGGCAGCTTGCTTGGATTATCAGTCTAGGTCTTGGCAAAAAACACATGGTATGCTCCTCAATAAAGGGATATATATATTCCTCACTCCATATATATGTGTGTATGTATTTGTGCGTGTGTGTGTGTGTGTGAGTATATATATATATATATATATATATATATATATATATATATATAGAGAGAGAGAGAGAGAGAGAGAGAGAGAGAGAGACACTGAAGCAAGTAATTGCAGTGTTGGGAGAAAGGATGGGTGCTACCCTGGGCCACAGGGAGTAAGAGAAGGAAGCAGTTACCAAAACCTAGAGAAAGACAGAGGTATAGAGCCATATATCCCACCCCAAGCCAATCAACGTTTGGCCGTCTTCTGGTGACAGACAGTGATTCAAGGGCAGATGTAGATCTAGATTAGCCTGATAGTAGTGAAGCTCAGGAATTATGATCAAAGATATGAGGAAAGTTGTTTCTTCCCTCCTGGAAATGAATGAGGACGTGTGTGGTTCTGGGAGGCTCTAGAATTTACCTAAGAAAAGCCATAAAGAGAGAGCCCGATGGCCAGAATGGTGCAAATTGGAGAAAGTCATCTCCACCTTGTGTATCATGAGTGTCTGAATCAAATTACAACTGCTGTTTGCCTTGTTTCTCTATTTCTCAAAGTTGTCAATATATTTCTTTTAGCCTTAAAGTTGGACAGAATTGGGTTTGGGATTTTTTTGGTGCTTGCAAACAAGAATTTATAGTTTTATTGCCTTTTCAACTTTTAAGCTTCTTCATTATCTAAAGCACTGAAACTATGGAGAATATATATATATATCCCAAACTACATATTCAACTCCATCTAGATTGATGTTAATCATTCTCATATGTCTGTCCATGTAGATATTCACTTAGAAGTCAGAGAGTCAATGAAATTCTTTAACACAATTTCTGCCATTTTTTTTCCTGACACCTCCTTTTTTTAAAAAAAGATATTTTGTTTTAGTTGTAGTTGGGCACAATACCTTTATTTTATCTTTATGTGGATCAAACACAGCACCCTGCCCATGTTAGGCAAGCGCTCTACTGCTGAGCCACAACCCCAGCCCCTGACACCTTATTTAGCAAAATTACAACAGAAATATTTTTTGTTATTCATTAAAACAATTTTATTTTCACTTTTTATTTTTCAAAATCGCTCCTTCTTAGCATATACCTGCCCAAAATATTATTTGTATGCCCATAGTTGTACTGTTTTAAATTTATTTTTTGGTTATTTGCTTATTTCATACCTAGCTTATTTGATCGTGGTGTAAATGTGACACTTAATCTCATTTAACACATTGCTATAAAAGGAAATCAAAAAAACACAAACTTCAGTTTATTAACTTGGAAATTTGTTTAGATATAACAATCAGGAAATAGATTCCAAAAATAGATTAGAAGTAAAGTGTGGCAGTCCTCATATTTGTAGTGGTCAGAGCTTGTTTAAGCTTTTTGTTTTTGTTTTCATTTTTATATGTTTATTTTCCCCTACCATTACTGAGGTATTACTGAACAAATTAAATCTTTCTGTATTTAATGTGTATAATGTAAAATAGCCTTTTAATTAGCTTCCTGTAGGGATTTTTACATTGCATATAATTCCAGTTCTTCTTAGGAGAGTCTTTCTAGGTATAATCTTTCAGGAAGCTCTCTCTTCCCCTTTGAAACCATGGAATGAGTGTATCTTGTCCTAGGGTTGTGATCCATCAGGCAGGGAGGAGTGCTTCATGCTACCACACACTGGATGTGATGGTAGGGCAGCCTAAGCCAGAACAAAAGTCCACTGAAAGGCCAATGTAGCACATGGTCACCGTGTGGGACCAGACAGTTCAGCAGACAGTCACGGTTGATCAACTACAGAAGAAAGATAAGGCCAGGAAGACTTTTGACCTTGCAGGCAAAGGTGGGTCACTCTGTAGTGTAGGAAGCTGCCTCTAGTGGGCAGATGGCCCTGGAATACATGAAGGACACAGTGCCTTACAGAGAAAGTAGTGTAATTGCAGCTGTGGCAGAGAGTATTTCTAGGGGCAAAGACAAGTAACTCTGTTTCATATAAATAAATGGACACTGGCAAAGAGAGGCAGCCCAGGGGGCCCCACTGACCCTGGGGGAGGACACGAAGACTGAACTACTAAGGCAAAAGAATGTGGGGGGGGAGGGGGGGGCTGGGGATGTGGTTCAAGCTGTAACGTGCTTGCCTGGCATGCCCGGGGCACTGAGTTCGATCCTCAGCAACACATAAAATAAAATAAAGATGTTGAGTCCACCGAAAACTGAAAAATAAATGTTAAAAAAATTCTCTCTCTCCCTCCCCCACCCCTCTCTCCCTCTCCCACCCCTCTCTCCCTCTCTCCTCTCTCTCTTAAAAAAAAAAAAAAAAAAAAAAAAAGAATGCAGGGACCAGGATGCCTGTGGTCACCATGGGATACAGGGGTTAGGGCAGAGACCCTTGAAAGAGTAACCACAGTCAATTGATTCTCTGCTATGATTAGCTATACATGTGCTCAGAGTCACTGAGGAAAGCATGCGTACAATTCACCTAAATGTCATTTTGATTCTCAGTTAACTACTCTTTTATATGTAAAACCTCATATGAAAGGTATTAAAAACTGTATGGATTGAATAGTGTCCTCCTTAAAAGATACATTGAAGTCTTAATCCCCAGTATCCCATTCTGAATGATAATTGTTGGACATAGAGAATAGAGTCATTGCTGACACAATCAGTTACCACCCAGTAATTGGAAGCTAGTGTGGGCTGTCAGGTGAAACTGACTAGTGTCCTTGCACGAAGAGAAGAAGACAGACATCTGAGGGAAGAGTGTCACATGATGGCAGAGCCTGAGAGTGAAGTGCTGCAGCTGTGAGCTGAGGAGTGCCAAGGATTGCAAAAGACCAAAAGCTGGGACAGAGAGCAAGGGAGGATTGTCCCTGCAGGTTTCAGGGAGAGCAGGGGCCTACGGATACCTTGTTTTGCACTAGCAGATTTTGGAACTGTGAAACAACAAATTTCTATGGTTTTAAACCACCTACTTTGTGGTATTTTGTTATATAGCTCTAGAAAATTAATATAGAAAAATGCCATATTTTACTAAATCCAAGACAACCTTACTTGCAAGATACACTATTTTTTATGTACCTTTAAGAGAAAAAAAAGGTGTCATTTCAAGCATGACATGCTATCAACTGTGAAATGCAAACTGATTTAGAGACATTAAAAAATATATCTAAGAAACTATAAAATATGGTGCCTAGTTTCTATCAGTTCAATTTGATACTAATGTTTGAATGAGTATTAATTTGAATGAGTCATATAGGATGCCAGGCACCATGAATGTGCTCTCCAGCTGGTGTCTAAACAGGCATCAACCCATTTTGGACATCTTCAGATAAGTAAGGTATGTAAAGTGGTGCCAAACAGGCATATTCCATTTTAAGATAAGTGTGGGATGTATTTTTCACATGAGTATCACAGGATGTTAATCCTTACCTCTGGGCAGGTCAAATGTAGGAAAAAATGAATAACATTAGTATGAGTTGTTTTCTACTCCTTCATTTTATTGTGTTTTTGTTTATTTGTTTTTTACTGGTGAATGTTAATTATAGAGAAGGGTGTGAGTTTCATTGTGAATATACATGCAAATGACATTTGTTTTTGTGTGATTGGCTATCACTGTATCACTACTACCTTCATTCCTTAGTTTCTTAGGATCACTGATATTCTAGGCTAGTGGTTCTTGACCCAACTGTATATCAGAATCACATAAGAATTAAAAAAAAATCCTTCCCTGAAATTCAAAAGCTTGATAATTTTCTATTCATAAAATTATGAAGAAAGGTTCTTTCAAACCTCTCTGTTATCATACAATCTCTAAGGAAAATTTGGTAATATCTATCAAAATGTGTTTGGACCCAGAAATTCCACTTCTAGGAATTTACTTCAAGGTCTATGTTACTATAAGTGCAAAAGACTTGCAGGTAAAATGTCTTTCACTGGGCATTATATACCATTGGAAACTACCCAGGTCTATTTGTAGGTTAGTCAAACAAATTCTGCTACATGCTAACACTGTAGTGCTATTTTACAATACAAGCTATTTTTAAAAGAAGAATGGCTTCTGAGAACGGATATAGAGTGAAAAAAAGTGGGGCACAAAAGAGTATGCTGCTATATGATGTATTTGTATTTATATAGCTCTTACACCATTCATTTTAGCAAAAATAGAAAAAGAAAAATAGGACTAATAAACCAAAAATGAATGCAGATAGATAGTTCACTTTCTGGCATTAGAAGGAAAGAGAAGGGATTGTAAGGAACATACAATTAGTCTGAATACAATGTTTCTTGTAGTTTTGAGGGGTTTGAGTCAGGTAAATAGTTCATATACTTGAAAATAAATTATATCAACAAGGTGAAAAACAAAATGCTAAAATTTAATTCCAACAGAAACAAAATCATATCAAAGGGAAAATACAACCACACATTTAAAAATTGTTCAAATAATTCTTGAACACATTTTTCTCAGGAAAAAGAACAATAAGAATGTTGTAAACATTACTTAGCAGGTTTGTTGATATTAAATTTTTCTGTGTACTGTATGACACAGCAAATGAATAAATAGAATGGTACTGTTGGATTCAGGGTCCACATAGAGGGAAATCAATGAATAAATATGAAATGAGGAAGAAAAAGAGAAGCCCTGAACTACTGGATTTTAAACAAAGTTTACATGAACCCATGATTTCAAACATACATCCCTTTCTAGCTCTGTCCCCTGACATGACCCAGAAGCAATGTCACCTTGAGGCAATGAACATAAAAATAGTACCAAGATCTTGGTTTGGAAATACTTCCCACTGAATGGAAACCCTGTTTCCTGGAGAATTTGCTGATTTCAGATCAGAATCAAGGTGAACCAAGAACATCTTGTGTCAGAAAGCAAAGGAAGTGCCCAGAGAATTCGAAAGGACAAAGCAGGAAGCAGGAAGGACCAAATATGTGATGATTTGGGGCTTAAAGTTTGAACATAATGGACTGTAACACATTGAATTGTTTTTAAAAATTCTTGATTCTATAGTAGTACTGAAAGAGGAGTTCTTTTACTTACAGAAGAGTGCCAGAAAAAAAATTTAGAAAATGACTACATTGCAATCTCCAAAGTAATTCATATTATCAAAGTATGCTGAAACTAGTGGGCGAAAGTGTTTGGGGGAACATGATGTACATATAGTATCAGAATGTCATATTATAGTTATTAAAGATTAAGAAAAAAGAATACTTTCAAATGAAAAAATAAAAGTTGACACACACCTGCTGAGGGCCATTGCCAAGTAGGAATGACGCATCAAAATTTCCTTGCCAGCGTACCCCATGTTGCTTAGAGGAAGGACTCATGGAAATGGACTTGCCTTGGACATTCGCTGTGACATTGCATGTATGTTTGAGAAAGGTGACCCTGCTCAAGGACCAGGGTGGATCCAGGTTTAGGGTGTATCCTGCAGGTTTTAGGAAGTATCCTGGTTTAGGACAATTTGGGTTTAGGGCGTTCCGGGTTTAAGATTATTCCTGCTGGGAATAGGGCGTATCCTGCTGCCTGAGTTCCCATTGAGTTCTCGTGGAATGCAGAAGGTATTTGGGATAAAAAGCCTGGGGGAGTACGTGAATTTTGCCGACAGAACTTGGATTTCCCCAGAACGTGTTTGTAGAGGGCCAGACTGAGTTTGGGAATAAAGAATTGCTGTTTGAATCTACAAAGCTGTGAGTGGCTCATGATCTTGTGCCTAGCCAGACTGTGGCACACATCAGCCTAACCACGTGACAAAACCATACACACAAACTAACACACTGAGCACCATCCCCCATTGATATACTGGGATGTACACAACAGCACCTGTGTAGTATTCTTGATGAAATAGTTTAACCTGAATCTAATCATGAAGTTAAAAACACATTAATTCAGAGATATTCTACTCTTCAAAATTGGCAGTTCCACCAAAGTTGAAATAAGTGGAAAACTAATTTGGGTTAAAGAACTTTAATAATACAGCAAAACTACATGCAAGGTGTCTGATCTTTGATTGGAGTTCAGATTTTTAAAGTCAACTAAAAAATACATTACCATGACTAAAAAATACTAGATAATTTAATTTGGGCATCCATGGTGATCATCTTCCCTGTGATGAAATTTCTTTTAATCAAGTAGCTCAAATGATATGCTTTGTATGCAATAGGTGTCAAAGTTTTGATGACTGAAAATTATTAATAGTCCTCTAGGACCCTTCAGGTGACAGAACTAAGAAAGGATGTATATTTGAAATCATTTCATGGTGATAACTCTACTTCAAATCCAACATTCTCCTTATCTCCCCCATTCCATATGTACACATTGTTTTTCCCACAATGTGAATATTGAATCTCAATAACAGCATATTTGCTCATTTGCTCTATCCTATCCCATAATACACAGGGCTTCTAAGCATTCAATTGATGTTTTTAAGTTAATCAAAATATTTTATTTTATAATAAAAATATAGTTAAAATGTAGACATTATTTTGTATTTGGTAAGAATCAAGGCTGTGGCTTATCTGAATGCCCTTTTCTTTCTCTGTCCAGTGAACCTAAAATAATTGTTTTAAAGTTAGTTGACCACATGAAAAACTCACCCCGAGAAAGTAAATTGAAAAATTATAACCAATGAACCAAATAAGAAAGCAATTTGAACGGCTTCATGCCTATGAACAGGACCCATAGCTTTTCCATCTTTTCTTCTCTTAGAATAATTAACACAAAGCCTTCTATATGACATATGTTTGTCATATCTCAGGACCCACCAGTTAATGGAATTTGTTAAGATTGACTCAGTGCACAACATGGAGATAAAGTTTCCAAGCATGGAATGAGACAGAAAATTGGTGATAATTAGGCACAGGTTCAGTGCTTCCAATGATAGATAATACATCCCAGAGTGTGAGATGCCACTGGGAGTGAGAAAAACCTGGTATTCATGTTGCCTCTCCTTTTTCTACACTCAGACACCAATTTGTAAGCACCATATTCTTTCCCATTGGGTTGCAGCTTTTCCTCACCAACTTTTTCAACCCAGTGCCTGAAGTCACTACCAACAACCAATTATAAATGTTTCATGTGAAATAAGGACTACAATTTTGAAAAACTTGCTTCAGATTAAGCTAGAGTTGCAAATGGAGGAGAGGCTATGGCCAGAGCTTTGAGAGAAAGCTTTCCAGGTCAGTCACCAGGCAAGAATAAATGAAAAATGTTCAATAATCATTAAATTCGAAAGTGAATTGAAGTATGGAAGATTTTGTCACCTCAATATACAATATGTGAAGTGTCTATCTCGTTGCAAACTGAGCAAGAACAAGAAGGCTGCTCCACTTCACACAGGTAAGTTCTATCAGAATGCAAGTCTGAACCGGATGGCTGCACAGGAGTTAGTTCAAGATTTTTTTTCCATAGGGTTGGCGATATCTCTAGTCTGGGGTATTTGAAATCTTTTCAAGAGAATTCTTGATTGTTGTTTCCCTATCTGACTCTTTTATAAAATAACATCCATGCTTCTTACTCTGAAATTCTACCACTATTAAATGTTTTTTCAAGTCTAGACTTTTAGGCATTAAATAGGATAGAGTATAAAGCAGTGTGAAGTTATATGGAAAATGACAGGTTCTTGAGAAACGTTTGTGCAGTGTTTTCATTTTTATTGCAAACATCCTAGTTATCCTTCAAACACTCAAACATCCTAATTATCTGTCCTAGTTACTCACGAACTAGATCACCATTATATTACATATGTGGAAACAAGACAGAGAGATAAGTTCAAGTTGAGTTAACTAAACTTTGCATTCCACTGATCCATTGAAAATCAAAATAACTTGGCCAAAATCGTACAGCAAATCTGGTCAAAATAAAACCCTCAGCCTCTTTCCAGCTCAGTTCCCTGAATAGTTCTGCCTTTTATAAGAATTTTATTGCTTTCCAATTTATTGACTTTTCTGGAAAATTTTCAGTTTTCCATAGTAAAGTATATAGCTGTCAAATTGCAATTGTTGACTACTTAAGAAACACAGTAGTAGAGGATAGGAAAGGTAGCAGAATACAACAGTTACTAATATGGCATTATGTAAAAATGTGGATGTGTAACCGATGTGATCCTGCAATCTGTATTTGGGGTAAAAATGGGAGTTCATAACCCACTTGAATCTAATGTATGAAATATGATATGTCAAGAGCTTTGTAATGTTTTGAACACCAATAAAAAAAAAGAAAAAGAAAAAAAAAGAAACACAGACACTATTTATTTCTAGCTCCTGTGTTTCCAGCATTGCCATCTCCTTCTCCATACCTCATAAACATCCCCCCATCTCCAATTTTTATAATTTTCTGACCCTATGTCCCCATAATGTACTATATTATTACTTCTCTTTTTTTGTCAATTTTTTGACAAAATAATCTGTGTTTGTTGTCTTCATCCTGGTACTCCCCAATTACTCCTCCACCCCACTGATATTTACTTTCTCTCCCAACCAATTAATTGATATGTTCTGTCAATGTTTATGAATAGACTCACAATTCCCAAGTCCAAAGAGCACTTCAAGACCTTTTTTATCATCATTATTAAGTCTGAAACATTTGCTCCATTGAATTCCTACTCCTGCCTCCATCTTTTCTTCTGTCTAGTCTTTCTTAATCCCTTTTGTGAGCTACCCATGGCTTGTACCTTTCCTAAATGTTGAAGTTTCAGAATTCCATCCTTGGTGCACTGCCCTTCAGTGGAGAGTTTCTCTTTGGACTGTCAAGTCCATTTGCATGATTTTAACTACCTCTGTATCCCAGTAATTTCCAAAACTCAACCTCTATCCATAAGTTTTCCTTAAGACTTTCAACTCACATTTACAAATACCTGGTTGATATTGTTAAATATGTGTGAAACACAGGCTATATCCAAAATTCACTTCCTCTTCAATTCTGCTGCTCGTATATTCCCTGTCAACATCAACCAGGAGGAAGGAAGACATAAAAATTTAAAATTCTTTGATTTTAAATCTAAGAATTTTGTTGATATTTTTCTTTGTCCTCACCCTGCATATCCAATTAACCAATACCTTCTAAATATTTCGTTTTTGTTATTGTTCTGGGGATTGAACCCAGGAATGTTTAACCATTGAGCCACATCCCAGCCCTTTTTTATATTTTGAGACAGGATCTCGCTAAGTTATTTAGGGCCTTGTTAAATTGCTGAAACTGGCTTTGAACTTGTAATCCTCCTGCTTCAGCCTCCTGAGCTGCTGGGATCACAGTGTGTAACACCACACCTGGCCTAAATATTTTTTTTAAATTAATACTTTTGCTGCTTTTAGTATCTCCAATTTAGTTTTATCTCATGATTTTAATTATGTTCTGAGTTTCTTGCTTCTAGTTTTGATTTCTTCAAATTTACTCTACCTTGTTCACCTGTCTAAAACAAAATTTGAGACTCATTCTCTTTTTTGGTTTCTAAAGTTTATGGAATAAAGCCCAAGTTTTTGAAAGTGGCTATGAGGCCTTCTCAACCTGACTTTAGTCTACATTGTCAAAAATTCCTGATAGTTCCTGTTGCACTACTCAAAAGAACCATATTATTTATATTCTTATCCACAGGGAACTCCATCAAGCCTTAGGACTATTTACCACTCTATTTCCAGATGAACTCCTTCAGTGTTCATGGTAGAATAATACTTCTCACCTGCTTGAAAATGATCATGACTTGTCTTGACCCATGAAGAATAAATAAGAGCTATGAATGACACACCCAAATAGAAGATTTTAGGAGCATATGTATGATTTTTATGTCTTCTTTCCTCCTGCCATGGCAAATAGCAGACTTCCAGAGGATCTATCAGCCTCAGGCCCAGAGCAAGGGCAGTGTCTGAAGTCAGAATGAAGACTGAGAAGAAATAAAACAGAATTACTTATTACTGTAGTATCTTTTAACCTATTTTGACATATATCCTATTTTAACTTTTTAATTTGGATAATTCTTACTTACACTTTCATACACTTGGTTAATACCTCCCTTCAGAAAGTTGTCTCTGAATTTCCCAGAGCATCAAGTATTTCCATATCTCACCATGTACAGATCTATTGGCAATCTATTATGTTAAATTCTTTTTTTGTATATCATTAACCCCCAATAAGGTGAGCACCTTAACAGAAGAATAGGAAGAACTTGAATATGTATATTTTCTTTTTCCCTAGTGTTTAAAATGAATGTCAGTGTCATACAGTTTGTGCTCAATAAATGCTCATTCAAGTAATTTAAGAGAGTTTAAATTAAAAAATAATAATAATAATGTTGTATATTGTTTAACTGTCACAAAGTCAATGGAAAACTGGGAATAATTCAAAGGAAAAATAACCTCTAAATTTTCTACCACATTAATGGAGTAACTTTGGGCAATTTCACATCCATTATATTTATATATTATATTTCAGTTTCCTCAATGTAAAATGTGGATAATATCACTATCTGCCTAATAGGACCACTGTAGGATTTAAGAGTTAATTCATATAAAATGGTAATAATTTTCAAAATGGTAGATATCTAGACATTCACTTTATAAAATATGCCTCTTTATGTGGTGTTATTATTAAAACCATATCATTATCTGTTTCTTTTCTCTCTTTTTTTCTTCCTGGTACTGGGGGACTAAACCCAGGGGTGCTTAACCACTGAGTCATATCCTCTGGCCTTTTGTTATTTATTTATTTTATTTTGAGACAGGGTTTCACTAAGTTCCTCAGGCTGGCTTTGAACTTGTAATCCTCCTGCCTCAGCCTCCCAAGCTGCTGGGATACAGGCATGTGCCACCATGCCAAGCTTGCTTCCTCCTTCTCATGTGCTTTTGATTCATGTACATAACTCCTATATCCTTCAGAAAAGATCAAGCTAGAAAATTTCCCCAAATAACTCTCTTTTTCAAAATACCAGCATTATAATTGCCAGTTTGGGGACTGTAAATATTCAGAACAAAAAAAGAAACAGCACAAACCCTTGGTCAAGATTTATCCACACTAGTTGGTCTGAGTAGGTTTACATAATTAACTTCTCTGAATTTCAGTTTTCTCAATTGTAATATAGAAATAGCAATATGTAAAGAGAGTTCTCCCCTTTCATTTAAAGGAAATGATGTGAATAAGAAGTCAATCATTGGGCTGGGATTGTAGCTCAGTGGTGGATTGCTTGCTTCACATGTCTGAGGCACTGGGTTTAATCCTCAGCACCACATAAAAATTAATAAAGCTATTGTGTCCATCTACAACTAAAATATTATTTTAAAAAGCTAAGCATCATATCTAGCACAATCTAGTAATTATTTCACAGTATGTGATTTTCATTCCCAGTTATTCTTGTGTTTATCATCATGAATCCTGAGGAAAGGCTATCATTTGGGGGTTGTAAATAGGATGTAACTTTGCCTTGCCTCCACAATTACAAAAGTAAGAGCAGACAGTCCATTGAAATTTATTTATCCAGAATGCCAAGTACAGTTCTCAGTAAAAAAAAATCTGTTGCATTTAACTGGACTTTTAATAAAGTGTGGTAAGTTTTACAAGACTTGGTTTTGAGGGTACAGTTAAAGTTATAACTGCCGAGTGCACAGACCCCAGTCCTCTCTCAACAGGGAAACAGCAGCCATTGGCATGCCACACCCTTGGTCTAGGAAATTGCCCCTCTATCTGAGCTGTTGGAATTGCCACCTATAATGTTGGTGGACTGTTCACAAATCCTATGCACACATCTATTTCCAGAGAACAATGGTGTGCCCTCTGGATGACAACATACTGAGCCCCACACGTGTCAGCTTCAGCAGGCTGGAGAGTTCAAGGCTTCTAGGGCTGGAAATGCTGTGCCCATTTTAACAAGGCAGTCTCTGCTTGATGCAGGTGCCAAAATACATAGAGACTGCCTGGAAATATTTGTTGAGCTTGATAGGAGGGCAACCGGAGGAGTGACTGACAAAAAGATTGTATTATAAACTGAGGAATTCTGTCACTTGCTATAGTAAACCTCCTGGAAATAATTTTAACATTGAAATTTGATTATTTGGGAACCCGGTTATAAGAGTATAATACATTTTGTCTTTATTACATACTTTGTTCAACTTTCAGCAGAGAACAGAGGCAGCAGGAGCTTTAAAACAGTCTCTAGAAATGTGATAACCTGCCTAACAACCACAGCTAGAAGGGGGAAGAAAAGAAAACTTCTACACAGAATATTAGATGCAGTTCAACATGCCACACAGAAATCCATCAATAGGTTCTGACAAAGTGGTATTGAGGAAAGAGAAGTCAGGATTCTTTTTTTCTATCCAGTTGGTTCATATTAAGAAACTGCTGGGATTGAAGCCATATCTGTAGCAGGACAGTCAGCTAAGATCCAGCCTTTTGTCCTTGACATGTCTCACTTGGTTAGTTCGCCCTCAGGTTGCTGAAATAATTGCTGGTATCTCAAACAAGAAGGGAAAACAAAAGAGCAGTCTTCATCCTGCAGTGATGGGGTGCCTTTGGCAAGACACCAATGCCCAGGCTGTACCAGCACTTGCAACCTATGACCATCAGTGGCATTGCTATCATTAACAAGCTGCCAAGCATCATCCAGTTGAGAGGCAACCACGTGATCTTCATGTTGTACTTCCTTGTGCAAAGGGACCCACCTGATCAAACACTGTGGTTCCAATTAAAGTGGCTGATAGGGAGACTTTGGATCTTATAGAAATATTAGCCAAAATAAATACATTCATATAGTATTCTTTACGGTACATTATTCTTTGTCTAGTTTGCATTTTGCTTATTTTGCCAGGCACAAGAAAAATTCTTTCTGGCCGAAATGAGAAGTATTCCAAAAGAAAACATGGAAGAAAAAGAAACAGTTGCTGGAACATTTTATTCAGACCTCTTCCTGAAACTTTATCTGGCTAGGCATTTTAGAAAACATAACACATAATCTGCTAAAAATTTTAAAAGTGGGAATTTTTATTATCAATCCCCAAGCTCTGACCAAAACTTTCTCTTCAAGCTCTAATAGCCAAATTCTGCATTGACACATGCTTTTCTTTCCACAACCTCTCTAGATTTCATGGTGGATAAAGTTATTCCAAGATTTTAGAAATTGGATGACTATTTGGTTCCTAATGATTTTCGTGAGAAATTATATTATTCTGTGAAAACAGCAGTGAACTGAGATCTCATTTTTCTAGTGACTTTTTTTTTCTGGCTCAAGAAACTAAATTCTGTTGGCACCACACAAACATTTGTTTCTTACCTGTATTTCTTAGTGTGACAGAGTGGAAGAAGAAGGAGATGGAGAAGGAAACAGAGAAGGAGGAGGTGAAATAGGAGAAGAAAAAGGTAGGCTTTACATTTGGAATTGAAAATTGTATTCTATTTCTTTTTTTGCTTCAAGAAAACTATACCATAACTATGAAATTTAGATTTTTCTCCTTCTCTCTCATCTACTTATCTGAGTACTTTAATATTTGTTTACCCAAAATTAAAAAAAAAAACTCAAAAGATTATTAGAAGGAATAAGCACATAAGGAGCCCCTTAGATGGGCAGTGTCTGGAATGCTGTTCTTTGTTCCTCAAAAGGTTCTTTTTTTGAATTCACTGTTCATCTAAGTATGCATCTCACCCTCTGACATGAATCAGAATTCACCTGGAGGACCTGCTAAGCAGAATCCTGGGCCCCACCCCGAGAAATTCTGGTTCAATGAATCTAAGAGTAGACCTCAGAATTGGTACTTCTAACTTAAACCCAGACGATGTTGGTCCAAGGAAACACTTTGTGTGTCATTGATCATTTTAACTAATGACAACACATTTCATCTCTTGAGTTAACTCCAATTAATTGGTGTTCTATATTGAGAAAGAATTCTAAGGCCATATCAGGTGTGGGGTGAGATTATGTTTTTAGAATGATAAATATTTAACATCTCTATTTTCCCCCAAATAAATTTTTTCTTCCTTTTTATGATTTGTGCATCTCTCAAACTCCTAAATGAATCTCAAATCCTTGCAACCTCAGATCATATGGCCAGACCTCACACCTAATCAGGATAAAGCAGAACTGCTCCTCTACCTTTTTCCTTCTTTCAGTTCCAGAGACACCTACAGAACAGGAGAAACGGATGCCTGTCCATGTCCATCAGCTGCAGAAGCACAGAAAGCTCAGAAAAATATGCCATAACAATTTATCTGACCATGTATCAGCCCCTAATATATGCTTTCATACACAGTATTTTATTTTATTATCTCCAGACCAAAAGCAAAGAAATGATGTTTACAGAGTATGGCCACCCAGCAAGTATGCAAAATATTTCTAACTCCCAACACTATGTTCTTATAGAAGTAGAAGGTAGAAACACGTGGGTATTTTCTCTGGTTGTTACAAGAAACAAAACAAACAAAAAACCTGTTGTTTTTTGAGGGCTAATATTTGCCTTTTTGTTTTATCATAATGAGAATGAAATTCATTATTCACATAAATCATTTTAAATAATGTTCCAAATACACATATAAATGGATCTCTGTGCAATTGTAGAGTTGTCTCTCCCAAATATAAATCATGTATACCTGCTTTGGCTTAGTATTCTTCAGTGTTTTCCCATCAAATGAGATTCTTACAGAAATGCCTTGTGTGAAAGCAGCATGCCTTAACTCAGGTCTCATGATTCTTGTTTATCTCAGGTTTTAAACTTAGCATGCATTCAATGTTTTGTTAGTTTTCGTATTAAATGTCCTTACATTTTTTACTTGGAAGACACCAGGGTCATATTTTATTAAAGATTTTCTGCTCCTGCATGTTCAGTATCAAATTAATTTATGTATAACCATGCTTTATTCACTCATTATTTTAAGCAAAAGAATATTTCAAAGCAGGTCAGTTCATTGGCAAATTGCATGTATGCTGCAGCAATATAATTTAATAATAAAGAAAGGACTGATATAAAAATCACTCTCAAATCTCTGGAGAATGTAGTCAGTGGTAAAAACAGCATTTGTTTCCCCCAGGTTGCTGTTACATTGACGAAAATGAATAATCGAAGCCATCTTGAAATGTCACTTATTCTGTTCCTTTTATTTTGGGGAAATTTCTTCCTAAAAATTATATGTTGATACAAATTAATTTGGCACTTGTGAAAAGTGCTTCAAGGAGAGTACGATAGTTGTTTAAGCTTTTTTGTTCTCTTGGTCAATTCTTGTTGTCATGAGAACTATAGAGGGGAGTAGCCTGGTATTTGCTTTGCTTTGCATCTTACAGAGCTGTCTTTGAGATCAAAAAAAAATTCCTGTATAAGAAAGAGGTCCATTGAGGGAACAGGTGACTGATGCCAAACAGGCAGGGGAGTCTGACGGCTGACACCAACTTCTAAGTCACCAAAATATCATTAGCTGACAAGAAGCATAGGATTATAGAGTTATATAGTCTTATGACAGAAAAAAACTTCCCTGAAATTTTTATTTCACAATTAATTGATTATACTGATGGTTTCAAGAAAACATCCAAGAACACGAAGTCAGCAATTGCAGGAAAACAAAGTTGATTAAAATAATCACAAATAATGCCACCAGAAAGCCTTTGAGTTCTGGTCCATGCCAGAAGAAAAATCAAGTGACACATTCACCAATACGCTGACAACTACAGGTGAGAAGCAGCATCAAGATTCTAGTGAAGGAAGAAAATCAAGAACCGAAAGTCTTTTGCAAAATATATAAAATAAATATTATATTCTTTTTTTTGATGTCTACAAGTATCCTAACAATGAAATAGAGAAAAAGTCACTAGAAAAGCATAAATGTTCCTTTTCTACTGGGACATCTTTTGTTTGTTCTATTTAGGAATAATTTTGAGTAAACCGTGAGTGGTCTCCATGGTGACTTACAAGGAGTCAGATTCACCAAGAGACCTATAAAATGATGACTTGGGGAAAAAACAAGTATTGAGATAGGATTGTTTTTGAAAAAGCTGGATGAACACAAAAGAGAAATTCGTCAACTTGGCACTTTAGCTAATGGCATGAGATCCAGCAGGAGCATGGTACCATACCTAGCCTCACCAAAGACTTATGAAGTTAAAGACTATGATTCTAAAATCGACTTCATCTAAGAAAGTCTACCTCCTGACTTGGATCTGCAAATTTGAATAAATATAGTAATTAAATAAAAAGCTACCAGTTACACACACACACACACACACACACACACACACACACACACATACATATACACAGAGGCAAATAATGTCCTCAGAATTGACTCAAAATTCCACCGAAGGAAATTTAAATTGCCATATTTGCCAGCTCAGAGGGTAAATATTTGCCTTTTTGGCCAACTGATGTCCGATACTTTAACAGTATAGGTACCTGTTTACTTAAAAGGCTGACGTGGATTCCCTTGTTGCCATGGGAGATGGTTGAAGTTGACTTTGGGCTGTGCCTGAGAGTTTCCTATCTCTGCTCTGGGGAGGAGTAAATGGGTCCTGTTCCTGAGAGCTAGGGTGTTCTCTATGTGTGCAAGTCCTGTCTGTGTGTTTGTTTGAATCATTTCTAACTATGTTACTCTAGGTAACCAGGAATTGTTTTCTTTTCAGATATCATACACATTTACAGTGGCACGCACACCAGGATTCAAAGTAAGGAAGCAATAATGTAAAATTAGCATCGAGGCACTTTGGCATGCATCTTAAGTGGACTCTTCCCTCTTTCCTGGACTTCCAAGCTCTTTCACACCTACATTAATTGCACACTTTCTTGCAGATGCTTCAAGTCCTCATCTTTCGCCACAATGTACTCCTGTTTACTCCCTGAAGACTGTTTTCTTTATCTTTTTTTTTTTTTTTTTTTTTTTTTTTTTTAGTATTAGAGAAAACTATGTGAAGGATTACACAATGCTTGTGTCATTTGACAGTATATTTTGGAGATTATTCCATAGTCTATGACTCTACTCTATATCAACACATATCGATGTATTTTTAACATACTACAAAGTTTTCCACTGGATCATGTAACGTACTCATTTAGCCAACCCTTGTGGAAGGATATTAGTTGTGTTCATTATTACAAAGGCTATGAAGATTGTGTTTTGTAAATGTTTGTGTGTATGTATATGTATGTGTCTTTGAACATGTGAAAATAGAGCTAAAAGTTGCTCCATTAAAGAGCTCATTTATTTTAAAATTTTACAGTTTTCAAATTGCTCTACCAAGCATTCTGAACAATAGAAACAGGATTTTTTAAAATGTTTGTTTGCCCACCCAAGGGCTAACAGACTACTATCAAATTGTTTTTCTTTGCCCACTAAGGAAGGAAAAACACAATCTTATTTTTACTTTAGTTCACATTTATGTAAATATGTGTGAAATTTAACATTATTTTATAGACTTTTTAAAGGCATTAGTATTCTGTTATTTTGAACTTCTCCAAACCTATTTTTTATAGGTTCATGTAGAGCTGAGAGTATAAACACTTTTTAGCAATAATCTAATCAACAATGACAACTTGTTTTATTCTTTCTCCCCTCCCCTCTCTGCGTCTTTTATATGGATCCTTGTAAACCTTGTTCTTGCTCCTTCCAGCAACTCCACCAGGCTCTTTCAGGATGCCACCATTCACTCCCTCCACACCTCCCAGCTTGGTGCTTGTATCCTTCTGGAAGTGCAGCCACTGCTTTGTTTTTTATTCAAGTTTCTAGTCACATGTGCAGGGCAAGTTCCTATTCTGTGGCCTCCAGCTGAGATCCTGCCCATTCTGGCAACTCCTCTCCCATTTGGCCTCTTAGTCCTGCCCTTGTGTAGAGGCCGGTTGCTCACCTTTGAGCTCCCATGTGAGAGTGAGAGAATCACCCAGGAGCTAAAAATGGTGATGCTTCTGCAGTATTTAAATGAGCAGTGCTCCCCCCCCACCCTCAGCGCTCATCCTGCCTTCTCATGGTTGTTTTTGTCAGCTGTATAATCAATCCTGATGAGTCATATCTTAACTACTGAGAGAAAGAGGAGGGAAGAAAAGCTGAGGGAAACAGGTTCCTGATTTAGTTTATAGAATCCACTGACTGAATAAAAGTTCTGGGTTTGTTTTTCTATCATGATATAGAGCCATCTGATTTGTCAAATACATCCACAATTCTTTTTTTTTCCTTTAAAGTGATAACTTGGCTTATTGAAAAATAAAATTGATCAACAATTCAATCCTCATAACTCAATTTCCCTCTTCCCTTTATTTCTCATTGGTCATTTTCATTTCATCTGTAGAGGAATCAAATGTATTCTAACTCCTTCACACAACCTTCCAAATCTTTTCCCTAACTCTTTTAAATCAGGATGTGCTATCTAGACATATCCAGAAGTGTCCCAGGGCACAAGAGATACCAAATCCTTACCTCCAGGGCCAAAGGGCATATCTACTTCTTTAAAGGTCACAGCATGTCTAGACTTGTGCCTTAATGCATTGGTTCATGATAAAGTAATAAGACCTATTTTTCTGGATAAAAAAAAATGGTAAAGAAAGCAACACAGAAGCTGACATCCATTGAAAGTGGACATTGCACAGGGTTCGGGAATTGTTTAGCCACAGGTTGTTTACATGTGGTCTGAGCATTTTCTTAATGTGATCCTGTACTTAAGCGCATATAGGTTCAGCCAGAAAAGAGAAAGATGAACATCAAAGTTGTTGCAGTGCCAGAAGAAAATTATAGGGTGTTTCCACATTTGAAAGATCACTAGTTTTCACTATTGGTTTGGAGCAATGAATTATCCATAAATAAAAACCATAGAGACCTCTAACCAAAAACATATACTGTGCTTAGAAAAAGTACAAGTTCAATGAGCAACCACTCCTATCACAAAAGATCAAGTGTATTTAATTAAGAAAAGAAGCGTTAGAAGAACCAAAGTCATCAAAGGAGCTCTGCAAATATTCTGCCAACACTCCTCAGAGTTTCCTTTCCAATATTGAGTTATTTCTAAAACAAATCAATAGGAAAATCTTTTAATAACTAATTTATTTAGGACGGTCTGTAAACGATGGCTTTAACTTAATGATTTCTTACTCTGCACAAAGCATTATACGAAGAATTTTACATGCAACAAGATGTTTGATTCTCACAATTATTCCATACATTGGTCAACCCTGGCTCCATGGCAAATGTACCCAGGAATTGCAACACAGTTAACAGCACAAGTTTATTTTCTGGCCCACAAATTTTATTCTAATCCAATGTGGGTCAGTTAAATTTCCAGAAGGATGTCTTCCTCAGTTTTGGTGTTACTTCCAGTGGGAGCAGCTAAAACTTGAACAGCAGGTCTCTAATTCTTTGGAATAAACTGATACAACCTCAGTTTTACTCCCAGTTCTTGAGCTGGAATTACTCATATGTCTGGCAAGATCTACAAAGGAACTGGGAATTGTGAAGAACATGGACATTTAATGAGCAGTAAAAGTCTTTGTCACATTCTATAGAGTGAACATTATCTTTGTGTTGTAGATACAGAACCTGAAGCATTTCCATAACTAGCTAAGGACAGCAGATCTGGAATTCAATCATTAAACTCTCTGCCCGAATCTGGAGCCATCAGTGTTCTGCTAGCAGTAGTGAGAGTGCTTTCTTCATCTTGGGATCTTGTAGAGTAAATTCTACACAATGAGAAATCAGCAAATAAATTGAAAATAGGTATGATATGGCCTTTTCATGAATCCAGTCATGTGATTATTTCTGAACTCCTCAATTACAATAGAAACAAAAGAATCCCACATTTGTTGTCTCTATCATCCCAAACACAGGATTCTTAGCAAATGTTCAGCTATTAAATATGTATTGGGTAATTAGAACAATTTCTATAAATATTTTTCCACTTTGTCTAGTTATTTGTGAATTCACCTTTTGATAGCAGAAGAGGAAAAATACCTCTAAAAAAGGTAGAGCAGCTGGGCACAATAACACACGCCTGTGATCCCAGTGGCTTGGGAAGCTGAAACAGGATAATGGATTCAAAGCCAGCCTTAGCAACAGCGAGGTGCTCAGCAACTCAGTGAGACCCTGTCTCTAAATAAAATACAAAATAGGGCTGGGGATGTGGCTCAGTGGTTGAGGATCCCTGAGTTCAATTCCCAGTACCAAAACAAGAAAAAAGGTAAAGCAGTTTCCAGAGCAAGAAGAATTTTATTTACTTTAATTTTTCTAGGCTTGCCTTTCAATTTGGAAAGAAAAAAAAGCACTTTAAAATTATTGGAAGCTGACACATACCATAAAGCAGAGCTGCTACCAGTCAGGCATCATGATTTTTTACAATTTGGCCATTGTGTACTTTTTAACACATGCTTATTTTCAGTTTCTAGGACAGTTATAATTTTGCATGAGTTCTTACCAGAATTTCTTCCTCTGTCTTTGTATATTTTTAAAATTTCTAGACTTTTTTCATATTCTCTTCTTCTTATTTTGCTTTTATCCATTTCTTCAATTCTTCTCTGCTATATAATTTTTATCTTTTAAAATAAAGTCCAATCTAGTGTTTCTACACTCTTTTGTTTTTTGCAATTGCTTCTTTGTGCTCAACCGTCCAGATGTTTTCACTTTACAGCTTTAACTGACCTCTTTGTGCCCCTACATCCCTAACATTGTTCTGAGCACCAACACACACTTTAGACTTGTCAGGTGGTAGCTTCAGGCCTTTGTCCTTAGTTCTAATCTATGCTCATCTTAATTTTTTTTCCAGTTTCTATAACAGTAGCTTTTTTTTTCTTTTGTCCTTTCCTTTCTTCTGTGCTTCCAGAGGTATCACATATTTTCTCTTAAAGTATGTAGTACCTTTAATGCTCTCTTTATTATGTCTTTTCCACTATTTCCATATAACTTCCATATAATTATGTCAATGAAAATGACATAATTAAATGATGTCCCTTTAGATGAATTCACACATTGGTACTTTAAAGCACTTTGAATAAAATGATGAATCCAATCTGCTTGAACATATGTTTTTTCATTGTTGTTGTCATATTTGAGGCATTAAAATTAGAGCTAACAATGTTGTCATGATAAATTTATTTTCATACATTGGGTTACTTCCTTAAAAAAGTGTCAAGATTATTACTGGACAGTCCAGCATTGGCATGATAATGGTTGTCCTAAAAATAAGTCTTTTAAAATTTTTTAATGAGTATTTATTGGATACCTGCTGTGTCTTAGGCCTTATGTTGGGCACTGAATCACATCAGAGAAAAATACAAACAAAACACCTATCTTCATACAGCTTATGTTCTGTCCAGGAAAAAGGAAAATAAAAACAAAACAAACTGGATTATAAAATATTGTGAGTCATGTAAAGCTAGTCCAAAATAAGGGGGAGAAAAGAGAGAGAGAAAGGGAAAATGAGGGGGCATTCCATCAAAATAGAAGAAAGACCAGTGAATTAGATAAAATGGACACAGGGAGGGAGAACAGAAGGAAGAGCAGAGGAATGAATCCGACCTAACTTTCTTATATATGAATACATCACAGTGAATCTCATCATCATGTACATGCACAAGACACTGAATAAAAAAGAAAAGTGAATAGCAGAAAGAGCTATAGGATAGAGGGAAGGAAAAAATTGGGAGAGTGAGAAGGAAAACTTAATGTCAGGTTTATTATGTATAACTAAAAAATAAATCATTAAAAATAAAAGAGATTGTGAGTCACAAAAATATGATTAAAGAAAAATTAAAAAAACTTGAGGTCCCTATATTCTCAATGGCTGGGTCTGGAAACACTTAACCTGGGGTGATCACATTTAAGCTGCTATCTAGTAGACAAGAAGTTTCTCAAATGGGAACTGGGTGAGGTCTGCAAAAGCCCTGAGAGGGGAAAGGACTTAGTTTGTGCAATAGAGAGATGTTAATTAGGATGTAAGGTCACAGTGGGTTGCTGAACTAGAGAGCAGGATTATATAGAGTGCAGCACTCAGACAGAGATGGGCCCATACAAGACCTTGAGTGGAATCTCACTTTCTTATGATGCAATGGAAAATGCTTGAAAATTTTTAAGCAGAGAAGAAGTACAACTCTTTTCATAGAACCAACATGTATTTATCAAATATCTACTGTATGTCAGGCACCATTTTAGGCATCAGGTATACAGCAAAATAAATACAAATATTTGTGGCACACAAATTTTTTTTCTAGCTTTTTAAAAAAGACATCCTGATGATTTCTGGGTAAAGGGATTGGGTAGCCAAAGTTATAAGAAGACCAAAAGAAATATCATAGGGTCAAACAGAGAAATGGTGAATGCAGGACTCCAGTTAAAAGACTCACTATCTGGGATAATTTTATGAATAAGACCATATTCATTGATTTCAATACATACTCCCTGTCTTTCAGAATCAAACAAACAAAGGCAAAATAGAACAAAAGCATAAAGTCATATGCAACAAAGAATGTACATTGAGCATGAAATCAAGATAATGGTATGCAGATATAAATAGTTATATTAAAGATCTTAATATAGGAAAACAAAACCATAACATAGTAAAATATAGAGGGTAATAGGGTAAGCCTCTATAAGCACATTATTAACATGAATAATGTTTACTGGCTGCATTGTACAATGTGAGCACAAAACCCAGAAACAATAAAGGAAAAGAATGAAAAGTTTAACTAAAAAATAATAATAATAAATTAATAATGTCTGAAAACTAAAACACCTCAAATATAGTTTTAAAAATAAAAACACACTGGAGAAGAAGGAACTTGCAATATACATTTAAAGGATTAATAGATAATATGGAAAGATTTCCAAGAAATCAAACAAAACACTTGTTTTATTCTGTTTATATGAGCAAAACATATTCCACCTGATTTAAATGCCAGCTAGTGTGTGTGCTCATTTAACAAAGTTCAAAAAATATTTACTGAGTGCCTAACTTGGGCTAAGAGCTAGAGTGATCAACAAAAACAAAGTAGATAGGTACCACTCTCTCATGTAGCTTACAGTTTAGATTTGATACTTATATGATAAAGGCATTTCATAATAATCATAGATGCTACAGAATCAACTATCTGCATCTCTAATACTAATAAATAACCCCACTACTTTCTTCCCATAGTTCTATAATTATTTCCATTATTCTTTGGAAGTATTACAATTCTTACATGATGGGGTTTCAAAATGGGGTTATTCCATATTTTTTTAAGGAATGGTTCTTGTTTCTTGATTAGTCATCCTTTTAACAAATGTATCAAGAGTACATTGATAGTACATAGTTAGTACATTCTAACTATGCTAATACAATAAAAGCGAGTAGAGGCAGTTCTTACTCTGAAAGAGCTTACAGCCTTGGGGAAATACAGATGAATAAATCAACAAGTTTAGAATGGAAGAAGTATGCTCTAAAAGCATGTGAGACTGCCTAGGAATACAAACAAGGGTCATCTACCAGGCTCAGGGACAAGAAGGTCCATGTTGGAACCTGGGTGACTGGAAGTCTTAAAGAACAAATAGGTTTTTGCCAAATGAAAAAGAGCATATACTCAGTGAGGGGCAGAAGGTTTGGGGGCAGGAGTGAAACATCATGATGTGTCTGGGAAACTGCTAAAGACCAATATACACATGACAAGAAGGGGCAGTAGATGAGGTTAATAGGTAGACAGGGAAGCTCTGCTGAGGATTTAAAAATTATTTTGAAACTCATGATTGGCCAATGAATAAATTTGAACAGGGGTATAACAATATCCTTTAAATTTAATGATAGTTCAAAGGAAATGAGAACTGAATGAAAAGTAAGACTGGATCAACTACAATGAATATGAGACAAACTTAAAACTGGTTGATGACCTCTTGGGTGGGAGAGATGGAAGGATTAATAAAACAGAAGAGGTCAAAATTACTCCGAGTTTTCTGTTCCAGAAATAGTGGTTCCATTCATAATATTAAAGCATACAAGAAGAGTAAGCCTGAAGATAAGGAAATAAATTCCAATTGGTCACATTAGGTTTGAGAGGACTTGTCTACCTAACTCAATATATCCAATAAGTCATAGAACATTTGGCTCTGGAATCCTGGAAAGATGACTGGACATGGGCTGTTGTCACATATGAATTAACACTAACCATGGGTTAATATAAGACCGCTCAGGAAGAGTGTGTCTTCATGGACACAGTGACCCTAGATTAACATTCTTAAGGAATATGTTGAGTGCAAAGAATGAATATCTTAAAAGTGCATTCTGAGAAGCCAACTTGAGTGAGTAGGAAAAAAAGAGGAGACACAGGCAAATGAGAAGAGTCAGAAATCAGCAATGACACAAATCCAATATGAAAGTTTTAGTATGTGTCATTGATATATTGCAAGGTAAATTAAAATGTAAATTTGTCTCTTCATATGGTTTCTCTGACTAATGTCATTTAGTTTCAGAGACCTAAGTATTACTTGTACAGATGACTATTAACTGTTTTTATACACAGTCTATCTCCTCAACCTCTATTATGCATTTAATTAACTTCTAAAATTCTCCTATTAATCCCCAAGTATCTATAAAGCAATATATTTTAGTAATAAGTCTACAGATTCACGAGACATGCTGTCTCCCTTTGATCTGTGTTTCTTTACTTAATAGTATATTGAACTTAGCCAAGTGACATAGATTTCCTATGCCTTGTTTCCTCATTTTTTTTTGTGAGAATAACAATATCTTCTAGAATTGTAATGAGGACTAGGCAGTTATCACATAAAACGTGGTTAAAATATTGTATGTTGCACAGAGTAAGCTCATAATTAAATGCAAAACTATTAACTTCTCTGAGAAATATGCAATTACTCTATTTACTCTCTAATCACTTTATCAGCTTCAGTCATGGTGTCTTGGTGTCATCCACTAGGATGTGAGTTAGAAGGGCACCTGCCTTGACAACTCTTGGCACCATCTAGAGTGTGCCTTACCTTGGGAGCTCAACAAGCATTTGTTGAATGACTTGATCATCCTTTATCTCTCTTGTTCTTAACAACTCAGTGGTCAAAACCTGTTAATTCTACTTTTATACTATCATTCACTTTTGTATCTTGGCCTTTGCCTTCTGAGACCACTTTAATTTTAATTCTTGTTATCTTAGGCACTATCATAAAGTCCTTCAGCTGGCCTCCTGGTATCTCTTCTCTCTTTTGACTTAGGCTTTTCTTCCCTCTTTCACTCCTCCCTCTTTCTTGCTCAGGTACCCTATGGACCCATCACACTTAGATTCATATTCTTAAAATGGTTTTGATTCAAATACAAATTTGTTGTTCTACAATCCAAAGTTTTCATACCACTGCCCTACTCTTCTCTTAAGGTACTGAATTGGATCAGAGAACTAAAAAGGAAATAAATAAACAATAAATACTCACTGCAGTATATATTAAATGACAAAATAAAGAAAAGGTGTACTAGTTTTATGAGAGAGAGTCGTGTGTATTGGTACAACTGGGGAATACTTACAATAAAAAATAATTTGGGATAGAACCTGAGAGAGGAGTAGAATTCAGATAAGCAGGAGGATATTGTAAAATGAAGATGCATATATAGAAAATCCTAAGGCATGTACATTGGCCAGTATTGAGATATTTAAGGGAGGCAGGTAAGGAAGCATGGTGTCTCAACTATGATTGAGGAATCAAGTAACATGTCAAGTAAGAACTTATAGATCTTAGAGGTTTATTTAATGTCAATTACAATAGGAAAGAAATTTAAGATGATGTTGAGTTATTAATAAGGGCCTATGTTAAGATAAAGCTGTTTGAAAACCAAAGAAGATAAGCACAAATCCAGAACTATTACATTCTGGGAGAAAAGGGCCCCAGTAGATATAAAGGAGGACCTGAGTTCAAGTGACAGATATGGATTGAACAAGGAATTTTGGATTGATCTAAACATATAAGTTTATTGTAATCATGAAAATATAAGATACTTCAGAAAATTTAAGGATTAAATTTGCAACAAAGAAGGTACACATGACAAGGACTTAAAGGACATAAAGAATCCACAGTAAAGACAGGACGGAAGCAGAGAGAAAACAATAGAGGGCAGTTGTATCTACAACAACAGAGAAAAAAATTAGTTTTTAAAGGAATAATCAACAGTGTCATGATTATAAAGTAGAAGTGGAAGAGAAAAAGCACTATATCATAGATTAAAAGCCTATTGACAATCTTGAGAAGAATTATACACAGACACTTAAATTGCGTTCATCCATTGCATAATCATTTATTAAGCATTTACTAAGTGCCAGACACTGGACTGAATACTTAAAATAAAACAAAAGAGGAATTTTTACTTCAGATATCCCTAGATAAATGAAATAGACAAATAACTAGATGGTTGTAACATAGATGATAGGTGATGGCTAAGACATGAAAGCTCACTGGAAGTCTGAGAAGTTTTATTGTGTTGTGTGATATTGTTATTTTTGCTGTTGTTTTCTGGTGAAAGTAATCCCTGAGTTATATTTGAAGGATGAATTACAATTATTTAATGCAATGTTAATGAAAGATAAAATTAATCCAGAAAGGGGAAAATACACTCAAAGACCCCCAAGGTGTGAAAGGACATGATTCGCCTGGAGCAAGAGGATATAGGACATTAGTGAGGGTCAGACTATGCAGGGCCCTGTGAACCGAGTTAAGAATTTTCAACTATTTATTAGAAGACTACTGAGGAGCCATTGAGAGAAAAGATTTCCACAATTGAACTTTAGTTTCAGAAATATTCTTCTGGATTTAGTGTGCCAAAAGTTTTACAAGAGGGTAAGATGGGAAGCAGGGAATGAGATATGGGAAAGAGAGGGAACTAGCTGAGGGTAAATACCTGGTTTGGATAGAGAATGAAATATGTGTCCCAAAGACTAAAAATCCAAGTAGTAATGATGGGTAGGTCATTATGTCATTAACAAAGATGAACATGGATTTTTCTTGACTCCATAAGAGCCCAAGAAAATTAGTTAAGCTGAATGAACAATGGACTAAATTATCAAGTGTTACAAAACTTTACCAATGGTCTAGAGGAAGGCTGGATTCCTAGTCAATCTGTAGCTCAATATTCAAGCAGCAGGAGTACTGCTTCTCTGAGAGGTGACTGAAAGAGGGATTTCACTAAAACTCAATATTGAGCAGTCTTATTGCTGGAAGACAAAGTGGCCATTTTTTAAATTTTTTTTATTCATTCATTCTTTTCTTTTCTTTTATTTTATTTTAAATACACAACAGCAGAATGCCTTACAATTCACATATAGAGCACAAATTTTCATATCTTTGTATATAAAATATGTTCATGCCAATTCATGTCTTTATACATGTACTTTATTTTTGTTTTTTTTTTTTTGCATTACAATTCTTATTACACATATATATCACCATTTTTCATATCTCTATTTGTATATAAAGTAGGTTGACACCCAATTCGTGCTTTCAAACACGTACTTTGGATAAGAGATGTCCATCACATTCCACCATCCTTGCTAGTCCCCTGACTCCTCCCTTTCCCTCCCACCCCTCTTCCCCATCTAGAATTCATCTAATCTTCCCATGCTCTCCCTCCCTACCCCACTATGAGTCAGCCTCCTTATATCAGAGAAAACATTCAGCATTTGTTTTTTTGGGATTGGCTAACTTAGCATTATCTTCTCCAACGCCATCCATTTACCTGCAAATGCCATGATTTTATTCTCTTTTATTGCTGAGTAAAATTCCATTGTGTATATATGCCACATTTTTTTTAATCCATTCATCCACTGAAGGGTATCTAGGTTGGCTCCACAGTTTAGCTATTGTGAATTGTGCTTCTATAAACATTGATGTGGCTGTGTCCCGGTAGTATGTTGTTTTATGATCTTTGGGTATAGACCAAGGAGAGGGATAGCTGGGTCAAATGGTGGTTTCATTCCCAGATTTCCAAGGAATTTCCATGCTGCTTTCCATATTGGCTGCACCAATTTGCAGTCCCACCAGCAATGTATGAGTGTACCTTTTTCCCCACATCCTCGCCAACACTTATTGTGGTTTGTCTTCATAATAGCTGCCATTCTGACTGCAGTGAGAGGAAATCTTAGAGCAGTTTTGATTTACATTTCTCTAATTGCTAGAGATAATGAGCATTTTTTCATATATTCGTTGATTGATTGTACCTCGTCTGAGAAGTGTCTGTTCAGATCCTTGGCCCATTTGTTGATTGGGTTTTTTGTTTGTTCAGTGCTTAGCTTTTTGAGTTCTTTATATACCGTAGAGATTAGTGCTCTCTTTGATGTTTGAGGGAAAAAAATTTGCTCCCAGGATGTAGGCTCTCTGTTCCCCTCACAGATTGTTTCTTTTGCCGAGAAGAAACTTTTTAGTTTGATTCCATCTCATTTATTGATTCTTGGTTTTAATTCCTGCACTATAGGAGTCTTATTAAGGAAGTTGGGGCCTAATCCCACATGATGAAGATTAGGGCCTACTTTTTCTTCTGTTAGACACAGAGTCTCTGGTTTAATTCCTAGGTCCTTGATCCATTTTGTGTTAAGTTTTGTGCATGGTGAGAGATAGGGGTTTAATTTCATTTTGTTGCGTATGGATTTCCAGTTTTCCCAGCACCATTTGTTGAAGATGCTATCTTTTCTCCAGTGCATGGTTTTGGCACCTTTCTTAGAGACTCGGAAATTTGTGTACATTAGATAAAAAGGAAAGACTACATTTGAGCCAAGATGGTTGAACCAGCAGCAACAACATTGTAAGTAGTGCTGGTTAAGCACAGAGGGAGGAGAACACAGTGAAACACAATGGACAGATTCAGTATGGAAGAACCTGAGATCAGAACAGCAGCTTGTGTTTAGCTGACCCAGAAGCTGCACTGTGCACTGGTGCATGAAATGTGCCCCATGTTTCCCAATTGGCCACAGAGAGCTGAGACAGGAGCTATCTTGAGGTGGCCACATGATAGCTACTGCTGCTGTAGAGCCAGAAGATCTGAGTAAACATGGCTACACTGTCCTGGCAAGTGCCCATTGCATGACCTAAGGTGTACCTAGCAGAACAGGAGTGAAACAGGCAGAGAGAATATTTCACCCAGGGGAATTCAAGTTGGAACAATAAAGGGGAGCCCAACTCACTGCTCCCTTTGAATCTGGTGGCTTAAGAGCTGAGCTAAAGGAAGTTGGAAATCTAAATAGGTGGGTGTGAATACATTCAGAAACCAATCCCAGGAAGCTTGTAAAGGCTGTGTTCATCGACAGCAGAGAGGGTGAAGGATAGGCTCCCTTACCCTATGAGAAGGATCCCAAGGAGATCAGCAACTGCCAGGCTATAGGAATGTATTGATCTAATCTCTCCAGAGCAGACAGCACACAACAAAGCTCCTGAGGACTGATTATACCTAAGCCCCACCTGCAGAAACTCAACTCCTAGAACTCTGTGGTGGCCCTATCCTGGGAGTGCATCAATGTGCAGACAAACTCCAACTGACAGTACTTTCCACCCCATCCTACATCATATATTACAGAAGCTGAGAATTACTTGAACCAGTTTCAGTCTTAGGCCACTCAAAGTGGCAGCTTTGTGAGAAACACAAAATGAGGAAGGGTTTAACAACCTTCAGCCCTTGCTCTCACACTTAGTACATAGTTCAAGAAGAATGGAAAATCAGGCATAGACACTGACCATCTATTCTCAGATCACATTAATGGAAACCATTAGTTGATTTATTTTTATTAAGAAATTTTTCTTTATTTATTGTTTTATGTTTGTGTGGTTTTATGTGTGTGTGTGTGTGTTTGTGCTGATTGGTCCATGGACATATATACATACCCATATTTGTTTCTTTTTTTCTCATTTTTAACATTTTTATCCGAAGACATTTTTCCTTGCTCTTTCTTTTGATGGTTAGGGGTTTTGATTAGTATATTTTGGTTTTGTTTTGTATTGTTTTTCATTTGTCCATTTCTTTTATTTCTATGCTCTCTTTTCTTCTGCTAACAGCCAAATTTTATTGTTCTCTCTTCTTTTACTTTATTATTTCTATTTTTTTCCTATTCTTTCATTATAACCATCACAAACTACATCTCTTCTACATTCTCTTTGTTCACTTTTTGAAACTGTAGACTCTTTTCCACCTTTCTATCACATTTTCTTTCCTCTAATTAACTGGACTTTTATATCTTATAGAACTAATTGGTTTCTATAATCCTGTCCACCTTTACTATTACTGCTATGGATGACATACTTGACAACTGTTGTTTGCTTTAATGCTAGATATAGTTCATAGTTACTTATTGTTCTTGCTGCTGGCAATTGCAAACTCTACCATTTCTGTTTTGGTGGCAATGAACACTGTAGATGTTATAGTTGGAACCATGCATTTAATTTAGGTCTGTATTGGTTTATGCTATTGTTTGTTTTCCCTTATTCTATGTGGTACTGGGAATGTACAATTATTTAATTTGGGTCTCTACTGGTTATTGCTATTATTTGTTTCTCCTTATTCTGTGTGGTACTAGGAACCTATAAGAACAGTACACATTCACAGAGTAGAAACTGAAGTCAACCAAAAGACACCACCTTTCTCCAGACACAAATTAATGACACTCAATCTCCAGCTATGCTTTAATATGAAGAATAGAAGAAACAAAAATCCAAACTAAGAACCAGATCCCAAGTATATATGGGTAGGGATGGGACCCCACATTCCATCTAGGGACATCTATTGCTATTGCAAAATCAGAAATAGTATCAAGGCTGTGGAACCATGCCTGGTCTCAATCCAGATCACTCTAAAAAACTTTGGCAAGTGAAAACTATGCCCCAAAAGGCCCACACATAAGCTTGGATGAGAAATCCCTTCCATAGATGCATAAAGCCCAATACATGAGTACAAGAAATATGGAAAAAACAAGCTAACCAAATATCTTCTAAAGGTCATAATTCACCATCAAATAACTCCCAAAATATTAAAGTGGTTAAAATATCAGATAAGGAATTCAAAAACATCATTGTAAAAACGATCCATAAATTCCAAGAGAATTCAAGAAAACTACTGAATGAATTAAGTACAAAATTAGAATAAGAAATTCAATAAGGAGATAACAATATTGAAAAAGAACCAAGCAGGGAGGAAGAGCAGGAAGAAAAAATTGACATTAAACAGAGGCACGAGATGGGAGGGAAAGAGAGAGAAAAGGGGAATTGCATGGAAATGGAAAGAGACCCTCATTGTTATAAAAAACTACATAAAAGAGGTTGTGAGGGGAATTGGAAGAAAAAATAAGGAGAGAAATGAATTACAGTAGATGGGATAGAAAGAGAAGATGGGGGGAGGGGGATAGTAGAGGATAGGAAAGGTAGCAGAATACAACAGTCACTAGTATGGCATTATGTAAAAATGTGAATGTGTAACCTATGTGATTCTGCAATCTGTATTTGGGGTAAAAATGGGAGTTCATAATTCACTTGAAACTAATGTTCGAAATATGATATGTCAAGAGCTTTGTAAGGTTTTGAACAACCAATTAAAAAAAATAAATAAATAAAAGGAGAAGATGGCCTATAAAAAGAAAAAGAACCAAACAGAAATCTTAGAAATGATAGACACAATAAATCAAATTAAATGTTCAGTTGAAAGTTTTTCTAATAGAGTAGACCATGCTGAAGACAGAATCTCAAAGCTGGAAGACAGAATGGCCAGCCTTGAACATTCAGCCACTATTAATGAAAAAGTTATAAGTAACCATGATCCAAATACACAAGAACTCTGGGATAACAGGAAGAGACTAAATTTAAGAATTATTGGAATTGAAGAAGGCTGCAGGATACAGGCTAATGGAATGGATATAGTAGAATAATAATAGAAAAGTTGCTATTGTTTTTTCTACATACATTTCTAGACAAATACAATCTGCCAAAACTGAATCAAGAGGACACAGAAAACCTAAATGGCCTAATAACTGTAATGAGATATAAGCTGTAATAAAAAGCCTTCCAACAAAGAAAAGCCCAAGACCAGATGATTCTTCAGCTAAATTCTAACAAAACTTTAAAGAAGAATTAATGCCAATATTTCTCAAATTATTCCATGAAATAGAAAGGAGTGGAACACTTCCAAATTTATTTTATGATGTCAGCATCACTCTCACACCAAAACCTGATAAGGATACATTAAGGAAAAAAAATACTGGCCAATAATATCCCTGATGACCTTACATGCAAAAATATTTAATAAAATATTAGCAAATCATGTTCAACAACATATTAAAAAGATTATATACCACAACCAAGTAGGTTTTATTCTAGAGATGCAAGTATGGCTTAATATATGCAAATCAATAAATGTAATTCACCACATAAATAGAATTAAGGACAAAAATTACTTACTCAATAGATGCAGAGAAGACTTTCAACAAAATTCAGCACCCAATTATGATAAAAAACACTGAAGAAACTAAATTGAAGGAACTTACCTCAACATCATAAAGGCTATATATGAAAAACCCAAAGCCAACTTCATAGTAAATAGGGAAAAACTGAAAGCTTTTCCTTTAAAATCTGGGATAAGACAAGGATGACTATTCTCACCACTCCTATTTAATATAGTGCTAGGAATTCTAGCCAACACAATTAGATAAGAGAAGGAAATAAAAGGGATAAAAATAGGAAAGTAAGAAACCAAATTATCACTGTTTGCAGTTGCCATAATCCTATAACTAGAAAATAGAAAAATAAACAAAACCCACAAAACACTGTTAGAACTAATGAACAAAATTGTCAAAGTATCTGGTTACCAAATCAACATACAAATATCAATAGTTTTTCTATATCAGCAACAAATCTGCTGAGAAAGAAGTCAGGAAAACAATCTCATTCATATGGCTTCAATAAAAAATAAAATAAAATACCTAGGAATAAATCTAACTAAGAAGGTGAAATATCTTTATGATGAAAAGTAAGAGCATTGAAGAAATTGAATAAGACCTCAGAATATACATAGACCTCTCATGTTCATAGATAGGCAGAATTAATAGTTAAAAATTGCCATATTACCAAAAGCAATATACACATTCAATGCAATCCCCATCAAAATACCATGGAAATTTTTCACAGAACTAGAAAAAACTAGTCCTAATGTTCATTTGGAAGAATAAGAGACTCAGAATGGCCAAAGCAATTTTAAGCCCCAAAACGAAATGTTGGAGACATCACAATCATACTGTAGAGCTATAGTAACAAAAACCACATGGTACTGGCATAAAAATTGACACATAGACGAATGGTACAGAATAGAAGACACAAAGACAAACTCACACAGAAATAGTCATCTGATCATTGGCAAAGGTGCCAAAATTGTACATTGGAGAAAAGATTGTCTTTTCAACAAATGGTGCTGGGACAGCTATTTATTCACATGTAGAAGAATGAAACTAGACCCTTACTCTGGCTGCTGTGGGGAGCTCACCACTCTCACATTCCATAAAAATCAACTCAAAATGGATCAAAGAACTTAGAATTAGTCCAGAAATTATGCAACCCCTAAAAAAAATGTAGGGTCAACACCCTAGCTTTTAGGCACAAGAAATGGCTTTGTCAATAAGACCCCTAAAACTCAGGAAATAGTGCCAAGAATTAATAAATGGGACAGCATCAAATTAAAAAGCTTCTGCACAGCAAAGCAAACTATTAGAGATGTAAAGAGGACCCATAGAATGAAAGAAAATTTTTGCTAGCTACCCTTCTGTCAGAGGATTATTATCAAGAATATATAAAGAGCTCAAAAAACTTTACACTCAAAAAAATAAAATAACCCAATTAATAAATGGGCAAATGAACTAAACTAATACTTCTTAAAAGAAGAAATACAAATGGCCAATAAATACATGAAAAATTAGCAATTAGGGAAATGCAAATCAAAACTACACTGAGATTTCATCTCACACCAATTATCAATACAAATAATAATAAAAACTGGATGTGATGTAGAGAAAAGAATACTTTACACTGTTAATGCAACTGTAAGTTAGTACCACTGGTATGAAAATCAAAATGAAGGCTCCTCAAAAGACTCAGCTTAGAACCACCATATGATGCAGTTATACAACTCCTCAGTATTTATTCTGAAAAATTAAAGTTATTTTACTAGAGTGATACATGCTTGCCCATATTTATAACAGCACAATGCACAATAGCCAAACTATGGAACCAACCTATGTGTCCATCAACAGATGAACAGACATAGAAAACGTGCTATATATACACAACGGAGCTTTATTCAAGCATAAAGAAAAATTAACATTATGGCATTTGCCTAAGGAGAAAGAATGGAACTAGAGAGCATCATGTTAATTGACATAAGTCAAACTCAGAAGGTTACGGGTCATATGTTTTTTTTTCTCATAAAAAGGTAGAATTTAAAGAGGAAAAGGAAAACAAAGGTGGAGGTAGATCTCATGAAAATCAAAGGGAGATCAGTAGAGGAAATGGACCAAAGGATGAGAGAGAAGTGGGAGGGAGGGAGGAAGTGCTGGGGATTGATATTGGCCAAAATTATACTATTATGTGTATGTACAAATATGTAACAATAAATCCCACCAAAATGTACAAGTATAATGCATCCATTAAAAAATGCAGGGGGAAAATCTTTACCCAGCAAGGCTAAGCAACCAAGAAGGATTAAGACTGAGCAGAACCTGAGGCTTGGGATTAAAATGACAGAGTGAAAGGTTATGATCGTCATAGATAAATAATTACACTGGAGCTGCCTACCTTTGCTTTCCTGCAATCAAAGATGGATTATCTAATAGCCTTCAGCTGGAGTAAAGGTCAGAATCTGATTTTAAACGAAGAAGAAGAATGGCTGAAAGACCAGAGATTGAGGAATAAAATGGAGGTGAACAAATAAGACAGAACATTGACCAACGTAGGTTGTTCACTTTTAGTCTTGAATGCATAGAAAATCCTACAATGTAAGTTGAGATATTTAGAAATATTATTTGAATCCAAAATACCATGATGCTGGCAGGGCACTGTGTTTGTTTTGGTCACCAATCTGTTTCCGAAGCAGTAGTAGTGCAGAGCAGGCTTTGGAAAATGGGTGTTGAGTGGATGATTGAATTTATTGATAACACTTGGCAAACATATCCAGGTAAAGGAACAAAATTAGTAGGAAAAAAAGATCCAGAAAAATAAATTATTTTAGCTTTAATTTTAAAAGACAATGTTATGGAACTCGCTCACAAAATGAAGATCTGGTAAAGGGAATGGTTCCAAAAGGAAAGGATTTTCTGAAACAAGAATACACAGGCTGTGAATCATACATGCCAAAGCTCACAGTTCACTAACATATTTTCCCTAGTTGTTACGACAATGCATGCCTTTGAGTATAATTAATCTAAAAGGCACTGAGACCAGATGATCATCCTCTGTATGATGTGTGCTGATACAGATTTGGCTTTAATGCTTAGCTTTGTATTTTAGCACACAGGTCTGTTAGGAGATATTTGACATAACAAAGACTTAATTGTTTCAATATTTTGTAAATTTTAAGAATTAAAAACATAAATAGTAATCTATATTTCTTAAACTATTGCCTTCACAAATACTCTTTGTTTCTGCCAGCTCATTTGTCAGTGGGAAGAACTGTCTATAGGCAAGATCCATGCCTAACAGAGGCATGTAAGATGAGTAACCCAGGCCCAGGGAGCTGACAGGATTTACTGTGGACCACCCGATCAGAGGCAGAGAGGGAGCTAGAATTTTGTGTGCCTGGCCCAGACCAGCATTCTTTCCAGAACCCCACACAGACAGATCTGAAACCACAGTCTTGTGAGTCCCATTTGCAAGGTTGGCTATGGCCGTGCTGCACAAACGTTCAGGCTGGTGGTTTAAACACCACTTGGCTTTAGCGCAGAGCTTCGGCCCAGTGACCCAGTGCTGAGTTTCAGAGCACTGTGGACATCTGAGTTTGAATCCTAAGGCAGTGCTGCCCTTTTCCAGAACAGTAGGCACTGGCATCCTGTAGTGTGCTTTTTGTTCAGAGAAAGTAATTGCTCTGAGGTCAAAAGGGAGCATCTTAGCCATAGATTTCTAAGGCCCTGGTTCTGAGTGAGAGTATCTAGAGACACCAAGCAATTCATCCTTTGGATAAGCAACATGGGAAACTGCATGTAGCCACTCCAAGGTGACTTTCTGAAGGACTTTGAATTTTTTTTTTCTATGAAATAAAAATACACTCATTTCTTTATCACTTTGTTACATGTCCCAGAAATCTAATTTGATATGATTTTATGATGGAAAGCCTGTTTTATCCTATATCCTCCTCTGCTAGCTGTGAAACTTTAATCAAACTACTTGTTTTTCCTAAGCTTCAGCTTCCTCATTAAAAAAAAAAAAAGTAAAGATTTCTTCCAATTTTGAGATAATATTACTTGGATGTTTTAAATATTGAGATGTGATTGAGATACGTTTTCAAAGTTAAACATGGGAAATACCTAAAACATAAAAATAAGTCATATGGTAATACCTGTCAAAAAACTGGAGGTTAGTAGAAATACATTTGGAAGTTCAAGTGTTCATATCTTTTTTTCTTCCCCCACTCTGAGGTTTCTTGAGTCCTTATTCATTTACTCAAGAAAGCTTAATTTAGAATTGGCCTGATTCAGTGTCTTTAGGATTGGTTAGGATAGACCTAAGTACTACTTAAATGCCACCTTCTATTTCCTGGGCAAGAGTGCCTGGGCTGGCAGGACCCCACAGCCCAGCAGGGCAGCAGTGGTTGTGGGAGGAGCAGCAAGGGGCTGCTGTTTCAGCCCCTGAAATTAGTGCCTAGAGAGCTGGAAATTCCAGTAGTCTCTGATCAGATGGTCCGGAACTGGAAATAACAGGAGTGAGAAGTTCATGAAAGAGAAGGCTGCAATCCCAAGGGAAATTTTCACAAGAGCCCACCACTGCACTCTGCTTTCAGCAGAAAGGAATCCTGCCCCGCCCCTCCTTGGCTCTCCACCTCCAGATCCGCCTTCTCCTGGCTGTTAATATTAACCCAAGACCACAGGGCACCTGCACACAGACTCACTCAGTGTGAACAACAGCACGTCCTCATTCCAGCCTGCTCTCTTCCCTTCCACCCTCCTCTTCCCTCTCACTTACCTTTCTGCTGTTGTCATCCCCCCTTCTTCATGCATGTAATCCCTCCAATACAATATATAACCCAGAGATTCCCACACACTTTTGGAGCTGTCAGGAAGGGAATAAAGCCAAAGCAAAATGCATAAACTATTCTTTTTGTTTCTACGTTACCAGAGGAGAGGATTTAATTTTGTTGTCCTGCTCTCTGAGAAGGCCCCAGATAAAGTCTACAACTAGGCAGATAGAGCAGCCATGTGTACAGTCTGCAGCCCTTAAAGCATCTGTGAGACTCCTCTCAAACTCCAACATCTCATGGTCACTCATCAATGATTGATTACATGACTTGTGAAAGTGGAATCTTCAAATATCAAGGGGAGAATCATATAGTACATGATATATAGTACATGTCAGTACAAATAGTCTAGTTTTTGCTGAAAATACCTTTTCTTTTTGGAAGTAAAATAAATAAAGATATCTAAATTGATATTTGAAATTGTTATACAACGAACTCTATCTGCAAACTAGAAGCTAGTGATTCCTGACAATAAGGCAAGGAACTGATATAATTATGAAGACACTGATATTCTGTTACTCAGACGTTTAACTGACAAGTAAGAGGAAGGCCTGGGTTATCTACATCAGGATAAAGGACTGGGGAGAAGATTAACCAGAGTCAGTGTTTGAGAAGGGGAACACCAGTTAACATTGATTAATTGACCTTAACTACTTTGAGAGTGTTACTCTTAAGCATAACAGAGGGGGCTGGGGCTGTAGCTCAGCACCTGCCTTGTATGTGTGACGCCCTGGATTTGATCCTCAGCACTACATAAAAATAAATAAATAAAATAAAGGTATAGTGTCCATCTACAACTAAAAATATTATTTTAAAAAAAGAGTGACAAGGACAGTAGGTAAATCCATTCTTAACAATCTTTAAGCTGTGCTATACATTCAGTAAAGTAGAATAATCTTTATTTTTTATATATTATTTAAATGGCAATGGGAAGCTAGTCAAATATTGAAGGATCTTTAGTCACAACTCAGCCATGTCAAATATCTCATTTTATTCACACCAGCCCTGCCTGTTCATGGCCACCAAGCCATTAAATGTTTGCAAGCATGGTACATCCTCTGTTCCAAGTGCCTTTTCTTCTTCAGAGTGCTGTGCACTGGTAACCATTCTTCCAAGCCAACTCAAATGTGCTTTGTGATTTGTGGTGCTTGTTTACAACAGACTCCCCTAAACAGAGTTGTGAACCTTTTCATAGGGGGTAGGAGGTTGCACAAAATTGATTTTCTTTCCTCTTACAGAGTTCATCCCGTTATATTATAAATACATTTACACATGATGCCTCTCTTCAGGTTCTCTTCCACCAGAACTCCCAGGACTCAAGTTCAGTGGGGGCAGAAGCCATTTCTCAGTGATCCTCATGTCACTCGCACAGGTCTCACACATTGTAAGTGTCCAGTAGATACTGAAACATTTCAGCTGAGAAAAGCAACTGAAGGGAAGTTAGAGATGAGACTGGAGATAGCAGGGGCCCTGCAATAAATTCACAAAAGTCCACGGGTGTGGGAGGGGGTGTGGTTCTCAACTCTTTAGTACATTAATTGATACATAAGTGGTAAGTTATGTGCTCATGGTGTGAAATTTTGAAGACTATTTTATTGAGCATAAAGGAAAGATTTTTTCATAATCATTTAGAAAAAAAAAAAAAAAGACCAGGAAACCATTCAAGAACCTGCCTCAATGCTAAGAAAAGAAAAGGTTTACTGTCTGAAGTCTCAGATAAGAACTAATTCCCCTTAGTAGAATCTGGGTTAATGCAAAAGCTCCAAGTTTCAGGAATGGGATATTTGGAAAAGAAAAAAAACAAAAAAAAGCAGCGACTTTCAGTGGAGCAGTGATGAGTACCTCACAAACATAAAATAAGTGTAATCTCTAGTTCTCTGCCTTTTTAAAGAAGGCTTGCCTATGCTTCCACCCTGCATAATTAATGTAATGATATGAGGAGCGACTACTTCTAGCTTCCCAGAGCTGACAAGGTAGGGGACTGACCAGGGGACTGGGAAAAGCTGACTGTTACCCCACAGGTTCTGGGAACCCATCTGTCTCCTCTGTATGACTTCACACAAGTTGAACTTGAGTCTAGAGACACAATTTCACAAGACAATTTCACAAGAGATGAAACTTAGAACTTTTCACAGAAGGGAAAATAAAACACCATCCGTGTCTGGGCAAGAATGCAGAGGCAGGCATAACATGTGTTTATGAACACAGGGAATGATGACTTCCGTATGTTCGGAGAAGGCAGAAATGTGTTTATTTTTCTTTGCAATTATCTCTATATGTATTTTTGATGTACGGGAGTGTGTGAGCCCTGAAACAGTAGCCAAATAAAGGATAAAATAAAAAGATAGTAAAAGGAAAGAAAAAGTACCCCACTCTCCCCTGAGGCGAGATAAGTGAGACTGTGAAGGGGAAGAGACCAGCAGGCTGAACTATCCACTGAGAGGAGCAGGCTTTGCTCTCTGCCCAGCAGAGCAACTCTAACAAGCACCCAGACAGAACCTGGGAGGGAAGATTTCAGGCCTTCTGTTTGGAAACCCACTCTGAGAAGACACAGCCGCAAAGACTGCTGGGTCAGCAGAGGACAGGAGGAAGAGCAGGTTTGACGGGATTGGCATTTTGCTGCTGACAGCTATGTTGTACTCTGTGCTACTGCAAGGCTTAAGGGAGGCAGCACAAAAGGGCATTGATGCTCTCTTGGCACTGTCTGAATGAGAGAAAGTTGTGTACAGGGCCAGCAGGCGGGCAGAATGAATGGCATCATTTAGAGCCAGAAGTCAAGCAGAAGGGATGGGGCAGGAACATTTTCATTTCTGTGTTCTATCCACACAGTCCCTAGAATTGTTCCTCATACACTTGGGAACTTGGTCAATATTAGGAAGAAGGAAAGAAGCACACTTAGAAACATGAAGTACCACTGGAAAAGACTAAATATGGGTAGAAAGGGAAAAAGAGGGGGGCATATTCCTTTTGAAGTCTGTGAGTTTTCAGCTCATTTGGAAAGCTGAATCTGATTTTTGCACTACTTCTTTATTTTAGGACACTAAACAGGCAAGATTGAGTGAGTAGGTGCAGCAAATAACATATTTTGTTTGCTTGCTTGTTTGTTTTCTAATGGAAGGAAAGAGGAAAAAAAAGTAAGGTCCAGAACTTCAAGCATTACTGAAATTCTATGTTATTAATGAACCAGGGGCCTGAAAGGCAAGAAGCTCATTAGTGGCTTCTGTGAAGTCTGGGGTACTTGATGGTAGAAGGAAATGGAAAAGCTTCCAGTTAACAGCAGGAACATCTAAATCATCACACTTAGGAGGAGAACTGGAAAAACAAGACAGCATTTCAGCCTCTGCAGAAAAATAATAGTGAAAGAAAGCCTTCATTGAGTATATATATGGAATGTCTTAAGTCAGGCTGCTAAATAAACAGCTGATGTTGATGAAGGCAAGAAGATAAACAGGCATTCATAATGGTCAGAAGGGCCCAGAGCAGTGGCTGTGGGCTACAGGACACTTGCAATTCTAAATCACATACCCAGGTAGTACTGACCCAGAAATAATTATCTGATTGCCCCTTCAGTCTGTGGCAAATATTAGGTTAAGCAGTTTTTAATATAACACAGGGCGGCAGGTCATATCAAGCAAGCAACTAAGATTTATTAAATATCTACCCAGGTACAAGATACTAGGCTTGTCTTTGGAGGATATGGGAGCATCCCACCTCTCAATGCATGTCCCATGAATTTGAAAAAAGAAATGTGATTTAATCATGTAAAAAGCTAGCAAACAGTGCAGATACCAGCTTTGCATCAAAGGGCTAAATGATGATAAAAGTTCCAAGGATTGAAAGGAAGGTAAGATCACCGGGGTGTGAGGTGCTTAATTGGACTATTCAGAGAGGAAAGCACATTTGAGCTGAACAGCATTCACAAAGCAATTGTAGCCTTCAGATTTTTAGTTGTGGCTCGTCTATGGTAACAGAGTGCCTAATAGTCCCTCAGAGGTATTTAGTATTTCAATTCCAGGTCTGCTATATATTTCTGGCGAGTTATTTTACTTCTGCACTCAACTCATAAATGAAATAGGGATAACACTACTCAGCATACACTGTGGAGAGAATTAAACACAATAATTAATCAGCTGTGCTATTCTTCCCCTCTGATCTCGACTGAACCCCGGATCCCACAAAACCTCAGGCAGCCAGCCATTCCTAATCAAACGGAATTCTCAGAGAGATTCAATAGATATACTTTTTCAGTTTATCAAGGGTTTTTATAACTACCAATGACAAAGTTAGGTAGATAGATTAAAAACTACTGGTTTTAAAGTTTATAACTCATTTTGGACTCCTAAATTATCCTTTTGTTTGATTCATACTTCTCAAACCCCACTGGATCATCCCCATTAGTTAAAATTTCCTCAATTCCTGGTTGTTCTCATAAATAAAAATTTGGGATTCAAATACCATGTATGTTTTCATCCTGAGGGATAGATGACAAGCAGCAGACTGGTGTAAGATTATTGTGTAGCATGTCGTAAGGTGCAAGGCCACTAACTCTTGTGTGGAATAACTGTAAGCTGGGCTTCCTCCACTTCAGACTTCCTTTCAGATGAGGAGACTGAGACCACATTTGCCCCCAGCTGCTTTAATTGCTCCCCTCTGCCATTTAGCTAGTTTTCACTCAATGGGCAGAGTCAGTCTAGGAGCTACCAAATATTAAATGGGAACAGAGTCTTACAGGTGATTTAGTCCATTCTCCCATCTAAGGTATGGTTTCCTGTCACTGAAGCCCACCTTCTGAGGCAGAATGAAAGTTGCCTAGCTTATTTGTTTATTAAATTGGAATGAAAAACATGTTCATCACATGAACTAATGTGAAGCTGGCTGGAACAGCCAACCCCATGGAAGACAGAGAACCCACTGGTCAATGATCTTCTGTAGGGAAGCCATTGGCTGGCGGTATAATTCAGTGCAATATTACATTTGTGTTCAGTATTGTAGTACTCTGGGAGGCAAGGCTAACAAATCCCTAAATTGGGATGAGTAAAAGAAAGGAGGAATATGAAAATAGTTGAGACTAAACATGCCTGCATTACATGGTTCAAAAGGCACGTTTGTGACACAAGAACACCCAACCCTAGAAATGGCAAGACATTGGAATGGCAGCTGGCCTGGATGACAGTTCCCTCCAGACTGGTTAATGGGAAGATTATGTGTTGTGTCCACCTTCGTGATGGAGGGAATCTCAAGGGCTCGCCAACGAAATGCTGATGAGGTACTCGGCTGCAGACCATTATTTACCTCCTTTGATTCGCTAAAGTATAAATAATCAAAATGATACATAAATTTAATTGCTGGTGTCATGTAGTTATTTTTGAGGAACAGCCACAAATCTGAGATCTAGTATTTAACAAACAACTCAGGCTACCTACTCAGACTAAACACATAGTGTGTTTTCCAGGCTGTAATTTTATAAAAACAAAATGTCTTTAGAGAGAGAACAAGCTAGTACTATTGCTTTAAAAATCACTTTAGGAAAAGTCTCCTTACTAAACTAAAATAAAACGTAGACAATCTAATCCATTTTGCTGGCTGGCCCTGATCCGCCCTGTTGTGCCATGTTATTACCTTCATTTCACTGACATCCCACACGAAAGTCTTCCCTCCAGCAGGTTCCTGGAGCAGATAAACTCCTCTCTCTTTCTGATGGGGCTTTGTTTCTCTAAGAGCAGAGGTTTGCAGACATTTTGCCTTTGGGACCCTTTTACCCACTTAAAAATCATCCAGACTCTAAAGACCTTTTGTTACATGTGTTACAGCTTTTGGTACTCACTGCCCTGGAAATTAGACATGTTTTTATAAAAATATGTTTCAAAAAAATAAATATTTGTAAGGAAAGTGGCATTCTTTCACATTAACAAATCACTTTAATATGAGAATGAACAAGGCTAGATTCTCATATCTACATCCCCACACAATCTGTCGCAATGTGTTGTTTGTTTTAACTGAAGTATATGAAGAACATCCAGTCTCACACAGAAACATAGAAAGAAAAGAGGAAAGTTTTCTAACGAACTTCTCAGAGAATTATAGATACTCATCTTCCATTCTACCAAAACTCAATGATAAGTAATTTCTTGAATTTCTTAGTTGCAACGTGGAATCTAAAAAACTTTCAATGAAACTTTTGGATTCTGTTACACTAAAATCCATGGATGTATCTTAGAATTTGAATGAATCTTTTGCTCATAGGCTGTATATTGATCATTTATTTCAATGAGATCACAGTCTCACTGAAAAGTCTTAAAGTATAGGTATGCTTTTAAGCTTGTGCTAGATGCAACTTTTTCACAATTGTGGATTTTGGTTCAAAAATTGTACTTTATTGTTAACAACAACAATATATATATATATATATATATATACATATATATATGTATATATATATATATATTCAGTTATTTTTCCCTAGCAAGACAGGCTCACTTTTGTTCAATTATTTTTTTCACATCAAACAGTAGTCTGCCAATGTTGCAACAAGGTTTAGTGACAGGCACATCTCACACAACTACGTGAACACTCAATCATTGCACTTATGACCCAAAAAGGATCACTTCCATTCATTTTTGAGAAAACATGTAACCAAGTATGAATGGCAAGTTTTGACTGGCAGAATTCTTTCAACTAAAATTGGTGCTCCATGAAAAAAGCGGCTAATTCAGCTTACAACCCCAATAATCATAGAAGTACTTCCCTGGAGATAACCACTATGCTTTGGTAATTGATGTGTACTTCCCATAGCACACTAAAAAGATGTGTGCTCAAGAGTCAAGATAATAAATTCAGTAATTTTTGTGCCACTTAACCAAGGACATTAAGGGAGAGTACACTTTAAAATTTGTTATTTATTTATTAATTTTACTGTAAATATTTGATGACAAAAACAAAAAGGCTATTAGTATAATCTGGAGCCACTGTCTTGATTTAAGCCACCAGCAGTTTTATTCATGTCACTTGTTCCTTGTAAGTGCAAATACAACACAGGGGAAAATGCAAATAGTTTCATAGCATTGTTATGAAATAGTTTTGACCTCGAAAACACCCTGAATGTGTCTCAGGGACTGGCAGAGGTTCACAGAACATAGATTCAGAGTTCCTGTCATAGAGTATTTTGATAAATTTTGCAAGCCAAAAGTCGCTAAGTGATTCTGGAAGTCCTAAAAGCAGGAATACACAAATTGATAGTGACAACTACATTTTTTTCTCAAGTGATTTATAATACAGTCATATGCCACAAAATATTTTTCAATTGATAATGGATCACATATATGATGGTGGTCTCATAAGACCATAATGGTGCTGGAAAATTCCTACGAGTGACATCAGAGCCCTCACAGTGTAAGGTGTGACTCAAAAGTTTACCCTGATGCTGGTGAAAACAAGCCTACTCTGCTTCCAGTTCCATGAAAGTCTAGTGCATATGATTAACTATGTGCAATGCATAACAACTATGTTATAACAATTATTAATGCATAACAACTATGTTAGGTACTTGGTACACTGACCTTTTCATCATAATTTCAGGGTGAATTCCTTCTACCTTATTTTTAAAAGTTTTCAGTAAAAAGTAGATCGAATTATAATGGCAGTGGCCTTAAATCTGGTGTTTACTGTAACTCCTGATTGCATCAAGAAGAGACATCAAATGATGGACCTATACCATGAAGGTCTGTGCAACACTCTGCATGTTCACATTATGACAAATTGTCTAATGAAATAGTTCACAAAATGTATCTCTGTCAGTGATATGTATCTATAAAGCCAATAAAAATATCAAGATACATAAATGATACATTCTCAAAATAAAAACCCACTCTTCTTTTACTAGTTTATTTTAGTTTTACATAACATTAGGATTTATTTTGACATAATGGTATAAGCATGCAATAAAATTTGCTCCAAGTTGGTTCTCAGTGCTTCCCCTATCCCTTCCCTCCTTCCTCTCCCTGTTATTTACTGATCTTCCTTCTATATATTTACTTATAGATTTACTTATATTTACTTTAAAAAACATTGCATTATGGACATACATAAAGGTGAAATTCACTGTGGAATATTCATAAAAGATCTAAAACCACCATACTTTAGGGATGCAGCCACATCAATGTTTAGCAGCACAATTCACAATAGCTAAGCTATGGAACCAGCCTAGATGCCCTTCAACAGATGAATAGATAAAAAATGTGGTAAAAATACCCAATAAGGGCTGAAGTTGTGACTCAGTGTTAGAGTGCTCACCTAGCAAGTGTGAGGCACTGGGTTCAATCCTCAGCACCACATAAAAATGAAATAAAGATATTGTGTATCCACACACAACTAAAAAATAAATATTAAAAAAATACACAATGAAATTTTACTCAACTATGAAGAAAAATGAAATTATGGCATTTGCTAGTCAATGGATGTAACTGGAGACTAACATGTTAAGTGAAATAAGTTAGACCCAGAAAGTTAAGGTCTTAATGTTTTTTCTCATATGTGGAAGCTAGAGTAAAATAAGGTGGAGATGGGATGGGGGGATTTTTTGTAAAAATAGAAGAGAAACCTGCTCTTCTTGATCCATTATTTTGCCCATAATTTTTGGTTACTTAGATTTCTTTGTGCCTAAGATCATGCAACTGTAAAATGGAAATGATAATTGCTCTTAAAAATCTTTGATTTTTTATGCAATTATAAGACTTTCATTGAGGGCATTTATGACTAATGAACATAAAGTTATTTGTAATACTTTTCTGAGATAACAAACATAATGGCACTTCTCTTTATTAAAGGGTTGGACTTCAAATGCTATTTGATAGTGTCTTTCTGAAAGAATTTTAAAGATGAATAATACTGACAAGGCAAAAACTGAAATGAACCTTAAGATTAATACCCGCTACATTTTTATCTAACATAGGACAAGGGAAACTCTTGAAGTTACGGTGAGGAAGGTTGTTTTTCATTACACAGCCTAAGATTTTAATGACTGAATGGCATAAAATATTACTCTTAATATGCTTTGACATTTTCCTTTATTAGAAAATATTTTCAAATAGCTAAGGAACAGCACCATTAGTAAAAATATTTAATTTTGCAGAATATTACTCCGGGTGTCAGCTGGCACAGGATGAGACAGTCTGTTTAGTATGAATTCCTAAGGCTGAATGAAGGTTTTGAATTTGAATGAAGGTTCACAGACTTCACAAAAATATTGCCTTCTTTCTGGCAGGAGCTTTGAGAAATACCTCTGCCAGTGTTGACACAGTTTTAGGAGGGCTCCATGGTGTATAATCAGATTAGCCTATTTTCTTCCAAGTGCCTGACTCCTGAGTCCGCATATGGAAGTGGTTCTCTGAGAGTAACAGCAATGAAGCCTATACTTCAGGAGTTCCTTCAGTCCGAAGTAATCAAAGTCTAATAAAGGCAGTCCATCTGAGAGATGCTGGGTTTCAGATGGGATCTCATTTTAACAGGTTTGAGGATAGGGAGGAAGACTTGGGTTCTTCTAGTTTAACAGTGTTTGAAAATCAATCCTCCCTGTCCCATTCATCTGAAACCTATAATACATCTATATGAGTTTTTGGCAGAGTTGAAAATTAGGTATAGGAGGTAGGTGTATGCAAAATGTGGCTACAACCTCTTCTGGATCTCTGCTATGTGATCTTGAGCTGCGATCGACCTTGAAATGGAGCAAAACCAAGCAAAGGAAAGGCCTCCCAGGGACTGAGGGTTTGTATCCAGGTGTCTGAAGAGTGGTCATGTGCGAGCATGGGTAATGATGTATCATCAGTTTATGCATGTTGAGTCATTGAGAGGTATAAATTGAACAGAACACTGTGATGAAGAGCTGTGAATCACAGAAATCAATGAGTAGAAAACAACATCTGTCTAAAGATAGACTATCAACCAGAAAGTCTTAACGTGAAGTTACTGTGTGCTTACTTCTGCGTTATACTCTGATCATTGTATGCAATATTCATTTAAACAACAATGGTTTATGTAGACCATAGGCTAAGAAGAAGCCACCACAAGGGACAACATGTCCTACCAAGGAAGGATGACCAGTGGGCAGGATGCTCCTAGCTATAAGAAGGAAATAATACAAAATGTTGCCACACACCTTAGCAGCAGCAACATCAAGTAAGTGAATAAGAAAGTAGATGAGTAGATAAAGGGTTCAAGAAGAATTCATTAGTAAAAAAAAAAAACCCAGGAAATGTGTGCAATTTGCATAGGTACTGTAATGGACAATACCCTTTATCTTTTAGTTTCTGCAGCCCCTTGAGTTCAGCTTAATCCTCGCAAAAAGTGACAGCTGGAAGTAGTATTTCACTTTTATAACTTTCAGAACATTTCTCGCAGTCAAGTATCTGGTGTTGTGCCCATGTTTGTTTTTGCACCTCCTTGTGCTACACAGCAACCCTGCCTTCTTCAAGCCAAGGCCAAGACAGAGCCTGAGAAGCGAGTTCCAAAAGGAGGAGAGTGCCAGATTCCAGATATAAGAAGCCATCCCTCTTTTCTTTCCTGGTGACAAGGAAAGTGATTTCTCTGCAGTGTGACATTTCAAGTCATGCCTAACTTTTGTTAGAGATAAGCAAGCTGCCAGCCCAGAAAAAATTGGGAGGACACAGTATTCAAGAGCCCAAGAAATGGTTAGGAGGCTTATTCCTTATGTACTTGTACAGCTCTGGTCAGAGCCAACGGCTCTCAATCTCCTTTTCTTCTTTCCTGTGGTGTCTGGACAGTCCAAGGAGGTAGGAAAAAGAGAAAAAGCAAAACTGCAAGAATAAAGAGGAGGTTAATTCATAGAATAATAGAACTAGTTAGACTTTCCACGAAACAGAGTGAGAACAAAAGCAAAAGACTCTTAGATCATTACAGAAATGTTAAAATTAAGGTGATCATTAAAGGAAAAGTTGTGAAAGATTTTTATTAAGATTCAAACATAAAATTTAGATGTTTACCTCTTAAATATCTTGGCTTCTTTTTCACTGAATTAACAAATTCTCTAACAACTTTGCCTTCTCCTTTAAATATAGCAAAAGTAAGTTATAGAGAGAATTCTAAGAAACAGAATTCTGGAGAATCAATAGCCACAGTCTCACAATTTCTCATTCTCTCCTCATTCTTACCTTTAGCAACAGATTTCACCTCATCTCTGAGAAATAAAAAATGCCCACTCCCTCCCATTCTAATTACTCTCTGCAGCTGTCATTGTATACCATGACCTAATTAAAGATCTATAATGGTTCCCAAAAGTTCTTAAGTTAAAAACAAAGTTCATAGTCAGGTATGGTGGCACACACCTGTAATCCCAGCAGCGTGGGAAGCTAAGGCAGGAGGATCATGAGTTCAAAGTCAGCCTCAGCAAAAGCAAGGCGCTAAGCAACTCAGTGAGAACCTGTCTCTAAATAACATACTGGGGATGTGGCTCAGTGGTCGAGTGCCCCTGAGATCAACCTCGGTATCAAAAAAAAAAGTTCATAATCGACTTTTCAGGCTTATCAGCTTTACATTCACTCATCAGCATTTTATTTCTTAACCAATGTGTGTCAGGCATTTGCTAGATATAGAGAATAAAGAGATGAAAGATGGGCTTACAGAACTGAGCAAAACAGTGTTGGAGGAGAAACTGACCCATACCTTCCACCAAGCAGTGTCATTAGTACTGTGGAGCTCAGAGAAAAGACCTCTAAAACACAAAGTTGAAGAGTTTGGTAGTTTTCTGAAAGATATAATGATTTTTAAATAAAAAGTAGACATCAGCCAGATGAATAAAGTCCAAGGGACAAAATGCACAAAAACAAAGAGAATTGCAGAAAAAAGCACAGGCGAACTGGAATCAGACATGTGGTAGGTGACAAGACCAGACTGTTAGTATAAACAGCCCATTAAGACCCCTGCAAAGGGTTTAGATTAGAATTTTAATGTAATGAGGTTACATTTAAGATTTTGAGTAAAAATGATAGGAACATGATACATTTTCTCTTTTAGAAAGATTTTTTTTTTCAAACACAGAGAATGGATTGATATAGGAAGACCAATCCAAAGATTCTTAGAGGAACCTGGAAGGCAAACATGAGGACTTAAATGGTTGGTTTTCATGGGAGAGAAGTCAATGTGGAAGGAAAGATATAGGGAGGTGAAATTAGAAACAAAATTTTAGTATCTGGTTACAGATTGAATTGGGGCACCATGAATGAGGGAGGAGAAATCCAATATGACTCCCAGCTAATGATTTTGTGACTTTAAAGAATCAACAGTTCTGGGGACAGAAAGAAGCTCACTTGGAGGTGGGATGATTCTTTTGAAGGACCCTTCTCTGTACAAGTCCACATTGCAGAGTAGGTACTGGGGCGAGAAAAACTATTGGAAGTCATCAGCATCTTGGTTACAAATATATTCATTAGAACAGCAAAATGAATGAACTTATTTGGTCTTTACACCTAATACACATGGTCAATGATCTGGCATAGAATCAAAAGTGGATATCAAGGAAAGCAGTTTTAAGAAAGAAATGGTCAACAGTGTCAATGAGGGAATGAGGCAGAAAGTAGACCTCCCATAGGCAGACAAGATTAAGGCCTTGGAAAGGGGAAGGAAGAGAGGAGAACATCATGCCATCTTCGAAGAAGACATTGGGTTTGGAGAACATTCTCTTACTTGCTGACTCTGATAGCTTTAACCACAAGGGCTCCTTAACACCTGTTATTGCTCCTAACAACTTCAACCACAATTGTTCTTCCTTAACTATCCTTACCCCTAGCAACAGCTGACCACCAAATCTACCCTTACCTGGAGCACTTCCTCTCCCCAACAGATGTGTCAAACCACAAAATTGGACCCATCCTCTGAATTATGTAAATAAGGGACAGAATTATACAATTCTGATTGGCTTATTAAATTCAGAGCTTGAAGAATTTTGAGGGGAGAGATACCAGGGATCGAACTCAGGGGTACTCAACCACTGAGCCACATCCCCAGCCCTATTTTGTATTTTATTTAGAGATAGGCTCTCACTGAGTAGCTTAGTGCCTTGCTTTTGCTGAGGCTGGCTTTGAACACATGATCTTCTTGCCTCAGCCTCCCGAAGCACTGGGATTGAAGGTATGGGCTACCACACCCAGCTAAAGAACTTGATAGTTTGATTTTAGCATCCCTTGCCCCACCAATGTCTGCACAGGGTCATCATATATGCCTTCAAAAACCCCTATACAGTAAACTTTTTATTGGAAACCTTGGGATCCTACCCCCTTTGAGAGCTCTGAATTTTTTTTTTATTATTACTCTAATAAATTCTGTTACTTTGCTCTCTCTGTGTCCATAAACTTCATTCTTCAAATTTGTGAAACAAAGAACACACCCATCCACACTGTGTTACATCAACTGCAGGAAAAATGTCCAGTAAAATAAGGCCTAAAACCATCATTTTGTATAATAATTCCATTAGTATTAAGGTAGAAATCAGAGTGTAGGGAATTGAGGAGTGAATGACTGGCCAGGCATAAAGAAAATGTGAGTATAATATTTTTATCGTTCATGAATAACTAGCTTATGCCATGGGAACAAGCAAGTCTCAAATTCTAGTGACTTAACACAAAAAAATATTTATTTTTCATTGCGCTACATGTTCACTGCAGGCCATTAGGGAAGCTGTGCTTATTATATTCATGCAGAAGCCCAGGCCAATGAAGGCTCCATCTCAACACATCCAATATACCATCACTGCAACACTAAAAAGAGAGAAAGTAAAACAACAACAACAACAACAACAACAACAAAAACTGCTGTGTCTCAGGCAAGTTACATGGTCACACAAGGCAGAGAAGTACCATGTTACCATGTGTCCAGAAAGAGGAGAACCTGGATATTTGCACACAGTTCTCACAACTGGAGTGGGTTAAGAAATTAGCAACAAATGGTTTCAAGTTTGACCAAAGATTTTTGTTTACTTTTTAAAGACAATAGCCTGGGTGACATACATTTGTGATCATGCTCCATAGCTCACACTTTGTGTTCACTCATGCAATGCATCCAGTCAACATCATTCATGTCTAATACCCTATTAGAATACCGTTCCCAATGTGGGAATATTACTCTGCTTGAGAATCACTTCATGAATGATGCTGTCCCTTGATGAAACTATTTGCCCACTTGAATCCAATTATATTTAGTTAAGTATAAAGTAGTCCTCCCATATGTAAGGAGGGTATATTCCAAGACCCCCAACTCATGCCTGAAATGTGGATAGTACAGGACCCTATATATGTTCCCTTTTTTTCCACATATACACATCAATGATAAAATTTAATTTATAACTTAGGCACAGTTAGAGATTAACAATAACTAACAAAATAGAACAACCATAACAATAAACAGTAATAAAGATTATATAAATGTGGTATCTCTCAAAATAACTTGGTGTACTATACTCATCCTTCTTGTGATAATGTCAATGCCTACATAATGAGATGAAGTGAAGTGAATGGTGTAAACATTGTGGAGCGGCATTAGGATATGAAGTAAGGGTTGCTTGACTACAGACACTGCAATATTGTAACCATCATTCGATAACCCAAATGATTACTAAGTAACTAACAGACAATTAGTATATATAACATGGATACACTGGCCAAAGGGATGATTCATATCTCCCATGAAGTGGGTATGGATCCTATCAGATTTCATCACACTATTTAGAATAGCACACAATTCAAAACTTGTGAGTGTTCATTTCTGGAATTTTCCATTTAATATTTTCTGACTGTGGTTGACTGTGGGTAACTAAAACCAGGGAAAGTGAAAACTACATCATGGGGGACTACTGTATTTCCTCATGTTTCCAGTGTTGACTTATTTGTGTATTTTGAACATGTTTTGGAGTACTTTCTTCTGATTTCTAAAGGTCTCCGTTTGTCTCCTTTCTTTACACAGAGCAACCAGCCATAAGGAATGTGCTCAATCCATGATTTGAGAAGAACAATTGGTTTCTCCAAGACCAGAAAAGACCCTTCAGCAAAGGTTTTGGTGTCTTACCACCCCATAGAGTTGTTTATACAATGTTTTATAAAGAAAATTGCAGACTCTGTTTTTTTCCATGGCTAAAGAGGCAGGAAATTGGGCAGCAGTGGCCTAACTCTTATGGAAACTCCACCCCTTGTACTGGCACTGTAGTAATTTTGCTTATTCTGCTTTCTGGGACTAGCCCAAACCTGTCAAGTTCTCACTTTAAAAACTTGCAGATGCATCCACCACATATTTATGCACTCATTTTCATATGCATAGAAGTTGCTACTGAGAGAAGACACTTCATAAAGAAGGTTTGCAACTGAGTTGTTTTTATCAAGACAGATTTATTCAGCTTTACCTTCATTCTCTTGCCTGGCCCTCCAGGACCATGGCCATTCATGGCAGGATCCCTCTCTGGATTCAAAGCTTAGTCTGTTCTGTGGGACATGTGTGCTATCTGGCACTTACACATCAAAACCATAACCTGTGCTTCATTAACACAACCCATTTTACTGAGCTAAACAACCATAGATATGCAAACTTAGGAGAAATGAAACAGGTGCACTTGTAGTTTAGTAAGGATTTCCATTATAATCATAGTTGAAAATTTAGACTTAAGTTATTAAATTTTTGAGCCAGGTGGAGTCACAAAAACCACCCACACACAAAATAAATAGGTCAATACATAACCCAGACAGACCAGAAAAGGCTTTTTGAAGAAAAGGGAAATTTTGTCAAGAAGTGTGTTTCCTGAAAGAATGAGTTAGGCAGCGAAGGCAGCGTATGATTAGGAAAAAGCTAAGCCACAGCTACTTGGGTGTGTCCTGAAGACAAGCATCTACTGTGATCCAGTGAAGTTTCTGAATCTCTTTTCCACACAGGGGAGAAAATACAATTTCTGGTCTTATTAATTTCAATATTTGATTCCAAGTAGCAAAAATACTAAAGAATCCTTGTAGCCAAATTGCATTCATAAATAATTTTTTTGACAAGTGAGTTGACTCCAGTTGGCATTTATCAACTTATAGGTCAGTTCAAATGTTTTTACAATGAGCCATAAAAGAGAGGAAGTATACTCTGTGCTCGTGGTCAGAAATCCTCCTTTTTCTCAGCAACTTGTAACTGCCCAAAACTGATAACACCACATACAGGACCTTTGTAATGGTGTGAAATGCCTTAACAATGAGCAACTCCTACAGGGGTAGGTGGCCAAGTCATTGAGCAGCTCTTAACACAATTGTCTTGCAAGGTCCTGTCAACCCCTCTTCTCAGTAAGCACACACTACTTTTTAATCCCTTTTCCAACCATTCCCTCCCTCTCTCCTTATGTTAATCTCCTTCTTTCCATTTTTTCCATTTTGATATTTTTATTCCTACTAGAAACTCCTAGAGCCTTCTCACTCCCTTCTAAGCCTTCTGGAAGAATTGACAGGCCGTGTAGTGGTGAAAATGCTGCTGAAATGGAGATGGCTTTCCGGCAGAGATCAGGGCTGCCTTAAATATGGCATGTAGCATTTATTATATTTTCAGTAGTCCAACCTCATTTTTTTTAAAGACTTCTGGTGAAAATATTTGTGAGCCTTGTTGAAGTGCTGGATCCCATCCACATCTTCCAAATACCCTAAAGTGCTACGAGGAGCAGAGAGCTGCCTGTGGAATATCAAATCTCCATTTCCAGCCAACCTCTGAATCAGTGGCTGTATTACAGTAAAATCAAGGGAATATAAATGGAAATATAACCAGAAAATAGTTTGTATGTCCCAAACTCATTTAGAACCAGATTCCACAGAATTATGAAATTCACGTTGTCACTATTGTATTTCTAACATATTCCACAGCAGCTCAAATTCTCAGGCCATAAAAAAGAGGGAGAAAGGGTAAAAACAACACAAAAATTTGTAAGAAACTCTGAGGAATGTGAGTCTTTTGTTAAAGAGATGCTGGATTATAGCTTAGCTGATTTATTGAAAGGGGGTAACTCCAAACTATAATAAGTAGAAACAGAAAATGCTAAGTGATTCTGATCTATAAAAAGGGATAGATGTTTTACTCCTCTGGTGCCTGATGTCCTGACACATCACTCCAAATTCCATTGACTGGTAACCAGCACAGGCTATTTACCAGTTACTCATGAAGCACCACCATAACTACTGATGCCCCACAAAGCCATTATTCCTTTTGTTTGTTCCATGATGTATTTTGTCTTTAAAGACTAAAATACTAAAATTACCAACTACAAACCCAGGCTAGTATTTTAAATTTGAAGCTACTTTTGCCAAACCCAACAAAAATTTTAGAGAAATTCATCATTAGGACAAGCAACATGTCACATTCCAAATCATCATTAACACCACAACCAGCATTTTACAACATTGCAATTCTTGAAAACACAGACTAATCTGTCTTTGCAAATACGCACTTTTCTCCTACAATTCAAATCTATATAAAAAAGAAATTGTTTAGGAAATAGAAAGATCTACAATGTCTTACAGTCCCAACATGTGAAACAGTCTCATTCCATTTACAAATGAGATGAAAAAATGTTTTAGCCTAATATCACAATTTGATTTTGTGAAATATTTTTTTGATTATTGCATATTAGCACAGGTAGTCAATAGTTTTTTTTTCAGGTTTGTGTTAATCTCCTAAATTCAGAGAGAAAGTAATCATTTTCCAAGGAAAGAGAGAACCCCAAAACAATGTTGTGACTACCTCACTCACCCCCACATTAGATAAATCTTTAAATCTAGAAATATATCACTTGGCCCTTAACACATTCAGGAATCCCTAAATCCCAAGAACTAAAATAACAAAGCAACAAATAATTATTCAGACAAGAATTAGATGACATACCTAATCTCCTTCTAGTCACAATTTGAGAAGAAAAAGAATTTTGAAAAGTAATGGAATACTCTAATCTATAGACACAATATCATATAAGTTATCAGATTTTTCTCAAATAGATATACTATATCGTGAAAAAATATTTTTTAGAAAATAAACTGATTATTCTTGTTGTCATCCTAACTATTCAATCTGACAAAGACTATGAAATAACTTTTTTTCTACTTAAAAATCGAGTTCTCTAATTTTTCTCACCTAAGAAAAAATCTTTGTTTATTCTATTTGAAGATGAAAAAGTTAAAGTTTTCATTATTCAAATACTTTTTATAGTAATTGAGTGGATAGAACACAGTGCAGGACAGGCAAAACTTCCATCCAAGTTAAGGAAAGGGAGCAAAGTACAAAACAAGGCAGCAAGAAATTACCAAGAATAATTAACAAGAAATTAATAGGAACTAGGAGCATTCTCAAAACGGGACCCATTCACCCTTCACAACAAACTTTAAAATACTTATTATTATCTTCAGGCAAAATAAGAGGAAACCAAGTATCATAGAAATAAAACAACGTGCCCTAAAATCTCTGCATGATCACCAGGGCCTAAAGTAAGTGTGTCTCACCACACAGCATCAATGCTGTAGTTCTATATTTGTGTGTTAAGAACATACTGAGACCTCCCTGGAGACTCCAATGGCTGTGGTCACAGTAGCAGCATGTTGCAAAGGAGCTGAGTGAGTTTCCATCTAGATACTGAGGCTCAGATTTGCCTATGTGAGTAATAAATCAGTCAGAAGCAAAACTGTGGAGCTGGCAGACATAGTCTTTATTGCCTCCATCCTACCTTTCCCTGAGGCGCCTTGATGCCTTGCAGATGCCTGGCACCTCCAGCTGCCCAAGTCCTCCCAGCCTCGCCTGTGCCCACAGCACCACAAATTGCCTTGGATCATAATTATCTGCGTGCCCTCCTCACCACAATCTCCAATACATTGTAAATTTATGACACAGATGGTGTCTCGTTTCTCTCATTCTTATTGTTCTTACCTCAAAGTGGGTAATTGTAGAAGAAATGTATGATGTGTGACTGGATCTCCCTCTCATCCTAATGAAAATATTCAAGTCCTACATTTCCACTCTACAGTTCTCTGACCCATGCTCCTTTGGGAGACAAACAACTAATAATACATTCTGTTAACTTATTAAGAAATGATTGACTGTTGGACCCTCTCAGATTCTACATTTCAGTATTGTTGTATATGAGTGTATGTGACTAAATACCCAATCTTTTCAGTATGTCTACTGGCTATTTTAAACTTGGGAATTTAGACAAGGCAGCATCTCAGTAAAAGTGAATATGAAACCAAAAACAGTGCATGAGGGCACAGCCAAGGAACCAAAGTCAAGCCTGGTCTGGTTAAGAACACAGCAAACTGCAGGCAGGAAGGGGTACATATGAATGCTATTACCACACACCTGACAGATGTCATATCACTTATCACTCACTGAAAACTTTGAGGTATTGTTTCTATTATATTAAAGAAAAAATAAGACCCAGGAAGTTAGATGTTAGGTCATAGCCAGACATGGAAAAAATGGTGGAGAGAGAATTGCATTTTGGACTAGCAATAACACTCTTTTATTAAGCACAAATTCCCCAGTCCTCAAAGTTTTTGTCCAGGCAGCAGCAGGAGGACTGAAGACAGTTTATTACGAGAAATACTTAGCACAAGGATTAAAACTATTGAATCTTTTAATGTGGCTTAGAGAAAAACATCTTGGGATAGAGAAAAAACAAAACTAACTCATTTGAAGGATAATTTCCAAAGACTTGCCTAAGACCCCACCTGATATTTCACCAAGAACATCCCTTTCCTTGCCCTGGAAACCCTTCTTAGGGTTCCACAAAGCCATTTCCAAACCTCTGCCAGCCACATAAATAAAGACCTGGATGGATTCTGTAGCAATAATTGCAGTAAAGATGACATCTGATAAGAAATTCATTTCATATTTTGATACCATTTAGGAGTCATAAGACAAAAATTTAAACCAAACTTGTTGTTGATTAAATGGGTATCATGGAAGGGAAGGAGAAGGTTCTAAGCCTTGTCTTGAACACTTACTATGTAATGTTAGATTGCCCCATAATCAAGCTGGACATCAGTAAATTATGTGATATAATGTGCATTAGGTACATAGTAGTGGTTTGATGAATTATGGCTCTTATTATTATGTTGGAGATTCCTATATATTCAAACGATATTATTATTATTTAAGTAATTTATGGACACTATCATTCCAAGCTCACTAAGAGGAATGCATACTAAAATGGTCTCAGTTATTCTTTGATAACCAAAATAAAGTAGGGTACTCTGTATGATTTCACAGTCTCAAGTCATTATCCTTTGGGCATAAAGATGATAAGACTTTTACAGTACAGGAGACTCATAATTGTCTAATCACCTGTTGAAGATTACTATATATCAATCAAGTAGTGTGTTTCTAACCCTGCTCAAGATCTAGAAATATATTATTACTCTTATGACAGCAAATAATACATGTTCATCTAAAGAATTAACATGTATTATTTGCTGTCATAAGAGTAATAATTTGAAACAATTTTAAAAAGCATAAGGAAGAAATTAAAATCTCTCCAAACCCAATCTTAGCATCAGGTTTGTTTCCTTCTAACCTCTTTTTATTCAAATCAGAAAGTGTGTATGCACAACCACAAGCTGTTTGTGTATTATATGCAAACTTTTTAAAAACATGTCATTCACGTAAATATTTAAGACTATTAAATATTTTATGACTATAAAATTATTTATAATGGCTGCCTTATATTGTATCTTGTGAATTTTTTATATTTTATTTAACTAATTTCAATTGTCTCTAGTATAATTTTAAATTATCAGTGACTAACACCTTTATGCATAGAATTTCATTTATTTTTTACTATTTTCTAAAATAATTTGGCTTCCTATTATAAATTTATAAATTTGTTGGTGAAAACAGAATGTACAGGTTCATAGCTTTTGATATTGATTTCAACATTATCCCTCAACATACCAATTTTGCTATTTTACTGAAATCCATAAATTCCAGGTATTATCACTAGAAGGACTGCCAATTTAATAGGTTTAAATTGCTGATAAATACTACTTTTATTTATACATTCCTTCTGACTTGTGAATTTGAGTATCTTTATACAGTTTTCAATGTCTGTTTGGTTTTTTTTTCATTTTAAAGGATGGTCTGTTCATAAACTTTTCCTATAATTCAATTAGCCTTTACCCATAATTTCAAATTATTTGGAAGATCTTCTAAGAGATTAAGTGTATAAATCTTTTATCAGTACATATATTGTAAAAATTTTTCCAACATTTGATCAATTTCTACATTTTTTCTTAAAGTGCTTTGATTTTTGTCATATTGACATCTTTCATTTAACCAAAAGTATCAATTTGGGGTATGAAAAAAGAAACAATTAGACTTATACAGATAACCTAGAAAAGTGGCAAAGATAAAAGAATGCAATTTTGTTTCAACCAAAAAAAAAATTTTTAATTGTTTAAACTTTACTATTAGGAATGATGATAACAAAGTGAGAAAAAATAAAGAACTGCACTCTATCTTACAGGAGATAGTCATCAAAACTAGAATCTATTGAAGATAAAAGATAATAAAATGCTCATTAGTTAAGAGAAAATAATAAATAACATTTTCAATATTGGTGCAAGAGAAATTACAGAATTGAAGGCAAAAAGTAAATAAAACAGTAAAAAAGACAAAGAAGCACATTTTATATCAATGAGGGAACAATCTATAAGAAATATTCACTAGTCACAAAACTATAAGTTGATGTGTCAAGATCAAAATATATAAATCAAAGACTATTAGAAATTCAAAGAGAAATTAACAAAATAATAGTGTTACTGGGATAACAGAATTCTTCATTTGACATTTCTAATGAGTAAAAAACAATGAGCTTGAAATCAAAATATGGATCTAATATGCTCATTAACAAGTAATGTAAGCCAGGTGCCATGCTGCATGCCTGTCATCCTAGCAGCTTGGGAGAATGAAGCAGGAGGATTTCGAGTTCAAAGTCAGCCTCCACAATTTAGCAGGGCCGTGAGCAACTTAGCAAAATCCTGTGTCTACATAAAATATAAAATAGAGCTGAGGACATAGCTCAGTGGTTAAGCACCCCTGGGTTCAATGCCAGGTATGAAAATCAATAGATAGATAGATAGATAGATAGATAGATAGATAGATAGATAGATAGATAGATAGATAAAGTGAGTAACTAGATATGCATCAAACTCAGCCAAAAAAAATCATTCTTTGACAAGGGCTCATTAAAAACTTAAAAATATATATCATTCTATGCAAAAAGAAAGCAAGCTTCAAAATCAATGTAGTTATATATAATATGATCACAAAGCAATAACAATAGATTTGTAAAGTTTTTTTCTAATTAACTTTATTTTAGTTTTTTACACAAATGGAGCACAGCTTTTCATTTCTCTGGTTGTACATGATGTAGAGTCACACCATTCATGCAATCCTACTCATAGGTAACACTTAGGTATTTCTAACCAAGTGTAAACAAATAGAATGAAATAGGTTGGAGATTTTTAAGTAAATGCTTTCATCAACTCATGTCAAAAAGAAAACAGAACTTTATTTACAACGAACATACATATTATTGTTAGAATTAAACCCAAGATTTTAAATATTTCAATTATTGACACAATATATTAGATAAAAAGATAAATTCTTTATCTTGAATTTGTACCTCAAGAGGCAACTTGCATGAACATAAGAAGGAGAATTTTCATGACCCAGACTCAGTGAGAATTTACACCTTCAAAAGGGGAACAAAAAAACCAAAGTGATCTGGGACTGTTAGCAGGCATCACATGCCTGATGACACTGCCAAGGATGACCTCTACTCTATTGTGTATGATGTCTGCTTCCCCTCCTCTTCCATATCCTACCCTCAGGAACAGAAGGCATCACACAGATCATGGGGGCAGAAATAATTCATGAGACAGAAGCAGTCTCACACTTTCTTCTTCCTGTTCATTTTCTGGATAGGATAACATAAGACATGGTAGGATGGGACAAAGAGATGGGCATCTTGTCAAAAGCCATGAAGAGATGATCAGTGCTTTCATTTCTCTCTCTCTCATCTCAGGGATGGTGCTACTAGATAGATGTGCTTTGGGGATTGGGGGAGTTGTGTTACTTTAGGTAGAGAGGTCCAGCAGGATAGATACCTGGGAGAGAACGCAAGGTAAAGCTGGCTACTTGTGGAAACCTCTTGAACATATTTTTACAGGTGATAGTAAAAGAGTGAGCCTGAGTTCCCTTCTGACTTCGAGTAGTATATCAGTCAGGAAGGGATTTAGGGTAGAAGCATGATCAAAGAAAGAAGGTTTATTTGACTGAAATGAACTTGAGCCTAGTTTCTGGGAACTTTGAAAGTACAATGGGTAGCAGGATGGCAGATGAACATGGACAGTGAAAATACCCAGGTTATTGGTCAGACCATGTCCCAAAATGATTCAGACCTGGGTGTTACAATAGAAGTGAAAATATGATCGATTGAGAGGGAGACCAGGGATGGTAGAGGGTATAAAAAAACACATATATTAGGAAAGTACCAAGAAAAAAAAAAAAAGATGAGTTGGACCAGAGGACTCAGATCTGTAATACTTGACAGCCTTCCATGCCTTCATTGTTTTCAAAATAACAAACAAACAAACAAACCAAGAAGGACCATGATACAACTCAGTGGATGTGTCTATGAGATTGGAAAACATTATTTACTGAAAGGATTGATTTCCTTCTGTCCCCCTTCCTTGCTTCCTTCCTTCCTACTTACCTTTATTGAGCTCTGGGGAGACCAGGAAGAATAAAATGATGTCTGGAAAGCAATATCTCATCTTCTGAAGGAGACTGAATCTGTATAAAGAAGATGACAGGAAGGAAGCCAACACATAGGGATCACACCCAAAGCAGCAGGGCTTGGCTTGAGAAGTAATCTCAGAGAAGGAGCACAGGAAAGAACCAGAATCTACCTAGCCTCCTTCCCCAAAGCGGTGCTGCACAGGTAGTCCTGAGGGGCCAGAAACCTGTGAAAGGGGTGCTCCTCAGGTCCATGAGGGTATGTTTGAAAGTGGCAGGTATGTAGGTCTAGAATCTTAGTTGAGGCATCCTCCTGAGCCCTGATAGTGTCAACATATAAATAATCAACTTAAGCATTTAAATGCTGGCGGCCTTATAAAAAGTTATAAAAAATTGAAAATGACATATACTGTTACAAATTGAATCTCTATTAGATACTCATATGGTTTACACTGACAAAAGTGGCTGGCTATCATCCTTATAACAGCATTTGCTGATACAAAAGGGAAAACAAAGCCCAAATTGTTATTTTACAGTCAAGCAGTCAAGTAGCATAACAGGAGTACTCAGCATCAATTGCAAAAAAAAAAAAAAAAAAAAAAAACAACAACAAAAAAAACCAAAACAGAGGATGTAAAAAAGGGGAAAAAGTGGACAGGGTGATGAAGATAAGGTGAAATGTATGTAACTAATATCTACTTCGAGTCAGTATACTATGCCACAGATATTTTTTTCCATTACATATTTTCTTCACGAATATTATCCTTAGAGAAAGATGGTAAAATCAACAATGTGGATAAATAGAATTGAGCACCATTGAATGAGCATATTGTAGCCCTCTGAGGTCTCTCTCTCCCCTCGTCTATCTTTACTTCCTTCACACAAACAACAACCTCTCTCTTTCTCCTTTGCTTCTGTCCCTTAATGGATGGATTTACAAATAGATGGTAGATTAGATGGATAGTCAGATAGATGCATGCATTGTCAACTAAGAGTTTATAGCCTCACACCTGTATATCACTCTTTGGTCACTATTAAAAAGCAAATTCTTCTAAAAATGACATTATTGCATCAGACATAGATACTCTCTTGAACCAAGGGTGCTGATGGGGTACCCCTGTAATTCAAAACTTGAATGTGGGGTATTGAGGAAATGAAGTGAGAATCCATATAAATTGAGGAGTATGAGTTTGCCATATAACAGGATTGTTTCTTCCTTCCAAAGTCTTACCTTTTGTTCCTTTTCCCTCCTAGGAAAAGTAAAAGAATCATATTTTTGAAGCCATGGAAATTCTCCAAAGGAAGCATTCCAGGTTTGGGAGGATAAGCACAAAATTCTTATGCATCTTTGTTCTTTTCTACAACACATTATCATGCCATCTGTTGTACTATCCCCTTTGGGACACATGGTAGGTTCTTTAAAATGATGATCCCACAATGAGCTGAAATGCATTCTGCTGCTACGTATACCTAATTAGCAAAAATTTTTAAAATGATGATCATTTCCCTTTCTCCTCCTTTTAGAAAAAAATGGGGCTTAGTTTCTTTTCCATTTAATTCAACTTCATTATATTCTACTCAACAAATATTTGGTGTTTTCTAAATGCTCTATGCTATGCTAGGTTCAGCTATCTGAGGTTGCAACCACTGGATTATGGAATTGATGGACACATCATGATTCAGAGACGCCACTGAGGCCAATTATAGTTGGAGGGTTGGTTGTAGATGGGTCTCATGTGCCCCTTACTTTTAACTCAAGGTCCAGGGAGGATGTGTGCCAGCCTTTCTCCTTATGGGCATTATAGGGTCCTACAATGTTCAGAATGCTGTTTTTATTTTACCACAATTATGGATTTGGATGAAACAGCAATATTGCTCCCTTTAGAGCCCAGATTAACCCAATTTGTGAGGCTATGACTAAGTTTATCTGATATCAATGATTCAGCAATGGAGACATTAAAATTCAGGCACATATTTTTCCTGTAAGTATGAGGTGTGGCTAAAGCAATAAATCTGATTTATTTCCAACTAATTCAAACATGACGAGCACTTTGACAAATTTGTTCATGATTACAAAATTACCACCTTAAGGAAAGTTTTTACCATTACGACACACTTTCCACAAATATTTTAGACTCTTGGTTTTGATTCAGACTTGACTATATATCTCTCATTTTGTAATGGTTTAAAACAACAATGATGTGATTAGGAAACACAAGAAAGACACATTATCTCTGGTGGTCCAAAACTTTCAAAAACATAAAGAATGTGTATTTTCTAATTCAACCTTCAGAGAAGCAGATAGGTGCATGAGCAGGTGGGCTTGGTTCTCATGCAAGAAGATCACAAGCTTCTCTCATATTGCGTGAGGTTCCTAACCTTTAGCTCTTGCAGAGCACGTTTTTCCAGGAAAGGAACACGCCACTGATACCCTATCTCCAGAGCAACACATCTCTTCTCATTAGGGGAAAACTGCTTTATTAATTCAAAGATTTTAACTCTTATGTCTGATACTTGATGAGCCTGTGTCATGTTTAGGGAAATAATTTCCATGAACTTTCTCAACATGAGATGGTTAATATTACTAGGTCTACTTTAAATTTGAGGAAAACAAAGTTTAGAAAATCATGGGAATCACACTGTTAGTAAAAGGAAAGGCAAGGGTTTGACTCAGACCTAGAGCCACATGTTTAATTGTTGTGCTTCCATGGATAGGATAAACTTTTTCCAACCAGAAGAGCTAGACCATTATAACACCTGAATAAGCACTTCTTATGTTCTAGACTGGTGCCTTTTGATTAAGCAGAATGTAATTCACTTATCCCCCTACACATATGCTTTTCACGTATAAAGTCCTCATCAGTGTATACAGAAATAGAGATTTACTGGCAGCCACAACTTTGAAAAAAAAGTTGTGTATCCACCACATAGGATAATCTTAAATGTGGATAATAAGGCAGTTACCAATTTCTTGCAATTCATAGAATTGGGGTACATCTATTTTCCCTTATCAGAAAATTTTTCATATGGAGGTTGGAAAAAAATTTGTATGAAGCCCATTCTTTGGTTGAATATTTCTCTTTTTATGGTGTCCCTCATTTAAAATGCAAATATTGATGGAATAGTAACATAGTGAGTCATGAGCAACTTTGTGTATGTAGTTTTCTTATAACCCTCAGTTACTGTAAGCCAAGAATCATTTGGAGTGCCTGGATTCACAATTGGGACTCTACAAAAACCGGAACAAAAAAAATCCAATATGCATATAATATTTGTCTCAGAGTCAGTGAACAAGAGCACAGTCTAAAAAAGAGGCAAGGGGTGATAATATATCTTTTGTTTTAGAAGACAACTAGATGTTTGTATTTTCTAACATATCAGTCACTTTCCTAATTTGACTTTTATATCTAAGTTAATTCCAAAAGTTATATGTGGTCACTGGGAATTTGTGAAAGCATCATTCTCAGATTCCATTGCTAATGATTATTTTGCTTATAATAAAATACCTCAGAATATTTTCTAAACTTTGTGAATAAAAGGGTAGATCTGGACTTCTACTTCTAAGAATATAGAGTAGATAGGCTTTTCCCTATTCCTTCCCCTGAGTGCAACTAGTAAACTTGAACCATATATATATATATATATATATATATATATATATATATATATATACACATACATACATACACACACACACACACACACACACACACACACCACACACAAACATAAGATTCTGAAAGGTAGAGAAAAGACTGGCTGTCAAAATCAGAACTCCAGGAACAGCATAGCAGGGATTATCCTGAATTTACTTTTTGGTTCACACATGCCAGGCTGAAAGCTAAAAAATCAATAATCTGGAAATATAATGAGTGTAGAAAAAAAATCAGTGTCCCCAAAAGTTTGCTCTTTCTAGCCAGAAGAGCAGGAAAGGAAACCTGTAGAGAAAGAAAAACTTTTATATAATGTCTGCTATATTCCATATCAAACATCAGAGGGGGAAAAAAAAACAGTGGCACCTTCCTATCCGTGTTCATAAAGGCCAAGTGGGAGCTCAAACTTCCCCCTCCTGAGGCCATAACAAGGCATCCCAACATCTCCACTAGGATGGTGTCAGGGAAGGCTAAATAGGGAGCTGATACTTTCATCCCTGCCACCAGGCAATGGGCTCCAAAGCCCATATACTATCTATAAAGACTTCATGGGAGCCTGGAATGCCACCTTCACTGTAGTAATGAGGTGCTACTCTAGCCATTAAGGTACATCAGAGGAGCTACAGTGCCAGAGACAAGTCTTTCACCATTGTCCAATGCTAACAAGGCCACCAACAGGCAGTGTTAGTAGAGACCTCGTGAGCAGCAAGCCCCATCTCATCTGGCAGTTATGAGGAGCCCCAGTGCCAAGAAAGGGTAAGTGAGAAACCTAGACTTTTATTTCCACCTGAAAGTAATGAACTGGGATTTCCCTGCTGGAGGAATATCAGAAAAAGACAGCAAAATCAGGTTCATATAAGATCCAGAATAGTCTCATAATTCTGAAAAAGTCTGGGTTTCAATAAAAAAAAAACATTCATTATTTCAATAACGAAAAAGGTCTCAAAAGAATTAAGGGAGACAATCAATAGCTCCCACCACAAAGAAGAAGATTTTTAAATAGCTGTAATAAAATTCTCCCATGATAAATTAAAAATATGTTCCAAATAAATAAAAAACTAGAAAGCCTCAGTAAAGAAATAGAAAGTCACAGCAAAGAAATAAATAACCAAATGTGAAATGATTGAACAATATAACTGAAATGAGCTTAGCATACGAGCTAAGCTCATTTCAGTTATATTGTAACTGAAGGGAATAGGGGAAAGAACCAGTGAACAGCAAGAATAGAAATCACCCAGAACAAGCAACCAAGAGGGAAGAAAACTGAAAGGGGCAGGGAGAACAATGCTCATGGGCCTATGGGACTAAAAAAATATTTAACGTGTGTGTAACTGGAATTGTGGAAGGACAGGAGAAAGAGGGTAGTATTGAAAAAGTACTTGAAATAATAATGGCTGAAAAGTTCTCAAATCTGACAAGAGGTGTAAACTTAGATTCAAGGAATTTAGCAAACCATAAGTGAAGCCAAAGAAAGCTACTTTATGACATGTGACAATCAGCTTTTAACAATCAAAGATGAAGATAAAATCCCAAGAAAAACAATCTGGTGGGAGAATAATTTAACAATAGTGGTGTGTATGTGTGTGTGTGTGTGTGTGTGTGTGTGTGTGTGTGTGTGTGTATTTAAATCAGAAACCAGAAAGAAGTGCAAAATAAAATATTTTCATATAAAGGAAAATTGAGAGTTTGATGCTCGCAGACCAACCCTGGATATAGAACTGAAGATTTGCTGAAGCAAAAAAAAAAAAAAAAAAAAGGAAACAATAAAAGAGAGTGCTCTTGAACACTAGGAAGAAGGAAAGAACGTGATCTGCAAAAACTTGGGTCAAAAATAACCTTTACTCCTCCTTTTGAGTTTTCTAAATTAGTTCAATGGTTCAATCAAAAATTATAAATCTGACTGAGTGCAGAAAAAATATTTAAAATAATTATGTTGCTATAGGGAAGATAAAAAATGTAAAGAGAGGAAATGGTAATACACTTACCCAAGCCGGTAAAATGGTGACATCAATTATACTGATGAATTGTGCATATACAGTGAATACCTAGACATGTAAGAAAAGTTCCTTTAAGTTATGCAAAGAGTTCAAAACAAAACGACCATAGATAAATAAAAATGGAATTCTAAAAACTATACATGCAATCCAAAAGAAGGCAGGGAAAAGAAAACATTTTTAAAAAACAGAAATAACAAACAGAAAAACAAAATAAAATAGCATGCTTAGGTCCTAACATACAGCAATTATTTTAAATATCAACATATAAGTTAAAAGAAAAAAAAATTTAATTTATACCTTAGATATTTCCAAAAAATATATCTGTAAGCCTGAATGTTTCTACTGAAAAAGTCTCATGTGTGTGTCTGTGTGTGTGTGTACGTGTGTGTGTGTGTGTGTGAGAGAGAGAGAGAGAGAGAGAGAGAGAGAGAGAGAGAGAGAGAATATGCACATGGATCAAAGCCAGTTCTACATAGTCTCTTCCAGAAAAATAGCAAAAAAGGGACTTTCCCAACTCATTTTATAAAGTTAATGTTAGCCCAATTCCCAAACCCATAAAAAAATAGTACAAAAAAAAGAAAACTACACACCAGTATTTCTCATGCATGTAAAATTTTAAAAATGCTTTACAAAATAATAGCAAATAAAATGCATCAATTTATAAGAATAATTATAGTCTATGACCATGAGGGATTTATTCCAGGGATGCAAGTCTAGTTCAGTATATAAAGATCAATTAGTGCAATCCACTATATTAACAGGCTAAGAATAAAAAAATCATATAATCAAGCTGGGTATTGTGGTACACTTCTGTAAACCCAGCAACTCATAAAGTCAAAGCAAAAGGATCACAAGTTCAAGGCCAACCATGGCAACTTAGCTAGATCCTAAGGAATTTAGCAAGATCCTGACTCAAAATTTAGGGGAAAAAAAGGATAAAAAACATGGGAATATAGCTTAGTGGTAGAGCACCCCAATGTTCAATTCCCAGTACAGCAAAATATCACATAATTATACTGATTGATATAGAAAAATTGTTTGACAAAATTCAATAAATAAAAACTCAGAAAAAAATTATAAAGAGGGACTACCTCTGCTTGATTAATAACATTTACAGAAAACCTTATAGCTAATATCATAAACTTAATGGTAAATGACTGTTTTCTCCCTAATATCATGAACAACACAAGGATATCCAGTCTCACCACTCTTCTTCAACATTGTTCTGGAAGTTATTCTAGTCAATGCAATAAGCTAAAAGGGTGGGGGTTAAAATTAATACATATCAAGAAGGAAGAAATAAAACCATTTTAATTTACAGATGACATAATGGTATACATAAAAAAACTCAGTGAGGTCAAAAGAGACTATAAGGGCTGGGGATGTGGCTCAAGTGGTAGCATGCTCGCCTGGCATGCGTGCGGCCCAGGTTCAATCCTCAGTACCACATACAAACAAAGATGTTGTGTCCACCGATAACTAAAAAATAAATATTAAATCTCTCTCTCTCTCTCTCTCTCTCTCTCTCTCTCTCTCTCTCTCTCTCTCTCTCTCTTAAAAAAGTCAATTTTTCCCAAATTTAATAAATGTCTAACATTATCTTCTTCAAAATCCCAGATATGGTTTTATAGATAGGAGTGAAAGTATTCTAAAATTGATATGGAAAGGCAAAGGAAACAGAATAGCTAAAACAATTTTGAAAAATGAGAATAAAGGGAAGGAAACAATTTATATGATGTCAGAGTTTTTACATGGTCACAGTCATCAATCCTAGGTATATACATGGGGATAGACACACAGATCATGAGCTCAGAACTCAGAAAAAAAATCCACATAAATATGTCCAATTTATTTTAGACAAAGTTATTAAAAACAATTTAATAGAAGAAAGTTAGTCTTTCCAAATAAATTATACTGGAAAATTTGGGCATTGATGTATAAGGAGGAGGAGGTGGAGGGAGAGAAGGAAGAGGAATTGGAAGAAGAGGAGGAAATAAAACGTAGATCTAAGGCTCACACCTTATGCAAAAAATAAAATTGAATGAGATGCTTAAATGTAAAGCATAGAAGAATAAGGCTTTTAGGAATAAATATAAGAGAAAATTTTCAGGATGTGTGGCTGGACTAAGAATTCTCAAATTTGACACCTCATATACAATCTATAAACAGAAATTACTAAATTGAATTAATCAAAATTTTTAAATTGTGATTCACGCAAGACTCTGTGAAGATAATTAAAACACAAGCTACAGATTGAAGAGAAACATCTGCATATCACTTATTAGATAAAGGACTAATATAATTTCAAAACTTATCAACAGCCAAAAGTCTTATTAAAATGAACAAAAGACATGAAGACATATTCTACTGAGGAAGATATACAGATGGAAAATATGTATATGAAAAAATCACCATTATTAGTCATTAGGGAAATAAGAATTAAAACCACAATGAAATATCACTGCATATCTCTCAGAATGGCTTAAATAAAAAAATAGCAACAGTATCAAATGTTGGCAAAGATATGGAAAACCTGTATCACTTATATATTGATTCTGAGAATGTAAAATGCTACAGCCACTCCGCTGAACAGTTTGGAAGTTTCTTAAAGTATTAAACATGCCATGCAATTACCTATACCTTGCCCTAGAAACTGTACTACTCCTGGGCACATTTCTCCCCCAGAAAAACACAGACTTATGTTTACAAATATCCCACATACAAAATTTTGTTTATAGTGGAAAGGCTATCTTTTTTCTATTCAAATTTTATTAATAATAATCCCAAACTGGAAACAATCAAGATTAAACAAACTGTGATACATTCATGTCATGGAATATTACTTAGCAATAAAAACAAACAAGCTATTAATATACAAAACAATCTGGATGAACCATACAGAGAATTATGCCAACTGAAAAAGAATCTAGTCATGTTATATACTGCAGAAGTCCATTAATACCATAGTGTACTCTTATTCACAGAGAATACATGCCAAGACCCCCACTGGATGCCTGAAAATGAAGAGAATGCCAAACCCTACATAATATTGTTTCCTATATCTATAAAGATACCTATCATAAAGTTTAATTTATAAGTTAGGCACAGTAAGAAGCTCATAAAAATAATAATAAAATAGAACAGTTATATAACAATACACATTAATATAAGTTATATGAATATGGATCATTGATCCTTATGATTTCCATGGTCAGATTTCCTTTAAAAACTTCAGTTTTGCTGGAAATGCTTTCCATCTATGCTGGATATAGCTTCCTCATTGGCAGAGACTGTCTCTCCAGTAAATTTTATACTTTTGGGTTCAAATATGTTCTTGGATCTGTTTAACCACCCCTGACTGGAAGGAAATGGCCTGGTGTTATTCACTTCAGGGGTCCCCTTGCTAAAGTCTTTATATAGTCATAATGATTTCTGGCACAATACATTGCCATCAGTTGGAATATGTTTTCTGTTCATGTCTCCCACCTACAAATTTAATGCCTATTCCATTTTTTTTCTTTGTGCTACTAAGGATTCAACCCAGGAGAGCTAATCCTCAAACCTTTTATTTTTCATTTTAAGGCAGGGTCTAAGTTTCCAAGATGGTCCTTGAACTTGCAATCCTCCTGCCTCATCCTCCACAGTTGCTGGGACTACAGGAATGTGGCAAGGCATAAAACTGAATACCTTTTCCATCTTAAGCAAGTACTTATCACATGTCTGGTCATAACATTAGCAGTTTGAGGTGTGACAGCAAAATAAGCATGATTTTTTTTTTTAATTTTGTGCATGATTTCACAGACTCAAGATTCTCTCTTAAGATAGATCTTGCAACTGGAGTATATGATTTTTTTCTCTCCTTAGTAAGTAGAGAACATTTATCTTTTCACTTAAAGGAAGCCCTTTATGGCTTCTCTTTAGCATATCTGAATCACCAACATCTATTACTCTTCCTTTTTAGGACATTCTTAAGTAAAATAAGGGTTACTGGAATAGGAACAGTATCATTCCTCTACAGTCGACCTCATAATCAAGATACTTAAGCACCTAACAGCCAAGCAGTGTATACAACATGAATACAATGGATAAAGAATGATTTGTGTCCTGTGTGGGATGCAGCAGGATGGTACAAGATTTCATCACACTATTCATAATGGCATATAATTAAAAGTTTATTGTGAAAATTTCATTTAATATTTTCAAACCATGGTTGACCATGAGTAACTGAAACCATGGAAAGCAAAACCATAAATTGGAAGTACTAGTGTATAATATTCTTGGAACGACAAAACTATAGAGAACACATTATTGGTTGCCATGAGTTAAATGGGAATGAGGAAAGTAAGAAATTGATATGGCTGTAAAGGCAACATGAGAGATCTTTGCGGTACTGGAAATGTTCCATATCTTGATTGTATTAACATCAGCATCTTGGTGGTACTCTCATTGGAGGAAAGTAGGAAATAGATACATGGCATAGCTCTGTATTATTTCTTTTTATTGCATGTGAAACTACACTTTTCTCAAACCAAAAAGCTTAATTAAAAAATAATATCCAGAAACCACCAAAATAAATAAACACAAATTATTTTTTAAAATGTACACTTTAAGTTCCATCTATATGTTATTTGAAAGTTTCTGCCAGATATTTGGAAACTCAGAAATATGGTTATAACAATTAAATAATTAATATAAATTTAAATAAAAAGACCTAGAACAGGGATAGCAAACAGACCAAATTTAGATGCATTCTTCATTACAAGAAGTTCTAAGTTGGAAGAGTAATGTGTGCCAGGGGCCCTGGGATAGTAAAGCTGTGGCTTACATGCCACATGATTGCCATTTTTGAGTTTTAACCTAAAGATTTGTCGGTAGCATGTCTGATGCTAAAATGGCAAAATGGCACCCACAATAGTTTTACTCAAACCCTAGAGCTTAAAAGCTGTTAATCTCCAGGGCTGTCTCTCTGGCCACCCCATGCCAAATGGTTCAGCTAAGAGTTGGCCATTTAGCTGATGTTCCATAATTATCATCTGCTGGCCCACAAACACATTATGCAGTTCATTGCTTGGGAAAATTTTCTCTTTGTTTGAGTTACAAGGATTAAAAGCATTACAGCTTAATCCCTTTGATGCATCCAGGCCATTTTGAAATTGAATGTTTTTCTATTAAATCTCCTACTGGGAACCAATTCACTGACACTGTAACAACAGAACCAGGCAATGCTGATTAATTAAAGAATTTCTGCCCTTCTGCCTATATGAGTCTCTCTAAAATATCTAATAACAAAAAAGCACTTAAATAAATCTATGAGGTAAATCAATGTTTCATGTAGTTTGGAATAAGAAACTTCAAAGCCTTTCAACAAAAATAGTGAGAGAGGGAGAGGAGAGCTAGAAGATTAAAGAAACCAGTGTTGAAGAATTCATATGTATTAAAGGTTCAAGCCACATCAATTCTCAAACTAACTCAAAAACTAATTCATATTAGAAAATCAACACACACTTGGCTTGTTACAATTCTTGAAATGGAAAGCATGAGAGTATAAATTAAATTATACATTCAATTCAGAAGCTGGGATGCTGCCATCAGATTCAGTTTCAAGGCCAATGCATAATAAACTGCCAAGGAGGTGGCTGTCTGCTCATCAGATCTGCTTTCCGTAGATGGAACAGGCTGAACATTCTCCACGTGGTAACCACAGAGATGAATGAGGGCTTCTTCTTTGCTTTCTTTGTCAGGAGGGCCTGTGGAGGAAGCTGCATCAGGAGGACATGTCTGATGTGGAAAAATGAATGTCATCTTTCACTTTATGTGCTACAGAAATTGAAAGGGATCAGAGCAAGGGAAAGTTCAATATCTCAATGATAGTCTCACCCATATTGAGAAATTAGCCTGCCCACTGGATAATAAAAGAAAAAATTGTGACCACAGAAATATTTGCATCACAGGAAGACCACAGGATGAAAACATGTCATTCTGCAGTTGAAACCAGAATGTGGTCAAATGTAAAATTCACAATCTATTTCAATATATTATTTCCCATTGGCAAATGTGCTACAATTTGGCATACCATTCACTTCATACATCAACAAGAATCGGTTCTACTCATGATTAGTTTTTATTGTATTAACTTATTTTCTTACATTCTGAGATAGAATTTATTTCCTGAGGCCTATCTTACAGCCTCTTTCTAAAGAACAGCAATACTGGGTAATTATTTAGAGTTGCTTAAGGGCAAAGCAGTATGCTAAATAAAGTGAAATTATCAAATAGTGGTCACATTCAGAGTCCTTACAAAAGAATTTAGTTGGGTAAGAATTAGTTCCATTTTCCTGTGTGCAGTGAGATACCGAAATGAAATTTGGAAGATGAAACTCCTCTAAAAGATGTCACTTGTCAATCTAACAAACTCATCATCAGTACTTTTCTCTGTGTACTTTCCTGAGTGTTATACTCTTTTCTCAATATTATCTGGGCACTCAAATGTAAAACTCATTTCTTTTAGTTGACAAAGTCCTTTCGTTAGGGATAATCAAAGACTACTCATAATTTTTCCATCATATTTTCTAATTAATATTTTATCTCCCATTTCCTCCTTTATTTGCTGTTTACATTTTATAATTTGAATTTAATCATTGTAACCAGTACCACTGTGCTTGAATTTTTCCATAAGGCATTCTGCTCCAGGCTGCAAGAGTTGAGAGTCCTGTTTGAACCCACTGAGATAATTTGTATTCCAATGAGAGGAAAAGACCCCCACTCCTGTACAGAGTGAGGATGACTAAGGGCCCTGCTGCTCATACAGTAGTCGTCAGATTGGAATTCTCATCTGGGAACCTCTTAGAAATGCAGAATCTCAGGCTCATCTCCAGTCCTATTCATTGAGAAACTGCATTTTAACAAACTCTCAGATGATTGGTATGCCCACTACAGGGTAAGGGTTGGGCAATGGAGTTGGCATTAAATGGTAATTGAATGTGGAAAAAAAAGAGCCTTAAAGTTCCACATGGTAGTATTAGCAGAACTATTTCAGAAAACCTAATTTGCAGTCTTTTCCAAATATATTTGGAACGTATACCTGGAGTGTGTGTGTGTGTGTGTGTGTGTGTGTGTGTGTGTGTGTGTGTATCTGTGTCTAAGGATAGCTGAACCAAATAGATGGATAAGGAACCATCTGAAATAAAAAATTTAAAAGTTTAAAAAATCTCCCAAAGGATGTCCCATTTATTTTTGTGTTTTTGTATATCAGACTTTTTAATGTAATCCAGCATTCTCCTCACAAGTAAAAATGAGGTCAGATTTGTTTTAATATTCAAATTACATCTTTTTCTATCTTTCATATGGTCTAAATAGTACTAAATACAGTTATCCATCATCCCAATTTCTTATATCTTACTCTGTTTTTTTTTATTATTGAGGTAAATCTGGGGTAATGTAACATTTATAATTTTAACCATTTTTAAGTGAACAGTTCAATGGCATTAAATACATTCACCTTGCTTCCAAACATCGCTATCGGTGTGCAGGACTCGGTCAGTATCACCAGAAGAAAACTCTGCACCCATTTAACAGTCATTTTCTATTTTCCCCTCCCCACAGACCCTAATAAGCCCAGCTTGACTCTCTGTCTCCATAGCTTTGACTATTTTAGATGCCTCAGGTAAGTAGAATCATACTTCTACTTCAACTTGAAGTACTGGTATTTTTGTGACTGTCTCACTTCACTTTGCATGTTTTTAAGGTCCATTCATGTCATAATACAACAGTATTTCATTCCTTTTTAAGGCTGATTAATATTCTGTTGTATGTTTATATTTTCATTCATCAGTCGATAAACATTTATATTGTTTGTATCATTGCACAATGGTAAATAATTTTGCTATAAAACCTACTTTTAATGTCGCCAGGTGTAAAGCTATTGAAAGCTACCTTTGCCTTGGGAAAGCTGAGCGATCTTCATATCTTTAGCAGAAGCCATCACCATGTGCATGCATGATGGAATTCCTGGGGAAATTCAAATGTCCCATTTGACTCAATTGTGGATGAAGGGCAGCATGATCATTGCTCAAAACAAGAAACTTCTCTGCAGATTTTCTTTCCCTTGCAGTCTAATTTAGTAAGACACAGAATTCCTCAGTGGGAAAAAGGACATATTCACTCCAGTGTTAGCTTACATTCAAAATTGGCCCAACTGCAAAGTGTACAGTGTCTCATGCTGGCCATTTCCTGTCATTCAGAGAGAGCCATATCCCCCAAAGCATGTGATCCACCCAATGGGTGAATTAGAGGAGATCCCAGCATCCATCAGGATATCCCAGGACCTGCCTCTCCTCTCACAACCCATGCCCTGGGTGGAATCTAACTAGTCAGTCTGGATTCGCTTCTCTCCAGCTTCTCTGGGCTATCTCTTGGCAACTTTAATTTCAGAGGAGCTCATTAATATTTTTATTGCCACCTCACCTCAATAAGGAACACTGCCAGTCCCTCTAATATGTTTTCAAAACAGTGAGTCACAAAGTGAAAAAACTTGCATCTGAAATGTTTCTATCTCTTGAGCCCCTGGGTAGCAAGCAGTTTTCCAGAATGTGTGTGTTGTAGTATCAAAATCCTGCAGAGCACTGAGTTTCACAAGAGAAATGGGTGCTCTATCTGCTTGCAGAGCTGGAGCCAGAACCCAGCTTAATCAAGAAGCCCCATGATATTCACCCAGAACTTGAGTGATGTTTTTATATCCATATGTAAGTAAAACCTACCATTCAAGTGGTTATTTCCAGATCTAGAGAATGCACCCAAGGGAGAATGGATGGATCCTCCTCAAGGTATCAAAATGTAGAACTTAATGAAAATTATTTTTTTTCAGCCTATAAAATAATTTATATGTGATGTCTTTTAGGTACTTTGTTACGTGTATGTATGCACTTGGGATTTGAGGTCTGGTGAAATGGGCCCATAAGAACTCTAGTTAATTCAAAGAGGAGTTCTGTAAAGGAAGAATTCATCCTGGGGAAAAAGCAATTCAGGCAGATGAATCTGATCCCCAAAACTAACCTATAGGTGTCTAAGGGTCATACAATTCTGATGCTATATGGCATCTGTCTTTTGGATCTGACATCACACACAAACAGCTAAAGGCTGGGGGCAGAGGTATTTTGACAAAAACTAGAAAACTCAATAAGGTGACAAGAGCTCTGTAATGCACTAAAGCTTAGGAAATATTCTAGTGATGTGTCTGTGCCAGCATGTGACATAAAAGTGGTGGTGGTGGGTGGTGACTGCCCCAGCTCTGTAAGACATATGGTGAAGATTTAGTGCCTGGATAACTTGAGCCCCTTGTTGAATCAGCCCTCGGGCTGCAGTGTCCAGAGGAAGTGTGCAGATGGAGGTGGTATGCCTGACAGAGAGGAGTAGTACTGTGGCACCTGTGTGACTAGGTTTTCAGTATCCTCCACACTGAAAGGTATTGCCGTTCAGTAGAGATGCCAATGCCAACTGGAAGAGGCACTTCATCCTCAAAGTGAAACTCATGAAGAGGCCAAAAAGGAAGTCATTTTACACAGCTTTGCCAGATGTCCCTCACTGAGGCAGACTGGGCAGGAGAAGAGAAAATAGCAATGTCATGGTATATCTTCCAGAATCTGTGCTGGAGTACACGTGAGATACTCCAGAAAAACCTGGAGGGATACCCTCAACGAGATGGATGCGTGTGAGATGAAATTCATATTCCCACTTTCCAAGGGCTCCCATCACTTCTACATTGGATTTCCTTGAACTCAGGATGCCCAAGTCCCCTTAAAATTAGGCATTTTTGTGCAAGTTTAAGAATGATTCTTTAGGAAGATGATCAGGTTTTTACTTATTACCTCATTTCCTAGATGGGGTTTGTTTGTTTTTGTTGTTGTTGCTTTAAAGAGTGAAGGACATTTTACTGTTATGTTTTCACTGTCTTTAAAACTTTTCTATTTCCCTGTAGTAGGAGTCACAACTTCAAGAAAAATGGGGCAGACAAACAAGTGAGTTTATGTAGCCTTTAGACAGAGCTCACAAGCCCTATCTAAAGGCTACTTCAAAGAAAAGAAGAACAAAACCTCCATTCCTGTTTGGCCAAATAAACAATGTCCATGAGCCACATTGAACCAAGAGGCCACCGGGATCATCACCTGGTCCTTGTTCTGATTCCTACCATGTGGATGGTTACTCTCGCTCTCTCATACCTGGATGAGTGACATAAACCTTCTTTTCCATTGTTAGCATGGCTGAAAACCAACAGAGTGGTATCACAATGTCACTTCAGTTTCCCCAGAGCTGGCCACCTACATTGTCTTATCTTCTGTTTGCAAACAATGGGCATCAACATCCCATGGAGGAGACTAGGCTGGTGAGTGGGAATGATGACACCCAACCACAGGGTGCCCTTGTGCTACCAAACCCTGTAACCAGGACTTCCCTCATGCCACTTCACTTACTCTTTCCAAAAAACTATTAGTAAGCATCGCACTTACCCCAGCTTTACAGATGAGAGAACTGAGGCCACAAGTCACGTAAGTGCTGAAGCAGAGATTCCATGACTCCAAAGTCCATGATTTTAACCAAAATGTACATATACACTTAGGATAAAGCAAGAATGAGTCAGTGGTTGGAGGATTGTGCAACAGGGTGGAGGGAAAGATAGTGAAATTAGTTAATGATTCACAGGGAATCTTGTCTGCAAAGACAGACCCTGGGAGCATTAGAGACTAGGCGAGAACAGTGGACCTACAGGATCTTAACAGGGGCTTGGTGGTGGGCGAGGGAGATCTGTGGGTAAGGGTGGAGTGTGGTCTGATAAGGAGGGTTCGAGGAGATGGCACTGAGGCTGAGCTGCTCTTCCAACACAATGGCTTTCTCTCCCTCCTCTTTTACTCTTCATCCATCCTTCTACCAAGTTCCAGCTGAGAACAAGTAAATGGAAACTTAGAAAAGCAGGGAAACTGAAACTTAAGGGAAAAATACTATGCAGGCATTTCCTATATTTCCAGCATATGTGATTTTTCTCTATTCCATCCTACTCTTGGGTGTTTGCTCTCTATACAGTTAAGAAAACAAAAATAGAAAAATATACTTTTATTCATACAAGGAAAAGGACAGGGACTTTCCCCTTGAGCACATCAGAGATAGGCCCTAAGGGGCAAGTTTGGTGCATTGTGAATGTTTCTCTCTGAGGGAAGAGACTGAAGCTCTCACAGGCAATGAAACCCAACCCCCATGGGAGTCCTAGGAGACAGAGCAAAGTGCCACTTGGCTGCTCATCTCTGGACTTTGTGTAGGGTTGATTTCCAGCACTAGCATTTCAGGCAATGAACAGAATCTTCCCATACCTCCTAAACTTCCCATACTCCCAGGATGGTAAAGTGTGTGTGTCAACCTCTCTAGACCTCAGAATCCAGACATTTGGCAAAACATTATTTTTAGATGATCCTGGAGGGGGCTGTTTTAGAGGAGATTAACACTCTATTCAGGAGACTTTGAGAAAAGCAGGTTATCCTCCATAATGTGAGTGAATCGGTTGAATGACGCCTCCATGGAAATACTGACTTCCTTGGAGGAAGAGGGAATTCTGCTTGCAGTATGCAGTTGGACTTGAACTGCAGCTCTTCCCTGAGTCTCTGAGTTGCTGGCCTCCCCTGCAGAGTTTAGCATTGCTGGCCTCCATGATTTCATGGATCAATTCCTTAAAATTAATCTTTCTCTCTGTATACTTACATCCTATTAGTTCTGTTTCCTTGGAGAATTTTGCTTAATACCCATTCTATTACCAATTCTAACATGTACTTTTTTTTTCTCATTTCTCCAAAAATATAAAGTATTTAAATTGACATTATTTAAAATAAAATGTTTGTTTCTAATTTTTTAAAGAGTTTTCAACATCCCCCAATCAGTTCTTAATTTGGAGCATGCAACAGTTTGCTATATGGAGCCAATTGACTAGTATAACCATCATCCATGATTTGTGTAGCATGTGACATCTCTCCAAGGATCACAGGGCTCCATGAAGTTTTAAATAATTGCTTTCCATAACCTTCTCATTCAATTGCCATCTGTAAGCTCAGAAAAAATATATTTCCTTCCTAGAAGATACAAAATATGAACCTTTTGAAGGAGACAGAGCCTCAAAGAAATGTTTTGAAAAGGGAAGAATGGAAAAAGAGAATGGAATATATTTCTCCTCAAGAAAACCTCATTTTAGTACTGACACCCTGTTTTCCTTTCAGCACAGCTTTATAGCATTTTAGCTAATAACTACCCTCTTTATTCTATTGTTAGTGGCAGTTTATGTCACTGCCTTGTATATTTTCAAAAGTACTGGGTATTGGCCAGTACTATAGCAGTTTTGGACATAGCACTTTCCAACATAAAACCACAGCTTGCGAGTAAGAGTAGGTCTTATGTAGGTGTGTAAGTATCTATAGTACTTAGCTGTACATGGACAGATGTCAATACATGTGTATCACTGAATGTGTATTACTACAATGTAAGGTATTGGTAAGGGTTCAGCACCAAGGGAGCCCTCCAAATCAACATGCACACAGTCATCAAATAAGGATTTATCCCTCTTATATACTTACACATCACATTACTCCTCATATTCTAAGTGTATGTATGAAAGAGAGAGAAACCAACAGAAGCGGAGCAAATGAAGTTATCCCTTCTGCACTGTGAACACCTTGATATGGGCTTATTCAGGTCAGCAAATGTGCAGTGTCATTGGTTTGAATACTGTTTCTGCTACGAGAAAGTTGTGTGATTTTGGAATCATTACTTAACTTTTCTGAATTTTCAGGGTTTGGTTTTGTTTTGCTTTTAACTTGGAAAGCGAACAGTGTAATATCTACATTGAAGAGTCTTTTGAAGCATAAAAGGTAATTTTTGAAAGAAAGAGGCAGTTAATGTTGTCATGGAAACGGTAGCCTCATGGATCCATCACCCTCTCCTGCTATATAGCACTAGGCACATTGCCTTGTACTTGGAACGGACTCAGTCGTGTTTGTTGAATGAATCACAAAGAAGAAGTGTCTTGGCAAAAGGACACACATGCTATTTTTGGCTTTCTATACAGCAGGCAATAAATTTTATGGCCTGAATCTTATGAGTACAAAATAAGGAATCATTCATGATGTGATCCTTTTCTACCCCAAATGTTCAATGAGGAACCATCAGCTCCAAGGTATTATTCATGTTCCAATCTTTCTCCTTTATAAATACCTTCTTCACTTAAATGAAACAACAACCCCAAAACAACTTCAGTTGACACTTCAGTTACACCATGGAACTTCTATCAAGTTTATGGCATTACTAGTTTGAGTTTTCACATAGGGAACCAAAATGCTCATTTATAAGAAATAAAATCACAACACAGACATTTTAATGTCAAAATTGTTTCCCCTCTCACTTCTTTCCTTCCCTTTCCCCTGTCTTCTCCCTACCCACCATCTGTTTGTTTGGAAGATCAATGAATGAATCATACAACAGGGAAAAGAACTCTGGATGACACAGTACTTTAAGCCACATCTGAAATGAATTGGGAGATTAAAAGGCTACACAATAACATCAGTCAGTATGCATGCTATTCGTACTGAAAGATGGTCAGATGCCAGAAGGGTCCTTCCTAACATACTGTCCCAGGAGCTGTCAGCTCCAACATCCACACGTAGGGCTTCAAACGAGATGTTGGCAGCCACATTGAACTCTCTGCTTGCACCTCCATAATTCTTCAGGTAAATGAGTCACCAGATTATGGTCGCATTAAGTTAGAGAATCACAACTAATAGGTAAAGGAATGTATCAAAACCAAGTTTCGGGTGGGGGAGAACAAAGCCTAGACAGACTAGAAACTGAGAGCAGACTGAAGGAAGGAAGGGAGGAAGGACAGCGAGTACATGGTTGGATTTAGGGCCAGATGAGCTCAAAGGCCTGATTCAAGTTTCAACTCTAATCTGTGGAAATTGAGTGGAGGCTGGAATCCAAAGAGACACTTCATTTATTCAATGGAGTCATTTAACCAATACTCTGTGTCAAGAGAGACTGAGAATGTATCACTGAGAAAAATAGAACTCTATGAATTGTTAAAGATGATTTATTTTCCAGTGGGGAAAGATATGAAAATCAATGTAATTAGCTAATAAATTATAAAGTATATTGAAAGAGAAATAGAAATGCTATAGAAGAATTTAAAAATCAGAGTAAGGACAATTGTAAGTACCAGAGTAGAAGCTTCAGTTTAAATGGTGTAGTCATAACATGAAAATTACTTAAATATCAATAATTCACTAGCATACTTTAAAGAATCACAAAAGTAAAAGAAAATCATTTTGTAACATGACACAGAAACATAGAATTTGATGAAAATATGTAAAAATAATTAGTCACATGTTTTATCTAACTTTAAAAAAATTTACATATTATACCAGAGATGGTCTAAAAGCAATTCAGATAGTTGCTGGCCCATATGCTTCTTTAATAAAACACTATACTGCTAAAACAAAGAGCACAGGTATGTGGATTTTATTCACCAGCAAGGTCAAAGCCTTTTAAAAATGGTTTCATCTCATCATTGGTCATGTGACTGATACTATTATTTATCCCTTTTCCACAGGTGGGGATATTGAGGTCCAAAGAGTGTTTAAAACTGAACACAATGAGTCAGTGCTATGAATTATGGAAAATGCATGCAAATGACTTCATCTCATGTGGGTTTGGCCATGTAAGAAGTTCAATTACCTCAGCGATTTTAAGAACTTGGCTTTGTTCATAATGATCCTCTTCCTGTCTGGCTATCCCCAAGGACCTGGTTACTGAGCAAAGCTGAGTGAGTACTCAGGATGAGTGCAAAGGCCTGAAAACACCATGACAGTTTGCAGAATGTGCCATGCTAGAGCTCCCTCCCTCATAAAGGAAGTCAGAAAAAGACTGTGTGCTGTTAAGAAGGGTAAGGTCTCAAGTTATTTTTTTGTTTGTTTTTGGAGGTTTTCTCCCCCCCCCCCTTAGAATAGTGCCTTTTTAGCTCTCATTTCATAGGAAAATGACAAAGTTTTTACAGTAAGTCCTTATCTCCTTTAACTTCCTAAATTTTGAGAACATGGTACATTCTACATATTTGTGGTTCAACTAATGAAGTCACTGATTTGACTACACTTGGCAAGTGACAGTAATGGCAGGAACCCACAAAACAGCCAAGGGTGATTCCTTTAAATTTGGAATTTGTGATAAAATTGGAAAATTTATCCAGAAGGGATGAAGCTCTTTAAGTTATCCTATGACATAATTTGAAATGTGTGGCCAAAAGAATGCAGCTAAGTATTTATTTTATATCATTTAATCAATTTGAAAGTTTTCCAAGTTACTGCAGACTAAACTTAAAGCAGGATATTGTACTAATTGACTCTTACATATTAATGTGGTCCTGCCAAACTGATTTCCTTGAAACCTCCCTCTTTTGTGTTACCCTTCTATTTTCTCATAGGAGAGAAAAAGATTAATGAGAATAACTGTTAACCTATTTTGTTACTTGCATGATTATGCCCACATATTTACACACACACACACACACACACACACACACACACACACACCTAATCATGCAGGGGTGGGGGATGACACTGAATATTTAAACTTATTTTGCCCAAGCCTTCTTAATTTATCTACTATCCCTCTGTTTGTGACCTTTTTCCTTCTCTTAAAAGGTCTCAAGATTAAAAAGAAAAAAAAATTAATTTTAAAACAACTCTTCCCTCTCTATCACCCTTACCCTGCCACTTCAGACCTTGACACTGAAACCTAATCAATGACCGGATCAGAGTCAATCAAGCTGACTTGGTGTGGGGTTGTTTGATGAGAGCCTAAGTGTGTGGTCAACCGTGTGGATTTTGGCCCTCTTCCAGAAAGAGGTCGAAAACTTTGGAATGACCTAAATGGTAGCCTTGTCTGGTTTGAGAGAAAATAAATCAGTTTCACCATGGCCACTGTGATCACTGGCAGTCCCATGTCTCAGCTGGACTAAAGAGAAGTGTCCTACATACAGCTGCTCTGAGTAACCACATGAGGCTACCAGAAGGAAACTTGAACTGGTGAGAATGCTGGAGCTGCCTGTGTCCCAGAGGCTGGTAACAGGGTGACATCAACTGGGCTCCAAAAGTCTCAGGACTTCCATTTGGCTTCCAGAAACGACTTCAAGGTGTTAATTCTGATTTATAAAACTGTCTGTGTTTTGGATCCTGGTTACCTTAGAAATCAGCTTTAAGATGATAGCTAAAGAGTTCCCAAATTTACACTCAGACACCCAGAAGCAACACCCTTCGATGAAGAGCCAAGGTGGCTAGAATCAAGGACTGCTTTAACCTGACAAAATCCTACTTTGCAAATTAAGACTTTTTCCTTCTGGCTTCCCTTACAGAGTAGAAATTATGAATGTGAAGGAGGCCCCACTGTCAAAAGAGTTTAACTTAATATCTTTGACTGTTAAAATATTTAGAGTTCAATTTTTAAAAAACATAACAATAAATTCTAGTGTGTATTTTAATAAGATTCCTACTTATGATCCCATACCACATATTTATTTGTATTAGATCATATATTTAAACCATTATCCTTTACTGGCAAGCGCATATTCCCATGAGCAAAAAGATGTGAATAAATTAGATTTCATCTTCTGAAAGATCTGCCTTTTATTTATACCAGGCTTTTTAAAAAGTTGGCAGATTTTTTTTAAACTTCTTTGTGAGGTTGATTTAAATTTTAGCTTTTCCTCTATATCCTAATTACTTAACCATCAATGAATTTTTCCAAAAAATTCTGAACATTCTTTGATCTAAACTCTGAAGAGTTGAGTGTGCTAATGTACCATAAGCATTCCCTAGAACTAGCACACCCTCAGTGGTCAGTGATGCTCCTTTTATTACTCTAGAGTATTTTAGAAATATTCTACAACATTCTTATCACCTGCAAGTTGTCTTCCTAATTTAAAAAAAAAAAGAAAGAAAAGAAAAAGAAAACAGTAGAAGAAAGCTTAAGAAGCCTTTTCTTTTGTTTGCACTTCTCTACTAACCAAATTAATATGTATCCTTTCAGTAGAAGATGTCCATCTCAGAAGACAAATTGTGCTTTCTGTTCCTGCTAAAACAAGCATATGGAGCACACCTGTGAGACCATATAAAAGAATGAGAAGTCAGTAGAGCAAGAACTAGCTTGAGATTTAAGTAGAAGTAAATGTGTACTACTGTTTGAAAAGGGGTAGTTACTGACAACCTTGAATACCCTGGCACTGATATTAAAGGCAGTGAACTCCTGTGCTAAAGTTCTGGAAAGACCAACAGTTACTCATTCCCTTTCATAAGCTCACCAGTACAGTCACTGGCATAAAAAGTAAAGATTGTTAGCAATGCCTAACCACTTAATTGCCTAAGTAACCGTCATCTCTTTACGGGCCTCATTGTCTTGAGCACGGAGGAAGTGGCAAACCAGTAGGATCATAATCTATTATCTGTTGCCACAAAGAGCACTGATGTATTGTGACACCAACAGAGAGAAAGGCCAGAGAGGCAGACACAGGGGAACTTAGCTGATAAAGGCTGTGCTAGACACTACCATCATCTTCCTTCTAAATGGCTCACTTATAACCACGGGTACCTGTCAGGGTTGGGAGGTGAGAAGGGGGATGGAAAGAGGAAAAGAAAAAGACTTGGTAGAAGAGCTTAAGGAGGGTGGGCTACTGGAGCCTTACACCATTCGATTGTTCTAAGTAGTCTCCTTGCCCTGGTCTGTGTGACTGAATCAATTAAACACACACACACACACACACACACAACACACATGCACACACACACACACACACAACACACATGCACACGCACACGCACTCATACACATACTCATGAGTTACTTATCCCAAAGATTATCAACTGAAGTTCCTATGGGAGGTCAGAACACATGACCAGCCCACATGCTAGGCCCCTTGTGGTGCCCATGGTAGAAGTTTGGTAGCCTTTATCAAAGTCTGTCTGTCTTGCTCCAACCACTAGGAAGCACACAGCTAAGAGTGAATGCAAAATGAGCTGCAGTTGTAACACTGATACTAAAAGCCAGTCCGGCTCCTCACTATGATAGAAACAGCTTTTTTATTTGCTTCTTTTAAGCTCCAGAGCTTGTAGCTGTTGGATTTTATGATTAAGACATCAACTTTGAGAAAATCCTTTAATTGTTATGCCTTTTAAAACCTTAATACCTAGATATCATTCTAAAGCTTTCTCTGCCTCCCTCTGCCCTGAACAGTCAAATGTCTCTCCACAGTTCCTCCAAGATCCAGTACAGAGCTAACTTCAAAGATTGTAAAACTATATGGCCAGAAACACTAAAGTTAAATAGGTTGTTTTTGCCATGAACTAGACACCAATGTAAACTTTTATGTAGTACAAACATTAAGTTTCAAATAATCCTAGAATCAGTCAACAAAGATACAGGAGAAAGGCAGTGGGGAAAAAAGATCATGCTTTTTAAACCATTGGTTCTGCATTATTTAAAAAAATATTTTGTGATAAAATGTTTTAAAAACCTAAATTTGAAGAAAAGTATGTACTAAATAAGGAGCTTTATTTTAATATAAATTAGAAACCAAGTATAGATGGGTATTAGTTATCAATTAGATATACAATGGTGTGCCAAGTGAAAATATTCTGATTGGACCCCAGGAGATGAACTTCAGGCAATTAGAAAATACTTTAAAATAGTAGGGAAAACTGTGTTGTGTGAAACTGTTCTCCATTGGATTCTGCAATGAGTCTACCACACATATAAGAAAGCTTTAAAACCACTGACTCAAAGGACATGTCTTACACAATTCAAGTGCTCTTTTTTTTTTTCAGTAACCAATAATTCTTTGCTTTTTTAAAATGGTTTTTCCGACTTAAAGTTGTTAGTTACGCTTGCTCAACTAGTAAGGCATTATCTCAATCTTTTGTAATATTTGGTCTATGTACTCATTGCAAAATGTGAATTCCTTTTTATCATTTCTTTTCTGGACAGAAAAAAAAGAATCACCTAATAAAGACTATCTAAAATAAAGATAGAATAAAAACCTTGGTGTATTTATTTGAAAATTTAAAAAAATGCATATATAATGCTGTGTTTTACTATCCATAAATGGTAACGTAATTTCATTCAATTCACTCTCTTTCAAAAAGAGAGAGGAAACTTTTTTCCTTTCATTTTAAAGGTATTCATAGGCACTTTAAATATGTTATAAAAGGCTATTTGCCAATACATTTAATGATTTTGATACTAAATAGTTATCTTTAAATGATAGATATTTTCTTTACTTAAATAAATAAGCAATTTTTCATTTCCAGGAGAATCTCATCAAAAATTTAATAGCTTCTCTTCTTTACTGTCTGGGAGTAATGAGCAAAGGGCAGATATTTTTGTTTATCCAAAATAATGTACTTTTCTTCTCTTGAATCCTATTCATTTAAAAACTTCCTGACGGTGGGGAATGAAAAAAAAGTTTTAACAAAGCTGATGAACAATCCAAAATTATCTGTACAAGACAGAATCTCTCGTCACAATTCGGAGTAAGTGCTAAGTGTTGCCAACACATATCATACAGATGAAAGGAAAGTGTGGATCATTAACATTTTTTTCAACCTATTCTATTTATTTAAACACAACTTAAGATATGTTTCGAGGGAGACATAGACTCCTGATATTGAAATGTTATCTTTATATTCTGATTAAGTGTGGCCAAGTTTCGAAAGTTAACTACAGACTTGCCTAACTTTTGGGACATTATCTCAAATTTTAGTTCTATTTGTCCTTTGCACACATAGTATCCCCATTAGCCATAAGTGAACTCCCAAATCAAAAGAGTAAAGATCATCACAAAAGGAGAAGGAAGGTTGTTTGAGTATTCACTTTATGATCAAGTTTTTAAGGGTTGTTGGTTTTCCATGTAATATTACCCTGCACAAAAACATTCTAAATCCTTTATCTTGATATTCAAAGTTTTGAAGATTTTATCTTAAGAATTACATCTCTGGCCTTACTTCCCATATTAACAACATGCTTAGGGCTTTGGATGGACCAGACAAACCTGAATTTGAGCCCCAGCTCCACAGTCTATGAACCAAGTGACCACAACCTCTTACTTAAGGCCTCTTACTTAAGCCTTAGGGTTCTCATTAATGAATATAGATAGCCTCATTTCAAACTCCCAGCAACCTGTATGATGAAGCTCCAGTGAAGAGCCCATACATAAAGCTATGTACAGTGTCTGGCATGGAGTAATTGTTGAGTAATATCAACCATTGGTATTAAAACATGTCCACACAAATGCTCTGCTTCTGCCCAGTTGTTTGCTCATTGTTTGCTAGGATGTCTTCTGTGTCATCTCCATGCCTTCTCAGAGGAAGGCACATATTCACATGCCACACACACATATTCAGTCTCTCCAAAAATGTTTCTCTTTAAGCCTTCTATTAGAACTTTTTCAAACTCCCTTCTCATCAGATAATTATTGACTACACACATAATTCAATAGTCAATTCTCTATTAGCAGTTTTAAGTTTGTCACTTAAAATATTACTTAGACTATTTCTTCAATATTTTGTGGTTTATGATGTCATGGATTTACGTTTAGGGTCCCAAATCAGATAGTAAATCCTTTTCTATTATCCATAATACCTAGAAGAATATTTTTTTCACTTGTATGCCCTATATAATGACAATTTAATTCTAAGTGTTTGGTAGAGAGAGGGAGAGAGAGAAGGAGGGAAAGATAGAGAGATAGAGAGTAAAATTCTCTCCTAGATATATTTCTGCAAAACACAGGCCTATAGCATTGTGCTGTACAAGCTGATTTGGAGGCATGGGAAGTTATAGCCAAAGTGTACTGGGGCCAGATCAGACTATCTTGCAAGAGTCAAGTGTGTATGACTTTCCCAAATTCTGCATGCGATGATATCTCACTGGTTGCTTTAAATATTCCATGGGGATTGGCAAACACTACAAAACAGGGGATTTTTCTTTCTCTTTTTCTTTCTTCTTCTTTCTTTCCTTTCTTTTTCTTTTGTTCTTAACATTTTTGGTAATTCTGTTGTTAAACATTTACCAGTGTGCCATAAAGATAGATCATCCAAAAGATGGATGTAGAATTAAATATATAATAAGGACTGAACAAACTCACTGCTCTTTTTTAGAATGAGAGAGCATTCTGTGGCACAAAAGCAGCATATTCCTATTATTAGTGGAGTCTGTAGTCACCATTTTAAACATTAATTTTCTTTGCAAATGATCTTGATATTTGACAGATATTCATTTATTTGTATTGTAAAGCTATGGTCTTAGTATTTTTCAGAGATTTAATGCATATCTAACACTCCTAAACTGTAAGATCATCAGAAGAATTTACTAATCAAAGACAAGCATCAATTTAGGGCTATATGGTAATATTAAAGGATGTGCTGGGCTCAGAATAATCATAATGTATCCATTTACTGCTTGATTTTAAAATCTACTATTTTGGAAGATGAGAGAGAATTTATAAAAACAGAACATATATTACAAAAATTAAATAATTACCAAAGCATAAGTATACTCTCAGCTTCAAGATAATGGATAAGGGGATAATGACAGCTATATTTGTTTTATTGGATTTTGAGGTATGTCTCTTTTTGTCATTTATTAAGTAATTTTAAAGATTCCAATTTTTAAAAGATTCTATTGTCTGTGCTAGATCAGCAATACAATACTTGAGAAATTAATATTCATCTTTTAAAACCATGAATTTGATTAGTCTATTTTTTAAGCATCTTCAATTCAGGACCTAGGGTCAGCCTGGGCCTTGGTATATGGCCTTCACAAGCACTCTTTAGGTCAACATGGAGAAAAGAAGGGACAAGTATATTAGTAAAATCTTGGTCTGCACGTGATCTACTTTTCTGCCATGAAAAGATTTCTTCTGAAGGCAGACATGAAACATCACTGAAGATGAAAATATCGTTCCACACCAAAATCACACACTGCAAGTCCAGTGATCCATCAAACACACTCGGGACAAGACTTTATTATATGTGAACATAGAAATTCATCTCCTATTTCAGGAAAACCAGAAACTTTCTCTAACCACAGAGGCAAGGCAATAAATCACCTTAACCAGGAAATCCAAAGGAGAACTGAATCTCCAGCATATAAATGCAACAGACAGACGTAGGGGTCTAACTCCTTTGCAATGGACTAAACTTCATGATCAGATTTCCTCTTATTTACAACTTCCCAGGATTTGGGCTACATGCACCCTGCCAGGGTCTGCGTGTCTCAGATTCCCCTCCTTCAGCTCAGCTGCCTGCTGACAGACACCATGTAGGAAGTAATTATTCTCTGTTCAAGCAGAGAACAGCAGGTGTTACAGATATGTTAGGGTTTCAGAGAGGGTCTTGCCCAGATGTTAACAAAAGAAATTAGAGAATATTTTTGGACAGGAATTGTGCATTCCCAAATTTCTGGAACAGATTTTGAGATATTGTGTCAGGAACAAATATTTCAAGCACTTGCCTTCTGTGGGATCACTAGGACCCACCCGGTCACATTCTAAATGAGGGAGAGTATCCACTATGGGACCTCTAAATAGAGACCCAAGATTATGGTGCTTACTAGGGCAAAGCAGCAAGGAAAAACATCCAAACTAAAAAGGCAGTTTACTTTGTAAACAGTAATTTTAAATTGACATTTGACTTCAGATAAGTTGAAACATCTGAGCCTGAATCCCATGCCAAATTAAAACACATATATTCCATCCTTTGGGTTTGTGAAGTTTTCCAACATGGCATGGAAACATGAACATACTCTTTACACAGACCTGTACCTAATCATGTCTTTTCTGTGTTTGACACACTTCAGTTGTCCCCTGTTACACTATAGGATCAAGCCCAGTGCCTCATTATGACGTGCAAAGCCCTAATGATCCCACTCCTCCTGCTTCCTGCTTCATTTTCAGTCTCCTGTCTGAACATTCTCTGCTCCATTTAATACTGTAGGTCTCCCCATGTTCTTCAGTTGTTATAACTATATACCACAGACTACATAACTTGAAAACAATAAAGGCTTATTCAGCTCACAACTTTGGAGATCAGAAAGTCCAGAGTGGACAGGCCACATCTAAGCAAGACTTTTTCGTTTGGTGGAACACTGCTGAGTCCAGAGGCAGTACAGGGTATTGCATGGTGAGAAGGGCACAAATAAGAAACAGAGCCAAACTGGCTTTTATAACAGACCCACTCTTGAGATAATCCACTAACTCATTAATCCATAAATACATGTATAGATTAATCCATTCATAAAGGTAGAGTCCCCTTAACATAATCACTTTTTGAAGGTTCACTTGGTCCTTTGTCTTAATATTTACAATGGAGATTAAACTTCAACATGAGTTTTGTGGGAAAATATGTTATGTGCATGTATAAATATATCAAAATATATCTCATTTTTACATATAATTATAATGTACCAATTAAAAATTAATCTAAAAAAGAATTTTTCCTTTTCAATTCTTGTATAGCCATTTCTTAGTTTATTGAGTGGTGTTGTCAGATTTGCATTTTTGAGTTCCAGTCATATCTAGTCTCCTTGAAATATGCTATTCCCTGCCACAATTTGGATCTATAATGTCCTCTACTGTGGCTCATGAGCTAAATGCTTAATCCCATTTTGGTGACTGGAAAGTGGTGGAAACTTTAAGCTCTGGGGCCCTGGAGAGATCTTCCAGTCACTGGGGGCACTCCTGTGAATAGGATAATAGGACCTTGTCCATTTCTCTCTCTCTCTTTGCTTCCCAGCCATGAAATAAGAAGCTTGTTCCACCACGCATTCCCTATCAAAAGAACAGATAAGAATACGCCATGGTTCCATCCCAAGGGGCAATGGGGGTACCAGAAAGGTAGCCAGAACATATCAAGATCATGAAGGTATGATTAGGTTATCAAGCTGAACCTGGGTCAGTACTGAGTGAATATTTAGATACTGAACCACCTAATGTTAGTCTAAACTGCTCATGGAGATTCTGGAAAAGAGTGTACTGAACCTTCCAGTGATACCATATTTGTCAAAGAAGGAGAGAATAAAGACTTGAAATTGACCTCTAGACCTTTCTCTAATCTTGTGATACTTATCAGACCTTTCTGTCCTGGCCCTCATGGCTTTGCTTTCTACATAAATTAGCCCTTTCTATTTATATAATTATAACTGAGCGATGGCCTTTTACAATTTAAGACTGATCTTTTCCTCAATTCCAGAAGGCCCTCACCAAAGAGGAAGCAAATGCTCAGCAAAATTATATCAGTGAGCAGAGAAAACTGCCAACATTTTTCTGCCTCTGCTTCTCACATTTTAATCTCAAACAGGGTAGAAGCCAGATTGGAAAAGTACACTTGAGCAGAAAATACATTGCATTGATAAAAGGCAGATAATTCCTGAGTTAATGTATTTAGGGCACAAATAACGATAGCTGACTATAAATCAGTTATGTATCACTGTCCGTTAAAAATGATCTAACTCCCATCCCCGCTTCTTCCTAGTTGCTCTTATACTTGATGAAGCCTTGTTATCATTAACTTGGATTTTTAGAGTTCTCTCCAAGTTAACAACTGATTTTCCAAACTCCAATTCCAACCATGCAAAAATCACCGTGATTTTTCTCACTCTTCTGTGCTGTACATATTTCAGTGGTTTCACACTAAAATGGTTCACTACAAAATTAAACTCTCTTGGTTGGTAGTCTTTGGATGGCTTCTTCTATTTCCTCACTTGATATTGGTCTGTTTAGGTTGTTTATATCTTCCTGACTCAATCTGGGTAGTTCATATGTCTTAAGGAATTTATTGATGCCTTCACTATCTTCTATTTTATTAGAGTATAGGGTTTCAAAATAATTTCTAATTATCTTCTGTATTTCTGAATTGTCTGTTCTGATGTTGCCTTTTTCATCCCGTAAGCTAGTAATTTGGGTTCTCCCTCTTCTTCTCTTTGTTAGCGTGGCTAGTGGTCTATCAATCTTATTTATTTTTTCAAAGAACCAACTTTTAGTTTTGTCAATTTTTTTGATTGTTTCTTTTGTTTCGATTTCATTGATTTCAGCTCTAATTTTAATTATTTCTTGCCTTCTACTGTATTTGCTGCTGATTTGTTCTTCTTTTTCTAAGGCTTCGAGGTGTAGTGTGAGGTCATTTATTTGTTGGCTTTTCCTTCTTTTAAGGAAGGAACTCCATGAAATGAATTTTCCTCTTAGTACTGCTTTCATAGTGTCCCAGAGATTTCGATATGTTGGGTCTGAGTTTTCGTTTACCTCTAAGAATTTTTTAATTTCCTCTTTGATGTCTTCTGTAACCCTTTGTTCATTCAGTAGCATATTGTTTAATCTCCATGTGAAAAACTGGAAATCCATATGCAACAAAATGAAACTGAATCCCCTTCTCTCGCCATGCACAAAAGTTAACTCAAAATGGATCAAGGACCTTGATATCAAATCAGAGACTATGCGTTTGATAGAAGAAAAGGTTGGCTCCGATCTACATATTGTGGGGTCGGGCTCCAAATTCCTTAATAGGACACCCATAGCACAAGAGTTAATAACAAGAATCAACAAATGGAACTTACTTAAACTAAAAAGTTTTTTCTCAGCAAGAGAAACAATAAGAGAGGTAAACTGGGAGCCTACATCATGGGAACAAATTTTTACTCCTCACACTTCAGATACAGCCCTAATATCCAGAGTATACAAAGAACTCAAAAATTAAACAATAAAAAAACAAATAACCCAATCAACAAATGGGCCAAGAACCTGAACAGACACTTCTCAGAGGAGGACATACAATCAATCAACAAGTACATGAAAAAATGCTCACCATCGCTAGCAGTCAGAGAAATGCAAATCAAAACCACCCTAAGATACCATCTCACTCCAGTAAGATTGGCAGCCATTCTGAAGTCAAACAACAACAAGTGCTGGCAAGGATGTGGGGAAAAGGGTACACGTGTACGTTGCTGGTGGGACTGCAAATTGGTGCGGCCAATTTGGAAAGCAGTATGGAGATTCCTGGGAAAGCTGGGAATGGAACCACCATTTGACCCAGCTATTGCCCTTCTTGGACTATTCCCTGAAGACCTTAAAAGAGCGTACTACAGGGATACTACCACATTGATGTTCATAGCAGCACAATTTATAATAGCTAGACTGTGGAACCAACCCAGATGCCCTTCAATAGATGAATGGATAAAAAAAATGTGGCATTTATACACAATGGAGTACTACTCTGCACTAAAAAATGACGAAATCATGGAATTTACAGGAAAATGGATGGCACTAGAACAGATTATGCTAAGTGAGCTAGCCAATCCCTAAAAAACAAATGCCAAATGTCTTCTTTGATATAATAAGAGCAACTAAGAACAGAGCAGGAGGAAAAGATTAACATTAAACAGAGACATGAGGTGGGAGGGAAAGGGAGAGAAAAGGGAAACTGCATGGAAATGGAAGGAGACCCTCAATGATATATAAAATTACATATAAGAGGTTGTGAGGGGAATGGGGAAAAAAACAAGGAGAGAAATGAATTACAGTAGATGAGGTAGAGAGAGAAGATGGGAGGGGAGGGGAGGGGGGATAGTAGAGGATAGGAAAGGTAGCAGAATACAACAGTTACCAATATGGCATTATGTAAAAATGTGGATGTGTAACCGATGTGATTCAGTAATCTTTGTAATGTTTTGAACAACCGATAAAATAAAATTAAAAAAAAATTAAACTCTCATGTCTAATCCTGACCTTCACATTTTCCTGGCACTACCTCCTACCACTTAACATGTATCCAATGAATCTGTATGCTTTTGTTGATATTGGTTTTTTGATATCTTTATCACTTTCTCACTACTGTTCCTTAGTCCCCACTATTCTCCCTTGGGCATGTCCTACCTTCATCACTACCTGACAAAATCCTACCCACTGTTCTAGATACTGTTTAAATGTCTAAAGTGTTCCATGATTCTTTCCACAGCACAGGTTCCTCATCTCTCTGATTTTTCGATAGCTCTCCATATCTCAGCTTAGTGTACTCATCATAATCTATGCTGGGTTCAATTTTATGTATCCATTATCATATGGATTTACTCCTAGTAAGTGTTCAATAAATGTTTTGTTGAATTTAAATATTAAAAAAGAAAGCTTCAGATAGACAAGATAAACACACATATGAGCTGTTTTATAATACAGTACCATTTCCAATTAAGAAATTTGGATTCAGAAAATATGGTAATAGACTAAGTCTCTGTTGAGAAAGTACAGAGATTCTAAAATAATGAGCCATGGTCGCAATATAAAATGTAGTTTCTAGCCCTCTGAAATTTGGTTGTTAACTAGTATCTTCTTGATGCTTCCACAATCTATGAAAACCACCACATAGAGACAAGTACCCTAAAAAAACTAAAGTCATCAGTAAACCATAAAAATCATATTTTGACTATTTGGCCATTTTAGTTAAGTCTATTGACAATGAAGATGGTACCTCCTACCTCTTTTATATCATTTAAAGTACCTAGTTCAAGCCTGGCTGGCACACAGCTTCTTTAAAAGAACAAACTCTGAATTCTCTTTCTTTTCCCAAAGTTACTTACTGAAGGACAGTTTGATCCCCTAATCTCTGGTGTCTAATCCATCATCAAATCATCTCTGTTTTACCTTTAAAATGAATTCTCATATCTGCCCACTTCTGTCTCACCTACAGCACATCAAAATCTTTTTTGCTACATTCCCACTTCAACAGCAGCTTTCAACTGATGTACTCTATACACACAACCAGAAAAAAAATCCATTAAAAAATATAAATGGCTTGCTTTCTTCTTAAAACCTTTATATGGCTTTTCATTTCACTTTGAGTAAAATCCCATTACTCAACAGTGACCATAAAGGCTAGGTATCATCTCCCCACACTGGCCTCTCCCACAGCTCCTCTATCCCAACCACGTGGGCCTCACTCAGCTCCTCTCAGAGGCCATGATCATTTGCCTCGAGGCCTTTGCACAAATTGCTTCCCTTGTCTGGCTCTTCCCTGGCAATTCGCCGAATCATTTTCTTCTTCCCTTCCTGTGTAGAAGCCTCACACTTGCTTGCCCACCAGCCTAAAGATTTTCTCTTCATCAAGAGAATTGTTTAAGCAATCCTGTTATTGTACATGTCATGTTACTTATAAAATGGGTAATTATTACTTATTTTCTGGTCTACTCTTGTATTATTTCTCCTCTTTCAAGATTAAAAGATGCATGAAGGTAGAGACAACATACACTTTTTTTTCCATCATTATGTACCCAGCACTTGGCACAATTTCCTGAAGCATAAAGGGCACTCAACAATATTTGTCAAATAAAAATTTAAGAAGTGAAACTTAAATATTTAATATATGCCAACTGCTGGTATATACCTGATGAAAAATGTGTTGGAGATGGATGTTGGAGACTTTTGCAAAACATGCAAGTATGATTATATTTGATGCCACACAATTGCACACTTAAAATAATTATAATGGTAAATTTCATGTTTTGTGTATTTTACTACAATGAAAATAACCTTAATAACTGCCATAGGAGATAAGGAGAAAGCAGATGGGTTTGAAGAGATTCAAGTGAGGGAACTAAGGAAATCACATAAGAGGTGACATCTAAACAGGGAGAAGGAAAAAAGTCTCTGGACAAACAAAAAAATTAGCAAGGAAAGAGGCATGACACTGCCATGAAGGGAGGTCTCATGCCTCTTTCCTTGCTAATTTTCCTTGGTGAGGGCTTGACAGAGGTAAACCGAGCTGTGATCACCAATCACCAAAAGATCCCAAAGAAATGTTACTTTCTACTTCGTTGGAACTTGACAGCCCACATATGTTGGACTCAGTTATTCAACAGACTGTAAATACCCCAAATATTCATTTTCCCACTCCCAGCAGATTTCACATGGTTTATTCAATTTAATAATGAATTTAAAGGTGAGAATTTTGCCCAAAAAAGATAGAACCATGTCTGAAAGACAGTAAGCAAAAATTATACAACTTCTCTCTATCAAGTCTGAAAGCAGATTTCAACATGCAAAGGTGAAAGTAAGAAGAACTGGTGCTCATGTATCCCAGAGCCAGCACAACTAGCCTAAACCTGGGGAGGAGTCTTAATTCTTGTTTTAAGATGCTTTCACAAATTATTAAAAACTCTTTCTTCTCTGTTCTGCAATGTATTTTAAAAATTAAATGTTTTTAAGCTTAAGGTTAATTCTTTAAATTGCTTGACTAATTGAATAGGTCTATTAAAATGCAGACAAAAATATCTCACTGTTGTTGCCTATTATTGAACATAAAGAGATATCCACAGTAAAGAGAAATCAAGACTATATCTGTCACTATAATTCAGCATGGGTCATATCAAAATCATAAAAGTGTGTATTGAGTAGCAGAGCACAGGAAATCTGCCTCAATCTACCCAAATGAACTGGCATGAGTTCTGAATCTCTCAGAGAGCTGTCCTAAGGTCCAAAGTTCCTGCCATATGAACTTACCAGAACAGAGTCTCACATGTCAGTGGTGGTTCTGAATGAAGAAAGACATGAGTGATAATCAAAGTAATGGGTTTTAAACAGAAAAGAATTTGAGACAGTAATGCCTCCCTCCTTGTTTCACTGCACTAAATATGGTTAAATGTCTTCTGAGAAGGTCATTTGTGGGCCTGGGAATGAAAAGTAAAGGCATTTTGTTCTTCTAGATAAAAGAGTTGTTAGGGTTGATCATTTTTCTTCCTTTCATATGCCATCTTGTTCTGCCCTGTTGTTCTTTTTTTCTCTACTGCATTATAATCTACATGGGAACCTCATTTAGTTAAACATCCTCCACCCAGTACCATAGGAAAATGGAGGTGACTTCTGTCTTTTGGGTTTGGTTTTTCCCGTAAGTATGTTGTTAAGAACTATATTCTTCCTTCATATCAAAAACCCATGCAGTTTCTTTCTAATTTTAGTTTCCCTCGGTGACCAGTAACCTGCAATCAAAATTTTGGCATGTAAATATATTATAGGACTTTTCATTTTATGAGTGCTGCTGTTGAAATTTGGCATATAATATGGGAAATTTTCAGAACATTTTTCATACCAACCATTAATCTCCTCCTTGCTCTCATCACACTGTAACTCCACTCTCTTCTTGTTATATACCAATGCTCTATGTGGGTATGATTAAATTTAGCTTACTATTTCATTCAAGAAACATTTACTTACTGGCAGCTATGAGCCAAGCACTAGACTGTTGGTTAGAGATAAAGAAGTAGAGTCTGTCTCCTTAAGGCAGCCACCATTATTTCTATTCCCCATAAATTTATATTTTATTAAATTCCCCATAAATTTATATTTATATTTTTCCCCATAATGTATATAAATGTTGTTGAATTAAACTAAATTGCTAGATAATTATTGGCTTTGAAGGTGCTGGGGAAAACTGGCCTAGTTAAATAATCAAGTGTTTCAATGATATTGTAACCATAAAACCTCATATGAATGTTTCCTCTGAGTCTCCAAGAGCAAACATTGCAGGAGTGGGATGTGCAAAGACTAAAGAAGAAGGGGAGGGAAAAGCTCCACCCAGGCTATGCCTTCATATCAAAACCCATGCAGTTTCTTTCTAATTTTAGTTTGAGGTGAAGGAAGGGTCAGAGAAATCGGTATGACTTGACCATGACCTTTGATATCAACATCTGTGGTGGGGTAGTCTCAGATGGCCTCAGTTCATAACAAGTTTTTTGACTTTATGAACTTGACCAAACTCAGAATCCAAAAATGGTGGGAGTTGAACTCGTCATTCAAACTTTTCACAAAGCTTGTGCAAGTTTTCAACTAAAATGGTTCTTTCAGATCTTTATATGGTGACCTATGAATGGACATCCTAGAGACAAAGGTAGTTTCTAGAGAGATGAAGAAAGAAATTGTCTAAGTGGTAAGACTGTCTTCCCAATTACTTTTACAACAGATAATCTAGAAATGGAGATGAAAAGTTCCAACAGGCCACTTAAACTTCATGAATTTCTATTTAAGGAGTTTCTCATAGAAAATAATAATTTTCATCATTTAGTCAATGATTAATGAGTACCATTCTATGCCAGGGCTTATACTGTGTATTACATAATCATTGACTAAATGATGAAAATAATAATTTTCATCATTTAGTCAATGATTAATGAGTACCATTCTATGCCAGGGCTTATACTGTGTATTACATACTCAAAGGTAAATATGACATGCTCTCAAGGAAGTACCCAGTCCAGTGAAGGAGCAAACAATTAAATAAATGTGCTGGTGGGGTCAGCTTTTTAATCCCTATTCAACTCATAATTGATCAATCACAGCAGTCATCCTTATAACTAAGAGAGAGAATTTGCATATAGATTGCTTAAACTTTGAGATATAAAATTGGAAAAACAGGAGAAATAGAGGGCAAGAAAAGGTACCAGGCAGATGAAAGAATAAAGAGGCTAATTCAGACTGCTTCCAGAGAAAGAAGTTGTAATATAAAAAGAAAAGTCATGTGGAACTAAAACCGAAGAGATCATTTTGGAGGCTGGTATATAAGCAAGTATGAAATATATGTTTAAAAGATAAGAGAAAAAGAATGGAAAACAAGTCTGATAAGAATTGCTCTGAAGTAGGAGTTAAATCCCTTCTGCTTTTTGAGAAATAAAACGTAAAATTAGAGTATGTTATGGACTCATGTTTGGCCTGCCACACCATGCTACTTTGCCTATGATGCTAGACATTGGGCCGAATGATGTCCCAAGGTCAAGAGTGCACATTTGGATGGCAGGCTCTATTACTGGAGCAAAACAAGGGCATACTGAAGGTCACAGTACAGAAATGCCTACATTTAGCTAGCACAATGTTATGGTTCTGATGTGAGGTGTGCTCTAAAAGCTCACATGTGAAAAAATGCAAGATGATTCAGAGGAAAAATGATTGGGCTGTGAGAGTCTTAACCCAATGAGAGAATTAATTCCCACTAGGGATAAACTGAGTAGTAACTGAAGAAGTAGGGTGTGGCTGGAGGAGGTGGGAATTGGGGGCGTGGCTTTGAGATATATATTTGCATCTGACAAGTGAAGACCTCTGTCTCTCTGCTTTCTAATTACCAAGCGAGATGCCTCATTTTTGCCACACTCTTCCTCCATGATGTTCTGCCTCACCTAGCACTGAGGAATGGAGCTTGCCTTCTATGAGCTAATACCTCTGATAAAGTGAGCCCCAAAATGAACTTTTTCTTCTTTACAATTGTTCTGGTTGAGTCCTTTAGTCACAGCAGGGAAAAAAAAATGCTAAAACACACAACTTCCCTCTGGCTAAGGGGTCCTAATTCACTATATTAACTTAATAGTATCTTGGAATGTCAGTGAAGGCCCCGAATGGTGACCCATGAACAGCAGATGTGTATGAGTGTGTGTGCATGTGTGTGTGCATGTGTGTGTATAAGGACAAGGTATGGACTCAACAGAAAAAAAATAAAGATTGAAAAGAAAGGAAAAGGAAAGAGCAGAACAGACATTCAACAGCTGAATAACGCTGGAGGAGATAGGGAAAGAACACAGGTTGGGGAGATAAAAGAGCTGGTAGCTGTCATCCTCCATTCTGTCATCAAATACTATGACTCCCAAAAAAATTCTGCTCATGAATCTTTTTATTATTCTTTTCTGATAAAATAAAATTCAGTGACTTTTGCACTATTACTTTAAAAATAGACAACTTACATTTTGCTATGCTCAGAGTAAATTTTATGTGTTATACCTGTCATATTTTCACTGCATATGAGATTGTTGGATTTTCTTTTCCCCTTTAGGAAAGTTAGGGGGATGTAATTTTGTTTTGTTTTGTTTTAAAGAGAGAGTGAGAGAGGGGAGAGAGAGAGAGAGAGAGAGAGAGAGAGAGAGAGAGAGAGAGAGAGAGAATTTTTAATATTTATTTTTTAGTTCTCGGCGGACACAACATCTTTGTTGGTATGTGGTGCTGAGGATCGAACCCGGGCCGCACACATGCCAGGCGAGTGTGCTACCGTTTGAGCCACATCCCCAGCCCCGTAATTTTGTTTCCATTCATTCTGTGAGCAATATTATGAGAATAAAATATTCCAGACTAAAAACCTGAAATATCTACATGAAATATCCTGGCATCTATAAGAAACTGCAAGTTGTTTCTTAGAGCTCCAACAGGAGATGAATAAATGAATGAAGATGAATGAACAAACATATGCAGCACTTAGCATTGGCCAGCCATTGGGCTGAGTTCTTTACTTGTAACATTTCATCCTAATAACAATCCCAAATTAGATGCTATTACAGTCCTTATTCCAGAAGCTCAGAATGATTAAATAATTTTCCCAAGATCACACAACTAGCAACCAACAAGGTTGAGATTTAAATCAGCAATTAAGTTTCAAAGCCCATCTTTCTAAGCACTGAGCTATACTGCCTCCCCGGGAATGCTGCACAGCAAGGTCTCAGCTTTATACTCTAGTCGGTTCTCCTCCACTCCAGCACGGGTATCGGGGACACACAAGTTAGAAGATGTATGTGGCCATTTGCCTAGCAAGTCAATGATATTCAAAGAACTATGAGGGGAAATTTTGCTCAAGTAGATGAAAAAAATATTAAAAGATCTCATAGGAAAAAGAAAGATACACTATAGATTAATATGTACTATTTTAATAAACTATAAAGATAAATTAGGAGATTTCGAAAAAAAGAACATGGTTGTGGTCATCATTTCAGCCGATGCTCTTTTCCTCCAGGTTCATTCATCTCTTTGTTTAGTGCATGAAAAGGCATTCTTTTGGAATATTGCTTTAGACCTAAGAGGCACAGAGTGCTTCAGCAGAGGTGCATTATGGTACAGCTTACATTTTGGAAAGCTTTTTCATAGGTCAGAGAAGAATGCAAGGAGACAATCAGGCTTTCCAGGTAGAATGGAAACAGTTCACTTTAGACAGGGTAAGTTTGAGGGGCTGGGGATTTTCCAGATGGCCATGTCTATGATGACAATACATGTGTGTCTGTTACTGGGCAGAGAAGTCTTCCACAAAAGCCATGTATCACCTTCCTAAAGTGTAGCACTTGGTGCAGACTGAATTTGGGAAAATTATGTTGACTGAATAAAGTGAAAAAAAGAGGGCATGTAATGATAATATGATTGATAAAAGAACCTACTAATGTTAAACTTCAAAAAAGTTCAGAGTTGAAGAACCTTTTGTACCTTTATATGCGCATGTGAAAGTCATAAATATTTCACAGGGTTCATAGGGTAGAATGACATTTATCCTTTCAAGAAACTGTTTTCTTTAGAGAACAGAAAGTTTCTATATGGTACTACAGCATTAAAAAAAAAAAAGCCTTGGATTTAAAAATACCAGTTATCTGATATTTCAGTGATGCAAAAATGTTACTTAAGGTCAATATTTGTAAAGGCCTTTTAAATAAATTTTTCTGTCAGAGGTACTGTTTCTATTCTAATCTCTGATAGGATTCATGTGCTTCTGAAAAAAAAATTGTATACCACATATGTGTATATAATTATTTTATATGTAGGATATATATACATATGAATATATTTGGACATATATGTATGTATGTATCTTTCACCAAGTATGTATTTAACAGGAAATAGCATTGTTTTTCCAATCTGACCTGTGCAGTACAATAGATCATTTGAATGTTTATTTTGCTTCAGGATTTCCTTCAGTCGCTTCATTACTTTTCCCATTTCTTAAAACTCTTTATAGCCACATATCTTAAGAGACTTATTTATTTCTGAGTTTCCTACTTGTTCCATTATAGATTATTGGGAGTTCTGGGGCATTTTGTTACTATAAGATTGAGTTTCAACTTGATGACTCACTTTTTGGAAATCAATTCTCTCAAACCAGTATCCATTTAATTTCACTGATGATGATAATTTTGAAATAAATTCATATATGCCCATAGATGGTACTTTAAAAACATTATTAAATTGGGTTTTACATTGAATTTTATTTTAATTGTGGGTTTTAGAGTATTTGCTTCTTTAAATGTGTTTTTATTGTGAAAATGAAATTTTATTTTGCAGTAAATTTATAAAAGAGTGCATGTTCATAGGATATGACTGAGCATTGGTTCTATTAAACTCTGAGGCTTCAGTTTGTCTTTGTTTCTATAACAGTTGTTAAATAGATATGTGTGGTTGCAGAACATGAACTAGCCTGTCATGATTTCCCTTCAAAGGAACCAAATTAGAAGTGTGCATTATGACAGTGTTCCATGACTCTCTTCTCCTGACCCTAACTTACAACTGTCTGACTATTCCCAATTCATTCATTATGCTTTCTGGAGCCTTCAATCCATGGCCAAACCTCTAAATTCATTCCATCTTCTTGCCTTAATTAAAACCTCATTCTATCTCTGGACACTACTTCCCTAGAAATCTCACTGGAGAATGTGGCTCTTAATGTTCTCCTCCATATCTCAGAGTAAGGAAAGAGAACCCAGGGCCTTTTTACCCAGTAGTGCTTCAAACCAATCCTCGTTACCATTAGTCCTCATGTGAAATCCCCTTTTTCTTTGGAGGCTCATGTTTATGAGTCATATCATAGTCTACCTAATACCCAGGGTACATGTGGATTCCATGGACAATTCCCCCACATTCACCACACCTTAGCATGTATTCCTCAGTACATGTCCTTCATATCACTGAATTCTCCAACCACTTGATGACTTGACTTTCTTCTTATCTGTGCCTGCCTATCTTCCTTTGCCACCCATGAAGGAATTCATAGTACGTTACAGAAACATTTTCTGGTCAGTATTCTCAATAATATTAACCTTCTAGTCCAGAGCAATTGGAAGAATTGGAAAAACCCAATCCTGGACAGTCCATATGTCTATCCTTCTCCATATTCTAAAGCTGTAAAACATGGCCAAAAATAATAATCATAATCATGAAAGTACATTTACTGCAAATTAATAGACTTAAACCACAACCTGATCCACAGGGCTGCTTGATAATCCTTCCACACTACTCCAATCAAGTCTTCTATCTTCCATAGTGGATTTCAAACCTTCTCAGTTCTCCTAAAGTCTCCTATCCTTCACATCACCCCTGTAACTCTTAGAAGACTGTCTTATCTCCCACTTCATAGAGAAAACAAAGACCTTCATTCAAGAAGTCCTTGAACTTCCTGCTCAAAACCCATCAATTCCTTTGTGTTTGTTCTTGCCCTTTTCATCTCCCCTCCTGCCTCAATAGAGAATGTTTCCATATTCTGTTTAAAGGCTTATATCACAGGGGGGATAGTAGGGGATAGGAAAGGTAGTAGAATACAACAATTACTAATAGGGCATTATGTAAAATTGTGGATGTGTAACCGATGTGATTCTGCAATCTGCATTTGTGGTAAAATTGGGAGTTCATAACCCACTTCAATCTAATGTATGAAATATGATATGTCAAGAGCTTTGTAATGTTGTGAACAACCAATAAAAAAAAAAGTCTTATATCACTACCTGAGCTCAGGATCCCATCCTTTACACCCTTAGGAATTTACTCTATTCATTATTTCCTACTCTTTTATTTTAATCTTCCTACCAGCATACAAAATGCCTGTCTTTCATGACTGAAAATTTTCTTCTTCAATGACTTTGTGTTCCCCTCAAATTTAATCCAAAACCATAGGAGTCTTCTTTACCATTCCATATTTCCAAGGTCAAATCTGGTTCCTATCAACAATAGAACAGCAATATACTTAATCATTTGCATTATCTTATAAATATTAAGTGTTTTATATAATACTATAATTTCATTAACAAAAGCAAATCTACCACGCAAAATTCAGTATTTCTTTGCTACTCTTCATTTTTGTATCATATCTAATTTAATCTATACAAAATACTGTTAAGTGTATAGTCAGTTACTTGAATCACTTTTTGTATTCGCATAGTTTGTTTTATCACTTTGACAGAATCATTTATTTCTATTGTATTCTATTTTAGGGTTTGTTTTCTTCATATTTAAAATTTTATTTAATGTTTAAGTACAAACTTTAACATGATTCAAAAATATACATATAAACATGGATTCAAATAAGTCTCACTCCAACCTCCTCCCAATGTAGAATCTTTTTCATCACGTTCTGGTACATCTTTCGTGCACTTCTTTTTGGTAAAAATTACATATCTATATTTTGACCCACATATTTTTACAGTAATACCATAATATACACACTTTTTTATTCCTGGCTTTTCATATTTAATTCATCTTGGTTAACATCTGTAATATTGTTATATATTATATATCAGTTATATTTACTATGTTTCTCATGTGATAATTCTTTGCTTTTTCTCCCTACCTATGGGATTTAGGAAGGTTTTGACTTTTCTTCTGGTGTGTGCGCGTGTGTGTATGTTGTCCTTATTTCTTTTGTGATGTTCTTAGTCTACTTTTCCCTTTCTGAGGCATTGAATAATTGGTTTGTCAACGCTAAGTGATATACTCTGTCTGCATATATTACCTATAAAACAACAAGTTTATGCTACTCTGTATCTTCTCTCTACCTTCCCCCATCATTTTTCTGGGGTGGCTGGTTTATTTCAACTTTGGAAAATATATAATACTTATATACTCTTCCACCACCCTTTGTTTTAACTTTAAGAATACTGAAATATATTCAATGTATTCTATCTGTCCTTTTATCAGAGTTATATATGTAAACACAGAAATCCTTGAGTTCTTGTATTTTCAAAGTTGTTTTTATATAGCCTTGTTAGTCAAAGGATAATTTTTGGAGATATAAAATTGTTGACTTGTATTTTCTGTTCTTACTTTTTAAAAATGTTAATTTCAAAGTTGTCTTGCTTTGAATCTTTCTGACTTCAGCTTTAGTTCTTTCCCTTATAAGTTATTTGGCCCATTGACCTGGGAAACCCAAATATTGTTTTTTTTTTTTGTTGTTGTTGTTGTTGTTTTATGATTAAAGCCTAAGAGTTTTATTAGGACATATTTCTGAGTGACAACTCTTGGTAATTTTTACCAGGTCAATTCCCACATACCGATTCATATTCTTTTATTTCTGGAAAGTTTCCCTGAATTATAACTTTTAATAAAATTTATGTTCCATTGCTTTTTCTTATTCAAGGATCCCAACTGTATATATGTGAGCTCATCTTTGACTATCTGCAAGAACTATCACTTTCTTCTGATTGTCTGCCTCTTTATTTTCATTCCCTTGGCTATTTTTAACTTCCTTCCTCAGTGGTCTTCATTATAATTTCTATTGATTTTGTTCTGTTTTGGTCACCCTGTAGTTTAGTCTTTATTCCTGACATGATTTTGCCTTTTTCTTCTGTTTCTTTCTCGAGTTTTCTTAGTTCTCATATTCTTTTCACCTTTCTTCTGAATATTTGTGTATCTGATTGGAATGGATTTTTAAAATATGCACAAGCATTTATTTAATAATATTTAGTTTACTTTTCTTATTCTCAATGAAGTCCTTAGAAGATTTTTTATAAAGATGTTTTGATTTATATTTTCTATATTCTTCATGCAATAACTTTTATGATGACTCAGTTATTTTCTAACATTGAAGTATTTTAAATGTCTTGTGTTTTAACTGAGTTTTGAAAAAGAAATAATTTTATATTGACAGCTATGTGACATTTTGTGACCTATTTATTTTTTTTAGACTAAGAGACCTTCTCTTGAAATGAAGTGTAATTTTTTAATAAAAAGATTCATTTATAAAGAGAGAGATTGCTTTATATTTTTATTTAGTGATTCTCTGTTGTTTATTTTGATTTTTAGTTTTTGTTGTTTTTCCCTTTTGCCTTTCAATTTCTCCCAAGATTTTCATCTTCAGTTCTCTACACATTCAATCACTTCCTTTTGATTTCTGGGAACCAGCATTCTGATATACAAGGTAATCTGTTTTTAAATGTCTATTTTCCATCGATACTAGGCCTATTATCCTCTCTTTTCCATGAAGTTTTGACTTGACTTTCTATTTTGTTATGTGCTTCAGAATTGGCTTTGCTCATTTAAACACGCTTTTCTATTCTTCTATATAAATGAAACTTTTGATATTCTTCATCTTCTATGTTGTGAACATTGGTCTATGAGGGTTTCCTGGATCTCCTCATCTGTATAGTTTATGGAAGATATATGTAAAGTTGGGAATTTGTATGGCTATTATTTTACTTAATTATAATGTTTTTCAGGGTTCTATTCTAGTACTCATTTCACTTTTCATAAGCTTTCATTTAGTGATCTTAAAGCAAACAGGCTGATGACTATTGTATTTTATTTCTTTTCCCAAAATAATCAACTTATAAAGATAAAAATTGTATTTTGTCTTACAGTTCTGGAGTTTCTAATCAACAATGAGTTGTTCCTATTACTTTGGATCTGTAGAGCAAAACCATGTGTAACATAAGCCAGGGAATAAAGGAAGAATTGGTCATGGTTCTACATCTCCTCAAGGGAACACCCCAAATGATCTAAAAACCTCCACAAGGCTCCTCTCCCCAAAGGTTTCACCACCTTCTAATAATGCCATATACAGGGTGCATTCAGGATCCAAACTGTAGCATTTGTTATCTTGTTCTAGAACTCTCCTTTTTTTTAACTTTCAAAAAAAGGTCTTCAATTAACCTTAACCAATTCTGTTCCTTTAGTTGAACTACATAAGCTGATGCCTATTAATTAAATTTTAATTTATTTTGAGTTCCCTATCTTGTATTAATAGCAAATAGGATGTCCCAACAGGACATACACAGTTACCCCCCACTTAACTCATACAAAACTAAATTATCTTATATTCTCTACTTCATCTCATACTTTTCCCTTCTCCTGTGTTCCTATTCTTAGTAAATGGTGCCACCTCACCCTCCCCAACATGTCTTGTCATTGTGATCTAAGACAGAAAGTTTCCTATCACTCTGGCCTCACACAGTCTCCAAGTATTAATGATTCTATCCAAAATATCTCAGAACTGTCTTCCACCCCATCCAGAGTCTGTAGTTTATGGCTGCATCATTTCTTGACTACATTACCACGACAGCAGGTCCTACTTCGACTTTTGCCTCTTCCACTCCATAGTCCACACACTTTTGATAAACCTTTTATTTAATTATGCTATTTCTCTTCAAAATGTGGCACTGCTTCATGAGATAATCTAAATAGAACATATACACACCAAGCCCTATCTTGATAGATTCATGGGCAAAATAAAGTGTTATTGCTTAAGTCTTCAAATTTAAGCCATGAGGTCACAGGATAACTTGTTACTTAGCAACAGAGAACTAGATTAAGCACTTATACAAAATTCGGCTTTATTAAAATGTTTTTTAATTTTAATTTTCCTGGTCTCTTTTATTGTCTACCCTGTGTCTAGAACTTTCCCACTTGTTCTCCGACCCCTTATCTCTTTGGTTGTATACTTCTTTCTTTTCCTTCAGAATTCAATAAGGTAATCGCTTTTGAAGACTTTCCTAATTCTGTCAAAATTGCCTTGGTTATACTCATAAGCTTTTGTATCACCTGAATTTGCCTCAAATATTAATTGTAATTGGCAGAGTGATTATATTTATTCCTTTTGACTCTATTTGGCTTGCAAAACTGGAACAGTATTGTATTATTGGATAAGTAAATGAAAAAAGTGGAAGGAGTAATTCAGCTTAAAAATTCAAATCATGCTTTTCTCAATACTGAGAGAAAAACTATTACTTAAAATGAATAATAACTAGTATCATCAATGGAACACCTACTTCTTATCAATTCCTTTAGAAAGCAAGTTAGTAATAACTACTATCATCAATGGAACACCTACTACAAGTGAATTCATAAGCAAAGCACTTTATATGTGCTATCTCATTTAAATGTCGATGCATCCTTTTAAGAGATAGGGTTACAAGTACATTTTTGTCATGTTGTTTAAATACGAGTCTTATTCAACTTTCCAGCTGTGAAGTATTAAGTCAGTTTACCTCTCTGAGTTTCAAATTTTTCCTCTGCAAAACAAAGATAAAATAATTCTGATATGAAATCATGTACATATTATGTCTAGTGCATGATAGGTATTTCAAAAATTATATTTACTATCATTCTCACTTTTTATATTAAGAAACTCAAATATGTTAGAAAGTTAAACAACTTCTCCTAGTTCATGTGGCTAGCAAAAGGCATAGCTAGGATTCCATCCCAAGTCTGTCTCCTGAACCAATGCCAGTACCCCCTGATGTTCAGCCCATCCTTTTCCTATTTAATACTTTGATAGCTACCCCTCATATTGTCTCTTTTCATAATCCATATTTTTAGATAATGGCCTCATTGAAATTCAAGAAGAGAAATGAGCAAATAAACTTACTGAATGAGGAAATATATATGAAAATATAATATTATAATGTACCTGTTGGCTGAGCAGTATTTGCATGGTATAAAAAATTTAAGCACTGACTTGAACACCAATATTACGACATTACTGTTCTGAGGAGAGATGGGGCTGAAAGGAATGAGAGGTGTTTCGGAATGATAAGATAATACCTAAAACTGATAAACAAAGAAATAACTGTATAGTTATATTTAAAAACCAAGCATAGTTGACATTCTTGAAGATAAATGCCTGTAGGCAACAAAACTTGGACAAGGGTAGAAGAGAAGTGGAATAAAGAACTAATCTTTCCATTACAAACTTTTAAGAAACATTTAACTTTATAAAAAGAATATGTGTTTGATTAAAAATAATTAAAACAGATTTTTTTATCCATCTGGAATTTATACTGGTGAGTTGGGTGAGATAGAGATCTAACATCAGAGTTTTCCAACTGCCTGTCCAATTATTATCTAGGTCAATTTTAACTGTTCTTCTCTTCTCACATAATCATTATCTGAAGAAGCACCAAAAAGCAGAAATGTGAATTTATACATTTACTCAATTCTTCTTCTCTTCAAGGTTAATGTCACAACCTTGGATAATTCATACTTAAATATTTTCAAGTTATACTTGGAACAATCAGATAGATCAAAAACATCAGGTGATTGAGAGTGCACTTGTGTTCAGAGGATTTAGGTGATAAACCCACTGAGAACATTGGCTTCTCATAAATATTTCCTGTAGTCTAGCACATAAATGGCAATAAGCATATGCAAAAGTATTCTGCATCATTATTCATTGCAGGAAAATGAAAATTAAAACCAAAATCAGCTACTCCTACACACCCATCAGATTGGGTAAAACTACAAAGACCTACAACACTAAATGTTGGTGAGAATTTGGAGCAACAGCAACTCTCATTAGTTGATAGTGGGAATGTAAAATGGTCCAACCATATTGGAAATTTTGGGAGGGGACATTTCTAATGAAATTATATATCTCCTATGACTGGCAATTCTACTCTTAGATATTTAGCCAAAGTAAATGAAAACACACATTAGCAGAAAGATTGATATGATAATATTCTACTTGCTTCATACATAACTACAAGAAAACAGAAATAGCCCTGGTATCTGTTAATATAACAAATACACTATAGTGTATTTATATAATGACATACCACTCAGCAATAAAAAGAACAAACTATTCATAAAAACAACAGATCAATCTCAAAAACATTCTGATCATTGAAACAAAGTATTATTGTCTGAATTGTGTGCACTCCAACATTCATAAATTTCTAACTCTTTGTACCTCAGAACGTGACCATATTTGAAAATAGGGCTTTAAAGATTTTGTTAGGTAAAATATTGGGTCCTAACACAATATCTTGGTGTCCTTAGAAAAAGAGATGAATTAGCACATGGACAACATGTAGATCAAGGGATGACAGCTGAGGGCACAGAGAATCAAGGAGAGAGGGGGCTCAGAAGAAAACACCCAGCAAAATGTTCAACCATTCATATTTTTTCTTTTGTGAAGTGTCTGTTCAGTTCCTTTGACCATTTATTATGGGTTATTTGCTTTTCCTGGTGTCAACTTGTTTTAGTTCTTTATGTATCCTGGAGATTAATGCTTTATCTGAGATATAGGTGACAAGGATTTTTCTACCATTTCGTAGGGTCTCCTTTTACACTTTTGATTCTTTTCTTTGCTGTAAAGAAACCTTTTAATTTTATACCATTCCATTTATTGGTTCTTGATTTTACTTCTTAAGCTTTAGGAATCTTGTTGAGGAAGTCAGTTCCTAAGCTGACATGATGAAGAATTGGGCCTACATTTTCTTCTAGTAGATATGGGTTTCTAGTCTAATGCCTATGGCTCTGATCCACTTTGAGTTGAGTTTTGTAAAAGGTGAGAGAGAAGAATTAAATTTCATTCTACTACATATGGATTTCCAGTTTTCCCAGCTCCATTTGTTGAAGAGGTATCTGTTCTCCTATGTATGTTTATGGCACCTTATCTAGAATGAGATAACTGTATTTATGTGGGTTTGTCTCTGTTTCTTCTATTCTGTTCCATTGGTCTTCATGTCTGTTTTGGTGTCAATATCATGCTATTTTTGTTACTATGGCTCTGTAGTATAATTTATGGTTCGGTATTATGATGCCTACACCTATACTTTTCTTACTAAAGGACTGCTTGGGCCTCTTATTTTTCCAAAGAATTTCATGATTGCTTTGTATATTTCTATGAAAAACATCAGTTGAATTTTAATTGGAATGTCATTAGATCTGCATAGCACTTTTGGTAGGATGACCATTTTGATAATATTAATTCTGCCTATCTAAGAACATGAGAGATCTTTCCATCTTCTAAGGTCTTCTTCAATTTCTTTCTTTCATGTTCTGTAGTTTTCATTGTAGAGGTCCTTTACCTCTTTTGTTAGATTGATTCTCTGGTTTTTTTATTTTGTTTTTATTTTATTGAGGCTATTGTGAGTGGGAGAGTTTTCTTAATTTCTATTTTGGCTGATAAATCATTGGTGTATAGAAATGCAATTGATTTGGGGGTGTTAATTTTATATTCTGCAACTTTGCTGAATTTACTTTTTTATATATCGTTTAACATGAATTCATAAGAAACATTGCTTATGCCCCAAGAGATGAGGAACCAATGGCAATTCAGATGAGCATCTCTGAAAAGATTTGTTAGTTTCCTGTTCTGTTCTAGCTAGACTGTTTTGAAAACCTTGGGAAACACTGAATTTCCCTGTCAATCTGAGATTCTATGTGAATTTTTACAATATTAGTTAGAAAGAAACAAGAATTCCAACTTGGCACCCAATAGACTTCCAGAGATAAAATCACTGACTAAATGACCACTGTGGGTCTCTGCAGTAGGCAGGGGCTCCTTAATGAGACCCCGTAGGGTTAAAGAAAAGTGCACTGCTAAATCCACTATAGAAAAGAATGAGTACCAAGCCCCTCTCCAATTCCATGGTATTTTAGTCCCCTGAAAGCCTACTGAGCATTTGCAAAATTGTCATGATGATTGTGGTCTTGAAACAATGTCTGCACTCTCTTCAATGGAGTGAAATGGCTGTGTAGTCCCTGTAAGATCTTCTGCTATACCTGGAATTGCAAACTATGGGACCTAACATGCTTTCAGAGGAGGCAAGACAAATCCTTGTACAACTCAAATGTAAGTGCCAGGGTGATTGTTTTCTACATCTATAGGAGAAGGATCCTGCCATACAAGTTTTGAAATGCATCCCTCCTCAACTAAAGTTGAGGGTTTTGATCCCATACAACTGCTGCCAACAAAATATCTTCTGAATGGGAAATGTGATGGTTATGTTGTGGAAAGCCACACAGCAAACACAGAAATCATGCTTTATCACCAATATTTGCTATGTGAGGTGATCTATCTTGTTTTGAAGATGTCAGGATCGGTGCCCTCTTTATGAACTTCTAAATCCATCATGTTGCTTAAGATCTTTCTACCTTGTGACACCACTTGAGCCTGGTAATGTGGGGATAACAGCTTTTTGGCAAATTTTCCATTTTCTTCCATTGTTACTTGTTTGTTAGGTTCTCTCTTCTGAGTTCATTTTGATAACTAAATTTCTCTTGCTTCTTAATGCCCAGCCCTGTGCCCTGAGCCACATGCCAGCAGGACTGCGGCAAGCGAGATGCTGAAATTTTCATTTGGATGTCCAGTACATACCACCTAAGTAAATGCATTTTTCAAGAAAGACTAGTTGAAGAACAAAGGTGCATTAAGAAGAGACTTGACTTTTTATTTCAAGTAGGAAAAAACAAAGCCCAATTGTATCATCGTTCAAAAGCATTTGATTCTCAGTTGCCATGCATTTGATGGATTGAAAAACTTAACACATAAATCTGTAACATTGGAGACTTGAGTTCAACATTACTGAGAAAGGAAATAGAAAGTTGTCAGAAGCCAAGCCACAGAAGCCAGAGCTATTGGTATTAAAGATTCTAGCTTTCTGCAGCTCTGAAATGAGAAAACTCAACTCTGGATCAATGTTCACTTACATTTTGGGGTTAAAAAAAAAAAAACAATGTTCTATCTACCTCCTCCTACCTGTAGGTTTTCTAGTTTATTTTAGTTACAAATATTCCACTTGCTTGTTTAGAAATTCTGCCCTTTTGACTTCCTGGAAATTTCACATTAATTTCTGAAGTGGCCTGAGGGCATCTGTCTCATAATCTCCTTGGCATTTTGCCTCAGTTTGATCAAGTATCAAGTTTCATTTACCTCTCAGTGTACTAATTTTTTTTTTCATCTGTAAACCTTCCCGTTCAATCCAAAAGAAGTGGATGAGAAGCAATGATTAAAGACAACCCACAAGTCTGATCTCAAAAGAGGAATACAGAAAGGTCATTCTGAATCTATGAGATTTTGGCATGAGGGACTATACAGGAGTTTTAAGTATCTGACTAGAATCCTTTTCTACAATTGTCAATATGGGGATAAACTTGATAGAAAATTGTCCAGCTTTCAAAATATATGGAGGAAATTTTGTCTTGTTTTCAACTGGATAGCTCTTCTGAAATAATCACTTACTGACTGTTCCTCTCAATCTTATTCTATGTATTCTCATGTAAATAAAAAGATATTGCTGAGAATTGTGTTCTTGGGTCCTTGGGATGAAGGCTGCTCTAAATCTGTGGGATTATTCCAATCCTCATCTGGAAGAGTCTGACATAGCCTGTGGCAACTAACATGGGTTATATTTCCATAACTTTTTGAGGTCCCCACAAATGCAAATCCTCATTCTATGCTACATCTAAGAAGGAAATGAAATAAGTATACTATGAATCCTTTTTACATTTTTCTAGAATACTAACATATAAATACATTTTATTCACTTATTTAAAGATTTGATAAAAACAAATCTTTAAATAAGTGAATAAAATTCTTGAATACCTTGCAAAACTTACCAATATGTAAGTCCTAAGTCAGTAAAGTGATGTGAAATATATTTTTATTGCTCTCTAAATTTTCTTAGCACTGTAATATTATGTCCATTTTTTACTTTGATAAGACACTGGACTGAGAATTTTGTTCCATTTGTGAACTCTGATGTCACAACATTTCAAAGGTAATCTGTTCCTGTATTTTTTTTTTTCATTGAGTTCTCTCCAGGTTGGTCATTTTCTATTTCATGTGACTTTCATCAAACACTGTACAGATGATAATCAAGTACAGATGATAATCAATTGATGCCTCCACTAATTTCTTTTCCAATTTCTCCTCTATCTCAGAGGCAATGAAATATGAAGCCCATTAGTCTATATCAAGTGAGCCTTGAAAATTCCAGGAATTAGTAGTGATACAATCAATGACCCAATAACTTTATAATCCAAAGAATAAATAAATGGATATTCTTTGCCCTGATTGTGTTCTTGATCACATTTTCAGTGACTAAATATTGTTCCTTAGGATATTACAACGTGGAGAGCAAATGAAAATATTTTAATCTCTAAAGTATCCATGAAATCAAATTTTCCATACTCAAACTCTCAGGTCCCTTTAAGATCCAGGATAACAAATTAATGTTCATCAAGTTTCACTTAACATCACCAGCTGCTGAATTCAACAATAAGACTGTGCTCTTCAGCACTAGTCCAATTTCCAGGACATTACTGCAGTAGGGCTGAGCGTGCATCTGTTAGTTGGCAAGATACAATTCCTTTCTGTAAGAAACCACTGTAATAGGTAACAGAATGTTATAGCCTCCCAATATTAACTTGATAAAAGCACAATGCTGGCAGGTAATATGTATGTCAGAGCTTTATCCAAGTTTTCACCTAGGAAATCTAAACCTATTAGATCACTCTGCATGTATTCTTTTCAGGCTTTCTCTGCAAAGTAGATTAAAAAAAGAAATATAGTTTTTTAAATGATTTATCCTCATAACTTCACAATATTAAGTGTAAACCCTATGATTAATGTGTTTTACATATTTTAGGCATTAATATTATTAAACTTTCAAACTCAGTTTAGTATAGTATCTTCATCTCTATATGTGAACATGTAAAGTTATTTCCTTTTGAAACTCAATATGAACTTCACCAATACTGCTGAAACTATAATATCACAGATTTATTAGAGTAAACAATGTAACAGGCCTAAGCCATTTAGCATGAAATAGCAATTTCTACCACTATAACAAAGAAAATAATTGACAATTCTATTTAAAATTGTTTCCTTTGCAAAAAAAGAAGCTTTATAGTTTGAATCCATGTGTTTATTGTTTCTTGGTTTTACTTATTGCGCTTTAGGAGTCTTGTCAAGGAAATCAGATCCTAGGTCAACATGGTAAAAAATTGGGCCTACTTTTTCTTCTATTAGGTGAAGCATCTCTGTTCTAGTGCCTAAGTCTTTGATTTACTTTGAATAGAGTTTCATGTAGGATGAGAGATAGGGGTTTAATTTCATTTTGTTACATGTGGATTTCCAATTTTCCAGTACTATTTGTTGAATAAGCTATCTTTTCTCCAGTGAACGTTTTTGGCACCTTTGTCTAGTATGAGATAACTGTACTTATATGGGTTTGTCTATTAAAGAAGAATGAAATTGTGGCATTTGCCAGTAAATGGATGGAGCTGGAGAATATCTTGTTAAGCAACATAAGCCAATCCCAAAAAACCAAAGGCCAAATGTTTTCTCTGATATGTGGATGCTAATTCACAACAAGGAGGCAGGGCTTAGGGAAGAATAGAGTTACTTTAGATTAGTAGAGGGGAGTGAAGTGAGGGAAAGGGTGTGGACATGGAAAGTACAGGGTAATGAATCAGACATTATTATACTATGTACATATATGACTACACAACCAGTGTGATTCTACAACATGTACAACCAGAAGAATGGGAAGTTATACTCTTTTTATGTGAATTCTACTGTCATGTATAATTAATTAGAACAAATAAAAAATGTTTATGGGGAAAAATACATACATCAGATAGGAGATAGGCTGAAACTCCTCTTGATCATAGCTATTTGCTAGGTACCCTATGCCTTGATTTATAATACCTGTAAGGAAAAAAAAATCTTTTTGCCCATTGAGCAGTTACCCCAGAAGCTATCAAACTCAGTTTGACTTAAATCACTCAATGGCTCATAAAACTCATAACTCTTTCTAAAAGATAGCTCTGAATGGAAGGCTCAATTACAAGTAACAACAGTAAGTAAAAATATTTTGGGAAATGGTTGCCTGTGGTGTGATTTTTTTTCTCATGATAAAATCATAAATATCCATTGAAAACTAGACAATCTAGAGGTGTCACAGCCTGAGCATCAGGATGACAAACATGACAACAAACAAGAAAACTGAAAAAGAAAAACTCCCACATACACAGTAATTATTGGCTCGGTGATAAACCTATAAGCTTATGTAAAAATGATTATAAAACAATAAAAACTCTCATCATTTTACATATCCCAAAGACTACTAGAAGAAAATGTGCCAATCTGAAAATTATATATCAAAAATTTAATTACGTTGGAGAATTCAAGTAAATAAGCTATCAAGGGAATTGGTTAGCATTTTCATTGCTTCATAGAAGACAAATTCTTTATGTTTTGCAGATTCCAGAAATCTACTCAGCTAAGGGAGGATCTACAAATATAAAATATGACCAATTTCATAAAATAAAAATATCCACCAAGATAAAATCCTTTGCAATAGACATGTTTAGCAACTGCCCAAGATGGATAAGTGAAGCAATCCAAACTCAGCTTAAACAGTTTTTAAAAGATTCTAAGTATAATTTCTGCCTGACATCAAAACACAAACTCCTTTATCTTCTCAAATTTAAGAATAGTCAACCTGTGAATTTTACTTTGAAAATTCAATATTACAATTTTAATTTGATCACAATATACATAAATATATACAAAGTAGAGAACACATGTATAATAAATCTGAAATCATTGGTTTACTTATTTCCTTCATATATAAGGAACGTTGGCCAACTATAAACACAATGGTAATAGTTTCAGAAACAAGTGTTCACCTACCCATGCTTTACTGGACAGAATGAGCCTGAGAAGTAGAAAGAAGGCAGAAAACTCTGACACTTACCACTGCCTTGCTACTGCCTGTCCCCCAATTCAGATAAGCACATTCTTCATCAACCCGAGAAACAAACCAGCCTTCTCTATTAATGTTCCACCAAATTTCTAAATCAGCCAAATTATGAATACTTATCCATCATCATATTCTCATTTAATAAGTCTATAAAAAACATATCAATTACAGTGAGCATCAAATAATAACTGGTGAAAGAGAAGTTTCCACATCATGACAAAGAGCTTCATTGGATAATTGCACTTGGGTAAAGCATATAGCTAGAGATCTGAAAAACTATAGCTGCCAACTAATAGAAAGTAGCTTACACAGACTGTTGGAGGGAAAAAGTTAAAACAAAAATAGAGACCTCAAAACTCAAATGAAGACAATATTATCCAACTAGACCTTAAAACAATAAATAAACTTTGAAAACTAAAATTATGATAAAACCAGAAGAAAAGTCTGAGAAAACAGCTTGGAGTCTTTAGAAGGGATACATGGCTTACAAGATAAAGTAACAGAAAACAATAAATATTAAACAGGTTGAGATTTAAAGATAACAATGAAATTAAAATATGAGATTCTCAAGCAAGAAAACAATATGCAGAAAATAAAAAGGAGAGGCATCAAAAAAATCCAGAATTTATACAGTTTAAACACAGTAATTGCTGACAATAACATATTTGATAAGCTGTTTCAGAATGTAGAGGAAAAATGAAATTATTAAAATATTGAATCAATAAAGAAGGAAAAAATGTATCTATCATGAGAAATCTCAATGTTCACAAGGAAAATAAAGGAGTAGGAAGATGCAGGAAATAAGAAACAAAGCAGAAACCAGAAGTACAATGAGAAACAATCTCCCAAACTAAGAAAAACCAGTGTATGAATATGCCTTAACTATTACACATATGTATAAGTGACTAACGGGATCCCATTCTATGAAATGGATAAATAAAACAAGAAGCGACACCTGTTATTGTTTGAGCTTGTGAGTGATTGGGGAAGACACACAGTCACTTGACTAAATGTGTAACCACAACCATGACAAAAGAGTATGTGATATTATGAAAAAAAATTCTCTGGGGAATTTGATCTAGTTGGGAGGTCAGAGGTGTCTCCAAAAAGGTTGTTTCATATTAGGTTTGGGAGACGGTAGGGATTAATCATGGAATCCAAAATTTAAAGCAAAGACAACAGCATATGCAAAATCCTTAAGCAAAAGTGAGCACAGCACAGTTAAAGAACAGTATATTGAGGAACAAGGTTGAAGAACAAAACGCCAGCAAGACTGGGGAATAAGAGGACTGGATCCAAGAGGAACATGCATGAGATGATAATGTAGAGGTACGTAGGTAGGAAGGAGACAAATAATTCTGGACACTGTTGATCAGAGACATAATCATATATTGAGAGATACAGATACAGATATAGATACACACACACACACACACACACAATGATCTACAGTAAGAAATGCTTTCTATCTCATAGCCCTCATACTCATATGTATGTGTATAGAAATAAATTGGTAGATCATGAGAGTGTTAATAAAAAGAAACTCCAAAACTCAATAGCAAAAAAACCCCCATATAATAATAACCCAAATAAAAAAATGGTCAATTTCTCAAAATAAAACATGCAAATAACTAACAAGTATATGAAAAATGCTCAACATCATTAAAAATGTTCATCATCTGAGAAGTGCAAATCAAAACCAAAATGAGATATCACCTCATCTCATTTAAATGGACATCTATCAAAAAAGACTAAAGATAACAAGTATTGGGGGAAATGTGGAACACTTGCATGTGCTGGTGGAAATGTAAATTAATACAGCCATTATGGAAAACTATATGGAGGTTCTCCAAATAATTAAATGTAAAGGCAACACATGATTCAGCAATCCCACCCCTGAGTATATATCCAAAGGAAATGAAATCAGTATGTCAAAGAGACAGCTGCATTCCCATGTTTGCTATAGTACCATGTACAATATAGCCAACTAATGAAAACAACTTGAATGTCAAACAACTGTGAATGGTTTAATAGAATGTGGTTCAGACACACAACGAAATATTATTTAGCCATAAAAGGAGTGAAATACTAATACTGGCAACAATATGGATGGAACTGGAGATCATTAAAGGAAATAAACCAATTATAGAAAGACAAGTACTACATGATCTCACTCATATGTGGAATCTAAAAAAGCTGATCTCATAGAGGTTGAGAGTGGAGTGGTGGTTAACCAGAAACCAGGAAGAGCAGGGTAAGAAGCATAAGTTAGGAAGAGGCATGGGGAAAGGTTGAACACTGGGAACCAAGTCACAGTTAACACTGGAGCAAGAAGTCCTTGGTGTGCTATTAATGCACAGTAGAGTAACTATATATAACTGTAACGTGCTGTACATTACAGAAAGGTAGAAGAAAGGATTTTTGAAAAAAATGATAAATGTTTACAGAGATAAATTTATTTAAACATTATGCAAGTATACATGTATCAAAACATTATATAGGGCCCCCAAAATATATGCAATTTTTCTCTTTATATGTATCAGGAAAGAAACTAAAAGTATAGAAAAGTAGAATTTTAAAAAGTCAGAGTATTTTTCTCATAGTAGACCAGGCAACAGTATATCAATTATTTTGTTTAGGTTTATTTATGTGTGTGTTTATGCTCTTATGATTTAGCAAATTGGTTTTATGACTCATCAATGGATCCCTACCTACAGTTTGAAAAATTGTGGCAAAATATGTGGCAAATTCATGTTATAGATTTTGCTTTTTATTTAAAGGCCATTGAGTAACTTAAACAGATATATGAGATGAACAGATTTGAATTTGGAGAGGAAATAATCTCCCTGAGTATGGTGTATAAGTCTATAAATGTTTGAGCTTGTGAGTGTGGAAGACACACAGTCACTTGACTAAATATGTAACCACAACCACGGCAAAAGAGTATGTGGTTGTCAGAGGTTTTTATAGCAAGAATTCAGGTAAGAGCTAACACTGGCTTGACCTTGGATAGTAATGGAGGAGAGAAATAAGTAGATAGATTACAGAGATGACAGAGGCATTAAGAAAATTCAGAAGAAGTTTTTTTATAAGGTAAATAGAAACATAAATGTCAAAGATGACTTTCAGGTTGAAAAGGGCCTAACAAAAATTATTGGAAAAAACCCTGAGAGATGAAAATATTGGGCTTACAAGAATAAACAAGAACCATGTAACAAGTGATTCTCCAGGAAACACATGTTACTATCAGGAAAATCAAGATGGTGTTGGCCTCAGATCCTTTTTATTACCCGCCCCTCTCTCTTCTTTTTGCAATGCAAAGCACTGAGATAATTTTTTAAAAAGCAACCACAGAATTTTAAGCAAAATAGTTGAGAGCTTAAGACACAAAGGAAATAAAATGTTATCATAAATGTAGGCATACTAAGAAAAATATAATATTCATAATATTGAAAAAGAAATCACTTGCTTTTACCATGGAATAAATTCTAATTTAAAAATAAAGAATGGGAAGATTATGATTTTGAAAAGATTAATAATTGATTCTGAAAACAATCAAAAGCATATTTACATTTAAATGAATATTAAAAATAGGATAAAACTAGACACAAAGTAAAAAATAAAATCCTGAAAGAACATATATATTAAAAATAATGAAATCACAATAATCAGAAAATACAAATTATATTAAAAGGTCAGCTAGCTTTCTCTCCTAACACAGAAAATGATTCAAAGCATCCAACTGAGCATGATGGCACACACCTCTGTTCCAGCTAATAAGACAAAAGGATCCCCTGAGCCCAGGAGTTCAAGACCAGTCTCGACCTCATTTAAAAAAAAAAAAGAAAAAAGAAAAAAAAAAAAACCAACCTCCCTTTCCACTACATTTTGATGATGAAAGGTGGGCGCGGGGGCGGGGGGAGGGGACCTGAGGGGTATTTTTGAATAAATATAACTAGTTGAAATATAATATCAATTTTCAAAAATCACTGTATTTTAATATTTAGAGTCATTTCAAAAGTTGTTTTAATAAAAAATCAGGAGAGAGGAATGTGTGCATTAAAAAAAAGCAAATCAGGGAACAATAAAAGAACATGAAACAAAAACCTCAATTTGAGACAGAAAACATGACATATATCACTTAACAACTATGAAAATAAAGTTTACGCCTCTGTTTTAAAGACAAGGATTTAAACTGTTTCAAAACAATTAGAAACTTCTCACCAAACTAACATGAAATGAAAACAAAAATACAAAAATTACCTTTTAAGAAGGATATATCCAAGTTATAATAAAAATCAGCTAATTCCCATTTTATACCTATTATTCTATTGTATAAAAAAATAAAAGGTCTTTAAATAAGTTTCTGAAACCAACCCAGTTCATGTGCCACAATTAAATGTCAGTGTTTTTCAATGTGACAAGACATACCACTTGAGAACACTGATTTTTGAAAATAATGAGGATGAAAACAAAACTAGAAACTTCAGCTATATGGCCAAACTTATTCAGACTGGAGTTTTAAGTCTTATTTAAATTTAAAAAGTCAAGACAGAACCTAAGGAAAATCAGAAGAAAGAAAAGAGAATAATTAAAATATTTGAATATATTTTAAAATATTAGCAATTGATTTTAAAATTTCAGAAATTAGTTTTTTAAAATACCATTTGATAAATTTAGCAGAAGAGAAAAAAACACAAACCTAATTATTAATGACAAAGTATATATAACCGAAGAAACACTTAAAATTATAAGAGAACACTTGATACAAAGATCCCACATAAATTTTAAAAGAAATATTAGAAAATAGTGAAATTATGAATATTGTCTATATTGCTTTCTAGTATTTCTTTCTAGTGTTTTCTAGTATTGCTTTCTAGTATTAGAAAATAAATAATAAGCCATTTAAATAAAAATAGACTCAATAGAAGTGAAATATCTTAATAGGCCCATAGCTATATACATTATTTTTTAATCTTGATGGATGGCCATCCAAGCGGGCTCTAGGATCTGACACTTGTGAGATCCTTTAAATGCCAAGGTGAAGATGCTTCTTATGCTCTATGAATCCATATTGACAAATGTGTCATGATTAGAAGGTATCGTTAGTACTTGGTACCTTATCCTTTTGGTTATTTTTTTTCTCCTTAGTATTTTAAGTTATATCCTTCTGACTGGAATTATATTTTTCTAATTAAGTCTATTTACTTGCTTAAATCTCAGCTTTAGAAAGAGCAATGAACATTCTAGCAAAATTTCAACTTTTCAAACCTGAAAAAATAACTGAATCTGAGGAGAAAAATATTATAGGCAAAAAGCAAGGGACAAAATCACAGGGGAGAAAACTGATTAACTACAAACTAAAGTTTCCAATACCAAAAGGTTAATTTATAGATTCAATCATAAATGATGAAAATATTTGCAATAAATAAAATACCATATAAATTTCCCAGCAACCAAGAAAAACACTTGAATTATGACTTATTCACATAAAGAATTATTAGCCATTAAGATAATTTTTATGGGAAATGGTCATGATTTACTACTAAGTGGGAGACTAATAGAAAATAAATATGTAAATTAAAATATATCTCAATTCTAAAAGTTTACATACATTATATATGCTTATATTCATACATTATTTATGTGTATCACATATAAATTTAAATTCATATGTTTAGACTCAAGTATTTATTCATTGTAGGTAATATATCAAAATATTAAAATGAATGTTATTTTATTATAATTTTTAAATTTATACCAATGAATTCCTTTATAATTTAAAAAATATATAAATATATTTAAAGAAAAAAGCTGTATGGCAATCACCCTCTCCCATACTCAAGTGGAAATACCTTCCATGGTTCAGTCAATGCCTTCAGCCTTTACAGAAGGGGGCTTTATTGAGCATTGTGTGACATGGTCCTTCAACTATCATCTGCTTTGGTCTTACAAACCACTTATGTAAAAATCTATATGACAAATTCCTCCTAAATATTGGTTCCTGGAAAAGTTTTGACTCTGGGTAAATGTGAGTGATTTTTTAACCAATAACAAAAATTATATCCAAACTGTTTCAGCTTTGCCTTGACTTAGGAAACACATCATATCAGCAAAATCAAGGTCATGTTGCAGAAAAGAGTTCACTTTGGTGGTCAGGAAGCACATCCTCCTCCTATCTCTTTTAAATGATTGCTGCTCTGTTCACTCTTTTTTTTAAAATTCTAATCATAACTTTTATATTAATGCAATTTTGTATGGCACATCAAATCCCTTTAGAAAGAGGTGAAGTATAAGTCATAAATAAATAAAATGTAATTACGAAGAATAACAGAAAATGTCTCGTCTGCTCTGAGTCATATTGGATGCATCAGTGCATCATCTGAACTCTGCCCATCTGAAACATCTAAGCTCTCAAAGTCCTCAGCAAGGGGGCAAATTGGATACTGGCAGAAAGTGATTTAATTCAGGAAGTTGCTATTTTTATAGTTAGCTTAATGTCCTCATGTTGATCTCCTTGCTGAAAATGTCACATTCATACCTTCAATGCTGGATACCAATAGGTAAGGCTTGCTTAACGAGTTCAAAAATAAAAATACATATAATGCAAAGGTTATCTCCACGTGAACACATCCATGCTCCAGTCAACGAGTGCCATTAAGCATCCGCCATGCACTAAGACTTGCTGGGCAGTGGGTCTGAGGAGACTAACAAGGACATTGACCAGCAGCTGAAGGGTTCTGTGGAGCTCTTGTCTCCTCCCTGCTTGGCACAGAGGGGGATGGTTGTTTGCTCTTGTTCTTCCATGCCTTGTTCTTTGTACTATAATGATGACTAAATTCTGAATCAAAAGGAATCAGATTTCAGATAATTCCCCAAAGCAGTCTGCCAACCTTGCAGTGAGAGCAATTACAGGAGTCAGGGAAGTAGAATGCTGCATTCATTTCATTATCAGGGTAAGATTAATCCTACTAGATTCTTTGGAATCAAAATCAACATTGGATTTTTTTTTCACTTTAAAAATTCTGCACTTAAGTTTTTTAAATGTCCCCAATTTAATAGTTTATATCCACTGCTTTCACTCCTCACTGTGCTTCCATCTCTTACTATAACCCTGTTCTGCTCCCCTAGTTCTCCTCCTTCATGAACCTGAATTCTCCACCACCACAGAGCAGCTCCTCATTGTCATACTCAAAGATCCAGATTTGGGCCCCTTTCTCCTTGTACTCCTTGTGGCTCTTTAATACGTTTCGTCTTCCAATATTCCATGAACCTCTGGATTGAAGCAGTATTATCTTATGCTCTTCCCCTCCTTTAGTGACCACTCTTGTCAATCATTTTCCCCCTCCCCCCACCAACAAACATAAGCTTTTCACAAGGTTAGAACCTTTGCTCTTGTGCTGGAACATTTATACTTCCTCTTTTGGAGAACTCATCAACTTCTCTTAATACCTCAGCCATCTTTCCTAAAAGGATGATTCCCTAATCTTTGGCTGTCAGAGACGTAGGCCCATATCTCCAAAGGCTTTTAGTGGATGGTAGATATGGACATCACACCATTGATTCTCACTCAACTAAAAACAAAATCCCCCACCTTCCCTAAACATGTGCTCATTCACCTGATTGTATTTTGATGCACTAGATCTTTCAAGCACCCAGATCGCATGCCTTCAAGTCATCTCTGACATCTTCAGATCTAGCTCCAATCTTCTTGTGACTTTGGTAGCTGGGTTATTTGAATGTCGAGTCTTGATTTCCTCCCATGTAAGATGTGGTACAAGTATAGCACAAATGAAAGTAAGATCATGGATGTGACTATATGTGGTGAGCCGTTCCTGCAGACTGTGGTCGCCATTACATGATGGCGCTGGCTCTGCTGTGGTCTGTGAAGGACAACTCCATATCAGAGAGAGTTGGCGTATTGTCAACTCCTTATCAGAGAGAGTTGGCGTGTTGTTTTCTAGCACCCTGTGAGAAGGGTCCACGTGGCAGTTTTGCATTGGGGTTTGCGGTGCTTTATTAAGGCTGGGAGGGGCATCCGAGGAGGATTAGAAGAATTATTAGAAGAATATCAAGGGCCTGAATAAACTGCTGAAAGAAGATTCCTGAGTCGCGTCTTCCTTGCGGGCAAGGGGGTCGTGACAAGTGGTGCCGAAACCCGGGATCGAACCAGGGACCTTTAGATTGCACTCTGCCGGTCTTGCTACCATTACACACAGACGGGTTTCTACACTAATGCCTTTGACATGGTCGTTACACCCCAAGTTATTATAACATTACACTGGGTTCAACATGTCCTTCTTTTGTCATCCTTCTAGTGTTGGAAAGCCCTTACACTCTACAGGTTTTGTTGCCATTACACACAAAAGGGTTTCCACACTGGTCTTTAGCTATAGCTTTAAAGCCCGTGCCTTTCTTTCTGGGTGCTGCCAACTTGTTTGTAGTTGTACTTCTAGACAGCCACAGTTCAACCTCAGCTATTCCCTCTTACTCACCATCGTCACGATACAGGATACGAGACAAGACACTACACTTGAGTGATCCATTAAAAAAAGAAACCTCAAGGAAAACATGTCCTATTACATACGGGTTTGACGTGTCTCCGCCCCGCCCCACAAAAAAAGGCGTCGGCTGATATGGTGTCAGATCTGGAAAAGGCGCCCCCTAGGGCTGGGCCATACTATGCAGCCACTTCTACACAGAGAGATAGGACCTCTACTCTCGCCTGTATTGTCTTAGTGAAACAAAAAGGGGGAGCTGTGGTGAGCCGTTCCTGAGGACTGTGGTCGCCATTACATGATGGCGCTGGCTCCGCTGTGGTCTGTGAAGGACAACTCCATATCAGAGAGAGTTGGCGTATTGTCAACTCCTTATCAGAGAGAGTTGGCGTGTTGTTTTCTAGCACCCTGTGAGAAGGGTCCACGTGGCAGCTTCGCATTGGGGTTCTCGGTGCTTTATTAAGGCTGGGAGGGGCATCCGAGGAAGATTAGAAGAATTATTAGAAGAATATCAAGGGCCTAAATAAACTGCTAAAAAAAAATTCCTGAGTCACGTCTTCCTTGCGGACAAGGGGGTCGTGACAACTATAACCTGTACACTGAGAATGCTATGTGTGTATTGGGTGCCATATTCACATTAAATTGCTTCTCCTACTCAGTCAAGTACATGGCATAAAATAGTAAATTTTTGTTGACTGACTGAAAGAATGAATGGACAAATGTAACTTTTACTTATTTTGAATTCTTATAGCATTTATTATCTACTGTGTAATTTATTTGGTTCCAATTATATATCACCCCAACCTTTGTTAGCATTTTTTTTAGTGTATGCATCCTGGTTTCTTAAATATTTAGTTTCTTGGGAGCAGAAATCTAATTTATCCTTCCTTATTTTTCTCACAAGGCCTATCAAAGTCTTTATAAATAGCCGGTATGCACTAATGATTGACTTTGCACATAATTTATAAGTCTGAGATGCATACAAATTCATTTTTTTTCCATTAAAGGAAATTGGTGTCAGATGCAGTCACACACAACTATAGTCCTAGCAACTTGGGAGGATGAGGCAGAATGATTGCAAGTTTGAGGCCAGCCTCAGTGATTTAGCGAGACCCTCAGCAACTTAGTGTCTCAAAATAAAAAAAAAATTAAAAGATTGTAGATATAGCTCAGTGATAAAGCATCCCTGGATTCAACATCTAGTACAAAAAAAAGTATTTGGTGCAGAATTTGGCTAGCACATTTTCTTGAGGCTTTTTTTTTTCAAATCATGAGTCATATCTTGCTGGTTTAATAACACTAAACAGTGATTTTAATGGCATGATGAAAGAGGGTTTAGTCAGTCCTCACTTTTCAGATTAAATTTGATTCTGCCATAAAATGCCTTCCCAACTGTATCTCAGTGACCAGGGGCATTTTCACCCTGATATAGAGTTTAATCAGGGTACTTCTAGCTATATTAAAATAAGCTGTGCTGTGGAATAGCGACTACATAGCACACCAGAAATAACAGGGATTTTTTTTTCTTTATTCATGACAACATTTCTACACTCAAGAAAATAACAACTTTGCTGTCCTTCCTCTTTCTTTCTTTGGAAAACTTACTGCTAGAGGGAAAACCAGAGCAAAAAAAAAAAAAAAAAAAAAAAGTACCCACCCATTGGCCAGCAGGGCAATTATGATGGAAAGGGAAACATGTACGTGTCAAACAGCACAGCCTTTGGGTTATCTGGTCTCTAAGGACTCTTCAGTCAGATGTGAAGAAGTGAAACAAATTGTATCACCCACAAGAATATTTTCATTATCAATTTCCCAGTAGACTTTTAGTCATCCTTCATCCTTATTACTCTGAATACTAACACATTTAATACACGAAGATTTAATCAATAGAAATGAATGAATAATGGGCACCTTCTGATCGTATCTGAGTGCAACAGGGTTTTAATCTCTTAAGTTATATGTAACTGCCACAGGCCAGACACATCGAATTTACCCATCCCAGAGTCTCTTTAATTTCTCTTTCTGGAATAAACTCCTCCAGGTGTATGGCTTATACAGTTTGTGCTCTCTTCAAATTTTCTTTTAAAATCTTCTAATATAGAACTTTCAACACAGAGTGTTCAAGAGAGATGTTTCAGTCTGTTTTCTGTAGATAATGGAATTGCTGAGACTAAGAAATTTATTTTTTTTTAAAAAAACCTATTTAGCTCACAGTTCTGGAGGCTGGAAGTCTGAGATTGGGCTGCAGCATTAGAGGAGCACACTGTGCTGCGTCATGACAGGATAGAATAAGTGTAAGTGTGAACAGGTGTGTGAGGAAGAGAGGAAACATTGGGGGCCACCTGGCTGTGTAGCAACCCTCTCTTGTAAGAACACACTCTCACTAGAAAGGCACAAATCTATTTATGAGGGAGGTACTCCTGTGACATAATTGACTCTTATAGTCCTACTGCTTCTCAATAGTGCTGTGTTGGGACTTCATTTTCCAACATATGAATTCTGGGGGGAGGTAGATATTCAAACCAAAGCATGGGACAACTATGAAAAATATAAAATTGTTAATAGAAGCCCTGTATTAGTTTTCTGGAGATACTGTAATGAAATGCCCCAAGCTGAGTGACTTAAATAGCAAAACGTTTTTGTGTCCAAGTTCTGAAGGACAGAAGTTTAAGATCAAGGTGTCAGCATGTTGTGTTCCCTCAAACTAGGGAAAGATGAGTCTCAGTTCTGTCTCCTACATTCTGATAGTTTCTTGGATTGTGGCAGCATAACTCCAATTTGCACAAGGATTTTCCTTTTACAAATGTGTATCTGTATCCAAATCTCCCCTTGTTATAATGCCACAGCCCCCATCTGAACTAGATCATTTACAAAGACCCTATTTCCAAATACAGTTACATTCACATGTATCGGGAATGAAGACTTCAATATATTTTAGAAGGAGAACATAATTCAAGCCATAAAAAGTTGCCTATGATCACTTTTGTATATCTTAATACATAAGAAGAGCAACAAAAATCAACTTTACAATAAAAACAAGAAGGAAACATTGGTATTTGGAGCCACAATATGGCAACATCTTCTGCTATTCAGAATAATAGTTCATATTCAGATTAGTCATATTGGTTTCTCTCCTAAAAAGTAAGCAAAATTATTCAGAATGGATAACTGATGAGTCTTAAATAATTATCAAGACTAAATTTTCCCATATGAATCACCATGAGAAGAAAGATTTTGGCATTACCAATCATGCATAAAGGTCACATCTACAGGACATGTTGTAAATTAAAATGAGGAGAGCTCAGCAAGATGGTGAAATACGAGGTTCTAGTTTTCAAACCCCAAAGAAACATTGACTTTAGCAATGACACACAGGCAAGAATGTCTTTGTGGGAGCCTCAAAATATAGCTGTGGTTTAAATACCTCACTAGGACACATAATACTAATCCATTCTCATCCAAGAGTCTTGCCCATGAACCCACAAGAAGACTCGCCCAAAGACCTCCATAATCAGTCAGGCATGGTGGCACATGCCTATAATCCCAGCACCTTGCGAAGCTGAGGCAGGAGGATCACTCAAAACCAGAGTCAGCAAAAGTGAGGTGCTAAGCAACTCAGTGACACCTTGTCTCTAAATAAAATACCAAACATGGTTGGGATATAGCTAAGTGTTCAAGTACCCATGAGTTCAATTCCCAGCCTCCCACCAAAAGACCCTCACAATCAGCTGATGAATAACCATAGCCCATAGTGCCCCACATTCCCTCTATGAATTGTTATCCATGCATTCTTATACACAGACCACAGATTTCAACAGAAGGTGTGGATCTCAATGGCCACCTTAGGAGAAGGTTAAAAACCTTGAACATCTAGGGTACTTCCTTAGGGAAAATAGATGGAAGTTTTCACAGTACCCTGGCTTTGTGTGATAAAGAGAAGGAACACAATCCTAAAATCTCACCCCTTCCGCTTAGAGGGAAAAAGAAGAATAGAGTTGGTGCATCCATAGAAAAAGTCCAAGAGAATCCCAAAATCTCTAGGAGGTCTCACTGGTGAAGGTCATTCTTTCTAAAAGCCAGTCAATACAATAAAGACTGACTTCTTCAAATTCAAAGAGAGCAACACAAGGCTTCAAGGAATATGAAGAATATATTAAATATAAAACTACCAGAATAACTAGTAAAATTCTAGTTACTAACCCCAACGAAATGTAGATGTACAACTGCCTGTCAAAGAATTCAGAATAATCATTTAAAGAATCCCAGGGAGCTACAAGAGAACACATAAAGCTAAAGAAAATCAGAAAAGCAATGTATGAACAAAATCAAAAGTTCAACAAAGATAAACCATACCAAAAGAACCAAACAAATTCTGGAGCTGAAAAAGACAATGTCTGAACTAACAAATTCAATAAGAATCTTCCATATAAGATTAATCAAGAAGAAGAAGAAATCATCAAAATTGAAGACAGATATTTGAAATTATCCAGTCAGACAGTCCAAAAGAAAAGAATGAAAAGATTTAAGAAAGTCTAAAGGACTTACAGGACATGATCACACAAATAAGTATACACATTATGAGATTCCCAGAAGGAGCAAAGAAGAAAAAGGCATAAAGATTATTTGAAGAAATAATAACAGAAAACTTCCCAAATCTAGAAAGAGAAATGAACATTATGCATAAAAATCCAACAACTATAAATAGGTTGAGAATTAGGTTTTTGTCAAGACACATTTTAATCAAATAATCAAAAGTCAAAGACAAAGAAAGGTTGGGCATGGTGGTGCACACCTGTAATTTTGAGAGGCTGAGGCAGGAGGATTGCAAGTTTAAGGCCGTACTTGGCAATTTAGTAAGACCCTGTCTCAAATAAGAAATAAAAAGAGTTGGGGATGTAGATCAGTGTAGAGCATCCCTATGTTTAATACTCAGAACTGACAAAAAAATACAAAAAAAAAACTGTAAAAGAAACAAGAGAAAAGCAACTCATCATTTACAAGGGAAGACTCATAAGACCATCAGTAAATTAAATTTCCTAGTAGAAGCCTTGCAGGGAGGAGAGAGTGAGGTGACATATTAAACTGTATAGAAAAAACTGCCAAAATTACTGCATACTTCAAAACTGTCAGAAATGAAGAAAAGATAAATATTTCAGATAAACAAAAGTTAAAGGAATTCATCAGCAATAGACCTACCTTACAAAAATGCCAACAGAAGTTCTTCAAGTTAAAATAAAATGACATACACCTACAACATAAAACATATAAATATATAAAACTCATTGGTAAAGGGAAGTATACAGTCAAATTCAGAATATTTTAATGCTGTGATGCAGATGGATAAATCACTTTTAACTCAAGAATATATGTTAAAGGACAAAAGTATTAAAATAATTATAGCTAAAATAGTTTTCTAATGGATACACAGTATAAAAAGAGGTAAGTTATGACATTGATAACAAATGGGATAGGAGTAAAAGTATAAAGTTTTGTATAAAATCAAAATTATCAGTTTATATTTTTATAACCATGTTTTATGTAAGCTTTATGGTAATCAACAAGCAAAAACCTGTAATAGATGCACAAAAGATAAAGAAAAGGGAATCAAAGCATTCTTATTAAAAAAATAACAAAGAAAGATAGCAATAAAGGAAGAAAGGAAGTACAGAAAACAATTAGCAAAATAACAATAATAAATCCCTGTTTATAAGTACTTTAAATATAAATGGGTTACATTCTCCAATCAAAAGAACATAGCATTGCCTGATTGATGAAAACACAAAATCCATCTGTATGCTGCCTACAAGAAACACACTTCAGTGTTAAGTATATGCAGCTGAAAGTGAAGGATAGAAAAGGATATCCCAGGTAAGTAATAAACAAAAAAGAGCAGAGGTGACTGTACTTATCAGACAAAATAGAATGTAAGTCAAAAACTATCACAAAAGTCAAAAGTCATTATATACTAATAAATTAATTCCTAAAGATGATATAAAATTATAAATATATTTGCACCCAATGTGAGACCCCCTAAATAGATAGAGCAAATATTAACAGAAGTGAAGAGAAAAATGGACAGCCACATGACATTAGTAGGAAAGTACAATATCCCATTTTTAACCATGAGTATGAGTAGATCATCCAGATAGAAAACTAAAAAGGAAAGAGTAAACTTAAAAGCTATTAAAGAACAAATGGAACTAACAGACATGTACACAACATGCACCCAACAGCATCACAATATATATTCTTCACAAGGACACATGGAACACTTTCTTGAATATATCATATGTTAGGACACAAAAAAATGTCTAAATAATTTAAGAAAATTGAAATTATTTCAGTATATTAAATCAGGAACAGGAGGAAAACTAAAAAATTCAAAAATATGTAGCCATTAGGAAACATAATCCTGAACAATCAAGATGTCAATGAACAAATCAAAAAGAAAATCAAATAGTATCTTAGGACAAAAAAAAAGTGAAAAAAATTAAGTTCTAAGAGTGAAGTTTAATGTTACAAATGCCCACATTAGAAAAAGAAAAATTTCAAATAATCAACTTAATTTATATGTAAAGAAACTAGAAAGACAAACTGAGCACAATGTTAATAGAAGGAAGAAAACACATATTAAAGAACTAAATAAAACAAAGACTAGAAAACAAATTGAAAAAGATGAACAACACCGGGTTTTGTTTTTTTAAAAGGTAAACAAAATTGACAAACTTTCAGCTAACCTAAAAAAAAAAAGATGAGATACAAATAAAAGTATGAGTGAAAGGGGAATCATCAATCACAACTGACACCTCAGAAACACACAGATCATAAGAAGGAATACTGAGACTACTATAAACAATTAGATACCAACAAATTGGGCAAACTAGGAAAAATGGATAAATTCCTAGAGATATAAATCTACCAATATTGAATCATAAAGAAATAGAAAATATGGACTATTAACAAGAAATTGAATCAGTAATTTAAAAAAAAAATGCCAACAAAGAAAATCACAGGCCCATATTGCTTCACTAGTGAAACATTTAAAGAATTAACACCAGACTTCAAATGCATCCAAAGAATTAAAGGGAAGACCGCCTAGCATTACCCCAATACAAAAGCCAGACAAAGACACTAAAGAAAAAGAAAATGTCAGACCAATATTCTTGATGAATATAGATATGAAAAATCTGGAAAAATTAAGTAGACTGAATTCAATAGCACATTAAAAGGATCATATGCAATGATCAAACTAGATTGTCCCTGGGATTAAAGGATAGTTCAATATACACAAACCAACAAACACGAACACATCGTTAACAAAATAAAGGGTAAAAATCATACATTGGGATAGATTTAGAAAAAGCATTTGGCAAAATTCAACATGCCATCATGTCTTAGAAACTATAAAAAGTTATTAGATATATAAGGAATATACATTGATGTAATAAAGATCATCTGTATGAGAAGACCACAGCTAATATCACACTCAATAGAGAAAGGCTGAAAGTTTTCACTTTAAAAAGGTAAACAAAACTGACAAAATTTTTAGCTAACTTAAAAAGTAAATAAAATACAAGTAAAAATGTAAGTGAAAGGGGAGACATTACAACTGATACCACAGAAATACTAAGAAACAAGAAAATAGTGCTCACTCTCACATTTCCATTAAACAAAGACCTGAAAGTCCTAGATAGAGCAATTATCCAAGAAAAAGAAAAAGAAAAACAACATCCTATTGGAAAGGAAGAAATAATATTGTCTCTTCTCCTGACATTGTCATATATGAAAACACCTGAAGACTGTACCAAAAACAATACAACAACAACAACAACAACAACAAAAAACTGTTGGAATAAATGAATTCAGTAAAGGTACAGGATACAAAATCAAGACACAAAAACCAATTGTGTTTCTGCACACTAACAAAAAACTTTCCAAAAAAGAAATTAAGATAACAATCCTGTCTGTAATCACATCAAAAACACAATACTCATAAACTTAACTGAAAGATCTATACATTGTACAGAACTTAGATGAAAGAAATTGAACATAAATAAATGAATGGTATCACATGTTTATGGATTGAAAAAAGTAATATTGTTAAATTGTCCATCCATCCATGCAAACTACAAATTTAACATAATATTTATCAAAAATCCCAATGTCCTTTCACAAAAATTGAAAAAAAAATCCTAAAATTAGTATAGACCCACAAAAATAAACCCTGAAGAATTAAAGGAATCTTGAGTAAGGACAAAACTAATGGTATCATACTTCCTAATTTCAAAATATATACAAGCTATAGTAATCAAGACAGTATAGTAAAGACATAAAACAGAAATATAGGCCATGTACAATAGAAATCCCAGAAATTATTCCTCTCTTTCATATTAAACTAAGATTTGACAACGACATTGAGAATGCACAGTGAGGAAAGAATTATCTCTTCAATAAATAGTGATGGGAAAACCAGATATACACATGCAAAATTCTGAAATTAGGCTCTGGAAAATATAATGCTAAGTGAAGCAAGCCAATCCCAAGAAACCAAAGGCTGAATATTTTCTTTGATATGAGGATGCTTACTGATAATGGCAATGGGGGGGTGGTGCATGTGAGGAATGGAGGAATTTAAATAGGTCAAAGGGGAGGGAGGGAAGGGAGAGGGCAAGGGAGTAGGAATGATGGTGGAATGAGTTAGACAACATTACCCTAAGTATATGTATGAAGACATGAATGGTGTGAAAATACTTGTGTACAATCAGTGACTTGAGAAATTGTGCTCTATATGTGTAATATGAAATGAATTGCATTCTGCCATCATGTATAACAAATTAGAATAAATAAATAATTTAGTAAAAGAAAGCAACCTATGGAATGGGAGAAATTTTTTGAATCAATAATTAATAAAATAATTAATAAGTATTTAAAATAATAGGAAACATAGGGAAATTAGTAAGGAACTGCAATACCCCACTTTCAACATTGATACATCTAAACAGAAAATTAAGAAAATAGTGAACTTGAGCAACACTGTAGAACAACTGGTTCTCACAGATATATACAGAACATTCCATACACCTCAATAGTAAATAGCTAAATAATAATAAATAACCTGATTAGAAACTAAGTAAAGGGCCTAAGGAGACATTTTGAAAAGAAGATATGCAAATAGGTATGTGAAAAGGTTCTCAATATCACCAATCATCAGGAAAATGCACACCAAAACCACAATGTAAGATCATTCCATACCTCTTAGAATAGCTATTACTTTATATATATATAAAAAGATAACAAGCAAGGATGTGGAGAAAAGGGAATCCTTGTATACTGTTGATGGGAATATAAATTAATACAGCTATTATGGAAAACATACAGAAAAGATTTAAAATAGAACTAATCCATGATCCAACAATTCCACTGCTGGTTACATGTCTAAAGGAAGCACAATTAGGATCTTGAATAGACATCTACTCCCATGTTCATTACAGCGTTATTCACAATAGCCAACAGATGGCCACCACTTGAATGTCCATCAGTGGGTGACAAATCATGATATATAAATACAATACAATATGATTCACTTTTTAAAAAGAAAGCAATCCTGCTATTTTTAATAACAAATAGACCAGGAGGGCATTATCTTAAATGAAATATGCTAGACACAGAAAGACAAGCACTGCATAGTTTCATTTCCGTATAGAAACCAAAATCGTCAAACGTAGAGAAGCAGGGAGTAGAATGGTGGTTTTCAGGGGATAGGGGAGAAGGAAATGTGAAAGTGACAGTTAAAGGGTACAAAGTTTCAGTTATACAAGATAAATTAGTTATGGAGATCTAATATACATCATATTGCCAATGACTAACAATATTATATTGCATTCTTAAAATTCCTAAGACAGTAGGTAAGATGTTACCAAAATGTAACAACAACAACAATTAAGAGGACAGGAGGAAATTTGGGGAGGAGATGGATATGCTAATGACTTTGATAGAGATTATGGTTTCTTGGATGTATACTTATCCACAAACTCACCAAGATGTATACATCAAATATGGATAGCAATCAAAATGTCAGTTATACAGCAATAAAAAGAAATTAAGGTAAACAGAAAATATGCAGCCTCTATACAATTAAATTATTGGCATGTTGTTTTTTAGAATAGAGGGGACAAAACTCTTAAAGTCAATAGGATGCATACGGAGAAAATATTTCAAAAAATGGGCTTTTTAAGAATGTTTTCTAAGAGGAGGTTTTAATGTTCAAAATTATTCAAGCTTGCTCCTTTTGAAATATGCAGGTAAAATAATTTATTTTCTTATTCATATGGATATTCTCCAGGACATTATATTCAATTCTCAAACTGTTGTATTTCATGCAGTTTTCCAGACTCAGTTAAGGCCTCTACAGAATTAACTGAGGTTAATAAGTGTGGACCCCTAATCTGACAAGATTAATGTCCTTAAAGAGGCAATAAAAGCCCTCTTTCTTCCATTTGACAAGCTCAAAAAGAAGAAATATAGGAGCACACAGTGAGAGGGTGGCCAGCTAAGAGGAGAGGCCTCAGAATGGAATACATCTTATCAACAGCTCAATCATGGACTTCTAGCCTTCAGAACTGTGAGAAATAATTTTCTGTTCTTTAAGCTATCCAGGTTGTGGTATTTTGATGTGGCAGCCCTAGCCAACAGCCGACAATATCATTCACAATTACTGTCTTCATAATTTCTTATAACAATTATCCTTCCTGAATCACTAAAAAGAGGACTTCATCAGCCCACTAGTTCTAATCTTAAATGTTTATTCTATAAATGTATTTTTTGATAAAATATTATCAGTAAGAAAAAAGTATACACACTACAAAAAGATCAAATAACAGAGTCATTTTAGCAAGTAACACCTGCCATGTAATTCAACTTTTCCAGCAATTTATGAGAAAGCAGACTTAATGAGGGAATAGAAGCAACTGAAATAGGGAAACTTTAAAAAGCAGAGAGTAGAACAGTGGTAGGAAGAACTGGATCAGGACTTACACTGGGCACTGTACAGAATCTTGTGTGAATTAAAATAGGCAAATCTTCCTCAAGTTCAAATTTTTTTTAAAATGTTAATTTATGATTGCACAACTAGACCCAAGTACATAGTCAATCTAGCTGGGGGAAAATAGGCATCTGACCCCTTTGGCATCATTGGGTAACTCTGGTCTAATGGGGCAATGAGTATTTTTCTAATGTTATTATTTCTCTCGGTCAAAAATAACTCAGTTTGGGCTCATGATATTTAATAATAATTCTAAAAGGCTCTGACAAAAGAGAATCTCTTCTGCTGGTCATCAAGCATACTGTTTGTCCATTTTTTGTTACTCAATGCCAAATCAATTCTGGTTCAAGACCAAAGCTAATATTAGAAGAAGAAAAAAGGTTTTCAAGTGTTTGTTTGTTTTAAAAGAACAAAATCTACTCTAGGGAATAGTGGAAAGTGTAATCCTTCTTCCCACAGGGGTGTGGTAGGGGGTGTTATTGAGGCCAGACTTGAGCAAAAAGACAACCAAAGACTTTTTTCCCATTTTCAGACTAGTCATCTATGACTTAAAAATAAAAAGTTTAAAAAAAAATAAGTCTTGGAGAATCTGTCCCCTTTGCCAATATCTTTGAGAGTTCACTTTCTGTTCAAAATGTGAAAGGGACATAATTATTTCCATGTCTGACTAATATACGCTTGTTTGTGAAGGGCCATAATCCCGTAACCCATCTGGATCGTGGTCCTGGTGTGTATTGAAAGTCAAAAAATGAAGGCTGTTTTCATCCTGGCTCTTCCAATGACTGAGTCACCATGTCCTTGGGCAAGTTATTTCCTCTGTGTGTACCCAATTTTAAAAACAGAGAGATAATAGTGTTCCTGGCCTCCTTACCTTACTGGGATGTTGTCAGCGTTAGCAAGTAATAGACCATATTTTTAGAGTAGAAAGGAAGAAAAATTGCTTAAATTTTAAAATATTAAAATATTATTTTTTCCCTCTCCTAGATCTATTTTGTACGTCTTAAAATTCCTAAATGGATCATAGTGGACAGAAAGGTCCTTAGAGTACTCACAAAGCAAAATTATAGCTGACTTTATGGTACAAATCTTTGGAGTATTTCCAGTTTCTTCTAAAAAAAAAAAAAAAGACAAAGACGAATGATATTGACTTATTTGTCATGGGTGCTCTGTACAGAAAGCAAGTTACCCAACAAAAAGTCATAAGGTAATCTATTCAGAAAAAAATGTTCCCATTGTAGTAAAAACAACACTGAACTGAGAGAAACTAATCTAGATTCAAGATCTTGATTACTATCTTAAGTCAATTTACTCAACCTCTCTAAATCTCAGTTTATTAATCAGAAAAAAAATAGGAGCCTATAATAATCAAGTCAAGTGTACTAAATTGAAGCAAGAGTCCAATGAGATAACAGATGTAAGTATTAAAATTATAAAACACAGAGCAAATACTATGTGGTGTTGCCACCACTGAGCCAACCAGTCCATTTCTCTGGTCACCATAGCATCACATCATTTGCTTCAAGGGCAGCAGTTACAACAATTTTCTTGGACATGAAAACAGTGCCTAGTATGTTCTACATAATTAGAGCTCCCACCCAGACATTTTTCACTTTGACAGGGGGGGAAAAAAAGGAAGGGAAGGGCTGTGTTCCATGTTTAGGCCATCCTCTGATTCAGACGTGAAATGAAAGCTTTAAAGCCGAGGTGATGGGTTTGTACAGACCTGGGAAATGAACTGCCTTCCTCCAAAGAGCATATAGTTCTGCCTTCTTCAGGGCCTGATGGCAGAGAAACAGTCAATATTCCATACAGTAAGATTTGGAGCGTTGCCAGTCTATTCAAAGATTGAGGGAAAGGTTTGTGGAAGAAGGCTTTCAACTATTTTAAACATAGGACGACAAGAAAGCACTTTTTTCTAGATGACATCTAAGGTCTCCTCTGACCCTGAAGCTCAGTCTATGAATCAGCAAACCATAAAAATAATTAAGGAAACACATATAGTCTTCTTGACTCCTTTGTCCCCTGACCAAACCCAACCATCCTGAGTCAGTTCAGATAATAACCTATATTTTTAACTTACCAGAGTTTGTCAGCATTCCTGAGCCGCTCCAGGTCACCCTTATAATTCTTTGTTTTTTTAAGGTTACTTCTCCCTATTGTTCCCTTAAGGATCTCTTTTCTTATATCATTGTCTGTTATTCTTTCTAGATCTGCTCAAACAGCCAGGTTTTAAAGTCTTTGGTGCAGAAATCCCATTTCTGGGTTTTCACGTCTCTTTGTAATCTTAATTCCCAGATGATGTCCACACTTGTTAATGAGTCCTTCATTCCCAATCAGCTATTCATGTGTTTTTGCCTTTGTTTTATTTATCCTAAAAAGTTGTTCCCCATGACTGGCAACCACAGTATTTCCTTCATATACTTTGCATAGCTTTCCCCTTCCTTCTTGCTCCATTTTTGGTTTCCAGAAACCTAAAATCATGTTCATGAATGCCCAAAGGGAAGTAAGAATGAGTCTGCTTGCTTTCTTTGTTTTAGAACAGCTAACAAAGTAATCTGTGTAGGAAAACATTTTGCAATAACCATGATGAAAAATAAGTATTGAAAATGTACCTGAGAGGAGAGGAAGTAGGAAAAAAAAGAGAGACTCATTTCTCAACCCTAAATATCAATGATAAATGTGCATTATTTTAAATGTGGGATATTACAAGGACAAACAGGACAGAGGACTTTTAGAAATGTGAATTTTACTTCTAGATTTTGCTCTACCAGTTTCTACCCTTGCTTTATATTCTTCAGAGTAGAAAAGATCACTTGGTTAAAAAAAAATCAGTAGGGGGTGGAAGAGTGGAAGAAAAGAAGGAACAAAAAGAAGGAATGATCAGAAATTCTGATGGGCTCAGAACACAGCGTTTATATTCCTTTCCACTGGTGCCAGGAAAATGATTGCTGACATACTGTAAGAAGCCAATAATTGCAGGACCTTGGATGGAACACAGAAGATTAATAACTCAGCGTTGTATACCAATTACTTGAGTAAAGCATGTCAGTGACCAGGACTAAAGACCAGGACTAAATTCAGGATGTGCATGTGGTGGACTGATGGTCCCAAGTGTTCACAACTCCCTGAACCCATTCCCTTTGCACTATGCCTTTGCAGATCGACCCTTTACTAGGGGAAGTCTATTTTCCCACCTCTTGAATCTGGACTGGTTTTATGACCCACTTTGCCTAACAGAATGTAATAGAAGTGATGACATGCCATGCAGGAGGCCTTGAACATTGTACCTCTCTCTTTTGGAACTCAGCTACAGGCATGTGAATAAGCCTGGATGAGCCTGCTGAGTGAGAATAAAACATACCCCAGCCTTCCACACCACCCAAGCTGACAGCCAGCCATGTGAGTGAAACCAATCTAGACCAGCCTGCTTCTGACCAACCTTACAGCAAATATAAGATTCATCAGCAGACTTAGCATAATAAGAGCTCAGTTAAACAGGTCCCAGAAGTATGTAGCCAGCCCACAGATACATAAGCAATAGTAAATGCAGCAAAAGATAATGATTCAGTCGTTCAACCAATTGTTTGGCCAGGTCTGAGATAGAAGATAGCCAGGAGCCTGAGCCAGTGGCTTTCAGAGTTCATAATCTATCAGGGCTATTTGGAATCAAGAGTGAGTTGTTCCAAAAACAGATTCAAAGTTTCAGAGATCATTTTTAATAATAATCATCATCAAAGCTACAATATGAAAATTCTTAGTACAAAGTTACCATCTCCTCTAACTTCCATAAACAGGAGGTATTATTAACCTGGTTTTATAGATGAGAAATTGAACGTTACAGAAGTTAGGCAGGTACCAAGAGCTGATGTGAAAGCCTTGGTTTAGTCTAATACTAGGTTATGAACATTGCAAAATTGCATCTCACTGGAGATACAGTGGTCTTATCATTTAAAAGGGGCAATCAAGGACCAAGATTGGAGACAACTTCCCTGTCAATCGTGGAAGTGGTATCTGGTATCACTATCTGGGTTTGTCCCATGGAAAGGAAGCAAGTGGGCAGCTGGAGACAAGGCAGCTGCATAGCACCTGTCAGATGTTAGTGCAGTGATAAACAAGGCCAGAAAATCCTGCTTGTCTCCTGAGAACATTTGTTTCCATGTTGAAATAATGCAAAACTGGGCAAAGGTCAGTCATAACCTGAGAGGGGGAGCTCGAAGTCACAGAGGCTCAGCAGACCCCTCTTTACTCTCTGCTGTGTCTGACTCATCCATCCCAGAGGAGTCAAGCCCTTGCTTGCTAATAGCTCTCCCCATCATTTTGAAAGGCAGCGGGAGAGGAGGACAAACTGGGCATGAATCTAGGGCATTCAGGATGTGCATGTGGTGGACTTATGGCCACAAATTTTTAGATATGATTTCTGATTTCTCAATCTCTCCTGTGAATATGGCAAAATATTTTTACCTATCCCATGTATAGATAACCTATCCAATCCTTATCAAAATTACTCTAGTGAGTGCTTTGAAATATCTGTTTTGGAGAAACAAGTTATAAATTAATACCTGTGTCTAGAACTAACAATGATAACTAGTTTCTTTCTCATGGCAACTCTATGAGGTAGGTATTAGTATTCTCATTTCACAGATAAAGAAATTAGAATTTTGAAAGAGGGTAAGCAACTTTCCAAAATCAAAGAGCTGGACCCCTATCAGACCAGGGTTTGCAACCACCATAACCTATGTCTTTTAACCATTCACTACTGTCCATTATGACTTTTTTTTTTGAATGCCAGTAATTTTCTGTATCTTAGGATTAAGAATGAGAATCAAGTCAAACCCTTGTCTATCTTCTTTTTAACAACTTAGAAATGGCACTTAAGATAGAATTCCAAAGTTGCCAGCATCCTCAGATTAAGTCTGGAGTATCTTGAAAATTGGTTACCTTCCAATATTATCACATGTCAAAATTCCTTATAGGCAATTTTAACTCTTATTAAACAACAGAAAAATCACCAGACTTTCTTTTTAATGTTGCTATAGTTTGGATATTAAATGTCTTCAAAGGGTCATGTATTAAAGGCTTGGTCCTAGAATGGTGCTACTGGGAGGCAGTGGAAACTTTTAGGAAGTGGAGCCTAGTGGGAGGTCTTAGGTCATTGGGATCATGCCTTTAAAGAGGAGAGCAGGATCCCAGCCCCTTCCTCTCCTCTCTTGCACTTCCTGGCCATGAAGTAAGCAGTTTTGCTCCACCATGATGTTCCGCCTTGTCACAGGCTAATCAATTATGGACTTAAACCTCTAAAACCATGAGCTAAGTAAGCCTTTCCTCTTTATAAGCTGATTATCTCATGATTTGTTATGATGATAGAAAGCTGATCATGAATGTTTACATTATTTTTTTTAAATTTTAAATAAAGACTCAGAACACTACTCCTGTTGCATGAATCAACATTGCTATTGCTTCTCTGAATCATATTGGAGATCTGGGATATGTTTTCATCTATTTATCCTGCTCTTTTTGGACACACAGGAAAAAAAAAAACCTTATTCCATGAATAAGATTGGGTGCATTTGACCAATGCATGCAACTGGGGGACCATCCAAGAGACTGAGTATGCTCTTTTGATTACTTTTTTGCACTCAATTCTGTTTGGTGAGATTTCATGTGTTGAATGTCTATATGACAAGTGGGAGAATATAAATGCCAGATCTCTAGAAATCATTGAAATTTATACCCATAGTGTTAGAAAATATTTCTATCAGTATAAATTTTATTAATAACATTTCTACTATCTCAAAGAATGCAGATTTTTTTTCTTAGCACAACCCTAGTTGCTGATGTTGATGTATATACTTCCATAACTTCTGACACTTTTTAGTTCTTAAAATTTTTTATTTGCATCTATGATTTGTTCTTCTCATTCAGCTTCATTAACTTTTTCTCCTGTTTAAATACTTTAAATTTTAGTGTTCTGTGCTGTCATCCTTTCATCTCCATCTTTTATTGTACTGCAAGTCCTCTCATGAGTCTCCCATGGCTTTCACCAAATCTAAAAGTTGATTATACATTAGTCTGTATCCTCAACCCTGATCTTTCTCCTGAGTTCCAGAACTATTGTCACCAATTTCCTAACATACCATATTTTCTTAAGGGACTTCCAATTAATCTCTTTGTTGAATGTTTCTCCTCCCACATTCCTTATTTCTGTTCATTCTGTCCATTCATTTTATCAACAAGCCACCATATCCTATCTATTCTACCTTAGAACTATTCCTGGATTGCAGCTCCCTCTTTGATAGCTTCATCTGTTGCAACTAAAATATAACTAAAATCCTGTTTCTTTCCTCTTTAGTCCATCTTCCACAGTACTCTCATAATTATGCTCCTAAAATAAATGAATGAATACACAAGTGTCTCCGATCATACCAATCCTCTTCCCTATAATTGTTTCTGGCACTTGTTGCCTTCAGAAAAAATAACAGTCTAAAATCATTATGTAACAAAAACTTCCCCACTGTCTGTCTTAATATCTCTCTCCGGCCCCCCGCCTCTCTCCTGCCAAAACCCACTTTTAGACTACTCCTCCCAGCCTGACTATCTCCCCCCCCACACACACATGCTCTCTGTTCCAGTCACCATGAACTTTTTACTTGATCTTTTCCTTAAACATAATGATTGTGTCTCTGTTATGCTGTTCTGTTTTCCTGGATGTCTGTCCCCTTTTCAATCTGGCAAGCTCATATTTTCCCTTCAAAATCCAATCCAAATGTTATCTCTTTGAGGAGACATTCTCTGACTCATCCAAACAGTTATAAATTTCCTTCTATGCATTGGGGAATGGTCAAAAATATTATTGCACATCAGACAACCAACATACTAAACACTGCTGGGTGATAGGTATGACATGGTTTGGAAGATAGAAAAGTCCCTACTTGATGGAATGCATGGAAGCCAGTCAAGAAGAGAGGAGCTGTACACATATTTCAAGTTCACTGACGATTGTCAAAGAAAAGCTATGTTTAAGAGACTGGTAGCCTGGCAAATATTGTTCAATAGAACTTTCCGCATCTGTGAAACATTCTTCATCTGTGCAGCTCACTATGATAGCCACTAGCCACATGTGACTATAAAATACTTGAAATGTAGATAATTAAACTGAGGAATTAAATTTTCATAGTATTTAATGTTCATAGTATTTCATAGTATTTAAATAGCCAATTGGTAGCATCTATATAGGACTATGCAGTTCTAAATATTAGTCTTCTTTGAGAGAGTGAGATGTACTCTTGCATTTGAAAGATGAATAAATATGAAAGCAGGTGAGGAAGTATAGAGAATATAATAATGTAGTGCTGTAAAGGTCCAGATTCAGAAGGGCAGTTTCCTCTGTAATCCTATGCCTTCCTCAACCCTTATGAACTTAACAATGTCTAGGAAATAATAAGTACTTAATACATAATCACTGCTATTATTAAATAATTAATTTTTCTGGTTTATAACTTTTATTGAGTCATTTTTACATGTGTATACCCTCAGCTCCTATTAATTTTATAAAAATGGGAACTGTCTCAAATTCTTTTCCACTCTCACATGGTATCTCAAAGAGTGCTGTGCAGGCAGATTCACTCTCTACGTGAAGCAGTCAACATTTTAAGGAAATTCCAGGCAGGTGAAGACATAAGCAGTCAAGTGATCATTCCATCACACTGTGGTTCTAAGTCTTCCAGTACCCCAGGTTACACCATAGAGTTAATCTGATTTATTCTGAGATCCCCAAGATTGAAGTCTGATAACCTCACAGCCCCCTTAGTCCTGGATTGATCAAGTCACTCTTTAGGGGGATTTCACCTCATCCCATCCAAACCCAGCAGCAAATTTCCTTCCATGAGATGTTAGTACTACAATTTTACCTTGTTTCAATGTACTCTTAATATGTCACAAGGGAAAAATATGAGTAAAGGAAGTGCTATTTTTTTTCTTTTTTTAAATTAGTGCATTATAGTTGTGCATAGCATTGGGTTAATTTTTACATAATTATACAAGTGTGAAATATAATTTGCTCTAATTTAGTCTCCAGTACTTAACCTTTCCCTCCTCTCCTTCCTCACCCTCTTCCCTTTCCTTTACTGATCTTTCTTCTATTTATTTATAGTTTTTAATTAGTTCATTATATATATATATATATATTTCACCATATATATGTATATATGGTGAAATTCACTATGGCATATTCATATATGTACATAGGAAAGTTTGGTCAGACTCAATCTACTGCTCCTCCCTTTTCTCATCTCTCTTCTCTCGCCCTCAATTCCCTTCCTCTACTTCACTGATCTCTCTTCTATTTTCATGGGATATCCCCCTCCCCACCCATACTTTTCCCCCCTTGTTTTGGTCTAGCTTTTGCATATGAGATAAAACATTTTACCCTTGAATTTCTGGATCCGGATTGTTGCTCTTAGGATGATATTCTCCAATTCCATCCATTTACCAATAGATGATATAATTTCATTTTCCTTTATAGCTGAGTAAAACTCCACATTTTTTATCCATTCATCCATTAACAAGCACCTAGGCTGATTCTATAGCTTGGCTATTGTGAATTGTACTGCTATAAATATGTATGTGGCTATATCCATATAGTATGCTGACTTTAGACCTTTTGAATATAGACCAAGGAGTGGGATAGCTGAGTCATATGGTGGTCCCATTCCTAATTTTTAGAAGAATCTCCATAGTGTTTTCTAGAGTAGTTGTACTAGTGTACAATACCACCAACAATATATGAGTATACCCTTTTCCCCACATCCTCACCAACATTTATTATTGTGTTCTTGATAATTGCTATTCTGATTTGGGTGAGATGAAATCTCACTGCAGTTTTGATCTCATTTCCCTGATTGCTAGAGATGTTGAACATTTTTTATAAATTTGTTGACCATTTGTTTTTTTTCTTTTTTTGTGTGTGTGGGGGTACAGGGGATTGAACCCCAGGGTGTTCAACCACTGAGCCACATACCCAGCCCTTTTTTATTTAGAGATGAGATCTTGCTGAGTTGCTCAGGGACTCACTAAGTTGCTGGGGCTGGCTCTGAACTCACAATCCTCCTACCTCAGTCTCCAGAGCCACTAGGATTACAGGTGTGTGCCACCACACCCAGCTGTATTTCTTCTTTTCAGAAGTGTCTCTTTAGTTCTTTTGCCCATTTATTAATTGGATTTATTACTTGGATTATTAATTGGATTCTTTGATTTTTGGTGTTAAGTTTTTTGAGTTCTTTATATATTCTGGATATTAATGTTCTATCTGAGAAGAAGGTAGCAAAGATCTTCTCCAATTCTATAGGCTCTTTTCATATTCTTAATAGTTTCCTTTGCTGTACAGAAGCTTTTTAATTTGATGTCATCTCACTTATTAATTCTTGGTTTTATTTGTTGCACTTTAGGCATCTTGTTAAGTAAGTTAAGGCCTGTGTCAATATGGTGAAGTTTTGAACCTGTTTTCTTCTAGCAGTTATGGAGTTCCTGGTCTAATTTCTAGTTCTTTAATCTTTTTTGAGTTGGCTTAAGTACAGGGTAACAGATAGAGATCAAATTTTATTCTTCCATGTATGGATATCCAGTTTTCCCAGCACATTCCTTAAAAAGACTATCTTTTCTCCAACATATTTTTTTAAGTATCAAATCATTCTCTATGTGGATTTGCCTCTGTGTCTTCTATTCAATTGATCTTTATGTCTGTTTTGGTGCCAATAGCATGATGTTTGGGTTACTATAGCCCTATAGTATAATTTGAGGTACAAAATTGTGACATCTTCACTCTCACTGGTCTGGGACCCTTATTCTTCAAAAGGATTTTAGAACTGTTTTTTTCAAATTCTGTGAAGAAAGTCATCAGTATTTTTATGGGGATTGCATTGATTTTTTTTTAACCATTGAGCTACATTCCCAGCCCCTTTTATTTTTTTGAGACAGAGTCTCACTAAATTGCTTAGGGCTTTGCTAAATTGCCAAAGGTGATTTTGAACATGAATTCACCTGTCTTAGCCTCCCAAGTCACTGAATTACAGGCATTCAGCACTGCCCAGAACTTGCATTGAATGTTATAGATAAATTCTCATTCTGTTTCTTCCAGATCTTTAAAGAAAAATTAATGCCAATTGTCCTTAAATTATGCCATGAAGTAGAAAAGGAAGATACACTGTCATATTTACTCTATGAAGTCAGCATCACTCTGATAACCAAAGGAAAGAAAACTTCAGACCAATATCCCTGATGAACATAGATTTAAAAAAAAAAAAAAGAAAAAGAAAAAATCTTGCTGGGCACAGTGGCACATGCCTGTAATCCCAGAGGTGAAGAGGCTGAGGCAGGAGGATCGTGAGTTCAAAGCCATTCTCAACAAAAGCGAGATGCTAAGCAACTCAGTGAGACCATGTCTCTAAATAAAATACAAAACAGGGCTGGGGATGTGGCTCAGTGATCGAGTGCTCCTGATTTCAATCCTAGGTATACAAACAAACAAACAAAAAGTTCTTAATAAAATATTGCCAAAGTATATTCAAAAACACATGAAGAAGATAGTGCACCCTGATCAAGTGAATTTCATCCCAGGGATTCAAGGTTGGTTCAACATACATAAAATGTAATTCACCACAACAAGAGTTAACAACAATAATCATGTGATTATCTCAATAGATACAGAAAGTGCATTTGAAAAATCCAGCATAGTTTAAGCTTAAAACATTAGAGAAACTAAGGAGAGAGGGAACTTACCTCAATAATGTAAAGGCTATACTAAACAGAGAAAAATTGAAAGCATTTTCTCCATAACCAGAAACAAGACAAGGATGCCCATTCCTATCATCCTTATTCAACATAGTCCTTGAAACTCTAGCCAAACCAATTGGTTAAGAGAAGGACATTAAAGCATGAATATAGGAAAAGTAGTCAAATTATCCCTGTTTGCTGATGACAAGCTACTAAATTTAAAAAAAAACCCCAAAAAAAACTCCATCAGAAAATTTCTACAGCTGACAAACTTAGCAAAGTATCAGGATACAAGACCAACATACCTAAATCAATTACTTTCCTATACTCCAATAATGAATCTGCTGAAAAAGAAATTAGGAAGACTATCCCATTCACAATAGCCTCAAAAAAGTGAAATAAAATACTTAGGGAATAAATCTAATCAAAGAAGTAAACGATCTCTACAATTAAAACTATAAAACACTGAAGAAAGAAATTGAAGAAGATCTTAGAAGATGAAAAGAAAATAAACCCCATGTTCTTAGATAGGCAGAATCAATATTGTCAAAATGATGACATTACCAAAAGGAATCTGTAGACTCAAGAAAATGCTATTTTTAAATGTATGCTTATTGATATGTAACAGGTTTTCAATAAAGATGACAAAAAGCTATTTTTAACATAGCATGGTAAATCCCTGAGAGTATCTGGCAGGACCCATAGTGGTCGTAGCCTGGAAAATCAAGCAATTGACTCTGCAATCTCACCTCCAAACCTAAAGATAGGCTTAAGTTTATTTTTTAAACACCGACAGCCATCTAAATATCTGTATAAAGTATGAGAAACAGGCTATATAGGAAGAAATTAGATGCACAGAACTTAGAAAGAAAAATTTTAGTGAATGGAAGGTTCACAAAAGAAAGAAGTCATTTTGACTAAGAACAGAGCACGTTCTTTATCACTGCCAAGTCTGATTCTGCCAATTTATGGTCCAGAGAGCCTTCTCACCAAATCATATCCAATATTCAAGGCCTAGTTTAAGTTCCACCACACCCACATATCTATGTTGACCTGTTACTACAGAAAGTGCCAACCTTCAAATTGAAGAAAGTACTTTTAGATTTATCTTTAACTTGCAAGTTGGTACTTAACTATGGTCTTATGTCATTCATAAGACTTCATGTGCTTGGGCTTTATTTCCCCAACCAGGATATAAGTTTTACAGAGTTAAACAGTTTTTACATAATTCTGAACCCCCAATGTCCCAGCATGGAGCAGGGCACTTTTTAAAGCCCTTGATAAATATCTTCTGATTTATTCAATAACACAGCTAAGGACAGATCATTGCCGAGAAGTTAGATGAAGAAAAATGTTTTACTCAGCTTTTCATCACAGTGACTAAAAGACCTGACAAGAACAACTTGGAGGTGGAAAATTTGCATTGGGGAATCACAGTTTCAGAGGTCCAGTCCATGGTTAGGCAATTCCACAGTCCTGGGCATGAGGTAAAGCAGAACATCATGACAGAGGGCATGGTGGAAGAAAGCTTTTTGGTTCATAAAAGCCAGGGAGGAGAGCGCAAGCACAAGTGAGAAGGAGATATCAGTGCCAGAGACAAAATAAACCCCAAAGGCATGTTCCCAGTGACCTACTTTATCTAGTCACACCCTACCTGTCTACAGTTACATCCAATTAACCCATTCAAGTGGATTAATCCACTGATTATGTTACGAATCTCATAATCTAATCATCTCACCTTTGAAGATTTTTGCATTGTCTCATACATGAGCTTTCGGGGGACATCTCATATCCAAACCATAATAAGGAGCAAGGTAAATACCAGACCAAGATGCAGGGGTTGTGCCATAATTAAGGCAGCTAAGATTTCCTGAGATGATTCATACTACAGGACACCAACACTAATGAGCAGTAGTGAAGAAAATATCTTGAATACTTGAACTCTAATGTCCCTCTTATTAGCTGACATATGAGTTACATTTTCCTCTGACAGTGAATAACAGACAAGTTTTAGAAAAGAAACATCTATTCGAAATGTTAAGAAAAAGTCCACATAAAAGCGTTTTCTACTCCAGGGGCCTGTGAAACTCACTAATCAGATGAATCACCTGACCTATAGTCCCAGAATGTTAGAACTGGAAAGAGCCTCAAATATCATCTGATACCAGTTCCAGGCCCAATAATATGAAATGATTTATTCAAAGCAATGTAGCTAGCTAGTGGCAGAGCTGAATCTAGAAACTAGGCTCTCTGGTTTCTAAGTCCCATGATCTTTCTACATCAATTTCATGAGAAGTAACAGAATTCTGGCTTGGTTGATGGAAACTGATTTTCTTCTTTAACCAACTTGGACCTCCATCACTGAAATTGTTCTGCCATGAAAGTTGGATTTTAGTTACCTCACCCATGTGTCCCATTATCCCTGCCCTGAAAAGTTCTAGGATGAAACCAACAATCTGCCTTCTCCATTTTTCTTCCCCAGACTTCTACCAAGCTGTCTTTATTTACAGTAAACCTTCCTTCCTGTTTCTCCATTTTTCTGTTTACTTCTTTAGGGCATTGATCTATCAACTTCCTCTTTCTGCTATACAACCAACTTCTCCTTTTTTGTCAGTTTCTCTGAAACACATAAAAATATGCATATCTTTTCATATATATTCAAGAAACTCTTGACTTTCCATTATCCCTGTAGGTCCCGCTCTACCTATCCCCTTCACAATCAGACGTAGATGCTCACTCTATGTCCTGAAGCTGCCTAGAAAAGGTCACTTATAACATCTTGACACACATTGGTCTTTTTGCTGGTTTTTTTTTTGTTGTTGTTGTTGTCATTGTTGTTTGTTTGTTTGTTCTGATTTGGTTTGGTTTGGTTTGATACTGAGGATTGAACCCAAGGGCACTTTATTACTTAGCTACATCCCCAGCCCTTTATTGATTGATTAATTGGTTGGTTGGTTGATTGATTGATTGATTGATGCAGGGTCTTGCTAAGTTGCTTAGGGCCCCATTATGTTGCTAAAACTGACCTGAAATATGTGATCCTCATGCCTCAGCCTCCCAAGTTGCTGAGATTACAGGCACACACCACTGTGTATTTTAGAATATTTTTTATTGTGGTAGAATGTACATCATACAATTTACCATTTTAATCACTTGAAGTATACAGTGCTGTAGCATTAGTTACTTTCACAATGTCTTGCAAGCATGACCACTCTGAATTTCCAGCATTTTTCATAATTCCAAACAAATAGTTCATATCCATTGTATAACTTCCCAGTCTCTTCCTCTCTCAGCCCACAGTAATTTCTATTGTTCTTTCTGTCTTTATAAATTTAACTAATCTAAGTATCTCATATAAATGGACTCATATATTTCTCATTTTATATCCAGCTTATTTCACTTATCATAATGTTTCTACTGTGCACTCATGGTGTCACACATATCAAGATGTCTTTTTTTTTATATACACAGTGTGTATTTGACCCTTTTTGTTTAATCATTCATTGGTTGATAGACATTTGGGTTTTTTCTGCCTTTTGGTTATTATTATTAATGGTGCTATGAACATTGGTATGAAAATATTTGGTTTATTAGTTCCCTGCTTTCAATTCTTTTGATTATATACCTATATGTAGAGTCATTGACTGCTGAATTATATGGCGATTCTATGTTTAACTCTTTAGAATCCATCAAACTATTTTCTTAGTAGCTACATCATTTTACATTCTGACCAGCAATGTTCAGGAAATTTCTAATTTCTTCATAGATCCTCACCAATATTTACTACACTCTGTATTTTAGGTAACAGCCCCTCAAGGGGAATAAAGTGCTATTTCACTGTGGCTCTGATTTGCATTTCATTAATGACTAGTGATGTTCAATATTGTTCATGTATTTATTGGTTATTTGTACTATATTCTTTGAAGAAATGTCTATTCTAGCTCTTTAATTGGGTTGTTTAGTTTGTTGCTACTGCCGATGACAATTGTCATTCTTAGTCCTTATCTTTCTTAATCACTCTAAAGAATTTCCTGGTTGTAACCTGAATGATCTTTCCATTTGGTTACTTGACTCCACTCTCCTATTTTTTCTCTCACTCTATTCTAATGTTTACTTACTAGTATTCTAACTAGCTCTTGTATATTTTATATCTACCCACTCTAACATTTATTTAGTACTTTATATGTAGCAGACACTAAGCTAAGTGTTTTGCATGAGTTCTTTTCTTTTTTTTTTTTAATTTTTTATTTTTTTTATTGGTTGTTCACAACATTACAAAGCTCTTGACATATCATATTTCATACATTAGATTAAAGTGGGTTATGAACTCCCAATTTTACCCCAAATGCAGATTGCAGAATCACGTCAGTTATACATCCACAATTCACATTAGATAGGGGAATTATTATAAATGCCATTTTATAGATAAGAAAACTGAGGCTCAAGGAAATAAGGCTCAAGTTGATTAAAATAGCTAAGGATAGAACTGGCATTTAAACACATGATACTAATTCTAGAGTTTATGTTCTTAAGATTATCCTAATGAGTAGGATGGTGTTAACCACTAAATTAAGCTAATACAATCCCGTATCAATAAGTTATATAATTGAATTGTATGGTTGCAAGTAATGAAATCTGGCTTTGACAACCTAAGATAAAAAAGGAATTTGTGGTAAGGATACGAGATAATTCAAATAACTGAAGGGAAATCGGAAGAATTAGGCTTAAAAAGAGAGACCTGGATGAATTGCAACATTAAGATTTTAGGAACCAAGAGCAGCTTCTCATCAGTGCCCAACTACTTGAATGAATTGGCTAAAAATTATTTCAACTCTCTGGTCTTATTTCACTTCTCCAGAAGTGATCATTCTATTGGTCTGCCTGTGACACTTGCCAATACCATGGGTAGAGAAGACACTCTACCCATGGGTCCTTATGGGTAGAGAATAACACATTGATTGACAATTCAAGGTACTTGTATTAAAAAGGGAAAAGTTCATACCTCAAGAGCAAAAGAAGAAACAGTAACTTAGCAAGCCCTAAGCAACCCAGCAAGAGAGACTGTCTCTAAATAAAATATAAAAATGGCTAGGGATGTGGCTTAGCTGTTAAGCACCCCTAAGTTCAATCCCAGTATAAAAAAATTAAAAACCTAGAAATTCCTCCATTTTAAATCCAAAATTTACCCCTTATTCAGAAAGTGACAGATCTTTTGTTAGGCAACATGACTAGATTTGGGGCTCAGAAGCTGCAGTCCACAAAATAATAGGTAATTGGGAGTGACTACAACTTACAAAGGGCTGAAGGTGTCAGAACAATTGACCAGAAATTAAGTGTAGAATTAAAATTGTTGTTATGGAACAGGAAATACACCTCCTTGACTGAAACTATTAAGCAGCAGCTATAAAGGCTATAAAGGGAAGTGAGAAGCAAGTATCTTGTACGGTTTAACAGCCAATGGTAACTATAGGCCATAATAACATACTGCATTTTTAAAAGTCTCTGAGAGTAATTTAAGTGTCCTCAACACACACACATACACACACACACACACACACATACACACACACACAAATGTTAAATATGTGAGGTAATGGTTCTGTTAATTAGTTAGATTTAGCTATTCTACAATATACACACATTTTAAAATGCAATGTTGTACATGATAAATACATATAATTTTTATTTGTCAAGTAAAATAAATATTTAAAAGGAAATAATGAATAATGTTATGAATTTTCAGTAGATTATTATTTTATTTATGAAATAGCAGATTCCCTAGGTTGTAATTATATAGAAATTAGGTTTTGAAACTGCTGATTTTGATTTTTTATCAGAAGAACAATGTTTGAGCAAAGTGGAAGCCAAATGATATAAATTTTTAATGGGAGAAGCCAGCAGATATTACATATTTTACATTTCCCAAGGAGGACTTGAGCTTTTCTGGTGGAAATGTTCAATATAATAGCAACAGAGCCAAAGTTATAGGGAGAAGCACAGGGAAGTGCTTCACAGAGCAACTGCTGATGCAAATAGAGCCAAGAATACACAGTAAGGAGAGCATAAATATCCAAACCTTGGGAAGTGACATTGGAAGTCCTATGATCTCTTCAGTCAGATAAGGCTATGCTCCATGTAGCATAGGGCATTTTCATTCATTTTAAGCTCCTTTGAGATTGTAGAAGAACTTCAGTGGCTTCAACAATGCTTCCCTTTTTAGTTCAATGATTCTTTGTGTCTGTTCATGTCAACTAAAGATGGGAGCATAGTAAACACTTGGTATTAGTGAATTACTGGCTAAGAGCTGTTTACCTTTGATTTGCATGGAATTACCAGCTCTTAGATTTGAAGAATTCAGTGATGATAACTCTTCATTCATGATCAGCTGGACATTCCTGAATTAAGAAATCTAATGTTTTTTGGTTACTCCTCCACTGTCATTAGTTACAACTTGGGTTCCTGGAGGTCAGATTATTGAGTAACTAAACCTCCAAGACTATGCACACCACCTGCATGCACTGCTCTCTGCTCCACTGTCCATCTTAACAGCCTTTATCTTTCTAAGCTCTTTACCCTAAAATTAGTTGTTGGAAATCACAAGACTAGAGAAAGAATGTGAATGTGCCAATTACCAATGAATAAAACAGCCATAGACTCAACATCAGAAAGTATCCTTGAATTGATCTAAATTTGTGAAGTTGGAAGGCTTTCAAAAGTGTTAGGATTCTCAAACTTCTTAAAATGTGATTTTTCTTGTTAATGGGAAATTCACATTTGATTGAAAGGATAGACCATAGTCAGTTTAATGTTTTTTAAGGAAACTTGTCATTCACTATATTATATGCTTAATATAAGTCTAAAGTGCAGATTTTGGAAATCTAATTTCCAGTAAGGAAGATGAATTTATATAAATCAAATTTATATAAATCAAACTAACAATGACAACTTTCCTTAGAAGCATGATTTAAGATATTATTCAATAAACATTTATCGAGTACTTTCAATATTCAAAGGATTATCTTGGGTACCGAAAATATATATAAAGATGTTGATGACATGGCTTTTTCCTTGAAGAAGTGTACAGCGTAATAAGGGAGATGAACACACAAATATCTTATTGTGTTTTCTATTGTAGCAAATGTCAAAGGAAATATGAAAACTTAGCATTAGGCATTTGGAGAAGCATGCAATTTCTTCTGAATGATAAAATGATGAGCATGTTGGAAGAGCTGGCATTTGGTTAAATTTTAAAGGATAAAATGATTTCACATAGAGACAAAAGGGATGGGGAAGGGTCCTAGAGAGATGAGTCATTGGAAAAGCAAAGCAAAGAGGAAAAAAATCCAAGAAGCATGTTTATGAACTAGCAAATAGGACACTTTGGTTGAAACACATGAGACTCAAATGGGAAAATGGAGAAATAAGGCTTAGAACACCAAACCATGGAAAGTTTTGAATACTAGGCATTTACAAAGAAAATGGCATGATTAGAACTATGCTTCACCAAGATAACTCTGTAGTGAGTTGATAATATAGAATATGGAGACAAGGGAAATACAAGTCTGCTGAGATGGTTCAGGAGAGCTGAAAAAGGTCTTAATGCTCAAGATCTTCAGATTCTGCATGTGTAACATCTCTTGATGCATGTTCACAAGTATCTGCCTTCTCTCTGTTTATCACACAATGCCTGCGTGCCTCAATGTTTTTCAGGGTTTTCTGCTGGATATCCCTCTAGTCCTGGTGTTCAATGAAAATGCAAGATCCCTTGCCAGTCTTCTTTCTGCTAAGGTTAACAGAGCCATGCTGGCAATGTATCAGAAGGACCACAGAGGGAAGTGTGAGCAGTATCTTGTATAAGAGGTAAAGCAGTAAATAGGTCCAACAACAGTAGAAGCAGCAGCAAAGGAGTGCTTCAAAGGTATGGAAAAATCCTGACAGTGAAATGACATGGAATGTTTAAGGCAGTATTTCAAGAACAAAGTATTCAAAACCATCTGTTTCTTTAAAATGAATAAAAAGGCTGTGGGTATTGGGATTCACCTTACCTAGTACATACCACAGCTGTTCCAATATTTATTACTGCAGAGAAAATATTCCACAAAGGAATGGATTAGGATCTTACTCTGAACCTACTGTAGTGCATGACATGTGAAAGCAATTAATTTTTTCTTAGATCAGTGAATGAATTAACTCAATGTCACCTTCAAAAAATATATTGTTAATTATGAGCTAAGAGGGAGCTGAGGTAAAGAATTAGAAGCAATCAGAACAGGCTGAAATAGTCTCTAAGAAAAGTGTAAGATAAATAGTATAAGGAAAATAGCTGGTGGTTTTGTTTTTGTGTTGGTAGTGGTTGATATTGCTGTTCTTTACTTTGGTCTTTTATTTTCAAGTGTGAAGGAGACTCAGAGCTCTGTACAGATTGTAAAAAAAGGACAATTAAAGAATGACATAAATGGTGGGGACATGGTTTATGGAACAAACATCTATATATCAGAGGACATACAGAGTTCTCAAAAAAGAGATACTTCTAAGAGAGGAAGAAAGGAGACCTGCTGTTATGAAAGAATGACTGGGTCAACCTTGTAACATAAATCTTAAACTGGACACAGAAAAATTCTGAACTTAAGTATTTGGTTGACCTTAACCTCTCATGAAAGAAGAGAATGGGAGATTGTGCAGAGCTGAAATTTTATGATTAAGAAAAGTGGAAAAGGTTAGGAAGGCTGCCTTCAAAGTACATTTAGAGACATAATGCAGAGTTATTAGCCCTGAAGGCCCTAGTTGATAACAGAAAGCTCTGCTATATTATAGAAGGCTCAATCAACTAGTTTTGTGACTCCCTTTCACCAGCAGCTCATGGATTTGTTACACAGGTACAAGCAAGGGTCATAAAGTAAAGGATTTTGGATTACCAGTGAGAGAACCTGATTGCCAGTCAGCAAGAGCCAGCATTTCTTGTAAATTCAGGTTCTTAATTAGTTGGTAAAGCTGCTTCTCCTACTTGAGTGGAAGCCCTTTGAGAGCAGGGGTTACAGTGCACATTCTAATAGATGGACCTTGATAATAGCTGTTCATATAAAAAGACAGAGAGGAGTGTGGATAGTAGGACTTACAGAGCTTCTGCTTAGAATCAATGATTATGTTGACATTAAGATAGTTTGAAAGTATTGACCTTTACCAAAGAATACCCACTCTACATTTATAGTAAAAAGTAATATGCTTTAAACTGGTTTTGAATCTCTCATTAAAAGAATACTAAGAGCATGTTGACTGTAATTAACTAGCACAAAATCATTAAAGGCAGTCAGTCAATCAAGTGTCTATAGTTTTTATTCTTAACACAATGATGAGTCTTTCTGACAGCAACATCAGATTAACCAAGAAATCTATTAGTAAAATTGATTAGAAAAATGGCACAATTTATGATCATTACCAAGGACATGTTAAAAAATAATAGTCACCGGATTTTTGTAAAATGCAAAATAGCAATAATCTCAAATCCTAGATAAAATGTACTTTTGCTCATCAAATATGTTCTCAAACAATTCTTCAGAATTGTGTTAGTTATTCAAATGAGGGACCCTCCTACATTGAAGGACAGACGGTTCAGTGAGTATATTGTCTGATTTTTTAAAATATGTTTGTTAAATTTGTGACAATAAGAGAGAAATTTTTAAAAATCAGAATTTATATCAATATTTACAGCATTGTTCAAGTCAGAGGGGTCCTGATTAACAGGAAAAGGTTCAAGGAGTAACTATGACCAGGTCTGAGTGCCTACTGTGCTGTTTAAGTCATATCTCTGCACATAAGAGACCTCATCCTGATAATTCTGCTCTGCCCCTGAGATTTCACCTTGTGACCATATAATAATAAACTTATGCCTTCCTGGGAGACTAGCTTCCCTGAAAGGCTTGTGGTCCTCCCTTTATCTTTCCAAGATTGTTTTAAAGGAAATGGAAATCTGACCCTAAACCCAGCCTAGTACCTTGCTTCGTATTGTCTACTGCAGTTACCAAAACTTAGCACAATGTCTGGGACCCTAGCAGCTACCTAATACATATTTGTTATATTGAATTGAAGCATGACCTACCCTTGTTCTCTGGCACCCCTGCCAACCATCTGCCTACAAAGTGCCTCAGGACTGCCACTTCCCACCCACCCTCCATGCTGCTCCTTGTCTGCCCAGCTGCAGATTTGCTTCCAGTCAGGCCATCATCCAATATGGAAGGGCTAGTGTCAAGTCTTAATCCATCTACCACTACATCATTTGAGGAAATAAACAGGACTGACCAGTAATTTCCAAAACATAACAAGGACAATTTGCTCCAGGGTCCGGTGCTTTTTACAGGTGCCTAACTATTAACAAGGTACCATTTTGAACTTGATTTCATCAATCAGCTCGAATTGTATGTGATGTTCCTTAAAAGCTAAGTTCTAGGTGTTTTGACATATTATATGTGGAACTTCTTTTCTCGTGTGACACATGGTCTCATACCCACAGTGCATTAAGTTTTATATTGGTACCACCTCATAGTCTGCTGTCTTCTAAAATTAGCTAGTCAAAAATATAACAGGCTTTTCCAGAACATTCTGAAATTATATTAAGTGGTCACAAACCTTTATTTCTTAGCAAGGGAAATTAGAGTCAACCATAAAAAAAACCAAGTATGCTCTAAAGACATATGATGTGACCAACCTTGTGTCAAGTAAAAATTTAAGCAGAAAGCATATATGAGTAGTTAGTTGCCCATTACCAGAACAGAATGTGTTCAGAGCACTTTAATTATCTCACAATGTTAAAATCCTAAGATGTAATTATTACCAGAAATTTGTATATGCCTAAGCCTTTAATTTAACTCAAGCTTTCAGCTTCTCTGTCAAAAACAATCTTCAGTATAGGAAGGTCAGAAGATATAATGATAACATGGAACTAAAACTCAAGCATCTAGATTGTAAAACCAGCTTTAAAGAACTTAATTCTCCTAGTCTGTAGAAAATAAATACGTGGAGGTAAAGGGAGAGTTCTCTGAAATAAATTTTGAAGAGCTAGAGAAAGCAAAAGATGGGTCATTGTGGTTCATATTTTCAAAGAAGAGAAACAGATTCCTCAAATTATATACCAGAAGATTTGATACATGTTTTGGGCAAGATTCTTGCCTAAATTATTAAAAGCTTGGTTTGTAATGCATTAAAAGAAAGTGAGTATAATAACGAATAAATCATTCCAGATTAAACCGATTGTTGGTAGTTACAAACTGGCAAGAAATAACGATGTAAACATAGCACATCACGATTGCAGCAAGATGTTAAACTGTCTTCTGAAAACATTTTGTCTTGCATTAAAGATAGAGAATATCATTGGATCAGTTGGGTGTAGAATGGGTTTAAAACTTGGGGTGGAAAAGTCAGTATCAAACTAAAGGAAATTCCAAGAGCAATGATCCTACCCCATTCAAGACTTTCACCTGTGGTTTGAATAGGGATTCTCATCAACTCTGAGAATGCCTGCACTGACAGATAGCAAATACCTACGTGATAGAAACAAGACATGAAAGACCTCAATTGGCTTAAGTAATGAGCCAAGTCAAACAAAAATAGTCCTGAAAAGAAACAAATAGAGCCTTTCACATGGGTTGGAAAAACCACAGCATTATTATGAGAGAGGGAAAAATAAAGATTGCAGGACAGGGAATAAAAAAGCAGGGACTTTGGTGAAAGGACAATATATTAGGCTCCTAGGGCTACCATTGCAAAGTGCCCAAAACGGGGTGTCTTAAAGAACAGAAATTATTATCTCACAGTTCTAGAGATTAAAGGTCAAAATCAAGATGTCAGCTAGGCCATGCTCTCTCTGGAAGCTCTAGGTGAGAATCTTTTCTTTCTTCTAATCTCTGGTGGTTCCTGGCAATCCTTGGCATTCCTTGCCTTGTAGATGAAGAATTATAGTCACGTGACCATTTTCTCCCTATATGTTCAGCTATCTTCCTTCTTTGCATGTCTCAATTTCCCCTTTTCATAAGAACACCAATCATACTGAATTACAGCCTACCTTAATGATCTAATTTTGCATGATTATTTCTTTAGAGATCCTGTTTCCATTCCCATTTTTAGGTCACATCTTGAGGTACTGGGGATTAGGAATTTGACCCATGACAAACAGCTCAGTGTGAATTAACAATACTGAGCCCACCATGCAAAGCATGACTGCAGGGATCAGGAATAAGCAAAAAGCTGTCTCTTTCTGCAAACAACATACCTGAGGAACTGCAGTCTGTTCTGGGCCTTTGACAGGCATATTCAGGGGAAAAGGATCAGGATGGCAAGGGAACTTAAAACCAAGTTATTGCAGCATGGTTTGGAGGAAATGGGAATGTTTAGCCTGAGGCAGAGCAGGCATGGGGGAAATGAAAGTGGCCTCAAATACATGATCAGCTGGCTGAAAGTAGAACTCAAGTTGTTTTTTTATGGCTCTGAGGTCAGAATTATATTATTGAGAGGACTGATTCAACTCAATGAAAAGATTCTAAAAGGTAGTGTGTCCAGAAGCAGCTGGAATATCATGGGAAATACTGAAACCTATCTTTGGATGTCTTCAAGCAAAGGGCTTAACAGAGAGGGAGGAATCAAATCATTGGAAATTAGCTTGGCTCATGGATCTTCTGACCATGATATTCAAGAATTTTATGAAAGCTCTTCTTTTAAGTAAAGAATATTAATGCCCAAAGTAAACCATAATATCTTATAAGGAAATGGAATGTGCTAACCAAAATTTAGGATTGTTTTCTATTAAAGAAAATGTGGAGGAATGAAAAATGAGAAGAGTCACATATTTTAACCCCACAAATAAAAAATAGATGGTCTAAATAAACATAAAATATTCTCAGTAAGAATATAGAAAAACCACAAGATCAAATAAAGGAAAGCAAAAACCTTGTCCAAGTCACATGAATTTTAAAAGACAAGTAGCATTTCAAGTTTTAGATAAGAAATATGAAATGTGAAATCTAAAATAGGAAATAGAATATTCAACAAGCACCAGCAACTTTCCCCCCAATACCTCAATACCCAGGAGTAGAGGAAACAGGAAGAGCAGATACTAATCTGGTGAAGTGCTTTCTCTGAAGGAGGTTTGGAAGGGTGAAGAGATCTGGTTGAAATGGGCCAATAGATGGAGACCACATGGGCAGAGGAAAGGGCACCAGGTTCGGAACAAGTCAGAAGACCAGCTGGGCTTGGCTCAGTCATCAACCAGCTGCACAAGGTTTCACAAAACACTTCTCTGCTTCTCAGTTTGCTCTGTTATTTAAGGGGGAAAAAAAGGAATCAGATGATGTTTTAACAATTTCATCCAGCTGTAAAATTGTGACGCTGATGAATATCCACAGATAGGGAGTAAGGAAATATTTTAGCACCCTAAAAGCACCAATGAGTTCAACTTTAAAAGACCAAAAGTAAAAAACAGCCAATGTAACTGCTTAAAAGACTGAAAATGAAAGTAAAGGATTAAAATATAGTAATAGCGGAATTTGTTATGATATATGCATACATGCACATAGCATCATTTGGTGAATTTCATTCTTTAGTTTTCTCCTTTACCAAACTTTCTCCCTCCCCCTTAATCCCCTTTCCTTACTTCACTGTTCTCCCTTCTATTTTAGGGAAATCCCACCCCCTTTCCTTATTTATTTCTAGCTTCTACATACAAGAGAAAACATTTGACCCTTAACTTTCTGGATCTGGCTTATCTCACTTAACATGATGTGTTTCAGTTCTATCCATCTACCAGTAAATGCCATGATTCTATTCTTCTTTATGGCTGAGTAAAACCCTATTGTTTACATATACCACATTTTCTTTATGCATTCATTGATGAGCATTGATGGCCTGATTCCATAACTTGGCTATTGAGAATTGCATTTCCATAAACATTGATATGCATGTATCACTATAGTATACTGATTTTTTTAGCTCTTTTGAATAAATCCCAAGGGCTAGGATAGCTGGGTCACATGGTGGTTTCCTTCCTAGTCTTTTGAGGAATCTCTACACTGCTTTCCAAAGTGGCTGTGCTTATTAATAATCCTACCAACAATACATGAGTGGAACTTTTCTTCCATATCCTTGCCAGCACTTATTGTCATTTGTATTCTTGATGATTGGAACTGTAACTGGAAAGAGATGAAATCCCAGTGTAGTTTAGATTTACATTCCATTTTTATGTATAAGTATAATGCACAAATTTTAAAAACAATACATATAACAAAGACCAATAGAGTAGAGGAAGACAAACAAAGAGAAGGAGGAGAGAAGAAAAGGGGATGTACTGGGGATTGTAATGGAGCAAATTATGTTTTATATACATTTGTGAATGTCATAATGAACCTATTGTTATGTATAACTACAATTCAGTAATAAAACATTAAAAATAGCAGTAGTTGGGCTGGGGATGTGGCTCAAGCGGTAGCTCACTCGCCTGGCATGTGTGAGGCCCGGGTTCGATCCTCAGCACCACATACCAACAAAGATGTTGTGTCCGCCGAGAACTAAAAAATAAATATTAAAAAAAATTCTCTCTCTCTCTCTCTCTCTCTCTCTCTCTCTCTCCCCCCCTCTCTCTCTCTTTCTAAAAAAATAGCAGTAGTTTTTCTAAATAGGAATGTACTAATAACTTAAAATAACTACATGCAAAAATTGTTTCATAAAAAAACAGTATATTACTTATTACATATAAAATGTTAGCTTTGAGTTACCAATGAGTACCTGTAAGCACCTATTTACAAACATATCTACAAACCCACCTATACCCAGGACCTTAGTGTGCTGTTATCTGAGATATAATGTTTTCCTAAGCTTAAGCCTCCACGTTGAGTTTCCCCTTCCAAATAACGTCTTCTTCTAGGGAACATTATTTATATTTAAGTTCTCAGGTACTTCCTCTGCAACAGAGATTTCATAAAAATTTTCTACCATATTCAGTTCAACATACATTTAACAACTACTATAAAATTCATCAAATGATTTTTTTCAATCTAAAGAATTAGATTTTAAATCTAAAGAAAAATGGTTAATATTTATTTATCATATAGAAAAATATATACAATAAAGCAAGTTCCAACACACAGAAAAGGTTTTATTGGTGCATTACAGTTGTCCATAATGGTGAGATTTATCGTCACATATTTATACATACATAAAATATAACAATATTATTTGGTCAACATCATTCCCTAATATTTCCTTTTTCCATCCCCTTCCCCCTGGTCCCTTTCTTATATTCTACTGAATTCCTTCAATTGTTATGAGGCAGCCCCACACACGTCCTGCAACCTTTTTTTCCTTTTTCCTCTCTACTTTCTACACATGAGAGAACACACAAGACCCTTGACTTTCTGAGGTTGGCTCATTCTGATTATAAGTAGTTTATTCAACACAAAAAATGGAGAAACATTCCCAGCAGAATGTTCAAAGTCATGGAAGCAAGAAACAAAATGATAGATTTTGGAAATTACAATTGTCTAAACCTTTCTGTAACAAAGTACAAGCAGCAGAGAACAGCAAGAGGTAAAAGCGAAAGAGATAACTAGTTCACAAAGGACTTTCTGGGCCATTCTAATAGCAAAAACCCTTTTTTTTTTTTTTTTTGAGGGCAATGAAAAAATCACTAGAGGACTTGGAGCACTGATAGGCTCAGCTTGGCACTTGAGGAAAATGATTCCTGCAACAGAGTACAAGGAGAATGTGAGCTGAGAATAACTGAGGAGATAGGCAGGGCAAGAGAGGGGAGGGACCTGAATTAAAGCCACGGCTGAGCAGAGTGACTGCTTAGATAGAGATTTTGGGATTGGAATTGCCAGAATTTGGCAACCCACAAGACATTTCAAGCCTGCTATAAAGCTAGTCACAGAGAGAGACCATAGAAGGAAAAATGTTTTGGGCACCAATAAGGAACATTATCAAATTTGATATGTCCAGAAGGTGTACAAATTCACCCCTATATCATCTTTTGTCCTTTATAACCCTGAACATTTGAAGAGCTTATTTTGAAAGGGGGAAAAAAAAGATTTTTGTTAAATATGTTTTAAGAACATGAGAGGGAACTATGTTCTTCCTCACAGTAAAGTCAATAAAGTTCCAGATTACCAAAACACCTGCTTGAAATGATGTAAAAGTTGTTATCCAATCAGAGATAGTTAATCAAATATTTTATCTGTAGAACATAACTGGACATGCCACATCTGGAGGATCACAGTTTAGACAATAGGAAGGCAAAAGATATACTTGATAGCAAAACTGAACACGATGTTATCTTCCAGGATTCAAAGACTCCTGGGTTGTTTTGGATGTGCTCTTAATGCACCTCTCTTCAAATTGCGGGGTACATGTGTGGAACTGTTCTTGCCTTTGCTGAAACTAAGATGACCATCTTCTTCTTGGTCTGAATTTGGTTTGGATAGAAGAATCTGAGGGGTGACAGCATTTGTAAAAGACAGGGGGCAATAGGCCAAATTTGCATTCCCTTTTGGCAATGTAAGGCCAGACTTGTAGGAATGTGGTCAAGACATAACACTAAGATTAACTGATATTTTACATCTTGTAGTTGACAAGGCCACAAAGCTGCTGCAGTGTATGTCAATATGCCCAATGAGAAAAACAGGCTGTGCAGAGTATTTCCAAAAGTCACACATTGGCAGGCTGACTGATGCTAACACATTTGAGTAGCAATAGCCAATCCAAAGTGGTCTTGCATAATTAATAGATTTGGTAGTCTTGAAAAAGAATTTTTCCATGAAGAACTTGCTTTGAAAGCAAGCTTTCACTGCCAGGTCTCTGGGGAGACTCATTTTTTCCAGCACTCACTATCACTATCTCTGACTCATCTCTTCAAGTTTAAGGAAAAGTATTCTTATGAAAGGGATGTAGGGGGGACATGTGGGTTCACAATGGAACTTTGTAAGTGTCTCCAAATGTCCCCTGTTATCAAAGCATCATATGACTTTGTTGAAGCTCAGATTTGATGACCTCAGCTTTGGGCTCCATGCGGGAGTGGAGCAAGCAGGTGAACAGCAGGGGCAGCCTGCTATTCAGAGAAAGTGCTTCAAGGACTGCCAGTGGTTCCCCCAGATTGGGACAACTGTCATTATTGGAAGTAATGATTTACTCTTTAGAAAAGAAACAAAAAAAAAATGTTCTAGGCAGTGTGGGGTGGGAAGTCAGGATGAGAAGAGGAAGGAAAGACTATTCAGACACTTTAAGAAATGACTAGAAAATACCAAACAAGCTTGGGTGGCCTTCCTAAGTCCCTGCAAAAATAACCCCCACTCAACTGGCTAATGATGAAAACAAATACTGTGCAGAAGAATAGGCTTTTGTTGGCTTAGACTCTTGGATAAAAAAACATTAAGGAAAACAAATCAGTTCTCCAATGCTACAGTGATAAAATATGTCATTCTTGTTGACTTGATGAAATGGGCTATTTTAACATTTCATTTTGTTTTCTAGCTCCTTCTCAGTACCTTTGGATTACGTTTATCAAAGGATGGGTGGGTGGAATAGAGAGGTGCAGATAGTGGCAACTACTTTTTATCTAGTTTGTTCATTATGACCCACACAATTCTAACCAGGAGACTCTGCTTCATACCACTGAACAAAATTTCTTGGGACCTTCAGTTTTTTCAGTGGTCTGAGCTGAAAATGATTCTCTTTGCCATAGTACACAGCAAGAAATGGAGCTCTTTCAGACAGGTAAGATCAGCACAGTGGCCAAGAGGAAAGCATTATGCCTTGGTGTTTATCATGGCATCCACCTCTGCCTCTGGAGACTCCATTACCAGGGTTGATACAGCTTTGGCATTGGACAAATTATAGAGAAGAAAAATAAATGGCTTCTCCTTTGGGGGATGAGATTTTCAGATTTTTTTTCTATAAAAACATTTTACTGTTCTATAAACAGTTTCCTATGGCCCTACTTTTATTTTAATTACATGTATCCATCTTTATTTTTTCTTCTACTAAACCTGGGAAGTAAAGTATTGCACATTTAAAAGAAACCACATACAGAAAGAAACCACAATCTTGGAATGAAACACCCTGAAATAGCATCTACATTTCTTTGGACTGATGTTCACAGCTTCCATATACATGTGTCTCTGTTACTGAGCAGCTTTGAGATTATTGGGAGCAGAGCCTGTCTTTTTTCTGCAGGGTGTTATAGGCTATTGGCCTACTTATTGCCTATAAGCCAAGAACAGTGCGAAGGCAGTTTTCCTGGAATTCTGGTTTACTTCCTATCACAATATAAAGGATCCTGATATCACATTTGCAACTCATGATTCATACTGGAGGCCCGGATTCCAACTATGGAATGAAAGACTCTTCCCCCTGGAGTTTGATGTTATATATGAAAATTTCATGTAAATGCACCTACATATACATATATGTAATGATGTAATTAGTTTAATTAACTCCTCAAAGAAAATAATAATATTTGAAGAGTATATTATGCTTATATAATGAGGAGATGCTCTTGGAGAAATGGAGTCATGACTATACAGAAAAGCCTTCAGTGAAGGCCCCTTTGAAGTACAAGATACATAAAAATAACACATCATGGGGGTCATAGCAAACAACTACAGGAACTCCAAAGAAGAAGAATCCCCACATGGACCAAAGCATCAATGGCCTAGGTTAGAGTGAACTGTTATCCTCCCAAATGTCGTGGGTAGAATGTATAACTCTGAGCTGTGTATCAGTGCTCTTCTGGAGAGTTGCCACTTCTAAGTGATAGCCATGGCCCTCCCACAGGAGACAGCCTGTGTCTCCCAGACCACCACAATTATGCCTCGCCTCTCCTGGCCTCTGCCCACAGGATGGGTCAAGATGCCACTACCCACTTAGAGTACTCTCTCGTTTAGAATCCCAAGGGGATGTCCAACACCACATATGTGAAATTTGGGGAAATCGTCTTCAGAAAAATAAAAGTGGCATGTGTCAGAAATAGTAAAACAATAAAGCCCGACACACAGTTTTCAGAAGTTCATATATTCGATAATTCCACAAAAACTCGTTTATCAAATACTTCTAAATATGATTGATTTGATGAATAAAATCTAAAGCATGATTACACTACTTCTTGCTTTCTCAATTCCTAAGCATAACTTTATAATGATTAATAAAGGAAATTAATTTCTTACTGTTCAGAACTTAATCTGGTACCATGTGCCCTTCCTGTAGATCCCTGTCCTTATCCCAGTTCACCCAAAATGGATCGTTTTGTAGGCTCCTTTACATCTCTGACTTTTGACACTTGCAGCCTCATTCAGGCACATCAGTTGTTTGAAGTAATCCAATGCCACTCTGATCCTTGTTTTCACATGCCTGAGATCTTCTCTTTCTTCCTGGATCAGCTACCTGGGGGAGGGGGGGAGCCTATCCTGAACTGCCTTTCTACCAAGCCTCTAGAAATAATATTTCCCTAGATAGAGCTTAATTTTTAACTTTTTCTTTTGACATTTACCATTATTTTGATTTTTTACATTTATTTATGAGCATAAGTAGTTGATAATAGTAGTTAGATTTTATATACTCTAGTTTATCCCATTTTGCCTTAAAATTGTGATCAGAACAAATGGATTTTTCTTGCAGCACTGGGGATCAGACCCAGGGCCTTACATATGCTAGGCAAGCATTCTATCACTGAGAAATTTTATATAAAACAGCTTTGTAAAAATATTTTTAAATATTTATTTGTTGTTGAATAACTTTGTAGTAAGAATTCTGGCTGTCCAAAACTAAATTTGATATGGCTGGTAGATGAAACTAAACCCAACCCCACTACAGGTCCAAACATCATTTACCTCTGCAGACAATGAGAATCTCCTTAAGGGAAAAAAAACTCTCAGAACAAGTCTACCATTGGAATCAAACCCTTAGTTCTAGTGCATGGAATAGAATCTGGCTTACGGTAGGTGTTCAATAAATAAATTCTGTAACTAATCAAACCAAATTTAACTTTATCTTGGCATGCATAAACAGAGAGTATGATTTTTTCTTAGAACATACCTTAATCCTCAGCCTCACAAAGGGGTAAGGATGTTGGTAATTGAAAATGTCAGCGAGGAGCTAAATTCTGGGAGTCTTGGTGAAATGGTGGCCATTTTGTTGCTTTTGTTCTCTGTTTTAGCTGTCATATCTTGATTCCTGAGGTTTCAACTCAGGGGAGATAAAGACATTTATGGAAAAGGATCTCCTGCGTGATAAAGACAAAGGCAGGGATGATGGGGAACACATAGCTTACTGAATGCTTAGAATGGCACGGGAACCCAGGAATGACCCATGCAGATCAGGTACTTGTGGAAGAAACCCCTTGCATGTCCTAGAAATAAATGGGTAGAATTTTCAAGGAAAGAGTTCCTACATTAGAAAAATATGGCTCTCACTATCTGGTAAATTTGGTTTTACTGTCAATGTGATAACATTGTGCCTAAGAGTAGATATGGAACTCCTGGTTTGTTTTTTGATGTTATTGCCTATGTGACAGTAGGCAATTTGTAAGGAACAGAGATGTATTTCACTCAGTTCTAGAGAATGGAGATTCACAGCTCAAGACACGAGCAGGTTCAGTGTCTGGTGAGGGGCTGCTCCATCAGCTTCAATGTTACTTGTAGCAACATCTTTACATGGCAGATGGCTGAAGCCCAAAGAAGGGACTAATTAGTGCCTTCCAGACCTCATATAAGATTGGTCTATCCTTATAGCATCATCACCTCCTAAAAGGCCCCACTTCTTAATATTTTTACATTAGGAATAAGTTTCAGCATAAATTTTGGAAGGAACACAAACATTCAAGCCATAGCTGGAAACATCTGGAAAATGAATGGATAAATGAATGAACATGTAGTAAAACTGATTTCTGAGAAAACAAATTTCCCCCATGTTTAAAATATTAGTGAAAACATATATTTAAAATTAGATAACATCAGAACTAATGGAGAGCTTAGTAACCAACCAGATTGAAACCCTTGCTTTGTTGATGAGAAAACTTTTAGTCCTATGACTTGCAGAGACTAGCAGGCAGGCTTGCTGGTTCCCAGGACTGCAGCTTTCTCTGTACAGAAGAGATGCTCCCTAAAGCATGATGTGGAAATCAGTTTTACTTGGAGCCAAATTGAAACCATGAGAGATGTTCATTCTGAAGACAATCAGGCTCTGAGCCTTGAAAGCCATGTCAAACCAATAAGTATTAATGGCTCCTACTAATGAAGAAGTCAACTATTTTCCATTTCCACTAAAAGAAATTTAGAACTAAATAGTGTCTCAAAAATTTGATCATCCCTTTAATCAAAGCCACAGCAAAAAGCATACTTTCCTTGAACCATCACATCTTGGAACAAAATGACTTTAAATTGCATGGACTCTGAGAAGCTTCTATCAAATTCAGGGAGAAAAAGAAAGAAAAGAAAATTTATTAGTAATAGTAAAAGAATAAATGCATCTGGAAATTTTCATTTGGCATCTGAAATTCTGCTTAGAAACCTCTGTGTGTGTGTGTGTGTGTGTGTGTGTGTGTGAGTGTGTGTGTGTGTGTGTTTAATTATAAAAGAGATTTAGTTGTAATAATGTTAATCCTTTCACCCACCTAAAAAATATGTATTAAGGTTCAATATCCTTCCAGGAATAATGCTACAGAAAAATCACAAGTACTTTGTTAAAGCTAGGCTAAACACAGAGGTAGGCAGCACAAATGACTTCCCAGAGGAGCCAAGTCTTGAGGGACAATAATTGTTCACCAAATAAGGCCTGAGGTTGAAGGTATTGCAAACATAGGCAAAGAGAGAAAATCTTCAGAAGCAGAGAAAATCTCAGTGAGTCTGAAGCACTGAGTGTGGAGAAGAGGTGGCGAAGGGGTCTAGTTAGTGGTTAGGGAGAATGGAGCGGGAAGAAAGGCCATCTCAGAAGTCTGAGTGTACCCCTATACCATAAGGAGCTAGCCAAGAAAGTGTGATTGGACCTAATCATATTTTAAAAGCAAGCAACATTTAAAGGCTCTTAAACAGCATAAGTCCATAAGAAAGGAGTCAATAAAAAACAGAGATACCAAAATACTGGTTTTCTCACCTATGAGATTAGCAAAAAGAAAAATTAACTCGGGTGAAGAAACAATCATTTGTTTATACCTGTGGCAAGAGTAATAACTATTTGGCAGGATATGTTAAGATGACAAGCACACATAATCTTGGACTTAGCAATTCCAATTCTATCTCAGAATTATTCTCACATCTCTGTAGAGTGACATATATACAACTTTATCCACTGCAGCATTATTTGTAGTAACAGAATGTCCATTAGAAGCAGATTGGCTAGATATGTTTTGCTAGCTCAACATGATAGAACACCTTGCACATTAAAGAGGGAACTTCCTTAAAGGAAAATATCACCAAGATACATTGTAAGTACAAAACAGTGTGTACACATGGTATGTTTATGAAAAACGGAAGATATATGGATATATTAATATATTTTATTCTACATGTATAAAATATTTCTGCAATCACACATACACAAGGGAATTGGGTAGCCGGAAGGTAGGTAAAAGAGGGTCCTTTCCAGTGAACAATTAACTTTTGTGATCTTTGTTCAAAGTGTTTCCTGGAGTGATATGAGCAGAGCCCAAAGTGCAGCAAGTTGAGTACTGGATTACTTAGGAAGTGGTAGACATGAGAATTGTTTCAAGAAGCCTGGCTATTGATAGGGAGAGTGAGAAGGTAGGGTTTGGAGTGGTTTGGGAGGGGCAATAAGATCAGATTTAAAGTCTCTTTTGCTTAAGAAATAGACTTGAATTTGTTTTTAAATGTATATACTCAGGGAGTCAGGGCAGTGAAAGATACAGTAAAAAGAAAGAGATATTGATGAAATTAGGCAAGAGAAAAATATAAATACTGTGAATTTCTAAACAAGCTTCAAAATTACTAATCCAAGAAATAAATTTCTCCTTCTACCCACCTCTCTCCCCGCCCCCTCTATTCCTCTCTCTCTTCTTTCTTCCTTTCTGTTCTTATCTGTCATCTATTGTATTTTGAATAATGATTTATATTAAATAGGGCTCACTAAATGATCATTTAAACTCTGAAATCATGGTGCCTGAGCTCATGTTTTGGGATTATCTTCCTTCATTAAACTTTAACTGCTACATGGCACATCTTCCCCTGCTGTCTCTGGAAGGTGCAAGGAGTTTTGCTCCCAGCCACCTCCTTGGCCTCTACTCTCCACCCTGTCAAGAATGCTGTCTACAGGTGAAACCTCCATCAAGGTTTTTGCTTCCAGTTAGTTGAGACCCACAGTCAGTGTAAAAGGCAAGACACAGCCCCACATATTTCTTTCTAAATCCTCCTTGTTTTCTGTGATCCAGCATTATCAATTCCCCTTTCTGGAGTTTTCTAAGTGAAAAATTTGTCTTACACTCCCCCTAGTGACAGCCCCAGGAATGGCTTTCTGTGACTTAAAGCACACCACCTTGATAACAAAGAGAAAGAGCCAGCTCTGATAATGATAGGAAAGTAAATACTCCCTCCTCCCAGGCTCCCAATGACGTAGGCTGATGCTGCTCTGTGATTAGAAAGAAGGATTTGGTATTTAGAAATTGATAGATTGGAGGAAACGAACGTCAGTCTTGAGTGTCAGTTGTAGTATAAGCGTCACCAGATCTTCCTTGTTTCCTGAAGAGGAAAATGTTAGAAGCAGGAAGTCTCCAGACACATAAAGGAGACAAGAATGTAAAATATGCTGATCTTTCTTGGTCTGCACTGGTGAGCCCAAAGCCAAGGAGGTAATCACTGCCACACTTGGGAGGCTCAGCTTCAGAAGACAAGAATCATAGGTTTCAGTGAGCAGAAAACATGTAACCTGTAGAAGAGACAGCTTAAGTGGGACTTGATACCAGTGATTAAATATTTGAGAGACTGACATGTAGAAGGTTAAACTTCCTTATTCAAAACAATGCCTAATTAGTGATTCTGAATCATTTGAGGGTCAATTTGAGAACTGATGGATCTATGGACTTTCTCTCGGAAAAAAAAAATGTACTTTCATGTCACACAAGCAGAGGAAAAAAATTAATGCTAATAAGCATAGAACAATATGCTCTGTATCATTTAAAGGTTAATAACAAAATAACAGGAATATACTATTTTTTCTGTCAATTGGAAAAGACAAAAAATCTTAATAATGCCAATTATTATCCAGAGTGTGAAGAGGCAGTTTCTCCTACCACTATTGATGCACTGTAGTGGCACCACCTTTTTGGAGGACTTTCATATATTAAGTGATCTCTCTCATGCTTCAGCTCCCACCTTGAAGGCTGAGATACTCTAATTTATCTCATCTATCTGGCTCAATCATCTCTTTGAGCTTTAAAAACAAATAATCAACTATGAATATCTTCACTTGACTATCTCAGGGGTTCTTCAAATCCAACATGCTCAAGACAAATCTCAAAACCTCCCATAAACTCAACCCCTGGGAATGTTCCCTGACTGTCCTGCTTCTCAGAAATCTCCAAGGAACCTTTGGCATTTCTTCTACTTTCCCCCATTCCCCACGTCACCACAACAGTTTAAGCAGGCATCATTCCTCACTTGGATGACTATAACGCCTCCCAACTTATGTTTTAACACCCACTCGATTCTTCTGATGGTTATTCTCAGTGCAGTCATCTTTTCAAAAGTTAAACCTAAGTATATCAAAGCCCCCGCTTAAAGTCTTGGCATTATTTTTAAGATGACAGAAATCCTAACCACAGCCTCCAGACCCTGCACAGTCTACTTCCTAAGAAGATTCCCAGGTGCTGCAACCAGTGCGGCCAAACTAGCAGGTTCCAGCAAAGGGCAATGGGAGATTAGAAAAAATAAAGAGTCACATATGCAGATCTTGAAAATAAAGCTGGGGTCAGGTGAAGCACTGCTCTCTGATGGAGAAGCAGGTCTAAAGAATTACACAAGCAATCTTTATTATATATATATATATATATATATATATATATATATATATATATATATATATATATCTCATTAATTAGATTAAAGACCATGCAAGCATTATTCTTTGTATTCATGAAAGTTACAGAGTTAGCAACAGTGTGCAGGTATTTCCTCAGTTATATTCTATAGTTGCAATGTGAAGTGTTAGGAGCATTGTGCAGCTCTCAAGAAAGTCCACTGTTTAAAGTTACTAATTTGCTGGCAGATTCAGGAGCAGCAACTGGTGAAACATTGTGGTTATCTTAGCGAGGAAGTTCATTCATAGGAGCAGCAAGTGCCTGAGAATAAGATCAAAGCTGATAAAACAACAGAGTGTCCCCATGGAGAGCATTGCCATAGCAACCCTGCATCCTACACCTTTGCATAGAGACTTTCCCAATCACCAAGCATGCCACAGCCATGAATTCATCAGGGACCCCAGTCTCAGATACTGGTCTCCCAATCACTATCACTGCTTTCCATATTTCTCCCTTTTTTATTTTTTAAATGCAAGTGATGGATCAAGACTTGAAGTCATTTAATTTCTCTTCAGCATCCTATTGTTACAATAAAAAATAGAATTGTAGCAAACATATAATTCCAAAAATGTACTAGAATAAATGTTTTAATATATTTCAGGGGTTAAAGCCTTTTACAACATTAAGTATTTGATTATCAAGCCATGCAGGATCCATAGAAGCAATTTGATCTTCTTGAATGTCCTTGATATGGTAATTCCATAAGATCCAGGCTACCATTATTTCTCTGCCAAATGCCCAATAAATGATTTTTAATTTTCTTCCAGTCCCATTGAGAAGCATTATATTTTGCTGCTGTAAAACAAACATATATATAATTAGCATGGCAATGAAGATTTTGTCTAAATTTAAGGGCAGCAAGTTCATTTCCAGGATTAATAACTGTAGCTTCTAAAGCATTTAATTTTGCTTCTATTTTATCATCAATATTTGCTTGGTTTTGCAAAGCTTTTGAAGTATTTTTTGCTAAATTCTCAAAAAATTCGAGCATTATGAATACCATTGGATAAAGCTATGGCAGCAGTCATGCCAGAAACTAAAATAGATATCAAAGCAACTATTCCAACTACTATAAGGTCAAGAGCATGGTACTGTCTTTTTAACTGAGCATAAATTCCCTGTAAAACTTGAAATCTAATATCAGAATACAAGCACTCAGAAATATTAGCTGGAGTCATAATAAAAGAAGGTTGTCTTAATAGTAGTGTGTCTTGTCCTTTATTATATCTAGTAATACAGTTAGTCAAGTTGCAGCTGTAGCAACTTAGATGGTATTTTTCTCTTGTCCTGTTTACTATAATATTTCCAGTCATTAAAACATAAGGGGATTGTACGCAGGCTCACAAGCCATAACAAGGAGCCTCTTTACAATCTTTATTGTCATGATCAGATAAAGGAGTGCCACTAAAGTTAACAAAAATCTGAGGTGGCAATCAAGTGCCAAAGATCTCTTGGTATGCCACGGCCACTGGAGGTTAAAACATTACTTATATATCCACCAGGGGTCATAAATTTTTGATATAAATGCCTTTCATCAAGTTTATTAGGCCAATCCAAGATATATTCATAACTTCCATAGACATTATGATGTACTGGCCAAGGGTTGGCATAATCTATTCATTTAGGAAAGGCACCCAATTCTGTAATAGTATGATTAGGACAATAAGGTAAAAGTAGGTGTTCTGTAGGGAGCACAGCCACATCATGGGATATTCCTATTTTTAACTGTCTGAATATATTTAGTTACATCCCAAGGGCCAGTAATTTGGGCTACCTTGGCTCCCCCATATGCTGTACTACCTTCTGGGACCATCTTTAAACAGCCAGTATTGTCATTGTGGAAACAACATATAGGTAAGCTCCCACTGAATCCAGTATAAATAAATCCAACTGAATGGACAGATGTAATATGTATATCTGAAAATACTTCCATCATGTGTGTGTCATTAGTAACTATAGGTACAGATTCTCTAGTCCACACAGCTGGGTAAACTAAAGGTGGATCTGGAAAGTCCAGTAAGTTTCCTCAAAACCAATACTTAACTGACAGCTTAGTAAAGTCAACATGGCCACAAACATTGTGGCAGGAGATTTTATATTCCCCTGTTGTATTGCCATCTGTTCAGCCTGGTGGGTTAAATTCTTCAAATGTCCCCATGTTCTCAAGCCTGCCTTCTGGGTTTGGCGAGTTCTCTGCCTCTTCTTCCTCAATTTCTTGTTCTTGGTGGGTATCGGAATCAACATTTCCAGCGTCACTTTTAGTCATTTGAACTGTGATTTGAGGTTTTCCAGGATGATGTTTCAGGTACCCAAATAGCACAAGTTGTTCTTTCTGGAAAATTACAAGCATGACCATACTCCATATAATAATCCATATAATCACTGAATTTGGTCCATTTCACTGTCCTGTTTGTAAGTCTTCCACCAGACCAGACCTGCCGAGCCTGCTGTTGTATGAACCATATGTCTCTCAGCAGCAATGCGACACTCAGCATCACAATTCAAAAAATTTAATATAAATAGAGCATGATTTAAACAAATCATGAGGGGTCCCTTTTCTTTTTTGTTATTGTTTTGTAATTGTAATTTTATAGTTAAATAGCTTGTTTTATATCAGTCTGGTCTTAAGGATTGTAAAGTATATCAGATTGGGGTTTAATATGATATTGATCATAAAATTGTGAAAAGATGAACTAGTATAGGCTGCAGCATTATTAGTTTTAATATGTAGTGGATGGCCCAACATTGTAAAAGTAGTTAAACCGTGGGAAATGATTTGACATGAATACTCCCCTGTATGAGCAGTAGTAAATATAAAACAGGAGTGTCAATAGTAATATGAACATAACCTTGTTTACCAAATTGAGGGATGTGAATCTCATCCATTTGTCATAATTGATTTGGGCAAAGGCCATGAGGATTAACTTCAGTAGATAAAACTAAAGTATATATTACATAATAAGGACATTGATGATCAATTTGATGAGTTTGTTTTTTGAGTAATATGAATTTTTTGTGTAAGCTAGAAGCATTTTGATGACGGAAAGTATGAGAAGCTTGAGTATAGTTGTAAGGAGTTAATTGTTCACAAACTGTAATAAGACAATCAGTTTTATTATTTTCTGTTGTCAAAGGTTCTGGAAGTTTAGAATGAACTCTAATGTGCCCAATAAAGGAAGGATATTGATGTATTTGAATTGGTTTTTGTAGGGTCAGGAATAAATAATTTTTTAGATTGAATATGTCCAATTGTAGTAGTTTTAATATGTATAGCAACTCCCATTGTATAAGTATTGTCATTGTAAATATTTAGTGGCTTATTAGTAAAATAGATTAAAGTACTAATGAGAACTTGATGCTTAGCTTTTTGTGTAGATTTGTAAGATGTTTGAAATATTTTAGTATGAGCAAGTCTATAGTAATCAGTTTTTCCTGAACTGGAGCCATCAGCAAACAGTTAAAGTTTTAGGTATAGGTTGAGTACAAATAATTTTTGTAAAAACAAAAGAAGTTATTGCAGTAAACTGAATAAGTCTATTTTGAGGATAATGATTATTTACTTGACTAGGAAAATTAGCAAAAGTTATTTGCCAAGCATGGGAAGTTTGTTAAAGCTAGAATTGTTTAGTTTAAAAAAGGTACTGTAATATGGTTTAATTCCTATTAACTGTAAAACTTAATTTTTATTTATTTATTTATTTATTATTAGTCGTCCAAAACATTATAAAGCTCTTGACATATCATAGTTCATAATTTGATTCAAGCAGATTATGAACTCCCATTTTTACCCCATATACATATTGCAGATTCACATCGGTTACACATCCACATTTTTATATACTGCCATACTAGTGTCTGATGTATTCTGCTGCCCTTCCTATCCTCTACTATCCCCCCTCCCCTCCCCTCCCCTCCCATCTTCTCTCTCTACCCCATCTACTGTAATTCATTTCTCTCTCTTGTTTTTTGTCCCCTTTCCCCTCACTTGCTCTTATATGTAAATTTGTATAACAATGAGGGTCTCCTTCCTTTACCATGCAATTTCCCTTCTCTCTCTCTTTCCCTCCCCCCTCTCGTCCCTGTTTAATGGTGATCATCTTCTCATGCTCTTCCTCCCTATTCTGTTCTTAGTTGCTCTCCTTATATCAAAGATGACATTTGGCATTTGTTTTTTAGGGATTGGCTAGCTTCACTAAGCATAATCTGCTCTAGTGCCATCCATTTCCCTGCAAATTCCATGATTTTGTCTTTTTTTAGTGCAGAGTAGTACTCCATTGTGTATAAATGCCATATTTTTTTAATCCATTCATCTATTGAAGGGCATCTAGGTTGGTTCCACAGTCTAGCTATTTGAATTGTGCTGCTATGAACATTATTGTAGCAGTATCCCTGTAGTACGCTCTTTTAAGGTCTTTAGGGAATAGTCCAAGAAGGGGAATAGCTGGGTCAAATGGTGGTTCCATTTCCAGCTTTCCAAGGAATCTCCATACTGCTTTCCAAATTGGCCGCACCAATTTGCAGTCCCACCAGCAATGTACAAGTGTACCCTTTTCCCCACATCCTCGCCAGCACTTGTTGTTGTTTGACTTCAGAATGGCTGCCAATCTTACTGGAGTGAGATGGTATCTTAGGGTGGTTTTGATTTGCATTTCTCTGACTGCTAGAGATGGTGAGCATTTTTTCATGTACTTGTTGATTGATTGTATGTCCTCCTCTGAGAAGAGTCTGTTCAGGTTCTTGGCCCATTTGTTGATTGGGTTATTTGTTGTCTTATTGTTTAACTTTTTGAGTTCTTTGTATATGCTGGATATTAGGGCTCTATCTGAAGTGTGAGGAGTAAAAATTTGTTCCCAAGATGTAGGCTCCCTATTTACCTCTCTTATTGTTTCTCTTGCTGAGAAAAAACTTTTTAGTTTAAGTAAGTTCCATTTGTTGATTCTTGTTATTAACTCTTGTACTATAATTTTTATCTTTAATAAGAAGTTGAGCAACCAGATCATGAAATAAATTTAAATTTTTTTGATGAGAGGAAGATAAAGCCATTTTATAATTTTTGAAGATTGCCATATAGCTCCTGTAGATGTATGAGTAGCCAATATAAGAATATGTATATATATATATTTTTAATTAATCTTAGTAAGTTGAGCATTTTTAATACTAGTTTCAACTTTTGATAAGGCACTTTTAGCTTCTGTTGTGAGTTGTTGAGAGGTCGGAGAGGGATCTCCACATAAAGTAGCAAATAAAGGTTTCAAATTTGCAGTAGATAATTTTAATAGGTCTGAGCCAATTAATATCCACCAGTAATTTTTAAAAATCATTGAGAGTATGTAATACATTAGTTTCGATTTGTAAATTTTGTGGCTGAATGGTATCTTTAACTAAATTGTTTAAATATTGAAAAGGAGAAGTTTGTATTTTTTTTTAGGAGTTATGCATAGACCCATATTTTTTAAGAGAAGTTTCTAAAGAAGCATAAATTTGTACTAATACATTTGACTCAGGATGAATTAAAAGTATATTATTCGTATGAATATGAATATCTGTATATGTATCAGTATATTGTTTATGTATAGAATCAATTGTTTGAGCCATAAAAGTTTGACATAGGGTAGGATTATTAGCCATGTTTTGTGGCAATATTTTTTAATAAAATCTTTTAGTTGGTTCTTTAAAATTAATAGATGGAATGTTAAATGTAAAAATGTTTATGGTTAGTTGGATGTAGAGGTATAGTGAAAAAATATCATGTTAATTTTATAATAAATTATAATAAATAATATTTTTACTATACCTCTACATCCAATTAACTATTATATCCATAGGAGAAGGAAGTCCAGGCTAAAGAGTATCTATTAATTTTATAGTTTTATTAATTGTTCTAAGATCTTATAAAAATTCTTTAGTTTTATATTTTTTTTTCTTAATTACAATATTGGAGTGTTCCAAGTATTTAAAGTAAGTTTAATATGATTAGTTTGAAGCTGTTCTTGGATTAGCATTTGAGTTATATAAAGTTTTTCCCCAGTTAGGGGTTATTGGTTTACCCAGTAGGGTCCTCTGATAATCAACTAATATTTTTTTTGCTGTCTGTTGGGTAGGAGAAGATATTAGGTTCCTTTAAAAAAAGGAGGATCACGAGTATATTTCAATTCATATGGTCTTTGTTGGGAAGATTATGGTATTGGAGAATATCTTTCTTGTTGATTTTTATTTAAATCTTTAATGGGAAATAAATCTTTTATTAAGAATTTGGGAAATGACCATGGAGTTAGGACTTATTAGGAAAAGTCCCATATTATTTAAGATATTATGATCATATAAATTAATTGATATATTGTTAAGGACAGAAGGTTTTAAACGTCCTTTATTTTTATTTGAATCTTTCCATTTAAGATAGTAATCACTTTGTGTAAGTTGAGAAATATGATCTATATCTTTTAATTTAGAAGTCTTATGTAAAGACCAATGTTTAGGCTAATGTAACAGAAATAATAGAAATATCTGTATTATACCAATAATACTTTGAAAAAATTCTTATTTATTTTAAGTTTTAATTGTGGGATTTTTTTTCATTAATTGTGTTTAGTATGTTTTATCAGATAAGCCAAATCTTTTACCATCCTTAGATGTTTGTGATAAAATTTTTTTCTGTGGTTTTGTAAGGTAGAAGAAGAATTTCAGCATGTTGTTTTTTGGAAGTATTTGAACAACAGAATTAGTAGTTTGAGCCATGATTTTTATTTTTCCTGTAAAATTTGGATTATCATTTTAGGTAGTATTTGAAAAATCTCTTCATAGTAAGGCTACTGTAACCTAATAGAAGTCCTATTGTGCCAGAAGGTAAAGGGCCATAAATGTCAGTAGGGCCTGAGATCCCGTTTCTGGTGTTAATCTGTGGTGGTGGGACAGAAGTCGGTTCTGCACTTCTTGCTATTCCCCTGTGGAGGGCTTGAATGGTTAAATGAAGGGATGGGCTAGATTGTGTATTTGTTCTGGAGTGAGTGTTAGAGCCCCTAATATTTGATGGAACCAGGGCTGGCCCCTTTTGTTTTCCATCTGGGGAGGTAAATATTGTCTTTTTTTATTTATTTGTGATATACATTTATTTGTTTAGTGTTTATCATGATGGTATTTAGGATAGAAACCTGGTTGAGATGAATGAGTATTGTCTTGATTTTGAACTTTTTATAGTTTCTAAAACAATGCCCAGGTTTTCCATAACTTAAACAGTTTTTTTTTAATTTTTTATTAATTTTTTTAAATTTACATATGACCGCAGAGTGCATTACAATGCATATTACACATATAAAGCACAGCTTTTCATATCTCTGGCTGTATACAAAGTATATTCATACCAATTCGTGTCTTCATACATGTACTTTGTATAATGATAATCATCACATCCCAAGGTACACTCATAAACTGCTGGTAGGACTGCAAATTGGTGTAACCAATATGGAAAGCAGTATGGAGATTCTTTGGAAAATTGAGAATGGAACCACCATTTGACGGAGCTATCCCTCTCCTCAGTCTATACCAAAGCACTTAAAAACAGCATACTACAAGGACACAGCCACATCAATGTTTATAGCTTCACAATTCACAATAGCTAAATTGTGGAACCAACTTAGATGTCCTTCAGTAGATGAATGGATAAAAAGAAAATGTATATATACACAATGGAATATTACTCAGCAATAAAAGAGAATAAAATCATGGCATTTGCAGGTAAATGTATGGAGTTGGAGGAAATAATGCTAAGTGTAGTTAGACAATCCCAAAAAACCAAATGTCGAATGTTTTCTCTGATATAAGGAGGCTGATTCTTAGTGGGGTAGGGAGGGGGAGCATGGGAGGAAGAGATGAAATCTAGATAGGGCATGGGGTTAGAAATGAAACATAGTTTTTTGAAAGATTTATTTTTTAAAGAAAGCTGTCAGGTTTTTTATAAGGTTGTTTTTTTAGGACCCAGTCAAGGTTATTTTCTGAATATATGTATTATCGATATTAGCATGTAATCAGAAACCCCTCTTTTTTTTTAAGAATGGATACCCTTTGGCAAGTCTTATTAACATTTTTTAAAGCCAATTGTTTCATTAGTAAATTGCTAGCATTTGGGTTTCCAATCATATGACTTATAGCTTGATATAGTTTTGCAATAAAATTTGTATATGGTTTATTAGGACCTTGTTTGATTTTATTGATATTTATAATTTTTTTCTCTTAGTTGGTAATTTTTTAAAGTTTTTTTTGTAGTCGTAGTTATTTGTAAATAGATTTGTATATTAAAATTTAATCAAAGAGTTATATCAGTAAATTGTCTAGTTCCAGTCAACATTTTATAAGTAATATTAATATCATGAGCTTTATTTTTGTTTGTTTCAAACAAAGTTTAGTCCAATTAGATTTCCCTATCAGATAATTATCTGCTGATAAATAGGTTTTGGTTATTGTATGCCAATCACTAGGTGGTAAAGCTTTATTGGTAAATGATTTTAATAAACTTTGTATAAATGGAGATGTAGGTTTATATATAGAACATGTAGTTTTTAGTTGTTTTAAGGTTTTAAAATGAATGGGCTTATCTGATCAAAGTCTCTGACTATGATTGTTTGGATCATCTTGTTTAAAAATAGGATATATTTTAAATTACCCTGTATTTTTTTTTCAGCTGTTTTGGCTCCTTTAAGATCTTGTTGTATTGGTGACAATAATGGTGGTTTAAAAAGTATTTCATTTTATGTTCTACTTTGGGTTTAGATCCAATTACTGGAGTAGAGGTAGCCATCGTCTGTTGGGAGCTGCTCTGGAAATACACATCCTTAAGTCCTGAGAAAGAGAGACTGAACAATTATTGTGCCCTGCAATAACTAGGGCTTTACCTCCACTTGGATAATGAGGTGTGGCTCCAGGAGTTAGGCATCACCCATCACCAGGTGGGGTTGAGTTACACTCACCTGTTCCTTTGTAATCCTTCCCCTTCCCTCATTTGAATGGCTTTTCCCCAATAAAACTAGGTTCCAGGAGTGCTCTTCTCTTTCTTGCCTGCCTTGCCTTCTTTGAGAGAGCTGGGTCAGAGGAGCCATCACAGAACCCAAAGAAAAAGGTATCTGTCTGTCTTTGTGTGATTATTTCATGCCAGCCCAGTTCACCTGGAGTGACCCTGACTGGTTTAGTCATGTGTCACAATAATGGCAAAATTGGAACAATCATGAATTAGTTTTCTCTTATTATCTACATCATCTTTAAAAATTTTTTAAGAGTCTTTATTTCCTCCATCTTGAGTATGTCGACTCAGATCTTTTTTTTCTAAATCTTGTTTATCTTCAGACGATGAAAGCTTTGGTGGAAAGGGGGAAAGTTCTGTTGGTATAAGCTATTTTTGTAATTTTTTATCATCTTTTATGGTGTTATCAAGATCAGGGTTTGCAGCTGGCTGAGGTACATTACCTGAGTAGGACTAAGACAGTCTTGAATCAAAGTCCATGAAGTAAAAGTAGGTATAGGTAAGTTGTCCAGGCCTTTAGCTTTAAGTCTAGTACGAAGATGTTTGCCAATTTTATCTCATAAGTTTAAATTTATTGTGTTTTTTTGAGGAAATAGAGAATATATTTCAGTAATATATTTTATAAATTATAAAAGTTGTACTTTTGTAACTGAATTATCTTTTTTAAGTATATTTTTAAGAATAGATATATAATCATCCTTTTCTCTTTGAATCTTGTATTCCCATGTTTTATACTTAATTTTAAATGTTTCTTTTTTATATATCTCATTTATCTTAGAGGCCTTTCTTTCAGTTTATAGGTATGTGCCTAACAGAAAGGTCTTTTCATCTGAGATTGAATAAGTTCCCCCTTATGGGCCACCAACTGCCGTGACCACTGCAGCCAAACTGGCAGGTTCCAGTGAGGGGTGATAGGAGATTGGAAAAAATAAAGAGTCATACACACAGATCTTGAAGATAAAGCTGGGGTCAGGTGGAGCTGCTTTTTGATGGAGAAGCAGGTCTAACGAATCATACCTGCAATCATTATTATATGTTTCATTAATCAAATTAAAACTATGAAAGCATTATTGCACTGCTCTACACACCCAGGCTCCTCTATCCCATTCTATTCTTAATCCCCACACTCCTGGACTCTGGCTTCTTTCTCTTGTTTCTTTTATTATGTCCCACTGTCCTATTTACAGAACAGAATATTTAAATTGAGCAACAAATACACCACTTATGGTAACTTTCAAATAAGTATGTTTTGAAGTCTATTTTTTTTTAGAAAAGTAATAGGTGAATAATTAGTTATAATATTCACTCGTTAGATGTATTAATATTATTAATGATAATATCTAATAAACTATAAGTTATGACTTTCAACCTATTTTAATGCACCTGTATCATTTTTATGTGCTTCTTCTTTCTGAAATGATTCTTCCCCTTTCTTTACCTACTTAAGTCCTACCCAGGACTCAATCACAATACCCTAAAGAAGGCATCCCTGTCACATAAGTTCAGCTCAGTTCTCTTTGGTCACTTCACAAATGAAAACATGAAACTATGCTTTTTCTTCATGGCATTTACAGTGATTTGTAATCATGAACTCATCTAAGTGATTACCTTAGCTCTATCTTTTCCTGCTACTAGACTGTAGTCTTCGTGCTGGCAAGTTCTCATCTTTTCCAACACATGCTAGTGTGTCTTGAAATGGTGAGAGGAAGGTACCTTGTGTGTGCATGTATGTGTGTTTACATGTGTGATAGAAAATGTAAAGAAGGAAATATGCAAAAATATTAAGTGGTTATCTCTAAGTGATACATATTTTCCATCTATATTTTTTTCTTAGGCAACAGCATGCATTCATTTTTAAACAGACAAAATCAATAAATGTTATGAAATTTTTCCTAATTGATTGAATATCAGAGGAAATGACTACCCATACCTGTACAATAGGAATGAACCACAAAGGATTACCAGAAAAACTGAGCAAAACTAATAAACATGTTACAGGGTCTTAGATGAAAGTTAAAATAACTAGTCACTGAGTAAACAACAGGCTAGAGATATCATTTTTAAAGTCTGAATTATTATCCTCAGATACATTTGGGGATGACTATTTTATCATAAAATGGTCTGAAAGAGTAATCAGAGAAAAAGAGGTTTATGTAATTAAAATGTATTGGCAGGCTTCTGAAGATGGCCGACTAGAGGACGGCTGAATTTCTAATTGCTCCATGGCTCAGAATTCAAGCAGTGGCTGTATTGCATCTCAGTGAGCTGAGTGAAAGAGGGAATTCACTGAAATTCAGTATTAGTCAGTTCGGGCATCTTACAGACTCAGACATTTGGGACCATTAAACAAAGAAAGAAAAAATACAGTGGAGCTGAGCCACTTACAGTACAGCAGCAGCAGCAGCAGCAGCAGCAGCAGCAGCAGTGCTGGTTCACCCCAGAGGGAGGGAGGGAGAGCAGAGAGAGAAATACCATGGACAGATTTGGTATGAAAAAACCTGAGATCAGAAAAGTAACCTGACCTTAGCCAATCCAGAGCCTGCACTGTGCACTGTGCACTGGTGAAAAGTGCCGTTTCTCAACTTGCTCATGAGCATTGAGGTGGGGTCATCTTGAAGCAGCCACACTGTGACTGCTGCTCTGCAGCTGGAAGATCAAAGCAAACACTGTCAGACTTTCCTAGCAAGGGCCTTCCACGTGGCCTAGGGTGTATCTAGCAGAATGCGAGTGAAATAGACACAGAGAAGATTATATCCAGAGAGATCCAAGTCAGAAAAGTGAAGGAGATCACAACTCTCTTCTTTGTGTCTGGCAGTTCACGACCAACTGAAGCAGGTCCGGAATCTGAACACGTGGGTGTGAATATACTCAGGGACTAATTCTGGAAAGCCTGTGCTCATGCACAATGAGTGGGTGGAGGATTGGTTCCTCTGACCACAAGTGCAATCTGGCAAGGCTCTTGAGATCCAGACTCCATGGAGATCAGCAACTGCCAGGCCCTAGGGGTGTGTTGATCTAATCTCTTTAAAAATTGTGTTGATCTAATCTCTTCATAGCACCACCCAACAAAGCACCACCTGCCAGAACTCCCTTCATAAACCCTGCAGAAGCTTTACCCTGGATGTTCTCCCATCCCTCCCCTTGTTCTATCAATACATAGCTCAAGAAGAAATGAAAAGAAAGACAGTTGGGTATAAACAGTGACCATCTACTCATCAACTATTTGAACAACTCAGTATATGTGATTTCTTCCTTTTTCATTAAAAATCTTTCTTTTTTTTCATGTGTGTGTGTGAGTGCAGTGCGTGTGTGTGTGTGTGTGTGAGAGAGAGAAATAGAGACTTCTTGATGCTTACTGATGGGCTGATTGATTCAAGGACATATGTACATACACACATTTTGTTGTTGTTGTTCTCATTTTTTAGTATTAATTAAGTTATTTTTCCTTGTCTAGTCTAGTTTTGAGGCTTAGGATTTTTCAGTTTGTATATATTTAGTTTTGTATTGATTTCATTTGTCTATTTCTCTTATTTCTTTCTCTCTTTTCTTCTGTTAAGCACCAACTTCTACTGTTCTCTCTTCCTCTCTCCCTTTACTATGCTTCTCCCATTTTTTCCTCCTTTCTCATAACCATCACCTGCTACATCACTTCTGCAGTCTTTGTTCACTTTTTGAAATTATAAACTCTTTTCTACCTTCCTAGAACATTTTCTTTTCTCCTAATTAACTGTATTTTTACCATCTTTTAGAAGTAACTGATTTATATAATTTCTACCTCCACCATTAATACTAATGCAGTTATTAATGCTGTGGATGACATAGTTGATATCTGCTGTTTGCTTTAAAGCCAGATTCAGTTTATGGTTACTGTTTCTACTCTTGACAATTGGTGACCCCATCATTCCTGTTTTTTTGTGGTAATTAATGTTGTAGATGCCATAGCAGGAACTGGGTGTTTAATGCTGTGTATGGTTTGCATCAGTTGTTACAATTGTTTCATCCTAGTCTGTTAGGTGTTGGGAACCTACAGGTACACTATAAGTTCACAAGGTAGAGACTTTGATGCTTAACTAAACTCAAAAGACAACACACTTTGCTCCACACACAGAATAATGAGTTTCAATCTTCAGATACACTTTAATTCAAATAATAGAAGAGTCCAGGCAAAAAGTGCACAGTTGTAATCCCAGCAGCTCAGGAGGCTGAGGTAGAAGAATTACAAATTCAAAGCCAGGCTCAGCAATTTAGCAAGCCCCTAAGCAACATAGGGAATAGGGAATGTGGCTCAGTGGTTAAGCACCCCTGGGTTCAATCACTGATACAAAAGAGAGAGAGAGAGAGAGAGAGAGAGAGAGAGAGAGAGAGAATAAAACAGATAAAACCCAAACTAATGATTAGACTACGCAATTTCTATCTCATTCAAGATGTTGTGACTATTAATATAGTGGACAACAGAGTACACACCTGTTGTCAAATGCATGATCTAGTTCATGGATTTTTATTATTAATAGTGTTGTTAAATGCTGACTCTTCCTTTCCTATATAGGTGGCAATTAGTGTCATAAATGTCAAATACTGAATACTTATCTTAAAGTTGCATAATGTTTCTTGCATTAGTACCACCCCTATCTCTCTCATCCCTCTAAAAAGGGCCAGAAAGATATTGGGACACTTTAAGATTTCAGAGTAGAGATCCTGTAGCTGAGATATACATCTCAACCAAGCAAAAGTGAGTTTCACACAATCTAACCCCACCTGATTCCTAACATTACTCTAACTCAAAGAATGGAGGAAACAAAAGCCCCAAACCAACAATAAGGACCCAAGGAGGAACAAAGAAATGAGATAGTCATCCACATACAGGAGTTTTACAGAACTCAAATAGACCTATTTAAATGAGAAGCTCTCCAAGACGTATCCTAATCAAAATGCCTTACATAGAAAACAAGGAAAGGATATGAAAAGCTGCAAAAGAAAAACATCCAATCACATTTAGAGGCAAACCAATAAATCTTATATCTGATTTCTCAATCCAGACCCTAAAATCTAGGAGGGCTTTGAATGAAATATTGCAAGCTCTAAAAGAAAACAGCCAAGGTTACTATACCCCCCAAAAAGCTTAGTTTCAAATTTGAGGTGGAAATTAAAATTTTCCTTTATAAGAATAAACTAAAAGAATTTAAGAGCACCAAGCCAGCACTACAAAATACTCAAATATAAACTGTACACAGAGAAACTAAAAATCAAAACCCAAAGCTTCCCAAAAGAGGAAGATCAATAGAAGAGTAATCTACTAGATGAGAATAAAGATATTATTAAATATAGCAAAAAACCAAAATGGCAGGAAACCATGAACACATATCTATACTCATGACAAATAGTCTCATCTCCCCCAATTAAAAGACACAGATTAGCAGAATGGATCAAAACACAAGACCCATCTATATGCTGTTTACTTTGGAGACTCATAGGCAAAAACTCCCTCAGGCCGACGGTAAAAAAAATGGAAAAAATAATTTTATGCCTACAGACCCTGAAAACAATAAGGAATAGCTAGCTATTCTCCTATCTGGCAAAGAAGATTTTAAGCAAAAATTAATCAGAAGAGACAAAGAAGGCCACTATCTCCTGGTAAAGGGAACAATCCAACAAGAAGGTATAACAATAATACACATTTATGGCCCAAATGTCAGCTCACCCAACTGCATTAAAAATAATAATAATAATTCTCCATGATCCTAGACAGACCCTAACACAATAATACTGGATGATTTCTTATCACTAATAAACAGGTTATTAGAGCATAAAATCAATGAGGATAATAATATAGATGTCTGTTAAGGTCATTTAATTTGTTTTATTTTTTTAGGTTGGAAATATCCTCATTATTATTATTATTCCATGAAACTGAAAGAAAGAGAACACTCTCAAATACATTCTATTTAATCAAAATAACCCTTATCCCAAGACCAGACAAAGATGCATCAAGAAAAGAAAATGACAGACCAATATCCCTTTTGAATATAGGTGCAAAAATCCTGGATAAAATATTAGCAAACTGTATACAAAAACACATATAAATGATGTTTGTAATAAATGATGATCAAGTGGGTTTTATTCCAGGGATACAAGATTGGTTCAACATCTGCAAAGTAATTTAATACTTAAACAGAATTAAAGAATCACATGATTATCTCAGTAGATACACAAACGACCTTTGATAAAATCCAGCACTCATTCTTGTTAAAAATCCTGGAGAAGTTAGGAATAAAAGGACTTAACCTTAACATCATAAAGGCCAACATCATACTGAATAGAGAAAAACTAAAAGTATATCCTCCAAAATCAGGAACAAGACAAGGCCATCCATTCAATATAGTCCTTGAAACATTAGCCAGAGTGATCAGGCAAGAAAAGGAAATATAAGGGATACAAATAGGAAAAGAAGTCAAACTATCTTCATTTGCCAATAACATGCTCCTTTCTATATCTAGAAGACTCAAAAAAACTCCACCAGAAGACTTTTAGACCTTAAAACTGGGATTCAAAAAAATAGCAGGATACAATATCAACACCAATAAATAAATATATTTCCTATACTCCAAACATGATTTAGCCAAGGAAGAAATCAGGAAAGCCATCCCAGTCACAAAAACCTTAAAAAAATGAAATGAAATATTTTGAAATTAATCCAACCAAGGAGGTAAAAAGGCTCTACAATGAAAATTATAAAACACTGAAGAAAGAAACACTGAAAATTATAAAACACTGAAGAAAACCTTATAAGATGGAAAAATATGCCATATTCTTATATAGGCAGAAAATGTGAAAATGGTCATACTACCAAAAGCAATATGCAGATCTAATGCAATCCCCATCAAAATACCAATGGTATTCTTCACAGAATTCAAAAAAGTAGTTCTTAAATTCATTTGGAAGAATGAGAGACTCCAAATAGCCAGAGCAATACTAAGCAAGAAAAACAAAACAGGAGGCACCTAAATACTGATACTAACACTGATCCAAAATTATACTACAAGATTTGTAGTAACAAAAACATCATGGTATTAACATCAAAAGAGACATGAAGACCAAGGGAACAGAATCAAAGACAGAGACAAATCCACATACTTACAGCTCGCTAATACTTGACAAAATTGCCAAAATATATACTGGAGAAAAGACAGCCTCTTTAACAAATGGTGCTGGGAAAACTGGAGAGCTATATGCAGAAAAATGGAACTAGACCCTTATCACCCTGTACAAAACTTAAATTGAAATGGATTAAAGACTTAGGAATTCAACCAGAAACTTTTCAACTACTAGAAGAAACACAGGGTCAATATTTTATCATATAGTTGCAGGCACTGACTTCCTTAACAAGACCTCCAAGCGCAAGAAATAAAACCAAGAATCAGTAAGTGGGATGCCACACTGGGTGTGGTGGTGCACACCTGTAATCCCAGCAGCTTGGGAGGCTGAGGCAGAAAGTTCTTGAGTTCAAAGCCAGCTTTAGCAACTTAGTGAACTCATAAGTAACTTAGACAGACCCTGTCTCAAAACAAAAAAATTTAAAAAGGGTTGGGGATGTAGTTCAGTGGTTAAATGTCCCTGGGTTCAATCCCTGGTACCAAAAACTGAATAAATGGGATGCTATCAAACTGAAAACCTCTGCACAGTAAATGACACAATTAAGAGCATGAATGGGAGAAAAACAGAATGGGAGAAAATCTTGGCCAGCTACTCCTCCAATAGGGGATTAATATCCAGAATATACAAAGAATTCAAAAAACTTAACACCAAGAAAACAAATAACCCAAATGGTCAAAAGAACTAAACAGAAACTTCTCAAAATAAGAAATCCAAATGGCCAACAAATATATTTAAACACCTCTATCAACTGGATAAATGCAAATAAAAACTACAAGGAAGAAATTACATCTCACTCCACTCAGAAACACAATGTCAAGAATATGAACAATAAATGCTGGCAAGGTTGGTGGGGGGAGCTATACTTGCACATTGTTGGTGGGACTGCAGTCTCATTCAACCATTCTGGAAAGCATTATGGATATTACTTAAAAAAAACTAGGCATTAAACAACCATATAACCTAGCTACCCTACTCCTTGGTATTCTCACAAAAGATCTAAAATTGGCATACTATAGCAATACAACCACTTCAACGTTTATAGCAGCACAATTCACAATAGCTAAATTATGGAATCAACCCAAGTGCCTGTCAATAGTGAATGGATTAAGAAATTTTTATATATATAGGCACACAATGGAGTCCTATGGGCCATAAATGAGAATAAAGCTATGGCATTTGCTAGTAAATGGATGGAAATGGAGAACATCATGCCATGTGAAATAAGTCAAACTCAGAAACGCAAATGAATGCTTTCTGTCATATGAGGATGTTAGAATAAAATAAAGGAAATGATAGGATATCATTATGATAGGATATCATAAAAGATAAAGGAAAGACCAGTCATGTACAGAAGGAGATCAAGAGGCAGAGTGGAAGAATGGGAAAGAGGAGGCAACGCAGAATGAATTCTCTAAAAAAATCAGGTTATGTACATATATAAATATACCACAGGGAATTCACCTTTATGTATAAGTAAAAAGAACCAATCAAATATAAATAAATAGATGAGTGAAAGGAAGTCTAATAGAGTAGAGAAAGGAGAATTGGAGAGGGGAAGGAGGACAAGAGGAAAAGGAGAAGGAAAAAGGGAATCGTGAACTGAAATGGAATTCCATGTCATGTAAGTGTTTGTCAGAATGAACCCAACTACCATGTATAATTATATAAAAGCTCTAATTACAACAAATAAATAAGTAAATAAATAAATAAGAGTTACAAACACACAAAAAAACATACTGACAAAAAGGCAATGAATGAACTGCATAAAATATCTATATTGCAAGTAGTAAATAAGCAGAAGAGTAAATTAGGGCAATGTCCCCAAACAAAATACTTAAAACAAGGTAAAACATGAATGAGAAATTAAAATATGTGAATGACAGTGGGGTTTGAAAAAGAGATAGTGGGGACAACGCAGAACAGAAGGAGAAATCGTAGAAGAAAATTTCTCTAAGCTGGAGACAAAGTCTTTAGCTATCAGTGACCTACTAATAGCCAAATAACCAGAAATCGCAGGGAGAGGAGTTTTAACACATGAACCCAGATATGCAGTCTATAAAAGCAATTAACTAAGTATATAAAGAAAATTCTAAGGCTTCCAATTGGGACTCAAATTATCTAACAGAATCAATTTTCTTCAGTCTAAAAGATGGTCATAAACAATAAAGTAATGTCTTCAACTTCCTAAGAGAAAATTATCTTGAATCTAAAATTCTTCAGTCAAATCCTTAATCCAGAAAAAAAATAAGACCTTTGCATACCTCACCACCCATGCATCTCATATGTAAAAAGAATCCAGGATATATTTCAACAAGTTGAAAAAGAAATATATGAAAGTAGAAAACACAATTGATTCACTTAAAAATATCTTTGGGGTTTGTTGTTGTTGTTGTTCATTCATTTGTTTCAAAAACTACTCTAGGGAATGGTTATATAGTAATAAGCAAAAAAAAAAGACAAAAATGGAGACAATAAGTAAATTTTTACATTAATTTTACTGTAAAAGAAAGAAAAATTGTAAGATAGCTTGAAAAAAATAATGGAATTGAGATGGGTTTTTTAAAAATTATATAAATAACACTACATTTGAAGGTTAATGGAAAGATAGAGTTCAGAGAGGAATATTAAATTGATGATTCAGTGATGAAAGGGTGAATTTCTGGAGCAATGTTTTTAGGTAGACAAAAGGGACTAGGATCTGAGGCAGAGTGAGAGGGGTTGGACCAGGCTCAGAGCCCAGACAGCTCAGCTAGAAACAGGAGCAAAGGCGACTTAAGTGGATACAGACACAGGGTGAGCAGCTCTGACAATAAGGACTTGTGGATATCTTCTCCTTCTTTTTCCTCAGTGCCACCTACTTGAGCATGACAACTGAAGTGAGAATAGAGGAATGTCCTCTGCACATGACTCAGAAAAGACCAAGTATAGAAAAGAATCAATTTAACCTTGCTGCTTAATCTCCTTTAATAAATTTAATTGAAGGGTTACGGTTTGCTTTAAAACTTACATTTCCTTTTTATGTGTTTAATCATATTTTACTTCCATGGTAATGTTTTATATATATATGTGTGTGTGTATGTATGTATGTATATATGTGTGTGTATAAATGCACACATAACTACACATATATAAGGTAATATATAATTTAATATATGTAATTTAATCATATTAAATGCTATTTATTCATTTCAACATTTAGAAACCACATGTAAAAACTGAAGTCAAATATAATCGAGTAATATAATAGGAATATGTAAACCTTGACAATATTAAAGTAATATAATAAATAGAATTAGGAGCAAGAGAAATGAGAAGGAAGTATAACTGTACTAAATCTCATTTTTGTGATGAGTTAAAAGAGCCTATGTAGAATTTATATATTGAAACACAGTTCTACAGGCAACATCCAGAAAAAAACTAAAAATGATATTATAACTTAACCCATTTTAGAAACTCAGAAGGCAAAAAGAAGTTGGTTAAAGTTCTTTTAATTCCTCATCTTATAAATCATTAATAGATATAGTCTCAAGTTGATAAATCAAGAAAATATACTATCATTTAAAATTATAATGGTCAGCATGATTCAGTGATGCTCACCTGTAATCCCAGAAATTTGGGAGGCTGAAGCAGGAGGATTCCAAGTTCAAGTCTAGACTCAGCAATTTAGCAAGGCCTTATCTCAGAATAAAAAATTTAAAAGTTTAGGGATGTAGCTCAGTGGTAAAGCACCCCTGGGTTTAATACATAATAATAAAAATAGTTAAACTAAATTAAAATGGTCAATTCCAGAAGAAGAGAGGAGAGGAGAGAGATTTCAAATTTCAAATTTAAGTATCATTTGATTTATCTATCAACATATACACATGTATTATTTTGAGTTTTTTTAACTCAGTAATTTAAGAAATCATAAAGACTATCTTAGAATCAAGTAGTATCTCCAAAAGTTTTATATAATAAGCACTTGGTAATGTCCAGCTCCTTTCAAAATTGACTTACTAAGTGCTAACATAAATGTGCTAGCTTTCATCGAAGATTGCATTGAAGAAAAAAAAGTATATTTTTTATTGTTTATTCCAAAACTGCTTTTGAGGAGATCTTTTATTTCATGACTCAGCATACATGGAGTTGTTACCAAATCTCTTTCAATCTCGGTGTTAAATAATTTCTGCTAAAGAACTGTTTGCTTTCTCCTCTCTAATTAAGAGAACTGTTAATAGGTTATGTTTGCCCCTTTAACCAGAAGTTAGACATGAAGCCTTATCCCAGCACCTTGTGTTACCTTACATGGGTGGCACATGTGTTTCCTTCCCCATGTTGACATTGAATTTTACTTACATGTGATGTAAACTAAGATAGAGAAATTATTTGGAAAGGGAAGTGGAAAACAGTCACATAATTAAATGTATTTATGACCATTCATAAATGGTCCTTCAACTTTCTCAAGCTGTCAACTTTGCCTCAAAAGTTCATTTTCCCATTATTTTAGGGGCAATATGGGGTAAATTTTAATGTGATTACATAAAATACAAAATAGGATGTCGTCAAAGATTCTCAAATAAGCTGGATAAAAGTTCTAAGCATAGAAAAGTCTCAAATACAGCAAATATGCCAATATAAAGGAACGTTAACCAATAGTGAGAGCAGTCCAATTATGGGAATGGAGTATCCCATCCCCAAGAATTTATTCTCTCCTAGAGACTCTTGGCATTTGATTTTTGTTGTTGTCGTTTGTTTGTTTGTTTGTGTTTTTTGTTTTGTTTTTTGTTTTTGATGGAGGTCAAGAAACAGAAAACATAGTTAAGTGAACCTCATTAGCAGACATCATCTATTATCCCTGCCTCTGACCATTCTAGCATTTTAAAATATCACAAGATTCTATTGCAAAAGTCAGGGTGGGAGTCTGGATGCCTAAATCTTCCCCAAATCCCTTCCTCTTCCTCTTATGAGCGTACCTCATGTGTTCCACAGTCTCCACAGCCATGGTGGAATATCAAGCTACTTATAACATTTGTCCTTCATCAAGTATAGGATTAGTAAGAAGATGTCTCCAGAAGCCAGGTGTGATAATGCATGCCTGCAATTCCACCTACTCAGGAGGCTGAGGCTGGAGGATCACAAGTTCCAGGCCAGCCTTCCTAACACAGCAAAGCCCTGTCTCAAAAGAGGAAGGGGAAGAGGTAGGGAAACAAGAAGGGGGAGAGGAAGAGGAAAGTGGGGAAGAAGGAGGAGGAGGAGAACATTTGTAAATGACACACAATGTTGTATCAACAGTCATTTATGTAAAGAATTCTTGGGATGCTGCAGAGGTATGTACCACATTAAAATTGGCACACGATCCTTCATAGGCTTATCTCAGTGTCAGAACTCAGTGAGACATTCTACTGGTTCCTGCTACTCTTAAAACATCACCTAATACTTAGGACCCTTAGTACAATTTATAATCCTCTATTTTCGTAAGTTTCTGAATTATCTACAGAGCCCATTTTCGTTTATCTGTTATGGTTATCTGTTAACTAAGTATACTTAGTTAAACAGACATGGTTACTCAGCATTACAGACCAGAATTTCTTCTGAGGTTTTGAATGGATTAGGAAAGTCTCATGGAAGAAACTTCAGAGAACTTGAATCATTTAAAGAATTATACACAGCAATGCCATATAAGGTCCTAGACCAAAGCTTCACTGGACCACCAGGGATTGTAATGACTCATTAAGACCAAAAGGGGCACCAGTGCCTAATAACCGCAGTATTCAACTCAGCTCAAAATGCAGCTGTTTCCAGGGGTGGAGGCCTGGGAAGGAAACTCAGGAACTGAACAGTCAAATTCAGACACATCCCCATCTGTATTCAAGAGAAAAATACCATCTGCAAAACTCCATCCATCATCATGGTTTTGCTATTTTTTTCAATTTTTCTTAGTTCTACAGAGAAACTTCATAGTGAAAAATTCAAAAATTACAGAAATGATAAATTAGAAAAATCTGTCTCAGTCCACTTTACAAAAAGACTTCTAGCTTCTCAAAAGTAAAGGTTATAGCAGTTTTTTAAATGACTACATACCACTATACACTTCCCCAAACATGATACACTTTTGTCTTAGAGTCCCAACAGCAAAGACCATATTCAATGCACAATCTCTAGCTCAATGTTCGTCAGTCATTAACTAAATTCTCTACCTAGAATGTATTCAGTGCTATGCTAGATGCAGGGGTAGGGTGGGGGAGATTCAGAAATATAAGATGTTCCTTTGCTTAAGAAGTTTAAAGTTTAACAAAATTTAAAGTTTCATTAGGAAGACAAGATGTGCATATGAAGTAAGTAGCAACAAGACAGAATTTATTCTGAATGTTGGAGTACGTTCTGCAGGAGCTTCAGGATATTCCAAGAGTAATTAAGGATAAAGGGGTCTAGGGAGGTTTCATGAATAAAATAGGAAACCAACAAGCAAGACCAGACAATTTCCCCAGATGGAGGAAAGAAATGGAAGGTATGCAAATTTGGAACAGGTGTGGAAGCTAAGAAGAGAGTCAGCAAACTGAAAAAGTAACTTCTAGAATATAACACTTGTGCATCTTTTTAAATGATGAGTCATATTTTAGACTCTAAATAGACTAAGTAATATAAGATGGCAATTCCTTCCATCTCTATTCCTCCCAATAACATGAAAACATATGAATGAATCAAAATTTAAAAGAAGTTAACTGATAGCTAATGGTAATAAATAGGACAATACTTCAACTATTGACTAGGCAGGTGCAAAACACAACCTCACTTTTTACCAGTTAAAATATTGTGTTTTTTTTTTCTTTCCCTAGCAACCAAATCAACCCTGATGACAATTCACAGCAAGTTTCCTAATGATGGTCCACAAAGATTAACTTGAGAGGGTTTTTGCTTGTTTTATTTTTTATTTAATGGTATGTGGTTGAAAAGATACTGGGTTTGAATATGTATAAAATTGCTTTTTTTATAACCTATAACCAAAAAAAAAAAAAAATCTCTAATGCTTCCTTGCTCTCGGTGCTCTAGGTAAAAATAGTAAAGAGAACATTTTGACCTGAAAATCAGCAATATAAAAGCCAGTCCTATATGCAGACAAATGGCAGGGTGACAAAGTAACCTGGTCCCTCTATCTTCTTCCACTCCTGATCTCCTCTCTCTTTCCTACCCCCACTCATAAATGTATTTTTAAAAAGTGGTTGTGCTATTGCTAATAAAGGCAAGGGTGATCTGGAGGCCACTTGTGGAATTCTCAAGTCCTGACTTCCCTCAGAGGGATTCTAGGGAACACCGCAAGATGCTTAAAGGAGTGTCTCATCCTAATGGCATTTAGTCCTCCACCAAATCACAGTCTGCATGACTCAGCAGTGGCAAGTTCAAACTTCTGTCTTCATTTCTATAGTAGGTATGATCAAATAGGAAACTGGTTGGAACTAAGCACCCAGATAGGAGAGTGACCTTGATATTTTATGTAGCAAGGCAAGGTCTTGACTATGAATGAGTCTTCATGTCACCTCTCTAGGAGATTCCAAGGTATAACTATAACTCTAGTGTTGACAACCAATGTAGTCAGTGGCACTTATGTGGCCTAAATGAGAACCAGTTTAGCTGCTCTGGAGGATAAAATTGAAAATCATCTCACTTTGTGATTGAAGCAAAGTTTGGAGCAGAGGGATGGTCAGAGAATATCTCACGTTGTGATTGGTCCCCGGGGAAAGTAGAAACTTATTCCAACTATAATCCTCGAACACCTGTGAAGTTTGAAGCTGAATGTACCACCATTCTTTCTGTATTTACAAGTTGGCATTCTACCTTCACAAAGAGCTTTCCCTTCTTGCCTGTTAATTAATCTCTGTATTTTCAGTATAGAACTCATGAGTTCTTGCTTATTGTACTCAATGAGTTATAATTTACTGGTGCTCACACTGTCCCAGATTTGACCCAAGCTTACTCTTGTCTCTTTTGAATGTGACCCCATCTTTTTCTTCTGGGTTCCATGACCAGCATGGCTGAACCCTAGAAACTGGTGAGAGATGATGAGAGATTAAGAAAGACATAAAAAAAAAAGAGAGAGAAAGCTAGGACCATGTGGTCCACTGACCTCTAATGGAAGAAAAGTGACCCAGAGTTAGCTTAACACATTTATCATATAGGGTCTGAAATCAAGAAGTTAAAACTATAGGTACATTGTTCTTTGCGCACTAAAAAGTTACAGAACTAGAAACATTTTTGTAGCTATCCTACTGTTTGCTAGAAACATCCTGTTATTATCCTGCTGCACACAAGAGGCCCATTGTCCAGAGTTTCTGCAAAGCAGGCAGGCTTGAAGGTTGCAATGCTTACAAGATATTGTCCTTATCTTGTTATGCTCAGAATTTTCTATCCCTAGCAGCTAGTGTCTGAGCTCAAGTTATTGTTTTGTACTTTTGCACAGAACTTACTCAGGCAGGGCTTTACCATAGCCCCTAGGCAATGTTCACCTGCACCTTTGTACAGAAAGTTCCCGGCCACAACTCCGAAGCATTCAAAGTCCAAGTCATTGTTCTCCACACTTGGGTACTTTCTGATTCTCAGGTACTAACAGGTATTCTGGACTGAGATTAACTATAACTCTAGGTAAATTGTTTAGTCAAAAGTTTAAGACCGATTTCTTTCCCTTTAAGAAAGCAAACTGTGGGATTCATCCATTACCCAATCTCTAGTCTAGACACATAAACTGAGTGATACAAATAAATTGTAACAGGAAACCTTGACATTGAGCTAATTCTGAGATGCTGGAATATGCTGATATCATTCAAAATCTTTCATTGAATATAAAAGCACAATTATGAGCAATTATTGCCCTTTCTATAATTGCATGCTGTAATTCTAACAAAAAAAAAAGAATAGAGGGAAATCGGTTGGGGGACCCCAGGGAATGCTGTTTTTGAATCTCTCTGCCTTCTTCAGATTATAAAACAGTGAATATGTATAGCCTGGTATTTCCTGAAATCTAGATTACCATATTGGTAAAATGTCACTAAAAAAAATCTCATCTCCATAAATACTTATTCATAAGTATATGAATAAAGGGAATAACAATAGATACTAAAACATTAATTGATAAAATTTTGTTCCAACTCACGTCTGAATGCTCTAATTCCTGTTTCAGTTGTCTTCAATTTATTTTCCAATTTAACTTCAAGGTCATTTCAGATCAATGCTCAAGAAAGAATTTTGATGCACTCTCTTCTTTTTATTATCACCATTCTCCACTGCAAGGTCAGAAAGAGAGGATTTGAGAGTGATGGTGTGATTATAATTATCATAAGGGCTCTGTGTGGAAAATACTTTTATCATTCTTTCTTTTGTTTTTTCTCATGTGTTCCACCTTTAAATCTACTTCAGGTATAAGTTCAATTATAGTAAAGCAGATATTGTTCCATAATTTAAGAACATAGTTTTCCTTTTGAAAAAATTTTTAATAGTTGCTTTGTTTTTTTTCTGTTGTATCCAGAATTGAACCCAAGTGTACTTAATCACTGAGCCACATCCATAGTTCTTCTTTTATTTTATTTTATTTTATTTTTTTTGACACAGGGTCTTGCTAATTTGCTCAGGGCCTCACTAAGTTGCTGAGGCTGGCTTTAAACTTGCAATCCTCCTGCCTCAGCCTCCCAAGCCACTGGGATTTCAAACATGTGCCTCCACACCCATCTGTTGTACTTTTATGGTAAATAAACTGCAACAAAGAATTCATTCACCTAATCAAAAATCACTGTTAACATCTTGAAATACATGTTCTCAAAAGGTGAGAAGTGTGTCAGTGCGCATGTTCATCTTTGCATATGTATGTTTTCAGAGTCTTTCCAGTGTCAGTACCTTTAAGCCCTGAACTTCCCAACCCCTGTGGGTCCAGTACCAATAATATAACACTAGATACAGTTTCTACCAGCTGGTAGGGGCTGAAACTCACTTTACTACTGTGGTTTTATGGTGGCCAAAATGATCCTTAGGTTCCTGTGAGTGTGTGGAACCACATTCTTCCCAGCCATGTTGAGTTTGTGAAGTCCACAAATCTGGGGGCAAATGCCTCAATTTCCTGATCTGCACTTTTGCTCCCTGTCCAAGACCTGAAGCCCTGTTCCATCTAAGGTTCTCAGCTGGGACCTAATTCCCAGTTCAACTTTTGTCAATGGTCTCCTCATTCCTGGGCCATTGAACTCTGTGTCCTGAGCCCTTGGCTGCTGTGCCCACCTGCCCATGAACATTTCCTGGAGATTTAAGCTGCAACACCCTACCTATCTCCAAGAGGACTGAAATCACCAGGTATCTTTGACATTGACTTTGAGTCACTTTCACCAGAAACCAACTGCAGGATGGATCCCCTGACTTTGGTGCCCACTGGTCCTAGCAGTTTCTCCATCTCCACCAGCCTTCTGCTGACAACCCCAACGTCTGATTCACTTCATATGTGCATGTTCTGTATTTTCTGTCATATGCTTTCAGCCATTTGTTCTCCTCTTTTATTTAAAACTGGCTTCCCATTATGAAGCACTGGGTTATTTAAACTGCAGTGGAGGTATCAGTGACAACATTTTAATTAATTGCCTACCATTGTTTCAAAGCTATGGAAATTTACATTGACACCAAGCTTTCCTACAAGCACTCAATACCACCTGACACAAATTAGCTCTCACATTATAGCCTTGTCATCAGGAACAGCAGGAAGGAAAAGGAAAGAATGAAGAAATAACCAAGGGACATTTATCACATAATATTTCTCATTCAGGGAGGAGAAGGCAAAGTAAGTAGTGTTCTTTCATCCACTAATGTGAAGATGGTCTGCTTTCTTTTGATGTGTTTTCATTTGGTTTTGAAATAGTGTGCTGGCTATCTCGTTCCCTTCAAATATTAAATAACAAACCCTCAGGGAAGACTATGGTGCTATTTTGCCCAAAATCACATATATGGGATTATTTTAAAAGTGAAAATGTGCATAGTCCTAACAGACAAGTTTGGACAAGCTTAAGTGGCAGGTTTTTCTTTACAACAAGGAAAATCCTCAGGAAGGTGGTTAGTGGCATCCTGAGCTCTTGTTTCCCTGATGTAACTTTTTTTCCCCTAAAAGATAAGTAACACTCTTCTTTCAATGGCTTAGCTAATGAGCACATCGTATTGATGCAGTCAAGAAGAACTGCAAACCTTGCTTCAATCTCAGATGTCGGTTTTCCATGGGAAACAAGTTATTTATTAATGCAGGGGCTGCACCCTAGGTGTAAAATGAGTGTGTGGCTACCAATCAGTGTGAATCGAACATCATTATCTCTTCCTCTCTTCCCAGCAGTTTGCACCACTATCAATTCCTACCACAAGAGATAGGAGGATGGGTGGAGGGCAGCCTCAAAGTAGGGGTTGCAATCTCAGCCTATTCAGAGCTAAGCAGGGAAGTGGTAAGATGGAACCATGGTAGCCAGAAGAGCAGATGTCTCATCTGATGGGCCAGCTCCTGCCGAGCCCCAGCCTACCAAGGTCCTGTGGAAATGCCAGCCCTGTGTTGACAGACACTCTGAGGCTTTGCAAGCGAAGGCGGAAGGAAATTTGGATATTTATGAGAATTCTCCAGATTTTTAAATGTTGGCAATTGACTTAAAGAATTTTCAAGCCTCTGGCAAACCCAACAATACACATGTGCAGGCCAGATGCAACTCTCAGACTTTTAGTTTGTGAGCTGCATCCTAGAGCATGAGGAGGAGAGAGAAACTTATGACAACTGGTGAGGCCTTGCAGAGGTGACCTACACAACCCAGAGCACATCTTCTACAAGGGGCAGAGATTCGAGGGGCCAAAGACACTCTGATCAGGTCAAAACTGTAGTCAAATTGTTCACAGCCCATAGATAGATAGATGAGATAGATAAATTAGAGAAATGAGATAGATGAGACATTATAAGATAGATAGCTAAGATAGATATAATAGTCAGTTCTTAACTTGCACATTCTGATAAACCCATCATAAGTAGAAAATAAGATAAACCAAATGAACTTAATACACCTAATTTATCATAGTTTAGCTTAGGTCACTTAAATGTGCTCAGAACACATATTAGTCTACAGTTAGACAAAATTATCTAGCAAAAAGCCTATTTTTTAATAAAATGTTCAATATCTCATGCAAATGACTGGGAGCTGCAGCTCACTGCTGCTGCCACGCATCATGAGAAAATCATACTGCAAAATTCAAAATTTGAAGAAGTATTTCCAGTTTGTGACGGTATTAGTTTTACACCATCATAAAGTCAAACCATCATTAATTTGGGAACCATCTTTATTCATACCCTTAAATATTTACTGTATGTTACATATCACCTATAAAATTATAAGCACTTTGTATTAATGAATACATACACACTCACATAGACTCACTGAATGGTCTTTTAGTCACTATTGATTCCTCTACATGATACCACTCACATTGCCTTGCACAAAGAGGGAGCTGCTACCATTAAAAAAATGCTCCTTGAACTAATACATGCCAGAAACTGTTGTATGATCCTGAAATAAACCAACAAGCAAAACAAAGACCTCAGTCTTCCAGGGAGTAGATTTCCCATGGTAAACAGTCAGACAATCAGTAAGAGCCTAATAATTCCATTTTGTGGAAGGAGACCGTAAGTTCTATGAAAAGAAAAGCATGGGAGGAATAGACGAACTCTAGATAGGGCAGAGGGGTTGGAGGGGAAGGGAGAGGGCATGGGGTTATAAATGATGGTGGAATGTGATGATCATTATTACCCAAAGTACAGGTATGAAGACACCAATTGGTGTGAATATACTACTTATACAACTAGAGATATGAAAAATTGTGCTCTATATGGGTAATAAGAATTATAATGCATTCTGCTGTCATGTATAAATTTTAAAAAAAGGAAACAAAAAAGAAAAGTAAAAGTGGACTGGAAGTACTGGGATAAGCATAGCCTGCAATATCAAATGGAGTGAATTTGTTTTACCTTAAAACTAAGCATATTAACAGCTAATATTAGTCTAACTTTAGTCTAATAGCTATTATTATAGGCAAATAATTTCTCATTTCACAATTTTTGTAATTTTGGTACTCATGTGTTAGCAGGTCATCAAACAAAGGAAAGTTGATGTACATTCATTCAGTTTTGTTTAATGAACATTTACTATATGAAAAACTCCAACTCAGGCATTCATTACAAAAGAAGGACATGACAGACAGAGAAAGGGAAGACTTTGGTAATACAACCTCAGAGGCATACACTTCTATGTAGCAAAGAGCCTCTTCTCTGCCCCATGCCCCAGGAATGAGATTCTTTTAATAGCCAATTTGGATTTCTTGAGAACTATTCTTGAGACTAGTTGGGGCTAAAGGTGACTTTCTAGCCTGCATTCCAATTAATTCTTGTCTATAGAAACTGCCAGATCTATCCATCCACTTGGACTTGGGATGACACCTATGTAATTCATGATACCTCTATTTTTCTATCTAGTCAGAGACACAAGTCCATAGCAAAGATTATGTCAAAAAAGGTTTCCATGTGTGGTATCCACAGTCAATACTCTGATATCTCTGTGATTTAATTTAATAGTTTCATATAGTTTCGGGTTTTTTGTGTGTGTGGGGGTGTGTGTGGGTGTGTGTGCATGTGCACTGGGTATTGAACCCAGGGCCACATAACAAGGCCTTCTTTTTTATATTTTACTTAGAGATAGTGAATCTCTGAACAGCTCAGTGAGACCCTAAGTTGCTGAGGCTGGCTTAGAATTCAAGATCCTCCTGCCTCAGCCTCCCTGACCACTGGGATTACATGCGTGCACCACTGAACAAGGCAATATTTATGTAGTATTTAATCCATCCTCTATGACAATGGTATGGATAGTGACAATACTGATGGTTTTGGAAATATGCCACCATTAATCCTGCCTCTTGTTAATTGTAAGACCTCGTCCTTAGAGTTGCAAAATTAAATAAAGACATATGCCCTTTATATTTACAGTATTCTTGTGAGAGTCAAATGAATCACTGTAAACTCTAAAGTGCTAATAATAACATTTTTAAAAGCTAGCCAGCAGCAATTTCTTACATATCAAGTATGGTTCTACTTTATTTACAATAACTCAATTAATGCTCACAATAGCCTATGAGGAAGATGGTACTACTACCCCAATCTCAAGATAAGGAAACCCAGACACAGGGAGATTCCAAGATTGATAGCTATCAAGTGGCACAGGCATGAATCATCCAAAGTCTGTGGCTACAGAAACAAAGCATTTAAACTCACCTGTAAACACTACCTCATGAATTACAGAAGCATGATCCATACCTTACTGCTCATCACCTTAAATTTGCAAAGCACTAAACCAAATAGCATGAGAGATATCCAGATTAAAGACTCAAAGAAGCTAACAAATTAGTGGGAGAACACAAAATTCATTGCATGCACATGTGTGTGCCCATGGGCAACACACACACACACACACACACACACACCTGTGTTCTTTCTGGACTCAAACTCCTCGCCATCAGTAAGACACACATGAAAGTACTTAGGTTGGTTGAAAAGAGCCCACAAACAAGAGGGAATCACCGAGCTTATGGTAGAGGAGTCCTCAGGAATAGAGGAACAGTGGAAGTTGGCTGGCTGGCACTGGAATTCTCCTCCACCAACAGCCACTCCACAGATGGTCTTTGAACTGGAGGCAGAAGGTAAAGAGGTTTTAACCCATGTCACATTTTAAATTGGATCACTGTCACAACCTCCCAAATGATGCCAAGGAATAGCTTATACACAAGAGAGTTAGTTTCTCATAAAGCAGAGTGAGGAGAGGATGGAGAAGACCCTTGTAGATATGTGTTTCTATAATCAATGCAAATGTTTTCCATCTCTGTCCCCTAAACACTACTCCAAATAACTTGGGGCCTTTGCTGCTCCGATGTGGTGGAAGCAGGTCTTAACTGGAGATCCTCGAGAATTTGTTTGAAATTCATTCCCCAGAAAGTCATCAAGATCTGGTTATTAAAATTTATTAAAGCACCAATGCATGTAATGCCTTTGCTCTACTTTGTTTCTTAAAACTCCCAATGAAAGTTATACCGTGTTTGGTCTCCCATGACCCACTGCTTAACACCCGCCACCACCCAATTTTTTTAAAATGCAGATCCTAATGTTTATCACTATTCTACTATTCTGTATATCACAATAAGAAGGAAAATGCAACTATTTTCTTTAATTTTATAGATATTTGAAGATACACTGAGTTAAAAAGTGGTTAGAAAGCTAGCTGTAATATATGAATTATGCAGCTCAGATTTGGGGAAGTCCCCAAAGACCCATTCTCCTTCAGGATTTTTCCAGACAGGCCAAGCATGAAAATAAATGGGGAAAATTTAGAACCCTCAGCGTCCATTCTCATTCCCAATTTCTTCCTCAAACCATTTAGGGACTCAATTTACTTTTGCCTTCTTGACCTGAAGATGTAGAAGAAAAAATTTCTCTTTTACAAAAAAAAATTCAGACTAACTCCTCATGGAAAACAAAATGAATGTCCCAAGTTTTGGGAGGATTCGTCTATAAAGAACAGGCAAAGGGGACAACCAACTGAGATAATCCAGCAGAAGAGTGGACAGTTCCAAATGGCAGGTTCCAAGTGAGAGAGAGACTGAATTTCATCCTGATGATGTCTTGTTCCTCTTGGTCTAAACCATTGGTAATGAGAAGGCCAACTAAGTAGGTAAGGATTTCGGTGAAAGTTAACCAGTTCAAAAAGTTTACTAAAAAATCTTAAGATCTTATTAAATAAGATTTCCTCTATTCTTCCTAATTAAGAAAAACCTTAGACATTTTATATCCAACTTGGAATCCCTAAACTATAAGCACATATTTTAGTTTTTGAGATCTCTCATGTAAATCAAAGGAAAATTGGTTTTCCTACCCCTAAGTCTATTTAAAGAATCTACTTACCATTCCTCACCACTCAAGGGCTTTTTTCATTTACCACAAATACTTTCAGTCAACTCTAGATACTGTAGTATGTGCTTGTTTTGACTGCCTTACATGAGGAGAGAAAAAAGAAAAAATCTGAATTAATCGAATCTTGAGTCTACCCTTGTGAGAAACACTAGTTGCATTGGGCCACTGGCAATTGATGGGAATGTTTCAGACTGACGCTCAAGAATATTTGACATCCAGAAAGAAAGAAGGAAACCCTACACACTGAAAGGCAATTGCCCTGACCAAAAATATCAGCAGACAAAACTAGAGGACCAATTACATTGACTTTTACTAACATATATGTACATCTGCAAAAAGTTTATACCAGGACAAACCATGACCTATATTTCCTCTTTGTCTCTTACTTATAACCTTAAAATTGATCACACTATTCCATTTGCAAGTTGTGTCTTCTATGACTGGATAAAGGGCTGTATCTTTGGGGGGACACATAGGAAATGGGGAAGCCTGTCATTGCAGATAAGCTCCCGACATTAATGGAATCATGAATAAGAAGAAGGAAAAAACAAGATGTTTTTTTCACCCTCAAAATTTGACATGATTGATTGAAATGACTAATCGTGGATCAAAATATACATTTCTTCATGTTCATTGCTTCATAAGTCATTTGCTTAATTGCATTTGACTAACCAAGCTGAATGTACACTTTCCTTTATATAGTTTTATTGTTAGTCTTCACTTCCAGTTATTAAACAATTTCATGGGTAGAAATCTCAAGACTATAAAGTAAGCAAAGAGTTATTAATAAAAAAACACAAACTATTAAAATGAAATTCAGTATTTTAAAATAAGAATTTTTGTTCATAAAAAGGCATAATAGTAGAATAAACAGGAAAACTGAAAATGAAAGAAGCCATTAAACTTTATGAAGATTTCCTATAAAATTTTAAGAAAAAGATAATTCAATGGACAAGTAAGTAGAAACATGAACAGACATTGCACAAAACAGAATATCTAAATAAGCAATAAGGAATGCAAAGGTACTGGACCCCTTTAATCATCAGGGAAATCCAAAGTAAACCTACCCTGAGATACGACTAGAGGTAAACAAGAACAAAGGACTAAAATAACACAGAAGGGAAATAGTGGTGATTAAAAAGCAGAATTGCAGGCACTCACATATGCTGTTGGTGGGAATGGTAATTAGTTGGAAATCTGGAAATATTAGCTAAAGAGAACATGGTCATATCATATGATCAGCAGAAGTGTGTGCATGTGATAACCAACAACAGCACTAGAATGTTCATGGGAGCCCTGCTAGTAATGGCCCTAAAACTGCAGCTATCCAAATGCCCATCAACAGTAAAATGAATAAACAAACTATGACATTTTCACACAACAAAATACTGATCAGCAATGTGGACAATTACCCCATCACTGTGTATAAATGTGTAGATGACTTTCACAGACTTACTATTGAAGAAACAACCCAGATACAAAATTATGTAGACTTTATGATTCCAGTTATACATAAAATAAAAATTGGCAGAGCTACTGATGCTGTTAGAATTGGTTACTCCTGGGATTGGGAGGCAGGCATTGGAGAGGGTTTATTCTGGTTTTTGATCCGGGTGTTGCTTATAAGGGATGTTCATTGCATAGGTGAATCCATTGAATAATGTGCTTAGAATGAGAACACTTTTCCATATCTATGCTACTTATCAATACATTTATCAAAGAGTAAACAATATGGACAAGAATAACTTGCATTTCACAAAAACACTTTCAGTCCACAGAGAACATTGTATATTTTGATGATTGAAATTTGTTTTTCTTTATTTAACCTCCTTGTAATTGCAGAAGTATGTTCTTTGAAACATTTTCTTCTACCACAAAAATGCAACAAAAAGTTCTAAATAATTATAGCTAACTTTTTCTTCTTCAGGTACAATAATTCCTTTTACTAAATTAAACAAATGATGAAATACAAGAAGTCTTGTACTAATGATAATTACACTGTTTTGGTGTATCCTAATGGAAAGTTAAAAACATAGCTTCTCTCCCCTGAGCCCTCTGTGTGAAGTAGAACAAGTGTTTATTATTATGAATAAGAACAAGTATTCGTGTTATTATTATGAATAAGAAATGAAGCTCAGAATGTGGTATGTCCATGATCACAACTGTACTTAGATCACCTAGACTGACTTTCTTGATGGAAAAATAATCTACTATATGAATACTCAGCAAATAGTCTTATTTTAATATTTCCTGTACTTCTAATAACTAGAAGTAAAACAATCTTTTTCATCATTCTAGTTTCATTTCTCTTTCATTTACCAAAATTAATATATAATTTATAATATTTTTCCTTATTAAAAATTTTTTATGCCTGAATCATTTCTTCAATGTTTTGAATATGGGGAAAAAATATACCCTCAATGTGTTAAAATGAGTTCCCTTAAGGTAGCTTATTTTGATTCCAAAATAATTGAAACAATGTTACAATATGTGACTTACCTTTGACTTTTACTTAGTGACCTTGTCTTGAAAATCAGAGGGGGGGCAAAAGGGGATACATGACAGAGATGAATCCACCTAAAACTTGGTTTTAAAGACATATTCTAAAACCAAGGCACCACTTTCTTTAAGTAATATTTTAGCAGAGGAAGAATAGGATTTTGTTTCTGTACAATTTTTTAATTTTCCAGATCACCCCACCTCCTTCTATACCCTGCTGTTGAACATGACCAATCTACAAATGCAGCCATTTCATCTGATCAGGTATCACCTGGTTCACATCGAAATTATTAAAAGTCAGTGTTCACCAAAATGACATAAATTCTTTCAAAGAACACAGTGCTACTGTGATTCTAAAAATGCCCCATTGTTCTCCTTTCTTTGCCATATGAGGTCACAGAAGGAAGGCAGCTGTTTGCATCCTGAGAAGAGGGCCCTCATCACCTCTTCAGAACCTGGGCATTCCTGGCACCCTGATCTCAGACTTCCAGCCTCTGGAAGAGAAATGAGTTTTGGTCACTGAAGCCACCCAGTCTGTGGTGTTTTCTGTGGCAGTCTGAAAAGATCAAAACAGAAAAGTAGATACAGGCAAAAAAGAGTCATCCCACTATCTTCAGTCTCAGGAAATATAATTTCATAATGGAAGTAGCCTAATCGTTAAGCAGTAAACTTTAGATTCCATAAGATATTATTTAACCCACTGATTTTTATCAGCTAAGAGCAGAAATACCTTACCCAGATATATTGTGATTTCAAAAATCCTTTCACACTGGAGTGGTTTGAGACCTTAAAAATATGATTTGTAATAATAATTGCCTCATCTGTATGAGTAGAAATTTGGACTCTATCAACTAAGAGTAATAATATCAAGGAATAACTTCCTTTGAATGTGAAACTTAGGCAAACTATCCATAACTTGAACCAATTGTTAAGGCCTAACAATGGATTCCCCCCCCCCAACTTCACTGTACACAGAATGGTTTTTATAAATTTGATACAAGGAACATTGAGGATCCTAATGACCTGATTTTTCTATGTGTCTCAAATTTTAAAAATGTTAAAATAATGCTTATTTGTTTTTTTTAAAGATTGGGGCAACCAATCCCTTAGTAACAGAATAGCAGGATAGAAAGAGAGCAAACATAAAAATCAAGATGTCTATTTCGGTAGGTAGCCACGCCACGCCATGGCATGACATCAGGAATTCAGGAACGTTCTTTTGATAGAGAGTCTCCAAAAAGGATTACATCAGTTTCTACCCTTCCTGCACAAAATTTTCACTCCCCTTGAAAGAGGTGGAGTTTATATTTTCTCTCATAGAATTTAGGTGGCCAACCACTTTTGACCAAAAGAGTACAGCGGAAGCAATAGCACTTCTGAGTCCAGCCTAGCAGCTTCTAAGAACAGTCCCCAACTTGTGATGGTTTCTCTTATGATTTTGTGACTTGACAGTGATGTGAAAGCTATATGCATTCAGCACAAACTCTACATTGCATTTTGAATTTTGATCTTTTCCCAGATTAGAGATACATGGCAGGATATTCTCTAACAGTGAGCCAGAGCTGTCAGGGAGTCACACAATCAGTGTGCACCTTAGCGATATTTTCAATGAGTTTATCAGGCAGTAACCTCATCATCAACTGTACTTCTTTCCTCTTACAATGTTCCCTATGGAAACTCAGCCACCAAACCAGTGAAGGAACCCAAACATTTTCATAGGAGGTCCACACAGAAAGCTAGGTGCCTTGCCAACAGCTCCTATTGAGCTCCCATCTGGCAGCCAGAAACAACTGCTAGACATATGTCTAAGCCATCTGGATCTTCCAGCCATCCTGGCACCCCAGGCAACATCTCATAAAACAGAATTGCCCATCCAACCAAAATTAAAGAAAGGTGAAAAATAAGATCAGGATAAGAAGGAAGGTGAGCACTACAATTTCAAATAGACTATTGACAGGAAAAATCTCATGAGAATGTAACGTGAATGAGTGATCATGTCAGTATGTGGAGGAAGAGTGTCCCAAGCAAAGGGGAACAGTCAATACAAAGGACTTAATCCTTGAGTACCTGGTATGTTTGAGAAAAATCTAGAAATCCAGTATGGCTACAACAAGGTGATCAAGGGTCAGAGTGGAAGGACAAAGAAATCCAAGCACTAATAGGGGACTATTATAGATGGGGATCTGGAGAATGTTCATTGATGGTCTTTAAAAAAGACCCTAACCCTCCAAAGCCCCAAAATATGAATTTATTCAGAGAAAGAGTCTCTTTGCAAAAGCAAATAATTTAATGATCTCAAAATGAGACCATCTGTAGTTAATCTGAGGGCTTAACTATAGTATTAAGTGTTCTTATAAGAGGAAGAAGTGGAGGCCTTGAAAAGATGGAGGCAGAGATTTGAGTTATGCTGATATGAGGCACAGAACAGCAGGAATCACCTGGAAGAGAACAGGAAGGATTCTCTCCTAGCCTTCAAAGCATATCCCCACCTTGAATTTGTACTTCTGGCCTCCAGAACTATGAATGACTTAATATCTATTGTTATAAGCCACCAAGTTTATAGTGATTTCTTATAGCACCTGTATTAGGAACCTAATATAGGCTCTCTAAAACATGGTGAGGACTTTTTTTTTTTTTTAATTGGCAGAAAATTGGATCCACTGTAGGGCCAGATCAGAGAAGCAAGATAATCTAGCTCATATATGTTTTTTTAAATGACTGACTGATAGGTTGAAAATAAATTATAAAATCCAAAAGTAGAAGCAGGAGACCTATTGGAAGACTAACACAACCCAAATGAAATCACCGCACAGGCCAGTCATACAGCAGTGTCAGAGGCAAGGAGCAATTAGATTCTAAATATATTTTCAATGTAGGATAGTGAAGATGTGGTGGGATAGGTAGAAGGCTCGGACCTGAGAGTGCCAAAGATATAAGCTGTAAATGTAGAATAAACCAAAAGAAAGAATCTTAATGCTATAGTAATGAAAACCAGAACAGACCGGAGGGCAGAAGCCCTTCTACTGATCTTCAAAGAAAAGACAGAAAAGAATTTTTGAGATGAACCAAAACAACTTCTTTATCCATCGTACCCATACTAAAAATGCCTTTTACAAAAAAAAAGTAATAATAATAATAACTCTTATTTGTTCAAGTTTACAGAAGATAAGGAAGCCTAGGGGTCTTTCCCAGGTTACTTCCAACCATCCTCTCTTCTGAGATGATTTCCTTCTGATTTATAGTATGGATTTTGTTTTGTTGTTGTTGTTGTTGCTGCTGTTGTTTGGTACCAGAGGCACTTAACTACTGAGTCATATCCCCAGCCCTTTTTATTTTTTATTTTAATATATTGAACTTGTTTAGGGTCTAAGTTGCTGAGGCTGGCTTTGAACTCGAGATCCTTCTGCCTCAGCCTCCCAAGTCACTGGGCACGGTATACTTTTAAGTTAAATGTTCTAGTATCCGCAATCCCCCCACCCCAAACCTTTAACTCTTTCCTAAATCCCAATTTATAATCTTTACTTTCTTATTCTTCCCTAATCACTAATGTCTCCTAAAATTAAAATGCAATGATTAAACCAGAATCTGACACCAGAGCCTCACTCACCCATGCCAAGAAAGCAGGAGAATTGTCTTGTGATTCTCCTAAACACTTGCTTTCCCAGTATCATGTCAGTAGTGGGTTGAGTACTTTCAGGAAGCAGAGACCCACCCTCTAATTGAGTCCAAGCCAAGGGTAAAACATGGTCTCATTGAACCATCTTGCACCTGGAGTTATGGCCCCAGGGAGATATGCAAAAATAAACAGCACCCAAGGGGGCTAGGCCTCATTATATTTTTATTAACACAGTAACTCTTTTAACCAAGCAATATCCCAAATTGGATAATTACCTCCCACATTGCTTTCCCCTTGACTCCAGAATTAAACACCAGGCTCTTTCTCAATTAGTGCTCTGAGCTTTGAGTCAAGTTCCTTATGTTCTGTTACCCAGCTGCTGTACAACTACCCAGATGTTACATGAAGCCCTTCCTAAATATAGCTCTTTAGGCCCATTCAGAATCCTTCAGGAAAAAATTATGTTATTATAAGATTTCACTGACAAAAACATCAATATTGATCACTAAAAAGTTCTTTTAAAAAACAAATTATAAACAAGTCAAATAATTTTATTCTGAATGCTCAGTTTTAAACTACTGACCTGACCAAGGGAAAAAAAAATATTATCAGGGTAATAAAATCTAATCCAAAAAGGTAAGTATCATCCTTGCCCCATAATGTGATTACTGACTAAAGGTAATTTAGCCGTAAAATGTTAAATAAGGTGTATTGGTGGAAAAAAAAATCCATTTGTGTTTTCCATTTAAATGTTTTAGTATTTAAATAGAAACCAAAAATAAAAAAAAAGCAGAAATATTCTGAAGCAAAAACAGAACAGAACTGGAATTTCCATTTCCCATCCACATCATAAATGAGATCATTCCTCAGCAATGACTCCATGCACAGCACTTTGAAATCAGAGCACTCAGACAGAATCTGTGGCCTGGGACCAAGACACTGAAAACATCATACCCTCAAGCATGTGTGCACACAACACACACACACACACACACACATCACTACCACAAGTCATACAACCTATGGCCAAGTCTTTATGAACAACAAAAATAGCCACAAGCAGAAGTGGCCACAAACATTGATCTTTTCATACTATTTTACAAATAAGTACCATTCACTGGGAATGTTAACAACATATGACATTTTGACAACATCAAAAATAATATTTAAGAATTCAGAAATCCTCTGGCATATGGCCCCATATCCCCAAAAGGATTAACATCTGAATCCAGTTCTTTAAATCTAAATTCAAAAGACCCTCAAGCTACCCATATGGCTTCTGACCAAGCATGAAACTCACACTTGTGCAGCTGTATTTGAGCAAGTCACCAACATGCTATAGCTATTCCTCCTTGACCCTTCACTTACAATACAGGAAAAGCCAGACCCTCCTGCTTCGGAACACAGTGCCATTTTGGGGAAGATACAGAGGTGGGTAGCACTACTGTGCAAATGAAAAGGGAACTCACTGACTGCAAGGAGAAATCAAGTTGAACTAGTGATGTCAGTATGGTGAATAAGGGGCGTGGTTTGCATTGAGGACTCCGCCCCACAAAGGTTGAATGTGCACGTGGTAGAAGCCACAGCTCCTATCTGGCATCCACTGGTCCTGCCTGCACCATGGTTCATGGTGTCTGTGTGACGAGCTTTAGTCTCTGATAATGACCATTAAACCTTCACACAGTCTGTGGTTCATTGGCTGACTTGTCAAGGCCTTTGACATTTGAAAGAATATGTGGCTGTGCTATTTACGCTAGAGAGTACTTTTTGTTTTGTTTTCCTCAGAATAATATGGAAATAAGATAGGATAAACTAAGAGGATAAGTCTAAGGGAGACTGAAGAAGTAGAGGATGAATCTCCCATCATGACTTCGGTAGAGGACAGCAGGAGTAATGGGAAGAAGACAGGAGAAGAAAGGTGGGAAAGAAAGAGGGAGAAGAGAATAGCAGAGGAAAAAAGTGAATTAAATGAAGAGAATGGTAGGTCACTTTGGAAATTATTTCTTCAAATTCTTAGTCTTCCTTCTAGCATTTCCTGTCAGCTGTCTGGCTAACTACCAGGGAAAAGAAAAAACTCTTAATACTGTTCCTTTGGGAATTTCAATTGTACGTACAAAAAATAACAATGGTCCCCAGGCCAAAGAAGGAAATGGTAAAATTCCTCAAGGACTAGAGTTAAAGGATGAAGAACAGTGTAAAAAGTTTGTGGTTTTTCCATTTCTCTGTGTGGTTGTACACAAGACGCATCTCTCTGCCCTGAAGTACTAGAGTTGGATTTATATGATGTACTACACTCTAGCAAAATTACACGTTTATTAAGTATTACAGCTAAATCATTAATTCTGTGCAAGTAGTTTAGTGTGAGAGTTAAGGATTTGGTTCTCCAATGATCCAGAGTACATTTTTTTCTATTTTTTTTATTTGTTGTTTTTAGATATTCATAACAATAAAATATTTTTAGAAATATCATACTGCATGGAGTATAACTTATTCTAATTAGGATCCCATTCTTCTGGTTGTACATAATGTGCAGTTACACTGGTCATGTATTCATATATAAGGATAGGAAAGTTATGTTCAATTCATTCTACTGTCTTTCCTATTCCCATCCCAACTCCCTTCCTTTCATTCTTCTTTGTCTAATCCAATGAACTTAAAACTTCACAGGATTCCAACACACTCCAGTCAGAATGGCAATTATCAAGAATACAAGCAACAATAAATGTTGGTGAGGATGTGGGGGGAAATGCAATCTGATGGGACTAAAAATTGGTGCAACCACTATGGAAACCAGTATGGAGATTCCTCAAAAAACTTGGAATGGAACCACCATTTGATCCAGTTATCCTAATCCTAGGTTTATACCCAAAGGATATAAAAACAGCATACTACAGTGACACAGCCACATCAATGTTTATAGCAAATCAATTCACAATAGCCAAACTATGAAACCAACCTAGGTTCCCCTCAACAGATGAATGGATAAAGAATGTCATACATAGACACAATGGAATATTACTCAGCCATAAAAAGAATGAAATTATGGCATTTTCAGGTAAATGGATGGAGCTAAGTGAAATAAGCCAGTCCCAAAAAACCAAAAGCTAAAATTTCTCTCTGATATATGGATGCTCACCCACAAAAAGTGAGGGTAAGGGATGGTTAGAACAGACTATATTTAAATACAAAGTAGCCTCTGATTATGTCACTCTGGCAAGTGGTTTAAACACTAGGGGCCTCAGTTTCTTCAAATAGGATTAATAGCAGCTCTTTCCCCATAAAGTTATATTAAGTTCATTAGTACATTTAAAGTATTTGTAATAGTAGTACCTGGCATAGAGTAAGCACATAATATATCTTAGCTGTTATTATTATTACCATTATATCAGTAATAGTTGTTACTCCCAGGTGTAAATAAGAATCTTTCCTATTGTAAAATAGATCTTCATAAGTTCTGTGGGAAATAAATCATCCAGATACTTATATGACATAGAAGACTTGATGCAAATAATCAGATATTTTACTTTTCTTTTTAATCCTCAATACACACATTAAGGTTAAGTATACATTGATTAACTATGTATTATTTATCATAAGCATTTAACAAATTGTGTATTTTATAATACATATTTTTATATATTTAATTACAAAGATAGTTTTAATTTTACATTATAATCCTATAGTCCATAGAGGAATTAACTGAAAAGAGAAGAGATGTAAATTAGTTGAGAAATGACAATGAACTGGTAGCCATAGAACTGATGTTAAATGTAGGTCTAGTTTCTTGACATTACATTAAATAAATAGGAAACTTAAATTAATAGGCTCTGTTACTTTTCCTGGTAAGCACTAGGCAATTGAATGAATGAATGAATACTACTTGTCCCAGGCTGTTTTCAGGATATCCTTCCATTCATACTATTTCTCTCCATTTTACTTTATAATTCTTTTTCAAATATTGGCTGGCACGTGAAAAGACTTTTAGGTGATCAAAAGTCAGATATTATATAAGAAAAATTACATAAGGAAAAAAATTATATAAGAAAATTTCTCTCTAAAAAAAATAACCCTCGCCTTCCCCAAACTCTGTGAATAGTTTTTCCATGTTATCCACTATGCTCAATATAATTCTTTTATACCTCCTTTTTGTCAAAAACCACCTCAGTTCCCTTATGGAATTTACCTTGATTAATTTGAGAGAGAGAAGTATTTTCCCATCTACCATAATCATAACCAGTATACCTTTCCCAGCCTAGAAAGGAGGTCAAAATAAATGTGAAAAGTCATCATGTAATTATTACTCTTTCCTTCTGTTTTCCTAGTAGTTAGGCTCCAAAAGTCTGAGACCAGATCTTCAGAAATTGTAGATGTCTACTAACTGTGACTTGAAGCTATCATGCTGAGAGGACTGTGGCTCTGAATGTGACTGTCCTTATTTCAGATGACCACTGTCTGCCCAGTGCTCACTCCTCCTCATATTTCCACTTGCTTCTGTTTCTCTGTTTTCTTCCAGACTACAATCAGGGCCAGAAAGCTTCTCAGTCTATCCTTTGCTCAGCTAAGGGTGTCTCCTCCCTTCTTCATCTTGCCTGCTTTTAAACAGTGCTTTTTATATTACCCAGAGTATATTGGCCTTCTCAGATGAATTACTTTTTCTTAAGAGAAAAAAAAGGAAATAAAATGATTCATGGTCTTGACCCTTGGGGCTGGAAAGTAATGTCTCATTGAGTGAAAAGGCAGCACAAAACTCTAGAAGAACTGCAGTTTATATTTCAGCTCATACCTGTTAAATTTCCAGCAGTTGGTGGAAATTATTGTGAGGGAAAAAGAATTTGGCCAGGGTGTATGGAAATAGCAATAAAACTATTTTGTATATAAAAAATTAGGGAAAACAATTATTACTAGTCTAACTACTAGTAGCATTCAGTCACTGGTTCATTTATTCATTCAGGATATAATAATCTCTTTGGGAAAGGTTTATTCCAAAACATTACTCCAAATAACTCTGTTGTCATCTTACTTATATGAAGCAGACTTACTAATCCTAGGAGCAAAAGACAAAAATGTGAAAGTAAAATAATTAGACTGAACCCACATTGTAGGGATAAGGTCAAATTATTTCACTAATCTGAAAGTCAAAATCCTTAAGGATTAATTAAATACCCCTAAGAACCAAAAAGATTGAGTCCAGTCACTCATCTTTATGTTTTCTGCATTTTTTTAATGTCATTCATTACTTCAATAGGAAAAAAGCAGTTGCGCTCACAATTTTAAATATAGCTGAACCCTCTCTATTCTGTATCTTTAGAATTTTACTTTTTTGTTCATTTATAAGTGAATATTTATTACATACCTACTTTGTGCAATGCAATGATATCAATAAGATATAATTCCTGACTACAGTGAGGTCACATTTTAAAAGACAAACAAGTAAACAAAAATGTCAATAAAATAATAAAGTATAACAACAGATCTCACAAAGTCAGACATAGCCCAGGGAGGAAGGGATAATTCTCTGAGGAGACTTAGTGAAAAAAAAAATGAATAGAATATATCAGACAGACTAGCTGTTGAAGACCATTCTGGGATTAAACCATATGCATTAAGGCAAGGACATATGAATCAACATGAAGTATCTTAGGACCTGCAAGCCAAGAGATATAGCGAGAACATGTGGGAGGAACACAGATGAAGAGGCTGCAGAGTCTGCCAGGACTAAAGTCATAGAGGGTTCAAATGCAGTGCTAAGAAACAGAGCCAGCTCCTTGAGCACGCAATCTATGCAGCTGCACAGGGCCCCACATGGAGAAGAGCCCCATACTTGGTTTAATGCTCTGCAGTTATCACCTTGAAATTTTTAACTTTTGAGCTCCTCAAATTATGACCCCATCTCATGGGACAGAGATTAATAATAAGTATTTCTGAGAAACAAAATCACAGAACCAAATCCTTCTTATATTTGTTTGGTGGCTGTTTGACTTTAACAAGTGTCAATCATCAGTATACATGATTGCCAGCACTTCTCAAAAGAAAGAAGCAACTTCTGTCAGACTGCTCCTGACCACACTACCCTTGGAGGAAACCAGCAAATTGACTGTGATTCTTGGCCTTTCCTGCTGAATTCTTACTCACACCTAAGTCTGAAAATACCCTCCAAATGCATATGCCACGAACTTCTAAACATTCTCTGGGATTATCTTTACAAAAAAAAAATAGTTTAAACAGTATGCGTAGAATCATTTGGCATTTCCCTTGCCAACACATACAGTGTTTTATTCTCAGCCTAGAGAAGCTTTTGTTTACATTCTAGTTGTATAACTGCTTTAAGCATTGACTATCTATGGAGCAACAAATCAAGTTGTGCTCTTGTTGATATTATTCGTAATTTACCTGCTTCCCATTTTGAGAATGAAAGCCCTTGTTCCAACCAACAATGTTTAATTTACATCCAGAAGTCATTTGGAAATGAACCCATCTCCAGTATCTTTTTTTTTCTTTGAATAATTACATTTATTCAACTCCTCCTTTTCAGTGAGAATATATAATTTCTTTCTACATACTATTCTCAGCAACTTTCCCATTACAACTTTAGATTGACACAAACAACATGTTTTAGCTCTCATATTTTGATGGAGATAAAAAAATGTAAGGAGCATACAACTCTTATATACTCTCTCTCTATATATATCCAAATGTATATATATATACCCACAAACATGCACACACACACAAAAAAAAATACACAAATGTAACCACCAACAAGATCAAAATGTGGAATATTTCCAACACCCTAGGAAGATGTTTCATACCCTCCTTAGTCAATAGTAAGCCAATAATCTGATCTCTAGCAGCATAGATTAATCTTGGCTATTCTAGAACTCCATATAAATGGAATTGGGGTATTTTCACTCATCTGTGCAATTCAACCTGTTGTTTTTGTATAGCAATATATTCCTTTTTTGCTGCATTAATATACCAGAATTAATTTACTCATTCCAAAGTTAAAAACTTTATGTTGTTGAACTTCACTGATGAAATATTCATCAGTTTAATTTTAAAAAGGTTTTTATCCTCATCTTTTCAAATGTTGCTTCTCTTCCAGTCTCTCCTCTCTACACCGGGATTCATTAATCTTTTAAGTGGTCCCACATGTCTCTTATACTTTTTATTCTGTTTGTTCCATTATTTTTCCTCTTTCTTCAATTCTATATTTTCTGTGGATTTGTCTTTGACTTCATTCCTTCTTTCTTCTTCTGTGTCCAGCCTACTATTAATCCCATCCAATGCCTATTACTTCTGAAATCGATACTGTGGAATTCATTTCCCTGCTTCTTCATGATCCTATTGACTTTTATTGTATGTAAACCATCATATATAGAAACCCAACAGAGACTACAAGATATTTTCCCCCATAGAGTATTTATTTTTTGCCTGGTTAGACAGGATGTTCCAAAATAGCAGTTTTATTATTTTTCAGGTTTGGCAGAGAAGACAGATCAGGAGATAACTGCCATTGAAAAGACAGTTGGTGACACAGATCCCAAGAGAAGGGGGCACGCCACCTGGAGGGTAGCCATGAAGGAAACATCAGCTTCAGTCAGGGGCAGAGAAAGAGGCAGGGAAACAGAGGAAAGAGGCTTTTTGTGGTTTTTAAGAGAAGAAATGGGAAAAGCAGGGTAAGCAGGCTCAGGATTGGCTCTTTTGAATAACTTCAGCAGACAAGGGGACATAGGAGCTGCCTCTAGTTTTGGGTAGCTGACCCTGGGGTGGCTAGGTAGGTGAATAGTATCCCAGAGTGTGAGAATCCCATCAGGGAGGTAAGTAGAGGTGTGAGCTTTGGAGTGCTTGGTTTCATTTGAAAACTGTGCTCACAGGCGAGTTTTCACTACCTCTAGGAATTGGCTAATGTTGGAAGGGGCAGTTCCTCCAGGATCAGCAAGGCCCTAAAAGGTTGAAGCATCAGGATACAGACAATAAAACAAGTTATTTAAGGTAATCGTGTTTACCAGACTTCAGTGATGGAGAATAAAACTAGGAACTATTTCAATAAAAACTTCAAGGTATAGAATTTTTAATACTTAAAACATACAGAGATGGGCGCGTGCACACACACACACACACACACACACACACACATCCTAAATAAAAGCAACAGGAAGTATAATCCAATTATTTCATCTAGTACAATGTTGGGAAAAACTACTTTTCCTTGAAAAATAAATGAATTACATAATAGACTTTAGAGCAGACACAACAGCTAAACTGAGCTTCAGGCTAGCATTAATGTTGAAATCTATGTCTGTCACAGATTGCCAAATAAAACAGACTTTGTCTCCTTAAAGTTGAGAACTGACTTGTGGTTATCAAAGGTCTGCCAACCCCACTTTGATGACATTTGTCTGACTATAACAAGTCAGTGTGGCACTATGATTAAGAGATTTGAAGTTATTTTGCAGGTTCAAATAATAGAAAGTCATTTGAACTTCTTTAAGTCCAAGATTTCCTCTTCTATAAACAGGAGCAGAAATAGGAATCATCCCACAGAAATTAAATAATCTAATTCACCTGTTTAGTATAATATCTGGCACATGATACATTTAAGGAATTCCAATTTAAAAAATTTATCCATGTAAATACACATATACATGCTCCCTTGTGTAAGTGTATGTACACACACGTATATATTTATATCTGTACATAAATGCATACATATATGTGTATGTATTTACCACATCTATTACCATCACACTGATTCACATCCTTATCACCACAACCCTGAAATTTGGCAGTATATTTTTTTTGTTAAGGGTATTTTTTTTTATTTCTTACATACATGACAATAGTGGAATGCATTACACTCATAGCTATCCATTCACCACACAATTTTTCGTACCTCTATTTATAAAGTATGTTCACGCCAAATTATGCCATTATACATGAGCTCTCTCTCTTTTTTGCATTACAATTCTTAATACACCTTTATACCACCACTTAACATACCTTATATACAAACAGAGATATGATAACACCAATTTACATCTTCCTACATGTATTTTGTGTAATGATGACCATCACTTTCAACCATCCTTGCTATTCCCCTTCCCCCTCCCTTTCCCTCCCACTCCTATTCCCTATCTAGAGGTAATCTTCCTTCCATGCTCTCCATCCCTACCCCACTTTGAGTCACCCCCCGCCCTTATATCAGAGAAAACATTCTTCATTTGTTTTTTTGGGTTTGGCTAACTTCACTTAGAGTTCATCAGGGATAATGATCTGTAGTTTTCTTTCATTGATATGTTCCCATCTGGTTTTGGTATCAGGGTGATACTGACTTTATAGAATGAATTTGGAATTGTTGCTTCCCTTCCAATTTCATGAAATAGTTTGAGGAGCATTGGCATTAGTTCTTCTTCAAAAGTCTGGTAGAATGCAAGAGAAAATGCATCTGATACTGGTCTTTTCTTTCTTAGAAACTATTTATTTCTGTTTCTATCTCATTGCTATTTATTTGATTATTTAGATTTTCTTTTTCTTCCTTTAATTTTTATTGTTGGTTGTTCAAAACATTACATAGTTCTTGACATATCATATTTCACACTTTGATTCAAGTGGGTTATGAACTCCCATTTTTACCCCGTATACAGATTGCAACAGACACCAGTATAGCAATATGTAAAACAGCGGATGTGTAACTGATGTGATGCTGCAATCTGTATACGGGGTAAAAATTGGCAGTATATTTTTAATAGGTCACAATAATTTCACAGTAGTATGCTATTGATAATAGGTAATACTTTACAAGTATTTACCTTGTGCAAGGCACTGTTGTATGCTAGGGGTCAGATAGCAAACATTTTAGGCTTTATACCGGAAAAGCAAAATTGAAGATATTATCTAGGTATGTATATAATCATTTCAGATGCAATCATTTAAGTGTTTAACAGACTTTAGCTCATGGAAAATAAGTATCTGGATAAATTTGGTCCATGTACCACAGTTTGCTGATCCTTGTTCAAATAATGTCACATATATTAACTCATTTAATCTTTTGAAGCACCTAAGAAGTAAGTACTATTGAATCTGTTTTAGGCAAAAGGAAATTGCAGCAAAGAGAGATTAGGTTACTTACTGAATCAGACAGCTACATCTATTAGTGTACAATAAACAGTAGTACCCAGTAAAATGGAGATTATTTCTCTATGTATATTTCCTTCTTTTGTCCATATGGCACTTGTCTGTCCACAGTAAAAGATATATTGATTGGAACAACCCTCTTGTTAAAGAAGCTTTCTGACATGAAAAATGCCAAGTCACTGGGAAGCATGCTGGGGGCTACATTACAGGAGGAAGGTATGAGAGAAGTGTATAGCGCCTTGCCTACCCATTACCAACATGTCGTAAACCCTCTCAGGCTCCTCTAACAGCATTATTTTCTCTCCCCCATACAGAGGGCCAAGATTAGACATTTGATGATAATCAGGCTATAGAAAAAAAGAAAAGAGAAAAAAAGAGCCGGCAGGAAGAAACTGTGCAAAACAATGAAGCTTCTATCAAGGACTTCCCAATACAAAGTACAAACACAACAGTCACGTGCCCAGATGGTGAGTCACTGATTTTCACCTCTACATAACCCAATGATTAGTGTAGGGCAAAAATGCAAACTAAATCATCCATCAGTTTTTCTTTAAACCTTACTGATAACACCTACCCAGTATTTGGTATAACTGATGACATCTACTTATGTCTGATACAGAAGATTAAGTTTTCCTGTCCCTAAAAAGAAACAACAGAGACAGAAAACACAAAGATGGCTTTGGGTCCCAAGCCTCTGGTATCAATGAAAGGCCCTTATTGACTAACTGAAAATGGCTGATGCTTCTTCTGGCTAATGGTGCTGTGAGTCTCTGAAACACGTGTCGTCTTTCCTGGCTCTTCAATCAGTAGCAAAATCAAGTATAAATAGTTTTGTGTAGCCTCAAATAAGATGGCCGTTGACTGGGTAATTATCATTCTGGGAGTGTTTCAAAACATTAAAGATTTAGTTTTCCCAGTATCTGAACACCCTCTAATTTTGGCAAGGCCAAGCAATGAAGAGTCTGGTCAAATTATAGATAGTATTCTGCGTGTAATAGCGAGGATTTCAAATTGTAAATCATTAGTGGTAATCAATAGCTAGCATGATTTGAACAACTCCTCTATGTGAAAAGCACTATGTGCGATATATATGATACAAATCTCAATGGCACACGCCTGTCAAATGTAAAATCAGTACTGAAATCATGCTGGAACAATGTATACTTCTAGGATTCATCTGGTATACAAGATCCACAAAACAATTTGTTAGATGGTGAATATGTGTGAATATTAGAAATCATATGAATCTTCTGTATTCTAGGTCAAAAACAGTTGAATTTTGGCAATTTTGTACTGTCCAAAGTACTATAACTTAACAGAGATTTTGAACTTAATAAGTAGGACATTTGCTACATGATGATGATGATGATGATGATGATGATGATGATCAAAATTGCTTTGTTATGAAACCTTTCTTTGGATATTTTGATGATGCTTATCCATCCACAGCCATAAGACCTGGAACTACTAAACATCTTAAATAAAAGAAGCCATGTTTGCTTTCACCAAGTCAATTTTGGAATTTCCCTAATGATCCACTGATCACTGTTTTCTCTAAGCTTAAAGCTTCTGCTTGTTGCTGAGTGGTTGGGGTAGAGTCCTGGCTGACAAGCAGTCCTGAGAGCCATCTTGCTGAGCCACAGAGAATCCAATCTTGTGACTTCTGGAGAGCAAAGTTATGAGACACACTGCAGACTGGAAGTTGCCAGTGGGAAATCCTAATCTCCAGGGTTGCTGCCTGTGAAATTTTTAGAGTGTAATATGGGAGCCTAATGCCTTGAAATTATATATGCAATTATATTCACTTAATTTATTATCCTAAATATGGCATTAATCATATTATAAGTAACAGATATCCTTCTTCCATAATAAAAATGTGAGATTTTTAAAGCACAAAAAAAGACAAAAACTCATGATCTCACATACATATGGAATCTAAAAAAGTCCAAATCATAGAAACAGAGACTGGAACGCTGCTAGTTAAGAAGCCAGAAGATGAGGGTACAGGGAGAAGATCTGGGGAAAGTTTTGTCAAATAACACAAAATTTCAGTTAGACAGGAGAAATAAGTTCAATAAATTTATTGTACAACCTGGTGACTGTAGTTAATCACAATGTATCATTTTTGAAAATCACCAAGGGAAATTTTCTGTTTTTACCCCCCCACACATACACACACCATGTAAGATAATACCTATGATTTAGCCCTTCCACAATGTATACACATTTCAAAACACATTGTATGTCACAAATATGTACAATATTTATTTTTAATTAAAAATTAATAATGCAAAGGAGGTCATTTTCATACTTAACAATAAATATTTGTTAAATATCTAAACTGTGCCAGACTCTGCCTGCCCCTTTCTCATCTGTCATCTCTTTTCTTTTTCCACAACTCATCAATAACAAGATAGAGGTTAGAAGCCAGGTTTCTGAGCCAAATACAGGCTACTAAGGTGCCACACTGGATTTGTGACCTTAATTGGAATCTTTCTCTTTGGTAGACATTATGTAATATGTTTTGTAAGATGAACCAAATTGGTAAAACTCAGAACTAGAACAGTTTGCTCTTAATTTCTCTCAGAGAGATTGTGTGTAATTAAAAGTTCCTATGTTGAGTATAATGAGACTTTTCACTTAAGCAGTGAGCATAAGCAACCTTGGTAGGGACTGTCCAAAGTTACTGTTTTCTTAAAAAGGAGGAAAAAGTCAAGGTTATGATAACTCCCTCCTGACAGAACCAAACTGAAACACCCAGCTTAACTTCCCTAGGGAGAACCTGCGTCAAATTGAACACAGATATTTATCTAGATGGACTTGAAAAGGAAACGGAGACTGCTTCCGGGTGTGGGTTACCAACCTACTCCAAAGAGCCAGGCAGTCACAATGTAGATGTGATGACCACACCAAACACCCAAACCAAAATGGCAACTAGATGTTCTGCCTAGTATTAAGTTAGACTTGACAAAAATATTGTGTAAATTATAGAAATAGGAAAAAAAATACATTTAAAAACAAGTCAGTGAGAATTTCATTGAATTTTTCATTCCTCTATTATAATATTGGGAATTCTCTTGGAATTTGACTTTCCCAGGTAAATTCTGCAAAAATATAATTGCATCCTCCTTGCATTTAAAATGAGAAGCAGTAATAGACACTGTACTTAGACCATATAGTATAGTTTCATGACAACTGTGCAGGGGCTGGGGAGGAGGCAGGGTAAGGCTTGGTCACAAGGCCTTCAAGAGCCTAAAACTGACTGTCAATTCACAGAGCTGACGGAGACCTGGCTCTGCCACAGCCTTCAGAGGTCTTAGAAACCCCAACCAGTGCTCAAGTTCTGGATAAGTTCACTGGCAGTGTTATCACACACTCTGTAAGATGTAAAACAAACAAAGCCTGCACTCCCTTAGAGTATCTACAGGGTTGGCTTCCTAATTTTCAGGGCCCAGTGAAAATGAAAACATGCGACTCCTTATTCAAAAGGCAAGAAAATTTTTTTTTCTGAGGTCACTCTTTCAACCGGTCAAGGTGTTTCTGTTTGTTATGTTTTAATTTGCTAATTAATGTCAAACTTCCTTGGATATCAGTATACTCAGTGGGCAAATGCAGACATTTATAGTCATGGAATTCCTCAATTCTGCCCACAACCTCTCCAACTCGGCACATGGCCTCAGAGATTGCCTTGGACTCCTCACACCTGCTACAAGGCCCCCCACAGAGGGGCAAAAGGGGACAGTGGTCTCCAAACAGGGGCAAGGAGTGGGGAGCTAAGTGCTTTTTGTGGAGAGGAAGCCATATTGCAGGAGGATCAACTTGTGAATCGGGCTCCAAGTCCCTGTTGCATGTTCCATAGGCCCATGGACTTCACTTTCAAAACTCAAGTTCAAAGAAAAATTATGTAAAATACCAAGACAGCAACCACATTGCATTAAACCCCAAGCATAAAGCCCTCTAAACACAGAGCCCAGGTCAGTGTCACTGGTCACACCCATAGAGCTAGTCCTGGATTCCTGACTGAACCCCATAGGAAAGCTTAATCAGAATAACCGTAGGTCCTGCATTATTCAAAATATAGTGCACATGTCATTCTCAATCGGTTATAAATCTCAAAAGCAACTCAGAACTCCTGAAGCTTCATAATAGGACTTTAGATTAAGTGCCTTGCATTAGGTGTCATGCCTGTCAAAAACACCCTTCATTAGCCACATATAGCAGGCATAAAAGGGCTTAGAGTCTTTTCCCCAGAATGACACAGAAGGTTCACAGTGGCAAGCCAAGGTGTGACAGAGGCAGCCCACATCTGTACCTGCTTTCCTAGTCTTCACATCTTTATATGCACAGCAAGGCTGCCTCCTATTCTCTCAAGATGCATTTATTAAGCTGTGTCCCAATTTTTTATTTGGAAACTGCAATTACTAAAGCAAATTAACTCAAATAATGCAACTAATGAAAAGTAGGTATAGGATACAAAAGAAATTTTATAGCTCCTCCTGTTTTCTCCTTTCCTTCTAGTCATAATCATTCTTCCCACCATTTCTAAGACAATGTATCCTCTTTGTAAAATAAAAATAATATTGAATCTTTCCTTATACTATTGTTGTGAGGCTTAAAATAGATTTTATATATAGATTGCTTAGCACAGCCCTCAATGAAATTCACCATTATCAATATATTGTTAGTACTGATTTTGTCCTAAGAAAATGTATACAGGCAGACACTCAACAAGGCAAAGAAAGGAAAAGCAAAGAATATTAAGGTGAATCAAAAAGAATTACAAATTAAAAGCCTAATGATATTAAGACCTGTGTTGTCTTATAAATATCAAAAAGCACCTTGAGTGATTCAAAATGATGAACAAAAAGAAGGATGCACTTCCAGTTACTTCATGGATTAGGATTTAAGCAGTGGGGATACTGTTTCTCAGCATGGTGGGTGAAAAAGGGAATTTATTGAAATTGACTGTTGGACAGTCAGAATCACTTAGCGACTCAGAAATTCGAGTGCCTTGAAGAAAGAACAAGAAAGAGTACAGTGGAGCCAAGCCATTGCAGCAGAGGTAGCAGTACTGGTTCACCAGAGAGGGGAAGGATAACACAAACAGAGAAAACACAAAGGGCAAATATAGCATGGAAAAATCTGGAGATAAGAAAAGTAACCTGAACTTAGCTTATCTAGTGAACTGGTGAATGAAAAGGGATCTGTATTTCTTAACAAGCAGAGATCTGAAGTGGCAGCCATCTTGAGGAGGTCATGCTGCAGTTTGCTACTGTGGGAGCCCAGGATATCATGGCAAACACAGCCACAATATTCCATCAAATGCCAACAATGTGGCCTACAGTGTACTTAGCATAATATGAGTGAAGCACACAGAGCAGATTGTACCCAAGGGGATTCAGTCCAGAAAAACAAAGGAGAGTATAATTCACTTTCACATTGAGTCTGGCAGTTCACATGACCAGCTGAAGAGTGTTGGGAAAATAAACAGGAAGGTATAAATACATTCAGGAACTATGTTGGGAAGGCCATATTAAGGGGCAACAGAATGTGAGAGACTTGTGGAGGGTTGGTTCCCCTGCTCCATGAGTAGATTTCCTGGGAGGCTCCTGAGATCCAGACTCCCAGAAGAAACTGATGTCTGTGTGGCGTTAGGATTGTGTTGATCTAATCTCTCCAGAACAGATACCAAAGTCTGTAAGGCCAGATTTAACCTGATCCCCAAGCACCAGAACTTCCCTCTGAGAATCTGGAACTGCCCCACCCTGAGAGTACATCAATCTGCTCTGTCCAGAAAAAACTGCAATTGCTATTACTTCTCATTCTATCCTACCTTATGCTGATGTAGAGGGAAGCTGAGAGCTATTTCAACCAGATCAGTCTTATGCCATTCCAGCTGAGTGAGAGCTCTGTGAGCAAAGCAAAAAGATGAAAGGGTTAATAAGCCCCAGGCCTTGTATGCCTGCTCATTCATGCCCCACCACCACAACATATTCCAAGAAAAAAATGGAAAGGACACTTGGGCATAGGCAGTGACCATACATCCTCATAAACTGTTTTGACCACCTCAATGGACACAATTCTTTCATTTTTCCTTAAGAAAAGTTACTATGGTCATAACTCTTGGACAACATCATGAGACCAAATTTAAGAATCATTGGAATTGAAGAGGGTTATGACATACAGGTTAATGGCATGAATAACCTTTTCAGGGAAATGATAACAGAAAATATTCCAAACCTTGAAAATGAGATGGACATACAGGTACAGAAGTCATTCACAATCCCAAATAGAATCCAAAGAGAACCTCTCTGCAATACATCACAAACAAAATACTTAATATACAGAACAAAGATAGACTTCTAAAAGCCTCAAGAGAAAATTATCAGGTCACATTTACAGGTTAACTAATCATGATTACTTCTGATTTCTTAGCACAAAATCTAAAAATATAGAAGGGTTTAGAATGATGTTTTCCAAGCAGATAATAAAAGGATCTGTGACTACTAAGATGGCACTGCAGACAATAATTAAATACTTCACACAGAAAAAAAAATCAAAAATGAACCCCATAGCCCACACAAATGAACAGATCTCATATGAAAAGTAGGTCAGCAAATAAAAAAATATGACCAAATTAAACATTAGAAATAAATCAAAATGGCAGGAATTAAAAAACATGTCTTCATGATAATGTTGAAAGAAAATAGTCTCAATTCTTCAATAAAAGGCAAAGAATGGTGGAATGGATTAAAAAATAAGACCTCAATATATGTTGTTTGCAGGAGACTCATCTTAAAGGTAAAGACACCCACAGGTTGAAAGCGAAAGGATGGAAATTGATGTCCTGTGCAAATGAAGCCCAAAAACAATCGGGAGTAACAACTGTCATATCCAGCAAAGCAAACTTCAAGCTAAAATTAATCAAAAGAGATGAAGAAGGACACTTCATATTAATAAATGGAATAATCCAACAAGAAGTTATATTGATAGTAAATATTTATGCCCAAAACTCTGGTGTACTTAATTACATAAAACAGACATTACTTGAATTAAAGACTCAGATAGACCCCAGTACAATAATACTGGGTGATTTTAACACACCTCTCTCATCAATAAATAAGTCACCCAGACAAACTTTTCAGACCTAAAAATATTATAAATCAAATAAACTTAACATATATATGTTAACCCACAACAGCTGAATACACTTTTTTCTTAGCACCTCATGGAATCTTTTCCAAAATAGACTATATTTTAGGTCACAAAGCAGCTCTTAGCAAATACCAAAATTGATTTAAAAAAATCCTTTGCATCTTATTAGATCATAATGGAATTAAATTCGAAATCAACATGACAAAACCCTACAAAAACAACATAAAATATGGAGATTGAACAATACTCTTTAGAACAGGTGATAGAAGAAATAAGGGGTAAAATTTAAAAATTCTTAAACTCAATGAGACTAGTAATACAACATACAAGAAACTCAGGGACCTTATAAAGGTAGTTCTAAGAGGAAAGTTTATGGCTATAAATGCCTATATAAGAAAATCAGAAAAATCCCAGAAACAACCTAATGATGGCATCTCAACCCTTGAAAAACAGAAAAAGCCAATTCTAAAATTAAATCTAAGAACAGAGTTCAAATCAATGAAATAGAGAATAAAAAACAATTCAAAGGATCAATGAAACAAAGAGTTGTTTCTTAAAAAAAGATAAACAAGACTGATAAGCCTTTAGCCAAACTAACCAAAAAGAAAAAGAAAAAAGACCCAAATTAGTAAAATTAGAGATGAAAAAAATGAGATATCACCACAGACAACACATAAATCCAGAGGATCAATTTTTTTCAAAATTTATGCTCCAATAAACTGGACAACATATTAGAAATGTGTATGTTTCTAGACACATGACTTAACCAAAATTGATTCAAGAGGACATAAAAACCTGAACAAATAACTAGTAATGAGAATGGAAACGCTAATAAAAAGCCTTCCAACAAAGAAATGCCCAAGAATAGATGAATTCTCAGTAGAATTCAACCACCTTTAAAGAATAAGTAATTTCAATACTCCTCAAATATTCCAAGAATAGATATGGCTGAAACTATTCCAAATTCATTCTATGAAGCCAATATCACTATGATACCAAAACCAGAAAAGGACACATCAAGGAAAGAAAACTATAGAACAGTTTCCCGGAGGAATGTAGATGCAAAAATAAAAATCAGCAAATACTGGGGAATTATTTTGGCCAAATTATATTATTATCATATTCAAGAATATATTAAGAAGATTGTAAATCACAACCAAGTGAATTTAATCCCAGGGCTGCCAGAATGGTTTAACATATTCAAATCAATAAATGTAACTAATCACTTAAATAAAATTGAGGATAAAAGCACAAAGTCATCTCCATAGATGCAGAAAAAGCCTTCAACTAGAAAAAGAAAAAGAAAAAAACAATGTGAACATTCACTTGGAAGAATAAAAGTTCCAGAATAGACAAAGTAATTCTAAGCCAAAAAAAAAATGGAATAAGTATCATAGTCTTTAAATTATACTATAGAGCTATACTAAAAAAAAAAAAAAAAAAAAACTTCTTGGTAGTGACATAAATAAAGACACATAGACCAATGAAACAGAACAGAAGATGGAGAGACAAACCCACACAGATACAGTCATCTGATCTTGGACAAAGGCACCAAAAACATTCATTGGCGAAAAGACAGCCTGTTTTATAAAATGCTACTGGGAAAACTGATTATCTATATGTGGAAGAATGAGGCTAGATATTTATCTCCAACCCTATACAAAAGTCAACTGAAAATGGATCAAAGACCTACCTAGGAATTAGACCAGAAAATTTGCAACTTTTAGAATAAAACAGAGTTAACACTCCAACATATAGGCATGGGTGATGATATTCTCACTAGAACTCTTGAACCTCAGAAAATAAAATAAAAAAATATTAATAGGATTTCATCAAATTTGAAAGCTCCTGCACAATCAAGAAAAAATTAAGATGTGAGTAAAAAACCTACAGAATGGGGAAAAAAATCTTTGCTAGCTACTCTTCTGACCGAGGATTCATATCAGAAAATATAAAGAACTAAAAATCTTAACATTCAAAACCCAAATAATGCAATTAATAAATGGGCAAATAAAGTAAAAATTGGATGTCATCAAATTTTCATCAAAATTTCATCATTTTTCAAATGAAGAAATGCAAATAACCAATAAATATATGCGGAAAAAGTTCAATATTATCAGCAATTAAGGAAATGCAAATCAAAACTGCACTGAGATTTCATCTCACTCCAGTTAGAATGGCAACCACCAAAAATACAAACAATAATAAATGCTGGAGAAGATATGGAGAAAAAGAAACACTTTTACATTGCGGGTGGGATTGCAAATTAGCACAACCACTTTGGAAATTTGTACAAAGATTCCTCAAAAGACTAGGAATGGAACCACTAGATGTTCCTTGGTATTCATCCTAAAGAATTAAAGACATCATACTGTAATGATACATGCATACCCATGTTTTTAGCAGTACAATAGCCAAACTATGAAGCAAAACTAGGTATCCATCACTGGGTGAATGGATAAAGAAAATATGATGCATATGCACATTGAAATTTTATTCATCTGTAAGAAGAGTAAAATTATGTCATTTGCTGGAAGCTTGATGAAACTCGAGAATATCATGTTGGGTGAAATAAGTTAAAATCAGAAAGTCAAATATCATGTTTTCTCTCATATGCAGAAGCTATACAGAAAAATGAAAAAGGGGATAGGTTCTCAAGAAAATCAAAGGGAAATCAGTAGAATAGAGGGAAAAGATTGGGTGAGGGAGGAGAGAAGGAAAAGGAAGAATACTGGGGAATTATTTTAGCCAAATTATATTACTATATTGAGTACATGGACAAATATGTAACAATGAATCCCACCATTATATACAACTATAATGCACAAAAAACATGGAAGAAAAACTAAAACAAAACAAAGAAGCACACTTGATGTTCTCTTAATTAAATTCTTTAAGGGGCTCCTCTTAACCCATATAGGGCCAGCTGATTAGTCATACAGGAAGAAAGCTAAAAACTCAATTTCAATGTACTGGAATCCAAGTGTTGCCAATTTATTTTCTGAAATTTACTTATAAAAAAAATACACACTAAACCACCACTTAATTATCTATTTTATATTATGTTGTTTCACTGTCTATAAATGTTTAGGAATTGGATATTATTCATATATTTAACTTTTCCTCTCCTATAAAACTCCCTGTTTTCTAATTCCTAGTACAGTGATAAACAAACAAGATGTATGCTAAAGCCTTAATTAATTTAAGGCTAAAAAACACTTCTAACAATTCTTTCAGGGAAATTATTCTTTGATATCCACAAGTTTGACCTCTGCAAGTTTAGAATTTTTGATCCTAAAAAGGGAAAAAAAATCTAGCAAGAATCTCTCTAAATGATAAGCTCCACCTGTTGCTACAAAAAAATTATATATATAAAAAATTTACATAAAAATTTATACATATAAAATTTTATGCATATAAAAAATTTATATATATATGGACACACCCTCTTGACTAGAGTAATGGGCTCTGATCATCAATCAGAAGGAGGCAGAACTATGCTTACCCAGAGGACAAAAAGGGGCAAGTTTGACACTCAGGTGATATACTTGGGCTTCACTTAGTATTCCCTTCCCCAACTATGATGCTAATAATAGAAGTATAATGGTAATGATAAATGCAACAACCACTCCTAAAAATGAGGTTTGAACTCCTCACAGAAAGGAGTCTGGATCTCCAACTAAGAAAGGCCCATAGACCAGCCAAGAGCAAAGGAGGTTTGAATCGTTAACGGAGAAAAGAGAAAATAAGAATCACCTGTGACTTTGAGGAAAACTGCAGTGGTGGGAGGAGCCATCATTTGTCTTACTAACCAGTATCATAGTAGTTATCCTCAGAAAAAGAGGCCCTCTGGAATCCTGTAGGAGCTGGCCCCATAATTTATCAGAAGTAAGTGGATCCAAGATGTACATGGAATGGACCGTAATGAACATGAAGTGAAATCTTCCCTTCAAAATAAAAATAAAATTATCCCTCCAGCTATGGGAAGGTTGTTGACTATCATCAACTCCTTGAAAATTGCCTCAGCTGAAGAAGGCTCCCTGCCCAGTCATGCCCCATTGGGCAGACCACATATAATGATGGTTCTGTGCATTTTCAAAGCCCTCTCAGCCCGAGTCAGGGCAACTCTAAAAGGCTATTCCAGCTTCAGAGCTCCCCACAGTGTAGGGAAAGACTTGCTATGACTGCACCTCAGCCCAACTTCCCCCCAGCCCAAGTTTTCTTTTTCTTTAATCACCTTTCTGTACACTAGCTCCATCTCAGAAGTTGCTTCTTGAAGACTGCAACTCAGGACGTACACTATTCCTTTGACTAACAGGAAATTCTTTATCCAAATCATCATGTTCCTTCATTCAGGTCCAAACTTATCTAGAGATCAGATGGACATCAAGAAAGACAGGAGGCCTGGTCTGTGTTGCAAATGCTTCACAAATGAGGACTATCCCATGATGAAAGAACCTGGTAGCAAAAGGGTAAGATGAGGAGGTGCAGCATGAACTTTCCACATTAGAACAGTGATGTTGAGAAAGTCTCACAGAATAACTTCAAAAAATACGTGTATGTACCCCTTAAAATAGGCAATATTTTCATGCTTACCACAGAGAAAGCATCACCCAAGAGCCAGGATGGGCCAACGATGCAGAACACATGCTGCTATAGGTTTAATAACCAGATATCCATCCAGAGGGGGAAAAAAGCACCAATTGTAATGTTTACTTATTTTCATTATAGGAAGACACTCACCATAGCTGACTTTTAAGTTACCAGTGTGACATAATTGATTGTAGCATTAGACAGAAACGTGTGACAGCGTACCGTTACAATTGTATTTCCACTACACAGGTATAATACATGTAAGAGGATAAACTATAGTAAGGTATAGTCAAATAATTAGGAAGTCACAAACTTTATTACCTTTGTTTTTAATATAACTTGATTATAATTTTATATAACTTAAGTTTTAATAATGGCATGTTTGAGAGTTGGCACATCAAATTTCTGAAAATTTAATCAGGTGTAGAGCCGGTTAAGACAAAAGACTTTGACCTATCCCCTCACTCCTTGTAGAGAACAGGCCATTCCCTGCTCTGAGTTACTCCATATTTATGAAACAGCAGTTTGCCCTGAGTTAACTCCATTTTGAAAACAAGTACCAAGGTAGAATAACCCTATACCTTGCTTGTCCAAGTAAACAACCACCATCCACTCAGCACAATCATAAGGCAGGCACAAACTAATAAATAAATTATGCTACTAAAAAATGACCACCTGTGAACCTCTTGAATTAAATCAGTAGTACATGGTTGCATAGGTCTATCAAACTCACATCAGAATGACCAGACCCGTGCATTTATCAAACACACCAAATCACTGAATTAAGCAATCCCCATACATACGACCCATACAAGAAGAAACACCCTGTTTGAGTCAGTTTTTTCACTGCTATGACAAAAGGACCTGATAAATAAAATTAGAGAAGGAAAAGTTTATTTGGGGGCTCACAATTTCAGAGGTCTCAGTCCATAGATGGCTGACTGCTCCAGGCCCAAGATGATGCAGGACATCATGGAGGAAGAGTGTGGAAGGAGAAGGAACCTCACAACGTGGCACCAGGAAGCAGAAACAGAGCCCTACTCAATGTACACAAAATATATACCCCAAAGGCCTGCCCCCAGGGACCCACCTCCTCCAGCTACACCTAGCTTCCTAGAGTTACCACCCAGTTAATCCCTATCAAGGGATTAATGCACTGATTAGGCTAAGGCTCTCATAGCCAAATCATTCCACCTGTAAACTTCCCTGCATTATCTCATGCATGAGCTTTTGAGGGATGCCTATATCTGAACCATAACACACCCAAACACTAGTTGCAGTGGTACACACCAACCCATCATCAGACCCTCTACTAAATAGGCATCACAAGGTCAAAAGGTAATGAAATACCAATTTTGTCACCCATTCAGCTCAATCTCCCTGTTTGACGTGGCCCACTTTGAAACTGCCTGCCTTCTGAACCCCAGCCTAAAATAAGTTTAGCACCGTCACAGCTGGGCACCCTGCGCAAGTTCTTTGGCTGGGTCCATAATCTTCTCCGAACACCTGAAGTGATTCTTTTGTTTCTTTTCTCTGCCTTTGTTCACAGTGAAGCCTCCTGAAAGACTGTGGCTGCCTTAACCCTTTCCTAGCCATACTGGAACCTACATACATCATACTCTGAAAAGTATGATGTGTGACTTGAGTGTTATGGATATTAATCATTAAGATTGCAGTTAAAGGGTTGGGGTTGTGGCTCGGCAGTAGAGCGCTCACCTCACCCGTGCGAGTCCTTTAGGTTCGATCCTCAGCACCACATAAAAATAAATAAATAAAATAAAGGTATTGTGTCCAACTACAACTAAAAAGTAAATATAAAAAAAAAAGAGATTGCAATTAAAAACCCTGAGAAAATTGCCTGGCCCAAGGCTACCATATGACTCACAAGTACAACCAATGAAAGTGATGTAGTTTGTGAATTTATTGTTATTCAATATATTCTGACCATAGACACAAAAGTGTCTGGTCTATCTTAATGGCACAGCTTACTCACAACACTCTTCTTACCAGTCTTCAACACAAAATGCTAGAATTAGAAGAGGAAAAGGAAGAAGAGAATGAAAAAAAAATCATTTTTTCCTTTTCCTGGGCCAGATAGAAACAGAAGGGGGAAATGTTCTAGTTATTTATTGAGACCTAATAGACCACCCTGAATTATAGTCTTTTCTCTCATGATTCCAAGTGTTGACTGGACTCAGCTGGATGGTTCCTCTCTCCATACAAAGTGAGCTGAAGTTGCCATCATCTGGATTGACCAGGCTTTCATGGTCAAGGTGGCTCATGTACACACCTGGCCCATTGGCAGGACACATAGTATTTTTAAATAATTGGTCTCTCTCTCTCTCCATGCAAGCTCCGGCTTCTGCATCTCCATGTCACCTCACTATATGATATGGCAACATGCCAGATTTCTTACATGGTGATTTTGGACCTCCAAAAACCAAAACTAAAAAGCTTATAGACCTTCTTATGACTTAGACTCAGAACTGGCACAGCATTATTTCCACTATATTGCTGACTATGAGTCACAGGCTCAGTTAAGAATCAACAAGTATAGGGACAAAAAAGGGCATAGTTCATTGAGGGCCATCTGTGGAGACTACCATAGGATGGGAAGATACGTGAAGAGAGGAAATAAAATTTAAATTGGATTTGAAATTGGAGGTTTTATATTTAAGATTAGATCAGATTGAGTTTTTAAATAAATAAAATGATAGAAAATTATGTATTCTAAATAAATAGAAAAGGAATATTGAACATAACAATAATAGTTATTCATTACTATAACAAACTACCAGAAGCAGGCTACTTTGTAAAGAAAAAAAATGGTTTATTTAACTCTATGTGGGAGGTTTAAGAGCTTGGTGTCAGCTCTAGTGAGGACCTTTTGGAGGCTACATCACAAAAGGTGAGAGTGCATGGCAGAGAGAGAAATCACATAGTCAGATAGGAAGCCAGACAGTGATTCAGAGGTTAGGCTCACTCTTAATCAAACTGCTCCTATGAGAACTAACTTGGGGTCCCACAAAAATTTGCATGTTCCCTTCCAAAGGAGTACCCTCAAAGACCTAACTTTCTACTAGGTCTCACCACCTCTCAACATCCTCACACCAAGTACTAAGTCTCCAACATGTGAGAAACACTATTCATATCCCAACCATAGCAAACTCCTAACTCAATTTTAACTAATCAATAAACCAGCCAGATAAAACAGTGCTTAGTGGTGACCATGAGTTATTAACAAAATAATGTTCCTCAATTACCGTACCTAAATCGAAGTAAGTTCCTATCTGAACAGTAAAATTGACAATTGTTTTACAATTGTTTCATTTTTCGTCATAAATTTCAGTTTAAAACTCAGCATGTGACCCCATTCCAGCTTTCCACGAATCATTTGCAACTTTCCCAAATATGGAAACTATGGCAAAAAAGAGTGTTCTGTAGTACACACCACATCCTGCTCAGTTTTGAACAGATTAAGAATCAGTTGCTTGGAATTCTCAGAACCTGTTAAATACTTTCTTTAAAGCTAAGCAATATTTCAGAGAACATTTTTTACATATCATAAGGAATAATATATTGATAAATCTTTTAATCTATGGTAGTAACATATTTGCTGAGTTCCTTAACAGTTTAAAAAATATCTTCATGTATATTATTTTATTCTAAACTTCATCCACCTTATTGCTTCCGTATTGCAAAAAAGAAAATCAAGTCCTTCATCTCAACCCTCTACTTAGTCTTACACATGGAGACACAATAATTCCTCCCACAAAAACATATTTGACTGATCAGAAACAACAGTAGAATGTTAGATTTGAAATTCTGAAGAATAAAGAGAAACAAGTAGTATTTGTACAAGATCTCTAGATAAAATTAATATAAATGTCTATGTTTCCAAAAGGGGATGCTTCCGACTTTAGAAGCATAGAAGAATAAAAGAAACAAAAAAATAGCAATAAAAATGAGAAATTATACCCCATCTGATTCAAATGTATGATATGTCAAGATCATTGTACTGTCATGTACAAAAAATAAATAAATAAATAAAAGAGGCAGCTCTCAATGACCATTTTAGAAATAAAAACTAGCAATAATAAATAAAATTCATAAGTAGGTACTGTAGAGGAGGGTTTAGAACCAAGATCTACAATCCATTTTTATTAATTCTCAACGTGTAATGTCAAGTGAGTCATTCATCCTCTCTGAATCATATTTCTTGTGCTGTGTCAATATTTACTGGACGTGTATGACACACAAAGCACAATCCCTGAAGGCAAGATAACAGCCACCTCAGAATTTGTTCTCTCTCTACCTTTGTAAACTTATACCCACAAACTCCAGGAGGGTGAGAGGCAATGACATCAGTGCAGCATTAGTGCGAAAATAACCTTGATCTTGACCACTTGCTGGATAAGGTGAACGCTGAAGTGGGTTGTGTAGGAAGGAATAACTTATCAACAGATGAGATCTCTGTCCTACTAGGAGAGATTTAGGGCAGAAAATCAACTTGCTCTATCCAGTCCTGCTTCCTTCCCATCCTGATGACAGTCCAATGACAATTCACAGAGTGTTCTCTCCTCCTCCTCCTCTTCCTCCTCCTCCTCCTCCTCCTCCTCTTCCTCCTCCTTCTCCTCCTCCTTTTTCTATTTTTCTTCCACCTCCACCTCCACCTCCACCTCTACCTCCACCTCTACCTCTTGCTTCTCCTTCTTTCTCCTTCTTCATGGAGAGTGAATGAGCTCTGGTTATCAGCTGATCCAGTGTCCTACCTGGCTCCAGCTTTACTTTAAAATGTCTCTTTTCTTTGTTTCTGTGTTTTTCTCTATCTCCCATCACCCCTACTAGAGATCCTCAGTTGATGCTGCCTGGATCAAGGCCCTTTCTCCTCTTCCTTTTCCTCCTCCTCCTCCTCCTCCTCCTCCTCCTCCTCCTCCTCCTCCTCTTCTTCTTCCTCCTCCTCTTTTCTTTATCCTTCTCCTTCTTCTTTTTTAGTAAAATCCATTCTTAACCTGCAAGCTTCACAGAGAGGAGAGTTTACTGATGGGCTTCAGTTTGCCAAACCTTGTTCTATACCAACTGAGTAGGTTAAACTAAGACGGGCCTGAAAGTTTTAGTAGGAGAGATATTTCACATGACGCCCTATTTCAAAGATAAAACATTTAAGCTAAAATTGCATTTAAGTCATTGGCAGGCAAATCAATAATGCCCTCAGCTGAAGAACATTAAGCAAAACCATTCACATGGACAAAAACATTCCTGCTGTCAGTGCAGAGGTTTTTTTTTTTTCCTTGAAATAAAAGGAAGACTGCTTTGTTAGTTTGAGGTCCAAATATTCTTGAAAAGAATATTATTAACAATTAGATGTGAGCATTTGCAGTAAAGAGTGGTTTTCTATAATTTTCTAACTGTTTCACAAAATCTAGCAGCAGCCTTCAAAAAAGAGTCCTAAAATCACATTCACTTGTAATTTTCTGTTGAAAACAAGCTATGTGAAAATGAATCAGTGAAATCACTTATCAAGAGAGCTACTATCTGCTTAGGGGCTACTGAGACCTCAGGTCAGCTGCCTTGTCCATGAAATGGGTGTCACACCCCTGTCACCCACTACCTTCCAACTCAGCATGTAGAGGAACCAATGAGTAGTATCACCCTAAGAGCCAGGCACTTAAGAATGTTCATAGAATGAATTATTGTAAGTGAATAAATAAATGACATGCTCAGAAAAGATGCCCAAGTAGAACTCTCCTCCACTCTGATTTTGTTGTTTTCCTTCTGCTCAGGCTTCAGTGACATTTTTCTTAATGGCTCATTTGGCATGAATATCTAGTCAAAGTCATCTTTGTTTGAAAATGGACTATAATCTCGGTTTCCAAATTCTTATTAGTTTCATATTACATAACTGCTTTTTTTTTCATAGAACACAGAAATCAAGAGTATCGCATTTGTAAATCAGAATTAAAATTTCCCAAAGGAGAGAACTGAGAATAGAAATGTGGTGTAATTTGTGCTTTCCCTTTTTCCTCTTCCCTCTTGTAGGTACAATCTTTTTAGAGGAGTTTACTGTTAATCCTATAATGATACCTGAAGGAAAATCAGTGAGGCTAGAGTAGGTCTGATTTTTCTAACCATATATACTATCAGTTAAAGGCTAGAAGTAACTTTGGGAAACCATCACCACAAAGACTATGGTTAAACTAAAAATAACAGAATACAATTGGAAAGGGGAGGATGACTGCGGTTCAGACAGTTTTTTCTTTATTGTAGGTTTACAGGCAGAGGTCACTAGGGAGTCAATCATCATGGTTTCCTTTTTTTGGTGGGGGGAAGTAGCAGGGATTGAACTCAGGGGCACTCAACCACTGAGCCCCATCCCCAGCCCTATTTTGTATTTTATTTAGAGACAGGGTCTCACTGAGTTGCTTAGTGCCTTGCTGTTGCTGATGCTGGCTTTGAACTTAGGATCCTCCTGTCTCATCCTCCCAAGCTGCTGGAATTATAGGCATGGACCACCACTCCGGCTACCATCATGCTTTGGACAGGCCTTCTTCTGCTTTGCAGTCCATAGTGCTCCTGAACCCGATCCTCTTCTCTCATTATATTTCCCATCTCCCTAAAACTCTCTCTGATTCACTTGTTTCCGGGGTACTTGATCTGGCATCTTCTTCACTGGAGGTAAAATATGGAATGTCAGGATACTCCAGTGGAAGGAGGAATTCTTCAAGAAACGAGGAAGGAGTAAAGTGTTGAGCATTGGATGCAATTTTCTCTTAAAATGGTGCCTAAGTTTCTTTCTCACCTGGCTCAGGTGCCACCTGCAGTAGCTCACAGCAAAGAGGTGGTGGGATTCTTCACTTCCAGGATTTACTGTCAGTGTGAAAGCTCTGCAGTTACTGATCAGATTTCGTGCCAGCCTGTGCTAGCTGGGGACTTCAGTCTTCCAAATGAGCAGTGCTCGGGGAATCAGCTGTTTTCCTTCCTGCTCAACACAATCATATTTTACCAAAAAGAAAGGCAAATTTTTTTTTTAAAACAGTAAGACTACGGAAGAGTGCTCCATGCTGCTCCATAACACTTCACTTTGAGAATATCAAGCATGAATTGAATAATCATCCTGTATGTGAAAGGGGCCATAATTCAAAATGATGATATTGCCTGGTCATTCTGTTTATAAATCATGATATAAAAAGAAATGGTGACGTACAGAAGAAAATTGAGTTACTGCATAATCCAGAAGGCCGAGGAAAAGAAGTTAGAGGCCCCAGGGCTCTGTGCTGTGCTGTCTTGCTTCCATGTCCTGAAGGGAGCACATTTCCCTCCCTGAGAGACACTCCTGTGCAGGCACGCCTATGCGCTCTCCTCCTTTCTTACTCATGGAAGCTTAATATGTCTCAGAGAAGCAGTGGCTCTCTCTCCTTTCTGGCTTCCCTTGTAACTCCAGATGACACTGTTGTGATCAACGAGATGGAAGTGGTCATTGACAGATGGGTTCCTGGGACACTTTTTTAAATGAATAAAATTTAGCTGGCCTTGACCCCTTTCACCTTTCCCCTTCTTTCTTACCATGTTTGAAGGTAGAGAAACCATCTTACCATCATGAGAAAGAGAAGCTGAGCTAAGGGTGGCTGGGTAGAAAGATGAAGCCCTTGTTCCAGCCCCAGACTTCTTCCTCTGGACTTATTTTTTCCTGAGGAAAAAAAAGGGGGGCCTGATACGTTTCAGTCAGTGACATTCTAATTATTTGAGCCTCTAGCTGACATAGGCATCAGGAGTAAGCAATCTGAGAAGCCAAGGCTTCACTGATCAAAGTCACATAGCTGACAGATATTGGTGGAGTCATGATTCAAACCTACATCTGTTTCCAAGGAGCCACTGTCTTTCTACATTTTGATCTCTGCTCTTTGTCTCTGCTTCCTCATAGGAGAACTAAAACTGGAGTGCTTTCCTATAGCGTAGAACTTCTGGTAGATGTTCCTAAAGATGAATCCCTTCACACTGTCATTTTACAACAGACCAATCTCCCTTCTGACATTTTCATGCCCAAAGTGAGTCCACAGGTATTATGCCATTCATCTCTGGCAGTGCAGGACCAGCTCCCTAAAGAAGGCCTGGGACTTGAGGAGTGAGGGTGTCAGATTTCAAGGACTGAAGCCATGGAAGAAAAGGCTTTTCAAACAGAGGACCCTTTGGACAGAAGCATAAAGAGGGCCAACTCCATTTTGGCAGAAGTGAAGTATATGTGAAGGGCTATATTTACATTTTACAATTATTTATGCACTAAACATTTCCAAGCTAATTTTTTTAGTTGGCATATAGTGAAAACCATAAAACTAAACAAAAAAATGTTTTTGAAGTGTCAAATAATAAAGCTGGTAGGTGAGACTAATATCAGACCACCTAAACTAAGCAAGTCCTCTACAATTTAACTGTAAAACTGAATTTGAACTTTTTGATAGCAAAAGCAAAAACAAGAACATAACATATTATATTGTGTTCACTATTAATGAATGGAAGCAAATTTCCCAAGAGTTCACTTTGAAGCATTTGTGGATTACAGATTACGTATTAGGTTATTTTTAAGCTATTTGCAGAGTTATAGGCCTGTTTAGTTCAGTGTAGGTGGACGCTGCACTCTACTAGTGAGTGATACTAAATAGACACCAAAATTCAAGAACTACTGTACAAGGAAGTGAAGACAAAAGAAGAAATAAAGACTCAGAAACTGCCTTCTATGAATTTCTAACCCTGGAGGAGGGCAATGAAGAAACTGTCATCTGTAAATGATAGTGATGGGCTTTTTTATTTTATTAAATCTTACTAAATCCTATGTCTCCTCAAGAGTAGGTGTTATCAATAGTCTCCTTTTACAGATAAGAAAACTAAGATGTTGAGAGGATTGATTGCCTAGCCAATGACAGAAGGTTAGTAAGCAATGGAGTTGAAATTTAATCTCCCTTGATATCATAACTCCTTTTCTTTCAACTGATGCCCCCGCAGTCTCCAAATGTAAAAGTAGCAACTGAACCCCTTCTTTAAACAAAATCATCTGAAGAGGTTCAATGTACAAAACATGATAGCAAAGCTACTCTGACTGACTGGAGTGGATCACACTCCCATCCTCCTGGTTTCTTCTCCTAAGGCCTTTCCATGAGTGTCAGAAGATCCCAGCTCAGTGGCTCTGGGAATGTTCAACCCCATAGTTTGGGGGCCAGGATATCTCTCTCCAGACTCAGACTTCCCTGTCTCTGGAAGATGAGGTAATGACAAACAGGTCTCCACAGAAATGATGCTAGGTAACATGATGGCTTATTCCTCAGCACCAATTTAATCAACAGTGTGGATTCTTTCTCCTTCACATGGCCACTCTTTGGCTGATATTCATAAAAGCCAGGGAAATGCTGCTAGACAGTAGATATCTGAAAAACATTTATGTAGAAAGCTGAAGTCATATCATCTTACAAAGTATGGAATAAAACTAAATGCATGACTATCATGTTCTAGAATCTGTATCAATTTTCTCTGTTGAGTATGTATATTTTTCAGAATATGCAAAGGGAGAGAACTAAAATCAGAATTACCAGGAAGAGACAGAAGAATGTGTTCTAGAGATGACTTAAAGTTTTTCTTTCTATATGCTAAAGATCCTAGGCTTATAGAAATTAAGGTTCACATTTTGGAATAAAAATCAGAGGACATGATTTGTCCTCTAGCTATGGCACAAGTTCAAATACCTGAGTACAATTCAAATGGTTTTCCAAAGTTCTGAGCCTCAGTACATGGCAAGGGTAAACTAAAAGTTTTGAGGCTAGGAATTAACAGTTATGTCACTGAACCTAAAAAACTTCTGGAATACATTCTTCTGTATTTGTGTATTCCCAGATAATATGAGGTTCTATTCAGTTCCTGGATTGTAAATGATGCTAGGAATGTCACAGAAGAAGAGAATCTTTTTGTACAGAGGCAATAGTTTTAAAATCCTTCTAAGGATTCACATAGCCATAGGCAAAAATTGAGTGTTGTTTTTTTCATTATCACACAAAGGGGGCATTCTTAATCCCATAGTGATAAAAGAAGAGTATTTTTAATCAATTGTGTCCAAGGTCAGCCTCAAAAACTGAAATAAGGAATCACAAGCTGTTGGTAGTGTTGGGTTCAAGCCTGCAACACTGTCCAGGATGGCAGTCTCTGAGGTAACCCCACCTATTTGCTACTCAGGAGAAACAGCCAGTTATACAGGGATTTTATTCATTAGAGGCCATGATCTTTAGTTCCAAGAATCCTTGGTGGTTTAGTTGATGGGATCTCATCCATTACCAAGACTGGTAATTGTTTATGTGGAGACTCTCAGTCTTTTGGGGCATTAAGTATCTCCACTAAGAGAAATAGCCAAGTATGATAATATACTATTTAATCATATGAAAACTCTCCTACTGTTAGGAAAACACTTGTAACAGTGTTTTCTTATAAAATCTGAGCTGTAGAGATCACATACAGGGTGATTACAAAAGTTCAAAAGAAAATAATAAAGGAATTGATTCAGGGTAAGAAACAAGGGTGAGAAAGATAAGATAGAGATGTCTGTGGATTTGTCATCAGAAAGAATCTTAGGGGAGAGGGATTCCTAAGAACATATAGGACTCTGAAACCTATGCTAAGAGCAATAAATTATTAAAATTCAACAGAGTAAAACAATTTAATGGACAAATACATTTGTACTATTATCTATAAGCAGAATTCATAAATAACCAAAATGCTCAATGACAGGAAAATGCTCATTGAACATTTCTCTCCTATGGTGAGAAAAAAATAATAATATTCAGTCATGCCTGAAATTTGGAAAACAAAATTCATGTCACAGACCCTCAGGGCCCTCCCTTTCTGAGTTCACTTGACTGTCCCCTCCTCTCTATCATTGTTGCAGTCACAGTTGCTGGCCAGGCCCAGTTTCCAAGAATTCAGGAAGCAACTGAAGGTGAGGCATTATTTGTCCATTGCAGGATAGGGCAGGCCACAAGTGATCTGAAAGGCTGACCCAGGACACGCAGCCCAAAGTGCCTCTCCAGAAAGGCCAGGTATGGAGGGAGGCAGGGCCTGAGGACATCACAACAGCTGAGCTCAGAGGAAGTGGGAGAGCAACCCTGAAGAGAGATCCTGAGGGGCTTGCACAAAGGGTCCCAGGCCTCATCCATAGGTAGGATGAAGGAAAATTAAAGGATCATAAGTATTCTCAACAACCAGTTTCCTCAGCTAAAAAGCGGAATAGGGAACTCACTAGATACCCATGTGCGTTTGTGATACTCCTCACATAGGCTAGTTACACTAGCAGAGCTGCAGGACAGGCATGTGCTGAACAGGGCATAAACCTATCTCAGAATTGTACCCATTCAGGGATCTGTTTTCCATACACTGAAAGAAAGGTGTTATCCATGGCACCTATAAACTGGAGTTATTTATGTAACCAAACTTTTTTTATAGTATGTTCCAGATAACAAGCATGCATGCAGAATGCATTTAGCAATAAAATAAGGAGATGTCTATCATGGTGTTATGCATGCTGGGGTGCTGTGGTATAATCTTCATGTTGTTATTGTACCTTTGGGTTTTAAAACTCTTAAGGGATCTACATCTGCCTGCTACAAGAAGGAGAATGTGGTTAGTTATGCAATTGTTCACTGTAATATAAGAAGTCCCATGGTATATAGGAAACAGTCCTGGGTTTGAAGTCAGAAGACCAGCATAACTGTATGATATCAGAAAAGTCATTGAGATTGAACCTCAGTTTCCACCCTATGAAATAAGACTAATGATGCCTTTACCATCTTTTAGAATTGTGATAACCATGCAATATTAAAAATAAAAAAAGTTTAAAAATATAAATAAATTTAAATATCTATAAAATAAATATCTAGAAAACATTATATAATATATATAAAATAATCTATTGAGATCTGTTCCAGCCTATTACAGAGATTTCTAAACACTACAAAATAGGCCCCAGGGTCAATATAATATTTAAATACTGCTGATTCCCAAACCTATAAATCTAGCTGATCTCCCATTTAAGCTTAAGGCCTCATCTGAATATTTCATAAGCCTCAAAATAAAAATGCCAAAAATGTAATTCAAAGTCAGTCCCTTATCCTGTCTTCTTTCATAATGAATCATATCACCATCCATCAAAAGTCACAACCCAGAAATGCGGGAGTTGTTCTCCTAAATTTACTCCTAAATTTTATTGTAGTGGATAGTATTTGATCTACCCCCATTATACTGCCTTAGTGTATTTCTTGCTTCTGTTATTCTTCTTCCTTTTGTTTATCCCTTCTCTAGTCTTTTATAATTGCTCTTGCATACAATATCTTTTAGACATCAATTATGACACTCTCCTAAAATTCTTCAATGGTTTGTTATGATTCTCAGTATCAAACCAAAGTCCTCCTCCTCAGAGTCTTTTCACTTATCTCCCCTTTTCTACAATTATCTCCTCTTTCTTCAAAATCCAATGACCTGTTGACCTGTCGTCCCCAAATGTGCAACCATCTCTCCATCTCTGTGTTGTCAGTGCTGTTCCTGGAATACCATTACTATTTAGTTTACTCTTACAGATCTTCAAGACACAGTTTAAAATAATATCCCTTCCAGAAAATCATCTCACACTATTCCCAACATACCAAACAAACGCATCCATCCCCTATTCCATAACCTTTTTACATTGTAATTTCTTCTTGTGTGTTTTCTTCACCAGATGAGTTCCTTCGGGACATGAACTGAGACTTTGATTGTCTTCTCTTCAACAATTTATTCTGCCGCTGGAATGGGAGAAGGTTACTCCTGATCTTGACCAGGTATTAAGAGCAGAAGAGTCCCATCCACAGAAGTATTCTTCTTCTGAATCCCTGCCCAGACAGGGGGAAAAAAAAACAACTCTTTAATTAGACATGACCTTGAGGTTGGCCAGCAGATGAACAAAAACAGTTCGACAGTTTAATAATAGGCTGTGCCTTATACAAATGACATTTTAAAGGAATGTTCACAACTGTCTGGTTACCCTTTCAATTCAAGCCTGAAGAGCAAACACAACAAGAGAGAAATATTCTTCTTCATACAAGCTGGAGTTCTGCTGTGTGATTTAACAGAAATTCAAGATGCAAAAGAACTTTACTCTCAGTCCCATCAACAATACACAAGTGTACTTTTTCCCCCTGCATCCTTGCCAGCATTTATTATTGTTTGTATTCTTGATAATTGCCATTCTGATTAGAGTAAGATGAAATCTATGATTTGCATTTTCCTGATTGCTAGAGATGTTGAAATATATATATATATATATATCATTTGTGTTTTGAGACTGCAGACTAGTACAACTACTCTAGAAAGCAGTATGGGGATTCCTCTAAAAACTAGTAATGGAACCATCATATGACACAATTATCCCACTCCTTGGTGTTTTCCCAAAAGAACTAAAATGGGAATGGAAATGAATTACAGTAGATGGGGTAAAGAGAGAAGATGGGAGTGGAGGGGAAGGGAGGGGAGGGAGGAGAGTAGAGGATAGGAAAGGCAGCAGAATACAACATACACTAGTATGGCAGTATGTAAAAAAGTGGATATGTAACTGATGTGAATCTGCAATATGTATACGGGGTAAAAATGGGAGTTCATAATCCATTTGAATCAAATGTATGAAATATGATATGTCAAGAGCTTTGTAATGTTTTGAACAACTAATAAAAAAAGAACTAAAATGGGCATACTACAGCAATACAGCCACTTCAATGTTTGTAGCCCCACAATTCAAAATAGTTAAATTATGAAATCAACCCAGATACCCATCAGTAGATGAATGGATTAAGAAATCATGATACACACACACACATACACACACACGCACACAATACACACACACACACACACACACACAATGGAGTTCTACTGAGCCATAAAGAAAATGAAATTATGGCACTTGTTGGCCAATGGACAGAAATGGAGGACACCATGTTATGTGAAATAAGCCAGACTCTGAACCTCAAAGGTTGAATGTTTTCTTTCATAAGGTGAAGTTAGAGTAAAATAAAGGAAAGGAGGAAAGAAAGAAAGATAGAATGTCAAAAAGATATGGGAAAGATCAGTAATGTAGAAGTAGATGGAGAGGAAAAATGGAAGGACAGGACAGGGGAGGCAATGCAGAATGAATTATTTAAAAATCAGGTTATGGGCATATATAAATATGGGGAATTCCATCTTTACGTATAAGTAAAAAGAACCAACCAAAAAAAATAAATAGATGGGTGAAAGGAAGGCTAGTAGAGGAAGGAAAATAGAGGAAGGGAGGAGGATGGGACGGAAAAGGGGGATCATGAACCAAAGTTGAGTTCCATGCATGTTTGAGTTTGTTGGAATGAACCCAATTACTATGTATAACCATAAAGCTCAAATAATAAATGAATAAATAAGAACTTTACTCTTGGTAAGAAATATATATATATACTTATCCATCAGGGAACATACCTGCAAAGGAAAGTACTGCAGTGGGATGCAGAGGGGAGGCAGGGATGCCATGAAAAGTGAAGTTCAATCGCAATATTTTGTTTTTAATCATTAAAGCATACAAATTAGAAAAAGTACAAGTTCAAATTTTCTAACATACAATCCATTGAATCTTGTGTTTCCACTTGATTCAAATACCTTTTCTTTAAATTTAGTCACTGTCCTACTTTGTAAGTGGCCAATTATAAAGCAAAACAAATTTTTTCCATCCACAGGCCATGCCCTCACTTTGCTATTACACATTATAATATCATTAAGACTCTGTTCGCCTTTCTGAATCATGAATATTTAAGTAAAATTCCTTTATTGTTAGTAATAAAAACCTAAAGATATTTTTCTATGTTTAACAGTATCACCAAATATACTTGCATTAATATTCCACTTAAGGCTCAGACACCAACTTTGTTTAGATTTACATTCATTTTAAATTATTTTCACTACATGGAATGATTTGCTGAAATTTGATGGTCTCTGTGGTTTTATAAATCACCCAAGGAAATGGTTCCTCATGAATTTGTTAGGATTCTTAATATGCTTCGTGATTAAAGATGATTAATGGTCCTTTAAAACTTAACATGATAAATATTAACTACCCACTGTGGTAATTTGAGGCTATTATTCAGGGCCATTTTCACAATGAGAGATGTTGTGAAAGGTCTCTGAAGCAAAATGAAAAAAAAAAAAAAAGAGAGGCCTGTCTTTTAATAGAAGCTTGGGGTTTCAACTTCTGATTTTCACTGAACAGTTTTCTGACCCACACCTCCATTCTCCCAATAGGAGGTTATGTATAGAACAGAATTTAGCAGAAAGCACAAGACAGCCTTGGGGGTCGTTTTGTTTTGGCTTTTTTGTTTGTTTTGCTTTTTATTTCCTGTACGTTCTAGGTTCAGTACTCCAAGATAAGATTTAGGTAGGAACCATAGTGCAAAAATGAAAGGAAAAGACATTGCTATTTGTGAATTTTCTCATCTCAGATGATGAAAAGCTCACTTTACCTTTCAAGAGTACAGGAGAAACACAACTGCCTTGTTAATAAAATAATAGTATGGTACTACTCCTGCTCAATCTTTCCAAATTCAGAGCTGATCCCCTTCGGCATGCTGCAAACAGAAGAATTGCTCCAGCCAGTTTCAATGTCAACAAGCTAAAGGAAACCAAAGAGTCAGAAAAGAAAAAGGGAAGAAGGAGTATTATTGCTACAGACTTAATGACAAACCAAAGGGTGATGTGGGAAAGAATGGGAAGCAAGACACAAGAAAATATGAACTGAGTTTAACCATTCCTCAGAACTCACTCAACATCTGCAACCAAGTTTGCCAGGATTGAGTCAATTTAAAAAAATGGTTGCATCTCTTTCATTTAGCATCAGGCAGGAAGAATAAGGACAAATGCTTCAATATGGACATATTTTAAAAATCTTTGCTACTCAGACTACATTGGACATGTGTTCTAATCACAATATCTTTGGAAGAACACGGTATCAGAGGAGGAAGTAACTTTGCTGAAACCGGAATGCAGTGCACAGCCAATGCAGTTGGGCTGCCCCACAACATGCTTTACTTCCCTCCTCTAGATATTCAAAATAAGAATCAAATCTAAGGTCAGAATAATCTGAGTTTCTATTGAGAATAAGGAGTCCAGCTTCGTTGCTTCTGGGAAAAGTGTTTTCATGAAAAATCTTTTCTTTTCTTGGTATTACTCATTTCCAACAGCCTGCAATTTGACTCTTATTTATACTGATCATAAAACCAGAACTTAGCTCACAATCAAGACACAGAAAAACAATCAACTCCTTGGGATAAACTTGAGAAACAGACCGTTTCCAAACAGTTTCAGATTTGAATTCATTGTTAAGATATCCTTTGGAACTCAATAGAAAGATGTCCACCAGGCTACCACAGCCTATAGGAGCACAAAAGCTTAATCATGGAGCCTGAGAAAACACATCACATGGTTCAAACAGGGTTTGCCAGATGAATCAATCCTCTTGCTTTCTTCAGTTCAGTGGCAAAAGCTTCCCGCACCTGCCAACTCCAATCCCACTGAACAACAGGAAGACTCCTTCCTCCCAGTGTGCAGCAAACCTGTCCCAGTGAAAGCTGGTTCAGAGGATATTGAAGGGGTTGGCTTCTGCGAGGCACACAGTATCTGCAGGGTGGGATTGGCCAAGGGGAAGCCTCCAAGAAAGAAGTAGGTGAAACTCTACTGAGGCAAGACTTATAAACACAAACTCCACAGATGGGCAGCACCTGGGAGTTCACAGGAATAGTCTAGGGAAAGCAGGAGGAGAACATAGGCAGAGAGACAGAAAGATCAGATGAGAAGAAGGAGAGTTAGATAGTGAAGAAGAGGTTTCAAGGCCAGTTACTTCCTTGTAATTATTTTTCAGCAGGGACTTCTTTGGAAGCACAGGAGAATAGTAGCAATCAAAAATTTTTTGTTATTGTTTTTATTTTAAAATTGAACTTTTTAAAGTTTAAATTTTTTTTTTACTTAAAATGAACTTTACTCATCTGCACTTCAGACCAGCAACACACATCTGAGCCCCAGGTATCACCTTAGACCCTGCTCTGATGACTGTTTCCTTGACCTCCACCTTAAGTAGGATATCTTGTCTCAGATATCCTGTTGGCATTTACCCCTTGGCTCAAGCACCAGAGAGGAGGTCAGAAAAGTTTCTGCTTTTGGAGAAAACCCTGGCAAATTTTTAAGAATATTCTAGAAGACAAACCCTTGTGTCTCTGTGGCCAGGACAATGCAAGAATTTCTTGATTTTCCCCCCTAATTGCTGAAGTCCCACTAATATGTAATACACTAGACTTACAATTATCTTGGGAAAGAAGAATAAGTACTAATGGTGGGGGCAAAATGGTAACAACACACTTTAATATAATGTGATAAATGTAATAAAGCAGTTTGAATGAAATATTTTTTTTTTGGATGGAGAGAGGAGGAGTGAATGATTCTTCCCATTCACATACAATAAGACCTAAAACAGTGCTGAGCTGATGAAGCTCCCCAGACAGTCATATTGAGTGCAAACAAATAAAACCACATTTTGGAGTACATTGGGAGTATGTCCTGTAATACTGCAGACACTCAAAATAATCACAACTTCCCATCCAATTTGTATTCTTTGCCAATCAGTTTAAACAAGAGTCACCCACATGCCTTTTCTCACTGCCCCTGAGCAACGTGGGGTTCCTGCCCATCTCTAATACTCAAGAGAACTTTGTTGTAAGTTCTCATGGGAGAGGAAGCCTGCTCTACACAGTGGAGAGCAGGAGCAGTGAGAGGCAAGCTCTGTTAGATTGAGCCTGGTCAGCCCCGCCCTGATCCTTCTTTTCTGATTGACCCTGATTCTATCACTTAGGAGGTGTGTGAGGGCTGAACTATATAATGTATTGCATATTTCCTGGCAAAAGATGGGCACTGAGTAAATGGAAACTGCTAATTCTATTTGCTTGCTAATTCTATTTTCTTTCTCCTGGAGAAAGAAAGATGTGAGTTGTTTCACCTATAATTATCAGAAACAATCTCTCAACCACCTATTTTCCAGGAACTCTTGGGACCCAAGAGAGATGTGTATTTGTGAAATTGCCAATTGGGATTTGGTCCACAGGTGTTGAGAGTCTGATCGCAGGAAATTTTACCAAATGATTTCTCCCTTTGACTGGAAGTCTCTGGAATTAGTAACCTCTCTGCAATTCCTTTGTCACCTCATGCTGTCATCTCAGAGCTTTGCCCCTTGAAGTGTCACCCCACTGGCCAGAGCCCAGAGTATGGCTTTCGGCAGAGGTGGTCTTTTATCCTGTGCCACTTAATCACTGTAGTAAGGGGTGGGCCTGAATAGTTGTGCATAAAGCCAGGCTGACTCATGATCAGGTGCCACCACCAGGTCTCTCCTGGAAAATATTTCTTGGCCATGCCTCAATCCTTGCAGAAGTGGGATGAAGCTGTGGAGATGGAACAATATGTGAAGATAACATTCTGCAAAGCACTTTCCCCTCCTTGTAGTTTTTCCTTTTCTCTCCCCACTTTCAAACAGTTAGTAGGCTCTGATCTTATTCCTGAAGGGCACTGTGTGTTTTTGAGGATGGAAGAAGGGAAAGCTTGTGTCAGAAGTGGCTTGTAAGACTCTCTGGATTTTGCTTTCTAAAAGTCTAAACCTTTAAGACATCATATGAGGGCTTTGAAGGAAATGAAAGAAAGAGGTATAAATAGAAAGCCTTGGAGAAACAAAGGATGGACAGGTTTCCCTCTCCCCCTCCGACTTCTCCAAACTGGAAATAGAAACCCCAGCCAGAACAAAAGAGAGGAAAAAAGTCTTTGGTGCCTATATTCATTTTCTATTGCTGCATGACTAATTAACACAAATTAGCAGCCTAAAATATCATTTATGAGCTCATAGTAGTATGGTTTCAGCAAGTTCTCTATTTCTATAGTTTACAGTTCTACAGATCCAGTTCAATAGGGCCAGGTTGGTATAGCTCAGTTCTCTGCAGAGTATTATCAAGGTATTAGCCAGGCTGTTCTTGTCTAGAGACACTGGGGAGAAACCTGCTTATAATTGGCAGAGCTCACTTCTGGAGATTATAGGGCTCAGACCCACATTTCCTCCTGGCTATCAGAGCTGCTCTGAGCTCCAAGAGGCCAATCACATTCCCTGCCATAGGTCCCATTCCATCTTCGAGTCAGTAACAATGTGTTAAATCCTTCTCATGTTTCAAATTTCTTACTTACTCTTCTGAAACTAAAAGGAAAAGTCTTTCTGCTTTTACAAGACTTAAGTAATCAGGTCAGACCCATCTGAATAATTTCCCTAATTAAAAGTCTACTGATTTTGGATTTCAATTGCATCTGCAAAAATCCCTTCACAGCTGTACCTAGTTTATTGTTTGTTGGCTTCTAAAATTCATTAAAAAATGTACATATCAGCAAAACAAGGTGGCACATAACTGTAAATCCTAGTGACTTGGGAGGCTGAGTTGGGAGGATTGCAAGTTCTAGGCCAGATTCAGCAACTTATTGGGACCCTGTCTCTAATAAAAAAAAAAAAAACTAAAAGGGGTGGGGAGCATGGCTCAGTGCTAAACACTCCTGGGTTCAATCCCTAGTACTGTAATAATAATAATATACAGATTATTCAAGTACAATGTGGTATTTCAATACATGTATACACTGTGTAATCAGGTTAAACAAATCTATAGTATCTATCTTCACAAAAGTTTACCACTTCTTTTTAGGGAAGACATTCAAAAGACTTTCTTCTCATTTCTTGAGATATACAGTCCACATTCACCATCTATGTCACCCTACTGTGTACAACAGAACTTCTGACTCTTACCTAACTACATTATCCATTGACCAACCTTTCCCATTCCTCCCTTTCCCCCATCCTCCCAGCCTCTGGTAACCATCATTTTTCTCTCAATTTCTATGAGATCAACCATTTTATATTCTCCATATGAGTGAGATCATGAGGTATTTGTATTTCTCTGCCTGACTTATTTCATTTATTGATTTCTAGTTCCATCTATATTGTTGTCAGTGGCAAGAATGTATTTCTTTTTATGGTTAAACCGTATTTCACTGCGTGGTAGGTACCACATTTTCTTTATCCATTCATCAGTTGATGGAAAATCAGGTTGTTTCCATGTCTTGTCTATGTGCATAGTGTTGCAATAAACCTGTGAATGCAGATGACACTTCAACGTACTGATCGAACTTGCTTTGGATCTATACTCAGGAATGGATTGCTAGATTATATGATAATATTATTCTTAATTTGTTTGAGGAATTTCCATACTGCTTTCCATAATAACTGTGCAAATTTACATTCACATCAACAGTATGCAAGGATTTGCTTCTGTCCAAATTGTTGCCAGCACTTGTTATCTTTTGTCTTTTTTTTATAGATGTACTTACTAAAATGTGGTAGTATATATCATTGTGGTTTTGACTTGCATTTCCCTCATGATTAGTGATGTTGAGTACTTTTTCATGTATTTCTTGGCTATTTGTATATGTGTGTGTGGTTTTTCTGTTGTTGTTTTTGTTTTATTTTATTTTTGAGAATTGTCTATTTCAGACTACTGCCCTGAACAAGTGAGTTATTTGTGTTTTTACTGTTGAGTTTTTTGATATTAACTTCTTGTCAGATGTATAGTTTGCAAATATATTTTTCCATCCTATATGTTGTCACTTCACTCTGGTGATTGTTTCCTTTGCTGTGCAGAAGGTTTATGTTTTGGGGTTTTTTTATAATTTCATTTGTCTATGTTTACTTTTGTTTCCTGTGCTTTTGAGGTTTGTCCACAATATCCCTTGCCTATTCCAATATCTAGATGTTTTCTTCTAGTAATTTCATTTTTCTCTAGTCATGCATTTAAGTTTTAGTCCATTCTGAGTTGATTTTTGTTAATAGTGAGAGATGGAATTCTAATTCCATTCTTCTGCATGTGAAGAACCAATTTTCCCAGAACCATCTATTAAAAAGTCTATTCTTTCACCAATGCATGTAAACACCTTTTCAAAAATAAGTTGGCTATGAATGTGTGGGATTAGCTCTAGTCTCTCAATTCTGTTCCATTTGTCTGTATCTGTTTGTATGCCAATACCATGCTATTTTGACTATTATAACTTTGTAGCAGATTTTAGAGTCAGGTAGTGTAATGCCTCCTTTACTTTGTTAGTTTGCCTAAGATTGTTTTGGATATTCTTGGTTGTTTTGTCACTCCATACAAATTTTTGAATTGTTTTTTCTAGATCTGTGAAGGGTATCATTATCCCTTTTATAGGGATTGCATTGAATCAGTAGATTACTCTGGGTAGTATGAATATTTTAGCAGTATTGATTCTTCCTATCCATCAATATATAATGTCTTTCCCTTGTGTGTGTGCATGTGTGTGCATATTCTTCAGTTTCTTTCATCAATGTTTATAGTTTTCAATGTAGAAAACTTCCACTTCTTAGGTTAAATTTATTCCTACATATTCTTTTCAAAGTAATTGTTTAAGTGAGATTGCTTCCTTGATTTCTATTTCAGATAATTCACTATTGATATGTAGCAATGCTCCTTTTTTTTGTAGGTTGATTTTTCTATACTGTAACTTTGGTGAATTAATTCTTTGGTTCTAATAATTTTTGGTAGAGCCTTGGAGTTTTCTAAATACTAGCTCATGCTGTTTGCAAACAGTAACAATTTTACTTTGTCTCTTCCAGTTTGAATGCTATATACTTATTTTTCTTGACTAATTTAATCTGGCTAACTTCCAAATACTAGGCTTAGAAAGATTCAATATAATGTTATCCATTTGCTTATTACGTATGACATTTATTGTGTTATGTAACATTCCCTCTATACCTAATTAGTTCATCATTTGATGTTGAATTTTATCAAATGCCTTTTTTTTCTTTTGCCTTTCTTGAGATGATCGTATGGCTTTTGCAATTCATTCTGTAGATGTGGTGTACCATATTTATTGACTTGTATATGTTGAGCCATTCTTACATCCCTGAGATACGTGGAACATTCTCCAGGATAGAAAGAAGCCACAAAACAAGCCTAAAAATATAAAGAAACTTAAATCATATTCAGTATCCTCTTTGACCACAAAGAAGATTAAGTATCATTATTATTTTAATTATTTTGCTGTTCATTTTCATACTAAAGATTTGAATAGTTCATGTACCATGTTTACAATACAGAGCATTCTGAATTCATCTTCATAGTTGCTCTTACCTGTGAGTTTTATACTATCCGATGTTTTCCTCTTTCTTGTTAATGTGCATCTCTCTTTTTTCAATTTGAAGAATTATTTTTTAGTATTTCTTATAGATTAGGAGATGATAAATGCTTCCAGATTTTTTTGTCTAAGAATGTCTTTATCTTCCTTCATTTTTAAAGTATGGCTTTCCTGGGTTTCCTTTTCTTTCTTTCCTTCTTTCTTTCTTTCTTTTTTCTTTCTTCCTTCCTTTCTTTCTTCCTTCCTTCCTTTCCTTTCTTCTTTCTTTCTTTTTTCTTTCATTACTGTAAAAATTGCATGCCACTCTTTCCTTATCTGTAAGGTTTCTGTTCAACAGTCTGCTGTAAGGTATATTAGGACACCCCTTTTCATTTTCTAACTGTACTAAGAATCTTCTTTGTTTTTCTTTGAGAGCTTAATTATAATACATCTAGGGATACACTTTGTTGAGTTAAATCTGATTGTTGGCCTTTGGATGGTTTCATCTGTTTGGTCTCTGGTGATACCTCTTTGGCTATATCACAACATGGTAGAGGGCATCATGGTAGGAACATATGTGAGAGGGAGACATTGCATGGTGAGACAGGAAGGCAAAACAATTCAAAGATCAAGCTTGCTCTTTTCATGAAAACTCACTTTCACAGGAACTAAACAGGATTCCATGAGAACTACATTAATCCCTTCAGAGGGCAATGCCTTCACTGACCAAAGTATTTTGCCCTAAGCCCACTTTCTAAATGTCCCACAATGCCCAACATTGCCCACTAAGAATTAGTCTTACAGAATATGAACTCTTTTTATTTTTATTTTTTTTTTGGTACAGGGTTTGAACCCAGGGGTACTTAACTACTAAGCTACATCCCCAGCCCCTTTTTTAAAAGCTTTATTTTGAAACAGGGTCTCACTAAGTCTGTAGGGCCTAAGTTGCTGAGGTTTGTCTCTTAACTCACAATACTCTTGCCTCAATCTCCTGAGTCGCTGGGATAACAGGCATGCACCACCCCACCTAGCCCAGCGTATGAACTCTTAGAGGACACACTCAAAGCATATCTAAACCATGCACAAAGATTCTCTCCTGCCCCAATTTTGGCAAGAAACTAGAATAATAATATCAAGATCCACATTCCTGAACCTAACATGTAAAACTAGGAAATAGACACCGGAGCAGTGACCAGTTTGGACATACAAGCCATAACCAGCAGTAATCATACTCCCAAAACTTGGTACTATGTCAAAGCTTAAAAATGTAGCCAGAAATTAAATCAAGTTATACATGTCAATGACAGTAATATTTTTTGAACATCCAACAAGATTAACAGTGGGAAACTTTAGTATTTCCAACACCTGGCATAGCTATTCATTAGTAAGTGAATGAAAGAATAAATGAATAAATAAATAAAATAAAAAAGAATGAAACTAGTAGTTAATGATTGGCAAACTTCACAAAAGCTACCAGCTTTTTAAATCAATCTTTCTATCAGATGAAAGAAAAAAAAATGTTTTAGGACAGCTCTTTAAAAAATATGTTCAGTGAACAAGTAATTAAATATTAGATAAAAATAACTATTAAGCCAAGATAATTGGGGAAATGCTGGGTTCACAGTGGTAAGCAGTTTTCTTTCTTGTAGAATTATTTTACAGGCTTTAAAATATCAATATACTTTATTATTCTCTAAGTAGGATATCATATTCAAACTTTCCAACATTTATTTGACACAATATCTACTTGTTTCTAAGAATGTATCAGTAAGTGTAAGTTAGGTGCTAAAGTAACAAAATTTTAAAAGGAAAGCAACTCAATGGTTTCTAATAACAATGCTTTATTTCCTATTTATTTTGCATGGAAGCTGAACTTGACTGTGGTTCTACTCACCATTTTCTTCACTCTTGAATTAAGACTGTTGCCAGTCTTGTCGGGGAAGAAAGTAAAGTAGTAGAACCATGTGATGTTCTTAACGTTTTTGCTGGAAGTGATACCTTGTACCTGTGTGCCATTTCATTGGCTGAGGCAAGTCACGTGGTTATGCCTATTGTCAATTGAGAACTTAGGGTGAGGACTTAGAGTAATGACCTAGAATCCTCAACAAGGAGCAGTTAGCAGAACTAGTTCTGAGAATGCACTTTGAGACACCCCATATTATGGACAGAAAATGAAAATCTCTCTGGGTTTTGGTTACCCTATGTTCTGTGTGGCAAAGGAAGGAATCAGGACTGTGAGGCAATTCAAAATTAAGTCACTATGAAATATTAGATTTCATTCACATATTTGTTAAACTTGCAGTTTATGCTTTTCTTTAAATTTGAAAAAACAGTAAATAAAATAAAGATGATATAATTGTCCAAAATTTCATTTCATTTCTAAAAGAAAAACTTGAAAAAAAAAATATTTACAGCCCCTTAAATCTTGCATTATGTTCTGTCTGAACATTCTGAATGTTAGACATATCCAAGGGAAAACAGAAAACCATCTGCTTCTCTTGGAAGGGAGCAGAGTTTGTTTGATTTTCTTCCTTATGCTGTTATTGGGATCAAGTTCCATGGTGGTAAGTTTGTGCAGGCCACCTATGCCCTGCTGTCTCCCAACACTGGACTCATCTCTTTTGATAGGACTATGTACGTGTCTCTCCTTGGCCCTACCAATGTGTCAGGGCAGATTGGTCTGGATGACTTGATGAAAAGCCAAGAGTTTTGTTCAAATAACTGCTTGACTCTGGCTGTATCTGAACAAATCACAAAGTTGGCAAAAGGCTACCAAGTCCCAATGATAGAGTATATATGGCATCCCTTACTTGGAAGAAAGGGAAGAGGCAGGAGAAAAGACACAAAGCCATGGCTAATGATTGGGGCTTTATTTTTCTTTCTCATTTCTTAACCTCACCTCTTTCATTTCTGCATTTTGGACAGGTAACTGTCTCAATAAAGAAAAATAAAATAAAATTAGTAGGCAGATTACCGATTGACTAGTACTGACCCTAAACTTCACTCTCTCATAGGGGCAAACTGAAAGTACATTGAATATTTTACTGATAATCCCACAAACAATTTCATCCAAATGAACCCATATCTAATATTTTCAGAATAAGAATCACTCAAATGAGCTCCATTTTTTGAAAAATTCATTTACACTTACAACATGAGGCTGCTGACCCATTCAATGCAATAAGAGAACCACTTTCAGAATCAGCTTTAAATATTTAACAACAGCTATTTGAACTCTGTCACCTACCACTGCCCTGCCATTAAAATTGAATACTACATTATATATACATATATAATAAACATATAAAAACATATATATAACATACAAAATTATATAAGTTGAACCTCATATATATTTAATTTTTAATTATACATATATTTGTAAATTTTATATATAACACAATATTTTTAAAAATATTTTTATTAGTTATTGATGGACCTTTATTTATTTATTTATTTGTTTTTATGCAGTTCTGAGAATCGAACCCAGTGCCTCACACATGCTAGGCAAGTGCTCTACCACTGAGCCACAACCCCAGCCCAACACATTATTTCATGTACAAATTATGTTTTTATTATATATTGTGCATAATCTGTTATATGTATAACTTTAGATCTAAATAACTACATATTGGTGGAAATTTTCTATTTTACCTAAACATCTTCAAGGTAGTTTTAACTCATGCCCTTTGAAAAAACCAGGAACTGGCCCAGTGACTATGTTTTATGAATGTATGTTTTATTCTTTTTCTGATCCATGTGTATTAAACAAACTAACTAAAAATTCTTATATTTTCATCTAGGCCCAAAACTTCTTTGGTTCATAGAAGATGGTTTGACCTAGATTTGACTGTACTCAAATGAAACTAGTGTTTGTTTTTAGCCATGTGTCATCAGGATTGGAAACTATTTCTGTAGGTAGGTCTGATGGCTGTGTTGACCCTTCAGAATTGTGCAACGAGAGAAGCTGCATACAAAAGAAGTTGTATTACAAGTCCCCAAGAGGCTTTATATAAAAAACAAGTTGTTTTTACACTGCCCCAAATGAGCACAAACCTAATAGTGTTCATAAAACAATAACCCACACACTTTCCTCCCCCACATGGTTTTCATAATTAACTCAAATTATTTTGTTATCTAAAAGCTATAATTGAGATGTAATAAGAACCTCCCATTAACATATAACTAGAAGTCATAGCTAATCATCTTGAAACATTATGTAGTTTTCAACTTGATGCTTATTACAAAACTGTCCAGAGAAAGGGAATATATTTTATTCATCATCTAGTCTTTTGAGACTATATTTTTGTTACAGTTTTGGACAAGGGTTAGAAACTATTTTCTCAAGTTTTGACAAAGTCCTCCCAATCAAAGAACTGGAAGACATTTAATGAAAAAAGAAAAGGTGGGGGCTATGTCAATGAGGAGCACAGATATGAGCTAACTTAGTTGTAGCAAATAGATTCTTGATGTTGGAATGAAAATAATGAATGTCATTAGCTTATGAATATTTTGGGCAGAAAAAATTCAAATTCCCTTCTCACTAAAATTAGCTTTAAGAGAAAACTGATAGCAAAAGAAACAGCCACCCTCCAATACTCCTTTACCTCTATTTATGCCCAGCAAACATTTTTATAAAATAATAAAGAACACTTTCTCAATAAGAAATTTACTATAAAGGGTTTTAGAACATCAAGAACATAAAAGACAATTTCCCAAGAGCCTAATACAATTTCTTCCTATAAAGGAGTATGATTTAAAGGACTAATGTTTTAATCACATTCTTTCCCTACAACTTAGCTGATAAAGCTTATTCATCCTTGAACAAGAAAATAAAACAAATTGTTCTATCTTCTTGCCACAAATCCACAAATCTACTTTTATCCATACCCATGTTCTCTATTCCATTCTTTGATAAGTCAAGTGTCTCTATGCCTATGACAAGGACATCACTTCTACAATTTCCTCTATTCTCCCATGGATCATTCCATAAGCACATGGTCATGTTTATATTATCCTTTCTCAAATATATATATATATATATATATATATATATATATATATATATATATAGAGAGAGAGAGAGAGAGAGAGAGAGAGAGAGAGAGAGAGAGAGAGCTAGGGAAGCAAGCTCCTCTAAATCTCATATCAGCCTCTATACCTGGCTTACTGCTCCTCTCCTCATCGAAAATTTTCTCAAAATTTGTATCCACTAATAGTCTTCACTGCCTAACCCTCTTTTGCCTTTCAGCCAGTATCTCCTATCAGTCTTTCATCAATACTCTCCATTGACTGCTTTTGCAATCACATTAACAATCTGTATGTTGCATTTCCAAGGATGGTGTCTGACCTTACGTTACCCAGATTCCCAATAAATCTCAAAAGGATGACCACTCTTTTCTTCTTGAAGAATTTTCTCTATAGGACTTCATGGTTTCTTCCAGTTTCTTCTCTCTTTCTTTGCATGCTCCTCCTCCTCCTCCTAGTCAAATTCTAAGGTTACAATGACAGAATTCAATCTTCCTTCTCTACATTCTGTCTGCAGATTATTTTATCCAGTCTCAAGATTTAAACACTATTTACATGCTAATGACTCATGCAGGAGTTATCAGTTAGGTCTCTCATACTGCAAACAAATAAAAAAATCAAGCTCTGTCTTAAATATTACAGGAAAGTTATTGGCTAACACAACCAAAAAGTCCAGAGACAAGATGGTTCTTGTGGTTCAATGATGTTATCAGGGGATCAGTTTCTTTCTACCTCTCTGTCCTACCTTTCATGTTATTCGCTTCATCCTCAAGCCAGTGTCCCCTTGTTGACAAAGTGACAGGATAGTCCCACACTTCACAACCACAAATCATGCCATTGAAAATGTGAAAGAAGATTGATTTCTGATAGCTTTCTCAGTGCTCTGAATGTTTCATGTGTCCAAAGTTTTTACAGACTCTTAATCTAATTCCTTTGGATAAGGCACTGCGATGTGCAGAGTAGCTTAAATCTAGATTTACTGAACCAGTGACTACTCAGTGAGACAGGAAGAATTATCGTGATTGAGATAAAACAATCAATATCAATTTTAGTCTCCAACCGAGGAGCCAATTCCCTCCAGATAATATGGGTGCCACACAATGGTGATGGAAAAGAAAGGAGCACCCGTGGGAGTTAGCCACTATCCCCACATAGAGCTTCCAAAATTATATATTTGATACCTCCATGGGACATGACAAAACAAGAACTCTCTAATTCCCACCTGCCCCACTAACTCTGATTTCTCCTCCAACATTTCCTTATCTGTAGTTGGCATCACCATCACCTTGCTAAAGACCAGAATTTAGGGATGATCATTGACTTTTTGATTTTCCTTACCCTTTCATCTAATCTGTCAATGAGTTCCATTAATTCCATCTCCCAAATGTATACTAAAGCTATTTATTTCTCTGCCTGCTTCCACTATAATTTCCTAGGTATTTCTATCATGTATATTATTTTCTCTCTTTCCTTGGATCCTAAAAACAATTTCAGGCTCAGTTTTCTAACTGTAATCAGAATCATTTTGAAAATAAAGATTAAAGGTGATACAAAAAGATAAGTGTCTAGAAAGTGATGAATAGACTTTTAATATGATTTTTCTCAAAAAGTACACATCAAAAATCATAGTTATTAAATTCAGCCACAACTAAAGAAAGAGAAAGTGTGTTCAGATCATTTTGAACTTAGAAAGACTGGAATTATGCAGGTATTAATGGGATTAGCAAAGAATAAATATTGACTCCAGGAAGTCTTTGTGGAAGCTAGGTTAATTTTATAAAGCAGCATCAATTGTTTTTATACTTTATATTTTTAACCTTTTGAAAACTATATCTAGGAATTCTGTGAAATACCTTAGATTTTTCAGAAATGGGGTTGTAGAGCCATATTATTTAAAAATCCTCAATTGCTATTTTGCTTTATTAAAAGTTAATAGCATAACTATTTACCATTTTGATGTGCTTCACCTTAGGTTGATCTTAAAAATAATATTTAAGTCTACTGGAGGTAAAATTATAATTAAATAGATGAAATGTGTTTTGAGATTTTATCGAGTTTTTAAAATTACATAGCTTGAAATCAATGAAATTATAATAAAATTTGATTAGAGTCCAATATATTGTCTTTAACCCGAATTCCTGAGATTGAGAAAGAGTTATTGTACAATCTTCTCTTTTCTTTCTCTGCTAATTATTCCCAGATGGATATCCTGCTCTGAAAATGGAGGCACCACAGGATGTGTGCTCTGAGGTTCCCTTTAAGATGGCAGAAGAGGGACTCCTTGGAAGAATATGGGCTAAAGGGAAATGGGAAAGGAGAGAATGGAGGAGAGAAAAGGAGGGCACCCCCCTAGTAGCTCAAACACTACAAATATAACCCCATGAGCCCTACCACAATAGATGGGGGGAAACTGTGTCTTGCCCAAAGTCACACACTATCTTCTTGTGTCTTCTTTCATCTCTATCAAGAAGAGATCTCACATAACGAGTATTGTTCAAGGGTGCAGAGCTGGAAAAGAAGAGGCCACTAGATGTTGTGATGTGCCTGGAGCCCCAACACCCAAGAGCTGCATATTCTGATGGTAGTTTCTTATTTTTGTTTTGAAAGAGAAGACAGAATTAAAATCATGCCATTGAAAACACTCATTGGCTTAAACTTCTATTGGTGTTGGAACAGAGGTAGCAGTGGAGATATAAAGAGATGTCTTTGGGATATATTTTGGAAATACATTGACATACACTATGGTTGGAGGAATAGCAAATAGTAAAAGAACTAAGAATTATCCTTAGTCTCTTTTTTCTCCTTTGAGTAACTGAGTTTCTTTGAGTGGATGCCATTGACTGAAAAAACAGCAAAATAATCAAGAAAAGAGGGTGGGGGTGGAGAATAGAAATTAAGAGTACTGGTTTGGGCCATGTTAGCGTTGCAGTATCTTTAGTAGTTTCAGTGAGTGCAGACCTTAGATGTTCCAGCACTGCTCCTGGGATGACATGCCTCTTCTCAGTGGAACAACACCACCATTCACCTAGTCTCCCAATGGAAGTCTCAATACCATCCCAGACCAGGCTTTCCCTTTCCTGGCAGCCTTTTCCTCCAATCAGGTCAAGCTTTCTCCATTTCACTTCCCTGTACTTGTATATGAATTCTCAAATCCAATTCCCTTTTTTATTCCAGTTCCCACTGCCCCATGGCCTCTGTAATCATTAGGATCAAAGAGTATGATTGTGTATCTGCATCCACATCTTAGCACAAGGTTCAATCCAACAGATGATCTTGGGAGGAGCGGAATTTAAAAATTTTCTTTTAACTCTTTCCTTTTTGTATCCTTACAACGAATTCTAGTACCATCATTATTGTCAACAAACTATAATAATTATTAGATTATATCTGCCTTGTCATATTTGGTTCCTTTTAACTGTGAAAATGAGGGGTGACAATAGGTAATTGTTGCCAAGGACATAGCAGGGATCTGGTTAACCAGAACTTCAATTAAACTACCATTGCTAGTTCCAAAGTCTGAAAATATTTTGGCATCATCTAGTTCATCCCAATCCTTCTAGGTTTTTCAGTTCAAGAAATCCATCTTTGCCTAGTATTTCCTTCATCATTTTTTTTTAATTTTTCATTCTCTGAGGTAGTAGAAGTAGAAAGAGAAGAAGGTTATGTATATGACATTTCATTTCTACCTACTTGAACACTATCACCATTCTAATGCAGTATGGTGTTTAGAGCAGTTTCCTGTTCTGAAGACACTCAAAATGGATCTCCAGTGAATGCCAAGGGTGCACTGTATATAAGATTAATGTTGCTTACAGAATGAAAAGAAAGGAGGTGAGGGTAAGTGATTAGAAATTGTTTCGATTTCTTCAGAAAATGTTCTTGAGATGAGAGGGTTTCCTTTGGTATCAATTATGGGTGGGGCCGGGTGGTGGGGAGAAACACAAAGAAGGACCTAAAGGAAGATAGAAATTACACGGGTTATAAAAGTGCCTTAAGTTGAGGCGAAATCAATCAGAAGCAGCTCCTGAGAAGGTAAATATTGAGAATAATCTGAGGAAGTCAGCCGATGGAAGTCATTAGAGTCTATGGGCAGGGATTTGAATTTCATGCCTGAGGTAACTAAGAAATCCTCAGAGCAAATATGACCAATTATAACTAAGTCTATTAGGCCATCCAGAGTCAGAAACACTCTCCCCATTCTGTTCTCCAGACCTCACCTCCATAAGATGTTAATTTGTATTGCACAACCCAGTCTTCTGGTTTAGACAGAAACATTTCATTTTTTAGAAATTACTAAAAATATTTATAGCTTGACTAAGCTAATTTAAAACATACAGCAAGAGCATGCCATGCCCTACATTCTCCGTGCTGCAGCTGTGGGAGGGGCCGCAAGTCTTTAAGCTGACGATGGCTGGTCAGGAACACTCTATTAAAAGCAATTCTCATCAGGACCATTGCATAGACTCCACTGGAACTTTCAGTTCATTAGGTAACTCTCCAGCTCAGGGATGCAAGTGTCTCCTGTCACATTTTCATCAGACCAAACCTAAACTTTCGAGGCATTTTGGCCTTGAGCAAGATCCTGAGAATACCTCTGAGTAATGGACTTTTTTATCCTGACCCAGAAAAATATTTCACAACTTGCTTCCTAATCTAGGAAAAGCTTATTCTGACCCTTGTAAAAACCTAAATTTTTTCCCAAAGGAGAAAGATAATTAAATCAAACAATTGGGGAAATATTTCCTTTGTTCTACTGAGAAAATTCAACATTTGACTGAGGGCCACAGCCAGCCCAGCCATTTGGAATCACAGCCATGGGATGGCCACACTCACCCTGCACACCTGAAGCAGACCTTTCTGAGCTCTTTCTGGCTCTTCAGTCAAAGCAGTAATTGTTACTAGCTTCATTAGTATCTAGGAGACTAAAAAATGTCCTCAAATCTCTAGAGAAGGTAAAGTTTATCAATTTCTAGGTATAGTGCATAAAGTCTTATTTTTCTGATTTAACTAGTAATGCTTCTTCTAGAAAAACAATTTTTTTTAAAAAATTAGAAAGGGCATGCAAGGAAAAATAATTTTTTTTTCTCCAAAATGTACATGCAGAAAAGGAAAACGGAAGTGGGAAGGGGAAGGGAAGCCATTAGAAAATGGGAACAACCACTAATCACGTCTGTTCTGAAAACTTCTTTAAGCAGATGTTGATTTCACATTCTGCATTTGATACACATATGTCTCCTGATAAAAGCAAAGGGAACAAAATTATGAAGGCCAACATTGTCATCACCGTAATGCAATATGCAAATTATGGTCTTAAAATAAGCCTCTCAGAGGCCTGGGTAGTTTCACCCACACAAAAGCAATTTCTTCTTTGTCATCTTCTTACTGTTTAACTACACTAATCTCCAGTGAAGTGAGCAGGAGGCTCTTACGAGGTGCGGTGCTCTGAACCATGACATTTAACAGACGAGGCAGGGCCTTCTTCAGAAATGAGCCACCAGGCTGAGACTGGGCAGAAAATAGCCTGAAATGAGTCACACAACGTAAGAGCACAAAAGATGATTCACCAGGTCCCAAGGAAAATAACTGGGAGTGAGTGGTTCGCCTACCCAGGGAAACTCAGTCCCGATGGACAGAGTTTATGGGTCTGCATCACATTGAACCCTGTCACTGAGCTGATGGGATGAGGTGATGGTGCAGGAAATGCGGTCTGGATGGGGTGGAAGGAGCAGCTCCTTTCTGGGGGGCAGCACTGTCATGGCTGCTTGTTTTCCATTAAAGACCTCTGCGGCAGAGGGAGACATCTGCAGCAACTGCTCTGAAGTGTGTGACGTGAAATGATTTATCCAGAAGGCTGCACAGCTGGCATCAGATAAAACATTTGGAATCATTTTAGTTGTATGTTACCTAGAGGCAGCATTCCCTCCCCAGTGCTAAATTTAAACCATTCCTGTCATTTCAGACTCTCTAATGAAATCTGTTTCTCACAGGAAGTCTCTGTCTTGGAAATAGTATGTGATCCTCCTACAAATGGAAGGGAATTCGAAACATGTGAATCACCTATTCTTCTAACTCCCTCTCCCTACACACACCACACACCACACACACACACACACACACACACACACACACACACATACTACACACCATACACACACACCCCTCCCTTTTAAGAAACAAATTTAGGACAGAAGTAGGAATGCACTGCAGTGATGAAGATGTGCTTCCTGGATGGGGAAGGGAAGGAGGCCCACTGCCTGCCAAAAGCCCACAAGGAGCAGCCTGATGCTAACTGACTCATGCCAAAGCCTCAGGGGGATCATTCCCTCATTTGCCCTTGAGGAGAAGAGGAGCAGAAAACATGATATTATAAATGCTCCCACAGAATCACAGCTTTTTCTGGATTCAAGGTAAACACAGGCTTACCCTTCTGCTCACCAGGCTAAAGTGCAGATAAGTTGGTATGCCCTAGGTAGCTAAAAATTGAGCAGAGGATATTCAGTGTGCATGCATGCAAACAAGATGCAAGATTCAAGATCCAATGGGAAAGTAGCAAGAGTCTGATAGAATCTATTCTGCTCTATGATTGACTTTTCAGTTTTAAAACCTTCGGATATTCCTTGATGCAATTTTTTTTAATATTTATTTTTTTAGTTTTCGGCAGACACAACATCTTTGTTTGTATGTGGTGCTGAGGATCGAACCCCGGGCCGCACGCATGCCAGACGAGCGCGCTACTGCTTGAGCCACATCCCCAGTCCTCCTTGATGCAATTTAAAAGCAAAATCAATACCATGATATTACTATTCTTATATCAACCACAGATTCTAGAACTACTTTAAGAAATGAAAAACCAAGTATAAGCAAAACCCAGGAAGAGTTCCAGTTTGAAGTCCAAACATTAACACTCTCATTTGGCAAATAAGGGTCTTGCTTGCATGAATTATAATCCGCAGTCACAAGAATATCACATTTAAACATTTCCCATATGTCTTGGTTTTGCATGGTGACAATGCCATGGCTTACCACAGATCTTCACCTCACCTGGGATTAGTTAGCCTAAGAATCGGATGCTATTTCTAGGTTGCTAGGAAAGATGCCTAAGATTCTACCCCATTAGTCAGAATGTTCACAAATGTCCATAAATGCAAGAAAGGGTTAGCAGGCAATGTAATGTCTGAGTCACCTCCCTTCTCCGCACAGTATGGCTCAGAAAAATCTAAATGGAGGCTTCCATATTCATCTCTTAAGGTGAGCCAAGATCACTTACGAAGTTTCAATGAGAATTGAGAAATCTTTGCTCAATGCCCAAAGTAGAAGACCCACTGAATACTTCTTTAGAGACTCCAAACTGTTTGAATTTCTTGGGTTCTTAAGTTTCCAGCATTCTCTATCACCATCTTTTGTGAAAACCATGGCAGCCACCATGAACTGTGAGATCACAGTGCTCAAATACTTAATGTTGCTAAAAGCTGCCATTCAACATTTTACAGAAAGTAGCATGAAGTCACAGGGGAAGAAACTGATTATTCATAAGAAGACCTGATGTTTTATATCATATATCACTTCAGTATCTGAATACCCTCTTCTTAAGCCACATGTTCAATGCTCTGACCTTAATTAACACAAAAAACGACTTGTAGTTCTCACTACCCAAACCAATAGCGTTAGTCTTCCTAGAGTTCTAACATATTTGCTTAAGGCACAACTCTTGAGCTTATTTCTCTAACATTTCCAAATCTCTTTTATTGAGGTAGGAAGTAGTTTTTGTTCTTCTGAGAGCAATGTATAATACTGGCTATGTCTAAGGGCTTCACATGTTGGGGGGTTTCAGGCCTGGGCTATGCTTTCTACAAAGAAATCAGAGGAACCTAATATCTGCCAATGATGTATGAGGGGGACAATCAGCTATTCCCTGTGCCCTGTGTCCAGTCCTGATTCTCTTTTCCTAAGAATGCTTGCTTTAGAATGTAACATGAAAATAATTCCCACTTGTGCCAGAGATATCCAAAGAGCTTGTATTTATTTTAAAACTAACTTTGATAGCAATCCACTAAGATAAGGAACAGGTGTTTACAAGATTCTTATTGGAAGATTACAACACGAGGCAGGGATACTGCAGCACAACTGAAAAGTTGGGTTATACCTTGGTCCTAATTTCTAGTCCATGTGTCCAAAGCTGCACTCCTGGGGAAACATCACTTCCTGCTTTCTTGCAACATGCAGATTACTGTGTGTTGAACGTGTATGCCTCAAATTTATATGTTGGCAACTTGAACCTCAATGCAGCAAAAGGTGGGAACGTCAGGAGGTGACTGGATCTCGAGGTTTCTACCCTCATGAATACACTAATCTATTCACAGATTAATGTGCTATTACAGAAATGACTTTGTTATAAAAGTTCTCTCTCTCTCTCTCTCTCTCTCTCTCTCTCTCTCTCTCTCTCTTCCATTCCATTTTCTCTGTCTTACCATGTGATGTTCTCCTTCAGGTTAGGAAACGGCAAGAAGTCCTCACCACATGCCAGCATCATGTTTTTGGACTTCCCAACCTGTCACCATAAGCTAAATAAACCACTATTTTTTTTATAAATTACCCAGTTTCAAGTATTTTGTTATAGGAAAACTAAATTTGGAATCACCTTCCTCTTTAATTAATATGTAATTTAATCTGCTAACTAAAACCCTGATCTTTCTAGTCACTATTGTCATTGTTAATATTGTGATGTTTGATATCATATTATTATATTCTTACTGAAATAATCTGTCAGAAATAATTTCCAAATTTAAAAATCATAAGGTCATTTAGGCAAGTGAATGTCTCACTAAAGCCATCATTCACACTTGCCTTACATTTTGTTTTCCCTATAAGTTTATTGAAAAGCATGCATTTAAATAGTATCCTATATTAATTCAAGATTTTGAAGTACTATTTACTCAATGAAAATTTTCTTATCAAATTTATTTTTATCTCTATAAATAAATAAAATTAGATAACACAAAGGTGTTTGGACTGGACTGCTCTGCATGCATATGCATGCTCTCCCAATAGGTATTTTTTTGTTGGAACTCCCCAGCAACAGGAATTAAAATTTCTATGTGTGAGGTGAAGGTTCTTTTATATATTTCATTTCCAAGTAGGGGGAAGAAATAGCATGAGAATTATAGGACTTCATCAGGATGGCTGTGAAGAACAGAACAAATGATCTTAAGTATTTTAGTGTCTCTGACAGCTGTGTCATTCCCATCCTCCTGATTCTACTTATAAATTCTCTCTTCCTTCCTCCTTTGCAGAAAATAAAGACAGGATAATGTGCGTGGTAAGTTTTTGGACACACTCCCTTCTGAAGACATGCTTCTTACTGACATTTCTTTAACACAAAGAGTGTAAGTCCAGGACCTAACATTTCTAACACTGAAACAAGAATAGAGGTTTGAGTCAGAGCTATGTGGGGCCTAAAGAACATGGAATTGAACAACTGAAGTGCTGTGAAGTTAGCTCTACATGAAATAGTCTTCTGAAAGAAGGGGTAAAGGGAAGGGACTGTGAATAAAACAACATTTAAGCACATGATCATTCACAATTAGGCATGAACATTCACAATTACTGAAAACACTAATTCAACTTACCTGTCCACTCCCAGTACCCTGGGGTGCAGGAAGGGACTGAAAAGAAGCGCAATTCACCATTTTTACTATCTTGAAAAGGGAATAAGAGGGTTACTTGGTCAGGAAAATTTTAAGTCCCCAAACTTAAATATATTGGCATTACCTTGTTGGAGGATTACATGGAAATTATTTCAAAAACTCATCTTTCTTCTTTAAAGAAAAGGCAACTGGTGGTATAGTGATACCAGATTTTAAACTATACTACAGAGCAATAGTAACAAAAACAGCATGGTATTGGTATCAAAATAGGCCAGTAGACCAATAGTACAGAATAGAGGACACAGAGACCAATCCACAAAATTACAACTACCTTATATTAGACAAAAGTGCTAAATGGAGAAAGAATAGCATCTTCAACAAATGGTGCTGGGAAAACTGGAAATCCATATGCAACAAAATTAAACTGAATCCCTTTCTCTCGCCATGCACAAAAGTGGATCAAGGAGCTAGGGATCAAACCAGAAACTCTGCATCTGATAGAAAAAAAAGTTGGCTCTAATCTCCATCTCATGGGGTCGGGCTCTAAATTTCTTAATAGGACACCTATAGCACAAGAGTTAAAATCAAGAATCAACAAATGGGACATATTCAAACCAAAAAGTTTTTTTCTCAGCAAGAGAAACAATGAGAGAGGTAAATAGGAAGCCTACATCCTGGGAACAAATATTTACCCCTCACACTTCAGATAGAGCTCTAATCTCCAGAGTATGCAAAGAACTCAAAAAATTAAACAATAAGATAACAAATAACCCAATCAACAAATGGGCCAAGGACCTGAACAGACACTTCTCAGAGGAGGATATACAATCAATCAACAAATACATGAAAAAATGCTCACCATCTCTAGCAATCAGAGAAATGCAAATCAAAACCACTCTAAGATACCATCTCACTCCAGTAAGAATGGCAGCCATTATGAAGTCAAACAATAATAAGTGCTGGCGAGGATGTGGGGAAAAGGGTACACTTGTACATTGCTGATGGGATTGAAAATTGGTGCAGCCAATTTGAAAAGCAGTATGTAGATTCCTTGGAAAGCTGGTAATGGAACCAGCTATTCCCCTTCTCGGACTATTCCCAACAGACCTTAAAAGAGCATATTACAGGGACACAGCTACATCAATGTTCATAGCAGCACAATTCACAATAGCTAGACTGTGGAACCAACCCAGATGCCCTTCAATAGATGGATAAAAAAATGTGGAATTTATACACAATGGAATATTACTCAGCACTAAAAAATAACAAAATCATGGCATTTGCAGAGAAAGGGATGGCATTAGAGCAGATTATGCTGAGTGAAGCTAGCCAATCCCTAAGGAGCAAATGCTGAATATCTTCTTTGATATAAGGGGGACGACTCAAAGCAGAGCAGGGAGGAAGAGCATGAGAAGATTACCTTTAAATAGGGATGAGAGATGCATGGGATTGGGAGAGAGAAGGAGAATCGAATGGAAGATGGAAGGAGACCCTCATTGTTATGCAAAATTACATATAAGATGGTATGAAGGGGAAGAAAAAAAAGAGAGAGAAAAGTGTCATAGTAGAGTGGGTAGAGAGAGGTGATGGGACCGGCGGGGAGGGGACGGGGGGGATAGGAAGGGTAGCAGAATACAATAGACACTAGTATGGCAGTATGTATAAATGTGGCTGTAAAACCAATATGATACTGCACTCGTGGAAAAATAAGAATTCATACCCCATTTGAATCCAATGTATGATATGTCAAGATTATTGTAATGTTTTGAGCAACTAATAAATTTTTTTTAAAAGGCAAGGACAGTGACTATAAAGAACATTGCCATTCTTCCCCAAAGAATTAGAATTATTTCAGTCTTCATATGTGGTTTGATTCCATCTAAGTATAAACTTACATTTCTTAGTAAATATGTATCTTTGTTCTATTTTTTTTAAGTATAGTACTTTGCTGTCATTGCTTAATTGAAAACATGTGCAAGAGAGCAACAGTAAAGAAAAAGAGGTAAGATTTAGGATTCCTAAGGAAAAAGAAAATCACTATTTTTTATAACTACTTTGACCTCTGCTTGATTTCCATTGTCTGCATTCTCTAGTTCATTATCATGTCTTCTGTGAGCTAGGGTCTTTCCCAACCCCACAGATCTTTTGAGAGTGTGCATTTTATCTGCCTCAGAAGCACAAACCTACAGGGTTTGGGATAAATCACACTGACCAATATGAGATCCAGTGACTCAGATTGCCCCTGCTCAGATTATTCTCTGTCCAAACACCTTGAGTCTGCAGTTGCCCATTCCTTTCTCAAATTGGCCTTGTTTCCAGGATTGTGTTTCTGCCTAGGTGTCCTTTAATTTTTTGGCCTATAGTTGTTCTGCCCAGTAGACTTTTCACACTCAAAGACAGGTGCTAATGAAGTTAATGGAGATGGGTCTTGATTGTTCTTGCCAACCAACATCTAGAGCTGGCTCCATCCCCTGACTCTCCACAAAATATGGATACATTATTTGGAATCAGGACTCTTATTTTCTGACTCCAGGATTACAAGTTCTCAATCTTTGTTTCACTATCTACTCACTTGGCTGAAGGACTGTGTAACTTGTCTCCAAACTGGTGGCAATAAGCCTTATCATCTTATATGCTCTCATTAAGACAAAAGGAACACAACTTTTTATTTTGAAATAATTAAAGCCTCATGGAAGATGCAAAATAATAGTATAGAGTCCTATGTGGCTTTCAAGCTACTTCCCCAAATGGCAATGTCAAAAGTATAATTATAGTAATACCTGCATACCCATGTTTACATATAGTAGCACAATTCATAGCCAAATTATAGAACCAATTTAGGTGTCCATCAACAGATGAGTGGATAAAGAAAATGTGGTGTATCTACACAATGGAGTTTTAATCAACCATAAAGGAGAATGAAATTATGGCATTTACAGGAAAATGGGTGAGACTGGAGAGCATCATGTTAAGTGAAATAAGCCAGACTCAGAAAGTCAAGAGTTCTTTTTTCTCTTATGTAAAAGCTAGAGTGTAAAAAGATTAAAAAACAAAACAAAACAAAACAAAACTCCTGAAGGGAGATGAGATTAGTAGAGTATAAGAATGGGATTAGAGGGAGGAAAGAAGGGAGAGAATGGGAGGAAATGGGAAACGAAATTAACCAAATTATGTGCATATATGAATTCATCACAACAAATCTCACTATTTTGTATAATCATAATGCACCAACAAAAAGGATATCTATAGTTCAATATTACAAATATACCACAATATGAAGTAATAGAAATATAGTATAATATCAAAACCAGGAAATTCATACCAATATATTACTGATAACTTGAATATGTACTTTACTGTTTTTGCTTTTGACCCCATATTCCTTTCGGCATGTGTGTGCATATATATCTATGCAATTTTACACCATGTATATTTTCAGATAATAACCATTACAATCAGGATACCAAACCATTCCATCATCATCAAGAACTCCTTTGTGCTACTTCTTTGTATTTCTGTTCCCTTTTCCCACTGGTCTCCTCCCTACTCCCTGTTTCTACCCTGGTAACCACTAATATGTTCTCCATCTCTAAACTTTTTGTTTATTTTGAGAATATTATGTAAATAGAATCATACAGCACATAATTTTTTGACATTGACTTTTTCCAGCAAGGTTAAGATCCTTGAGGTCTATAGTTGTCATGTATCAATAGTTCATCTGTTTTCATGGTGAATATTCCCTTGTACAGATATATGAGAGTTTGTTAAGTGTGGGAATGGAAGGATTATTGCCACAATCAGGGAAACAAGTTACACAATCCTCCATCTAAGTAAATGAAGAGTAGCAGAGACTGAGAATTATTCACCCATAATGTAAGAAATTTAGGTTGAAGAATATTTAAGTTACTTTCAGTATTTTTTATTAAAATTAAATATATTATAAACATTTGTATACAGGTTTTATGTGAATATAAAGCTTTAATTTTTCTAGCATAAATACTCAAGAGTACAATTCCTGGGTCATATGGTAAGTAGCATGATCAGTTTTATAAGAAACTGCCCAAGTATTTTCCAGAGTAGCTGCACCATTTTACTTTTTCACCAGCAAATGGAAGACTCAGCTTTTTCACATCCTCACCAACATTTGATATTTTCACTATTTTTCATTTTAGCCATTCTAGGAAGTGTATAATGATAACTCATTGTAGTTTTATTTTGCATTTTTTCTACAGTTATTATTGAACATTGTCTCATGAAATTATTGTCATCTGTTATCTTTTCTTATGGTGAAATCTGTTGTCTTTCCCCTATATTGTAATCTTATTGTTTTGTCATGTTGTTCTTTACATATTTAGATATAATCTCTAAAAGTTTGTCTTTCTAATAACAGGGCATTTTGTAGCACAAACATTTTTAAATTTATTGGTTTTTTAAATTTATAGAGAATGTTTTTGATGTCATGTCTAGCTCTTCACTTACAGAAGAGTATATTTGAATGTTCTTAAATCTGCATAAAGAAATTAGAAGAAAACTTAATAAAATGAAATTGTGGGGAACATGTGTTGGGAATATGAGGATTTGGACAGGGATAGAAGGTGTGGATTTTCATCTTTTTATATTACTTGATTTTTAAACTACAGGAAAATATTAATTTTGAAAATAATATGGGCTTTGGAGTCAGATCAGTTTCAGTATAAGCTCCATAAGTTAGTTGTTGGAGCTTGCGAAAGTTAAACCCTCACAGTTATACAAAATACATGTATGAAGATGTGAGAAAAAAAAAGAATAGTGTTACCTTAGATTAGGTAGAGAGAAATGATGGGACGGGAGAGGTGGGGAAGGGAGGATAGGAAGGATAGTAGAATGAAACAGACATTATTATTACTGTGTGTATATATGTGACTGCATGACCAATATGATTCTGCAACCTGTACACTCAGAAAAATGAGAAATTATATCCCATCTGATTCAAATGTATAATATGTCAAGGTCATTGTACTGTCATGTGTAACTAATTAAAACAAATAAAAAAATAATTAAAAGCAAAAACATTTCTCATCTGTAAAATTAAACGTAAAAACAAATGTAAGACCTCAGTAATATTTGTATGAAGATAAATGAGATAATGTATATGAAAATATCCAGTTTGGCAAACAGTAAATCAATTTTAGATCAAATTATGAATCAGGAACCAAGGGGAAAAATATGTATTTTAATATAAAATAGATCAAATTTTCTTCAGTTACATTATAGTTGTCTTTGGTGACATACATCTCAGTTTTTCTAGACTTGTTCTATAGAAAAATTATATTGGCAACATTGTGATTTGTCTCATCAATCAATCCTGTTTTCATAAGCATTGTTTTTCATTTATGACTTGCTAAGTTCTTTACGTGAATTAGCAATATTTAGTACTCTGATTAGGTAGGAATTACTATTCCTAATATACAGGTAAGAACCCCAGAACTTAAAGAGGTAGGATGACTTGCTATTTTGTCTAATCCAGAGCTTTTATATCTAACTCTAATTTCCACTGTGATCCCGAATAATCTCCTATAGAACTCCATTACTAGAGATATTGCTCAAACACAGGCTTCATTGGTTAAATTAATCTAATATAAATTCTAAAATAAAGCAGGTTGCAAACATCCCTTCTTTAGAGGTTGCAATGCACATTAGCATATTAAAGGTTCCAAGAAGTTCTGCAAGGAGAAGTCTTTGTTTAACCTAGTATTTCTCAAATTAACTTAACCATAGGGTTTTTTAGAAAACTATAACACAATCAGTACTCCTCATAATTATCATTCCATTGAATACATTTTAAGGAATCTTGCACTGAGAATACTCTCTGATCTATTTTAAAATGCTTGATGTTTCTGCAAACCATCTAACCCTGATATGAGTAGTACCAAAGTAGAGTTCACAAAAACTCTACAAATAGCTTATATGGCATTGGAGCATGTTACCAATGAAAATAATAAGCCCTAAGTAAACTTGGTTAAATTAAAACTGTATATATTCCTTTAATCTCTGAAGATAACCCTAGAGGAGCTCTAAGTTTACACCCACCAGTCACAGGACAAGAGGTAGTAAAGAGAATATAACTCCCCTTATTAATCTTGATTTTCACTTTGAATTGTAAACTGTCCTGAAAAAAATAGATAATAAAGTCATTTGAGGGTTCCATTTAACTAATGCAAAATAAATGTTTTACATACACCAAAGAGTACCTTTATGTTCTTGTGTCTCTACATGGCTCTAAAAACATTATTTTCTACCACTTTCAGCTCAAATGTCAGTTCCATACCTTCTTTCCCCCATCCTTGAATCCTACCTTCTATAGAATAGCCATTTAAACAAATGCTTGGTAATAAGTGTGATGATAATCAACTAGAAAATATATTACTATGGACAAAAATCTAATGATGATTTCATTCATCATAAATGATTTTTTCCCCTTAAAAGTTTTCCATTGTTCATATGATTTGCCAAATGAGTCAAATACATTATTCTATTTTGTAGTAATCACATCTTAGTAATGAGAAAACTTAGGCTGGTCACTGCTATTATTCTTAGAAGGAAAAGGAAAATTCACCTTTTCATTCCAGCTTCCTGGAATTTTCATTTCACTGGACTGGAAATAAAAGGAATACCAGAGTTATAACATTTGAATGTTTTTCTCTTTCTATTGATAAGTGCAATTAATAATTGGTTTGAAAGATATTTTTAAAGCCCATATTGACTTACCTAAGGTCAAGAATATATGTAGCAAATAGCACTTTAGAAATACAATAATTACAAATTCTTCATTTTCTCTAACACTTAATGTATAAAGAAATGCCCAATTGAGTTAGAATAACTAAGACGATTCTTTGACATTTTAAATAGAACCTTCTGTAATTTCTACATATAAAATACATTAAAAGAGTCTGAACTGAGACATGTAATGGCATCAGGCATAAACTGTTATAAATTGAACTTAATATTCTCTTATGTTCTTATTTTATTATTAAAGATTTTTCTTCAGTGAAAGTAAATATTTTTATTTCTTCTTTGTCCTAAAGTACTTAAAGTACACAAAATACATTTTTATAATATACCACAACATAAAATACATACAGTATACTTTTATAATATACCGGAACTTACCACTTCCCAGAACTTTAACACACTGGAGTGGAGCAACACTTAGCTTAATTTGAAGTTCATGATTTTGTTTAAAAGTGAAAAATTGTATTTTGACTTCTAACTTGTTTTTAGCTTATTTGGGTCACAATTCAGTGGTCACAAACACAAAATAAATGATAAATCCACAGTCTATAAATTTATTGTGTTAATAAGCTATCTTTCACTGAAAGAAGATATCCGAGATAATTAACTTAGAAAATGTTTGTTTTGGCTCATGGTTTTGGAGGTTCCAGTTCATGGTCCAGCAAGCATACCCATTGCTTTTAGACCTCTAAGGTGGTTAATGAATGGCAATGGCTGAGAGAGAGTGGCAGAGCAAATTTTTCACCTAATGACCAGGAAGCAAACAAGAGAAAGGGGTTGGGATCCCACTATTCCCTTTGAGGACATCTCCCTTCCATAACCCAAGTACCTCCCACTAGGCACCAATGTCTTAAGATTCCCCCACCTCAAAAGTGGCATCCTGGGGATCAAGCATTGAACACATAAGCTTTTAGGAAACATTCGACATCCAAACTACAGCACTGTTTAAACACTTATTCACCTAGCAACTTTAGACATTTTCATACAGAATACAAAAACTGTTACCTTCCTATTTCTTAAGCTAAAAATTCTGATACAATTCACGATTTCAAATTCTAAATTAATATGCCATCTGTTGCTATGAATCTAAAAGATATTGCCTCTTTTAAAACTTTTACTAAAGCATGAGAAGTTGAACTTTAGAATATTCTATAACCTGTAAAAGACCTCTAATTTCTAATTTCAGAAGTCTTCATGGATTCATGTTTGTATGATTTCAGAGAATTTGATGCTCAAATGAAACACAAAATTAAATCAATTTTGAAAGTGTTTAGTAGAAATCAGCACAGGCATTCATAACTCTTAACTGATTTTGTTAAAATTCTGCTTTGGGTCAATTTCTTTACTGCCTGTTAGTCCATATAAGATTCAGCAATTAATATGTTTAATAGAAATGAGTTTTTCCAAATGCTGTAACTATATGGTATATTTTGGTCATTTGTCAGAATATGCAATTTACTTGTTTCTTCATATCATTAATGTATCCAAATAAAATTCAAAATGTTTACCTTTATAAAGTCTAAAAACCACTTGGAGCTATGAAATAAGATTTAATATATATAAACACTATAAATGCTTATAATATATTCCACCATGGACTTTGCCTTACAATCCATGGTTATTAGAAGACAGGGTGAAGATAGATGCATTTTCTGAAGTAGAGGCTCATTTTGTGAAAGAAATGTGTTTTAATAATTAGAGCTTTCATTTTAACTACATTTGGGGTATTTGCTTTACAAAGTCAAAATTTATATTGAACAAGGACACCTGGTTCTATAAAGTCAGCTTATCTACTTACCACATTTTTTGGTTTATAGTTAATGTAAAATTTTAAATCATTATAAAATACATTTGCAGGGCTTGTAAGTCAAACTTCACTGAAAAAAAGAATTATGCCCAAATCACTGTCTCCTGACTTCAGCTCATAGCCAAACTCTTTAAACTCTTTTAAACTATTTCTTTCTCTGCTGTTTTTTGTTTGTTTTTCGTTTAGATGATTTTTTTGGAAGGTTATTTTTTGTTGTTAATTCTTTGGACTAAAGATTTAACCAACCTCTGACAGCTCTGTGGGAACTCTCTCCTCAACACTTTTCACCTGTTAAGCTGATCAGATAAACCAAGTGTTGCCTTTAAATTGTCTTCCTGGAGCCTGTCATCATCCCCAGTTCACCAGGACAGGTTGCTCTCTGGATATGATAAAAACGCATACACTTCAATGTTTATAGCAGCACAATTCACAATTTCTAAACTGTGGAACAAATCTAGATGTCTTTCAATAGACAAATGGATAAAGAAACTGTGGTATATATACACAATAGACTATTACTCAGCATTAAAAGAGAATAAAATCATGGCATTTGCAGGTAAATGGATTGGGTTGGAAAATATCATGCTAAACAAAATAGGCCAATCTCATAAAACTAGGGGGTGAAGGTTTTCTCTGACACATGGATGCTAATCCATATTGTGGGTGTGGGGACATGGGATAAGTGGAGGAACTTTGGATGGGGCAAAGTCAGGGGGCAATGGGGTAGGACAGTGGAATTAAATGGACATCATTACCTCAGGTACATGTGTGATGCATGAATGGTGTGACTCTTTGTGCACAACCAGACAAGTGAAAAATTCTGCTGCATTTGTGTACAATGAATCAAAGAACTTTCTACTGCCATTATAACTGATTTAACTAATAAACAAACAAACAAACAAACAAACAAACTTCCCCCTTGCTATTAACCTGGGAATTCCCTGTGCCTTTCTCTGATAAATGTTGGATACCTTGTTTTGTAAATATCATGCCTTTTCTCTTCACTTATTTCATCATTTAGGAATATATCTCCAATTGCTTAAGAAAGGCTTTAAGGTAAGTTTATTTGAGATTCTGCTTTTGAAAAAAAATCTACCTTTGTACATAATGGAGAGAGCACAGTAGGACATAAAATTATAAATTGAAAATTATTTTTCCTCCAAATCATGATGGTAATTCTCTAATTTCCAATACTGCTGTTAAAAAGTCTGACATAATTATGAAACCTGATTTCTTTTGTTGTTGTTTAATCTCCAGTGTTCTGAAAATTCCCATGTTGGGCCTTGGTGGGGTCTTCTTTCTCTTATTCACTGGACCACCACCAAGCCTTTCTGAAATGCCAAATACTTATATCCATCAGTTCTAGAAATATTTTAAATTATTTCTTTAATAATTTCTTATCTATTGATTTTTTCTATTCTTTTTTCTAAAGAGAATAAAATACTGTAACACTTGGATTGATAAGTTAAGGCTCTTATGTTTTGCTCAGATTATCCATTAGGTTCTTTTCCTTTTACTGTTAGATTAGTTCAATTTTATCATTTAACTTTGTATTCATTTAAAAAACTTCAGTTATCACATTTGATTCCTCCAAAATTTATTCTGTTTTTTTTTCAGAACATACATTTCTCAGTTTATAGATGCAACATTTTCCCATATTCATTTAAAGATATTAATCAAAGATTTTTTGAAGTTTAATTCTGCTCTTTATATATTAGTTTCCAAATAATTTTTTTAAGAAGAATTTCTTTTTACACTGAAGGTTTCCCTCAAACATTTAGTGATCCTTGGCTGTCTACTCATATTTACAAGTTAAGCACCACAAAGTTGAAATTTCAGATAAGGAGAAGGGAACACAAATGCCATTAAACTAGTGAACCTGATTATAAAGTGGCTAGAAACCAAGTAAATTTTTATTAGGAATATCAAAATGTCAATGTGCTTCTTTGCAGTACTTGGTTTCTCTGTAGGATAGCCCAAACTCATGTCACAGTTGGTCAGCTTTCTGAAGCTGGGTGGGGTAGGGAGTCCACAGTCACTGATAGTTCATCTACAACTGTACCCATGAACTAAAACCTCTGAAACAGCTTCTACAGAGAATAAGTCTCATGCTTCCTTTGCTGATGGGAATCAAGATGTTTTATGTACACATCTGACAACGATTTGTAACTACTTACATAGATTATCAAATAAAAACACTGGTTTTGACATCTTGCCTTACATGACACCTGGTGGTTCTGATTCTTGAGTCTTTCTGGGGGTCAGATCTGCTCACTTCTCTAGGCTTCTTTATGCTCTCCAGACACTTGATTTGACTTTACCAAGTACTCATCATTAAGCCACACACATTCTGTCTTCTTATACTGCAAATCAGTCTTATAAATCTTAGTATGATCAAAGGTAAAGCTGCTTATTTTTTTTCGTGTTGTTGTCAGGTGATTGAGTCTGAAGATGTCTTTGCTATCTTAAAACTAAAAATCCTATTGCACACTACATTGTGCCCTCAAAGCCTCTACTGAATAATAATACAATAAAGTTACACTATCTTCAAATCTTTAATAATTTCAATGTGAAGATTAAGTCACTGAAGTTTCTCTTAATTTTTTCAGTCTACCTTTTAAAAGATATTATGTATATTTACCATCTATTTTAAATATCTTATTTTAAATTTTATTTATTCTAATTTGGTATATAAGACGGCAGAATGCAATTCAATTCATATTATACATATAGAGCAGAATTTTTCATGTCTATGGTTGCACACAATGTAGAGTCACATCATTCAAGTCTTCATACATGCACTTAGGGTAATGATGTCCATCTCATTCAACTATCTTTCCTACATCCATGCCCCCTCCTCTTTGCCCTATCTAAAGTTTGTATATTCCTTCCATGCTCCCCTTATCTCCATTATGAATCAGCATCCTTGTATCAGAGAAAACATTTGGCATTTGTTTTGGGGGGATTAACTTACTTCACTTAGCATTATATTCTTTAACTCCATCCATTTACCTGCAAATGCCATGATTTTATTCTTTAATGCTGAATAATATTACATTGTGTTTATATACCACACTTTTTAATTCATTCATCTACTGAAGGGCATCTAGGTCAGTTCCACAATTTAGCTATTGTGAATTGTGCTGCTATAAAAGTTGATGTGGCTGCATCCCTGTAGTATGCTGTTTTTAATTCCTTTGGGTACAAACCGAGGAGTGGGATAGCTGGATTAAATGGTTCCATTCCCAGTTTTCAAAGGAATCTCCATATTGGCTGCATAAATTTGCAGTGGCACCAACAAAGTAGAAGTGTGACTTTTCCCCCACATCCTTGCCAACACTTATTGTTTGTATTCTTTTTTTTTTTTTTAAAGAGAGAGTGAGGGGGGGGACAGAGAGAGAGAGTAATTTTTTTTTTAACATTTATTTATTCTTAGTTCTTGGCAGACACAACATCTTCGTTTGTATGTGGTGCTGAGGATTGAACCCGGGCCGCACGCACGCCAGGCAAGCGCGCTACCACTTGAGCCACATCCCCAGCCCCTTGTTTGTATTCTTAATAGCTGCCATTCTGACTGGAGTGAGATGAAATCTTAGTTTTGATTTGCATTTCTCTAATTGCTAGAGATGTTCAACACTTCTTCATATATTTATCGATTAATTGTCATCTTCTGAGAAGTGTCTGTTCAGTTTCTTGGCCCATTTATTGATTAGGATTTTTGGGTGTTAAGATTTTTAATCTTTTTATATCCTACCTAAAGGTTAGTACTCTATCTGATGTGCATGTGGTAAAAATTTTGCTACATTCTGTAGGCTCTCACTGATGGCTTCTTTTGCTAAGAAGCTTTTTAGTTTATTGATTCTTGGTTTTAATTCTTGCACTATAGGAGTCTTATTAAGGAACTTAGGTCCTAATTTGACAATGATGGAGATTTGGACCTACTTTTTCTTCTATTAGACACAGGGTCTCTGGTTTATTTCCTAGGTCCTTGATCGTCTTGAGTTTTGTGCATGGTGAGAGATAGGGGATTAATTTTTGTGACATATGGATTTCCAGTTTTCCCAGCACCATTTGTTGAAGAGGCTATTCTTTCTCCAATATGTTTTTGGCGCCTTTGTCTAATATGAGATAACTAATACCATCTATTTTAAAAGGGGTATATTTATCAAATTTTATCCTTTAGGAGTTCCAAATGCATTACAAATTGAGCTCCATAGCTAAAGTATAGTATTTTGAAAAATATTTGCATTATAAATTCATATGCAAGATTAGAATTCAAAAATGCTTTCTGTTCATTTTTCTATGCAAATTAAGCTCAAAAGAAATTATAGTAGGTATGGAATCTACTAAGTACACACATATAATTAAATGTATAAGACATGGATAAATAAAGAGATTATAAAACACCTTCTTAGTTTGAACCACTTAATTTTTATTTTCAAACAGATAATGTAGCTGGGAAAACTTATTTTCTTAATGGAAGTTATAAATAATTAAGATTACTGAATTTTTGTGTACTCAAAGACTCTCAAAACCCGTTTTAGCTTTGCCAAATGTTTGAAATCTAAAATGTAAGCAATTTACAAATATTCTCCTTTTGCTATCAATTAATGAAATTTCCTATTAGGTAAGATAAATTTGAGGGTTTTAAATTTGCATATCTTGTTTTCTACTCTCTTCATTACCAACAAATGCTAAGCTTTTCAAACTCTTTTGCACACTAGAAAGCCTGTCCATACCAATCTTCCCTTTTCTTTCACTTCAAAGCCTGTACTTCCACACATATCAGACTCTACAGGGAGGGACTTGTTATAACAGATTGTGGGCTCCACTCAGTTTCTGATTCGTTAGAACTGGTGTGGAGCCCAAGAATGTATTTTTTCCACATTTCCGGTTAGGTTAATGTTAATCTGGGGACCACTGATATAATTATCCTCAATTTCTTCCCCTCAGAAAGAAAGATACCATATCTCTCCTTTCCAACAAGTTTTACTTAGTCTGTTTCATCTACATCTCCATTGTGCCATCATTTCCTATATTCCAGCATTTCCAATCTCTTTATATATGCCTTGATTTTTTTCTTTCTGCCTTCTGGAAGTACAAACCTCCACTTTTTAAAAGCATAAAACAAGTGTCCCATCTAGCTACCATAATATGACTCTCATGCATTTGCACACTACCAAATTTCTAGGTAAAACACTCTTTAACCAAAACCTCTGTTATCTTTTTTTTCCCTCCATCATTCAGCTCAATCAATTGAAGCAGATGCATTTGCAAGTAGAGTAAATTTAACACTCTAGAATAATGTAGGAAGGACATAAAGAAACAATATAGTAGTAAGCTGGGGTAGAAACAACAGGAGAATCATTGTCATTTCTGAGTTTGAAAGGGTGAGGAGAAGCAATAATTACCAGAACCTGATAAGAGAAAGTATTATGTGAAGAGAGCTGTCTGATAGAAGCTGTGATCTTCCCATGTGTGTGATTCACAGCAACATCGTGGAGGTATGAAGCAGGCAAATACACACACACACACACACACACACACACACACACACACACACACACACACTCTTTCATTCTTTTAGTCCTGTCAATATGCCAACATTCTGCTATTGCTCAAAAATGACTCAAATAACGAGGGAAATGAAATAGTTGATAAAGATCTAGGGTTTAACTCCACAACAGTATGAAAAAAATTGGAGAACAGATCTGAGGGGCAAATAGGATAATATGCAACAGCTCACCCTTTTGGTTCTTCAACATCTATTCTTATATTTAAGTAATAAATTTATATCCTCAACACAGGAAACTACGTCCTATAAAGTATTTATGAGAGGTAGATGTCAATATTCTTTTCATGTTTTTCTCATGTACCTATGGAAAATTCTCCAGGACAGATATGCACTGGACTATAAAACACGTCTCAAATTTATTTAAAAGAATTGAAATAATATAAAATATGTTCTCCAAATTTAAAAAAATTGAGTTAGTAATCAACAACAAAGAAGTAGAAAGACTGGACCTAGGAGAGAGATGAAGGAAGGTATAGCAGCAAATGGATTAATACAATGATTCTCAATCACTTTCTCAATCTTTAAGGAGATGGAGGATAAAAACTGATTCATAATGTTACTTGCCTTTTCAATCTCAATCTCTTAAAATTTCCAGAGGTTACAACATATATTGCAATAGACTGAATATACAAAAGGAAAATGAGAATCCAGAGGTCTTCTTTCAAACCAAACAGTAACCACCTAAATCTGAAAGATATATTTTTACTTGTAAAACAAATCCCCTTCTCCTTACTGATTTTGTTCCATAAAATTATTTGTTACAAATACTATTCATGTTAGCATGTTGATTTATTTTTAAATGAATTAAATTGTAAAAGTCAATTTTAATTATGAATACATTCAACATTAATAGATATAATCTATATAAACAAAAGCTCTTTGGGTTCCTCAATAATTTTTAAGATTGTAAAGGGATCCTAAGCCAAAAACTGAGAATTGCCAAAAAAAAAAAAAAAAAGGACATAAAATACAGTAGTAATACTAAGAAAGAAAAAAGGAAATAAAGATATGAAAAAGTCAGAATTAAGAGACTGGACAGTCAATAAAGGCAGGGATAGGTAAAGGAACAGGGGAAAGGGCAAATAAGAAAGAAAATGAAATACCTGTACTTACAGCGGAGATACAGTTTGATAGCTTATATGTATGTACAGGAACAATTAATATGTTTTGATATTTCCACATAACTGAAGCATCATCTCAAGCAAAAGATAGGCATTAGCATGAAGATCCTGAATCATTTGTCTCCAATTCCTCAGTTGAAGGTTGTTGTAGTTTTGTTTTTCTGAAAACATCTCTTACACTGCCAAACTTGGAAGTTTCTGGGTTACATTTTTTCTTTAGTCTTGGTTAAATTGCTTTAGACAACTGGCACTTTTAAAGAGGTAGCTGGCAATAGTTGTAGGGGAACCATACTTAAAAAAGAAGACTTCATTCTAAGTAGTCCCTTTCTCTACTTTCTTTATTGGAGGAGTTTACTTTCTTTAATTTATTGAAGTAAGAGAATATGCCTGCAGTTAACCAATAAGCCTTCTTCAGATTTAACATTTTATAAAATAGTTGTCAAACCCTTTACCAGGAAAAAAAATACATATCACCTGCCCTTTAAAAGAGTTATAACCAATCCACCCATAACCAGTAATACCTTTCTCAATTGACTCTTGCTCCTATATGAAGCAGGATTTTCTTAAAATTTTAAGTCATCTATTTAGAATTTACAGAGCTCCGAATCCCAGAATTTTATCAATTTTTACTTTACCTAACTGGTAGTCTTCTTGATTTTGCAAATTTTAAGCATATTATGTTTCTAATATCCCTTCACCTTGAAATTACACCCCATCATCACCTTTCAGGCTTAAGTTATATAATCATTTTGGTCCATCTTAAAGACTGCTTCATTCCAATGATCATTTAAATTTGCCATTGCTAGATTTTTTTTTCAATTTTCTTCTTTCTTGAGGTTATGAAATCAAATATGGACAAATTACTGCAAGAAGAATATTACTGTTAGAAAAAAAAATCATCACTTTCCTGGGCTTTGTGTGGTAATGTTATAGGCTGTTATCTTCACAGAATCATTTATGAAGACACATCATTTTAAACTATGCTTGATTTTCACTTTACCAGCAAAAATCTTCTTTTTCCAAATGAAATTTTATATAATAGCTCACTGTTTAATCAGACCATAAAGTGCAACTGCTCTGATTAGTTTGTAAAGGACTAAAGCCTCACAGACTTGGTCAGCCTTTGTTCCTCTTTACATCCCATCCAACAAAGACCCTTGAGGGTACTTCCAGGCAGCATAAAATACATCAAGAAAATCATCATCTTATACCATCTTTAAATATTAAATCAGATACCAATATGCATGGAATATCAAAACTCCAAATAAAATAAAATCAATTACTTCAGAAGGCTTTTTTACTGCAACATAAATAAAACATTATAAAATTCATTTTTTCTCAAACATAAAACTTTTCAAAGGTTCATATTGGAACTGTCCTTTTTAAAGCAGTCTAAGAATGGATACAACATCAACTTAACATATACTGTACATTAATATAGAATATCAAGAGAATAATTAGTAATTCTTCCCATAACTGATGTTAACATAGTACAAGGTATCAAGCATACATGAGTAGTCAATGAAGAAAGATTTTTTTCTTTTTTTATTGCACATTTGCTTACATGTCTGCTGCTTTCTAGGAGAGCTAAACTTGAAATACTGAGTAAGCTTCTGCCCTTTTTCCATCAACTGAATTATAGCAGTTAATTGCCTATATGTTCCCCCAGGTTTATTTTCCAGAAACAAGAACATGAACCTTCCCAATTTGTTTACATAATGGAACACAGAGTTAACTTTAAGAAAAATTAAACACTCAAAAGCAAATCAGATAGCATACTATAAAGAAAACAATTTTTACATCCATACATATAATCCAGACTCACAGAACTTCTGATTATACAATATTGTAAAAAGATAACTGTAAACCAACTCTCTTCAATTCTTCTGTGTATGAACAGGGATTTGGTTCAGAAAATTTTAACATTTTGAGAAACTGATGACTTTCAATTAGGCTTCCATAATGTCTTCTCTCTGCACACCCCCAAAACAAACAAAAAACCTCATCTACAAGGATTCCAAATTTTACAAAGAAACTACTATCTTGGACTAAATTGTTCAGAAGAGTTAAGTGTTCTTATTTTCTTTCCACTGCAATCTATCACTTAAAGCAAAAGAAACAATGTACTCTCCAAACAGAAATATGTCATTTAAGCAGGTCATGCTTTAAACACACATAAAACATTGACAGCCTGATGGAAAAGCAATAAGAATAGAGACTTAATTTTTATAGCAAACACAAAATTCTGGCCATTTATGGATCAGAAGTAACAACTGATGCTCCTATTTTAAGCTCATCAATGTCATATTATAAAAGCGAAGTAACAACAGATATGTGGCAAAAAATTATTTATCTCAAATGAAAAATTTATTTTAATGAATCACTCTTAAATTTTACACTTCACTCACAGTTTCATTTATAAGATTATTCAGAAACAATCCTATTTAACCTTTACTTAGTAAGTTTTTACTCTGAAATATTCTCACAAGATTTTCTAGGATCAAAATTACGGTGAATTTCTTTTAAATCATACAAACATTATAAACTGTTATCAGTGAAGAAATTAGATCATTGCTTATTCTGTCTAGAATGATTGGCTACCAAATCTTTAAGACCTCTTTTCCATAGCATATCTTTATGTTGTTAATAGCAATCACAATTATGAAAAATGCATCTCAACACCACAGTGAATTAGCATCCATGCTTATTCCACATAGGTACTGCCAGTGGTCCCTGCGGTGTCCTTTCAACAATGACAAACTCATCAGGGTTGCCAAATGCCTCATAGAAAACTAGCAAATCTTGTATTGCACGCTCCTCAATCTGAAAGAAGAGAGAAGGAAAAATGACTTGTTTTACTCTTTTAAGCATAAATTAAGCCGGATACATTAGTTTTCCAATTTCCTTTTAAGGCACTATAATGAAATACAGGAGAATTAAATCAGGTATCTTGTTATCACTTTTAAAGTAATCAGATACTCACTCCACTTGAAATTTAACTCTTAAGCAGAAGGAAAAAGAAACTGAAAATAATTGTTGTAATATACTCATTCTGTTTTATCCTGTAAGATACCTTCTGGTATTGTACAAGTCCTTTACATCTTGCTTCTGAGCTCTTCAATGCAAATATGGGTCTTGTCTGTTTCTATATAAATATGGGTCTTGTTTGTTTCTAAGCCTAACTCTCTGGTCTTTCAATGAGTCTATAGAATCTTAATATCCCTCAAAATAAATTACTTTCCTTAAGTTAACCAGAGATGGTATCTGTTACTTACAATCTAAGAACTCTTACTGATACAGAAGCTCTGAGAATATCAATAGATACTGTGAAATTCTCTTATTGGTCACTTTTTTTTTTTTTTTTTTTTTTTTAGAGAGAGAGAGAATTTTTTTAATATTTATTTTTTAGTTTTCGGTGGACACAACATCTTTTTTAAATTTTTTATTTGGTGCTGAGGATCGAACCCAGTGCTGCGCGCATACCAGGAGAGCATGCTACCGCTTGAGCCACATCCCCAGAGCATTATTGGTCACTTTTAAATCCTCAAACAGTCTCAAACACTACCAAAGCCAAAACTGTATGCTTTATCATAATTTACTGGTTCTAAATTAATTATCCTGAATACCATCAATTAATATTTAAATTATTAAATGCCTCAGTGTAGTTATACCTGGCATTTACATTTTATTTTTTTTTTTAAAGAGAGAGAGAATTTTTAATATTTATTTTTCAGTTTTCGGTAGACACAACATCTTTATTTTATTTTATGTGGTGCTGAGGATTGAACCCAGCGCCCCGCACATGCCAGGGGAGCGCATTACTGCTTGAGCCACATCCCAAGCCCGGCATTTACATTTTATTGGTAGATATATATATATGTTAAAACAAATATAATTTTCTTTTTTCTTTCTTTCTTTTTTTTTTTTTGTGGTGCTGGGGATTGAACCCAGGGCCTTGTGCATGCAAGACAAGCACTCTACCAACTTATATCCCCAGCCCAAATATAATTTTCTTAAGACTCAAGGATAAAATGCAGTGTAGTTCTTCCCAAGTTAAACTCTAATAAGGATGTTATATACCTGAATCAAAGCCAAGGGTTTCTCTCGACTTCTGATAAGAGCTGCTTCCTGTTGTAGCTCTTCTTCTACAATAGATGCAAAAGTGACTGGAGCTACCATGGAAGAAGTAGTCAATGAAGAAGATAGCCAGGGACTGTAAGAACAATAATAATGAATTTCATTCATCTTCCCAAGTTTTGCCCAACAAAACTTCTTCTGTAATACTCTTTAGCAATGCCACTTTTTGTTTTTGTTTTCCAGTGACTACTAGATAAGGGAATCTGGAAGCTTTTGCAGAGATTATAGAATGATGACTATTAAGAAACAGAAAAAAAGATGATTATTATTTTGGATCAGTGTTATGTGAAATTCTGGAAAATTACAGAAAGTGGGGGTGAAGGAGAAACAATATAACTAAAGAAGAAATTGTGAAGCACAGAGTGTTCAAAAAATAATACATCCCATTAATACCATATTATTCCCAATGTCTTAACATTCTCTAAGAAACACTAATATTAACATTCTTTAAGCAGCAGTTCAGCTTTAGAGACCCAAAAGTAATCAATTAACCTTACTTGGGACTGTCTAAAAGAGGTAAATCTGAAATATGGTTGCTTTCTGGTCCTGCAGTACCATGAACAGAGCATCTGCAAAAGAAATGCAAAAACTGGAGCTGAAAGCTGCTTATTAACAGACATGAAGAACTATAAGCTCCTAATTTAGGAGAGAAATTAATGTATGCAAGCAGGCTTACCTTGAAAACTACAAGTACACAAAATAATTTATAGATATTTTAAAAGTGCTGCATATACAGTAACAAAGAAAAGACTGCAAAAAATGATCTACTTTTTCTAATAGTCACATAACTATTTATAGTAATCAAACACATTAGGAAGTACAGAGAACTTTGTGAAATGTGTTTCACATTAATAAAATTTTATGAATTAAAATTACAAATTAGTACTAATTTTCAAAACACATGAAACCAAATAATTATCAGTCAAATCTTGTAAATGGCTAGTATACTGTGATAAGCTAGGGATCATATATAGAACAGGAATACAAGACACAACTCTAAAAGTTCATAAGCTGGATAAGAAAACCAACATATAAAATGGCATATAAAAGAATGAAAAAGAATTTAAGTAGTATATAACAAATTAAGTTCAACTGACTCCATGGAATAAAAAACCAAATATTTTAGTAACTTGATAGGGCCTCAGGGAGAAGAAAGAATTTGAGAAGATTATAATAAAGAGGCATATGATGAGGGGGCAGGAAGCATTCAAGTAAGAAGAAAACACTTTAAAAAGATATTATAGACTGACCAAATTGTGGATGTTAGAGCTAGACAGGTCTCTAGACATTATCTAGATGAATCAAATGCCCTTTCATCAATGAGAAAATTGAGGCCTAGATGAGCAGAGTAAACAAATAAGGACTAAAATATTGACTTTCTGATTCATTTACAAACATTTATTGGGCATGACTTGGGACTACGGTAGATACTGAGAATCAAGCAGATTAAAACTCAATCTCCTCCCCTCAAAAGATTCTAGTGGGAGATATTTTAAAATGCTGTATTTAAGCAATGATAAAACAATGTATGAGAGTAATGTAACTGGTATCTATACTAATATGTACAAAGTGCTGAGGATTCATAGGCAAGATTAACATAATATGGAAGAGGGTATATGCTAATGACTTCATCAAAGAAATGACATTAATGTTGAAAAGAGCTGCTCTGAGATATTACTTTGGTTGCACAAATACACCATTAAATAACCATTAAAGATTTTCGAAGGCAGGTTACTCTCTTCAATAAACACAAATGACAGGATTGAAAATAAAAAGAGATTTTTAAATGAAAATAAAATTTAAAAAACAGTTAAGACCAGGCACACTGAAAGCTAAAATATTTAGACCTGATATATGTACAAACAAATTTATTGAGACCCTAAGTATTTTCATGTGTATTATTTCATGTGTATTATTAAATCACATTTAATCCTTGTGATTCTTTGTGAAGAAAGTGTGTATTATTTACATCAAACAGATTAGGAAACAAAGACTCAAAGAATCTGGTATAAGCTCCCTGATTCAAATTGGATCAGGGAGCAAAGACATATTTCAAACCAAAGTCTTTTTTACTCAGAGTACAGTGAGTTTTCCATTACCACACAGCTGCCTTTATAGTCATGATTCCTCTTAGTCTGGAATGCATTCTACTTCAAATATCTAGAATGCTTCCTTAGTGACTGGCTCAAGATCATCTTCTTTGTCCTGCTATAAAACTCCAATCACTATCATAAAGCTCTACATACTCTCATTACTGCTTACATGTTTGTCCTAACTGCTAGACTGGTCTTTCTGAGCATAGGATTGTTTTGTTGTTCTCTCTACCTCTATGTCCAGCAGAATACCTAGTACACAGCCATTTATGAGAAACGAAGTAGAATGAAACAGCAACTCAGAGTTCTTCCGTTTATTTGATATGGGATAAAACAAAAGGAGAATTTTGTTTTGATTTTAAGTTCCTTATTGCTTTGAATTACTCATAACTTTTTCTTCCAGGTATAGATATAAAATATAAAACAAAGTGAGAATATCTCTAGCTATATGGTTCTTAGTTTTAACCAAGTTCTATAACTAGAAACCTACTAATTTACCTCATACCTAAAAGAAAAATCCCCCAGGACATAGTAGAGGACAATTTCAGTCCAGGGAAAAAATGAAGTAAAAAAGACGAATAAGAAAGCTGTTGAGATAAACTTGTTATGCAATAATGAGAATCTGGACAAGAATGTAAAATAAATAGAGAAAAAATCTATATTCTAAGGGAACTACTTCAGAGACTAAATGTAAATTCCCTTGGTAGGTCTTAAAGTCAATCTAAGAATAGAGAACAGAGGTTTTCTCGGGAATTAAAGAACAAAATAGATAATGACTTATATGCTAAAAAATCATCCCATTGTTCTAGGGACATTTCTGAAGAAAAGCAAAAAATTGAAATATTATGTCACTAGCTAATAAAACTGAATAATAGTACTAAAATTATTTTACACAGATCTTATAAATTCAAAGTGAAACAACCAAAGCTCAAGTACAACTTATTAATGTAATGTTTTATAACTTTGATATACACTATCTGACATAGCCTTAGAGTAAACATGTATGACAGTATTACTATTCTCATAAATGATATATGATGAGGTTCAGAAAGGGTTACAGTGTTAGACTAAATATCAAATCTGTTTCTTAAGATTATAATCCCAGAACTCTTTCCACTGATAATTTTTTCAATGAATAATCTCATTAATTATAAATTTATTCAAAACAACTTAGGGGTCTCAAAATTTCATCTTAAAATTGAAGCAAATTAATTAAATAAAATTGACAGTTTTTAAAAATCAAACAAATACTTAATAGTATTATTAATAAGTTTTTAATAGTAACAACAAAGAAACAGACATTCCTATAGACAATCTCTATAATATTTAGCCTTCTGAAAAAAAAAAGCAATATAAAAAAGGTTAGCTAAAATCTTTTTTGAAAGATTTTTGTTCCAACCAGGTGCAATGGCACACTTCTGTAATTCCAACTTCTTATGAGCTGAGGCAGGAGATCACAAGTTTTAGGCCAGTTTGAGCAACTTAGCAAGACCTTGTCTAAAAAATAAAATTAAAAATGACTGGGATACAACTCACTGGTAGAGCACTTGCCCAGCATATGTTAGGCCCCAGATTCAACCCCCAGTACTGCAAAAGAAACAAAAAACAAACAAAAAAACCCATCAAATAAATAAAAGATTTTTGTTCAAACTGAAGAAAATTAACATTGTCAAATTTAGACCTGATGAGAACAACTACATTATTTTTTGCTCCATTTTTAAAATAAAATTGTATACTAGTTTGATTACAATAGTTTTTATGTAATATTAGAGCTGATATAATTGTACACTAATTTTGTTTCATAAATAGCTTTTCTTACTAATTAAAAACACAAGCTCACATTTTCTTGCCCAGAACTACATAAGAAGTTATCTTAAGTGAAACAAAAACTAAAAAAAAACACATAAAATAAAAAATAATGAACACATAGAAACTGTACAAATTTCCCTCTTCTAAATTTTGACATCTCATACAACATTGCCTTTTTTGCCTTAGCCTTGGAAAAGTCACATTTTCTACAATTAAAATAAGAATGTAAAATTTGTAGAATTTCTTTAGATGGGCCTCCCACCCCTACCACCCCAACTCCACAAAGGATCATAAGCATTCCTATCGTCTTACTTTAACTTCCACTATTTCCTCTGTTTATACTGTCCTTTCTTCTCTCTTTTTAAAAAATCTCATCCCAAGTTCAAAAGATTGTGACAATAAAAGGGATCAATAATTAAGTAATTTTTTTTCTCACCGATCTTTTTCTTTTTTACTCACATGGGCATAAATATAATCATCACATATTTCGAACTGAATAAAAATATTTATAATATTTGATTTATAATATAATCATATATAAGATATATAAATATAATTATATTTAATTTATAATATAATATTTATAATATTTTTATTCAGTTCCAAATATGTGATAATTATATTTATGACTACGTGAGTAAAAAAAAAAAAAACCTTCTTCAATGAAATCATTCCTAACAACTCTAATCCATGATGGTCACTTTTCCTTCTCTGAACCACTCATTTGGCATTAATCCATATCATTTGTGACCTCTTTAATATTGCTAAGTTGTATTATAATTTCATTCTTATCTGTCATTTAACTTTTCTGTGTATATATTTAGATTTATCAACTAGACTTCAAACACATTAAAGGCTGGACCTGTGTTTTATATTTATATGAAGCCAGTAAAACATGTGCTTCTATCAAGTGCTCCATAATTTGGTGATTATATATTTTAATTTATCTATAAGGAAATATAAAACACTGCAAAGAAACAGATTTATTTTGATTATGATTCACAAACCTTCTATAAAGAAATAAAAACTGAAACATAAGCTATGTTTTCTTTTTGAAAATTATTATTCATGATCACTGTAGCTATTTAAAACATTAACTCTCATACTAAACACATATGGATACGTGACTAAGCCACACACTCCAATTCAAATTTCCAAAGCAATATATCTATAATGGCACATTTTTCACAACTAAGAGTCTTGATGTTATAGCACACTCTAGTGATCAACTACAAAACCACAGATTTTTAATATTTTGTGAGTCCCATGACAAATATTCATCCAAATAAAAATTTTATATTTCAACATATATCTTTAACATTTAAAATGTAAAATATTACAAAAACAAACTTAATTTTCATACTTTAAAATTTATACATCTAAAGCAAACACTATAACTCACTAAATTAGAAACAAATGTTATTTGAAATAGCTAGTTTTTATTTATTCATTCAGTCATTCACCAAATGTTCACTGGGTCCTACATGATAGGAACCATTGTAAGTATTAGTGATACAATGTCTAGCAAAGAAAGACATCTTCCTTGCTCTCATGGAACATATAATTAAGTGTACAGACATAAAAATATTTATAGTAAACAAACATTAAAGAATCACACTAATAATAATTGTGGAAGGTACAATGAAGGAATGATACGGAAATATATAACAGGAACTTCAGCCAGTAAATGAAGTCAGACTTCTCTAAAGTAGCTGACGGAACAGAGTCTGCATGAAGAGTAAAGAGTCAATTAGTCAAAGGATAAGAAGGAAGAAAAAAAAGAAAGTGTATTTGAGAACAAAGAAAAGGCCAAGAAGGTTAGAATTTAGAGATCTTGTTATAAGAGAAAGCTAAAGAGGTTGGCAAGAGCCAACTATGTAGGTCTTAAAGGCCATAATACAAATTCTGGCCTTTGTCCTAAAAGCAGGAAGCTCCATATTTTCAAAAGAACACACTAGTTTAATATATTGGAAGAAAGGGAAAAGGACTATGCATGCAAGACCAGTTAGGAAGGCCATTATGGTAGTCCAGGTAAAAAAACATAGTAGTTTGAATAAAAGTGTAATGGTTCTAGATATAAAGTTTAGTCTATAAATATTTCAGAGTGAAACTATCATGTCTTGATAAAAGACTAAATATTGGTGAGGAACACAGAGGTTTTAAGAGATTTCCAAATGTTATTTACTGAGGATTAAAAATCAGGAAGAATAGGTTGTTTTATGTTTTGTCAACATTTTTGAAGTTAAGTTTGATTCTGGACATCCAGATAGGATGAAAAGGTCAAGATACTTGGATAACTAAATCTGAAGCTCAGATAGATAGGGGCAGGAGACATAATTATTTTGAATCTTTAGAATATACATGATAAACTGAACACAGGCTCATTAAACAAATAGTGTAGAAAGTACATGATCATTGACCTGTAATTAAACTTCTAGTAAGATGAATCACATAAAAAGTCCATGGTGTTGGCAATATGAAGGTTATTATTGAACTCAGCCTAAACTGCTTTCAGTTTAACAGTGAGGGTAGAAGCCAGAATTAGTTACAAAATGAGTGGGAACGGGCAGTTCTTTTGAGAAATCTGGTGATGAAGGAAGTGTGGAATTGGTACTTAAAGGACAATTATTAGAATTAAATATGGAAACTGAGTGAGGGATTAATTATCCCACCCAGACCACATGGGAGGAACCTGAGCATATTTAAACTCAGATGGGAAGAATCACACTAATAATAATTAAAGAATTACACTAATAAAAAAATGGTGCCAAGCACAGTGGTGCACACCTGTAATCCCAATAGCTCAGGAGGTTGAAACAGCAGGATCCTAAGTTCGAAGCCCTTAGGGAGACCCTGACTATTTCAGATTCTATTTTTTTTTAATATTACAATAAAGGTGAAAAATGAGACCCAAGGTCACTACAGACGATTTGTTGGTATTTACTTTTCCTTAAATACATTTTTTAAACTAATATATTTTTTAGTTGTAAATGGACACAATACCTTTATTTTGTTTATTTTTATGTGGTGCTGAGGATCAAACTAAGTACCTCACACAAGTGTGAGGCAAGAGCTCTATCACTAAGCCACAACCCCAGCCCCAGAAACTAATATTTTTAATACACCAAAGATCATCAGCATGTTCACTCCTATTGCCAAGTTACTTTGCTTTAATATAAATTCAGGAATATAGCTTCTTCTACTATCTTTCTAAATGAAGAATGCTCTTAAACTTACCAAGAGCAGATTTAAAACATTTTTAAACTATTTATTTAAAACCAGATTTCTTAATATTTGATAATTAAAACAAAATGTAGAAACTGAATGATGAGTCTAATACTTCCTCTTCATAATGTTTTATGGAACTATTTATTTGCTTAAGCTTTTATTTTCTTTAGACTGTCAGTTCTATGAGTAGGGGCTATATTGATTTTTTTTTCACCAATATGTAATTTAAGTAGTTAGCATAATGTCTGATACAAAAACATGTTATAAATTTTTGCCAATTTTAACACTTGTATATTTTACATAGCACCCAACTTTTATTTATAAGCCTATCATAAAAAATTTTTACCTATAAATTTTTATGTAAAAAAGCTATAATCTGGGGCAGGGGATGTGGCTCAAGCAGTAGTGCGCTCGCCTGGCATGTGTGCGGCCTGGGTTCGATCCTCAGCACCACATACAAAAACAAAGATGTTGTGTCCACCGAAAACTAAAAAATAAATTCTCTCTCTTTAAAAAAAAAGGCTATAAGCTGTTTTATATGTATACACTGAATATCAAAAACAGCTAGAGAAAAAATCTAAAACTATTAAAGGTACAATCAACAGGGGATGAGTAGATTCTGGTATATCCATACAGAAAAATATTATTTAGCAAAGAAAAAAAAACATGGATGAGTCTTGAAATAATCGTGCTGAATAAAATATGACAGATTATAAAAAAAGGTATATACTATATAGTTCCATTGATGAAAAAGTTGAACAAATACAAGCTAGTCTCTACTGAAAAAAGTAAACTGGTAATCAGGGGAAGGGAAATAAGAAAAATTCTGAGAATGATTATGTTCATTATCTCAAAAGTGGTGAGGATTTGACAAATATGCACATATATTAAAACCTCAAATTATATACTTTAAATACATGCAGTTTATTGTAAGGCAAATACCTCAATACTGTTTTATGGGGAAAAAAATGATAAGGAGAAAGGGAATAGAAATACTACTTTTAATTTTGAATATAAAAAATATTTTTACATTCAAAATATAAAATTTATGCCTCATAAATTTTTTAACATTTCAAACCATATAACAACCATAGAATAGTTTAAGGTAAAAAATATATTGGTTTTGCTTCATTACCTTACAACTTTTGGAGCCTGAGAATTTTCAGTTCCTTTAAAACAAACTTTTTTGACATGATCTCCTGAACTATGACCAGTAACAGATTTTTTTTCTTCTAGTAAGAAATCCCGGAATGACTTGGATGAAGCTGAATGTAGAGAAGATGCCCTGCAAAAGAAAGCAAAGATCATGTTAGAACATCCATTTTGCAAAATGGCATTCCTGGAAATTAAAGGACATACATAGAATATATATATGAAAAATTTAACAATATAGTTTCCAATATAATGGTCAATCCTTGCTATCAAATGTTAACCAATCAAAACTATGAGTAAGAAAAAGAAATCAGTGGACAATACCACTAAGGATAAATCTAGATGTTGAAAATAGCAAGGATACTGAAATAGCTATTGTAACTATGTCTCAGACAACAACAATAGCAAAGATATACTCAGAAGGAATAAAAACTGGTTGGGCTGGGGATGGGGCTCAAGCAGTAGCGCACTCGCCTGGCATGTGTGCGGCCTGGGTTCAATCTTCAGCAGCACATATAAACAAAGATGTTGTGTCTACCGATAACTAAAAAATATTAAAATTCTCTCTCTCTCTCTCTCTCTCTCTCCCCCCCCCCTTCCCTCTCTCTTTAAAATAATAAAAATAAAAATAAATTTAAAAAAACCTGGTAAACTCAGTACAGGAACAGAAACAAAAAAGAACAAAATGATGTTGAAAAGACAAAATTAGCACTTGGATAAACTTTGTAGACTAAGAAGTCAATAGGCATCATATAAACAATAGAAATCTTGGGAGTGAGAAAAAGTCAGCCTTGAGGAATTACAGGATATGAAAAGTACTGTAAGCAGAAGAGTGAGTCAGACGGCAGACCAAAATATTTAAACAACAGCTGAAAATTTTCCAAATTTGGTGGAATAAAAAATTTGAAAATCTAAGTTTTAACAAACATCAAACAAGATAAATGAAAAGATAATCACACTTAGGGACATCATAGGCAAACAACTTAAAACTAAAGATAAAAAAATTTTATTGAAGCAATCATAGAAGTATAACACAATATGAAAATGGCTAGCTTGTTATGGAAACAATGAAGTCCAAAAGACTTCACTGGAAGTGGGAAGACATCTTTAATGTGATGAAAGGAGGAAAAATGTCAATCCAACTTATATCCATGTGAGTAAGCTTGGAAGAGGGCCCTCTGCAAGTCAATCCTTAAAATTATTATAGTTCTGGATGAACCCTAAGGGCAGCATTGGGAAGCTTGAAGAGGAACACAGCTAACATTCTAGACTCACAGGTTTTGTGAGAAATAATTGTTGATTCTTTTAAGCTGCTTTGTAGGGATAATTTGTTATGCTGATTCCATATTAGAAGTCATTTACCCTACATAAAACCTGAAACAATATAAAGAAATTTTCTTTATAGATTTGCATCAGAAGATGAACTACTAAGCTTTCATGTTAACAATATTCCTTCAAGAGAACTAGTCTTTGGCCTTATCACAAAAATTTTCCCCAAAACATACACATATACAGAACACAAAAGTCAAACACACATACAGTTCAAATTTCCTTTCCAAATCCTTTCTCCCCTCAAAAGTTCACTATGATATAAGTTAACTATGATACAAAATACAGTGTGTATCATTAATTGTTGGGAACACTGTTCGCAAATATTCTTACTAGCAAATTCCCTGAGTGTCTCCTGTAAATTATTTTTCTAAATACAGAAACCTGGAACTATCACTATTGAAACGTACAAGTTGTCAAATTCATTCTAGTGGTTAATCTGAATTAATTAATTAATGCATGATTTGTATCCCACAGGTTATTTTTTAAGAAGTTACTTAGGGTAAAAGCTCTCCAAGAATAAATATAAGTAAGACTGCTTATAAAATGTTTTAACTCACATATTTATTAGTTACACACAGTGATCAATTATAAAATGTGGTATGAAGAATTCTTCAAAGAAATTCCAAGGTTCTTTCCACTGATTATGCCATGATTTGATAAAGTGTCTAATTTCCCACAATTTTACTTTCCTCATAGGCTCTGGTTATTTTCCATTTGAGTAGCCACAGAAACTTCATGGAAAAATATTTGTAGACATTTATATCCACATGAAAATTAACAAAAAATTCTATTCCTCAGCTAAACTACCCCTGAAACTTTAATGAATACATTTCTAGCTCAACAAAGTTGAATAATTGGAAACTACTCTATATATGTTAGCTAGTTCTCGATGGAATTTGGAAAAATTTGCATTCATATATCAAGCCAGGCCATGAAGACTGTGTATTCTTCCACTCAAGATGACTGATGAGAAATGTATTACTTCTCCAAGTAAAACACTTGAAGATGAAAAGTGGCCAAATCTCGTATATACTTAATGTTTTTACATTAGATTTAAAATTCAAATGGTTAGAACTCCATTCCTGTGCAAAAAAACAATTGTCTTTAATACTTTACTTTGCCACATCTAATTGCAGGTAACAAGAATAAAACTATATTAAGATATAGTATAAAAACATCTTGTAAAGAAATAAATTCTGAATAGATGATACATTAGATGATAATGTATATTTGAGAAATATTTAAAATACTATAATCATGAAAAGACTCTGAAACACAATCCACAAATTAGATTAAAAATGCTAATTTCAGATCAATTTTTTATTTTATTAAAGTAGAAAAATGTTTAAATTCTTTCAGTGAGTTTTTAAACCAAGGCGTTTAAGGGATGTTCTCAGGAATTTCTAGCATATATTGCATATGTGCTACTCAGGTACTCTGTGTACCAAAATAAAAACCAAGTGTTATTATATAAATAATACTGTGGTTGCTTCATAATTCCAAAGATAATTCTATACATAATATAAAATTAAAATAACTTTTAATCATACAAACCAGCACACCACATTGTATCTACTCAATAATCACAGTTCAATTTAGAATTCCTTGCAATTTTATAGAAATCTCAGAAAGAAAATTATGAATTCCCGGCACTACAAAATATAGCATAAAGAAAGAAAATGAACAACCTAATAATTTTATTTCAATTTATACTAAACATGCCTCAAAGTTCCTATATACCAAATATTAACTATTTAATGTGAATGTGTTCTTAAAATTTATAATGTTTTGATTTGTGCCATTAGCTTAGAATAAAATTCTCATAATCTAATAAAAATATATGTATATATTTATTCTAAAAATATACTTATATATACATTTCTACATATATACTTTACAAAGTTGCTTCAATTCACTCTTTAATAAGTATAAATAAAAACAATGCATATATTCAAAATAATTTTGTAGAAATCAACTTTAAAAGATCCTTAAGATTTAACAAAAATGTATTATTATAAAATGCATAATTATTAATTTTATGACAACTCAAGACACTTCTAACCTTTATAATAATTCAAAATAAAATTGTAATTTGCCACAAAATTCATTACTCATTTGTTTGTATTTAAATTTTCCAAGTAGGTTTTCATAAAATAAATTTAAAATAAACATCATTTAGATTTAATAGTTGCCAAATACCTCTCAATGAAAAGTACACTGATTTATGTTTTGGGCCAAATTTCATGGCATTTTCTTCCTATCTTTCTAGACTTCTCCTGAATATTTTCATAATAGACTACTTTTAAAATTTAGAAAGTGCCTTCAAAGTAGGACTCTCTGAGCTCATGTTGCTAATAATTACTGGAGAAACATTTTGCTTAAATTTGAACATTAAAGTCTGAAGTGTCAGATAAATAACTTCTCTTCCCTTTAATACTTTTTTCCTGAAATTTCACCTAAAGTGAATAGAAAAGCAACCAGAAGAGCGTAAGCTCACCTCACACAAAAAAAGAATAAGATATTAAGAGATGACAGACTAAAAATAGCAACATGTTTTTGGAGAATGAAGAGGCAGAGTGATAGCTGGTAGAGTGGGAATTTTAAAAAAAAGCCTGTCATCAATTAGGTGGTACTACTGTGGAAAGATCAAAAGCCTTGAAAAGCTCATATACTGTATCAAATACTGAATTAAGAACATGGCTAAAAATGTGAAAACTGGTTTTTGAAGTTTATTTGTTGGCATAATTGAGAATAGTAAACGTCCTAATTTCATGAGGTCACATGACTCCACCTCCTATACCTTATCAAAAGGAAAATCTGATTCAAAGACACTACTAGTAAAATAGAAAGGCAGAAGCAAACTATTTGCTTCTGCACAAGTTTATACAATAAATGGTAAAGTGAGTGAAAATCTATATTCAATGAGAACTTCAGTTTCTGCCCTAAACTATTTACCCTGATCAGCTTCCAAAATGCTGGCAACCAAATTTATAGACCTTCACAACAAATAATTAAATCTGTTCTTTAAAAAAATTGACATGCCCCCAAGCATGGTGGCAAAGGTCTGTAATCCTAGTGACTTGGGAGTTTGAAGCAGGAGAATTCAAAGTTCAAAAGCCACCCTCAGCAATTTTTCAAGGCCCTAATCAACTTAGCAAGACCCTGTTTCAAAATAAAAAATAAAAAGGGCTAGAATGTGGCTTAATGGTTAAGTGTCCCTTGGGTTCAATCCCCTGTACCAAAAGAGAGGGGGGAAAAAATCATCAACATCCTATGGAGACCAAGGAAAAAAAATACCAAGGAGGTAACCAATATTAGGGTGGTGCTTCCTAAGGATACCCTAAGGATATTGCAAATCATCCTAAAGTCATACCTATTCCACACAGGCACATGGTGCTTCTAATCAGAACTTAAAACAATCAATAAATCTAAAGAATAAAATATTAAAATGAACCAAGAAATATACAGAAAAGAGCGAATAAAACAGGAATATAAGTCAATGGCTATTTTTAACTTTTCATATATGGAACCATATTTCTTTTTTCTGACTGGCTTTTTTTCCACAATATTATATCAGTGAGATTCATCCACATAGTATTTAGTCATAATTCATTTTTTAATCACTGGGTAGTGTTCTATTACTTTAAAAATGCATCCATTTATTGCTGATAGATATTTAGGCTATTTCCAACTTTAGTTATTACAGATAATGTTGTTACAAACATTCTTATATATGTTGCCTTTTTTTTGGTGATTAAAGATTTTAATAGTTGAAAATAATCAAGGAAATATTTGAGAATATGAAATGAGAAGACAAATATATGGACAGTAGAAAAATTAATTACAGAAATCCAGGAGGACCAATATCTGATTAGTATAAATTCTAGAGAAAACAAAAGGAAAAGTTATCAAAGGAATAGTTCATACAATTTTTCTAAACCTAAGGGCATGCTGTTCTCAATTAACCCAAATTCTCAAAATACTGTCAAAACAAACCCCATGAAAGTACATAATTTTGAAATTTCTGAACACTAGGAATAAAGAAAACTATAAATTTCTAGGGGGAAAACAAAGGTGAAAGAAGAATAATGGGGGTAACATAAAAAGAAATGGAAATCAAATGATAATTGACTTCCCAAAAGCCACAGGAATAACAAAAAGGAACAAATTCTCCAAAGGATCCCAACTTAGAATCTTGTTCCAATCTAACTAGCAATCAATAATAAAAAAGTAAACAACAAAATGTTCTTGTATAAAAAACTCCAAAAACGTAAGCAGTTCATATTCTTTGTCAGCAAACTACTGGAGTTGTACTACATCAAAACAGGGAGTAAATCAAAAAACAAACACAAAACATAGAAAACAAGATTAAATACTGGAGGAAAGCAAGGACATTTCTAAGATGACAATTAAGGAAAATCTAAGATGGCAGATAATCCACAGGCCTAGAAAAGACCCAGCTCAGACCAAAGAAAAACACAAGGTTCTAAGGCAGAAGCCTCTAAGAAAACAAATGTAATTTTTTTTCTTCATTTATTTTTTTGTTTAAATAAGGAAACCAATTGATGGCACATCTAAAACAACATTACTAAGCCAAATGCTTCCAAACATAGTTACTTAATGCTTTCAAATTACAATAATTTTAGTATCTTAATGATTATTTCAATAATACTTTTTTCCCTCTTGCTATTTTCTACACCAGGGAAAACACAACTCAATGTTGTTAACAGTTACATCAAAAACCTACAAAGGCAATAAGCAAATTGGTCTTGCTTTATTGTCATATCACCAGAAATTAGAAGAATGTCTTGCATGTGGAAGATGTTTAAGAAATACTGAAGAATTAAAAAAATTTCTGCTAAGACCAGTTTCTCAAGTGTCATCCTCAGTTTTCTTCTACTTCAGTATTCCAATTTCTTGTGTTTACTTTCTTTGGTCAGAAACTGTACTTTAGACCTATTAGCAGCTCTGACTAGCATTATGTTAATTCCACTGGCAACACTCAAAACTGAGTGTCATTCCCCCTTAGTAGGAAAAATATTTCCTTTTACCAACAGAATAATTTAGCATTAGAAAAACTGAAGGATTTTCCCAAACTAAGGGTGGCTACCAAGATCACCCTCAGTTCCTATGAAAGAAAGTGGGTTCTACTTCTTCCTGTATGTGCTTCTCTAGAACTGGTTTCCAGATATTCTGATGTGAATAACAAAGAAAAGGGAAGATGAAGGGTAGCAGAATACAGCTTATTTTACATATCTCAAAATTGTCATCTGACCTCTTCGAAGATTACTCCTATAATTATGCCACTTTGGGTAAATTATAATAGAGAAAACATAAATAATGTAATGTTAACAGCACTGTTTAAAAAAGTGACAACAAGCTTTGTATAACTATGTAAAGACATTTATGATGCATACAAAAGGACAAAGAAATAAGGGTACTAAAAATAAAGTTTGCTTCTATGAAAATGTCCTGTGGTGTATTTTATTTATTATAAAATGAAAAAGTAAACTTATTTTAAGTCACTTTAACAAGAGAAGTTTAGCAGAATAACAAGAAGAAATTATATTCACAATGAAAACATTTGAAAATCATGATATAATGTCAATACATTAAAAATTAAAACAAAACAAAAAAATCCCATTTTTGACTTAAAAGCAAAGGAAGGAATAAAATATTTGCTAATATAGGCAGGGAAAACCTCAGGAGTAAAGAATCACTTTATAATATTAATAAACCGATCTAAGCTAATTTTAATAAAAGTGATACATACCATGCATTGACTGGTTTGGGGACTTTGGAAGGAGTGGTTAAAACTGTTTCCATGCTACTCATTCCTGAATTATTTTCTTTGGTAGTCAATGCGATCATTTTTCGTTGCTTCTGAGAAAGTTTAACTCCAGGAGAAACCATTTTGCTGAAGATTAAATTAAATTAAATCAATTAGTTTCACTGCTCCTGAGAAAGTTTAATATCATGAGAAATAATTTTGCTAGAAATTAAACCAATTAGCATGAATTTCTTTAATGAAAGTTAGAGGTAAGGATAATATTTCCTGTTTATTTGGTGTGACTTTACTATTTGATCAAGATGTTCACAAAGTATCAACAGTGGTGATATCAATTTATACTATCAATCATTAAGTAATAGCTATGATTGATTCCTCCTTCATATACTTTTCAAGGATAATTTACATTACAAAGCTTAAATCTTTGATTTTTCTTCAAGAACAGATCACATGGTTTCTAGCATGTGATACTGTTTTGTATAAAAGCTAGTCTATCAACTTAACTCAATCTTTACACAGATTTAAGAAATATTATAAAGGTTAAATTACCTAGAAAAAGGCTTAAATCTATTAGAGAAATAATAAGGCAGAGAAACAATGGGAACGATCCAACGGATCTTTCCAATTTTTTAGGACAGGAATATAATTTTTTTATGATTTTTTTAACCAACCCTAAATTTGACTTAGGTGTAGCTCCACATTTTTGTCTACTTTCTTCTATTTCCATGATGGTTCTGAGATCCACGACAGGAGGGCTGACAGGACTAAAAGAAATTAAAGAATTACTTTACAAAAGCCTTCAATTACCTTTAAAGCCCAACCTCAAATTTCAATGAAACTATAAATTATATGTAGATTAATAATGAAAGTATAATTTAGAATTGTTTTGCTGATAACAAAATTCTTATTAGTATTAACAAAAACAGACATTTTCTAGAAAACCTTACGATATTCAACAATATTGGAAACCCACCAAAAGTAGCTAGTTATACCATAAAAAAAGATACTCTATGATTGTTACAGTTTCTAACCTAAATGAAATCTATGATACAGCTAAAAATAAGTCATGTTACTATATATTGAAGGATAACCTGCTGTTTTTTCTTTCAAAAAGAAAAATATTACTATATTTCTGTATTTATTCCCACTAGATGATACTTCAGAATGATGTAGAAATGTTTATGTATCCATTAATATGTAAAATATTGACCAATATATATAGCTAGGCACTATTTTTAAGACATCTTGAGAAAATATTCTAACATCAATACTCAGAATATGTTTCCAGATGTCCCCAGAAATTGTTATGTTACTTAGAATGCCAAAACATTTCAGACTAATTTCTGAGCTACCATTAGACCATGAAGCAACATAAACTGAAACATCATATACTTTATTCCAATACATAACAGAACACATTCCAAAAAAATTGCACAAATGGTCAGAGTGATAATATAATCAATAAGTGTTGGCCTATAATCAACCAAAGTAGTTACATAAAAATGAAGCACAAGCTCAATAGCCCTACAAAAGAGCAACCTATGCATTCTATTTACAAATACTCCTTCATTTGACTTCTAAATAAAAGAAAAATATGCATAAAATATAAGTAAAAAGATAGTATAACATTCAATAAATATCCTCAGATATACTAACAATGAACAGTACATTTTATGAGATTTTAAATATCCACAAAGGTGCAAACATTTAACTGTATAATAATATATTTTGTGAGATAATAAGGTACTCTATTATGCATATATGGAACAAAGATTATGATGTTCCAGTTAATACTACTTCATGGCCTAAAGGTAGCTCAGAAAGCATAAAGCTTACAAATTAAAAAAAAAAAAAAAAAAATGGTTTTCCTAAAAGAAAGATGGGGTATTTTTCTAATTCTGTTTTTGTCTTGGTTTTTAAGTTTTTAACTGACACATAAAAAGTATACCTATTTATGGAATACCATGTGATCTTTCAATATACATATATATTATGAAATATTCCAATCAAGGTAAAACTTTCCCCTCAAACATTTATCATGTCTTTATGGTGAAAATATTCAAAATCTTTTCTTTCAGTTTTTTTTTTTAATAAGCAGCATATTATTATCTATAGTTATCCTACTGTGCAACAGAACAGCAGAACTTCTTTCTTCTATGAATTAGTACCTTACATATGCATCAGTCTTTCTCCATCATTACCTTCCCCTTGAGTGGGAGTTTTAATTAATATACATTAACAAACAAAAATATGCTATAATATACTGACAATAATACAAAGACAACTATATTTTCCCTGGGTGGGGATAAGCCTATTATATTGATTAGCAATTTGTATGCATATAGGTAATTTTATGTATAGTAGAGTATATTAATATTTTTAAAAATTTTTTCATTTGATTAAAATTAATGATATTTCTCAGATACAGAACAAAATGAAAATTCTACCTGAAAGAGCCAGCAACCCAGCTGGAAGAACTTGTTACATCAATTCTGTTACTGGGAATGGGCTGTGGAGTAGATACTTTAAGTATTGATGATTTTTCCCATGGTTTGAAATCTTCCCTAGAAGATGTATTAGTTGTACCATTAACATAAGGTTTAACTTTCACCTAAGGGAAGGGGAAAAAAATATTAAAGTTAATAAGAGCAGATACCTAGCTCAGTAGCTAATATGTAGTTGATTCTTAACAAATACTAGTTATATTATGGAAAATCTTCTTATAATAAACCATCTAACATTTTTAATTCATATTCTTCTACAGGTTAATGCTTTAACCAATTCTCAAACAATCAGATGATTGTGAGCTTGGAGAATAATTTTTAGGGATAATGTTTGCCTATTAAACTTATACAAAGAGTAAACAAGAATGTTAATATATAGAAGCTATACAGTAAGATATGAAGCAGCAATTTTAAATTAATGTCCACAACTTCAGATATGAAACAAAATGAAAATTTGGTATAAATGTCATAGAAAGTCACTCTGAACATAATTAAAGGACTCTGAATAAAATTGAAGTCAAATAATACTGATATTTCAAAAGGGACCTGGAAACTACTGCTATTATAATAGGTCAAGTAAGTTATTAAAATAGTATTTCTATTGCCAGGATGAATTCTTCTATTATTATAAGACATTCACAATATGCCTTCTATATTCCAGACCAATCTTATCTAAATAATAATTGACCCCAAATAATGTTTACCCTACATTAAAATAAAGAAATCAATCCTTGAGGCCTAGAACAAGACAGGGTAGAAAGCATAAGTTCTATTGTCTTAGGAATTCCTAAAAGTTAGGATTTTTTTTTTTTTTTAAAGGCAATACTAGGGATTGAACTCAGGGTCTTGCATGTGCAGGCAAGTGCTCTACCACTGAGCTCCATCCCCAGCCCTAGAATATGCTTTAGGGATGTACAGGAATTAGAGAAAAATAAGTCTATCTCAAATAAAGTAGATATTTCCCTTCCCCATAGATTATAAACTATCGAATAAAATGTCAGGATGTCTAAAAAATGCATTCCTTAGAGATACCCAGACTAGGAATTCTGCAGCTTAATGTCAATTATGCTACACTAGAAGAACCCAAATCATTCCAGCTTGTTTTGCTCTAGTTAATACTATGAAAGGGACTGGTAGAATCTGAATTTAGACTTATTTTCAAAATTACTTTACCTTTGATAATTTTTATCTTCTGTTAACTGACATTTCACAAAAGACAATTCAGTAATTCATCTACAAATATAGTTTTCACTATCTACATAGTGTTACTATATTTTACATCATTATATTTTACACATCAACACTCTATTTTACTTGTAGAAAGATTAGACATAACATTCATAAAGGGTTTGAAAGAGCTATTGAATAAAATTAGGAAGGTTATACAAATTTGAGAAACTAACACTACACATATTGTACTAATTTTATCTTATAAACCAGCCAGGACAGTGTTTGAAAGTTTGAGTAAAAATAATGAAAAACTAAAGATAAACTGTATACAGATCTAAAAACAAAAGGTAAGGAAACAGTGCTTTATAAAACTAACCTCAATCTTATCTGAATGAAATCCTGTTGTGAAATCAGGGGACTGTAAATCTCTAGGACTACCCACACCTGCATAGCTTCCTTCAGAGTCTGATGTCAATAGTTCTGGAAGAGATTCCACAGAATTGGTCTTACCAGACTTCAATAATCCTAAAGTAAGAAGTTAAAAAAAAAAACAAAAAAATTTAAACACATAAAAATTAAACATATATGCAATACAGTCAATGAGCCAAATAGAGAGCTAAAAGCTTCCACTTAACCAGATTTTATAAAATTTAAATTATATTCACCACACCAAAATCTTATCATTCAAGCTAACTGGAGAAAGATATTAGATTAAATGAAAAAAATAAGATGAAAGAGGTTGTAAAACAATAGTGTTATTCATCATGATTACATGCCAATTATGCAATGAAACTGAGGAAGATAGTTTTTGGGATCTGCTTTGAAGCAATGATTGAGGACCTTTTACCACCATAAAAGAAAGAAAAGAAGAAGAAATAAAGGAACTCCAGACTCATCTCCTTTGTCTTTCTCTCCTTGTACAGAAATCTCTACATTCATGCAGAAAAGGACTAATATCATCTGTGTCAGAGGAAACACATGGCCTTTTTGCCTCTCCTTTATCCAGCAGACTAGCCTAGTAGCAGAGATTCCTAGAGAAGTCTAGATTATAATCTGTTTGAGAGTTGGTGTTCTTTTTTTCCCCCTGTAAAAAATGTCTTCTATTGGGAGTATTTTAAATTAGTTTATCTCCTGAAGTAAAGTGTTATGAAATGTATATACCACTTCTTAGATAACTGAGGAAACCTAAATGCCTGCCTTTGTTTCACACTTGGTATTCTGCATATTAACACAATACTCATTCCAAATATAAACAATAAATTAAACTTTTGCTTAATTTCAGTGACCATTAAAACATTTCAAATTATTTAAAATCTGGATGAAGTATCAAAATAAATTTTAAAATAAAGATTATCTCAGTTGTTAAGCTATACAATTGATTTAAAAATAAGTAAGACATACTATCTCTTACACATTATTGAGTGCTTTCCACTGAAAGTAAATCACTTTGACAAGCTATATGCTTTTTTTAAAAATGTTATCACTGCTAAGATGGTTTGAAAATAGATTCTTTTTCCCCAACTATCATTTGAATATTTTTCAAGATTTCTCATCTAACACAGTACATTCAAGTCAATTAGAAATAAACCTAGACAATCAACTGGATATCTGAAATGGCCAACAATTATTTTTGGTCAAAAACACTTTCACAGAAAGTCAATCATATAACTTTAAGCATCAACACATACGATAAACCTTCACACAACAGTCTTCAGTGAAATTTGCCACATACTCTTAATTTATTTCCATAATTAGGTCTTTTGTTTAAATTTAGTCTTCTAACCATTATCAACTTTGGCTACAGAAAGAATGGTACAGCAGGAAAAAATATAGTATTGGAATCAAGAAAGTAAATTCTATTTCTTTTTGTCACTACCTCAAATCGCTTAAGTTTTCTGAGGTTTAATGTAAGGAATATAAATTATTTCATTACTATGGTCTCTTTGAGTTCTGACATGCTAAGATTTTAACACATGTACTAAAAATAACATAAAGGCAAATCAAATATCTGCCTTTTTTATGTCATTTAGGTGACTAGGATATCACTAAGTTGATGACTGTCTATTTATCCTTCCATCCATCTACCAACAGCTTTTCCTAAGGGCTAGATATAACTCATAACAGAAAATAGAAAACTGCAGTTTTAAGTCTGCAAAGGTCTTCAGACATGTTTTCCATTTACTATGTCTCCTGATTAATATTTTCAGTACTTCATAAACCAACTTAGGCATATTATCTATGCTTTTTATATCTTTTGTTGATCTAAAACTATTACTCTTGATATTATTCCCTGTGAGCTTTATTAACATTTTAAGTACCCCATTTGTAATAGCTAATTAAATAAAAATAAACACCCTCTTTTTGCCCTGCATAACAGCTATCTTTTCCTAAGGGATGTGAAACGATGCTTATCTTTTACTTTTCAAAGTCACTAATATGGAGTTCACTGATAGAAACTATACAAGGTATGTCTTAGTGCTATAGACAGACACACCTACCATTTACAAAAGCCATACTATAGTCTCATTATTTTATTGTCATATTTCACATTTTATCTAGAGAAACTGTTAAAAATTTAGATAAATCTAGATCATATAAACCTAGAATGTGCAACAGTCAATAATATTACCAGCCTAAAATTCTGGGAGAAAAAATACAAAACAAAAAGATACCAGGGATACTGTTCTAATTAAGACTAAAGAGATAAATAAGCAAAAGCAGGGTTTAATTTGAGAGAACACTGGATTATTTTAAAGATTAAAACTAAAAAGGCTATAAAACAATTTTGAATAATCAGGGAAATATGGATATAGAATGTAAAACTAAATAATACTAGTGAATTAATGTTAATTGTCTTGTTGTGATAATAGTATTGTGGTTTTATAGAAAACCACAATAGTATTGTGGTTTTATTCTTAGGCGATTCATATTAAAATATTTAAGGAAACATGTCATGTCTAAAACTTATTCCAAGTGGATCAGTACTAAAAAGTATATATTATTATACAATACGTACAAACTTGAGTATATAGGTGTTAATGGTATTTTTCTTTCATCTTTTCAGTAAAAGACTTCCAAAGAAAAAACTGAGAAAAGGAATTTAGAAAAACATTGCCTTTTATTTTCAAACCACATAATTCCTAAATTTAAAATGTGCTACATTTGATTAGATTATAACCTCTTTATGCACATAAATTGCATCTCAGTTGGAGCATTAACATATTTGAATTAAATCAACGTAATAATATAATCTGTCATATGTTGCCCATACTAAACCTCTATGCCACTGGACAGAATAGTCTTTCTAAAAACATAAATTTTATTCAATCATACCCTGTTTTAAAAATTCATCATCCACAGCCATTAAAATAAAACTCCAAATTCCTTAGTTTGGCAAACAATAGCCTCCAAAATCTGCCCTATCCAACGTATTTCCTATCTGCACACACACTACATCACTACATGGCTAAGTCCGCTTGGGAATATATTGTCCCCTTTGCTAAGTATGTCCATCTGCCTCATTTTCTTGGTTAATTTCTCTTCATCTTAAAGCTCCGGCTGGGACAACACTTTCCTCTAACAGGTATTCCTTGATTTCAAACTCATTGGAATGTCTCTTTTGTGCTGCCAGAGCAAACTTCAGAGTAGATACCACAATATAAACTGTAATTTTGTAGCTTCTGAAAGGACTATATTCTATGTGCTCCAGCAGATAGCACGTAGCACATAGAATAAGGTAACAAGACATCAAAGACTAAAATTGGAAATATATGCTAAAACACTTTCACTGACCTGTAGATGGTGGACTCTGAATAATATCTGAGAGGTTATAACCTCCAGAACTATCTGAACGCTTACGTGGCTTCTTTTTAGCTTTTGTTTTTGCCTTTTTAAACATGATTTCCCTAGAAAAAAGCACACACAAAAGTGAAAATGAATTAGAGATGAAACAGTGGAAAAACTATGCATTTTAACCAACAGAATATAGTATATTTTGGTCAAACAGAAACTATGAAAGCACAGGCAAGCTCTAGCTGCATTCACCAATGTAGATCTGAGTAAATTACTTAATTTCACTGGGTCTTACTGTGATATTATTATTCCCATCCTGGCACTTCTGTGAAAAATTAAAAACAAGATGGTAAAAAGGAAAATATGTGGAAAAGTAAAACTCTAGTCATAGGCCTCAAAAAGTGCTACAAAGAGACTATGAACAGAAGCAGGACAAGGCACAGCCACTACCATGACCTCACCAAATACACCAAGTTCACATCAGATATGATCCAAGAGGTATATAGCTTTCCTGACTATGAGCAGCGCTCCAAGGTCTCCAAGGACAACAAATCTTCAAGTTCACCAAGAAAACACATATGTGCCAAGAGGTAGCAAGAAGAGCTGAAAATACCCTACCCACCATGAAGAAAACTGTTGTCAAGGACTAAGACCCTTAAGCATAATAAAACCTTTACAAAGAAAAAAAAAGTAAAACACTGTTCACATTTATACATACTGTTTTATTAGCCAAGATCTTAACCTAGAAATATCTGGTGACAATTTGTTAAAAATTTCAGAAAATGCTTATTAAGTCCCTAAATTAAGTACTATTAGGGAAATAACTATCCTATTTTAACCAAAAAATTATAGATCTCATTATATATTTTATCCACTTACAAGGGTCAGCAATGAAGTGTTATTTTGTAGAAAATAATGAGTTATTTATATCAATATTAATAAATTTATTATAACTTTTAATATAATATAATATATCTAAGTCCCAACTTATAGTACCCCAAATGCTACCAAACACTAGGAAGACAGAATTTAAGAAGTAAGTGAAAAAAGTATCTCTGGAACCCAAGAGTAGTTTTTCAGTGAGGTACACAGTGGCTCTATAAATGACCTGAACACCCAAAGATTTCATTTTAACAGGTTATTTTACTAAACAGAATGAGAGTAATTCTAACAAGTCGATAAGTTAACCTACAACAGTGATTACAAATTCTATTCAGGGCTGGTCAAGTCAGCTCACTCTAAGGGATTATATAGAATCTGGGATATTTTGTCAGTCACTGTAGGCTTATAATCTATTGAAATAAGTTCCTTAGAGAGGAATCATTTGAAAATAGCACATCATTTCTGGCTGGTGCACTCCTCTTTGGAACCTCTTAAATTCAATCTCTCCAAAGGTAAATCTCTACTCTTCTACCAAGATGGCAGAGAGGCAATCCCTTGGCTGAATGGGGCTTAGGAATGGACCAGGGATCCATTAAATTCAAGTACTCACCCTAGTCTTCATAAATCTGATACCACTAATTCTTAAGCATTTCCAGAACTGCTTTATTTTTTTTTTAAGTCATTACTCTTCAGAACTACTTTCCAGATCCCAAAACTCTTAACATATCCTGAGGACTGTTTGCTCCTTTCTTCTTCTCTCTGCTGTAGTACAATATGACCTTTCAAATTTCTTTACTGTAATCTCAGCACATTGGGAAATAGTTAAGATTATTGTACTTATTTGATCAAATATGTTTAAACTAAAGCCTATATTCCTTTTATACTTATACTTGATATATTTATTAGATTTGCAAGGATTAATTATACATTTATTCTATATTATAACAAGACTAAGAAAGAATATAAATTTTTCAACTACTTCTTCCAAAATATCAAAATAAAATGTCAAGTATCCAAGACTGGGGGAGAAAAAAGGAAGGAAGGAAGAAAAGGACAGAAAATAAGACAAAAACAGCTTACGAGTAATTTTGTTCCATATTTATTTCTTCATTCAAAAAGATATCTCCATCTTCTATTTCCAAATAGCTTATATCTGGTCCATCTTGATAAGGTGTAATGATTCGTCTATCCATTGCGGGAATCTGTAGAATTAACCATGTTATTTTTAAGTACCAAGTTGTTTTTTAAAATTTAAAAAATATATATACTTATGCTAATATTAACTAGAAAAAGTTCAGAATGCCTACTGATCTCCTAAATTTACAACAAAGAAAAATGTGACTAGCTTCATTAAAAAGTATAATTCACAAAACTGCTATTTCCTGATTTTAGAGGAAAACTCTTAGTTTTTCTCTATTCAGTAAGTATACTGTTGCCTTTGGGTTTATCATATATGGCCTTTATAATGTTAAGGTAAGTACCTTCCTCCTATCCCAAGTTTCTCCAGCATTTTTTACATGAATGGTAGCTATATTTTCTCAAAGGCCTTTCGTGTGTCTATTAAGATGATAGTATGGTTCTTGTCCTTGGAAAAAAAGCTCTACTTTTATTATTAAATATTCCATTTCTTTTTTTTTTTTTGTGAACATCTTTGTGTGTCTATTGAGTATTTCTTAAAATATATTTTTAATTTTATTAATGCAATATAATTATACATAGTATTTGGATCCCTTTTGACAAAATTATTAACATACAAGGAGTTAATCAACATACAAAGAATTAGATTTCAATCCCCATTCTCTCTTCCCACTCCCTTTTCTCCCTCCTCCACTCTACTGACCTTCCTTTCACTCCATTATTTATTTTTAATTAGTTCTTTCCCCATATATATATTTATTATCATTTTGTTAGATTCATTCCATATTTCTGTTTTCCTTCCCTGCTTCCTCCTTCTCATTCTCCATTTCTACTCCACTGATCTTCCTTGCATCTTTATGATATCTGATCTTCCTACTCCACTGCCTTCTTTTCCTCATTTTGCTTTAGTGTCCACGAGAGAAAATATTAAACCCTTGATTTTCTGAGTCTAGCTTATTTCGCTTAGCATGGTTTTCTTCATTTCCATCCACTTACTAGCAAATGCTAGTAATGCTATTTCATTCTTCATTTTGGGTGAATAGAATTCCACTGTGTAAATATGCCATATTTTCTTCAACCATTCATGTATTAACAGGCATCTGGGTTGATTCCATAAATTGCCTGTTGCTATAAACATTTAGTATCCATATCACCACAGTAGTTGCTTTTTGTGCATTTGGATAAATACTGAGGATTGGGATAGCTGGGTAATATAGTGGTTCCATTCCCAATTTTTTGAGGAATATCCATAATACTTTCCAAATTATACTAATGTGCAGTCTCACCAATAATGTATGAGTGTACCTTTCCCCCCCACAACCTTACCAACATTTATTATCATTCATGTTCTTGATAATTGCCATTCTGCCTACAGTAAGATGAAACCTTAGTGTAGGTTTGATTTGCATCTCCTTGATTGTTAAATAAGAACATTTTTTACATGTATTTGTTGGCCATTTGTGTTTCTTCTTTTGAGAAATTTCTGTTTTGTTCTTTTGATTATTTATTGACTGGGTTATTTGCTTTTATTAGCACTGGGCTGTTTGAGTTCTTTATATATTCTAGATATTAATCCCCTGACAGAGTTAGTAGCTGGCAAAGATTTTTGCTGCCCAGAAGCTTTTAATTAGATGACATCCCACTTATTAATTCTTGGTTTTATTCATTAAGCTTTAGGGGTCTTGTTGGGGAAATCAGTGCCTGCATCTATATGATAGAGTGCTTAGACCCTATGTTTTCTTCTGGCAGTTCCACAGTTTCTGATCTAATTCCTTAGTCTTGGAAATATTTTGATTTGTGCTGAAGGAAAGATAGGAATTTAGTGTCAACATACTTTATATACAAACAGATATATGAAAAATTATGGTATATGTGTGTATTAAGAATCATTAAGCAAAAAGAAAGAAAGATATTTAATTTCATTTTTCTACATATAAATATTCAGTTTTCACAGTATCATTTGTCTAAAAGGCTATCTTTTCTCCAACGTATGTTTTTCATCAAGTATCAGATGGCTATATGTGGATTTGTTTCTGAGTCTTCTATTCCACTGGACTTCATATCTACCTCAATGGCAATACTATGCCGTTTTTTGCTACTACAGCTATAATTTGAGATGGGGTATTGTGATGCCTCCTATACCACTTTTCTTATTCACAATTCCTTTAGCTATTCTCAGTCTCTTATTCTTCCAAATAAATTTCAGGATTATTTTTTTCTAGTTCTGTGAGGAATGTCACTGGTATTTTGTGGGACTGACATTGAATCTACATATTACTTTTGGAAGTATGACCATCTTGACAATATTAATTCTGCCTATCTGATAACACCTTCTGAGGTCTTCAATTTCTTTCTTCAGTGTTCTATAGTTTTTATTAATTCCTAGATTTTTGCGTTTGTATTTTTTAGGATAATGTTAAGGGGAATTTTCCTGATTTCTTTCTCCACTGAGTCACTGCTGGGAGTATAGAAAAGCTACTGATTTCAGTGCCGATCTGGTATCCTTGTTCTCTGCTAAATTCATTTATCAGCTCTAGGAGTCTTCTTGTGGACTTTTTTGGATCTTCTATGTATACTATCATGTTATCAGCAAACAGTGACAGTTTGACTTCCTCTTTTCCTATTTTTTATCTTTAATATCCTTCCCTTGACCAATTGCTCTGCCTAGAGGTTCAAGTATTATATTAAATAGAAATGGTGAGAGTGGACATCTTGGTCTTATTCCTGATTTTAGAGGAAAACCTTTAGTTCTTCTCCATTCGGTATACTGTTGGCTTTGGGTTTATCATATATGGCCTTTATAATGTTAGGTAAGTACCTTCCTTCTATCCTTAGTTTCTCCAGTATTTTTTACATGAATGGTAGCTGTATTTTATCAAAGACCTTTCCTGTGTCTATTAAGATGATAGTATGGTTCTTGTCCTAAATTCTATTTATACAGTGAATTATATTTGTTAATTTGCGTGTGTTGAAGTAAACTTGCAACCTTGGAATGAAGCCCATTTAGTCATGGTATATTATCCTATTAATATGTTTTTGAATGCAGTTTCCTGATATTTAATTAAAGATTTTTGCATTTGTGTTCATCAGGGAGATAGATCTGTGGTTCTTTCCTAAATGTGTCTTTAATTTTAGTATGAGGGTTGTATTACTATCACAGAATGTAATCAGCAATGTTCCTTCTCTTTCAATTTCATGGAACAATTTGAGAAACTCCAGTGTTAGCTCCTCTTTAAAGATCTGGTGGAACTCTGCTGAGAATGCAACTGGTCCTGTGCTTTTCTTTTTTGATAGGCTTTAATTGCAGTTTCAATTTCATTACTTGATTCAATCTGGGTAGGTCATAAGTGCCTAGAAATTTGTCAATGTCTTCTAGATTTTTCAGTTTATTGGAGTATAAATTTTCAAAAGTTTCCAATGATCCTTTGAATTTCAGATGTGCTTGTGGTGATATCTTTTTCATCTCTAATTTTGTTGATTTGAGTATTTTCTTTCTTTAGGTTAGTTTGGCTAGGAGTTTATCAATCTTATTTATCTTTTTGAAGAAGCAACCATTGTTTGCATTGATCCTGTGTATTATTCTTTTATGCCTGATTTCATTAATTTCTGCTCTGATTTGTATTGCTTCTTATCTTTTATTGATTTGGAGGTTTGTTTTTTCTTAAGGTAGTACATATGCTTATTATTGGACTCTAATTTTTATGATGTAGGCATTCAATGCAATAAATTTTCCTCTTGGTACCAGTTTCATATTGTCCCAGATATTTTGACATGTTGTATTTTTGTTTTTATTTGTTTCTAAGAATTTCTCCTCTTATTTCTTCTTCTATCCATTCTTCACTTAAAATAGTATTGTTTAATATCCATGTGTTTATGTGGTTTCTATTATTTTTCTTGCTGTTGATCTCTAGTTTCATTCCATTAGGTTCTGGCAGGATACATAAGATTAAATCAATTTCTTTGTATTTGCTAAGACTTATATTGTAAACTAGAATATGGTCTATTTGGGAAAATATTCCATGAGCTGCTGAGAAGGCAAATTCAGCTGTTTGGGAGTGAAATATTCTGTAGATATCTACTAGGTCCATTTGATTTATAGTAGTACTTAGGTTGGATATATCTTTATTGATTTTATGCTTTGATGACCTGTCTATTGGTAACAGGAATATAATGAAACAACCAATATTATTATATTAGGGTCTATCAAGAATATCAAGCATTTTTTAATATAATTGAGTGTATTGACATTTGGCGTACATATACATATTATTGTTATATCTTCTTACTGGCTTATTCCCATCATCAGCCCCTGTATCTCCTTTGATTAATTTTTGCATCTTTTTAAATGGAGCCTAGCTACTCTAGCTTGTTTACAAACTCCATTCACATATAATATCTTTTTCATCCTTTTACCTGTAAGTCTGTTGTAGACAGTATATAGTTGACTCTTGCTTTCTGACTCATTCTGCTAACCTATATATTTTAATTGAGGTGTAGAAACCATTTACATTCACTCTTATTATGGATATGTGGTTTACTGCCATTTTTACTTCTTATGTTTAATTCTATCTTCATTCTCATTTAGATGACTAGTCTTCTATTGACCATCATCTATTTGGGAGTTTTAGGATTTGTTTTGGCTTTCTCTATGAGCAGTTTACCTTGGAGAATTCTATGTAGTGCTGGCTTGGTTGTCATGAATTCTTTTAGTTTATCCTTGTAATGGAAAATTTTATTTACCCACTGAATGTGAAAGGGAATTATTCAGAGTATAGCAACCTCAGTTGATAATTGTTTTTAGAGTTTGGAATATCTCATTCCAAACCCTCCTGGAATGAGATGAGAAGTCAGAAGTGAGCCTTATTAGTTTGCCTCTAAATGTGAACTGATGTTTCTCTCTTGCAGCTTTTAATATTATGGTAGGCATTCTAATTATGATGTATCTTGGAGAACGTCTCATCAGGTCTTTTGGGGGTTCTGTTTGTTTCTTGTATGTGGATGTCTATCTCCTTTTGGATATTGGGAAAGTCTTCTGTGACTACCTGATTAATAATGTTCTTAAAGCCTTTAGCTTGTATCTCCATGTTCTCCATTAACCCAGTGATTCTCAAGTTTGGTCTCTTGATGGTGTCCCAAATCTCCTGTGTGTTCGGATCGTGTTCTATTTTTTTTTTTTCCCTTTATGATATTCTACTCAAATTCAAGTATCTTTTCTTCAGGCTTGAGGTTCTATCTTCAAGCGCTGAAGTTCTATTTTCTATGCAATCTAAACTGTTGGTGATGCTTTGAAGAAAATTTTTAATTTGATTGACTACGTCTTTTACTTCCAGAAGTTCTGACTGGTTTCTTTTCAATATTTCTAAAAGGTCCTAAAGAGAATTACTTAGAAAATTATTTCATTAAGAAGTGTAACCTAATATACTGTTTTAGATGGTAATATTATAGCCACTAAAATCTTCGATGGAAAAACATAAATCTTACCATTTTTCTGTAAAATACAGAAAGATCCTTCAAAACATCATCACTTAAAACATCAAGAGACCTAAAAGATAGGAAGTATAATTCTATCTTAAGACTCAAATGACTTAATACTTATCAAGTACATCTACATATTGCCAAATAAGTAATAAAGTTATTTTTCAAGCTTTATATGTACTAGCCTCTACAGATTCTTTTTGGAAATGGGTGCAGTTATGTATTATATATCTTAAGTAAACAACAAACATATTATACAAATATCAATAAATCTCAAGCAACTGTTATGAATAAATGTACAAAGAATCATTTCTATCACTACAAAATAGCAAATACTCATTTTATTACCTTCATTTTCCAGAAATTATAATTAACTACAAAAGGAGTGCTATATTGATAGAATAGTGGGTTAAGTATCTAGATTCTATCAAGAATTATCACTTATACCAATTAACTGTATAATCTGAGCAACTCACTTTTGCTTAAGACAAATCTCAAGGACCTCTCAAGTTTCAAACAGGTATTTTAAGATAGCAGTGAAAATTTAAATCAAAGTTTACATTTTGATACAAACACTCTTTTAAAAAATTTTTTTCTACAATCAGAAATAAATAACTTGTATATACCCTATCAGTTGTCAACACTTTGGAGATATACAATGCATTAATCTGTGGTGCTAAATCAATTCTGGTGCAGCCCTCAGTTTCCTAAATCTCTTCACATACTATTTATATTTCTAGCAAATACATGTTTGACAAAGAACAGTTAATTTTGCACAAATCTTTGTTTTAATGCAAGGTGTGCATCTCCTCATGTTAAGTTATGTAAGTAGAGATATCACCATAGCAGGTATTGTCCTTAAGTGGCTCAGATGACACATCTGTCTCAACCTAGTAGCTGAAAGATATTGACACCATTTTCCAATACAATAATTTAGATGGAGTTGATGTATGTTATATATTTTTTTTGGTTGACAAACAGAATGAGCTTAATTTGGAGATACAGATTAATAAACTGCTATGAAGAGAACTACTAATGTAATGTCAGCAATGGAATTATATTTAGCTTGAAATTCTAGCTGGGTTCTGACACTCGGATATCAAATGCATTTTAAAATGACATTGTCTAGTATCTCAAAACATTAATGTGCATTCAAAAGAATTTTCCAAAAAATAATAAAAACTGAAATAGAGGGCTGGGGATGTGGCTCAAGCGGTAGCGCGCTCGCCTGGCATGCGTGTGGCCTGGGTTCGATCCTCAGCACCACATACCAACAAAGATGTTGTGTCCGACGAGAACTAAAAAATAAATATTAAAAATTCTCTCTCTCTCTAACTCTCTCTCTCCTCTCTCACTTTCTCTTTTTTTTAAAAAAAAAAAAAACTGAAATAGCAAAAGAATTTTCTCTAAACTGAACCCTACCTGGCAACTGTTAATAATCTCTTTGTGATTTACTTCCATAAACCAAAACACTGTATTTCAATCATGTTTTAGAATGTTTCATTAATCATGATTTTGAATTAATTTAAGATCATTCTGACTTTGAAAACTAAGTCATTAAAAAGTTGAAATCATTTATAACAAGTATATACATCTAAATTTTCAATTCTTTCCCAAAAATAAAAGAAAAAATATTGCCTTTGTTTTTGCTTTTGCAACTTAAGGATATTAACAAAATCTACTTATAAGATTTTTGTAAAAATAAAATGAATTAATCTATGTAATCTATGGAAAACTTCCTAGTACACAGGAGAAACTAAGTATTAGTTTTTATTATAAGTACTATTGAAACTAGATGATAAAGCTTTAAACTAAAACTAAAAATATGGCTTCTAATCTAAGTAACTATGTTCACCAGGAAAAGCTTCATTTTCCCCATTACTGATTTTTATAATAAGAAAAAAAATATTTTGACCTTATATTTTTTAAAAAATATTAATTTTTTCAATAAAATATTGCTAAAAAGTTGACAAATTTCCAAATCCCCCTAATTCAAAAATGTTGACTCCTAACTCATTAGCATTTTCAAATTTGTTTACTTCAAATTTCCAAGTAAATATTATTATTATTCACTTTTAAATTACTAACATATCTACTATTTTATATAAACACTCATTTTTGCAAAAGTCATAGAATATGTACACAGAACTAACCTTGCTTCTAGTAAAGCTGCCATATTCAGTCCTATGAACTGTAAACAAGACAGTTTCAATTGTTCAGCATTATACAATGCCGCAAATTCCAGAAGCATAGCAGCATTCTTAAGGGTAACTACAAAGAAAGAAAAGATTTACAAAATTACATGCTACTACAAACAAACAAATACACTTAAGTTTGTAAGCTTTCAACATTCAAAACAATGAAAACAATAGTTATTTTGTTTTACCAAAAATACAAAATTTTTTTCTGGAGCAAAATACAGAATTTAACTTCCACCCAAATATGCAAAAGTAATTTCAAAAGATTGGTTATAAGGAAAAACACACACAAATGAAAATTTTAAGCAAAACAAAATATAAAAGAAACACTGAGTGCCACCTAAAAGCAAATATATAAGAATTGACAATCTTCCACCAAATAATTTTTTATTATTAACTTTCATTAATGAACAACTTTCCTTTTCATTTGCATAGCAGAGTAGTCATTCTGTCTTCTATAAAAGTAAAAATGATATTAAGACTAAGAGGAACTGACGAAATAATTCTGTAAAATGCACTAAGTTGATTAATCTATTAGAATATATGTATATATTTAGAAAATGCATCTAAATCTTACCTTATTCATGCTAGTGCTGAATCTAATATATTCTGTGAAAGACTCTAGATAGTTATAATATAGGAACTTGATGTATGAAGAACCCTATTTTGCCTAGATATTCTACCTATGTAACTTCTTGAACTTCTCTATTCTTTTTCTTAGTTACTCTGATCTGCAGCCAACAGATGAATACAAGTGCTTTTTACACATGGCCTCTTCCATGCTTTTTTAATTCTTTCTCTGTTATAGTCTCAAAAATTGAAACAGCAGTCAATAAAGGTCTCTACCTTACCGGACTAACCTTTCAGCTAATGATAAAAACATCTCACACCTCTCATAAATAATAAAATTGGATCATATAAAAACTTCTCTAAAATTATTTATTTGGGAACAAAGATTGACCAATAATCAAAGACCAAACTTCTATGGAACACTTCTTTTGCTAGGTTCTAGGAGTATTAAAGAATTAATAAAGGAAACTATGCAGAATAGCCAAGGAAAGTCAACTGAACAAGTGAAAATATCACCTACGTGTATATTTTATACCTACTATATGTTGTGTTCTTTATTTTAACATATTTTCTTTTCTTACTATTAAAAAAAGATCAAGGCTATTGTTCTCTTTTTTATAACCAAGGAGAAGATGATCCACGGTGCTCAAGGAAAGTGAGCAAATAAGAACAACAAGGCTAAGAAAACTCCTAGCAAGTACAAAGTAGAAAAATTTAACTACCTCCATACTACCAAAGCATCAATAAAACAAAACAAATAGAAGATTTTAGAAAGTAATAAAATCTTGCATATCAGGCTAAGAAAATTCAATCTGCATTCTAGAGAAAGCAATTAAAAATATCTAAACAAAGAAAAAACATTGTTACTTTCTATACAAAGATTAAAGAAAGTAGAAGGGAGAGAAGAATTTTAAAGACTACTAGAATACTACACAGAAGGGATGATTAACAGTGACCTCAACTAGCATAGTGACAGTGAGAATCAAAAGGTGAGGAAAATGTAATCAGCTTTGATAGCTAAAGAATCTGGGCATAAAGGACAAATTACAAATAATTTGGAATTTCAAAGTTGGAGTATTCAGGAAAAGTCATGAAATTAACTGAAATAATGGAGAGAAAATAGTTTGAGAGATGAACCAGGTTGAGATACATTAATGGAAGAATCATGTAAAACTTCCACCTTCAGTAGAAAATGAATAGCTAAAAACTATACCCAAGACCAGCAAAGTAGCAAAAAAAAAAGAAAAAAAAATTTAGCTTTCAAATTCTTATTCCTGAAATTGCAAAATAAATGACATTATTATTCATGATTTTATGACATTGCAATAAAAATTAACATCATATTTCAATTCAAAGATGCATATTATCACATATTTCTGAGATAAGAATATACTTATACATGTAATAAAGTTTTGACACTTTTCAAGGTACAAAAAAATGATGTATTTTACTGTAAACATAAAGAGTCATAGTTATTCGTCAATCTGAAAACATTAATATTCTAATTTAAAATTACTCACGTTTTTCAGTTAATGCTACTTCACAAATCTCTTTCAATCGAGTTATAAGAAGCTGATCAGCTACCACAAGAACACTACAAATAAAATCCACATTTTGACATTCTAAAAAGAAAAAGAAAACAAGCATTACTCTGTTAAGCTATAACAATTATACCTTCCTAGGGGAAAAAGTGATGTAAATAAGACATTAGGAAAGAGAAACATGACTACTTTCCACATGTTGGAATAAGAATTAAAATAAAAAATAAATAGATTGAAATATTTCAAAGTTTTAGGTTGAAAGCTGAAAAAATACACTAAAATGCCTTGGCTCACATGAGACCATAAAATGTTCAACTACTACTAGAAGGCTACGAAATAGCTGACTTGTTTACAATCTCCTATGTTTTTAGAGAAAGTCAAATCTCTGCTCATATTTAAAATAAATTTATCATTTAACAACATTTTAAAAAACACCTGCCAGGTGCAGTGATGCACGCCTATAATACCAGAAACTCAGGAGGCTGAGGCAAGGAAGATTCCAAGTTCAAGGCTAGCCTCAACAATGAATCAAGACCCTCAGCAACTTAGCAAGACCCTGTCTAAATACTACCAATAGTCTATAAAATGCTCCTAGGCGACAGCCAAGTAACAACAGAAACAGGGAGAAAAGGGGAAGGAAGAAAAAGAAAAAAATAATCTCTAATGACATAGGAGGAAAAAAAAGGGAAAAAAAGGATTAGGAAGGAATAGCGAATGGATTTTAAAAATGGAAGAGGGAAGGTCATTATGAATGATAATCTAACAACTTTTAGAAATCCTTTCTTCCATAAAAGCAATGAGAAGACTCCCAATAATTATCTAAATCAACTTTATTTAGAAATCAAAGGCTTGCAGTAATTTGGGGGTATGTTTACTCAAGAAAAGTGACTGAATTTTTTCCAAGAACAGTGACATTTGGGATATTGTAGCTTTTCCTATTAAATTCCTCCTCTCCTTTTCTACATGGTATAACAGGTTAAGCATCCCTATTCAAAATCCAAAATCCAAATCTTTTTGAGTACTTATAAGGGACCAAAAGTTGAAAATTCCACACGTGACCTCATGAGACAGGTCACAGTCAAAACAGAAACAGACTAAAAACATTGTGTAAAGTTATCTTCAGGCTATCTGTAATAGGTATGTATGAAACATAAGTGAATTTTAGGTTTAGATTTTGGTCCCATCTCAAAAGATAACTCATTACAATACAAAAATATTCCAAAAATTTTGAGACTATAAAGAGCACATACAGTCTCAAACATTTTGGATAAATGATACTCAACCTGGACTGAAAACCAATAGATCCACAATTACAGTGAAAATGAGCAGCCTAGTAGCTGCTGGAGAAAACAAAATTGGTTATGAAGCAATATTATCAAAGAACTATCAATATTTTGACCTGTCAGCTCTTCCCTTGAAATTCAACTAGAATAACTTGTCTTTATTTGACCTAACTCAAAGCTTCCCTAATGAGACCAACATTTTCCTTTATTGAAAATAATTAGCAGTGGGGCTGGCGATGTGGCTCAAGCGGTAGCGTGCTTGCCTGGCATGCGTGCGGCCCGGGGCCAATCCTCAGCACCACATATAAAAACAAAGATGTTGTGTCCGCCGAAAACTAAAAAATAAATACTAAAAATTCTGTCTCTTTCTCTCCTTCTCTCTCTCTTTAAAAAAAATACAAAAAGAAAATAATTAGCAGTAATCATTTTAACACTGAGTCTGCCTGAGATGACAGTTGGAGCAAACAAGCAGCAGATAGAAAAAACCTTAAAAAGAAATCCTAGAGAATAGAATGTTGTTAGACAAAATGCATATAATGCCCCTCAAAATTCATATGTTGACGTCCTAATCCCCAGTGTTGTATTTGAAAATAGGAATTCTATGGAAGTAATTAAGATTAAATGAGGCTATAAGGTTGGAGCCCTAACTCAACAGGATTAGTATACCTCTGAGAGGAGATCACAGAGACCTTGCTTACTCTCTTTCCACACATATGCATTAAGGAATGGCCTTGTGAAGACATAGCAAGAGGCAATATGTGCAAATCTAGAAAGAAGTTCTTATCAGAAACCAATGTTGCCAGAACATGCTCTAGAATATCTAGCTTCCAAAACCATGAGAAAATTACTATATGTAACTTAAGTCACTCAGTTTGTTTGGTTTGGTTTGGCAGCCTAAGCAAACCAATACAGATGTCTATAGGAGGTTTTGAAAGCTTCCAAAATATTCCTGTGAATCTAGCTATACACAAGTAGAGGGCTAAAAACATACCCAGCAAAGACTTTTAAAGGCCATACCTCTTACCTCTGGCTTACACTGAGACTGTGCACAAAAGGAAATAAATTGAGTTGTAAACTGACTGCCAGAACAATGACAACAAGTCCCCAACACACAAAAGCGAGAAGATTTATTATTTCCAGGCATTTACAGAAATGTCTCTCAAATAATTAGCTGATCACTAACCTAACCAAGCAGTCATTTCAGTGTTCACAAAGGATGAATAAAGAAATTACAGAATTAGTTCAGGAAAGTTGTCGGAAAAAAAAAACAAAAAACAAAAAAAGAAACCTTGTGGATGAGGAAAGAATCTGGATCTCCACAGCTGCTACACTATATTATTTAAAGTCCAATTTTCAACAACAAAACTTTATGAAAGATGAAAAAAATTCAAGTATAACCTATGCACACAAACAAAAAAAAGTAGGCAGAAGAAACTGTTGCTGAGAAAGACTTCAGATTTACTAGATAAGACTTTAAATCACCTATTTTAAATATGTCTGAAGAACTAAAAGAAACCCTGCTTAAAAAATTAAAGAATGAAGACAATGTCTTATAAAACTAGAATATCATTAAAGAGAAGTTAAAGGTCAGTTGAGATTACCTAATGTAATGTAAGGAACAGAAAGAAAAATGAGCAAAACCCAAAAGTCCTTATAGAGAACCACTATGCATACCAAGATACAAATGAAAGTCCCAGAAGGAAAAAATGAGAGAAAGGAAAAAAAGAATATTAAGTAATAATGACCAAAAACTTTTCAAATTTGATTTCTTTAAAAAATATATCTGCATATCCAAAAAGCACACAAACTCCAAGTAAGGTAAATTCAAAGGTATTCACATCTAGATACAATAAACTGTTGAAAACTAAAGAAAATCTTGAGATCAGCAGGAGAGAAACAACTAATCATGTGTAAGGGATCCTCAATGAGATTAAGATCTGATTTTTTCATCAGAAACCATGAAGACAAGAGAAAGCAATGGGATGGCATATTAATAATAGTAAAACAAAAAGACCATCACCAAGAATTCTATTATCTAGCAAAACTATCCTTCAAGAATGAAGAAATTGAGATGTTCACAGATTAATAATAAAAAAGGAGAATTTGTCTCTAGTTAATCTGCTCTAACAAGAAATGCTAAAAGTAGAACTTCAAACTGAACTAAAAGGGCACTTCAAAGATAATTCAAATCCATCAAGAACATCTGTAAACCTAACTACACAAATAAGTAAAAAAGATAGTATAAAAATATAAATGTATTCTTCTTCGTAACCTTTTTTATTTACAATTGCATAAAACAATAACAAATCCATGTTGATGGGCATGTAATATACAAAGGTGTAATATGAATGACAAATAGCACAAAGGAGTAGGAAGGAAAGGGTGCTATAAAGAAACAACATTTTTTAAATGATACTGAAATTAAGTTAGCATTAATACGAACAGGATTGTTTTAACTTATATGATATTAATTACAGTGCCCAGAGTAACTATTAAAAAATTACTTCTACAAGAGCATTTCAAAAGCAAAGGAGAAAATATCCATTTGATACAAAAGGGGGCAGTAATAAAGAAGAAGAAAGATCTCCAACCAATAGTCTGCTTCCATTTTAAGAAACTACAGAAAAGAAGAATAAGCCAACACAGAGCAAGCAGAAAGAAAACAATGATAAAAATTAGGCTGAAATCAACAAAACAAGAACAAAAAAACAAGGTAAACAAACAAAACTCAAAGTTGTTTTATGGAAAAAAATCATAAAATTGACAAATCTTTAGGAAAATGATCAATAAAAAACTAGAGAAAAGACTTTAATTACCAAAATCAAGAAAGAAAAAAGTAACTTGATAAAACCAACCAGAAATAAAAAAGGTTAACAGACACTACAAACTATGAACAGATTTGTATGCTAACAAAGCAAAAATCCAGATAAAATGAACAAATCTGTAGAACACACATTACTTAAATTGATTCAATATAAAACTGAGCAGATCTACAATAAATAAAGGGATTAAATTAGTAATTAAAAATCTTTGTCCAATGAAAAGTGCAGGATCAGATTGCTTCATTGACAAATTCGGCCAAATGTTTAACACCAATTGTCCCCAAATTCTTCAAAAGTATGTTAGAACAAATTCCATCTCATTCAATGATGCCAACAATGTCCTGACACTAAAGCCAAACAGGAACATTACAGGAAAACTAAGACTAATATCCATTTTATGATTATAGATACAAAAAATACTAAACTGAATCCAGTAACATAAAAAAGAATTACACATGATTAAGTAGAATATTCCCAGAATGATTCTACATATAAAAATCAACCAATATAATGAACAAAAATGGAACAGAAAAAGTGATTTAATCATCTCAAGAGATACAGAAAAGCATTTAATGAAGACTGATTCCCTTTCATGATAAAAACACTCAAACCAGGAATAGAAAAATCTTCCCCAACTTGATAAACAATTACCAAAAAAAATAAAAATAAAAATAAAAAAATCCTACAACTAACTAACTAATAGTGACTCTTTCCTCCTAAGATTAGGAACAACACAAGGATAGACTCCACACAACACTGTAAAAGAGGTTCTTATAGTCAGAGTTGCTAGGCAGGAAAAAGGCATCCAGATTATAAAGGAAGAAGTAAAATCATCTCTATTTGCAGATAACATGATATTTTATAAAGGAAATCCTAAGAAATCCACTTAACACATTCAGAACTAGTAAAAGAATCCAATTGCAATCTTAAGCAGTAGCAAAGAACAATCCCAAAATGAAAATTTGAAATCATTTCAATTTAAAAGTAGCAGGAAAAAGAATACTTGGGAATAATTTTAATAAAGGAAAAACAAGGCTTGTACATTGAAAGCTATCTTAAAAATCACAGACAAAAATTAAAGACAAAAAATGGAAAGACAACCATGGTTGATGGTAAGAATCTTCAAACGGATTTACACATTCATTACCATCACCATTAAAACCACAGCTACCTCTTTTGCAGAAATTGACAAACTAATTCTAAAATTCATATGGAAATGTCAGGATCCAAAACAATTTTGAAACAGAATAAAGGAGGAGGACTCACATTTCTCACCTTCAAAACTTATTACACAGCAATGGTTATTTAGACAGTGTGGTACTGGCCAAAAGACACAAATATATCAATGGAACAGAGCTGAGAAACAAAAAATAAAATCTTACATTTACAATCAACTGATTTTTGAGGAAAGTGACAAAACACTTTAATGGGGAAATAAAAACCTGTTTAACAGATGATACTATAGCAACTAGATAAACACATGTAAAAGAAGGAAGTTGGACCCTTAACCCACAACACAAAAAAAAATAACTAACTCAATTACAAAAGTGGTAGTTACCTAGGGCCAGGGATGGGAGAAATGCAGAACATTGTAAATTATACTACAAACAAGTAAGTTCTAGAGACTTATTGGTCTGCTAGGTGACAAGTTTGTTAATAATAATGTGTTGTATACTTGAAATTTGCCAAGAGAGATCTTAAGCATTCTTGCCCCCACCAAAAAAAAACAATTAAATATTTAAGGTGATACATATATTAATTAGTTTAATTATGATAATCATTTCACAAGTAATATATATGTCAAAACATTACCTTGTATATCTGAATATACACAATTTCATATTTGTGAATTATACCTCAATACAGCTGGGGTAATAATTAAGCAAAATTAATCAAAGACTCTAATGTGAGCGACATGATTTCCTCTTTTTTTTTTTTTTTTTTTTTTTAGTGAGAGAGAGGGGGGACAGAGAGAGAGAGAGAGAGAGAGAATTTTAACATTTATTTATTTTTCCTTAGTTCCCGGCGGACATATCGCTGTTTGTATGTGGTGTTGAGGATCGAACCCGGGCCGCACGCATGCCAGGCAAGCGGCTACCGCTTGAGCCACATCTCCAGCCCATGATTTCCTCTTAAGAGGAAAATACAGGAAGTAATTGTCATGACCTCAGCTTTGACAATGGATTCTCAATATGACAACAAAAGCATGAGCAGCAAGTAAAAATAGGTAATCTGGACTTCAACAAAATTAAAACTTTTTATATTTTAAAAGACTCTATAAAGAAAATGAAAATATAACCCAGAGAACAAGAAAAATATATACATATGATAATCGACTTGTACCCAGGGTATATAAAGAACTTTTACAACATAATAAAAAACAAGCAAGGCACCTTGGCGCAAGCCTGTAATCCCAGCAACTCGGGAGGCTAAGGCAGTAGGATCACAAGTTCAAAACCAGCCTCAGCAACTTAGTGAGTCCCTAGGCATCTAAGTGAGAGCCTGTCTCCAAATAAAAAGTAAAAAGGGTTGGGATGTGACTCAGTGGTTAAGTGCCCCTGGGTTTAATCCCTGGCACAAAAAAAAAAAAAAAAACCCAACTAATTGAAATAAAAATGGCCCAAATTTTTAAACATTTTTCAAAAACGATACACATTTGGTCATAAAACACATGAAAAGATGTTCAACATCACTGGAGAAATGCAAAACAAAATCACAATGTTATACTACTTTACACCCACTAGAAGTTACAAGAAAACAAACATTAAAGAGTATCGGAAGGATGTGGAGAAAATGGAACTTTGATGTGCACTGCCAGTAAGAAAGTTAAAATAGCCCCTTTTTAAAGTTCAGCAGTTCCTAAAAACTAACTTCAGAGTTACTATATGACTCAGCGCTTCAACTTCTAGGTACATGGCTTAAAAAAACAAAAACACAAGTCCACAAAAATAATTCCTTATAGCTAAAAAGTGAAAATATCTCAAATGTCCATCAACTGATGAATGAATAAATAAAATGTGGTATATCTACAAAAAGGATATTATTTGGCAATAGAAAATATGATGTGCTAGTATATGCTATAACATAATAATTGAAAACATTATGCTAAGTAAGAGAAGTTAAACACAAAAGGGCACATAATGTTTCATTTTATTTTTATGCAATGTGCAGAAAAGGCAAAGAGAAAGAAAAAAAGTATATTAGTCATTATCAGGGGCCAGGATGTGGATGAGTGGAAAGTATTTGCTTACTGGGTAAAAGGTTTCTTTACTAGAGTAAGGAAAATGCACTAGAATTAGAAAATGCTGAGCTATACCATTTTGAAATATACTAAAAACCATTTAATCATACACTTTCGAAGAATAAACTTTATGGTATATAATAATAATTTTTTTTAAAAATGACAGAAGTAGAGGAAAAGTACCAATGTTTCCACTATCCTCTTAAAGTACACAAATCTTTAGAAAATTTGTTCTCAGTTAAATACTACATCCTTTACAAACACTGTTCAGATTTCCCCACATATATTTAGATGTTAATTTCTCAAAAATGTACCCATTTTTTAGAGGGTTACTCTGTTTAGTTATACTTGTTTTCTTATGTAGTTGTTTTTTTTACATTAGATTGTAGGTTTCTTAAAAATAAAGGCAGGAACTTTAAATTTTTTATCCTTAATATACAGCGAAGGCTAAAAAACAATGGTAAAATAATATCACAGAACACTCAATACCACTCCAACAACTAAAGAAACCTGATGTTGTACAACTAAAATATGGTGTCTTGCCTGACAAAGCATATAAATGTAGTCTCTTCATAAATTGTGGCTCAATTCTTCATCTACTTCTTTCACTTCTGGTGTGTTATTACATGGGGGGAAATAGGCATGAAACAACTTAAGTAAGGAATTTGACAAAACTATATTCCCTGTTCTCCATTCATCTCAATTGTAGAGTAATTGAAAATGGAACTGCTAAATATAATAGAAAGCCTAGGTGTTTTCTATTTAAGTCTTGACCTCAATCCATACACCATTCAATATTACAGACAAGTTTCAAAGAGTTCAAGGGATATTGAAAACTCTTTCTGTTCTTTCACTGTTAGTAATCATCTTACTGCTTATTTTAAATTAAGCCTCTAATGACAGCTTATTTAAAGTAGTGTCAAAATTAAGTCTCATGTTTATTTTATCATTATTTTATTATACACAATCTAAAATTTTCTAAAAGTACCTTTTATCACCACAGCTTCATCAGTATAGAGGTAGTCCAAAATAATCTTCAGTATGTCAGAATGTATTGGCATTTCCAGAGCTGCACAACTGGAAGCCTAGGTAAATTAAGATAAAATAAAGGAAAACAATTAATTTTAAACATTATTGTGCAGTTTAAAATAAAGTACGACTATATTCTAACTTGAGTTATTTGATATAAAAAACTCTGGATAAGAAATCACATTAAAAGCAAAAAATAAATCTATAAAACACAAAGCTAAAATTACATTCAATATTAAAATAACAAAAAATGAACAAAGAAAATTTCAGAAAACAAGGAACACACTAGCATTCCTAACACATTTCTAGATAAAAATAAGACTATTTTGATTTCAAAAGCCTTTTATCATCAATTCTAACTTCTAAGTGTAAAGAATTTTAGTTATTTGCCTAGGTGCTTTCTATTTAAGTCTTACCTCAATCCACGAGCTGCTCAGCATACTATGAAAATATTCTGAAAGGGAAAAAGTTTGATGTTAATAAGAATAGTGAAACAAGACTAAAACAAATAAATCAGCAGTTAACAAAAAATATACCTACCAAGTCTAGCACAAAGAACACATTTATGACAAGGAAATTCCTTTCCATCTACTGATTTCATGGTCACATCACACAGAAATGAACTGCAAAATAAAAATAAAAATGTTTATTGAAGCTGGGTGTGGCACACACCTATAATCCCAGCAGCTCGGGAGGCGGAGATAGGAGAATTTCGAGTTAAAGCCAGCCTCAGCAAAAAGAAAGGCACAAAACAACTCAGTGAGACTCTGTCTCTAATAAAATACAAAATAGGGCTGGGGATGTGGCTCAGTAGTTGAGTGCCCCAAAGTTCAAATCCTGGTACCAAAAGAAAAAAGAAAAATGTTTATTGAAGCAAGAGTGATTTCTTTACATTATTAAGCAAATAAAATATATCAAAGGATTTGGCTTAACTTTATATTTTGTTTTAGATAAAGGTGGCAGAGAATAAACATCTTGTGGATATACATATAAATAACGTACTTCATCTCCCTCCACCTCAGGGAAAACAATTAAGTCTTAATAAAAAGATAACATTTGAAAAGAAAACTGAGCACAAATAAATATTCAAAAAAGATTTTCTCCTGGTTTTACTTTTTTATTTCCATGTAAAGTATTAACAAGAGTTAAAGCAACTCCATGTTTAAAGTTCTTTAATTCAATTACTTGTACCTATTTTGTGCCAAGCAGAGTCTGGACACCTACACAGTTTCTTTTTCTCCAAAACTTTTCACCTACAAATACTTAAAATGAAACTTTTGATAATAAATATACTTAGAGTAGCATATTTATTCATAGAAAAAAGTATACTAAAGGAAACAGTCATCATAATGATGGAAATATACAATTTGGTTTTTAGGACTACATCAAATACTATTAACAATAAGAAAATTCAAGCAAGAAAAAAAATTTTTAAATTCACATCAGAAAGAGTGAACTCCTTCAATGTCTTATTGAGCAGTTAATGTTTTATCCATTAACTTAATAGCTCTCTAAAATTTCCAAAAATGAACACTAGAAAAGGTAAGAGGATATCTACCTAAGATCTTTGATTTCTACATTTGTACACCAAAATCCAGACATGAAAGTTTATCTTCATTATCTAACTTACCATTTTTTCTGATTCAGTTTCAGTTTATTACCAGTTTTCTTAGCAATAACATTAATTTTTTCATTTTCAAATCTGACTTCATCTAACCTATCAAGAAAATAAAAAAATCAACAAGTGGATACACTCCACTACCAAGATTAATACACAAACATACAAAAATCAAACAATTTAGTCCATATCTGAACATAATCATATCATCATTTAGAAAAGTATCTCAACAAACCCCATTATAATATTTAAGAATAATTAATTTTTCTTTGATTTTAATTAGAATTAAAAATATATTAAATATATTTATTGAAAATAGCAAATCAAAGATATAACACGAAATCCTTCAGCATTATTAAATAGAAATATTATATACACTCCTCCCCTTCTCACAATCCTCAATTAATGTTATTCTTTTGCAAGTAACAAAAAGGTCTTAAAATAGAGAATAACAAAGAATCTGATTTATAATGTGACACATACTGTTTCAGGCACTTTACATATGCTATACAACAAAACTTTGCCAAAAACATGAGGTGAATATTATACAATATACAATATCCCTACTATATACAATATACTACATACAAGCAAACTATTAAATATGCCCCAGCCAGCAATCCAGTAATAGTAGACTAAGGAGCATAATTTCATGAGTCTTTCTAATTCCCAAGATCTTTCTAGCACACCACATTGCTTGTCACTGTAGATCCCTATTAGAGAGCCGTACCACAATGGGCAGAAATCCTCTAATAGCCTTCCTACCCTTTAATGTCCAAACCAGGGAGTCCCACAGAGATGTCTCTACCAGAAAACAGAACACATCAATGAACCTCTCCCAAAAAAGGAGTGGGAGCAGTGGGGATAAGAAAACAAAAAAGAAAAGGTACAAATATTTAAACAGGAGAATTCAGGTCCAAGACAGATATTAAGGAGTCATACCTACTACTCAGATTGCTGAGGCCAAATTTCTTTGCAACATTTTGCAACATTCTTACAGGATCATCTTCCCCGGCACTTTTTCCTTTTTTAGATTTAGGTTTGCTCTTCTGCCTTTCACTAATTCTATGAGCTTGATTACTTTTGTAAACTTCAAATGCTGTCTTCTGATTATCATCTTCATGGCAATTCATTTTATTCATATGAGAATTCAGAGTACCCTGATATTCTTCTGGTTTTCTGTTTAAGGGTATTCTTGGTTTGAAGCCATGAGTTAAAAAGTCACAAGTTTCTGTATATATAAATTGTAAAAGGTACTCAAACAACTCAGGATGAACTTTCTCTATCACAAAGAGAGGGCATCCTGCAGAATCTTCATCTTTCTGGTAAATATCTGAAAATTCTGAAGTGGTACCATCTGAAAGAAACAATTTCTGAAAAAAGTCAGAACGCACTGCCAAAATATATTTATGTGCAGGAAAGATTCTGTTCCCAACTTGAAATGTTACATCGTGAATGTTGTCCATTTCATCTGCTTCCCTCAACAGTTTGCCAAATTCTTCAGAAAAGGATGATGAACACACAGCTGGAATTTCATAAAGGCTAGAAGTAGAACAAAAATAATTTTTACTTTAAAGAAAATTGGGAGAAAAAAGCATCCCTGGTTGATTCCTTTGAAAATCAAATGACATGTTATTTATTAAACTTAGAAAATTTTAAATTTGGTAGTCCTCAAATATAAAAATATCACAAAGACTCAGAAATTGTATCAACCTTAATTCTTTCTGTTCCTTTTTCTATTTGTATTTTTCTCTCATATTGAAACAACAAGAATTAAGTTTTCCTTTGAAAGCAATATTCCCTATTGCTACAATGAAATGCTAAACAATGTAAATTCAAATGGATGTTTCACATAAAGTTTTTAAATACTGAACATAACTAAAAACATTCAAAAATGAGTAAAGAGTATTTTCTCAATTTTTCCTCTTTCAAATATCTTATTTTACAAGTGAAGAAACACAAACCAAGGACTGAGTGAACACTTCAAGTCCCAAATCAAAAAATGTTACACACTCAAGTCAAAATAAATATTAAGATACACAAACAATTTGTAATACTGGTTCTTTCAGAACTACATCAATGTAATCACACATTCCCAATTTACCCTTTAACCTTCCTGATTTGACTGAAGGGTTTCCTAGGGGATGAGACTTTCACTGCTAAAACTAGGACAGACCTGAGCAAACCAGAATGGATGGTCACCCTACTGCCAAGACTACTTCTTTGTTCAACAACACCCTTGGTGCTTATCTTAACCTATATGTCTACTAAAGTGATGTAGGAAATTTGCAGTGGGATTCTATGCTATAGATGATTCTACTCCACCTCTTCTTTTTGTCAATTCCCATCATATGCAAGGGTCAGAGATTTTCACAAACTGCTAAGAAATATTTATAATACATTTCTCAGAATTTGAGAATTCAAGAACACAGCATAAAGTACTAAAAACAAATTATACATGTGCATGTATATATATCTTCAATATTTTCAATAGGCATTAGGTTACAAACTAAAGAGAACACTAATCATTCCTATCTAGTATGAACAAATTCCACCTTTGGATTATCCTGGTAACATGTTTGTCTTAAGGTCTCTACAGGACTTGGCAACAGCACTCAAATGTGTACTAGGAACTACTGAAAACAACAGAAAACCCAGTCAATATTCCTTCTAAAAATGAAATTTAATAATTACAAGTATACCTTGTTTTAGGATCTGACTGCAGGATTGCAAAGTTGCATCCACTTGGGTCTGTGCTGACACTAACAGCTCTATGAGCAAAAGAAAGTTTCTCAAGTCGAATTCTTTCATACACACTATTTGTATCAGAAGCATAAGACCCATCTGATGAGGGATTATGTAGGTTTGATAAAACATCTGCCAAAAAAAATAATATGCTACAATTAATCAAAGCTTTACAGGAATTATTAAAATGATTTAGGAGTAAAAGGAATAGAAAAACAATTGGAAAAAATATGGAATATCTTTTATATTTATTATTTTGAAGCATTACATACCCTCTTCAACACAACATTTTACATCAAATATTTGTTGTATTACAGAGAATTTTTAGTGATTGAATTCTTAATTGGTCATGATTTCATTTCTTTGAGAAAAAACATATTGTAACCAAAATTCTTTCTAAAAGACTAATGTAATATTTTAGTTTTTAAAACTCTTCAAACTACATTTAAACTATATAAACTTACTATCTTCATAATCTGCCTACTTATTCCCTTTCTTTTTTCTTTTTCTTGCATTTATTCAGCAAATACCTAAATGACTATACTGTACAGTGATCATGTGTTGACCTGTAGGGATACTTCAGTGATCAAGAAAGAAACATCCCTACCCTCAGTAAGTACACAATCTAGAAAGATATTAAACAAGAATGTACCATTACAGGTCAAATCAGAACTATGAAAGCAAATTATATAGTGCTTCCACAGAGTCATAAAATCTGCATATAAAGAAATGACTCTAGCTAAAATGTGAAGAATTTTTAAAGTACACAAAGAATAAAGAATCTGTATTACTTTACATTCCAAAAAATGAATAAATGATATAGACTGAGTTGTCTGATGTACAGAAAAGTAAAAAGATTTCAAAAGCATTTGAGATAGAAGAAACAAAACTCAGTAACTCATTAGATGTGCCAGAGAGAGAATATGGGGTGAAAATAACCATTTACTAAAACTAAAACCAGACATGGGATCATGAGACCATGAATTCAATTACTAAACATTGCCTAAGACACAATTCTAAGAATTTTCAGTATTTACAAGTGAAACCTGTGTTCTAGTTACTCTCTCAAATTCCCTCTATTTCTATCTTAGGGAAGCTCTACTAGTCTTTCTCAAACACTTGTTCCCCCACCACCAATTTCTAGGTTCTTAAGAAACTTACATGCCTATTTATATATAACCATGTATACACAAACTTAGGAGTCCCTGAGAACAGGGATTCATATTTTCACATTATGAAAAATTCTCTGGCCAGGAGCAGTACCACACACCTGTAATCCCAGTTGCTCAGGAGGCTGAAGCCAGGAGCATTGCAAGTTCAAAGTCAGTCTCAGCAACTTAGCGAGGCCCTAAGCAACTTAGTGAGGCCTTGTCTCAAAATGAAATACAAAAAGGGCTGGGGATGTGGCTCAGTGTTTAAGTCCACTGGGTACAATCCCTGATAACAACTACAAAAAAATTTCTCCCTGTCTCTAGCACACAGTAAATATACTTTAAATGTTACCAGATTTGAATAATCTATAAATAAATAAAATACAAAAAATAATAAATTATCCAAAATTAAAATGTTTATTACATATATTTTTAGCATTTAACAACTAAATTATTCATTCAACAGATGACTTAATGAGGAACTACAATGTTCCAGGAAATAGGACAAATGCTAAAGGTACAGTGGAATGTGCCCCCTTGTCATCACTGAACTTACAGTCCAATAGGAGACAAGCATTAAGAAACAAATCACAAAGATATTGCATAAATGACTAAAGGTAAAACCTAATAATATTGTTAAGTTAACTGAAAGGGACTTTAATGTGCTGTCCACATATGTGAACTAACCTTTCTTTTCAGAACTCTTTCTTTTTTCTTCAAACCATTTCCCTCTAAATCCTTCCCCATCCTGTGTGACAAACAGAATTTCATTTCTATTTAAAGCAATATCAGAAATGAAGACCTGGCGTGGATAGGCCCATCGACACTGCTTCAGAGAACTATTGACTGATCTCCAGCAAAATACCTAAAATAAAACCAAATACAATAGGATATAAAGCAACACAGCAGCTGAACAAGTAAAATCTGAAGTCAAGGAACAATATTGTCAAAATAAAAGCTCTAAATAGTATGTTTTAATGCTCATTTTTCTACAGAATAAATACTATAAAAATCAAGCTGATTTGAAAGAACTTTCAGGAAAATACATTAAGCAAACATGAAGCATTAAAAATTACTTCAAAGACACTCCTCTTAATAAGAAATAATTTGGGGCTGAGGATATAGCTCAATTGGTAGAGTACTTGCCTCACATGTACAAGGCTCTGGGTTCAATCCTCAGAACCAACAAAAAAAAAAAAAAAGAAATGATTTTCAGTATTACTTATTGGGGACAAATAGATTTGCTACAATGCTATAGAAAAACAAAATCTTAAAACCTGAATTTTAGGTTTACTATAGCTATCTATTTGCAAGATTGAAAATCACTCTATGAAAATCCAAAGTAAACTCTCAAAAAAAAAAAAAAACAAATAGATGTGTGCTTAACTCAGACAAGTAACTTTCAAACATAATCTTGAGAGAGAGAAAAATCATCAAAGAGTTCAATGATTTCAAATGGTCCTGGCAAAACCCAGTGGTCCTGAGAAGTGGATCTGGGACAATCGCTAAGAGACAGAGAGAACAAGAAAAGGTAGTTTAATAGGTTTCCTAATCCAGCTTTATGCAGGGAAGCAACTCTTGTATCTGTTTCTATACTGGCATTCCATGTATGCTTTCATTTGAAAAATTAAAACTGCTGATTTTTGAAACTAATTCCCTCATCATCAAATTTTAAAAACTAAAGCACAAACAGTAACCACCAAGATCATACATGTTACTCTCATGAAAAATCTATAGAATTATCAATGACAGTAATTTATACCAATAATGAACCAGACGTAGAGATTTATGATTAATTCTTCAATTTCCAAAATGTCTAATTTTACAGCGCTTTTTAGACAGAAAACATTCCTATTTTTTACTTCATAAGCAAAAGACAGAAAACTATGAATTTTTTGGCCAAAGTCTATAATTTTTTCAGTGTTACCAATGCATTTCTTTTTAAATGTAATTTTTAATATAGACACTTCTAAGTTTTATTATAAATTTAAAATATTATATATGGTATACAAATATCAATGCATATTTAAGTATACATTTAAACATACAAATTGAAAATATATTTCAAATTAACCATCTTATTAGATAAATGTACAGCTATATTTGTACAGGGAAGTAAAATTAAAACTAAGGGGTGAGATTCTTTACATAAAATGATCTGAAAATATACTAGCTTTTACATACATAATGTGAATAGTTATAATCTGTGCATTTATATAATGTGAACATTTGTATAACACTAAATCTGAAGGAAAATTTTCAAATTATGCACCAAATTTGCAATACTGGCTGCTGAGTCTTTACTTTTTAAGAGTAGTGACATGACTATCCCTTAGCTATGCAATCCGACACCATTTATCAATACTCAGTGTGCATACCTAATAATTCATCAAAATTCTTTATGTTCATTTTAAGAACAATAAATGGAATTTTAATTTATAGTTTGACACTGCAATACTGTGAACATTAGATTAAATGTTGTCATACTTCCTCTGAAATACTAGCTTATATTAAATAGTATCAGATGTCAAAAATAAGTAAGAAAGTCAACAGAAATCATCACAGAAATGGTAAAACATTCTCACACTGTTAGATCTCCTATGCCTGTCAAATGAGCTTTTACATAAATACACTCACCCTTCCAGCTCCATCCATTGCAAGAATGCAGATTTTTTGACCCCCATTTTCTTTCAAATGTTCAGGATCAACCTTATATTCCATACAACCCCCAGACACAAGAACCTTTTTCAAGTTTAGTTGTCTGGATGGAAAAGAAAAAAATTCCTCAATTAATATATTCTCTAAAGTAAACATGATTAACTTTAAAGATATAACTAATCAGATAATAATAAATAGGCAATTATTATGAAAGATGAAGTAAAATGTTCTGGTCTCTGGAATCACCAGTCTCCCCTTTCTTTAAGTTGGTGGTTGACTTTCGTAAGGCAAGTTCTTCCCTCTCAAAGCCTCTACTCACATACACATTCAATACCTAAACCCCACTTGCTAATGCATACATTCATTTAGAGTTTAAGTAAGGCTACAATCTCCTATATGTATAACCATTTGAATAGAAAAATATGTAAAATTCAAAATTAGTGTTTGGGGATATGGTTCAGTGGTACAGTACTTGTCTAGCATGTTCAAGGCTCTAAATTTAATCCCCAGCTCTGCAAAAAACAAAAAAGTTCAAAATGAGACATGATTAATTTTAAATATGGTCAATCTTAAAATAGGAACTCATCACTATTGCTAATTAAAAATTTATACATTTGTCACACACTTCACTATATCTGTATATCTGATGTGCACAGCATCATTGTGAAAACTACCTTCTGCTACCCCAATGACTATTTTCCCTTTCAAATAGTTTACCTGCATTAAAAAATTATTTCAAAATTACTATGTCCTAATAATCTACAACAAAGGAACTGTCCTAGTGAAAACTCGGATATATGTATGTTATTTAATGGTACAAGGGCAATTTTATAAATGTTAACTAAAAATACTAACTAATATCACCTCATGGCAGGAATAAAACAACCTAGTCAATTTAAAGAAACACATTTGTTCATATTTTCATGTTTCTATTAATGAACTATGACCTACAATTAATGTCAAAAGTAACTTTCTAATTATTATACAGAGAAGATAAATTATGACAAATTGATGCTTGGCATTTTCTGATCATGAGTTAATTTCAAGTATGGTATCTGTTTAAGTTACCACCTCTTTACATGAACAAAGTATATTTTGTTGCATTTAAATTTAAGTCCCTAATTGCCTTAAAAGTTAGATGGCTGTTCTCTAGAATTCTTGCCCACAACTGCTTCCATTAGTTGAACTATATTTTCCCACGAATCTGTTGCATTTGTGCAAAAATTAATTCTGTACTTGTATTTATTTCTATAATTGTACAATATAATAAAATATTATCTAAATTAATAAAATATTAGTCTGAAAAATATTTTCCATAAGAGTTGTATACTTTGGAATGACACAATGAATACAAGCAGCAGCACAATGCTACCAAATCAGATATGCATTAATCAACTACAAGAGACTGAAATATGTAAGTACAGGATTCTGCATTTATATAACTTCACAGTTATTTTTAAGCAGTTGTTCCTTCCATCATTCAAAATGAAAAAAAAAAAATCACAGGTAAAACATTAGGAGTGTGGTTTATAAACTAAAGAAAACTCCAACTGGAAAAAGTATCCTTGCTAAACACATTGTGATTCTCTATTTTAACTTTTTGTTTTTTAACCGACTGTTAGTTTACTGCATGTTACTAAAACATAACAAGTTACAAATACAAATAATAAAATATATATCAATTAGATAAAACACTGAGCATGAATAAAAGATTTATGGTACACATTATTTTTTAAAAATATATAAATTAATAAGATATAAAAGGCTACAGATAAACCAATGATAATAGTAGCACAAGCCAAGAATTATAATTAATCTAGTTCTGTGCACCAGATGCATTAAAAAAGAAAAAAATTATAAGTCATATTTAAACATGTTAAATATAACTTATATTTTACATATAGTCACTGGATCCTTGTCAAAATACAAAGATCATCAAAGGCAAAACTTCCTGACTTTCCTCTCAATTTTTCACTTAACATTTACAGAGCACAATATAAAGTGGACATTCCATACTTGCTGGAACAGTTAATATGAAACTTAAAGATCTGTTTCATCTACACATACTTAGATGCCATCTTTTTGCACTGATAGTCTGCAAGTAGGTAAATATCTCCCCTGGTAGTAACACAGACTGTGGCTCCATCACTTGCAGCAACCAAAGACAGAGTGATATCCTTATGATGAAGGGCAGAGACTTGACGAGGAACAGTTACATACTTTTCTCCATTGGGATCTAGTAAACATCCTAAAAAAATTATAGAAATAAACAAATCATAAATTATCTGTTTTAAGCCCCCACTGATTTTTTAGTAATTGTCAAGAAATATTTCTTACCCAGTTGTCCACCATTTAGTCCCATGGTATAAACAGCTTCTCTAGTCCACAGCACTGTATGAAATCTGCCTGCTGCTACACCAATGATAGTCCTTCCCTTAAGATATTTTGCCTGCATCTGTTCAAAAAAGACAAATGAGACTGCATTATATATATCTATGATCTACTACAATTTTTTCAAAGACCCAGTAGACCAGGGTAGCAAATATACATGGCATACTTGCTGCTATCACCCTCACAAATGCTAATGGCAATTACTGCTAATAGATCTTAACACTTGTACTGAGACCCAAACCCTTCTCAGAACACAAGATATTCTCATGCAGTACTTTCACTAAGCAGATTTAACACAAAAAATTGACATGGTATAAAAACCAAATCATTAAACTTTTGCCTATTTATTTTTTTCTAATAAGCAATGTGCAAATAAGCATTAGCAAAAAGAATGGTACTTTTTAATTTGACATTTACAGAGTCTTTTTCAACAGTGGCACTACTGATGTTTTGGGCCAGATGATTCCTTGTTAAGAGGAATCATCTAGTGTACTATAAGATGGTTAGAAGCATCCCCAGACTCCACTCACTAGTGTGTATAGTTGATCTACATACAATCCTTTTTGTTTTTTGGTGGGGGGACCAGGGATTAAACTCTGGAGCACTCAAGTGGTCAACCAAGCCCCCTCCCTTTTTTTTTAAGAGACAAGATCTCACTGAGTTGCATAGGACCTTGCTTTTGCTGGGGCTGGCTTTGAACTCTTGATCCTCCTGCCTCAGTCTCCCCAACTGCTGGGATTACAGGCATGCACCACCACCCAGCCACACTCTTGTTCTAATAACTAAAAGTCTCCAGACACTGCCAAACAGCCTCAGGAATCAAAACTGCTCCCAGTTGAGAATACTCCACATGTGCATCAACTCACAGCTCCAAGTCATATACAATACAAAAAATGGGAGTAAAATTTATTTGCCATTCCTAGAGAAGTCTATGAAATGATTAAATATCCACAGATCCCAGTTAGAGAAAAATTGAAGACTACTCCCAAATATTTTGAAATAGTTCTTATTAATTCACTAGTCATCCAGAATAGGAAGGTGTTGGATTCAAATACTTAATAAAACATGTATGTGTAGTAAGAATTTTAAATCAAGAAAATTGCTGAAGAATTTTAACATTAAAATACAAAATTGTATGAGCTGAAAACACACTTGTTATAGGTGATGATTCTAATATTAATTTAGAGCACTAGTCCCAATTCTATATGCCAGGTTGCTAAAAGTGAGGAAAGGGCATCTTCTGGCAATGGTTGTTCAGACAGAATTGGAAAAGTGGAACAAAACATGGTGGGTTATGGACCCACGTTTCATAACATCAACTTACCAGTTGTCACATATGTGATCAGATTTAATATAGCTGGTAAATTAGGTTATTTAGTGCCTCACTTGCACAAGCCCAAGTTGTACTGATAAATTTCCTCTTCTTAAAGAAGACCTAAAATGGTTTGAAGTTTCAAACCTAAAGAATCTAGGGATGAGGGTGTAGCTCACTGGGCAGAGCACATGCCTAATATGTGAGAGGCTGGGTTCAATTCCCAATACTAACACACACACCAAAAAAAAAAAAAAACCTCACAAGGAACAAAAACGAACAAATAAGCCCAAAATCTAGTTCATCCTCTGCTTATGAATACTTAAAGATTGAATCTATAGTTTGGTAGCTAATCTATCAAGTGCTTGATTTTCCTAGTGCTTTCTTTCTTGCTCCAAACAAATGCAGGTTTGCATAATGCTTAATTTCTTTTTGATGGGAGAATATATACACACACACACATGCACAAACATACACATACCAGCACTTACTCAATTTCTCCTTAACAGGATACACATATAACACTGAAGATGAAGTTAAATAAGTAAAATTTAAAAAAAAAAAAAAGTTGCTCTGTCAATACATTACACCTTAATGTCCATGTAGGTTTTGTAACAAAAAAGCAAATGTCACCTTATTGTTTAAAAAAGAGAAGTTTACCTGTCTGGGTACATTACAACTGGAAGGTGGAGGAACAATTCCTAATTGATGAAAAATATTTAGACCAAATGTATAAACACATCCATCTTCAGTTAATACAACAGTGTGATCATTAGCAGCTGCCACTTGGGAACAATTATGACCACTCAGTCCTTCCACAAGCCTGGGAACCTATAAAATAAATTTTATTATTTAAATCATTTATATGAAAATACAAAAGAATCTGATGATACTTTATCCAAAATGTTATAACTGACATGACTGTATCTAACATAAGTAAACTTTAAATTTCAGCAACGGGCAGTTTAATTTAAAATTATATGGTCATTTGTTTATGAGTAAAATACATAAGCTGAACAAGAAATTTCAAAAAAATAATTCAATTCAATAAATTATTTCTAAGTTCTTACCAAATACAAAGTACAGATTTGTTTCGTATGAATAAAGGGAAGTAATCAATGGAATTATATAAAGAAAAAAACAAAATAAAAGAATCAATGCTTCCCTTCAGTGAGTAACCAACCATACAGTATCATGCTCCTTCAGAGTTATCTGCACTGGGTTCAAATCTTCTGCCACTCACTAGCTATTTGATCTTAATCAAATTTTTAATCAGTTAGTTCCTAGTATACAATGTTTAACTTAAGTATTTAGATATAAAACAAAAGTATCAAAGGAAATATAGCAAATATTGAATCAGAAGAGTATCTAAATAAGCTTTATGATTATTATCAGGGTTGAACTATGAAGGCAGACTAATGTAAAACACTATCTGGAACAGAACAGGTTTTATTTATTTTATATTTCTAATGAAATACTGACAGTTGAAAAGTTTTCATTTTATAATCACAAAATTTTATTTTTTGCTACTGAAACTTGGTGCTAATTGGAAGAAACTTACTACCTATCAAAAAATTAGCTCACTCAGTTATTTTTAGGAATTTTTTTAAGAGGACTATTAGTATATTTATTATCTATCAAAGGATGCTTTAAGAAGGAGAGAAAGATTAATGATAACTTCTGTTTGGGAGGAGATAATTTATTGCTTCTAATCATTATTATTTTTTCATCCATTAGTATTTTTTTAAGTTTCACAATAGCTCCATGAATACAGGAATTATTATTTTCATTTTATGTAAGATGATAATACTGATTTATTTAGAACTTATTATCAATTGGTATATTATTTTCCCAGTGCGGTTGGGGGGGCGGGGAAATTGAGTTAACTGAAACTTCCAATTTGTCAAAGTTTTACTGAAGCTACCTGAACTGTATAATGACATTTCAATTACCAAGCAAGTCTGTTCATCTCCATGGCCTAAACGCCCTCCAGGACCATGACCACAGGTATAAACCTGCCCTTTCTGAGACAGAAACACTGAATGAAATTTACAAAGCACCACCTAAGGAAAAACAAAAGAACATTATTAATCTTCTATGAATAAAATATCCTCTATTTTACAAAACACATAGAATATTGCTATTGTTTAAGCTGGATGATGGATATGGGGGAGTCATGAATTCCACTTAAAATTTTCTATAATAAATAAAAAATATGCTTTACTTTAAATTATCTGACACTGAAAAAAGAACAAAGAAGACAATTCAGTTATGAATTATCTACAGAAGAAAAATGTTAACTTTTAAGTCTTCGATTACAAAACATAATGGCTCTTTGTTTTCTAATTTCATGAAATACCAAATAGCAAGAAATGAACAGAGTGCAATACAAAGCATAAAGATTAACAAATAATCATATACATTATTAATAAAAGTAGTAGAAATGTCTAAAGAGTATTTTTTAAATAACAATGGGCTAAGTACATCCTTTTCGTATTTCTAATATTATCTAATGTATCTTTAATATTTTGTGGCTTAAAATAATTTATATTTACTTTTAAGTTTTTCTCTCTTTCCCACCTTCTTTTTCCTTATCTGCCTGATTCCCAATATCCTTCCTGTTCCTAAAACACACTTACTCATTCACATATTCCAGAAGTCAAGGACACTGAAATGACTGAACTATATATCATCAGAAAGCAATAATAGGAAACCAAGAGCAAATGTGTGTATAATTCCATACCTAACTTCCAGGCTATGTTTTTCTAATTCTATTTTTATTGTATTCATTCTACCTTAATATGTTACTTTAAATATCTTTTATTACTCTTTTTAAAAATATTTGTATTTATACTTCTTCAGATATTAAAAAAATGAGTAAGAAATAAAGAAAGTTCAACATAATTTTCCAGAAAGTCAAAGTCCTTTGGAAAATAAGAAAATTATAAGCTGAACTGTATTTTCATATCCTTAGGCCATTCACAGAGTTACATAAACATAACATGCCTGTCAATTAAAGGTGATATACAGGTCATTATCTCATCTAGCTGTACCACAAATATCTTTAAAAAAGAGTCTAAAATACAAACCTGTATTTTTTTTAAGTTAAAATTTGTAGAGGAAAGATCATTTTGAGTCAAGAAAATAAAATATTTTATTTAAATTTATACTAGAAGGCCATTATACAACTTCTGACTTCTATTAAACCACCATTGATACCAGAAAATTTAAGTCCTCCAACTTTAAAACATCGTAATTTTTAAAGAAAACTACTAAGCATGGCTTTTCACTTTAATTTCTAAAATACAAACATATTATATATACATACATATACATTTATAGTGTGTGTGTGTATATATATATATATATATACACACATATATATATACATATATATTTCTGCATTAAGGTAGAAACTCCTGCTGTAACTGTAAACTGTAAACTCTATAGTGTTCTACAGAGCCCTAAAGATATAATTCATATAATTTGTCATCCAAATATTTTTAAGAATGAAAGGGAATGATATTAACAAATTACACTAGGAAAACAATCAAAAACCAAATCTTTCCTAGGCAAATCAGGCAAATAACAGTCACAGCAGTTCGACTAAAGTAGAGGTACAGATATGTAGTCCCAGGGTCTCAGGAGGCTGAGATAGGAGGATCACAAGTTTGAAGCCAGCTGCAAAAACTTAGCAAGCAACTTAGGAAGATCTTGTCTCAAAATAAAAAATAAAATTTAAAAAAGGGCTGGAATATGGCTTAGTGGTAAAGCAACTCTGGGTTCAATCCCTAGTACTAAAAAGAAAATGTAGTTCCTCCCTCTCTCCCTCCCTCCCTCCCTCCCTCTCTCTCTCTCTCTCTCTCTCTCTCTCTCTCTCTCTCTCTCTCTCTCCCTCTCTCTCTCTCTCTCTCCCCCCCCCCACACACACACACACACATACACATACACACACATACACACACACAATTTTTTTTAGGGGATGGGGTACTGGGGATTGAACATGGGGTGCTTATCACTGAGCCACATCCCTTTATATTTTTTATTTTGAGACAGTGTCACTAAGTTGCTGAGAGCCTCACTAAATTATTGAGGCTAGCCTCAAATTTGTAATCCTTCTGCCTTAACTGGGATTATAGGCCTGTGCCATTGCACCCAGCTCAAAGTAGTTTTAAAAACAGAGTTCAATCTCAAACCATGAATTAAATATTTGTATGAGACATGAACATCAGGTAAAAGTTCAAATGTGTCAGTAACATATTAATAAAAAAACAAGCTCCTAATTTGAGACAAGTCATTTTAAGAATATCAAAATGCATAAAAAACAACTAGAAAGTTGTGGGAATGAGCTAACATGATAGTTTAGGAAAATTAAACAAGGCTACTGTCATATATAACAAATTAGAATTTAAAAAAAGATTTTAAAAGGCCTTACATTCCAAGCCACAGAGTTTAGATTTTATTCAAAGATGAATTAGCAGATAAAAACATAATTAGCTCTGTTTCTTAAAGATAATAATTCTAAAAAAGATATTAACAGAAGATGAAAATGAATGAAGTTAAAGAGTCAAGTCGGGACATTGTTGTCACTATCCAAGAATGAGCTTAGAAAAAGCCTGGCAGCTCAGTTCATGTATTTAAAGAATTGGTCCTCAGCTAGGTGCTACTGGAAGGTAGCAGAAACCTTTAACAGCTAGGGCATAGTGGGAGGTTTTAGGTCACTGAGGGCATGTCTTCAAAGGGGACTATAGGTCCTCTCTTTAGCTTTCTCTCTTTTCTCTTTGCTTCCCAGCCACTGTGAGGTAAGCTGCTTTCTCCACCACACAGTCCCCACCATGCTATGCTACCTCATCATAGGCCCAAACACAACAGGGCCAAGTGGCCATAAACTGGAACCTCTATAATTATGAATCAAAATAAATTTTTTCTCTTTTTAAGTTGATCATCTCAGGTAGTTTGTTAAAATAACAAAGCTGACACAACCAGTGCATAAGACAGAGATGAACTGTATAGATATGTTCTGAGATAAAATCTGTAGAATTTAAAAACTGAAATTTACACCATTAAAAATTAAGTAGAGGGGCTGGGGTTGTAGTGCAGTGATAGGTAGAGTGCTTGCCTTGCATGCATGAGGCACTGGGTTCAATCCTTAGCACCATATAAAAAAATAAAACAAAGATATTGTGTCCATCTACAGCTAAAAAATAAATATTAAAGCAAATTAAATAGAGAAAGTTTTAAGGATGGCCAAAATAAGATTTCAGACATTAAATTTAAACACCTTAAATTGCTGCCCAAAGTACAATTAAAATGAAGCCCAAGAAAAAGGCTGAGGCTAAAGGTATAAATTATACATACACACACACAAATACATGTACAATGTTATAGAGAAAGAGAGTATGCTAACAGTAGCAGAATCTATGAAAGTAGAATGTATCATCCAGCAGAAGGACATAAGACCAAAAACAAAACTTTACAATTATATCAACTAAACTTGTACCATTACTCATATAGAAACTTATCTGTTATCAAAAATAACACTAAACGTCAACAAAGTCACTTAAAAAGTAACTTGAAAAATTCAAATTTTTGTTAAATGTGAACACTAGAAAATCAATAGAAGTTCTACTTTCTTAAAATTAAACTCATTAGCAGCTTCTAATTTCTAACACTCCTTGCACAAACACCTCATACTTGGGAATCATTTTTCACAGTTTAAGTAAGATTAATGCTAACAAAATTAAAAACATAATTAGTAAAGTTCCATGGATAGACTTTCTTCATTAAATTGTTACTATACCTTCAACAAAATCAACAAACCCATAGGCAAATTATTAAATACAAAACAAGTTATTTTTAATCTCCAAAAGTATACAAATTGTATTTCAAAATACCTGCTTGATGTAAATACCACTCCTAGAAAACAGATCCACCAACTCTGGATGATATTTGCTATTCTGGCTTCCATGACCCAGAGTAAAATTTGTATTATCACCCCAAGTGTAGACATCTGTAGGATCTAAAATGAAAATTAGTTTTTATACTTTTTATTTTAAAATACATACTGTACTAATCAATTTATCTAAAACATGAGTTCTGACAAGAATATAACAACCAATATTTTAAAATTATGAATCTTCTAATATATTATATAATTCTAGAAAACTGCAGAAATCAAAAAACCCAAATTGCAGTACAAATCTGTCTCAGTATAAGTAATCAAATGCCTTTTTCTTGTTTTCTTAGCAGCTGAAGTTTAAATGCAAATGAGCAAACCATCACCTATCATATCTACTTAGTTTCCATGAAAATAACATATTATTTTAAGTGCAAGATGTTATTAATCTTGCATATAAAGGCTCTAAATGAAGCAAATGTGATATTGACATATCTACTGAAACTTTAACTTTGAATAGTTTGCTCTTAATAGGGGTAAGATTGCACTTGTGACTAGGATAAGATCCCAGTGAAGCGGGATAAAGCTTAATAGCTAAGTTTATGACACAAGTTTATGACATAAATCCTCACTTTCATTTTAGAAGCCTGATGAAGTCCCTGATGGAATTATAACTATTACCTAAAATGTAGTTTTCAATGAAGAGTGCATCCTTACTTAGCTTAGATGAAAACTACAGAATATACCATTTAAATCTCTTCTCCTTTTTTATTAATTCTTATTTCTAAATCCCACAGAGCATTCATTTTACCTCTCCTCAAGTTGATATTGTTTTCCAGGTGTACATTAATTACTTTATAATAGCTACAATTCTAAATGCCTTAACATTTTAGGTTGCATTTTTATTCTCATAGGCATAAGTATAAATTAAAATTGAAAATTCACAATAAAACAAAGTGTTCTGAAAATAAAACAAAAAATATAATATATAAAATCTAACATATACCTAAGCAATAGTTCTCTGCAGATATCCACACACAAATAAATCTTTCCCATTATGATAATAGGAAATTTTCTAAGCTGTACCTTAATGGAATATATTTACATAATTTTCTTACCAGTATTCTTGAATACTACATGAGTTGGTCTATCCTTCATTAGAAGATCCAAAGCTGACAAGCCTTCTTTATCTTGAATATACAGACTAACACCATGCTATAAAAAGAAACAAACACATTTTATCTGTTTGCTTATAATTTTCTATTCTAAAGAATCAAAAAGATAATCAATCCCATTAATACAATGAAAAAATAAAATTAAACATTTAGTAATAATCTCATATTCATACACATTTCTTACACAGAAGAGAAAAATCACCAATTTTTCTTCACCAGAAAATGTGAAGAAATAAAATAAGTAACACTTTAATTAAGATGAACTAGATATGACAGTTTTATAAGGTAAATGCTAAAATTTGGATCTGTAATGTTCACTAAAGGCCCAAAGGCATGGTCCTCATCCTGTGGCATTACTGGGAGGTGCTGGATCCTCTAACTGGAGACTGGTGGGAAGCCTTGGGTCATTGGGGGCATGACCTCAAAGGGGATTATAGGATATGGGTTTCTTCCTCTTGTGCTTTCTGATAACTATGAGGCGAGCAGTCTGCTCTATCACATGCTCCCTGACAATTATACACCGTGCTACCTCAGGATCCACCACATTCTCCCTGCCATTATATATTGTGCTATATCAGTCATGGTATAAAATCTCCAAAAATGTGAGTCAAACAACCTTTCCTCTTTGTAAATTGAGTTATATCAGATATTTTGTAATTGTAATAGAAAAGACTAACAGTAAGGCAGGTCTGATTGCCTAGATACTCATACAGATACAGTCACGCCGTACTGCTGTGACTGTATCTGTATGAGTATACATGTTTACACAAACATGTCAAAGTGTAAAAGAGTCATATTCCATTTCTTTTACAGGTAAGGACTGCAAAGATTCCAAGGCTGTAGCAGCACAATACTTACCTTTGAATTTAGTGTTTATAATGTGATCATCCATGTCTCATTTCTTTTTGCCTAGAACTCAATTATAACTATTACTGACATAAGAGACTATATCCTTCTATATCCATTTGTACAATATTTTGTGTCTTAAATTTTTAGAGCATTAATTGCAGTCTTTTGTAAATCACATATAGATTACAAATTTTATATATATTCAAAATGTGTGTATGTTTTCTTAAGGAGAAATAAAGTGATCTATAATTCTTAAACAGAATACTTTGTGTATCACTTAACAGCACACCCAAGCCCAGTCAGCACCTTTTAATTGGGGTGGGAAACAAGATAGAGAGCAATTAAATTCAGATTATTGTCACTTCATTTCAATGTTTTAAATAGAAAATGTATTCCTTGCCAAGAATAACTTATTTGCTGACAGTTTTATAGGATTTTCAACAATATTCAGACTTATCTATTTTACATGGTACATGTCACCACTGCCTGTTTACACAGTTTATCTGGATAGTCATAAGCTAAAATGAACCATGCAGAAGTGACTGTCTAATATCTTAATAAATTTAAAATTGTACATTGCCCACAATTGTTAAAAAAAGATAAGTCCTTGTGAGAAGACTTAAGGTTGACCTTCATAAGGGTAAGAAGGGTAGATTCTGAGGCAAAGTGTTACAAATTATGACTCTGACAAGTGAGAAGTTAATAACTTAGATCCCTGGAAGGTTTTTTGTTTTTGTTTTTGTTTTTTTTGGCCAGTTTTATAAACTTGCCCTGAATTTTACATATACCAACTGAACCCTATTAAAACTAAAGACAGATGCAACATCCTAAGCAGCCCCAACTGCACAAAGGACTAGAGACTTTTGTTTTTAGCTCCTTAGTGAACGCTGATACTTTCTAAAATGTTTATTTTAAACTCTAAAGGTAGAAGAGCCTAGGTGTAGTCTTTTCCACTTAAAAATCATTTTTTTATATATGCCCAAAATGGTGGCCAATTCATTTAATAAGTAACATCTGAGTTTATAATAGTTATAAGCCTGAGCATTTCATGACAATACTCACAAGCAGCACATGGACTTTAAACACAACTATTTTACTACAAAACACTGGTAACACTACTATAGGCGATTGTCAGGAAATAACAGAAAACTGTTTGTTTCAACTGTATTACCCCAAAGCAGAACATACGATAAAGACTTGCACAATCCGAATGCTGGTAATTTCCTTGAGAAGTTCTAGAAAGCAGTACTGATAAACCAGTGAGAAAAAAATCAAGAAAGGAGAAAAGATCAGTACAAGAATGTGTTATCAAGTTGCTACTAAGGAGATCTCTGTCAAGATGTTTGGAAGTCTTAGACAATGTCAAAATAATCAGTTATCCAATCAAGGGATAAAAGAAGGGAATATTTACCACTGGGCTCCATTGTCCATTACCCAAGAATTGTTCTACAAAAACTTATAACTCTCATACTTTCTGTTAGTCATATATGTGTGCCAAACTCTGGGACATAAAATAAGAGGTATGCAGTAGTATCAGAAACAAGATGAAGATTATACCCACCCAAAGCTGCTAGAAACCTATTCAAAACTGGTCACTAAAGCTGTGGTGGAATTAAAGCCAATAATGACATGAAGTAGTTCCTCAAGAGTATCTAATGCACTGATCTTTTTAACTGATTACAAGCCAAGTTGAATGAGTTTAATATAGCTCTCTGGCTATGCCTGTCCATATACTGCCAAGAAAGTCAAAACTGAAAGAAATAGTCTGAGAATATGTAATTTCTAGATGGTAAAATGGGGATGGTATTCTCCTCTGCTTCTTTCAAAGCTAATCTTCAATACTTTGATAGTACTTTTGGAAAACTGGCTAGATGCCCTCCTACTACAGAAACAGAAAAGTAAGCAGTCTCTGATATTCCAATGACATGGCTTTAATATCACAAACTAGGAACAGGTTCTGCTATTTAATTTATACCTGGAGGTGGAGAGGACAAAATTTCAGATTAATTACTCTAATTAGTTTATAATTATTCTATTTTAGTTTGAGAAGTCTTGATTTATTTATAATTTAACAGTTAATTGGGTGTTTTGGTTCATGACCTGAACCTCTATTCTGAGAAGTATCCTATGTCCTTCTAGTATCCTTTTAAATCTTTTTGCTTATGTTACCAGAGTTAGCTCCCATTGCATGCAAAAAGAACTCTAATATACCAGCATTTATTATACTTTCTTATTTGTTCATTTAATTGCTTGATTGTGGTCTATTCCTCCTATTACTATGAAAACTCCAAGAAAGGACTCTGGCTTATTTACTGCAATATCCCTAGTGCCTAGATTATTGTCTAGAATGTTATCAGATATTCAAAATAATTTGCTCCATATATTTTCATATTGTAAAGCATTTGTTTCCATAAAACCTTGCAATTCTAATGACTCCAATTTACCAATGGGGGAAAAAAATCATAGCAAGTTCTTTCAGAATAGTAAGAAAAACACCAAGGCTTGGGGTGGGGGTGGGGGAAAACAATGGTAAATGACAACAGACAACAAATAAAGCAGAACACTGTAAGCATTAAGTCTTTGCCAGCATGCATCTCATAATAGAATGAGGGAGCCAAAGAAAAGCTGCATAAGATATGCTATCCCTACTGTAGTTTTTTATACGCAACAAGTTTCTGATAAGGCTTTGTATCTTTGGCAATCAGGAACTTACAGTATGGGTCTATATTTATACAATTTATTTTGGCACTTAACTTAAAAATTTTGTAGCTATGAAGTTTTATCAAACGCAAATTCACTTGAAATGCCTATGTGTGTATAATTTCTTCCTGCCAATTCACAACAGCTGAAGTGCTATATAGTTGGCATCAGAAGTGGAACAGACATGAAGGCCCCTTGGATGAAGCACTATTACTTGCAATTACAGGAGTGTTGCGAGGCCAAAAGAAAGAAAGATGTGCTGAAAAAAAAAAAAATGCAGATAGCTTCCAATATGAGAATACTAAATGGCTTAAAGGAGCTTTTGTGAAAATGTTTTATCAGTGGAATTCACCTACAGTTGGATATTTATCACAGCTTGGTAAGGCTTTAATGATAATATAAGAGAGTAAAACTAAGGGCAAGCAGGGAAGGCACAATTTTTTGGCCAGTCCACAACCATTTCAAACTAAAGCTTCAAATCCTGACACATGAATGGCAAACCCTTGGATAATAGAAAATCCAAGGAAAGCTATCCAATATTGCAGCAAAGAATAGGAAAAAAGTCAAGGTTTTACAGGTAAGAAAAAGAACAAAGCTGTTTATGCTTTTTAACTCTTACTAACCTAGTTTTTCCTGTAAAAAGAGATTATAATAAGATAATTAAGCCAACAGTCAAAGATTTTAGATATAAGAGGAATTTACTATATTATCAATAAACTTAAGAATTAAGTTTTTCTTTACTGATGCTCCCTAGGGAAAAAACAAGGAAGGTACTATTACTATTTACTATTACTTATTCTCTTTTTTATAAATAAAACTGAGGTCCAAGGTTCAGGAAATTAGCTAATGAGATTCAGTTAAGTAGTAGGCCTAGCCAATTTAGCTCCAAAGAAGGAATACTTTACTATTAATATATATTAAAAACATTTTGACCAGAAAATATTACCACATAAAAGCTACCATGTAAATAATTTTTAAAACTCAAAATGAGATGAAGAGACTAAAGTTTCCTAATCTGACTACAAGTTGCTTAAGGACAGGAGCTATTCTTTTCTAGGGCCTGTGAAAACATGACAAAATGTCTACATAAAACAAAATTGTTAAATTTGTAATTCATGACTTCTAATTGTGAGTTTTGGTCAGGGAAATAACATTGGGGTGTGCCTCAAAATACTTTATTATTTGTTAATTTACACAACAAACCTAGACTTCATCTACAAAACTGGGAAATTTCATAAAATTAAAATGATTTTAACTATCCATATTTTTAAGAAATATAAACATTTTATCTCAGTTAAACAAGAAATGAACATATTACTCAAAAACACAGTCCCTAAGTGATGTTCACAACCAATGCCCTTAATTACTTAAGAGTAAACCATATTTTTTTAGATACCAGAAGATATCATTAAAAATAATTTACTTGGGATGCCATTGGACTGGGGTAGCTCTAATATAAGTTCCGATGTAAGCAAGTCAAAGTCAATAAAAACAGTAAAATGAAACTGGATACATTATCAATCAGAAACTACCAACTAACTTCTAATCAGAGTCTTTCCATTATGACCAATAAAATGTAAAGGGCTGGGGATGTGGCTCAAGCGGTAGCGTGCTCGCCTGGCATGTGCAGGGCGCTGGGTTCAATCCTCAGCACCAATAAAAATAAAACAAAGATGTTGTGTCCACCAAAAAATAAAAAATAAATATTTTTTAAAAAAATGTAGTTTCTCTATCTTCTGCATTAGCCTATAAAACTCACTGGCAATGCTACTGCATCAGAGCACTCTAGATTTCTCTAGTTCTAAGTGCTGTCTGATTCATTTTGATTCATTTTTTTGCTCAAATAAACACTATTAAATTTGTTTTTTCTATAGTTTTTCTTTTAACAACAAGAGTATTGACTAAATCACAAAGTGGGAATTACTTCAAAACAATACTTGAAATACACAAATTGGCCAATAATTCCTTATATCTCATAAATTTTGATGTTTAAAATTTTATGTAAAATAATCCATAAAATTTTAATATCTGTAAGAAGTGTAAATTTTTAAAAAAGATATATGGGATTTTAATTTCAGAGAGGAATTGTATCAGAGATAAACAAGTGGTAAAAACAAATGAAAAATATTTCTTAGAAAGTGGGATGCATGAAAAAACATATACCTTGACTAATAATGGTTTTAAATAAACAAATGGCACTTACCTTCAAGAGAGACCAAACACAATCAATATGTCCATAAAAAATGCTTCTGTGCAATGCTGTCCAGCCAGACTCTTTGTCTTTTACCAGTGGATCCACTCCTTTCTCAATAAGCCAATCTAATACTCCTTTCTTTCCACAGGAAGAAACAAGGTGGAGAGCATTCCTGCCAAAGGCATCTTTGATAGTTGTTGCATTGTAACAATGACTGGAGAGAAAAGCCTTAATCTGCTTTTCACTCCCCTTTGTTACAACAGAAAGGACATCCAAAGCATGCTTCAGAGACTGACATTTTGACGTGCAGTCAGGAATGGAAGAATTCATCCTAATTGTTTTTACACTGTTTACTCCTTCAGAATAGTCACTGAAGACTAATTATTAAAAATGAAAAAGCCAGGACACGAAGATGATTTCCAAGAAAAAAGAAAATAAATGACCCCTTTAGGATTATAGTTTAAATCCTCGTGGCAACAGTATAAAACTATATGTATCTTTGTATAATCTTTTTGGCACTTAAATCAGAAAAAGTTATAAATAACTATAAAGTTCATATCAAATACAAGTTCTTCATTTAAAAAAAAATTCCAGTTTATAAATTATTCCTAGAGTCAAGCACCAAGGGGGAGTGAGGAGGGGAACTCCCCCTCCACACTGTCTGATCCTTTTAAATATCCATAATTGCGAGGGTGACCTATAAGAGAAGGAAAAAGGAAAGGTAAAAATACAGAATCTCTTGGTCATTCTCTTGAAGTACTTTACAACTACCTCCACATTTAAATTCCCTTAATTTATATTTTTAAAAAAGACTTTTCATATCTATATACTTACCTCCTTTTTTTCCACTCTCATAGTTAAGGTTAACCTCTATGTCTGTATCTGGAGTTGATCTCGCCTTCAAGAACCTTAATTCTTTCTCTCCAATATTTTTATGTTCTTACAAGTTATGTTCCCCAGAATCTATAAACACATTTAAATCTACCACCTTTATGGTAATCTCCTCCAAAACCTTTACCTCCAAAGTTGCATCATTATCATCATCACCACATCACAACAACAACCAGTACTATCAGTTATTCAGTTTTTACCAAGTGGCAGGCATTATGCACATTGATAACATTATTTTCTCTTCTTTAAAGGTCCTACACTACAGAAGATAAATAAGAATATTAGGACAATGAGATAGCTATCTGGGAAAAAAAATATTTAAGACACTTTTTGCCTTATGCCAATATAAATTCTAGATGCCATAAAGAGAAAAAAAATGAATCATAAAAGCACTAGGTGAAAACATGAGACTGTATTTTTTATAACTGCAAAGTACAAAGGCCTAAGTATGATATGAAGTCCAAAGTCATAAAACAAAAATGAATAAATTCAATAGTTTAAAAACTACATAAAAAAGTTCAAAGACAACTAGGAGAAAATCCTTAATATATAGTCTTTGGGAGCAGGAAAAAAGATATATAAGACTACTCAGAGATACATACATGAATTTATATATGTAAAGGGGAAATTTCTATGCATCAGATACAAATATGAAACATTCCAAATCTATGTTTTCCACTCTCACTTCAAATCACATGAAGAGTCAGAAGTCTGATATTTAACTAGTGTTCTGTTCTTAACTATTCTGATTCCTCATCTGGAAATGAAAGTACTGAACTCTAATTCCAGGTCTTTTTCTATGTTTTTAAACTCAATATAGTCCTTATAAAAATCATCCCCCCCTTAAATGTTGATTGGACCAAAAATGACACAAAGAAAAAGGAACCAAAGCCTCAAGTAGTTTAGCATGTTAAAACAGAAAAGAATGACATATGGCAAAAGTCATATGTAGTTAATTTCACTCTTTTGAGGCTCTAAAACCCCACCATCTTTATACTTTCAGTGTACACATAACACCTGAAAGGATATATTGATTGATGAATCCCTCAAACCCCAAAAGAATTAGGATAGAACAGAAGACTGTTCTCTCATTTGTTACTTTTTATACTTTCAACATTTAAAAAGGGAAAAAAGGAATATTAAAATAATCATACCACGCTATCATATCTATATATCCTTATGTAGAGAGAAGTATATAGACAATACTATGAATATAAAAACAAAAATAATCAGAGGTTAGGGTGTCCTAGAGTCTCACATATTTGAATTTAAATATAAGAAAGTGGGCTGTTACCAGTTATGTAACACTAAAAATTACATAATCTCTCCCAATTCTTTATTCTCCATCTGAAAAATAAGTAAACTGCCTATCATAATGCCTGGCACTAAACATGTCTTCAACAAATGGTGACTTTCACTATTATAAATACTTCAGTAACAAAAAGGTAAAAATTCATGTTTGAGTTTCAATATCACTGCTACCTGCAAAATTCCCCAATGAAATCATACCTCATAAAAAGTTACTAATAACCTCCAAATAGCCAAATACTTTTAGATAGTTTCAGTTTTCATCTTATTTGCTTTCTCTGCTTTTAAGTCTTTTTTAAAATTTATTTATTTTTATTAGTTACACATGACAGTACAATGATCTTGACATATCATACATTTGAATCAAATGAGGTATAATTTCTTATTTTTCTGAGTGTACAGGTTGCAGAATCACATTGGTCATTCTCTTCAGGAGTCTAGAAAAGGATCCTAAAAGGGGAGGAAGTGAGCCAAACAAATAAGCATGGAATCTCTCCCACCCACTTCTTCCTAGGATACTGTCCTCTACCCTGACCTTCAAAACCTCAGCTTCTCTCAATGTTTAATCCTTAGTTCTCTTTTTAATTCTACCCAGCATGCTTCTAATCTCTGAATTTCTTCTGCTCACACATTTCTCCAGAATTCCAGGCCCATATTCCTAATACCTGTTGTAAATCTTATCTATGTGTTATAAAAAAATGCTTTTTGAAGAGTAAGGAAGCAGATAAATACTTATTAAATACCTAATACATGCTAGAAATTATGTATAGAGATGGTGAATAAGTAACCCAAATCATACTATCAATAATTATGGAGTTGGAATTCAATGCATATCTGTTTAATGACAATCTATTTCTGTTACAATCCACTACTTTATCCAGTGTTTCCACAGGTAACATTAGAAATAAAAAAATAAGCAAGGCATACATATTTTATATAAAAAAAGTTTAAGGGATAATATTTAGATGAGTATATAGCTATTTTACTATTGAGTGAACAAAATTCATTATCTATTACACAATTCCTACAATCAATGGGTCATAGTTTGATAGAGGAGACCCTTTCTATTTAAACAAGTAAAAAACATATTATAAACCTGTGGTCAAATAAAATAAGTGACATATGAATGAAGAATGGAGAAGAGGAACACAGAAAAGATTTCCTATAGGTATATAAATAAATCTTAAAAGATGAGTATGTGTTTGCCTGATAAACTTTAGGAGGGATTATTTCTCAAAGCAGAATGGTACACATAAAAGACTAGAATCATCTTAGTCCATTCTAAAAACTCCAAATAATTCAAAAGTCAGAAAAGACTGAGTCCTAATATATACAAGGATGGGTCAGATTTTGAACAGCTTCATGTGTTTTTCCATGGGGATAAAGAAAGCAGGCAATTCAAAGATATAAATAGAATCTTGAGTTGACAAGGTGTGGTGATAACACCCAGGTTTCTGGCTTGGATGATAGGCCAACTAAGAGGAGGAGTTACAGGCAAATACTTTGGAAATCAGAAAAATAAAACAAACCTAAGCAAAGAACAAATAACATTAAAGGTAAAAATTTATTATCACATGATCAAGTGTTGAAGGAAAATTGAGTTAGGAGGCAATTGTTGAACCTTGAATACTGGTCTACCACAAAGGTTTTAGCCAGTTGAAAGTGAGCCCTGAACAATGGCTCACAAAGTTTCTTATCCTTGTTTAACAGCTCAGTTAACTTCCTAAAACATTAGTCAGATCATGCTATTCCCTAACATATCCAAGACCAAAATGAACCAATACTCATATCTCATGTGTTAAAAATAGCCTCAGGACCTCAAGAAATTTCAGTTAGATCTGGGGATCATACAGCATATCAAATTCAGAATACCTAAGCTAGCAACTAGGTTCAACACTAACTAGATAAGAAACCATGGGCACATAACTTAATTTCTTGAAACTTCAGTTCATTTGTAAGGAGAAAACAACTATTTAACTTCTAACTTGGTTTTAAAAACTAAATGTGACAAATCACGCATCTGGTAAGCAAGATGACAAAATGCCGTAACTATATGAAAGTTCTTTTTGATTGGAATGCTTTTCACCCAAATCTTTATAAGGTTTATTACAAACATAATACTTCGAGCTTTCATATGAACACGTTCACAGCTTTATTTATATTAAATGATCCTCATTTCAGCCTCATCATTGCCCCTATAAATATAACTACCTTCATTTTACAAGGAGGAAATAAGCAGCCTATCCAAAAATCACACCGAAAGAAAACGAACACTCTACATACTGCCTATTTCACCCTATCAAGCTGCTCTATCAAAATGCAGTGAAAGAAAATTCTTCAATAAAAAGTAGTATAGTGCAGTACGAAAAAACTATCCCAATTTTGGGTTGTATGTATTGGGTTGCTACATGCAAAACTCTGGGCAAGTATGTTAAGCTCCCTAACCCTCAATTTCTTCATTTGTGAAATGATAATAATAAACTGTCTGCTAAGTGTAGAAATTATGTATCAGAGATGTTGAATAAACTAAAATCATACTACCAATAATTAGGGAGTTGGAATTCAAATGCATATCTGTTTAATGACAAATCCATATGTACATAAAGATTTTAAGCTTATCTTAAGGGAAAGGAGGGGAGAAATGCTATACTTATTTCTCACAAAATACGTTCAATAAGCAGGCTTACTGCTTTAAAGTGCTCTTTAAAACCAAAATATTCTCCCAATAAATTTGTATACATATAAATGTTATAAGCTGCTGATTACTGACTCATAATCAAAGAATTTAAAACATTTTCTGTTGACCCTAAAATTAGCTTTTAAAATACAGACCCAATTTAGCAAATTAGCAATTTAGATTTTTAAAATTTTATTTTATTCTACAGTTTTCTCAAATATTCTCTGGGTACAAGATCTAGAAACTTCAGTTCAATACTTCATCAGTGCATTATCTAGTTTTGCAATACAGAAATCGCCCAAATATTAGGGGGCAAGCACATCTCTAAATGTGGCAAAGAATTATTCCCCTCTTGATGATGGCAAATTAGTTTTGTATCATTTATAATAGTTAATCAAGTAAACTGAGTTTCTTTAGTTTAAAGATACATTCACATGTAGAGTGCTGAATTTATAGTCCAGAAGCATTTTAAGTTAAAAATGTAGTAAGTGCCTTACACAGAACTTAGCATACTGAAAGTCTCTAATGTTTGTCAATTTTTTAATAGAACACAGCCATTTTTCATCTTTTTTTGAACTATATGTTGACTAGGTTTTTTTGAATCTGTTTTATGATTTTTTTTTTATTTTTAGAAAACATTCTTTCTGTCCTCACCTACCTTACTCCAGATTTTAAAACAAAAATCAAGGAATCCAAAATAGTAAAAAAGGGAAATGATAAAAAAAAAAACCAAAGCCAATGCTTGCACAATATAAGCAGAGAAACACTACCCACTCATAAAAGTAACATCCTTTCATTACTTCTGATGAATTTTCAATTTCAAATGCCCCACTTCGAAGCATACGAAAGAAGGTGCTACTCAACCTCGGCTTCCTGAAAAACACAGCGTCGGGATAACATAACTTAAGTTCTAGAACTATGTTGGAAAACAAGCGACAAGGATGGCCTGTGACGGGCGTTCTCTATTTTCTATCAGAACAACACCGCTTCTAGAACCTGAAAGCTAATAAGAGCACTGACTTCCGCACTTCTCAAACAAGCCGCTGTTCCTTTTTTAACATAGTTGTCAATTCCCACCTAACTTCACGACCTGCTCTCCGACAGTCCCCAGAGTGGACTCAAACTTTGGAACTCCACGAAGGGGGTAAAGGGGCCAAGAGCGCCACCAGGAATGGTTTAAAGAGAAGTGACACTGGGAATGCAACAATGTTGGAGGGCGTGTCAGGCAGAAATGCAACGTAGCAAGTGGCCTGAACAGGCCATTCATTAGCTGAGGGGGGCGGTGGAGAGGCGACGGCAGAGGGCCACTGGGTCGGCCCGCGGCTAGTTCACAAGAACCTCAGCGGCCTCTGGGGCGCGGAGTCCCCTCCCCGTGGTCGACTCGCGCCACCAGCGTCCGCGGTCACCCGCACCCTCGGAGAGGCGAGAGCTCTCCCACGGCCGGGTGACTGGCGGGACGCCGTCACCTCAGCCCGCTGAACAGCGTCGGGCCGCGCGGAGCCCTCCCTCACCAGTCGCTAGATGAAACTGCGCCGGTGGTGTCCGTGGGGTGGACGCACAGCAACACAGGAACTCATCCTCAGTGAAGGCAGTAGGAGAAACTGAACGGCGCCAGGAGGTGCCGGTCCCCAGACCCCGGTCGGCTCTGGAGGCGGCTGCAGCTACAGCCGCGACTACGGGCACCGGGAGGAGGGCTGGGAGAAAGAGCCGGAGCGGGCGGGACCCGGGAACAAGATGGGTGTTGATTGGCTGGGGCTCATGTATGCCTTACGGCCATTGGCTGGTGCCTGCCCAGAAGGCCTAGCGTGGCAGCACCCAACTGTGGCCTTTGCCTGGCATCCCGGAGTTGCTTGACCCTGCCGGCCTTGGGGTTGCGGGCTGGCTGAGAGTGGCGAAAGTCCGTCGGGGTGGATTCTAGGCCAGCAACGTTGAGGAAGTGTTCCTCTCGAGGTCAGCTGTTGCTCATATAGAAACGTCGCTTTCCCGGCAGCTCAATACGGAAGACAAACCCGGGGTAGCGAAGATACGGCCGCGTGCCTTGGGCATCTGATCGCACGCAAAGTGGAGTTTCCTCTTGTAACATTAGCAGTGTGGGTGGGTCACTGGAAAACCAAAGGCGTCGTCTCCCGAAGACAGCCTAACCACGCTGACCCTCTGGTACACCCGGATTATCCCAGAGTCAGAAGGCGTCACTCCCTTCCTAGATCGCCACTAGCACGACCAGCTGCTGACTTGGGTCATGCCACCCTGTGCCTAACGCCAGGCTTACAGGAAGTTTTTCCCCATATAACTCTGAATCTAAGGGCCGTTTTTAAAGTTGCTTAGAAGTATTAGGAAAGACAGCCAATAATCAATATCGAATGGTAAAAATACTTCTGCCTAGTGCCTAATACAGTAGGCACTCAGTAAATATTTGTTCAAGGAGGGGTAGTATGACTCAAAACAAACAATAGAAGTCAGCAGTTAGCTGAACCTCTGCCACGTTGTGTATTGTATAAGCCTCTTAATCTCATCTATTAAAAGCAGTTGGACTAGATGTCTTCTTACTTCCTACTTTGTAACCTTTGTGGGAGGCCAAGTTACTAGCCCAAACCTACACAAGCTAGTTAGTAAAGAAGGAAGGGAGACTAATTGGGATCCAGCTCTCCTGCTTCTCCAAGTACAAAGTCTGTCGTTTCTTTGCTCCCCTACTTACTACTTTGGCATATAACAAAAACCAATCTGTAATGTAAAAACAGTGATTTTGAAAGTAAGCTGTATATGCTGACTTCATACTCACGAATAAAGAAGCCAGTAGTGGCGAACAAAGCTAAAGATGTAAATAAAAGCACTGATCTGAGTTCAAAACGTTTATCTGTCTCTTATTTGTATCTGAGCAAGTTAATTGATTTTTCTGAAATCTCAATTTCCTCATTTGCAGAGTGAGAACATTGATGCATTTTGAGATAGTAAAAATGCAATTATAGAAATATATAGCACTTAGCAGAGTGCCTAGCACACAATAACACTTCCTAAACATTGCTACTTTTATAAATATTTTCTTAGCAGCTTAATGATTCCAAGCATTCTTCACTTAAAAATTGCGAAGTTTCAGACACTTATAAGCACTGAGGATCCAATAATGATCAAATAGACTCAGATAATCCTAAACATAAAAATAAATTGCAACTTTTACAAGTATGCCAAAGAATATACCATGATAGATTTTATCTGACGTTCCAAAGAAATATCACATGAATTAACATCAGAAGAATGATCAGGAGATAACTAGGTAAATGAGGAAATAAAGAACATCTGAGGCCAAGAAATGTGGAATTGCTCCTATTTTCCCTGTAAAATAAGGTAGCTTTTCAATACTTTTCAAAGGTATTGTTATTTGCAGTGCAGAGTATTGAAATAATAAGGAAACTACAAATGAAATACAGCTGAATAAAAAATGTGGTTAGAAGAAATAAAAATTGGTCATTTTGTTTTTTTTTAATGTGTTTACACATAAGGGATTGAATGGGTTAAAATATAACCACAACCATGATTAATTCTGTGTAGTGTAAGAATGGGTAATTTTTAATTTCTGTCATTTTCTGTTTTGTAATTTTCACTGCAATAAATGTTACTTGGCTGATTGAAAAGTCAAAGTTTGGAAAAATAATTGACTAGAATTTATAGATTAGACTTAACAGAAGAAATAAAATTAGAGATGGCTTTGTAAGATTGTGGTGATTGAGAGAAGACAATTATAAGAATAATCTAGGCATTGGGAGTGGAACAGAAAATTAAATCACACAGCATCTACAATAAACTCCATAGATGCCATATTTTTTCAAACACTACTCTTCATAATCAAAAATGCTACTTCCTCATTATATGATTGGGCTGTCTTTCAAGTTGCATGGGTAAGGAATTACACAGCTGCCCCAATAGATAGAAACCCAAACCTGATTAGCTTCTACAAGAATGGGGTCAGCAGTATAACTGACCTCTTAGAAATGCCTGAGAGCTTATTGTTTAATTTCTTCTTCAGATGGTCTTTCACAAGAGAATACTTGCTGGCTATGACTTCCTGAAGGACATCTTAGCTTTGGCCATCAGAGAAAGTAGCATTGAGGCATCTGACTCAAGCACAAAAATTCCAAAAGCCTAGTGTATTCCTATTGGCTTGGATTAAATGAAGAGTCAAGTATATCATGAATAACAATCTCTGAATTCATATGAATAAAACAGAATAAGGAGTAATTCCCCCAAAGAAGACAGGGTATGGCACGCAGACAGACAAAGATAGTTTTAACAATAGGCTATTCTATTTTTTTGTTAAACATTTTTTATTCTAATTTGTTATATATGACAGCAGAATGCATTACAATTCACATTACACATATAGAGCACAATTTTTCATACCTCTGGTTGTAAAGTATGTTCACACAATTTATGTTTTTATACATGTATTTAGGGTAATGATATCCATCTCATTCCACCATCTTTTTTACCCCCATGCCCTCTGCCTTCCCCTTTCACCCCTTTGCCCTATCTAGAGTTCATCTAATCCTCCCTGATCACCCTCCCAACCCCACTATGAATCAGCCTCCTTATATCAGAGAAAACATTCAGCACTTGGTTTTAGGGAATTGACTAACTTTACTTAGCATTATATTCTCTAACTCCATCCATTTACCTGCAAATGCCATGATTTTATTCTTTTTATTGCTGACTAATATTCCACTATGTTTATATACCACATTTTTTTTTATCCATTCATCTACTGAAGGACATCTAGATTGGTTCCACAATTTAGCTATTGTGAATTGTGCTGCTACAGACATTGGTGTGGCTATGTCCCTGTAGTATACTGTTTTTAAGTCCTTTGTGTATAGACCAAGGAGTGGGAAGCTGGGTCAAACGGTTGTTCCATTCCCAACTTTCCAAGGAATCCCCTATACTGTTTTCCATGATGGCTGCACCAATTTGCAGTCCCACCAGCAATGTATGAGTGTGCCTTTTCCCCCATATCTTCACCAACACTTATTGTTGTTTGTCTTCATAATAGCTGTCATTCTGACTGGAAGAGATGAAATCTTAGAGTAGTTTTGATTTGCATTTCTAATTGCTAGAGATGTTGAACATTTTTTTATATATTTGTTGATTGATTGTATTTCATGTCAGAGAGGTGTCTGTTCAGTTTCTTGGCCCATTTATTGATTGGGCTATTTGTGGGGTTTTTTTGTATTTAGCTTATTGAGTCCTTTATATGCCCTAGAGATTAAAGCTCTCTCTGATGTGTGAATGGTAAAAAATTGCTCCCAAGATGTAGGCTCTCTATTCGCCTCACTGATTGTTTCTTTTTCTGAGAAGTTTTTATTTTTAATCCATCCATTTACTGATTCTTGATTTTAATTCTTGTGTTATAGGCATCTTATTAAGGAAGTAGGGGCCTAATCCAACAGAATGCAGATTTGGGCCTACTTTTTCTTCTAATAGGTGCAGTGTCTCCGGTTTAATTCCTAGGTTCTTGATACATTTTGAGTTGAGTTTTGTGCGTGGTGAGAGATAGAAGTTTAATTTCATTTTGTTGCGTATGGATTTCCAGTTTTCCCAGCACCATTTGTTGAAGAGGCTGTCTTTTCTCCAATGTGTGTTTTTGGCACCTTTGTCTAATATAAGATAATTGCAATTATGTGGGTTAGTTTCTGTGTAATTATGTGGGTAAGTTTTTATGTACTCTATTCTTTATTATTGGTCTACCAGTCTTTTGGTGCCAATGCCATGCTGTTTTTGTTGCTATTGCTCTGGAGTATAGTTTAAGATCTGGCATAGTAATGCCACCTGTTTCACTCTTCTTGCTAAGGATTGCTGTAGCTATTCTAGGTCTCTTATTTTTCCAAATGAATTTCATGACTGCTTTTTCTATTTCTATGAGAAATGTCATTGAGATTTTGATTGGAATTGCATTAAATCTGTATAGTGCTTTTGGTAGTATGGTTATTTTGACAATATTAATTCTGCCTATCCAAGAACAAGGGAGATCTTTCCATAAGTGGGGTTCATCCTAGGGATGCAAGTTTAGTTCGACATACAGAAATCAATAAATGTAATTCATCACATCAATAAACTTAAAGATAAGAACTATATGATCATCTCAATAGGTACAGAAAAAGCATTCAATGAAATAGAGCACCGCTTCATGTTCAAAACACTAGAAAAACTAGGGACAACAGGAACATATCTCAACATTATAAAAGTTATCTATGCTAAGCCCCAGGCCAATATCATTCTAAATGGAGAGAAATTGAAAGCATTCCCTCTAAAAACTGGAACAAGGCAGGGATGCCCTCTTTCACCACTTCTATTTAACTTAGTTCTTGAAACACTGCCCAGAGCAATTAAAGGAAAGAAATGAAAGGAATATGGATAAGAAAAGAAGAACTCAAATTAGCACTATTTGCCAACAACATGATTCTATACCTAGAAGACCCAAAAAATTCTACCAGAAAACTTCTAGAACTAGAAAATGAATTCATCAAAGTAGCAGGATACAAAATCAACACCCATATATCAAAGGCATTTCTGTATATCAGTGACAAATCATCTGAAAGGGAAATGAGGAAAACTACCCCATTTACAATAGCCTCAAAAAATAAAATAAAATAAAATACTTGAGAATCAACCTAACGAAAGAGGTGAAAGACATCTGCAATGAAAACTACAGAACGCTAAAGATAGAAATTAAGCAATAGGCTATTTTTGTATTCTTGGAACTGGAGGATATGGTTTCAGCTACATTCTTCCTATATAGTGACTATCCTTCAAATCCTCCCTCCAAAAAGGCCACCTCCTCACAAATCTGTGAGCCTTCTGTAATGGCTTTTCCTAACAACATTCCCTTTACATTATTCTACTTCTATAACTTATGTGCCACACTTTTAAAAAAATTATTAGTTTTTTATATGGGTCCAGTAAAAACAAAGACTCTGGAGACAAATTGCCTGATTACAAACTTTTACTCCTATTATAACTCACTCTGGCAAGTTACATAACTATTTTAGGCCTAATGTGCTCAACTCTGAAAGGGGATTAATATTACTTCTTTGATTAAGTTCTTTAAAAGTTTAAATGATAGAATACATGTAAAACTCTTAACATTTGTTTAACATAACCCAAAATTTTCTGAATGGACCATTTCCAAGTGTTTGAACCGTGTGATGGGGAGACACCAGGGATGACCCACAAGGTGGCAGTGTTTGAATATAATTTTAGAACTGCATGTTCTTAAAAGCATAGTTCACTAAGAAATTTAAGAAATTCAAGGCTAATACTGGAGAAATTCAAGGCAAATTCGGAGCCTGCATGAAACAAGTAAAAGTTTGTGAGAAATCAGTCCTATCAACTAAGTATGCTTCATTCTATTATAATCAAATCACTTTGAATTCCCAAAACTCTCCTCTTTACTGACTGACAATGTGTAGTGTTCTTTTGCCACACCATCTTATGTAGTGTTGCTTGTCTACTCTGTCTACTTAGCTAAGTAATCGAATACAATATAATACCAGTTGGAAGAAAGAGAGAGGAAGGAGGAGGAGGAGAAAAGAGAAGAAAAATGTTCGATATACACTGGAGTCTTCTTCATGGCACAAATCTGAAGAACTGGCAGAAAAGAAATACTTTAAATAGTTAATCCCATAAATGCATTGGTAAACAAGAAGATAAGGCACTTATCATCCAAAACCTATGAGGAGTCCTTGAAAAATAAGAGGCTAGATATCAAGAAAGGAGTAAAAGCCCCAAACAACAGAAGAAAAGGGTGTTACCAAAAAATAAATAAATAGTAAAGCACAAAGAATCTTTTACATCCAGAGGTAGAAAGAAAGAGTCCAAACTATAAGGGATCACAGCAGGAGCAGGTAAGACAATTAAGCTTCCTCATTCCTCATCCCACAATAGCACCAGTGGTTTCTGTCTCTATTTAGAATATAGGCTCTTGAGTTTAACAAATAGGACAAGCGCCCATGTGACTGGTAAAACTTGAAATAATCAGGAAACACTTATATCAAGAACAATAGGTACTAGCTCTTCCTTTTGTCTGTATGTTCCATCCCATATTCATATTCCTGAAGGAAGACACATATTCAGAAAGCAGCAGCAGATCTTTTTCCTGCCCTCAAGGAGAACATGGCAATAGACACAACCTTCTCTATAAACTATTTTTTTTCTAAATATAAAAAAAACACAGATGAGCAAAAAAAAAAAAAAAAAAAAACAAGAATCACCAAGCAAAGCCCAAATCCTGAAAGACCTAAAGAAGCTCAGTAAACCTTAGCTTGGAAAAATACAAAGTTAATTATGCCTACACAAATCTTACCCAAATTGCTGAAAACCAAAAATAGAAACTGAAAGCATTGAAACAAAAATGAAGTGTTACACAAAAGGATTAATAACTTGAACCATCACAGGTACATTGTGAACTATGAGGACTTATTGTCACCTTGTCTTCAACTGAGAAAACATCCCTCAGTAATGAAGCCATGATGAAGATATTTTCACAGAAACAAAAACTAAAGAAATTAGTTACAATGAAAACTGCCAGGTAAGAAATGATCTGAAGAAAGTTCTTTAGCCTGAAGGGAATGTTCCCAAATAGAGACTTGAAATTTCAGGAAAGAGGGAATAACATGAGAAATGGAAACATTTGAAGAACTACAGGAGGTTCTCTAGTCACAAATTCCATATTTGCAAATTCTACTTGTTAAAACATATTTGTGACCCAAAAATCAATACGGTCTTTCACCATGACTCAGGGTCATGTGCGAAAGAGCAAAAAATCTGAATTGCCCAAAGCAACCCTGCCCAACACATTCCCAGCACAAAGTAAACAGAGTGATGTTCTGCCTTTTTTTTTTTTTCAGCTCTCATAGTATAAACAAGTATCTTTTCATGGTCTACTTTTGTGCTTTTTGTGCTGAAATTCGAATACTCCTAGGTATAATGAATGATAATTTGAATAAAAGACCCAAGTATATGTTGTCTAAAGAGACTCACTTTAAATATAGAGAGCTTGGCATGGTGGCACACACCTGCAATCACAGCGGCTCCAGAGGCTGAGGCAGGAGAATCCAGAGTTCAAAACTAGCCTTAGTAAAAAGCAAGGCACTAAGCAACTCAGTGAGACTCTGTCTCTAAAAAAATACAGAATAGGGCTGGGGATGTGGCTTAGTGGTTGAGTGCCCTGAGTTCAATTCCTGGTACACAATCAATCAATCAATCAATCAATCAATAAAAATATATAGAAAATAAACAGATTGCCCAGCACAGTGGAGCATGCCGATGATTCCAGCAACTTGGGAGGCTGAGGCAGGAGGATTGCAAGTTCAAGGCCAGCCTCAGTAACTTAGTGAAACCCTGTCTTAAAATAAAAAATAAAAAAAGGGCTGGCAAGTAGCTCAGTGGTAAAGCACTCCTGGATTCAATCTGTAGTACCCAAAAAATGTAAATATATTTTAAAAGATATATCATTAGCATTATAAAGCTGAACTAGTTACTATAATAGCAAAAACGAAAAGACTTTAAGACAAAGTATCATCAGAGATAAAGAGGTATATTGTGTCATGATAAAAGTGTCAATTCTTCAGGATGAAATAATGTGGGTATGCCTAATCATAAATATGTATGTGCCTGATAATTAAACTTCAAAATACATGAATCAAAAATTGACTGAACTAAAAGGATAAATAGACAATACCATAATCACAATAGGATATTTTAACATATCTCTCTCTCTCTCTCTCTCTCTCTCTCTCTCTCTCTCTCAGCAAGATATATACCAACTTTTTAAAACAATCAGAAATAAATGTCATTCATCACATAAATAGATTAACTACAAAAATCACATAATGATTTCAATAGACTGCAGAGAAAGCCTTCAACAAAATTCAGCACTCAATCATCATAAAAACACCAAAGAAACCAGAGATAGAAGGAACTTGTCTCAACACTATAAATTATATATATGACAAGCCCAAAACCATCATCATAGTGAATGATAAAAAACTGAAAGCATTCCCTTCAAAATCCAGAACAGGTAAAGTAGTTCTACTCTTGTTCTTCTATTTAATATAGTACTAGAAATTCTAGCTAGAGTAATTAGGCAAGAGAAGAAAATGAAAGGAATAAAAATAGTAAAGGAAGAAATTAAAATATCACTTGTTCCCAGATTATATAAACCTTTACTTAAAAGATCCACAAAACTCCACCAGAAGACAGAGCTAATTTAAAAAATCAGCAAAGTAACAAGTTGCAAAACCAACATGTATAAATCAGTAGCTTTCCTAAACACCAATAATACATCTGCTGAGAAAGAAACCAGGGGGAAAATCCCATTCATTATAGCCTCAAAAAGTAAAATAAAATATCTGGGGGAAAAAAATCTCCCCCAAAAGGAAAAAGACTTCTATATTGAAAAGTGTAGAAGACTGAAGAAAGAAATTGAAAAAGTCATTAGAAGATGGAAAAGGCTTTCTATGTTCATGGATAGGAAGATTAATATTAGTAAAAATGGCCATATTACCAAAAGCAATATACAAATTTGATGAAATGTCTGTCAGAATACCAATGATATTCTTCACAGAAATAGAAAATGAGTCCTAAAATTAATTTGGAAGAATAAAGACCCAGAACATTCAAAGCAACTCTAAGCCAAAATAACAATGTTGGAGGCATCACAATACTTGACTTCAAATTATGCTTCAGAGCTATAATTTTATAAAAAAGGTTTTTGGTACTTCACATAAATAAAAACACATAGACCAATAAAACAGAACAGAAGACACTAAGACATACACATACAGATACAGGCAGTCTAAAAAAAAACAGACAAAAATTAACAAATGCTGGCAAGGAGTAGAGAAAGGTGAACTCTGATATGGAGTGGAATATAAATTTAGTATAACCATTGTGGAAAACAGTGTGGAGGGTCCTCAAAAAAACAAAAACCCACAGATATAACTACTATATAATCCAACCACTCCAATACTGGACATATACCTAAAGGAAATGAAATCAATACATATGAAAGAGATACATTAACTTCCATGTTTATTGTAGCACTATTCACAATAGCCATGATGTGGAATCAAGCAAAGTGCCCATTAATTAAAAAGAAATGTGGTATATATGCACAATGGTATGCTATTCAATCATAAAAAAAGGACCTTGTGGCATCATGGAGAAACTTAAGAACATTATGTAAAATGATATAAAGCAGGCACAGAAAGATAAATACTGCATGTTCTCACTCATATGTGCAAGCTAAAATACTTGATTTCTTGGAAGTTGACGTTAGGATATAGGTCTCTAGAGGCTAGGGATGGAAAGCAGGAGGGGAATACAGTGACATTAATAGATACCAAAGTGCAATTAGGAAGAATAAGTTCTGGAGTTTTGTGGAAAAGATTCTCAACACAGAGAAATGGTTAACTGTTTAATGAGACAGAAATACTAATTCCCCTGATTTGATTATTATGCATTGTACAAATATATCAAATGAAGGCATTATATCCCGTAAGTATGTATGATTATTATGTGTCAATTAAATCATTTTAATTTTTAAAATATTGTTAAATGAAAAAGATAAAAGTTCAAAGAGGTTAAATGACTTGGTGAATGACACAGGAACTAGTAAAAAATTCCTCACCTCAATCAGGCAGAGTAGGCCCACTGCCCTCTCTAATACTAACACATTAGCTGAGAGATGAGTGAGCCCTGGGGAACTTCCTCTAATCACCCCACATTAGCTGAATAACAGATTGCCTTCTACTTCTCAAATCCCGTTGCACTTGCTATCGTAAAAGTCACTTGAGCTTTTCCTCATATTTTGCCTTGTCTTGTCTTAAAGTGTTTAATAAGCAAATGGGTGAGTGGTGTGCATGTGTGTGTGAGCACATGCTAATTCCCCAATTATGTGGCCTGACTATTATATTATAAACAGGAGTCTTGACTTGTATTCTCACAAAATTTAGCACAGTATTCTGATAAGTGTTAATTTTTGTTTGAATCTAATTAAATTAGATGATAACATAGAAAGTACAGACTTTGACCCTAGCAAGAAAAGATAGAGGAAAGGAAATTTTTAGAGGAAGTAGGCAAGGTACTTTTTTGCCTATTGAGTCTATCACCATCATTTTGGCCATACATTTTCCAACAATCTTAATTCAGCCATCTTTCTTGTTGCACATGCCCACTTCAACCATATCTTTGGATCAATCAGAAAGTCAGCCTTCTTCATTTCTTATGTTAGTTAGGTGAGTGAAAGTTACAGACAACAGTGAGAGTATCTTAGACTTGCTCAGATAGTAGAGTAGTCAGACTGAAAAGTCCCAGGGTAAAACAGGATTCAAATAAAGTTTGATCTTGCAGGTAAAATGATGGGAATGAGACCAACTTACTTTTTGTCTTTTCACTCTGCCTTTTTTTCTCAGGTTTGGTCTCATTCTCAGGACAGGCTCTGATGATCTCAAGATGCCTGTTACCAAGTCCTTCTGCATTCATATCCAGCAGGGAAAAGCAAAAATATGTCCCAGTATTCACAATAAAAGTCTTTTTTGTCTTGTGCCTACTGTGAAAAGTCATCCTTCTAGTCAGGGAAATAGAATAAAATAAGCTTAAACTTATCCATATGTTCCCCATTAGAATAGAAAAAGAGAATTAATTTCCCTATAATTACATGGATATGCAAATAGAAATTAGCAGTTACTTGAAAGAGGGAAATAGATACCAGAAATAACTAATACATATCCTCTACTTACATGGATCTTAGCTGATAGGTGTTAATAGAAAAAAATCAAATTGTGAAATTCACCAATCAAAATTCATAATCTCCAATGTCTTCAGAATTACATATTTTCCTCCCTCACTTTAAACTCTCTATGCAGTGCTTTCCCCCAGTTTATTATCTTGATAAAATATCTCTCTGCATGAAATTGAAAAACAAACAAACCTCACCTAAATCAAAGCCTTTTGACTATAGCTTCATCTTTCTCCCCTCACGGCCAATCACTTGAAGTCTGCCTACAATGTAAATCACTGGTAATGGGAGTCAGGAATAAGATCACTGGGCAATACCCAAATATTGACCATCTCCGTCCCCAGCTAATATGAGTGACTGCTACTTCTTTATCAATCTCTGACTAGGGGACCAGCTGGGGTTATGGCTCAGTGGTGGAGCACTTGCCTAGCATGCGTGAGGCACTGGGTTCAATTTCCGGCACCACATAAAAATAAAAACAAATAAAATAAAGGTATTGTGTCCATCTACAATTTAAAAAAATATATTAAAAGAAAAAACAATCACTGACTGAGCTAGGTAGTGCACGCCTGTAATCCCAACAGCTTGGAAGGCTGAGACAGGAGGGTGGCAAGTTCATAAGCCAGCCTCAGCAAAGGCAAGGCGCTTAGCAACTCAGTGAGACCCCCCTAAGGGGGAAAAATCTTCTTTCTAGCTTGCCTTCCCTGTAGATTAGATGAGACGTATTGAGATATTCAAATGCAAAATTGCCCTCACTTTTTAAAATATTTTTATTTTTATTTATTTATTTTTATGTGGTGCTGAGGATCAAACCCAGGGTTTCATGCGTGAAAGTCAAGCACTCTACCACTGAACCACAACCCCAGCCCTTTGTCCTCACTTTTTGATAATAGTAAAACCCTGTTTCCTTAGACTCGCTCCAAAATTACCCACCTGAAGTTCAGATCCTATAAATAGGTTCCTTCTAACACCTTCTTATTAAAACACCCTGTTCCTTTATGATGAACATTCTTCCTTATTGCCATTAGTAAGAATATCAACTTATTCAACTAAAGGCATGCTCCTGGTGGATTTGGCTAGAGAGTATTGGTAGTCCTTACTGTATTGATTGAAGTACCCATTGAAATATATTGAAGTGTTTTTAATTTATCTTCCGAATTATTTCAATATCGTCAAAATGGTGTTCCCTGCTTCTTGTCTTATTTCTTCCAATCAATAACAGAATTCTCGCTGGAGTCATCTTCCTGAAAGATCTGATTGTGTCACCCCATCCCCCCATATTTCTAAGAATAAATTCCAGGCATATCAGCCTGGTCTGTGACACCCTTCTTTATTGATTTCCCATCCACAAATTCTGTCTTATCAATAATCATCTTCCTCACTCCAGTTCCATGCACCATTCTTGATGAATTTGCTTGCAACTTCTGAACAATATCTCTGAAGTCTGGTATGTCCTTTGGACCTCTTCTGATTATGAAAACCTTCATTGAACTTATACATGTTTTTAAAAGACTTAGCTCAAACATGTTTTCCTCGGAGAAGCCATCATGAAAATTCCAGAGTCACTGATTTGCTTTTCTTTTTTTCATAATATGTATTAACCTGCATTATATTTACTTATATGTTTCCCCTGGGATGTAACAACTTTTTGAGGTCCAGAATATTTTCTTATTCATCCTGCTATCCCCCAGCAGTGGACCTTACCCAAGGTTATCCTGCAATGTTCAAAAAGGGAGATTGTAGATTGAAGAGTTCTTCTTTGACAATGTCTGGGAATGAAATTAGGGCAGGGTGTTGGTGTGCTCAAGGACTGAGGACTGCTTTGTGTGTGAGGCCCAGAGATGATAATACTTTGAAATACAAATATAGGGCTGGGTTTGTGGCTCAGCGGTAGAGCGCTCGCCTAGCACATTCGAGGCCCTGAGTTTGATCCTCAACACCACATAAAATAAATAAAATGAAATATATGTACATTCTGCCACAGAGATTCATTTCAAAGAATTATCATACCCAAAATGCCAATTATTATAGCTAGTAAAACAATAAAGGAGATTTTTAAAATGACAATAGCATGTGCATTAAGAAATACCATAGGTTCTCCAAAGGTTTTTGTTTAGGGATGAATATATTAATGTACATGAATAAGAAAAAATAAAAACAAAGGAAGAAGAAATTAATGAATATACAAAGGAGGAAAAACAGTTCGAATGCTGTATTTGGAGATATAAGTCTACCCCCTAACAGGAGGCACCAACAGGAAACTCATGCTTTAACAACTTAAAATTTTGCCCTGATCATATTTTCTGCTCTTTTCCCCTACAGCTGAGGGTACAAGGCACAACCTGAGTTGAAAGAACCAATTGAATATTTTTTAAAACATGAAAGCAACAGGGATGGGAGGGGGTGGACAAAATCAGGCTATTTAGATGTGAAGGGGTGGAGGGCATTTCTATAGGCTTCTCACACCACATGGTCTGTGACATTTGCCTTATCTTTTTTCAAAGCAAGACCTCTTAGTTCTGACTTGAACCTCATATTCAACCATTTAACCTAAGGCCCATTACTTTCAGTTTATTGTTGCTGCAAATTAAAATCCACAGGGAGCAGACATGCACTGTGGTTTTATTTGCCAGTGTAAGTACAGTGTGACTCACATCCTCCCTTCAGGGGAATCTTAGCTAGGTAAAACTTTTCCAGAACTCAACTTTTCCTGGAATAACTTTGTCATTAAGACATAGGCATTGAATCAAAAGCTAATTGAATCAAAACTGTGGATAATTTAATCTGAAATTTCAGACCCATTTACTTCATAAATAATTGACACCAATTGTCTTTCATGCAAGGATACCAACTGTTTCTAGGTCCCAATGCAATCATTTCTAATTATGATGGCATTATTTTAAATTTCCTCTATTTATATACCCAATGACATAAAGAAGATGTCAATGTAATACCAACCCATAACTTTTGGCTAATTGCCATGATCTGAACTGCATTTCAAAAAATAAGAGGTATCCTTTTTTTAAAAAAAAGTTTTTAAAACTTTTATTAGTGCTTTACAATGAATATTTTTCTAGGTTTCTAATTTTACTAGAAAAATATCAGAAATAGTCATCTCATAAGAATAACCTTGAGGGACTTCATTCATTTTTATTAACTATAGACAGCACATCCTGAACTCCAAGTGTTCTAGTTCTTCATCCTGTTTAAAAGAAGAAAGGGGAAAAAAGCCTACTTCCTTTTCTACCATTCTTTTGGGATCTATCAAACTGGGAAATTGTTCCATACTGATATTAATGTAGCTAGTGGTTAATAAGGCACTGAAATACCCTTTCAGAGATAAAACTTTAATTCACTAAATTGACTAGCAAATCCAGTGGTGGAAATGTTTCCAGAGACAGTAATTTAAGAGGGATAGATTTGGTTATAGATTGGATCTAACAAAAACATTGCCTAGAGTTCTTTAATTTATATGATTGCCATAGAATAAAATACTATATAAACATCAGTTCCTCAGATCTTACTTTGTAGGAAACTGTTATCTTTACCGGTAAGCAAAGCTAATCAGCACTAGCTGAATGGACCCAAGAATTACATAGAATTCAATAAAATGTATCTATTGAGTATATTGCATACATAGGCACCCTGATCCCCACTGTAGAGGATCAAAACAATAACCACAACATAACAACTTAAAATCTAGTATAGGAAATAAGATAGATTCTTAAGTATCACCAATGATAAAGAGAAATATTGTCATAGAAGATTAGACCATGGAATTGTGGAACTACATATGAGAGAGAATGCAGTCAGTTGAGGGGATCAGGAAAAACTTCTAAATAAAGTTTTTTGTGATAGAATTGAGGACTGAATAGGATTTTGTGGAGCATCTGAAATTGATCTGTTATTTCCATGATGGTCAACATAGATAAGAATTGTGGAAGATTGGAATGGATCAAAGAAATGACTGCATGATTTCAACGAAAAGCTATATGGTTTAGCTGATTCTATTTGGTCACTGGGGCTCTCATTGTTATTGAACTATTAAATTGTCGGTAAGTGATAGCAATTCAGGTAACTCCTGTTCACAGGCACACAGGCATGCAAACTAATTTCATCACATGGAAGTATGACTGATTTACCTACCTTCATTCATATAATAAGCAAGTTTTGCATTTATTTATAAATTAATTTTTTGCTGATTAGCTTAATCTATTTTGTGTTGCTAAAACAGAATACCTGAGACTAGATAATTTATAAGCAATAAAGATGTATTCCTTACAGTTCTGGAGACTGAGAAGCCCAGAATTAAAGCATCTGCTTCTTGCTAAAGGAGCTTTTTGCTATGTCTCCCATGGTGGAAGTTGGAAGATTAAGATAATAAAAAAGAAGAGGAGAGAGAGATTTTGAATAATTCTCCTATGAATCAGTTCTAGCATCTTACTACTGCCCTTATTAATTAATTAATGAACTACATAAAATTTTTGGCATATGTCCATGTTACATTTGGATGAGGGTCATGATTGTATCCTATTTAAAATATTATTTTTTAATATAAACATGTTTATAAACATATAATTCTCAAGTATTTATTAACATATCTTTTCATTTTTCTCTTTCTTTGAGCAATATAATACACCTCAAAGCTGTGTAGAACGTTCTATATGGGAATTTGAGGGTGGAAATGAAAGGTGAGATTAAGATCCTGTGGTTCCATAATCTTTCCTCCCTAATATTCAAACCAACAATGATTACAACTAAAGCTTTGAATATAGAGACTGTTTTTAGTCTTTGGTTTTTAAATGAAAATGAAGTCTTTATTTGGAAAAAAAAAGTATATATCATATATATAATAGATAAATATTTCATATTTATCTTTTATATAGTACAAGTATTTAATACTTATAAATATCTTTATATATCAAATATAAAGATAAACATATATGTGTGTGTATGTATATATGTATATATACATAAACATGTATTTATCTACCTATTCATTTATAATCATCCCATTAGGGAATGAGTCTTTTATATGTCATTTGGAAACTTCTTCTGCATTTCAGAACCTTGAGCATTGATTTTATAGTCTGCAGGAATAGCTCTTGCACCATGGCTTGGCCTCATGTAATCCATCTGTCAGAGCTGATGCTCTGCTGTTCTGCCATTGATACCACATGAGATTGTAGAATCTTCTGGTCCAGTCTCTACTCAACACTTACATAGATCTTCCTTCAGAAGATTGCCTAGTAGCACTCATACCCTCTCCACTACTCCCCAGACACTTCAAGTAGACTCCTAGTGCATGATCTGAGTGCCCATGTAGTCAGTAACACTCCAAATTCTCTCCGACTGAGGTCTCTCTTCGAAGAGGCATGACATCCAAGTAGGTTCCTCTCTCTTTTTTGATGGAGCTCATAATACCCGTGCTTCCTCTTACCCTAATACACAGGAATCAGTCTGCCTTTTAAAAAAAATAGAGAGTTATAATACTTCTACAGACCTGGATTCTGGAACTTAAAGATATAAATATCTATTCATGTTTATCCCTATCAATCATGTTCTGTTTAGTATTCAAAGTATAAAAATTCCCATGAGGATAAGGAGGATGGTAATACAAGAAATCATTGGTACTGTAGAGTACCCATACTTGGTCTCATAAGATGCATGTCCTTTTTCCTCTTAATTGCATCTACAAAGATCCATGGAATGTTAAATAAGAAATCTAGATACTCTTTTGGATGTGACAGACATCCATCTTTTTATTATTTTTAAGTGAGGTGAAGGTACAAAGCCCAGTCCCCAATATCTGTACCATTCACTCTGCACACTAGTGCCAAGAGCAGATGCTACACATTTGTAGACAGATTTCAAGAGGAAGGTCCTCTAAGTTGGGCCACTCTCCTATCTCACCATTAGGTCTCATTATTCTTCTTTAAGACCAACACAAAATTGTGCCTTATAGGTTACTAGAAATTTCAAGAACTAAAGAAAACCAGAATAACACAGAGGATAACTCTTTTTTACTACATGCTCCACAAAATTCTGAGTAAATCCCCACTCAACAAGGAGAAAAAGGGAGAGAACAACATAGATTATGAATTACCTTAATTAAATTTGCATAAATTATTTGATTACATTTTTTTGTTTTTGATTTTTGCCATACTTCTAGTCTAGATATAGTTTATTCACCACGACCTTGCATCAGATCATGTTCTGGTTATGTAATTATAAAATAATTAAACTGACTGCATATAATTATATGAAAATTAAATGATTACATTTTAGAAATGGGCTGCTTAATCCTGTTCAGTTTCTAACCCATAATAAACTTGGCACTACTAGAGAAGGTTGGAAGAGAGACATAAAGCGAGCATTGCTTGGCTTTCTTCCACAAACATTCCTGCTGTGGAAGATTGGCCCTTTCAAATAACACCAAGTACTGAACTGGTATTTAATTTAAAAATCTTTAATCAACAAGGATCCCAACAACCACTTGAACTTCACTGCATGTCAGTTCTAACTAGCAATTATGAAATCACTGCTAATGCCATCAATAAAATAGGAGTCTTTGAATTGGGAGTCAGGGGAGGGTACTGAAACCAAAGAAATCAAGAGATCACTATCCTGTTTGAAAAGAAAATTCTGAAGTAGTTTAGCTGAAATTAAGATCAGAGGTGTTGAGTCCTTTTTAACCTGAACTGCTTTAGGCAGGAATGCCTCATTTGGTTACTCTAATAATACGGTGAAAGTATATTCTAAAATCCTACATCCTGAAAAATTGCATTCATTTTTAAATCTCAGTGATGAAAAAATTAAGACCAAAGAAGCTCTTTCATATCTGTTAAGGAGCCAAAATCAAATTTATCAGAGGAGAAATCTCTAATTGATGGGTTATATTGAGAAATTAGGTGACCCAGCCGATGTATGATGTCTCAGCAGACAACATATGAGTTCTGAAAGTTGTGTAATTTTATTCTTTTAAACAAAGCATTTTTGACTTGCCAGCATGTTTTATATTTTGATTTGCTTTTATATCTATCAGTTATTTACAAGATCATGAAAGAATGCACAAGAGGAAAAAAGAAGTCTCTGGAAACTTGAGGCCTGTGAAGCAAACAGGGTAATAATTTACCTCTGTCACCAGCGGGAAGCAGGCCATGATTGACACATGCAAATTTGATCAGCCTGTCAGTGCCTGTGTAAAAGAGTTCAAGCTAGGAAAGGTGAAAGTGCTTTGGAAACAGAGCAGCTGGTAAGAGAGGGGCAGGATAAAGACCTGTTCCTGAATGTATTTCACAGTTAAAGATTAGCCTTTGAAAGGGCAAGTGGATTTGTGGGAAACACAAATATTTAAGTTAGTAGTTTATGATTTGTCTGTGATTTGTTAACTCTTTATTTCTTTCCATATGTGTAGAGGAAGGGTTGCACTTTGATTTTCAACACTGCTTATAGTGGACCAACTTCTAAGACTCTGGTTATTGTTCCTGTAGATGTAAATCTCCTTAATAAGTATTAACTGATGACAGCTTTGTTTTTTCACATGCATATTTGTAAAATTAAAGAATGATACATTTAAGAGGGCAGCCGTGTTGTAGTTTAAGAGGTGCAGTCACTTTGGGGTTTTCTGGATTGTTAACATTTTCCTAATCTCAGCAAAATCAGTGTTTTATTTTAGTGTGACAGACAGGAACAGGGTAGCACAGAAAAGTCCAAAATACAGAGCCTAAGGCAGTAATTCCTATGGATATTGAAGTTTTCATTGATTTTGGCTTTTCGAAAAGCATAATAAACCCTTAAAATACTCAGTAGCTCCAACAGATCCCAGGATTGGATTGTCCCCATAGGAGGAAAAACAAATCTAGAATTAAATCTGAAGATTCCATACCAGACCCTTATGGCAGCCTGTTGGTTTTTGTGCTCTTTTAAGCAATCCCTAAATGACACAGAGTTTTTTAAACCATCTGTCACTAGATGGCACTATATAAACACCTTTATTTTCAGTCCTTTTATCTTCCCAAGGAGTTGGGAAGGAGGCAAAATATTAGGTAAGGAAAATCCATGTAGTCTTTTTAAAAACTGCAATAGTTTATTAATTTAGCTAAATCTTTTTTTTTGAATTTTTTTTTAATTGATTGTTCAAAACATTAATTTTAGCTAAATCTTTAATCACAAACCTGAACTCCTTATAACTGATTTGTCAATACCTTATTCTTTTATGAACAAATACAGTTCCATTGAAAGGAGAATGACTCAAAGGTAGCTTGGCAAGCTTGTTATCTGCCAGATAGGAAATTGAATAATAAGAAGGCAAGAAAATTGATAATATGGTAGAAGTACAGGAAAAAGAAATACATTTACAAGAAAATGTATAATCTTGATTTTTCTTTGGTTTCTATTAAAATTGCCGGAGCCTTGGAAGATTGTCAGTTTAATGTTCTATCAGTAGTAACATAATTTATTCTTTTGTCATATCATGAGGCTTGGAGATGAAAAGGCCCATGCTAGCAGAAGGCACAAGAAGAGATTATATATGCAAATAACTCTGTAGTTCTCATACCAGGAGAGAGTTCGTCTGGTAATATTTCTTTTAAGTCGCACAGAAATCTTTGGTGAGTCGCCAAAAAGCTAAATTGTCAGGTTAAAAAGAAACAGGGAGAAAGGAAAAGAATATTTGAAAGGAGCATGCAAAGCTATGATGAAAAGTCAGAAGATAGATGATAACTGCAGCATCTGTGATTTTTTTTTTTTAAGAGCTAAGAATGGAGGGGATGAGGGGGTGGGTAAAGAATGCAAAGCAGTTTGGAGAAGCAAGGTTAAGTGTACTCAAGCCTAAGGAATTGAAGACATCTGGTTATATCCAGACAAAATGTTGCCTGTGTGTCTGGTGGCAGAGAGGGTAACCCAGGTCACCTGCCTTCCTGAGGTAGGTCACTGCCTCTTGACTCCCCTTCCCGGGAGCAGTGGGCTATGTTCCACAGAGCTGAGGTGCCATATGCTGCTTCCTCCCCCCCCAGGAAATGAGCAGAGACGAAGGAGAATTTTAAAGACATCAAAGAGTTTGGGCGGACTACCACCACACTCTGTAGCTGGCCGTCCTACTGGTCTAGTAAGGTCAGGGAGGAATGGAAAAGGAAGGAGCTAGTATACTTAGGTGTGGGGTGGGAGCTGGGGTGAAAGAAGGCTAATTTAAAGGAGCTTTCTTCTTCCAGCACAGTCATTTTGTAAACCTTTTCCCCCTTTCTTTGTATTTTAGCTTACAAACATTGGCTCCTCTCTGAAAAGGTCACCCTGCTATTCAGACAGAATTTGTGACTCTCAGCAGCTGGGAGTACCTTGGAACCAAAGAGAACCTATTAAGAGAGAATTAAAAAAAAACAAAAAAACAAAAAAAAAAACCTCAAAAAGCTAAGCTGAAAGAAAGAAAGATTAACCTCCAAATTTCTTTTTAATGACAAGAACACACAACATTTCTCTTTTGATTCATAACCTTAATAAATTCTGTTTATCAATTGCAATAATTCCAAGGTATTCTAAAGATAGCTTTATATTAGAAAATGGTTTCAGGTTAGTTTGAATTACTATAGGAAAACAATGTCCTATTCTACCACTAAAAGTTATAGGAAAATCTCTAGTGGAACAATTCTTTACTCTCAATAATGAAGAAAGAACCTAATAAGGATTGCTGAATTTGGGAGATTAGTGAATTGTGTTTATTCCCACAATAAATTGTTAGGCTACTACTTCAGGAAAGCCTTGGTTCATTTATTTTGACACAAGTATTTGAAATAATTTAGTTTCCTTGGTAAATGGTCTGTAGACTCTTCAAAGCGTTATTAGCTAAAATATTATTAATGTGAATTCATTCAACACGTCTCATAATTTTGCTGAGAAATGAAACGTGGGTGCTGCATTTTATTGGTAGCAAGAGCTAGAGGAAGGGAGCTGAGAGAGAACACGGATAAACAGTGTAACTAAATTTATGAGGGCTCAGAGTGAGAGACTAGGAGGTACTAGCAAGGATCTTGCTATCAACTGTCATTCAGTTTCAGCTTGAAAAAGAAATGGTGAATAGATATGTCAAGGATAGTTATCAAAGTGTCCACTAATACCTTCTTCACACTGTGAACTTAGGGGTAACAAAATATTGACACATTGACTTTAATTATAAAAAAGAATAGCCATGGTCCAAATAATTCCAAATGAGCACTTTTTTGCAGAATCTCTGCAAACTATCTTGAGAGAGAAAATGTCAACATGGGAAGAGACTAGAATGGGTCACCCTATCCCACAACTTTGCCTGTTCCACCCTATCTGGAGGTACCAGGTGTACTCTTTGCTCTCTTCTTGCTTTTCCTCCTGAGCACCCTCTCTCTCATCCCTCAGGTATTCTCCTTTGACATTCCAGGAAGCCAACACTGGGCCCTGAAGACAATCCTCCCTGCCAGGCCAACACAATGACATACTCTTCTGAATCCCATTGCCCTTTAACTGAATTGCTTTCAGGTTGTTCTATAACTTATTTCATAATGATTTGTACATATAGCTTTATCCTCTATTGAAATAGAAGTTCTTTGTAGGCAGTGACTTTGTCAGATATATTTACATCACTTAATCTCCAAACAGCTCTAGAAATGATGTTCCACATGAACTGGGGGCATATTGCAAGGGCTTGTCTAATCATTCAGTGTAATCTAGTTCCCACGTGCTAAATCCATTGATTTAACAAATGCTCCCAATGTCTTCATCCATCCAGTATTTCATTAAATTTATGCTGGACATCAATTCTAACATGATTATACTTTCCACCAGCTAGGGCAGGCTGTATTAGGGGAGCCTGCTATGTCCCATAGCAAGGGTAACCAATTGTTCCAGTTTGTGCAGAATTGAGGTGTTTCCAGGAAAAAAGATCTTCAGTGCTAAATGGAGATAGCACCAGATAAACTGGGATGGTGGATCACCCTAACTTCTCTCTCAGGTGCCCTGACTGTATTTCTGTTAGAGCTTTCATAAACAGTGTAATCTTTGGGTTTTTTTGTTTGCTTGTTTGTTGTCTAATCTAGCTCTAGACTGTGTTGTCTCTCTGTATTCCCCAGCATCTAACACAGTGCCTGGTACTTAAATGGTTCCATATTAATATTTGCTGAATACATAAACGATGGAGAAAGACATGCATGAAGAAGTAGGGAATAACAGCAGTTTTCCTTCATTTCCGCACAAGGAGAAACTTATCCTTTCTGTGCCTCAATCTTATTATAATGGGTTTTCATAAAAATAGGGTCATCTGAAGGAACAGGGTTTCAACTGAAGCCCAGAGATTCGTGGAGAACTTTGGTACCTTCTCTATCACCAATCCCCCTTCTGTTTTGAGTCCTGGTTAAAAGAGAGACCAGGGGTTGGGGATAGGCTAGTTTCATTCCTTCTTCCCCAAGAGTTCACCCTCATTCTTTTCAGAGGTGGAGGAAGGGCACCCACACTGTGGGACAGCATAGCCTGCTTTCCCTTGAGGTGTCAGTGGCCCTGCCTTTGTATAGCCTCCATGCCCATCAAAAGTGCCCTGATCAAAAATTATAAATAAATACATAAAAAATTGTAATAAAATACACATAGCATCTTAACTATTTTTAAGTATACAGTTCAATGGCAGAATGACAGGCACTTTAACTTGCCAAGTAAAATAACTTCTAGGTTAAACAATTGCATTCAGTTAAATATCTTATCAGTTTAAGGGTCCCTGTTGGGGATGTTTCTTCCTTCTTTGCTTTTCTACTCAGAGTTTGTAAGGGAAAGTATTCTTGATAATGCAGGGACTTGGCTTTCCTAAATCATTTTCTATTGATCTTTGCCATCTGGTAGATAATCTGAAGTGGTCTCTGGACTGGTGTCCCCTGAAGAGTACTGAAGAGTCCCTTGTGCCTCTCTGGATGCTTCCACCAGCATCCTCCCTCAAAGCTCCACCCCAAGAGTTTGATTATCCAACTTCTAGCTTCCTCTAGAAAGAGACTTTTTTTCTTCTTCTTTCTCTTTGCAGAAGACATCCTCTACACCATAGTCTTCTTACCGCTGCTCACACTAAGCACAATGACTCAACATTAATACTGAATGAGTTATCTTTTCCATGTTTTGAAAGAAATTCTGATCCGAGTCTGCCAGGTGTAAACGTGATAAAGAGCCTTATAGTAACTTAGAAACAAGAACTACTGAGAACCAGCCAAACATTGTCCTTATTACATGTCCAAATAAAACTAAATTTGAATCTTGAATCAATGACTGCAGGACATCTTTACTAGATCTTATCTAAATGCAATCTTAATAGAAAAAAAGTAGAAATCTAATTGTTTCAGAAAACAAATTGAAAGAAAATAATTCACTTATCTAAATATTTAATGAGTTTCTTTCTATGTACTTGCCCGCCATGTCTCTTGCTGACTATATGTCTAAGAATTGGATATAGAAAATAAGGGGAAAACTAGAATTGAGTAATGAGTCAACACACACACACATGCACACACACAAGGTTTTAATCAGAGAAACAATGGAAGCCTATAATTAAGGTTTTGATTCAGTACCATAGATTACCTGTTTATTTCTGTAAGCACAACTTTTGAAAGCCAAAAGAAACATCTTGTTAGTCTCTAGAGTAATTCCAAATATTCAATTATATTTAGAGTTTTTCACCTTAAAATTATCCGTGGAAGGTTTTTCTGACAATGAAATCATTGTTCCAAGACTTTAAAATGTATTGGCCCTTATATTTGGTAACTACTTAATGATCTATACTGTATTAAGCGTATTAAGAATGAAAGTTTTCTTGTAGTAGTATTCACTTTTGACATTTTGTATTTCCTGAGATGAAATAATATGAAATAAAGTTAACTATCAATTTAATTAAAATTGCAATATGACTGAATTTTTATATCAAGATTAGTTGGATGTTGATAAATCAACCATATCTGTTAAATTTTCATTAATATCAAGGCAAGAAAAATTTTCACAAGCAACATTTGTACTTCTGGTTTTCTAGATGTCCTTTATTATGGAAATAAAGGAGATCCAAACTTGTTGGAAAACATGAATTCCCACAGAAAGAATTAATCTGAAAAGGACTGAAAACAGAAAAACATCACTACCCCAGCAACACCAAACTACATGGGATGGGACAACCTAACTAGCCTTTGCTTAAGTTTGTGTAATTTTTCTGGTTACTTTAATTTATTCTGCTGCTCATATGGTTAATTCACTTATTTTAAAATCTGTTTTATTTTTATTTATTTACTTTATTCTATCTTTATTCAAGTAGCAATATCAGGTAAGAAATTGGACAGAGGAGTCCTTGCCCTGACTTGAGAGAGACATGCATTAATGGGCCTTTACTCTTTGTTGCTTCCCTGGTTTCCTCCCTGCTGTGCATGGGCAGGCGGGGGGGGGGGGGGGGGGGGGGGGGGGGGCCCAAAGCCATTCTACTACTTGAATGAGTTCTTCAAACACTGCTAGGAGTACTGGCACATCACGTTACCCAGAGAATTTTTCAAACAAGTACCCGAAACTCATCTAATGTCTGAAGAGGAGTTGAGGAATCTTGGTGTTCAACAGAGTTAGTGTCTAGGCTGGGTTCATTACACAATTCATGAGCCAAAACCTCATATTCTTCTCTTTAGACAACCTCTCTCAAAAGAGCAATAAAAATAAAGTATATCTGGAATCATCCATTAAATCTTTTGCAAATTTAATGTATGTGTGTACATAAGGTAGTATTCAGTGGATACTTAAAAAATATACTAATCATTCATCCAAACACCTGTGTTTAAGCTATATTCTACACAGCAACAGAGCTCAAGTTAAATGCAACTGCAACTGGGTTATAGTAAGGTGTTTAAGATAAAATTTATTCTAGCCAATTTTTCTTTAATATAAGTGCCTATTTGGCATTACATGTTACATATATTAATAAAGTTTGTATGCTGCATTAAAGAAAGAGAGAAATGAATGAATGAATAAATAAATAAATAAATAAATTGGGCAAAGAAGTTTTCTCAGAACCAGGGAGGTTTTTTTTTATGGTAGCTACCTGACAATTTCAAATAAACCTTTACCTAAGAACTTTACTTTTCTTATACCCATTCACATTCTCCTCCTGACCTCAGTCACCACAGAAAAGGGGGGCAAAGGCATCTTTTTCAAATCTCTTTTAGGCTCATGGATCAATACACACTGAACACCAACTTTGAGAACTACAGAAACCTTTACCTTCTTTTATAGCTTTCCAAATATTGATTTTTTTCTTCATTTCCTATGTTCAGTGTGAGATGAGTAGAAGGCAGCAAATAAGTGGTCTTCTGGTGTTAAGATAAAATGAAAAATAAACTTCCAGTGTTGGAATATGAATAGAAAGCACACAGTATACATGAACAGTATTGACCTAGCAGCTCTGATCTGAAGATCCTTTGGAACCAATAATTGTATTGGATGCCACTGAGTAAAACTGTGAGAGAATATTTTGGCAATGATAACATCTAAAAATCATTGAGTATTTCTATATATCAGGCACTTTCCAACACGTTTCATTTAATCTTCACAATCCCATTTTGAGGGTGGTACTATAACTACTCCCATTTTACAAGTAAGAAAATTTAAACACACATCTGTGCTTAATTGCTAAAAAATCACACAGCTAGTAAAAGGAAAAGTACTTACACTCCATGAAATAATAATCAGTTCTTTAATCCATATATGTAGGTGTAGCATACATATACACCTATGCTTCTATGCACATATATCTGGAAGGATGCCTGTGAATAATAAAACTAAATCTGATCAAGGAAATATTTTGTTAGGAAAATGGACAGAAAGGAGGGAATTTTGCCCTCTATAAATCTCTGAGTGGTTTTTCAGTTAACACAGTGAAGCAAAATGGTATTGTATGCCCAAAAGGAAACACATAACTATTTGGGGATTCAAGGAAGACGACAAAGATCAGAATCTTTGCAGGAGAGCTAAAAATGGAGTTTGCATGTTGGTCAATTTATTTGTGCTTCGTCAATATTCAACTCTGACTGAATTGTTCTATGATCTTTCTTCATTGACATCAGGTTATTATTGGAGCTGGAATTGTCCTTTCCATTTGCACATGTCTTAATACAGCTTCCCAAAATGAGACTGTGTGGAAGGGACAAATTGTAAGGGAGCGTTGGAAGAATGAGAAATGTAGTATGGCCATTGGAAGATCCAGTTGGAGTAACAAAGACATTACTCTGCCCAAGATAAGAATAGTATCATAGAGAGAAACAAGATTGTGATCTCCAGTAAAGTGCCTAAGTTCCTTTCCCTTTAGTAACAGCAGAGAGAGTTCTTGTGACTCTCTGGATTCCACAGGTAACTATTTCTCTTGTTCAATAACTTCTGGGAAGGTGAATAAGTGAATAGATAACAACCAGAGAAATGGAGCAAAGACTTTTAGAGGTGAGAAAAGATGATTAGGCCAAGAGCAAAGAGAACATTTCTGGTCACTTTCAAGATCCTTATATGTGGAAGAGTTCCAGAAAGTCCTAAAAAATTGAACGTAAAATAATGCAAACTGAGACCTGCCACAATTCTCAGGAAGACAATGTGTCAGAGACTGTGATTGAAGGAAAGGACTCTATAGATAGGTTGCCCAAAGATCTCTAGGATCTCTATGGAGAAAAATTCTGCATTTGGTAGATTATGCTATATAGAGTTTTCTGTTAATTAAACTTTTTAATATAATTCTGTGGCATGATTTCTTGTACTGAATTCAAATATTTCATTGTTCTGGGGAAAAGAAAGAACAGGAAGGGAATGAAGACACTGGGTATTATTATACAAAACTAGTTATTCACAAAGAATTTGTAAAAGATTGATTACAAGGATGACTAACCCTACAATGTTAGTGATTTTTCCTATTCTTTACTAAATTGTGTTTCTAGCTATAGAATCAATGTGGTATTTTAGCTCAGGTTCTGATAGTCTTAAAACTTCTTGCTAAATGAAGAATAATCATTAGTTTCTTTACTGGTATTTTTAACCTAATAAAAATTCATATCATTCAATGACTAACAGATATTTTTCCAGTAAACATTTTTTTTTCTTTTATTCCGTTGAAAGAATAACAGAGTTGTATAACATTACAGATAATAATAAATAATGTACATGCATATATATATGAAGACTACTTTGCAGTTATGAACATGAATTGTTCTCCATAAGGTAACATTGTGTCTATTGATCAGAGCTGGGAATGATTGCACATAAAAATATTGTTAGAACTTAGATCTTTCAAAAAATATACTATATGGGTGGATAGGGATAATATAGCTCAGTGGTATAGCATTTGCCTAGCATGTGCAAAGGCCTGGATTCAATCCCTAATAATGGGAGTAGGGGAAAACTCCCATGGAACACTGGTGTCCCATAAAGAATTCTTACAGAAAAATACAAGAGAGTAATGTTGTTCCCCAAATATTCAGGGTAATATAATTCATGGATGGATATTATTTTCTTGGTTTTAAAGATTTTCCTCATGTATTTTCTCTTAATAATAAAAGAATATTTGAAAACTTTGCATTCATCATCTCATTTAATCTTCACAAGGATCACATTTTTTTAGAGAGAAAAATTCAAATCAGTAATTTCCCCTGGCTCCTCAAATACTAGAAGGAGAGCTTTTACTGTGAATTTTAAACATTTCCTTTCTCTTGAAACTGAGCTGACCTTAGTGATTAATTTGTAACTAATAGAAAAGGTCATACAGTTTCCACCTCGCTCTTTTATGATGCCTTTTTAAGTAAAAACCAATGGCTATGTAAGAAATCTCATCATCCTGAGGCCTTTGTGCTACAGAGGCCACATGTAGGAACTCTGGCCAATAGCCCCACATCAATTGTCAATCATGCAAGTGAACCAATTAAATGTCCAGACAACAGAGCCTTCAGATGCTTACAATCTCATGTGTGACTATAACCATATGAGAGACTTTAAGTGAGTACTATCTCGTTGTTCTATACTTAAGTGTTGGATTCTTCAATACACAGTAATAACAACCAGAGCAGCTAGCAGTAGAACCTGAATCTTTTTAGTCTCTAAAGCTCACCTCGAGTTATACATTTTACTGCTTCCTTACACCTTTGATGCTGTTACTACTTTTCTATACTAAAATCTAGTACGAGGCACAATTAAGTGTACAATTATACAGTTAGCTATATAAGTTTGGTATGTCCATAGTTCTTTGAGTTCTGTAAAAATTTGCCTAAATTCTCTTTTATTAACAATCCAGACAATCACTATTTTAAAAATAATAGTCAAGTTCTCATTTACCCAGCCAACATTTATTGAGTACCTACTATATGTTAGGCAGAATAAAAACTCCCAAGAACACAAAAATGACTAAACATAAGCTTAATCACTTTGTTCATCAGGGAGAGATGGAAGAAAATGGGGGAAAATGCACATATAAAAATATATGTGTATATAAACAGATAACAAAGCAAAAAGAGTTCTCTAACAGAAGAAAACACAAAAGAGATGCTGGCTGAACAGAGTTTAAAAGTTTGGTTTCCCAGGTAGATGGAGAGCGGAGAGGACAGAATGGAGAAGGGAAAAGATGCCTTAGTCTAGTTCTTTGTACAAGACCCCTGAGAATGACAATTCAGAAGAAGGAAAGTGGAGAGAAGAATCCAGAGGGTAAAAACTAAGATCATCCCCCCAGTAGGCCATGTGATTGACAGCTCTAATTATTAATATATTAATCTGTCAGGAGACTTGCTAAATTGAAGATTGTCTGTTTTCGGTCTATCAGAGTTTGTCTTCACATAAAGATATTTTCTCTCTTTTTCCCCTATAAGATAATGATGATCATTCTTATTCTTAAAATATTTTTTGTTTTTAGAACCATTAGTGAGATGTCTATATAGATCCATGATTTCCTTGTTTAAAAAATAAAAAAGCTTTAGGGAGGGAAGTTACCATTATTACAATAGTATTGGTTTACAGAACAGGGAAAACATCTCTTTCTTTGTTCAAGTGGCACAGTCTTCTCAAGAGAGCTATTTTCAACATATTGTATTTCTTGCTCAATGAGGTAGCAAGCAACATTTTTTCATATGCTTGTCTCTTGCTCATATGCTTCGTTTAGCCACCCACAGTTGGAGACTGCCCTGTTTGTTCATTTGGTTGTGAATTTATTTTCTTTTACTTTTTTTTTTCTTCACATCTGTTCGGCATCCTTTGGTTTGGAAATAATTAGAGCTGTCAATCACATGGCCTCATCAGTCCTGCTAGAGGTGAGCCTGTGACTCATGGTAATCCAATAAGAGTATCGCACTTACCCTCAAATGGTGTTTAGTCCAAGGATGGGCATGTTATCCAAATGGAGCCAGAGTGTTTTTCAAGGATTGAGATGAATGATGGGGAGGGAATAAAGGGTTATTTATTCATTAGAGACCCTGAACTACCAGGACTATGTGCTATCAGAAATCATCTTCTCCATCATCATGTCTACAAAATAAAACAAACATCAAAAGAAAACAGCGGAATTAACAGATGAAGTTAATAGGGAATGAGTCCTGGAATCTTCATTTAAGGGCATTGTTCTATTCTGGAATCCAGCAACCTTTGGACTTTTAAATTAAATAAACCAATAATTTTCCCCCTTTTTTCTCTTTGACTTAAGCTAGTTTGAACTGAGTTTCTGTCACTTCCAACCAAGAATCCTATTTAATTAGTTCACTCTTGTATTTGAATTAATAATTCTGGAAACATCTTTCATGATTCTTATGATCTAGCATCTTACCACCCTCCTTACAAACCCCTTGACATTCATTCAGCATGTGTGATTGTTAGGAACAAATGCTTTGAAGACAGACAGGATTGGGTTCTAATATTAGCTCTACCAGTTGCAAGTTGTGTGATTTTTTAACTAACCCATGACTTCTTCATGTTTTCTCTATAAAATGGGGGACATTATAGTATGCATTTTCCAGATTTATTTTGAGGTGATTCATGTAAAGCAATTAGCTCAATACTTAAAGAAGCTTAGAGTCTAGTAATTACGGTAGGATAGATAGATATGATAAAAGAAAAATTCTGAGATACTGCTCTGGTTTGGATCTGGTATGTCACCCCAAGGCTCACAAAAGGCTTTGTCTTCAATGTAACAATGTTGAGAGTGAAACTCTTGAGAGTGATTGGATCATGAATACATACATACTTACATATGTATATGTTCATACACACATGGATGAGTAGATACATAGTTAGAAGAGTGGATAGATAGACCTAAAATAAAACATTAAATAAACAATAGTTAGTATTATATTGTTGCTTTTATTATCTAGATTTCATTGTCTGAAGGGTGATTCATCTTTTATTCCCACTTTTTTATTTTCCTGTGCTCAAATTATACCTTCCAATTCTCCTAAGTGTCATGCAGCTACCTATTCCAAAAATTCAAGTCTAACTCAAGAACACAATGTAAGTTCATTTCCATCTTGGTCCATTTCTCTAAATATTTTATTTTCTTCTTTGGGGATACAATTCTACTGCATAAAATATATGAATCTTTTTCATTATAATCAAATGTGGAAGGTCAATAATCCAAAAGAAGTTTACTCATCTTTCAACAAGTATTTAGTAAGTACTTTCTAAGTATCAGAAACTCTGCTAGGCATTGGTGTTTGATATGGTTTGGATCTGGGGTATCTCCTCAAAAGCTCATGTGTTAGACAATGCAGATATGTTCACAGGTAAAATAATTAGATTATGAGACCTATGACCTCATCAGTGGGTTAATCCTTTGGATGCATTAGGAATTTGAATGGATTACTGGGTGGTAACTGTGCAGATGGGTATGTTTGGAGAAAGTAGGTCACTAGAGGTAAGCACTTGGAGGTTATATTTTATTCTTGGATTCTCTTTTGTCTCCTTTCCCTCCCTTCCCTTTCATCCCCTCCCTTCCTCTCCTCTCCTCTCTTCTCTTCTCCTCTTTTCTCTCTCGCTCTGTCCCTTCTCTTTGTTACCTGAATGCCATGAAATGCGCAGCTTTCTTCCACCATGCCCTTTCACCATGATGGTCTGCCTCATCGTAAGCCCAGAGTGACTAAACTAATTGATCATGGACTGAAACTCAAACTATGAACCAAAATAAACTTTTCCTACTCTAAAATGTTCTTGTCAGATATTTTGTTCACATCAATGAAAAGCAGCCTAATAGTGCTATAGCAGTGAACAGTGTGGACAGAACTCCATGCCTTCCTGAAGCTTATATTCTCATGATGTGGATACAGTTTGTTGACAACGTAAACATAAGTACTATGATGAAACATTGAGAAAAGGATGTACAGACAGGGAAGGCCTCTGGGAAAGGTTATTTATTGGTTTAGTAAGCAACAGAGAAGAGACATGAAATCTTGTGTTCACCTTTTCCTCTTTACATCTGGTCTCCTCTTCACTAGGACAATGGTTAACTGGGAGGTCGGGCACGCCAGGAACATCTTACCATGATTGTAGAAAAACCGATCCCAAACCAGAAGCATTGCTGTTGCTCATCCTTTTAGGTTGCAGTTCCTTCCTAGGTAGTACTGTCCTGTGCCTTGGTGCACCTGCATGTCCATAATTCTTTAAAGATGCTTCTGAGCCAGACCAGCTTCTACACCTGAGCAACTCATCCTTGAAGAGGTGTGGAGATTTAAACTTATCCAAATACTTCAGGCAATTCAATGTCATTCATATGGTTGTTTGATTCCCTAAGGTTTAATCACAAATTTGTCAGTGGTTAAAACACTGAATAGTGAGATTGAGATTTTTTTTTCCCTTCTGTTGCTATATTGTCTGTGTGCTTGTGCTAAAAAGGCAACAATGTCAGAGAAGCTACAGAGACAATGATTATTGGAGTATAATTAAAATCATGGTATAGAGTCATGTTGTAAAGAGTGTTTTCTCCCGAATTCTCACAAAAGATCTAATGTAAATGCTTCAGAATAACAGACAATCCGAAACAGAATAAATAAAATTTAAGCAAAATCCCAAGTGTGAAAAGAAGATATTTTAATTCACCAAAGGGTTTATTCTGCTCTAAAAAAAATCTTCAAAAATCCCAAATGATTATAATTACTCCAGTTTTCTCTCTGCCTCTACAGGAAGGCTGTTTCCTCATTCATAAAACATAACACAACCTGATTGTCTGTTCTGAACATCACAGAAAACAAAAGTTCAAGATTCAATGTATCAGTGGTTGCCACAACTGCAGGACATTTTTGCACAAATAGCTCTCATAGCTGGAGTTGATCTTAATCTGCCCACACAAGAAACCCGGTGTAGCAAATGTTAACAAAAGAAAAGCATTTTCCAGGAGTTCCCTGTCCACTCAGATTGGTCCCGTCTCTTTCTGTTTCTTTCTAATCCAACACTAGGATTAGAGGAATTATCTAATTCTAAGGAGGATTTATCACTATTTCAGTATCATCATCTTCTCCCTTCTTCTAAGACTTATTTTCAGATTTGCAGTGTTTTTGAACTTTAGAGGAAATGGGGATAAACAAGGAACTCAGACATATCTACCCCCCCCTTTTTTTTTAAAAATGACAAATAGTAATTGTGTACATTTGGGGGAGACAATGTGATATTTGGATACATAAATACATTGAGTAATGATTAATTCAGTTTAACATATAACTCACCTCAAGTAATTATTTCTTTGTGGTAATAATATTTAAAATTTGTTACTGTGGCTATTGTGAAATACACAATACACATTTATTAACTATGGTCACTCTACTGCGCAATAGAGCACCAGAATATTCCCCCAACTGAAATGTGGTACCCTTTGACTAACATCTTCCCTTCCCCTGTCCAACCTTCCCCCCCAGCCTCTGGTAAACAGCCTTTAATTTTTTACTACTAGGAGTCCAAATTTTTTGATTCCACATACAAATGAGATCATGCAGTATTCATCTCTCAATGCATGGCTCATTTCATTTGGTGTAATATTCCCTAGGTTCTTCCATGTCGTTGCTTTTGAAGACTGAGTAGAAATCCAGTGTGTGTGTGTGTGTGTGTGTGTGTGTGTGTGTGTGTGAGAGAGAGAGAGAGAGAGAGAGAGAGAGAGAGAGAGAGAGAGAATTTTTTTATCTATTAATCTATTGTTGGACACTTATCTTCCATACCTTGGCTATTGTGAGTAATGTTGCAATAAAAACGAGAATGCAGATGTGACTTTATCATATTGATTTCAATTCCTTTGAATATGTATCCAGAAGTGGAGTTGTTGGATTATATGGTAATTGCATTTTTAGTTTTTTGAGGAACATCCATAATATTTTCCAGAATAACTGTACTAATTTGCAATACCATGAGCAATGTACAAGTGTTCTCTTTTTTTCCATCCTGGCTAACACTCATTTTTTTATAATAGCCAATCAAAAGAATACCTTTTGATATCTGGAATTTCTCTGATGATTAGAGATGTTAAACATTTTTTCATGTATCTGATGGCCATTTGCCTGTATTCTTTTGAGAAAAGTCATTGGACATACATATTCTTGAATCCTTCCTCCCATTCTAAACATTTTGATTTAGTAGGCATGGGAAGAGCCCTAGAATATGCACTATAAATACACATTCCAGGTGATTCTTTTGTAAGGAAATGGAGGGCCACAATTTGAAAAGCGGTGTCAGTGGTGACAAAACAATTTTTCAAAAGAAGATTTACATAAAATATTAGATTTCATATATTCAGTGTTGAATAAAGATTAAGCTAGAGAACTGTAGAAATGTAGCATTTGGAATGTTCAGGCTGGGAAGGAAGATCATTCTTGTTTAATGCCTTCATTTTACAGGTGAGGAAATATACGCTCTGAGAAGTGCCCAAGGCTTATATAACAAGTTTTTGGCAGAAAGAGGGATGGAAATAAGGAGTTCTTAACTCTCTGTTCAGTCACTATTGTTTTACATTTGAAAATGAAATGAAATTGAAGGATTAATTAGAAAAGTTCTCATAGATTTTAACCTTTTGTAGATATCTAGGACTTCTAATTGTCTCTCAAGGTATAGCTGAAGTCTATTTAAACATTTTGGAAGGTGACAAAGGAGTTGATTTTCACAGAAGTAGGAAAATAGCATGAGAAAAACAGACCTGATAGAGGGCAAATTTTTTCTCTGCAGAGAGTCTAAACCATGATTTTATGTTTTAAATACCTGTAACTACACCTCTTAGTGTAACCAATGCCAGTTTCCTTTTGACTTTTCTGTGTAAATTCTGTTTCTTTTTCCTGCACAGCAAAGATGAATTATGACTTGTTGATGCATACATGATGAATAAGGCGCATGTATCATGAGTACTAACACCCAGATATAATTTCAAAGAACCCAGTATTAAGTACCTACAATGCCAACATGGAAAAACAATCCTTTGACAAACTCTTCTCTATTTTTTGACAAACTCTTCTGCATTTTTATAGGATAAAAAAAAGTCTATTTCAAAGTTGTGCTGCTGGCAGTTTTGCAAGAAATTTATAGATTTTAAACATGGCCATTTATTTGCATGTAGAAAAATACAAACAGGAGTGACATATAGAATTATCACACAAATTGTACTGGCCTGGTTGCTTAGAATATCCACTATCCCAGATGTTCTCTTTTTTCAAATGGGAACATCAAAAAATAAATTGCACATTTAGAACTTGAAATCTGACATTCTTAAAAAAAGAAAAATGTTTTCACTACTCCCAAAAGAATTGAACATATTAGAGTAGAAAGAGCACTGGAGTTGAAACCAGGTAACAGAAGGTCTGGGTTGGAGGCTCTGAAAAAGTTTTAACTTCTACTTGCTTAAGTGTAAATTAGAAATATATCCCAACATACCTGACACATTGTTAAAAGTCTTCTATGACCTTATAATTATAAAATGATTAAATTAATTACATATTATCTGATAATGGTTGTGTTTATTTATAGTGAAAATAGAATTAAAACTATTGGGTCACAATATTTACATTTAAATGTTACCTTTAAATATTTACTTTTCTGGTGAAAGAGCAACATAGCCTTTGGTAAGCATTATATTTCAGAAAGCATTTCAGTCTTGTTCTTTAGTTTGTGTACCCCAAGGTCTCAAAATTAGCTTGTAGGCACTGACTTGCTCCAATCCCCAAATCTTCATTCTAGGCAGGAATTAAGCCAAGTGTAAGGAGGAGAGAGACATGCTGCAGAGAAGGGGAACATGCCTAGACATAAATGATGATTGTATTCTTCCTGGTAGTTCAATTCCCTGTAAACAAGCCCAAACTTAAGATTGCCTCTAAGAGGACCACCTACTGCAAGCGATTTGCCTGTTTAACTTGTCAAATTTAATTCACTGAATAAGACAAATGAACAGCAGTGGTTTGAGTGCCACTTAGTCATAATCACAGAGTTTGGGGCTGGAAGAGATCCATTTTTAGGAAGTTTCCAATGTGATTCTGTTATCCAACCAGGTTTGGGAGCCAAAGCTATAGATCTTCTAATGCAGTAGTTCTCATTCTCTGGTACACATTAGAATCAAGGGGTATATATTTATTTATTTTTTACATTGTACTCAGGCTGTAATCCTAGATATTTTATTGAATTGGGCCACAATTTTTTTTTTTAATTCTAATGTGCAGCTTCAGAAAAGGACTGAACTTATTTAATTCCTTATTCTGGGAAGATAGGGAGCTTTTCTTGAAAGCAATAAATAATTAAATTTTCATAACCATGTACAAATATGAATGCTTAATTCAACCCAGAAAATCTTTATTGAGCACCTACCTATGGTGCAAATTCCTATTCAAGCGGCCTTATCTACTCAATAGAAAGCATGAAAGCAATTCAAAATTACACAAGGCAGACTAAGGTAAATGTCACAGAGCAGGTAAAGCAAAGCATTTTGGTATTTCAGAGGTCTGAGAGAGAACTTGAAGACTTGATCAAAAATATGACAGATGATCCCTTACAATCAAAGGATGTCGACTTCTGAAAGCTAGTGAGTTCTGAACCTGTAGAACTGAAGATAGTACCATACGATTTTGCAATTCCAGTTTTTGCTTCAAAACTTACCCTGTGTACCAAAGAATCATAAAGACCACTCATCATGGGCAGCAGAACTTAAAAGTGTCTGGAAAGGAATATTGCAATAAATAATAGTAACTCTTGATTTCTTTTCAATTCAGCATTTAAGATTCACAATTGCACTATTTCTAATCATGAAAAATTGTTTTAGAATGACTTTTAATGGTAGCTATGGAATATATGATCTTTCCTAGATATCTTTTCAAATACTTTTTTTTCCCCTAATTTTCACAATATATTCCCTGTCACTGTTTCTACAATTGCAGGAATACCTACCTAGGATCTCATGTCTGTTGTCTAAATTAACTCAAAGTCTCCTTTCTGGTTTTCGTTCCTCTAATCTCTTACCTCACTCAGTACAGGCTACATATTTTTGTAAGAGTAGTGATTCTACAACACTACTATAAAATCTTTTAAGTATGAAATAAACTACAGGTTGCTATAGTAAATATGACTTTATAGTGTCTATTTATATTTTTTGTTCTTTTAAAAGTTTAATTACTACTTGTTTATCAAAGTAATACATGTCAATAGTTAAGAATCAAAAAAACATCCCAAGGCATACAGCTCTCCTCTGCCTCATCCCTCCACATTCCTAATTTCTGCTCCTCAGAGGAAATAACTTTCAACTATTTTAGATGTATCTACTGGCTTTATGTGAAATGATATGCTTACACCACTACTTCTAGATTTCTTAATATAGGACATTGCCTATTGATTTTCTTCTCTAAAGACTGGAGGTTTAGCTTAATTATATACCCCCTGCTCCTTTCTGCATTAACTGTTTTGGGTACTGGTGTATGCCATTGAGCAAGATAATGTTCCCACACTTATAAACTTATATTCTGGTGTGAAAAGGTAAGAAATAAACAAGTAACCAAATAATTGAATGAATGGTTCCAGAGAGTGACCCATAACATGAAAAATTAAAAACTCAAAAAGAAAAATTGGCGAAAGACGGTATCCCCTCCCTCCTTAAAACCAATATGAATGTTTGATGATTGATATGAGTAGAAAATTACTTTATACTGAGGTATACAATATCCTGTGGCTCTATTTCTCTTATTGTACAACTATTTCTTTTCTCTGAGAATGAAATTGCCTTATTTTCCATGTACTAATTCCTTCCTCAAAATTCCCTCAGAATTTATAAAACTGCTTCTCAACATCAGTTAACCCTCTGGTTTTTCTTCCTTCTCCTTCACTTCTTCCTCTCTCAGCATTCCCTTTTGCTCTAGTCAGTTCCTGTGGCTTCCCAGGCCTGCAGCAGACCTTTGTCCAAGGCCCCCTGGAGTCACCTCTGCCTCTCTCTGGAGTGAGTCTCCTTTCCTGGCTATCACATCTTCCTCTTTCTTGATTTCTCAAGAAGTTCTCTAGAAGCTTCTTGAGAAAGGATGCATAGGAAGTCAGTTTTTGCAACCTTGAGTGAGTGAAAATGGATTTTACTCTATTCTCATTCTTGGTGGGTAGGCCGAGGTCAGAATTTTAGGTGGGAAATATTTGTGTCCTCAGAATTTTGGAGTCACTGGTCCTTTGCCATCTGGTTGTCAGTATTTCTATTGAGAATCTTGATGCTATTGTTATTCCTAGTCCTTGATATGTGATTTACAGACTTTTGTTGTTGTTATAAACCTTAGGGTTCTAAAATTTCAAAATAATTGAGATTTCATGAGTTGTTATTGCTTTTTGTTTGTTTGTTTGTTTTGTTTTTGTGGAGAGGCAGAAATGTGTGGTAAATAAAAATATAAATTCTATTCACTTCTTTAGCCCATTTATTGATTGGGTTATTTTTTCTTTGCTTTCTTTTTCTGATGTTAAGTTTTTTTTTTAATATACCCTGGAGATTAGTTCTCTATCTAAAATGCATGTGGTAAAGATTATTGTCTTCCATTCTGTAGGCTGTCTCTTCACATTATTGATTGCTTCTCAGTAAGAGAAGAAGCTTTTTCATTTGAATCCATCCCAATTATTGAGAGAGAAGTACAAATCAAAACTACTCTAATTCATCTCACTCCAGTCAGAATGGAAATTATCAAGAATACAAGTAATAATAAGTGTTGGCGAGGATGTGGGGGGAAATGTACACATATATTGCTGGTGGGACTGCAAATTAGTGCGATTACTACAGAGAGCAGTGTGGAAATTCCACAAAACACTTGGAATGGAACTACCATTTAACCTAGCTGTCCCACTCCTTGGTTTATACCCAAAGGCCTTAAAAATAGCATACTACAGTGACGCAGCCACATTAATGTTTATAGCAGCTCAATTCACAATAACTAAACTATGGAACCAACCTAGATGCCCTTCAACAGATAAACTGATAAAGAAAATGTGGTACGTATACACAATGGAATATTACTCAGTCTTAAAGAAAAATGAAATTATGGCATTTGCAGATAAACGGATAAAGCTGGAGAATATCATGCTAAGAAAAATAAGATTAACCTCCCCAAAATAAGAGCTAAATGTTTTCTCTAATAAGTAAATTCTGATTCATAATTGGGGGGTGGGAGAATAAAGGAAACTTTGGATTGGGCAGAGGGGAGTGAGGGGAGGGGAGGGGATAGGAGATGGGAAGGACAGTGGAATGAAATGGACATTATTACCCTAAATACAGATATGATTATACTACCGGTGTGACTCTGCACCATGTACAGCCAGAGGAGTGAGAAGTTGCACTTCATTTATGTACAATGAGTCAAAATGCATTCTACTGTCATATATAAATAGTTAAAACAAATTTAAAAAATAAAATAAAAAAGAATACAAATTCTAGAGCCAGACTACTGGGTTCATCAACTTGCTCTGTAACCTCAGTAGGTTACTCAACATCTTTGTGCCTTTGTTGGCTGTAAAACGAGGATAATATTCATATCTACATCATGGGATTTGGGGAAAATAGCAGTAAGACTTTAAAAAATTCTAGAATAGTGTCTGATACTTAACATGCTTTCTGTTAATGTCAGTTATGATTATTGTATTAATGTGCTAGGCATTTGTTTCAATTTGAAAGTTCATATTTTTTTCACAGCTGGAAAATCTGCTTGTTCTACTTCTTTAATAATTTCTTCCTTTTTTTCTTTTTAGATTCTTTATTTCTAGAAACTTTGTTATTAATTGAATTTCTTCAATGTTATATTCTGTGGAGAAAAATTTGTCTAGTTTATTTTTCCAGATGGTGTTTGATAAATCTTGTTAAATATGTAAATGTGTCCAGAAATAACCCTGCTTGATATACTCAGCTAACTTTCCCAAATCTGACAAATTAAGATATAAGATATTTATAGAAATATTTCTCAAACTATGCTCTTTAGACCTCAGGTTTGTAAGAACATGTCAATAAGTAAAACAAAAGAAAAGATCTAAACTCAAGTAAGTTAAATAGGTTTAATTTCTATATATCAAGACTTCTTAGAGCTTTAAATATAATAATATTCATTGTGAATTTTAAGAAGGAAACAATTACTAGTAGTTTCTAAATTAATCTTACTCCCAGTCCCATTTAGACAGCATATTATTAACTCCTTATGAAACAAGTTACAGCCATGTACAGTGGTACACGCCTTTAATCTCAGTAGCTTGGGAAGCTGAGACAGGAGGATCATGAGTTCAAAGCCAGCCTCAGCAATTTAGCGAGGCTCTAAGTAACTTCACAAGACCCTGTCTCAAAATAAAATATAAAAAGGGCTGTGGATAGGGTTCAGTGGTTAAGTAACCCAGGGTTCAATCTCTGGTTACACCCCTGCACCAAAAAAAAAAAAAAAAAAAAAAGTAGTAAAATGTAGTTTGAGAATTTTTTTTTTAAATCATAGCATGTTTTCTAATTCTGTACCTGTGAAATGTTTAATTTTCATCCTGAGGGTTTATTTATTTCTCCCATTTCCAAGTCCATGCTGGGTCCTGATCTCTCATGATTGCTCTCTCAAAACTGTTAGAATATCAGATTGACCATTGTGGTTCAGGATCTAAATGATGCAGGGGGAAATAAAAACCTGTGTCAGAGAAATCTCCATGTTCATTATCAGGAAGAATCTGGAATGCATAAAGGGTAAATAGTGGGATGGTGTGGTATAAAATAGATCACCCAAATAGTCCTCAGGTGGATATCTCACTTACACCTTAGTGTTAATTTTAAGGTAGAGTCAGGTAGAAAAAGAGATGACAACCAAGGTAGTTCTCTTCTCTGCTCTTTAGTGTTTGCAAACTATCTTTGCATGTAATGAAGATTCAGATCTTGTGGCAAGAACCTCACACTGACAAAACCAGAATCTCCAGGGAAAGGTCCTAGGAATTTTTATTTCGAAAAGATAATTCTTAGGATGGGAAAGTTTAGACAATACTGTGCACTAAGCCACAACTGTGGGGCTTGTTAGCTACTCCTGACCCTGGCTTCCACTTGGCCTTCATATCCATGGTAATCCTGTTGGAGAATCTGAGCTCATTATTGTCACATGTCTCTGCTTAGCTTCAGATTCTGATTGTGTAGTTCCCAAACCCACGCTCATCCTGGTTCTGCTTTTTCTCTCCCAACTTCATATTTTGGACTGGCACCAAACTGAGTGAATTCCTTCTCTGATTAATCTGCCAGAGCAGCTCAAGGAAAAAAAAAGAAAAAGAAAAGAAAGAATAGAGATATGAATATTTTCTAATATTTGAGGGAATTGGACGTTAAATAGATTCAAGGTAACTGAAGAAGAATTGTGAAAAGAAATTTTAAAAAATAGTTGATGCGATTTTAAAAGCACACAAAAAAAGCAATAACTGAAAAGCATGATCCTTCTGTGCTGTTACTATCAGCAATGCAGTTTTCTGATGTGGCCACTAGTATTTCATGAATTCTGGAAACAATCTAATGGCTTATAAACATTTGACTAATATGTGTGTGTATACTTCTCTTACACAATAGTTTTATGCTTTCTACTCTGCTCTACATGTTGCTTTCTTTATCTATTTTGGTGATTGCTTTAGGTTGAATTGTGTCCTTCCAAAGATATATTGGAGTCATAACCCCCAGTACTTCAGAAAGTGACCTTATTTGGAAATAAGGAAACTGAAAATATAATTAGTTAAGATGAGGTTTTATTGGAGCAGGATGGGCCCTTAGTCAAATGTGACTTGGAATCCTTAAAAGAAAAGGCACAAAGACATACAGGGAAAATGCATGTGAGGACAGTTAACAGAGACAGAAAAACTCCAAGTCTTGTTGACAAACCATTGGAAAGTAGAAAGAGAAAAAGAAGGTTTCAAAAGGAGAAGACATTACCTTGATTTTGGATCTCTAACCTTCAGAACTACAATTATAATACACTTGTTTTGAGCCACACTTTTTGTGGCACTTTGCTTCAGCAGTCTTAAGAAACCAATACAGAAGTTCTTCTCTATCTTCAGAGAGCTGCTTCACCCTACTGGTCAGTTTCATAGGAATCTATCATATGGCTGGGACATAACTTTTTTTATGGAGTCCCCTATTGATGAACTTTAAATAAACAATTTAACTTTTGCTATTAAAAATGATGCAGCAATGAATTTTCATACGTGTGTCATTTTCATACCTGTGTGGGATTTTCCCCGAGCTAAATACCTAGGAGCAGTAGGTATTGAAGTAATATTTTTTGCACATGAACAAATGAAAAATAATGATGACTTGAGTAATTCTATTATGCCTCAGTCCGGCTGCAGCAAAATAACCGGGGAGGTGATGAGCAACTTGTATACATTGATACAGCAGGAGTGGGAGCCGTTTATTGTAGGACAGGAGGGGTATATATACATTCCACACTGCTTATCTTAATTAACATAAACTAGATACAGCAGTCAACCAATAAGGAATCTCCACACTTAATGGCTCGCTGGCGCTGGCGTTACTTCACAAACCACTCCCTCTGGCAAAATGCCAGGCGCCATCTTGACTTGTTTACAGACCCTAACACTATTTAAAAACAAGAGGTTTTGTACTGAAGCCAATAATGTTAAATGGGATGATTTTGTCCTGACTCTCCGACATCCCTCCCTTTAAGTGTTCACCTATACCTGTGCCAAACACTCTTCTCTGGAACTTGGCAGTTATCTGAGTTTTCAGTGTTATGATTCTTAGGACCTTAGGGTATTTGCAAGAATCAAATGAAGAAAACATTAGTGAAAGTGATTGTCCTACACAAAGGCAGGGATTTGGTATTGTTTTTGTCTGAAAACAATATTTGATAACTTTCTTGTGTCCCCTATCCACATTCTACACAGACACACACACAGGCGCGCGCGCGCGCGCACACACACACACACACACACACACACACACACACACATACACACACACTTGCTGCATTGTATATCAAATTCTCCTGTATTTATGTTTTCATATGTTTAGTAGTTTCTTATTATCTCCTCCTTTATATTTGTTCACAATAGTTCATATAATGTCTTTTCTAAAAATGATACTATCTGACTAATGCATGTTCTGTTCTGTGTTTTTGTGGGCTAAATTTCTCATCAATGAAAATTCTTTATTTCCTAAAGATGGCCTTTACAGAATACTGTTTCTGTGAACCACTTTCTTTCTCTTTCTTCTCTCAGATAAGAATAACTTTTGGGGAAATATATTTTAACCAACGGATTTGGAAAAATCAGCACAAGACCCATTTAATTGTCACAGCTAATCCATAATAAGGGATGCACAAAGGAAGGAGGTGATTTCATCTTGTTTTCCTAAGGTCACAAAGACTTTTCTTTCAAGGAAAGGTTTAGGATTGGAACTTTGGTCACATGGTTATTATTCTTAGTATCCTCAGTTTTATGTCCTGCCAAGAATTGTCAGAGCTAAGAGTAGGCTGTTGTTTATACGATATAATTGGTGAAGTGCTAGGATGAGTTTTAAGTCTTCACACATCTCTCCTAGAGCATTCCAAGGTACTTAAAATTCCTAGCTTTAGAGTCAATGCTTTTGTGAATTCTCTCCCTCAAATGTAAATAGCCTAAAGGGATATCATAATAAACCATTATCAGTCATCAGCAACTCAGTGTGAACTGGTCTATTAGATTCTTTTCCTGCTGACAATATATGGCCAAGAAGAAAGTGGGAATTCAACAGAGAAGCCCAAGTAAGCTCACTGAAGTAAACTGCCTGCTGCCTCTGCCCTGAGAAAACAGAGTGCCAGGAGGTACATTCTCTGCAATTTCTTCCTCTACTCCTGCTTGGCCCCCCACCCCTAACGCGCCCCTGCCCCCCAGCGCCTTTAGGGGCAGCAAGCCCTGGGACTGTAAAGGTCTAGAGAAACCAGGTAAAAGAGCCTTCTTCACTTGCCTGGACAGTAAACTCCAGGTAAAATCATGAAGAGGCAGCTATAAATTTTTCTAAATGTTCAGTTTGACAAGCATGAGGATGATTTTGGCAAAGGCGCAAAATGGTATCTGGCAGACAAAATAGCTCAACACACTTCTTCAAAGCATAAGGTTGTGATTGGCTGTTTTTTGAACCAGGCTATATAGTGAGATGAAAGTATTCTGGGCTCTCTGTTTTCCCATTTCTGTGACCATTGTAGGGCTACTTATCTCCATCCATGTTGGAACAGCCTTTTTGACCTTGCTGAATATTTTATAGTCCAGAAGGTAATTGGTATTCTCCAGTGTATTCTACTGTAGCCTGAGATCTACTTGGGACTTAACTGCTCAATTTTTCACAATCTCTTTCTCTCCCTCTTCCAGGCCTTTCTGATTCTCACGTGACTAGAAAAACTGTTAGATAGAGATGGTATTCTGTCTAGGTAAACCTGCCTAGACTCTTGGCCACATCTCCCAAGAATTCACATGCATCATAGAAGCATTTTAAGAACTGTAAATTGAAAGCACCCCACGGAGGAAACTTCCACTATCCTTGAGAACAGTCAACAAATTGTAGGTGGTTTCATAAATGAGATTCATCCAGAGATGTTTCAATCCAAATATTGCCCTGTTATTGATTTATTTTACTTGTCACATTATCTCTCTGTGATATTTATCCTGTATGTGAAGATTTTCTCTAAATAAAGGAGTTTCCATTTCTTGCCACAGCATTGTTTGTATTCAATTACTGGCTCTTTTTCCTAAAACCCTGCTCAAGATGCTCTGTGTCCTACAAACAAGAAATCCCTCCTGCAACACTGTCTCCTACAAAGTGAGTGTTTTAGGTCTTTTTTTTCCATCCTTAAAGATTTCTTGAGAAGATTTCATGTCCTAACTTCCATTTTCTCCTCAAACAACTGTAATAATTTCATTATTAATCGCAACAGCTAATATTTGTTGAGTGAATAACATGTGCCAGGCCCTGTGCACCTTACGTATATTACCACATCTAAATCTTCCAAGAGTCCAATGAGGTAGTTGTCATTAGTAGCCCTTGTTTATGCAGACAGCAACACTGATGCTTAGAGAATATCGTTTTTTGCATAGTAAGTCAGACAGAATGGGTGACAAATTAGGAAAAAACTTCAGTTTTGTCCTATAGCTGATATTTAAACCTTGCCTATTATTTAAAATGTGTATTACTTCCACCAATTCACCATAAACAATTACTTTTTAATAATCTTGAACAGGAATTTTTGGAGGGTACCAGGGATTGAACTCGAGCACTGAGCCACATCCCCAGTCCTATTTTGTATTTTATTTAGAGACAGGGTCTCACTGAGTTGCTTAGTACCTTGCCATTGCTAAGGCTGCCTTTGAACTTACAATCCTCCTGCCTCAGACTCACAAACCGCTGGGATTATAGCCATGTACCACCATGCCCAGCTGATTTTCAGTCTTTATGTTCATCTCTTAGCATCAGTTGCCACTGTTGGGCCTGTGGGACCTTTTTCCAGCTTTCATTTCCATAGAACTATACTCTTTTCATATTTCTACATTTCTAAATATTCTTTCTGACTTCGAAAATTTATTCTCTTAAATTCTCTCGTAAATGTTGGTATAAGTTGAATTATCTTCTTTTGAATGTCTTTGATCTCAATGGGTCAAATATGAAGAAACTAAGTCAAGGTGTGTCATGAGAGCAGACAGAAGCAGAGAATTTGTGCCAGCAAAAAAATGTGCCTTCCAAATCATGGCAAAGTCAATCACATGTCTTATACTCTACAGTAAGATGAAAAGATTTTGAATTGGGTGTCATTTCACCTGCATTATAACTTGGTTCTACCGTCAATAGAAATGTGATCCTAGAAAAGTCAGGTAAGCCATCTGGAGTTCACTTTTCTTATTTGTAAAATTAGAGATTTCAATGTGGTGACTTCTGATAGTTATCTAGTTACAAACCTATTATCCTTTATGCACCAGTTTTAAAATTTTTAAATCATGGACTCATTAGTAAAGAAATCTTTGTAAGTACTCCCATTTAGTAAAATGCTACATGAACAAGTTTGTGAATTATTCAGAAATGTATAAATTAATAAGTGCATCACTTTGCTAATATATTAAGTATGTTATGAAACACAAAAATTAAGTAATAAAAAGGAAACAAACTATATTTTAATGTCTTATTAGCTGTGATATTATCATATTATCACTAATTAGTTTCTAAAACCACAATATTCAGATAGGATTAGGTTTATCATTTTAATGAACGAAAATGCCTGTTTAAAATAGTTTAACAATTTTGAGTTTTTGCCCACTTTTTGTCACATTTGATTAGATTGTCATTATTTATATATTGCCATTTGATTGACACAGAGTTCTTAATCGCATTCAGAGAACTGTTGGCAATGTCATTTTCTTGTTTGCTGACTCTTACTATCAGTGTAATCTTCCATATGAGTTTCTTTCCACCAATATTTTAAAGCATGTGCATATTCTATAAGAATTAGTTTGGCTAACTAGATGGCATAGTACATAAATCCACTTACCCTGTGTTACTGAATTTCCTCAATAACAGATCTTTAGCCAAAGACAGAAGGGCAAGCCATTTGCTTGGGAGGTGATCCCAGGAAGCATAAGGGAGGGAATAGGTAAAGGGAGAAAAGATAAAGGATGTTGTGGGCCCAATCCCAACAGTGACCCTCTGAGAAGTCCATGTGGAATACCCCTCCTGGACAATGAGGGGCATTTATCCACCAACTTTCATTCCCCATTACTTTATGGTCATCTCTGGTGGCTTTACCTCAGGGTTGCACCTTTTATGACAGACCAAACTTCCATGGTGATGGAGAATCATGAAGAGAAGAAGAGAGATGCTGGTGCTAGAGGTGAGAAACCAGCAAGCTGCAAACTGTTTATCTTACTTCAGGTAAACTCAGATGGGCCCAGCAGGTAAGGGTGAACTAAACTTGATGATAGGATATGGTTATGATTAGAGTCCGAATTAGTAACTTTGTCAGGCTGAAGTAAGCAAAGAAAGAAGCACACCAGCTTCAGCCTCTCCCACTCTTTCCTCAGGATATATTGAGTAACATATTTTGGCTATTTATGTATTAAACATTAATAAAGTATCATTTCTTCCCATTTTTTAAACAAATTATATAATTGAAAACTCTAATATTTTATTTCTACACTTTGAGAGTAATCTTGTATGTCTTTTGGGAGTCTGCATCTCTGATTTAAGATTAGCTCCCTAGAAAAGTGAGCCCAGGGCCTGGTCCCTCAGACTGCTGAGATGTCTGTTCTGACAAAGGCTGCTTCAAACCCACGACATATGCCTCGTGTCCTGGTATCTATCACCACTCCAATGCTAAACTGTGGGTTCTGGGTAGGGCACATGCATGGTCTCCAAAGACATATGTCTGGATACCCTGAAGGGCTCTGGAGTTGCTAAAACTTCAAGGAGCCCTCTTAGAGGAAGTGTATGTGTGTGTGTGTGTGTGTGTGTGTGTGTGTGTGTGTGTGAGAGAGAGAGAGAGAGAGAGAGAGAGAGAGAGAGAGAGAGAGAGATATTGCAGTGCCAGAGATCACACACGCCAGGCAAATTCTCTACCACTGAGCCACACCCCTAGACTGGTCATTTCTTTAAACCTGCTCCGCTTATGATACCATGAAGCTGAAGTTTAATAATAAGCAGATTGGGGCACAGAAAAGAGAGTTCTGAGACAGGCTTTTACCACAGTGACAGCTATATTGGGATCTAAAATTCCCTCAAAAAACAAAACAATGTACTTCTCTAAAGGTGTTAGGGTTTGTTTTTAAACAATAAACCATTTGAATTATGAAAGCAAACATTAGAAACAAATTTTTTGGAATGTTTATATCAACAACAACATATCACTGTTTTCTTGAGCTTAGAAATATTTTCTTAATAAAGATTTTTGCCATAAAATGGAACATTTTATGTCATGCATTTTGTTTCTTACCTGAAAAGCAATCTATAATAAGATTACACACATGGAAAAATTTACAACAGAAAGCATAATAGAAAATCAAGCTCAGCAAAGCTCTCAGAAATTATAATAAATCATATTTTAAATGTTCAAATAACTAGATATTATGCACTTTTTACATTAGATACAACCTGTAATCTAATGAACATGTTTTTCATTCTATTCAAAGCAAAGTTACAATGAACTTGTTAGGATAAAATCAGTTTGTTGCATTGACCTCCCACCTCATATATTTAGAACATATATTAGATAACTATTTAAAAATATACTTCAGTAAAAGTCTCCAAATTAGCATTTATAAATTTTTTCTTTGGGTGAGTTTTGACAAGCTTTGTTTTAATTTCAGAACTGCTCCTAACACCAACCTTCTCAAGTACCAACCTAAATTCCATTGCTTGATGTAGTTAGTATCCCCCCCCCCGCCTTAAATTGATATTATGAAAACTGTATCCTTTTTGTTTTTACTCTTTTCTTTTCCAGAAAGTGTACATTGTAACCTTTAAAACTTCATATTTTCCTACTGCCTCAACATCCCCACTAACGGATTCTGAGCACCTCACCCAGGCAACCAGGTAGGTATACCAGTGTAATAGCATGGTCCTTTTCACAAGGGATCCTTCTTACCTCCCCCTGACTATGATCTAGTGACACACAAAGACATCATTGAGATTCCCTCTCATCTTTTCTTGTGCACCCCACCCTGAACCCCAACAAGGCCCATGGATCCTCCCTCTTGCTGCTTTCCTTCTGTTTGGTTGACCCTGATTCCTTGGAGCTTCTTTCCCCATGACACCTTTCCCAGCATGCAGTGACTCTCTCTGGGACCCAGCGTATAATACACTCCCTTTCCCTAGACTCTTCTCTTTCTTATGGTCACACCTGACTGAACATCTCATAAAAGAACATAAAACAGAGAAAAGAGAGTAAGAATCTGTTTTCATTAAAATGCTATGATACAATTTCTAAACTTTACTGAAAAGTTCAAAAGTTCTTAAAAAAAAATCCCATTAGCTAGGTATTTCACATTTTGTAGATCTACAGTGCAGTTGGGCCTTGGGAGAAAAGCCACACTCATATATCACTGATGGGACTGCAAATTGGTGCAACCAATCTGGAAAGTTGTATGGAGATTCCTTAAAAAACTTGGAATGGAACCACCATTTGACCCGGCTATCCCTACTGCTTGGTCTACACCCAAAGGACTTAAAAACAGCATACTACAGTGATGCAGCTACATCAATGTTTATAGCAACTCAAATCACAATAGCCAAACTGTGGAACCAACCTGGATGTCCTTCAATAGATGAATAGATGAAGAAACTGTGGTATATATACACACTGGAATATTACTCAGCAATAAAAAAGGATAAAATCATGGCATTTGCAGGTAAACGGAAGGAGTTGGAGAATATCATGCTAAGTGAAGTAAGCCAATCCCCAAAAAACCAAAGGCCAAATGTTTTCTCTGATAAGTAGATGCTAATCCATAATGGGGCGGGGTATGGGATGAGTGGAGAAACTTTGGATTGGGCAAAGGGGAGTGAGGGGAGGGGAGGGGGCATGTGGTTAGGAAAGATGGTGGAATGAGACAGACATCATTACCCTGGGTACATGTATGATTGCATGAATGGTGTGACCCTACTTCATGTACAACTAGAGAAATGAAAAATTTGTGTTCCATTTGTGTACCACGAATCAAAGAGCATTCTGCTGTCATGTTTAACTGATTAGAACAAATTAAAAAAAAAGTTTAGGTATTTGGTTATTTAGATATTTCAAGTTGCACTATGACTAAATAAAGTAGATCATTGAAACTTTATAGTTTGTAATTTATCCATCCCTTCGTCTACTCATATTTCCAACCTTCTATCCTTTCTTACATTCATTCGTCCATCCACATAGACCTTTGATGAGTGCCTTTCCTGGCACTGATAATATAGAAACTAAAGGATTCTAGTCTGATGTAGAAGGCAATCATGTAAGCAAATAATAATCATACGTAAGATGAGTTCAGTAACAAAAGTGCATACCTCATAGCTGACATTGGATAGGACAGAGATGGAGTAGTGCATACTTTCTGAGGTCAAGAGGTTTCAAGAAAAAAGTGATGTTCAGCTGAGTATTAGATATGAGTTTACCAGGTAGGCAAAACAAACACATAAATAAACAACAACAACAACAAAAACATGGTAGAAGGCCCTCTCTCTGAGCATGGTGTTGAATGTACAGAAAACAGAGACACACAGACAGAGAGGGAAGAAGGAAGGAAGAAAAAGGAAAGAAAGAAAAGATATTTAGGAAACCATAAACTGTTTGTTACTGTCAAAGCATGGAATGCAGGTTTGAGGCAAATGGCATGAAGGGCTATAAATGTTACAGGAGAGATCTGGACCTTACTGAGGAGGTACCAATAGGACTTGTAGGGACAGAGTAAACTACTCAGAATTTTGCCTTTAGAAGTACTTTTTCTAGCAACAGTGTGAAGGATGAATAGCAGAAAGGAGAGACCCAAAGTACTAAATTTTGTACATATAGTCCTGCTCTCCATGTGGAATGTCTTCTGCCCTTCCACATCAGCATATATTCATATCAAGTACTTTATCTGTATGATTTAAAGTCTAACAGTCCCAGACTGCAGTTCCAGGACACTCTGAACTATGGCTTATTATTATACATCAAGTTAGCTCTTAAAACTCACTTGTCCAGTGGTATTTCTTTTTAATTCAAGTTTTTGTTATTATTTGCTAATTTTAATAGTTTTATTGAGATAATCACACACCATGTAATTAATTAATTTTAAGTATGCATGTCAATGATTTTTAGTAGATTCAGAGTTATGGCGAATTGATTATTATCACCATGATCAATTTTAAAATTTTCATCACCTCCAAAAGAAATTCTATCTCTTAATAGACACTCATTTCCCACATCACCAAATTCAGCCCTAGCAACCCCTAATGTACTTTCTGTCTCCACAGAATTGCCTATTATAAATAATTCATATAAGTAGAATCATACAATCTATGGGCTTTTTTGACCAGTTTGTTTCATATAATATGTCTTTAAGTTTCACTTAGGTTATAGCATGACTTAGTGCTTCATTCTGTTTTTATTGCCAAGGAATATGCTTGTGATAGCTTGGATCTAGAATGCCCCCAAAAGCCCATGTGTTAAAGGGTTGGTCCTCTGTGTGGTGCTTTCATGTGGTGGTGGACACTTCAAGAGGTAGGGCCAAGTGGGAGGTCTGCCATTGCACATGTGCTCTTGAAGGAGATATTGGAACCTCCACTCTTCCCCTTCTCTTTTTGTTTCCTTGCAACGTGAGATAAACAGCTTCTGTCCACCATGCACTACCTGCTATGATATGCTGCCTCAGCCTAGGCCCCAAGTAGCAGAGTCAATAACTGTGGACAGAAACCTCCCAAACTGTCATCCAAAATAAACGTTTATCTCAGGTATTTGTTATAAAAGCAGAAAACTAACACAAAACTATTATGTAAATAGACTATATTTATTCATCCACTCTTCACTTGATGGTCATTTGGGTTTTTTTCCAGTTTTTGGCCAATGTAAATAATGCTGCTATGAATATTCATTTACAAGTTTTGTGTGCATAGTTACTAATTTCATACATAGGAGTGCAATTGCTGAGTACAATGTTAAACTTTATGTTTAACATTTTTGAAGAGCTGTCAGACTGTTTTAATAAGTAGTTGCACCATTTAACATTCCTAACAGCAATACATGAGAATTTCAACTTCTCACCATTCTCATCAACACTTATTACATGCTTTTTAAAAAATTTATGACAGCTGAATGCATTACAATTCTTATTACACATATAGAGCACAATTTTTCATATCTGTAGTGGTATACACAGTATATTCACACCAATTCATGTCTTCATACCTGTACTTTGGATAATAATGATCATCACATTCCACCATCATTAATAATCCCATGCCTCCTCCCTTCCCCTCCAGCTCCTCTGCCCTATCTAGAGTTCGTCTATTCCTCCCATAGTCCCCCTCCCTATCCCACTATGAATCAGCCTCCTTATATCAAAGAAAACATTCGGCATTTGGTTTTTTTGGATTGGCTAACTTCACTTAGCATTATCTTCTCTAACTCCATCCATTTACCTGCAAATGCCATGATTTTATTCTCTTTTATTGCTGAGTAATATTCCATTGTGTATATATGCCACTTTTTTTTATTCATTCCTCTATTAAAGGGCATCTAGGTTGGTTCTACAGTTTAGCTACTGTGAATTGTGCTGCTATAAACATTGATTTGGCTGTGTCCCTGTAGTATGCTGTTTTTAAGTCTTTGGGTATAGACCGAGGAAAGGGGATAGCTAGGTTAAATGGTGGTTCCATTCCCAATTTTCCAAGAAATCTCCATACTGCTTTCCATATTGGCTGCAGCAATTTGCACCCACCAGCAGTATGTGAGTGTACCTTTTCCCCCACATCCTTGCCAACACTTATTGTTGTCTGTCTTCATAATAGCTGCCATTCTGACTGGAGTGGTTTTGATTTGCGTATCTCTTATTGCTAGTGATGATGAACATTTTTTCATGTATTTGTTGATTGATTTTATATCCTCTTCTGAGTGTTTCTTTGGGTCCTTGGCCCATTTATTGATTGGGTTATTTAACATTTATTATTACAACTCTCTTAAATGAGGTGAAGTGTTATCTCATTGTGGCTTTTGATTTACATTTTCATAATAGCTAATGACCTGCACAGAACCCCACAACTGAGGTGACATTAAGTGATGAAAGGCTAAATGTTTTCCCTGCATTCAGGAACAATACAAGGTTTTTTTCCTAATATTTATTTTCTTTGGTTTATTGGTTATTTATATATCATTTTTTGCAGAAATATTGGTTTAGATATCCTTTGCCCACTTAAAATTTTGTTTTATTTGTTTTTTCATCATTGAGTTGTATATTCTAGATATAAATTGCTTATCAAATAATTTTTGGGCCTGGGCTATAGCTCAGTGGCAGAGCTCTTGCCTTGACATGTGAGGTACTGGGTTTGATCCTCAGCACCACATAAAAGTGAACAAATAAAATAGAGACACACTGTCCATCTACAACTATAATAAAATTATATATATATAATTTTTAAGTATTTTCTCCCATTCAGTGGGTTCTCTTATTTTCCTGATAGTGTCATTTGAAGCTTACAAGTTTTATATTTGATGAAATCCAGTTAATTTTGTTGTTGTTGTTGTTGTTGCTCATGCTTTGAGTGTCATGTTCAAAAAGGTTTGGTCTAATCCAAGGTCAGGAAGATTTAGTACTATGTTTATCTAAGAGTTTTGCATTTTTAGCTCTCACATTTAACTCTGAGATCCATTTGGAATAATTTTTCTTTCTTTCTATCCTTTTTATTTTTTTATTTTTATTTTAGTTTTTTAGAATACCAAGGATTTAACCCAGGGTTGCTCAACCACTGAGGCACATCCCTAGTTCAGTTTTTTTGTTTGTTTGTTGAGACAGGGTCTCACTTAACTGCTCAGAGTCTTGCTAGGTTAGAACTAAATTTTTTGAATGTGTATATGAAATACCTTTATTATTTTCTTTTTCAAAAAGTGGATATATAGTTGTCCCAGCACAATTCATTGGAAAGACTATTCTTTCCCCATTGAATGACCTTGGCATCCTTGTCAAAAGCCAACTGAACTCAAAGGTGAGGGTTTATATGTGGATGCTCAGTTCTATTAAATTGATCCATGCAAAGCAAAAACAAAAACAACAACACAAAGAACAACAGAACCCCACAGCTGAGGTGAAATTAAGTGATGAAAGGCTAAACGGTTTCCCTGCATTCAGGAACAATACAAGGATGTCTGCTCTCATCACCTCTATTCCCTCTATTCAGTATTGTATTGGAGGTTGACCCAAGGCACTTAGGCAAGAAAATGAAAGGCATTCAAACTGGTAAGGAAGAAAGATAACTGTCCATATTTTCTGATAACCTGATCTTTTCATATGTACAAAATCCTATGGAATCCACCAAAAAAACCTATTGGTGCTAATAAAAGAGTTCAGCAGCAAGATTACAGACTTCAAAACGTGATTTTATTTATATTCATTAGCAATGACCTATCTAAAAAGTGATTGCTGTCTTTCAGCATTAAATATCATCTTAGCTATGTTTTTTTTTTCTGGTTTTGTTTTCTTGTTTTCTGCTTTGTTTTGTTCTTGGTGCCTTTCATCAGGCTAAAAAATCCCTTTTTATTTTTAATGGGTAAATGTTTTGTTTTTATCCTGAAAAGATGTTGGAATTTTTTTAAAATGGTCTTTCTGTATCAGTTGAGATGGCCCTATTTTTTTCTATTGATAAGGTTTATTACAATAATTGATTTTCAGAATTTAAATAACTGTATTTCTGGATATAAACGCTATGTGGTTGTGATGTATTGTTCTTTTTATATTTTGCTGGATATTTGCTAGTTATTTAAATGGATTATTATGTCCATATTAGTAAGAAATATAGGTCTGCAGTTTTCTTGTATGTCTGCGGCAGATTTTAGTATCAAGGAGATACTGGCATCATTGAATGGGTTGAAAATGTTCACTTCACTTCTGTTTTTTGGAGAAGTTTTAGAACTGGAATTAATTGTTCTTTAAATGTGGAGTTCCCCAGTGAAATCATCTGAGTTGACTTATTTATAGAAAGTTTTTTGCTTTTTAAAATATTATTACTAAGTAAGTCCCTTTACTTATTTTAGGTCTACTTAGATTTTCTATCTCTCTTTGAGTCAGTTTCAACACCTTGTGTCTTTCTAGAAATGTGTCCATTTCATTGAATTTATCTAAATTATTGACACATTGATATTCATTGTATTCTCCATGTTCTTCTTATTTCTGTAAGGTTGGTAGTGTCTCCTTTTTACTTCCTGATTTTAGTGAGTCTTTTTTTTTATTTGAGTCTTTTTATGGTTTAAATTTTTGTCATTTTGTTGATCTTCTTGAATAACCCTTTCCAGTTTTGTTGATTTTTCTCTACTATTTTTCTTGTATCGATTTCATTATTTTTGTTCTAACATTTATTATTTCCTTCCAATACTTACTGTGAGTTTAATCTGCTGTTCTTTTTTCTTTTATTAGTATCTTACAGAAAATGTAACATTATTGTTTGAGATTTCCTTTTATAAATTTTTTTTTTAGTTGTATATGGACTCAATTCCTTTGTTTTTATGTAATGCTAGGATCAAACCCAGTGTCTCACATTTGCGAGGCAAGTGCTCTACCACTGAACTACAACTCCAGCCCCTGAGATGTTCTTTTTTAAAAATGTAAAATAGATGCACTTACAGCTATAAATTTCCCTGTTTTAGCTGCATTCCATAAACTTATTATGCTGTGTCTTCATTTTCATTTGTTCCTTTCTTCTTTGACTCACTGGTTATTTATAGATTATTTAATTTTCACATCTTTGTGAATGCCCACAGTTTCTTTTTGCTGGTAATTTCTAATTCCTATCCATCATGATTGGATAAATATTTCTACAATTTAAGTTCCTTTAAATTTATCAAGCCTTGTTTTATGAGCTAGAATATGGTCTACCTTGGAAAATGTTCCATGTGCTCAAGTGAATGCACATTCTGCCCTTGTCGGGTGGAATATTCTATAAATGTCTATTAGGTCTAGTTCCTTTATATGGTTGTTCAAGTTTTCTATTTATTTTTTAAACATTCTATTTAGATAGTGTATCCTTATTGAAAGGAGAGTACTGAAACCTTCATCTATTATTGTAGAATTATCTAGTTTTCTTTCTAATTGTGTTGGGTTTTCTCACCTATGTTGGGGCTCTGTTGCTAGGTACATATATATTTATGATTGTTATAATAGATTGACCCTTCTATTATTATAAGATGTCCTTGTTATCTCTAGTAACATTTATTTTCATTTTAAAGTATATTGTGTTTGATTTTATTACAGCCATTTCAGCTTTCTGATGGTTATTTTTTTATATGAGGAGGGAAAGAGACGTATCTTCTCAGCCACACTCATTGACGTGGAGCTCCTCCTTAACCAAGCTTGACTGTAGGGAGATCAATGTGTGGCTCAAATGCCACAGAATCTCACTGTTTTCACAGTTTTAATACAATGTCTTGAGTAAATGCCTCTAAATTTTCTATTCTCTGTTGATACAATTTCAAGAGACTTTAACTGATTTTTACACAGTTTTGTCAGCTCTGCTTGTTTTGCTGTGAGGAGAGGGTCATTGCAGATTAACCCATCCTAGAAGTTCTTTCACTAGTATATTTTTAAACATTATTTATATGGCTTGTCAGACACACAGACTATGCCTTCCCTGAATTGGATGTAAATTCAACCCTTGGTTAAAGGGGTCCAATTTTGGAGTGGTATTTGTGGAGAGTCTTTTTCCTGAGAATCCAATAATAATTAATGATCTCTTTTAATCCTTATTTAAGATAAGGATTTATAAACATAGTTTAACAGTTGTTCACTGTATTTTTTGAATATAGCCCTTGCTATATTCACTAAGTCACTGAGACTTATTTTTAAAAGGACATGTTTCTTTCTCTCTTCCTCCTCCTCCCCAATCTCACTCCTTCTCTAACCTCACAGGAAACAGGATTATCTTTCTTCCCCATCCTAGGCAGGGTTATCTGTCCCTGAGCAAACATCCACCACAGGAAGGAAGCAATTCAGACTTTGGGGATGGCACCAGAAGATCTCAGAAACCTATCTCCCAAATTAACAAGTGAATTACAATTCCACACAGAACATGTAGAATATGGCCTTTGAATCACCTCTTTAAAAACCCCTTGTTCCCCTTGATGGGCAGAATCACAGCCTCTTAGACAAGAATCCCCTGTGCTTCTTCTCTGCTAACAAAGCAAGAAACTTTCTTTTTCTTTTTTTCTCAAAATCCTATCCTTGTTATTAGATTGATATCAGGGTCCAGGACCGAACTTTCAATAAGAATAGGAGGATTCAATGGAATAAAAGTCATGTGATTCTAACTTCAAAGTCTAAACTATATTCTACTATTCATCAAAGATCAGTTTCTTCCTCCTCTATAACTAGCAAAATCTTAAAGATGATTGAGGAGGAGAATTGATTATGGGGTTAGGGAGTAAAGAATAAAAAACAATTTAAAAAATTGGTCTGAATTTCCTAGTAGCTACCTTGTGACTGGGGGACTGTCTTATTTAAAAGCTGCTTATAACATGAAGATATAACTACCAGCATTTGACCCATATGTTCATCTTAGCTACATTTCAGGGCTCTTAATGTCTCATATTTACATGAAATAAGCACCCCAACCCATTTACAAAATACTCACAAATCACCTTTCAAATCTGGATTGCTTGTTGTGTAATTAAGTAATTCTTGATAACCCAATTCTTTGCTTCTGTTTTTCTAAAAGTTTTAATTGGCAAAGCATTTCATTAAATGACTTTTCAGCATTTGTTGACATAGTTCTAAGATTTTTCTTCTCTCTTCTGTAAATATTATGAATAATATTAATAAGTTTTTCAATGTTGAATAAAATTTGAATTTCTGAAAACACATGCTAATTACCCATGGGATAATCTTTCTTTTCATATACTGCTGAGTTTCACTTCCTAGTATTTTTAAATATAAATTTATAAATGTTATTTAGCTATGATTTGGTTCCAACATTGTAAAATTTAGTTATGAGTGTTGTGCAAAGGAATCAGAATAAAGTACTAGTGGTATATAGTGCAAATATGAAACAAGGTTAATTAGGAGGAAATTATCAAGTAGAGAATAAATAGTATGCATGAAATGTTCTGAATTATCATTTTCCCAAGAGTTTATGGAAAAAAGGCATGCTCTATGGCCACTGTTACTATGAAAAGGTATCTTTTCCCATTATGTTGAACATATTTATAGGGCAGAAGGGCCACTGTGCAACATGGAAGGAAGCTCCTTGATCTGTAAAGCCACCTTGTCAGAAAGTTGGAAATGGACTTTCAGGGCTCATAGGATTCATTATTAATAGAGGAGTTTACCTATTTCATTTAATGCCATACTTGATAGATTTTGTTCTATTTCTGGTTTTTAAAAACACTTTTGGTTTGAGTCTTTGCTTTCACTTTCCTTTTAATTAATTAACAAAATTTACCTTTTGTTATGTAGTGCTACAAAACACATCCAAGCTGATAAGTATAAAAGATGAAATGTTATAATTTTGGAATGAAGTCCTTCCTAAATATGACACAAACCTCAGGAGTCATAAAAGGAAGGAGCAATAAATTCTAGAATATCAAAATTTTAAAAATCCATTAAAAAATTTTCTCAACCCAAATCCAAAAACAAATGAAGAAATATTTGGAAATAATTTAATAAATAAGGTACTAATTTCTCTAATGTATACAAGTCATTTGGGAAAATATATTTTTTAAACCCTACTGGAACAAAATAGGCAAAAGAATAAGAGTAAATGGAATCACAAAAAGAAAATATAAATGAATTTTAAACATAAAAAGATTATTATACTAATACAAGAATAATACAATTTAGAGTTATGCAAAGATTATATTTTCATATGTAAAGTGTCAAGTACATCCAAAAATGATAACATGGTCCAAACATTGTTGGTAGGGATATAACGTGTTATTATCCATCATCTCTGAATAGTGCTTTGGTACCAGCTTTCAAAGTTACAAAAGCTCATACCATTTCACTTAATCAATAATTTCACTTCCAAGATTTTTTTTTCTATGGATATACTGGCATATACAGAAGATGACAAATGTACTCAATTATTACTTCATTGCTTGGGATAGAAAAAGACCCAAAACACCCTAACAGGGAAACAATAAATTATGGTATATCAATCTGTGGCAGATTGCATCTATAGACCCATTTCTGCAGACTTTTCTTAATATAAGTCTTTTGCCATTGTCACTTTGCTGCACCCACCCACTTTGAGTGGGGTATAATTGCCCGGCTCCTTGGTTTTAGCATGTGAGTGGTTCTTGTTTACAGCATATACAGGCGTGGTACAAGCAATATCTTTAAAAGGGCTGAAGTGAATTAGGCTTGATTGCTCTTGTGCTTAAACTGTTGTCATGAGAATAATATGCTTCAGCTATTCCACTGGTCTTGGGAGGAAGCAAGAGTTTATTTAGAGCATAGCTGTCTTCAAGTAAGGTGCTCTAGTCAAACCCAGACTAGAATAGAGCCTCCAATCAATATACAGAAGGATGAGCAAATCCAGATTAGCAGTTTGCTAACCAAGATCAGATCATAGTATCCTCAATCAAACCATAGACACATAAGCCATACTTCCAAATAAATATCAGCTGTTTTAAGCTACTGAGTTTTCAGGTGGTTTGGTGTACAGCAAATAGGTAATACACTATCCAATGGACACTACCCACAAAAGAGGTCTTTATTGTACTAATGAGAAAAAAATCTCTGAAAGTTACTAAACTGAACAAAATGCTGAGCCATGGGTAGTGTTTGACTATTTTTGAAAATGAATTTGCATAAATGTGCATATTTATGCAAAGATACATACAAAATATCTGATAAAAGCTTGTGGCTGAGGGACAGAAGTGGATATGACTTTTTGCCATATATTCTTTTGTCACTTTTTTTTATTATGAAGAAGCCAAGTCTTTTGCCCACGTTGGCCTTGAACTCCTGGGCTCAAGCAATACTCTTGCCTTAGACTCCTGAGTACCTGGAACTACCTATAGACACACAATCACACCTGGTTCTCTTTTTGTTGCTTTAAAATTTTAAACTGTTTAAATGTGTCATATCATTTTTTGGAGTTAAAATTTTTTTAGAACTCAGGCTATGGATAGGGTTCCAAATTTTTCTGGTGTCTGATAGAGTATGGGGAAAAAACATAACCCTCAATCAGTTAGATTCTTAGATTCTTCTTCCTTTACAAGTACCACTTGGATGTTTGTTTTACTTGTAGAATTTTTACCATAAAATCAGGAGTTTCAGTAGTTTTTGTCTGGTGTAGAACTCTATTATTATTTCTTGATCGCTGGAAAATGTAGGTAAAGAACACTTAAAACTCAATTAAAACAGCCCATTTGTTAAAAATGGGCAAATAAATTGATCAGACATTTCATGAAAGAAGATACATGGATGAAAAATAAGCACATTAGAAGGTGCTCAACAACATCAATCAATTAAAAGCAAAATGAGATGTCATTACATACCTTGTAAAATATCTAAAATTTAAAAAATTTAGACCATATCTGCAGAGCTTTGTTGAAGCTGCCTGCCTGAATAAAAGGCACTGTTGGTGGTAATAAAAAATGATACAATCATTTGGAAAACCACGTTAGAAACCAGTTTGTTAATATCTGAACAAGTTAAAAATGAATCTACCAAAAATGCCCAACCTTTCTACCTCTTGGCACTTATCCAAGAGAGATGAAAGCATATGTCCATACAAAGACTCAGATGTAAATGTTAATTATAGCCTTTTATGTGATAGCCCCAAACTGGAAAGAGTCCTATGTTCATCAGTTGGTAAAGGATAAATGAAAAGTCCCCTATCTATACCACGGAGTACTACACAGCAAAAGCAAATAAAAAGGAATGAATGTGTGACACTTGTAGCAGCATGCATGAATCTCAAATTAACTTTACTGAGTGAAAGTTGCCAAGTTAAAAAAAAAATATACACGATATAAATCCATTTATGTGAAATTCTAAAAAAATCAAACTAATTATAGTAGTAAATCAAATTGCTGGTTGTCTGCATATGGGATGGGGTACAAGTGACATATGGTTACATGGATTACAAAAGGGTATGAGGAAACATTTGAGAGTGATGAATATGTTCATTTTTTATTGTTATGATGGTTCCAAGAGTGTTTACTAAGTGGAAAGTTAGCAAATTGTACATTTTAATTATACATAAAAAATTGAAAAAGAAACCAAATGTTAGAATTTGTAAGGTTATTTAATAGGTGCACAGTTATTGTTATGCTTTGAGTATTTCTATACTAAATGTCAAAATATTTTAATTCCATTTAAAAAAGAAAGCTAAATTTCCATACTTGAATCAATTGATTTAATAAATTGGTGGAAACAGCACACTCCCTGAATATTGGGCCTTTGCCTTTTATTCATCATTGCATTATCAGTTCTCAAGGGAGCATCTAGAAGCACTCATCATACACTACAAAAACATTTATTTAATAAATGAATAAACTCAGTTTATCAATAGCTAGTTTTTGTTGGTGATAGGGATCCATCCTAGGGTTTCAAGCACACTAGGCAAGTATTTTTCTACCTCTGAGTCACATCCCCAGTTATCTTCTCTAGAAAGCTTCCAATTCATCACCATGAAGCTTGGAAATTATGGAACAATTTTAGGGTGACTGCCGATGGTATGGAGGATGGTTGTAGACATGACCAGAAAACCTTTAAATGTCTTCAGTATTTTCTGAATCTGTAGGCCTTTTATTTAGACAATTTCTCGATTCTCTCTTATAGCTCTATTAAATTATTTTTTGTCAATAAACTAGTAGTTTTATTTTATATTTCTTTTTTTATTTGTTCTTTTTAGGTGTACATGCCAGTACAGTGTATTTTGACATATTATGTATACATAGAGTATAATTTATTGTAATTAGGATCCCATTCTTGCAGTTGTACATGAAACGGCGTTTCACTGATTGTGTATTCATACATGAATGTAGGAAACTTATGTCTGATTCATTCAAGCTCTATTAATTATAGGTGAAGCCCTGTCTTATTATTGAACATTGACTGGTCAGTGTTTGTGTTATTCTGGTTCTATATTATTTTGAATACCACCCCTTGGTAATACTATGACATTATTATTTCTTGAGTTAAAGTACCTCCTGATGTCATGTATTCCTTCAGAAGGTCTTTATTCAAGTTTAGCATAGACATTCTTTGACATGTTCTCTAACCCAACTTCATTCTATCATCATCCACACTACACCCCATTCAGCCATATAATTTGACACTGGCTTGACTTTCATCTTCCTAGTTAAACTCTTTAACCTTTTTTTTTTCCACTGACATGATAGTATGAGAAATTTCTATTCCAAAATACATAACATCTTTTGGTATTCTCATCCTCAGCTTTTATAGAGGGGATCTGATAAATATTCAGTTATTGGATTTGAACATTTGAAGCAGTGATACTAGTCATCTATAGGTTGTACTGTAGCTTGCTGTGTAAGACATAAAAATAGATTACTGAAGTTGGAATCACATACCCAAACTGTGGCCTAAGTCTATCTGCTCAATGTCTACCATGGATGCAAAACAGATTGTCAATTAGACATTTTTTAAAGGGAATTGCTGGCTTTAGGAGTGGTTCTGTTTGGAAAGCAAAGTAAATGCTACAAAAAAAGAAAGCACATTAATAAACATTTATTGAACTTAATTAAATTTAATTAAAATTAATTGAGTTTGGATGGTAGCTACGGTTGCCACTGCTCCATTTTTTTGGCTGAATTTCAGTTTGGGTTTAGAACCATCTTGGGGAATAACTAAAGAAATGGAAACTCTTTTATAACATCTTAAAAATTTAATTAATTTACATTAAAATGGATATTAAATAACATTGCTGATTTAAATATTTGCCACAACTTCTTTTTAAAGGACAACAATTTCAATCAAATAAGACAGGTTCTTCTTTAAACAGATAAGTACAGTGTTTTATCTTTTCTCTTGGTATATTTCAACTTCCTCACAATCAAACCTAATTCTTGTTGCAAACCATTAGAATTTCTCTTGTACATCATTAAAATAAAGAAGTTAACTGTATTACAATTTTTAGAATTATAAATGTCTATATTCTCACCTCCATAGTAAATAAATCACCAAGATTTGTAGATTCTCTTAAAGATCTATATAGGTTATATTCAAATTTTCTAAAACCAATGTTTCCTTTCAAAAACAAATATTTTATAAAGTCCCTTAATTATTTAAATGTAACTTCACAATTATATATATATATATATAAACTATAATACTAAAGGAGAAATAAAAGGAGAGTAATCACATATTAAATAATATATATGGTACGACAGAGAATGTTTGGGAATGAGTATATTAGAAGCCTTAAGGAAGTGATGATATATTTCCACCCTATAAATAAGCTAGGATTTAAGAGATGTTAGACTGATATTGTAAAGCTACTGAGAATAGCTTTTTTCAGTATTAGACATTTGGAAGTAAAAATCATGGCAAATATAACTATAAATGCAAACTGACTGACATAGGTAGGGTTTGTGGGTGATTCAAATAGAATGAGTGGTGTGGCTGCTGGAGATAAAGTTTAGGTAAATTTCCAAACAAAACAATATACATTCTTCCATTAATAAACAACATAGTTGTATTTCCAGTATAAAACACACACACACACACACACACAAACACACACACAGACACACACACGAAAAGTATTTGGAGTTTAAATGTAAAATGGAGTTGTTTCTAGGCTGAAACTTCAGGGTTTTATCTATGAGAATACCTAAATGGCTATTTGAAAGTTATGTGCGATTCAGAACAATTCTTGATTGTAGGGAATTGCTCCCCTAATTACACAATGTCCAGTATCCCTGGCCTCTACCTACTAAATGTCAAAAGCTCTTCTCAATTGTTGCTGACAATCAGAAAATGCCTCCAGAAGAATACGAAATGCCCACTAGGGGCAGTGTCTCACTGTGGAGAGTCACTGGTCAATAAAATCTCTTCTTGCATGGTAATCTTTTACTTCTGCTTCAGTATGTTTCCTCATCTTTCCTCATCTTTCACTTGGACTTCCCGACTTTTCTCCTTATTCTCAGTCTTCTCTGCTTATAATTCAACATACATGTTGAATTACATGTCATTCCCCTGCTGAAAATCTATATTGGTTCCCCAGCACTATAGGGTAAAACCCCTTTTTTTTTTTTTTCAGATTGGATGGAGGTCAGTAATCTGATATCATATTTCAGATCTGACCTGTACAACCTTCTCCTATGTAGCTGTACTCTTCCCCATGTAGTCGCCAGAATTGAAAAAAATAATCAGTCTTTTCACCAACTTTGCTAGCTTTTTTCTTGGGGGGGGGGTCTGGCAAGTTCTTACTAATATTTCAAAAGGCAACTCAGGCATTACCATCCAGTAAAACCATTTCTTGTTATTCTCCCACTTAATCCTGAGCTTTGTATCAATCTTATGTTTTGTAACTGTTAGTCTGCTATTCCCTTAAATTGTGAGTTATCTGAGGGAAGGGATTTTTAATCCTATCTAGTGTATCAAATAGTTAGAGGTTTATGAGGAGGTCTTTAAAAAGCATTTATTTGTTTACTTTTTGTAGTGCTGGGGATGGAACCCAGGGATTCATACATGCTAGACAAGTACTCTACCATTAAGCTACATTCCCAGGGCATTTTTTTTTGTTGTTGTTGTTGTTTTTTTACTTTGAGACAGGGTTTCACTAAGTTGCTCAGGTTGTTCTCAAGCTTGTTTCTCCAGCCTCAGCCTTCAAGAGCTGGGATTCCACACTCATCTAAAAAAGCATTTACTGGACTAAATTTCAGTGATAGTGATAGGTATTTAGAGAGCTCTGCATATTACCATATAATTGTTTTTGTTTGTCTTTCAATATTTTCTCATCCTTTAGCTAGCTAGTTTATTCTTTCCAGTTGATCACAGCCTTTTAGTTTATTCTTTATCTAGTAGTTATTTAATCCCCAATGAATTTCAAAACATCTTTATTATGCTTTTTTACTAGCTTCCATCCTCCTTGTAGTGATTGAGACAAATATGTCCTTTGAAGCCCATTCTCTCATTTTTATTTTACTTAATTAAGGCTATATATCTCAGATGACTATTCTTTCTAAAGTTATTTGAAATCAGCTCATGAGAATAGGATTTGTTTTTAACTATTCCGGTTTTTAAAAAATTATTATTCCATATGTATAATTTCTCTTTTTGTCACTGTGACTCTCATATTGGTTGTTTTTAGTGTTGGTTCATGGTTTTATAGCATACATGTTTGGTGTTCACCAGGACTTGACTTTGCGGTATTTCTCATATTTAAGAATGTTCACCTCTTTCAACTCCTTTGCTAATTAAGCAAGGATGAAAATAAACTAGTTTTAAGAATCTTGGTTATTATATATCTGGGCTTCATGGTGTTGCTTTGCTAGCTATCATAAGAGTGGCCATAATCATTCATCATTTTTTTCCTTTTTTCTTTTATATCTTCATTTAATTTACTTAATTTTATGTGGCACTGAGGATTAAACCCAGCGCCTGGCATATTCTAGGTGAGTGCTCTACTTTGAGCCACAACCCCAGCACCCCCACCCCCAGCCTTTTTTTTCTTTTTCATCTACTTTATTCCTTGCCTTCTCAGGATTTAGCAGCAATATTTCAATAATGTGTGGATGGCTTTCCTTTGGGTCATTAGAAAAATAGTTTCTGCAGAAATAATCTACATAAATGATAGTGTAGAGACATTTTTCTGGAGGCTATTTCACAATGTGACCTATTGAGATACACTAAATTGGTTCTTATTTGTCAGGACATTCAGCTCTTTCCTTTATTTCATTTTGAAATGGAAGAATAAATGGGGAAAAATGTGCTCTGAAATCCTCTGTCCCGCTTTAGCATGTAAATAGCATCATGCACAAAAAATTTCAAGCTGTCAGGAGTAAAGAAAGTATGATAATTTAGGATAATTAAATGCTTGAGACAATCAAAATAGAACTGATCCTAGTAAGTTTTTCTTACTTGCAGAAAACTTCTTTAAAAAGTAGTTACTGATCTAAATGTCTTTCAATAGGGCTGTTAAAAAATTGTACAGTAACAATCCACAATATGGACTATTCTACAATCTCAAAGAAAGCATACCTACATGGATGGACATAAAAAATATGTATGGCTGTTTTTAAAAAAAGAAAGATTGTGAATGATATATGTATTCTGATCTCATTCAGTTAAAAAAAATAACAGAAACAGTAGCAAAATATATACAAAAAATAAGGGTGAAGATGTACATACCAAACTTCTCTAAGTCTGCACTGAGAACTTACATTTCTGTGTTTGTTTACCAGATTATGAGCTGCTTTGTTGCTACATCAATTGCAGGATGCCAAACTAAATTTGAATTCCAATTAGAAACAAGTTTTTTAGTGAAAGAATTTCCCACATATTGAATGAAAGATATTTTTACTGAAATGTTTTCATTGTGTATCTGAAATTCAAGTTTAACTAGGAGTCTAGTAATTTTTATTTGTTAAATTTGGAAACTCTACTTTAAGGAGACCTTTAATTAAACATCCTGTACTTCTGTCACTAACAGTTGCAGAGATAAAATAGGTCACCATAAATGACAGGAGGGAAAGTAATTAAGGAGAAAACAGTAACAACAGGTGGTTTTGCTAAGTATGTTTCATACATTTCAATTCTCATGAAAAAAATGCCTTAAAGTTTTATTAGTGGTACTAATTTTTTTTAGGGGAGGGTATCTTGTTTTTTTGTTTTTGAGATTGGTTTTCGATATGTTACTTGAACTGGAGATCCTCCTGCCTCAGCACATGTCACTCCACCAGATTTAGTGGTCCTATTTTAAAGATTAAGAAAAAGAAATACACAAAGCAGTCCTGGAGGTGCATTTCTATAATCCCAGCTACTTGGCAGGTCCTTAGGTAGGAGTATCTCAAATTCCAGCCCTACCTGGGCAACTCAGCTAGACTGTGTGTCAAAATTTAAAGACTGGGGATGTAGCTTAGTAGTAGAACATTTGCCTAGCGCTTTCCAGGCCTTGTGTTCAATCCCCAGTACAGAAAGAAAGAACAATAACGACCTCCACAAGACATAAATACTAATGATATTTCCCTTGCCTCTGAGCTGTTTTGAAGATCAGATAAGAATATGTATTGTTTTTCTGTATTCTAAAATGTCTCAGTCTTCTACCAGAGCAGTTGCTCTTTTGCTAAAATCAAAAGATTTTATAAAATCAAAGATTTAAATAATGCCCCAGCGTCACTATAGTTTTAATTAATTTTATTTTTAAAATTATATATTCAAACTGCCTCTTTATAAAAGTGTAAAAACTATCATGAGTTTTAACACATGTATAGATTTATATAACATCACCACAATTGGGATACAGAACATGACTACAGCTTTTCAGATTCTTTTTTGCAAAAAATGTTTCACATTTATGTTGCAAAAAATAAAAGAAAGGGATTTAGATAAATGTGCTGAAGATGCAAATTAATGAAACTGGCTTTTTGCACAAATCTCTGCAGTCTCCAATCTCTGCAGCTTTTTTGTCTGGGCCATTTTTGTTGTTTTTTCTGCAGACCCTTTTTACTAACCATGAATAGATGCAGCCTTGAGGCCCTCACACTAGACATGTTACAGGAACAAACTTCAACATTACTTATTTGATCCTTTTTATTGTACCAGATCTTAATTTTCTCAACCGTTTTCCTTAATATCATTTATCCCACTCTTTAATATGAAGAAACCTGGAATAACAAAGACCTTCTTAATACTGTGGAGGAAGTTATTTGATTGGGGCAAAGGGGATATAGAGTTTTTGAGAGAGCAATGACAAGGCTTTCAGGACCCAAGAATCGTTCCAATATAATAACAGATCCCTCCTGTAATCAAGCACTTTCTTAGTTCTTTTCCCCAACCCCATAGTCCTGCTCCCTGCAGGGTGCCCCCTGGGTCTAGGGACTTTGGGATAAACTTCTGCATTCCTGGATCAGCCTGGTCTATTCCCCATCCCACCAAGTTCTTTCAGCTTAAGTTACTTGCACTGACGCCACATCTGGAGGGGGTGGGGCGGGCGGGTCCGCTTTCTGGGTGACTCACTTGGTTGCTATTTGCCTTTTGTTTCTAAAATGCTTTGGCTGCCGTTTTCTATCTTCTGCTTTTAATTTTTGGAGGAGAAAAACCTAATGAATCAAGAATGAGTCTCCTCTCCACTAATCTTTCTCAACCGCCCCTCCCCCAAAGTTGGTTCTCTCTCTTCACAAGTTCAATAACTACCCAAGACGCGCGGGGGCGGGACAGGTGGGAACGCATTAACAACACTTAAATCTGAAGTTGACAGCCAAAGGTACCAGTTTGGTGGGGAGACTTTCTCAAGCTCCCTTACACACTGCTCGGCGTTTGCTATTGCCGCTGTACATTTCAGCTCATTTCTTTTTGCTGCTGCTGCTGCTGCTGCTGCTGCTGCTTTGCGCTGCTCCGTCACGCCTTTATCTCTTCGCTGCCAAAGGAGCCCGAAGTAGGATAAATTCCACGAGATTCCCCAGCGGTTTCGTTCCTGTCCGAGGTAAATACTGTATGCAAAGTGTAGAACCACCAAAGGATGCCGGGGAGGGGGAAGAGAGAGGGATTCCCTCACCTTTTCCGGCACGTTCCCCGTTGATTTCCACCAGGAGGAGGCGCGCAGCCGGATCACCCAATCTCCCTTTCTAAGTCCACCCTACCTAGGGCTGCCAAGGTTGGCTGCGCGGCCAAAATCCCTCCTGCAGGCCAGGCCCTCCCCCTCCCCCCGGCTTGGTTTTTCCCAGCTGTGGAGGTTGGGCCAGGGGCTGGGGTGCTAGGAGAGTCGGCGCTTGCAGCGCGGAGCCCGGAAGTCGCCCTGACTCTGGTGGGACTCCGAGTTGGCTTCGGAGGTGGCGGGCACGGAGGTGAGCTGTGGGGAGCCAGAAACCGAGCAAGAACCCAGAGGTGGCGCCGGGGCTTCTCCCTGTCCTCGGCAGGAGAGTAGCTTTGGTTCTGATTGCCACCCAGCTCTGGGTCCCACCGCCGCTTTGTTCGCGGACTCCGTTTCTCTCCTTGGGAGAGGACTTGAACCCCCTCTAGGATCGAGAGACTGGCGGGGCGCGGGTTGGGGGTGGGGTGCGACAGTTCTACGCCCCTCCATTTCCTATTAATCCAAGAAGATTCAAAGAGAGATCAAAGGACTCCTGTAACCTGAAACTTCCCTTTGGTCCTAACCTGGACCGGGAGGAGAGGTCTGGGCGGAGGCGGAGACCCCGGAAGGCAGGTGGTCCGCGGAGGCGGTGGGAGAAAAGAACTGGAAGATTGAGAAGTTTTGTTGGGAAGACGCTGGGGATTAAGCGAGAAGTTAGAGGCGGGAGATGTGTGAGATCGGGGAAGGAGGAGGGCGGGAGGCTAGATGGGTATATATAGTGTGGGCCGAGGCGAGCCCAGACTTGGCGCTTCGGGTCTTGGAACTAGATACCGCTCGGCTCCGGGGTAGGATGTGCGATGCGGTTGGGGGAGAAGAAGACGGCGCGGGCGGTTGGAAGGAGGTCTCTGGGACAGAGTGGAGACCTTGGCTCTCAGAGACCGGTTACTTCTCTCGGGGAGGGGTGGACACCGGGGTCTTCACGCTTCTCTCTCGCTTGTCCCAGGTCGCGCAGCGGATCCACCGACTGGCGCCAATATCAAGAGGCAAGGAGGTGCCACCTAGGGCGGCGCTGGAAGAGGAGCGGGAGGAGGAGCGCGGAGACCTGCGTCCCTACCCGCCGTGCGTACTTTCTGGAGGGAAGGGCGGGGGAATTAGCCCCGGGAGGGGGACGCTTGGTGGCAAGGGGGTTATTAGCCAAGTTCCGGCTGCGGTGGTCCCCCTCGGCTCCCACAAGAGGAAAGTTTTCTCCAGACGTTTCCGGCCGGCTCGCTCCCTCCGGGCCCAGCCTCCCGAGCCTTCGGAGCGGGCGCCGTCCCAGCCCAGCTCCGAGAAGACGCGAGCCGCGATGCCTGGGGGGTGCTCCCGAGGCCCCGCCGCCGGGGACGGGCGGCTGCGGCTGGCGCGGCTGGCGCTGGTCCTCTTGGGCTGGGTCTCCTCGTCCTCTCCTACGTCCTCCGCGTACTCCTCCACCTCTTCAGTGTCGTTCCTGGGCTCGGCGGTGTCTGCTCAGCCTCCACTGTCGAGCCAATGCCCACCGATGTGCGAGTGCTCCGAAGCGGCGCGCACCGTCAAGTGCGTGAACCGCAACCTGACCGAGGTGCCCGCGGACCTGCCACTCTACGTGCGCAACCTCTTCCTCACCGGTAATCATCTGGCCGTGCTCCCCGCCGGCGCCTTTGCCCGCCGCCCGCCGCTGGCCGAGCTGGCCGCGCTCAACCTCAGTGGCAGCCGCTTGGTGGAGGTGCACGCCGGCGCCTTCGATCATCTGCCCAGCCTGCGCCAGCTCGACCTCAGCCACAACCCACTCGCCAATATCAGCCCCTTCGCCTTCTCGGGCAACAACACCAGTGCTTCTGTTCCCAGCCCCCTGGACGAACTGATCCTGAACCACATCGTGCCCCCTGCAGACCAGTTACTGAAGCAGAACCGAAGCTTCCAGGGCATGGTGGCCGCGGCCCTGCGCACGGGCCATGCACTACGCGAGCTGCGTAGCCTGGATCTGGGCAGCAATCAGTTCCTTTACCTGCCTCGGGACGTGCTGGCTCAACTGCCCAGCCTCAGGCACCTGGACCTGCGGAACAACTCGCTGGTGAGCCTGACCTACGTGTCCTTCCGCAACCTGACATACCTAGAAAGCCTCCACCTGGAGGATAATGCTCTCAAGGTCCTTCACAATGGCACCCTGGCGGAGTTGCAAGGCCTGGCCCATGTCAGGTTATTCCTGGACAACAATCCCTGGGTCTGCGACTGCCACATGGCGGACATGGTGGACTGGCTCAAGGAGACAGAGATAGTTCAGGGCAAAGCCAGGCTCACCTGTGCATTCCCGGAAAAAATGAGGAATCGGGTCCTCTTGGAACTCAACAGCTCTGACCTGGACTGTGACCCTATCCTCCCGCCATCCCTGCAGACTTCTTATGTCTTCCTGGGTATTGTTTTAGCCCTGATAGGCGCTATTTTCCTCCTTGTTTTATATTTGAACCGGAAGGGGATAAAAAAGTGGATGCATAACATCAGAGATGCCTGCAGGGATCACATGGAAGGGTATCATTACAGATATGAAATCAATGCGGACCCCAGGTTAACAAACCTCAGTTCTAATTCGGATGTCTGAGGACTGGGGAAAAAGGACAACTCTGCATGAGGTGTAGACTTAAGCTTTATCCAGTATTAGGCTTGCTCTACTTCCACCCTCCACTATAGACACCGCTGACTTTGACTGAAAGCAGTGAAGGGGTTTTGCTTCTTGTTACGTAAATTTTCTTGGTGTGTTCTATTAATGTAAGAATGTAAGACGATGAACAACTGTGCATAGTGTTTGCCCTCTTTCTTTTCTTGGAACTCCTCAACACATGTGGAGTGATTTTTCAAGTTTCAGCATGGACTCCTTGCTGTTTCTCTTAGTACAGTTCAAGGTGTAGCAAGTGTACCTACACAGATAGCATTCAACAGAAACTGCCTCAACTTTTTTTGAGAAAAATACTTTATTCATAAATATCAGTTTTATCCTCATGCATCCCATGAACTGCCTGCAGATCTTAGCAAGCTCTTAAAATAACCCTGTAGTGCACAGGAGCACCTGCATCCAAGAGCATGCTTACATTTTACTGTTCTGCATATTACAAAAAATAACTTGCAACTTCAGATAACTTCTTTCACAAAGTAAATTACTTTTTTTGATTGCAGTTTATATGAAACTGTACTGAATTTTTTCTTTTTATAAACTGCATCAAGATTGAACAGACTGAATTGTTGGAAAAAATTCAATAAAGATTCTTAAAAGAATTACACTGTGTTCAAGTTTGGTATTTGAAAAATGGATGAAGGGCAATAATACTGAATGGTCTTGGTTCAGATGATAATTAAGTTATTGGTTAGCAAGCTGAGCAAGGTCTTATATAAATAGTCTTGGAAGATAGTTTTGAAGTGGTGGATTCTTTTAGGATTTAAATAGAGTATTTGAATATTTATGTGACTACATTTCTCATGGTCCCAAAGTTAATGCTATTCATGAAACAATTTTGTAAGAGCTTTATGAAGTTGGTAAGAGTGAAGAGTTCTATATGATAAACAGTTCACAGTTGGGGGCTTTTTCTGGACTAATGAAGTTGTTAGGGCAGAACAATATTATTTACTTAATAAAACTCTGAATTAAATTGTTCTATGGATGTTTAAAGGGTAAAACAAATATAATAGAAAAGTATAAAGATACAGTGTTCAGAAATAAAGATTTAAAAGTATAAAGACACAGTATTCAGAAATAAAAAAATCCTTTAAAAAGGATTCATTGAGGTTATAAAGTAAATTACAACTTGGATTTTCTTGAGAATATTTTTTAAAAGCATTTAAATGAAATATACATCAGAGACCCAGCTAATATATTTTTAAAATTGCCATAATTGAATTTAAGCTTGAGGAAATAACCAGAGATAAAAGTCTGTGTTTATGTAAAAGTATCTCAACTAATCAGAGATATTAATGTCTAGTTCAGGATTTAAGAATTTGAGGATATTTTTTATGTTAGCTAAGCTCTGTATAGGCATACACACTTTCATAAGGAATAAGTCATATTTAGACATAAATAAAAGCAACTATAATCAATTGATAGCATTGATAATGGGTTTTTTTAAGCTTATCATCAGCCATTTAATCTGAAAAGTAAATTTTATTAATCAATCTCCAAGCCTTTAAGTGATTTAAATTTAGCCTTTATTCTCTAACTTAAAGCATTGGGTAAATATACATCAATAAATCTTAGGGCCTGCCTGCATTCACTTTAAATTAGTTATGCTCTTCAGTGCTTTATGTTTGAAATAAAATTTATATTTCCATATTTGTATAAATACAATAGAATTAGTACTTTAGGTCCTAGAAATGTTTGCTAATTCCTTTTTTTAAAAAAAATTAAATTCAGAAGTTTCTGAATAGAGCTATCTATTCTATGTGACTATTTCTTGTTTAGATTATACAGTATAATCACAACAGACATTTTAATACCTTAAGTTCAACAAGACTCATTTTATGAAACTTGATGGTATTCATTATTATTTATGACTTATATTTCAGATCCTATAATTACCTGAGAAAAGACTAAATATGTGATTCTTAATATTCCATAATTCTTTTAAATATTTCAAGTGTTCACCAGGGATTCATAAACTGGCTGACTGCTATTATTTCCTAAGAACAATGAAGATACTCTGGCCTATCAAAAATAGTGAGTGTCTAATAAATAACAGCATGGCATTTTAAGAGTAAGCTGCTGATAAACTTTAGTTGGTACATCTTCTGATATTGTAGAAAACAAATTATAATATTGATAGAGACTATATTCAGAACTGTTTCTTTATCACAAGATTCTCTGTTAAAAATTGAGCTTGTCTACAATTGAGGAAAGCAGTAGATTCATAAGTTCTGCTTTTCTCATCACCTCCCTGAAGCAATGATGACTCTGATCAAATGAAGCTGGGTTTCCGTCTGTTAGGTGGGTGGCTTTTTTGAAGTTATGACTTCTTTCTTCTTTTACCTCCTCCTCCTTCTTTGTACGGACTTCCCAATTTACCACGGCTTTGTTTCCTATCACATCACTCCTTGCTATTCTCCAAAAGATAGCAATAGAAATTTTTCAGGTAAAAATGTTGTTTGACAACTAGTTGATATTTGTGCAGTTATAATACACAATCTATATCCTTGGAAGATAAGTGGTATATAAATCCAATAAGAGGATATAGGAAACATGAAATAAAAGCAAAATTATTGTGACATTATTTAAAAATAAAACAAGTAGACTTGTAGACAGTTTTTTACCATTATGCACTATTATTTCTGAACACTTACAAATAATCCATTAAAAAAATTCATTTTGGTTGGTGTTATACTTTATTGCTGAGTTTTAGTGTTGAGCAGAAAGCATCCTTTATCCATTCCAAGTTTTGTTTGAAGAAAGTTGAAAAAATACCTTAAAGATGATCCCTTTTTTAAAAAGCTATTAAAGTGTCCAACAAAATAAAGATTTTAGAATAGTATAGCTGTTTGACCTTGAATTGAAACTCCCTTCTTCCATTGAAACCACTCAGTTTGTAGCATTAGTTTCTATAATATTAGTTTTGCTGTAAGGAGTGTGATTCATTGGTGACCTATAAGGCAGCTGATAGATTTTTTTCTTACAAAATAGGGAGATATTTGATAGTTTTGTTTTTTATTTTACAAGTAGGTATACATTTGCAGGAGTGGTAGGGAAGGCTGGGTTGAAGTAAATGAGCAAATTATGATTAGATTCTTTAGAAATTATTAATTCTTTAGAAATATCTTGATTGACAATGAATATGGATTGTGCTCACCTCAATATTTAATTAGAAATAACATCTTTTAGTTTTCTGTCATTTTAATTAAGTGTCTGTAAAAAAGAAGAGTCAAATAAACTATGATTGTTTCTTTAGGAATTGTTTTACTCTGTCCCTTTTGACCTAATGTTCTAATATAGGGGTTCCCTTGTAGAGGATATTATAAGCTTTGCAATTCTAGTTTTCAAGAGTTTGTCTCTTATACCATTTCTTCTACTTTCCATTTTTAATTTTCCTCCAAAGACTATGTTAAGAGACACTGTGAGGATTTGCAAGGCTAAAAACAATTTGGCACATGCTTTCATCCTGCTCCGAAATCCATTCAGTTATCCAGCCTTCAGAGCAGCACCATAAAATGAAGAAATTTATTAGATGAAATTCAGGTTTACATTTGTGCAAGGATCTTTAACAGTAAAGGAGAGGAAAGGGGAAGAAATTCTATTTCTAGATAACCTGAAAAATAACTTGGTAGTGTCTTTTAAAAATCAGCAATACTGCAGTACTGTACTAGAAATAATTAGCTTAAGAAAATATATTCTGCATTGTCCAGGTGACTCTGTCTCCTTTCAGATGGAAAAAAACCCCAGCTCCTTCAGGTTGTTTTGTATAGTTATCTTTTCATTCTAATCTTTAAAGACTTTTAATTTAAAAAGACAGGCTTTTTAAAATTTTATGTCTTACCTTAGATCACTTTAGCAGCTCCATCTTATCCATGGGTTTTAAAAATATATAGATTTAAAAATAATATTAAATATATGATTTATATATCTATAAGAATATGAATTTCTTAGTATTTCAAAATAGGAAGGACTCTTAGACATGTCAAACCCAGTTTTCCGTCTACAAATAAGAAAGTGATAATTGTGACTTATATAATGACAGTCAGGACAAGGTTCCAGTGCCCCTTCTAGCTCTCTTGATATTACTAATAACCTACCTTAAGGCCTTTGAAATTCCTATGTCTAGTTAAAACAAAAAAAAGCATTTGTTTTGGTGAATTTATTTGTTTTATCATTTTTGCTTTGAGTATTTCAATTTGCTTCAGATTTCCAGATTTTGAAAGTTTTACTGTTTTAGACCCCTGAATATACTGAAATGTTTTTGAAATAATTTTTTTTTCTGAGAATCTTATTACTATAAAGCCCCTCTGAGTCTATGACATGATAAGAAATATTTTGGAAAAGTAGTGGTGATAATTCTTCTGAAAGGAAGGCTAAAAATTCTAGAATGCTGTGCTAGCTTATATGATTCAATCTTAAAGATGAGTTAACTCAGCTGATGAGAAAAGAACCAAATGAAATCAACCAAGTTCATGGCTGAAACTAATCACCAGGTGAGACAGTCCACTTTGCATGCTGTGGTCTGCTCTCCTGGCCCACACCCTCTGCAGGTGCATGCTACCATCTTCCAAAGGCCTAGACCAGACAGGGTTGCTAAATCAATGCAAATTCATCATCACCCTGGAAAATCAGCAGACTGACCAGGCAGACTTGCCAGCTCTGCTGCTGACGTGCCTGTTTACTATCTTTACACGGGTAGGCCATACAGCAATCTCAGTCACCTCACGCCGTAGGTATACAGGTCACAGATTGCAGTTTGTCATTTATGTGAATTTTGAGAAGCCTCTTTTATGGGTACCTTTTAATAGATTCCATGGGAAATTATATTTTCTTAGCTTTTTAAAATGAAAGTGTAGTTTAAGATGAACTATTATGATTATTATATCACTAACTTACATGTAAATGTTTATAAAAATCCTTTTGATGTTTAGCTGACTTATTATGATAATAGGACTTACTTGGGGTTTACAGTTTAATTTGGTTCTTATAAAGTAAGATTTGTTTCAAGGAAGCAAAAGCTTAAGATATGGCCAGCTATAATACTTTTTGTGAAAACTAAATATTAAATAATATATCTTAAAGAATCTGAGGATGTTATCAAGCTGTAATGGAAGTTCACAGATTTCCATACTCCCTTCAACGACCCCCATAGTTCCTTAGTTCTGTTTTTACTATTTCTTTTCTTCCCCCAGAGGAAACTATGATGAACATTGTAATGTGAAGATCAGAATAACTGAAACTTTAGGTAGGTCAGTTTTCAAATATACATGCCTCTGACAGTTTCCCTCTTTTAAAATATGTAAACTGTATTCAAAGAAGACTTTAGTTTTCATTTAAACCCATTCTATGATTATTCTTATGGATCATTGAAACACATGGCTATAAAACACTTAAAAGTCATATTTTTAAGTTAACTCACATTTTGTGAAGTATTTAAAAATATAGAGGGCAGGGAAATGCCACGAATAATCCTATTATTAAGGAAAAAATGCCCCATCATTGAGAGAAACCGCTTTCTCTTTATATCACATGTGTTTTGCCTTTTCATTTATAGTCCTCACCATCATTAAAAACTTTTGATATCTTATTTTAGAGTATTGTAAATAATCCCATTTTATACATACAGGACTCTTCTTGCAATCTTAAGTAATGTTCTAGTGAACATTGTTGTACCTACCTGTGCTTCTACATCTGACAATTCTTCCTTATGGTAGATGCTTGTAGGAGGATTATTGCATTTTTCTAATCTCTAAAAATAATTTTGATGTCTATTTAAATTAGTTAGTTCACTTTATATTTTAAGAGTTTTGTAACAAACTTCACATAGTAATGAAATGATTGTGGGCAGGATTTGAACAGGAAGAAAGTTTGACCAGTTTTCAAATGAACTAGTCACTTTTAAATCCATAAATGTCTATTCTTTATTAAGGTAAATTTAGAAGGCAGCTAAGCTGATCGCTCAGTTGAGGGGGGGGGTGGGGGGAGGGTGCACGCTGCAAGGTAGGGAGAGGTTTGCAGGCTGTAGAGGAACATCTGGAAAATTATTTTAACTACTTATACTTTAGGAAGCAATTTTCAAGACAAACATGTCTTTGCCTGAATTCTCTTCTTTTGTAGAGAATTTGTGTGTGTGCACTGAGGATTAATTTAGATTCCATGTAAGTGATCTTATTGTTTTAATCTTCCTGCTAATTTGCTTTAAAATTTCAGTGAGGTCCCATGAACCAGTTATCCAGGTCACTCTATAGATATTTACTAACGGATTTCTAAGTATCAGGCATTGTTGTACTGGGTTTTACAAAATGAGTTTCTAACATAAAATTGCTTTATTGTCTAGTAATGAGGATAAGCAACAATAAAAACATTTTATTGAGTGCTTACTATTAGACACTAGGCAAAGCCTTTCACAGAAGGCCTTATTTCTTCTCATTCGAAAAGGAAATTGAGGCTTAGAGAAGATAGATGATTTGCCCAAGGACTAGTAGGAACAGATGTGGGATTTGAACTACTGGTGATTTTTTGTTTATTTGTTTGTTGTTTGGAGAGGTGTCTCTCCTGAGGACTCATGCTCTCAACCCTTGAGCTTTCAGAGCAGTAAGATGTGAATGAACTTGCTGTAGAGAAGAACATGATGAGCACAACTGGTGGTTCAAACTGTGATATGGGTTCAAAGCAGGGAGAGATCTTATCTGCTTGGAAGAATCTGCAAAAGGCTCATGGAGGAGTTATGTTTTAAGAAATGTTAAAGAAGAGGTAACTTTAAAATTGGATGGAAAAGAAAACTGAAGACAGAAGGAACAGCATAAGCAAAGAGAAAGGAGGCAATTGGCGACCAGTCATGTTCCAGGAACAGTAACATTTGAAGCGTAATGTTGGCTTCATTATGTGAGAAGAGGAGGAGGGACAGAGCTTAAAAGCTACTAGTAGTTGGACATCAGAAATGCAGCCAGACTCTATTACAGTGCACCACTGATATTTGATTGATGACTGAAATATGTCACATATCATTTAGTTGATTTTGAACTTGTTTAAATAAGCCATTATTCAGGAAGATCAGAAGTTGCAGGCCAGCCTTAGCAATTTAGTGAGACCTTGTCTCAAAATCAAAGAAAAAGGGCTTGGGATATAGCTCAGTGGTAGTGTGCCCGCCCCTGGGTTCAATCCCTAGCACTGGAAAAAGATTCCTCACTAATAAAGCAATATTGTAATACTGGGTAATTCTATAATACGCATCTCTTTGGGGGTTTTATGAGCATAAAATGAGAAAAAATGTACAAATTGCTTAGTTCAGTACCAAAAAAAAAAAAAAAAAGATGTCATTGTACACTATGAAGATTAAAGCATGAGGCTAGTTAGGGAGGTGAAAGTAACATTGGCTGCCTTCTTTACTACTAGTTTGAGAAGTGAAATGCATGCTTTGGTCACCACCAATCATGTCAGAAACTCTGAAGAAGGTAAGAAGAAATAAGGCCTTATATGTGAAGGGCTTTGCCTAATATCTGGCTTAGTAAGCACTCAAATATATGAGAATTTTTATTTTGGCTTTAGAAGGGCAGACATGTTTAACCTTGGGTTATATTTTGAGTGTCTTTGAGGCAAGAAATTTCTAGTCGGTTAGCCTAAAGAGGATAACCTTGGTTAAGAAATTGTCGTTATTGTTGAGTAATTGGCCAGATAATTGGTGATATCCCAAGAGTTTGTACAAATATAAACATTGAACCAATTATTGGCCAAGCTTCTTCTAGTTCTAAGATGACTGCATGAAATTTGGCCAGTTGTGTTGACCCATCCTTGTTTAGGGATGTCCTAATTAGGGGAGGGTTAACAGTAGCTCACTAAAGGGTTTTGTCATGTGATGTGGTGATCTTACCATCATGAAACTATGTGAATTGCCCTTTCAGATTACTCATTTCATCTTAAGGGATTCTCTAGATCGCCAGGGGTCTATGAGAGGGATGGCCTTCTACAGCGACATTGTGTCAGACAAGGGACTGGAGTCAGGAGAAGTGTCACTTCCTCCTGTAGGTTAGATGTGCCAGAGGGCCCAAGTTTAATTCTACTCTGTAAGTACTGCTTCCATTTTAACAGGGAGGCTCTGTTAACTGTACCACGCCTTCAGAGTGCTGTTTCATTGGTTCAAGGACCATGGGGCAGGTGGGTGGGGAGTCACAGGCTCAGGGCCTCTGAAGGACTTTGTCTCCTGAAAAGCCCGGCCTGCAGACAGCAGTTGATGTGTAAATGGTATGTAACATGGGGAAGAGGAGAACATCAGAAACCTATAGGCAACATATGGCCACCATAGGTGGTCCAGAGACTCCAGGAAGCAGTCTCCAGGGTACATTATAGGAAATGCCAAGTTTGGAAAGATTCTCAAACATTTGGCTAGAGGGAACCCATTGAGGGGTACTGGCTTGCAAGTAACAACATAAGTGAACTTAAGTAAAATTTGTAAGTGTTGCCTTCAGAACCCCTCAAATCCTAAAAATTTTGTGTTTTGTTTTAACATTGCAGGTGCTAGAGGGTCAATAATTGTTTTCTGACAGTGTTGAGAGAGTAGCTCTTGACCAACGAAATAATTCCTAGGAATTTAACTAACATGGCAGGCAGGTCTTATATATACACATATTTTAATAGGGCAATGGCCTATTGCTTTTTGTGAACTCCTTTATGGTTATTTGTATTTCTTGAGTGATTGTGTCAAATGAATCTTGGGAGAGAGGGATAGCATCAATGTCATATACCTATGTGACTGGAGAAAGATGGATACAGTAAAGATGTTGGCTTTCAGAGACTGTAGGAGGGCAGGACTGAGATACCTCATAGACTGTGAGGTAAAGTTGTGTTGTATCCTTTTAATGGTAAAGGAAAATTCATGCTGAGAAGCTGTTGAAATAGAACATATTTGACAAATATGTAACAGCAAAGTAGTTTTCAATTACTAATTGTATTTTCTCCAATGTATATTTTTAGCACATTTGTCAAGGATCAGATGACTCCTGTATCTGTGTAAGTTCTTTTCCATGTCTTCTATTCTGTTCATGTCTGTCTATAAGTCTGTTTTTATGCCAGTATCATACATTTTTGTAACTATACCTCTGTAGTATAATTTGAGGTATTGTGATACCTTTTTTTTCCCTTATAATTGTTTTGACTATTTTGGATCTTTTGTTCTTCCAGGATTTTTTCCCTTGGTTCTTTGAAGAATGTCATTGATGTTTTGATAGGGATTGCATTGACTCTGTATATTGCTATTTTAACAATATTCATTTTGCCTATCCATGAACAAGGGAGGTCTTTCCATTTTCTTTTGTCTTCTTCAGTTTCTTTCTTCACTCAAGAGAGTAATTTCAGTAATCTTGGGTATGAGGGCCTTAAATTGGAGGACCATGGCATGAAAATTTTGATAATCCACTGTTAGATGTCATTCATTTTAAACAAGTTTGAGCCTTGGCCAAATTGGGCAATTAAAAGAGAGAAACAGCAGAAATGATGGTTATTTTTAAATAGGTTGTAAATGGTGACCTTTAATCTCTATAGGCCATGTCTTAATCTATATTAGAAAGTGTTAACTATTTTATTTGTGTGGGGTGCTCCATGGGTCCCTTCTTGTTAAGCCAATCTTAAATGCCAAAGACATAATTTATTTCAATTTATTATTTGTTAATTCACAGCATCCATTTCTACTGTGGGATATTTTAGGTTAGTTTGTAATAGTTCTGTTGGTTAAGATAAAGCATATCTGTTTGTCATCAGAGCCAGTGAGCAAGCCAAGAGCAAGATCAGAGAGACTCCTAGGTGGTGGCCATGACTAGACAACACTACTTAGTTGTTTTCATTTACACCATGCTTGGCAGGATCAATCTTCCCACCTCAAGTTCATCTTTAATTTGAGATTGATACACACAAGTGTCCCCTGTCCCCCACCACACACACACACACCAAGAAGGTCTGGAAGAATCTATTACTCCCATAGTGGGATTTTCTGCAGAAACAGAACAGACATCCACATTGATCTAGAATAGCTTGAGCTGAGAGGCAGGTGGCTTTGGTTTTGATTGTGGTTAGGTGTTAGTACCAGGCAAGAGTTCCATGTTTGATTGGTATGAAATCCCTTCCTGCTCCTTCTCCCCTCCTGCCCTCTCTATACCAAGGAAGGGATGGCCAGGGACTTATTGACTTGTGCGGATGTGGGGTGAGGGGAAAAGGAAGGTGTGGGGTTTGAAAGCATCAGAGGTCCAGTATCACATTAATGTAATTAGTATTACATTATTAGATTGTTACTACTTCAAGTCAAAATTATGTGAATAGTATAAAGTAACTCCAGAAATGGAGTCAGACTCCATTACCATCTTGCTCCAGGAAAGCTAATCTGCTAAGTGAGGATGGGAAAGACAAGACAATTGATTTAAGTGGCTCTTTCAATAGTTAAGGTAAGATGGTTCTTTATACTAGTTTTTTTAAACTATCAGTTAAGGAAAAGAAAAAGATTTTCCTGGTCAAGCCTAAAGATTTTGCCATTGTTTAGCAGATTCATTGCTAAGGCCGGTTGATTGTGGCCTCAGAATGAGTAAATGGAGACCAGCTGTATCTAATAGCCAGAGGGTTTCACTTCTATCTCTTCTTTTTCTCTTCCATCCTTTGAGAAAGCTGTGCTAATGAAAAATTACTTCGTCAGAGAGTTATGCAATCTAACAATGTAGTACTAATTAAGTAAAACATTGGGTGATGGTGTGTTCTCACAGTCCTTAAGTAAATTGGTCACATATTGGTAGGTTAGTTTTAAGTTAGCTTTATGCTATAAACTCTGTATGACAGACTACAAAGTATGTGCACATGCTTTGCAATACTGTATGCTACATACATGGCTTTATACTACTCACATAATTTTGACTTGAAGTAGTAACTCATTTTTCTTCTTAATGAGAATATATAGTAGGGACTGATGAGGAAACTGAGGCACACTGGAGATTAAATAGGCTGTCCAAATTTACACAGCTAGTAAGTGGTAGAGCCAGGGATTCAAATTCTGTTCCAAAGTCCATATTCTCAACCACTGTGCTATATTGCTTCTGGCATGTGCATAGTAATCACAATGCTAGCGATGCTTAGAAAAATCTAGAATATAAATATAAAATAAATGTATGTGTATATAAACAGATATTTTTTCTTAGCAAGTGTGGTATAAGATGAGTGATCCAAATAATTAAATAATTCAATTTCAGTTTCAAAGTCTTTACTTTTCTTTCTTTCTTTCTTTCTTTTATTTTGTTGGTTCTGGGGATCAAATCCAGGATCTTATGCATGTTAGGCAAGTGCTCTACCACTGAACTATATCTCTAGCCCTTGTGTTTTTTATCTTAAAATATAAACACAAAAATCACTGCATTCTGATGGTATTTAATATATGTGAAGGAAGATCATAGTATAAAGCCCTGAATAAGATATTATATATGGAAAATAGCCCTGTAAGATGCCATTTGCATGTCTGAAATTAAAAATAAAACTCATGATAGATTAAAAAAGAAGCACTTTCCTTAGGAGTAATATTGCTATTTTATTTTGAATATCTATCTAGATGGGTTCATAGATTTTCTTTGTGATATTAAATTACCAATGTTATGTCATTAGCAGCATCCAATTTTGAGAAAACACTTTCTACAAAGTGAAATTTAGTTTTGAATAATTTGACCATCAATATACGACCAGTATAGATAAGTCAGACATTTCAAACCAACTCTTGGATATTTTGAAAATCTTAACTCTCAGATCTGAGGTCTGTCATTTATCATATGAATCAGATCTTTGTGAAATTTTCCCCTTACAGTTTAGAAAACATTGTCATATCTTTTTAGCTTAATCTTGGCTGGACACTTACCTTCTGGATGAAGAAGCTGAGAACAAGTGCCCAGTCCCTCTCATGTGTCTTCCAAAGTGTTAATACTTGTGTCATTGCCAAAGCCCAGTTTTAAGGATTCCTCTGTGTCTTGTGTAAACTGTCCTCAATATGTACTGCAGTTAAAATATTTTGCAAATAACCTGCATTTTCATGTTCAAATTAGCTTCTTATTATTTTAACTTACTTTATTGGTCATGCCAGCAAAATAACTGCTCAGTCCAAAGAGACAACTTCTTCCAATTAACATGATCTTTAGAATAAAATAAAAATGCATTTTAAGATTGACTTGACTTTTCTTTTTTTTTGATTTGACTTTTCTTCCCCTAAACTTGACTGATTTGCTTGTGTAGGTTGCCATAGCATTAGTCTGAGGATCTTTGGAAAAAGATGTAGCAATACAAATAAAAAGTGAAGGACTATTGAATCTTATTTTTCTTGCATCTCATCTACCTCTTGTTTGAAAGTAAGTTGCTTTGGCATTTGGACAAATTGATTTAGCTCTATGACTCTAGTAGGGAAAAAATGGCATTTAACTAAACATAATCAGCAACGTTAATGTTTAAGATATTTGACTATCTGTTACTGTCCTTTTGTTGTTGTTTGTTTGAAAAGTTTAATACGCAGGCAGCATTTTGCCAATGGAACCCAGTGCAGAAAGATGATGGTACTAGACCGGATAGAACTAGTTTTGGCTAGTGTTACAGTGGATTGAGGTTTGGCTCAAGAGGACTTTCTTACTAACAATGGTTTTTGGAGACTGTCATAGTATGATACTCTCCCAGGGAGACTGACTACATTAATATGGATTAGATTCAGCACTGAGTGGCAGAAAAAAACAGAATTGAAGTAAATTTCTTATAGAGAGTGGAGATTTGAAGTCCAGAAGTGGTATGGCAATTTTGCTTACCAACTTCTCAGGAACTGAGGATGTTTCCAGCTGATTGCTTCTCCATGCCTAGTTGGCAACCCTAATCCTTTTGATCTAAATTGTCTTGAGTCTGGAATCTCTTTAGCCTGAGTCCTTGGGGAGCCTCGCATCATCTTTTAGTAGAAAGTGGGCCAGTCTTCTTGCCAGGATGCAGTGTGTGTGTGTGTGTGTGTGTGTGTGTGTGTGTGTGTGTGTGTGTAGAGGGGATGTGCTCAGCTTCTCTGTATTTTTAATTCTGTTTCTGATTCTTAATGGTGTATTTTCCTCATTGAAAAGTAGACTATGTTTCAAATTCAAGTGTGGAGAAAGCCCTCAGTTTCCTTTTGGGCTAGGTATCTTCTCCACTATGTAGCTAAAAATCAGTCGTCTACCTATTAGTGAAGTTTTCAGTTCAGTAAACACTTACTCAAGATTTTCCAAAGGTGAATGATTATGCTGGAGCATATGTGGAATAAAAGATGAATGAGAAGATTCATTCCTATGGTGGAAATTAGACAAATATACTGAAAAGCAAAAAGAATCAGTGTTGTGCAAACCCAAAAAGAGAGATTGTTTTTACCTGAATGAGTTAGGGAAGACTTCATGAAGCCAATGGCATTGAATTTGGGCATTGGAAGACAGAGGTACTACAGATAACTTGCCTACACAACAGCCATCCCATCCCAAACCTCCTTCTGAAGATTATAGAGGCTATCCATTTTAGAAACTGAAAATGCTATTCGCTTATATTTTTTGTCACCTTTGAAACTAGAGAAATGGGTATGGATGGTTCTTTTCTTTTTTGTTTTGGATGGTTCTTTTCATTTTGCAGTTTAGCAGAGGCCTGCTAAGAGCATGCTGGAAAAGGTTTCCTTATTTTATAAAAATAAGTTATAAAAATAAATATATGGGAAGAAATTTCATTCCCTTTCTTTTCGATATAGCTGTATGAAAATGTGATGCCTAGTGCAATGGCAGCTGTCTTATGTCAGTAAGGAAACAAGACTGAAAACAATGACCAATGTACTGAAGATAGCAAATTAAAATGATGGCTCCTTACATCTTGTTGTATAAGGCCATAAATGTGTGTTTTGTCTAAGAACAATAGTTGAGAATGTTCTGTTATAGGATAGTATAAGCTCCCTGACAGAATAGGTGTCCAGACAGTTTGGTGTTATGGTTAGGTTTGGGGCAGGGCAAGGTGGTATTAGGAAGAGAAAATAAACAAAAACCATGTCAACATTTCCCATTCCAAAGTGTGGCATGGAAAAACAAACAAACAAAGTTATATCATACAAAAGAGCTAATCGTTTGGTTGGAATAAAGAGAAGAGAACAAGTAGTGGAAGTAACTGGTAAGATTTGAGTCAAGAACATGGAAAATTTTGTAACCATGCTTTAGAGTTTAGAATTTATCCCACAGGAAACAAGAGTAAGCAGTTGAAGGATTTTTAAATAGAAATATAATCAAAACTCTACTTTCTTCTTTGAAGAACATCGTATTTTACATATATACTTTCCTGTGGTTATACTGATCTCCTTTGGAATTTTCTTCATCCAATCAACAAGAACATATAATTTCCAAAAGAGGGACAGAATATTATGAATTTTATACCACTGCTGGTTAAACTTTAGGTAACTGCTTGACGATTTTGATTGCCTGAGGTAGTTTTCCTTTGATTAACCCTCATTTAAGCAACTTTAGAATCAAATGATTTGATTTAATGGACATATGCAGACAAGAAGAACCCTTGTCAGCGATGCTCATTCTATTTTAATATGCAATTATTTGTACTTTTACCAAGAGTCAAAGCAATTTTTTGTTCCTTTTAAAGTAAGTTTTTTTTCATTACAAGCTAATAAATTATTCATTGTGAAACGTTTGAGAAATTCATCAAATGGGAACAAGAAATAAATCAACATAGTTCCCTTACCTTCAGACCACTATTGTCCTTTAAGATTTTTTTTCTTGAATCTAATTAAATTTTAAAGGATTGAAGATGATGCATTAAGATATTTGAATTTAAGTTGAAAATATGTCACTAGCACATGCAGTTCAACCAAATAAATCTGATTTCATGATTTGACAGTAAAATGTTATATCAAAGCTCTAAATTACCACTTAGATAATGTGTTCTTCAGGATGCAAGCATATTATTCATTAGGAGTCTTAGTTTATTTCAGAAAATGAAGGAAGATTATCTCACAGTAAACAGGGCAGAGTTCTTCTGTAAAAACATCAAGTTCTCAATTTTACTTTGGATTTTCAGAAAGAAAATCACTATCCAGTAGAGGCTACGTTTTTCTGAACACAGATTTTTACAACTTTTCCAGAGAATTTACAGCAAAATTCTGACATCACAAATACAGGAAAATACTGCGTACAATATAACTAAGGATTTGATAAATGTGGATGAAATAATAAATGTGGTCCATATATAAATATTATATCAATAAAACTAGCTATTATTATATTTGTCATCAAGAAGTATTCTTTTGTTTGTAACTTGGGATTTGTTTATTACATGTTATTTGGGACTATTATGAAGGTATTTTTAGAAAAATATCTAACTTATGTAATTATTAAAGTCATGTAGGTCTGTCATGTTCATTATATTGAATTGATCTAAATATGAAAATTTTTTAGAATTTTTAAAAACATTTTGGCTTAACTTTAATAATCAGTTGCAAAAATAGCAAACCTCTCTCTCCTTTACAAGAAATATGCACATCTGTGTTTTAGGACTGGCCTCTCCAAGTGGTGGTGTGCACACAAATTATCCACAGTGCTTGTTAAAATGCAGTTTCTGATTGAAAAGGTCTGAGATGGAGCCGGAGGTTCTTCTTTTCTAATAAAGTCAATACTGAAGCCACGGGCACAGGGACTATGCTTTAAATAACAAGGAAGAGGAAGAGAGAGAGAGAGAGAGAAAAAAAGAGGAAGAGAGAGAAAAAAAGAATTGCTAGCATTTCAAAGTAAGAAAATGTGTTCTAATCATTGATAGATCAAATTCAATAGGCTTAAATTAGTCAGAAATGCTGTGACCGGGGAAGGCCATCATTCAATACTATACTGTTCACAGCTGCAAAAACGTGTGAGATCTTAACTCAGTTACATTTCCTCAAATCTAGCCCTGTTGGTCTGACACAACAAGTTTAAACTGGAGTCTAGACTGCAGACATCAAACATGAAGTATAAATTCATATTTTGGATTTGTGCTAGAAAGGAAACTTGGAATGGGTCTTTCCCAAGTCTTTGAAGATATTTAAATATAGTCATTTTCATTAATTACTCTTAACAAATAATGAATACTGTTTGGAGAGTTTCTTAGGAACTCATGTCTTTCAAATGCTGGGCTTGTGTTTGGTACCCTTTTGCAGACTTGTAGGCTAGTTACTGGCCTTTCATAAGCACACCAAAGTGAGGAAGGGAGAAAAGTTAAAACAGAACTAATCCTATAACTAATAAGACATGTGATGCTCATTATATAGAGGTTTTTGTTGTTGTTTGCTTGTTTGTTTTTATTTCTTTCCTTTCTAAAATGTTGAACATTGAGAACACAAAGCTTCAGGATATTTCTCCAAGGCAGAATTTTTTCCATTCTTTGAGTAAAAAATCATCTAACACAAGTAAAGGTTAAGGGAAGTAAATATTTATCTCAGTGGTTACAAACAGTGCATTTTAACAAGTGAGGAGCAGACTCCTCTGGCCCATTGTGTTGGCTCCACATAGATGGTACAGGGTTTCCAGGCATGGGTGCAGGGTTCATCCTGCAGGCTTCCTTCTGGTAAGTGGGAACTCACACCCACCCCCAGGCAGCTCCAAAGCAGGCAGAGCTAGATGCAAAATGATTTTTTTTTTTTTTTGAGGACTGGCTGTTTTCTCTGCCTCACCTAGGATGTCAGCAAACCACTCATTAATATGTTTCTGTCAGTGTTCATTTGTCATGTTTCGAGTTCTTTAAAGATCAAATCTGATGTCACAAATCTTTAGTGGAAGTGATGCCTTTATTATAAGCTACAAGGGTACCAGAATCTGATCAGTCAGTTACTGGCCTAAAGAGACTTTCATTTCACTTCAGATTCTCAGATTTCCATCGTTTCCTTATTAGCATGTAGATCTCAGTTTCTATGGTAGGAAAAATTCCCTAAACACAAAATAAAAATAATTTAAAAATAAACTTCCAAGAAAGAAAGAAGTGCACTTATGTAGCAAGCCATACAACTTAAACAGATGTTATGGTCTAGGTTCTGTGGCATTAGATGTCCAGCTGAGTGATCATTAAATAATAAAAAAAACATTTCATAATACTTTAGAACTCAGAATTTTTTGGGGGAAGGGGTGGGATTGAACTCAGGAGCACTTGACCACTGAGCCATATCCACAGCCCTATTTTGTATTTTATTTAGAGACAGGGTCTCACTGAGTTGCTTAGCACCTCACTTTTGCTGAGGCTGGCTTTGAACTTCCTGCCTCAGCTCCTGAGCCTCTGGGATTACAGGCATGTGCCACTGTGCACAAAAGCACTCAGAATTTTTAACCTCAGCTCTCTATCTTTTTCTCTTTCTCCCCTTCTGCCAGTATCAAACTGATTTAATCTAAGTTGAGTGTTTAATGAGTGTCTACTTTATACCAGGCATTCTCCAGAACAGTACCTCACTGAACTTTCCCTCTGGCCTGCTCTGGCATAGAACCCTCATCGGACTCTTCCCTTTCAACTCTGTGGCTCTGTGTCACAGGACATCTCAGCCAGCTTTTAGTGACTAGTGCTACACAGATATGAAGGGATGCTCCCAAGCCAGAGGACTTCTGTCATTCACTGCCATCCCTGAAGTTGTTACTCCTGACCACACTTCATAACAAGTATTTGCAGGATGCCCAAGGGTAAATGTGACTGTGGCAAATGCTCAATTACACCTGAGGATGGCATAAGCTGAAGAACAAACTGCTAGGGTAACATTTTTTTTTTATTTGTTCAAAATTGTTTACTTTACAAAATTGCCTCAAGATAAAAGTATAAAATTTAAAACATCAATTAAACTTTATAAAGCTGTGGTAATAATTAAGACAGCATCAAAACCTACTAAAGTAAGCCAGAGTAAAAAAAAGCCATTAGGGATATTGAAATTGTGCTTATACTTTGTTAGAAGCCTTAACCTTTTTTTATTAAGAAGATATGGGGAGTTTGCCTTAGATTTAATTTGACATAAATATATCTTTTAGTATATTTATGGAACTGACCAAGGGATCAAGTTTGTATTGAGTATGTACTGTCTTCTTAGTAATGCTCATGTTACTGGCTCCTCCCATATGACTATATAGCAGTTAGAGGTGTTTGCTGTGTAAAACCAACATGGAGGCTTGGGAGTACTATTAGCCCCATTTTGAGAAGGAGAAACAGGTTCCAAATGTTTAAGCGACACACATTCTTGGCAGGAGTGAGCAGTAGAACCTCAGATGTAGCTATTCCTTGATCTGGCACCAGGAGGACAACAGGCTTCTGTCCCTGGACTTTGTCCAGGAAAGATATTGGTCTCTGCTTCTCTTCTGAATGTACCTGATTTAGCCACATTTTGGTATAGCATGATGTCTGTTCAAGGCATTCCAAATAACACTAGGGCAATCTGGCTGGAGGTATATTCTGGGTATATGTTCATGTGTGCAAGTGTACCTTTGAATATGAATGTGCATGCATGCCTGTGACATGGGTGTGCACCTGTGGGCATGAGTGTGTGTGTGTGTGTGAGTGTGTGCGTGTGTGTGTGTGTGTGTGTGTGAGAGAGAGAGAGAGAGAGAGAGAGAGAGGAAGGAGGAGGAGGAAGAGGAGGAGGAGAGAGGAGGAGGAGGAGGAGGAAGAGGAGGAGGAGAGAGGAGGAGGAGGAGGAGGAGGAGGAGGAGGAGGAGGAGGAGGAGGAGGAGGAGAAGAGAGAGAAGGGAAGCGTGAGAGGACACATAGTTGTGCCTGCTTTCACTTCTAACTCTCCTGCTCCTTAACCACTCACTGAGCAGCCTTGGGACTCAGATTTTCTGCCTCCATAGTTCCCTCTTGTGTCACACGCTCTGTTCACACTTTTCTTTATCTTAATTATTTCAGGGGTCAATTAAAAAGAACTGAAAAATTATAGGACTAATTTAACTTTTCTAATTGGGAGATGCTAAGTGCAAACTTTAATACATTTTCCTTTTTGCAAGTGAATAAGATGCTTATAGACAAAGCAGGAGGAGACAATACATTTGTGAATTCCTCAATTCTTTATATATACTACTGTTAACTTAAAATAAAGGAGGAAACTGTCTGGCAGACTGGAAAACAGTTCTTTCTGAAGCCCACTTGTATGCAGAATATAACTTTACATGCCATATTTTTCTTTAGGTTCTATTGTTTTTGCAAAATAATAGAATAAAGACTAATGAAATATATCAGGGTTTGGGGATTTTTTTTCCCCTAGGAAGAAAAATTGTTCTGTGACTTTCTGGGAAAATTTTATCTTAATTTTAAGATAAAATTTTATTATTATAAAATTTTAATCACAATGTTAAATGTCTAATTTTAATAAAAGTTCATTTATACTACATAAAAATCTTCATTTGAATGAAGCTTCTGAATAATTGTTTCTGAATAATTTGGTTTCTTCTCTCATGTTTAAATAACTCTCCATTTTGTACTCCACTAGAACTTTCAAAAGTGAGTTGAACCCATTGTGACACCGATTGTTTATAATGTATATCATTAAGAAAAATATGCATATTCAAAACAAAACTGAGCTAGCTTGTTCTAGGAAGTACCGACAACTAGATGTAGCATATTTTGGTGAAAATGATTCTTTTTCCTAGCTGAAGCCATAGCCATTTATATTATTATAAATTTTAAAACTTTGCACTTTTTCTTTTTTAAAAAAACATATTTTAAGAAAATAAACATTTAAAAATGACCACTATATATCATTCTTCCCTATTTGTATAATATTTGTTTTTATTTTTCTAAAAATGTAATTTATATGTCTACCTTAAAAACTATTATGTAAAAATTAGCAAAATTAAAATATTTAGTTAGATGAAAAATTTACTAAGTACCAATGAGGTCAGTGAGTAGCTTATTTATTTCTAATCCTTATGTATCTAATATGTCATTTTCTAGGTCCATGATAACATTTTTTTTTCTGCATAGAAGAAGTGAAAATTGTCTAATATCATTCTCTAGATAAAAATTTAAATAATCCATGATTACATTTTTTCCATTTAGTGGCAAATTAATATTTGCATAATTTTTTTAAGTTTTCATGAATTGAAACTTTGCTCATCTCCCAAGAAAATGCATTTTCTTATCAGACTCACATAATTAACAAAGCATAAGATGTAATATTTTCATGTCTCCTACCTGCTAGCTTGTATGATAGGAGTCTCTTAAATTTATTTTTTATTTGTATGACAGAAGGCATGTATTTCAGTGGAAATTTTGAATGGATTAAGATCTCAGAAATTGTAAGTTGACTTTAACTCCTGTATATCCTCTGAAATGGGACTTTATGAAGTATTTTATAATCCAGAAAGCTGGAGTTTGGAAAGGCAGTCAGAGAATAGTGTAACTAAGGACTTAGATTATGGAATGAAACAGTACTAGGTTCAAATCTTGGTCTTTCCCACTTCTCATGTGCATGAATTTAGCATAGGCTCAGGACTTCTGTGAGTCCCAGTTTTCCCATTTATAAGGTAAATCTCATAGTAGTGTTTACCTTGGAAGTGTCACCACAGTTAAATAGTGCATGTTAAGAGTTTGGCATGTAGAAAGTGGTCAGTAAATACATCTGCTGTATCAATTTCTTCCCTTGTCCACCTGATAAGCTCAGTGATGATTTAGATCATATATTTACATTTCATCTATTAAGAAAAGTGTGCATTTTTCAAATTAATTAAAAATTAAATGAATTTTAATATCTTTATGTAATACAACACTTTTATTATATAAAAGTAGTTTTTACTTGTGCTCAGTTTAACTTAACCCTGTAAAGTATGATAAGGAGGTAGAAAGATATTATGATCCTCACTTTTCAGTTGATAAACCAAAGCAAATAAAAATTAATGGACTTGACCAGAGCTGCACAATATATAGCATTAGCATTAATTTGAACAGTAAGAAACAAATTTATATCATGAAGCAGTTGATGTAATTGATTCTGTAAAGAAGACATTTTAGACACTGATTTGGAAAGCACAGTTTTCCTTTGCAGTTGATTTTTATTCTAATAATAGTGAAAAGTTTTTCCTGTACCTTAACTACATTTGGATTTATTTTTAGAGTACTGGCAGAAAAAAAAAAAGAAAACAAAAGAAAAATAATTTACTTTTGAGTGATGGAAAAGTCTTTCAAGATATCAAGCCAAAGGGAAAAATACCCTATTCAAGACATTTAATACCAAGATAATGCTTAGCTTAGCTTAAGATACATATTTGGTATTTCTTAATGGCTTTGACACTGTAGTAGTTGTCATGCATTTTCTTATTGCAAAATCACACCTTTATATGTTGTTTTCAGCTTTATTCTGTGATCATATATAAATTACCACTTTGATATTCACAATCATATATGATTATTCACTTTTGATTTCACAAAGATACACAATTATTTGACATTTCATTCAAACACACCCTGAAAGACAAAGAATTCTTGCTATTTATAAGTATCTTACAATTAAAAAAATATGATGGACTAATTCCCTGGTCTATTCAAAGACCTTTTTTCCTGATTAACTATCCTACATCTGAAGAATGAAAAGAGCTTCTCTAATTATTCCATGTTCATTTGTGATAGAGAGGTGAATATGTGCTGATCTTATTGAATCATTTTTAGAGTTTAGGGATTTTATCATAAGAGAATCATTAATCTACACACTTGATTAGTCGGTTCATACCATAGCTGTAATTTTCGTATCGTCACAAGTGCCATTTAAGACCCAAGGCAAGGAGAGAATCTCATAAAAGAAAAAAACCTTTACATTATTTAGACAGTGTATTATCCATGAAATAAACAATGTACTGTTCTTGGTTCACAGAGCAAGCACTCTTTTGCCCTCTCTGGATCCCCAATGAACTGCAGCTCATTAAACCCAGACTCACAGGGACATCAGACCCCTTCTCTAACAAGCAAAGGGGGTCAGCCAAGGAGAACTGCAGAACTGCTGGTCGGAATCGTCTCCCACCAGAAACCTGCTGTAATGAGCATGTTCTTGCTTCTCAGGGCAATCCTCATGCTCTCACTTTGCGCTCAGCAAGAACACCTGGGATTCTTCAGTCTTGCCATGTGTGGAGAACAGCCCAAAAATAGGCCTGCTAAGACTTCCAAGATGGATTGCTAGACTTTGTGAGTCACCTCTGAAACCTAAAGCTCTGTGCTTTGTGATTTTCGTTTGCATCATTAGGATGAGGAATTTCAGCAAAGCTAACCACAATTACATTCAGCTAATCTTAACAGATATAAAAGCAAGCATTTTTCTCCTTCATATCTATATGCTTATACAAAGGGCAAATAAAACTTTGGGTTGGATAACCCTTTCACAACTATTGTCCTCAACAAAATGTTCATAAACACAACTTTTTAGTATACATATGGTATTCTACTAAAATACAAAATATGCTTCTCAACTTGACATAGCTATTATCAGTTACATTTACATACAATGGTAGTAAAGAATAATTAGATCTGGTATGTTAGGCATAAAGATTTCATACTGGTTCTTTATAATAGGGAGAGAAGTCAGGCAGTGGAAGGACTCATGGGTAGGCTGATCTTCTCATGAGACTATAGCAGGAATCAGAGACAACTATAGAATGCATAGAATAGATATTATGCAAATTTTACTAGAATATACTTCAGTACCTATGTCCTGTGTCCTTCACCATGTTTTGTCATTAAAAAAGATACATCAGTGTTTAGGAGGGCTGTTTTGGAAATACATATCCATAGTAAGTTTGGAGGTAGAATCTGGAAGCAGAAAAAAAATGATGTAATATAATGGACCGAGAGATATATATGCAATAAACATTAGAATCCAAGTTGATTTCCATTTGAAGGAGAACCCTATACATTTTAATGCAACTTTATGGCCTCAAAATGATTCAAGGGTCATACCAGGCTGAGATGTTTGGTAAACATCTACTCTAGTGAACAAGAGTTAAAGATGAGTGAAAGAAAAAAGGAAAATGAGAAATGTAGACTAAGAAAGGAAACAAACTCGAAGCAGTGGCTTTGTTTCCATAGACTGGGGTATTCTAGATCCAAAGATATGCAAAGAAAAATAGGTCTCAATAAGCCTTGCCTCTAAATTCCTTATGGCATAGGGATAAAGGGAGTACATGGCTAAGGCAAATGCAGATAAAAATTGAAAAGCTAATTTCAGCTGGTAGATTCAATTTGCCTTAACAATCTCAGTACATTTTTCAAAGCTTAAAGTGTTAATGTCAGGTTCATGGAATTACAGTCTTTAATGCCTCAAATTCATGTCTGGATGATAAATGATGACCTACATTTCCAACACTCCATTAGCCCATGTTCTCAAATCACTGTGTAGCAATATCAGTCCTCACAAACTTTAAGAGCACCAAATATTATTACTACTCTTAGTCTGTAGAAGAGAGAAAATTGAGACTTAAATAAGTGGAATCAGTTGTCAAAGACTACATGGTGTATATTGGAGCAGAGTTAAAATATAGATCCTCCACTTCTGCTCACATATGCTCTCTTACATACATCTTACTTTCTATCCGAAGTTATTGGTTCCCAGATTGGAAAATGCTGTAATTTTAGAAATTCTAAAGAATACACAAATTTTTTAGATCAAATGTGACTCACAGTACAAACACACGAATACTTGTTTAATTCCGTAAGTTCCAAGACAGCACAGGTTTGGTCAGAAATTTGATTATTTTAGGGCTAGACCACCTAAATAATAACTGGAAGAGGAGGTGTTTTTTTACAAAAATTAAGTTATGAAGAAATAAGATACATACCAAGAAATCAGGTATCCACCTTTCTCAGAAGAGAATATTTTCTTAAAGTTTGAAAAGGTGCAAGGAGCAAAGCCTGGGTTGGTTCTCAGATCTCTGAGAGAACTGGCAGGAGACTAGAGTCGGGAACACTGGCAGCTGGAGCTGGCCCACACTGGCTGTGACAAGCCAGTTGTTAAATTTTCAGGGATTTTGTGAGCCAGTTTTTAATTTCAACCATTGATTAAAAATTAAATTATATTAGTTTAGAATTAAATATATTATTACAAATAAAAATAAGAAATACAACTTATGATTTCCTAATAACTCAATTACTTTTTAATATTATTTGTGCCATTGAGAGTACTTATATCTATTTGTATCCATATGGTAGAATGTTATATAAATGGCATGTTGCTGTGCATTTCTTCCTAACTCCACTTCAAGTAACTTTATGTGATCATGGTGGGAGTATTTATACAAGAGAAATTGGCAAGCTGTGGAACTTGATTTTTTGTTTTGTTGATTGTCTAGAGCAGGGTTCAACAAACTAGGGTCTGTCTGCCATCTGTTGTTCCAAATAAAGTTTGATTGGATCTTAGCCACATCCATTCACTACATTTTGCTGCATAATTGTTGCAGACTTTATGCCATTTTTTTTTTTTTTTGCAAAACAGGGGTTTGCAACCATTATGTGAAGCTTTTTATTTTAATTGTGTCAATATTACTTAAAAATCACTTATTACTAAACTGTCTTTAGTGCAAGGTTAGGATGCACAGAATATTCCTAAACATATGCAGTGGTGATAATTATATGGTGAGGCATTTAACTATTGTCTGTGGCTGCTTCCTTGCTACACTGGCAGAGTTGAGTAATTTTGACACAGTCATGATGGCCCACAAAGCCTAAAATGTTTTTATGTTTTACAAAAAAGTAAAGATTATTTTTACAAAGTTTTTCTATCTTTCATCTACACATAAAAATATAATGAGGAAAGTATTAAAAATACAACACTTTTTTATGTGTTAAATTTAAACTCATAAGGCTATAGTCGTTGTTACATAACAATCAGTGGGAATATTGGAAAGATTATCTGATTCAACTAAGTAATCTCTCACATTATTGATGTATAAGTGAAATTTTAACATAAGTTTTAACATAAGTGTGCTGAACCGAAGAGGTTTTACTTCTAGTGAATATAATCCAAATGAGGATGAAAAATAGCTTAATAGTAGATCACATTTTAGACTCAACCACAGTTTTTCTTTTTTGTGAAAAGTTAGTGGATCAATTCACACCCATTAGAATGTCTTCTATCAAAAAAAAATCAGAAAATAAGCATTGTTAAAAAATCAGATGTGTTACCAAGAATGTTAGGATGAGGTGAAATTGGAACATTTAACGCACCGAGGTAAGAATGTAAATAATGCAAATAATGTAAATTTCCACTGAAACAAGATGATGGTCCCTCAAAAAATTAAAAACAGAGAAGTTAGATAACCTAGAAATCCCAGTTCTGGGTATATACCATAGTCAAAAGAATAGAAAAAAAAAACTCCTTAAAGAGATATTTATGTATTTATATATTTCTCCATAATTACATTTGCCACAATAACCAAGAAATAGAAGCAACCCAAGTGTCTGTCAATAGACCAATAGTTCAACAGATGCAGTGTATACATACAATGTATTATTATCCATCCTTAAAATTAAGGAAACTTGTGGCATGCTCTCACATAGAAGACTCTTGAGGATTCTATACTAAATAAAATAAGTCATGAAGATACTCTGATTTCATTAATGTGGGATAACTACAGTAGTCAAACTCATGGAAATAAAAAGTAGAATAATGGTTCTTTGGGGCTGAGGGGAAGAGAGTAAGGTGGTATTGTTTAGTGGGTATAGAATTTAAAGTTCGCAAGATGAAAAAGTTCTGAAGATTGGTTGCACAACAATGTGAAGATAATTAATGCTAGTGAACTACACACTTAAAATGGTTCAGATGATTATTATTATGTTGTGTGTATTTTACCACAGTTTAAAAAAGAGTCAGTGGATTGAGATACAACTCCATTTGTCAAATTGCAGTTTAACTGCCACCACAGCTTGGCAATGGATGTAAGGATTGAGCAAAAATCAACTAAAGTCTTTAGGGAGAATCAGTTGACTATATGGATTTTATAATTAAAAAGCTGTACATTTTATAATTGTTGTTAACATTTGCCAGTACACTACTCTTGGACTGGGCCCCCCTCACCCAGAGACAGAGATTCACTCTAGTGGAGGGCCCTGACTGGGTTCAGGCACCCAGGTTCCATTTCTGATACCTCAACTATTTGGACACCTCTGGTCAACTTTCTTAGATTCTCAAATCTGTTTCTTACTGTGTACAATGAGGGAAGTATTGAGTAATCTCCAAGGTTATTTTCTACTATAAAAGTTTATGACCACATTTGATTTTGAGTCCATGTTCTTTGTATACTCGACTAATGTCTGTCAAACTAAGTTGAATAGTATTTTTCTCAAAATGTTGATGGATTCTTAAAGATGATGACAGCTAAAATATTCTCTATTACTATGCACCAGGTGCTTCATTTAATTCTTTTAATTCTAGCAGTAGGTATAGTGATTAACCACACTTATTACAAATGTATGAGATTCCAGAAATCTCACAGCTAGCAAATAGCAAACTGGTATTAAAATTGAGCCTGTCTCACTTCACAGAAATCCTTTTAACTACTATGCCACAGTTTTTTTTTTTTAAATCAAGAATTAAGTTCTCCTCTATAATGCTAATCATGGGGAAGCCCTCTGCCATTCTAGAAAAATGAAACAACAAGCAATCATTTATGTCTATGTATTACAACCCCAGAGTGGTATCATCTGCTATAGTTCAGATGTTGAATGTCCTCTAAAGGTCCATGCGTTAAATACTTGGTCTCCAGGGTAGTGCTATTTGAAGGTGGTAGGAGCTTTAGGAAGTAGAACCTAGTGAGAGATCCTCAGGTCTTTAGAGGTATGCCCTTGAAGGGAATTATGGAACCCAGTCCCTTCTCTCTTTGCTTTCTGGGCTCATAAGCAGTTTGCTGTGCCACAACTCCTGCCATGGTGTGCTGCCTTTGTCAGAGACCCAAAGCAAGTAGAGCACTTGGTCTTGGCCTGGAATCTCTAGAACTGTAAGCCAAAACGAATCTTTTCATAAGTTAATTTTCTCAGGTATTTTGTTATAGTGCCAGAAAGCTAACACATTATTCATTCCTCAAGCTTTAGTAAAAAATCAGGATCATTTGCAGTTCTAATATGTCAACTCCTGGGCCTTGCCCCAAAGCCATTCAATCACAATCCTTGAGGTGGAGCCAAGAAGCCACACTTTTATCTGAGTTGTAATTTAATGTGGTAAGTCATTTGGGAGAACAAGTATCCCAGAGAAGGGACTTTCAAATGTTTTTAACCACAATTTAGAATTAGGAAATATTTTGTATTGTGATCCAGAATTTACATATGTGTGCCAACAAAAAATATGAGCATTTTAATAATATTATACTCTAGTGTATTTATTTTTAAAGATACTGGTTCAGGGGTTGGGGTTGTGGCTTAGTGACAGAAATGCTTGCCTAGTATTCATGAGGCACTGGGTTCGATCCTCAGCACCACATTAAAAAAACTAAATAAACAAAATAAAGGTGTTGTGTCTATCTACAACTAGAAATATTTTTAAAACAATACTGGTTTATACATTGATATACATACCATAGATGGGTCACAACTGCAGTGTATAAAATATTGATTTATGATTTATAGTTGTATCAAAAGCCTTCTTTTTTCCCTGATTTAAAAGTTTCCATATCCATGAGACAGAAGTCAATTGTCAATCTTACACACCTCAGTTAGCTTGCTTGATTATTCCAGGCAAGACTGAATTTACTCCTTCTCTTCCCTTGTTCTGAAGTAAAGGACAGGCTTTTTCTTTTTCTTTTTGCCTTAAAGCTCCACCTAGTTTCCATATGTCTTAACATTCCACCACATGTTAGCCACGGCAACCACAGCTCTGTGCTCCACTGGTGAGTCCTCTCCTCCTCAGCTTTGGGGGACAGGCTGCAGGCCCACTTTTGTTCAAGCAACTCCTACTTAGCACAACATAAGATTCGTTTAGCCTTTGGCATAGAATTTTCCCCACTATTGGAGTTTGCTACCATTTCTGTTGGAGGTATGAATAACTTTCCAAGTGTAAACCTGTGACTTTATTTTGTTCCTGAGACTATGTAGCAGGGGGACATTCTGAATGATATCTTGTTGTATTTAACTGAGAAGGAAGTTTTACACAATAAGGGGGTGGGGACTAGGGAAGAATAGAGGTACTTTGGATTAGACAGAGGGGTGTGGGGTTAATAAGGATAGTTGAATGAATTGGACATTATTATCCTACGTGCATATGTGATTACACGACCGTGTACAACTAAAAGAGTGAGAAGTTGTACTCCATTTATGTATGATGTGTCAAATACATTCTATTGTCATGTATAATTAATTAGAACAAATTTTTAAAAAGAAGGGAGTTTTATTATCCCGCTTCTGCTGAAATAGTCTTAGATTACCTTCATTTTTGCCAAGTCCCTTCCTTTCATTTAAAAAATGCAGATGTGAAAACTCTTTTCAGGACTATTTTCATGGGATAATATGTAAGCCAACAATAGGAGTTTGATTATGAGAAGCTACATTTGTGACGATCAGAAATAATCTCCTACTTTATGTTAGTAAATTTGTTTCTTTCTTCCCTTTTCTTTTTTCTCTCCTTTTCTCTCTCTCTCTCTCTCTGGTACCAATGATTGAATTCAGGGGCACTGGCTTTGAACTCCAGATCCTCCTGCCTCCCAAGCTGCTAGGATTACACCCATGTTCCACTGTGGCCAGCTCTCCATTCATTTTAGTCACCTATTTTATATACATTGGGGACCTACCATGGAACAGGCACTGTAAAAATGCAATAGGGATGCATCCTCATATTTCAGGGTTGATAATCTCATGGTGTGGGGACACTTCATTTAATTATCAATTATAATGCTATAATGAAAGAAGTATCTAAATCAGGTGGGACAGTCAGGTAAGCTTGTTCTGAGGAGGTAACATTTAAACTAAGTCCAAAGGGTGAGTAAAGATACAACGAAGCCAAAGAAGGGAGGAGTGGGAAATTTGTTTTAGTTTGAGTTTCTCTGAAAGCAGAGTCTGTGGTAAGAATTCAGATGCTGGTAATCTGCAGCATGGGCCCAGGAAGGTGGAGTAAGAGAATGTGGGGCAGAAGAAAGAAGAGAAAGGGAGTAAAGTTGTATTATTGAACTCATTACAGCTGTGGACAACTGAAGTTTATTTCATTGGAGTCCTTTAGATAAATGTATAAAATGCACTGCAGAATTGGCTTTCCCAAGGACAAATAGTAGAATATCTGTGCACTGATATCTGTCCTTATTGGGGTACACAGGTGTCAGGTGCAGGGAAGAGAAAACTGGGTGGAAGGAAAAGGTGAGCTGACTGCCTGATTTTCCAATATGTGAACAACCTGATTCTTTGTGACCAGTGACAAATGAGGTGTGATTGAGCATTTTAAATATCTTGTACCATTTTCTAGGTATTCTTCATTGCATACAAAAGTTGCATTCAGCTGTTTTTCTCAACCCAGCTCATTATTTTTATAATTCAGATAGATTCTTTGCAGAGTCTGACCTGGATAATACATCTAATCTCATTTTTTTTTCTTTTGGTGCTGTGAAGTTTCATTTGTTTCTGTGTTCTTTGTTTCAATAAAAAGTTAAAATGGTCTCAACAGGGACTGATCTCTTGATGACATTTTAAACTCTTGAATGGTTACTGGCATAATAGTTCTCCATACCATGCTTCATAGTCTGAAAATAAGTGCTTTATCATTTTCAGTTAGGAATATGTGTGGAAGTCAAATTTTCTTGATAAGAACATTTGTAAAATTGATTCCAAGATTCTGTTACTCCTCATTTCTGTGGGTGCAGGAAACTAATCAGAAGAATGATATTAATTTATTCATGATCAGTAAGCAATAGAGTTGAAACCCAGCCTCATAATTACTAAATGTTAAAAAGAACACTATGCACTAATATAAGAAAAAATTGGATGTGGAAATGGTTTAATAATTTAAAAGCAAGATATAAAATTTAGAAATAAAAATTATCAATTAGATTTTCCAAAGTTACATAGATTAGAATAATTTTCCTTGTAATAAAGTAATTTGTAATATAGACTAGTTTATGTGATAGATAAAGTAAATTTTAGACTAGAAGAGATAAAACACAGTCATTCCGGGGGGGGGGGGGAATAATTGAATGTTAACTTGTTCTTTATATTTTCCTGATTCTGTTTTCAAATGGTAATTTATGGTATTTCTTGCAAATGTTGCAATTCATCATTTTTTTATTATTTCAAAGTTGGCATGCCAAGATTGCTTTTTTATCAGTCAACCTATTGTTACAAATGAAAAAAGATTTAGTTGTAAACTTCTGTTCCAAAGTAGAGGTTTATTGGATTTAAGAGCTTTTTAAAATGGAACTAGGAAGAAAAAGAACTCCAAAGAATAATTGAAAAACATATAGAGATACCCCATCACTAGTACATGTTTTATAGTCTATATACAGTTTTTTCTTCCCTTGGAACTTTGGGGTAAATAACCTGGGGGTAAATAACCAATTCTTTCTTTGTGGATAACATAGTCTTAGAAAAATTTTAAAGATATGTTTAGGGGTAAAAACCTTTGATTTCACTTGAACATTTATGTTTATTGGAATTCAGTTTTAAGGCTGTGGGTATTCAGAAAGAATTTCCCACCCCCAATACTGGGCATTGAACCCAAGGGTTCTCTACCACGGAGCTACATTATTATTTTTTAAGTTTTGAGACAGGGATTCATTAAATTGACCAGGCTGGCCTCAAAATTGAGATTCTTTTGCCTTGGCCTCCTAAATTGCTGGGATTACAGGTGTGTACCACCATACCTGACTAGAAAGAGTCACTTAGAAAGATAACTGACCTCTCTTTATAAACAAGGCACTGTTTTAGTCAACTTTTTTGCCCTTGTGAATAAAAGACCCAACCAGAACAGTTTTAAAGGGGGAAACGTTTATATGCAGGCTCACAGTTTCAGAAGCCTCAGGCAATACACAGCCAGCTCCATTCCCCAGGGCTTGAGGTGAGGCAGAACATCATGGCTGAAGAGTGTGAGGAAGGGAAGCAATTCACACAATGATCACAAAGCAAGAGAGAGAAACTCACTCCTTGGATACAAAATATATACCCCAATGTCACACCTCCTCCAGCCAAACCCTACCCACCTTCAATTACCACTCTGTTAATCCCATCAGGGAATGAATTCACTGTTTAGGCTCTCTAAATCTTCTTGCATTGCCTCATACACGAGCTTTTGGGGGACACCTCACATCCAAACCATAACAGGAACCTTAAAAATATACATTATGACATCATAAACAATAGATATCCAAGTATTATCAGGTCTATTCTAAAAGTGGAGTTAGTGAATTGCAGGTTATCATTGGAATGAAAGACAAAATTGTATTTAGGGCCATTTTCAAGGCTTATTTACTGAAACACACATGTACAATGTTTATAATTACATGTTTAGTATTTATTTAAATCCAAGGTCCAATTATTTTTTTTATACCCATCTTCAGGATCACCTGTCCCAAAGTTATGGCCAGCACTATAGTTAACTATTGATGTTCCATGAACATTAATAGTATCTATTGCTCTTATTGCACAATATTTCAGCATGAAATTATAGGGATATTAGAATTGTAAACTTAGAAGGAACTTCTAAAATTATATGTGTAGAGTGCTTTTCCATTTCAAAATCAGTTAGATACAATGAGCGTTAATAAATGCTTGTCAACCAGCTTTCCAAGGGAAAAAGCCTTGATTTAAATAATTTGACAATTTCTGTGGTATAAATTCCTCCACCATGCCAATTTTAAGATTTTAACATGATATCTTTCCTGAACATAGTATTGTTTTTATAGTATTTCCACCACACAGACACAAGACATGTAAATATCTTAAAAACATAGATCATAGTAATAAGTAGTCAAATAATCAGGAAGCAATGAATTTTGAATAGTTACTGCTACTGTTTTAACATAATTTATTTAACTATAAGTTTTCATAATTTAATTTTTATTATCAACTGTGTTTTTAAATAGGCTCACCATGTTCTTAAAAATTTAACAGTTGGCTCTCATGAGCTAGTTCAAGCCAGTTTCAGTGGTACATAGTGGTATTTTTACAGATTTATAGCAATAACATGGGGATGAGGAAAAGGGCTCAAACCTGTTTGAGGCCATGCACAGTGTGAGACACTTAATAAGTGGTAACTCATAACACTCAGAACAACTCAGTGAGACAAGAAGTATTATTCCAATTTCCAGATTCAAAACCCAGAATTTTCCAAATATCACAATGCAATTAAGTTCTAAAATCAAAATGCAGGTCCCTGGCTCTCAGGATTTTTTCTTTTGTTTATACCAATATCTCTTGCCCTGTAGTTTCCACATGAACTACACATTCCAAATGAACCATGGTAGAACAACAGAGGTAATCAGATCAGACACAAGATACTGTCATAAACTATGAGCTATTTTAAAACACTACATTTTAGTGTTGAATATTGATATGGATTTAAAATTTTTAAAAATATAAAATAGTGGGTAATTATGACTATATCCGATTTTATAAATAGAGATACTGGTTTTAAATTTTTAATAATTGTAAAGATTAGCTAAAAATAAGGCTAAGCAGAATAGAGAGAAGTGTATCATAGAGTTGATATTGTCAGCATTCCCCACATAGTACAGCATTTACATTGTTGAGTAGTTAGATACAATGATGGGTGAAGAAAATAATAATACAGAAATTAATTATTTTTTTAAAACTCAATACTATTAGGACTGATGGTCAATTTAGAGACAAGTATTCAATTAAATAATGTCTAAGGTGAATCGTTTATTTAAGATCAATAACCTACTTTTTAAACTTATAAGTCAATATAAAATGAGCTAACTTCTGTCAAAATTAACAGATTCTTTGCAACGGGTTTGTATATTGTTTAATATAATATAAATAATATTACATGAAAATGCTTGATACAAATCTTGTAAGAGAATAAAGATACTAAATAACAATAAAAGATTATAATTATAATTAAGGCACCTTGTAAGAACAATGAAAATGGGTTTAAAAGTGAAAGATTCACCTTATAGGAAGTTTCACTGTAAATATATCGTTAATTCAATTTTTTAAAGAATTTTTTTCAAGAATGGTTTGTGAAAAATTTCTGTTTACATATTATGGCATATACAAATAAATGTTGGGATACTTGACATTTCTGTAGTATATTACTCCACCATTCCGTGTTCAAGCTTTCAATATATTTTCCTTGAACAAAGCATTGTTTTTATAGTATTTCTACCACACAGACTCAAGACATGCAAATACCTTAAAGCATAGGTAATAGCAATATGTAGTAAAATAACCAGGAACTAATGAGTATATGTTGTATATGTATACATGTGTATGGTGTATGTGTGTGTGTATATATACACGTATTTTTTAAATCAAATACTGTGCATTTCACTTTGCAAGTGTGTGTGTGTGTGTGCATGTGTGTGTGTGTGTACACATGTATTTCTTTTCTTTAAATCAAATACTGTGCATTTCACTTTGCATGATTAAGATAAAAAAGTTTAGAACCAGCAAGATACATATCTGTCTTTGGTAAATAGGAACTGCACTCACTTCAGATTGAAAAGTGCTTTAAATTATGAATGTTAGAGTTATTTTGTAAGGTAAATTTTCCCACATCTTTATGATCTCTTGTCTTTTCTCCTTGTAATTGAACTTACATTATAGTGAAATTTCTTTGTTCAAAATTATATCACCAGTGACATTTGGAACAAGCAGTGGATTTAAACAGATTTCCTTGTTTTCTATCCATGCTCACCATGGAGACCTCAGGAGAAGGACAGCTTTGGGGGTGATCCATAGAGTTATTTCTAAATGGGTAGGAAGCTCCCTGCTTTGCTCCAGGGCACCAAGTCCTCCTGCACATTGCACTAGTATGAACAGTCTCAGAAGGTCTGGAAAGGCCTGGCTTTGTCACTTGTCTCACCCTCTGCCTGCTGACTTAAAGTCTGACAAAGATAAATGAGCATGACAAATGGCCTTTACCTGCTATCCCAGAGAGCTCCCACAAAGATAGTGCCTGAGCATGGAGCCAATCCTATCTCCATTATACTCCTCAGTAAGAAGATAGAACTCAATAAAACTAAAATTGTCTTATTAGATTATCTGAAAAGTAAATAAACTAGAAAAGGAAAGCACTTATATCCCAAAGAATGTCAAACCATGAAAACAGCTAGATTTTATCGCACCATGTATCTTAGTGTGGTTCTAGTATCTTTATACATGGCATTTTTGTTTCACTAATTATTTATGCTAATAGTATCTAATATGTAAATAACTTAGCTCATTGCTCTGAACAATAAGTGCTCTAATTGTTTTATACTGTGGGATTATTATAAGGCAGACGCATTGTGTATCTTGCTCAAGGACATTTATTATTGGAAGCACAAGAAACCCTAATAAAAAACACTATAGCAGTTCAACACAGTACTCCACTAGCCCTCTATGATAATGCACAGAGTAGATGTACTGTATATCATATGGTTTGTGCTATTGCACCTCAGTGTTAGCATTATTTCTCCAATTTTTGGTCCAAGATTCAGAAATCTAGGTCAGGATTGACAGGGTCTGACTTATTGTCTGGTGCTTCAGCCATAAAACATCAAAGAAGCTTGTTCCCATAGTTCCTCTCCTTGCCCCATTATCTGTCCTCAGCATTATTCTTCACACTATTAAAATGTAATAGAGACCAGGGGGAAATTTATCTCTCTCTTGTTAAGTATGTCTCATATATTTGTCTGAGTGCGTAGGCATTATAATGATAGACATTTCCAAAGAACAGAGATAAAAGGAGGCATCTAAATCAATGTCCAGAACACCAGAACCATTATTACTTAATATGAAAGAGAAGCAAGTTTTAGCTTTGAACATTTATTTTAGGATTTAAAAAGTGATGGAAAAATCTCTTGTTTTAACAAATAAGAGACAGCAGCAAATCATTTTGAGAAGGAAACTGGTATCTTAAAATATAGGGCAGGAAATATAGAGAGGGACCTTGACCTAACCACACTGGGTTCAAATCTCTTCTCTGCCTTTTCCTATTGAGAGATAGAGGTGTCACCTTGGGTGAGTTACTCAGTTCTCTGTGTCTCAGTTTCCTCATCTTAAAATGAGGGTAAAAGCATCATCTATTGAGCCTTATTAAAATGAAATGAGTTGACACAAGTAAGATTAAGTTAGTTATTTTTATACAATACATCATGTTGAAAATACTTCTCTTTTAGCTTGTTGTATAGAATAAGGGGATATATATATATATATATATATATATATATATATATATAGTTTATATCAGACTAGTATGAGAATTAAATATTTAATTATTTATGATGGTGATTGTGACATTACATATAGCTGTGATTAATAATGACATTTTGACTTATTAGGTGTTACATATAATGCTGTGGTAGATGTGTTGGAAGTACAGGAGTTAGTAATTTTATTTGTAACTCGTTCTCTCAGTTAAATGTCAAAATTTTATTTATTCTACTTAAGTTAAAAACTATATGTATGTTAAAACATGAAATACATTTTTCTTTAAGAATTTCTATGTGCAAAGATTTTACCTGGGATAATTTCTAGTATTTTAAGTTATTTTAAGATTTTTTTATGTTCCATTGGCCCCAAATATGAGAGTAATACATTTAAATTCTTGAAAAACCCAAAAAAGCCATTTATTAAAACTGTTCAACAAGATCTATAATGGTAAGAGCATTCTGTTTGCTGATTTTGAAAAACAAAATAAGCTCTCTGAAGCAGCATTTCACATTTTCTAGCACAGAGTAGGCATTTGATACATTTTTAAATATACAAAGAAATCTAATTTTAGCCGTAATTCAAGAATTTAACATGAATATTACAGTAGACTAAACTTCAAAATGACAATTTTAATTTAATATGATAAGTTAATATATGAAAATAGACAATAACAATAACTTATAAAATAGCATTAGATATCTTTTTAAAGAATTACTTTAGACTTTAAGCCTGTGAGCAGAGATTGTCTCTTGCTCACAGTGCTCACCCAAGTTCTCTCAATAATTAGGCATTCAATAAGTACACAATAAATATATTTGTTGTCATTGATGCTCATAAATTGGACTAAAAATATGTCATTTGTCTTCAAAAATAGAAAATAACCCAGGAAGGAATAATTAAATTGATACTTTCAAAATATAAATTGGCTCTTTTTTTTCTCATCTCTTTTTTAAATTTGTTCTTTTTAGTTATACATGAGAGCAGAATATGTTTGAAATGTCATACATACATGGAGTATAATTTCCCATTCTTGTGGTTGTACATGATGTGAAGTTACACTGGCTGTATATTTATATATGAACATAGGAAAGTTATATCTGATTTATTCTACTGTCTTTCCCATTCCCATCCCCTTTCCCTTTCCACCCTTCTCCCGGCTCCAATTCAGTGAACCTCCCACCCTATTGTGAATCAGTGTCTGCATACCAGAGAGAACATTTGGCCTTTAGTTTTATTGGATTTGACTTATTTAACTTAGCATGATATTCTCCAGTTCCATCCATTTACCTGCAAATGCCGTAATTTCATTCTTCTCTAAGGCTGAGTAATATTCCATTGTGTATATGTACCACATTTTTTTTATCCATTCATCTGTTAAAGGGCACCTAGGTTGGTTCCATAGCTTAGCTATTATAAATTGAGCTGCTGTAAACATTGATGTGGGCATATCATGATAGTATGCTGATTTTAAGTTCTTTGGGTATATGGCAAGGAGTAGGATAACTCCATATTGCTTCCCATAGTGGTTGCACCAATTTGCAGTCCCACCAGCAATGTATCTCATCCCTTTTTGTTGGACTATTTTTAAGAGGATACTGGATGCATTTAATGGAGACAGATTTTTTTTTATTCCTGGATTTTTTAAAATTTCTATATCCTGGAGTTCTCATAGTGTTTAGACCCCTTTAATAGTTTTTTTTTTGACAAATATTCACCTATAAATATAAAAGGTGTATTTATAGTTCAGATTTTTCATTCAAAGATCATTTTTTCAAATACTTTTTATAAGATTTTACTTTTTTAGAGAAATTTTATGTTCACAACAATATATGAAGGTACATAGGATCCCCACATATATCCTGCCTTCACACACACACACACACACACACACACACACACACACACACACACACACAGCCTTCCCACTATCCACATTTTCTGCCAGAGAGGAACATTTATTACAACTGAGGAGCTGATGTTGACATCATCCTCACTCAAAGTTCATGGTTTATATTAGAATTCAATCTTTTTGAGCACATTATATATATATTGACATGTTTAGTTGTCAGAACAATCATGCAACTAAGGCTAAAGTCATCTCCATATTGTAGATGAAGAAACAGGCTGAGAGACTTAGATGACATCTTTAAAGTTCACACAAGAGCCAAAGCCAAGTTGTGAGCCTACGCAATCTGTCTCCAACTCTCATTATCTGATGAAGTCAAAGCCTTTCAACTTTATAAATCATGTTATGTGAATTTTATATGAGTTATATACATGGTAAGGATTAGCACTTCAATTCAATTAATGATTATTCAAGGACCACTTAAAAACAGTTTTCCCTTGAAGAAGTATAATCGCTTATATTGTTGCCAAGAATTAAAAAATGAATTTTATACACTTGGGTTCTTGTGTCAACCATGGAAACAGAAACCAATCTAGGTATTTTAAACACAGGATTGAATACAAAGAATTGGTTGCAAGATATTAGAAGGACTGGAGATGCAAAAAGAGGTTACCAGAGATTAGTGACTGCATGAAGTCACTACCACAGACTGTTGGTGTTAGGGGAGAGATACTTTTACTCTGGGTTCACTAGCTGGGGTTACTTAAGCAATCACCAATACTGTGGGGCCTTTGGGATCTCAGCAACTACTAAGCAGTAATCCAGGAACCCAGAAGCCTATAGTCATCTGCCCCCACCACAGTTTTCTTTGGAACCAGATCCAAGGATGCCACTTGCACTGCTCCTGCCACCACTGAAGCCATGTTCACACACACCTACTGCTGCTGCTACTGCCTAGGCTACTTTAGAAACAGAAAAGGAAAAGTGGCTTATGCCTTCGTGCCACCTAACATCTCCTGCCAGCTCTTCCCATTGATGGGACTAACTGTAGCCACTTGGCAAAGGAGTCTGAGAAACAGACGGCAGCATTCCAGCCCAGAGTAATGCAGAGAAAGGCAACTTCTGTTGTAGAACTTCTTTTTTTTTTGGTTGGTTGGTTGGTTGGTTTGGTTGGTTTTAGAGACAACAGAACCTATGTAAAATGAACATATATTGGTATACATATATTGATGTACCTATCATTAACTAATAAAATAGCAACCAGGCCTCTTAGTTGCCAACAATAAATCCCATCATATTTAATTTAAACCATAAAATGAACCCTTATATATATCTGGATAATCCACCAGACTCTCTGAGGGAGCTGGGGAGGAGGAATCAAGGTCCAGCCAGTTAAAATGTCCAGATTGTGCTACAGGGCTGCTCCAGCAAAACTCCATTGCCCCCTCTGGGCAGACTTCATACCACATAGCTGAGACTGGGCATTAAGCACCCGTTACAGATTCAATGTTTCAATCCAAGTGCCTTTCACTGTTCATCATCATCAAAAATCAGATTCCACATGGCGCCTGGGTCCCCACATTGCTCTCTTGGGAATCAGTTTTGCATCTTGTCTTTGTTACCTGCTTATCCTCAAGGAAAAAGCAAGTTTGGGGCTTCTACCCCAGGCAAGTGGCACTCATGATGTCATTCAATCCTGGAGGTAAATCTTTGTTTGTTCCCTGATATAATGACCAGGTAGCCATTAACATTTGTTGAATACTTTCTACATGTCATCTACAGTTCCAGTCACTTTATGGACGTTCACCATACTATATGAGGTAGCTACTGTTATCATTTCTACTTTGTAAATGAAGAAGCAGAGCACAAAGAGGTCTTTTTAATGAGATCATGGGCCCATAGGTACTATGGGATATATTCAGGATTTAAACCTGGGTTTTAAATCAGCTCTTAACCACGCACTTCCACTCTACATGGTAAATATTTATCAACAATAAATACTCTTGACAGTGGAATGAATCTGACATAATTTTCCCTTGTACTTATATGAAAACAACACAGTGAATCCCATCATCAAGTATATCCATAATTTTGGGATCCTAACTACAATAAGATCTATTCCAAAATGGATTCTGCTATCATGTATAACTGAAAAGAACCCATAATAAAAAAAATAAAAACAATAACTACTCCTGCTCATCTTTTTTTTTCCTTCTGGAGCTTAAGGAAGGGAGAAGTCAAAGGATACTAGAAAGACCCTCAAAAGCCAGGCCTTGAGGGAGCTTAGAGTCATGTTGAAGAGTAAGGACTTCATTCTGCAAGTGAGTGGTTCATGAAACCAGCATTATATTTGGTATCACCTGAGATGAAGCATTGACAGCAGAAGTCAGATCTGTGACTGAGTGACACAGGAAGTGTGCAAAGATGGAGAAGAGAATGGAACCAAATGTAGAATTCTCTCTTTTTTTAACCTTTTGTTTTTTAATTGACATATTAATTCTATCTATCTATGGAGTATGGTGTGATGTTTTGATAGATGTATACATGGTGAAATAATCAAGTCAAGATATTTAGCATATATATCACCTTATACACTTGTCATTTCTTTGTGGTAAGAACATCTAAAATCCTCTCTTCTAGCTATTTTGAAACATTCATTAGAATATTGTTAGCCATAGTCACCCTCCTGGGCAACAGAGCATCAGAACTTATTCTGCCGCAGTCCGACTGCAGCAAAATAACCGGGGGGTGACAAATAGCTTATGTACGTTGATACAGCAGGAGTGGAAGCCGTTTATTGTAGGACCACAGAGCTATTTATACATTTTGCACAGCTTATCTTAATTAGCATAAACTAGATACATCAGTCAACCAATAAGGAATCTCCACACTTAATGGCTCGCTTTTGTTACTTTTCAAACCACTCCCTCTGGCATTTTGCCAGGCACCATCCAGACTTGTTTACGAACTCTAACATTCCCCTGGCAAAATGTTAGGTGTTATTTTGACTTATTTACAGACTCTAACATTATTCCTCCTATTTGACTGTAACTTTGTGGCTACTGATCATTCTCTCCCCTAGCCCCACTTTTTCCTCCCCTGCTCTGGTAGACCCCCTTCTACTCTCTACTTCTATGAGAATACCTTCTTTAGATTCCTCATATGAGTGAGATCATTCAGTATTTGTCTTTCAGTGCCTGGCTTATTTCACTTATATTGTTTTGATTTGGAACATATTTAAAATATGGATAGGAAAAGGAGTCCTGGAAAAGACTGGTTAGAGAAGTAAGAGGACAAACAAGGAAGAATATTATTCTAGAATCTAAGACAGGGCACTTGAAAAGGGTGGGAATGGCCAGGAGCATCAAATACAGTAAGAGAATGAAAAACTGGACTTTAAATTTATAAACTTGAAGATCATTGGAATCATCTTAGTATTAGTAATTTTGATAGCATAGTTGAATAGAAACAAATTGTAAAATGTTGAGGGATTAATAAAAAATGTAGAAATAGGAAACACAAAGAATATTATGAGGGATGGTGATTGAAAGGGGAAGGAGGAAAGATAGGTCAATGGTAGATTCACTTTTAGAACGGGAGACACTTGAAATTATTTACATGGTGTTGAAGGAAGGATCTAGTTGAGGGGAAGCTGATGGTACAGAAAGAGAAGAGATCATTGATAGTGCAAAGATCTTGAGTAATTGAGAGCAGAGAGCATCTAAAGAACAGGAAAGACCAGCCTTAGGTAGGACATGAAGAAAAGATGGCATAGTTATAAATAAGTACCTCCCTGTGGGAAAGGGAGTGAGAAAAGATCTTTCCTGAAAGACACTTTTTTTTTCTGTGAAATATGAAGAAGTACCATCTGCTGAGGGAGAAGAGGTTAGGGATGGAGAGAATGATGGAGGTTGGGAACTGAACCTGGGTAATGGGAAAGACAGCTAACCAGAGGGTGCCTCAGTGACCCACGGAGCCCAGGGAGCCCAGGGAGCCCAGCTGAGGTGAGAGGCAAGTGTATATTTAGCATAACTTTCTACGTTAGTCTTCAGGAGTCTGGACATGGCAGCAGACAGGGAAAATGATAGAGCTGGGAAAGGTCTCCAATTTGCAGGGCTGGAGAAGAGGCCAGGGAATTGATTCTGACAAGAAATTTGTTGAAACAATGTACCATAAATCCTAGGCTGGATCCGAGGGAAGGGGGACAGATGTGACTGAAGCTGAGAGGGGAGAATGGATGATGGCCTGTGAGGAAATAGATGTGGTCAGAATGTGGGAAACTTCAGTGTCTTCAAAGGTAATCAGATACCAGATACCAAGAGCAATGGAGTGAGATTTTTGGAAGAACGAGAGCTGTAATCAGTGGGATACTGAATCTGATTTAGGTGAGGTGACTCAAGGTATGACACTGGGAATGGGGTGAGTTAAGTAACCTTTATCAAAAGTAAAGGTTGCTGGAGAAAAGAAACTCAAGAGTTGGGATGTCTCAGGACTATTTAGGTCTGTAACTGAATATACTAAAATCACCTTTTAAGTGGATTTTTCCTTTATCCAATGTCATGAAGGTTTGTTTCTTCCCACAACACAGATATAGTGGAATGACTTTGGCATCTCTTGATAGTTAACTTTGACCTTTAGGTGTTTTTTTAATCAACAATGTCCTTATGCACAAGTGTTCATGGTTGTTTTTAGTTGGGATGGCTAACTAGTAAAACAGATGTTAGTCAGCTTTTCTTCACTGTGACCAAAATTCCCAAGAAGAACAACTTAGAGGAGGAAAAGTTTATTTTGGTTCAGTTTCAGAGGTCTCAGTCCATGGTCAGTTAACTCCATTGCTCTGTGTCTGAAGTGAGGAAGAACATCATGGTGGAAGGGCAAGGCTCAGCTATGGAAGCTAAGACTTAGAGAGAGGGAGAGAGAGAGCCAAAAAGAGTTGTAGAAGAAGCCAGTGAGGAGATAAAGTCCCTCAAGGCCACATCCCCAGTGATCTGTTTCCTCTAGCCACATTTCACTTGCTTAAATTCAACACCCAATAATTTATTCAAATTATTAATCCATCAAGTAGATTAACCTACTGATGAAGTTATAGTCTTTATGATCCAATCATTTCACCTCTGAATACTGCTCCATTACCTAGCATGAGCTTCTAGAGGGACATTCCATATCCAAACCATAACAATAGGTAGACCTCCAAAATGTATCTGGTCTAACCAAGAGAGAAGAAATGATATAGACTATATTTCGGGCCTATAACAAGGCAGATATTTGATTAGGGCTTTTTTTTTTTAAAGGATAAGCTTAAATAAAATGTGAGTAAGTTTTACTTGGCTGCTTTCTCCTTGCTTTTTTTTTTAATTTTAGTTTCTGGCAAGATGTTCATACTTAGAAATGCATGAGGGATCACTTGATGTGCTAAACACATGTCAAAAGCAGAGATGAGGGAATTTTGGCTAAAGACAGATAGCAGAGGATGGATGGGTCTAAGGAGAAGAGAGAAGAGGACACTTCCTAACTGAAACATGAGTGGCTGCTGGCCCCAAGGTCAACAGCCTCAACATGAAACTCTGTCTTGTCCTCCAGGAACAAACTCCTCTTTCTGACTTCCTTATTCCTGCTAATGGACCCCTACTCTTCTAGTCTGCTGAACTTAGATATTGGAAGTCATTTCTTTCTTGCCTCTGTTGTTCTTGTAAGTCCTGTACACATCTCAGAAGTCACCAAGGCCTCTTAATAATCCTTTATCATATGTCCAACAACCGAAAGAATATCTTGTCAGGCTTATAACATACTGCCTTTGACAGTAACAATGGGAACAGGTTGCAAGACCATTCTGCCTTAGATGTCCAAACTATTATGGATGGACACATGGATTTTCTTGGAGACTGTTGTGAATTACTCTGGGAGTGCTTCTGTGTCTTGGGTTTTGAGAATCGACTCTAAAAAAATCTGCTCTCTGCCATGCCTAGTATAAGATTATGTTAAATGCAGTGCAACTATATGCCATTTTATTTTATATTTTTAAATTATTTTTTTTATTTATATATGACAGTGGATTGCATTAAAATTCTGATTACACATATAGAGCACAATTTTTCATATCTGTGGTGGTATACAAAGTATATTCACACCAATTAGTGTCTTCATACATGTACTTTGGTTAATAATGTTTATCACATTACACCATCATTTCTAACCCCATGCCCCTTCCTTTCCCTTCCCACCCTTCTGTCCTATCTAGAGTTCATCTATTCCTCCCATGCTCCCCCTCCCTACCCCACTATGAATCATCCTCCTTATATCAGAGAAAACATTTGGCATTTGGTTTTTGGGGAATGGCTAATTTCACTTAGCTTTATCCTCTCTAACTCCATTCATTTACCTACAAATGCCTGATTTTATTCTCTTTTATTGCTGAGTAACATTCCATTGTGTATATATGCCACATTTTTTAAACCCATTCATCTATTGAAGGGCATCTAGGTTGGTTCCACAGTTTAGCTATTGTGAATTGTGCTGCTATAAGCATTGATGTGGCTGTGTCCCTGTAATATGCTGATTTTAAGTCCTTTGGGTATAGACAAGGAGAGGGATAGCTGAGTCAAATGGTGGTTTCATTCCCAGATTTACAAGAAATCTCCATACTGCTTTCCATATTGGCTGCATCAATTTGCAGTCACACCAGCAGTGCATGAGTGTACCTTTTTCCCCCACATCCTTGCCAACACTTATTGCTGTTTCTATGCATAATAGCTGCCATTCTGACTGGAGTGAGATGAAATCTTAGAGTAGTTTTGATTTGCATTTCCCTAATTGCTAGTGAGAAAAGATAGCTCTTCAACAATGGTGCTGGGAAAACTAGAAATCCATATGCAATAAAGTGAAATTAAACCCCTATCTCTCACCATGCACAAAACTTAACTCAAAATGGATCAAGGACTTAGGAATAAAACCAAAGATGCTGCATCTAATGGAAGAAAAAGTAGGCCCTAATCTCCATCATGTGGGATTAGGCCCCAAATTCCTCAATAAGACTCCTTTGGCACAAGAATTAAAATCAAGAATCAATAAATGGGATGGACTCAAACTAAAAAGTTTTGTCTCAGCAAAAGAAACAATCTGTGGGAGGAATAGAGAGCCTACATCTGGGGAGCAAATGTTTACCCCTCACACATCATATAGAGCACTAATCTGTAGCGTATATAAAGAACTCAAAAAGCTAAGCACCAAAAACATAATAATAACCTAATCAATAAATGGGCCAAGGACCTAAACAGACACTTCTCAGAAGATGATATACAATCAATCAACAAATATATGAGCTACATGCCATTTTAGAAAGCAAATTGGAAAGGCAGGCCATTGTTTTATAGATTAAAAGTTTGCAGGAACTGCAATGGTCCTAGCTTCTAAAAACATTCCTCTCTCTTTCCCTGTCTCCTCCCCCCCATCATATACACACAGTGCACAGTCACATATACACACTCTTTTTTGAAATTTTCCATTTAAAAATTAGTGTTTGTATTTCTGCTCTATTGTCAAATCTCATCAATCTTTAATTTAACAATCATTTTATACAGAAATGTTCATGGCTATATTAGCAAGCTAACTGGTGAAACATAAATCCCAAAATGTGTCCTGACATAATCAAGACAGAAGTTAATTTCTTGCTTATATCAAGTCCAAAATAATTTTCCTCATTAACCATTGGCTCTTCTTCCAAGCATTGATTCAGGAACCCAGGTTCTGTCTGTCTGTGGTTCTGCCATCCTCAACATGTGGCTTTAAGCTAGTGAAAGGAAAATTAATATGAAGGGTTGATTGCACATGCAATGTTTTTTCCAGGCTAGAAGTGGCACATGTGACTTTCACTTCCATTCCAATGGCCAGAATCTAGGTATATGAGAAATGTAAATCTGTGTATCCAAGTAGAGAAGACATGAGGTTGGTGAGCAATTCGCAATATTTTCCATAATAGTATTGCAACTAGATCACATGGGGAATTCATTGACAGTATGGAGGCAACAGGGAAGAACTTATTTCCTGTGCCCAGCATGATGACATAGATGTTACAAGAGATTATTGATAAAGAAATAGCTCAGAACTGCAAATGAACATGAAGCCAGTGAGCTACATTAAAGGGAAACATCCCCACTAGAAATTCTAATAAAGTCTTCTCATTGGCTAAAATATACTAATAAGAAAGTTCTTAAATGAACACACTATTGAATGATACAAAGTTGGCAAATTGACAGGTTGAAATGTGGGCAGTAGCAGTTTGAAGGAGTTAGGCAAGAAGCCCAGAAGAGAAAAGCAAAGCCCAGGCAAAACTCCAAGAATGCCCACATGAGAAATCAGATAAGTGAATAGAAATCAAGAAGCCACAGAAGGCTTGAAGCAGAGTAAAATTGAGTCACAAACCCTGGATATGAGGACTGGCTCTAGCATTTACTAGTTATGAAGTTTGTTCTTTGGTTTGTAGATTTGAAGTAATAATCACGACTTCATAATAGTCACAATTGACTGCAGAAACAAATAAGATGGTGCATGTGAAAATGCAGGTAGCCTGGAAAAATGAGAAAGAGGCTAATCTAAAATGTATTTCTGTTTTTACAAGTTTAGAATTAAGGAGAAAAGAGCGCTGTTTAGGAAGGAGAGGATTTGGAACCTGTTTTATGAAAAAAAAAAAAAATCCCGGTCCTGAACCAGAAGAAGGATGTTGGCAAGAACTGCCTTATGTAAACTCTATCTTTTGCACAGAGGAAACTTTGCAGATTCAGTTTCTTTTAATGAAAGTCCATCCTTCCTGTCTTCCTGCAAGCCTGTGTTTCTCCCTCACTTCTTTCTCTCCGCTTTTCCTCTTCCTTTCTTTCTTCCCTCCTTTATTTTTCCCCCTTTTAAAATCTTCTCCATCTGGTTTCTTTGGCAGTTGAGGCTGGACAGCAGGAGAATATAACTCCTTTCATGTATAAGGATTCTAGACATGAGCTAGCTAAGGTTGGGTTTTCCGGATTGAATCAACAATAGACATATAAAGGATGTTTTGTGTCACAGTTTTGTCATTTGATGTAACTTTTTGGGTAAAAAAAAAATGGTAATATGTACATTAGAATGATAATTCCCTTTAACTTACCTTAATTCTTCATGATATCCTTTCTAAGGAAATAGTCATAAAAAATAAATTTTATTAACAAAGAAGTTCATCATACTTTTATTTATAGCAGTAAAAAATTTTCAAATAGGCAAATTGTTCAAAGTTAAACAAATTGTAAATTCAACTGTTATATTAACACAATGTGGAATAATTAAAACTTAATTATTCCACATTGTGTTAATATAAAACATATAAGTGTTTTAGTAAAATGGGGAGTATCATGATAAATAGCAAACAAAATTAGCAGTTTACCAAGTGATAACAACCAAGTCAAAATTGCTAGAGATGTAGCTCAGGTGGCAGAGGGCCTGCCTGGCATGCACAAGGCCCTGGGTTCAATCCCCAGAACCACACACACACACACACAAAAAAAAAAAAAAAACTGCATAGAGGAAAAGCCTAGAAGGCAGTACATCACAATGGCAATGGCTGCTGTCCATGGGTGGTTGAATAGGGTGGCTTTTTTTTTCTATTTTTCTGTATTTTTTGTATTGGTATAATAACCCACATTCTTTACATATTTGGAAATATAAAATCAAGCTTTAGTTATTGGGAAAGTTGCGGACACTAGCTTTCTTCCTCTTAGCTTCATGCTATTACACAAAAGGAGGGTGTAATTAATAGAAACAAATTGCTATGTCCATCCTAATATAAATTCTGCTTCTCATAAATGAGTAGAAATGTTTATAAAGATATGCAGGTGCCCCATCCATATATGTAACATGGGTTTTAGCATTAGTAATTCCACACTCATTAAGTCACAGTTTTGCTTTATAATATTTAATTGGGAGGAATGAAACGTAAATTGTTTGTGCAAAATTTTCAGTCCCTGTCATTATGATAGCACATATTCCATGGCCTGACTTAACAGCATTTGAATGTATCACAAAGACTGTTGAAATCAGTCAGAGTGGAAGTGGACTTTTCTTTGAATTGATTTGATGATTCTTAACTCTGGTCACTGATATCCATGGAAGCTTGCCTTCTTTGTAGAAACATGGTAATGGGGACTTTAGGTAATTAAAAGACTTGGATAATCACTTAGGGACATGAGAAACACTATCAAACACCACTCCACAGACACTCCTGGGAGTGCCTGCATCCATTGCTACCCACAGTGGGAGATCCATGAAACTTAAAGAAGCCTTATTCAAAAGTAGAATTAATTAGAAAAATGTTGATTTCAACGAATGTTCTCAGACATTCCAGGGAATACCTAAATACATAGAGTCATCACAGCTAGTTGAGAAGCTATGAATAGGTTCCAATAAACAGATCATTAAAAGTTGCTCTACAAAGTCAAAAAGGACTGTTTGACAGTGTTCTAGAATTACTGTAAGGTATTACATGATATTGCTAAAGGGATAGAGAAAGGTGGCCAAAGTACAGCCAAATATTATTTTCTTATTCAATGAAAAATAAAATCTTATAAACCATGAAAAATGGGTATGGAAAGTTCCTATTTTTATATTTACAATCATTGAAAAATGTACCACTTCCTTAAACCTGATAGAATTGAATTCAGTATTAAAATTATGATACAGTAAACTATGAAATTTACCCGTGAGACCAAAAATGACAGATTTAGAATTTATAAGGAGAATAGACCATAGCTAACAAGGGAAAAATATGACTCAAATATGAATTTCCTGCACATGCAAATGAAGGTACACCCTGAGTCTAGGATGCATCATGGTCTATTTATGATAATAGGAGTTTTAGTGTCTGGCTTCAGGTAAACTTGCCTGATATTTGAATTAATATTAGTCCAGGTACCAAGCTGTATTTTATTTTCTTGCAGGCACTTCATGATGAAATAAAAAATAGTGATTTATGATCATAATACTATAGATCGATGCATACACATGATTTTTGTGCTTTGTTTTTTTTTTAAAGGGCCTAGAGATCAGTGATTTCTGTTTTGTTTTATTTTTAAAACCTCAGGTTAGTGTTTCTCAAACTTCAGTGAGCATAAGAATCTCTTAGACTATTTATTAAAAATACAGTCCAGAAATATGCAAAGCTGTTCTTTTATAATGGAAGTCATAATAGTTATAGACTTTTCTAAGTGTGTGTTATTTCATGGTCACAATTTCTAACACAAATCAAAATAAAATTAGGAGGGCAGATTCTTGCTATAGTGCAAAACAAAGGGACTTAAGTTCATTGTAATAAAACTGGGGTCACTGTTGGCTGGAATGACCATATCTACCAAATCTCAGATAACATAACCGAAGAAGGTAGAAAAAATTTTAATATTGTTTCTAGTCATTTTGAGAATCCCCACCCTATTTTTATAGAAAGCAAAATCTCTGCTGGTGTTTTCCACAGTATTCTTGGAAATTGTGATCTCCTGAAGACATCCAAATTAATCAATCTTGAAGGTTTTGTGTTTGCAAAGCCAACTAGCCAACAAAGGGATTGGGTTATAATTTCTACGATTGGATAGTCACTATGCTTGTCTTTTTTTTAGGATTACCTTTCTTCTCTTGTCCATTTACCTTTTTAAAAACCTGCTGCAAAACTGAAATAGCTCTCGTTCACATTCTGACTGAACATATCTATCACTCCAGACTTAACCTCAGCAGAACAAAAGTATTTTCACATCAGCTGTTACTTCACTCAATCTTCTCATGTGGCTCACAGGACTCTTCAGTGGGGCCAATCACCTCAGGATTTAATTCCTTGCAGACAGGAGCGTATGTTCATCCCCCAGATACAGTTTGGGTAATTCTGGCTACAACACTCTTCTCCAGCCTGTCATGCTTCTTATTACCCCATCTGCAGAACACACTTGTAGAGGAAAGCCACCGAAAGTATTCCAAGTGACAAATGGAACATTCTCCTAAGCTAAATGGAAAAATTATCCATCATATCCCCCTGTTGTCGAATTATACACAATGGAAATCATGTACTGTGTCAAGTCTAACTTGATAAATTCCACTTGTTAACTGGCCAGAGCACCTCCAGCAATGAACAGGGAAGGTAAAGGAGAAAATGTGACCCTAGAACTCACTTTGTATTTCTCCCAATTATGAACTCTTTTGCCTTCAGATGTTAGGCAGTTGCTAATTTCTTCTAGTCTTTAACATGGTTTGGCTCCAAGTCTTAAAACAAAAAGAGGAGATGCCATTTGAGGTTTTATGGCTGTAGATAAAAATCCCTTTGTACACAATGAGCACACACATTTTTGAGCAAACTACAACCAGACTTCAGATGCCTAAGAAATAGCATGGGCTGATCTGAGTCACAGGGAAGTAATCAGTTTTCAGTTGTCTAGCCAAGCTCATGTTTGTCTAGTTGTTTCCTTGCTCCCTGCCAACAAAAAAACATCAAAGTAACAAGAAGATACCAGAAACCAACACTGCTTTAAAAGAAGACACTGTTGTTAATTTGCTCATTTATTCAGCAAATATTTACAGGATGCCTACCATATGTCAGACTTTATTCTAGGCATGGAGGATACAAGTCAACAAGATGAAAACTACAAAAAAAGGTTCTGTTCTCAGTCTCTGTGAAACATTTTATGTTTCATAAAGTGAAATTAAAAGTAATAATTATGAGATGGATGATGGAATACACAGTAAACATGTTTTAATAGAAGAGGGAATATGACCTGAAAAACATTTTCCTCTAGTTCTAAAAATAGAGCATATCTTCCCAAATTGAAGTCAAATGAAATAAATCTTAAGAATGTCAAACTATGTTATGTTGTTTTTTTTCTATTTTATTACATAAATTAAAAAAATAGACATTCATGTATAGACTCTGCCATTGACCATTATTATATATATAGGTCAACCATATTAAATATATTCCCAGTATTGGGCAACTATAACCATCATCCAACTCCACAACTTTTCATCTTATATACTCTATACTTATTAAACAATGACAGCTTGTTTCCTCCTTTCTCCAACCCCTGTCAAGCACCACTTCACTGTCTCCATGATTTTGACTACTGTAAGCACTTCATATAAGTGGAATCTGTCTTTGTCTTTTTGTTACTGGCTTATTTCACTTAGTGTAGTGTCCATAAGGCTCATTCATCTGTAGCATATGTCAGAATTTCCTTTCTTTTTAAGGCTGACTAGCATTCTGTTATGTGTATATACCACATTTTCCATATCCATCCTGGGTTACTTCTACATATTAGCTATTATGAATAATGCTTCTATGGACATGGGTATATAAATGTCTCTTTGAGACCCTGTTTTCTTTCTTTTTTTTTCTTCTTCTTTCCAGTACACAGATAATCCAAGGCCTTAAGAATGCTAGGTGAGCTTTATTCCCAACTCAGAGACCCTGTTTTCAATTATTTTTTGCAGATTCCCAGAAATGGTTTGCTGGATCATACAGTAATGCTATTTTTAATTTTCTGAGTAACCACCATATTGTTTTCTTGTTTTCCACAGTGGTTGTACCATTTTAAACAACACCAATTTCTCTGTATTCTTACTAATGCTTGTTGTTTTCTGGTTTTGTTTTGTTTTTATAGTGGCCATCTTGATGGATGTGAGGTGGTATCTCATTGTAGTCAAATTATTTTCATTATTCTTATAAATATACTCAGAAGAAAACATAAATGATCCTCAAACACATTGAGGACAAATAAATATTAGTGCAGATCTATGAGATATAAGCACCAGTAAATCTTACTAGTTCTTCATCAAGAACCTGACTTTCTCAAACCATTAGATTAACCAACCAAAAATTAGAAATCTACAGTCTCTTCCCTTCATGACACTTTAATTTCTGCCCAGAGTTCCTATAACTAGGCTTCTATCACCTCCAACCACAGACAACGTGCTTTACTACGTAGAGCACAATTTTCCCCTTGCATGAATTTATTATGAAGGTGAACAATAAGACTGCAATATGTAGGATAGGATCAGGCCCAAGTAGTTGTCTCACTGCTTAGCCTCCAGGGTCTCAGTGGGTAGTAGAATAAACTATTTTTAGCCTCCAGAAATCCACACAATAAATCAGCCTTTTGTATGTAAACCATTTCTTACTTCAAAATAATTATCACATCTAATATAGTTCATTTCTTACTAAACCTACTTTTCATTTACCTATATAAAAGGACTCAAGTTGCACATCATAAACTATCTTGTGGCCATCAATAAATTACTATTTATATACATATAAATAACAATTACTTATTAAAATAAAGCCTATTGGTAAGTCCAATTTCCTTTTACTTACTGTACAAACATGAATGTGAATATGAATATCTAGAGCTTTTAAGCTAATTAACTGGAATAAAATTTTTAAAAAGCAATTTTTGAGTAATATATTTCAAATGCTCAATCCATCCATAGCTAATATTTGGTGTAGGTATAAGTCTCCATCATAATAGAAATTTTTATTTGACAGCACTGTTCCAAGAAGTTAGATCTCCTTATACTTTGTTTATTTTTAGAAAGAGAAACTGGGATTCTCTACTTAAATTACATATTTTAAGGTCAGTTTGATGGTCTTTGATAAGATTATTGTTTTTTTTAAATATATATTTTTAGTTATAGGTTTGGGACGTAATATCTTTATTGTTATTTATTTATTTTTATGTGGTGCTGAGGATCGAACCCAGTAAGAGCTCTACCGCTGAGCCACAACCCCAGCCCTAGATCATTGTTAAGATTAGGAGAACACCTGCTACTTCCACTTGGGACTGTTTTCTAGTCCTTTACTAGCTAAAGCAAACATCCACAGAGGATGTAAGCTACAAAAGTCATGGATTTCCCAAACTGAGGAAACATGGATCATGACCCAGAATTTGACACCATGCCAAATGCTACCTCAGCATCTGCTGTAAGAAGATTTGTAAGAGAACTTGACAAGTCTGTCAAACACAAACACTGCTGAATGGAATATAAAACCATTTCAAGCTTAATGTGGTCAATGGGGTATTTAAATAATATTAAAGAAGAAAATGAAGGATGCCTTTGAGTCCAAACCAACTACAGTGGTTGAACCCTCCAATGCCTTATAGGTTAGAAACTAACTCTCTTTTTGTTTAGACCTGGAGGCCTAAGAATTTAGATGACTTTTGTCCTGAAAATTAATCTTTCTCTGTGGGACTAATCCATACGTTCTCATGAAAAAAAAAACAAAACTATAATCCCTCAATTAATGTTTATTGAACTGAATTAAATTTGTCACATTTTAATCTAAGTTTTTAAAATACAAAAGTGACATCTTTGTGAAATGCTTAGATTTTTTTTTTAGGCAAATATGATTTCAGTAACAATGATTCAATAACTTGTTCTACCTTCTTTTCTTTAAGTCCTATAGCACATTGCCTATTTCCCAAAGAATAAACAATGGTCTTGTTTCAAGTCTTCTTCTCACTCACACTTTTCTCCTTAATCTAGTATTTTATGACACATAAGTATTTATTGTAACTCATTAATAACTCACATTCCATGTTACTGAAATATACCACATATGATTGCAAATCATGGATATCGACAACTAAATCATGGCCTATGGAATGTCATACCTAGAAGAGGCCTTAGGAATCATATACTACAAAATCTTACCTTAGGGATGAAATAATGAGATGACAATGAAAAGAGAACCCATATACAATAACTGAGGATTAGGGTGTATATTTCTGATATTTGGTCCATTAGTTTTTAATTATGTAATGCTATAAAAATGTTAACAATAACAGCTATCAATCATTGGGAATTTACTATGCTCTAGGCACTTTGCTAAGATTAAAGTAAAAAATATAGTAATTTGTTAGCAATATTTCTTAAATAGTTTTAACAACTCTTCAATTAGTTGCCATAACTAACCACATTCTTCTTGAAGAGTAGAAAATGTACTTATCACTTATCTGATAAACACCTGGGCCAAGATTCAAATTCAAGTTTAACTCCAGAGCTGGAGAGAAATGGTCACCTGACTAGTAAAACAAGACCATTTTATCATTAATGAAAATGCACCCCCAAAACAGAACCTGTAGGCCAAGTTGTTCGCCACACACATTCTTTATATCTCAGAGGCAAGTTGAATGATATTAGTAGAACATATACAGTGAATGGCAGTGAATAATTACATTAATTCATATCAAATAATAATTATGATGTTTATTCTATTTTTATCAAAAACAGAATACAATATTGCCCTCAGAGGTAGGTGATAGGACTATATCTATAACTTGTTTTCTGATCTAGGAAGTGTTATTCTGTGTCTTAATTTTTCTTAGTTTAAACAATTTACAGGGCTGAGGAAAAAAATGTCATGTAAAACGTACTAACAAATCTGAGAAAATCAACACAGAGTAAAGAGGTAAAAGGATTTCCAATTTTTCTAAGACTTTATTCCCTGTCTATTCATTTGTGTAATTTTTAGTTTGAACCAGTTGCGTAGAATTACCAGCTCTGGTAAACAGTCCTCAACACTCGCACATGAAGTTAGGTACATTTTGTTTATTTTTATGCCTCATACATACACAATCTGTGTTTAATTATTCACGTAGTTCCAATTTATGATTTTGAATCTGAAATTTATGAATTTGAATCTGAGTTCTGAGATCTGAATCAAAACAAATAAATGAGCTACACAATCCTATAAGAATGGAATGGTGGGCAAGGAGTTGAAACTGCTTATTGGAGTTGTCTTTTTGTCCTTGATTCTTACTCTGAATTATAGGACCAGAAGCATGTAGCAAATTTAAAGAAAAATCTATGTTGATTTTTTAACAGTGATTTGAACAGGTGATGTTTGTCCTTTTACAAACTTTTCAATTTATGTTAGTAACATGCACATATTTTCATTTTTTATTTTTAGTGCATTGTAATTATACAAAATAGTAGGACTAACTTGACATATTCATAAATGCATATAACATAGTTTTCTTCATTCCATCCCCAGTACTATCCCCTCCACTTCCCTCCTCCCTCTAGTCTGTTGATCTTCCTTTTATTTATTTATTTTTTTAAATTGGTGCATTCTAGTTATATATAAAATTGGAATGCATTGTGATATATACATACATGCACATCACATAATTTGGTTAACTTTATTCCCTAGCTCCTCCCTTTGCCTCCCATTGTTTCTCTCCCTGACCACCTGCTTCTATTCTACTGTCTCTTAATTTCACAAGATCCCCCTTTTATTATTACTTGTTTTATTTAATTTCCACATATGAGAGAAAACATAAACCCTTGATTTTCTGCATCTTTCTTATTTCATTCAGCATAATGTTCTCCAGTTCCATTCATTTATCAGAAAATGGCATAATTTCATTCTTTATGGCTAAGTAGAACTCCATTGTGTGTGTGTGTGTGTGTGTGTGTGTGTGTGTGTGTATCACATTTTCTTTATCCATTTATCTACTGATGGGCACCTAGCCTTGTTCCATAACTTGGCTATTGTGGGTTATGCTGCTACAAACATTGGGATGCATGTATCACTATAGTATGCTAATTTTAGATGTTTTGGATGAATACCAAGGAGTGGAATAGTTGGGTCATACGATGGTTTCAGTCTTAATCTTTTAAGATATCTCCATACTGCTTTCCAACGTGGTTGTACTAATTTGCAGTCCCACCAAGAATATATGAGTGTACCTTTTCTCCACATCCGCACCAGCATTTATTATTATTTGTAATTCTTGATGATTGCCATTCTGACTGCCATGAAATAAAATCTCAGTGTAGTTTTGATTTGCATCTCCCTGATTACTAAAGATATTGAATTTTTTTTCAGGTATTTGTTGGCCATTTGTATTTCTTATTTTGAGAAATATCTCTTTAGAGCATTTGCCCATTTATTGATTGGATTCTTCGTTTTCTTGGTGTTAAGTGTTTTGAATTATTTAGATATCTGGTTATTAACCTCTTATCAGAAGAGTAGCTGGAAAAGATTTTTCTCTCTTTCTGGAGACTTTCATTTCATGTTCTTATTTCCTTTGCTATGCAGAAGTTCTTAATTTAATGCTATTGCACGTACTGATTCTTGGTTTTGTTTCTTGAGCTATATTAAGCTTATTAAGGAAGTCAGTGCCCTCACCAGTGCATTATAGGATTTGTCCCTATGTTTTCTTCTAACAGTTTCACTGTTTCTGGTCTAATTCCTAGGTCTTTGATCCACTTTGAGTTGATTTTTGCGCAGGGTGAAATGTAGGGATCTAGTGTCATTCTTCTACTTGTCTCTCCAGTTTTCCCAGCACCATTTGCTAAAGAGGCTATCTTTTCTCCAACTTAGGCTTTTGGCAACTTTGTCAAGGATCAGATGACTGTACATGTGTTGATTTGTCTCTGTATTTTCTGTGTCCATTCCATTAGTCTTCATATTTGTTTTTATGCCAACACCAAGCAGTTTTAGTGATTACGGCTCAAGAGTACAAATTGAGATCAGATATTGTGAAGCCTCCAGTTCCATTCCTGTTGCTCAGGGTTTCTTTGGCTATTCTGTGTCTTTATTCTTCTAAATAAATTTTAGGACTGTTTCTGATTCTATTAAGAATATTATTGGTATTTTTCTGGGTATTGCATTGAAACTATAGTTTGCACTTGGTAATACAGCCATTTTGATGATATTAATTCTACTCATCTATGAAATGGTAGGGCTTTCTATACCCTAAGGTTTTATTTAATTTGTTTCTTTAGTGTTTTATAATTTTAATTGTAGAATTTCCTTAGTGAGATTTATTTGCAAGCATTTTTTAGGCTATAGTAAGCAAAATAATTTTCTTGATTTCTTCCTCAAGGGATTCATTATTGGAGTATAGGAGTACTATTGATTTTGTGTACTGATTTTGTTTCTGCAACTTCACTGAATTTGTTTATCAGCTCTAAAAGTCTCCTGGAGGAGTTTCGGGTGCTTTCTAACTATCAGATCATGGTGTCAGCAAACAAATATAGTTTGACTTCTTTTCCTATTTGTATCTCATTAATTTCCTTCTAATGCCTAATTGCTCTGGCTTAAGTCTCAATAATTGTATTGAATAAGAGTGGTGAGAGTAGACATCTTTGTCTTATTCCTGATTTTAAGTTTTTCTCCATTCAGTGTGATGTTGGCTTTGGGTTTGTCATATGTAATCTTTATGGTATTCAGGTATATTCCTTCTATACCTAGTTTCTTGTGTTTTTAACAAAATCAGGTGCTAGCTTGTATCAAAGGTTTTTTCTGCATCTATTGGAATGGTTATGTGATTTTTGTTCTTGATTCTATTTATGTAATGAATTACATTTATGGATTTACATGACCTAAATCAAACATTGTTATGGTTTGTATATGAGGTATCTTCCCAAAAGCTTATGTAAGAAAATCCAAGAAGGTTTAGAGAAGAAACAATAGAATTATGAAAACTCTTATCTAATCATTGAATTAATCCCCTGATGGGGATTAACTGAGTGGTAACTGAAGGTAGGCAGGCTTTGGCTGGAGAAGGTGGGTGGGTGGGGGTGAATGGCCTTAGGGTATATATTTTGTATCTGGTGAGTGGAGTCTCTGTGTTCTAATCATCATGTGAGCCACTTTCCTCTACCACACTCTTCTGCCATGATGTTCAGCCTCACCTTGAGCCCTGAGGAATGGAGCCTGCTGTCTGTGGATTGAGATCTCTGAAACTTTGAGCCCCAAAATAAACTTTTCCTCCTAAAATTGTTCTGGTGGGATCTTTTAGTCACATTAGTGAAAAAAACGACTAAAAATAACGTGCACATATTTAAAAAGAATAACATCCACATCTTTATAGTGACAAAATAATAATTTTAGGCCCAAAGCCCTTCTTACTCTCAAGTCCATCTTTCTAGAGGCAATCATTTTGTAATTCTTTTATTTGCTTCTTTCAGGACTTATTCCCAAATCTTTAAGTAATATGTGATTTGTTTCTTGATCTATCAATTTTAGACATCATCTGTTAACTTTCTTATTATGTTAGATGATTGTGTTTTATGGATGCAGTATCTGTTCTTGCATTTCAAAAAATGCTAATTATAGTGTTCTTTCTCTCACACACACACATATTCTCTCTCTCTCTCTCTCTCTCTCTCTCTCTCTCTCTCTCTCCACTACACATACTCTTTCTCCCACTATCTGTCCATTCCTCCTCCCTCCCTTCCTCACTTCCTTCTTTCTTGCTCCTGGTTTAGCTTTTTTTTTTCTTTTTTCACTCTTTCTTGCTTGTTTCCCCCATTGTTTGTTCATGTTGGAAGTTTATCTAAAGTGTCTGAGTTCTAGTTGATTCCTCATATTTAAAAATAACCACCAAAATCTGATTTGGTTTGTTGACAAGCTTTAAAGTAGGTAGATTGGACCAAGAGGGAGGCCTTTCATTAGAGGATGCTAGAATGTCTTGTTTTTAGAGGCAGTCAGCATCTCCAAAGAAAGATATTCTACTTCTGCTTTAGAGTTAAATTCCTGATTATAGGTAAATCTCTATATCAGAAGGGTTTAAGTACATATTTTCAACCAACCCATTTCCCACTGCTAGTCCTCAATTCTACTTTTTCACTCTCATTCTCACTCCACACTTGAGCTCCCTTGAGTTCCCAGAGGCAAATCTGATCCATGTAGGTTGTTCACTTCTGTACTTTGTAAGGTTTCAACTTCTCCCTACTTCAGCTGTGATCATGATATTTTGTTCTTCAGAAACTCATTGAAATCTGTGGTTCATGGGTGATATTTTCTAAACTGAAGAATTATTTAGATTTCAAAGAATTAAGTGGAAATATATATAAATATAATTAATATATAATATAATATAATTAATCATTGTAGGTTTCTAGAGATTTTTCCCTAAGATTTTTAATATTGTCTCTACAGAGACAGGAAGCAATTGTTTGTGATCAGCCTACAATCTTCAATGATAAGTCAATATAAGATTTTCTGATGACAACTACCATGCTATGTTAAGGAGTAAATCAACTTAAATTTCCCCCCATGTTTTAGCTTAAAGTTTTCTTTCATGCAACTAAACATACTAGAAATGCAAGTTTTGAAATCAGTCTATTTTAATACTGGGTTTGCTACTTATTAAGCCATATGACACTGGACAAATCAATCTCTCTAAGCCAGAGAGAGAGATTAATAAGAATAATAGTAGACATCTTGTGATAATTAAATGAAATAAAGTTTATAAAGTACATAGAGCAGTGTCTGGCAAATAGTAAAAACTCACTATGTTTATGTTTGAGTCATCTGCTATCAGAAAGAAATTACTGTTAGCTAAAATCCCCAATAATTTCTTAAGCCTGAATATCACTTCTTTAGAGAAGCCTCCTTGATAAAAGATTGGAGTAGAGGTGCTCCTGTAGCACTCTGTTCACTACCTAACCCCTGTCATATTGTTGTGGAATCACTTGTTTGTCTTCCTTTTTAGACTAAGCTCCATGGGAATGGGGACCTGGTCTGTGTTATTAATCTTTATCTCTCATGCCCAGCACTGTGCTTGGCCCAAGTTAGAAAGCTTGATATATTAGATTTTTTTTTTCAAAATGTAAAATGTATTCTGTTTTTAAGTATTTTCTGTAAGCATGTAAGATGACTTTTATGGAGGTATTTAGAAAAATAGTAAAGCAATAATTAAATATCCAATATGCATAAATGTAGAGGAATTGAATAAACCAGGACTCTATTTATTTATATGAACTCAAATCCAGTTAAAGAAATAAGTTTTCTCTCTTCTCTCCTCTCCTCCATGATTGAGAACTGAGGCCTTGTAGCGAAAGGAAATGCAACAATATATTCAGAAATTGGTACTGGTTTTGATTTTGTTACTGCTTGAAAGTCAAGTTTCCATTTAATTCTTTGAAATCTAAATAATTCTTCAGCTTAAAAAAAAAGCATCTGGATGGTTTCAATTTGGTGGCAATGAACGCTCACGGCTATAAATAGACCATTTCTAACCCACCAAATGTGTTTTCCTTTTTCTGTTGGAAAGCTTTCTTCCTTAACCCCCACCACTTGGATAGAGCTGCCATTACCAACTAAAGAACTATATCTTACCAAGAGTGATCTATTGGGAATGTAGTCTGCCTTCTTTTTTTGTTTGTTTTCAATTTGCTTATTGAATTATCCTGGACACTTATTTCTGTTCCAGGAAAAACAAGGAGAAATGTTCCTTTGTGGGTCTTGTCTCTGAAGAAGGAGAAAAGATTCTGTGGGTCCTAAAATAACTTCTAAAATATTAAGAATATGTAAAATCCTGGAATATCAATCTATTTAAACTTATTAATAATCACAAAGCTACTGAATGTAGTTTATGGCAATAATGAATACCAGTCTTTATATATTTTACCACTGTGTTTAGTTGAATCATCAAGATTAGATTTTATTGTTGATAGTATTATAATTATCTTTGTAATTTTTAATAAAAACAACCCTAGTGATCATCATTCTAAAAATTCCACTTTTTTAGATAAAAAACAACTGAGGCCCAAAGAATTTAAGACTTATCCATTGTCAATTTGAAATTCTTATTATAATGCAAACCATCAAAAATTTCACCAAACAAAAATCCTGCCTTCTTATAAATGGATAAAACTTAATTGTATCTGAGAATATTGTCTTTGAATATCTATAAGTATGTATAACTTAATGCATTAGTTTAGAATACAGTTAAAATTTATTACAAATTGGCTTATACATTCTTACAGAAATTATTCACATGCAGAAATTGTTGCTTAAATTTGCAGCTTAGGATGTATTTTCTATTTAGAAAGATTATCAGGAATAGAGAGCTGAACAAATTTCTCCAGAAGATATCTCTACCCTTATATCTCTGTGATCCAAGATATAAACGTAGCAGTGGAGCATAGAACAAATCCATTTCTGGAATAATAGAGTAAGGTACGGATGGTAGGATGTAGTGAATTGTTTTCCTTATAGTTGTATCATTCATAGCCTGTAGAAATATTTTGTATAAACAATGGCTTGGTGACCCTCCTAATCAATCATGTGGTGTTGCAAGTCATCAGAACACAATTTGTAAATATTTATCAATTGTTTTCACTTCTATTATGAGTGAAAGACAGTTTTTATTAAATTTAGATTTTTCTTACTTCATTTGAATCATTTATACTTTAGCAATATATTAAGCTTGAATATTACTTGTGGGATTTGTTCATTTCTTGAATTTTTAATCAAAGATCTATGATCAAGATCTTAATAAAATGATAGTTTTCAAGAAAATTGTAATTCTTACTTAACCTAATAGGTGGCTGTCTTTATTAAGAAAGCTAAATATTGTGTGCAGGAGCATTAGTTTATGAATAACTATTTCAGAATGCTATCCCAAAGGTGGCAGGAAATCAATCATTCCGTAAGTACAGCGATTTGTACAGTGATTAGGCTACTGAGATGGACCTAAACATTCATTTTTCAGTGGGATTGATGTACTAATGCTGAGCAATAAGGCCACCTACTGGGTAAAATCTTGTTATCGTAGAGAAACTTTTTAGTTTTAAAGGAAACTGAACCTAGTTAAAATCCCCTTGAATTTTTCATTTTTGAAGGTCCATAAATAATTTCTATATCTTTTTTATTTGTTTCTTTAAAAATGAGCACACGGGATGATTTATCTTGTCTTAGTTGAGTTCAAATTTACAAATGATATTCAGCTCTGACATTCTTCATTTCCAACTACAGATTCTGAATGGTTTCAGTAAGGATACTATTAAATGCAAATAACAAAACCCAAAGTAGGGAGTTAAATAATTAGAGCAATTTATTGATGTAGTAACAAAAAAAAAAAAATCCAAATGGAGGGTAAACTTCATCAGTCACAGTTCAGCCAGGACTCTGGGCCTCATTTGCAGTTTCCTCAGCTCTATGAACACTGCTTCATGTTGGCAGTGTTCATACGACTTCCAGCACCCCTGTCTTTCATGCTTCCTTTTTCATATCAGCTCTGGCTTTGTGGAGAAAGGACAGGGAAACTGGAGAAATAAGAATCTTTTCTCCACTAACAGTTCTATAAGAGTCTTAACCTTTGCTTAGCTGAATCATCCTTTATCAGTCACACTGGCACGTTCTTTGTTTGGCTAAATCTATCAGAACACATCTTCACAGGGGTGAGCAGAGAGGTCAGTCCTACCTAAACTTATCTAGATCACAAGGCTGGGGAAAGTTAGAATGGATGTCGTTGAAACAACCCCAATTTTCTCTACACTGAGCAAGTAGGGAACTAATTCATTGCATATCATTTGCATTCTAAAATCTGAGAGCTGAAGGAGGAAATTATCATATAATGGTTCTCAACACTTATTTTGCTACACTACATTGAGAGACGACATTATCATTTATCTTTCCACATGCTTAGGCTAGGTTTATATCTTTTGGCTACAACTCCATCTCTCTTTTTACTATGGGATGTTGAAATAATGAGTCACAGAGCAAACCTAGAATCTCTTCTGTTTAATTGTCATTACACTTTTATATAACAGAAGCCATCACAAGTGGCTGAGAACCTCTATATTCTAGGTATAGTAGCACCTATTTGCTATATTTGAAATGAATGACTGCTCCATTAGGCACAGACTAGACCAAAAGAGAAAGAGAAAGTCTTGTTTAATATAAGAAAAAAAAAAAGGTGTGCTAAATATGAAAAGAATGTAGGATTTGAACCAGCATGTTCCATTGAGGACATGGGCAAGGACTGGGAAAGTTACTTCACTTCTCTGAGAGGTATAAAATATTTAACCTACTTACTGTTGAAATGGTTGTGGAAATCTTAAAAGAGATAATTTATATAATGTGTTTTGTAAATTGTGAAGTGCCATACAGATTTTAGTATTAATCAGAAATTAAATATTATTAATTGTAGACTGAAAGTTCCTGGAGAGTAGGGAACTGTTTCTTAATCTACATTACCCCAGTATCCAGCAGTATCTGGCCTTTGCTTGTCTGCCAATAACTCTATGTAAAATAAATAATGACAACAATATGGTTGATATGAACAACTAGCGGAAGTATCTGTAGTATTGGAGAAAATGTATTAAACACAGGGAAGGAATGATATTGGCCAAAAAAGAAATGTTACAAGTCTAATGTATATGCCAAAGAAATAAATAATCATCAGTTCTTGAATTTTTCAGTTTGTAGAAAACAAGACAGGTGGTCTCCTCTAGCTCTTGTTTTATGAAGAAACCCACTACAGCTTCTGGTAGAAATAATACCAACTTAAAAAAAAAAAAGCTAGAAAGATATGCAAGGGAAGATTGAGTACCTGAGTTCGAGCTTGTGATCGACCAATAAAATATTTAATGGACCCTAAATGCAGGGCTACCCATTGTTTCACTGAAAGTTTGCAATTTAGATTGTTAGGAGATTTTGACCCTTTGGGAAATCATCTCAAACTTTCAAAGGACATCAAAGGGAAATGGAATAAGCTTTAAAGCTGAATTTGCTGCAAGGAATCTATACCATTTTGCAAAAATATACCTGTGTTTCCACACTCTGGATGTGGCTAGGGGATCTACACTATTGATAAAGTTCTTATAAATCTCAAAAAAAAGAAATAAAAATCTTTGCTACTTCAAGTATTCTCTATAGTCCTATAAAAATCAATTGTGCTCTTCACAGGAAACATGGAGCCTTAGGCACATGTGTTTTTACTCTAAAACTTCTTTCTGTAACTAAATGCAATTAGCTGTCACATGTGCCTGATTTATGGCCATTTACCAACACTAAAAATTGTGCTAAGATGTGCAGAGAATGCACAATTTGATATAATTCCTGCTGAGTTGGATTCTGGGAGGAGGAGTTTTACCCATAAAACTCTCAATAAAACATCTTCTGAGAACTGCAATAGACAACCCACAAATTCCAGCTACAAATCCTGCAAACTGTACCATTGGGAAACAGCACTTTAACTGATGGTCTGGTATTTCCAAAAGATAATGTCACCATGACATTTTCAGTCTTTTAATATCCTTTTATTTAGTCCCTTTGGTATCATCCTAGAACTAGAGCCACTTGAGCTAGAAGAGCTGTAGCACATTTGTGCTCTTCACCAAGCTCTGTTTTGCCTAGCTGGCTAGGCCTTCATAATATAAGTCCCCAGGTTCTTAGAGGGAGGCATCTTACTGCCCCGTGCCACTAGAACAAAGATGCAGCCTGTTGTGAAATAAGAAAATGTTCCCTTTGCCATGGTGTCTGCAGTAAAGAAATGTTTACCTATCTGTAAGTTCTCAATTGAACTGCCAAACTCATTCCATGTCACCCTAGATATAATAAAGGACAACAATATGCCCAAGTCTACATCTCTCCTATAGATATTTATGGGTATCCTTATCAAGTGTGTGTGTGTGTGTGTGTGTGTGTGTGTGTGTGTGTGCATGCACACATACACAGATGCATGTGTATATGTGGCATTTATCTCAAAAAATACATATTTATTATGTAAGGTATCTAATGTATCATACAGAACCATGTTCAAAATTGAAAACCACCTATGTTCAGGAAAGAATGTACTCAAATGGAAGATAAACATTTTAATTGGCCATTTTCTTCATACTTCATTACAATAGTTATGTCCAGGGTTGGTTCCTTTTAATCTCAATGTCATTGTCATCTCTTAGTCATAGGTCTCTCAATTGCTTATTCTTGTCTACATAGATAGATAATGTCTTAGGGTTCTTGAGAGATATAGAAAAAATAAGATATGTGTGTTTATATAAACAGGGAAACAAAGAGAGATTTATTATAAGGAATGGTCTCACACTGTTACAGAAATTGGCAATTCCACCTGTACACTGTGGGCAGGCAGCCTGGAGATCTAAGAGACGAAGTACATAATAGTCTTCTGGATAATTCTCTTATTCAGGGAAGTCAATCTTTTTTGTTCTATTAAAGGCCTTTGATTGGATGGTATTGTGTTTTAAATATTAGATATACCCAAAAAGCTCATGTGTGAGACTATGCAAGAAAGCTGAGAGGTGAAATGATTAGGTTATGAGAGCTTTAACCTAATGAGTGCATTAATCCCTTGATAGGAATTAACTGGGTGGTAGCTGTAAGCAAGTAGAGGAGGTGGGTCATTAGGGGAGTGCCTTTGGAGTATATATTTTGTCCCTGAATAGTGGAGTCCTTTCTCACTCTCGCTCTCGCTCTCGCTCTCGTTCTCTTTCCTTTGTAACCATCATATCATGCATGACCTGCTTTCTTCTACCACACACTTCTACCATGATGTTCTGTCTCATCTCAGGTCCCAAGGAATGGAGTTGGCCATCTATGGATTAAAACCTCTGATACTGTGAGTCCCCAAATAAACTTTTCCTCCTCTAAAATTGTTTCTGTCAATTCTTTTGGTCACAGCAACAAAAAAGCTGACTAAAATAGATTAGTTATGGAAGGCAATCTGCTTTACCCAAAGTTTATCAATTAAAATGTTAGTCTCATCCGAAACACCCTCCAATTTGACTCATAAAATTAACCATCATACCTATAGAGAGACTTATGTATGTACATGTTATTTTTTTCTTTCTTTTGACAAACAGATGTGAATACAAATCTCTGCCCCAATGATTAAGTGTGACTTGTGGCATGTTATAGAACCTCAAATAGGTCAGTTTCCTCATTCATACAATAGAGATGCCATATCTCTTCTTAAGTTCATTATAAGGGTAAATGAGGTAAGATGTAAACAGCATCATGTCTGACACCTAGTAAATGCTCAACAAATGGACATTGTAGTCTGTTCTTTGATTCTTTCCACTTCACCTTTACTGCTACCACCCCAGCCATGTTACCCAATACATCTGACAGGACTAGTTTAATAGTTTCCTAAGTTAATTCCTTGACTTAACTCTGGGGTAGTCAAAGAAAGCATGACTGCCAAATTGATATTTGAGCTAAGCATGGATATACCTGGAAGAAGTATTTTGATGGGAGGTAGAAAGGTCAAGAAAGATAAAAATAACATCAAACAGCAAGAGCATTCATGAAGAAAATACCCTTCCCTGAGTTTTGAGAAATACTCTTCTTTCTATTCTGCTCAACATGATGAAAATGTTCTTGATAAAAATCCTTGGCACAATTAAAGGGATATGTGTTGTTTCTTTCTTCCTTAATGCCTGCCCAAACCCAAATTGGCCTATGAAAGGAAATTGTGTCCGTTGCAAGCAGAGCACAGATCAAGTGCACACTGGGCTCCAAACTGCTTCTACTATCAGAATTACATGTTGACACTTTAAAAATTAAAGATGAATGTTACTGTTGAATCAGTATTAAAGCAAGTGGTACACCAGAATGAGGTGTCTTCCATCAAACATTCATATTTCATACTTTAGTCTAAATGGCATTTAATCCTTCCTGAAAAACCTTTTTACTCTGTGGGGAATAAAACAGATGTACCAAGCTGTAGTAACCCCCAATTTTTAACATTTTGCTGTAAAAAAAAATTCAGGGGTGATTCAAATAGAGACCTTTATTTCCAATCCACAAAAACAATACCACCATCATGGTGCTTACCTGTGCGTCATGGAGAAAAAAGCTGAATTCATAGCCTGCACATTTGCCTGCAGAAAACCAATTTAGATATACTCTCCAGTGAAAATTTTATTTTTTTCTTAAATGTTTGATTTGTTTGGGTGTTTTATAAACTTAAGCTCTGATAAAACACAAAAATTTAAATTTTTGCCATCTTGGAAGGATATTAACATTAATTGTTTAAAATGGCAATTAGCTGTTTTTATTTTTTAATTCTCTTTCCCAATACCAAACCCTTGAAGGGTTTAAAGTATAAGCTGTCTTTGCCCTCTATAAAAAGGACAACTGGCTTTTGATTAAGTAGTAGGTATTATAATAAGAAGTATTTTTTTTTTGGTTTTGTTTTGAAGCAGGACAGAGTCCCCCCACCCAGAAGACCCTTGCCATAATTAAGCGTCTTCTCTCATCAGAAAGATTACACAAAAGGTATGATAGAGTCTGCAAACTTGTTATACAAAAAGATTTTATCTCTGTTTTCTTGGTTAAAAAAATTTGTGAAACCTGTGTCTGGTCTAGGGATTGAAACAGAGACCACTTGTCATATGAACTTCCAATCCCCCCAACCCCCACTGGGTATAAAGTTCAAAGAATTTCCAAAATCTTTGTCCAGAGAATATCTCAGAGAATATGAGCCACACGCTGGACTGGCTGGCTGCAGCCAATAAACCTGATTCCTGAAAATTCCTTGGGTGTTCAGCCTCTTCTTAGAGCAGAGAACCTAAAAGAAAGATCTGGGAGCTCAGGATGTAGCTCAGAGACAGAGCATTTACTTAGCAGGCATGCATGCATGAGGCCCTGGGTTTGATCCCCAGCACTGCAAGGAATAAAAGAAAGAAAGATCTTTCTATAGGAAAAACAAAACCCATGTTTTTCGAAAGCAATCCAGAAAGAGGAGGGCTCCTCCCTCAGGCTGAAGTCAGGAGGGAAATATTCCTTTTGGCTGGGGTCAGGAAGAAGAGAAGTAGGAGGCTACAACACCCAGAGAAAAGAGGACTACCAAAAAAAAAAAACATGTTGGTAGAAGGACTCATGAACTCCAAGTAGGGTATGAAAGCCCTAGAATACACCCTGAGGGGTAGGTTCAAATGCCCATGTTAGAAGGAAGCACTCTACCATCCTTAGGACCACCCTTCGTTCTTGCAAGCATGGGCATGGGCAATCCATTCCTGGGGATCCTGTTTGTTGTTCTTTTTTGACCTGTAATTACCCAGCACCTCCACAGAGGCTGCCTACCAGGACTGATGTTTGTCTGTGTGCCCAGACTTCATAAGACTTCATATTGAGGGGGCAGCTTCCTTGTTAAAATCTCAGGACATCCCTACAACAACAACAAAGTGTTTGGGTGGAGCAACTTCAAATGCTTTGAGCTAGGATGGCAATTAATGATGCCTCCATTATACAACTTATTTAGGAAACTTGTTTGGTCCTTTATTAAATAAGCATAAATCTCTTTACCAACCTGATTAGGCAGCACTCTGCAAAAACCAAGACCTGCTTTACAGGAAAGATTTCAATAATTGCTTTTACTGAACCCCTAAATATAACATTGCAACAATTGATATACAGAGTTTTGGAAACAAGGAATCCAATCCCTTATTTTACCTTTAGAAATGGTTTTGTTATAGGGCTGCACTTGCCTAGCATGTGTAAGGCATGCCAAAGGTATTGTGTTCACCTACAACTAAAATAATATATATGTATATTATATATATTATATATATGTATATAAGTATATAAACATAATAATATATAATATACATTATATATGTATATATACATAGTATAAATATATGTATATATGTATATATTTTATATATACACACATATATACACATATATTATGTATATATACATAATATTATGTATATATACATTTAGATATTTTATGTATATATATACATATATATGTATATAATGTATATATATTATTAATATATAAACATGTTTGTTTATATATATATATATATATATATATATATATATATATATATATATATATAAATGTTTTGTTAAAGAAAACTCAGCTACTACCTTCAACTTCCTAAGTCCTCCCTTTTCAGTTAGTAAGAAACTCCAGCTCTGGGAAGATCTTCTGAACTGTTAAGGATTAAGAATCAACATCCTTGTTTTGATGATTTCCAAGAGAGATGACTAAGGAAAACCACATGGAGATATAGGAAAAGAGACAATTATTGGCAATGTGAATTTATTTCAAGATGTCACTCCAGGAAGCAGACCCTACTCAACAAATATAAAATATATACCCAACGGCACACCCCCAATGCCTGCCTCCTCCAGCCACATCCAACCTGCCTTCAATTACCTCTCAGTTAATCCCTATCAGGGGATTAATTCACCAATTGTGTTAAGGTTCTCGGAACCCAATCATACCACTTCTGAATATTCTTGCATTGTCTCACACATGAGCTTTGGGGGACACTTACTTGCTAAACTATAAAACCTTTTGTTCAGATATTCTCAGGTATTATAGCAAATTCTTCTCTGTATTCCCATATTGTTTCTTGCTGCTTTGGAAATGTCATATTATTAGCACTCCCACTGGACTCAAAAGAGTTAGCAAGTAGTTATACTTTCCCTCTCTGTGTCTCTATTGTCCACCCACACCATCCCCTAAATACACACACACACACACACACACACACACACACACACACCACTGCTGTTTTATGAAAATCGTGGGAAAGTTAAGATTTTCTGATGAGTGATGAATTCAAAATAGTGTCCTATAAATATTTTCTTTGCTCAAATCATTTGAGTCTTGTAAATATGTTTGAAAAATTACTGAACATACAATAGACTTGCTATGATTTAGAATTTAAACAAATAATGCAGGTATTATAAATTTTCTTCAAATCTCAAGATGAGATTTTCCAAATTTCCTAAGTCCTATCATCATTATTTTTCATTTTATGTGAAATGCATCTTTCCTGCTCCTCCCACTATGACTGGTTAGCTAGCACATAAAACCTCAGACAGCAGCAGACAAATGACTCTAAAGATACTCCCTTCCCCAAGTCAACTAATTCCTATTATGATCTGGATGAATCTATTCTTATTTCTCCTTGGACATTGCTCATGCCAGGGTTACTCATGACATTACTGTATCAATCTAATGAATGTATTTTGAAGCTTAATCTACTTGGCATCTCCCTTATGCTCTCCTTTCTCTTCTCATTTGACACCCTCCTTGGGCAGTCTCAGTCAAACTCTGGGCTAAACATCTAAGAGGTTTATGATATCTCAATCCATATTTTCCAGCCCAACAGCCTCCTAAATCTCTCCACATGAATATCCAACTCAATATGGCCTACACATATTTAGAAATTTTTCAGTCTTCTCTTTATAAAAACCTGCTCTTCTTGATTTCCTCACCTTGGTGCTATTCCACACATTCCTCCATTGGTAGGATTAACATGGCTGCAAGGAGGAGAGAAGGGCCTCCTAAATCCAGGCACAAGCCTAGAAGACAAGTCTAATGAGGCCAATGCAGACACCTCTGTCAGGGTCAGGTGCACAGCTAATAGCCAAGTGGGAGATGCACACTGTGGGCCAGAAGCAGGGAGTCCAGCTGGATGCCAGAATCAACTGGACTTAAATCCATAAGTCTGAGTGTCTGGAGAATGAGACCAAGATAGGAAGTCTGAGAAAATTACTTGGAAAAGGCACAGTGAACTGAGACAGACCAGTATGTACTATAATTGTGTACAGGGAATAACATTGAAATATGATTACTACATTTGATGGAAGAGAGTACAAAGCTGTGATATTTTTGCCCCAAAAGTTATTTCCACATAAGTATGTATGTCTAAAATAAGGATAGTGGTATTTTATTTGGGAAGAGACCCTAGAGGTAAAAAAGGATGAATGGACGTGTTGCTCTTACAAGAGGGGCAGGGCTGGGACATTGTTGTGTGACATAAAGCACTGTTTTCCATCCTTGTTTGCTGGAGTACCCTCTGTGTTGGGTGACTCTCTGACTATGATCATCCTGGGTAAGTGGGCAGATATTGACAGAGATGCATGTTAGTGCTGCCATTGTGCCTCATTCTAATGGCAATCCTGCCTCGGCTTGTGAAAGGTTTCCATTGGGAATTGCAGGAGTGAGTAATAAATACACGGTGGAAATACATGATCATCTAATACATGCTTACAATAAACCAAGATGGAATGTTTACTTTAAAAAAAAAACACTTTCATTTCTCTTGAGAAATAAAACTGTTACAGAGATTAGGAATTAAGAAGTGAAGCGTATCCCATGCTAGAGATGGAGGTCAAGGGAACCTGATCTCTAACCCAGGCCACTGAATTTAGGTCCTAATTCATCTCTGCACTTGCACTTGATCCAAGTTTAGGACATTCCAAATAAAGGTGACATAATTGTGGCCCCTAAAATGACATATTTTAACCACACTTGTACCCCTGTTTTGATGCAATTTTTTTTCCTGCTCTCTTCCACCTGCCTCTGTGTTTTTGAGGGCAAGTGAAGACAAACATTTAACTTCAGTGGGCCCTTTCATTTCTCAATAACATTTCTTTGCATAAAAAGCAAGCAGAAAGGAACAGAGAAGAGAGGCTGACATAGTACTCATAGAGCTAAGATTAATTCATTTTGCCTTGGGCTGACTACTTTTATCATTCAGGTTAAAAAGAAAAAAACAGCAACACAACAAAAACAATCAAAAGGCAAAAGCTTTTAGCACCAAAGACAATCATCACAAAAGAAAAGAGAAAATGTTCTTTGGTCTTCAATATGAATCTTAAAAATGGTCATCTTTGTTATGAGGTGCTATGTCTGAGTTCCTCCAAAATTCATATATTGAAGTTCTAAAACACATCCCTTCTGCTCCTGTGAGGCTATTAGGAAGCAGGGGCATTTGGAAGGTACATTTCTGAAAGGGCCCCAGAAAGCTGCCCTGCCCCTTTTACCATGTGAGGGCACAGGAAGAAGGCACCATTTATGAACCAGGAAATGGGATTTTACTAGATACTAAATCTGGTGGCACCTTGATCCTGAACTTTCCAGCCTCTAGGACTGTGAGAAATAACTTTTTGTCATTTATAAGCTATTGAGTTTATGGCATTTTGTTATAGCAATCTAAATGGAATAAAACATGAGTTATAATTCTTGGTAATTCCCTTTGTTTTAGAATATGATGAGCTGTAGAATAAAATATTTTCAAAGTGGTAGTTTAACAAAATAGAACATCAAAAAACAAAGGTTGAATGAAGCACCCATTTTAAAAATCAGATTACAAATTGAGTGCAAAATAATTACCAATATTTTCCCTGATGGATGCTTAGGAAAGCAAACATAATCTTCCTGTTCGATTGTATTTCATAAATTACAATAATTTATGGTTTATAATGTGCTTATGAAGGCAGCAATCTTTAGAAGAACTGGTCATTACACCACCTAGATTATTTAAAACTGCAGCATGGGATGAGTCTATGTAATGAACAATTCTGATTGAATTTTTTCTTCTGTTTTTTTTAGAGGAAAATTGGGCTTGCTAAATAAATGTTTAAAGCTAAACTATATTTCTTTCATATACAAAATGCATTTTAAAATTATATTCATTTTGCTTTAAAAAAATATTAACATTGGAGTAACAGTACAGAGCAAAACAAATAACATACTCTAACACAGTAACTATTACCTTTTTTTTTTTTTTTTGGTGGTGATGGTGGTGGGGATTGAACCCAGGGCCCTATGCATGTGAGGCAAGTACTCTACCAACTAAGCTGCATCCCCATATCCCCAGCCCAACTATTAACATTTTTTTGTGTGTATATTCCCTTCCAGTATTTTTTCATATGCATGTATTTTACATAGTGATAGCATACAATTCCATCTCATTAGATATATTTTGGCTTCTTAAAATTTCCCCTGGTTATATATTTAAATTTCTTCTTGTTTTCATTACAAACATAGGCTTTTAAAAATGTATGATGGATAAAATGCATGATACTATTGTTTTCTCCAGCGGGAAAAGGTCTCATCCTTATAAATCCTATATAAACATAAGCCCAATCCACTTATGGACCATTATTTGCATGCAGTCACTGATCTTCTCTATCCTACAATAGTGACACTTTTTCTCCACTGAGTGTCATTAAGCCTGAAATGGCTCTGCTCCAAGAGACCTGGGATCCTTTGTGTTAAGTGTTGCATACACAAAAAAATGGCAAACACCTGCAACTGTAATAGAATACATCCTCATTTATCCTTCTAATTGCTTGATGAAAGGACAGATCATATTTCTAAAATACAAATGTTTATTTCAGTGTAGGTTAGTGGTGATGAGCCTGGGTTTTGAAGCCAAGCAGACCTAGGTTCATTTTGCTCCTTGCTGTTGTGGACAGGGCGGCTGCCTTGTTCAACTCCAGGAACACGTTCACAGCAGAATCATCACAAGTGTGCCTCCTGGATTAGAGCCCATCATCACTTAGTGTAAGTGTAGAACCACTTACCTCCTGATGCTGTACAAGACAGCTTCCCAGGATACCGGCATGTTATGTAATCTCTAAGCCTCAGCTTCCAAATTTGTAAAACTGGAGAGTGATAATAGTACTTAACTTACCAGGCTGTTGTGAGAATTACAGGGGAGAATATTGTAGTAAAGTAGATAGCATAGAGCCTGGATATAGTAAGCCTTCAATATACATTAACTCCTATTATAATTTCTCCAAGATGTATACTTTTCAAAAGAAGGACTTAAAAAGATTAAATTCATTTGTATGCCTTTCCATCATATGGTTGGTTTCTGTTCTTGGTTACTACATCCATCTAATCAATTCAGAATGGAAGAACAGCATGGAAATGAATAGAATAGAATAACCATATGCTCATATTCTCCATCTCTGAGCCTGAAGGCTGATCTAATTTTATCTTAATCCAAAATTATAAATTGTCTCTGAACTAAATCCCCAATAATACAAAGGCTCTTGAGAAATTGGCTGTGGGATTTCTTTTAACTAGGAAGGGATTCAGTGAAGTCACAAGCTATAGTAGGGACTCCACTAAGGAAAAAGGAGTCAGGATTGTGGACTGAGTCAAAGTAGAAGCTATGCAAAGATGGTCAAGGTTAGAGCATTATGAGTGGAGTCTGAAAGGTGCGTGTGTTTAAAAATGGTCAGAAAAGTGGAGGATGAGTCTGGACACAAGAATTAATAGAAAAATAATTTACAAATCCAGCAAACACTACTGAATGCCTCTTATGTGCTAATTCCTGGAAATAAATAGGGAGTGAATGTGAGATTAGCACCATGTAGTGTCATGAGGCATTTCTATTTTATTTGCATCTTGGGCATGAAATGGGGGTAGATTAAGACAGAGTGAAGAGTATTACTAGAATAGACACAGAACTAGAGTCCCCGCCAAATCACAGGTCTTGGAGTTGTAGCTGTCTGGAGCTGAATCTCCCTTGTGGCTGGAGATCAGTAAGGAAAACGACCACTGTAAGGTCAACTATCATGTCTTCCCTTGCTGCCTCTTATATCCAGCCCTACAGAGATTGGGAACAAATCTATTTAAGGACTGAGCTGAGAAAGTGAGGTGACAGAGGGGACAGAAAAAAGTTGTCCAATTGGATACAGCTTAACTTATGTTGGACTTCTGCAAGGAGACAGTCCGCAATGAATCAAATTGGATTTTCAGGCCTGTAAATTTGGAGAAGAATGTTTAAGCTGAGAAAAAGGGACCTGGAAGTGGATAATATGCTGCACATTAAGATGTACTTGGACCCAAACTCTTCTCCACAGGTCGACAGTTTAATCATGCTGCCTCCTTAGAATAAATTGTAGTTTTGTCAGACAGATTGTAACCATGATTTACTCTAACCACTCTGCTGCAGTTTTAAGACAGGAGACAGCCAACTCCATCAGTTCAAACTCAGTTTGTTCTTACTATTGTCAAAATGCTCTTGATTCAAGTGAGAAGTCCCAATGACCTTACACAAATTTCTGTATAAATTACTGCTCTTTTAGATGCTGTATATTTACCACTTCACCACGTTTCCTTTTAGGTTTAAGCTTGTAGCACATGACTTATGTTATATTTCTAGGCCAAAGAAAAGTGAATATGCTTCAATATAATAACATTCAGAGCAGCAATTAATCTTGCAAGCTTCATTTATGGGAGGTATACAGTAAGATGATAATTTACTCTAAAGTCTTTGGTTTTGAAACTTGAAGTCATTTGTCATTTGACCAATAAGGAGAACTGTTTTCTTGAAAGAAAGAAAAGTATATACATGATACTTGTGATGCTGATATAATATATTCGATTCTCCTATGGAGACCTTTATATAATCGGAAAGTTCATACTTCTAAGTCAGGTACATTGCTTGCTCAAGTTGATATTTTCACACAATGGTGAAAAATTGAGTAAATCATGGTTACAATTTGTCTGACAAAAAATTACAATTTATTCTAAGGAGGCAATGTGTAAAAGAAGGTTGATGGACAGCAGCTGAGGAGGGCTAATGTTCCAAAACTGAAAGATAGCTGAAGATTTCAGGATTTTGGAGTCTATTCAGAGCCCTTTCTAGATACAGATAGATAAAGAGGTGCAGGACTCTTCTAGTTAAGGATCACTTGGTTACAGAGGCATAAACTTGTCCCAGTGAGTGTAAAATAAGTTGAGGGAGGAGCGTCTAAAGATTTAAAGGCAAGAAACATTCTTGGTCTCATAGAAGAATAGAGCCACCTCTGCAAAAGAAAAGATCTTTGTCTTTCCAGACCACATGGCCTTTCATCTTTGCTCATCTCAGAGTTCTGATTTTTTTTTTCCATAGACTGACTTTCCATATTTGGAAATACATAGACCAAAAATGGCTACCAGTTTCAATTCTACCTCTTTTCCAATTCTACAGCTTTCATAGGCTCCCTAGAGCCTTTGTGTCCCAAATCCAAATTATTATAAGAAGGCACCTAAGAGCCTAGGTACATCCTGAGTTAAGTGTCCATCAGCCTAACACCCTCTGGCTGGCTAGCCACTCAGCAGGGATTTCGGGGGGCAGATTCTCTGAGAAGGAGTGCAGGGGCAGGAGAAATGATTGGCAGAGGAAATGGTTTAAAAAACACAGTAGCAATTTTTTAGTAAAAGTTTCCTCCCGTTATTTAATTATGATCACATTTTTTATTCCATGAAACAGACCAGAAAGTACTGTTAAAAGAGACCCATAGAGGAAATTAATCCTCTAGCACCTTTTTTAAGATACAATCACCAAGAATCAGATTAATCAGTCAATACCCTATCTAGGCAATAAGAGCCAATAATTGCCTTCAAAGTTCCTGAAGAGGAAATTTCAAGGACAAATAACTCCTGATGGTGTTAAAGGCAAAAGAGAAAAAGTGATAGAAGATGTAATAGATGGAGGTTACTGGATGCCCAGAAGCCTGACCTGTTTCATCTCATTACAGGTCTAAACTTTCTCTTATCTTGTGCCTTTGACCATGGACACTTTCATCCTCTGATAACTCCTTTTTCTCTTTACAATACTGTTATGGGTTGGATTGTTCCACCATGAAAGATACATTGAAGTCCTCACCCCAGGTACTGTGAATGTACTCTTATTTGGAAATTGGGAATTTTCAGATGAGGTTAAGTTAAAAGGAGGTCATGTTGGATTAGGCAGGCTCTAAATCCAATGACTGGACTCTTCACAAGAACAGGGAGATGTGGAAACAGATGGGAGAATTCTACAAGTCAACAGAGGCAAAGATTAGAGTGATACGGTTGCAAGCCAAAGAATACCAAAGATTGCCAGCAGCTGTCAGAGGCTAGGAAAAGGCAAGAGAGAACTCCTGTCTAGAGTTTTTCCTGGAGAACAGCCCAGCCAACATCTCAATTCCATTCTTCTAAATCTTCAGGACTGTGAGGGAATAAGTTCCTTTTATTTTAAGTGGATTTTTGTTATGGCGGCCACAGGAAGCAAATACCAGTGCTGTGCTTGGATATTGCCACCTCCTGCTTTCTTCCCCAGTACCATTCTTCAATGTGTTGGTGGTCTTTCTTTGCACTTCTGTTCTGTGCTTCTTACTGCAGAAATGACACTGTTCTGAAATTCTGTACTTTTCTGACTTTGTGTTGTAAAGATTTTGCAGGGCAAGCAGCTGTACTATTTTTATGTCTCTGCCTAGCAGATAGTAGGAAATTCAATAAGTGCTTATTAAAATGAGATAAAGATTGTCTTCATAATGTACTAAATCTACAATGTTCTTGTGTAAAAATATTTATACATCAAGAATTTAAGACCTGCAAGTATGGAACAAATTAAGACTGCATTGTTGAATTTCAGCACATATATTAAAATATACTACAGGAAGAAATTAGGAAGTCAGATAATTGAATAACTGCACACACCAATTTCTATTTGATTTACCCAAGCCTTGGCTAAAATAAGGAGAAAGGTTTTTTTGAACTAAAAAAAAAAAATTTCGTAGGGGGGGATGGCGAAGAAGCCTTGGGTTGGTTTTATGAATTTAACATTCCATAGAATCCTTTCAAAGTCAAATAAAGTAATTGTAATTCATGAATTCAGAAATGTGGTACAAATGCAGATGAAGATAAATAGCACATGAGCCATTTGAGGTAGGCAGATTCATGGGGGAAATTAGAAGCTGCCATCAGGAGAGTTAATGGAAAGTCCACTAATCCTAATTTTCAGCCAGGATAAATGGAGTCTGGTTCCCCTTATCCAATTTACTCACACATTAGGTCTGCTTCTTTGAAGGCTGGGGAAGCTCCATTTACTCCCCACATACATATTAGCTGCTATAGTGCCATCTTGAGATGACTACAATAAAGTTGGGGCATGTTTTAACTTTTTCAAATAAAGAAATAGCTAAGGAGGATCTGTATTATGTAGGGCTATTAGTTCTCTGTATTGTGAATAATCACTACTTGATCTTAAACTGTTCTTCATATAAGTGGCAGAAATTTTCTGGGCTCAGGGGGTGCTAGGCAGTCTTATCAATACATTAAACGGCATAATTATATATTCTGTAATGCATGTCTCTACAGAACTTGGGCAGATAGAGCCAATTTTCATCTATTTTTTTTTTTAGCACACAAAAGAACTTCAACTTCTAGAACAAGATTACAAGCCAGTCTTCAAGAATCATTCTTCCATTGTGAGTGTTGTGCTCACACTCACTCAACCAACCTTCTGAAGCTCATTGTTCACATCCAGTTCACATACTACACACAATGTGAAGTAAACATTGAATTGCCTTCCTGACTTTCATTCCATTTTTTATTATTATCCTAATCGGGTCAACGATTGGCTTAGGGAGGGGTGTATAACCCAATTCTAGCCAGTGCGATGTGAGAGAAGTTTGCTGGAGTTGCAAGAGGGATCTATTAGGGCCTTCCTCTGTTGATGAGATGGAGGGTATTCAACTTTACTCAAATTCTACTGATTTACATATTAGCCACATCTAAAAAAATTCTTGACAGAAACTTCTAAGAAAAGCTTGGGCCAAATATGTGGGTATTGAGGCCTAGCTGAGTCATGCAGGACACTTACCATTGCAATGAGTAACATGTGAAACCTGGTGGTGACCAAAGCCCACACCAGCATGGGAAGCCTAAACATAGCCTATTTTCAAGGTCTCTCAGGACAAAAACTGGATCCAGGAACAGGGCAGAGGTGCCTCTCTTCCTTTCTGTAGCCCTAATTGCCTTCTAACCCCTCAAAGCTGTTAGACAGAACTAAGGCTGATATTGTCCTGACAGTGGTTAGGTCCATTCTTGGACTGAACAGCTTTTTGGTGGGTTTATCTAGGGACCCGCCATGGCATGGTTTGTAGGGAACAAATGATTTTATACTTATTTATGAAGTACAGTATTTTTTTTGCTATTATTATTTGATTGTAATGTGATGTTTTGGTAGATTATGCAAATTTCACTAAGATAATTATCTCACTATCCTTACATATAGCTGTCTCCGTCTGTTTACTGTTTCAATAATAAAATACCTGAAACTGAGTGATTTATAAAGAATAGAAGTTTACTTTAGCTCATATCCTGACCAAATATTTCTTAAAAGGTCTCACCTCTTGGCACTATCACCATGGCAGTTGATTTCAACATGAGTTTTGGAGGGGAGAAACCACATTCAAACCATAGCAACCAAAAACAAAAGAAAAAAAGTACTTTAATCTTATTAACGAATACCTTTCTAATATTTTTATTCTTTTGTGCTTCATCAGGCTCTCCTGTGCTTATCCTTATTATGACTTTCATGAAATTGCGTTATACTTGTATGGTTTTTTTGTCTCTCCACTAGACTAGAAATATTTCATAGGCAAAGACATTATAATATTCATTCATTATTTTAATCTCTGTACATAACCTGGTAGAGATGAATAGATTATAGATAAATAAAGATAGGTAGATGCCAAGGTCTTGGCTTGGCACCAGAATCACGAGCCACCACACAGCTTTGTAGGTTCAAACAGCAATTCTTTATTCCAGCTCTCACACCGCCTCCACACAGGTCCAGGGGCAATCGCGTTCTGCCATCTACCCGCACAATTCACCTACTCCACGAGGCTATCTCCAAATCCCATTTTAATCTCACGAGAACTCAACGGGAACAAGCAGCAGAACACCCTAATCCCAGCAATAATCTTCAACTTCCAACTTCCCTAAAACCCATTATCTTAAACTGGCAACGCCTTAAACTCAAGGAGCCGGTTACTTCCTCAAACCTGATCAGCTCTAAACCCGGATCTGCCTTGGTCCTTGAGCAAGGTCACCTTATGAAAGCATGCATGCAATGTCCCATCGAATGTCCTCTAAGCAGCATGGGGTACGCTTGGCAAGGAAATTTCGATGCGTCATTCCTACTTGGTAATGGCCCTCAGCAGGTAGATTGATATCAATTCTGTCCCATGGCTTTATTCCTCAAAGGCAAAGGTATAATAATCAAATTTGCTACTTTTGACAATCACAGTTAAATAATAATGTTTTAAAATAAAAAGGCAGAAACCAGAAGGTATCTAGGGGAAAAAAATTCTCAAGGTGTTAAATTGACTCCTTAGGGAATAAATCCAAATCCATACAGCTTGTTTTCAATGAGTGTTTAAGGGCAGCTAAACAGAGTGAAAGTGGCATAGTATGCTATTGGTTAATAAGCAAGGATCAGAACTGCAGCATGCTGGGTCACTCTACCTCCAAAAAAACACTGATAACAGAATTGCTCAATTCATAAAACTATCAAGAAGCACTAAGGTCAAGCCCAAATAAAATTAATCTTGTAAAGAAGAAAGTAGTCTTACAGGGGTGAATATGTGTTATGGAATGTTTAGTTGGTCCTTAAAATCAAGGCTAGGGAGGAGAAGCTAGGAGTATTTTGGAGGAATTTTTGGCCTGAAGAACTAGTTTATCTGGGCATAGTGGAAGGAGATATGGCAGAGGACCTGGCTAACTACTCCAGATATAAAGGCTCAGATATAGTTCAAGAATTCTGGGGTTCTTAGCTTTAGCTCTTTACAAAGGTTATTTCTCTTGCAAAAAGATTTCCTCCTTTGAGATGGATCTTGTTGTAAGTCAGGGAGAGAAAGTCTATTACAAATTTAAAAACAAAAAACAAAACCTAAGGTTCTTTCTAGGGAAAGAAATAGTTGATCTTGGTGTTTAGATTATTTTGGTAATTATTTTCTGTAATTTTCCCCCAATAAAATCAGTGCTATTTTTCAGATGGTAATTATATCATGGGATCTTTCTTTAATGCAGAAGTTAGAGGCTCTGGATGAATTAAACAAATTCTGAAATGTTAACATGATGGCATCAAAAGAACTTTTTTGATAATATTTCACAAAGACATTCATTCACTAGCACCTTCAATGTTACAGGCAGATGCTATGAAAATACTTGTAAGAATCCCTTTTGTAGAGTTCAAAGCAGGCTTAGCTTGGATTGAGTTCTACAATGACCATAGAAATAATAATTGTTTACCTTTCATATGGTTTGTTTCATTTCCTCATTTTTTAAAGAAGTCCTATAATCTGGGCATTATCTCCCTAAAATAAGAAAACAAGTCCAAAGGTTTCTCCAAGGCCTAGAGTTGGAAGTAGAATCATGAGGATTTGAAGCCCATCCTGATCCTAATCTGGGATATTTGTCTAAGCATCTCACTAAACCACCTTCATAATGACATAGAATTTCTAACTTAAAACTAAACCCTCATTAACAGTCATTTACTTGGAACTTGGAAATTATTTATTCCCTACAAACCATTCCATGGTTGGGTCCCTAGGTAAACCCACCAAAAAGCTGTTCAGTCCAAGAATGGACCTAACCACTGTCAGGACAGTATCAGCCTTAGTTCTGTCTAACAGCTTTGAGGGATTAGAAAGCAATCAGGGCTATAGAAAGGGAGAGAGGCACCTCTGCCCTGTTCCTGGATCCAGTTTTTGTCCTGAGAGACCTTGAAAATAGGCTGTGTTTAGGCTTCCCATGCTGGTGTAGGCTTTGGTCACCACTAGGTTTCACATGTTACTCATTGCAATGGTTTGTGTCCTGCATGACTCAGCTAGGCCTCAATACCCACATATTTGGCCCAAGCTTTTCTTAGAAGTTTCTGTCAAGAATTTTTTAGATGTGGCTAATATGTAAATCAGTAGAATTTGAGTAAAGTTGAATACCCTCCATCTCATCAGAGGAAGGCCCTAATAGATAGAGATCAACCTCCTTAGAAGAAAGGGGAATTCTGCCAGCAGACCGCCTTTGAACTTGCACTACTATTCTTGCCCAGGTCTCTACAAGCTTCCACAGTCATGTGAACCAACTCCTTAAAATAAGTTTTTGCCCCCACTTCTCTCTTTAGATCTCTCTACACATGTTTTGTTTCTGTTTCTCTGAAGAACCTTGCTGACACACTTAAATACTCGCAAAAGAACATTACTACCCACACATGTGGGGAAGCTGATCTCAGTCCAAAGGTAAAACTAACCTGCTAAAATAGATGCATGGTGATATTCATCTAATGTTTCAAAAATTCTTTGTTTTGTGAAGATTCTTGTGAATGCAAGAATATTCCAAATTGGCAAACTTCTGTTCCATTTAAACACTAAGATAATCAAAAGGAATTGGAAGGTGGGGTTAACCATAGATAGGAGTCACTACAGTTGAAGGCTGATCCAGTATAAATATGGGACACTGTGTTATAGAAGGCAGACTGCCACCTGATCACCTACAGCTAACTTATAGTGGGAGCTATTAATGTTCACAGCTCTTTCCTCCTTCCTGGGGGTCATTCTGGTGTGTTTGCTGCGTTGTAGAATGAGGGAATCTCTTATTATCATGGGCTCTGGTCCAGTACTGTGTGTTTCTTCCTTCTCTACTCCAACACTCACTTACATGTCCCTTCAGAATGTGGGCTCATTCTATCTTCTTTGTACCCCTTCCTCTCCAGCTGTCAAACTTCTACCGATCCATCTGGGCCCAGGTAACTCCCACCTTCTCCCTTTCTCTATGCAGTTTGCTGCTCTACCCAGCCCACAGGCATTGTCACTCTTTCCTGTGATCCTGCAGTGCCAGCAAACCTGACATTGTCAAACATTGCTTTCATCTCCAAACATTGCTTTCATCCAATGTTGAAATGTATATCTTATTTTTCTCAGCTAGGAGGTAGGGAGGTAGATTCCTTGAAGATAAGGGTCATACTTGAGATATAGATATATATATGCATTCCACAGTTTACCTAAACATATACAACTTACAGTCAGAGTTAAGTATTTGTTCAGTGACTATTTAAATAGACTAAGGAAAATATAATTAGGAATAAAACTAAGGAATTAAATCTGAATTCAGAAACAACATGGACATTTCTGTGTCTGGAATTTAAGATTGTGTGTTTATGTGTGTGTGTGTGTGTGTGTGTGTGTGTGTGTATCAATCATACACAGAGAGGCAAACCTTTTATAACTTAAGAAATACAGCCTAAATTCTCATGATATAAGAAAATGCCTAAAATATTTCTCCTAAAAGTGGACTGGTTGGTATTTTTTGAGTGGCTTTTCCAGTATTTCAATCTAAATAAGCTCTATTTTCATTAACAATTATTGGGAAGCAAAGGATAATCAATAAATGTACTCATGGTTTGGGTAATAATAGATTCTCATTTATGATACACAGTAAAATAAAGTTCAGACAGTTTTAGCATTTAAATTTTTAACTATAAAAAAGAAACAAACTTCTGATAAGATATTTAATAGGTAAAAAGTCTCCTAGATTTAATTACATAAAAATTTAAAAATTCTGCATGTATATTGAAACACAAAAATTTAAAAGTCAATAACAGCTCTCTCTGTGCTTTCTGATCATGATGTGAGCTGCTTCCCTCCACCACATTCTCCCTCTATGATGTCAGCTAGCCTTCTATGGACTAAGACCTCTGAAATCATGAGCCCTCAGATAACCTTTTTCTCTTCAAAAAGAGAAAGACAATAATAAAGTAGAAAATAATTTATTAAATATAACCCCCAAAATTGTCTGAAACAATAGATATCATATGTACTGCATAGGGGAAAGGACATAAACTCTGGAATTAAAGACTGACCTAGAATGGAGTTTATAAATGACTAGCTGCATATCTTTGGGCTAGTTACTTTAGTACTCTGTGCCTCCTCTTTCTCATCAACCAGTAAGAAGTGACAGAGCTCTCCCATTTGCTCTTTAAATTAAATAAATAAATAGAAGTTTGAGATAACGCTAGGCACATAGTAGATACTAGTGATAGTTTTACATTTATTACATAAGGATCACTCATATAAAATAAATAGAATACAAGTTTCCCATGGCAGGGACTTTTTGTGTTTTGTTCACTACTGTATTTTCACGTCCTTGAACAATATATTCTTAGTGCCTTGAGCATATACTCCAATAAATATTTGTTGGGTAAATTGATCGGCAGATCATTAAAACCCAAGGTAAATAAGATAACCATATAATTAGTCAATCTTATTGTGTCAAATACATTAATATTTAAAAGATATTACTTCCACTTCTGCATTTTCTGTAGTATTCTGCAGCAGCACTTAGCTGTGCTGCCCAGACAGTACTGAAGGAACACTGTGAGCATCGGCCTTGGCAGTCAGAGCGTTATCACCCATTTGAAAAGCAACATGTAAGAATGAATCAAGAGCTTTCAAAATTCTCCTGTCCCACGGATCCAGTAATTTTCCTTCTGGTGTGTATCATCAAAAATAGTCCTAAATGTGAATAAGATAGCTGTATTGAGGTGTATGCTGTGTCATTATTTATAGTAGAATAATAAAGTAGAAAATAATTTATTAAATATAATAAATAATAATAAAAAAAGAACTACATGAACACAAGAGTGTGGTTTTGAACTATATCGTCCTCATTGGATGAAGTGCTTTGCAACTACTAATATCTGCTTTCCTTTTCTTTTTTTTTTAGTTGTTGATGAACCTTTATTTTATCAAACCCAGTGCCTCACACATGTGAAGCAAGTGCTCTACTACTGAGCCACAATCCCAGCCCTAATATCTGTTTTTGAAAATATATTTTCAAATAATATTGGGAAATGGGAAGAACACAAAATTTACATATATACAAGTGAAATATATTTGTATATGGAAGTCATATATATCCATATACATATAATTCTGTGTTTATAACTATGTTTATAGTAGCTATGTAAAGAATAAAATGACTAGAAAATGTAATATATATGTTTATGTATATATATATATACACACACACACATATGTATATACAATGGAGTGTTATTATTCAGAGTGAAGAGTGAAATTATGTCATTTTTAGGAAAATGAATGAAACTTGAGAACATATGTTAAGCAAAATAAGTCCAAAAGAGGTAAATGAAAAAGAAAGGGGAATCTCATGAAACTCTAAAGGAGAGCAGTAGAGTAGAGGAAAGGAACGAGGAAGAGGGAAGAGGAAAGGGAAAGGGGAGATACTGGGGAATGACACTGAACAAATTATATTGTTATGTTGTGTGCATGTGTGAATATGTTAACAGTAAATTCCACTGTTATGTACAACTATAATGTACCAATAAAATATGGAGAAAAAAATAAGATGAATAGAAAGAAAAACACAAATTATTACAACTGGTTTTGTTTTGGGACTAGAGTACATATTTTTCTAACTGGTATTTACTTTTCTAAATTTTACAAATTTTCTTTAATGAAGATTTATTAACTTTATAATAGAAAGAACTATGTTTTTAGCATCTACTATTTTTCATAACTTGTACAGTTATATAGAAGAGTGAGACATATTTAGCTGACCAAAAACAGTGATATTTTTAGAAAAAATTTCATTTAATAATATATGCAAGGTTTTTGTTTTAGAATCTATACCAAATTATGATAAATAATCCCATCTAAAAATCAAAGAATGTGTTACCACTTGTTTTTTTTTAAAAAAAAAACATTTAAATCTCATTCTAAAACAATTATATGTACCACCTTCTAAACTTTAAATATATGTTTCATTTTATTGGTTTCTCATCACATGCATAAAAATGTGCCCTTTCAAGAGGTAAGACTTTAACACAAGAGATTTTTTTTGTTGTTGTTGTTTATTTTTAACTACAAATGCCACAAGATTGAAGTCATTTTTTTGTTTGTAATTTTAAAAGCTGCAAATAAGTATATCAGTGCTTCACATTTAGCTTCAACAAATTTCAAGTTGCTTTTTGAAAAAAGTTTGTGAAAAGTACTTTTTTTTCCCCTGTAGTTCTTTATTTTGTAAACAAATATTGGAAGTACTCCAGGAGAGGGAGAAGGATTTGACTATAGAGACATCTATTGCACAAGTATCTGTGATCATGAAAGTTTTTTTTTTTTTTAATGTGGGAAAGATCACTAAAGAACATCGTAGAAATGAAGATAAAAGCATGTGAATTATTATTCAGCTGAAGGAAACCTAAGTGGACTATGGCCCTGCCTGAGAATTAGCAAAAACGACTGTGGATATTCATAGGTAGCCTGGCCATCACCACTGACATGGTATTATTTAGACCTGGAATATCCCCCAAAAGCTCATGTGTTGAAAGTATGACCCCCGATGTAGCAAAATTCAAAGATGAGACTTTCATGTAATGATCAGGGCTCTGACCTCATTATTTACAGCCAAAAGGACTTCTGGGTGGTAACTGAAGGCAGATGGGGAGCAAGTAGGTCACTGGGGGCATGGCCTTGAACTATATCTCTCCTGGCCCATTCCTCCTCTCTCTCTCTCTCTCTCTCTCTCTCTCTCTCTCTCTCTCTCTCTCAGTGGCCATGAGGTCATGAGCCAAGAAGCTTTCCTTTGCCATGCCCTTTGGCCATGATATTCTGCCTAGCCTCAGGCCCAGAGCAAGAGAGTAGGACAACCACAGATTGAAGCTCTGAAGATAAACTTTTCCTTCTCTGATTTTTTCTTGTTAGGGATGTTTGTCACAGTGATCAAAAACTAACTAATACAGCATAGAGCCTCCCTTTAAGGAAATAAGACTGAAACTGACACCAGATTATTGTCCAAATTCTACAAGCTTTTCCACAGACCCTGTTTTAGTCAACTTTTTCACCACTCTGGCCATAGGAGCTGACAAGAACAATTAGAGGAGGAAAAGTTTAGTTTGGGGCTCACATTTCGGAAGTTCAGTCTATAGATGGCTGACTCTGATGCTCTGGACCTGAGAAAGAAGAACCTCAAGGCCAGACGTGTGTGATAGAGGGAAGCACCTCAGGACAAGGACATGGAAGCAGAGAAAGAACTCTCCCTTCACCACAGACAAAATGTATACTCCAAAGGCATTCCCCCAATGCCCACCTCCTCCAACCATACCCTACCTGCCTACAGTCCCCACCCAGTTAATTCCTATCAGAGGATTACGTTAAGGCTCTTGTAATCTGATCATTCCATCTCTAAACTTTCTTGCATTGACTTACACACAGGCTTTTGGGAGACACCTCAAAACTAAGCCGTTAACAGACCCATAGATCTTTTGGGGTATTTTGTGTTCACAATTGTCTACAAGTAGGGTTTATTTTTTATTCCCTTTTTAATCTTTATAAGCTTTATTTCTTTTCCTTACTTTATTGCACTAGGAACTAATGTTAAATAGAAGTAGTATTCTCAAACTGAGGAAAAATGCTTTAAATAGTTTATCATTGGATATAATATTTTCCATTTACTCTTGTGGATAGTATCATTAGATTAGGGGAGATTTCTCTGTTCTGATTTGCTAAATGAGGTTCTACTTTTTCTTTTTTGTGACTAGGTATTGAATTTCATCAAATGCTTTTATTGTATCTATTAAAAAGAATTATATTTTAGTTTTTATTCTGTAGACATGATGAATTACATTAATTGAATTTTGAATGTTAAGTGATTTTCGCATTCTAGGAGCAAAACTAATGTTGGCTGCATTTCCATTCTTGTTATATCTTTGTCAGACTTTGTTATTAAGGTGATGCTGACCGAATAGAGAACTTTAGGAAGTATTCTTTTATTTATAAGTTGCTGGAAGACTTTGGTAATATTTGCTGAGGGCCATTACCAAGTAGGAATGACGCATCGAAATTTCCTTGCCAAGCGTACCCCATGCTGCTTAGAGGACATTCGATGGGACATTGCATGCATGCTTTCATAAGGTGACCTTGCTCAAGGACCAAGGCAGATCCGGGTTTAGAGCTGATCAGGTTTGAGGAAGTAACCGGCTCCTTGAGTTTAAGGCGTTGCCAGTTTAAGATAATGGGTTTTAGGGAAGTTGGAAGTTGAAGATTATTGCTGGGATTAGGGTGTTCTGCTGCTTGTTCCCGTTGAGTTCTCGTGAGATTAAAATGGGATTTGGAGAGAGCCTCGTGGAGTAGGTGAATGGTGCGGGCAGACGGCAGAACGTTTGCCCCTGGACCTGTGTGGAGGCGGTGTGAGAGCTGGAATAAAGAATTGCTGTTTGAATCTACAAAGTGTGGGTCCCTCCTGAATCTTGGGCCAAGCCCAGACATTGGCCTTGACAAATATTTGTGCCATTTTTTTTCCTTAAGTATTTGGAGAAATGCCCTATTGAAGCTATTTGAGTCTGAATATTTTTCTGCAAAGTCTTTACTCATTCATTTGAATTGTATGCATAATACTAATCAGGCTTTCTGTTTCTTCCCATGTATTTTTTATTTTATTTTATACTTTATAAATTTTTTATTTGTTTTAATTAGTTATACATGATAGTAGAATACATTTATGCACTTTGATATATCATAAATAAATGGAGTATAATTTCTCATTTTTCTGATTGTACATGTTGTAGAATCACATTGGTATTCAGTCATATATTATTACATAAAGTAATAATGTCTGTTTATGGTCAATTGTTTGATGGTAAGTTTTTAAAAATTACTTAAAATACTTTCTAACCATCTGTCACCTGCACTTCAAGGAGATTGTTATTCCTTTGGAAAAGAGTTGGATCATTTGTTTCTGTTTCTAGTGTATTGAGGGTCACCCTTATCCCTGTCTTGGGGTGTGTATGTATGTTTCTGTGGACATATGTATATGACATATTAACATGATTCTAAATATTAGATGGGTGTAAAAAATGGTATTTTCAAAGAATCATACCTTCCCTCATTCTTTTTATCTCATTCTCATCCCTCTATCCCCTTGTCATTTTATCCTCCCCTTTTTATTACACAAAAGTAGCACATTATACTTTTTTCACTTTGATTCTTTCACTTAACAATATTCTAGAAATCATTCCATGTCAGTTCATATATATCTCCCTTTCTTTTTTTACAGCCAGTAGTTCTCCATTTGTGGATATTATAACAAGTTTATTTAACCATCCTTATATATATGAGTACTTTGTTTCAAATAGTTTGCAATTATAAACAATGTTGCAATGTGTTTTTATATTGAAGAAATTTTATCCTAAGGGTAATTTCTTAGAAATGGAATTACTGAGTCAAAAGGTAAATTTGTATGTGCAGTCATTATATATTTCCATATTTCCTTTCATAAGGATTATACCCATTTATATTCCCACCAAAAATGTATGAATATTCCTGGTTTTCTTAGTCATACTAATGGAATATATTACCATACTTTTACAATGTTGTTAGTCTAAAAGGGTCATAAATGGTATCTCTGTGACTTATTATTTTTATGTTTTCAAATTAAGTAAGGGTGAATATCTATAAATATGTTTATATATACATATAATTATACTACATATACATATGTGTGTGTGTATATATATATATACACACACACATATATAAAGAGAGAGAAAAAAGGAGGAAGAGAAAGGAAGGAAGGAAGGAAGGAAGAGAGGGAGGGAAGGAGGAAGGAAGAGAAAGAATGTGCATGTAAACTCTGTTTTTAGCCCGAGGATTTTCTGTTTTTATTTTTGTTTTCCTGCCTCACTTTTGAACAGCTCTTTAGATATTAGGGATATTGGCTCATGTTTTGTTACAAATGTTTTCTCCCAGTTTATCAGATTTTTTTGACTTTGCTTACAGGTGGGTTTTTTTTTTCTTGCCATGTAATTTTTAAAATCTTTCTTGAAATTAAAATTATTAATCTTTTATTACAACTGGATTTGAAGTCACAGGAAATTTTTATTTTTGTATGTTAAAAGAATAATATCCGTTTTTCTTTCAGAGTTTGTATGATTTCATATATTTTACATCTAGGTCTATGATCCATTTGGAATTCATCCTCTTTGCAGTATGATAATAAAGCTATCCTTTCATTTTTTTCCCCAAAGGCAAACTAGTTGTTATGAACTATTTACTGAAGAGTCTGTCTGTGCTCTGACAATTTGAGATGCTACATTTTCCATTTATCAAATCTCCCTATGTGCTTGAGTCAATGGTTTGATTTTCTACACCAGCATTTTTTTTGGGGGGGGGTGGTCTATTCCTGTGCAATATAATACTAATATAATACCAATATAATACTTAATTATAGCAGCTCAATTTATAATAGCTAAACTATGTAACCAACCTAGGTGTCCTAGGAGTCCTTCTTCAATAGATGAATGGATAAACAAAATGTGGTATATATATTCCACAGCAGCCATGTCCCAGCTTGTAGCTGCTGTGTTTTGGATGGAGGTCGGATGTTGCTACTGAAAGGTGGCCTCCTAGGTTCCAGAGGCTTTGTGCCTGCTGCAATTATGCTGCTGGTGGTCATCCACAGCCCACGTTAGCCATAGGGATTTCTTGAAAGAGTGCAGTCTTGAATCATCGGCAGTGTCTCCGCAGATGAAATTCACGGAAGTGTGATTGCTTGCTCCAAAGGTACATGACTATGTAATTTTGTTAGAGATTGCGAAATTCTCTTCAAAATGGTTAAACTAGTTTGCATCCCACCAGCAATAAATGAGAGCACCTGTTTTTCCACAGCCTTTCCAGCAAAATGTGTTCTCATGCACATTTTAAGTTGTGCTAGTCTGACAGGTGATGATGTAAGTCTGCAGGTGGGATTGCCTGGCCAGGTTTCCACTTCAGAACGTAATGCATGTAATTGTATTATGCCAGACTCTTTTTGCTTCAGAAACATCCCTCAAGAGGCCCTTTGTGTCCTCTCCTGCTAGAAAAACTCAGGCAAGACTATTCCAGCACAACAGAGAGGATCTTATTATAATAAACCTGAAAAGATAAGTGGTCATAGTCTGTATCCAGTTTCTCCCAAGGAGCTGGACATCTCTGACACACTGCTCTATCCTTACTCACTCACCAATTTGTACATAAACCAAGAATGGAAAGGGCAAAACTTTTTAAACCATACAAGCTCCTGTACCTTGTACCATGGAAACAATTTGACTTTCATTGACAGAAATAAAAGGGACAATCTCCCCATTTTCTTAAAGACCTCTGTCTGCCAAAATGGCAACTAACATTAAAATAATAGTTTTTTAAAGTTACAATTTACTGAGGACTTTACTGACCCCAAAGATGCCACCAGAAGCAAGTTGCAGAGAATGTCCAAGACTGGGGACAACTCTGGGTGAAATATTACCTTCCAAGAAGCTCAACAGTCCACTACCAAGCAGAATGGGGAAAGAAAGGTCTAAATGAAATCACTGGTTGATGTCTGGGGAAATGATGGAGCTTTGATGAACATGTTGTCCTAGCCTCTGCTAACATATGCCCTCAATGTATCTAATGTAGAGACTTGGCAGATGACACAAATGTTGAGCTTCTTCTACCCCATACCAGGGCTCTAGAGCCTCACATGTTCCTCTCCTCCTTGGAAGAACAGGAAGGCTTTTTGTTCCCTGCTAGGACAACACCTTCTTTTATTTGCCATACCCCACCCTCCTTCCAACTCAGCTAGCTACGGATTCCCCGTAATCCTGGTGGGAGCTTACCTGTTTTAACCCTGTCAAGTCCTGACATCAAATTCCTCACTCCCAAAAGATGCTGAGGAGTTCAGAACAGCACACACTTACTTCTTCAACAGACTACCCCAGAATGGACTCCCCCAACCTAGCAAGTGAATAGCTACCAAGGAGACTTTTTAGTAGGTAAAATAGTAAAAGGGAGAAGCCAGGAGGAAAAGAAGGAATAAGAGGCTTACAGAATGGGGTGTGACGTAACACCTTCTAGGCATTTGGATAACCAGACACAGAGCCAACCTGCCTACTCTATTTCAATTCTAATTCTTTCTTTCTTAGTAAGTTGAATATCTAGTTGGTAGAAGAGCTGAGATTTTTAAATCATCCCAATTCTTGCCACCTGTGAAGTTTACATAGTTTGGCCAAAAGAACAATAAAACTAATGTCAAAACTGAGAAATTTAAATTGTTTAGACATTTTAATTATCCCCATGTGTATTCTCAACTAGCTGTGTCTGGTGTACATTAAATGATTATGCTAATTTAAGGTATAAAACTAACCAAATACTTCTTTTTTATACACAGTCTGAATGCCAGAAATTAATAGTCCAATTTCTAGAATAATGAAAAATCAACACACATAAGCTAAGTATCTAGCACATAATAACCACTCAAGTGGATTTTGAAGAAGCTAGGATTTTATGAAAAAATTTATTTGTAATTTAACATGTATCATTTCTGGGAAAGATCCATGATAATTTTATATGCCTTATTAGCCTGCAAAGTAATTGCATTATTTTAAATCTGTATTAACTATTATATACATATTGAATCCATAGCCCTTCAGTTATGCAATTTTATACTTTTCCTAAATACATAATGGTTTTTGCAGTAATTATTGATTGATTATTTAAGGCAATGAAAACAGAACAGTATAAAAATGTTTATTTAGTACATTAACAATGTCCTTGAGCACTAGTATCTATTTTTTTTGGGGGGGGGAAATCTTATCCATTTATCTTAATAGCAGTTTTGTTTTCTTAATGATGTTTCCTTCTAAGTATATTCACTTTAGGAAAAACGTAACTCTTCATAAATATGAGCCAAAAGAGATTTTTAACTTTTTAAAAGTTTCAATCAATCATAATACTGTCAGGGAGTACTAACCCCATTGCCAGAAAATTCAGATCTTTTTATATATAAAGTGCTTATTTATTTGAAAAATAGGCCATTAAAGTGACAGATGAGTGTTGAGATGAATTATGAGATACCTATAGAATGTTTTTTAAGGAATTATGGTGGCAGGCTGGATAAAGAGAAGAAACATGATAAAAATCTAAATAATGAGTGAATGTTTGACATTGACACAGCTCAAGGCCAAATAAATTACTTCCACCCAGAGTTTTTAATTTACATTCTTGGCCCTCAAGCAAAATATCATAAAGTAAGAGAAGACATGAAGTGACTCTCTGGACTTAATTTGATCCACAAAGTCTTTGGTGACAACATGGGAGTGACAGGAACAGAAAAAAGGGACCATGTCATCTTGGAGTTCATCAGAGTAAGAGAATGAGGTGCTGAACATTTCTGGACACACATTCCAAACTCACTTCAAAAAGTCCCAAGAGAATAAGTAGATGCCAACAGCCAGAGGCATAAAGGGAAAATGACTTAAGATCAAAGATCTTAAGCAATGACATTCTGACTATTACTTTAAGCAATTCAAGTAAGAGGTGGGGTTGGGGTGAGGGGGGACAGACATCAGGACAACCAGCTCTGTAGGGAGCTCTCTGACAATCCCAGGCTTTTAAAGACCTAAGTCAAATGAAGGTGGTGAGCAAAGACAAGCAGGAACAACAGCATGACCTGTTAGGAATAATGTCAGGGACGTAAAGGACTGAAGTGAGCAGAGACCTGAGGACAAGAGAAAGCACTGCGGACACCACACATTCTCTCTGAGTTAAGAAATGGAAAAAAAATTGTTATCACCTATTAAAAATAACACATTATAGGTCCCATTTTGCAAACCATGAAATGCATGTTGTTATTTCCTCTGTTTTCTAGAGGATAAAATGAGGTGCAAAAACAGACACTGTGATACATTTCATAAGTGGTAGAACAGAGATTTCAAACTAGTTAAGAACCTGTATTCCTTATCCAAGTCTCTTCCCACAGAGGAATGTCATTTGATCCTGGCATGCTTCTCTCTCATTCCTCCTCTGTTGTGGTAGAAGAGTAAGACCTAATTGGTAAGCCTGGAAACTTTTGTGCTGGCCAGCCCTTTCCTCCATCTCTTGTGTCTCTACAAGTTTGTCTTCAGATACTCTCAGCCTTGAAATATCTTGGAGGTGAAGACCTTGCTACTTTGGAGAAGTTCTGCAGTGGTCCAGAGCTGTCTGCAACTGACTATGAAGTTCTGTCAGGTCCTGGGGTGCTGCTCCAGCTCACTAGTTCCCAGAAATATCAAATTCTCTGATATTAACTCTATCAATCAGACAGATGATATGTTTGCTTCCCATCAGCCTCACCAATCTTGCTTTCATTTCTCTTCTGGTTCCAAATACAGGTTTTCTCAATAAAGCCATGTTTTGATATGACTTCAAATCTGAGCTCCTATCCATTAAAGAACAACCCTGATGTTTTGCTGATGTTTTGCATAAGGTGAAATAAGGCTTACAGATGACAGAGAGAATCCCTAGGTTATTTTGTAACTACCTTTTCCAGAAAATTGAATATTTCCTTTTTCTAAGCTTGAAATGGCAAAACAAGATTAAGAGAAAATTAGAAATCAAGGCAAGATAGGAAATATCTTGCCTCATAAATTCTTTGAGTAAAATCAAGTCCTCAGACCCAGAAAATGATATAACAGTCTGATTAAACAGCTTAGTTAACCACAAAAAAGCCACTGTCACTCATAGTTGAGAAATCACAGAGCATGAAAAATTGTCTGCAGAAAACGAGAATGGGAAAATGGCTCCAGTCTTCAAAACACTAAAAGATGTTAAAATTTCAAAAATTATAATCAGTAGGCTTGACATCAGCCTTCAGGAAACTTATAGAATAATGTGAAAACTATAGTTAAGTCCACTAAAAAAAAAATGAGTTGCTTCAAACTCATCTATTATCATTTCACATAATTTGATTAAAAAAAACTATAGCATACCTTTATTTCAGAAAACATTAGACTGAGACATTCACGATATACTTGATAATGATGGTAGAAAGGAGATGCGTGTTTATGCAGTTAAAAAGTTTGAAAGCTAGAAGATCCATCAGAGTGAACGTGAATCACTGTGAAGTAAATGGAGAATTAGCCACCTTCTAAAAGCTAAATGCAATATTTAAGTAGGACTAAATATTGAAGAAAAGCTCCCAAATTGTAGAAAGAAACATTTCCATTGACCCTTCAATATTCAAACCATATTTTGATTTTGTGTGAAATATGGATACCACATATTAAAAGAGATATTAACACATGGACTGTTTAGAAAGAAGCAAACAGAGTTAAAGCTGTCAGGTCAATTTGAAAAAGATTGTCGGAGCTTGGAATTTTATTCTGGAAAAGAAGAGACAATGATGAACATGCGGACTGGCTTTCAAGTCAATCAGCTATTTGAGGCCTCAGATTTTTCTTATATAAAGTGAAGGGGCTTAAACTTAATGAGGTCTTTATGATCCCTATGTCTCTACTGATAAGCTGTTTCTATCTGAACGTTTGCAAAGTCATGGTCAAGGGCTAAGGAAACTGCTCCCTAGAAGTCTGAATTTGAGACAAGGAGAAACCACTACAAAGAGGTAAATGTGTAACTGAACATGAACATACTTTCTAACAATCACATACATCCTGGAACAGTGGATATTGATTGCAAGTAAGTAAATCCACGATTTTTCAAGCTATTTTTCAAGTACAACAATCCTAAGAGTGATTTTTATTGTACTTTTGTTACTATTTCAGGACAGTATATTAAACGTCTACTACATTCTAGGCTCCTATTGGAGCAGTTGACATCTGATATCATATTCATGATGATCTTCCTTCAGAATAGCCATGGCAGAGAGCTCCTCAGAAGTTGGAGGAGGGTCTTGGTCAATCATGCTGAAACATGAAGACTGAGTAAGTGAAAGTACAGCTCACTCAGACATTTAATTTACTAAGTCTCTTAGAGTTTCTGATTTCATAGGTCTGAAGAGGATCCCAAGAATTGGCATTTTCAGTGATACAGATGTTGTTGGCCCAAGGATCACAGGTTGAGAGCCACTGGTTTAAATTCTTTCCAACTTTCATTTTAATGCTAAGATTTTAAGTTTCAGTTTATTACCACACTCTCCCAAGGGCAAGACCTTAAAAGAGGAAAATATTTTTTAAAACATCTATCAGTGAGTAATACCAATTGGTTTAACCATTTAAACCACTGTGTTTCACCTTTCTCTCACTACTTCTTTCTTAAAATTCTGGTTTGCATTTTGTTTTTTTAAAATTGAGCCAAAATGCTGTCATTTCTCAATAGAAGAAAAAGCAAATGATTCCTCTTCATTATGACATTTCAGATACTCTTATTCTCTTTCAGGATCTGAGGATTACCAAAGTCACATTATAAAATTCAGCTAATTCTATAAAATAAATCGTTACCAGTACAATGTAATGAAAATATTATTTAAATGTTTAAAACTCTAGAAAGATAAAAATTTTGTCTGATAGTGAGCACAGGAGTGGATATTTGCAGAGGAAAAGATGTGTGTGTGTGTGTGTGTGTGTGTGTGTGTGTGTTGTATGTATATACATATATTCCAAAACAAAGGAAAGTTTCATCTCTACTTGCTTCTAATACTTTTCCTGGCTACTTTTAATGCTTTTATTATTTGAATTTTATAGCACCCCAGGGGTCTTTAGCTATTTCAAGAGATGCCATTCAATTCTGAAAAGTTCCTCAAAATAATATGGTAAGTCACTTCAACAGAGAAAATACATATTTACAGTGCAGAAATTTTCCAGAGTGGTGAAAAGGAATGTCTAGAATTGAAATAAACAAAATAACTGGAAGTTACTGATAGGATATTTAAGTTTCCATTCCATGCTGGTTCCCAAATGAATTGCAAAGTAATTGTGTTCTATGCCCGCAGAATCTTGGCATTTAAATCAAACATAAAATGCCTCACATGTTTTGAAATGAAAGGAAAAAAACTCACATTTTCCAGAATTTACTATTATTTCATAAATAGATTATTTGAAATGGCTAAAAGCCCTGATGATTGTTTCTTTCATTTGAGACTGTGTTTTCATACTTACAGGTAAAAACCTGATGTCTTAAGAGTTCCATTCTATTAATGCCAAAGTTGCCGCTATGAGAAGCTGGAAGCAGGTTCGTGGCCATTCGCAAAAGAAAGCTTCTTCTCAAATCAAAGCAAAATGTGTTTCTCATAGCACTCTTCCTAAAGTTGAAAGGAGGAGAGAGTGTCTGGAGTTCAAAGGGATTCTGAAGCTCTAGGTACCAAGAGCTGAAATATAACATAATTACACCAATTAGGTGCAAAAAGTTTTTGATTTTTAGAAATAACAATCTCTGTAATTGTATGTAAGGAAGAAAAGAAGATTCGTATTCTTCTTTCAAGTGTCTTCTTTTTTATTTTTATTTTTTATTTGTTCTAATTAGTTATACATGATAGTAGAATACACTGTGATATATCACACATGAATGTGAGTATGATTTCTCATTCTTCTGGTTGTACATAATGTAGAATCACACCAGTCATGTAGTCATATATGTACATAGGGTAATTATATCTGATTCATCCTCCTACCTTTCCTACCCCGTTACCCCCTCCCCTTCTTTCACTAAAAACCAGACACCAATTGCCTTCTTATTCTTCATATAAATGAGCAGTAGAGGGGCACACAGAGGAGCTCAGGTACTTGATGATTGTGTGAGTGTGCTGAGTGAAGAGACCAACGCCTGAACTTCACTTCACTCCTTATAACCAGCTCTTACTTTGCATCATGGGTGTGACACATTCTACTCCAGTGTTTCTCAACCTTTAGAGAATACCAGCTTTTCATAAACATAAACATCTTGTTCATACTTAGCCAGAAGTTATAACACATCCCTCAGAATTAGGGGAGGAAAAACTCCAGTCACGAATCTGTATTTTCTTTGTAACACAGCAACAACAAAAGAATGTTGTTGTGTTGTTATTATTGTTGTTGTTTTATCAAGTTAGCATTATAAAATTCATAGTTTGATTATATTTTTCTAAAATAAAACATAAGTTCTAAAATTGAATATGTCTTCTCAAATTTTTCACTTCCTTCCTGTCCCACTCCATCCCTACCTCCTAAAAACCGGTATTTCTTTTAGAACCCATTCTTCCAGTTGAGAATATCTCTGTCATGACTCACATCAAACATGTCATCGTTGGGCCCAGTGTAAAATGAATATTCAGGGCCTCTTGTTCCAAAACCATTAAGAATTTCAAGATGGTGACAGCAGAGCATTCAACCAAGGCTGAAGACTTTCCAAGCTTGGAACTCTGGCATCTGAGCAATCACACTCCAGAGAGCTGGCCCTGATCTTGACATTTACCTTCTGCTATTCCTGTGACTGACTCTGTTGCCCAATTCTGACTCATAAAAGCAAGAATCTGATTGGCTAAGATAAGTATTTATTCCAGGAAGTGTTACTACTCCTGGAGCCTATTCATTAGAAGTCCCTTGGGCGGGTAACTGTGTCAGAACCAAGCAGTTATGTGTGGGTGGGCTGGGGGTTGGGATGGGAGTAGACAATGGACCTATTAGCATAGGGCATGGCCATGGATGCATCAGGGAGAGTGGACAGGGCAGTTTTCCTTAGGAGGAGATAAGGATAAGAAGTCAATCATCACTGGCATTTTAAATATAAAATATAACAATATGCATTTCCAATTTGAGTGTGATTTCCACGTATGTAAAATGGAGTAATAATATTTCAGAAGAAAGTTTAGGGGAAAACAAAGGAAGTAGTGGCCTAAACAAATGCAGTGAAAAACCCCAACAAATAATTGTTATTGGCATTATAAATAAAGGAGTATAAACATAATGGAACCCAATACAAGATCTCAAATAGCCCGAGACTCAAAAAATTTATGTAACACATAAGTCAGGGCATTACTTTAGAGGTACATGCTCAGGATGACTATTATTGCAAACTAAATAACAGATTTCTGTGCTCTGCGGGCAGACAGACACTAGGGATTGCGTCTGTTCAAACATACAGAGGAAATTGGTACTAGAACTGGATGAGAGCCAAGGGATGATCTGTTTAATAGACTGTGGCTTATGATATCTTTAATCTGTTGATGAAAGAACATGTTTCTTTTGAAAACAAAAGAATTTTCTAGTGATTTCCTGAGAAGTGTTTATACTGCTCTTTTTATTTTCTATTTTTTTGGCAGTAACTGGGAATGATGGTCCTATTCTAGGTTATCATCTCAAATCACACCAGTTCCTCTTTTGAGCTTAAAAACTCATTCCACAGTTTTTTTCCCCTGGAGGATTTTTCCCCCCTAATTAGTAGTACTCTCCTTTAAATTCAACTACTGAATTTAGTTTGGGGTTTTTAAAAGCAAGTCTACTTTTTGTCTTCTTTCACCTTCTTCTTTGTCCCATGTAAGTTAGATTTTATCATCTATACAATAATTTAAGTTGGTCACGTTAAGGATTTTGAATTCCAGTAATGCTATCAACAGCTTTTAATATTAAGGATTTTCCTCCTGTGTGTTAGAGTCTCTCTGTGTATGCATAAAGAGTACTTAGATTTAAAAGAGAATAAGGAAAGTACAAATTGCAAATAGGAGGAGTTATGCCAAATTTCCAAAACATTCCCATGTGATAAACAATACAAACCAAGTTAGTTATTTAAAAAGAGCCTTTACTGTATAATTTCCTAATAAGAATCAAGAATATAAATGTCTAAAGAGCTTTGTCCGAGGAAAAATAAGAAGCCAATCACCAACACTGTGAATGGTTTCTCTGCTCCAGCAGTCACAGTGGGCAAGCACCCGCCTATTTCTGTTATGTCCTGAAGACTTACATTTGCCAGAAACACTGTACTACAAACACATTCTATGTGGGCAGATACAAGATGTTTCCAGAGATGGCGGCAGCCCTCAGATGAAAAAGATTTTACTAACTCCTCTCTAAGTACTCATTTGAAGAAAGTATGCTTGTGTGGGTGTGTGTGTGGACACGCACTACAATGTGTTTGTGTACTTCCCAACTAGTATAATATAGAAAACAAAGTTCTTGACACTTGTTTCTAGGCAAAAGCAATTCCAAAATTCCTTAGTTTTTTTTTTTTTAAATAATGTCACCTACTTCACAGAACAAAATCACATACTTAGAGGAAATGGAATAATAAACATCCTTAAAGACATTAGTATATCCTTTTCATCCTTCAAAAATCAATTGGAATCTTGAACTTTGCATTTTGATACAACATTCCAGGACAAAAAAAAAATGCATCAGAAAAGGTAAGATTTTGAAATGTGGTACAGAGAGCATCCAAGTGCCTTCAGCAGTCCTGAATGTGGGTACATGAGGGCTTTGGGCTCCTAGGGACTCATTGATAGAGGATATCATTATAGATTTTAAAAAGCCATTCATCTCATGAAGAACAAAATCTTGATGTATTTGCTATTAGGATAATTGATACCTTTTTTTTATTTGTATAGGTTAAAGATCACAGAGTCAAATTTTAATTGCTAGTTTGTCAAGAATGAGTAAGAAAGAAATTTTCTTGTGTGTCCAGATTGGGATCAGTGGAATTTTGAATGCTTCAAAAGTTTATTATTTGAATTTTGAATACAATTGGTAGAACCCCAATTCCTGATGATCAGAAATTCAATTTGCCCTATGGCTAATATGGCCCTGTGTTTCATTTTCCTGACAGTTATGGCTTGTGCTTGTTATCTTAGAATTTCACTGGACTTAGCATTGGTACAGAGTGCTTCTTTAAAAGGATTTTAAGTGATGCCTTACTAAGTGATGTTAAAATAATCCAGGATAAGTTTGATAAACTTCCAGCTGCCAGTACTGTGAGCTGGTCACAAAACACATGTATACTATCAATGTGAACACTTAGCACATGAATAAATGTGCAGGTGACCAGTCATAATTTATCCTTCTTTGGCTGACCTTTTCTGGGTGAAATGTAATTAACATCTCTGTTATCAACTATCTATTTCTGCATCCTAAACCATTAGACTTAAATAACAGTTACTTCTCACAATTCTGTGGATTGACTGGGTGTTTCTTCCACTGATTTCATCTGGGCTTACTCAGATGGATGCATTTAGTGGGTTTGGATGATTTCATTTACTCTGGCCTTAGTACTGGCTTTGAGCTGGCATGTCTTGACTACTCATGTGGCCTCTGATCTGGACTTCTTCTTGGAGTTGCAAGGTAGAAGCCATAAGACTTAGTCTCCAGAACTCATATTATTTTCACCACATTCTGTTGATTAAAGCAAGGCATAAGGTCAACCCATATTAAAGAGAGTGTAATAACATTCTGAATCAGGCATGATGGTGAATACCTATAATTCCAGCAACCTGGAGCATTGAGGCAGAAGGATCACAAGTTCGGCCAGCCTAGGCAATTTAGAAAGACCCTCAGCAATTTAGCAAGATCCTATCCCCAAATAAAAATTTAAAAGGTGTAATGGTGGGCTGGGGCTGTAGCTCAGTGGTAGAGTGCCTGCTTTGCAAGTGTGAGGCACTAGGTTCCATCCTCAGCACCATTTAGAAATAAGTAAATGAAGATATTGTGTCTATCTACAACTAAAAAAACACTTTTAAAAGGTTGTAAGGGTTACTCTGAATTTTCAATCCTCTTAGATTAAAAAACACCTAAGATTGAGGCTTCTTGAGGGTGTTTCTAGGAATGACTGGTATGTGGGACACAAACTGAACACAGACCCACCTCACATGTGGCTACACCATCCAGTAGGTTGGACTTGGATGGAACAAACTTTGGAAGAACAAGGAAGCAGCAGCAGACGCAAGCTCAATTCTTCTTGAAGGTGTTCTTGATTGCTGCTGTGGTTGCTTGAGGACATCAGACTACAGCTCTTTCACTCTTCCAAAGTACATTCTTCCCAGTCACTCTCCAGGGAGTATCCAGGCCTTTAGTCAGGACTGGTCATCATTGATCCCTCTTGTTCTGAGGTTTCAGCTTCTTGAACTGCACTGCTTTCTGGTTCTTCCAGCTCTGCAGCCTACAGATGGCCATTGTGGGAAAATTCAGCTTCTGGTTGTGTAAGCCAATCTAATAAATCCCTTTTTTTATAATCATATATAAAACTACACACACACACACACACACACACACACACACACATCCTGTTGATTCTGTTCCTCTAGAGACCATAATACAGAAGAACAGGGGATATAGCTAAATAGTAAAGTGCCTCTGGGTTCACTCTCCAGTACCAAAAACAAACAAACAAACAACAAAAAAGGGAAAAACAGATTCTGTTTTGCCTGATGGAGAAATGACAATGTTTCATTGTAAAGAGCATTTACACAAAAAGTCATGCTTTGCTTCATTACAGACTTTTATTGTAATGATCTGCCATACCTTCCTTTAATGGACACCACACAACACTCTTGCTGATAAAATGTACATTTTTTTTTTACTGAATCCAGATACTTGGGGAGACCCACCTCCTTGTTCTCTATGGTGGAAGGAGCAGTATTTGACACTGTTGGTCCTGGTGGCCACTCAGTGTACTTGCTGGTTATGCCTGGTTAGTACAAAGATGCATAAAGCTACCAGGTTTATGTCCCATTGGGTTGCAATAATAAATCTATTATTGGGCAATATAATATCTTATTGGGTAATAATAAGTCTAATATCTATTGGTGGTCATGAAATATGTATGAAAAATAGAAACTGAGCAGTTCTACAAGTATTTTTTGTAGCACTTTTCTCTTTTGCAGCATTTAAAAAGCAAAGACCATTTTAAAAATTCATGACTATGATAAATGTATGACTTACACAAAATATTTCTTTACCTTCCTCAACCACCACTGGAGCCACAATGACATCATCAATTATTTAGGAACTAAAAGATGCACTCATGATGAAGTATCTACTTAAAAAAGTAGTAATATTTTAGAAATATTGTGCTCAAAGACGATGATCTAACACATGAAACTACACTGGTGGGTGTATATATGACTTCATAGAGCATGACTTTTCATGTAGAACCAATTACCACTTTATTCAAATATAAAAGCTTTGAAGTTATATGAGAAATGAAGCATTAATTATTAAAATGTTGGCTATAGACTAGAAAGATAAGTGCAAATAGTTAAATGACACCATGTGATACCCATATCATCATGCTTTATTTAATTTCACTAATAATTTTATGTTTTCTTAAGTCAAATTCATGGAAACAAAGTATTTTAGAGTTTTATTCTAACAAAAACCATAATTTATCTTGCTATGTTGAATGGTAAGTTAGTTTAAAAGTCCACCATTGAAGATAAAAATAACTACTTTTACAATAGAGATACAAACACAAGTTTTGGTGAATAGAGCATCGTGGGGGGGGACCCAATATTTTTACTAAATTAAGAAACTCATAGAAATGTAATTGGAATTTATTTGTTTTGGCAAAGCTAATATTTAAGCATTAACATGGTAGCATGTGAGTTCTCTGGTAGCTTCCTATTAGAAATGGATTTTTAAAATAATTGTTTCTTAAAAAGTACTGTTTTAAATCAACCTAATATTCATATAGTATTAGAGCTTTGTGAAAATAAGTCTTCATTATTAATTAGGGTTGTGTTCTGTTCAAAATCGGACATTTTTGTTTTAATTTTCAGAAAAGTTTTTATTTGTCAAAGAAAGAAAAATATTGGTAACAGCATCAGTATTTAATCAAAAATTTAAAGTTTATCATATTGTTGGTATTAATGAGTTTAACATTGCCCTTCATGTTCATAAAAGTTGGAAGTATGAAAAAAATTGAAAAGACCTATGATATTATACTTCACAATTTCTCAAATTAATAATGGTAAGCAACTTATTGATAAATTTTGTCTTATAAAATATTTACTGAAGAAATATACTCTACCTTGATTGAAGTAAAAAGACAATATTTGTGGAAATATTTAGACATTTAACATAAAAAGAATTGAACTGATATTATACTCCCTTTGATATACTTTGTCCTGAATTTACCTATATACCAGCATCTAAGAAAGAACATTTTCTGTATTAAAAAGATTATGGTCTAGAGGGGAGGGGAGGGGGGATAGTAGAGGATAGGAAAGGTAGCAGAATACAACAGTTACTAATAGGGCATTATGTAAAAATGTGGATGTGTAACAGATGTGATTCTGCAATCTGTATTTGGGGTAAAAATGGGAGTTCATAACCAACTTGAATCTAATGTATGAAACATGATATGTCAAGAGCTTTGTAATGTTTTGAACAACCAATAAAAAAAAATGAAAAACTAAAATAAATAAACAAATAAATAAAAGATTATGGTCTATAGAAAAGAACTAGTTGAAGATGCAATTAACCATAATTTGACACTTGAAGATTTCAGGAATTATTATGAAAAAAGAGACTATATTAAAAAAATTTTTCAGATGATGTTATTAATAAAGAGAATCAGGTAATTTGTATGAAAATATGACAAACATTATCTGATTTTGTGTTTTTCATGTTCAGGTAATTGGTTAAAATTTTTATTTAATGTATACTAAAGTAATATATATTAATAAGTATTTTATTTGTAAGTTAATTAACTTATAATAAATACCAATTTTATTGTAACAAAATAACATTAAAATTATCATGACAAATGCATTAATATTAATTTACATTATAGATTCATTATATGCATATATTCTATGATATATTTATTTCAAAAACCTTTCAAATATTTTATAGATCCATCAGCATAATAAAACCAGATCAATAAGTAAATATTTAAAAAATTACAGTTTAAATGATTTTGGATGGATTCCCTTTAATGTAAAATATGTTCTTTATTTTGGTAATAGTGAATCAGTAACTTTATCTATGGTTCTTTTCACATTTGGTCATGATTATCTTCAAGTTCACCTCTCTCTAACCTGTAAAAATGAATCCTTTTATCAAGAAATTAATACCTATTGCTTCCTTTGGAACTTTACCAGTCTTCATACATAAAAACTGACAAACCCAAAGTCTGCTTCAAGTATTAGTGTTAATAGTTTCAGGTGTTCAAAAACATAAAATTGTCTCCCATGTCAAAATGATATGAAGTGTGAGAGTTCCAAAGCAATGACAAACATGCAAAGAAATAACCATAATTTGAAATTCTATATTTAATTGATTTTTCTTAACTTTCTAAGATCAAAGAATTATAATTTTGGAATATAAGCATCAATGTAACACAGCCAAAAATCTGGCAGACTGCAAATATGTATCATTGGTATTTACAACATATTTATATTATATAGTGTTGCCAAAAAACTCAAAGTGATTTCACATACATTAGCTTATTTATCCTCATTATCAGCATAGAGAGAAGATTTGAAAGCCCAGTATATCTATTCCCTTGAAATTAAGTCTCTTGCTTTTTGTACTTCTCCAGAAAAGCATGTTTAATTATTTAAAACACTTTTTCACATTTTGATCAATTATTTTGAAAAAAAAATTTAATTTCAAATTATCCAGATAGCTCAGACTATGAAATGACAGATACAACTTTTACTCAAACATCTCTGACTAACAGCCTGTATTCCCACTAATATTGCCAAGACAAAACATCTATTTCTAACATTTAGGAATAAGTAACTTATTTAATTTTGTTCAATGTGCACATTAATTAAAGCCATTAACTTATTCAGGACTTCCATTTTGTAAGTATTGGCATGTGTGCTGCAAAGATATAGATGTGGTTTTCAAATTAAATTTAATCTAGAAAGACTTAGTCTCACAGGAAAGATAATTTACTCTGATAGCTTTAGTATTGGTTAGAAATGGCAAAAACACAGATGGGAAGAACAGATGAAAGACTATGTAGGTTCAGGTGATGAAGGCTTACACTAGCTGGAGATAATAATCAAATCAAACTCATGACTTCCTCCCTTCCTTCTCTATCCCTGTACTTACTTCTTTATCATTTAGGAGAATTTGGGGCATATAAGTAATAAAAGATACAATTTGAAATGTTCCAAGTCATGAGGGAACTCATTACCCCACAAAACAAATCTGCAGGTAGGGAAGCTCCAGAAGTAATTAATTCAGTGTCCCAATATCATTGACATCCCCTTTTTCTTGTCACTCTACCTGTCTCATCACATTATTTCCTATATTCTTGCGGTCCCAAGACAATTGCTACAACTTTAGGCTTTCCACATTTTTAATACCCATGTCTGAAGGCAGGAACAGAGATTCTATCTCCCTCTTATGTATTTTTTTTATAAGAAAGAATATAGCACATGTGGCTTACCAGCAGAGACACTGTTATGAGAAATGTACCCTTAGGTGATTTTGTTATTATACAAATATCATGGGTACCTATACAAACTAAGATGCCTACAAGATCACTAGGCACTATAATCTCATGGAACCATTGTGGTATATGCAGTCCATAGTTGATCAAAGCATGTGGAAATAACTAAATTTTTTTTCTAGACATCTTCCCTCTATCACATATTTCCTTTCATCTCATGGGCTTAAAGTAATTCACATCGTTCTTCCCAAGCCAATCATTGGCAGCGATGAAAGAATTACTATGATTATTTTAAACAAGTCTAGATTCTCTGAGAATAGTTATGTAGCAAAAGCTAAATAACTAAACAAATTTGAATCTTTCCCATTTAAAAAAAAAAAAAGTAGCAATGAGGTAAAACTTGGGATAGGCCACCAGTGCTATTTCTCACACTATCTCTAAATTTGACCTTTTTCCTAACATTTCTTGGACCTCTCTAGTCCCCGCCACCCCAACACACACTTAATGAGCTCAAAAATCCTAAATTTTTTTTTGACAAGACTCTTTCAGTTTCCCCCATATCTTATTACTAGATCATAAGATTAATTCTGTGTCTTGAAAATTCCAGGTTCCAGTTATAATATTCACATGCCTAGCATGTCCCCCTAGGTCTACTTCCTAGTGAGGAGCCTACCAATTTATCAACTAAATCAGGATACTTGGATATTAAAATAATGTGCTATTAATAAATACATAAGGAAAACAGGTATAAACTATAACCAACCCAAGAAAACTGGAATGCATATATATCCACCCTTAACTCATCTCTTTTTTGTGTGTTTCTAAGTTTTTACTTTCTCCAATTCAATTTATACTGTCACTAAATCATTTTCTGGATCCCAGCCCAAGTCATGTTAAACCCCTATGGAAAAGCCTTCAATAACTTGTCTATGCATACTGAATGAGCTCAAAAAACACAAAACATCTACCCCAGAATTTAGGTTTTCTTGTTTTTTGTTTTTTTTTTTTTTTCATGCTATGGTCCCAAATTTAGGTTTCTTGTCTCTCATATTTTTTTCAAAATATAACAAAATTTCAGCTATCTAATACTCTTTAACTCAAACAGGCTACCTATAATTCTCAAAGTGTCCTACATTTACATGTCCATGCCTTTCCCTTCAATATCAGTATCATATCCATTGTTTTAGGCCATCAAAAGTCCCCATAAAAGGAACATAAAAGATGTAATTTTATGTTCTTTTATTGATGCAACTCTTATGCTTATAGCTACAGTGACTATGCTTTCAGAACAAAAGCCAGAATTTGTGACCTATTGTGAAATGGACCCAAAACTGATCATATTAGGCCTTTATTAATGGATGGACTTGCTAATTTTCCTTACTCGATAATAGGCTCATCCCTGGAAGTGAGTCTTACTGTTATGCTCGAATTCGGGACCCCCAAAAGACCACCAGAGACCAAGATCGATGTAAACAGCAAAGAGATGTTTATTTCGAGCTAGCTCGGTCCTCCGTGCAAGCACACACAGCAACTGGTGACGAGAAGAGGCCCCGAGCCCAGTGTTTGCAGCAGTTTTATACATTCTTTGGAGAAGGCAGGGACCCCCACATACATCATAGCATCTCTTAGCAAATCATCACACACCGCGGGAAAATCAAATAACAACTCTAAAACATGGTTAGCACATTCACTGGCGGGAACAAGTTGGGTAGGGGTGATTGGTAGTACAAGAGGGATATTCATTTGAACTGATTAGTTTAAGCCAACCATGTGTTCATGCTGAATTACATGGTTTCCCAACACCATAAACTACTGGGAGGGTCATCTGGTATCCCAGGTATTTTCCTGTCTCATGCTGATTGGTGGCTGTTAGGGGGTTGCTATGGGTCCCCACCTAGTCTGACTGGTCAGGGACACCTGGTGCAGCAGATCTCATTTGTAGATAAACAACTTAGCAGGGTGGGAATGTGCCTAGGAGTGTTCTGTGGGTCTTTCCAAGGACAAAGGTCATGTCCCTTGGACAGGCTTTGCTCTGAGATAGAGGCTGGTTTTTCTTTACCTATCTTGGAAGGCATATTGCTTTCCATTTACCAGCTTCTCCATAACTATATTTAAATAAATTTCCTAGTAAATAAATTATTATGATCACATACCTGTCACACATTTCTTCAATTGGTTTAAAATCTATTACAGTAGGAAAGTAATAACAGCATTTATCTATTGAAGGGGCAAAGGCTAGGTAGATATGAAAACTTTTCTGTGTACCCTTTCATGCTTTTTAATGTTTGGATTACTTGTGTATATTGCTTAATTAGTAATTAACTTAAAATTAAAATATGTATTTGGAAATGTGCTTTTTAATAAAGGCCTTATATTTAATTTTTCTGTTTAAACACACAAAAATGCTTTTAGTCCAGTATCACATCTTCTTGGGAAGTTTACATACACAATTTCTGAGAGTTGGAAATCCAATTAACAGAAGGAGAAAACAGAAATAAATCGCTTTAATAAATATCTATTTAGATTTATTCTACTGTCAAAGAATACACTAAAAAATATAAAATCAAAGGCTTCAGAGATACAGACTATCTCAAAAACAATTTTATCATGATTAGGACTAAACAACCACAAGAAAAAAGATACTAGTGGCGTTGTCAAAAGGCACCAACAACCTCTGTTTGCTTTGACTTCTTCATTTTGTTTTTGATATTTAATAATTCTTATAGATCTGGTTAATAAACTACATTAAGATTTTCCATTTATTGAATCAACCTTAACTATCCATGTGTCTGTTAATTTTAATCAATTGATTTTCCTGAGTCACAAGGTGCCTAGATAAGATAGCATTTCTGATTGTAGTAGGGAAGGTGTTTCTGGATGCCATTAGCATTTGAATTGGTGGACACAGAAAAGGAGATTGCCCTCCCCAGGGCGGGTGTGCATCAACCAATTTGTTCAGAATAAAAAGTGGAGATTATCTTCTCCTGCCTTTGGAATAAGGCTTACCCCATTGGATACCTTGGTTTTCAGGCTTTTGTACTTGAACTGAATTACAGCACCAGCTTTCCTGGGTCCACAGTTTCTCAGGCTCCATAAAAGCCTGAGCTAATTCCTCATAATCTCATAATAACAAATCTCTCTCTCTCTCCATTTGTGTGTATGTGTGTGAACCTGTTATTTTTATCTATACCATTAGTTCTGTCTCTGATGAAACTAAACAGTCCATTATTCTATTGGTGAGCAGCAAGGTTGTGTCTTCTGTCTCTGTTATAAACAATGATACAGTGAAGAATCTGGTATATGTCCCCCATACACATGTGGATCTTCAGATACAAGTGAAAGTGCATAACTCACCAACAGCCAGAAGCAGAGAATGCATATGTCAGTATCAACCATCTTTTCAGGTCCTTTACTGACCTATGGAAATACATCTTTTCATTTATACTGGGTTGTCATGGGAAGGCAGGGAGGCTCTTCCTTCCTACTGTGTCCACACAGAAACTTGAAAATAATGTTGAGTGAAAGTCCTACAGCCTTCTCTCAACCTTGTTAGAGTCAGGGCTGTTGATACATAGTCTACCATCTGGTCACATCTGACTTTACTGCCCAACCTTAAAACTTCACTGTTTTTCACACCTTCTTGAAAAATAAAAATACATATTGAAGCCAGATTTAAAGTTAGGTAGTCAGTGTAGTTAGGTAAATCAGGTCTAATACCGAGTGAAATCTAAAATGGAGACCATGCTGGGAATGACTCAGGAAAAACACAGGACAACTCATGGAATGTTAAAGAAGTCCCAAAGAGGACCTAGGCCAAAGTCCACCTGGAAGAAGTATTAATGAATAGCCCCCGGCAGATTTGAAGATAGCCCATCACAAAGAAGTGATAATGAAGTCCTTCCTGCTCAGACTACTTCTTTGGCCCATCGGTGTCCCACCCCTCGGGCCTTCCAACCTACATTCCATCACCTAAACTATAAAAAGGGGAAACAACCGCACTTCCACGGATTCCACCTCCTGGGTCCCCTTCTTCCTCCCCGAGAAGTCTTTTCTGCTGTCCTTTAATAAACTTCTAATTTCTACTCTGACCTTGCCTCTGCGTGTTTCTTTGGTGTTATTCTTCAACATCGGGGAAGCAAGAACTCGTCACCGGTCAACAGCGGTAACAATATGAGTAAGTCCCAGAGTTTACTGTGCTTTAGCTGGTTACATGGAGCATGACCTAGTGAGAAGGGGTAGATCAAATATATTGAAAATGTGCCACTGACTTCCTTTGTGACCACAGGAAAGTCATTGTACCTTTCTTTCTATGGCTCCATTACCTCATGTATGAATGAACAAACTCCTATTTGACTTCCTGTAAGTTTAACAAATAAAATACCTGAAAGTGTCAACACTGTATGATTTTGTTCAAGAGTAAATCCATTGCTATTACTTACTTAAGCAGTCTTGGAAAGATCATCCTACCTTATTCAGTGCTGCTTATGTTAATCTACAAATTATGTTTAGGATAATACTTTTAATCATATTTGTATACATTTCTCATTCTTGATGAGAAATAATTGTGATAATTTTACATGTCAGACAAAGTTATTCATGGACCAACACTTAAACAAGAAAACTACATTATTGCACATTTCTGATACTTAAAACCACTTCAATTACTTTAAATTTCATTAAAATTTTTAAAGTCACACTTGATAACAGCAAATAGAACATATCTAGCCTGACTTCCCAGAAAATTCAGAATATGAAATTTTTCATTTAATACTATTCTTTGCATAATCCAAATAAAACTTTAGAAAGGTTCGGTCAACCTCCTTTCTCTAGAAGTTGAGTAACTGCGAACTTCAAGGAGAAAGTACCTAAATCATCTTAGTTATTAACACTTTAAACACACTAGCTTATTAGTTCATTTGGCCAGGATGAGGATCCTTCTGGAAGTGGAACACTAGCAAAGGAAGTCCAGATCTCCAAAAATTACTTGAGAATCCCAATACAGAAGGGGGTATTGCATGAAGAAGGTGATTGGCAGATGAAAACTTTAAAACAGAGTAATGACGCTGAAGACACTCCTTCATTTTCCCTACATTTAAATTTTACCACTTTTGAAAACAAACATCTGGGAGCCCTAAGGTCCAAGTACCAGACACCAAAGCAAGTTAAAGAGGCTCTTTTAACTTAAATACAAGAAAATAAGCAAACAAAACAAAACTGAGAGAATGGCCCAGATATACCAACTCTTTTACTTTCAAATCTGTGAGGTCCTGAGAATAACTATAACCCTAATAAGAGGACAACAGACAACAGGGACACGGAGGAACAGAAAATAACCACTGATGTTTCATCTTTTTTATTCAAATCTCTCTTCAATTGAACCATAACCTTTCATGCAGTTAATAAAGTCCCAACTATGGGGATATAGGGACATAGAATTGGTCTGTGAAGTGCTATGGGATTATTAAGCCAAAATATTAGCCATTTTGAGCCATGAGTGTGCAAACAGACATTTTTCTTACTCAATTCAGAGATTTTTGTTGTCTAGCTTTTTTTTTAAGTGAATAAGCTTAAGTCTAATATTCTAATGACCTTTTAGTGACATAGGATAGTCACTATTTTCAACTCTATGCCTTTCCCTACTTCATTAAACATATATATGTCCTAAAATATTAAACACTTTTGTATTAAAATTCCAAAATAATTCTTAGCCACAGGTTAGCATTCATTGTTATTACATTCTGCTGACATTTAAATATCGCACAGACCTTTAATGCAGAAGATTGTGGACTGTATTTGCAAGACTGTAGCATTGATATTAAGTCTTAATTTTTCTAGTGCTCAGTTGAATTGCAATTTACAATACAGTTGACCTTTGACTTTCAAGGATTTAACATTTATGGCTTCAAGTATTACAACTGACACCAAAGGTCCTTGAAATGTAATAATTTATCATTTCATTTCACTAGATTCAAACACAGAAGTGCATGTCTTGAGGTTGATATGTGCTTGCCACTCTGAATTTGTGGTCTCCTGATTCTATGTATTTGGCTTTCGGAACATATCTGCAGTGAATGAAGACAATCTGGATCACACATTAAACAATATGTCAAGATTAGGACAAGCCCCTATGGAAAGTCTCTTTCTCTCTTTTTTCAGGTCTTTTTCCCCCCCTACTTCATTCTCTCTCTTAATTCTTCTATGTGTATCAGAAATGTATCCAATAAGAAAAATTTTACAAATTAGTTAGTGACTTTATATTGAAACCTATTCAGAGACATTTTCACTTGAGCAAGGCCAAAAGTAATGTTAATTGTAACGAAAGGATAATGCTAACACAACTACTACTAGGTATAACTAAAATATTCTAATTAAAAAAATAGTACAAAAAAGTAATGTTACTTAAAGAGAAATATCCCTAATGGGATGGAATAATAAGCTCGTTACTTAGGTCAGTATTTCATGGCAAATGATAATTTTAAAAAAATGACAAAAAAGTTTATTTATAGCCACATGGGCCCTACAAAGTATCTGAAATTTGTTATAGTAAATAATTATTTCTTGCCAAGATTGAAAAGATCATTTGAGTTAGTGGTTTTCAAATATGGCTGTGCAACATATTGTCCTATGAAACTTTTTTACAAAATGTATATTTCACATCTACCCAAGTATCATACTCTCTGATTCTTGAACCCAGAGATATTTTCTTCACAAAAATTACCAGAAGTTTATAAATTATATTAGTCTTTTTACAGAACCATCTTTTAGCTTTATTGAATCCTCTCTGTTGTAGGCTTATTTGATGTTTTATCTTTTGTTCTCATTTTTATTTTTTTCTTTCCTTTTACTTTCACTGATTTCATTTTACTCTTCCTTTACTAATATATTGAGTGAATACTTCATTAATTTTCAGTCTTTTTTATTATGTAGATTTTAAAACTACTAATTTCCCTCTAAGATTGAGACTAGCTGTGTTCTACTAGTTTTAAAATATAGTATTTTAAATGTCATTCAGTAAAAAATGTTTTCTAATTTCTGTCATTGTTTTAGTCAGCTTTTCCAAAAGATCTCACAAGTACAATTTTACAGGAGCAAAAGTTTAGTTTAAGGATCACGATTTTAAAGCTGGCTTTATTCCTCAGGGGTTGAGGTGAGGCAGAACATCACAACAGAAGGGTGTGGAGGAGGAAGGCAACTAAGACAAGGCAACAGGAAGGAGAGGGAGTGTGGTGGGGGGAAATGAGGGAGGAAGAGAGATAGAGATAGAGAAGGAGAGATAGAGACCGAGAGAGAAAGCGAAAGAGAGAAACTCCCTTCACCAGGGACAAAATGTACATACCCCAAAGGCACACACCCAATGACCCACCTCCTCCAGCCACACCCTACCTGCCTACAAATTACCACCCAGTTAATTCCTATCAGTGGATTAACACACAGATTAGGCTAAAGGTCTCAGAACCAATCATGCTACCTCTAAACCCTTTTGCATTGATTTACACATAAACTTTTGGGGAACATTTTATATCTAAACCATAACAGTCATTTTTTTTTCTATTCAATTGATAAACATGTTTCTTAGTATTCAAATAACTGGGCTTTATTGTCTTTAAATTATTTTTTGTAGTCAGAGAACATGAACTATATGGTTGTGTAGCACTTATAACCCATAAATAAATAAACTTTTTAAAATTTACTTTATAATGCTTACAAAGCAGTCTTTATTTTTAGCTATGGTACACATTTACATAACAATCCTTGTCTGTTAAACCTAATATCTGAGGTCTCTCTTGTTTCTTTTATCTAGTATTGTGTTGTAGTTTCACTGATATTTCCTTCTTTCCTTTGTGTGCTTCATTATTTTTTATTTGGGGCTTTGATTTTTTTTAAGTATTTTCAGAAAATCCATAAGGCCTATAATAAAACACTTCTTTAGTGAAGAGTTTCTTTAGCTTTACTACATGGTTTTACCAGCCCAAGACTATTTTAAACTGAATTTGGGCTTAAAGGTTTTTTTTTAATCATTCAGGTGATAAGAATTTGGGCAACAACTCTACAAGAAATCAGGAAAACCAGCTTGTGGTCATGAACTCTCACGGCCTTATTTCCCCTGCTGTTCCTGAGGTACACATTCCCAGAGAACTTTCTTTTGTGTCTTTCATGATGGTGGTGAAGGCAAGGTAGTGGGTTAGGTGTATTTCCGTTATTCTTCCACTGAGGTTGTAGTCTTTGGGGACTTCTATGCCTTACCTTTATGGGAATGAATCCCTTATTCAACTCCTCACCTTCATGGACCCTAGGAATGGATTTTTCCCCCTGCATATTTAATTTGATAAAAATAGAAACTCATATTCTCAATTTTATAAATCATGTATGGGTTTAGGCAGATGTGGATTTCAGTTTATATCCATTCCTTTCCATTTTCAATTAGATTGTAACATTAAATTCTTAGCTCTTTAGTGATATTAAGAAAATGAAAAATGTGTTTTACAATGTCCTTTATTTTTCAGTGAAAAAAAAAAAATCAATCCCAATGGTGTATGCCATGTGACTCTTAATGGGAGTCCAGAGCTTCATCTATTGAGCCTGTCCTCTCCACAGAGCAGAGGACATGGTGTCCAGCAGGTCTGGATCATGACTAGAGCACAAAGGGGTTACTCTCTCCTTAGTTCCAATATGAGAAATGTCTCTGGAATACACTCTGATCACCCAGCTTAGACTAAATCACTAAATACCAGGAGATACGTTATCAAACTAGCCACAGACTCTGTCACCAGAAGAAGAAAGGAAGGAGCACTCAGGAGGCCAAGACAAAGGTGTGCACCATGCGCACTCTGTTTTATTGAATCCATACCCTATCAACAAGAGATAGGTATTCACTCTATTTACTTGGGAGGCGGGCAATGGCCTAGGCTAAGAAGCTTGTTCAACTTCCTATAATCAGGAAGGTCCAGAGCCAACTCAAACCTGGGTCTGTTTGATTCCATACCCCATGTTCCTAACCACTGTACTCTCCTGCCAAATACTCATCCTTTAACTGGCCACTCATTCATTCTGTATTTAACAGAACAGAACTCAGGACATAGTGTTCTGGTGAACAGAAGGAAAGATGTGAGAATGTGGGCCAGTCCAAGTAGGCAGTTTTGGAACTAGTGAAAGGTGTTAAGATAGATGACAGAGAGATCACTGGATCAACCTAAGCACATGGGGCATATGTTACCTTTCCTCCAAGATGAGCTTGCCATCTAGTTGGATCTGGGAAGGTAAGCTAATGCCACTCAAATAAAGCCAGACTGGGCTGCCTTGAATTTACCCTAAGAACAATTTTGGTATACCAGCACACACACACACACACACACACACAATAGCACAACAACAACAACAATAACAAACAAACCCCCACAAACCTAACTCTAAAAAACTCTGAAAGAATGAGAGAGTGAGTGTGTGTGTGTGTGTCTCAAGAAGTGGAGAGAGGTAGTATGTATCCAGGTGGTGCACAGCACATACCACAGTATAAAGCTTCTACCTGGGGCCTTTAGAGCTCTCCCTCTCCCCAGAGCTCTACTGTGCTTACAGTTACCAGGCATCAGGTTTCTAGTTGCCCCCCATCTCTCTCTCTCTGTATTTTCTCCCTGACCTTGTGTCTTCCTTCCCAGACAGCATAAACCCATTCTTAACATAGAACCTTGGATCCTTGTGTTTTGCCTTTAAAAACATTTTGTTTCCCCATAGTTCAATATACTGATCAGTCCAGTAAAGACCCAGTAGGCAAAGAGCATCAGCCAAGAAATGGAATTAGGAGTGGGAAGTTTGCACATACTTTTCACTTAAATTTTTTTTTTTTTTTTGCTTTCTCCCAAGTTTTAAACATATAAAATATAACACTTTCAGGAATGGAAGATAAACCAAAATTATATGAAGTGGGGGGTGAAGGGTAAGCTTAATAAAACATTGTGGCAAATGATCTGCCTTATAAAAAAAGAGATTTTATTTTCTCCATAGACACTGAAAACACTTATTGGATAACAATCCCATGTGTAGCTGCGGATGGAATTGTTCTTTGTCCTTCACTGTCTTTGTTTGTTCTCCGTGATAATGTCTCAGTAAAACACGATTGCTAATCTAATATTGCATGGTTTCTTAAGCCTCGGATCCTTTACCACCAGCTGCCATATGAGGTGATTCAGTATCTATGTGCAAGTCATTTCAGGAGGAACTCTTCCGATGACACAATGACTTGCAGACATGCAGAGTTTGAATCAACTGCTCTCAGCAATAAATCAAACTCACTGGTAACTGACCTGGCAGTTTTTCATCTTGGATTTCTATTTTTTTTTTTTTTTTTTACCAGAAATATCCTTTTGGGAAAACTTCAAAAGCTTTTGAAATAAAAACAAACTAAATTGCTTCTTTTGCAAAAGATAACACCAGACTTTATTTGTTTAAAAAGAAATTAGTTGGATTAATTTGAATGCTATTTGTCTTGGTCCTTGGTTTTTTCGTGTGTGTTATTTTTATCACCTATGTTTATCCCTTAAGAAGTAAACTTCTTTAATAGCTACAAAATGAGTTTAAGGGAGGGAAAAAGCACAAAATGAGAGAGACTTATTTAGATAAAATCAGTTTTCACCCTACCCTCCAGCATACAAGCACTCAAAAAATCTCTATAGCAACCCCCCTCCTTTTTTAATGCCATTCCCATGAGTCATGAAACTGAGTCACACACTTTCACAGACACACCTGTCTGTACCCTCACACATAGGTACCAGAGTGGCAATGTCTGCCATCTGGAAATGCTTACTGTCATATTTCATTCATTTTAAGTTGCATGTACTTTTCATATTTTAATAACTCTTAAATAAAGTTACTTCTTACAGTAAATAGTGAGTGATGCTTTAAATGACAGATTTTTTTTTCTTAAGTGCCATGTGAAGTAATCATAAGCTTTCTAATTGACAATATCTGATATTTCACAAAATAAGGTTTTGAATGATACCTAATGAAAGATATTCATACAGGGTTTGGTAGACTCTGTTAGCATATTTTAGTTCAAAGTAAAAAGTGATCAAATCATCAAAATTCAGAAGATGGAGCAAGAAAGATGTTTCCTAAAAATGAAGAGATCAAAGTTACAATTTTAAAAGTACCTATTTATTGAGCATTTACTGTTTGCTAGATACTACCTTTTTAATATTGTGGATACAACAATGAACAAAATACCTTTTGTGGAGCTTACATTATTGTGAGGAAAACAGACAATAAATAAATGTACAATAAGTCAATTGATAATTAGTGCTATGAAGTAAAACAGGACTGTCAGGAAAAAGGTAGTGGAAGGAAGTGAAGGAAGAGTGCCATTTTAGATGAAATGGTCAGGGTGGTCTTCTCTGAGGAGGTGACATTCACATAAAGATGGAGGCAAAGATGTGAGTTATGTGTTTCCTGGCTGTAGAACATTTCAGAAAGGGAGGATATATGTTGGGGGGGAGGAGGGGTATTCAAGAAGATTTTCACACTCTCCTTTCAAGAAACACCTAAAATAAGCTTTGTGATTATCTTTTCCTCATAAACTGCTGTTAGGGTATGATAGCATAAAAAAAGTGAAGGCCAGTTTGCTTCTGACATCTAATGTTTCAGGTGCACAGAATTGAATTGATGTAATCACTTGAATTCAGCAGCACACTATCTTTACCAGTCCATACATAGCCTCCTTAATGACACTTAATTAGTCATTAATTGGTTTGTTCCCTTCTGTTCTGATCCTGTTTTCTTATTTCACCATGACCCTCACACTCACACATTTAAGGTGTTTTCCTCCAATACATATTACTACGTACCTTTATTTATAAAATAATAGTTATCTTTGGCTAGCGTGCTACAGCCAGTGAGCATGCATGTTCTAGAGGATGAGGCCAAAGACATAGGATAGGCAGGTAGATAAGGATAAATCAAAGGCAGGTCCTGTAGGACTCTACAGGTCACTGTGAGGATTCAGCTTTCATCCTGAATCATTTGGGAGGTTAATGAGAATTTTGATCAGAGGAGTGATGTGGCCTGACTTACATATGGGGTTTTGTGCTCCTATGTGTGGGATGGGGATGAAGGGAGTAGAAGAAAGGGGTTGGCAAGGATGGAAACACAAGAATGATAAATAGGTCACTAGACTGTAGATCAGGGTACATATAGAGAAAGAGCCAGAACAGAGCTTTAAGGCCATCCATGAAGGACCAGGTAGATGAGGAGAAACCAAAGGCAACTGAGAGGAACCATCAGGGAGGCTGGAGGGGAATCAAAACAAGATAGCATTTCAGATACCAAGGGATGGAAGTGTTCCAGATCAAGATAGAAACCATTGGCCAATTCTGTTTATGAGATGGGTAAGATATAGCCATCTTATTTGGAGGCCAGGAAACTATAGAGGAGCTTTGCAAGAGATGATCTGGTAGGATGTAAGGGTAAGAGTCTGATTCTTAAAAGTTAAGGTGAGAATAGAAGAAGAAATAAAAAGGTAAAACAGCATTTATAAATAATCTCTCTACAGATCTGAATGTCAACTCGAAAAGGATATAGGATATAGGAGAAGTTTTGTTTTTTTAAAAAAGACATAGCATGTTTATACTCATTAAAGAAGGGCCTTCTTTCTTGGATTCCTGACCCTTGGTCTCTCTAAATAAATTAATACAATAGGGAGAGAAATACACAAATGAGATCTAAATTTGATATCCTAAGTTAAAATCTGAAAGCAATATTATTTACAGTTTTACTAATGACTGTCTCAGAGGGATACAGAGAATCAGTTTTTTTTTTTTTTAAATATTCTGATGTGCTTTGTTTCTTAATAAGAAATGTTTGGGGGAAATGGCATTTTTACACACTTTTAATTAGCAATATAATATGAAAGAGTGCCTTCTGCCAGAAGAAGTGCATGCATCTCAATATTAAATCATTAACAATTGGAAAACAAGGTCTTATTCTGAAAAGAAATAATCCTATCACTGTGCTCCTCCTTTTCAATATCAGAGCTGACAGATAAGCAAGTCTCATTAGAAATATGTAAGAGTCTCCTGACATCCGTTACAGTGGATGGCTGACAGTAACTCTAAACACATTGACTCTATTTATTACAGAAGAGCTAGACTGAATTAATGAGGATTCTAGCACAGTGGTTCACCGACCTTGCTGCACATTTTATTTCCCAAAGCCTGTGACCCACCCCTAGAGACTGATTGATTTGATCTGCATTAGGAAGTAGACATAAGTATGTTTTAAGACCTTCCCAGGTAATTTTAATACGCAGCTAAAGCTGAGAGTCACTGCCTGGTATTGAAGCTTTTCATCTCAAGTGGAAGAACTCAGCTATGATGAAAAGGCTTGAAATTTGACCTCATCTCAAAACCAGAACAGGAAACAGCCACCTCCACTTGAAGTCATCTTGTACCATGGAATTCCCATCTGCCACAGAGAACACACACCCATAAATGTGCTTGTGTGGCAGCTCCAAGTGCTGCCCATTGAAGGCCAGAGAGGGGTGACTGGCCTTCTGTGGGCAGCCCTACATGCCTTCCCTTCTGCCCATGACTAGATGACTGTTGAAGGCCTGAGAGATGGCAGAAGCAAACTGCTCTTTACTTTTTTTAAATGCTATCATACCCTAACAGCAGGGTATGAGGAATAGATAGTCAGAAAGCTTATTTTAGGTGTTTGTTGAAAGGACAGGGTGAAAGAAGGAAAGGCAACTATAAACAAGAAAACACAGAGAATATATGAATGAAGAAGACAAAACTCAGCGGAAGCAGCTCTCTAGTGGCAAAATCACTTTTGGTTTCAATTGCCCACAAACTCAGGGAACAATTCAATTTTCTCTTTAGTTGTTGGTGACAGCAGGATGTTCTCTCTCTAGAGAAATAGAATACTACAACAAAGATCTTGAACTAGAGTGTCTTTCAATGTCCACTCCCCACTGAGAAATTTGATTTTTTGGACAAATGATCAACAGAAGATAAATAAAAAGCTTAAAGAGCAAAAGAATATACCCACAATTTTATCACTGTAACTTATCTATTTCTTTGTTATTCATGTTCTTGTTATAAATACTCGTGTATGGGTGTAACCGTAGAGTAGATGGGCTTTTGTGACCATGGGTTCTAGTTGGACTTCAGGTGCACAGAATTGGATTGATGCAATCACTTGAATTCAGCAGCACACTGTCTTTACCAGTCCACACATGGCCTCTTAATGACACTTAATTAGTCATTAATTGGTTAGTTCCCTTCTTTCCTGATCCCATTCTCTTATTTCACCATGACCCCCACACTAATACATTTAAAAGGTGTTTTCTTCCAATACATATTCCTGCTTATCTTTTTTTATGAAAATATTGATTCATGAATCACATTAAGCAATTATGAGCATTATAAATGTACCTTTAAATTTATAGTAATGGTATTAAGTTACATATTGCATTCAATTTTTAAAAATCACTCAACATCATACATTCTGCATTGAAATATAGGTAGGTAGGTAGGTAAATAGATTTTTAAATCTTTTGACTGCTAAAGAGTATTCCATGGCTTGCATTCTATTGTAGGAATCCTTTTCCAGCAGTCATCATCACTTCTATTTTGATACTTGTACTGTAGCCCAATGTATTCATGCATCTATTAAAATTTATTTTCTGCTTTAATTATTTAGATCTTTTTTTTAGCATTGTACTTAATCTGAAAGCACACACACATATATACAAGCATTAGTTTTCTAGGAACGCTATAGCAAAGTACCACCAACTAGGTGGTTTAAGCAATAAAAATGTGTTTATTTTTATTGTTTTTCTGGAGACTGTAAGTACAAGATCAAGATATCAGCAGGATTAATTTCTTCCAACAACTCTCGACAGCTCTCTTCTTACATTTGACCATCATCTCTTTTTTTTTTCCTATGGTCTCCTCTTGGTGTATGTGTGTCCAAATTCCCTCTTCTTATAAGGACTATGGTAATATTGGATTAGAGAACATTCTAAAAACATCATTTTAACATAATTTCTTCTTTAAGGACTTTATCTCCAAATGTATTTTAATTACCAAATACCAGGGGCTAGGAATTTAACATGTGGGTTTTGGGGGACACAATCTAGCCTTGTGTGTGTATGTGTGTGTGTGTTTGTGTATAATATATGTTTTACATATAATATATCTAGAAAATATATAACACCTCTAGAAAATTAGAAAAATGTTATATATGTATATGAAAATATACACACATAAAATCTATGTACATTTATATACATATAGATATAAAAATACACACACACACACACACACACACACACATATATATATATACACAGAGAGAGAGAGAGAGAGAGAGATAAAAAGAACAAGAGAGTATTTTCTAATTTTGTAGATAAAATCTGAAGACAAATACCTGGAGAGGGAATATGAGTCAAAAGATAAACATTTGTGTAGATATATTTATGGCTAAATTGTTTTCCAGATATATTGCACCCATGTGTATTGCCAACTTCTCTAGGTTTTTGCCAGTTTTACTGAGTATTGCTAGCATTGGGGACCACATTACATTTTTCAACAAACGTAAAATTAATTTGCTTTTTGAGTTTTTAAGTCTCTGCAGCAGTAACTTACGATCCCTATTCAGTACCAAGTACAGTGCCAAGTCAATACTGTACTTTAGACACCAATAGCACAGTGTCTATTGCAAAATGAAAGTGAGAAAATGTATTGCCACTGTTATGTCCTTATAAAGCATTTGATAACTTTGATGGTTTCTGATTGTATTAGGGTTCTCTAGAGAAAAAGAACTTGTGTGTGCATGTGTGTACACCAGAGAGAGACAGAAGATTCCCCTTATACTATATCAGATAGCACATAATTAATTAACTAATGAATGGATGAGTATATTAATTTCCTCTCCACTTACAGGACTTAGAAATCATTCTTGCCTTTTAAATTTTGTTTGCCTGGGTTTGAGATTCAAAATGTTTCACAAGATAAAAACACATATTAAAAACGTCAGCCTGAAGCAAACATTTTAAAGTATCTGTATTAAAATGTATGAGACAGGACTAGATAACTATGAAATAAAGCAATTTTGTTTTCTGCTTACATTTTCTGCACAATCTACCATGCCTACTGAGCATGATGAAGTTAGCCAGCATACCTTTAACCACTTCGGCCCACGCTAGGAAGAGAAACAGGAGGTGTTATGGCTTCCCAGTTTCTCCGTTTTTTGGAGCAAGGAATCTGCTTTTAGTTCAAGTTCCAACTACAAAATGCTCTTTCAACCAAAAGATGTTTCAAAACCCCTTACAATCCCCAAGGACAGTAAAGAGTACAGAATGAAGACTGATAGAAAATATTTAATTCAGAGATAGGTCATAGACTACAGCTTCCTGCAAACAGAGAGAAAAGTCCTTTGGGAACTTAGTCTTAGAAGGTATTTCTTAAGAGAGAGAAAGAACTCCTTAGCAATATATTTTAGCATTTGTACTTAAAAAGACATTCACACAAGTACCTAAGGAAAGAGTAAGAGTAGGTTCTGAATATGAAACTTATGGAGTCTAGTTCCATAAGAATATTCTACAGAAGACCAGAAGGTCTTGGTGCAGCTTGAGGGACCATGCAATTAGTCCTGCATTCTTCTAGAGACCATTCCTTAGACTCACCAAGTCGTAGAAGGAGATTGGGAATTTTGTGGCAAACACCACTGTTCTCTATTTAAGTTTCATTGTTCAATTAGTAATTTAGTGATCTATACAGCACTTTTAATAAGTGGGCTCAGCCATTCTTAATTAATCCTTCATTAAGTCCAAAGTAAGCACAATCCTTTGCCATAGGTATTTTTCACAGGATAGACCTGCAGAGAAACGTTGGATCAAGACTAAGTTTCTATGCAAAATCTTAGATTCATACCTGTGTTTTCCTGAGTAAGAGGTTATAGCTTTCTTTAGACCTTCAAAAAAATCTATGACCCTAAAAAGTAAAGAATAACTATTTTGGAAAAATAATTTAAAAAACTGAATAGGTCCTAACTCATCCTTTTAATCAAGAATTTGATGATGAGAGCAAGAGGTAAATATCCCACCTACATAGTATGCACTCACAGGCTTGTTTCTGCCTAAGTGTCTCTACATGTTACACTTATTTCATGGGGAAGAAAACATAGAAGGAGAGAAGATACGGAACATTCCATTACACTCAAGAAGTGGTCATCAATTTTGAATCTGTTCCAAATATTTCTACCCATTTTTTCTTCAAGTATGAAATCACCTGATCTGCTCCTTCAGACTTAATCTCTAAAGATAGATTTGAGGAAAGCTAGCCTAAAAAGAAGGAAACAGGGAGACCTGGAACATACAGGCATCTTCTAGGTCTACTGCATTATTTCATTAAAGTTCTGGGCACCAACTCAATAATTATTTTTGCAGCTACACAAGAAATACAACTGCTACAGCTTGATGTGCTGCTGAAGACTGTCCCGACAGTGCAGGGAGGTACATCCTAGGGAAGGTAGGAAGCAAAAGAACAACTGACAGTCCTCACTAAAGACAAGAGAGCTTCACCAAAAGCTGTTAGAATCCTAGAGTTAACATGATTCTCATTCTAACTTGGGGAAAATATTGAAAGAGAGAAAAGTTTGGCAAAGGAGAGAGAATAGAGAAGGAGTGTGTGTGTGTGTGTGTGTGTGTGTGTGTGTGTGTGTAAAAGACAAGTAACCAGGGAGAGAATCAAAAGGAAGAAAGGTGACAAAAGTGACAAAGGTGACAAAGAGCTTATGTGTGCTTAGGGAAGTAAATGCCACTTCACCAAGTAAGGAACACAGTCCCTGCTTCCTGTGACAAGGCAAAGTAATGGCATTTGGCCAATGCCATAATTAGAAATAATGTGGTTATGGATTACGTATTTAGGATGATCATTTTCAATATATGCTTCTGTGGCCTTTGGGTAACTAAGGCACCATGTGTACAGTGCTGTGTATATAGAAAGGCTCTGGGAACTACTGTCAAATCACGTGCTGCCTGAAATACCACTGGGAGTGGGAGACAAGAAAGAGGATGCAGACATTTGTTCTTCTGTTGAGCTAGATACTGTGGATATAGTGATGGACAAGTTGCCCTCGGGTAGATGATGTTCACATTGAGCTGAGCATAGTGGTTAACCTATGGTTAAAATCAAATGTAAACTAAATGTGATGGTAAACTTTATATGATAACTTGGGTGGTCTGTGATGCCCAGATATTTTGTTAAATATTCTGGATGTAAGGGTGTTTGAGGATTAGTTTACATTTAAATCAGTGCACCCTGAATAAAGTAGATTGTCCTCCAAAACATGGGTGGGTCTTATACCAACACATAAAGGCCTGACTAGATCAAAAGACTGACTTGCCCTCAGCAAGAAGAAATTCTGCAGCACATGGCCTTCAAACTGGAACTGTAGCATTCATTCTTTCCTGAGTCTCCAGCTTGCTGGACTATCCTACAGATTTTGGACTAGCCAACCTCCATTATCAATTGAGCCAATTCCTTAAAATAAATCTCTTCATTTTATATACATAGAAGAATGCAAAGACTACCTATTCTATGGCTTTAGTTTCTCTGGAGAACAATGATTAACACAATAAACTAAATTGAAATAAGTATAAGGTAATATTTATGATGTTATACAGGAGACACTACAGATTTTTAGTTAAATCACCCAGCAGAAACCAGACTTCTCTGTAGTTGTAAGGGTCCAATAGGCAAACTTTGAAAGAGCTACTTTCTGCTGCCTTCTGAGGGTGTGGGATGTTGCAGTGGAATGTTCATCTGTTATATGGGACTGCTGAGCTGTCTCAGCTGGGCATTTCTAATGGGAAGTACTGTTCCAGCTCTAGCGTATGGCCTTGAAAACAAGGGGTTTACTAGCATGGGTTGTTTTACTGATTATTTTTCTTCTTTAGTGCTAAGGATCAAGATCTGGACCTCATGGTTGCTAGGCAAGGGTTCTACCACTAAGCTATATCCCTAGCTCTGTTTTATTTTTTAAAGATCATTATACATTTCATTACAGAGATAATAACACTTTTCTGGACTTGGAGACTCAGAAATTCTGAAATCCCAGAAATTCTGATAAGAAAGAAGACTGCAGCTAGAAATTCAGGGACCTGGCATGGTCTGGTATTTTCCTTACTAAAGAAGGCCCACCATGGTATAAAGGGCTTAGGAAAATAGAAGGATACATTGTTCAATGAGCACAAAACCTTCTTCAAGAAGGAAACAGAATATTCAAATGCAAAAGCACAATTCATGAGTTTTAAACTTATATAAGAGTAATAAGTCACCAAATTTAGCAACATGATTCTCAGGGGAGCCAGTTAGAAAAGAAGGTCTATATGTGATCAGTAAAAGCTGTAGTGCTGCTCATAGAGAAAATGGAATAATTTGACCAGAGACATGGAGACTTATATTGTGGAATGACTTCACATGGGGTGAACATATAGAATAGCTTTTCAGAGAGAGAGAGAGAGAGAGAGAGAGAGAGAGAGAGAGAGAGAGAGAGAGAGAGAGAGAAAAGAAGGAGGAGGAGGAAGAGGAGGAGGAGGAAGAGGAGAGGGAGGAGGAGGAGGAGGAGGAGGAGAAGGAGGAGGAGGAGAGACAGAAGGAAGAATAGGAGAGGGAGAGGCATAGAAAGTAAAAGGGATAAAGACACAGACCAGGATAGTCTGTCAATAAAATTTTTACATGTGATACATTTTGTTACCAGACCACAAAGTACTTTCGAGTCTTGGAGATGGTTAGAGATGACAGTAGTCACAATTATTTCTAAATCACATTACCAAAGCATTTCTATTGGGAGTTAGCAGAATTTAATCACTATTTTTAAAAGCTCTTCCAAAACCTAAATCAACATTACCTGTGAGAGACTAAGAAAGGATATTAACATAGGTTTAGTTTATGGTATTTCCATAAATTCCAAAGAAGGCATTGGCCATGTTCGATAAACAAATTCTCTTCTACAAGAATAGCAGGGTCTCCTTATCACAATTGTATCAAAGACCATACTCTTGGATACCATACCTGCATTCTTTCTCTTCCTAAAAATTTGCACACCTCCCAGATTTTTTTCTCTTGTATTCTAAGATTACTCAATAGGGTATATGTCATTGGTACCAGCTTTTCTTTCCTTCCTTGGCTATTGCTGGTTGAATTATTTAAGCTATGAAATTCCCTTAGGAAATAACTATCGATCTCCTGTTTGAACATGAAGGTGACTTTCAAGCACCTTTTCCTCAAACTTTTGAGAAACATTGTTAAAGAATGCAAGGTCATAAGCCCCAGTTCAAACTGAAAATCAAACAAATAGTGGATCATATCCTAACAGGACTCATTGGAGTCTCTTTAGACTGCAGAAGCATTACTCAACTGCCATGAGTTCTAATTTTAATTTGTACATGCCCAGAGCATGAATTTTTCTGAGACTGTGAGTCAGTATTAAAGGACTAGAGGTCTATTCTAAGTAAACACATTTTTTTTCTATGATATCCTTCAGACCTAGAAGGATTCATATGCATTTCAAAATGCCCTTGTTCCTTCCGATCTACCCTTCTTCAGATAAGGTAGGCTGAGCTTGTTATCTTTTTCTCAAAAAATGACAATTCCACTTAACAAAGCTTGTTTTTCATTATGCAGAAATGGTGAGATTCCCCCTCCCTTTGCCCCAGGTTATTAAAACTAAGTTTGATTTTTTTTAAAAAAAAAATGACTTTGCTTATAAAAACTCAAGAAAAGATTCATGCTTCTTGGGATTTAGAGATATGAGAAATGAAAAAGGAAGAACAGACCTTCATTATAGATCTAATGAAGAAATGCTGGTGATGAATCACACGTTTCCAGGGCATTGGAAAAAGCAAAAGAATCATCCAGACTATCAAGTGAACCTCAAAATTAATATCAATGTCTACAAAATAAGAAGTTTAGACACCAGACCACCCAAGATTTTCTACTTTCTCTAAAATATTTGAGTATAAACATGGCATCTTTATAGTCTCTGATCTTGTGATGCTGAGTCCTTCAAGAGCCTGCGCTTACTCATGCTCTTTTCCTGTGCTTCCCTCTGTCATCTCATTTGTAAAATACAATTATAAATGATATCTTCCTAGGAAAATACATTATCCATCATTTCTTTTTTTCTACTTGGTTAATAGAAGAAATTGATACCTTAAAATTCTCTGGGGACTTTATGAATACTTCTCATTGTCCTCGGTCCTTTGCCAGGGTACATACAGGTTAAAACAAAGAAGTAGGATTGACTTCGGCTTCAAGTTAGGATGTAGAAGGATGCAGAAGACAGACAATATTTTTCTAAGGGACTGGTGAAGAGCAGTGGCAGTAAGGAAGCCTTGATAAATTATATCACAGAGATAAATAAGCCCTTTACAGGTGGGCAGAGAATAGCACCTGCTTTCATCCCTGGACCCCAGGCCCATTGGAGCTGCTATAGGTCAGGAGACTATCTGGGGAGAAAGGAAATAGACAGGGCTTCCTTGAATGAATAGGCTGGAGGGCTGAGCTGGGAATCTAAAAAAAAACCCTCAGCCCCAAATGTCTATTCACCCAGCTTTCTTCACAAGGAGTAAGCAGCTGTGGAGGAGGGGCTGCTGAGCAGAAGGCAATCACATGGTCCTGGGCATTTTACAGGGATTTGATCCAGGGCCATCCAAGACTGCAATCAACCCTTGCCATCACTAACTCCAAGATAAAAAAGGCTCAATATTTCTTTATCTGCAATATCTGGAATCCTCTTATATACAGATATGTACACACTATTATTATACATACATATATACATATATATAATATTGTAATGTGTATGTGTGTATATACATATATACACTATATATGTTGTGTGTATTTTATGTATGCAATATATACTATAATGTGTATACATTGGCATATATATGCATTACAGTATTATATATGTACATATTATATTGTCTTATGGAATACATACATACATGTGAGAAAACAGGAACCTGTGATCATCAATAAAAATATTAGAAATAAAGACCCAGAGATATATATTTATTGAATTTAATAGAGAGGAACTTTTAAAAACAATTGTAAATTCATCAAGGAATTTACAGGAAAGTACATATTATGGACAAAGAAAAGAAATTTTCCCTTGATTTTATTTTTTTGAAACCCCACATAACAATATTTTGTATTGGTGTATATTAATTATATGGATCAGTGTGTTCCATTTTATGTCTGCACATGTAAATAACATAATTTAATCAGTTTTCCTCCTCAGTCCCTCCTCTCCTGATTTTCTAACAAAAAAAAAGGAAACACCATGAAACAAATGAAGATTTTGAAACTGAAAAATACAATATTAGAAGTCAAAATTTATTGGATGACCTTAATAGCAGATTGAATATTACAGAAGTGGATGAGTGAGCCTAAAGATAATTCAATAAAGATTACAAAACAGAGTGAAAATGGGTCAGGAAGCATTTTTGAAGAAGTTTTTTTTCATAGCCAAGAAGTGTTTGTTTTCTCCTGGTGTCTCTCTCTCTCTCTTCTAACTGCCCTCCCTCTTTCAGCTTACCCTGGGCTAGACATGGTATAGGCATGTGGGCAGTGCTGTCAACTTGAAGCATTACAGTAACTAAAAACGCAGGAAGGGGGCTCTAAGATGTAAGGTGTAGTTATCTTCTATTCCATGGAAGACAATGAACCAGTAAGTTCATGAAGTCATAACCACTGTATAGCTCTACTTTTAGTTCAAACATGATAACACCCAAATCCTGAATTTCTAGTGTGAAAAAAAAAAACTTTAAGTACAAACATTTCATTTAATCAATTTATAATAATTCTTCTCTTTCCTCTACATGGCATTTTAAAAAATACAAAACAGACATTTCAGAAGAAAACAGAGTAGTGACATGGCAGGTAAATCTATAAATGCTCCATTTAATGATTTATTCTGTAAAATTTAAAGTGACCAAGTATGAAAAGACTATTAGCCAATTAAATCCCAAGATTTCAGTGCTACATATATTTAAATAAAATTGATAGATACACTAAAATAGGCCCAAAATAATGATCTAGAGCTTATATACATATCCCTATGTAAATTAATATTAATATCATTATATTATAATGTAATTATATCTTATTATCATGTACTTTAAAATTACATAACTGTTATATGTTATATGCTGTTTTGAAGTGTTTTTTTAAAATTCTAATTTGTTATATATGACATCAGAATGCATTACAATTCATATTACACATGTAGAGCACAATTTTTCATATCTCTGGTTGTACATGTACTTAGGATAATGATGTCCATCTCATTCAATTGTCTTTCCTATCCCCATTCCCCTTCCCTTCCTTCTCTTCCATTTGCTCTATCTAGAGTTCATCTAATCTACCTGTGCTCCCCCCAACCCCATTATAAATCAGCCTCCTTATATCAGAGAAAACATTCAGCATTTTGTTTTTGGGAATTGAATAACTTCACTTAGCATTATATTCTCCAACTCCGTCACCATGATTTTATTCTCTTTAAATGCCGAGTAAAATTCCATTGTGTACATATCCCACATTTTCTTTATCTGTTCATCTATTGAAGGGCATCTCGGTTGGTTCCACAGTTTAGCTATTATGAATTGTGCTGCTATAAACAATGATATGGCTGTGTCCCTGAAGTATACTGTTTTTAAGTCCTTTGGGTATAGACCGTGGAGAGGGATAGCTGGGTCAAATGGTGGTTCCATTCCCAGATTTCCAAGGATTCTCCTTACTACTTTCCATATTGGCTGCACCAATTTGCAGTTCCACCAGCAGTGTATGAGTGTACCTTTCCCCCCACATCATCACCATCACTTGTTGTTGTTTGTATGCATAATAGCTGCATACAAAGTGAGATGGAAATCTTAGAGTAGTTTTGATTTGCATTTCTCTAATTGCTAGAGATGTTGAACATTTTTTCATATATTTGTTAATTGATTATATTTCATCTTCTGAGAAGTGTCTGTTCAGTTCCTAGGCCCATTTACTGATAGGGTTATTTGGTTTGGGGGTGTTAAGATTTTTGAGTTCTTTATATATCCTAGAGATCAGTGCTCTATCTGATGTGTGTGTGGTAAGAATTTACTCCCAAAATGTAGGCTCTCTACCTCACTGATTCTTTCTTTTTCTGAGAAGAAATCTGGTTTGAATTTAACCCATTTATTGATTGTTGGTTTTAATTCTTGTGCTATAGGAGTCCTATTAAGGAAGTAGGGGCCTAATCCCATATGATGGGGATTTGTACCTACTTTTTCTTCTAATAGGTTCAGTGTCTCTGGTTTAATTCCTAGGTTCTTGATCCATTTTGAGTTGAGTTTTGTGCATGGTGAGAGGTAGGGGTTTAATTTCATTTTGATGCATATGGATCTACAGTTTTCCCAGCACCATTTGTCACAGAGGGTGTCTTTTCTCCTATGAATGTTTTTGGCTCCTTTGTTTAATATAAGATAACTGTAGTTATGTGGGTTTGTCTCTGTGTCCTCTGTTCTGTACCATCAGTCTACAAGTCTATTTGGTGCCAATACCATGCTGTTTTTGTTACTATTGTTCCGTAGTATAGTTTAAAGTCTGGTATACTGATGCCACCTACTTCACTCTTCTTGCTAAGGATTGCTTTAGCTACTCTGGGTCTCTTATTTTTCCAGATGAATTTCATGACTTCTTTTTCTATTTCTATGAGGAATGTCACTGGGATTTTGATTGGAATTGCATTAAATCTGTATAGTGCTTTTGGTAATATGGTCATTTTGACAATATTAATTCTGCCTATCTGAGAACAAGGGTGATCTTTCCATCTTCTAAGGTCTTCTTTAATTTCTTTCTTTAACGTACTGTGTTTTTTGTTGTAGAGATCTTTCACCTCTTTTGTTGATTCCCAAATATTATATTTTATTTTATTTGAGGCTATTGTAAATAAGGTAGTTTTCCTTGTTTCCCTTTCAGAGGATTTGTCACTGATATACATAAATGCCTTTGATATATGGGTGTTGATGTTATAGCCTGCTACTTTGCTGAATTTATTAATTAGTTCTAGAAATTTTCTAGTGGAGTTTTTTTGGGTCTTCTAGGTAAATAGTGCTAATTTGAGTTCTTCTTTTCCTATCCATATCCCTTTAATTTCTTTTGTCTGCCTAATGGCTCCAGCCAGTGCATAAGAACTATGTTAAATAAAAGTGGTGGAAAAGGCCATCCTTATCTTGTTCCAGTTTTTATAGAGAATGCTTTCAATTTTTCTCCATTTTAAATGATGTTGACCTGGGGTTTAGCATAAATAGCTTTTATGATGTTGAGATATGTTCCTGTTATCCCTAGTTTTTCTAATGTTTTGAACATGGAGGTGTGCTGTATTTTGTTGAATGCTTTTTCTGCATCTATTGAGATGACCATATGATTCTTATCTTTAAGTCTATTGATGTGATGAATTACATTTATTAATTTCTGTATGTTGAACCAACGTTGCATCCCTGGTCTGAACCCTACTTGATGGTGGTGCACTATCTTTTTGATATGATTTTGTATTTGATTTGCCAGAATTTTATTGAGAATTTTTGCATCTATGTTCATTAGAGATATTGGTCTGAAGTTTTCTTTCTTTGATGTGTTTTTGCCTGGTTTTGGAAGCAGGTGATACTGTCCTCATAGAATGAATTTGGAAGTGCTCCCTCTTTTTCTATTTCACGAAAATGTTTGAGGAGTATTGGTATTAGTTCTCCATTAAAGGTCTTGTAGAACTCAGCTGTGTATCCATCTGGTCCTAGGCTTTTCTTGGTTGGTAGGCTTCTGATGGTGTCTTCTATTTCATTGCTTGAAATTCATCTGTTTAAATTGTGTATATCATCCTGGTTCAATTTGGGTAAATCATATAACTCTAGAAATTTTTCGATGCCTTTGATATTTTCTATTTTATTGGAAATAATTTCTAATTATCATCTGTATTCCTGTAGTGTCTGTTGTGATATTTCCTTTTTCATCACATATGTTAGTGATTTGAGTTTTCTCTCTCCTTCTCTTCATTAACATGTCTAAAGGTTTATCAATATTATCTATTTTTCAAAAAATCAACTTTTGTTTTGTTGATTTTTTCAATTATTTCTTTTGTTTCAATTTCATTGATTTCAGCTCTGATTTTAATTATTTCCTGCCTTCTACTAATTTTTGTGTTGGTTTGTTCTTCTTTTTCTAGGGATTTGAGATGTAATGTTAAGTCATTTATTTGTTGACTTTTTCTTCTTTTAAGGAATGAACCCCATGCCATGAACTTTCCTCTTAGTACTGCCTTCATAGTGTCCCAGAGATTTCAATATGTTGTATCAGTGTTTTCAAATAACTCTAAGAATTTTTTTAATCTCCTCCTTGATGTCTTCTGCAACCCATTCATTCAATAGCATATTATTTAGTTTCCAGATTTGGAGTAGCTTTTATTTCTTATGTTTTCATTGATTTCTAATTTCATTCCATTATGATCTGATAGAATGCAGGGTAGTATCTCCACTTTTTTGTATTTGCTAAGAGTTGCTTTGTGGCATAATATATGGTCTATTTTAGAGAAGGATCCATGTGCTGCTGAGAAGAAGGTATATTTGCTCATTGAAGGATGAATTATTCTGTATATGTCAGTTAAGTCTAAGTTATTGATCGTATAACTGATTTCTATAGTTTCTTTGTTCAGCTTTTATTTGGAAGATCTATCCAGTGGTGAAAGAGGTGTGTTAAAGTCACCCAGAATTATTGTGTTCTGGTATATTTGACTCTTGAACTTGAGAGTTTTTTTGATGAATGTAGATGCTCCATTGTTTGGGGCATATATATTTATAATTGTTATGTCTTGTTGGTGCATGGTTCCCTTGAGCAGAATGTAGTGTCCTTCTTTATCCCTTTTGATTAACTTTAGCTTGAAGTCTACTTTATTTGATATGCTTACTTCTGCAGGTACATGTGAATGGTATGATTTTTCCCAACCATTCACTTCAGTCTATGAATATCTTTTCCTATGAGATGAGTTTCTTGGAGGCAGTATATTGTTGAGTCTTTTTTTTTTTTCATTTTTAATCTACTAGTCTATGTCTTTTGTTTGGTGAGTTTAGGCCATTAACATTCAGGGTTATTATTGAGACATGATTTTTATTCCTAGCCCTTTTTGTTTCTTGTTGGAATTTAGCTTGACTTGGTTTCTCCCTTGATTAGCTTTTCCCTTAGTATAACCTCCTTCTGTTGATTTTCATCATTGTTTTTTATTTCCTTTTCATGGAATATTTTGCTGAAGATGTTCTAGTTCAGGCTTTCTAGTTGTAAATTCTTTTAACTTTTGTTTATCATAGAAGGTTTTTATTTCATCATCAAATCTAAAGCTTAATTTTGCTGGATATAAAATTCTTGGTTGGCATCCATTTCCTTTCAGAGCTTGGTATATGTTGTTCCATGATCTCCTGGCTTTGAGGGTCTGGATTAAAAATCTGCTAAGATACGAATTGGTCTCCCCCTATATATGATCTGATTCCTCTCTCTTGCAGCCTTTACGATTCTATCCTTATTCTATATGCTAGGCATTTTCATTATAATGTAATTTGGTTTAGATCTGTTGTAATTTTGTACATTTGGTGTCCTGTTAGTCTCTTGTATTTTTTCCAATTCATTCTTTATGCTTGGGAAATTTTCTGATATTATCTCATTGAAGAGATTGTGCATTTCTTTGGCTTGAAATTCTGTACCTTCCGCTACCCCAATAACTCTTATATTTGGTCTTTTTGATGATGTTCCATAGTTCTTGGATGTTCTGTTCATGTTTTTTTTTTTTTTTACCATCTTCGCTGTGTGATCAACTTTATTTTCCAGATTGTATACTTTGTCTTCATTATCTGACATTCTTTCTTCCAAGTGATCTAGTCTGTTGGTTATGTTTTCTATTGAGTTTTTTTATTTGATTTATTGTATCTAGCATTTCAAGGATTTCTATTTTTTTTTTCAGAGTCTCTGTCTCTTTCTTGAAGTAATCTTTTGATACCTGTATTTGCTCTCTTATCTCTTTGTTGGAATGATCAATTTTTGCCTATATTTGCTCATTTAGGTCATTCTTTAGTCCACAGATCATTTTAATTATGAACATTCTGAACTCCTTCTCTGACATTTCATCAACTTTACTGACCATGGGTTCTGTTATTGTAGTATCCTGATCTGTTTGGGGCACTTTCCTCCCTAGTTTTTTCATGTTGTCTATGTGTCTTCATTTCTTACAGTGTGGACATGAGATATTACAGTTTATACCTTATAATCTTGTAGTATCCATGCAGATTGTCTGTACCTCACCTTGATGTTGGGCTTCCAGACCTTGCAGGTGTCCCTCAATGTATGCTACGGCAGCTAAAGGTGGTGGCAGCAATAGTGGACGTATCTTGAGATAGCAGTGGAGGTGCCTGAAGATGGATGCAATATCTTTCAGAGATGGGGCTGAAATGGTGGGCCTTATACTGTCTTTGGGATGCTTGTTCCAAGATGCAGCTGCTTCTAGGCTCTGTCTATTGTCAAAAGGTAGAAGCTACTGCATGGGAAAGGTTTTGGCAATGTCCGAAGTGTCCCAAGATGGAAATGGGTTGGGCCTGAGCTCCCAGGTGTGTGTGTCGGGGGAGATAGTGCACTTGGACCTACTCTGGGCCTGGGTCCCACAGAGGTCCATGTAGGCGGATCTGGGCCGGGCCTGAGCTCCATCGGGGGTCCATTGGTCAGAGGATGTGTTCCTATGCTGGAGCTGCTCAAGGGGGTATCTCCTGGTGGTGGGAAGGATCTGGGCTTACCCTGGGCCTGGGTCCCCTGCAGGTGAGAGTAGGCAGATTAGGCTGTTTTGAAGATTTTAATACCTGTTTCATGCTGAACTATGGGATAAAATGGATTTCCTGGAGCAAAAGTTCACCTGTGAAATTCATCAATGAATGTGATTGTATCAGATGAGGTTATAATGTTGTCACCAGATTCACCAAGAGGCCAAGATGGTAGTGAGGAACTGGGAGGGCCACATGGGTTCTGGGCCAGGGTGGGAATGTCATGTCCTCCAATGACAGGAATGATGGGGAAACCATTACTAGTGGACGCTACTGTGGCATGCCTTCATCTTCTGCTGGCACATATCTGAAAAAAAGAAATAAGGCTACAGGAAAGGGGATAAAACCAAAGTTATTTCAATCTTCTATAATTATTATAAGACTAAGTAATGAATTTTTGTATTTCATTCGATTTCTCAGTCATTATTTAATAATTTTTTGGCACAGTAACCTAACTTTCCTGCTTTTGAAAACTTCTGATTATATATTTTGAATTTTTAAAGTATTTGTTATGATTTTGAAATAAATACTCTTGTTTGATGGAGGAAAATTGATGACATTAATTTATTTGATCAGTAATTTTAGGTGATCTTTGGATGTAACATTGTCCTTAAGTAAATGCGGGTAAGAATCAAAAAGAACAGCTTTGAAGATTTTTGAGGCTAGTGATGAACATACAGAGCACATAATTCTCCTCTAGCACCACTTTAGAATGAAAATAAACATGGAAACGTCCAAGTGAGATGGAGATAGAGGTTAGTGAATGGTGAGGGACAGAGTTTGGAAATAAATAGGTTTAACTGAATGACTGTGCTGTGCAGAAAAAGAGGAGGGATAAAATTAATAATGAAAACCCCTATTAGTAAGATTCAAGGAGATACTCTTGAGCAAGTCCCACATATGGTCAGTTCAGCTTATATTTGTATAAAAGAACTTGCTGCTCATTCTGAAAAGTTTCTAAGTGCACAGTCCTTTAACTTTTCCCCCTTGGACTTTTAGATTCCCTGAAGAATTTTTTTTTTCTTTTTGAAAAGCTACAGTGAATAAGACTCCTTTTTGTTTCAAGCTGAGATGAGAAAGAATCAAAAAGAAAATTCTTTCTTTCCTTCTCCTAGGTCATTCTTGTTTCTACTATCAGCAACCACTCTTCCTAGTTCTGCAGCCAGACACTTATCTGCATTAGCATCTTCTCATTATCATAGTTCCATTCTGAAACTGGGAATTCTTTTCTAGCAAGAGAATGTAAGACTAGAAAAATCAATACTAGATATTTAGCCAAATAAATTATTTATTTTTCTAGGAATACTGACAATCCTGAAAAGGTTAATTGATTTTTCATTGTTTCATACTCTTCTTAAGATCCTACATGAGTTTTCCACAGGTCCAAAATAAAATGTCAATAAAACATGAAAGTCTAGTTAAAAAAAAAATTGAAGTGACTACTCAACTTAAGTAGCAACTAAATTTGTTTAAAGTTTGATACCCAGCATTGCTATGACAAACATACAGTGTTAAATGGCAAGAACTGGTAGAAAAAAATCTGGAGAAGAGTAATAAAAATCTTAAGGATTCGTTTCCTTTTCAACAGAATTATTAATGGCCACAGGAAATTGAAGTGATTTGAGAAGAGAAGCTTACTGAGTACCAGCTGCTACTGAAGTCAACAAATTACAACATTCCACTTGCGCACCAGATACACATGCAGGAACAAGAAGGGTTTCAACACTACACAATTAGACTTTTAAATTCTCTTCTGTAAGACTTGGTTGTGGGCAAAAGTTATTGCATGCATAAATGACATCAATAAACACATAACCAGCTAAATTTCATACAACCAATTTCAACATCCTCCTTGATGTCACAGACACTGAATCTGGTTCTCTTCCTCTGTGGAAAGACTAGGCTGTTTTTAACAAGAAAGAGTAATTGCTACTGTCAATTTAATAACCTGTTCACCTGTCTAGATTGTGAATGGCTCCTGGGTAGGGATAAGGAGTTTTATTTTTGTATCCTCTGGAGCCAGCACAGAGCCCACAATCTGGTTGGTAAATAATTGCTTAGTAAGTATTAGTTGAATGGATACCAAGGAGGATGCAACTAATGACATGTCATGTGTGAAAGTGGTGCCCAGTGACTCTGGGCCTGTCTTCTTTGGACTTGAATGTTAAGGGCATCTCCTGAAAGACACAGAAGTAGACTTGAACAAATAGAAAGACCTCCCCTGCTATTGGGTAGAACATTATAAAGATGTCAGCTCTCCCTAAGTTAATGTATAAATTTACAACAATGCCAATAAAACACCAACACAGCTTTTTATGGAGTTAGACAAGTTGATAATAAAGTTCATGTGAAAAACAAACATGGGAGTATACTCAGAAAAGCAGTGAAAAAGAAAAAAATTGTGAGAGGAAACTAGCTCTGTGGAAAGCATGCTGCGTTATAAATTCTCTGGGATTTGAACATTGTGGTACTGATGACACATGAATGGAGACCAAAAGAACAGAATATAAGATCTATCAACTTAGGAAAATGTAGTATATGATAAAGGTGAATCTCAAATTACTGAAGCAAAAATTAACTTTTTAAAAAAGGATAGCCATTTGGCAAAAATAAAATTGGATTCACAGTTTATTCTGTACACAAGAATAAACTCCAAATATCAGGAATGGTAATGGAATAAATGAAACAATGTAAGTTTTAGGGAAATTGGGTGAATTTCTTTTTAATCTTAGTGTAGGAAATAGCTTTTTTAAACATGACTCAAAATCTAGAGATAAGAAAAGGAAATATTGATAAATTTGATCACATAAAAAATCCTTAAAAAATTATAAATAAGGATAAGGAAGGCCCTAGGATGTTAAATGCAAACCAAAGGTAGTATGAAAAACTGTTATTTAATAATATGTAAATATGGACATATAAAACATGTTCATCTGTGCACATATAATTAAATAATTATACAATACATATATGTATATGTGTGTATAATTTTTCCTCCAAGAAGGGTCTCAAAGTAATAGTACTCATATCTTGACTTCTAAATATCACTCTCCAATAAAAGTAACTAGGGCTTTATGGAAATGTTTCTGATTTCAATCCTACTGCAGGAATATTACAAGATAAGCCTGGAACACCTTGTGGCACACAAATTAAGAAAGTGCTCAAAAAATGTTAACAATGGAGGCATGTCAAAAGCATTGAAGGGGCCTTCTTGAGAGAGCTCAATTATTTATTGAAAAATAAATACCAGAAATGGATTATAGTCTAATAAGTACATTCCCATTAATCTATACCATTATGATTAAATAACGCATAAATAAAGGAACAGCTTTTTCAAACAATAAAATTCTAATTGGTAAATGTGAAAGAAATGAGTGAAATAGAAACAATAATAACTGGCAAACACCACAGTAATACTTGTAGGCAAGAATCATTGACAGATGCATAAATAGTAGACAACAGATGAGAAGACAGATACTTGCATCATCTCAAAGTAATTCCTTCACAAAATACCTATTAATTACAAAGGGGAAATTGGTGACTTTACAGTGAAGAAACTTGGCAGATACCATCTTAACCAAGAGACAAAGTCAAGGTCACCACTAATTACATAACACTGACATCATGGACCTCCTGATATGATGAGAGGAAACACATTGCTTCTGTGTATTCCTAAGAGAAAAATGTATAACCCGAATTTAATCATGAGAAAATATCACAGAAATACAAATTGAATGATACTTCACTAAGTTACTTACCAGACTTTTCCAAAGTATCAAGATCATGTGTTAACAAGAAAATCTAAGGAAATGTCCCAGATGTGAAGAGACTAAAATTCATAACTAAATACAAAATGAGAATAGATTGAAACCTCCACCACATAAGAACATAAGTGGTACAACTAATAAAATTTGAATAAGGTTTTTAGATTTATTAATAATGTTATATCTATATTAATTTCTTGGTTTTGGTAATTATATTTTTTAAAGAGAGAGAGAGAGAGAGAGAGAGAGAGAGAGAATTTTAATATTTATTTTTTAGTTTTCGGCGGACACAACATCTTTGTTTGTATGTGGTGCTGAGGATCGAACCCGGGCCATACGCATGCCAGGCGAGCGTGCTACCGCTTGAGCCACATCCCCAGACCCTGATAATTATATTATGTGTGATATTAACATTGTGGTAAGCTTACTAAGGAGTATATATATATATATATATAGACATTTCATTTACTATTTTTGCAATTTTTTTGGTAAATCTAAAATTGTATCAAAATAAGACAATTTTTAAAGAAATGAAAGACAACTAAAATCCAAAATTTTATAAATACACCAATGACAGCTCTATAAATACAGACAGAATCTGGGACATATAATGTGTAAAGTTCTTACGGTTTACTTTATATTGTAGCTTGAATCAGTCTATGAGTTACCAAAGGAGCAAAGTTCTGAAGAAATTAGACACCGGATGTATACTTTTGGTTTGGATAAGAATAAGAAGAGTCAAAATTTTCAAACTGAATTTATCTCAATAAGGTTATAAAATAAGTCTTTTAATTTCAGGGGTGATTTGGAGGGCCTAGAAGTCAAGAAACACTAAGGTAAAAACTTAAATGGTGCCAGGGAGAGACCTAGATGCACATGGCCAATTACCTATTCAGGGCACTGTTGTCAGCAAACACTGGATCTTACATGATGTGTTTTTTTTTTTTTTGGTACTGTATTGTTGTTTGTTTGTTTTGTTTTTGGAACCTGAGACATCACATATGCTTGGCAAATGCTCTACCACTGAGTTACAGCCCTCATGCAAATTCTGCATTTTTAACATCATTAAAAATTATTTTCATTAGAAAACAACTAAAAAACTATAGAATAATGCAAATCCAAAGGTACTAGTTATAAGTGGCCATTACCTACTTATTATAGGATTTAAAGGGAACAGCTTTCCTCAACTATTTATTTTTCAATTTAATTAATATCTTAAATATCTACTATGGCTCTTTTGCACTGCCTTTAATATATCTGTAGTTCTAATTACTAATCTTTAAGATTAACCTTTTAGCAAATTATTCCAAATCAATAAAGATACATATGAATGGATGGCATTTCTATCTAAGGGGGTAAAAACACTGCTATTATAATATTTCTAATACAATTTTAAAATTCAGGAGCAGACAAAGGGCATTTTGCATTCTCAAAAAGTAAGTTTAATAATGACAAACAGTAATAATAACCACTATTTATCAAGAACTTGTGTGCACTTCACCACGTACTTTTCATGCAGTATCTCATTTTAAGTTATCAAAACAGTATTTTTATGCTGCTTACAGATCAGGAAATGGAGATAGATGTCAAATAACTGCTCATCAATTAACCCCAAACAAATACAGTCATCATTCCAAGTCCTTCAAGTCCAATATTAGGGTTCCCTGATTCCTAATGTTTTATTTTCCCACACTCTTCTGCCTTATGATTACCACCCAGCAAGAGTAACTCTAGACTGCCATCAGGAGAACAGCAGGATATGGTTATTTATTTTTCTTATCTGAATGGAGACTTGAGTTACTTCTCTTTGGGATTGTATTTAGTACTATATATATATTTCAGAACTCAGTTAAGTCAGTGCATTCTTTAAAGGAAAAGACAGAACATAATGGGAAAAAGTATTTCTAAGATTCTACCAAAAGATTTCAGAAACTGGAAAAGATTATATCTTTTAGCAGAAGGTTTATTTTTAAGTTTTTGCTATCATCAACCTTTAACCAATCTCCAAACTTATAGTTACTGTAGCTATAAGTAATCCCTAATGTGTTGGATTTGCAGGAGGTGAAAGTTCTAATCACCCAGGGCCCAGGCGTGACTACAAAAACCTTGAATATTTTGCTCATTTTCACCCTTTAGACAATTTCTTTCCACTTCTTCATCTTTTTCTTTCTCTTGTCACTCTCTGGCATACGATGAGACTTGCCAAAGAGAAGTCAAGTCACCATTCCATTCAAGATACCATTTCTTTAATTCACAGATTGTAGAAGAGAAATTCAAAGTTGAAAATCATTTTGGCTCAAATGACACATAAACGAAACAGCGAAATGTAAACATCAGAAGAAAAAATGTTATGTTTGGAAGAACTCCTGGACACCTTGTTCAGTAAAAATCCTTTCTTCACCCCAATTTTTCCTTTCCAACAAATAAGCACACTCATTCCTAAACTGTGAAGAAGCTGTGGTACACCCTGTACCATAGCTTTCAATCCCTAACTCTAGAGGCTGCCTCTACTCAACCATTCCTACTATGTATTCTCCTGGGGAAAGTCTGAATTTTCTGAAAAACAAACAACAAAACAAAAACACAGCAGTGGTCTAGAACCTGTAGAGTTCTGCCCAAATGTCAACCAGGCAACTTAACTGCTACAAAAATGACTATCTCAATGACTGAAGAGCCACATAGAAATATTTCAGTCCTAGCATGCAGCATATGTCTTCCATACCTTTTAGACCTTTCAGACATTAAATCTCTAACAGCAGAAAACAAGTGAGATTTTTTTGCAAATTCTTTGTAATTACTCACACAGGATATTACACTACACACACTTGTAAGTATTTGTAAATCTGGACTTGGAACACATATTTGTTGAATTTCAGATGCTGTCATTGCTGTGAGTTTAATGGTGAGGAGCTATGAAGACACTTGAGGTTGATCTGATGTAGCTTGAATCAAGGCAGATGAATTTTTTAAGAAATAGGACTTGCTGGCAATTCATCTATTTCTCAAAGCTGCTGCTATTATCAAAAGTTCAAGGTTCAAGATTATACCACTAGAAAATTATCAGTGTTATTTATTTAAAACTGCCTTAATACAAACTGATCAGAAGTAGTTTATAAGTTTGTTCATAGAAATGCAGGTGTTGATGGGGTTGTGGCTCAGTGGTAGAGCACTTGCCTAGCATGTGTGAGGCACTGGGTTCGATCCTCAGCACCACATATAAGTAAATAAAAAATTAAAAAGTACATCAACAACTAAAAAATATTTTTAAAAAAGAAGAAGAAGAAAAAGAAAAAGTAATGCAGGTGTAGAGGAGTTTCTGCATAGGAAAGAGGGAAACCACACAGTAAGTTTGGAAACTCTGCAGGCAAAGCCGGGAGAGATGATTCAACCATGGACCTCACATTGCCCATGACCATGGAAAATATTTATAAGCAGATAGAGCTCAGTCCCAATCAACATGATGATCATTTCAAAGATGTAACATGGCATCTCAATATGTAGAATTCAGCCACAACAGGAAGGGCCATCTCCTTGACTTTGTCCCCTTCTAAGCCATTGTTCAGAGAAAGATTCCTCTGTAAATGAAACTCTTTGCTTAAGAAATTCATTGGTCAAGTATATCCACAAGAAATTAATTAAAAAAAATAACTGTGGTTAAATGGCAGAAAGATCAATAGAGAAAGGAGTAGAGGGTGGGGAAGGAGAGATACTGGGATCTGAACTGGAACACGATATACTCCACGCTTTAATTATTATGTCAAACAGGATCCTACTATCATGTATAACTAAAAAGAACCCATAAAAATAAAACAATAAAAAGAAATGTATAGGAAATTTTTCTTTCTTTCTTATAGATTAAAACAGAAACTTGATCAGGGCTTCAGGTTAAAATTTAAATCTTTGGTTTCTTTTGGGAGGATGTTTTTAAGTTAAAAGTAGAAGAGCATCTTCCAAATATGTCTACCGGTCTTTTTTTCCCTCTTACATATTTCACATGAATACTCAGACCTCCAGAGAGTTTATTAAATAGCAATATTTTCTTAATCTGAATCCACAGGGAGGACATCATTAGCCTGGAAGCATTAGCATGTTATAAGATCAAAAAAAGATGAGTTCCATGAACAGATCTCTAATTGAAGAGTGAATGAATGTGTTGTCCTTGATTCCTTGGGAAATGGCTTCCATAAAAGCTCCTTAAAGAGAAACCAGCAAAATAGAAGGGCTGCACAAAAGGTGAAACAAAACAATATAAGCTGGTCCTTTAGCTCCTCACAAAGCCCATTTCACCATGGGAAGGAAATATAGTAAGGAAGTACTCAATCTCCTCTACAGTCATTGTGCAGCCCTTTTAAAAGTGAAATCATTCCAGTTATGCAAAGTGGTTTTCCCACTAGGAGCACAACAATCATCTATATAGTCTGTGCTTATAATTAGCTTTTTCTCCATAAGTGATTATAAGTGACATTATGGACCTGGATTACAGAATTGATTAACAGTTTCTATACCATATTTTATTTTATAAAATGGTTTAAAGTGTTATAAAATGAAAGGATTCTAGCATCTGAAATAGAATTTTAAACGCCACCCTACCCTTCCTTCTAATCCGTGCTGCTAGACTGCTGTTCCGGTAAAGAGCTCTGCAGAGATGTTGATATTCTCTTACCTATCTGGGTCACTGAGCAGGGTGTGGGAGCTTCTGAATAGCTTCTCCAGCAAATAAAATCCATGCCAAGAAAATGAGAATGAGTGATTATTATTGCCCAGAAGACATAGGAAACAACTTTTCGAAGCATGATCAATGGCCAGGCAGTGCAGTCTCATTGTGCACTTAGGAAAGAAAAAAAAATTAGTCATGACTTCTCCTACATACTTCTTAAATAACATTCTGTACTCGAAAAGAGCTGAGAAGTTATATGAGGAGAATATTCTTTCATGTGTTTAACAGCTACTAGGTATACATTATTAAGACTGTTTCCTGACACTAGGTTGAGGTGACTACTCATACTAGTTAGAGTTTGTGTTTATGAAACTAAAATCAGAGTGAATCCTCACGATTACTTACACATTAGAATCAGGATCTGGTGCAAGTAGATACAACAGAAATCAGACGAGGACGTGAGTATATTTGCTGAAAAGGAGTTAGCATGTAAGTAAGTAGAAGTGACATCTTATATGATGAGATTTGAGGCACCCATAGTGAGATCCTCAAAAATTCTCATGTCTCTTCTTGGTATGACTATTCATTTCTATAATAAAATTAAATAAAAACCTGCCTCTTTTCTTCTCAACCATTTTTGGGTAGGCTATATAATAATAACGTTTGCAAGGTTCACATATTGACTAGTTAAGAAACAGGTACAAGCCTTGGGTTGTTTATGTGAGAGATGGGAAGATTGAGGAAAGGGGTAGAACCAAGATGGGAAACATTATTGAAAATTATACCTAAAGGGCAGTTCCTCAGATACATATATTATTTGAAAAGCAACAAAATGTTCTAGAAAGAACACAGGCTCTTGCATCACTCAGAAGGCAACTTCAATATGTTTTTCCACTTCTCTGAACCTTAGGGATAATATATGTAAAATCACCTAGCACAGAAAAGACCTTCAATAAAAAGCAGCACTTATTTTTGATTATGTACACATAAACATCGAGTGCACAATTGGTCATTTTGACATTAGTGTTGACTTTGTGAAGATAAAGAATGCAGATACATCAGTGGGGCGTGAAGTTTCTCCTCCATACAGCATTGGGCAAGTATTCTATGCATGTTTGTACAGCTGGCCTCAAAGCTGCCTGTCAGTGGAGTGGAGAGCCAGCTGAGAGCAGGTCTTTCCTGGCTCCTCCTATCCTTTACAGAGTATACAACAAGGAGCATCGGAAAGAAATTCTGCCCTTGGTGCCACTGGAATTTTATAATCTCTGATCAATGTGATAATATGAAAGATTTGGACCATTTTTTATATATATATATTTGGAAAGAATATGGAACTAGGAGTGAAAAAGATTTCATTCTGGCCTCAACTCAATCCCTAGTTCTCCATGCTGCCTTGGAGGGTTCTCTGACCTCTTTACCTTGTGAAAAGTATCCAGGGAAGGCCTCCCAGAGGACGTGAAATCTGAGCTAAAACTTGAACGACAAAAAGGAGTTGGATATGGGAGATTTTGGCAAAAGAGCTGTTAGGTAAGGGAAACGGTAATTGTCCTGGGGCAGGAGCAAGCTCGGAATGTTCAAGGAACAGAGAGAATGCCAGCATGCTCACTAAGGTATAATGAGAAGCACACAGAACAATCTGAGCTGAGGTCAAAAGGCAGCCTGGGACTTGGTGGGCCCTTGGTTTTATATCAGTGGCAAACTTCTAGCAGGTTAGATGCACATGGAGATCTTGAGTTGAGTAACTGCTTAAAATATCATTCCGGCTGCTGTTCAGAGAATAGTAGGAAGCAGAGTGAAAGTAAGGGGATTGCCTAAAGGTTAGTGCAGCAGTCTAGGTAAGAGATGATGGTGGCTGAACTTAGGGGTAGCCTGAAAGAGAGAAAGAAAATGAAAAGTTTTCAATATTGGAGAAAGATCAGTAGGGCTAGTTGTTGAGTCAGGTATGTGGGATAATGGAAAGCTGCTCAAAGACAGGTGTCGGGCAAGCTGAACATTGGGTATAACCAGGCTTAACTTTCGTCCTGGTAAACACAATGTAGGGAAGAGGGACAAGAGTAAGAGAATGACTTAAAAAAAAAAAAAAGGAAGAAGAATAGACAGCAAGTCTAGAATCTTAGAAGTAAGGACTGAAGTATGTAACAGTGAAAAATGCAATGGGATCAACATATTTAAAAATCTCTATTATCAGTCAATGGAGGAAACATGCTAGAATAATTACCAACTATATAAACTTTGGGAATTTATTCAATTTTTTAAAACCTCAACTTTATCTGTAAAATATGAGTTGTAATTCCTACATTACAGAGTCATGGTGGGTATTCAATGAGTTCAACAGAAAGCACTCAGTGTAGTGCCTGGTACAGTTACAAAGGGGTGGTGCTCAAGAAATGGCACCTTCCATTATCATCACCTCCCTACCCCATCCAAACTCTCTGGGCCTGTTCCCTTGTTTTAAAAATAGAGCAGGGGGACATTGTACTGTTAGGTCATTTCCACCTCTAGCATTCTATACATATCACTTCATTTGTACTTAGCCTATGGATATTAAAATGTGACTATGACTTTGGATCCATTCTTGCCTGTCTGGAGATTCAGCAAAGGTAAAGAATTCCAACACACACACACAAAAAATTAGCACACATTTTAGTGGTGAGAACAATTCTGTCCCCAATAAGTTCCACTTAACAAAGTTTCAGTGTGTCAAAAGAGGACATTGGGAATCATTTATCTCACATCTTCTCCTTGTAGGAAATAAGGCAAACCTTCTACCCAGGTCCCGAAAGTTACCATTTACCAGAGGAGCCTCACTGACTTCATGCAGCTCTGGTCTGACTGGTACTTCCAGGGGGTACTCCATGTTCAACATGGAGAATTTTTTTCTCCAAGGAAAGGCCCCTGGGATTAGGTCACTCATTTCTAGAGGCTGAATTAACCTTCAGGCACCATTTAGTGGATTAATGTTTTGACACACTAAATGGAACCCTAGTGGTCCATTCAGATAGGATGCAGCCCTTAAGGAGAAACTGGACAAAATACTTTGCTATTTCCATTGAAAGAAAGATCTACAATATTTGCATTCATCTTTACAACATTTCTCTAAGGACCTCATGATGGAATAGAACCCTATTATAATTCTGGTATCAAGAGACAGGAATAAAACCTGCATTATGGTTTTAAGAGCAATTTAGGAGATGTGATGTACTGAGTAGCCTAACAGGGTAATTTATAATGATGCTTTTCTAGACCAGTAAGAATTAGCCTTATTTCACAAACATAAATATGAAAAGATAGGCATGTTTAGGGACTAAAAGATGTAATTCTTCCGAGTAATTAATGATGTGTTTTCAATAGCTAACTCTTATCTTCTAAGTTCCAGACATATTCTAAGTGTATTGCATGGCCTAATAATTTGCTCCTTACAGAAATCTTATGGTTCTACTCTTAACATTCCTGTATTACATGTAAATAGATAAGTGCAGAGATTAAGTGACTAGCTCATATACAGTTAGCAGGTAGTGAAATCTTGAGTCAAATCCAGATGGATTTTATAGACTGGGTTCTGAATCATGCTCTATAGCTATGCTTTTCGAACTTTTAAAGTTATGATTCACAATAGGAAATAACTTGGCATTGAAAGTAGTAGAAAGAATCTTAAAAACTAGTATATATCCTAAAAATGTGGAACATCTTTCAGTATTTACCTTTTTATTCTATTCCATTTCATTTTTAATTTTTTTTCTTTTTCTTTCTTTCTTTCTTTTTTTTTTTTTTTTTTTAGTTTTAGGTGGACACAGTATCTTTATTTTTATGTGGTGCTGAAGATCAAACCCAGTGCCTCATGCATTCTAGGTGAGCACTCTACACTGAGCCACAACCCCAGTCCTCCATTCGATTTTTAATAAATACTGGTTGAGACTCACTGGATCTTATGACCCATTCTAATAATAGTCAGAAATTGGTGACACTCTAATTTACAGCCCATTCTCTAACCCCACCTGTGCTCAGTTAAACAATCAGTCAGCATAAGGTCAGGAAAAAGAGGTATAATTGTTTTTGCTGAAATGTCCTAATTCCTCCTCAGTTATTTTCTTTCTTTTGTTATACCATCCAAATTATGCCTGGACCATTTTAATAGAGAATTTAAAAACATCACTCAAAAGCCCAATTCCCCCGAGCCCTGGAATAATGGCATTTTTTACTAATGAAACATGCAAACTACTGCCGGGTCCATTAATAGTCTCAATTTTTAATCTCCCAGATGATGGAACATTAAGGTTTCCATGGCAGCAGCTTCCAGCTGTTGGGGGATTCCAGGCTTTCAGTTGTGTGACAATTAGGGTGAAGCATTGCTGAGACTTTCCAGTGTTTCTGTATCTTTATTATGCAGCATTCAGTATTTTTAAAAGCACTTATTATCATGATGTATTAGTTTAAAGAGCTTGACATGTTGGTACCTATCTTGGGAAAAGAGAGTAATTTCTTGAAGCCTATCACCAGGAGCTGCCTGACAGATCTGGATGATCTGTGTGTGATCATTATCTTCAATGTTTGGCTTATAAATTAATAAGTCTAGGTGAATTCAACTATGGGCAGTTTGTGTACCAGGATGCTCATGATCTGTGATGAGGACACAAGTCCAGGGATCTAAGAACAAGACTAAGATGACCTTCTTCATCTTTCATGTCCATATATCAGAAAACTGCAATGATCATGCACATGAAGCCTAATTAGTTTGATATGAAAATTGACATGATTTTTGGAAGAAATATAGCTAAAGAATAAAAGACAGTGAGAGAAAGAAATATGAATACTGAATTATAATCAGTTACCATGTAATGCCACTGATCAGATGATGCCCAGTAAAAGATTATTAAGTTCTCACTTCACTAATGTGAAGGGCATGGCTGAAGTTACTTTTTATGAAGAACAGCAGAGTGGAGAAGAAGGAAGTAAGAGAGAGATGGCAGGAGATAGGTAGGATTATCCCCATGTTTTATATATATATATATATATATATATATATATATATATATATATATATATATATGAGGAAATGTACAAGGAACTTAAATGCTGCTTACATAAATTATAGCATTCACATATAACACTCTGTGAGGTAGGTTATCAACAGCCCAATTTTATTGATGAGATGACAGGAATTCAATGGGATTATGACAATATTAGTGCTCTCTATTAACTAAATCTACTTCTTTTTCCTCTTGAACCATCATACCCAGAGCTAGACCATACTTCTTACTCTGCCTTTCAATGAAGTAAAAGTATATTGAATTTTGGTCAGCAAAATGTAAGCAGAAGTAATTCAGTCACCTGTGTTTGAAGATATTGATGCCCAAGATGACCTTTTTAGTTGCAGATGGAAGATGGAAATGTGTCTATCATTCTGTTTCTCTAAACAGCTATATGGGACAATTCTCCTGCAAATATATAATATATTTTAATGGGTTGTTACTGAGATTTTTACTGTGGGGCTCTTGTTGAGAATTAATAGCAATGATAATTATCTCACCTACTGATGCAGGGTGCTTCTGTAACACAAACTTAAAATATGTGGCATTAGCAAGGAAACTAATACTCAATGCCAGAACAATGGTAATTAATGTTATAGTGTGGAAAAACATTTGTGAATTACAAGAACATGGAAAACAGGCCATGTGCAGACTGAAGTAGCCAGTCTGGAAAACTGGTTGGAAAAATATAATGGATTAGCCTGTGTTGGTGACCTTGGCTAAGTTTGGCACAATAGTACAAGAATAAGATGTATTTAGGAGAGAATTGGCCAGTTTTGGAAAACCAACTGCTTCTACATCCCAATTTCAGATTTAAAGATTTAAGGTTAATACAGCCATTGAGTCAAAGAAATCTTCAAACTCAAACTTGCAGAAAAATCAAATTAATAATGTTACTTTCCTTTTTAAGATGAATGGCTTCAGAATATCTATTATTTAGTTGGAAGAAATAAGACTAGGTAAGTATAGAGAAGAAAACATAAAATAAATCTGAGAACTGTACCTAGTAAAAAATTTGTGATAAAGTTATGGAATGTGAAATGACTAAAATAAAATGGATCAGAAGCCTACTAAGTGTTCAAGGGAATTGTATTACCAAAGAAGTGTGGACTTAACAAATGTCTGACTTTTTGTGACTTATCCTGAACCTTCTATTTTCCACATTCAAAGAGCTATAGTTTTCAGCAAGGGCATTCAAAACCTTCATTTCAAATATGTCTAAGGAGGAGGGAAAAAGAGGAAGTTGTTCCTAGATAATGAATTCAGAGGCCAAGAATTCTCGCCAGAGAGCAGAATTAGCACTACCAGGGCAGAGTTGCAACACTGAACCCGCAGGATTCCCACATTGCTCTGCATCAGTGACCGTTGTCTTTTTCAGATGGCGTGTTGACTACACCTATCTTCCCCTGCTTCATCATTGTATGATGACTTCAGAGTTCAAAGGTCACCACACCATGAAGTGCCACATCCTGACTCCACACCAGCTTGGGATCCTAAACTTGGAACTGGATGCAGTAGCTAGATGGGACTTTAGATTTTGTAGCTTGGGAAGAATATAAGTGGATTCTCTGCAGAGGAGGAAAAATAAAGCAGATATTTGATGTCCAAATAGGGGTACTATGGCAGAGATAATTTTACATATTTGCCAAACCTATTTCCCTCTTTCCTGGATGTATAATCCAGCATCCTTTACAGTAAATAGGGTCACTCAACAGAGTTCTGATTAGAGAGACATATGCAGAACCGATATGTGCCCCAAATCCAGACCTGTCTCAGAATCTATGGAACAGATTTCTACTTCCTCTCTGCTACTCCATTTCCAGTTGATTGACAACAACCAGGGAAATCTTAAGAGCTGCACTCTAAATATGGCAGATTATTTATCAACCTGGATCTTTGAAAGATAGTATAAAGAAGAGTTCCACCACCACCACCCCTACCCAGCCCACACTGAACTGCAGAAGAATGATCATAGCACTCTTATTTGTAATCCTCCAGAAACTGGAAGCAGACAAGAAGTTCTCCAATAGATGAATGGATAAATGAACTGCGGTATATACATATAATGGAACACTATCCAGCAGTAGACAAAATTGAGCTATCAAACCATTTAAAGACATGGAAGAATCTTAAATGTATATTGTTGATGACAGAAGCCAGTCTCAAAAGAGAAGTCTATACCATTCTATTTATGTAATATTCTGAGAAAGCTAAAACTATAGAGATGATAAGCAGATCATTAGTTTCAGGGATTTGGTAAGGGGTAGGGTAGACAAGGGTTGAATAAGTGATGCTTTAGGATGTTTTAGGGTCATGAAACCATTCCATATGATGCTATAAAGTGGATACCTGACTCATTGTATTTGTAAAAAACCTATAGAATTTTATAGCATAAAGAGTGAGCCTTATTATTTGGAAATTTTAAAAAATCATTTATGAGGTAGAAATGACCAACTATAATGGAGAAACTTGACAAACACTCATCCAGCCAGGTGATCAAGGTCAACAGCAACAACACTAAACCATTTTGAGAGTATGTATCTTTCATTTGTGCTAGAAATTATTTCCCCCAGCTGGGCATGATTGCACACACCTGTAATCCTAGTGGAAGATTGTGAGTTCAAAGTCAGCCCCAGCAACTTAGCGAGGCCCTAAGCAACTGAGCAAGAACCTGTCTCAAAATTTTTAAAAAAGTTGCGGGGACTGGGGATGTGGTTCAGTGGTTAAGTACCGCTGGGTTCAATCCCTGGTACAAAAAGAGAAAAAAAAAAAAAAAAGAAATTATTTCCCCCAAACTTATAATCCAAACCTAATCATGAGAAAAAGATTAAATAAACACCATTAAAGACATTCTATAAAATATCTGACCAATATTCCTCAACACTGTCAAGGTCATCAAATACAAGAAAAGTCTGAGAAATTGGCATAGTCAAAAAGTAGTCTAAGACATAATGACTACATGTAATATGGGATTTTGGAATAGAAAAAGGACATTAGATAAAAACTAAGGAAATCTGAATAAAGTCTTTATTTTAGTAAATAATAACATATCAGTATTGGTTTATTAATTATGACAAGATATTAATAATAGTAAATTATATTGGGGAATATAGAAATTCCCTATTATTTTGCAACTTTTTGTAAATCTAACTCATTTACAATGAAATGACTATTTTGTTTCTTTAACCTTAAAAATAAAAGAAGTATAAGATACTATTGAGAATATTTATTTTATTAAATATTTCTCAAGCTAAAATTGAAGGAGCTAGATAACAGGGTTTATAAGGCCATTTCTTGACTAAGATTTTGTGATTCTATGACACAAAGCTAATGAGAAAGGTATCTAAAGCAAAAAATCCTAATTTTATTGGCATTTCCAAAGGTCTAGTTTCTCAGTACACAGACCAGTTGTTTTATATTTTTTCAATTTAATACCTTTATAATAATTACGTAAGGGAAACCCAATAGTTAATCTTCATATTTTTGTTAGAAATAATAAATATGTTGTTTGCCAAGTTGTTCCTTATACAATCACTACAAAATGAAAATTCTTTTTAAAACTCAAAACAATAAAAACAAAACAAAACAACAACAACAAAAAACTTTTCTCATGTAGAGTGTTTACTGAGAATGAACTAGCACAGCATGGGAAAGGGTGGTTATTTTTAAACAGGCCCATTATATTTCTCTTGAGAGCAATGGTGTACATAATCCAATAAACTCGATACAACCTGGGACTGATGATGAAAGAATATAACAAAGGCACTGCTGTGGTTTCACATTAGTAGACTTGATGATCAGTGGTGGGCCAACCTATGGGAACACCAAGTGTTGGGAAGAGGAGGGGGAAGAAAAGGAACTTTTTATTTCTTCCCTAAGATGAGAGCTATTGTTTCCTATTACTGAACTGTATGTGATGGTGGAGAAGCAGGGGGTGTTAATTAAGAAGATTCTTGGTTGGTGGTTGTGGGGGATGGCTGATATGCAGCAAAGAGACACAGTGGGTTACAGATTGCTGAGTAGCTGTATCTGAACAAAATGTGTCACATATTTATCAGTTGAACAGCAATAAAGCTCAGAAATGACTAACTTATAAATAATGATCTACTGAGTGATGGAGACGAGAATTCAGTGAGTTCATGTTAGTAACACTCTTTCTTCTGGAAAAAAATGAAGGTCTTTTTTTCCCCCCAAGAAATTGATAGTTTAATAACCACATTTTTTTTTCCCTTAAAACTCTAAAGAAGAGATTAAGGAAAAGCTAAAAGAATGAGTTAAAAGTCCGAAAAAACTTGTGTGGTTTATGTTATTAGATTTTTTAAAATTCTGAGGAAACAATACATCTTTTTATTGAGCACTTTTATGTTCCTGTTTTATATGCAGCTCTTTGGAGAGTATAAGAAGAATGTAAAACAAAGACTTACTACTGTGAAGTAACTTGATCCTAATCTTACATCAGTCAGAGTAGGTAAGTAGACAATGAAAATTAGGAAAGAATGAAGGACTCAAATATTTGGAAATTTTGGAAAATTAGGAGTTCAGAGATGGGCAAGTCTAACAGAAAAACAAAACCAGTAAAAAAAAAAAAATCGAGTCTGATTTCTAAAATATGTTGAAAGAAATGCATGTCATTGTTTGTGAGTGCTTAAAAAGTATTATGTAATAAAGGATACTTTGAACAACAAGGCAAATATAGCTCTGTCAAAATTACCCACTTACCCAGAAGTTCATGCCAGTAATTTCAGGATCAGAAAGAAAACAAATTTACAAACAGCCAATTGCAAATATTCCATATTTTAAAAATAGGCAAAACATTCCTCTATTGTTCCCTTTTGGTCCCTGTCAGATTGTTCATATTTATATAGGGTAGAGAACTGTCAATGTACAAGAATTCAACAAATTGAGTTAAAACTCTAACTAGCATTTATTAGCAATTCATGAGTTGGGCAGCATCTTGTCTGTGAAATAAAAAGATGCTCTACTAGGCAATGGGCAGCTTCCTATTTATGACATAGAAAGACATTCCACCTTCAGTTTTTATATAAAAAAAGAAAGAAAAAAAAGAAACAACATAGTGTAAAAAACATAGTAGTTAACATCAGGCTACTTCATATTACTTTCCTTTTATAGATAATGCAGAGGGAATATTCTTATCATCCCAGTTAAGATTGACTGGATTCCTTTTGATGATTGGTTGCTATGAATTTCCTATTATTTTTTAAACTGGTCCAATTTGAAGTGAGTTCAGTTTGATTATGTGGCACCTAGCACAAATAATTCCATTCTGATTTGGTCTGGTCTCATGCAGGAGCTCAATCCAAAATAATGCCCTCCCAAATTGTAATTTAACAGCACCCAAAAAACTATTTTCACTTCATTCTTCAATAGAATCTTGACTCTCTCCAGTTCTCACTTATTGTTTTCAAATCATGAAAAGCCATTCCTGAATCCATTTTGGGAAAGCACATGTTTACTCGAGTATTAAAAAAAAAAACTAATCACTCTTCACTTGCTAATCTCCATCGCCTTTCAAGGTGCATATGATGTATTATTTTACTAAACAAACAAACCACCTTCTCCCCACTCATAATGAGAAAGGAAATAAATAGTGGGGTAAGAGGGACATTATGCTACAATATGTGTAGAATATATGGGTTCATGATGCTATGGTACTTGAAAGTGGCCATGATATAGACTTTCATTTATTCTACCCTAACTATCATATTTCTACTCTTAATATAAAAAGACTTATTCTTTTACAGACATCCATAAGTTATTTTCAATTTCAAATTCTAATTCCATTAGAATTATCAAAAACTTCTTATAAAATTTTGATTTGTGAGATGGTATACTCTTTAGATACCCTTTCTTTAACTTGGTTCTTTTGAATCATTGTCATCTCTTCATCTGCTTACTTTCTGCATCATCATTTCTCTAGTATCTAAATTTGAATTTTATTCATTTATTTGTTTGCATTTAGTTGTTCTTGAGATCGTGGAAAGACAAACTGATATTTTCTTCTTTCACTCTGTAGGCAGAGAATTAAACTAACAAACATTTTAGTAAAGGAAAGAGATGAGGAAGTACCTCCTCAGACAACACTCAAGCCTAAAGATATTTTTCAAATAAATTCATCATCCATCTCTCCAACAAATATTTATGTCAGATAATATATTAGAGAAATAAAACTGAATAAGGTCTAGTACTTGCTCATGCTCTCAAGGAATTTACCAGCTGAAAAAGAAGACAAATATCTAAACAATTATATAATATAATGTGGCTGGTTCTATCTCATAAGCATAAAGAAATATTCCATGATTACAAAATCTGACAAGAATACTGGCTTAGTCTATTCCTGCTGCTCTAACAAAGTACCACAAACTGGGTGATTTATAAATAATATCAATTTATTTCTCCTGGTTCTGGAGGCTGAGAAACCCAAGGTCAAGGTGTTAGCAGACTTCGTGTCTGGTAAAGGATAGCTCTGTGCTTCCAAGATAGTTCCTTATTACTCTATCCTCACATGGTAGAAGGTAGAAGGTCAAAAGGTGACAAACATTATGTGAAGCTTCTTTTATAAGGGCAATAATCCCATTCATATTGGTACAGACCTTATTACCCAATCACTTCCTAAAGACCTCATCTCTTAACATTATCACCTTGACAATAAATTTCAACATATGAATTGGGGATAGTCAGACCATAGGATACATTGAACTCTGAGTGTCATGATTGCTCAAAAAATTAATAGCTAGACTATGTTGATGACAGGTTGAATTCTTTGTATATGGAAATTTGATAGACATTGGTTAATGAATGGATGAAGGTTGATGTTTCAATTAGGGATTCTTAGTTCCAGAAAACAATGTCTTTAGTCTGGCAAAATAGAAATTATGCTTGTAAATACTCCTTAGCTCCAGAGTTAAATTGTTTTAATGTTCTTCGAGTTCTTAATGAGACAGTTAAGTTTATAGGGAAGAGTCATCACATTAGGTTAAAAAGTACATGGCATTCCTTGTCCTGGATAGTTAAAACACTTGCAGATATGTCTAATGACTTTAGAACAGCAAGAGCCGTGAGGTTCCTGGTTCTGCCAAGGACTAGCAAGGGTCCAATAACCTTCCTCAAGGGAAGGGGTAAAGAATGACACTGTTTCTCAGATCGGTACTTTTAGAATCCCATGCACCATTTTTAAATTAACATTCCTGTTTATGGGCTGAATTGTCTCCTCTAAAATTCATAGGTTGAAACTCTAAGCCCCTCAGAATGTGACTCTATCTGGAGACATCCTGAAAACTCCCCATTGTGACCCTCGAGCCCAAATCTCATGTATACACTGCTGCTCTAAAGTTATTTCCATGTGGCTATGCCTCTCTCTCTTGGGGCTCCTCTCAGTTCTCTAACTCTGGGTTGTAGTTAAGTTTATCAAGCCCTGCTGGAGAAAAATCACTTCTATTACCAGCGAAGTTCCTGTGGAAAAAGTTCTTTTATAGATCAGGGTCTTCACAATATATTACTGATATAAATCTGACACTAATGATGTAAACCTGTTCCAAGCCACGGAGTGAGCCCTCAAGCAAAATTGTGAGCTTGGAGGAATTCATCTTCAAGGATTTAGCCTCTTCTGTTTCCCATTATCTAAGTGAGGCCACTAAGAGACACAGGCATCTCTTCTGCATTTTACAGACACTTAATCTGGAAGAAGTTCTCCTATTATTTACTTAATCAGTCATTCACTCCTATAAATACTTTTTGTGTTTCCTCGTTGTAGTTGTTTAACATTGGAGTATATGCTCCTCGAACAATATTTTTTGCTTTATTTCTGGGGAAATAGGTAGAAGGAATTAGTCAAATCCTCCTATTAAAGAAGATTTACTTACATATAAATTAAGGTAACTAGGGAAGAAATAGGGGCCATGAAGGTGCAACCCAGAAACCCAACCAAAGGAACTTTCCTAGGGAAAGGAGAAAAAGTCCATATTCAGACTCTTTGAATGTGGCTAGTTCAAGAGGCATTAGTGGGTGAGTTGCCGCAGAAGGGGCTACAGACAAGAAGTCTGGATCCTAAGCAGGAGGAGGGAATGAGACTGTGCTGGGGGTTTCAGTGGAGGAGGGATTGCTTCTTTTCTTTGTATCATTTGATTAATAGGGGAAATAGACAAGGAATAGCACGGCACAATTTGGACTCTGATGTGATATTTAATAGCCAACATAGATTTCCTGACCAAGTAAATTTCAAATTCTTATTCTAAGCAATTATAGAGACTGGCTTGTTGATATAGTCTTTGTTTAGAGCAGAAACAGTATTTGCTATTAGCCCCAAAGCATGACAGGCTTTTCTTTCTTAAATTAACCCTCCACATGAAACTATTTTCATTATATCAGATGTCACCAGGATGATATCCTTTTATCCCCCATCCAAATGAAATATCATTTTTTTTCAACCAAATTTAGCAACTGGAAAATTTTTGTAAATAGTATTTGGTGATGCAACTTATCTAAAATAGCAATACTGAAAGTGGATATGTTCTATAGACAGGACTCCTAGAGGACATGTCTGTACATGCCTGGCTTATCTCTCCCTGGAAGATGAAAATAAAGTCAATCCTGGAATAGGAACTATTTCAGAGCTGAATGTACTCCACTCCAAACTCTTTTTCTCTTGGAAAGCAAAACTATACATTTCTACACAAACAACAGCCAGTTAGCAGGCACAAATGCTATGTGGGAAATTAACTTAGAGTGGGTGAGACAGACTACTAAAATTTTGACTACCCTGCTAAATTTAGGCAAGGAAGATCCATCTATGCCAATTTAAAATGGTTTCCAGGGGCTGCTTGATCGCACATTTCAGCAAAAGACAGAGGACTAAAATAGAGAAAGGAAATATAGTTATCCCTGGCATTTAGATGAACTTCTAATTAAAGTATCTATCCACACCCTGCTTTACAGAAGAAATAAATAGCTCTTTTCTGCTGGACAAGAATTACTATATTCTTTGATGAATTCGCTCTGCTGGCTCATTCCCTCTTTCATGCAGCCAGAGAGACCCAGATGAGCTGGAGTTGCAGGAGAAGGAAATCCAGAGCTTTCATTTATGTCAATGGGAGACACCACCAAGAATATTTTCTCATGAATTTCAGTTAAATATTAAAATATATCAGGGATGAATTTGTTAAATATATTAAATTAATTCTTTTCCATGATACCTCCCTCTCCAGCCCCTTTCCAAAAGCTGCTTTATCAACACAATGAGTAGTTTCCTTGCGCAGACACATCTTCTTTCATGCTTCAACTACCACCAGCATAATATTGTTAGAAATAAGTGATCACACAGGTGTGACATTGATTTGGAGATTTGAAAAATTTACATTTGCATTATTCTATTTTTAAAACATCCACCACATAGAGTATGTTCTCAGTTATCTTTGCCTTGTCAGAATTATACAATATCTGATTTTGGAATCAATACTCTGAAATAAATGTCTAGTTCTGCCTGACTTTCTATATAACCTTGGCAAAGACATTTACCATGTTTTGGCTCAGTTCCTCTATCTGTAAAACAGGGATAAAAATATTGACTTTACTAATAGGGCTACGGGTCAGATTAGTTATCCCAGCTTTGCAAACTGCTTTAAAAAATCATCAGTCTGCAAAAAAAAAAAAAAATCCCACTTGGGCAAAGGATGTACCTATTCAGTCTATCCATCCAAATATTCTGTCTATCTGTCCAAATCCATCCTTTCCACTTATATCATTCATACTCTTCTCCCACATACTAAATTCTCTCAGGTGAGAAAATGGCCCAGTGGAGATGCCATTAAGTACACCTCCTGAAATAAACCCATGAATGTGAACCAATATATAAACTAATAAATAAAGTGAGAATTAAACTCTGACACTAATAGCCTATTGTTTATTAAGACTACACTGAGTTTCGTAGACCTTGGGTTTTTGTTTTATGTTGACAGTGTCACACTCATCACCAATTAATTATGCACTGACACTAAGCTCAGCTTTTGACATTATTATCTCATTTAATCCTCACAACCATTCAGTGAGGAAATGTCTTAGTCTGTTTTTTGTTGCCATAAGACTGGGTGATTTATAGGGAAGAAAAGTTTATTCTTCACTATTCTGGAGGCTAAGTACAATATCAAGATGCCAGCATCTGGCAAAGGCCTTTTTGCTGCATCATCTTATTGCAGGAGGTGAGAGAGGGAGAAGAAGTGAACCTGAATGCTCAGATCTTTTATAGCATTAATTCATTCATGACTGTGGAGCCCTCCGAACCCCTATATATCTCTCATTAGACCCTACCTCTCAACACTGCTGCAGGGGGATTGAGTGCCAACATATGATTTTTTCTGAGACACATTCAAATCATAGCAAGAAAGTATTGTCATGATTATCCCCATTTTACTAGTAACTCAGTTGAGACTTAGATAAAATAAGTTGAAGTCACATGACTTATAGAACAAGAACTTAAACCTGGTTCCAACTGACACCAGAAGCTCAATTTTTAAATTTTGCTATATTCATATCATATTAATCTTTATGACTAAAGAATCTGGCAGCCAGAATGTGTTAAGATTCAAAGCAATTATGGGAAGGAAGAAGACATCAAGAAACTGACATTGTTGCAGATGTAGAAAATGTCCCCAAATCAAAGCAGACATTTAATTGAAAAAAAATCACACAAAACTCCACTCAGCTGAAAGGAAAAAATTAAACCCTAAGAGAGAATACAGCTGATTCTTCAAATAGAACAGAAGCAGTATGAATAGAATGCACTTTATATCGAATATATTTGACATACTACTTTTTCACATGCCCCCTAAATTATTTTAAAATTTATTTATCACTTTTAAAATAAAATTTAAACCTGTCAAGGGTGTTCAAAACCCAAAAAGGTATTAAATTGAACATTAATGTAAATGAATTCTAGATTTCCTTCTAACCAAGTCAGAATCTAAGTTCAATGATCCTTTAAATGATTGGTGAAAATATAAATGAATTGAACGGCACTGTTCTGTGCATGTTCTATATGGGTTCACTTTCACATTTCTCTTGGAAGCTTCGTAAAATATCTCCACTCCTCAATGGTCTCCTACATTCATACTCAAGATGAAGAGAAAAGTCTGTCATCCAAACCAGGACATTTTTGGTACTGACCCAAGACCCTAAAATAATTGAAATTATATACTATTTTGGAAAACATATGCTTATTGATCATAAATTTTTTATAATTATAGATTTATAGATGGTCCCATCCAGAACCTATTTTCAAAATTAAAATTCTTTATGAAAATTAAAATGATATATCTGTGTACATTTCAACCAAATATTTCAAAACTTTTTATACTAATTATCTGAATATTTAAAATAATACAAGCAGACTAAATAATAGTTTTTTCTGAGCTGTATCTGTTCAAACATACTGTTTTATAGGAATTTTTTCTAAAAAAAAGGATCAATTTCCTTTGTGCAAAATTGCCTGCAGTCTTCAAAATGCATAAAACTTCTTCAAAGATAATACATGGAAATTGTTGACATTTCCAACATACTTTGTAAATCATAATAGTTTTCATCAAATAAATTCCCTAAATTTACTGTTCTTTTCAATGTTTCCCTGATTGAGATGCTGCAATTTTTTTCTTTTCTGCTTACTTTTGTTCCATTCTGGCAAAGAATGTACATTCATTGTTGAGAGATCATTCTCCATGGGTCTTTCACATTTTTACCTATCTTCAGAGTGACAACTGACTGTCCTTTGTTCCAGGCTACAGTTCCAGGGATATTTGTACAGAAAATATCCTTGGAATATAAGGTCTCCTTCCTAAGCAAAAGGCAAGTTGGTTTACAGTCTTAGAGGATAAAGATGGTATCTCCCCAACAGCGAAGTTCAGGCATACTTCCTGTCCATTATCAAAGACTCAGGTTCCCTAAGGTAAGTTTCCCAAAAGTAAATGTTTCCCTGCTATACAGCAACTTACAGTATACAAATATTATCTGAGGCTCTTTGCACCAGATATGGGATATGGGAGTTTACAGTATCCTTGCAAAAAATCATGCCACTCTGATGCTATGGTCTGGATATGGTTTATCCCCCAAAGGTTCATGTGTTAGAAAGGTAGTACCCAGTGATGAGAAGTGGTAGGGTCTTAAAGAGATGAAGCACACTGGGAGGTTGTGACTGGCCACTCTCTCCTGTCTGGCATCTTGTCTGGTAATGTCATCTCTTCCCTAACACATGTGCTTCACCCTATGATGTCATCTGTCCTGATATCCTCACCAAAGATTAGCTGATGTCAACATTTATGTCCTTGAACCTCCAAAACTGTGAGCTAATAAACCTGTTTTCTTTACAAAGCACTCAGACTTAGGCATTTCATTATAGTAATGGAAAAAGAACAATACATCTGCTAAGCTCTGTCCCAGGAGTCATATGTCTTCTATCACCATCCATAAAAATCTGGAAGGCTAACATATTATCTTAAAAGTAAGGTAAAATCCTTAGATGTGCCACAGTTCTTGTCAATTTTTGTGATGAGGATGGCATGCTAATAGAGACATGACTTAATGGAAGAGGAAGGAGAAGAAACTTTGGGGCTGAATAAAGAAAAATTTAAATTATTTTAAAATTAATATATTTTTACTTGAAAAATCTGAGGATGTCCATAAGATTAGTAGTGAGTAGTGTCCAAATATGTTTGGTCAATAAATGGTTCTTCACTTTATTACTGAAGAATTAAGGAAGTGGTTTTAAACCAATTACTAGGAAATTGGTCAAAGACTCTACTAAGATGTGTAGGGTGTTGTTAACTGTTCTCCAGATGACCAAATTTTCTTACTAGTTGGCCTGTCAACCTTAAGTTCTCCACATTATGGCAACTAGCACTAAGATCCATTCTGGATATGTGGAAGGCTCCACCCTTGCAAACAACAAATACAGAAATGAACCTCTATTTGGATGGGAAAAAAAGGCAAATTTGTCATCAGTGTGACAGAAATCAAGCTAATTCTTAGTTTTAGGATGATCTAGGAGTCCATGGTGTGGGATATGTCACACCTTTCAGAGAGGAATTGCAACAGTTGGGTATCATTTGTCTCAGTCTCTCCTGAAGGCCATCAAGCCAACCTCAGATCCATTCAAACTGACAGAGAAGGTCTCAGTTTTTCTTGCCTGCTATGAGAAGCCTTTGACTTTCTTGGGGAGATTTCCTTGAGAGACAAAACTCCACAGGGAAATCAGAGGAGTCATTGACTAGTATTCAGGGTCTTCCATCCCCAGATTAGATTTAAAATCTGATTAATCAATGGAAAGTGATATACTAACCCAAAGGACTCTGCATATATTCTTATGGTCAGCCTCATTGATCTGGAAAACTCTCCTAACCCTTATATTAAAACTGGGAAAAAATATAAGAGATGTTAACATAGTAATTGTGCAGTAATTGACTCAGATTAAAGTGGGCTTCTTTTTATTTTTTTATTTTTATTTTTTGAAAGTAAATGTTAACATATTTTCTTCAAATTTACTTCTGATTTTGTTTCCATTTTTTCTATTTTATTTTATTTATTTATTTTTCTTTTTTTAATTGTTGGTTGTTCAAAACATTACATACTTCTTTATATATCATATTTCACACTTTGATTCAAGTGGGTTATGAATTCCCATTTTTACCCCGTATACAGATTGCAGAATCACATCAGTTACACTTCCATTGATTTACATATTGCCATACTCGTGTCTGTTGTATTCTGCTGCCTTTCCTATCCTCTACTATCCCCCCTCCCCTCCCCTCCCCTTCCCTCTTCTCTCTCTACCCCCTCTACTGTAATTCATTTCTCCCCCTTGTATTATTTTTCCCTTTCCCCTCACTTCCTCTTGTATGTAATTTTGTATAACCCTGAGGGTCTCCTTCCATTTCCATGCAATTTCCCTTCTCTCTCCCTTTCCCTCCCACCTCTCATCCCTTAATGTTAGTCTTCTTCTCATGCTCTTCTTTCCTACTCCGTTCTTAGTTACTCTCCTTATATCAAAGAACAGATTTGGCATTTGTTTTTTAGGGATTGACTAGCTTCACTTAGCATAATCTGCTCTAATGCCATCCATTTCCCTTCAAATTCTATGATTTTGTCATTTTTTAATGCAGAGTAATATTCCATTGTGTATAAATGCCACATTTTTTTTTATCCATTCGTCTATTGAAGGGCATCTAGGTTGGTTCCACAGTCTTGCTATTGTGAATAGTGCTGCTATGAACATCAATGTAGCAGTGTCCCTGTAGCATGCTCTTTTTAGGTCTTTAGGGAATAGACCCAGAAGGGGAATATCTGGGTCAAATGGTGGTTCCATTCCCAGCTTTCCAAGAAATCTCCATACTGCTTTCCAAATTGGCTGCACCAATTTGCAGTCCCACCAGCAATGTACAAGTGTACCCTTTTCCCCACATCCTCTCCAGCACTTGTTGTTGTTTGACTTCCTAATGGCTGCCATTCTTACTGGAGTGAGATGGTATCTTAGGGTGGTTTTAATTTGCATTTCTCTGACTGCTAGAGATGGTGAGCATTTTTTCATGTACTTGTTGATTGATTGTATGTCCTCCTCTGAGAAGTGTCTGTTCAGGTCCTTGGCCCATTTGTTGATTGGGTTATTTGTTATCTTATTGTCTAATTTTTTGAGCTCTTTGTATACTCTGGATATTAGGGCTCTATCTGAAGTGTGAGGAGTAAAGATTTGTTCCCAGGATGTAGGCTCCCTATTTACCTCTCTTATTGTTTCTTTTGCTGAGAAAAAAACTTTTTAGTTTGAGTAAGTCCCATTTGTTGATTCTAGATATTAACTCTTATGCTATGGGTGTCCTATTGAGGAATATGGAGCCCGACTCCACAGTATGTAGGTTGTAGCCAACTTTTTCTTCTATCAGATGCCACGTCTCTGATTTGATATCAAGCTCCTTGATCCATTTTGAGTTAACTTTTGTGCATGGCGAGAGAAAGGGATTCAGTTTCATTTTGTTGCATATGGATTTCCAGTTTTCCCAGCACCATTTGTTGAAGATGCTATCCTTCCTCCATTGCATGCTTTTAGCCCCTTTATCAAATATAAGAAAGTTGTAGTTTTGTGGGTTGGTTTCTGTGTCCTCTATTCTGTACCATTGGTCCACCCGCCTGTTTTGGTACCAGTACCATGCTGTTTTTGGTACTATTGCTCTGTAGTATAGTTTGAAGTCTGGTATTGCTATACCACCTGATCACACTTCCTGCTTAGCATTGTTTTTGCTATTCTGGGTCTTTTATTTTTCCATATGAATTTCATGATTGCTTTCTCTAATTCTACAAGAAATGCCATTGGGATTTTGATTGGCATTGCATTAAACCTATAGAGAACTTTTGGTAATATCACCATTTTGATGATGTTAGTTCTGCCTATCCATGAACAGGGTATATTTTTCCATCTTCTAAGATCTTCTTCAATTTCTCTCTTTAGGGTTCTGTAGTTTTCATTGTATAAGTCTTTCACCTCTTTTGTTAGGTTGATTCCCAAGTATTTTATTTTTATTTTTTTGAGGATATTGTGAATGGAGTAGTTGTCCTCATTTCCATTTCAGAGGATTTGTCGCTGATATACAGGAATGCCTTTGATTTATGCGTGTTGATTTTATATCTTGCCACTTTGCTGAATTCATTTATTAGTTCTAATAGTTTCTTTGTAGACCCTTTTGGGTCTGCTAGGTATAGAATCATGTCATCTGCAAATAGTGATAATTTAAGTTCTTCTTTTCTATTTTTATGCCTTTAATTTCTTTCGTCTGTCTAATTGCTCTGGCCAGTGTTTTGAGAACTATGTTGAACAGAAGTGGTAAGAGATGGCATCCCTGTCTTGTTCCAGATTTTAGTGGAAATGCCTTCAATTTTTCTCCATTCAGAATGATGCTAGCCTGAGGCTTAGCATAGATTGCTTTTACAATGTTGAGGTATGTTCCTGTTATCCCTAGTTTTTCTAGAGTTTTGAACATAAAGGGATGCTGTACTTTGTTGAATGCTTTTTCTGCATCTATTGAGATGATCATATGGTTCTTATTTTTAAGTCTATTGATGTGGTGAATAACATTTATTGATTTCCATATATTGAACCAGCCTTGCATCCCAGGGATGAATCCTACTTGATCATGGTGCACAATTTTTTTGATATGTTTTTGTATCTGATTCGCCAGAATTTTATTAAGGATTTTTGCATCTAGGTTCATTAGAGATATTGGTCTGTAGTTTTCTTGCTTTGAAGTGTCTTTGTCTGGTTTAGGAATCAGGGTGTTGTTGGCCTCGTAGAATGAATTTGGAAGTTCTCCCTCTTTTTCTATTTCCTGAAATAGTTTGAAAAGTATTGGTATTAGTTCCTCTTTAAAGGTTTTGTAAAACTCTGCTGTATATCCATCCGGTCCTGGGCTTTTCTTAGTTGGTAGTCTTTTGATGGTTTCTTCTATTTCCTCCATTGATATTGGTCTGTTTTGGCGGTCTATATCCTCCTGACTCAATCTGGGCAGATTGTATGACTTAAGAAATTTATCGATGCCTTCACTATCTTCTATTTTATTGGAATGTAAGGATTCAAAATAATTTCTTATTATCTTCTGTATTTCTGAAGTGTCTGTTGTGATATTGCCTTTTTCATCCTGTATGCTAGTAATTTGAGTTCTCTCTCTTCTTCTCTTCATTAGCATGGCTAAGGGTCTGTCGATCTTATTTATTTTTTCAAAGAACCAACTTTTAGTTTTATAATTTTTTCAATTGTTTCTTTTGTTTTGATTTCATTAATTTCAGCTCTGATTTTAATTATTTCTTGCCTTTTGCTGTTGTTTTGCTCTTCTTTTTCTAGGATTTTGAGATGAAGTATTTATTTATACTCATATCAAAGAATTCAGGATATACATGCTTCAGATGATCTGGAGTCTCAAGGAAGACATTAGACAGCAAAATCAGACAATGAAAAATCACTTCAACAATGAATTACATAAACAAATCCAGGAAGCAAAAGATCAACTATACAGGAAGATACAGGTTATAAAAAACAAACAAACAGAAATCCTAGAAATGCAGGAAGCAATAAACCAACTTAAAAACTCAATTGAGAATACTACCAGCAGAGTAGAACACTTAGAAGATAGAACATTTATTTGTTGTTTTTTTTTTCTTTTTTTAAGGAATGAACTCCAAGCAATGAATTTTCCTCTTAGAACTGCTTTCAATGTGTCCCATAGATTCCGATATGTTGTGTCTGTGTTTTCATTTATCTCTAAGAATTTTGTAATTTCCTCCTTGATGTCTTCTATAACCCATTGATCATTCAGTAAACTATTGTTCATTCTCCAAGTGATGCATGATTTTTCTTCCTTCTTTTATCGTTGATTTTCAATTTCATTCCATTATGACCAGATAAGATGCATGGTATTATCTCTACTCCTTTATATTGTCTAAGAGTTGCCCTGTGACATAATATATGATCTATTTTTGAGAAGGATCCTTGTGCTGCTGAGAAAAAAGTGTAACTGCTTGATGTTGGGTGGTATATTCTATATATGTCAATTAAGTCTAGGTTATTAATTGTGTTATTGAGTTCTATAGTTTCCTTATTCAACTTTTGTTTGGAAGATCTGTCCAGTTGTGAGAGAGGTGTGTTGAAGTCTCCCATGATTATTGTATGGTGGTCTATTAGACTCTTGAACTTGAGAAGAGTTTGTTTGATGAACATAGCTGCACCATTGTTTGGGGCATATATATTTATGATTGTTATGTCTTGTTGGTGTATGGTTCCCTTGAGCAGTATGTAGTGTCCCTCTTTATCCTTTTTGATTAACTTTGGCTTGAAATCTATTTTATTTGATATGAGTATGGACACTCCTGCTTGTTTCCGAAGTCCATATGAGTGATATGATTTTTCGCAACCTTTCACCTTCAGTCTATGTATGTCTTTTCCTATCAAATGCGTCTCCTGTAGGCAGCATATTGTTGGGTCATGTTTTGTGATCCATTCTACTAGCCTGTGTCTCTTAATTGGTGAGTTTAAGCCATTAACATTTAGGGTTATTATTGAGATATGGGTTGTTCTTCCAGCCATATTTGTTTATTTATGCTACTAAACATGGTTTGTTTTTCTCTTTGATTATTTTCCCCCCTTTACTGTCCTACCTCCCACTGTTGGTTTTCATTGTTATTTTCCATTTCCTCTTCCTGTAATGTTTTGCTGAGGATTTTTTGGAGAGATGGTTTTCTAGCTGCAACTTCTTTTAACTTTTGTTTATCGTGGAAGGTTTTAATTTCATCTTCCATCCTGAAGCTTAAGCTGATTGGTTTACCCCTAAATGTAATCTGCTTCCTTTCTCTTGTAGCTTTTAAAATTCTCTCCTTATTCTGTATGTTGGGCATCTTCATTATAATGTGTCTAGGTGTGGATCTCTTATGATTTTGCACATTCGGCGTCCTATAGGCTTCTAGGATTTGGGATTCTGTCTCATTCTTCAAGTCTGGGAAGTTTTCTCGTATTATTTCATTGAATAGATTGTTTATTCCTTTGGTTTGGACCTCTATGCCTTCCTGTATCCCAATGACTCTTAAGTTTGGTCTCTTTATGTTATCCCATATTTCTTGGATGTTCTGCTCATGGTTTCTTAGCAGACTTGCTGAGCTGTCTATGTTCTTTTCAAGTTGAACTACTTTGTCTTCATTGTCTGATGTTCTATCTTCTAAGTGTTCTACTCTGCTGGTAGTATTCTCAATTGAGTTTTTAAGTTGGTTTATTGCTTCCTGCATTTCTAGGATTTCTGTTTGTTTGTTTTTTTTATTACCTCTATCTCCCTGTATAGTTGATCTTTTGCTTCCTGGATTTGTTTATGTAATTCATTGTTGAAGTGATCTTTCATTGTCTGATTTTGCTGTCTAATGTCTTCCTTGAGACTCCAGATCATCTGAAGCATGTATATCCTGAATTCTTTATCTGACATTCCATTTGCTGCAGATATTACCTCTTCTAACGTTGAGTTGACCTGCATTGCTTGTGGTCCTTTCTTTCCTTGTCTCTTCATACTGTTCGCATTTCTTTCTGCTTGGTGAAACTGTTGTGTTATTGAATTTTCCCCCTATATATTTGTATTGCTCTTGTATAGTTGCAAAGTCTCCCGCGCAGGCGCAGGTGGCGGCTCTGCTCCTCCTCCAATTGGGGCAATGTGCCTACCACACCAGCAGGCCGCTGGGCCTGTTCTGCCGGTTGGTAGCAGGTCTGCCTACCTTGCAGGTGCGGGCGGCGGCTCTGCTCCTCCGCGGGTTGCTGGGCCTGTTCTGTCTTTTGGTTGCAGGTCTGGCCTGTTCTGTTGGTGGTCGCAGTTCCGCCTACCTTGGAGGTGCGTGGGGCAGCTCTGCCATACGGCGGGTTGCTGGGCCTGTTCTGCAGGTGGGTCACAGGTCCGCCTACCTTGCAGGTGTGGTTGGCAGCTCTGCCCCTCCGCGGGCCACTGGGCCTATTATGTTGGTGGTCACAGTTCTACCTACCTTGCAGGCACGGGGGGAGAGGGCGACTCTGCCCCTCAACAGGCTGCTGGGCCTCTTCTGCTGGTGGGTTGCAGGTCTGCCTACCTTGCAGGCGCATGGGGCGGCTCTGCCCCTCCAGGGGTTGCTGGGCCTGACCTGCAGGTGGGTGGCAGGTCCGCCTACCTTGCAGGCGTGGAGGCAGCTCTGCCCTTCCACAGGCCGCTGGGCCTGTTCTGCTGGTGGGTCGCAGGTCCGCCTACCTTGCAGGCACGTGGGGCGGCTCTGCCACTCCGCAGGTTGCTAGGCCTATTCTGCTGGTGGGTCACAGGTCCGCCTACCTTGCAGGTGTGGTTGGCAGCTCTGCCCCTCCGCGGGCCACTGAGCCTGTTCTGTTGGTGGTCACAGTTCCGCCTACTTTACAGGCGCGGGAGGAGGGGGCGGCTCTGCCCCTCCGCGGGTTGCTGGGCCTGACCTGCCAGTGGGTCGCAGGTCCGCCTACCTTGCAGGTGCGGGGTTGGCTCTGCCCTTCCGCAGGCTGCTCTGGGCTTCTTTTTAAAAAGTTATTGTGTGTGAGCTTAGCACAAGGAGGCAAAGGTTACAAATCCAACATTTCTATCCAAAAAGGAATGTGGCTGTGGTTGTCAAGTCAAGGTGTTCCCAAAGCAGAAATGGACAGTGTCACTGATATGACTTTGCTATTCAACATAGGGCTTGGAAGTTTGTCTAGTTAGCTGCTGTACTGTTTGAAATCAAATATAAATGCAAAGCCTTGTTTAATGTCATGGAGCTACTTTCTCCCTCTACTCCCTGATCATTCTTGTACTGAACCCTTTCCTCAGTGGTTTTTAGGAGAAAGATTATTGGTGTGCAGCCAAGTTCTCCCTGTCCCCAAGAGAAAATCAAAGGCCATACATACCCATTTGAATATTCCATGGAATTTCAAGGTGGAAGAGATTCAAACTTGTGACATTATCTTGGCTCTAGGCAACCAGGTCATTATCCTGCTTAGACCTGGACAAGAAAAAAGCACTTAAATTCAGTTAATGGGGTCTGGGTTGGATTCACACTGGAAAAGAAAGGACTGCAACACCTTAGGGAACTTGGCGGTAATTGAATGTGCTGCTATTATTGTTCAACAACCAAATGTATAGTAAGAGTTGAGGTGTTATACTCTTGTACTTCCCTATCCTACAAATGCCAGAGGGAGTCCCCCAACTGGGAAGAGCCACATGTAGTGAAGTGATAAAGAGAACTGTAAATTGCTCCTCAAATCATCTCCCTTTTTCCCTCCAGGCCTAGCAGAAACAGTATAATATCCCAGGAGGAAAAAAGGAAATCACAGCCATGAAGCTTTAACTGAAAGGCAGCAGGGGTAGTGAAAAAATGCAATATCTCAATATAATAGCCCTAAACAGCCAATGATAAAAGCTAATGGGAACTTGAGAACTGCTGATTTCAGCTGTTCCCAAAGTTACAGGCGTTGTAACTGTAATCGAATCCACTGCACAAACTGAAGGCACTCGGTATGATCTCCTAGATATTGCCAGCACCCTCTATATGAGTTCATTGGCATCCTAGCACCCAAACCAATTCACTGGCTTCTGATATCAGGTTCCAGTATTCTCCCAGGGATAACTAAACTCCCTTACCATTTGTTACCAGTGGGAGAGTCAAAATCATACAAATGCCTCTACCCTCTGATATCCAAAGCTTTCACTATGTAGATAATATTCTTTAGTTGAGCCAGTTTTAAATACTCTAACTATAATGTTATCACACTTCTGCCAGCAGAGGTAGAAGATAAACTTTGAAAAAATTCAGGGGTCTTTTTGCTGAATAAACTTCCTTGGGGCTATGAAGGCAAAACGTTCAATTGCAGTGTTCAGTCCCTTCCTCAGTCAAGGATAAGATGCTGTCTCTGCCCTTCAACCACCAACACTTAATTGGACTTTGGTATTGGAGACAGTATACAGGACATTCTATTTGGGTGTATGTATATAGCATTATCCTTTGATTGAGGACCCAAACTATCAGGTTGCTTTGGAAGTTGTCTGCTAAGCCATGGCAAGATCTCAAACTTTGGGCCCTAGAGCCCTAATAACTAGTAGCTTTTGGACTGCAAGTTTCTATCACTGGTGGTTTTTCTAATTGAAGCCTCTGTCAAAGAGAGATAGTCACATCCAAAGGTGCCCCTTGTGGTTTTCAACTAGTTTTCTCCTTGATGTGGCTACAATGAACACTTTAGCTTGCTACTGAGCCCTTGATTATATGTCTTAAGTACCTAGTAAGAAAATTTTCTCCTCACTCTTTATCAACATCCTGGGGGAGGGCGTTTATTCTTTTACCTACAATTTAAGAAGATTTTGTCCAGTGCCAAAAGCATTTTAGTACTAAAATAGTATTAGAATTACCTATTAATTTTAAAGAATGAAGTATTAAATAATAATTAGTCTTTCCATTTTATGGCCAGAGACTTTTTGGGGGTTCTTCTTTCTGCCAAGGAGGGTGTAAGCCACCTGAGAAATTAAAGTCTAGAATAATTAGTGAAGAACAAAAGACAAAGAGTCAGAAATATATTTTCAAAAGCAGGGTCCTGATAGGCTTAGTCCACAAGGGGGTTGGAGCTAGACAAAAGAAGATGGTTCCAGTGGTTTATTTGAGGGGTTACATCAAAGGCAAGTATAAGGTCTCAAAGGTAGAGTCTTGCTTCCTGATGTCTTGCAGTCAGCAGGTTAATTGGAATCTTGGCAGGTCATACCCATCTCAGTTGCTATGTGGGACATGGCAGAGCTGAATAGGAATTCACAATATCTCTGAGCAGTCTTACACAGAGGAAATGTGCACTGGAAGTTCCCATACACCAGATGTTCCTATTCACTAGGCTGCGATGCCTACAAAGTCCATACATGGCCCACGAACAGTTCACAGCACCATTTGAAAATTTTTTTCCCACCTGTTTGAATCTTTGCATATTTTCTCAGTCTGTATATTCTATATAAATACAGTGCTTTTCTTATCAAACTCTTGCCAGTTTTAAAATTTCTGCTTCTGTAGCTATATTTATGTAGGTAACCGTCATGAGTTGAAATAGTTTCCCTATTTCCATTTCTAGGACTTTAATGCAAAAGTAGAGGAAATAATTTGTTTACCTTTTTTCCCCCCAGCTACCTTATTGAATTTCTGGACTAATTTCAGCTGTTTTGCTATATGTTCTTTTGCTTTCAAGGAATATGATCTGTAAAACATTAATTTAGCCATTGTTTTTCAAAATTAACATTTATTTTATTTTCTTGTTTTATTACAGTTGCTAGGACCTCCAAAAAAATATTGAATAGTAACAATGGTAACAGGAATCTCCAATTAGTTGTAGAAATGATGCACCTAAGAGTGTACAAGGAGCACAATCTGGGAAGGACAACTGCATGACTTTGCATCACAAATTCACAGATTGCTTTGTGTGCTCTTGGGAAAAATATTTAACTTCTCTATGCTTTAGTTTTCCCATTTGCCACATGGGGAATATGGTATTATCTATCACATATGATTTCTGTGAAATTAATACATCGTAAGTTGTATAGAAGAGCTAGCTATCATTTATTCTAGATTTAATTGAAAAGCTTTTATATTTTAGAAGTATTTTGCTATTTAGATTATTATTTGTTGTGGGAATATACTGAATTGTGGATACATTTTAAATACATTTTTTTTCCAGTTTTACTGAGTTTTTTTATTCATGATTTTTCAGTACCTATGTATATTTCCACATGGTCTTTTTGTCTTAATTGATTAATCTCACAATTATAGTGATACTGAATTGCTTTTAAATTTTTGAAGGCATTACCTCTTCGTGATACTGCATTTTTATATATTCTATATGCTCATATTTTACTTAGAATTTTGTATATGTTAATAAATGAGTTTTGTTTGTGTACTATATTGATGCTTGATAAAGTTTTCTCACTAAGTTTGTGAGATTTATGAGATTAAGAAAGAAGGTTTTGAGCTTCTTCTATGGCTTAAAATAGTTTAAATAACCTGAAATAAACTTTTTTTAAAAGGTTGTATAAAACTTGGCTGAGAATCCATCTGTCTCTGGTGTCTACTTGAATGATATAACTTTATTCACCTTTTCAATCTTGTCTTTGGTAATTGGTCTGTTCCTAGATCCTACATCTTCTTAGGTCAAATATGATATTTTATCTTTTGCTATAAAATCAGCTATCTTTCTAAGTCTTCAGATTTGATGTCAAAATACATGTAGTCCTTCTAAATCTCTTCTATGTTTATATCTACTTTCTCATTTGTAATCTTTCATATACTTTTATTTTTTTATATTCAGGCTTACCTATATTGTTGTCCCTCCCCACAAAAAAAGAACTTTTACTTTTTTACTTTTACTGTAGATTTTGGTGTTTTAATTTATTAAATTCAGTTTATATCTGCTTTAATTTCATCTTTCTACTTTCTTTTGGTTCCTTTTAGTATTTTTCACTGTTTTATTTTCTATTTTTATTCTCCAATATTGAAAGAATTAAAGTTGTTGTTTTTCTCTGTAGCATAGTTTTTTTTTTTTTGCTGTTTCACAGCTTTGAGGATGAATATTCTCATTGCCATTGCTTCTCATATAGCATAAAGTTCCTTTTTTCCTCATTGACCCAACATAATGTTTCTAGAAACATGTTTCTAAGTAGCCAGAATGTTTACCTATTTATTATTTATTTCAAATATTACAGATATATAATCAAAGAATGTGACCTATAAAAAGCTATCAATACCATTAAAATTTTTAACTTTTTTTATTGTCAACTTCATGATCATTTTTATAGAACTTTCAGAATATTTAAAAATCATTTCTTTTTATAAGGATCTATTTATATCCATTAAATTAAATGTGCTAACTGCATGACTCAATTCATCCATATCTTTACTCTTTAATCTTAATCTATCAGAATTGCTGATAGAGGAACACTGAAGGTGTATATTCATACAAGAATAATCTATTGTGCTTTTACCTAGGTGCCTACATGAATTAATAAGTATTATTTATAAAGTTTTGACTAGAATTATATTCAGTAGACAGTACAAGAAAGCCCAATAACTTAACAGAACCATGTCTATTTTATTTATGTTACAAAAGGTTGTATGAAGGTATGTAGGTAGGTATAGGACACTTATGGGGGTCTATGGATGCCATCAAGAAAGAAGTCAATCCCAAAGAACCCCATTTGCAACATGGGGAATATGGTATTATCTATCACATATGATTTCTGTGAAATTAATACATTGTAAGCAGTATAGAAGAGCTAGCTATCATTTATTCTAGATTTAATTGAAAAGCTTTTATATTTTAGAAGTGTTTTGCTATTTAGGTTGTTTTCTCTGATATGTGGATACTAATTTACAATACAGGTGAGGTCTGGGGAAGAATAGAGGTACTTTGTATTAGACAGAGGGTAGTGAAGGGAGAGAAGGGGGCAAGGTAGTAGAATGAATTGGACATTATCCAATGTGCATATGTGGTTACATGACCTGTGTAACTCTGCATCATGTAAACCAGAAGAATGAGAAGTTATATTCCATTTATGTATGATGTGTCAAAATGCATTCTACTGTCATGTATAACTTATTAGAAAAAAATGAAAAATTTTAAAAAAGTAAAAGAAAAAGAAATGATAATATTTTAGATCCAAAAAAAAAAAAAAAAGGAAAAGAAAGCAGGCCCTTTGCTCTTCTGCTGTGTCATCCTGAGTAGTGGCTGCTAAAACTAGAGGATAGCTTGACTGTTCCAGCAGCAGAAAGGATAAAGAAGAAGAAATGCACCAACAGATGTCAATGTTTATATCGCATTGGCCAGAATCAAATCGCATGATTGCCTCTCAGTTTAAAAAATCTTAAATAGATGAGCTCTTCGTTTTAGAGCTTCCAAAATTGAAGAAGGCAAGTTAAAGGAAGTGAGCATGGCTGTCGAAGAAATCAATTATGTATCTGTCATACATAAGAACTGTTCACACATGTTCAGAATTCAAAGATCTTAATATTTGTGCTCAGGTGCCCAAATGAATTAGTAAGTATGATTTGTAAAGTTTTGACTAGAATAGTGCCTCTCGGTTTCCTCAGCATTATTCCAACTTCCTCCTTTTTCTCTCCTAGTTATATCGTACTTTATTTAAAAAAAGAAATATTTGTAAAGTAAAAATATAAATATAAAACTTATGATTTTTCAATCAGATTGAAATGGGGAGAACAATGGAGAAAATGTGGGTATTAACTTATATCAGGAAACAAAATCTTAGGAAATTTTATTCCATGGATTCTCTGGACTCTGTATCCAATTGTTAATGTGTACTAAAAAATAAACCAGGTATGGATATGTTACTCCAAATTTTGATGTGTAGACTTGTCACATTGTTTTACTTTCTCTAAAACAAGTTAACTCTATTGAAAATTTAAATTTTGCCTTTGCCATTTAATGTTCTAATCCATGGAATGTTGTTCTGTGTAAGATGTGAGGTGAACATTTGCTTTTCATTCTTCTCCCATGTAGATAACCAACTGTTTTAGCTGTAACTATTGAATACTAAATTCTTGCCCTAGTGATTTTCCATGCCACCTTTATCAAATATCAGATTTCTATATACACATGGTTCTTTTGCTAAGCTTTATATTCTATTTCATGTATGCATTTATCTGTCTGTGAATAACATATGCTAAATAACATAACTTTATGTCTTTGTATCTATAAGAGAAACTACCTTCACATTTTCATTTGCTCAAGAAGTATATTTTGGCTGTTTTAGATTTTCATTGAGTTACACAAAGAATACTTTTGGTATTTAGACCAGAGTTACAATGAATCTGTGATCTATATGGGAATAATTAAGATTTTTGTGATATATCCCCATTGATAAACAAGGGATTCCTTTCCATTTATTCATCTTTTTAAAAATCCTTCAAAAATGTCTCGGAGTGACCTATATACAAGTTTTTTTATCTTTATTTTTTGTTCATTTATTTTTATGTGGTGCTGAGGATTAAACTCAGTGCCTCACATGTGTGAGGCAAATTCTCTGCCACTGAGCCACAATTTCAGCCCCTACATACAGGTTTTGTAAATTCTTTTTTAGACTCAGTCTTAAAAATTGTACTTTATATTTTATTATAAATGGTATCTTCATTGTTATTATTATTCTAATTGTTTCTGACTTACAGATGTATAATTAACTTTTGTATGTGATCTTATGTTTAGCTACTTTTTAAGCTACTTTATTATTATTATTTGTTTACTCAATTTTGAGGGATTTTAAATAGATAATTGTATCACTTGAAAATGGCAGGGTTTTCCCCCTCCTTTCCTAACCTTATAATATTTTAAATTATAATAGCACATGATATTTAACAAAATATGGTAAACATGATTTAAATATATGATCTTTATCAAAGTTTTTTTTCTTTTTCTTTTTCCCCTAACATTTTACTTTTAATTAATTCCTTTATCTATGGAACTAGGTAGAAATTTCTACACACTGTTGAATAGAAGGATTTACGTGAAGTTGAAATAAAGCACTTAAAATTATAAGATAAAAATGCAGGCGAATATTTTTCTTACATTGTGCCAGAAAATGATTTCTTAAACTACCACAAAAGCACTTGATAGGAAAGAGACTAAAATTGTGATATCATTTATATGTGAAAAAGTCCTACAAGTCAATAAAAAGAAGTGAAAACTGGACAAACCCTAACAGACATTTCAGAGAAGAGAAACCATGTATTACTAAAAAGCATACAAAACATTGCTCAATCTATCTAGTACCCAGGGAAATGTGAAACAAGATTAGGAAATGTTATTTCACACTCATTCAATTGGCAAAACCTGAAAATCCGATGATACCAAGTACTATAGAGACTATAGACCATGCCCCCACACTTCTCATGGGATGTGAATTAAAATATGCACTTTGGAAAACAGTTTGGATTGTCTTATAAAGTTGAATATTTGCACACCTACTGAACCAGCAATTCCACTTCTAGTTATTTATCCAAAAGCAGTTTAGCAAATGTACCAGAAAATACCTCTTAGCATTGTTCACAATAGCACAGATCTAGAGACAACCTAAATGCCCAATGGCAAGAGTTTTAATAAACTCTAGCTTAATCACAGAAATATGCAACATCAATGAAAATTAATGAGCTAAGCTACATGTGACACATAAATGAATTTTATGAAAATTATGAGTGCAAGAAGCAAGTCCAAGAGGATCCATACATTATGATACCCTTTTTATAAAATTCAAAAAGTGACTGAATATTCTTTAGGATATACATGTATATAAATGTAATAATTTTTCTTTAAGGCAGAATAATAATAAAAAATAAAATTCAAAATAATAACCATTCCAAAGGCAAACAACAAATGGAATAGGGAGGAGCATGTATGTGTACATTAGTTAAGTTTCCAATTATTGATTCAGGCAGTGGATTCATATAATTCCATCATTTTGTGAGTGAATATATGAAATTAAGATAATGAATGAATATGAAATTATGATAATAAATGAATATATGAAATAAGATAAATGGAGGCCATGATGACAGTGTGTAATAAGCTAAGATTATGATTAGTCATATTTGGTGCCATAAGATAAAAATAAATGATAATAACAATTGTGACAATAATAATAAGTAAATAAAATTAATTCTATTTGAAGTTTCCGTCCCCCAAGCTGGGTGTGGGGAGGATTTGATCTCAGGCATATGGAGGAGTTCTCTTCCCAATGTCCTTTATAGGTTACTGGGACAGATCCCTCTACACTCACAACCATTGCAATTATTACTGACATTCCCATTATTCAAGTTCTATGTGATTTTTCTATCTCCATGACATGCTTTGTAGTCTGTAAGCAATTTCACCTTTCACCCTGTGACACAGTCCCTCCCTGAGGCAAAGAAGTACAAAAGCTTTGCTACTTTCTAAGAATTGAACAAGAGAAAAAGAAAACAAAATACAGAGAACAAATAACAAATTAATATCTCAAAAAGTTGCCCTAAACATCACAAAAAAGAGAATGAATTTTCTATTATATTTATTGACCTGTGAGACATGCTTTAACAAGCTTATACTTTCTTCTCCCACATCAAAATTTCCAAATAAGGGTTATTGTATTCTTCTGAATAAATTAAGAAGATCCGCACTTGCTATACCTCTAAATATTTGCTTTGCCTCTAAGCCCAACTCTTTGGTGACTGAACTTAAGGAAATTTTTAATTACAATTTTACATGTAGCCTTGTTTACTTTGAAAACCAGAAACTGTTGGGATAAATGACTAAAGGCACAGAAAACAAACTAAGAAAGGTCTCATATCAAGTGGGAAATGGGTCCTTTGGCAATTGCTTTTTATTGCTTTTTTCCCCCTATTTTTTGAACATAGAGTTTATTAACATTATATTGCCAAATGAAGCAGCTGAGTCTAGTTTGTCTATTACTAATATTATCATTCATTAATAATAAATGGATAAGTCAGATAAGTATTTCATAATATTTGCATGATCCAAACTGTGAACTACATTACAGCTGTTTAATGAGGGATGATCCTGGGTCGACCTGCTAAAAATCAACACTGTGCTTGCCCTTATAACTTTATTCTCTCACTCTGACATGTTTTTCTTACATCGATTAATGAGCTTTTCTATTTTTGTCTTTTCCATGTTTAACTTGCAAAGAGAAGAAAGCATCTCAGTTGATGCATCTGAGTGTCAGGTAGAGAGGAGCTGCTGAGCTGAGAGAAAGGGAATTTAAGCAGATAATTAAATTTGCAGGGCACTGCAGAAAAGATAGTGGTATAACTGTAAGAACAGTTCTCCCAACAAGGGAAGAGGCAGAAGATAATAGGGAGATGACTGCTTCCCAGGGTATGAACATATAGGAGGGCTTTCTTTAATTTTTCCAAAGATAGAACATCAGTTTCCCAGCCTAGGACACAATGATAATAATAAAGATATTTTTTCTTCTCTCCTTATTACTATGTATATTTTTCCTTTTTATTGTCATATCTCTCTAAATGACAAAGAAAATCCAAAGAGTAAATCTGGAATTATAAAGGTGTCTCTTGGACTAAAACTACTCTTAAACATTTGAAGAAACAGATTCTAATATTCTGAATAAATACAAGCACATAGGATGTGTCTTTAAAAATCTTTATGGGCACCTATTATTTTTTATAAGTGTAAAAAATTATATTATAAACAATAGACTTGGCCTATGTGAAGACATAATGTATTTTAATTATATATATATATATATATATATACACACACACAAATATACATACATACACATATATGCATATAAATGTATACAATTGTATTTATTATGAGTCTTCATTTTTGTAAGATTATTGCCCTGAGCTTTTATGCTGTTTCCAATGGTGTTTAATTACTTGGAGTAGTTAAAAGGAAAGACAAACATGTTCTAACAATTGACCAATAAAATGTCTCAGATTATTTCAAGTTCACGCATGCCTGAGCCTTGCTTCTTTTAGAAGTAACAGATCATCTTTAAACCCGTGGACACAAACTGATGACTAATGGCCCTCTTTCTTTTTATATCCGCTGACGAATGTGTGGGGTCTGTAAGATTTTGCTTCATTCGCCATGCATTTCGTAAATGTGTGAGAGATCTACAGAGCTCCAAGTGTTCCTGCTCAAATTGTGTCTCCCTCACCCAACCTCAACATTTCCTTACTCACAAATGACACTCGACACTAATTCTGAGAATATTACCGAGAACTGACCACACAGTTTCCCTAAGAGATCATTTAAAGGAAACTCATCACACCTCATTTCTACATTAATCTCAGGCCCTGAAATAAATCTGAACTTTTCAAATCATCCTTCATCACCCACATTTGATCTGTCATACAACTCTTCATACTCTAACCTAACCTTTGGTCTCTCGAACTTGATTGTATTTACTGATGCTCACTCATCTACCTCTTCTCTAGATCTTCTAACTCTTCTCTAGATATTTTCACCTTTTCATCTAGCAGAAATGTAGCTAATTCTCTGATTAAACTGCTTCTCCTATAGATATAAATGGCTGCTTTTTGAAATCTCATTCCCCATGTGACACCACAGATGGGGAGACAGATAGAAAGGTATCCTGCCTGATCTTTACTGCTGCTTCAGAAAATTGGTCCTTTTACTTCCTTTCTTCCTGAAAACTCCCAGACCTTTAAAGCACATTTCATCAGACTGGATCCCTAGGTACCATTCTTATTTGTTATCACCATCAACCTTTAGATCCCTTTCTCATTTGTTATCCCTTTCACCATTACTTCTATATTCTGAGTACTTCTGTATTCTGCCTCTCATTCCTTGACTTCTTTACATCCAACAGTTTGTTATCTCCTCCTCACTTTAGCAATCCAATCCCAAAGTTTTGTCTTTGAACTTTTCATTACCAATTGCTCACTGCACCACTCCCATAATCTACAGTCTAATCCCTATCAATTTCTACCTTTGCATAGCATCTATTTTAGTATCCCAACTCCAAAGATATCTTGATTTCTAGTTCATTAACCAAATTTGAAAAATTCCCACATTTTCTTTATAAAGATTATCACTTCTTCCAGCTTAGCTTATATAAAACATTACCGCAATCGTTCTTTTGCCTGTATTCTCAACTCTTCCTCTCTATTCTTTCTCTGTTAATCTTCCAAGAAAATGTTAGTTGCTACTTAAACACAACCACACACCAGTTCTACATTTGAACTCTAAGTAATAGATTTGGCTGAAGTAAAATACAGAATCATTACTAAATACTTTTCACTTTGAGATCCAAATCTCAAAGATCACTTTGAAGTGCCCAAGTAATACTGCCACAAGTCTCTTGTGCTCTCATTTCTCAAAGGATATATTTTGCACTTCCTCTCTCCAATAAATATCTCATTTAGACTCAAATGATACTCTCAATTCTTATTCCTTCAGAAAATAAAATAAATCAGATGAGATGACCTCAGAATTTCATTGCAAAACTATCAGCATCTCTTCTTGTTATTGTTGAAATATGTCAAGCTTATTCTGTCCTTGAACCTTGTGCCTAGACAGGTCTCCCCTCAGATATTCACTATGACTTTCTTCTTAATGTGATTTACACCTCTGTTCAATTGTCACTTTTTCAGAGAGATGCTCCTGACTACCTTATCAGAAAAGTCCTCATTCATTGCTCTAGTCCTTAAAAAGCATTATAGGCTTTATTACTACATAAGGCTATGTTGCATATTTGCTTTTTTGTTTTCTCTCTAGAATGAAAAAGGAATCTGCTGATCATTCATCTGAAGCACCTGAAACAGTATATGACACATAGATGCTTCAATAGCTAAATTTGAACAATTTCTTAAATTGTTATTTAAGGATGTAATGAAAGAGTCTCAAAACCTCTAGCTTGAAAAAAAACTTTAATGAGATAAAATAATTATCTGAATAAATAGATATACTATGTTCATGAATCAGAAGATTTAAGTTGTTCATTCTTCCCTAATTAAAGAGTCAACACAAGCCCAATCAAAGTCCAAGAAAAACTTTTTAAATCTAGAAACTGACAAATTTTAGATTTACATGCAAATACAAAAGACATGTAATGGCAAAACAATCTGGAAAGAAAGAATAAAGTTGGTGGCCTTGTATTACTTGATTTCAAGGCTCGCTGCAAACTATCTTAATCATGATTATGTGGTATTAATGTAAATAAATAAAGTATAAATACATGTAATATATGGATATATCATTAATAATTAGACAGAAAGAGATTCATTTTGAGGGATTGATTCACATGATTATGGAGGCTGAAAAGGCCCCATGCTTCAAAACAAGTAATATAATTCAGTCCTAGTCCTAAGCCTGAGAACCAGGGGCACCAATGGTGTAAATCTCATTCTGAATGAAGAAGAATATGAAATGTCCTAGCTCAAGCAGTTGGTCAAGAAAAAATGGAATGACTTTATCCTTCTTCCACTTTTTGTTCTATTCAGGCCCTCAATGAATTAGATACTATCCAGCCACATTAGAGAGGGCAAAACACCTTCATAGATAAGTCTTGAAATAATGTTTAGACTGGGCACCTCATGGTCCCATCAAGTTGATATACAAAATTAAGTACTACAGTCTGATTAAAACAACAACAACAACAAAATGTACATATAGCAAGATTCTATTTATATAAATGTCTTAGTTACCTATTGTATAATAAACCATCCCAAAACTTAATGATTTAAAGAAATGAAATTATGCAATTTGCTGTCAAATCTGTAATTTTAACAAAGATGAATGGGGATGGTTCATCTCTGCTTCAAACAGTATTAGCTAGCTCTTCTAAGACTGACAGAACCATTTCCAAGATAGTCCACCTAGATGGCTAGAAAATGGGTGTTGGATGTTGACTGTAAACAGCCAGGACTGTTAGGGCCTTGGTTTCTCTATGCAAAGGTCTCCTTATGGACTCCTTGGCGTTCCTGACAGTGTGCCAGCTAGTTTCTAAGAGCAGACGTTAGATAACAGAGCTTCCACTTCTTGCTGAAAGAGATGTCAAAGAATGTGTGGCCAACTTTAATCTCACAGATATGCAGTACTGGAATACAGAGCACTAATCCAGGAGAAATTAGAAGAGTTTCGTCTTGGGACAGGAAAAGTGGCAGGGCTTTATTGGTAAAGCATATAAATTTCTTAGGTGGTAAAAATGTTCCATTTCTTAATTAAAGTAGTGTATACAGAGGTGTATAATATAAATAGTCAAAAGTAATCAAACTATAAAACTAAAGATATGTGCATTTCACTATATACAAATTTTGCCTTGATTTTTAAAAATAGTTTTCTTAAAATTATTTGGAACATATTTCCACTTAATGGAAGTTTAGAAGAGAGAATACTATGCTGTGAGTTCTGTTGAGAAACTCTTTGGATTTTTTTTTTTACTAACTTTTTTAGTTAGTAAAAAAAAATCAGAAAATAATGTTTCAAATCTTATTCAAGACATTTTCAGGTCAAATAAGCTCACAATCAAAAATTCTGGAGAAAACAGAATCAACATTTTTGTTAATTACAAATGATAAATTATATATTCGTATACACAAATACATATCATGTATGTATATGTATATATATGTGTGTACATATATATTATTGATCATTTTAATGAAGTTTTTGCACTCTTGTTTCAAGAAAGTTAAAAGAAAAATCTTTCTAAAGTCATTTAAAAATCAGTTCCTGAAATACACTAATGATGACATAAGATCAAGACCAATATTTGACATCCTGGATTTGGTGCCATTGAAAAGCATTAGCAATATGAGTTGTCCCTCAAGGGCTTTTTAAATAACAAAAGAATTACTGGACTGTTAAGTATATTTTATTAGATTTTGATTCTTAGGAATTGTTCTCTCTCCATGTAAAACGAAAGGCAATTCATTTAAAAAAATCCCATTAACCATAGCCTTTCATTTTTCAGAAAGTCTGGATAACATTAGAAGAAAATGTAATAGAACTTCAAAAGTATAAACTTTGCTTTCCTGGTGCTAGAGATTGAACCCAGAGCCTTTGGCACATACTACATAAGTGCACTATCACCAAGTTACATTTTCCAGTTCATAAACTTTATGAAGGATAACAATTTACCTTAGTTGCAAAATTACACTTGTATCTTTGTTTACTAAGGACTTGAGCTGGAAGCTTGTGCCCTGAGTTATAATCCCAGTTTTCTCTTACCAAACAGGTATCCTTATGCAGGTAACCTCCAAGTAGGCCATCTCAGTGGCTTAGAAGTGAATATTGGTGAGTTGCCATTCACTATCTCCCAAGAAGTTTTCTACTGAAACAGTTCTAGGATTGTGTGACTTGCTCTTGTCTTCTTTCTTTCCCAGCCTCCCTGTCCTTCAAGTGACCTCCCGCTTCAAGTTTTTGGTCATTAAATGTTGTAAGTGAGTTCATGATTCTATTCCCAATTAGAGAAAAATAACTTCTAGTTACCTCCCCAAACCATTCTTTCTTCTATGTTTGCAGGCACATTCCTAGTAGACAGTGCTACCCAGCACAGCTATAGGTTCATCAAGAATAGCCATGTGCATTGGACCTGTCTCTCATTCTGAAGCCTGATGGCAATTGATGCCATGCATGCCCAAAGAATGGGATGCATGGAAAGGATCAGCCCCCAGGGAGCTCTTAATGCTTCCTACTTCTTGGAATTCCTTCTCCCATAACTCCTAGGCAGTTAGCAACTTTAGAAATACTTCATTATGTCCAAACACTCTAATGTAGTATCTACCACATCTGCCTTCTTCTAAAGTGATTCATTTGTCAAAATAACTTCTTTTCTCTCCTTATAACCTGATACCAATCAAGGTCTTCAGGCCCTCAGCATAATTAACTAAATAAATCCCACTGAAGTAGAATGATTGATAGGCTTAGACTTCATAGCACTACTTATGAAAATTGATTTCTAATTAGTGGGAAACTGTCAAGAGTAAGATACACAATTTTTAGTACCAGCCACCTGTTCTAGGCCTATTCTGGGATTCCATCTAAGTTTGTCTCCTTTCTGCTGACTTGTCAAATGAATAGAGTTTGGTGACTTGAAAGTCCATTCAGAAACTTGTCAGTCAAATATTACAATGGAACAAGTGTTGTTTGGGGTTAGGAGAGGGTGACATAGGGATATTTTTATTTGTTGCATTAGATTATTGGAGAGTTCTAGATGTGCTGGGATACCCAGTTATCCACCCTGGTTCAACACTTCCATTTTTAAAATATTTAAATACTTTCATGTAAGTTTATAAAGAGTCACTACCCCAAGTCCCTTGAAACCCCTGATTCCCCCAGATCCCCAAACTCCATGGGGTCTAGTACTGAAGAATTATTGTTTAATGTGTAATAATTGGGTGCTCTGGGGCCTTGTTCCAGTACTATGATAGATATCCACTCTGCTTGAATTGGTGCCCACAGGACACCAGTTAATTATAAAGTAAGCTGATCATATGATTAGATACTGTTTTCTGATAACCATTTGTAGGTTAATAGCATCAACACTGAGTTACTTGAATCAATGACTAAATGATCATTCAAATGAAGTAAATCACATCAAATACTCCTCCCTACTTTGGAATGTATTATGTAATTTTAAGGAAGTTTGAATTCTTAACTATGCTTTTAGGGTAGTATTAGAAGTCAATAATAAAAACTAAGTTGCTATTGTTTGCCAATATTCAAGATAACCAGCACCTAAGGGAAAGTAAGAGAATAAACAAATACTGGGCATTTTTTAATGCCAGGATCTTTTGTCCCCTTAAATACTCATGAAAACCCTCTCATTATTACCATTCCTATTTTACAGATGGGTAATTTACTGTTCAAAGTTACATCTAATATCACATAGCTCCTTACACACTAGCACAAAAATGATCTATTATATACCTTTCCAAATAATAGTGTGAGAAAATACAAATGTGCCCATTTAAGAAGCCAAGACTCAGGGTGGAGAAGTTGCTTTGCTCTCGACTTTCATTCCAGACTCACACATGCTTGGCAGTATCAAAACATCCTATTGGAAGCATACATTCAGTTCAGCTACCTCCCCTGCTTTCTTTCAACCCCATGGCCTCAGCATCAGTTTTTATTAGAGCTCATCAGTTCTTGCAGTCTGCAGGCACGAGCACACTCACACACTCAGAGCCACAAACCAATTCTCTTCCTTACTTCAGAAGGAATTTTATTAGTCTAAAATTTTAAAAGATAAAGATTTAATTAATTTTTTTTTTAGCACTAGATGTTTTCTTTTTTCTTTTTCTCTCCCTCACAATTTCTAAAGAACAGCAGGGGAGTTCTATATTTTCAGTCTTACTGTGTACTGGGAAAGGAAGCCTAATTTTACCAGTGTGCAAACTCTCATTCTTCCCCTCGTCTGGATAAACAAATTAATCTAATCATGACAAGACCTGTTAAGAAGAGAGGAGGAAGAGAGACAAGAGGAGGAGGGGAGACAAGAAAGGAAGTGGGGAGAGAAAGGCAGAGTTGAGGAGGGGGAAGGCTAGAATACTCAAAACAGATTGCCATGGAAGAAGAAAGAATGTATTCCATTGTAAAAGGCTCTTTTTTCAGAAGAAAACTACTTCTGGATACAAACTAAGCCTCCTACTGTTAAACTATTTAACTCTGTCCAATCTCCACGGGTCTCATCTAAATTAATTTCATTCCTTTGTCAGGGTCCTCCCCTCTTTAGTTAACCCAGCTCCATCTGTCCTCCATGAAGGATTGCCGGGCACTCCAGCTTCATATCTTCCTGGCTGCCTTGGGCTTCCAAGGATCAATCTCTCAAACAAAAGCAGCTCATTCAGGGACACAGTGAGCGAGAATTAATTGGCAAGAGCCATCCTCAATACTATGGAGAAAACCCCAAACAAATAGAAAATGCCAAGCTTGTTTTAATGAAAAGCTATTTCTGTAACTGTTAATTCCACCATCACCATGTTATATAGCTCTGACAATGAATCTCTCCATTTAGGTTTTCTCTAGAAACTGCTTTTAAGGAAACATTCACACATATCAAACAATTTTATAAAGAAAATGTATATGAAATGCAAACCAGTTATTTAGCAAGTAACTCCCAAACAACAAGACCCATTACAGAGATTTAGCTCCAGAGGGGATAATGTAATCATACTGTCACTTCTTCATCTTTAGGTGGGAAAGCTGAGGCACAAAGGGCCTGTGTAAAATTCCTTCCTGCACTACAGAGTTAGTGGCAAAGCTAAGAATAGGAACTAGGTCTGAGTTCTGGTCCAATGATCTGATCTCCTTCATTGTAAATTTTGAAGGTAGATAAAGACAGAAAGCATTTACATTTAGAACAATGTAAAGCAATCTCATATTTTTAATAAGCCCTCAACCATAAAAATGTGACTACTTTTCAAATTCCTGTTCCCTTCCACCACTCACTTTTTTTGTACTAAGAAATAAAAGCTATTCTTCATATAAATTTAGCAGTCATTGAAAGGAAAATGTGCTGCCTTAGAAATCATACACAATGTGCTTTATAATCAATTTACACGTTCAGAATTACTCATTTTCTGACTTATGCTTGTTGTTCTTTTCCACTCACATGGTTAAATTTTTTAAAAATCAATAACATCTTTTAAAAAACATATTTTTATGTTTTTTCCCCAAATATTAATTGGAATATAATAATGACCTTATGCATATTTCCATTTAATGTTCATCAACCCAGGGCTGTCTTGCTTCTTCTCCATTGTTCACAATTTGTTCCTTTTCTTCTTTATTGATTTTCCTTCTGCCAAATAAAAATGAGTGTTCCCCACAACCAGAGATATGACAAGTTGTGCTCCATATATATAATAAGAATTGTAATGCAGTCTGCTGTTATATACAAATAAATAAAAGAATAATGTATGGTGCAGCTAAAAAAAAAAAAAAAAGTACGCTGCCATCTCTGCTAATGCTACTTTCTCTCTCTCCCTCTTTTTAAAAAATTTGTTCTAATTAGTTATACATGACAGTAGAATGCATTTTGACACATCGTACATAAATGGAATATAACTTCTCATTCTTCTTGTTGGATATGATGTAGAGTTATAAAAAAAAAATGAGTGTTCCCCAAGTCTTTGCTCTAAAGCCATTCTTCATACTTTGGTCAACAAAATTTCCTCTTCTTTCTTAGCTTTCCCCTTTGAAATCGAATCACCACCTGTACGTATCCTTCTCCAGATTCAGTACCACATAAGTACCCAGAACTCCTCCCTGCATTAAACTTTTACTCCCTGGATAAAACTCAGAAAGTTGTTTTTCTTCATCTCAAATCACTACTTGTCAACCAGTAATGTTCTCTCAGTAATGTCCTCTCAAAGGTATAAAGTGCCCACTTTATGAAGTATTTTGAGGATTAAATGAACTAGTTCAGATAGTTCCCAGACTGTAATACATCTTTAGTATATTTGATCTGTTATGATGTTACTTTTAATATTATTTTCAAGTCATTTCCTGGATCATCTCCAGTCCTAAAATGCTATTGAAAAAAATATAGAATACCAAGATAAATGTGTGAAAAGCAACAGGAGACCTATCAGGCACCGTTTTGAACTAAGGATTGAATATCACTAACAATAAGACCTCCCAATGTCTTTCACCTCCTGATATGATGCACTGAGAAAGGCACATCACCTGTCACAAATGACAACCTGAATCTAATCAGGAAAGAGTAGGAGATGAACTCAGATATTAAGAGACACTCTAAAAGATAACTGTCCAAGTTTAGTAAAAGTGCCAAGGTAATGAAAGATAAAGAAAAACTGGAAAACTATTTCTGATTGGAGAAAATTAAGAAAGCACATTTATTGAATATAATATGTGATTCTGGACCAGAAAAAGACATCCGAGAGACAATTTTTGGAATCTCAATTGAGTCTGTATATTAGTTCATGGTATTATATCAATGTTAATATCCTGGTTCATATCATTATGTTATGAAAATTTAAGTTTAAGATTTGGGGGGGCTGGGATTGTGGCTCTGTGGTAGAGTGCTCGTCTAGCATGCATGAGGCACTGGGTTCAATTCTCAGCACCACATAAATGTAAAATAAAGATATTGTGTCAACCTAAAACTAAAGAATAAATATTAAAAGGAAAAAAAGTCTGGGGGATATAGTTCAGTGGTAAAGCACCCTGGATTCAATTCCCAGGAGCACTAAAAAAAAAAAAAAAAAAAAAAGATTTGGGAAAATTGTGGGATAGGAGATGGTGAATGGGGGTGGGGGAGTGCTGGGGAATTATATTGGCCATACTATATTGTTATATCGTATGCATGTATAAATACATAATAAATAAATAAATATTTGGGCAAGTTGTGTGAACAGTATATGGAATTCTTTGTACTATTTTTGCAATGTTCTGAAATTGTTTCAAAATAAAAGGTCTGCATTAAAAAATAATAAAAAGCAATACAAAATACAGATGGAAGACAAGAGAGAAAGAATTCAAACTCAATGCATAGGTTGAAAGGAGGAAAGGAAGAAGAATAGCAAGATGATTTGGAAGGTGGAAGTCTTTGAGATGGGATATTGAGGAAGGTAAAGAAAAGAGCACAATTGAAAGCAGCAAAAAGAAAACGCAAGTGTGCTTTGGATATAAGTCATCAGACACAGAGTGATTTTGTGTCTCTGTAGGAGGCTGAACAATGTGCCTCTCCCCCCAAAATGCCATCATATTTCAATCCCCCAAAAACTATAATTATGTTACCTCACATGGTTATAAAAGACTTGACAGATATGACTCAACTAAGTATTTTTTCCCATACTTTTACTTTTTTTTGAATTTGTTAATGATACAGAGTTCTTGCACTGCCAAACCATGCCTGAGAATCCAAAGAAGGAAACGGTATAATGGAAAGCCTCATCCATTCATCATACAGTATATTAAAATTTAACCCATATGCATTTTGAGAATTTCACAATCTTTAAAAAGTACATAATATAACAAGAGTTGGAATTTAAGTCTGCTGCTGGTCTTCAAATTTCATCTTAGGATCTTGAAATGAGGATTATCCAGGAGGGCTCAAAGCAATGAGATAGCTCCTTGTTAGAGGGAGGTAGGAAGATTCACAGCAGAAAGGAGATAGGACAAAGGAAGTAGAGGTTGAGGTGGTGCAACCTAAGGATGGAGTAAGAAGCTGTGAGCCAAGAATGCAGGCAGTGTCTAGAAGCTAGAAAAGATAAGAAAACAGATTTTTTCCCTTGCAGCTTCCAAAAGGGCCATAGCTCTACTAACACCATGATTTTTGACTCTGATCCCCAGAGCTATAAGAGAAGAAATAGGTGCTAGCTGAAGCTACTAAGCTTGCTTGTGTGTGTGTGTGTGTGTGTGTGTGTGTGTGTGTGTGTGTGTTTAAACAGCAGCAATAGGAAGCTAAAAGTCTCTATTGCCAATCTTTTTATATATAAATAGACTTTTTAGTTGTAGATGGACACAATACCTTTATTTTGTTTACTTATTTTTATGTGGTGCTAAGGATCGAACCCAGTGCCTCAAGCATGTGAGGCAAATGCTCTACCACTAAGTCAGAACCCAACCACTCTATTCTCATCCTTTGGGCTATTCCAGTTTCGTTGCCGTCTGGACTAGGGTTATAGTCTCTTACCTATGCTGTCTTGCTTCTATTCTTCATTTTTCTCTTCTACAAAATATAGAACTTACTTTTCCCAAACTTTGTACTAATCATGTCATTCTCTTAAACCAAAGTTGTTAAGAAAAATTCTATACTTATTATGTTGGCACTTAAGAACCTTCATAATCCGTTCTCAATGTGCATTTTCACCTTTATCTGGATTTCTTGGCAGCATTAACTTTGCATCCAGGCAAATTGTTTTAGTCACAGTCTCCAGAGCTCTCACCCTGCATTTAAAAATGACAATTTTGAAGGATCAGGTAATGTCTCTACTTTTCTATGTCTCAACTCATAGTAACTTTTCTTTCCACCGCACTTCTAAGGTCTTTAATGACTGTGCTCTGAAACCCTCACATCATCTACTCTTAGTGTCCAACCTCAAAGTCCTCAGAATTTTCCAATAGCCTTAATTCCTGAGAACTTAAACCTATGAAAATCAGACCCCATTAGATAGAATGATAGGATTGCCTTCTAAAGACTTGATTTAGGATGTTGTAAATATATGTGTGTCTGGGTGGCAGATTTAGGAAATAAACAAAATGTATAAAATAATTTTCTGGAAGCAAGTCTAAAACTAACAAGAAAAAATATGTTTTGGGCAATATGATGTAATGGTTAGGAGGCTCTGTGGTCATGTTATCTGGGTTCAAATCTTGGATCTCTCACTGTGTGGTTTTATCCCAATAGCAGATATCACTATTGGTTAAAATAACAAAATAGTCTTTGCTTAGAATATTATAAGCAAATCTTCTGATTACATACTTATTTCACACACGGATTTTCCTACCAAGAGAGAATCCATTTGCATGAACTGTGTTTCTTGTTGTAAATTGGCATTTGGGTTCACACTTCAGTCTCTTGTGATTTCGGTTATTAATTCAATAACTAAGCCTGTCTGAAGTCAGATAAATCAAGTGAAGAAACTGAAGCAATTTGCTGCATTTTCTGGCCAATCAAACAACTTTGCACTGGTTTTGCATCTGAATTATTTAGACTGGTTGTCTGTAATGATCAAATCCACCAGATTATTGCTCAACTTTTCACTATAATTTGCATAGATAGCCTCCATGTGCACCTGGCATTGTCCAGGGAAGTGCTGGGCAGCTGCTCCATCGAAAACAATAACAGCTGTGAAGCTTAAATCATTTCATGTTTTAGTAAGATGACAACAACATGGCATGCAAGCAACAGACTGGAGATTCCTTTTGGACAATGCTTGTTGAAAATGCCAAATAGCAAAGAACCATGCAATACAACTGTGTACTGTAAACCCCACAGGTAGAAGAGCTTGTGGCTCCCTCAGGAAAACTTGGCGATTCACAGGTTCACAGTGTTGCCAAGAGCATGCTTCTTTAGCACACACCTTGAATCCCTTAAATTTTATGCCTGAACAGAACCAAAGAGAATTAAGAATAATTCATAATTTCCTCCATATTCTGGAGTTAAGTCATTGTAAGTAATGTGCCCATGAACACTTCTTGATGAAATCCTTCTACAGAAAAGACTTTTTACTCAAAAGTCTTTTTACTCAAAATTTTCTCTTTTATACAGGATTACAGAATTACATAAAGCTTCAGACCTAAAAAACTTATCTAGCAAAAATAAATAAATAAATGGGAATATCCCATGCTTCTTTGCATTATTCTTCATTGTACTACAGTCGTATATACCACAACAAATGAGAACATCCAATCATAAGAAATCAACTGTATGAAACTTGGACTGTAGAGAAAAGGATCCTCAATTCGGAAACTCTCAGATCACCAGAAATTCAGAGGCAAAAGAAGTTGACAAACTCAATAAGCTCTCTAGCTGTCCTTTAAATTATTTTGATGAAGAAAAGAGGAGCCTGCTGGAGTACAAGTCAAAAGTGCTCACCTATATCAAAATATTTGGCAGGCATGAGGCTGGGTCCTCTGCCTCAAAAGAAGCTCCAAGTCACTTGTCAGAGGTTTCTTACTTCTGCTGGATTTTTTTTGCTTTGAAGACCCCTGTTAAAAGCCAAATATCCCAGTGAGGAAAAGAGTTCCCTGCATACTATCAGGGTCCTTTATAGAAACCTGATCAAATGTGTTAGTTTCTTCTTAAAAATCACCAATGGACCCCCAGCTCTCTAGAAAGGAACCCTAACATTTCTTAACATGGTCCTTTCACAGTTTGGTCATGACATATCTTTTGTTTTCTTCCTCACTTTCAAGCTTTATTTAATAAAAAAATTTTCAGTTATAAAAATAATATGGTTATTACAATCTAAAAAAATCCAAAGTATAAACGTTAAAATAAAAAATAACACTAAGATAACTACCATTATTCATATTTAATTTTATTTTCTAATAATTGTTTTTACTATATAGGTAGACATTCTCTGTATGCCCCTTCTTTGTTTTTGTTTTGTTTTTATACTGTATCATGCCTTTGCTCTAAGTACATTTTCACAAGTATTTTCACCCTCACTTCTTAGAAATTCACTAGAAAGAGATAATAATGAAATTGTTTTCATCTATAACTTATTAAAGATGGCTATAAAAGGATAAAACCTTTTATGTTAAACATTTTACACTACATCTTTTTATCTTCTTTCATTTATTCAGGGGTTCTTATTGCCTTGGGATATGATTATAACAGCAAAACCCAGTTGAAAAAGAAATTCTTTACTTTCGAGCTTCAAAAATCATGATGAGAAAGGCTGTACCTGTGTAGCATGTATGAAACCCTGGATTCAATCCCAAGTACCCTGGCAGGCAGGGGCGGGGCGTGCATAATGAGAATCTCAAAGTGCAGACTGAGAATACATCAGTAGTTTTCCCAGGACTCTCCTCATTTGAAATACAAAAGTCTTACATCCTGAGATTACTCTCAGTTCCAGCAAATCATGACAGTTAGTGACTCTAGTAAAAGCCCAACTCTTCTTTCTCCTGTTTAGTTAGTTGTTAGAGAAAGCATCTTGGAAAGCAGCCAGCAGTTTCAGAGTGAAGAAGAATGCCCTGATTATCTGCCTTTTGTTTTTTTCTGAGAAATAGGAAACAAGAAAGTAGTGATTATGGGAAGAACTATGGAGGAAATGATAGTTGAAGAGAGTCTGAAAAGGAACTAGTCAGGGAGAGTGACCACATCACCTCTGGTGGCCTCACTGAGGGAGAAGACCAGGCCAGTCAGTACTGCTCTATCATTACTTCCAACTGAAGCTAACAGCCTGCCATCAGGGATTAATGAGAGGATCCTTAAAGTGACTCAGTGTGGGCTCCCTAGTGCACAGTGGAACCCCTCATTTTACAGATGAAGAAACAGAGGTTCAGAGAAAAAATCTTACTTAAGATCATTTACTTAGTAATAGTCAAGACTAAAATCCAGGATTCTACACTAGTCATGGTCAGTAACAGTTTGAAATAATATAAATAACCTTTATAGGACCTATTTTATGAGTCTAAACAGAAATATTTCCAAATTGTTAGGAACCCTGCAAGGGCTCAGATTTTGTTTTTCTTCCAAATGAACAAATGAGTGTTACTATTTCATGGATACTGACAAAAGCCATGGTGAGACTCCTGGGAGAGAGATAAAAAAGACCTTATTACTCACAACAAAAGCCTTGGCTCCAGCTTCGTGGTCACTTGCTTTAGGTCCCATACTTCCCAAGCATCATGGAGGTAATTCAAAGGGCTCCTGATGGATACCTGCAAAAACAATGGGTTGCACATACAGTAAGGAAAGCTGAGCTTGGCAATTCACTGTTCTTAGAGCAAGCAGAAGCAAGACTGCCTTTGATCTGGAGAGAGATACCCCCTCATTTCTCAAGGTCACTTGTTGCAAACACAACTCTGAAAATAGTCTGGTAAACAGTGGTCAGGACCTTGTGTTCTTGGTTGATACATCCATCAGGAACATGTGGGGACACACAGGGTCCATGGCAGCTTGTATCTCCCAACAACTATCATTTGAAGTGGGAGGGAAAAAAACCTAAGTGGCTATGTGGCATAATATTGTTCGTCCTTTTCCCATTCCTTCTGAAGACTGAGACTTGATTTACCCTACTACAGGAAATAAAACATTTTCCAAACACTGTGGTACTTTGCAAACACTTTATAACTGTTAATTTTACATATTAGTGTTCAAATCTGACTGTTAAACAAGGGTGATACTCCAGATATCTAAAATGGACACTTGTCAAGCAGAACAGAAACTGGCTATAAACAGCGCATATAAGTGCATGGGTTCCTCTAAGATTGAGCTTGTGCTCAACCAGGGATATGGGAAGTTGAACACCAAAAGTTTGCTGGAGTAAGTAAACATTGTCCAGTATTTGCCTGGGGATACAGCAGCTCTGTGAAGGCACATAAGTGATCACAGTGCAAGTCTGTTTGTTCTAATTAAATTGGAAGTTAATCCAGAAAATAACTTTATGGCTCAAAAAATCTCTGTTATTATTTTCTACATTTTCAAATGAATATGAGGAAATCTGTATGTACAAAAATTATCTAACTTGGAAGGCCAGGGTAATGTATGGCTTCAACTAAAAGAAATTTCTAGGGAACAGCTGTTAGAGAAAGGTCAAAGAATTCTTCAATTAAAAAAAAAGATAAAATAATTTGGGGGATGTTTTTATAGTCCTGAGGAAGTATTATGTGTGACTCTAGGGACAGTTCAATGGCACTTAAGATGCTTCTTTTACATATTGTCAATGGAGTGTGTCTGGCTAATCTCTGCAGGAGGTAAGATATAATTGACAGTGAAAATTTTCCCAAGAAATTATGTTATTTTCAGTCTCATTTGGAAGAAATGCTAAAGCTCATGCATGGCTCACAGCTACTCAATCAGCTGCTCACAAACCCAGAAACAGCTCAAGGAGAAAGTGCTTGTTTTTTTCTCTTGTCCTCTCAAAAAACATAATGGTTTCCTAGGAGTCACACCCTTGCCTTCTGGTTCTTAGAGTATTCCAATGAGAAGGGCTCAGATGACCTCATTTGGTGATCAGAAAAAGTCATAGTGCATAAATAAGTGCCAGGAGACTCACTAAATGCCAGGTGGAAGGTAGAAAGACATCTGAACAATGCTTTGTTGAGCTAATTCAAATTATCTGGACAAAGGTTTCATGTCTCTATTTCCCAGATAGGAACCACTGTGTCAACAAGGACAAGAAACAAATCAAAACATGTCTCAAGTCTTCATCATACCCTTATCACCACTCCATTCACCAGTTCCTAAATAAAGAGAAGGTTTATCTTTGCATTAAAATCCCAACCAGAGGCAGAACTAGCCCTTTAACAACAGAAGCTGTCAAGAATTCAGAGCATCACAATCTGAGTCAAGTAGATGGAAGCCCAGAGTTAGGTTGCTGTTCTAACAGTGCTATAAAGAAACTTAGAATCAACTCTTTTGCGTAATGATGAAATACAATAGGAGTTAAAAATCATCCATGTTGTGGTGGAAATGCATGCTCATAAGTTACTATGTATATTCCTTGAAGATGGCAAATTAATCATGTTATGGCTTGCCCTGTCCAAGAGCTTAGCTTAGGAAATGGGCTCTTGGAAGGGCCTTTGTGCCAGCAGCTGGATAAGCAGAGAACTAACACCTGGTAGGTCCAAATATGGAAGGAAGTGCATACCAGTTAAGAGAAAATATATGGTAAAATACAGAAGAAAAGACAGAACTAGTTTGAACACTGGTAGATAGTTCAAGGCCAGTAGTGTAGGAAACAAAGTTATAGGGTTCTGTAGGATTCTAGTTGCCAACAGGGAAATGAGAACATTTATTTATCTATTTTATTTTATTTAATTTTACGGCAACATTTCAAGCCTCCTTCAAAGAATGAGACACTAAATAATTTGTTCCTTATTCTTATTAAGAATTTTCTCAGAATTAACCAGCAAAGCACATAGGATTCCAATGCAGGTCTATCTGACTTCAAACAATATTCTTTTTCTGTGGAAGATAATACTAGACTGTTTTCCCTACAGAAAATAAAAGAGACCAAAAGGGATAAGCACGATATTGTATACACATATGTTCTGAAGATAACTGGACCTTAGAGGTAGGTACACTTAGGAGATTATTTCAATAGTCCTGGTACAGACAAGTCCTGCACTAGGTTAATAATAGGAAGAACATAAATGGGCAACTTGGCTGAAGTCAATGCTGTATTTGTTCTAGAAATCCAAGTAATATGTTTAACATTTAGGTATTAACCTCTTTTTTTTTTTTAAAGAAAACATTTAGCATAATGGTTTTAGGAGGAGAGATAAAAGAAAGGAAGTGGCAATTAGGACCCAAGATATTTAAATCTCATTTCTGTTTTGAAAAAATTACTGTTTTTTTTTCTATTGATAACACAGAAATATTTTAAAATATCAAAGAACTCAGCATTTTAACTTCAAATTTTATAAGGATCATTTATGAATTCCCATTTCCCAAAATGGTTTGATAATTTATAAATGAGATAGATAATAAAGTTATCAAATAAAAAGTGCTATATCAATGGAAATTGTTTAAAGTATTTTCATTTATTGCAGTAAAGAAGACCAGTGGGGTGCTTTGCAAATCAGGATGTCATTTAAAAATTCAAACCTGTTTTTATAACTTCATTTTTCTAATGTTAACTGAGGCAAAGATGGCAGCTAGTAAGCAACTCACAGTTCACTCAGTTCCAATTTCTCAATCATAAAAACATAAAAAAATTACCATGGAACTAGAAATACGAACATTAGCAATAACCTTCCAGATTCCAGAAGAAAATCTCCAATAAGTGAAACATAAACTTGGGCTTGACCCAGAAGTGTAAAGTCCAACACAAAGGAAGAAAATGCTGGTAGGAAGCGAGGTTTGGTGTTAGTCTATCTCAAGCTTGAGTCTGAACTCTCTCACTCCTTAGCAGTGTATCCTCAGCTGTTTCCTTAAATCTTATATTCTATTTTCTGCAAATTGGGAATAATTATTCCTGTCTCAGAGGGTTGCTGTAAGAATTAAATACAGTAGTATATGGAAAGTGTTTAACAAAGTGCCAAGTTCATTTTAAGAGATTAGTAATGGGAGCTCTTATGGGTTGCAAGACTTTTTCTTTTATTATGTTGCTATTTTTGGATATGCTGGATGTTTACAGAAGCTGGTGGTCACAGTTTTTCTGGTGAGCCAGTTTTCTAAAGCAATCAATGGAATATTTTCTATCCCATGTGTTAACAACTTTCTTCTTTCATCTACTCATAGACTATAATTACAAGTAATGTAATGCAAGCAAGGGTCAATGTTAGGTCTCAGAATGAACATTGGGATTTGTTGGCCATAAGAGAAAGGGGCAGAGAAGACTTGAAAAGACATGAGAATGCTGGTTTTCTTCACATATGCAGTCTAACAAGGAAAAACTACAGATGGATTCAAATTATCAAGAGCAATTTCTTTCCACATGTCATAGAACTAGGCAACAGAAGATGAAACAGGTTCTTTTCCAGCCTAGCAACCTGAAGTAGTTAAATAATCAGCAGGTGTGCAAATTACGTGTCCTATAAGATCCAAGAAGGTGCCTCTGAACCCTCTATGAATGTGAATCCTGCATTGGTGTTAGAATACAAATGCCAGGTCGGGTTAGCATTTCCTCACCCAAAGAAAACCGAAATAACAAACATACCTAAAAAAGGCATCTCTAAGATAAGAAAAAACAAACACTATCCATTCAAAAAATGAGGAAAAGATCCAAAGAGACATCTCACCAAAAACATATTAGCAAAAAAATATATATGGATGGCATATAAGCAGACAAAAAGATGTTAAACATCTAGACTTCCTAAATTACCTGAGTAATCACATTGTAATCTGAAAACTTACAACACAAAAACCTACATATGAGTGTTTATAATAGCTTTATTTAAATTGCTCCCAAACTGGAAGCAACCAAGATTTCCTTCAATATGTGAATGAATCAACAAATTGTGCTACAAATATTTGGTCATAAGATATAGAATATTATTCAATGAGTTTTAAAACTGAAGTATCAAATCATCTAAAGACAAATGTTTATATCTTAAGTGAGCATTGCCAAGGGAAATAAGTCATTATGAATAGACTATATATGTATACATAATTAAACTATAGAAACAGTAAACAGTTCAATGGTTGCCAAGATTTGGAGGCTTAGCAGTATTGAATACGTGAAATGTAAGGAATTTTTAAGGGCAGTAGAACTATTCTCTATGATATTATATTGATAAACACATAACATTATGCATTTTCCAAAACCCATAGAACCCTATGGTACAAAGAGTTAACCCTAATATATAAAATTTAGAAAGATCATTCAGGAGGTTGGGAGATCCCAGGATGAAATTCAGATTGAGATTTTAAAAACTCTAGTAGTATTACAAACATATGAAACAATCTCAAAGGGAACAGGAGAAAACATTCTGACTAAAGTAAAGTTTGAAAACGAGTAGCACATGTGAGACTAAAGGCAAGAATAGCACATAAGCACTATAATCTAGTTGATTCAAGCATTTTCCCAGGGGATCTCTAGTGAACAATTTTTTTGTGAAATCATTATATATGGATACTGGAATTGAACAAATAAGTAAATTAAGTAAAAGCAGAGGTGGTAGAAGCCAGGTAACTCATTGTCAGAGTGGGAGATTAAAAAAAAAAAAAAGCAAAAGGAGAAAGCTAGAACGATCTAGAATGAAATAGTTTAGATTTGAAGTAATCAGTTTGGCTCATGTCTACTTTAATATAGATACAAAAAGATATGTAGAAAATATTTATAGTATGTGTGTGGGTTAGTGTACATACATATCTCTTTGAGGGTCTAGAATAAATGGTACCTCCACAACAATGAGCACATATAGCCCAGATTTATTACCATTCTCAGGAGATGGCAAGCCCTAAGACCAAGCAATATACAAAATGAACCAAGCATGTAACAATGTACAATGGGACCAAGCAATGTACAAAATCAACCAGGAGCACCTTATAGTGCCAGAAAGTAAAGAAAAGAAGTGTTAAAAATAAACAAACATGCACTGAGGGGTATGTGTCAAAATGACACAGATGGGAGATAACTGAGGGAACTCCCAAAGATAAAACAATTTTAGCAACAGAATAAATAAAGTAATATTGAACAATAACTCAAAGTATAAAAAAGTCGTGAATCCATACTGATGGAAAAGTGTTTGATTGCATTCGACCTTCTACTTTTCGTTTTCTCTGATATGCAGAAGGTTGTCCAGGTAAGGGGGAAGGGGGTGCAGTGGGGGAGGGGGTGGATTTCATCAAAATAGAAGGAAGATCAGTAGAGTAGACAAAGGAGATTAAAGGGGTGAGAGGAGGTACCAGATAAGGGAACAAGAACGCAATGAATCTGACCTAATTTACCCATATACATAGATGAATACACCACAGTGAATGTCATCATTATGTACACGAGAAGACACTAATTTTAAAAGAAAACTATAAGAGAAGAAAAATCAGTAGAGGGAAGAGAGAAGGAGCAGGGAGAAAAGAAGGGAAAGGGGAAATAGTAAGAACTAAATTAGAGTAGATTACATACCATGCTTTTATAATTATATCAAAATGAATCCTAATGTTATGTATAACCCAAAAGAACCAATAATAAGAAAAAAATAAAAGAAATTCAAAGTATGGTTGATTAAATAAATAATAAGGAGAATGCAGAAGAATTGTAAATAATCTATGTAGGTACTCGGTTCTTTAGGAAGAGTAACAAAACTCCACTCCTCCCATGTAGACTGTGCATAGTGATGCCCTTCCTCAGAGCCTAGCATGAAAGAGGAGCTCACAGGGTAAAACTCTGAAGGCCACCACCTCAGCCAAGTGCACAAGGTTACGTAACAGCAACAAGCCATGTTAAAAGTTTATACTGTTGGTATTAAATAATCAGAATGTCACTGTGGCTTTATGGCATACTTCCCCAAGCCCCAGTCTAATCATGAGAAAAATATCAGACAAATCCCAACCAAAGGACATTCTACAAAACATCTGACAGATACTCTTCAGATTATCGAAGTGATCAAATACAACACAAACCTGAGAAACAGTCAACGGGAGTCTAAGGAGACATGGTGTCTAAATGTCAGGTTGCAATTCCAGGACGGGAGCCTGCCTTGAGTTAGGTATCCAGTATATCTATGTCTCTCATGTCTGAGGTTCAGCAAAATTGGGAGAAACATCTATGGTTCACAGAACACCCCAACTCTTCACCTCAGGCTTTGTAGGCTACCAGCTCTGAAGAGCCCTGCACTCTGCACTCTTGGCTGGAGTACTAGAGACCAAGTTCATTTCTTGTCACTCCCCTCCCCTGCCACACACACTACTGTCTAGTCCACTGTTAATGCACCCTAGTAGTAGCTTTGCTTTTACTTTTCAGCTCAGACTTTGGAGTATTTTTTAAATTTCATCAAAGACAGAGTTTGGTTATTTCTCATTCCTTTTTAAAAAGTTAGCATTTTCTTTGAGGATCGGAAAGCTCTTTATTCCAACATTCTTCCTAGGAAGTCCAATATTATTTGGAGTAAGCATAAAAAGAAAAGTTAACTGCATCCCTCAGCACTCTTTCCCTTCCTGTCCAGTATCTTGTATTAGTTTTATGTTTTATGACAAAGTAGATTACTGTAGTATTTTGTGGCACCTTTTTGAACTCTCAGGAAGTCAGACCAGTAATATCTTATATATATTTTAGTACAAGAGCAATGGTATAACTGCTGAAACAAAAAATAAAATCAATCCATATTCCCTATAGGATTTTGCCAAACTTCTAGTTAGCAGCAAAGAATCCAAACACAGACTGACCTTCTGATTTCTTTAAGAGTCCACCTAGACTTGCAGTAGAATTTCCCATATTTAAGAGTTTGCCTTACCAAATATAATTTTTTCTATTTACTAAATTATTTATATCTATTTATGTGAGATTGTGAACATCAAGTACCAGTGAATTTGACTTTTTAAATTTGAAAACTGCACATAAGATTTAATATTGTTGTCAAATTTTTCCCCCAAATAATTTTTATTATATCATTTTTTTTTCTTTCCCAAGTACCTACCTAGTCTACATTAAACAAAAGGGTTCAAAAAATAACAATGTGCTATAAATGTACTGCAGGAAGTTAGTGATTCAGATTTATGGTTTTTATCTGATAAAGATAATTTTGAAAATAAAACAGCAAGATTATTTTTTTAAAGAATGCTACACAGACATGAGGTTTAAATTTCTCAACCTTCTGTAAGAAAGATTTAGCTAACAAGAAAAGATTTTCCTCTAACTTTCTACTTATCCCCCAGCCTCCTATCCCCTTCAGAAAGTAAAGATAGTGCTCTATTAGCCTTCCTTACAGTATTTGAGCAGCTAACACTGCTGTTGAAGTAGCATCAGGTGCAAGAACCTCCAGGGATTGGGGATAGGGGCTGTGTGTTCTTTGCAGGTTGCATAAGGTTGTGCACTCTGCTTTGGGGATCATGCAGGTTATCACCCAGGTCTGTGCCCTCTGGGCTGGGGCATCTGTGCCAATGCCCAGAGAAATTTCAGCCCAGCGGAGCAACTTTCATTCATGCAATCAGCTTGCCCTTTTCCTTCTACCTCTTCCTTCTTTGTTAAAATTATATCTATCTTAAATGCTCAGTAGAATTTAAGATGTCCATTTCGTCTATACTATGATGAACCCTAGAATCTGGAGAGGTTGACTTGAGTTGCTGCTCAGAAGCATGCCTTCCCAGAGAGGAAAAATATCCAAGAAGGGAAAATTCTCCCCTGTGTGCCCTATTTTGCTTCAAAGGAGGATGAAGACAGCAGCACTGACCTTACAGAGTGATTAAAAGAATGACATGAATTAATATAAAGCCCTGGTATCTAGTAAGCTCCCAATAAAAGCCAATTATAATAATTATTATACATTTTTCTTCTCAGTTGTTGCTATGGTCTGAATGTGTCCCCCAAATTAAAGTGTTGAAAACTTAATCTCCAGTGTAATAGTGTTAGGAAGTAAGATCTAATGGAAAGTATCTAAATAAATGAATTTTTGTCACTATAAAAGGGCTACAGGTATTGGTCTGTTCTTTTCTGCTATTCTGCCATAAGAGGATACAGTTCATCATTCTCTTGACCTTCTACCAACCACCTTGTAAAAATGCAATAAGAATACCCTGTATTTGTCTGCTTCCAGTTGCTGTGACAAAACACTTAAGAAAATCAACTTGGAGGAGAGGTCTATTTTGGCTCACGGTTTTAGTGTTTCCGTTCACTTGGTTCCATGGTTTCTGGGCCTGTGGTGAGACAGAATACCATGTTTGGGATGGTGTGGTGCAATAAATCTTCTCAGCTCTTGGCAGTCAGTAAGTAAAGAGAAACAAACTGGCCAGAGTTCCAATCTACAAACTGATAACCTACTTCCTCTAACTAGGCTCCACATCCTAAAGTTTCTACCACCTTCCAATAGCCCACTAAGTTATTAATCCATAAATGGCTCAATTTGTTAATGAGGCCAGAGACGGCGTGATCCAATCACCTTCCAAATATCCTATCTCTGAACACAGCTGCCTTGGGAGACATTTCAGACTCAAATCATGACAGACCCACACCAGAAAACATCATGATCTTATTAGGCTTTTTGGTCTGCAGAACTGTGGAAACTAATTTCAGTTCTTTATAAATTATACATGGTATAAATAATATATGGGATTTCATGACACAAATTATCAAGCACAAATTATCTTATTGTATTTCCCACAATTTTTACATTTCTTGATTTCATCACTTACCTTTTGAGTTTTACATTTTTTCTTTGAGTCTTAATTTTTTCTCTTTTATACTATTATAATCTTTTATGCTATTCTTTCAAAGTTTTGGGTGTTTTTAGTCCTTTAGCTTATTTATTAAATTTCATCATTGTAATTAGCTTTGTTTCTTTCACAGTTTCATTTGTTTTATTTCTGAGACTTTATCCAGGTTTTTTCCCTTTTATATTTTTACCTCTCTTTTTACTGAATCCTTTTAATTTCCAAGGTTCTGTTTTTTCCTAACTAGCTTTTGATTTACTTATTTTTTATACATTTCTATTTCAACTTTTAAAATATTCTTTACCTTTGCTTCTTTTTCTTTTTTGTCTTTTATTTTGAAGTCTCTTTATTTCTGCTATAACTTTTTGCCTCTGCAAGTTTTCCTATTTCTAATGTCCTCTTCACCTTCCATCACTGTTTGTCTTATACAGGCCCCAGGAGTATGTGGAGAAGGATAGTTTGCAGCAGCCACTCCTACAGCAGGAGTGATTAGAACTCATTTGCTTCCAGTCACCGCCCCCTGCCCCAGCTGTCCCACTAGCTCCTACTAATGGGGATCATGTTCCCTTCAATATGGTTAAAAATAAAAACATTCACTGGGTGGCTTGGTATACCCACAGGCTAAAATTCCTCCCTAGGACCATAACAAATTTTATAGAAATGGTAGTTTATATTGTTGAAATAATGCTAGTGCTTTTATTTTTTTTAAATTACTTCTTTTTTTAATTATAAAGGTAGTAAGTAGATATTCAGAGGAATATTAAAGAATGCATTGTTTTAAAACCTAAAAAATATCTACAATCTTATTGTCCAGAAATTTCTGCTCTTTATCTCAGTATTTCCATTCTCTTATGCTTTTTTAATGCATATGGGTATATACTTTTTATTTAATTTAGGAAAATACTATATGAAGTGATACAGACTGCATTTTTCCACTTGACAACACATATGATTACTTACACTTCTTAAAACTCTTTTGTGTAAAAATTCTGGTTAATGGTGGCCTATATGGCACAGATAGATAAGTCATGTCTAAACATGTCTCTATTTTTGTTGTTATTTCTTCTAATGCATAATAACAGTTCTCTATTCAAAGTTAAATGTTTTTAGACCCAATCTGTGCCCCATGTCCAACAGTAGGGGAAAAAGATTCGATATACCCCTCAGAGCAAGGTCACACACAATACAACCCTAGTAAGTTGAGACCTATATAATGCCAGATTGACTAAATGGTCATCAGGGTCTACCAGGTAACACAAATACAGGGCCTGTTCTGGACATGGTGATAACAATAAGGAATGATAAGGACTGTGGTAAGCCAGAAGGCACAGGCCCCTTGAAGAGGACATTCTCACTTGGCTCAAGATGTTTCTGTGCCTGAAATCAGGCTGTGATCTTCACAAATTTTTCAAGTAAAGCTAAATATACAATATTTTGAATGTATAATTTGAGTTTTAAAATTTATAACTAATGGGATATAAAGAAACACTGTTTGGACCAACACTATGTAAGCCAAACCAACTTAAGAATTAGACTCAGTCTATGGGGAACAAGTCTAATGCCGCCACACTAGCAGGGTCCCCATGGAAGAAATTAAGAATTGGAAAACTGATTATTCTTTGTATCATAAAATCTGATTGAGGCTCATTTTACTTCTATAATGTTAACTTTATACACTTATCTGTTTCAACCAGAAACGTACAAAAGGTAGTTCCTACTCTTTAATAATCTACTCTTTTCTACTTGTTAATAAAATATCCATGCATGTGTGTCCAGATGAAAGACCCAGAAACAATTGCAAGACTGTGACTCCCTCCTTTCTTGAGAAAAAGTTTACATTAGGAGCAGGGGAGGGGGACGGTCTTCTTTCCCTTGGCTCTATTGTCAGTACAAGTGGCCACACCTGACACAGGTGAGGAGCAAGGGAACAATGACTTTCAGAGAGGTCTAGAACTGTATAAAGATAGGACAGCTCCTTAAAGGGATGAAGAGAGTTTCAGAGTAATCATAGGATACAGGAAAGAAGCTCTGAAATAAAGCTCCCACATTCCTCCTCTAGCCCTGGTCAGCAGAGCTTCAGGATCATGTAAAAGATTAGCATTTTGACTGGAAAAACGATTATTTAAGTCCTACATAAGACAAAATCCTGGAGAAATAAAATAGGTTACAGAACTAGTTTCTTCAAGATAGCTGGATATTTAGTTATAGGGGCATGCCAAACACACTTGATTGGGAGTAAAAGTAAACATTTATTCTTTATATATGTGTGTGTGTGTATATATATATATATATATATATATATATATATATATATTTGTAGTTGGACAACCATTGTCCAACTACATTTTTTACATAAAAGTATATATTTAGTTGTAGTTGGACACAATGCCTTTGTTTTTTAATTTTTATGTGGTGCTGAGGATCAAACCCAGTGAGTGCTCCACCGCTGAGCCACAACCCCAACCCAACATTTATTCTTTTAATAAGTTTTTATCAAGTGCTTATTATGTGATAGTCCCCTTTACTAGACATGGAAACATGAATGTGAATATGAATATGATCTCTTATAATCTGGGGGTAGGGGAAGTAACAAATTAGTAAACAGGTAATTATAGTGTGGTTTAATAATGCTGCAGCAAGGCAAGTACAAGATTGTGTGGAAATAAATGGAAAAATATCTAATCCAAACTGAAGTGTCTTGGAAGAATAAGATGAAAGACCTATGGAGTTAGGTATGTGCATGTTCAGGGGACAGTGGTAGAAATAATTTCCATACACGGAGAAATGCACATGAAAATACTCAAGACACCAAAGAGAGACTAGTGCCTTAGAAGAACCAGTGAAACTTAGTTTGTTTGGAGAACCAAGTTTGAGGGATGAAAGCTGAAGTAGAACAGATGAGGCCGGACACCTGAGGAATTTTCAGGAAGCAAGTTTATTGTCTGCAGCTGGCTGGTCCGGATTGTAGGTCATGACTGAAAGATTCTCTGGACCTCGAGTCTTGAAATTCTTTGAACTTTATTTTTAATTTTTTTTTTCTTAATTTTAAAAAATTTTAATTTGTTATATATAAGAGGTGTCTTCATACATGTACTTACAGTAATGATATACATCTCATTCTATCGTCTTTCCTACCCTCATATCTCTGTTTTTCCTCTCCCTCTCTTTTTCCCCTTTACCCTATCTAGAGTTCATCAAATCCTCCCATGCCCCACCACCACCACATTATCAATCTGCAGCCTTACAATCAGAGAAAACATTCAGCATTTGTTTTTTTTTTTTTTTTTTTTTTTTTTTTTTTTTTTTTTTTTAGGATTGGCTAACTTCACTTAGCATTCATTATATTCTTCAACTCCATCCATTTACCTGCAAATGCCATGATTTTATTCTCTTTTAATGCTGAATAATATCCCATTGTGTATATATACCACTTTATCTTTATTCATTCATCTACTGGAGGGCATCTAGTTTGGTTCCACAGTTTAGCTATTGTGAATTGTGCTGCTATAAACATTGATGTGACTGTGTCCCTGTAGTAAGCTGTTTTTAAATCCTTTGTATTGTTTTAAGTCCTTTAAGTATAGACGGAGGAGTGGGATAGTGGGTCAAATGGTGGTTCCATTCCCAGTTTTCCAAGGAATCTCCATACTGCTTTCCATATTTGGCTGCACCAATTTGCAGTCCCACCAGCAATGTATGAGTGTGCCTTTCTCCCCACATCCTCACCAACCCTTATTGTTGTTTGTACTCTTAATAGCTGCCATTCTGACTGGAATGAGATGAAATCTTAGGGTAGTTTTGATTTGCATTTCTCTAATTGCTAGAGATGTTGAACATTTTTTCATATATTTGTTGATTAATTGTATATCTTCTTCTGAGATGTGTCTGTTCAGTGGAAAGGGGGGCTTGAAGGTTTACATAAAAGTAGTTTTTTTCTTTCTTTGAGTTCTCAGAAAGTGTTTTTTTTTCCCAGTATTTTTCTCTTTTCACATGTTTTATCACAAAGGCAGGAATAACATAAAGTCTGCAGTTAAACATAGCTTTTGTAAGACAGAGCAACAAGAAAAAGGAAGTCCAACCATTTTGAGCTTTTTGCAGAAATGTTTGATTATATTTTGTTTAGAAGATCAATTATGGTGGGCTGGGGATGTGGCTCAAGCAGTAGCACGCTCGCCTGGCATGCGTGCAGCCCGGGTTCGATCCTCAGCACCACATACAAACAAAGATGTTGTGTCTGCTGAAAACTAAAAAATAAATATTAAAATTCTCTCTCTCTCTCTCTCTCTCTCTCTCTCTCTCTCTCTCTCTCTCTCTCCTTAGAAAAAAAAGATCAATTATGGTGAAGGGCTGTCTCTGGACAAGCTTAATTAAGATTCATTAATGGAGAGGGGACACCGCTACAAAGCAATGAGAGACAAGACAATCAAGGAGATCCAAAGAGTTGGAGTACTTGAGGGAAAAACCCAGTGGTGGTTATAGATTTAAAGTGTTTGGTCAATCACAGATATTCTTTGACTAAAAGACTGAGTTAGTGCTGGGAAAAGGAATCTAGTCCTAGAGAAAGGAAGAGCTTGTCAGATACCAAGAGCAACCCAAATGGACTTGGTTGGGGGTGGTGCTATTCAAAGATAAGGCAAAAGTTTTGTTGTACAAATTGGTTATCTAGGTCCCACTTCAGGTATGTTGTAGTATGATTAACTCCCAGTCCCACTGGGTTTGGATATGAGTGCAATCATTAGGATTGAGTGATGGCTAGAGTCAACTGGGAAAGAAAGAGCTTAGGTTACAAGTTATTTATTAGTATGTTGACTTTAAGTCCTTTGGGTATTAACTGAGGAGTGGGGTAGCTGGGTCAAACAGTGGTTTCATTCCAAGTTTTCTGAGTAATTTCCATACTGTTTTCCATAACACTTGCACCAATTTGCAGTCTCACCAGCAATGTATGAGTCTTGGTTTTTCCCCACATCTTTGCTAGCATTTATTGTTGTCTGTATTCTTGATGATTGCCACTCTGACTGGAATGAGATGATATCATAGAGTAGTTTTGACTTGCATTTCTCTAATTGCTTGAGATGTTGGACAGTTTTCATATATTTGTTGATAAATTGTATTTCTTCTTCTGGGAAGCATATGTTCAGTTCCTTAGATAGTAGAATGAATCGAATATTATTACCCTATGTACACATATAGTTACATGACTGGTGAGATTCTACATCATGTACAACCAGAAGAATGAGAAGTTATATTCCATTTATGTATGATGTATCAAAATGCATTCTACCATCATGTATAACTAAGTAGGACAAGTAAAAAAAAATTAAAAAGATATTTATAGGGCTGGGGATATAGCTCAGTTGATAGAGTACTTGCCTTGAATGCACAAGGCTCTGGGTTCAATCCCCAGCACCAAAAAAAAAAAAAAAAGATATTTATTAGTGATTTGTCCCATGGAAGATAGACAGGAATAAACGAGACAGTTGCTAACCTAAAAAATGTCCTCTCCACTGAGTCCTTAGTTGAACTTGCTTAAAAATATGTTAAATAAAAATTAAGCAGAGTTTCAGTTATGGAAGGGGACTTCTTTGAAATTAGTTACAGTTTTTAAAATTCCATTCACATTACATAAGTGATAATTCAGAAATTCCATTATGGAAAAGTATTAGTTCTGCTGATGCATAATAGGGAATTACATCTCCATTTGGCAATAAACCTTAAATAATCAAACAAAAAAAGGCATACAGAAAACCAATGGATAATTTCAGGCCTCACTTCTCCATGATGAAAGGGAATATTTTTTAATGCTTCCATTACACTTTCATTAATTAGAAACACATTAGTAGCTGAGAATTGAAATGAGTTTATACTAGACAGACGGTGTAAGCCCAATAGCATGAACTTGTGATACAGAAATTAAAAATGTATATTTGTAAACATCCATTAAGCATTAATCTCAAGTTCTACAAACCAGCAACACTATGTGGAACATTTTCAAGTAAGCCAAGCAAAACAGTGAAATCAGGATTCACCCCTTCTCTAAACAAAAATGACAAAGTGAACTGTAAGTCAAAGCTGTTCTCTTTTGTATACATATGCTCAAACGGTGTTTTTCAAACAGTTATCTGTGAAGGAATATTTGATGTCATCTTATTCTCACCCTTCATGAAGATTTAATGGAAATATTTAATAGTACACATTGAGCTTCATATCTCATTGCATTCTCATAATGAGTCCATGAGCTAAGTATTAAAGCTTAGAAAGGATAAGCAAAATATCATAACTCTAAATGCAATATTACTTTTCTGTTTAACACATTGATATATTCTCTTTTTTTTCTTTAGTGAATAGGGATTTTTATTTTAAAAATACTGTTTTCTTTCCTTTTCTTCTTTGTAAAAGTTTTCATTTTTTTTGGCCTCTGCTTTTTTAAACCCAAACATTAGTATACAAAATCTCTTCTTCCAGCTGGACACTAATGTGTTCATCCAACAGTTAAACAAAATATACTTAGTGCTAACTGTGACCCTAACACTAAAGGAACTAATAGACAGGATACCTCTCCTACACACACTTCTGTTATGTTGGAAGAAAATATTGAGATCCATATATATTGTCACATGTCTACAAAAGGTTGGCATATAGTAGGAATTAGTTCAAGTAACATAAATATTTGCCTTTCCCAACAGGGAAAGAATCTGAGGAAATTATATTGACTTAAGGCATGAGACTTTAACTTTCTTTGAGCACAATATGTGAAATTAAGCCTTTCAGAATCTTAGAATTGTGGTGGGGGAGAAAGGAGCAGAACATATGATTGGGTCATGCTGTCAAGCTAAAGAGACTGTAGAGAGGCAAGCTGAACATATTAAAAAAAAAACAGATGCAGAAGTATTAGGCAGAAACTGATAGTATGCAAGAAGAAATATACAAATTCCCTATTATAGTTGGAGACTTCAACACCCCTATAAAAGGAAAGGACAGATCTAGTCGGCAGAAAATCATTATGAACAAAGTTGAACTCAACTATGTCATAAATTAACTGAATATAATGGAGATGTCTATGGATTACTTCATCCAACATAGAATGGAATACATTCTTCTGAGATTACATGGAATACTCACCAAGAATATACCACATTCTAAGCCACAAAACATGCTTAAACAAATTTAAATTAATGGAGAATATGTTGTAATTGTTCTAAAATTAAACTAAAAATCAACAAAAGAGCAGAAAAATCCCCCAAGTACCTAGAGATAAATAATACACTGTTAACTAATATATGGGCTCCTCAAAAAATTAAAAATGGCACTACCATGAGATCCAGATTTCACTTTTGAGTACATATCCAAATGAATTACAATCAAGATCTCAATGAGATGTCTGCCCTTCCATGTTCACTACAGCATTATTTACAATAGCCAAGATACAGAAATGACTTGAAAGTCCATTGATGGGTGAATGGACAGAGAATCAATAAAGGCAATTAATAAAACCAAAAAAAGAGTTCTTAAAAAGGATTAATACAATTGACATGCTTCTAGTCTGGCTAACAGAGAGAGAACACAATTTACTATTATCATAAGTAAAAAGGGGGATATGACCACAGATTCCATGGAAATTTATGAGATAATAAATTTTATGAATAATGACATGCCCACAAATTTGGTAACCTAGATGAAACTGACATTTGAAGTTCTCTAAAGGACACAACCTGCCAAAACTCACACAAGAATAAATAGGTCATTCGAATAGATCTATATCTATTTTAAAAATCAAACCAATATTTGATATTCTTCTAAAGAGAAAGTACTAGATCAATGTTTATTCAATAGTGAATTATACCAAACATTTAAAGAGAAAATTATGCCAATTTTTTATAAACTCTTTCTAAAGATAGCAGCACAAGGAATACTTCCTTAATTTGACTGATGAGGCCAGTATTATACTAATATCAATATCAGACAAGGATATTATAAAGGCCCAGAAAATTGGTATTGATCTATAAAGAAAATTATAGAGCAATATCTCTTGTGAATATAGATACAAAAATCCTCAACAAAATATTAGCCAATGACTCAACAATATAAAAAATGAATTATAATCAAGCAGGATTTATTCCAGATATGCAATTCTGGTTCATTATCTGAAAATGAGTTAAATGAATTATTATGCCAATAGATGCAGGAAAAGCAAATTTTAATGCCCACTTAAAATAAAAACTCGGGCCTGGGGATGTGGCTCAAGCGATAGCATGCTCCCCTGGCATGCGCAGGGTGCTGGGTTCGATCTTTAGCACCACATAAAAATAAAATAAAGATGTTGTGTCCACCGAAAAACTAAAAAATAAATATTAAAAAATTCTCTTCCTATTAAAAAAAATAAAATAAGTAAATTAAAAACTCTTAGCAAATTAGGAATAAAGGGGAACTTCCTCAACTTGACAAAGAATATCTACAAAAAAAATAAATAACACAGTTAACATCATATCATTCTTAATAGTCAGATACTAGAATTGTTCCTACTAAGATCAGGAACAAGACAGAGCTGTTCCCTCCACCACTTCTTGCAACATCATACTGGAAGTCCTAGCTAATGAAGTAAGAAAAGAAAATAAAAATCATACAAATTGGTAAGAAGGAAATGAAACCATCTTTGTTCACAGATGACATGATAATTTGTGTAGAAAATCCAAACTGATAAAAAAAATAAAGGAATTCTAGAATTAATAAGCAACTATAGTAAGGTTGCAAGATATAAGGTTAACATACAAAAATCAATTGTTTTCTTGGATACCAGCAATGAACAATTGAATTTTAATTAGAAACATAATACCATTTACATTAGGACCTAGAAAAAATTGGAAACTTTGGTATAGATCTAATAGAATGTGTATTGAATCTATATAGGGAAAACTACAAAACTTTGAGAAAAGGAGTTAAAGAACAACTAAATAAATGGAGATATAGTCCATATTCACGGACAGGAATACCAATATTCTTAAGATGTCAATTATTTCTAATTTGAAGCATAACCTTAATGAAATCAAAATCAAAACCTCATCATATTACATTATGGATAGTACTATAGTTTAGATGAACTGCTCCCTGAAGGTCCCTGTGTTAAAGGCTTAGTCCTCAGGGTGGCATTATTGGGAGATGGTAGAATCTTTTAGAGGTAGATCCTTAGATCACTGGGAGTATGAATTTGGAAAGGATTGTGGGACCCTAGTCCCTGAATCTGTTTCCTGGCTCTAGATGAATATGATTTGCTCCATCACGTGTTCCCATCCACTCCATGATGTGGTGATCTTGTCAGACGCCCAAAGCAATGAGAGCACCTGAGCAGGACTAGAATCCTCAATACTGTGAACTCAGTAAATCTTTTATTTTTATAAGCTAACTGACTTTTGTTACAGTAGCAAGAAACTGACTAATACAGATATTGATAAGCAGATTTAAAACTTTATATGGAGACATGAAAGATCTCAGAATTGTCAACACAATATTAATGGAGAAGAACAAAGTTGAAAGACTGGCATTACTCAACTTCAAAACCAACTATGATGCTACTTTGAGACTCTATGATATTGGCAAATAGATACATAGATCAATGGAACAGAATAGAGAACCCAGAAATAGATCTACATTGATATGATCTAATTTATATAAACTAATGTATGACAGAGGAGCTAAGGAAATTCAACAGAGAAAGGATAATCTTTTCAAAAATGTTTTTGCATAAGTAGAAAAAAGAATCAGACTTTATACTCTTCACAATAAATCAAAAAGGATCACAGACTTAAATGAATATGCAAAACTATATAAAATCTCTAAAAAATAGTATAGAAGAAAATATAGATGACCTGGGATTTGACGCTGACTTTTTAGATGCAACTCCAAAGGCATAATCCATGAAAGAATGAATTGATGAGCTAGATTTTAGTATAAAGTAAAATTTCTGCTCTGCAAAGGACACTTTCAAGAGAATAAGACAAGAAATCATAGTTTGGAAGAAAATTGCTGCAAATAACATCTGATAAAGTACTTTTATCTGAAGTACACAAAGAACTCTTAAAACTCACAATAAGAAAACAAGTATGGGGCAAAAGATATGAACAGATACCTCATGAAATAAGACATACGGCAAATAAGCATGAAAAGATTCTCAGCATCATATATTATTAGGGAATTGCAAACTTAAACAACAATAAGAAATCACTACACACTTATTAAAATGGCTAAAATCTAAAACATTGACAACACCAAATGCTGATGAGAATGTGGGGCAACAAGAACTTTCATTCATTGCTGATAGGAATACAAAACAGAATAATCATTTTGAAAGGCAGTTTGGCAGTTTATTCTAGAACTGAACATATTTTAAACCAATGATCCAGCAATTGTGTTTCTTGCTATTTATCCATATCAGTTGAAAACTTATGTCCACACAAGAACCTGCACACAGATACTTACAGCAGATACAATTATATTTTCCAAACCTTGGAAGCAATTAAGATGTCCTTCAATAGGTGAACAAAAAATAGATGTGGTACAGCTGGATAATTAAATACTATTTATGCTAAAATGAAATGAGGTATTAAGCCTTGAAAAAGCATGAAGGAAACTTAAATGCATATTGCTGTGTGAAAGAAGACAATCTGGAAAGACTAACATACTGTATGATTCCATCTACAGATGGTTCCCCACTACTAATGTTTTGGCTTATTTTTTTTTTAACTTTACAATGGTATAAAAGCACTATGCATTCAGTGGAAGCTGTACTTTAAATTTTGAACTTTTATCTTTTTCCAAGCTAGTGATATGCAGTATAATACTCTCTTGCAATGCACAATTGTAGGTGAATATAAGTGTTCTGAGCACGTGTAAGGCAGGCTAGTTAAGCTACAATGTTCAGTAGGTTAGGTATGCTTAATGCATTTTCAACATGATATTTTCAAGAGAACCCCATCCTAAGTCAAGGAGCATTTATACATGACATTCTGGAAGAAATGTTTTAAATAAAGAAAGTGATTTTGATAGGTTAAGAGAGAGGAAGAAATAAAATAAACAAAAACACAGAGGATTTTTAGTATAGTAAGATGACTTTGTATGATACTCTATTGGTGGATACATGTCATTATACATTTGTCAGAACTCATGGAAAACAATCCCAAGAGTGAGCCCTAATGTAAACTATAGGCTGTTGACATGTAAGTTCTTCAGTTGTAACAAATGTGTCCCTCTGGTGCTAGATGCTGATGTTTGAGGACGCTGTGTATGTTGAGGGAGAGAGGTATACGGCAACTCTACATAGCCTCCACTCCATTTGATTTTGAATCTAAAACCAATCTAAAAAATAAAGTCTATTTAAGAGAAAAAATGAGGTGAGGTGTAGGCCAGCTTTGGCAGAATTCCCTGAGCTTCAAAATACACTCACAGGTTCATGTAGTAGTCTACCTAATACCATTACCTGCAGAGAGGTAAGAGTGATCAAGAACATTGTAGGTTCCTAAATAATGGTGACAGGAAACTCATATCAAAAAAAGACCTAAGGATTTGAAGTCAGACAACCTAGACTACCACTGCATAGCTGTGACCTTGATAAGTCACTTACTCACGGAGCTCCAGTTTCTTTTTCCTTAAAAGAATTATCATGAGGATCAAGCAAGTTAGAAGGTGAGAAAGATTTCGGTAATCCAAATCACCATTCTAACGAAAGGTTGAATTATAAGCAGACAGATAATAGAGATCCCTGAAATAATCCAAGGCTTCTTGAAATGGGCCTGAAATGCCCAAATTGCAGGAAAGAGCACTGGGAGAAAAGAAAAGAACCAACCAGTTTGGATAAGTGATTATTATTGAGACAGAAAGAATAGTAACTTCAGGATTTCTTATCAGTGATTCAGGAAGAAGATGAGGGGTGTGTCCCTCAGAATCAGGACAAGTTAGGACAAGCAGGTTTGATGGAAAGTAGTAAGCTAGGTTTATACGATAAATTTTAGTTTTCAGTCAGAGCAGCCAGCAAATAATTTAAAATGTGTGACAGGCACTCACAAGAAAGATCCAGGCCAGAGATAGGGAGCTGAAAGCCATCTGCTTCAAGCTGATAGGTGAAGACATAAGTACCAATGAGATTCATAGGAGAGAGCAGAGAGAAAAGCACAGGGCTGATAACTAAACCCTCAATGACTGTATGCCTGCCTGAAGCTACTAGATCATGGAGAGGCTACAGTACAAAGTCCCAGGACATCCATCACTGCACACACTGCCTTGTAAATCCCCCTCCTCCAATTTAAACCTAAGGTAATTAGTCAAAGAAGACAAAAACTTTCAGAGATTTGCTCTTCTTTGTACTAACCACCTCTTCTATCCCGGCCCCTCTCCAAAGTCTTCATTGGATAGTTAAAGCCTCTTTGGAGGTTTACCAGCTCTCACCTTCAATAAATACCTACAAGGAAAGTTTTCAGGTGTGTGATTACCTAACAAGTTGGACACTTAAAGCAGTTATTGAAATAGTGCCTGTGGACATGACAGTTCTTGATAACAGCTCCAGAACTATTACAAGTGAACATTTCAAGACTTTTTTCAAGATTTTTTTTTTTTTTTAATTCCTGGGCTGCTGACCTCATTAGCTCCAAAGTTCTTACCATTGTATGTGCTCCATCCCTCCACATCCATTGTCAGAGTCAACAATAGCCCTGTCCTCTCTGGCCTAATTGTGTCTCAGGTTCTCTGTCATGGAAACATTCACCTACATGATCCTTTACATTTCAAGGATAATGGGTGTCCAAACTTGATCACTCAGAGAGAAGTTTGGATTTTTGTTCTTTACTAATCTTGCTCCAAATAACTTTGGTAATTTACACTTGTTCAGCTAACAAGGCCTTTGGGGTTTTGTTTGGTTTGAGTGTTTTGGCCTCTGCCCTGAGCAAAGAAACAAAGCAAGCTATTTCATCTACATATTTCATTCTCCCGTAGCCAGGTTCATATCTATTAGGAGCACATCTTGATGAGAGCTGCCCTGCACCCCCTGAGGAAAGAGGAGCATGGGACAGGAGTATGTAGAGAGATATCCACAAGCCCATCTTTTCCTTACACCCTGTTAGGCTTCCATATGGGTGTGTTACATCCACAAATATGAATTTTGGAAACAGTCCCACATACAGTAATGAATCCTGGCTCCCTACATATCCCCAGTGACACTCATATCTCTAAGATACTCCCTGTCAACTGAAAGAAGACCTGAAAAGAGGCTAAGAAGCATCCTATGAAATGTAATCTTAAGTGATTCAAAGCCCTTTTTCACTGTTCAAACATTGGCTCATTATTCAAGCACACTTAATAACTTGTGTGTAGAAATGTGCTAGGTATTTTACAAAGCTAATTAAACAGACACCATGTTTAAGCTCTAGACATTTATAATTTAGAGAAGACAGCTTCAATGGGGACAGAGGAACTAATTCAGAATGTAAAGGAAATTGAACGAGTACCACACAACTATGCAGATGAACTAGAAGAGTAAGCACATTATTGGGTATCTACTGGCACCAATAGAACAATCCAGTTTGCCTTACAATTTCCAAAGTTTCTAAATAAGCTTTTTGAAGTACATTGTGACTCTTATTTTTTTTTTTATTCTTACACATTCATTGGTAGGAGCTAAGCCTAACAAAAGTAAGGAACATAGTATATTCCTATCTTTCCATTCTTCAGAGAGCACTCTCCAGAAGTAGACATATACCCTTAAAGACAGGCTCTTGCCCAACCTTAACCCCACTTCTCAGAATAAGTTCTGTAGGTCTTTACGTGCTCATATTTAGTCTTTTCCTATGATTTCAACTTGGGATCTATTCTCTGTCCTCTAGACTTCCTTTATCTGTCCACCCAAAGAGAACAAAATCCAGGGTTTTCTGCCTCATCCCCAGTAATGTAGCTACTTCAGACAGGCAATATCTGTGCACAGTAACTAAAGTTAACTAAGGGATTAGAGTCATCATGGTCATCATTAATATCTGGAGTTCCAAGTTTCTCAGAAAACAAATAATTGTATTGAGTTTGAATAACTTTGCAAAGGAAGTTGGGTGAGGGACATTTATTGGCAAAGAGTCTTAAACAGAAAGTGAAGTTCTTGTTACTGCATTATAGAAAAGCAGAGTTACCCTTTATATGAATGGTGTTCTGTTCTGTTGTGAAGGTGTAGCTTAAACCAAGAACAAAGGGCAGTATCTGGAACCACATGGGGAGTAACCCTGTAGAATCAGGCAAATTTCACATGAAACCCATGCAGAAAAAGGTCCCTGCCAGCCATCAGTCTGCAGTCTGCCCAGGCTATACTAATTCACCCACTGTAGTATGTGTGCTTTCTTTAGACTCAGAACTCCCTTGCATATGTGCCTGTACAGGGAATAGGTATCTTTGGTGAGGCTGGGAACCTCCGGTTGGGTTCAGCCTCCAGACCTGCCCTCTGAATCATGCCACATTCTCAGGAGCTACCTCAGAATAGAAAGCAAGTCTCTTGCTCTTTCTGGGACTCATAATCTTCATCTTCTAGATTTTACTAACTTTCCCTATTCTCTTTTTCTATAGGTATCCAATCCTCCCTACACTTTTAGCCTCCAACACACCTTGTATATCATTTCAGTGAATTTAGGTTTAAAAAACCAAGAAGGTGCATGTCTTGCAGGAAACTCTGGCTTTTGGCCCAGAAACATAAACCACACCTGAGATAAGTAGGCCAAAAGCTCTGGCTACTTGCTTGAAATGAGAAAAGGGAAAACTATAAGAAGAATTATAAAGCCATAAGAGGAAGGCTGAAGGTATAATGAGAACATAAAGGGCAAGGATCTAATTCTGCCCAAGACAAAGGTTAGGCCCATTGACGGTTTAAATGATTTTAAAATGAATCTTCAGGTATCTGAAGTTTACTCTCTATTTGACCTTCCAGAATATATATTTAATAAATTGTGGAAAACTTGCTTGAACCTTTTTTTTCAGTTCAAAAAGTGTACTCCAGGTGGTCTAAGAATGTACCCAGTTTTTTTACTGTGTGGTAGACTTTCTAATGATGACAATAATAGCAGTGGCAATTACAATGAAAACACAGAATGACAAGAATTACTAAAAACTTTCTGACATTTGGGTACATATATTCTTTAGGTTTGCCTGGAGGAATTGTAGAGATTAAGTCAGCTCTTATTTTCCACCAGCCCTACTGCCCAGGCCTAATTGTAACATGCATAGAGACTGACGTGAGTTTGAGTGATTGAGTGAAATCAGACACATTGAGCTCCCTAGGTCCAGTAATTAATACCTTGTCAAATAAGAAGACAGTGAAGCACTCAAGAGGAAAAGCCCAGGAGTAATTATATAGTGGCCAGGTTAGGCCTTAGTAAGTGACACTGACTTATTGGCCCCGAGCTTCTGACATTGCCTGTCAAGATCGATTTATAACTCATAAGGGTAGAAATGACTCATCTACCCTTCTCATTCTAAGATCAAGTGTGTGTCCTCTGCTCAGGGGAGTCTAACTTTCTTTGGCAGACTGATAGAGTCAAAGTCTAATTAACATGATGATAAATCACATGGAAGCCACTGTCTATTACCCAGTTCGCAGATAACCCATTCTAAAATCTGTACTGTCTTTTGCCTAGTCCCTGTGTCTTTACAGAGGACCAATACAGGAACTATGCTGAACTAAACCACAGTGTTGCTTTGGGAACAAAACCAAAAACCTATGTGTTTTATAAGACAAAATATTTTAAAAAAAGAAGAGGAAGAAAGGAGTCATATATTGAGCATTTTAAGATATACTAGACCCTTTTTCTAACAGAGCTGTTCAAATTTGTCACAAGTGGGCTTGATCCAACCAAAGAGCCAGGTCACCAAGCAGAATCTGCAATGGGCATAATTACTAGGCTGAGCATTCCTAGGATGGGATGAAAAATTTATATTTCAATATTACTAAGAAGTCAATAGAGACCCCATGCCAGTGATAGACATGAAATTAACATTCAGCGAATGCTGCAAAAATGAGAAGACCAAAACTTTATATGGCCAATCTATATGTTCATGTTCTACTCTGTCCCAGCTGACAGATCTAAGGTCAGGTACTTAACCCTTTGCAGTTTTAGTTTTCTAATATCTGAAGTAAGGTGTTGAAAAGCATAATGTATATAAAATCTTTACCACAGGACTTTATATCAGCTTGGTAAATATTAGGTACTAAATAAGATGTCAGTTATCATTACCATTATCACTCAGGATTGAAGGGATTTGTCAGAAGAGAACAAGAAAGAAAAATTAACATCTGGAAGCAAAGAACTATAGTCTAAACCCAAATGAGAAAACCAATGATTTACTAAATAAAACACATTTTTATTTTTAAGTTTATTTTCTAGGACTAAAGAGGTTTTCATCTCATGTTATATTCTAGGACTAATTTCATGTTTCAGAAACTGAATTATGCATTTTAAGTCTTCCTAAAGTCCATTACCCAAGGTGTTTATAATACTTATTGTATAAAGGTATATATCATATCTTGATATTTTACATGCTATTTGGGAATTGATTTTACTGTGCGTTCTATGTGGTACCACTTTTTAAAATTAAGAGTGAATAAGTTGATACTTTATATAACAAACTTGAACTTCAACAAAATAGCTCAGTCTTCACATGCAGGATGAGAAATAATTTCAATTACGGCCAAGTTAGCATCTAGTTAGTAAATGACTGCCCAGAACAAAATGAACTAGTAGTAATGGCAATAAATTCCCTACTAATTACTTGGATTTTTTGAAATAGTGGGTCAGTCGAGAACTCCATTAAAATAGTAATTGCCTAAGCCAAACTCAGAAGGTCAAGTGTCATATATTTTCTCTTGTATGTGTAAGCTAGAAAGGTAAAAGGAAAAGAAAGGTGTGTCGGGGGTGGGGTGGATCTCATGAAAATCAAAGGAAGATTATTAGAAGAAAGGGACCAGGGAGTGGGAGGCTAGGGTGGGGGGAATTGCTGGGGAGTGATATTGATCAAATTATTATATTGTGTGCATGTTTGAATATGTAAAAACAAATCCCATCAGTATGTACAACTAACTATAGTGCACCAAATAAAAATGTGGAAAAAAGAGAAAATAGTGATTCCCATGGCTGTGGTATTACTGAGGTATCAAAATATTTGTACAGGCTATAGGATGGGAAGTAGCAATCAAAAATCCAGAATCAAACCAACCAAACTGGGTGTGAAATCTGAAGATAGTCACCAAAAAGTGAGAGTAGTGAGTCTTCTCACCTCTTGATCAGGTTCCAAACATCCGAAATAGGGGTTAGGGGAAGCATTGGGTACATCAGGATTGCCTTTTTGCATAAAAACATAATTTAAAAACACTCCCCATGATCCATATCCTGCTTGGGCTTTCATGTCTTCAACAGCCTGGATACTTGGGGTGGAGGACGTGACAAGAGAAAAAGAGTAACAGAGGAGGATCACTCTGAGGTCACTGGTACCATGGAAGTCAATGTTTTAGAATATAACTCCTTTAAAACAGGATTCCAACAGTTGTGCTAGTTTAATGTTTATGATCAGAATGTGGAGCACCGAAAGGCTAATGACAGGCTCAGCGTTGGCGTAAGATTATCTAGGCAAGACAGAAGGAAATAAACCTGGATAAATAATTTGGTTTATAATCAGGTCTTTGTCATCACAGCTGCTGTTGTCAAGGCTGCCACCATCATGAGGCTAGAAAACTTAATCCCAGGGGCTCAGTACACTTATAAAGCCATACCCTTTAGATCTCTCAGCTGCAGGTGATCAAAGGACTCTGCCCTCATAGGCGGGAAGGGCATTCCACTAGATAATGTACCCCTACATAAGAACAGAGACACATTTCTGTCTAAAATACAAAATCTAAATCTTGCCCAGTTCCAATAGTGAGGAGAAAGATTTTTTAAAATATTTTTTTTATTTTATTTTATTAGTCGTAGTTGGAACCAATACCTTTATTTTATTTATTTATTTATTTATGTGGTGCTGAGGAATGAACCCAGCGCTTCACATGTGCCACGCAAGTGCTCTGCCTCTGAGCTACAGCCCCAGCCTAAGGAGAAAGATTTTAACAAGTAACCTAACAGTGTCTCATTTAATTCTTTCCCAGAAACGTCTTTTGTTCACAAAAGAGGATCCCTTGTGGAATATGCACTGGCAATGAAACCAGAGACTCGGGATTCTTTTTCTACATTGTTATCTCTGCACTTTTAAAAAAGCCACTCAACTAGGCTGTGGTTCAGTTTCCACATCTGTCACATGGACGTGATATCACTTCACTGACATTCGTGTGAAAAAGATATCCAGCCAGACAATGAACTGCTAAAATTAGCTCCCAAATTCTACCTTGTGTCCTAAATTGATTAGTTTATCTGAAATGGCTCAATAAATAGGAAAACTGGCATAGTGTTATGCTACCTTCTAGTATACTTTTTAAAAATCAACATATACAACAAGAAACCATATTTTTATTATTTAGAATGAGCTTTGTCTGGGACCTAATTGAGAGTGCACAAGCCAGGGTGATCTGCTGTCATTCTGTTCAGGAAGTCTGTTACCAAAAGCAGTCTCCACAATAACTTGAGTCATCCACACCTTAATCAACAACCAACACTTGGCTATTAGCTTAATGAATATCAACAGTGCATTTTCATTGATAAAAATTGTGGCCGTGTGAGCAGCATGAAAAATTTTAGAAATGGCACTGCTTAAATCAAAGGTGTTCTACATATGGGTTGGTTTAAGATATTTTGGAGACACTCAATTTTTTTGTATGAATAGGGTATAAAATCTATTGATGCTTCTGCCTTCATCTTAAATTTCACTGGTTTTGGCCATGGATTTAAATGGATTTCTAGTTCTACTTCCACTTCCTAGAAGAGGACAGGATCCTACTTCTGGATTATGACTGTGTTTGTTTCAAGTGCACTCTTGTTTTGAGTCAGCTTTTTCACTATGTGACTGAGACCTGACTAGAACAATCTTAGGGGAGGAAAAGTTTAAAGGCTCATAGTTTCAGAGGTCTCAGGCCATTGACAGCTGCTTCCATTCCTACAGGCTCCAGATGAGGCTGAACATCATGACAGAAAAGTGTGATGGAGGGAAGCAGCTCATATGATGATCAGAAAGCACAGAGGGACACTACTCACCAGATATAAAATACATACCCCAGAGGCATGCTTCCAATGACCCACCTCCTCCAGCCACAATCTACCCACCTTTAGTTACCACTTAGTTAATCCAATCGGGGAATTAATTCACTGATTGGGTTGAGGTTCTCATAACACGATCATTTTACCTCTACCCCTTATTACATTGTCTCACACGTGAGCTTTTGGGGAACACTTCACATCCAAACGCTAACAATTCTGCATGCAATATAGGGACCAGAATATGCTAAGGGACAAAAAGCCGGGACTTCATTGAGATTCCACAGCTGGTTGTGTGTACAATTTTATGCTGACCTCCCAATTAATAGTTATTTATGGTAGAATTTGTTCTGAGACCTGTTTTTATAAGCTCTACTAAAATGATTAGCAAGTATTTGCCCTTATCAGTTTCAAACTTCTCCAGTGACTGCCTTTATTTGCCACAAAGAATAGAAGAACTTTTGCAGGGCCAATTGGCTACCACACACAGAGAGCAGGATTGATAGGATTGCTATGCAAGCCTCCATTTTCACCAAAGAGGTCCAGAATTTGACTTAACAGTCCAGTGTCTATCTTTGAAGTAGAATATCAATTCAAATAAAAACTTGTCTTTGATTTCATTCAGGAATATATAACACTCTTCATCTTCTCCTCCTCACCCCAATTTTTCTTTGGAAGAAATGCAACTAATATCTAGAATACAATTACTAAGTGCAAGGTACTATGCTGGGCACTACTGAGGTCACAGCAACATAGGATTAGAGATTTGTAACCTTCAGAAACCTTAGTGAAATGATGAGGTAAGATGAAAGCAAAATTGGACTAGAAGTCAGGAGATCCAGGCTCTGGTCCTAACTAGTCCATTAGTACTTCCCCAGGCAAGCCAACCCACCATGCTGAACTTCAACTCTTCACTTGAAGCAAAGGGGAGGCCTTTTAATCCACTGCATTTTCTTCAATTTTAATCATCTATGGTTCTGTTATCAACAACCACAGTACTCCTCCTGTGCACAGGTACTTTGCCAATTCTTAGGATTCAAAAATGAGAAAGATATGGTTCCCCACCACACACAAGTAGCTCATTCGGTAAAGAACAAAAAGGAAATAATCACAACAACAATATAATATTAACACTGTTTATATAATGTAATTATCATCACTGCCATTTAATTGAGAAACAGTCAAAGAGTTTACACCAATGTTGCTGCTTTTCTACTCCCCACAGGTGGATTGCATAAACAGGAAGATGACCTAAGACTCTAAAAGGACCAAAGCTATCATAGTTGGACCAACTAATTTTGACTTGTTATAAAGTTGGACTTTAATGTCACTCCCTATTCGTCAAGTATCATTTAAAAAATATAAAATGACCTTTCTCAAAAGTATATGTCCTACTGGGTGTGGTGGCACACACCTGTAATCCCAGACACTTGGGAGGATGAGGCAGGAGGATCACAAGTTCAAAGCCAGCTTCAGAAACTTAATGAGGCCCTGAGTAACTTAGTGAAACCCTGTCTTAAAATAAAAAATAAAAAGGGCTGGGGGTGTGGCTCAGTGGCTAAGTGTTCCTGGGTTCAACCCCCAGTACCAAAATAATCATCATCATCATCATCATCATCATCATCATCATCATCATCATCATCATCCCTGGCCCTGCTAATTCTCCTGAAATGCCTACCATTAGGGATAATTTACTTAGTCAATAGGAATCTTTAGTTCACATTATCCTAAATTATTTTATCTAATATACAAAATAAGTAAGTTTTATCAACTTGAAACAAGGGTCAATAATCTCCTTGTGGAGTCCTTCCTGAAACTACTTCCATTAGAATATCTTCTCCAGAACCTCCAGGGCCATATACTGAAATCCAAGTGGCCCTCTCCACCATCCTCGACTTTCTACCCCAACCTCCCCAAACCAACCTTCTCCTCACTATTAATATTGCCATTTTCCCTTGGTCACAAAAACTTTAAGTATTTAAGCCAACTTTGACTCCTCCTTTCCAGTCCCTGCTGTTCAAGCCCAGTGGACAGCTTCCTCTCGCCCTCTCTTTTTCTCTTTCTCTCTTTCTTTCATGATTGTGGTAAAATACACATAATATAAAATACACCATCTTAACTATTTTTAAGCGTGCAGTGCAATAGTGCTAAGTACAATCTCACTGCAGTGCAACCAATCTGAAGAACTTTCTTCATGTTGCAAAACTTAAACTCTAGACCCTTCAAACAACTCCTCATTTTGTCTTTCCCTAACTCCAGAAACTCTTCCATTTTCTGTATCTATGAATTTGACTATTAATAGGTACCTTATATCAGTGCAGTCATACATTTGTTTTTTTGTAACTGGCTTATTTCACTTAGCATAAAGAATTCAAGTCTCATCTGTGTTGTTGCATCTTGTTGGAGTTTTCTTTCTTTTTACAGCTGAAAAACATATTCCATTGTGTGTATATACCACATTGTTCATCCATTCATCTGTCCAGGACCTTGAAATTATTTCCATGTTCATCCATTCATCTGTCCAGGACCTTGAAATTATTTCCACCTTTTGGTTATTATAAATAATGCTACTGTAGATATGTGTACAAATATCTCTTCATGGTCCTGTTTTCAATTCTCTTGGATATATATCCAGAAGCAAAATCTTCTTCTGAATTATATTTGATTCTCTTTTTAATTTTTTGAGGAGCCATTATCCTGTCTTCTGTAGTCTGCCATGTCTTGTGCCTTGTGCCCCTACCCTGCTGCCTCACCATCACTCTCACTCAATTTCATTAGCTCTCCCGTGCACAACTGCAAAACCCTATGAACTCTTCTTCTGTACCAATCCCCTGAGCACACTACTGCTAGATTAATTTTCCTTTAACTGAATTCTGATGTAATTTCTTTGGTTAAAAAAAAATCTTTCAGTGGTTCCTTTACCTACCCATTGAAGCAATAACTCCTTAACCAGGCAGTCAAACTATGACAACCCATGCCCCAACCAGGCAATGCTTTAGCATGCCCTTTCCTCCTCCTTTTGCCATGCCCTGTCCACATTGGCTCCACCTGCTGAAACAACCTCACCTCTTGGAAATGATTTTGCATGGCACTTCTGCTAAACAGACAGAATGTTGCTTCCAAATTCCAATGTCTTTCAGCCCAATTCACATCCCCAGCTCCCATGCATCCATGCAACTTGTCCTCCGAAACATTTACCATACTCATAATTTCATGTTAAAAATCTTCTCCTCTGTTACATTGAAAGTCATAAAGGCAGGCAAGGGGTGTATTTTATGAAAACTCCATGACTCTGGGCTGCTGATCACATAATAAACAGGGAAGAACTTCATTGTTAAATGTTAAAGCCTTCATATTTTCCAAAATATGAATTCAGCTGTCACTTTCAAGACTCCAAGCCCTTAAAACTGAATCGAATTCATAAATGGACCCTTTGGAGATGTTCTGAGAGCTCTTTATTAGGGGCCTAAATTATTAAGTTTGACTGTCTGTATTGATCAGAGCGAAGAGATAATAGCTAAACATTTACTTCCCTAGGGGCAATATGGAATCAGTCATCACTGGATTTCATGTTGGACCTCTACAATTAACTCTCTTTCCTTTAATTATAAGTATTGACTTCCAAATGCTCTATGCTAAGAAATAAATTATGATCATCTAACAATGTAACAGTTCTGTGGAAATGGATTCAAGGAATATTCTTCAGTGAGCAGAGTGTTATCATCTCAGTGAGAAGTTTATAACTTATCCCCCTTTTAATTGCTTTGTTTTATGATTGTTTTCCTGCTCTATTGGACAGAGCACAATAAAAAGAATCACTACTTTTTGCCAGAGAGACAACATAAAAATAAGTTAAAATAGGAGAGAACTCTACATGCATGGTGTAATTTTAAAGTAAAATTATAATACATAATAAAACTCAAAATGAGTTGCAGCTGTGGTTTGAAAATCTTAAATATATCATTGAAGAGAAAATTGACTAATAAACAATCTCCCACACACTAACAAATCAGTGTACATATGCAAATAAAATTAATCCACGCTATAAAAGGCTAAAAAGAAATCCATAAAACATGTAGCAAACTGCCATTTTTCCAGAATGGTTGGAGGGGAGAGGCAAAGACAGTCAAGTCCTGTTCCTGTGGATTAGGAAAGGAGGATGGAATCATCAGGAAGCAGCACCAGAATGAGCAAGGAGGAGGAACAGGACCTACCTGAGACTCAAGATGAGTAAAGAAACAGTGAGGAGAGAGCTTCAGACATATGAATCACAGCACTCAGCAATTTGATCTGTGAAGTTCACATTTCTTTTTAATATTTAGTTTTTGGTTGTAGTTGGACACAATACCTTTATTTTATTTATTTATTTTTATGTAGTGCTGAGGATCAAACCCAGGGCCTCGCACATGCTAGGCAAGCGCTCCACCGCTGAGCTATAACCCCAGACCCCCTAAAGTTCACATTTCTCTGAGGAGTCTTGAGACATCTTTCCAGGCCAGAAGTGACATCTTAAATAGGCTAATTAGGCTGGAAATATTTGTGTTTTATCTCCAATTTGATTGTAAGTTCTTTGAGGTCATAATTTGTACTTGATTCCTGCTTGCACACACTAACACTGTCAAGAATTTGCACACCATAAAACACTTGGTACATGTTTAAGAAATTGAGTGAAATACATGCTATGATGTCCTAGAGGTCCACATCAGGGTCCTCACATATCCCAGTTTGCCTGGGATAGTTCCAGTTTACACCTGCGGTCCCAGCCATAGTTCTCCCTTACACCCTCAAAATCACTAAGATCTGGAAGATAAATTTTATGATAAATCTCTACAGTCATCTAATTTATATCAAAATCTGAAGGTTGCTTTCTAGAATTCCCTAAAGTCAACATTTTTGTCTCGTCAAAACAAAAATGGGCAATGCAAATTAACTTTGTATATACTGTAGTTCTGGATTCCAGGTAAACAAATTTAGTTATCATTGTTCTGACATTAGTAATTTTTTCTAAAGAAACCATTTTCTAAACTTAATGAATATATAAAGCTACAAAATTATTTCTATAATTGATTTTTTCCAGTATGAATGTATAGCAGAAATAGTACCATCTTCAACACTCTAAAAAAATCTGTATACTAAGTCATTACAAATAAAAGACTTGGAGAAAAATTAACCGTGTGTGTGTGTGTGTGTGTGTGTGTGTGTGTGTGTTTGTATGTGCCTGCACACATAAAAACATTTTGATGCTCCTGAAATATAAATATATAATTTGGACCAAGATTGTCAAAATCACCTGTCTGGATAAACCAATTAGAAAAAAGGAGCTCTTCTGCCAAACTGAACTGGGGGCTAAATTATTGGCTGGCTCCCCACTTTCTCACAAGGAGTGGCGGCCTTGATTATAAAATTAGTTTTTTCTTACTTTACAAAATATACCTCTCATAAAGACTTTCTGTGAAGTAAATTATCATATTTTTACATTCTATTTTTTTCATTAAAACGTTTCAAACATGTCCATCTGAGAGGAAAATAAAAAAGGAAACCTTCATGAGAGTGTGTGGAGAGGCAAGGGATTTTATTGTATAGTGTCAGAAAGCTTTTGAAATTTCGAAATTTAAAAAAACAACAGATATTTGATAAAAATCTTTTTAAAATTTCCTATTTGCTCTTTTTAATCATACATAGCAGTAAATGTATTGTGATGTATCTTATATACATGGAATATAACATTCCATTTTTTCTGGTTATACATGATGTGGAGTTACACTGGTCATGTATTCATATATGAACATAGGAAAGTTAAAATCTTAAATATACAATTCAAATACGTAAAAATCTATGACTAAAAATAGTTACAATGCTATTATTTTCATAATTTTATCCCAAAGACCAAAAAATTGAAAGAATAGACTAAACTGAGCTCAAAAGTCTATGGTTTTTAATTAAACCTCTAAAATGCTAGAACATGAAAACATGCTGTCCTCTTTCTTATATAAATCTCAGATCCAGCTTCTTAGCAGTTTTTAGAGAAAATTGGTTAAAATAATGGTGATGATGATGATGACAAATGCTAATAAGTGATTCTAGGACTAAAGAGGAAAGAAACACAAATACATGAGAGAGTGTGATTCAGAATGTGGCAGAAACCAAAAGATAAAAAAACATATTAATGCTCTTACAGCATATTATCTAGAACCCACACAAATAGTCACTGCAGTAATGGACCTGCATATATATATATATATATATATTAGATAAATAGATCTGAGAATGCCCCCACAGTTCTGAAAACAAGTCCTGGTAAAAGGTATGGCAAATCATTTTCTTGATTTATGACTTACGTAGGAGTCCATATCTGTGCATCCAATACCTGAGCAAGGAGACATACTGGTAGCTTTAAATTTTATCTCGTGCTATAATTGCAACATAAAAAATAAAGCTGCCAGATTGGCTTTAGCATGGATGTTGTAACTGGAATGGTGCTGTGCAAACAATATTTTTATATCCTCCAAACTGATGGGTCTGTTCTTTATTTCCACTATCACAATGGCCCAAATCTAAAAAATATAAATGTTTAAAACGGTATTGTTTTTCAAAATGCCTGCAGCTTCCTAGAATATGAGAAAACTATTCCAGATTCTGATGAAACATTTTTACTGACTGGCAAACAGAACAATATCCATTGCATTTATCTGTGAGGACCTGAACCTAGAGAGTGTAATTCTTAAGAAACATTGCTGCTTGACTATAAAAAAATCACATCATTAATTTTTGTTCTTATCATAGGCTTTTCTTTTGCTATCTGACTTTTCTGTGTATAGTCAGTATTTGTTAAGAAAAAATAGGTAGATGGTTTACATTAATGCTTCCCAGTCTCTATTAAATATTTTTGTACATTTTAATATATCTCTCACAGTTGAAATTTACATTTTGTGCGTAGATTCCATTTCCTTCAGTGTCTTTTTTTCATTCTAGTACTCTGAGATGTTACAATGTGTTTATAGTAACTTTCCTTCCCCTTCTCTGCATCTGCCATTGTTTGGATAATCACTGTGCCAAAATCTATTCATCCATGTGCTTTTGTCCCTGACACAATTCAGCTCAAATCTTGAACCTTTAAATTAAAACTAAGCTCCCATGCCCTCAGCCCACAAATCCCTCAGCATCTATTGTAGGCATTAGTTTACTTCCTTGTGATATTAGAGACTCCATGGACCCATTCCCTGTAAAATAATTCCTGAAAAGTGCACATCCTCAGAAATATTGCTGCCAATAAGACTGAGAATGTATATATATATATATATATATATATATATATATATATAATAAAAGTATTATGTATACATAATACTTTTATTTTATTATTTTTTAAAATTTGGTTCTGAGTATGGAACCCAGTGCCTCACGTGTACTAGGTGAGCGCTGTGCTGCTGAGCTACAACCCCAGCCCCTGAGGATGTTTTTAAGAGATCAAGAAAGGGAAGTCATAACACAAAAATAAAATCAAGTACTAAACAAATTTTGTTGGAAAACCTATAGTCTCTATGAGAAATCTTGGACAGAGAATGGGCAAATGAGTTAAAATCAAGGGAATTAGAACAGGAATACATGCAAAGAACTGCTCTGGGATTGGGATCTGCCAGTGTAGCCCATACTCCTGGGAAGGCAGACCCAAGTGCCCATATTCTGTACCCAGAGCAGCAAAGTAACACTTCAGCTAGCATATCTTAGTGAAAGAGACTGTTAAAACAAGGGGAAAATAGCAGAGTTTATGGCTTCCAATTTTTGGCTCAAGATTCTCATTATAAAATATCCCAGATGGGAATGGGAGTGCAGCTCAGTGCTATAGCACTTGCCTAGCATGTACGGGGCCCTGATTCCATTATATATATATATAGTCAGTATGAGTATTTGAAATTAAAATATTACGCACAGAACAGAGGGTCAATCCTTTTTTTAAAAAAAAAAAACTTTGGAATTTTCAATTTTTTTATTTGTTCTTTTGAGATATATATGACAGTATTTTTAACTTTCAAATTTTTATAAAAAATAAAGTGTATGTATTTAGTTAATCTCTAAGCAAAAGTTCTTAAAGGAACATGTCTAAGTGTTAATGATTGCTACCATGTGTATTACATGAATGAATGAAGCCATGAATGACCTTTTCTGAAATCCAGAATGATTGACACACACTGGCTAAAAGTGAAAAATAATAATAAAACAGTACTATGCACAGAGCACATTCCCTGCTGCAATGCTAGGCTAAAGATTCAACACAGGAGTTCATGTAACTCCCAACAGTCCTGAAAAGTAGTATGATGGTTAGCCTTATTTTGCAGAGGAGGTCATTGAGGTTCAAAGGAGTTCAGTCTCCTGAATACATCACACAGCTAGTAAGGGCAGAACTGTGATGACAAGTGAGATCTGTCCAATGAAGAACCTAAGCACTGTCTCCCAAAAAGATTGAAAAGATAAAAATGAACATTCTCTTAAGAAAAATAATCATACAAAGTTTGCCTGAAAAACTCTGGATGTTTTTGGGTTGTCCCTCACCGCTTGTTGTTTATATTTAATCTATTTTCAAAAGAGAGTCAAGGTGAATTCCTGAGGATAAGAGACACATACGTCACATGTAGACATCTATGTAATCATTACTATTATCAGTTTCCACAGTGAAGGTGGTTGGAAGCCAAGCTGATGAGAATGGAGGCACTGCTTTGGGTGTTCACAGTCATGGTAAACAATGCAGGTCTTGTTAGTGGCAATTTCATTCGTTTTCCCCTGCATTGCAATGAAGGGTGAAGTCACTAAAAGCCCATACTAGGAGTCAATATGACTGGGTTCAAATTTGGTTTGAACCAAACCTAATTCTCATGCCAGTATATTAGCTTCTCCAAGTCTCAATTTTCTCTTCTTTTAAAAGGAAAAGACAATAATTATAGTCCTTCTCTCAAACAGTTTTCAAGGAGGACATCCTATAAAGCCCTCACAAAGATCTATCAGGAGACATTCCACAGAGAGAGTTTATTAGCCAGAAATGCTATACACATAATCAGGGAAAAGCCAGATTCGTTTTGACCATGCCACTCGTTTTTCTATATTTCCTCCCTCAAAAGCAAATGCTCAAACTACAAAAGCTGATATATGGGAAATCATTCTGAATTGCTGAAATACTACATTATTGCTTCCAAAATCCTATTCAAGCCACTAGAAACTGAATGGTAAGGAAACAGTAAAAGGTTTCTGCAATAATAATGACAATGGTGGTGATGGAGAGGTAAGGCACTTATTAGGTGTTCCCTTGGTAGAATGGGAAAGATTATTAAGAACAACAACAAAGGATGACCAGATTGTAAGTGAAAGCCCCGGGCAGTTCCTGGGCATATTAGAAAGTCTGGGACAGCCAGGCTAACAGAGGGACCAATTGTATCCAGAAGCAATAAATAGACAATAACATAAATGTGTGGGCTAGGTTTGCCATCATGTTCTGTCGTTTCTTGGTGAATTGATTTTATTAGAATGAGAATGAATAATTTTTAATGAAACCAAGGATAATTGACCAACTGTACACAACCCATGAAAGCTTCCCTGGGAGGAAAGGCCGATTTTCTCCCCTGAACACCCCTTCATTTGTGCAATGTTTTGTTTGTTTGTTTTTCTAACTGGGAATGCTCTTTTAATAAATAATATCATTTATTATCTCTACAAGTCATGTGCTTTCCAAGCGATCTGTGGTCTGTTAACTCTCCTTTATTAGTCTCTTAATTATATTCTCTTGTTGTGGAGAGTTGGGCATTGAACTATATTGGAAACCATTAAGTTTGTCCAAACATCACAGGCAGTGAGGTTAATTCTACTTCTAAAAGATTGCTTTGGACAGCCAAAGACATGAAACAGACCTAGAAGCATATTGGATGTCACTAACCTCAGAGACAGGAGAATCTAATACAATTCATTAAGCATAATTGAAATAGAAATTCTACAATGAAAATGTAACAAGGAACATTGTGTAAATTGACTTTTTTGAAGTATATCCTTCCCTCAGTGCACATAGTCAGCTCCCATTAATTTTAATGGATATAACTTGCTCGTATATCAGCTGAAGGATTTCACCTGCTTTTGCATAAAACGGGTTGCCTAAAGAAAAGGTGTTCACAGAGAAAAATGGAGACTTCAGCTAAAGACTGCCTGGATAATAAAGTTCAAAGGCATTATAGTTAATTAAATATAAATTGTTACATAGAATAATAAGTAAGAAGATATTACTGAATTAAGCAAATTAGTTTTTTTTTTTTTTAAAAAAAAGAAAGCATATAGAAGAATAATGCTAGGTCAGGCCAACTGTATTCTTAACTTTCCCACTCAAAATCCAACTCTCCCACCCAGGAAATGACATCTTCTTCTCTCATACTGTGCACACAACACAAGCCTACCATACAAAAGGTGCTCCACTAATACTTGTTGAATCTAAAGAGATGATTGTTCCTGAAATTCTCTCCAAATTCTCTCCAAAAAAAAAAAAAAAAAAAACTTGCACACTTCTGGGCCTCAACTCATACGTATCCCTCTGCCTGGAATATCCTAACAATCCCAACACCAATCTTCAATTGCTAAATCCTCAACCAATCCACAAAAACCTTAACAAGTGCTAGGAAGTTTAGTTGCATAATCCTGTTACATTCTTAACACTTACTGAAGAACCCCAAAAGGTTTTGCTGATATGAATCATAGCTAACAAAAGTAATGCCAGAAGTTAAAATTTTTTAATTTTAAATATTCATCAACTTGTTAAAATAATAAACTCATTACCCACTTTTATTTAAAAAATATATCCCCCCCCCAAACAGAAAATAGATCAGCATTGCTTAACATTTTGCAAACATTTATTGTCTGGCTTAATAGAAAGCTAGATTTCAATATCTGCTTCTATACCCAATGGGTTGTAAGACACTGTCTTTAGAAAAACCAGTCTTATACAACATGTTCTTGAAAAAGGAAGGGGTTTTTTATAGACTTTCCAGATGATTGTGGGTGTTTTTCTTTGATATTATATTAAAATTCTGTAAGTTATATTATCTAAATGCTAGTTCCAATATAAAATCTGAAACTATTAATTTTTAATCTGTTACATTAAATTATTTTTCTATCTTGCACTTTAAATTTATTTTAGCCTATGTATGGTTTTGTAATATTATGCATCAATAAGTTTTTAAGTCCTCTGATGATTCCAGTGTGTAATCAAGTTTGAAAATTGTTGCCCTAAAATTTATCATTAGAGCCATAAGGAACTGAAATAAGTGTCTCACTTCTTTCCACAAACCCTGGAAATAATAATACATCCTCTATGCAATTCTAGATGTAAAGTGGAAAGAAGCTGGGTATTAGGAGGAGGAAAAACAGATGAAGTTGGGGAAAAGAAGGTAGATCACTACTGTTATCTATTACTTTGTGGGTGCCTAGTGTGTAATCTACACATGGTTTTTCTGAAGGAAACTATGCTGCAATGCCTCTTTACCACCAAATACTTCAGTGTGTATTTCTTAATAAAGCCTCATTCAGCAGCCCTTTTTTAACATTTTTTTTAGTTGTAGATGCACACAATATCTTTATTTATTTTTATGTGGTGCTGAGGATCAAACCCAGGGCCTCACCAGTGCACGGCAGGCACCCTACCACTGAGCCCCAGCCCCAGCCCTCAGTGTGCATTTCTGAAAAACCAAGGGCTACACACCTCATAGAATGGCCAAAATAAAAAACACTGATAACAACAAAAGCTGACAAAGATGTGGGACAACAAGAACTCATTCATTGCTGATGGAGAACACAAAATGCAAAGGGTACTTTACAAGACAGTTTGGCAGTTTCTTACGAAACTGAGCATACTCTTTTTTTTTTCTTTGTTGCCCGGGTGTTTTTTTTTTTTAATTAAATTATTTATTTATTCTAGTTTGTTATACATGATGGCAGAATGCAATTAATTTCATATTACACATATAGAGCACAATTTTTCAAGTTACTGATTGTACACACAGTATTTTCACACCATTCATGAACTGAGCATACTCTCATCATTTAATCCAGTAATTGCTCTACTTGATGTTCACTCAAATTAATTGAAAATGCATGTCCACATGAAAACCTGGAAATGAAAGTTTATAGCTTTATTTCTAATTGATAAAACTTGGAAATAACCAAGATGTCTATATGTTTATTGGCAGGTGAGTGGATAAACCGATTGTATCCAAGCAATGGAATGTTACTTAACACAGAAGAAAATAAGCTATCAAGCAAAACAAAAAAAAAAAAATGAAGGAAACTTGATCTATATTGCTACTGCATGAAAAAAAAAAACAATCTGAATAGATTACCTTTTGTATGACTCCAACTATATGACATCCTGAAAAAGATAAAACTATAAAGACAGTGAAAAAAAATGATGGCCAGAGGTTATGGGGGAAAGAGAGAGAAACTGGCAGAGTTCAGATGATTTTCAGGGCAAGGAAACTATTCTGTATTATACAACATTGTTGGATACTTGTCATTATGCTTTGTCAAAACTCATAGAACATGCAACACCAAAGGTGAGCCTCAGCGTGACATGTGAATTTGGGGGCAATAATGATGTGTCAATGACCAGAAATGTACCAACATAGTGTGGGATATTGATGGTGGGGAAGGTTGATGACAGGGTATATGGGAGTTATCTGTAGTTTCTTCTCAAATATGCTGTGAAATTACAACTAGTTTTTATAACTATGAAAAAAAAAACATATAAGGGTAAGGGCATTCTTTTACACAAGCACAGTTCATTTATCAAAATCAAGTACTTATTAGTTATATAATAAAATTACCTAATCTATAGAATTTAATCAAATTTCACTAATGGTTCCAATGTCTTTGAGAACAAAAGAAATTATGATGTTGTTGGTTTTTTTGTTTGTTCGTTTGTTTTTCCAGTGCAAGACTGTATACTTTACTTTGTTGTTATGTTTATCACCTTAAAGTTTCTAGATCTTTCTTTCTTTCATGACTTTGGCATTCAAGAAGTATATAGGCCCTTCATTTGGATTTTCTGATGTTTCCTCATGAATAGCTTTTGATCATGCATTTTTGGAAGGATTGACATAGAAGCAAACTATTGTGTCCTTCTCAGTGCATGATGACAAGTACATGACATCTATATGACTCATTATTAGTGATGTTTACTTTAATCATCTGCCTAAGTTGATTTATGCCATGTTTCTCCAGTATAATTCTATTTTTCTCTTTGTAATTAACACTTTTGGGGGACCTATTTTGAGACAATATAAGGATCTCAGGTCCCATTAAATTTTCATCAAGTAGTTGCTTTTTTGGTTTGTGGCTGAAGTTATTCTCACTAAGGTGGCTAGCAAAGGGTGATATGCCACCTTTGAATGCCTTTTGAACTTCCCTTTTTCTTCCAGCAACATCAAATATTTCTGTTATTTTAGAGTGATATAATATTAGGATGTGAGTGTGTTGCTTAATTTTATTCTCATAACTGATCAGACTCTAACCCATCTAATTAAGGGTTGGTATCATTTAGGACCTTCTGGGGCTTTTCTCATAGAGTTATCAACAAAGAGACACCTGAAAAATCCCTGGCTGGCATATCTCTTCTGAGTTCATAAAGATTTCCAAGTATTGTTTGGCAGAGATAAGAACCTGTAAAAATGTAAAATATCCCTGTAAAAATGAGATACTCAGGTTTTTTAAAAAAGTAATTTGATCCTATATGAATATATGATTACATGATCAGTGTAATTCTACATCATGTACAACTAGAAGAACAAGAAATTATGCTCCATTTATGTATGATGTGTCAAAATGCTTTCTACTGTCATGTAATAACTATTTTGAACAACAACAACAACAAAAAGTGATTGGTCTCTAGAAAGTCTTTAGACTGGCCAGAACTGTCATTTCTGGGGTTCAAAGTATGGGCTACGAAACCAAACCATGTAACTGAATTTAAATGATGGATCTTCAAAATAAACTGCATCTTCTATAATATGCATTCTACAGTCGAAGCTATCCTTTCGATTTTTAAACTTTAAATATTGTATGTTTTTCAATACTAGAATTTCCATTTGGTGTTGTTTTGTTTGTTTGTTTTTATTTTTGTACCAGGGGTGCTTAACTACTGAGTCACATCCCCAGCCCCCCTTTTAAATATATTTTATTTAGAGATAGGGTCTTGCTAAGCTGATGTTGCTTAGGGCCTTGCTAAATTGCTGAGGCTGGCTTTGAACTTGTGATCCTCCTGCCTCAGTCACCCTAGTCACTGGGATTACAGCTGTGCATCACCATGTTCAGCCACTTGGGTTTTTTTTTTAATATAATTTCTATTTCCCACTAAGATTTGCTACATTTTATTTCACCATATGATTATGTTTTCTATTACATTCTTGAATATAGGCATAAGTGCATTTCTAAAATCTTTTTATCTGCTAATTTCAACATTGAATTACCTCAGGGTCAATCTCTGTTATTATTTAATGAGAATGGTTGAAGAGTCAAGTTTTTTTTATTTATTTGTATGCCAAGTACTTTTGGATTGTGTCTTGAGCACTGTGAATGGTATGTTATATAGACACTGGAATCTTTTAGGTTCCTTTAAAGAACATTGATTTTTGTTGTTCAAGCAGTTGAATTAGTTAAACTCAAACTGAAAATTCTGTCTCTTCTATGGTGAATATCAGTTCAATACTCGGTTGCATGTGGAACTAGGACAACCTAGAAATTTGAGCAGAGTTTATGCATAGAATTTTAAATTCCCTCTCTCTGGCTTCAAGATTTCTCCTTTACTTTTCAGTGCCGGGGTTCCTGTAAAACTCTCCCCCCCCCCTCTATATATATTATATTGTAAAAACTGCTTTTTTAAAATAGCAAGGTTGCAAGGTTGACTAAGGCCTATATGCAGACACAAAGCAAAAAAATGATTTCTTTCTTCCAGTGTTGACCTCTCCCCCCTGCCGTATTTGCCTGTTTTTGTTCAATTTTCCAGTGCCTTCAGGTAGTTATTTAATTGTTGTCTAGAATTTTTCATTTATGAAAGTATTTTCCAATAGGAACTATTTGTCCATTACCAAAGACATAACTGGTCTGTCTTACTGAATTCAGCAGTTATTTGAGATAATGGATTCCTCTTGTCAAAAACTTTGTCTCCTTTTCATTAATCAGTCATTCCTTTTTTGATTAATGGACTCATTGTGTAAGGCACAGTGTTGAACATTATCATAAAACCAAAAAAGAAAAAAGCATGATCCTGCCCTCAAACAAATTCAGATCTAATTGAAAAGAGGAGACAGACTCATGAAAGTTAAAAAAAATGCAATATTGCATGTGATTTATTATCAAATGTGAGTTTCATAGAAAAGAGTGTTCTTTGACTCAAAGTGTGGTCCCTGAATAAGCAGCACCGATATCCCCTGGTAACTCTGTAGAAATTCAGAATATCATACCAACAGAATTGGATCTTTACAAGATCCTCAGAGGATTCCTTTGAACATTAAAGTTTAAGAAGCACTATTGCAGAAGTTCAGAAGAGAGTATTTCTTGCAGGAAGTTTTAAGGAAGATTTCAGGTAGAGTATGAGATTTCATGCTTTACATGATCTGAGAATACAGGAGAGAACATTTTTAGTGGAAGATGTAGGACAAAACAGGGAACAAGTTCAATTGTGGAATGATTAAATATAATCCTGGAGATAAATTGAGATTTCTATCAATTAGAATACTTTAATCTGCAAAGTAGAGAAATCAAAGCCAAAAGAGAATTATAATGTAAGGACACTATCATCTCATATAACTAAAAGTCTGGAAGTAGATCAGATCTAAGAGTGGGTAATCCAGTAGTTCAACAGTGTCATAAAAAGGGGATTTCCTTCCATTTTCAGCTATGTTATCCACAGATCCCCAGCATATTGACTCTTAGGTTGACTTCCCCTCTTAGCCTCAAGATATCTGGCTTGGTTTCATATATTATTCCTTGAGGCATTAAAAACATCTAACCCATCTTTTTATCCTTTTTTAGTGATTCATAAAAAGTTCAGAGCACTCAGTTGATTTCCCTTCATGTCTCATTGTCCAGGACTATGTAAATTTCACATGGTTCAATCAATTACTGAGAAAATGAATGTGATCATTCTGATGAAAGCAACAGGAATTCATATTCATTACTGGTGGGATTACAAAATGGAAAAGCCAGTCTGGCAGTTTCTTTCAAAATGAAACATACTCTTTATCATGTAATCCAGTAATGGCACTCCTTGATATCCAGCAATCAAGAGCAACCTCCTCAGTTGAAAAAACGTCCAGTCATCCAAGAAAGAGACACACCTAGGAAGAGAGTGAGCAAAAATCAGGGTTCTATTTTCAAGGAAGAAAAATTGCTGTTGATCTAACTTTAAGAGTCTGGCATTTTTCATCATTCTTATTGAGTCTCGCTCAGTAATCAGTCTCCTTTATTTGAAGAAAGGAACAATTTAGGAACAAATTACAGCCAATAAATCAATAACTAAATGTACCGAAAGATAGAGAACATCATCATTCAGTTCTTCATTATTGATATGGCTCATATGACCCCTGCACTACCCTTTTCTACCTCATATTGTAAAGAACTTTTTTGGTTTTACTTTGAAGAGCATCATTGTCATAATAACTCTATATTCCACCACTTTAATAATCTTAAAATCCAGGCCCTCTCTTTTGCTAGTTTGCATTTCCTCTTCTGATACAGAGAATAACACTTAAGATTTATTGAGTGACATCTGGTTAATTAAATGTCTATTTCCTCTTGCCTGTTAAAGGGATCATAACACAGAAAGACAACATTGGGAGAATAATTAAAGTGCAACCAAAGAGCACGACTAACCTTGAAACTCACTTTAATTAAAACTAAAACAAGGCAATATGCTGAGAATTGCCTGCCTTTATCTGAACACCTGCCTGTTCAATTAAAACCTTATTCTGGAAATCTCCATTTTGCTTCTCTCTATTTTTATGTATGACTGAAAGTTTCACTTTCCATGGACACTTCCTTTGCAAATATTTTTATGTTCGGGCTTCAAGAAAGCTCACCTGTAAAAAGACTATATAACTACCTGCCTCTTCGCAGAAGAATTCACCTGTGTTTAAGCCTTACGTGCGACCAGTAAAGGAGAAATACCACTGATCCGCCAGGAGAGGGCGCTCTTCCCGACAACAGTTGGAAAGTGATTTTAGGCGCTGGAACCCTTAAACTCACAGGAAAGCTAAAAACCAAAACTCTCCCCTACAGATAAAACCACAAGCTTTGTGTTTTGTTTCTAGGGAAATAAATTACTTCTCGTTTTCCCCCAAAATGTACAAGCCAATATTAGAGGAAGCCTCATCAAAACAATTTGTGTGCCTTAACACTTTGAATTGGAGTAAAAGAAAAAGGAATTTTAAGAGTTGGGAGAACCTCACACCTTCATTCACCCAAAGCTGTTATAACTGTTCCAGGCTGGCAGTGAGTCGATCTACAGCTCATCACCTCGGTTTGTCTTGATACCATTTCCCAAGTCTACAGCATTGAGCACTTCCTTTACTCTTAATATCATCGTACTTGTCATGAAAATGATAATTATGGTAAATTGGGCCTGTGGGTAAGGAATAAGTGAGAAAATATATGCTAAATATCTGCCTCTTGGCATCTATTATAATTTCCTTCCATTTAGTCAAGATTGACAAAAGCAGAGGGAAAAACAAACAAAAAATTAAAAAAACAAACAAACAACAACAACAACAAAAAAAAACAGCAATCACCAAAAGAAAAGAAAAAGATTTGCTTGAATTTTTTTTTTTTATTATTCACATTCCAGATGGTGAAAAGATTCCTCCAAGAGTAATTGACATTTGTAGTGTTGTTTTGGTTTGATTTAAGGAAACTGAGACAACATTGGACTGCCATTTAATTTCTCGGGGCATATCATAAGACTTATAACAAAGACAAGGAATGCCCACTTTTGTCATTCATTAATAAAATGGTGATTTGCAGGCATCTTTGGCAGGAAAAAAAAATATTCACTTCATTAAGACATCTTCAACTCACTTCTGTTTCTGCCTCTGATACTTCTAAACTTCTTGGTTTCTTTAAATTCACTCACCACATATTCCATCTCCACAGCCAGGAGCCTTTCCCATCCTGCAGCAGAAATCCATCTTCTCCCTGCACAATACAGCGCTTTCCCTTCTCTAGCATCTTCGTGTTCTGCTTAGCATCAGGGTTCTTTTGTTCTTGTCTTGATTTTCCCACACTCCCTGTAGCCGACTGATAAGCTCCTCATTGAACTGCTTCTATTTTCTGTGTAATTATTGTTCTTTGAGAGCCAGAAGTGGTTTTGCTCACAGTATCCCCTGTAGCACCCAGCACAACTCCCTTCACACACAAACACACCATCCATAATGGCTGAATTAAATTGGGTTAAATTAAAATGAATTTTTTTTAATGAAAATTTTCCTATGATCAGGATTCATTGTATTGTTAATAAGTTTCTATGTCATTAAAACTTCATCTTACCTTAGAAATAAATCTTTAACAGTACAATACACATTGGAGTTAGGAGATGAAATATCTGAATAGATAATTTATTAATAAAACATTTACAAGAACCATTTTATTCTAAGAATTTCCAAGAAAATATGCATTAGATCTATTCTTTTGTTTGGTGACACTAGACGAATCAATGGTTATTCAAATGGTTGTTAAAGGTAAAGCAATATGTAAATGTATTTTGGAAGTATTTAGTAGTATAATAAAGAATATCATGATCCTGGCTTGGAACCCTAAAAGAGAAATTTCACTACCAAGAATAAAGAGATAAAATCTATTTTTGTACTTACCCAATTTGAAAGATTCATGGCATATCAATAAGAAATATTTTATAACTTTTTTGTAACAAGGATGAACCATACCCTTAAAAGGATTCAGTTTTAATATCTGGAAAGAGCATTTTAGTATTTTTATTTTAGTATTTTTTTTCTTTTTTCTTGTCTTTTTCTTGTTTCTTCTTTCACTTCTCAAATTGATGAGTATAAGATCAGTATAAGCACAAAATCACCCATCTTGAGAATTGTACTACCTCAAACAATTGCACAGGTTTCATCTGAGGTCAGTCCGTTCTCAGTTGTCCACTTTAAGGTAAACTGTAAAGTCTGTTTATTACATAATCTTGCCTAAGAAGCTGTGGAATAGATTTCAATAATATTTCAAATGTTCCAGGAATACATCACAAACTAAATCTACTTTCTGAATTTCCCCATATGATCTCAGAGCTTCTCCTTTGCATCCATCATGTACTCTTATTTGATTTAACTTAATCAGGTCCAAGCATAATTTCTGTCTCTGCAGTGATATTTGAGCTTCTAAGTTGGATTTCTCCCCAATCCTAAGTATCATTGCAAAGCCGGCAATAGATGTGTCCCCAGCAGAAATGAATGTTGACAAACAAACTGAAGTGTTGGGGTAGTGGGGAGTCAGAACAGAAGACACCTCCTTGAAAGTGACCGCTTATAATTTCCCATCGCAATTTACCAACCTAGGAATAATGGGCTGTTGACCTTGATGAAATAGTTGCTCATTGTAGCAATAGGTAATGAGCCACATTTTCATCAAAGTGTGGGGAATCATTTTATACCAACTTAATCCCACATTACCCTCCTGATTGTATCAATACTGTACATCAATTGTGAATTTTCGAGGTCTTGTGTGATCTTATCCCAATGGGTCCCTTGAGTTTGTTAACATTAAGCCCTCTCTGCACTGAAAGTAGCCTCACACACTCACTTCCAGTATAGTTATGGGACTTAAAGTAAAGCTCATACTGATGAACAGGATTGATTATTCCAAAAGCACTGTAGGCCTTCCTAGAAGCACAGTCATTTAGATGTCTTTAATGGTAAAGGAAACTGTTTTAGAATATGTTTGCATTAGCATTTTTTAAAAAAAAAAAAACCTGAAATTTATTTTACTCCAGAAAGACATTAAGTTGTTTCTGCATTCAAACAACTCTTAATGTAATAGTTCTGTATACTCCAAACGTATGCTACCTCATTGCATAATTTCACTTCCTAAATATCATTCACCTTTGTTTTTGTTACTCCCAAAGTACAAAATCTCATTTGTGCAACTTTTCAAAATACCATTTTATAAAAATCTATTTTTTGCAACCAAGTAATGAGCAGAACTAAAGATTCCCAAGGGGATTTTTACAGAAAAACAAAATTTGTGGTCCTGAAATATCAAATGACTAAAAAATCTATATTTACCTGTTTAATCACTTGCCTTCATAAACCTCTAGACCTGATGCCCCTAATTAGCATTCATAACAGCCCAGGTGTGCAAAGGTGTGTTATCTGTTAATGCATACTTGTGTATCTCAAGGAATTAAGAAAACATGCTGAGAGATTTATTTTATTGTGTGGCCAAATTATGCTTTGCTGCTAACACTGGTTGTTTTTCTTGTTTGGTTTTGTTTTTAGAAATAAATAAAAAGTTTTTCCTGGCTGAGATTAAGCCCCAATATCTTTCTTGAACCTGTGAGAGACTAAGAAGTTCAGAAAAATCTTATACTGGGATCAAACAAGTGAGTAAATTGATGGTGGATAGTGGGGTCCAGGTTGTTCACTGTAAAAAGATTATATATAAACAAGTTAGCAGCAAAAAACAAACTATCTTCAGAAATGTCAATATGAACTCATGTTTAAAATAAAATAATACAGATAGATACAGAAAAGATTTTTTTATTGGAATGAACACAAGGCATAGCATACATACATGTATTTTTGTAATCAAGGGAGCTCTACCTATTGAGAGGGACTTGAAGAAGAAACATTCCAGGAGCAACAAGAACACTCAGTTCCCAAATTCTGGTTTCTAACGCCATTCTTCAGTGAACAGAATGAGGGCCCCTTGGATGATTCTGGGTTGTGGCAGGAAATACCTAAAAGAAGTCTGGAGCATCATCTAATGCCAGAAAGTAAGGAGATGCTTAATAAATAAAATGATAGACCTATCAAAGGAACACATGGGTCAACTGATATCATTTCCAAGGCCAGAGCTGAAATAATTTGGGTAACAAAAAATGCAGTAGCGGATTACAACCCAAAGCATATGATACATATCCATGAACCCATATTTATATAAATAAACAATTGTATAAATAATGGGAGAAGAGACAAATCCTTCATGTAAAAGATTTGCAAATAATTTTTGTAGATACTGCCCCCTTAAGGAAGTAGTCTTTAATGTCTCATCTTTAGAGTGTGACCTTCACTTACTGACTTCCTTTCAAGTATGGTGAGGGTTAAAGGAACAAATTTACAACGGAGACAAATCTGGCAAACACCACCCTGACCATGCAATCAAGGTCAACATTGTCATTGCTAAGTCACGTTGATAATAGTTACCCTTGATGTTATGTGATAAGATGGACACGTCACCTCTGGGGTTCTTCTAAAATCTCCTAACTCCAAGTTGATAATGAAAAGAAGATATTAGACAGACTCAAACTGAGGATTTCTACAAAACATACAACCAGTATTCTTCAAAATTATCAGTCATCAAAAACAACAACAACAACAACGAAAAAAAAAAAAACTCCGAGAAACCATCATAGTTAAGAAAAGCCTAAAGAGGCATGATAACTAAATGTAACTTTTTTTTTTTTTCATGTAATGGGATTCTGGAGCAGAAAAAGAATATTGGGGGTTGGAGGGGAGACAGTTAAATCCCAGTACTTTGTGGAGTTTGATTCATTGTAAGTGCCCCTCTTGGCTCCTTTGTTATGATAAATGTACTCTTATTAACATAGTGGAAACTGGGTAAAGAGTACATGGGAACTCTGTACTATCATTGCAACCTTTGGATAAATCTAAAACTATTCTAAAAGAAAATTGTACACAAAATTTTTAAAACTCAAGAGCAAGTTTCAGTGTATTTCTTAAAATAAGGAAATTTGAATTAGAGTTGTTTTGCTCTGGGACAACCAATACAATAGACCTCTTAGTTATACAGGTAGAAAACAAGTATGCATCTTTTATTCTTAAAGAAGATATCACTGCCATGAATTAAGCCTAACAGCAGATTTTTCCAAGGGAGAAAGTGAGCATTTTAATTAGGTATGTTGCTTTTATAGTAAGTATGGTCAAGTACTGCCTAGGAGGACTTTGTTTACTTTAGAAAGAACCTGCTAGGTGGTTTCCAACATTGGGTGCTCTGGAGTATATGAGAAGCTGAGCTGCAGAGGACCTCAGGAAGGACACACAAGCAAATCTTGCCCTTCACCTACCAGATATTGTCATAGGCTGGACAGTGCAGGTTGTGGCTACATCTAACAATAGCCAACTGTTTAGGAGATCTCAACTTACCTTTAGAATTCTTAACTTATCCTACTTGCATGATTGGGAATAGGCAGTCCATTATAGTTTTATTCAAATTCTGCTACAAAATCAAGTAAAAGTAAATCCATTTAAACCTGGGTGCTGAAAAGATTAAAAAAAAAATGTGTTGATCAAAGCTAAACTTATTAGGTGATCTTTTGAGTAGACAGTCAATATACTGATTATTTATTCCAAAGGAAATAATTTTGCCTAACAGCCCTTGATAATGAAATCTCTAAATTTCAAAATCATGATTTACAAATTCAGATGTAAACCATGGCCACATAGTTATCATAAGATAGGAATCAAAGAAAATAGAATGAGGTTTGGAAAGGCCCCATCTAAAGAAAGTGGGATCCACTTAGCCCCAGTTGACTGCTGCCTTATGGAAAAGCAGACTGGATGTTAAGGAATAACTAGAAAAATTTAGCTGGGTGCCTTGGCACAAGCCTGTAATCCCAGTGGCTCTGGAGGCTGAGGCAGGAGGATCTCAAGTTCAAAGCCAGCCTCAACAAAAGTGAGGTGTTAAGCAACTCAGCAAGACTCTGCCTCTAAATAAAATACAAAATAGGGCTGTGGATGTGGCTCAGTGGTTGAGTGCCCCTGAGTTCAATCCCCTGTACCTCCCTGTTAAAAAAATAGAAAAAATTGATTTTTTAATTTTATGAAATTATTAAATATTAACAGCCAGTTAATAACTACTATTAAAAACTCAGTTATGTGAGTTTTTAATAGTAGTTATTCATATTACAAGTTAAATACACTGTAATATGAATTTAGAACAAACATGAATTTGTAAATTTCATCCTAATAATATTACTATAACACTGGGTTTTTGTATTATTGTTGTCTGACTTTTTCCAAGACATTCAGATATACCGTCAAAATGCATCCTTAGTGTGATGGAAGAGTCTAATTTAGAAAAGCTTGCTGTAGAATGTTGTCCTCATAGGCACAGTTATTTCAGGAAAAAGGCATCTCTAATGGAGGCAAGGGCAAAATCCAGACTTCAAAAATTGGCAGTCTTGGAAAGATGCTACATATAAGGGAATGCTAGACTCTCCTTTCACTTACAACTAACTTTTAGAATAATAGGCAATAATTTTTAGACAGTCAAACCTAAATGTGGATGTGGCCAAATCTCCCTGAGAGTTGCATGCAGATAGGAAAAAGCTGGAAAGTCAGAGCTACCTTGAAGGACAATCAACACAATTGCAGGTAAAATTGAGGATCCATAGAAGAATGGATCTGAATCGTGGCAGAAATTTTAACAGGCAATGGTCATTTCAGAGAGAGATTGAACTTGGTCATCCTGACAAAGACCATAGCCTAGAAGAAGTTAATTCCCATCTTTACCCATCTTTGTTCCTATTCTTCCCCATCAGTTTATCAGCATTCCTTACACCCGGGTCTGACTTCTGCCTCTCTGCCTTCTCAATAGCCTTCCACCTCATCACCTCTCAGTGATGTTTCCAGTGGTGTACAAGGGCAGGGTCATGAGCCTGTTCATCTGATTGCAAGCCATAAAGTAGGCAAATCCACAGAGCACTTAAAACAATGGTATAACTGTCCAAGCATTAATTTGCTTTTTTCCCCATTTGTTCTAGTTAGTTATACATGACAGTAGAATGCAATTGACGCATCATACATAAACAGAGTACAACTTCTCATTCTTGTGGTTGCACATGATGTAGAATCACCCTGGTCATGCAGTCATATATGCACATAGAATAATAGTTTTTTTAAATGAACCTATGAATCTATAAATCTGAACAATGTCTGTGATGTACTACTCTTCCTCCCCACAAAAATTATTCTCAGTACAAGTTCTAAACAATTGCTATAATTACTATTGAGTTTTAATGTCATTTACATGAGCCTCAAATCAGCACACTTTGAACTGCATAACTTTTCATGAACATTTTACAAGGACATTAATTCAGAGAATTCTCAGCCATCCAGTCATTACCCTAAATGTGCTTCATGGGTAAGTGTGCAATGATTCAAGTATTGTTCAAGCTCACTTCAAGAACAGTTTATATCTCCAACTCCAATGGTATCACACATTCCTGCTCCTAAATATGAACAGTCTTTTGTTTGCAGAACACTGTAAAACTGTAAAAATGGCCATGCAAGTGGAAACTGCAAAGAAAAATATCATACCCAATGTGGGAGAGGTCAGGGTCTTCTGTAACTTACAAACCTTTTTTTTTTTTTTTTGAAACATTAAGAACTCTTTTACTGCCAATTACAAATGGCTAGGAAAATGAGAAAATAGTAAAATTGATATTGATTTAGTATATTTAAACATTAGAAACATTGTGAGTTACAGGTGTTTTGTGTTGTTTTGTTTTAAAAATCTCAAGAATTGTTTGAATGGCATTTGCTTTCCTTTTCTTATCCTATAACCTACCTTATGTAATGAGCATTTTTTTTCCTACATCTTGACAAATTGTCATGTTCCCTTTGAAGTTCGGGTCATCCTTCCACATTTTATCATTGGCATTTTATCCTTTGCAGCACAGGCTTAAACAAATATCGTGAAATTTCTCTGAGAATCCCCTTAATGTGAAGTTTTTGCTGGTGTCACCTTTTCAGGGATATCTTTACATTTTTCATCCAGTTTCCTCATTTATGTCAGTAAGTTCACCTTCACCAGCTCTCTGGCTGCATCTCTAAGAGTCTAGAATGACAGCAGCGTCAGCATTCCTGTGGTCAGTTTTCTCCCTATAACTCTGTCTATGTTAGATTTGAATTTCATTTCAAGCATTTTCATTTTTATTTCTTTGCTGCACTTCATCTTGTTGGCCAATTTCATCTTTTGATTATCCATTTTTTTGTAAAATGTCATGTGGATTTTCGCTGGGCATCATGGACATCACTATACACTTTATTATCTGCGCATGAGCTGAATAGCAGAGACATAGTGATCAATCACTAACATACGTTTAAAGAAATGATCATGGTGCACATCAGTTACTTATATAGTGATTTGTGAGCTGAAAAGCTGGCTGTAAAGTTTGTACTTTATGCAATTAATCACAGTTAACTGAACTAGTAACTGAAATTTGGACCTTATTGCTGAAAGACTGGCACTATTTTACTAAACCATGATAAGTGGAATTCATATGTGCATTAGAACCATGCAAAGCAAAGAGGCATGGTGGCGCATGCCTATAATCCCAGCAACTCAGGAGTCTAAAGCAGAAGATTCACAAGTTCAAAGAGAGCCTCAGCAACTTAGCAAGGCTCTCAGCAACTTAGCAAGACCCTGTTTCAAATAAAAAAGAGTTAAACACCACTAGGTTCAATCTCCAGTATGTAGATAGATAGATAGATAGATAGATAGATAGATAGATAGATAGATAGATAGATAGATTTGAATTTCATTTCAAGAATATATATATATATATATATATATATATATATATATATATATAATGAAATTCTGTCATTAACAGCAACGTGGATGGAACTGGAAGCTATGTTACATGAAATAAATCAGATGCAGAAAGACCAATACTCCATGATGTCACTTACGTGGGGAAGATAAAAAATTGATCTCATGGAAGTAGAGAGTACTGTAGCACAGTAGGGTAACCATGGCTGACAATGATAATTGAATATTTTGAAATAACTAGTAGAGAGGATTTTGAATGTTTCCAAAACAAAGAAATGATAATATCTACAGTAATGGATATGCCAGTTACTCTGATCTGATTATGTATATGTATTGAATTCTCACAGTATACCCCCATAAATATGTATAACTACTATGTATCATTACAAACTTTTAAAAATTCTTTTACTCCATGCATTAAATATAATAGATATACAACTACATATTCCTAAAAGTAAAATCTGATCTTGTCATTCCCCTTATCAAAAAATTTCACCATCTTGGGCTGGGGCTATGTATGGTAGAGCACTTGCCTAGCATGTGGGAGGCATTGGGTTCGATTCTCAACACTACATATAAAAAGTAAAATAAATAAAGGTAAAAAAATACAATAACAACAAATTTCACTATCTTGTCATCTATTAGTAATTCTTAACCAACATCACCTGTGAAACTTTTCAAAAACAGATACCTGGAATTCAATACATATTTTCCCAGAACAGGGCTTGTGAAAATTAGTAAAATCCATTGTGATTCATTAGGTAACAGATCTATGGATCTACAAGATTAATTCTAAATTCCTTAGCATGCAAAGAAAGCTGCCAATCTCTACAGGCTTATCTTCTGCTACTAATTTCCTCCCCACACCTTATCACTTACAATTGCTTATAGCTACAGAACCAGCCATGTGTCTGTACATGTTGTTCCTACCTCTGTGGACTACTTTAGTATTCCCACTCCACACCTACATCCACTTGTTCCTTTCTGTTTTCAAATCAGCTCAAGGCTCCTGTCTTTTAAGAACCCCTTGTTGGGCTCCCTCAGCTCCCTTTCTGTGCTCTGTAGCAGTCATATCATCACACTGATTAACTGAACAGTTCAGTTCCCAACTTTTTGAAATGGGACCATGTATTTTTTGTTCATATATTTCCAGCATTTTCTGATGTTTCTGTCAGAAATACTTTCCATTACAAGTAACGGAAAGCCAGGATAGGCTTAAACAGAGGTTTGTAATTCTCATATGTCTTAAGGGAAGAGGCTACTAGCGGGGTTTGCTAGCATAACAAGTGCAAGACTGAGTTCTCTGCAACTCTCTTGGCTTTTCCCTCTTACCTGGGGCTTCCTGATTGCAAGTTAGTGGTTGTACATCACAGGGAGGAGGAAGAGAACTATGCCAGTCATACGTACACCTTTTAGTCAGAAAAAGCAAAATTTCCTAGGAATCCTCCAGGTCTAGTGAGGCCTCTGACACTAGAGCAATATGAAATAAGAGTAGCAGTAGACCTGGAATCGGGAGTCCTAGCCATGGGGATTTTGGAAAAGCCACCTAACTTCTTCATCTGGACCTAAACATCTTCATCTGAAAAATGCAAGTGGAATTTGGTCCCTGTTGCAGTCTTTCCTAATTTAGAAGTGCTGTCATTTCCACATCAATTCCTTAGAATTTAGATGCCTATGTGTAAATTAACCAAATGTCATATGCCTACTGACTGTAATATACCCTCACCCAAAAGACTAGAAACATCCAGTTATAAATACAATCTCAAAAGTAGTATCAGAAAAAAATGCTAACTCCAACCTCAACTTCTGAGAAAATAACAGTAGTAAGAATACTGATGATAATAACTACAATTTATTCATTGCTAGTTATGGCCCAGTAACTATTCAAATGTTAGTATATCACATTAAACCTTTACAACAATCCTGAAAAGTAAGTTCCATTATTATTCCTATTTTGCAGGTACAGAATTCAAAGTACAAAATGTTCAACTGCCCCAAAGTACATATAATTAATGGCAAAGCTGTGTGCAAACCCAACCAGTCAGACTGTGCAATCTGGCCCCAGATAGTTGTGTAACATTGTCTCCCTCCTGACCAGGCTGCTCTTATTGAGAAATGTGTACTCAGAAACCTTCCTGAAGTGAAAAGTAAGATCTCATCACTAATGCTGCACCACAGATTGAATTTAGAATTCAGAGTGTTTCATCATCCCAGCAGACACATGCCAGGTTATAACAGCATCTATTAATGGCTAATGGGCTTTGTTAACCTTGCTAGAGTCTGTAGAGATTGCAATTGTGAGGTTCAAGAGAAAGACTGACCCAGTGGGAAGGCAGGTGGTCGAGGTCAGGGGTGAGCTCTATATCTACAAGGACTCACTGCACCACAACCGCTGAGGTTCTGATGGTAAATCAGAACTGTCATTATTATTTATTAGTACCACTCAGACATGCATAATGAATGGCTTTCTAGTTTAAGCAGAGAATACTAAACTCACTTAATAATTTTCCTTCTGTGATGCTTCCCCAAACTCAGTTGAGTAGACATAGATCTTTTTGTGGAGCCTCTTTGGGGATCAGTATTACATAGAGCACATTTGGGGAAATTCTGCTCAATGGAATACAACAAGCTTTAGCCAGTAAATTAAAAAAAATAATAAAACAAATTTTAAAAACTAGAAAAACAGAGAAAAGAAAAAGAAAAAGAAATGTACATGGGGCTGGGGATGTGGCTCAAGTGGTAGCACGCTCACCTGGCATGCGTGCGGCCCTGGTTCGATCCTCAGCACCACATACAAACAAAGATGTTGTGTCCGCCGATACCTAAAAAATAAATATTAAAAAAAAAAGAAATGTACAATAGTTCTTAGTGCACTATACTTTATATTCTGGGGCCATGGGGCCACAGACAGCTGGAATGCATTAGAGAAGGCAAATTCTTCTCATGGTTTGTCACTTGTGCCAAGGCAAGACAGAAATGTCTTCATTGAGATGTAAAAATATTTGCTACTTTGAAATGGAGATGTATTAGCTATCAGACATTAATGCTACATTATATATCTTAAATTTTTAAAATTTGAGCATTTATATTTGTAGAGGTACAAAATAATTTTTGAAACAAAACACATTGGTAAACCAACATAGCTTATAGAACTAATTTATTAAGTTCAATTAGTTGACTAAAACTTTGGTAGAGGAAATGAGGAACTGATATGAAGTGATTTTTTTAACATATTCTATTCAATAGAATTTTGTAAACATCCTTCCCAAGGTCAGAAAAGAACTTGCTATCTTCAATTTTTTTCTCAATAATTTCATATTCTAATCCAAAGATAAAGAATTCAGTGGCAAAAATAGTTCTAAGAACCTCTATCAAGGGAGAAATCTTGATTAGATAAGTGAATCTCAGATATTTATAGTCATTGGAAGAAACAGGTCACCCAAAAAAGAGGGAAATTGAAAGATGGTTCCTTTAAGAAATGAACGAAGAAGGAAGACAGGTTTCTACCAACCACAAGAAGCAAACTGAAGGAAAGGCTGCCTTCAGAATGTTCATACCATCACTGCAAATTAGTTTAATATAAGTAATTAATCAACTTTTGTCACTTTCTGCAATACATCGTGAACATTCTGCATGAATTCCGTCCTTCGCTGTGCTACTTCAAGTTTAAAAGCCTGAGGCTTCCAGAACTTGCTTTATGACATTGCTAAGGCCCTTTTTATAGCCTAATTAATATGCCAAGAATTTCAAGCCAACAAAAGACACAAAGGTATTATTTTCCCATTTTCAATAACTTTTTCATTCCTGTTTCAAGCACCTTTTGCACTTTGGCCTTTTCTGCTCAGATACCCCTCAGCTCTCTGCAGGGACTAGCTTCAAATTTAATCCCAAGTGTCACTGCTCCTGCCCACTCAGCACGGCCACACAGGTGGAGGAATAAGGACATCATATGCAATTATCCTGGATGCATCCTCTCCTTGTACAGTCTTTTTGGTAGAATTATCAGGAAGAGATACAGCCACATTTATTGAGATTAAGTTACATCCTCTAAGCCAGGGACCATGGTGGACAGAAGCAAATGTAACACAAGTCAGCAGGGATTCCCTGAGCACCAAGAATCCCTAACAAGGGCACACACTGCAAGTCACATTGTCCACAGAAGGTCTTGGGGGATCTGGAACACTCTACTCTGGCTTTAAATTATGGCCACTACCAAACTGCTGCCTTTCCTCATAAGGCTTAAATGTCCAATATGCCAATACAGAAGAAGTTCCCCGCAATGGAGGCAACTTGTCTTTAAAAGGATATTTACAAACCATAAGATATATGTCCTGTCACTGGTCCTCACTGAGCATGAGGTCAGATTCTCACCTAGGGGGAGAAATTTTAACTACAATGTTTTAGTATTCCCATTGTACATGCAAATGTATCCATTATGGAATAAAAAGAAAAACTAATAATTCAGAACATAGCAATTTATGAATTTAAGTAGTTTCTTTTCATCTTTGTTCTCTCATGACATGTGTTTTACTATTGCACTTCCACGGAAAATGAAAGCTGTTGAAATCCTAAGTGAATTTTGGCCAAATATTTTTAGTAAGCCACACACATACACAAAAGCTCTATCACAGACTGACCTTCAAAAGCTAATGCTGGGTGGGAGGCACTGTGACATCCACTATATGGAAACGGGAACCAAGGCCTCATGGGCAGGTAGAAGGGTTCAGATGATTCATCAGAAGTGAGAAACTACCAGTTATCTTTCTTGTGCACTTCTTAAAGAATTCTACCTGGTCTTGTCTTTGCTTTACTCAGTCTGGTTGGCCACATTCTCCCACACATCTCTATAGGATGCTAAGTGACCCTGCTGAAGGACATGCCCAGAGCCGCCCCCTGCCCACAGCATGGCAACGTTTCAAAACCAACTGCTAAATTAGACAACACTGTGTCCTTGTGGTTTGCCCAGGAGACTCTCCCAAGGCCACTGGTGTCAAATTGGAAGCTCTGGGAGCCTCTTTATAAATGAATTCTAATATTCTTCCTTCCTTCAGAGCAATCTCACATACAATAATCTTGTTGCACAAAGGAAAACATAAACCTTTCGGCTGTCACTGTGGTACTTCAAGTGTGACTGCCTCTACTGCACTTCTCAGAAAGTAAACTCTGCGTGAAAAATAGAATTTCCGTCTTAACGTCAGCTTTAACATGAATGGGTTGGAATTGAAAAGATTAACTTTAAGAATAAATTGTAGGAACCTCAACAGGTAGGTTCTGAAAAGAGAAACTCAAATGATGAATATGTGAAAATAGATTCAAAGGTATGCCAAACAAAATGTAGATGTTTTTACTTATCTAGTAGAAAATAATTTTTAATGCATATTCAGCATCAGTGTAGGATTATGGGGGAAATTAGCCAGTCATATACTAGCTGGGAAAAACAAATGTGGACATTGTATTGGCAGTGGAAATGATGTGTAATGTCTGACCCAGAAATTGTAGTTTCCACCTTAAGAATGTAATTTGCACTATACAAGAAGATTTATATCCTCATAGTTGACAATAACAAAAAACTGGGGAAATGCTCAACAATAAAGTAGCTATGAGATATGAAATCTTTACTCAACAGAGTACCCTGCAAGCATTAACAAGTTACTGGAGGAAGAGGTTTGAATACATGGAAGAAAGCTAGGTATAAAACAATACATAAAATATAATTCCATTTTTATGGAAAAATATATCTGTGGAAACACACGGATTCAGAGAATGTTCTGGAGAAGAGCCAACAGTGGTTATCTCATAGCTGGGTGGCATGGAAACAAGGCCAGTGGGAAGACATGTGGTTAAGACTAAGAACATGGGACATACTAGGGGGCATATCCTAACTGCACCACTGTGGGAACTGGACCCACTGCTTATAGATTCATCATCTGTGAAAGAAGGGTAATGCTACTTCTTAGAGTTTTGTAGAGGAAAATATGGATGACATTAATATAGTACACAGCATACTATCTGGTGCAAAAAAAAATACTAACTGAAAGATTTCTAAATTTTTTATCTATAATTAACATTTTTTTTACAGTGAACACATATTTTACAATGAAAAAATCACTTCAACAAATGCAAACAAATATAGAATTCTAATATATGATCATGCATCACTTAATGATAGGGGATGTGTTCAGAGAAATGAGTCATTAGGCAATTTGATGGTCATGCAAACATCACAGTGTTCTCACACAAACAAAAACAACTCCCACATCACTAGGTGATATAATCTTACAGGATCACTGTCTTATATACAACTTGTCATTGGCTGAAACATGATTATACAACACGTAACTGTATATATTGAAGTTTTTAGCAGTAAAATATACTAGGAAGGATGCATCACTTTGAAAAGCGTCAAAAAATCAGGTGAATTGATGGTTGGTATACAGATGTTTACTGAATTCTTTCAATTTTGCTACCTGTTTATAAATACTTATAGTAAAATGTTAGAGGATAAGTATATTATTATAAACTCATTGATTTTTTATTTATACAAAAAAAGCATGCAATAAGCACACAAATAAAGAAAAAACCAATAATTTCCCCAAAATACCCTTACCAATTCTACTTTCCTACAAAGGTATTTTTAGTATCCTTCCACATTTTTATGCTCATAAATATAAATTGTTTCATTACAAGGTCTTATTATTTATATTAATGGTACCTGTGGTTTTTATATTTAGAAAAGTTATTTTTATTTTGAAAATAAAGAAGAGGTTCACCTCTTATAAATGAGCCTAATGAGCCTATAAGTCACAAATTTTCTGCATAGAAAAGTTTAAAAACATAACTTCTTCTGATTTTTATTATTACTGAAAACTCAAAAGACTTCATAGCAAATGATAAAATACTTTGGTTTTTAAAATGCTTTCTTTTTATATTAACTTGTAATTTAACAAGGTGTCTGTGGGTCCCACCGCTGTCTAGGGCTCCCTTACCTACTCTTCCTTTGGGCTCCACAACACTCACCTCCACCCATGCCACCTTCGGTGGCAGTGCTGCCATTACAGTTAAGGCCTTATTCGGAGACACCACTATGGCCTGAGGTAAAGATGAAAATTCCTGAGACTCACAACCTCTGAACATGCATAGCCACAGTTCCTATTCACATTTGTCCACAGAACGTGAAGACGACAAAACAGAACAGCAGCAGCAAGCCCATATCCTTTTCAGCTTGAGTAATAGATTGGATCTACCTCAAGAAGCAAAAAGGACCCTACTAAAATTTCCAAGGAAACTTTCTTTCATTAATACTTCGAAAATGAGTCTCCATCATGTTCTGTTTTCTTTTTGAAACTCCTATTTGTTAAGGATACTGGGTCTCTTCTGATAGTTTTAGCTCTTCTCCCTTACTATCCATTTCTTTATGAATTTTTTCTTCTTCCTGGATCTTTTCCTTGACTTAACCTTCCAAACTATGATGGGCATTTTAAATTCCAACAGTAATTTTAATTTTTTTTTTCCAGTGGCAGATAGAACACAGAGCCTTGTGCTTGCTAGGCAAGTGCTCAGCCACTGAGCTACATCTCCAACCCTATCATTTTTAATTTCTAAGTGCTCTTTGCTCTGACTAGACTTGTTTATTGCTTTGCATTATTTTATTTCACTAAAGATATTTACCGAAAATAAAGTTTTTTTTTTTAATTCTTCATTACCTGCTACCTCTGAATTTATTTTACTTTTTAATTTGTGAGGTAGGAATCATGTTTCTGCCCTTTTACATTGAAGGCTTTGCTTAATTGTCTGGTCATTTTCTCCTACTTAAGATCGAGGCATTAAAATGCTGATTAGAAGCCCTACTGTGTAAGTAGGTACTTTGGTACATTTTGTACCCCACAGATTAATTTATAAAGAATAGAGATCAATTTTCTCACGGTTCTGAAGGGTGGGGAATTCAAGATCAAGGTGCAGACATCTGGTGTGGGTCTTCTTACTGTATCTTTATATGGTAGAGGGTAGAGGAGCAGGAAAGAAGTGATTCCCCCTATCAGGGCCCTTTAGAAAGGCACAAATCTCATCCAAGAGGGAGAAGACCTCATTTTAGCCACCTCCAAAAGCCCATCTCTTAATACTATGACATTACAATGCCTGCATTTTTGAGGGGACTATTTAAACCACAGTAGGAGGGATCTGACAGCTAATCAATCTCATTGTGGAATATCAGATAGGTATTTGGCTCTTTTATTTGCAGGTCTTATTTGTAGGTCTGATAAGTTCCTGAGTTTCCTGGATAGGAGACTGAGATGACAGAAAAGGCTCCTATACAAAGTTTCTTGTATTTCTCCTTTTTGTTATTCGGTACCAAATCACTGCCCTCCCCCATCCCTACCCCCATGCTTCATAGCAACAACTCTTAAAACTGTCTCTGCAATTTCTTCCAAGAATTTGATCTCTCAACTCTCATAGCATACAGGAGGGGCAGTCATCTAACTTCTTGGAATAAAGGTGAGGGTTGGGGCCCAGTTGCTCCTTGAACAAATAGTCCTCTTGTTTATTTTTGCCTCCTGACTCTCTTCCATGCAATTTCTAAGAATTCCTGGAATTTGGCAGGGTGAATCAGTGAGCTTCTCTACCTCCCCTACTCCACATACACACTTACATTTGACCTACCTTTGATCTGCAAAATGGTTGAACATTAACTCATCCACTTTCCATCTTCCTAGGTTGCATTTTGGCATTTCAGATGTTTCCTGGCTTGATCAAAGATAAAGTGGAACACCTGCAGTTTTGGCATGGTTGTTAGTCTTGTCGCTTTGAGACTTCTGAGAGATAATTGGGCAGAAGCATCCTTGCTTTTACTTCCTGTTTCATAACTGATAAAACATCTTATTAGTATAGGAAAGATTCTTGTTTGTTTTCTTAAGTGAAGATAGAAATTGATTCTCTTTCTAATTGGAAACAGCCTGTCGTATTTATATTCCTTCGTGTTCTCGGCATGATTTCTCACCTAAATGATTCATTTCCTTCTTTAGATGCCTAATACATACAAAGTCAGAAAAACTCAGGCAGGAAACAAAAAAAAGGAAATGCAGTTTTCTTTTTCTCTCTGGCAGTTCTTTCCACAATTTGGGCTCTGTATACTAACTCCATTAGATAAGAAAGGGGAAAACTGAAATTGAATATGAGGCCCAGGGTGTTCAAGGTGATTATACCATGAAAAAACAAGTATTTGCATGAGACCAAAATTTGCTTTTTTAAACACTAAAGGCAAAGAGGGAAACAATGAAGAAATAAAATACTAAGTTTTAATAAATTAGATACAAAACTTTACAGAGGAGCTTTTTTTTTTTTCTTTGTGATCTTATCTATGTTAGAATCTAGGCATAAAAGCATACAATCCTTTCCTGGGGTAATGTAAACCTCTGATTGATGTGAATGGCTCTCAAGCAGCCCTCCCCCACCACCATCTTTTTAATTGGATTCAACCTCACCTCTCTTCTCATTTGACTGCCATTCATCTAAACCACCTCCAATCTCCCTTTGTCTGAGAAGTCCCCATCTGAGAGTCCTGTTGGGAGGCAGAGCTGTCCCACTACATTGGCTGAGCATGTCAGATCCTCGATTTCCCAAGCCAACCTTGCAGCAGTAGTGTGGCCTTTACCAAATCAGATGCACTGGCTCCAGCTAGCAATGTAAAGGATCAAGGATCTGGAGTGGGGGAAGCCCATTTTTATAGTGCTAGCTATAGGAGCAAAATCAGGCTTTTGGGTTGACAGGAGTCTCAGTAGCCTCAGTAGCATGCCCAGGTCTTGGCAGCAGGGTCCACTTTGGCAACCCAGGTACAGCCTCTAACATTCTGCAGCTATGGTCATTATGGAGTCATTGACTCTGAGCCAGTCCTCCAGACTTCTAGTATCTATGACCCACTCCACTTTTAACAAATCCTCTTTCTGCTTACATCAGCTGGAACCAAGAACCTGACTAATACATGCAGGTTTCATATTTTGATGATTAAGATAACTGTAAGAGCTAAAGGTTCAAATCTTAACCTGAAATGACAACAACTATAGGTAATTTAGAATGCCTAACTATACTAACACTGTAGGTATGTGGGTATTTCCTTTGGTATCCACGATTTTTTTTCCTCAATATAAATCCTGTGTTTTCAGCATCCTACTCCCAAGAAAACGCTGCTGACACTCATTTCATTTGGCAGATTTTTGGTATCAAATTCAAGCTTTTTGTTAGCCCCACTAGAAGCTGGAACACATGAGACCCCAAAGAGCAAGCCAGCTATTCCTACTCATCATCATTACTGCCTAAACTTGTTCTCTTCAGACACCCATGTGTCTAAGGAGCTCCTCTGGGTTTAGATACCTGCATTCAAAATGCATAGTTAAGCCAGAGAGAGAAAGAGAGAGAGAGAGAGAGAGAGAGAGAGAGAGAGAGTTGTGTGTGTGTGTGTGTGTGTGTGTGTGTGTGTGTGTGTGTGCGCATAGAGGAATTAATAGTTGTAAGAATTATAGTTGAGTGTTCTTTTAATTAAGCAAAGTTAGTGAGTGCCTGTGTCCTTTTTTGTTTTTTCTTTTTTCTTTCAGTAGTTGTACCTAGGTGACATTTTTAGGTTTCATTATAAATAAAGCTAGTTTAAGCTTCAGGGAATCAGAGGTAAAAATCCTAAGAGGATTTTATTTTCTACTCAGAATCCAAATAAGCAACTCAAAAAGAAAAGAGACGCAAAGGAGATTTTTTTCCCCAATAATAAACAGCTATTTTAAAGGGGAAAGTCTAAATAAAATATATATAAAAAAATCAACTCAATCCTGTGTAACAAATACTTCTGATGGATGATGCTGAGGATGATACCACATTGGTTCCTGAAGAGAATAGAAATGAATAGAGATGAATAGGAGTTTGGTACCATCTTTACATTCATTTGACAATCTGAATGAGAATTTCAGAACAAATCTGAATGTGGGAGAAGCATAAAGTAGAAAAAAATATCATAAAAGACACAATATAATACCAAGAGATGCAGCAGGAATAATGGTTTTCATTTGTTTTGCAGTTTCTAATTTTTGCTCCCAAACTCACCATCCTAAGACTCTCCACACACTGAGGCTGAGGTGGTCCTCGTTTTCAGGGAGAGGGTAATTGTGACTATACTAATATAGTCACAGTAACACCAGGAGTTTTGTTTTTAACTTAGAGCGTTTTGCAATAGATGTGAAAATCCCTGGCTTTCCATTGTAAGAGCTGGACACTGAAAAAGAGAAAACATTTTCTCAGAAATCTCAAAGATGGGTTTTGAAATGCCAACTGGTCAAGCACAGAGGACTGGATTGTAGAGGTCTAAGTGCAAACATAACATAGGGAAATACAGGATAGGGAAAAGGGCAGGGATTTGAAGAAAGTCCATCCTGAGGCTGGAGGAGTAGGCTCACAAAAGGGAGGGATGGGCCAGGGAATAGAAATGCTTCTGACTTGGGCAATTCTAGAGCTAAAAGCTTTATTAGTGTGGGGAGTATGCAGAACCCAGGTTGGCTGGAAATCCAAAAAGCAGGAAGCTTGAGCATCACTTCCCTTCAGAACTCTTGCAGGAGACCTCCTCATGACTGAACTGAATCACCAGGGCTGCAAAAGAGTAAACTTTTGTTAATATTGGCAGTTTCTGAGATAGACCCTCACGTTCTACTCCAGCACAATTCAGAAAATCCCTGAAGTCCTTTCAGAGGGGCAAGGAAAACACCTGAGAATGAAGAACTGTGATGTGTAAAAGGTTCCTGAATCTGTTCAAAGAATGCTGTGTCATGGGAAAGGCACCCCCTAGCCAAGCTGCAAAGCACAACTCAAAGTCAGAAGACAGCATCACCAGTGAGCCTCAGAGGATCATGGCACTGCTGAGAGCAGAGGAGAAGAAGAAGGGGGAAGAGCCACAACCATGCCAAGAGAACAGATGATGAGCTACATCAGGCAGATATGCCTGCAGAAAGACACAGGGAGATTTCCCATAAAGCTAACCAGGTGCACCTTCCTGCCACATTCCGGAGGGCCCTGTTTCCCTTCTACATGCTGAGATAGAGGAAAGAGAACATTAAAAAGGAGACACCAAACCTGGTGCCCAACTTTAATTGACCAAATTTAAGGGCCAATTTGAGAAGCAATTGGGTAAATTTGGAGTGGCAAAATCAAGTGTTTTCTAGAGCTAATCAATGGCCAATAAAGGAGTTAGCATCAGTAGCAGGAAAATGTTTATATTTCTGCACGAGTCAGTGAGTACCTGGTGCCCAAAAATCAAAGATGCATAATACCAAATGTGGGAACAATGAAGGAAAGAGACATTGTACTACTTGGGGGACAGATGGGTTAGACCACTACAGGATATTTTTTATTGTACTTTAGTGAATTTATGGCAATTTAACAAGTAGAAATGAAGTGAAGGCATTCCAAATAGCATTCAGAGGTTGATCAAAATCTATTGATTATAAATGGAAGGAGGCCAGAAACATTCAGAAAACAAATGATGGTCCCATTTGGCTGGAACCTAAGGTCCTCTTCTAAAACCCTACATGTGCACTGCCAAAGCCCTGTGATGTGTGCCTAAGCAATGGGAAGAGTTTTGTAAACCGCTACAGTCTAAAATTGATCCAGAGTTAAGTAACCTTGGAGACTAACATCCATCACTTAAAAACCCCCTTATTTCTGCTTCTTTTCCCTTGCTACAAATGTCATAGATGAGCTTGCTGACAAATTAAATCTCAAACAGGGGATTCTCTTGCATACTCTGTATTCAGATGGAGCCCATGGAGAAGTATCTTTCATCAATATTTTGTTCTGTCATCAGATGCTAAGAAAGCTTTCACCATGCTATCTATCTATTCCGTGGATGAAGCATGGTTAATACAAGGAAGGTAGTGGATGGTTCAGGGCACATCAGATGGAATCCAGGCATTTTTATTTTGACAAATTTCCAAATGGGATCCAAATATGCTACTTTGACCTCCTTTATTCTGTCATTTCCTTTGCCTCCCATTCTTTCAAATCACTTTAAAGCAATATCTGGCAAATATTTGGTATCAATAAATATGTATTGAGTGAATTAATGAATTGACAGACATCCTACTCATTTCTCAAACTTTAGTGCATAACAGAATCACCTAGAAAACTTATGAAAATACGAATCACTAGGTTCCACCTAAAAGGTTTTGGTTGGGTTGTTCTTGGGTGGTAGTGGAGAAATTGAATTTCTAACCACGGCCTGAGTGATGTCAATACTGTTAGCACACAAGTGTATAATTTGAGAACTTGTGGTCAAGATTAATGTGGAAACTCTCCGAATACTTTAAATAAAACCCCAAATTAAATGATATATTTAATGTCTTGTCAACCATTCATCCTGCAGCATTTAGAAAAGATATTCCCCTGTGTTTTATTATAAACATTATTAAGAAAGCTTAATAACACAAATTATAAACACTGAAAATTATTGCTGGAAGATGGGATTTTTATTAAGAATAAAGGAATTAGAGATTTCTGAATAACATGTGAATCACTATTCAAAGTTTGATCTCTTAATGATACAAGATTTTTTTAAAGCAATAGGATTTCTTTCTTTTTTTTTTTTTTTAACCCTAAACTGGCCTCCTTTAATATCACAACAAAGGAAAAATCAGGCTTACCCCTCCTGGAATGATTAAGAATTGAATAAAGAGGATTATGTTTCTGTTTATTATCTGGAAGAAAATCCATTTTGTGAATCTAGGACTTCCCTGTTATCTTTTACCCCCATAAGAGAAAAACAAAAACAAACAATTTTCAGTTCTGCCAAGTACCAATGTCAGGCTTTTGCTTATTTTTTTAGAGACTATAAAAACTACCAGAATTGCTTAATTAAGAAAATCTGTAAAAGTGTGAGATCTTTAAACTTTGAAACTCTAATGTTTAATATTTATGTTGGACTCCAGCTTTCCATGGAAAGGTTATTCTTGAACTTTCTTAACTGTAGTTAAATTTGACATAACTTTTCCCAGACCTGAGACTTCAGCTTTAGATTTATTTTAGATGTTATATTTTGTAAAACATAGAAAATTAAACACTGTAGAGTTGAAATTTTGTATGAGCACTATAAATTTAAAATGTCTACTTTATAATGGTAGATATTCTGTTTACCATATGGACTCAGAAGTTTAAAAGGCCCAATACCCTTGTTCCTGAAAGCAATCAAGAACCACAATTCCAATTATACCTTATTGAATATAGTTCAGATGAATGATATTTTAGCTACCATAGCATGCCTTTTCCTCTCTGAGTCTCACAACACACAAAATTCTCAATAAAATATCTGACATAATCCTGAACCACACAGTTCTTCAAATTTATCCAAAAGTCTGAACTTTTGATATAGTCTTTCAGTGGACAGAAATGTTGCTCAGGCAGAAAATATTATTCAGTCTGAAGAATTGTTGTCGGGTCCAAACTTTTTATTAAAAATCTCACTTATCTAAAGACTGACGTTGACTAAATTTGACATAACTTCTCCCAGACCTGAGACTTCAGCTTTAGATTTATTTTAGATGTTATATTTTGTAAAACATAGAAAATTAAATGTTCCCACATGTAACTATTATTTGTAATTGCAGGATACGTTTTGCATGCTGATTGTCCCTTGCTGCCCCAGTGCCCCAGGAATATATGTGATTTTGCACACTAGAAAAATCTCCATTTGTTTGCCAGTGGGTTTTTTGCCATAATGCACACAGGGATAGAGATCAAAGGCCTTCATAATCATAGTAAAAACAGAAGCTTAATTAAACCACTTTTGGGAAATGAAAACTAACTTTTCATGTAATTTGATAGAAATTCTTAACTTTGCTCCTGAGTAAATGGAGACTAACAGAAGTTGGAAGAGATGAAGAAAGGGAATAGGTACAGGACTTTCGCTGTAAAATAAAGAGCCTTAGAACAAACAAGCGTCAAGATATAAGATGTTCTGGGCATGGTGTTGCACACCTGTAATTCCAGCGGCTCAGGAGACTGAGGCCTGAGGATCACCAACTTGAAGCCAGACTCAGCAATGGTGAGGCACTAAGCAACTCAGTGAGACCCTGTTTCTAAATAAAATTCAAAATAGGGCTGGAGATGTGGCTCAGTGGTTGAGTGCCTCTGAGTTCAATCCCCAGTACATACATACATATATTTATATATATATATGCTAGTGAGTAGCAGAAGGAAGAACGTAGAATAGGATTGCAAGTTTGGGAGAAAGGAGTGTAGGATGTATGGAAGAAACAGGGAAAAAAGGGAGGTGATCCAGGTGAGTATGCCAAGTGGGTGGCAGAGGTGAAACTGGCAGAACTATGTAGAAGGCAAGTAAGCCTCAAATAAGACAAAGAGTCAGAACCAGCAACCAGGGCCATTAAGGATGAGCTTACCTAGCCCAGCCTGACTCCTCTTTTACCTGCTTTCTCAGCTTGAGGTGGAGCCTTTACTTCTTTAACTTTCTGAGCCTCTTCCTGTTCTGGTTCCTGTAGTGGCTGCTGGGTCTCAGCTCTATAGGTCATCAGCCACAATTATTGGGAAGACAAATGTGCTTTTCCAAAAACAAAACAGTTTTCAAAGCTGTACCCTGTCAAAAGCACCACGGTAGCAGATTCCTTTAGTGAGGCTAAGTGACTCCATTCAGAATGATTCAAGTACCCAGGGATTGCTCTACTGAACTTCCATATTTCCTAATTTCAACTCTTTTAAAGAAATACTTGCTACAGAAGCCCCCACCATCACTTCAGAGAACTGGTTAGAATTTTATTAAAGTCTCTAACAGTTTCCTTCACTCAAAATTACCTTTTAATTCACTGTTAATATAATTTGCTCCTTTTAAATGTTTGCTGCTTCTAACTTGAACCCAGACCCACAGTTTCTCAGCTTCCTGAATGAGTAATACTCCCCTTTGAAAATGTTAACTTGCATCTGATGAATTTGGGATAAAAGTTTCTTGTTACTTAAAAATAAAGTCAAGGCCTAAAAGTCAAGAAGATCTTTGCATTGTAGAGCAGAGTGTGTGAAGATCCTTGATTTACAGTGATGTGATGAAATCAGTCTTCCTGAATTCAGGAAGACTGAATGCACTGAGCCATGTTCTTGTCAACACTAAGTTTCCCTCCCTATGCTGTTCTTCCACTTTGCTCTTCCCTCTCACACCTGAAAACTAATGGAGATGTAGGAGAGTGAGATTAAAGCAAAATAGACAATCCATTTTGAATCTCCTAATGAGCCTTAATTAACTAATTTGGCTAAAAGCCTCCCATAACAAGACATAATAGCCCCTAGAGCAGCTTGAAGAAACTGTTAAGGATGCACATCAGCTGTAAAATGGATACCTACTTAGCTTTAGTTTTCTTCGACCAGTTCGTTGTATGGGTGAATGGCTCAAGATGTGAATCTGAATTCACCAAGTGAATAATATTAAAAGAGGGGGGAATGAACTGTATTTCTGTTACTAGCATGATACCAGCAGCTCTCTTTAGGAGATCATTAATATTTCAGAAAATCCATTGAGGAAGTGCTTAGAAACATCTCTACTTAAATTTTTGAATCCCTGAGGCAAGCCACCAGGTTAGATATGGAAAAACTCACTGGATACCTTGTAAGACATATTTGCCTGTTATCCTCAGGAATGAATGAATGTTGAATTCAGCTCTCAAGTTAGTGGCCCTTGTTTATGCTAGCATACTAGATTATATGGGAAAATTCTGATGCAAATTCTGATTTGGTACTTGAGTATCAGAACATTTTTTTTACAAGCTTCCCAGGTGATCATAAGGATTGAAAACTACTGTATTGCTCTAGGGAAGACTCAGTGAAGAAAACACAACTCTAAGTACCATAATTTGAAAATATGTTTTAAGATGTTCAAGATTTCCCAAGACCTCTTGCAATTCTGCTTTTTTTTTTTCTTTGTGTAGAAAAAGGTGTCTTTAGCTAATCTCAATAACATGAACTCACCTCCTGAGGTCACTATGACTCTTTCTCTTTCAACAAAAAGAAACATGAGACCTGTTGCTTAATCATGCTTACTTAATTTATAACTATGTCCAATAAGTTTAAGCTGTTTTGTGGGCTAGTGTTGATGGAATTTGTTCCTTCTCTGTTCAGTATAGGTTGTACAGCCCAATTTATCCTTTCAGTTTCTGAGTGTGTAGCCAATGCTTTGAAGTGACAGAGAGGGGGAAAATGTCTGTATTTCAAGTCAAGATCTAAAGCTGTGAGATGGTTTAACCATGACAGTCTTTTAAAAGCAAGGAATTTTTTTTCAGATTCTAAAGAAATAGATGTGATATCAAAAGAATACTTTCTAAAAAGTAATAATAGGAAATAAAGATAAACAAACTTTTTTACACTCAATAAAGTGATTTGTTATGGAACAGTGTCTGATGAAAATTTGGGAATGGTTGTTTAATAAGGAAACATACAAGTGTATAAGTACAGCCAGAAACCCAACTAACATAGGGGTCATGTGTGCATGTTAATTGGTTGACAAACATTAACCATGATCTGTAAGTTTAAATGGAAATTAAAATACTATAAAATGTTAGATAAGAACAAATTTTATCTTGTAAAACATTACAGATGAAAAGAGTAGTACTTGAATATTAGCATGAATATTATTCATTTTTACTACTCAGTTAAATCATTCCCTGGCCCAAGATTATATAATAAGAAACAGTATTCCAACTTGTGCAAAGCATAAAAACCCTCTTTTTTTTTTAACACAGTGAAAAAGAAAAAAGCCATCCATGATCAAAACCCTGCTTGGGGCTCAGGGTGCCACATTCCATTTTTCCATGGCCCCTGAAGGTCCTAACCCAGAGACTCAAAACCAGACCTTCATCAACATCTTCCCTCACATAGATTGAATTATTTTCTTGGAGGTCTTTGGTTTGATAAAGCAAAACTCCACCAAACCCCTCTAGAATCCTAAGGAGAAAGTAATTTAGATTTAAACTGGCACCACTACTTCAAAAGATTAAAATATTAATTGTTATCAATTATATTATTTTGTAACATAAGTTAAAAGAGCTAAACAAGAAGCAAAGAAATCTAAAGTAGCTCAGTTAAAAAAAAAAAACCCACCCTGAAATCTGAATGAACTTGCTGTAGGATGACTTCTAAGGAAAACTAAGGAAGTGGGGAAGGAAAGGGAATAACCCAGTGCCACCCAGTGTGCTAGCCTGCTACAGATTCCAACTGAGTGATCTCTCACTACAAGAGTAGCTATTATCTCCTTTATATAGCAGATCTATGCTTGAAGAAAAATACAATCAACCCAAGTTCCCACAATTGGTAAGTAGCAGAGCTAGAGTGTAAATCTAGATATTTCTGAATCCCAAGTCCATGCCTCTCTCCTCCACCCCACTGGCAAGCAGAGTGACTTCTGGAGTTATATTTTGAACTCTATCTTGAACTTAATACCGTGTAGAATTCAAATATGAATAATAGGACCACCTACTATGAAGGAAAATTATCATCTTATTAAAAAATACTTCTTACCAAACAACCTACCTCCCACAATTTATATGCTAAAAATAATTTATTCAATATTAAAGTCAATTAGAGAAATAAACCAGTTGGGACTCCAAATATGAATATTTGAGGACATTATCAAATACCCATAGCTACTCCTAATAACCATGAAGAAGAAATTGAAAATTTTTTCAGCAAAATCAGCCTGGTAAAGACATTTCCATAGCAGCACATCATCAATCATGTTTCTTCTACAAGAAAGCACTTTTGGAAGACTAATTATAGAATAAGTAGTATTTTAAAAAGTCTTAATAAAGCTGTCTAGCACTATTGCTTCCATGAAACAAATCTCAGATATAATGGCCAAGGAAAAACCATAACCAGTGAGATTATACACTAAAAATGTAGGAAATTTAGAGAAGCTCCCAGTATAATCTAAGGATATAGTTGCAGGAAACAGAAAAGTCCACTCCATTATACCTGGACACATTGAGATATATCAATCTTTGCTTGAAAAAAAAATGGACTCAAGAATTTGAGATATTTATTAGATCTAAGTTGAAATACTGAGAAAGTCAAACGTATGATTCTAGAGTTTCAGGGAGATGTTTGGGCTGGAGACATAATTTTAGAAATAATCCATACACAGTTAGTATTTAAATTCTTGAGATGAAGGATAACATGGACAGAAAAAATGAGAACCAAATGTGTGCTACTACAATCTTTGTGGATGAGGAAGAGGGGGAGGATCCAGGAATGAAACAGAATGAATGGTGAGTAAGGCAGGAAAAAAGCTGAGAGGAGGTGTTTCCCAAAGCCAAATAAAGAAAATGTTTCAAGAAAGGAGCAATCACATATGTTAAATGCTACCAAGGGCTCAATTGAGTTCATTCTCTCCTATCAAACTTTTTCCTTCACAACTATCCTTTGACTAAGCAAATTGCATCAGTATTTACTCAAATAAATTTTTAAAAACTTGGAATTATTAGTAACTCAGCTCTTTCTTTCACCCCCACATCTAGTTTACAAAAAAAAAAAATACTATTTACTTGATTTTCACAAAACATGGAATTTGATCACTTCTCATGACTTCTACAACCCTAGTCCAATCCTCTCTCCCTTTGACCTCTAAATTAGCATGCTACTTTGTCAACCATTCCTTTGTGGTTTATATTCACATAGAACACCCAGAATGATCTTTTTAAGGCACAAAATAGGGTCATAGCTGCACTATAGTAGAGCTGTTTTAGGAAAAATGAAGGAATCAAAGGCACCCTACTCCTTAGAGTTCCCAATGATGGTAAGGACAAGACAAGTCATAGGGCCCAAGGTGAGACAGGACACAGTACCTCTTTCTTATCTGTATCTAAAGAGGAAACTGGAAGCTGTATCCTGAAAGGCATGATAGGGTTAAAGTGGGATAACCAAGCAAAACAATGAGGTAACTCTTGAGAGCAAGAGGCTGAAGTGGAAAGCAAGGCCTGAGGAGAAGAAGATGGAGTGGGACATGTGGCCTGCACATGGCCCACCCATCTGTTCCACCAAAAGCAGCTACTAAAGGCACTATCCCAGACATGGGCCCTGATAAAGGTCCAGCCTTAAGCAACCATCCTTATTCCATTTCCCAAACAAGATGTTTGTTCCAAGGACCATACAGTGGGGTGGGGCATGGAAGAATTCGATTCTTTTTCTAGAAGTTTTCATTGGGATGCTGAAAGCTTTAGATGATTGTAAGACAATGAGAAAGAAAAGCTGAATAATGAACACTAGAAAGTCTCTGAACTGATTGCTGAGCTCCCTAAAGCTGCCCCCAAGTCTGCTATTACTAAGGCTAGTTGTTCAGCTTTTTTAGGACTTCCTTGAGATTTTATCTCTGGCTTTGATAATCACCTATAAAAAGGAGATACTTTGAGGGAGCTTCTGTTTCTTGTAAATAAAATAGGTGTGACTGAAGTGGGTGGTGGAATTCGCTACAGCGATAATGTTGTAAGTCCTTTGTATATTTATCAGGCTCCCAGCATTCACTGATAAGCCAGATGGGTGGGAACAAACAGTTCACTCTCTTTCTGTTTTTATACAAAGAGATTTTATATGAGGTTGCAGGAATCCATTCTTTTGGAACTACTCTCAATTTGGGACTGAGCAGTGCAAGCATGAGGCCTTGGTTGACTCCATTCCAGACTGTTTAGGTTGGCACTATACCTGCTTTTGATGAGAGTAAAGGGAACCATTTGAGATTGTCATCCATTGTCCCTAAAGTGGGAGTCCTAGAAAGAATCTATGGACAATGTATGCCTGATGGTCTCCATACCTAAGCATCCCTACAATGATGATGCTTTCATATCAAATTACACAAAATGGGGTCAGCTGAGACCTGTATTCCTTGTTTCAATCTTCAAGGCCAAGAGCATTCTGAATACAAGGAGCAGGAACTAGGAACCAAGAAATTGAGGTCATTTAAAATATATATTTAAAAAATAAACATGATAAAGTTAAGCAGGAATTCTTAATTGGAATATCTTGCCCTCCATTAAAATCTTAAAACACTTAACAAGGCTGACTCTGCCTCTGGAAAGGGCCCACATTCTCCCTTGAATGTGTGTATTCCTTGCTTTACCCCAAAGTTATCTTGCAATTGTCCCCATTCCCCTTTGAATATGTATCTATTTTCCTAAATAAACCTCTGTCTATTCCTTTGGAAATAAACCCTTAGCAAAAATGACTCAAATAGCAAGATACAAACTGAAAGGCTTTTAAGGCAGCTTGGCAATGGAAGGGCCAAGGAAGGGCCAAGAAGAGTGCAGAGTCAGCCAACATCTCATGTTGAAAGATCATAGGCAGGCAGAGAAACTAAGTAGCACCCAATTTTTATCTTTATCTGGATAAAGCTTTAGCAGACATAAACACGTTTTCAATGAAGCATAACATAAAAGGTTTTGAGTATGAAATTTTATTTTTTGCAAAATCATTTTGATATTAAATTGTCAGTTTTGTTTATGTGAATATGCACTTCGATAAGTATATTAGTTTTCTACTGCTGCTATAAAATAATCTCTACAAATTCAGTTGCTTGAAACAATAGAGGTCTAACTTTACTTCTGTAGGTCAGAAGTCCAATTCTGGGCTGGGGTTGTGGCTCAGTGGCAGAGAGCTTTCCTAGCATGCATGAGGCACTGAGTTCAATCCAGCACCACATAAAAAAACTAAATAAACAAAGTTCATCTACAACTAAACATATTTTTTTTTAAAAAAAGTCAATTCCATTTTCATCAACTGAATCAAGATGTTTTTAGAATTATAGGGTTATATTCATTTCTGGGGCTTCAGAGAAGAATCTGCTTCTCTTTCAGCTTCTAGAAACTGCCAGCATCCTTTGGCTCACAGCAATAGCATATCACTCTAACCATTCTTTTGTGATCAAATATCTTTCTCTGACCACAGCTGGAAAAGTTTCTTCAATATTAAGGACTTGTGGTATTAGAGTGATCTCACCCAGATAAGCTAAAATAATCTTCCCATTTCTAGGTCCTAATGTTAATCACATATATAAGTCTCTTTTGTGATGTAAGGTAACATGTTCCCAGGTTCCAAGGATAGGAGCATGGATGTCTTTGGGGAGTACCATTATTTTGCAAGAAAAAAGTTAATCCCATATCTGTCTTCAAGTTTTCCAGTGTCATCTGGTGCCCAAGCCACCTTCTCTCAAATTGATGAGATCTCTCCCCTTCCCCCTGTGGTTCATAAGTCCAATATCCTCTATGCCACACTCTTTGGTAATTTTTCCCTTCCACTAAATAAAAATTCTTTGAGAGTCACACTTCCTGTATTTACTGTTCCTTGTGCTCAATTTAAATATTGTAACTTAAGAACTTGGTTCTGTCTTTTGTTTACCTAAACATGCAACTGCTGTATCAGACTTTCTCCCAGAGGCAAGTACAGTATGTTTGACTCTTTTCAAATGATTCCTATACAGCACCATAGAAAGAAAGGGCTTTATTGATGCTTTTATCATTTAACAAACACATGATGAAACAAGTATATATTTTATAGACCAAAAAATACAGATAAGTGATTTAAGTCAAGCTACCCAAATTCATCAAATTAAGTGAAGTTGGAAAAAGAACTTTCTAAAACCAGTCACTAAAAATCTCCTTCAGAAACCATTTGCATGTTTAAAATATAACTTTCTACACATAAGCCTTTTCAGAAACTCATTTCCTACTCAAATTAAGTGGCCCACTCCTTAGGTCCTCTTTGTAGAATGGTCATATCATAGATGGTTTAGGATGTCAGAGCTGAAAATAAATTTAGAAATCAAATTTTTTTCCATTTAATAGATGGAGAAACTGAGGCTCTGTAGATAAGAAAATAAAAGTATGAGAATCTACTGATTTTATAAGTGAAAACACAGGGTTGGATTGCCAGTGAACGTTATTCAGGACCCCAAGGGAAAGATTCTCACACTCAGGCTTCCATCTGACAACACTCTTATTCATAGCTTAACCTTGAGAACGGATAATGGCAACGAGCCAGTGGAGCAGAAGGCCAGAGGAGAGAAAGGTGTCACTCAGCTGATGGCATGCACGGACAATAATAGCAAAGCGCACAGAGTCCCTTGAGCAACAACGGTTCAGCATGGCTTACCCTAGATAGTGTACATTTTAGTTCAACATTTTCAGCCATACCTTGCTTGACTTTTAATAAATAAGCAAATTGATAATCTTTCTTCTGAGAATTCCATCTCTGATTTTAAAACAAATTTAAATCAGGACACTATATAATTGAACACTCTCACCAGAGTATAGACATGTGGTATCGAATAACTAACCCCTCAGCCTTTACTGGCCCTTACTTCTTCCTCTCCTCTTATCCCTCACCTGCCAGGCTTCCAGGATGCCCTAGGCAATGTTTTCAGTAATGTTTCATTTATATTGTGAAACTTCAGTCTCTAAAGTCCCTGTTTTCACACATTCTCCTGCCTCGGATCTCCCTCAGCTGAAAACAATGGGAAAAAGATCCAACGTGTAAGGGCTCATTAGACAAACTAACACTCCGTCACATGCAGCAATGGAAGTTTAATTCAGTTTAATTCCAGGAGCCTCCAAGCAAAAGCTTCACACAGAACTGACTTCCTTGTCACCTCTTACCCACTACCACGTTCACAGAAGAGCCTCTAGAAAGTTTATCTGGTGTTCCTTGAGTATCTATTTCCTGGGTCCTTTTCACAAACAAAGCTTAAGAGCTGACAATCAAAGAACATGCTGACATTGTAAAGTCTCTCTAGACATGGATGCTTATTTAATAAATGCTTCCTGCTGCCATTGCTGCTGCATCACAGGAATTGTGATGGTTTCTTGATACAATGGTGAAGACACAAATATGGTCCCTGGAGCTTGAATTCTAGTGACAATTGACTAACACTAAAATTCTTAACAAAAAGAAATGGTCAGGATTTAAGGTTCCAACAAACTTTATCACTTGGTTTGGATTTAAGGTCAAGACAAATATCATCATCTGCTGTGCATCAGAGTTTGCTCCTAGGCATATTTTTTATTGGATTAGAATGTTTTCCTTTCCAGTTTCCTGCTTCCTCTTACAGAATGTTGGAAGTGTCTTGATCATCTGAATAATTTCCTGCACCTAAGACAAAATCAGAAATATAGTAGGTATTCAATAAATGTGTGATGCACTAAAAAGAATAAGAAAGAGCTTCTGTAGGGTTCTTCTTTATTTTCTTTCCAAGAGGGAAAAGAGCCAAACAGAAACAGCATAGTCAAATCAAGGTGTGTCAAAGGGACCATTCTAGGAAGGGCATGTAGATGAGCTGAGTGAAAAAACAACAACAGTGAGTTGGGAATCTGTGACAGGATCTTTTTTCCATCCACCTTTATTAAAGTATAATTGACAAATAAAAACTGTATATATTGATGGTGTACAATGTGATGTTTTGATACATGTATACATTGTGGAATGACCAAATCATGCTAATTAACAAATGAACATGTCCATCACTTCACATATTTATCACTTTTTTTTTTTTGGTTAAAACTTTTAAAATCTACTCTTAACAATTTTTAAGTATTCAATACATTACTATTAACTGTCATCACCTCACTCTATAATAGGAATATAACTTATTCCTCCTGTCTAACTGAAACTTTGTACCTTTGACTAACATCTCCTCATCAACTATTTTAATTTCATGGACAAGTAAAATAATGTAGCACTTTTTTTGTATCTGGCTTATTTCACTTAGCATAAAGTCCCCAAGGTTTATACATATTGTCACAAATGATAGTTTCCTTCTCTTATTTTTAAGAATTGTATTAAATTGTATATACATGTGTACATGATTATGTGTGTATACACACATGCACATACACCACATTTTCTTTATCCACTCATCCATCAATGGATAATTAGGTTGATTCCCTATTTTGGCTATTGTGAATACTGTGGCAATGAATATGTAAGTATAGATATATCTTCAACACACTGATTTCAGTTTCTCTGGTCATGTAACCAGAAGCAAAATGCCTAGGTCATATGGTTATTCTATTTTTAATTCTTTGAAGAACTTCCTTACTGTTTCCTATAGTGGCCATTCTAATTTACATTCCCCTGAGCATTGAAGAAAGGATCCTTTTGTTTGTTTTTGCTAATAGCCATTCTATATGAGTAAGGTGATATCTCACTGTGACATCAATTTGGCTTTTCTTGATAATTACTGATTGAGTAATTTTTTTCATACAACTGTCAGCCACTTGAAATATCTTTTCAGTTCCTTTGCCATTTTTAATTTGAATGTTCTTGCTATTGCATGTTTTGGGTTCCTTATATATTGGGCTTTAACTCCTTATCAAATTATGGTTTGCACATATTTTCTCCCATTTGGGGGTTGCCTCCTTGCTTTGCTGAATGTTTCCTTTGCTGAGCAGAATGTTGAAATTTTTTTAGAACTTGTTTTTTAATGTAATTCCTTTATCTATTTTCACTTTTGTTGTCGATGCTTTTGGAGTCATATCCAAAAAGTCACATCCCAAACCAAAGGCAAGATTTTTTTTCTTAGATTTTCTTCTACTGATTTTACAGTTTCATATCTTATTCTTAGGTCATAGCCACATTTGAGTTGATTATTGTGTATGCTGTGAAATGGTGATCTACTTCCATTCTTCTGAAAGTGAACGCCCAGTTTTCCCAACATAAATTATTGAAGAGACTGTTCTTTCCCCATTATGTGTCCTTATTACCTTTGTTGAAGACCAATTGACCACAAATGTGTGAATTTATTTCTGGGCTGTTTATTCTGTTCCATTTGTCTACATGTCTATTTTTGTACCATGATTTTTTTTGTGAGTGTGTGTGTGTGTGTATGTGTGTTTTGTTTGTTTGTTTGTTTGTTTGTTTGTTCATGTGGTACTGGGGATTGAACCCAGGGTCACTTAATCATCAGCCACATCCTCATCCCCTTTTTATATTTTATTTAGACACAGGGTCTTGCTGAGTTGCTTAGGGCCTCGCTAAATTGCTGAGACTGGCTTTGAGTTCACAATCCTCCTGCCTCAACCTCCTGAGCTGCTCGGATTATAGGCATTTGTAGACCACTGCACCTGGCTGTACCATGATGTTTTGATTACTGTGGCCTTGTACTATAAAGTCACGTAGTGTGATGTCTTCAGCTTTGTCCTTTTTGTCAAGAGTTGTTTTATTTGGTGTCTTCTGTGGTCCCATACACCTTTTAGGATTGCTTTTTTTTATATCTTTAATAATAATATAATAATTGGAATATTGATAGGAATTGCCCTGAATTTGTAGATTATTTTGAGTAGCATGGACATTTTAACAATATCAATTCTTCCATTTCATGAACATTGGATAACTTTATTAGTGTCTCCTTTAATTTATTTCATCAATGTTTTATAGCTCTTAATGTACAAATCTTTCATCTTCTTGGTTAAATTTATTCCTAATACTTTTTTGAAGTTATTGTAAAGAAAACTGTTTTCTTGACTTCTTCTTCTGATAGTTCATTGTTAATATACAGAAACACAACTGATTTTCACATTTTTATCTTGTAACTATATCTAATTTATTTATTAGTTCTAATAGTTTTTTCTTTGAATAGTTTTTCTCTATAAATGAGCATTTTATCTGCAAATAGACACAAATTTTACTTCTTTTTAATTAAAATGATTATTTATTTCTTTTTCTTGCCCAACTGCACTGGATAGGGACTTTCAACACTACATGGGAAAGAAATGAAGACAGTGGGCATCTTTGTCTTGTTCCTGCTCTTAGTTGAGTATAATGTTAGCTGTGGGCTTGCCATTTATTGCATTGAGGTACATTCCTTCTGTAACTAATTAGTGAGAGATTTTTATCATAAAAGGATTTTGAATTTTGTCACTTTCTCTTCATCCATTGAGATGATAATATCATCTTTATCTTTTACTCTATTTATGTGATATACTGCATAGTTCAATTTGCATAAGTTGAACAATTTTTATATCCCAGGGATAAATCCCACTTGATCATGGTGTATGATCCTTCTATGTGGTACTGAATTCAGTTTGAAGTTTTATGACGTTGCTTGTTTTTGTATGTTCATCAGGTATATTTGCCTATATTTTTTTTCTTCTAGTATTCTTGTCTGGCTTTGGTTCAAGGTAATGCTGACCTTTTAAAATGAATTTGAAAATGTTCCCCCATCTTCATTTCTTGGGAGGAGACTGAGAAAAACTTGCATTATTTTTCATTAAATATATGGTATAATTCACCAGCAAAGTCAAGTAGCAGAATCTTTTTGAAGATCCATGGTCCCATTTCCTAGTATCTGAATCTACAGTGGTACTGACTGATTACTAAGGCTGCTACATATAACTTTTTGGCTGCCAAGACCCTGTATCTCTCTTTTTTAGCCCCCCCCCCACATTTATTTATTGTTCATCTGATTCACACAATCCAATTACCCTCTTTGAACTCTGCTCAAGTCCTTCCTCAAGCCCATACATCCTTGTTGAGCCTGTTGTTGCTGGCATAGACCTCCCTCCACATGAGGATGACATTAAAATCTTAAAAATAAATAGGAAAAGGAAAAAGAGCCCAGAAAGGAGATATCAAAGTAATCGTCTTAAAGGTAACAGAAGTAATATAATGTGCTGTCACTAAGTGCAAGGGATGTTTTGTTTAGGTGGCAGGAGGGATGTTTCAACTATGGTGTAAATGGTTAAGCAGCTTTGGAAACAGACTGCCAGATTGGAGCCCAGCATTGCTGTTTACTGAGTAGGTTACATGGGGGAAATCACTTAATCTCTGTGGGCTTCAGCTTCAATAAGTGAATAATAATACCAAGCATCCCTCATAACAATCCGTGAAAATTAAGAAAGTTAAGACATTTTAATGTACTGATTTAATGTTGGCTTTGGCTAAAATCATGATAAAAAAATGTCACTTGGACTCCTAACTCTTACAAGTATTTTGAACTCAAAGAAAATGTCTTAAAGTTGGCACTCATAGGTACCAAATTAGTGCCATTACTCTCCCCGTGGGACAAAAAAAAAAAAAAATAGAGATTGTCTCTAGAAGAGAATATAGGACAGAAGGAGTCTGATTCACCTTTTTCATTCATAGCAACACATGTTCCTTGTCTGGAAGGAGTTTGACAGATTATGACACATAGATGCTGTCAGAAGTGAAAAACAACCTTGCAGTAAATCAGTTTTTAATTTGTGTTTTTGAAAAATTGGGACTATGCTTTAAAATTCTGCAATTATTCACTGGTCAGGATGTGATTACAGCAGCATAATGCCTCCTCTTTTCTCAAAGGGAGCAACTCCCCCAAACAGAGCAAGCAGGCCCTGTCTTGGTGTTGAAGAGGGGGCCTCTGTGGAGCTTCCTCTTGCAATCACCATCTGTGAAGGCTTCTCCTCAGGAGAGTCATTCCTGTGGCAGGAAAAGAATCATAACTCTGGCTCCTCCTTAAGCAGTCTGGGCTGAATATGTCCAGACTGCTTCCTCCACCCTCACCTTATCTCCTCTTCTCAGTTCATACCCCCAGGTGATGAGAATAAAAATTTTTTAAATGGGAATTTAAGAGTTTGGTGTAATCAATGAGGATTAATGAAATGTGATAGGGTTTTAGATTGTTTAAAGTTGATGTCCTTAACAAGAATAGACCAGAAGATGGGTTCCTGGGAGGGGTGACTCACTGGGAAGGTACAGGAATCTTGAATGGGAGCCTGGAAGCCTCAGATGGTGAGTGGCAAGGAGATGATTAATGACGAAAGAAAACACAGAATCCTGTTCAGAAAAGCCAGGCCATCTGAAATGAAAAAGTCTCAAGAAGAAACTTCTAAAAAGCTATGCAAAATGTCTGTGTATTCATATTTGTTTCTACAGTAATATCCATAGCTTTTATTAAAATGTGGAGAGAACCAAAAAAATGTAGCCCTGTTCTTTTAAGAGATAGTAATAATAATAATAATAGCCATCATTTGTTGAGCCTTTATTATGTATCTGGTGCTAGCATAAATGAACTCAGTAAACTCTCAGCACAATCATATAATGAAAGTAGGATTAAGGTATCTATATCATAACACAGTGGCACACACCTGTAATCCCAGCAGCCCTGTAGGCTGAGGCAGGAAGATCAGGAGTTCAAGATCAGCCGCAGCAGCTTAGCAAGGTCCTAAGCAACTCAGTGAGACCCTGCCTCAAAATAAAATATTAAAAAGGGCTGGGGATGTGACTCAGTGGTTGAGCACCCTTTGGTTCAATCCCAGGTACCAAAAACCAAAAACCAAAAAAAAAAAAAAAAAAAAAAGATATCTATGTCATGGGAAACTGATGCCCAAATGCTCAGAGAGTTTAGATAAGCTGTTCATTTGCATAGCTCAGCTTTGCAGAGTTGCAATTTGAGCCCAGACAAATGCTTGAGACCATCATGCTAATATGGCCTCTATGTTGTTACAATAACACCTGGTCATCAAAGAATAGAAAAGTTAAGATTATTTGCTCCTTTCCCTCATATTATCCTCAGAAAACTAACACACAAACATGCGTCTGAATTTTCCTAAAGAAAATGCTACTTCATAGTCAAATTTTTTTTTAATAAAACATAAGGTTGAGGAAGGTGAATGGTTTTACTGTTAAGTAATTTAAATGATACATTGCTTTTCATATTTTGCATCATTTTTAATGATGTATTATAGAGATGTTATGCAAGTTAAAAGTTATTGGCCTTTTGTAAATAACAAAAGGTATTTAAAATATTTAATATGTCATTTATAACTGCTCAAGTGATTAGAGAAGGTAATTTAGCCTGTTCTTTGAACTATGTATATTTAGACAATTAAAAAATTGCTTGCTTTACATTCTAAAATGCCAAAATGTGAGTCACTATGATACATCTTCACTTTTTATAGACTGGATGCTATTTCAACTTGACTTCTTTGTGCCTGGCATAACACAGGCTCCAGATCAAGGGAACAGTGATCAGAACACACAATTGCCCCACCTTGAAGGTCATTTATCCTGGCACTCCATGACTATTTCTCTGAAAATAAAACTATTGAGATGTGGCCTCCTTTCTACTGCTTGGTCTTCACTTTTTTGCTTGCAAAAGTCACACACAACATACCCAGATCTTTAAGACAGATAGCATTTTCCTGGGTTTCTAAAATCTGTCAGAAAACACAGAATCCTTGAGAATTCCCATTTTGTCATGTACTTGGTGCTATGTTCCTAGCTATCACATACTGAGAAAAGGATTCACCTAGAGAAACCAATCTAGAATGAAATCTCAATTCTAACCCTGCCCCTCTTCTGTAGACAGGTTTATTTATAATGGAAATGTGGCCAGGAACTCCTGAGCACAAGTGATCTTCAGTCTCTAGCCACGCGTGAAAGCAGCAGCCAAGTCTGTACAAATATTCCCTAGATTCCCAACAAAATCTCCTTACTTCTCATGGTCTACATTCTGGCCACACTGAGCTTTGACATTCTGGGTAAGCATTCTTTGGATACTAGACTTGCTGCTGCCTTAGCCTGGAATACTCTCCCTTGCACTCTTCATTGGCTTGGCCCATTCTTCATCCTTCAAATTTCAGAGATGCTATCCTCAAGCACCCTCACTCCAATGGTGGGGTAGATGGCATTCTATAGATCCCCTAGTATCCTGTCTACCTTATGTTAGCACACATCAGGCTCTGTTAGAGCTTATTATTGTTCTCCCTTACTAGAGACTCTATCATTCTTGGGACAAAGAGACCCATCTGCTGTGCTAAAATTTGCATCTCTCATAGGTGACACTTCCATCTTCATCTTTGCTTCCATTATTCTTCCCATACTTCCACTTCCTTGGTCCTTACAATCCTTTTATTTTTGTCATATCCTCTGCCCATCCTTTCAACTTGCATTTCTTTCTTCATTCTTCTAATGATCATTTTCTTCTGATTAAAATAGTTGTATATTTTTATTTACATGTCAAAACAACAAAAAACTAGAAACTATTTTGTCAATACATTTGTTATACTATACATGCCATACATTGATTTATGCCTCACAATGCTATGATGATAAGATATGTTTTCTAGGTATGAATAGTATACTGCCGCAGTCCGGCTGCAGCAAAATAAGGGGGGGGGGACGGGTTGACGAGCAACTTGTGTACATTTTTACAGCAGGAGTGGGAGCCGTTTATTGTAGGACCGGAGGGGTATATATACATTACACGCAGCTTATCTTAATTAACGTAAACTAGATACAGCAGCCAACACATAAGGAATCTCCACACTTAATGGCTCAGTGGCGTTACTTCACAAACCACTCTCTCTGCAAAATGCCAGGCGCCATCTTGACTTGTTTACAGAGTCTAACAGTATACCTCAACACACTACTTTTTGTCAAAACTTAATAATAGTCTTCTGCTTCTGGCCAAAATGGAATAATTGGGAATGAATTTATGGTCTAACCCAAAACAATCAAAAAACTGCCGTAAATACTTGAAATCATAGCATTTCAAGACACGGAAAATCAGAGACAATGGAGTGATCCTATACTGACAGGACACAAATAAGGGAAGCCTATGAGTGTCCCAGCTTGCAGCCTGGAGAGAGTATCCAGACTTTGAGCAACTAACGGGACCCTGAGTGAGCATAGAAGACTCCCTAGTTTAAGAGACAGAGACAGGAGTCCAGGGAGACAAAGGAGTCTAGAGACCACAGGAATAGTACAGAGAGGAGAGAGCTTCACAAAGAAATCTTAAAATCTCAAGGATTAATTTGAGTATGATTCAGTTCATGCATGTGAAGAAACTACCATAAAAGGACTCACTTGAGAAGCTGGGGCTGTTGCTCAGTGGCAGAGCACTTGCCTAGTATGCATGAGACACTGGGTTTGATCCTTAGCACCACATAAAAACGAACTAATAAAATAAAGGCATTCTGTCCATCTACAAATACAAAAAAAAAAAAAAATTAAAGAGTCTCTGGAAAGAATTAGAGGAAATAGTACCTAATACTCACACAGGAACAGAAATAGTGCCCACATCCACCAATCAAACTGGAAAACCTCATAGCTCACAGAGCATCGGTGGAGTACTAGGAAGGTTCTTGCCTCTGAGTGGGGAATAATTAGCCCCAGATTAAATGAAGGTCTAGTTCCACCTAATGAACGTTAAAGACAAGACCTAAAAGCAGACTGTTTTCTTCAAGTTTGATTTGTACCCCCAGAACATAGCTCAAGAATGTTCATAGGAAGTAAAAATGTCCTGTACCCAAGAAGGTAAAATTCATTATGTCTGGCATCTAATAAGACATTACAAAGCATAAAAAGAAATGGGGGAAAATATTTCCCACAATGCAGCTTTAGAAATAGCAAGCAATTGACATATATGGCAGAACTAGAAGATAAGGATACTGAAACAGGTTTTATATTAGCATCTTTATGTTCAAAAAGTTAAGGGAGACACTAAAGATATATATTTAAAAACAGACTCAAACTGAACTTAAAGAGATAAGAAATCACAGTGAAATGAATTGATTTTTCTATTGTGTAACATCATATTATCAATTTGACACCTTAGAACAATATCAATTTATTAGTGCACAGTCCTATAGGTCAGAAGTCTAGGAGAGCTTGGTTGAAATCTATAAAAAGGATCTAACAAAGCTGAAATTATGGTGTTAGTTGACATAGGTTCTTATCCAATGTCTCTGAAAAAAAATGAATAATTTCTAAGTCCATTTCAGTCATTAACAAAATCTAGTTCCTTGTGGATACAGGGCTGAAGTCCCCATTTTCTTGCTAACTATCAACCAGGTGTCACTCTTGGTAGCTGAAGGCCACTTTCAGATTTTTTGACGTGCCCTGCTCTGTCTTCAAGCCAGCAATATTCATTAAATCTTTCATGTGCTTCAAATTTCTCGCCCTCTCCTGCTATCATCCTGGGGGAAAAAAATCTCTTCTTTTAAAGGCTCCTGTAATTACACAAGCCTACCAAGATGATCTTCCATTCAATTGATTCAAGTTCAACTAACTAGTAAACTAAATTACATCTGAAAAGTACCTTTTGCCAATAAAACATTACCTAATTGGGGACTGATATCTCAACATAGTCGCAATTCTGGAAACTAGGGTAAAAAATCTTGGTGGGGAGAGACATAATTTTAGAATTCTGCCTATCACATATGAGATGTAAAATGCACTGTGTGCAACTAAAGGAATATTAAAGTTGTAGGAAGAAAAGGGTAATGAATTTGAAAAAGTATTATAGAAAATATCCGAAATGAAACACACAGAGAAAAATATATGTTAATAAAAAGCAAAAATAGAGAATCAATGAGTTATTGAGATAACTTCAAGAGGCAGGGGAGCTTTGAAGAAATAATGACTCAAAAAATCCAACATTGATGAAAACTGTAAGTCTACAGTTTCAAGATCAATGAATATTGAGCACAAGAAACATGAAGAAAATTATGCCAGCACATGTCATAATCAAATTGTGCAAAACTAGTGATGAGAAGAAAATCTTCAAAGCAGAGAAAGAAAGATATATTATTTACAGATGTAGGTAAGAATGAGAGGGTTTTTCTCACTGGAAGAAAAATGTAAATAAAAAGCCAGGAGAGCAACATCTTTAAAGCACAGGGGAAAAACGTCAGCCTAGAATGATATACCCACCAAACATTACTTTTAAAAAGGCAGCAGCACCCGGATGAAGCATTTTATGTCCTGGGGCACAGAGTATGACAAGCACAGTGATCTACGGATGAAAATCTTGATGCAGAAAGGGCTGACTTCAGAGCCATGTAGTTATTACCTGCTCAGTCCATACCAGTAACATGGACGGTTGAGGTACCACTGCCTCTTTCCTCCACTTGGCTCAGTTCTAAATTCTGTTCTTCTACATTTTCATCCGATTGGCACAATTTAAATTGCATCCCAAAGCATCCAATGTTTGCAGTCAAGGAAGACACAAAGAAGTTTCAAATAGATGTTGAACAATTATTTGTATGTTCCATGTTAACAGAAGCAAATACTAGGAAATTCAATATGGTGGATAAGAAGGAGCAAAGGGGTCAGTAGTAGGTAACAGAGTTGGAGGAGAAGCCAGAGTGCTGATATCCCTCCTTACACCTCTGAAACACCTGGGTAACTTTGAAAATCCTAGTATATACTTTCCTATGTCAGTGCAAATGTCCCTGGCACACTGTTCATGGCACATATTGGAGATTAGGTTCTATTTTTATTCTTTGGCACATCAGCCTCTCTCACCTAGGGAGGCAATCATCTTGTTCTTTGCACAACCTAAAGAACCTCCTCCAAATATCTATAACATAATAAGTTTTATACATATATTCATGGAATTAAACTTCATTTGTTGCTTAATTCATTTATTCAGTAAATATTCATGAAGGTCCTATATGACAATGTGCAAAGAACCGTTGTGCAAACTTAAGCTAGAACATCGAACAAATTAGATAAATTCTTTAGCCTCATAGAAAAAACTGGTGAAAAAAGAAAAAAAATTAATAGTTATCAGACAATATTAAAACTGCCCTTAAGAAAACTAAAATAGGATAAAAAAAATAGAGCAAAGTGTGGGCTGCTCACTTATTTAATATAAGATGGTCAGGAAAAGCCCCTCCAAAAAGGTGACATAGGGGTCAATAGGGGTCTTCATGGAGGGAGGAAATGAGCCATGAAGCTAGTGGTAGTGACGAGAGTAGCACGTGCAAAGATCCTGAGACATGAATATCTTTGGCAAACTTGGAGCAACGAGGAAGTCAACATGGTGCCTCAGATAGAGCAAAGGGGAAAGTGGTAAGCAGTAGGGTTGGAAGGGTAGTCATTGAAGGCTCTCAGCTCTCATTGTGCCTCTGAAACACCTGAAAAACTTTGACAATTCACAAAGATTCAGGTCCCAAACCAGAGATTTGATTTCAGTTGGTTTGTGGTGATACCCACAACCTAATAACTTCATTGCTCCCCAGGTGATTCTCATGTACATACATTTTTGGTAACTAATGACATGGAGCCTTGTAGGTCACAGTGAAGACTTTCTCCCAACTGTGATGAGAAGCCATGGTAAAGGAGTGAAATGATCTGGCTTATGTTTTGGAAAAAAACCACTCTAGCTGCTCGCTGGTGCAAAAAAGCAAGAAAGAGGGCAAGAGTAGAAATAGGGTGCTGTTAGGAGGCCATTTCAATAGTCCAGGAAAAAGAACGTAGTGAGTTAGACGGTAGCAGGAGAGTCAAATTTGAAGTGGCCAAATTTGTAACATATTACAAATGTAGCACCAACCGGATTTGCTGGTGAATTAAACATAAGATGTAAAAACTTCCATGACACCGTGGGAGAAAACATGATGACTCAGTTTGGGCCCTGAGCACGTAAATGTAAGATGGGAACCATTGGTGGAGGTATGGAGAAAGAAGAGTTTTGAGAGAGAAATCTGGAAATGACGCAAAATAAGTATAAAAAGGCTGGCATCAACAATTTTCTGCCTTTTTTTAAAAAAAAACTTACTTTCCATCTTGTCTATACTGATTCTCACCCTGTCTAAACTACAAATTGTTTCTCATCTATTTTGTGGATCCGAAGTTCAAAATATTTCTCTGTTATAATATTATCTTATTATAAAACTATATATCTAAACAGGAATTTTAAAGATTAAGGAAAGACACATCTGACTATACATACAATTCCAAAATGACATTACAAACTTATCTACAAGGAAGGTTTTAGCTCTTGTCAATGTACTCTTCAGTGTAAGTTGGCAGTTAAAATTCTGTTCATCCAAATTCCTTACAAGGGATAAACACTGACGTTTTTAGGGTTCAGGTCAACTGAATTTCTAGAGGTATTCAATCTTCATTAACATTCTTGAATATAATATGATTGGAAAGCTTTTGCAAAAATCAAACGTATTTATTTTTATGTTATAGTCAAATACAAACTTCTGAGCTTTCTGGTCATTTTGGCATGAGATTTTATGAGATGTCTGTTATGTAATATGAATGTTTAAGTTTTTCTAGTGGTTGGTTTTTCTAGTCTGGCATTAATTTAACATATCTATTTGAAAATACTCTTTTCTCTGCAAAACATCTTAAAATAACTTTTCTTAACTCCAAGTTGGCACTGGATTGCCAATGCTTCAACATTACTCATTTCTATTTATGAGAATTTTATTATTTAAATTAAGAGATGTTTGTCAAGTTTTCTTTATCAAAACAACAAAATGGGGGCTGGGGATGTGGCTCAAGCGGTAGCGCACTCGCCTGGCATGCGTGTGGCCCGGGTTCGATCCTCAGCACCACATACCAACAAAGATGTTGTGTCCGCCGAGAACTAAAAAATAAATATTAAAAAAATTCTCTCTCTCTCTCTCTCTCTCTCCTCTCTCACTCTCTCTTTAAAAAAAAAAAAAAAAAAACAACAAAATGTTAAAACGGAAAAATAAAGACTTTAAAGGAATATTTAAAATAATAAGTATAAGGCTAAATTAATATCAAAATTATTTTATAAATATAAATTAGAGAACAGCTGGTTTTAAATATCACTTTTCATGTTCTATAATGCTACCAACAAACCCTTTATAGTTAAACAAGAAACATTATAATATCACAACTAATTTATTGGAATATATTATTTCAGAAAAAATACTGAGGCCCACCACCCTGGGTTTTTAACTTAATGGGAGAGTCTGGAGAAAAAATTATATGTCATAACAATGCCATTGGTAACAGTTTGAGTATATGTAACAAAAGTTAATAGAATGATTAAGGGTCTTCATACATTGAAAAGGTATTGCATGCAAGTAAAAATGGACAAAAAAATCTGGTTAAAAATATTGATTCAGATGTGAGGAAACTGGGCTTGCAAATAAAGCTTTAAGAAAGGAGAATCTCAAAGAAGGACATTTAAGCTCCTCTTGATTCAAAGATCAGAAATACATTTTCCTTTTATGATTGTGAGCTTCTGAACAATGTTTTGCTTGCCAGCAAAACTGAAAGTAAAGGGAAAAAATGTTTCAAAGTGACAAAATTTTCCGAGTGATATCATAGATTGATCCAAAATACAGCACTATTTTTATTTCAGAAAAAAATTAATCTAGGCTAATTTATTTACTACTTTATTTTTCTGCTAAATTCTTTTGTCTTTAGTGGTTTAAAATGTTTTTGAAGCATTGCTCAATTACATCAGCAGTAAAAATCAAGTGTTAATGTTAAAAATTAATGTTTATAAAATTAATTTATAATTTTACTAAAATTGACAAGCTTAATTTTTTGTAAAAATTTAATAGCTCACTAAACTTTTCTGACTTTTTCTGCCCTGACTTTATTTTGCAGGATGGTTGATATGATGGGAGTTACTTGGCCACTGAAGTGAAATCAATTAGTGAAAGTAGAAGCAGAACTTCTAATCCAATTATTATTTCTCTAACATGAAAAATAAAAATTAATATTTACTAATAGTTAATAAAAGAATTAAACTCTCTCATTTGGATCGGATAAAAGGAAGTTACCTCTCCTACATAATATGTGAGGTATTCTGTGGGAAAAGGTGGGGAAGAGGGCAGGTTCTTTACATGGAATTGTTGAAGGTAGCATCCTTATTCATTTGTTCACTTTCAGCATGTTGGCATACATTGTAGATCATGTGTTTCTGATGTGTATTTGTGTTTATAAATTATATTATCTAGTCTTGATAATCAATCTAACCTTTATAACACATACTTGTAGCTTTAAAATTATTCTTGCAAGGCATCAACTATAGATTGGACATACTAATGACACAAAAAATCAAACAATAAAAAAAATGGCAGACTGATGCTCTCTCTAACTTATAAGGAGTTCCTCATCAGTCACATATAAAGAAAAAAAAAAGAAAGAAAGAAACTTCTAGTCACATCTGACAAAATTGACATCCCCCAAAATTTAAATTATCAAGTAGACTATTTGAAAAAGAATATATGTCCACTACCATTAACAAATATCATCATTCTAAGAGAATAATATGCACAAATATAGTTAGGTTTTCATTCACTTAACAAATATATATTGAACACCTATTATGGACCTAGAAGCCTCTGGATGTCATAAAAATAGCTGTCAGCAAAATAGCAAGATCTCTGCTTCACAGAATTTATATTCTAATGCAGGGGAGAAGATAACATGTGAAATGAAATATAAGTAACACATAGAATGCTAGTAAATTATAATCATGTTACAGCACAACACCATCATCATTAGCAAGACAATTAACAATTAAGTGTCTATAATACAAATGCAACCTACTATAATTTAAGAGCAGAAAATTTCTACCATTTAAAAAAAAGTGTTAAAATAGCATTTGCTGGACTTTTCTCTCATTCATCTTTCAATTATGTTTGTACATGTTGTGATGATTGAGTGAACAGGTTTCAATAAATGAAGAAAATATTTAGTTAAATGTAGTTACAGTTCAAGAAACAAAGCGCTCTATAAAAATTACTTATGATTTTCACTGTCATTATTACATGCATGCACATACATATATATATATTTCCTATAAATAAATATGCATATTGGGGCAAAGCTCAAAGGATTTTACTGCCAAGTCAAAGAGTTTGAAAGCCACTGCCCTAAGTAATAAAGATCCACCAGAGATTTGTGACTACTAGAGTTAATATGATTCATTTTTTGAGAAAATTATTCTTGAGAGACCAAGAGTCAAGGAAGAGATCACAGTATCTAAACCAGAAGAGCACAAAAGGATAAAGAAAGATTCTTTAAAAATGTTTTTAAAAATTTAGGTGATAGTACTGACAGACATTTGGGATTGCCAGAATAGAGGAGTCAAAGCTAGGAAATTTAGGATGGCTATTGAGAAACGGACTTCATTTGTTTAATTTTGGGTAGAATAACTTTCATGAAAAGCTGAAAAATTTAGTTTTGGACTTTTCCAAATATAATGTACCTTCTAAACCTCCAACAAGCAACCTGAAACACGAGCATGAAGTTCAGCAGAAAACTAAGAACTGGATATGTATCAGAGAAATCTTCACCAAAGAGAAAAAGAATTTTCAATTGTAGGAACAGTAGAGAACTGCCTAGGAAAAGTGTGAAGAGAGCTGAGAATACAGCCCTTGAAGACCACGGACAAAGGGGAGATCAGAGGAGAGGACTATAAAAATGTATTAGGAGTCATCAAAGAAGACGGCCCCAAAAGCGTTGTGATCTGAAATGCTGGAACCCAAAAAGTTTGAACCTAGATGGGAAGGAGGGACTTCTGAGAAGGGCAAGGTGGGGGCTCGGAATATCTCCAAATCCCTTCACAAAAGAGTAATGTAAGGAAAGGGGAGAGGGGAAAGACAGGGGAGGTGAGAGCGAGAAGAGTGGAGAGATCATCTACAAAGGGGAATCCTGCCCCTTCTCCTGCATTCCCCACCTCACCACCTCACCCCAGCAGCCTGACCTGGACACTAGGTGGTTAGGAAAGCAGTAGGGGCAGAGACCCATGATGGTGGGCTGGAAACCCCAAAGCAGCCTACCAGGGACCACACAAACCTGCAGGATCCCTCAGGCTCTCACCAGAGCCTTCCGGGAACCCACTAGGGGCTGTGGAGAGACACAAGGTGGGGCAGGGGAAGGGGTGACCTGAGTGACCCCCGACTCAGAATTCTCACCCAAACTCCTTCAAGGTGAACAAATCCACAGAGTGAGGTAATGCCTGGGAAAGGAATCCAACGTGCAGAAAGGGCACCCTGGGGATGAAGAAGAATGGAGGCTCAATTATTCATGAAGGAGGGACTTGGAAAAGGCTCCATAGAGGAGCCATATTTTTTTATTGCCTGGCAACAGCCATGAGGCTGGGGAAACTTTCCTGGCCCACTCCCACCTCCCACCATGGAACTCCTAGAGTACAGGAAAACCCATCACGTTTTGCCCTGAGTAACAGAAGCAGATTGTGCTGGGACCCTCTGAAAATATAAGAAAAGTTATACACTGAAGCAATACCACATACCAGAAAAAATAAAAATAAAAATAAATGTATGGTCACAAAGAGACTGAGTTCTGTCATCTCACATCCAAAATGAGATTAAAAACAAATTAAGAAAATGAGAGAAATTGTGAAGAAGCAGCATAATTTAAATACAGAACATTCACAAGTGAAATGTGAAAACAGGAAGATGGAAAACCAGAATGGAACGCCTTCATAGACTCCAAACAGATGGGAAAGAACCACAGTGGCAGGTAGGAATGCTGCAGACCAATAACACGACATCACCCTTCTGTTTCCAAGCTGTTTCTCAATCAGAGAACAAATCAGGGCTAAGTATGAAACTGACGATGCACTCTAACCTGGGCTCGCCCTGCCTGATTTGGCTTGTCTGCACTTGGAGCTTTTTCTGTCGTCTTCTGCATCACTCCTAGGTTTTCCTTCTTACTCTCACGTACCCTCCCTGACACACTCGGCCGTTTTCCACAAGTGTCTGCGAGACCTGTGGTGTCCACACTCTCCACAGACCATGAAAAGCCTTAACCTTGGCACCCTTGTGGTTTCTTTGGAAATCTCCCACCCCACCTCAAGCAGTAAGTGTTTCAGACTTGATACAAAATGACACATGACAATTGATCAAGTTTCTTCTAGCAAACAATCTTTGGGCAAATGAGATAAATGAGACCTGCAAAGCATCACCTTCCTATCACATGAATGGGTTTTAAAAAATGGGGGTCAGGAACATTGAACTGACCATAAATAAACAATAAAGGAAATAATTAAGCCCAAATGCAGTGTGTAATATATTTAGCTACTTGTGCTCTCCTGTCATTTGACAATGAGAGGAAAGTGGTAATATTATGAAGTTCCAAGCATCCCTGCAATTCCAGAGGGAAGCATTCTCTCCCTGAAATCAGCAGAGTACTTTGTTGCCAAAAATGTAGTGAGCTAAAAAGGTTAGGAAAAGTCACTGGAAAGAAAACATTTAAGCAAGTAAGGAACAATGCCATCACACATTTTAAGAAAAAAAAAAATCTTTGATTTTATAAATCAATTGGTAGAAATCTTAATTACCATTTCTGTTCTGTCCTTTGTTTTTAAAACTTCATTCTCAATTTTCTCTTAGGGTTATAAAAACCACCTCGACGCTTACAAAGCTGGGGTGAGGTAGCAAGACCATAAATCTGAGCTTAATATCTGAACCGGAGTTTCTAAAGCCTTAGGAATTTTATTCTAAAGATGACAGCATGTCCTCCCAAATGGGTCCCCTGCCACCATGGGAAAGAGAGCCTGACCTCTAAGGATTAAAACTGGTGACGATGAGCTTCCACTTTGCTCATAAAAAATCTAAGTAAAGTTCAGAGAGCATAAGCCAACACTGAAAAAATAAGATGGCCTTTCTGATCACACTGCAGAAACTGAGCAGGAGGCTCAAGGCCCTCTGCAATCAGGTTGCAATAGTACATTCTGCAGTTGTTAATGAAAAAAAAAAAACTAACAATTTATTTAGTAGAATAAATAGTTGTGAGAATGGTATCAAAATTCAAACCAAACAATGGCTCAGTTAGTTGGGATGGGGGCAACAGGGGGCTGGTGTGCAATCATAGTGGTTTTATATAGTTCATTTCCTACATAAACAAATTTGGATGTGGGAGAATGTCAGTGGTGACAGACCGTTTCTATAGTAATATTCTAATAGCTCCAAAACCTCCTGGGGAAATTATTTCTCTCTCTGCTCTATCTAGTGGTATGTGGAACCAATCACATCCAAAATAACATACAGAATGGCACAAAATGTAAGCTCAGAGAGAACAGATGTGTTACCTGGCTACCCTTGCTCCTAAGGAAGAACTGGAAAATCGAGCCTGTTTTGCAGCAACTTTTGTCCACTGATTAGAGCCAAAGACGGGAGGAAGAACAATCTATCATTTTTCTTATTTCTGTTATTAGTAAATCTGAGAAAAGAACAAATACTTGCAACTGGAGCCAGGAATGGAGAGCTGTAATAAGCGAGCCATTATAAAAGGACATCTTTCCCTCCAAGGGCTTCCCTTCTAGCTTGTAGCTCCAGTTGTCTCCCTTTGGTCTGAAGCTCTTTATGCAAAAGACAGTCATTATTGTATGGAGCTGGCTTCTAAAGCTGTAGTAAATTAATAAAAACATTATTCATATATAAATAAAATATCCCTCATTGTGGCTTGAAATTAACTGGATTTTATTTCAGGCCCTTCTGTTTAATTAAATCAGAACACTGCTAGCAAAAAAAGCTTTTCCCAAAGTAAGTATGGTGAGGGCAATTACTCTGTTCTGCTGCAACCCATTGCAGGTGAAAAGCAAAGAGAACCCTCTCCCCCGCCCCCCCGCCGCTCCCCCCCCTCCCCCCCCCAGAAGACTGTTTATTTTGTGTTTAAATTTAATTAAAGCCAACTCATGTTTCCAACTGTCCTAAGATACCCAGAATTTCCAGAATAATCTTACTGTTTTGAACTCGACAGGGAGCTTTGTTGGAATGGACATTGCTTTCCTTGAAATTAGAATTAGGAAATGCTTTGCAGTTTTTCAGTAACCCGGGGAATCAGAATGTGTCTAGTGGTGAGATTAGAGCAGGAACATGCAAGTCTTTAGTCAATACTAGGTTTAATGCAAGCTCTGAATCTGGTGATGTAACCATAAGCAGCAAGTAGTGTAAAAGAAATGCAAAAGAATCTATTGTTAATTACTCTGCAAATGCAAACATAATCTTTATCAATAACAGAAGAGTTTGTTCTGACTTGGAGAGACAGAGGAGGAGGAAATGAAGGGACTCCTTCAGTCAACACACTGTACTTTTTTGTCCTAAGAATATGCATGAATATATTAACAGCATGGAAGCAAGCTAGCAATGTCATTATCCACAGGAGTGTGGAAAGTGTGTGAAAACTGTTCAAGTCACGCAGGAAATTCAGGTTTGTACAAGATTGCAAACAGCTCTTCCCTCCCCCACATAGAGCATGAACATCTTTGCACTAATTATCAAGGCATAGAAATACAGTCGTGGCATCAAGTACAGACTATAAATATGGACTCAAAAACAAGATTCCCAGGAAACAATTTGTGCAAACACAGTTTAGCCTGTCACTAAGTAGAAAACCCAGCTAGTACCTCCTTGCACTTAAGCCAAGAGACAAGAAAATCAAACACAATGGATTTTGTAAAATCCCTAAATGAAAGCTTATATCCCTTTCTTTGGGGAATGCAATGAAATAAACCATTGACTTTTTTTTTTTTATCCCTAACTCAGCCAGCATTCAAAATGCAGTACGCTGCAGGATATTTATCCCACTATCCTTTGCCCAAATACAGATTTCCATAAAATCAATTAATCTTTGGGGTGGAAGGGTCTTTGGAGGTCACGAAGCCTGACATCCCACCCAACACTCCCACAAGCAGAAGATTATCTAGCCTGTGCTCCCACTGGGGAGCTCAGCACTGTTCAAGGCAGCTCCTTCCACTGATGAATAGCGACAGTTATTAGAACGTTCTAATATCGGGCTGAAATCTGCCCTCTGGTAATTTCCACCCACCAGTCCCAGTTTTGTCCTCTGAAGCATGTCAGAATCTAACCCCTCATCATCACCATGACAACTCTTCAAATATTTGAAGACAGTGAAAACCTCCTTCACCCAGGCCGTACATTCTCAATTTCCACACCTCTTCATTTAGAGCAGACTCTTTATTTCCCAGGACACTAGTCTTTGACTTTATTCTACATGGTCAATGTCAGTGTTAAAATATACTTATCAGAATACAAGACAGTGTTGCATTTAGGGCCTGGTACAGAGGCTTTTGCCCTTTCTGGGGAAACATGATTTCCCTACATGAAAACAGAAATTTTATTCTATGTCCCTAGTAACACCTGCACCCGGAAGCATGGAGATCATGCTCAACCCTGACATTCCAAGAGGAAGGTTTTCAGAGTAAACATTAGATTATATTTGGCTTCGATCTCAATAAATGGTCTCAAGGACATATTCTGGGAGTATAGGAGATATAAAATATTTACCTCTAATAGAAAAAAAATAAGCAAAAGCATAAATACACAACAAATGAAGAGAGGAAGAAATAAGATATAAAAGATTATCAGATATGGAGGAAGAAGAGGTCACTTCCTAGAAGCAGGTTGCAAAGGGTGTCTGGAAGAGGTAGGAATATAGGGATTTTGAAGGGTGAATGAGACTTTAATAAACAGAAGCACAGTAAGGGAGTGAGAAATTCCACAATAGTATAGACAACTGGGGAAAAGGACTAAAGGAAAAAAAGCATATGATCCCTGCAAGAAAATAGCTCAATCAGACTGAAATGCATACAGCTAGGAGGGAAGAAATGGGAAATAAATCCATTTGAAGGAGTTGGATATTTCTTAACACAATGTTTACTAACTGTGTTACTTTATATAAATATGACAAATCTCAGGGTCATTTCTAATCACTTTTTTACTCAATCTAAAGTTCTCTAAGAAATTTGTTTCCATATTCATAATATATTCTAATAGAATTTGCCCACTCCAAAACCACAGGCACAGTATATATGAATATTTTGGCAAACATAATAACAGCAAAAATATTTTATTTTCTCTAGTGCTTTTCATAGTCCAGGCAAGGTACTAAGTGCTTTTACCTGAATTAGTTCATTTAACCTATACAATGTCCAGATGAAGTATGAACTGTAATTTTCTTTTTTCTTAATGAAGGTACTGAGGCACAAACAGCTTAAGACACTGGCCAAAAATCACAGTTTGTATATAAGTGGTAGAGTTAAGATTTGAACTTGGAGAGTTTGGCTAGAGTTAATCTGACATACCATGCTGCCTCTTCACTTTAAATCGTGGTTCCTTTTCCTAACAACCTGTTTATAACTTCACTAATTTAAGCTTTTTAAAAGTTGTTTTTAGCCTACAGGATGAGCTAATACAACTTTTTTTTTTTTTTTTTTTTTTTGGTTTGAATCTATCTCTTCGCCTTCCGGAACTCTAAGACTATTCTGGATGCTGATTAAGGGGCTCATTTAGCATGTTGAATCCCAAGAACTCTGAATCATCCTAGAGAACAAGTCATATCTTTCTATGGTTAACCAAAGGAAAACTTGCCTGTGGTAAAAATCTGCCTACGGATCTTACACGATTCCCCTCCTTCCTCTGCTAAAGCACTTCCATAATTAAGGGGAGACTCATCTTGTGGCCATCAGCTCCTGCTTCCAGGACCAGGATGGCTCACAGCTGAACCACCCTGGACAGATCAAAATGTAGCCCTGACGTTCAAATCCCTGGGAAAGAAAATTCCTCAGCCACCCCCAGGTGACAAGTCTCCGCCTGACCACCGGGAGCCAGGCCATTCACCATGTCAGGAAGTTTATTTACACACTTCCAGCCGCACTGCTTTGTCCCGATGTTCTGAGGGCCCAGGGCCCCTGAGATCCTGCTTTGTTCTGGAGAAGCTGGCGCGATCACTTAATTGGATCCTGACTAGTTTTCTGCTCCTGGCTCCTCTGCTCTCCAGGAGACTTGCTGATGCTGGCAGAGCAGAGCAGGAGCAGGAGACTCGGGGGAAGTGCCCCCTCTAGAGGGAGCTCTTCTCACCATCCACCAAAGAGCAGCTGGGGTGCAGCTCCAACCTTCACTTATCTGCAAGAGAGCTCTCCTGATGCGTCCTATGCTTCCTCTGCATATCAGCTAAGACTTCTGCTCTGATTGCCTGACCCAAAAGTGAAGTCTTTGGGGGACTTCACTTACTCTTCAAGTTCTCAGGAACTTGATTGCTAGATGATTCCTGGGTAAGATAGCTCCAAGGTCTGAATTTTCGTGAAACTTCAATACCCTGGCAGTAAACTGGCCCTCCTAAGCCTTCCAGTCAGCAAGGATAGAATCAGGGGACATAGCCATCCCTCCTTTTCTTTCTTTTTTTTGACCCACATATTCTCCTGGAATTGCTAGGTGTTAGGTAATTATCCCAACATTAGTGACTGAACTCTAACCCTAACCCTAACATTAGAGTCTCAAATCACCAGACTCTCTTGATCCCAACCATCCCCTAGCTGTATATTACTCTTGAGGTAGTAGAGTGCTTTCACTTCACTAGCCTTCATTCATTCAGCAAACATATTGGCATAGACCAAGTTGCTCCAGGTACTGTAGTGAGTACTTAGGGGCACAAAGATAAATGCATCCCTGCCTGTACTCTCCAGATGCTCATAACCTGTGGAACAAGCCAGTTATAAACATTGAGTGTATAAACCCTATGCCTGTAGTGATGTGCTCATATGCTATCATAATGTACCACAAGAAGTAAATAAGTGCCCAGAGAAGTTGGAAGATGTGAAATTTAAGTTTAGCCTTAAAAATGCATAGGAGTATGCCAGGAAGATAAGGGAAAATAGAATATTCTTATCCAAGGAAGCAACATAAACAAGATATCAATGTATAATTGTTAGATGCCACAGAAAAATAGATCACTATTCAGAGGAAAAAAATATATATCACCATTAAGAGAGTGGGTCTAGGGACTGGGGTTGTAGTTCAGTGGTAGAGCACTTGCCTAGCATGTGTGAGGCACTGGGCTCAATCCTCAGCACCACATAAAAATATTAAATGAATAAAATAAAGGTATTGCATCCATCTACAACTTTAAAAAGTTTTAAAAGAGAGGAGAGAGAGAAAGGGTCTACCACAGTAGTAAGGATTGAGGAAGGAGGGAGAAAGGACTAGAGAGAACAACCTGAACATCAGGTTGGGACAGAATGTGAAGGCCAAGCCAAGGAACTTGGTTTCATTATGTGAGTCACGGGGATCAAATAGAGCTAGGAATTTTTTCTGTGTTAGAAAAATCCTCCCAGTATGGAAAAAGTATAAAACACATAAACACTCAAAGTTCCCCCTATCTACAAATGGAGAGGAGGTTATAGGGAGAAGATAGGATCTGCTTCTTGGAGCAGAGAAATCAGTCTCCTCTGGGCCCAAAGGCAGGATGACATCATGGAAGAGTGAGATTTCACCTCAATAGAAGGTGCCTTCAAGGATAGAATAGAAATGTCACAGGTCCCCTTACTGTACTAAGGGAGTCCTATTGTCCAGGTTGAGCCCCGTGCCCTTTTGTATGCTCTGAGGAAATGCCAAGTCTATGGGACTCACGAGAAGCTTCTATAGGAGAAAGTACTTGTAAAAGATGGCCCACTGTATTTCAGGTTCCTCTTAAGTCTGTCTGGAATCACATATAATGCTAAGGGCATTCAAAGGAATTCTCATAAGGAAAGCCCACTATGATCTTATTGTTGTGTATGAGATATACAATATGGGGTTTTAAATTTTTATTTGTTCTCATTAGTCATACATGACACTAGAATGCATTTTGAAACACTGTACACAAATGGAGCACAACTACAATATTTTTTTTTAAGTTTTGGTTAAGGTATGACATGAAGATTTGTGGCTAATATAAAATAGAGCTAAGAGTCAGCAGGGCAAATATTTATCAAGTCCCTCTCATATGCCAGAGCTGAGGCCATAGCAAAGATCAAATTTATTTGAAGGCCTTACTAGCTTGCCAGAAGAGTTATCATTACTAATCATCTGTTCTGTCAGACTTCATACTAGCTGCTGAATTTAGAATCTAATTCTCACAACCACCCTACCAAACAGGTATTAGCAATCCCATATTTTTAGACATTGAAATGGAAGCACAAAGGGTGGATAATTTATTCAGGGTCATAGTGCAGGAGGACCAGAGAGATGGAACTGGATTCCACAGCCCTGTGCAAGGCCCACATCTTCTCCAGTGAGCATGGTAAAAAGACAACAGACTCAGGGTGTGGCTCTGGACAGCCATATTTTTAAAACCCATTATTTCTAAGTAAAGCCATGTCCACTTCAGTGTCTTCCTAACTCTCTTCCAGAAAGAAAAAAAAAGGGTTTCCAGACCTTGGGAGGCCAAAGTGCCTCACCTTCCAGCCTTTAGAGCTTCTTTCTTTTGGGTAATAACCCAGAGCAGCATCCCCCAGAGTGTGTTTGGGGAAACATGGAGCTCCTGAGACACAACATTTTTAAAAAGAAAAACATATTTCGTTGTGTGGGAAATACATAACCCACTTGCCCTTAGAAATCTTTTTCCATAGAACACTAAGAACCCTGAAGAATCAATAGCTCAAGAACACTTGGTGATACAGACTGACACCACCCAGTCCCTGCCTCTCCTGAGACAACCCAAGTATCAGGGCATGGAGCTTCTCAGGCAGTAATTCAGCCTGAGAGTCATTTACAGGCAGTGTGGGTGTCAAGAAATAGAAAGGCTTCCACAAACCAATGACTGATTCAGTGAGTCATTTGAATCCTTTGAGCCTCAGTTTCCTCATCTATGAAACGGAGGAAGCAGAAGTCTGTCTTTGGAATTAACAAAGCAACACACTGGATGGGTTAAATGTATCTGTGTGACTTATAGTAAGATTTAATGAGGGTTAGCTATTACTTTTTGAAAGTATATTAAATGCCAACAGTGAAACTACATGAGACTTGTGAAAATACACTGTAAATTATATAGCACTATGTAACTGTCAGTTCTTATTATCAGAAACTTCGTCATCTCTGTAAAATGTAACGATCCAGTTATGTTCTCCGTGGTCACAGAAAGTATCAACTCGGTTGTGGAAGGTTGATTACTCAGCTTGTTAAGGTTTCATTATCCCTGTGGTTCTGACCTGCAATGGGAAAAAATAACATACTCCTTTTCCCCTCTACAAATAGAAATTACTTTTCAAGAAGCCTCTTCCTTTTGGAATGAAAAGCAAAGCAGAGAAAGTACTTGGGTAGGAGTCTTTGCAATCAAAATGATAGAAGAAAAAAAAAAAGACCATTGCAGCAGATCGTAAGAAAGATTAAAACAATAATCCACAGGATCTTTAGAATTTTTTGTTCAAGTAGTCAATTTCTAGCTAAATGACATCATGCTGGAATTTCAAATGTCATGTGAAAACTGGAAGTACTGAAAAATAATACCCACTGTGTGGATATTCCACTGCTTTCAGGCATGAAGCTTTTGGAACTGGCTGGTGAGAAGCCCTGTCTTCTGCAGCAGTATTTTAGTCAGCATTTTTTGCTGCTGTGGCCAAAAGATCTGATAAGAGTAATTTTAGGGGAGGAAAAAATTTATTTTAGGCTTACAGTTTTAGAGGTCTCAGTCCATAGATAGCTGACTCCATTGCTCTGGGCCGGAAGTGAGGCAGAATATCATGGTAAAACAATGTGGAGGATGAAAGCTGCTCAAGACATGGCCACTAGGAAGCAGAGAGAGACTAACCTCTGCTCACCATGTTCAAAATATATTCCAAAGGCATACTCCCAGCAACCCATATCCTCCAGCCATACTCCACCTGCCTATAATTACCACTCAGTTGATCCATTCAAGTGGATTAATGCACTGATTAGGTTAAGGATCTCATAGGCCAATTATTTCACCTCTAAACTTTCTGGTATCATCTCACACAAAAACTTTTGAGGGAAAACTAATATCTATTCCATAACAAACAGTCTCTGATGAACAGGCTTCTCATGCAATCAGGAGCTTTTGTATGCTTTATTTATTTATTCTTCTGGAGTTTTAGAAGAAGGTGATAGCCTTAGCACAAGCCTGGCAGGTTGGGCATAACTGGGTACAATCCAGGCACCTGGAAGAGTTTAGTGTCCTTCCCGAACAGGCTAACTGCCTAAGAAAGTGCCCTGGGTGTGCTGGAAGAAACTGGCAGTGCACACTGTGAACATGTGTACATCATCATGCCTTTCCACCTGACTGTAGGTATCTGATCCATGAGCAAAATCCACCACCTGGATGCTCTATCCCCAGTGGAGGACTTCTGGGTTTGTATGAAGGGAATGAAAACGGAAACAAGATCCCCCAACTATGGTCCTCTTGCCCCTCTATCTCTTCTCCCTTTTCCTAAACTGTTTCTCACTCTCACTTTCTCATTCTCTTTATCTTTCCTCAAAAGAAAATAATTTACCTGTGTTAACACTTTCCAGTTCACTAGGCCATTTTTACAATTGCCCCTAACACATGGGCTTGGGACCTCAGATGGACCAGTGTGTGTTTGCATCTAGCTCTTGGGAAGGTGGGGGTTACCTAAGGCCATCCTGTTACTAAGAAATAGAACTAGACTTTGAACCCAGGCATTTGATTCCCTGGATGCCTGGATGCTTTTACCATACTTCTTTGTCCTTTATTTTTCATCCTATCTTCTACACAACCCAAGAAATGGGTTTCTTAGTAACACAGAGAATAATTCTGCTATAAGATTTGTTTTATTTCTGGCTCTGGTGGCCAAGAACTGACATGAATCCTACCATTCCACAATGGTCAGAGCGATGGTTACATATACGCAAACACACACATATACATACTTATGTATGATACACATTTATGTATACATATCAGACATATAAATATATATACATAATATATGCTACATATGTACATTATAATATACATACTGTTAGGTACATATATTCACATATGTGTAGATGTACAGGTATTTTAAACTAGATATGTTTTTTATATGTTTTTGGTTGTAGATGGACACAGTACCTTTATTTTATTTTTATATGATGCTGAAGATCGAACCCAGTGCCTTCCACCTGCAAGGTGAGAACTCTACCACTGAGCTTCAACCCCAGCCCTGGGATATGATTTTTAATCTGATGAAATTATAGATAGGTTAGATATGGAAATTATGCAATGACATTCAAAACAACATTTGAGAACAAAGCAGAAGCCATTCATGATGTGAGAAGAAAGAAAAATTTGGTTTCCACATGATTCCAATTTTGCTGGAGTATTGCTGATTCAGTGTTTTCATTTCTTCAAAGAAATATTTTCAGTCCTTATATTTAACAAGCTAGCTTCTGCTTAATGTTTCATAAACACAAAATAAGGATACCAATTTCTTTTTCAAAAGGAGTAACACATAATAATACTAAATTCTGTTGAGAAAGCATCATCATTTGAAACTATATTTGATGTGTAAGAATTTAAGAATTCTTCTAGGTACAGTTTGGGTAGTTACTGTCTTAGAACTTGAGAAAAACATACTAAAACTACTAAGACATTATCAGATATATCATGTTAAGAAGTCAGAAAACTTTATAGCTTTTTTTTTTCAAAAATAAACATTCATAAATAAATCCTACGTTTTAGTACTATCTATCTTGCAAACTAGATAAACATTTCTTTCAGGTTAAAATCAATCATTGTAATGACACTTTAAAATGCATTTTATTAATATTCTACCCGTTTTAAAAAAAAACTTTGAAAATGAAGACTTTGGGAAGGAGAGTGGTAGTTTCCTTAATTCTCTGGAGGAGCCCTATAAGTTCTCAAAGATGGGTGTCCTGTATTCTGACTTCCAGAGATTTCCCAGGTTTTAGTAGCATATTATTGTAGAGATAGGAAAGCCCAGAAAATGCAAAGGCATCTCCACAAGGTCATTGTCTAAATGATTCATTTCACCCAGAGTACAATTATTTATCCATATTATAATAATATACTTTAATCATAACAGTACAATAATACAAAAGTAGGTCATAATGGATAAACTCTCAGAGTTTTAGATTCTAATAGCTAAATCATGCTGTAATAAAAATATGTGATGCTGTTGTGATGCTGTAATATGTGATGCTGTTGGAGGAGGCATCCTGGGAAACTCTTTGCCTTTGACCTGCAACATCCACACTACTGAATTTCCTGAACTTCTACACTACTGTCCAGCCCTACAAAAACAACAGGCTCCATGCCCTCACTGTAAGCTAATTTCTTTTTTTCCTCTTTGATACCTAAGATTGAACTCAGGGGTGTTAACCACTGAGCCACATCTCAGCCCTTTAGATAGGGGGTCTAGCTAAGTTGTCCGGGCTGGCCTGGAATTGGAATCTTCCCTCATCTGAATCTCTGGAGATAACAGGATTGAGACACCATGCCCAGCCTGGCATAAACTAATTCTTAAAACCAAAATAAGAGCAGCATATGTTGAATGAGAAAGGGACAGGGATAGAGGCACAGAAAATCCTGGTCTCAGGGACCCTACTTCACTACCCACCCCTAAACAGGACAAGTTAGGAGGGATGCAAAGGGATTCCAGTTTTCCCTAGAGGGCATTCTGACTGGATAACCTACTATGACACCTAACTCCTTAGACTATTCTCTATATTCCTAATTTCTAATGGCCAATGTTTTTGACATCGATGTTCCAATTTGGGAAATTTTCAATCCTAGCCCTTCAGCTGCAAAGGAAATTTCAGGTTTTGTTACAAACTTTAGATGTTATCTGGGTTCCCATGTGCCTTCAATCCTTGTTACCACTGGGCCCCAAAGGAGATTGGAAATGTGGGGATCTGCAGGAGGCTTAGCCATTGCTGAGATCTGCATGGGAAAATGGCTCAGTGCTGAGAGTGGGGGTGGAGGGGCTGCAGAAGGAGAAGTGCTCTTAACTGAACAGCACAGATGCCAGGTGTTCTGGTTTCAAACACACAAGTCATTTGACCTTCTTCTAGCAGTGAGTTTTGCATCCTGTTGGAAATGAACCTTGAGCATTATTATGCTGGGAATATGCCTTTTTTTTTTTTTTTTTTTTTTTTTAGTCCTGGAGATTGAACCCAGAGTCACTCTACCACTAAGCCACACCCCCAGCCCTTTTAATTTTGGAACAGGATCCATCTAAGTTGCTGAGACTGGCCTTAAACTTGGGATCCTTCTGCCTTACCCTCCCAAGTTTGGGTGATTATCTCTCTCCAGATGATATGTGGTACCTGGAAATCAGGACCTCATGTATACTACACAAGGCCTCTGCCAAACCACACTCCCCATTTGAATATTTTGGTACAGTTCTGCAGGATTGAACCTAAGGGCACTTAACTTTTTTTTTTTTTTTTTGTACCAGAGATTGAACCAGAAGGGCTTTACCACTAAGCCACATCCCCAGCCCTTCTATTTATTTATTTATTTATTATTTTTATTTTAAGACAGGGTCTAGCTAACCTGCTGAGGCTGGCCTTGAATTTGCCTCAGCCTCCTGGATTGTTGGGATTACCAGCATGCGCCACCACTCTCCACCACTTTTTCTTTCTTTCTCTCTTTCTTTCTTTCTTTCTTTTTTTTCTTTTTTTTTTTTTTGATAGTAGGTGTTGGGGATTGAATCCCACCCCTCACATGCTAGGCAAGTGCTCTCTATGTGAGCTAAACCCCCAGTTCTGTTTATTTTTAAGATAGGATACTGTCAGTTTGTCTAGGCTCTCTGCACTTTATCATCCAACCTCAGCTAAGTAGTTGCATTACAGGCATGTACCACAAACCAGCTGAACATTATCTTTAATAAATTGTTTTCTTGAAAAAAAAAAGCTATGGGAAGATATGTTTGAGTCCTGGCTCTACTGTTCTTGAGCTGTGTCTTTGCACAAAATATTTATCCTCTATAAGACTGTTTCTTGGTTATAAAACAGGGATAATAATACATACCTCCAAGTGCTTTGAACAATAGATAAGAGGACATGCATAAAAACTCACAGCATGGAGTTAAACACAATTAGAGTTCTGTAAATGTTTGCTGAATCTGAATATTAATTGAATCTGAAGCTAGACATGTCCTATTCTGGAAGGCAAACGTATGTCGCTTTCAATTCCCTTTCTGTCCTCATCCAAATCTCTGGAGTAACATTCTAGAGTAGAGTAACCTCCAATCCATCACACTGATCTTACCTTCAGAAGATCTTAAAGTTCTTATAAGACATAATTTCATTCTTAGAAAGTAAAAAATCACACAGTTTTTGGAAAGTATCAGTTTCCAAATGAGGGGATTTATTTTATTTTGTTCTAAGAAGAGTGATCTTAGCTAAAATAAAATTTTATGTTGAAGGACAACCTTTTTAAGAGCAGTAAAAGCCATTTGTATGTGATGGTGCAGGTGTGTAGACTTGGAATGGGGTAGGGTCTAGCCTCCAGCCGGCTTGGTCTCTTAAGTGACGGATCCCTTCCACAGTCCACAAAAGCCTTCATAATAAGTCCCAGAATTTCCTTAGGGTGGTTTGAGGGACAGACAAGCCTTCCATTCTAGGGCAGGAGTAGTCTGTTATGTTAGGAATAGTCTGCTATGGCTCTTGTGACTGTGATCCAGATCTTTCACCAGCCAAATGAAAATATATGCAATTCTGGGGAAATCAAGGCTTTGGATACGAGTAGAGTAAGATATGTTGAGAAATCATAACCAAACAGAGATCCATATACTTACTACTAGTTTGGTGGTGAATGACACAAATGGCAATCACATAGGCTATTTCTGAATTTGGGCATAAGAGAGCAAAAATTGCAAGGTTCAATATTCTGCAGGCTTAAATTCATCCAATGGTTAAAACCTAGTTACAGACATCTTCCCAAAGACTAGGAAGAGATCTACAATTCATCTGGGTCTAAATTGGGCCAAGTAGGCATAAAGACACCAGAGCATTATAGACAAGGTCTTGCCCTGATGTCATGTTTATTTCAATCTCCCAAGCGGAAGAAATGAAGAAAGTACTGAGCCTTCCTTTGGGGGCTATTTATACACCTTGGTAATTACATGTGTGAAAGCAACTTCTTTTGTGAGAAAGTTCTGGTTAAAACCATAGTTTTAAGGATCTAGATAATAGCTTTCCAGAAGCTATTTGTATTTCTCTTCAGATTGACCTATCAGTGGTATCTTTATTTGCAGAAACATGCTTCACAAAATTAAATATAAGACTATTCCATTTCAGAAAGGAGAACGTCCCTTTTTTATTTGGTTGGAAACAGGGAGAATGATATCTGTACTAATTCTCTGTAACCTCAGTTTCCCCAGTACCACACATAACAATTAAACATATTAACTATTGAGTGAACATGAGTAACTATATAGAACTTTGCAATTTAAGCTTTTCTTTTAAACAATACATATTACTCTTCTCACTTATAAATTAGCTTCCATGCAAACCTTATTTTTTAAAGACAAGAGTTAATAATACACAAGCAGCACTATTTCCTACATAGAGTGTCATCCATTAATACAGCTTGCTTCAATCTCTTGGAAAATGGCTTCAAACCTAATGAATTCAGATCAGTCTGAATTTGTTGCACTCTGCTCATTTTTGCCCCTTTCCCCTCATATGAAAGCTTTAAATAAGAGATTTATTTAGTCCTACACTTTGTGTTTGCTCTTGGAGAGATGCAAGAAAAATTTCCTGAAAGAATCTTGTTTTCCTACTCATGAACTGTAGAGAAACAGAATGTGTGGGGTTGTGAGACACTGAGAAGGCTAACTTAGAAACAGAGCCTGCTGCTCAGCCTTCTGGCTGAGGGTTGGAAAGTGCCAATATTCTGGTCTGAATGGGTGGCTGAGTTTCACAAATATCCATGCTGTTGTGTGATTAGTCACAAAAAGGAGAAACTGTGAGCCATTGAAATCCAAGAAAATTAAAACAAACAAATGAAAACCCAGAAAAAAAAAAAGCACAACTTTGTAATTTAAAGCAGCACCCAGGGATAAAATGCTGGTTCACTGCCAGTGGCCACATATGACACTCCAATGATAGCTAGAAAGTTTAGGAGATCATAAGACAAGACTCAGATCCAAGATCAAAGACCAAATAGATACCTTGACTATTCTTGCTCCTCTTATGTTCCACCAAAATGGTAGGAAAGTGATTCGGGTTTTTATTTTCATTTCAGTGTTTGTTTCTAGTGAATCCACAACAATACTGGCAAGAAAGAAATCACTCAGAAGAACAGAAGTTCAAAGGAACCAGGAAGAGGGAAAGTAAATATGATCAAATGAGTAAAGAAAACAAGGCACAGAAAATAAGTACCTCAAAACCATATTGCCCACTGTAATTCCAAAATCTAGGTCAACTAAGATTAAAAGCAGAAATAGGACCTGAGGCACCCATCAAAGTAACTGAATGTTGAAGAGCTGAGCCAAGTGGATCCCTTGCCATTTCCAGTTTTAATGACTAACATTTACTGAAGACTCACAAAAGTAAGGAACTCACTGGCTCTTCATAACAACTCTCTGAAATACATACAATTATAATCATGATTTGAACAAGGAAACAGAGACATAGAGAAGACAAGTAATGTAGGGTCACGTGACAGATAAGGAATAGAACAGGAATTCAAATCCAAGAATAGCTTGACTCCAGAAAACATGTACCTAAATAGTCACGCTGTACTATGCAACCAGGGAAGGCCAGGTGAAAACTTCCCTTATGATACTTGGGGGAATTAGATTCAGGAAAATCAGACCAAACACAAATTCCAGTCTCATTTCCATGCCCCATCTGTAAAATAACAACAACCATAAAAGAAAAATAAAGAGAGAGAGAGAGAGAGAGAGAGAGAGAGAGAGAGAGAGAGAGAGAGAGAGTATTTGTCTCTATGGTGAAAAACAATCCTTAGAAATAATGGCAAGATAATAGTCTTCATTTCTATAGTGAAATACCGGAATGTTCTTTGAGTACCAGAAACTTGGAAAACTCCTAAAAGACAGAAATCAAATGGGATCAAAGAAGGAAACCACAAACCAAAGGACGTGCAAAAACAGACTGAAAGAAGCCCAAAGGTGGCTGTTATTAAAGAGAGCAGTAGGCCTGTGGGAGCTAGTAAGACAAGTTCCCCACTCATCCTTAGGCTACACTGGTGAGCAACAGAAATGCCAACCTGTGTGAGAACTTCACAGGCACTGGGGTCATGGACACAAGAATTTTACCCTAGGTTAAATGACAGAAACAGGTACCCATTATGCCCACTGCTTGAGTGCTCTGGACATACCCGCTTCTGCCCATCATCCCTAGTCACCAGAAAGGACAGCTCATCAGACAACCATGTTGATCTCCAAAAGCAGGTTTAACCAGCAGATTATTAGGGACTCTCCAATCTGAAGAAGAATGCAGAACCATGAATCACCAATATTTGATGGAGAGATGCCAACCTAACTAATAAAAGCACTTTCATCCTGGGGAAACAGAGAAAACAGAATGAAACTTTAGGATAGGTGCAAATAATATCCTTAAAGATATCCAAGTGGATATGACACCCATAAAGGGAATCAAGTATAGCTCTCAAAAACTGAAAATGTGGTCATTTTAATTAAAAAAAATCAAAAACCCAATAGCTAAGCTAAGTAGAAAAATGGATACTGAAAAAATTGGACACAACAAATTAATTATCTAAATGATAAAACTGAGGAATTCTTTCACACACACACACACACACACACACAAACTCAAAGGAAAAAGAGATTGAATATACAACAAAAAAGCTAGGAAACTCAGAGGAGAGACTCAGAGACTTCTATGTTTATCTAATTATTATCCCAGAAAGGAGATTATATACTATTGAAGGGAAGAAATGTTCAATAGTGGAAGAAAATTTCTATAACTGAAGGCAGGCACCCTCAAGATGAAAGGAACCACCAAGTGTCAAGCAGGATGAATGGAAAAGACACACTATGGGGTAAATTCAGAACTCTAAAGATATTCCTAACCTACTGAACATCATAGCTTAGCCTAACCTACCTTACAGGTGCTCAAAATGCATTAGTCTACAACTGGGCAAAATCATCTAACACAAAGCTTATTTTGAATATCTCATGTACACATATAGATGGGCATTTTGTAGACATGATGGGATACTAAAACAAAACACAGTAGCCAAAACCACTACTGAACAGTTCACTGTAGAGTATCCTATCAGCTTTTGCCTTGTGATCATGTGACTGGGAGCTATGGCTAACTGCCACTACTCAGAATTGCACAAGAGTACCTCGCCACACAACGTAGCAGGAAAAGATCAAAACTCAAAATTCAAAGTATGATTTCTGCAGAATGTGAACCACTTTCATAGCATGATAAAGACAAAAAAAATATGCATCAAACCATTTTAAGTTTGGGACGATCTGTGTATGTTATATCATAGTATAATAATTATTACAGATATATAACATACATATGTACATAGTATATAAGATATAAAAATATATTAATAATATCATAAATAAAGTATGTCAAGTGTATCAACATTCCTTTATCTGGAACTAAAGTTTCATATAATCATCAACATGGGAAATATTTGCGAAGAAGTGAAAGAGGAAACACGAGCATTCTAAGGTTCCTATCTTTTTTGGAGAATTTATATAGCAATACATTAACTTGATGTTATCAGTAGAAAATGTGTTTATATATTTTGAAACTTTAGGATCAAGCAGCAGAAATTAAAAACATAAAGACTGTAAAATTTCCAAACCTTAGAATAGGGATTGAAATGAAACATTAAAATGATCTGTCCAAAATGAATAGAGAAAAAAGTTCCTAACATAATGGCCACTAGAAAACACAAAATAAAAGGGCAAGTGGAATAAGTCCAAACATATCACTAATCACAATAAATATGAATGTGTTAAAATGATTTAAAAAGATGTTACTCCAATAAGGATTTTTTAAATACAGGAAGGTAATGTTTAATTTGGGAAGCTGGAAACAGAAAGCTAAATGGTTATTGATGGCGAAGAACTGAGACTAAAACAGCCTGTGGGTGAGGATATATGGGGCCCAGTTAAGAAATGGGTTCCCATATTAAAAAGAGAGAAATAAGTGAAAGTTTAAGTACGTACATACATACATAGTTTTGAGACTTTTTGCCCTGTTCCTAGCTGGATTCTAGAATGTTTTCAGTGATGCATCTATAGTCCTCCAGACTGTATACTAGGAGATTCTTCAATGGAAAATAAGAACAACTTTTTAAAAAATAAAACTAAAACAAACAAAAATCCCTAAGGATACTGACCTTTGGAATCCCTAATAAATCTTCCTGCTGATAGACCAACAGTGAACAAGTCCCAACCACATGCACAAAGCTTCCCACCAGCTTTTTAGTGTCCCATTTTTAAATGAGCGTAGAACTAAAGGAACAACGCATATCTGAGAAGAGTTTAGTGGGAAAGATCAAAACAATGGATGGAATAAAGAAAATTAGAAGAGATAGTCTGTTTTAAAGAAAAATTTTAAAATACTATCATTAGTATTCTCAGAAATGACAAAAATTGTACTCATAAAATAAGAACAGGATACTTTTGGGGGGAGGCGGGTACTGGGGATTTAACTCAGTGGCACTGGACCACTGAGCCACATTCCCAGCCCTTTTTTTGTATTTTATTTAGAGACAGGGTCTCACTGAGTTACTTAGGGCCTCACTGTTGCTGAGGCTGGCTTTGAACTGGTGATCCTCCTGCCTCAGCCTTCCAAGCTGCTGGGATTACAGGCATATGCCTCCATGTCCTACAAGAACAGGATATTTTTAATAAGAATTTAGAACAAAAAGATTTCATAAAAATTATAGATACATTTTAAAATTTATCTGGGAGCAAAGAGGCAATCCTAAAAGGATTTTAGAGGATAAAACAGGTCAGATTAAAAAAAAAATTGCATTACATGTTTCACTGGAAAAACTGGAATTTTAGGGTTGGGGATAAAGCTCAGACGGTAGAGTGCTTATTTTGCATGCACAAGGCCTGGGTTCAATCCCCAGCACCAAAAAAAAAAAACCAGCAAAAAAAAAAAAAAACCAAAAAAAAAAAACCTGTAATTTTGAAGAATAGAGTAATACCTTCTAAAATTCTGAGCCAAATGGATATCAGCATAAAATTTATTCTATATTCAGTTATGTTCATATATGAAAGGTCTCAAAAACACATTCCATGCACTCTGACTCGGGAAGCTACTGGAGGTGGTATTCATCCAAAATGGGAAAGTGAAGCAAGAAGTAATATGAAATGAAGGCTTGTAGAAGAGGGAGTTCAACCCCAAGTGAGGGAGGAAATTGATCAAAAAAAGATACTTTTACTGGGCTTAGATAAAATTTGTTTTTATACATTAACTTAAAATAGGGAAATAAAATGAAGGTGAACCCTTTCCAAAACAGAGAGTATATCTTCTATTAGGTCATAATCTCTCTGAGCAATGCAATCCTGTATGGATGAAAAAATGGAAAGGGATCTCAAGGCCTTCCTGGAAGAATGTCCACAATCTCATGTGGCTGGATGTGTTTTTTGTTCATTGGTTAATTACATTATTCAATCAATATTAATGAAGGATCCATTATGTACCTAGCACTGTATTAAGTACTGACTACGCTGGAGGATAACTTCTTATGGAGTTTATAATCTGGAAAATAAGCAATAAGTAAATAAACATAAAAATAAGCATATAATTACATTAGGGACTTTTGTACAAACAAGGGGTCCTTAAAAAGGCCTCTGGATTATAGAAAAAAATATGTTTTATATTCAACTACATATTAAAGTATTATATAAATATTAGCATATGCAACATGAATGGAGGTTCATATGGAAAGAGGACTGGAAAGATGTATACCAAAAAGTCAGATTGGGAATAGTAGGTGGAGAAAAGGAAATAATTTTATTTTTAACATACCTGTTCAGGCAAGTATTAGGGGTTTTTTATAATTTAAAAACTCATGGTCAAAATAAGCAGAACCTGTCAAGAAAGTAGATAATTGAGCAATATGTTTATTCACCACTTCTAGGTGAAAAAACTAAAAACATTTTCCCTAGGAATGGAGAATGTTAGCATTCAGTTTCTATAAAAAGAAAAAAAATGCTAATATTTATTTTATTGATTAATTAGTTTTACTAGTAGCAAACATGTTGACAAACACCTAGGCAAAGGGGTTTCTACAGTATTAATTTATAGTCCTTTAAAATATTATATAGCTGAGTGTTATGGGTTAGATCTTTATTGTCTCAAAGGCCTATAGGTGAAAAGGTTTGTCACCAGCCTGTCATGCTATTGGAAGGTGATGGCCTGTAGGAGGTGTGGTGCTTTAGGAGATAGGGGAAATTAAGTCACTGGGGGCATGCCCATTCTCCCAAGGGGATATTGGGATCCCAGCCATTTTCTGTCTCTCACTTTTTGCTTCCTGGATACCATGAGGCAAGCAAATCCCTGCCATGAAATTCTGCCTTGCCACAGGGCTCTAAGCAACAGGGCTAACTGACCATAAACTGAAATCTCTGAAATTAAGAAACAAAATAAATCATTCTTCCTTTTAAATTGATTATCTCAGGTATTTTGTTATAGCAACAGAAAGCTATCTAACACACTGAACATTGGTTCTTATTTCCATATCATAGTCCTCTTGTGCTTTAATTACAATAATTTCCTTCTGCAACAACACCATATTTTGTATGTTTTTAATACTTCAATTCACTTAGATTAAATAAACTTTTGACAAGAGTCTGCATGACAAGACTTTTACTAACCTGAGGGATACAAAGATGAATAAAACAGGAAATTGGCTCCCAGGAAATCCACACCTGTATCAGAATCTCATCATCTTTGAAAGCCATGGGGAATCACTCACAATTAGTCTGTTGTTCTTTAGCATCCTCTAATTTCAGCAACAAGTGAGTAGGTTATTTTTCAAGGTAGCTGGAATTATGTGGTTCTTTGGATAACAGAGTTTTAAAATATGGCCCTAGAGGCACAAAACATAGTTCCAGTGTAACCCCATTTTGCTTATACCAAAATTGCAGTTCTCGCTGCTTTTGCAGATAGATGTGCCAACTCTGTGTAGGTAAATACTGCATTGCCTCCTAAGGATTCATTTGCATTGATTTGAATTCAGTTTCAGATCTCTATCAGGTGACAACAAACAGGTTTAATTGTTCTTACATAGTTTGCTGTCACTGGGAACCAAAAATATCCAGCACCCCAGTGTTTTTCATGGCACTCACAGTATTATTTATTAGTTTATAATGTATGTTTACATGTATATTTGTCAGCTTTTTTGCTGCTGTGACTAAAAGACCTGACCACAACACTTGTACAGGAGAAAAAATTTATTTGGGGCCAGTTGCAAAGGTCTCCAACCATAGAAAGGCAGCTCCATTCCTCTGGGCTTAGGATGAGGAAGAAATCATGGTAGAAGAGTGTGGCAGAGGCAAGAGGCTCACACGATAATTAGGAAGCACAGAGAGAGAGACTTCATTTGCCAGATACCCCAAAGTGACACCCCCAATCCCCATCTCCTCCAGTCATACCCTACCAGCCTTCAGCAACCACTCAGTTAATCCCTATCAGGGGATTAATTCACTGATTGGGTTAAAACTCTCATAACCCAATCATTTCTCCTCTAAACCTTCTTGCATTGTCTCACACATGAGTTTTGGGGGACACCAAATCTAAACCATACAACATGTCTACTTCTCCTTCTAGAATATGGATTCTGTGAGGGCTGTGTCTTCCCTGGGCTATACAAAGTGTCAGGAAATAAATTTTTTATTAAAAGTGCGTTATGAATGAAAAAAAAGAAATATGATTACTTAAGTGGCTACTCTACCCTGGAGGTATGATATGTAATATTCTTGTTCTTTACTCTCGTTTCCCAAGATATTAAAACTTTGATTCAATAGTTAAAGAGCATCTGAGGGAATCTGGCATTGATAATAGTAGCAACACATATTGATTCCTTTCTGCATTCTAGATTATATGCAAGGTGTGTGTGTGTGTGTGTGTGTGTGTGTGTGTGTGTGTTACACATTGCATTATTTTATTTTCATAATAATCTATTAGTCAGGCACTATTATCACTGCTGCACATATGCAAGAATCAAGTCCCAGAAGTAATGTTTCCCATGTCAAGATAGCTAATAAAAGGTAGGCACAGGATTTGAACCCATACCCTTCTGTCCTTAGAACCTCAGTATTTAACCACTGCACTATGCTACAAGTAGCCTTCTTAGGACTGCAAGAAAAAAAGAAATGTTTTACTCTCATAAGGTTGTTGAGACAGGGCTGCTCAGAAATAGTGTCTATGTGGCTATGACTGTAATATTAATTTTTGAGTTAAGTAGAATTTAATTCCAGTAGCATGAAATTGCTTTTCTTTAGTAAGAATAATATACTTTGAAAGTCATTTATTATGTTTCTTGGGCAGCATTTAGTCATTTATTTATTTACATAATGGGAATAATTAGAACTCATTTTATAATTTATACAAATATGCATAATGAACTATTTACAATATTCAAACCCATGATTACAGCATGTAATTATATAAATTTTAACAAAGGTTTTATTTGTTTTTTCTTCATATTAACTTTGGAAAAGTCCCAATGTTTGACTAATTATTAATATGTTTCTTTTTTTCTAACATTTTTGGCAAAACATCTTCCCCTGCCCATGGAATTTTCTTTTTTATTTTTATTTTTATTTGTTCTTTTTAGTTGTACATGACAGTAGCCATGGAAGTATTCTTAAAGATGGGGTGTCAGGAAGACTTGGTCTTTGTTTTGCTCTACCACTCTCTGATTGTGTGATATTGTACCTGTTATATAGCCTTTCTAAGCCACAGGTAAAGCAGGAATAAGCCCTAACTTGCTGAGGTCTTTGAGAAAATAAAACCTCCAGCATAGATTTAGAACAAGTATTGGTGATAAAGACCACAACACCAACAACCTTTATTGAGGGCTTATTATACACACACACACACACACACACACACACACACACACTCTCACACACACACACAAAATAAGTACTTTCTAATCACTTTGCATGAAACTCATTTAATCAATGACTATTAGTGTACAGTAGTCACTGTAATACTGGGGCTCAGTCTGAGGAATATATGCCCATTTTACCATTTCCCTATCAAAAAATTGAAGCGCTAAGAAGCTTTTAAAACATCATTGTAGCTCCTTGGTATTTACCCAAATGAGTTGAAAACCTGCACATGAATATTTATAGATATTTTATTCATAATTGCAAAAACTTGGAAACAAGTAAGATATTCATCAATAGTCAAAAGAATAAACAATTGTGGATGTTATGGTTTAGATATGAGGTGTCCCCCAAAAGCTCAGATGTGAGACAATGAAGAAAGTTTAGAGATAAAATAATTGGGTTGTGCTAGTCTTAACCTAATCAGTAGGGATTAACTGGGTGATAACTGAAGGCAGGTGGGGTGTGACTGGGGAGGTGGGTCCTTGGGTGTGTCTTTTGGATTTATATTTTGTTGTAATGAGGAGCTCCCCTCTCCCCAACACCCCTTTCCTGTTTCTTGGAACCATGTCCTTGCTTTCCTCACTTTGTTGCATTCCTCATTCCTGGGCCTGAGGAATAGAGTTGGCCACCTATGGACTGAAATCTCTAAAACAGTAAGCCCCCAAATAAACTTTTCCTCCTTAATATTGTTCTTGTCAGGTCTTTTGGTCATAGAGGGAAAATAATTGACTAAAACAATTGCACATTATGAAATGATGAAAAGGAATGAGCCTATCAGGCCACAAAAATACATGGAGAACCCCAAAGCACGTCATTAAGACAAAGAAGGCAATCTGAAAAGACTACATAGTGGATGATTCCAACCACATGACATTCTAGAAAAAAACAAAGCCACGGATGAGTTTAAAAAAAAAAAAATCTCAGTGAGTGCCAGGAGTTTGGGGTGGTAGATTAATGAGGGAAATTAATGGGTGTAGCACAAAAGATTTTTAAGGCAGTAAAACTATTCTGTATGATACTATAATCATGGATACGTGTCAATCATTATACATTTGTCAGAAGGAACAATGTGCAACACAAAGAGTGAATGCTAATGGAAAGTATGAACATTAGCTAATCAATATTAAAAGTGGTATATCAGATATAACTAATGCACATGTTAGTAATAAAGGAAACTATGTTTGGAAAATGAAAAGAACAGTATATGGGAATACTACACATTCACTCAACTTTTCTGCATACTTAAAGTGGCTCTAAAATATTGCCTATTTGTTTTAATAAATGCACCAAAATGCATATTTTTAAAAATGTAGACTTTAAGAGCAAATAAAATGTTAAATTTTATGGAAAAAGTCATTGTAAAGCAGTTAAAGGTTGGGATTAGATTAGATGTGGTTAGATTCATTACTATATTATTAACCACTTCTTTTTCACACAAGCACATTAACAAAAAAGAAGGAAGAAGTTATTCTGTGACTAAATAAAATGATACAACCTTGAGTGCTCACCCCATTGATGCTAAGATGTCTCAAACCTTAGGAATCTTCAAGGCAGGGATTCCTAAAGAGTGGTCCATGTGACAGCAATATGGCAGCATCAGCAGCACCTGGGATTTGCTAGAAATAAAATTTTTAGGTCCACCCAGACTGGCTGGATCAGTTGCCCGGGCCCAGCAATTTGTTTTAACAACCCTGCAAGGTGATTTTGACACTGAAGTTTGATAGCCACTGGATCCATACTCCACATTTTTTTAGCAGACACTAAATTCATAAGTAAAAAACTCCCATGTTTGATAATGGAGCTTCAGCATGCGACTAGGACTCAGGTGGGGCAAGTGAGGTGCCAAAACATGTTATAAGATGAACACTTTAATAAAATATTTTTAAGTCAATATTTATGTGAGAAATTCAAAATGCTCAACCAAAACAGAAGTGGTATTATTGGGGTTCCTTTCATCTCAGGCTGCAATGTGGCTCTGCAATCACTGCCTCAGCATTCAACAGAGGTTTTGAGTTAGGATCACTAATGCCAACTCCAGCGTTTCCTCCTGAGTGACACCATCCATGCTCCCACACCTGTGTGTCACATCATCCTCTGTCCGAATCTCCATCTCCTCATTGCTCATATTGACCTCCCTCCATTCCACCCACTAACAAAGACTGAGTGAAAACTTACCATTTCTAAAAGAAACTAAACAAATACTATGTTTAAGAAACTTAGCATTTCTGGGGGGAAATTGAGTTTATGCACATAAATGAATAGCAGGGAACCCACAAAATAATATCTTCACATGCAGGCTACAAACAGGAGCCATTATTGAAATTCTGAGGAATCACAAAGGCAAAGAGTGAAGTGAGCCGCATGAAATTTATCTGATCACTTCATAAAAATGCTTGTGAACTACGCAGTGCATGAATGTTAGCTGTCCTTATTTTCTTCCTAGGAAATAGTAGCTGTAAGCCATATTTGGAGGAAAATAGTAAAAAGAAAATTCTTTAGACCAATTAAGCTTAGTAGAGCTTATTTGAGCAAAATAAAACCAATTCTTAAATCAGGCAGCTCCCAGAACAAGAGCAGGTTCTAAGAACTCAAATCAACAACGTGATCACACAGCACTTGCAGGAAAACAGAAGCAAGGCACAGAACAGAATTGACTACAGCCTATTCGCTCAGTTCGTTAGAGCTTAACTGGTTAATTGTTCACAACCTACATAGTTGACTACAGGGCCTTTTGCAAGCTGCCAAATCCCATTTACTGTGTCTGAACTCTACATTGACTTATCCACTGGGCCTGGTGCAGTGCCTAGTCCAAATTCATGGTCTGCCACAGAATTTCATTTACCAGATGTGAGATCTACAGATGTGGCAGAGGGGGTTGGAATAGAGACCAAATATACCCTAGCCATGAAGAAGAAATTAGAAAACAAAGGCATTATGGGAAATTTAAAAAAAAAAACAGATTTGCTAAACTCCACTCCATAGAGATAAACTGGCAGAGGAGGAAAAGTAGGTGTGAGAGGGAAGAGCAAAGTGGAGGAACAGCATATGGAGGGAGACTTAGTGTTGACAAGAGCATGGCTCAGTGTGAAAGACCCTACCTGCATTCAGGAAGCTAAGAAACTATGGGTCCGGGTTCAAGTTAGAAGCAGCAAACAATTAAAAGGAGTAAATTATATTAACAGTGAATTAAAAGGTAATTTTGAGTGAAGGAAACTGTTGGAGACTTTAATAAAATTCTAACCAGTTCTCTGAAGTGATGGTGGGGGCTTCTATAGCAAGTATTTCCTTAAATGAGTTGAAATTAGGAAATATGGAAGTTCAGTAGAGCAATCCCTGGGTACTTGAATCATTCTGAATGGAGTCACTTAGCTTTGCTAAGGGAATCTGCTACCATGGTGCTTTTGACAGGGCACAGCTTTGAAAACTGATTTGTTTTTGGAAAAGCACATTTGTCTTCCCAATAATTGTGGCTGATGACCTATAGAGCTGAGACCCAGCAGCCACTACAGGAACCAGAACAAGACAAGGTTCAGCAAGTTAAAGAAGTAAGGGCTCCAGCTCAAGCTGGGAGAGCAGATAAAAGAGGAGTCAGGCTGGGCTAGGTAAGCTCATCCTTAACCTGTTGCTAAGAACTAGCTTTCCCACAGATATTAGGATCAAGTGCAAATTGCTGTCATTGCTTCTGGGAACAAAGAAAGAAAGGGCCTTCTTAAGGTTATCAGCACAGCTTATAAAAATGAGAATTATTTAAGGTCAATTTCCTAGAAAGGATCTGTTGAGGGGGCAGTGTAAAGATGGATAGCCTTTGAAGAGATTCTAGAGAAGAATGAATAACAGGATCAGAGTCTATCACCTCTGTTCAGCAAACCATCTAACCTGAGCCATCTTTCAAACTATAGAAATAGGAAAGAGTGGGAACGCCCCTAGAAAGCAGAGTTAAGCTGGGGCTCAGACTCTGGAAGGAAGGTTTGGGCTCTAGCAATTGAAAAAAGATGTGAGACACAGTTGGGATCGTAGACATGCTTTCTTCAGAGATGGCAGCACCCTCATCCTCCAAGTCATTTCAAGGCTTGTTTTTATATGGAGGCCAAACAGAGAAAGCACAATGCCAACAGGTTACATAAGTGAGCACATGCTTTCAAGCAGATGTTTATGACCTTGGGTACAGATGCTGAATCAGAGTGCTTATGACCTTGACTGTACACTAGAACACAGCTGGCTGGAAGTATCAGCAAGAGAGCCTAAGTATAGCCCTTTGGGCCTGCCCTACACAGGAATGTTGTAAAATAGGAAAGTGACATGGACATGCTCTGGCATGGATGATGTTCACCATCGCAGCCTACCACATATCACATGGCAGTGAAACGAGGGCTTCCTGTTTAGAATATTCTTCATGCAAGAGGTCAACATGGGCTGATCAGGTCCAGAAGAGAAACTTACTGGCTAAACCCAAACTGTAGTCATCTCTGAGGAGATATTGACCTTGAGTCCACCCAAGGATAAAAATAAAATAGGTTCTAAAAGGAATAGAGAATTCTACCATTGGAATGGCTATGCCAACTTTAGGAATGAGTGCGAGGAAACAAATGCAGGCCTCAGATCCTGAAAGTCATATTGATAAATTGCACATTCATTTTACTCAAATAGAAGCCTTTTTTATTCATGTACACATATACTTATTTCTGTTTTATTTCTCTTTCAGAGTTGAGTAATACTCCCCTTTGCAAATGTTAACTTGCATCTGATGAATTTGGAATAAAGGTTTCTTGTTACTTAAAAATAAAGTCAAGGCCTAAAGGTCAAGGTCTTTGCATTGTAGAGCAGAGTACGTGAAGATCCTTGATTTACAGTGATGTGATGAAATCAGTCTTCAAGGAGGGTGTGTGGAACAGTGTGGAGTTTGCACTATAAGCAAAGGCGGAGGACAGAGAGTCCAGTATGTCATGATATTGGAATAATTTAAAATGCAAGGAAATGATTACTAGGACTTGAGGATAATAGTAGAAGGGCATAAATCTGACAAAGAATTGTTCAGAGCTGCAAGTAGTTAGAACAGAGGAGAGATGACTCCCTGTCTTCAGGAGGGGCACTAGAAAGATGTTGGCGCTCTGAACAGCAATGAAAAGAGTGGGCTGAAGTGACTGTCTGGAGGGGTCTGGTTGTGAGTCATTCTGATGTTAGATTTTAGAGTAAGTAAAACATCTATATTTTGTGGGTAACTAGAGACATAGTCATGGAGAGTGAGTGGGGTGAAATAAAATTAAGGGGGGAAAATGCCCGGATATAAACTATGTGCATAGTGGAAGAGAAAAGACCCAATTTCACAAAAATAACAACAACAGTGATTATGACTTTTGCTAATATTGAATGATACTGTGTTCAAGTCGTTGTTCCAGCTTAACTTACGTCATCTCTAGACACTTTGAGACAGATTCCATCATTCTTATTACAAACAGGAAACTGAGACACCAAGAGAGTAAGGGGCTTGCTTAATGTCATACGCTGAAGAACCCAAGCTGGATTCCAAGCGTCTTGATTCTAGGTCCAGTGTTCTTTCCATAGCCTGTTTCCTTTCACAAATGGAGGCACAGTGTCCTAGTCACAAACCACTTGAGGGGGAATATGTAAATGCGAATATCATGGAAATTCAATCAGAGTAACTGTAAATACAAGAGAGTAAGGACTGTCAGGGTACAAAGACTGGCTAGTACCAACAGGGCACTGGCCTGGCATAAAGGCCAGAAAATTTGTAATGTCCTTCTAGGATAATAAAAGTAAGTAAAGAAAGAATTTTCCCCTTTATTCTAAACATGGCCCAGCACAAGGTTAGAACTTGAGGACATGATTTGGTTTCGAAACACCTGGTTACCTCCCCCAGGGTTGCAAAGAGAAAGAAGAGCCAGACAACTTAGAAGTAGGAGCTTCAGCAGGGAGTTGAGCAGAGAGACTGAGTCACTTCAGAACCTCACTGATAAGTTCCCAGGACACTGCACCCACCCACATTCAGTCATCAGGCCCCTTCTTTCTTTCTTTGGTCTCATACCTTCCAAAACCAAATGTAAGCAACTTCTGTTTTTCTAGTGCTGACTATAATAACCACATGCTAATTTTAAAGTCAAATAAGATTCTTTAAATCAGGTCCATTTACCAAGCATTGACTAATCACTTAATCTCTTGTAGACACTAAGATACAGAGATGAAGAAGACAATTCCTGCCTTTGAAAAACTCATTATTTTTACATAGAAAAACATGAAGTTCATCATGAGACAAAGGTTGTCACAGAGGTGTGAACTAAGTACTCAGGGATACAAGATTTGGATGACAATTTTGGCCTGTAAATTATAGGCAGACTCTCATCAGGAGATGATATTGTTTCTGGGCCTTAAAAGACAAGCAAAATTTTCTGAGGGGATCAAAAGCACATTCAGGAAGGATAGAGTATTTTAATTGGGACAGAAATGTAGGCCTGAGTAACTGATAGATGAGAAATGACCCTAACAGGAAGTAGCTCATAATCTAGTGAACAGTGCATGAAGGAGCCTGTGTGTACTGCCCCCCCCCCCGACTCTGCCCATCAGATCCAGTTCTGAATATTTGTTAATGTTTCCAAAAATTATGAATATAGTCACTTCCAGCAATAAGAACCAATGTATATTTTCTGAATGATTGCATGTACTTGTTTATATACTACTTTAAACCTATTTTACTTCCATTACCTGAGGACTACATGATACATCATCCTTACCCTCCTCCTCCTCTTCCTCATCATCATTCTCCCAGCTACCAGTAATGGTAAGTTTACCATACACCTGATACAATGCCCCGGGAGATGGGGGATCTCTAACACTTAAAACATTAATAGCCCATTTTTACAGATGAATAAAGTCAATTTAAGAGAGATTGTTACAATCTTTCCACAAATCACATTTAGCTAACAAATGGCAAACACGGTGTGATATAAAAGCCCAGGTATTACCTGGTTATCAAAATAGCTTACTTCAAAACAAGTCATTTAACTGAAAATGTGGTCAATTAAAATGTAGCAGAAGTAAATGGTACAGTTGGTATTGAGAATGGTTGAATGGTTTTCTAAATTTGTATTAAATTATATATACAGAAAACTAAAGGATTTGTTGAATTCTACCTACCAACAGAACTGGTTTATTGCACTTTTGTTAGATGTATTAGAGTTTCTTGGACAGCACAAAATCACATTTTCTTTGTCTATTCTAGCCCTCTAACAAGAGGAGAAATGTAAGTTTTTGGTCTACAGATTTGCATGATCTTATTCTAAATTTTGCAAACAGCCCAATAACTTGTGTCTTGTCTGCTTTTCTGACCTTCACATGTTAAAAATTCAAATAAGTCAATACATGCAATGGTGTCCATCACCAAGGACTCCCAGAGGGACTTGAAGACATTTTTATTCCACTATATTCAGATTATCTTTTCCAAAGAAATATCTCAATTATTCCCACTATCACCTAAGGAAACTCAGCTTCCTTGAACTCAACTCTGAGTTCTTCAGAAGCTAGAGACCTGGTGGGACTTCAGTAGCCCCACTTATTCTCATCACACTAAACTGCAAATGTAGGAGGGAAGTTACATTTGACTAGCATAGAACCTTGTAACATTCCATTTTTAAAATGTTCCTGTCTGTCAGGGCATAGGAATTATTATACTATACCCCCAATTGCTAAATCTGCCCCCCCTCTCATGGAAGTGCCAGCTGCTGCCTGTTCACTAGCAATGGTTCTGTCACTTTTACTTTGCATCCTAATTAAGGAGACATGGAGACTCAGGGAAGTGCAAGTACCAGAAGGACTGTACTATCTGTCATACTGTCCTCCAGATGTTCTAATGATGCCTTTGAATTTGGATAGAGGAGACACACAGAAAGAACTCTGGCATCATGAAACTACTTGTTGAAGAAAGACAATTAATAACTGAACAGCTGCTAATGGGAACTTTCAGCTAGAGAACTCGTAAGGAGCATTTACCAGCTCTCAGAGGAATTCATATTCATAAATACCCTAGCTACATGCCTTATTTTTGTTCTAAAATTCACAGTTCATTCTTCCCTAAATCACTTTCCTTCAGTTATCCACAGAGTTCATTACAATACGAAAGATTTAGCATCGGTTTTTAAAAAATCATTCTGTGATCTCATGAAAGCCTCCAATAGGAATCATTACCCTGAAATGTTCTTAAAACTTCCCAAATAGTTGACTAGTAATCCCTGGGATTGCATTATAAGAGAATTGCTAATAGGAACTTCACTTTGGGACATCTCACTAATTCACTTTCACTTTCTTGCTTACTGTGCAGTGACATTTCCACATCTCTATGCAGAGGCAATTAACACAAATCTTGCTTTGAACACATGCGACCTGTGGGGGTCAGGGGAGGACACAGTCGGTCATTCTTAAATTATTATTTTGGCAGCAGTCTTTTTCCTCAAAGTGACCAGACTTTATTATAACTCTGGATTACTATGTGCTCCCATGTGTGGGTGAAATTGAAAGATAGATAGGCTTCTGAAAAGGAAACAGATCTTGAGCAGATTTCAATCTGTGTTTATCTCATCCTCTTAGGAGAAAGAAAGACTAATTAATAAAGTGATCTTAAATAGAAACTCAGAAAATTCTATCCAATTTCATTATTCTAATAATCTCTTTCTCTACTCCCAAAGAAAAATGAACCATTTTTACTAATTTTCATAAATACTGTGCAATGTAATCAGGAAATAATTAAGTTAGAGCTCTTCATCAGTAATAGGGATGAAGTTCCTTAATGAATAGCCGCCCTTTAATTTAATGATGAGATAACTATTACTGAAATGTTTATTGATATAAAATTATATTGGAGAAAGAAAAAAGCATTTTTTTAAAAAAGGTCAAATTTTCAATAAAATATAGATGATTGTTCATTCTTTTGGGCACTGAAACAATAAAATTCTAAAGATAAGAGAACTTTGGAAAATAAACCTAAGTAATATTTTTGCTATAAGTATTAGTCAACAGCTACATGCACATTTCTCTGATAATAGGACTGTATTACATGAGATGAAGTGATTAAAATAAAGACTTTAACCTCAGTAAAATTATCCTCTAATTCATGTTTTTTCTCATTGACATTTTAGGCTGGATAATGTCTCGTTGTGAGGTCTGTCCTTTGCATCATGGGATACGTAACTGCATCCTGGGCCTCCACTCAGCCAGGGACACTGTCCCTTGCTGAATTGACCAAAATTATCTCAGACATTACCAAATGTACCCTGGAAAACAAAATCTCCTCCACTTGAGAACAATTGATGAAATAAAAAACTCTAAAGCTCCAAAAAAAAAAAAAAAACCCTTCCAGTAGGTCGTTTTCATGAGAGGGAACATTTATAGACTGAAAGATAGCTCAGTACCAAGAGAGATAACTAAATAAATCTCTAGTTGGATAATCGAGTGATGGAGCGTTTACAAACTCTGACCACAGAGTTAGATGGCTTAGGTTTAAATTCTGGCTTTACCTTTCACTACCTTCAGGCAAGTTTTTTATCTTCTCTAAGCCTCAGTCTCCTCTTCTACAAAATTAGGATAGTAAGAGCACTGTTACATAGCATTGTTTCAAAAACTAGGCAAAATAAAGTATAAGAAACCTGTAATGATTCATACTCATTATTATTATCCTAGGTGGTATTAACATTTTTAATGGAATTAGACAGTCTAGACTTATGATTAATGTTCATATAGATATTAATAAATAAAAAACCTTGAATATGCTAATAGACATTTTAAACATTTATTATGCTGGGCATAATGTTATTTATATTTTAAATAATATATTTTATAACAGTGTGGCATGTCTAATCTCATGAATTTTTCCTTTAGAATAAAAAGGGCACACACTGATTTAGGAATAATTAATCCAGAGTAATCAAAATTGAGAGATATCTTAGAAATATTACAAAAGTTCAAAAACAAACCCAAAATTTGGGAGTAATCCAGGCAAAAATATCAAATAATATATGAAGAAAAAATAAGGCTGACCTTGGATTTCTCCACAAATCCCAATGCCAAAAACCAGTAAATCAATACTTGTAAGATTTCAAAGAAGGAATTGTGAGCCAAGGAATTTAAATTATTCCTTCAAGGTTTATAAAGCTTCTGTAAAACCACTTAAAATGTTCAAAAATTCAGGGAATATTGTTACCATGATCCCTCCTTGAGCAACCTATGACAAGTTTTATCCACCAAATATAGCTGGGCAAAGTAGAAGAGAAATGATGGTGAAGATTAAGTCGTATTTAATTGTGAAACAGAGAAAGAATTTCAATATGATACAATGAAGATGATAGGTAAGTTCTCTGATTGGCTTATCTTTCATACTTAGGACTTAAAGGATCTCAAAGGTAACAAGTCAAAGAATATAAGTTTAAACATACTTGCCAATAGGAAGGGAACCGAGAGAAAAGCTATTATTATTGACTAGAGTGAGTTGATATAGTAGAAGAGAAGGGGAAGTAACGAGATATGAAATTTCATTATTGCAAGTAATAGGAGACTAATAAATATGTTCTTAAAGATATAATATAAAAAGTATAATTAAAACGTAACCAAAACAGAAGTACAAACATCTTAAGGTAAAACTTCATAGAGGCAAACTAAATGAAAATAGAGCAGAAAATGAGTTTTTAAAGATACAAAATATAACATCAACTGACATGATAGACTCAAGAACAAACATATATGTCATGTCAATAAAACTAAATGTCCTACCCCAATTGAAAGATAGAAGCTGAATCACAAATCAGAACTCAGTTCTAGAATAAAGTTACTTAGATAATGAAAATGAAAAGGCAGACCATATTATAACAAGAAAAGCAAATAAAAAGAAAACAGGATTTAATAATTTTAACTCCAGCACAGAGGAATTCAGAACCAAAAGGATTAAATAAGACAAAGAAGCCCACATTATAATGACAAAATGGAAAACTCACAATGAAAATACAACTGCTATAAATAGTATGCACCAAATAGCAGCATCATAAATAGAACAGCAATTACAGAAGAGACAAAGAAAAATACCTAGAAATATATGAGTAGTAAGAGACTTGAAATTATCTCTCAGTCTATGACAAATTATGTAGAAAATCTAAGGTTATAAAATAATAAAATGGAAATTAGCAAGAGAGCTGACTGATAAATATAAATGTCATCGCCTGAAAATTAGACTGTTTTCATTTCACATGAATATAAACATTCACAAAGTTAACAGCACATTATACCCCAAAGATAATCTTCATAAAGTCAAAAAAGAGAAATAATGTTGCTATTAAATAGAAATTTCATCTAGAAATAGTAAATCTCTCCCTTACACAACTCTTAAGTAGAAACTGTAAGACAAAATTTCCAAATTTCTAACAAATAATGATTATAATAATAAAAGATGAATAAGATAGAACTAACACAGTGCTCAAAAAGAAAGTCATATGAATTGGAAATTATTACCCTGTGTGTGTGTGTGTGATTGCATGACCTGTGTAATTCTACATTCCTGTATCAAATGAACAAAAGTTATGACTCTATTTATGTATGATGTGTCAAAATACATTCTACTATCATGTATAACTAATTAGAACAAATAAAAAATACTTTAGAAAGAAATTAAAAAGGAAAAAACAAAAGCACAAGCACATATCTTCAAAAGTTAGATGTAAATAAAAATTACCGGAAGGAAAACATATGAAAGTAACTAATAAAAATAATATGATAGCAATTAACAATCTAGATGTATAGAACTAGACTCCTTTTATCAAGGAAAGGAAAAGGGTCTATAAATCTTATGGGGAGAGGGGAACAAAGAGGAAAAAATTGCAAACACAAAACAATAAAAGATAAAGTGGAAATGGAAACAGGAGAAATTAAAGGATGTCAATGTAATAATTTCATAGAAATGGTGGAATCTATGAAAATACATTTTAAAATCTGTATGGACTAGATAAGTTTCTGGTAAAAGTTATTGGCCTGGGCTGGGGATATAGCTCTGTAGGTAGAATGCTTGCCTCTCATGCACAAGGCCCTGGGTTCAATCCCCAGCACCACACACACACACACAGTTATTGTTCAAACTGACCACAGAAGAATCAGAAAATCTGGACTTGAACAAATTCTATTAAAATTAGAAGAATGTGTCAAAAGAGCCAAAGACAACAACAGCAAAAGCATTAAATCTAGTTTATGCACAAGGTAATTATAGTAAATCTTTAAAAGCAGATAATTCCAGTGCCATTTAAACTGTTTGGATTATAAGTATGGAAGGGAAAAACTGAAATTACTTTTGAGAAGCAAGAATAATAATAAAAGCTAAACCTGACAAAAAGAATACTGCAAAGAAATCTCACTTATAAATATTATTGCAAAAATCCTAAAAAGATATTTGTAAACAAAATCTGACAGCACATCACGAGAATAATATGGTACAAGACTTATGGGGACATAAATTTAAAAATTAAATAACCATTCTTGAAAGAAAAACAACAAAATAGAAAAATATAATACCATCTTAACATGGCCCCAGGGCCAATCACATGCTTAATTAGGAAACACTAGAGGCATTTTCACACAAGTTATAAACAAGAAACGCCATGTCTTATCATTCTACACTTAATAATTTACCCACATTATTGTCCAATAGAATTTACAAGAGAAATGAGTGCTATAAAATATTGAAAAGGAGGGAATACCTAAATTAATTATATACAGAGAATCCAAATAAGGAAACAGAGTTTAAAAATAAGATAAAAGAGATAATAGGAGAAATAACACCATGTCATATTAAAAAATAAAACTAACAATAAATATTCGAGAACATTAAGAAGAAAACTTTATTATTGAATAAAACTAAGGAAGATGTGAACAAATGAAAAGATATACTATTCTCTTACACAAGATGACTCACATTATAAGGAGGCCAATAATCCTCAAGGTAACCTATGTATTTAATAATATCACAGTAAGAATACCTGTTTCTTAACTAGAGTGAATTCTAAAATCCATATAAAAAATAAAAACATGCAAAAAAGAACTTAAACTGAAGAGAGTAAGAAACAGTATCATTAGATTTTTAAAAATTATTAAATCTTAATAATTAAAATATTAGTTGTATGAGCAATGAGTCAAAAACCCAAATTCATTAGATGAATTAGGATGTTACAAAAGGTGCATTCTAGTCAATGCAAACAAAGGGAAATGGGGCTATGAAAAAAATGCACACTTTGAACTAGATCATTTATAGATAGATCAAATTTTTAAAACTAGTAGAAGAGTAAATATTGAGGTATCTGGTGAAATTCCATGGGGGACTTTTGAGGAAAAAAAATATATAACATAACATGATCTTCTAAGTATGACATAAAACTCACAAGTCATGAAAGACTGATGATTTAAAACACAGAATACAGATTTTCACGTGGGCCAAAACTACCATATGGCAAAGACAAAATACTAAGAAAGCAAAACATACATATAAACATATTCCAAATGGTGGGTAATATCCTAAATTTAAAAGTTTCCATACAACTCAGTATGTAAAAGAACAATAACTCAATTTTAAAAGGCCAGGAACAATTAGTAGAAGAGAAAAATGAAAATAGCTCTTGAATATATGAAAAGACGATAAATTTCTCTTTTTCCCATTTTTATCGATGCATTATAATTATATATAATTGAGGGATTCATTGTTACATACATTGCTACATGTACATGATATAACAATATAACTTGGCCAATATCATTCCCAGTATTTTCCCTTCTCTTTCCTCCCTCTGGTCCCTTTCCTCAACTGGTTTCCTTTCATTTTTTATGAGATTTCTCCATCACCTACCCACCTTTCTTTTTCTCTTTCCTCTCTAGTTTCCACATATGAAAGGATAACATATGACCCTTGACTTTTTGAGTTTTGCTTATTGCACTTTTAATGAGAAAATGCAAATTTAAAGATAAATTAAGTTTTTCATTTGCATTGGGAAAAATCAAAGAATAGGGTAATACACTGGGCTGGCAAGGGTGAGAGAAGGGGTGCTCTTATACATTGTTGCTGGTAGACAAAATCATAAACCACCATGGAGGATTATTTAACAATATCTATCATAGTCACAAGCATCTTGACCTTCTAACTCAACAGTTCCACTTACAGAAATATGTCCTACTGATAAGCATATACTCACATATGTCATGTGGTATTTGTACAAAGATACTCATAACAGCATAAAAAGAACATTTGCAAACAACCAAAATGGCCATTAATAGGGAAATGTTTAGATACTTTTTGATAAATCCACATAATGGAATCAGAAAGAATAAAAATATACAGAAATTAATATACTGAAATGAAATGGACTCCAACAGATAAGCAGAGATGGACAGATAGAAGGAAAGAAGGGAGGGAGGGAGGGAAAAGTTGAGGTTACAAGAACAAGCATTCCTTCATATAAACATCTGCACAAACTATCTTTGGAAGGACACATTGGAAATTGGTTTCATTTTCCCAGTTAGGGAACATTTGTAGAAGAAAGACTTAACCTTTCACCATACCTGCATCACCAAAGAGTGCCTTTCGAATTCTTTTCTTTTGGTGGGTGGGGGTTACTGGGGATTGAACTCAGAAGCACTCAACCACTGAGCCTCATACCCAGCCATTTAGAGACAGAATCTTACTGAGTTGTTTAGTGCCTCACCATTGCTGAAGATGGCTTTGAACTTGTGATTCTCCTGTCTCAGCCTCCAAGCTTCTGGGATTACAGGTGTGCACCACCACACCCAGCTGAATTCTCTTTAAATTTATTTTTGAGTTCATAGTTTGGCTTTGACCTGCAGTTTGCTAGTTAGAAATCTCTTAAATAATCCTTGAGCCCAATGTAGTTCCCTTTTCATCATAAAATTAGTTTGTGTCTAAATTTTTCCATAACCCATATATTTGTATTATGCAGTCAACTTTATCCCCAAATTGACAATTGCTGTGATACACACAGCATAACTCCTCATGGCCTACGTTCTGAGTCTGTTATAAAAATACAATATTTCACTACATCACAATGGGATTACTCTGTTGTAAACTATATCATACAGGATTTTGCTTAACACCCTATCTCAGATATGCTAACCCTGTATAGATTAGTTCATTCAGACTGAAAAAAAAAAAACCCTATTTTTAAAAAAATCTGTTAGGAATTCAGGGAAAAAAACAAAAGGAATGAGAATAAAGGTTTGTATTGCTTTATTCATTTCTCAAGAGAAATATAAGCTACATTTGCTCATATTTGAGAAAGAGTTTAAAAGCATAAAACTTGATAAATAGTAAGTAATCAAATAAAAGAGGGAAAAAGAAACTAATCACATCTGACAGCATAATCCCAGAAGAAACATTTTCTGTCTTTACTAGAAGAGTTAGAAAACAACCACCCTATGTTGACTCCCAAATTGCTCTATAGATTCAAATCTCTTTTGTCAGTCCTAGAATTGTTCCGATTTCTCAGATTTGAAGGCTTTTCGACCTTTCTGTAATGTTTATATTGCCTAGCCACACAATTTTCTTGCTTACATCTCCCTCCCAATTAAATCTGTAATGGGTTTTGACCAAACTGATAACTCCTATTTCAAGTAGTGTTTAGCGCCACATCTAAAGAACCTAGTGCAAATACTATCTACACAATGATCTCACTTTAGGGCTTTTCTTCCCAAAAGGCAACTCAGCTTCTCACCATATAAACTGAAATCACCAGTCTTTATTGAACTGTTTACCTATATACTTTGGGCCATTATTTCATCTAAAAAGTTTTTGGTGAAACAGGAGCATGAGCTCTTGAACTTTGCCCTTTAATTAGTATAAGCTCCTTGAAGAATGATCGTGTGACTTCACAGCAGATAACAGAATGGACCTAGGAAACAGTGCCAAAATTAAACATTCCTTCCAAATGTTGCAGGCAACCCTAAGCCATGAAATGCCTGCCAACCCCCTGAGAAGATCAATGGAGCAACTACTGGGCATATAAAACAGAACCATCCACTGGAAAGTTCAGTTAATGAAAATCCACAATGGGCAATAGGTCTGCAATATCAGCACGTTCTCACAGAAGAATGGATTCCCATTATCTGCACCCCTAACTCCAGTAGATGGTCCAGCGAGCAATTAGACAGGCAAAAGCTAACACAAGCCCCAAACTGATTACGTGACTTCACATCAATAAGATTAGATGATGACTGAATTGTTGTTTTTAGGAGCCACTCGTACTGAAATTATACACAAGCATTCTAAGTTTGCCTGGAACAATAAGGCTTTTTCTTTAAGAAATTCAACTGGAATCGGCAAAGGTCTCATATGGACATTTATGGGAAAAGCATTTGTTGTTTACTGACCAGTGCATTTATCCATGTCTTTTGATTTCCTTCATTAAATTTAATACTCATATATTGTACATTATTTTTAAGAGGAAAAACATGCTCAAGTGTTACAGGCTTTTCCTAATAAATCCATCAGTACAGTATCTACTTTGCAATTCTATACTAGGTTAGAATTTCTCTTCCAACAGCAAGTTATTTGTCTTGCTAACAATCTATCAGAATAAATATCTCCTATGGTAGAGGATTATTAAATATTTTTCACAGCTGAAATTCCCCAACCCCCTTTAGGCAGAATTAATAGCTCTGTGTTCATAGTATATCATAGTGCTCCTCACATTTTTAATAGATACTATTATTGATGGATCCTTTATTCCCACTGGATTGGGACCCTGCTGGGGATGGAGAACGAGTTTTATTCATCTTTAAATAAGTCCCAATGACTTTCACAGAGCCTCCCACATGATAGATGAATAGAGTATAAAAACTTTTAGCCAGAGCTTTGTATTCCTCTCTCTTCTGCCTAATCCCTCTAGCAACTATGAGGTGGGAGTGGCAGGGCAGAGGTGACTGTGTGTTGAAGAATTTAAGACAATTTCTGCTGGGCCTCTCTCAATCCCATAGTCCCATTTCTCTTTTTCCCCTTCAATGACTCCTAGATTCACAATTTAACTCTCTTCTGAATGTGGCAGTTGCTGCACGGGATGGAAATTGACACTCACGACAACTCACTGCAGGAACAGGCAGTCCATGGCACTGAAATTACCAAGAGGCACCTGAGATCCCTGCTGGTGACACATTTTCACACTACCCACTGCAAGGCCCTGTTTTATTTCTGTCTCTCCTCTTTCCCTTCCTCTGGTTCTACTCTGCCACTCCTTTCTTCCCCCACTCCACTGTTCCCATTTCCAGGCTTCTGCTCAAGACAGCCCAGGAGCTTAAAATATTGCTGAGTAGGGATAGGACCTGCTCAGCAAAGTTCCACCACCCTTCTTTCATTTTCCCAGGACAAAACTCATTCATTGATTTTCAAGACTCTTCTCTGCAATCTCAAAATCTTATAGCAGGGCCGGAGACAGCCATCACCAATTAATAAGAATCGTCATGGAAGATGAAATTTGTTTCCAATATCTAGGGAATTTTTAGATTCTTAGCACTAGAAAGTATTAATTTAAGCCTTGCTAGTGAACTAGCAAAAAATGGCTTTCTTTTTTCTTTATTTCTTTCTTTAGACTCCTCTGCATTCTGACTGATGGGTAGTAAACTGGTTCAACAAAAATATGCATTAGCAATGTCATGCTAAGTAGTCAACAATTGAGAGGAGAAAATGCATGCTATGTGTTTGCCCCATTTGCTTTACTCTCTCATCTGGCAAATTACTCTTCCAGTATCCTCAGTGTAATCATCAGTGCTTGCAAAGTTTATTTAGTTTATTCAACAACTGAACTTGACTATGAGTTAATAAAGTAGAATAAAATATGAGTCTAGCATTATGGTAGGCATTGAACATATAAAGATAACAAGCATAGTTATTAATCCCAGTATCCTCAGGGAACAGAGCCTATCTTCTAACACGCATGATATTCCATTTGTGCTTCAGTAAAATCGACCAGCAGGCAATATTTTCCATGTTCTTGCAGTTTGGGAGGAAAAAAAAGATTTGCCTTTCAAACAAAACAATTCTTTTAATTGAATCAGGAAATCATAACCTTAGCTTTCCAAAAGACTTTACTAGTCACAAATATTTCCAGTGGATTCCCCAAGTTGATTATATTTGAAAGGGGTTAGGGTTCATGATCTAAGTTCAAACAATCAAATATTGAGTGTGGCTACTCCAGAGTATGAGAATCTGTGGATGTAATGTATGATATCAGTGACACCAGCTGAAATCAGGACAAGTGAGGAAAAAATGACAGACTCAAGCAATGTAACTCTGTACCAATATGAGAACATGCCACGTAAGTACTAACTTCCATAATGATCATTTTAGGATAATCTGTAGCAAACATAGAAACTGTGACACTGACACATGCATGAATAGAGTAACAACTTGCGGTCTGTGCTAAAAAGAGCTGTTTCCCTGAAAAAGAAGGCAACTTGAGAACAGAGGTGGCAGCAGGGCAAAGATGACAGATCAGAATGAAGCACATATAATTTAGCCCTCTGAGTGGAATCACCATCTGCCATGAGGGTGTATTCCTCTCTTCTATCAATCATCATGGTGGTTTCAACTCCAGAACCCTCCCAAGCATTGAGTTGCTGCTGATTTTTTCTATCTCAATATGTTGTTTGCCTCTGACCAGCAAATATGTAGTGTGCTTTCTTCCTTGAGTTGTATCTGTATATGGGCTTCAGAAACATCAACCAGCTTTTAAATATATAAAGGCAATATATTAAACTATAATTTAGCCAAATATGAAGTTGGGAGATGGTGCATTTCCCCCAAACTAGTCAAAAATCCAAAAATGGTTGTTTTCCAGCTGCTACTATCCACTCAAAGGTGAGACAGGCACACACCATGCCATTTTTAAAGTGATCCACAGGATTGGCAAACATTCACCGGCAAGGTAATTCTCCAGGTAGGGCCTATAGCTTGCCCACCTCAAAATCTACCTAATTGTAATCTATTGGATTTTAAATCTAATTCATTTGAATCAATTAAAATGCAAATTCCTGTGTCCCACCCCAGAACTACTAAGAACTCATGAATGTGTATTTTAACTAATTCACCAGATGACTCCTAAAGGGATGGAAGTATGAGGAGCCTTCTATGCTAGGATAATAACTCAGTTAAATGGGAAAGGGCTTTTCTCATTTACTCCCTGAGGCATCTAAAAATATTTCAACCAAACTAGTTGCATCTGTGCAGCAGCTTTATAGTAATCCAGGGTCAGGTCACTGGAAATTTCCTGAAGGTTGGTATGAGACCCCCAGAATAGTCTTGTTCCCTAAGCACTCAAGCCTCACGGAAGTCACATATACTTTTCATATCATGGCTCCAGGATATTTATAGACAGGGAGAAACTGTCTTTAGACCTCCTAATTCCCCTCACTCTGGTTTTCTGTCCTTCACAGAACAGGCAAATTCCATGACAGCTCCTCCTCAGTGACTTCCTCACTTGCCTTGCTATTTGTTGATTCTATTGCTGGCTCTGGAAAGGGACCTTCAAAATGAGTCACAGAGGGATTTTTGCAGCATCTCTGATCAGTGCTGCTTAAAACTGGGCACCCATAATTCCCCCCAACTCCCATTAATCAAAAAACTAGCCTTGCAAGTTTAAAGTTTAAACATGGCTACTGAGGGATAACAAGATCCTGCTGATTCCCTGGTTCCTTTTTAAGAAAGAAGAGCACTGAGATAAATAAGGAAAATCATTCTCTTACTATTTAAAAGTATCTAACCTTTAACTTTGTTTAACTTCAGTAATTGCCTGAGTTGAGACTGCTTTTAAAGCAGGTTCAAGTTGAATTCTAAGTTCTCCACTTATTTTTGTTCAGTACAGATTGCCTTCTCCAATGTCTCAAAAGAGCAGTCATTTTGATTCAGTCAAACACACTTATTTCACATCAAACATTTAAACACAAAAATGTCCCCATGCTAATACTGGTATAAAATGAAAATATTTGAATTTGTGAATTTCTAAAGTATTTGCCAGTTTCTTTATACTTGTAGCAAAAATACCCCTACCAAGCACATATGAACATGACATTGTACAGAGATCTTCCTTCGTGCAGTGCCATGCACGTGTGGCAGATCTAGAGCAATGAAAGAGTAAAAAATTTGGAGATGAAAATGACAAGAATTTACTTATTTTACAATTATCATTTTGCACTTAAAGAAAGCAGATTCTGTAGGGTGAACTCAGAGTTTCCTTCCAGCCCTGAAATTGTGATTTGCCAAATATAGTAGAAGCTGTTGGTGCCCTGCCTTAAACCTTCACCAGTCAGGGTCTCATCTATGCCTATAGCTTCCTATAGCAAGCACCTGTGCACCACTCCTGCCTCTGTCCATAGTCACACTCTAGATTTATGCACAGGTAGGAGGGAGTCCATAGGGAGCTAATATCTCAGGACCAACTCTCAGCCAACGACACAAAGAAGTTATATTATTAACCAGCTTCTCACTCTCAGGTGTGACAACTCTAAGGTGTGCTTTACACCTTCTCCCAGAGACAGGTAACTAACACACCATGGGATGGCTTTCCTATCCCTCCCTCCCCTGAATACTTAACCCCACAGACACTCAAATTCTAATCTTAGAGCATTCTGGGGAAGCACAGTTTTATATACAAGGTCCTATAACTCTGGCAGAAAGGGAAGACCAAATTAGTTTGATTTTGTATTTTTTTTAAAAAAAAATGCATTATTATATCATGTTATGGAAATCCAGAAGAGATATACAACTCCAACTCAAACAGTATGAAACACCGTCATCCAGTTCTTAACTAGTGCCAAGTTTTTAGAACCTTTGTCTCAATTCATACCAGGGAGTTATTAAGAATTGAATATCAATGAGTCTCAATGCTGATTTAATAAGAAATTTTGAAGTAATTTTTTTAAAAAAAGGCAACCATATTTGTTCAGAAGCCAAAAGTAGCACTTGGTATGCTGCCCCATGAAAGCAAAGCATAACAATTCTATAGGATATCTTCAGAATTAATATTTGGTCCTAATATGCCAGTATTCTCTATTTGGTTCACTATGTTTCAGGCTTTTTCTAACCAAGACTCCTTTTCACCTGTATTTCATTAAATTTATATCATATTAACCCTAGCTTTGCTTTTACCTTTTTTTTTTTACTAAGATGGCATCTGATATCACTTTTGTCTTTGTAACAGTACACAATTTTTATTAAATAAATTTTGCTTATAAATACAGATTTTCAGATCACAGGCATTTCTTCTCCCATTGTAATATTGATGGATACACAAAGACATGAAAAGATGACTTTAAATTAGAGCCTTCACTCCATTGAGTCTAAGGTCACTCAAAATTGAATTTAGGATGAAAAATATAGTAATATGGTATATCGGTACAATTTTTTCCCAAAGAAAGGTTAAGTGTCTTAAAACATCATTGTTTGCTGCACACTAACGGGGGAGGGGGGTGTTTTCCAGAACAAACCAAGATGCTAACATTTTAAGTAAGAGCTCTCAGCCAAAGTTATGAATGAAAACAAGCTCCATGGCCTTGATTCCAGATCCTGTTGCCTAGAGAAAATTTGGTTATTTATTCTCACTGTTGGGCAGAAGCAAATTTACCCCTAATCCAATGAAGCTTACATCCCATGGCCCCACATATGCATGGACCCCTTCCAGATCCCTAGGAGGATCTTTCGCACAACCTTACATTGCCTTATAGGGTTTTTAAAAATTTACAAAAGTGCAATTATATTCTAGCTATATTTTGTTGAAACTTACCTTCACTCAGACTTTAAAGACAAACTTCAAAATTTTATAAGCTTCAGTTCCAAAATAATCGGAATCCATTCTTCTGCTGAATATGTTAAAGCATTATAGGCATTTCTTAGCTGAATACTCAGTCTTACAACTCACAAGCTTTCCACAATGTTCTCTCTTCCAGGGGAGCCTTTTTAGTTCAACATTAGCTCAAGCCTCACAGCACCTGTCCAGCTAACAACTTCATTAATCCATGACTTCCAGAGATATTTTACAATTATACTAAACCTTTGTGAGAAACTCAGGAAGCTTTAGTGCATCAATGAGCAGTTAACGTCTATGAATTCCTACAGAGATCTGAGGTTTAAACCAATTACTAGTAACCAGGACTCTTTGCAATGGACTATCATACAGAACAAGGATATGCTGATGTTTTAAATTAAAAACATACTCTCCTACAGAGAACGTCCACCCAGCATTCTTCTTCTTTTGGCCCATGTGTGCTACAAGAGTGATTACACAGAAACACTGAACCCAAAAGGAAATATTTCTTTATAAGAAACCATAACTCTGAATTTCTTGTGTGTGTGTGTGTTGGGGGGTGCGCGCGCGCACGCGCGCGCGTGTATGTGTGTGTATGTGTATGTGGTGTTTGTGTGCATATTCGTGGCGTCCTGATATAGCTCTTTTTATGTTTGATTTTCTTGTTTTCTTGTTTTACAAGCCTCCATAGTTTGTTCTTCATTCTTCACTCCCAGTTGCAAGCCAAAATAATAGACAAAAAGAAATGAACTCTAACATAATGGTAGGATATCATTTTTGCAAGTTAAAGCTTAGACCTGTAGATTCGGTGGCAACTTACTCCTCTTCAACTCTTGAAATGATTAACTAATTTTGCCAAGTTTGCCTGCACTGATTTCATTAAGAATTATAATAGTTAACATTTACTGAGTTCAGGCTATATGTCACGTACAATACTAAGCATGTAACGTACCTTATCTCATTTAACCAAACCAATGGCCATAAAAGGTAGGTACTATTTAACGTCCATTGTGTAGGTAAGGAAACACAGCAAGGTTGAGCAATTTATCAAGAATTACTTTTTGTTTGACCACCTTCTTTCTTCCCTAGTGAATTAGTTTTTTTTTATTGCTATGTCCAAAATATATATCATAAACCACATAAAGAAGGAAAGCTTTATTTTTGTTCATAATTTCAGTTGATGGCTACCTGTCTCCATTGCTTTGGGCCTGAGGTGAAACAGAACATTATGGCAGAAGAGTGTGGCAGAGGAAAGCTGCTCACTCATGGTAGCCAAGAAGCAGGGAAAGAGAAAATGAGAAAGGGGCCTAGCACTGGGCAGGCCCCAGTGACTTACTTTCTTCAACTGTGGCTCACGTGCCTAGAGTTTCTATCTCCTCCCAATAGTCCTTTCAAATTATTAATCTATTAAATGGATTAATCCACTGACAAAGTTATAGCTTTTCATGATCCAATTACTTCCCAAATCCTCACCCTTGGAAATTGGTGCACTAGGAACTAAGTCTTCAACATATAAACTTTTGGAGGATAGTCCAGATCCAAACTATCACGCCTAGGATGCTCAGAAAAGGCCTCTCCCAGCACTGGATTAGGCATATGACTCAAACTGACCAGTTAGAGAATCCAACCCCCTGCCTTGATGATTGGTTCAGGAATGGGCATTGTATTAGCTTTCTATTTAGTCTACGACCACAAACAGAACCTAAAACAACACCTGTTTATTAGCTCACAGTTATCTTGGTCAGAAGTCTAGATGCTGCATGGCGGCATTCTCTGCTATAGCCAAGACTTGGCCAGGCTGAGTTCTCACCTGAAGGTTTTAGGGGTGAAATATATTTCTTGGTTCATCCTCAGCAATATTTAATTCCTTGATGTTGTAGGACTGATGTCCCCATTTCCTTGATGACTATTAGTCAGGGGCTGCTTACAGATTCCCTGCCCGTGTTCCTTGCTGCAAGGCCCCCTTCGTCTTCAATCCAGAAATATTGTTTTGCATTCTTCTCACACTTCAATTCTCTGACATCCCCACCTCTGACCTCCAGACTCAGATTTAAAAGGCCCACCTTTAAATTGGTTTAGGCCCATCCAGACAATTTTTCTAGTTTAAGATTAACTGACTTGGCACTTTAGCTAAATCTGCACAATCCCTTCTCAGCAACACCTAGATCCATACTTGATAAAATAACTTGGTTTTACTCATAACAGTTTTGTGTACACCCAGGGCTGTAGGACATTCAGAACTATCCTAGAATTCTGCATACCATGGTACATAAGCCAAACTAGACTAGTCAGAAGCCTCTAAACCAAGACACCTTTTCTGTTCTTTGGTCTCATTAACCAGGAGCACAGCACATATTAGAGCTGTGAGACAAACATATTGCAAAACAAAGCCAAATCAGAAAAAAGAAAGGTTGAGAGAGATGTTGGCAATAACATTATTTGAGTCTCTGGATCCACAGACTCAAGTTGGCATTGTTTTTTTGCAGCTAAAACCGTATGTCCAATGCAGCCAAATCCTTCATACTCCAAAGCCCAAGCTTGTAACTACCATGAAATTTGTCATTATCTTTGACTAGGTTTTTATAATCTGAGTGTAATTTTATGAATTTCTCTTTTATTTATTTAAAAACAGGCCAGAACTGTCAGTTTTCATTTTTTCTCCCTATAATTATTTAATGTTATGATAATTGGAGGAAAATTTCTTAAAAGTCAATGGAAGAATATTGGGGAAAGCTAAGAGAGAGAATACACAAAAATCTATACTATTTCTACAATTTCTATTGAGTCTTAAATGATTTCAAAGGTTATATTTTGAATGTCAACTGATAAATACTCATTTGGATATCAAATTAAGCACATATAGCTTTTCTCTATCTTTCTAACAATTTTTTTTTCTGTTTTCAGGAAAAAATGTATAAGGTGAAGAAGAGAGGATGGCAGCTCACTCCTCTCCAACTCTTGAAGCTATTGACTAATGTTGCCAGGTTTTCTTGCACTGATTTCATTAATAATAATAATAGTTAACATTTACTGAGCTCAGACTATATGTCATGCATGGTACTAAGCATGTAACATACATTATCTCATTTTACCAAATCAATAGCCATAAAGGTACAAGTTATTTTGCCTATGGTTCTCTATAGTTAATAGATCTAAAAGTAAAAATATTAGACACATTTTTAGTATTGATTTTCAAATGTTCACCACCATTCATATTAATACATTTGTTATCATTCATGTGGAAAACAACAATAGTTTTCTCTCCACCATAATTTTCTCTCCTTTAATTCAACCTGTAGAATTAATTAAAGGGATACTGAATTCCTATCCCTCAGCACTTCAGAATGTGGCTATATTTGAAAATTGGGTCTTTAAAGAGGTAATTTAGGTTAAATAAGGTCACAAGATGAGTCCTAACCCAGTAGGACTCATGTCATTAGAGAACTTTAAGAAAATGTCTATTAAGTCACTTAGTATGTGATACAATTTTATGTCAGTCCTAGCAAACTCATGCAAATTAATGTGATGCCAAATAAGATGTTTAGTTCCAGGTCTAAGCATGGAGGTCATTAGGTACAGCCTTATGTGTAAGTTCCGATGCAAAGAAAAATTTAACACCCTTCCTGCCAACCTGACAATGAATGGTAAATCAGTTTTTCCAATTCAACTTTCAATAAGGTGTCTAGAGAGGTTCATAGCTGGAGAAAATTTAGAACTGCATGAAGGGTTGTAGAGAGGACAGTTAAAATGGTGCCCAGACATGTACTATTCGAACTACTTGCAACATAATCCAACACACCTGTCACCATTGGTAAGTAACCTATGTGGAAATTGTTTTCTCACTGATTTCCATAATAAATCCAAAGGCACTTCTATGAAAACTAGATGCAATAGAAAATGCAACACTGGGGGCTGGGGCTATAACTCAGTGGCAAAGTACTTGCCTTGCAAGTGTGAGGCACTAGATTCAATCCTCAGTATCACACAAAAATAAATAAAGATATGGTGTCCATATACAACTAAAAAAATATTTTAAAAAGAAAGAAAGTGCAGCACTGGCAGAACTTGAAGAATGCTGTTCTTCTTCAACAGACGGTCTTTTACTTAAAGATTCTGCTTTCATTGTTACGCAATGTAACCCAAGCCAAGTGTCTGGATTGTTTGAAAGAACCAGGTATTCCAAAGTGTAGCTATCATTGAAACCTTCTAATCTATATTAGTGTTTTTATAATATGAGTAAGCATATACAAAACCTGGGGATTTTGTAAAAGTGCAGATTCTGATTTAGAGATTTCTGGGGTCTAAGAATCTCCAGTTTAAAAAAAAGGTCAAGGGGTACCAGAGTTTCTAATCTGTGAAGAGTATCTGGAGTAGCCGAATTTTGGTAGAGAGCAATATGTAAGTGTACTATTTATTTAAACAGAAGAACCAAATGGGCAATTTGCATATAAGGAAAGTGGCATCTGTAGAAAACATTAGCAATGCTTCTTCAGCTTTGGCTAATGGGTCATCTTGCAGAGGGGAATCCATGAGTAGGACCCCATCTTCCTTGCTTTGTTTCCATACACTTGTCAGGCAAACTATAACATTGTTGATCTGTTGTGATCTCAGCCAATTATTGTAGAAACAGGGAGAGAGCAGCTTCCTTTATGAGTAGAGATAGTCTGGAGCCAGAAAGATATATTCAACTTTTTTTTTTTTTTATACTGGCACCAACCAGCCTGCGACAAGCCGTAAACAACAAGGAAACTCATCTGGCACACTTTTCCGGCAGCCATTTCTCAAATGTCAAAATATCATGAATAAGAGGCCCTTGGGAGATCATGATGCACTATGCATTCCTTACTATTGGATTTTTATTTGTCCCAATACTTCTTAAGAGTCTCAACTTAAAAAAAATATTGTTTTAATATTAATATCATTAAGCTTTCAGGGAATTCTTATTTGATGCATAAAACAAGTATTTTTGGTAAAATAAAACAAGAACAATATGTCAGAATTTCAGTTCTTCATAAATGTTTATACCTCTGAATAACCAGAACTGACATGCTTTTGACAGTTATAACACTACTAAAGCTTTTTTATGTCTGATTTTTTTTCATGTTAGTTAAAGTAGAAATACATGGATAGTATTTTAATTTTCAGATGAGCAAATAAAATGCATAAGCGAAAGGATTTGAATTGACTTGGGAGGCTTCTAGTACTACAGCTGCCAAATTTTTTGTCATGGAGCCCATTTTCATCCTTAAAAATGTTCGAGAATGCACCTTACTTTTGTTCACAGGGGTTATTTCTTCTGAAATTTACTCTTTTAGAAATTAAAACAGAAAAATTAAAAATATTATTGATTTATTTTAAAATAACTATAATAAACTCATTGCATATTGTCATTAAAAATCTATTTTAGGAAAAGTAATTACATATTCCAAAATTTAAAAAAATATTTATTGAAAAAGGTAGAATTCTAGAGTGCTTTTTGAAAAATCTCTTCTTGAGTCTGTTTATGGAAGACTAGATAGATTCCCATTTCTGCTTCATTCAATCCAATGTGAGACACTGGATTAGTTAGCATATGTAAAGAAAATCTGGCATCTCAAGATCTCTGATCTGAAAAAGTAAGTGTATTTTAATATTCTCTTTAGAAAACTGTGATAGCTTTGTTTGATACTACACCAACACTCAACAAGCATTCTTTTCTGAAAGGTTAACTGCAATATGGAATCAAAACTCATGTCAATGAACTTCATTCTATGATGCATTAAACTCCAATGGTTTATTTTTGTTCTTTAAGTGGATCTTTTGCCTATTCATAAGCTAGGAAGATCTTCCAAATATTAGTGAATTTCATCACATAACATTGGAAAAAACCCATGTGAACAGAAGTAAGATGGATTCTGGAACATTTTTAAGGATGGAAATGGGCTCCATGACAAAAAATTTTACATTTATTAACATTTCCACCAATCTCATCAGAATAGTCTTAATATATTGGAAATCTTAAGAACTCTCAGTGGCATATATACATCTGCTGAGGGCCATTACCAAGTAGGAATGACGCATCGAAATTTCCTTGCCAAGCGTACCCCATGCTGCTTAGAGGACATTTGATGGGACATTGCATGCATGCTTTAATGAGGTGACCTTGCTCAAGGACCTAGGCAGATCCGGGTTTAGAGCTGATCAGGTTTGAGGAAGTAACCGGCTCCTTGAGTTTAAGGCGTTGCCAGTTTAAGATAATGGGTTTTAGGGAAGTTGGCGGTTGAAGATTATTGCTGGGATTAGGGTGTTCCTGCTGCTTGTTCCCGTTGAGTTCTCGTGAGATTAAAATGGGATTTGGAGAGAGCCTCGTGGAGTAGGTGGTTGGTGCGGGAGACAGCAGAACGCGTTTGCCCCTGGACCTGTGTGGAGGTGGTGTGAGAGCTGGAATAAAGAATTGCTGTTTGAACCTACAAAGCTGTGAGTGCCTCGTGATTCTGGTGCCAAGCCGAGACATTGGCTTTGGCATTTTGGTGGCCCGTACGGGGAACGTCTGAAATTTGGAGGTGAGTAAAATCGCTCCCCCCTGAGGGAAGGCGAGAGAATGGGTGACCATTTCAAAAAACAATGTGTTCTTGTTTTGATTTATTTCGTTTTTGTTTCAAGCTGCCTATCCCTAGAAATTTCTCAGGCAAACTGGGAAAAATGGTTGGCTCAAGGTTTGAAGTTTGTTAGCCCCGAGAAAGAGAAAATTGATACAGTGAATTTTTATTCAGTTTTTGTTTCATTCAGTTGTGGTTTTGTTTTGTGTTATCTTATTGGGTTGCGTTATCTTTATAGAAGATTAGAAATTATTAAAAAAGAAGCCGAAAAAGTGTTAAGTAAATTGTTAGAGATTCAGACCATGGAGGAAGACATTTTAGGTCAAGCAAAAGAGAAGGTCTCTCGAGCTAGTCAGAGAAAGGGAGAAAATTTAAAGGAAAAGGGGTTATTAGGAAAAAGGCCACAACCAGAGGCTGTCACTAACTCCGTTTTACCAGAGGGTGTAATTCAACCAACAGCCCCACCGATGGAGACAGCTGAGTGGCCCTCAAACCCCGTAGTTGATAGATGGGATCCTGAGACAGGACCTCAAAGATTAGCATGCCCTGTATTTGAACAGGCAGGAGGGCGGCGAATTCACCGTATTTTAGAATTTAACACAGTGAAGCAGTTAAAGGAGGCTGTAACAACCTATGGTCCTCAAGCCCCCTTCACGGTAAGCATGGTGGAGTCCATTACTAACTTGGACATGACGCCAGCAGATTGGGCTAGCATGTGTAAATCTGTGCTAAATGGAGGACAATATTTGTTATGGAAGGTTGCCAATGAGGAATTTTGCATGGAGACAGCTAGGCGAAATGCAGCAGCCGGTTACCCTCAAAGAAATCTTGAAATGTTATTAGGAAAGGGACCTTATGAGGGTCAGCGGCAACAAATGGAATATGATCCTGCTGTATATGTACAGATTGCTGCAGACGCAGTTAGGGCATGGAAGACTTTACAAGGACATGGAGATTTACAAGGTCAGCTATCTAAGGTAATACAGAGACCTAATGAACCTTACGCTGACTTTGTAGATAGGCTTATTCAAACGGCTGCCAAAATTTTTGGTGACACAGAACAAGCAATGCCATTAATAAAACAACTGGCTTATGACCAAGCAAATCGTTGCTGCAGAGAGGTTATTAGACCATGGAGACATGAAGATTTAAACACATATATTAAATTATGTAGAGATGTTAATGAACAAGGGCAAGTCTTGGCAGCTGCAGTACAACAGGCTTTAGATGCCAGGCTAGAAACATGCTATAATTGTGAACAAACAGGACATTTTAAAAGGAGTTGCCCCATAAGAGGAGGGTTTAACAAAACTAGAAATCAAAGGAATAGAATACCGGGTATTTGCCCACGATGCCGTAAAGGGAGACATTGGGCTAATGAATGCCGTTCTCAAACCACCATAGAAGGTACTCCCTTATCAAAAAATGGACAAGGATCAGGTATTTACCCACGATATCGTGGAGAAAGGCACCAGGCTTCATTGCCAAAAAACGGACCGGGGGGCCCAATGCTCCGGGGCCCACAACCACAAATATACGGGGCAGTGGAGGAACCCAGCAACCCCATCAGGGTGGTGCCCAGGACACATTGTCCATTAAATCCCTCATCAGGCAAACCCGAGGGAGCGCAGGGTTGGACATCTGCGCCTCTGCCAGAGCAGTATTAACTCCAGAGATGGGAGTTCAAATTATTCCTACAGGAGTAAAAGGACCTCTTCCCCAAGGAACAGTAGGCTTATTGTTGGGACGTAGTTCATCTACATTAAAAGGACTTATGATAAGTCCTGGGGTAATTGATCCCGATTATGTAGGTGAAATAAAAATTATAGCTAGTTCTCCAGGAGGTATATCAGTAATTTCACCTGGAGATAGAATAGCACAGTTGTTAATACTACCCAGCCTACATAATAAGTTCTCTAGTCTTAATGTAGAAAGAGGTTCCAAGGGATTAGGCTCCACAGGTGTAGATTGGGCTATGTTGTCTTTAAACTTAGATTCTCGCCCAATGTTAAAACTAAATATTCAGGGTCGTGACTTTAATGGACTGCTGGACACAGGTGCTGACCTTAGCATCATATCTCTTCAAGAATGGCCAAAACATTGGCCATTACAACAAGCCACTCAAACGCTTCGAGGCCTAGGAGTGGCGACTAATCCCCATAGAAGTGCTATGGTATTAGATTGGAAGGATCCTGAAGGATGTGAAGGAACTATACAGCCATATGTTTTGGATCACCTTCCTATTAATTTATGGGGACGAGATGTCCTAGATCAACTAGGTTTGATGTTAACAAATAACATCAATCCTAATGTGCCCACTACTAGGGCTAGACAAGGTATCAGGAAAGAAAAAAGATTAGGAAAACAAGAACAAGGTATAGCAGCGCCAATTCAAATAGATCAAGGAACAGACAGACATGGGTTGGATTTTCAGAAAGGGCCACTGAGACAATCAAAATTACTTGGAAATCAGAAAGACCAGTGTGGGTTCCTCAGTGGCCCCTGACTAAAGAAAAGATACAAGTAGCCCATGATCTGGTCAAACAACAATTAGCGGAAGGACATTTACAACCTTCCGTATCTCCCCATAATACTCCCATTTTTGTTATCAAAAAGAAATCGGGTAAATGGAGATTATTACAAGATTTAAGAGCAATTAATAATGAAATGGTCATTATGGGACCTGCTCAATCAGGGATTCCTCAATTGTCTGCTTTACCAAAAACGTGGCATGTTTTAGCTATAGACATTAAAGATTGCTTTTTTTCGATTCCAATTCATCCCGAGGATAGTCCACGTTTTGCATTTACTATCCCTGCATTAAATCATGAAGGTCCTGATGAGAGATATGAATGGAAAGTACTCCCTCAAGGAATGGCTAACAGTCCAACTATGTGTCAAATATATGTTAATAAAGCAATCCAGCCACTTAGAAATCAAAATCCTGAACTAAAAATATTTCACTATATGGATGATGTATTATTGGCACATAAAGATAAAAACATATTGCTGGAATGTTATGCCACACTTACAAACTTATTAAAAAATTATAATCTAGAGATAGGAATAGACAAAGTACAATTAAATTTTCCAATTAATTATTTAGGAGTTCTATTATCCTCAACCATGGTCTGTCCACCTAAAATTCAAATACGAGTAGATCAACTCAAATCACTTAATGACTTTCAAAAGTTGTTGGGAGATATAAATTGGATAAGGCCTTATCTAGGCATACCAACAGGAGAGTTGGGACCTTTATTTGATATTCTAAAAGGTCCATCAGATCCAAATTCACCCCGAATGTTAACTCCTAAAGCTAGAAAGGCATTAAAAATTATTGAGACATATATGGAAAATATGCATTTAGATAGAATTGATATAAGTTTGCCTTTATTATTTATTGTACTACCAACAAGAAATATTCCTACAGGAGTATTTTGGCAGGAAGGTCCATTATTGTGGATACATTTATCTTATTCTCCTAACACTATTCTTACTAGGTATCCTGAGGCTGTAGGACAATTAATACTCAAAGGTATAAGAGCAGCAAAGACAGTGTTTGGAATTTCTCCCAATAAAATTATTACTCCATATACTATGGAGCAAATTGATGAGTTAGCTAATGAATTAAATACTTGGGCAATAATCATGTGTAAATCGAATGTTTCATTTGATAATCATTTACCATCTAATCCTTTGTTGTCTTTTTGGTCTAAGCATCCTGTAGTTTTTCCTAAAATGACAAGAAAAACACCTATCATGAATGCTCCAAATATATTCACTGATGGGTCTAATAATGGTACAGCTGCAGTAGTTACCCCTGATCAAACTTTTACATTTTTAGTTCCCAAACAGTCAGCTCAAAAGGTAGAGCTTAATGCAGTTCTACAAGCTTTTGTGATGTTCAAAGATTCTGTATTTAATTTATTCTCTGATAGCCAGTATGTAGTTAATGCTATAACATCCCTTGAAGATGCTGGTAGGATTTCCCCTTCCTCTACTGTTTTCTCTTTGTTTTCCACTATACAAAGTCTAATCTGGGATAGAAAAGATCCATTCTTCATAGGACATATCAGGGCACATACAGGATTGCCTGGAGCCCTTAGTTTGGGCAATGATTTAGCAGATAAAACTACACATGATATACATATTTTTTCTACTGTAGAAGAAGCTACAAATTTTCATAAAAGGTTTCATGTTAACACTAATACTTTACAAAAGCGTTTTAAAATAACTAAGGAACAAGCCAGGCATATAATAAAACAATGTCAAAATTGTGTGACCTTTTTACCACAAGTTAATCTTGGAGTCAATCCTAGAGGATTGATACCTAACCATATTTGGCAGATGGATGTCACACACTTGCCAGAATTTGGAAAATTAAAATATTTACATGTTACAGTTGATACTTCTTCCGGATTTTTGATGGGCTCCCTTCATGCTGGAGAAAAAACTAAAGATGTTATAGCTCATTGCTTACAAAATTTTGCCACTGTGGGTGTTCCTAAACAGTTAAAAACTGATAACGGTCCTGGTTATACGTCTAAATCTTTTAAACAATTTTGCTCATCATTTGGTATTACTCATATAACAGGAATCCCATACAATCCACAGGGACAAGGCATAGTTGAAAGAGCTCATCAAACTATTAAAACGTACCTATTAAAGCAAAAAGAGGGAATTGGAAAGGGGTATATATCCCCCAAAGATAAACTTAAAATAACTCTTTTTACTCTAAACTTTCTAAATTTGGATTCATCAGGACTTAGTGCTGCGGAAAGACATATGTATCCGAAAAATGTACATAAGCCTAAGGTACTTTGGAAAGATATTCTAACAGGACAATGGAAAGGTCCCGATCCAGTTATTGTCTGGAGTCGGGGTTCCGTTTGTGTGTTCCCACAGGGAGAACAGCAGCCGATTTGGATTCCAGAGAGGTTAACCAAAACAATTTCTACAGAAAAAGAAGATGATTTGACTGAAATCCATAACAGCTGAAATCCAGAGCTCCAGCTTGGCTATTCTTACATCTGCGACAGTGATTAACCACGGTGCCTTTTTTCAATATCTATTTTATTATTGCATTTTTCCCACATCATAAAGTTCTATTTTATTTTTTGAGCTCATACAAACCTAGGTTAATGTTTTTCTGATCAGTTTTGTTTTTTGACTGTTTTTTATTTTTTGACTGTGGAGTTTTTAAACATTGCAATGGAGATTTTACCTAGGTAAAGCTACAAGGCCGTTATTATTGTCTTATGTGTTGTATGTTATGTCTGCACTGTTTTGTGTTGCATGTCAGTATGTGTGTATGTCCATATTTTTATATGAGGAGCGCTCATGAAAAAATGGATCCGAATTTTTTTTTATTCACGTGATTTAAGTGGTTTAATTTAAATTAGGTAAACAGCTGTTAATGATTGCTTTCAAAGGTGATTAACAGATCTGTTTGCTTACTCTTGTTTTTAAAGGTGATTAACAGATCTGTTTGTTTACTTTCACTTTTCCTTTTCATCATATTTAATAATTCTGTTCAGGATAATGTCTCTTTAACATCATTGCCAGAATTCCCATCTCCATCCCAGTGCCGGTGAAGACAAAGAAAACCAAACCACAGCTTCTATGATAGCTACCACAGGAAACTGTATAAACTGATGCATCAATGAATATAACTCAACACGTAATGCTCAGTCAAGGACTTGATTTACTTTGGGAGGAAATGGACATATTGATAGACTCCTCCGATTTGAACTGCCTGCAGAACCTGACTGGACTATTTATCAGTTGCATGCATTGTGAACTATCGTCTGGTGCAGCGAATGGTGGTAATGCTGGCATATTTTTGCTGATGGTGTCACCAGTGATGCAATTTCCTTGCCAGCGCACCCCATGTTAATTGTGGTAATGCTGACATCTTTGCTGATGGTGTCACCAGTGATGCAATTTTTCCAAAGGAGCCGTCAATTGGCTTGGTGTCGTGGCATTTCTGTATCTTCCTCCCTTCTACTAGTGATGGTCTAAAATTTGGGGGCCAACAGAGGTGAGGCAAGAACCTCACCCCCCCACTGGCACCAAGGTTAAATTTGGGGGCCAACAGAGGTGAGGCAAGAACCTCACCCCCCCACTGGTGCTTAGGCCTATCCACAAGCATGGCTGAATGCTGGACCGGTAGTCAGCGACGGGTTGATCTGATTGCAGTGGATTCAACCTAAGACAGGGGACTGACGCCTAGAGGTCAGTTCATCCGATGACGGGTAAGAACCATATGTTGAATTGGACAACCTACCAGGCACGGTCCTAAGCCGCATTGCTTGTTGTTTAACTAATCAGAAGGGGGGAGATGCTGAGGGCCATTACCAAGTAGGAATGACGCATCGAAATTTCCTTGCCAAGCGTACCCCATGCTGCTTAGAGGACATTTGATGGGACATTGCATGCATGCTTTAATGAGGTGACCTTGCTCAAGGACCTAGGCAGATCCGGGTTTAGAGCTGATCAGGTTTGAGGAAGTAACCGGCTCCTTGAGTTTAAGGCGTTGCCAGTTTAAGATAATGGGTTTTAGGGAAGTTGGCGGTTGAAGATTATTGCTGGGATTAGGGTGTTCCTGCTGCTTGTTCCCGTTGAGTTCTCGTGAGATTAAAATGGGATTTGGAGAGAGCCTCGTGGAGTAGGTGGTTGGTGCGGGAGACAGCAGAACGCGTTTGCCCCTGGACCTGTGTGGAGGTGGTGTGAGAGCTGGAATAAAGAATTGCTGTTTGAACCTACAAAGCTGTGAGTGCCTCGTGATTCTGGTGCCAAGCCGAGACATTGGCTTTGGCATACATCTACCAAAATTTAAATTTTTACTTGAAAATTTAAACCTTACCATTGAAACAAATGCCATCAGTTGTTTTCCTTGGAGTGACAAGACCAATCTGGATTCATTTTTTTAAATAGCAGCCAAATATTCACTTTTGTTAGTCATTCTTTCAACTGAAAATGGAGTTTCAGGAAAAATGTGTTTATCTCAGAACTCAACTCTACAAATACTTTTCTTCAAGGTAATTACTATATATACAAAATTATTTTATATGTCCTTCCCATTTAGTCACATACAACATTAAAAAGTATAGCTCAATAATCAAGATTTAATAACATTTAAAGATTTTTATTATACCATTGAGAACCTTACTAAGTAAAACTGGATTTCCTCCCCCCTTGGAAGTGTGTAATAATGAAGAAGACAATAAAAACTAATTTGATACCAGCAATTTTACCCAACTTGCATTCTATGTCATCATCATTTGAACACAAAAATAATTTAATATTAATTTTTTTTGAAACTAGTACTTTCTTCTGTAGCAGTGTTCTATAGAACAAAATTGGGGAAAGAAAGCTGTATTAAATACCTTTTTTAGTCCTTTCTGCTTCAAGGTCCTTGTTCAAACCCAGGGCTGCAAACACCCCACATATACTATTCACCTATCCCAAAGGAAGAACTTGGAGGACTCAAAGGAGATGTTTTGGACATTTTTTTTTACTTATTCCTAGGCAGCAGTGGGCCAGGATACAATGGGGGCACTGCACTGCCCCAACAAGCAGGAACAATATATAGGATAGGCTGTAGGCCCTTTGTGCAAGTGGATTTATTTAGGTGTTTTATGAGTCCATTCCTGTACTTTACAACCAGGGCCATTCTATTTAGATCTTCTCCTAAAAATTGGAGATAAGGGAAGTGATCAGCTTCCCCTCTCCAATTCCCCCTTTGTCCAACTCTTTTAGAGACCCTCTTATCTTACTATAAGCTTTCCTAGGCACTGATTAGTGTTTAACTCAAGAATCTGATTAAAAAGGGTTTATGGTGGCATCCATCTGCTATATGGTCTATTGGACTTGCCAACATTTAGGTGGTAGAAAAATTTTATCAATTTTCATTAGGCATTGATTTTTAACTTATAATTTGTTAATCAAGTTTTGACTTACATCTGCAGTTCTAAACACAGTGACTGAACAGAGTATACAATGTGAAAATGTTTGTTCCTTTATACTTTATCACTCTTAAAAGAGTATTTGAGACATTCTTTTATAAAAACACACACAATATGACAATTGCATTTTCAAAATGTGATCAAGTAGAAGGGGAAGATGGCAAAAGTGAGCTGAGAGTCAGTCCTGATCTCCTCAGAACACAGAAATGAAGCAGTAAAGGAAAAGCAGAATTAAGAGGTGGGTGACAACGTAAATGCTCTCAGATTCAATACTGTGAAGTCTGAGACCTGGAGACACTGGAAGATAGGTTACCAGAGTTGAAAACAAACTCAGAATTCCCTCACTCCTTAACCTGACCCTGGGGTTGAGAAGTGGGGTGGGAGCAGAACTTCTCTTAAGCTCATCCAATAAGACCAGTTGGAGAGACAGACCAAATTTAAGGCTTGATGGTAACAGAAGGGTCCTTAAAACAGCACAAATTGCTTAAAATCAAATTGTGAAAGGAAAACTGAGCCAGGGATCTGTAATAATCTTGTAGAGCCTGTAGCTAACCAGTCACCCCCTTAAATCAGAACTGTCTTCCTACTCCTAGACAGCTGTAAATTAAACAAGAAGGAAGTCCACTACAGTGGGACCTCTTTAAGAATTTGACCACACACACACACACACACAAAAAAAAAAACTTATATAAAGACCACTACTAGCCAAACATCACTGAAGGCCTCTGGCTCTCACCCTCACCATGAATAAAGGGAACAAATGGGGTAGCCCATAGATAGCTGGCTCCCTTCCTTTAGACTCATGGCAGAAGTGGGTGATAAAGCAGCTCACATGATGATCAGAAAACAGAGAGAGACTTCACTTGCCAGATACAAAATATATATCCCAAAGTCACTTCCCTAATGCCAACCTCCTTCAGCCATATCCTACCTGGCTTTAGGTACCATTCTGTTAATCCCCATCAGGGGATGAATTCACTTATTGGGTTAAGGCTCTCAAAACCCAATCAGTTCACCTCTGAATGTTCTTGCATTGTCTTACACATGAGTTTTTGGGGGACACATAATATCTATACCACAACACAAATATAGGAAGCATATAGGACTCCGAGTATACAAAATCACAATAGATCCACTCCAAGACACAATATTATGGAAATATTTAACTTAGAGAATAATGATAGAATTTTAAAAGCTGCAAGATAAAAACAACTGGTCACATTTAGAGGTAAATCAATCTAGATTTCAACTGATTTCCCAACCCAGATGGACCCTAAAAGCCAGGAATGCTTGGAATAATATATACCAAGCTCTGAAAGAAAAATGAATGCCAACCAAGGAGAATAAATTTTAGTTTAACACTAGAAATAAATTAAAATGGCAGAAAATAAAATAAAAATCATCTCTCAATAACAACATTGAATGTAAATGGTCTAAACTCTTTAATTAAAAGACACAGATTGGCAGATTGGATTTTTAAAAAGACTCAACAGTATGCTGTCTGCAAAAGACTCTTCTCCCAGGCAAAGACACCCACAGACTGAAAGTGACAGGATGGGGGAAAATACATCAATCATATGGGTCTCGTGAACAAGAAGGGGTTGCTGTTCTCATATCAGATAAAATGGACTTCAAGCCAAGATTAATCAGAAAAGATAAAGAAGTTCATTTCACACTGCTTAAGGGAATCATACATCAACAAGACATAATGATCATAAATATTTATACCTGAAACAATGGAGCATCTATGTACATCAAACAAACTCTTCTTAATATTAAGAACAAATAGGCCATAATACAATAAAATGGGGTGACTTTAACACTCCTCTCTCACGACTGGTTACATCATCCAAACAAAAACTGAGTAATGGTTCTATAGAACTAAAAAGTACAATTAATAATATGGGCCTAACAAACATCTACAGAATATTTCATCCATCAAAAACCAAATTCATTTTCTCCTTGGCAGCACATGGAACATTTTTCTAAAAAAGACAGTATTTTAGGCCACAAAGCAACTTTTAGAAAATACAAAGAGAGAGGGGGGGGAATTGTATTCTATCATATCATAATAGAATAAAATTAATGATAAATAATAAGGTATAAAACAAAAACCACTCTAACACCTGGAGATTAAATAATATACTTTGAATGATGAATGGATAGCAGATGAAATCATGGGAGAAATTTTAAAAAATTCTTAGAAGTAAATGAGAATAGTGACACAACATAGCAAAATCTCAGGGGCAGTATGAAGACAATTCTAAAAGGGAAGTTCATAACATTGAGCTCATACATTAAAAGAATAAAAAGATATTAAATAAATAATCTATTATTACACCTAAAGGGCCTAGAAAAAGAAGAACAAATCAACACCAAAATCTGGAGAAGACAAGAAATTATTAAAATTAAAGCCAAAATTAATGAAATTAAGATTTTAAATAAATATAATAAACCAACTAAGAGTTGATTTTTTTGAAAGGATAAACAAAATTAACAAGCTTTTAGCTTGACTAATCAAAAGAAAGGGAAAAACAGACTGGGGTTGTAGCTCAGAGGCAGAGCATTTGCTTAGCATGTGTGGGGCACCACATAAAAATAAATAAAATAAAGGTATTCTTTCCATCTACAACTACAAAAAAAATATTTTTAAAAAAGAGGGGGAAAACTCAAATTATCAAAATCCAAGATGAAAAAGGAAATATCACTACAGACATTACTGAAATCCAGAGGATCATCTGAAACTATTTTGAAAATTTAAAGTCTTAAAGATATTGACAAATTCCTAGAGACCTATGTTCTACCCAAATTGAACCAGGAGGATATAGAATACTTAAATAGATCAATTTCAAGTAATAAAATTGAAGCAGTCATGAAAAGCCTTCCAAAAAAGAAAATCCCAGGACTGGATGGATTTTCAGCTAAGTTCTACCAGACCTTTAAAAAACAACCAATACCAACCCCCACATACAAATTTTATCCATAAAATAGAAAAGAGGGAACCCTGCCTTACTCATTCTATGAAGCCAGTATCACCCTGATACCAAAACCAGACAAAGACACGTCAAAGAAAGAAAACTTCAGACCTTGGTGAATTGGTAATGGAATTCTTAACAAAATATTGGAAAACCACATATAAAACACATTAAAAAGATAGTGCACCATGATCAAGTGGGGTGCATCCCAGGGATGCATGTCTGGTTCAACATATGAAAATCAGTAAATGTAATTCACCACATAAATAGACTTAAAGACAAGATCACATAGTTATCTCAATAGGTGCAGGAAAAAGCATTTGACGAAATACAGCACCCATTCAAAATGTTGAAGACACCAGAAAAACTTGGGACAGAAGGAATTTACCTCAACATTGTAAAGACTATATAAAACAAATTGAAGGCCAACATTATTTTGAATGGAGAAAAACTGAAAACATTTTCTCTAAAAAATAGTAAAAAGACAAAGATGTCCACTTTCATCACTCTTATTCATCATAGTCCCTGAAACTCCAGCCACAGCAATTAGACAACAGAAGGAAATTAAAGGACTACAAATAGAAAAAGAAGAACTCAAATTATTTATTTGCCAATGACATGTTCGTATATTTAGAAGACCCCTAAAACTCAACCAAAGACTTCTAAAGCTCATAAATTCAGCAAACTGGCAGGACACAAGATCAACATTCATAAATCAATCTCATTCCTACAGTACAATAATGAATCAGCTGAAAGAGAAATTAGGAAAACTATCCCATTCACAATAGCCTAAAAAAATAAATTATTTGAGATTCAAACAAAAGAAGTGGATGACCTCTACAATAAAAACTATAGAACACTAAAAAAAAAATAAATTGGAGAAGACCTTAGAAGATAGAAAGAAATTCCATGTTCTTGGATAGGCAGAATTAATATTGTTAAAATGGCCATACTACCAAAAGTGCTACACAGATTCAATGCAATTCCCATTGAAATTCCAATGACATTCTTCACAGAACTAGAAAATCAGTTATGAAATTCAATTGAAAAAAATAAGAGACTCAGAAGAGTCAAAAGCAAGAAAAGTGAAGCAGGAGACATCATAATACCAGACCTCAAATTACACTACAGAGCTATCATAACAAAAATAGCAAGTATTGGGCGTCAAAACAGACATGAAGACCACGGAATAGAATAGAAGACACAGAGACAAACACACATAAATACAGTTATCTCATACTAAACAAAGGTGCCCAAAACATATGTTGAAGAACAGACAGCTTTTAAACAAATAGTGCTGGGAAAACTGGAAATCCACATGTTGTAGAACAAAATTTAATCACTATCTCTCACCCTGCACAAAAATCAACTGAAAATAGATCAAAGACCTAGGCATTATATAAGAAACCCTGCAAGTGCTAGAAGAAGATGTAGGCCCAACACTCCAACATGTCAGCTCAGGAACTGACTTCCTTAACAAGACTCCTAAATCACAAGAAATCAATAAATGCATGGCATCAAATTATAAGTTTTTTCACAGCAAAGGAAACAATCAAGAGTAGAAAAAAACACAATGCTAATAGGCTTCAAATGCCCATTAAAGGAACATGGGAATTAATTTCTTTATAGTTGTCAGATCACTGACCAAGAAGGAAAAAAGTCAGAAATGATTGATTTCTTAAACCCAAGCTAATAGATACTGTAAAAGCTGAAAAGGCAAGCTCTGAGACCTAGGGTCCTTCATGTCACATATGTGCTGGAAGAGGTGCCAGGGAATTGATAAGCCACCTCATCCCCAAGTCACAATGCCCACAGGGTGAATCCTGGTTTTTAATAATGGGCAATCATTTCCCCAAGGCGCAAGCATTGTAGCGCCGTGTGTGTAGGTAGCCAGCTATATAGTTTCTAAGTTTGTTTATGAGCTGAAAGTATAAAGGTCAGCAGCTGCACACAGGACAGAGAGCAGGTGGGCATGTGTTGGAGTAGGTAGTCATGACAGTGAGGGTGCTGTTCTGGTAGGTTCTGCTGCCATTTAGAGGAGGTCAGTGCACTGTTGATTTCTGCTTAGCCAGGGACCGTCTGGCATCAAGAGCTAAAACTATGCTCAGATGTCATTTTTATAGCACTCTGTTTAATTAAGCAAAGGTGATATGCCAAATAGCTACATGTCAAAACAAACAAGACAAAAAACAAAACAACCTTTCTGATAGTACCTTAAGATTTTCCATTCAGCTAGAAAATGGGAGTTATCACTATAGGAAGCTGTGAGGGCGCATGCAGACTGTTGCTATGTCACATACAGCTAATGATATGTGGTTTTCATACTTTTTATTTACTCCTTCCTTTCTCAGCAGTATCTTGAGTTATAGAATCAAATACTGCAGTCACAAATGACATTTTAACTTGTAAAATTGTGTGATACTAATCATTTGGAAATATAGGAGTAAGAATCTGGCCCGTGTCACCAGACATGAATTTTGAGTGGTCGCTCTCTAAGAATTGATGTCATAATGTCTCTGATCAGTCCCTCCTGTCATTGCATCACTGGTTGCCACTAGTGGGTGGCAAAAAATGTCTTATGTTGCTGTATTAGTCAGGATTTTTGCAGTGGACATTTAAAAACTGGTTTGATGTATTACAACAGGTGACTGATGGTGCATACCTGTCTTTGTGTCCCCTTCAGTGAGCTATAGTCGTGGGTTTTGTGTGCTTTGTAGCCTGTTAACACAGAAAGCAGCAGACAATCGAAGATTCAAGGAGTACTAACAGCTGCCAAGTCACAGAAGTGTAATGTGGAAACTTTCTTGAGGGTTTTCTTTTTGTTCTACTTCTTTTCATTAAGACTGGAATCAAGCTTACATGTAAACTATTGGTAATTTAAGTTTCCTTTTGTGTCATTCAGTGTAAAACTGTCTAATTTGGAAAAAAAATGTAGGTTATGAAAAATAAAGATTTAGGCACTGTTCAAAAAAAAAAAAAAAGAGTGTAAAGAGAGAGCCAATACAATGGGAGAAAATCTTTGCCACCTGCTCATCAGATAGGGCATTAATATCCAGGATATACAAAGAACTCAAAAAACTTAACACCAAAAAACAAATAACCCAATCAATGAATGGGCAAAGGAACTAAACAGACACTTCTCCAAAGAAATCCTAATAGTCATCAAATATATTTAAAAAATATGTTAAATATCTCTAGCAATTAGAGAGATGCAAACAATAATGTTGGCGAGGATGTAGGGAAAGGGATACACTCATAAATTTCTTGTGGGACTGCAAATTAGTGCAAACACTGTGGAAAGCAGTATGGAGATTCCTCAAAAAAACTCACACCTTATGACCCAGCTATTTCACTCCTCAGTACATATCCAAAGGATCTAAAATTGGCATCCTACAGTGACATAGCTGCATCCATTTTTATAGTGCATGATTCACAATAGCCAAGCTATGGAGCCAACCTAGGTATCCTTCAACAGATGAATGGATAAAGAGAATGTGGCATATATATGCCATGGAGTATTACTCAGCCATAAATAAGAGTGGTTTTATAGCTATTGCTGGTAGATGAATGAAAATGGAGATTTTCATGCTCAGTGAAATAAGCCAGTCCCCAAAAGTGAAGGGTCACATGTTTTCTCTAATATGCAGTAGCTAATCCAAAATAAGTGATTTGAAGCCTGTGTGCAGTTAAATTGCTTCTTTTTTTTTTTTTTTTTTTTTTGCATTTGGAGAGAGTGTAACTACCAAACTTGAAATCTCTTATTTTTGACATAATGGTAGTCCATGGTGGCATTGAATAAGAGAGGGAAAAAGGGAAGGTAACAGGGGCTCTTTCTCTTCAAAAGTTTCTCTTGCTGTCTCCTCTCCAATGATCTCTCAGGTACCACACCTAAAGGTTTCTCCTACAGTCACCCTCTTTAATTAGTCTTACAGCCCCTTGACCTGTAGGTTTTTGATGAATTTTATCAAACTGCACTTACTTAGAAATGTTTTCCTCCTGTTTTGTTTTAATTGTTATAGTTTTTCTTCCAATAAACGACATTGCCACTCCTTAAGGAAAAAAAAGTGGACTTATACTGGACACAAAACTTCCCGCTATCCAAAGAAACATGAAACCTACCTAATTGGCTAGAAAAACCACATTATAATGACTTAGGTCTTAATAGAAGTTGAGTAGAAGAGAATTCAGGGTCATAAAAAGTGATCACCACCCATACCCAGAAGTGAATTGAAATAGCCTAGTAACTATTAAACATATATTCTGTGAAACTTATAACTGTAAAATATTATTTCTCATCAATTTTGTTATTTCACACATTTTTAATGAAGTCTACTTTTGATTGTATCTCTGAGGAGCTACAGTAGTGCCTTCTCACAGACACTGTGGTAGTCCAAGTGTCCTAGACAGTTATCTGTCTCATGTATAGAACAAGCTAAAATCCTCTAAGATTATTCACTATGAAATCTTCAGTCACAACAGCAGTGCATGCCAATCTTTCTAGAAGGAATAATGTCTAAGGAAGCTTTGGTGTATTTGTTCATTTATTCAAAAATGTTACAGAACATCATCTATATGTAAGTCCACTGTGTATGTGATATAAGCACCATATAATATAAGACCTTCATTTTTCCTTGAAGTCAGGTATTGAAATGATATAGCTCATGCAAATAATTCTTACTAAAAATAAATAATAATGCTTAAGAGCAAAATGCAATCAACTTTTGTATTCATTAAGGGTTCATCTTTGGCCATCATATATAGTGGTTGGATAAAAGCTCATACCACAGACAAATGCTAATATCAGCTTGTATCTTAGAGACTTGTAGAAAAAACAAGTGGATTTGAATTGGATTTGGTGATATATGCATTTCAAAATTCACTTCATAATACATGAAACCTTCCCCAGAATTCTGAATTTCATGGCTTTTTCACTCCTCTTTTAATCCTTAGAGCATGTATAACATGTGCCTCATTGATTTAGAAAATCATTCATGGCATCTTGCCCTTACTATTTGGTTATCATATGCTAGATCTTCTACCTAGTTGTTAAGTGTCTCAGAATGCTAGTTCTCTCGGCCCAAACACAATTCTAAATACATACATAATAGGGACTGAATAAATACTTGTGGCATTTAATAGAATTTCACTGAACTATGAAAAAGATGAAGAACCATCCAACAATGATGAAGAGACATTTCATTAGCAACAAGACAGTCACTAGTTACCAAAGTGATCCTTAGACCCGTCGGATCATTGAAAGCTTCCCCCAAAACTCTACAGGTATACTTAATAGGAGGGGTCCCCCGAACATCCTATGTGGGCCTTCATAGTTTTTACTCTGTATTTTTACTAAGCAGACCCACTGGGATTTCCCTGTTCTATGAATTCCCTGTGGTTTGTTTATCAGTGTTATATTACTGGGCAAATGGTAGTGAATGATTAGCAATTATTTTCCATTTTTGTTGTATTGAGTCAATTTTATTGTCAGGAACTCAGACAAGGCATTGTTTCCATCCTTACTTACTGAGTTCTTTTCGGTTTATAGTTCCAGTGGTAAGTTAATGAAGATATTCCGTCATGAAGATATCACAACTGGTTTGTCAAATAATAATGTTTTCATCAACTTTAACATGATTTTGAGTTGCTTCTTTCAGAATAAAAAGAATACTAATCTATATAGTGCCAGAATTTTACTAATTCTTTTATTTTTTTATTTTACTAAGTTATTTCACTAAGCTAATTAAGAAATCAGATCACGTCATGAAAAATCATCATAGCATCTTGCTCTTGCATGCAGGAATCCAGGTACATTAAGTGTGGCCCTGGGAAATCTGTTAGGCACACATCACCAGAGTGACAAGAATCATCATGTTTCAGCTGTGCTTGTCTATTAGTTCTTATCTCATCATGATGATATCCAGCAGTTCTAGTCTAATTCTTTCAAAAATTTATACATTTTTAAAGAAAAAAAATCTCTTTAAAAAAGGCATAGACTTCATTTGGTATCCCCTATTCAATAGTCCTTTAGGACAATATTTTAGTTAGTCCTTCCAAACAAGTAACATGAAAAAGATTAAGCTGAGTTAGACATTAGATAAATAATAATCCTGAAAATCCAGAAATGACAATTTTTCAAGCTAGAAACAATTTGAGCAACTTGAAATTAATATACGCTCTATAAGTACCTTGAGAGTTCAGGTAATTGACCTAATTTCATTCCCCCATGTAAAGCATCCATGTTGCCTTTTAAGATCTAAACCTAAATTTTAATGTTTTATTCATGCATCATTGATCACAGTACCACGTGAAACCCAGGAGAAGAAGTGATGAACTAAAAACTCTCCAACTCTGTCAGCAAATTGACCAAAGAGGATTTTAAATGAAGTATCTCTAAGAATGTGTGGGATTTGTCTGCTGCAGTCTGTGTGTGTGTTTGTGTATGTGTTTTACTGGGGTTTGAACCTCACCAAGTACATTGCCTTGTACATTCAAAGAAAGAGGTCTACCACTGACTTACATTGCTGGTCTTTTTTTTTATTTTTGTGTAGGACAGGGTACTTCTACAGGGGAACCTCGAACTCCTGCTTCATCTTCCTAGGTAGCTGGGACTAAAGGTAGGCACCTTGGTATAGCATTCTGAAGGCTCCAACAAATCACATATCTCAAGAATTCATCCAGAATTCCTCTGGAATTACATTTTTAATCACAAATAAGTTTCCTAGAATATTGTAGATATATAATTTGTAAAACATTGAAGAGAAATTATTTTTTTAAATGCATTGAACAATTTATTTGGTCAGAGATTAAATTCGGACATAATTGGAATTACTGGAATTTTCTAATAATTGACAGTTCCTACTGCCATTTACATACGGTATGTCCCAGATACTGAGCTCATCTTTACAACCTAATAAGCTTGGCATTAATGTCACCATTTTACACATAAGGAAACTGAAAATCAGTGGAAGTAAATAACTTGCAACAAGTTACACAGCCAAAGAATAGAAAACACAGGATGGAGATAAAAGCCTATCTAGTTTCAAGATCCATACTCACAGTTACGTTTATCTGGGGAAGTCTCAATTTCTCCTTCATTCTTGAAGGATAGTTTTGCCAGTAATGAATTTTTGGTTGATAAGTTTGGGGTATTTTTAATCCTTTCAACATTTTAGATGCTATCTACTTCCTCTAGTCTCCATGGGTTTTTATTCAAAATCAACTGTTAACCTTACTGAGGACTGCTTTTATGTGATGAGGTGCTTCTCTCTTGTTGTGTTCAGGATTCTCTTAGTTTTTTACAGTTTGTTTATAATCTGCCTCTGTGGATATATTTGAGTTTATACTGTTTGGAGTTTGTTGAGCTGCCTGAATGTGTAGATTCATGTTTTATATATATATATAAAATTTAGAAAGTTTTCAACCATTGTTTCCTCAAGTATTCTTTTTTCCCCATTTTCCTCTCTCTTTTCCTTCTGAAACTCCCATGATTCATGTGTTTATATATTTGATGATGTCCCACATATCTCTCAGATTCTGTTTATTTTTCTTTACTCTTTTTCTAAGTCTGATAAATTTCAATTGCTTTATTTTCAAGTTCATTGATTCTTTCTTCTGCCTGTTCAAATCTGTCAAAACTCTTCTAGTGAAGATTTTTGTTTTATTTTTTGTTTCCTTATTTGCTGTGCATTTTCAGTAGCAATACCTTTTCTGTTGCACAGACTGATTTAGAAAGGAGAAACCCTTCAGTAAAACATGTTTCTAGGATTTGTGGGTGGGTAAGCCTGCTAGGGTCCATAGCCAGGTGTGAACTATGTACTTGGTTCATAGGCAGGGGAGTGCTATTAATGAAGGTCACAGGGCATCTTTTTTTAAAAAAGAAATTATTGCTTGTAGATATACATAACAGTAGAGTTTATTTGGACATATTATACATATATGGAATATAACTTATTCTAATTAGGATCTCATTCTTATGATTGTACCTGATGTGGAGTTTCACTGGTGGTGTATTCATATATGAACATAAAAAGTTATGTGTGATTCATTTTACTGTCTTTCCTATTTCTATCCTCCCTCCCTCATTCCCCTTTATCAAATTCACAGAACTTCTATTCTTCCCCTAGCCCCCATACCCAGTGTTGTGTGTTAGCATCCATATATCAGAGAGACCATCCAACCTTTGGTTTTGGGTAATTGGCTTATTTCACTTAGCATTACAGTCTCCAGATTCTATACCCTAAGGATTTAAAATCAACATACTATAGTAACTCAGCCACATCAATGTTTATACCAGCTCAATTCATAATAGCTAAACGGTGGAAGCAACCTAAATGCCCTTCAATAGACGAATGAATAAAGAAACTGTGGTATATATGCACAATGGAATATTACTCAGCATTCAAAGAGAATAAAATTATGGGATTTGCAGGTAAATTGTTGGAGTTGGAGAACATCATGTTAAGCAAAGTAAACCAATCCCAAAAAACTAAAGGTCAAATGTTTTCTCTGATAAATGGATGCTGATTCATAATGGCGGGGGGAGCACATGGGAAAAATGGAGGAACTTTTATGGGGAAAAAGGAAGGTAGGAGTGGGGAGGGGCCATGGAGGCAGGAAAAATGGTGGAATGAGATGGACATCATTACCCTAGGTACATGTATGACTGCACATATGGTGTGATGCTACATTGTGTACAACCAGATAAATGAAAAATTGTGCTGCAACTGTGTACAATTAATCAAAATGCATTCTGCTGTCATATATACCTAATTAAAATTAATAAATTACTTAATTCAAAAAACAATAAAAGAATACACACAATAATAAATGTTGGTGAGGATGTGGGTAAAATGGTTCACTCACACATTGTTGGTGGGACTGCAAATTGGTACAATCACTCTGGAAAGCAGTATACTGATTCCTCAAAAACTTGGTTTAAGTTTGACCTGGTTATCCCATTCCTCATTATATACCCAAAGGATTTTAAATCAGCATACTATAGTGATGCTGCCACATCAATGTTTATAGCAATTCAATTCAAGATATCTAGTGAAGTTTTTATTTCAGCTATATGCTACTTTTCACCCACACAAACTTTATTTGGTTCCTTCTTATAATATTTGTCTATTGGATATTCTTATTTGTTTACATATTATACTGATTTCCTTTAACTCCTTGCTTTTTGTTTTCTTTAGTTCATTGAGCATATTTAAGATACTTGATTTAACATTTTAATTAGTAATTCCAATGTCTACACTTCCTCAGATACAGTTTCTGCCAAATATCTTCATCCAGTGAATTAACCATATTTTTCTGTCTTTTTATGCTTTGTAAGTTTTTTGAGAACTAGACAATTTTGGTATAATAATGTATTTGGTAATTGGAAATCAGCTTCTCTCAGGAGTTATTTTCTTGTTCTGCTTTGTTACTCAGTTTTCATTTATTGAAGGCAGCAGTGTTACATTTGCATGGTGAATTTTCTAAATAATTTTTGTAAATTCTCTATTCTTTGTTGTGTGTGATCACTAGAGTTTCTTCTCTGTTATCTTGGTAGTTAGCTGTGGCCTTAGAGAAATTTCCCTAAATGTCAGATTAAGTTTTTCAGAGGGGTATTTCTCTTTAAATCTTCTAATAGACACTTCAGGAAGAGCCACTGTGTCCTCAGGGGCTTGAAACAAAGGATCTGTGGAGTTCATTAGGAAAACACCAGACCAACTGAAATACAAATCTTCAGTTTTTAGAAAGTAAGGTTCGTATTGTCCACCCTATGCCACCTGGCCACTAAAGGAACATAGACTGCTGTTTCCATAGCCCTAGAGGTGCGAAGGAATGGTGATGGTATGTAGTTTACACATGTCTTACATTTACCAAAGTTTAGAAGCCTCTCCCTTCAAATATTCCCCTGGTTGCTAAAACTGATAAGTTTCCAGAATCCAAAAAGTTAAGCTCTAGACACAATGGAGACTGCTCTGCGGGTCCCTTAGCCTCTCTGCATCTGTCACCTTCTTCCCTAGCTCCCTAACCAAACACACACACAAGTGAAATGATCTTTTTTGTAGCTTAATGGTTGTTTCTGAGAAGGGCCTGACCCTTCATGCTTCCTATGACAGCATTTTCTATGACATCACTCTCTAATCTTTAATCATGATCATGTTAACTGAGATAGCATGCTGAGTTACACATTTAAGTTTTAACATGATAACCTTTAATAATACCTAAAATTTGTCTGTAATCAGCTTTTTATGTCATAATCATAAAAGAAACTAGATAAGCCAGCCAAGTGCATAATAAAAATCAACAGGCAAAGATAATCTTCTCTCACTGTGTTAATCAGCTCTTCCTTACTATTACAAAATACCCAAGATAATCAATTTTGAAAAAAATACAGGTTTCTTTGGGCTCACAGTTTTGGAGGTTTCCATTGAAGGCATTACATCATGGCAGGGAGAGTGTGGTTAAAAAAAAAAAAAAATTGCCCCAAGGCCTGAAAATGAAACATAGGAAAGAGGAAGAGACCCTGGTCACCCACCCAATTCCCCTTAAGGATATAGTCACAATGATCTACAATCAACCGCTAAGCCTAACCTCTTAAAGTTTCTACCGCCTTCCAAAGGCACCAAGCTGGGAGCTAAGCCTTTAACATATGAGTCTTTGGAGGACATTGGAGAGTCAAACTATATTACTCACTAAGCACAAAACTCCCTCACAATGGGTCAGGTTCTGCTGCAGCATGGAAGGCAATAAAGAGGCAAAAAAAAAAAAAAGTCATTATTGTAGATAGGACATTTCCTGTAGTGTTAATAAACTGTTGTCAGTTTCTTCCGTCTGAATTAAAATGAGCTCTGGATGTAAATTGTAAGCTCCAGACACAATGGAGTCTGCTCTGCGTGTCCCTTAGCCTCTCTGCATCTGTCACCTTCTTCCCTATCTCCCTAACGAAACACACACACAAGTGAAATGTCGTTACTTAGAGAACTGGTCTTATTTTAATTTTACTTCCTTAATGTTCTTCTCCTTTTTAGAATCCAAATAAAAATCTCTCCCTAAACATGAAATTATTTATCCTAACTTGGTGATGAACTTTCTGCCCAGAAGTCAAAATAAGTAATTTAGCTATGATTATGTTACTTCAGAAGTGGTGAAAAATAAAACATGAATAACAAAAGATATGTTTCTTGTCATTTATCCATCCAACAAATATTTATTGAACATCTTCTTCATGTCAAGTGCTGCTCTTATACACTAGGGAAACAAGTATAGGCAAATAAGAGTCCTTGCTTTCATGGAACTTGTCCAGTGGATGAAAAAGACATTTAACAAAAATAACTATATCCTATGAATATATAAAAAACAAGCAAAAGAAAAACTAAGGTAAGAGTTCTCAAGAAAGAATAGGAATCTATAAGAGCATATAACAAATGAAGTCTGGATATTCAGAGAAGGATTCCCTGAGAAAGGGACTACTGGGTGGGATCATATATATTACACAGCTTAACTACAAAAAGAGGATTAGAGTGAAGAGAGAGTATTCCACAACCTGTTAGTGCAAAGTCCCTGCAGTAGAAGGCAAGGTAACAAGACTGGAAACCTGAAAGATGGCCCTGTGACTACTAGGTATAGAGCAAGAGGAGAGAATTATGTGAAGTATAAGAAGAAGGAAGGGCAAATCTATGGAAGGTAATGGAGGATTATAAACATTTTGTCTTTATTGTAAGAACAATGTGATACCATCAAAAGATTTTAAGAAGGAAGAATGGGATTACGTAGAATAGATGTGAATAATCCATTTGAGAGGCAATTTAGTAGTCCAGATAAGAGTGGATGGTGGTGTGGACAAGAATACTGCCAGTGGGAAGAACATTTGAGAAGTATTCAGGATAACCATATCGACGAGATGGGATTATATATTGAATATATGGAAAATAAGGGAAAAGTAGGCATCAAAGATAACCCCTTGGTTTCTAGTTAGTACAAATGAACTGATTATAATATCACTTCTTGAGATAAGGAAAACTAAATATTGTATGGCAAGAGTCTAATTTGAGGGCTGGATGTATTTATTTTAAGGCACGAGATATCCAACACTACATCAGTGGGTAGCTGGACATATGAGACTATTCTTAGAAGAGAGGTGTTGAATGAAAATATAAATTTGTCAGTCATCTGGACAACCCTGGGAATTGAACCGTAGTTCTAGCTAAAATGTCTTAGGGCAGGAATACCATATGAGAAAAAAAAATGGTGGCAGGGGAGAAGGAACAAGTCCAGGATCATACTTGAAGAAAGATGAGCATATATTAAGGGCACTGAAATGGTAAAAAAAAATAGACATGGGATATCAGAAAACTGAGGGAAGACATAATCCCCCAAAGGAGGGTGTGGTCGGTTAGAGTCAAATCATGTAATGGGGTTCCAAAAGTATTCATTGAATTCAGTTACAAGGAGGACATTGATCACCTTCATAAAGTATATTCTCATGGATCGTTAAGGACATAAATTAGATTGTATTAGGTTTGGGAGAAGCAAAGGAATGGAGATAATAATTATAGACAACTCTTTCAAGAAATTGGTCATGAATGGGGAGAGGGAAAATAGAAACTTATGAGGGGTATGTGAGATTTGAGAATTTATTTTATCTAGGAGAAACTTAAAACAAGTTTAAATATGCATAGATATGACCCAACCTCATGGTGGAGATGAAGAGTGTGGCCCAGGTGTATCAGTCACCAAAAAATGAGAAATCAGAAACTGCCTGATGACATCAACCAGGAGAGAAAGCAAGTGATAGAGCTGAGTGGAATGGGTTTCAAAGGAACAGGCTTTTCTCATAACAGAATAAGAGAGAACTAATTTGGCAGAAGCAAAGAGAACACCAAGTTCATCTCCAGCCACAGGTTTTGCATATTTGTAGTGAAAGAATAAACAGCACCACTTTGATATGGCTGTAAGGAATACTCTGTCCTTATGGAAAGTCTGAATTCAATGAAGGCAATGGAGACTTGGGAAAATTGAGAAGATTGATGAAGAGAAGAGCATCTATTAGACTGTGAGAATCTTGAGATCAAGGGTTATACCTTATGACAAGATAGTTTAGACCTATATTTCTCAAAACTTCTGTGTATATCAGGATCACCTGAAGGGCTAGTTAAAAAAAAAAAAAAACAAATAGCTGCGGCTCACCATCAAAGTTTTTTATTTAGTAGAACTCAGGTGAGCTCAAGAATATGCATTTCCAACCTGCTCCCATGAGATGCTGGTGCTGCCATAATAGATGCTCTGGATAACAAACTCTGAAATCCCAGAAATTTAAGAAAATGAAAATTTATTTTTATGTATTCAATGTCTAACTGATTGGGTTGCTTTCCAGATATTCCCTTATAAGGATAAATTCAGGAATCATGGTTGTTCCTACCTTGTGGTGAGATCATCTGGAATATGTGGCTTCCAAAGTCAAATGGAAAGGGTAGACAAACCTGGAGAGTCAGGTAAGATATTTTCAGGGGCCAGAATTTGAAGTGGTTTATATAATCTCTGCAGGGATCCCATTGGTCAAAATTTATCATATGTCCCAAACATAACCTATAAAGGAGTTTGGGAAACGTAAAGAACATGGATATTTTTTGAATGTTAAAACTCTGTCAGCCCATCTTTGTCTCTACTCTCTAAAGAGAGAACATCAGTTAAGATCAAAAGTTTAATGTATTCTCTGGTTCAATAAATAGAACATATTGACTACTTACAGAAATATGGGATTTTTTTTCCCTTTAGACGGACAAAGCAGTCCTTTCAACTAACCAATGTCATCCACACACATTCCCCCAGTACATACATACATAAATTTCGGCCTTCTCTTGAGTCATCTCTTCTGACCTTGCCAGGCTCAACTTCAAATTGCTACACTTGGGGCACTCATAGATTGAAGTGATGTGAACATGCTGAGATGGAAAAAATAATTATACTGATGAAAAAAGTAAGTTTGTATCATGTTCACTCCCCCTTTGCTATGAATTTGAACATTTACGGCAGAGTATTTTGTTCAACAAGCAGCCTCATTTTGAGAAGGTTATACCCTTGGGATGCTCCACTTCCCATATTACCTTCAAGGTCTTTATTATATTCCAGCTGGTGATGGCTGAGTGACAGGAGAAGTGACAGTTCTATTAGCTGTAGAAGGAGGACAGGTCAATCAAGATTTCTCACATCTCTAGGTAACAAACTAGGTTTTGGAAGGTAACCCAGATTCCAGCAGGACAAGCTGCAGAATCTTGTTACAGTATGAAATAGGCTCTTCAAGGGCTGCTTTTACCTCTAGGATCCTCAGTCACCCACCTGAAATAGAAAGCACTAGAACTGTTTCCAGCATACCTCCTGACAGCCTTTGGTAGCAGCCAGTGCCGAGCGCAGAAACAGAAAGCGAGAGGGAGAGAGCACTTTTCTGGCTTCAAGGCATCAGGAGAGTGAACTCATTCTCAACCACTCATGATCTTGCAGAAAAGTAAAAGATCTGCAATGGCTACTTGGGGGTAATCAGAACTTATGGTTCCAAACGGAAGAGATCACACTTTAATAAAACTACATCTTCTTTTTAATCTCTAATTTTAGCATAAATCTCACAATATTGAAGAAATGAGAAAACTAAGAAAAAAAGAAATTTCAAGGAAGTGTAAAAAATGCATTTATTATCTAATGTTTCAATACAGTTGATTTAATGGAGCTGTTTATGAGTTAAAGTCGTTAAACCTGTGCTTTCTTAGAAATATTATTTCACAGCATTTCATAGATGAAAAATACATTAGAAGACATAGAACCTAGCTGCTACTTTGAATTCACAACATCAAATACTTATCTTGTGCTTTAGGAGTCTTGTTAAGGAAATCGGGACCTAATCCAACATGATCAAGATTTGGGCCTACTTTTTCTTCTATTAGGCACAGGGTCTTGTGGCAGTGACCAAAGGAACAAAAAGCTAATTTTCCTTTTTGTTTCTTTTTTTATTCAGAGATAGACATTAAACCCAGGGTCTTGCACATGCTAGGCACACCCTCAACCACTGAGCTACACCCCTGATCCAAAATGTTGGTCTCTTAATTCTTGACTTGAGTGAGTTGCCTTTCAAAAGGAGGCTGAGACACTTGTAATAACTGTCTCTGAATTCACTTTACAAATATAAAAAAAAAAAATCTACTTAGGCTTACACAAACATGATCTGCATTATGATCCCTACACAATGATTGACCATAAGGAAATGATCCCTAAGGAAATGATTGGCCCAATGATATTGTATTTGTAAAATGTCAGTGTGATGTAAGAACTGCTCTGCAAGGAGAAGTTGTGTCAGGAAAGAAAATTTTGTTTTATGATATGCTGCTATAGAGATCTGGGACCCAGAGCTGTCCAAAGTCTCCACCAACCCACAACACTCCACAGATCAGAATTGATTATTTTTCTTTAAAAATACAAAAATAAAGATGCTTTAGAATCAATTGTGTGCTCAATTTGTAAACATTTATTGGAGGTCTATTATATCTAAAGAAAATCATTCTACACAATATTTTAAAAATATGTTTAAAAAAAAAAGTGAAATGTAATATGAGCCCAGGAATCAGGGCTTAGGTTTCAGTATGGGAATAATGGAAACAATTTGGAGAAACAAATATGTATCAAATTGCATTGTAACTTAAAGATTATGTGATGTAATGGAGAGGGCTTTTGTGGATGGTCTTTTTAATTAAAGAGACTTAAGGTTCTCTATCACTCCATCATTTTCTCTCTGTGGGAGCAAAAGAAAGTTACTTAAGTTCACTGAGTCTCAGTTTCTTTATTTGTAAAAAAGGTCATATTATTCACCATGTAGATTTGTCAAGAAAATTAAATATGATCTATTAAAGAGCCTAGTATGTACTAGTTTGCTTCAATAAATGGAAATATAATCAAGTTATATCTGTTACCATGCAGTCTGCTGTGAACAGGTGATTGTATTAAATGCTGCTTATCAAAAAGCATTAATTTCTAAATAAGAACTTTCTTTTATTTCTTTGTAAAAAATTTTATAAGGATCTAAATGCATAACCATATGTTTGTGAACTGCTAACATCAAACATACATTAGCTTATAAAGCCCTGTTAAATTAGAAAGCTAGATTATGAAGCAAATAAATGTGGATCAAAGATAAGCAGAAATGAATTTTAACTTGCTACTTGCTTATACTTTCTGTTGTGTGTTCAGATTTTTAAATTACCATTGATCTTTAAATTAAACTGTATGTTCACCGTGTATATTTTTAAATATTTTTTTAGACACATGTCTAGAGCACTCAGGCTAATGTTATATTTCAACTATAGCACACATTGAAGTTTATCAAACACTGTATGAGAGAAAGATGATTCTTGAGTCAAAGTCTAAAGAATTGCAGGAGTGGTACTAGAAATCCATATGTAGCAAACTGAAATTAAACCCCTATCTCTAACTATGCACAAAATTTAACTCAAAGTGGATCAAGGACCTGGGAATTAGACCAGAGACCCTGTGCCTAATAGAAGAAAAAGTAGGCCCAAATCTTGATCATGTTGGATTAGGTCCCGATTTCCTTAACAAGACTCCTAAAGCACAAGAAATAAAATCAAGAATCAATAAACCAAAAAGCTTCTTAGCAAAAGAAACAATCAATGAGGTGAAGAAAGAGCCTACATATTGAGAGAAAGTTTTACCATATGCACATCAGATAGAGAACTAATCTCCAGGATACATAAAGAACTTAAAAAACTTAACACCAAAAAAACAAACAACCCAATCAATAAAGAGTCTAAGAAACTGAAAAGACATTTCTCAGAAGAAGATATATAATCAATCAATAAATATATGAAAAAATGTTCAACATCTCTAGTAATTGTCTGTCTCATTTCACCACTTTTCTTACCCCCATAACCTCTTCCACCCTCCACTTTGCCCCACCCACATTTCTTCCACTCATCCCATCTCCCCATCCTCATTATGGATTAACATGCACTTATCAGAGAAAACATTCAGCTCCTGGTTTTTTGGGGATTGGCTTCCTTTGCTTAGCTGCTAGGCTTTTTCTAACTGGCTAAATGTCCAGAAGTGGATTATTTTTCACAAAGACGAGTCATGAATTTTTATAGTTCTAAAATTCATTTATAGGAGGTCATGGTCATAGTTCCTTAAAAGAAAAACTGTGAAAGGCAAGAATTGTAAAACAAATCAATGTCTTTTTATCATTACGAAGTTCCTGGATTTCATCTTCCACATTGTTCAACAGAGTTAAATGTCAGAAACAAGTATCAAAACTTAAATGTTCCATGTCATCTGTGACAAGAGCATAAATTCAAAGGCTGTCAAGTATTTGGCTTTTAAAACAACGGTAGACTTCCCAGAAGTCACATTTTCAACCACTGGTGACTCTGATATTATCCAGAGATCATATGAACCTACAAAACAGTCAGGCAAAGAAGGAGAAGGACAAGAGGAGGTGCAAAGCATAGTGAAGGAAAGAAAAATGGAAAGAAAGAAAAAATGGTTTTTAAAGCAGGAATAGAAGTAATTAATGTTATTTTTCAGCTGCTGCAGATATAAAGAAAATTCAAGAAAATCAGAAATATTTTCTCAATAAGATATGGAAAATAAACACAAAGAGGCACCTCTTCAGAATCGAGTGGTTTTAAATTTTGTATTAGTGAATGTTAATTATACAGAATGGGTTTATGGTAGTATATTTTTACAAAGTATGTAACATATTTCTATTATATCATTAATCTATTATCTTCCCCTAGTCTCTCCATGGCTTCCTTTCTCCTTGGCCTCATTTCTCTTCTCTAATAGTCTTCCTGCTCCTTTCAATGCCATTCCTCAACCCTGTGGATTTCATATATCAGGGAAAACATGCCAATATCTGTTTTTCTGAGTCTTGCTTATTTCACTTAACATTGTTATCTCCAGTTCCACCCATTATTCCTGCAAATGACATGATTTCCTTTTTCTTTATGGCTGGATAATACTTTATTGTGTAGATACCACACTTTCTTTATCCATTCATCCATTGTTGGATACCTAGTCTATGAATCAAGGTGTTTTTGTTTTGTTTTGGTTTGGTTTTTAACTTAGATGCACTTATCCGTATGGGGAAAGGACACTTAGACAAACGGGTTCAAATAGCATTATAAATGTAGAGTAATTTTGTATTTTTATTTTTGAGAGTATCTACACAAGGCTGCCCAATATTTGGTTCTCCTACTAAATCCAAGCAGTGGTACCAAGGCAGCATCTTTGATGAACTGATTGAAGAGATGAAAGCAGGATCTCTAAAGCTAATTGAATTTCTTACCTAATTTGCCCTCTTGGAAATAAATAAATTCATTTCTTTCACAGAGGAAATTCTAGAATTAGCATTATCTCTGCTAATTTCTATATAGATAACCAATCACGTTCTTTTCTTTATACACAGTATTGTATCTGTATATTTTCTTATAAAAATAGCAAAATTAGCAACCACACAACACTTAGTGTTAATCTGTTCAGATCACAAATTTCTATAGACGCTAACAACTCACAGATAATGACACTCACATAATAGGATATCATTAATACAAATGGATTTATATATACTGTTGTCAACATATGCTCCCTAAAATGTAATTAAATACAGAAAAATCTGATACCTTGAGGCACAACATGATTGTCAGTTAACATTACTTTATAATGGTCTCTGTTACATTCACATTTATTCATACATGAACATTAATAAATGCATAGGCAAAATGCCATGTGTCTGAAGAACTGCAAACAACCAATAGCCAGTTTCTGACTTTCTTGTCATAAATAGTGCATCATATGAAGTCTCCAGAACACAGTGTCATAAAATAAATAATTTTATAAATCCAAGATGGCAGAGGCCACAGGCTCTAGCCATACAACACACTGGTCCTTTGAAACTACAGAGTTTGAGTTCCTGCTTTCTTGAGAGAACCAGGATAGTTTTCACTATAAAGATGCAAAAGCCTTACTTGGGACAACTCTCCATGCCTCTCCCAGATACTTCCCAAGTGTCTGACACTGCCCAGAAGGGGAGCATAGCTAGTCTCTTGCTTGACAGTCAGATTCAGAAGTGAGCACCGATTATGAAGATGTGACAGAAAGAATACAATAACTAGAAATATGCAGTGAGTTCAATAACAACAACAACAACAACAAAAAACTTGTTTCGTTTCGGGCTATCTCATACTTCACATTCTTAACAATGTGGCTCTGTAATTTGCATATGTGATTCCAGACCTGTGGTCTTCCTCCTTCTCTTTCTTTTCCTTCCTTTCCTTTCCATAGCAATTCAGTTCTAAAGCCATTTGGAAAGAACAGAGTAAGATAAATATTCAAACCAGGAAGAGCACAGGAGTTACAGTGGTCCAATGCAGGTGTCAGAGCCCAAGGAGAATGAGGAGAGTATCCATTTGGGGCAGGACCCAGCTTGAGGTATCAGAGCCTGTGCTGGGTAGTGAAGGCATCTTCCCAGTGGAAGGTGTGGCAGATGTCATGAGAATTTTGTGACATTTAGAGAAACTGATCAAATAAAAAATATGTTAAGCCTAACAAGGACCAGGCATTTCATTTTTAGAAAGGAGAGCTACAAATGTGAAAGGGAAAAAAATTAGAATTAACTCTGTGGTATTGGATTCGAATTGGAGGTATCATAAATATGAGTTTATATTTATGTGTGTGTGGTATACGTGCACACGTGCTCAGGCATATGTTTTCACACAGAAATATATATGTATGTATAAATGTTATATGCATACATTTGAGGGTATGTGTGTAGGAACATGCACACATATTCTCTAGCTCCATCCACTAAGATTGCTAGCCTAGTAGCTATGATAACCCTAGCACTCAGATCTAAACATCATTCCTCACTCAGAGGAATCAGAGCTCCCTGGAAACATGGATAATTCCAGGACTGGAGCAGGGAAAACATATGATGAACCTGGAGCATCTCATTGTGCCAGAAAACAGGAAAATAATCACAGAACAAATGAGACATTTCAAAAATGTCTAGAAATCATCTTGAAGATGTTCTCACTGACCAAAGCTAAAACAATTCGATAATTGAAATACTTAACAATATTTAATTGTAATGCATTGAATGAGAAAATCCTGGGGGAAAACATTATAAATAAAAAAGTATTTTGAAAATTTGTTGAGGAACTGATATTTAGATAGTTCCACAGCACCTCGCCACAAAATTTTTGGTAATTACAAAGAAAAAAATAATAAAATTGTGGGGGAAGCCGGAAAAATACCACCTAAATCAAGTGATAAAACTGACCAGATACTACCTAAATAAGTAAGGGGACCAGTCATAATTGATATTACCTGACAGGATGCAATGAGAGAAGCCAGCATCCTCTGTGATATTCCTGCAAAAGACTTTTAATCTGAATCTAACCATGAGGAGACACAGACAAACCCAAATTCAGGTACATTCTACAAAACACAAACCTGCAACTTCAAAAATATTAAGACAATGAAAATTAAAGAAAAACTGAGAAAGTATTCAATGAGACATGATATTAAATGCAATCTGTGATTCTGAAGTATATTCTTTTGCTAGCCACATCACTGGGACATACAGTGAATGGGGTCTGAGGACTAGATGGTAATACTTGACTTATATAAATTTCCTGATTTTGATGGTTGTCTTAAGCTGTATTTTGTCCCTCTCTTCCAACTCACATGCTTAAGTCTAACTCCCAGTACGTCAGAAAGTGACTACATTTGGAGATGGAACGTATGTAAGGATGATTAGTTAAAATGAGGTCATTGGGGTAGGTCCTCATCCACGTGACTGGAGTCCTTATAAAAGGAGAAAACTTGGACACACAGAGACCAGATGAATAGGTGCACAGAGGAAAAACCACATGAGGACATAGTGAGAAGGTGGTTGTCTGCAATCCAAAGAGAAAAACCTCAAGAGACAACAAACTGCTGACAACTTAGTCTTGAACATCTGGACTCCAGAACTGTGAACAAATTTACCTTCTCTTCTTTAAGCTATCCCATCTATAGTATTTTGTTATAATGCTCCTAGAAAGTGAACAATGGCTATATCATGATTATGTAAGAGAACATTCTTGTTTGTAAGAATTTAAAATAAAAGAAGTAGTGAGGATATTAGATTGTTGGCTCATTCTTAAGTGATGTCAAAACATATTTTCTGAAGACAATAGAGAAATTCCCTGTAAGTTTGTGATTGCTTCAAAATAAAAACATGCAAAAATATATGTTAAAATTTAAAAGTTCGAAAAGAAGTGCTTGCAAAGTTCAGAGAAGAACAGAAAGGATAAAGGCCACGTTGTTTTTGGCACACCCAACAAAAAAAGCTGCTTAGCTGTTTTAAGTCACTGCCAATGACAGCCTGGAAGGAAATGGGTTTAAACTAAAAAATTAAATATATGGATGCAAAATATATATCAACTTCTTTTAATGAAAGAGACTCTAAAGTCTATAAATACAAAACTCCCTAAATTTTATTCTCATATTTAACTGGTTCAAGTAACTGCCTTTTTCCTCTGTAAAGCTGTGGTTTCAATCTCCTTACAGGGGACCCCTATTTATAAAACTTTGTGTTATGAGGGTCAACAATTATGTAAACAGGTTAAGAATGGTAGTAGCTTCAATAAAATAATGGCTGTGGGTAAAAAATAAATATGCCAAGTGTACTCATCTTCCCATTCCCTCTTTCAAATGCTCAGGAATTCAGGGATGCCCACTGAGTTCATATTTCTAGGAGGGCTTCTTTGGCTCTTGAGAAAGAGTTGTGTAGGTTTTAGGCCTTCATCTTCCCTATACTCTCATCACACTGGGAAATCATGGGCATGGATTTGGTCCAGAAAGAACACACAGCAGAAGGTTGGCACAGTGGAAAAGGAAAGTAGTACAGACTTCCAGATGTGCTGATGTTTCAAGGCTGCACAAATGTCCTGGGGTACAGAAGACCTCTAAAGCAAAAGCATGCAGTACCTGTCTGGGATGAACTGGAATACTTCTAAATCTACTGTGAGGAGCTAGGACATTGAGAAGCACTGATGGATTAGTGTGTGTTGGAAAAGGTGAAGAAATGACCTGCCCAGCTCAGGAAAGTCTAGGCTGAGAGTTGGCTCAAGAAAGATTCTAATAGCAATTGATTCCATCAATCCACCTCCCTCATAACATGCATCCCTCTAATACAAATTAGGAACTCCAGGATAGACGCCATTCTTGTTCAAAAACACTGCTTTTCTATGAGTAAGGATCATACTTTCCCACACCACAGATATTGGACTTGGTCTTGTGATTTCTTGGCCAATAAAAAGTACCAAATTGGTATGTGTGACTTCTAGATAATAGCTTTAGATCCAGCACATGATTTTCTCCCTCTTTTCCCTTTGTCCCCCAAACCATCAAAGATCTAGGAAAAAGCTTCCACACTAGCCTGTTCCCAGAGTAAAGATTATGGGGAGCAGAATGGTAACTTATTCACACTGGAACCATATGTGGTTCTAAATTGTGAATGAAAAATAAGTCTTAATTTTGAGATTCTTTTAATATATAAAGAATTCAAAATCTGAGATTTTGGAGGAGCTTGTTAACATAACAAGTCTAGTCCATGCTGACTAATACAACATCTAGTCATCCAGTGTCATTTCATAAAAGTGTAAAGTTTATTGCTCTAATAATAATATTTTTAAAATATTTAGCTAAAGGGGCTGAGGTTGTAGAGTGGTAGAGTGCTTGCCTCGCATGTGTGAGGCACTGGGTTTGATTCTTAGCACCACATGTAAATAAAATAAGTAAATAAAGGTCCACCAACAACTAAAAAAACTTAGCTAGCTAGAATGTTAGATATTTAGTCTGATATTTTTAAAGATATCTTTCAAAAGTTCCTGTTAATATTGCTTTGGGTCTAAAAAGTACTCATGTGCTAAATAACTAAGAGTAAAACAATTTGAAGACCCACCACATAGAGTCACAGATACTACCTCAAAATACATTCAAGCAAGGATTTTCTTTCTGTACCAGAGAACAAATGCTAATTTTTTTGCCATTCCTTTTTGTCATATATTGTATTACCCATAAAACTTGGAAATGATTGTCCCATTATAACTAGTACCTGGGGCCATACAGATTTAATGCAATTCCTATTAAGTTTCCAATGACATTCTTCATAGAAATAGAAAAAGCAGTCATGAAATTCATTTAGAAAAATAAGAGGACCAGAATAGCCAAAGCAAGAAAAGTAGAGCAGGAAGCATCACAAAAACCAGAACTCAAATTATATATCACAGAGCTATAGTGACAAGAAGGGCATGATATTGCACCAAAACACACATATAAAGAACTCAAAAAACTTAACAACAAATAAAATAACCCAATCAATAGATGGGCAAAATAACTCAACAGACACTTCACAGAAGAAGAAATATGATCAGTCAACAAATGTGTGAAAAAAATGTTCAACATCACTAGCAATTAAAGAAATGCAAATTAAAACTAAACCGAGATTTCATCTCACTCTAGTCAGAATAGCAATTATCAAGAATACAAGTAACAATAAATGTTGGTAAGGATGTGGGGAAAAGGTACACTCATACATTACTGGTGGGACAACAAATTGGTACAACCACTCTGTAAAGCAGTATGGAGATTCTTCAGAAAATCTGGAATGGAACCACCATTTGACCCAGTTATCCCACTCTTCAGCATATACCCAGAGGACTTAAAATCAGGATATTATAGTGATGCAGCCACATCAATGTTTATAGCAGCTCAACTCACAATAGCTAAGCTATGGAACCAACCTAGGTGCTCTTCAATTGATAGAGAAAATGTGGTACATGTACAAAATGGAATATTACTCAGCCACACAAAAGAATGAAATTATGGCATTTTCTGGTAAATGGATGGAACTGGAGACTATTATGCTAAGTAAAACAAACCAATACCAAAAAAAAAAAAAAACAAAGTCAGAACTTCTCTCTGACATGTAGATGCTGACTCACAATAGATGAGGGGTTAGGGTAGAGGTCCACTGGATTGGATAGGGAGGAGTGGTGGGAAGGGAGAGGGGATGAGAAAGACAATAGAATGAATCAGACATAATTTTCCTATGTCCATATATAAATACATCACCAGTGTAACTCCACCTCATGTACAACCAGAAAAATAAAAAGTTATACTCAATGTATATATGACATGTCAAGATAACATTCTACTGTCATGTATAACTAAAAAGAACAAATAAGAAAGATTCATAGGTACCTAAAGACCCATGATCTCAGCTATTTCTCAGTTCTGGATGAATTTTAAAGCACCAAAATGCTTATGTACACTCCTAGGCTCAAGGACTTTGAATTCAAAGACCCCTCAGTTAAGTTCTCCATCTTGAGAGAGACATTAGTCTGGGCTGTTCCTGTGTTTGACTAGAAGAAAAATCTGATTAACACCATTATGCTTTTGGGAAATTATTATTCTATTGTACCAAGTTGTAACAAAATATATTTCTAAAACTCAACAGTTTAGACAGGGTCCTGGACACAGAACAGTAACCTACTCTCCTTTTTAGTAATTTTTTTATTATTAACAAGAAAAGGAAAACTAAGTAATAATGACCATAAAACAAAATAGTTGGAGTTCTTCCACTGGGAAAAAAATTTGTTTTCTTACAGTGAACTAAATGTTAATTCCCAAGAGCATCTTTTGGAAGTTTAGAAGATAAGGTGATAGATTAGCCCAGAGAGGTAGTTTGGCTAATATAATCTCATTAATGAAGTTGGAATCTCACCTACAAATAATAACTCATCTCTGCCAGGGACTGACAGAAATTCAAAAGGTTAGGTTAAGGTATTGTAATGTCTGTATAAAAATATTTGCAAACTATAATCCTTGGAACAGTATTGTCCTGAGAGTTATTAATAAAAATTATGTGAGAAAGGGGTGTTAATAAGTATAATGTGAGAAATATTCAAATATTTCTAATGCTCTCTTGCCTCCTCTTATTTTCCAAAGGACATCAGCATATTAAAGTCCATGAAAAAATATTGCAGCAAAGAAACCAGTTTTACATCATTTAACTAAGTGCTTCACAAATACCTTATAACATCCCTTAGAACTAATAATTCTCTGAATATGCTGAACAATTAAATCTATATAAGCACCACAGGATGGTCAGCTCTTTAGACCTGAATTCTCAAAACTCTCTCAGGTCTCCAAGATGATTAGACTCTGTGTGACGTAGACCTGCTAGTCTGAAGACATACAGTTTAAAATAAGGGTAAACCACATGATATCTGGCATAAAATGGCTAAACAGAAATGCTCTTAAATTATTCCTGAGGCACAGGTGTAGAGTGTTCAGTGGTGTTACATAGGAAGTGCCACCTGGTTAGGCAAATAGTGGACCCACTTTCAATTCCAATTCCAATTTGCAAGTGGTTCTTCTAAACCAAAAGAGATTTATACCCTCTACTATGACCTTCCAACCACCAGGTATGACCACCATGGTATGCAGAAGAATGCTGATCCAACAGGAAGGGCATAGACAGCACTCAGATTACAGATTTCAGACATCTACAACATCACAAAGCCATTACTGGGTTGCTGGACAAAGATTAATTACAAGATCCAAGATTAGCAGGCATCTTGTGATGCACAAATCACAACATGCCCCTTAATGCTCACTTCCTCCCTGCCTAGGCCCCATTACCTTCTGCTGTGCTAAGTACAGATCTATGTAGCTTTCCCATTTCCTGTGGTCTTAAGAGCTCTATAGACTCTTCTGAAGGGAGAAGACAAGTGCTTCCTTTAAGTAACATTGTTACCGGCTACAGAGAGGCATATTCAAGTGTGTGTAACATTATCCCACATCTGAAATTACAGTTTGCTCAGACCTTCAACATCTTCACTAATCCTACATGAAACCTGTATTCCATGTTCCTCTACCCAATTATTTTTTTTTAAAGAAAGAGTGTGTGTGTGTGTGTGTGTGTGTGTGTGTGTGTGAGAGAGAGAGAGAGAGAGAGAGAGAGAGAGAGAGAGAGAGAGAGAGAGAATTTTTTAATATTTATATTTGTTTTAGTTTTCGGTGGACACAACATCTTTGTTTATATGTGGAGCTAAAGATGGAACCAGGGCCGCACGCATGCCAGGTGAGCGCGCTACCACTTGAGCCACATCCCCAGCCCCTCTACCCAATTATTATAAGATATTCACACATGCATGTGAACTGTCTTAGGAGTCACAATTAAAATACAGGTCATTATTATTGCTGCTGTTTCCAGAAGATTCCTTAGCCCCTGTGTACATTACTGGATATAGACAACTACATGAAGGAATTATATATTTTACTCATTGCACCCAGTCAAGCTTCAGTTCTAGATCACTTATAACCCTTCATGTTTATTGTCTTAAATTGCTCAGGCGGCTATAACAAAATATTGTATAATGGATGTCTTGAACAACAGACATTAATTCCTCCCAGTTCTGAAGACTGGGGAATCCAAGATTAAGGTGCTGGTAGATGTACTGTCTGTTGAGCACTCCCTTCCTGATTTGCCCGTGGCCATCTTCCTTATCCTCACATGGCAGATAGCAAGAATGAGGCAAATTCTTCAATGTCTTCAAGTGGGTTCCTCCCTCATCACCTAACCACCTCCCAAAGGCCCTATCTACAAATACCCTCACATTAGGACTTCCTGATATGAATTTGGGGAGAACACAAACATGCAATCCATAATATTCTGCCCAAAGATTTCCAAGATGTAAGTCTTTGTCAAATATAAAATAAGTTTATTGCATCAAAATCTCCCTCAAAGTGTTTACTCACTCTGGCATCAACTCTAGAATCCAAACAAAGTCTCATCTAGCAATCAGCTAAACAAAATATTAGTGAGACTCAAGGTACAATTCATCCTGAGGCAAAATTCCTCTCTAGCTATGAACCTATGAAACAAAACAAGTCATGTGCTTCTAATATACAATGTTGAGACAGGCAAAGGGGAGACATTCCCAGTACAAAATAAAGAAAAAAAAGAGAGAGAGAGAGAGATGGGGAACTATATGCCAAGCAAGCTCAAAACCTAGCAAGGCAAACCCCAAGAGATCTTAAGGCCTGAGAATAATCCAGATTTACTGTTGCGTAGTCCATAAGATTTTGCCCCTGGCCTCCCGCAGTCGACTTCCATATACAAGTTCAGTGAATCTTAACCAAATTGTTCAATGGAGATTGGCTTGCAACTTGGAGTGGCTGACGACCTTCTTGAATGATGAAGTCCAGATTCTGAACAGCTTGTGGAATGTTCTCTGGGCATGCTGCCCACCACTCCCTACCACATCCCAGTCACTTGTTGCTGATTTGGTGTGCATGGTTACATTCACCCCTACATAGATGTACTCTCAATTTTGAGATCAAGAGTCAATATCAATCCCCTCCTACCATATAATTTGGTATATGCTCATATTTTGATTTTGTAACCCCACCTCTTGTCCCCCCCACACACACACATACTATTTTTGCTTTTAGTAAGGAAACTACTTAATCATATCACTTTTTTCCCAGATATCTTTATTTTACCTTCTTAGAACCTTATAAAGTTCTCTCTCCTGAATACCTGAGCCTGATCTTTACTACCTGATCCCACGTTTTCATTCACATGAGACGTTACTGTCTTTGTTTGGGGGTGTTTCTTCTCTCTGAGCCAACAGTCAGCTTCCCCCCAAATTCATTTTACTGAAAAGCTATCCACCTTTCAGATGAAAATTCTGTCTGGAATAAAAATATATTTATAGCACATCGTCCAAACTTTTAACAAATAATTTAAATGTAATTAATAGACCTTTTTTTCCCCAAATCATTACTAGATGACATCTTAATCTTTTGCCTACAATATATTGTGCTCATTTAAAAAAAAAAAACAAAACAGTGATTAAACTCAGGGGCAGTCAATCACTAAGCCACCTCCTCAGCCCTATTTTGTATTTTATTTACAGACAGGGTCTCACTGAGCTTCTTAGCATCTTTCTTTTGCTGAAGCTCACATTGAACTCTCGATTCTCCTGCCTCAGCCTCCCAAGCCTGTGGGATTATAGGCATGTGCCACTGCACTGGACTGTTCCCAAATTCTTAAAACTATAATGGGAGTTCATAACCCACTTGAATCAAATGTATGAAATATGATATGTCAAGAGCATTGTAATTTTTTGAACAACCAATAAAAAAATATTCTTGTGACTACATGTAATAGAGCTTCATTCATCATTTTAACTATATTTTATCTATGCAAATTTTATTTATACATTTTAAAATGAACAATTTCTTATTATTCTTGAAATTTTTAATTTTATGAACATTCACTTATCCATAATGATTTTTATGTTTCATTTTATTTACACATATTTTGAAATGTTTAACTTTAAAATATTTATTTATCCATAATGATGTTATCTGTTTCATTTTATTTCTACATATTTAACTATATTTCATACTGGATTCTTTTTTAAGATAAGTAGCTTCATAGAACATAAATCTTTGGTGAAATTTTCCTTATATAGTAACCTTACCAGTTTAAAAGTCTCTGTTTTTTCAAGATATGAAATTTATCCCACATAATGAGACAAATCCATGTCAGACTTGTCAATTTTTGACACTAGAGTAGCATTTAATGTATTAGTCAGCCTTCCATAACTATAAAAAAGTATCTGAGGCAGACTGCTTTATAAAGAAAAGATGTTCATTTTGGCTCATGGTTTGTAAGGTATGAAGGCAAAACAGCATTTCACAGGCTTTAGCAAGGACCCCGTGAGCTGTACCACATTGTGGTGGGAGCAGATACATTTCTCTGTGGGGTCTCCTTGTGAAGCCACTAAGATTCAATAATGGAGTGTTATGGTTTGGATATTAGGAGTCTCCCAAAAACTCATGTGTGAGACAATGCAAGAGGGTCCAGAGGGGAAATGATTGGTTATGAAAGCCTTAATCGAACAGTGAATTAATCCCCTGTTGGGATTGACTGAGTGATAGGGTGTGGCTGAAAGAGATGAGTCATTGGGGGCATGGATTTGGAGTATATATTTGTATCTGGCAACTGGAGATCGATCTCTCTCTCTCTCTCTCTCTCTCTGCTTTTTGATCATCATATAAGCCAGTTCCCTCTGCCATATTCTTCTGCAATCTTGTTGTGTCTCACCTCAAGCCCCAAGGAATGGAGCCAACTGTCTATGGACTGCAGCCTCTGAAACTCTGAGCCCTCAAATTAACTCTTCCTCCTCTACAGTTGTTCTGTTCAGGTCCTTTAGTCACAGCGATGGAAAAGCTGACTAAAATATGGAGGCTCTACCCAAATAACCCAATCTAATACAATCACTTCCCAAAGGCCCTATCTCTAAATAATATAGTAAGATTAAGTTTCTACCTCTTCTTACCATAAACACAAGGCTTTGTGGATTCAGCTCTGGCAGGGGAACAAACCGTATTCAAACTATAAAGGTGAGTCCCAGACATTGGGATTAGGCACCAGGAGGAGACTTAATAGCTGCCGTTCTTATGTGATGAAGAAGTAGGTTTTTAAAAAATCCCTGCCATCCTCAGTTATAAGAAAGAATGAGCTGTCCTTCAGTTGAGCAGTGATGCTCCCTGACACTGCCTCTTCCTACGTAGATGAGATTAGCTAGCTTGGCTTTTCTTCTGGTTCCAGAGACCTCCTTCAGCCTACATTGCTAGAGGTATTGGAAGAGATACGTGGGCATGTGAGTGGAAAACATGCTAGATGAGAGTTACTTCTGTTCTGGACCAAAGTCAAGGAAGATAGCCATGGGGGAGGAGGCATTCTGGTATATGCTATTTCAGAGAATGTGGTAAGGATATTTTTTAATTACTAAGCATATTTTGTTAGTTTGCATTCATCACTGTAAAAAAATAAATAAAAACTGAGACCACCAACTTTAGAAGAAGAAAGGTTTATTTTGGCTCACAATTCTAGAGGTTTTTGCCCATGGCCTCTCTGTTCTGTTGCTTTAGACCTGAGGTGACACAGTATTTCATGAGAACACATGGTGGCAGAGGCCTGTTCCTACCATGGCATTCGGGAAGTAAAGAGGACAAGAAGGGACTGAGATTCCAATATCCCCTTCGAGGGCACACTGCCACTGATCTAACTTCCTTCCACTAGGCCTCATCTCCTAAAATTTCCCATCAAGGTTTTAGAACATGAGCCTTTGGGGGACATTCACTTAGCACATAGTTAAAGAAATATGGTTCCATTATTTCCAGTTGCATACTACCAGAAAGTAGGGCAAGGAAGTATAATTTACACAACTTTTCTTAAGAGAATCACTTATTTAAAAAAAAAAATGTCTGAATGACTTGTAATTAATGACTCATTTGTTAGAGGATGAATGTGTATTTCTGAAGTACTTGAGGGTATTATTGCCAAACATAACTAATTGCCTACAATTCTGCTTATACCATTTTTACTCTCTTACAGTTTTGTTTATAGCACTCCCAGTAATGGACTCTTGACCTGATATAGGCCCTCCACAGCAGGAGGCTGACCATGAGCTTCACCTTAAGCCTCTAATTGCACTGACACCAAAGCACTTTATCCCAGGGTTCTTTTAAAACCTTGAGGTCTGCTCTTTTCCTTGGCCAGAGACTAAACAGAAGCAGCTCTTCTCACCTGTGTCCTCCACCCGTGTCCCAGTTTTGTACTATGCTTCCTCTCATCACCCCACGTTTCACTGCCTCCTTCCTTCCTAAAGTTTTCCACTGAAACATGGTAAACAAGCTCTTCTTCAGCTATTCATAGAATACTCCTTCCACTCTTTGTCCTGGCTAAGACCTTTCCCCACCTAAATTGCTGCTTTCTGAATTGGGCAGATTTCAGGAAGCAGTTCTAGCTCGTTTTCTTATTCCCCTGGGCCTGGAGGCCGGGAAGAGGGGTCAGCATTTTTTAAAACAATCATTCATGTCACTTCCAGACCATTATTTTTTCCTGTTGTATAAAAATTCCTGCTCATTTTAGGATCCTGCCATCGGATCATATGCTGGAATAGAATCTACTTGTATTAGAGCTGTGTGTAATATCTCTGAAGTGGGTGGGAGATAAGGATATTAGATAAATTTGGAAATGAATGCATACAATATGACCACAGACAAAATAAACTGCGTATAACTACTGTACAAAAGTTAAAGTTACTTCCAGCAAGAGGACGGGCTAACAATTCCAATTCTGCTATACATGTGCACTGCAATTGAACCATTGTATAAGTGGATATGGCAGATGGTGGGAGACAGATTCCTCACTGTTGGAGTGAAAGGTTACAGAAAAGCAAGAAGGGGAAGAGACTAGAATGACACTGTGGTAATGAATTAGAGTTTGAGACATTGGCATAAAGACATTTAGCTTAAAATAGAGATGGTTACATATAGAAGTATTATATATGGATATGTAGATATCCATATATATCTTCATGCATATACATATCTCCATATATAAATATATAAGCACACACATATATATTCAAGTTAATAGTTTTACATACATGTTTCCCTGTTGTGTTCTGTTTAAAGAGCCTAAAAGCATTGTCACTCCATTATACTAATGAGCATACCTAGCACCCAGATCTTGCTTTCATTTATCATTCTCTAATAAGAGGATCAGGACTCCTTGGAAAAATGTATGATTCTAGAACTAGAGCCATGAAGATCAGCCTAAATCATCTTGCTTTACCAAAGAGTAAGGAAATACCCAAAACAAAACAAAATGGGGCCAGGGGAACCCACACTTATGAGGATATATCAAAGGGCGAAGGATACAGAAACAATGGAAAGAACTCCCAAAGGCCCAAACAGGAACAATTTAAGAAAGAAAACAAGTAAATTAGTATTGGATTATAACCCAAAGTATAAAATACTTGAGTCTACACTTATATAAAGAAATAATTGAATAAAATAAATGAGAGAGGGGAGACAAATCTCCCGTGCAAAAGAATTCCAAATAATTCTTGTACTCTACCCTCAAATAGGTGAAGCATAACTCCCTATTCCACAATTTGGGATTGTGTATAGAGACTTCCAAAGATTACAGTATGGGGTACAGTGGGGTGGGATGAGCAAGGAGAGTCACTTTACAGTGGACAAACCTGAAAAACACTACTTTCTCCAGGTGATCAAGGTCAACTTCCTCAGTAACAAATTGTGTAGTCTGTACCCTAGATATAATATGACCCAGAATGACATTTTATATCATGTTCTTCCAAAACTCACAACTTTAGTCTAATCAGGAGAAAAACATCAGACTAATCCCCACTCAAAGGATATTCTACATAACTCCTGATTAGTGTTCCTCAAAATCATCAAAGTTATCAAAAGTGGAAAATATTAGAAACATTCATAGACAATAAGAGTCTAAGAAGATGTCACAAATGGAGTAACTGTGGCATCCTGGAAGTAACTTAGAGTGGAAAAGGACATCAGATAGAAACTAAGAGAAACTGAATACAATACATAATTTAGTTGCTAATGCTTGTTAGTATGGATTATTAATTATAATAAATATATTCATGTAAAATGTTAATAAGAGGAGAAACAGGGTACATAGCAATCTTTATACTATATTTGCAGCTTTTCTATAAATATAAAACCATTCATTTTTAAAATAAAATATATTTAAAGAGAAACAAATACAGAAAGATAAGTGGGATTAGAATTTTCTTTTTTATGTATATTTTAAAAATAATACTATTGTATTTTAACGTTTAGCTCTTAAAGTCTTGACATCAGCCAGTAGTCCCAAAAGTTGGTCTCTGGCTACTTCAGAGAAGTAGAGCTTTGTCCTTCATCAAGTAAGTAACTCCTGTTTCCATCTCCAGGAGGAGTTCCGCTGCATGGAGAATAGCAAAGAGCATAGTGATGCCCACCCCAAAAACTGCAGTCCCAGCATTTCTGCCCACTGCATGATTGGCAGTTGTCAGGATCTCCAAGAAAGACAGGACTCACACAGGGACTGGATGGAACACTTTCCTCACATAAAGAAGCAGAGCAAGACTGGATTTCATAAAGGTCCCGTGGTCAGCAGGTCTTGACCCAGAGCCAGGGGTCCTGCCTGCACCCTCTCTTGTGCTACAGGGAAAGGACCTTATGTCTTCCTCTGCCAGGAACAGAGAAAGCTGTAGGGTTGGCAAAATGTTATATGATGCACATGCTTTAAGCAGAACAAAGTACACACACATTAAACCCTAAACAAGAAAAGGTACTACAAAATAGGTTACAGCCCCAGCACAGGCCATGAGGGCTCCTTATCTCCATGTAAGGAAATGTCCAAGACCCAAAGCATACTCTTATGCACTGTACAAAGATGGACAGTCTGCTCATGACTTCCTTTCCAATGGCCCTCGTTCTCAGGAATATCTGAGAATACATATCTGACAGTGTAACCTCATTTTTAAAAAGGAAGTAAGTACAATTCTCACAAAGTAAGGAATAGAGGTAAGTAATTTTAAATATCAGGAGAATATAGTAAGCCATTATTACTAGAGGAACAATTACTTTTGCAAATTAAACTTTGGGAATCCTGCCAGAAAGGAAACTTCAAAATGAATAATGCCTAGAAGAAAAGTCTCACTCTGTCTAGAAAGACAATTCTCTACATAGGCTCCCAAAATCAGAAGGAGAGCAACAGAGATGAATTTCTTTCCCTAAGAAAGGCAGTATCTCAAAGGAGATATGAGAAGACATGAGTTCTACCCTGGACTGATACAAGAATTCCTCAGAATTTCTCAGACCCTTCGTGTCTGCCTGAAATATCAAATTTCAAGGAGACTGATTTCATTTTCAGATAGACCCCCAAATTAAGCTGTAATGTTCCATGATGATTTGCTTGTATTTTGTAAACATATGATTAATAAATTATGAATTGAGGAGATGAATATTACTTATAAAATGACTAGTACCTACCTATTATTTAGAAAGGCAGCATCAGCATAGAAGTTAAGAATGTAAGTTAAAATTCAACCTGAGCAATTATTTAACTTCTCAGAGTCTCAGTTACTTTGTTTATAAAGTGAAGGTATTTATAGTCCCTTCCTCATAGAGTTGCTACAAAAGTTAAATGAATTAATGTATGTTAAGTACTTAGAATGGTATCTGCCACATAGCAAATTCTGGATAAAAGATGGTTGTTGTTTTAAGTAAGAACACTCAGTGGCTTTTATCCATCTTTTCTTTATTATCCTTTATGTTCTACCAATATTCTATCTCAACACCATGTTGACCACCTGCCAGCCCCTCACTCACTTCTCCATACATGACCATTCTCTGAGGTACCCTGGAACAGGGTTTGCTGATTCTTTCAATTTTCATTCTTTTTGCCTACCTCTAGATATGGTTCTTATATATTTTTTTCCTCTATTGCAATCACTGACACTGAACTTTAGCAATAGTCAGTTAGAATTAATGGTTTCAACTCTGTTACCTTTATTCACCCCAATACACTCATGCCCTGAATTCAGACTAAATTTTATTTTTATTTTAACAAAATTTTATTGAGATATAATTCACATTCCATAAAGTTCTCACTTTTAAAGGTATACCATTCAATGATTTTTAGTGTTTATAGACTTATGTAACCATCAATGTTATCTACTTAAAGAACATTTTAATCACACCAAAAAGAAACCCCATATCCATTAGTGGTCTCCTCATTTTCCTCTACCACCAGCCACCAATAACCCCTAACCTACTTTCTGTCTATAGAATTGCCTACCCTGGACATTTCATATAAACAGAATGATAAAATATATAGCCTTTTTTGTCTGACTTCTTTTACTTAGCATACAGTTTTCTAAAATTCATCAGCTTTGTAGCATACATGAGCATTTCACTCCTTTTTATGGCCAACTATTATACCATTATATGAATACCACATTTTGTTTATCCATTCACCAACTGATGAACATTTAGGTTGATTCCTCAATTTGGCTATTATCAATAAATAATTGCTCAAATGAGAAATTGTGAACAAGTTTTGTGTGGACATATGTCTTCAGTTCTCTTGAGGATGTGTCTAGGGGAAGAATTATCGAGTCACATAGCAGCTCTATATCTAGCTTTGTGAGGCATTGCCATTGTTTTCAAACACAGTAGCTGCACCATTCATGTTACCACCAGAAACCTAAGAGGGTTCTAATTTCTATAACCTCCCAATATTTCTCATTGTTCATATTGTTTTAATAGCCAACTTAGTGGGTATGAAGTATTATCTTGTAGTTTTGATTTGTGGTTCCCTAATGACCAACTTCATGTGCTTTTTGGTCACTTATATATATTCTTTGGAGAAATGTCTATTTAAAACCTTCTGCCATCTTTTAAACTGGGTTATTATATTCTTGTTATTGAGTTGTAAAAATTAATTATGTATTCTGCATTCTGACAAGTCTCTTATCACATATTTTTCACAAGCATCTTCTCTCATTCTTTGGGAATTGACTTTCATTTCTTTATGTTGTCCTTTGAAACATCAAAGTTTTTAATCTTGTACATGCCAATGTATCTAATTTTTCTTGTCTTTCAATACCTAAAAAATCATTGCCTATCCAAGGCCATGAAGACTTACCATTATATTTTATTCTAAGTTTTATCGTTTTAGCTCTTAAATTTGAGTCTATGATTCATTTTGAGGTTTGTTTTTTTTTTGTATATAGTGTGAGGAAAGCTTCATTTCTTTGTATATTGCCCCAATACCATTTGTTGAAAATACTATTCTTACTCCAGTTGGATTTTCTAGGCACCCTTAATGAAAATCAGCTGACCATAAAGGTAAGGGTTTACTTCTTGATTCTGTTGTATTTCATTTATTTCCATGCCTTTTCCTTATTCCAATACAACAGAGTCTTAATTACTGTTGCTGTGTTCTAAGTTTAAGAATCGGGAAGTATGTGTCCTCAAATTTTGTTCTTCTTTTTCAAGATTATTTTGGCCACATTGGGTCCTTTACATAGATTTCTATGACGTTTTGTTTTAGATTTTTGCACATTTTGAAAGCTTAATGCCGTTAATATAATCACTGATTTGTAGAAGCCCTTTTAAGTTTGTGAAAAGCCCTTTTTGTGGGGGCAGAGTACTGGATAGCTTTTCCACTGAGCTACATCACCACTCCTTTTTATTTTTTTGAGACAGCATCTTAGTAAGTTGCTAAAGCTAGCCTCAAACTTGCAATCCTCTTGCCTCAGCCTACCAAATCACTGGGATTACAGTATATATCAACTCACCTGGTTAAAAAAGTTTTTAAGGTCAGCATTTCCAAAACACTCCATGCATTTGTCTTTACCCACATTTAGTTGTAAATCAAAGTCACATACATATCTCATGAGATTCTGAACACATTTAGAAATATTTTCAAAATTAGTTTCATATTATATAACTTTGGGAAGTTTGCAAATAACCCAGGAGATAAGAGAACTAGCCAATCAGGTTGCTATGTCAAAATGGTGAATGAGACAAAGAACTAATCTTATTGTTACTATGTACCTTGAACAACATTTAATGTCTTCTGATGGCTTCAACCTATTCTGTACACCAATTCTCACCCAACTACTTTGCCTTTAGGAAGCATTAAGGGCTGACCGAGTGAGATAACTGGATGCTATGTGGATAATTAATAGGTATTACCACTTGAATACAAATATATTAATAAAGTCATTATTTAACTAGTGTCACCATTATGAACAAAGCTAGTTATTTAATTTGAATAACTACTTTCATTTAAAAAAAATAAAAGGAAAGGAAACTCAGGGCTGAGGATATTGCTCAGAGGTAGAGTACTTGCCTATCATGCCCTGAGTTCAATCCCCAGAACCCATTTTAATATTTGGTGTAGTAAATCAGATATTTAGTTGTCTTTCTGCTTCTTCAGACATTATGTTTTCTTCTTCTTCTTCCTCCTTCTTCAGCCGGTAATACTTACCAATGGCATACTGGTATTTTGGGGTGCTGATACTCAAAATCGGATGCAAAAAAGTCACACATTGAAAGGGTTGAGGTGGCAGCCAGAAGTATGTACAACCATAAGTTGGGGACCAGGTTAGTTTTGTTGGACCAATAGTAGGCAAAACATCTTTCTTTTCTAGTCCATCAACTTCATTGTCATTTGTACTGTATTTTTCCATTGTTTTACCACTAACAAAGTGGAGGACCCTCCTTGGGACCTTTATTCTTTTTCCCTATGTCTCCCAGTTCTACATTTGGGGGGGGGGATGGAGGTGGCGTGGGTACCGGGGATTGAACTCAGGGGCTCTTGACCACTGAGCCACCTCCCCAGCCCTATTCTGTATTTTATTTAGAGACAGGGTCTCATTGAGTTGCTTGGTGCCTCGCCATTGCTGAGGCTGGCTTTGAACTCCCAGTCCTCCTGCCTCAGCCTCCCAAGCCACTGGAATTATAGGTGTGCGCCACCATGCCTGGCCCAGTTCTACATTTTCAATGCCTCTTTCATTACTCATGAAATGCCTCAACTCCCCACACAGCAACTGCTTCTCCTTCCACACCTCCCACCGGCTCCCGGTCCATCATCCTGGTCACCACAGGGCTGCAGCAACGCCCACCTTGGGCCATGCTCAGCTAAATCACTGTGAGCAAGATGTATTCACATTTATTTAGACTTTCTTTAACTTCTTCCAAGAGTGTTTTATAGTTTTCAGAATATAAGTTTTTAACTTCTTTTGTTAAATTCATCCCTACAAAATTTATTCTTTTTGATGTTATCATAAATGCAATTTTTTTTAATTTCTTTTTTGGATATTTCATTGTTAGAGTATAGAAGTACAATAAGATCTTGTTCTTGCATCTAGCAGCCTTTCTGACTACTATTATATTACTATAATATATAAAACATAATATATTATTATATTATTTATTATGTTAATTCTAAAAAATTGATGGATTCCTTAGGATTTTTTTACATACAAGATAATATAATCTGAAAATAGAAATAATTTCATTTCTTTATTTCCAATTCAGTTATATTTTATGTCTTTTTCTTGCCTAATTTCTCTGGGAAAAAACTACAGTGCAATGTTGAATAGAAGTGCTCAACACAGATATTTTTGTTTTGTTCCTAATTTTAGGGAGTACACCTCCAGTTTTTCATCAGTTAGTGTGATATTAATTGTGGGTATTTCACATTGATAGACTTTTTCGTAATTTGTTTAGTATTTTCATAATGAAAAATTACCAGATTTTGTAAATGTTTATTTTCTACAGGTTAAACTTTCTTTTTCTTATTATTGATCCATCAGATTTTAATAATATTTATGAATATGCAGAATTTAAAGTCTTCTTGATTGAAAGACATAAACACAATGTAAAATGATAGTATAAATTACCCCTCTTCATTTACAAAGGAATGAAATCTTCTTTTTTTTAATTGCTTTTATTTTTTTAAATACATGACAGTGGAAGGCATCACAATTCTAATTACACATATAGAACACAATTTTTTATATCTCTGTATATAAAGTTTGTTCACACTAATTCATGTCTTCATACATGTACTTTGGATAATGATGTCCATTACATTCCACCATCATTTCTAACCCCCAGGTTAAACTTTCTAAAGGATGGTTCCAGTTTTATTACAAATCTTGAGTGATTCCACACTACCCTTTAAATTAGCAGACTCGTCAACTCTTGAGTTGATGCTTTAATGCCATGAGATACTTGAGAATCTTGGACAGAAATGGATATATTCTGCATTAGAGAGGACTGTGAATTTTGGTGGGGTGAGAGGGTGCACTGTGGTAGGCAGACTATTTCTGTTCTAAATATGATGAAGTGTCATTCCTGTGATTATTTTTGTTTTATAGCACAACTGGCCTTCAGTTTGGGGGTCCTGAACTAATAAAATGAGCCCTTAAAAGCTGAAAGTTTTCTTCACCAATAGTGGAAGAGTAAGAAAGGGAAGTTAAAGCACAGGAAGGACCCAATGTGTCATTTCTGGTTTAAAGATGGAGAAGGTCATATCAGAAGGAAGCCAAGCAGCCTTTAGAACCAGAAAATAACCCCTTCCCGACAGCCAACAAGTAAACAGAGACATCTGACTCACACACAAGGAACTAGATTCTGTCAACAATCTGAATCAGTTTGAAGGCAGATTATATTCCAGAACTCCCAGACAAGAGTTTAGCCTTACCAATCCCCTGGCGGGAGCCTGTGAGACCTTAAACGTGGGATCCAACTAACTCTTCCCACACTTTTGGCTCACAGAATTTGAACTAATAAATGTGTATTGTTTTAAGGTACTAAAATTGTGGTACTTTGTTACACGGCAATAAACAACTAATACAGGGACTGAGAAGAAACAGTCTCCAAAAGTGAGTGTACCAAGTAATATATTATTTGAGGAGACCCTTGGAAAAGTACATGTTGCTGGCTAGGGGACTTCTTAGTCATGTGAAATTCTTCCTCCATTCAGATATGATGGGCTTGTCAACTACCATTAGTGTTATAGTTTGGCATTTTAAAGGCTTGAACTTTTAATTTTGTTTCCCAGTTAATTTGTAAACATTTAAGAAGAGAAGAAAATTGAAGTATGAAAATTTTTATAATTTGCTTTTTGGTCAGAGAAATTATACTTGCTTGCTATTTTGTAATTTTTCCTTTATATACAAAAGGAATCTGATTTGTATTTGCACCAAAGGAAAAGTTTGAAATTGAATATTATAACTATCATTTATTTTATTAGAGACAGATTAGATTATCCACAATGGCCAAAAGGGGGAACCAACCCAAATGTCCAGCCATAGATGAATGGACAAAAAAAAAAGTGATGAAATATTATTCAGTCTTATGAAGGAAAGAATTCTAACATATTGTACAACATAGATGATTATATGTTAGAAAACATGAAATGACAAATATTGTGTGATTCTACTTATATGAGAGATCTGAAGTAGTCATATTAATAGATACAGGAAGTACATGGTGATTTCCAGGACCTGGAAGTGACGGTGGGAAGGGGGAGTTAGTCCATTTCAGATGAAAAAGTTCAACAGTTGCAGAACAATATAAATGTACTTAATTCCACTAGATTATGCAGTTAAAATAGTTGAAATGGTAAATTATATGTTATGTGTAGTTTACAGCACTTTTTAAAAACAAGGATTATATCTTTCTCCTTTGGAAATCATCAGGTGTGTCGAAGGATTTTCACCATGGGCAAGCTTCTATGATAAAACTCGTTCCCTTTCCAACTACTTATTTGTGTGAAAAATTTTCTCAGAATTAATGTCTTTTACAACAAAAACTAGGAATACAATTGCTGTCCAATCCTGTTTCTCTAGCAACACTTAAGAGACTTGAACTAATTGAAACAAAGCAGCACTCTCAATGAGTGGTAGATTTGCAATGAAATTTACTTTTATGTTTAATTATATTTATTAAAATGTGTCATTGACCTGGTGTGGTGGCACATGCCTTGTAATCTCAGCTACTTGGGAGGCTGATACAGGATGATTAAAAGTTAAAGGCAAGCCTAGGCAATTTAGGAAGATCTTGTCTTAAAATGAAAAGGTCTGGGAATGTATCTCAGTAATAGAGCATCCCTTCGTTCAATTCCCAGTAACCACCCCCCCCAATAAAATGTATAATTGTGTTGTTTTGATTATTTTTGTGCCGATAATAAGTATAATGCTAAATAAATAAAATGTAGTAAAACAGAGTCATATTCATAGAAAATAAAAAGTATTTGTTTTAATTTACAGCCATAACTTTTTGCAAAGAACTATAATAGAGGATTCTGGAAGGATATTATATTTTTATAACTTTGGAAGAAAGAGTGAAATGAAAATCCTTAAATTGGAAACTAGAACAATGTAAAATTTCTGGCTGTGAAAAACTATCTTTTCTCGTATTTTTAAAATAGATGATGGGAGATCTCAAATGCTATAATATTTTGATTCTGCACTAGATACATTTAAAAATAATGTAAATAATTTTATTTTAACATCAAACCAGAAGTATGTACTCTTTCCGGTAATTATACTTTTCTTTTGAAAGTTATGCTAATTGTATAACTATATAGTTATATTTAATTGTACGGTTACAGGGATTATCCTTCGAGTTTTACCATGAAGACCTAGCACAACACAGCAGTCCACAGTTATCATATTGACCTTCTCCCAGATGATATGCGGATTTGCAAATACTTCAATTCTAAATATTATTATCCTTCTCAACTTACAAGTTAGTTGTCAATTATTATACTTATTTTTCTTCTACCCTTTGTTTTAAACTCACACAAATTCAATATCATTTTATATAAGTATTTGTTAGCCTTATTTTCAAATTTCTCAACTTCTTTTGTCTACTTTCCTTCGTGCATCTCAGACCTTCTTTTCAGAATCATCTTGAGAATTTCCAGTAGAAGTTCTTAAGTGTAGATCTGTTGATAAATTCTCTTGATTTTTTATTATTAGAAAATGCCTTTACTTTGCTTGACCTTATTCTCAAAAGTTCCCCTTGGTTTGTACAAGAGTTGTTTTCAGAAGTCATTCTAGTGCCTCTGCTCTGCTTGTTGTTGTGGAAGTCTCTGCTGCAGTTCTGACTAATCATCAACAGCTTGTCTGCTCTCTGTAGGTGATTTCTGGATTTCTTTTTGGTTTTGGTATTCAACAATTTTATTTCAATCTTTCCAGGTATCAGTTTTTTCCAGGTTTATCCAAGGTGATATAAATGGATTCAGGCCTTCCATCAATTCAAAACATTTCTCTTCAACATTGCTTCTTCTCAATTCTCATCATTTCTGTATGGGATTCTGTCTCTACGAGGATTCCCCTAGTTCTTCTCAACACTTTGAATCCATGTGGTCACTTGAGGAGCTCATTAACCATTACAGAATTCTCATGCAAGAGGGCAGCACTGGGGCTGAGTCTGACTTTCTAACAATCGTCCAGGTGAGATCTTGCTACTGTTCTCATATCATACTTCAAGTAGTACAGTATTTGACCTTTTCTTTCTATCTTCCACAACTCTTAACATTTCTTTCATGTTTTTTACCTTTTATTTTTCCAGTTGTGCTCCAGTTAATTGCTTTGGTTCTGTTTCTCTTCCTGAACATCTATTACACTCTTCAACTTTTTACTTTTTAACAACTGTAATTTTCATTTCTAATATATATATATAATTTCTAATATATATATATTCTAATATATATATATAATTTTCCCCAATGAGAGGATCCCCCACCAACACAGCACACACACACACACACACACACACACACACACACAGTCCATTTTGTTCCTAGAACTGGAAGTTATGAAAAGGATTTTCACCTAAGTCTCTCTCACAATTGACTATGTGTGATTCTCAACCCATTACATGGTTATTTCCCCAGGTCCTGACAATAATGTTTGAATACCTTTCATTAGTTAGAAAAATACATTAGAGTCTCAACTCGGAGAGTAAGAGCTATAGAAAAATAGGTCCAAGTAGAGCTTGTGTATCTCTCTATACAGAATACTGAGTGAAGAACAATACTACACCCCTAGGAAAAGTCAAAGATTATTACTCCCACTGAAGTGTGGAAAATGCAGGGTGGTAATTCTAACAAGCTCCATGTAATTCTCTAGTTAGATAATGCAAATCATTGATTCACAGGAAGTAATCATGAATTTTCATAACTTGAGTTAGTTTATGACTCCAATAAAAGCTGTTGTTCTAGATAGAATCTTTTTAATTGACTAAATTAGTACAGCCACTGACACCTGGTAACCAGTTGTTTATTCAGGGAATTTTTTTCAATGGTAACAGGCAGAAAACATCAAAAACCATTAGCCTTCCCTGGAAGAAAGAATAGTATACTGCCTCAGGATACATCACAATGTAGTTCTCAGGGATCTTGACTGTTTCCCATTCCACAACTCACTGGTTCATCACACTGATTATAATAATATAACCTGAAGAGCAAAAAATAGCAGGTTGCCTAAAGGCCCAAGGTTGACCTAGGCTTGTCAGAAGACAAGGGACTGTGTTCTACAGATCTTGAGGGATCTTATAGCTCTGTGAAGTTTTTGGTAGACCCGTATCCTAGCTTAAGTCAGCAAATTCTTTCCAAAATAAAGTTACAATGTCTTCTATATACAATTCTTGGTGAGATTTCTGCATTCTATATACTGAATTTACAAGGTAACTTATTCATTTGGTGATTTGAAACTCACCTAATTTGAGTAAGATCCAAAGCAAGAGAAGAGTCTTCATCCTGGCTAAACTGCTCTTCAGAACAGCTATGTAATCCCCACAACTCAGCCAATGTAATATTATGGCAGAATAAATGCCTTGAGCAGATGAGAAAAATGTATGAAGTTTGTGGTAAGTTCTTATAAAATAATCACAGTGTAGTCTCTCAAAAGTTTTGAAGAAAGTCGTTCTCTTTGGTATTTTACTATTATTCTTCTGGCAAACAAGATTTTGCTTGCCACTGTGCCTTACTAACTCATTATCTGGGGGTCAGAGACCTCAGTTGATCATTGTAAACTTCGAGTTATCCGAACCACCTAACCCTAAACTGGCCATAAGCAACACACACCATGATCAAGGAGGTGCTGATGTGTTGGAGACAAGCCTCAGAAAGATCCTTAAGGAAGAAGCTGAATAAGAATGTTGTGCACCCTTCTAGCAGGCCTGTAGCTGTCATGCCGCCATTTCCCCCTCAGCTCTCTGCACAGGCCCACATTGCTTCATGGGAAGTTCCTCTGACTAGGTAATGTGAAAGGGAAACCTGTGGTTAACAACAGACAGAGGTAGATGACCTGATATTCAAGTCCACTCGGAGGTGACCCTAAAGAGAAGTTAAGAGAATTCTCCTCAATGGAAAGAGATTTAAGGACATTTCTTTGCTTTAAGTTTTTATTTATTTTTTTAACCAGGAAAGGCTAACTTATTAGATTTAATAGATTATCAAATTCAGAAAAATAGAATCAGAGACTCAAGGGGAATATTTGTGTCTCACATCGATGCTCATTATAATGTTTTTGCTGCAGAGAAAGGTCCTAGCTGGTGAAGTTCAACTAACTTGTAGTATCAGGCTCTTTCTCTAGTCAGCTCATCCTTGTTCAGTGAGTTTCTGAAATCATCCATGTAGGCAAGGATATATACAAATTCATCAACAAAGACATGTTCTCCCTATGGCTGACTCTCTCTGTAAAAGTCAGGTGTTATCTCTGCCAACAAAATTATTGACCTTGAACCAACCTAATATAATAGAATACTGTACTTGAATCAGATCTCCATCCTGTAGCAGATTGATCACATAGAATCCTGATATACCTTTGGGACAGATGTTTATTCTGGACTTGGTATGCCTTCCATGTCTCATATTCTCCTCAAATAATACCAACCGCCGATTCACATGATAGCTTTTTCAACCTAGTGGAAAATCACACGTTGCTTCTTACCCAGAAAGTCCTTTTAACTATGAAAAGAAACAAGGCAATGGGGGTAAGAATGCACTAGTTATATCTGCTTCTTTGTCACCTCTATGTAGCTAGAGTTATCTGATAAAAAAAATCTTCATTGCAATATCATCTAGTAAATAATAACATTTTGCAAGACTGAAATATTGTAAATAGAAGAGGAATAAACTGATGGCTATGAGTTCCAGCACTAAGGACTGAATGAGATTGGTCTCTCTTATCGCTATAACTCATGACTCATTCACAAAATATTTGCCCACCATCTCCATGACTTTTTTAGTCTACTGACTTAGATTTTCCATATTCAAGGGAGAAATGGTGCCATTAATGTATTCAAATATAATTCCACTAGATTGAAAGTAGGATTGTCCCAACAAAAACCTGGCATTTGATCTTGTTCCTCTAAGAGAAATAGAGTGTTATAAAGTGGAAGGACTGTGGCTAAAATCCAGTTGAACCTAAAGTGCCTGTATTAAGTCAAAAGGTACAGATTAATGAAAGAGTCCTACATCCAAAGCAGGACACTAAGAGCTCAGATTCATCAGCAATGAAAGTTCCTGTGAGAAACCCAACAGACTGAGGTTCTTACTGAAAACATTATCAACCATGGCTCATGCCATTGCAGAAGAAAGAACTATAACATCTGTCCTTATTTTCTTCCTTCTTATGTTACATATACACCCACATAGTATACACAGATAAAATACCTTTCTCTTTCCTTTCTTTTCCCTAAGGATAGTTAATTTTATTGCTTGGTCCTTATCTTACAGAATTTAGGATGGGAACCTGACTGAAATCCTAAATAAATTCTGATTTCTTCCCTTTGTTAGTTTCTGATCATTCAAAGATTAGTTGTTATGACATTAAGCAACTTTGAAAGTATAAGTATGGAACTATACTTTTTAATTTTTTATGTATTTTTACTATCATTTATTTTATTAGATATAATATAATTATCCATTCTACAATACAATGCAAAAGATAAAGGATACACTTGAATAATTTTTTGAGTATATATGTGAGACAGAATGGTTGCACATGTGTATGAATGGATAGATGGAGGGAGAGAAGGATAGATGGATGTGTAGAACAGGAAAGAAAAAATGTATGTGATATTAATCCATTAAAGAGAGCTCTATTTCTTCCTTCTGGAATTCATATTAGACAAGCATTCTAGAGCATATCAGTGTATGTGTTTTCTTTATGTCTTTTTATCTCAACTTTTTATCATCCATAATTTTATTACAAATAGTTTTCTTCAGATGTGTCTTTCAGTTCATTAATTCACTTTTTATCTGTATCCAATATCCTGTTTAAACCCTTACTGGGTTTTTATTTCACTGTTTATATTTTATTTTCTTTTTTCCTGGCACCAGGGATTGAATCCAGGGGTACTTAACCACTGAGCCACATCCCCAGCCCATTTTTCAATTTGATTTAGAGACAGGGTCTTACCAAGTTGCTTAGCACTGGCTTTGAACTTGTGATTCTCATGCCTCAGCCTCCCAAGCTCTTGGGATTATAGGTATGCACCACTGTGCCTTGCCATTGTTCATATTTTCAATTTCTAAAGTCTCTATTTGCTTCCTTTGATACAGTGTTTCTTCTTTTAATCTTTTAAATATACATTTTTAAAGTTTAACAGATAAACTCAACACCTAAACTTCTTAAGGTTATCATTTGTATATTTGTTTTGTTTTGTTTTGTTTTTGTCTTTGCTGATTCTAGTTCAGAGTGAATTTATTTCCTTGAACATTATGATGCTGTAGAATGTGAACTCATCTTCAGATTATTTCTGTGGGAAACCTCTTTGGCCTGAGCCATGTATTTGCTTTTCCCAATTGCTCATGAGTTTCACTGGCCTGTGACCATTTCTTATATTGATCCTCAGCTTATGGATTCATGTAGTTTACAGAGTGGTATATATTTGGACCCAAAACCCATGAGATGACAAACTTATATAATAAAAATTCTCTTGGGGAAACTTTGTCCTCAAGCAACCAGACTTAGTCAGAAAAGGTTTCACATGGTCTCCTTTGGTGGGTGAGCAAATTTATTTTCTAGTCAGTCTTTCGCTAAGAGTTTTGCCCTTCAAGAATCTCAGTTTATACAAGGCCTCAATTCTAATTCCTGTCTCTTACAGGCACCATGCTTTATTATCTCTCTCTCCATGCTGTTAAGTTCTAAATCCCTAGGTTAGTATGACTATTCACACCCATCCCCTTAAAAATACACCTATGTGTGCACATGCACATGCACATGCACGTGCACACACAAAAGCTGTAACTGCTATAAGGTCAGATATGTATATTCACTCTTTTCCTGGAGATTGTGTTTTGCGAACTCAACTATGCACTTAAAAAAGAGGTCTGAAACATTCTACATCCAGAATTTCTACGTATTTTGTCATGAGAAGATTTACAGGTTATTTCATATAAATTATTGTCTGAAAAAAAAAACTTCTTATGTAGTAATAAGTAAGAAAGTTTGGGGAGACAATGAGTCTTACAAAAGCAGTTTAATTTCCTGAGACAGGAAATGGGTGGAGGAAGAGAAAAAGACACTCCTGACCATTAAGTAGCACCCATAAAGAATCCATAACGGCAAAGAGTGAAGCATTGGCTTCCATGATTGACAAGAAAATCACTGACCCAATCAGAGAAAACTATTGGATAAAGGGGCACAGAAGTAAGAGAAGAAGGGTGCTGGATTGTGTTTTCTGGGAGATGATAGGAATTTTCTATTAAAGATCTGTATCAGATTGTTTTGAAAAGAAGTAAACAGTACATGAGACTTTAAGAGTCGGCCTAGATTTCCAGTACCATGGGGAAAGAGACATAAGAAAAAAAGCCTAACAATTTTAAAATGAAGCTCATTTAACCAAAGGAGATAGATATAATAGAGCTCAGAGTTGACTTCTGAAGCCCAAAAGGAGACTGAACCCTCTGATAGAATTTGACATTGAACAAGCATTGACAGATGAGCCTCCACAAGCACTTCTGACAAGATATAGTTCCCTCAGGCTGTGGACAAACCTAGAAGTGGGCGACTGACAGCCTGCAGCACACACACCAATTTATTCTACCTTGTCCGCATTTTATGATTACAAATCAGTTTTCTTTGATGTGCCCCATTTTTCACTGCAGCATCTTCGTCTCAGCGCCTTTATCAGTTGTAACTTCATCAGAGCATTTGAGTGCACCATTTACAAAATTGCTTTCTGCTAGAAGTTAGAGAGTACAAAGCAGTGTGATTCTTCGGAACAAAGGGGGAGAAAGAAGCACTACCTGGAGACTCCAGCACAGATGGCTTTCATTTTTCTAACAAAACACCCCTGTGAGGTGTTTTGCCAATAAATTCTTTTATGCATTACAGTAAGATAAAATTACCATTGAGTTGATAATGCATGCAGGTCTTCTCCATAGGTGGAAAAAGAGAAGAAAGCAAAGACCTGTGATATAATGTAAAAATTTCAGTGCAGTACTCAGATGCATGGGGAAGCATTTGAATATGCAGAATATCCACATGCCAGCTTCTTTTTCAAATCCTCCAGCTCAAGATATACTCAGTTATTCCCATTGCAAATGAGAAATCAGTTCTCTTTATAGGCTACTCTATTTTATGCCCTTCTTGTCTGTGTTCTCAGGCTCCCCTTATAGTAGAGAACTGGCAAATCCTTTAATTTCTAGAAATTACCTGCACTATCTGTTCAGCTTTGGCATCCTAGCTTCTGTTTGCAAAATGACTTGTGTTTATTCTGTTGTCCCACACATTAATGTAATGCTAATCACCACAGCATGATCAGCTCCAATGGTTTTTTTTCACAATTACAACCGGTGAATAATCCATAACCCATGAATAAGTAATCTGGTAAATATTATTTATGAAAGCAACATCGTGTCCTTAAAGTCACAGATTTCCCCAGCTATCAATCACAGCAAACAGAGGTTGGCATTTGCTGTAGCTTCTGCTATGCCTCAAAGGTCAGATGTCTGCAACCAGACCAGCCACTCTGTGATCTAATCTAACTATGCCACTAAGCCACTAGTCCAGAGCAGGTAATTTATGCTTTTTATTTTTCTTCATTCTTCAAACCAACAAAGTGAGGTTAGGTTACAATTTTCGACTGGGCTAAAAGAGTTCAATAAATGTCATACTTTCCTTGAAGTATGCCTGCAGAAGCACCAGGTGCAATTCTCCTAACTACTAATTACTTCAAATTGCAAATATTTGGTTTAAAAGCTGAATCAAGGCCATTTTTATTATATTTCAGGGCCACTTCACATAACAAATTATCCTACTTTAACACAGAATAAACACCTGTCACACTTGGGAATCTACCAAATCTCATTCTCCCTTTTAAAAACGTGGGCAACATAATTTGTTTAAGGAAGAAAAACAAAGATCCAACTGCCCCCATAGAGTTTCTGCCCACATGAGTGCTAACTCCCAAGAATCTTAGATTGAATGGGCAGCTAACCCTTTCCTGAATCTGCTTTATATCCAGTCCAGTGAACAGGAAACGGATGACAGTTGGTGAATTCCATTAGCCTCCCAGTGACCAGAAGAAGCAGCATAGTGCCCACCTCTGCCTAGAGGATCAAGTGATTTACTGACATAGCTACCCTAGTTCTGCAGTTTCTCCTCTTTTCATTTATTTATTTTTGTCAGTTCAGGCAGATGGATCGAAGTCTCAGAACCCTTGTGCCACTCAAATGAGAGCCCTATTAGACCCAATATGTAAATGAATCTCCTCTCCTTCACTAATGCTTGTTTTTCTTCTCATTAGCAAATAAAGCTGAGTTGAGCTGGGTGGTTAAATTAACCCCTCTCCTCTGGTTTTTACCAGTAAGGATGTCTGCATAACCTATGGTATCTTTCATCTGTAAATGTTCTCCTACTTTCTTCTCTCTCCACTATCAGATTTTATGTAAACATTTTTTTTTCAGAAGAATCAATATTTCAAAATGTTTTCCTTGCTTCACAGCCCTCTCCCATCCCTTATCCACCTTATCCACCCCACCCCCCAGCAACCTTTTGATCAGGTGCTGCAATTTAAGTATAGGTATATGGCGGGTAGAGTAGAGCAAGGGTGTGGGTTGGAACTAGGGTCAGTGGCTCTCCTGTGCCTGCATTCTTAGGTGAGCTGGCATAACACATCTTTGCCTGGTTATACAGACACAAGTACATGGCTTGTTTTAAATAGCCAATGCCTCTTCTTGATCCACACATTATAAATAAACTGAGTGCCTCCCTCGCATGATATTCCCTGGGATTTCTCTAAACTCCTTTTTTTCCACTGTACTGACTGGATCTTAAATAGCATGTTCCATAAAAATTTAGAGAATTGATTTCAGTAAAACTCATACCCATCAGTTCAAATGTCACCTCTGATCTTTAAAAAATATCATCATGATGAAGAATTTTGCTTTACTGCCATGGCCATTCCAGCCCAAAGTTTGAGTGGTCATTCTTGAGATTTTGTGGCTGGGATTAGGGTCTAGTACTGCATACTGCTGCCTACTCTCTCTCCAGCCTGTCAGGCTAGGGCCCTGCTGCTGAGTCAGCTCTACCCTGGCTCTCCCCAGCCAACAAAACCTCAGAGTTCTGTTACTCTCATCCATCCAATCCCTGGTCTGGGCTGCCCTTGCATCCTGCATGAGGAGCAGTTCTACCCACCTCTGTCACATCACCTGACCATACCCCTGTATCCCTTCTCAGAAATAGGCAGGAATTTTCTCTCAGTCAATTCAGTCACACAAAACCTGGAATTTCTCACAAGAACTCAACTCAGACTCTCTTCCTGTCTCCTGGGACTTGAACCAAATGTACTTCCATGGTCAAGTCCTCAGGCCTGGATACATGCATTAATGGTAAATAAAAGAATCAGATTGCTTTTTCTTATAAAGTCTGACTTCTAAGAGTTGTGTCTTACTGTAAAATCTAAATTTGAATTTCAGGAGCATTAGTTCCTGAAGTTAAAACTTCCTTCTGTTTCTTATTGGCTTTTCTTTTTATCTTGTTCTCTCCTATCCCATCCTACTCCCTCAACAGACACCCCCTCTCTTCACGTATTTACCTTGCAACAGTCTTCCCAAGGCAAAAAAAAAAAAAAAAAGAAAGAAAGAAAATGCTCTCCAGAATCCTGAGAGGGAAGGCAGAAGAGAAAGCATACAGATTTTAAAATTGTTACCCTCACAAACAAGGAGACACATCCAACCTGTAGCTCAGTTATACTGCCAGTGATCTATGTATGATTTACTCCTGTGTTTCCCTCAGATTCTCTTAGTGGCTTGAGCCACATCTATATATCTTCTTTCTCTTCCATCATTCCTGACACCATAAACCATCTTCTTTCCTCTTCTTTCTCTCTTTCCCACCCTCTGGGATATTTCCTGTGTCTAACTCCTTTCGTCAACCTTCTTCTCCATTATATATTCCTGTAACTAGGAATAAAGATTTTCATTTTTAAGACCTTTGGATTTATTTCTTCCCCTAAGTCCTTCTGAAATACCTAAAGAATGTTTAATGCTGTTATTCAGGAAGTCTTATGTTATAGTTTTGATGTGAAGTGTCTCCAAAAAGCTCATGTGTGAGACAATGCAAGAAGGTTAACAGGAGAAATGATTGGGTTATGAGATCCTTGATCCAGTCAGCAAATTAATCCCTTGATGAGGTTAACTGGAGAATGAAGGAAGATAGGGTGTGACAGAGGAGATGAGCATTGGGGGGTGTGGCTATGGGGTATATATTTTGTATCTGGAGAGTGGAAGCTCCCTCTATTTCCTGGCCATCATGTGAGCTGCTTTCCTGCACCGCACTCTTCTGCCATGATGTTCAGCCTCACGGCAAACCCTGAAGAATGGAACTGGCTATCTGTGGACTGAGACCCCTGAGACTGTGAGCCCCCAAATAAACTTTTCCTCCTTTAAAATTGTTCTGGTTGGGTCTTTTAGTCACAGCAGTGAAAAATGAAAACTGTTAGAACCTATGTAGGGGTATCAATCTTTATTTGAGGCCCAAAGGAAGAAAACTCTCCTAGCAAGAAGACACTCCAACCATTGAAATGAAGAACCCAAGATTGGCTAGAGAAGCCAGCTAAAGAATAATGTTCAGAAAAGAGAGCAAGAGAGCAATGGTGTGCTACAACACTGTCTCTAATAATAACAATCTGCAATTTTTAGTGAGTAGTTTGTAGTTTCCCAGTGAGACAGACAGCTAGGGTTTTGTAGCAATACTGAAACAAAACCCTCTATAATGACTGCATTTCAAAATGAACAGCTATTTACAAATCCGATTGACTGGAAACAATTTGCAACCAGTAAGAAGTACCCTGAAAGAAAACAGAAAGACAAACTCCACCACTGTTTATTGAGTGCTTACCATGTGTTGAGCAAAATGCTATGTACTATACAATCATTGTCTTAATTTTCACACCCAACCCTATGAAATAGAGTATTATTTTATCATCTCACACAAGAGGAAACTGAGGTCCAAAGAGGCTAAGTTGCCCAAAATTACACAGCTTTTAAATGACAGAATCCAAGTGGTTTTTACATAAGTTGGCCCAGAATCAAGTGAGACAAGAAGAAAGCCCAGGACTTAAGGGGGAAGGTGGATATGCTGGATTTGGATAACCAAGGAGATGAAAAATCCAAAACAGATCCTTCCCTTATATGCCGTGTAAAGACAATCATCCAATACTTAACACGAAAAAACAGAGTATTGACATCAAAGCCCCACTCAATAGCATATGCAGCTGTGTATATATTTATGCTTTTAAAATGTATAATAAAATGCATATCAATTGCTATTCAGTGGGTGAATTCATTCTGAAAGGATTATTTTCATATCTTAATAAAATTAGATGTTAAAGAACCCCTTTAACTATTATCAGTTCTAGATACATAAATATTTCAGTCAATGTTCTGATAGAAAAAGACAGAAAGACAGATAAATAGTTCCCTTGTTATAAAATTATATCTTATGTGTTATTTTACTGGGTATGCCAATTAATATTCTTTCTCTCATTTTGTGTTGTAAAATACCATCTGATATTATTCTAAAAGAGACAAAGATTTTTGCCTTTATTCATTTTAAATCATATGTTAACACTTTCTCATGTTCAAACAAGAGATCTTTTTTATCCTCTATGTATTCTTTGCAAAGTATTCTACTGCCTATGAAATTCTTTCAAATTTGCCAAAGCATGATTAGAAAGAGCAATTGTTTCATAGCCTCAGTTCTTTTTAGTCCATAATCCTATTAATTCTTTGGTCTGCTTTCTTTTCTGTGAATATTTATACTTCAAAGTAGTTAGCACACATCCTAAATAAATACCTTTCAATTCTTTCCTCTCTCAGTTTGATTAGAAAAAAAGGATGGCACTGTTACATTGTAAACTCCTTGATTGTAGTAACCACAAATAACCAGACTTAGTGGTGTCTGGCAGAATGCTGAGTGCATAAAGATAATTCAAAAATATTTGTTGTCAGAATTTTGGCTACAGCTATACTTAATACCAATAATAATAGCAGCAATAGTAATTAACGTTTCCTGAGTGAAAGTAACAAATGTGTTGGCATTGCTCAAATATCAGTATCTCTCTTCATCTCAGCCCAGAAGGTAGGGAGAGACTAACAAGGGAATCCAAGGTCAATTTTAATGAAAACAAAACAAAACAAAAAAAAAGTTGCAGGATTTCAAATTCTGGCAAGTAAGCGTGTAATGCAGGCCACAGAGAAGAAAGATCCCAGTGCAATTATTATTCACATCTAAGTTAAGATCTTTACACCTGAAGATCTTTCCAAAATATGGAAGAAATTCACTGCTCTTTTGAGATTCATCCCAAGAGCAATGCTTCAGCGATAGTCAAGAGAGGACAGACTGGATTAGAAAGCTTCACTACTTAGCACACAGCCAGGGGATCTCTGCACTTTAAGCAGTAAGTTAAAACAAAAGGGTCCTATCTAAACACTACCTGGTATAATTTTGTCTTCCTATTCAGTGCTTCAACAGTTTTGTCTGCATCAGATTCTTCTGGAGGACGTTCTAGAACACAGATGGCTGACTTCCTTTCTCCTCCCACCTGACCAAGATTCTGTCCTTCACCACTCTGGGACCAAGGCCCTCTGAAATCTCTTCTTACTGAAGCTCTGACTTTTAGATTTCTGGTATTTATCATTGAATGTCCATTTTAGCAAGCTGGACTGGTTTAGCTAGAATCTTCTGCCCTTGTGACTTGATACTCATCCTCCACTATCCCCAGCTGATGTCTGATCACTCCAGCCTGCCTTAAGGAAGAATCTGGTTAAGTCCATTTAGACAGAATCTTCTCTTACACCTAACGTTTCCTCTCAGTAGACCCTATCCCAACCCCATCTTGCTCCTTAGCTGTCAATTCCCACTTGTTGTTGTATTTGGAGTTGAACCCAATCTTTCTCTCCTGAGGCAACCCACCCTCCCCCCCATTGTGGAACTCTCCTTTGAAGAAATCTGCCTTACTGTCTTTGACAAGTGTCATAAACAAGAGTTATAAAATTTTACTCTAACACATCCTACCAAGTTCCTAACTAGGTAGAGATGGAGTGAACTCCATGAATTTTCATTTGTAACAAGTTCCCAGAAATGCTGATACTGATGAGTAGGAAGCACTGTCTGAGATCTGCTGCTCCTATCTACATTCTCTAAAGTTCTCTTCCCCTCTACACAGTGCTCTTGAATTGTTAAGGAGCTGTTGCATTTTACTGGACCGACAGAGTGGTAGGTAAGGAAAGGTACACAAGGAAATTGGCAGTAGCAAAGTTGACATTTCATAAGAGCCGTTGCTGCAAAGTAGAGACACAGTTTAATCAGGGCCATAATTGGTACACTGCATAAGGATTTTCATTTTCTCTGCTGCATCTCATTTTACTCTGAAGAGGCATTTACTGCAGACAGTTTTGAAAGGAAAATTTTTGTAATTAGAGAATACTTTATAAATGTAATCAATTTTGGCATGTGGGAATGCTTTTCTAGAAATCAAAATGTATATGGCCATCAACATACAAATATCCCAGAAACAAACATGATGCAATTTACAAAGTATTCATTAATATTCTAGCATACTATTTCGAGCATCTCATTCAGGAATGAGTTGATACTTTCTCTGTGAAGATTCAGTGTTCCTATTACTGAAACAACCCAAATATAACAGAGTAGTCGGTACAACATGTCTTCCTCATTCTGCTCCTAAGTACATAAATAACCAAATAGTATTCATTAAGTTTGCAAATGGCATCAAGCTGGGAGAGAAATTACCACAAAGGAGAGAAAAAAAATTTAAATACTGCATGACCTTGATAATTTGGAGCAAAGGAGAGAAATTATAACAAACATTATCAAAGAGAAGTACTACATTTAAGGAGAAAATCCAAATAGCAAAATAAAAGGAAAGTCATTACACATGCAAATTTACCACTTAGTTGTTCATTTATTCACCAATTAATTATTGAGCACCTATTATGTGCCAGGCTCTGGGGACAGAGTGATGAATAAAAGAGACATTGTCCCTCACTCATGGAGCTCACAGAAAAGAGGGGAGAGAGGCCTTAAATAAGAAAGTAAACAAATAAAGATGCAATTTCTAATTGTGATACATGCTTTGAAAAAAGAACAGGATAATGTGAAAAAGAACAACTTGGTATGTGAGAGAAGGAAATATTTAGGTAGAGTGGTGAGAGCGCCTCTCTGAGGAGGTGATGACAGCTGGAACATATAAGCAGTCCTGCAGACAGTCCCCAGGCAGGGAAGGTCTTGGTGGTGGCTTGAGCATAGTGAACAAGAGAGAGGGGAGAGAGATGAGGTGGGAGAGAAGGCACCAGAGGTAAACATGCCTCAGAAAATAATAATGTTTTAAAGCAGGGTCAGAAAGTTCTTCTGCAAAGGCTCAGATATGATGTAGTTCAGGCTTTTGTGGGTCATAAGGTCTCTGTCACAACTACTTAATTCTGTGGCTGCAGCACAAAAGCAGTCATAGAAAATACTTAGAACAATGCATGTGGCTGTGTTCTAATAACACTTTACAAAATGAGGCAGTCGGTGGACTTGGCCTGCAAGCCAAATTCTTTCAGCCGCCAACCTCTGAAAGAATAAAACCAGGCATGACACTGTACCAGGAAACATACGTAGGAGGAGGAAATTCATCTTGCAAATGAGTCAGCAGTAGTCAGATATCATAGAATAAAATGTCTTCCTTGGGCTCCACACTTGGTGGGACATGATAAAACAAGGAGAGCTTCTAAAATAGTGATGATGACGATGGCTTTGGAAAAAATGACCAGAGGAAAAGCTTAAAGCTAGCTGGGTGTGGTGCAGATCCTCGTAATCCCAGTGACTGGGGAGCCCGAAGCAGGAGGATTGCAAGTTTGAGGCCAGCCTTTAGCAACTTAGCAAGGCCCTAAGCAACTTAGTGAGACCCTATCTCAAAATAAAAAATAAAAGGGCTGGGGATGTGGCTCAGTGGTTAAGCGCTTTTGGGTTCCATCCACAGAACCCCCCCCACCCCCCAAAAAAGTTTAAAGTTGATCTATTCAACTTAAACAATAGAGAAATGGTGATAAAATCATTTTCACAGATTTGAAATGTTATTTTGCTGAAGCTGGATCTGACTACATGTTCACTGAGTGGAAAGACAAGGGAATCAAAGGTTAAGAGGGAAAAGGTAAGAAGGAGGGAATTAGGTGAATATAATGACCTGTCAAGGCAAACTCCCGTGAACAACAGTCCCATTGACACTCTTCCTTGACTCCATAACAGACACATCTATCCAGAATTAAAAGATAGTTTGATCTATGTGTGTTAGATTTACAAAGGAATGCCACGTTGTATACCATTTTCAAGTAGGTGCTCATAATAATCCTCCTTTGAGCACATTTTCTTTTTCAAAAAGATGCCAATACATATTGATCAATTCTTAATGGCCAGGTATGTTACATGGTTTACATGCAATGTCTTATTTACTCTTCACAATCTTCCTATGAAGTCAATACCACCCCCATCCTTATATAACTCAAATTTGACTCATTGCTAATTTTATCCTCATTTCACAGATATTAAAATATGTACCCAAAGCCAAATAGTTAATAAATGGGTAGAGCTAATTAATTCTTTTTAAGTGAAGCAACTGGAGGAAGAGCTGTATTTATACTTTTCAAAATTGCACTGAGTAATATAAATCAGGAGATCTCCACTTTTTTTTACCAGGGATTAAACTCAGGGACACTTGACCACTGAATGACAACTATTTTGAGACAGGGTCCACTGAGCTGCTTAGCACCTCACTAAATTGCTGAGGCTGGCTTTGAACTTGAGATCCTCCTGTCTCAGCCTTCAGAGCTGCTGGGATTACAGGCATGGGCCACTGCACCCAGCCTCCACTTTTTTTATTCAAAAGATCAAAGGTTAGCATATGCACTTTTGACTACAGCCAACATAGCTCATCCACATCTCTTTATACATTTCTAGATCAATGATTTGCACTGATTATCTATGTGTGTGAAAATTACGTGTAGGGGCCCTTTACAACTCTAAGATGTGGATTCATTGTTCTAAACTCTCCTAACATGTTTTGTAGTAACTAGGGTCTTACATTCTTAAAAAATAGAAAGCATAATTGTTTTATCATCTCTATGATACTTCCAATATCTGAAGTATTGGTAGATCCATTTCTGCTTATTCTATTGGCTCCGACTCTTCTGTCTTATTTCCTTGGGAGCTTAAACTTTTTTTATATTCCCTATTGGCTGCTCATTTTCTTTAGAAAATTAATTGTGAGAATTCTTTGAGGCCTAAGATGAATGTGTGGTCCTCCAGAGAGGACTCAAATTCACTTCTCTCAAGTGCAGGGAGACAGCCACTTTAGACAAAAATCACAGCCCAAGGTTCTACTAGGCCAAAAATCTCGGAAATTGGGCTACAAATTTTTATAAATATAAACTTATTGTTACATCTCAGGATCATTGTCCCTCCTTCCACCACCACTATTTAGTGCCAAGTTAAATATCCTTGTGTTCTCTTGAGGACAGCTTAAGGTGAATTTTTTTTTCCTGGCTTACCCTACTCTTTGAGGTCCCAGCATTACAAGTAGAAGGGTCTCCCATAAGATGTTCCACGTGGGGAAGGCCCTGGTTTGGGCTTTTTCTCCACCCCTTCCAGGCCAGCTGGACAAGCCAATTAGTATTGGTGATGGTTCTCAAGCTTCAGAGCTTTATTTACTTAACTCTCTGTGTTCCACCTTCAATTCAGTTTGGTTTAATAATTCCGTTATTGTGTCGGTTCCTTAATACTCTTTTAAAAAGAACTTTTAAATATTTTGTAGCACTTTAGGTTGTTTTGTAGTAAAGAATTAAGTTTATGGGGCTGAGGTTGTAGCCCAGTGGTAGAGTTCTTGCCTAGCATGCATGAGACCCTGGGTTCCATCCCCAGCACTGGAAAGAGAAAAAGAGAAGAAATAACCTTATTCAAAGAGCTGTCTGGCCTTTGCTCTTGGTACCCGGGAGTGATCTCTAGGCTTTTGGAATGTAATCCTGATAAAAGTGTCCTTGTTTACTTAAGGACCCAGGCTACACCCATAGTCTAATGATGTAATTTTGAGGGAAGGGCTCTGAGTTACTTGGTATCAGCTTGATATAGAATAAAAGTCAGCCCCATGAGATCAACCATATCTAAGTGACCAAACCCCAATACAATCTCTGGACACCAGGGTTCAGGCGAACTTCTCTGGTTGGGCATACTCAACGCATATTGTCACATCATTGCTAGGAGAAATTAGCCCTGTCCATGATTCAACTGGGAAAGGACATCAGAAACTCCACACTTGTAAGTTCTCTGGACTGTCTTGTGTATTTTTGCCATTGACAGATTTTAATCTGTATCATCTCAGTGTAATAAACCATAACTTGTGAGTACAACTGCATTCGACAAGTTCTGTGAGTCCTTCCAGCAAGTTATCAAGCCTGGGAGTATCCTGGGGGTTTGCCAACTTGCAACAGGTGTCAGAACTGCAGGAGTCTTGGGGACTTTCCTATCTCTGCAGTTATTCTCAGGGGACAGTGGTTGATTTCAGCAGAAAGGTCATGCCATTACCTACCCAGCCATATAATTAGAAATGTAAAAGTAACTACAAATTACAACATTTTCCTGCCTTTAGTCTGTGTTACATACACAACTATTGTAACTGAGTTGAACAGTGCAACTAAACTAATTTTAATCAGATGCTGAGTAGATGGTTTTAAACATGACAAATGTCATCATATGTGAAAGTATGCACAAATGTAACATAAATCATATGACTCTGTATATAAATACAACTAACAAAATAGCACTGGTCAAGAGATGGGGATTATACATGTAGTTCTGATTTGGTTGCTTTCTAGCAAAGTCAACCATGGTGATTCACTTACCTTCGTTACAGTGACCTAGGTCAAAGGTTTTCAGTGGGGGAAAATTACCTGCCAGAGGCTTTTCTTGAAATTGAATGGAATACTTTGGGTTGCCATAACATTTGGGTGTGATGTTAGCATTTAGAGGAAGCTAGGGAAACTGAATGTTTCACAAGACATGGTACAGCCTGACCCAACAGAGATTTGTTCTACATCCCACACAATTTTGGGGTTTTGTTCAAACATTCATTTTTCCAAACAGATGAAACATCTGTTTATAATTATCTGAGCCTAGAATCTAACTCTAATATAACAACAAATTTTTGCATGATTTCAATATATATGAAAAATTTCAGATTTATACCTGCCATGTAAATTGAGGACAAATTGCACCTAGTCTGCTTTGGCATTTCCCCAGCCATGCAGCTTGTGTGTGTGAGTCACTGAGACTACCCACCTGCGTGAATCTGCATGTGTGGCTGATGTATCCTTGGTGCAAACACAGACAACTCCTCAAGGTCTTCTAGTGTAGTCCCAAACCAAGTATTTACATTCAGAAATATAGCTTATTAGAAGTCATTATTTAGCTTCCCCTCTGTATAGTAGTTAGTGCATTATGATTTTGTAAAGCCATGTGTGATGTAGGTTATGATATCTCTGGAATTCATCTTTTTAAAAAGTCAGATATATTCCTTCTATCTAACTGAAGCTTTGTATGCTTTGACTATCATCAGTTTGACTACTCTTTTGAGATCAGTTGCACAATGTGGTGAACATGGTTAATGTTATAGTTTAGATCTTGAATTTCTCCCCCAAAGTTTATATATTGAAGACTTGGCCCCAATGTAGCAATATTCAGAGGTGGGACTTTTGGGGAAGTGATTGGATCATGATGGTTCTGGTCTCATTAATGGATTATAAATGGATGAATACAAAATTAAATGGATTATTGGGAGGTGGTGGACACTGTAGTAGATGGTACCTAGTTAAAGGGAGTAGGTCCTTGGGGGTATGCCCTTGGGGACTATGTCTTGTCCCTAGCTTCTTCCTATCTGTCTACTTCTTAGCTGCCATGAGGTAAGTAGCTTTTCTCTGCCACCCTTCTACTGGTGATCTTTTTTACCTCACCACAGGCCTTAAAGCAATGGAGCCAGCTGACCATGGACTGATACCTTTGAAATCATGAGCCAAAATAAACCTTTCCTCTTCTCAGTTGGTTTTCTCAGATATTTTGTCACAGTAACAAAAAGCTGACTAAGCCAGTTAATAATTGAGTATTGTACATTTTAATATTGTGAAGAGAGCACATTTCAAATGTTCCCATAAAAATGTTAACTATTTGAGGTGATAGATATGTTAAGTAGCTTGATTTAATCATTCCAGATTGTATTAAAAATCAAAACATAACACTTGGGACCCCGTAAATATATGCAACTATAATTTGTCAATATAAAATTAAAACTTTTAAAAATAATATATATGGAATTCATTCTGTGTGTTGTCTTAGTCTTCCGTCAAGTTTGGCCCATGCCAATTGTAGACATACCAAAATAATAGGAAATGATGTGGAATACCCTCAGTTTATGACAAAACATCCCATATTATTAAAAACATGCCAAGGTAAAGAATTCTGTAAACTCTTCTTGCTTTGTCTCAATACCCTAGTCTGGACATTGTACAGTAAAATCCTTTGGATTTGTTTCTGTGCCACCCTTCTCCAGGAAGCTCCATAACCACTTGCTTCCCAAGGTATGATCTACTGTCAAGGACGATCATTTGGGCCCATTGAGTTCATTTTCAAATGTAGCTTCTGCCCAGGACCAAGTGCTTGTGTCTTCATTTCAGAATCACACTGATGAGTAAGGCAGTGTCCTTCTCTACAAACGTCTTGTAGTCCAATTGGGGAGAAAGTATTAAACTCAAAAGGCCACAGTGTAATACAGAGAATGGAGAATCTGTAGTGTGAGGCATATGGAATATCCTATGGGAGAACTAAGAGGAGGAACTGATTTTATCTGGGAGGATAAAGAAAGGTTTTAAGAGGTGGGATGGAGTTTGACCAGGAGTATTTCAGGCAAGGATGCTTCATTAACAAGATGTGGAGAGGAGGCTGGAAAGCATAAGGTAGGGTTTGGGGAAGTCTGGTTAGTGTGCTCATAAAGGTGATAGCAATGAGGAGATGGGAATGAGATAAGGCTGGAAGGATAGGTGGGGACCTGTCTTGGTTCAGGCTGCTGTAATAGAGTACCAAAGACTGGGCAGTTGCTAAACAACAGAAATATATCACAGTTCTGGAGGCTGAAAGTCCAAGAATATGACAGAATAATTGGGATCTTATGAGGGCCTCTTCTGGGTTGCACACTGCTTATTTATGTGTCCTCATAAGTGGGAAAAGAGAGAGAGAGGGTTCTCTGGGATCTCTTATAAAGGAGCTAATCCCATTCCTGAAAGTGCTACCTTCTACCTTCATGACCTAATTTCCTCCAAAGTTCTCACCTCCTGATGCCATCCCATTAGAGATTAGGATTTCAAAATATGCATTTGAGAGAACACAGTCATTGTAGGACCCCAAAATGGAGGCCCTTGAAGGCAACCTGTAGAACCTGGACAGAATGCTGTAGGCAATATGGAAACATGAAGTTTGGAGGAGAGTAAAATGACCAGATCTCCAGCTTCTGAAAGTTTTCTAACTGGCCTCTGCAGAATGCACCGTGGGACTAGATTGGGATTTCTGTTAATTGGTGGTTGTACTAACTCAGGTAAGAATATGAGGGTGGGAAGCAGAGTTGCAATAGCTGGGTTACAACAAGAAGGTAGAGGAGAGACCTACAGAGGGGGAGGATTATGACAGGGCACCCATTGACTCCAAGGACCCTGACCTTGGTGCTTGGGTACATCCTGATGATTCTGTAGCTTGGATATCCGCTTCAAGGGGAGTGTTGCTCAGGAAGATGGTAGTAATAATGAGCTTGGTGTTTAGTTGGTGAAGAGAAGTCACTACATTCAGGTGAAGCTTAGAAAAAGTAGCTGAGTGTTGTACTATTTTTCAAAGTATCTGCCACTTCTCTTGCCCTCTCCTCCTCTAAAAAAAAAAAAAAAAAAAAAAAAAGTCCCTGCTATCTGTCACAGCTGAAAGGTCACAGGTAGCACCATGGCTAACCTAGAATCACAAACTCTGCCACTCTCTAGCTGTGTGACCCTGGGTGAGTTATTGGATTTCTCTAAACCGCAGTTTCCTCATCTATCAAATAGTGATAGGAATATGTCTTCTATAGAATGTTGTTTTGACAAATAAATGAGTTAGTACCCAGCATATTATAAATGCCTAAAATGTTACCTGTTATTCAACCAGGATTTTTACCATTCCACAAACACACTTGGAACTTTCCCAACTCTAGTAATTTGCTTTGTTACTGTTCTCTGCTTAAGATACTCTTTGCCCCTCACCCTAATCCATCCACCCAAGGAATCCATTCCTACCACTCATCTTATTGCCTACACAAGTTTCTGAAATTCTACTTACCCTCAATTTTTAGGAGCCAGGGTTTGAATTCGCGATTATCCACACTATTGAAAGTTTGCACTCACACTGGGATGATTAAACAAAGTCTTGGCTGGCTCAGAAAGAGAAATCCAGACTTTATCCTATTACAGAAAACGCTCCGACTCTGTAGGGCTTTCCAAATATGTTTTAATAGAGGGATCATGTAGCAGAGGACCTTGCCAAAACACAGGCTTTATCAGAGTACTAAAAAGGAGAAAATGAAAGCCTGGGAAACCCAAGCAAACTTGGTAATGTCTAATATTTGCTACTGGTTTTTGTAGACAGCTGAATACAGTTTCCTAGTCACCGCTATTATTTTAGATTGCTTTTGGGTAGCATTTTCCCAGGTGCAAAGTGCTACCAGCCATTTCTTCCCACTACCTGCCGCCCACGCTTTGTTTTGGTAAATGTAACTTGCCTGGGAGCTGCAAAAATGCTACTCTGCCCAGCTCTGATGCCAGACTCGAAGAGACATTGTTCTCTGTATAATCAAGATAAAAGTTCAGACAGGCCAATCTGCCTCAAAATATGATTTTAACATTTATTTTAAGTTAATTGAAACAGGAGCTTGATGTCCTTCTTATTACAATATCTTTCTTCAGTTTTAGAACAGGTTCTATAATAATATAATTAAAATAACCTTTATTTATCTATTTTTTTAGCCACAAAGAAGGAACTATAAATTATTCTTACATCTGAGTTTCCTTCAGCACACACAAAAGCCAGTGCTTGCTCTGCCCCAATAAATCAAGGCTTCAACAAGGGCAAAGTAGCTAATCAAAGAATGCAGCTTCCACTCACCAGACAATGAAATTCTGTGTCTGTCATCTTTGGAATTAATAAGAGATAAAGGGCCACTTTATGCAAAGTTTTCAAACCAGGTCAGAAGAAAGTCAGGACACAGAATGGATTTGTAAAACCTGGTCATTCTAATCATCTAAGACTGCATAATCTAACAAAGCTTGAAAGTTCATTTGCATTTTATGCTCATAAATAAATGTCTTCAAACCATTTAAAACAGGACCAAAGACTTAATCACTTTACTTTTGAGAAATATATTTTCAAAAAATTAGTAAATATTTTTGAGCTGGGAATATTTCTTAGAGGAGATAATATTGGAAGCAAACCTCAAAGGATGTAGAACATCTTAACAGAGAAATGTGTAAACATTCTGCAAAAATGGATTGACTCAAATCAATCATAACCCATTGACCCAAATTTTCTCACTTTCTAATATTAAGGCTCCCAATAGAATAATTAATGAAGCAAACGTCTATTGAAACAATTCTCGGCAGCAGGCATTGTATTGAGCACAGGGTTAAGAATATGAAGAAAAAAAAAAAGTTGGACCTACCCTTAGGGAGGTATCACCCTTTGAAAAGTTCAAATGTTGCTTAATCTTATTACACAAAATAAAACACAAGAATCATTATAAATTGATTCCCAAGTTCATTTGGAAGCTCTCCATGGAAGTTTTGTGTCATGGCAATTTTCTCAGCAAAACAATATCCATCCAGAGAAGATTATTTCCCAAGATAAGAATGTAGTTGCAAAAATCAATCAAACGTGCTAAACTTTCACCATAACTAACACCATAAACTCTAATGTTATATAATGGCTTGAAAACAAAAAGGAAAAAATGATTAATGCTCATATTATAGCACTTCTGTAAGGGTAGAATAGGAAAACATCTAATTATATTTGGAGTCCCAGCTTGAAGCCCAACTGTGCTAAAACCTGGGATTTCTGGCCTAAATCTGTTTACATACAGGACCAAGATTCTTCCTTGGAGAAACTCACTTGAAAAGAAGACAGAATTCTGCTTATGGGCTTCATTTTAAAAATGGTGTTTCATACTTGAGTGCAAGGTACTCAAAACTTGTCTTCAAGTCTAGCTCCTGGGCTGGGATGAGGACTTCAAATAAAAATTGAAAAGAGTAACTTTCACTAAAATTCTACAATTACAGACTCTGGGATGCAGGGAAATAACACTGCTTTGGGATCCACTTTACAAAGTGCTATGCAGAACGACCTCCCTTTGCACCCTCCACAGCCTCACTTTGGCTTATCAAAGTTTCTGAGGAAGTTCCTGGGCAGGAAAGGCACCAAATCTCAAGTAGGACACCTTACTGTGGACAGCCCAAAAATGGAGATCACCAGTCACAAATGATGCTGGAGAAAAAGAAGAGAGAAAATGGTGGATGCCATGAAGTAGGGGATAGATATTAGATGGCACATGTATTTCCCCCACAGAGCATCCTGGACAGAATTAGAGAATTTTGCAGGGAGCTGCAGGAATTCAATACTAAGAGTATAAGAACCAGAGTGGTATGGCTTATTCCTGCTCATCTGATCTCATTTGTTCATGACCTTGTGTTAGAGGGCACTACATAAATGCAGGTTGCTCAAACATTAGGTCTGTTTTCAAACAGCTTCTATTTTTCATATCCTTCATACTTAAGAATATGCTAAATTATTCTCTAAGACAAAACCTGCTCACTTATCTGAAATTTACTAATATGACTATATATATCAACTTCTTTCCCATCTGAGGTAGTGTTGCAAAGTACATAATTTTATACTGCAGTGACCCCACAGCATAATACTGAACATAAGTGAGGTGGGGGGAGTGAATGGGAAAGTGAAGAATTTAAAGGTGAGGGTTTGTTCACGGGGAAAGACTCTGCCTTGTTCTCCTGAGAACCAGTGGCACCGGACAAGGAAAAAGTATTCCTATTACTACAGGGAATTACATAAAAGGTAAGTTGAACTTCAGTCCAGAGGTCATCTCTTCTAGGATGCCTTATAGGAAACTTTTGGATTGTATCCTTCTCCTCATTTAAAGAATTTTTGCAAAAGATTTTCTGTTCCCAAGAGAAGATTCAGAAGGAACACATTTTAGAATGGTTTTCTTTTTCCGTGTCAGAGCAAAGCCAAGAGAAATTGTAAAAATATGTATACCATTGTGCTTTAAATGTTCTTCAAAAATAATTAAAACGAGTATAGGGGAAAAAAACTGGCAAAGTTATTTGATCAAGACATACTTTGATAGTTTTTTGGAACTGGAAAGCCACTTCTTGCTTGCAACAATAGGTCTTCCTTTCTTCTCAGTTTACCTTGCACTCTGCTACCGGATTAATATTTCTCTTTTTTTAAAATATTTTTATTAGTTGTTGATGGACTTTTATTCTATTTATTTATTTCATGTGGTGCTGAGAATCAAACACAGTGCCTCATGCATACTAGGCAAGCACTCTACCACTGAGTCACAATCCCAGCCCCAGATTAATATTTCTAATGTATTTCTATCCATGTTATTATCTTGCTTAAATTCTCAGAAAAATAAATCAGTAGGATATGAGGAGAAAAGGTGGCAGAAAGCCACAAATTTATAGAATAATCATCTACCTAAAATATATTATATACCATGTGCTATTATAAACATCACGCATGCATTAAACCATTTAATTCTCAAAAAAATCTTAAGAGAGATGCTGCTTAGTTATTTATTGAGGCGAGGGTGGGGTAGTTTACAGGGCCTTGCTATGTTTCCCAGGCTGACCTTGAGCTTCTGGAATGCACCATTACAGGAATGCACCACTGTGCCTGGATTTTTGCTGTTTTTTAAAATCTCATTTTAAAGATGAGCTTAAGGAACTTGCTCAAGATTACACAGGTGGTGTTCCAACAGAGGCAATCAGACTACTGAACCCTCCTACTCTTAACCACTGCATCCAAACCCTAAAGCTCAAAAAGCCCCTCTGGACTACAAAAGAAAATGTATTTCCTGATTATTGTCTTGGTTCCTGAAAAGTCAGAAAGAAAGAGAAGGTTCTCCAGCTTCTTAATAGCCTTCAGTGCTTTCCACAATCTAACAAGAACACTGTCCTACCTTGTCTTTCACTGTCCCATCTCAATTCCTCCAATCTAGCCAAAGAGTCCCCCTATTTCAAAATGTCATTTTTCCTGAGTGTCTGCACCTTCCTGATCTCAGCCATCATTCGAGGTCCACATAAAATCCTGCCTCATCCAGACCAGGATGTTCACTGGAAAGGATTTCCTTGCCCCACCCCAACTATTGGGGTTCACACTACTGGCCTGGCCTCATCATCTCTGCTACAAGGAACCTTCATGTGCTGCTTCTCTAAATTTTCATTCTGGCCAAAGCCAGTTCTAATGACAGCACAGATTTCAGAGACACCTCAATGACAGCGTAAGGAATGCAACCACCAGATGTTCCACAAGTGGCAGCCTTCATGTAGAGGACCCTCTCAGCTTGCTGGAATCAAGCAAAATACAGATAAATACAAGCACTGCAATCAGCTCTTCAAAATTACTGTGAACTGTTGTCACAGGGTTGAAAAGATGCACAGGAAATGTGTTTTATAACTCAGGTGCTTTTTGTTTCCTCTAGGGATTTCCAACACATTTAAAACTTAATGATGGTTTCTTTACACCTTTAAAAAATATATCTCATTTTCTGTTAATAGCAACAATAAGCCACATCATCTGCCTATGAAAGACAAAGTGCCTGTGCTTGGCCCACTTCGTCTTTGTTTCCTGACCTCATCACTTCTTAGATTGTATTGAATTAAACTACTGGAAATTTGTTTCAATTTCTTAGTTACTTTATGCACTTTATTTAAAGAATTTTTTCTTAACATTGGCACTCAGGCATATAATTATGTGAACAATGTAGAGAATTTATAATGCCCTTTATTGAGTTTATTATTCAGAATATTAGGGTGAGGGAAGAGGAGCTAATATTTTTTGAATAATATTTTTTTTCATAAAGGAATGTATACAGCTGTCTCTCCTGCAGGAGATAGTCCACATTGTCCCTTGAATGTGCCTCCACTTTCCTAAATAAACCTTTCTCTGTCTTTGGGAGTGAAAAAGTAATGTGTAATATTGTGGAAATAAAACTAACAATGACTCTTTTTGATGCTTATGTCAGTATCCTAATGAGGAGAAAGTTTCAAGTGAAGGAATCACACAGGAATCTATACTTAAATATACTCTTAAGCTTTTTTTCGGGGCTGGGGTACCCCTGGGATTGGACCCAGGGATGCTGGACCACTAAGATACATTCCCCAGCCCTTTTTTATGTTGAGATAGAGTCTCACTAAGTTACTGAGGCTGACCTCAAATTTAGAATCTTTCTTTCTCAGCCTCTGGAAACAGTGGGATTACAGGCATCTGCCACCATGCCCAATGTACTCGGAGGTCTTAAAAGAGAGGGCAGGAGTATGCAAGACCAGCACTTAAGTGGCATTGCTTGGAGATAGGTTGGAAGATGTAAAGAGAGGAATAGGTCATAGAGATCCCCCATCCCACAATTACCAGTTCCTTTCATTGGTTTTCAGTGAAAAAATAGAGCAGACACCATTATTTTGGGGGCACTTATGTTTCTATAATTCCTTTCCCAGCTTATTTCTGCAGTACACCTGCCACAGACTCCTCAGGCCTGCAGGGGGGTAGATAAAGGGTAACTATTTTGAAAGCTCCCAGCTAAGTTTGGGTTCTACCAATAGAGCAGCTAGCAAAGCTAGCCTAACTGTAAAATAAGAAAGGTGGACACTTACAGTGTGTCTTTCAAAGGATCCTTCTTTTGTCCATCGGGTGGCCGGCCCAGTAGTCCAATCTGCAACCGTGGATCCTTTAAACAGGAAACTTGTCTATACTGACATATGCCCTTGTGGCTCATGTCTGACCTGTGTCCTGTTTATCTTTGCCTGACCAGAGCTTTGGATCTACCCCTCCAACTTTCGTCACTACCCTTACTCCCACCCTGGTACCCGTGGGAAAATCTGGCCTAGGAAAGCCTCTGGTTCTCAGATGGAAAGTGCAAATTCAACACTCGATCACAATAGGAATAAGTTCACACATTTGTTACTTATAGACCCTGGGCAGGGAGAGTGTAATGAGCGTGAAGGGCAATTCTCTGTCCCTGGGTCACTCAGGGCAGGAATGTAGAATTAGGCACAAGTGGATGAGTGATAGGGGGACTAGTAGTATACATAAGAGAATAGGGCATGGATCCCTGAGTTCATGTGCAAATGCCTGAAAAGTCTGTTTAAAGATGAGAATAGGACAGTAGGAAGCCCAGTCTCCTAGCCAGAGAGATGCCCCTGAGTTCTTATCTCTGGCCACCAGCTGGAGCCATTTGGGTGTGGTGTATTCTTCTAATGCTTAGGCAGCAATTTGAGCTGTCATTCCCATTATAATAACAAGCCCTGTCCTTCTTGAGTTTAGGAAATGTTCAACCAGAACCCTCAAATGGAAAACTTACTGCTGCTATTGTTTTAAATTAAGTTACCTGCTGATGGTGTTCATGATTTGAGTATATTTAGAAATACTAAAATTTGCAACAAAAACACTAATTAATAGAGCATAATACTAGTATAGGTTGAATGTATTTTAAAATGTTTTTGCAGATTTGTCTGTTCTTAAAACTAGAGAATTTACTTCTTAAAATAACTTATTCCCATGTAACTCCTTCATACCTTTCCTTCTAGATTAAGTAATTCAGGTGATCTCTGATTCAGCAAATGAAATCTTGAAGTATCTCAAGATACAAATAAAGAGAAATTGTCAAATTGAGTTCACACCAAGTGGATTGAGTATTTAAGATTATTTTTAAAATGTGTAGAGCTTTTAGATGAGCAATTAGTGTGAAACAGCCTTCTGATGTGTAAGATAAATGGTGATTCTTTTCTAACCAGAGACTAAGGTGTACCAGTCATCTCTACATCCCTAAATTACCACAAAACATGGGCCTCAATTAATCTTTGTTATACATTAAACACAAAAACAAATGTACAGAGATAACAATGAGGCTAGCTTTATCTATTATGCACAACTATTTAACGCTGTCAGCACTTTTTATTACAGTAGCTACTGAGCAAGCTTAATCATCAAAGGGGTTGAGTAAGGCCAATTATATCAGACTATTTGGCTTTCCTTGGATCCCTTTCCTGGAATCAATGGAATCACATAAGTTTTGTTAATATTAGTAGGTTCTCACTTAGTAAGGCTACTTTGGGCAAAATTATATAGGCTGTGGTTTTTATGCAATCTATTGGCATTTAATATGTGTTATCTCCATAGTCAGTCTTTATAGGATAGAATTATTTTGACCACATATGGGAACTAAGTTAAAAATATATATATTTAAGTTCCTAGTCTGAAAAAGCACCTTTCTTCACACTTCCTTTACTTTTCCTCCCCTAAGTGTGGTGATTATTTTCGAAGATTATATTAAAACATAGCACTTTATAGTGTAGTACTTCTCCCTCCCCAACCATGGAAGAACCAGTGGAGACCTGTCCAGCTTGAGAACTTCACCATAACAAGGGTTTAAGTTGCATAACAAATGTAAAAGAAAACACAGTAACTATCTGTTCTGTGTGAGTGTTGTGACACCCCACCCGCTTATCCCTGCCCCTCAGAGTTTCTCAGTCATTCCACCTCCACTCCCCACACTGTGCCACCACAGAGAGGTTGACTTGGCTCTTCCTAAGACCTCAGAAAGAGGTAAGGTTGACTCAACTTTACTTCAGAAGACAAGATTAGTAAATCAGAATATTCTAGCTAAGTTTCTTGAGCAGAACAAAGTTATTGCTTGAATCATGAGTTCTGCACTATCTAAATCATAAATGTATGTTAATATGGTTATGGACATTTTTTTCTCCAGAGGGAGAAAAACGACCTCTGAAGAAAATTGTTTGTATGCACAGGCTGAACTCTGCTTCACCTAATTTATTCCAATTTCTACCATTAGATAATACAAACTAAACTCTAAGAAGCAGTCACACACGAAGGTGTTCATCATGAATATATTCATTTGTGAAAACAAAAGTACACTAAGACTCACCAAACCTTACTTCTCAGGACACATCTTCTACAGCAGTATTCTCATCTACAACTGATTTTGCCAATCATTGCAACATCTGCAGATATTTTTGGTCATTACAAGTCAAAGTGGAGGAGGAGGAGGAGAATGTGCTACTGACATCTGGTGCTAAACATCTTCCAATGCACAGGGCAGCCTCTTCCAACAAAGAATTGTTTAGGCCAAAATGAAAATAGTGCTGAGCATGAGAAACCCAGCTCTATAACTGATATGACAGAAATCAAAACCATGAAAAGTCAGCATGATGTTTGGGAGCCTATTAGTAGTAAAGCCAAACTAATTCTCTGTGGCTGTGAGTGTTGGACATAACACTAAGAACATCAATGTTTCAAACTGTGCTTAATAAAGTGATGCAGCAGGATCCAACAGATGGGTTTTACTCTTAGGTCAGTCCACCAGTTACAGAATTAGAGGAGCTACCCCACTGCTCTGCTGGCAGAACAAGGGTTTGGTTGAAGTAAAGAAAGAAGAAATCATGGCCAGTTCACGAAATCATAATACCACATGACACCTATGCTAAGAAAGTTAGGAAACTATGGTGTCAACTCAGGTCTTTGAGAGAAGAAGTATTAGGTAGATGGTCTGTAGGCTAGGATTAATGCCAAAGGCTTGATCAGCAGCAGGGACAGTTGCAAACACAAAGATGAGTCTTGACTGCACAGTGGGAATGAAGGATGTCAGAGAGAGGTGGAGGAGGTCACAAGCACAGGAGGTGGATCCACCTGGCTCCAGGCCCAACCTTGAGCCTAGTGGTGTGATTCTGGGCAAGTTTCAATCCTTGTCTGTAAAATGAAGAGCTGACCTGAACTCTATGATTCCACCCAGCTCCATTTTTCTCATTCAGTATTTTCCTCACCTCCTGTTCTGGTACACAAACAACTGTACCAGGATGCCAGTGAGTACTTTTATTATTATTATTATTATTAATTTGCAATAGTATGAGGTAAAGAAAATAAAGAACAAAAAGAACACATGCAGGTTTGCAAACTCAGGAAAATTTTTAATTGGATAATTACTCATTCAACAAACATTTACTGAGCATCTTTTCTGAGGAAGGTACACAAAGCACTGTATTTTTGTTATTTAAAATCTGTTTTAAACAAACCTGAGAAGCTCTTTAAAGTTTATTTCCTAGAATTTACACTGAGTTCCACCAATGGTGTTCCTTGCACATTCCACATAGGACAGATGGGTCTCTGTTAGCTAATATCCTTCCAGGTGGTGCTGACACAGCACAGATTTGAATGCTCTTCTCTGTGGAAAGTAGCAATGCAACTTCTATACTTACCCTGCTGACAACCTGCCACTACAACTTTCTTCACAGTGCTGGGTTTTCAAAGATCTAAAGTCAGCCCTTCTCTTAGATAATATATGTAAACAAGTAAACTCAAAACTTTAGTGCAGTACTGTCATTCTGCAGCCCTGGTTCCTGTCTTTGTAATCCATGCCCACAGAGCTGACTGCTGGCCTTCAGTGTGCTCTGCCCTGGAGCTGTCTGTCTGTTGGTGGGGGTGGGTGGATGCCTCAGTTCCAACAGTTACATCTTCAAAAAGGCCACCTGGAAAAGGAAGAAAAACCCCACAATTAATTGCTGATAGAACATGATGAAATGGCTGCATGCATGTCAAAGCAGAATTAGAAAGACTAGTCAATAAGGATGCATACTGATCTCAAAAGAAAAATGACTCAGTCAAGCTAGACATTGCATTTTATAGCAAGAACCAATTAGTCTTTTTTAAATGAACCATAGAGTAATTAAGAATGATTCACACACACTTTAAATGAAGAAAAAATATAAAGTTTTAATTGACACTAAAGTTATATTGCCATGAAATAATCCAGTTCTCTTTCCCACTGGTTCAAACTACTGTTTTGAACCTTCCATAAGCCAAATTCTGAGTCTCAAAGATTCCTAGGCAATTCTAGATCCTCATCACTGTTGCTAATTACATCAGCCTCTTCTCAGGTCATGCTGATACTTTTAATCATATACAATTATATTTATTGTGTTTGTCAGTAGCAATTCATCTTAAAACTTAAGAGTTCAAAAGAAAATTTAATTCATACAGGCTATGTGCAAAATATTTTCAAACTATGAATGAGGCCTAGGAAAAATGCATCTAATTTCCCAATAGTTTTAATAACACAGAAACAAACATTGATGAATGTTTAAAAAGTTCTAGTTGCAAGGTGACAATATTTTGGGAATAATGCTAATATCAGGAAGTGTCAAATGTAGAGATAATAATGGGAAGGCATGGGAGGGTTGGAAAGCTTGCAGTTAGCCATTTTGCAGGGTTGGGAAGGGTGAGAAACAGAAGTAAAAACATTCCATTCTTGGAGAAATATGGGACACCTATCCACAGTGTCAGGAAAGTGAAAGTCGGTTCCTAAGTCCCCAGTGCAATAAAAGAAGGCATGTATTTAATGATCCATGTTAAGGGGGAAGGAAAAAGGAAGAGTCATGCAGGGCAGAAGGCATCTGCTTTATGTTGAGTAATTCAGAAGGATGTTACTCTTCATACAGTGCTGGTAACAAAGGCACCTGCTGAGTTTCCACATCAACTTCCCGCTGAGTTTCTATATCAAGTTTTGCAATGAGCACACCAAAGTTGAAGGAATAAGCAAAGAAAAAGGTTAAGATTCCTAAGTAAAATGTAAACACAGACAATCAATACAAACCTCAGGGGCTCATTGTGAAGATCGAATGAGATAGTGATTACGAAAATCCATGTGTTTCTTTCTCCCATCTTGGCTGATAACAAATATTAGAAGTCCACAAATATGACAGATGGCTAAGGGCTGTTCAAAACAGACCAGCGTGGCCCATTAGGGAATGAGTATAGAATTAAACTAGAAGGGAGACCAGAGGTCTCTGAGTCGGACTTTGGGCCCTTTGCAGATGGCATCGTTGGCAGGTGATATTCTGTTTGCAGGGACAGGAAGCTAGCCAACTTACAAAGGAGACAATGCCTCTGCTTATATTTGGAAACAGGAAGATGATGGATGAAAATCAGTTGTTATCTCTTTTTTAATTCTGCAAATTGCTATGTCATACAAGGATTCTAAACAGGAACTACTCAGCATAAGGATAATACTAATAAATATCATTATGAAATTGGTTAAGAACTTTAGCTCCAGAATCATACAGACCAGCTTTTCTCAACTTAAGGTCTGCCCACCAGGGAATATTTTGCAGTGTCTGGAGACACCCTTGGCTGTGAACACCTGGAAGGAGGTGACTGCTGATAACTAGTGGGAGAGGCAGATATGTCATTAAACATCCTCAAATGAACAAGACAGTCCCCACAACATAGAAATACCAGCCCCAAGATGTCAGTAGTGCCAAGGTTGAATAAGTGTAATTACAGTAGTTTCTTTTGGAATCAGATCTCTCATTTATCAGCCATGTGTTCTTTATTAGACTTGTTAGCTTTTTTTAACCTTTCCCTACCTGTGAAATGGGAATTACAACAGGACCTACCTGAAACTTGTGAAAAAACACTTCTTAGTACACTAAGCTTATTTTGACTCCTTTTGTCTTAGCACAGCCCGAGACTTAGGTAAAAACAGGCTTTTGAAACTTTCATTACAAATGAGGAAGCAGAAGTTTATAAATAAAATGCCTTGTACAGGCTACCAAAACTTACCACTGTTAAGTGGCAACGATGAGTTTAGAAGAAAATTTTGATTCTAAATTCATGCTTTTGCCACAGTAACTTTGTAGGTGAATGTGACAAAACTAGAGGCATAGGGACTTTGAATGTTCAATATGGCCACAAATATTGAAAGTTTGCTTTTCTTTGGCATGCCTGGGACTCTGAACTCAACTACAGGAGAGGCTGAGCTGATTAAGCAATGTAAAATGGAACCCCCCACCAAAAAAGAAAAACTTGAACATTCGACCTAATGTTTTCATATCATCTCTAGTTTTTACAGTTTAGCCTACCAAATAGATGACGCTTTTTTCAGGTCTTAAAAACAAGAAACTGCAATCATCCTTGGGAAAAGGTACTGTACAATGCATTCTAGTTTCTTTTTACTTAAAACACTGTGAGTTAACATTTCAAATGCTGATTTTGTGTTCCTTAGCTTTTATCCATGACAGGAAAAATTGCTTCCCCTAACTACCATTTATTTTAAGAGGGGATAATTTTATTTTGTTCTGCTACACTGAGAAAAATCTCTGTATTTCATCTTTTAATTTTATTCCCCAAAGTAAAACTTTAAAGCCTCAGACTCTATGAATACAGCTGTAGTTTCAGGCTCTGTTAGTGTAATATTTCTGGAATATAATAACAAAATATAAATAATTACTAAAGACAGTGGAAGATGGGACTCTCTCCTATGGTTGTAAGCTGTGACTCTCAGAGTTCTATCCACTTGAAGATGGACACTTGGAATGAAAGGGGGGACCAAGATGTCTACAAATAATGTCCCTGCTTTGACTTATCATCTAAAAACATTCTTCTTAAATCAACAAACAGCTGGACTGACACAACTGCTGACCAAATGTTATTCATAATGCTTTAATACATATGTGTAACATGTTAATGACTTTTAATTTTTTAATCTTAGTTAACAAAGTGATATTGTTAACTTCTTATTCTGCAATAGAGATTTGGAATTTCAATCAATTAAAAGATATGCCATTAAGGCAGATGGTACAGGATAAAATTAGCATTTTTTAAACCTTTGTAATGCTTTGCAGTATGCTAAACATGACAGATAAAATACTGGAAATGTCCCTAATCAAGCACATTGTTAACTTTAATGCATAGTTTTATTTTTCTTTTGCAGTACTGGAGACCGAACCTAAGGGCATCAGGCATGCTAGGTAAGTATTCTACCACTAAACTTGATTCCAAACCTTACTTTTCATTTTAATTTGTGTTTTTTCCTAGATACAGCTCATGTTTTAAGTTGTGTTCTGAAATGGATTGCCTTTATTGCATGGAAAAGGAGAGTTTACATTCTATGCTTTATGTGGTAAAATGTACGTTTTATTGTAAAATCCAGTTTTAGGATATAAGCATCATTCACAAAATAAAATATATAATATAAATATAAAGACAAAAATAATAAAATACCTGACTTTATAGCATTTATCAAATATATTTTGACCCTTAAAATAATATTGAAATTAAGTAGTTTTTACTAAGTCAGTAATTCAGCGTTAAGCAGGCCAGTGTTGAGCCAACTTTCTGCACTGGATAAACAGCATAAGTATTCCTCTCTCAGAGTGGGCTGGCTGGCTTCACTCACCAGTGGTTAGGTACCTTCCATGTCCCAGTCAGGGACCACACTGAGGAGAAGGGTCTCCCTCCTGAAGCTAACATAGGAATAGGGGAGCTGGTCAAGTAATGAGATGATTCTAGTTAGGTGGGATGAATTTGAGATGGATGCCTATCAGCTGCCAGGAGAAGGAAACATCTTGAATTATGAAAGGAAGAGAAACTTCTGAGGCAGTACCCTGAAGGAGGAAATTATTATTTTAATTATGAATTCTGCGGGGGTGGGGGGGAAGCACAATCAAACCTGGCATGGAGCAGAGCTTGGCACATACTTATTCCCATGGAAAGAAATTGGCTTGATAAAGGAATCACAGGCAAACAGAAAGGACAGAACAAAAGACCAAAAATGTGACAAGCAGCCCAACGAGGAATAAGACCCAGTCCCTTTAAACTGGCAACAAATATGTGTACTTAACCGGGGCCCAGAACAGTAGAATAAGGATCATAAGTGCAGCCTTCCAAACCCATGGATTCTGCCCAAGTTCTGTAAGAACTTTTAAAAAGCAAGGAAAAAGGGAGACGGAGGTTTGCAAGTGAAACCATCATTTTGAATTTTTATAAGCCATGGACACACTATGATATTGTGCCTATAACCTAACAGGCCATTGATTCTCATCTGCTTGGGAAACAGTTAAGCTAAGCCTAGCCATGTTCCTCAGTGGACACCCAGATTAAAAGCCAGCAGTGACACTTCCAATATGAGAAACGCTGCTAACCTTGGCAACCCACGGAGCAAACATTTATATGGCAACAGTCTTCAGGTATTCCATAAAAATATACTGCCTCAAGCACAAAACATATTTGTCAGGAAATAACTGTACTAATATATGGTGAGTGGAGAAATGCATGCTATAAAGCAGTGCTCCCTCAACAAATAAACTATGATATTATCACCCATAAATTTAAAAGGTGCTTTTGTTCTTCTGAACTGGAAATGAGGAAAACCACCCATTCACAATATCCTCAAAAAAAATAAAATACTTGGGAATCAACCTAACAAAAGAGGTGAAAGATTTATACAATGAAAACTACAGAACCCTAAAGAGAGAAATAGAAGAAGATGTTAGAAGATGGAAAAATATACCCTGTTCATGGATAGGCAGAACTAACATCATCAAAATGGCGATATTACCAAAAGTTCTCTATAGGTTTAATGCAATGCCAATCAAAATCCCAATGGCATTTCTTATAGAAATAGATAAAGCAAATCATGAAATTCATATGGAAAAATAAAAGACCCAGAATAGCAAAAACAATTCTAAGCAGGAAGTGTGAATCAGGAGGTGTAGCGATACCAGATTTCAAACTGTACTACAGAGCAATAGTAACAAAAACAGCATGGTACTGGTACCAAAACAGGCGGGTAGACCAATGGTATAGAATAGAAGACACAGAAACCAATTCACAAAATTATAATTATCTTATATTCGATAAAAGGGCTAAAAGCATGCAATGGAGGATCTTTAACATGCATGTTGAACAAATGGTGCTGGGAAAACTGGAAATCCATATGCAACAAAATGAAACTGAATCCCCTTCTCTCGCCATGCACAAAAGTTAACTCAAAATGGATCAAGGAGCTTGATATCAAATCAGAGACTATGCGTCTGATAGAAGAAAAGGTTGGCTCCGATCTACATATTGTGGGGTCGGGCTCCAAATTCCTTAATAGGACACCCATAGCACAAGAGTTAATAACAAGAATCAACAAATGGGACTTACTTAAACTAAAAAGTTTTTTCTCAGCAAGAGAAACAATAAGAGAGGTAAATAGGGAGCCTACATCTTGGGAACAAATTTTTACTCCTCACACTTCAGATAGAGCCCTAATATCCAGAGTATACAAAGAACTCAAAAAATTAAACAATAAGAAAACAAATAACCCAATCAACAAGTGGGCCAAAGACCTGAACAGACACTTCTCAGAGGAGGACATACAATCAATCAACAAGTAAATGAAAAAATGCTCACCATCTCTAGCAGTCAGAGAAATACAAATCAAAACCACCCTAAGATACCATCTCACTCCAGTAAGATTGGCAGCCACTATGAAGTCAAACAACAACAAGTGCTGGTGAGGATGTGGGGAAAAGGGTACACTTGTACATTGCTGGTGGGACTGCAAATTGGTGCGGCCAATTTGGAAAGCAGTATGGAGATTCCTGGGAAAGCTGGGAATGGAACCACCATTTGACCCAGCTATTGCCCTTCTCGGACTATTCCCTGAAGACCTTAAAAGAGTATACTACAGGGATACTGCCACATCGATGTTCATAGCAGCACAATTCACAATAGCTAGACTGTGGAACCAACCCAGATGCCCTTTAATAGATGAATGGATAAAAAAATGTGGCATTTATACACAATAGAGTACTACACAGCACTAAAAAATGACAAAATCATGGAATTTGCAGGGAAATGGATGGCACTAGAGCCGATTATGCTAAGTGAAGCTAGCCAATCCCTAAAAAACAAATGCCAAATGTCTTCTTTGATATAATGAGAGCAACTAAGAACAGAGCAGGGAGGAAGAGCAGGAGGAAAAGATTAACATTAAACAGAGACCTGAGGTGGGAGGGAAAGGGAGAGAAAAGGGAAATTGCATGGAAATGGAAGGAGACCCTCAATGTTATATAAAATTACATATAAGAGGTTGCGAGGGGAATGAGGAAAAAAAACAAGGAGAGAAATGAATTACAGTAGATGGGGTAGAGAGAGAGAAGGGAGGGGAGGGGGGGGATAGTAGAGGATAGGAAAGGTAGCAGAATACAACAGTTACTAATATGGCATTATGTAAAAATGTGGATGTGTAACCGATGTGATTCTGCAATCTTTATAATGTTTTGAACAACTAATAAAATAAATAAATAAATAAATAAATAAATTTTTAAGAAGGTGCTTTTGTTGTTTTTTGGGGGTGCCAGGGATTGAATTCAGGGGCACTTGACCACTGAGCCACATCCCCTTCAAAGCTCCTTTTCTTCCTCCTTTCTGTGGATTATCGAAGTGGAAATCTGGCAAATGAGAACAGTGGTACCACTGTAGCTCTGGACTAGAGAGGTGTTTTGAAAATTATCACTGTGCTACCTACTGGTGACATGCCCCAACAAACAAGTTTAGTCAGAAACAGAATTACTGGAGGTCTATAGAATCAATTTATTTGAATATCTTCCATTTTTTGAGGAAAAGAGACTTCAGCAGCAAAACTATTTTAATATAACATCTTTAAAGGACGCCATGTTAAATGCTGAAGAAACAGATACACTTAGGATATCAGCAAAATTGGAAATCCCAGGAGGGTACACGAACCTTCCTACTGGGAACAAAATAATTTTCTATAGCAGATGATTGCTTTCTGACATTTAAACAGGTTTAATAAATAATAATAATAATAAATTATTATAATAAATTCCTAATTTATCTATAAATATAAATTCTTTTAAAAGAGACCCAACCAAAGAAGAAACTTCATCCAGATAAAATACTTTCTGACCCACTGTATCAAGGATAAAGTAGAGAATAATTTGTGAGATTGTGGTTGAAGATCCCTCTGGTCAAAAGTGAGAAAATGCCATGAAAATATTATGCAATTAGTAATATGAGATGCTAACGAGGGGCTCTGAGGTCAAGACTACCTGGGTGCACAAGTACAGAACTCTGTGAAGTAGAAAGGATGGCACCAAGTGATCCACCACACTTTTTAGGGAAAGGACGGAAGAAAGTCATAGCTACTTTTAAAACTTGACTTGGATGATTTTATCTCATAAAACACCTTTACTTCTGTTGTGGATATTCAACAGGTCTTTACCGCAATTGTTAGGCTTGGAGAAAGACTTACATTACCTACTGTAATGTCTGTTTTAATAACTGATTATGATTATATAAATTATAAACAAGTTATAAAATACAAAAAAGCACACACAAAAAGGAAAATACAACTTTGGGAGCTTCATTGTCAGGGATAACTACTGTTAACATTTTGGATATCTTTCTAGGTTTTTATTTTCTATGTATACCTGGACATTTTTATATATGTAATTTTATAAAACATGGTGATGATTTTCATGTGACAATATTTTTTTAGAATAATTTTAATGGCTTTGCTATATTTCACTATGTATCTGTATTTATTGAGTTGGGGAGAGACAAATGCATGATTTATTTCATCAGAAAGCAAATTTGAGGGTTTGGGGAGGGGAGATATTAGATATTGAGACATTAGCATAGTCTGGCCCAGTGGTTCTCAACATGTTGTCTCTGGACCAGCAACATTGGCAGCACTTGGAAACTTGTTAGAATGGTGAGTTATCCTTCCCCACTCCAGACAGACTGAATCAGAAACTCTGAGAAGGGGCACAGTAAAGGGTGTTTTAATAGACCCTCCAGGTAATTCTACTGCTCCTACAGTTTGAGAGCCATTGATGCTGAGCAAATCATCTGACGTGATTCAGCTAATTGGAAGAGGGTTCACAGATCCTCTCTTTACTTCAACAAACTGAGTTGCATTCTAGACCAGTATAAACTAAAAGCACTGGTTTGGGTGTCAAAAGATCCCTTTTAAAAAAATAAAATTTAAAAACTACATTTTTCCCCCTCTAGAAGACAATAAAATTGTCAAATATGAGAGGAAGAATCAAATTAAGCCCAGAACCATTTATTTTTTAAAAAAACATGTAATAATGGTGTATACTAATCGAGTTCAGGGTAATGTTTCCATATGTGCATATGCCATTCACTGATCAAATCCAACCACCCCTGGCCTACTCTTCCCCTTTCCCAGTCCTTAGTAATCACTCTTCTACTTTCAGATGGATTTTTTTAAGCTTCCAAATTTGAGAGAGAACATGTGGCACTTGTCTTTCTATGTCCAGCTTATTTTATTTAACATAATGGGCACCTAGGCGGATTCCATATCTTAGCTACTGTGAATAGTGCCAAAATAAACACAGACTTTTGATTATCTCTATGTTGATTTTAATTCCTTTAGATAGATACCAGAAAGAGAGATCGTTTGATCATACGGTAGATCTGGTTTTAGTTTCTTAAGGAACCCCCATACTATTCTCTATAGTGGCTATACTAATTTGCATCCCTACCAACAGTGAATAAGAATTCCTTTTGCTCCACATCCTTGCCAGAATTAATTATTATTATTATTATTATTATTATTATAACAGCCATTCTTACTTGGGTGAGACAGTATCTTACTATAGTTTTGATTTGCATTTCCCTGTCAATAATATTGAGCATTTTTTCATAAATTTGTTTTGTTTGTATTTCTTCTATTGAGAAGTACCTACTCAGATCATTTGCCCATTTTTACTTGTTTTTTTATTGTTAATTTTTTTTGAGTTCTTTAAATATTCCAGATATTAACTCTTTGTCAGATGAATAGTGGGGATATATTTTCTCCTGTTCCGTAGGTTGTCTCTTTACTCTGTTGATTGCTTCCTCTGATGTGCAGCTTTTTAATTTGATATACCATATACAGTGAGTTTATAAGTGAAGGGGGTTGTATGTTTTCTCTCATTCGTGGAAGCTAGAAATGAAAAAGGAAAAGAAAGGTGATGGGGGAAGAATTAAGTAAACGAAGTTTTTGTGTGTTGGGAGCAGGGAAAAGACAGATTCTAATGGGTCCTGATGGGGGTTTTCTTTCTAAATCTAGTCACTCCACATGGGTCTCTTTAGCAAAATCATTTGGTTAATTCAAATAAAGAAGACTGTCACAAATTTGAATTCAAAATAAGGCTTCATATGACAAAAAAACTGGCAAAGAAACCAAATATTTTATACATTGTTGGGGGAGATATAACATGGAATAGCCATTCTGAAAAACAGTTTCCTTTAAAATTTAACAGGAAATTACTATATGACCCAAAAATTGCAGCCTTGGAATTTGCCCCAGAAAAACAGAAACTTACGTTCACGTAAAAACCTGTACATGAAAGTTTATGGAAACCAGAACATTTTAATAGTCAAAATTTGAAATCAGTTCAGGTGAATGTTTAAGCACAATGGCAGATCCATACCATGGAATACTAATAGTCAGCAATAAAAAGCAGCAAATTGTTGATACATACCAACACTTGTAAGATTCTCTAGTGAATTATGCTGAGTTTAAAAAGCCAATCTCTAAAGGTTATATACTGTATAATTGCATTTACAGAACATTTTGAAATGACAGAATTTTACAAAGAGAGAAAAGAGTAGTGATTGTCAGGACCTGGGATGTTGGGGAAGGGAGAGAAGGTATGCTTACAGAGGATAACAGGAGAGATGGAATTGTTGATGGAATTGTTCAATGTCTAACCTGTGATGGTGGATACACAAACACATACATACTACATGTGACTTTACAAAATTCTCTCAATAAAAAATTTAACTAAAAACAATGCTGTATTACTTGCCAAACAATCTTGTCTAGCTTACATCAATCCTGGACACAGGATTGAGATGCTCTGTTCAGTCTTACATTGATGTTCCAGTAAACATACATCACCTGAGATCCTTCCAGTTTTCCTCTGTGGAATTACCTTAATAGTATAGTAAGTTAATTCTGAACTGTGTCCTGAAGCAGGCGACTACCTGGGAATACCATTGTATTAAACAGGGTTGGGCTGACAGCCTGCCATTAAGTGCTTAGGTTACGTACAATAGCACCTGCAATCCTAGGTTGTATATGAAGCACTTACTTTAAATAATCCACTAAGCACATTTTTTGTCTTTCTTATTGTCCCCTTTTCTTTCTTTTTTTTCTCCCCATGCTGGGGATGGAACATAGGGCCTCATGCATGCTAGGCAAACACCTTACCACTGAGCCATATCCCTAGCACTTTTTTTTTGGATTCTAGGGATTGAAAGGAAGGATACTGAGCCACTGAGCTACATTGCCTTGGAGTAAAAATGAGTAGACTTGATCATTTTCCAGAATGCTATTACAGCTATAATAGTTTTTCTAGACACAGAATAGGCACTCAAAGTTTTTATCAGACTGAATATATTTAAACTAAGACCAATTTGAACCTTAAAGTTAATATTAACCTTACAAAAGTTCTAGGGAAACAGAAACATAATATTCCAGAAACAGAAACTATAATATTCTAATATAATTATCATTTTGGTCTATTTTTCCAAGTAGTTAAAAGATGTATTTTTTAATATTGCTTATATGTGCGCATTTTATGATATTTTTACATGCCACTCAGCAAATTTTAATTCTTTATAGCTGCAAAACAGTCCATCATAACTCAATCCATTATAAATTCAGATCTTTCTAAGGTTTATTAAGCTCATCGGTAGTATTAAAATAATTATTGTCATGTTTATAGATCTGTTTGTCCATACTTTGGAATATTCCCTTAGGAGAATCCCAGAAACAGAATTCCCAGATTGAAAGGTATGGTATGTAATTGATGCATTTATTGATAATGAGCTCAACCAAGTGAAAATTCTAGAATTAGGTCTTTCTTAGTGTTAATTTAATAAGAGAACAATATCTCAATGCTTTTGTCTGAATTTATTTAATTGCTATGAGTTTAAACATCTCCCAAATGTTTAATAACTATTTTTCTTTTTTGTGAATTGTACGTTCTGTCTTTTTCATTTATGTATCAACAAGGCATTTATTTTTTTAATAGTAGTAATAGTAATAGTAGTAATTGTATAAGCTCTTAAGAAAATGTTAATTTTTTTAATGCAGTGAATAAATCAGGTGCCAGGCATGGTCTCATCTCACTAAATTCTTAGAAAATCCACTTGAATTAAATATGTAATTTAATGCCCCCAAATTATAATGAGAAATTGAGGTTCAGAGAAGTTACATAACTTTTGTTCATGGATATAAGCTAGTAACAGGGCCAGGTTTGCAATCAAGTCTTTGTCTCTGAGCCTAGTATTTTTTTTTATCATAAAAGCTCTCTTCCATCTAATTACAGTGAGAGATAATTGCTATGGTAACTTTATTTAAAGAAGGACTCTATAATATTCCAATTTTAAGCCAGATTTAATAGCTAGAATGATGCAGCCACCCTATCTTCTTGAGAAGAAAGTACATTCCTTCTTTTGGATTAATTGCAAAGAGGAGAAAAGAGTTAGAATGGCAAATTAAAACCCTACTTGTAAAGAGAAATCATTCTTTGATTAGAGGAAAAGCCCTGCCAGATGAGGAGTGCCAACAGGACAGATGAGAAACTGGTCTAAAACCTCAGGAAAGAATTTTTGTCTATAAGTTTAAAAAGTAATCTAAGTTATATTGGCATAGTTTAGTCAGTTCAGTAAAACATATTATGACTTGGAATAATCAAAAACAGTTAAAAGACTAGTCAGAGAGGTACCAAATATTTAAACAGATGCTAATTTTCTTTAACCATTTAGTCTCCCAACATCCTTTCGAAAACATAATATGTAAGACATACAAATCTTCAAAAAGAAAAACATGCTAATATATTGGTTTTAAACACCAATAATTTCTTAGGTCTATTGTTTGGACTTGCTGGAAAGAAATAGGGATCATAAAATTGTAATTAACCTGTTTATTTTAAAGAAAAGCAAAAGAATGGCTTTGGAAAATTTATAACCACAGGAAGAGCACTTGGAGGAGGATACTATGTGATATTTTACCATGAGCTTGGGCTTTTTACTTTAAGCCCCTTGGAAAGCCAAGAACAGTTCTTGACAGAACTGTGCACCAATCTTCTCCAGGTCATGAACACCTTTGGTACGGAAGTAGCAGGGCACATGTAGTAATGAGGGCCCTCAGCATTCCAAGTGGCAGGTTTACAGTCTAAGCTCAAAGAAAAGCTAGGTGTATCAAGTGTACATAGGAAGGTCCAGAAAGGTGAATCCAGTTGATATAAAAAGACTGGAGAATTGGAGGTTAAATGCATTAAACAGAGAGAAAGGACAAGAAATTAGAGCAAGAAGATAGCATTTTGTACACAGCTGAAGGGAGTGGGTGAGCAGAAAGACACAGGCTCTAGGTCCTGGGACAGATGAGATGATTCCCTCCTCAGTACCTACTAGCTGGATTCCCTCTCCCAGCCCCAGTTCCTTCCAGTTCTGCCCACCAGTGTTTACAGGGATTAGTGATAAAATACATAAATGGTCCAGCAGGCCCTGGCACAAATGAGGCCTTCCATATCTGAAAGAGCTTATAATTATTATAAACATTATTATGCCTAAATGTTTATTTTAAGTATGGTTACAGATGCATCTATTTCTCTGCTGTTCATGCATAAATTCATGTTTCTTTAGTTGATTATTTTTAAAGGAAGAAGCACAAATGGCTGATTGTGCATAAAAATATTCAAGGCTTAAGTAGGACTTTCTTTTTCTTATACAACCCTAAGTAACAATGCATCTACCAGTGACAGGTACAGAAATTGCAGATATTATGTTTGAAAGAAAAAAATGCACATCTATAATGTTTGCAAACATAGAAATGTAGGTGGCTTAGTTAGTGTAGGATATCTTCTATACCTGAAAAATAACTGCATGCCCAGAGGCCACTGATGGGATTGTGTAGGTTATCTTTGAAGGTCTGTAATAGGAACTACTCCCATAGATTGACATAATCCACTCCTGAGAAATTCATCTCTGAGCCTGGGCATACTGACTAAGCTGTGGATCTTTAATACATGAAACTATTTGGCTAAAATTATGATAATTAGGCCCTTTGCAAATATATCCACTTATACCATAAGATTAACTGGAAAGAAGAGTCTGGATGATTACTTATCAAATAATGAAACAATGGACATGGATGGACATAAGTATGACCTGTTACAATTCAATCATTAGTATACTATAATGTTAACTGGACTTTCTGGTTAATGGAGCATTGAATACTTGGAAATGACAAAATCCTAACCACATTTTGCTAGGGAACCCAGCATCTTTTAAAATCAGCTAAAGGCCACAAACTGTTGGTGTCTGTCTGGTTCATTATAAGACCTGTATCTTGCCATCTTCCTCCAGAAATGCAGGCTCCATGAGTTATCTTCACTGACTGAAGCTCTTGCATACTTCAATGGAAGTCAGAGGTGGCTTATGTAGAGCTGAAGGGGAAGCCTGACTTAGGAGAAAAATCTATCTATCTATCTATCTATCTATCTATCTATCTATCTATCTATCTATCTATCTATCTTCCAAGACAACATGGTGAGATTATCTGGCATTATATTGTAATTTATAAGATGAGCCTCCTTCTTCTGCTTTGTCAGGGATTGAATTAGACACTGCAGTTTCTGGGACTGGCCCCAAACAGGCATTCCCTCCCTAACATTACTGTCTGAGAAAGCTTACTTAGCTAAAAGCCTTCTACAGCCCTGCTCAATGTGGTCTGAAATTCATGACTGGAGAGTTTCGAATGTAACATTAAATGTCAAGAGGTCCCTTGCAGCAAAATGGGAAATAATGTCTTCAGGATTAAGAAGATCAAAGAGGAGACACAGAAACTTAAGGCTTTATGTGATGAGAATAAGGATCATAACTTGTTTAACTTATTAGGCCACAAGAAAAAAATACACTATTTGGATTTGGGATCAATTTTGAAGCTCACACGGTGTTTTAGAGGTCTTCAACACATGTAAGTTGCTAAGACTGTGAACATAAAGAAGGATCCCAGGGAGGCTTCTGAACCTTCAAAACTACTCCATTTGGCATAGTTTAAAGATAAGGCCTATAAGCACAAGCATGACATGTTCTCTATTTTCCATGATTGAGAATTAAACATTCCTTTGAAAAAAATGTTTTTGAATGTCCTCATATTTTCTTGGAGGTCATCTCTTTCTGAGGCATGAGAAGTGAATGGAAAATATTGGGCCCATGTAGAGTGCCTTAGTAGAGATCTTTGGAGCATCTGGGCCTACGGTGGGATAAGTAAGGGTCATGATCTTACTTCTTTCCTCAAGAATCCTAGGTTCATAACATTAATGTGATGCTAAAAAACAAATGTAGGGAGAAAACTGTTGGGAGCAGTTCAGATCCATGGAATACTAATCTTTTCACCTTGGCACACCTATAAACAAACAAGCCAGACACAGCTGCTGACTCAGGTCTGGTCATCCCCAGCAGCCCTCACTCTCTGGCCACACTTCTGCCTTCCTTCTACAATAAACCCATGGCCCACACAATCTGCAGGACACTTCATCGAGCTTCTGTTCATTTTCAACTCATGAGAAATTTTAAATATTTCTTATTCTCCAGAAAGACAACAGTATAACAAATCCACCTGTATATATTACCCAGAAACCAGAATTACTAACCCATAACCATTCTTGATTTATTCCCTGCCACAGGACCCTTTTGAAGCGAATCTCAGTTCTGTTATCTTGTATACAACTCAGATGTATCTACAAAAAGGGACTACTATAACAATAAAACCACAAAACCATGATCACAAATAAAACATTGATAATAATTCCTTAAGCTAATCTAATATATTAATTCATATCTACCTAGTTCAGTCATCAAAATTCTAACTAGCTCATACTTTTTTTTTTTTGCACCAGAGATTGAACCTAGGGGTGCTTCATCACTGAGCAACATCTCCAGCCTTTTTTAATTTTTAAATTTTGAGATAGGGTCTCACTAGGTTGCTGAGGCTGGCTTCGAATTCATGATACTCATACCTTAGTCTCCCCAGCCTCTGGGATTACAGGAGTGCACCACTGTGACCCGCTAGCTCATACTTTTTTGGAAGGTAGGTGTGGGTACTGGGGACTGAACTCAGGGGCACTCAGCCAGTGAGCCACATACCCAGCCATATTTTGTATTTGGCTTAGAGACAAGGTCTCCCTGATTTGCTTAGCGCCCTGCCATAGCTAAGGCTGGCTTTGATGTGATTCTCCTATCTCAGCCTCACCAGTGGCTCATATCAGAATCCAAACATGGTCCAAGAATTATAATTCATTCATGTCTTTCTTGTGCCTTTTAAATCATAGATTCTTTTTTCCCTCCTTTTTTCTCCCTTTGTAATTTGTGCTTTAAAGAAATCAGGTCTTTTGTTCATACTGTATAGGTTTCCATAGACTGTAATGTGGTGACAAATTTGTTTTTAGTGTCATTAGGAATTCACAGACTTAAAAATACATTTGATATATTTTAATCCATTGCAGTCATTCTCACTGATGCTCAGATTATTCCCTCTGTCAGTGAGACCCTCTTCAGTTTAAAGCCTAAGTCCTGTCAAGGACATCCTATAGATTATAAAAGTTTGATGGTTGGGATTTTTGCTCTCTGGTAGGAAAGGACTTAGCCTGATCTTGTATATTTCTTATTCCACACATGGAAAATCACCCTGTTCTTTGGACATAGAACGTTGTATCTAACATGCACACAAGCCTCACCACTGTGGGGGCCACCGTGTTCCCATTTCAAAGGGCAGTGAGAAAACATCCTGTTTCACGTGCCCTTTTCATTCTGGTCAGGCACAAGACCAAACTACTCTGGGATGAATCTTTTTGTTTGGTTAGCTAAGCAGGAACAGGCTAGAAAATACAACTGAAAGTACTTTGCGGGACAAATACTAAAAGAAAGTTCAAAACATTTTTTTTTTCATTGTCATTAAAGGGAAATAGTTAAGTTCAATTACCAGAAAATAGAAATTTAAAAAAAATATTTTTAGATTTTAAAAAAATGACTTTTTCTTGGATTTTATTTATTTTATCTGTTATTTTTAGTTATACATGACAGTAGAGTATATTTTGACATATTTATACAAACGTGACTATATCTTTTTCTAATTAGAATCCCAGTCTTGTGTATATACATGATGTGGAGATTCACTGTGGTGTGTTCATATATGTACATGAAGAAGTTGTGTCAGATTCATTCCACTGACATTCCTATTTTTATCCCCCCTCCCATCCTTAATTCCTCTTTGTCTAATCCACTGAGCATCTATTCCCTACCCCGTCTTGTTTTGTGTTAGCATCCACATATCAGAGAGAACATTTGGCCTTTGGTTTTGGGGCACTGGCTTATTTCACTTAGCATGAGAGTCTCTAGTTCCATCCATTTACCAGCAAACATCAGAAAGCCACTCTTCTGTATGGCTGAGTAATATTCTATTGTGAATATATACCACATTTCCTTTATCCACGCATCTGTTGGAGGGCACCTAGGTTGGTCCCATAGCTTAGCTATTATGAATAAACATTAATAAACTGCAATAAACATTAATGTGGCTCTGTCTCTGTAGTATATTGATTTTAACTCCTTTGGATATACCAAGAAGTGGTATATCCAGGTCAAATGATGGTTCCATTCCAAGTTTTCTGAGGAATCTCTATCCCGTAAATTGGTTGCACCAATTTGCAGTCCCATCCGTAGTGTATGAGTGTACCATTGTCCCACATCCACACCAACATTTATTGTTACTTGTATTCTTGTTTGTTGCCATTCTGACAGGAGTAAGATGAAATCTCAGTGTAGTTTCAATTTGCATTTCTCTAATAGCTAGAGATGTTGAACATTTTTTCATGTATTTATTGACTGTTTCAGTTGTTTTTTTAAAAGTTAAGTAAAGGCATACCTGTGTGGGTAAAAGAAAAATGGAAGCAGAAGGGAGAGATAAGTGCTTCCAGAAAAAGTCTCACCAATAAACTCCCTGGGCTGGAGTTATAAAGGTGACTCACTGCATCGAGTGGGACAGGTTCCTGTTGTTAATTTGCTTGTCAAGGCTTTGGAAGGATGAGGTAGGCCTGATCACAGTGTGGAGGCTGTAGGTATCGGGAGGCTACTGCAAAGAAAATTGAAGTCATTTTGTATACTTGTCTGACTAATTAGAAGGAACATTCTAACCTCACTAAAAGAAAATACTTTCTAAACCCCACAGTATGTTCAATACAGGAAAAAAACCAAAATAAAAACAAAAACAACAACAAAAAAACGAGCATGTGTTTCATAATAATTCTATGATTTAGACCAAATTTATTCAGATGATAAAAGTTTTCTCATTCTCTTGAGTTTCCTGTGGAACTCAAACCTATTATAGGGCTGGGGTAGTGAGCCAGGACTTTTATAAATCAACCATAAAAAGACTTAAACAGACCTTCACAAAAGAAGATGAATGAATGGCCAGAAAACACTTGGGAAGGTGCTCAATATCATCAGTTGTTAGGGTGATGCAAATGAAAACCATGATGAGATATCCAGAAGAGCAAAAAATAAAAAGGATGACATCACCAAGTGATGTCATTGATGATGATAAGAAACAACTGCAACTCTCACACAGAGTTGCTGGAAATGTAAATCACTTGGTTACTTTTTGCAGCTTTTTAAAACCTATACTACTCTACTCTATACCCTAGCAATTTCATTCCTAGATATTTATGCAATGGAAATGAAAACATGTTCACAAAAGAGAATTTACCACAATATTCACAGCAGCTTTATTTCAAAATAACCCCAAATAGAAAACAACCCAAGTGTCCACTAAGGAGATTGGATTAATAAATCATAGCATATTCATACAATGGAATATTACTGGGTAACAAAAAAGAATGAGCTACTGATAAATGCATGTATGGATAAAATGCAAATAACAGCATGCTAAGCAAAAGATAGAGTCCAGTCAGAAAAGAGACACTGTAGAACACAACTTGTACAAAGTCCAAATATAGGCAGAGTGAAACTAAGACACAGAAAATGGAGATAGTAGCTTTGAGGGAGGGAGAAGTGACCAGAAAAGGCTGAAAGGAAACTTTTTGAGAATTGGATTTGATCTGCATCTGCTTCTTGGATGGTGGTGACAAGGATGTCTATCAGTGGTTTTCAACCAGGGATGATTTTTCCCTCCAGGGGCCATTTGTCAATGTCTAGAGATATTTTCATTTGTCATGATTAAGGGAATGCTACTGGCCTCTAGCTACTGGAAGACAGCTCTTTACAAAAAAAAAAAAAAAAAAAAAGAATTATCAGTACTAAGATGTCAATCATGGAAGACTGAGAGATCCAGTGTTTGACAACTATCAAAAGTCATCAAACTATCAAACTGGACAATTAAGATCTGGACATTTTATTGGGTGTCAATTATTGTAGGAAAAAAAAGAGGACAAAAAGACTCAACAACTGTTCTCCTCACCCCAAAATATGGATGAAGGAATAGTCTGGAATAATATTTTTAAAAAAAACATTCTACATTTCAATCTTAGGGTTTCCACTGCACAATAAATATGTTAAATATCCAAACTGTGCTCAATAAGGGTTTATTAAGGTTTAAAAAATCCTGGGGAAAAAAATAGGTGGGGCCTGGGAAGTCATCTCCACACTCTCCTCTCAGAACACACTCTCCCTTTAATCCCTTCTTCCACTTACCTAATTCACGCCTAGGGCTACTCCACTTAAAACTTCCCTAAGGAAATCAGTTTTGGCCTCAGGGAGATGTTTAAATGACAGTGCACTAAGACAGTCTTGAGGTGAATAATCAGCGTGGGTGGAGAGGCCTGGTACAGTCTGCAGGCGAGTCTGCCCAGGTTCCCCAGTAAGCCCAGGCCTGAGGTAGGTGAGGACTTCCAAAGGGCCCCAGGTCCCACAAGTCACAGTAACAATCCATCATGGTTCTCTGTGTATCTAAGAGAAACTTTCAGGTACCAAGTAAAGAGTCGTCCTTCAAGAAGAAAAGATGAGAAAATAGAATGTTGTGAACTAGTTTAGAGTACAGGTATCATGGACTCTGATGTTTGCAGAAAACATGTGGCTCGTGATTCAGGTTACTAAAGTTAAATTTCATAAACATTTTTTCCCCCCTTGGGGGAATCTGCACTGTATAACATTAGCCTTTCTGGTAGGGTTTTTTAGGCCTTCCCTAATGCTCACAATGGTACCAGAATATTTTCTTGGCTGAGCCCGGAGGCAGCCTTGAGTCAGCTTTTCCCATTACCTGTACACCTAAGCCATTTGAGAGAGAGAGAGAGAGTTCAGAAATGCCTCTGGAGGAGAGGCTATAGAGCTCCCTCAATATTCTGGCCTCCTCAGGCAAGAACTTTGTCCTTAACTTTAACTCTTAATTTGAGCACTCACATCTACTTTCTTTCCCTTTCTGCAGGGCTGGCTGCTTTGCATTTTGGGTGGGGCAAATTAGAACTCCCAAATTAGAAATATTGCCCATAAAAACTTCCTCACTCGCCTCCTCTCAGAAGCCTCAGTTCTGTACTTGTCTCTAACCTTCACATTGATTCCCAGGATTCGAGGTCTATGAGCAATGAAGCCCATTAGCTAAATTCTTTTGGAAACCTGACAACCTCACACTGTGCAGTTGTTCCTGTGGGCACATCTGCTGCACAGTAGGGGAATGAAATTAGATGTGATCCTTCCCCTACCTCCCAACTTTTTTTTTTTTTTTTTTTGGAATGACAGTGAGTTTCAGAAATGGTAGTTGGGAGTCGAGAAAGGCACCCTTACACTTTGGTCACCATTTTTGGCAGGTGCAAAAACTCCAGTTAAACACTTGAACTGTTGGTTTCGGAGAGCTACTTCTCAGAGCAGGGTTCAAGAAAAGACATAAAGTACTGGTAACTTTTAATTCCCAAACCTTGCACATGACACAGCCTCTTGGTATGTCCAGCAGCCCTGGCCTGGCACAGACACTGAGAGGGGAACCCACATGCCTCTTCTTGCTGATACCTTGCTGGTAGTTTTTCCAAAGAAACCATTCTTATCCATCCCTCCCAACCAAAATCAAAACAAAACAAACAAAAACCCCCAAGCAAACAAATTTGAATTAAGAAGAATAATATCTTTTCTAAATCTCTAGGTTTATAGGACAGAGAAGAAAAGACTGGGAACTCTGATATTTTTCAGTCCAGTACTCTAATACTTCCATCTTATTTGGCAAAACATCCTGGTCAAAAAATGAGCTGATCTTTAAAACTCTGCATAGAGCTTTGCTATGAACTGCTTCAGAAGCCTCAAAGTCGAGATCAAGGGAAAGTCATCCTCACTGGTTTTCCTAGTTTGGCAAAGAGATGGGTTCTGGGGATCCCGTGGAAATTTTCTGTTTTTTTTTTTTTTTTCGGAAGTTACTTGTTGGGGGTAACATTGCATGATTCAAAAATTAGAATTAGGCAGTAAGCTTACATGGTGAAAACATAAACTTGAAGATGACCTCAAACAGGGTGTGAGTTAAATTGTGGGACTTAAGATAGGTGGTGACATGGACAATGTGAATGTCGCTTCAGTGTTATTCTGAACACCGAGGCACAGTTTAGATCTTAACAATCACCTCAACTCACCAATTTTTCAAGTGATTGCTTTGAACGCATATTGTGTCACCCTAGTCTAACAACTCAAAAGACCTAATCCCACAAGATCACCTATAATTAGAGAGCGATGATGCAGTTTTAGAAGACAAATATAGACACCACAGAGGCGATGCATCAGCAGTCTGAAAATAATTAATGCTTATCCTCGCGAGGCCAGCTATCCCAAGACACTTGGGAACAGTTCACTACAGCCAGGATGTCATAGAAGGATGGCAAAATCATTTTTCTTATCTGCAGAAGTAGGTCATAGCAAGAACATTTCAGAAAAATTAAAAAAAAAAAAAAAACCAGAGTGGACGTGAATGGGTATAGTGGCAGTCTTTTCGTTTATTACTTCAATGCAAAACTTGATCATCAGTTCATTCTGTACTATCTAATCATCTTCCTACGTGGTCAAAGACAAGAACTGAGAGTTTGGGGACACAACAAAATCCCATTATCTAAATACAGCTTCTAAATTGAATAAATAGAGCTCTCATATTTGAGATAGCAAATTGTTTCTGTTGTTCTGTTTCTAATGACATGAAAATAAAACCCACTATCACAAATTAGAACACTTACGTGGAGTCTGAGCTAGCCCCGGTGTAGTCATGGAGGCTAAAGATTGGGTAAAGGTTTCTGACAGCACTATTTTAACTCAGTATATGACCCACACATGGTGCAGCATTTTATTTCTGTCTACACGTCTGTTTAAATACGACAGACAGACACTGCACAAACAGTCATAGGCAGCTCATAGTGCTACCACCTTTTAAATAACAAATGGTCTTCCCCAATGAGGATGAGGGTTTAGAGAAAGAGGTGGGAAGAGAGACCATGGATGACACTTACACTGATAATTTTTTAATCTCAGAAAAGGTCATCAGAGGTGCTGAAATTACCCTGCTTCAAGCTTTCCTCTTCATTGATCAGAAAGGCTCAACATTTTCAATGCTAGCAGCTTCTCCAATTAATGTTGTGCCTCCCTAGAACTGGGCACTTAGATTTAGAAACTGATTGACACTGGACTTTCTTCCAGAGAACAGGAAAAAAAAATGTCTCCAAGAAACTAGGCTTGTCTCCTAACAATGAGTTTTTATTGACCTACATTCTCAAGAACTTTGCTCTGAAGTTTGGTAAGAGCTAGAGTTGATTCTTTGACTTCAACTAAGAGTAACTTCTTTGGGCTCAGTCCTTCCTTCCTTCCCACCAAATGTACTAAAAAGATTTCCTCTGTGCTTTTTCTCCTTGCTTTTTTCTTGCTAAGAGCAATTCTATTTCATTTTTCACAGAATATGATTTTCCGTGTTCACTTTATCATTTTTACTCTTTGTAGTGTCATTAATGACCTTCAAGCTTAGTCAGTTATTCTATGCTTTTTCCTTCTACATTCATTTTTTTTCTTCCCCATTTGAGCACTGAAGGACAAATGCACAATGAGTAAACTGTAAAATTGTGTCACAGTTTGTGTCACAGTTTCCCTAGGGAAAATCTTCTTCCTTGAGCTATTAAATTATATATTTTTTTAACATCAAGGCTTTGACACAGAGCAGGTACAGTCATTACAATGTAAAATTAGTCCTTTCCCCAACATAAGTGGTGTAATAAATACTCTACTTGTAAATGCACAAAGTGATTTAGGAAATGGCATATAAAAATCCTATCAAGAGCTTCAAAGAGTTATGTGTAAAGTTATATGATATTTTGTTCCTGGCACATAGATAGTAAAGTCATACCAATGTGGAAGAGTATAGTTTTGCTTTCTTTGCTATAGTTTGTATTCACTATTGCAAAATCCATTTGTTCAAACATTGTAGAACAAGCTGACTTTCATTTGTGGATGCATCCAAATAATTTGTGGATGTATCCTTTATTCAATGTATTCATTGGGTTCCACCAATGTGCCAGGCAGAGTGATGAATTGAAAGCAAATCACAATAAAACACAAACAACACCCCTTTTCTGTTATTCATGAGAAACATGTCAGTGGTTGTTTTCTATTCTAGGCATGCCACTAACTTCAAAAATTATCTCATAAATTGTATTTACCTGCAGAAAATAAAGAGAAACAGTAATAGCAAACCCACCCGCAGGCTGACTCACAAAGGCAGTGTCCTGCAAAACCTAGACCTGTTTCCCTAGCAATTAACTGCCAGCCCAGTGGATATATACTACAGTGGGGTACATACAACAGCTTTAGAATCAAGTAACCTGTGCTTGAATTCTTGCTCTGTGGTTTGCTGTCTGTATGTATTTGATTTGGTCTCTCTGAGCCTGTTTCCTCATATGGATAACAGAAGGAGTTGTATAAGTCTCCAAAGACAGTTAAAATGATTAAATGAAGTAAAAGGCAAAGCTTCTATTATCATGCCTGTTGCAAAGTCACCTGTGCAATAAATTATCATTTTAGCGTCATCATCATCATGGTTGAAGTTCATAGCCTGAGGGACATGATTGCTTAAGACAAGGAATTCTTTTTTCTCAACAGGGGAGACAACAAGGTTCACCGTACAGAGTGAGGCTAAGGAAAACTAGGTTGGAAAGTTTGTATATCACATGTATTAGCCCTGCCCCTCTTCTCTCTTGAGTTGTGCTCCTCCTTTATTCACAAAAAGTAGCCACTTATGCTCATGTCCATAAATGCCCTTTACGATAGCACCCATTTACTGTCCTATCATCATGGTCTTTTTCTCTGCCTAGTTTAACCTTATTTAGATATAATTAATTCAAAGAATTAGTTAACCATTTTAAATTAGGCAAGAAAATTTAAAAAAAAATATTATTATTTTGCATGGGGATGGAGTGATGGAAATAAGAGGAAGAGAACAGGAATAAGTGAATTGAAAAATCAAAAAGGACTTAATGATTTGAACTCAGCAACAGAAGTTGTCTATACATAGATACATGTCAACACTGCCCTACTTATTAATCACAACACCCATATTTAGCCCAAGTGAACAGAAAGACCATTTACTGAAAGCTTAAAATGAAAAAATAAATCTAAGCAGCGTATGCTTGGATGTGGAAAGGACTATTGATTTCATGTGTTCCCTTCAATTTGGCTCCCAGAATCACACAATGCTGGAGCTGAACATAGGAAATGGGAGTTTAGAGATAGAGAAAGCAAGCCCAAAGAAGTCTAAAATGAATGCAGAGCTAAAACTGCAATCTAGGTTTCTTACTGGTTCATTCCAAAATAGATTTAAAATGATGAGGATGCAGTGTACATAGGTCATTGATGTCACTGTATTTTGTTTTTATTTGTGGTTGGTGTTGTTTTGTTTAGTGTGAAAAGATGTAATGTGATTTTTACAAAGGACTTTGAACTGTCATGAAATGCATTTGGAAAAATAAGAGACCTAGAGGAGCCAAAGCTATCCTCAGTAAGAAAAGTGAAGCAGGATACATCACAAAACCAGAACTTTAATTATATTACAGAGCTATACTAACAAAAATGACATGGTATTGGCACCAAAACAGACAGAAAGATCAATGGTACAGAATAGAAGACACAGAGACAAACCTATATAAATACAGTTATCTCATAATAGACAAAGGTGCCATAAACAAACATTGGAGAAAAGATAGCCTTTTCAACAAATGGTGCTGGGAAAACTGGAAATCCATGTGTAAGGAAATGAAATTAGACTCCTATCTTTCATCCTGCACAAAACTGAACTCAAAGTGGATCAAGGACCTAGGTGTTAGACCACAGACTCTGTGTCTACTAGAAGAAAAAGCAGGCCCAAATCTCTATCTTGTCAGTTTAGAAACCTCAACAAGACTCCTGGTAAAATCAAGGATCAATAAACGGGACGGCATCAAACTAAAGAGCTTCTTCACCGCAAAGAAACAATCAAGAACATAAAAAGAGAGCCTACAGAACATAAGAAAATCTTTGCTACCTGCACCTCAGATAGAACACTAATCTCCAAGATATATAAAGAACTCAAAAAACGTAACACACCAAAACAAAACAAACAAAAAAATAACTCAGTCAATAAAAGGAACTGAACAGACACTTCACAGAAGAAGAAATACAGTCAACAAATATACAAAAAAAGTTCAACATCAGTAGCAATTAGAGAAAAAATGCAAATTAAAACTACACTGAGATTTCATCTCACTCCAGTCAGAATAGCAATTATCAAAAATACAAGTAATTTGGGGCTGGGGATGTGGCTCAAGCGGTAGCGCGCTGGCCTGGCATGTGTGTGGGCCAGGTTCGATCCTCAGCACCACATACAAACAAAGATGTTGTGTTCGCCAATAACTAAAAAATAAATATTAAAATTCTCTCTCTCTCTCTCTCTCTCTCTCTCTCTCTCTCTCTCTCAAAAGAAAAAGAATACAAGTAATAATAAATGTTGGTGAGGATGTGGGAAAAAAGGTACACTCATACATTGCTGGTCGGACTGCAAATTGGAAAGCAGTATGGAAAAATGAATGCAGAGCTAAAACTGGAAATCTAGGTTTCTTACGGGTTCATTCCAAAACAGATTTAAAATGATGAGGATGCAGTGTACATAGGTCCTGAAAAAACTTGAAATGGAACCACCATTTGACTCCAGTTATTCCACTTCTCGATATATACCCAAAGAATTTAAAATCATCATACTATAATGACATGGCCACATCAATGTTTATAGCAGCTCAATTCACAATAGCTAAGTTATAGAACCAGCCTAGGCACTCTTCAACAGATGAATGGATAAAGAAAATGTGGTATGTATACACAACGGAATATTACTCAGCCATAAAGGAGAATGAGATTATGGCATTTGTTGGTAAATGGATGGAACTGGAGACCATCATGCTAAGTGAAATAAGCCAGTCCCCCCAAAACCAAAGGCAGAATGCTCTCTCTGATATGCAGATGCTGACTCAAAATACATGGATGGGAGGGAGGAGTGGAATTTCACTTGTTTGGAGAGAGGGGAAAGAGGAGAAGGGAAGGGAGATGAGAATGGGAAAGACAGTACAGTGAATAGGACATAACTTTCCTATGTTCATATATGAATACACAACCAGTGTAATTCCACATCCTGTACAACCACAAGAATGGGAAGCTATACTCCATGTACGTATGATATGTCAACATACATTTCTACTGTCATGTAAAACTAAAAAGAACAAACAAACAATAAATAAAAGGGGCTTTGAGCTGAGGGATTTAGTTTATAAGTCTGGTGGTGGTAGGATGGTGGTGCAGTGGTCTGAGATGCCTTGACAAAATGCAAAATTTTGTGTGGATGTACATTTTTCTAGGAATAAGGTACAAAGTTTTATGAGATTCTCAAAGGTGTCAGTGGGCAAAAAAGGGAGAAGCCAAAACAATTAGATTGGTGGCTTCCAAGATGCTGCAAGTAGGGATGCATCCAGTGTAGACAGGGAAGGATGCTGAGAATGGCAGGGGGAATGGACCACAGTGGCAGCTACACTCCAAGCAGAGCAACTTCACTTTCTACCCATTTTTTAATTTAGCAATCTGCTTAATATTCTGGAGGAACATTTTTTGCTACTGGGAGAGGGGCAACTGGAAACTACTGTTAGACCATATCCTATGAAATTCTAGCAAAGGTGTGACCTTTCTTGTTTTCTTGGGTTTTGTTTTATTTTGTTTGTTTTGGTAATGGGGATTGAACCCAGGGATGCTTAACCACTCAGTGACATTCCTAGCCCTTTCTATTTTTTATTGAGACAGGTTCTTACTAAGTTGCCCAGGCTGGCTTCAAACTTGTGATCCTCCTGCCTCAGTCTCCTAAATTGCTGAATTGGGTGTGCGCCACCATACCCAGCCTCATCTGTTTTTTGTTTATTTTGTTTTGGTACTGGGGATTGAACTCAGGGGCACTCAACCACTGAGCCACATCCTCAGCCCTATTTTGTGTTTTATTTAGAGACAAGGTCTCACTGAGTTGCTTATCACCTTACTAAGTTGCTGAGGCTGGCTTTGAACTCGAAATCCTTCTGCCTCAGCCTCTGGAGCTGCTGGGATTACAGGCATGCACCACCATGGCTGGCCTCTATCTGTTTTCTAAACAGATAATTGACAGCATTCTGAAGAAAGCACCTTCTTTTGACTGTATTTATGGCTGTTCTGTTATTTTCCTGATTCACAATCAAGATGCTACCTCTTGTTTCCCAGCATCATTATGAATGCCTGTGGTGGCAATAAAATGAGAACCAGGAATTAAAGCAATTAGAAAAAAGAACTGCATCTATGCTTTCTCATCCTGAGAGGACACCAGAAATGGCTCCCCCCTCCTCCATTTCTTTGGCTCCTCACTGGATGATTCATGTCCCAAAGGCTTAGGTGCTACTATAGTTATACCAGAAACCCCGAGTGGATTGCCCATTGTTTTCTTTCTTTCTTTCTTTTTTTTATAACCTGTGAAATGCTTTCTTTTCTATTTCTTTTTCAGACAATAAAGAGTTGAGGGCATAATTTTAGGAGCAAGAAGTTTTAGGTTTTATAGAATGTTCAATAACTTGGGGTGGGGAAAAATGAAAAGTAGCAAAAAGCAATAAAGCTTAGAAAGCAATATATTGGGTCATTTTCACCCAAAATTAGAGCTTCATGCCCCTAAGATACAAGCCTAAATAATGTTGTTTGTGTTGCATTAACCTTAAGCTATAATATGGCAAAAGTAGATTACAAGAGATCACAGAAAATAGTTATAACATTAGCAGCAGCTAGCAGAAGTATCTGGCAAGCAATCACTCTTACAGATTCAGTTATAGCATCAGGATCCCAGTCTGGGCTTCTGTGAGTTTAGATGCAATTTGAGAATAAACACAGGACTTACAAATAAGTAACCATACTGAAAAATGACCAGCCTGCAACCATTTTATACCTGAAGTTTGATGTTTCCCTTCTGCTCTTGCCCCTTCCCTCACTGAAAGTGTTCCTGAAGGATGGTAGAGCCCTGGGGTGGGAGGGTAGTGAGAGGTCAGCAGGTTCAGCTCTTCCCCTCCCACTGTCTACCAGTCCAGTGATTTCACCTCACCAATATGTGTCTTTGCAATTATAAATTTTGAAGATATTGTCTCATTGAATAGCTGGGCCTATACTCAGAAATGTTTTGGGTGTCATTAACAAGTTATTTGTCTATAATGATATTCTTTAACTGTATCATTCAATATTTATTATATTTGTATTTTCTCCTTCTACCCACCACACAGGATTAATCCATTCCCATATATATACATATATGTGTGTGTGTGTGTGTGTGTGTGTGTGTATAAAGTAACTCAATATTCCAATCATTAGAACTAAATAAAATACCAAGATAATCTTATAAAAGTATAAGATGATGATCTTCTTTTTGAGAATTATGATCTCACTGAAAACTGTGGATAGATATTTGAGTGTCCCTCAGTCACGTTATGGGATGGCAGGTGGAACAGGGATTGGTGAGAGCACAGCTGTTGATCTTATTGTCTTTTTTGGTGTGGTTTACAATATCTAGTATAACATGGCTTTTAAACCAGAGCTCAAGAGAGCACTGGGCTGGAAGATAGGGACCTGGTTTCTAATAGCAACAGAAGTAGGTGGTTATAATTAGAAGTAGAAGAAATAGTCATAGGAATTAAAGTCTCAAATACTTTAGCATTTATCATATTCCAAGGGACTTCCCATATATTTATTGACTTTAATACCCATAAGGTAAGTATTATTATTATTATTATTGTTATTATTATTATTATTATTATTCAAAGGAGACATGTTTTCCTTGAGGTCTGATGGCCAGTGGGTGAAGGGGTTGAGATTTCACACTACACTTGTCTGATTCTAAAGTCCATACTATGATTCTGCCTCCTAAATTCTGTCATTTCTGAGATTCTGTAGATCTATGTTAATAATCTAATATAATGTCTTTTTCAATTATGAAACACAGCAAAGCTCATTAAGGTATTCAGAAATTTCCAAAGAAATATACTGACACGTAGATATATAATAATTTTTTGCTTTTCACATTAATATATCTTAACTGCTATTATTGTAGTAGCTATAAGATAGCAACATAGGAGGTCACACTGTACACTTTTAATTTAGTTTCCAGAAGTTCCCATTGAACACTGGTCCATTCAGAATATATTCATAATTGATGAATTATTCAGCTATTTTACTTAAGTCATTCTGATGAATGGAATATTGAGTTTAACTTGAAATATGCAAATATTGAAATGGTTAAATTCTGTGTTGGTGGGTAGAAGATACAAATCTGATAAAAATTTAATGGTACAGTTACAAGAAATCATTTTAGACAAATACAAATAAAACCTACATGTAAGTATTACTTACATAGGAAGAACAAACACAAATGGGACCTACCCCCAGTGTAAGGATAGTGCACTTCCCAGGTACCACCTGCCACTTAAACAAAGGCAGTTGAAGACATATTCACTTCTGGCTGGATGGTAATCAACCAGAAAGAGTTGTATGTTAACACCTGTGCATACTCAACTGGATCCCTGATCCCAACTTTATTTAGTCTTAGATTACAGTCAGCCTTCTATATCTGTGGGCTGTACATCTGTGAATTCAAGCAACTGTGGATTGAAAATATTCATGGAAAAATCTGTGCTTGTATTGAACATATATCAACTTTTTCCTCCTGTCATTATTCTCTAAACAATACAGTTCAACAACTATTTATAAAACATTTCTACTATATTAGGTATTGTATATAATCTAGAGATGATATAAAATATATGGAAGGATGTGCATGAGTTATATGCAAATTTGAAGGTAATTTTATACAAGGGAGCTGAGCATGCATAGAGTTTGGTACAGGGGGTCCTGGAACCAATTCTCCATGGACACTGAGGGACAACTGTGTTATGTTGCCGAAGGAACCTTTCATTATATCATGTACTTAGTTTTCTGCACTTGTGGTATCCCATAAGAAGTCAGACCCTAAAGTTATTAAAAGTTGTTTCCACCTACTGAATCTGAAAACTAATGGTGATGATTATATAGAGAGGGATACATGGGGACACGTAGAGAACAAGGGAAAGACTCAGGTTCTATCTCAAAAATTCTGCCTTTATCCTCCTTTTCTAAAGAATGTGGGCGAAATAACAGCTCAAAGTGAGAACTTTCCCCCAATTCTTCTTCGGAGTATGAAAATAAAGAAGGAAATGAATTTCCACTCTCTCCTGAAATTACTGAAGCTCAACTGGGAAGAAAGAGAGGAAGAAAGAAGAAGGGATAGTGGGCAAAATTAATGCAAACAGACCCCAAATGAATGTAGGAAGAAAATGAGTTCACTTTCAGTTTTCAGAGTAGCATTATGGTTGTTTTCATGTGGTCTTTTCATTTCTGAAGGAATGATGGTCATTTACCCATTCACCAGGAAAACTGGGTAAAAAGAAAAACGCTTTATTTCCTGAACTTCACTGTAACATGAATCTTTCATCATTCTGTGAATAACAATGTTTGTATGTGTGACTCATACGGGCATGAGGTTTTCAGTCATTCTGCAAGTGAGAAAATGATGGTAGGCACCATGAAACACACCTGAGTTCATCAAGTTTACTAGATGAAAAACTTGAAAAAAAAATTTTTAAAAATTATAGAACTTTTCAGAACAGATTTAAGGCAGCTTAACAATTAAAGGACTGTGAGAATATCAAGTTTGTTGATTTTAGAGATATAAATGAGTATATTGTCCTCTTTTTTTGCTATAGATTAATTCACAAAAGAACCATAAGGGAGTTTTCATTCTCTCCCCATTCCCTATGCATAGAAAGGTCAAAAAAGACACTAGGGACCTTGAATTCTGGTCTCCTTCACCTCTCCTTTGGAACAAAGCATTCAGAGGCAAGGCAAGTGGCCACCCCTAGAAGAAAAGTCAGGGGAGGGGAGGTTAAGTCTGAAGTGGTGGGAACTCACACTTTATGTGCCTGACCTTAGAAGTAGCAGGACCAGGGAGGGCAGATGATTGTGAGCATGCCAGTGGAAACCTGCAGGCAGTAGCACAGGTCTTAATTACTTGCCCAGCACAGAGGAAATAAAATTGCCAGAATTACCTACTTCTGAATTTGGGTAAGGAATATCTTCCCAGTACTTGTATTGTGAATAATAATAATAATAATGATAATATAATGATGATAATAATAATTATTATCATTATTATTATTATTGTTATTTTGTTAATAGGCCTTCTTACTTTAGGAGAAAGAAAACTCATTTGAGAAAAACATGAACATGCAGCAGAATGTTTCAATATCTATCCCAAATTGGTAAATCAGAAAACAGCATTGCACAAGAAAAAGAAGGTTCATTGGAAACAATTGGAAGAAGCAGTACCAGCATTCTCATATGAAATTTGTATACTAAGAAAGTTCATTTCAAGTACAATTTATAACATTAAGGTTCAACTAGAAAAAAAACATAAACTATATTTTTTAAAAAAAAAAAACATGTTCACAGGGAGAAGTATATATTAATGCTAGAACCAAACAATACCCAGCTGCTGAAATTATGGGAGAGAATTGGTTTGGAATGCATTAGGGAACAAGGGGATCAATGCCTAGCAATTCATCTCTAAAGTCCTTGGCCAAAGCCCCCCCTCCTCCCATCCATCTGATAAATGTGCTTTGGGATTTGATATTCAGAAAAATCCTTGGGAGGCATTCTAAGAATAATTTTTCTTAGAGGAGACAAAGTAGTAAAGAGGCAAGGTAAATTGCCTTTGGTATTCTTTGATATGCTTACCTTTTTTAATATGGAAACACCATGCTGATCTACAACACCATAATTTAAATGGAAATCTAAGATGTATTATATTACACATTTTGCTGCCTTGTGAAATAGCAATGTTCCAAATATAAACAGATTTCATCAAGCATGATTTTTTTTCTTGATGACCCAAGATCAACATTATGAATTACATGTTCATTATGTGACCTTGAACAAATTTCCTGAACCTCTTCCATGCTTCAGTGACCTCATTTTTTACTATAGGAATAACAGAATTTATCCCACAGAATAGAGAAGGTAGATTAAATGAGACCATGAGCATAGGGTCCTATGCATGATTTAGAGTTAAACTAAAATGGTAGCTACTTCTTTTATTCATTTCCCTGCCCTTGACTGTGATCTAAAAAATTGAGGTTGACTTAAAAATATTTAAGACAACAGTTGTGTTTCTATATAAGATTTAAAACTTATATTTCACTTTTAGAAAAAAAAAAAAACCAAAACTAACTCTATTTCGTCCAATATGGTAGACCTCATGTCAGAAAAAAGCTTCTTCAGTATAAAAGACTAAAAATGCTGAATATATATTTTTTTAAAAAATCTTTTAAAAAACACATAGTGGAAACTGGCAGAATAACCAAACCCTCTGAGGTAAGAAAGACTCTTGAAGTCTCTTGGTCAGCCAGAGCTGAACAAAGTTGTCTTGAGGCTCTGCCCACCCTTGAAAGTCTAGACTAGAGCTTGTGCTTTAACCTGAGGAATGCTGGGGTTCAGCGGCCAAGTCTCAGATCCTGAAAAATAGGAGGCTGGGTCAGACACACCTGAGATCCTTTCCTCTTCTGTCACCCCCTTGTAATAAATGAATTGAAAAAAAAAAAAGCCTTCCAGAGGTGGATGGTAGGTGAAGGTACTTGCATGTCTTGGTCTTATCTCAGTTTGATGTGGAGGGAGAGGTACCAATCGGAAGCCCTCATCACAGGCCCAATCTTAGACATGTTTGGGGTCATAATTCATGCTATTTATAGAGACTCACATGTAATTCTCTCTGCAGGAGCATACTTTCCATACAGGCCTCAAAGAACTCCCACGAAGTTCCCATAAACATGCGTTGACCACCATAAAATCACTCAATATATGAGTGAGTCAACAGAAAAAACTCATAGAACTAGACTTGCAAATCTGGATGTTTTCACTATGATAATATACTAAGTATACTTAAAGAAATACATGAATTATTAATAGTATGCTCAAGGAACTTTCAAAACTTACATGCAAGTTTAAAAAACAATCCAACAGTATTTCTTGTAAGAAAAAAATATATAAAAATTAATATCAGAAATTTAATGGATAAGGCAAATAGGAGACTGGGCATATACAAATAAAGATGAGTATGTAAGACCAAATAATAGTTGCAGCAGGCATATAAGGTATATTCTAAACAACTCATCAAAATTCTGGAAGTCTAGGTGAAATGGACAAATCCCCAGATAAATATAATCTATCAAAACTGATTCAAAAAGAAGTAGAATGAACTGGAGATGTAGCTTAGTGGTAGAGCATTTGCCTAGCATGCTTGAGGCCCCAGCTTCAATCTCCAGCTCTTCGTACACCAAAAAATCAGTACAAGAACTAAGGAAATAGGTGAGAGACCCTAGTGCCTGCTTTTAGTGTAACAAAATGAAAAGCTGTGCTGAAAAGGCAGGAAGGAAAAAGTTGCTTATGTCATGCACCTTCCCTAACTTCAAGCAGCTCAGCATGGAGAGAGGTGCCTTTCACATTAGGGAGGGAGAGAAGATAAATTTCAGGCTGTAGACTTGAAATCCAGTACCAGACCTACCATGGTGAAACCCAGAGGTAGACAAAAACTCCACAATCCTTCACTAGGCTAACACCTGTGGACTAACAAGAAATGCATTAGTTCACATGGCTAAAGACCTCCAAAAACCCTCCTCTAGCGTTGGGCAGCAGAATGGGGATCAGTACTTCACCCACTGGGGACGGGGGCATGAAAGCTAGCATAGGGCTTTGCCTCAGAGTTCGGTGCCAGGCCCACTGCAGTGAGATCTAACAACCAATAGAAACTAAAGGCCCTATATACATGACAGAGCTCAGAGACAGAGCCTCAAGACCAGCTCCAGTATCAGTGGAGATCTAAGCACCTGTAGGACAGACTTGAGTTTCTGCTGCACTAGTTCCATCCTGAGTAAGCTTGGGGATAACCCACTCTCCTCCTGAGACTGTGAAGAACTAAGGAAATAGATAAATACATATTTTTTTAAAAAAATCTTTTAAACACATAGTGGAAACTGTCAGGAGAATAACCAAACCCTCTGAGGTAAGAAAGACTCTTGAAGTCTCTTGGTTGGCCAGAGCTGAACAAAGTTGTCTTGAGGCTCTGCCTACCCTTGAAGGTCTAGACTAGAGCTTGTGCTTTAACCTGAGGAATGCTGGGGTTCAGCAGCCAAGTCTCAGATCCTGAAAAATAGAAGGCTGAGACAAGGAAGGCTCTTATGGCTGTGAGACTCAGATGCAAACCAGCTTAGTGCTAATCGTGGTGTACACAGGACTGTCTCCACCACCTATCCCCCAACCTTGAGCAGCACAGCTATTGTCAGGCCAGTACTCATAGATGAATGGGGCTCTAGAACTGCTCTGGTACCAGACAGAGACCTGTACCCCAGTGGGACAGACTCATATTTCAGCTTGCATCACCACTAGCTCTGGCATGGGACTCTGTATAACCCTAAGACTATGGAGACCCTCTTAATTATAAGAATCAGGCACAACCCAACTTAGCATCATTCCAGGTGGCCAACAGTTAGATTTTACTAACACTGCCTCAACCTTGGGTAGCACAGGGAGGTGCATGATGCCTGGAACTTAGTACTAGACTGGTAAAACCTAATACTGGGAAGAACCTAACAGCTCCTAGCCCCAGGCCTGCTGGTGGACAGAGCCTCTGGAACATCTTCAGTGCTAGAGGAAGAAATGTGACCCCAGTCTATCAGCCTTTCATTCATCTAGCATCATCTGTGGCTGGTTGAGAGTGCTTGTCTGGCATGTTGAGATCCTGGGTTTGATCCCCAGCACTGGAAAAAAAAAGGTAGAAAAATGTCAGATAAGCAACTTATCACTGCATCTCAAGGAAATAGAAAAGCAAGAACAAACTAAACCCAAACTTAGCACAAGTAAAGAAATAATGAAGAACAGAGCAGAAATAAGTAAAATGGAGACTAAAAAAGCAATACAAAAGAACAATGAAACAAGTAACTGGTTTTTCAAGAAGATAAAATAGACAAGTAGCTATACCAAGAAAAGGAGAGAGAAGACTCAAAAAATAAAAAAGATATTGAAAAAGGAAACATTACAACTGACACCACAGAAATACAAAAGATTGGTAGGTGATTATTATAAACAACTATATGCCAATAAATTTGATAATGTAGGAGAAATGGACATACTCCCAGACACATAAAACTTACCAAGACTGAGTCATGAAGAAACAGAAAGCTTGAACCCACTAATAACAAGAATGAAATTGAATCAGCAATAAAAAGTTTCCCATCTAATTTAAGTCCAGGCCAGACGGCTTTACTGTTGAATTCTACCAAACCAGTTATCCTTAAGTTATTCAAAAAACAGAAGAGGAACAGATCATTCCAAATGTACTCTGAGAGGCCAACCTCCTGATATCAAAACCATATAAGGGCACAATAAAATCCTCACAAAATCCTCAAAAATACTAGCAAAAAAAAAAAATCTAATAGCACACTGAATGATTATTCACCATGATCAAATAGTACTCATCTCAGGGATGGAAGGATAGCTCAATATACACACATGAACAAATGTGATCTACCATATCATCCGAATAAAGGTCAAAAACCACATGGTCATTTCAATTGATACAGAGAAAGCATTTGATAAAATTTAATATTCTTTCAAGATGAAAATATTGAACATTTAAATAGACATATAAGGAGCATACCTGAATGTAATAAAAACCATTTATAATAAGCCAACAATTAACATTATATTGAAGGGAGAAAAGTTGAAAGCTTTCTAAGATCTGGAAGAAGACAAGGATGCTCACTTTCACCACTTTAATTCAGTTCAAATAAGTCCTAGCCAAAGAAATCAGAAAGGAGAAAGAAACATAGGGCATCAAATTGAAAAGGAAATCAAATTGTCACTCTTTGAAAGTGCATGATCTGATATGTAGAAAACACCCAAACTACACCAATAACCTATTTGAATTAATACATTAATTCAACAAAGTTGTAGGATATAAAATCAACATAAAAGCACTGTTATATCCCAGTAGCAAATGTATCTAAATAGAAATCAAGAAAGCAATACTGTTTACAATAGCTACAAAAAAATAAGTAAATAAAATATCTAGGAATAAATTTGATCCAAGAAGTGAAAGACTTCCACAATGAAAAACATAAAACAATGATGAAATGAGCTGAAGAGAACCCAAAAAAGGGGCAATGTATCCCATGTTAATGGTTTGGAAGAATCAATATTACTAAACTGTCCCTAGTTCCCAAAGTGATTTACAGACTCAATGTAATCTCTACCTAAATACCAATTTTCACAGAACTAGGAAAAACAATTCTAAATTTTATGTAGATCTCCCAAAACAAAAACATGAATAGCTAAAGCTAGTTGGGGTGGAAGAGTAGGGGAGGCAGGAGGTATTATACTACCTCAATTCAAAACATACTACAAAACTGTAGTAATCAAAACAACATGGCATTGGACTAAAAAGACACATAGACCAATAGAACAAAATAGAAAGCCTAGAAGTAAACACACTTCTATCACCAACTGATTTTTGACAAAAGTGCTAAGAATATGCATTGGAAAAAGGACAGTCTTCAATAAAAGGTGTTGGGAGAATTGGATATCCATATATAGAAGAATGAAACTAGATCCTTCCCTCTTGATAAAAATCAAGTCAAAATTGATTAAATACTTAAATGTAAGATCTGGAACTATGAAACTATTAGAAGAAAACTGGAAAAATTATTCACAACACTGGAATGGACAAGGATATTTCAGACAGACCCCAAAAGCACAGGAAAGCAAAAACAGACAAAGGGGATAACATACAAGTAAAAAGCTTTGTACTGTGGAATGAGACTGATCGAATTATGCTACATAAATGTATGAAGATGGCACAATGAATTACAATATAATATCTAATTATAATTCATCAATAAAAATGTTTAAAAATTTGTAAAGCTTCTGCACAGCAAAGAAAACACTCAAAAAAAGTGAGAGATGACTTACATGATAGGAGAAAATACTTGCAATGCACAAAACTGACAAGGAATTGGCATCCAGAATAATGAAGGAACTCTAAAACTCAGTGGGAAAAAAAAAGCATCTTTTAAAAAATGGGCAATACAAAGTACAACTGTGTTAGTCTTTTCCAATTTCTTTATGTCATATTTTCTTTTATTATTGACATTGATTAAAACACTGGAAAAGAAATTGAACAAAACAGAAAAAAATATGGGCAACAGATCTTAAACAAACATTTCTCAAAACAGGACACACAAATGGCAACAAGTAATTTAAAAAATACTTAACACCAACAATTATCAGGGAAATGCAAATCAAAACCACAGTGAGCTATCACCTCACCCCAATAAGAATGGCTACTATCAGAAAGACTAAAGATAACAAGTGTGGATGAGGAGAAAAGGAAGCACTTTCCCACTGTTGGTGGGAATGTACATTAGTGTAGCCATTATGGAAATAGTATGTAAGTTCTTCAGAAAATTAAAAATGATCCAGCAATCCTACTACTGGTTATAGATCCAAAGGAAATAAGATCAGTAATCAGAAAAGACATCCACCCTCCCATGTTTATTGAAGCACTATTCACAATAGCCAAGAAGTGGAAATAGCCTAAGCAGCCCTCAACTGATGAATGGCTAAAGAAAATGTGGTACATATACACAATGGAATACTTTTCAGCCACAAAACCAAATGAAATGCTCTCACTTGTGACAACATGGATGAATTGGAGATGATTATATTAAGTGAAATAAGTTAGGTACATGAAGAAAAGTACTGCATGATCCCATTCATATGTGAAAGTTTAAAAAGTCAATCTCATACAAGTTGAGAAAGAGATTGTGCTTACCAGAGGTCAGGGAGAGTAAGGGACTGTAGATGGGGAAAGGTTGGTCAACAGGTACAATTAGATAGGGGCAAGAAGCTCTGGGCTACAATTGCACAGTATGGTGAATATAGATAACAATTATATACTGTATATTTCAAAAAGCTTGACATGATTTTGAAAGTTTTCATTAAAAAATGATAAACGTTTCAGAAGATAAATAAGCATGACCTGCTTTAAACATTATACAATATACATGTATCAAACATTATATGATACCCCATTAATATGTACAATTTCTATGTTTTAGAGTATCAGTTAAAATTTTTAAAAAAATACCTTCACAGATGGTGAATCGGCAAAAAATTTTACCAAACAAGTAAAGCAAAAATAGACAAAATTTCAATCTTACATAAAAGTTTTCTGAGAACAGAAAACAACAACAAAAAACTTCTTCCAAGTCATTTTATTGAGCTATCAACACTTTCATACTAAAAATCCATAGTGACAGTTTGAAAGAGGAAAGTCTGTAACTTAAGTTGTCTCTGAATAGAAATACAAGTACTAAACAAAATTTGAGCCAACCATATATCATGATTAATTTGTTTCACGTAGAATGGAAGTCAACTTAACTTTTGGAAATCATTTCAGCTAATTCACCATATTAACAGATTCAAAATAGAAAAAAAAATACTGTGTTGGAAAAGCCTAGATTCAAATGTAAAAAAAAAAAAAAAGTAAATTTGAGTTTACAAGTAATTTTAAAAAGTAAACAAGTAGTTTTGTCTACTTTGAGAGAACTATATATATATGTGGGTCTCTTATCCCTCCACAGAGCTCATAGAGGGATTTCTCTGGCTGGTACTCAGCCCATGGCAATGGCTAAGGCGCTGCAGATTTCTTCCATATTTTATTATATCCAACCTCTTGAGTTCCTGATCTGCATTGAGTGCCCAGTATTAAATTCCAGTGAAGCCTTCCCACTTTTTCCCCTTTCATTCACATTGCTGAGAAGATGCCCGTTTGCTTTCTTGGTTTCACACCACGGAGCAGCCAGGAAAGTAACCTGATCTATTCTGCCATCTTGAAACCTCTTCTAGCTCTATCTTTACAATCATTGAATTTGAAAATTAAAAAATAAAGGTATACATATTTCATTTTCTCTACATTTTAAAATTACCATTATTTGTTTTATTTAAAAGATTTTCATCCTTTTATTGAAAATATTTTGAAGTTCAGTTGTTTAAGGCAGAATGTAGGAATTTTATTTTATTTTTTATTTTATTTTATTTTTTTTAGTAGACTCCAGACTTTATTCAGATTTCACTACTTTTTCCACAGTGCCCTTTTACTATTCCAGAATCCAGTTGAGGATACACTTTGCATTTTTAAAAAAAAATTTATATATAACAGCGGAGTGTGTTACAATTCTTATTACATATATAGAGCACAATTTTTCATATCTCTGATTGTATACATAGTTATTCACACCAATTTGTGTCTTCATGCCTGTACTTTGGATAATAATGATCATCACATTCAACCATCATTAACTACCCCATGCCCCCTCCCCTCCTCTCCCACTAAAGAGAATAAAATCATGGCATTTGTAGGTAAATGGATGGAATTAGAGAAGATAATGCTAAGTGAAGTAAGCCAATCCTAAAAAACACAAATGCCAATGTTTTCTTTGACATAAGGAGGCAGATTCATAGTGGGATAGGGAGAGGGAGCATGGGAGGAATGGAGAACTCTAGATAGGGCAGAGGGGTGGGAGAATGTAGGAATTTTATACATACAAGTTAAACTTTATTCTTATCTTGACTGAAGCTAACTAAAAACTCTATTAAAGTCCTTGGTGGCCTTCTGGTCATACTTTTTCTAACATGTGGAACCTCATCTTTATTAGTCACAGTGCCTGCTATGCCTAAATTAGCCCCTTTAAATGTGTCACAGATTTACTCAGCTGTGTTGCAGTTGTACATTCCCCATGCAGATCTGTCTGTTCAAATATTTTTAAAAGCAGTAAGCAGACAACATGCAACCTATTTTGTATAATATTCAAAGAGAGATGTTTTTAAGACATAGTCCCCTGTTGCAATGCTGGCTTCAAACAGTTTGGTACATCATCTACATGAACTGGTGAAAAATGACTAATGACTGTCTCCTAGCCATGGAAATGGCACTGGCAAGGGGGCAGCATTTATGATGAGCTTTACATTAAAGATGTATGTATGCATAATAGAGAATATCAACTGACACGCTCTTTCCCTCAGCATTGGTATTAACAACTTGTCTCATGTTCTTGGTTCTAATAATATCTCTTGGCTTGCAGACTATATACCCAGGAATATCTTCACAAAGAGGGGTCAAATATACTATCATAGTAAGTGATGAGTTGAGCTTTGTGGCAGTCACAATGGCAGAACCTCAGATAACTCCATTGTGTCAGCTGCTGGTGGTGGGGTCCATTTAGCAGAAGGCCTCATGAGATACCACAAGGCTCAAAAGAGATTTCCTTCTCAAAAATACAAGTGGCACTTTACTTATACCCCTTTAGTGAATTTCTGGTTTTTTAAAAATATTTTTTAAAAAATACATTTATTTTATATATTTATTTTTATGTGGTGCTGAGGATCAAACCCAGTGCTCACATGTGCTAGGAAAGTACTCTAATACTGAGCTACAACCCCAGCCCCCTATTTAATGAATTTCAGAAGACTAGAGATTCATCAAAGTCTTTGGCCACACTTAGAGAAAATCCAATTTCCCATGCCTTTATCCAAGACACAACAATGATCTGGATATGAGTTTTACTAATAGCACTTCAGAGAGTCTTCTCAATAATTTGTACAACTAAAGTCAGCATCATCTCACAGGTTGGAGTCTCCATCAAGTAAGAGGCCATGTTTGCCCAAAGGTTTTCCAATAGGCCTGCTGATCGCCACTTTGATGAAACTAAGTAATAGTTTTCTTTTTTTGTCTCAGCATATCACATTTACAGAGAACAAGAAGTACTCTCCCCACTGCAGTCTGAACATCTCTCCATGGATGTTCATTGAAGAGATCTCCATGTCATGAAGCTGCCTGCATCCCACTGCAACAGTTACTCTGATATCATTTTTTACTTCATCCTGCTTTTCCTGGTCATTTATTTCACTGGTCTTTTTGCCTTGACTAACAGGAAAGTGGGCTATTGAGGATGCAGGTCATAAAAGGTTTGTTTTTTGCTTTCCTTCAGAGTGGTTCAAAATGGTCAAATTTCTCTTGGGTCTCCAAAACTCAATCTTTCAAAATTATCTCCTGCCCTTTTAACTTGTGGAGCATTACCATTGTCCCCAAATAAACCCTTTGTCATACTATGGTGTACGTTCCTAACCCCCAAAGATGTTTAATGCCAGGCCTGTGTAGGGACTCTGCTGCAGCATTATTTACAATCTTAGAAACTGGAACCAGCCTCAGGTTCACACAATGATTACATAAATGAAAACTTGCAGCCATTAAATATTATGCTTTCAGATCATATTAATGGTCACAGAAATTGTTCACAAAATAATATAGTAAGGGAAGAAAACAAAATCAATATTATATATAATTGAAAAGCATATAAATATTGCAAATCATGGTTCAGAATGATAGGAAGCAATAAAATAATGGTTAAAATCCAGAATAGAAGACCTGAGTCTGCATCCCAGCTCTACCATTTGCTAGCTTTGTGAACACGGACAACTTTTTAAATACTTCTATGACTCATTTCCTCATGTAACAAAGGTGGATAATAACAGTATCTAATTAGGGACTCTAGAAAAGATTAAATGAGTTCATATATAAAGTGCTCAGAAGGATGACTATAACAGTAAATGCTCAATGAATATTAGCTATTATTTTTATTAAATGACTTGAGAAACTGCTTAAGACATAAATGAAGGAAGCAGATGTAAAAATTTAAATTACATTTACTTAACAGGATTTCAGTTTGGCAAAAACTATTGTCCTATTTCTTTCTTACCACCTCTCATACCCAAGCACACACACACAGAGAAAAACACTGGACAGAAACACAACAAAATGCTAACTCTGAAAACAGAACTAAGGTAAAGTGATGTCTTTTTTTAGACTGTTTAGTTTTTAGTTTCTAATAAACATTATACATTATTTTTACAATTAGAGAAAAATACTTATTATTAAAAACAAAAAACAAAAAACAAAAGAGTCCTGTTTCTCCCAGTTGATAGAGCTAGCAAGCTAATTTCTTACACAGAAATCCAATTTAGTGACATCACTTTCCTGTTAGCAGGTAAGATAAGAGAATGACGGTTAAAGGAAAAAAATATCAGAATATCATAATAATGTCTAAAGGAAAAATATCAGAAAGGAAAATTTGGTAGGTTCCCATGTCATGGAGGAAAAAAGTAATTTCAATATTTCCATGTAGAGAAACAGGTCAGAAAGTGATGACACATGATAAAAACCAGCACAGCTTTGAGGATAAGGAAAATGAGTTTTCCCTTAGGTTTAATTCGCTTAAGTTCTATGTTTATGGTAAGATATTGTGTGTGTGTGTGTGTGTGTGTGTATACATTTATGCAAACACCTAGATAAAAACTTGAGGGATAAAGACAAGAGATATGGGTATGTCTATAAACAAAGTCTACTTCAAAAATAAAATATATGACTTGAATAAAGAATAATAAACCAAAGTCACCTTCCTTTAATTTGGACATATTTTGTCTTTATGAGTCAATTTACTGCAACAAAAATGTCCCTGGAGTACTGTCATATTTTCTGCCTGCCCAGCACCTTTTCAACATTCTTGGAATGTCTGAGGACTTTCTTTCTGTACTGATATTATTTCCCTAATGCAGTAAATAGAAAACTTTTATCCCAAGGGTCTACAAAGTGTCATGTTACCAGGTTCCACCAATCGGAGACCTGCTCTGGACTTAGCTCCAGAGGTAAGTAACTTGAGAAGGAAATAGGAAGAATCCACCTTATCCTGTGATGACCATGAAGGGGCAAGTTCTTTCTGAAGACAGCAGGAGAGTCTATGTAAATGATAAAGTGATTATTTTCCCCAAAACAACCCATACGGCATATTGGGTTCTGTTCCTAGCTGCATGTTTAACTACCCAATAGCTTCTGCTTCTGCTCAAACTAGCCAGAATAGACATTTTTGTTTTGAAGAACCCTGACCAATATGAGGAATGACAATAGATTCCTCATATTTAAGTATGAGGAGTAACAATAGATGCCCACAAAATTAGAAAAAAAAAGTTAATTGGTTGTCCCTTTACTTTGTTCCTAAATTCTAATTTATAGGTGGGGAAAAATCTTCTCAAGGTCACACCACTGGTTAAGTATAAGATATAACTGGTATTCAAATCCATGTATTTCTGGTTTCAGAGTCTAAAAATTTTAAAACTGACATAAATCTACCTCATTCCCCAATAGAAAATAAAAAGCAATGGTCTAACCCTAACTATTCCAAAAAAATTTCCTAAAGAAGGAAACCAAGATTGCCTTACTCAAGCCCCTTTTTAGACTTGTCAACTTGCCTCAGTGTGTCTTCCAAACTTGAATACAAAATGAAGTGGAATCCAGGTAAGAAAAACAAATAATAATGTCATATAGATGGAATCACATAATACATTGTCTTTTCAGATTGGCTTTTTTCACTTAGTATATGCATTTAAGCTTTTTCTGTATTTTTGCCCCATGTAAAAGATCATTTCTTTTTAGCACTGATATTCCATTGTCTAGATGTACCATAGTTTACTCATTCACTTACTGACAGAGCATCTTGTTTGCTCCGATTTTTGACAATTATGAATAAAGCTGCTATCCATCCCTGTCCAGGTTTTCACATAAACATAAGTTTTCAATTGCTTTGTAATGGTAAGAATATTTTAAGTTTTGCAAGAAACTTGTTTTGCCAACCTGTTTTATAAAGTGGCTATACAATTTTACATTCCTACCAGCAATGAATGAGCATTCCTGTTGTTCCATATCTTCACAAGTATTTGGTATTCAATGTTATGGATTATGGCCATTTTCATAGGTGTATAATAGTACCTCACTGTTGTTTTAATTAGCATTTTCCTAATGACATATAATGTGGAGTACCTTTATGTGCTTATTTGGAAACTGTACAGTATTGCTAAGATTTTTGTTAAGGTCGTTGACCCATTTTTAATCAGGTTATTTGTATTCATACTGTTGGGTTTTAAGAGTTCTTTTGTATATTTTAGATAATATTCCTTTTTCAGATTTGGGTTTTACAAAGATTTTCTCCCAGTCTGTGGCTTTCCTTTTCATTCTCTATGGTATCTTATAAAGAGCAGAATTTTTTAATTTTAATGAAGTCAAGCTTATTAATTCTTTTTTTCATAGATTATGCTTTCTCTGTTGTATCTAAAAGTCAAATCCCAGGGCATTTAGATTTTCTCCTATGTTATCTTCTAGGAGTTTAACAGTTTTGCCTGTGATCCACTCTGAATTAATATTTGTGAAAGGTGTTTTAGTCTAATTTTTTTTTCATATAGATGTCTAGTTGTTCTAGCTCTATTGTTTGTAAAGACTACCTTTTCTCCATTGAATTGCCTTTGATCTATGCCAAAGATCACCTGACTATATTATACAGGTCTGTTTCTGAACTCTTTATTTAATTCTGTTGATCTGTCTATTCTTTCACCAATACCACACTGTCTTGATTTCTGTAGCTTTATAGTTAACCTTGAGAGTAGAGTCAGTCCTCTGATTTTGCTCTTCTCTTTCAATACTGTTAGCTATTCTGGGTCTTTTGCTTCCGCCATATAAACCTGAGAACCATTTTTTTTTTTTTTTGTATCCTCAGAATTATCTCCTGAGGTTTTGAGATTGCATTAGTCCAGGATTTTTGTTGTTTTTCTATTTAATGATGATTCTTTAGGATTTCTACATAGACAATAATGGCATCTGTGAACAAAGACTAATAATGTTCTGGAAAAGGCAAAATTAGAAAGACAGTAAAAAAATAAGTAGCTGCCAAAGGTTTGGGAGTGAGGAAAGGATGAATAGATGGAACACAGAGTACTTCTATTGCAGTATTCTCTGTATGACACCATGTCATTATACCTTGTTCAAACTCATAGAACATAGAGCAAAGAGTGAACTCTACCATTTGACCCAGCTATTCCACTCCTTGATTTATACCCGAAGGACTTAAAATCAGCATATTACAGTGACACAACCACATAAATGTTTATAGCAGCTCAACTCACAATAGCTAAACTATGGAACCAACCTAGGTGCCCTTTAACAGATGAATAGATTAAGAAAATGTGAAAGATATATATGGAATATTATCCAGCTTTAAAGAAGAATGAAATTATGGCATTTGCTGGTAAATAGATGGAACTAGAGAATATCATGCTAAGCAAAATAAGCCAATCCCAGAAAAGCCAAATGTTTTCTCTGATATGTGGATTCTAATTCACAATAAGGGGGTGGGGAGTGCTAGGGAAGAATAGACTACTTTAGATTAGGTAGAGGAGAGGGGAGAGGGTACGGGGTAGGAAGGATAGGGGAATAAAGCAGATATTATTACCTTATTTACATATGTGACTGCATGACCAATGTGAGTCTACAACATGTACAATCAAAATAATGAGAAATTATACTACATTTATGTATGATATATCAAAGTGCATAAGTCCATTCTATTGTCATGTATAACTAATTAGAACAAATAATTTAAAAAATACAGTGAACCCAAATAATTTAAAAAAAAATACAGTGAACCAAAATGTGTGATAGTAATGTGTCAACATAGATTCATTAATTTTAACAAATGTACCATTCTGCTGTGGAATGTTATAATGGATGTGTGGGGATAAAGGTCATATGGGAAATCTCTGTAATTTTCTTTCAATTTTTCTATGAACCTAAAACTGTTTTAAAATAAAGCCTATTTCTAAAAAAGGTGAATAAGAGTGTAAAATTTGGTCAAATGCTAAAATGAATGCTGGAAGCCTCACAAATAAATGATTTTCTTTTTAAATCCAATTCCTATCAACCACTAAAAACAAAACAAGCCAACAAATCTCTCAAGGATATATGAGAACATTTTATTAATGATGTCACATACATTCAAAAAAGCAGAACAGGCAATAATATAAATTTTTAAAAATACATTGCAAAACTATATCCTGATTTCTGTAATCAGCTTTATATTGCAAATTGCCACTTCATCAAGGTAAATTTGCAAATGTATTGGGAAGTTTAAAAAAATCTCTTAACACCTGTTTTAGGAATACTAACCACCTTATATTGGCCCCTCTACACATTTAGAAAACAAGATTCATTTACCAAGTCTGCTCAAATTTTAAAACATGAATGCATTTAGTGATCATTTTATTTTACAGAGCAGAAAAAAGCACAAGGGAGCTTCTAAATGTTGGCTCTCATTATACTTCCAATTATTTCAATTATTTCAGATTATGCATAAGGCAATTTCCCTTCTGACAAAATGCTGGATAAAGAGATCCATGGGAATCCAAATAGCAACAGTCCTTGTACATGTGGTAAATTATATTCTTAGGGGATGAGGAGAAGCTGTAAATTAGGTGATGTAATATGAATTCGATTATCTATGGAAACAGTATTATAACAAAGTCTTGTATAAATAAACCTAGTCCCAACTTTATGTATAAGAGACTAAAATACCTTATTTAATTAATTATTCTACATTATTATAAATATAATCTCCAAAGAACTAAACAGTAACAAAAACTGTGGAACTATGCTGTCTTTATTCTATTTTGTGCTATTAGAATACCTGAGTCTAGGTAATTTACAAAGAACAGAGAATTATTTATTTATTTCAGTTCTTGATATTGGGGAAGTCCAAGGCTGAGAGGCCCCATATCTGCTGAGGTCCTTGCTATGTCATAACACGGCTGAAGGTGCTCCATGATAAAAAAAAGAGAAGGAACGTGGTCATCAGGAACTACTTCCTCCATAATTAACTCATTCCTACAATAATGGCATTAATAACAAAAGTCTGACCTCTCAATGCTGTTGCATTGGAGATTAAGATTCTAACACATAAATTTGGGAGAATGCATTCAAACCACTGCATATGCTTACTATGATTCCTGTTCCATTTTCTGATAAAAATCCAAGGATGAAAAAAATTATACCACTGTAATCATTTAAATAACAGATCTTTCTTTAAGTAAATACCTGTCCAATCCACAGGCAATGAACTTTCTTAAATCATGAAAGTGGTTCTTCAATTGCCTTGATTGTCTTGAAAGACCCTGGAATATAATTACATCTGATGGAGTTAACCCCAACCTAACAGAATTCTGTCTCACCGTGGAAATAAGTCTTCTGAGGGAGAGAATCACTTAACTGTATTTTGAAAATTTTTGCTAAGCTTTCTTGATAATAAAAGAACTAGATATTTTTCAGAAGCCAAAAGATTTTTGAATTTCTTTTTTTACATATTTTTTTAGTTGTAGATGAACACAATATCTTTATTTATTTATTCATTTTTCACGTGGTGCTAAGGATTGAACCCAGTGCCTCACACGTGCAAGGCAAGCGCTCTATCAATGAGCTACAACCCCAAACCCCTGAATTTCTTAAGATCCCAATTCCTTGACACCACCACCTATACTTTGAACCTTAATGTTAAAGTACAGATGTCTTTAAGATGAAGATAACCAATATTTGCTTCTTCAGCATTTTCCATCCATTCTTCCATCTCTGACCAAATTCACATCCAAGCTCTAAATCTTCGAAATAAGTGGTGTTCAATCTCAAAAATAATTAATAACTATACATATCTAGTAGATATATATTACATATAGCGTATATTGCATGTACATGTATATGTGTGACTTTCTACCAAAACCACAAGTTGCACATGTTACCTTACACAATAGAATAATAAAGTGAACTGTAATCAGTGTGACTGTTTCTTGATTCCTGCTATGTCCTAGCTCTAACTCTCAAGTGGAGGCTTGCTACTCTCCACCAGTCTCTTCCCTAGCTGGTTCAAGTATGTTTCCTTTCTTAGTGTTCTAAGAATATGTCTCGAGCTAGTCTACCACTTTCAATAGGACATTTTAATTCTGTTTTTTATTCCTTGATATGCTACCTAATGTGGGTAGTCTCTGACTCATTATAGATCTACTTACAATTTTTCAAATTTATGATGGTTCAAAAACAATATGCATTCCGTAGAAACGAGCCTTTGAATTTTGCTCTTTTTCTGGGCAAGTCATATGTGTTACAATACTTTCTTGTAATACTGGGTGGCAGCAGCAAGCCACAGCTTCCAGTTAGTCACAAAACCATGATGGGAAATAACTTATATTCTGGTGTATGTGTTGCTAAGCTGTGATATTAAATGCATTTTTTTTTTTTGGTACCAGGGATTGAATCTAGGGGTACTTTACCAGTGAGCCACATCCCTAGGCCTTTTTATATTTTATTTAGAGTCAGGGCCTCACTAAGTTATTTAGGGCCTCATTAAGTTGCTGAGGCTGGCTTTGAACTTGAAATCTTCTTGCTTCAGCCTGCTGAGCCCCTGGAATTATAGGTGTGCATCACTGCAATCAGCTTTTAAATGTATTTTTGTATTAATATTTTCAACTTACAATGCATTTAGTGGAGTGTAACCTCATCTCATTGCAGTTCATTTGAACTTTAAAACTTCTTTATTTTGTAATAATTTTAGACTTAGAGAAAAGTTGTAAAGACAGTACAGAGTATTCTCATGTGTCTCTTACCCACCTTATCCTATTATTAACATCTTACCAAACCATAGCACAGTTATGAAAAGCAAGAAATTAATATTGAAGCAAAATTACTTAGTAAGCCATAGATCTTATTCAAATTTTGCCAGTTTTTCCACTATAATTTTTCATTTGCTATATTTAGATTTCCATCCACCAGGATGTTTTTATTATATATGGTTTGACATACAGATTTAATCCTTTTTTCCAAATGACTACCCATTTGTTCACAGGAACATTATTCATGATAGCCAAAAAGTAAAACCAAACAAATAGCCATTAACCAATGAATAATAAGTAAAATGTGGTATATCCATACAATGGAATATTTATTCAGTAATAAAGGAAGGAAGCACTAATCATACTACAACATGAATAAAATTTGAAATTTTTATTTTAATTTATATGTTGCCTTTCACCCAAGAGTTTAATAAGAGAATGTTTAAATATCCAGGTACCATGGTCTTTCTCTTTGTTTTCGCTAGCAAAAAAAAAAAAAAAAAAAGTAAAACTCTTTAGCCTTAAAAAGTATAATGTTTCATGCTTTTGAGCTTAAATTCTCTATTATCTCATATCAGGGTTACAACCACTTCTCTCTGTTTCCATCGTCATGGTATGTTTGTCCATCATTTATTTTTATTATAACTGAATCATGATTGTTGCTAGGTCTGCTATATAGAACATACATATAACTTAAGTGGTATATTGCAAATCAAACTGTAAATCTTTTACTTTTACTAGCCAAATTAAGTTCATTCACATTTATTGTTATGACTGCGATGTTATCAACCTATGATATTTTAAAATATTTACTATATTACTTTCTATATGAGATATGCAATGCATATTGATATTTAGGAAGATTTTTTTTATTTTCTCCTGGTTGTTACATTTCCACTTACACCTTGTAAATTTCTTTTATTTAACTATTTACCATTTGAAGTATCAGGGTTACTGAGGGTTGGGGGATTATATTCTTTATTACCCATCTTCTGCCTATATTATCATGAGTTTTTCTATGTTCATCTTTTCCTATTCATTTTCTCCCATTTTAATTGCATTATTGCTCCTTTGTCATAGTACATACATTTTTACATTAGCCTTCTACTAGTATATCTGGTATGTATATGTGTGTATGTATGTATGTGTGTGTATATATATACATATAGTATATATATTATTTATTTATTTATTTATATTTATATTTAAATAATTTTTAAAGGCCATCATCAGTATCAGTCCTGTGCTAAATCTTCCCAGTCATTATAAGGAATCCTAGTATAGCAGTCAGCCCTTTTTTTTTTTTTTTTCTCTAATGGACCAGATAGTAACTCTTTTAGACTTTGTGGGCCATATGGTTCTTATTGTGATTGAAACTGAATCATACCAGTATAGAACAAATGCAACCAAAATTCAATATGTAAACAAATAACTCTGGCTGTGCTGTACCAAAATTTTTATAAAAACAGGCAGTAGGCCATAGTTTGTTCTAATACCTTCTCCAAGAAGAGCTATGAGCACAGGATCCTTTAGCTTTTATAAGATAAAAACTGCTTCACTATTTCCTTGATATGTGAAGGACAGCATGGCTGGATATAAAATCTTGAAACATATTTCTTTCACTGAATTTTTTTCTTCCCCTCCTTCCTTTCTCCTCATCCTTCCTGCCAATTCCCTGCTCCTCTTCCTTCTTCTCTTCTTTCCCCTATTTCTTCCATGTGTCCCCTGCATCTACACATATACAACCTTTCTAATTATAACATCCTCTTAAATCTGTTTTTGTCCCTTTAAATAGACTCTGCTTCTTTCAATGGCACACCTGGTCCAATATGGCTCCTGGCTATTTAGATGAATTTAAAATCTTTCCCTATACTTCATGCTCTCATCTGCTTGGACTCACTCCCAGCATTTTAAAATTTAGGCTGTGTTTAATCTTTTTGGTAGCTATTCCAAATCCTCCTCTTACATCTCTCTGAATCAATCTTATCTGTCTCCACACTTTTTCTTTCTCTGCCTTTACTCTACATGAAGCCTGCTCGTGAGGTGGGGCAAAAGGGAAGGAACTGAACAGCAGAACTTGCTGATTTTTTTTTCTATTTACCCACAGCTATTTGAAGTTTTAGCATGATTTTCCTACGGGTAATGCTAACAGTATGGTTTTATGTAGAATATTCATAGTTGGAAAGTTGCTTTTTGTTGATTTTAGTTTGGGAGATTGATTACTACATAGCTGCCACCTGGAAATGTGGCATTTTTAGATTCTAGGGGAGGTACTGCAGGATGAAGTGAGAGAGAGACACGAATTTTCAATTAATAAAAAAAAAAAAGGTCTGTTAAAGGAGCAAAGCAGGGCGCTAGCTGACTATTATCAAAAATGTGGCAATAGGAGGGGGGTAGACAATTTTACCCAGAATCAAATTTAATCTGTCACTTCCCTTTTGATTTTTGCTACCTGATGAAGTGTGGTTCTTTTATTTTGTTTTTGAGGTAAAGTATACAAAATGGTTTATAAAACTGACAAAAAGCAGCATCTTCATAGTCTAATCCTCTAGGCCTCTAATATTAACATTATGAAATGGCAGTAATGAGGTCCTGAAAGACAAAGCTGAATAAACTTTTATATACAAAGCAAGTTTGGCTTATATAGATTTTATAAAGCACCCAAATACTAAATGCGTAAGTTATGTTCTAGATTCCATCACTGGGTTAAATAAACAAACGAACAAGAAAAACAAACAAAACCAGTGAATGGTGAGCCATTTCTAAGGTCTTTAAACACAATTTCCTTTTCATTTCACGCAATTCTAAAAGTAAAATAAAAACAAAGCCACGATCCATTTACCTCTAAAGAGAATTCCAAGTCATAGCTACACTCAAAAAACAAGTTAAGCATTCCCATGGACTAGAAACACACAGTGGACAGGCAGGAGGAGCCAAGGGCCTGCCTGATGGAGCTGAGGTCAAGGGGTTTGGGAATGGCTGACCCACACTGAAGTTCATGAAAGGAGATAAAAATGCTTCTAAATACTACTGGGGTTTTCTGACTAGAAAAATGGGAAGGGACAGGCTCAACCTTTTGCTGGTGCAGGCATGGATCTATAGCCAGCTCCAATATCACATAAAGATTTACCACTATTGACTTTGTGCTGAATTATAGGCTTAGGAAGGTACAGGAAGTGGCTGTAAAACTGTTAGGAGCAGGGGCAAATTGTGGGACAGAGTTGCAAACAGAAAGAGAACTTAAGGTGAACTTGCAAACTAAAATTCTAAAATACATGAAGGAATCTAACTGTAGTCAGTCAGCTACAAAATGAATAAGTAGACTAAGCAACTCCAGACAAAATTAAAAAAAAAACAGAAAAATTAAAAGACTTAAAATCAGATATATTTAATATCCTCAGAAATATTTTTAAAATTTGATATCTTTGAAATAAAAGAAATCTTTTGAAATAAAACTCAATGATGGAGATAAAAACTAGAATGGGCGAACAGCAAGATTTAGTACTTAGGAATTTGTCCTGAATGCAGCTCTGAGATACAAATGTGTTTGTGTGTGTATATGTCTGTTTGTATGTAAGTTATAAATTATAAACACGTATCTAAACACACACACACACAACAGTTAAGAGGCAAGAAGAAGAGATTGAAAAGACTCTACTATATGTCTAACAGGAGTTCAGAAGAAGGAAATGGGGGCAGGTGCAGATAATTGAAACCATATGGAAAGCTGACAACTTTTCAGAACTAACTAAAGACAGGAGTCCTCAGATAAAGTATTCTCAGAGTACTAAGTAGAACAAAATCTACTCTTGGACATCACTCTAAAACTAGAGTACAACAAGCATGAAGATAATATCTTACATGCCAGCAGAAAAAAAAAAAAAACAGTTTATTACCAGAGGAACAAACAGACTTATAACAGCTGTCTTATCAACAAAATTAGATGCTAAAAGGTAATGAGTGACAGAACTCGAATGAAAAGGAGTTCCAGTACCTGTACCTTGCCTAGCCATCATTCAGGACTGAACAAAACCAAGATGTTTCCAAGCATACAAATGCTAAGAGAGTTTACCATTCAGACCATAAGTGAAGGCAAGATTAAAGGATGAAGGATATAAAAGCCAAAATAAAACCATGAAGTCTGACCATTAGTATGTATAAGGTTATGAATACAAAAATATTTAAATGAGTAATTAATCTGTGGTTTTTCAAGTGAAACTAAAACATTACTATTAGACAATAGTAATGGGGAAATGTGTGGTGAAAGGACAAAATATGTCTACAAGGGAGTTTAAAAATTAAAAAGTTTCTGACTATTTCAAAAAGGTAAAGATACTGAAAAACTGTCTTTACCAGAAAACTTCATATTTGATATATAAGAAAACCAGAAGCTACTGCTTTCAACCCAGGAGAGAAGAAAGAAAGAAAGAAAGAAACAGAGAGAGAGAGAGAGAGAGAGAGAGAGAGAGAGAGAGAGAGAGAGAGAGAGGAAGAAAGGGAGAAGAGAGGAAGGAAGGGAGGGAAGGAAGGAGGGACAGACGGAGGGAGGAAGGAAGGAAAAAAAATCCTACCAAGACATGAAAGGAAAAAAACATAAAATATGTTAACCAAAAAACATACATTCTACCCCATACTCCTCAAAGGTAGTAGACATAAATACAATATTAGTAATAACAATAAATACAAACAGATTTAACTCACCTATTTAAAATAAAAATATAAGAACCACATCTTCTGTTTAAAGTGCTCAGATTTTTGCTAAAAATACTACCAGATTTGGGAAACTTGATAAAAAAAGCAGCTGATGGTTCAAAAAGACAATGTCTCAAATGTTTATTACTTTTACAAATGTTTTTTAAGCTGAAATTAAATAAGAAGGAGACTTAATAATTTAAGAAGTGCAAGAAGGGAGCCAGAAACATTGGGACTATGAAGAAATGTAACTTTGTATGAATTGTTTCACTTGGCTCTAAAGCAACAAGGTAAGGTCTAGTATCTGAACTAGACTCTGCTCTTTACTCCATTTTTGTCCATGCTGTATTATCACAGCTTCAGACAATATACCAGAGCCCCTTTAATGCTACAGATTAATCATGCTGTCTTGAATTATTGAAAAGTAACTGTGGATGCCAACTGCATGAAGCCCCTGGTTGAAGCTACAGAAATATTTCCCTGCAGTCTTGACATAATCACTTGTCTGTGACCGTCATTCCTGACATCTAACCACAAAGAAGTGATCTCTAAGGAAAGAAAACTGAATGATAGTTTTCATTGGGCTAACTTAATCCACAAGCTCTTAACACTGCTATGGCTCCTTCACCTACTGGAACACAGAATCAGTGGGTTTAAAGCCAAAGGAATGCAAACACTGACGTCTAGACAGGAAAGTGACATATGCCCAGTCACACTGGATGTAGGTCTCTTGGCAGCCAAGACCAGAGCCCAGATCACCTCCCACCTCCCCTGCAGGGCCTTCCCCCACGATATCACATTCCAGGTTTTCAAGAGCAAGGACCAAAGGGGCAATAAAATAATCTTATTCCTGGTCCTTATGATTCCTATTGCCTAGTTCCTGAATACTTCTTTTATTCTAAATCTACTCACTTTGCTGAAGTGATTAGTCATTACCAAGAGGGCTCAGGAGAGGTTCTCAGTTGCGGCTTAGAACAGGTTCACCTTCTAATCCATCATTCCCTTGAAAGCTGGCTTCCTTCCCAGGCTGTTTCCCCATCTAGCCAGAAAAGCTCCTGAGAACAATATAGCAGCTCCCTCCATGAACAAAGTGAGTTCAGTCATTTCAATCTTGATACCACTTTGTTTCTAAAAACAGAAACACGTCTTTAGCCACCTTTTCAAGGAAGTAAGATTCATCACCAGGAAGCCCCTCACTTGGACACAGCCATCCTCAGTGTGGGGTAGAATGAAATGCTCTGCTTACTAGCTCCAGGCAAGGGAAGAGCCTCATGTTTTAGAAAGCTTTTTTTGGAGTAACCATAATAATAAATAAAATACAAACATAAAGCCAGTGGGTAATTATGGAGACATATGTTTCAATATGGATCAGGATCCAGAGTCAAAAAGAAAGGTGAAACCAGAAGCGGAATAAGTCTAAGGGAGGATAGAGAAGGAAGGAGAGAGATCAAGGGCTGTCAGAGCACATCCATTTTCTTCTTCCTCTTCTTCTCTGATAGGCAGCCCATGTGACAGTGTTCTGCTGCCTCCACAGGAGTGAATGGCATCTCATAGGCAGGAAGAGCTAAGGACCAGATGACACCCTAACCCCATATTCCTGACCCTTTTTTGTGGTTGTTAGGAAGATCTCATGGCATCGATTCCATTCTCTTGAAACACAAAAAACAAAACAAAGCAGCAACAACTATGCATTCTGGCTCTATCTGCCCTCCAGTTCAACATTTTCAAGATGTTTACAAGAAATACGAATCTAGTCCTTTTTAAAAAATTGAGTTGCAGAAAACTTGGAATGGATCCACCATTTGACCCAGTTATCCCACTCCTTGGTCTTTATCCAAAGGACTTAAAATCAGCATACTACAGTGACACAGCCACATCAATGTTTATAACAGCTCAATTCACAACAGCTAAACTATGGAACCAACCTAGATGCCCTTCAATAGATGAATAGATAAAGAAAATGTGGTACATATACACAATGGCTCAGCTTAAAGAAGAATAAAATTATGGCATTTGCCAGAAAATGTATAGAACTAGAGAATATCACGCTAAGTGAAATAAGTCAATTCCAAAAAACCCAAAGCCAAATGTTTTCTCTGATAAGAAAATATTTTCTCTGATGCTGATTCATAATGGAGCAGGGGGGAATAGGGAAGAATAAAGGAACTTTGGTTTGTGTAGAGGGGAGTGAGAGGAGGAGTGGGGCTGTGGGGATGGGAAGGACAGTAGAATGAGACAGACATTATTACCCTATATACATGTATGCTTACACTACTGGAATGACTCTGCACCACATACAGCCAGAGGAATGAGAAGTTGTGCTCTATTTGTATACAATGTATTAAAATGCATTCTACTGTAAAATAAATTCATAAAAAAGAGAATTGAGTTGTATTATTCATATTATTCAAGTTGAGCAAATAAATCAGTAACAGCTAGGAATAGACAAAATGACTGTGTGTCTCTACTTTCAAAGGAACTTTTAAAACACATATATAATTTAAACCAACCCTCTAATTGCACAGATGAAAACTTGGATCTATAGAGGTTACCTGACTATATAGGTACCAAAAGACCAGTGGGTGTCAGATCTAAGATTAGACCTTGAGTGTCCTCCATCAGTGTGAATAACTGACCCACAGTAGACTCGCTGTGAGAAGGGAGAGAGCTACCGAGGTCATGCAACCCTGAAAGAAGGAAGACTCCCAGAGGCAGTGAAACAGGGACAATGGGTGTTCACAGATGAACTACAGAGATAACAAGCCCTTGAGTTCTTTCTAGAACCCGAGTATGGTAGAAGAAAACATGTAAAATAAAAAATACTAACTTTGTGACAGTGATTCAATAGTCAAGGGCTGTGCAAAATGAAGATTAATAAGGAGCATGAAGAAATGAGGAAAATAATTAAAATAATTAATAATATGTGAACTAGTGACAAGGTGTTTGGTATTATAGTTTGGTTCTTAAGAACAGAAATATTATGGATGTTTGCTATCGTGCAGATTTCTGAACTCCATTCCAGAGTTACTGATTCAAAAATCTCCCAGCTGTCAATCAGAAATCTTAATTTAAAGCAAGATTTCCATGTACACTGACATGTAAGAACCATTATTGATGTCACAGCAAAATTAGAGAAACTCTATTTGTTGTGCAATCCTCTCCAGTCCATTTCATATTTATGGCTACTGGAGTACATAGGCCATGAGTGACTCCAAATAACAAACACTACCTGAAACCTGCCACGATTTGCCACCAGGCCTTCATTCCCAACACACCATAACCGGCAGATAGACTGAACTGGATCAGGCTGTGGTTGACTCAACCTTAAGATTATATATTTTTAAGCTAAAAGTAAAATAAATATTGTTTTGGTAATGAAAATACTACATTTTGTTTCATAAGATAGAATATTGAGGATCAAGAAAAAAGTGAACTTATTTTTAAAAAAGGAGCCATAACTATGGATAGTGGACGATACTTCTTTCCTGCTTCCCTCAATAAGGCCAAGGCCAGAGCACCCTCCAGTCCCATCAGACTTCCCTTGTAAAGTGCTAGAGGAGGACAGTGTCCAGCTTTGCCTTGAATCCTTGGTGGGGACAGAAATGCCTGAGAAGTAGGGTGTGAGGTGGCAATCTGGGCAGGGCAAGAAACCTCTTGAACAACAGGACAAGACAGCTACAGGGACAGCTAAATGTCCGCCTAACATCCAGGCTCTCTATCTGACCTCTCCTCTCCTCCCCCTCTGTAGAGTATAGCCAGACAGTAGAGTCCACTATGAAAGGAGTAGGAAGAAGTGACAATTCAGGCTGGAAAACTGTATTCAACCAAGAGTACCTGCTTATTTCCCCAACCCACAGAATGCCCTTCAGGGCAGAAAGGAATGAAGACAGCAACATATTTTCACACCCAAATTGCTGAGGCAATTCTCAGAAATCTGTTTTGAGGAGAGAGATTGAAAATAGAGCAGTAATCGCTACCTTTGAGACTGCATTCCCTAAATATAATAGCTAGCACTCGACTCCTGATTATTTTTGCCCACTGAGGACAAAGACTTATCAGGAAAAATAGAAGGTGAACACATCTGGGACAAGTATGCTAACACTACTCCCTTCCTGGATGCACACACATGTTACCAGAGCTGAGCAGATACTCTGGCCAGTGTCTGTCCATTTCCGTGCAGGTAGATCTGCCTCCTGATTACATCTGTGGCAGCCCCTGGTTGTCTGGAATTGTTACTTTAAATAATAAAGGCTATAATTTTCTCATAGCATGTAATTGTCAGATGAAGCCATTTAGTAGACAGAAAAAAAAGGGTGTAGAGATAAAAACTTCACTTCCTCTTTTCTTTAACTCGTTGTTGTTATTCATCTATAAAGTTCCCAGGCCTCCTCTGCCTACCTACTATTTCTAGGAGACTCTAGAAATATTTTACGTATATACATACACACACATTATATGCATGTATATATAATTATTTATTTTATTTAAAGTTTCTAAATTTAAGCCAACAACTCCAGCTTCAATATCATCAAAGTTTTTCACCTGAGATGCTGAACAAATGGCAGAGTAACTAATCAAATTTTACATCTTACTTTGTTTTCTTCTTCCCTGGATTCAAATATTAATAGGTAGTGAAAAAGTAACTGGATGGAAAAATTATTTATAAAATGATTAATTTCTAAATAGCTGAAGAGTTTAATAAATGGTTTTTATATGATGGAAATCAGTAGATTCTTAAAGTTAGAAATTAAACTACATGAAAATAACACAGTCAATCTCCTGCTCTAGAATAGTATAGGAGACTCATTTTCAAAAAGCTTCAAGTACTTCACTTTCTCCACTGAACACTGTATAGTTTCAAATCTGTTGAGCTGAAATATCCCTAGCCAACTCTAATTATCCAGTGCGATAAAAGTCTATAAAGTGTTTTGTTTCTTCTTTTCTACATATTTCCACCTTATTACTAAACCAGCCAGCATACACATAAAACTATAATTTCACAAAGAAAAACTTACTTGCCAGGATCCACAAAGTTTGAGAATGTTACTCACACTGCTCCCAGTTTGAGGGTTGTGGTTCTCTAATGAATATTAAATAAGAGAGATACTGTTGCTGCCAGATGGTAAAAATAAGATGCATAAGACCCAGGACTGTCAAAGAGAACCATTTGGCAATTTTTTTTTTCTGGTCATAAAATGGAATAAATAATATAGTCATAAGACTTGGGTTTAAAACATGGCCCTGCATGTTGGTAATTATATAAACTTGCCCATATATTTTTTTTAATCTTTAAACTGAGAGTTGAGGATATCTTTTGTGCAAACACTCAAAATTGCTATAGAATGCAAGAAATCTACTTAGGATTTTTTTTTCTTTTAAGCTTAATTCCTGGACTTGATGTCCTTGAAAACTCCATCTACACCATTTGGATGGCTTAGAGCAGCTGTGCAGAGCTGAAGTTAATAAGGTAAAGCATGAGACTGAACACAAAAGTTTTCCTAAGCTTAGGCACCCAAGCTGTGGAATACTCTCAGGGAACAAACACTCCCTCTGAATCTCTCAGTCAAGCATGGCTCCAAAAAAGAGTCCTCTTGAGCATTCTCAGTGGGAGAGTCAAGCTATAAATTAGGAGGGAGGTGGAGTTTAACCAGATGGGTCAAATTATTAGGAGAGCCTTTGCATGCTACTACCTAGCTACATAGTGTTTAGGATGGAGGAGAACCAGTTGAAATAGACCTGTGGGCAGGTGCAGGGTGGGAAGGCAAAACCCATTCAGGCACTTTCTGGGCCTCTGGCCTGATTCTGTGTGTACCAAAAAAGAATGTCAAAGGGAGATCTCTTTCCTGTTGTACCATTTGGACCAAAGTGGCCCTGACTATTAACTAAAGAAGGAAATGGCATCCTCATGGCAATTAGCCCCAAAACTGCAGAAATGAGCAAGCCTGCCACCAAGAATGTACAGAAGAGTACTCTGTCTTGGTCACCCAAATCTTTATAGAGGTGGGTCAGAATACTGTCTCCCCATCTGAACAAAACATCAGTTCCATACAATTCCCCTAGAACAATTCTCCCTGATGCCAAGTACATTTGGGAAATAATATTTCCCATATCCCTCCAGCAATAGAGTCACACTGCCTTTAAGCACATGAAACACCCTAAAAAAATCTTATATTTTAAAAATTATAACTTCATTTAACCAAACTTATTAAAAGAAGCAGCATTATCCAGTGGTTAAGAATGGGAAATTCTAGAAGCAGGCTTTGTACCTCATATCCCTCCACCTACTAGCTCTGGTGAGCTTGGGCAAGTTTATCCTCTGGTTCAGTTTTATACATGTGAAATGAGAATAATAATATATCTTCTTTATGATGATGTCTTGAAAATGAAATGAGCTAATAAGCGAAAATCATAGAGAAAACTACCTAGAATACAGAAAAGACTCCATAAATTTTAGCTATTCTAATTTCATTAGTCTGATGATTAATATCTATTTTTATAACAACTAATAGCATCCTAAGGAACATGTGTCCCATGGAATAGAGAAGTGCTAGTACAGAAAGAAGATCTTATTTCAACCCCAAAAAAGAAGTTAGCACCCTCTGTATCATAAAAAGCACTACTGACAAATCAGTTTTAGTCTCTAATGTCTATTTAACTTTCCTCTGTATGTTTCCCTGTCAGTAGAGTAGCTAGTCCTTCTAGCCCCTAATAGGGTAGAATTCTAGGGAAAATGCAATTACCATGATAACCAGCAGCTGTTGCCTAGTCCTGGTTCCAACCTGATTTCTCTTAAAGTACTACCTTCTAGTCAGAGGCCCTATCAGATTCAAAGCTGTCCTCAAAGGACTTCAGGTTAGGAACCAGAGCTGCCCATCAACATGGATATGGAAATGACCTTGTACTGCCTCACTCTAGAATTCTGAAGCATGCCGATGGGAATAAACTAGCAACAGTAATGGTCATGCCAGCCTGCAAGCTGCCTACTCCAAAGAAGCCCTCTGCCCACTCCATGGAAGTCCTCTGATACCCCTCTGCCTTGGTTTCTGGTATCAAAGCTTGACCCATTTCTGCTGCTGTGATCTGCAATGCCCAAGGAGCCCTGTGCTACATGCCAGGCACTTCACTGGTCTGACTTGCCAGATCTTTCTAAGGGCTAAACTTTTCTTCAAGTCTTTCTCATTTGTACAAAGCCCCAGGCTACAATTTCAATGCCTATACCCACCTTTGCTCAAATTTATTGAAATATCTCAAATTTAGACCTTACCTTGAGTCTAGTCTTGTTCCAGCAGAGATAGGGCTGAAGCTTCTGTCCTTGAATTTGTGCTATTCATGCCTTTTTGCTTCCCTCCAGCTCAGTCTTTTAGATTCCTATGGTGCCCCATGGCCATGCCAATTTGCATCTATCCAGTCATCTAGTCCTCCAGCATTTATCAACTTCTCTCTACAAACAGGCACTGCTCTGAGTTCTCTAGGTGCAATATTGAACAAAAACAGACACTCCCTGTTCTCATATAGACACACTTTAGTCATGGAAAAAAAAATAAATGAATCCAATCATTTCAAATTGTAAAAGTACTAAGCAAAAAAAAAAAAAAAGGTGAAAGTTGTAAAGTAATGGTGACTGGGAGAAAGGGATTCAGTGAAGGAGACAGGTTAGGCCTCTTGGGAGTGGAGACACCTGAGCTGAGACCTGCAGGACAATATGAAGCCAGCCATGCAAAGACCTCATATAGAATAGTCTCATCAGAGCAGAGCCAACAGCCAGTGCACAGATGCTACAGGCAGAACCAGCCTGTGATAGGGAAGGGAGAAAAAGGCTAGTGAGTGTGACTAGATCAGAGTAAAGGACAAGAAGAGAAAGTTAGAAAAGAGGCTAGAAAGGGAAGCAGGCCAGATGGTGCCCATCCTCACAGGCCAAGATAAAGAGTTTGTATTTTATTCTGATTGCAATAGGAAGCCATGGAAGAATAAGTATGACATGAGGAATGATAAGTCCATCCCTCTTCTTGAAGCTGCAACAACTACAGTACATATGCACTCAGCAATATGTCAGGGATTCTGAACCAAATCCTGCATTCTGTTTGCTGATAGTCACACAAGGGATACTACAGTGCTGTAACCGAGTAGAAGCTAAAATTATAATACTACCACCAAAAGCTATCCCTGTTGGCCTGAGAAATGTTATAGTGTAATTCAAGAAGGCAACATTTCATATATGTTAATAGCTCTCATTAATAAGATAAACCCTTCCCCTTGGGATTTGGCAGTAATAACAACTCCAGCAGGAGTGGCATCCGAATCCTAAAATAACAGCTTTACAGAGAAAATAGAATTGCTCACGGTGACTACCTCAGCCTGAAAAGTAAGAGAATTGGAAATGTAAAGATAGTATCTGTAACAAGTGTCATTCTACTACTTTACAGCTCTTGCCAAAATAGCTCTTTAAAAAAAAATGTACATGAAAGTGAGTTTCCAATTAAAAAAATAAATCTCAAATATAGGCAAATAGTGTCCCTACTTCTTGCAATTATAATAAATGATTAAGTAGGTGTCACAAAGATGGAAAGGCAGAGCATCTCTTCCAAATCCTGAAAGACACCTTCCTCATTTTAACTGATCCTTTGTCTGGAGTGAAGACTTGCATAGGGAAGCTGACACCTGGAGTGTCCCTGATAAACTACATCTTTCCAGGGGTAAGAGCAGAGATGAAACTTTAGCAGACATTGCTCATAAGATTCTGCCAATTTTCTCTATACTTCTCAAGCCAGTGTATGTGCTCCTGACAATAACATTCAGCAAACAGCCTAAACTCAGATGCAGTACAATCACCAAGAGAGGACAATGAGCAGTTAATATCCAGACTGTTTAGGAGCTCCTATGATTAAGATGCTGAGAGCATACTCATGCCACCAATGACAGGGGCTTTCATGCACCTGTGTTTACATGAGACTGGGAGGGCACTTACAGAGGACAAGACATTTTCTGTCTCATGGAGAAGAAATACAGGTTAGCCCTCTTCTCAAATCCCTCAAACTTGGTTTAGATTACTCTTTTGCTTTTAGTATCTTTAACACTTGTGTTGAGGTTACTTTGTAATAAAAGTACTCTCAATTTGTATCACACATGGATGACTACCTTATCTCCCCCAATATGCCATAAACTCCTCGAAGACAGAGTCATCTCTCTGGCTGCTCGCTTACCCCTGGTATAAAGTTTTCTAACAGTACATAAGAGAGACAGGGAAATAAAAAATAATAGTCTTCCAGCTTCACTCCCCCAAAATAACTACTGTTAAGTTTCTTGTAATTCCCTCCATTAAACTTTGTGGCCTTACATAAACTTTTGTGTTATACACTATTTAATCCATGGAGTAAAACTTAGAAGAAACGTGGATTGATATCACATAATTTTAAATCATTTCTAATTCAAGGAAGTATACAAATAAAGAATTATAAATTACCATAAAATAAGGGTACATATGTGGATGTACCCAGTAGATATATCCTGCCTCCATCCACCACTCACACCCCGTGCCCCCAGCTACCAAGACTTTAGTAAGCACTGCAGTTGTGTGGCATGTGGAGCAACCCTAGCACAGGCCTGGTGAGTTCAGTGCAGTCTCTAATCCACCAGGTATTCTGAGGTCAACTCAATCCATCCTTTTGGATCTCATTTTCCTCTCCCCCACAACAAGAAGGTGTCCCTTCAGGTCCTTTTGATGAAGAGTCCAGGATTGAAGCTGATCGAGTAACACCAAATACAAATAGGCATGCTAAGGCCAAAGACAGAACTTTTTGTCAGGGCCCAAGATAAGAAACAGGCAGAAAATCATAGAAACAACCAATGCAACAGATTTCTAAGAGATTATGGGCATAAATTAAATTGAAGCAGCTATTTTTTAAATCAATTTCCTGAGATATAATTCCTAGAAAATCTTAGATGTCTCATTTGACTACATACTAGAGATACACCAAATAATATTTACTGCTCTTTAAGTTACCTTAGTATATGTCAGCAACTCTCCAGAAGCAGAACCATATTTATTCTTTCTAAGAAATGCTACAAAATTACATATAAGAGGTTGTGAGGGGAAGGGGGAAAAAAAAACCAAGGGAGAGAATTAAATTACAGCAGATGGGATAGAGAGAGAAGATGGGAAGGGAGGGGAGGGGGGATAGTAGAGGATAGGAAAGGTAGCAGAATACAACAGTTACTAATATGGCATTATGTAAAAATGTGGATGTGTAACTGATGTGATTCTGCAATCTGTATACGGGGTAAAAATGGGAGTTCATAACCCACTTGAATCTAAAGTATGAAATATGATATGTCAAGAGCTTTGTAATGTTTTGAACAACCAATAAAAAAAAAAAAAGAAATGCATGTGGCCTTCCTACAAGCATCTGAAGGCTTGTGATTACTTTTCCATTGTCATGAGTCACAGATGTGTTCAATTATACTCAGTATCTACAGGGCCACAAGTTAGGCCACTAGTTAACATCTTAATTTAATTTTATTTTTTTTGGTACTGGAGATTGAACCCAGGAATGCTTAACCACTGAGCCACATCACCATTTTCAGAAAGGGTTGCAGTAAATTGCTGAGGGCCTTTGCTAAGTTGCTGAGGCTGGCCTCAAACTTGAGATCCTACTGTTTCAGCCTCCCAAGATGCTTGGATCACAGGCATGTGCCACTGTGCTGGCTTAACATCTTAATTCTCATTTGCCTTCTCACTGACAATTAGACGGCTATTAAGAAGAGAGTCTTCCTGCTGATCATCGTACTGGTAAATCTACATGCGGCACTGCATTGTACCGGGAGCACAATTAAATATCCAGGGGAGTGGGAAGTGCTAAAAGAAGGACAGAGGAGAGAGAGGGAAATGGGAGTAGGGAAGATACTATCCAGGTTAAAGATTTTGATTTCAGGCAGCTGACATCAGTAAAGCCAATAGTAACGGTTGAATATTCTTGCTCTACTCTAGGGCAAAGCATAGAGGAGGGAAGTGGCATCTGCAAGTGTTGTTGCCACATCTTCTTGTTTTTTTCTATAAGAGGCAATAAAAATGGAGGTTCAGAGAACAAGCCTTGGGTTCTCCCACTGCTAGGCAACTCCCTAATCAGTTCTGAGTCTCCATTTGTTCATTACTTAAAATGAGGCACAGCAACACGTACATTATGTTATTATTACTACTATTTGAAAATATGAATTTTCTTGGGCTATCTCCTGTGAAGGATCCTTGAAAAAATAATTACAAGTTAAAATGAGAAATCACACTCTAGAGTATCCCTTACCTGAAATGAATTCATTTGGCGAAGGGATGGTGGCAGGATGGCATTACTCCTTGATAGTATCAACAGCAGCTCCAAACAGGTTGCAGCAGGCAGGGTTAATGAGTGGACACTGATGTCACTTTCCCAGGAGCTGGCAAGCCTGGAACACCAACACATTGACTTTGATAAATGCAATGTAATTATTTTTCAAATCTGACCTAGAAGAAGAAAACTTTCAGTTGTGGGAGAAAATAAATGCAATGTACAAAAATAAAGTGTATTAAAATTTTACAAAGAAAATGTCCAAGACATTTTTATAATGTTGGTAGTACAAAGCAGATGGATTAGGCAATTCTCAGGCCACCATTTCTTACCCAATGCATAAGAGTCATAGCAAAAGCACTTATCTTTGTGGGATCTGTTGGCAGGGAGGTGGGGAATAATGGCTAACACATTGTGGTGATTCCTATGTTCTATATGCTCTGCTCTACGTGGAATATCTTGTTCATACCTCAACAACTTAAGCAAAGGAACTATTGTTATCCCCACTGTACAGATGTAGAAATGGTTTCTAAACCAGACAGGCCTTTATGAAATACTAGTTCAGTGATTTTCAAACTTGTGAAAAGTAAAGAATCCTTTTGTTTAAACAAAAAAAAAAATCTTGTAACAGTTCCAACTTACAATACAAATAAAAGCAAAGCTGCTCTGTTTGAAGGGCAGCATTGGCAGCAGGCCTCTTTCATCTTCCAGAGTGGCCCTTGAAGCGGCTCTGTTCTATCCTGTGGAGCCCATTTGAAAATCCTTTCATTTGAGAGATCGGGAAATTGAGGTCAAGGGACTTGTCTGAGATGAGACAGAGGTGTAGAAAGTGATAAGGGTGGGCCTAGAATCCTGGTTTTCTCCTCCTTTCTTTTTACTAGTAAAAAGAAAAAATCAGGAAATAATGAGAAAATAACATAATAAGAATAATACAGCCAGGCACAGTGGTGCACATTTGTAATCCCAGCAGCTCAGGAGGCTGAGACAGGAGAACCACAGGTTCATAGCCAGCCTCAGCAACATTGAGGCCCTCAGCAACTCAGTGAGACCCTGTCTCTAAATATAATACAAAATAGGGTTGGGGATGTGGCTCAGTGGTTGAGTGTCCCTGAGTTCAATCCCCAGTATCTCCCCTCACCCAGCAAAACAGAATAATACAAGTAATAGGCTTTTGATTCTTCTACTTATCTATTTCTTGCCTGATCCCCTACTGAAGTGTCTCCTACCACTTCCTAATTTTTAAGAGAAATATATAACCATATAATGTTTTATACTTATTTTATAAGGATGCATGTATTCTTTTGCCATCTCCATAAACTCATGTCTGTAAAGCTACCTTTGCCCAACCCAAATCAGTGGTGAGTAGTGGAGGTTTAAGGGGCATCGGTGATGAAGGCCATAATGGATTTTAGTGCTTTGTAGGAAGAGTCATGACAAACAGTACCAGTTCCATGCAGCCACAACACCAATCAGGTTGTTTATTATGCTAATATATTTCTGATGTGGGTGGCAGAGTTAAACCGCCTCTGAAGCATTTGCCGGTAAGCTGAACACGAATGGGCACTGCTCACTTTCCTAAAAATGATCTAATTTCAGCAAGGGCATGTTTGTCTTCTCTGTTTTTTTTTTTTTTTGTTCTGTTTTGTTTTGGTTATACATGGCAGTAGAATGTATTTTGACATACATACATATATGGAGTATAACTTCCTATTCTTGTGGTTGTACAGGATGTGGAATTACACTGGTCATGTATTTATTCATATATGAACATAGGAAAGTTATGTCTGATTTATTCTACCGTCTTTCCCATTCCCATCCTCCCTCCCTTGCCTCCATTACCCAGTGGACCTCCACCCCCCATCCCCACCCCCACCTATTGTGAGTCAGCATCTGCATATCAGAGAGAACAGTGGCTTTTGGTTTTGGGGGATTAGTTTATTTCACTTAGCATTATAGTCTCCAGTTCCATCCATTTACTGGCAAATGCCATAATTTCATTCTTCTTTATGGCTGAGTAATATTCCATTGCGTATGTGCTTCTCTGTGTTTTAAAAATTATTATTTTATATTGACTGACTATTAATCTCTGTGGTTTTGCTCATTATATAGCATTCTCAAAATATCTGCTGTCTTTTCAAACTTCGTTCTGTCACAGTTGACTCTCAAGTTCACTCTCCACCTACTTTCTTATGCCCTCCACCATGCTGTTACTTTCCATCTCTGTGTGCTCTGTATGGCATATACAGTCTTCTGGGCCTGCGAGGCTACTCTCTTTCCTGATGAACCTCCACTCATCTTGCAAGAGCCACTCAGGTGTCATTTCTTTTGAGAACCTTGGGTCTAACCTGCCTAATATCATATTTATATCTATTATAACACTTACTAGTGCCTCTCTTAGTATTTTTATTCTTTCTAGATAAGACATGAGTGGATTTCTCTAACTTTGTAGGCTCATTTGGGAAAACAGATTAGAAAGCTGCCTCCAAATTGCACTTCTGTAGATGCACTCACATATTAACTTTCTATTGACTTTTTTTTCATTTACATTTGTATGTTTAAGAAATAATTTAAGTGTTTAGAATTTTTACCCTAGACAGCGCCCCCACCATCTACAACCAGGATCACCAAAGCTACTTTCATTCTGAATTTTTTTTTTTAAAGTAAAGTAAAAAAGGTTTTTATTTTTTTTCAGCAAAGGCCACTGGACACTGCCCAGGACTGTGAATGCCCCTTGGAGGTCTTCTGGGAATCTCCAAGATCTAACCCAAGCTGCAGAGCTTCAGTAAGAGTCCCCAGGGATGAAGTGGGCTGTGCCACCTGTGGAGGGGCCTGCTGGAATACAAAGTCCTTATCATTTTCTTTCACTTTTGGTAGTAATATATTAAAAGATAAATTATACAAATAAATATTTTGACAAGAGGTATCTCCGTTTGGCATCACCTAACATGTTCTTCATAACAACATATGCTTAAATTTTATCAGCCCAGGCCTTAGGCACTTAAAATTCAGTTTATCTTAAAATGATCATCAAAGTGGTCATGTGCAGTTCAGGGCATGTGTGCTGACAAAGCCCAAGGTATCTGCCTCAACTATCCACCCATGGCTCAAATATCAGTACCATGTCCGTCAATGATACAGGCACTTTAAGAAACACAGGGCAAAATCTGGATTACTTATGGCTTTCCTCCAAAGACATCATAGGTTATTAAACCTAACTCAGTACTCTTCCACAGTACACCAACCAGAAGGATACTTCAAAAGGAAGGATGAACTAGACATCAATTGAAACCTATTTCCGTGATTTCCTGGGAAGGAAAAGCTTTCCTAAGAAGTCGGAACTGTCAGCCAAATGACCTTAAGTCTAAGCGACCAAAATGCAAGCAGAGGACATACCATCCTTGTTTCTAAAGTTCTGCCTCGAGAAAATTCCCTAGAGAAGCAACTGTGGCCTATCTCCTTTAAAAGAGGCAACGTGAAGAGGACAAAAAGTCACCTTCTACCACTTCTAACAAAAAACAGTGAAATTGAGACTGAATCAAACCAATCAATATCAAGAAAATAACCTGAGAAAATAGAAAGTGATATAGACTTTTAGAAAATATGAGGGTCATTTAATGTAACACACTAAAATGTCAAATATATATTATATAACAATTCAGTACTAAAAATCAAAATATTTAAAGGTTCAACATACTATATAAAGAACAAAAATGATACAATATGGGAGAACTTGAGATGGAAACATTCACTTAAATCTCATGTTTCTCATCTTTTAGTAGATGATATGGAGTTTTCAGTCCTAGATGCACCAAAGCCAGGAGCCTAGAGGTGGGGTTGTGGCTCAGTGGTAGAGCACTTGCCTAGCATGTGTGAGGCACTGGGTTTGATCCCCAGCACTACATAAAAATAAACAAATAAAAGTATTTACAACTAAAAAAATTTGTAAAAAAATGAAGGCAAATAGACTATTAAAGATATTGAAATACAATGTTCATATCCGTAGATTTTATAAATTCACTTTAAAAGTTGCAATAATGATAAGCCCATTAATTTGAGCTCTCAAAACAGGAAAACAAGCAAATGATAATTTAGTACTAGAATCATTAATAAGCAACATATTTAATATATAAGTTCTATAAGTAAGCAAAATTTAAAAAATTTTTTATAAGCCATTCTCAAGAACATAAAATTCTGAAATAACTAAATGTGTTGGTGCATCTGTTATATTAAATATTTTAATTTATATTTAATAAGTAGTTACTTATACAAATAAGTAAATACTGAAATTTATAAGTAGTGGAGGTATGTACATTTTTTCAGGATAAAATTTATATAAATTTTAATATCAGGTTCATTAAGTAATAAACTGTGTCCCTAAGACAATTTTCTCAAAAAATTTTAAAAGGAAAGTTTTGACCTTTTCAAATCACAAAGGTCAACACTGGTCTTTAATACTCTTTGAATTAAAGTGCTCTTGGAAAGATGGAATTTAGGTACACAACTCCTAAAAACTATGCCTTTTGAACTTTGCTGGTAAGAACTCTAAGCCTGTCAAGACAAATCTCCCCTACATCAAAAAGTGTAGGAAAACGGTTCTACTTTAAGTAAGGTATCATAAGACAATCTCATAATTACATGTATTAACTCTTGCCAAAAAATAAGAGATTTTTAAAATAAATAAATACCTGTATTACTGCAAGACACCAGCGACTTAGAATGTAGGAATAAGACTGGGAGTGTGTTCATTAAGGAGAGAACCTACCCTACCAACAAGCCTGTTGGAAACATCATAACTGAACATATGTTATTGAGAGCATCTAAAGAGACCAGCTACTCCCTCAGACATTAATAAAAAGTTTTGTTACAGAAAATGTCAAATATCCAAAAGGAGAGAGAAAAGAAAAGTGGGTCCATGTAACTAAACTGAGGAAAAACCTAAATACATTAACCTGCTTCACCTGCTGGTAGTTGCTGTATTTAGTTGAATTTTTAAAATTACCAGTTTTAGAGATCCATTCCACATGTGGGTCATGATGGTGACACCTGATACAGCTGGATGACCCATGTCCTGTTCCTTGATGACTTCTTAAACTCTAAATCACCTTTCCCACACCTCAGCCCATAAACAGCCACAAATCTGACCCTTGGAGAGGCAGATTTGAAACTTGCTTTCCCATCGCCACCCATGGTGACCAATTAATAAATTCTTTCTTTTTCTAAAAACTCATCTAAGTGATTGACATATTGCATGGGAGACAATACCCTATTTCAAACCATCCTTTTCACATGGTCAACTCTGCTTGTCTGCATCCCCATATACTACCACCAACCCTGAATTACTTTGGAAGAAACCACAGACAACATATCATTTCATAAGGAAACATTTCAGTATATATCTCTAAAAGATTCTTTTTGAAGAGGTACCTACACATAATTCATTATGCTTAAAAATTCAATAATATTCTAGTATCAATTTTGTAGTCAGTGTTCAATTTCCTCAGTTAACTCATTAATAATGTTTTCACAGTTTGTTTGAGTCTAGACTAAACAAGGTCCATACACTTGTTGACACTTTTTTTTTTTTTTTTTTTAAGATGGGGTCTTGCTATGTTGCCCAGGCTGGCTTCAAACTTGTGATCTTCCTGCCTCAGTGTCCTGAGTAGCTGAGATTACAGGCATGTGTCACAGTGCCCAGCTTGACATGTGTTAAATCATCCTTACTCTGTATGCCACATATTGTATGGCTCCATCTGTATGAAATGTTCAGAATGGGCAAATCTATCTACAGAAAGTAGATAAGAGATTGTCATGGGCTAGAAGGAGGGAGCAATGGGAAATGAGTGCTAACGGATACAGTATTATACTTTGGGGTGAAAAAATATTCATGGTTGCAAAACCTTGTAAATACACGGAAACACCCTGAATTGTATCCTTTAAAACAGCAATTTTATTGTGTGTACATCATATTTCAACTTAACAAAGAAAGGAATTTGAGGGAAAAAACTACCTGTAAGAACAAAAGGTGGCTTTAGGACATGAACAGAATATTGCACACACTGGCCTAATTATGTAATAATGAACTAGTAAAAATATTCCCAACAGAAACTAAAAAATATTAAAGCTTCTACTGCAATTAATTCTAGACAATATTTACTTGCAAACAGACAAACATGAGGTAAGCTGGCCTTTATACCGTGTATTTATATTTAACTTAAAAATAATTATAATGTTTATTTTTATTTTGTTATTCTTTTATTCCCGTTCCCTGATTCAACTGGGAAAATCAATCTTCAAATTATTTATTGCCAGGTTAGCATTTGCTCTTCTTTGCCCTTCATCTATTTTTTTTCCCATTTTAAGACTTTAAACCATTCTTCTCACTTTTTACTTCATATTTTGAGATAATTGTATTCAAATGCAATGTAAGATGTAATAAAGACCCAGTTTCCCCTAGTGATAATATTCTAGATAACTGCATTGACAGTGATAAAACTCAGCCAAACTGACAATGAATTTCATCAGTTAGATATGTGTTCATTTGTATATGTGTGTGTTCAGTTCCATGCAATTTTATCACATATGCAGATCCACATGACCACATTCACATTAAAACAGCCAATATACATAACTATTCCATCACAAAGATCTCTCATGATACCAAGGGACACAGCTATCTCTTTTCATCCATTCTCCAATCCCTTCTCCCTGGCACTCATTAATCTGTTCTTCATCTTCATAATTTTACTTCAAGAATGTTATATAGCTGGGCACAGTGGCAGATACCTATAACCCAGCTACTTGGAAGGCTGAGGAAGGAGGATCACAAGTTTGAGGCCAGCATAAATAATTTAGCAAATAAAATTTAAATAGGGCTAGAGATGCCTCATGGAGGCATGAGGTCTCCAATACCAAAGAGGAAAGAAAAATGAATACTAATGTTAATGAATTTATTTAGGGTGTCAACTTTTTGAGATTGGCTTTTTTTTTTTCCACTCTGTATAATCCTCTCAGGACTCATTCAAGTTATTGTGTGTATCAATAGTTCATTCCTGGGTTGAGAGTGTGGCTCAGTAGTACGGTGTTTGCTTAGCATACACAAGGCACTAGGTTTAATTCCCCCACACACACACACAAAGTTTATTCCTTTTCATTGCTGAGTAGATTCCCATAATATCAATGTACCACAGTTGCTTAACCATTCATCTAGGGAAAGACATTTGGCCTGATTTCTGGTTTTGGCTATTATAACTAATAGCTATGAGTTCCTGTGAACATTTTTTTGTATACAGGTTCTGGGATGAACATGTTTACACTCTTTCCTAGGATAAAAGTCCAAAAGTCCAAAACTGGGTCATATGATAAATACATGTTTAAAATTTCTTAATTTTAATGTGATCAAACATGAAATTCTTTCTTTAAGCTTGCTACTTTGGGTGTCTTGTTTAAGAAATCTTTGTCAAATCCTCATAAATGCATTCTCCCCCCCCTCCTTTTTTTAGCCTCCTTTAACTCTCCCTACTCCCCCACCACCAGTGACCTCTATTACCTACTGGCCTCTCTTGTCCTCAAAGTCAGCTGCTCTGGCAATAATAATTCATTCTCTCTGTTGGGTATCTAATGGTATAAGTGTGTGTATCCAAATTATACCTTGAGTATCTTTTCTCCTCAGTTTTTTTCCCTTGCTATGAACAAGGTTATAATAATGTCTCTTCTTATATATCCTTATATTCTAGCACTTTGACTTATATGGCTAGTCTTTGGAGTGGTATTATCAGGTTGAAGGACATACGCATTTTCCATTTGAATAGATGTTTGCAAAGTCTGTGCCAATTCACATTTACAAACCTGTCACAGAAGACTCTTTGCCCCATAATTCCATTAACAATGACTAACAGATTGAATTTTTGAAGTTTGATGGAAAAAATTGTAATATGCTATTCATTTGGTTTACATTTGCCTAATTCCAATGATCTTGAATGTCTTCAATCCTGCTTTTTCCTGGCACTATGATTTTTACCTAGAAAGCCTGAGAGAGTCTCTTAATAGAGTTAGGAAATGTAGCCAAGAAAATTATGTAAAAACCAAGAGTCTCTCTAGTTCCCAGGCCAGGAGTAGAGGTGAAGGGGAGGCTAAAGATAGTAATGGGAAAATATTTGCTTCTATCACTATAGGATCCATACTTATAAAACACTTAGAAATAAAATTTAACAAAAAAGACAAAGGACCCACAGAAAATAAATTATATAATCTACTTAAGAGCATAAAACAAGAACAAATACAAAGATATGCTTAATATTATAAAAATGTCAATTGTCTCAACATTTATAATTTAATGCAATTTCAATTAGAATCCCAAAAGGAATAGTCTTCATCAGAACTAGATAAAATGACAATATATACAAGGATAATTCTTGAAAATGACCACAAGAAATAAGAATACTGATAAGCAGACTTGCCTTTTAGATACTAAAACATATAATAGAACCAATGTAACTAAATTAATAGTACTGCTACAAGAAATAAATAAGTGGAACAAAACAAAACCTAAAAATGGATTCTAATATTTGTGAAAGGTAATATATTATAAAGGTATTTACCCATGATAAATGATACTATAGTTTGAGAAAGATATGAATTACTTACTTATAGTACCAGCTCAAAAAACTATCCATAATGGAAAAAATAAACTTATCTTACAACTTATGCAAAAATAAATTAAAGACGTAGTAAAGGCATAAATATCTAAAAAAAATCAATAAAAATATTCATAAAATCTAAAAAAACTATATCAAACCATATGCTAGAAGTGTTTTATCATTTTTTAAAAATACACTTAACAAGTTTTTTTATAGAGGGCAGAAACTCTGATGATGACAGAAAGAATTTCTAAGAATTGATAAAAAGAGGAGAAAGAATGGGAATTAATGTTTTAAAAGGCTCTTAGGTAGTGACTTTTAAATCATCTGAAGGTAACAAGTCTCTATGATAATATAACCAAAAGTACAGAGTCTGTTTAAAATAGTGCTCATCTTTACAAAGAGAATTTTTGCATACAATTTTGAGTATTTCTCAGATCACTTCCTAATTCACTCATGCCCTTCTTTCATATAAATGGAACCATTTTTGGTACGGATTCTTTTACTTAGCATAATGTTTTCAAGATTCATGAACCCTTGATAAGAATCATTGCTTTCAGATTAAAATCTTTTTTCTAATTTATCATTTGATTAAATAATACAAACAATTTCATTTTGAACTAACTTCTAATAATATACCATTATATCTGTGTTAGGAATATTAATAAATATAACCATTTAGAAAAAGTTTTCAAAGAGAAGCTCTCCTGGCTCACATTTTTTTTTTAACCACATTCCATTAGCAGAAGAAATCAAGTGAAAAAGAGGCTGAGAAACATACTTCCAATCCTTTAATCACCCTCCAGAGTAACCAAGAATGAGGGCTTGGCCATAATAAATTAGGTCCACTCTAATAACATTCTCATAAGCAAACCTCACACTTGGTACTACAGGTTCCCTGTCCCATCAGGGGCAACTCAATTACCCACTAGAGCCATCATTTAAGTCCTTTATCAATGTGGATATGAAGGGTTTCAGATGTATGAGGCACAAAGCAAGGGCTTAAAATGTTTTCTTCCTTCTTCTTCTTCCTTCTCCTCCTCCTTCTCCTTCTTTATAGATCTAAATTTCTTTATTTTTAAAAGAACAAATTATTAAAAACATGTCAGTGAATCTATTGGCATTATTACTACTGAGATTACTGGCATTGATCCACTATCATTAATTACTGAGTGTTTTACTTGGAGCTGTTTTATATGGAAGTTTTTAAGATGTTTTCTTCTTTGAGAATTTACTAGACTCAGTAAAACAAACAGGTTTCTTTTGTTTTTCAGTTTGAGTTGGTTGGCAGTTATGAGTATTGAAGAAAATGAGAAACCCATATCTGATATCAGCAGAAAAGAGAGATGCGATCTATCAGAACTCTATCAGCAACTTCAGATACCTTCAGATACCTTCAGAAGTGGGCGGATCCTGGTGGTCTGCCCATGTCCAACTGCATTCTTCCCTACTTTCACAGAATACTGTCCTATTCACTATCCCTGGCTTTTCTCCATTCCTTTTCCTAAGTCCATGCTAGGATTCCCTCCCTTGGAAATCCATACACTCTTCCTCACAAGAGAGAAGCTGACAATATTGTGATTCAATTTAGAAGAATTAAGCCTGGTCAGTTTTGGTAATTTTTACCAAAAATTTACCATGACTTACATGACCCTAAATACCACATGGCTTTTTCTGACCTACTGGGAAACAAATTATAATGACTAAGAATTCTGTCTGCAGTGAGTTGCAGTGAAATGTCCACCAAACCATGTAAGGGCTAGGTCAACAGCCCACGGCAATATGGAGAGGTGGTGAAATTTAGAGGTAGGGCCTTCTTCTCTCTCTTTCTCCCCCTCCCTTCACCCCCCTTCACAGCCAGGCTGCTATGAGGTGAGCATTTTCCCCTGCCATGAATTCCCACCATGATGTGCTGCTTCACCACAGGACCAAAAACAATGGAGCCAGCTGACCATAAAATGAAACCTCCAAATGTGAACCAAAATTAAACTTCTTTCTTTTTAAGTTGATGATCTCAGGCATTTTGTTACAGAAACAGAAGGATGACTAGCGCATTACCCTTCCATGAAGAGAGATGACATCCAAATGCCAAGATCATGCTCCCAGGCAAGAGCCTTTCATTTCAGAAAATGTCCTCAGGTTGAAGACCTAAGATCTTTTGTGAAGTCACATGTCAATGAAACTCTGGTAGAATTTATTTTAAATTTGTTCTTAAAAATAATCATATAGAAGGATGAGCTAGCAATGTGTTGGAAGTGCCCTGGTTTCAAGCCACAAATTTAAAGATGGTACATAATCCCATAAATTTAAATATACATTAAAATAGTTTGGTATTCTTTTTTCTACTGTTTATACTGTAGATCTCTATAATTTTAAGGAGTTATAAATAAAATGATGCACTTTAGTAGGACATTTTCTATTTCTAAAATCTGAACATGAATCATTCACATGACCAAAAATTGCCATTTTTTAAAAAGAAATATATGTTTAGTCTGTCCTTTTAAAGTTCTCTTAAATAAACTATGATATAAATCAAATCATTACCATTTAACTTTCAAAGTACATCTGTTTAAAAGTATGCTTTAAAAATACATTAAAGGATTTTTTTAAAGCAATATAAGTGACAAGCTACGTAAGAGGTGTTTTGGAATCTGTTGTTTCTACCACAGGTAACTTAACTAAAAACTTTATTCAGAAATCCTCATTCAAATTGTATGATGGAATACATAAACCAAATTATGGTAAGGAAAAAAAAACAGGCCAAAAAAAAAAAAAGTAAAAAGTAAAGCTACTTTCATTTTGAGAACATTTTTAAAAACCTGTCTTTGAGTGCTTTAACCTAATCATTAATATATCAAATAAAGTATAGTTTTCCACAGGAAATTAATCAAATGATTTTAATAAATTAAATCACATTTAAATTAAGATCAAGTAATTTTAATCTTTAAGTTTAGATAATTTGCCTGAAACTAACCTAATAAATAGTTTTGTTCCATGAAAAAGGTACTTAAGTTACTAAATTTAAAATTCAGGATTTTTATCATTGTTAGAAATACTGTAGTTTTTCTAGATATTAAAAATGTGGGAATGAAGGGAAGGGAACAGGGACAGGAATAGGAAAGATAGTGGAATGAATCTGACTTAGACTTGACTTAATTAGAATAAGATATACTTCATGTTTATATAAACATGTCAAAATATATCTACTGTCCTGTAAAACTAAAAAGAACAAGTAAAAATATAAAAAATAAAATAAAAAAATCAAAATGTGGTACTTGAAAATTGACAACTTTGGTGGCTGCTATTAATATGATATTTTTCTTGGATAACAAAATATACAAAATAAGTAAAACAAATGACTGGCTACTTGAGATGACTTGAGTAGATATATTATCTATTTTTAAGAGAAGGATAAAGAAATGTCAGTAGAACTAGAAAGACTTTTTTTTTAAAGTGCTTAGAAAAAAGCTCATTTCCAAGATGGCAAAATTATTCAGGAAATTTTGTTTAACTACAAATAAGGTAAAAGCTGATGTTAGTTACATTCACCAAAACAAACCTGGGGATACAAAGAACCTGAATATATTTCAAGATGACAAAATTTTTCCTGCAGCAGCTCCAGCTTCTTTGGAGAGTCAAATGTCTGACCAAACATTCAACCTAGTATCCATTCATATTTTTATTATGTCCAATCAAACCATAATCTGGTGCTAGGATCCCATTAGGTCTTGCAACCTAATCACAGCCAGCTTAAGTCTATCAGACACAAAACAGCTGTTTTAACAGTTGGGTTTCTCCAAAATTAAAATAGTCTAATCCTGACAGTGCCTAGCAACTCAACTGTTAAAACAGCTGCTCAAGTTGAAGAGTTAAAAACCAAGTATATATACAGTTTTCCTCCTATTTGCAACTATTGTGAGACTCTTTCAGAATAGAAGTTCCTAAACTTACATTCACTTGACATTTTCCAACCTATTTAAATTTTTATATTTGTATTGCTTCTACCTCTGACCTCCAGCCAACACTTCTGCCACCGTCATCTCTCTTGGTGTTTGCCCTTTGTGTCCTTCATGCTCTAAACTATAATTGCCAGTTCCTAGGTTTTGTACTTCCCTCCTTAAAAGTATCATCTGTGGGCTCTACACTCCCATTTCTCTCTCCATTGTCTCTGAAGCATTTTCATTCTGTTGCCAGAGGTGGTAACTCAGAAGCCCCCAGGTTGCGTTAAGTGAAATACTATTTCCAATGACTTATGTTAATACTACTGTGGTTAAATATTGAGGTAAGGTACTTATAAACAATTCAAACATACTCTCTGGCTCATAATTTTCACTTTTGGTCACTTTATAAATTCTTCAAAATTCTGCATTTGTCATGATGTTCTCTTTCAGATATATCTGTTTATCGAGTTATTTATAACGACTCTGTGGCATAGAAAACTAGTCATTAAAAATCATCTTATCAATATGATTACTTTGCTTTTTCTGTATATTCATCTTTTACCCAACCTTTCTATCAACCCATTCATCCATCCACCATGTTCTCATCTTGGCCAGACGTGACAGGCTAACTTGACTCAGATAAGCTTTCTTCAAGCCTGCAAAAGATCTTGATCCTGGCTTGTAACATTTGCCCTTTCTCCTCATATGTCCTCACTTAAACAACTGTACTGCATTACAGATCATTTAAAGCCCTAGCACACAGGGTCTAAGAATAGATTTACTACAGGACTAAGACTCATTAAACCTGAACATATCTACAGAGAACCTGAACATATTTCAAGATGACAAAATTTTTTTCCTGCAGCAGCTCCAGCTCTTCGGCTGGATTATGTACAGAGTGATTCTGGGACATTAATCTCAGAAACCACCTCTCTTCCATGCCCCACTTCTCAGTGCACATACCATAAAGGAAAAGGTGCTCACAGACCTTGTACCAGGCAACACTGTCTTGGGGCAAGTTGATTCTCAAGGACATATCAGAGGGCTCTGTGATTCTACCACTGGAAGTCATTTTAGTAAGTCATGTCAAACACTAAATTATGAGTATAGTAGAGCTAACTTTTCTTAATTAAAGGAGACTTTGAAGTAGAGCTCTGTTTCCACTATCCTATTATCATGTTAGTGCTAAGGACACTAGCCTCAAAGTCTCCTAACTAAATTTTGGAGTCAACCTGGAGAACAGTGTTCATTCTTCCAGGTTACAATATTGTTAGGATCAGTTTTGCTTCACAGGGTTAAACCTAGAAAAGTTTTCATTTTTAATAAGAGCTTAGATAAATAACCCTAAACCCCAAAGGGCCTTGTTAAAGCAGCCTCATAAAAGTTTTACACTTGCATATGAGTTTGAAAAAAAAAAAATGTCTACCTAGCAGTTTGAGCTCCCGCTGACTTCTCTAGCCTTGGGGAAGTTATTGTTAAAATTCATATGTCTCGCTATTTCAAATGATTTAAAGCAGTCTATTATGATAAATCACCATGAAGTACAACAAATGAAAGACACTATTCAAACAAAAATCTCAATTTTAAATACACAAAATACACACAACGCACCCACCTGCATGTTTAAATAGCATTAAGGATCTGATACAGTACTCATCTAATCACATATTCCATCCTCAGAGCCTAGGATAAAAAAACATATTTCATACTAGGTGATCTATTTTCCCTTTCTTTTTTTAGGAGGTCATTTCAACACATTTGACTCTACCCTGGAGAATTAAAGTCTGTGCAGGAAAGTTCCAACAAAACTGGAAACTTAATCAGCTGGAATAACATGAACATAAGTAGTGGGTAATGTTAACATTTTATCACTTCCTTTACAAGACCTGGGAAGATAAAGATTGACACACTGTATTGAAAAAGTGAGAAGATGGGGTCTGTGGCAACTACAACTAAAAAATAAAAATAAATTTTTTTAAAAAGTGAGAAGATGATTGATTACAAACGTAACAGACTCACATTCAAACTAGAAGAGTAGGGATGTGTTTTTTGTTTGTTTGTTTTTTAATGCCTCAGTGTCCAGTATATCATTTTGGGGTAATACACTAAGCGCTTAATTAACACCTATTAATACACAGAGCTACCTCCATCCCCAGTCCTTTTCTTGATAAATTGCTGAGGCTGGCCTCAAACTTGCAATCCTCCTGCCTCAGTCTCCCATGTCACTGGGATTACAGGTGTGTGCCACTGTGCCCAGTACTTAATTAATATTTGCTAAAAGAATTTTTTAAAAATCAACTTAAAGTTCATCTGTGATTTTTATCCCATTACAGGGCCACTACCATTAGTGCTTCTCAGACCTTCCCTCCAGGAACCAAGAATCTCTACCTAAATCTGAAAATGTTTAGATTTCTAAGACAGAACCTCAGAGTAGGACTTGACCTTAGAGAAATTGAGCCCCTCTGCAATATTCCTAATGTGGCAGTCTGGTCTTTGCTCGAAAAATAATCCAGTAACAGGGAGATTCACTGCAAGAAAGTTGTTTATACTGAGCAAAATCTACTCTTCAGAACCTGAGCCCTTCAAAAAATATTTGACAGCATCTAACACGTTCTCCTGATTTTTCTTTAAGCTAACCATTCCCCATTTATTCCAATAGTGATTTATATGAAATGAATGAGTCTCCCTACCATTCTAGCTGTTTTTCAGCTTAGTGACCATTTATTAAGATAAAATCTAGGGCTGGGGCTGTAGCTCAGTGGCAGAGCACTTGCCTAGCATGTGTGAGGTGCTAGGTTCGATCCTTAGCACCACAAAAAAATAAATAAAATAAAAAGGCATTCTGTCCATCTACAACTATAAAAAAAAAGAAAGAAAGAAAGATAAAATCAACTGCTGAGCATGGAGGTGTATGCCTGAAATCCCAGAAGCTCAGGAGGCTGAGGCAGGACGATTAAAAAGTTCAAAGCCAGTCTAAGCAATTTAATGAGACCCAAAGCAACTTAGCAAGACCCTGTCTCAAAATAAAAAAATAAAAAGGGCTAGGAATGTGGTTCAGTGGCTAAGCAACTTTGGGTTCAATCTCCAGTACCTAGAAAAAATTTAAAAAGGTAAAATGAGAAATTCTATCCCATCTGATTCAAATGTATGATATGTCAAGGTCATTGTACTGACATGTGTAACTAATTAAAACAAATAAAAAAACTAAAAAGAAAAAATTTAAAAAGGTAAAAGAATGGGGAGAGTAGAAATATGCCATTCACATAGATCTCATAAACGAGCAGGGGTTTCTAACCTCATACCAAATAAAGTGGATTTCAAGGCAAAGTTAATCAAAAGGGACAAAGAAAGTCATTTCATACTGCTTAAGGGAATTACATACACATCAACAAGAAATAATGATAATAAATATTTATGTCCCTAAAAATGGAGCATCTACATACATTAGACAAACCCTTCTTAATTTCAAGAATTAAATGGATCACAGCACAATAATACTGGGTGACTTTAACACACTTCTCTCATCCCTGGATAGATCAGCCCAACAAAAACTAAATAAAGAACTAAAAAATATAATTAATAATTTAGACTTAACAGACATATATAGAATATTTCATCCATTGATGACTTAGTACACTTTCTTTTCAGCAGCACACAGATCCTTCTCGAAAATAGGCCATCTTAGGCCACAGAGCAAATCTAGCAAATACAAAAAAAAAAAAAAATACAGATAATACCTTGTATTCTATCAGATCAGAATGAAGTGAAATTAGAAATCAATGATAAATAGAAGTGGTGAAAGAGGGTATCCCTGTCCTATTTCAGTTTTTAGAGAGAATGCTTTCAATTTTTCTCCATTTAGAATGATGTTGGCATTGATAGTTTTTATGATATTGAGATATGTTCCTGTTATCACTAGTTTTTCTAGTGTTTTGAACATGAAGAGGTGCTGTAAATTGTTGAATGCTTTTTCTGCATCTACTGAAATGATCATATGATTCATGTCTTTAAGACTACTGATGTGATGAATTACATTTTTTTTTTTTTTGGTACCGTGACTGAATTCAGGGGCACTTGACCAAGTAGCCACATCCCCAGCCATGTATTTTATATTTTATTTAGAGAAAAGTTCTCACTGAATTGCTAAGCACCTCACTATTGCTGAGGTTGGCTTTCAAATCGAAATTCTCCTGTCTCAGCCTCTGGAGCCACTGGGATTACAGGCCTGTGCCACTATGCCTGGCTGCAGCGTAATAGTTTTAATCTGCCTTTCTCTAACTGCTAGTGATGTTGAACGTTTTTTCAAATATTTGTTGACCATTCATATTTCTTCTTCTGTGAAGTGCATGTTCAGTTCCTTTGCCCATTTTTTGACTGTTTTTTTTTTTTTGTGTGTGTGTGTGTGTGCTATTAAGACATTTATGGTTTTGTTACAATATGCAGAAATGTTGAGTTCAATTATTATCTACAATATAAACCTACCCTTTTGCAAACAGTAGGTTTGCAAAAGGGTCTACAGTTTCTGAAGGTGGACAAAGAACTGGGGGTGAGATGTAGGATGAGATGTTGAGTGGGTAGAAGATGAGGATATAGAGTAATTAAATCTTAGGAAGAGGGAAAGAGGAATCAAAAGAAGTTGTCTAGTAGCAGGAGAAAAGAGAGAAAATGATCTGGGGAGACAAGTAAGTGGGAAAACAAAAACCAAACAGAAATATTAAGAAAAATATGAAACACAAATAGGAGATAAAAGAATATACAACACAACTGTAATATACTATTCAGACATCCCAGTCCACAGTAGCTTAATTCATGAAAAGTACTTGGTTTCACAAATGTTAGGGATGTGAGGGAGAGGGGGAGAGAGAGAGAGAGAGAGAGAGAGAGAGAGAGAGAGAGAGAGAGAGAGAGAGAGGAGAATATCTCAAAGGAAGATCCAAGGATTGTTTTTCTTGGCGATCAGTATCTTTTCTGCTTCCCTTCTTGTCCAAATAGGTGGGGTGGTTGTCTGGACTTTATGACTTTTGCTGGTAAATGGATAGATCTGGAGACAATCATGCAAAATGAAATAAGCCAATCCCCCAAAATCAAAGGTCAGATGTTCTCTCTGATATGTGGATGCTGACACACAACAAGGGAAGCGGGAGGGGAAGAATAGAAGTTCAGTGGACTAGACAAAGGGGAATGAAGAGAAGGGATAGAGGATGGGAATAGGAAAGCCAGTGAAATGAATCTGTCATAACTTTCCTACTCCATATATGAATACACCACAGTGAATCTCCATATCTTGTATAACCACAAGACTGGGATTCTAACTAAAATAAGGTATGTTCCATGTTTGTATAAATTTGTTAAAATATACTCTGCTGTTATGTATAACTAAAAAGAACAAATAAAAATATATAAATAGGCAATATTTAGAAGTGTAATATTTCCCGGCATTAAAATAAAGATGTATCAATGACATTAAACCAAAAAAAGCACAAATGACCATCTCAGTCTTATTTACAAAAAAATATGTATGTCAATGATAAATGCCAAATTCCAGATAGAAGGAAAGATAAAAAGGAATGAATTCTGAGAAGCTCCAACTGTGTCAATGCTTAATTTAAAAAACTTATCTAATTGAGTATATAACACATATGGCAACATGGTACAGTTTATAAAAAGCTGGGGAGTAAGAAAATGGATGCTCATTACATTATTCCCTAATTCCTCCATAAATTCAAAATAGTTCATAACAAAATTAATTAATTACATTATAAACTTGGTTGGAATTCTTAAGAAATTAGCCTAAATTCTCCAGAGACTGACTCCCTCTCTCAGTAGGGTGTAAAATGTGAGAAAACAAATATTCTTTCCCTAACATAACCAACAATGAAGATAGAGCTCTTAAACAAAGAGCCACATGTCAGTACAAATGTATGAAGTTGGTCATGCTCCTCCCTGCTGAGGACATTAGCTAGTACTCACATGACATACATATTGGGAAATTGTGGAGCACCTGGGCAGTCACTTACAGTCAGAAAAAAATACCACAGAAGAGTGGAAAACACTGACATTATTCACTATGTGCTATTTCCTCCCCAGTCTTTTCCTAAAGAGTTGTCATTAAAGTTTGAGAAATGTCCTAGGTATCAAAGAATAAATGGGTAGCACAGTACAACCTAAAGTACAAAACACAACCAACTGTTGCCAGGTGATTAACTGAAGAAAAAAAAAAAAGAAATCAGGCCTGAGATTCCAGAATTAAACCCGATATTACTAAAGTGATTATTACTTTAACCTATAAGAATCAAAGAGTAACTTTTCCGAACACAATACAAATATGCAATTACAAAGAAAATATTCTAGAATCCATTCCTCAAGCATCTAATTTCAAAATAATGTATTCTACCTAGATCAAGTTTATCAGATTTTCCAGGCAGAAAAGAAAAAAGGGGAAAAATAAAAGCAAGTGGAGATAAATACAGGACAAGCAAGAGCTCTGCTGCAGTAGCAAACAACAGCAGGCCTCTCCTACTTTATGCCCCTGATGGCATAACAACTGTTAACAGTTCAAGGCCCCTGGTTGTCCACCTCTGATCCAGCATCATTAACCTCTGCCCTCTGCTCCACAAATCTCATTTCTCCAGGAGGCTGTCCAGATAGCCATTTCCTTCAACCAGGACTGCAATTACTCCTGTGGGGCTTGGGGAGTAAATGTTAATGCATTACTTAGCTGTAACAGAGTATGCTACATGGCATGAAATGCATCCAACCATCAGTTAGAAAGATGCATTTTAGCTATTGCTTTTATGCCACAGAATGCCAACCTCATCTCAATATTCAAAAGTAAAGGTCAGCAAACTTTCTCATAGAGTCTAAAGGTAAATACTTCACTGCCTGTAGGACATCTGTCACAACTACTTTGCAGTTGTATGGTAAATGTAATCAAAGACAATATGTATACAGATGGGTGTGACTGTATTTTAATAAAACTACAAAAGCAGGTGGAGGTCCTGGATTGGTCAGGCTGGCTATACTTTTCCCACCCTGATCTAAAGCAATCACACACACTTTGAAAGGAATCTGTCCCATTTGCCTATGCACGTTCTTTTCACTTAGCTCAAGTCAGTTCTGGTCTTCATCAACAAACCAGTGTCAACTATTCATATATGTACATATATATATCATTCACTGCCCTGTTTCTTCTAAATAAAATATACAATGCAGGATCTGTAACCTTTCAGAGATTAAGCACTCCTTTTAGAAAATGGTTAGAACTATAACTACTTGCCAAGAAAAATGTATATGCATAATTTTTATCCAATTTTATAGAGTTCACTGCTACTCTGAAATGTGCTGGAGGTGAAATGTCCAATGACTCCAGGTTTCTGTCATATATTTTGAATTATTTATCTATAATGTATAAAAACTATACAAAAACTTGGCTTAAAATAAAGCACTTCTGACAATTTCTGTGGGTCAGGAATTTAGAACCAACTTAGCCTTAGCAAATTCTATACATAGAGCTGGGGCTCTGGTTCAGAATCTCTCATAGGATTACAGTCAAAACATCATAGGGGCTGGGAGTGGTGACACAGGCCTATAATCCCAAGGCTTGGGAGACTGAGGCAAGACCATCTCAAGTTCAAAGCAAGCTTCAGCAACTTAGTGAGGCCCTAAGCAACTTAGCAAGACTCTTTCAAAATAAAAAAATTAAAAGGACTGGGGATATGGTTCAGTGGTTAAGCATCTCTGGGTCCAATCCCAGAGGCTGGACAAGAACTATGGGATCTGCTGCCAAGATAACACACTCACAAGGCTACTGGCAGGGGCCTCAGTTGCTCACCACAGGGCTCTTCATGGCCAGTTTCTTCATGATGGCTGCTGGATTCTCATGGAATGAGTGATCCAAAACACAGAACGAGGGAATTTACTGTGCCTTCATGACCTTTTCTCACAATTTGCTCTATCACATGGCTTCGGTCTATTTGTGAGAAGTAGTCATTAAGTCCATCTTACACTCAAAAAGAGAATGGAATGAAGCTCTACTTCTTAAAGGGAGGAATATTAGGAAAAAATGTGAACATATTTTAAAACCATCACACATCTCCAAGTAACCCACAGATACCAAAAGGAAGGATTATATTTAATTTGCCTGGATTTGCTCACTGTCTTTAGTACCATGCTTATTAAGTAAATGCCTGGCACTGAATCATTAATACACACAGATATGTAGAGATTACATGGCTTTTTATAATAATCCCATGAAGTGGACAACTTTTAGAAGTATCTAAGTAGAATTCTTAGTTACTCAACTTTTAAAAATGAATGATACTATAAAATGAAGACTGGATAATGATTACTGAGCTATGTGCCCACAAATTAAGAGTAGATCCTTTCTTAATCCCTTGGTTAAGAAAGATCTTATATTAGAAGGTAAAAAAAAATATATATATATATAAATTTTGTTGATAAGAGAGATTTATCATTTTGAGAGTTAAAAAAAAGACCAAAGTAAGCATAGGAATCCTTAACTAGTTAAAATTCACCTTCCAAACAGGCTGAAGAAACTGTCTTCTTCTGAGCATTTCTTGAATTCTCAACTTTTGGAGTGTTCCCTGAAGGTTTTTTATTCAGGCTCTGAATACCTATAAATCAGCCAAGTATATAGCCTCAGGAGGCAGAGCTACCAGGCATAATCAATATGACTACTGAGAATTAGATGTACAAGTCACATTCGAATTAATTAGTGTCACCTGAAAAAGTATGTACTGCATCATAAAAAATTAAGATCTTCATGTAAAAAGAAAACAGTTGTGCTTAGATTTTTTATTATATTTTCTTTTGTTTCAATAGAGTTTGGTGCAAACATGCACAGAAAATTTATGTAAGCATTCCAAGATGTCCAAATGTCTCCAAGGTAAAGAAGCAGGACATGTGGTTTTTCTGTATCTGTAATGACATCTGTGTTCTTCAAGGAGGGGAGGATAAAGTAGGAGAAACTGAATTTTCCAGTGGAAGTGTGATCAAGAAATAGAAGATGGCTTCGGAATGGGTGGTTAGTCACTTCTCTATCCTTTTCCATCCTCCTTGGGACGTGGGCACTGTGTTCAGTAACACTTGGCAGTAAATGTACTCTTGGATAATAGATCTAGTAGTTGTAATTCCTCACAGTCCAGTTTATTTCTATGTGAAATTCTGTTAACCGAGCATACTTGAAAGAGTTTAACATGAGACGATGGTATACATAGTGATGTTGTTTGTCATATTTAGTATTGTAAACCATTCTAGAGCTCACTTTTATTGAAATCCTTTACTAAAAACTGACTTGGCAATTTGATTGTTTCTCATGTGGTTACCAGGAAAGTGGTAACTGTCTGCATAATAGATAATAATAGATACAGATTTGTCCCATTACACTATTCTATAAGAGCAAATTAAACAAATGAATAAATAAAACTTGCACCTCATCTCTGTTTCCAGTAGGATAAGATTCTTGTGTGAGAGAGAATATATTAGCAAAATAGAATTCATTATTTGGTATTTTAAAACATTAATCTTAAATTTATGAATAAATATAAATTATCTTACAAGTTTACTTCCTTTGATATACATTCTTAGAAATTGCTAACATGGGGGCACATGCCTATAAACCCAGGTACTGGGAAGGCTGAGGCAGGAGGCTTGTAAGCTCAAGGCCAGTCTCAGCAACTTAGTGAGATCTTCTCTCAAAAGTAAGAAAAATAAAAAATAAAAAGGGGTAGGGATATAGCTCAGTGATAAAGTGTTTCTGGATAAAATCCCAATTACTAAAAAAGAAAAATTTAAGAATTAAACAAAGAAGTGACCAACATGCCCTCTGCCAATTCATTTCCTTTGCAGAACTATCACCCAGCTATCCTTGGCAAACACTGACACCTACCAGCTGAATAGAAAGAAAATACATGTTCTCCAATTTCCTTGTTCCTTACACTCCATTTTAAAACTTTGATTCAATTAATATCAGGGGAATACCTTACTCTAATCCACTCAGACAACATGGTATTCTTCTGCAATTTCTGAAAAGTGTATTGTTTGGACCTAGTTTTCCCATGAAAAAGGGTACCATGATAATATAAGATTCATAAGTGCTATATACTATATATTCTTCTTAGCAATTCACATTAACTTTAGAGTATTAAGACAATGAATTCACGATTTGCTTAATAATAAAAATTATAAAAACAGATAGCAATTATAGTACCTTAACTATAATGTAATACAAATATAATATTATTGAAAATAGCATCCCCCCCACAAAGCTATTAATGTCCTTTGAAATATATTTTGGGAAATACATTCTGAAATATCTTTGCACCTTTGCTCAAGCTGTCTTCTCTTCAACCTCCTGGCCCATTATCTTTCTATCCGTTGGTTCTCAGATCAAAAGTGTTACTTTCTCCATGAAGTTTTCCTTAATTAGAAGGAATCAGAAAACCTCTTGCTTAGGATGCATATCATATAGAGCTTTTATGTAAGTTTTCAGTTTCCAAGATAAAAAAGTTAGACTCTAGAAATAAGAATTCTGTATTATTTATGCTTTTATCCTCCACATTTCTAAGTGGAAAAATCTTAAGTGAATTTTCTGTTGAACTGAATCTGAGGCTAAGTACTACATTCATTAAATATAGCAAGAGAAAATTTAACCTTCAGTTTATAAGACAAAATAAACAAAACAAGAAGCGTGAGAAGACATTCTTTAAAATGTCTATAAGTATCCCAAAGTCATGGAATTGCAGAATGTTGAGTGTATCTATTCCAAAAGACGAGGAAATTAAGGCCCAGAGAAGGGGCAATAACTTGGCTTGGCCATAGCTATAATCTGGCACTGCATTCCATGTTTGTTTCTATTCTCATATACTTCCCATTGCACAATGACAAATGCCCTCCTATGGTATGTAAATGCCCCAAATATTTCATGTCATCTCAACATCAAATACCCTAACAATCACTTACAACTACAGGTGGGGGAATTATTCCTGTGACTGTTATTTCAGAGTGCCAAAGTCTCTACAGCAGAGAAGATTACGAACTTTAAGAAACAAGTTTCTAGGATGTGAGGGAGATCTGGCGGCAACCTTTGTCACTCCGTTGATCACCATGACTGATTCAACTGATCTGGTGTCCCCTTCCTCTCTCGTTGTTCCATGTGCTTCCCTCCTTGAGCTGAGGTCACTTAGGTGAAAGAAGATGACCTTCCAGGGAGAAGAACCATTCTCCAGGGCTGTTCGAGTAGCTGCACTGCCCTCTAGAACCTCCAAACTCTCAAGAAATATATTTCCACAACTACACTATGAATCCCCATGGCAATCTTTTTCAATAAGAAGATAGGCTCATTCTACCTTTCTAGAACACATTTGCTGAGTTATATGTAAAGTGAACTAATCATGTGAATATACTGATAACCATTTGTAATTGTTTGGTTAAGAATTTTGTTGAGAACAAGGTATTTCTAAGAAATCCCTCATCCTAAAGTTCTGTTTTGTTTCAGTAGATTTTAAATACAGATCAAATGATTTCATCAAAGAGGTTAATTAAAGGTGGCTGGTAAACCAAGACGAGTCCGTAGATCATACAAAGACTAAAAAATGAGTGGAAAGAGGTTGAGATGGGTATAGAAGTAATTATTGGAATTTGGTCCAAAGAAGCTCAGAGAAAGCAAATCAAGCAGGAGATATAAATGAGAGCTCAATACACATTATATTGAAAAAACTAATCATGTGCCAAAAAGCTTAACAGGTGAGTTAAATCTGGAAAAGAAAGGGAAAGGAATCAGCTCAAAAAGGATCGAAATGATTTGAAAGCTGTTTGTGGGTATATGATAACATGGCAGTAAACTAAGATGGGCTCGGGGGCAGCCAATTAAGGTATGTTTTCGACTAAGGGGCCAGAGTTAAAAAAAATCAATAAAATTCAGTTCAGAAGCAGTGGCCAAGTTTTAGCTTTCATTAGGCAGATAAAAAGAGTGGGAGTATGAAGGAGTATTGATAGTATAAATCTGAGGAGTCCAAAAGCAGCTCTAAGTAAATAAACCCATTTCTACCAAAATTTCTGCTTCACAGGCAGTGGTTTCAGATGATAGCCTATAAATACTGACATGATAAGGACATGTGGCCAATAGAACCAAGGAATTTGAAGACAGACCTGTCCTTGAATTCAAAATGCACTACAGCCTAGCTGTGCCTCAGTGAGCAAGAAACCTTAAATTCTATACAACACTTTTCTCACAGAGATCTTTTGAGAATTTGATGATATAATGTAACACAGATCTGAGGCAAAATAGCTCTAAAGTTAATATTAGATTATTAACATCACAATATTTACCCTTAAAAACTTTCAAGGAGAAAGAGCTTATAACAAGGAAAAACATCCATATAAAACAAAAGAATATTCTTAGCCCCAAGAATGGGAGTGGGCTATCTAGAGAAACTTTATGTGAACCCAAAGACATTTTTATTCAGGAAACACAGCAACCAGTAACTTTTCATTGTTACCCTGCTAACCTGAATAACCCAGGATAAAAACTGTCAGCTATGCCACCCAATTATCCCCCTTTCAATCTTATTGGTTTAGAAACAAACCCTGTGATAAATTAACAAGGTTATGTCACTTCATCAGTAAAGGTATCTTTATTATATGTTGCTAGCAGGAGAAAAATAATGGAAATATCAGATGCGAAGGAAATATAGTTTAAAAAAAAAAAAGAGCGGCTCTGGAGGCTGAAGCAAGAGGATTGCAAGTTCAAAGCAAGCCTCAGCAACGGCAAGGCACTAAGCAAATCAGTGAGATCCTGTCTTTAAATAAAATACAAAATAGGACTGAAGATGTGGCTCAGTGGTTGAGTGCCCCTGAGTTCAATCCCTGGTCCCCCTTGCACTCCAGGAAAAAAAGAGTGACAAACACCTGAACCAAATTGAGATACACTAGTAACCAGAGAAAAGTTACTTTAAAAAAGATACATTCTATCAGATTGATCAAAAGTAGTAAACATGATAATATCCTGTACAAAAACAAGGGTGAGGAGAAGGATAAAAGTATCAACTAGACAAGTCTATAGAAGGGTTATTGAGCAATACCTATAAAAATTCCAAATATAAGTATAAGGAGCATTCCCATTCGTTAATAGCAAGATATCAGGGCTCCTTCAACAGCTGATTCTAGTGTCTGAAACATTTTAAGGAGGTGTTCAAAAATTAGAAGTATGGAGATATATAAATGGGACACAGGAGCTGGCCTAAAATAGCTCCTAATGGCCAAGGCTAGGACAATTTGAGCAACAAAATAAATACTAACAAAAATAATAGGATAATATTAGATTATAACCCAAATGTTGGATTATATAAAAAAATAGATGTGAGTCCTTCTGATATAAATATTTCACCAGTGGAAGACTAGTGAAATCTGAATAAGGCCTAGAATTTAGTAAACAGCAATTTACCAGTGTTGGTTTCTCAGTTTTGGCAAAGGTGCTATAATAATTTAAGATGAAAAAAGAAGGGAAACTGAGACCAGTTGAGAGGTTCACTTGAATAAAATGTATTATTTTTCCAACTTTTCTATAAATCTAAAAGTATTCTAAAATCAAAAGGTTATTTTTAAAATTTTAACATAAATATACTCCAATAATAGCAACTCCACTACTTTTCATCCATTTTAAAGAAATACCTGCAGAGGTACATAAGGAGTTAGGCACAAGTGCTTCCACAAAATTCTTAGTATCAGAGAAAAATTCAAAATAATGTTAATAAAATGTCTAACTGATGAAATACCTACATTATGGAATATTACACAGCAGTTTAAAATAAGATACATCTATACATACTGAGAAGATATAATGTTGCATGAACAAATAAATTATGAAAAAATATTATGGTATATGATATATTTTTGTGAAAAAGGAAAACAAAATATTCCTAAATTTATTTATTTGGGGCATATGTAAAAATATATATATATATATGTTTAAATAAAGGACTGGCAAGGTATACAGCAACCTTGCAACTTATATAGAAGGAACTGGAATTGGAGATGCTCATCAGAGGATTTGAGCTTGAACTTAGAATTTGGGAATTCTTTTACAGGGAGAATATCTTTATCATTTACCTGGGTAATTAAGAATGACTAGATTTTTTTAAATTGGAGAGACAGTTTTCCTCTGACTTGGAAGAGAGATTGGCCACAGTAAGTTTCTGGCACTTCATATGGTGTAGTCTGCAGAGGCTGTCCCTTAGAGGCCAACAATATTGCTAGAGGCTTTTGACCTGAAGCCCTGCCTTGGTCCCTGAGACAAGCACTTGCTCCCACAGAGGATGCTACAGTAGCAGCCAGATTTAACAATGGAAACAACTATAATGAAATGTCCAATTTATAGTGGTTTTCAATACAGGTGCATGCACCTGGAGGGCTCTTACAGCTATCTGGATTTTAAAATCCTAAAGTGATAATGAAAGAAACTGATTTCTTCCCTCCACTGTAGCTGAACTCGGAATCTAAAGTTCATTTGTCATCCCAATGTCCGTGATAAAAGCAGAACCAATCAGGAACATTGTAGTTGCTTTACATGATGAATGTCAAAGTCAGATTCGGCAGACACTAAAGATTACACGCCTTTTACTTTATACTCATTATTCCATGAGTCTAATACATTTCCTTACAGAATAATATCACAAAAATCATATGGAAAATGTTGAAGAAAATTAATGTTAGGTATACAGTTGAATAGCTGCTAAAACTCCATTAAGGTACTTGAGTTTTCCTTAATATATCTTAAAGAGATGATTTCCCATCAATAATATTTGGTATTTTTAAAAATAACATTTTGAGAAGCCTCAGATATAAAATTAAAAGCTTTCTCTTCAGCCACAGCTAAGTTTCAGTAAGTAATTAGAAGCTACAGTCCCTTTCCAACCCTTAATATTTATTAAAGTAGCCCACATAGTTTCTAGAGCCTATCATTTTAATAACACAAGAGTAACACAATACTCTTTGCAAGGAGACAACAAAACTTTAACTCTGATGAACCCAACTATCTGCTTTCTGTATGCTGGCACTAGGTAGATGATAAACTGGGGAAAGCCGAAGTGTAAGAAAGCTTAACATGGCTATAAATCATGATCACAAGCCTCAGGTGGACAGTGTCTACAAATCCCACACATCCTTGGGGTTCTCACTCTTCTCCAAATGACCATTACAATTTTCCATTCTCCTCAAACTTCTGATCGTTACCCCCATCCCTTTCTCTCTTGTGCCTTTCCTGCCTTGGCTCCTATTTTACAGATAAAATAGAAGCCATCAGTAGACATGTCTTTCATCTTCTCTAAAACCTAATATGGGAACCTCTCCAATTCTGATCTTCTTACTTTGTTACAAAAGGGAAGCCATTGCTGCTCCTAAGGCAAGCTGCTCCACAAGAGCTTTCGAGAGAGCCCCTTATAACACATCAGAGAATCCTGCCTCATTAGTCATCAGTCATCCCTTCTTTCTCTTGTGTAGTCAAACTCTTCTCAACAGGAGACTCCATATTGGCCTTTTAGTTACTCATTAGAGCCTAACTCCACTTACCTTCAACCAGTTCCTGCCCCTTTTCTCACTCTCCTGCCCTTCACAGTCCTCCTCCTCCTCCTTCTCCTCTTCCTCTTCCTCTTCTTCTTCTTCTTCCTCTTCTATTTTTTTCCCTTTGTACCAGGGATTGAACCCAAGGGCACTTAACCACTGAGCCACATCCCCAGTTCTTTGTAAGAAAATTTAGAGATAAGAGTCTTGCTGATTTGCTTAGCGCCTTACTAAGTTGCTGAGGCTGACTTTGAACTTGTGATCCTCCCTCAGCTTCCCCAGCTGCTGGCATTCTAGGCATACACCACCCTGCCCAGTGCAGTCAATCTTCTTGAAATAGCTGCCTGTATTGGTTTTCTTCTCTGTCACATTATTTCTCACTCACTGCTCAACATTCCAATCCAACTTCCAGCCCAGTCACCTACAAGACAATACCTGCTCAGGCCACTAATGACTTTCATAATCTAAATCCAATGCACATTTTAAATTCAATGTCTTGCCTGAACTACTTCTTCCTATAAGCATTTTCTTCCCTTAGTTTATATGAAATAATATTTTGTTGCTTCCCTCCTACCTCCCTAGCCATTCCTCCATCTCCTTTCCAGATTTATTCTCCTTTATCTGGCCTGTAAATGTGGGAGTTCTTTACCATTCAATCTTTCATTCTTTTTTCCTAAACAACCTTACCCATGGCTTGAATTATGACTTTGTTTTCAATTATGACCAAAGATGCAGATGGTCACAGGTTTATAAATTCAGCCCAAAATTTTTATCCAAGTCCTAGGTCTGTATATTTCAATTTGCTATTTCTTCTTGAATGACTCAAATGTACCTCAGACTCAACATATATAAAACTGAACTTCATGATCTTAAACCAAAACTTGATTTTCCTGCAATGTTATCTATCCCATAAATAGTAGTTATTCCTCAGATCCAATCAATCACCAAGCACTGCAATTTTACTTACTAAGTATGTCTCACATCTATCTCTGCTACCATCACCCAAGTCCAAACTATAATCATTTCTCTTGGGCTACTGTAATAGCTTCCTATCTGATGTACCATATCCAACTGTTCTCTAGATGGCTGCCAGAATAATCTTTCTGAAATATAAATTAAACTATCTTACCCTTTCTCTAGATAAAATGTTCAGTAAGTTCTTACTGTTCCTGGGATAAACACAGACAAAATTCTTTCAAGTGTCCTTAGGGACTCTTGAGTTGTTCTGGCTCCTCCCAGCCCTACCCACTCTCTGCATTTCAGCCACCTTGGCCTTCCTCCCATCCCTGTACTCACTGTACTCTCTCCCACCCTAGGTCCCTTTAAATTGCCTTTCTCCTTAGGTGCTCCTCACACCCTCTTTCTTGTCCTTTAGACAGCAGTGGAGCATCAATTCTGCATGGAATCTCATCCTGACATGGTTGGTCTCCCTACAATTTATTCTCATAGGATCATGTAACTCTGTCATAGCAGTGATCAGGTTGCAGACTATGCATTTATTTGTCTTTTCTGCTAGACTATAATAAGATCTATGATATAAAGCATCAGGTCTCTGCTAGCTCAATATTATATTCCTGATACCTAGCACAATAGTATGCATTTAACAAGTACTTACTGAATTAATAAATGAATGAAAGAACCCTTTCTAATGCCTGAAGTTGAAACTTTTCTGTTTACTGTCCAAATTCTATGAATTACTGAAGTCCAGCTTTTCCTGTCTAGTTCCACCAAAAACACTCTTTCCTTTACTTCTAACAACCTTGTAGAATGTATCCCTAGCTGTAGCAACTTTCCTATCCATAACAGCCTCATATATATGCAAAACTGACAAGATATAAGGCAACATCTTCTTATAGAAATCAAGATAGAAACAAAACCAGGGAGTCAAGAGGAAAGAGCAAGGAAGGGGAGGCTTGAAACCATTCATCTGCGGACATTGGCCTGGAGACGAGACCCTAGGAGAACATGTGAAGGTATCTGAATATTTAGAGCTGTCATATTGAAGACTCAGCAGATTTATTTTTGGTAGCTCCAACTGAGAGTTTCTGGGAGGTAGATTTCAGTCCTCCTCAAAAAAGGAAGACCATTCTAACAATTGTTATTCTAACAATAACACAATGTGTTTGTTTTAGTAAGTTGCAAATTTGCCTGATCCAATGGATTCAAACATAATATGGTAAAATGTATATCACAAAGAACAATGATTCTCTTATTTTTCTTAATGGCTGGGGCCCCCTCCCTTCAACCAAACCTTTTGAGGAGTCTAATATTCTAAAGAGATAAAAGGAGGCATCTCTATAGATAGTTGACTGCCCCTCTCCCCTCAACGCCTGTAGGGGCCACATATCCCTTTGTCAGATGCAGCCTACTAAGGGCCCCTCTATGTGATCACAGGCACATTTTGTCTATCCCTTTTCAATTTTCAACAGAGAGAGGGTGGAGTGGAAGGGAGGGGAACAGACTACTTTCTATCTTTTGTTCTATTTTCTTTACTCCAGCTAATGAATATATTATTAGAAAAGCCATGAACATCTCTTCCTTAGCTGCCATGGCTTAAATGTCGGTGTTTCCTCCAAAACTCATGTTGAAACTTAATCTCCAAGGCAAAAGTATTAAGAGGTGGGGCCTTTAGTAGATGTGAGGGTCCTAGGGCTCTGCCCTCATGGATAGGAATAGTGTCTCATAAAAGGCTGGAAGCTATAGGTCCCTCCTTCCTCTTCATCATGTGAGGACACTGTGTGCAATATGCCACATAGGATCCAGCAAAAGGAGCAACTTTGAAAGCAGAGATTGCTGGCACTTTTTTCTTGGGACTTCCAGCCTCTAAATTTGTGAGAAGCTTCTATTGTTTTTAAAATACCCTATTTCAGGTATTTTGTTATGGTAGCACTACGGGACTAACTTATTAGACTTATGTGCATTCTGATCTTTTGAAAGAATTATTTATTTAGGTTTTGCTGAGGGCCATTACCAAGTAGGAATGAAGCATCGAAATTTCCTTGCCAAGCGTACCCCATGCTGCTTGGAGGACATTCGATGGGACATTGCATGCATGCTTTAATAAAGTGACCTTGCTCAAGGACCAAGGCGGATCCGGTTTAGAGCTGATTAGGTTTGAGGAAGTAACCGGCTCTGAGTTTAAGGCGTTGCCAGTTTAAGATAATGGGTTTTAGGGAAGTTGGAAGTTGAAGATTATTGCTGGGATTAGGGTGTTCCTGCTGCTTGTTCCCGTTGAGTTCTCGTGAGATTAAAATGGGATTTGGAGATAGCCTCGTGGAGTAGGTGGTTTGTGCGGGAGACGGCAGAACGTGTTTGCCCCTGGACCTGTGTGGAGGCGGTGTGAGAGCGGGAATAAAGAATTGCTGTTTGAACCTACAAAGCTGTGAGTGCCTCGTGATTCTGGTGCCAAGCCGAGACATTGGCCTTGGCAAGGTTTGTTTTCTTTTTCTTATTATGTTGCCTTAACTTTGCTTTGAAACTCCTGTCGGGCAGAAATCTTCATTCTCCCGTTTTGGAATCAAACATAATACCAAGTACATAGTAATACCAAGAAATTGGATTTTTTCTTTTTTTTTTTTTTCAGTGCTGAGAATTGAACTAAGGCCTTACTCAAGCAAGCACTGTACCACTGAGCTACACCCCCAGACCCTAAAACCAAAGCCTTTCTAAAGATATGAAACATTAACACAATACTTTAAGTCTGAATCAGAAATATCTCACAGATGATTAGAGAACAAATAAGAGTGAAGAAACAATTTCATGCACACATTCCTCTTCCTTCTTCTACCCAATGCCAGTTCCCTCTCCTCTTTACCTTCACAGGTCATGACAATACTTGTTTCACATTTTCTCATTAGAAAAAGGAAGCCAGATTCTCCTCAAGGAAGCAATCCCAAGAGATAAACTGCTTTTCACAGGAAAAGCTCCAGGGGAAAAGCTCATATTTTTTATATGTCATGGTCTTATTTCCTGTCTCTTCTTTAATTATTACAAATGGATTCACGAATAGTGTAGGAATTCCAAACAAAATAACTTTTAGATTAGACCATTGTAATTACATAGTCTAAAGGAGGAATCTTTCCAATTATAATTATGTGTGCTGAACTTGGTTAATAATGAAGAATGGTCTCTCAATAAGTTGGTTTTGGTGATAATATTGTACTAGCAAGTGTATGAAAGTGATTTCAAAAGAAGCCTTAACATTTTCTAATAGGTACTGATGACTTTGTTATATTTTTGGATTAATTTAGATTCAATGCATTCCTGTTCTAAGAAGCTAAGGCCTGGGACTACTGGAGGGGAAAAAAAAAGACCAACATTTTTATACTAAAATTCCAATCTATGACATCAGACACGAACATCCTATAAATCTGAAGTTCCTGCTACTGATATTACATAACCAAATAGATAAATATTCACTGAATATAGTATATTAAGCAGTATATTTGAGAGCAGTGACACAATGCCGACACCTTCTAAACTACCAGGGAAATTTTTCTTGTGGAAAACATAAATTAAAGTGACATTTTTCAGATCTCTTAAAATTTTATGGTAGGAGACTACACGATACAAAGAAAAAGCACTGAATTTGGAACTTTAATTTATCACTGACAAGGTGACTAACTGAAGTTATTTGTCCTTTTGGTCTTTAGGTTCCGAATATGTAAAATATGACTTGAACATTCATATCTGAAGTTGAAGTCCAACCTACTCTGCAAAGTCAGTGTATCAAATTGGAATGCATCAACGACAGTCACCTTGTGGCTCCTATGTGGAAAGTAGAAGAGATGGCTCCTTGAGATGCCATAATCAAGTGTTCTTCAGGGCTGGGTAACATGTATCAGTTCAGTCAGCTACTTACTGATTCACTCATTCACTTATTTTAGCATAATATTCATACTTCAAAAAAAATTAGCATTGCTTTAGCAGATTACATAATTATTAAATAGGTCTTTAGATATTCTGCTGGATGTAAAATTATCATAAACTAACATTTAGTTTGATTTATGTTTTTATCAAACAAAAGAACAAATTTCTGTATATCTGGTCAAAACCATTTATTTTTTATTCCAAAGTTTTTCAAGCAATGAAGTCTTTGCCACATCACTGTATACTATCCAAAGTAAGCAGAGTTTGATAATGATTTATTTTGCTATGATACTAAAAGCACAAGCAGCAACACAAACAGATAAATGACACTACACTAAACTTAAAAACTTTTGTACACCGAAGGATACAATCAACAGAGTGAAAAGGCAAGCTACAGAATGAAAGAAAAAAGTTATTATATATAACTTTTTTAACATCATATATCTGATAAGAGATTAATAACCAGGATATATCAAGTACTTTTATATAATTCCACAATAAAAAAACCTAATAACCCAAATTTTAAAAAATGGATGAAGAACTTGAACAGATATTTCTCTGAAGATGATATACAAATGACCAACATATGAGAAGATGCTTGACATCATTAACCATCAGAGAAATGCACATTAATATACTATAATTAGATATCACCTCACAGCCATTAGGATGGCTAGTATCAAAAAAGGAACAGAAGCTAACAAGTGTTAGCAAGGATGTGAGTAAACTGAAATGTATGTGTACTATTGGTAAAATGGCAAAATGCTGTAACTATTATGGAAATGTACAGAGATTCCTCAAGAAATTAAAAATAGAACTCCCATATGATCTGGCAAACCCACTTTTGGGTATACAGTTAAAAGAATTGTTTCCCTTACAGAAAAAAAAATAAGTGTTATGATAAACATTTACATAATATTTCACCATTTATTTTGTTTATTCTAATAACAATTAACATCTGAGGTTATAGAGATTTTAATTCATGCCATATTAGAATTTCTCTTATTTTCAGGTCTAAATATATCTCAAGAAAATTATAGGCTATAACACAAAGAAGAAGGCAAAAACAGCTTGATTTCAAGACGCAGTACAGAGCAGGGTTTCTCAACTTTGGTACTATTTCAGCATTTTGATCCAGAAAATTCTTTGCTGTGGGAGTTCTCCTATGTGTTATATAATATTAAGAGCAATCTTATCTATTTACTAGATGCCAATCCTCTAAGTAATGATAACCAAAAATGTTCCCAGACATTGCCAAATATTCCCTGAGGGACAAAATTACCCTATCTAGAATTTGAGGCCATGAGTGAATTGACAAAATGACAGAAATAAATTTCACAAGATAATTTAGAGTCCAAAGCTAGAGAGTCAATACGTAGAATCTGAATTCTGATACACAAACAAAAGAATGTGGGATATAAGATAGATTATTTTGCCAATATAAAACATGAAACAGTAAACCATTGGTTTCACTAAGATGTGAAACACTGGCTGAAGTAAGAAGGGAAGGGATAAAAAAAAAACACAATATACTTCAAAATGTTGAGCAAGATTGCTAGAAAGAACACTCTAAAAATATTATATGCCACTTTTTTGTGAGTGCTCAAGGAAATAAAACCATAGTTACATTTGCTATTTTCCTTATTTAGACGACCATCTGGCAATCCACACTTTCACTAGAAAAAAATTCTAGCCAATTGGACTAAAATAGTTAATGTACCACCCCATGAATCAAAAATACACCACGAGTCTAAAGTTTGCTCAGTCATGCCCCAGAAAGGAAGACACTAATATCTTTAAAAGACAAAAGTAAATAACTCACAGCACATTTATCCAACTGGAAAAATTTTCTTCCTACCTTGGGGCACACAGAGCCAAAAAGTAGCAGGAGGAAAAGCACAACAAAAGTAATTTTATAAATAGGTAAACTCATTCATTAGACACTAACTTGTTTCCAAGACACGTGGAGGTGAAAAAAAAAAAAAAAGTCTCCTAATGGAATACAGAACACAACTGACTAATGTTACTCTATTTCTAGCATCATAGGAATTGGTTCAGAATGAGTAAATATGGTCCAAGTACACGAAGTTCCTTTAATACTCCTTAAGAAAGGAAGTATAAAGATCCTACATATAATTAATACAAGATTTATCACCATAACTGAATCTGTGACTACCTCCTTTTTCTTAATTCCAAAAGTTGAAAAAAGAAAAGTCCAGACAAGTCCAGACCAGCAAATCCTTTGAGTTATCTTTCACTAATCCATAAGCACAGGCTATGCTACCAAGAACTCATAGTCATCAACAGCTGAATTATAATTATCAAATATGAGAATAAGTAGAACATCAGATACCACTGTATAAACACAAATTGTATGTTTTGAATTATTTAACAAATATTCATGGGGAGCAGGACAGACACGGTCCTAGCTGGCATGGAGCTCAAACCCTTGTGCAAGAATTCTAGTCAACCCATCAAACATTTGGGAAGAGCAATGCTATGAAAAAAGAAGCATTAAACTCAATCTCTGTTTTCAAAAAGAGCTAACACCCAAGGGAAAAAAGTTAATAGAGAAAACAGAGGAATTTAAGTATAATTACTATTCTTACAGAGATTGAAAGCATATTGTAACTTTAAAAATAGATACGAGAAAATTTTGAGCAAACATTCACATTTAGACACATCTTTATAAAATCCCAGAACACCAAAAATAAGCCACATGTGATGGTACACACGTATAATCCAAGCAGCTCAGGAGGCTGAGGCAGGAGGATTGAGAGTTCAAAGCCAGCGTCAGCAAAGCAAGGCACTAAGCAACTCAGTGAGACCCTGTCTCTAAATAAAATACAAAATAGGGGTGGGGATGTGGCTCAGTGGTCCAGTGCCCCTGAGTTCAATCCCTAGTACCCGAGAGAGAAAGAAAAAAAGAAAGGAAAATCAAAGATACAGAGAAAATTCTGAAGACCATCAAAGTCAGAATGAGTATAAGAAATTTTCAGATATTCAAGGACTAACTATAATCCAAGTTTAAAAGATGTATTGAAGAATATACTTGATCAAATTAAAAAATGAAACAAAAAATATTGAATGAAAAACAAATTGCAGAAAGATGGGAGTTTAGTATCATTTATAAATCATGTTAAAATACATAAAATAACATTACATACTTTTATAAAAAATATGGTACAGGACTTTGGCTTAGAAAAGAGGAAGGAAGAAATGCAGTCCCCTTCATTAGAATCACAGATGATGTTGACATAGGGAAGGGAGTAAGCCAGAGGAGAAATGTGAAACTTTACGTCCTTCTTGTTCTAGTGAAAAGTAGGGATATTAAATCTAAATATAAATAGTAAAGTATATTAAAATTTTAAAATTAACCATTAAAAATAATTTTGGAATTACTTTTTATTTCCAAATCATCAGGGGAAGGAAATGACCCCTTAGCATACCATGTGCAATTATCTCAATAATCACAATAATTGTGAAATAATTAAATTCACTATTAAGATAAAGAGGCAATCACATTGGAGTTTTAAAATGTCCAGCTACATGCAGTTCACAAAGCATATAATAATGAAACATGTACCTAAGATAAAATGACATAAAACAGGTAAAAATAAAGAAATGCAAAACAATTATAACAAGTCAATAATCTCTTTAAAATTAAATATAGCAGTATTAACACAAAGCAAATTAAATGAAAGAACTTTGCATTGAATGGAAAAGGAACAAAATTTTCTATTGACAAAATATACAATCAGTCAAACTGTAGCATTTCAAATCTTTAATATCTATTAAGTTAACTTCAAAAGAAAAAATACAAAAACATATGAAAACCAGAAAAAATGACTTCCATAATCAGTGTAAAATTTAACATACCTTTTCAAAAGTCTACATTTCAAATAAGTAGTAAAGATGAATATAAAGGATTTAATAAAATTGACTATGTAAATCTACATTACGGCGTGTGCACACACACACACACACACACACATACACACGCCAACAGAAAATATAATTAATAAACAGTTTAAAAGTTAACCACATCTTAGGCCACCCAAAAAGTCTCAAAAGCATAGAACACAAATCATATTCTCTGAGTGTACCTCAATACCATAAAGAGAGTAGATTAAACCTGTTTCATTAAGACTGGCATCAGATAGGGAAAAACCTAAATGATAAGAGGGTATGGAAATGGGCATTTAAGAAAATATTAGGAGGGATTATAAATTTGCATTGTCATTTTACAAAACAACTTGAGATTATCTATAAAAATTTTAAATGTGCATACCTTTTGACCCAACAATTGTACCTCTATAAAACCCTCTTATAAAAAAACCTACATATAATCATAAAACAAATATACAACAGTACATAGTCCAACATTAATTATAACAGCAAAAAGTAATCAATAGTAAAATGGTCAAGTGATTTATACTATACTCATTTCATAAAATGTCAAGCCTTGATATGTAAAGAATCTCCAAGAGAAAGTGTTTTGCTCTTTTAAAAAACATATGTATCATTTAGATTTTGTTAAGACGCAAAATGAATAGTAAGCAATGTGGAAGATTGCAGAACAGTTTACATCTGGAGAGGCATATGATGAAGAACTTCACATTTTAGTTTACATGTCTCTCAGTATTTGAATCTCTTATGATTCGCACTGCTTGCTTAATTAAAAAAAAAAGATGAAAGAAAAGCAGTAATTGTTTTAAATGTCTTATTTATGTCCCAGAAAAAAAAAAAAAAAAACTGGGATCTTTCTGTTCCTAGCAGAAATTTGATAAACCCATCTGAGAACAAGTATAAACTTTCAATCCATCCAATAAAATACTTGCTGTTTCCTTTGTTAAGGAACAGACAGATAAGGATGGTGGGAACACAAGGTTAAGAGAATAATTCTATAAAACAGGCCCACTGTGCTTACCCCACGTGCTTTCTTTTCCAAGAAGTAATTTACCTGCAGTCCAGCCTGGCTTAAGTGGATAGGATATGTCACATTCCTCAGCAAACTACCTGTTAACTGCAAGAAATATGCAGACCCAAGATGATGTTGATGGGAGGAACCCAGACTTTTGTGATCAGATCCTGAAACTCTAGGAGACAGGATAGTGCCTCCTGGTTAAGAATCCAGTTAGAACCAGTCAGTATGGCCCAAGGTGACCTAGAGTTGCCATAGCAATGGATACTTGAAAGTCTGATGTCCTGTTGCTGTTAGTCAAAAGTCAAAAGGTCGTCCTGGGTGGGACTCTCTGGAAACTTCTCTGGGATCCCCAATAAAATTGGAGTACAGGAGAAGCATGTGGTCCCTCTCCTCTCTTAGAGGACCCATTTTCTCCCTTGAGAGTGTCCCCTTTCCCTTTTCCTATGCCTTCAATAAACTTATTCCTGTTACTCTAAGCAACATGTCTGAAATCTTGCTGACTTAATTACAAGAATCAGGGTTTGATGAGAGGGTCTTCGAGTTGCCTCAGTTTCTTGGAAGGCCCTCACTCTGTAACACCTTCACTAGGAACACTCTACCCTTGGCCATGGCTCACCATTTCACATCCTTCAGATTTTCCACTTAAATATCATTTTTTTCCCCTGAGGAACTGTCCCTGACTTTTCAATATAAAATGACAATGGCCTATACCCATCCAACACTTCACTGCTTCCTTATCTTAATTTATTTTTTTACTAGAATAACATACCACCCACTTCTTAGTATCCTTATCTTTATAAGGGGGATAACAGTCCTACTCCCAGGGCTGTGTCTACCCTTAAGAGAACTGTAAGCTCAGGTGAGTTTAGATGAGTAATGGACACACACACACACATACAAAAAAAACCAGATAAGCCTTTGACTTTTTTGTTGATGATGGTTTTGTTTATTGTCTGCTTTCTCCCCTTTGAATGACAACTCCTGAGGCAAGGACTATGTCTATTATTGTATCCTGAATGACTGGAAAGTGCTTACCAGTAAGTATTCACGATTGTTGAAGCCTAATCTAGTACTGTAGTCTATATACAGACAGCTGAGATTACAAGAAAAGACCAATTACTTTCAGTAAAAGCAAGATTTCTGCATGTTAGCATGAATCATCTGTAATAACTCAATCTACTTTAAAAGCATATTTAGCAGCATGATTCCTAGAAATTTCGAGAAGCAGTATAGTAACATTAAATTCATTAATTTTTTTAACACCAACATGACAACAGAAGCTAAAACAGTGTGGAGTGGGAAACAAAAGCAAAACTCACTTTTCATCTCCACTTCTGAGGCATGGCTGGTAGAGGACCTTGATAGCATTCCAGGCAGAACTGAAGCCTGCTTTTAATGTATCTTCCAAAAGGGGGAACTTTTTGATATGGTCGGAACTCAAAGATTCAATCACCACACTGTCTGAGTTTAAAAGCCAGAGCTAAAGGTGTGAAGAGAAAAATCTACGTATGAGGATATTGCCACCCTATTTGTATTTTAAGCCACTATTAAAAAAAAAAAACTATTCAAAAAAAATAGAGGGGAACCATGCACATAATTTCAAAATAAGGTAGGCTTTTCAAAGCATGACATTTAATAGTGCAACCAACATCATAAAGTTAAAAAAAAGACAACTAATGAGGAGAAAATATTCAATATATAAATAACAATGTAATTATCTATAATCTATAGATATGTAGCTTCTGGAAATCAGTAAGGGGCAAAAATAGCCCAATATAAAAATAGGCAAAGAATAGTAACCAAATTAACAAGGAATGTAATAAATGAAAATTAAAACGTCAATAGCACTAATAATAAGGAAATGCAATATTTCAATGCCACTATTTTTTACCTATGAGATTAGATAAAAAAAATATATTGTGAAGAGATTGGTAACAACCATCTCAGAATGGGTTTGGAATGAGTATTCCCTATGTGCTAATGGAGGAGTGTTTGGGGATGCAGAGATATGTGATTCACTGAGATACTTTCAGGAGAACAGGAAAATATGAGGGCAAGACCTGCAAGGATGCAGAATGCAAGCTCAGCAGGAGTTGGGCTTCAGCCTGATCCCATGGGGAGATCCTGAGCTTGAATTATACCTACAAAATTGGCCCCACCTTGAGGCCAAGGCCTCAGCTTTTTGTGGCCCAGATTCAAATCACTGACAGGCTGACCAGGGCAGGAATGGGTATGGGGCAGTAAGAAAAGGAAACCTCCTCAGGAAGTCAACATCATTATCCGAGGCAAGTTTCTGGAAAAGGGAACATCTATGAACTATTGGCATCCAACACTGTCAGCAGCTGGGAATGGGTGTAGCAACCCAGTCAACCAGATCTGAGTGGGGCACCAAGAACATCCATTGTAAAAGAACAATAATAGTGCAATGTTTTACAAGGTGATTACCATCTGAGTTTATATCATACAAATCCAATGCTGTATTAGAGTAGAAAGATTCATTTCTAAAGAAGCACTAAAATGCATGTGCAAAGATTTTTTGTAGCATGTCTTTTATAATTGTACAATGGAACTCATTCATTAAAGAGTAAGACCTATATTTACACTAACAAAAAATAATCCTTAATGATCTATTGTTATGAGAAGAAAGCATGTTACAAAAGAATTCTGATCATGTCATACTGTTTCACTTTCATAAACAAAGTTGTATATGGATAGAAAAATATTAACGTTCACACATCAGACTATTAAGATAAATTACCTCTAGAAAGCACTATGTGATGGGGAGGAGAGGGGACAAATGGGGAAGTTAATATTTCTTTATGTTCTTCATGTTGTCTGAATGTGTTTCAAGAATGTATTATTTCCATAAAAAGGAAATTTTAAAAAATTTAAATATCTATTAGAAAAATTTTAAAGTTCCTACTCCTGATGTTCAACTTAAAAATCTTACAAGAAAGGAAAACTAGACCTGTGTTCAGACTTTGACTATGAAGTTACCATTACATTGTTATTTATGTATTTATGATTGAATATCAACTGAAGTTGGAAAATATATTAGCCTGCCACAGAAGTTCTCTGGAAATAGAGAAGCACAGAGTTCCCAAAAATGGATGGCCAGCAGCAAAATCATACATAACTCTACCCCAGGCCAAGGCATTCTTGTTCTACCTTAAGCACCTAGAACAGTGCCTTTCAAATATGAAGTGTTTCATGTATATTAACTGGTTGAATAAAACAGATGTACAGACAGAGGAGACTTGGTTCATGATGCTTTGGTTTTCAGATAAATGCCCCAGATTCATTTCGGCAAAGCATTATTTTTAATAGAGGTAGTGTAATATTAGACCCTTGTGGTATACGTAAGGGATGAGTCCTAACCACAGAGCCTTTTCTCCCAAACTTGCCACTTTCTCAAACATCAAGATGTCAGAGGTAATTAAAAAATAACAGAAGCAATAAAACATATTTTAAAGTTAAGAGTATCAAATAGCCCAGTAAGGGAAAAAAAGTATCAAATAGAAAGAAAAAGAAATACAGACAGAATGGTGTTATACTGACCATTAAAAACAGAGTGAAAACCCTTATTTTGTGTCTGAGCTACTTACGGGCAGTAATTAGGTTTTCTTTCCTTCTGTATCCCTAGAACCTAATACATGGAAGTACCCAATCATTTGTCATAAAGTTAAGGAAGGTTGACTTATGAATTAAGCTGATATTAAATATTCAATTCTTGATCACTTAACTTCTAGACCTATGAACTAAGAAAAAATAAAAACAAAAGAGAAATTTTCTGAGATCTTGGATTACTAGGCTACAAAATAACTGGAATGATTTCTTACCAAGATGTACACTTTACTATCCTGATCTTGAATAGTGAATCTAAAAGTGCTTCTAGCAGAGGAGAGTTCCACCAGACACTGGGCAATAACACTCTGGACAAACTGAGACCTGTTTGAACAGAAATCAATTATTATCCAAAGTACAGTGACTCTCATAATAACTCTAGTAAGATAAGCCAAAATTACATATAGGGTACCTAAAAGGAAGAAACATCAGCATCCCCGACTTTTCTATCCACTGCCCCTTCCCTCACAATCTGAGGTAATGTGGATTTTAGTGTATTTATGTTTGCTCCATTCTTCTTAAAATCTATTCTCCAATTAGTAATACAGTTGCCACCCCAAATTACCGATTCCTCTCTATTGAATAAAAAAATACCATGTTAGTGATAGTAGATATTCCATTGATGATATACACATTAAATAGTGGATAGCTAGGTTACAAAAGAATGTGAGAAATTTCCTTCCAAACATTGTATAAACTGCATTTTCTTTTTTCATTTAGATCTCCTTAAAGTGACAGCTCTATGGTTCAGAAAATATTTATAGAATGATAAAATACAAGTTTATGTTCAGGTTGCCATAATTTTTGGATATCATAGATATACTAAAGACTGTCTATGGTTAACTTTTGTTTGCAAACCAGAAAAGATTAAAAGAAAAGAAAAATTAATAGATTTAGAGGCTGAAGATCTTTTATTTTGAAACACAGAAATAATTTGAAATGGATCTATGTTTCAAATTTCAAATAGGTCAAATGAAAACCAGAAATAATTTTTCAAAAACCCATTGATGCCGGTGTGGTAGCACAGGCTTGTAATCTCAGCAATTGGGGGCTGAGACAGTAGTATTGTAAGTTCAAAGCCAACCTCAGCAATTTAGCAAGGCTCTAAGCAACTTAGTGAGACCCTGTCTCATAATAAAAAATAAAAAGGAGGGCTGGTGTTGTGGCTCAGCGGTAGAACACTCGCCTAGCACATGCAAGGCCCTGGGTTCGATCCTCAGCACCACATAAAAAAATAAATAAATAAAGATATTGTGTACAACTAAAAAAATAAAATACTAAAAAATAAATAAATAAATAAAAAGGATTTGCAGGTAAATGGATGGAGTCAAGAGAAGATAATGCTAAATGAAGTTAGGCAATCCCAAAAAATCAAATGCCGAATGTTTTCTGTGATATAAGGAGGCTGATTCATAGTGGGATAGGGAAGGGGAGCACGGGAGGAATAGAGGAACTCTAGATAAGGCAGAGGGGTTGGAGGGGAAGGGAGGGACCATAGGGTTATTAATGATGGTGGAATGTGATGATCATTATTATCCAAAGTACAGGTATGAAGACACGAGTTGGTATGAATATACTTTGTGTACTTTGTATGAAAAATAGTGCTCTATATGTGTAATAAGAATTGTAATGCATTCCACTGTCACATATAAATAAAAAAAATAAAAAAGGTTGGAGATTTCATTCTGTGATAAAGTACCCCTGAGTTCAATGTCCAGTACCTAAAATAAACAAATAAAAATCAAAAAAACAAGAAAAAGATTGATAATTATGTTATAAAATTCTGAATCTCTGGAACATAGAAAGAAGCACAAAAAACTTTCAGAATTAGAAGATTTATATGAACATATTTACATATACCATATAAGCAAAACATAAAGAAATAAAACCTCAAATTGTTTATATGTGTAGTTGGGCTCAAGTATTTCAAAACTTTCTCTAAGGTATTTCCCCTTTCCAAATAAAGAAAATTATTAATAAAAATGAATTCTTAATCAATTGTACTTACAAAATTACATAATAAATTTAATTTGCTGTTTGTACCTTGGTATGATAGGAAAACTTCTCTCAGATGGTTGAATAATTATCTCTGTCATATAAAACTTAGTGGTTTCTAGAAACAAAAAAAAAAAAGAAAGAAAGTTAAGAATCTTCCCAATATATTAATATTTTTATTGTGGGTGTGTTGGTCCCAAATTATGACATTCCAAACTAAATATTCAATTATAACCATTCAGTAAACATTTTTTACAAAATGATTTTGTATCAATAGAAAAAGCACTGATGACTAAAAGAAGATATTTCTGAGATCAAACAACACAGTGTCTGTTTAGAATGTCATGCTCAAATGTGAATCTGTAGCAGCAAAACAGTTCACACATACAAAAGGTTATAAAAATTAGTCACATCACAGTTTTAGCCCATTTCCATAAAAATTAGGCATTGGATTTCCTCATTTCTACTGAGTAGTCACAAATCTGAAAGGCAGTGAAAAAGACTTTTCAGTTGTAGAATCCAAAAGCCCATGCACAGATGCTATATATAATCCTGATAGCAGTATTTACTCAGAATGTCACTGACTTTATCCATGTACAGTTCTCACCAAAGCTGTTTATCTGATTACTTAGTTTATGTAAACAGTAGGCCAGATATTCAATAACCATTTTGGGTTACTTTAGAAAAATCCATTAAAAATGTTTTATTAACGAGGGACATCCAAATCAAAACAAGTATTTTTTAGCATCAAACTATTTTAAATGATAAGGTGTAGTACCAGATGGGCTTATAAGAAATGGATATGCTATCATAACTAAAGATGATAGATTTCTTAGAAGCAAAAGGCCTAAACTTTTGTATATATATTTGACACCATAATTAAATACTTAAGAATTATTTTAGCTGGGTGTGATGGCAAACACCTGTAATCTCAGCAATGGGGAGGCTGGAAGATCACAAGTTCAAGGGCAGCCTCAGCAATTTAGCAAGATCCTTAGCCACTTAGCACAACCTTGTCTCAAAAAAAAAAAAAAAAAAGAATAAAAAAATCTGGGGATGTAGCTCAGTGGTAAAGAAATATCAATAAAATATGTAAAAATTTATCTAAAGATGATCATAATAATATTAGAAAAATGCTGAAAACAAATTAAAATTTGTTTTAATTTGTCTAAAAGTTAAGGATGAATTAAATAATTGTATATTTGGCAACAGAATTACATGCATGTTTTAAATAGGCCAAATTAAATAATTAACAACTTTAATAAGTCAAATTATTCCTAGTAATTTTTTTAAGAAGTTCCAATTACTCAATATAACAAAAGGGCAAAAAAATTTAAAATGCTTTACTTATTATTATATATCTAAATGCCACAGTTACTATTGTTGTTGTTCTATACAGTTAATATTCATTTCATGTCATCCAAATACTAACTACTTTCTTACCAATCTTTCTTAAATTTATCTGGGGTCATTTTCTTCTACCTGCCTACAGGTAGAATTTTTCTTACCAAGAAGCCACTAGTGGTAAATTATCCCAGTTTTTGTCTTTCAGAAAACATATTTATCTTTGCCTTCTTTGTTGAAGGATACTTTCACTTGATATAAAGTCCTAGGGTTAACGGTTATTGCTTTGTGCACATTGACAATATCATTCCACTGTCTTCGAATTTCCCATTACTGGTGCCTGTTTGAAGGTTATCTGTCATTTTTCTTTGGTTGCTTTTAAGATTTTCTCTTGGCTTTTCATTCTCCAGTATTACTGGGATGTATCTAGGTATAGACTTCTTTTCATTTCTTACTTGGGCCTCCATGAATTGGAATTCATTGTGCCTCTTGAATCTGTAGATTGTTGTTTACTTTTACAAAATTCTCAACTGTTCAAATATTGCCTGTATTTCACTCTTTTCCTCTGTCTGGAGGGTAGACTTTCATCCATCTTCTGTCCATTAATTCTTTCCAAGTTGTACCTGCTTTGCTATTAAACCAGTCTCTGAATTTTTAATATCAATTATAATACAGCATGTTTTTAGAAATTCCATTGTGGCTCCTCTTCAAAGATACATACTGTTATTGTTTGCGTTTTCATTGTGCTATCTTTAAATATGTCTTTTACATTGTTAAATATACTAAGCAGTATTCTTTTATATTTTACTTATGATAATTCCAGTAAAAGCTTGTTTCCATTGTCTGATATATTTGTTAGTTCTTAACTGATAGAAGTCTAGCTAACTTGTGTCCATATTTATCTCTGGTTATATGTTGAACACTGTACTTGAAAAATTATTTGTGAGAATAACACTATTTTTCCAATGAAAGTGTTCCCTCCAGAGGTGATATGCATTTGATTTTGCCAGGTACCTGCTATTCTGTCAGAACACACTGAATTCAAGATTTGAAATTCCCTAAAAACCCCAGGAATTGATACCTATTTATAATTCTACAGGACTGTTCCCCTTCTAACTCACTTCACTGTGAGGGGATGGTCTTTAGAATCTCATGTTTTTGTAGAGACAATCACCCATTAAATTTCCCATCTTGTGTAGTCTTTCATTTCTGTCCTTCCTTCTCAAAGCAATCAAAACAAAAGTTCTAATTATAGAAAACAGGCAAACTGCAGAAAAATGTGACTTGAATTTTGTGTGTACCTCTTTTGAATCTGCTTTTGTGGTAATTTATCCTTATATTTTCCACTTCCCCTGCTCTTTTTTCCTTCTTGAGTATTCTAGTTACCATCTGGTACCTTTTGCTTCAGCCTGAAGAATTTCCTTTAAGATTTTTTTTTTTTTCTTAGAGCAGGTCTGTTTGTAACACATTATTACACATGTTTTATCCAGGCACATCTTTATTTTTTAAAGACACTTTTGCTGGATACAGTATGGTTGGTTGACAGTCTTCTTTTGATGGGAGGGGTACCAGGGATTGAACTCAGGGCACTTGGCCCCTAAGCCACATGCCAGACCTTTTTTTTAAAAAAAAAATATTGTATTAGGGACAGAGTTGCTTAGCACCTTGCCATTGTTGAGGCTGCCTTAGACGTCCACCTTAATTGTATCATAAAATCCCTATTTATGATGTTTTGTTTTGCTCCTGTCAAACTTTCAAGATTCTTTCTTCCTCATTAATTATCAGAAATTTCGCTGCTTGAGGTTCACCGAAATTCTTAGATCCCAGAGTTAATATTTTTCACCATAATTGCCAAGATCTAAGCCAGTTTTTTTCTGTAATTATTTTTCTGACCCTTTCTTTTTCTCCTTACCTTCTGAGAGTCCACTTATACACTTGTTGTAACACTTGATATTGTCCCTCAGATCTAAGGTCCTATTCAGAATTTTTCCTTTGGACTGGTTAATGAGTATTAATCTACAAGTTCAATAATTTTTTATCTTCTGTTGTCTCAAATCTATGGTTTAGATCATCTAATGAATTGTAGTTTCAGTTATTACACATTTCAATTTTAAAATTACCAATTTGCTTTTTCTTTGAAGTTTCCAACTTGTTGATATTTGTTATTTGTTCATTCAAGGACTTTTCTCTTTTAATTCCTTACCATATTTATATAGCTACTTCAACATATTATTCTGCTAAATACAACATTTGTATTTACTCAGCCTATGCAATCCTTTTTTGTTCCTTCAGTATGAATCATTCTTTCCTATTTCTTTGCATATATCATAATTTTTAGACAGAAGCAAGAAAATGTATGTAATATGTTGTAGCAGCTCTGAATTTTGTTTTGTTCTTCTGAGGATTGTTGGTTTAATGGTTTGGTGGTCAATTAACTGGCTTGAACTTACTGTGAAATATGTTCCCCCTGCCCCACAGTTTGTAGCTGCTAATGTCACTGCTAAGTTTTATTTTGTTTAGTCTGGCTCTCTAGAGTATCCACTGCCACTAAGGTGTCTCAGAAAAAAAGTGCTTTCTGTTGCTCAGGTTGTTTGTGGATTAAGGAATGCAATCAAAGGCACAGCAAATTCACAGGTCTAAGTTTTCAATTCTTATTGAAAATACATGCAATAAATACTTCCTGGCATCTATTGTATGCAGAGTTCAGTAGTCAGCCAGGCTTGTATGAAGAAGTTATTGTATTGGCCCTTCTATCACCCTTGATTTCAAAATATCCCCCCCTTAAATTTCTACTTTCTCTGTCACCTACTCTGAATTGAACTCAACACCTGTAAACAATACATTTGTAGGATTTCTCTGCCCAAGTTCCGGAGGCAAGAGACAGCAAGGCCTACTCTGTGGACAAAAAGATCACAAACTTGCCATTCTTTCCCAATGCAGTAGTATTTTTTCATGACTAAACACTTCTCAAATTGTTGTTTCACTTCGTTCATTTTCCAGTGCCATAATATTGATATTTAATAATTTGTTTAACTTGTTCAGTTTGTGCTTGCTTTTTGTGGTATAGATTTGTCCAACCTCTTACCACCACCATTTTGGGAAGTGTAATTCTATTGATTTTGAGTTGACGTGGATGTAGTTCTATTAAACCACCCCATATACACATACTCATATATTCTGATATTCTGATATACTTATGAATTACATCATAATGTATGGTTAAATGAATATCCAGTATTTACATTATTATGACCAAAAATGATATCCTGGCAAGTTTTCCTTTCTTGTTCTACCTTGTGTTTTTATTGTAGTAAATAATTGCTTCTTTTTTTCATTTGTTTAGTTTTCCAAGCAAGTTTAGGTAATTCTTCCCATATAATGAAATGGCTTGTCTCAATAATATCAACATTACTTTGTTACATGTGGAAAATTTTATTTATGATGGGAGATGGGAAAAGTCTTTATTACAATCCCCTCTCTCTCCTCACTTCAATCAGGCTGTTTTTCTGTGGTATAATTATACATCTCAAGGCATTTCTTACCTTGTTCCTCTATATTGGATAGCCTATTTTCCCAAACTCATATCATCCCTTTTTAGGTTGAATCCCTCATTTTTTTCCCCCGTAGGAATGATAGATTTCCAAGGAAAATATACCTTTTAAGTCTGTTTTGAAACCTTATTATCTCCAAAATAGATAATAAAATAAAATAAATAAATAAAATAAAATAATAAAATAACAAAGATAATAAATAAATAATCTTCACATCTGACTGATGATTTGATTTTGTAGAAAATTCCAGGTGAACTTTTTCACCCTCAAATTAGGAAGACATTGCTTGATTGTCTTCTAGCTTTCAGCTCTACTTTTAAAAATTTCCATGCTTTTCTAATTCCTAATGCATTATACACTAACTGCTTTTCCCCTTCTGGAAACTTCATCCTTATTGTTGTAAAGTTTCTCAGTGATAGTATTTCCCTTTTCTCCCTCCACTACTAGGGCACTCCATGATCCTTGTAGTTGAGGAACTGCCAAGCATGCTCCTAAATAATTTGCTTCTATGTCCTATTTATATTATTAACATTTCCTCTCCATTTCTCTTCGTCTTTGTAGATATACATCCTTGTATTCCTAAACTGTCGTTCTAACTGGACCTCCTCGGGGAGGAAAGAAAAGAATTTAAAAATCAATTCATCTTATTGAAAAACCTTAAATTGGAAACCTTAAGTTTTCTAAGGAGTTTCTTGTGAGGCTTGTTTTCATTCTCCAAAAAAACTTTGAGGATAGCATCCTTTTCTACTCACTTTGAATAAGTAATTACTTAAAAGACTCTGATGATTTAAACAAACAAAATATACCACCATCTGCTTTCCTTTAAGTACAATAGCTTCACTTACATTATATCTCCTAACTAATTATATTAAAAGTGATTATTCCTCACCTGCAAAGTTAACACAGCATGCTATAGCTCTCTAGACATTTTAAAACATATCTTTAAACAGCATTTTAATTATCAGGATTTTCATTATTATATTTAAAGTAGTATAACATAGAGTTTACATAAAATATAATTAACACCATTGGGAAAAAAGAATAAGGAACAAAGTATAAAACTCAGAATGTGGTTTCTTCAATTTCAATATGTCCTCTCCCACCTCCAGCCCCAAAATACAGCCTTGAGGCAGATGGCAGCCAAGAAAAGTAACTTCTCCAACTCTTCTAACTGTCAGGTTGTACTGAGGAGAGGGATCCAATTTCTTTAAGATAGATCCAAGTACAAACTTTGTACTATTGCTTTATACTATAAAGAAGATAAGAAACATTGAAAATGACCCAACTTCTCAATGCTTAAAAGTCAATACAATATGCACATAAAATATACAAACTTCTGTACATATTGGATGATATGTTAATTGTTTTCTATTTTAAAAAGCACCAATTCTATAAAATATATTATTATCCACATATTTCTATGTATTTTTTATAAAATCTCCTTCTGGCTTTTAAAAAAGAAGGTAATCATTTTGGCTTCTTGTTTATGAAATTCTTACCTGATGACATGATCTCTCCCAACATTACCTTGCAACGCTTACAAATTACTTTGGTATTTGCTTTTGGTTCCTGTAGAACAGAAAAATGTCATTTAAATGTCATTCAGCTTTCCTTAAAAGGAATATATAATTTTAACATAGTCCCCAGAGTATACATTGAACTTTACATTTTATTCTGCCCTCTACTAAATACTGGGAATGCATTTAGCTTGTGTGCATAATTCACATGCACAGAGATAATTTCCTTTTTCTGCCTTAAGATAGAATGCACACATTGGCTTATTCAAACCTAGCCACTTCTTGATAATCCAAATGTTGCCAATAATCTGAACAAGAAGCACTTTACATTTCTAAAAACTATTTCCAAATAGCCATAATTTGAAATGGGCAGATGGTGGGCAACAAAGGCAGAGAGAGTTAATGACTTGCCCCCACTCATGTGTATAGAATACAGAAGAATCAGAATTTGAACTCATATTGTTTTGACTCCTAATGAATGTAATTTATGTGTAAGTAACCTATAACTCATAGCCTCCCATAATTCAGAAGTTAAAATTATCTAACTTGTTCATACAATTCTATTTTTTTTCCATTTAAGATATGCACTATAACCAGAAGGATGAATAGTGTCATTGAGACAAATTCCTGGAGTATTCTTAGATTTCAAAACGTCTTAGACTTCAAAAATTCAAATTCATTATGTAGGATACATATTAATTAGCTTGCATTCACCAAATTTGTAAACAAAGAATGCTCCTTTTCAAATACATAGTAACAGCTCTGTTAAAGCCATACAACATCCCTCCCACCCAGATATACTGCAACATGGCACACATCTTGAAGAAATGGTCAAGAAAAAAGAACTCTGCAACTCTGGACATAAGGTCATCTCTTCTGGAAAACTGCAGAACAGTGTAGGGTGAAGTGAGAAGGGCAGTGACTCTCTGATATGGAATAATATATGTATTGATTAATGGAATAAGTTAGTGAATCAGTATAAATTTGAATACAAGTAATTTTCCTTGGTATAAATGAATATTTCCTGACAAGTTGCATAAGATGCACATTTAAATTTAGTTCCATAGACAAGCTGCTAGTAACTGAGAGAGCTTATGCTTGAATCCAGATAATAAAGCTTATGCTTTTAAGCACTATGCTCAGTGTTTTCCAAACTACAGGTCATATGTCATTAGTGGGAATCAATTCATGGAATTAATTCCATGGGTTATAGCTTGTCTTTAAAAATACTGAATAGAAAGTATGACTGCTTCAAACATCAGGTAGGTATTACTTCAAGAAATTTTTACTCACAGTGTGTTTATATAGTGTACACATGCATGTGTGTGTGTGTGTATGTGTGTGTGCATGAATGTATATATGATCAGACATTGATGTAAAAATATATCTCTTACTTTAGTTAAAAGCCAAATAGTCGAAAGCAATTGTACAACTTATACTGGGGTCCATATGTCTGACTCACTCTTTTACCCAGCCTCAAATCCATGTTATAGTGAAAATCCATAAATACCCCCCAACTCTTTTCCATACCAATTATTCCTGAGATGAATCCTTTCATATGCTGAAGAAATCTACAATAATACAAAAAAAATATCCTATTTTTCCCCGGTCTAGCCACAGGATTTGCACAGATTCTCCAGTCTTTCTCTAAAAGTCTCTGCTGAGGAAACAAGCAAATATGAACTCTTTAAATCAGCTCACACCTAGCTCAAACATTTATCAAGGTACACCAGGTGGGGCCGAGGGACAGTACCATCCCTAGCCAGGGCACTGATAACCTTGCATCCAGCACATTGCACATAGCAGAAGCAGAGTCTGGCCAAGATGAGTGATAGGATAGTGTCATTGAGACAAATTCTGTCCTGAGGAACAGACAGAAACAAAGGAAGGTACCAGTTTGCTCAGTTCCAGGAAGAGAGCCCTGATAGCCAGTATGCTCAATTGTAAAGGCAGACCTTCTGGTAGTTTCATGCTTTTTACAATAAGATCTATCTATACAAAGAGGTGCTGAAAATAATTTTTAAAGGATGTTATTTTGTACAAGTGGAATTTGACCATGTTCATTAAATCTTATCAAAAAAAAAAATAAGCGTTTTACTAAAACCTAATATCAGGTATTGGTACAGCAAAGTTTGTGAAGAAAGAATTTTTCTATTCAAAGCAGAAAACTGTCAGGTGCTTTATTATGCAGTTCATCTATAACTGTTTTCACATAATATTTCCCATTGTCTTTCAAGTAAGCAGGCAAAGTGTTTTATTCTTTGTGTGCTTGTTTTTAAAATAAGATTCTACCCTTATCAGACATGGGTGATCAGAATCTTAAAATCTGATCAACAACTAACTGGGTATGGTGTCGAATGCCTGAAATCCTTATAATCCCAGTGATTTGGAAGGCTGAAGCAGGACAATTGCAAGTCTGAGGCCAGCCTTCATAATTTAGCAAGATCCTATATCTCAAAATAAAATAAAAAGGGCTGGGGGTGTGGCTCAGTAGTAGAGAGCCTCTATGTTTAATATATAGTACCACACATAAGCAAAAAAAAAAAATCTGATCAATAACAAGCAAATTAGCTCAAACAACCAAATTAATGGATCTTCATTCAAATAAACCTATAGTAAAAGATGTTTTTGCAGAGAACAGGGTATTAGGGATTTAATTCAGGGGCACTTGACCACTGAGCCACATCTCCAGGCCTATTTTGTATTTAATTTAGAGACAAGGTCTCACTGAGCTGCTCAGCGCATTGGTGTTGCCAAGTATGGCTTTGAATTTGAGATCCTCCTGCCTCAGCCTCCCGAGCTGCTAGGATTATAGGCATATGCTACCATGCCCAGCATAAAAGATACTCTTAAGGCAATTAAGAAATTTTGTCAGGGCCTGATATTCTATCATTTATTAATATCAGGTGTGATAATGACAGTATGATTTATGAAAAAAATCTATATTTTTAGACATACATTCAGAAACAGGGATGAGACCACATAATACTGGAGTTTGCTTTAAAAACACTTTAGCAAAACAAAAAAAAACCCACTTTTTAAATAAAGACAATTGACATATTGAAGGTGATAATATTATTCTTTTTATCCTTGTGAATGTTTACAAACTTCACCAACATATTTTTCTAAGAAAACAAAAGATTCACTTATGAATTTAATAAAACAAATTACCAAAACCAATAAATTATTATTCAGTACCCCAAAAATGAATAAAAAGATAAAGTTGTTGGTTATACTTACAAGTAATAGTATAATCAAAGTTCAATGTTGCTTTTCTTTTTTTTTTATTAAACAGAATGAAGTTATAAGTCTAGCTATACTTTTATCTTTTCTTTTCTTTTTTTTTTTTTTTCTTGAGATGGCCTCTTACTATGTTGCCCAGTCTGGCCTTGAACTCTTGAACTCCTGGACTTAAGTGATCCTCTTGCTTCAGCCTCCCTTATGGCTGGGACTACAGATGTGAGTGAGCTACCATATACTGGCTATACTGGCTTATATTTTCAAAGTTTTAAATAATATGAATTTTATAAAAGGTGGAGATGCCATCTTTGTCCTCCTCTTCCAATAGACAAAACTGATAGTATGTTGGTACATGGGAAAAATAGTATAAGAGATGACAACCAAACTGCAGGAATAGGGGAATCTTCAGCAGAAATTGTTTGAAAATAAGAAGCACATCCTGCCACACCAGTGGAGGCACATATAAGATTCTGTAAACTCCAAGAGGGTGCTGAAGGAACAAAATAATGTTGGGCTCTTTGTGCTGTTTTTAAAATCAGATCTTTTAAATTAAGATTTTCTAGTATGTTAATTTTGTTTAAAGAGAATCTCTGCTTTGTAATGCATTTTTCTTGATCTACGCTTCAAGGAAATAATAAAGCAAGTTGAGTAATAAAACAGCCTAACAGTATGGGAACTCTACAGAGCAAACCTCAAAGAAAGACATTGTTTGGGAACTAATTAAATCAATATATCTGAGAGATGGCAGTGCTGCTCAGAGAGGTGGATTAGCCTCCTATCCTCGTTTTTATTTTCCTTTGTGTTGTTTCAATTTCTAAGGACCCTTGATATTGTCTCGCCAAAAAAAAAAAAAAAAAAAATGTTTCCCAAGAGATACCATTAGGATGCTGTATCACCATGTGACATTTCAAACCCCTGCTAGATGGCTAGACTGGGTGATATAAGAAATAGGTTTTCAATAGCACAGAGCAGCCTTGTTCCCAGAGGAGCCTTGAGATCACTGTTTAAGCAGTCTCTCTAAATTTATGTTACTATTTTGGTCACAGGCACACTCTTTCAACTGCTACAATATGCAATTAAAGAGAAACTTCCATCCAGACCAACTTGAAAACAATCTTGTCAACTGCAGCTTGTCATGATAGTAATTTCCCATACTGTCCTTGATAACAAAACCTGTAGTGTCTAAATATGAAGAATCTTCTTTCAATTTATAAGATAGCTGTTTACAATGAAGAGAAATACTTGTAAGTGGCATCACATAACTGACGAGAATGTAAATGTGAAGAACATATCTCAGCACAGAATAAAGAATATCTAAAAAGGGAAACATGCCTTCTCTTATTCAATCTTTCTCCACTCTTTTAACATTCACCCCTTCTAAATATTTTTAAGATGTAGAGTTTATTCATAAAAATGAAAAACATTTAAAATAAGTAAGTATATTTAGAGTAAAACATAAATTTAATAGAATCATCTTAAATGTAAGTATAACATTCATATTAGCTTCTTACCATTTATCTTTTAAAAATACAGAATGCTAAAGTGCTTCAATTTAAAGCAAACCATATTTACATAAAGAGATTTCTTTTTGTGGTGAGACATGAGGCATTTAATTACTTATAACTAACAACAACTTAATCTGGATATTTGACAAATTTCCTTCAAAATAGTTCTATAAACTAATTTATAATGTGAGAGTTGTTGTCTGAGTGTTATATGTTTCCTGTAGCAGGTCAGTTCTGATTACAAAAATTAAATGAGGCAGTGAAATTTAAAATACAATGTGTTTGTTCTTACTAGTAATCAGGTGTTGAAATGAAGATTCTCTACCAATAATTTTCTTTACTTTTTAATCATATCTGTATTGACTGGCTATTGCGGAATGATTCCTCACAAGGGCCAAGTCAATGCTACTGATTTTCTTTTAAAATAAAGTAAACCACTCATTTTCTGCAATGAGAGGAAACTGTCTTCTTCCTAATGCAAATTATTTAGCAAGGGCCATTCTGACGTCATGCTGTTAAGCACCAACTTAACTACTACAGCATAAGCCTGATTTCCATTCCCCAGCTCTTTCATTTTCCTCTTTCCTTGATGGAATCTGCTTTTATAACATCAGCAGAAGTCTAGACTATGGGCAGACTCAGTAAAATCCCTGAATCTAATTGTATAGTACATATCCTGGTATACTTCTAATTTAAATCAGACTATTGAGATTAAAATGCACATAGATTATGAAATGTTATCCAAAACAAGAAAATAAGGCATTTGGTTTATAAAATGGTAATATTCCTAAATCTGCGTGAAGAAGCTCTCTTCTCCAGCTCCTCCAGCCCATGTGTGTGCTTTTGCATAAGACTCTTCTTAAATCAATAGAGCAGAGCTAGAGGACAGAAGCAGATGAAAATAATAGATTTGAGCCTTTAGAACGGTTTCTTTAACACGCTTTGAATTAAGAGAAGATTGGGGAAATGGGTATCTAAGCAAATCTCTAAGTTAGCATGACTGTGAAAAGATATTTTACCAATTTAAAATGATTACAGAAAAAAGCACATCTCAACTAGGAATGGTTCAGGTCTTACCTGCCACAAATCATTTCTTATATTCACCAAGAAGAAAGAGTCTCCAATAAAACAGTCATTCTCTCTTGGATGAAGTGGCTTATTAGCAAAGGGGTCAGGATGACAACACCACTCTCCAACGAGAGCTCCCCAGTTCTCACTCGGCAGTGGGAGAATCCTGAGAAGCTTCCTGGTGGAAAGAGGGAAAACAATTTTTCACAGCACAAAATGGAACTAACATTTTCTTAATTAAATCAGCATGAAAGATGAAAGAAACTCATTAGCCACATGCTTGCAATGTCAATTTCCCCCCAATTATAAAAGTAATATATACTCACTCTAGGATGATTTTGAAAATGCAAAGAGGTATAAAGAAAACAAAATTCATCCTTTTCTCACTACCCAAAGATAAGTACCTACTTTTTAACATGATGTGTATTTCTTTACCACCCTTTCAAGAGATACATTTGTGTATATATATATATATATATATATATATATATATATATATATATATATATATACACACACACACACATGTTGTCTGGGATCAGAGAATACATACAAACTGTATCTTGCTTTTGTTTTATTTAGTTATACTGTGATTCATAATGATTATAATATTCTATTCTATAGGTTTGTCAAAACTTTATAGATCATTCCCTTGCTGTTGGATATGCAAGATTTGAGTTCTTTATTATCAATAACCCTGTGATGAATACTCTTGTTAGAAAATTTATGTACATGTCTGATTATTCCTTGGGGATAAAAAATCTTATCAGTGGAAGACTACAAGCACAAATGATATGCGTATTTTTAAACCTAATACCCATTTGTTGACTTCCTTTTCAGAAAGTTTGTACCAATTTATAATCCTTTCACCTACCCTCTTCTTATTTGAATCATTTCTTTTCTGTCTTTGCACAAGTAAAAATATTTTCAATACTGCTTTATTGACAACTCTTAAATTACTGGTGAGACTGAACTAGTTTTTATATTGACTGGCCACAGTGTTTCTCCTGTGAATTGCAATCAGAGTACTTTCCAATTGAAGCAATAGTATGTTCTTATTGATTTTTAAAATATATTCTACTATTTTATTATCCCTTTGTCTATCATTTGTTAGAAATATCTTTTCAGTATTACTGTCTTTTAATTTGGTTTTTATGTCTTAAGTTTTAAATCACCTTTCTTCTGTGATTTCTTCTATTACTCTAATAAACTTTCTTCTGAAATAATTTTAGATTAATAAAAAAAATTACAAAGATGGTACAGATACTTCCCATATATACTGTACCTGTCTTTCTCTAATGTCAATATTTTATATAACCATGATAGATATGTCAGAATTACAGGCTTTAATCTGGATTACACCAGTTTTTCCACCTAATCTGTGACAGTTTCTCAATCTTTATTTTTCAAGATCTTGATATATTTCAGTAGTACTTGTCAGGTATTCTATAAAATATCTTTCCATGTGAATTTGCTTGATCTTGTCTTATGATTACAGTGGAATTATAGGTTTGTAGAAAGAATTCCACAAAGGTGAGGTATCCTTCTCATTATATTATATCATAGGGTATATTATATCAACATGACTTTCATTGATGATATTAATCTTAATCATCTGGTTCAAGGGTTATCTGCAGTTTCTTCCCCTAGTAAAACATTAGTAAATTAATGTATATTTAGAAGTTTCAAGTTAAAATATTTGAGCTGTGATTGTGTATTTGCAATTTAAATTAAATTTATATATATGTGTATATATATATATATGTATATATATATATTTTTTTTTAATAATTCCCTTATGTTAACCTTCTCTTTTGTCTCCCAATCAACTGTAAGTATCACAAAAGGGCAATTCAGCTTAAAAGAGGGAAGACATTTCACTTATAATTTTAGAGGACAGAGGCAAAAACAAGAAAGGCTGATTTTAGTTTAAAGTAAGGAAGAACTTTCCCTTTCAAATTAGGATATGCTGTACCATTGGCATCCTTCAAGCTGCTGGGCATATGGAGGATATTGAGAAGTGATTCTTTCAACATGCATTTCCTTGAGTCTACTGTGAATCAGTCATTCAAATACATACAGCCCTTTTTCTTAAAGTACTCACATTCCAATAGGAAATATAGACCTATAAGCAAATAACAAAGCCACATGCAAAATGTGCTTATAACAGAGTAATGGGACTCCAAACTCTTGGGGGTGGGGAGGGGTTGTATAGATTACTTTGAAAATTTGATGAAAGCATTAGCCCCTTTCCTCAAACATACATTTTCACATGTACATATAACCCGCATTTGATGTAGAGCATTCAGGATACCCAAAACCAATCCTTGAATTCAGGGCAATTTGCACAAAGTGCTAGGAAAGTAGACTTATATGAGCTTTAGAAAAGAAATAACATCTGAGCTGGACTTTAAAGGATATATAGAAGTTCTACAGACAGTGGAAGAAATATACAGCATCATGGAAGAAAAGATAATGAAGGCAGACACTGCATCTTTTTACATTACCACTATATTCTTACCGCCCAAAACATTTCCTTAAATATTTGTTGATGGAATGAACTAGCATATTTTGATAATTATAATGTGTGAGACCTCTGGCTGGGTCTACTGCATACTGGGATGAAAGGGTTAACAAACTCTTCCCTTTGCTGCTTGAGAATCTGATCTTTGGTTTAACCACCTAGTTCTGTTACCCTGGAAACCAGGTAAGATCCTAGGCATCAAATATATTGCTAGGCAACACAGCTTACAGTAAAAATGATCCTTGATTGGTAAATTGCATCTGGACTGGTAAGAATTTGTGAAAGTGCTATGAAGATCTAATAAGAACGCCATGCTTTGAGCTTCCCTGAATGCATTCTCTTGTGGAACCCTAGAAACTAGCCAAAGAGTTCTTATAACAGACTTTGTCTGCCAGGGCAGCAACTGCACTTGCCTGATGTGATCATGTGATTTGTACCTAAAACTGTGTCTTGTAGGCAGGCAAGAGTCCTCAGATTCTTGTATGTGAGCTGTCACTTGTATGAACTGCTGTATGGCCCTTGCTGAGAAGTTTTCTTGATACTGCCCTGTTGGCAAACTGGGAAAAAAATGTGTCCTGTGGTAGTTTTGTTAGTCTGAATGTTTACACACAGCACTGTACATTTAATGCTCACGATTTTGTGACAGAAGAATTACCATTCCCTTACAGGGAATAACAGTGAGGCTCAGATTGTTACATAATCTTCACAAGTTCACAGAATCAGCGGTGATGACTGATGCCAGGATCTTAACCCAGGTCTTCCTGGCTCCAAAATTAAACTTTTTCCCTTAGAATATATTCCCTCTGCTAGCAATGCAGAATAGCAATAGAGGAAACTGGGGAGGTGGGATGGTGGTGGACTATTTGAGGAGCCATATACCATGCCAATGGGTAGAACTCCGTATTATAGACACATGGGAAGCAGTATAGTATTTTGGGAAGGGAAGTGACAGGTCAGAGTGTGATTTTTGCTAAGAAGCAAGAAGGCAAATAACTTTCCTGTTAAGAGTAAAGGCTTGAATAGGATCCTGGATCTTCTCCATCATTAAAACTCTCTGGGGCTGGGGCTAGGGCTTAGTGATAGAGTGCTCACTTTGCAACTGTGAGGCCCTGGGTTTAATACTCAGCACCACATAAAAATAAATTAATTAAAGGTATTGTGTCCAACTACAACTAAAATAATAATAATAATAATGAAAACCTCTCTGTCTCCTGACATTCTTCTTGTAGGGCCAATAAACAGACCTTCAAAAATTCCATATGTGATCAAAGAAATGAAAATGCTTTTATATATATAAAAAAAGAAAATGCTTTTATAGAGATTTGGGAGACTCAATTCACATTAACAGAAAGTATGGGATTTCAAACTTAATTTAACCCCATATCACACTGAATAAAAGTCATAATGCTTCCTTTAACCATCTACATAAGACATTGGGAGCAAGAAAGTGCCTAATTTCCAAGTCATTGCAATGATAAAAGAATCTTTATAACAGAAAGAAATTTTTCTGATGTTTTGAAAAAAAACATAAAACTTTAAAGAACAAAAGGTGTATTTTAATCACAACTCTACTGAAAGTATATCTATCCAAAACCCTGAAAAATGTACTTTGATATGATCTACTTCCCGAGAGAACCTTCAAAATAAAATAGATACCATTTTTTTTTCAAGGTAGTTTAGGTAAAAAAAAAAACATCTGCAGCTAAGAAAAAAGTGAAATGATTTCTTAATTTTTTTCTGAGCTTAAGAGCTTATGATGAACAACATATGTTCATAATAAAATAAAATTTGCTAGTTATTTTAATGCATCGTTGGCATAACCTTTTAGAAAATAACTTATGCAATTTTAATAAATTCTACTAATTAATGATGTTTTACTTGATACTTAAGCATATATATATATGTGTGTATATACACACATATATATATGTATATATATATATGTATACATAAAATCAGTCATTAGTTAGTGATCATAACAATAGTAGTAACAGGGCTTTTATAGATGGATTAAAACAAAGTGAATATTAAGAGTCTTAAGAATAACATCAAGACTGGTTTGTGGCTCATTGGTAGAGTGCTTGTCTAGCACCTGGGTTCAATTCTCAGCACCACATACAAATAAGTGAATAAAATAAAGGTCCATCAACAACTAAAAATATATATAAAATTTTAAAAAATAACATTAAACATCTAAACATCTAAAACTCAAAATATGACTATTGGAATTTATACAAATTCAGGTGACATTCTCCAACTAGTAGGCCATGAATCCTCTAAAACTAGCTTTACATTTTAACACTATTATTATATAGTATGATTAGATTTTAAAAGTATAGTAATTTTATTCCAAAAGTTTATACAATGTTGCCAAAATCCAGTTTGGCCTCTGCCTTTTTTTTTTTTTTTTTTTTTTTTTTTTAGTGCAGGAGATTGAACCCAGGGGCTTCTGTGCTAAGCATATGCTTTGTCACTAAGCTACACCCCCAGTTCTGCACTTTTTAATTGCTTTGTTTTCATTCACTAAAAAAGTAACTTCACTCACAGAAGTAGTTATTTTCAGGCTACAATTATAGTTGGTGTGCCAAGAGGACCAACCAAGCAGTTTGAAAATCAATCATCTCCTGCTTCCATAAAGCTCATTCTGCTGGTCTCCCAAAGTTTCAATGCCCTCGTGAATGTTGGACTGAAACCCAGTGTGCAGGTACAGGTGGAAAGGTTGTACTATTCCAGAGACCTCAGGAGAATACTCCTTTCAAAATAGTCTGACAATCAAAAGGGCTGGGTCTGAAAATCTGTTGTGTTAACTAATGTCATTCAAGTCTGACATGAATTTATTTCTAAAAACCATAACAATTCAAACACAATGACCACTTCATTGTTTCTTAGACTATTCACAAAGTAATTTTATTATTATTGATTGATATTGTGAACTGTTTAGTTTTAACAAGAGAAAAATAAAAATTTTTCTATAAAATTTGTCTAATTGTATAATTCTATACAATTAGACAAATTTTATAGAAAAACTTGGCTTATTTATAAATTAGAGAACTGTATTTTTTTAAAAAAAGGCATTAGTTTTAAATAACTAAAATAAATTAACTCAGAGCTTATGACCCTAAATAAAGAAAAAAATTGTCATTCACTAGCAGATTTCATGTGCTCATGCATTAAATGTTAAAAGCCATTAATGAATCTTATTTGGTTAAATTGTCCCTATATCTTATTTCCATAATTTGCTTGATATCAAGTTAAAAAAAAAAAAAAGGAACCAATTTTAGCCTTGTACTATCTAAATAATCATGATTCACAGGAAACCAAAGTACAACTTTATGGGGTTCATCAATGAGAAAATGTCATGCCAATAGGACTCTGTCAAGTTTATCTAATCCAACTTCTTCATTTTACAAAGAGACTGCCCAGAAAATTAAAGTGCCTTAATTCTAAGATAAGAAAGCTTGGTACATGCTTTGTTGTATATTGCTTAAGAACCCACTGAAAGATGTCTCTGTATTTCTGTATTCAATATACAATCTTTGAATTAAAAGTTACCAATGTTTGCAAAAAAAAAAAAAAAGACTTGGTGGCAGATGAGCACCCACTACAAGTCAGTCAGCATAGTCCATAGTACCTTCCTGGGAAAGATATTTACAATAATATGATTTTGATTATAGCACATACAGACTCTTTTGGAGAAACTTTGGCCTTGTTTTTTATTTAAGGACTACAAGAATTGTCCTTATCACTCACATAAAACAAGTAACCAAACCAAAGTGAGAAGACCACCCTGATTGATACCAATGGTCAGCACAAGATCTCTATGCAGAGGTTGGAAGAAGCCTAGCCTTTCGTTGTACAGAGTCACAGGGCATGCTGCCCAAGAGTGAGATGTAAGAAAAGACTTAAGTCACTTACTAAAGATTTCTCTGTGCAGCTCAAGAGGCATATGCAGGCCAGGCTCACAGATGTGGTATGAAAAGGCTTTCAGGTAAGACTTGTTTAAATGAAGTGAGAGTGAAGTCTACTGTTTATCTTCTCAGAGAGAGAAAATCAAAAAGGTGATTCATTTCTCTGATGCATATGGACTATATGAATGAGAGTCCTGAAATAAAACTGTTTGAAACACTGAACTAGAAAATTTGCTAGTGTGCTAATAAGCACAAGTCAGAAAAGAGACTAGAAGGAGTCTCTAAAACCAATTGAAAAAAACTTGCCATATATCTATTACAGTGTATGTTATACTCCCTAACTCTCCTGACAAGTTTGGGAAGTGGGTTTTAGCAGGTGCTGAGGTGATACAAACAAGGCCCCCCAGCTCCTAAATAGTAAGGTTGGAGTTCAAACCCAAGTTCTATTCTCCTGCTCCCCCTCTACCCTCACAGCTTCCCAGCAGACAGGGATAGGGAAAATGTGTGCATCCTTCATTGTTAGCCTCCATGTCCTTCTAGTTCTCAACTCCATGATTATAGACAGGATTGAACAAAACAGAAAATACAGTTCCTGATAGGAAAAGCAGGCACTGTAGGTGAGAATCTTCAAAATCCTCCTCCTTTTCCAATAAAGCACAAATATTAGCCAATAATGAACAAACCATAGCCCCTAAGTGGCACCAGGAAACATTGCTATGCTGAATTTAACTTATTCATTAAAGTTAACTGTAACTTCCAGGTTAACTCCTGATATAGAAGTCAGTGTTTCAGAAATTTCATCTGAGAATTAAGTCAGATTCTGAAATGGACTGAGAGGAGGGCAACATTTGTGGCTGAACAACAGTGTAAACTGGGATCTCTTGGACTTTCAGGATAAAGTGGGCCTGTCACCAAGCAAGCACTCTGTGGCAACTTCAACCCTTAGGTAATCTGAGCAAATTTGTTCCTCTCTCCTCAGTAGATATGAAGCCATCTCATTTCTCACTCAAGATAATCATTCTGGGGATAGTCCATTTATAACCTCTCCTACAGGAGTAACTTTGTGCCTTCTCATCTACCTGGGATGCTGCCAGGAATCAGGAAACAAGCAAGAAAGGCTAGTAGAAGACCAAAATAAACACACCGAGGTTTATTCAATTCAACCTAGCAAAACTATATTAAGAGCACACTATTCACCAGGCACCGTGCCTGATTCCAGGAATGATGATGATGATAAGAATAATTATCACAGTAGCTAACATAATAAATGCTAACAATGTGCCAAACATTGCTATAAACATGATCATTTGATCCTCTCAACAACCCTATGAGGTAAGGCCTATTGTTATCTATATTTTCTCAAAAAGAAATTTAAGGCATGGAGTGTTTAAATAACTTGTCCAAGGTCACACAGTAATAAATGTCAGATACAACTCATTCTAACTTCTCAGTCTATACTGCTAGCCATTAGCCTACACTGTACTCTCAACAGTGGCATAAAGGATACAAAAATCAAAAAGACTCTCCCTGCCTGCCCCCAGAGCCTAGAGTTTAACTGTAAAAATGGGCAAATAAACCTTTAATGAACATCTAAAGCAAACCAGGGTTCAGGAAGACTCCCCGTAGTACAGGCCCTGCCAGTTGAATTCTGAAGTACAGGCAGGGGCTAAACAGGGAGTGACAGGGTATGGGTACATTCAGAAGAAGGAGTAGCTTCCATAAGGCCCAGGGTGAAGAAAAGCATAAAGAAACTATGGGATGGCATGCTGATCTCCCGAACTGTGCACAGAATTTGAGCAAAACACAATGGTGTGTTTTGGGAAGGAGGGTGAAAGAGGGCTGAAGTGAGGTCGAGAGGTAAACACAGGTGAACTCATAAAGGAACTAATGTGGCATGCTGGAGATTTAAGGAATTTATCCTGGAAAAAAATAGAGGACCATGGTAGGGTCTGAACAGGGAAGACAGTTGCATTTTAGAATAATCACTCAAGAGTGCAGAAATGGGTCAGAGGAGGGCAAAAGCAGAGGAAGAGTTAGCAGACAAGAAGCTAGCAACAGGTGTCACTAGGTGAGGAGACAGTGGCCCTGACTAAGGCAGAGGGGTGGAGGAAAGTGGACTGAGGTTCCCAAGGAAGTAGCCTCTGTAGCTGATGACTACACTGGAAGAAGGAAGACCCCAATGCAATGCCACAGGATTCCTACCTTGAGGACACAGGTAGAGGCTGACATGACTGAGACCAGAGCACTGGAAGAGGAGCAGGTTTCAGATATGAAGGATCCATTCACTCATAAGTCTCAAGACACTTGACTCAGGAAACCCATCAAAGAATTCCAAGGTACTTCTTTAAGTATTTTTAAACAGTAAATAGGTTTTCCTCTGTCTTTCCAGATCATAAATGATGAGAAGTCGAAAGCTCAGGGGGAAGGATTTGTGCACAGGAAAAAACAAGGCTGATGGGAGGACCTCAGAAGACAAAAATAACAGTAATAATTTTAAAAGTCGACCTGGGAATGCAAAGGAAAAAGCAAAAGAGCCCTTCCCATCTCAGTAGGGTAATCGCAGCACATTACAAGGAGAATGGGTTACAAGATTAACCTAATCACTGAGAAAAGGTTAATTTGTGCACTGTATGCTCTGTTTTAATAAGCAGGGGAAATAGGAAATGGATTTTTAGAAAGGCACAGAAAGAAATCATTGCTCAGATCAAAAGTCCTACTTCACAAGCTTTGCGAGGTAGAAAACTTCACATCGAAACCCTAACTCATCACTGTGAGGGACTAAACAGATGAGATAGATCCCACATCTCTTCAGAAGAGAGGTGCTTCAGGAACCTGTCGCGGCTCCTCTACCAAGACCAATCATCCTGCCTCAGCCAGCATCCTGTGGTTCCCCTTTATCTCCATGAGAAGAGCCTGCTATTCTGTGATTGCTGGCAAGGTCTGTGGTTGATTTTATTCAAAGTGACATTACATTGGCTCTCATTTTAAGAGCATACACTGCTCCCTCGGTAATTAACTTAAAAAATTATAATAGCGAAAGGAAAAAAGAAAAAAAATATTCCCAGGCACAGAATTAATCAGTATTAATTGCATTCCTTACCTGTCCCTTATTATGACTTCACCACAGGACTGGCAATAAAATGTGCAACATTCTTGGGCTTGTAAGCTTTGATTAAATATTGAAATCAGTTCTAAAGAAAATCAATGAAATAGTGAGTCTTAGAGATTTGGAACAAATATATTAGCATACTTAAAGGGCTTACTAGTCACAATAAATTACCATCAATACACACTGTTTATGATCTATGCAGACATACACATTTAATTAGTATTACCAGATGACTCAACCAGAAGCAAACACTGCGAAGTGTTTTCAAAAACAACAGATTTGCCAAGAGTTTCAGAGTTAGGCATTGCCCTAGATTACCCATATAACACACGGATGAGTTACTGCTCTCATTCTATGAATACCTGCACCAGGGGTGAGTAAAGATGGCCTGCTTCCTTCACCTCTAGCCAACTACCAGATCTTCCCTATGCTCAGTTTTCCTCTGCTGTCCTTTGGTAGTTTGTCATCAGTGTGACTGCCCGCACACAGAGCTCCTAAAATGTATGTTTAATCTGGTTTTAACAAGGTTTATTTCCATGCTGGCACATTACCAGGATATACAAACAAAATGAGTCTTGAAACTGGCCTTTCTGGGGCAGGCCCTGGAAACATTATAGTTTCAAAGAAGAGTCCAATCTTCCAAGACCAAAATTCAATTTCTGATGAAAGCTGTGAGAAAATGTTGAAAGTAATGGGGAAAATGTGTATTTTTCACAATATGAGAAATAGCAGCACAAGGCAGCAGGCTCCCTTAGTTTCTGTTATTCCATTTGTAGAAAATAAAATTTTTTTCATTAAAAAAACGAAAATATTTGCCTATAAAAACATAATTGAAGAAATGAGATCATAGCCATTAGAAGCAAGAAAGTTGAATTTGGTTTGGGTTACTTTGTATATATTTTAAAGACAAAAGAAAAACTGATGCTAGAAAATTTAAACCTTGGCAATTAAGAACTCTAGTTTAATTTATAAGGGTACACAAATTCCTATAGCACCAAGGTGAGAAAAAGGAGACCTAGGTAAGACATACAAAATGTTCTTTCTAGACCAATAAACAAATTTTCAAGGAAACACTACCCTCTGCTGGCCACTGGGTCAGGTTTAAAAGACAGAACTTTCAAATACAGAGGGATCCTGGGAGAGCAATGCTTCTGGGGTTGAATCCAACACCAGTGGTGTCAAAGATTCCAGGTAGACAGTTCCATTGCTGGGTCACAAATCTACCTATATTATGCTCACAATAGTGTATCAGCATGATGTCTGTTGTGGTTGTCCTGAATAGGGTGTTCTTATGAAAAGCACATTTTTAACAATCCCTGAAACAACCAAATGCTAAAAATTTGAAGTCACTTCCTACAGTACAATCTGATTCAAGTTCATATCATCAAGTGTATACCTGATATTTATTTATTCATTCATCAAATATTTATTTCCTACCTATGATCTGGAAAGCACTAAAGCAATTAAGTGCCCAGGAATCTACTTTACCCTTTCATGCACCATGTAACAGGTCTTTGAAACTTTTTCTTTTCAGATACCTGAGTAAAATGTTCTATAAGTGTAAAGAAATAGGAAACCAATGTACACAAACAATATGCAAACCAACATATGGCAGTCAATTTATTTCATCCTATAATTAATTTAAGTTTTGCTATTTGTATGTTCACAGTTATAGAATATGGGTAGGCAACAACTCAATTCTATTTCCCCGCAGATCTCTATTCCTCCATCCCTCAAACCACAATCCTAGACAACACTGAGGCTTTCTTGCCTGTCTTTCCCCAGCTCACAGACTCCACACAAAATTTCTGCTATGGTTATTGTTGCTAATGGAGAAGGTGATGACATCAAAGATATAAACTCCCACATATTCTTCCTGGAAACCAGTACTACCTTGACCCGGTGTTAAGTACACTCAGGGTGTCTGTTAGTCTAGTTTTCCACCTCATTTGCCTTTCCATGATTATTTCAACTGTCATTCTCAGTGTTTATCCTAAGCCACTTCAGCTCCATGACATCTTTCTTCACTGCCCCTTGTTCTTAAAACCAACTCTTACCATCAAATTTATTATTTGCTAAGCCAGAACTTTAGCAAAAGTTACTCTTAGGCAAAAAAGGAGTGAAACTTACTCTTTTGTTTCCCCTTTTCACATCATTTTAATCCTCCAAAGCATACTACTTAGACTTTAAGAAATGTAATAAACCAATTATTTTTTCAATAAACAATGAAAACTTACAAAAAGAAAACTTTTCTACGTCCTTACTGAATCAAAATGTAATTTGAATTTTGTATATAGTTACAAAATACTGTGTTTGTAACAGTCACAGTGACAATCAAAATCAAATTATGCATCACATTCAACTTTAGGAACTTTTCACGTGCTGCTCAATTTGGAACAGTCTCTATATGGATGGGATAATTTTCATCATTCAGTTCTCTGGTCAAACATCACCTACTCAAAGTAGCCTTCCTTGACTTCCTACCCTCTGCTAACCCTAAGTCATCCCCCATCCCATTATTTGCTTTACTTTACCTATAATGTTTTTCTCACTATGCAATAAATTATTTGTTCAGTATCTATTCTCTCCCATTAGCATTTAAATTCCATGAGAGTAGAGACCTTCTCTAGCTTGTTCATTACCATGTCTTCAGCACTTAGAGCAACCCATTGCACAGAGTATGAGGTAAGCTGTATATTGAATGAATTTCCATACAATGCTTTAAGATTAACCAGGTCTTGTACAATTACCATCTGATTTTATTTTCACATTTTCATATCCCACTGTGAGCCAAGAAATTTTAGTTAAAGGAGAAAAAAAAAAAAAAAAACAAGGATTCTAGGGGAAAACTCCGTACCTTCCATTTGATTTTGCTGTGAACCTAACAGTGCTCTAAAAAACAAAGTCTACTTTTATAAAGCAAAACACTAAAAAGAAATAAATAAAGCCCAGAAAGTTTAAGTGACTGTTCAACTGCACATAGCTAGTAAATAGCAGTGTTATTTACACCCCAGATCTTCTCTCTCCTAGCCCTTCCAGGCACTGATAAGGAGTCTTCACCTGGGAAAAGTTCAACTTAAATAATAAATATCTTTGTTTACTAGCAAAAATGTAAATGAAGAACGGAAGTGGTAACCGACTCACTTGTGCTGAATTCTGTATGTGCCTGCAGCCGAAGGTGCAGTCCATCTCCAGCGACATACTGCAGTCCACGGCAAGAAGAAGGTACAAGCCTGACCTCTGCTGGGAGCCGAACCTCTGTGCAGCCTGTGGGGGTTTTCATCTGGAGCAAGGATGGCATTATGGAAACATCCATGGGCATACCTCCTTCTTTTGGCTCCCTGATAATTAAAAATAAAACTCAAACAAATTATTTCCCTTTGATGAAAACCATACAATAAAAGAAACAAAAATGGCTAAACATCTCTCTATTCTTTTTCACTAGAGACCCTAAAACCATTGCCTCAGAAAAAAAGCAGCAAACAGATCCTAAAGGAAACCAAGCTACACTAGAGTCTGATCAAGTCAGAGAGTACCCTTCACTGTCACAGCAAGGTCAAAGTCTCCAAACACATTTCTTATCCTTATGAAGACCAGCCTTAAAATCACCTTGTACCGTAACTGATATTACAGAATTTTGATAAGGAGAACAGGATTAAGTGAAACAATAGATACAAAACAAAAACTTTCTGTCCAATTTTAAGAATACTAAGAATGAATGGGAAAAAAAAAGTGACACATGATTCCCAGGTATGAGAGGACTAATTTAATTTACGATAAAGACTAATTACTATACTCAGTATCGGCAACAAAAATAAAATGCAGTCCCTGTCCAACAGGAATGAAAAACATAGAAGAGGAGAGGACATACACAGAAGTAATTGCAATAACGAAGAAAGTAATAATGAAGTAATAACGAAGAAAGCGATGATGGCATATATGGAAATGACCTCCTCCCATAAAGCTGAACTGTGCTCTGCATTGTAACAGAGGTGCAGAGAACCATGGTTACTTTTAAATTTATTTATTTTTTGGTCCTGGGGATTGAACACAGAGCCTGGCTCATGCTAAGCACCTCCTCTGCCACTGAGCTACATCCTCAACCTCCCATGGCTTCTTCTTAAATGCAGAAGGCAAGCTATCCACCTAATGTCTCATTCCATCTGTTTGAGAGTTACCTAAGAACAGAGGGCAGACCATGTGTTCAGGGGTGAATCTTGGTTAGGCTTCTTCATTTGTCTTACAAAGTCTTAAGGTTACTTAATGGCTAGTACCTTTTCAATGTATATGGATCTTGCACTTCATTGGGAAAACAGAATATCAAGAATCTGAGGTTTGTTTTGTTTTGTTTACAAGTAAGACAGTCTCAAACTCTTGAGTTAAAAGTTTAATTTAAAAAAATTATACTTAAGAAATAATGATTCTCAGAGGCAGGGATCAGAAAACTGTCTATAAACAGTCAAACAGTAACTATCTTAGGCTTTGTAGGTCATATATGGTCTCTGTTACATATTCTGTATATATTTTTTTAAACAATCCTTAAAACAATCCAAAGCCTATTCTTAGCTCACAGCTTTTACCTAATCAGGATATAGGTTAGATATAACCCAAAGGCCACAGTTGCTAGCCACTACTCTAAAGATACACTGTGTCATTTTTGCTACCTCAGTGATTTCCAAACTGGATGAAGTTGTTGGCATTTACAGGTGCCTCCAGGGAGACCACTGGGTGCATAAGTTCGCTAATCACCACTCCATCTCTGGCTTGCCACTTTTCTTCCCCTTTCAGAAAATTCAATTACATGAAACTGAGCAAGGTAGGTATCAATGCAAGGATAAGGGAAGCACAGTAGTCTGGCATGGATGTGAGAAGCCAAGCATGGTGAGAAGAGAATACACTAGGAGAAACATTAGGTGTGGAAGTTAAACCCTAAGACAGATAAGGAAGATATCTAGGCTGGAGATGGAAGGGGAGCACAGCATGGGGTTTCAGAGCCTGCTTGGCTCAGGCTGTTATACAGTCCTGCCTCACTGTCCATGGGGATTGATTCCAGAACCACCAACAAATACAAAAATCCTCTGATGCTTAATTCCCTTATATAAAATGATGTAGTATATGTATATGACCTGCACATATCCTCCCATATATTTTAAATCATCTCTAGAATAAAGTATCCAATACAGGGCTGGGGATGTGGCTCAAGCGGTAGCGCGTTTGCCTGGCATGCATGCGACCCGGGTTCGATCCTCAGCACCACATACCAACAAAGATGTTGTGTCCGTGGAGAACTTAAATAAATATTTTTTAAAAAAAAAAAAAAAGAAAAAAAAAAGTATCCAATACAAAGCAAATGTTATGTAAATAGTTGTTTTACTGTATTGCAGAGGTAACAATGATGAAAAAAAGTCTTTATATGTCAGTACAGTTGCAATTGTTTTATGAATTATTTTTGATCTGAGTGTGCTGAACTCAGATCTGGAGGGCTGACTGTACCACAGACTGAGAGAGCTAGATAAGATAACTCTGGTGTCTCTTCCTCTTCTTATAAGGACATTAATCTTATCACAGAGCTCCACCCTCATGACCTCATTGGAAACCTAATTACTTCACAAACCCCACCCCCAACACCATCACTTTGAATAATTAGTGCTTTAACATATGAATTTTGTGATTTTGAGAGGACACAGCATTCAGTCTAAAAGAGGGCCCAAGAGGTATTTACAATGAATAGGGAAAGGGAAAGCAGCAAAGAATGCCAGGAGAAGACTAGTTACACAGGGGGACCCGCAAGGGAAATAAAGACCATGAGATAATAAGGGCAAGTATTCTTAATGTGGGAAATTAGAGATACAAAGAGAAAAAGAAATAAAACTAGAAAGGATTCTATAGTTGTGGAATAGAGTTGGAAATATCTGTGTGAAGCCATGTTTTTTGATGTATGCAGAATAATATAAACATAAATTTATGTATTTATATCCATACATAAACATTACATATAAATCACACGCACACACGTACACACACACACACACACACAAGTTTCCACTTTAAAAAGAAAGAGCATTTCTTTGAAAAATGACTACAGTCCTGGAGGAGGAAAAGAATGAGATGAGGCTAAAACTATTCGAAGTACAACAAAGTAAGAAAGAAATCAAAGAATGATAGGGAGGGACATGTCAAAAAGACATAGAAACCATCCTGAAGGGACTCCCTTATAGTCACATCTGCTGTAATTTAAGCAAAGAAGCAACCCACTGAAGAAAACAGGTATATGTATTCTTATTGATGTAAATAAATGAGTAAAATTAAAATCTGATGAGGAACAGAGTATTAACATAGTCTTGTATCTATCCAATTAATACTTTCTGATTACAAAAGGAAAAAAGTAACCTTAGAGGGAGACACCTGGCACACACCGCCTTGCATAGGTGCTCCAAGTTGGCATAACCAATAATAGAACAAATCAGAATCATGCGCCATCTGATTTTGATGATAAGAACACAGAAATCACTCTGGAATACACCTGCCAAAGATGCATAACCAGAATCTAACCTTGAGAAAATAGACAAACTCAAATGGAGGGATATTCTATAAAACAAGTGTGCTATAATTATCAAAAGTGTCAAGATATGAAAGTCAAGGATAATGAGTAACTCTCTGAAACAGACTGAATCATGCCAAGAAAATGCAATACATCATTCTGACCTGGATTCCTTTGCTATTAGATATATTTCATGGAAAATTGGCAAAACATAAATGGGGACCTGAGTATAAAATGGTAGTAACATACTTCCCAGCTGAGCATAGGGGCACATCTAATCCTTGACCCAGGCTAAGGCAGGAGGATTCAAGTTCATGATCGGTCTCAGCAACTTAGCAAGACCTGTCTCAATTTAAAAAAAGAAAAAAAAGGACTGGGGATGTAGTTCAGGTTTAAAATGTCCCTGGGTTCAATCCCCAATGCCAATATATAAATAAAACCATATTTCCCAATTTTGCAGGTTGCAGAGTGTTTCTTTAAGAAAATACTGTAATCAGAGACTCTAATTTTGTGACATTGACCACACAATTTCTTTATATTTGAGGCATTATTATTGTTCTCTTAGATACTTTCAGTTGTCACACCTTGTTTAAAATGATCAAATAACTTCACTAAGAGTACAAGTCCTTTCTGTGTTCGGTAAGACACAGTGATAAGACAGACTCAGCTCCTACAAGCCCTGGAGTCCACGTAGTTAGAATTCCTGGAATTCTGCAAATCAGATGACCTTACTTTGGTAGGCTGAAGGTCAATCCTGGTGAAAGCATTTACACCACAGGAATCAACAAATGCTGCAAATCAAGATCTTTGTTTACTTTCTTGTTTTGTTTTCCTAGGTTGTTAAACATTTGCCTGCTCATTAAAATAAGACCCTTCTTTAGATGCCTTCCCACTCCACCCACATCTCTCTGAACTGGGCACCTTTCAACAGTCTCCCACCAGGTATCTCGTAGTTCCATGCCTCTGCCCTTTCAGTTCATTACTCAAATGTTACTTTCTCATTTGAAATAAAAGGTGTAATTTTTTTTCTCCTTATCTCTTTTTCTACTGTATTTTTTCCAAGTATTTTCCCTACGCAATAATAGTCTATATTTTATTTAATTTGTAATTTTCTGCCCACCTCTCTCCAAGAGCCATTATCAAACTGTAAACTTGATGAAAACCATTATTTTTGTTTTTGCTGTTGCTACTGTATAGCTATATCCCTAGCACTTTGCATTTGAGTTTGGGCACCAGAGTAGGAACTCAATAAATATCTATAGATTAAAAATGAATGGGAGCTGGAGTTGTGGCTCAGCAGTAGAGGCACTGGGTTGGATCCTCAGCACTGCATAAAAATAAATAAATGCCCAACTACAACTAGAAAAAAAAATGGTCAAAGTTTATCCCAAGAATGCCAAAATGGTTTAACCTGGATTTTATTAATGTAATTACACAGAAGTAAAGATTAAAAGGTGGGATTATTATCTCAATATATACAAAAAACTGTTAGAGAAAAATACAATATCTGGTCTTGATCAAACCCCTAGTAAGCAATGAATAGAAAAATATGCAATCTACCAATAGGATCTACCAAAAATCTATTTCACCATACTTAATGATGAAATGGTAGAGGCATTTGTTCTTTTAAGATTAGGAATAAGGTCTGGTAGAACTGAGCGGTGAATCCCTCTGGTCCTGGGCTTTTCTTGGTTGGTAGTCTTTTGATGGGGTCTTCTATTTCCTTGCTAGAAATTGATCTGTTTAAATTGTGTATGTTCTCTTGACTCAGTTTTGGTTGATCATATGCTTCCAGAAACTTGCCAGTGTCTTTGAGATTTTCTATTTTACTGGCGAATAGATTTTCAAAATAGTTTTTAATTGTCTTCTGTATTTCAACAGTGTCTGTCATGGTATTTCCTTTTTTTTACCACAAATTTTAGTAATTTGAGTTTTCTCCCTCCTTCTTTTCATCAGGGTAGCTAAGTGTTTGTCAATTTTATTTATTTTTTCAGAGAACCAGCTTTTTGTTTTGTCAATTTTTTGAATTGTGTCTTTTGTTTCAATTTCATTGATTTCTGCCCTGATTTTAATTATTTTCTATCTTTTACTACTTTTGTAAGGGGAGTCCAGCGGATCATCGGAGGGAGAGACCACACAAGAGACTTACTCCATGCAATTGGCAAAAGGGGATTTATTGGGGATCCATTCCAGCGCGCTGGGACTCTGTGCTCACTCAAGGAGGGAGAGCAGCCCAGAGCCCAGAGCAAAGGTCAAGCAGAGCTTAAGTACACTTTTTGGAGAGGGCGGTGGGCTTTGCATACATCAGAACAAATCATCATGAGGCGCGGGGAAATTGAACAACAACTCTGAGATGTGATTGGCAAATTCATTGGTGGGAACAGCTCGGGCAGGGGTGATTGGTCATTCGTAAGCGGGTTACACATTCAAACTGATTAGTTCGGGCCCTGTGACAAACTGCACAGGGCCCTAGGCTAAATGGCCAGTAGGGCGTTGTTTTAACTATCTCAGGAATTCCAGGTTCTGGGTGTAACAGAGGAACTTAATCTTTTACATTCAAGCTTTCCAGCTTAGAAACTTTACCCTTTCACTTTGGGGGTTGGTATGTTCTTCTTTTTCCAGAGCTTTGAGATGTAATGTCAGGTCATTTATTTGTTGACTTTTTCCTTTTTCAATGAATGAGCTTAAAGCAATAAACTTTTGCCTTAGCACTGCCTTCATAGTGTCTCAGAGATTTTGATAAGTTGTATGGGAGTTCTTATTTACCTCTAAGAAATCCATATGCAGCAAAATGAAAATAGACCCCTATCTCTCACCACGCGCAAAACTCAACTCAAAGTGGATTAAGGACCTAGGAATGAGTCCAGAGACTCTGTGTCTAATAGAGGAAAAAGCAGGCCCAAATCTTCATCACGTCAGCTTAGGCCCCAACTTCCTTAACAAGACTCCTAAAGCGCAAGAAATAAAATCAAGAATTAATAAATAGGATGGACTCAAACTAAAAAGCTTCTTCTCAGCAAAAGAAACAATCAATAAGGTAAAGAGAAAGCCTACATTTAGGGAGAAAATCTTTGCCACTTGCACATCAGTTAGAGCACTAATCTCCAGGATAAAGTACTCAAAAAACACCAAAAAAAAAAAAAAAAAAAAACCCTAATCAATAAATGTGCTAAGGAGCTAAACAGATACTTCTCAAAAGAATATACACATTCAATCAACAAATATATGAAAAAATGTTCAACACCTCTAGTAATTAGAGAAATGCAAATCAAAACTACTCTAAGATTTGATCTCACTCCAGTCAGAATGGCAGTTATCAAGAATACAAGCAACAATAAGTGTTGGTGAGGATGTGGGGGAAAAGGTTCACTCATACATTAGTGGTGGGATTACAAATTGGTGTAGCCTATTTGGAAAGCAGTATGGAGATTCCTTAGAAAACTTGTAACAAAACCACTATTTGATGCAGCTATCCCACTCCTTGATCTATACCCAAAGGACTTAAAATCAACATACTATAGTAAAGCAGCCACATTAATGTAAATAGCAGCTCAATTCACAATAGCTAAACTGTGGAAGCAATCTAGATGCCTTTCAATAGATGAATGGATAAGGAAACTATGGTGTATATACACTGTGGAATATTACTCAGCATTAAAAGAGAATAAAATTATGACATTTTCAGGTAAATGGATAGAATTGGAGAATATTACGGTAAGCAAAGTAAGCCAATCCCAAAAAACCAAAGGCCAAATGTTCTCTCTTATAAGAGGATACTGATCCATAATGGGGGGACATGGGAAAAATGGAGGATCTTTGATAGGGCAAAGGGGAGGAGGCAGGAAAGATGGAATGTGATGGACATCATTACCCTAGGTACATGTATGACTGTACACATGGTGCGACGCTACATCGTGTACAACCAGAGAAGTGAAAAATTGTGCTGTAGTTGTGTACGAATGAATCAAAATGCATTCTGCTGTCATATATACCTAATTAAAATAAATTAATTAATTTTTAAAAAGATTAGGAATGAGAATATACTCAATCATATCAATATATACATTAGCAATAAATGTTCAGGGAATTCTAATTAAAATGCAGAGATTGTCAAAATGGATTTGAAAAAAACACCCAGCTATTTTGAAAACCAGTTGAAAAAATTAAAAAATATATATATGTATATATAAAGACAGGTTAAAAGTAAAAAGGTAGTAAGGCATGGTGGCACACATCAGCTCAGGAGGCTGAGACAGAAGGATTGCAAGTTTGATGCCAGCCTCAGCAACCCTAAGAAACTTAGTGAGGCCCTGTCTCAAAATAAAAAATAAAAAGGGCTGAGGATGTGGCTCAGTGTTTAATCCTTGGTACAAAAAAAAAAAAAAGGAAAAGGGTATGAAAAGACATACTCTGCAAATAGTATAGTAAATTAATTTCTGATAAAGATACTAAATTACTTCAATGACAGAAATAATGGTCTCTTTGACTAATGGTGACATAACACCATTCCATTCTACAGAAGATATATTCATTTAGAAGAAAATAAACACTCCTATCCAACTCACTGCAAATAAAAAAAATGAATTCATCATCCATAGATCAAAACACAAAAGGTAAAACTATAGAACTTCTAAAAAGTAGGCCAGACATAGTGGCTCACCAGTCTATAGTCTCAGCTACTTGGGAAGCTAAGGCAAGAGGATCACTTGGGCCTGGAATTCAAGGGCAGTCTGGGCAACACAGTGTAACCACATCTCTAATAATAGCAATTAAAAAAAAAAAAAAAAAAAACTTAAGAAAAAACTCTCTACAAACTTTTTTTATTACAAAATACTAGTGAAGCCAGACACAGTGGTGTACATATATAATCCCAGCAACTCAGGAGGCTGAAGCAGGAGGATCACACCTTCAAAGGGCAGCCTCAACAACTTAATGAGATCCTATCCCAAAATAAAAAAATAAAAAAGGACTGTAGCTCACAGGCAAAACACCCCTGGGTTCAATGCCCAGTACCAAAACCCAAAAATGTTATATAAAAAAGTGATAAACTAGACTTCATTAAAATTAATTTTTCTGTTTATCAAAAGATACCAAGTTAGCCTTGAGCCATTCCCTGAAGTTGGGCACATTCAGCTCTAGTTTACTTGAATGTTACTTTCACTTTCACTTTCAATAAATTTACCTTTTGTTTAAAAAAAGAAAAAAAAATACCACATGTTGATCATGCCTAATTCAAACATTCAAAATCAACTAAAATGGAAAAGTTTCAGATATTAGACAATTCCAAACAGAATTTCAGATCAGAGACACTCAACAAGTAAAGTACATGTAATTATGCAAGAAAACTAGAGGATATTTGTAAAAGGAAATGTTTGAATTGCCAAAAAGCATATGAAAAGGAGCTCAATGTTATTAGTCATCTGAGAAATGCAAATTAAAACCATGAGATGCTACTTTATACCCACTAGAATGGTTCAAACCAAAGACTGATGATACTAAATGCAGGCAAGAATGTGAAGAAAATTGAAGCTCCCCTCTGGTGAGTGTGTAAACTGGTATAATCACTTTGGAGAACTGTTCAGAAGTCTCTCACAAAGAAGTGCACACATCTATCATATGACTCAGCAATTTCACTATAAGGTATTGACTCATGGAAAATGAAAATATATGGGGCTGGGGATGTGGCTCATGCACGCGGCGCTGGGTTCTATGCTCAGCACCACATAAAAATAAAATAAAGATGTTGTGTCCACTGAAAACTAAAAAATAAATATTAAAAAAATTCTCTGTCTCTCTCACTCTCTCTCTCTTAAAAAAAAAAAAGAAAATATATATCCATCGAAAGTCGAAAACAATGTTATGGCAACAGTACTCAACTTGGAAACAAGCAAAACTTCCAGCAATAGAATGTATAAATGATTTGTGGACCATTCATTTGATGGAAAACTACTCAGCAAGAATAAAGATCTTTTTTGCACTGCTAGGGACTGAACTCAGGCCTCCAGCATGCTAGCCAAGTACTCTACTGAGCTACACTCCAGCGGGAACTTATGATTTTTGAAAGAAAGAAGGGAAAAAATCCAGAAGTACTAATACCCCCATTTTAAAATTGAAGAAAGTCAGATTAATTTAACCTATCTTCAAGGAAGCTAGGATTTGAAGTCAGTTCTCATCCCAAATCCAAAACCTCCACACCAGATCTTGGCAGATTTAAAGAAAAGATGAAAAGTTGAGCATCTATCTAGCTGTGGCACTATATAATAAAAAATTTCAGGATCTTATCTTCTCACTTATTGTATTTGAAAGAGCTGTCAAAAGGAAGTAGGCGACAGGGCCACAAACCATTAAAATTGCTGACAATAAGAGAACTTTTTTTTTTCCAAGAAATTCTTGTCAATATAGTGAATAATAAAAGTTTGCAGACTTCTCATTGGAACTTGGAATACGAATAAAAGATAATGAGCTCCAATAAGAAGTCTGCAATCCCTTTTAGGCATTCACTGAACATGGGTTTATTGTGTCCCTCAGTTCCTCTGTATTGAGCGGTTTGGGGAGAGAAAACAAACAACCTCCAAATCCCCAAATCGAGGTTATTTACAAAACAGGAAGCCCAACATTGGAATTAATCTTTACATGGATGATCCTGAATAAAGATAGTCAGGCATTTTTTATGGTTTTATTGGAAAGGCCTGATACTGCCAATGGTGTTTTACGTCACTCTTCCTCAAACTTCAACATGCATTTGAATCCGGGGAATATTGTCAGAAGTCTAAGTTTTGCTTCAGCAGATCTGGTGTGGCGCTGAAACCCCGAACTTCTAAAATGCTCCCAAAAGATGTGCCGGCTGTCAGTCGCGGGGAGGGAGTGGTGCTTCGCTTTGAGTACTCATGACGCGCAAACAGATAGAAACAGGAAACTCAAAATCCGTGGTTCTGAGGGAGGCGGAGAATGCGAGCTGGGCTCTGCCTAACCGGGTCTTACCCCAGGATCAGCACTCCCAGGCGGGCCTTACCCCACGATCAGCAGCGCGCTCTGCAGCCGTCTGCGCACCTCCACGAACACACGCGTCTCCACCGCACTGGCTTCCATCGCCAGGACCCGGTCCGCCCTGGATTGAGCCGGGGGTTCTGACGAACCCGGGCCACCAGCGACAGGAGCAGTTGCACGTGCAGCTGAAATAGAGGAGGCGACGACAGTGGCAGCTCCAGCACCAGATCGCACGGCTGGCGCCCTCTGTCAGCCCACAGCGCCGCCTGCCGGGCGGAGAGTGCGCCGCCTTAAGGTCGCGGCCCCACCCCCGGCGCACATTCTCAAAACCTGCTGAGAAAACTGATGGCCAGAGCCAGGTTACACTTCCTAAAAGCACCACCTACCTGGTTAGCCTCCCTGTAAAAAGATTATAAAAATCGACGGTCGTGGGGCACACTCTAGCTAGTTTGCATAGGCATGAGATAATGGACGGAAGTGATCAGGTGGGCACTGTCCCTAGGAGGGGACAATCAGAAATAGGGTCTTTTGTTAGCCTCTGAGACAACAAAAATGTGAAAGATCAACTTGGCATTGCTTCTCAGTTTAAACAGGATAGCTTCGAGATTCAAATAGTTCCAAAATGTAAGGAAGTTTTCTGCTACCTATATAAAAGAGTGTGATTCAAGTCTAGTATTTTAAATTAAAGGATCCATCATTCATATAACCTGGAATAATTCCAGATAACACATTTCTACTATTTTACAAAAGTAAAGACTAACTCAGAGAACTCAGAATTTCTACAAGATAATTTTTTAAAGTTTGCTAAAGGATCTACTATAATATACATACTTATAATGCAGAAATGTAAAAATATAAGATCACAGTAGAATTACAAAAGGACTTCTTTAAAAACAAAGAACACTTATTTTAAAAGAAAAAAATGATGGTTTGTATAAAAAATTCTGTTTATTGATGCTTCATTTTATCATTTCAAAGTCATAATTACTACACACCAAACTTGAAGCATATCAATTTAAAAAAAATCCTTAAAATCTATAAAGATACTGGATTAAGATAATTTTTCTAAAATCAGTTTTTGGAGTTTTAAACTTTATGGTATTTGCTGCACAAATTCTTGTTCCGTCAGAATAATTTGAAATCATGCATGGAACTTGGTAAAAATAAATTAACTTGGTAAAATTTAGTAAAAAAAAATAAACTTTTCTATTCATTTTCAACTATTTCATCTATTTAATGGATGATGATCACTTGATATACTATTCCATCATTAACCCCCAAGGCTGTCATAAATACTGACATATCAAAATAGATAACATTCTTAAAACAGCATATTTTTTAGAACAGCATGTTCTTAACAATTAATGTTTTATTAGTTTAAAAGAGTGTTATATTCAACAAATAGTGCTGGGAATATTGGATATCCATATGCAATAAAATGAAATTAAAGCCCTATCTCTCACCATTCACAAAACTCAACTCAAAGTGGATCAAGACTAGGAATTAAACCAGAGACTCTGGGCCTGATAGAAGAAAACTAGGCCCAAATTTCCATCATGTGAGATTAGGCCCTGACTTCCTTAATAAGACTCCTATAGCACAAGAATTAATATCAAGAATCAATAAATGGGATGGATTCAAACTAAAAAGCTTCTTCCCAGCCAAAGAAACAATCAATGAGGTGAATAGACTACAATTTGGGAACAAATTTGTTTTTAAATATTTTGTTTTAGTTATAGTTGGATACAATACCTTTATTTTATTTTTATGTGGTATTGAGGATCAAACCCAGGGCCTCACCCATGCTAGGGGAGCGCTCTACCACTGAGCCATAACTCCAGCGCCAGGAACAAATTTTTAACATATGCATATGAGATAGAGCACTAATCTCTAGATATATAAAGAACACAAACTCCAAACCCACAAATAACCCAATCAATAAATGGGCCAAGGAACTGAACACTTTTCAAAAGAAGATATACATTCGATCAACAAATATATGAAAAAATGTTCAACATCTCTAGCGAGTTAGAGAAATGCAAATCAAAATTACTCTAAGATTTCATCTCACTCCAGTCAGAATGGCAGCTATTAATAATACAAACAACAATAAGTGTTGGCGAGGATGTGGGGGAAAAGGCACATTCATACATTATTGGTGGGAATGCAAATTGGTGCAGCCAATATGGAAAACAATATGGAGATCCCTTGGAAAACTGGGAATAAAACTGAAGCCAGATTTAAAGTTAGGTAAATCGGGTCTAATATAGAGTAAGATCCAAAATGGAAGCCATGTTTAGAATGAATTCTGGGAAAAGTTGAACAACTCTTGGAATGTTAATGAAGTCCGGGAAAAGTCCAAGGTCCAGAGCCCATTCCAAAGAAGTGTTAATAAACAGCCCCCAGCAAACTTGAAGATGTTGACTCAGAAGTCCTTCCTGACCAGATTACTTCTTTGGCTCACCTGGGCCCCACCCTCGGGCCTTCCCACCTACATTCCATCACTGAAAGAACTATAAAAAAGGGAAACAACCGCACTTCCACAGATTCCATCTCTTGGGTCCCCTTCTTCCTCCGGGAGAAGTCTTTTCTGCTATCCTTTAATAAACTTCAAGTTTCCACTCTGACCTTGCCTCAGTGTGCTTCTCTGGTGTTATTCTTCAATATTGGGGAAGCAAGGACTCTTCACCAGTCAACAGCTGTAACAAAACCACCAGTTGACCCAGCTATCCTACTCCTTGGTCTATACCCAAAGGATTTAAAAGCAACATACTATAGGGACACAGCAACATCAATGTTTATAGCAGCACAATTCACAATAGCTAAACTATGGAACCAACCTAGAGGCCCTTCAATAGATGAATGGATAAAGAAACTGTGGTATATGTACACAATGCAATATTATTCAGCATTAAAAGAGAATAAAATCATGGAATTTGCAGGTAAATGGATGGAATTGGAGAACATAATGCTAAGTGAAGTTTGCCAATCCCAAAAAACCAAATGCCCAATGTTTTCTCTGATTTAAGGGTGGGGAGGGCATGGAAGATTAGATGAACTAAAGATAGGGCAAAGGAAGGGGAGGGATAGGGAAGGGGCATGGGGGTAGGAAAGATGGTGGAATGAGATAGACATCATTACACTAAAACATGTATGAAGACACGAATGGTGCTACGTATGTACAACAAGAAATATGAAAAATTTTGCTCTGTATGTGTAATATGAGTTATAATGCAACTTGCTGTCATATATAACAAATTAAAATTTTAAAAGAGATCGTTATATTTTATTTAAAGAATCACACATTTGTAAAAACTTTCTTTTGTTCTCTCCCCTATAGTGTGGGCGGAACGGTGAAATCCGCCTTGACGTAATTTGACATGATGGAAAGGGCTTTATACTCGGTACCCAATGACATCAATATTTGTCTCCTAACTTCACACTGGCCATCTTGGGACCTTAAATTATTCATAAAAAATATTGATAACTCTTTAAATTATTAAAGAACAAAAATTGTACATCTACTTATATTTAAATAAAAATTAAAATCTGTTTTCGATTCCTATAAGCCCTTCAAATTCTCCATCAAATTGGGACTTTTCCAGGTGAGTCAAAAATGCCTGCTAAACCCCTTTCCTGGTCCACTCCTCGTAACCGCTTCTCATTAATATACACTGGAGGGCGCTGTAGCACCAACTAGCGTCAGCTGGCACGGAGTGAACGGGGGCGGGATCGAGGGCCGTCAACGTCGACGCCGGCGTGGGCGCGCGCAGTGCACACTGGGAGCTGTCACTAGGCCCTTCGGCTCTGGGCCTTCGTGTGGCTGTCGCGGTTGCCAGGAGAGCGGCGCCGGCGGGGAGCGGCCGAGCCCACGGCAGGTAACAGCGTCCCCGCCCCCAGCGCGGTCGCGAGGCTGGCTAGCTGCCTGTCCCGAGCAGCCTCCTCGGCCCAGCTCGTTCTGGAGCCACAGGGATGCCCCGCGGTGTCTGCCTGCTGTGGCGTCGGGGATGTAGCCGCGGTCCCTCTTGGAGCCGCGACGCCGCCAGCCGCCCTCTGGTTTCCGGGGATTCGGGAGCTGCGCAGGGACCCAAGGGCCAGGGCCAGATGGAGGCGCGAGGGTGGCCCAGGGCAGGGGTGACTAGAGGCGAGGCCAGGGCGTCGGGTGACCTGATCCAAGCCTTGGCGCTGGGGTCAAGCAGTGCGCAAGGCTGGGGAAGAGGTCCCACCTGTGCTGTAAAGGCGCGCGGAGTAGCCTCTTTGTTGGTGGAGTCAAGGCATCGTGTCGTCTGCTTGGTCTGGTGGGTTCTTTTTGAGTAGGGAGGACGAATGTCAGTTATGGTCAATGGTCCCAAGTAAAGGGTTATAGAAAGGAGTACAGAAGTTTATTAAGAGGAAGCCGGAATAGACATACGGAAGTTGTTAACAATTATTCACCTTTGATTTCCAAAGTCTTTTGAAGTTGCATCATAACAATAGTTACTTGTTCCTTTTCCTCCATTCTTCCACCCTGAGGGGGCCCGAATGGCTCACAAGTGTGTTCTCTCTCTCTCTCTCTCTCTCTCTCTCTCTCTCTCTCTCTCTCTCTCTCTAGCTAAGTGAGTAGTGTTTTGATTAATCTTACATTATCTTAGAGTTCTATGGAGTTAAAGATAAAGATTGAAAAAGCCTGATTTAGAGACTGTAGTTAAAACAATGGAAAACATTTTGGTTTACCACAAAATATAGAAAACATAAGCCTTGAACTACTGAGGAAAGAAATTTGTTTTGATGTTGTTGGCTTTTGATAATGCAGACATAAATTCTTATATTTTAATTTTATTTGTAAATATTAATATAGCCTTCTATGAATAACATGTCAGCATTTTATGTACTAAGTCATTGCTTCATGGCCAACACAAAAGTTTTGTCAAATACAACCACAGGTAGTCCAAGTGCCTTATTTTAGTGATTGCTTTCAGACAAGCCTAATCACTCCTCAGAATTTCTAAACATTAATTAATCCCCAGGCAGACTTCATTATTAGGGACCCAATTTTTAAAAATATTTTTAAAGTTTTTTTATTTGTTGATGGACCTTTATTTTGTTTTATGTGGTGCTGAGAATCAAACCCAGTGCCTCACACATTCTAGGCAAGCACTCTTCCACTGAGCTCTAATCCCAACCCAGGGACCCAATCTTTTGAAGAAAGAATTAAAAACACCTTGGTTAATACACAAATCAGAAAACATGATAATAAAATATAAGATGTAAATTTAATGCTATCAATTAACATTGACAATGCAGTCACAGGAGTCCCATTTTGTAGCTGAAGTGGAAAGATCTCTGTCTGAAGATGAAGAGATGAGCTTCAAGTTCTTCATTATACTGTCAACCAGGTGTGATTTCCCTAGGCCTTAGTTTTTGTGGGTTTGTGGGTTGGTTTTGTTTCTTGTTTTTTTTTTTAAGGTGAGGGTGGGAAGTGCTAGGACAGAGCCCAGGAATTCATGCTTTTTATCACTATAATCCATTGTAGACATTCTTTTTTTTTCCTTTGTGTGACTGTGTGTGTGTGTGTGTGTGTGTGTGTGTGTGTGTGTGTGTGTGTGTTTTGCATGTGCTAGGAATCAAATCCATGGCCATGCACATGCTAGGCCTCAGTTTTTGATATTAAAGGGAATTTGGAAAGACCAGAATTTTCCAAACTGATGTTTCCCCTGAACAGGATACAAAGGAATTACTAGGGTTCTTTCTCCTGAAGAATTTTCCATGACAAATGATTTAGGAACTTACTGGATTAAATTTAATTTTGATTTGCTTATAAAGGCAGACTCGTAAAAACTTTTACTGCTATACTTACATGTATATAATCTCCAGGAGAAGGTTATCATAGCATTTCCTAAATTTACCTTGGCAGAAAGCCTGTTTTCTCATGACTGATATGTTAACATCTCTTAAAATATAAATTACATAGAAAACCAATTTGAAAATCATTATACTTGAACTGAATCCACTATCAATTGTAAAATTCCATGCATTATGCCTTTTTGTTGTCAATTTAAGCTTTGTAGAGCATAAAGATCTAGTTGCAACTCATTGCTATAACAAAATCATTATATTTTCCATGGTAAAATATTAAGTATGCACAATGTCTCTTGTGAGTCTTAATGCTTTATTTTATGGCAAAAGAGTATCTTCTTTTTTGGTCTATTGATGCTTTTCTTTAACTGTAATTCATTTTTTGAATTTGATTTTTATAGTTTTATTGATTTTATTCAGATTGGCTTTTTAAGGTGCCAACAAGTAGACTTGTTGATAATGACGATAGTGACATTACTTTTATCATGATGATTTCTCTTTCTAGCTATGAATTCTTAAAACTTAGTATTTAATACCTACATAATTTCAAGAGTTTAGGCCATCAAAGAAAGCAAAGGTTAAAACAAATTGTGAGTCAGTTATTCCTTCCTTCCTTCCTTTTTTTTTTTTTTTTTTTGTGGTGCTGGGGATTGAACCCACAGCTTTGTGCATGTGAGGCAAGCACTCTACCTTCTGAGCTATATCCCTAGCCCCATGAGTCAGTTATTTCTAAATTGCATATAAACTGTATACAAGTGTTGAATACAATCTTAAATTATTTTTCTAAACTATATTAGGTATCATTAGTATATGACCCATGTAGATACTCTGTCTATTCTTTGTTAACTTTATTATGGGTTAGTGCTATCAATGTATAGATTTGTTTGAGGGGAGGGGTGGGAATAACATTTAATTTTAATAGATAAATCTTAAATCCAGTAAGTTCTCTCCTTGAAATAAAACTAATATGTAGAACTATAAGACATATTTTTCTATTATAAAGCTAATTGCTAATAGCTTTAATTGAGAATTGTTATATGAAAATAAATGTTTTTGATTCAAAGTTGTGATTTCCCTTTTCTCTTTATTGCATTTATCTCCTCCTTCCCAAGCTCTCTAAGCCTGAAACCTCAGTGACATTTCATTGTTTATATCAAAGATAGTATCACATTTATTGAGAATAAACTTACATACAATAGTATGCACCCATTTTATGGTACATTTCAATCTATGAGCATGTAGCCACCACCAGAACCAGGATTTGGAATGTGCCAACAATCATGCCTATACTGTTATATTTTGCTTTCTTAAAATTCTTACCATATCTAAATTATAGCTGTCTTTCAAGTCCTAGCTAAAAATGCCACCTTTTCTGTGGATATATTAATTACCTTATTTTGAAATAATTTCCTCCTCTTCTGACTTTCTTATATATATTTTAAGTATTCTTCTCTGTCCTTCACAATAGCTAAAACAATGACATACATTTAGAAAGCACTTGTTATCCAAAAGAATAATTATTTCTGAAGCTTAAGTCATTGTTATATCATCTTCCAGATTTTAACCATATTTGCATACTTCCTATATACCATTTCCTTACATCAATGTGATTATGAAAATTATCTTTAAAAGAAACTTGAAATAACTATGAATTAAAAGCAGGTAGCATTTGCCATAAACAGAAGGTTAGATACATTGGTAAAAATAATGAAAACAAAACATTGTTAGTTTCTAGCTGGAAACTATTGCTCTCTAAAGGCTCTAAGCCTGAGACTCTGTTCATTTTTAAAAGGGAGTCTAGCCAGAATTTCAATGGTGTTGATAATATCCTAGCACCAAACTTTTGACTTTCTTCTTAATTCAGTTAGAGGAATTGAACAAGAATGAAGAGGGAGTAACTTTCTCACTTGAGTATCACTTAGCACAGTCCTCTTATTCCATGGAATCATCTTCCATCTTTTTGGTGGCCCAAAGTTTGAGATAATGAGGTTTTGAAAATTCCTTGGAATTCTACCTGTGCAATCCAGAATCCAGAAATAAAGTGTTATTGTAAATTTAAAAGTGTACTATAGTGGCTCAGGAAGCTGAGGCAGGAGGAGTTGCCAGCTTTAGCAAAAGCAAGGCACTAAGCAACTCAGTGAGACCTTGTCTCTAAAAAAATACAAAATAGGGCTGGGGATGTGGTTCAGCGGTCAAGTACCCTTGAGTTCAATCCCTGGTACCCCCAAAAAAGTATTATAATTAACTTATTATTAAAATACAGTACAAAGTTGAAAACTTAATATTGAATGAGAAGTGTTTACTCTTTCAAAATTGTCCTTAATGCTGGGTGTGGTGGTGCACGCCTGTAATTCCAGAGGCTCAGGAGACTGAGACAGGAGGATCATGAGTTCAAAGTCAGTCTCAGCAAAGGTGAGGTGGTAAGCAATTCATTGAGAGCATATAAAAACTGTTTTTAAATAAAATACAAAATTGGGCTGGGGATATGGCTAAGTGGTTAAGTGCCCCTGAGTTCAATACCCAGTACAAAAAAAATGCCCTTAATGTTAGTGATGTTACTTGTGTAAATGCAACCCTAGCACTTTATTGTTATTAAGGTGCATTTTATATATAAAACCTAATCTAAAAGAATAAGTCAGAATCACTTGGAATCTTTTATTAGATGAAATGATAACTATTGATTTAGGAGTGATGGAATATTAATATATTTATCTGGCAAAGCTCCTATGTGAGTAGATAAAGGTAATAAAAGGAATCTCCTATCTCCTTTACTTCAGTCTCTGGTCATGTAAGTTTTATATAGCCTTGTTTTCATACTTCATCCTGCCAGAGACATCTTTAGTGTTTTTTCTTCAGAGATAATGACAAATTTTCCGCTCTCATAGAAGGAATTTCATGTAATTAGGCAGGAATATAAGTTTCCTGAACTTCCATTGTATATAATACATCTTATGTTTCAAGTTGTTATTATTATTTGCAGGAATATACAGAGATTTTGAGCCTAAAGTTTACTGTTATTTTGAGTTCATCACAAGGAGCTCAGTTAAGTAAACCATTAGTTGGGTATTACTGTTTTAAAGAAAAATAAAACTGAGTGATGATAATAAGTTTATCAGTACACACAATGGTTTGCTACTCAACAAGAAATTAGATTGCTGTTGATCTGAGGTTCTGGGTACAACTTCTAACTGAAAGTTAAAAAGAGCTATTTAGAATCCATACTGTTCATTGCATAAAAGAGTCCTCCCCAACTAAGTAGTTTGTTTATTGTTTTTTACTGTAAAATAAAGTAGAAGTCTAGCAGCAATGCAGAGAAAATGTCATTATTAAGGAGTGACAACTGACTAATCAGAAAAAGAATGAAAGCATAGCAGTCTTAGTCCTTTGAATTATACAGGTAAAATGGCCCTACATTTTTCAGTTGCTTTTTTTTATGAAAAGGTGCTATAAAATATCAGCTATCTGAAATCCTTAGAATATGTTATTCTCATTCAATTTTCCAAATACATGTTCTAGAGTTTTTTATATACCACAAATGCCATCCCAGACCACTGATTATGTTTTTTGTTTGTTTTTATATGATCTAACTGGCACAGTGACTTTTCCATACATTGACATGTCTTAACATTTTGTGTCTCAATTTTCAAATTTCCTGAAAAGAAGTTTTTCTCTTCCTAACAAAAAAAGTAAAATGTAAAATGTAGTACTTACTTTAAATTCATCTCTGGTCACTTTTGTAAAAAAATATGTATATTTAAATTACATGCATATTATATACAGTGTTACCACCATTTAGGAGTTTACCTCTGGATATGAAAGAGGGGTTCCAGCAACATAATCATTTTTACAGCATCTAACATTTTACTGCAAGGCTGTCTTCAAAGCACTATGCTCCAAGCCTACCTGGTTCTATAACTTGATGATTTCAATTTTATAAAATCTGATAACTACTGTTTATACAGTGTCTTTTTAAGTTATAGAAGTTTTTCAAAGGAAAGTATTATTTGAGAATAAACTTTTTCATGTATTGCTGTGTGACAAGTTATCTCAGATTGTAGTGATTTCAAACAATTATTTCACAGTTTGTCAGAAGGGAAGAGGGAGTTATTTGACTGTGAAGTTCTGGCTTAGGTTTTTATGAGGTTGCAGTCTGACATTGGCCAGAGCTGCGGGCATCTGAACGTTTGTTTAGGATTGGAGAATCTACTTCCACAGCACCTTGCTTGGTGGGAAGTCTCAGTTCAATATCTTTTGAATATTCTTTTCAAATTCACAATGAGTAGTATAGATATTGCATGTTGAGAAATATGTACTGCTTATTATTTAGTCACATTCATACACTGGCTTCTATTGATCCTCACTTCTGATATTCACACCCTTGTGCAGTTCTTTCCCACACAAAATTACTGCTGGCCTGTCTGAATAAGTAGAATACTAATAAAATCAAAGTAAAAGACATTGCAGCTTCCACTTCGAAGTTTCTTGCGTCACCCATTCTGGGGCAAACTATCTTCTATGTCATATGGACTCCATGAACCTAGTTTCTGAGTTCAGCACTTAAGATATAGATCTTAATTTTCAGTTAGTATGTGGTGAACAGAGGAAATGTCATAAATTGCATAGCTACTACTTCATGTTCTTTAGGTATATCATTCATTCACTCATCTAAATTTTAAACTTATTACCATAAGTAGGGAATAATTCATGTGACTTTAAAAGTATTCAAAGTATTTAGTGAAAAGGCTGCTTCTACCTTGCCTTCATCTACCCAGTTATTACCTATCCCTCAGAAGGTAATGAGATTCATTATTCTTGTATATTCTTTTTAGAGACAGATCATGCATATGCAAATTAATGTATATTTCCTCTTTTATATAAATGAGAGCATATTATAAGCACTATCTTGCATCTTGCTTTTTTTAGTTTGTGTATCTTGAACATTTTCAAAATCAGTGCTTAAATTTTATTTATCCTTTTTTACCAGCTGAGCATGTTCTGTTTCATCATTCAATTTTTGTAATTTATTGATTATTCAGTATTATTCAAGCACTTTTCAAGGGGCAAGGGATGTGGAAGCTTTAATAATAGATTAAGCCTTTCTGTCACAGGAATTATGACCCCTGAGAATCACAATTAAATTGCAATAAAACAAAGTAACTTCTAGGACAGAAGAAGTAGAGTATGTAATGGACATTCATAGGAAGGAGGTATATATCTGACCAGATAAGATTTCTCAAGTAGATAAAATCTGAGGCCTGAATGCTGAGTAGGTATTAGCCAGATAAGTTGAGATGTAAACAGAAGGAATAAAGGTAAACTATTAATAAATGACTATAAAAACATATTACAAAGTTACCATGATCTAAACAGTGTGATAGATCAATGAAATAGGAGAACTCCTAAATAAGCTTGAATGTGTGTAGTCAAATGGTCGTCAACAAGGGTGCATGTCCACCCAACAGGGAATGAACAGTTCTTCAAACAAAAGCAATGGGAAAACAGGATATCCACATGCAAAAGATTGAAATTAGACTCTTATACTATATATAAAAATTAACTCTAAATGTTTAAAGAATTAAACATAAGACCTAAAACTATAAAACTCATTTAAGATTTTCATGCCATTGAGCTCGGTGATGATCTCTTGGATGTGACAGTGAAAGCAAAAATAGGCAAATAGAACATAGCAAACTTAATTTTGTGCATGAAAGGACACAACAGTGAAAAGACCTGAGGCTAATGCTCATACATAAAGAACTCCTACAACTCAATAATAACAACAAAACCCAGTTTTAAAATAGACCAAGGACTTAAATAGAATAGACATATTTCCCAAGATGATAAATAAATGGCCAGTAAACTAACAAAATACTCAAAGTTGCTGGGCATGATAGTGCACAGTTGTGATCCCAGCAACTCAGGAAGCTGGAGCAGAAGAATTGCAAGTTTCCAAGTTTAAGACCAACTTCTGCAACTTAGGGACTCCTCTCCCATATCTCAAAATATAAAAAGGGTTATTGATGTAGCTCAGTGGTAGATCACCCCTGAGTTCAGTCTCCATTCCCAGGAAAAAGACAGGGAAATGCTCAAGGTCACAATGCAAATAAAAATCACAGTTACCCCTTACACCGATTAAGAGGGCTACTATAAAAGCAAAACAACAAAATAACAAACATTTGTAAATAGGTAGAGAAATTAGAAGTTCCTGTGTGCTGTTAATAAGGATGTAAAATGGTATAGTTCCTATGGAAAACATTATTATAGTTCCTCAAAAAAATTAAAAATAAAAGAACCCTGTGATCGTGGAATCCCATGTTTGGATATATATCCAAAAGAATTGGGAGCAGAATCTTGAGAGAGTTGCATACCCACGTTCATAGCAGCAATATTCACAATAATCAACAGGTGAAAACAGCCTAAATGTACATTGATAGATAAACGCATAAGCAAAAGACAGTATGCGTGTAGAGTGGAATATTATTCAGCCTTTTTGAGAATTTCCTTCCTTTACAGGAAGGAAAAGGAAGGAAATTCTGACATGTATTATAACATAAATGAATCTTGAGGATATTATGCTAAATGAAACAGGATAGTCATAATGAAAAGACAAATACTATATGGTCCACTTATATGAGATATCTAACATAGTCAAATTCATAAAAACAGAAAGTAGAATGATGGTTGCTTGAAGCTTGGGGAGAACAAAATGGGGAATGTTTAATGGAAAGTTTCAGTTTTACGAGAACAAACAGTTATGGAGATTGACTGCACAATAACATGAATATACTTAACACTATTAAACCATGTATGTAATTGACCTATCAGTGATGTTTGCAGGTTTCACCAAAATGTATGAAACTTATTTGAAAATTTTATTTTCTGAACTATTATTTTGACTCTACCTAATGATCAACTCTTATGAATTACATCTCTGTGCCAGGAAGAAAAAAAGAACTGTCTTATTAGGTCTTATAAATCATACTTTGGATGCTTAATGATAACTAAGATCTGATCTCATGGAGATTATGTTGTTTTCTCACTCTATATCTTCACCTGAGAGGCTTTAGACTTAGTACAAGCATAATGAAGTTTATTAGAAGAGAAAGAAGTGGGGGGAAGCACCCTTCAGGGAGAGAGTGGGTCCTCTCTGAGAGGAGAGCAGACTACTCACTTCATTGTGCCCCAGATTTTATTGAAGTAGGAGAGAGATTGCCCAAGTATCACCTCTCGGCTCTGGATTGACAAACTACATTAACCAACAACCTATGAGCAACTCTTGGTCATCTTCATCTGGGTGACAAATCCTAATTGGAACTGGTTTTACAGAATTTATGGTCAGTGGGCTCCAGTATTAATCATCCTATTTTTCTGGTCTGTGACTCTGGTCTGTATTGTTTGTGTAGGATCTTCTTTAACAATTAGACTCTTTTGAGCAAACCTACTCTTGCCCTTTGGTTTCCACCCCCTGAATTCATCTATCTTCCTCCAGTGATGTAAGAGCTAAGGCAAGGGTCCTAAAATAGCCATCTTGTCAGACCTCGTGGTACCACTGAAGCAGGGCTATTGATTAACCAGTTTGTTCTGTACCAAGTATTCTTGATCCACTGTTCATGTCTAAGTGCTACCTAACATTTAATAGTAGACCTATAAACTGAAGCATACTTCTGCTCTACCAGGAATTTCACAACTGTCCTGTGCATCCTAAATTTGGGAACCATCTCACCTATAATGCTCTTTTGGGGTGCACATCCTAACCTGCAGTATCTCTAGGATTTCATTTCACTTGGAAGCATATTTTTACTTCTTCAGAATTATTTTGTCAGGGGAGTACATTGTCCTTTTGTTAATAATGTATGTATTTCCCCCTTGCCATCTGATTGATTGAATTAGAATCAGTGCTTTACAGAGCATTAAAGAACAAAACCCCCTTCCATATCTTAATTAATTATTTTACCTTAGACTTTAGTTTAACCTAAGCACTATCAGTGCTGAGCAGTCAGCTATTTGGATTTTTCAGAGTTGAGTTTTGGCCCCTGTACTTAAATTGGGGACTTAGGAAGAATGATAAAACAGTATGTACTTGCATAAATTATAGTGTTTTGTTTTGTTTTGTTAGAAAGATGCAGTAGAAAAAGAAAGCACTGTCACTAAAACAAAAAGTCTAAATAGCTTGAACAGGCTTTTGGAAAATGAATAAGCAAAGAGAGAGTATTCCAGAAAAAAGAATTAAGAGATGTGGGAAAAGTACTTCAGAAAGATACTGATTAAGGGCCAGTTTCAGGAGTCAGCCTGCTAGATATCTTCCTGGTTCTTCTTACTCTTTGAAGAACCTCAGACACTAATTTCTTTATATGTATATGAATTCATGAGTTTATCTCCATCATGGATTTGATGTGAACATTACATGAATAATTTCTATGGAAAGGTTTAGCATACTACCTGACACAGAATAATTAAGTCAGCTTCAGTCTAATTATTATCATCATCATCTTGAATATTGTATAGACAAGGGTTTATATGACTGGTGTGTTTTGTGGGCAGAATGATAATTTCTAACTCATGGATATGTGTTACATAGCTATTTGCCATTTGATTCTTTTTTTTTTTTTAAAGAGAGAGTGAGAGAGAGAGAGAGAGAATTTTTTTTTAAAAAATATTTATTTTTCAGTCTTCGGCGGACATGACATCTTTGTTTGTATGTGGTGCTGAGGATCGAGCCCGGGCCGCACGCATGCCAGGCAAGTGCGCCACCGCTTGAGCCACATCCCCAGCCCTGCCATTTGATTCTTAAAGTAGAATCCTAGTTACCTGTTAATTAATGATATAGGTGAATTTACATTCAGTTTTCTATTTTCTAAATCACTTTTTTCATATTGCTTATGTGTACTAAAAAATCACAGAATTTTAAGATGTTTGATTAGTACATTTAGTTATACATTATAGTGGGGTTTGTCAAAGACATAACCATTCAGGCATGAACATAATTTGTTCCATTTCAGTCCCCAGTACTTCCTTTTTTCTTTCTTTTCCTACCTCTTCCTGTTCCCCTTCCTCTACTCTACAGGTCTTACTTCTGTTTATTTTTTTAACTGGTGCTTTATAGATATAAATAAAGGTGGAATTCATTGTGGGATATTCATATATGTACATAGGATAATTTGTACATATATTTTACTCCACTATTCCTCCCATCCCTCTTCCCTCCCCTTTAATCTCCTTTCTCTTCTCCTCTAATCTCCTCTCTATTTTCATGGCATCTAACCCTCCTTAATTGCTCTAGCTTTTCCATATGAAAAAAAAAAATTGACTCCTCACTTTGAGTCTGGCTTATTTCACTTAGCATGATGTTCTCTAGTTCCATCCATTTACCAGCAGATGCCATAATTTCCTTCTTTATGGATGAGTAAAACTCCATTGTGTAGATATATACCATGTTTTCTTTATCTATTCACCTGTTGATGAACACCTGAGCTGGTTTTGTAACTTCACTGTTGTGAAATGCACTTCTATAAACATTTGCATTTCTATATGACTATGGTATGCCTATTTTAGTTCTTTTAGATGAATACCAAGGAGTAGGATACCTTGGTCATATGGTGGTTCCATTCCTAGTCTTTGAAGGAATCTCCATACTGCTTTCCAGGTTGGTTGTACTAATTTGCTGTCCTACCAATAATACATGAGTGTACTTTTTCCCCACATCCTCACCAGCATGTATTACTATTTGTAGTGTTTCTAATTGACATTCTAACTGGATTAAGATGAAATCTCAATGTAGTTTCCACTTGCATTTCTCTGATTGCTAAGTATGTTGAATATTTTTCATATATTTGTTAGCCAATTGTGTTTGTTTTGAGAAACATCAGTTTAATTCTTTGGCCATTTATATATTGAGTTATTTGGGTTTTGTTGTTGTTGTTTTTTAGTTTTATGTATTCTGGATATTAATCCCCTGTTGGAGGAGTAGTTGGAAAAATTTTTCTCCCTTCTACAGGCCCTCTCTCCTCATTATTGTTTCCTTTGCTATGCAGAAGCTTTTTAATTTGATGCTGTGCCACTTTTTGATTCTTGGTTTTATTTCTTTAGCTTTAGGAGTCTTGTTAAGGAAGTCATTGCCGGTAGCAATATGTCAAAATGTTAACTTTATGTTTTTTTCTAGCTGTTTCTGCTCTAATTATTACATCTTTGATCCACTTTGACTTGACTTTTGTGTAGGGTGAGAGGTAGCAATTCTTCTACATATGGACATCCAAATTTCAAAGCACCATTTGTTAAAAAGACCATCTTTTCTCCAATATATATTTTTGGCACCTTTTTCAAGTATCAGCTGACTATCTATGTGAATTTGTCACTGTGTTTTCTGTTCTACTATCTTCATGTCTGTTTCAATGTCAGTACCATACTTTTTATGTTACTAAGCTCTATAGTATAATTTGAGGTCAGGTATTTTGATGCTTCCATTTGTTCCATTTTAGTCTCTCTTTTTGTTTATTATTGCTTTGACTATTCTGTGTCTTTTATTCTTCCAAATGAATTTAAGGACTTCTTTCTACCTCCAACCCCCACTCTGCCCAGTTTCCATGAAGAATGTCTCTTGCATTGAATGGGGATTGCATTTAATCTATAAAACCCTTGTTGTAATATGACCATTTTGAAAATATTACTTCTGCCTCTCCAAGAACATGGGAGGTCTTTTACTCTTTTAAGATTTGCTTCAATTTTTTTCTTCAGTGTTTAATAGTTTTCTTTGTAGAGATGTTTCACCTTCTTAGTAAGATTATTCCCAAGGTTGTTTTTAAAGGTTATTGTAAATAGAATAGTTTTCCAGAATTCTTTCTCAGCAAATTCTTTATTCTAAAGGAAAGCTATTGATTTATAAATTTGATCTTGTATTCTGCTACTTTGCTGAATTTGTTTATCAGCTCTAGAAGTTTTCTGGTGGAGACTTTTTCTTTGTGGGGTTCTCTTCTAGATATAGAATCATGTTATCAACAGATTTTTGACTTCTTTTTTTTTCCTATTTTTATTCCTTTAATTCCCTTCTCTTGCCTGGGTAGCATTTAAAAATTGTATTATATTGAGAGTGGACATTTTTATCTTGTTCCTGATTTTAGAGAAAATGCACTCAATTTTTCACCATTCATTATGACGGTAGCTTTGGGTTTGTCATATATAGCCTTTATAATGTTGAGGTAAGTTCCTTTATCCCTAGTTTCTCCTATGCTTTTAACATCAGTGAGTGTTGGACTTTGTAAAAAATGTTTTCTGCATCTATTGAGATGATCATGTGATTCTTGTTCTTAATTGTGTTTATGTGGTGAATTACATTTATTGATTTGTGTATGTTGAACCAACCTTGCATCCCTGGGATGAAATCCACTTGATCATAGTGTACTATCTTAAAATATTAGAAAACTGCATTAAAAAATCAACTCAGAATGAACTGCATTAAAAAATCAACTCAAAATGTGGTTGTGGCTCACATGTAAATCACTGGATTTGATCCTCAGCACCACATAAAAATAAATAAACAAAGATATTAAAAAAATCTAAGACTTAAATGTAAGACCCCAAACAATGAAACTACTAGAAGACAACATAGAAAAACACTTTGGGACAGTAACCTTGGCAAAAAATTATTTGAGTGAAAATTCAAAAGCACAAGCAAAAAAAGCAAAAATTGACAGATGAGAGTACATCAAACTAAAAATCTCTTGCACAGGAAAGGAAATAACAGAGTTTAGAGACAGTCTGTAAAATGGAAGAAAATAATTGCAAACTGTTTATTTGACAAGAGATTAATATCCAAAATATGAGGTATTTAACATCAAAAACAATCACATTTTAAAATAGACAAATGAGCCCAGTGTGGTGGCATATACCTCTAATCCTGGCATCTCAGGAGGCTGAGGCAGGAGGATCACTAGTTGAAAACCAGCCTCAGCAATTTAGTAAGGACCTAAGCAACTTAGCAAGACCTTGTCTCAAAATGAAAATATATGATATGGAATTACACTGGTTGTGTATTCATTCATATATGAACATAGGAAAGTTATGTCCAATTCATTCTACTGTCTTTCCCATTGCTGTCTGCTTTCCACCTATTCCTCCTGTCCAATTTGGTGAAACTTCACCCCCCACCACCACCTAGGGTGAGTCAGCATCTGCATATCAGAGAGAACAATCAGCCTTGGGGTTTTGGGGGGACTGGCTTATTTCACTTAACTATAGTCTCTAGTTTCATCCATTTACCTTCAAATGACATAATTTCATTCTTCTTTATGGCTGAGTAATACTCCACTGTGTGTATGTACCACATTTCCTTTATTCATTCATCTGTTGAAGGGCACCTAAGCTGGTTTCATAGCTATTGTGAATTGCTGTGCTGCTATGAGTATTAATTTGACCACATCACTATGGTAAGCTGATTTTAAGTCCTTTGGGTACATGCCAAAGAGTGGAATAACTAGGTCAAATGGTGGTTCCATTCCAAGTTTTCTGAGGCATCTCCATACTGCTATCCAGAATGGTTGCACCAATTTGCAGTGCCACCAGCAATGTATGAGTGGACCTTTCCCCCCACATCCTTGCCAACATTTGTTTTTGTTTGTATTCCTAATAATTGCCATTCTGACTAGAGTGAAATGGAATCTCAGTGTAGTTTTAATTTGCACTTTTTGAATTGCTAGTGATGTTGAACGTTTCTTCATTTATTTGTTGACCATTTATATTTCTTCTTCTGTGAAGTGTCTGTTTAGTTCCTTTGCCCATTTATTGATTGGGTTACTTGTTTTTGTTTTGGTGTTAAATTTTTTGAATTCTTTGTATATACTGGAGATTAATGCTCTGAGATGCAGGTGGCAAAGATTTTCTCCCATTCTGTAGACTTCATGTTCTTGATTGTTTCCTTTGCTGTGAAGAAGCTTTTTAGTTTGATACCATCCCATTTATTGATTCCTGATTTTACTTCTTGTGCCTTAGGAGCCTTGTTGAGAAATTCAGTTACTAAGCTGACATGATGATATTTGGGCCTACTTTTTTCTTCTAGTAGTCACAGGGTCTCTGGTCTAAATCCTACCTCCTTGATACACTTTGTGTTGAGTTTTGTTCAGGGTGAGAGAAAGGAGTATAATTTCATTTTAATGCATATGGATTTCCAGTTTTCCCACACCATTTGTTGAAGAGACTATCTTTTCTCCAATGTATATTTATGAGATAACTGTATTTATTTGGTTTGTTTCTGTGTCTTCTATTCTGTTCCATTGGTCTTCATGTCTGTTTAGTGCCAATACCATGCTATTTTTTATTGTTAGAGCTCTGTAGTACAATTACAAGAATGGGAAGTCATACTTCATGTTTATGTGATATGTTAGCAGAATACATTCTACTGTCATGTAGAACTAAAAAGAACAAATTAAAATTAAATTAAACAATATCTAAAAAATAAAAATTAAAATATTTTTTAAAGGGCTGGAAATGTGGCTCAGTGGTTAAGCGCCCCTGGGTTCCATCCCTGGTACCAAAAAAAAAAAAAAAAAAGAAAGAAAAAAAGATGATCTAAATATTTATGGAAAACGATAAATAATTGAACAAAAAGCATGTGAAAAAGAGTGGTCAACCTCACTAATCTTCAGGGAAATGCAAATTAAACCTACTGTGAAATGTTATCTCACCCTAGTTAGAATGATTATATCAAAAAGACAAAAAATCACAAATGCTGTTAAATATATGGAAAAAGAGGAACCCTATATACTGTTGGTGAGAATGTTAATTAGTACAGCCACTGTAGATAACAGCATAGAAATCTTCTTTGGGGGCCAGAGGGTACCAGAGATTGAACTCAGGGGCACATGACCACTTATCCACATCCCCAGCTCTATTTTGTATTTTATTTAAAGGCAGGGTCTTACTGAGTTGCTTAGCACCTTGCTTTTTGGTGAGTCTGGCTTTGAACTCTTGATCCTCCTGCCTCAGCCTCCCAAGCTTCTGTAATTACAGGCATGTACCACTGTACCCAGCTGCCGCCCTCTGGCTGGGCACAAATCACGAGCCACTGAAGCAGGAACAAAGTTTATTTCTGAACTCCACCAGCACACTCCACACAGGTTCCCTGGGAATTCTCCCGTGAACCACGCATGAGGTGTTCTCTGGGGACACACTACATCAACAGGAAATTCCTCCTCCCAAAATCCCTCCTACCTCACTTCCCCAACCAATGGGAACTCTCCGGGAGTCCCGCTAGAGCTCCAAAGTAGCAGGCCAAGGCGGACAGCAGGGGTCTAATCTCCAATTGAATGCAGATCTTAACATAATCATTATCATCTCAATGGCTTACTTGTGTCACCTTTCAACCAAAAAGGCCATGTATCATTCCTACTTGGCTATGGCTCTCAGCACCCAGCTAGTATAGAAATCTTTAAAAATAAACTAAAAATAGATCCACCATATCATACAGTGATCACACTATTTGCAGTATATCCAAAGGAAAGAGTGAATTATGTCAAAGCAGTTATCCAACTTTTCATGATAATTCAGGACTACTCACAATGAGAAGATAAGAGAATCAATCTAGGTGTCCATTGACTGAAAAATGGATAAAGAAAATGTGGTAGACATGCACCATGGAATTTAACTTCATCATAGAAAATCCTGTCACTGGCTGCAACTTGGATGAGCCTGGGAGACAGTATATGAATTAGGCAGAGAAAGACAACTACCATGTGTTCTTATTTACATGTGGAAGCTAAGAAAAAATTGACTTCATGGAAGTCAAGAATGGAATAGTAGTTTCCAGAGGTGGAGGGTATGGCACCGGCAGAGGTGATAAAGGGGATTGCTAGCAAGTAATCAGATATAGGGGTGCAGATGGATAGGGAAAATAATTTACAATATTCTGTAGCACAGTAGGAATACAAATGTGCTATACCCAGTTACTTGAAAAAAGAGAGGACCTATTTATTTTCTTAAGCAGAATCATGTAAGTGTTCTTACAGAACCATGTAAACAGTATACTTAGCAATTAATTGTATTTTGCAAGAAAACTAGTAGAAAAGATTTTGAGTGTTTCTAACACAAAGAAATGATAAATGCTTAAAGTGATACATATGGCAGTTACCCTGATAATGATTATTACACATTGCATTCATGTATTGAAATACCATTGTACCACATAAATATGCACAATTATTAACAATTACAAATAAAAGCACGGTGAACTTTAAAAGATTTGCATGTAATTAATTTTGAAATTACCATGTGTCATAATAATATGGATGTATCACACTTCATAATATACCTTATTTTCTTTCAGAAAAGTCAGAATAACATTACATCTTCCACATTTACATGGTTCTGCTTAAGAAAATGAATAGGTCCTTTCTTTTTTCAAGTAACTGGTATAGCACATTTGTGTAGGTGTTCTTAGGTGAATCTGATAGTTTTTTAACATACTTAATAGCCATATGAATATAATCTAATAAAGGAGTGAGGTCAAGTGTGGCTACAGTGGTTAGGAAGAGTGGTAGTGTGCTTTTTTCCACTAAGTTTTTCTCTGAGAAAACAAACCAAAATGGTTTGTGAACTCTGTTGGCATTAACAGATTATTCAAAATATATTTGAAGAGCCAAATGAGTTGGCTCATGCTTGTAATCCCAGCTACTTGGAAGGCTGAGGCAGGAGGATAAAAAATTCAAGGCCAGCCTAAGCAACTTAGTGAGACTCTGTTTGAAACTAAAATTTTTAAAGGGCTTGAAGTGTATCTCAGAGTACTTGCCTAGCATGCTGAAGACTCTGGATTCAGTCCTTAATACAGTGAAAAAGAAAAAAAATATTTAAGGGCCTATGAGTATCAGCCACTATTATGGGACTGCTGATACAAGAATGAACTAGTCAGATAAAGCTCCTGACCTCATAGCTTTTGCATTTCATTAAGAGATGATAAATAGCAAACAAACCAAAAAAAAAAAAAAAGAACAATTTCAGACTGTTAAGAGCAAGCAAAATGAGGCCCTGGGTTCGATCCTCAGCACCACGTAAAAATAAATAAAGGTATTGTGTCCAACTACAACTAAAAAATAAAAAAAAAATTTAAAAAAAAAAAACAAGAGCAAGCAAAGAAATCACATAATATTTTAGGTAGATGATAAGAGTATGGGCCTGGCTTAGGCTTAGACTGATCAGAAAAAGCTTCTCTGAGGTTGTGTTATTACTGGAGTATGGGAATTAATTTGTCATATAAAAACTTGACCTAAATTCTGCAGAAGATAGCACTTATAAAATGCCTACAATACAAAATTTTTGGTGTATTTAAGTTTGGCTAGTCTTAGCTCAGAGGAAAGTCATTGATAGGTGTTGAACAAAGGAATGACAGTATATGATTTTAAAAGATCTCTGACTTCTCTGTGGAAGAGAGATTATAGAGGCTCAGGAATAGAAGTGAAATTTAATAGTGTGCTAAAGTTAGCTTTAACTGGTTAGAATAATAGAAGAAGAAAGGTGGTGGTTATAAATTTAGGACACAGCAGTTAATAGATGCTGTTTAAGTTATAGCTAGAGGAAATAACCTTTAGGAAATTTAGGACACACCAGTTAATAGATGCTGTTTAAAGTTATAACTAGAGGAAATAACCTGTAGGAGAGATTATTGACTGAGCCTTGAAGTACTTCAGCATTTAAAACTGAATAGAAGAGCCAACATAGACTGAAAGAGTGGCTAAACGATAGGAACCTACCTTGAGAGTGAAGAGCCCTGGAATCCAAGAACAAAGTGTTGAATACTGCTGAGAAGTAAGATGAGAAGCTGCAGAACTGACTGTTGGCTTTGGTTAATGCAGATCACTGGTGATCTTTTACATGTGGTATCCTGGAAGGACAGTACCATAAGGCATATTTTTGAGCTGACTGAAGAATGAATAGGAGATAAGGAAATGAAATAGTGTGGAGAAATGTTTCAAGAAGTTTTACTGTGAGAGAAGAGAGAAATGGGTTGGTAGAGAGCCTGGGAAAATCAAAGGAAGGCTGTTTATTTCAGGTTTTCACCTTGGAAAGTTCCAGGACTTATAGGTAGGGTAATAAGGAATGATAGGCCATAGAGAGTGAGCAACTGGTATTGAAGAAAAGTGAGCTAATGAGGAGTCCTTGAGAAGGCAAGCAGTGATGAATTCCAGAATACAGAAAGGGGTAGGTCTTCACTTCCTTTATTTCTCACAAGAGGAGGTAAAGTAGAGAATATGGGTATATAAGTGACAATAGGTTGTAGATTTACTAGAGGGAAAGTAAGAACATTCCTTTGGCTTCTGTTTCCTTAATTATATTTTGTTTTGTTTTTTTGGAGAAGAGATCTTACCTAGGCTGGCCTTGGACTCCTGGACTCCAAGGATCCTCTGCCTCAGCCTCATGAGTAGCCAGAACTACAGGTGTATATCACTACACCCATCTCTTATATTTGAAGCTAGATCTTTAGCAGGGATGGAGAGAGTTTTGAGAAAAGAAGTTATGAAATAATTGTCAGAAAGGTAAATTTGCTAAGGAAGCAATGATGAGCACCTCTTTAAGATTTGTGTTTCTCAGTTTAAGTACAGCCAATCAGCCTTGTTATGTGAATTTTCTCCATTGTTATGAGTTGGTTAAATAAATGATTTGCTAAAGATTGTTTACTGACAGTGTCAATATTGAACTCAGAACTTTTTATCAAAATGAAATAGACTTAATAACTGTCACATTAACTTGTCAGATGGTAACAAGAACTAAATGATGATTTTTCACTTAGTCAAAAACATTTGGAAAGAACATCTACTTAATGTATAGCTTTTTTCTTCTTTTTCATAATCAACAGAGTTTTTTTTCCCCTTGTTGCTCAATGGTTGGTGGTAATACATTCATTTATATTTTGGGCATGGGCTAATTAAAAATACTTACTCCTAGATATATCTTTAGAATTGATTAGTGAATATTTCTTTCTCTCTTCCTCCTTCCTCTCTCTCATGCAAAGGAGACAGGAAGAGGAGGTTTCAATGAGTGACAAAATAGCCAAAGTATCTTTGTGTGCCAATTATGAAATAAGGTCTATTCACTTTTTATAACCATTTATGCAGAACTTTCTGAAATTCAGATGCTCTGATGCAGTATTTCTTATTTAAATTTTAGCTTTTTACACTGTCAAATTGAAACAAATCTGTACTACCTGATAATTTTCATAGGGCCTGATTTGCCCTGAGATATAGATGCTTTTTTATTTTTCAGTAAATAGCTATTTTGCTTGGTTTTTGTATTTGAGAGCTACAGCACTACATAAATCATGTTTTATGAAAATTCACATCCACTTTACTTGAGTTATAAGTCTAGAAGAACGAAATGCAACTAAATTGTAAAATGCAACAGTAGATGAAGTCAGAAAAGCTATTAATGGCCCCTGGAAGAAAGATTGCAAATGCCATTTTGATTTACTTGTTTCACTTTAAAAAAAAATAAGTAAATTACAATTTTTTATTTATTTCAAGTTTCCTAGTCTTAATCCATTTTATGTTGCTATAACTGAATACCATAGACTAAGTAGTTTATTTTATTCTTTTTAGTTATAAATGATAGTAGAGTCTGTTTTGATATATTTATACAAACAGGAAATATATCTTATTCTAATTAGAATCCCATAGACTAAGTAATTTATAAAGAATAAAATTTTGTCATTCATGTTTTACATATGGGAGGCATTTAAAAATATAGGAATAGTTATTTCCCAAAATGTTATTCTTAGAAAGAAAACAGAAATAAAAGGCATTATGAAATATTTTTTAAAAAGAATAAAAGTTCATTTAGGGTTGGGGCTGTAGCTCGGTGGTAGAACACCTGCTTCACATCTGTGGAGGCACTGAATTCAATCCTTAGAACCACATAAAAATAAAGAAATAAAAATATTGTGTTCATCTACAACTGAAAAAAATATTGAAAAAAAGAAGTTCCTTCAGCTCATGGTTCTAGATGCTGAGAAGTTCAAAGTCACAGATGGTAAAGTTATTGCTGGTGGGAACTCTATAGAGTCTTGAGGCAACCAGGATATCAAGTGATGCTAGGGTCACATACAAGAGAGAATCAAACTGTTTTTTATAACAGACCCACTCTGGAGATAACCTGTTAACCCACCGATGAATTATTCCATTGACAAGGCAGAGTCCCATTGAGCTAAATACCTCTTAAAGGTTCCACCTGGTTTCACCTCTTACACCTCAGGGTAAGGATTAAATTTCAACATGAATTTTAATGGAGATATTCAAACTATAGCATGTAGTTATATTAAGTAGTTTGTTTTACTTCCTGGGAAAAAAAGTTTGAGACTTTAGTTTCATTTTATGGAGGTGATGGAAATTTTCAGTAATGTTTAGAATCAGAAAAATGTTCTGTATCATAGTTTGTGGTGAGAAATCTTGATTGTGGTGACAGTTTTATGGGTGCATGCATTTATCAGAGATCATCGCATATGAATATTAAATGCAGTTGTTCCTTGGTATCTACAGGGTATTGGACCCAGGAACCACCCCATACCAAAATTTGTAGATAATCAAGTCCCTTATGTAAAATGTGTTATATTTACATACAATCTGCACACATCCTTTTGTAACTTTTAATCATTTATAGATTACTTATAATATGTAATATGTAATCTAATGTGAAGTCATATAAAACAATTTCTATATTGTTTAGGGAATAATGACAAAATCCTGTAAGAAGCTAGTAGTGTATTTCAGTGGTAGAGCTCAAGCTTAGCATAAGAGAGGCCCTGAGTTCAATCCCCAGCACTCTTCCTCCCACAAAAAAGGTTCTGTGTATGTTTGGTAAATATGCAGGTTTTTCTGTAGATATTTTCAACCATGGTTGGTTTCCATGGATGCAGAACTCACGGACGTAGAAGGCCAACTGTATGTACAGTCTAATAAAGTTGCAAGATAGCATATGTGGCAGTAAACACTTCACTTTAATTTGCATTCAGGAAATCATTCAAATATAGAATAGAGAGTGTCCAATTTTCCAATTTGCTGCCAAATTCAGAGCCACATCTAATGCTTAATTATAATGTACTTGCTCTCATAATTAACATATTTGTTTCAGTTATTTCTTTGATTTCATAAGAAATAATGGTGACAATAATGGTTTTTGAGCATTTTTTATGTGCTGAGCCCTCTGATAACTTCATATGTTACTTATTTAATTATGACAACCATTGAGACTGGTCTTACCTCCTTTACAGATGTGGAAACTAAGTCTTGAGAAACTTAAGCTCTTTGTTCAGGGTCATACAGATGCTAAGTAAACATTAGAACTGCAGTTTTACTCAGGCTGACTTGATTTCAACCCCAGTGCTTGGAAGATCTATTTTTTTTACTATCTTTTTATGTCCTAGGGTTTCTATGAAACATTGTTTTATTCCATTTTTTTCTCTATTCCATGACTTTTCTGCAGAAGAGTCATGGTATAAAGTTTCCTTGATATAACATGGAACATGTTATATTTGCATTACGATCTAAGCCAGTGGTGGTTCAAAGTATAGTATTTGGCCACTTCACAAACTTTTTGATGAGTTGAACCCAGAGGTAAAAGGAAACATTTAGAAATCTCAGCAATTTTGACTGTGCTGCAACAACTAAGTACATGGTTTTACATTTTAGAAAAGTACAGTCAGTAATGGATTCGAGGAGAAATAATGATTTCTTCACTTCGATAGTTTGAGAAGTACAGATCTAAGCCATTTTATAATAAAATATGGAGGGAAAATACCTGAAAACTGGAATTTCTGTTATATATTAGATGAAAAGTTAAAAAGTGATGCATCTTTTTATCTTCTGATATATAATGAAGAATTTTATTTGCATTAAAATCACTAGTGAAGCATAAGCAAATTTTTAGTCCTGAGTCCTCTAGTCACCATCTTTTCTCATACATACACTCACACACATATACATACACACATTTATGCATATATATTATGTTTTTTAATATATGCACAAATATATGTTGCAGCTCTGCTAATAAAACTTCAATAGAGAATGCTCTCACAGCAGCAGAGTTCTGAAGTGTTCAGCAAGCCCACCACACCAGAACTTTATGGACTTCTTTCCCAAAGAAATCACAACCAATATGTGGAATAGTGGATTTGAAAGCTATAGCAGCTCTACCACCTTTGGAGAAGCCAGCAGCTAGGCTCAGTTCCTGGGGGACTTTGGATCACTCACACCTTATCAAGCTAAAAGGAAATCAAGAGCCCAAACCTAGCACATTGTACCATATCTCAGCTACTTTCTATTACTCTTGTTGACGAAGTGTTCAAAATTGGGAATATTGAAATTTCATAGGTCACTCTTGTGAGAATAATCAGACATGCCGAGAAGGCTCTAACCAATATTGTTTACAAAATAGATGACATTCCAGGTGCACCCATGGATGTTTGCCAGGGAGTAGACACAGATGACACCAGTATTGAGAAACTGTAGTTCCTCCAGAAACATGTGTAAAAGTGGCTGGCCACCGACAGTCCTTTTAGAACAAAAAGAACCTGGTAGCCTTTAAGATCATGCCCCTGAAGAATATGAACAAATTTACCACACGTATCCTAGAAGTAGTCAACGTGCACATGGTGCTAAGCAAATCCAACAGCCAGACCTCAGTAGGGAGAATATCTATCAGCAATCCAAGAATGGGGGAAGCAGAAAACTTCAGTGGGAATAGCTTCATGCCAACAAATGACCCAACTGTGGCTCAAAACCAGGTGCTGAATTTGATTAAGACTTGCCCAAGACCTAGAGAATCACAGGATCCAGCCTCAACACATGGCTGTAGCTTCAATCAAGCAAGCTGTGGATTTTCTTAACAACAAGGGGCACATCTATTTTACTGTGGATGATGATCACTTTAAATTCACAGATGTGGAATAACTGGATCTTATTGGGTACCCGAGATATTTCTAGCTGGATCTGTTTGCACAGTCTGTTGCCTCCAGCTGTGCATATGTTTGTCCAGGTGACTTCAAGGAAGGAGATTCATCTGTAAAGGGTTTCAGCAGGCTTGAAACTTACTGACTGCTTTTCTGTTTTTGTATTTTGTGGTTTTGAAACTCAAAGGGAGGTGGACAATTAACAGGGATGTAAACTGGAGTGGAATTTCTTAAGTTTTCAAGTAAGCTCATTAGGATACCAGGATAGATGGGATTGGAAAAGGGATGCTACCAAGAGAGTTGGGCAGTTACTTAACACTTGGGAGTTTCTGTTCTTGAATGTTTCCTGTTCAGAGACAGTGAGCAGGATGAGGGTCTGTGGGCAGTGCATCAGCCAAGGAACTCACTGCCCTCCGTCTATCTTTGTTTCCCACTCTGGTTCTGTGGTGTTACGTTCAGAATTGCACTTTCCTTCCCTTTTTTGCCTTGTCTGCTGCTAAAGGTGGGTTTATATGCACATGAGGTTTAGCATTCTGGAATCATAGAATGGAGGATGGGAAGAAATGTTAAATAAAACAGTTCTGTTATTGAAAAAAAAAGCTTCAACAGAATGTTCTTTCTCATATTTCAGCTTTTTTCATATGATTTTACTTTTAATATTCTGAGAGTAACATGTATCCTAAACTGTAAGAACTCTTTTTAATTATATTTAAATATTTAGAATTTTTGGTTAAATAAATAGTAACTAACATATTTCAAATTTCTTGCCTCACTCACCTTTATAGCCGTGGAAACATGCAATAGTTACAAACTTGACTGGTCATTATCAGTTGAATTTTGTATATCAAATAAAAATTTTTGCCTAAAGGATATATCTATTGAGATAATATTGCAAACTCTATTTTTTGAGAAAATTTTTTTGGGGTCCTGGGGAATTGAACTCAAGGGCATTGGACCGGTGAGTTGCTACATCCCCAGCCCTTTTTATTTTTTTAAGACAAGGTCTTGCTAAGTTGCTTAGGGCCTTACTAAGCTGATCTTAAACTTCTAATCCTCCTGCCTCAGCCTCCTATGTCACTGAGATTACAGGTGTGTGCCACTGCACCCAGTTCCCTATTTTCACTAGTAGAAATTATCTCTAAATTGCTTCCCAGATTAATCTTCTTCATGTACCAGATATTTTATAGATTCAAATTGAATATTATATCATCTTCTAGAAATTTTGCTAAGAGGAAAAAATTATCCCAGTCAGTAAAACTTATGCATGTGCATAAGTTTTACTGACTTAGCCTCTTCCCTTCCCCTCCAACCCATCTACTACTAGAACAGTACATTTTTAGGTTTATTGACTAGGATTTAGCATAATTTTATATAGGTATATATACATATACATATAGAAAAAATCCAGTCATTTCCCCTATGTTTAACTTTACTGTTATTCTGATTTCTCAGAAACAAAACTAGAAATATGCTGTTTTGTATTCATTCTAGCTTTCATTCCATATGACACTATTTATTAGTTTTTAAATGTTATATTAGTTACAATAGTTTTGGCTTTGTTTTAGAATGCCAGTCTTTTATATGTGAAACATATATTTCTCTGACTATTTTGTGTTTATGGTTTAATCTAGATTTTGAAAGTGATAGAAACCATAAATTGGCAGTAGTACAGCTTATTTATCCATGTGTCACTTGATAGATATTTGGATTATTCCTACCTTTCACCTATTGTTAATAATTCTTCTGTGAACATTCATGAAAAGGTTATTGAGCAGATATATGTTTTCATTTGGGTGGAGGTGGATCTATACCTAGGAGTAGAATTAGTGAGTCTTGTGATAATTTTTTAAATTTTTTATTTATATATGACAGGATGCATTACAATTCTTATTACACATATAGAGCACAATTTTTCATATCTCTGGTTGTATAAATAGTATATTCATACCAATTCATGTCTTCATACCTGTACTTTGGATAATAATTTTCATCACATTCTACCCCATGCCTCTTCCCTTCCCCTCCAACCCCTCTGCCCTATCTAGAGTTCGTCTATTCTTCCCATGCCCCCCCTCCCTACCCCACTATGAATCAGCCTCCTTATATCAAAGAAAACATTCAGCATTTGGTTTTTTAAGATTGGCTAACTTCACTTAGCATTATCTTTTCTGACTCCATCCATTTACCTACAAATGCCATGATTTTATTTATTTATTTATTTATTTTTAATATTTATTTTTTAGGTGTAGATGGACACAACACAATACTTTTATTTTATGTGGTGCTGAGGATTGAAGCCAGGTCACGCCAATGCTAGGCGAGTGCTCTACCGCTGAGCCACAATCCCAGCCCTGATTTTATTCTCTTTCATTGATGAGTAATATTCTGTTGTGTATATATGCCCCATTTTTTTTTATCCATTTATCTATTGAAGGGCATCTGGTTGGTTCCACAGTTTGGCTATTGTGAATTGTGCTGCTATAAACTTTGATGTGGCTGTGTCCCTGTAGTATGCTGTTTTTAAGTCCATTGGGTATTGACCGAGGAGAGGGATTGACCGAGGAGAGGGATAGCCGGGTCAAATGGTGGTTCCATTCCCAATTTTCCAAGAAATTTCCATACTGTTTTCCATATTGGCTGTACCAATTTGTAATCCCACCAGCAGTGTATGAATGAATGTACCCTTTTCCCCATATCCTCACCAACACTTATTGTTTTTTATATGTATAATAGCTGCCATTCTGACTGGAATGAGATGACATCTTACAGTGGCTTTGATTTGCGTTTCTCTAATTGCTAGTGAAGATGAACATTTTTTCATCTATTTGTTAATTGATTGTACATCATCTTCTGAGAAGTGGCTCTTCAGGTCTTTGGCCCTTTTATTGACTTGGTTATTTGTTTTTTTGTTGTTTAGCTTTTTGAGTTCTTTATTTACCCCTCACACATCAGATAGATGTGTGTGAGGGGTAAAGATTTGATCCCAAGATGTAGGCTCTCTATTCACCTCACAGATTGTTTTTTTTTTTTTCCACACAGATTGTTTTTTTTGCTGAGAAGAAACTTTTTAGTTTGAGTCCATCTCATTTATTGATTCTTGATTTTAATTCTTGTGCTACAGGAGTGTTAAGGAAGTTGAGACCTAATCCCACATGATGGAGATTAGGGCCTACTTTTTCTTCTATTAGACCCAGGGTATCTTGTTGTATTCCTAAGTCCTTGATCCATTTTGAGTTGAGTTTTGTGCATGGTGATAGATAGGAGTTTATTTTCATTTTGTTGCATATGGATTTCCAGTTTTCCCAGCAACATTTGTAGAAGAGGCTATCTTTTCTCCAAAGCATGTTTTTGGCACCTTTGTCTAACACAAGATAATTGTAATTTTGTGGGTTTGTCTCTGTGTCCTCTATTCTGTACCATTGGTCTACCAGTCTGTTTTGGTGCCAATACCATGCTTTTTTGTTACTATTGTTCTGTAGTATAATTTAAGGTCTGGTATAGTGATGCCACTTGCTTTACTTTTCTTTCTAATGATTGCTTTAGCTATTCTAGGTCTCTTATTTTTTTCAGATGGATTTCATGATTGCTTTTTTTTATTTCTATGAGGAATGTCATTGGAATTTTGATCAGAATTGTATTAGATCTGTATAGTGCTTTGGAAGTATGGCCCTTTTGATAATATTAATTCTGCCTATCCAAGAGCAAGGTAGATCTTTCCATCTTCTAAGGTCTTCTTTGATTTCTTTCTTTAGGGTTCTGTAATTTTCATTATATAGATCTTTTAACTCTTTCGTTAAGTTGATTCAAAAGTATTTTATTCTTATTTTTATTTTTTTGAGGCTATTGAGAATCAGGTAATTTTCCACATTTCCCTTTTTGAGGATTTGTCACTGATATGCAGAAATGCCTTTGACTTATGGTTGTTGTTTATTGTCCTGCTACTTTGCTGAATTCATTTACTAGTTCTAGAAGTATGCTGGTGGAACTTTTAGGATCTTCCAAGTATAGAATCATATCATCAACAAATAGTGCCAATTTGTGTTCTTCTTTTCCTATGTGTATCCCTTTAATTTCTTTCGTGTGTCTAATTGCTCTGGCCAGTGTTTCAAGAACTATGTTAAATAGAAGTGGTGAAAGTGGGCATCCATGTCTTGTTCCAGTTTTTAGAGGGAATGCCTTCAATTTTTCTCCATTTAGAATGATGTTGGCCTGGGGCTTAGCATAGATAGCCTTTATAATGTTGAGATATGTTCCCTAGTTTTTCTAGTGTTTTGAACATAAATCGATGCTGTATTTTGTCAAATGCTTTTTTTGCATCTATTGAGATGATCATATGATTCTTATCTTTAAGGCTATTGATGTGATAAATTACATTTATTGATTTCCGTATGTTGAACCAACCTCGCATCCCTGGGATGAATCCCACTTGATCATGGTGCATGATCTTTTTGATATGTCTTTGTATTTGATTTGCCAGAATTTTATTGAGAATTTTTCATCTATGTTCATGAGAGATATCCATCTGAAGTTTTCTTTTTTTGATGTGTCTTTGCTGCCTGGTTTTGGAATCAGAGTGATATTGGCCTCATAGAATGAGTTTGAAAATGCTGCCTCTTTTTCTACTTCCTGAAATAAATTGGAGAGTGAAATAAATTAGAGAACTTGGCTGTGTATCCATTCAGTCCTGGGCTTTTCTTGGTTGGTAGACTTTTGATGGTATCTGCTATTTTTTCACTTGAAATTGATCTATTTAAATTGTGTATATCATCCTATCTCAATTTGGGCAAATTATATGACTCTAGAAATTTGTTGATGTCTTCCATATTTTCTATTTTATTGGAGTACAGGTTTTCAAAAATAATTTCTAATTATCTTCTGTATTTCTGTAGTGTCTGTTGTGATATTTCTTTTTTCATCATGTATGTTAGTGATTTGAGTTTTCCCTCTCCTTCTCTTTGTTAGCATGGCTAAGGGTCTGTCAATTTTATTTATTTATTTTTCAAAGAACCAACTTTTTGTTCTGTCAAGTTTTTCAATTGTTTGTTTTGTTTCAATTTCATTGATTTCAGCTCTGACTTTAATTATTTCCTGTCTTCTTTCTACTGCTTTTGGTGTAGATTTGTTCTTCTTTTTCTAAGGCTTTGAGATGTAGTGTTAAGTCATTTATTTGTTGACTTTTTCTTCTTTTAAGGAATGAACTCCATGCAATAAACTTTCCTCTTAGAACTGATTTCATAGTGTCCCAGAGATTTTGATATGTTGTATCTGTGTTCTCATTCACCTCTAAAAATTTTTAATCTCCTCCTTGATGTCTTCTGTAACCCATTGTTCATTCAGTAGCATATTGTTTAGTCTACAAGTGTTGGAGTGGATTTTATTTCTTGTTTTATCATTGATTTCTAATTTCATTCCATCATTATCTGATAGAATGCAGGGTAGTATTTCTACTTTTTAATATTTGCTAAGAGTTCCTTTGTGGCATAGTGCATGGTCTGTTTTAGAGAAGGATCCATGTGCTGCTAAGAAGAAAGTATATTCTCTTGTTGAAGGTTGGAATATTCTATATATGTCAGTTAAGTCTAAGTTATGGATTGTATTATTGAGATCTATAGTTTCTTTGTTCAGCTTTTGTTTGGAAGATCTATCTAGTGATGAAAGACGTATGTTAAAGACACCCAAAATTATTGTGTTGTAGTCTATTTGACTCTTTAACTTGAGAAGAGTTTATTTGATGAACATAGCTGCCCTGTTGTTTGGGGCATATATATTTATAATTGTTAAGTCTTGTTGGTATATGGTTCCATTGAGCAGTATGTAGTGTCCTTCTTTATCCTTTTTGGTTGACTTTAGTTTGAAGTCTACTTTATTTGATATGAGGATGGAAACCCTTGCTTGCTTCCACAGTCCATGTGAATGGTGTGATTTTTCCCAACCCTTCACCTTCAGTCTGTGAATGTCTTTTTCTATGAGATGAGCCTGAGGCAACATATTGTTGGTCTTTTTTTTTAAATCCAATCTGCTAGTCTATGTGAGTTTGATTGGTGAGTTTAAGCCATTAACATTCAGGGTTATTATTGAGACATGATTTATATTCCCAGCCATTTCTGTTTATTTTTGGTATTTAATGTGACTTGGTTTCTCCTCTGATTAGATTTTCTGGTATGCTAGGCATGTTCATTATGGTGTGCCTTGGTGTAGATCTGTTGTAATTTTGTACATTTAGAGTCCTGTAAGCCTCTTGTATTTGGTTTTCCAATTCATTCTTCATGCTTGAGGAATTTTCTGATACTATCTCATTGAAGAGATTGTGCATTCCTTTGGTTTGAAACTCTGTGCCTTACTCTTTCACAATAACTCTTAGATTTGGTCTTTTGATGCTGTCCCATAATTCTTGGGAACTTTCTGTTCATGGTTTCTAACTTTCTTCACTGTGTAATCAACTTTATTTTCCAGATTGTATACTTTGTCTTCATTATATGACATTCTTTCTTCCACATGAGCTAGTCTGTTGGTTATGCTTTCTATTGAGTTCTTTATTTGATTTATTGTATCCTTCATTTCAAGGATTTTCGACTTTTTTTTTCAGGGTCTCTCTCTCTCTCTCTCTCTCTCTCTCTCTCTCTCTCATCTTTTGCTACCTGTATTTGTTCTCTTATCTCATTGTTGGAGTGATCAGTTTTTGCTTGTACTTTCTCATTTAGGTCATTATTTAATTCAAAGATTATAGATTTTGTTATTATCGTGTCCTAGTTTGTTTGGGGCACTTTCCTCCCATGGTAGTCTGCTGGTTGGAATGGGCAGTCCTGCGACAGAGGCTAGGCTCTGTTGGGTGTCTGCCCCATTTGGGAGGGGTGGACTGGGTCTGCTGTGCTCCTGGATCCAGCAAAGGCTGGTGTGGGTGGATCTGGGACCCTGGGCTTGACCTCCTGCTGTACTCCTCCTGCTGGTCCGAAGGGGTGGTCCTGTGCCAATGGCTTGGCTCTGCCAGTGTCTGCCTCGCAGGGGAGGAGTGAACCAGGCCTACTGAGAGCCTGGATGCCTGTATGCTGATGTGGATAGTCTGGGCTGGATCTTGGCTCCTGGAGTTGTCCACTGGTCAGAAGGGGCGGTCCTGCACCAGAGGATAGGCTCTGGTGAGTATCTGCCCCACCAGGAAAGGGGTGGACCAGGTGTGCTGTGCACCTGGGCCCTGCAGAGGTGGATCTGGGCCCTGCAGAGGTGGATCTGGGCCGAGTCTTGTGATAATTTTATGTTTAACTTTTTGAGAACCATCACACTATTTTTCAAAGAAGCTGCATCAATTAGTTCTCACTCCAGAAGTTTATGAGTGTTCCAGTTTCCCAATATCTTGACCAACACTTGTTATCGTCTATTATTGTTATTATTATTATCGTTATTATCATTATTATTGCCATCCTAAGGGGTGTGAAATATTATCTTATAGTTTTGATTGGCATTTCCCTGATGATTGACGTTGAGTGTTACTTCATGTAACATGTTACTTAGCATTTGTGTATTTTCTTTGTAGAAATGTCTATTCATATTCTTCCTCAATTTTTAAATTTTTTGTTCTTTTAGCATTGTCCTGGGAAACATTATTTATATATCTAGTTTAAGCACCTTGTCAGATATGTGAGAGATAATATTTTCTCCTTTCAGTTATCTTTTCACTTTCTTGGTGGTATCATTTGCAGCACAGAAGCTCTCCTTTGATGAAGTTGTAATGTATATTTTATTTTTATTTTTTGCTTGTGTTTTTTTAATATTGTTTTTAGGGACCCACATAAACATTTAAAGGGGTCATGAAGATTAACTTCTGTATATTCTTCTAGGAGTTTTATAGCTCTAGTTGGTACATTCAGATCTGTGATCCATTTTAAGTTTATTTTTGTACAGTTGAGCCAAATTCATTTTTTTTTCAAGCATGAGATATCCAGTTATCTTAAACTGCTTGTTGAAAATATTATTATATCCCAATGGAATTGTTTTGGTATCCGCGAAGCCCAGTCTGAGACTTCCTTGCCCATCCACAAACATAGCCATCAGTAAAGGTACAGGTGTTTAAAACTCAGGATACAAAGAATGTAGAGGAGAAACCACATTGATTTTTCAGTTAAGCTTCAATTAAGTCCTTGTTGTTATTCTGTTAATTATCTATTGCTGTGTAACTATAACATATTTCCCCAGAATGCAGTGACTTAAAACGGAAAACTTTCTGTTGGTCATGAATCTGAGAAACTTAGCTATGTAGTTCTGACTTTGGGGTCTCTTACTAAGTGACATTCAAGGAGTCTGTTGGGTGTACAGTCAAATCAAGGCTTGGCTGGGGTTGGAAGATAGCTTCTAAGATGACTCACTCACGGGGGCTGTGACAAAGCCTTGGTTCTTCACCATAGGGACCTCTATGTAGAGTTCCTTGAGGTATTTCATGATATGGTGGCTGGTTTGTCCCAGTGATTTAAGAGAGTAAATAGGAAATGAAGGGCTGGGAATATAGCTCAGTAGCATCGCATTTTCCTAGTATGGGACAGACCCTGGATTCAATCTCCAGTATCACACAAACACACAGGAAACTGAAGTGAAGTGCCTTTATTGCATGTTGGTTATTATCTATTGTCTTGTCTTTTTTATTCTTTTCATTAAAATTGAGTCACAGTGTTTTCAAAGGAACACCAAATATTTTGTGGACATATTTTAAGCCACATATTCTGGTCAGTTTTATTCAAAGGGAAATCTAATCCCATACAGCTGATGTTCCTTCATGCTAGATACCTAATAAATAAAATGATCTCCAAAATTGTCCCCCCCATGTCCTCGATGTTTCCAGTCTAACAAGTCTTATTTTATTTTAGCATCAAGACAAAGTAGAAGGCTGTGTGTGTGTGTGTGTGTGTGTGTGTGTGTGTGTGTGTATAAAACGTTCTATCAACAAATGTGACAGAAATAACATGATTTCTAAATTGAAATAAATGTCATAAAATTTCTTTTTTGTATCCCTAAATTCTCAAACATTTCCAAGTTTCCCTCCAGGAAAGAATGTACATGTAGTTATCATTGAGTCTTTTTTGAATACTTCAATCACCTGTGAACTAGGAGACCAAAATTTTTACCACTTCTAACTTATGAAACATTTTAAAGTTAGTCATTACGTTTGTAGTAGGACCATATGAACCCATTTCAGTAATTTGCTTTGTAACCTTGAGTCCTCCTACACACTCTTTTGTAGGTAATGATTTTGCATGAGTTTGGAAAGAGTCTTTAGCTGAACACTGTGGGAGGATGAACACAGAAGAAGTGGAGTTATTGAGTGACTCCAAGTACAGAAACTATGTAGCTGCAATTGACAAAGCACTGAAGAATTTTGAATACTCCAGTGAATGGGCAGATTTGATATCAGCACTTGGAAAACTTAACAAGGTATGTTTATCTTGTCCATTTCATTAAAAGATTAAAAAAATCAGAAATCTGTGTTTATCTTATTGGATTTCTCTAAATCTTGAAGTAAAGAATATGCAGTCATAACTAAACATTAATTTTGATAGTGCTATTTTACTTTATTATTTCAAAGCATACTGTTTAGCACTTTTGAAGTTCTAATTAAAAAACAGAGCTTTAAAAATAGAGTTATTATCATTGTCATCACTTATAAAAACACAAGACTGGGAAGCAAAGATGTTGCTAACTAACTATAAGGGTTAGTAAGTTTTCTAATTGAGCATCAGATATGGTTCTGGAGTTCCTGGCAACAAAATGAAAAACTGCAAGTGGAAAGCAGTAACTGTTGTATCCTTTCCAAATGATGCGTGTATAGCAACAAGGAAACATTTTATAAGCTTTCGCTGTGATTCAGTACTTTTTAAAAAGGCAACTCTATATATAGTCACTTAGACCTTGGAGCTTGGCTTTCAATTGATCCTTCTTCATGTATCTGGTTTAAACCACACTTATTGTAGTAGCATCACTGATAATCTCCTAGCTTTTCATTTTGACTTTTTGCTTTTTTAACTGAGATGAAGATTTTCTCAACTTACACCCATAATTTTACAATTGTTTTTGTTATTAACTAAGAATGCTCTAAATATTAAAAAGGATATATGGGAAAAGTATAGTCTTACAATAATTAACATCAAGCGTCATAGCACACTTAGAAATTTATCTTAAAATACATAGCAAAGACACTCATTTTCAACTCAATAATCACTACACATAATAACCTCTTCTCTCCATAAATTTGTCTTGGCAAGTATTGTTTCAATAACAATATGTTCTTTCTGTTAACATGGAATGAATGTATTTTTAAGCAAATTAATACTTTTTTAAAATTTCAAATAAAATATATATTGATGTCACAGACAAAAAATGAATGCCCTACAATGATAATTTTTATAACATATGAGAAAATGGAATAAAACAAAATATTTTTTCTCATCTGCATTTAAATGTTTTCTTCAAGGTTTTACAAAACAATGCAAAGTACCAGGTAGTACCCAAAAAGCTGACCATAGGCAAGCGCCTTGCTCAATGTCTACATCCAGCATTACCAGGTGGAGTTCATCGGAAGGCACTTGAAACATATGAAATCATCTTCAAAATCATTGGACCTAAGCGACTTGCCAAAGATCTTTTTTTATATAGGTAAGAATGATTTTATTATCTATTTCATATAATATAAATTAAAATGTATTGCTAACTCTTAAGCTTTCTGCACTAAAAACTGAAAAATTGAAAGCTCCTTCATGACCAAAAGTTTTTGATTCCAATCTTAACTATTTGAGTTAAGTAATATAGAAAAACTTAGACCATTCCTTAAGGTAAGTTTCTTTTTCATTCTCAGCAATTATTTATGAAAGAAGAATTTTCATTCAAAATCATTGGAACTATAGAACAGTCTACCTTTTATAAGCTTGAAATTTTGCCTGGTAAAAAATAAAATACCTTGATTTCTAACATTATTTACCATTCTTTATTTTCAGTTGGCTTCCGTGGAATTACTTTTTCTTGTTTACTCTTTGTAAATCTCCTTTATCAGCCTTTTTTTCTTTACCTGAATTCAATATTTGCATTTCTTAAGACTTACTTAGTAACCTACACGTTCTTATATTTTCACTTTATATTTTCTCATCAGGTAAGTTTATCCACAACCATGATTTAAAAAAAAATTTTTTTGTAGTTATAGATGGACAGAATGCCTTTATTTTATTTGTTTATTTTTATGTGGTGCTGAGGATCGAATCCAGTGTCTCATGCATACTAGGCAAGTGCTCCACCACTGAGCTATAGCCCCAGCCCTGTTACAACCATGATTTTTAAAAAAAGTTTATTATGTATATATAAGGTACAACATGATGTTATGAAATACATAAAACAAAATGGTTACTACAGTTAAGCAAATTAATATATCCATCATTATCTCACATTGTTACCTTTTTGTGAGTCTTTGTTTTTTTTAACATTTTTTTATTATTAGTTGTTCAAAACATTACAAAGCTCTTGACATATCATATTTCATATATTTGATTCAAGCAGATTATGAACTCCCATTTTTATCCCGTATACATATTGCAGATGCACATCGGTTCCACATCCACTTTGTATGTGTGTATGTGAGAGAGGCAAGAGCAACTAAAATCTACCCAATTAGTAAAAATTCCTTAAACAAATCAGTATTAACTGTGGTCCTCATGTCATATGTTAGATCTCAAGATAATTTTCATTATACTTATCTGCTGCCTTGAATTCATTGACCTACATCTCCCTATCTTCTTTCATCCCTTATAATCAGAGTTTTATCCTTTATGCACTGACTCCCAAGTTGATATCTCTAGCTCTGGATTTAGCCTTAAACTCCTGAATTACCTGATCTCTGAGGATCTTTACAGGCAGGTACAGCTTTACGTTTTCAAAATTAAACTCATCCTCTGTTCCTGGAAATCTGGTCTTCCTGCAGTGTACTAAAGTTCAGTGAATTGCACTACCTTCTCTCTACTCACACAAGCCTAAAATCAGAGCTACACATGATATCTTATTAGTCCCACATATATTTTCCCACTACCCCTTTACAGTCTGCAACTAAGACTTCTGTCTCATAATGGTTATGAGCAGAAGATTCTGGAGTCAAATTAGCTCTATGATCTTTGACCATTTTCACCTCTTTATATACTTACCTGCAAAATAGAAATAAGGTTACTAATGCCATAGGTTGTTAGAATTTAAAATGTTAAGTTACCAAAAGTACTTAGAACAATGTGCTGCATATAGCAAGTACTTAATAAATATTAGTTATTATTACTATATATGTCAAATATATCTATTTTCTCAGCACCTTCACTGGCAGCATCTAGTCTTAGTAAGCATCACCTCTAGCCTGTGCTTTGTCATTGGCCTCCTAACATTCACCCACCACCTGATTTTCTTAAACTCTGCTCTCTGCACAGTACCAGAATAATCTAAAATATTTAATAAATAATGCCTCTTGTATCTTCTAAGACATCATATAAAATCACACTCAAAATTTGATTTCTCCTATGATATATATATATAACTCCAGTCACTTTTGTGATCAAAAAAATGTGCAAGGATTTCTCCCTACCAGGAAGCAAGCAGGTGGTTTTGCAGAGAACATCAACTGGACATCCTCTAGTCTAATTCAGTTTTAATGCTGTGTTCCTGGAGATAGTGTCAGATTTCACTGGTTGAGAGCTCAGTCCACAAGACTACTACCACTTCTGACACCAGGAGCAAGTCCAAGCTTCCAGACATTTGACCAACTGACTACAAGTTAGGGTTCCACTACCTCCTCTTTGGGCTTAGTTAATTTGCTGGAGCAGCTAAAGAACTCAGGGAAACATTCACCAGTTTCATAAAGGATATTTTAACAAATTCAAATACACAGCCATAGAAGAGAGAGATGGGGCAAGATCTGAAGGGTCCTGAGCACAGGAACTTCCATCCCTGTGGAGTTGGGATACACCACCCTCCTGATGGGTGAATGAGTTCAAAAGCTTTCTGAACCCTCATCCTTTTGGGTTTTTATTGGACACTTCTACATATGTGTGATTAAAGCATGTGTAGAAACATGATTTGACAAAAAAAAGGTATGCTTGAATGCAAAAGACTGAGTAGGGAAAACAGCAAAGCATGCCTCATCAGATTGTTCTTGGCCCTTCTGGGTAGCTTTCCTTCTTCCCTGGTATGGGGAGGACTCTTTCTGAACTGTGGGTTGTCTGATCTATCAACCATGGAAGGTCAGAGAATTTCTTTATGGCTACCTGAAAGTCAGAAAAGCAGGGAAAATTAGTTTCTATGGCTCACCTTGAATGAAGAGAAATTCTAGTTTCTGTGGCCTGCCTTTGAGGTAAAAAGGAGCAGGTGAAAGGGAGATAAAAGATAAGATTCTTTGCTTTATGAAGCCTAAAGCTCCCCCAGTATCATAACAAAACACTTTCATCTTCATTGCTATAAACCAAGGACAGATGGTCAAATACTTAAACGGAAGATATGCTTATTGCTCTATTCACTTAGAACAGAGGTGATGTAGTCTAATAAAAGATATGCTTATTGCAGTAGTGATTTAATAAGTAACAAGAGCTTTCAGACTTAAAAACCAAGAACCATGAATGAAAACCAAATTTAAATTATATTGTGTGCATCTATGAACATGTAACAACAAATCCCATCATTTTGTACAACTATAATGCACCAATTTTAAAAATTGAAATAAAAAGGAAAACCAAATTTATATCAGAGCATCACATGTAGAACTGTCATGATTTAAGACACAGAGGTGATAAGTTGGAAGAAATGCATGAATACATACACACATGTATATATCTCTCCTCCCTTAAAAGTTGATATAGCTTGGCAGCTTTAATCCAGGAGGTAGTTAAAATAAAGGTTTTGGAGTTTGGTTGTTGCTGTTATTTATTCCCTTCTTAGAATCATGCGGAAATATTTGAGTACAAAGTGTTGAAAAGCAAAGATTTTGGTGGAAGAAGATAGAAATTACAGGAAAGAAAAAGGAAAATGAATGAGGCTGGTCCCTGGCAAATTAAAAATAATGGGCCCTGGGGCACATAAAAGAAAGTAGTCTCAAAGGCTGACTGTAATTTTATGTGACTACATCTTTAGGTCAATCTGTATCTAAAATTGGAGGCAGAAATGTAAAGAGTTGAAGATTATTTCTATTTTGTATATAAACTAGAAGTAAGAGAGTCATAATTCAGTTGTTAAGTGCCTCCTAAGTGCAGGACATGGTACTGAGGACTTGAATACAGAAATAAAAAAAAATCATGATATTTCTGTGGGTTTCTGATATTTACAGTCTTTTAAAGAAGACACATGAAACAATTTAAAGCAATAAATGTTCTAATAAGATAATATTAAGTACAATGGAAACTTAAATTAGGGAACCTAACCTAGTCTAATTAAGAGGCAGTATCCTTAAGAAAATGACATAGGCTGGACTTGAACAACCCAGACATACAGAAAGGATATAAGTAAAGAAATCAGTGAGGAATCATCCAGTATAGCTGGAGTAGAGGGTGCGAGGGACAAAATTGGTGAGTGTACATGAGGTGTACAGAAGCATGCAGTGGCCGAATCTTAAGATAAGGCCACGCTGCCAACAGGAATGTGGCAATAGGAAACTAATGAAATTTCAACTGAGACCAACAATTTCATTAAGATGATAAAATAATGGTGGTCTCTTCTAGGTACGTGTCTGGTAGAGATAAAGAGAATTTATTATATTCAAAAAAATATCAAGGAGTGTGATATGGAGAGAAAACCTGATGATTGATTCTTGGAGTGGAAGACTTTTTTTTTTTTTAAAGGGTCTAGAGTGAGCCAGATAGATGGTGATAACAGTATTTTGAAATGGCAGTATTATAGTAAGAAACTGGTTTTAGTGAAAAGGGGAGAATTCTGTTTGGGAATTATGAAATATGTGGATTTCATCAAACAGCTAAGTTGCTCCTGGGTTCTTCAGTATGAAGCTCAGGTGAGAAAACTGGTTTAGTTTAATATATGTAGAAGTCTTCAATTTACAGTATCATTTTAAAGCAGCCAGTATATTTACTATTTCTTCAAAACATAAAAGATTTATATAGAGTTATAATTACAAATGAACTGATATTTTGTGATTATTTTACTTTTTCCCCTTCCCCCTTTTGTTGTTGTTTTAAATAGTTCTGGATTATTTCCTCTTCTTGCAAATGCTGCCATGTCTGTGAAACCAACTTTGCTCAGTTTATATGAGATATATTACTTGCCTTTGGGTAAAACACTGAAGCCTGGTCTACAAGGGTTGCTAACTGGTATTCTCCCTGGCTTAGAAGAAGGATCAGAGTACTATGAGAGGTAAACTGGTATTTGGTACAACTATGTAATCTACATCATGCATTTGTCAGCAAGCATCCATACATATGTTTTAACATCATAAAAATTAATTGTATGTCTTACTTCTAGATATTTCAGTATATTACATTAAGATTTCTATATCACATTAAGATTTCTATAGCAATAAAATTATTATATCTATAACATACTGAAAGTATAGCTCTATGGTATAAGTACAGATGTAGGAGATAGATGGACTGGGTTTAAATCTTGCCTGTATACATGCCTAATGAGCTTAGGAAAGCTTTTAAAATAGTTTCTTCATCTATCAAACTTATTCATCTATCTAATATTTATTTCATTGTGTTATTATAATAATGAAATCACTTAGTCCAGTGCCTTGCACATATAACTTATTCAAAAAATTGTGATTCATAGTTAGTATTCTTTTTCTCTTATTTCTGTGATTCAAAATTTAAAATAAGAAGATATTTATCAAGAGTGGTTGTTTTTGTTTTGGGTACTACAGGTTTAACCTGGGAATGCTTTACTAATGAATTACACCCAGTTCTTTTTAATTTTTTCTTTTTGAGACAGGATCTCTCTAGGTTGCTTAGGGCCTCACTAAATTTCCCAGGCTGACCTAAAATTTGGTGATTCTCCTGCCCCAACCTTCTGAGTCGCTTGTATTACAGACATGTGCCACTTTGCCCAGCTAACAGAACATTTCAATTAATGAAAAGAGTGGAAAACTGGTCCTAAAGTTTTATGGTCCAAAACTATACCAAAAGTTTTAAAATTGGTAATGGAAAAAAATAGCCTTAATATCAAGTATAGTGCTATTTTACTAGGTATTGACATGATACTCTTTGATATTTTAGCTTTTCAAAGAAAACAATTTGATTTATTTTAGAACTTATTATAAATTTTTGATAGCTAATAGTTGTAGACAATGAATAACAACATAAAGTATCTTTACTATTTCATCACTGATATTCTTACCAAATAAACTCAGTTAGGCAGGAGAAATTGAAAATGCCAAATTTACTTTGAGTGTACTTGATTATTTAAAATTTAAATAATTTATTCATGTGCACTGACCAGTTATTTTGTTGTATTTTATGTACTCCCATAATATAGTAAGAATCTAACCCTGAAAACATTGGATTACCTTGTAGGCTACTTTGAAAAAAATAATTTTATTCTCACAGGTTATTATTTTCTTTAAATTTAATTTAAATTTAACTAGTTTTGCTTATAATTTTAGAAATTTAATATGGAATTATTTCCTTTAGTTTATAAATCAGTTTTGTTTCTAATTATAATATTCTCCGGTTTGTAAACCAGGTACAATAGCACACACCTGTAATCCCACCTACTCAGGAGGCTGAGGCAAAACAATCACAAGGTCAAAGCCAAACTGGGAAATTTAGTGATACCATGTCTCAAAATTTTAAAAAGGGCTGCAGATTTAGCTCAGTGGTTTAGCATCCCTGTATTTAATCCCAGGTACCTGAAAAAAAAAAAAAAGAAGAAGAAGAAGAAGAAAGAAAGGAAAAAGGGGGACTCATAGGTGCATTACTATTTTAATACTTAGATAAATTGGGACCAAAAGAGATTACAGTGTTATCTCTTGATTTGACAATACTTTAATAGTCTTTATGTATTACATGGTTTATCTTACATTAAAAACAAGTAATTAAACAAGTAATTAATCTTTATGCAGTTCTTAAAGCACTAAAGCACCTTTGATTTCATAGGTCTGATTCATTAAAGCTATCATGAACTATATAGTATGTGATTTAAAAAAAAAGACATTTGAAAATGTCTTAAGATTTTGTAGGACAATAAAAGATATGTTCTACCTTGGTTTAATATTAACTAAAATGTGTATATGGTATTTTATTAGAGTAATTTAACAACCTAATGACATTAAATAGACTTGTGGTAGTGTTTTTATTCTTCTTATTTTACAAATGAGAAGACTGAACTAAAGAAAGATTAAGTAAATAGTGGAGCCATGGCTTAAACTAGTCCTCTAATTCTGAAGAATATTATTCTTCCTGTTTATCACACATGTTTCCAGAGTGGAGAATATGAGTACAGCATAGATGCTTTCATACATTTTTGGAAGAAAATAATTGATATCCTTTAATGTGACATTAAATATTTCCTTTCTTACACCACTTTATTTTGTTACTTAAGAACAAACACATTGTTGGAAAAGGTTGCCGCTGCCGTAGACCAGTCAGCGTTCTACAGTGCTCTTTGGGGTAGCCTTCTCACCAGTCCTGCTGTTCGTTTACCTGGAATTACCTATGTGCTCGCCCATTTGAATAGGAAGCTTTCTATGGAAGATCAACTTTATATAATTGGTAGCGATATTGAGCTAATGGTAGGTCTAATATTGTGGTTGCTCGTTTCACAACTTTTTTTTTTTTTTGAGCCAGGCACTATTCAACATGGATGTTGAGGATTATTCAATGAATAAAATTTCTATTTTTTCACAGAGCTTACATATTTTTACCAAAAAAACCCCTAAAGATCAAAATTATCAATAATTATTGATCTTAAGAAGCTTAATATTTTCATGAGTAAGAATTGTTATTTGTGTCTGTTATATCTATTATCTGTTATTCAGGAAATTAATGGGTACTATTATTACTATCTTACTAACTGATCCAACTACTATTAACATAGTTACATTTATTATATTCCAAGATGAGCCTTTTCTTCAATCCTTATAAGAAAACATGAATTTTATATAAAGTAACATAGACAGATTCTGCATGGGATTTGAGTGACAGATGTAGTACTAAAGCAGACATTGTAAGATAGTAGAAAAGAATCACATTGAATGTTTATTTATACTTTTTAATTTCAAGATTAAAGTGTGATTTACGTTCACTGAAGTTAATCCTTCTGTATGAACAGTTGTATGAATTTTGACAAACACATAAAATAATGTAACTTCTGCTACAATCAAGATACAGAATACTACGTCATCTCCAAAAGTTTTATGCCCTTTTTAGTTGGTCCCCTCCTTCTATACCAGGCCCTTGCAAACACTGTTCTGTTTTCTGTTTCTATAGTTTTGCTTTTTCCAGAGTGCTATATAAATGAAATCATGCTATGTTTAGCCTTCAAGTATTGTTTTCCACTTTTCTTAACATTTGAGTTCATCCATGCTTTTGTATATATCACTGATTTGCTACATATTCTTCCATTGTAAGATGGTACCACAATTTGATTAATGGACATTTAACTTGGAGCCCATTTGGGGCAAATATTAATAAAGCTACAATAAACGTTTGCATACAGATATTTGTATAGACATATGTTAGAGATTGCTTGGTGAAGTTACTAGAAAACCCCACAGGTTATATAATACTAATACTGTAAACATTTGTTTGTAACCTCTTTGATCTTCAGAAGCATACTTTTATGTATTAGAGAAAATGAAGAATTGTTACATTTTTTATGGCAAATTTCCCAGCATAACAGACAAAAGGTGATAAAGATTCTTTTATTTCAGGTAGAAGCAGTAAGTACTTCGGTGCAGGACTCAAGTGTACTTGTACAGAGAAGCACACTGGACCTCATACTCTTCTGTTTTCCATTCCACATGAGTCAGGTAAAACATTGCTACTATCAATACAAGGCATTCATAGAAAATCAGATCCATGATGAATGGTTATTTTTTAAAGGTATTATGGTAGAGTGTTTTGTTTTATAAATCAGCATGTGCATAAAAAAATAGGTTCCTTTATTTATTTATTTACTTATTCATTCATACATATGTATATCTGTACCAGGGGTTAAACCCAGGGATGCTTAACCACTGAGCCACATTCCTAACCTGTTTTTTTGTTTTTTTGTTTATTTTGTGTTTTTTTTTTTTTTTTTTAATTTTGAGACAGGATCTCACTAAGCTGCTTAGAGACTGTAAGTTGCTGAGACTGGCTTTGAATCTGGATCCTCCTGTCTCAGCATCCTAAGGCGCTAGGATAATTGGCACATGCCACCACCCTTGCTACAAGTCCATTTTTAGGAGTGAAAATTTGTGCAAATTTTGAAGAAAAATAGATTTTCTGATTTGATAGAATATGGTAATTGAATTTGAATACTTCAAAGTTCTATAAAAAGCAAGAGGGTAGAGAGAGAGATGCGGGGGAGGGGAGGAGAGGGAGGATAGGAAAGGGATAGGAAAGGCAGCAGAATACAACAGACACTAGTATGGCAGTATGTATAAACGTGACTGTATAACCAATGTGATCCTACAATCTGTACACGTGGTAAAAATAAGAATTTATACCCCATTTGAATCAAATGTATGATATGTGATATGTCAAGATCATTGTAATGTTTTGAGCAACCAATTAAAAAAAAAAAAGCAAGAGGGGCTCATTGTTAACTCAAAGCCAATACTCTGACCCAGGCTTTTATCTATCCAATATCAGTCTGTCTGATGTTGCTTTATCTTGCTCTGGTGATTTGAGGATTCATACCGGAACCATAGAAGAGTTGGGTATAATTTGAGAGACAAGTATTTAGTCACTGTGATATCTGCTAATAATTTTATTTCAAATCAGAGTAACTGACTTGTCAAATCATAACAAAGTATTTCCATTACTGGAGCTTAATTTAATCTGTCTTTATTTTGAAAGAAATTATCTAAATATTTTTTTAAAATTTTTAACTTTGATGAGTGATTTAGAGCACCAGAATGTAAACATTCAGAGTAGAGGAAATATATACTTAAACGAAGCAATAAGATACAGAGAATTTCTACCTTGAAAAAGTAAGCTTATTTCTAAAAAGGAATTATCAGAAAAGACTATTGTGATTTTCATAATGACCATTGGCTAATTTTTCTGTGTTATTTTACTCAATTTTTTCTTTATCATTCTACTTGTTTTTGTTACTTTATTATTATTTATTCAAATTAAGTAATAATTGAAGACTTACACTTCATTGTCTATGTTGTCACTAATTGGGAAATAAACCACCTCTAGTTTCTGTTTTGAAACTCACCCCTTAACCAGGAGCCTTTATTCTGCCCTTGAGCTTTTCACAAAAACCCCTATTAGAAAATTTCAGTATACTCTAAACCTGCCCATGCTCTAGTATAGGTGTGGACAAATAGTCCACTAGGTAAGAGTGAATTTTTAATTTTTTTTAAAGCTTTTAAATAAGGAGGGAGGTGATTTTTTTTTGAGGAGGAGGAGGAGAGATCAGGAGAGTAGATAAAGGAGAATGAAGGAAGGAAATGTGCATATATGAATATACCACATATATGCAATGTGCATATATGAATATACCACAGTGAACATCACCAGTATATATACATCCACAAGACATTAACAAAAAAATTAAGTAAATAGCAGAAATATCAGTAGAGGGAAAGAAAATAGGTGGTAGGGGGCAAGGGAAAGGGGAAATATTGGGGAATTGAATTAGAACAAATCATATTCCATGCTTTTATGATTATGTCAGAATAAATCCTATTGTTATGTGTAACTAAAAATAACCAATCAAAGTTGAAATTGAAAAAATATCTTGTAAAAGAAAACAAATAATACCCCCAAAATATATGTGGTCCAAAAACCTAAAACATACATTACTATCTGGCTCTTTATCAAAAAAATTTGTTGACCTGTGCTCTTGAATTTTCTTCCCTTCTAAATGGTCAATATTAATAATCTCTCAGTTGATGGGTTCCTCAACATGATCTGAGGAATTAAGTCTTGGTAGACTTAAATTGGTAAGAATTTAATTTATAACCTCACTAGATCAGTGATTCTAAATCTTTTCAGCTTGTACTTCCTTTACTACTTTATTATTTTACCATCTTTGTGCTCCTACTAGCCAAGATTTTCTCAAACCTTACCTTCTACATTTTTTTACATACAAAACGTAGTTATGTTGAATATGATTTTTTTAAAGTACACACCTAGTTCTAATATTCTTTTCCCCATTACTGGACCCAATTCTGATACTCTTACCCCTGTTGCTATACCAAATATTAGTCTACCTGAGTCATCCTGTTTTCCTACTCTACCTGTTTTCGTATCTTGCATATAATAGACTTTTACCAAGTATTAATTATTATTGTATCTTAATAGAGCCTGTATTTCTTTATCCCAAAAGTATGATAGATATTATATTACAACTAGACTATTAGACTTGAGCTTGTTTCATGAAATGCTGACTTGACTCTCTAGTATATACACCTTTGAAATTATAATAGTTTTTTATATATATATTACGAGTGTGTGGTAATGTCAGTAGTAATCAGAAATTACTTCTTGGCTGGGTGTATAGCTCAGTGGTAGATGTACAGGACCCTGGGTTCAATCTCAAGAACCACCCTCCCAAATAAAAGACTTCTTATACCTTATGTATTTGTTGACAACATTATATATATTATGTATAACATTTCAAAATATGTATACATTATAGGATGTCTAAAGCAAAGTAATTCATGAATTTATTAGTTCATATCCTTAACATTATCTGTATTGAGACCGTTTAAAGTCTTAGTGATTTTGAAAAATGATACATTGTTATTCAATTTTCAAAAATATAATACATTGTTACTAACTGTAGTAACCATGTCCTACAGTAGTTTTCTTGAGCTTTTTCCTCCAGTCTAACTGAAATTTTGTATCCTTTGAAAACATCTACTACTTCTTGCTTTGTTAAGAGTGGTTTTTTTTTCCCCCAAATAAGATTGGGAAATGTACTTTTAAAAAATTTTGTGAGAATATCCATAAACCACATATCTGATATTGAATAGACAAATCATCAGTTCTCAAATGCTTTGATTACAGTACCCCATTATACTAAAAAAAAAAATATTGAGGATTCTAAATATCTTTTGCTTATATATGCTAGAACTATCTGTATTTATGTTAAAAATTAAAACTGGCAAATTAAAAATATTCATTAACTTATTTTAAAATAGCAATAACAATGTTATTATATTAGCATAACAGTTTTTTAAAGTATGTTCCCACATATAAAAAAAAAACTTAATGGGAAGCATTGTTTCATATTTGTTGCCAGTTTCTTTAATATCTGGCCTAAAAGCACAAAGCAGAAAGTTTATACCTGCTTCTGTGATATAAATTCCTTTGTTTGAAGTATACGAAGAAAAATCTGCTCTCACATTGATATGTAGTTAGAAAAGCAAGGAGTAGCCAGGCACAATGGCATATGCCCAGTGGTTCAGGAGGCTGAGGCAGGAGAATCACAGGTTTAAAGCCAGCCTCAACAACTTATTGAGACCCTGTCTCTAAATTTTTTTAAAAGGCTGGGGATATTGCTCAGTGATTAAATGCCCTGGGTTCAATGCCCAGTACCAAAAAGAAAAAAGAAAAAAAAAAAAAAAAAACAAGGAGTACTTCAATAGTATCCTTTTAAAGTTGCATATTCTTTGATATTACACCAAAATTTGAGAAACTATAGCTTTTAAAAATTATTGCAAATGGAGTCAAAAACTATCAATTAACTTTACAAATTCTGGTTTTTGTTGTTGTTTGTTTATTTGTTTGTTTGTTTGTTTGTTTTGGTACCAAGGATTGAACTCAGGGATACTTAACCACTAAGGCACATCCATCCCTAGCCCTTTTTATTTTTTTTATTTTGAGATAGGATCTCACTAAGTTGTTAGGGCCTCACCAAGTTGCTGAGACTGGCTTTGAACTTGCAATCCTCCTGCTTCAGCCTCCCAAGCATCAGGGATTACAAACATGTGCCGCCACACATGCCAACATACTCTGTTTCATTGAAATTCACTTGTCTATCTTGCACTTTCATTGGAACATTTACTCATATATCTGTTTGTAACATCATGATTGCTTATTTAGAAAATCCTAGTTTACAGAATTATTCAGACATTCCAAATGTGGACATATTTCATTATATAATATCAATTATACTTATTGTTGTTACTATTAATCTTGTCAGTAGACATTTTAGGTATTGTGAAACTTTTGAGCCCAATAATGGAAAGCTTTCAAACCACTTCATTTCAAAACAATACAATTTAAACATAAATACAAGTCTTATAAAATTCTGAGTTTTCTCATATAATCTCAAATTTTATTGTTTGTAACTTAATTATTTTCCATGAAGTGACTGTATCACTTTTGAAAAATGACTGCCAAATGACAAATTCTAAATACTCATCATGTGTAGGTTAGTCATTCTTTCAGTTAAAAATGGTATTCTGTGAAAAAGTTGGTAGTTTAGTTCACAATACTTAGTTTCACAAAGCTTGTCCTTGAGACAAGTATCATACTTAAGTGCTTTATGTGTATTTCACATTTCATTAAACATAATATTAAAAGATATCCTCAAGGGTCAATATTTAATGAAACAAATATTTGCTGTTTCATTAACAACATTCTTAAAGAATTATTAAAATGGCTTTTGCATGTTTATACATGCATGCTGGGGCCTTGATGATGGTAATGATGTTCACCATTGAGCTACACAATGAGCCTACTTTGCTGTTTTTGTTTTTGACTTTACTCTAAGAATATGACAATAAACATATGATGATTACAAGTTGGGTGAATGATACTGTACTTTTTTTTTATACTAAGAGTGCCAGTTGTTTAACCTACTTATTGCGTGATCAGGGCAAATGTCCACACCAAAAGCAAAAAAAAAGCAAGTCACATCTTGATGTTGTTCTAAGTATGTGTAGCTTCATTGATTATGTATGAATATAAATACCTCATTGGTTTACTGAAATGAAATAGTCTTAGAGATTCCCAAGGGCCCAGGGATACTTTGAAAGTTACATAGATCATTTGATGATTTGTTTTCAAAGGAGTAACACTAACTGTTAATGATATATATTCTGTAACATCTCAGTTATTTCCAGTTCAGTAAGCATGGGATAGGAAACAATTCACTGGTCTATGCATCAGTGACACTAACCAGACATTTGAATTTGGCTAAGCACTTGGCCCCTGGGAAGCTCCAATCCTTGATTTATAGAGTGAATGTTATACTAGCCAATTTCTAAATTACCTTCTAATTCAAAGATTCTCTTCTAAAGTAATTATATAGTAATATTCAAAAAATTAACAGCAAAGTCATTATATGACTTCCATATTTTTTTCAACTTTTTACTCTTTTGGTTGAAGTCACATCTCCTTTCATCATTTTTTTATGGCTCTGGGAAAGAGGGATAAAAATTATTTAAAATCTGGGAAAAATGAAAAAATATTAAATTGGTTAAACCTTGATGATTGGTTGCAAAGAAGGTTCATTATATTGTTTTCTGTATTTTTGTATGTTTGAAATATTACTAGTAGAATTTTTGAAAAGAAGAAATAAAGATCTTAGAATTGATGAAGGCAGTGACGTTCTAAGGAGTTAGTTGACTGACACTAATTGGCATGTGATTTTCTTGTCAGTCTCCCATCTTGCTTTATTTCCCCTGTTTTGTGTTAGATTTTGCTAATTTTCCATTGTGATTTCAGTTAAAAAATTAAACAATGATGCTTCCTAAATTTCTTCCTTTTTTCTAATCTGTAAAATGGAAGTAACAATTCCTGTGTTTGAAAGACCAAATGAAATAATGTTATATGAGAATACTTTGTACACTCTAATGCTCAGAACATTTTTTTAAGGAAGAAAAACAGTGATATACTTCTATATATGATTAAATACAACCACATTTCAAACTTTTTCAGGCTACTCGACCAGATATGATCAGGATCTTGTCAGCAGCCCTTCATGTAGTACTAAGGAGGGATATGTCCCTGAACAGAAGACTTTATGCATGGCTTCTTGGTACGTATTTGGTGCTTGTGGTCATATTTGGGGAAAGGTGAAGGGAGAGTTGCCATTTATAAGTATTATTAAATTGTATATATGTCCCAAGTGAAAAAAACTACAACTTTTTCTTGTAAGTGCACAAAAAAAGAACTATCATTGGTGTATTATATAAAGAAATTTCAGCAGCTTCTTAGTCAAAGAGGCTATTTGAATCCATAATCAATATGATAACAAAATTTTTAAAATGTTCAAGTCATTAAAGGACTAGTAAATACCAATATCTCACATATGGTACAGGTCTCCCAATCAGGCAATAAAACATACTCTTTGATCTTCTACACTTTCTGTGAATTTTTGGCCTGTCCACACAACTTACTGCTAGAAATGAGAGCCTATAATTTTAATTATATTAGATATTGTGAGTCTTCAGTTATTTCAATCTCAGTAAAAATTTTTTTGGGGGGTGGACAGGATAATTCTGGAAGAATATTATCAAATTTATATATTGAATTGGTTTTCCTTTATTAAACTATCTAAAATGATCTCTCTTGCTGACATTGAATGGGCTACTAATTGGTAAGTGCTTAGTGCTGTTTTTGAGATATTTGCTGTTTTGGTGTTTAGTAAGCAACAGTTTTGAGAATTTCATTTTAATTCATTTTGTGATTTATTTTCATGGAGGTTTTGATAACAACGGTGCTATCATAGGACCCAGAAGCACAAGACACAGTAATCCTGAAGAACATGCCACTTACTATTTCACTACCTTTTCAAAAGAATTGTTGGTCCAGGTAATAAGTGCTTTCATTGTTCTTTGCTTACTCAATAACCACTAAAGTTACTAAAAAAAAAAAAATCAGACAAATCTTGCTTAATTGAATACATAGTTGAAGGGGCAGAGACAAGACTCAGAAACTTCCTATGAATAATCTAATAGACTATAATGAGACTATAATGAGATACTGCTACAATAAAATCAGTAATCATAAGCTAGACTGTCATATAAGGCCAAAGGTTTTTTGTCTCCTTATTTTGTTGTTTTCATAACTTTTAAAAGATAGTTGCATCCTCTCACATTTCTGCCTCTGAAAGTTGGAGCTTTTCCAAAAGTAGGCTAAGACCTGTATTATTTTCTAAAAAGCCCCAGGAAATTTGGGCTGTAACAGGAATCTAAATGTGGCAAAATTGCCACTATAATGGAAAGTTAAAATGATTCATAGATTTGTTTCATATTAACTTTATTTAAGTTTTATGTGTTAGAGATATCTCAAACTGAGAAAATTCATGATATCTGAAGCATTTTAATGAGGTTATATGCTGAGTTTTGAGTCACTAATTGCAAAATAATTGTGTAACAGCAGATAATGCCATGATGACAGGGCCTAGTTTGGAGATCATGATCTTAAAAAGAAACATTTTATTGGGAGGGCAAACACTCAACTCATGAATATGTCTTTCTTGATTATCTTTGATTCTTTTACTTTTTTTCCTAGAGAAAATGTAACCACTATTTTCTTCTCTCCAGAGAGATGAAAATAGTATTTTTCTTCCTTTCAGAGGAAGAAGGTATCACAAAAGCAGGAAGATATATAAATCTCCATTGCATGTGGTTATATTTTAAAATATTTTTTCTTTAAAAATTTTCTGTTACTAAATGACTAGTGTACTTTTCTGTTTTAAAGGCAATGGTGGGAATCTTACAAGTGAATGGATTTGGAGAAGAGAGCACTCTAATGCAGGATCTAAAACCTTTTCGTATTTTAATCAGTTTGCTGGACAAACCTGAGCTAGGTAATATATACTGCTGTTTAAACATGACATGTGGTAGTTTTATATTGCTTCATAATAAAATTAAGACAAAGTCATTAGGAAAATTACTATATTTGTTTTTATTTTTTTATTTTGAGATAGAGTCTCACTAAGTTGATTAGGGCCTTACTAAGTTGCTAAGACTGTCTTTGAACTTATGGTCCTCCTGCCTTAGCCTCCTGAGTCTCTGGGATTACAAGCATGTGCCACCACACCCCACAGGAAAATTGCAGTATTTTGAGGTGGCTTTTAAATACAAGTTCTCAAATTTTTTTTTTCTAAAGTTCACTCTTCTTTTTTTTTTTTTTGATTCATTCAAATATTTATTGAGCAGCTAAGGAGATACAAAGGTGATTAAAACATGGTCCAAGAGAAGATGAGGCATATGCACAAGAGAGAGCAATATATAAGGTTCAACTGAATTCACAGCAGTCAAAAGTGCTTTAGGAAATCAAGAGAGATTGCTTCCAGCCTGCAAGTGGGGGTGGGTGGCAAATCAGGAAAGGGGATTGAGATTAAAATAGAAGACTTCAGCCTAGATTATTGATGATACTCAGTATGGACTATATTTGTCTCTCCTTTTCCTTTCTCCCCATCTTTGGGCTTAATTTACCAGTAGTGCCCAGGGCTGTTCAATGTGCTTTTTCTATACTTGCTTGCATTTTTGCTTTAATGTCTTCTACAGAACTAGGTCCTTTTGGTGTTTTAGGAGTTTTTTCCTTTTTTTTGAAGGATTCTTGACCTTTTGATCTTGGTGTTGTTGGTTTTGAGTCTTTTCCATTCTGGTTCGATTTTTGTGCATTTTTGGCTGGAGTATCTCGTATAGATTTCTTCACTGGAGCTTTTTCGTCAGTTTCCTCATCATCTTCATCATCATCGACATCTTCATCAGCAGCAAGTTTTACTTTTTTCTGGGGAACCTTGCTACCACCTCCAGGGGCAGATCGCTTTCCAGATACACTTAAGAGTTTCACATCCTCCTCCTCTTCATCTTCTGACTCTGCATCTTCCTCCACAGCTACTAAGTGCTGGCCACTAATATGCACAGGCCCTGAACCGCACTTCAACCTTAAGACCACAGGTGGTGTGATTTCAAAGCCCCCAAGGGAAACCGTTGGCTGTACTGACATTTTCAATGTTGCCAGTGTTACTTTAATTGGACTGCCTTCATAATTCATTGCCTCTGCTTCAACAATGTGTAATTCATCCTTTGCACCAGCCCCTAAACTTAATGATAACTTGTGCTCATTTTCATCATTATCCACCTTAAAGTGATAATCTTTGTCAGCTTTTAGCCCACAACCGAAAAGGTAGTTCTGGGGCCTCAGGGGGCTCATGTCCATATCCATCGAATCTTCCATGGGGTGGTAGCACGCACTTAGGTGGGAGAGAAGGCGGACGGAAAATGGGTGGCTGCTCTAAAGAGACGCGCAGGACGGAATCACGCCAAGGCTAAAGTTCAGTCTTCAAAGTTAAGAGATTACAAGTATGCATACAGCCTGTATATTATCATCAGACCTAGTACTTTTTGCTGCATATGTAGCAGAAGAGTCATGATTTCAAGATGTTTTATCTAACTTCTTCTTAATCCTTATTAAATAACTGAAATTGAATGATTTCTGATCTATTGTAACTAACTGTTAGTTCATGAAATTCAAGGACTGAAGAAGAAATATTTTTATTATATTTCTCCTCTTCCCCACAATGCTTTTTATTCTGTTGTCCATTTCTTCACTGTATATTTGTTATATTTTAGATCTATTGGAAAGTTAATTATTATATTTGAGACAGAAATTAATAAAAAATATAAATATTATAAATAATGAAATCAGAAAGTATGTAATTTCTTCAAATTACATACAGCTGTTTTAGCAAATATGACAAAACTCATCAAGTCTTAAAGTGAAAAATGAATACTTTAAAATATAAAAATAACAAGTTCAATCAATGGCTTTAGAAGGTTTACATTTTAGGTATTATAATGAAACTGAGAAAAAATTTTAAAGGAAATTGGCATCTGTTATAGCAATAAAATTTAGCTTTATGTATTTTATAATTATTTAATTAATAGTTGTAATGCCAGTAGTATTTACTGAATAAAAAATATATTCTGGGAGCTATGCTTGTACCTTACAAAGGAGTAGCCCAATACCCCTTAGTATATAAATATTTTTCCTAATTCTTAAAACTGCCTTCTAAGTTTGTTATTTATTATCCTTATTCAGAATGAGGAAACTAAAGCTCTAAGAAGTTAAATAACTTATCCAAGTAAACAGAACTATTAACTGACCAAACTAGTTGTCTTGGTTCCGTCATTTCTCTAATATGTGAATCTATACTTTAAATAGACATATGTTCCATTATTTGTTAACAAGTTTCTCAAATTGTGAAGTTAATTTTAGTCTCTGAATATAAATTTTTTAAAAATGTTTGTTTTAAATCATCTTTTAATTGGGCCAATTTCCAGATAATCAAGGTTTGCCACTGCTAATTAATTACTGTCTTTAATTTGTATATTATTATTTTAGGACCTGTAATTCTAGAAGATGTTCTGATTGAAGTGTTTAGAACATTATATTCTCAATGCAAAGCAGAATTGGATCTTCAAATGGAACCACCCTTCAGCAAGGATCATGCTCAGTTAAGCAGGTAGATTACTAAAAAATTCAGCATGACATAAAAATATCCTCACTTTTTAATATTGATAAAGTAGATACTACTCAGTCAATGTAACTTGAAGTGCTAGTAATAACTGGTGTAACTTTATGTTTGATGAGTAAAATGAAGTTTAAAATATCACTATATTTTAGTAGTATATAGTATCCTAATTAACTGGCTTCATTATTCAAGCAGAACTTTAAGCATGACAGTACAACCACCACATTCCAGAGTTTGCTTTTAATCACACCAGTTTAGCAAATTAGACTTAGGCAGTTAATGTACATATATTGGCTCCAAGAGATTACATTTACCAGATGCACAGGAGAGTGCCACATGTCAGTTAATAAAGGGAGTTGTATCTTGCTTGGTAACCAGTCCTGGTTGTTTGTATAAGATAGTGCCTCTTGGTTACTTGACATACTCAGATTATATGATCACAAAAAGAGGAAGATGGAATAAAAAGCCACTGGATATTCACTTATTTTAAGTTTATTTCTTCTTTCAGGTAAATACATATTTTTTAATGCCTGGGACAAATAATATAATATTTGTACATCCTGTTCCCAAAGACAGTTACAGAATACATGCTGATATTCTTTTTCTTCTCTGCTTGAACAAACTACTTCTTTTCTAGTAACATCTGTCATTATAATATGACAAAAATTGTAAGGCTATACATTATTTAATTTGCATTTCATTGTTATCTCCTTTGTGTTAAGAGATACCCTAGACTTTCCTAAAGCATACTTTTATTTGCATATAAAAGCATTTTAAGACAGTTTTTTATTTCTGATGTTATAAAACCCTGTATTTTTTTTTTTTTTTTTGGTACTGGTATTGAACTAAGGGGAACTTAACTGCGCCACATCTCCAGCCCTATTTTGTATTTTATTTACAGACAGGGTCTCACTGAGTTGCTTAGTGCATCACTGTTGCTGAGGCTGGCTTTGAACTCCTGATCCTCCTGTCTCAGCCTTGCAAGTCACTAGGATTATAGGCATGCACCTTGCAATAACCTTTATTTTAGTTAGAAAAGTTAATGATGAATCTAGCACTATATTCCATATTCTACCTGAGAATTGATCTTGCCCAATATAGTTTTAGTCTTTTCTGCTGTCACCTACTAGTTGTATTTACAGTATCTCACTCTATAAAAACATTTTTTTAATTGTTAGAAAGGGTTAAAATATTAAATTGTTTTTATTGGTATTGCAGGAGAAAAATAGATAATAGTCTGAAGGGCTAAGGGTAGCCATTTGAAATAACAAAATGATTTTTCCTTCATTAAATTTCGATAATAATGGCTTTTTATGATAGTAGTCCTATTTGTTCTTAGTTTTCAAGGTAAAAATAATAATAAGGGTGAAAGTGATCAAAATAAACTTACCCTTTCTTTCCTGAAAGATGGTGGAATGAGATGGACATCATTACCCTAGGTACATGTATGACTGCACATATGATGTTACACTACATTGTGTACAACCAGAGAAATGAAAAATTGTGCTGCTGTTGTGTACAGTGAATCAAAATGCATTCTGTTTTTACATATACCTAATTAAAATAAATTAACTAACTAAAAAAAGAAATTCCTAAATAGCATAGGAAAGAAGGCAAAGTTCTTCAGAATCAAGGCTGTTAAAATCAAATTACTACTGATGTGCCAAAATTTGGTGCAAAGTTAAGAGTTATGCACTTAAAAAGTTTTAAAAGAATTTCCTGTTCTTTTGTAGTTTTTATTATGCAGAGAATTATACAAGCCTAATTTCTGATCTTGATCATACATTTGATTTTATGAAAACTCAAAGTGTGAAAAATAATTACATAGAAAGTAACAGGAGTGTAATAGATAAAAATGATTTGTTGCAATCCTTTTACTAGCACATTTTCTAGTAGCTACCTAGGAATATGTGTGCCCTAATAATATTGCACTCAAATTTAAATTTGAAAAACAAATATTAATATTTTTTAGTTTTTGTTTCTTTTCTTTTCTTTAGTAAATTAAGGGAAAACAAGAAAACAGCAGAGCTGATTAAAACTGCCAACCTTCTCTTTAATTCCTTTGAACCTTATTATATGTGGGATTACGTTGCTCGTTGGTTTGAAGAATGTTGTAGGTATGTTAAACTATTTAATAATATCCAATGCCAACATTTGATTTTTTTAATTGTTCAATCTAATGATAATAATGTTCTTTTATACATTCTATTACTGAAAACTATTAATTATGTACTAGCCATAATCTGGCTCTACCATGTCACTCTAGGATATAAAAATCATTGATCATATAATCTTAGAATTAGAAAGCAGCTTAAAGATGAGATAGTCATTTACCAGTATAGATGAAAGATTTTTACCTCTCTAGCCTGTATTAAGTAATCCAGCTTTTGTTTGTCAGAGAGAAGATAGCAGGTATGCTGTTGGGAAAGTGTGCTGAAGCACACTTTGATTAAAACTCCCTTGGTCATTTCTGTGTTTTTAAAGCTATAGGATTAGCCCATATTTCAATGGTAAGCAATACCTCTTAGGATATAAAACCTAAAAAAAAAATGGTTTGAAAATTTTAGAATGCTAACAAACCAGAGTAAAATCTAACTGGATTCTAGTTTAAATCCTCTCAAAACCAGATTAACCTCTCAAGCCTCGGGGAGCACATAGTCAGAAAGTAAACATATATAATCTTTGGTTTAAGAGTCTTTCAAGATATAAATGTTACTGTTATTTGTGAATTTCTTTAATGACTTAAAAGGTTGTTTGCTTTCACATTTGGCAGAGTTGAACACCCAGTGAAAAGCATTGTAGTAGGCATATAGATAATCCTCCTTTAAAGATCTTATTATGGGTCAAGTAAGACATGCACATGTATATTCCTAGTATTAAATTAAAATTTTTAAATGCCTCAGATTAAAATATAGAAATGCAGAAGAATTATGAATATATTTTTATTACCTGACCTCACCCTAGGTTTTTACCTTCTATGTTCACAAACATACATCTACCCTTCTGTTTATTTCTGTGTTCACAGACACATATCCATGCATCTTGAGCTAACATGAACTACTCACTGAACGTACATTACCTTTTATGAAGCTGAATTTTTTTTGCTATTCTTTATAAATATTCTGCCCTCTTCACCCATTGCTAAAGTCCTACACAGAAGTCACCTACCTTTCAATAGCCTTCCTTGACTGCCTCACATCACCCATCAGAATCAACTACTCCCGCAATGTTGATGTAGTCATTTGTCTGTGTGCTTATATTTCTTACTGTGCAGGGACTATATCATATTCTTTGTATCTTCAGAGTATAGGGCAATTTATGGTAATATAGGATTAATATCATTTAATATGAATGTTTGTTGGAGGAATGATCTCTACTACTTGGATAAGAAGAGACATCCTGGAAGAGGTAACATCTATTCTCAGACCTGAAAAGATAGATACACTCTAGATGTGAGAGAATGAAGTTGGGGAGGATAGTAGTTCAGGAGGACAAAATGGTTTAAACAGAGGCCCTAATTTTAGACATCAACTAGCAAATAATTCATTTTTAACTAGGAGATGATGTCTATAGTGGGGGCAATGGTAAGTAAGTCCCCAAAAGTAAGATCCATCCAGAATATTGGAGAGTACAGGATAGAAGTTTCAGTTAGGACTAGGAATCTTACTTTGAGAATTCTCCACAGAGGTACAGTAATGTCCTGTAAAAGGGAAAAGAAAATATGTCATAACCAGAACATTACAATTACCATGCATGACCCATTTTTGACTTGGCTCTCATTAGAAAGACATTGATATTTTCCATGTATTCATATCACTTGATAGTATACTTGATAAAGTGAATTTTGTCCTTTTAGGAGGACACTGCACGCCAGACTTCAGATTGGGCCTGGAGATAGTAGTGAGTCATCTGAGTTACAACTGACCAATTTCTGCTTACTGGTGGATTTTTTGTTGGATATAGTTTCTTTGGTAAGATCACCTTGGTAACAAAATATCAAGGAAATCTAAAAACATAGTCCAGATATTTCATGTTGGAGATAAAATCTTATCTTCAAATAAATTTCATCATTTTTTTTCTTCTTTATGGTGTTGAGTTTAACCCAGGACCTAATGTATGCTAGGCAAGTGCTCTACCACTGAGCTATTCCTCCAGCCCCAAATAAATTTTATCTTTAAAATTAAATTGATTTACTTCCCTTGTATATAGTTTTTTTTCATAAAATTGTCAAGTGTTTTGTCCTCTGATGTGTATATATGTATATAAAATACATGGAATATACTTTCTAACTGCATGTTATAAAATCTTAACTGTTCAGTATGTGGTAATGTAATGCTGCATTTGTATTCATTAATGGTTCTTTCTATTAAATGAAGACTGTTGGAAATCTTTTCCCCTTATGTTTTCTCTCCTCAATTTTTTGCTTTCTCATTTTGAAGCCTACTAGAAGTATGAGGGTGCTGTGTCAGGTATGACATTCAGCCTGTTTTGTTTTTAACTGATTCTATTCACTTTTGTTATAAGTTCAATAATATAGCAGATAAAACTGGGGTTATTTTATAATATATGCTTTGAAATACTTAAATTGAGAATTTGGGGATAGAAATTTTATGTCATCAATAATAAATTAACTATACAGTGTTAATTAAGAGCATGATATCTGTAAAATGAGTGAAATTATTGCTGAATTTGTATAGATTGAAAAATAGTATGATTTTGAAGTTATAAACTGTTTAATTATTTCTTATTTCACTTTTTTCCCCAGGAGACTTATATTGAAATCCAGACAGAACACTTGCCCCAGTTGCTTCTCAGGATGATTTCTGCCCTGACAAGCCACCTCCAAACATTGCGCTTACCTGAGCTCACAGATTCTCTCAGGCTGTGCTCAAAGATTCTTAGCAAGGTTCAACCTCCACTGTTATCTGCTGGCACTGGAGGTGTGTTGCAATTTGCAAATGGGCAGAATACTGTCAAAGAATGGGAAGACAAAAAGGTAATTATAGCTGTTTTTTTGGTATTATACCAGTTATAGTTCTTCAAAACAGAAGTTTCTGAGTTAAATCATTTTTACACAAGCATTTAACAGTGATATCTTCTTAGACCCAAGAGCTATAGCAATACAACATTTTGTAGGCTTTTTTTTTTTAAATCTGTATTAGTATTTTCCAGTAGAAGTGGTCATGTATATGTAATTCATATCATGTGCAACCGGAAGAATGAGGAGTTATATTCCATTTATATATGTGTCAAAATGCATTCTACTGTCATGTATAACTAATTAGAACAAATAAAAAATTAAAATAAATAAAAATTACAATGCAAGTAATATATGTAAAGTATTTTATACTTATAATATGACTCCATTCAAATACTAAATTTTTATGAGAACTACTTGGTCTCTATTGAATTTGTAAAATTTACATTTGAAAAATTGGAGTCACATATCCAAGTTGTTTCAGAGTTTTTAATATCTAAATTATTAATGCTAAAATTTAAATAAAATTTCAAATTTAGTTCCTTATTCAAACGAGCCACTTTTTACATTGTCAGTAGTTATACATGGCTACAGGCTACCAAATTGGATAACCAATCTATATGTAAACTATACTATTCATTTTCACTTGCATCAGTCTTATCACTATCCTCTTAAAATTTAGATGGTTAGTCTTCTCAGTCATCCAGGTGTTTAATACTTTCTTAATGAAACTGAGTAGAATATTATAATAATTTTAATGTCTTACCAGTAATAGACTTAAACAACTCTGAAACACTTAGGGAAAAATCAATAATTTAAAAGTTTTCCATAATAACATTAAAATTGTTAGTAAACATGAATGAGAACATTCAACTGAATTATATAATAATGATTACATTGAATTTAGGCACAGTGGCAGTCCCTTAAAACAAAGATTTGAAAATTTCTAGAGTATCAAGTTTATTGCCTACATCCTAGGTTTATTTAATTGACCTTACTTTTTTTTCCCTTTAGTTGCTTTTTTTCCCCTAGACAGGCAAAATATATGTTAGGATGATCTCACGCACACTTTCCCACCAGGAATTAATCCTAAACTTTTTTTCTTGGTCCATTTCATATGTGAAATGAAATTACCAAGCTTTTGGTCAATTTAAATGTACTATAGGATTATCCTATAGAAACTTAAACCAGTTTGTCTTATTTTCTTTAAAACCTGATCATGATATACATATATATATATATATATTGTGTCTATACCATTGCTGGAAATTTGTTTTATTGCACTTTTTCCTTAAATTATGCTGCTGAGATTTTCTTAGAAATAAAACTAAATTAGGTGTTAACTAATTTTGAGACTTTGGTTTTCATTTGAATGAATGAAATTAATGAGAGTAAAAGAAGGAAGACCCTCAGCATTCTTTCATTAGCATATTCAAATACATGAAGATTCACTATGTAGAAAATATCCAGGGGCCTTCTTAGTGTATATGAGTAAGGTAAATGGTAACATCTACTCATATTAAATGAAGGACAGTTAAATAATATATATTTTAAGTGTCATTAACCCTATTAGAGTATGCCTTTCCCCATCTATGGTTTTCTCCTCTGCCTCCAGACCATGTATTTTTTTCATATATTTTTATTGAGTATAATATATTATCTTTGCCTGGATGTATGAAAATTGATCATACTTAAAAGCTGAAGTTGTTTTTCTATATTCCATTTTTTAATGTTAAGTGAAGGACTGACTTTTTAAAAAAATTATAAATCTATCCAGATAAGATGTGACATGCCTGTAATTCCAGCTATTCAGGAGGCTGAGGCAGGAGGACCACAAGTTTGAAGTCAGTCAGGGTAACTTGACAAGACTTTGTCTCAGGATAAAATTTAAAAAGCAGAAGAGGTGTGGATGTAACTCAATGGTAGAGCACTTGCCTAGTACATGCTAGGTCCTGGATTCAATTCCCAGTATTCGGGGAATAATGATAAATCTTATTTGACTCTATTTACTTCATGCATTTTTTTAAATTATTGTACTTGATCTGTATACTCAAATACCCAAAATGTCATTGCTTTCTATTTTCAGAAAGATGTTTTATTACAAAATTATGCATATATATGAACATATGTATCTATGTAATATATTTTATACCAATCAATATAATAATTGTATGCAAGTTCAGTTAAATTTATAGCCTTGAACTGAATATCATCATTTTATGACCCTTTTGTTAAGAATAATACAAAAATAATTTTACAATATTCTAAATTTTATCACTTGAGAAGGTCTTTTAAAAAATGTACATGATTTTAGATGGTCACCAAACTTTTCAATGGAGAAAATTTGGTTAGTAAGTTCTATTCTGATAGCCACCACTAAATTTGGCATTATAATAGGAAAAGTACTCTTACTCATGTGCTTTGGTGAAAAGAACATAGTTTAAATCACCTCATCTGAGCTATTCTAATAATTGCTAAGCTTATCCACTATGACTTGGGCAGGGTTTTTTCTTTTTGTTTTTAACCTTCCTGAGCCTCAGTTTTCTTACCTTTGAAATAGGGAAAACCACATTTCTTCATTCAACACTCACTCTGTTAGGCATCAGCTATCCAGTGGTGAATTAAGAAGTCTCTACAATTCTCAACCCTTTTTTTCTAGATGGGAGACACATATTAAACAAGTGATTTCACATTTAATTATTATTATTATTAATGTATGAAGTCTAAAGAGGTAGAAATGTGGAAAATGGGGTGACCTGCCCTAGGTTAGAGACAAATGAAAGTTTTCTTAAGAAGTATTTGAGTGAAACTCTACAGGAATTGGTAGAGTAGCGGCGAGTTAGAAAGAAGAAAGCACAAGAGAGAGGAAGGAACATTTGGAAAGAAAGATATGGGCAGAAAGGAGCACTATGCAGATGTGGCAATGTAGCTGTGAGGGAGATAGGGGCCAATGGTTGTAGAGCTGTTTTCATTGCACCAAGGCTTTTATCAGGAGTAATGGGAAGACATTGAAGGGAAAGTGGCATGATCAGATTTGTATATTAGAAAAATTGCTGTGGACTGGGGTTGTGGCTGAGAGGTAGGGCGCTTGCACAGCATACATGAGGCACATAAAATAAAATAAAGATATGTGACCACTTATAACTACATATTTAAAAAGAAAGAAAAAATTCTGTGGTTACAGTGAGGATCTGAGAAACAAAAATGATGTGGGGAAACCTGAAGTAGCACAGGTGAAAGGTAGTGATAACTTGTGCTAATAAGATGGGAGAGTGAAGAAAGAAATGGATGGATTAGCAATATATTTGGGAAGACAAATCAAAAAGACTTAGTGGTATATTTTAAGGATAATGAGTGATCACTAAAATTTTCTGAGTGTTTGCTAAGAGCTAGGCATTGTAAAAAGTATACATTATTGTCATCTCAATTATAGTGGCCCTCCTTACCTACAGTTGCCCTTGCCAGCATTTCACTTACACATGGTCAACAAGAGTCTTAATGTATTAAATGGAAGATTCCTGAAATAAAATCCATAAATAAGTGAAGCGTTCATACCCTAACATTGGATCAAAGTGCCTACATCATTCATCTCACTGCATCTCATCCCGTAGGCATTGTATCATGTCATATCATCACAAAAAGAATAAGTACAGAAGATATTTTGAAACCACATTTACATAACTTTTATCAGTTTATTGTTGCTCTGTTACATGATTAGTTATTGTTAATATCTTACCATGCCTAACTTATAATTTAATCTATCATAGGTATGTCTGTATAGGAAATATCATAGTATACATAAGGTTCAGTACTATTCATGGTTTCAGGAATCCACTGGGGATCTTGGGACATATCCCCCATGGATAAGGAGGGACTACACAGATTAGGAAATGGAGGTTTGGAGAGGCTAATAACTTGCTAAGAATCATATAGCTAGTGAGTGTCAAAGGCCCAGCTGACATGGAGCCCACACCTATCGCTATTATACTAATATGGATGTGGGGGAGTAAGAAAGGGGAAAGAGATGGAAGAGGTACAAAAAATGACTCCTAGGTTTCTATCTTAATGGCTTTCATGAGCAGTAGTGTCATTAACTGAAGCAAGGAACATTGGGTAAGACAGCTTTGAGCAACAGAGCACTGAATTCACATATTAATAAGACTGCTTTTTAATAATCTTACTCACATTATTCTCTAGCATAAAATTACCCAAGAAAGTCATGATATGCACAACTTTGTTTAAACTAAATGAGACACTACATTTGATTATACTTATCCTTATTAACAAGGGAAAGGTTAATGCATTCCAGCTCTACTCCAAGAATGGTTCATTTGTTCATACTGTAATTGTCTCTTTCCCTCTAGATTATAAACTATTTATTTTATTACTACTATCTAATACAGTATCTGGCAAATCTCATAAGTTCAAAAATTAGTCACTGGAAGAATACAAAATTAATAGCAAACATTTAATTAGTACTTCATACTTTTTAACAAATGTTCGCATTCACATGTTCTTGAACAGATAACCTATTAGATTTTATTTCTAACTTTTTTTTCACTTTTATTTTGTTTATTTACTTTTATGTGATGCTGAAGATCAAACCCAGTGCATCACACATGCTAGGCAAGTATTCTACCACTGAGCTACAGCCCCAGCCCCTTATTTCTAATTTTTAAAAGTCATTTTTTAACTTTACATGCCTCATTTTTTGCATTATTTTGACATTAGGATGGTAATTTCATGAAGTAGATTAACTGCATTGTTTTTTTGTTTGTTTGTTTGAAATATATGTATTTTAGTTGTTGAATATGGTAACATCAAACTCTAAAATATCCAGCAGTTCCAGTTGCCAAAACATACCCATTCAAAAATGTAATGACATCATTGGAAAAAGTCCAATAATAAACAATTGCTAAATTACTTGCATTTTAATCAACACACATATAAAGGATGTATTCATAAATTGTCATTTACCAGAAAAACCAAAGGTGTATTTGATTGATTGCTGACTCACTTTAAACAGAATTAGGCAACATGATAAGCTAAGAGTGCTCATGAACTATTTATTTATTTATTACATGACAATAACGGAATGCATTACAATTATCTTTATCCATTCACAACATCATTTTTCGTAACTCTGTATATAAAGTATGTTCACGCCAAATTATGCCATTATTACAAGAGCTCTCATTATTATTATTATTTTGCATTACAATTCTTTCTAGATAGGGAATAGGGGTAGGAGGGAAAGGGAGGGAGAAGGAGAATAGCATGGATGGTGGAAGGAGACCCTCATCATTATACAAAATACATGTATGAAGATGTGAATTTGGTGTCAACATACCTTATATACAATCAGAGATATGATAAATTATGATATAAAAATGCATTGTTATTTGGAAACAAGGATACAGATCCTAAGGATCGGTGCATATATATATTTTTGACCTCAAGAAACTGACCTTATGATATGCATACAATTAATAATAAATACTTGGCAAATGAATATATATAATGTATTTATTAGAGCCCTATCAGTATTTCCTATTATCATAAACATATATGTCAATATAGGAACTGCATTAAGATTCAATAGAATGCAAATTAAATTGTAAGTAGTCTAAAACTTCTCTCAAAAGATGGCCATTTCTTGGGCTGGGATTGTAGCATAGTGATAGAGCACTTGCCTATCATGTGTGAGACACTGGGTTCGATTCTCAGTACTGCTTTTATTTTAAATAAATAAATAAATAAATACTGCTATTATTTATTATAAATAAACAAAACAATAAAACTAAGTTCTATCAACAACTAAAAACAAAATTTAAAAAAAAAGGTGGCTGTTTCTAATTCCTGATATATGCATGTACCTACTCAGACTTTTGTTTTTAAAAAATCTCTACCAGGTATCATCAGTTGCTCTGGAAAATCCTACTGAAGTGTTTGAAGATGGAGAAAATCCACCAAGTAGTCGATCATCAGAAAGTGGCTTCACTGAGTTTATACAATATCAAGCAGATAGAACTGATGACATTGACAGGGAACTAAGTGAAGGGCAGGGGGCATCTACCATCCCAGTTGGTAGCACATCTTCTGAGGCAGAAACAGCATCCACTGTGGGATCTGAAGAAACCATCATCCATCCTCCTTCCACAGTCACTCAGGGCACAGCACCCCAAAGTGGGAAGACAGCCCAAAAGACTGCAATGCAATGCTGCTTGGAGTATGTCCAACAGTTTCTTACCAGACTTATCAACCTCTATATTATTCAGAGTAACTCTTTTCCTCAGGCTTTGGCTACAGAGCATCAAGGGGATCTTAGTCAAACACAAGGAGAAACTTCAAAATGGGACAGGGATTCACAAGGAGATGTAAGAGAGAGAAACATAAGTAAACAAAAAACTTCAAAAGAATATCTTTCTGCCTTCCTTGCTGCCTGTCAGCTTTTCCTAGAGTGTTCAAGTTTCCCAGTTTACATTGCTGAGGGAAACCATACATCAGAGTTACGTTCTGAAAAGCTGGAGACTGGTAAGATTACCTATATTTCAATATTTCTGTAGCATGCTATTTATATGTAAGAACAACTCAGATATTAAAACTGGAAATTCTTAGCCAGTTAATTTTTTAACAATATCATATGAATTTATAAATCTTTTAAATGAAATACAGTCACAGTGGGGAAATTACTGTTAGAAATTTTTGTGATTTTGATGACTTTCACAGTTTGCTTGCAGGTGAGTAGAAGTTAAAAAGGAAATCTCTGGAGAAACATAATGTAACATTGGATGATTCATTGGTTTCCTTTATTATGGCAGCATCATGTATGTTTACCTTTATTTAAATTTTTATATATACACACATAGTACAGCGTGTACTAGATAATATGTTTTGATAAATAGACTTCTCAGATAGGAAAATAGATTTTAAGTCTGGGCATGAGAAAAATATACATTGAAAAAAAATAATTGATGGAATTCTTGTTGCTGCTTTCTTTTCTTAAAGCTCTAAACTAAGTGAGAAATCTTAATTTTATTAAGAAATCAAGGGCTAAAGGTAGAAAATATGGTTGCTTCTGGGTTTTTTTTGAAATTAGAGTATTGTGAAATGTTCAATGTGGTAAACTAATTGTTTCATCTTTTGTTTCAGACTATGAGCATGTACAGCCTCCTCAGTGGCTCCAGACTCTCATGAATGCTTGTAGCCAAGCAAGTGATTTCAGTGTTCAGAGTGTTGCTGTTTCACTAGTTATGGACCTGGTAGGACTGACTCAATCTGTGGCCATGGTCACTGGGGAAAATATCAACAGCATGGAGCCTCCTGCACAACCTTTAAGTCCAAACCAGGGAAGAGTAGCTGTGGTTATTAGACCTCCCCTCACTCAGGGCAATCTGAGGTACATAGCTGAGAAGACTGAATTTTTCAAGGTAAATTTTAAATAAATACTATTGTATGTGACTAAGATAATCACTATATGTAGTTCAGTGAAGCCACGGAGGAAATAATTTTAACTAAAAGGGAGAAAAGTTAGTTTATATAGTAGAACTTATTTCCAGATTAAGTGGTTGTGACACTTTTTACTTTCTATAGAGTTAAAACCTCATCTCTCTAAAACTCCCATGGAAAGTTTTTCTGACTCTCCATTTTGCCTACTTATCATCTGTGATATATAATGTCATTCAGAAAATAATGCAGTATTTCATTTCTACCACAATAATATAGATGGTATTTCCTACATAGAATAGATATAGGTTTGGAATATATTACATATTAAGCAGGTATAATTTTATGTATAAAAGTTTTCAATATCTGATTTCAAGTCATTGTGCTCCTCTAGATATTTCCTTCTGCTAGATTAAAGCTGATTTCTATAACATTGTAAACTCTAAATATTCTTGGATTTTTGTTAATATTGTCATAGATTAAGTACTGCATAACACACGTAGCCTTAGATGGATATGACTTACTTTATAAAATCTCTGGACTGGTGATGTAGCTCAATGATAGAGCACTTGCCCAGCATGTACAAGGCCCTGGTTTCTATCCCCAGCACTTCAACACAAAAATAAAATAATTCTTAAGGAGTTTGGATTATTTGACCATGAAGTATGTTTCACTCTGTAACATTCAGTCATAAAAATTAAATTGCGTTCCACATTATATTTGTATCCTAGTAAAGAGAATATATTTTAGCCTTACTTTACTAAATATCATGAGAATAGTGAAATGGGGTCTTATCTGCTTTCTGCAGAAAGTTCTTATTACATTTCTGATGTTAAAAGAAATATTATTAAAGGACCATAATGAAAAGTTCTAAGAGTTTAGGTGACCAGAAAGTGGTTAGGTGAATGACTTTATTTTAAATCTTATCCCAATGTGTAGTATTAAATACCTTCCAATGAAGTGTGGTGACATATGCCTATAATCCCAGTGACTTATGGACCAACCTGAAACAGGAAGATCATAAGTTCGAAGCCAGCTAGTGCAGATGGGAGGGTGCTTTTCAGGTCTGGTAGTTAAGAAACCAGTTATTAGTTTATACCTAATGGGAAATGTTTACTAAATAGGTTTTTCTTTTTGTAAGTATATTTTTAGTTGCAGATGGACACAATACATTTATTTTTATTTATTTATTTTTATGTGGTGCTGGAGATCAAACCCAGGGCCTCACATGTGGTAGGCAAGTGCTCTACCACTGAGCTACAACCCCAGCCCATCTTTATAATTTTGTAATGGTCACTTTTATATCTTTCTATAGCATGTAGCACTGACATTGTGGGACCAGCTAGGAGATGGTACACCTCAGCACCACCAGAAGAGTGTGGAACTTTTTTATCAATTGCATAACTTGGTTCCTTCTTCTAGCATCTGTGAGGATGTTATAAGTCAGCAGTTAACCCATAAAGATAAGGTAAATCCTGCTCTTCTTACACTGTGCACTGCATGTGCATACACACACACACACACACACACACACACACACACACACGCGCACACATTATACCAAAAGATAAGTTAAGAAAGTAAGGAAACACTGTAGGAAAATTATGACAGCTAGCATCTGAATAAAAGACAATACAGTTTTGTTCTGAGTCATGTAGTATATTTAAAATCAGTGTTTTCTGCTCTTTGAAGAGGGAAGTTCTTTATAAAAAGCATCAATAATATTAAATATTAAATAACCACAAATCAAATGCTGGATTTATTTCTTGGTTCAGAACATCACTGTGGGTAATGATGACTAAAGCTATTGCTGGTCTAAGTTCTAGGATAATTTAAAGAAGAATTAGTGACTTCAGTTATGGAATATGGATACACATTATTTCATTTCATGAATATTAATGTGATGTTTATAAGGTATATGTTGTTTATGTGCCAATATGTGAGATTATATTATTTGCATTATAAAAATAAGAATTACATGTCCTAATGTATATGTAGTAATACATAAGTCAGTTAAGATGACTGGTTTATGGGTGAACCTAGGAGTATAAATCATTCTGATTGACATCTTCAGGGTAATTTAATGAAGTTTGTGGTCATCCTATGCTACTCTGTCATATAAATTTAATTTTATTGAACAACTTTTAGAAGTGGATTGCCCTAATTTTTTTGTTGTTGTTGTTTAAAAAACTTAAGCTTCCTAGTGAATTTGAATGGGTCACATTTAAAAAGTGCACTATATTGAGTGAATGAAGGATTTAACTGGGGTGAAAATAGTGAATGAAGCAGTAAATTACAGGAATTTTAAAAAGTGTTAAAATTCTATTTCTGCTTTACTATATTCTTTCAAAATTTCTCAGAAATAAAATTTTAAGAAAAATGCTGGGTATTTTTTGTTTTGAGAGGAGGGACTTGATTTAATATTTCTGTATACATACAAGTATTTTTCTGTTTTTACTTCATAAAAGTGTAATAAAAGTTTATGCAGAGTGTATTTGAGCACTGTAAACATTGAACACAATGTTCCTAAAATTAATGTCTTTAAAACAATAAAATAATTTAATCTCCCATATTCGTCCTTAGAAAATAAGGATGGAAGCACATGCAAAGTTTGCAGTTCTTTGGCATCTAACAAGGGATCTCCATATAAATAAGTCATCTTTTGCACGTTCTTTTGACAGGTTGGTTACATTTTATATTCAGATTTTACAGTCAGATATCTTGTTGTCTCTTATTAAATGCTCTATTTTGGAATAGAAGAAGATAGAAATTTGCAAATTTTACCAACAGAATTTATTAGGTATTTTGAAAAATCTAAGCTATATTAAAATGTATGGCAATCTCACTTACCCACCAGATTTTCCCTTCCTAGTTGTAGATTTTTAAGCATCCCTTCTTTTCATTGAACCATTATCAAGTCCCAACTATGTATCAGGCACCATTCTAGTTGCCAGGGAAAACAGCCTTCTTGAGCTTATAATCACATTCAGTGAAATTGCATATAAATAGTATATTGTTTGTTTCTCAAGCAATTATCCTCAATCTCCTGCATGAACTGGACTAATTAAAATCTATGAATGAAAATACTGACACACCACTTCCATGGATTGTATAGTTACCTGAGAGTATTTTTGCTCACACAATAACTTCCAAGGAACTATCATATATTATCATAAAATAGTCTTACCTGAAGGTCTCACAGAGTGGCCACAAACCCAACTATTCTGAAAACCTAGCTTAGCATCCAGTGTGTGTTCTGTGCACATTAGTTCAACTGGTGCTTTTTCAATCAGCATCACCATTTTTAAATGATCTACTATTGAACTATATATTGAAACCCCTATAGTTAACTAAGCCTTGATCTAGGTTCTTTACAAATAACCATCTCTACCCTGACAACCACCTCTCCTCACCTTACAAATAAGGTGGTGTAGGCCCAGAGAAATTAAATTGCTTGTCCAGAGGTACACAAGATATTCAGTATTGAGTTGTTTATTTCCTTGAATTAAGCATTATAATTTTGACTCTTGAAGAGAATGGGAGTGGCATAGCACTGACCAGCATATAAATAATGATGACTTGCAGAAGCTTCAGTACTTGTTAATATGATGCTTAAAAAAGACTAATTAAATAGTTTTTCTATTCTTTAGACTTTATGTTATGAAAGTAATAAAAAAGTAGTAAAACACAAGCATATAATAAAGGGAAAAAATTACTTTCTCCTTTTTCATTTCTGTTGAAATTAAGATTATAAAAAGGCTGTGGTCAAAATTTATCTTAAAGTGTTATTATATTAAAATAGTTAATTTAAAATAAGATATACAATTTATAATATTTCAGAAAAATTAGACTATTATAGTTAAAGGTGTTGTGTTCTTTGTTTTAATGATTGGTGTTTATTTTAGGTCATTGTTCATCATGTTAGACAGCCTTAACAGTCTTGATGGTTCTACTAGCTCTGTGGGACAAGCCTGGCTGAACCAAGTCCTACAAAGACATGATATTGCAAGAGTTTTGGAACCATTGCTATTGCTTCTGCTCCATCCAAAAACTCAGAGGGTTTCAGTGCAGCGTGTACAAGCAGAACGTTATTGGCATAAGACTCCCTGTTATTCAGGAGAAGAGAGTGAGAGTGACAAGCATTTCATGCAGAATTTTGCCTGCAGCAATGGTGAATATCACATGGAAATAGAACACCTTTATTTAGAATTTAGTTATTAAAGTGAAATACAACAGTGATTGGCAAGAGAATTGTATATGTGATTTATCCATGGTATATTTCTTCTTATGCACTAACAGTGCTGTATGGCCTTGTCAGAATGTACTTCATCAATGAGTTCTTGGATCTCTTTAATCAGTTTACTTTCTCAGAGGAGGAATTAGCCAGAGACGTTCTTCTAATATGATGGAATTACCTTTAGAGCTTATTTAGCAATCCTGATTCTGCAAGGGCTCTGCACACATTCCACTGAGAATTTATAGTAAGCCTATAGTGTACTTTTAAGTTTGATGAATCATTAATCATTTTCTTTATATAAAAAATGGGAATAATAATACCCACTACTCAGATTTTATTATGAACATTAGATGTAAACATGCTAGGTAACATTAGATTGTGACATGCTTAGTGCAGTGCCTGGTATAAATGTTTGATAAATATTCACTACTACTGTGAAGTCCACACTTCATAAAATGTCAAGTCATGCTGTTTATACAGTGATAATGACCCTTCATTATACTTTATGGACAAAAGACTCACATATCTTATTTATATGTCTTGATTAATAAGCCTATGAGATCAATAATATAAAGGTTATTTTACCAAACAGGTTGCTAATATTTAGAAGGCTATAGCTTTCTCAAGGCCTCACGGCTAGTAAATGGGATCAAATCATCATTCTACTCCACATTGTGTGTTTCTCTAAAATTTTGACTCCTCTCTCTAGATTCCCTTCCATTGCTTAACCTGTATAGTCTAAGAACTTTTTCTACCAGCTTGTTTCCAAAACATCCTGGAGGTAGCACTTTACCTGCTATGGTCCCTGTCTGTCTAATTCTTACCTCCCCTCTGAGATTAAGTGTCGTACCTCATCTGTTGTATTGTGAATTTAATAGTATTTGGATACTAATATGGCACTGAGGTCTCTACCTTTTATAAAATAATGCCATCAACATAGTATGCTCCCAATAAAGTATCTGTAGGGGCATACTAATGAATGTATTTGTGATCTCCTACCAATTTTAAACGCCTTAGAAAGGAGCAATGATGCCTCTTTCTTCCCTCTTCCTTCATTGTCTCCCAGTTTAGGGCCTTACACATGATAATTTATAAATATTTGTTGAATTTTATCACAATAAAAGAGATTATCTGTTTGTACATTTGACTATAAACTAAACTGTTTGAATTCTTAGAAACAGCATAGCTAAAGGGAAACATCATCCAAGGAGGAAAAATAAAATCTTAACCTGTAGTAAAAAGGATGCCTTATTTTAGGGATAAGAGGATAATTTATAGGCTTACTATAAATTCCCAGTGGAATATCTGCAGAGCCCTTGCAGAACCAGGATTGCTAAATAAGCTCTAAAGGTAATTCCATCATAGTAGAAGAACATCTCTGACCAGAGGTGTGGCTAATTCCTCCTCTGAGAAAGTAAACTGATTTATTTTGTCTGTTAAATGTGCTGTTACCATTAAATAAATTCTAATTAGTAGTCATCTATGTCATATTGATTTAAAAGGTCTAAAATAATGAAAAGTTAAAATGTAATTTTAATAAAATATAGACAATGAAACTAAGTAAAAATTTTCAGATTCAGTCTCTCTTTCTACATTCCATTAATTGTAATACTTTTTGTACTTTCTTCTTTACTATTTTTTGTCACATGCCAGCAAGTCAAATTCAACTCATCACATCAAAAGAAAATGGTGAAAAGCCACTGACCATGGATGAAATAGAGAACTTCAGTCTCACAGTTAATCCATTGAGTGACAGACTTTCCCTCCTGAGTACAAGCAGTGAGACAATTCCAATGGTTGTTTCTGATTTTGATCTTCCAGACCAACAGATAGAAATACTTCAGAGTTCAGACTCTGGATGTTCACAGTCCTCTGCTGGGGACAACTTAAGTTATGAAGCTGATCCTGAAAATGTGAATGCCCACGAGGATTCTCACGTGCAAAAGGAAAGCTCCCCAGATGATGATGTTCAGCAGGTAGTGTTTGACCTGATATGTAAAGTTGTAAGTGGCCTTGAAGCAGAATCTGCATCGGTTACATCTGAATTAGAAATTGAAGCTCTGCCCCCAAAGAGTAGTGATTTAGATCTAGGTGAGGAGGTGATTAAAAGTGAAGATCATTCCAGTCAGCAGAGTCACAGTGCTTCATTGCCAAATGAAAGTCCTCAGTTTCTTTCTGTGTCTGTAGAGGAAAGCTGTGAGTGCTTGGCAAATGGAATCTCCAGAAATAGCTCCTCACCTTGTATTTCAGGAACCACACAGACTCTACATGATTCTTCTGTTGCTTCCACAGAAACCAAATCTAGACAGAGAAGTCACAGTAGTATCCAATTCAGCTTCAGAGAAAAATTGTCAGAAAAAATCTCAGAGAAAGAAACAATTGTTAAGGAATCAGGTAAACAACCGGGAGCAAAACCCAAAGTAAAACTTGCAAAAAAAAAGGATGATGACAAGAAAAAAACTTCAAATGAAAAACTCAAACAAACCAGTGTATTCTTTAGTGATGGTCTGGATTTAGAAAATTGGTATAGCTGTGGAGAGGGAGAAATTTCTGAAATTGAGAGTGATGTGGGTTCTCCAGGATCACGGAAATCTCCCAATTTTAATATCCATCCTCTCTATCAACACGTGCTCCTGTATCTCCAGTTGTATGATTCATCAAGGACTCTGTATGCTTTCTCTGCCATCAAAGCCATCTTGAAAACCAACCCTGTTGCTTTTGTAAATGCCATTTCAACCACTAGTGTAAATAATGCATATACTCCTCAGTTGTCTCTGCTTCAGAATCTATTGGCCAGACACCGGATCTCTGTTATGGGCAAAGACTTTTATAGTCATATTCCAGTGGACTCAAATCATAACTTCCGGAGTTCCATGTACATAGAAATTCTTATTTCCCTCTGTTTATATTACATGCGTAGCCATTATCCAACTCATGTCAAAGTCACTGCACAAGATTTAATAGGCAATCGAAATATGCAGATGATGAGTATAGAAATTTTGACTCTTCTCTTTACTGAACTGGCAAAAGTAATAGAAAGCTCAGCAAAGGGTTTCCCTAGTTTTATCTCTGACATGTTATCTAAATGTAAAGTTCAGAAAGTGATTCTTCATTGTTTGCTGTCATCTATCTTTAGTGTACAGAAATGGCATAGTGAAAAGATGGCAGGTAAAAATATGGTGGCTGTGGAAGAAGGTTTTTCAGAGGATAGCCTTATTAATTTCTCAGAGGATGAATTTGACAATGGCAGCACACTCCAGTCACAACTTCTTAGGGTGCTTCAAAGGCTGATTGTTTTAGAAGACCGTGTAATGACTATTCCCGAAGAGAATGAAACAGGTTTTGACTTTGTTGTATCCGACCTGGAGCATATTGGTCCCCATCAGCCCATGACTTCTCTTCAGTATTTGCATGCTCAGCCAATTACGTGTCAAGGCATGTTCCTTTGTGCAGTGATACGAGCTTTGCATCAACACTGTGCATGTAAGATGCATCCACAATGGATTGGTTTAATCACATCTACTCTGCCTTACATGGGAAAAGTTCTACAAAGAGTGGTTGTTTCTGTGACTCTACAGCTGTGCAGAAATTTGGATAATCTAATTCAGCAGTACAAATATGAAACAGGATTATCTGATAGTAGGTAAGGGTTGATTTTAACTTTGTTGTCATTGATATTTTTCATACTTATGAATGCTTTAAGTGCCCAAAAAGTCGATAACAGTTTGAATAGGGCTAAGGGTGTATGTAGCTCAGTGGTAGAATGTGTATTTAGCATTCATAATACCCTAAGCTCAATCCGTAACACCACCATTTCTTTAAAGTAAATTAGTGGTTTTCAGTTGGTTACAAATAGTGTGACATTTTCACAAAGAAGAAAATTTAGCTTGAGGAAAATTATCAATAAAAGAAAGGGAAGAAGGCCTTTTTTTCCCCTCAAGGGTTAAAAATTAATATTGATAGTCTTCTTGGTTCAGCTAGCACAAGTAATAGGAAGCTCAGCCAAGAGTTTTCCTAGAGTATTTGGTATGTTATCTAAGTGCAAATGAATTTTGGGCTGAAAGTAAATGTACAAATAATTCTTTCCCATGTAATTTTGTTTTTATGTTTTGGATGTTCCTGGTTTGGTGGTGGACTTTATTACCTGTGTAGTAAAAATGAATGTTAAAAATTACCAGTAATTCTCAGAACTGTAAAGGTCTTCTGAAATAAGAAAAGTGTGAGAAACTCTTACAGACAAAAAAGTCTAAGAAACATTACATCTGAATTGGATCCTAGGACAAGAAAAGATAGTGGATTAAAAACTAAGGAGTTTGGGCTGGGGATGTGGCTCAAGCGGTAGCGCGCTCGCCTGGCGTGCGAGCGGCCGGGGTTCGATCCTCAGCACCACATACCAACAAAGATGTTGTGTCTGCCGAAAACTAAAAAATAAATAAATAAATAAATAAATTCTCTCTCTCTCTCTCTCTCTCTCTCTCTTTAAAAAAAAAAACTAAGGAGTTTAAATAAAGCATGGACTTTAGTTAATAGTAATGTATCAATATTGCTTCATTGGTTGAAAAGTAATGCTTTAAGATGTATAATATTACATATGGTCATATATTAGATAAAAATAATGCACATAATATATAATAGAATAGTAGGATCCAGGCATACGATATATGAGAACTCTCTACCTTCTTCGCAGCATTTTGTAAATCTAACACTATTAAAAACTTAAAAGTTTATTTTTAAAAAACTTTCTTTTATCTTAATAAATATCTCCAAAAATATAAAGATTCATTAAATTTTTTCAGTCATTCATACATTTATTCAATGTTAACATTTCATGTTTCATTTAATAGATAAAGACAGCCATATTCATTTATAAAAATTAAATCCTATTAATAATTAAAAAATAAATAAAAATTAAAAAAATTAATCTGTGAAAAATTAGCCAGATGTATGGTGTCTGTATTTTCTCCAATATAATCTCAGCTACTACATGTAAAACAATAAGAAAACTGTCATTGAATATTGATATGTCTGCCATTCCCTAATAGCTAGAGGTTCACTGGCTATATTTATTTTGTTTAGAATTCTTTAGCTGAAAAGAATTCTAGTATATTTAGACCAACTTATTTAATAGATTAGGAAATAGAAGTCCCCAACTTATTCTTTTAATCATTTATTCATCTACTGTTTATTGAACACCTACCATGTGCCTGACATTTGCTGGATATTTACTAATGGTAAAATATGAACTATGCTTTCAGAGCACTTTGTTCAGATAAATAAATTTTATTTCAGGCCTCTGTGGATGGCATCAATTATTCCGCCAGATATGATTCTTACTCTTTTGGAAGGAATCACAGCCATTATCCATTATTGTTTGTTGGATCCAACTACACAATATCACCAAGTAAGACTACATAAATATTTGATTGCTTTTTTAAAACTGTGAGGTTACATAAGTCCCTACCCATAAACCTTAGTAATTATGTTTTTTCCCCTACTTTAATAGCTTTTGGTCAATATAGACCAAAAACACTTGTTTGAAGCACGCAGTGGAATCCTCTCAATTCTTCACATGATCATGTCTTCTGTGACATTGCTTTGGAGCATACTGCATCAGGCTGATGCTTCAGAAAAGATGACTGTTGCTGCATCTGCATCTGTTACCACTATTAATCTTGGAGCAACAAAGGTTAGTCAGTTCACTCTTAATCTGTAGCACTCAAGAGTCTTTATTTGAGTACTTTCCCCAAGATTATATTCAGAATGTATGGATAGTTTGAGTAGTTTAAGGCACTCCACATAAATTCTAAAATAACAGTTTTATTGAGATATAACTGACATATTCTTTTCAAGTATACAAATCCACTTATTTAGTAAACTTACCAAGTTGCAAAACTATCACAATTCAATTGTCAAACACTTTCTTCACTACAAGAGATTCTTCATGTCCTTTCACTCCCTCCCTGTTCCCATTCATATCCCCATTTGACCAATATTTTCTTATATATGGATTTGATTTTTGTGGGTATTTATTGGAAATGGAATAATACAATATTTGGTCTTTTGTGTTATCTTATGTGTGACATGGTTTTTAAATTAATTTACACGGGCTGGGAATGTAGCTCAGTTGGTCGAGTACTTGCCTCACATGCACAAGGCCCTGGGTTAAATCTCCAGCACCACAAAAAAAAAAAAGAAAAGGCTAAATTTTTTCACACATGTTATAACTTTGCTCCTTTTTAAGTTGACATTCTAATTAGCAATACGTGTAGAGTGATTTAAATGTTTCATAGTCTTTGACCTAGAAATCTACTTTAGGAATGAATTCTAAGGTTATCAAAGTTATGTAAAGTGTTCGTTAGAGCATTGTTTAATGGCAAAGATGGATTCTAAACAATAAATAAGGAAATGGTTAAACAGAGTATTCTCTCAGAGTTACACTATTTAACCACAAATGGTTTTGGTTTTGAAGAATTCTTACTAGGTAAAGAGTGCTATTACGTATTTGAACAATTGTTGTATTTTTAATTATATTAAAAAAAAGTTTGCAGAAGAAACAAGAAAGTTCAAGTGTTAAGAATGATGAAATCAGAGTGATAATGTTAATGATTGATTTAAAAGTTTTCTTTGTACTCTGCTATTTTTCCAATTATTTACTTTTACTTAAACATTATATGAATGTTGTCATTATTTGTCAAGTTGTGAAATGGATATCTTTCAATAACCTAATCATACTTGTAGACCTGACAAATAGATCTGGGATTCATAGGAATATATAAAGAACTGGATGGGCTGAGGATGTGGCTCAAGCGGTAGCGCGCTCGCCTGGTATGCGTGCGACCCGGGTTCGATCCTCAGCACCACATACCAACAAAGATGTTGTGTCCGCCGAGAACTAAAAAATAAATATTAAAAATTCTCTCTCTCTCTCTCTCTCTCCTCTCTCAAAAAAAAAAAAAAAAGAACTGGAGAAAGTAGAAGGATGCAAACCATGGGAACATTTCATCTAGGAACTGATGTTTAGATTAAACTGTACTTTTTATGTTTTATTTCACTTGAATATAAAGCACAGAGTGTTTTATAATTATAAAATGTCCCAGGTTTAAAAAATACCCTAATCAAACAATAATTTGATTTCACATTTTTATTTTTCTAGGATCTCATCACAGTGGTTTCATTATGCATTTGGCCAATTGTAGTTCCATTTTACATAGTTTGTTTTCTTATAGAATGAAAATATTAATGATTATAATTCTTAACATAAAAGTTTCTTTGCTGGTAGTTGGGGAATATGTAAGTATTGAATAATATTCAGGAAAGACTAAATGTTCAATCAAGTTATTAATGTTTTCATTTTTTCACTTGTCATTTACTTAAACTGCTTTAGAACTTGAGACAGCAGATCCTTGAATTATTGGGCCCCATTTCAATGAATCATGGAGTTCACTTCATGGCTGCTGTTGCATTCGTATGGAATGAAAGAAGACAGAACAAAACCACTACCCGAACCAAGGTTTGTATTTAACCATTTAGTGCTTTTTTGTTTTTTTCACTTGGTAAATACATACTAATTTCTTTCATTTAGCAAGTACATAATGACTTTCAATTCTTCATGGGCTATAATGGAACTGAGATGGGATAGAAAAGCAAACTTTCATCTCCAGGTTTTGATAATAACTTGTTGCCTAAATTTTTAAAATATGTATTTATTAAAATTTAAGTATGAAAAATATAATTTTATAGGCGGGGGCATAGTTTAGTGGTAGAGCACTTGCATGAGGCCCAGGGTTACATCCCCAGGACCCCCATCAAAAGTAATGTTTATGTAAAAAAAGGTAAAGAAAAATTAGTATAATATTAAGATTGTCATTGTATTTTAAATAGAAATGGTAATATGATATAGTATCTATAAAATGCTAGTCATTTAGGGTATAATATAAGAATATGGAGAAAGCTTAATATTTCTAAATGTAATTCATATGTTGGTTTTGACTCAATTGTTTGGGTGAAAATTTTGTTACTTTATAAATTTTAAATCTCAGAGTATTCTAGATTGGAAATAAATCATAACAAATTAGAATAACAATACTATTAAATAATTTACATGCGTATGAAATATGTGATTTGGGCACCTAAAATTTTCTTTCTCATTACATACTGTTGCCATTTCTAACGTAATAAAAATAAATAATTCTGCCAAATTACATTATTTTGCATGTGAAGTTTTTGTAGTAGATATCACATTGAATAGTATTGAAACTCTAGATTATTTTAAAATAGGCAAAGACTTTCCCAAAAAAAACTCTTTTTGAGTTGTAACATAATAGAAAAAGCTGATATTCAACTGCTAACTTGCAAGAAGTTAAGTGATTTCTACTATAAAACTGTCTTGAAGTATAAGTATCAGATACTTTTAAAGCCAGAAAGCTGGTATAGGGCTGAAAGTTCATGTAAGGATCCATTAGATGCCTTCTAGATCACTTTTCCTCAACCAAAGCAACTATTTCCTTCTCCTACTCAACCCCAGTAGGAGATGAGAGTCATGTTCACCCTGTGAAGAGTATGTCAGGAGAGTTTTTGCACCCAAGGGCATGAAGTTCACACAGGTAGAATTTAATAAATGTCAAGCTGAAACCAGGAAAATTCAGGAAAGTCTCCATACAAGTTGAATATTCCTATCTGAAATGCTTGAGTTTAGAGTTTTCTGATTTCAGATATTTATTGAACATCCCTAACCTAAAAATCTAAAATACTCCAAAATCTGAAACTTTTTGAATACTGTTATGGTTTGGATATGAGGTGTTCCCCCCAAAACTCCTGTGATAATGCATGTTCAGATGTAATGATTGGATTATGAGAGCTGTAGACTAATCTGTTCATCCTAGATTGATGGATTGACTGGGTGGTAAATGTAGGTAGGTGGGGTATGGCTGAAAAAGATTGAACACCATGAGGTATGCCCTGAAAGAAGGTTCTTCCTGTTGCCCCTTCACTTCACTCCTTCTCCTTCCTTACTGCCATGAGGGGAGCAGCTTTTCTTTACTGCAACCTTCTTTCATGATATGCTGCCTAAACTTGAGTACACAGCAGTGGAGTCAACCATCTATGGACTGAGACCTCTGAAATAATGAGCCTCAAATAAATTTTTCCTCTTCTAAGTTGTGTTCTCAGGTATTTTGGTCACAGCAATGCAAAAACTGAGTAAAGCAAGCACCAACGTGATACTCAACAAGTTTTAGATTTCAGAGCATTTCAGATTTCATATTTTTAAATTAGGAATACTCAATCTATAATGAAAAAATGGAAATTAGCCTCCCTCCAGTGAGTTGCCAGGAAACCATATAGTCTCCAGGTAGGAGATTTGAGATTTGAATGAGGCTAACTCTCTGGGAAAATGACCTGACCTTAGTCCCCTAACAAAAATATTGGCTATCACCACACAGGGAAGCATACCAGTCCTTAGTCTCACACATGAATACACAGTAATTTCGTCACTTTTTGTTTTTGAAAGGTAATATTAACATAGTGCTTAAGTGTCTAAACTTTGAAACTAGATCCTTAGATTCCAAATTTAGACTTCTCCACTTAACTACCTAAATGACAGAAATAATATTTCTTACAGTGATATAAATTAAAAGAAATATTAAAAAAGAGAGAAAGAAGGTGAAAAAGGGAGACTCACTTATAGAAATGTCTAGCACTGAATAAGCACTCTGTATGTATTAGTGTATTAGTATAAGAATCATTTTTAAACATGAATAGAGAACCAAGGATTACTAGTCATGAATCTAATGTGATAAAGATCCCAAAAATTTGATTTTAGAAAGTTTGGCAGATAGGAAAATTATCTCACTCACAATTGACTAAAACAAACAGAAAAAAAAGATGTGAAAGAACTCTACAATGAAAACTACAGAATTCTAAAAGAAGAAATTGAAAATGGAAAGATCTCTCATGTTCATACATAGGCAGAATTAATATTGTCAAAATGGCCATACTACCAAAAGTGCTAAACAGATTTAATGCAATTCCTATTAAAATTTCAACAGCATTATACATAGAATGAATATATGAAATTCATCTGGAAAAATAAGGGACCCAGAGTAGATAGCCAAAGCAATCCTTAGTGAGAAAAGCAAAGCAGGAAGCATCATAATACCAGACCTTAAATTATACTATAGAGCTATAGTAACAAAAACAGCATGGTATTGGCACCAAAACAGACATGAAGACCAATGGAACAGAATAGATGACACAGAGAAAAACCCACATATGTACAATTATTTCATATTTTATATTTCAAATAAAGAACTCAAAAAACTTAACACCAAGAAAACAAATAACTCAGTCATAAGTGGGCAAAGGAACTAAACAGACACTTCACAGAAGAAGAAATATGAATGGTCAACAAATGTATGAAAAAAGTAGCAATAAGAGAAATGCAAATATCTGTAGCAATAAGAGAAATGCAAATTAAAACTACACTGAGATTTCATGTCACCCTGGTCAGAATAGCAATTATCAAGAATGTAAGTAACAAATATTGGTGAAAAAATGGGAAAGGGCTACACTTATATACTCCTAGAGGGACTGGAAATTGGTACAACTGCTATAGAAAGCAGTGTGGAGATTCCTCAAAAAACAAGGAATGGAATCACCATTTGACCCGATTATACCACTCCTTGGTATGTATCCAAAGGATTTAAAATCATCATACTACAGTGGTATAGCCACATCAGTGTATATAGCAGCTCAATTCATGATAGCTAAACTATGGAAACCAAATTAGGTGCCCTTCAACAGATGAATGGATAAGGAAAATGTGGATGTCTACATAATGAAATATTACTCAGCCATAAAAAACAATGACTTTATGACTTTACTGGTAAACAGATGGATCTGGAGACTATCATGCTAAGTGAAATAAGCCAATCCCCAAACCCAAAGGTCAGATGTTCTCACTGATATGTAGGTGCTAACATGCAACAAGAGGGGAAAGGAAGAATAGAAGTTCACTGGATTTGACAAAGGGGAATTAAGGGAAGGGAAGAGTATAGGAATGAAAGCCAATGGAATGAATCTGACACAACTTTCCTATGTACATATGTGAATACACCACAATGAATCTCTACATGATGTACAACCACAAGACTGGGATCCTAATTAGAATAAGATATATTCCATGTTTGTACAAATATGTAAAAATATACTGTCATATATATCTAAAAAAAACAAAAAATAAATAAAAAGTCAAGTAATACAGATAATGTAAGAAAAAAAGTAAAATGTCCATCAATGGATAAGGTCCTATTGCATCCATTAAGTAGGATGAGGAAGTTATAAAAATTAAAAAAAAATTTTCTTGGATGTTCTTTGCATAGCAAAAAAAAAAGCAAAATCAGTAGAAAGTTTGGAATAGGAAGTGGTAAAATATTAAGTAGATAACTATCAGAAGTGAAATATAACCAGGTGTGGTGGCGTATGCCTACTGTAATCCAGAAGCTTGGGAGATTGAGGCAGGAGGATCACAAGTGAAAAGCCAGCCACAGCAACTTAATGAGGAGCAACTTAGCAAGACACTGTCTCAAAATTCAAAAATTCAAAAAACAGGCTGGGGATGTTGTTACTCAGTAGTTAAGCATCCCTGGGTTCAATTCCTGATCCAAAAAAAAAAGGTAAAGAAAATAAAGAAGTAGAATATATGCATAAAGATAAGGAAAATAGAATAAAACAGATAATTAGGGAGTTATACTGGAGATTCACTCTTTTTGCAGAAATATAGAACAAAAAAATGAGAGGAGAAAAATATTGAATTCTACAAGAAAATCCTCACAAATGAAGGAAACAAATTTTCAGATTATGTCTAGCACTGTGAAAAGATACCATACAAAAGTTAACATTTGATTTCAGAACACTGGGGAATGAAGACGAGACCCTAAAATCTTCTACTAAGCAAAAAAATACTGGTCTTATCAAATAATAAGACTTGTCAACAGAACACTGGGAATTTTGATGGGAACATAATCTGAACCTATAATTCTACAGCCAGACAATAACACTAATGGCATTTTCAGCCATGCAGTATCTCCAAAAGAAAAAAAAAATCAATAAAGTCACTGTTTCTCAACTACTGGAAGATGCAGCTCCAACAAAGTTATTCCAAATAAAACAAGAAGTAAGAAGACAGGGATCAAAAAAAATAGGGGTTCCAACACAGAAGAACAAGGGTACCTTCCAGGATGATAGTGACAGGACAAATATCAACATGACACTGTGTAGCAAGCCTAGAGAGTACCAATTCAGGGTAGAACAGAAAGATGTCTAACAGAAATGTCTCAAGGAGGAAAAAAATAGAAGAGGATGAGGAAAAGGTATAAGATTGGAGTACTTGAAAATATAATTAGAGGGGATTTACAGTTGTTGGAGCATCTAGGGATGTATTTTGATAGGTTTAGAAAAAAATGAAGTAAACAAAAAAGCAGTTTGTTAACTCTAAAAAACAAAATATTGTTCAAAAGAAGAAATACAAAGATACCATAATATATAGCACTACTGCAGATAGTCATATGAACATTAGATATTGATCTAAATAAAAACAGCATAAATATGTTGAAAGAATAGGAATAAAAGTATAAGAGAGCTAAATTTTGGTCTTCCAAATTAAGAAATCTAGACAATGTGTAAATTTTTAAAAATATGAAATAGGAAAAAATGCCAGTATGTGTTATTTAGAAATAATAGAAAAGAACTAAAAAATGGATCATGGTTGCTTTGGGGTATGAGAAGGATAGGTCAAGGCACTGCTGTTTTTTCTAATCTTATTGTCCTCTTTGATTTTGATTTTTTGAAATGATGTATATGTATTATATAGATTAATAAAATAAATTTTACCTATGTTACCCAAGGGACTTCTTTATGTTAAAAAGAGGCTATAAATTCTTTTCTTAATTCTGTGACTATAGAACTGTTTGCACACATACATCAATAAATACAGTAATATATTATCCAGGTCATTCCTGCAGCCAGTGACGAACAGCTTTTACTAGTGGAACTCGTTCGCTCAATCAGTGTGATGAGAGCAGAAACTGTTATCCAGACTGTGAAAGAAGTTTTAAAGCAACCTCCAGCCATAGCCAAGGACAAAGTAAGAAACCTTTTCTTTGCTTTTATTCATAATTCATTCTCAGAAGTGATGCTGATAGGTAAGAGCTACATTTTAAACTGTTAATAATTATCCCAAATTTGCTAGGCACAGTGGCGCATACCTGTAATCCCAGCAACTCTAGAGACTGAGGCAGGAAGATTGGTACTTCAAAGCCAGCCTCAACAGATTAGCAAGTCACTTAGCAACTCAGTGAGACCCTCTCTCTAAATAAAATATAAAAAGGGGCTGGGGATGTTGCCTAGTGGTTAAGCGCCTCTGGGTTCAATCCCCAGTACAAAAAAAAAAAAAAATTAGCCCAAATTTGACCAACTATACTAATTTAACAGATATGAATAGTAGACAAGTATACATTTGGTTACATATCTCAACCTAATCCTGATAACACCAAAACACCAAGCTTAAGCTACTTAAAATAAAAATAGTTCTGATACATACAGAGTAATCATTTAAAAGTGACTGGTAGAGTGTCAATTCTTGATATGTGGGAGGAAAACTTGAGAATCTTTCCATTCCTTCCATTTATTTTCAACTTTTTAAATAGCTCTTGTATTATGAATTTTCTCTATAAAATAAAAGAGCATTGCATGTTTTTATGATAAACTTGCATTTGATTTTGCGTTCTTTAATTTTTTATTAAAAACTGACAGATACAGAGTAGTTAACAACAATGAAAAAGCAAAGGCAACATTTTTCTTCTCTATAAAATTGATTTCTTTTGTTTATAGAAACATCTTTCTTTGGAAGTCTGCATGCTTCAGTTTTTCTATGCTTATATTCAAAGGTAAGATTACTGATGTGGATCTTTCCTTAAGGATGTATAAAGGTTAGGAAATATAAGAGGAAAGTTACCTGAATTCATTCTTTCTTTCTAGTTCTTTTTCTTTTTGTTTTTGTTTTCCCCAAAACTAAAAGAACAAATGCCTAAAACAGTAACATTGAATTTGAATATATTAATAGATATTATGGGTATCCTAATGACCCATCCATGGAAATCCTAAAGTCAAAAGACCTAAAGGTATTGAAGAAAACTAAATGTTAAAACACTAAATAGTAAGAAAATCATTTAAATATCAGTGAAAAGCTGAAGCTACTCTTGAAATCATGCTTATTTCCATTGAATTGATTATTACTTTGATGTAGGTAAACATGTAGCAATTCAATCTGGTTTTTAAAGTTTTTATTTTAGGAATAACATGAAATATCTTCTTGTTTGATGTCCCATTTTGCATTTACCTGCCCCCTGAATAGAAGAAGTTAGTGGATCTGAGTTTTGATAAAATTCTTACTTAGGAGCTTGAATCTTAACCTCCCTCTTTGGGTAATTACATTTTAATAATCAAATTCATAGTCCACTTGTGATTCATTTCTAATATTTATAAAGTTAAGTTATTTAGAGTTTTTAAATTGATTGTGACTTAGAGCAAGGACTTTCTGGAATATGAGTTTAGATAATGGAAAGGTGTTAATGTTAGAGCTAGGATGAAACAAAAATCATCTTAGTTACTTTACAGGTGAGAGACTGGTGTTCAAGATAGATTGACAGCCTTCCTTAACATGAGGTGGTGATTTATAGGTGAAGGAGAAAGACCTAACATAAGAGGAAAGTCTATCAGGGTAGGGAGTAGTTGACTCTAATGTCAGTAATTAAACTGAAATTTATTGCAGTTGTATTTTACTTTTGAGAGTTCATGTGAAAAGAAATTTGTATAGCCAAATGTATATATTAAGAATCACACTAAGTATTCCAGATGTGCTCAGTTTTCTTTTTAGATATTATTAGTAGAAAATGTGATGCTTTTAGGAATTTTGATTTATCCTAATCTATAAGGATTTAGAATGTTTCCAAGACACTAGTAGAAAAATATGTTAGACTGCAGGAAGATATAAAGGAAATTAAAATTTACTGTGGCTTTTTATATATATAAACTACATTTATCTTGCAGAATTCCAGTGCCCAATTTAGTGGATAGCTGGGCATCACTGCTGATACTTCTAAAAGACTCTATACAACTGAGTCTTCCAGCACCAGGGCAGTTTCTTATACTTGGGTAAGTAATTTAACTTAAAAAATATTTTTGAAGGACTGGAGATATAGTAGAATGTATTATTTTGAATAAAAGTATAATGCTTATTTTCCTCATGATTGAATAACAGATGTTTTAGTATCTCTACCTACTGCAGAACTAGATGTATAAGCCTGTAAAAAAGGAGATGAGGGGAGGGAACAATGTGTGTTTACACATACACAAACTATGAATGCACTAACATAAAATTTTACAACAGCACTTGGAGGGAATGTGGGAATGGAAAGAAGAGAGGTAAGTGGCGTGGCTGAATGGGAAGTTCAGAGAATGAGCATTTGAGCTGGAAGATGATCATAAACATTCATTAGAAACTCATTTTCTCTGTGTGTCTTGGAGTTTACTGATCTCTATTATTAATTTGTATGATTGTTGGATAAATGCCAGTTATCCTTACTTAATAGCAAGCATCATCATGTCAGGAACAGTGTATTTTTTGCTCAGAATAATGATTCTTACTTCATAATAGGTCTCTAATAAATATTTGCTTAGTACATAGATGTGGTAAGAGCAGAAAGCCTTTATGTAGACAGGAGGAGAAGGGTATACTGTAGCAAGCAATATACAGGCAATGAAGTAGTGGAACTTTAGTGTGGGTCACAAAGGAGATGGGAGCCAGATGGGGAATGACCTTGAATTTTATTTTAAGTAATTTGGTCTTAGGTAGGGGATGGATTGATTGCAGGTTTGAGGAGGAGCATGACTCTGGCAAGTTACTAAGCAGGATTATATTACAGGGCGGGAAGACAGGGCTAGCAATTATTTTTCAAGTGAGAGGTGAGGAGGGTGTGAACTATTGACAATGAGATTCAAGAACAAGACAAATAAGGAAAAGAGGCCAGCAATGGAGATAGAATAGGAAATACCAGAAAATTAGAAGAAATCCAGGTTTATTCAGTGTTTCAAGAACAAAAGTAGATTAAAAGGAACCTTCAGAAAGGTAAGAAAGATTTGTGAGTGATGTTTTCATGATTTGGAGAGATATTGTGATTTAGAAGAGAGAAATTTGGTGAAGTAGTAAGAACAAATGTTAACAGCAAAGGATTAGAGTGAAAATGGATTATTCTTGAAGCTGTTTAATGAAAAGAGATAAATGAGAGTGTTGCAGAACACGTGGTTTAGAAGTTGCCCTTTTATGTTAAGGAAAGGCTGCAGATGTTGAGTAGCTACCAGGAAAGATGCTGTCAGCTCCCAGCCAGGCACAGTGGCATGCATCTGTAATCCCAGCAGCTCAAGGGCCTATGACAGGATCACAAGTTTAAAGCTAGCCTCAGCAAAAGCAAGGTGCTAAGCATTTCAGTGAGACCCTGTCTCTAAATAAAAAACAAAATGGGGCTGGGAATGGGGCTTAATGGTCCAGTGTCCCTGAGTTCAATCCCCAGTACCAGCCTTGCCCACCAAAATAGAACTCATCAGCTCCTTTACCTATTAGCTATGAGACTTTGGGAATGTTGCTTAACATCTCTCTCATGATACTGACACATAACAACCTATAATCCTAGCAACTTGGGATTCTGTCGCAGAAGGATCTCAAGTTTGAGGCCAGCCTAAACACTTAGAAAGACACTGTCTAAAAAATAAAAAATAATAATAATAAAAGGCTGGGGATATAACTGTAGATCACCCCTGGGTTCAATCCCCAGTACTTCAAAAAGCAAAAATATAAAATGGGGATGATAGTAGTGCCTACTCTCTTAAAGTTGTTACAAGGATTAAATGAGTTAATATTTGTTAAATTCTTAGAACACTGTGTGGCCATTAACAGATGTTACCTAAGTGGAGAGTGCTAGCATATTTTAAAAAGAAGAGGTCTCATTGATAGTACCAGATTTCAGAGACAGCTGGAAGGGGATAAAGAATTGAAAATGACAGTTTTAAGAGTGAGGAAGTAGGGTGCTTTTCTTTAAAGCTTTACTACTCAGAATTTGGTCCTGTGATGACCAGCATTGGAATCAACTGCAGTTTACCAGATGGCATCTTGATAGAAATGTATAATCTCAGGCTCCATTTCAGACTGACCTGAATCCGAATTGCATTTGAACAAGATCACCAAGTGCTTGTACACACACCAAGTTTGAAAAGGACTGTTAAAGACATAAGGGAGATGAGAGTATAGAGTAACCTTTCTCTCAACATTTTTACATTACCTTAATGATGTTATTAATAATAGCCCATAATAGCCAGCATGGTACCACACTGAATGGCTATAAAATCAACCAAATATAAAGAAAGAACTTTTAGTCAACTTCTATAGCTGTTACAATTTTGCTTGTTGATTGCAATTACATATTCATAGACTTAGCTTCTACCCTTATTGGTTTTTTTTTTACATTTTTTTAAATTGTTGTAGATAGACACAATGCCTTTGTTTAATTACTTATTTTTATGTGGTGCTGAGGATTGAACCCAGTGCCTTACATATGCTAGCCAAGCACTCTACTGAGCTATAACCCCAGCCCTGCTTATTGTCTTAAGGACTAATAATTTTAGTTTGGCAACCAATGGCCTATGAAATGAAGAGGAGGGAAGGATTCAGTAAGATGACCTTGAGTGTTCTGGTAAATATGGGAAGAGTCTTCCACCAGTAAACAGAGAAAACATGATAGGAAGATGGGGAGAGCTTAGGGAGAACAGATTATCATGCCATAGCTGAGTTAATACTCAGGGTCCAGTCCAGGCATGGTAAACTTGAGATCCTGCTTAAAAAATCAGTGATCATGATGATCCTTAGATCCTTATGCTACCAATTTTGAAAATTATCTAAATCAAAACCTGAAGAAGTTTTAGACACTAACAGTGTAATGAAAAGAGCAGTAGACAAAATGTCCGAAATTGCTGGGTCAAAGGTTGTTTAGATACCTAATGTGTATGATTTTTAAGGATGAGAAATAAATGTAGACACTTGAATCGGGCAACATTCTCATAAAGATTTCTGATTTTCTAGTCTCAACCCTCCTCTCTATGACCTTCGGTACATTAGTAAACTTCTCCCAAACTATTTTCCCATCCATCAGGCAAGAAACTATATGCTTATCTAACTTGGAGTTGTAAGGCTCATAAAGGGAATATATCTATAGTTCTCTGAATCAACACCAGATAACTCTTCTGGTTAATTTCATTAAAAAATTAAGACCATCTATTGTGATTTATAACTTTTCCCCTACAAGATTTTTTTGTTTCCTTATCTACCTTTTCTTCCTTTCTTAGATAATGAAGGACCCTATCTCCTTTGTGTACTCAAACTGAACATTAAAGAGTTGAACATTTTTATTCATACTAGAAACCTAATTCCCTTTTTATAATTTCTGGTGGCTTTGCTTTTTTTTTTCTCCCAACCATTCTACTGATCCTCTAAAATTCACTAACTACAAAATAGAAATTGTTGTAAAGGTTGCTCTTTAAATGTTAGTTTGGAAATAATTATGCATATAATTTATCTTTTAAAAAATCAAGTCAGCAAATATTGAGTAAAATCTTCTCAAACAACGGAAATTTTTTTCTTCATGAAGGATTGTTAATCTGTTTTTATACATGGCAATATACTATTATTATGTTACAATTTTAAGGTTGGAGAGCTTTTGTTTTTGCTTACACATATAGAAAAACATATAAATAGTATACAATTCCAAAAGTACAAAGTATGTAAAAAGTGAGCATATCAATTGTATAATCACAAACTCAGATTAAGAAACAAAACAGTTGTAGATTTTGTGTCAAAGGAACTGCTGAGCTAGAGCCAGTCTAGCCACATCAATGTTTATAGCAGCACAATTCATAATAGCTAGACTGTGGAACCAACCTAGATGCCCTTCAATAGATGAATGGATAAAAAAAAAATGTAGCATTTATACACAATGGAATATTATGCAGCACTAAAAAAACAACAAGATCATGGCATTTGCAGGGAAATGGATGGCATTAGAGCAGATTATGCTAAGTGAAGTTAGCCAATCCCAAAAACACAAATGCTGAATGTCTTCTCTGATATAAGGGGGGTGACTCAAAATAGAGTAGGGAGGAAGAGCATGAGAAGAAGATTACCACTAAATAGGGAAGAGAGGTGGGAGGGAATGGGAGGGAGAAGGGGAATTGCACGGAAGATGGAAAGAGACCCTCATCATTATACAAAATACATGTATGATGATGTGAGGGGGAAGAAAAAAAGAGAGAAATGTGTCACATTAGATTGGGTAGAGAGAGGTGATGGGAGGGAGGGGAGGGAAAGGGGGATAGGAAGGGCAGCAGAATAACATAGACACTAGAATTGCTGTATGTATATACGTGGCTGTATAACCAATGTGATTCTGCAACCTATACACTTGGAAAAATGAGAATTCCTATCCCATTTTATTCAAATGTATGATATGTCAAGATCATTGTATTGTCATGAGCAACTAATAAAAAAAATTTCCATGAAAAAAAAGAAACAAAACAGTGTCCTTCTGAACTACTAGTGTTCTTTAATCTCACCAAAGATAACCACTATTCTAACAACTCAGATGGATTTTGCCTTATTTTCAAATTATAGGTATATATAAATATTTTTATCTTATATCTGGCATCTTTCATTCACTTATGTTTATGAGATTCATCCTTACAATTCATGTAGCTAAACTGATTGTGTTGCTCTTTAGTATCTCATTGTATTAATGTGCTACAGTTTGCCTCTTCTACTGATGCCAAACATATTTGCATTCCCTTTAGTTCTTTTGGCTCTTAGAAATAATGCTGCTGACACTATCATTGTATGTGTCTTTAAATGCATATATTCATTTTGATTGAGTCACAGAAAATGTATATGTATGTGTGTGTTTATATATGTATATATACATATATATGTGTATATATATAATATATAATATATATGAAATACTTCAAATGGTAAATGAGGCCACAAAGCCCCTTATTGAAAGAAATTAGATTGCATCATTTTCTTTAGACTAATACTTTTTATTTTGTTTTTATGGCCCTTTTAGAGTTCTGAATGAGTTTATTATGAAAAATCCCAGTTTGGAAAATAAAAAAGACCAAAGAGACCTTCAGGTATGGCATCCTGAATTCAGAGCTATTACTAAAAGTGTATTTCTCAATGCTATCAACTTGATAATGGAAGGATCTATAAGATAACTTGTGAGATTTCTTCCAATTCTAAATATTCTATAAAAACCATCAATGTTTATTGTAAAATATCTATTGTCAAAAAATAGGAAACTACAAAAGTTCACATACATACAATATCCATATGTATGTGTGCATGTCTACATATATAATTGTTTTTCTTGGTTTCCTTAGGATGTGACTCATAAAATAGTGGACGCTATTGGTGCAATTGCTGGTTCCTCTCTGGAACAAACAACATGGCTACGACGAAATCTGGAAGTTAAGCCTTCTCCCAAAATAATGGTGGATGGAACCAACTTGGAATCTGATGTTGAAGGTATTGCTCTCAGACTTTTAGGTTTATTATCTGTAAGTATATATTCACTAAGAAGTCATTTCAGTTATTACATAAGTACCATATACTAATACCATTTCTCATTATTAGCAAGTAGCCTTTTTCAGTGGAAAAATACTATCCAGTATGTTTACCTGTCTTTTCTCTTATTTAGATATGTTATCACCTGCAATGGAAACCTCGAACATAACTCCTTCTGTGTATAGTGTCCATGCATTGACTTTACTCTCTGAGGTAATCATTGTCAAGTTTTTTCATATGAAACAAACATTAATTCCATATTAACATATGAAACAAACATTAATTCCATATTAACAAGTAATCCTTATAGGAAAGTTTTTAATTTGAAATTTTATATTTGTAATTTTTAGCTTTGAACTTATAGAAATCACTGTATAAAGAGAAAAAATGTAAGATTTTGACCTTATCTATATTTGGATTATTTTACGCAACATTAGTGATATTGCTTCCCCTCCCTATGATATTGCTTTAGATGTTACTTCCTCTCCCCATGCACTATTTTTTTAAAGTGTCTTTTAAGAAAAGTACTTTCATGCTTTACTGTGGTGAGCAAATGTGGAGGTAGTATAATGATGTTTTCACTATTAAGCATTTTACTTGTCAGCAAACATTTTCATAAACATTCTTTCAAGATTCTTTGAACTCTTTTTTGTACTTACCCACCTCAGTTAGAAATAGCAAAATCTGTCCATATTTATATCCTATAGCTATAATGGAACCAAAAAGTCAGGTTATGGCAGAAACCACTAATATGAAAATGATTTAAGGAGATCTCATTTAGATTTTTCTAATTTTAAGGTGTTCTAGGTTTGTTTACAAACTGAAAACCAAGTTGCTTCTTGATGATGTTTCAGCTCATAGATTATTCCATTTCCTTATGTTTTATAGGTTTTGGCTCATCTTTTAGATATGGTTTTCTATAGTGATGAAAAGGAACGAGTTATTCCTTTACTTGTAAACATTATGCATTATGTTGTTCCCTACCTCCGAAATCACAGGTACTATTATTATTTTTATAAATAGAATCAAATTAATTCATAACCTTTAGAAACAAGTTCTGTTTCCTTACTGCCATTTTTGTAATTAACCACAAGATGACATTCTCACCTTTTATTATACAGTTAAAATTTTTATTAATGTATTTTTTCTTATGGTGCAATTTTGTGTCCTTATGTCATTATTGGCTTGGGTAAATGTGAGCAATTACATAATTTAATATGATTAAAATTAAAACAGAGATTAAGATAGTCTTTCTTTCTTATAGTGCACATAATGCACCTAGTTATCGAGCCTGTGTCCAACTGCTCAGCAGCCTTAGCGGGTATCAGTATACACGGAGAGCTTGGAAAAAAGAAGCCTTTGACCTCTTCATGGATCCCAGTTTTTTTCAGATGGATGCCTCTTGCGTTAATCAGTATGTCATACTCTTGCTTTCATTCAACGTGATAATGCATCTCACAGTATTTTGAAGTCAGTTACTATCCTTCAAAGTTAGAATGCTTTACTGATAACAAGAAGAACAAAATATTAATTACATATCATAATCTTTCACAGTTGGAGAGCAATTATGGATAATCTGATGACACATGATAAGACAACATTTAGAGATCTAATGAGTGAGTATTGTGAGGTGACAATGGAAGCAGTATCTTTACTGTCTGTATGTGATTCATTCTCATATTTACTTGCTGATTTCTGGAAACTAGCTCATTGTCAAGCTATATATAGTATCCTATGGAAATATAATATTAAAACTTAGAAAAACAGCTTACTTTTTGAGGCAACTAGTGACAGAAAAGGACTATGTCTAATTTGGTTTTAAATTGTAGATAGCATAGTACTTGGCACTTAACAGGCATTCAGTAAATGTTTAATGAATGAAAGTGTGGCAATTGATGAGATAGAGAAGGGCAGACAATTGATTCCAAACCTCTGAAACAGGTCACTCTAAATCTATAGGGCTCTGTTATCTCCTCTGAAGGAACAGAGAGGGGCCAAGATCAGAATCACCCTATACTCAGTCTTGACTGTTTTTATGCATTAGGGTTCTATTTTGTATTTCTTCTGAGGAAAAAAAGCTTTTTAGATTTTTAAAATATGAAAGTTATTAAAATAAACTTAAATAGCAGTGAGATTTTATGAGTCTAGAAGATTTTGTGTAAATTCTTTAGCCCAAGCTGTGGTTTTCTACTCTGGAAAAAGGGCACCATATTTTCTCCTCCCATCTTCATAGAATTGTTCTGAGTTTCAACTTCACCTATTCAACAAATATAAATTTATTAAACAAAAACAATGGGCCAGACATTATGCTAATCTTTTAACAAAACTTTAAAAATTATTTCAGCGAGTAAGAAATTGTGACAGAAATAAAATAGGGACCACGTATGATGGATTTTAAATTATAGCTAAAGAGCTCATATTTGTGAAACTAAAGAAATCAACCATGCAAAGGCCTAAAGACAGGATATTCCAAGCATAGCAAACAAAAATTGCAAAGGCCTTCGGATAGGAACAAACTCAGTAAATTCACATAACAATAAGCAAGACTTGGCTGCAGTAGAGTAAGTCAGGAGTAACTAAACATGAGGAAGAAGAGATAATTAAGCCAGGATAGGCCATGCTGGAAATTATTTTTTAAAGTAATGGAAAGGATTTAAGCAGGTGGCATAAAATTTAAAGGATTTGTAAAATGGTATTGTTAGTGATCTTTACCTTCAGAAACCCATAGTTCTAAATTTTCTTTTGTCTATGTATGATAATTTTTCCTACTTGATCTTGGGGCATGTGTATATTGGATCTGCCAGCTCTTCTGTGCCAGAGTGGTTCGAAGTCCTTTACCTCTCTTTAAATTAAATAAACAAATAATAATCATTTTTTCTCAGTTGACTAGATGTCTTGTTATAATCTCTCTCTTCTCTTCCTTTTCTGCAGCTCGTGTAGCTGTGGCTCAAAGCAGTTCACTTAACCTCTTTGCAAACAGAGATGTGGAGCTAGAACAGAGAGCCATGCTTCTCAAAAGACTTGCATTTGCAATTTTTAGCAGTGAAATTGACCAGTACCAGAAGTATCTTCCAGATATACAAGGTAAATAATCAAAACTCTTTATTTTCTCTACCTTCTGAACTATAGTTTGCTGTTATTGTTGTTCTTCCTTAGAAAATACTTTCTCTTGGGGCTGGGATTGTGACTCAGTGGTAGAGCACTTGCCTAGCACATGTGAGGCACTGTGTTCAATCCCCAGCACCACATAAAAAATAAACAAATAAAATAAAGGTATTGTGTCCATCTATATACTAAAAATATATTTAAAAAAGAAAATACTTTCTCTAAATTGTAACTTGAGGTGAAATGTACTAAGTTTAGGTTGACAGGGGAAATTATGTAATTGGAAATTCTTCTACTGAAATAAAAAATATTATTTCTAGTATCTAAAAACTACACTGCATTTGTAGGGCTTGCCTAAATGTGGTCCCAGTTTTATTGCTTGGATATTGATTGTTAGGAAATTTCATATTTCTTAGGAGTTAATGTTTGAATATAAGCTATGACTGACTAATCCACCTCAGGCAGACATGTTAGCATTTTTTTCATTGTGGACAACATCTCCTGCATCCTTAAGGAGGGCACGGAATGTAGGTAAAGCCAGTAAATGCAGCTAGAAGTAACATTTAGAGGTCTGTAATTTGAAGGCTGCATTGAGGGCTGTAAAAGGGCTTTGATAATCTTCATGAAATGACCTTCTGTATCAAAAAGGATAGCAATGCACTCATCGCCCCATGCCACCAAATAGCACCACAATGGGGATGAACTTAACCCATAGCAGAATTATTTGCTATCCAAATCAGTGTACTGTGCATCTTCCAGCCTCAGGAACTAACCTGATAGTTGTCATCTCCCTAGTGAAATTTATCTCTTCTCCTAGAAGATGAGTGATTCCTTTTTTCCTAACCCTTTATGCCTAATTTCACATGCACTCTGTTCTTTGATTTCCATTTTTAAGTAGTCTGCATCAGTGTTCACTCAGTGTGGTTCATGGACCAGTGCTACAGTCTCTTAGGATAAGAGGATAGATTTGTTCTATAATCAGAACAAAAGTTTTAAACCTAAAAGTTATTAGGTTCAATACATTCTGCTATTTTACAGAATGTATTGAACCTAATAATAAAATGATAGTATATTTTGTATATCTAGTTTTTATTTTTCTAGTTATTTTGTTATCATTTATGAAAATATCTGTAACAGATTACAATTTTTAAAAGCAGTCCTTTACCAGTTTGAGAAGTAATGAACCACATAGAAAGTTTTATATGATATTAATTCAAATTCTTTAGCAATGAAAATATACTGCATTTCTTTCTTTCAGAGAGATTGGTTGAGAGTCTTCGTTTGCCCCAGGTGCCAACTCTTCATTCTCAAGTGTTCCTGTTTTTCAGGGTGTTACTTTTAAGAATGTCTCCACAACATCTTACCTCACTCTGGCCTACCATGATCACAGAGCTTGTGAGTTAATTTTAATTCAATCAGGTTATAAATCTGAAGTATAAAAGCATGTGATTAACTTCCATGATTTACTGGATAAAAACTAATCTTGAAAAGAACTGAACTCAGTTAAACCAGTTACTAATAATTTTACACTGGAAAATAGTAACACAAGTCAGATTCCATATCCTTAGAAGTTAAACTTTCAGTTATATAATATAGATATCCAATGGTTTATGATAATCCCTACTTCATCTGACCTGATTTAATGTCCACTCTATGTTTTTAACTTTGTTGTGGCCTGTGGGTTCCCGTCTGTAACAATACCTCTAGCAATGGAGATGTTGAGTCAGGTTTTTGTGGACTGACATAAGGCATATACTCATCTTGAAGAGCAGCACTTAGAGTTAAACTTGCTTCAGACAGACATTCACAGATTTCCTGAACTCTCTAACAGTAAATCCGAAATCCCAACTATACCATTCAGTTCCCTCAAAGATACAGTCATCCTCATCTTTATAGGAAGGATTTGGAGAGTCAGGAAAGGTGGATGAGTAGAGTAAGAGAAATCTTTATTTCTGAAACCCACCTTTATAATTTCTCCACACACACAAAAAAATTGTTTTAATATTTCTTTGCTCTTATTTTTTTCTTCTTTTCTTACTTGCTTTTAGTGTTTTGAAATAACTGTGACTGTTCCATAATCACAAAAGACAAAAACCTGCCCTCATTTTACTTAACTCTGCTAAATGATTAGCAAAGCTTTGTGCAGCTAAATTTGCCATTTTCCTTTCAGAAACAATTTCAAAACTTTATGATAAAATTTGTTTTTGTCCTAATATGCCTAAAGATAGTGGGAAAGGATTATATATCCAGTTTAAATAAACATTTAACATTTATTTTGTGGTTTTCAGGTACAGGTCTTTTTATTGATGGAGCAGGAACTCACTGCCGATGAAGATATTTCACGGTAATATGTAATTTATTTCAATGTATTCTTACTAGTTTTTATTACCCTGAAATTACCCACAGTGTTTCTCAAAAATTGATTCTACTTTATCTGATTATTTGATATGATCAGTTTTATTTAATTGAACATGTAATGTAATTTTACTTAGTCCTGAAACATGGTAGATTAAATTAAACTACCATCATTGACCTTTAAACACAAATTTAGTTCAGTGCAATACAAATTGTTTCAGCTATATGAGTACCTTAATTTTGCTAAGTGAGATCTGGTCCCTGAAACTTGTTAAAGATAGCAAAATCTATTATGGCAGGTAACCTATAAGCAAGGTAGCCATGTGTTCAGATCTTTCAGAATGTTCCCAATTTAATGTAATATAGTTTTATTCTTTTTAGTAGAGGCAGCTTATTAATGTATGGCTAAATATTTTTTATTATACAAAAATTTTACAGATTTAAAAATTGAAAAATTATTTAAGACTGTCTTAAATATATTTTTCAGTGCTAAGTTAATAAAATGTATTCTGTATTAGTAGCTATGTTCATTATTATGGAAAGCTTCCCCCCATCTGAGGGGGAAGAAACTGAGTAGTAATAAAGTTTCTCGGTTACACAATTTGAATTTTTATATTTCCAAAGTGTAATACAAGTTCTGTCTTTACATTCTAAAAATTTAAAGAACAAAAATTAGTTATGACCAATAATTTAGATTACTATTACACTTTATCAGGATGACTATGAAAAATATTAGCTGGTACTTTAGACATTCTAGGAATTCCCAGTAGGCAAATGGGTTCAGCCTCTGACAGCACACTGTCCCCTACTTACAGGACCTCAGGCCCCTCTGTGGCTGGCCTGGAGACAACCTATACAGGAGGTAATGGCTTTTCTACTTCATATAACAGCCAGCGGTGGTTAAACCTCTATCTCTCTGCTTGCAAATTTTTGGATTTGGCTCTGGCACTGCCCTCTGAAAATCTTCCTCAGTTTCAGATGTAAGTAAAAGCAAGGCTATTAAATGGATATTTTTAAAAATACATTTGCTTTGGTCACTGACATCTAAGACTAATTTTGTGTAAGTTGGAATATTTATTAAAATGTAATTCTTTTAGCAGGGCTGGGGCAACAGTTGTTGGAAGTTTATGATTGATACGGATATATTAAGATAACAGACCATCAGTCAACAGAGTACCCTCCAGATGTGAGATAGCAGGGTTTATGACACAAGCTTCAAGTCCAGTGGAGATGACACACAGTTCAACCCATGATGGATATTATGGTAGTACATGCATAGAATGCTGTTAAGCCACCCATCAGAATCCTCTCCAAGCTTTGAGAATTCAGAACAGACCCTAAAAGGAGTCTTAAACTCAGTGAAGAGTGAAAGTTGAGGGAGGGAAGAAAGCACCTTTGTGAAGACAGAGGCAGGAGCAGACCTGGTATATTCTAGGTGTTGAAACATGAGTATTGCTGGAACACAATGTTGAGAGAAGAGGTTGGGAAAGGACCCAGTTATGTAAGGCATTGTCATCTATTTTATAGAATGTAGACCTTATCCTAAGGATACTAAGAAGCCATGGAAGCATTTTAGGGAATGCTATTAAGCTTGCATTTTAGAAAGTTTACTTTGGCTATAGAGTGTGGAGAAAGGATTAGAGATGAACAAGACTGTTTTATTTTAGATGGTAGTGAATTGAACTGAAAGGAGTTGGGAGAAACTGATAAAATTCTCACCATGGCTTGTTTATAAGTGCTTAAATATATTTAATTATGGTTTTTCACATAAATTTTTCACACCAAAAATTTTCACACTGAAGTGGTAAAAATAAGATTTTTTGTCAATGTAGCTAAAGTAATTTGAGAGTTTATGAAAAAGGTCAAATATTTGCATCAAGTGTTATGTTACATTATTTTAGAATAGAAAAATAATAGGATAAATTTTGATATGCTTAAACCTCAAAAAATTGCTTACTTTTCATTAAACTTTATGGTAAGAACTAGAAATTATTCTTTTAATTTTTTTTCCATTTGAAAACCATATACATTCACTTCTTGATGAATTTTAGTGGTAGGGTATCCGTTAAATTGAAGTTAATCCTATGAGAAGTTCAGAAAAGGATACTAAGAATTGTAGGAAAGTATCTAAAATTAACTAGACAATTTAAATTCACAAAAGTGATAGAAACTCTGTTTTTCAGAGCTCCAGGAAGAATATCAAGAACTATATACTTATCTTCCATAAAAAGAACCAAAATGAGTTTACCCTATTTTTGGGAGGGGGGTACCGGGGATCGAACTCAGGGGCACTCAACCACTGAGCCATGTCCCCAGTCCTATTGTATTTAGAGACAGGGACTTACTGAGTTGCTTAGCACCTTGCTTTTTCTAAGGCTGGCTCTGAACTCAATGATCCTCCTATGTCAGCCTCCTGAGCCACTGGGATTACAGGTGTGTGCCACGAGCCCAGCTGATTTTATCCTTTACTTGTCAGAATGTTATAACTCCAAAAGGAAGGAAAACAAGGCTGGGTGTGTAGCTTCAGAAGAGCATGTGCTTCCCATGCACAAGGCCCTGAATTCAGTCTTCAGGAACAAAAGAAAAAGAATGGCTTCTAAACATGGGGGGAAATACTGAGCTATACTCATAGGAGAAATTTCAATTGAAATTATATGTAACCGTCAGAATGGTAAAAATCTAAAAGCTGCTTTCTTTTTACCCTTAACAACAGATACATTCTTGTTGGGAGGGTACATTGATATTATACAATTGTTCTCCAAAGAGGTTATTTATCAAATTTTAAATATATGCTCTCTTTAAGCCAGTAATTCTACTACACGTTAAGATTTATCGTGCCACTCTACTCACAGAAATGCATAAAGTAATTATTATATGCGGGTAACCATTATGGCACTTTTAGAATTCCAAGACTACCTCCTAATACTGGAATACTGTATATAGCTTTAGGAAGAACAGAGTTTAATATGACTTGGAATGGTCTCCAGGATGTATACTTAGGTCAAAGCAAGCAACGATCATTTCTGTTTTGTTTTAAGGGGAGATGGTTGGTTGCAAGAATATGTGTTTTCTTTATGAATGAACTCTGGAAGAATATAATAAAAGAAACTGGATACACCAATAGATAATAGGATAGGAGGGAGACTGCCTTTCTCTTTAGCATGCCCTTTTATATTGTTTCAATTTTTTCCCTTGTCAGACATTAATTTAACTTATTAAAGACAAAAATAAGAAAAAATATAACAGAGGTATGAAAGAAGTCCTACTTAAATTTCTTTTAAATTCTTTCAGTTCTTTGTCCCTTACTGTGTAAGTTAGAGAACATTTAGCAATTCTATGTTGGAAAATCAAGTCTTTGTCAAATTGTTATAATACAAAGAGATAATAAGCTACAAAAACACAAATTTCCTTTTAAGAACTTTCTATTAGATAATAAGGAAGAAACACGTGTTGAGTACTTTTCTTTGTGCTCATGAAAAATGTGGTGAGCACCTTTCAGGTTTACATATCTTTATTTATCCCTTATAACCTTGAGGTACTTAATACTATGTTAAATGATGTAGAAAAGGCTCAAAGAGGTTAAGAAATGTGCTCCAGGTGACAGGATTACCAAAGGCACAGCTGGCATTTGAATCTTTGTAAGTAGTGGGGTCATGATCTACTAAAATTATGTTGCCTCATCTTACATGGCACAAAGTTTGTCTTACAAAGAATGCTGATATCATTTTTCTATACACAGGTACCGGTGGGCCTTTATTCCAGAGGCCTCAGATGATTCAGGTTTGGAAGTCAGAAGGCAGGGCATACATCAACGAGAATTTAAACCTTATGTGGTACGACTAGCAAAACTTCTTCGGAAAAGGGCAAAGGTATTAATATTTTTTTTTGATGTTCTGTTATGTAATTACATGTTGTATTTGTATTGTCATATTATGTAACTACTTTTGTTATATATTAAGAAACTACTGCATTTGTGAGGCACGTATTAAATATTTCCTAGGAAATTGAGGATATTATCAAGTTGAGCTACTTTGAAGACAGTAATTTTGAGAATTAATATCCATAAGCCTAATATTCACAAAAATTTAAAATATACATTGTGTGGGTCTTAAATGAACATTTGGTTATCATTATTTGTGCCTGTGTGTGCATGTGTGGTGCTGCTGGGGTGGAATCCAGGGCCTCATCCATGCTAGGCAAGTCCTGTATCCTGTACTCTACTGAGCTATATCCCCAGCCTACCTATTAATTTTTTAAATGAGAAGAAAAAGGAAGTCTTTTGTACATTGATAACATCTAGATTAAAATATTTTATACTTATAATAAAAGAATAAAAATCTTGGAACCATGCATGTAAGTACTTAGCACTCTAGTTCTGTAAGGATATACCCATAATGTTCATTTTAATGCCATGATGAGAATCAGAAAGATATGAGCTGATTGAGAAAAAATGCAGTACTAAAAGGGATTTGTAGAATAAATGTAAGATTGACTTCAATACGAGCCAGTAAGTTTGTGTATAGATTATACATAAGTTTAATAAATTGACAGGATTAGTTAATCAAAACTCAGAACCTGATCAGATTAATAAGGGAGGAATAATCACTAGTATTTGTTTTCCATTCATATGAAGTAAAATGTAGATGCTTAGAATTTGTTCAGTTTTGATTGTGACCGAAAGACGTGCATTCCATATCCTGACCCAGTATAGCTACATAACAGAATCTAAAATTTCTCACAAAAAACCTTTGCCTTTAAAATGAAGTATTTTCTTCCATATAGTTCCTATTATTGATACAGTATTCCATTTTAATAGCTGTCAAGACCCTACCTCCAACCTGCAGATTTTAAAACACTGATCAAAATTATTACCTCTGTAAGAGAGATAGTGAAGGAACTCAAAAATATCCACTTAAGAGAAATTTCTCAAGGTAAAAAGTGAGAATGTATCTAAAACATATATTGTAAGTGTAGGAATATAAGATTTATAAAATCTGTCATGGCTTATGTTCTTACATCTTTCAGTATGCATCAGGTTTATTTCTGAGCACACTCAGAAATGAGCATGCCAGCTTCTTCTAGAGAAGAGTATTGAGAATCTTGTTCTTTTGCTTTTTTGGTGTGGTGCTGGGGATTAAACCCAGGGCCTTGTGTATGCAAGGCAAGCACTCCATAAACTGACCTTGTGAATATACTTTGTATACACCAGAAATAGGAAAATGACATTTATATGTCATTATAAATGTCATTTATATGACATTCCGCTATCATATATAAATTCTTAAAAATTAATAAAAAAGAAAATTTCTGGTGCAGTGGGTAGAACCAGAAAAGTCAAAAATTGTGCTCCATTCATATATAATTAATCGAAGAACTTTCTGCTGTCATATATAACTGATTAGAATAAGTAAATAAATAAATTTTTTAACAAGTATTGAACCTGGCATGCTCATTATTGGGCCTTTGTTATTAATTTTTGTCTTGTATATTTTTTTTGAAAAATAAACTGCAAAATTTGGGGATAATCTAGGTTATTTTGTGAGATCTAGTTTGCAGTATGTGCTTTGAGTACTCAGAAATTGCCAGGCCCTATGAAGTCCCCTAAGCAGGCAGCAGCTCTTAAACCAAAGTCCACATGGAGAAAAGTGATTTTCAAAGGTTTTACTTGAAGGACATAAGGAACTTCATCACAGTTGCTTTTTTAGAAGCTAAATAAAAGGACAAAATATGAATGAAAGTTGGAGCCACAGTTTAGGACAGGAATTACTTTTACTTTGATTGATATTATAGGGTTTGAAAAAATAATCATGTCAAATCTGTATGACCCCAGGCATGTGCCCTATTTTTCCTTTATCTCATTAGTAATGAGAATATTTACTAAGAACTCTCCCTTATCTAAAGGATAAGTATGACAGTCTTTTGCCCAAAACTTGTCCTACAGAATAAGGTAACAATTTTGATTGAAAATCATCTCCCATTCAAATCCCTTTAAACAAGGTCTTCATGGCCAAGCAAATGTTTCACTGGAACAAAGGCTATGAGTTCTCCTCTTTCCTTCCACAGGACAAGGAGGAGGACTTTAAAACAGTGATTTTGGAGGGAGTGGAGATGGCCAAGCATCAGGTGAGGGTGGCTGTTTGATGCTTGTGATATGGCAGCAAGAGCTGTCACATCTGGACCAAATAGTGAAACATAAACCCAGGTCTGGATTTCAACAAGTGTAAGAGAGGTAAACAGGAAGGAAGTCTTTCTCTATGGGTAGACTGATGAATTCAAAGGAGAAATCATTTGTATGGAAACAACAACAAATGATTTCTCCTTTGAATTCATCAGTATGGAAATAAGTTTGTATGGAAACAAGTTTGATTTAATATTGAGGACAAGATAAAGTCCTATGAATAAAAACAGCAGAAATGTTGATAAAAGTGTGTTCTTGGCAAAGAGCTAAATAAAAAAATTTATCTCAGAAAGGCATATCTTTATAGAAAAATAAGTGAAAGGTTGTATCATTCACTTACATTTGGAAATTAGTTACATAAAAGGTACAAGCATGGTATTCATTTTCCTTCAAGATAATTTCATCTCTCTATACCCTTTGATTACCATTGAATTACAGTTTGATTTAATGGACTAGAGGTGGTGTGGTCAGCCAGTAGTTGAATAAGGATAGTCAGTGATGTGAAAATCAGTCTCATTAAAGCCAATATCATAGTTAAAAGAAAATACAAAAACATCTTTCATTCTCTTATCTAGATAAAAGGTTAAATAATTAAGTAAAATTTAAGGGATAGTTGGGTTTTGTTGTTGTATTTACTTTTTCAGCCACAGATGAAAAACTAAAAGGTCTTTTTTCTTATTTGCTTTTGGAGTCTTATGTTTTAAATGTTTTCCTTAAAATTTTACAAAAATCAAACAGGGCTGGGATGTAGCTCAGTGGTAGAACAAACATTTAGCCTGCACAAGGCCCTGGGTTCATTTCCCAGCACCACCAAAATAAACAAATCTTGATATCACATATGATAAGCTAGATCTGCATCTGCTTTCTCCGCTAGGAAACTGATGATGCTAAAATATTAATTAGGTAAACAATGGAAGTTTCTCAGCAATATCTGATCTTAGAAAGGAAACTTCATTTGTGAATGAATATGACAAGCTATACTTTCTTTCCTAAGTCTCAATGATGTTTCCTTTTTTTATATCTACTTCATTATTTTATTTTCGTTACAATTTTGTCCAAATCTAAACATCTTCCGTTCATTCATATCTTTTGATCTAGATAGACTGATTCTGTAGTTGTTAGTATTAATTAGTGTCTTGAATTAACTTAATAAAGAAATTATTGGTGTTTACATTAGTTGAGTTTTCACATACATTCTCATTTGACTTCACATTTTATCAGTGAGGAACCTTTATATATCTTACCCAGGTATGTAACAGTAAGTAAATGTCACAGCCAGGGCACTAACCCAGTTCCTTTGACTCAAGGTCCAGCTTTCCTTCCCTCCCCAGAAAATGATAGCAGTGTCTCCCCTGAAGGATCCCTTCCTTCCTTGGTACTGCAATATTGACAGTAATTATTCACTTATATACCCTGCTATTATCTTCTAGCAAGTTTAGGTTACTTAGTTAAAAGGAAATTAATTGATTTACTAATGGTGAAATACATAAAGCTTTCTTAATTCTCTGATCTAGTCCTTGGTTATGTTAGTGAGAATCCAAAAACCTAGGAGCTTTTTTGAGTATATGCTAAAGCATACCATCAGCTTTTATATTTATCTAGAATCATTTCTATTAAATAAACTTAGCTATGCATTCTACTGGAAAATATAACTACAAGAGGGGTGTTAGATGGCACTAAAAGGGCCTCAGAAGCAAGGGTTTTAAACTTTGCTGTTTAGGTCCTTTTAATTTTTCTAACATATAGTCTAATAACAACTTCAATTTTGTTTTCTGCAGAAAAATCCAGAGGAAGATAACTCAGGGAGAACATTGGGTTGGGAGCCAGGGCACTTGCTGCTCACCATCTGCACGGTGCGCAGTATGGAACAGCTGCTGCCATTCTTCAATGTCCTCAGCCAAGTCTTCAACAGCAAAGTCACAAGTCGGTGTGGAGGACACTCAGGGAGCCCCATCCTCTACTCAAACACCTTCCCTACTAAGGACATGAAACTGGAAAACCACAAACCATTTTCCAGCAAAGCCAGGCAAAAAATAGAAGAGATGGTAGAAAAGGATTTTCTCGAAGGAGTGATAAAAACTTGAGCACCACCAGTGATTCCATTTAGTTTAAATGTAAATGTAATTATTTAAAACAAACAGACACATTGCTCTGAGTTGTATAGTTTCTTTTTTCTTTTCTTTTCTTTCTTTTTTTTTTTTTTGTAACAAAACACACTTCAGGTTGTATTTAATTTAAAAATTTGTAAATAAGAGCTAATGTCTGGATGTGACCTGAATCAAGTTTAAATATTGTTGGCTCATATTGATTATGGTGCCTATGAGAGATCTATATATACATATATAGTCCATTGTTTTATTGTCCTCAGTTGTCTTAAATCTGCAAAATACACACTGCACATTTTTTTCTATTGGTTTCAGGCTCGGTTTAATTTAGATTGGGGACTTTTTCCTTTCTGTTATGAATCATGTTCTAGTATTGGAATGGTGTCATTTTGCCATCAGAGGCTTAGTAACATACTAGATTCAGTTCTCTTCACATACCTTCACTAAGAGGATGAAGAATAACTGAAGGTTGGACCCTATAGCCTCAGAAAGACAACACAGGCCCCACCACCTCTCATTTCCTGATGGTGCTAAGCAGACAGGTAAGTCATCTCATATTTATTAAGATCTCCCATGAAAAAGTTGGTTGTGTCAAATCTTTTCCACGCTCCCATTTCTATCAAGGATGGTTGCATCTTGGTTGGGTAACGGCGATGCCAAAAATATCACAAGAAGGTGGTAATAAAATTTAATCTTTGAGCAACCTGCATGAATTATTCCTGGCATACACTGCAAAATTAATGATTAAATTATATTTATGCCCTAACATTTTTACATGAGTGAGAATGAAATTAGAGGTAAGCTTCTTTAACAAGTTATAAAGTGTGTGTATTTCTCAAGAAATTTTCTGGTAGTGTTTTAGAAAAAACAAATCTAGAAACAACTGATAAGGTACATTATAAATGTCTGGATACTACCATTACTGACAGTTTTGTCAAAACTTAAAAAATCCATTTTCTCAGAATATAAAAATGATCTTCAGAAACCTGGTTGAGGTCTTTCTCCAATTCCTCCAGCCAAATCAAATACTGCCAAGCTCACTTCATGTGCGAGGCTATCAGCACTTTCCTGCAAATTACATAAAGGGAGATGAGAAAGACATGGCATCTGCTATATTTTAGTTGCATTCCAGGGGAGGGTATTTCCTGATTTTGTTTCACTAGCATATTCAAATGAAAACTTCTTTTTTCATCTTTCAGTAACAAATTCCAAGGCACTTAGATAAATGGAAAGCAAGTCAAAGTCTTCTATATAAGGTAAGTTTTCAGTTAATCAATTCAGGTTATAAAATTAGTTATTCCAAAACTTAATAAATTCAATAAAACCTAGTCCCTTTAACAGGTAAGAAGGCCATAGTTGGCCTAAGAGAAATAACTCTTGCAACTCAGCTACCCTCTCCTTCACCCATAAAGGTTATTCTCACTGTATTCCAAGCTGGCCTATGCTTCTGTTTAAAAAATAATAATACAGGTCTTATATAAGTTAACTGGAAATGCCTCCATCTGAGACCCTCTTCAACCAGTGTACTTTGCGTGGTTATGCAGACACTTTTATCAAGGGCTTGAGGTGACAGACTATATGGTGTATGTGAAGAAGGCAAATTATGTAATTCCAGACCTCAGGACTTGACCCCATCTAGAAATAGCAGAGGCAAAGAGTAAGGCTGTTATTTAAAGCAAACATTTAAAAAGCAAGTTAAGAACTCATGATGATTAGTACCAATTGGTTTAGAAATAGGCTACAAAGCTGGCAGTTTAAAAATCACAGGATTATGTTTTTAAGAGAACAAAGGGATAATCTAAACTGGGCACATGTCTGTAATCCCAGCTACTTGGGAGGCTGAGGCAGGAGGATGGCAAGTTTGAGACCAGCTTCAGTGAGACCCTGTCTCAAAAAAAAAAAAAAAAAAATGCAGGTTGGGGATGTAGCTCAATGGTAGAAGATGCCTGGACTCAATCCCCAGTTTAAAAAGGATCATTTACTTCTCAATGTATAAATCAAGGGTTTATTACTTATTCCTGTTCCCATTAGAAATATGACACTTTCAAGAAGTCTACAATAAATTGAAAGAAAAATATCAGGGGAACTAGACCAACAGGCTTTAAATCTATTCAACTGTGTCACTACTACTCATGATAATTTTATACTCTTAATGATTTTAAAAGGCTCTATAAACAAATCTCAAAGACATAACAATTACCATAGTGAGATTCTAAATACTATTGGTTTTCTCTCTTCTCATATTGTTTCTCCTCTTCCCTCTATGTTATTAGACTCTCATTCAAATTTTTTCAATAGAACTATATCCCAGCTTACTTGTGAATCTGCTTCTGCATACACTCGGATGACATCTTCTGTACCAGAGGGCCGGACAAACGCTCTGGAGAGCCTGTACTTCTTTACCAGGTCATTAATTGCCTCCTGTAGTCCAGGTGGTGTAACTGCTTGTCTTTCAGCATCTGTGGTGCTAATAACTTTCCTGTCAGCAACCTAAGCACAAGCATTTCATACTCCTTATATTATACTCCCTTTCAAAAGTATAGCCCATTCAACATAATTCCCACCAGAAGATTATACCTCGTTCATTTTAATGACAATATTTCAGTTTATTGTACCACAAATTACATCACTGAAATAATGAAGTATCAGGGTAAACAGAAGATGAAATTGCATTAAAATTTTATTTCTCCAAGGTCAGAATTATTAATTTCAACATTTGTACAACTTCTCTCTTCAAGAATTACCTTTGGACTCATAGCTACCACTAAAATAATGGCCAGTAAATACTGTTTGACTTAATTCTACATCATACCTTGGATCCCAGTGTAATCATTGATCAAATGATTTAAGAGGGCTATGAAAAGAATTTCTTAAATATGCCAAATACAAATTTGAGTAATCAGGAGCCATTTGTGTGAACTCTGGCCTTATTATCTTTCTTTCAATAATTCTAATACAAAAATGTATAGTCTGATATAAATCTATATTCTAATCTAATAGGAATTTATCTGAAATGACTTTTAAAATTTCTGAGCCCATAGATTCTATTTCTCAGCATCTACTCTCAAGAAGTATTTGTGAATCAAAAATAATGCAGAGGAAATATTTTCACTTGAAGCAACAAGCTATAAAAATAATATGGGGGATATTCAGAATGTATAGAGTTATAACAGAATTCTGTTGAAGCTAGGTACACTGTTTATGATTTTGTTTTCTCTCCATTTAACTTTTCCATATTTAAAAAAAAAGTGATACATAGGTACACGTAATATTCTTTAAAATAAAGTTTAAAACCAAATACTTATCAGTGTTATTCTATAATTTTTAAAGATGTGAGAAAGATATTATAAGGCCTTATTTTCTAAGTAATGTGTATAGGCCAGAATATAATACATTGAAATTTTTATATAGCAAGATTTAGAATAACTTAGTTAATATTCAGAAAAATCATCTCTCTCAGACCTTAACTTTGAGTTGTCTATTCGGAAGGTCAGTATAAAGAGCATCCCACTGTTGTATAGTCAGGTTCTTTAAAGCCAGGATTGCCTCAATCACCAGCATGTCAGCAATAGCATCACCAGCTGCCTGCAAGATTGGGAAACAAAACAGAAGAAACCACTCTTAACACAAGCAAAACTTGCAGGTGAATGTTCACCATCTTAGAAAATCAGGCATAGTGTCCAGTGCTTGTTGTCCTCATGCTGATTATTATTTAGAGTGTGGATAAAGATATCCATGAAAGATAAGGTATACAAAGAATACTGAAACTAACTCATAAGAAATTTGCCTTTTGTCTTCTCACCTATAAAATTAGAAGGATAACTTAGGGTTTCAGCCTGACTCAAATTTTCCTTTCGAGCCTTTTTGAGCTGTACAATGGAAAGCATCATGGTAAAATGGACAAAATGAACTCTGGTGTAAGATACAACTGAAACTTTTAAAGAAACAAGCTTTTGTTTCTTCATTTTTAAAATGGAAATTCTAATAACAACTTTTCCCTGATTACTGCAAGGATTATACAAGACACTCAAATGTTAGTTCCATCACTAATGAACTTCCCTGTCTCAATTATTGCTCTTCCATAGCCATGTTCCACTCTAATATCAACTATATAAGCAATATAAATGTCCCCTGTCAAAGAATTATTTTGTTGGTTTAAAAATTAGTAACGTATACGCATACTGTTGCTGAATTCAACAAGTCAGAGGGAAGCATATAAAAAAATCTCTGTCACTCCATTTCACTGTAACTCTCAACTGTATATGCTATCACCAGCCCAGGCTGTCTTCACTTAAATTTTTAATGTTACACATTGTCCTTTCCATCTTCCAAATAACGTTAAGGTAATCAAAATCCCACGATTAGTTCTGACCTGGTTAAACAAGTCAATGATATTTCTAAGAATCTTAGCAGCTTTTCCTTTCTTATCTTCTAATTCTCTTGTGAGTTGGTTTATCTTGTCTTCAACAGCTTTACTAAACAGCGCCTACAAGACAAGCATATTATATCACAAAACACCATCCAGGCCACAGTCAGAAGTAATATCATGTTAGGTAACTGACTGCACTGTAAGTGAATCTGGAGAAACTAAGGGGGAAAATAATGCCAGCTTTATGTTAATTAATTCAAGATCAAAATCTGAAGTGTATTAATAGGAGAAAAGTTTGTGCATGATAAAACTGGTTATCAGGCTGGGAATGTGGCTCAGTGGTAGAGCCTTGCCTGATGTGTGAAGCCTTGGTTCAATCTCTGGCACTGTTAGAAAAAAAAAATACATAAGAGTTGATTCTGTTTTCCCCTGTATCAGTGAAAGCAATGCGGGTTACTTAAGCTTGCCTATATCCTTTAAAGGATAACTAGCTAAGCAACATGAGAAAAAATGCTCATTTATCACAGTATGGCAGATTGTGTCACAGATTATCAATAATAAACATGTTCAAGATTCCTGTTATTTTGAAATGTCTACCCAATCTTTTGTAGTCCACAAGAAGCCCAGTACTGAGGAGGAGTAACACACTATGCTCGACTTGTTGATGAGATACATATTTGTTGGTAAAATAAGATATAGGCTGATTGCCTGTTTTGTAAATAGTTTTTATAGGAACTCAGTCATACCCATTAATTTATACTAGAGAAGCAGCCCTAAGCAGTTCCCACAGAGACCTTATGGCTTACAATGCTGAAACTATTTTCTACCTACCCTTAACCATTTACCAACCTCTGCATTAGATCAGTGAAGTTATATCTTAATTGCATTTTGTAGAAACATATTATTCTCATTCTTTTCCTTATACTTATGGCCTCCAGAAGGCAACTTTGAATTAATGAGGAAAATGACTGCACCTAGATTCAAATTTTCTTTTTACCACCTCAAATTCATTTAGGCTTTAAACAAAAATCCTGTGTCTCAGGAATCTAAAACCCACTTTAAATGGTGGATTTTATGAAATGTGAATTTTGTCAAAATTTTTCAAAATATTCTTTCTGCTAAGCCATAAAAACAGTCAGGCATGATGACACATGCCTATGATCCTAGCAATGAGGCAGGAGACTTGCAAGTTTGAGGCTACCCTGGGCTATTTAGTGAGACCCTATCTCAAAAACTAAAGTGCTGGGGGTATACCCAGAGGTAGGACACCCCTGTTCAAAATCCCCAGTATCCCCCACAAAAACCCATTAAAAAACTAAACTCGGGGCTGAGGCTATAGCTCAGTGGTAGAGCACTTGCCTTGCATGTGTGAGGCACTGGGTTTGAACCTCAGCACCATATAAAAATAAAGATATTGTATCCATTAACAACCAAAAATATATTTTAAAAAATACTAAACTCAATTCCTCAAATTATAACTCTTAATTCACCACAGCTACTGAACATTTTCCTCCTATGGCTAGTGAAAGGAAAATATAAAGATAATCTGCTTATAAGAAAATAAAGTATTACATATTATTAAAAGAACAAATTAGTGTATCTCTCCACAAAAGATCATTATAATCTAAAAGAGAAACAGTTTTGCAACACCTGAAAATATACACAAACCAAATAATCTTATGACCTCCATCTAGTCATTTCAACAAAGTAGAATATTAGCTATTACTACCCAGATAAAACTTTCCCATTATAAAGAAAAGTACCAGCTAAGGCCAGATGTGATCTTTGAGAACTTACTGTTCCATGCCCATTTGCTTCAAAATAAACTCCAATGTCAAACTCTTGAGCCTTGTGGTGCAAATGTTTTACACCGGTTTTAGTGCAGTAAACAGGTACCTGTAATACACACATGAAAGGAAACGCAATAAATGTTTATTATATACCTACTATCTCAGGGATAAAACAGAGAACAAAATCTGGACCTTAGTCTAGTAAGGAAGATGATTAAGCACTAAAATACAAAACAGTGTCAGTATGGGGGAGTGAAGGCACTAGAAACTCATAGCAAAGTGACAAAGCTGAGGGTGTCCTAATAAGATAACAATAGACTTCAAGTGAGGTCACTATGTGATCTAATTGCTTTATGAAACTGTTTAGGCTACAGTATGGAGAAAACGGCTTATAGCAGGGGTTTGCAAGCTTCTCCTGTAAAGGGCCAGATAGCAAATATTTTAGGCTTTGTAGACATAATGTCTCTCACAACTATTTGATTCTTCCATTGTAGTGTAAAAGCAGCCAGGAACCATACAATTGTACAAGATTCTATACAAATAAAATTTTATTTACAAACAGTAGCAAACTAGATTTGGTTCTCAGGCCAACTCCTGGCTTAAGGTTAAGAAACAGGATCAGTTAGGAGGTTTCCAGGATCAATCCCAGTAAGAAATCATAGTGATTGGACTAGCAACAATGGATAGGGATGTCATGAGTAGAGATTTAAGAATGGTAGAAGAACTGACCATAGCAAAACTACAAAAGAGACATCAAGATCCACATTTGTCTTAGCAGAGCTCAGGAACAGTAAGGCTAAAAATATTTAATCCAAAGAGAGTGGGTTTCTGATGTGTATTCAGTTTTATAACAGGTACCTTACCTTTAAGACATTTTTAAGACATAAATTGACAGTTAAAATATGATTGTGCAACACATGATGATATTTTTGTCAACAGACTGCATCTACTACAGTTGTTCCATAAGATTATGTCACCCAGTGACATTGTAGCCATCTTAGTTTGCATTGAGTACACTCAACATATTTTGCCTAAATGACACACTGACAAATTTCTCAGAACATATCCCCATCCTTAAATAAATACTAAGAATACCTAAATACTAAGAATCCTTAAAGATAGGCAGCTGGGCTCCAGATCAAGTTTACTATAACTGTATACTTAAATCAGGTCATGAACTAGCAGTGTCCACTTTGCTTTGCGTATCCATTATATCTTTTAAAAAAATAAATTCACGTGAAAATTCATATTCCACTTAAAAGAATCTGACTAAAGCTGACAGCTGTTGGCCTGGGCACACCTCTAGTCCTTAACCACCTGCTGTGCACATTCACTTCAGCTATCCAGATCCTACCAGAATTTGAAATGGGTAACACAAAAGTTAGAAAAATATTACTCTAGCTAGTTATAAAAAGGGTAATGGCAACAGACTTCTAATTCTGTCCATGAACCCCCTACCTCTTAGAATATGTAGTGGGGTACAGAGGGTGCCATGAGGTAGATGTTGAGGAAATAATTAGAAACAAGATCAATCAACGCTAACAGTTTCATTAAGGCCTTTGATGCTCACATGTATAGGCAAGTTACTAAGGAGATTGCAAAGACAAAGTCTACCTTTTAATATAGCTAAGTAGATATTTTCAATTTTACAACATTCCATGTTCCCAACATAAAAAGTAACAAAGATTTTCTTCTTTTTTGGTCAGGTTCCTTTCAGTACAACTAGGCACTGTCCCTTAACATGTCCTCTAAGAGCCCAATTTTAGCAATAATCCCACTTAATACAGACAGAATTTCCTCACTTTGATATCTGATCAAAGTCCTCATTCCCCACCATTCCCCAGGAGATGTCTGATCATCTTGGCCTGCCTACATGAGGAATCTCATTTAGCCAGAACATCCCCCTTTTCCCATGTTTTTTCTCAGTAACTTTCCATCACTGACCAGCACTAGCACTCCACACATATACCCTTCACCTTAGCTATAAAATCTCCACCTCTCTCCATTGTATTTGGAGTTGACCTAAACCACTACACAATTTCATCACAGCAATCTCTGAGCAGTCCCTCCGCAGAACTAAATAAAATCTGCTTTAATCATTTTAAGAAGTGTTGTGAATAATTTTTTCATTATTATTAGTCTTCAAATAGGAGTAACACCATTTGTCATGAAAAGGTCATCATAAATTTACCTAGTAATTAACCATTTGTGTTGACCAACTGCCTTTATCCAAAGAGATAATAAAACTGCTTCTGAGAGGAAGGAAAAGCACTAGGGACTGAATTAGAACAAATTATATTCCATGCTTTAATAGTTATGTCAAAAAGAATTCTATTGTCATATATAACTAAAAAGAACCAATTAAAAACAAAACAACAACAACAACAACAACAAACTATTTCTATCTCTCTGAGGAACAGTTACAAGTTGGAGCCAGAGATCTAAGTTAAACTATGAGATTGGGGGCAGAGGTGCTGTCTTCCTTAATAGTTTCTTCTTCTTTTTTTTTTCTTATTTTGAGATGTCTCCAAGCCCTTAAGAAAAATATTACTGATTATAAAACTGGCTTATTTGGTTCTGAGATGAGGAATAGAGAAAGTCTCTCCTCTCCCTTTTCCATCAGGAACAAATAAGTTTTTTGCTTGTTTTTGATTTCTGTTTACCCTTACATGGACAACAGCTCAACTTTATACACGACAATGTGTTTACTTTCATGAAGACATTATTTTCTTCACAGAAGTAGTTTACAGCATAATTAAGAAGCTACCAGAAAATGAAAATGGTTCAATACCTTCATAACTTCTTCAAGATAGCGTGTTGAACTTCCATTTGCATATGCAGTTTGTACAACCCCAACATTCAAATTTTCTCCAATCTAGATAAAAACAATAATTTGAGATCAAAAGCATAGTTTACAAAAACAGTGAGAATTCTAAAGGATAACAAAATTATCTGCCATTTCTGCTGAATCAATAAATGACATACTGAAATTTTACATGTATACCAGGAAAAAAACCTCAAATATTTTTCAGCATTACTTAAAAGGAATCATCTTTAAATAAGTTTGTGGTCTCCTAATCTCTCTCTCTTTAAATTTTTAATAAAATTATGTATTAAGTTCTTAAATATACTTTTCCAGATTATATCTTAAACTTAGTGAAAGAGATTTCCAAAAAGTGGGGGATCTCACACATTACTAAGCTTATAATCATAATAAATAAATCTCAGATGATATTTTCTGTTAGAATTTTGGGCTTTAAGGCTAACTGGTAGAATTATCACTAATGTGTCAGTTAAGAAAAAATGAAAACTTTATAACCTCATAAAACTTCAAATCATAAATCCTAGCTTATACCAGGAAGAAAAGAGAAACTTTAAGTTTCAAAACCAATGCCCCAATGTTGAAATGACTGTAATTACCACATCTTCTTTGTATTTTTTGGCCACATACATAAAGAACTTGCCATAAATTGTGCCTATGAGACATCCAAGTAAGTGATACAGAACTACCTCTGGTTTTATAGGGCAGCCCATTCCCTATCATACCTCCAACAGGAGCTCTTTAAGGAAGCTGCTAATTAATGTTGCTATCTTGTCTCCATCTATGAGATGAAAATGACCATCAGCATCACAGTAGTAATACACAATTCTGTCTGCATCTCCATCAAAGGAACAGCATCTTTCATTGAACTTTATTTCCATTCCTAGCACAAAGAAAGATTGAATATGCATTTCAGTCCAAGAAATGGGAATGAAAATCAAAATAAAAATAAGTTTGGGGTTTTTGTCTTCACTAGTAACTAGGGAAACTTTTTTCAATAAAGCATGAGTGAAACTGCCCTTATGCATTATAACATGTCTACTATAAATTTTCCAAAAGATGTTTAAAATTATCCTTATTAAAAAAAAATTTAAATAGCATCCAGTTCATTGGCAGTTTTTACAGGTAAAATTCTTTCTAAGCATATTGAAAAAGGAACAAAATCTATTTATGGTTAACTTGCTATAATATTAAAATTTCATTTTGGCTACACTGGTTTCTCATTTAACTTGTTTTGAAAGCTACAGGGATTTCTGAATATAATTTATCCAGTACTGTGCTGTCCTTTACATATTAAAAAAAATCAGTAATAAATGAGGTATATGCTTTGACAGTTCTAATAGAAGTTTTTATCTTTTCATAACACCAATAACAACATACACTATTAAAGCAAAGAATTATCATCTGTGAGAGAAAACTGGCTCGTGAAATTTACATAAAGTTACTTAAAGTTTAGCAACTATCCCGTCAAATTTACTAGAAAATCTGGCTGTTCCTTAGCCTTGATAGCAGCAGAGTAAGAAAGTTAGCATGAAGCAGCTCAGAAGTGAAAGGCTTTGTCATGAGTGTGATAAAAGGTTACCTACAGGACAAAATGTAGGCTTCAGGAAAACGAGGGCTATTGTTTTATGAACACTTAAGGGCCCAGTGCCTAGAACAATGGAGAGTGAGGGCTCAGTATTCAGTATGTGGATAAATGAGTGATACAGAATTAATGAATGATACAGAATTAAAGCGTCAGTAAAGTCAAAATAAGCAATTCAGTGAAAAGGGGATCAAATAGGTTGACTAAATTGAAACTTCAAATGCTTAATAGAGTAAAGCAGAATAAATGAACAAGTGCCACAACTATGTGAAGTGTGTAGAGTTCAAGACTGAATGTCCTATTTGAAGGGGTAACAATAGATTAATGACACGTGAATAGACATTTTGTGATTTTGGTAAAGAGTTGACAGCAATATTTAAAAGAAATCACTAAATTTTTACACAGTGGCACCTAATGCAATTTAATATGTGGGCAAACTTAGCAGACCAAGGAAAACAATCTGCAAGCCATATTTGGCCTACTGTAGGATAATAATTTAGGATCTATAATGAAGATAAATCTAGAACATCTCTACACTATCACTACAATCTGAAGAACAGTCTTCCTCCTAACTTGCCCACTGTGGAAAACCCTAAGTCCAAGGACAATTACAGAAGCAGTGTTACCTTCCCTTTCCAAAGTGTATCTAATGCAGACAAAAGGAGAGACAATGCTACTTACTATTGCTACCTTTAGATCAGTGATTCTCAAAGTGTGGTCAAGAGACCAGCACTTTCATCAAATCCCAGAAACTTGACAGAAATGCAAATTTCTATCCTAAGCAAATCCTACCCTAAATCCAGCAAATCAGAAGCTCAGGAATGGGGCCCAGAAATCTTCAGGCTAACAAGAAGATTCTAATGTGTGCTGATATTTGAGAACCATTGCTCTAGAATGGCACTCTCTGGCTATGCTTTCCCTTTCCTCTTTCCTACAGGAAGGAGGACTCTGAGCATGGGTATGACTTACAGGCAAAAAGAGCAGACCATGTTTTGAATGGCAATGACAAGTAGGAAGAGTCATAAGTATCCAAAAGTGACAGAGCCAGGACCAGCTCCACAATTTTGGGGGGGCAGGGGTACCAGTGATTAAACTGAGGGGCACTTTACCACTGAGCTACCTCCCCAGACCTTCTTATTTTTTATTTTGAGACAGGGTCGAGCTAGTTGTTTAGAGTCACACTAACTTGCTGAGACTGGCCTCGAACTTGTATTTCTCCTGCCTCAGCCTACTAGTTGAGATAACAGGCATGTATCATCAGCGCCCTACAGTTACAGAATTCTTAATACAAGTGGCCATCTTGGTTTGTAAATGAGACTGGTTCCAGTTCTCAAAATAGTTTTTATAGACCTATTACTACATACCTTGTGGAGGTTTCTGATGACTTTTTACAAAGTCAGCCCCACATAAATGATTGAGCTTCCCTTTGGTCCCATCATTAAAGAGTTGAACTGACAGTCCCTGTGAGAAGTAGTGTTCCATTTCTTTCAGTTTCAAAGCCCCTATGCCATTTGCACAGTCAATCTTAAGTGATCTATATTCATCTCCACTGCAGGAAGCCTGGAAAGTAAAAAGACATGGAAGAAAATTTTCAAGTTACAAAATTAAAAGTGAAATAAAAGAAAGCATACATACATATATGATAAAACATCTTCCATTATTTCCATTTACTTATCTATTTTAACCAGGTAAACTGAAGTAAAATACATTCAGATGAAAACTGAAAAGCCAAATAAAATTTAAAAACACCCTAGACACTGGAATAGGTTCACCAATTGAACAACTTGTAGAAATGAAGCTTTATTAGAATTTGCCTGAGTAAAGGTTCCCTAAAAACACTATAGCCTATATTACATAACAGTCATTCAAATGTGAGAATCTATATATACATATAGATGAAAGAACAGTAATAACAACTGTGTCACTTTCTTCAAGCATATATCATTAGCAGGTATATTTTGTTTTCTTAAACTGTCCATATCCTCTGCCACCCATCCTAACCCCAAAATAGAAATGTTATATTTTGCTTTGCTTTGGTTAAACTATGCCATTAACTCAGTATTTGTTAATCAAATGAATTATTCCCCTCAAATCTCTCCAGGTTTAACAAGCTTATATGCCTAGAAGAAAATGTTTCCCAACAGTACTACCTCCTTAATTTCTTAAGTACTAAGCCTACAACACTCAACTTTATCTCCATAAATACTTATGATAACTGTAAACAAGAACCCTACATTTTCTCCCTCAATGATCTCAAAAATATACTATGTGCCTTGCCAAGCAAATACCAACATAGAGTTAGAAGGCACACAGACTTGTGGAGCCCTAGAGAGAAACAGAGATAAGCCACATTTGGGGAAAAGAAAGGAGTGGGGTGCCAAAATGTCATTTGTTTCACTGATCATGTTATTCAGGTTGTTTAACTTCTAAGCATGTTCAAAAGTTTTTTTTTCACCTGTTTGGTAAGTTCCACAAAAGCCCTGGAGAGTTTCTGGTAGTAACCTTCTATGGTTGCCATTCCATACTGGCCACTGGTATTTCGACAACATACCATGTAGTGCAGCTGGGGTGTTGTTAACAATCCATAATCTGAATACAAAAAACAATTCACATTTCTTAATAAAGAAAACAAGCTTACATGCATTCACACTGTGAGACAAGGTGACAAATCCCTTTTAAAACAACATCTCAGAAAACAGAAAAAGACTAACTTTCAAGTTAACCAGACATAAATATCCACTGAAATCATTACAATGTCACACACTCAATCTTAAAAGCTTCAGATTGATCAAGGCACAATCTATATGGAGGCAGATACTCCAAGATCTGAGTTAAGAGAAACTGGTTCTGCTATGAGGGCATTCTTCTAAAGTAGTAATAGAGTTATGGACTTCAGTGGGAAAAAAGGCTATGCTACTCTAAGATAAGGAACCCATCAGAAAACCAGACCCTCATGAGATTAAAAGCTTGGTAGATGCCCTCTCTCACCACTTCTATTCAATTTAGTCCTCAAAATACTAGCCTGAGCAATTAGACAGACAAAAGAAATTAAAGGCATAAAAATAGGAAAAGAAGAACTGAAGTTATCACTATATGCGGATGATATGATAATATATCTAACAGACCCAAAAGGGTCTACAAAGAAACTACTAGAGCTAATAAGTGAATTTAGAAAAGTGGCAGGATATAAAATCAACACTCATAAATCAAAGGCATTCCTGTATATCAGCGACAAATCTTCTGAAATGGAAATGAGGACAACCACCCCATTCGCAATATCCTCAAAAAAAATAAAATACTTGGGAATCAACCTAACAAAAGAGGTGAAAGATTTATACAATGAAAACTACAGACCCCTAAAGAGAGAAATAGAAGAAGACCTTAGAAGATGGAAAAATATACCTTGTTCATGGATAGGAAGAACTAACATCATCAAAATGGCGATATTACCCAAAGTTCTCTATAGGTTTAATGCAATGTCAATCAAAATCCCAACGCCATTTCTTGTAGAAATAGATAAAGCAATCATGAAATTCATATGGAAAAACAAAAGACCCAGAATAGCAAAAGCAATTCTAAGCAGGAAGTGTGAATCAGGAGGTATAGCGATACCAGATTTCAAACTGTACTACAGAGCAATAGTAACAAAAACAGCATGGTACTGGTACCAAAACTGGCAGGTGGACCAATGGTACAGAATAGAGAACACAGAGACCAATCCACAAAATTACAACTTTCTTATATTTGATAAAGGGGCTAACAGCATGCAATGGAGGAAGAATAGCATCTTCAACAAATGGTGCTGGGAAAACTGGAAATCCATATGCAACAAAATGAAACCGAAACCCTTTCTCTCGCCATGCACAAAAGTTAACTCAAAATGGATCAAGGATCTTGATATCATATCAGAGACTCTGCACCTGATAGAAGAAAAAGTTGGCCCCGATCTACATATTGTGGCATCGGGCTCCAAATTCCTTAATAGGACATCCATAGCACAAGAGTTAACAACTAGAATCAACAAATGGGACTTACTCAAACTAAAAAGTTTTTTTTTTAAGCAAGAGAAATAATAAGAGAGGTAAATAGGGAGCCTACATCCTGGGAACAAATGTTTACTCCTCACACTTCAGATACAGCCCTAATATCCAGAGTATACAAAGAACTCAAAAAATTAAACAATAAGATAACAAATAACCCAATCAACAAATGGGCCAAAGACCTGAACAGACACTTCTCAGAGGAGGACATACAATCAATCAACAAGTACATGAAAAAATGATCACCATCTCTAGCAGTCAGAGAAATGCAAATCAAAACCACCCTAAGATACCATCTCACTCCAGTAAGATTAGCAGCCATTATGAAGTCAAACAACAACAAGTGCTGATGAGGATGTGGGGAAAAGGGTACTCTTGTACATTGCTGGTGGGACTGCAAATTGGTGCGACCAATTTGGAAAGCAGTATGGAGATTCCTGGGAAAGCTGGGAATGGAACCACCATTTGACCCATTCCCTGAATTGACCCATTCTGGGACTATTCCCTGAAGACCTTAAAAGAGCGTACTACAGAGATACTGCCACATCGATGTTCATAGCAGCACAATTCACAATAGGTAGACTGTGGAACCAACCCAGATGCCCTTCAATAGATGAATGGATAAAAAAAAATGTGGCATTTATACACAATGGAGTATTACACAGCACTAAAAAATGACAAAATCATGGAATCTGCAGGGAAATAGATGGCATTAGAGCAGATTATGCTAAGTGAAGCTAGCCAATCCCTAAATAACAAATGCCAAATGTCTTCTTTGATATAATGAGAGCAACTAAGAACAGAGACATGAGGTGGGAGGGAAAGGGAGAGAAAAGGGAAATTGCATGGAAATGGAAGGAGACCCTCATTGTTATACAAAATTACATATAAGAGGTTGTGAGGGGGAAGGAAAAAAAACAAGAGAAAGTATTAAATTACAGTAGATGGGGTAGAGAGAGAAGATGAGAGGGGAGGCGAGGGGGGATAGTAGAGGATAGGAAAGGTAGCAGAATACAACAGTTACTAATATGGCATTATGTAAAAATGTGGATGTGTAACCAATGTGATTTTGCAATCTGTATTTGGGGTAAAAATGGGAGTTCATAACCCACTTGAATCGAATGTATGAAATATGATATGTCAAGAGTTTTGTAATGTTTTGAATAACCAATAAAAAAAAAAAGAACATGGCCAAGCGAGCCAAGCAAGTAGAAACTTTTTTTAAAAAAAAGCAAGTTTTAACAATGTGGAAAACTACAAAAACATCAACTGAAGTAAAAACTTTAAAACAAAAATTCTTAGTTTTAGGACACAAACCCCACTGGGTATATGACAAACAGTATGTTATCTTCTCCCCAGACAAAACAGTTAACACCATGTGTCCTGTCAAGAAGGCCACAGGGTCTCTGTAGCTTAACAAGACATCCTCTGGGGGCCCCAGCTTAAGAATCTCCACTTTGTTATCCATCCAATTTGACAATCAATTCAAATGAGTATGGGTAAGACATTTCCCTGGGAAATGAGGAAAGGGGTTCACCTGCAGCAGGCTAAGGAATAACTAGAAAATGAGCAGAGGTGAGCAAAGTAGATCATGGAAAAGCTAGATTAACTGAGGGCGGAAAAAAACAAAAAGGGATCTCAGCAGGAGCTTGAGGGGGTTCCAAAAGTGGAGAGGACTTTTGCTTTTTAGTGAGAGAGATCTGATGCTAGGAAAATATTCACCTCAAAATCCAGTGAAATCCTTACCTTCACAACAGGTACAACTGACAGGAGAAAAGAAACCCTGCCCACATTGTGCTGTATTTAATTCTCTGATAAACCAGGAGATTTATCATGATGACATGCAGGCCAAAGATATTTTCTATCACTAATTGACAGGTAACAGGAATACTTAAAATTGACAAAATGGGCTTCTTCAGGTAAAATCAAAGATTTTTTACATCAGGAAATTCAGCCTTACTAAAATAAAGCTGTATTAGATCTATAAATTTCTACAGTACTCTTACTATATATATATATATATATATATATATATATATATATATATGTGTGTGTGTGTGTGTGTGTGTGTATTATTAATATTATATATAATATTAATAGTGTGTGTGTGTCCCAGGAGACTGATACAATTAATTCTTAAGAAATTATATCTAGTAACTAGAGACAGTTCCTAGAGAAACATTTGGGGAGCTCTTACTCTGCTTTGATCCTCTGTATGTTGTACCATAAACTAAGTGAAAACAATAAAAACATGTTCTTTTTTTTCTTAATATTTATATTTTTAGTTGTAGTTGGACACAATACCTTTATTTTATTTATTTATTGTTATGTGGTGCTGAGGATCAAACCCAGGGCCTCGCATGACATAGGTAAGCATTCTACTGCTGAACCACAACCCCAACCCTAAAAAACATGTTCTTAAAAGAGCCAAAAGTAAAAGAAAAAAATGCCTGCTGAGAAAAAAAATCTGGAAGATTATGTTAAAAGTATTTTATAGCCAGGAATTAATTTTTTTAACTTTTATTGTTCATCAAACTTTAAATATGCATTACTTTTATAATTTTTAAAATATTTAAGAATTTATTTATAACTTAGAATAGCCGCATACCATGGACTTGACCTCCTAGAACAGTCACGCCATCTATCACAGATTGTGAAAATTTCTCACTGCTGGGCCTAGGAAAGGAAAGGAAGAAAAAAATATAATCCCATCTGAAACCAACAGAGTTGCTGGTTGTGAAAGCAAATGCAGAAATTACCGCTACCAATTTCTAAATAATTAGTTCACTGTATTTGAACTGAAAGCAATCAACTCTGAAAAAGAGATATGGGTAAATATGAGCATTTTCCAGTAGCCTCCATAATCAATTTGTTGGAAAAATTTTGGCCTGAATATGAAGTTGGAAGACAGATATGAAGGATACCCTAACTACACCATATTCAAATAACTTTCCTGTCTCACTATAGCAATATTTGTTAACAACAACAATAAATATTGAAAGCACACACAGTATTAGAGATTCTATCTATAAACCTATGTTATTATTGGTACAAATATAGCATTTTCTTTCTCAAGTTCACTGGGAAACAGCAATTTATATGATTTTCTACATGTGTCACATTCAGCAGCTTTTGTCATTTTACAAAACTATGTTATTTTGTTGGGTATTAAGCTACTGAGGAAATAGAAACCCTATTTCTCATTGTATAAAGTCAGAACAAATATCTGAAAATAAGGCATATCATTATATAACTGCCATGTAGAAAAATATGTGATATTTAAATTAGTAAATGGGTAAGAACCAAATATATGTGGGATGGCTTCAATATGGATATTATTTACTTTAGGATATAAATCACTCAACTATTTCTCTGCTATCTTTAAATCTACCATTAGCACTATTTGCAAAATCCTTTGGTAACACAAAGGGTGAAAAGCAAGGTCTAAGCCATTGAGGAGACATTTCCTTTTGAAAGAATCTCTCAATAAAACCAGATCTAAGGTACTGAGGATGTAGCTCAGTACTACAGCACTTGCCTAGCATGCACAAGATCCTGGGTTCAATCCTTTGTACAAAAAAAAAAAAAAAAATAGTTTTAATGTAATATTTCACAAGATACGTTTTGTAAAGGAAGGCAAAAGTTGAATCATAAATATGCAGAAAAGACTAAAAATTGCTATTTTCCAATGAACTCCAGGGTAAGAAAATGCTATAAAATCATGTGTTCTACTGCCATAAGGGGAAAAAAAAATTCAGGGACCCATTTATTACATGCTTCTTTCATTTCAGGAAACAGGTATTTGGCACACATTATTTTATTTAATTTTCACAGAAATACTTTCACACAATAGTTAAATCATGGAATCAGCTTAGGTATCCATCAGCAGATGAAATGAGTAAAAAAAAAATGTGGTATATTTATACAATGGAGTTTTATTCAGCCACAAAGAATGAAATTATGTCATATGCAGGAAAATGGATGGCACTTGAGAGTATAATGTTAAGCAAAATGAGCCAGACTCAAATGTCAAAATGTCAATAGTTGTATGTTTTCTCTCGTATGTGGAAGCCACAAAAAATTAAGGGGGAATCTCATGAAAATAGAAGGGAGACCAGTAGAGCAGAGAAAGAAGACAAAGAGGAGGGAAGAGGGGAACAAAAAGAGAGATAACTGGGGGAGGAAATTGACCAAATTGTTATGTGCATGTACAAATATATTACAGTGAATCCCCCTATTACATATAATTATAAAACACCAGTTTAAAAAAAAATTTAAACACTGTAATAGGACTTATCAACATCTGATAGATGAGGAAATGGAAGCACCAAAAAATTTAAGTAAACTTCTAAAACTGTAAGAGTTAGAGTTCAGTTTCAAAGGATAGTTGAAATTCCAAAACGCAAGCTGCAGTCATGACTTAGCTCCCATCTCCTACTAAAAATGCCAGGTAAGGGAGGCACCCCTCAGGATAGTTCCACTTTACTAAATTCTTTTTATTTGTCTTGGTATTATAACAGATGTCGTCATTAATATTATATTCTCAAAACTGCTTTGGCAAAGAACACTTATTGTCACCTGGTATCTCTACCAATAACTACGAAAGCATCTTGTTGCAGATCCACAGCTTCTTTCTCACTGATATCAATAAGCACTCTCTGCATATCTTCTTCCTCTGCATTTGCCAAATAAGTAGCATGTTCCTCCCAGGATGGCGCCAACATTTCACCCAAAGGATCGACCAATTTCACACCATTGTCTTCCTTAAAAGATAAACAAACAATAAGCCATCCCTGCATACAAGTGAGGGTGAGATGACAAAGAAGTCTTGCTGTTTTTTTTTCCAGCAGAAGACACTGAGCCACTTCACCTGTTATCACTTAATAATAATGCCAGGCACTGGCAGGTGAATTATATATGTTATCTCATTAACTACCCATGACACATATCAATGTAATTATTAATCCTGTTATTAGTTCTATCTTACAGAAAACTGAGATTCAAAGAGGTTAGGTAATTTGCTTATGATTATACAGCTAATAAGTGTCAGCTGATATTAAAATATCACGTCTATTTGACTTAACTACACAACTACAGAAGCTTTTTTAAAAAGCTGTCATCAGTGCATCAATTAACTGACTAGGGCACAGCTGGAGCAAAACCTCAGACTCAATTCTCCCTAACTTTGGACTCCAAGAATGTAATGGCCAGCATGTTGACTAGTGGATGACACAAAATGACTCCCAATGCTGTTCGCCTCAAAATCCTGGAAAGAAATATGCATAGTCCAGAATGCATGTCAACTTAGAGAAACAATTCAAAAGTTCTGAGAAGTACTTCTACAGTTATCAATAAATGCGAAGTCACTGATCAATTATGGTGACTTCTACATTGATATTTACACATTTATAGTAATTACACAGAGATTAGACAAGCAATGTTTGAGGGGGAAGAGGTTACAATCCATCACTGAATTACATACCTTCCATTTGCTGCTAATTTAGCTACAGAGACAAAAGTCGCATGCTCTAGCAATCAGATACAAACATATTATTCAAACTATGGATTAGTGGCAATAAAAAGTAAATATTTAAATTGTGTCAAAACTAGCCAAGAGAACCTAATCATGTACTGAAAGATGAAGAAAATGTGGTGTATATATATATATATATATATATATATATACACACACATAAATATACATATTATTATTCAACCTTAAAAAAAGAAGGAAATCCTGTAATTTGCAGCAACATGGACAAACCTGGAGAACATTTTGCCAAGTGAAACTAGCCACGCATGGACAAATACTGCATGATACCACCTATAGGGAATCTAAAAATGTTAAACTCACAGAAATAGTAAAATGGTGATTGTGACAGATGGGATATGGGGTAAACAGGGAAATGTTGGTCAAAGGGTATCAACTTGCAGTTATGAATAAATTCTGCAGATCTAATATACTACATGGTGACTATAGTTAATAACAATGCATTATATACTTTAAATTCATTATGAATAGATCTCAAGTATTCTCATTACTAGAAGAAAGTAACTATATAAAGTGATGAGGATGTTAATTAGCTTAAATGTGGTAGTCATTCCATAATGTAAACATATATCCAAAAAAGACACTGCACAGTTCCTACATATTATTTGCCACCTATGCCTCAATAAAGCTGAAAAATAACTGTGTAAGAACATTTTGATTAAAACCTTAATTGTCCTGAGGACTAGAATCTCATTATTATTCTTCCCAAAGATCACTTTTGGATCCCTGAATCTACTTGTTTGACTCTTCATTCAAAACAGGAAAAGTATTTAAAAAAAAGTCTTAAATTTTTCAAAATACGTCTTTTCAAATGTTTGCTTTCCCCCATCCAACTACATCTATTAAATTACTGCCAAGTTAACAGAGGTAACACTTTGTAATGACTGATACTGTCTCAATTCAAGTAAGCTGGAAAAACATTATGTTATTTCTCTAATATGGACACTTTTCATAAAATGGTCTAATTTCATTCTCTCCACACCCTCTAATGGGCCTTGAGCTAAATGACCACTCCTAAGAATTGCTTCAAATCCAAAGGCACATTCCCAGAATTAAAATTTGTATTTTGGTCCAACTGCCCAGAACCAGGGTTTAGTCTTGTTTGTTTGCTTTATCAGAGCACTAAATGCATTACCTCAGGATTGTGTGATGCTGTGACCATGACTCCTATTGTGGATTTTGTCTGTTTTGACCTCAGGACAGCTAATAATCCCATGCGAAACATGATGTGATCAAGATGCTCTGCCTTCATTCGAAACCCAGCAGTCCCATATTGAAGGAGGAGTCCACTGGGCTTGGCATGTAACGCTGAGTGTTTTGTAATAGCACTTAAATCCATGTCTACAAAAATTTTCAGACATAATAAGAAATCATTCAAAGACCATTTGCTTCAAAAACTAGAAACGCTCTACTTTTATGAATGACTTTAATGTACCAATTTAATAAATAAATAAATGGAAGACAGACAAAGTATAGGAAAGGGATCAGGGGGAGAAAGAGGAAAGGGGAAGTAATGGGGATTGAAATAGAGCAAATTATATTGTATACATCTATGAATTTTTCCAAATGAACCCCATTTTTAGGTATAACTTTTATACACTAATAAAAACATTTCTTAAAATCCTGCCACCCCAACCTAATAGGTCTGCTTTATTCTGAACCTCCCCAAAAGAACTATGTATGAGACAGAAAAGAACAGTAGAATAACTCCGAAGCATTAGAATTACCTAGAAGTTCCTGCCCAACTTTTCTATTGTCTACTTCAGAGAAGAAATCACCTAATGAATCTCTAATTCATCTCCCATTTTGCCTCTAGGACTATTCCAGGATTAACTTAAAGTGGTCTACTCTCAACCTAAGAAGGATTTTTATACATAGATTCAGAAACTCCTGCAAAACCAAAGATCTTCTCATTTTATAAAAGAGAAACCTTGAATCTGGGCCCCTGTTAAATAACCTAAGTTCAAGTGTGTAACTGGTCAGATTCTCAAGTGGACAACATACCTCAAAATATCTGGGAAATTTATATGGATCTTCTGCTATTCGTCCTAGGCTACAGACACATATTCCCAAAAGAAAATCAAAGGCAATAACAGTTTCCTCTCCAAGACTGCCCACATTCCCTAATATACCTTTCAGAAGATTGTCCAATTTTCATAAAGAGAATTCAGGATACCTTTCTTAATTTAGCTCTGAGACTAGTCACATCTTCTAAGTAAAGTTATCTTTTAATTTTAAAAATCAGCCAGGCAGGGTGACCCACACCTGTAATCCCAGTTACTTAGTAGGCTGAGGCAGAAGGATCACAAATTTCTGTAATCCCAGCAATTCAGGAGGCTGAAGCAGGAGGATCAAAAGTTCTGGGCCAGTCTCAGCAGCTTAGCAAGAACCTATCTCAAAAAAAAGGAAAAAAAAGTCAAAGTCAAACATGTGTCGTTCCTTTTCTGAGAAACTCTAATTCAGAGGAATTTGGGATTTCCAATTCAGTCAGAAGTGTACCCCGAGGCCCATATATTATGCACTTCCTGGGTGCATTCCCAATTAGCCCAGAGTTGAAGAGTAGACTCCACAGCTGTATGCCTCACCTTCTTGTTTTAATGCCCTTCAGTGTTTCAAAGAACAAAATTAAAAGAAATGGTGAAAAGTGTTTGGTTTTGTCCGGTTGGAAAAAGCTGGTATTCAGGAAACAATTCAGTTCTGGCCAAAGTAATCAAATCTCTTGCACAAGGTTGAATATATTTTTGTAAAAACTGACCATTCAGGGATGGATCATGATTAATCATATGGGCGTGAACCAGTCTCCTTAAATCCAGAAAGCAAGACAACTGTCTCCTATCCTTTAACACGGTTTTAGATACTAAAACTATGTTCGATGGTGCGCACGCAAATGCTTTTACTGAGAATATTATGCAAGTCCCAACAGTGCCTCTCTTAAAAAGTTGTGTATAGCCCCTTCTCTTTCGATCTTCAAACCTCGTAGGTCCCACTCTCTCAGTTCCTGATTCAAGGCAAGACTCCCAGTACTCAACCCTGGGGACCCCGCCCAGACCCCCGACCTGGCCCGACGCGCCGGCTCCCAAGGCGCCGCGGCGGGTAGGTGTGTCGGGCGCGCGGTCTATGGGATACCTGGGCCGCTGGCTCCGGGCTGGGCCGGATTCCACCGAACCCCCAAACCCCGGAACGACTCCTTCTCGCCTCTAAGCCTCGCGGATTCTCACCTCTGAGAGGGGACGTCGTTTGCCCTCCCCTGGGCTGCAAAGGTCCCCCTTCACGGCCACGGATTCTGTACTCCAGCCCTCTAACCTGCAGACGTGGCCCTGCGTTGCTTCCGGCCCGTCGCCACGCCCCTCAGCCAATCAGAGCGGGGAGTGTCCGTCGGCCCCGCCCCCGTTTCCCCGCCGGTCACGCGCAGCTCGCGCCTGCAGAACTGCGGATGCGGTTACTAGGCGGCTCTGGGGCTGTTTGGACTGAATGGCCAGAAGGGTGAGGCCCCACGATGGTCCGGGGGTTGGGGCCGGGGATCAGAGCACTGGGATACGCAGCCTTGATCTCCAAATCTGGGCCTCGGGGGGAAGACGTTCTCGGGAAGCTGGGGTTTTGAGTGGTCTTGGATGGGGGCAGGGAAGGGAACCAGCACAGATGCGCGGCCAGGGCCACAATGAATGCCACAAAGGATGCTTCCCGCATCCCTCTCTCGATTTAGATCACCTCCCAAATCTGTGCCTCTGAGAAGCCACCTCAGGCCACCGCCCATCCCCAGAGCTTGTTCTAAAGGACATTTTATGTATTCACCTCTAAGATATTCCTAGCCTGAGCCCCTCAGGCAGAGGCCAGGTGAATCCAAAGCGTCGGAAGTACCCGAGATGCTTTCCCTGGGGAATGTGGCTCCGGTGAGAAGCAGAAACGCTCTCCCCAGAGGGACGGTAGCGGTGGAACGGAGGAGGCGGCAGCGGCAGGCAGTGGGGGTGGCAGTGACAGGTGGTGGGGGCTGCGGGGCCCTAACGACTGCAGGCTGGGGACGCAGGGCCCCGCCCCTCGGTGCTGCGGGTCTCTAGCTGCATTGCCCAGCTCCGCCCAAGTATGAGAGTCGACTCCATTACGTAGCCAGACCCCAGTCTACTAGAATTCAGGATTGCAGACTGTCTGCAGTGGTATTTGCAACCACCTACAACAGGACAGTACAGAACACCTGTTGCATGTGCAGATTCCTACATCCAGGTCTTGAATTTGGATTTTAATAGAGTGTTTTAGGGGATGTTGTGCCTACGAACTTTGGGGTCAGGAAATAAATCTCAAGGGTCTGAGTGTCCCGGTTTGTGCCCCTAGCTCTCTGTGCAAAGTGCTCCTGCGGAACTGCTTCCTCATAAAGGGACCTACTGATAATTTCGCTGGATACCATCTGATATTGACAAATCCAGTGTCCCTGGGCCTTTCCAAGTTCCCAGGCAGATTGATTTCGAGACATGTCGGCTTCAGTGAAAGAAAGCCTTCAGCTTCAGCTGCTGGAAATGGAAATGCTGTTTTCTATGTTTCCTAACCAAGGAGAAGTAAAACTTGAAGATGTAAATGCCCTGACGAATATAAAGAGATATTTGGAAGGCAGAAGGGAGGCGCTACCACCAAAAATTGAATTTGTGATTACGCTCCAGATAGAGGAGCCCAAGGTGGGTGCCCTCATTTGTTTTAGTGTTGTTAGATTCCCAGTTGTTAACAAAATGCCTGTTGCATGACACAAAGAATACCCTAGATGCATATTTCTTTACTTCTTTGGAAGCAAAATATATAAAATATGAGATGCTCTGTAAATTGTCTTTAGTAAACATCCTAAATTTTACATAAATATGAACACATTTTAAACAAATATACCTAATGTTTTTATTGAAAATATCCTAGTCATACTTACCATTATTCTGTTCACTCATCCAGTTTCTTAACAATCCACCTATTACAATATGTACTCCCTTTACTTGTATCATGATTTTCACAAATCTAGATATTGCCTGTAGCAAAACAGGCTTTTAAGAAGTGAATGAACATTGAGTTTTTTTGTTTTGATGGCAGCATAACCCAGAAAACAAATACAAGTAACAAAATATAAATATTAAAAATAAATTTCCCTCTATGTTCTTATCCGTTTATCTACAGCAACATTAGTATAGCATAGGTAACACATGTCCTGGGCATTTGAGAACTACTGTTTTAGCTATTTCCTACTCATCCTTCAGTTGTCATTCCCTCAGAGGAGACTTCCTGGTTCCCCAGACTGGATTCTGTCCTGATGGTTACACACTTCAATGGAACCCTGAACTTTTCTATGGTAATGCTTCTCACAATTGAAATTAAATATTTGCTATGCATAGTTACTTGTTTAATGTGTGTCTCCTTCACTAGGCTGTGGACTCCTTGAAGGGAAGAAATAATGTCTGACTTCTTCACTTCACTGTCCCAGCACAGGGTCCTTAGCATGTGTAGTTAATTCAATAAATATGAGAAAGAATGAATGTATACATGGATAGAATCATGTATATAAAGTACTTGGTAACAGAACAGCAATAATTGTTCCATTTATCAAAACCATGTAGTTGTCATTGATAAACTAGCTTGTGTGATTTTTATGGCATTTAAATCTATTTGATTTTCATTTTAAGGTGAAAATTGATTTGCAAGTAACCATGCCTCACAACTACCCCTTCGTAGCATTGCAGCTGTTTGGGCGATCATCTGAGCTTGACAGACAACAGCAGCTACTTCTCAACAAAGGTCTCACTTCTTATATAGGGACTTTTGATCCAGGTGAGCTCTGTGTATGTGCGGCAATCCAGTGGCTACAGGACAACAGTGCTTCCTACTTCCTGAATAGAAAGCTGGTGTACGAACCATCTACACAAGCAAAGCCTGTCAAGAACACATTCCTCCGAATGTGGATCTATAGTCACCATATATATCACCAGGACTTAAGGAAAAAGATTTTGGAAGCAGGGAAAAGGTTAGATGTCACTGGATTTTGCATGACAGGAAAGCCTGGTATAATATGTGTGGAGGGTTTCAAAGAGCACTGTGAGGAATTCTGGCACACAATTAGGTATCCCAATTGGAAGCATATTTCTTGTAAGCATGCTGAAAGCATGGAAACAGAAGGAAATGGCGAGGACCTGCGCCTTTTCCATTCTTTTGAAGAATTACTCCTTGAGGCCCATGGTGACTATGGATTAAGAAATGATTATCACATGAATCTGGGCCAGTTCTTAGAATTTCTCAAAAAACATAAAAGTGAGCATGTTTTTCAGATATTATTTGGTATTGAAAGCAAAAGTTCAGAGTCCTAGGAAGCTATTAAGAAGCCTATGCTTATAATTTCACTTAAGTCTGTGTTTCTGCTAAAAAGACCAAAATAAAAAGATCAGTGTCTGTATAGTGTCCTCAGTGAGAAACCTGGCTTCAAAATTTTCAGCTAGTAATGATAAAATATCTTTAACTTTATAACAATGCAAATGTGATGTTATTTCTATGTTCCTATGTTTAGTCATTTGAAAACTGTTTCACTGTAAATTAATAAAACAATTCATTTAACCAATGAAGCTGATTTGATTGAGAAGTCTAAAGATCCATAGTTAATGTCAAAAATCAAATTCAATCCTAGTAGCTCAGGAGGCTGAGGCAGGAGGATCTTGAGTTCAAAGCCAGCCTCAGCAATAGTGAGGTGCTAAGCAAGCAACTCAGTGAGACCCTGGCTCTAAATAAAATACAAAATAGGGCTGGGGGTGTCACTAGTGGTCAAGTGCCCCTTAGTTCAATTCCTGGTACCCCCCAAAAAAAAATCAAATTCATAAATATGAATGACTTTTTTATCCCTTTCGTGATGCCAGCATATAGGAAATATACCACCTTTTCCTTCATCATGGGAAACGAATTCTAAATCAAGGATAAAATGAGAATAAAAAGAGCATGTTTATTACATTTCTTACTTTAAATCCCCATTTTGAGTGTTCTCATAGTAAACTAGATTCCAATAGCAATGGCAGAAAAATAGTAGTAATGAAGCCTGAAGAGTAATGAGGGTAACACACCATGCTACATATTCTTCCTCCGGCTCTCTCTATTAGTTGGTTAATGATACTAATAATAACTATGTTGACAATAATGACAAAAATATTCTTATTACCTACAAAAGAATTTTTTTGGGGGGGTACCTGGGATCGAACCCAGGGGTGCTCAATCACTGAAGCTCATCTCCAGCCCCCCCCCCTTTTTTTTTAATCTTTGAGACAAGGCCTTACTAAATTGCTGAGACTGGCTTTGTACTTGTGATCCTCCTGCCTTCTCAAGCTGCTGAAATTATAGGCATGTGCCACCAGCAAGAAAAATGGTTTCTTATCTACAAAATATTCCACTGGATCTTTCCAGCCATGACCATGTACCATTGTGCATTGCTACTTGGGGCGAGAGGGCTGCACTGTCAGCTTAGTGGGAAAAGAATCAAACCACATTTTGAGAAGTACTGTTTTAGCTATTTCCTACTCATCCTTCAGTTGTCATTCCCTCAGCAGAGACTTCTTGATTCTCCAGACTGGATTCTGTCATGATGGTTACACATTTCAATAGCCATCTTTCCTGAAAATTCCATCTCCCACCAGCTGTTTTCAACATGAGTTTATTTTACTGGTAAAAACCCTTATTTAAGAAGCTCCTGCCAGTCCTTTCATTACTTTGTACCTATCCCTGCCAAGAACTTCTGGGAGTCTCCTGTGTGCACAGAGGTATTATAAACATCCTCTGCAGCTTTCCCTATTCCCTTGGCCTCTCTTTAGCCCTTTCCCAGAGAAGATTTTTTTTTTTTTTTTTGCTGGGTCCTATGCACTTCACTAATATCCTGATCTGTTCAGGTTGCCAAAAGTAGGTGGTATGCCTTAGTGAGACTAAGAAGAATGCCTCAGTCCCCATTTGTGACATTTCTGGTAGACGCCAGAGTTGCATGTGCTGAGGAGTTTATGGAACTTCTGATGAAACAGTACCTTCTGGTTTTACTGTGTCCAGGATGCACACATATGTTCTTGGATTAAGGAGAAGACCTAATGGGCCAGAAGACCCTGCAATTATCAGGTTCTCCTGTGCCCATGTTGGGTCCACTTTAACTCAAAATGAGTTTCCTCTCACGACACAACTCTGACCTTTAAGCCAAGGCTCTGGTTATGGGCCTGCCTTATTACACCATCAGCTTGCCCATTCATATTTAGTTCTGTTTTGGAAAAAGAATCTTTCTACGTTCTCCAGGTTGGTAAAGAACTCCTGAGTTCAAGCAGACCGCTGGCCTTAGCCACCCAAGTGCTAGAACTACAGAAAATGCCTCCAGGCCCAGCTGCACATTTATGTTTTTTAATCCCAGCCTTGGATGCAAATGAAACTCAACTGGGGCCTCACACTTAGTATCTATATAAAAAGGAAAGAAATATGACTGACATTCCCAAGGACTCATTTCTCAGTGTTTGCTAAGGCTGAAAACAACATAGTATAGGAAACCTTTTCCTATATAATATCCCCAAACTATGAATAAATGCAATTAACATTCACAATTTTAGGACTTACACATATCTATTAACTATTTTTCCTTTGAAATGGAACAGTGTGGGTACCTATCTTATAGAGACTTATTTCCCCTGATTAAATTGGCAAAATTAGCCACAGAAATATAAACCTTTTGTTTTTGTTTGGTTTTTGTTTTGTTACAAGATTGGACCCAGGAGCACTTAACCACTGAGCCATGTCCCCCAGTCCCTTTTATTTTATTTTTGAGTCAAGGTTTTCCTAAGTTTCTTAGAGCCTTGCTAAATTTCTGAGCTGGCCTTAAATTTGTGATCTTCCTGCCTCAGCCTCCTGAGTTGCTGGGATTACAGGCATATACCACCATGCACAGCACAAATAAATTATGGAACAAAAAATTATGTACATATCTCAATAAACAATACAAGTTTATGAACTCTTCACTGCTTCTGGAGCTATTATAATTTTTTAGAACCTGCTTTTTTTTTAACATGTCCAATATCAGCATTCAGCAATACTTTCCTATTAGGAGCACTATAATAACTTAATTTTTCATTATGGGAGAAGTAGGTTTTATATAAAAATAAACATGATCATTGAAAACTCAGTTTTGTGTACATAGTAGACTATTGGTTGTGTTTGTCCAGCCTGACAGGAGCACATAAAACAACTTACCCCTTAATCCCTGTGTAGAAAAAACACCTACTTTGAGCCCCTTCCCTGTATACTTTGGGAGAAGGCATTTGGAATCAGTCCTCCAGCAGCCTTCTGAAAATGGTTGTGGGCTCTTGCTTACCTCCCCTCATTCTGGACTACTGAATGCTTGGTTGCTCAGCACCTCTTTTGTGCTATCCAACCTCTTCCCCTTTGCCCCTTTTGCCTTCTGGAAGTTAGAATCAGTCACTATTGCTTGTAACTTAAGAATTTTAATCTTCTACATTAAAAAATTTAAATGGTTATTTGGGAAGAATGCCCACTTATAAAAAATGCAGTGTCTTTTTAAAAAACTTACTGAGTTAAATCAAGCATTCCTTCATGTTTTGTTCCTCATTCCCTATTGGTCTCTTATATGTTAGGTAGAGCCGAGGATATGCACAGTGAATTGCAGAGTAGGCCAGATGAGCTGGCACACTACGACTTCTAAAACATCCCTGTATTAAATCAAAACTATGTTGCCCATGAACTCAAGTTGAATGGTTCACAGCTCATCCATCCCTCTCAGAAATTGGCAAGATTCTCCATGTACGTGAGGTCTTCATAGAACTCTTTTTGAAAAGAGAATTTTTTTTTCATTTGCTTTTACCCTGGGTAACCAAAAATCAGTCAAAAGAATGGTTATTTCCTAAAGAGGGCATGGTTTTTCTCATAATCCTGGTTTTATATAGAATCTTGATTAGCCACAGAAACTCAGAGCTCACTGGATCTTTTTCATAAAGCCCTCAATACGACTTATTTCACTCTCACGTGGACACATTAAAGAAACCTCTTTTTCAGAGTCAAATCAAAGCATTTGGATCAACCCATAATGAGTCTGAGGAGTACACACAAAATTTAAAGAAGTCAACCATGCACTGAGGGCCATCCTCAGTAACAGGATGAACAGAGTACACAATTTATTCTTCTATCTGGAAGAGACATCTAAACATGCACCAGACACTGGGCCTCTGTGAAACTTGGCTGAGGTGACAGGCTCCTGTGCTTTCATGAGATTTATCTTCCACCCTTCTGGCATGATGTATCCTTACCAGGCATCCAGGGAACCTAATGTCTCCCCTGCTCCTGTCAGCAAATCATCATCAATGTATTGGACAGCAGTTCCCCTGTACTGCTACCAACAATCTCAATAGTTAGAGAGTTGATATGTTGAAAATAGATTATCTGCATTGCTTACTTAAATAGGGCAAAGTTCTTCAGGTGTTCTTTACTTGAATACATGAAAACAAAAAAAAAGTACTGCCTATAGTAATAGTTATTTACAGATTTGCCCCCAAGAAACTTGTCTAACAGAAGCTGCAGTTAATCACTGATTAAGTTTATGAGCATGTGCTATATTATTCTGAGACCCATCCACCGCCTGCATATGCCAAAGATGATGTTAAATGGGAAATATGGTAAGAATCTCATCTCTTTCTTTTTAAAGCTTTTGAGGCTAGAATTTATCTCTGCAAATCTCTTGGTACTTCCTACCAGAAGAACCCTTTATTTATGGATCAGGGATCCAATATGAGGATATTGTCATAGAGGAAAAAATATCAATTTTTACCTGATACCTGCATACAATTATCTGTCATTTAACAATTATTTTTTTTTTTAAAGATCAATGTTAACTCTTCCGTGGGAAAATAACTGGAAGATAAGTTAATTTCTAGAGTACCTACTTTGTTTCATAGATCACAATAGTTTTGGAGACCCCAGAAACATGTATTCAGAGCTGTTCCAGATGACCTCCAAAAGCCCAGTCATTTCCTTTCTGCAGTGTATTGTTATCCTAACAGGAGTTATTAAAAACATATATTTATGATATTATTATAAAGGTCTTCATCTTAGAGGTCTTTCACTCATATTCACATGTGGCAATTTGGTGATAGTCTTCTCTTGGTGAATGTAGGCAGGCTTTTTCCTGCTCTTGTTATACATATTATTTAGGACCTACATGGGTTGAGCACATTATTTGGTCCTAAACCAGACTGATATTCAACTGGTATATATGGGTGTGGTTGTATAAATTTTTTTCCAATAGCATCCATTTTTCTTGTTCAGTACCTATTGTGCCTGGTTAATTTTTGAATATCATATCAGGCCAGGGAACTCTACATTAACTACCAACCAATAACAATTTCTGTGGGCCAAACTATTCTGATTACATTGAACTTGCTTGTATTATGATTACTCTTTCTGATTCCTTTTCTTAATTTCTGCCTAGAGTCTCTACCAACACCAACGTTCTGATGTTTCCATTTAACAGGAAACCCATTTTAACTGTTGCATTGCCCACAGACTTTCTCAGCATACAGAGAAGAATCACTAAAATTATTTTCATTGGGCTGGGGATGTGGCTCAAGCAGTAGCACGCTCGCCTGGCATGCACGCAGCACTGGGTTCGATCCTCAGCACCACATACAAATAAGGATGTTGTGTCCCCCAAAAACTAAAAATAAATAAATATTTAAAAAATTCTCTCTTAAAATAATAATAATTTTCATTGGTGCTGGTATTCCCCTCACCAATGTTATTTCTGAAGGTTTTAATGAAAGGAGAGTCACTGGTCCTCTCAAGAGACTTAATTTTTAGATCATTAAGATTAAAATGGTAAGATTACACACCAAAAATTTACTCCAACTTTGCTTTCTTTGTAAATCTTTTAATCCCTTTATATGATTTCATGGAATATTTGCACTATCAATTTCATTTAACGTAGGCCATTACTAAGTCCATGTTTCATTCAAGTAACCGACGCAACAAGTGGAATCACTTCTAGTTGCTGAAAGCAGCACCGAATCCAGAATCTGTGGCAAGTGCACCCTTATCAAATCAGTTCTACTCAACCCAAAATTATGTGTCTCCTTCCTCAGTTTAACATTCTCGGAATCTCATGCATTTTTTTTTTCACTCAGTTTTTGGAGGTGAAATGACTGGATTTCCAAAACAATGAGCAAAGTCCAGAATTTTTTTAGTCTGATTCTCCTCGTAGGTTGTCTTCTTAATTTTATTTGCCACAGTCCCTCTCTGTGTTGGAATCTGATTTTAGGTGTATAGACAATGAGATGTGGAAGAAAAATGGGTAAATTCATTTCCCTTTTCAAGGAGATCATTACCTTAGGTGAAGTCATTACAGGATCTTCAAGGCAGTATCAACCTCTTTAGAGAGACCCCTGCTTTGGTTGGCAAAGGAGGACTTGCCAGCTCTCTTGAGTTTGTCTGGCTCTGAGGGTTTCCTGGGACACAAGACTTTCAGAACTCAAACTGGACTACTGTTTACTACTGTTCACCCACCATTAGAAGTTATCCTGTGCCCTCCAAAATCCTATGCATCCATGTGTTCATCAGTTTTGCAGCTCCATGACCAAAATACCTAACAAGAACAACTTAAAGGAGGGAAAGTTTATTTTGGCTCTGTGTTTCAGAAAGTTAGTCCAGGTGGGCCAACTCAATTGCTCTGGCCTAAGGTGAAGCAGCACATCATAGTGGAAGGGCCTAGTGGAGGAAAGTTGCCCAGGACATGACAGCCTGGAACCAAAGAGAGGGAGGGAAAGGAGTTGCAGGAAATGAACATTCCAGGGCATGCCCCCAATGACCCACCTCGTCCAGCCACACCCTACCTGCCTACAGTTACCATCTAGTTAGTTCAGTTTAAAACTAGGATGGACTAAGAAGGTTGCAGCTCTCACAACCCAATCATATAACCTCCAAACATTCCTGCATTAATGCAGGAGCTTTGGAGGGAGTGCAGGGGGCACCTCATATACAAACTATAACAATCTGGTTACAAATCTAGGTCTTACTGTTTCTTTGCCAATACTCCTGGTCAAAACCAAGTAGGTGGCTGGGGCTGGGGCTCAGTGGTAGAGCACTTGCCTAGCATGTGTGAAGCACTAGATTCAACCCCTCAGCACCACATAGAAATAAATAAAGGTATGTATCCATGTACAACTAAATATATGTGTCAACTCTACTTATGGAGTTGACACATATATTTAGTTGTAGACATGTAGAGTTGATATATATATTTAGTTATAGATACATATATCAAAAATACTTTTTTAAAAAAAGTAGAACTCTGGTTTTCAACTGTTTTCTGCCTTGCAACTAATAAGAGAGATTCAGCAAAAACATAGGGTTGTTTTCCCAGTTCTTAGACTGTACCTTGAGTTGAGAACTTGAGATTTTGAACCTAAGTTCTCTCTTTCTTTACTATCCACCTCTACTAGAAACAACCACTCCATCCCAGTCCTGGAATACTTCAGCCTTACTGTTTCATGGCAATAGCCATTTAGATCTACCAATTCTTCTCCTCTATGGATAATGTATCCCAACCATTTCTTTTTTTAACCTCATGGTTTTGTTTTGGGGGTTCCCAAATGCATCAATTTGCATTTACTTTATATTTTTACCATTCATATTTAGGTCTTTAATCCACGTGTGGGCCCATCTTTTCAGAGTGTAAGATAAGGTTCCAGTTTTAATTTTCCCCATGTTTTAGGTTAGTTTCTCCAATTGATAGGAATCAGACAGACCTGAGTGGAGGGAATTCACCCAAACCCCACACGTTTCTTTTAAAAAGCAATTTACCTGCAGCCCTTCCTGGCATAAGTCAACAGAATACATTACATTCTTTGTCAACCAACCTGTTATAAAGAGGAGAAACACAGGCCCAAAAGGCTCCTTTCTGCAGATAAGGAAAACATAAGTTACCTTGAAGGGGGTGACTTTTGTGGCATCACACAGACCAGATTTCAAAACTCAGATGGATAATTATAATAAGGAGCAAAGCCCCCCTACCATAATATCTGTAAGAACAATTAGAACCAGTTGATGTGGGCCAAAGGGAACAGACTTGCCTTGGATATTTATATTTAGTAGTGGGAAGTCTGATATCATTCTGGGGTCAATAAAAAGTTAAGAGGTGGAACTGGGCAGGACTCTTTCTAGAAAATTCCCTGGGACCCCAATTAAACTGGAGGGCAGGAGGGGCACACCATCCCTCTCTCCCTCTGACTCATTCTCTCCTTTGAGAGTGTCCCTTTTTTCCCTTTTCTTGTCCCTTCTAATAAACTCATGCCTGCAACTCAGAGTGACATGACTAAAATTTTTTCTGCATGACTGCAAAAAACAGCAATGGAGGATCTCAGCAGCTACCCTGGCTCCACAGGACTCTTCCTCTGTCACACAATCTTTTAGCTAAATGTTGTTCTTTATGGATTTTTGTGCTACCAGTTTCTTGTTCTATTCCACATGTTCTCATGTCTTTAAGAAATATCTGTTGGAGTAATTCCCCTTGTGCAAGCTGACTGAACTATTTGTAGGTCACTACTTTTCCAGATGTTATTGTGATTATGGATTTCTCCATCTCACTATTTCTATCACTATCTCATTGCCTTGAAGTCTATTTGATATTAATAGAGCTGTGACCAGCTTTCCTAGGCTCTCTGTTTCTATGGCTTATCTATTTCCATCCTTTTACTTTGAATCTTTCTGTGTCATTATATTTAAAGTATAACTCTTAAAAACAGCACTTAATCAGATCTTCTGTATACAATTCAATCAGAAATCTTTGCCTTTAAATTAGTTTTTTATTCATTTGCATTTAATATAGTATATAATAAAGTTGGATTTAAGTCTGCCATCTTCCTATATGATTTATATTTAACCTAGGAGCTATTAATTCATGTTCTTTTTTTCTCCTTTATTTTTCATGAGAATTAGTCAAGGATTTTTAAATTAGTCCATTTATTTCCTCTATTAGCTTTTCAACTTTTTTTTTTTTTTTTTTTTTTTTTTTTTTTTTAGAGAGAGAGAGAGAAAGAATTTTAACATTTTGTTTCTTAGTTTTCGGCAGACACAACATCTTTGTTTGTATGTGGTGCTGAGGATCAAACCGGGCTGCGCGAATGCTAGACGGGCGCGCTACCGCTTGAGCCACATCCCCAGCCCCCTGTTATCTTTTAATATTATTTTTATAGTTACTTTAGAGATTACAATATGCTTCCTTATTTTACTACAATATTTCTTGACTTATTGTAATATTTGCAGATTGTTCATGAAATGGTATGTTACTGGCTATAATATTCCTAAAATTAATATCACACCACTTCATGAATAATATACAAACCATACAAGAGTATAATTCCACTAATCCCTTCTACCTTTTGTCCTATTCTTACCACATATTTTACTTCTTCATTTTATAAACCCTACATACATTTCTACTGTCAGCCAATAGTCTTAAACAATTTTAAAAATATATATTCATATTTTTCTATTTATACTGTATAATTATATTTTATACTTCCCACACATATATCCTTTTTAGTGTTTTCACTTCTTCCTGCAGATTAGTACATCCATCTGGTTCCATCCTCTTCCTCCTAAAGAACTTCCTGTAGTAAGTTTAGCGCAAAGGTATGCAGGCCATTAATTATCTCAGCTTTTATTTGAAATGTCTTTATTTTCCTTTCATTTCTTAAGGATATTGTCTCCATGTACAGAATTTTGAGTTATCAGTTTTACTCTTTCTGTACTTTAAGAATGTCTTTCCAGGGCTGTGTTTGTGGCTCAGAAGTAGAGTACTTGCCTAGCATGTGTGAGAACTGGGTTTGAGTCTCAGCACCACATAAAAATTAATTAATCAATTAATTAAAGGTATTGTGTCCATCTACAACTTAAAAAAATACAAAAAAAGATTGTCAAGACTGTCTTTTTAATATCTCACTTTTCTTTGCTAACTTTGCTGTCATTTTTATACCACTGAACAACTGTGTTTCTGTTTCTTTGGCTGCTTTTAAGATTTTTTTGGCTTTCAGCATTTTAAGATATCCCTAAGTTCAATTTTCTTTATATTGATCCTGCTTGAGGACTGCTTCCTCTTAATCTGTTGTTTGATATTTTTCATTAATTTGAGAAAATTCTTGCTCATTGTCTTTTTTGTTTACTCATATATCTCCTTTTCATCATCTAAAACTCCAATGGGCATATATATTAGGCCATTTAATATCAGATTCTCTCTCTCTCTCTCTCTCTCTCTCTCTCTCTCTCTCTCCTTCAAATTTGGATAATTTCCAATGACTGACCTTGGATGTCACTGATCCTTTCTTCTGCTATCTGCCATTTAAACCCATACAATTAATTCTTAATTTCAGATGTTATTTTTCAGATGTAGAATATATATTTAATTCTTTAGGTACTCCACTTATGATGAAATCTATCTTTTCCTTCATTTTATCTTTCCCATTGACATCACTGTAAGTTCTTTATAAACCCTGTGTAATACTGCATTTGGTTGCTCTTTCACTCTTTTTCTATTGATTATTTTTTGCTCCTGATTAGGGGATCATATTTATTTAATTCTCTCTACATAGATTTTCCCTTTTGATTTTATACTGAACATTTTTTCAAAAACTCTATAGAGACTAAATATTTTTTCTAAGTGAGGGCACATCATGTCATTTCTCAAGGTAGAACTTGAATAAGGAGTTAAGCTAGATCAGTGTTGGTTTGAAGCTTTAGTTCATTCCTCATACTTCTTAAAGAGCAAGGCCTATTTTGTTTGTAATACAGGATCAGGACTCTATTTCTCATATATGCTTTAAAATAAGTTTATTTACTTCCTTAGAAATTTCAATTCTGTTAATTGAATCTGTTTGATTTGGTAATTTGGGGGCCACAGAAAGACAGTATATCTCAGTTTCTCTTGTAGCGCTGGGACCAGGTGACTTGTGTCTTAGACATTTAGGTAGAATGTAAATAAAAATGACTTGTCCATAAAACCTCCTGGATTAATCCCCCATGCTTTCTTGTCCTTTTGGTGACTTTGGAGGCCACATGATAAAGAAAGATGGTGGCATTAAAAATCATAATTCCCTTTCTCCCAACTGATTGCATTAGATAAAGATGTAAACAAGCGTGAGCCTCAATATGTTGGCATTAGAACAATAGCCTAGCCTCATCTATATAGAACTACATTGAATTTATGGAGTACTTCTAGGGAGAAATAACACATTTATATTAAAACACTACAATTAAGAGTACAGTCTCACCATTATTCATGTCTTTTATATCTTTTTAAAGAATTTAATTTCTTCATTAGAAGATTGTGCTAATTCAATTCTATTATTATTATAATTTCACTTGCCTATAATATCTAGTTGATTACTATAGGCAGAAAGGAATCTGGAGGATTATTACAGTTGATTTTTGTAAAATGGCTTTGTATATTACAAACTTGAATTCTCTTATTAACTTAATGTTGGTAATAATACTTGTATATGTGATATCATCTGCAGAAATGACATATTATCTCTTTCCTGCCAATTTCTTAGAGCTGTTTTTTTTTTCTTTCTCAGTGTTTTGTTTATTAACTTATCTTAAACAGTAAACTAACAGTAGTTTTTGTTTTTGTTTTCCCCAATCATCCGATTTGGCTATCTGATCTTTATAAAAATTTTATATCTATGTTTATAAACAAAATGCCTCTATAATTTCCTTGGTATCAGTTCTTCATATGGTTATGCTTTCTTCTGCTTTGGAATATTTGTATATGCTTATATCCTCTGCCTAAAATACCTCTCCCTTCCAGCACCACACACGTGTACACATAACTAACTTGGCTACCCAACCTGGCTGGTTCCAACTTCTTATCCTTCAGGTTACTTCCCTGAAAATGGAAACTCTACTGAAAATTCTTAAATTAATTAATTTTATTGTTCTGGGCCTATGCTTCCTTCTTAATTTGTATGGCTAGCTCATGAAGAGGAGCTGCCACAAATTTCTTTTTATATCGTCTTTACTGAGGCATTATTTACCAAAAAATTTTCAGTGAACATTTTCCATAGATTTTAGCTTCACTTCTCTTATGAAAACACAGTATTATTACTGCTATTGATATATAATTATCTCTTCTAGATCTTCACAGTTCAATATGGAAATCACTAGCCAGATGTGGCTATGGAGCACTTGCAGCTACTCTGAACAGGATTAAAATATATGTATGAAATATGTGCTAGGTTTTTAAAACAGTATGAACCAAATAAAGTAAAAGTCTCAATAATTTTTATATTAATTAGATGTTAAATGATATTTCAGATATATTGGTTTAAATAAAATATATTACATGAATTGCACCTGCTTCCTTCTTTTATAAACCTACTAGAAATTTTCAAAACACATATGGGACAGTGTTATTTCTAGACTGTGTCATTGTAAAAGGAGAAAAGACACAGGCCATAAAGAAAGATAGATGGGTTTAGAGCATACCTTCTTTTTTTTTTAATGTTTATTTTTTAGTTTTCAGTGGACACAACATCTTTGTTTGATGTGGTGCTGAGGATCGAACCTGGGCCGCTTGAGCCACATCCCCAGCCCTAGAGCATACCTTCTTTGCCTATTAGTTACATGGCCTTGGCAAGTTACTTATAAGTTACTGTGGGATTACAAGTTACTTCATAAGGAACTGTGGGATTACATTAAATAAGACAATTTATGTGTAACACTTGACAGCTAGTTACAACCTGATGCTTGTTTTCTTATCTTTCCCTAAGAACAAGAGACCACTTATCAAGAGTAGCCAGAATTATGACTACATATGCATTAAGTGAATGAAGTTCATACTAGAACAATCAGTTATCAGAATATTTTTAAAAATTCATAATATTTTGTCATACGACTCCCAAGACCCATCATTGTTATTTAAAGTATAATCATATTTTAAGGAAAATATCATTTTATAATTTTATTCATTCACTTTTTCTTGGTTTAAGAAATCTTTGCATAGGTAAATACATTTAGTTAGAGCTATATAACAACAAGGAAACAAACAATACTTATTTCTTAAGTATTATTAATCTTTTCCAAATAACTGTGTTACAGAAACCCTTAACTAAATGTTACCACAAGAAAGTCTCTGGTCCATTCCACTCACACCTGAAACAATCTGTATAACCTTCAGCTTTCCATAATAGCATTTCATAGTGCAGTCTATCTTTAACATCTTATACTCTATAAATAATTACTTCAAAAACAGAAAGTTCTCTAGATGATTCTATAAATAAATAACAAATGTTATTGCACCTGAGCTTAAGAATTCAAAAGTGTTTCCATTATTTCAATCATTAATATCTAAAGTAAATTAATACAATCTGGGGATATAACTATTCTTTATCATAGTCTGGGTTTTATAATTAAAATATTTTAGTAACTGATAGAAATACAGAAATATTATTTCAGACACTGTGGACATAATTATAAAAATTTCTCCAAACTCCAGAGAAATTTTGAACTTATACACTGAGCTCTTAGTTACCTGAGTTAATCAATGGAACATTCAAGCAGATCACTCAAGTAGACACCCAGCTTGTTAGGGAATCAGCGCCTTGCTCCTGATTCAGCGGATCATTGTCTTAAGAACCAGGCTTAAGAAGTCCCTATCAAGGATCTTGACTCTGTTTTTAGCTGTTTTCACTCATCAGGTATGCTGAACTGAAGGTACAAACCTCTGGACAGGCAGTCCATAAGGCCCTTAGCCACAGTGTGGTAGTTGAAGGATAGGGTATTTGTTCGGTGGAGAAATAAAAATACTCTTGAGAAGGTTTCTGACTGTGAAATAAGGTAATAAGCACTTTACTCTATAAGACATAACAATGGAAAAAAGAATATTAAAATCTAAGGCTGCACAGATCATTCTAAACAGCAATGATCTTTCTTAGAAATGTCAGATTCTGTTACACAAAAAGAACAAATACAATGTAGGACTGGAATAAGTACACCTGACAAGTTGTTTTTCTCCAGGTAACAAAGTAGTGTTATTTTATGTTTAGCAAAAGTTCAGTTATGCCTAAATTCACTTCTATCTTTATTTTTTAAAAGAAGGAATTAACATAATGGTCAACAAAAGAATTATGAGTTTTAATGCTGATCGTATCAATATTACTAATTTTGGTCTTCCCATTTTTTTATATAAAAATGAGTTTCTCAGTAGTAGGTACAATGGCTTTTAAAGAGAATTTGGACAAAATAATTAAGATTGAAACTATAAATAACCAGAAGGTAAATGAAGGAAAATTGTGTAGTGTGAAGTTTGTCCTAACTTATATTAATATTCTATAAATTTTAATGGTTAAAGTAAAATTATCTTAATCTAATCATGTTATGAATCATCATAAAAGATACTAATATTTAAAAATTATAAAAGACTTCAAGATCTCAATAATGAAGTTAATGTTGGCTAAATTATGCTACTAGTTAGTTTTGGTCTGTATTTTCTGGACCTCTTCAGGCCAAGTATAACAATCAGGTAAAATCTGGTCATAATCAGTACTATACATCTGAGAACAGACAAATGCTTCTTTGTTTTGTGGTTCAGGATAAACTGTGGCTGTCTTTTCTTCATATGCATCGTTCACAATCTAAAATAAGAACAGAATTTTAATTGTTTTAATTAATAAAACAATTTTAATTCCTTTAATTAATAAAAGGTGATGGTGAATATATATAACAGAAGTTTTTACCCATTTCAAAAATTATCTTATAATTTATATTGTTCTGTTTCCAAGAAGATTGTTAGAGTAAAAGTTCACATAAACAAAGAAGATATAAATGAAAACAATTATAAATAATGTAGCAAGAGGGGGAAAATAATACCAGCAACTTTTCATAAGAGTATGAACAGTGAAGATTTATTTTTGATTATCTCAAGATTTCTTAGAGAAGCCAGTGTTAAAAGTCTTGACATGACCTGGTTGATACTTAACTTTAACTAAATATCTGAATATTACTGCTAAGCTTCAACTTGAATACATTGAATTTTCAAGAATCTCTACTCTGACCATAGCCTCCTACAAAATCTCTCTATTTATCCCAGGGTCTTCTGATCCTTTTAACCTAATCATCTGCAACCCATAATCAGGGTCATAGACTCTCATCTCCATGACATGTTTTACAAGTACCAGTCTAGACCTTTTTCCATGGACCCCTCAATTCTGGCCTTCGTTTGTGGCTATCCATCAGAGAACTACACCTGAGTTTTCTGTGGTGTGATACATTTCCTAACCTTACTTAGGCACATCTGGCTGCAGATAGTACTTTCAATCATTTTTAAATAACCTCCTCACAGTTTCTAAAAGATAATTCCAAACCTCCCCCATCTTCCAAGTCTCCAATTGATTCTCATCACTCTAGAGAGAACTCCAACATTCAGAGAAAACAATCCCAAGCTCTGTTTCACCAACACAAACTATCTCCTCTATACCTTTATACATTCTCTTTTCTTTTACTTTAAGAAAAAAAAAATGGATTTTTCTTGTCCAAATCAATCATTCCATTTATACAATGTAACTCATACCAGTTCTAAAACACAGTCACAGGGGAGTTGTTTGTATGATAGACTTATTTGGATAAGTCTGATTCTGAAGAATATTAAAATTAAGTATCTCTTCTCAATGTAAAATTTTGCGCTTATGAAAAAATATGGTTATAAAAACTACTGAACTGTGAAGAAATTTCTATGAAAAAGCAGGAAACAAAAGCATGTATGCACCATAATTATAAAGATGGTAAAAAAAAGAAAGCAAACAAAAAGACTAGAAATACATGCAAATAATAAAATAATGCTTATGGTAGAAAAATAGAATATTGTTTATTTGACTTTTCTCTAATTTCAAAGTACCTACACTATGGTATTACTACTTTTTATACAGAAGACTCCAGATCTTTCTATCTAGCTTCTCTTTTAAGTCTCAGTCACTTTCATTTACTTGTTAGCACTGTATGTTTGAATGTGCCACTGATACTTCAAATGTGCAGTCCACTCACATCATCCTCCTTCATGTTTGGTTCTTTATTCTGATTTTCCAGTTTCTATCTATGCACTATTCTTCATTATCTTAGTATACAACCTGCATCTTTTTGTCCCTTGTTTTTTTTTTTATACTTTCTCCTCTAATCATACATTAGCTCCTTTTCATTTAAATTGTCAAAATGAAAACATGCTATTCATATATTAGTAGTTCAAACAAGTTAAAAACTAGAAGTATACAATATTAGAAACATATGAGCATATTCTTTCATAAATAACCAAAGAGATTATTTTTTTTTATTTTATTTTTTTTAATATTTATTTTTTAGTTCTCGGCAGACACAACATCTTTGTTGGTATGTGGTGCTGAGGATCGAACCCGGGCCGCACGCACGCCAGACGAGCACGCTACCGCTTGAGCCACATCCCCAGCCCCCCAAAGAGATTATTATCTAATGTTCTTTGAAGGATTTTTATTTTGAAGACTACCTTTAATCAACAAGATAAAAAATAACATATGAACCAATGAATATTAAATTGTATCATTTAGATAAATTTGCTAATAGCTTTAAAACTAGTGATTCTTAATCTAGGAGCAATTTGGTTCCCAGGGAACGCTTAGAATTGCCGTGCAACATTTTTAATTGTCAACTCTACAGATGGAACTGACATCTAGTGGGCAGATGACACAAATGCTGCTAAACTAATACAACTACATTGCAAAAAAGGTCAATTTCTCAATTTTATTATAGAAAAATAACCCTATCTTTAGATTTTTCCTTCAATCCTCCAACAGCTCATCTGCCTAACCCAACAGCCTTTGAGTTCTTTGCCCTTATAGCTTTTCCCTCTTGCCACTATTATTAGTTATGGTCTTCATCTTTTTTTTGAAAAGATTTTTTTTTTTTTTTTTTTTGGTGTGTGTGTGTGTGTCAGGGGAGTAGTGGGGATTGAACTCAGGGACACTCAACCACTAAGCCACATCCCCAGGCCTACTTTGTATTTTATTTAGAGACAGAGTCTCACTGAATTGCTCAGCACCTTGCTTTTGCTGAGGCTGACTTTGAATTCTTAATCCTCCTGACTCAGCCTCCAGAGCTGCTGGGACTAAAGGTGTGCACCACCATGCCTCATGAAAATTGCAGGTCATTAATCAGATGATTTTCTAATTATCGGAATGACTTTTGCTTAATAGCAGGCAGAGATCAATGTTAATATTAGAATCTTCATTTTTTAAGATGCCATAGAGACATGGATGTAGCAGGTGGTTCCAGGATTAAATGACACTCTATCATGTCTGTGATAATTTGTTAATTATTGTAAGTATGATACAGAAGAGGATAACTAAAATACAGTGAAATGTGAGGCACCAAACTAAAAGGAAAAACCTAATGAGTTATTTAAATTATGGAAGGGTAATAAACAAAAGAGAAAATGATCCATCCTAATTCTACCACTTCTCTGTAAATCTAAAAGGTAGCTATTAAATTCTATCTAGTCACTATGCCTCATTTCCCTAACTTAAGAGATATAAACTGATACAGAAAAACATTTCAAGGAAGCATGTTAGTATATTTTTAATATTTAAAAATATGTATTTAATAAGAGAAGGTATTAAAAATACTAGAATTGAACAAGAATGGTTTTACCTTTACGGCAATTTTTAGTGAAACGTCTCTGATGGTATTCAAAGGAGGATAAAGCCGACCATCTTCCAAGTGTTTATCTGACACTTGCTGAGATATAACCTATAAGAAGAAAAGGAAAAAGGAGAACAATGTTTATACTTCATATCATACAATGTGGTAGTTATACAGATAACCTAAATGCGTGGCCACACAGACTGGCCATTTGTAGAAACCATCACATTATGATCATCTCACTTCATCTACCATTTTATCAGTGGAAGAACTGAACCCAAGAGAGATGTACTAATTATTGGGAATCATAAAGATGAGAAGAGAATTCAGGTTTTCTCTCAGTTTAATTCCTTTTCACTGTACCATGAAATACTTGACACTTTCCAATTGAAACACTAGGGGAACCGGAGGAAGGAAAAGTTAAGAAATGTGAGTAGTAATGGAATAGGACCCTGGAAGTACAGGAGAGCAGTATTTCATGGTGGCTCATACTGTTACTCCGCCTTACACAGCCCCCTGCAGGAGGTAAGGCAAGAGGCTGAGAAAGCTATTTCAGAGTCACATTATCAATAGGATTTCAATTTTACCCAGATTCTGATTACCCAATCACTAACTGGCCTTAGCATCTGCGATTCCCAAACCATTCCCTAGGTCTAAATCAAACAATGTTGAACTATTTAATGAACCATACGTTAAGACAGGTTCAGCAAAAACAAAATTCACTCTAGCTCTAGGATTTTGATTAAGTCTCTTTAGGCTGAATATAAATCAGCTTAGACCTGAACCTCTGTTTAACAGAAATGTTGATGTAGAGAGGAAGTAAAAATATTTTCTCATCTGCAATATTTTGAATAGTTAAACATTTATTTTTGGTGTAATTTCTTAATACTCTTTATTTTTAAATCATGAAATTATTTCTAAAGTATTGTTTTGTTGCCACCTGCAAATAAGTAAGATGTTGAGCAACTATAATACTACAAATAAATTTAAAAAAACAGTTATGCTGGGTGCAATGGCATGTGCCTATAATCCCAGCTACTTGGAATGCTGAGGCATGAGGATTACAAGTTTGAGGCCAGCCTGGTCAATTTAATAAGACCCTGTCCCCCCCAAAAAAAAAATTTAAATGGGCTGAAGTTATAATTCACAGGTAAAATATCCTTGGTTTCAATCTCTAGTACCAAAACAACAAATAAATAGAAATAAAAAGATCACTGGTAGAGCATCCCTAGTTTTAATCCCCCAGTACCATAAAAAAAAAAAGTTTTTATCCTTGAGAGATTTGTAATTTAATGAGATAACAGGGTACTAAAAGAGAGAATACTGAAATGAGCCTAGAGGTGAAATATGAGTGTTAAGAAAGAGAGCTTCATAGTGGAGGCAGGCTGGAGGCTAGAATCCAATGAAAACTGCAAGTTAGAAAAGCAGGTCAGGGACATTCCAGACGAAGACAATGTCAAATCAAAGGCAGGGACGTATGAGCTAGATCAAGGAACACAAGTGCCCTAAGCTGGGGCAGCAGAGGTTCTGTATAGAGAAATACGGATTGGAGTGTTTTCAAAGTCAAATAAGGAATTTGGGTTAAATCCTGTGGGTTACTGGGGACTTCTGACCAAAGGCATTTAGACAGAGCAGGATGGGTAGAGAAACCATAAATATTACACAAAACATTATAATCTATAATTACAGTATTGATCATAATTTTATAATAAACTCATCATTTAATTCATAATTTCTTGCCTTTTAACATGGCATTGAATAACTTGGTGGCCAGAGTCCCAAACTTTAGGACAGAGAGAAATTAAGAGTTCCACACTCTCAGGAAATCACCAGACATGTGGGGCCTGCCATTTCCCCTAGAGCCTAAGAGGAGGTAGAATTAGCCCTGCCAACCCCACAGCAACAGCTGTCACTTCCCAGGAAAAGATGGTGAGGGTCCAGCAGAGCTGAAGAAGGATCTTCTAAACTCTCAAATATGTGTTCCATGAGAGCCAGATTTGAGCCCTGCCACAGAGGACCTGATGGCCAAAACACAGAAAAGTTAGTAAAAGAGCCTTTCTCATAACTTTTCCCATAACCTTCCTTCCTATCTCCAACACATTGGAAGACATAGACCTTGACAAGAAGGGAAGGTGGTTTTTTAGAGTCTAGCCACTTTCTCTCAAACCCCTAGCTATGGTTTGATGTGATTTATGCCCCCAAGATTTATGTGCCGGAGGCTTGGTTCTCCATGTGTTGGTGTCGAGGTGGAGGAACGTTTAAGAGGTGGAGCCTACTGTGAATTAGGAAACTGGAGGCACTGTCCTTGGAAGGGATGAATGCTAGTCCCTCAGAGTTAATATTTGTGAGAGTAGGTTGTTATAAAGCCAGGCAACCCCATGAGCAGGGGCCCTTTCTGCACCCAGATAGTTCCCTTTCCATTTCTCTGCCAAGGAAGCCATTGGGTTTTCAGCCTCTAAACTGAGCTAAATAAACCTCTTTTCTTTATAAAGCATCCAGCTCAGGTATTTTGTTGCAGCAACACAAATGGATCAATATTTTCCACAAGGTTTTGAAAACAAGTGAAAAAGGCTACTGAACGCCTTTTGTACTACAGGGAGAGGAAATGATATTTCAATTCAATGAAAAATTATGAACTAGAAATGCTTAACTATTTCTCACTGAATCAGACTAATATCTAATAAATAGTAAGTGGATTTTACTGAAATGTCACTAAGGGGAAAAAAAGGGAGATTTGATGGAGAATTATGTAAAACAATGACTGCAGCAAAATAAAACCATCCCCCATTGAATCAAGACTATTTTATAAAACCTTATTATTCCTAGTTTTGCAAAGGATTTATAAAAGACTTAAATCAGGTGGCACCATCATATACATCCATAAGAGTGGAGTCCTAACTAGAATAAGACCTATTCTATGCTTGTACAATTACATCAAAGTGAATTCTGTCATGTATAACTACAAAGAACCAATTAAAAAAAAGAAATGTAAAAAAATAAAAATAAACCAGTTGGCATTTCTTAGATGTTAAAGCAAAAGGTTTATGGGTATCTATCTTATTATTTAATTGAATAGGGCAAAATGAGTAGCAAAAAATGTAATGATATGGTGGCTGAAGACCCAGGTCCTTGTGTAAGGCAGACCTATATTTGAACGCCGACTCCACTGATTATCTAAAAAAGTTCCTAATTCATGGGATCAAATGAAGTAAACTCCAGTAAAGAATTTACCACAATGTCTGTCAAAGTTCAGTGCTCAATGAATCTTGACTCTTTAGTTAAACAAACAAACAAACAAAAAAAATAGGTAGTCAGAATGGTAAAAGAGAAGTAAAATAGCTTTGGGGTCAGATCTAGCTCTACACTACATTAGCTCATTAGTGTATGACTTGGGAGCAAGTTCTATAACCAATTAACTTCAAAATTTTTCAGCTATTTATGTGACTTTTTTTAAAGGCCAGAACCATCTGTATTTGTTATAATAAATTATCTTAAACATTGTAACTTAAAATAATACAAATTGATTCTCTGGATGTCTAAATAAGTCCTATTGGGCTATGAAGCTTTAAGACAAGTCCATTCCTTGCCTTCTCTATCTTCTAGAGGCTGTCATTTCTTGCTTCAAGGCCCCAAATCTATGTGACATATTTTTATGGTTTAGATGTGGTGTCTGCCAAGAGCTTACGTGTGAGATGAAAGGAAAGCGAGGCACCAGAAGACAGGCGAAGGAGAAATGAAAGATGGAGACCAGGCAGAGATACACAAGGTAGCTGACAAAGACTCATCTCTCCATAGAGAGAGGCTTGGGGTTCAGGACTTTTATGGGGCAGGCTCAGGGATTAGAGTAGGCTCAGGGATTAGAGCCAGCAGGGAGTCATAATGCAGATGGTTAAGGGTGGAGTTGGTCTGAGGGAGTGATGAGCCTTGGGCAGGAAAAGTGAATTTACTTTTTTAAATGGGGCTGTCACTTAAGAAGGCTGTCCTGAAGCTAAGCAAGGACCTTACCTGAGACAATGCAAGAATGTTTGGAGGAGAAAAGATTGTGCTATATACTTAACATAATCAACACAATTAATTAATTAATCCCTAGTGGTATTAACTGAGTGGTAACTGGAGGCAGGTGGGGTGTGGTTGGAGAAAGTGGTTCATTAGGTTGTGGGGGCTGTGGAGTTTATACTTGTATCTAGAAAGTGAATTCACTTGCGCTCTCTCTCTCTCTCCTTTCTGATCATCATGTAAACTGTTTCCCTCTGCCACACTCTTCCACCATGCTGTCCTGCCTCACCTTGAGCCCCGAGGAATGGACCCTGCTGTCTTTGGATTGAGACCTTTGAAATCCTGAGGCCTCAAATAAAAATTTCCTCCTTTAAATTTGTGCTGGTTGGGTCTTTTGGTCACAGAAAGAAAAAGCTGACTAAAATGTATATACCTTGAATCTGTCACCACTGCCATATTGCTAGTGCTTGATGTCATTTCTTTTTATCCTCTAGAATACTTCTCAAATGTCAAAAAGACTGGGGACAGTCAGAAGATGATTGAGTAAAGAAGAATCATAAATGAATTCTTGTTCTCCATGAATGCCTGTCACACAGAGAGGGAGCCAAGAAACTGGAAGAGAAATAAGTAGCAAATAGGTAACAAGGGGGAATCTCAGTAAAATATAAGAATTCTGGAAATACTGTGATTTGAATAGGTTTAAATGTATCCTCTGAAGTCACATATTGGAAACTTGGTCCTTTGTGTGGTGATAATGCTACGTAACCTTATGAGAGAGGGCCTGCTGGTCACACAACTTGTGAGCATGTCATTCAAAAGGACTGCATGGGAGCCCAGTTTCTTTCTAGTTTCCTATTTTGCAATGTGAGCTCTTTCTCTGGTACACGCTCCATCACCCATGATGGTGCTCTCACCAGATCCTGTACCATGCTGTATGGACTTTCAGCCTCCAAACTATAAGACAAATAAACCTTTCTCTCTTCTTCCCTATCCTTTCCCTTTCCTTAAAGTTAGCTTTAGAAAATCAGATATTTCATTTCTAGTAACACAAATGAATTCATACAGGGGTAGAAGGGAGAAGAGAGAACACAAGAACACTTGAGTTCTCACCTACTGACTCATTCATTCAAAAACTATTTGCTGCGGTGGATGCCTCTATCTCTCAAAATAATCTTTCTCAATTTCATTCTGACAATGTTATATAGCAGCTGGATTTAAAGGTTCCTCCAGATGCTATTGTCCATAGTGATCATCTCAGGCATCCTATGGACATATATCAGAAAGAGGTCGAACAAGGGTTGGGTAAGGAAAGGCGACCAAGGTTTGTGTCCTAGGTTAGAACAGAGAGAGATAAATCTATTCCCAGGCTGTGCCACAGACTGCATAGGGCCAGTGCTGCTGACTCAGGGTGCACTGTGTATTCTCATCATGGTCCAGAAGACTGGACTCAGTGCTAGGAAAGCTAAAAAAATCTCTTTATAATATGAAAATATCCATAAATAACCTTTAATATTGGTGCCAACCCAGAGATTTCTAATTTCATGTGATATAAAATTAGTATTTTTTACTATAATTTTAACAGTTATTAAATCTGGGATTGCCAAACCAAAAAATATACCTAAATATTTTATGTTTATTTTATAAATTATAAAATATACTATAGACAAAAAAGGACTTTCTTCTTTTTCTGGCCATATGGCAGTAAGTGGTATTCATTTTTGCTAAGCTATATGACTGGTTCAATTTAATCCAACCCAACAGTATTTATTGTTTTTGCTTTGTGTTCCACATTGTGCTAGATTCTACTAGAGTTCTTAAAGTAGTTTATGGAAGAATTTCTGTCTTTAAAGAAAATAATCTATAATTTAGTTATAGAGGCAACACTTAATCTTTTTGAAATATGAAGCTCTCAAGAGCATAACACAACCAAGAATAAAATTCAATGTTAGTGTGTTTAATAAGGACAACCATGACAAGAAAGAGCAAGATGAGATAGATTTGTCAGAAAAAGGATTCAAGAATGAAGTTAGACATAAGCAGTATCCTGAATGTGAGACTGGATGGAGAATAATTCTTGGGGCTTTCCAGCAGGAGGGATGAAAGGTAAAGCAGCAGGAAGGATGAAAGGTAAAACATACCAAAGTATGTTTAAGTAGTGTGCCTGAAGGCTATGGGATGGAAGAGAAGAAAAGAACGTCAGGTTTCTAAACTTTGGTAGTTACCTAGAAAGGGGATGTTACTATTAGAAACATGGATGTTGAGGGGGAGGGAAAGCATTAAATATGGTTTTCAAAATGTTTAAGGGCACAGCTGGGCATGTCTGGGGAATTATCTAGCAGGGCAACTGGAGTTCCGGTAAAAAGGTGGGAATAGAGATACACAGAATTGGCACTATTAGAATAAAGACAATGGAAACAAATGATGAGATCTTTGAAAGCAGGTGGAAAAGAGTGAGACAAGAAAATGAATGCTAAAAAAAAAAGAGAAATGTATTAAAGTAGATTGGGTAGAGAGAGGTGATGGGAGGGGAGTCGGGGGTAGGAAGGGCAGCAGAATAACATAGACACTTGTATGGCTGTATGTATAAACGTGGCTGTATAACCAATGTGATCCTGCAACCTGTACACATGGAAAAATGAGAATTCATACCCCATTTGAATCAAATGTATGATATGTAAAGATCATTGTACTGTCATGAGCAACTAATAAAAAAAAGAGAGACATAACTCATAAATAAATGGACTAGGGAACTGAACAAGACACTACACAGAAGAGGAAATACAATTGATCAACAAACATATAAAAAAAGACCATCATATTTAGCAATTAGAGAAATGCAAATCAAAGTTTTTTCAATATTTTATTTCACTGCAGTTATAGTGGCAATTATCAAGAATACAAGCAATAATATTGTTCATGTGGATGTGGGAGAAAGCTACATTCATACATTGCTAGTGGCCACATCAATGTAGAGTAGGTCAACTCACATAGTAACTAAACTATGGAACCAACCTAGGTACTCTTCAACAGATGAATGGATAAATAAAATATGATATATATATGTGTGTGTGTGTGTGTGTGTGTGTGATATTACTCAACACTAAAAAGAATAAAATTATGCCTCTCGTTGGCAAATGGATGAAATTTGAGAATACCACACCAAGCTAAATAAACCAATAGCAAAGTTTAAAAAAAAAAAAAAAGAAAAGAAAATGAATGCTAAGGGTATGGGAAAAGTCTTAGTTAAAAGGAGGATGAAAAGAGACAGAGAAGGGTGGGACTATAGCTCAGGGGTAGCCTGCATGCCTAACATGGGAAAGGCCCTGGAGTGAATCCCTAGAACCAAACAACAGAAGACAAAGAAAACAACAAATGGGATGTGATTGAGGCAGTATGAGAAAAAGGAATGTGTGTTGAAGCCTAGGAAAAAATGATGCTGTCAGTGGACCATTAGCTACAATAAGAATAGGACTGCTCACATTGCCATTTGTTTTTCTTGAAAATTTTTTGGTGGTGATCATTACTCTTCCTAAATAAGAAATTTTAAAAAAATTCATGATATTTGTCACTAGATGGGGCTAGAGTCATTTAGGAAAGAAAACATAGCTACAGAAAGTGAAGGATCAATTTTTTCTTCTGATGTGCATATTCTAGAAAACGATGATTACGTTTTTCTTAATGTAAAAACAACTTTAAAATGTCCTCTTAGTAATTAGACATCTACTAGATACATCAGCTATTATGCTTTTAATGCAGTGAAAAAAATGATACGAACAGATCATAATAACTTCTAGACACTGTTCAAGACACAGAATCAAGCCAGGCACTAACCCCTGGAATATGCTCCTTTAGTTCTTTTAAAATCTTTTTCTATATTTTTCAAACCTCTTCACAATGGAAAGAATAATGTGTTTTAAGGATAGATGTATATGAAAATTAATCAAGTTTTATTTGGTTCAGTTCAGCTAGTTGTACAGTAGTTTAATTTTAAGAGAAGAAATTCACAAGCTTCTTATTCACAAATTGCATCCTGTTTGAATCTGAAACATTGTTAATCATTCACAGTTATCATAAGGTCACGGTTTTAGAAATATATAACCAATTACTGCTTAGACTTAGGGCACAAGGGAAACTGATGGAAATATGAAGCTCAAGGCTTATTCTTATGAGTAATAAAGTTCCTTTGTCTCTGATCTAAGAGCATCATGCCTTGACAGTATCTATGAAACTATGACTAACTTGTTAGCTTACAAGCAAGGTAAAAGCATAGATCTTTCACGGTTCTTGTCAGAATGAGATTCCCTAGTGGACCTGCACCGTAATGTTCTGAGAATCTTTCCTGAAGGCCCTGACTACAGCTACTTCTCCTATTATTTTAGTGGTTTGATAAATATTTATTTCCCTATTTAAATTTCATTTCTGCTTAAATATTAGCATGATTTGTTTTATGCATTTAACCACTATACTATATCAGACTTTTTTAAAAAAACCCTTCAAAATACTTTATTCAGAAAATTAATAATGAAATATTTATCACTTAATTTTCATTTGGAAACAATATTTTAATTGTCTCTTTACTTTCATAAAATTTAATGAGAAATGTGTAGATAAAAAGGGGTTCCTTCCACGAAATCAAAATATAATTTATCTAACAGCTGTTGAAGAATATTTTACTAGTGACCCAATATGAACCTGTTACCTACCCACCCCAAGCATCTTTGAGAAAGACTTTCTCTCATTCTTTAGACTTTACTACTTCTAGAGAGCAAGCTGAGATGCTAGACAAATAAAATATTAAACAAATGAGGCTGAGCATATTTTATAGCCTTGGCAAACTTAAATAACTTACCTCAGCAGTAGTGAGAAAGATCTTATCTGTGATGTGTCTTAGTCCACATGCCACAACCCCAAGAGCAACTCCAGGGAACACATAGGAATTGTTGCCCTGTCCAGGGTATAGGGTCTGTCCACTTGGAAGAGTGACTGGATCAAAAGGACTGCCACTGGCAAAAATTGCACGTCCCTGAAATACAGACACATACCACTAGTTAAAAAGAAGCAGGTTATTTTAAAACAAATAAAACAGAACTATCTAAGAGCCAAAACAGAGAACACTTAGAAAGAAGCCTAACTTTTCATCAACTCATTAGTAAATGTGGGCAAGCTTCTATAATGTTTTTTGAACAGGGGGTCTCTCTATATTACTTTTGTCTCCCAGAAAATGTCACCCTAAGACTATCACTCTGTTCTCTGCAGTGGTCCAACTCATAGGTCCATCAACCATTTCTACCTTTAAGGATTTAAGGACTATTAGGCTTCCAATTACAGACTTTAAAAATAAAAATGACAGAGCCAGGTGTGGTGGTTCACAACTATAATCCAGGCTACTCAGAAGACAGAGACAAGAGGACTGACCACAAGTTTAAGGACAGCCTTAGCAACTTAGCGAAACTCTTTAAAAAAAAATATTAAAAGGGCTGGAGATGTAATTCAGTGGTTGAACATTCCTATGTTCAATCTCTAGTATCAAAATAAATAAAGAAGAAAGAAAGAGAGGGATGGAGGAAAAGAAGGAAGGAGGAAGGGAGGGAGGGTACACAGGCAGGTTATACTAGAGTATTATAGTACTGGAAATAACATTTAGCTTAGACCTTAATTTTCAACCTCAAAATGGCTTTCAATGTTTTATCTCTAACGATGTAGATAACATCATAAGAAAAAGCTAGGCCATTTATTTCTGACATCTAAATTTTAAAAAACAACTATATAAATTTGGCTAATTTTACCTATGTGTATCACTGATGAGTCTCTAAATTCTTGAGGCCTATTGAGATATACTAAGACAAAATAATTAATTAAATACTCCTTAATTATGTGTCTTCTATGTGCAAAGCACTATGCCAAATTTGCAAGTACCTACAGAATTGTTGGATTTTTTACCCTACTCCTTTAAGGATTTAAGGACTATTAGGGAAAGTGAAACAATTCCCCAATCTATAGATGAAATGTAAAATAAAATTAGTGAGGATACTGATGCCAACCTAAATAAGAAAGTAATGGAGTGGCTCCTTGCCAAAAAAAAAAATCTTTAAGTAACAAGCATTTAAAGATACATTAATTATTAAAGAAGTCAGACATCAAGTTCTTATTTTTTCAGAGTGATATACCTTTGTGTTGTGTTTTCCCTCTCTGCTTCAATTTGGATTTTATATCTCAAGTAAGTTTTAAATAGATATGACCCAATATCTATTTTGTTGTAATGATATTTTCAGATCTTTGAAGAAAACGAAAGACTTTTGCCCACATTATTAGTCAAATTTAAATTAGTGAAAACACAGTATAAAATATTATCATTTTTCTGAAGCAGTAAAATATTAAAGCATTGAGGACTTCTATCCCAATCTGGCTGGATATCAAGATAGTCACCCAAAGACTCCACCCATAGCATCAAAACCCAAACCCTGAATTTTGCAAAACAAAAATCAGACTGTAGTTTTATACTATATGCTTAAATATTTGGGAATAGCTAGTTAAGAGCTGTTTTAATAACCATCTAAAACTAAGATTTTTTTATTCAACTTTTATGTTTAAATCTTAGATACTTTCAAATCACTTGAAGAAAATTATCACTAAAATATTACAAAGTTTATTTTGCTGAAGAAGAGGAGTGATACAAACAAAACTCTAGAAAAGGATAAGAGTTCTCATTCCTCTGATCTGTTCACTTTTCTTTCAAATTATTTTCAATAATTTTTTAAGGTTATATGGTATGCACCTTAGATATCCTAGGCTTCCCTATAATTTGTCAGTTTGACTTTTAAGATTTCAGTATACTTTTATTTTACCTTGGTTATTTTATAACACTGCTCTGCAGAACATTCTGCTTTGCTGGTTGGATTACTCAAAGCAAAAATAATAGGCCGTTCATTGAAGGCAGCCATATCCTTGAGAATTTGTTCTGAGAATGCACCACCAATTGCAGCAACTCCTAATGAAGAAATGAGAATCCAATCAGTGGTTAATTCATCCAAGAAGACCAGTGAGATGGAATCTTAGTGTATTTTTAATTTGCATTTCTCCAATTTCTAGAGATGAACATTTTTTTCATATTTTTTATTACCATTGAAAGAACATTTTTGAATCAATATTAAAAGCTTAGTAAACTTCCTATCATGGAATAGTAGCTTTAATTGTAATTATCAACAGTGTTTTCAATATTGTCAACTATTTCACAAGAATTTCTAGGAATGGAGTATGATACAAAGAATAACATGCACACACAAAATAAGGAAATAAAATTCACAACTTGGAGATTTTTTTAAACACATAAAATTTGACCATAGTGAGCATCCTACTGTGTACATACACTGTTTAAGTACTGTGTACTATGAGGAACATAAAGATGTGATCTTTGACTTCCAGGAGGTGCTCAGTGTTTCCTAACCTCAGCACTAGCAACATTTTGGGCTGGATAATTGCTGGTTGCAGGGGCTGTCCCGTGTTATGTAGGATTATTTAGTGGTATCCCTGACCTCTATTCACCATGTCTCAGTAGCCCCATTTTCCTCCTCGAAATCCCCTTCCCAACTTTGACAACTAAAAACAAACATCTCCTGACTATTGCCAAATGTTCCCTGGGCAATAAAATCCTTCCATTTGAGAAGGTACGGCTCTCTGCAGTAATTAAGCCTGAAAAAGTGCCAAATATGCCAGGAATTAGCAGGCTGACAGAGTCTGCAAAGGGGCCATGTATTTCAGCTAGGGTAAGCAATACTAGGAAGACAGAACTGAACTTACAGATCTAGGTATCTATGAGGTACTGAGGCTTACATGACTATCATTTTGTTTGTGAATTTCAAGGTTAGAATACCCAAAATAGCTAAATCATGGATGAATAATTGGTAGAAAGAAAACCAATCAGGTTAAAATGAGGCTATCAGAGGTAAAGAGGAGAAAAAGTTTACCTATGAGAGCAGTTGGTTTTATTTTCTGAACAATGGCTTCTAGGTTCTTCATTTCTTCATGTTCATGAGCAAACTTTTCTTTCTCTTGTGTTAAGGAAGCACGACCCTAAGTAAAGCAAATGAGAAGAAATGAATCTGCCAAACATGTGAGTCACAGAAATTTTATATTTACTCATATTTTCAAATTTACTCATATTTATGTTTAACGTTTAAACATATTTTAATCCACAGTAAAAAAAAAACTACAGTTATGTAAATTTTACTTTCTTTATTTAAGCAATTCTTTTTTTCTCAACAAAATTCCAGTTTACTTTAAGTTACTATAATCTTTTTGTTCAAGTTTGTATCATTCCCCTACTTGAGAACAGATATTTATAACAACCTCCTCTCCTTTCCTGACTGAGGAACCTAGTGCTCTTAGTCTGCTCCCATGGGCCTACCTTTCTTCCCTAAAATCAACAAGGTGACTCCATATTGAACTCTCTAATGATCTGTCATCCTTTAAATACCACAAAACTGAAAACTATAGTCCATCAATGAAACAACCAATATTGAACATGGTCAAGGATCTTGCTTTTAATGTTCTATTAACATATTCGAGTGTGTTTCCTTTTAAGAAAATAGCAAAATATTATAACCAATCTTCACCTTTTGGTTTATTATAAATAGATAGGGGCTGGGGATGTAACTCAATGACAGTGCACTTGCCTAGCATGAGTATGGCCCTGTGTTCCATCCCCAGTACCACAAAATTAAAACATAAAGGAAGAAACCTAGGATTGGGAGAAAAAAAATTGTAAGAGTTCAGGATTATTCCTATTGTGTAATAGGAATACGAAATAATAAATGTAGCTTTAAAGGAAAATATTCCAGCCATTTTTTTAAATTAAAAAATGCTGGACTTACTAAAACAATAAACAATCCATGCTGAAAAGAGCATATCCCAGTACAAAACAGAAGAATTAGTAGGTCACAGTGAAGGCTTGCTGAAAGCAAGTCTGAGATAATAGTTCTGGACCATTCAATTACTGACAAACAACATAACAACAAAAGCATATCCAAATTGCTTCTGGTATATAGGTTTATACAAATTTGTCAATGATCTCCATAAAAATGCAAATCTATTCGTTTTCCTCAGATTACCAAACCAAGAAGTAAACATCCACATGAGAAAATAAAACCAGCATACAAGTCTTAAAGATGATTTTGTTAGCATTGATAAAGTCAAGCTGACATAATATAGGTTGCTGCTAAAAGTAGCATGTAAGTTTAAGAGTGGAGTCTGTTTATAATTAATATAAACCTAAAATTCAATAATGGAAATTAAACTAAAAGATGTTGAAAAATCTGAAAGTGACAAATATAATCTCCACTCTTTTTTTTCCTTAGGTTTTCTTTTATACAATTTTTTTAGTTGTCAATGGACCTTTATTTTATTTATTTATATGTGGTGCTGAGAATTGAACCCAGTGCCTCACACATGCTAGGCAAGTGCTCTACCACTGAACCAGCACCCCAGGCCCTAATCTCTAATTTCTTAATGAAATGATTCAAAATATTTTCCTCAGTGCACTTAGATTATCTAAGACAACAAATTTTTAACTGTATTTTACAGTGTTGTCTTCATCACTGTTGGTTATAGTCAATAAGTAAATAGTTTATGATAAATATTGCTAGCTAGGGAAATAAATAACAAGTAGCAGAATACATTCTAATAATTAACAGCAAAATATTTATGCTATTTTTGGTAAGTTTTTATGCTATTCAGTAAAATAAAGAAATACTCCACAATTAAGAAATGCTATCAACAAATGGAGATAAAATATGGGACCAAGACTCAGGAGGCTCTTACACTCATCATATGATTGTGGGCAAGTCCTTAGGTACTTCCCTGGATCTTGGTTTCTCTCTATATAAAATTGTTTGTATTGGTGATGATAACAGTGCAAACGAAACAGATTTGTGCTTTCCAGAGCTATATAGGCACCAGTCACCTAGAAAAGAGATTCCTGAACCCAGCTTCCAGGGCTAATTCAATTCTAATTAAATTCCATGGTGAGATCCTGGATTCCATGTGTTTGCTTTATTAAAGCTTCCCAAGTGATGAGAATTGATTAGGCAGTTTTGAGAATCACTGTACTTAATGATGTCCCTACCAGATATAATTTTTTTTTAAAGAGAGAATGAAGAGAGGAGAGGGAGGGAGGGAGGGAGGGGGAGAGGGAGAGAGAGAGAGAGAGAGAGAGAGAGAGAGAGAGAGAGAGAGAGAATTTTTAATATTTATTTTTTAGTTCTCGGTGAACACAATATCTTTGTTGGTATGTGGTGCTGAGGATCGAACCCGGGCTGCACGCATGCCAGGTGAGCACGCTACCGCTAGAGCCACATCCCCAGCCCCCAGATACAATTTTTTTAAGTTACATGTTTTCAAAAAAGTATATAATGGTCCATTCTAAAGAAGAAACAGAATAATATACATTGGCAGTTACAGATTTTTAGTAAGTTTTTTGAATTTTCTTTTTGACTGATGACTAAGATATAATTAAAAATATGGAATATAGTTTAAGCCCTCTAAATTACCTATGATGGGAAACAAATCATAAAAACAGATATTATATAAAAAGAGGGGTTGGGGATGTGGCTCAAGTGGTAGTGCGCTCATCTGGCATGTGTGGGGCACTGGGTTCGATCCTCAGCACCACATAAAAATAAAATAAAGATATTGTGTCCACCTAAAAAAACTAAAAAAGTAAATATTAAAAAATTATCAAAACATCTTGCTTTATTAATCATAGTAATCACTGGCACCTGACATTCCATCTAATATGAAACCTAAATATCCCACAGCCTCACCCCCAAAAGAAGGTCAGAAATCATTAAATGGTCATACTAACATTACTAAAGGGCTCCACTTAACAAAACCAAAAGAATCAAAAGAAAAAAATAAACTTATCTCCAAAGTATTCTCTATACCATTTTTAAGTTCAGTTGAATGATTATAGAAACTATTTGGTTTAGTTTCTAAACCAAACATAGTAGGAAAACTAGTAATGTCTTTGTGACATCATTTCTTGAATCTTTCTTCCTTATTTTATGCTGTTTCTTAGTAGAAAGTGGAAGATACAACAAGATTGAATCTCTGTGTTTGTCATCCTTTCACTGCTGTTACCAAAATACCTAACAAAAAACAACTCAGAGGAGGAAAAGTTTATTTTGGCTTACAGTTTCAGAGGTTTAGTCCTTGGTCGGCCAACTCCACTGCTCTAGGGCCAAGGTTAGAAAGGATATCACAAGGGAAAGGCATAGTAGAGGGATGCTGCTCACCTCATGGTGGCCAAGAAGCAGAGAAAGCAAGAGGAAGGGGCTGCAGATAAGATGAACCCTTTTAGGGCAGCTCCCAGTGACCCACCTCCTCCAGCCATGTCCCACCTGCCTATAGTTACCACTCAGTCCATTCAAACTAGAATGGATTGATTAGGTTATAGCTTTCACAATCCAATCATTTCACCTTCAAACATTGTTGTATTAATACAGGACATTTGAAGGGATACCTCATATCCACATCAGAACAACAAAAACACCTATGTTGTGGTGGGGCCAGAAGGGAGGACTGGTGGCAAAGAGAGTCAAGATTTAGGGTTATCATTCCAGGACCCAGGATAGGAATAAAAAAATTGGTTAAAGATCACCACTGATAAACATGTGCTTCTTCCTACACACAGACACTGAAGAATAGTTCCACAAGTGCCTACTTTGTTGCCTACTTGCCCCGTTTTACTGGTCTGTTTTTATTGTCATGTCATTGGTTTATCCGAGCTGAATGTGGCCTCATTTGGATCTATAGTCAGGGTCTTCTCAGTTAGTATGCAACAGTTGCAATGTAGGTATGAAAGTTTGCTTAAGAGATTTTTATGAGGGGGGAGTACAGGGGATTGAATATTAAGCCACATTCCCAGATCTTTTTTTATATTTTATTTAGAGACAGGATCTCACTAAGTTGTTTAGGGCCTCACTAAATTGCTGAGGCTTACTTTGAACTCTCGATCCTCCTACGTCAGCTTCCCAAGCTGCTGGGATTACAGGTATGCACCACTAGAGTGATGTTTTATCATCTCAAGACAGATAAAAATGAATGATGTGATGAAAGTAAAACAAGGAATAGAAGGTAGTGAATTCCATCAATATTTAATTCTGTTTGTTAAATATCAATATTCATAGTCTTCTGGCTAAAAGACTCATGCATATCATTTGCAGCCTCTGTTCTTTTCAATACCTATGCATATACTGATCATATTCTAAACAAAATGGAAAAGAGAGAGAGAATAATCAAGCCAGATACTTTTCACCAAGCTACAAAATCTCCTAATAGTTAGATTTTGTTTTTTTTTTTTTTTAACCACAAGGTATGCAATGCATCAAATCCTGAAAAAGCAGGGGAAAGAAAAACTGTCTGTACAGCCTAGAGTTTCAAGCCCTAAACACGTATGTTATACTCTCAGGAGGAAAATAACTGACTATATTGTCAAAACTACCTTTATATCATATAATATACCTTTATTCACTATTCTTTTCTATAGGAGTTAAACATTCAACTATTAATAAAAATATACAATAAAGTAAAATTATTTAAAACACTACAAAATAAAACCAAAATCAAAACAAATTCTGAACCGCTCTATAGTCTTATTGTGGGTTAGATGAAGCTTCTCATCAGGGTATCTGTTAATATCCTACTTTCTGTTTTTAGTGTTCTGTTATAACATTAACTAGGTTTATTAGCAAATGCCAAAATATATTTATTTAAGAAATAGGTTATGCCTAGATTGGTTTGTTTTGTGACTTCCTGTCTTTCCTGAAAATGCTCCAAAGTCATCATTGTGAAATACAAACACCAGTCCTGCTAGCAATGCTCCTTTTCAGCCTCACTTTATTGTTTTTATTCTCACTCTTTCATTTGGGAAGATTTTTGTTTTTTGAACTAAGTAGCAGTTTGTTTATATTAAAATGTATTCCTATTAGTTGGATAAATTGATATATCAATTATTTCTTGCTATAAAATCCAAAATAACATATTTGGGTATTATCAGTGGCCAAAAGATTGATTTCAACCAACTGAATTAATATTGATGAATTAATACTTAAGATACTAATATTCTATAACATAAAACACCTTCTGTTGCACATATGGTTATGAGGTGAATGAAAGGAAATGCTAGAGCTGTGATGTTGAAAGAGAAAACAGAATATTAGAATGTTAGAATAACTGGGGCTGGGGTTGTGGCTCAGTGGTAGAGCGCTCACCTCACAATTACAAGGCCCTGGATTCGATCCTCAGCACTACATAAAAATAAATTTTTAAAAACTGTATTTTTAAAAAAGAGTAATAATTATATAATATAATGATGACAAAACTCCAAGAATGAGTGGACATTTTAGTTTGGGATTTTATCTCTCTAAAATGTGAAGGAGCTTCACCAAGAAAAACTTCATTTAAATTTTTGTGATTTTTAAATGTAACGACAAGGTAATAAAATTATTATTATTGGCTTTCAGGAGATGTATAACTGCTAAGGATGAAAGATAACAAAAACAAAAGTATTATGCAAATATGAAAGCAAGATTATGCTGATTTTCAAGTTATTCCAAGATTTATTAATTCCACCACAAAGAACAATACAAGAATTTTGACTTTAAAAAACATGAAAACATTAACTAAAACTTATGTCTTTTTATATTAAGTAGAACATAAACTTTAAAATATAAAACAAACTTCTTAAATTTAACTTTATCTTGGCAAGCAGAATTATATGTTCTTTATTTTGGCTAGTAAAAAACTTGAAGTAAAAGTGACTGATTAGGTCTAGCCAACAACTTCAATTATTCTAATTATTGAATAATTAATTATTAATAATTAATTCCCATGGAATCTGGAGTCTTAGACCAGTAAATCTATGTTAAAATTATTTGAGATAAAATATGTATATTTTTATGAAAATTTCACATTAAAATGTTATTAGGATCCACAAAAGAAAAGCAGTCACAGACTTCTGCATTTGGATTTTTTATAGGCCCTAAGGACAACACAATTTATATATTCCACATCCTCCATAACTCTATTTACAGACTGATGATCCCCAATCCATATCTCTAACCCAATCCTCACCCTGAAGTTCAGTACTAGATCTCCAATTGCCAAAGAGACATTTCCATTTTAAGTCTCCACAGGCACCTTAAACTTGCTTTGTGTAAAACTCATCTCATTATTTTATTTTTCCCTTGAACTGGTCTGTTCTTTTTTCCTTTTTTTTTTTTTTTAAGTTAATGGTTGCTTCATTTACCTAGATAGTTAAGGAGTCCAGCTAGATTTCTTCCTCTACTCTATTCCTCCTCCTGTATTTATCTAATTACTAAGTATGCCAGTCTTATTTCCTAAACATCAACTTAATCAAGCTTCTTTTGCTCAACTCCATGGTAAAGTCTCAATTAATTTTGATATGAATTATTGCAACAGCTTTGTAACTAGTTTCCTCTTTGCAGTTTTTCCCTCTTTTCAAACTATCTTTCATAATGTAATCATAATGACTGAGGAGGCAAACCCTGTGCACACATTCTTTTATGGCTCATCTTCAGGATAAAAAAGGTCTTAAGTCACTTGCCATTTGCTTCCTTTCCAACCTGTCCTTCAATGTCTCTTACATCATGGTTTTTAACACTTGGAAATCCATTCACTATTCAATTAATTTATTTGACAAACTATTGATTACCAGATATGTAGTAGACACTGTATCAGAATTTATAGATATTTAAAAAATGAAAGATATTATTATTAGCTTCATTCAAGATCTCTCAGGGACCATACATCCCTTGTTTCAGTTTCAAACATATGAAGTTTATGAACTTCAGTTTCAAACATAGGAACTTTTCTTTTTCAACTCAGCATTAAGAAAACACCTTATTTCCAGATCTTCCTCAGTACCTCCACACTTCTCTTTAGTGTGATTAGGAGCATCATCCCCTGTGCACCCTGGTACCATTTATGTAATAATGCTTTCAGATAGTACTGTAACTTGTGGATTGCGTTTTTCCCATTAGGTTGTGAGTTTCCTGAGATAAGGGCCTTATTGTATCCCCAGAGGCTTGGAACAATGCCTGAACTGCAGAAAATTTCATTCAGTAGATGTTTACATTTCATGACCACAACATATACAGTGATCACAGTGTACAAATTTTTGTTGTTATGCTCATTCTTCAAAGGAATAGCAATTTTTAAACAAAAGTTAAAACAAAAGTCTGGAAAAAACAAAAACAAAAGCTAAAACAAAAGTCTGTATAAGCATACTTATTTGCTATAAAAATTATGCACATTATTTTTTCTTCCTTTCAGGCAAAATTTATTAATGTAGATTAATTATTAAAAACATATTTTTATAGCTTTAAAGTAGAACAGCTACTAAGAATTTAGACTATACAGAAAGGAACTAAAAACAATTTAAATTTTAGGGCTGGAGATACAGCTCAATGACAGAGCACTTGTCTGGCATGCTCGAGATTCTGGGTCCAATCCCCAGCACTATACACATACAAAAATAATTATAATAATGTATGATATATTCCCTTCTATAGCTCTTAGACATAACTATACTTTTAAATCAGAAGTCATATATTTTGTTTTTTTCATCTAACAGTATATTATGAATCTTTTAATAGGTCATTTATTTATCTTTGAAACAATTTTAAACACATATATATTTCACCTATGTAGCTATTTCATAATTATACTATATTTAGGTAAGTGTAACATATCACAATCATAATTAGTGTGGCAAAATATCACTATTATAAATAATGCTGTGATAACATCATCATATGTAAAGTATCATATACATTTCTATCTCAACAGGATCCATTCTTAGAATGGAAACAAATGGCCAAGAAGCATAAATCTTTAAAGGTTCTAGATAAACATTAAACAGCTTTCCAGAAAGTTTCAACACATTTCCATTTATATCTATATTAAATTACACTGCTTATCACTTGTTAATCCTTAAAATTTACATTCATATAAAAAGGGAATGTATATATATTTTTTAGAAGAGTGATTGAAATGTACATGTAATAACAATGCCTCATTTCCATATGGCCACATGGTCACATACCCATTCTAGTTCTCACAATAACCCTATGAACTAGATACTACTGTCTGTACTAAAGTTGGAGAAACTGAGGTACAGGTAAGTTAACTTTCAAACAGCCTAACTATTTTTAAAGTTCTTCTCTCAGGAATTCCCTTCCAAGCCATCAGAAAAGGGGGCTGAGATAAAGTAGCAGGTGAAATGCAGTTATTTCATTTTTTCCCTCCTTCCTTTCTAGCTAGTGTGCAAGCTGACCAACAGCTCTTAACAAATGGTGCTATATTAGGAGTTTCATCTGTATCAGTATCAAACTGCCTCATTTGGAAACTCAAGTAATTCAAATGGACTGACAATCCATTCGGTTGTAATGAGTCTACATATGTTGTTCCTGAGTCAAAGTTTCCTTCATTCAAAAGAGTATCAATATGACCATTGAGGTCAAAAGGCTAAATTTATCACACAGTGTAAAGTGGGGTGATGGAAATGGAAGTAGTTGTTGAGATGGTTATCCAGGATGGCATATTGATATTTATGGTCAAAAAATAATAAATTCTTACCTTAACTATCAATCCTTTTGAGTCAACCAACCATATCTTTTTGATGGCTTTCTCTTTTGGTAAACCTTCTTTCTCCATGGCCATAACAATTAAGTGTGCAATCCCTAAGGCAGCCTGAAAAAGAAGTTATGAAAATAAAAATTTCAGAAGTTGTTTCATGTGATATATTATCAAGGGTTGACAGTTCACCTGATTTTGTCTTGTTAATAAGGAAGTATAAAATGGCTCTGAGAAAAGTATTTTTGTCACATTGGGTTGAACCAAATAACAATTATTAACTTTGACTACAATAGCACCACTATTATATGGTTTGCTATTTAGCTACACATAAACCAGTGATATCCTTGATTGTTAGTATTTTTAATCCTATTAATATAATCAAGATTTGTTCCAATGGGAAAACACTGAAATTAATGAGCTGGTGAAACTTGCTCATTGGATTGTACTGTTTATTGTCAGGCTCAAGCTCTTTTAATTAAATTTGAAGAAGGAAGACTAGTCATTGGAATGGGAACCTGATCATTAGGTAAAGGAATGAAATAGACAAAAAAAATATGTGTTCCCCAGTGTTTATTTACTCTATTTGGACAAAGTAAGTACTGTTAAATTCCCTGTGAGATTAAAGAAATCAACTTCCTTGGTATTTGGTAAATTTTTTGAAATCTATGAAATCTCAATATCTTGTCAGAAACAAACAGGTTTTGAACACACAACCATGACTACTTCTTGACTGCTGATTATCAAGATCTGATCTGTGCCATTCATCAAAAACCTTTGCAAATTCAAAGAAGCTTACCAAAATTAAACACAGTATGTCATAATCCACAAAACAAAGAATTCAAATGTCAAAGCTATTATTTAGGCTTGATTTTTATTTCAATTTGAAAGTGAATTTGTGATTTACATTCTGAATACTTATGCCTTGGCATTTAAGTTCTAGTTCATTTATTTTGTTTGAAGCAAAATGAACAAGAAAAATGAAAAACAATATAATGTACATAAATTTCCACAGAGTGATATAGTGTTCTGTTTATTTATAATCACATTAAACTTAAAAATTTAGTTTCTTAAATGTGTATGTATATGAATGTATATATATACATATACACACATATGCACAAAGTATTTCCCCATTTATTAATTCTACAGAGACTATAATTCTAGAGATTTTTTGACAGTTTTCCCAGAAGGAAACTAACATTTTAATTTCTGTTTGGTGGGTGAATTATTATTACTGGAGTCTAATTTTATTTCAAATGATTAAATTATACACAATGATAATAGAAAACAATATAATTTGGTCTTGCTACAATCTCCTTCCAAGATTTTTTTTCTTAAAAGCATATATAGTTATATATGTGCACATTGAATTTGGAGTTAAGACAACTTTTGAATGTGATACTGGAGGATACTAGAAATCAGCATCAGATATTCCAGCTTGAATACTTAAATACATAATTATACATGGGAAGTTTATTTTTCCTCCATGATACCCTAAATATGCACAATGAAAACCTATGGCAACATTTAATAATCTTGCAAACTTAAAACTTTGGAAAGTATCTTCATAGCTCTATACTAAAGTCTCCTATGAAAAATTAACATGCCACAATACTTAATTTGAGAACCTTCAATAAAGCCAATAGTTGTAATATGCTAAAAACAATGAAACAATATTTTGAAACTTAAATTAATGGGTAGTTAACACTAATTATACATTCATTAGTTTAGGAGAACATGACTATTATGCAAGGCAGGTACCTCTCCAGCTCCTTGGAATAGTATTGTTTGATCGGATAGTTTGTTCTTGGTTATTCGAAGAGCTGCAAGGAGACCTGCAACTGCAACAGATGCTGTTCCTGAAATAAGTAATAAATATCCTTGAGTAATCCTCATGTAGATCCTGCCAAATTCTAAGGCTTTATTCACATCTTGAAATCCTCACACAACAGTTTAGCTGGTACAGAAAGAGAACCTGAGATTCCTTGCTTGCATATGAAGTGAAATTCTCAGGCTACTAACAAATATTTGAAGATAGTAGCTAACTACTATCCTTGAAAACTTTCCCAAAAATTGTGACTTATTTTGATAATGCAATGAATAAGAGCACAGGTTTTGAATTCTAATTTGGATTCCAGCTCACCCTGCTTACTAGTTGAAAGGATTTAGAGAAATAACTTTGTATGTCAGTACCCTTATCTGTAAAAAAGAGTTTTACTATATGAGACAAGAAAAATAGTAAGTCTATTAGATTCTTCCACCTAAATTACTATTGAGGTTTTGAAATCTATTACTCATCTTTGTACAAAGGAGACACATAATAAATGCTTGCTTATAATTAAGATGCTGATAGAAAAATGTTTTTGATATTTCGAGTTTAATGTTTTAGTTTTTCAATTTGAAAAGGCAACAGTTAATGGCAATTAAAATGATGTTATGGAATTCTTTAATTGGCTTTCTATCTAGATAATCATTGGTAAATCCCACAGGTGCTATTATATAAAATTAATGTAAAGTTTACTTGGGATAAAAATTGCATTTTTCTCATCACACCTCACAGGTATAGAAACTACACCAGTTCTAATTATATTATTTCACCATATAAGCTTTCACAGATCACAGAGCATTTGTCTTGCTTTGAACATAGTTATAAAGTTCAGCATCTTTATGGCTTATTCTTGAAATAAAACCCTGCAGTTTTTTGCATTACCTTCCAGCTATATCTACATTTTAATCCTCAAGTAACATTCTACCTGTTTCCTAGATCATTTGACTGAATAGTAAAGCCTAGTTAAACTTCAAATGCCCTTATTTAGATAAAACCTAGATCAGAATAGGTTTGATGAATGACACAATGATAGAGTATTATATATGCCAAATACCAAAGATATTAAACATTTCACCACCAGAGTATTTATTCTTTACCATTTTTGATTTGTTTCCTTCTTGAATAACTAGGTAGTAATAAATAACTATCACAATAAATAATAATTATTGAAGGCCTACATGTTTCTTTTTTTAAAAAAATCTTTTTAGATGTAGATGGACATAATACCTTTATTTTATTTATTTTTATGCAGTACTAAGGATCAAACCCAGAACATCACACAGGCTAGACAAATGCTCTGACTGAGCTATAACCCCAGCCTCTACATGCTTCTTGTGTGTGTTTTTATTTAGGGACACAAGTTGGATTACAAAAATAAAGTGCTTAAAATTTTGAGTGACCACTTCAATATTATAAATTGTGACAAGTCATAGATTATACAAAATTCACTCTTCTATGCATTACTTAAAATGGAATACTGTGCAAAAAATTTGGCTGATCCATATAGGGAATATACATTGACAGAATCAGAGTGATGTCAGTGATGTCCCATATACCAGGATTCATTAGATTTGTTAAACAGTGAAAGAGAATTGATATTAGAGAGGTTCAGACATTCAGTTAGTGAGGTAATTATCTACAAACAGAATTGCAAGATCTCTCTATCTTGGGTTATTTTGAAGTAAACTGGCCAGAAGTTCAGATGTCAGGAACTCTAAACTCCTTTCCAGCTCTAAGATTGTATTATCTCAAGGGTTTCCGCAGATTCTACCAACATCACAAAATTTAACCAGTTAAAGAGTAAAAGTTCATGTTTTATCAGCATTCACTGTATTTGCATTATTATTCTGATTTTAAGAAGAACTGAGTATTTACAGTTAGACAAACATAAAATATTCCCAGTCTAACTGTAATGTGGTGACTTGTCTTCATATGGTTATGTCACATGGCTCTGTATTAAAACGCAAAATAGTTTAAGTTCAGACGTATTACCCCAAATATGGCAAAATAGTATACTCTATCCATACTGGATATGGGAACCTATATTTAAATATATATTCCATAATATTTCCTGAGGTATAATAAAAGCCCTAATCTTCTTTCCACAGAATCAACAAATTCAGAAAGATACTTCTCCCACCACTAAAAATTTAAAAATTTAACTTGTTCCTGATTCTTGTACATGGATGGCCTACTACTATCTTGATTTAAATTTCACTTTAAAAAAGAGAACAAATGTGGAAAACTTAAATTTCATAAAACTTTTTATTATACATTATTACACAACAGCTTTTGTTTTCAAGTTAAAAAGTAAAAGTTTAGTAAATCAGACAGTCATAGGGCTTAATATATAACACTGTCAACATGATAATAAAGAGATTGAATCTTTCTTAAAATTTTAGAAACTTTTACAGGATGGACAACCTTGTCCAAAAATTAAAAATCCAGAGTGTTCTAAAACCTAAAATTTTTTTGAGCAGTGATACGACATCACAAATGAAAAGTTCTATACCTTACCTTATGTGATGAGTTGTAGTAAAAAAAACTTTAAAAATATTTAATCAAATTACCTTCAAGCTATGTGGATATGGTGTATATGAAACAAATTATATGTTTAAACTTGATCCTATACTGAAGATATTTCATTATGTATATGCAAAAACATATTACAAAATCTAGAAACTTCTATTCCAAAACATTTTGAACAAGGGATATTCAACCTACATTTGTATTTGTGTATAATGTGTCTTTAATATTAACAGAAGTTGCCAGTTGTCCTGTGTTTGTGCTATGGTTGTAAATATCAGTCTTATCTTAAGAATGACCTCTCCTAATAATTTGTTAAACAGAATTACTATATAAAATTAATGAGACCAAAACCTACTATTAATGTACAATTATAATGCATTGATTTTTTAAAAATGATATTAAAAAATCAGTGAGACCAATATGTAATTAGAGAACTATAATCTTCAAGTACTAGTAAATAAATAGGTCAGATGATAAGAACGAGCAGTAGGAGGAGGAGTTCACCTAGACTAGGTTCAAGGCATCTAGAACACATACTACCTGAGCCCAGAACTGAGGGATTCACCAGGATCAAGGATCTCAGAAAGGAGGACATACTAAGTAGGAAGAGCACGTGCAAGACATTGAGGCAGGGATGATGATCTGCTAAAAATAGGATAATGAATATAAAATTTAGTATTCCTTCTCCCCAACAAAATCTACTAAAAAAAAAAAAAAAAAAAAAAAACACAGAAAAAAGATTTTTAAAAACCGGAGAACAGAAAAGCACTGCAATAAAATTTTAGATGTTAGAAGGCTTTTAAATAGGTAAATTACAAATGACTTGGCCAACTTGAGAAAGCTGGGTGGTTGGCAAGCAGTAGTAATGGTTAAGAAATGAATAGACTGATATGGCAAAATTCTCAAAAGGCTCAGCTAGGTGGCATCAGGGCACTGGTCAAAAATCTGCTGAGAAGCCAGGCACAGTGTGGTACATGCCTGTAATCCAGCAAATGAGGAGGCTGAGGCAGGAGGATCAGAAGTTCAAGGTCAGCCTCCACAATTTAATAAGACCCTGTCTCAAAAGAAAAAAAGTGAGACAACTGGGGATGTGGCTCAGTAGTAAAACCCTAGGTTCAATCCACAAGGATGGGGGCGGGGGGGATCTGCTGAGAAGTTAGAATCCAGATCTGCTTCCCTCTGCTTCTGGCAAATGGTTGACCCTGCTCTACTCTGAAAGTCTGGGAAAAATACTAGAGGTTCATATTTTAAAGAGTCTGGATTGTAAGACAGCAGGCATAATTGGAGGCAAGAGTGCCATCCTAAGTAAGATTATGACAAATTTATGTGACTGGGGACGTCACTCAGTGGCTGAGTGCTTGCCTAGCGTGTACAAGACCCTGGATTCAATACCCAATACTGAAAAAAACAAAAAGAAGAAAAGAAATTTATGTACTCAACCCAATCTTCTCCTTCTTAGTTCAATGAACACTAAAAGAATGCTAACATTGACAGAAAGTTAATAAATGAGAAAAACTGGAAAAATCCTTTCTGTGGAATTTGAGCAGTGTAAGAGAAAAGATCTAAGAGAGTGACAATCAAATTCCCCAAGGAAATGGCCAACAGGCCTAATATGATTTTTAACCAAAACCTATATAATTTATGATTATTTTAGATCACTAATAAAGATTTTTATGTACATTTTCTTTAATCAAATCATTTTCATAAAAGTTAGAATTTTTAAAGTACATATCTAGAATATTTAAAGTACATATCTTTTAAAAAATAAGAAAAAAAATCCAAGGATCAGTGTGAAAACATTTATTTACATGGTATGGCTGTAATGGTTATATAATTATTTTCCTTGGCAATGAAATGCAGTTTCTGTGCCCACTGTGGGGAAAATATTACATCAGTGGGCATAATGGTAAAAGCATAAGGTTAAAAAGGCAAAAAAGAAACATATGGAGAAAATGTGTCATAAAGACACAATTTTGGTATAGAGAAATGCATAAAATGGTTTGGTCGTTTCTAGTCAGAAGCCCAAAAACTTGCCAATGGTTTTCCATAGTCAGAGATTAGACATTTTTTTTTTTTTAAATCCATCTTCTTCTTTTCTGAGATAGTAAGACTCGAAATTTCTATGAGGAAATAAGCAATCATTCGAGTGCAGATTATATTTTTAAGCCAGATAAGCTGGGGTGAAGCAATGCCTCTATAGTGGTGACATACAGGAGAAATATTCTGCAGTGAATCCTCTTGACTCCTCTATGCCCTTCTCTTGACCCTGAGGTGGCTCCTGCCTCAAATTTCCTGTGCTCTAGACTGGAATTCTGATGGACCCCAAGCACTGACCTCAAAATTCCTGGCCTTGGCTGGTGGAAATTCTCATCTCAATTCATAGTTGCCCCTTTTTTTCTTTTTTTAAAATGATTTGGATTTAACATTCTTTTTATTTAAGTAAACTCTAATTCTCACTAATTGGTCTTTAACTTCTAATATGAACATTTCTATGAGGCCCATAAAATGAAAAAAAAAAACATACTAAAGAAAGGGATAGGTCTGTTAAATAATTTACTTAGTAACTCTTCTACAGATCATCTAAAAATGAATTGATAGTGACTTGAAGACACTGGTCTGCAAAACTCAGCTGCAAAACAGCATCAAAAGCACTCTACCATTATGCACAGTATTCTCAATTAAGCTATATTTCTATAGTTCACATAAGGATTCTTAATATCTAAAATTTTACAGCCACGCTCGCCTGGCATGTGTGCGGCCCGGGTTCGATCCTCAGCACCACATACAAACAAAGATGTTGTGTCCACCAAAAACTAAAAAGGAAATATTAAAAAAAAAAATTCTCTCTCTCTCTCAAAAAAAAATTAAATAAAATTTTACAGCTTATTCCCTTTTTGAATCTTTCCAATATTCACTTCTCATGAATGAGTATTCAAAAAAGAAAATTTAAAAATTAATAAAGCAACATTTAAATAGCTTAAGTATCTTTAGCTTGAAAATGGGCACTAATGTACAAAATATAATTAATATTACAAAGAATTTGAGGAAATATTTGCTCAAATACTTTATTGTACTTTAGAAAGTAAAATGAAACAAATGATTTTTAAACATTTTAAATTTAAATAGCTATGTCCTATTAAATAACTTAAATATGGTAATTTTTTTAGTTGTAGATGGACACAATAATTTTATTTATTTATTTTTTATGTGGTACAGAGGATTGAACCCAGTACCTCACATGTGCCACTCAAGAGCTCTACCATTGAGACACAAACCCAGCCCCAAATATGGTAAATTTTAAAAATTATATTTATAAAGTATGTTTCAGTCAATAGGGTATTTTTACAAATAATTATTTTGTCCTTAATAAATTGCATGAGAGAAGACTGTCATTCCCATTTTGCATTTTAACTGTTCTTTGCCATTTCCAATGACAATCATCTTTAGTGCACTTTGGCTATTTTCCTCCTAAACTTCATTTTGGTGCTTGCCGTCACTCAGAACTAATTCTTCTTGAAAGTATCATATTAGAATACCTCACTCATGGTCTATAATCTCCTACTTTTCAGTTCTTTTATTCAGTTACTGTCACTGTGATAGGGAATTGGCAGATGTGAGTGGTAGGAACATGGGGTTAAGGAAATAATTCTATAAACTGGGCCCACTGTGCTGACCCCTACATGCTTTTTTTTTTTTTTTAAAGCAATTTACCTGTAGCCCTGTCTGGCTTAAATTGACAGGATATATTACATTCTTCAGCAAATGAACTGTTATCTGCAAGGAGAAATGCTGTCCCAAATGCTGACCAAAAAAATACAAGTTACCCTGAAGGGGGAGACTTTTTGTGACCCTTATACAGATCCCAGAACTCAGGGAGATAAGAATAATTCCCCCTAGCCATAAAATCTGTAAGAACAGGTTCCCTTTAGAACGGGTCAGCATGGGCCGAAGGGACCTAGAGTTGTGACTCCCAGAAACGTATTGAAAATCTGATGTCATCCTGCTGTCAGTGAAAAGTCCAGAGATGGAGGTGGGCAGAACTCCCTGGAAATTTCCCTGGGAGCCCCCAATAAAAATGAAGGGCAGGGGACATACACCATCCCTCTCATCTCTGAGATAATGCTCTCTCTTTTCACTTTCCCTATCCTCTCTGATAGACTCATGCCTGCTACTCTGAGCCACATGTCTGAAATCTTTCTAGCATGATTTAAAGAATCAGGGTTAGAAGGGGGTTTTCCACAACAGACTGCACTTCCTGGCAGGCCTCTGCCCTGTAACAATAATACCTGATCTCTGACTTCATAGGATGTCTAGGCCTCCACCGGATCTAGGAGTCCTTGTATCTTCACTTCCTTCCTTTTCCAGTTTGGTGTCACAGTCATCACTTAACTTTTTGCTCTTATCCTGTTGTCCTTTCTATATCTAATGTAGATAAACTCAACTTTCCATGTTGGTCTCGTCCATTCCTAAACTGCTGAACTCAAGCCATTCAGCCTGCTGATATGATACATTTTGTTATATTCAATTTCAACCAGATCCTAAATGACCATTTATTGAATCCTTTTATGTTTCATAGTCAATTGGCTCTTTAGTTCTCTCCTATAGTAGTTCTTTCAGTCTCTTTTTTTTAGTCTCAAAATTTCAATTCTTAAAAAAAGGAAGTTGGGGGCTGGGGATGTGGCTCAAGCGGTAGCGCGCTTGCCTGGCATGCGTGTGGCCCAGGTTCGATTCTCAGCACCACATACAAAGATGTTGTGTCCGCCAATAACTAAAAAATAAATATTGAAAAATTCTCTCTCTCTCTTTAAAAAAAAAAAAAGGAAGTTGTTTTATAATTTCTGCCATAGGTGAGAAAATTAATAGAAGGGTTACATAAATCAATAAAAGTCCATGGCTAGTAAGGAGCTAAGCAAATCAGTCTGACTCTTAAGTTTGTGTTCTTAATCCCTACCTGTAATAATGTTGCTCATTTTTCCTGTTACTGTCCTGCCGTTCTTAGAGTTCTTCAAGGAAGAAAGAATCTCAGTCACAATCAATCGCCTGTCTACTTCTAACTTTATTGGCATTTTCTTAGAACAAAAAAACTGGATTAAGACAGCAATCTTCAAATTGGCTCCCATCAATCTTATTCTCTATACTATTAGACAATGTGAGTAATCTTTCCAAAATGCAAACCTACCCTAGTTAGTCTAATGTCATAGATCAATTCTTTCTAGTTCCCTCAAATTCAATCATTTAGACCAAAGATTGGCAAACTTTTCTTGTAGAGAGTCAAACTGTAAATATTTCAGGGTTTGTGCAATGCAACATCTATCCCAGACTTAATTCTGCTGTTGCAGCAAGAAAACAGCCATACACACCACAGACACAAAGTGGCATATAGCTATGCTACTATAAAACAACAGGCAGTGGGCTTTTTCCAAATCCTGCTTTAGATACACCACATTTATTCATTCTGGGCTAAACACTATGTTAATCATAAAGGACACAGAGATGAGTAAAATGGCCATGTCCTTACCCTTGTCTAGCTTAAAAGTTTGTGGGGAGGGAAGCATAGTTTTTTTTTTTTTTAACTTACATGAATATATAAAGCTACATACAAGGAAAATAAAAAGTGTATGCATCAGAATCTATAAGGTGGATTAGACCTAAACCTAAATTCAGAAGATCTCCATGAGACACATCATGATTGACATGAGACATGGTGGGTGGGGAGAGTATTCTAGGAAGAGATCAACATTGGGATACAAAGTATAAATAAATAAATAGATAGATAGATAGATAGATAGATAGATAGATAGATAGATAAATAAATAAATAAATAAATAGTAAAAGCCGTGTCACCTCAAGATCTGAGAAAGGATATTATAACTAAAATGGCAAAAATAATGAGACTATAGAGAGAAAGACAGGGCTCTATGAATTTTGAGCCAAATTCAGGATTTTAATTTTTATCCTAAGTACAAGGGAAAAACATTATTTTAAGGAAGGAATAATATGGCCTGATTTCTATATCAAGGAGAGAACTTCGCCTTTGTTCCCCACTAAATCTTCAGCACTTAGATCTATATCTGGCAAAAGGTAGAGACCCTATGCAGAAAACATAAGATGGGGAAGTAAGAGAGAAAGTGAATAGACTTCCTAGAAAATACCAGTTGCTTAGGAAAAATAATAGTAACTTATACCAGGACGATGAAGAAAAATCTATGGAAGAGACATTTTTATGACAGGAAATCAAGACTTAGTAATAAGCTATATTTAGTGGGAAAGGCTGAAGAACAGAGAACTCTCAGAAATTCACTGAGAATACTGGAATAATGTTAGGTTTGATGAGGAAATAAGATTTTGAGTTTGGGTATGCTGAATATGAAATACTTTTGGTATATCCAAGAGAAGATGTTAAACAAAGAGATGGGCATACAGCCCGAAATTCAAAGAAGTAGGAGCTGAGAAATAAATCTGCTTATCACATATGTGAATTTAAAATATATACCCAAGAAGATATAACAAAAATTTAAAAAGGGGGTCTTGAGACTGAGCATTGAAGTATTCTTTCATTTAATAAACAGACATAAAGGATGAACCTGCAAAAAGAAAAAAAAGGCAAATAGCCAATAAAACAGGAAAAAGTCATAAGAATACTATGATATGGAAACCAAGAAAAAGAAGATAAATCATGAGTATTGAATGCTACTGAGAATTCAAGAAAGATAACAACACTGGAAAACATTTACTAGAATTAGTAAAATGGAAGCAATTTGTGATCTTATTTCAAGTTGCTACAACTAATTATGTTTTCCTTAGGAACTCTTGTTTATATTTTCCCTCTCCCTGCCTATAAAGGAACAGTATGCACACAATTCTTATGGTAAAGCAGCACTGGATGCGGGGGCAGAGTGGAGGACAGGTGTGAGCTAGAGAGAGTTTAAAGTCTTAAGTAGAAAAACAAAGGTGGCATGGTTAATGGCAGGCAACCAACTATCTATAAAGATAAAAAATAAAATGTGGCACATTGTACACAAAGAGAACGCTTACTGGGGTGAAGCTTAGAAGTTGTGACTGACAGAAAAGAAAGCTAAAGAGAGAACTATATACATTTCATTCTTAAATAATGAATAATACATTTCATACATTTCCTTTGTTCAATGATAATCAACAGGGATTTCACAAGATTTCTGAGAGTTTATTCTCTAGCTCATGGATCTAATACTTTCTAGAATCACAGAATACTTTTCTCAAATATATGAAATTAAATGAGAAATTATACATGAAATTATTAAGTGTAACTCTTAGCTTTTAGTAGGTACTTAGTATGTATTTATTCAATTTGAATCATAAAATTATGAACTACTTTGAGACATTATTTTTGGTCCATACAAGCTGAAAATTTTATTACCTTGAATATCATCATTAAATGTGCAATACTGATTTCGATATTTGTTCAGGAGACGAAATGCATTCACATTGGCAAAATCTTCAAACTGAATAAGGCAATTCATACCATATCTATAAAATAAAAACATTCATTTTAGAAGAGGTTAGAGAAATAACATTTAAAAATAAAAAATCCTTAAGGGGCTGAGGTTGTGGCTCAGTCATAGAGCACTCAGCCTAGCACATGCGAGGCCCTGGGTTCGATCCTCAGCACCATGTAAAAATAAATAAATAAAATAAAGGTATTGTGCCCAACTACAACTAAATAAATAAATAAAAATAATAAATCCTTAAAATTAGCTCACAGAAAAGGCAAAATATCTTTAGAGGCTGAGTATAAATGTGTCAGATAGTATGTATTTAGCAAATATTTACTGCATGTTTACCACAGGAAGTCATTGTGTTGGCACTGTGAATTGAAATAATACAAAATGACCATAATTTGATCTAAAATATGGTCCTTATCCTCAAGGAATCCAAATTTAGTAGAAACAAAAATCTTCCAAATTAAAAATAATGTAAAAGTGTATAAACAAGAAATTATGAGTCTTCAAGAGATAGACAGCACTTCCAGCTGGGGTCACAAACCACATAATAAATCAACTTTTGATTGATAGTTACGATTTCAAAACTAGAGTGGGTTTTACAAGCTGAAGAAGACCAGAAACAAAATAACTGAGATGAAAGTTGGGAGAATGAAAGAAAAAATTGTTTGAAAAAATTTAAATCTAATTGTCTCTAATATAGTGTAAAGTAAAAAGGGGTCAGATCTTCATTCTGGTCCTTGCACTCTTCCTAATTCAGTCTAGCTTTATTTCTATACACAAAGACAGTTATCTCAAAAGTGTACCCTATCTCCCTGAACTCTCTTGGCCCCCTTCCTGCTCCACTCCAAAACTTCAATTTCTTCCTTCTCTACTGGTATATTCCTTCCCTCATTGTCCTTAGGACTCCCTGATTTTCTTTAATTGATTAACTAATTAATTGATTTTTGTGTACTGGATATTTAGTCCAAGGTATTCTACTACTAAGCTTCAACTTCACCCCTTTCTATTTATTTTGAGACAGGGTCTAAGCTATTGAGGCTGGCCTTGAACATGAGATTTTCCTACATCAGCCTCCTGAGTAACCGGGTTATAGGTGTATAGCACTGGGCTCAACTAGGATGCCCTGATTTTTACAACCAACCCCTTTAACTATGATAGGACCAACTATGGTTATTTGTCTTTCTTTTCCACATGTCAAACCTGTCAGAAGAGAAGGTGCTAAACTCTGTCCTCATTTCTAGCTTCTTGTTGACTTTATGCCTATAATTCAAGGACAGTAGGAAACAATCCTGATAGTCTCTCTATTTTCTGATCCAACAAAAATCTTTGTAGTTACCTTATTTTTCTTCCATTATGTCTATTTATATACTATTATTTTGTATTTATTCTTGATAGACTATCTTTTTAAGTCTCAGGTGAAACTTGTATTGAATATTTAGTGTCTTCTCTCTCTCCTTCTTTTCTGTGTCATTATGCATAAAGGGCAGAAGAGACTCAGTCTTCTTGGCACCTGCTTCATTATGGTGGCCATAGTGGCCACAACATTGTCCAGCTCCTCTTGATTCTTCTTGGCGAAGATGTTGTGTCCCCACCTTTTTCTTAATGAATTGGAGGCCCATTTGTCCTTGGAGATTTTTAGTAGTTCCCTGGCATGCCATACACCTCTCAGATCACAGGCCTCACAAGAAGTGATATACCTGATAAGGTACCCAAACCACCAACTGTGCCTTGGCCTGTTCAGGCTGTCACCTTATGGCCCTAGTTGAAGCCCATGGCACAGAGCAGCACAGAGCCATGATTGCTGTTCGTCAGTGTCTGCTGTGGCAGAGGGTTGGCAGGAGGGTGGTTGTTGTTTTCAATTACTAGTGAAGTTTAGCATCTTTTTCTATCTATTGATCATTTGTAATTTTTTTGAAAGACTATATGTTCAATGTTCATTTTTCTATTTATTATTTAAATAAAAGGTCCTTATATATTAAGCATAGTACCTTGTATTATTCATGCCACAAATGTTTGTACTAATCTAGCATACTGTGGATTAATGATTTAGATGGTGTTCCACTTGCTTTTACCCCCCAAATTTTAAATTTTTATGTAGTCAGATATCTCAATCTTTTTATTTAGTTTCTGCCTCCAATATCATATTTATAACAGCCTTTTTCATATATATTTAATCATTAATCCAAACTTTCTTTTTTTATTCTAATTTGTTATATATGACAGCAGAATACATTATAATTCATATTGCACATATAGAGCATAATTATTTATATCTCTGGTTGTATAAAAAGTATACTCACACCATTCGTGTCTTCTTCATACATATATTTAGGATAATGATGTCCATCTCATTCTACCATCTTTCTTACCCCCCTGCACCCTCCCTTCCCCTCCCACCCCTTTGCCCTATCTAGAGTTCGTCTAATCCTCCCATGCTCCCCCTCTCAACTCCACTATGAATCAGCATCCTTATATCAAAGAAAACATTCGGCATTTGGTTTTTTGGGATTGGCTAACTACACTTAGCATTAGATTCTCCAACTCCATCCATTTACCTGCAAATTCTATGATTTTATTCTCTTTTATTGCTGAGAAATATTTCATTGTGTATATATACCACGTTTTCTTTATCCATTCATCTACTGAAGGGCATCTAGGTTGGTTCCACAGTTTAGCTATTGTGGATTGTGCTGCTATAAACATGGATGTGGCTGTGTCCCTGTAGTATGCTGGTTTTAAGTCCTTTGGGTATAGACTGAGGAGAGGGATAGCTGGGTCAAATGGGTCCAATTCCCAATTTTCCAAGGAATCTCCATATGCTTTCCATATTGGTTGCACCAATTTGCAGTCCCACCAGCAATGTATGAGTGTGCCTTTTTCTCCACATCCTTGCCAACACATACTGTGTTTGTATTCTTGATAGCTGCCATTCTGACTGGAGTGAGATGAAATATTAGAGTAGTTTTGATTTGCATTTCTCTAATTGCTAGAGATATTGAACATTTTTTCACATATTTGTTGACTGATTGTACATCACCTTCTGAGAAGTATCTGTTCATTTCCTTAGCCCAATTATTGACTAGGTTATTTGTTTTTATGGTGTTTAGCTTTTTTAGTTCTTTATACACCTTAGAGATTAGTGCTCTATCTGAAGTGCGTGTTGTAAGAATTTGTTCCCAATTAGTAGGCTCTCTATTCACCTCAGTGATTGTTTCTTTTGCTGAAAAGAAGCTTTTTAGTTTGAATCCATCCCATTTATTAATTCTTGATTTTAATTCTTGTACTATAGAAGTCTTATTAAGGAAGTAGGGGCCTGATCGGACATGATGGAGATTTTGGCCTACTTTTTTTTCTATTAGATACAAGTTCTCTGGTTTAATTCCTAGGCCATTGATCCATTTTGAGTTTTGTGCATGGTGAAAGATAGGAGTTAAATTTCATTTTGTGGCATATGGATTTCCAGTTTTCCTAGCACCATTTGTTGAAGAGACTATCTTTTCTCCAGTGTATGTTTTTGGCATTTTATAAGGTGTAATAAAATGTAAAACATACATGTGTACGTGAACACACACCCATATTTTCTCACTTGCTCTTCACAACTGCTCTATAAAGTAAGTCCTATTAATATCCTGATCTCATAGATGAGGGAACAAGATTAACAGTAATGACAATATAATAGCAATTATATAATCTATCTACCCAGAAAAATATACCTCCCTGTTTTATTATAGTTCTCTCTCAACTTTAATATTTAGTACCATTAGTCATCCTTTGTTCTTATTTTTGAATATTTGCTTGGCCATGGCAGTGGTTTAAGAGCACAGGCTTTAGAATAAGAACTCCTAGTTTCAAATTTTGGCCTCATCACACTCACAGATCTTTTAATTTTTCTGTGCCTGTGTATTTTCCCACAATTCTAATAATAATATATTATCCTAAGGTTGTTATAAAGATTAAATGAACTGATAAATATACGGAGTTCAATACAAGGACACATAAGTACTCTCTAATCATGAGATTAGAGAGTTGCAACAAAAGAAGCCATAAACAGCTAAATAATACCCTCAAAAGCCTAAGAGAAAATAACTGTCACCCCAGATAATACATCTAGCAAAGATGTTCTTTAAGAGTAAGGTTTAAACAAAGACAACTTTAGATAAATAAAACCCCAAAAACTTTTACTAAAAGAATTCTGAAAGTGTGTACAGAATTACAGAAAATAATTCCAGGAAAAAGAATCTATAATATAATGAAAATTTAAAATATAGATAAATACAAGCAATTCTTATCCACAGGAAATAGCAATGACAGATAAAGCTATTCTCTAGCCTGAAAGAGAGAGGAGGTTAGCAAATTCACTATCATTTCAGTGTTCTGGAAGTCAACTAAAGGCAAAGAAGAGAAAAAGTTTAAAGTAAAATGGAGAACTAAGGTCAATTCTTGAAATAAACAAAATAATTTTCGACTCATAAACATGATGCCATTCATTACAAATTACAAAACTGTTATTATAATTTACAAAAGCAACTCTATAGTTACAAATTATCATTAAAAAAATAATGTTAACTGAGAAATAAACTCTGTGGTGGCAACTAAGTACCCCAAATACAAATATCAGTCAATAATCATCTGATGCATGCAATGAATAGCTCCTTCCCACTTCTGTAGTTGCTAAGCAAGCCTTCAGAAAGCAAAAATTATAGGTCATTGGCAAGTGCTCTCACATGGCTTGCTCCTGATATGTCATATTCTGGTGGTCTGGCAGCATTCAATGATGTGTCATTATGTTCTGAAGAAGCAGAACCTTGTGGTCTCAGAATATAGGAGGAATCAGAGCCTTCTCAAGTCTATTCCCGGATCTACTACTTACTTGGTTTGGTGATTTGGGGCTTGTTACAATTTCTATGTGGTTAAGATGAAATCCCCACAATATGGTTTGCCTTCAGTGTTTAAGACACAATGTGGTCAGGCTATAAATTTGTAATGTTTCCTAAGTGAAATCTGGGAATAGACATAGGTATTAAAATGGGGTACGGGATACCTTATCATTTAAAAAGCTTATTTTAGAAATAGCCCCTAGAGGACACTGCATATCAGTTTTAATTTCATGACTTTTCTCTACCTGATAGTTAACTCTGACTTAATTCCTAGACATTTAGAAAGAGGCATTCTGAATTCATCTTATGATACAAGCATCTCACATTATGCAATAAAAGAAAGCCACGTAAGGGATATTTTGTTCCAGTTGGAACCAGCCTTGTCACTATGAAAGTATAAGTAGTGGAACTCTCAAAAGTTAGCCAATTCAGTACTACATAACTATGAAAAGAACCTATTATTTTATGATCAAAATATCACATAAAATAGTGGGTGTGAATGGTTTAAGAAATAACTGAAATACTATCCATAAAATTAACATGTAAAAACTTTAGAGATTTTGCTTTTTATAGCATTGTTAAATCTGACAAAAACAAACTTATTACAGTGATTAATCACTATATCCATCATTTACTAAGTGCCAGACATTGTGCTCCATATTTTATAGGGATTATCTCGTTTAATTTATCTCAATAATTCTGTGAGGGAAGCAATGTTATTTATCCATTTTATAAATAAAAAATGAGAGCTAAGCACAATTAATTATTCAGCAAAAATGGGAAGCTCTGAACTAACCCACAGACCCTTGGCTTCAGCTACTCTACGTACTGGCTTCACAGAGCCAACACAGTTACCAAGTCCATAAATGAATAGTATATTTACAACCAAAAAGATCCCAGTGATAAAATAAGGGAGTTATAATTTTATCACAAAACATATAAGATACAATTTGTATGCATTCAACATATCAGGTGTTTTTTATTAAAAGTATATTGACAAAGTACATGAAGAAATGCTCACCATCGCTAGCAGTCAGAGAAATGCAAATCAAAACTACCCTAAGATACCATCTCACTCCAGTAAGATTGGCAGCCATTAGGAAGTCAAACAACAATAAGTGCTGGAGAGGATGCGGGGAAAAGGGCACTCTTGTTCATTGCTGGTGGGACTGCAAATTGGTGCAGCCAATTTGGAAAGCAGTATGGAGATTTCTTGGAAAGCTGGGAATGGAACCACCATTTGACCCAGCTATTCCCCTTCTCGGTCTATTCCCTAAAGACTTAAAAAGAGCATGCTACAGGGACATTGCTACATCGATGTTCATAGCAGCACAATTCACGATAGCAAGATTGTGGAACCAACCTAGATGCCCTTCAATAGATGAATGGATAAAAAAAATGTGGCATTTATACACAATGGAGTATTACTCTGCATTAAGGAACGACAAAATCATAGAATTTGGAGGGAAATGGATGGCATTAGAGCAGATTATGCTAAGTCAAGCTAGTCAATCGTTAAAAAACAAATACCAAATGACCCCTTTGATATAAGGGGAGTAAACAAGGACAGGGTAGGGACGAAGAGCTTGAGAAGAAGATTTACATTAAACAGGGATGAGAGGTGGGAGGGAAAGGGAGTGAGAATGATATATAAGAGGAAAGGAGGGGTAAGACAAGATAATACAAATGTAAGAAATGATTTACAGTAGAAGGGGTAGAGAGAGAAAAGGGGAGGGGAGGGGAGGGGAGGGGGGATAGTAGAGAATAGGACTGACAGCAGAATACATCAGACACTAGAAAAGCAATATGTCAATCAATGGAAGGGTAACTGATGTGATACAGCAATCTGTATACGGGGTAAAGTTGGGAGTTCATAACCCACTTGAATCAAACTGTGAAAGATGATGTATTAAGAACTGTGTAATGTTTTGAATGACCAACAATAAAAAAAAAGAAATAAACAAGATGCTTTGTCAAAAAAAAAAGTATATTGACAAATATTAATCTTTTTGTGATTATGAACTATCAAGAATTCACTATAACCAAGTTGCATTTTGTTAGCTTTCAATTACTTAAACAACTTAAAGGAGGGGGTAGATTTATTTTGGCTCACGGTTTCAGAGGTTTAAGTCCATGGACAGTTGGCCCCATCACTGTGGTCTTGTGGTGTGGCAGGATATCATGGTAAAGAGCATGTGGGAGAGTAAAGCTGCTCACCTTATGGCAGGCAGGAAGCAAAGATAGAAACCGAGGGGGCAGGTGAAGAGGCCAAGAACAAGATATACTCTTCAAGGGCGAGCCCCCAGTGATATACTTCCTCCAACTAGGCCCCACCTCCTAAAGTTTCTACCACTTCCACATAATGCCACCATCTGGAGACCAAGCTTTTAACACCTGAGACTTTATGGGACATTCTAGATTTAAACTTTTCCTGAGAGAGGTTTCTTAGGATATGTTACATGCATGAAACATGCAGCATTCAACATCCAGAGCACTTTAACTCTGATGAATTCCTTAGAGATAATTCCAAATGAAACATTTTTAATAATGCACTGAGGCTTAAAGGTGCTCAATGAATGAGCAGCAAATAGGAAACATGGATCTTATCCTTAAACTGCTCACTTGGTAATAGTCTCATTGAGAATAAAAAGGGTATAAGCAAAAAAGTCTTCAGGAGGTTTCAATGAAAAGCAAAATCAGTAGGGTGGTCAATGCAGCTCAGTGATAGAGTACTACCCTAGCATGTGCAAGGCTCTAGATTCAATCCTCAGCACCACAAAACAATAAACTAAATGAAAGAAAAATCAATAGTACATAAAGAGATCATTAAAGAGTTTAGGAAAGGCAACATTAATTTGTTGAGGTTTAAGTTGGGTCTTTGGTAGTATTCAAATAGAGTGGATGGGAATAAGTTATAGAGGTCTCAAAGTTTGTACTGGAGGAGACTGATAACATCATTTCAAAGGACTTTAGAATACTAATACTGGTTGCTGAATTTCAGATTATGAATAGTATTGAACGCTAGCATAAGTAATATAAAGTTGACTCAAGTTCTCTCTGGCCAAGAACTCTTCAAATTCACTTCTTTCTAGTAGGCAAGAATTAAGAATACATTTGTGGGCTGGGGATGTGGTTCAAGTGGTAGCGCGCTTGCCTGGCATGCTTGCTTGCGGCCTGGGTTTGATCCTCAGCACCATATACAAACAAAGATGTTGTGTCCACCAAATACTAAAAAATAAATATCAAAATTCTCTCTCTCTCTCCCTCTCTCTCACTCACTCTCTCTTTAAAAAAAAAAGAATACATTTGTTCATTTCTTTGTAAATTTTCTATGATATGTCTCCAGTTCCTACTGCTTCACATCTATGTTATTTTGTAACATGTAGACATTCCTTTCACTTTTCTTACCATTCCTTCTATCCGATTTTACTGACACTTCTTTAGTTTACTCTGTGTTAGTAGGTATTATAAAGATACAATTTTAGTTATCCATTTTGTTCTCCCTCCTGTATTCAGTTCTCCTTCATTAAGTTAAACTGTTTTTATGGATTCAGCAATCAAAGTTTTCTTCCCTACTTAAATCATTTTATACACTAGAAAAATTTAATCATGTTATTTTAAAGGAAACCCTAGATAATAAGATTTCATCTAGTTTTATCTCCTGTTATTCTCCAAAAAACAGAAAAAACAAAACCTTATCCTTTCTTTCTTCCTTACTTATTCATAAGTCAAATAATATATTAAGCAACTACTGTGGGTTCAACATTGTTCCGGGTGCTATTGACACATTCCTTTCTACATAGAGCTTGTAATATTATGGAGGATACACACCAGTTAATACACAATTATAATGGGCACTTTAATAAGTGCTATAATAGAGTAAATGCAGGTAGCCACAACACAGAACAAGGTAAGGGGGTTAGGAAAGGCTTTCTAGAGGATGCTAAAGCCTGAAAGATAAGTAGAAGTTTGCCAAGTTGATAATAAAAGGGAAATTTTTTGAAGTAGCTGGATTGTATTAAAAGGCTCAGAGTTAAAAAAAAAAATCTGTGGCACATTCCAGAAAGTAAAATAAATTAAATATGACTGAGGCGTAGGGTTTGACCCAAAAAGAGGCAAGAATTGAGTGAAGCTAGAGGGGTAAACAGGGCCAGATTACATATGGACTTTAAACTGGGATAGAGGGGACTATACTAGATTCTAAAACTAGGTGAAGAAACAGGAATGTGACACAGTCAATATGCATTTTATACTCTTTGCAATCAGAGTGAAGAATGTATGGCAAAACCAAATACAATAAGTTTACTTTAAGAGGCTGCTGCAAAACTTCAGAGCTGCATGAGAATGAGGATAGAGAGAAACAGATGAAGACAGAATTGATATTATCATGTGAAAGAAGCAGATGATGAGGAAGAAAATAGCAAGAATGCATTTCAAGTTTCAGACTTGGGCAATCAGGTAGATAACAGGGAATATAAAGATAGGAAACCTCCCGGTGGGGGGGCGGAAAGCAGGTCTGATAAGGAAATTCATGAGTTCAGCTTTAAATATGCTGCTTTTGAGCTACCTTGGAGATATTCAAGCAAAGCAAGCTGTTATTGGTTGTTCAGAACTAAAACAGCTGCAGATGAACACAAGGCTCATGATACAGTAATAAATGGGGACTTGAAGTGGTGTGTTACTAAAGATCTAAAAATGAAGATCTTCAGAACAAGCTAGGTCAGTGTTATGTTTTAGATCTTGAATGTCTCCCAAAGGTTTATGTACTAATTTGCAGCTGATGGTGTCCTTGAGAGGTAGTAAAAACTTCAAAATGTAAGGCTTGGATGGATGAAGTTAGGTCACTGAGGGTATGTCCTTGAAGAGTTTATTGTGACTCTGGTCCTCTCCCCTCTCCTTGCCTCCTGGCCACCATCAGATGAGCAGTTTCCTTTGCCATGCACTCCCAGCCATGATGTACTGCCTCACCACAGGCCCAAAGGCAACAGAAGGCCAAGTGACACATTCACTGAAACCTCTAAAACCATAAGCCAAAATAAATCTTTCCTCTTTATAAGTTATTCAAGTATTTTGTCACAGCAATGAAAAGTTAAAACTGTCAGTACTTGAGAAAGGTCATCCACAGAGATAAGCAAAACTTTGGAAAGAAAAAAAAAAGCCGAATGTTTTCTCTGATATAAGCGGGTTAGGGAGGGAGAGAATGGGAGGATTAGATTAATTCTAGATAGGGAAGAGGGGTGGGAGGGAAAGGAAGGGGAAGGGGATTAGCAAGGATGGGAGAATGTACATGGATGTATAAAGATTTGAATTGGGTGTCAACATTTCATATATACAAACTGAGATATGAAAAATTGTGGTATATATGTGTATTAAGAATTATAATGCAAAAAAAGTACATGTATAATGGCATAAATTGATGTGAACATACTTTATATACAGAGATACAAAAAATTGTGTTCTATATGTGTAATAAGGATTGCAATGCATTCCACTGTTGTCGTGTATTTAAAACAAATAATAAAATCAATTTAAAAAGACTTGATATAAAGTTTGTTTGATCAAACCACTATTATCATATGATATCTTGACTATTGTTCTCCACTAACAATAATATAAGAAACCTTTTACTTCCCCTTCTAAATTGGCCTCAATTATGCTAAACTGTAAGTTGAAACTACCTTACAAAACCAAAATATGGATCATTTATAAACAATAAAAGAAATTCTTCTTTCTGTGAAAACAAAAAAACTTTGGAAAGAGTGACAAGAATCAGAGGAAAGCAGCTTAAAAAGAAGCAGGAGAAGAAAGAGGTATGATAAATTCAATTGACATAACATCAAAGAAGTTAACGTACAGAGTCTTTCATATGGATGAAGTACTGAGAGACTCAAACGGATACAAGAGCATTGCTCTCATCTGTCAACCCTTCAGTTTTGTGTTGACCAATAAGCATTATTATTTTTAAAGAACTGTACGTGAAGTGACAATCATCAGAGTCATTTTTCAGAAAAGCAGGGAGGTAAATGAACATTCGGTGAAAAAAAGAGGGTGTAACAAAGCCTGTTGGTAAAGAACGGGTTTCCAAAGACATAGTGGAAAAGTTTGACATGAAGGGAGTACTGAGAGATTTTTATCTATTTATTTGTTTGTAATTGTAAATAGTCAAAATGCCTTGATTTTATTTGTTTATTTTTATGTTGTGCTAAGATTGAATTCGGTGCCTCATACATGCTAAGCAAGCAGTCTGCCTCTAGCACTCTGGGAGCTACAGCTTCAGCCAGGGAATTTTGTTTAAGGAAGATGAAGCTCAAAATATAAAATATGCAAAAGTATGACATGTGTGGAAGAATATATGAAAATACAAATATATGGAAAAGACAAATGACACTTTACATTTTAATACACAACCAAGTATAACATCAATAATGTTAAGCACGATTCCCTAATTGCCATCTATCACAAGAGACCTTATGATAGATGGCAAAGGTAGAAAGTGAGAAAATTGATGTATGGGAAGGGGAGGGCCATATACTGGTCTCTGTAAACTGAGGACAGCAAAAGAGGCTCAAATCCTCAGAGCAGCTTTGGTCCTAAAGGGCTGATCTGTGCTTGGACATACCCTATAATTTGATACTATGTTTCAAGTTTGTACCATTCTTCATGCCTAGGAGGCCTTCACATAAAGGATATGGAAATTCAGAAAGTGCTTTTATAAACTCCATCTGCAAACATGCCATAAGAACTAAAGGTCTCAATAGCATGTTCCAGTAAACACCTCATATCCAACCTAAATCATGTCATATACTTATGCAATTTGAATCCCTAAGGGTATGTGTCTCCTCCTCCATTTAGTCTTGATCAAACTGTTTATTTCTAAAAGCTGGAAACTTCCACAAAACATAAAACAGTTTTCAGCACTAAAAGAGAACTATGTATTACTTTGGTGCCAATCATCAGTCATAAAATGTTAAGCAAAAAATGTCCTTGAAGTCCACTTAGTGACAAGAAATGCCCAGGATGGTTAATGATTATAAGAACAGATATACTGGTGAGTATTACCACCTAAAAAAAGCCAAAAGGGCCAAGTACAATGGTTACTTGTGATATAGTAGACTTTTTTTTTTAAGTAGAAAAACATCTTATTTCAGACTATACATATGTAGAATAATTACAGAGAAATTTATCTAAATCTACATACTCAAATGATTATGAATGTTATTCTTCTGAGTGGACACTTCCAGATTATATATTTAACTAATAATGCTGAACTGCTCAGCAACTTTCAAGGTGAGTATAAAATAAGTTTCATGGCTTTATAGTCATATCTTGTAAGTAATCTTCCCTTTTTCTTTACTTGCAATAAAATATTAGAAAGAATATTTTAGGAATAAGAACTGCTCCAAACACTTGATTTTTCTCAATATTCTCATTCTATTCTCAAGAATTAATATTAGTCTCAAAAGATTTTCTCTTAAAATGTCACCATTACAATATTTAGAAGAACTGGTATAGGTTCTAAAAATAATCCTCAAAGAGGTATTCCTAAAGTACTATGAACATTAGCTGTAGCTAGCACACAGAATTCTGGAAGGAGAAAACACTAATTCAGATCTTTTTGTTTAAAAAAATCAAATCACACTATATTATTGAAAAACCTCAAAATAAAAGTAAAAATGAAGTTGGGCATGAGGGCACACGTCTATAGTCCCAATACTCAGGAGGCTCAGGCAAGAGGATTGCTTGAGACTGGGAGTTTGAGGCTAGTCTGAGAAACAGAGCAAAACAATGTCTCAAAATTTATTTTTAAAAAAGTGAAAAATGAATCAGGACGTTGCAGGTATAACTACTTAAAAAGTCTAAAAGCCAATATACATTCTCAGGCCACAGAATAATGGAAGTAAACCTATGCAAATTATTCAAGAGGAAGCTGATAACTGCACACTTAGAAACAGGTGACAGTACAAATCCAATGTTAATTACAAATATGGCCTTCCTGGCACAATCATCTGAACTGATGTCAAAGTTTGAACACAAATCATTTTCCATAAATACCATGCACCTACTAATAATGTGTCTTGAGTTATGTCTATTTATAATTCCAAATTAATAGTATTAGTTATGGCAGCATTATTGCCCAATATTAATAAAAGTACCAAAATATCATGTTACATGTTTTATACATAAGCTCTTTTCTTCTCATATGACTGAGAGCTCATGAACTACCATCATATGTTCCAGAGGTACTGAAGATATTTAACCCCAAACTGCTTGAAGACTGTTTCTCTTGGTACCTATAAGTGTACATTTACCTGCACACCAACATATCTTCCCCTCTCTCTTATAAGAGCACAGTAACTAGTAGGAGTGACTGAAACCAACATATTAAAATTAGAATTCCATTGGCAGAGTCCCTGCTTAACTCTTAATAATTCTTAGGAACAGAACATGATACTGTCCATAAAGTTCAAAGAAATGTTTTTTACTTCCTTTTTCATTAAGCCATTTTAAGACTTTAATACTTTGTTGAGTTATTAAATATACTTATATATAAGCCTAAATTTTCAAGAATGTAACCCTGACTCTGCTAAATTGACAGTTTGCCAAGATCTGACTCACAAAGTTACTTTCTAAGTAATTTATTTTTTACACAGTAATTTTAGGTAGTTTACTAAATGTAATAATGTATATAGAAGTTTGAATCATTTATAAATCAATCATTTTATTCTGGTATGTCATTGAGAAACATAAGCCAACACAAGTAATTTCTGTGCCTAAAACAATACTTATTAAAAAGAACACGTAATAATCCAATAGGCTAAGAATCTAACTAGAAGTTAAGTATTCCTTATCTGAAATGTACAGGGCCAGAAATATTTTGGATTCCGGTTTCTTAAAATTTGAAATATTTACATATACATAATAAGATATTTTAAGAGATGAGACACAAACCTAAACATGAAATTCATTAGTTTCATATTTATCTTATACACACAGATTGCAGGGAATATTACATAAAATGCTTAGTTTTAACTGCAGTCCATCATAAATATGGTCAGGTGTGAAATTTTCTACTTGTGGCAACATGTTGTCAGTCAAAAAATTTCAGATATTGGGATGTTTCTGATTTCAGAATTTTAAGTTAGGGATAGTCAACCTTTACTTGAATTTGAGTTCTACCTATGTCACTTAAAATTTGAGTCTTAGATCAAAATCTTTCTAATACTCTTATGGGAATTCCTTTTACAATGCTAAATCAATATGAAGAATTGGAACTATATACTCAAGAGAGGCTAGATGAACACCTCAGGTCACATACTACTCTGCAAAATATTCAGGATTTTAAAAAACCTGACTTTATCATCACCTGATTAGTGAACATGAGGAAAAGAAAAATCTTACAATCTTGCTCTCAGTGCAATCTAGTCAAAAGAGTTTCTCTTTGATGAAAATTTTCTGAATAAAATTATGATTGTTAACAGTGTAGACACTGCAAGGTGTTTTTGGCCCAGCTGTTTTCAACAGATGTGTAACAAACATAAATAACCTCTGCAAGAGATTCAGTTCACATTAGTAAAAGAATGAGAATTCTAGTCTTACCTCTGAGCACTAGTAGACTGATAAAATAAGGGCAAAAGAAATACTGCATCAATTTCTCAGATTTTTTTTTAATATATACACATAAGTATAGTATATTTCACCACTGATAATCCATTCAAGACTGGGGAACAGGAACACAGTTAAACAATATCTGATTATCTTTTTTTTTCCACCTGAATCATACGATTGTCTTTTATAATAAGCCAATAGTTTCTTCTCAAATAGCCTAACAAATTCAATATCATGTTCTTATTTTTTCCATACTCCATTTATTTATTCTGAGTAGTGAAACTTCCAAAATGTAGAACAATCTTTAGAAAGAGAATTTTTTTTAAGTTTTTAAAATTTAAACTTAAAAAATCTAAATGTAAAATAATAAATAAGAAAATATATAAAGTCACCTCTATAAAAATAAGGTAGTGCAATAGTTTTATTGCAGGGTAAGACTGTGTCTTACTGTCTTTAAAATCAATGTTAATGCATTGTGATTTACTTACAATAAGAGTACCTATTTTAAATATGTAACTAACTTTACAAGTAAGATTGAGAATATTCACAAAATTCTCCAAAGTTCTTTAGTACAACACTGGCCCTAACGGTTTATGATTTGCTTTCTATCACTAGAGATTGTTTGTTTGTTTGTTTTTGGTACCAAGGGTTGAACCAGGAGTACTTAACCATTGAGCCTATCCCCAACACTTTTTAGAATATGTTTTATTTTGAGACAGGGTCTAGCTAAGTTACTTAGGGCCTTGCTAAATTACTGAGGCTAATCCTCTTGCCTCAGCCTCCTAAGCTGTTGGGATTATAGGTGTGTGTCACTGTACCCAGCTAGAGATTAGATTTGATAAACAATTTTAACAAGAGAAAGTCATTAGAGAATAATATTAACTAACATCCATGTGATCCCTACTCAATTTTGTAAAATATTAACATTATGCCATATTTCAGACCAAAACAAACAAACAAAAAGAATACATACCATTTGAAACCCTCTCTGCACCTCCTTGGTCCCATTTTTCCCACATAGCCACTCTCCTGAACTTATCATTTCCATGGATGATATGCTTTTGCAATAAGTATATATCCCAAAACAAACATGACATTGCTTTTAAGATTTAAACATATGGATAACATACCAATATGATGGATGTTGAATAGTACCTGATTCTTAGGAAATGACTTTGTTGCCATTATTAACAGCTCAGATTCAATGGATTAGAATTATCCTTTTATAATTCTTTCCTCAATTCTATGATTCTTAGAAAAATTCACGTGAAAACATGAAACACTAGTTCATTTAACTGTTATGCACTGTAAAAATATTACTTGTCATAAATACAAGAAAATTAGTTATCCATTCTCCTGTTGGTGTATATTTAGACTGCTTTAACTTTTCAATACTATAAAAAAATGCTCTATGAAAATTTCTGTACATGTCTCCTTATAAATGAGTTTCCCTGGGGTACAAGTGCTATGCAGTAAATTATGATAACTATACTGCTAGCATTTTTATGAATTTATACTCTTTAAGCACTATATATTATCATCCATAGTCTCCTCCTGAACACTTGCCACACTCACAAACCGTTTTGCCAATTTGATGGATGTCAAATGGTGCTTGACATCTGCGAAATGTCAATATGGTATTGGGTAATCACAAAAATGTGCCCTTCAATGAAGAACTTGCTAAGGTGTGTAGTTAGCTAGCTGTCTTCAGCCACAATGTCTTTAAGATCCATGACAGCATTTAATCCTAAACCATGATCTTCCTGAGAACCTTAAGCCAATTACGGGGCATAGCAGTGGTATTAAAGCCTAGTCATTTCTACCCAATGTGGAACTCATCTAACAGAAGTGTTTGCTCTGGTGGCTGAGATTATGCCCCATATATATTTCAGTCTGAGGCTCTCCCTGCCCAGTTCTGCTTCCCAGATGTTCATCATGGTTTGAAGACTTTCAATACTTAATCTGCACTCCCTGTTTATGTTTCTCAGGCATTAACATCTCTTAAACTGTAACTTTCTCTCATCAACTACTTCATGGAAAATTCAAATTGAAAATATGATTGATTATACATTATAATTCAAGCATCTACTAGTCAAATTGCTTTGATCTGAATCCCAGCTCTGCTTCTTATTACCTACGGACACTGGACAGGTTTTTAATATCCCTATACCACAGTTGCTTAAACTATAAAATGAGAATAATAAGAGGACATACCTCACAGTTTTAAGACATTAAATTAACATATGATCTTGGAACATGTCTGGTACATAATGATGCAATGAATATTAATCATTTATTGTCCAATGTGATTTTGCTATTTATCACAAGATTTATGATTAAGCTTGGTGATATGTAAAACAATGATTAAGTGAACAATGACCTGGCAATATTTACTGATCATTTCCTTAGAAGTGGGAGTATATTTATAGGTGTTACAATAGCATATGGAAAAAGGTAGTGTGATCCTAAATAAAATATTCAGAGAAAATAAATAATTTCAGTCTGATTATCCTTAACTCATTGATTAGTTTATATTATAAATCTTGTTCCTCTATTATTTGTGTTTTGACTTTTTTTGCTTATAATAAACCCTATATGCAGGTAACATTTATGAATTCTAACCATAACATTTGAGAAATACTACTGGGAAGCTTTGATTAAATGCCTTTTCTGTCATAAAAAATAGCATGCGTATGGATTTAACAGTCTACAGTCTTAAAACTGTTCTATTAGCTTACTTTAGAGAAGGTATTAAGAATTAGTCAAAATTTTTTTTCATAAGACAATACAAAAGTCAAAATACAAGCAGTTTTCTTTTCTAAACTCTACCCCACCCCATGAAATTCATTTCTCAGATACACCTACCCATCAGCTTTTTTTATTAGTAATTTTCTCAAATTTAGAATAATTACAGTCCAAAATGAATCTCTCTATAAAGAAAGACTGGGGGTGGGGGAGCTCAGTAACTAATGCATTCATCTTACAATACTTGTTCTTGGACACCAGGTTAATGAGAATTTGAAATAGCATGAAGACTTCAAGAATGACCCAACCACATTTATTATAATGTGGTTCTAGTCCCTATCTTCAGCTTTTAAACTAGGAGTTTGGCCAAATGTAAACCTTCTGGAATATATAGGTGCTTATCCAAATAAAAGATTCCATTAAATTCTTGAAATACATTTTCTGTCTCATTCCAAAACTCTCTTTCTCCCTAGGAAGAAAAATAGCCTCTATATTGTTCCAAAACCCCATGTGAAATATATACCAGAGGTCTGCATCTACAGAGTCTGTCATGCATCTGTACAAATATATAACTTATCCTTTATTTCACCTAATGGAAAGAAAAAACACGACAATCTATCAAAAAAATGATACTAGGGCAAGCCCTGGGAAGAGAAAAAGATTTATTCTATAAATAAAATGAGTGATATTACCATACTTTATGTGCATAATAAATTTCTATTTATTTTAAGATACAGGGAAAAAAGCAAAAAAATAAAAGATACACACAGTTTTCAAATATATTTCATTAGACTGTATCTGCTTCTACTTAGTGTATATTCTAAATCACCTCTTCATTCTTTTTTTCTTTTCATAGTTGTTTGCTAAACTACAGAACAAATCAAGTCCCAGATTTCTGACTAAATAATCTATCTTAATTAAATTCCCTTTTTTCTTTAAAACCTTTTCCAAAAAACAAAACAAAACAAAAAGCCTGATATTTATGCAGAACAAATCCTATTCATTTATTATACTTTCCTTTGGCCAAAGTGATAGCAATATCTTTAAGTGATTAAAAACATCTGAGAAAATGGTTCCTCAGAACTGTGTGCTAAGGTAGGTTAACTGGAATTTTGCAAGAGTAAGCAATCTTGAAGAAATGGTATTTGAAACACTAAGCAAAACAAAATAGGTTTCTTTGCTCAGTATTTGAATTCTCAGAACTCTAACATGCTACTCTCAACTGGTAATCTTTGCAAAGAGAATGCATAGTATGTGGAATTTCTCATTGTTATTTAACTAGAAAATATGTTTTCACAGCCCAGAAGAGTTGAAAAGAAAACTGAGAAGACCCTGTCTATGCAAGTCCTAAAATAGGATAAGAAAATTTCTAAGTTTCAGTTTACAAAAAAAAAAAATCATGAAACCTGGAAGAATTAATTATCATTCTATGCTGCTAAATAAAATAAGGAGGTCATTTTTTGGAGAAAAATGATACAGAAGTCAAAAGTACATGTACCATCAAGACCCCACTTCCCCTCCAAATTGGTTAATTTCATATAAAGAGAAAGTAGGCTAAAGAGTTTCAACAAACAAAAAGTCTAACTAGGAACCCCAAACCAAAATTACAAGGGCCTGTTATCTTAATGCAAACTAAAAATTATCTCAAGAAGAAATAGGTCTGGGATTTGAGGATATCCCTACTTCCAGATTATTTATTGGTATAGCCCTAACTCTTCAAAGCTACTGGTAAATAGAAAGTAATTTCACATACTTGAAAAGGGGAAAAATTAAAAGAAAGTAAGTTGAATGAAAATTTATACATAAAGTTTCATAAATGAACCAAGTTCTCTTTTCCTAGGGATGGCTCCATAAATCTTAAGTGAAAATAGGTATATACAATTTTATAATAAAGACTCTTTTAAGTTAGAGGCTTCAAATTGACTTTTCCTTTCCAATTTCCTCTATTTCTCCATCCTGTTGTCTCATGCTGAAAATGGAAACTAAAAATCTGCGCCCACCTACTCTAGCCCAGACAGGCACCAGTGAAATCAGAATTAAACATCTCTCTGACTAGAATAGCCTGGATTAATCTACCTATGTATATTTCCTAGCTTTTGTTCCTATAAAATGTATATATGCCTACAGGATGGATCAAGGCAGATTAGCTGTCTTCCTAGTTTTGGTCAAACAGAAATTAAGTTCATTTTTCTTCTTTATATCATTTTGTCTTATTTCTGATGTGGGCAGGCAACCCAATACAGTCCACTGGAACCCTTGCAGGGCCTCTGACCTGGGGTGCCAGTAACAATTTAATGGAAAAAAGAGAATGTAGTAACAACTGAGTCACATGGAGACTGTAACTGTTTTTTTGAAAGTTAGCAATACTTAAATCATAAGCATATGTGGAGTGAAGAAGTCCTCATTCCTCTTTCTCATATGATCTGTATTAGTCACTTTATTTTCCTATAAGCTGATAACAATAACATTTTTGGGTTCTGTGCTGTCTGGAAAGAAGGGTAAGATATATATTTTCAAATCCCCCATTAAGAAGAAACTTGGCAATAAAAGAGAATACAGATTCAGAATGATCTAGGTTACATGTCAAATTATAAAGTATGAGACATTCCAAGTTATCCACATATCAAACAGTGTAAAAACAATGTTGAATACATGGAAAGTTAAACTTCAAGTTAAAACTTTCAATTTCATAACCAAAAAATAATATCTAATTAATATGGACATCATTAAACCAATTCACCAGATATACTATAAAACCCTGAAGATACGATCATGAAACATTAATGATAGGGCTTAGGGCTATCAAATAAACAGACAAACAAACAAATTCTTAAAAATTTACTTGGAAACAGGACTGGGACTGTAGCTCAGTGACAGAGAGCATGTGTGAGGCACTGGGTTCAATCCTAAGCACCACATAAAAATAAACAAATAAAATAAAGACATGCTGTCCACCTAAAACTAGCAAAGAAAGTTTACTTGGAAACAATAGACACAAGGTTAACATGGGTTGGGGACATGGCTCAGTAGTGGAGTGCTTGCCTAGCACGTGTGGTGCACTAGGTTCCATCCTCAGCAGCATATAAAAATAAATAAATGAAATAAAGGTGTTGTGTCCATCTACAACATTTAAAAAAAAGTCCTGAAATCCTAAGAAAAAAAATTTCCTGAAATCCTAAGAAAAGATTTTTTTTTGGAAATGTAATATACTATTTGAACTTTCATCGCTATGCATTAAATTTTAAAAGGCATCAATTTCAAGTGTTATACAAAATAAGTGCAACATACTTCATTTACATCTAAACACAATATTCTAGGTCTCAAAATTGGAAATACATGATGCAACTTTAAAAAAACTGAAATAGGAGAAGGTTAAACAAAGGATATTAGTATTAAAGTTCAGAGAGTTCTGTATTGGTTTACAAGTATTCCCATGATGCTATTTAGCAGGGAAGCTGTGCTTTATTCCTTGGTGGGCGGGGGTGTCTGGAAAAGTAATGCAGTTAGTTACCTACTTCCTAAGTCCTAAGATAAGTGAAATCAAACAACTAAATGCAAGACAAATCTTTCTTCTGAAAGTGAAGACATACAAATCACGTTTGTAAAATTACAGATTTAGCATGTGCATCAGCAGATCACTTTTGTGTTCATAGATTTATATTGATGTTTACATAAATGTTTATAGAAGTAATATTTACATGTGTACTTTGCAGTGATTAAAAATACAGTCTCTGGGGCTGGGGTTGCAGCTCAGCAGTAGACAACTAGCCTAGCATGTGTGAGGCCCTGGGTTTGATCCTCATACCACATAAAAATAAATAAATAAATAAAGATATTGGGGCTGGGGTTGTGGCTCAGTGGTACAGCACTTGCCTAGCCTGTGTGACCCTGGGTTGATCCTCAGCACCAAATAAAAATAATTAAAATAAAGGTATTGTATCTGACTTCAACTAAAAAATATTTATATAAAAAAGGTATTGTGTACAACTACAACTAAAAAAATATTCTTTTTAAAAAAATACAGGCTCTGGAGTCAGAATGTTGTTTCTGGTTTAGTAGTTATAAGTTATTTAAATCTTTCTCTAAGCTCTGTTTTCTTATCTGAGAAATTAGGATAAATAATTTTAAGAATCTTACAGAGTTGTTTTAAATATAAAGAGAGTATTAAAGCACTCAGAAATCAGTTGAATCCATCTCTCAAAAGTGCACTAGCTGTTGTAAGAGCTGTTACTGTTATTAATTTTAAGGGAAGAGATCAAGTGATTTTTCGATATGTCATAATCAAAATAAGAAGGAATGATGTTTCCTGAATTTTTAATCTATTGTTTACTCATGATGAAAATATTTTTTATTTAGTTGTGGATTAACACAGTATCTTTATTTATTTTTATGTGGTTCTGAGGATTAAACCCAGTGTTTCAAACATGTGAGCAAGCACTTTACCACAGCCTCAGCCCCCTCATGGTGAAAATTTTAAAAATCATTCTATAATTTCTGAGGATTCAAATCCATGACAATATTTGAATGAACTACAGTATTTATTCTTTTATTTAAAGAGACATTTTTAAATGTTGAGAAATAAAGAATTAAAATCAAGTCACCTTCTGATGATTTATAATTTATAAAAAAGTTTTGCGTGTGTGGTACTGGGGATTGAGCCCAGGTGTGCTTTACCATTGAACTACATATACAGTCCTTTTTATTTTTTATTTTGAGACAGGGCCTCACTAAAGTGCTGAGGGTCTCACTAAATTGTCCAGTCTGGCCTCAAATTTACAATCCTCCAATCTTCCTGCCTCACTTCCTGAATCACTGGGATTACAGGCATGTGCCATCATGCTGAGCTAAAAAATATGCTCTTTAGTATCTAATATTTATAACTGCTCAACTGCGTGTAAAAGGTGTAGTTAAAAGCAAATTATTCTGTATTTACAACATTTAGAAAAAAATACAAACAAGTGGAACAAGTAAGAACAAGTCAGCTATTTCAAGGAAACTGAGTCTCCATAAAGCATAAAATATTCAAAAACACTGTTTATACTAAAGTTTCTTTATAGCCTCAAGGTGCTTGCTGTGACTATCCCTCATAATCATTTTTAGTTACAATGCCACTATCTTTTCAGCAAAGGCAGCTTCAAAGGAATTAATACCAAATTGTATTGGAAAGTGACCTTTACTATATTCAATTATATTGTTATTAATCAATTACTATATGTAAATACTATTCAAAGCAGTTTACATAGACTATATATTTCATTTAATCATAAAAATAATAAATGATTTATCTCTAAATGATACTATACAAATCTTTTTTTAAGTATTTTTATTGAAATTTTCAAAACTTTACTAACAATCTTTCATTGCTGGGCATTGTTTGTTTATTTATTTTTGGTGCCATGGACTGAACCCAGGGGTACTCAACCACTCAGCCACATCTCCAGCACTTTTTTTTGTATTTTATTTAGAGTCAAGGTCTCACTGAGTTGCTTAGCACCTCGCTAAATTGCTAAGGCTGGTTTTGAGCTCTTGATCCTCCTGACTCAGCCTCCCAAGCCTCTAGGATATAGGCATGCGCCATCATGCCCAGCTCTGTTGCTGGACATTGTTATAACTTATTTTTAATTAAATAATCTTAATTGGAGCATCATGATTATACTTAACATTGAGATTAATTATGCTATATTCCTTCATGAACATTACACCATTTAATTCATCTCATGAATTCTTTTTGTATTGTGATAAAATCTTGTAACATTAAATTTACTGTCATAACCATTTTTAAGTTGTACATTCAGTTGTAAGCAAATTCACATTGTTGTGGCAACAGATTATTCTAGAACTTCTTGCAAAACTGAAACTATACCACTGAACACTAATTCTCTCAGTCTTTGGCAACCATCTTACCACTTTCTGTTTCCATGATGTTGGTTACTGCAGATATTTCATGTGAGTGAAAAAATATAATTTTTATGGGCAGGATTTTATTTAGGTATGTTTTGCTAAAAGTAAAGATAAAGTAAGTGCCTAGCACTTTAATCTGCATAAGAAATGTTTTCTATGAAAAATTGAATAAATATGAATTTTGCCTACCTAATATATTAACCACACATATGCATGGGATAGAGCAAGGGGTGAATGGGACAGAAGGAAGGAGATATATCTGCAGTTGGTTTACTGTACTTGTCCTCATTCTAAATTATGTCTTCAATATTTCTTTTATCTAATTCCTGTTTTCAAACAACATCTCTACCATTCAAACTCTCCAGTGTCACTTTTATCCAAATATCACTAAAATGCACTAAACTCATGTTATTTCTTCTCTCGCATTAATTATAGCATCTCTTTATTTACTCTGTGCACAACTGAGAAGTACATTAGTTATAAATTGTACTAGTTGTCAACCATAATTTTCAAATAATCCAGAATTTAATTAATAGAACTTAAATGAAATTAAAATTTTTCATTGCTTATATCTTTATCTATAACCAGAAAAAAACAATATAAATGCTTGCCAATTAAATTGTATGTTAATATGGGACATATATATAACTAAACATGATACTTTTTAAAAAATACTGAATATGCAATTACTTTTTATATGTTTTACTCATTTGTGAGGAAGTATTACTTTATCCTCTGTAAATTCATAGGAAAAATAATCACTGTTTCTTTCAAAACTCAGAATTAATTTCAAATAGTATCCAATGTACACTCATCAACTAAAATTCCTTTTTTATAAATGGCTTCAATGTTACATGGATGGGTGAAAGGCAGTAAGACAGGCCAAATGCATGGGCCAGAGCAGAAAGGAGTAAACAGTAAATAAAGAGGTAAAAATATGTTTATGATGATTTATTCATATATGAAAGACACAGTTACTGAGGTGGTAAAAAGGATAGAAAATGGTGGTTTGGTTGCAGTTATGGGAGTTGGGTTATGGTTAGGAAAACTGAGGAGATCATTAGAGAAATTACTTGAGTGAATTTAGTAAGGAATTTGTTTATGAGGTAAATGCACAGGACAATGAGAATCATAGAAGGCTCTAAAGAAGAACAATTTCCATTTTGCTTTGAGATGTAATCAGATGATACTTAAGCAGATGTTTCAACAAAAGGAGAGAGAATCAAGAATCAGTCTAACTAATAATTGGCATAAACAGCTTATGTAAGCCTGCCTCTTACTTTAAATCTTTGCAAAAATTCAATAGCTTTACCACTTATGGTAAAACATACATGTAATTTTTATTATGAACTTACTTTGAAGCCAACTATACAATTAATATGTAGCATAGGGAATATAATACAACATACAATATGATGCAAGGCAAATCAAAATTGTGAAATGTTCTTTTGAATTAATTACCTTGGCAGCTATCTTTGAGCTCCTGTGAAATAAACTTTGAGCAGCAAGGGAATGTTAAAATTCATGCAAAACTATTTAAAATGTTGAATGAGAAGTTTATTCCTCTGGCCAAATATAATTCTATGTAGTGATTAAACATTTTCCACCAACTCATAATGATCACAAGCATCACTGCATCACTGAATTAACGATACAAACCAGCTTCAAATGTTGAAACAATAAATAATTTTTTAGCACTTTCATCAAATCCTAATATTGAGGGCAGGTGTGGTGGCACAGACCTGTAATCCCAGAGGCTTGGGAGGCTGAGGCAGGAGGATCACAAGTTCAAGGCCAGCCTTAGCAACTTAGTAAGGCCCTAAGCAACTTAGTGAGACTGTCTCCAAATAAAAAATAAAAAGGGCTGAGATGTGGCTCAGTGGTTAAGTGTACCTGGGTTCAATTCTTGGTTTTAAAAAAAAAAAAAAAAACCTAATATTGGAACACTTTAGAGATGCTGAATTCTAATCCATCTTCCCATTAAGACAAAAATCTTTAAATTATCTGTCCATGTATTTACAGTGACAGAGAGGTCCCAAAATATTAACAACAAAATAAATCAGGTATAACCACCTCTGAGTGATTTTTTATGTACAAGTATTGTGGTACTTTCATAAATATTATTTTTAGATAATTTTAACTATTAAATGGTCCAACTATTAACATGTTCCAATGTTAAATGTTATTAAACCAAACTTTCCAGTATATAGTTAACTAAATTATTGTCTCTAGCAATCCTTCATGAAAAATAAAAAATTATAGTTAGTGTTTATAATGCTTAGTAAAATTAAATTTGTTTATTTTTATTTCAATCATCACAACCACCTAATTATTATTTCTCCTATTATTTAGAGAACTTAATATTAGGGAAGGTAAATAATTTCCCCAAGGTTACAAATCTTATATAGATCTTAATTTTACAGATTCCAAGAGATAAAAGATAGTTAATAATGGATATATAGGTGTTTATTAAAATATTTCTCTTCTTTTAGAAATTATAACCTAAAACCTACATTCATTTTTATAATTAAAACATATCTTTAGTTGACCTTAAGTAATGCCATTTTATTTAGAATTTTGTTTCTCTGATTTATGTGAGTGAACCACATTTCCTTCAGATATATGTCACTACAGTTTCATGAAAGCTAGATTTAATGTTTGAGTAATGGTTTCAACAGGAGTTATTTTATACCTACTACATGATACCATATAATGTGGAATAGTCAGGAAAAAAACAAGCCTTTGATAATAAAGTTCTTTTCCAACAGTACACAGTCTAGTAGTAAACTGGGCACGAAGAAAAAAATAAATTCACGAGATTCATGCAAATAGGATAAACAACTACAAAATTCATACACCTAGATCAAAAAAATTCTGGGACTAATATAATTGATTAGAATAAAATGGGATAAGGTACAAAAAGTATCTAAGAGTTATAAACCAAATTCAGAAAGAAATTTGACGTACGATGTTCTGCTTCACAAAAGTTGGAAAGGATACGAACAAAGATTCAATCTAACATTAAAATACTGAAATATATATATTTGTTATATCTGGTAGGAAATATAAATGCACATATCTATGTGTATGTAATTATAATTAATATGTATACATTTCTAATCCTTTCATGACCTTCTTTTCTTCATTCACTTCAAAAAAGTAGAAAGAAATATTTGCCATTTTATAAAATAAGGCTGTACTTCAATTGTGAATCTGATCATTTTTTGGACAGGAAAATGGAAAAATTTTTGAGTCATAAACCTGATTTGAATCATGTTCCCTAGTAGCATAACTAACATTTCTCATAATGACAAATATTCTTTCTAGGTTTTTTATTTACATATGACAGCTGAATGCATTACAATTCATATTACACATATAGAGCAAAATTGTTTATATGTCTGGTTGTATACAACCAACGTATATTCACACCAATTCATGTCTTCATACCTGTACTTTAGATAACAATATCCATCTCATTCCACCATCATTTTTAACATCATGCCGCCTCCCTTCCCCTCCCACCCCTTTGCCCTATCTAGAGTCTGTCTATTCCTCCTACTCTTCCCCTCCCTACTCCACTATGAATCAGAGAGAATATTCAGCATTTAGTTTTGGGGAATTGGCTAACTTCACTTATCATTATCTTATCCAACTCCATCCATTTACCTGAAAATGCCATGATTTTATTGTCTTTTATTGCTGAGTAATATTCCATTGTGTATATATGCCACAATTTTTGTATCCATTCATCTACTGAAGGGCATCTAGATTGGTTCCACAGTTTAGCTATTGTTGAATTGTGCTGCTATAAACATTGATGTGGCTGTGTCCCTATAGTATGCTGTTTTTAAGTATTTGGGTATAGATCAAGGAGAGGGATAGCTAGGTCAAAAGGTGGTTCTATTCCCAGTGTTCCAAGGAATCTCCATACTGCTTTCTATATTGGCTGCACTAATATGCAGTTCTACCAGCAATGTATGAGTGTGCCTTTTCCCCCACATCCTCACCAACAAATATCGTTGTTTGTCTTCATAATAGCTGCCATTCTGACAGGAATGAGATGAAATCTTAGAGTAGTTTTGATTTGCATTTCACTAATTGCTTAGAGATCATGAGCATTTTTTCATTTATTTGTTGACTGACTGTATATCATCTTCTGAGAGGTGTCTGTTCAGGTCCTTGGCCCATTTATTGATTGGGTTATTTGCAGTTTTGGTGTCTGGCTTTTTTAGTTCTTTATATACCCTAGAGATTAGTGCTTTATCTGATGTGTGAGGGGTAAAAATTTGTTCCCAATAAATAGGCTCTCCCTTCACCTCACAGATTGTTTCTTTTGCTGAGAAGAAATTTTTTAGTTTGAATCCATTCCATTTATTGATTCTTGATTTTAATACTTGCACTATAGGAGTCTTATTAAGGAAGTTGAGGCCTAATCCCACATGATGGAGATTAGGGCCTACATTCTCTTCTATTAGATGCAGTGTCTCTGGTTTTATTACTAGGTCCTTGATCCCCTTTGGGTTGAGTTTTGTGCATGGTGAGAGATAGGGGTTTAATTTAATTTTGTTGCATTTGGATTTCCAGTTTCCCCAACACCATTTGTTGAAGAGGCTATCTTTTCTCTAATGTATGTTTTTGGCACCTTTGTCTAAAATAAGATAATTGTGATTTTGTGTCCTCTATTCTGTACCATTGGTCTACAAGTCTTTCTGTTTGAAAATGGTTTTGGGTTTTGGTTTTTTACCCCCAATGGTTTTACATCACCTTTGGACTACAGAGAATAATAGAAGGTGCCATTCCATAGAGTCATGTGTTTTCATTAAATTTCTCATGAAAATCAAAGTAAAATAATCAAAGTGATGGAATCCAAAGGGCCTCACAGATTTATAGATAAAAATAACATGTTATAAATATGTTCCATTCATCTAAAAAATGATAAGGCTTAACAGGCCATGACTGGCACAAATGGAAGAGGGTAGCATAGAAAGTTAGCTGTGAAATTTACAGCAGTAGTCAGGGCAGAAAAGAGGATCTCCAGAGCAGTAGAAAAACTCCTTTCCTGTAGGGATGCCTAGGATTTAAGGCAGAGCTGGGAAGAAACAACTGTAAGCGCAATCCTATACAAGGTTGAAAAGCACAAAAACTTATAAACTTAATTACTTCTTTAGAAAAGATCACATTAATAATTTTTAAATAAATTTAATAAATTTGGCCATGATAACACAGGGGCTATATCTTACTCCTCTGAAATCTGATATGTGACCTTCGAGAACCATAACCAACTTACTAGCTTCTCTGAATAGTCTTGTTCTATTTCAGGCACACAGCAAAGGTTTTAGTTCAATATTGACTCTGTGAAGAAAGCATTGTTTCATGAGAACACCATCATCACACCTTGCAGCAGATGGCAGATATCAGCATGGCTTCAGACAAAGACTATTTCTCTTAAATTTCATGTGACAGATTAAATAAAATGTGTAATGACAGTCAAGATTGAAGATCACCTAAATATTACAGTAATCATCTTTGTATTCATTCCAAGTACTTCCCAGTAACTTTTAATTTTATTCGTTTAAAGTAAACAAAGAAAAAATTTTAAATATGTTCCTGACTAAATAATTATAATTTTTTCAGTGAAAGACTATATATAGTACTAGTTCTTTAAAACTTAATTGAGGTAGAGGTTTGTTTGTTTTTTTGTTTGTTTTTTCCTCACTTATTTAACAAACTTTGATGAACTTCTGATACAGAAAACTGTTAGGCAGTAAATCTGAAGCTATCACTAGTTTTCTTATTAATTTTCAGGAACAACTGATTCTGGAAAAAGACAGATATTCTGAGTATTCCTTATATATTTATTTAAGGAGATCATGCATGTGGCAGTTTTAATTTATCTTTAGTAGTATTTAATATATCCTTAGCAGTTTATAAAGGCTTTAATATTTTCTGAAATTACATGAAAAGAAAGAATTTTTAAAAATATATATTTATATATTTATTTATACGTGGTGCTGAGAATCAAACCCAGTGCCTCACTTATGCTAGGTAGGCACTCTACCACTGAGCCACAACTCCAGCCCAGGAATTCTTTTTTTAAAAAAAAAAAATTATTTTTTTAGTTTTTTTTAGGTAGACACAATATCTTTATTTTACATTTATGTAGTGCTGAGAATTGAACCCAGTGCCTCACGCACGCTAGGCGAGCATGCTACCACTTGAGCCACATCCCCAGCCCCCTAGGAATTCTTTAATATAGCTCAATTTTTCCATTCACACCTTTAATTTCAAGCTTATAAGCAAAATAAATCAAATTCTTTCATTCATCTAATAAATATTTATAAAGGACACAATACATAGTAGATAATGTCTTAGAAACTGAAGACACGGAAGTGAAAGAAAGAGAAAGCTCTCTGTTCTGAAACTTATTAGTGTATGAATATATACAGTAAAATAGTATATGCCAGATATTAATAAATGCAGGGAAGAAATTAAAAAAATAGCAGGTAGACCAGACTAAAGAAGACAAAGGGTAAACTAATAGGAGATGAAGTGAGAAACATATCAGGAAGCCATATGGCTCAAGGCCTTTTATGCTATCATAAGGACTTATTTTCTTTTTCTTTTTTTAAATTTTTTTATTCGTTTTAATTAGTTATACATGACAGTACAATGACCTTGACATATCAACATTTGAATCAGATGGGATATAATTTCTCATTTTTCTGAGTGTACAGGTTGCCAGAATCACATTGGTCATGCAGTCAGGAATATACACACAGCAATAATAATGTATATTTTATTCCACTATCCTTCCTTTCCTCCCTTCCTCTCCCCTCCCCTCCCATAACTTCTCTCTACCCAATCTAAGGTGACACAATTCTTTTTTTTTTCTCACATCATCATACATGTATTTTGTATAACGATGAGGGTCTCCTTCCATCTTCCATGTAATTCCCCTCTTCCTCCTTTTCCCTCCCACCTCTCTTCCCTATCTAGAGGTAATCTTCTTCTCATGCTCTTCCTCCCTACCCCATTTTGAGTCACCCACCCCTTATATCAGAGAAGACATTCAGCATTTGGTTTTTTTGGGATTGGATAACTTCACTTAGCATAATCTGCTCTAATGCTATCCATTTCCCTGCAAATGCTATGATCTTGTTGTTTTTTAGTGCTGAGTAATATTCCATTATGTATAAATGCCACTTTTTTTATCCATTCATCCATTGAAGGGCACCTAGGCTGGCTCCACAGTCTAGCTATTGTTAATTGTGCTGCTATAAACATTGATGTGACTGTGTCCCTGTAGTATGCTGTTTTTAGGTCCTTTGGGTATAGAAGAACTTATTTTCATTCTCAATGAAATCACAAGTCTTAGAGCAGAGAAATTACCTTAGAATAATTTTATCCTCCATGTTAAGAACAGCCTAAGGGGCAACAAGGGAGAATGCAGTGAAATCAGAAGATTACTGAAATATTCCAGGGAAGAGAGGTTCAGGTAAGAGAAGTAATAATATAGACAATGAGAAATGGTTAGATATTGGATATATTTAGAAATCAAAGCTAAGAAGCTTTACAGTATATAAAGTATATATAGGTATAGAGTGGTAACTCCAAAATTTTTAGTCTTAGGAATAGGAAGAATGGGGTTGTGGTTTACTAAGATGGAAAAGACTGAAGCTGGAGAGAGTTGCAGGTGGGAGAGCAGAACCCAATTCTGGACATGTTACATATGCTTTGTCTATTAAAAATACAACTAGAAATGTCAAGGAGGAGGAAGATTCTATGATTCTGGAGTGCAGAGAGGAGGTACAAGCTAGAGATCAAGATTTGAGAACCACAAATATAAAGATTTATAACTAGATGAGACCACCAAGGGGCTAAATGATTTTAAAGTTCCAAAATTCTCAAACCCAGAAACACTCTTAATATTCAGAGGTCAAGCAGATGAGATAAAATAAGCTAGGAAAATGTGAAGAAGCAATCAATGAAATCAGAGGAAAGCAAATATAGTATGCTGTTCTGGAAGAATGGGAAAAAAATTCTATTACAAAGATGCTCAGTGAACAATTTGAGCATTAATTTTTTTCTTTACCTCTATTATCATATGTGAAATTACTAGGTCCAAGTGATAAAACTATTCAACAAGCAAATATTATGAAAGCAAATCTATGGTATTCTATTGGAGAAGCTAATTAATGTCCAGGCTACTTAATCAAAAGATTCTGAATTCAGTCATTGTGCTGAATACCATAAAATGCCCCTCATATCCCCCACTGCTGTCCCAATTTTCCTCAGGTACAGAAATCTACTTCACACAGATCATAAGCTATGTTCTTTCCCAGGATGACCTATATCCAATGACTAACAGATGCAGAAATACAAAGGTTTGGCCATTGCAGCTCAACCAGTGGCAATTCTAAAGAGCCTAAGTAGCTCCGAGGTTAATGTAAGTTGTCACTGTACCTACAACACAGCTCAACCTCTCCCTCTACCCATTCTTGCCACCTTTCTCTTCCTTCCACACAGGTTAATCTCAAAGGCACTGCTTATAAACTTCTTGAACACAAAGCTTCATTGAGAATATGCATCCCAGGTAACACTCTATGATGGTACCAACACCATTCTGAAAAAGCAGATAGTTATGATGGGATTGGATCACTTGGAATATGCTAAGGCTAATAAAGAAAGAAAATGACTATATTTCAAAGGAAGTGCAAGATCCACATAGTTCACATTAGCCAGGATAGTACATGTGGGATTAAATTCCAGGGGTATTTGATCAAAGAGGCTGGAACCTAAAATTAGATAAGGGGAGTTTATTGGTTTTAAGGGACTCTCCTAAGAGGCAGGATTTAACAACTGGCAAGAAACTCAGGAGATGGTACAAATTCACTAATTAAGATGGTTCCTAGAAACATGATCAAACTAATGGCTCACAGTAAATGTGGATATAAATGCCAGAAATGTCTGGATAGACAACAGAAGGAGATTATAAGGCTCAGAGAAATGGGCATTTTGGAATATACATACTAATTATGCATGGCCAGAAAACTCATCAGATAATTATGTTCCACAGGAAGGAGCAGAAAATACACCATTTACCAAAACCAAAAGAAATATGCTAAATATGCTTTTTAGCATTAAAAAGTTAATGCTAAACATTTTAGCTTTACTAAAAAGTTTAGAAGTATCTCTCTTCTAAAGGTGATGACTGATGAAGAAAAGACTCATGTGTAACAAGGCTTCCAGATAGCAATGAAGATGACAGGACCAACCAAAGATGCTTAACAGCCAGGCAGGTACAGTTATCTTAAAAATGGCAAGGACAGTTGTGTGTGAAACTGATCCACAAAGAGTTACTGAGAATTAACAGAATTTGCATTACTAATGGGAAACTAGAGAGCTAATAAGGCTACTATTCATCATATTATTAAAAGAAATCCAAGATGAATGGCCACAAAATCGAGAGTAGTAGCGCTAATGAAGTCACAATTTTTTTGTGTTTCCAAACCTGTGCTAAATTTTATACATTTAACTTACACACAGACTAAATAAGAGGCCTAGTTTTCAGAAGGAAGGACCTTGCAACACTATGTATGGTAAGAATATTCCCCAGTTCACCCCAAAGGGACCTACAACCCTCTACTCTGGCCATTATAGGGGGAAACACTCAAATATTTAGGACCTATTGGACACAAATTTGTCAGTGATACCCAGAGACCTGAGACTTCAACATGCTGTCCTCCTCTCTTCCCCTTGTTAAAGTAGAGGCATCTGGAGGCCAATAATAAATGGGTCCCAGCCAAGGTACAACTCATCACGGGTCTAATGGGACCATGAAATGACCTGGTGGTGATTCCTCAAACTCTATATGAAATCATCTTCTGATTTCATATTTGGTTAGTATACCTCAATATCCTCTTCAAGTCCTTGGCCTATAAGGTAAGTGCTATTATTGTTGAGAAAACCAGGACAAAGAATTGGAAGCTGCTCTACTCCAATCTTTCCATGATTGGGAAATAAAAAAAAAAAAATCACATAGTATGAGGAGTGGACAGTGGGAGGGGATAGAGACTGGCAGAAATTAGTTCCCCTTAACAATCTAAATACCATGAAATATGGTTCCAATGAAGTTATATAAGGCTATTTATGGGTTCATATTGCAGTAGAACTTCTTCCTTTATCCACTTCTATTTTTTAAATATATATTTATTTTAATTGTAAATGGACCTTTGTTTTATTTATTTGTGGTTCTAAGACTTGAATCCAGGGCCTCACACATGCTAGGCAAGTGCTCTACCACTGACTCACAACCCCAGCCCTCCACTCCCATTTTTGTTGCCTCCCTTCCAAAGGCACTCCTTAATAAACCTCATCCCAGAGTCTGATTTTTGCCCACAATCATTATGTTCCACTTGAAATTAAATCATTTCCTTTTTAAATAATCTTGTGCTTAATATTCATAACTACTTCCCAATTTGAGTAATACTAGGTTTCACTCCTTGAAAACTTTTCCAAAGTACTGTCAAGCCAATAGGTATTTTTTAAAGTCTTTAGCATTTTTCTCTGGCAAGACCTCAGAAGCACAACTCTTGACTTATAGGTGCTTTTATGTTTAAAATTACTGTTAGTTCTAACTAATAATTCAATGTTTTGAAAAAATATTTTTTTCTTATTCTGGATTGGCAAAGATCATTCAATATCAGTTTATATCTCATTTTCTCTAGAAAGCATTTCATTAGTTCCAAATAATAATATCTTCTCTATTTTATCCTCAGTTAAGTGATCATAATGTGTATAATAGCTTCTTTGTAAGTATATTGTCTTATTTTAGACAGACTTTATTTCTGCAAATAGAAAATGAAACAAAGTACATTGGGATCTACATTTCCTTTTATTCTATATAGCTGCAGAGCATTATCTATTGTTACAGTTTAGATGTGAGTATAGCCCAAAAGCTCTTGTGTGAGACAATGCAAGAAAGTTTAGAGGTAAAATAATTGGGTTATGAGAGCCTTAACTTAATCAGTGCATTAATCCCCTGATAGGGATTAACTGGGTGGTAACTGTCAGCAGGTAGGGAATAACTAGAGGAGGTGGGTCAATAAGGGCGTGCCTTTGGAGTTCATATTTAGTCCAAGGTGAGGAGCCATCTTTCTCTGCTTCCTGGTGCCATGTCCAAGCCACATTCCTCAACCACACTCTTATGCCTTGATGTTCTTCTGCTTTACCTCAATCCCCAAAGAATGGAGTTGGCCGTCAATGGAGTAAGGCCTCTATAAGTGTGAGTCTCAAAAGAAACTTTTCCTCCTCTAATTGTTATTTTCACATCTTTTAAGCGCAGCAACAACAACAACAACAAAAAAGCTGACTAAAACATCTATACAATCTCTTCATTAATTTTCTATTAGAAAGTTATAATTAAAACATTATAGAAGAGTTTACAGGCTAAGAAACTTTAAATATGAAAAACTACTGGGAATTCGCTATATCATGCAATCTTGAACTTTAAACTATAGAATATCTATAGCTTAACCAAATAAGTATAATAATAACAATAAAAAATCAAACATGTGCTTTTAAAACATAGCTCTTACTAATGACAACATATTGTACACTAAAATCTTGGGTATGAGTCAAAATATTCTAAATATTGTGCAACTGACAAAAACACTTCTCTGCTATTGGATACAACTGCTCAACAATAAACATTATAACAAGAAACCAGAAGTACACCTCCAGTTACAAATGACTCTAGTGATGAGGCTATTTGTATGAAAAGCCAAAGCAAAATATGTATTTTTTAAAAGCACTTGATTTCTGTGTGTGTGTGTGTGTGTGTGTGTGTGTGCAAGCGCGTGCACGAGAGAGAGAGAGAGAGAGAGAGAGAGAGAGAGAGAGAGAGAGAGAGAGCGAGAGCGCATGCGCATGTGTGCATGCATTACCAGGAATTGAAACCAGGGATTCTTAACCCATTGAGCACATTCTCAGTCTTTTTTATGTTTTATTTTTGAGAAAGGGTCTTGCTAAGTTGCTTAGGGCCTCACTAAGTTGCTGAGGCTGGCTTTGAACTTGCAATCCCTCTGCCTCAGCCTCCAAAGCCACTAGGACAACAGGCATGCACCACCATGCCCAACTAAAAGCACTTGTTTTTTGTGACTATACAGTAACAAAGAAGATGGTTGACAATTGGCCTGATAAAACTCTGAATCTATTATAAAAATTACAGTGAAAATGTCTTATTTTAAGGAAAAAATGGAAATATTTACAGTAGCACTTGGCCTACAATCAAATACTAACTATATTAGATGAAGATACAGTACTATAGTTTAATCAAATATGTAGACTTAATCAGAGATTGATGAATTATAATTGGATACTCTGGTTCTGACTCTATTTTGTACCCATTGATTATACCAACTCTTGCTTAGTCCCACTTCTTCTGTTTTTCCTGCCATTTAAGTCTCAGACCAGTCATAAACATGATTGAAGATCAAATTTCTTATCAGAAACCAGAAAGAAGTACAGACTTCCAATAAATATAAAAAGGAAGACTTCCTTCTTACATTTATTGTCATTGGACACTGCCTCCTTTCCCATATTCATGCATTTCCACAGGCACAAATTCTCAAGATTCTTGAAGGAAAAACATATCTTCAGGGATAGCAACATAAATACCTTTTTAAGGATAGACACATGACATTATCTTATGGCCAATAATAGTTAGAGGTAGATAGATATACAAGAGTTGTAAAGATATATAGACAGATATGATTTTTTTTCATTCAGCTCACTAGTAAATATTGCAATGTACTTAACAAAACTTGGAATTTTAAATGTTGGTATGTTAGCTTATCTTTAGATTTTGAAATTCAATTAAAACAGATAAAATAAAGATCACACATACTTGGAAGAAACTGCCTCCATGAATTCATCCAAAAAGTCATCATATTCAGGACCTCTCACTCTTCTCTGTCGTAATCCAATGTACAGTGGATCTTTAAGTAACTCCTGTTGTACAAAAAAGTTATCATAAAATTGGAAACAATTATATTTATTCTTTATGAGACTGCTTTTTCACCTATATAAAGGGCTAGAATATAATTTTGTTATAATGACCCATGGTTAAAACTACAAAGTTACTGTTTAATTTTTATGTAAAATATATCTACAGTATTTATATGCCAAATAATAATTATTACATGTCAAATATATTATGGATTATTCTAAGGAAAAGAAAAGAAATTGCAATCTCTCAGTGGTGCTAATCAGAAGATCTCAACTCAAGTTTTAAAGGCTTTATCAAGTTTATCACTGAGAAATAATACTGAGTTTTGAAATATTATATTAGCTTACTAAATGGAATGATAGCAATTCCTTTCTTAGGTTTATTTTCTATTCAAAAAGTAAAATCTTCAAATAATATTTTATTTACACCTTTATCATGATAGATGACTAACTTAAAATAAAATTTCAGCCTTGACCATGTTTTTCTTAAAGTTTTTAGACTTTACACAATTTGTTTCTTAAACAACTTATATTTGAGACAACATTGCTCTGTTCATTTTAGTATATAAAATATTTAATATTATCTTAATAAATTAGTTTTTAAATTGAAGTACAATTTATATGCAGTAAAATGCACCCATTTATAGCAAAATCTATTAGAAAACTAGGAACAAGAAGGACATCTGTGAAAAATCCACAACTAACAGCATATTTAACAGTGAAAGACTGAATGCCACTCCCTTCAGATAGGGAACAAAACAAGAAATATCTAGCCTTACAACTTCTCTTCAACATTATACTGGCGACGCTAGCCATTACAATGAGACAAGAAAAATGAAGGACTACAGATTGGAAAGAGAAGAACCAAAACTACTTTTATTTTTATATACATCATTATGTACATAGAAAATATTAAGTAATCTACAGAAAAACAGCATGAAAATACAGGAATTTAACACAATCACAGTATATAAGATCAATATACACAAATCAATTGTATCTCTACATACTTGCAACAGGCAGTTGAAAATGAAGTAAAATAACATAATTCTATTAGGTAGTAATAATGAGCAATGGAATGTAAAGCAATAACATAGCCGGGTCACAGGATTTCTTTAAATTGAATTTGAAACTAATGAATATTATCAAGTGATTTGTAGAGAAACAATAGAGATACTAACCCTGAGAATAAACAAGTAGAAACAAAGGAAGCCAATTTAAAAATAGTCAAGAAAGAAATTAAGAAATATGTTAAGAAGGAGAGTTATTGGAAGGACTCTGTGGTCTGGTATCAAAAGTGGAAGGTGGCTAGTAGGTAGGGCAACATGGTCAAATCTAAAGAAAACTGCATTTTGGTGCCCATTAAGGAAACGAACCATGGAATTCTCAAAACATCCATCCTTCACTCATGAATACCATAAACTTATTTTCCTTTCCAACATAGGCTACAGTTCCATTGGGTGATAGTCCAAAACATGTTCTGGGACTTAGCACATTCCTTCTCAGACTGCTTCTGTAAGAAGTGGCCAGACTCAGTGAATCCATGTTCTTTAAATTCTTCCCAGCATATTTCTTTTTAAGAACAAAAAGTTTGTCTCCTGTCAGAAACTAGCAACAGAAGCAATTGCAGGCAACTAGTGTACTTTAGCCTGTCATCCTGTGAACAATATCCAGAAAAATGAGCAGCCTCAGCCATAAGCACCTGGAAATAATCCTGAAAAGGAACTGGCAACAAAACATAAAAGTTAAGACTCAAAAGAAAAGGCAGTGGGCTTTGGAAGATTTGACACTGCTCCCCCACTGGGTAAAGGAGATTTTGGTAATGTTTATTTGAGAAGAGGAAAACAAAGCAAGTTTATCCTGGCTCCTAAATTGTTTAAAGTTCAGCTGGAGAATGCATGAGTAGAGCATTATATCAGGATAAAAGTAGAAATCCAGTCCCACCATAGGCATTCTAATATTCTCAAGCTGTAAGATTATTTCATGATGTTACCAGAGTCTACCTAATTCTAGAATATGTACCACTTGAAACAGTCTAAAGAGAAATTCTGAAACTTTCCAAGTTTGAGGAGCAGAGAATTGCTACTTAGGTTGCTAAACTGCAAATGTTCTGTCTTACTACTATTTAAAGATAGCTATTCATAGAGACATTATGCCAGAGAACAAGCTACTTGGATCAGCTGGAGAGCTTAAAATCACCAATTCTGAGCGATCAGTACACGCTCCAATCTCCAAGAGAACCACTTTCTTGACACCCTGGACTACCTGCCCCCTGAGATGATTAAAGCCAGATATATGATGAGAAGATAGATCTCTGGAGCCTTAGAGTTCTTTGCTATGAATTTTTAGTTGAGAAACCTCCTTTTGAGGCAAACACACACCAAGAGACCTAGGAAAGAATAGAACAAGTAGAAATCACATTCCCTGACTTTGTCAGAAGACGGAGCCTGGGATCTCCTTCCAGACTTGAGAAGCATAATCCAAGCCACAGGTCAACTCTGCTTTAAGCAGAGTATGGAAAACACCCCTGCATCACAGCAAATTCACCAGTGAATTGCCAAAAAGGCAAAGAGTCAACTATCAAATAATCTTAATTGTGCAGGGATAGAAGTCCTGAACTAGGGCTGCTGTACAGTATTCAGGACCAAGTGCTGAAATTTATCTTACTGTAGAAAGCACTACAGGAAAAGTCACTTGTCCTACTGACCATACAGTATCTCAGCCCCACGACCAGGAAAGCTCCAACGCAATAACTTGCTTTCTAAGTGAAAGTAGCAGTGAGAATTGTTCTGGTTTCACAGCTGGAAGCTCACTTGGCTGCAACCATTGCAGCAGCTGTGCCAGTGGTCTTTTGTAGGGGACAGATGGCATCTGGTTGTGGGGAAAGTAGCACACTGCCCTGACTCAGACAACTAGGAGCTACATAATAACCTTCAAGTACCTGAGTGTGTGTAACTTAGTAGATGGCTAAGCCTAAGAAACAAATACGTGACTTTTAAAAAATATTAAAATTAAGATTTTTGTATAGGCTTGTAGTTCCCTTCCATGGCATCCCCTTAGGGATATTTTGACTGTCAACCCTGTTAAGTCTGATTGGGTTTCTGGTCCTCCTCCAACACTGAATGATGTAAGTACATGTGCTCTATCTTTATCTCAGGACTTGCTTGGGACACAGAGGAGACCAAGTATCAGAGATGTTTCTAAACGTTAAGTGCTCTTTTTAAAATTATATTACAATTATGGTGTGTGTGAACTTTAAATACAAAAATAAAGTTCTAAAAAATAAAGAAATATCAAGAAGGAATGGGAGATGAAGGGGTTAACTTCTGACAGGTTTGAGAAACATAAAGTCCAGTGTTAAATTTTCAGAATATACAATTTAGCTTTAAGTATAAAATTGGGATGTAAGATCCAATTGTGGCCATTCTGAGATTCCCAACCTGTATTCAGACACAGCTATTTAAAAAAAAAAAAAAAAAAAAAAAAACAACTTTCACTTTGACCTCCCCAATTTTAAAATTAGCCAATCTCATAGATAGTAACCTCTTTCTCCTCCTATCAGAGAAAGGGGCCTAAGGATAAAAACAGGCAGACTTTCTGCCCCAAGTGTGCTTGCTTGCCAGACTTTGTTCAGCAGCACACCCTTCAGCAGAAGTAAAGTTTGCCCTGCTGAGTAACTTCTAAGCACATTTAAGAGTGGTCCACATTATGATTGAATACAGCCCTTGCTGCTCTGGAACTGCAACTTATTTTCCTCTCCCTCCTTCTCTCTAATCTCTTCCCCTCCCTAATCTCAGGGGAAACAGGATTATCTTTTTTCCCCATCCCAGAGTTATCTGTCTTTAAACGTATACTCATTACAGGAATGAAGTAATTCAGATTTGGGGATGGCATCAGCAGATCTAAGAAATGACCATCTTCCAAATTACAAAGTGAATTACATCTCTTTATAAAAAATTAATGGAATGTAGCCTTAGATTCACCTCTTTTAAAAAAAAAAAAAAAAGCCCTATTCCCCTTGATGAGCAGAATCACAGCTTCTGGGACAGGAGTCCCCTGTGCTTCTCCTTTGCTAGCAAAGTAATAAAACTTTTTCCTTTTCCTCAAAACTGTCCTTGTTATTTGACTGGCACTGGGGACAAGGACTGAGCTTTCAGTAACACACATAACTGATTTCTTGTAGTGCCCCAATATTTCTAACATAGGACTATTGAGATCACTGCCCAGGGGCACTAAGTGTCCAGCCATTGACTCTGGCACTGCATTAACATAGGATTGACTTGTAAATGAAGTCTCCTCAACACACACAAGAGATGGTTGCTATGACTATTTAGAAAGGACCAGGTAGAGTCAGAAGCTCCCCTGCCCAACATGAAAGAGGATTCAAATAATGGACTGGTGAAGACTGTAGAAGGTGGATCCCAGTTCTGGCAAACATCAAACAGTAATAAATATGAAAGTAGCATCAGTAAGTTTTCTTTGTTGTTCTCTGTTGAAGACAACCCACTCTCTTTCTCTCTTGAGAGTGTTCTTTGCTTAAGACTTACTTTCATTTATGACAAAATTCTCTTCTATATCCAACTCTGAATTTTCTTTTGTCAGGACACAAGAACAGAGGCTTGGAGCTGAGACCAGGACAAAGGACAGGTAGCTAATTATCAAAGAAAAGGAAACTGGTAGACAGCACTCCCCATTACCTGGTTGCTAACAACCTCTTGGGGAAGGGAAGGATCACATTTTCCAACACAGGTAATCACCCTCTGGACAGCTCTCTTCCTGCCCTTTTGGTCACTGAGCAAGATAAGAGGAGGAGGGGGCATGAGAAGAAAGAAATCTATAAAAGCGAAAAGACCTCCACTCCCTCTGGCACCAGCTCTGGACCTCCTCCTCTTGGAAAGTGTCTTTCCCTCCCTCCCCTCCTTTCTCCCTCCCTCCTCTCTCCCCCCTTCTCTCCCTACCCCCATCCTTAAAATAAAACTTCTGTTCTTGCCTCAGTGTTTCTCAGGTGTTTAATATTCAACACCTAGGGAACAAGGACCCTCACTGGTTTCAGAGTTTCATCTCCCACTTCACCTGTGACAATTCCATTTATAATAGCATTACAAAACATGCAATTCATAGGAACATGTTTAACAAAATACATGTAAGACCTGGATGCTGGAAATCACAAAACCCTACTTTTTGAAAACCTCTGAATGATTTAAAATGGAGCCTAACAAACCACCTTGTTCTGTTTTTTTGTTGTGCTGGGGATCATACCCAGGACCTCCCACATGCTAGATGAGGGCTCTACCACTGAGCTCCATTCCCAGCTCTACCTTGGTCTTTTTCAAAAAAAAAAAAAAAAAAAAAAAAAAAAACCTGTATATGGAGCCTTCATCTAATGGAGTAAACTATAATGGGATATATAGAAAGTCTTAAAAGTTTTGAGGGTGCGGCACTTCTTTGGATCAATCAGAACAAAGACACTTTAAAATGAAAATACTTCTCTGGGTCCTCAACTTTCCACAGGCACAAAGCAGACCCAGAAGGTTAAATCAGTTGCTAAATAGACCATTTATTATGGAAAAGAAAGGATAACTCAGAGGATAGTCCAGAACCTAAAGGGTATAACCAAGAGCCTAAGAACAATGAACTATAGATACATCTGGGGAAATAGAACTGGACTCAGCTGAAAGAATATTCCCCAACTCCCATATAGGTAGCCTGTTAACAAGTATCTGTGAAAATTCAGAATAGCTATGGTCCACTTAGAGCTATATGATTCCTCTTCCTCTAGTTTTGATTGGGTACATTAATTGCTGTATTCTATCCCTGACTCACCACTGTATGTTGGGTGTGTGGGAACACAAGGCAAGAGTCATACTAAGAAGCAAAACCCAAGGAGTTTTTACATCTAGATCTGATTTAGATCTAGATAAACTTTGGACCTATTGTTACCATTGTGATGAAACTTTCAGAATCCTACTATGGTGGTGAGTGTATTTTGTATGTGGAATATAAATTATTTATAAAGAATAAGAATCTGTATGGAGAAAGACACAGCTGTCTTGGATGTCCCAGCTTTCCTATACATCTCATTTAAAACTACTAACCCACAGGGTCATATACATTAATAAAATAGTAATTTTTAAGTTACTTAAAGGTGGTTTGTTACTGGAAAATTATGTTTTTGCAGGTGTGGTGATACTGTTAAGAAAGTGAAACTATATGAATTATCTGAATCGGAGTTTATTTAAAGCCATTAGAAATGCTAAGGTCACACCTATTGTCCTGGTATAATTATTAACAACACTCTTTCATTCTGAGATTGTCATGGTTTGGCCAATACATCTATCTTACTTGAAACATACTGCATAATGATAAGTGAAGGTTTTCTGGCTAGCTGGAAGTTAACATATTAAATCACATAAATGTATTTCATATGAAATACAAAATTTGAAACCAAGTGTTGTAAAACCCAGCTGTTCTTTAAGGCATAAAAACTTTAAACAATGTACTGGCAGGCTTCTGAGCAGCTGAGGTTGAAGTGCCAATGTGCTAGCTACTATTGATGGCTGACAAAATAAAAAAATACTTTGTCCATGTCTGGAATGTATTTAGACTTATAAAATGTGAATTAGAAAAAAAAAAAAGTTGAGAAAAAATGTCACATGTTCCCCTTCTATTTTCTCCCATTCTTTCCCATGCTAATAATTAAAGTGAATACTATAAAGAAGTCTGGTTATAATGTAAAGTCAATTACAAAGATTTATGAACAAGACAGAGCTTTTTAATTAAACCAGAAAATTATAATATCATTTCAATTATAACAATGGCCCTGTCAAAATTAGTGTTTAATTACTTATAACTATAATTAAGAACTTACGATAAGTCTTGAAAAGTAAGTGCAGTCTTAGAGACTTGGCTGACAAAATGTTAATATATACCAAAAACACTTTAACAAGATCATTCAGTTTTTATAATGGCTTCATTGACCAATTAGCCTGGCATGAAAAAAAAATGATATTAAGAATTTCTTGTAGCCAGGAGTCAATACTCAACAAATCTTTGATGGAGAATAAATTAAAAATTCAGTATGAAATAAGCACTTTTCCCCCAAAGTATGATTATTTCTTTATTTGTTTTTAATTTATAAAATACATGAATATATTCTACTTAAAGAAGATAAGAACAAACCAGAAGATGAAGAGTAAAAACGGAAAGTCTCTGGGCTGGGGTTGTGGCTCAGTGGTAGAACATTTGCCTAGCATGTGTGAGGCCCTGGGTTTGATTCTGAGTACCACATATAAATAAAATAAAGGTCCACTGACAACTAAAAATATGTTTAAAAAAAGGTGGGGCACATCCCCTTAAATACTCAGTCTCCATACTTTACTGAGGAAATCATGACAGAAATTGACTAATCTTTCATTCAATCTTTGTTCAAGCTAAGCAAGCACTTTTAAAAAGGTTAGATCTCCTTTAGCACTACGTGTCACACTAAATGCATGTTGCTTAAAAGACTTAAAAGACAAGCATGAGAGAAAGAAAATTATTAGGGGAAAAAAAAGAATAAAGAACAAAGCATGTGAAAATATAACAGCTCAAAAAAGGAGATAAGGAGGGTATGTACTAGTAAGTATACACATTAACATGTGATTTGTTAATACCATCCTACTTCCAGACCCTTGCATTTATATGCCTAAAGTACTCATTTATTTTAATAGTAATCAATAATAGCAATTATCATCAACTCTCACCTTGTTCTTGGCTCTCAAATTTCTACCTTCTAAAGTTTCTGAGAATTAAAAAAAAATTCTCAATATTTTATGTTATTTTATTTTTTAACATATAAAAGCAACATATGCCTATCAGAAATATTTGAGAATACTAAAAAATAAAATTAAAACCAAAGATTACTAATAACCTCAACTGATTCACACCTACCCACCATTAATAATTTTGTGTATATTCTTCTGGGTCCTCTTCTTTATGTCTATGCATGTATCATAGTATTTGTCCATATTTGGGAAAATACCATAGACTATTTGATAACCTGTTTTCACAAAGGAATACATGGGGAAAAAGTTCTCATGCTAATAGAAAACATTCATATTGGATGCTATCCTCCTAAAAAGAATGAACAAATTAACCCCCTTGAGTGGTATATAGTAAACATGTCTATTTAGTTGTAATCTCCAGTAAAATATTATCATATATATGTTTGTGAAATATACATACAAACATAATAAAATATGATAAATTCACATACATATGTTTTTATATTTATTTATGCAGAAAGTAGACATAAAAATTTATCTAATAGTATTGATTTTCTTTATTGAACTTTTTTATTATGTTAATTGATTTTTATTTGGTCTTTTAGATATATATGACAGTAGAGTATATTTTGATATATTAAACATACATGGAGGATAACTTTTACTAATTAGGATCCCATTCTTGTGGTTGTACATGATGTGGAGTTTCACTGGTGGTATACTAATATGTGAACATAGGAAAGTTAGGTCCAATTCATTCTACTGCCTTTCCTGTTCCTATCCCCCTGCCTTCCCTTCATTCACCTTTGTCTAATCCACTTGTTTGTTTGTTTTTGTTTTTGTTCTTTTGGTACCAGGGATTGAAATCCCGAGTCACTCAACCACTGAGACACATCTCAACCCTTTTTTTGTATTTTATTTAGAGACAGTGTCTCACCAAGTTGCTTAGGGCTGAGTTGCTTTTGCTGAGTCTGGCTTTGAACCTGCATTGCCTCAGCCTCCCAAACTACTGGGATTACATGTGTGCACCACCACGCCTAGTCACTTTTTAATTTATTTTTAACTCTTACATCAAAACATTAAAATGGCACATATTAATGGGATACCATGTGATCTTTCAATATATGTATATACGTCAAGTTAAGCATATGTATTTCCTCAATTTTTTATTATTTATTTATGGTAAAAATAGTCAAATCCTTTGTTTTAGCTATTTGAAATGCACAGCACATTAATGTTATATGTTATAACCCTACTGTGCAATGGCACACCAGAACTTCTTATTAAGCTGTTTTTAAAATTTATTGACCATATTTCTTCCTTATTTGTAAACTATCTGCGTCCACATGTCCTTAAACAATTAATATTGGACATTTGACATTTTTTTGTTCACTTGAAAGGGTCTCTATATGTTATAATATAGCTTTACATGCTATAACATGAACATTTCCCATATAAGCATTCATTTAAAATTTTTATTTATAATATATAGAAAATAATTTTCTTTGTTGCCATTTTCAAATTAAAAAAAAAAAGATTCCATAGAGAAATAATAAATATTTTTCGCTCTTTTGCCAGTTCATGTCATCAATAACATTAAGCAAAGCAATCATCACAGTCAAGTGTCTAAAGCAACATTTCTAAAATGTCAGAACACATATGAGCCAGCATGACTGTTAAGAAGTGCTAAAAATTAAAATATCTGAAATTCAAATGTGATTCAGTATATCTGCAGTGGAATGTAGGATTCTTCACTCTTAACATACACCCTTGGCAATTCTGAACTGGAAGGTCCATGGAAAATAATATATATATATATATATATATATATATATATAGAGAGAGAGAGAGAGAGAGAGAGAGAGAGAGAGACAGAGACAGAGAGAGAGAGAGAGAGAGAGAGACAGAGAGACAGAGAGACAGAGAGATAGAGAGAGAGAGCGCCACTCATTTAAAACTTTTATTCAGTTGAAATCAAACCACTCTACTTTGTAATAGGTTCTGTCTCATGTAAATAATTTTTCTGTTTTGGTCTATATAATGGATATTTCTAAAATATATCCCAAACTTCAAGGAGTTCCTGGCTAGTAATAGTGTTGAAAAAGTTAAGCTAAAGACCCCATTCTTTTCTCAAGGCATTGGTGCAGTGTCGTGGAGAATAAATTCTTGATAAAACCCATTATCACCTTCTAATTTAGAGAAGGTGAGGTAAGGGCTGGTAAAAACAAATATGAGACATTTCAAATCCAAAGCCTGTGATCTGAAGCATAGTCTTCTCTGCCCTGGCTTTACTATAACTCATTATAATGCAGGACTACTCACTTGAAGTGGCAGGCAATCTCCATAATGTAAAAGGATAAATGCTAGAAGTGAAGGGGAGAGTTGAGAAGGAGATGATGATATTCCACCCCTCTCCAAAAGATCTGCACACTTGAATCCCAAGAACCTGTAAAGACATTACCTTATGTGCCAAAAGACACATACAGACATGATAGGGGTGAGTTCTAAAAATTAGAAAATCTTTCCTTGTTGGAGTCAGAAAAAGTGATCTAAGATGGAAGCAGAGAAATGCTGTTATACTGCTGGCTTTGAAATGGATTAAAAGGGCCATGAACCAAGAAAGAAAGGCAGTCTAGAAGCCAGAAAAAGGTAAAGAAACGCAATGTAGCTCTAATGATACCTTTTAGCCTTTGTAGACATGTATTGAACTTGTGACCTATAGAATGAAAAGGAAATACATTTATATTGTTTTAAGTCATTAAATTTGTAGTAACTGTTATAGTAGTAATAGAAAACAAATACAAGCCACATTCTGAAGGGAGTAGAACATATATAGTAGAAAAATATGACATAAAATATCTAACATTTCTTTTATTTCACTCAGTTCTTCTCAAACAGCTGGTCCATGTCAAAAATGAAGAGTTCCTTCTGGAATAAAGGAGGAATCCTCCAAATGGGAAAGTTCAAGTCCTAATAAGGATTCTATATCTAGACACACTATACACATAGTCTACAGGCCAGACAAAATAAAAACAGAAACAAAAAAGCTGTGATCTAGGGTAATGGGTTAATAAACAAAAAAATAACTGCAGACACAAATGTTCTTCTCCTCATACTGCCATGATTTCTTAAAGAGAGAGTGTTATAGGCTGAACTGTGTTCTCAAAATTCATATATCAAAATTCTAATGCCTACTACCTCAGAATATACTGCAGACTTAGAGATAGACCTTTAACAAGGTAATTAACTTAAATGTGATTATTATAGTTGGACTTAATCCAATATGAGTGATGTCCTATAAGAGGAAGAAATTAGGAAATAGGCATACACAGAAGGCGGCCATGTAAAGACACCTGAGGAAGATGGCCTTCTACAAGTCAAGGCAAAAAACTTACGTGAAACCAAGCCTGCCAACACCTTGGTCTCAGACTATTAGTCTCCAGAACTGTGAGAAAATAAAATTCTGTTGTTTAAGCTACTCCATGTATGGTACTATAAAACAGTCTAACTATTAGATCATGTAAATATGAAGGAATCCTCTAAGACCTAATAATGTCCAGGCAATCATGGAGAGGACAGAAGGAACACCTAATCTATTTTTGGTCAAATAACAAGCCTAGATGATGCTCAATTATTCAGGGAAAATAGACAAATAATACACACAATTTATATCAAAAGATTATGCAACCGCAAAAAAAAAAAAAGAGGAGGACAAGGAAGAATTAAATATGCTCTCTTGAGAGACAACTGAAGAAAATTTACATCATATAACAGAAGTAGATTTTACAATTGTTTAGATTTTAGCAATTGTTTCATAAGTAAATTAAAGAAAATGTAGACTGTGAAATAAGAGACAAAAAACAAGATGAAAATATGAACATCTACTGAATTTACTGGTTAGTAAGTTAACTCAAAAGAATTAAGTGTTTTTGTTTTTGTTTTGGGAACAGGATCTTGCTCTGCAGGCTGACATCCATATCCTTGGGTTTAAGTGATCCACCAGCCTCAGCCTCCAAGTAGCTGAGACTATAGGTGTACATCACCCTGCCTGATTTGAAGAAGAGAACACTTTTATGGCTCAATTTCTGTGTCTTTTTTCTTTAAATTTCCTAGGAAAAGTTGCAGATTTAAAGGCAGTTAGGCAAATATGACTTCATAGAGAATGAGAACTAATTATTTTCTATTCTCATTGTTACTAGGCACAAAATTTATGATTAGAGAGGAAACTGCTTGTAATTTGCATTTTAAAAGCATCTAGTTTTAATTCAAACATCTAGTATTGTTAGGTTATTCTGAATAAGAAACTAAGTGGTGTTATCCACCCTTTTATATTTTTATTATGAAGTGTAACACTAAGTAAAGATTCACAAAGTGATGAGACTAAAAATCAGTGCAGGAACACTCTAACTAAAAGGATAAATGAAAAGAATAAAATTTCAGGATGAATGAGAAAGCTACAAGTTGGCAACTCGGTTCATTCAAGCATTTTTCTATCTTCTATCACATGTGACTTAAAGACCATAAACCTTAGCAAGAAAAGTGATGCAGTAGGCATCACAATCCCAGGCCTTAAATTATATTACAGAGATATAGTAACACAAATGGCATGGTATTGGCACAAAAAACAGACATGAATATCAAAGAACAGAATAGAAGGCACAGAGACAAACCCACATAAATACAGTTATATCATACTAAACAAAGGTGCCATAAGCATTCACTGGAGAAAAGATAACTTCTTCAACAAATGGTACAGGGAAAACTGGAAATCCATATGTAGAAGATTGAAAGTGAACTCATTTCACCCTACACAAAACTCAACACTAAGTGGAACAAGGACCTAAACATTAGACCAGAGACCCTGTTTCTACTAGAAGAAAAAGTAAGTCCAATTCTACATGTCAGCTCAGGAACCAACTTCCTCAATAAGACTCCTAAAGTGCAAGAAGTAAAATCAAGAATCAATAAACAGAATGGTAAAAAGCTTCTTCACAGCAAAGAAAACAATCAAGAGCATGAACAGAGAACCAATAAAATTGGAGAAAATCTTTGCCACCTCCACCTAAGATACAGCATTAATCTCCAGGAACACAAATAACTCAAAAAAGTTAACACCAAAAAAAAAAAAATCCACAAGTTAATAATGGGCAAAAGAACTGTACAGGCACTTCACAGAAGAAAAAATATGAATGGTCAACAAATATATGAAAAAATATTCAACATCTCTAGCAATTAGAGAAATGCAAATTAAAACCACACTGAAATTCCACCTCACTCGAGTCAGAATACCAATTATTAAGAATACAAGTAACAATAAATGTTGACAAAGATGTGGGGTAAAAGGTTCATTGCTGGTGAAACTGCAAATTGGTGCAGCCAACATGGAAAGCAGTATGGAGATTCCTTGGAAAACTGGAAATGGAACCACCTTGTGACCCAGCTATCCCACTCCTCCGTCTATACCCAAAGGACTTAAAACCAGCATACTACAGAGACACAACCACATCAATGTTTATAGCAGCACAATTCACAATAGCTAAACTGTGGAACCAATCTATATGCCCTTCAGTAGATGAAAGGATAAAGAGAATGTGGTATATTTACACAATGGAATATTATTCAGCATTAAAAGAAAATAAAATCATGGAATTTGCAGGTAAATGGATAGAGTTGGAGAATCTAATGCTAAGTGTAGTTAGCCAATCCCAAAAAAATAAATGCTGAATATTTTCTCTGATAAAGGAGGCTGATTCATAGTGGAGTTGGGAGGGAGAAAATGAGAGGATTAGATGAACTCTAGATAGGACAAAGGTGTGGGAGGGGAAGAAGGGTAGAAAAGATGGTGGAGTGAGATGGACTATACTTTGCATACAACCATAGATATGAAAAATTTTGCTCTATATGTGTAATATGAATTGTAATGCATTCTGCTGTCATATATAATAAATCAGAATTTTTAAATGTGATATATATAACAAATTAGAATTTTAAAATGTGATATATATATATATATATGTATACATACATATACACACACACACATACACACACAATGGAATATTACTCAGCCATAAAGTAAAATGAAATTATAGCATTTGCCAATGAATGGATAGAACTAGAAAATATAATGCTAAGTGAAATAATCCACTCCCAAAAAACTAAAGGCTGAATGTACTCTCTGATATGTGGATGTTAACCCATAACAAAGGAGGGTAGGGAGGGGAAGAATAGAAATTAATTAGATTAGACAAAAGGGAATGAAGGGAAGGGAGGGGGGATGGGAATAGCAAAGACAGTACAATGAAAGTCAGGTATAAGTCTCCTTTCCTCGTACATGAATACAGAACCACTGTTAACTCCACATTATGTGCAACGACAAGAATGGGATCATAATTGGAATGCTTTGTACTCCATGTATATATGTCTAATACACTCTATTGTCATGTATATCTAAAACAAACAAACAAAAATCCTCTACCTCAGGTTCAATACAGACTTTAGAATAAGATTTTGCATTGATCATATTTAGTAAATCCTATGGTTATTTTCTGCATAATATGAAAACAATAATTTAAAAAACAAACTATAATATCTTAAAGAAACACACACACACATACACACAAACACAGTATGCACTTTTCAAAGCATCATAAAACACCAAGGGAGCTGATAAAAGAGTAAACACATTATAAATGGAGAAAGGAGAACAGAGAGAATAATTTTCTCATAAAGGTTGAGGGCCAGATTTGAGCAGAGAAGGAGAACCAAAAAAAAAAAAAAACCCAATAAATTTCATAAAATAACTCATAGAATACACTCAAAATGCAAGAATTGGTGCCATTTTTTTAAGGTACATAGCTGTCTTATAAACCTAAAATATTTACCTCATTTTCTGTGCCCACATCCAGAATGATAGGCAGACACTGTTGAGGATCCACTCCTCCACAAGCTGTATATAGTGCCAATTTACCCACAGGGATGCCCATTCCATTACAGCCAAGATCTCCCAGGCCAAGAATACGCTCTCCGTCAGTCACCACAATAGCCTAGAGAAAAAAAGAAAAATAATTTATTATGAGAGTTTTCCAAATTCTGGGACACAACTTCCGGTCTCTTTTTCTTAAATTAATATTAAAAATTAAGCTGTTAGAAAACAAACAGAGGCCAGCTTTGGTGGCGCATGCCTGTAATCACAGCAACTTGAGAGGCTAAGGCAGGAGGATCACAAGTTTGATGTCAGCCTCAACAATTTAGCAAGGCCCTATGCAACTTAGCAAAACCCTGTCTCAAAATAAAAAATAAAAAGGACTGGGGATATGACTCAGTGATTAAGCACCCCTGTATTCAATCATTGGTGCAAAAAAAGTAAATAAAAGAAAAGAAAACATAAATTTAATATATCTGGAAAAATTTTATAATGGCTATTGTGCAAGAATGGAGAAAAATAAATTTAAACACATTTAAATATTTTATATATGCATACTTAATTAGGTTACTGAAGAACGAAGAGAAGGTGTACACATAAAGATTCAAAGATTCCAAACAATTTAGTCTTCAATTAAGAGGGGCAAATGGAAAAAGTACAGGGAAATAAGAGCTCAGATTGGGAATCAAAGTGAAATTTAGGTTGGCTTTGAAACTAGTCATATTCATTTTGAGTACAATTACAGTACAGTGCTCAAAGTTAAGTACTACATGATTGCTAGATAAACTGAAGAAGTTATGACTCTCTCTGAAATGCTCTGATGTTAATTTATATATCCTGGTACCATTCTTCTGTTTTCTCATAATTTTGACCCATCCTCTTTATTTCTATAACCTCTTTTTTTGTTTGTTTGTTTTTGTTTTTGTCTTAATTTTTAAAAATACTTTTATTTTATTTATTCATTTTTATGTGGTGCCAAGGATCAAACCCAGTACCTAGTACATTCTAGGCAAATGCTCTACCACTGAGCCACAGCCACAGCCTCTCCTTGATATAGTTCCACTATCTTTGAAACATGGCCAGTATTGTCTGCTACATCTATAACCTGATCATCTTCCATTAGACTTGGTCAATTTTATTTGGCTTATTTCTAATTGCCTTGAGTGTTTATGGAGCATACACATAATTATGTGGAGAATTTGTCCTATATAATTTAATATCATCATAAGAATTAATGTACCTAACATGTTTATTCTGTGATTTGTGGCCATTAATTGAATTTAAGCAAAACTAATTTTTTTTTCTTTCCTTGAACCAGAAAACCCAGGGTGCTCTACCACTGAACTATATCCCCAGCTCCTTTTTTAGTTTTATTTTGAGATAGGGTTTCACTAAGTTTCCGAGGCTGGTCTCAAACTTGTGATTTTCTTGTCTCAGGCTTCTGACTAACTGGAATTACAGGTGTGGCCCACCACTCCCAGCTTAAGCAGAGACTAATCCTATGAAAAACAATTTTACAAAATGCTACATTCATATTATCCATGAAAGTTTGAAAATATCAATTATTTGTCTTGGATAAAGCAGTGATTTAAATTTGTTTCTTTGTAAAATGGGAATCATAAATGTACTTTGCAGAGTAGCTGTATAAAATTAGGAACCAACTCTTTTGCTCATCACTGTACACTAGCATCTAGCACAGCATGTAGCAAACAATAAAAAAGCAATAAGTATGTCAACTGAATAAATCTATAATTCCATAAAATGAAATCATGATACATAAAAAATTTACCACAGTACCTGATACACTACAAATTCTAAACACATATGTATATATACACATATATGTATATATATAGCTATTATTACTATAATCAGAACTAATGCATATAGTCAGCATTTTGGAAGTAAGGAGGAATCTAGAGTACATTCTTTCTACTCCTCTAATTTTACAGATTAGGAAACTGAAGATCCCGGAACTGAAATTATTTGCTCAAAATGAGTTACCTAATTAGCATCAAAGGACTAGAACCTGGGTATTTTCACTCTTAGTACAGTGCTTTTCCACCCTATTATGTTGCAGAATATATTTTTAAATACACTCTTGAGCTCTATTTAATATCCTATTTACCTATATTATGCCACTTTTTATAAATTACTTTAAAAGTAATCATATTTGACAAGTAAGAATTATTTTTACATATTGTACATAGTTCACCTTTGAAAAAATTTTCCCTAACTGCAATGAGTTATGGAAAAATATTGGTTATACTTTTTTGGAGAAGAGAATCTGGTATCACTAGATTAACTCAACTCTGACTTACGGTAAAAAAGATAAAACAATAGGGCTGAAGTTGTAGCTCAGTACTAGAGTGCCTACCTCATATGTATGAGGCATTGGGTTCAATCCTCAGCACCACATAAAAATAAATAAATAAATAGGCATGCATACAAATAAATAAATAAAATAAAAAGGTATTGTGTTCATCTTCAATTAAAATATTTTTAAAAATATAAAACAAATATTAGAGAACTATAACTTTGCTTTTTAAATTAAACTCAACTTTGCAATCTCCATATACTTCATATGTATATTTAATAGATATTGTTTTATTTATTATTATCACAGAGGTACTTTTATATATCATTGATAATACTTTTGTGAATGTGTCCCTTATACAAGAAAATTCGTTAGCCTGTCTATACTTATACATATTTTTATGCTTTATAAGAAGAGTACCACTGTAATATAAATTAATTATGGCCTGAATAATTTAAATATTACAATACAGGTTTTATTAAACACACTTAAACTCAAGAGTGTTGCATCTTATCATTTTTTGCAGTTTCAAATTTTTTGAAAAATGTATTTTAAGAAATAAAAACCTTTTGTTTGTTTTTTAAGGATTTTTTTGTTTTTCTTCATTTTTTTTATTTGTTCTTGTTAGATATACAGGACAGGTAGGGTATATTTTGACATTCATTCATTTTTGATAGTACATCTACGTTAAATTAAATGTATGTCTTGATCTGGGTGTGTGGCTCAATGGTAGAGCTCTTGCCTAGCATATTTGAGCACTGGTTTGATTCTCAGCACGACATAAAATAAATGAATAAAATAAAGATATTGTGTCCTTCTCAAACTAAACATAATTTTTTAAAAAGATATGTATGTCTTAAAGTCAAAAGAATCATTATTTTCCATTTTTCATAACGTTTATTCTCTAACCTGTTCTCTCATCTAGCACTATTATTTAATTATATAAAATACAAGACATAAATTACATATAAATAATAGTTTGAAAAGTTTTTTAAATAGGTTTAGGGGCATTTACTGTTTTATCTTAGTTTATGCCTTTTATAAGAAACATACATTAATATCATTAATTTATAAATATTTCAATATTAAAGAGTATATTTGAGTAGTGAAAAAATTCTGAGATAAAGTGTGTTTGTCATATAGGCAGTTTATCATTAAATTAGCATTCTCTTGCTCTTGTTTTTACCAACTTTGTCTCCTCTTAGGAAAAATAAAGCAGTTAGATATTTTTTATAAAGTAATCAAGTCACATAATCAGGATTCATCTCAATAAGACAACCACAATTTTATCAATGAAGTCTATGTTTCAGAAATCACCTCTCCACCTCAAAATATAAAGTACTATCTGGGAAATACCTCCTTAGAAACTATTAGCATGAAATATGGAGGCACTCTTCCTGCCTTTATCCTTTCTTTTCCTTCCCAGAGCCTGTTTCCCACCTAGCTCACTAAATATAGAACCCTTCCTCTTTTCTCGCTCTCTAGAAACCCTGTGGGGTTTTTATTTTGTTCCTGGTAAGCAGAGTTCTCTCTGCTTCCTAATTGACTTGTTCTGAACTGCTTTCCTCTGCCACACCCTTTATGATGTTTTGCTTTACTTAGGGCACAGAGCAATGGAGCCAGCCAACTATGGACTCAGACCTCTGAAACCCTGAAGGCAAAAAATCTGCAACTTGTACTCAATTTTTTTTCCTCTTTTAAAATTGTTCTTGTTAGGTCTTTTGGTTGCAGCAACAAAAAAGCTGACAGAAACAGTGGTACTTGGGATTGAACCCAAGGGTACTCTACCACTAAGCTACATCCACAACACTTTCTATTTTGAGACAAGAGTCTTGCTGAGTTGCACAGGCCGGCCTCTAACTTGAGATCCTCCTGCCTCAGACTCCCAAATTGCTGGGGTTATAGGTGTGTGCCTTCATTCCTAATTGACTTGTTGATTTGTAAAATCCTCTAAATTTCTAGTTAAAATGTAAATAGCCTTTTTAGATGATCACACATTTTTTCTTTACAAAATTAACACATTTCTTAGAATAGCTGAGAAGAACAGGATCCGTGGACAGGTCAATCTGGAAGGTAGAAGAAAAGTTGAAGGAGCAACTTAGGTGGGGAAAATGAAAACAGTGGGGAGATTAGAAATAGTAAAAAATACTTAATGAAGTTGACTAGCAAAAGCCTTAGAGAGCCAAATTAAATGATTCCAGCCACAAATGCTTGGACAAAATCATTAAAGGAGTCACTTGAAAAGCCAGAGCAAACAGAGGCTCTCCTCTAAAAAATATTGATTTATTTAATCTTAATCCTAAAAGACATAACATTGCCTGGCATCCCACAGAAAGGAAAACTGGAGCCAAACAGAGAACAAATATACTTCATCTCCCTTAGACAAGGAAAGTGTTTTAGGAATATGTTTAATATCAGAGCCTCTGGGGGACAGATCTGCAACTTGTACTCAATTCCCCCCAGATCACGCATTGCTCATGCATTAACAAGTAATCTATAGGTGCCTTCCTTTCTTCACTTAATTATCATGATAATTGTAAGAGGTAATCCATTATAAGGTTTCACACACAAAGCTACCAAATGTCAGATACTACTATTACTTTTATTGTCATTAGCTTACACAAAGAAAGAAGTCAGATGAGCTACTTACTTACTTAATCTGAATTAACAGATTTCTTTTGGCAACTTGGATCCTCTAAGTGGATGGTTAAATGCAGCACATAAGAGTTTGCTTAAGGAAATTCAGATGTATCTTCAATATATATATTATCACTTATAATAAACAAAGAAATACTAAGAAACGAGACACAAAGAATAAGGAAACAGTACTAAATAGATTCAGAATAAAATTAATCCATTATGCAAAATTCAAAGGGCTATAAATTAATTGATTTCCACTGAAAAATTCAGTGAATGCTACCTAATACCATGAGAATTATCAATATGATCTAACTATTTCAGGGGATAGAAAAGAGAACAAATAAATTGCCTCAATGGAAAAATTTGACAACTTACTTTGATGACATCTTCTGGCCAAGCATTAAGAATTGAAGCAATATGCCCTCGATCATGGATACTAATAAAGAGACCTCTGAGAAAAAAAAGAAAGGTAATTTTAATTTTCTTAGGCCTGTCAAACTATACTGTACATTAATATTTTTAAAGTTTATTAATATATATCAATTGTGATTAAACTAGTGAAAATTATTTCTTTTAAAAACTAAGAGCTAGGAGTCTTATAAGTAAAAAAGAAGGCACTTTAATATATTGACATCTACATTTTAAGGTAAGTTTATTCTTTGGGGTGGGTCAAACACAGGGGTGCATTACTACTAAACTATATCTCCTTTTTTTTCTTTTATTTTGAGACAGGGTCTCACTAAGTTGCTGAGACTGACCTCAAACTTGTGGTCCTTCCTCCTTAGCCTCCCAAATTGCTGGGATTACAGGCATGCATCACAGCATTCAGATAATTATTTAAAAATATCTAACAAACATTTTTAAATATATAGCATATTTTAAATATTTTCATTAAATAATTCACTACTTTCACACAGAGAGTTTAAGGAGCATTATCTATACCACCAATAGATTCTTTTAGTCTTTTATTGAATAATATATACAAAAGCATTTAAAAAAATAACATGAAGCACACCTAAATAGGTATTTCCAGCATATATTCCATTTATTACATTTTCACACATGCAGATGATAACATGTATGGCTAAAGGCTAGAGTTGTGCTCAGTAGTAGAGTGTTTACCTAGCACTGGGTTCCATCCTCAGCACCATATTTAAATAAATAAATAAATAAATAAAGGCATTGTGTCCATCTACAACTATAAATAAATAAATAGGCTAAAATGACTTACTAATGCCGAACAGTTCCTTCATGCAAAGCCCACTTGATTCTTTCATTTGTGTCTTGAGATGGTATTTGCAATTCATGCTATTTAAACTCTCACCTGTAGTCTTTAAACTACCTGCCCTCTCCATGTCCTATGAAAGCTTTACAAGTAACTTCACAAATTAAAGCACAGAAATCTTTTAAAAATGCAAATACATTATCCTCATTTAAAAGTTTTACTTTACATACTATGGTTATATTTGCATTCCCATATTTATAGCAGCATAATTCACAATAACCAAATTACAGAACCAACCTAAGTGTCCATCAACAGATGGCTATGTAAACAAAATGTGAGATGCATAATATACACAATGGAACTTTATTCCGCCATAAGAAGAATAAAATTATGTCATTTGCAGGAAAATGGATGGAACTAAAGAACATCATGCTAAGTGAGATTAACCAGACTCAGAAAGTTATGAGTCATATGTTTTCTCTCATACAAGGAAACTAGAGAGATAAAAGGGAAAGAAAATGGACCTGAGAATATAAAACAGAGACCAACGGACTAAAAGAAGGGTCTGGGGAAGTAACGAGGAAGAGAGGAGAGGAGATAAAGTAAGAGTATGAGGGAAAGAAACAGATCAAATTGAGAGTGGTACATGTATAAATATAGCACAATGAATTCCATTATTATATGAAACTATAATGCAGCAATAAAAAGTAAATTTTTAAAAGTTTTGCTTTAGTATTTTTATAACTCAAAACAGAACAACAAATGTATAGTTTAATGAATTGTTATAAGATAAACACCTTTTTACATAATGCTAGTTTAATCAAGGGCAATTTTGCCAGCTACCCAGAAACCATCTGTTTTTCTCCCAATCAAAAACTCTTCCCTTCTAAGAGTGACCACTCTCTTAACCTCTGTGGTATAATTTCCTTGATACTCAATAGTTTTATCACTCAAATCATATAATATCCCTATGCACTGTTGTTTTAATTTGTCCAATAGAGTTGGCAATAATCTAAATTTTGCTGATAACATTCCTATGATATAGAATAGCATGTTACTCTTTTTCAGCATTTCTTGAAAAATTTTTAATTGGATCCAGAGACAATATGGTTCATGTTCAATTTTTTGTGCAAGACACTTAATGGATTCATCTTACCTGAAGAGACGGTAATTGGAAGTCCTTTTTGTGACGTTAGCAGTCATTGATGCTTAATGTTTAAATTCATTAATTCATTAGTGTTTACAAAAGGATGAGATTCCAATTCTATCATTCATTATTTATATACTGGAAATTTCTTTAAAGAGAAATTATGCCATATTTGGTTCCCCAAGGGTATAGTTGATATAGAAAAAAGTAAATGCTTGAATCTCTTCTTATCAGTTTTTAACTGACAGAGGTAGTTTACTAGAATTCTTCAAGGATTTCCACTTAGTTATTATTGGTGAAGTATTATATGGGTATATAATTGTGTGCTGACATACACATGTGTGTCTCTGGGCTTTTAAAATATTTATGTTTTAGTTGTAGTTGGACACAATGCTTTTATTTTATTTATTTATTTTTATGTGGTGCTGAGGATAGAACCCAGGGCCTGCACATGCAAGACAAGCACTCTACCACTGAACTACAACCCCAGGCCCTGTGGTTTTTTGGTTCTGCTTTTTTGGGGACCAGCATAAACTCAAGGTTTAAATATATTTGATGTGTTTTAATTCATCATATATATTTTCTTTATTGATACTCAAATTGTCCCATCTTTCTCAAGCAGAAGAATCATGTTGTCTTGATTCCTTTTGATATGTATATATAAACTACAATAGGTAGTTTTTAATAGCTTGCTTGCTTTCTATTATAATAAGATGTTCTAAATTAATTTTGAAAATGTTCTGCCCCAGGCCAAAAATAAGTTATTCCTCTAAGAAGCCCAGGGTTCTCTAAGCAGAGAAGTGTTTATTCAAAACCACAACCTTAGTGATGTCTACTGTTACTATTTGACCAAAACGTTGTTAGGAAAAAATTTTTAAAAATGTTTATAAGATTGACTTTCTATTGATTCTCAGTTTGGCACTTTTCCCAAGTATTCCACTATTATTTCTTAGCAAATTCTATTGACCACTCTCCAAGAGGACCGGTTTATACCTCTCCTTTCTACTCAAATCTTCTACATCCACACCCCTCACTTTTAGTTGACAACCTAATCTTAAATTTCAAATAGAAATAGATGCAGTAGGATGAAAACTACCTCATCTAACATAAGTTTTATAAATGCATATGCATTCTTTTTTCATCCTCACCCTTCCCTCTGGTTATAATCTCCCTAACATTTTTAAGGTACTTCTCTTGTGCTCCAGATCCTTCCCATCTCAGCTTTTCAAAGGCTTTACTCCTGCAATTATCCTATCCCTAAGCTGCACCACTGCTTTCTCTACTGGATCAAGTTTATTGACATAAAAATCTGTCCTAACATTATCCATATCTTCAAAAGATTAAATTTTGTCCCTTATTCTCTCCTTCATAGCAAAGCTCCTAAAATTATTTGCAAATTCTTATTTATCTGTTTTTATATCTCCCATCCTTCTTCAATCTATCAGTAAAGCTTTTCACCCCACACCACTCCCTCAACTCTTACCAAAGATATTGATGATTGACCCCTGAGTACAGATAAAGGTCGCTCTCAACTTTCATCTTCCCTGACTTCTGCATTGTTGACTTTGCTCCTTCTTAAAACACTTCGCAGTCTCTGTGATACTAAATTTACCTGGGTTTCCTCCTGATCACTGCCTGCTACTTCTCAGGACCTTGGCTGCTTCTTCCTCCTCTAATAGTCCTCTGGTTGTAGAACTGTTCTAAGGTTCTACAGTCCATCTCTCTTTTCCATCTATACTCTCTTGATATATCTCAACCAGTGTCATAGTCCTCTCCTTTAAGCTACAAACTATAAAACTACCTACCTACTTAAGTCTTTCTCATCATTCAGGCCTCAGCTCAGACCTCAGTTCCTTAAACAGGGCTTCTCTGACAACAGGAGTCAAAGCACCTCTACCACACCATTTTTATCATCTTCATAATACATAAATATCTGAAATTATCTTATGTATTTGTTCGTGTTTATTGTCTGTCTCTTCCCTGGCAACACCCTGGTGTGTATATGTGTGTGTGTGTGTCACACACACACACACAAAGCAGTAAGGTCCTTAAGTACAGAGACTCTGATTTAGTTATATTGGTACCCCAATGCCGTATGTTGGCATACAGGATTCATCTGACAATATGTATTAACTTGAATGCTCAAAAATAAGGTTTTTATAATCAAAATTTTTAAAAGAACAGAAAACATAAGATAATCGTTGACTTACATTGACTTAGTAAGTCACCATAATTTTTTAAATATTTATTTAGTTGTAGATGAACACACAGTATCTTTATTTATGTTTATGTGGTTCTGTGGATTGAGCCAAGTGCCTCACATATGCAAGTCAAGCACTTTACCACTGAGCTACAGCCACAGCCCCAAATCACCATAAATTTTATCATGACAGTAAGCACTCTTAGGAAGAATACTGATGACTGTCTAATCCAATAAGAACATAAATTAAGTTGACACTAAGTTATATCCTTTCCTGGTTTTCTTGTTGTATCATATAAATTTATTGTTCCTCCATAATGAGAATAAGCTCTTTATAAATTATACATTTATCCCTGTCATAGTCAAATTGACCCTAGGTGACCAGCAGGATCTCAATGTACAACTATAAATTTGAAATTCTTAAGGAAAGAATTTATGTTGAATTACATTAAGAAGGTCTTGGCAATATAATATTAAATAATATTTCTTGGGAACTTGTCAGCCACAGTTTTCCAAGTGACACTGGTTTCAGGAAACAATTATGTTTTAGTGAGGGACAACAAATGATACCAAAATTAACACCAATTAAATACCAAGATTTATTATATAACAGATCTGAGCTCAGCTTCAATGAAAGAGCCGTTTGGCCACTTATAATCTCTTGCACAAAGTAGAAATACATTCATAGCAAAATGTTTACTCTTGAAGATGATTCAGTAAGTCAAAAATCTGTAATATCCCATTAAAGCCAAGCGTTGTGAGTTATTTGCAAGACTTCCAGGAATGTCTCCATGATTAGAAATCTAATGAAATATTCAAAAGTGTCTGGCACAGAAATGATTAAAACTTTTTGGTACAGAGTTGAATATGAAGCATTAATCCTCAACATACACATGATATAGTTACAAAATAAAAATTTAGACAAGAAAGTATTAATGATATCTTTAAATGTACGCAATTATAATGAAGAAAAACTTTTCATTGTTATTTTTGTGGTTTATTAATTTGTTTAAATGTTTAACTTTTATTCAAAGTATGTGAAACAGGCCAACTGAAAATATTCACAGTGTGTGTCTATAAGAACTGAGACAATTTTAAAATGTGTATTGTTTTTTTCATATACATAAACTTTTCTCATCACCTCTAACATTGCATATATTCTCTCAAAAGAGATTTAGGAAATGAGGTAATAAGTTTTATTTTTTCATGTTTTCTCAGATAAAATCCCTAATGAAGTTTATTTTATGTCAAAATAGAATTCATTTTATAATATACAACTTTCTATTATAACTGGACATATATTTTCTTTAGGAAATGGGTTTACAACCCTGCTCCTGGGTTAGTGGAGGAAGCAAGAACGTGTCAATTTTCTATAATAATACCCTTTTCCACTACAAAAGCTGATTTTACTGTTTTCTGAAATAAGGAAATTATACTCCATGTTTTTCACAAAATGTGAGCATGTATTGATGAGCCCTGGAAGTAACCCAGAGTTGAGTTATATTAACAGGTCTACATTAATGGGAAAAGCAGTACAAATGAAAAGACTCAATTTTGTTTTACTTCAATTTCTCAGCTTTTTGATGATAAGAAAACAATTCAGTAGAAACCATACTTCAAATTTTGAACTCTGATCTTTTGGGGAGACTAGTAATATGTGTTATGACACACTTGTGATGCTAGGCAGCAGCAGGGAGCCCCAGCTCCCAGTTAGCCACACCATCATGAGGGTAAACAACTGATACTCTACAGTGCATCATGCAGCTAAGGTGTTCCATAAGTTAGATGAACTAAATGTATTCTTGCCTAACAATTTTCTAAATTTATGATGGGTATAACAGGATGTAACCCCATGGTAATCAACAAGCATCTGTACTTTTAGAAAGCTAAGCTTAGATAAAATGTGAGGATAAAAATGCAGAGTTAAGAGTCATATGCCTAGAGTAGAAAGGAACAGAAGAAATTACAAAGAAAGAAAGACAAATGGAGGGGGGGCAAGAGAGAAGTATTGCAAAATTCACACCCATTAAAGAAAGAAAAGCAAAGAATACCTAAGAAGAGTCCTCAAGAATAAAATGATTTAATAATTAGGGTGTCCAGTGTTTTGAAGCCAAGAGAAGTCAAGGGAAGAAAATATTAAAAAGGCATGGACCAATTTGGTCATACCTTGGAATAAATTTTTAAAAGAATTCTTGAAACTGTTTTTTTTTCTCAAACTATTTTATTATAATAGTCAACATGATGCTATATCACTATCAAATATATTATGCATTTCCTGTAGATAAAAATATTCTTCATAATCATAACCAGGATATTAATACCATACATTTCTACCATTTAATCCTGACATCACTCACATTTTATCCATTGTCCCAATGATGTACTTCATAATACGAGTCTAATTAAAAATCTTATGTAGTATTTAGTTGCCATGGCACTTTGGTCCCTTTTAATCTGCAACATTTTCTTAGTCTCTTTTCGACTTTCATATATTTTAATACTTTGGAAGTTACAAATGTTTGTATAGAATTTCCCTCAATTTTAGGTCTGTGTGAGATTTCCACATGATTAGATTCAAGTTACACATCCTTTGCATGATCATAAAAGTGATGCTGGCTGCTTCCTGCTAACTCTCAGGTGGCACCCCACCCTGCCCCAGTCCCAACTTGTCTTATTACTGAGAATGCTCACTTTGATCACTTGCTAAGGTGGTGTCCTCCAGGCTTCTTTACTACAGAGAACTCTTTTCTTCTTTGTAATTAACAGGTATTTTGTGGGAGGATTCTTTAAAACTCTGTAAATACATTGTTTCTTCATCCAACTTTCAATTATTCATTTGTTTATGTATATCAGTATGGGTTCACAGTTTGTAATTTTACTCAGTAGGCTGCAGAATTCTGTGTTTGTTTTGTTTTGTTTACAATATTGGGGATGGAACTTGGGGTCTTATGCATGCTAGGCAAGCATCCACCACTGAGGCAAACCCGAGGCCACCCAGATTTTAATCTGTTACAAGTATGATTCATTTGATGCCCTACTGTCCTAGATATGACAAGTGGGAGACAGTTCAAGTTGGCGTCTCTGTCCTTTTGACATATCCCATTTAAATACATCCCATTTAAATACATCTTTCCTTTCTAGCACAAAACATCTGTTACTTTGTTGCAGCCCTGAAATCAGCAATTTCTCTAAGGAATTCTTACTCCTTTTGGTGGAGAATTGTATTTAGTTCTGAGCTCTGTGTGTTCAATTTCACTGAGGTATTGTTGCTCCCAGCCCAACCTAATGGACTGAGTTAGAGAACATTCGTATGTCACATACTTCAAATATATCTGTGTTTGTGTGTGTATACACATACACATTCACTTTTATACCTATCTATATATATATAGATACTGAAAACCATAAATACCACCATGATGGTGCCTTCTAGTTTTCTTCCTCCAGTTTTCACTCACTTGTCCTATTTTAAAAAACCTAGTTCCTGTTATGCTTAATGTTTTCACTTATTGAGTCAGTCCTCCTGAATGAAAACAATCTTCTCTCCTCCCCTCCACAAGTGGACACCTCACTCACCTCATCAGCCTCCAATCTCTGAAGCAGATAGCCCTCATATACAGATACCCTCCTTACCCCACTGGGGCTATAACAACATTGGATCACTGTCCTACACTGGGTCCTTTCTCACTTTGTTAGCCTCTTGCACCCTCATCCCAGTCTATGTGGGTGTTTCAAACCTAGCCCAGGCTTCAACAATTTGTGCTAGGTCTCCAACCCTTTCAGTCAGAGAACAGAATAAAGATACATGATGCAGATAAGAACACAGCCTTACTGCTGCTGCCACTTCTGTGGAACACAGAAAAACTAGTACTGGTTGAGCAGAAAGAGGCTTTAATTATCTACAGCTGCTACAGTGATGCCAATCTACATGACATCTTTACATATTAAAATTTTTATCCCTTTTCTTATCATACTTATGAAAATTAACTTTTCTAATTCTTTTATCTTTCACTATTCTTTATTGTTTTTCATAATATGAAACAAACTGGTTTTTCTCCTTTCAGATTTAATATATTTCTTTTAACCATACAAAATTCTGTCCCATCAATCATAATATTTCAACATAGTCTGTGAGGCAAGGGTCTAATACTCCACTATATATTTCTCCAAATATCATACTTCTGACATAACTACTCTTTTTCCTCATTATTATCTCCTTTCCTTTGACACCTGCTTTGCTTTTTCCTCCAAATTATCAGCCTATTATCAAACTTCCTCATTTACTCAACTAGGTTTTATCCACTCTGCCAACAATTCTTAACTCCTTCATCTATTCCTCTATCACACCCTTTCTGAAAACCTGCAAATCTAAATTAATCTACCTGCCTTCTCTTCTCTTCAACCTCAACTGTCTACAGAATGATGCTTTAAGAATGCATTCTACCAGGTGTGTGAGATCCATTAAGACCTCCCGGTTTCTCTGGTGTCATCGAGGTCCTCATGACTCAACATGCTTTCCTCAAGTACCTCCTACTAGCTATTCTTAGATTCTCCATGAGAGCTGCTTTACATTTCCCCTCCCCCTTACTCCCCCTACCCACATCTTCATAAGATTAGCATACTTTTGTATGTCTCTAAAGGGAAAATAGGGGCTCTCAGCTTCTACCCATCCACCTATAAACTTCTATCAGTACCTATGCTGCTTTGTTATAGTATTAGAAAACAACCTGTCAGTGTCTCTGTCCTCTAATCCAGTTCATTGATGGTGTCACTCTCTGGCTACTTCTCAGTCTTCCCCACAGTTTCCTTTGTTTCTGCTTATACCTTAAATTCTGGTGGCATTCTCTAAGTTCAAATGTTTAAAGTTTCACGTTTTTATTCTAATAAAGAAAGAAAGCCTAGGGATCCCTTGCTTTGCTCCCACCCTTGGATTCATTTTCAAAGTTCACTTTGTCTCAGCTTCAGCTCTGTATGATCCTTTGGCTTTATCTCCCATTTTTGGTCCCACCCTTGCTCTTGGCATTTGATCAACTATTTTAGCCTGAGAACTATCTAGTTTCCAATTCTAGTGATCTTTTAAGGATTCATTTAGGCAATCCTCCAATACCTCTGGCTCCTCTTACTGCCCAGCTAGTTCCTAATTGCTTATCAGAGACCATTCAAGTGTTAGCTCTTCTTGAAAATATTTCCTGACCCACATTCTCAAGCTGAGTTTGAAATCCCTCTGTAATTCCACAAAACCTTGGGGTGTTTCTCCACTGAAACACTTATCATTCTGTCATAATTTTTCACTTTCTCATATATACACCCTACTAGATTATAAACTCTTGAAGTCAAGAATTTTGTGTTTCTTACTAAAAAAAAGAAAAAAGAAGGAAACAGAGAATAATGGCAAGAATAATGAGAAAGTAATCACTAACTAGCCCAACAGTGGATGGAGTATCTACAGGAGCTATGTGATCAATGGGTATAATTTGGGAGATCTTCTGAAAATGACAGGGCACAAAGGAACAGATAGAAAAAAATAAAGAAAAAATAGCAAAAATCATAACCAGTGTTAGGCTCTAAGACTTGAAGTACTTGGCAGCCAAGAGATCAAGCACTGGAGAACTTAGTGTGAACACTGAAGCAACATGTCTCAGTGACAGTAAAGGACTGAGGACATGGAGACAACTAACAGTTCCAGAGCTACTACATCTGAGGAAGAATCACTAATATCAGCTCTGAATGAAAAGTAAAAAACTAAGGTGGTTTAAGTATTTCTAAAGTTTCTAAAGTTTCAGTCCTAAAAGTTCCTAGAAATAAAAGAAAAGGAGCACCTGAGTACTAATTCTACTACAGAAGTAAAAGAATTCTTAATTGAAGCCACAGAGAAAAGTAGGTTTCCTATTTTCTCTGGGTACCTACTTCCCAGAGTAAGTTCTCCTTATTATCATATAACATCTTAATAATATTAGTAAAAGTGATTATTTTCTTTGTATAACTATTTGATTTTGCTCTACAATGAAAATTATGTGAATTTGTTTATTGCAGATATTGACTTAAAGCTTTATTTCTGGATTTAATCCTTACGAGAAGTGAAAATTAATATGGTGAACAGATTTTTAAGATGGACTCAAAGACTTAGAAGCCTCCTAGTGTCCACACTTTGATAATTCTCAGACTGTACATACAATAGATTTTACTTTGATTAAATTATGTTAACACAGCTTTACACTAGGAAGATTATCTATATGACCTTGTACTGTCCCAAAATAGATATTTTTCCCCAGCTGGTCACAGAAGCGGAAAGTCAGAGGTTCAAGGCATGAGGATTCCAAGTACTGTTGCTGACATTGATAAGGCCAAGTGTCAAGGAGTAAGATCTACTTGTGGAACTAAGAGCAGCTCCTAGCTGACAGCCAGCAAGGAAACAGGGACTTGGGTCCTGAAATTTCAAGGAATTCAATTCTGCTAACAAGAATGAGCTTGGAAGCAGATTTTTTGCAAGTCTCTAGGTAAGAACATAGTCCTTCTGACACCTTGAATTGAGCCTTGTGATACCCTAAGCAGAGAACCCAACTACCCCATGCCAGACATCTGTCCCAAAAAAAACTGTAAGTAATAAGTAGATGTTATTTTAACCTGCCAAATTAGTGTAATTTGTTACAAAGTAACAAAACTAACCCAAATACTGTCTATATAAAAAGTGAAATTCAGATACTCATTTCATCATTTATAGACATGACACAATGCTAGACATCAAGGAAAACAAAAGAGGACAATCCAGGTATAGCCGAATACCTCAGTTCTCACTTCTATGACCAAATTACCAATTAACAGCATCAATGGGTCAGGTCTAAATAGCTTACATAGTTGGCTCCAGTTTCCAGAAATCAAAAATGGCTACTAAGATTGGCAATATTCTTCTAAATGGTGGTTAATACACTAGCTATTGCAATTCAATTTCAATTACCTACCAATTGCCTAACTAGAAGGTCTGAGGCTTGTAAGAGGTAGAACTAGAACAGACAAAAGAATGTGGAGATATGGATTACTAGAAATCTTTTAGGGAATTAGTGGTCCTTAGTGTGGCATTCCTCTTGGTTTGACTGTCTTTCCTTGAAGACAAAACTTTTAAAGAGGCAGAATTGTAACATAAAAATGCATTTTAATGACTTACAAAAATGTATATTGATAAGCTTGATTCTGATTCTCTAATATTTTCCTTGAGAATTAATATTTAACTACTACTAATGTTTCTGACCTTTATACATTTTCAATTTACTGCATTTAGTCCTTCAATTTTAAAGGAGTCTTAAATATTATCATATAGTAAATTCAAGTACAATAAAACTCTGTGTTCTCACAATTTTGGACATTGATTTATGTAACTAATAATTTACTGAGAGAACCCTATTATACTTTATGATTTTATACAATAGAAGGGCACTGGATAGGAATAGTATTTTTAGGCATGACTATGAAATCTTAGAATGGTCAGTTAATTCCACTAACCTCAGTAATTTATAGTTAAGTAAAAGAAAAGTGGGTCTAGAGTGAACCATAAAGCTATGACTCAATATTCTCTGCAATATATAGTATTATCTTTTCTAATCCTGAGATTGCAACAGAAAAAACTTTACTACTTTATTTTCATTTTTCTTTGCAATAGGTGCTAGCTACCAAAGCACTTTAGGAAAGAAGAATGGAAAATCCTTTTACAGACTTTTTAAATAAAAATACATATTCTCTTGTTTTTTATTTGTTTTAATTAGTTATATATGACAGTAGAGTGTACTTTGATATATCATATATAATGGAGTATAATTTCTAATTTTTCTGGTTCTATATGACGTAGAATCCCACAGGCCATATAGTTACATATGTACATGGGGTAATAATGTCTGATTCTCCTGCTCTTCCTTGTAGTTTTAGGCACATGGTTAAGTATCAGGTCATTATATGAAGAAAAAGGAGGGATGATGAGTGGGAGATTAAAGACTTTTCTGACAGCAGCCCAAAGAGGAAGTGTCATTGGAAATTTAATTTCTACTCCTGATACTGAACTTACAGAAATTTCTCTATGTATCTATTGAAAAGAGAGGTGTTTGTTTCATGATTTCAATAATACTCTTTTATTTAGAGAAGTTTGGCTGATTAGGTCATTTTAAAACAATTCCCTATTTTTTTCAACAAATCATTGACTTTATTTTTCCCTTCCACATAAACACAAAATTTGCTATTATAAAATAAAAATACTTTCCTTGGTAAGATACAGATAACATCTTCCATTTTTTTAATAACTGGTAGAGAAATGACACTTCTATTTTCCAAAATGAGAAATGCTGATTATTATTGTTCCATTATATATTGTGGCCACAATTGGTGATAATTTTAAAATTGTTTCACCAACATGATAAATAAACTACTTTTGTTTACTCTATAAGTACAAACTGGCATTCACTGTACAATGACCATTATAAAGTAAAAAACATGATAGTGTTTTAAAAAAATAACGTGTTTGTTAATATAAGCCATGCCAACTAACCCCTTCAACTGGCAGTTCCCTTCATATAGACAGCAAGTACTCTTTACTTGGATGACAATCTTTTAGTCATTTCATAACATGTAAGCTCCCTATTCTCTTATTATTTAGGTAACATATGTATTGTGGCCTTATATTTAGTTATCTGTAACTTTCAGGAACAAGACAAACATCTCCAATGGTGAATGTCTGATGAATGAAAAATGAGTTTATTCTTGACATACTGAGAAACACAGATGTTCTCAATTATTTCCAAAATTCTTATCAGGAAAAGCAAGAATGTCTCGATACTATAGAAAACAAATGCTTTTTTACAACAACCTGATGGAAAGAAACATGCCCTTTCTCAAGTCAAAATTTGGTAGTCAATTATATCAAATAATAAAAAATTATCTTCAATAAAATTAATATTAGTATAATAATATTCCAACTGATCACAGATAATTTTTAAAAGGACTTAAAAGAATATCAAAGATGATTTAATGATTTAAAAAGAAACCCTTAAAGGAAGGACTTTTTAAAGGATGTAGCAGAGAAGATGTAAAAAGAAAAACACAATAGTTTTAAAATATTTATAGAATTTTTACAAAAAGCATAAGAATCATTACTTTTTAAATATCACTCAGTAATAAAAACTTAGGTAAAAGTGATTCAAGCTTGGATTTCAAAGCCTGTTAAATATTTATTAGGAAGATGTGTTCATACTTTCTATGACATGGATAAAGTAGCTAACATATTCATGTCTTTCTCAACCTGTTTGACTTCATTTCAAGATATTTTACAGTGAGAGGAAGACACAATCAATTGTATTATTTAATTTTGGAAGGAAAGCAGTCACCCTTACCTACTTCTGTGTTCAAACCTTAGGTGATATTTGTTTCTTCTAACTCCCTTTCAGTATGGAGGGTAAGAACAAAGACACCAGAAATATTTCATAAGACAGATTAAAATTGTTTGACTATAACATTATAATGAAGAAAATTTTAAAATACCCAGAGCTATGAAGCAATACCTAAAATGAAGACAGAAAAACATAAGCAACAGCCATAGTACTGTAGACTCGTTTACAAAAAACCAATGGCATAAGTACCAAAGACTTCCCAAGCATCCAGTCTTCTCATTCTGTTTGAATTAATAATCTGTATCCAAACAGAATAATTACTTAGTCTCACATCTACCCTAATATCTCAGGTTTTCTTCCAATGTTACAAATAATAACAATGAGGAAGAAAAAAGCTTGTGTAGCTCTCAAAGAAAAAAAATACATATCCTATCAAACATTTATTGGCAATGTAAAGAAAACAAATCCTTTAGTTACTTAATGTGCATGGAATGAAAGTCAGATCTAAGGCCAATATAAACTATGAACAGAGATCCAACAGTGGAAATAGAAGAGACACTCAATATTGATGTATACCACAATAATGCCACTGCATTTTATGCAAGAAGTCAAAGGTACTAAGGACAAAAAATAGCAATAGGAACAAAAAAAAAGATACAAGTAGAACTCAATTACTTCCAAATAAATAACACTTAACTCAGACCATTAAAATTTACCCCAATGTTTACAAGAAATTTAACTATGCCGTTCACAATCCCAACTCCAAAATCTTAAGGAAATCTGTACCATTAACGTTAAAAAACTTTCACTAATCATGCTGCTGTTGCTATAAACTGAATACTTTCATTCTCATTTCTCTGACAAACAGCATTCTTGGAGAAGAAGCTCTTTTTAGCTGAAGCTTTGTTTTCAGGTTCCTTTCAAATTGCAGAATAACATAAATTCTGAAGTCTTAACTCTTGGCCTTTAACCAGAAATCTTAAGTGTTTGCAGAGCTTTACTTTAAAAGCCTACCCTTGCAGATTAATTTATCTAAACCCCAAACTAATTGATCAAGCCATTTGACCAATTAGTTTCATATCCTTTTCTAACGTTATAGAAAACTAACAAAGCCTCACATGCAAAATCTGAGAATTACAGAAATTGGCCTTTATCAGAAAAAAAAAAAAAAAAAAAGCTAATTAAGGCATTGTACCTGGTAGTGGTTTTGGGTTTTGTTTTTTGTTTTGGTTGGTTTTCTGGTCTTTTCTAAAAAAAAAAAAAAAAAGAAAGAAAGAAAAAGAAAATTCATCCATAGATATATGTAAGCCACATGAATAGACTTGACATACTACCAAATACAGTTCAAGCAAATTCCTCTAATGTGAAGATATTCTTGCAAAGAATTTTCCAGGGGAGACTGCTACTAATAGGTCCTAAGAAACTAAACCCTCCCATTCTACTCCATAAAACAAATATTGACCATCTTCCCTCAGATTTAGATTACTCCTGCACATACTCAAATTATACTATCACTGGGAATCTTTCATTGTCCTTTAAGTGTAGCATGAGTTAGAAAGAAGCTTTCAAAAAGAAGAGTTGTATTATACTCATATCAGTAAGACTTCATTCAGAATGGAGTTCTCAGATCACCTCTTTTGGAGAACTGGTCCTGAATTCCACTTAAATCTAGTTGAAGGGTCCCTCCTGTATGAGTCCATAGCACCTAATATTCTCCTATTATGGTATTTGTGGTATTTATCACACAGTATTATAACAGCTTGATTTTTTTCCTCCTCTGTTAGACCACAGGTTTCATGAGACAAACTGTTATGTCTGTGTTATGTCTGTTTTGTTTGCATTATTTGTCATATTACAATGATCTAACAGTGTTTGGCACATTAAAGCTGGCCACAAATTCTTTGATATATTTCTCCAGAAATATGGTCTAGTTTGCCTCCTTGACTCTGTATGGCTTCTGTAAGTGGTTTGACCAACAGAATTTGGCAGAAATAAAACTGGGTGGTTTCCAATTATGTCTCTTGTGTGTGTGTGTGTGTGTGTGTGTGTGTGTGTGTGTGTGTGTGTGTGTATGTCTTTCTATCCATGCCCCCGCCCCAGCCGTGGGAATCAACCACCACCTCAGACATGCTGGGCAAGCAATCTCCTACTGAGTTACACTCCAAAACCCTCAATAAATTCTCAAGAAACCAGCAGCTTCAACTTCTTGTCTCTTAGATCACTTCCTCTTAGAGCCCCAAGACTAATTGGGGAATGATATAAGTTTCCAAGAACAACAAAAGCATGAAGAGTTTCAAGGGAATAAGCTCCCAGGAATCTACCTACCATCTCTCCCTTCTCTAAAATTGATCTGATAAGACATGTTGTAGTTCTCTAAAGATACACCCACTCATGCAGGTTCTCCATTCCCTATATATATATATATATTTTTAACAATAGGCCTTCCCTCATCTCACAAAAGAAAGACACCAAATGATCTATTCTGAAATTTACTACACCACACTGTCAAAAGGTATACAAGTTTACAAAAGGTAAACTTCCAGGATTTTTCTTGGATTTGATGTGACTTGCCTTACCTAGTATTTCACATGTATGTTATGAGTAAACTGTGGCACTATAAAGAGGTATTTAGGCTCTGAGTTCAGACAGTATACAGTAGATCAGTGAAAAGCGGCTTTACTCTTGAGGGACACACCCATGAAAGTAAGGCAGGAAAAAAAAACAGGTTGAAATTGGCTTTCCCCCTTGTACATGTAAGTAAAAACATGTTTCCAGCTATTCCTAATACTTAAACATGTCCACAAGAAAGAAAAAGTCTTCAAACACCTGAAAGTAGTAAATAGTGATATTGATTATTTTAATATAAACTGAATATTTTCGAAAACAACTAAATATTTCTAGATATACTGGCTAATATCTGCAGATAAAAATTTCATACAATTGCATTCAAATAAAATGTTTAACATTCACTTAGATAATACTTAGTCATATTTATTCCTATTATAGTTAATTATATTATTGTTCTGTAAAATATTTCATATTTTTTATATCTTTATCCAGAAAGTAAAATTATTTACCAGTTATTTCTAGCAATATTTACTTTTCTTTCATTAAGCGTATGGGAAATTTGATCACTAAATCTTTCAAAATTAATGACGAGTTTTTTTTGCATTTTTTAATACTTTTTAATGAACCATAGTGTGCTTAACCACTGAGCAAAATCCCCAAACCATTTTTTTTTTTTGAGACAGTGTCTCACTAAGTTTCTTAAGGCTTCACTAAATTGTTGAGGCTAGCTTTGAACTTGCAATCCTCCTGCCTCAGCCTCCTGAGCCACTGGGATTACAGGTATGTACTACTGCACCCTGCTGCTTTATATTTTAAGTGAATAAATCAACTTAATTACATGTGTATCATTCTAATAATAATAGTATGACCTTTTATTACTCAATCACATAAAGATTTGTCCTATAAGCTATTTCTTAGTGATTTATAATACTTCAAAAAAATACATTTTGAATTGAAAAATGGAATCATAATTTTCAGACAGAAAGTTTAATTTTCCTAAAAAATCTGATAAAGAAGACTGTTTGGGCTAATATATGAAAAAATATATATGAAAAAAAAGTTTGACCTCTTTAGTAATCAGGGAAATGAAAATCAAAACTACACTGAGATTTCATCTCATACCATGTAGAATGGCAGCCATCAAGAAAATAAACAATAATAAAAGCTGCAGAGGATGTGGGAGAAAAGCAACATTTTTACACTGTTGGTGGGACAGCAAGTTAGTATAACCGCTTATAGAAATCAGTTTGGTAGTCCCTCAAAAACTAGAAATGGAACTACCATGTGACCCAGCCATACCACTCATTTATCGTAAAGAATTAAAGTCATTATACTATAGCAATAGAAACCAACAAAATTCACAATAGCCAAATTATGGATCCAGCTTAAATGCCAGCCAACAGATAAATGGATAAAGAAAATATGACACAGTTAAGCATGATGGACCACACCTGTAATCCAAGGTACTCTTGAGACTGAGGCAGAAGGATCACAAATTCAAGGCCAAACTCAGCAACTTAGATTTTTGTCTCAAAATAAAAAATTAAAAGGTCTGAGAATGTAACTCCATAGTAGAGCACTCATGGGTTCAAGCTCTAGTACTACAAGCTTGGGTGAGGGGTGGGGGGGCGGGAAGATATGTAGATATACACAATAGAGTTTTATTAAGCCACAAAAACAGTGAAATTATACCATTTTTAGGAACATGGATGGAACTTGAGAGCATCATGTTAAGTGAAATAAGACAAACTCCAAAAGTCAAGGGTTGTATGTTTTCTCTCCTATGTGGAAGCTAGAAAGAAAAAAGAACAGGGAGAAGAAAGCAGGTTCAGGGGAATCTAACAAAAATAGAAGGGAGACCAGTAGAGTAAAGGGACCAGGAGGAGGGAAAAGGAAAGGGAAGGTACTAGTGAACAAAATTGACCACATTATATTATTTTTCTATTATATTCATATTCAAATATGCAATAATGAATCCACTATTATGTATAATTATAATGCAACAATAAAATAAGATAACCTGAATTTGCAAAAGCAAAAACAAAACAAATAAGTTTCTATAATATATTCTATGTGATTTCTGGCACAAAACTAAAATAAAGTTTTAAGAATTCAGTGACATTGCCATGATAAAACTCTCTGCATTCTCATCTATTAAGTAATGTATAGTTATATGTACATGAATCTGAGGAGGGAAATCTCCATTTCATTAGATGATTATCAAAGTTTTATGTTTGATAATTTAACACACATATCTGTTGTTAGAGAAATTATAATATTAGTAATAATACTAATAAGAAAAATTTTAGAAGTCGGAGCCTTAATTACAAATAATATTAATGCCACTTTATAGACAGTTTTGTCACAATGAAGAAGAGCAGTTGATCAATAAAAGACTTTCAAACATTAAAATGTATTATATTGGTATAACATCATAAAAAGCATATTTAAAATACAAATTCAAAGAACTAAAAAAATTACAATATTTCTGTTAAAAAAGCTTTTGTTTTGTTTCATTTTTTGTTTGTTTGTTTGGAACCATGTATGAACCCTATGCAACATCCCCAACCCTTTTTATTTTGAGACAGTGTCTTTCTAAATTGCTTTGGATCTCATTAAATTGCTAAGGCTGACTTTGAACTTGTGATCCTCCTGCCTTGGTATCTGTAGTTGATGGAATTATAGGCATGCGCCACCACACCCAGCCAAAAAAAACACTATTAAAATATTTTCTTTTTAAGTTTTATTTTTCGCAGTGCTGGGGCCAAACCCAGGATTTTGTGTATGCTAAGCAAACACTACCACTGTGTGGAAATCCCTAGCACATATTTTTGTACATTTTAAGTGGATATAACGTATAAAATTTAAAATTGAATTGCTTTAGACATATGAAATGTCAATACTTTAAGTATGCTGGAAACTACATGGTTTGCAACTATTTAGATATATGACAAAAGTTTTCAGATGTCAAGTTAAAAAGGGCAAGGCGTGAACAATTTTTCAAAATTCTCTTAAGGGATTGACAAACAACATATTAAGATTATCACCAATCTACAATAATGAAAATACACTTAATTTTTCACTAATGTTGACAGATGCACCATCTTAGTTCCCTATATGAATCAAAAATTCACTATTTAATCACATTCATTTCATAATGTGACTAGTCACAGAATTGAGCAAAATTCTTAAATCAATTGAGGGACACACCAAGAATAGAACTATTTCAATAAAGAATTAACAATGGTTTAGTATCTAAGATATACAGTTTTCACTAATTTAAGATAAAATATGAATTTTAAAAGTTATGTTTTACTATTTCCTGATTATTCTTATCAAATTAATGATCCACGTTTTCTATAAAATTTTAATAATTGTAGAATACCCCCATTGGTATAGTTTATACATTGGTCCTTTTGCAATATAACATGAAGTAAAAAGAGAAAAAACTGAGTTTATATTAAGAATGTGGCACACACCTGGAATCCCAACATGTCAGATCACAAGTTTGAGGCCCAGCCTCTGCATCTGAGTCAGACACTTAGCATCTTAGCAAGACCTTGTATAGAAATAAAAAATAAAAAAGGACTGGGAATATAGCTCAGAAGTAAAACATACCGAAGTTCAATCCACAGTACCAAAACACGACAACAAAAAAACTAATAATTCTTCCAAAAAGAGAATGGGAAATAACAATCATTTGGCACTGATGAAATCCCTCTCAAGTGTGCAATTATAGACTTAAGAGTATAATTGCTGAGTATATTTAAATTTATTCTAATATTTGAGAGCATAGTGATAACCAAAAGAACTTTATTTTTAAGCTCCCAAATATATAACTAAAATGTGAGTTTAAAAGGGACAGGTACAAAATTAGCAAAGAATTCTTCAAATGCATTAAGAATTGGAATCTCAGTCTTTAAACCTACTTAAGATCTTGCCTAATTAACTATGTTACATGTTTACAGGTGGTAAAACAAAGATACTGGTATTTAGAAAGTATTTTTAAAAAACAAAGACCTCAAATGATGTTTTTAATATCTGCTCAGGTTGTTTGTTTTCCTCTCAAAGTAAAGTGAAACAAAAGTAATAAAAGTTTTCACTAAATCAATAGTTTTGAGGCAATAACCGATACAAGTCACATATTCAGTAAAACCACAGAAACACAGATTCAGAAGGCAATTTTCCCATTTTCTCTGAGCTGCCAGAAGCCACCAAACCCTGCAGGAGAGAAGGGGTGAAACCCTGATGAGATTAGGCAGGGGCTGGGGATGTAGCTCAGTTGGTAAACTGTTGCCTTACATGCACAAGGCCCTGGGTTTGATCCCCAGCACTAGAAAAAAAGAAAAAAAGAAAAGATTAGGTAGGTTTATTTTCTTTCTTTCTTTTTAGTATTTTAAGGATTTGAGCTCTCCCCACTAAGTGTGAGAAGGGCTCAAGGGCTAATAAGTGTCCAAAATGTAGATTTGCAAGACTCACTTATTAAAGACAACTAATACACTAACATGTTAAAGATAAGAAAAAGATGACCTAAAGAAAACTATGCAATTGAGAACAAAATATAGTCAAAACCCAGGAGTGAAAACTGAGGTAGCTCTCAAGTCTAATGAAAGAAGTAGACATCTGGGAAAGGAAACAAAAGCACTTCTCTTAACTTTGAGCAGAATTTATCAAATGGGTCCTTTATATAAAAAACATTGAACAACATATTAGACACTGTTTCTAACTGTAGTTTTAATAGAATACATAAAAAGCCTTCTCTACTTGGCATTTCTTTCTCATATAGAACTTCATAAACAGAATGTAATGTTATGAATGTGTCTGTAAATCAGGCTGAATGCATCCACAACAATCTTAGCTAAGGATAGATCACTATATAGTTTAAGCATCAAACTGGAAGGCACATTTTCTACTAAGATACCAATATTTGTCTATTGATTGCGGTGGGAGTGAGAAAAAAAAAAGTTTTTTCACCAATTCCAGGTAACAGTTAACAGATATGTGGACAACAGAAATCCCTCACATAACTCTTAAACTGACTATAATAGCTTAAAATACAAATGAAACTTTTAGCATTTCATTCATCTATCTTCCAACCACAAGGAATACTTCTCACCACAGTCACTGGTAGTTTTCTCCCTTTAAGAACTAAAGAACGTGTCCTCTGAAATTGGGGTTGTTTTTTGTTTTAGCATTTATCTCATTCCAAATACAAGCCAAAAAAAAAAAAAAAGGTAGTTCCATTAGTGGGTTACATGCCTTAATACATACAGTATTTAAATTATTTCCTAATAAAATTATTTTTATTAGTATGTATTCTCATATTGTTTAGCAAGCTTTGTGCTCCATTTTGTTACATGAGAAATAATGAAAAACAATAAAAGAAAAGAACCACCTTACAAAACCCACCCATTGAGCAATCATAATATTAGGAATGCCTTATAACTGCAGGATAATAAATTGGAAGCTAAACTTAGCATAGAATTAATTTTTGCAAAAAGAAGTCTGCAAGATCAGTATCTCATTCATCTTACCAGAAAATTTAGTATGTGAGAAGAAAATTCTTCAATATCAAATATGTTTTTTTTTTGGTTAAGGGCTTCCTTGTGAAATACATAGTTTCAATTATTGCTTAGACTTAACACTTTCTATCTCTCTTCAAAAAATGTTTGTATTTCCTTAGAGGTACCAAAATAATGAGGTAGAACACTCATATTAACTGTCTTTATGACCTATAAACACAAAAACATTTTTAGTACTTTGTATATTGACTTGCTAGAGCCTTAGAAATGTCACTAATAATATTTACAATACATAATTTGCATTTGCATATTTAAAAATCTTCTAATACAAAAAATATAATTTTAGTGGATGATTCATGATACACATACTTTTTAAGTCTTATGTTTTACTAAATATAGTACATTTTATAACATCATAACCAATTATGTTCCAATTGTAACTACTATAAGCATTATGTCAAGCTAAGTTGCAATACCTAGAAAAATAAACTTCTGTCTTAGAAGTTAAAAATCTGATATCTGAGAACTATACATCTGAACTTTAGAGAAATCATTTCTAAGTTCTGCTATACACCTACTATAAAAAGACAGATTTAAGAGGGAGCATCTTATTTAAACATAATAACAATAGTCATTTTACAGATGAGGAAACTATTAAGATCAGGGAATTTGTGTTATAGACCCAAGATCACATAGTTAATAAGAAGCAATGCAGGGATTCAGATTGAGACTTTTCAGATCCAGGGCAAATACTAGGTTGGTAAAGTTAGTTCATGATTATTGCCCATTTTTACTCAACAAGGACTACTAGGTTCAGAGGTACTATGGTACTAGGTTCAGGAATACAGATAAAGGATATAGTATGGCCATTAAGAAAGAAGGCAGTGGGATAGAAAAGAAATTCAATGATTACATCTGGTGTAATACTGACTATGAAAGAGCCCAGGCAGTTTGGCAGGCAGGTATTCAACTTAAGATGATGAGCCAGGTAGAAGAAAGAGAGAATAAAAACAGAGAAGTAGACAAAGGGCCAGACGACAAAAATCCTTCAATGTCATGCTAAGGAGCTTTGCTTTTTTTCAGGGCAAAAAGAGAACTCTGAAAATGTAGTCCAGAGAATGACATAGTTAGATATACCTTCTTGAAAACCCAGGCGTTTTTTGTTTGTTTTTCGTTTTTAGTTTTCAAGGATGAATATGCAGTAGAAATTTAGGAAAAAATTGAAAAAGGCCTAATCTAAGAAAGCGTCAACATAGATTGAATGGACAAGACTGATCCAGCAGATAATTAAGAGGCAAAATTGACAAGGCTCAAAAAGGGAAAGAAAGGTAAGGAAATTCTGAATATCTCTGACGTATTCAGCTTATGTACCCAAGTGAATAGTATTTACCTTACAATGTTAGGAAACTTGGGGGGCTGGATGGTAGACTGAGTAGGTATAGGTAGTTCTGTGCCATACAAGAAGAGCTACTTAATAGTTGGAAATATGAGTAGTAAGCTTAGAAAGAGATATGGGTTAGAGATATTCAATTGAAAGTTCTCAGATTATGGATGAGTAAGAGAATATACAGAATGAAAAAAAAAAAAAAAGAACAAGACCCAGGAGTGAGGGGAAAAAAACAAAAAACCCCTCCAGAACACTGACATTGTAGAGGGTAGAATAAATTACTATCCAAAGTTGTACAGATTTAGAAGGAAACATACTGAAGAGGGGAAATGTATTAGATTTAGTTCATGGAAATAAAATGTTGAGCCAATTAAGTCACAGGGGACATGGAAAGGAATATGTAAGATAAGAAGGATAAGGCTACAAAATGTTTACATTCTTATAACTACAAGAGTGAAAAGAGCCAAAACACAGCTGGAGTTTAACTCTGAGGAGCAGAAGGTCCAGCTGAGACTGAACTATGCAGGGAGTTACAGAGTTCATCCCCACATTAATAATATCTTAATTTAAAAAATAGGTGCCCAGAAATGAAATGAATATTTTTATGATGGGAAAAAACATGGTCTAGCTGGTTCTTCCTTAGAGGAAAGAAAGGGCTGGTTCATGATGGATATGTGCAGTGAACAAAAAAGACAGGATTATGAGGATTGTCTTGGTTTAGAAATTAAAAAAAAAAAAACTATACTAAGCCTGAAAGCTTGAGAATTCCTTGTATACACAGCAGATATCTGTATCTCCAGCTGATGGATTTAGAGCCAGTATAAATACACCAGGTGTTGTGTATCCTGTCACCTCATGTACTTATAGTCACCATTTAGGACTGAAGACTGTGGAGTTAGTCATTCTCATGTGAATTGGTTACTGCTATTGGCAACTATGTTAGTTTACAGCCTTGCTCCATATCCTAAGAGGATTAAGTTCATTCAAGGCGATTAGGATAGATGAAAGAAAGCTAGTATTGCAACAGTCCTCTTACTGGTTTTTCCACCCCATTCTAGCCTATCATTTCCAACCTTTTGTCCACATGGAAGCCAAGGTAATCATCTAAAACTTTAATTGGATGCTATCATTCCCCTGTTTCAAATAGCTCAAAGGCTTTCCAAATGGATTATGAGTTGCACTGAAACCGTGACCCACAGGCCTACCTCATGTGACTCCTGTCTATTTCAAACCTCATTTCATGCCCCCTCTTCATTCCCAGACCTTTTGAACATGCTATTCCCTCAGCCTCAAATGTTACATTTTTTTTTTGTTTTTTACATATTGACACCTCATTCTTCAAATGTAAGTTAGAGACAGAACCCTAACTGCCTTACAAAAGGAAATCCTCCTATTATTATAACTCTCCCCTGTTCATTTTCTTCGTAACACAAACTGGACTCATATATTTCTTTGTTCACTTGACTATTATTACTTGTAAATTCCACAAAGGTAGGAAATATATTGTATGCACCTATTAGTTAATAGATGAATAAAAGGAAGTCTAGTAGAATAGAGGAAGGAGATGAAAGGGAGAATGAGAGAGAAAAGGAGGAGAGAAAAGGGGGATAGTAAACTAAAATCAATATCTACACATGTATGTGTTGTTGGGATGAAACCAACTACTATGTATAATCATAAAACTCTAATTAAAAAGGGGGATTATAGAACAGAAAGATAGGAATCAATCTCCATATTTCGTGCTTATGGCACATGAGCTGTCTGTCCCCTGGGGTTCCAGGTGCTATCCACAAACTCACATGAAAGGCTATATATTTATCTGCCTCTGGCCAGGGGCAGAATATGTACTTGCACTGTTGATACATTGGCTTTGTTTCCTCTGCTAACTCTGTATGCACTGGGGGCGAGGGGGTGGCAATTTCTTCCACTGGAATATGCCCAGTATTCATTTCCCACACAGTCCAGACTTTTTAATTAAATTTGGTCCAAAAAAAAAAAACCACATTTAAAGAAGTTTCTCTAAATACAGAGCTTCCAAATATAAACTGTGATTTTCAAGTGCCACACAAGTCCAAGAAGCATCAAAACTATGGGATTTCCTAGTAAACTGGTGCCATCCCCTGAAATTCACTACAATAGAGAGTGTGTTCAGAACAAAACACTTGAAGCATTAATTATATTGATTATGGAGTCTGGAGACAAACAGACATCTCACTCTATTCCCATCCTTGGAGCTCATGCTGAGTGGCCATGTTACAGGAGAGGCCACACAATTAAGCTGTTTTGGTTCACTGGGTTAGCAAGGTGTCCACTTTTTATTATTATTATTATTTTGTATCAGAGATTGAACCCGGGGTGCTTAACCATTGAGCCACATCCTCAGCCCATTTTTATAATTTATTAGAGACAGGGTCTCATTGAGTTGCTTAGTGCCTCACTAAGTTGCTGAGGCTGGGTTTGAACTCACAATCCTCCTGCCTCAGCCTTCCAAGTCACTGGGATTACAGGCATGCACCACCATGCCCAACTCAAATTGTCCACTTCTGTGAACAAAAAGGGCTCCATTTATGAGGCTGTGCCTACCTGTCTGCCAAGAAGCAATGTGACAGCAGCTCTAAGAGGGAGAAAAAGCCCAAGGACAGATTCAGTTTCTGTTCTCCATTATCTTTGAGAGGACGAGAAGAATTTACCAAGCAGTAAGTTCACATTAAAATTGTTGTGAATAATAACTAAAACAAAACATCTCTCACTTTCTTGGGTAACTATTGATTTGTCTTACCTGAGACCAGACCATTTGGAAACTGAAACTTCATAAACCTGTCTCATTTCCCATTCACCTGTCATCCTCCATTCCACCTCCATGCTTAGGCCTATCATCCTAATTTGAGTTTTCTTTGTGAAACACTTATCTGCATTAACTAGATGATGACTCTCCTGTAACTGACCCTGTCACTCACAAGTCATAAGTCATTTCAAACCAGGTTTGCATCTGTGAAGAAATAAAGGGCAGAAAGGAATGTAATTATTTTGCATCTTAATTGTTTCTCCAGGTACTGCAGCTCATTAAACTGCCTTAAGTCTTGGGGAAAAAAAGTGTCCAAAAGTAGACAGAATATTTCAGAAATGACAAAGGTATGTGATACAATGTAAGAGCCACTACCTCCCTTTAAATTTTTTTTTAGTAATGAAGAATGAGATTTATAATTCTCCTTAAAAATACAGTCTTCTTGAAGATGAGAAAATAATAAACACATTTATACATTCTTCATAAATATTACCTGAGATAAAACTTGGCAATTTTTTTCAATTCTCCATATACTATGTGTAAACTTAAATCAAAACACCTGGTGCACCATGCGGAGATTGTAATAGAATTATTTTTGGGTTGAAATATTAAATTTCCATTTAAGTTTTCCACATTTAAAGACTCTAGATGAATATGGAGAATCAATGAACTGTTACTTTATACTTTCAAGGGCTTTTTACAGTAAAAGATAAGTTTCACTACTTTTCAAGACATTTATTATATGTCTATACATAAATTTAGGGAACCCTTAGTTCTTGATGTAAAAAACTGATGTTTGAATCATGTCTAAATTTTTTCCATTCTCCAAATTTTTCCTAATTAAGGCACTGCTTAAGAAAGAAGATACTTTGGTATTTTAAACTACGTTTGGACACATGCTGAATTTCCAGTATTTAAGCTTTAAGATACTCAACCTCATTCCTATTGAGCACAAGTGAAATACACATTTTTAAAAATATAACATTTATCCTGTTCATAAAAACAGTTAATTTGAATTACTAATTAAAGAAATCAAACATAACCTACATCTTTGTAATAAATAAAAATCAACTTTTTATAAATTATCTCTAACTAAAAAAAAATCAACTTAGGTAACAGAAAAGACTTGAAGTTATATAGACTCCAAACTTCTATCTAACTTGCTTCATATCCTTGAAAAAACATTCCCTCATGTAGGTCTTTTTCTCATACCTTAAAATAGGGTTGATACAAGTATTAAGCTTATTTCAAAGAAAATGAATCAAAGAATAAGAATAAATGTAAATCAAAGGCTTATTGCTGTAGGTAAAATTTCATTAACATCTAACAATAAAATGATCTTTTTCTGAAAGCATTAAAAAGTCTTAATCAACTATTTGATGTTCAAAAGAATTTCTAAATATGTAAACAATTGGAAAACAGTAAAAACTAAGAGTTGTATAAAAATATTCTCTGGTTCTAAAATGTCTCCTAAAGTGGATTAAAGATTCTAATTTTAACTTAAAGAAAGTCAAGTCCAATTAAGAACAATCCGAGCTGGGGTTGTGGCTCAGTGGTAAACACTTGCCTAGCACAGGTGAGACCCTGAGTTCAATCCTTAGCACCACATAAAAAATAATAAGTAAATAAAAGTTAAATTCTAAAAAACAAGAACAGTCCTAGCTCACCTGGGCAGCTCTGGTATCACAGACTACCTAAAGCCGTCCCATTACCAGAAACTCCCAACCTGGTGCGTTTAAAAAGGGTAGCTCCACATACCTGAGAGTGAGATGACCTAGGAGAGCAGTAACATCTATTAACCTCTGGGCACTGGATCACTTTGCAGTTTATATTTTAATGATTCAAGAATAAGTAAAATATCATTGAGCTATTGAAAGTGCCTACAACAGACCTAAGGTCTGTGTACTCCCCAAATTCACATGTTGAAATTGTAATCCCCAGTGTGATCTTGTCAGAAGGCTGGCCTTTGAGAGGTGATTAGTTTATAAAGGGTAGTGTCCATAAAAATGGGACTAGTGCCCTTATAAAAAAGGCCCCAGATACCTCTCTGCTTTCTGTCACATAAGGATACACTCAGAAGTAGTAGTCTGCAACTCAGAAGAGAGCCTTTACCAGAACACTCTACTTCAAATCATTTTTGGAATTCTGAAGGAACTAAATAAACAAACACTAAAACTATTTTAATATTTTGTTTTGATTCATCTTAATGGTTCCTTTAATGTATTTCTTTAACAATTTTCCAGGTGGGGTTGGTTGTGCTGCACAGTGGTTAGAGGACGTGTCTACCCTGAGTTCAATCCCCAACACTGCAAAAAATAAAATGAAATAAAAGAACTTTCTAGGAACGAATGAAGATAAAACCAGAATATCCTATTGAATGATTCTCTTTAACAAAGAGTCTTGATAGTCTTCATTTTCAAAACCAAAAGAAGTATCATTTGTGTAGTGTATATAATGTGCAAGTTAAAATTATCAGGAGCTTTAACACATTATCTACTAAGTCCCAGGTCCATATATTTAACTGACGAATAGACCCTTCCACAAAGATATCTCAAAGAAATTAAAACTCAAAATACCCCCAAATAACTTTCTGTCTTACAAACATACACTCACCAGTTTAGAATTGGGGAGTGATACCATCATCTACTTAGTCATCAAGAAACCTGAGAGTTATTATAATACCAGCAATAACTATAATTTAGAAATAGCTACTATGTGCCAAGAATGATGCCAGTTATGTTATCCATATTACTACTCAATTCTCACCTCCAAAAAACTTGCAAAATAGCTATTATTGAGAACTCTGCAGTAAAGAATAACATTTAATTTCATTTAATTCTTATTTTTTCCAATTAATTTGAGTACTGAACTCTTTTTCAACTTTTGGCGAATGAAAAGTACTAGTCTAATCATATGCTGGAAATTTTTTTTTCAAAATTACCACCAATAACATGTTGTATTACCTCAACATGTTTGCAAATTCAAATCAGTGATTCATTATGTAAAGTACAGTAGCTAAGAAGAGTGTCTACGTGGGCATAGAGTTGTTTGTCTATTTTTAATTCAAAAGTTTACTTTCACTCCAGTAAGAATGGCAGCTATTATGAAGACAAACAATAATAAATGTTGGCAAGGATGTCGGGGCAGGGGGGAAAGGCACACTAATACATTGCTGGTGGGACTGCAAATTGATACAGCCAATATGGAAAGCAGTATGGAGATTTCTTGGGAAATCTTGAAAAAATTTCTTGAAAAAGTTGGGAATGGAACCACCATTTGACCCAGCTGTCCCTCTCCTTGGTCTATACCCAAAGGATTTAAAAACAGCATACTACAGGGACACAGTCACATCAACGTTTATAGCAGCACAATTCACAATAGCTAAACTGTGGAACCAATCTAGATGCCCCTCAATAGATGAATGAATTAAAAAAATGTAGCATATATACATAATGGAATATTACTCAGCAATAAAAGAGAATAAAATCATGGCATTTGCAGGTAAATAGATGGCATTGGAGAAAATAATGCTGAGTGATGTTAGTCAGTCCTCCCAAAAAACAAATGCCAAATGTTTTCTCTGATTTAAGGTGACTGACCCACAATGGGGTAGAGAGCGGGAGCATGGGAACAACAGACGAACTCTAGATAGGGCAGAGGGGTGGGAGGAGAAGGAAGGGTGCAGGGAGATAGCAATGATGATGGAATGTAATGTAATAGACATCATTATCCAAAGTACATGTATGAAGACATGAATTGGTGTGAACATACATTATATATAAACAGAGATATGAAAAAGTGTGCTCTATGTGTAATGAGAATTGTAATGAACTCCACTTCATGCATTTTAAAAAAATAAAATCAATAAAAAAGTTTACTTTCTTACATCCTGATTCTTTGGAGTGAATCAAATTTCTTTCATACTAATTATTTATAAGAATTTGACTGTTAGAATAATATGCTTAAATAGTAGGAGAATCAAAGAATATACCAGTACATATACCAACACGTTATTTTTTGTGTGTGACTGACTGAACAGAATATTATTGTTACTGTTTCTATGAGAGAGCAAACAACATACATTAACAGAGCAATAATAGGCACTAAGACTAAACAGCATGAGAAGTATAAGACAATTTATATTAAAAAATCATCTTTTTGTCTCTAGAATCCTACAACCTAGTTGGGACTAAAGGATTAGTAAGATATTAAGAAAAGAAATCAAGAATACTTGAGTAGAACATTAGAACTATTGATAGTAGGAAAAAGATTAATTGTCAAAGGTACAGTGTAATAATAAGTAGCTAATAAGAATTCAATAGAAGAAAATGCAGTATAAAAATAGAGTAAGTAGAAATATTTCCAAAGAAATTATTAAATCTGCCTTAGCTATTCTTCACATATACTAGTATTATTAATTTGCATGAAACATTTTTTTTAATTTTCATGAAATATAAGTGATTCAAGCAATACATTTGTGGGAGTTCAGCATTTCACCCAAAATCACATGTCAATATAGAAATTAGCCACAACTAGGTGTGGTGTCATAAGCAGACTGTACCACCAGATACTGGATATTCTTTAAGAATTAAAATGCTGCCAGGCATGGTGCACACATCTGTAATTCCACTGACTCGGAAAGCTGAGGCAAGAGGATCACAAGTTCAAAGCAGCCTCAGCAACTTAACAAGGCCCTAAGCAACTTAGTGAGACTATGCCTCCAATAAAAAATGAAAAGGGCTACAGATGTAGCTAAGTGGCAAAGCATCCCCGGGTTCAATCCTCAGTAGCCAAAAAGAAAAAAAATTAAAATGCTATGGGCACAGGCTCGGATTTTGGCTCAATGGTAGAGTTCTCGACTGGCACATGTAAGGCATTGAGTTTGATGTTCAGCACCACAAGGAATAAATAAATAAATAAATAAATAAATAAATAAATAAATAAATAGATGTATTGTCTCCATCTACAACTAAAAAATTAAGAAGTAAAAATTAGAAATTCTATGGGTACATAGGATAAAGACAATCTAAGCATGCCCAACAACATTCATAAAAACTTGAAAACCCCAAAATATAGATATGCTGAAAAGAGAAGAAATTCCACACAAAACCAATAAGTGAATATTATATTCTAGCATTATACCATAGAAAAGAAAAAATTGAAAAGTTATTAATATAAAAATTTATTTCACATACCTGCCAGTTTTAAGTCATATTTAAAATTAAAATACCAAGCCATAGAAAAGTATACTATCATTAATTATATATTTAAAAGTATACTTAAAAGATAAATCTATTTACAACTGTGTTCAGTACTTTAAGTACTATTAATACTTAATTTTCATTTACTATATTCTTAAGATAATAAATCCAAAAAAAAGTAAATACAATAAGAGGTATAATCCTCCTGTTCACTTTCCAGGTATCTGGGAATAGTTTAGAAAACATATATTGATTTTACTTTAAAAACAAAAATTTTCTATGCTATGGCTTGGATATGGTTTGTCCCCCAAAGGTCCCAGTTAGAGGCTTCGTCCTCAGTTTGGAGGCATATAGATAATGGGATCTTTAAGAGAGGAGCCTAGTGGGAGGTCCTTAGGTCATCTTGGGCACTGCCCTCAGAAGGGATTAAGGTAGTTCACCTAGGACCTGAGTTAGTTCTGGGCAGAGTGAGTTGTTAAAGCCTAAGCCTGATTCCTGAATCTCTCCAGCTTCCTGTCTGGTTGTGTGACTGATAAGAGTGCTCTCTTTCTCATAAGCTCCTACCACTGTGACATTACCTACCCATTCACAGGCCTTCATCAGAGATGAGAAGATATCAGCACTCTCTTGAACCACCAGAACTGTCAACTAAATAAATTTCTTAAAATTTAATAAAGTTGCCCAGCTTCAGATATTTCATCACAATAATGAAAAAGGGACTAAAAGAATTTACATGCTAACTGATGCCTAAAAGATCCATCATTACCTGAACACACTCACAATCCCGTTTCTAATTAAATACAATGCTAAATTTATGCCATATATACAATTTCAAACAGAAATTGTTTTTATAATTATAACAGATTGTTTTTATAATTATAGGTGAAGCCATGACAATTATTCTACTGAAAATCTTCGAAATCATCCAAACTTCAACAAAATATAAACATTAAAAAGCCATAAAACAGAAACTGTCATACAGAAGACAGCATACAAAAATCCTTTAGAAGCTTTACTTTTTTGGAAAAGAATTTCTTTTTTTTTTTTTTTTGGTAGTTATATATAGACCGCATAACTTTATTTTATTTGTTTATTTTTATGAAGTGTTAAGGATTGAACTCAGTGCCTCACACATGCTAAGCAAGCTCTCTGCCAGTGAGCTATAGCCCGAGCCCTGGTGACAAAGAATTTCTTACTTAAATTTCAAATATTACAGAAAAGTTAAAAGAATAATACAATAAATACCTTTTGCTAAGATTCAACATTTGTAGGTATTTAACTATAATGCCTTCCTCCTGTTCCCTTTCCCATCTCCTCTTCTTCCCCTCTCAGCTATCTCTTTTTTTTTGCTACCAAGGATTGAACCCAGGAGCACTTAACCATTTTTTCTTTTGAGACAGGGTCTAGTTAAGTTGCTTAGGGCCTTGTTAAATTGCTGAGACTGGCATTGAACTTGCAATCCTCCTGCCTCAACCTCCTGAGTTCTGTGATTACAGGAATGCACCACCATGTCTTGGCTACCTTTTTATTTATTAAATAGTTTATTGCTGAGAAAACCATTGTAGTCAAATTCATTAATGCTTCTATAATTATAAAAACAATATGTTATAATTATAAAAACAAGATGCTAAGAAAGATAACGAATATTTATAGTCTTGCAAATTCAGCTCAGATTAATAGGATTACAAACTAAAAATATTTTGCATTATAAAGGAAAAAAGGAGTAAAAAAAACCCCCATGGAATGGGTGAAAATTTTTGTAAACCATATATCTAATAAGGAATTAATCCAAAATATACAAAGAACTCAAACAACCCAGTAAGCAAGAAAACAACCAGATTTTTAAATGGGCAAAAACTGAACAGACATTCCACAAAAGAAGACACAAATGGACAAAGGGTATATAGAAAAAAATGCTCAACATCACTAATTATCCAAGAAATGAAAATTAAAATCACAATAAATGCTGGGCATGGTGGTGCATGCCTTTAATCCCATGAACTTTGGAAACTGAGGCAGGAGGCTTTCAAGTTCCAAGCCAAACTCAGCAATTTAGCAAGGCCCTGTCTCTAAATAAAATATAAAAAAAGGGTTAGTGATGTGGCACAGTGGTTGAATGCTCCAGGAGTTCAATCCCCAATACCCAAAAATAAATTTTAAAAATACATTAATTAATAAATAAGTAAAATTTAAAAAACAGAAACAATGATATCACTTCACATCTATTAGAGCAGCTATTATCAAAAAGACATTTGCAAAGATGTAGACAAAGAGGAACCCTTAGAGGCCACTGGTGAAAATGTAAAATAATCCAGTCATTATGAAAAACAGTATAAAAGTTCCTCAAAAAATTAAAAATAGAACTACCACTTAATCTAGCAATCCTATTGACTACTACTGGATACGTCTCCAAAGTAAGTGAAATCAATATGTCCAAAAAAATCTGCATAGTCATGTTCATTGCAGCATTCTTTACAATAGCCAACCTAAATATTTGTCAATAGGCAAATGAATAAAGAAAATGTGGTGTACATATACAATGGTATACTATTCAGTCTTAAGGAAATACTGTGACAACATGGATGAACCCAGAGGACATTACATTAAGTCAAAGATGCAAGACATAGAAAAATAAATATTGTATGATTTCCCTTAATCTAAAACTCATAAGGGCAGAGAGTAGAATGGCAGTTACCAGAGGCTGGAGGATGGGTGCAAAACTGGGGAGATATTGATCAAAGAATACAGAATTTCAGCTGGATAAGAGAAATAAATTCAAGAAATCTACTGTATACACAGTGACTAACTACAGTTAATGTTGTACTTGAAATTGCTAAGGGAGTAGATTTCAGTGTTCTCACCACAAAAAATAAACAAGTAAGTATGGAGAATGGTGACTTGAATCTCTCTGCTTCAGAGCTGTGGCTGTGCTTTGCTCTGGAACGTTTCTGTGCAAACGAGTAGGACAAGATTGCCCAAGAGCTATGGTAAAGCCCTGCCTGAGGAAGTTCTATGCAAAGGTACAGAACAATAACAGTCTTGACCTTGAGTTCAGACACAAGCTGCCAGGAATAGAGAATTCTGAGCATAACAAGATAACTACCATTATCTTGCAACTGCTGCAAACTTCAAGCCTGCCTGCTTTACAGAAACTCTGGACAATAGGCTTCCCTGATACAGTAGGATAATAACAGAATGTTCCTAGCACTGCAACAGTAAAATAGCTACAATAATGTTTCTGGGTCTGTAACTTTTTAGTCCACAAAGAATAATGCTCCTATAGTTTAAGCATCCTAATTGTAAGACCCTATATAATAAATATGCTTATCTAGCTTTGGGTCACTGTTCTTCCATCAGAAGTCAGTATCCCTCCTGGTCCCAGCTTTCTCTCTGTAAGGTTTGTGTGTCTTTCTTAATCCCCCATTGCACCTTGCTGGTTTGTAAGGTTTGGTCCTGGAGGTCAAAGCAAGTGAGGTAATGCATGTTAATTAGCCCGATTTAGACATTTCACAATGGATATATGTTGAAAACAACATGGTACATACCCTAAATATACACAATTTTGTTTGCCAATTATAAATAATAATAAAATAATTTTTAAATTACTACAAAAATATTATAAGTAAAGATACAAGTTGCATTTAGAATAAAAATTTACATACCTTGGCTTCCGAAATGCTAAACTATATTGTTGGCAAGCCAGACCCACAGTTGGAGTATAAACAATAGGCATGAATTTTTCAATGTCAGACGTTAGCACTCTATAAAAGAGCTTTTCATTTCTATCTTGAAGATCCATTAAAAGAAGATACCTGTGGAAAATGGGACATAATTAGATCTACATCCAACAAAGTCATGAAATAACTGCTTAGAAGTCTAATTAAATATTTTTAAGTCATGCAGAAAACATCTAACCAAATACAAATTTAGAAATGTTAAATACTTCAAAGAAGAAAGAACAATAAACTTGATTACTATCACTCCAGTATTCAAATCATTGCTGAAATAACATCATTTAACTCAACATTTAGATTTTTATCTCTATTTTAAAATGAAAGACAAATGAAAATACCTCTATAGACATAGTTTAAGCATTTACTTACCTAATTAAATAGAAAAATTTTATCCTTTAGCTTCACTATTGATAAATAAGAGAAATAACATGCAGGAAATGGGTAAGGTAGTGCAGCACTCACCTTAGAAATAACTAAGACAGGCAAGCTCAAAGGACTTTTCTAAATATTGCATCTAATAGCTCTTTTCTGTCTAGAGATATTTCTGATCTAGAGTTATTTTTCTAAACATAAATCTTTTAATGTTACCTGTAATCTTCCATAGTTTAGAGAACAAAAAAATATCTGCTTGGTACAAGTGAAAAAAAAATTTTTTTTTTTCACTTGTACCAAGTGAAAAAAAAAATTGCACAACTATATTTAACAACCTTACTAGATTTTTTGGTTTGATTTTCTGATATAGTTTAGATATCATTTGAGGGTGTTCTCCAACAGATCATGTGCTGGAAGCTCAGGCCCCCATGTGGCAATGTGAAATGTGGAGGAACCTTTAAGAGGTGGGGCCTAATGGAAGGTAGTTAGGTCACTGAGGAAGCTGCTCTGGAAGGTATTAATGTAGTTCTCATGTTCTAATGTAGTCGGTTTTGTCAACTGTGAAATATTAAAATAAAAGAGCAATCTTGGCCCCATCTTGTTCACTGATTTCTGGCCTTATGATCTCTCCCTCTCATAGGCATTCCTGTTATGATGCCATCTGCCATGTTATAACAGACAAGACGGTTCTCACCAGAGGCCAAACAAAAGGGGCTGCTCAATCTTGGACTTTCAGCCTCTAAAGTCATGAACTAAATAAATCTCTTTTCTTTGTAAAGTAGTAAGCCTCAGATATTTTGTTATAGCAACAGAAAACAAACTAACACATTTCCATTCCCTAGAACAAATGAAAATGTATAGACCTGGGAAAAAAATCAATGGATGTTAATGCTTGGGCAATTAGGTAAAATAATCCAGAAAACAAACATTTGGGAGGAAGATGGTGACTTTAATTTTAGACATGCTAAAATTATCAATGTGGGAGTCATCATTGCTAAATCAGTGGTCAATTCTCAGATCTCACCTTACTTATCAAGAACATTTGACATAAGTGACATCCCCTAAAATTTGACATATTCTCTTTCCTTGACTTCTAGGCCATCATATTCTTAGTTTTTTTTCTACATCACTGGTCATTCCCTTTCAGTTTCTTTGTTATTGTCTCTAGTTATGGTTTACATGTAACATATCCCCCAAAAGCTCACAGGTGAAACAGTACAAGAAGGTTCTGAGGAGAAATGATTGAATTGTGAGAATCTTAACCCAACCAGTGAATTAATCCCTGATGGGATTAACTGAGTGGTAACTAGAGGCAGGTGAGGTGTGACTGGAGATGAGGTTAATTGGGAGCATAGCTATTGGGTATATATTTTGTATCTGGAACTGTAGTCTCTCTCTGCTTCTTGATCACACGATGTGAGCTGCTTCCAATCTGCCACTCTCTCCCACAATGATGTTTAGCCTCACCTAGAGCCCTGAGGAATGGAGCCAGCCTTCTTTGGACTAAGACCTCTGAAACTATAAGCCCTCAAATAAATTTTTCCTCCCCTACAGTTGTGTTGGTCAGATCCTTTAGTCACAGAAGCAAAACAGTTGACTAAAACATCTCCTCTTCTCTGAAAGCTTTCTAACACACATATAGAATCCATCAGGAAATTATGATGGTTTTATCTTCAAATAAATAAAATAATTTTAAAAATAACTGTATTTTACAAACAATTCCCCTCCAAACTGACTACCCTTTCCAAATAATGAAATATTTTAACAATTACACACAAGGACTATAGAAATCATATTTAGGAACAAGTTACCTGTCAAAATCTGAGTTCAGACGCTCAAAATTTTTAACTACTCTAAGGACCTGGATGTCCTGGCTGATGAAGCAAGGTGGCAACAATCCATGAATATTCAACTGTTGTCTTTCTTCCAGAGTAAAAGCTAAGTCCTGTGGAGAAAGGGAAAACACACTAATTTGTAGAGGGAAAAAAAGGACAAAAAGTATGTCATAAACAAACACCAATAAATTCCAATGAGGATGGAATTAAAAATCAGATGATCTGGCATTACTCTAAGCATGGTCATGCAACTGTAAATAAATCATGTCAGTTCTCTACACTTCAGTTTCCTTATCTACAAACATTAGAATACTGGACTTTTTAGAGATCTGTCATTTGGATATTGTTAGGATGAAATTAGAGAATGGATGGGAGGAAACTACTTGAAGCACAAAAGTGAAAGAAGATATAATCATTAATGTCAGTAAATATAAAAATAATATTTATTATAAGAAATTTCAAGATTATTAACGTGAGTATGTCACCTGTGACCTGCTGTGCTTCTTTGCCTCAGCAAATACCTTGTATGATTCTGAGATACGTGTTCCAGCACTCTTCTCCTGAGTTATCTCACACTATTCTTAATGCACTCTAGCTACACAAAACTTTTCCCCATTGCTTAAACACACCACACCCTTCTATTTTTTGTGGTCAAGAATGTCTTTTTTTCTTCTCTGCCTGTCAACAATTACCTCAAATGTTCCCTCCTTTCTAAAGTTTTATCAAACTGACCTACTACATATATTATAGTCCTATTACTTTAATATGTTATGTTTTCTATTTACATGAACACTGATTGTTTAAAATGATAGTAATAACAAATTATGGAGTTTAAAAGCAAGCAACAAAGCAGATATTATGAGTTGGTGCAAAAACCAGAATGGACCTAAGGGTATAATATGAAAAATAAAAGCAAACAAGCCTCTGTAGTTGTTAATGGGAGAGAATGATATGGAAGATTGGGATAAGGAATTCCTCTAGAGAAGACTCTGCCTGGAGATACAAAAGATCAACAGGCTTCTTTGACTCCTGCATTGCTGTTTCTTTGCTGCCAGCATATGAGCTGACATGATATGATGGCTGCTGTTATGACAGAATGTCTGTGCCCCATCAAAATGCATATGTGGAAATTCTCACTCACAAGGCAATGGCATTAGGAGGTGGGAATTTTGGGGGTGATTAGGTCACAAGGACTCTCTACCCTCCTGAATATGATTAGTTTCCCTACAAAGAAACCCCAGAGAGCTGCTTTGTCTCTTCTGAGGAAACAGAAGATGCTAGCCATCTATAAAGCAGGAAATGGGACCCTTACCAGACAACAAATCTGCAGCACCTTGATCTTAGGTTTCCTAGCCTTCAAAAATGTGAGAAATAAATTTCTTTTGTTTATAAGTTACCCAGTCCATAACATTGTTACAGAAGCCTAAATGGCCAGACTACAACTCTCAGTTTTGTGCATTGATTTTTTTTTTCAATTAGCCATAATCACTCCTCAGACAAACGTCATTGGTTACAATACTAACAATGTGCAAAGCTAAGTATGCACACTGTGACTATTACTGCTGTAGACAACTTGGATAGAGAGGAACACAATCACTGTCATGAGTGGTTCTATAATCATCCTCCTTTGTCCCTGAAAATTACTTGCAAGGACAGAACAGTGACTCCTAACTTCTTATAAAGTTTACTACTTGGGGTCAAGAACAGACAATTTAGTTCATCCCAGAGGGAGATGACAGACCCTGAGTGGTGAAGTATGAACATGTTTAATACCAGAAAGTCTGTGAAAGAGACCAAAAGATGAACAACCCTCTCTTCTAATCTCTGACATGATCAGTTCCATTAATTCATGCCCCTAATAGAAAGGTTGTTTAAATAGCCTACTGGATCAGGAGTACATACTAAAGAGACAATTAAATTTGTCCACTGAATGACCTCCAACAGTATCTTAGTTGACTACAAAAGCTAGCAGAGACTAATGGCTCCAAAATTTCCAATATAAGATGTGTCCATGTCCAACCTCGAATTTTTATAAAGTCTCCAAATGAATCAACAGAGATGAAATCTAGCTACCAGATGTTTTCCCCCACTTCAGCTATTCTCATAGCTACAAAATTCCCACTGTTATATGCTGACTTAGGAATGCTGTGAGGTTTCAATAAGTAAAGACAGAAGCAGAAGGTCTCTTTCAAGAAGGATAATCCAATATGGCCAACTGTGTCTGACCCAATCACACTCTCCTGGATGCCTAGAAAACAAGAGACTAGCACAGTCTGCCTGCTCTTTACCTAGGAGTTCTAGGCAGCACCAGCAGACACCTTTGGTATTGCCTGGGTTCTTTGCCCATTTATTTCTTTATTTGTGCTTTGTGTCCCCACCCTAGAAAGCAAGCTCCTTAAAAATCAAGAAATTTTGCTTGTATTATTTATTGCTTTTTCCCTAGCACCTAGAACAGATCTGACATAATTAGAATTCAATAATTTATTGCACATAAAACAAGAAAACATTAAATAACCAACTCTAGAGTCATAAACATTTTATAAAACTATAAAACTGGTGTTTAGGAAACTGATAGGCATATTCATTCTAAAATTTAACCCAACCAAGAGGAAATATTTTGTGAAAAGATAATCTATAAACTGGAAGGCATATTTCACCTGCCCAAGGTACAACTGGAGACTAATAATTTAAAATGTCATGAAATAATCCATTAAAATGAAACAAAATTATATATAGTAATAAATTTGTAAAATATAATACATTTTTATTTAACTACAAAATACAAAGTGGGGGATTAGGCTAAATTGTCAAAATTCTATAAATATTTAGAAGCAGCAATAAATTTCTTTATGTTATGCTTTGAAATATGCCTGCAGAAAATGATAATCAAAACGTCAATATTTTAGCCAAACTCAGTAGCAAATGCCTATAATGCCAACTACTCTGGAGGCTGATGCAGGGAAATCACAAGTTCTAGGCCAGCCTGAGCAACTCAGCAAGGTACCATATCAAAAGAGCTGGGAATGTAGCTCAAGGTCAATATTCTGAGAATAAGACTTATTTTCAGACATACTAACATAGGATCCTTCATTCATTTAATTATGGCATTTACCTATCATTTATAGTTAGCCAATCTTTTTATATAAAATTTTCCAATGTCTGGTCCAAAACTAATTCCTAAATCTAACAGGTCTCCCATATCTTATGCCACATAACTGATAATGCCATCTGGAAATCTTTGATATTCTTTGATATTTAGTAACTACAAATTCCCACACTCTCTTAGTCAAAATATTTACCCTGGGACTTAGAAATATGGAGTACTGAACCAGCTTAAAATATTATGATTGGGAGGGGAAATTATCCTATGATTAGATTCATTTTCTTTTATTACCTCTCTATGAGCTAAAAAATTTTCAGTAAGACAACTTAAATCTTAGAATCCCTGAAAATTTTATGATATGAATTGATTTAAACCAGTTTTTATTTTTTCATACCAACAGAGGCATATTTACAGAGATATATTTTGTAAAAATGTGTAAATAAATCAGTTATATCTAAAACTTGACAGTAAAATGATTCAAATAATTCTTTTAGCTGGGCACAGTGATACACAACTGTAATTTCAGCTACTTAGGAGGCTGAAGTAGGAGGATCCATTCAAGGTCAGTCCAGGCAGCTTAGCAATAACTCTGTCCCCTGTCTGAAAGAAAGAAAGAAAGAAAGAAAGAAAGAAAGAAGAAAAGATAAAGAAAAAGAAAGAAAGAAAGAAAAGAAAAGAAAACTTTAAAACTTTTTCAAAAGTATTTTTACCTTAGCATTATCCTGCAGGGCCTATTCAAAAAAGGATAATGAATTCAAAGTAGATATGCAGGTTCTGACTTTCATTTGATTTTTACCAAGTATTTCATGTAGTTGAAAGATTAACAGCTATACATGTCTTGGGTTTCTAGACCATCTGTAATTCTGACTCTGTTAAAGCACCCTCACTACATTCAATCTTAGTTTTTCTCCTTTTTTTGGTGTTTTATTTTCTTAATCTCGAAAAAAACTTTTGGATCTGGGCTACCCCTGGGGTGTAGTTCAGTGACAGAATGCTTGCAGAGCATGCATAATAATGCCCTGGGTTTGATTCCCAGGATCACCATCAAAAACAAAGCACCTTATGGACTAGATGCCTAGATAGCAGAATAGTATGCTGCTTCACTGCTAAGGGCAGCAAACAGGACAAGTAATCTTCCAGAATCTACTAATTAATCCTACATTATCTTCTTGAGAAAAGAAGAAATAAAAATTAATAAACTCCTGGCATTTATTTTTGAAGTTTGTTTGCAAACATAACTAAGTAAAAAAAAAAAAAAAAAAAAAAAAAAAACTGTCCAGAGTGTAATGGATGTCCTCTTTATGCTTTGAGTATAAACCTTGCTGCTCAACTCTAAGTGGTTTATTTTAAAACTGACATTTTCTTTTCTTTTTTTCTTCCTCCTCCACTTCTCCCTAACAGGGAAAACAAGACTTAACATTTTTCCCATCCCGAGCTAAGCTATCATGACCTTCACTGTCCAGAAGAATGTCAGTGCCCACAAGAATAAAGAAACTCCAAACCTGGGAACTGACAACAATGGCTTTCTCAAAGATACCCAATGAACATTATCCACTAGTAATATTTGTATCCCAGCCCTTGCATTTCTCTTTTAAAAGCCCGGAGTTCTTCCTGGCAGTGACAATCACACTTTTGGGACAGGAATCCCATTTTTCCTTTGCTAGCAAACCAATAAAACTTTTTCCTTTTTCTAAAAATATTGTCTTCATTATTGGATTGGCAACAGAGACAAGTTTTCTGTATTGATAGTATTTATCAGAGCCAGGTGCAGTAGTGCATGCCTGTAATCCTAGTGGCTTGCAAGGCTGAGGCAGGAGAATAATGAGTTTAAAGCCAGCCTCAGAAAAAGCAAGATGCTAAGCAACTCAGTAAGACTCTGTATCTAAATAAAATACAAAATGGGGCTGGAGATATGGTTCAGTGGTCAAATGCCCCTGAGTTCAATCCCCAGTAACAAAAAAATAAAATAATAAAATCTTGAGCCAGGCTCAAGCACCTGTAATCCTAGCTAGGAAGAGGTAGGAGGATCCTGCAAGCCATGGAATCCAAGGCCAGCCTGGGTAATACAGTAAGATCTTGTATCAAAAAAATAAAATTATGCTTTAAACTACCCATATTTAATTTATTAGAATATTTTAGTATACTGTCTTGCTATAAGTCTTTAATAAAGAAAAACACAAGTATAATATCACACATTTATTTTTAAATATTTTGATATCTATATTTCAGTATAATTGGTTTCATTTGTAGCAGTGTGTTCTGTATATTTAAAACTACTGCTTTTGGGACTTATGATACAGCTCAGTGGTAGAGTACTTGCCTAGCATTCATCAATTCCTGGGTTCAATCCCTAACACTGCACAAAATAAAATAAAATAAAATAATAGTAATAGTAATTATTGCTTTTAGGAGTCTATAAACTTTACCAAATTGCCAAAGGGACCTGACCCAAAACATGTTAAGAGTTTTTGCAAGGAACTATACTTCAGATTTACAAGTAATCTATACCTCCTATATGAGATTACCAGAAACACCACAAGATGGCTTTCTTGCCTGGGAGCCAGTTTTTCTCCTTTACAGCTATTTCGAAGGGGGATGGGAAGTTCACTGTATTAGTCAGAGTTCTCAGAGAAACAAAAATAATATGTATATAAAGAGATTTATTATAAGAGAAATATTATACTTGGCTTACATGATTATGGAAGCTGAGAAGTCCCAAGATACGAGTTGGCAAGCTAGAGATACAGAGGAGCCAATGGTATAGTTCCAGTCTGAAAGCCAGCAAGTTCATGACCCAAGAAGAGTTGATATTTCAGTTCAAGTTCAAGACAGGAAAAATCCATGTCCCAGCTCAAAGACAGGCAGGAGGAGATCCCTCTTACTCAGCCCTTGTATTTTATTCAGGCTTACCTGAAGTGATTGTACAAGGCCTACCCACATTAGGTAGAACAACCTACTTTACTCAATTGAAATGTTCATCTCATTCAGGAAAAGCTTCATAAACACTCCCAGAATATTATTTAATTAAATGGCTCACTCAAGCTGACATACAAATTGTCACACTCACCAAATATTTTTCAACAAATATCTGTTGAATTAATACTTATAGACACTACTCCAAGGAAATAGTGGCATATCAGTTACGGTCCACAGTCTCATCAAATTTACAATCTAGAGAATAGAACACAATCTTTTACAAATAACTATAAAAACAACTGTTATAATTATAGGAAAAAGGGGAAAAAATTAAGAGTTAATTTAGGAGTCAAAAGGAAAGAGTTACTGAGCTATGATGTTAAAATGAGAGCTGAAGGATCACTAAGAGAGTAGCTGTTCACCAGGTAAAAGGCTGGGGGATAGAAAGGAAGGAAACATCAGGGACATAAATCTTGATGCAGAAAAGCTTGGCTTCTTGAAGAAAGCATAGGGAAAGAAACTGCATCAACTGTGGGATGAATGACCCAGCTAGCGAGGACTCAAGTTGGAGACATACTTTTCACACTTTTGCATCTTTTATTTTTATACAATGAATGTATAAGACTATTTATTAAATATTTACAATCTTTAGTTATTATAATCATGCTCCCAAACAAAAGCTTTTGAAATGGAAAGAAAATAGTGGTCAATAAATAAAAGCTGTAATGACCAAATGGAAGTTTTAGAACTGGAAAATATAATAAATAAAATAGTCATTGGGTGGGCTCAAGAACAGAATTGAGAAGAATGAAAGTGGAAAGAGCCTCTTCAACAAATGCTGCTGGGAAAACTGGAAATCCATATACAACAGAATGAAATTAAATCCCTTTCTCTTACCCTGCACAAAATTCAATGTGGATCAAAGACCTAGGCATTAGACCAGAGACCCTGCACCTACTAGGAGAAAATGTAGGCACAACTTTCCATCATGTCAGCTTAGGAAAAGACTTCCTCAACAGGACTCCTAAAGCAGAAGTAGTAAAATCAAGAATCAACAAATGGGATAGTATCAAACTAAAAGGCTTCTTCACAGCAAAGGAAACAATCAAGAACATGAAGAGAGAGCCTGCAAAATGGGAGAAAATCTTTGCCACCTGCACCTCACATAGAGCATTTATCTCCGGGATACACAAAGAACTCAAAAAACTTAATACCAAAAAAACAAATAACCCAATCAATAAATGGGCAAAGGACCTGAACAGGCACTTCACAGAAGAAATATGAGTGGTTAACAAATATATGAAAAAATGTTCAACATGTCTAGTAATTAGAGAAATGCAAATTAAAAACCACACTGAGATTCCATCTCACTCCAGTCAGAATGGTAATTATCAAGAATACAAGTAACAATAAATGTTGGTGAGGATGTAGGGGAAAAGGTATATTCATACATTGCTGGTGGACTGCAAATTGGTGCAAACACTATGGAAAGCATGGAAATTTCTCAGAAGTTGGAATGGAACCACCATTTAACCCAGTTATCCTATTCCTCAGTTTATTCCCAAAGGACTTAAAATCAATATATTACAGTGAAGCAGCCACACCAATGTTTATAGCAGCTCAATTCACAATAGATAAGCTATAGAACCAACCCAGGTACCCTTCAACAGATGAACACATAAAGAAAATATAGTTTATATACACAATGGAATATTCCTCATTCTTTAAGAATGAAATTATAGCATTTGCCAGTAAATGGATGGAACTGGAGACTGTCATACTAAGTGAAAACACACCATGGAGAGGGTCAGGGAAGAATAGAAGTTCATTAAATTAGACAAAGCGGAAAGAAGGGAAGGGGGATGGGAATAGGAAAGACAGTAGAATGAATTGGATATAACTTTCCTATGTTTATATATGAATACAAGACCAGTATAACTCTACATCATGTTCGACCACAAGAATGGGATCCTAATTAGAATAAATTATACTCCATGTATGTATGTCAAAATAAATTCTACTGTCATATGTATTTAAAAAGAGTTAAAAAAATTTAAGAAGCTTTGCTTTAACTACCTAAGTATATTAGTTTGTTAAGGCTGTCATAAAAAAAAGTGGGATGGCTTGAAGAAAATAAATTTATTTCCTGTATTTCTGGAGGCTGCAAGTCCAAGATCACGTATCGGCAGGGTTGGTTTTATTCTGAGGCTTTTTTTCCTGATCCATAGACAGCTTCTGACCTATAAACTATCATCTTCTCCCATAGTATTCACATGGTCTTTCCTCTGTATACATGTCCTTATCTCTTCTTTTAAGGACACTAGTCACATTAAATTAAAGCCTACCCTCATTTTAACTTAAATTTAGCTATTTAAAAACCTTAAAAGATTCAATCTTATAGTACTAGGAGATATGACTTCAACACATGAGTTTGGGAGTGATACAATTCAGAACAAATCAATATCTTTATACATATAGACACATGTATGCCACATAACAATCAACAAAGTGTGAAAATATCTTAGGAGCCCCTGACTGGACAATTTAAGTAAATGTATTTTAGTATAGTGTAAGCTTTAGAGGCCTAGCCCTAATATTGTACTAGAGTCTTAGGACTCTTTCAGCCTCCACATGCCCATAACATATGAGTATCTTAGCTGATATGTTTACTAAAGCATTACTTGATTATTAAACAAAATAATAATAATCCTAGTGACTTCAGGTATGGGGTTTATATATTAAGTATATAAGTTCTACTAGTTATATTCTATGTTTTCTTCATTATTTTATTATTCAATTTTCATTATTTTATTCCCAAATTACCAGATTAAACTATAGAAGCTTAAAGGTATATTATTTTCTTTATTTAAATTCAATGGCCTCAAGTTTCTGAAAACAATTTAGTTGATGGCTAACTTAGACATACTGCATCTCCAGGACCTCAGGAAAAATATTAATGTTTTACATTCTATAGGTTAATTTAAAATAAATATCCTTGATTTTAAATTATACTATACTTGTGTATTTTAAGCTAAAATGTAAGAAATTTTCACCTGCCACCATTCTTTTTATTTAACAAATATTAACTTTAAACCTATTATGTACTAACAAATCAACTAAGATTAGTTACAAAGTATACCAAACACTTCACAACTGCTAATTAGAAGAATTTGGACTTGAGTTCCTTTATTCTAGGCACAAACTTTTGGAATGGTCACTCTATGAAATCCCATTTCCCACACTTGACAAAAGAGAAAGTAGAAAGTCAAAGCACAAAAATGAAAAATCTCAAACCTATACCTCTCTTCAATATTTCTTGTATTCCATATCACCAGTCTCAAGAGTCCTCAAATCAAATTCATCTTTCTACTTATTATAGCATATATTACTTTGTTTTTGTGATATCCTGCACTACCTCTGTTGTTTCAATTGCAGCAAGGTAGTGAATAGCTATGAAGACATATGGCTGTCCATTTCCACTATAATGGTTTTCACGTAAATGGAATTTCCTGTTAAATAATAAATCAGTTTCTCATATTGCTGAGGCAACTCCAGAGAAAGGTAGCAGGTGAAAATTTCTAAATTATGGTATGGTTTACACTAAACAAAAAGAGAACTTTTCCTTAATAATCATCAGATACATTCTCTCTTCCCCACAATACACCCAACTAGGTCTTGACATGCCAAGAAGTAAATGGCTACCCAAGCACTTCCGAGAAACTCATTTTTTATATGTTAATGCTGACCAAAATTAACATTGATAAAACACTATCATTGGGGACCCAGACCCAGGTCCATCCCACCACTGGCAAACACCTACAGAGCTCAGGCTCCAGCACAGGACCACCTCTTCCGACCAGAAGACCACCATGGGAGCTCAGGCCCGGCCCAGATCCACCCACACCAACATACACAGGACTCAGGCCCAGGGTAGGTTTGAGTTCGCCAGTCCCCCCCATATCCTGGCACCCAGGAGCCCAAGCCTAACCCACTTCCATCTTGGGACACTGCAGACATTGCCATAGCCTTCCCCACAAAGTAGCCCCATACGTTTCTGATAATAGGCAGGGCCTAGAAGCAGCTGCATCTCAGAGCAGGCATCCCAAAGACAGTGTAAGGCTCACCCTTTCAGGCCTACCTCTGTAAGATATTCTGTCCATATTGGGACACCTCCACTATTATCTCGAGTTAGCTCGGCTATTGCTGCCACCACCATTAGTTGCAGTAGCATACATTGAGGGACACCAGCAGGGTCCGGAAGCCCAACATCAAGGTGAGGTACAGACAATCTGCACAGGTACTACAAGAATATAGGGTAGAAACTGTAATGTCTCAAATCCACACTGCAAGAAAGGAAAATACATAGACAACATGAAAAAACAAGGGAGGAAAGTGTCCCAAACAAACCAGGATATTACAATAACAGAACCCATGGATAGCAAAGTTGATAAAATGTCAGAGAAGGAGTTCAGAAGGTTCATAATTAAGATCTGTGAATTAGGGGGCTGGGGATGTGGCTCAAGCGGTAGCGCGCTTGCCTGGCATGCGTGCGGCCCGGGTTCAATCCTCAGCGCCACATACAAACAAAGATGTTGTGTCCGCCAATAACTAAAGAATAAATATTAAAAATTCTCTCTCTCTCTCTCTCTCTCTCTCTCTCTCTCTCTCTCTCTCTCTCTCTCTCTCCCTCTCTCTTTAAAAAAAAAAAGATCTGTGAATTAAAGAATGAGCAAATACAGGCAAAAATTGATCACTCCAACAAATAGATAAGAGAACAAATACAGGTAGTCAAAAATAACTTCAAGACAGAGCCAGAGACTCTTAAAAAAAAAAAGTCAGAAATCACTGAGATGAAGAAAATAATAAACCAAATAAAAAACACAATAGAAAGTGTAACCAACAGACTAGATCACTTGGAAGAAAGAAAGTCAGATAATGAAGACAAAGTATACAATCTGGAAAATAAAGTTGACCACACAGTGAATATAGTAAGAAACCATGAACAGGATATCCAAGAATTATGGGACAGCATCAAAAGACCAAATATAAGAGTTATTAGGATAGAGGAAGGCACAGAGTTTCAAACCAAAGGAATGCACAATCTCCTCAATGAGATAATATCAGAATAATATCAAGCATGAAGAATGAACTGGAAAACCAAATACAAGAGACTTACAGGATACCAAATGTACAAAATTACAACAGATCTACACCAAGACACTTTATAATGAAAACGCCTAGCATACAGAATAAGGATAGAATCTTAAAAGCCACAAGAGAGAGGAATAAGATCACATATAGGGATAGACCAATTCGAATCTCAGCAAGTTTTTCAACCCAGACACTCAAAACCAGGAGATCATGGAACAACATATACCGAGCTCTGAAAAAACATGGATGCCAACCAAGAATCTGATAACAGCAAAATTAAGCTTTAGATTTGATGATGAAATAAAAAACCTTCCATGATAAACAAAAGAATTTACAACTCGAAAACCTGCACTACAGAACATCCTCGGTAAAATATTCCATGAAGAGGAAATGAAAAACAAAGATGAAAATCAGCAGAGGGAGGTATTACACTAAAAGGAAAAACTACTCAGAGGAGAAACCAAGCCAAGTTCCAAAAATAAACAAAAATGGCTGTGAATACAAATCATGTCTCCATAATAACCCTGAATGTTAATGGCCTAAACTCACCAATCAAAAGACACAGACTAGCAGATTGGATTAAAAAATTATATTAACAAGGACATCTTAGGATAATATGCAAACCACCCCTTCAAAAGCCACCTGCTTTAAAAGCTAAGTAGTGTTTAAAGACAAAAAGAAATAAAAACATGGCTCATTCATTTCTTAAGTATTTATTTAATGTCCACTGAACATAATATTCTACTAAATATTATAATCCTTGCTCTGTGACAATCAAAATAAATGAACAAGAAAAAATAAGAATTCAGTAAATACAAAATTATTTAGTACAAAAGTGTTACATCACAATAGGACTAAAATGATTAGGAAAGGTTTCTTAAAAGAAATCATTATCAATTAACTAATGACATTTTAATTATAGGAATTACACATAAAAAGGAAAGAATTGAGAGAATCAGCAAATATATTTTAAATAGAAGGCTATGTTGGGAAATTAATGAGATTAATTTGGAGAAGACAGTAAAACTAATTGATAGACTGACTTTACATTCAACATAATAGGACATAATAACATATTAGGACTACTTGGATAACAGAAGGAAAATGTGAAAAAAATGCTAACTAATGTTCATAATTCTTCCATACCTATATGGGCAGACCATGATAATGGAAATAAAACCAGAAAAATCACTGTTACCAATGTACAGTGATGCAGATCTGTGTTGGTTTGGTTGAAGAAGCCTTTCCATATCTAAGTACCAGGCTGGACTGTTAGAGGAAAGTTACAATGCTTAGGAATAGTGTCTCTTTGAAAAAAATCAGCACCAAAAAACAGGGGAAAAAAATAGTTTCTGGACTACTAACAAACCTGAAGGCGTCTTGAGTGTATGGAAAAATCAAGAAGGTGCCATTTCTCTGGTTTCAATGATACATGTAAGGAAATACCATTACTACCATAAGGCACCACATCAATGTCTTGGGACTGAATGAAAAGTATAAATGTTGTTATATTAATTGCCCCAAAGCTGGTGAACTAGATTTTGAGTCCAACTTGACATAACACAGATAGCAAAACTTCCACTATAAATTTTAAAAATGTGTCCTTTTTTTAGATTATTAATATATTTCTTTGAAATGATAAGAGCCAACTGTCTGCCAGATACTGATGAAAGCATTTTACTTGTAATCCTCAAAACAATGTTTATTTCTGACATTTATATGACTGTTATAAACCATATAATCTTTTGGAAAACTTGATTTACTGATTTTATTGTTTTTGTACACTATGACTTCCTCTCTTCATATTTTTATTTTTTCCCATTTTTTTTATTCATGCATTATTGTTGTACATAATGGTGGGATATGTCGTTACATATTCATATATGCACACAATATAACAATATAATTTAGCAATGTCATTCCCCAGTATTTCCCCTTTCCCTCCCCCAAAATGTGTTCTTAATATATTAATGCTGCACCTTTTTACCTTTTGTGGGAGTTCTTTGTGATAATACAATTCTGAAGTAAGTACTATTACAGGAAAACAGGAGTCAAATGGTTTTAATATCATAAATTCCTAACAAAAACATAGTAAAGGCATAATTACTCTTGCTTGGGATTGCTTATTTCACCTAGTCTTAACAGACACTCTCACGCAGGACTTCAAGAAAATAAAACAGGTTATGTTACTTAATGTGGTCTTGTTAAGTGTCAACCCATAATTTGGTCATAAATTTCAACAGGCAGGTAGGTAACACATGAAAGGCATAAATTGTTTTGTCACATCAAATTTTACCTTTGTTCTACTGAAAATAGGCCCCAACCTGCAGAATAATAAAAAAGGGAAAAAGAATCAAACTGGAAAGTTTGTTTTGAAGAAAAAATAAGCAGAAATCATTTTAAATTTCATACTATATGAACATAAATACTAAACAATCATAGATTTGAAAAAATTGCCTGATACCACAAAAATAAAAAAAAAAACTCACTATAATTTATTAAATAAATCACAAGTCTTTAAGACATAGTAGTGATCAACAAATTGCCAGCAACATGACTGGGGGTTAAAGCTGAGGTCCAATTCTTAAGGAAGAAGGGTATTCTACAAAGAGACAACCAAAATAATTACACAGACCTCCAGTGCTGACCCATGGTATTTTCAATGTACTGAATAAATAGGAAATGTCAGAACTACACACATACAAATACAAAAGGAAAAATCCAGACAAACCTGGCTATCAAATAACAATGTGACTGCTGAATATGGAAATGATCAAGTCTGAGTTACTTTCATTTAAGAGTTATCTTTGGTGTTTATACTACATTACCAGTGAAGAAAAAGGAAATGTTAACAGGATTTGAAGACTCTGAATAGAGCATGACAAAGTCTTATTTTAAATAAATAAATAAACAAACTCCCAAAAGGCTTGATTTGGAAAAAATAAAATAAAATAAAGAAGAAGAAATTTTAAAAGAAAGAAAATTTTTAAAAAGGAATGGCTTCAACCAAGCCCCCTGCTAGGAAGGGCTTTTCAATCAAGCCATGCCCTGCCAAGGTTCCAAAGCAGAAGCCACCCATCAGGCATTCCCAGACTCAGAACCATGTCGCTCCAGAAATGGAGAGGCCTTGGAATCTAGATGCTTAATGTGATCCAAGGCACTCAGATCCCATTTCGATCCAGGCCAGACCAGCCTGGATCCGCAGTAGCCTCCAAGGATTGCCACACAGAGTGGAACCCGTAGAGGTGGGGGGCACACCGTGGCTGACCTGGCTGTCCGCCTGCCACCTTCTTGGTAACACCCAACTCGCACCTCCATAGGTTGGGATAGGGCTTAAGAAGAACAGCCAGAAAGTTGCAAGTTACACGTTTTCCCCGGTTCCCGGGACGGGATGCGGAGGACCGCCCAGCCACCACACCCTGCGGCTCGACCTGGCGGGGCGTTCCCGTCCGCGGAGCCTGCACCCAGGCCCACCGCCCCGCCGTCCACCGGCGTCTTCCCGAGGAGCCTTCGGAGGGCGAGGCCCTGCTGCGGGACCACCCAAGCGACCCGGCGCCGCAGGCTTACCTTGTTGAGGTGGGGGTTTCGCGTCAGCAGGTAGCCGCGCTGGTGGGTGTGGCGGCGGCGGGGGGCCGTGGGCTCCATGGCTGGCGCGGGGCTGGGCAGTGGGGTCTGGCCGGAGCGCGGTGCAGGCGGCGAGTGCTGCTGAGGCGCCGGCGCGGAATGCGGCGGTTACGGTGGCGGCCGCGCGGGGAAAGGCCTCGCGGCCGGGGGCGGGCGTGGGTGGCGAGAGGGGGTGGACGCGGCGGGAGGAGCCCGCACGAAGCCGTGTGCCCGGCCGGGCGGCCTGTGAGAAGCGCTGAGTCATGGCAGGAGATCAGCCCAGCGGACGTGCGAGGAGGAGGAGGAGAAGAAGGAGGAAGAGCTGGGCGCTGGCGGTGCGGCAGGGACTTGGGAGCAGGTAGCCGCGGGCCGGGCAAACCCCAAGGACTCTCACCAGGGGCTCCCAGCCACCCTGTGGCCCGCGTCTGTGGGACGTCCCCAGTGCTGATCCCCTCCCCCCCTTTCCAGGGCTCCCCTGCGACCCCGGTGGGGCAGCCCGCCAAGCCCCATCCACATTGGAAGATGGGAGGGGCACAGGACTACTAACCAAGACCTGAGAGACCGTCTGCCTTTGTGTTCCTCTCTAGTCTTTGGGAAGCTTGCTCTGCAGGACCATCCTGGACACCAGCCATGCCCAAGGGCCTGAGGCAGGAGGGAATCAACCTTGACCTAGAAAGCCTAACCTGCGTGGAACTGGGAGAAAGGGAGAACAGGAGAGCATGAGCCGACACCGTGTCAGTTTCTGTAAAGTATCCAATGGGAATTTTATTTGCTTTTAAAAGATAGGAAAAGTGTTAGGGTGCAAAGGTCCAATGAATAGTCATTTGTCTTGTGCATAATTTCCCTGCGAGTTCTAGAAGCCAGGATGTTCAAGAACCACTGCTCTCTGAATAACCATGGGGAACTCGATCTTTTAGTGCTTTAGTGTCTTTGATAAAACAAGGACATCAGGATATATGATCTTCCAGCGCTAAAATCTTGTTACTGTATTATTGATATTTATACTTGAAGGTTCAAAGACTGGAAGAGTAGTCAGGTCCAAGTCAGCATAAAAGGAGAGTTTGTCTGACCATCACCAACAACAACACTGTATAATAACAGCAAACACTAAAGCTTTCTGATTTTCTTTTCAGTGGATAGGATGATTAGCTTCTGCACATTTCATCTCTACCTACTGATATTACAAAAGATAGTTTCGGGGATTATTTGTTGGTTTTGTATTTCGGTAAACTAGACACACTTCCAATCCCAGTGTCCTTTTTTGTTCTCAATTATGTTTCTTTACCTTATAAGAAAAATTTGTACAATAATTGGGTTTTGGCTATACTAACATTAAACAGCTTTCTTGGCTTAGTTTTTGAACCTTCTAGAATCAGTTGTTTTCATAGAGAACATTTTATGGGCATCACAAAGTTCTTTAAAAACATTCCTTCAATTTAAATGACACCTTTCATTGTGAATTCTATAATCCATAAATAATTAACCCTGCATCATCTGACAAGAAGGTATGCTTTACAAAACTCATTCTCATAATTAACTGAGGCACACTGCAATTAAAAGTGCTTTGTGTGAGACGAAAACAGATTAACAGTAGGCCTGGAAGCCAGACTCAAGATGTTTAAGGAGAAACAAAAATGTTAGTACAATAGAACCTTATTATAATGAAGTTCTTATTAAATAAATTTAGATATATCACCTGTCTTCTGTTTCTGGGTTTCAATATCTACAGCTGATTTATATGGTAATCCACGAAGAATATATGGTCCTTTTCTCCAGGCCAGTATTACAAAGAGATTACAAAAACCTGCTAGTACAGATAAAGTTCACATTTTTCACTTGTGTGTTTACTTTTCTTCTTAACAGATCTCCAGTCATCTTGAGGGATAAGCTAAAGGAGCCATTTTGTACATGCATATGTGTTTCAAATACTGGGAAGAACCTGTTTTCTCACATAAATATTAACTAGAATACCAAATTTTTCAATCTTTTGTGAGATTAGGTTTTGTCCTCAAAAATACATAGGAAACAAGTTGTACACAGAAAAATACTCTTTTTCTTTCATTTGCCTTGTAAGAAACTGATTGTGCAGTTATTTTGTACATAACTGGCAATATTAAGTGCTAGAGCTGGTCATGTTGGCAAATGCCTGTAATCGTAGCAACTGGGGAGGCTAAGGCAGGAGGATTGCAAGTCCAAGGTCAGCTTCAACAATCTAGCAAGGCCCTAAGCAACTTAGCAAAACTCTGTATCAAAATAGTAGAAAGGATTGAGTATGTAGTTCAGTGGTAGAGTGCCTCTGGATTCAATCTCCAGTATCAAAAAAAAAACCAAAAAACTGGAACCTGAAGATGACAAACACTTGTAATCTCAGCTACTAAGGAGGCTGAGGTAGGAGGACTGCAAGTTCAAGGCCAGGCCAACTTGGGCAATTTAGTGAGACCCTGTCTGAAAATGAAATTTTAAAAGGGCTGGAGTATAGCTTAGTGGCAGAACAGTTGCCTGCCATGATGAAGGCCCTAGTTTCAATTCTTAGTACCACAAAAATAAACAAACAGATAGATAGATAAGTGGGTATCCATGCTGGAGATGTATCTCTGTGGTAAAGTGCTTAGTGATCATGCCTGTTGCCCTAAATTTAATACCTAGCACTGTGGGAAAAAAGAATGGGTATACTTCACAAAATACAGAACTAGAACCTATTATTTTTTGTTGCACTGCTGAGAATTTATCAAAAAACAGATTTTTCATTGGCAAACTACAGCAATATAGCCACCTCAATGTTTATAGCAGCACAATTCACAATAGCTAAATTATGGTATTAACTCAGGTGCTCATCAATAGATAAATCAATTAAAAATTATAGTATATATACACAATGGAGTACTAAGCCATAAATAAGAATGAAATCATGATATTTGCTGGTAAATGGATGGAAATTGAAAATATCATGCTAAGTGAAATAAGCCAAACTCAGAAACTCAAAGGTCAAATGTTTTCTCTCATATGCAGAAGCTACAGTAAAATAAAGGAAAGGGGGAGGGAAGAATAGGATATCATAAAGATAAAGGGAAGATCAGTAATGTAGAATGAGGAGATGGAGAGGCAGGGTGGAAGGATGGGAAAGGGCAAGCAACTTAGTGAGATCCGTCTCAAAATAAAATGTGCTGGGAGATGTAGCTCAGTTGTAAAGTACCCTTGGTTCAATCTCCACTACAAAAAAATATTTTTTTTTTCACAAAGTCCCATTTGACAACATGATACATACATTAAAACTATAAATAAGTAAGACTACATTTTAAACAAAACTTCTGGAGCAGATGTCCAAATAAGTATTATACTTTAAAATAGGCCAAATTGGTTGAAGAATTTTGCACAAATTTCTAACACTGCTACCATTATTTAAGGATTTTTCAGTTCCTTTTTTGGAATTACTTCTTTTTCACTCTGGGTAAACACTGTAAGAGTATTATATTTGTGTCAAATCTACAGGTAGCAGGAATTAGGACTTCAACACAACCTTCTGGAGGATAGTTGAATTCATAACAAGTATGAAGTCTGGAATCAGGCTGACTAGCTCTGTGACTTTGGGAATCTTATTCTCTTTGGGTCTCAGCTTCCTGTTTGAAAAATGGGGATAATAATAGTACCTGCATTTAAAAGTTGCTAGGGGAGTCAAATCAGGTGATATTTGTGTATTTATTCAGTAAATATTTACTGATTACCTATGATATGCAAACCCCTGATCTAGGCCCTAAAATAACAAGAATAATAGATGTTCCTTGACCTCTAGAAATTCTATCCTATTGAGACAATAAATAATCTATATCTTACATGACTCAATATACAAAAAGCACTTAGAACAGTGCTTATCAGATAGTAAGCACTCAGAAGATGTTATTCTTTTCCTTCAAGACCTAGTTCCTCAGGTCAGTGAAAATTTTGTGGAAAATTGAAAAAAAATATATATAGTTCCGCAAGTCTGGAGCTATAGCTCAGTGATAGAACTCTTGTCTAGCAACCAAACCCTAAGTTCTATCCTAGCACCAGAAAAAAAAAAAAGTGTAAAATACAAGATGTAGTTCATCTTATGAAGCCATCTGCCATTCTCTCACATAGTTATTTATCACTTAATTTATTCAAAAGCTTATTGAACACTTACCATATGGTAAACCATAGTCATAGGTCTATGGAAAGAAACAGCCAATACACAAGTAAAGAAGTAGATAATTACAAAATCTGAACTGGGAAAGAAATCAGTATGCACTTCAGCCATCAGCAACATGGAAACTAATTTCTAAATATTTATAATGTTTTTAAATTGTATTTTTCATAATTATTGGCATGCTTTGAGTCTAACTAATTAAAAATATCTTTGAAAGACAGGTGTATTTTTTTTTCAGGTAAAACCACAGGATAGTATCAATAATGCTTTATTTACACATTTAAACCTTTGTCCCCCAATGGGGATATTCCTAGAAATATTCTGTCAACATTGAAAGGGAAAACACTTGTTTAGACAAGTAATAATTGATATATGTGTCAAAGACACATTAAAAATAATAGTTTAAAATACAGACTCTAGAATCAGACTTCCTAAACTCCTATTCCAGTTTTGTCACTTTCAACTTAAGTGCCTCTGTCTACTTAGTTCTGGCCCAGGTTTTCTCATGTAGTTGCTGTTAAAGAGTTATTGGCACACACCTACTATAATGCCCAGCTACTCAGGAACTGAGTCCAGGAATTCAGGCCAGCTTGGGGAACTAGCCAGATACTTTCTAAATAAATAAATAAATAGTGTCTGGGATTGAAAGTTTTCTCCTAGCATGCCAACCTCAGGACAAACTCTTTACATGGCACCTGCAGGCTTCCAGAGCAAAATAATCCAGGGAATGGGGTAGAAAGTACTTGTTCCTTTAGATGACCTAGCCTTGGAAGTCACATATTGTCCCTTTTCCCATACTAACTTCATCTAAATTGTCACAAAAGCCTGTCTCAGTGAAAGGAGTATCAGAGTCCCACTGAGAGAAGAGCTTGAGTCATGGAGAATCTGTTGCAGCCATTTGGAATACACAGTCTTGAAACAGAAATGTGAAGAGATCTATTTAACTGCTTGCTCCCATCACTTTTATATCACTAACTTATCTGAAGTATGTGGTGGGTGGCACACTTGACATAGACAGATTACTGACACTAAAATACAATGTGCATGAGTAAACAAGTCTAAAAGGACTTACTCCAGAAAAGTATTGTAAAGAATATCAACATACCTTATATATAAACAGAGATATGAAAAATTGTGGTATATATGTGTATTAAGAATTGTAATGCAAAAAAAAGAGTACATGTATAATGGCATAATTTGGCATGAACATATATACAGAGTTATGAAAAATTGTGCTATATATGTGTAATGAGGAGTGTAATGCATTCCACTATTGTCATATATTTAAAAAATAAATAAATAAATAGAATGTGTGTCAGCTGGGCGAGGTGGTGTATGTCTATAATCCCAGCATCTAGGGATACTGAGACAGGAAGATCACAAGTTCAAAAACAGCCTCAGCAATTTATCAAGGCCCTAAGCAACTAAGTGAGACCCTGTCTCTACATAAAAAATTAAAAGGGCTGGGGGTATAGCTCAGCGATAAAGCACCCCTAGGTTCAATCCCTGGTACAAAAAAAAAAAGGAGAGAGAGCATGTATAATTCAGTTTAGATCAGGCTTAAAACCTTATTACATCTTTAATGTGTCAGCTGTTAGAATTGATGGCAATTCTTACTATAAAGAGATTTCAAAGTACCTTTCGTTTTCAATGTGACTTAATAATTTCCTTTAATAATTTGAAATCAGCACATTCCTAGAAAAATATGTTAGTGTTCCACCAAAAGATTGAATTATGCATAATACACCATTCTGCAATGTATCTTAACTAGGAGATTACTAAAGCAGACTAGTTGCACAGAATGCTTGTGAGAAACAGTGAAAGAATTACATATTTGAAACAAAAGACATTTGAACCTGTTGGAACTATGTAGTTGGGGCATGGTGGCTCATTCCTGTAATCCCAGCTGCTCAGCAGGCTGAGGCAAGAGGACCATGAGTTCAAAGCCAGCCTCAGTAACTTAGCAAGGCCCTAAGCAACTTAGCAAAACCCCATCTCTAAATAAAATTCATAAAAAAGGGCTGGGGATGTGGCTTAGTGGTTAAGTGACCCTGGGTTCAATATCCAGTACAAAAAAAAAAAGAATATTGTATTAAAAATATGACTAGACCCTGAATAATTAACGAGTAGCAAACTTTTATTCGGAAAATAATACGCTCCAAGACTGTTCATAGTGTGGTTTATTGTGTAGATCCTTAATGTGTAAAGTTTGTATAAAGAATATATTTTACTTTTATATTCAAGAACTGAACACTTTTAAAATTTTGGAACATACTCAGGGAAAGGATATAATCAAAACAGTACTCTAATGCTATGCATGGTGGTACGCACCTGTGGTAGCAGCTCTACTCAGGAGACTAAGTCACAAGGATCACTTAAAACAAGGAGTTCAAGACCAACCTGAGCAACATAGTAAGAGCCCTTTCCCAAAATAAATAAGTAAGTAAGTAAACAAACAAATAAATAAATTCTATAAAATTTAAGAGATTACAATTTTTTCTCTTTTGTTCCGAAAATAATTTGAGATCATGGTTCAGCATTATAGTTCAATAGACTCCTGCAGTATGGATACTTTAAAACCTCTGACTGTTTGCCAGTGGGCATGAAACCCAACCACATACTTCGACTCTGAGATGGGGAGGATAAGTTTCATAATACCTTACTCTGCCAAACACCTGTGCAGATCCACCCTGCTCTTCTTACTTGGAAATAACCAGATTAAATAAACAAAAAATGATCTAAAGTTAAAAATACTTTGCATAAATTTTAACCCTTTTCATGACAATATATATCAAATTTCTCATTTAAGCACCCACTCACCTAAATAACAGATTATCATATAATTTAATTAACAAATGATTTTTAATTACAACATGATGCTAACAATAATCTTTAAATAATACATTCTGTGGCTTTTTACTTCAAAGTATCTACCTATTTTGAAAATACATTAGAGAAAATGCACATTAAAGATGATTTATTTTCAAGTGTAGTTTTTAGACACAAAAAAATAATGGTTTAAAAAACTTATATAGATTTCTCCTTGGAATAAGTAACTAATTGTTGCTTTAAAATTGAAATTTGCCTTCTTATTTCAAATAGATATTATAAAATAATAAATCAAAACTGCATAAAGTAAAAAATTAGCCTTATCAAGTTGTTTTATTTAATCTGAATAATCTTAAAAGGTAGAATATTCTTTGTTTTGGAAGTTAACTCAGAACACATGGGCTTTGTTAGTTCAAAGTGCATGAGCAATAACTAGTGATTAGCATCTACTGACCTGCCAGAAATATAAGTAAACCAGTATTAAACACCAACTATCAATCTGCAGTGTCACCAGAAACTTGACATTTTAAATCCAGTTCTAAGCAGAAGCTCCTAACATAATGGCAGAGCTCCAGACCTTCTGGTGTATGGGCAAGGGAGAATATGTGCATGAAACGCTGTACTTAGGAGAGTTATACAAGAGATTCATTCATGACAGATGAAGAGACCTGAGAGAAGGCACGTAGGCCAGAGTAGAATTTTGGAGTCTTAAAATAAATTTTGTCATAATGAAAGCAGCAGGACTAAACTGTTCTCTGAAAGACATGGTTCAATTTCTGAAGGGAATTTCGGAAATCTCTGGGCAGAAATGGGAAAAAGACATAGATTTGGTAAGAAAGTTATTAAGTTTCTCTGGGAATTTGAAAGTAAGTAGGCTTTGGGTATTAGTTTTTCACAGAAATCTATTTAGTTATTCAAGACTTCCAAAGTGGACTGGAGCTTATATTGATATTGGATTCTCTATATGCAATTATTTACTTTCAAGCTGTTTATATTTGGGGTTGGAGACAAGCATCCCTTGCTGGAACCATGTGCAAACAAATTCAAGTAGACAGCTAACACTTGCCCTGGGTTCACCCCACCCCCATCATCCATTTCTTTTATTCGGAAAATAATACGCTCCAAGACTGTTCATAGTGTGGTTTATTGTGTAGATCCTTAATGTGTAAAGTTTGTATAAAGAATATATTTTACTTTTATATTCAAGAACTGAACACTTTTAAAATTTTGGAACATACTCAGGGAAAGGATATAATCAAAACAGTACTCTAATGCTGATTTGTCATCTGTGGCTAGTGGTACAGAAAAGCAGGCTCCCCAGTACATTTCCTTCTCCTTTCACTATGGAAGTTGCTCTATCTTATAGTTAAATTGAGCTGTGGAGAGACCTAAGATCATTATATCCCCACTGTGACCTTAATGTGGTGCAAAACAAGGGCAAGGCAAGAATTAAGTTTTATGAGGTGAGCCAGAACTCTACAAAAAGACATTAAAGAATCTCCATGCACTCTGTCTTCATTCCTTACCATTCCTTTATTCATAAAGTCTACTAAACACACACACACACACACACACACACACAAACAAATATTCTACATGCTAGTTATTTCAAAACCAGTAATTATTGTTGTGAATCTAAATATAAAATTATTTTATCATCATAATTGTAAGGATTTTTCCCAGTTATCACCTTTTTCCTCATTTAATTCATTTAATGAAATCAACTGTCAGTTTTAATAAGAAATTGCTAATACTTCTCCCCATGCAACCTATTAAAATGAAATAGAGTGGAATGCTTCAAAGAAAACCTTAGGCAGAAAAAAAGCATTGTTAGAGAACCAAAAGATCAGATAATTTTTTCAAATTGAGGCAACTAAATCTTGGTGAGTGCAGTTTTGCTGGAAATATGCTACTCTGACAAATACTACTGTTTAACTGACATGTACCTTGAAGGCTATTGTAGTAAGCCCTAAAATGTCAGTTTTCCTGGCAGTAGATAAAATAGGGTCTTGATGTATTAGTTATCCACTAATGTGTAAAAATGAACACATATCTCAGTGACCTAAAGTAATGACTTTTTTTCCTTTTTTTGTACTTTTTTGAATAATTTGTTTATTGATTGATGGATAATTTGATGGTATCAGGAATTGGACCCAGAACCTCATATGTACTACCTCTGAACTATTGGCCTAATAACAATATTTTTCTTTCAGTTTTTGTGGGTAAGGAATCCAGAGGCATCTTTGCTGGATACCCTGGCTCAGAGACTCTCTTAAGGATGAAGTCAACAAGGGCTGCCTTCATCTCAAGACTTGGTAAGAGAGGGTCAGATTCCAAGCTCTCCTTTATGGATATTGTCAGGATTCAGTTGCCTCACCATGTGGTCCTCCATAGGACAGAGCCAACATGGCAACTTGCTTCACTAAGAAAAGCAGTCAAGCAAGAAGAGCAAGAACAATAGATAAAAACAGAGAGAAACAAGCAAAATGCAAGTTAAGGTATTTTATAACCTAATTTCAGAAGTGATATCCCATCACTTTTGCCATATTCTGTTAGTTAGACATGAATCACTATATTTAGTCCACAGTCAAGGAGAGGAGATAGTACACAACTGTGAATAGCAGGAGGCAGGATCTTTGGGTGCCTAGGAAACTGTCCACTCCACCTTTATGTAGAATTCTTTATCATACCAGAGCTTTTGCAGGTCACTAACATTTACAGAGTTAGTGGATTTTATTTTAATAAAACATGGTCTGTTTTTATATTTTGAAATTTAAAATATTTTTGGAAATGATTTATTATATAAAGTTTAAATAATTGCCTAGTTTTTATTTGTTAATAATTTATTTGAGAACTCCTGAATTTTTTTTCTAAATAAAATTAAGGAAAATCAGGAGGAAAAAAAAATTAAACAAAATTTTTTTTCAACATGTTTCAGTGTTAGGCTAGATAATATCATAGAAGACAGTTTCTTTGGTATACATATCATTCAGTAGTTCTCATTTTATAAATAAGACAAAGGGCACTCAAAGATGGACATTAACATTTTTTTTTAAAAAAATTAATAAAAACTCACCAAAAAAGCCCTGCTCAATTTTTCTCAAATGTTCCCCCTTCTTATCTAGGTCAAGTGTTCTCAACTAGATATTTTTGTATATTTAATACCAAAACTTCATGTATAGGTGTTTTTTTCTATATGGAGAGTTAATAGCTTCCATGAAGTTCTCAAAAAAAGCAAGAACATTGCCCTAGGTCGAAAGAATTTTCATATAGAGTTTCATTAATTTACTTCACGAATTTGCTTCATGTAGCAAAATAATAACAACAAATAAGGCAAAATGTATTGAATTTGCCTTTAAATGGCTCATTTCATCAGTTTAATTAGTGTTGAGCTCCACGTTCATTCAACAAATATTTGTTGAGTTTCTACTAGATGCCAACCACAGTTGTAGGCAATGGAAATATAAATCCCATCCTCAAGGAGCTCACATTCCTGAGCAAGGGAAGTGGCAAAAAATAAACATAGTAATGTGTATAATACCAACTGTGATGAGTGTTGTGGAAAAAAATAAGCAGGATATACTTGAAATCTTTGAAGCTTTAATGAAAATATACAGTTTACCTTAAATCACCTCTTCTGATATTGCAGAAAACCTTTTAGCATGAGCAAAGTACACTCTGTTCAATCCAGTAAATATTTATTAAGTATCTAATATGGATTAAACCCATAATAGTGCTCAATGCTGGGGAGGGGCAGAGATAAACACACTGCTATGAAATTTTTATTGGCTAGGTTTGGAGGGTACAACTTCCTTTAGAAATCTTCCTGGACTGAGTTAAGGATTCCCCCTCTCTAAGGACACAATACAATGAGCATATCTTTATTGAATTGTCTTCCAGGTTGTATCTCTTACCTACTTGATTGTAAGTTCTTTAAATGCAAGATCTATTTTTCATTAGTCTTTTAATCTCTAGTGCTTAGAGCATATTAGGAATTCAATTAATGTTCATTGACCTACATTTGTAGATTTAGGTTGACTACAAAAAATTGTGGCTGGCCCAGAACATTCTCTAACTTTCCACCTTCAGCAGTAAGATGCACACTGTTTGACATCTTTCATGTCTCAATAAAAACCAGTGAATGGGGCTGGGGATGTGGCTCAAGCGGTAGCGCGCTTGCCTGGCATGCGTGCGGCCCAGGTTCGATCCTCAGCACCACATACCAACAAAGATGTTGTGTCTGCCGAGAACTAAAAAATAAATATTAAAAATTCTCTCTATCTCTCTCTCTCTTCTCTCACTCTCTCTTTAAAAAAAAAAAAAAACAAAAAAAAAAACAAGTGAATGTCATTAACATGAAATCTATTCCAATCTAAGAAATGTCTTAACTAAGATTATACCCACTCTCAAAGGAAAACCAGTCAGTGTTTTAACAACCAAAATTCATTCTCCCTCTTTTCTGACCTAAACCTGTGCAGCAGCTCTACCTACCATAGTCTAGCTCAACTCTTGCCTTGAGGTCAGCAGCAGGGAGTTGGGAAATGAAGAGAAAAAAAAAAAACTCTTGTGAAGGTGATGACCACTACATTTGCCTTTTTTCTTGGCAAGTTTTAGAAAACAGATACAGTTTAAGGACAGATAAAAATAAAAATTGAATTGAACTTCTCAAGGTCAGTATGTTTTATGTGTATATTGTATCAAGATAATTATATCATGTTACTTTTTTCCTCTGAATAAGGACTAATTCTGTGCTCACACCCAGCAAATTTTTTTTTTTTTTTTTGCAATTGGCAAAAGGGGATTTATTGGGGATCCATTCCAGCGCGCTGGGGCCCCGTGCTCACTCAAGAAGGGAGAGCAGCCCGGAGCCCCCAGCAAAATTTTTGTTGTTTTTGTTCTAAATTTCTCTCAAAGGCAAATGCTTTCCTACATTCAGAAATACATTCTTGGTCTTCTGAGTATTCGTTTTATGCCAAGATTCAAAGTTTTCATTCCAAACACCTTAATTTTTTAAGTATACCCTACACAGAAAAGAACATTTTATTTTTATGTTTGACTAACTCAAATAGTTAATCATTATTTCAATGAGTTATTGAAAAAAATTTTAATTTAGAAGTACAAATAGAAATTCTAATAATCTAACTTTTTGAGAATATAATAAATGTGAGGACATGGGATCAAAGATCTAAATTCATTGTATTGATACATAATATATTAACACAAGTATTAACATGATACTATTCCCCAGATAGACTAGGATTTATTTATGTATTTATTTACTTTTTCTGAGGTTTGAACCAGTGACTTGAGCATGCTAAGCAAGCATTTTATCACTGAGCTACATCCCCAGTCCTTTTTAATTTTATTTTGAAGTGGAGTTTTGTTAAGTTACCTAGCTTGGCCTTGAACTTACAATCCTCCCACTTCGGCCCCTCAGGTCATTGGGATTGCAGGCATTTTTGAAGCTGTAGTTGTTATTTGTTTCTAGCAGTATTGAAAATTAAACCTGAGGCCTCCAGCATACTAGGAAGAGAATTACCACTAAACTATACCCCCAGGCCTATTTCTTGAAGAATTTACTAAAGCTCTGAAATATTTTTGTATTTGCTAATTATTTCATAATCCAAGCAACTTGTTTTTAAAATTATGAATGACGTGGAGTTTGATGAATAGCAGAGTATAGTGAAGAATTAAATTTAAAAAAATCTCTCCACAGGCTGATTGAAATTAACAATAAAAATGGTAACAAATGCAAATAAAAGGTTCTCATTTGGAAATAAAACTGCAAATATCCAAATAGGAGTTCCTGTGGAAAAGACTAGATACTTTTAATTGATGACAACTTGGTCAGTATTAGGCTATGTTCTCCAATTGGGCTACCAAAAAAGATAACCTGAGCTTAGGTACCATTATTAAACAAAAAGAAAGGATGCTACCATTGTATGCCATGATATTGGAACTACATCTGGAGTATTGTTTTCAATCAAAGAACAACTTTAAAGACAGCATTGATCAAATAGGAGTCTTCCCAATTGAAATTTTTTGTTGAAATCATGTTATATAAGAAATAGTTGGAGCCAGGAGTGGTGGCACACATGTTAACCCAGTGACTTGGGAAGCTAAGTCAGGAAGATTGCAAGTTCAAGGCCAGCCTCAGCAACTTATAGAAACTCTATCTCAAAATTTAAAAGAATAAAAAAAAACTAGGGATACAGCTCAACAGCAATGCAACCTTTGATTCAATCCCCAGTTACTCACCACTCCCAAAAAAAGAAAGAAAAAAGTTGGAGGTATGGTGATATTCAGCTTGAAAAAGAAAAAACTAAAGACATATTAACTAACTTAACCAATTTGGTATTTTTTGTGGACTGCTTCAGAAATCATAACTAGGACCAAGAGGTAGGTCTGTCTTTTGGATTTCAAATTACCTGACAGCCTCAGCAACATCATACCTAAAGCCACCATCCTGACACCAGTCCATAACCCTGCTTTAATTTTCTATACAACATGTATCATTATCTATTCAATTTTTTTACCATAAACTTCATTCATTTACTGTCTAATGGATTGTTTCTTCTTAGTAGAATATAATCTCCCTGAGAGTAAGTTCCCTTCCATCTTGTTCCCAGTTACATACAGTTCCTTGAATAGTCCTCTTATAAATAGTTATTGAATGAAATAATGTATAGGGAGTCAGATTTAGGCTTACCAGAAAAAGAATTTTCTATCTGTAGGGACAGAGGGGACTACTAAACATTGAGAATGTTTTACATTAACTAGTTTTATCTTCATGCAGTTTTTCATCAGCTATTTTTTGAACACATATGCCAGATAAGACAAGACTCAGAGAAAGTAAAAAACTGCTCTCATTTATGTTGCCAGAATTGGAATTGTAAGTCCTCTTCTCTGTTTCCAAAGCCAGTGGGATTTCTACTATACCATACCATAAATGGAGCAGGGGTTTTGTGAAAATGAATTTTCCCATCACTGGTGGATTTTAAACCAAGATTACATGATCATCCACGAGAGTGCAATTGTCCTAAATAATGGATTCTGGAATTGAGTGGGATGTTGGACTAGCTCCAACTCTAAGGCTCTGCTATTCCATGAGAGAAGCAGCCCATACATGATAGGAACAGATTCTATTTTGGAAATAACAAATAAGAAAGAAAAAATTCCCTCAAAGTGTTGCTTGAAACCCAAGAATGTTAGCTTACACAATTGCTGGGACATTATCTCTTAATCCTAGTTGGATGGTATGGAAAGTGGACTCAGAAAAATACTTGTTTCAAATGCAATAGTGCTTCTAGTCTATAAGTAAAATACAAGAAGAAAATTTTAAAATTATAAATTGGAAAATTCTTAGCAAAGTGAGAAAATTATACACTGATCTCATGTTCCAGGGTGAGCGTCTAAGTAAAACTTATATAATAAACTCAGAAAACTGAGTCAAACAATGAAAACAGAAGCAGATACTGGCAATGTCCCAGGGATCTTTCTTAGAAAGAATTAGTCTACCTACTACAGGATTAGGGTTTATAGGATTAGCTGCCACAAATCACTTGAAAATGAAACAATATAGCTACTTATTATTTTATACCCTGAATATATTCAGAATCATGTTTTTTAAAAAATTGAGTACTTAAGGTTTCTTTTAAGGTATCAGTGTATACCAGACCATCTCATTAATCAAAAATGTTTACTTCAGGGGTTTGAGTCATTACATTTGGACTTGCATACAAAAATATTATAAAAAGATTATTTTATAATATAGAAGTAAAACAACAAACCATGTCTCTAGGGACTGACTTTGTGACAGTTTTTCCAAAAGAGTAAGCATGTTTCAACTTCCCAATTTTGTGAATTCTTTTTGGTTTAGCTTTCTAATGTTTGTAAATAAAGATATTTATATTTAATATTCTTAAAAGTCTATGCTAAGTTTGGTAACTATTTACATAAAATTAACATGTTTCTTAGTTGATTTAAAAATTAAGAGTGGACTGGGGGGTGTCACCCAATGGAGGAACACTTGCCTAGCATGTGTGAGGTCCCAGGTTCAATCCCCAGTACTGGGAGAATAAAAGAATATTGTAAATTAAATATCTTAAAAGTATTATTAGAATTTACTTTAATGGTCTTTATTAGCAAATCATAACCTTATCATTTCTACATTGTATAAACCTGAATAGTTTTATTTATTTAATTTTTTTATTGGTGCATAATAATCACACCTAATAGTGGGGATCATTGTGAAAATAATTGTACATACACATGACATAATTTGGTCAATTTCATTTTCCAGTATTTCCCTTGCCTTTCCCACCTCCTTCCCAATTCCCATTTCACCTTCCTCTCTCCTACTGGTTTTCCTTCTGTTTTCATGAGATTCTCACTCCCCTAACCTCTCACACACTACACCTTTTTTCCCTCTCAGTTCCACATGTATCAGAAGAAATTTAACCCTTGACTTTCTGAGTCTGACTTATTTTGCTTAATATGATGCTCTCCAGTTTTATCCACTTTCCTACAAATGACATAGTTTCATTCTTCTCTATGGCTGAATAAAACACCAATTATTACACTTTTTAAAAAATCCATTCACCTGTTGGTGGATACCTAGGCTAGTTTCATAACTTGAATATTGTGAATTGCACAGGTTAAATTAATTTTGCTTAAACAAGGTAAACATTTCTAGCCAAGTGGTGAGTCATATCTGCTTGGCATAAGATTCAGAATAAAGGTTAGTGTAGAACACCTCCCTACTCAGAAAAATTATGAAATGACCTGCTAAAATGTCCTAATTGTTAAATGTCAACATGGCAGAACCTAAGATGAGAAGTTCCAGTATTCTGCTTTTGGTTGAATATAACACCCCAAACCTCCTGAATCAGAAAGAACAATTCATTCAATATGATTCTTTCACATAAATATCCTGGTCAAGTTATAAAAATTTTACCATCTGTAGGGGCAACTTATGGCTATACAATTCCCAAGAAATCACTGAGATGAAACCAGTAAACGAATGAAAATACATAATAGTAATTAACAAAAGAGAAAAAGCCACATCAAGCTAGGTGTGGTGACACATGCCTATAATCCCAGTGACTCAAGAGGCTGAGGCAAGAGGATTACAAGTTTGAGGCCAGCCTCAACAATTTAGTAAGACACTGTCTCAAAAACAGGGAGGCAGGGTTGGGGATATAGCTCAGTGTTAGATCATCCTTGGGTTCAGTCTCTAATGCCACAAAAGAGTGTGACAGGTAGGAGAAAGTCACATCAGATGTAGGAGACACTAGCTATAGCCCATGGTTCAAAAATATGAAATTCCTGAAGTCTGGAGCTATAGCAGCTTCATTTCAAATGAAAGCTAATTGTAGTATACAAAGATCCTCATATTCTTCTGAAACACATTTACCAAAATTGTTCCTTTCTGCCATTAAATATCATTAAATATGCTATCCCCTCCCCCAAGTGTCCCATTTTCTTAAATATATAATTCACCACCAGAAGAAGAGATAATTTCTTTTTAAAACATGAAATTTATAAAATCATGCCTTTACATAAAAAAATCTTAAGAGTATGTCTTTGTAGTCTTTATAAAGGATTTTGTTAGTTTTAAACTCTTCCATGGAAAAGAGTACATCATCTTTATCATGCAAGAGTACATTATTATTAAATGTCTCAAGGGTAACCCAAATGCTTACAATTTATGATTTTCACATTTGGCATTTGTTTGAGACAACAGAAAGAGAGTGATTATTTCCAAAATTGAATAACTTCCAATATTTGAGGGTATGTAGTTGCAATTACCTGTAGCTATACTGATATCATTTTAGCACCACCCATACCTATTACTTAGTTTAACAACTGTAAACATAACAGATCAGGAAGCCAAGTTTTTTAGTCTAGGAACCTTTCTTCTGGAACATGATCTTCCTCTAGCTAAATATAAAATATCCCTGCTAGGTTCATTGGTGAATCCTTCTAGCAGACTTCTTCCATTATGATTCTCAGGCCCAGCCAAGGCTACATGCAGTTCAAATCTATATTTCCATGTCTCCTCAGAATTCATATTCTCTGCAAACCTGAGGAAATGAATCATTATGTCTTTCAGCTTCTTCTCAGCATTGTGCCAAAGTTAAGTCACTATTAATAAGAAATACTTTTTTTCAGAAAGTAAATACAATAGTTCATAGAGTGACAGCTCTTAAGGGTATTTTTCTTTTCTTTTTAAAATTTATTCCAATTAGTTATACATGACAATAGAATGCATTTTGACACAGCATAAATAAATAGAGTATAACTTCTCATTCTTCTGGTTGTACATGGTGTAGGATTACACCAGTTGTGTAATCATATATGCACATAGGGTCATAATGTTTGATTCATTCTATTATCCTTTCTACCCCCAAACCCCTCCCCTCCCTTCACTCTTCTCTATCTAATACAAAGTACCTCTATTCTTTCCTAACCCCACCCACTCATTGTGAATTAGCATCCGCATATCAGAGAAAACATCTGGTGTTTCCTTCTTTAGGATTGGCTTATTTTACCTAGCATGATATTCTCCAGCTCCATCCATTTACTGGCAAATGCTATAATCTCATTCTTCTTAAGGCTGAGTAATATTCCATTTTTTTGTGTGTATATATATATATACACACACACATATGTCATATATATATATATATATATATATATATATATATATATATATCACATTTTCTGTATCCATTCATCTATTGAAGGGCACCTCGTTTGGTTCCATGCCTTAACTATTGTGAGTTGAACTGCTATAAACATTGATGTGGCCACATCACTGTAGTATGCTTATTTTAAGTCTCTTGGGTATAGACCAAGGAGAGAGATAGTTGGGTCAAATGGTGGTTCCAATCCAAGTTTTCTAAGAAATCTCCATACTGCTTTCCATATTGGCTGCACCAATTTGCAGTCCCACCAGCAATGTATGAGTGCACCGTTTTCATTACATCCTCATCAACATCCTCACACTGTACTAGGCAAGCATTCTACCACTGAGTTACAACCCCAGCCCTCTCTTTTCTTTATTGTGGCATCCTGGGTGATTTACTTGTGTTTTCACTGACCATAAAAGAGGATCAAAATTATTGGCACTCGTTCAGTTCAGATTTTAAAAGAGATGGCTTTTGTGGGGAAGGGAATATATGTGAGGAATCACAGGATTTCATATAACTTATATATTCCCAATAATATATAAACGTATATATAAATTTCTGATTCCTTATAATTTTCAAAAAGTTTTCATGTTAATTCATTTAATCCTTCCAACAATCCTATGGGGCAGGTGTTAAACCATATTTTGCTAAAACAAGACATGAAACTAGGAACCCTAGAGAAACTGAGTGGCAACCAGTGTTTACAAAACAGTTGTCTACCTCTGCTGTCCCCACTTCTCACTGTCTTTCTCTATACTCCATGGCAATTTATGCTTGGGCTTCTTCCACTTTATTAAAACTATTCCCACCAAGATCTTTTGGTCCTTATCTATTCATGGTATCATCAGCACTTGGCTTCCTGGGCCACACCTTCACTTGGTTTCTGGGATACAACACTCATTTGTTTTTCTCTTGCTTAACTTGTTTCCCTCCTGAGGACTTGACTTCCTTTAACTCAGAGCTTCCTAACAGGCAGGAAGCAAAGAGATGTTAACTGTGTCACTCAGGTGGATTCTGGCATTGCAGAACTTCCTGGTTGGTTGCTATCATTTTAATTTTATTCTGGGCTCCTATGGGGGTCATTGAAGAAGAGTGGACCTGAAAATGTATCTATCTTCTTTCTAGAACCATAAAGAACTTATTGCTTTCTAGTAAGTTCTCTAGTTCTAAGAGAGGCCAAGTTGGACATCAACTTTAGTAGCCCAAAGAAGAGAGTACATAGCTTAAGACATAGCTGGCAATGACAAAGAATCCAGGTAGGGGTTATTTTCTATTGGAGCTTCAAGTAGAGGACCAAATTCCATCTTTAAATATGTAGTTCTAACTACAGTGATATTAATATCCATTGTAGCTGAAGTATGAATATCCTAACAATGTTCATTCATCAGGAGAGAATTTGAATTCAAAACTGTTCTTAAAAAAAGCTATTCTTATCTTTATGAGAAAATTGCTATTACATTTATCAATAAGAAAGGAAGAGCTAAGAGATTCTTTAAGTATAATTTCAACTGTCATAATTTCTTGACTGATTGTAAAAATATTCGTAAGAATATTTTTTTTACTTATATATAACTCACCTACAGGGTGCTATATGAATGCTATTTTCTATGTGCTATGGTATGTAAAAAGCTGGATAGTATAGTCTTCCACCCTTTCTAAAATTATAAGCATTTGCTAGGAGATTTTGTCCTTGGTCCTCTTATCTTCTCATAGTCAACCTGTTCTTGCTGGGTAATTTTACTATGCCAGTTACACCAGAATGTTGATGATTTCAAATCTTTGTCTTCAAACTCATATCTCTCCTGAACCCCAGACCCCATAGTCAACTTCTTGCTATAATTGGGGGTACCACAGTCATTGAGACTATAAGACCCACATGGGATAATAACATGATTTCTGAGTGGCTTGAATTTAGATTATCAAGATGGGCTTGGAGATGTAGATGTTTGGGCATCACTTCCGGATAGAGTACTATCATTTTCTCTTTTGAGACAGAGATCCATCTTTAAGACCTTCCTTGAACCCATCTCCCATGAAAGCAAAGAGAGAGTGAAGGAATATCATCATCTTGAGGAGCCTAAAATGCTGGCTAGGTGTAGTACATAGTCTCTGAGACTTTAACCAACTTTAACTGCACTGCAATAGAAGCAAACTTGCCATGCATTAAAATTAGCAAGCTCATGATGTTAAATAAAATTACTCACTGGACACTCATGAAAAATGACAAGACATACTCTGTTTAAGTTAACTACAGTGGGGAGAGGGACTTGTATATAGAAGTTAACTCAAATTTGCAGAAACAAAAGGCAGAAGTCTTTTTAAAAACATTTCTATGTGCTCAAGGGAAATACTGAAGGATGTCAGTGGGGATGTGTTCATTGTGTTGGTGCTTATCAAAGTTAGGCTCCTACTCTCCCACAGACTGGGTGGGGGCAGGGCTAAACTTCTTGAAGATCATATTTCAAAGTGATGGCGCCCAGGTCCTTGAGAAAGATATTCCTGGAATGTAGAAGATAAATCCCAAAGAGAAAGTAAATTCACAACTGCAAGTTTTCTAAAATAAGTGCTCAAGGAAAGGGAGGTCAGGGGCCTGTTTTGGCTGGACTACATGGTAAATTCTTTTGACAGCATTGAGTTTTCTCAGGCACACATTTTAAGAGGTCTGGGATTGTCCTCTTAGGAACACAGCCTTGAGCTGATGGAAACTATTCTAATGTTTGTTCCATCTCTTGAGGTTTGGGGAGAAGTGAAAGAATTGTGCTTTCAGTTGCAGTTCTTACAGGCCAAGGTAAGGTCAAGAAAAGGGCTCAGAAGAATCTGATTCAAGTTTAGTCAAGGACAGAGTCATTGTCAACCACAGTGGGAATCTACATAAAGTTCTTCTATCACATTGGTGCTCTCAAAGAATTTTTAAAAAGCTGTTAATTTTTTACTCTACTTTAAAAAATAGTTAATACTTAACATCTTTTGTAAAAAGTAAAAGACTAGATGAATTTGAGGTGTCTTATCACCAATGGCCAAGAGACCGAAATTTAACTCATATTTGTGAACTGTGGGGCTAAGAAGAGAACTTATTAGAGAAGCAAATTATCCTACAACTCATGAGGCTGAGGCAGGATGATGCCCAGTTTGAGGCCAGCCTCAGCAACTTAGCAAGACTCCACTTGAAACAAAAAAATAAAAAAAGGTCCAGGGATGTAGCTCAGTGGTTAAGTAGCCCTGAGTTCAATCTCCAGTTAAGAAGAAGAAGAAGAAGGAGAAGGAGAAGAAGGAGGAGGAGGAAGAGGAGAGATATGAGCAGATTCAGGTTATATTTGAAATTGAATAATTTTCAAGTGGATTAGATATAAGAAAAGGAAGAATTATGGGGGCACATGGATTTGTGGCTTGAAGGAAATACTGGGGAAAATAAGTTTAGGAGGACGACATGAGTTAAATTAAAAAAGAAATGTGAATTAAGTACTGCATATATGAGTCTAGAATTTGGGGAAGGGTTTGAGCTCAAGATGTACATTTGGAAGTCATCAGCATACAGATAATATTTAACACATCACCTTTTGGATTTGAAGAACACAAGAATGAAACATTGTAGCCAAATGGCCAGATATGGCAAATACAGTTGTCTCTATCATTTATTACACTTAATGGTAGTTATTATATATTGCATATATGTATTTTATATGTTAAATGTTCCCTTAGGCACACTCAGGAATAGGGGGAAGAGAAAAAGAGAGACCCTGCCATTATGTTTTATAGTATTGTAATGCTCAAAAGTATACATTGATTTCTCACATCAACAGTGCTGTACATGCTAAGAAAAACAGTATATTCACTGCATGATATAAAAGTAGAGAACAGAAGTTTCTGTTATTATCTTGTGGTGCATTCCTGAATTATTACACAAAAATTATAGTAAATGCAAGGACTTTTAGTTGTCACTCTCCTTGAATTAAAGAGTGTGGAACAGAAGAGCTTTATATGATATTTCTCCCAGAGGCCCATCTGAAGCCATGCTACATTGTATCATGTATGATTCCTGCTGATTGCAGTAAATATTTCATAGTACATTCCCAAAGAGTGACTGACAGTTTGGGCCTGTTGCAACCAGCAGACAGTTTGATTATGGTTTGCTGATTCCACATCTCCATTTCTCAAATACTCAGGTTAATTCTCTATGAGATTGTATATTATCCAACAGCAGGTTGAACAACTCTTCAGCCAATGCTTTGAGATATTCTTTTTGAAAGGTGTCTTTTTCATTGACTTTGTATTCCGCCAAAGTATAATCACATTCTTAGTGACTATATCCTTAGTCACATCCTCACATCCTTAGCATTATAGCAGTTTCTTAAATATTACTGTGTACTCAAAGTTTAATTAACGCTTGGGGGAATTATAAAGGGAAATTGTGTTCTGATTCTTAGAGTTACTGGAATAAATGATTATTTCTTTCAAGCTTTAATTTCCCTATTTATTCAAATGAATGCTATACATTACTATTTAATAAAAACTATATCAGACAAGTTGTTTCTAGGCTTGCTTCTGGTGATTCAGAATTTTCAACTCTCCAACATGTTCTAAAGTGGCATGGTGGTTTAAAGCTGATATAGCCCTAGCATATCCAGCAGTGCTAGGCATATAGTAGAACTAAAAGTATTAACTCGGGCTGGGGATGTGGCTCAAGCGGTAGCGCGCTCGCCTGGCATGCGTACGGCCCGGGTTCGATCCTCAGCACCACATACCAACTAAGATGTTGTGTCCGCCAAGAACTAAAAAATAAATATTAAAAATTCTCTCTCTCTCTCTCTCTCTCTCTCTCTCTCTCTCTCTCTCTCTCTCTCTCTCTCTCTCTCTCTCTCTCTCTCTCTCTCTCCCCCTTCTTAAAAAAAAAAGTATTAACTCAAAATTATTTGCATCAGGTAGTTACAGTTTTAGATCCCCTTTCTGCTTCCTTAAGGCTGCAGTATTGGAGACATTAACTTTACAAGCCTCACTTTCATCATCTATAAAATCAGGCCAGAATGGTCATCTTATAGGGCTTTTTTAAGGATTAAATGATGTAAAGTGCTTAGAGCAATGTTTGGCAATACTAGCATCAATTAATTGTAGTGATGAGTTCTGCTCTATCTCTCTCACCCTGTGACTTTTACCCATCTGGGCTACAAGTAATGCAATCTAAAACTTCCATTGTTTCAAAAGGGTTACTTTAAGTAAAACAAGATTTCAAACTTTTAATATTTTTTTCTGTGCTGGGGATTTAACTCATGGGTTCGTTATCACTAAGCTACATATCCAGCTTCTTATATTTTTTATTTTGAAACAGTCACGAGATCTCAGTAAGTTGCTGAGCTAGCCTTAAATTTGCAATTTTCCTGCCCCAACCTTCTGAGTAGTTGTGGTTACAGGCATTTGTTACCACAACATGACAAATTTTCAAATTCTTCAAGAGGATCTGGATGAATAAGTGAGCCAATTCCTCCATACTCTCTCCCCTCCCATCTTCTGAAAACATGAAGATCTTCTGAGCTGAGGGAAGGGAAATGGGAGTTAGAGTACAAAAGTGTTAGGTTTTAAATGTATCCTGGCCTCTATCCACCTAGCCCACACTACAGACTGTCAATATGGCTTGCAATTTGTGCATTAAAAAAAAAAAACAAAACACAACACCACCACCCATCTTCCAAGTATGGTGGTGCACACCTGTAATCCCAGCAACTCCAGAGGCTGAGGCAGGAGGATCACAAGTTTGAGGACAGCCTCAGCCACTTAGAGAGACCCTGTCTCAAAATTTAAAAAATAAATAAAAGGGCTTGGGATGTGGCTCAGTGATAAAGCATCCCTGGGTTCAATCCCCAGTACCAAAAAAGGGGAGGGGGAAAAAGTACCCATCTAAGAAGGAAGTGAGAGGTAGAATCTAATTCATATCTCCTTAACTAACCCTAGTTTCTTATGCTGAGCTGGGGAAGGGAAGCTTTTCCTTCCCACAAAAACACCAAACCATAGTGAATGGGACTGCAATGACTCAGAAGTGATTACTTTATCTAATTCACAGGAGAACTGGTTGTGTCCTAAGTAGATCAATTTGGATGGAAACATTGTGGGCATTGTCTTGTGCTCCCTTCTCAAGTCCATAAAGTATGGGCCACCATATTCTGGAAAATATGAAGCAGAGGTGATTAAGGGACAAATTGTCTGATGAAATTGGACCAATTGCAAATAGGCCAAAGGTCTGATGCAATTGTACAGAGTTTTCACACAGTCCAACCAGCTCAGGAAGCAGCCAGTTATGTTCTCTGACTGAGAATGGTCCAGATACAACCCTAATTGCATGAAGAACTTGAAAGGTCTTTAGATCCAGGTAGAAGAATTTCCTGCAAAAACCTCAGCAGATGACAGTAGAGAAAGCTAAATACCCTTTAGGACTGCCTGACATTGAAGAGGATGCCAGGATATAACAAAAATGGAAGACCTTAGGTGAACAAGCATTTTTATCAACATTGTTAATATATGATTGATACCTAGGGACTCAATAAACACTTGTTCAAGGACTAAAGGAACCAAGGATAGAATTAGAAGTGAAGACCCATGTTTAGGTACTCCCTTTCCCCTGATGCCAAGGTGTATTAATTATCTACTATTAAAATTTTTGCCACTTAAAACCATATACATACATTAATCTTATAGTTCTGTGCATAGGGAATGTTAGCAAGGCTTTGATGAGCACCTCTGCTTAGGGTCTTATGAGCCTGAAAACAAAGTGTAGACCAAGGCTGTGATCTCATTTGAGGCCTGACTAGGGAAGAACCCACTTCCATGTTCACTCAGGTTGAGAGATATCATTATTATCTTTATATTGGTGAAAGTGTTTCTTCACTCTAATGTATACCCAGTGGTCATATTTCTATCCTCTAGTGCCACCAAAATTAAATTTATCTTTTATCTAATAATTCTTTAAATATTTTAACATGAAAATATTGTCCCTCAAAATTTCTCCAAGTTAGTATCCCTCATCTTATTAATCATTTATCATGCAAAATGATTCTAGACTTTTCCATTGTAGTTACTCTTATCTATGCATGCTCAAGTGTATTTCTCTCTCTCAAAGATTAGTGCCCAAATTGGGTTTTCCATTTTTTATTAAAATTTTAATACAAAATTTCCTAAAGTCTGCTAAATGATATTAAACTCTCTGAACAATAAAGTGGTGAAGCACTTTTAAGACAATGAGAATCACTTCCTTTAAAAAACCAACAACTCAGAATATAGTAGACTCAGGTTTTAATCATTTAAATAAATTTTCTTCTCATCATTTTCAGCTTTGTGATCACTTTTCAACTCCTCATAAATGCTAACATTTATTTTGACTATTACAGTAACTGTTGCCAGTAATAAAGCCATTGCTGATAGCATCTGCTTATAAAATTTAATTAATTGAGAAGTAAATAAATTAAAATGTAATTATGATAAATTATATACCATCTTATGTCTTTAAAGAAGGTTATACAAGAATCCTTAGAATGTTATGAACAAATGGTAGATACATCTGCATAAACATTAGCAAAATCCAAGTGGAAAATCAATCTGATCAGAAAGTAGAACAATTTTATACAGGTTTCGTACTTCCCACTTTCCCGTTGCCTTATCAGGCAATGGCTTTTGATTTCTAGTAGATGTTCAAAGATGGCTGCGTGTTAGGAAACATAATTGTAACATTAATGGTGTGACTTAGTACTTTGATAACTACACATACGTAACTCTCTTACCAGATTTTCCAATTTGTTTGAATAGCTTGCAAGCCAATGTCATCATGCTGCTCTTATTACCAATTCAAGTACAGCTGGATTGGTAATAACCTCATTAGGATCCTGAACCAGTGGTTTCCAAAGAGAACCTTGCAAATGTCAGCAGCTGTTAGAGGAGGCCTGGGTTGTTTGGTGGCTGCTCTTATATGTTTTCTGGTTCTAATGGGCAAAGCGGGGGAAAAGATCAAGATTTACAGGGTTCATTCTTACACCTGCAGCATATTTCTGGACAACCAAAAAAAAAAAAAAAGGAACTCATAAAACATTTGTCTGTTTCAGCAAAATTTAGTAGCTTAAAACTTCCCTATTTAGTAATCTGAAGCAGTTTTATAAAGGTTTAAAATTTTCCACTTGCTTTTCAGTGTTATCCATTGTGTCCAAACTCCTCCATCCATTTTCTATTGGCTTCCCTCCTCTTTTACCTCCAAAGCTTTTTATTGTTGTTGTTGTTTGTTTTATTTATTTTTCATTGTTGTAAAATACACATAACATAAAATTTATTACCTAAACCACTTTTGAGTGTAAGATTCAGTAATCTTAAGAATATTCATATTGTTGTATAGTTTTCAGAACTCTTTTTTTCTTTGAAGTCTGAAACTCCTATAGTCATTAAACAATAATTTGCTATTGCCCTCCCTGCTAGGTAATCTCTAGTCTACTTTCTGTCTCCATAAATTTCACTCCTCTACATCCTCATATAAATAGAATCATACAGTATTTATCTTTTTTTGGCTGGCTAATTTCATTTAGCATAATGTCTTCAATGTTATTCATGTTATTATATGTGTAAGAACTTTCTTCTTTTTATTTTTAAAGGCTGAATAATGTCCCATTATACGTATATACTACAGTTTGTTTATCTACTTAGCAGTTGATGGACACTTGGACTGCTTCCCCCTTTTGGTTATTGTGAAAAATGCAGCTATGAACTTGGCTCATTTTTAAAAACCAGTTCTCTTTGAGAATTCATTGCTTGCTTGCTTTTGGTTATATAGCCAGAAATGGAACACATGGTCATTCTATTTTCAATTTTCTTTCAAACCATACCCAGTTTTATTAAGGATACTCTTCATAAACAATCATGTTATTTCAGGCAGGACATGGGCTGACAGTCGTCAACAGGATACAACAACTTTCAAACTCTGTTCTTAGTTGAACTACCAAAATCATAAATCCACTATAAAACCCAGTGTGACACTCTGAATAGGGAAAGTTTAGAAAGAGTTGACATTTCGCATTTAGCAATTTGTTTAACATCTTTCTATAAGTCGACTCTGACTTTCAAGAAGTGGAATGAAAATGACAGAATTTGGGGAGAGTCAAGTTCCAACAGGTCTCTGGGTCTAGGGTAGTGGATCTTCTGGCACTCTGATGGCAGAGTGGGAGAGGGGAACATAAGGAGAATTTGAGTTTTTCTACACCACAAGGCATTTGTGCTAAGGTGACTGTGCAGATGTCAGGGAATTTCTCTGGGAAACAAGAGGAAGCTTCTCAAAATTAGCAGGGAAACACATTTTCCTCACAGCAATCCAGCTTTGGAGATATACTATAAGCAACATATGCTCCTTCCTACCCCCAAATAACAATGAAGTATTCTGTGTGCTAATAACATAGTCTTAAAAAAAAAGAAAAACAAAATTTTGCATTTTTATAAAAACTTGATAAAAGTATTTCAAATGTACAGTCACCAGTAGTTATCAAAAACGCACACACATCCCTTGGCTTCTGCGGCACCTTCAGCTTTCTGTGACTGGTCAGTTTGGGCATCTCCAGTTTACCAGGGCTCTTCGCATTCTTGTCATTGTCAGATTTCCCCCTTTTCCCTTTGAGTACCACTATCTCTTCCTTCTTTGCAGGGGTCCTTTTAGGTTTAGGCTCTGGCTTTGGAGGAGCAGGTTCTTCAGACTACCTTGCAGACCTTCTCTGTGGATCATCTTTCACCTTGGCTTTTTCTCCATTCACACCTCCTTCAGCCTTTCTCCTAGGCATGACCCTGATTGCAGAGGGAAGTAGAAACTACCAAGGAGATGCAGCAGCACAAGGTTCTGGTTGGTCAGGTGTCATTCTTGGCTCCTCTTCTTCACACTGCTCCCAATTTTTTTTTAAAAAAAAAAAACTTTTGTGTTGTTTTCCATAGAAGCTGATTTTACATTTCAACCAATAATGCTCAGGGATTCCATTATTTTTTTCCCCGAATTCTTAGCAATACTTGTTGTTTTCTGTGTTTTTTTTTCTTTTTTAGTATTAGTTGTTATGAGCAGAATTGTATCTCCTCAAAATTTGTATATTGAACTTTCAACGCCCTGTATTGTCTCATGATATAGCCATATTTGGAGACAGGGCCTTTGGGAGGTAATTAAATTAAAATAAAGTCTATCTTGAGACAGCCAGCACCTTGCCAGGGTAATTTTTCCTGCTCAGAAGGGGATAAGCCACCTGAAAAAAAATAGAGTCTGAAGTAATTAGTGAAGAAATAAGAGACAAAATCAGAAAAATAGTTTTAAGGGAGTGCCTGATAGTTTCTTCCAGTTCAGAACTGGAACAGAACAGATAGAAAATGGCTCCAGTTGTTTATTTATTTAAGGGAGTACATTAAACGGAGGCATAAGGTTTCAGTGGGTGAAATCTTGCTTCATGGTGTCTTGGGATCAACAGGTTGATTAGCATCTTGGCAAGCCACACCCATCTCTGAGAGGCTGTGTTGCTTTGTGGCTCCAGCAGGTCACCTCATCTCCTGTGCTATGTGGAACCTGGCAGAACTAGGTAGAATGTTACATGTATTTGGGCAGTTTCACCAGCAGGAGTACCTCCACGAGTTCCCAGATACCAGACTTTCCTACCCAAAGTCTTCCATGCCGATTTGGTTCATGTATAGTACACGGATGGCTTCTGACAACCTTTAGGTTAGGCCCTAATCCAATTCCACTGGTGTTCTTATAAGAAAAGTAAGATATGCAGAGAGAAACCAAAGATGAGCACACAAAAGACAATACATGTGAAGACACAGCAAGAAAGTAGCTATTTGCATGTCAAGGGGAGAGGGTTTGGAAGAAACTGAACCTGCCAGTGCCTTGATCTTGTGTTTCCAGGCTCTAGAACCATGAGGAAATAAATTTCTGTTCTTTAAACCACACAATCTATAATATTTTGCTATGGTAGTTCTACCAGACTACAGGTCTGGTAGAATTTTACTTTAAGTAAAATGTATCCTTTTTCCAGGACTCCCACAACCATCTCAAATATTCTACATTTATGAAAGATTACTTTATCTTATTGATGACTTAAAATTTCACCTAAATCAATTTTTTTTATACCTAAGGGATGTGATGTGGTATCTCACCAGGATTTTAATTTCTATTTCCCTAAATATTAGTGATGTCAAACATTTGTTCATGTGGTTTTTAGCCATATGTATATTTTCCTTGAAGGAATTCTTGTTCAAACCTTTTGCCCAGTTTTTAATTGGGTTCCTGATTTTTCAGGAAATGAAATGAAAGTGGCAGAATTTGTGGGGGTTCAAGCAGTAGGTCTCTGGGTCTAGGGTAGTAGACCAGTTGGCACTCTGATGGCAGAGTGGGAGAGGAGGACATAAGATGAATTTAAGTTTTTCTACACCACACACATTATCATCACTGATGATGATGAGTTATAGGATTTCTTTATATTTTGTATGACTACCCCTTATCAGATATGATTTGAAATATTTTCTCCCATTCTGTGGGTTGCCTTTTTACTATATGGATTGTGTCCCTGTGATAAAATTTTTTAATTTTGATGTAGTCCAATCTATCAATTTTTTCTTTTGTTGACTATGCTTTTGGTGTCATATCCAAGAAATAATTGCCAAATCAATGTTATGAATTTTTTCCTCTGTTTTCTTCTAAGAGTTTTATAGTTCCCATTATGTTTTGGTATCTAATTCATTTTGAGTTAATATATGGGATAATGTACCAGTCCAATTATTTTGCATGTGGATATCCAGCTTTACAAAGCTGAGTATGGAAAATTAATCCTTTGGTCTAAATTGAGTCTGTAATTCCCTAAAGATCAGTTTCCAGACTCCCCACATGGGCCCTGCTATGTATGATAAAGCAGGGTTACAAGATGCAGGCTGGAAGTATGACTTTGGGAAAGTACAGTTTCAATACAGAAAAGAGCCTGTGCTAGGATACTTCAAGTAAAATGTGTCCTTTTTCCAGGACTCCCATAGCCATCTCAAATATTCTACATCATATGAAGGGTTACTTTATCTTATTCATAACTTAAAATTTCACCTAAATCCATTATTTTTTATACCAGGGATTGAACCCAGGGGTGCTTAACCACTGAGCCACATCTCCAGCCCTTTTCCTTTCTTTTCTTTTTAAAAATTTTTTGAGACAGGGTCTCCCTAAGTTGCTTAGGGCCTCTCTGAGTTGTTGAGGCTGAATTTGAAACTGCAATCCTGCTGCCTCAGCCTCCCAAACCACTGAGATTACAGGCTAACACACCCGGCCTAACTCCACCTCTTGTTCTAGCACTTCCTCACAGGTTTTGACTGGTTCTATTCAGTGAGGTCTTTTGTGACTTCTCAGGCACTCACATGAGAAGCCCACTCACAACATGGAAGCCCAAGGTTAAGTATAGAAAACCAAGCCACACCTGTGGGCCTATCCTAATAGGATGTGGGAGCTGACAGAAAAACGCATCTTTCCTTCGTCCTTTAGTTGGAGTTCTCAGATGCATTATGTAAGGCTTCACAGATGGTCCAGGCAGAATAAAATACCAATCACTTGGAGCATATAATATATGCTCTTATTTTTATCTCCACCATCCCCCTTTCTGCCATGCTTCTCCATGGAGTCCCATCACAAATGAGTTACAACCTCACAAACCGTTGTCTCAGGTTATAATTCCAGGGGAACCTAAGCTAAAACAGACATTGTGGAGTTACAGAGTACCTTACTCCTGATAAAATATCTACCCATCCAATTTGATGTCTTTCTGACCTGTTTCCTTGGCTGAGAAGGGATGAAAGAAAAAAGATAATGGAGAATCTGGAGGTAATTTTCTGTAAGTAGTAATTGAATTCCTCTACATCTCCTTGTTTTATTACTGTAGGAAATGGATACATCTCAAAATCTTACCACCAACTACTTCCAAGTGGCTGGAATGGAGAAAAAAAAATGGACAATAATGTCATCAGGGACACATTTCTTAATATGCCATTTGTTAAATATGGGAGTTTTCTACCTCAGGCTCTAGGAAACTGATACATAAAGAGCCTTCTTGCTGAAGCAGAATGGAAGGCAGTTTCCTGGTAAGTTAAACAGATATACTGAGTAACACATAGTTTTGCTTACTGGTAGGAATAGAAGGAAAATAAGAACATGGGCCAATGGGGAGAAACACTGAGCTAGAAGTCAGGAAATTGTTTTGATCAGCTCTGTTACCAAGACAAGTAACAAGTGCCAGCTCCACTCAGCAAGCAGGCGCCTTTCTTTTGGTTTCAGCTGAGGTTCCAGGAGCTACAGCTGGGTAGGGCCAGAGAGCATGAAACTATAAGGAAGGGTCTTATATAAAATTGAGCCCTGGAAACAGAAATAGTCTGAAGGCTGCTGTGCAGAGAGGCAAAGAGAGAGTTGCCACCAGGTGACCATGGGAAGGGATCAGGGGAAGAGAAACAGAGTCCCAAGGCAAAACCAGAGCAAATCTCTTAACAAGCCCATATACATAGCAGGTATGTTTTATGTTGTTCCACTGCCACAATGCTGGATAGGAGATTAACTCTTAAGGACACCAAGTCAGTTCAAATATCCTCCATGTCTTATTACTCAAAGTGAAATTCATGAACTAATGCATTGGCTAACTAATGCAGAATCTCAGCTCCATTTCAGATCTACTGAATCTACTGCCTTTTTTGTTTGTTTCTTTGTTTGTTTGGTTTTGGCACTGGAGACTGAACCCAGGGGTGCTTTGCCACTTAACTACACCCCTATCCCTTTTTAACTTCTATTTTAAGATAGAGTCATGCTAAGTTGCTTAGGACCTCACCAATTTGTGGAGGCTGGGCTCAAACTTGCCATTCTCCTGCCTCAGTCTCCCAAGTTGCTGAGATTTTAGGTGTATACCACCATGCATGATTTGGCCTGCATTTTTAACAAGGTCACTGGTTGATTCTCATGCCCCTTAAAGTTCGAGAAGTATTGTCAGTGAATCAATTGTGTTTGCATGTTTCCGGGTTGTCTATGAGTACCTTGTTAAGGATTTCCAACAGGGAGGAAGAGGCATAATTCCAACAGGCATCTTAGGAATAAGCCTGGACACTTGGGTTGTCATGGTGAGTCATACTGATATTTAGTGGCCAGGTGCCAGGGATGCTTAAACATCCTGCAAATTATGGGACAGTTCTACAGAGTAAAAAAAATTGTCCTCTCCAAATGAGAGTACTTTTCCTGGTAAGAAACATGTTGGCAATTTCTTCATCTGTAAAATAAGCATTTGGGTTTATTTGGATTTCAATGTTTCTCCCTTCTCTAAGACTCTTTTGTTCTACCACTGTTTTCACATTGATTTAGAAAATTCTCATTGCTCCCTCTAATTATGGCCTCTATGTTCCTAAGTCATTTTTATTTAGACAATCCAATGGAACTAGTCATAGGGATTAACCATAAATTCATATCATTCCCTCATAAATATAACTTGCCCATTTAGGTTAAGACTCAGAGAACTCTTTTAGTCAATTATGATGCTGAAAAAACAAATGCTTATAATCAGCAAAGATTTTTGCTAGGTAGCAATTTAAAGACCTTCCTTGTCTGGTCAGATTTTAGCTGAAGTGACTGTCTCCCCACCTCACCCCTAGCTGAAGATTTTGCTGGGTTGGCATGGGAAAAGGGACATTGAGGAGATGCCCTTCTCTAGAAACTTTTTCCATTGTCTCTAAAGAAAGAACAACTGGGGCTGAGATACAGCACTCGCCTAGCACAGGCGGGACCCGGGTTTGATCCTCAGCACCATATAAAAATAAAGGCACTGTGTTGTGTCCATCTACACCTAAAAATAAATATTTAAACGAAAGAAAGAAAGAAAGAAAGAGAGAGAGAGAGAAAGAAAGAAAGAAAGAAAAGAAAGAAAAACTGATGGCAGACACATGGAGGGTCATAAACAGGGTCTGGTGAACCTGATGGTATTGAGAACCCAAAGGACAATGAGAGAATCTGAGTAAAGAGTTGGGCTCCTGACATTGTGGTATCTCTATTTAAAAATGAAAATATTTGTGTTGTCAGGACAAGGAAAACATCTATTGAAAATGTGAATCTTTGAATGAAAGATAATGTCCATCTATAGAACAGGATTTTCCACTGTGACACACACACCAGCTACAAAAGTTAAAAAATGAAGTCACAGAAAAAGTCCCTCCAATTACCACAGTAGAAAGCAATATCCTTTTTAAGACAGTTCAAAATAATAAAAACTTGCCTCAATGTTTTATTTTAATATAAAATGTATATATGTATATGACTTGTTTGCCCTTATTAAAAGCTGTTTTTTGGAATCTGCTGATTTCAGGACTTCCTTAACCACTTTTTTTGTATTAATGATATGTAGAAGGCATTTGCTGTAACATCCACTTTCAGTTTCATTAAAGTAGAAGTAGAACAAGAATTTAAGATAGGAGATCATGGTGCAGAGTTCTAATTTTTTAAAATTCTACTAACTGTTGCCAAAGGATTCAATTGTTTTCATAGAAACAATAACCTTTTTACTTTTGACATTCATATTTATGTTTGCATTAAATTAATTTAAATTACATAATTACAATAACAAGTTGGACTGGCATGAACAAGTTTAGTAATCAGCACATTAACTCTTAAGTTTGCCATTCAGCATGTAGGGACAGTAGGGCAGGGTTCATATATGAACAGTCTTCTGGCCATGAGTATTTGTCAAGTCATGAGTTTGTGTGCCTTTTACAAAGACAGTGGAGAGCACCTGTTAACCTGCAAAATCACTGATGTGGAGGTATCTAAATATCTGTCTATTATGGACTGAATGATATGCTCCCTCAAAATTCACATGTTATGAGAAGTGTACTTTCTCAATTTTGAAGGTGCAAGATTTTGTGATGCAGATTTCCCAGGAGAATCAGTGTTCTGATAGACTATTTCAAACAACATGCATGTACAGAAGATTAAGTTTTGTCAGACAAATTTGCAATTGGAAAATATACTTTTCAAACAATCATCTTACTAGAAATTTAGTACTTACTATGTGCCAAGAAGTGTGCTTATCTGAGGACATCAGAATAATCTGTCCTCATTTTGAGGAGAATCCTTCATTTCTTTTTGTTTTTTTTTTTCATACTGAGGATTAAACCCAGGAGTACTTTACCACTGAGTTATATTCCCACCCCTTTTTATTTTTAATTTTGAGATGGGGCCTCACTAAGTTCCTAAAGGTCTCCCTAAATTGCTGAGGCTGGCCGTGAACTTGCAAGTGTCCTCCATTAGCTTCCAGAGTAGCTGAATTATGTGTGCACCACTGTGCTTGGTAGAATCCTTCATTTCTAAGACATATTTTCTCTTTAAAAAGTTTTCACTTTTAAAGTACCTGTAAAATAATGATGAAATTTTTCCAGGTATGATGGTGTGCACCTCTTTTGGGCAGAAGGCCAATGCAGGGGGATCTCAAGTTCAAGGCCAGGCTGGGAAATTTAGAGAGACCCCCATCTCAAAATAAAAAATAAAAAGGGCCATGAATGTAGCTCAGGGATAGAGTGCCCCATTGCTCAGTCCTTAGTATGACTAAATAAATAAATACATAAATATGTTGGTGAGTTTGAAATGTGAATGTAATGAATGGAGTATGAATGTATTTTGAAAATTTGAAGTATTCTAGCATGTTGAATAGTTGTTAATCTTTTTAGAATGAATAAATCTTTTTAGAATGAATACTTATATATACAGATATTCAAAACTATCAGATTATATCTTCCTATTTGGATATGGGAAATGTACAAGGATATTATTTTCTAGTTGTACCCAAATAAATGTATGATTGCAATTGTAGTTAAGCCATCACCATTATTTATCATTATTTAATCTCATAGTACTTTTTGAATATATAGGTTAACATTTGATTTTATATAGATTATACTGTATCTTCTATGTCTCTTGAAAAAATAAGTAAAATAAGTATTTTAAGTAAAAAGTTATATCCAAGGAAATTGGATTCCATTATAGGAATTGGAAACCCATTTATAGTGAATACTATTTCCCTCAATGGTTGTGTTTAATTTTGAAATCCATTATCTTTGAGTCTTTAATACTTTGTTCATTTTCTTATATAACAAATACTATTGAGTGATATATGGGAATGCTATCTATCATCAACCAACCAATTTTAGCCTTACAACTAAAATGAAATCTTCAAAAAACTCATACATTGAAGTGCTAACATCCAGTGTAGCTATAATTGGAGTAAAGAAGTAATTAAAATTAAATGAAATTGTAAGGGTGGGGTCCTGAGCCTGCTGGATTAGTGTTCTTATAAGAAAAATCCAGAAGAGCTGGCTCTGTCATACCAGGATAGAACACAGCTATAAGGCAATAGTCTGCAAGTCAGGAAGAGAGCTTTCTCCAGAAACCTACCCTGCTGGACCTGATCAGAGGTTTCTAGTCTCCAGAACATAGTTCTGCTATTTAAACCATCTGGTCTAAGGAATTTTTCTATGGCAGCCCAAATAGACTAATGCACTATCCTTTTATCCCTAGTATTTAATACTATTCCTTTGTATAATATCTTGGGTTCTGAGGAACAATTAATAGCAAAAGACAGTTGGGAAATACAAAATTATTCAATGTGTGGAAAACTGACTTAAAAGTATAGAACATAAGTTAATAGATCCTGATAAGTACCACATTTTAATTTTAATTCATGCAAATATTGAAATGTTTTAGACATCTAATTCTAGTAACTAGTTACTATATACTCGGCTCCTGAGTCTATGACTAAAAAATAATCTTTGATAGTCTACCATAGGCTAGACAGCTTTCCTTTTGTAACATCTGTAAACAAGAGTCTCATGGTATTACTATAACTATGCTTTAAAATGAGGAAACACAAATAAGGAGCAAGACAAAAATATGACTATTATTTTTCTTTCTACTGGAAGTTTCACTCAGTATAAGACCTGAGAAAAATAGAGATGTTAAGAATTAGAAAATCTTACAATTGTCATCATTTTTAATTTCTGTTTTTCTACATTAAAATATCCAGGGGAATCAACAGATAATGGTTGTGCAAACCAACTGTATTCTTTTTTTAAAATATTTTTTAGTGTTGACGGACCTTCATTTTAGTCATTTATTTATATGTGGTGCTGAGAATTGAACCCAGTGCCTCACATGTGTGAGGCAAGCACTCCACACCACTGAGCCACAACCCCAGCCCCACAACTGTATTCTTAAAAACCAGCAACAAATAGTCCAAAAGTATAACTTTTGAAGATATCATTAATGTATAATAGCAGTAAAGCATACCACTAGAATAAATATTTTAGAATGGTGAAATATTTTTATAAAGAAAAATATGAAACTTTTAAAAAGACAATAAGGAAACTAATGTTGATGAATGGCAAGTCTCAGTAACAAAGATATGAGTTTTCCTGAAATCCAAAAATCCAACAGGCATTTTTGATGAAAGTTAATGAATCTACCCTAAGTCCATATGAATGAGCAAATAGCCAGCAATTGCCAAAATAATTCTGAAGACCAACAAGAGACTCATTCTCTTAGGTATCTTGTATCTTGTATCCTGAAACTATAGTGATTAGAACAATGTGATTTAAAACAGCATGACTCCACAGGGATAGACAAATAAATTGATGGAAGGCTTAGAATGGGGTTCACCTATATATGGAAACTTGTGATGCAATAGAGGAGGCATAAAAAATCACTGGGGATGGGATTCTGGAATAGCTGACTGTCTACACTGAGAAAAAAATATTTTAATCTCTATTTCATATCATTCCCCTCAAACAAATTTGAGGGAAATAAAATTTAACTTTTTATGTACACTAAAAGATATTATAATGAAATGAAGACATTCTAAACTGAAGGAATTTAATTATAATGTATATAATTGATAAAGGATTATTACTTAGGAGATCTAAAAGTAGTCCTCCAAGTCATTAAAAAATATTCTAATAGAAAAAAAAGATCAAAAGACAGGATAGAAGTTCATTGTGGAAGAAGAAACTTGAATGAGTAATAAAAATAGGAAAAGATTGGTAATTGTGTTAGCTTTTCATCGTTGTGATCAGAATGCCAGGAACAAGCTATAGTCCCCAAGGGTATGCTTCCAGAAATCCACCTCCTCCAGCCATACCCCACCAACCTGAAGTTATCACTCAGTAGTCCTGTGAGGAGCCAATCAGCTAGATGTTGCTGGGGCCGCTGTGAGCCAATCATCAGCAAACTTCCAGCTGCCACCTGTCTCTGAAATTTGCTGTATTGTGGACCAAGCTTTCAATACATAAGCTTTTGGGAATATTACAGATCCAAACCTTAACAGTAATTAAGAAATACAAATTGAAAATGAAATTCCATATCACACCCATTGGATTGGCAAAAATTAAAAAGTCTGACCATTCCAAGTATTGAAAGGATGTGAAGAAACAGGACTATCAGACACAGCTAGAAAGAGCATTATCCATGAAAGCCACTTTGGAAAGCAATTTATTTATTTATTTTTATTGGTTGTTCAAAACATTACAAGGCTCTTGACATATCATATTTCAAACATTAGTTTCAAGTGAGTTATGAACTCCCATTTTTACCCCAAATACAGATTGCAGAATCACATCGGTTACACATACACATTTTTACATAATGCCATACTAGTAACTGCTGTATTCTGCTATCTTTCCTATCCTCTACTATCCCCCCTCCCCCCCCATCTTCTCTTTTTATCCCGTCTACTGTAATTCGTTTCTCTCCTTGTTTCCCCCCCACCTTGGAAAGCAATTTAAAGGTGAAGGTGAAACTATTCATACTCTGTGGCCTAGCGATTCTATTCCTAAAATTATACTCTGAGAAATTCTCCCATATGTACTTGGAGTCATGTACAAGAATGTTCTCTGTAGAATTGTTTGGGATAATAAAGAACTAGAAATAACCTAAATGTTCAAAAAGAAGAACTGATAAATAGTAATGTAATCAAATCACAGAATAGAATACTATAAATACACTAAAAATGACATAACTAGTATTGTATGAAAGGAGAGAAGGTTAGCATTCCCCTTGAAAAGAATGGAAGAGGTCCTCGTCCTGACAAGCATATGATCAAGCCATTGCCACCTATTTTGTGGAATCTAACCATCATTTTTCTAGGAATTAGAACAGAGATCTTGCACCTAATAGAGGAAAAAGTAGGCCCAAATCCTTATCCTATCAGATTAACTGACTTCCTTAACAAGACTCACAAAATTCAAGAAATAAAAAAGAATTAATAAATGTGATGGACTCAAACTAAAAAGCTTCTTCTCAGCAAAAGAAACAATGAGGTGAAGAGTGAGCCTACATTTTCAGAGCAAATTTTTGCCACATGCAAGTCAGATAGAGCACTAATCTCCAGGATGTCTCAAGAACTCAAAAAAAAAAATTAACTCAAAAAAAAAAAACCCAATCAATAAATGGGCTAAGGAGCTGAACAGTCAGAAGAAGATATACATCCAATCAATAAATATATGAAAAAATGTTCAACATCTCTAGCAATTAGAGAAATGCAAATCAAAACTACTCTAAGATTCCATCTCACTCCAATCAGAATGGCAGCTATTAAAAATACAAACAACAATAAGAGTTGGCAAGGATGTGGGGGAAAAGGCACACTCATACATTGCTGGTGGGACTGAAAATTAATGCAGCCAATATGGAAAGCAGTATGGAGATTCCTTGGAAATCTGGGAATGGAACCACTTTTTGACCCAGCTGTCCCACTCCTCAGTCTACAACCAAAGGACTTAAAACTAGCATACTACAGGGACATAACCACATCAATGTTTATAGCAGCACAATTCACAATAGCTAAACTGTGGAGCCAACCTAATGCCATTTAGTAGATGAATGAATAAAGAAAATTACACACACACACACACAATGGAATATTATTCAGCATTAAAAAAAGAATGAAATCATGGCATTTACAGGTAAATGGATGGAGTTGGAAAGTATCATGCTAAGCAAAGTAAGTCAATCCCAAAAAACCAAAGGCCAAATGTTCTCTCTGATAAGTGGATGCTGCTCCATAATGGGGGGTACATGGGAAAAATTGAGGAACTTTGATGGGGCAAAGGGGAAGGAGCAGTGAGGAGAGGGTTATGGGGGCAGGAAAGATGATGAAATGAGATGGACATCATCTAGGTACATGTATGACCGCACATAAGGTGCGATGCTACATTGTGTACAACCAGAGAAATGAAAAGTTGTGCTGCAGTTGTGTACAATGAATCAAAATGCATTCTGCTGTCATATGTACCTAATTAAAATTAATTAATAAAAACAAATAAATTTTAAAAAATAACCTAGCTAGAGGTATATGTTCCAACATGATTGTATAAAGAGACTAACTTCATTTTTCATGTTTGAGCATTGACAACTGTTGTCCATCTAGATAAGAAGGTCAGTGCATTCCACTCATCCTTTGGCACACATTAGGAGTCCAAACCTTACAAACCCCCAGCCAGTGCAAAAGAACTCTTCCCTGGCTCCACCCCAAGCCATTCTCTTGGCTTTGCTCTTGCTTCACTCCTATCTGAACCCAACCCTTTCTCTTTGGGGAAGCTTTCTGCCCTTTACTGTGTGAGCAATAAACTTTATTTAATAACCATTGATGCCTATGTTTCATTCCTCCCAACATCCTTGTAAATTCCTGGGTGGGGGACAGCCAAACATTCAGCCAGAGATACTAGATACAAAATGTGATTCTAAAAAAGACAAAACCACTGAGAGAAAGAGAGAACAGCTTACAGATGGTTGTAGAGACTATGAATGTTGTTTACATAAAGTTTAAAAATTACACAAAACAATATTGTAAAATGTATTATTTATGTATACACATATGTTAAAGAAAATCATGTGTGGAATGGGAAATATCAAATTCAAGACCAAGTACCCCTAGTGAAGAAGCAGCTAGAATAGGATTGGGACAGAGTACACAGGGATTTCATATGTGCCTGGAGAACTTAGATAATGAGGTACAAGGTCATTTGTTATCATATTTTCTAGACTTTTCCTTGCACCTGAGATACTTCATAACTTTTGAAAGAAAAAGAAAAGGAGGTGCAATTTAGAATTCTGACTGAACCTCCTGTGAGAGCAATACTTGAAAAATGTACCAATAATACATTCCTGGTGAAAATGAGAGGTTTGTTTTTCCCTGAGAAGAGTGGCTTTTAAATTGTAAGCAGCAGACTTGTGCTAAATATGGAAGAAGTGAAGATATAGGAGAAATGGGCCATGTATTAGTTTTCTTTGGCTGCATAACAAATTACCACAAGGTCAGCAGTTTAAAATAACACCCATTAATTGGTACACAGTTTTGTGAGTCAGAAGTCCAGGCAAGAGTCTGGGGATATAGCTCAGTGGTAAAGCCCTTGCCTAGCATGCTAAAGGCCTTGAATTCAATCCCTAGTACCAAAAGCAAAACAAAATAAGTCCCAGCACAGCATTATTGGGTTCTCTGCTTAGTGTTAAAGGTTGAAATCAACTTATGAGCCACATTGTATTCTCATGTGGAGGCTGCAAAGAAGAATCTTTTTCCAAGTACATGTTGACAAATGTAAGATTTTATCTATTGTTGAATCCCTCTCATGTTTAGAATCTCTGATGTCTTCTTTCACTTATCTCTAGAACCAACTTTAAAGGACTTATATGAATATGTCAGGTCCAGTCATACAATCTGTCTATCTTAGAATCAAGTGATATGGACCTTAAACACATGTGCAAAATTCCTTTACGGCAATACCTAGACTTGTGTTTGATTGAATTATTGAAAGAAAGTGAATGTATACCAGCCTACATAAATTGGAGGGGGGCAGGCAATGTCAAATTCAGCCCATCATAGACTAAGACAAGGGAGAATATACAATAGAAGGTCAATGCCAGGGGAATTATAAAGTAGTGTTCATATATATGCTAGATGTTTAAATATTGGATAGTAGGGGATAGGAAAGGTAGCAGAATACAACAGTTACTAATAGGGCGTTATGTAAAATTGTGGATGTGTGACTGACGTGATTCTGCAATATACATTTGGGGTAAAATTGGGAGTTCATAACCCACTTCAATCTAATGTATGAAATATGGTATGTCAAGAGCCCTGTAATGTTGTGAACAACCAATAAAAAAAATAAAATAAATTTAAAAAATTAAAAATAAAAATAAATAAATAAATATTGGATAGTATGCCTAGCTCATGAAGTTCTGTATGCTTAAAAATTAAGGGAAGAGAATAAAGATCATGGAACTCTCTATGACTGTGACAGACTAAAGTTTAACAAGGAATGGTGTTGGTCCTGCCAAAAGTAGCCACAGGCAGATCAGTAGAAAACTATTTTGCTGTTGGAACTAGTTTTGTAACCAATGTTGTAAATGATAGGTAAATGTAAATAAAACATCAGTGTAAAGTTGAATATAAACACAAGTAAATACATATAAATAAGTACTTTATAAAACTGAATATGGCAGAGATGAGTTAAATTTGTGGAAAGTGTATTTCATGTCCTGTATGCACACAGACCATGAGTCATTCTTCAATACATCTCTACAGCAGCCAGCCCTGTTTCAGAACATGTAAGGGGATTGATAAGTAGTTGTTAATTGTTTAATGAGTAACAGTGCTGGATTAGCCTTTAAAATTCACCTTGGTGTAGTCCATCTTATTTTTCAAAATTATTTTTCACTACTTTCCTACTTATACTTTATACAGCAAACAACAAACAAACAAACATAAAGGCTCCCTTTCTCTCCAAACCCATTACCTCACTTTTGGCCCTGTGTATCCTCCATGGCAGCAGCTACTATCAAATTTTTATCCATCCTTTAGGGCCCAACTTAAATTTCCCCTCCTTCACGAAGCATTCTTTGATTCATCCCAGCTTTGGTGGAAACAGTCTTTGCCACCTGAACTCCCAGAGCATCTTGTTTAAACTTACAGTGCATGTCACTGTCTACCTTCTACTATGGTTATTTGCATTTATATTGTTGCTCTTCCTACTTGCCTGGGTCTTCCTTGAATAGTAACTTAATAAATGTATATTGACCATTTGTTGATAGGGTTGTTTGTTATCTTATTGTTTAATTTTTTGGGTTCTTTGTATATTCTGGATATTAGGGCTCTATCTGAAGTGTGAGGAGTAAAAATTTGTTCCCAGGATGTAGGTTCCCTGTTTACCTCTTTTATTGTTTCTCTTGCTGAGAAAAAACTTTTTAGTTTAAGTAAGTCCCATTTGTTTATTCTTGTATATAACTCTTGGGCTATGGGTGTCCTATTAAGGAATTTGGAGCCCAACCCCACAATATGTAGATCGGAGCCAACTTTTTCTTCTATCAGGTGCAGAGTCTCTGAGTTGATATCTAGCTCCTTGATCCATTTTGAATTAACTTTTGTGCATGGCGAGAGAAAGGGGTTCAGCTTCATTTTGTTGCATATGGATTTCCAGTTTTCCCAGAACCATTTGTTGAAGATGCTATCCTTTCTCCATTGCATGCTTTTAGCCCCTTTATCAAATATAAGAAAGTTGTAATTTTGTGGATTGGTCTCTGTGTCCTCTATTCTGTACCATTGGTCCACCTGCCTGTTTTGGTACCAGTACCATGCTGGTTTTGTTACTATTGCTCTGAAATATAGTTTGAAATCTGGTATTGCTATACAGCCTGATTCACACTTCCTGCTTATGGCCAAGGACTTGAACAGACACTTCTCAGAGGAGGACATACAATCAATCAATAAGTATATGAAAAAATGCTTACCATCTCTAGCAGTCAGAGAAATGCAAATCAAAACCACCCTAAGATACCATCTCACTCCAGTAAGATTGGCAGCCATTATGAAGTCAAGTAACAATAAGTGCTGGCGAGGATGTGGGGAAAAGGGTACACTTGTACATTGCTGGTGGGACTGCAAATTGGTGCAGCCAGTATGGAAAGCAGTATGGAGATTCCTAGGAAAGCTGGGAATGGAACCACCATTTGACCCAGCTATCGCCCTTCTCAGTCTATTCCCTGAGGACCTTAAAAGAGCATACTATAGGGATACTGCCACATCAATGATCATAGCAGCACAATTCACAATAGCTAGACTTTGGAATCAACCTAGATGCCCTTCAATAGATGAATGGATTAAAAAACTGTGGCATTTATACACAATGGAGTATTACGCAGCACTAAAAAACGACAAAATCATGGATTTTGCAGGGAAATGGATGGCATTAGAGCAGATAATGCTAATTGAAGCTAGCCAATCTCTAAAAAACAAATGCCAAATGTCTTCTTTGATATAAAGAGAGCAACTAAGATCAGAACAGGGAAGAAGAGCATGAGGAAAAGATTAACATTAAACAGACGAGTGGGGTGGGAGAAAGGGAGAGAGAAGAGAAACTGTATGGAAATGGAAAGAGACCCTCATTGTTACACAAAATTACATATAAGAGTTTGTGAGGGGAAAGGGAAAAAAAACAAGGGAGAGAATTAAACAACAGCAGATGGGGTAGAGAGGGAAAATGAGAGGGAAGGGGATGGGGGATAGTAGGGGATAGGAAAGGTAGAAGAATACAACAGTCATTAATATGGTATTATGTAAAAATGTGGATGTGTAACCGATGTGATTCTGCAACTTGTATTTGGGGTAAAAAATGGAAGTTCATAACCCACTTGAATCAAATATATGGAAGATGATATGTCATGAGCTTTGTAATGTTTTGAACATCCAATAAAAAAAATGTATATTGACCAGATTTTTGCATTTCAGATTATCTGTGCCGTCTGGCAGAATACCCAGCACTATAAATACTTAAAAACTGTGCATGAATCTATTGAATAACTGTGTCTTTGGCCTTAATCATAGTGTTAAAAGCAAGGCAAAAGAGCTGGGCACCGTGGTGCATGCCTGTAATCACCACAGCTCAGTAGGCTGAGACAGGAGGATGGCAAGTTCAAAGCCAGCCTCAGCAAAAGCAAGGCACTAAGCAACCCAATGAAATCCTGTCTCTAAATAAAATGTAAAATAGGACTGGGGATGTGGCTCAGTAGTGGAGTGCTTCTGAGTTCAATTCTCAGTACAAAAAAAAAAGCAAGGCAAAAGAAATTAATATTAAGATTTATATAGTGAGGTCCTTAACTATATCAAAAAGCTAGCTTTAATTAAAATTACATTCCACAGAATTGTCTCTCAAATGTTCCCCAAGTGTAGTTTCAGCACTGTACCAAGCAAACCCTTTGTTAAGCATAATCTCCACACATGCACAGGCTTGCATCATACCTAGGCGACGCCAGCTGGGATCATGTTAATCACTAAGGGAAGTAGGTTTCTCCACACAGTCTGCCCCAAACCTCTCATAAAACCTCTCTTCCCCTGTAGCTTTCCAAACAAAGTTCAGCCACGTTACCAGAGGGAGAGGAAGATATTTCCTTAAGAAAACAGTTTAAAAAAAAAAGTGTGGACATGAAACTGATACAATATTTATTTGTCCCATGTTAGCACAGGTTGACATCTTCCTAAGGCTTTCTGTAAGTTTCGTTATAAGATATTATGGAAATACACACTGAATTAAATTCAGACATTATCCATATCCATCCTGCAAGAGAAAATGAACACACAACTTTTTTCTTCAAATACCTGAGTTAAATTCAGGCCTACAAGTTAAGTTTGATGTTGTCATTTAACCAATTACTTCAGTGCACTCAGAAATCAATGAAGTGATATAATTTAATTATGAATCATGCTCTTAAACTCATCACTTTTTTAGGAATTAAAGGCAACATTCACATGGCCCACTTGTTACTACATGTGCAGACACAAGTATATTCACATTTTTTAAAATATATTTTTTAGTTGTCAATGGATCTTTATTTACATATGTGCGGTGCTGAGAATTGAACCCTCTGCTTTCCACTTGCCAGGTAAGTGCTCTACCACTGAGCTACAACCCCAGCCCGTATATTCACATTTTTATACACACATATGCCCAACACACATATTTACACACATGCACTTACCTTACAACAGGACATAACATGGGTGGTTTTTTTTTTTTTTTTTTTTTTTTTTTGGACTAGAGATTGAACCAGGGAGCTCTACCACATAGCAACATACATCCCCTTATTTTTACTTTATTAAATAGGGACAAATTCTCACTAGCTAGCCTTGAACTTGCAATCCCCCTGCTTCAACTTCCCAAGTTGCTGGGATTATAGAAGTGTGCCCCCACAGCTGGCTGCAACTGGACAGTTTCACACAGGAAATACAAAAGTGTAAAGTAAGAACTGTGACTCTGAATTCTGGTGCTCGTGATTTTTGAGTTAATAGCTGATTCTGTACATCATCAAAGCCATCCCAAGAAGATAGGCTAGACAAAATAGAAAGATCCCATCTGGACTAATCCAAAAGAAGGCAGTTAAATGAGGAGCAATGAAATAACAAATATATGAGACAAATAGAAAAAAGATGAGATGGTAGATTTAAAACCATATCAATAGTTACATTAAATATGAAAGGACTCTAACTGAAAGGCAGGTAGTAAGACTGGATTAAAAAAGCAGATTCCATAATATCATTATAAGACACAATTTAAATATGAGGATACAAAATTGGAGTGAATTGTGATATATTCTACACACATGTTGCATAATTTGGCCAACTTCATTTCCCAATTCTTCCTCTTCCCCTCCCCTTATCCCTCATTCTTGGTCTACTTCCACTTTTCTGATCACCCTTCCATTCACAATGGTGAAGTTATAGAGCCAACCTAAGTACCCTTCAACAGATGAATGGATAAAGAAATTGTGGCATATACACATTGGAATATAACTTAATCATAAAGAAGAATTACTTTATGACATTTGCTGGTAAATGGATGGATCCAGAGACTATCATGCTAAGTGAAATGAGCAATTCCTCAAAAAAACCAAAGGTCAAATGTTTTCTCTGGTACATGGAAGCTAATCCACAGTAAAGGGAGAGAGGAGAAAAACTGAAGTTCAGTGGATTAGACAAAAGGGACTGAAGGTGGGATAGGAAAAGGAAAGAGAAATGACTCTGACATAACTTTCCCATGTACATATATGATTATCCCACAGTGAATCTCAAGGCTGGAATGCACAATATTATTAGAATAAGATATATTCCATGTTTATATAATTATATCAAAATGAACTCTACTGTCAGATATATTAAAAATAATAAATAAAAACTAATATAAAAAAGGGCTGGTGGACTTGGAAAGTCAATGGTTGAATGTTTTCTCTCATATACAGAAGCCAGAGGAAAAAAGAGGAATAAAAAAATGGAGTCTACAATGGCTTTCATTGCCAACAAAGAACAAAAACTGTTTTATTTCTTCCTTCCCCTCTTATGCTTTTTACATCCCTCTCTTTTTGCGGATCTATAGCTAAGGCTTTCTATATGAAGTTGAATAGGAAAGAGGGGTAAGAAGGAAAAGTCTTGTCTTATTCCCAAATTTAGGAAGAAAGAATCCAGTTTCCTACCATTAGGCATGCTCTCAACTATAAATGTTTTCTAGGTACTCTTTATCAGATTTAGAAAAATCCTCTCTGTTACGATTTGAATTTATCCCCCCAAATCCACATGTAGACAACTTAATCCCTAAGTTTATATACTAATGATATTTGGAGTTAGAGTCTTTGGGAAGTAATTAAAATTAGACAAAGTAATGAGGTTGGGGCCCTCATGATAGCATTAGTGGATGTATAAGTGGATGAAGAGAGACCTGCTAGCTTGCTTGCTCTGTTTCCCTGTGTGACGGCCTCTACTATTTTGATGTAGCACGAAGACCTTGCTAGATGCCAGTGTCATGCTCCTGGAAATTTCCATCCTTCAGAATCATGAGCTAAAAATAAACTTCTATTCTTTATATATTACACAGTTTGTAGTATTCCATTATAGCAACAGAAAACAAACTAAGACACTGTGTTTCTAGTTTACTGAGTTTTTTTTTTTTTTATAAATGGGTGTTGGATTTCTTCAAATGCTTTTCTGTATCCATGAATATAAACACATGATCTTTCTCCTTTAGTTTGTTGATGTGATGGAATATATTAATGATTTTTGAATAATGAACCAGTTCTGCGTACCTAGAATCCACCCTGCTTGGTTGTGGTAAAGTATACTGCTGCCTATAATTACTTTGAAATGTATTTTTAAAATTACATGGATAGAAGATTGTATATTTGAAAAATTTTGCAATAAAGTAGGGAAATTATAAATTCACAGGGGTAAGAACTGTAGAACTGGAGACAAAAAAAATGAAAGTGATTTGATTAGAACTGATTTTATTATTTTGGGCAAGTTTTTTCCCTCTTCAATTATGAGCCTTCTGAGCATTGTTGAAAACATTTAAAAAATATTAGTGTGCTGGATATGGTGGCACACACCTGTAATACCAGCAGTTTGGGAGGCTGAGGCAGTTCAAAGGCAGCCTCAGCAACTCAGTGAGACTCTAAGCAAGAGGCCATTTAGCAAGACCCCATCTCAAAATAAAAAATAAAAAATGGGCTGGGGATGTGGCTCAGTGATTAAGCACCCTGGATTCAATCCCTGGAACAACAACAACAACAAAATCAGTGGCAAATTCCCCCCTATGTTTTACACATTTCTTTATAATTCTTTAAAAATATGTTTCTGTTTTAAAACATAATTTCATAATTTCTGGTTTTGAGCATAAAGGTCAAAATTCCATCCAATATAACTGTTTTCACTAACGTTAGAAATATGCCTTCTTTTAACCCTGTTGCTTTTCCCCCCCTCCCTTATTGACTTAAGAAATTTAGTTAAACACATAATTCAATTCCACAACAACTCACTCTATCTGTTCATCACCACTTGGATTTTGGGATGGTTTCTCTGATCTTGAAGTTCCATAAACAAAGCTACAAGCTTTTGCATTTGTGTTGCACTTTTATTGCAACTCTCTGCAAAACATTTCCTTTTAAAAAGAAAAGAGGATGAAATCTCCCAGAATGCATGTTTTTAGTAAACACAATTCAAAATCAAACATCTAAGTCTAGAAATATCAAAAAGATATTGTCGCTTTTTTTCAGTTACAATTATTTTCAACATTATTTAGAGTCTGACATTTCAAGTAAATATGCTTCATGTCCCACTATGTTCAAATTATTGTGCCTCGTACTTTGCAACATGTTAACAATGAAATAGATATGGTCTTTGTCCTCACTGTGCACAGTCTTCAGCATTCAAACATCACCTTACCAGGGCTGTAAGAGCAACGCCATCTGAGGAAGGAGTAAGGATGGTGGGGCGGACTCTGTGGAGAAGGGGACATTTAAACTTAGATACAAAACAGTTTCAGGGGAAATGTTTTTTAGGAAGCGTTTTTCAGAGAAAAAGAACAAAGTGGATGTATATGGAGAAAAAATTATTTTAAGGAATTGGCTCATACAAATTCTGGAGGCTAAGAAATCCAAAATCTATAGGGTGGACTGATAGGCTGAAAACCCAGGGAAGAGTTAAGCTTAAAATCAACCATCAGAGCAGGATAATTGTGTTTTCATTCTTAGAGAAGAACTGAAGATTTTTAATAGGGATACGTGCAACAGGGATGATTTGTGAAACAGGGTCAGTGGGAGGGAGGAGAGGGAGATCTATCTGATTAAGGAGTTGGCTAAAGAAAGTTAACAAGTGCCAGAAAGTTTTGAGATGAAGAGGAAAAAAACTAAAAATACTTCATGTCAGCTTTGACCTCTCAAATGAGAGGGCTTGTTGGGGGCGGGGCTGGGGGCTGATGGCAGCTATAAGCACACCATGGAAACAAGGATGGAGTTTGAGGATGCATGAAAGAATTAGGAAGGAATAGCATTCAGAAGAAACTTAATGTTTTAAGAAATGTTGACGCTGTTAGCTTTTCATCACTGTGAAGAAATACCTCCAAAAAACTGACTTAACAAGAGAAAACACTTTTTTTGGCCACATTTTCAGAAATTCGTCCCCTGGTTGACTGGCTTCCTTGTTTCTGGGCCTGGGGTATTACATCATGATGGAAGGGTATGGTGGAAGAAAGCTGCTCAGTCAATGACATCCAGAATGCAGAGAGAGGGAGGAAGGGGCTGGGGACAAGATAGAGTCCCCATGGGCACATCCTTCAGGACCCTTCCTTCCACAAAGTCCCACCGCTTACAGTTCATTCACTTCTGAATCCATAGATGGATCAATACACTGAGGAAGTTAGAACCCTCACAATCCAGTTACCTTCCCAAAGGCCCCACCTCTGAGCACTGTGGCAATGGGGACATAGACTTCAACACATGAACCTCTTAAGGACATTCCAGATCCAAACTATAACAGAACCTAAGTCAGATCTCTGTTGTCTGTCTCACTTTCTTTGTCTTCCAACATGATCTCAAAAGAGAACAGCTGTAGAATTACACTAGCATGAATTTGAAGTCCAAGAACCCATTCATTAACCCATCATGAGACCTTGGGCAAGTATATTCACTCCATTATAAGGAATACATACAATTATCTAGTGGGAATTGTCTAGGACAGTGAGTTGTACCCAACCAGGGGTGACTTTGCCTCTCCAGGGACATTTGGTATTGTTAAGAAATATTTTTTTATTGTCACAACTGAGGGTTGGAGGAATGCTGTTGGCCTCTAGTGGGTAGAGGCCAGGAGTGCTGCTAGACATCCTGCAGTGCACATACAGCCCCCTACAACAAAGAACTAGCCAGTCGAAAAAGTCAATGCCCGAGGCATTATAAATGTTGAGTCAGTGTTGATTTCTGTCTGTGTATTAATTTGGAAAACAAATGGAATAGAATTTTCCCCACAGTGGGCACATCTGAAGGCTTGTTTTGGGAAATCTTAAAAAATTCTCTTGTGTTTGAAGAAGATCAAAGTGTAATTTGGAAACAAAAAAAAAAAGAAGGAAACTCTGTCCAGAAATTCTTACACAAATAAAACGCAATAACAACAAAAACAATCCAAGAATCCTAATGTCTATCTCCTGGTTGTTCCTTTGGTAAAGCTCTGGGCTCAGGAATGCTCTACTTTCTTTTTCTTTTTTTTATTTTATTTATATGAGATAGTGGAATACATTATAATTTATAATTCTTATTACACATATACAGCACTATTTTTCATATCTCTGGTTGTATACAGAGTATATTCACACCAATTTGTGTTTTTATATGTGTACTTTGGATAATAATGATCATCACATTTTACCATCATTTATAACCCCAGGCCCCTTCCCTTTCCCTCCAACCCCTCTGCCCTATCTAGAGTTCCTCTATCCCTCCAATGTTCCCTCTCCCTATCCCACTATGAATCAGCCTCCTTATATCAAAGAAAACATTCAGCATTTGTTTTTTGGGGATTGGCTAACTTCACTTAGCATTATCTTCTCTAACTCCATCCATTTACTACAAATGCCATGATTTTATTCTCTTTTATTGCTGAGTAATATTCCATTGTGTATATGTGCCACCTTTCTTTTTTTTTTTGTCCATTTATCTATTGAAGGGCATCTAGGTTGGTTCCACAGTTTAGCTTTTGTGAATTGTGCTGCTATGAACATTGATGTGGCTGTGTCCCTGTAGTATGCTGTTTTTAAGTCCTTTAGGTATAGACCAAGGAGAGGAACAGCTGGGTCAAAAGGTGGTTCCATTCCCAGCTTTCCAAGAAATCTCCATACTGCTTTCCATATTGGGTGCACATATTTGCAGTTCCACCAGCAGTGTATGAGTATGCCTTTTCCCCACATCCTCACCAACACTTATTGTTGTTTGTCTTCATAATAATTGCCATTCTGACTGGAGTGAGATGAAATCTTGGAGTAGTTTTGATTTGCATTTCTCTAATGGCTAGTGATGATAAACATTTTTTCATTTGTTGATAGATTGTATATCATCTTCTGAGACATGTCTGTTCAGGTCCTTGGCCCATTTATTGATTTAGCTCAGTTGGTAGAGTGCTTGCCTCACATGCACAAAGCCCTGTGTTCAATCTCCAGCACTACCACCAAAAAAAAAAAAAAAAAAAGATATCATTTAAAAATGGAATGCTCTACTTTTAATGTACTGCACTCTATAAGCCAACCTTTGATGTAAAGTTTCGAGTGACTTGGGTTTACATTTATAAATATATTTATACATTTTTCCATATAAGTGATATATTTTAGAATGAAACAGAGAACTCAGCAAAACAAAGGGTCAAGTTTTATCCAGTATTAAGTGAAATTCCTTGGTGAAAAATAAAATATAATACCATGAAGCACTTCAGTACCATCATAGTACAGCCTTACCTGAAATATCTTAGTATCTCTGGTTGCTCCAAGAATACAAATACTAAACAAAATATGCAAATATAAGGTGATTTTTAGTTCTTTCAAAACTACTTGTCCATATATTTGTTAAAAGTTCAAATATATGGGGGAGGGTAGTAGTACCTCTATAAATACATTAGCTAATCTTGCACTTAGTAATGGTATTACAACTAAGTTCACATTTTTTATGCATTTCTTTACATTGTGGGAAATATTAGAAAAGCAAAAAAAGATATCCACCTGCTCCCCCCCAAAAAAGTTGCAAAAACTTCAAAAAGGACTTTTATTAAATTAAATGTGATCAGTTTTGAAAACATACTTTGATTTCAAAGGTAAGTTTTATTTATTTATTTTTATTTTATTTTACTTTTGCAGTATTGGTTATTGAACCTAGGCATGCTTCATCATTGAGCTATATCTCCAACCCTTTTTATTTTTTATTTTGAGACAGGGTCTCACTAAGTTGCCAGGCTGCCTTGGAATTTTCGATCCTTCTCCCTCAGACTCTGGGGTCACTGGGATTTCAGGCATGGACCACTGCAGCTGGCTGAAAGAAAGTTTTAAAGGAAGTCAATTAGCTAAAAATAGGATGAGGGCGACCCTCTATGTGGACCCTGGTGCCCGCTCACTGGATGCAGCCCAGAATTCCTTTGTTGGCCTCAAGTAACTGATCAAAGTAGAGAAAAAGAGGAGGGGGCCGTTATCACTGGAACTGGGAAGAAAAGTATTGGTAGGGAGGAAGTTAAGGCCATGGCTGAAACCATCAATCAAGTCACCTCGGGAAACAGGAGCTAAGAGTGATTTCCAATAGTACTAAATACAGAAACTGCCTTTTGTGAAGACCTATGTGGATATTCTTTTATCTGATCCTAATAACATCCTTTTAGAGTTCAGATTCTTATTTCTACTTTTCAGTAAGAAAAATCAAACAGAGAGAGATTAGGTAAATCATCTGTGTCCCCCTAGTTTATAAATAGCTAAAGTAGAACTAAGACCTAATATGAGAGAAATGTTGAAATGACTGAAAAAATAGACCTTGATTCATGTCCATCTACAATGAAAACATACCTAGAGTGGGTTTTAAAAAATTAATGTATTTTATTTTTTATTTTTAAGTATTTTTAGTTTACATATTGTGGGAGTTTTATACAACTTTTATAATTAATCTGCAATATAATAAAATTAAAATCAATTGGAATTCCTAAAGTTCTATTACAATTTCATGTAACATTTTAAGTCTAAATGCACATGCAATTTGACAGAAATAGTCATACATTCTTTAAAAATTCAAAGACTTTTAAAATATAGATTTTTTTTGCTTTCTCCTTATTGCTTTTTCCTCTACCTACCTCCACATTAAAAATATAATATTTTCTGTAACTTTTCCTTTATTTGCTACTTGTAATAAAACACACACATATATACGTAAGTATGCATATCCACATATACATACATACGTAATATTTTTGGTTGTTGCTTTTCTGTCTGTGGGATCATCTTATATGTCATTTAACTACACTCCAAGGAAATCCATCCAACACAGCTAGTTTGGATCTGATTTACTTCTGATGATGGCAGCATAATGCCCTAGAGTATGGATATACCAGAGGGTATTCAAACCATTTTCTTTTGATGGGCTTTTGCTTCATTTCTGTGGTTTTTGTTTGTTTGTTTGTTCATTTGTTTTTGCTACTATACAAAAATCATTGCACTAAATATTCTTGTATGTGACCTTGGTTTATTCTAAGCTGTAAAATATTCTCTTTTCTTTATTTATTTCTCATTTTCAGTCATTAGCTCACTCAGTTTTATCGTTGGAATCTGTCCTCTGTCCATCTCCAGAGCTGTTGCCTAGTTTTAAGTGTCATAAGATATAACTGGAACTATTACAACTTGTAGTTGCTCTTCCAACTATAAGCTTAATCCTCTATTTCACCTCTTCTTCTTCTTCTTTTTCTTCTTCTTCTTCTTCTTCCTCTCTCTCTCTCTCTCTCTCTCTCTCTCTCTCTCTCTCTCTCTCTCTCTCTCTCTCTCTCTCTCCATAGTGCTTTTGGGATTGTCTTTATGATATGCAAATGGACCTTATCTTTTTTGGTAGCCCTTAGCCCCAAAATAGTACAGTTGGCTAAGAAGGAGAGAAACAATAATGCTGTGGAGATAAGTAGAAACCAGGATTCAATCTGGATGCAGAGCTGACAATAGGAGTGGTGACAGGCTTAAGCTCAAGAGGACTAGTTCCATCTTAACTGCTACCTCCTGCTTAACTTCAGCTGATGATGGCCCATGAGGCAATGTGGACCAGACTTGCCTGATCTCATTTTTCCCCAAAAGCTTAGAAATCAGTTTTATAGACTTTAATGGAAAACTTTCGATTTATTGGTCACACCAGATATCTGTGATCTGAAACATTTGTCCCACAGGATCAAATGTGGCTCAGCCTATTTGTGATTCTCATTTCTCACTTTCTCTCCTCACACCCATCATAATAGCCACATAAAATAACATGTAATTCCCAGAATTATCAGACTCTTCTAAGACCATTTTTTTTCATGCACTGCCATATATTTGTGGGTGGTCATTCCCCATTTGTTCATCCTCCATGAGGTTATTTAAATGTTATAAAGATTGTATGATTTAATTCATGCTTTGTCTCTGGATCTACTCAGAATCTTGGGGGAATATGGAGAAAAGGAAAGTGTTATGGTTTCAATCTGAATTGTCCCCAAAAGGCCCATGTGTTGAAGGCTTGGTCCCCAGTGCAGCCATATTCAGAGGTGGAGCTTCTAAGAAGCACTCAGAGTGCTTGTCTAGCATGTGCAAAGAATCAGTCCTCAGAACCAACCAACCAAACAAACAACAACAAAAGGAAGAGCCTTTATTCTTTGTGGTTGGATGCATGAGGTTTGCTCAGGTTTGACCTTGATAAATATCTTCACTGAAGCCTTGTTTATGTCCTCTAGTTATTTATCTTCATTTCCAGAATAACAACAAAAAATGTAGAGTAATAAAAAAAATCCCCCAAACTATCATGAATTTCCAAGTTTGAGATATAAATGATTCTGCTCTATTAGTCCCATTTTCCATTCCTATGAATTCAGTTTATAAGAGTCTCCATCTTTCAGCAATGCCTTGTGAAATCCTGTCCCCATCAGACTTTCTGGTTGGGGCCCAGTGTTCATCCTGGCCACATTCCCTAGAGTTAAGGTCCTTTGCAGAGCTTTTACTTATGATGATCTAGGTTAAGTCTCAGTGATTTCTGTGAGAAATACAGTTTCTTTTGATAATCTCTAAACTACAGATGAGAATGATAGATAATCTCTTGATTCTGGTTCATTTTTAAAGATCTTTTAATTTTTCTCAGTTAACAATTATTGGACATCTAATTTACAGGTACTGTACTTGGTGCTGGACATACAAAAGTTTACCTGCTTGTGAAGCTTTCACATTTCTATTCAGGAAGCATACATAGAAACAAATTATTCAAAAACAGTGTAACAAATATCCAGACCCAGTGTATCACAAAGGATGGAGAGATCAACATTGCCCATGAGACAGAACAGGTCCAAATGGAGGAAGGCTGTGCCATAGTGGCTCCAAGGAACCCCACTTTCAGATTTCTTTTGGGAACATGTTATTGCTCCTCCTCAAGCCACATAGAAGAGCATTAATGAATCTGTGGGTTTGTGGAGAGTCAGTAACTGTTTCTCAAATTAGCTGGTCATAGGTAGCTTCTATAAGAGTTAATCTAATTTGAGGACAAATATTACCCTATCTTTTTTAAAATCACATTTGCTTAATTTTCTTTTTCTTTTCCATAGCCAAAGGGTCCTGAAGTTTTGAACATGTAGAACACTATTACCTAATGTATGAAATGGGATTAAAAGTTAACAGGGAAGATTCCAGCCACAAGTTATGAACCTTCCGCAAGGTTGAGTTGTCACTTAGACCTTGACCATGAACCATGAAACATCTCCTCTTCCTGTCTTTCCATAGCTAAAACTTTCCAAGTACATTTCCATTACAAAGTAGATTTAGCCAAAGGGAAGTATTGTATTTTGGTCTGTGTTTCTTAGGAAGTCTAGAAAAAAAGCTAAGTGATACTGTCTTGTTCATAGCCAGGTCTGACAGTGGTAACCACTTTTCTTCTATTGAGGCCACAATGTCCCTAAAGGCTTGAAATGTTCAGGGCCTTTTGGTCCCATATCTCTTGCTCCCATTAAGTTTCACCTCTCACAAAGGATAGGTGATTGTAAATTCTGTTGGTACATTAGTGAAGGGCTTGTGTTGTATTAAGAGTAATTTGAAGCTGTGTACAGTGGCACACACCTATGATCCAAGCTACTCTGGAGGCTGAAGCAGGAGCATCAGAAGTTTGAGGCTAGCCTGGGCCATTTCATGAGACTTTATCTCAATATTTTAAAATGTCTGGGGATGGAGCTCAGTGCTAGAGAATCTGCCTAGCATGTGCTAGGCTCTGGGTTCAATTCCCAGCACATGCATGTGCGCACACATACACAAAAGTAGTTTGAAAAAAGCTTCAGTCATTATAGACATAATATTTGAAGACTAAATCCAGGAGCATGGGGAAAGAGGGTTATAAACTTTTCTATGAGACTTAAAAAAAATTTTTAAAGATAACATTCCTGCCGTTTTTCCAAAAAGAAGAATGGCATCATCTAGAGAGGCTGAAAAAGAAAGGCAAGGAAATTTTTCAGCAACTCAAATAAAGTAAAACCAGAATGGATAATATACAGGAGATGTTAAGAGGAATGTATGAGGAGCTGAAGGACATATGCCATATACCAGATGTGGAGTTACTCCATGCCCCTGGAGACACACTGCAGAGTCTTGAATCCATGCAGCTGTATGCAGCCCAGCCTGTGAATCCAGAACTCAGTGCAGGGCCCATCACTAGACTAATCAACAGGCTTAACTGTTTCCAAGTTGATATTACTCTGTATCCAAGAGAGCCAACAGTCTTCCTCTATGGAGAGTTGAGAAGTATGAATGTTGGATGTAATCCTCAAGGTGCCTCCTGGATCACTCCAAAGTCAGAATGCTTTCTTGCCTGGGGTATTTAGGATTTTACCACTGGCAGATATTACTGGGAGGTGGATGTGGAAGACTCTCGGAACTGGGCTTTTGAAATGTGTAAAGATTGGAAAGACAACAGGCATGACAAGATGGATGAGATGGAGAGGCTCTTTCTTCTTGGATGTGTTAAGGAGAGTACCCATTACACTCTCTTTACCACCTCCCACTTGTACTTTAATATGTACCAAGGTCCATTGGCTGAATAGGAACATTCCTGGATTGTGAAGGTAGAACCATGAGCTTTATGAACATAGCTCAAAGTTCTCTGATATACAGTATTCCTTCCTGTTCCATCTGTTCCCATCTCAAGTCTGTCTTTTGCTGTACCTGACATACCTAAGGACTCTGCCCCTATATCATGGGAAATACAATGTATAAGGAAGCCCTCTTTCTTAGGTCTTATCACACATGACAGATTATATTTTATTAACTCTAGGTTCCTTCTAATGTTGTGAAAACCTATTTACTGTGTTATTAATTATGGTGATAGTATTAAAAGCCCATATACTCTTAAAATTTAGATTTTTAAATTTGTTCACTTGGGGAATATAATTATCCATGATACATGAAATAGAACATATTCTCTGGTTTAACTTTATTTCTGAACAGTCATGAAATGAAAGAATAGATAATGGTTGATTGAATAAAGTTAAAATTCAATGTAAGAAAAAAAAGAGATAACATTCCTTACAATGCATTACTTCCTAAAATGGTAGGAGTTACACTGTATAAGCTATTAATTTCCATATGGAAATCTGGTTGGGGAACATCGAAAAATGTAGAACCATGGTAACCACCAAAATGGGGAACCAAATAGGTTGGGGATGGGTCTAGAAATTGCTTGTACTGGAAGTCCTTCCTTTCCTTGGTACCCATCCAATTTGGACTGTTTTTTTCTTTTGAATTCTAGATATTTTTACTATTGATAGAACCGATTAATGCTCTGTTTGCTACAAGAAAACAATAACATAGTTTTGTCAATTTAAGTAGCGTGTGTCCTTGATTTTGAACATATAATGAACATTTTAGAGAACATGTAAACATGTAAAAAAAATACATCTAAAGCCTATGTTCAAAAAAAAGAAACAAAGAGAAAGAAAGGAAGGAAAGAAGGAAGGAAGGAAGGAAGGAAGGAAGGAAGGAAGGAAGGAAGGAAGGAAGGAAGGAAATGAAATGAAATTGCTTGCACTGGATTTCAGAAAACCTGAGGGGTTAGAGTAAGCCGGGAGAAGGAATCCACCATGTTAAGAGAAGCCAGAACCCTGGAACCAGAGAAGAAGTAAATGTCAATCATCAGGACCAGATCAAAAGTTAATCTGGTACTATGATAATCTGGACCAGAAATAAAGTGCAAAGGGCTTTGGGATCAAAGTCTCAGGAAGGGACCATGAACATGTGAGAGCACTGGAAGTCTGTTTTATGGGATGATGATGGGAAATGTTCACTAAATTAAGGAATCAGACCTGTATCCATACCATATCCCGCTGGATTTATACAGCAGTAAAATTCCCCAAATGTTTGAGAGTTGTAGACAATCAAGCTCTTCTAGCTCACCATCTCAGTTAACAGGTGAAGAAATTGAGGCCCAAGGTACACAACTCTAGTGTCAGACAGGATTCCCATTCTGAGTTCTGGGCTTTCTCCTAACTTCCTCACATTCCATTTGGTAAGAAAGAGTTTCAGAATCAATTCTACTACAAAACTTAAAAATTACCAAAAGACTTTAATTAAATGGGTAAATGCATGAATGAAAATTTCAAGTGAGAAAACAAAATTGTGTGTGTTATGATCTCATTCTGTTAAAAAATACATAAAAATCTGAGAAATGCAACACACCAGAAATAAACCAAGTGATAAGGGACATGCCAATATCTTTTGTTATAAGTACTTGTGTTCTTATTTGATGTCCTGGCCCTCAGGATGGAATTTTTACCCATTATTGTATCAGTGCATCTTGCCCCAACCTGTCACCCAGGTTAGTAGCTGACTGAAGAGTTCCTTCCTCACATAACCTCCACTCCACAGGAACAAAAGGAGAGGAACAAAAGAGGGACAGAGAGAAAGGACAAGGTTAGAATTTTGTTTGAGACTTAGATGGGAAAGGACCTTAAAGAATACTAATCCTAAATTGAAAAAGCCAAGATTAGTTTTCTTCTAATGGAGGGAGACTGTCGCGCTCCCCCTGGAGGCGGATTTGGATGCTTCCAGGGTTGTCCCCACCATACTGACTTGCGGTCCCGGGCCCTCCCATAGGGCCTGGGTTTGGTGGGAACCAAGGGCTAGAGGCGACCTTCGCTCTTGGCGCTGACACAAGTCAGATTGGCCCTGCAGGGTGGGTCCAGGGAGGCCAAGTCCCTAGTAGAGGCTGGCTGGGACAAGTTTGGTTAAATACTCTTGATTCCCATGGACAGCTGGGTCCCCATAGGAAGCCCATGGGAAAGAGACTTCAGGAACAACTTCCTCGCATAACCCTCCCCCACTTTAGAGTGTCATCTCGAGACTATTTAAGGGGTGCCACAGGGACAGACATCTCTCACGAACCCACTCATGAGCTTCCCCACTGTTGCTTAACCAATGCAGTGTGTGTGTGTGTGTGTGTGTGTGTGTGTGTGTGTGTGTGTGTGTGTGTGTGTGTTGGGAGGGGGGTGGGTAGGGACACTGGGGTGAGAGTTGATGGATCCACCCGCACCTTCAAGGACATCCCCCTCGGCTCTCTGGACTCTTGCCCACCTCCTCCCCTCGCGTCCGCCCCGCGTCATCGCCCCCTTTCCCCTCCCATCTCCCCGCCCGCAGCTCGGCTCTCGCCTCCTCCGCAGTCTCTGCCCCAGCTCCGCAGCTGCAGGCTCCGGCCGTCCCGGGCTCCGGCCGGCGGCGCCCCGCCCTCCTTCCGCGCTCGCGGCCGCCTCGGCGGCTCTTTGATCCCATCTGGGCAGCGCCTGGGACCGGGAAATTCTCCTACAGGTAAGGATGGAGTCCCTGGAAGGGCGGGATCCCAGAAGCTGCACGTCTCCCTGAGACGCAGAACCCACGCGAGGACAGCTTCTTTGGAGGGCGCTAAAGAAAAGGCTCAAGCAGGGCACTTGCAGCCCTCAAAGAGGCCAACCACCCTTCCCCTGGGCTGTCCAGTGTGCACGGTTTAACAGTAACAGTGTTTGCGTTGGAATATAAATGGAATTCTTTCTACTTAAGCAGTACCAGAGGGGACCCTCTTTATTTTTATGATTATTAACAGATGCCTCTGAGAAAGGTGTAAAACCCATTCCTGGAAAGTCTACTCTCGTTGAAAACTTCTTTGGCAGAGTTAACCATGAAAACCAGCGCCCACCCCGCCCCCCTCCTGCGCCCCCTTTATAATCAACGTGGTTGCCTGGGTCAGCAAAAGGAGCAGTAGAAACCATTTAGAAAATAAGGAGCTAAAGTGAAATGGAAGTCGTGCTTCAAAATACCCTAGTGCCTCCCCTCACAAAAGGTGGAGGAGATGGATGAAACAAATTGGCAAAAGTATTGATCATTGTTGAAGCTAAGTGATGGGCACACAGGGGTTACGCTTTTCTCTTCTTGGCTTTCCTATTCTTTTCTCTCGACTTTGTGTAGTTGAGATTTTCTACTACAAAGTTTTTGAAAAATTGTGGACAAACTCTTGCCTGATTGCTCTGATTTTATTGCACTCTCATTGATTCACAAAGAAGTTGCATGTTATATCTAGCCCCCCTCCTTATTAACCTTTCTGCCTTCTGATGTCAACTCTCATTTTATTTCCAGTACCTTTGTCTCTACAGAGAATTCTTAAAGTCATATTCTGCTGCCTGAAGAATTATGCTTAGAATCTGGTTTATTATTTGGAAGAGAGAATATTAAAATTCCAGCCAAATAAGACATCTAAGCTTAAAGGGGTGACCAAGCATCATATGGAGTTTTATTTTTATTAGGAAATACTAGAGAAATGTCTTTAGTGTGAGAAGGGGTAGATTTAGATACACCTCCTGCTTTTCTTCCAGACAGCTATGAAACCTGTGTGTTCTCAAGAGTCTTTTTCATGTTTTAAAATATGAGATTGATTAGAATGTTAAAGTAACCAACTGCTACTGTGGATTGATTTTCCACCAAGTAAATTATTGATCTTTCTGCACCCAATGCTGAAATATTTAACAACTATGTTACATTTTAACAGTAGAATCTGACTAGAATTTGGAAGGATGAAGCTACCTCACCTTAGCACTGAGTTAACTTTGCAGATGGAAACTTTGAGATGAAGAGGGAAGAGCAAAATCAAATTAGTGGTACCCAAGTCAGTGTTTTATAATTTTAAAATAAAAGAATTAAAGACCTTCATATAGGTAACACTGGTAGTATGATTTGCTAAAAAACATCGTGACTCTAAAATGCTTTAAAGCCCGAAAATTTGGAAACCTAATACACTTACAGATATTCCTTGATTTCAAAGTCCAACTTGAAAAACACAAAGATAAGTCAGGAGCCATATGCTGCTCACTTCATAAATCAGCAAATGAAAGCGCTTGCAGAGTTCCCTTGGGGTTCCCTTAGTGCCATTAAGCCCAAATTTGATTCACACACAGCACATCTATTGCATAAATTGAGATGTACATGTCCTGGAAAAATAGCTAAAAAACAAAGGCAGGTTTTATTTATTTTTTTATTGTGATGAGAAACAGAAGTTCTGGGTTACTGTAAAATAATCAACTGTGAAACTTTACCATCTTCCTTTCCCTTGAGCCCTGCCAAACTTTTAAAGCAGACATTACTTTGTCTCCATTCCTGAAACTAAACTTGAAAATAGTGCTATGGTATGATATTTTGAGTAGAAATTGGCACATCGTCAATGAATTTTCTTGCCATTTACCCTCAGCATAGACTTAGTGGAGAGCTTATCCTTTAGTAATGGATTATAAAGTATTTGATAAACATGTGAAATATTTGGCAGGTTCACGATTTTCCTTAGCGTTGAAATGAATTGCAGCACGTTTGGCTGACTGTTTAGCAGTGCTGTAGGTCATGGTGGAAGTGTGCTGGCACTGTAACTGTTTTTGGAAAACCACCTGCCAGAGAATTGTCTGGCTGGAGACAGCATTATCAGCCCTCAGTTCATCAGGATGGGCTCTGGGGCCTGTAGGTGGGTTTTCTAAAGGTGATAAATTCCATATGTGACAACTGTTTAGTATATTATTAGCCTGTTAGACCTGCCCCCTTCCTCCACCCCATCTCCCATGCTTTACAGTAAATTCTCACTGTTGAGTGGATGCAATTTAAATGTTTGCATTAGATTTGCCATGAGCAGGATGACTTTGCCATCTAGTGGTAGCAACACAGATAGCAAGTGGGTCCTACTCTGGAGGAGCAGGAACGAAAACTTCTTGAGGATAATCGATTAATAAATAGTGTTTTCTCACTCCTGGTTACTTTAGAGCTGGAGGAGAGCTTAGGAATTTATAGTTCAACTTAGTAGCAAAGAAGGATTATCAGAGATTCTGGTGACAAAAAGTCTTTAGAATAATGCACAGAATAGTTAGTAGGCATTTGATGAATAAACATATTTATCTACCCTGTTCCAAGTCTTGTTTTTCTCTAGTAGTACTGCTCCATACCACCATCAGGTCTTATCATGCTCTTTTGTTTTTAGTTCTTAAATTGAATGTCTGTATAATTTTTCTTAAATAGTTTCACGTGTGCTTAAGACCCATAAACCAAAATTCTTTTCTACTTCATATCACTTCCTAGTATTTCATTATTTTTAAATATCTAGGGCAGATGATTTTAGAAACTAGATTCTCACCTTAATAAATGTTCTAATTTCCTATTGCTTCTGTAACTAGTTACCAAAATGACTTAAAACAACACAAATTGATTATCTTACTTATCTGACGGTTGGAAGTTTGAAGAAGATCAGCAGGACAGCTTCTTCTGGAAGTTCTAGGAGAGAATCTGTTTCCTTACCTTTGGCAGCTTGGAGAAGCCATTGGCATTCTGTGGGTCATGGGGCTGCATCTTTGGGCCTGTGCTTATTTACAACTTAGTCTTATTTTGACCCACTTAATAAGGGCCCACATGATTGGATAAGACTCACCTGGGTAATCCAGGATACTCCACAGATCTCAGAATCTTTAACTTACACACATTTGCATCAGCTCTTTCACAGGGAGGAACACATCCACAGGTTTTGGGGATGAGGATGTGGATGACTTTGGAGGCCATTATTTGCATACTACACTGAGATATATATACACAGCAGTTAAGAGATGCATGACATGCCTTATCACTATCTACCTAAATGGTTTGTTTTTTAGTTAAGAGTCAGGACTTCACTATGTTTCCCAGGCTGACCCTAAACACCTGAGCTCAAGGGATCCTCTTGCATCAGCCTCCTGAGTAGTTGGGACTACAGTCACACAACACTATGCCTGGATTTATGCCTTAGGTTTCCACTCCTGGTGTTGGATCATCATCACCAACACCATTATTGCTGCCTTTTGTTGAGTCCTTACTGTGCTTTGGGCATGGTGACCTATATATTCGTTTTTGAGATGAAAAAAAAAAGCCCTTAAAATATAGGGCTAAACTAGATGATTTCTTATGGCCTTTTCTAATCCTGAGACTTTCTGAAATAAAATCAGTTTCTCCTCAAAGTACTCTAAAATATTGTGCCTGTTTAACAGATGTAGAAAATAATCTTTGGATAGATTAGGCACCTTTGACAAAGTCACACTGCTAGTAAGTGGCAAGCTGATTTGGTTTTAAAGTCTACCGGCTTCCCAATCATCCAAATACCCCTGTTCTTATTCTCCATCTTTGTTATGTCACTGACAATGCTATTTTCTCATCAGTATAGTACCACATACTTTTTTGCTTAAATATTGCTCCTGCCAGTGATTAACACTCAGTAAGGGATATGGTAACTCAGGAATTAAACTTTATAAATTATCTATTTTTTTCTGCAACTGCTCTCCCAAACTGAAAGTGACTATGAAGTTTTTTAAAATTTATTTTTTTTTACACAAATGGAGCACAACTTTTCATTTCTCTGGTTGTACATAATGTAGAGTCACATTATTCATGGGGATAATAATGTCCATCTCATTCTACCGTCTTCCCCCCACACACATTCCCCCTCCCCATTCTTCCTTCTGCTCCATCCCAAGTTCTTCCATTCTTCCCTTGCCCCCCTCCCCATTATGGATCAGTATCCATTTATCAGAGAAAACATTTGGCCTTTGGTTTTAGGGGATTGGCTTACTTCACTTAGCAATGATATTATCCAACTCCATCCATTTATCTGTAAATGCCATAATTTCATTCTTCTTTAAGGCTCAGTAGTGACTGTGACATTTTTACAAGTGTTTTCCAAAACATAACCCATGTCTTTAATACTTCCTTTATGCTTGTTTACTGTGACTCCTCTCCAGCTTGTAGCACTTTGCCTAAGGCATCATTTCTGCCTACAGTTATTTATAATATCTGGGTCAGACCACGAGGTTTCCCTGTTGTGTGAGAGTCCTTACTGAACAGGTGGAAGATGAAAGTAGAGGAGGAGATGAGCACATGTCTTCACATTTAAGTATGTGTGTAAATGTAGGCAGGGGTGTTGGGAGGGATAGTTGATTGGTATCATGAATGGCTAAATAAAGGACAGCCAAAAAAGTGGTTATGCCATGACTGGTGTGTCCTAACATACACATTAGAAGTTGGTGTGGGCCTTACAGGGTCATTGATCTGGCTGAATAGTGCCTGACCCACACCAGTCCTCCAGAAAATGTTTGATGGTTAATGCAAAATTGTGTCTTTTGTCAGAATACTATTACATGAGTATGGACAACTACCTCACTGCACATTATGGAGGGACCAGGTGAAAAGAAAGGTTTAGGTAAGCATGCATCTTTCCGCTAGTAAATGCAGTTCAGTGCAGGTCCTCTGGTGGTAAAGTCAGAATCTTCATATTTGTTTATATTTAGGACAAATAATTAATTTGAAATATTTAGTATAGTGAGCAACCATCTATCTAATCTTTCATTGATCTGCCTGCTCTACCTATAAACTATAAACTTCTCAAGGAGAGAAAGAGGGAAACTGAGCTATAGAGTATGATTATGTTATATTGTAGTCAAATTCTTTATACTCTACATATACCTGCTCACAAAGTTAGGTTTTTCTTTCACTGTAGATTGCTGTCTTAGAGAAATTATTTTGACATTGACTTGGTTTCTTTTTTAGGCTGAGGACCTGATGAAGTTCCAGAATTCCTAATGTAGTTCCAGGCTATAAATGAGAACCTGGGAATGCAATTCAAGTGTTTTGTGGCTGTGTTCACTCACTTAAGTGTATTTAACCACACTTAAGTTTAATAGTGATGAGGAAAATATAGTGCAAAGCCACAGATATTCAGGGAAATGAGTAATTAGGAAGGCATTCATTTGAGAAGTCTCTAAAGTGAAGCTGTCCTTGAACACAGAAAACAGAATAAAGAAGAAGGGCATTTGAGAGTGAATTGGAAACTATCTTGAAATAAAAATTCAAGATAGTTAAATAAAAATATTTAACTGTAAGACTGACTTTTTTGAAACTATATATTCTCTAATGTTGGCTCATGAGCCAGTTTTAAAGTGATATAAGTTCACCCACTAAAGCATAATATTAAAAATATTAAAATAAAATATAAACATAAAATAATATGTTTGTTGCTGTATAGTAATTTGACTGCTTACTATGCTGTGGGCTTAGTGACAATTTTTTTACAGATATTACCTCATTTAAATCTATAAATCACATTATTATTATCCCACTTTGCAGATGAGGAAAGAGAAACCTAGTGAGTTAATGAACTGCTTACATTCAAATACCCAGTAAGTAGAAAGATGGGAACTGTGCCCAAGTCATTCTTTGATCTTAGTCTTTGATCTGCACTTGTAACCATTATGATGGTATAGATACACGAGTATTCTAAACACTACCAGTATTCCACATTTATAAGAAATCATAAACAAACAACAGAAAAATAGCAATAAATCATCTCTTGTACTTATGTGTGTCCGTGTCTATTAATAGAGTAGGTACAAATGTGGAAGTACATTTATGCCATCATTAAAAGTTCCTATGACTACATAGGCAGATAGCCTTATTTCTCCCTAATCCCCTTCCAGTCCTTTTGGCTCCAGGATCTAACCCATAATCAACTCTGTGTACACTGACTCATGGTGGAGAGAAATGACTACGATCTCACTTTCATTAACCAAAATTGGAATTTGAAACCCTAAATTCAAGCCACCTGGAAACTGACAGTAAAGTCACAATTATAATAGAAGACAGGAAAGAGGAGAAGGTGGGGGAAGTCAAGGGAATATTAGAGTTTTCAAAACACTTAAGTTGTTACAAAAGGATCATGTCCCTTTAGGTCAGGGAGTTGGTGCTTTTCAGATGATGAGCATCTGTAGATGGATCCACTGAACTGTGGACTGCTCCATCAGTAAGAGCTATCGTTTACACTGTCATTCTACCACAAGGCAAACTTAGATTTTTCCAAAAGAAAGTGTCCTTAAACACTTGTCCAATTTTAAATTACAGACCAAATTAGACAGGCTAACTAAAACCATGTCCTCTTATTATTGTGATTTGAGGTCATATTACAAGGCACTGCCCTTCCTCTGCCCAAGGATAGATGTGGGCATGGCTTTTTTCCTGCAGTGAATTGAAGTGGAGCTCTCAACAGGGCTGGCAAACCAATGCCATTGCATGAAGCCTAACATTGGATGTTGAAGGCATTGCGTACAAGCCTACTGGATTTATTTTTTTCAGACATGTTCAACCACTTATATAAACCTAAGTTCTGTTTGTTCTTTATATCGAGTTCTGAGCCATTGCATATTAGCAGTTGCCAACACAGAAAAGAGCAGAGTCAGTATAAACTTATTTTGTATACAAAGATAAAACAGATGTTATTTGAAACCCAGTTAAACAATCATCCCTGGAAACATTGCCTTCTGGTAGAGCCAAGCTCCTGCACCCGGGCCTTGGCTGCAGCGTAATTCTCACACTTTACTGAGTTTCAGAATCATCTGGAAGTATAGATGAAATATAGCTAGGAAACCCGCCCTCCTCTCTGCTAGGAGAGCTCCTAATAGTAGGTTTGGGTGGGCTCTGAGAATTGAGAATAAGTTCCCAAGTGATGCTTATGTTGCTGGTTCTGGGACTGTAATCTGAGAAGCACTGGTCTAACATATCCTTTGGTTGAGAAATCAAGATTGGGCTCTCTGGCTGGGCTTGTAGGTCAGTGGTTGAGCACTTGCCTTGCATGTGTGAGGCACTGGGTTCGATCCTCAGCACCACATAAAAATAAATAAATAAATAAAACAGGCATATTGTGTCCATCTACTACTAAAAAATGTTAAAAAAATTGGGCTCTCAATCACTGTTCTCAACTGCTGGAAGGATATTTAGCTGAGCATACACGTAGTGGGAAATACACCTATCTATTCATTGCTTTGTGCCAAGTATGGCTTGAAAGTGACTGAAGGGATTGAAAATTTCAAAAGTATTGGCCATGATCTTTGGTTAACATAATAGACTGAAAAACCACTATGACATACTTAACCAACAAATGAAATTACACTTGATACAACTGGACTCTGATAGGACATTCTGAAAAGTCTGGCTACAGAACTATGTTGAAGGACACATGTTTTATATGTTAAAGAATATGGGGAATTCTATATTTGATATCCATATTCTAGTACAATGATTTGCATAGTAAAAGATCATCTTGTCAGTTATCACTCGATAATCACAAACTGCCTTTCTAATCCCTAACTAGCTAAAAAGTTATAAGACTAAGATACTAGTATTAAAAAGAAAAGAAAAGAAAAGAAAAGAAAGAAAGAAAGAAAGAAAGAAAGAAAGAAAGAAGAAGAAAGAAAGAAAGAAAGAAAGAAAAGAAAAGAATACCTAACTAGGGAAGCAGTTCCACAGAATCATGATTTATACAGCCTCTATTTTTTCAAGGAATGCTTTTTATATATTTATTACCCCATAGATCATTAATATCATGTGTTCCAATACACAAAGTGAGATTCTATGTATTTCTCAGTATGGGTAATTGGTGACTTTCAGTCCTTGTTATATACCAAACTTTAGTCTTTGGTATATTAAGCACATCAGAATGAACAGTTGTCATAAAATATTAAATGAAAAACCAATTTAAGATAAATTTGTGTCTTACATCAAAAACTTCCTTGACTAACATATAAGAATAAGTGTATGTTGGTCTGGGGTTGTGGCTCAGCGGTACAATGCTTACCTAACATGGGTGAGGCCGTGGGTTTGATCCTCAGCACCACATAAAGAGAAATAAATAAAGGCATTGTGCTCATCTACAACTGAAAAAATATTTTAAAAAAAATAAGTGTATGTTAATACATTTCTTTCTTTTTCCATTTTTAAGGACAAAATTGAAGGACAAAATGGAGAATATGCTACTTTGGTTGATATTTTTCACCTCTGGGTGGACTCTCATTGATGGATCTGAAATGGAACAAGATTTTATGTGGCACTTGAGAAAAATACCCAGGGTTGTCAGTGAAAGGACTTTCTATCTCAGCAGCCCCACATTCGAGGCAGACGCCAGGATGGTGGTAAACAGAGTGTGTGGCATCGAATGCCAGAAAGAACTCCCGGCTCCTGGCCTTTCTGAATTGGAGGATTCTCTTTCCTATGAGACTGTCTTTGAGAATGGCACTAGAACCTTAACCAGGGTGAAAGTTCAAGGTTTGGTCCTTGAGCCAACTCAGAATAGCACTCCAAAAGAAGCAGCTGTTAGGAGAAAGAGACAAGTGTATGGCACCGACAGCAGGTTCAGCATCTTGGACAAAAGGTTCTTAACCAATTTCCCTTTCAACACTGCGGTCAAACTCTCCACGGGATGCAGTGGCATCCTCATTTCCCCTAATCATGTCCTCACAGCCGCGCACTGTGTTCATGACGGAAAGGACTATGTCAAAGGTAGCAAAAAGCTAAGGGTAGGATTGCTGAAGATGAGAAAGAAAGGTGGAGGCAAGAAGCGCAGAGTTTCTAAGAGGAGCAAGAGAGAAGCCGAGGCCAGTGACCAAAGGGAAGGTACCAAAGTGAGTCTGCAGGAGAGACCCACGAGAAGAGGGAGAGTCGAGTTGGGTCGGGGTCAGAGAGTGGCGGAGGGAAAGCCTTCTTTCCAGTGGACGCGGGTCAAGAATACCTACATTCCTAAAGGCTGGACCAGAGGAGCAGGTGGGGATGCGGCCTTGGACTATGACTATGCGCTCCTGGAGCTGAAGCGCGCTCACAAGAAGAAGTACATGGAACTAGGAGTCAGTCCGGCCATCAAGAAGATGCCTGGAGGAATGATCCACTTCTCTGGCTTTGATAACGACAGGGCTGATCAGTTGGTCTACCGGTTTTGTAGCGTATCTGATGAATCCAGTGATCTCCTCTATCAATACTGCGATGCTGAGTCGGGCTCCACTGGCTCTGGGATCTATCTGCGTCTCAAAGAGCCAGACAAAAAGCACTGGAAGCGCAAAATAATCGCGGTCTATTCAGGCCACCAGTGGGTGGATGTCCATGGGGTTCAGAAGGACTATAACGTTGCTGTGCGCATCACTCCGCTCAAATATGCCCAGATTTGCCTCTGGATCCACGGAAATGATGCCAATTGTGCTTATGGCTAAGACAAAGCTGATACAAAGTTATATATCATCTAAGTCGCAAAGAAAACCTATTCTGATTATCGTTAGTGAGATCACCTCATAGGATATGCTTGGACTTGAATCTATCAATAGCATTTGAGCATTTTTACAAATTTATTTTCTTACAATTTAGGAGATTTTCATACATTTAAAAATGTGTAAGTACATTTTTAGAGGGGCACCTTGAGTGCCAAGTATATACTCTTTACATGGTGATAAGTTTTATTTGTGGACAGATTTTTGTTTCTTTCTGCCTTCTTAGAAATTAGACATTTTAAAACTTCAAACTTGTACAATAATGTGATTTCTCAATGGACTTATTCTTAGGGCCCTAATAGGATGCCAGTTATGTGTAAAATGTGAAACTGCATATACAAAGGTATGCGGTAACACACGGAAAATCAGGAACAGAGAGGAAGATTTGCAATTTGTGCTACTCAGAGGTGGATCCATTCAGCTCCTGCCCTCAGAATTTATACTGTTTTTCTGTTGGGTCTAAGAAGTTTAGTTTTTTTTGTTTGTTTGTTTGTTTGTTTTTAGAATTACAAATCAGAAGAAATAAATTTTATAAACTATCAACTACAGCTTTAAACAATAGCAACTGCAATATCTATTTAAAAATGAGGAAAATACTTTGTTTTATAAAATAAATCTAGTTTAAAAATAGGAAAGCTGAGACATTTTAAGATCTTAATTTTTTAATACTCAAAATATGAAAATTTTATATATGCATAGGGAAAACTTTTTACAAGTTATGAATCATGTATCCAAAGCCACATCATTTTATACTATAATCCTACTATGTATAAGGTGCTATATTTTTAAGACAAGGAATTCTGCAGTCTTTTCCTAGAGAGATCCTTTTCCCTCTTGGCAAAGTTCAGCTTGCTTTCTTCTTTTTTATGTGAGGCTGGATGTTGAGCCTAGGGCCTTTTGCATGCCAGGCAAGCGCTGCAACACAGAGCTATACAACCAGCTTCAAGTTCAGCTTTCTTAATAGCACCATAAGTGCTCTTTTGGCGAGTTTTCTGACTAGTAATTTTAGATATGTCCTTTATTAAAAAGAATATAATTTACAAATAGGATTTTTTTAAAAAATGTTTCTAGTTATCTTCTTTAGGGATCAAGGCTGTACACATACTCTGATTATCAAGTGGCATAAGCAGCTAAGTCCAGCAGCTGTCCTGGGACAATACATATTTTTTTGAATTCATCAAACTACTGTTTGGCTATGAATGACTATAAAAAAGGGTTAGTTCAGGGAATTATGCTTAAAGACTTTTAATGACTTACAATTGAGTGTGTCCTTAAAAATTTAGGAAATGCAGGTCTGATTTTTGGTCTGTTTTTCCTGGAAATTTCTAGAGTCATGTTCTCTTTTCTCTTGACACAACAGAGTCACTAATTCTGCCAGGGCTACAAATTCATTTTAATTAATTTTTAAGATATGCCCTAAAATAATGAGAGGCTATCCTTTTGATTAATATGCAAAGGAATATTTGATTAGGTTATCATAAGTGATTTTTGTAAATGATACCCAAAGTAGCTGAAATTCAACACAAATGCATATTCTTTTATAATGTTTGTTAAAAATAATTCAATAAAAATTTATAATCAGTTTTATCTCTTACTGTATCTGTATATGTGTTTTACATCAGGGTTTTAGAAAGTATTAGTTCATTTAATTAAAAATGATTCTATTTAAATCTAAGCATATCTCACTGAACTGTATTTTGTAATTGCTTCTAGTGATATAGGGCTACCGACTCAAAAGTTTTGGTCAGATTTTTTTGGGGGGACACAGCTATGTGATTACTGCAACCAAAACTATTTCAAGGTGAATTCTGCATATTAACACACTTGCAAACACACACACACAAAATCTTCATTTTTGATTCTTCTTCATACATAATTTCTGAGGTTTGAGTAAATTCAGAATAATGTAGCATGCTTAGTAAAATAGGTGATTAGGGTTAAAATATGAATACATGTAATTTTCTTAAAATAACCATTCAATACACTTTTCAAAAATGTAAATTTTAAGATGGGTACAATGGCACATGCCTGTAATCCCAGCAACTTTGGAGGCTGAGGCCAGAAGATTGTAAGTTTGAGGCCAGCCTCGGCAATTTAGTGAGAACTTGTTGCAACAAAACATAAAAGGGGCTGGGAATGTAGTGGTAGAGTGCCCCTGTGTTCAATAATTCCTAGTACTGCCACACACACACACACACACACACACACACACACACACGCACATACTCGTGTATATATATGTGTGTGTGTATAAAATTTAACTCATTTGATTTGCAGATATCTTGTTGATTCTTACATGCTCTTCTCTTTTCCAAAAAAAAAAAAAAAGATCATGTATTTTATATGACCTCTTTGGGACCAACTGTTATGTATGATATTAACTAGAGGGTCTTGCTTCACATTGTTTTCCTGTAATACTTATTATATTTGAAACAGAAGGTTAAACTAAATCTATTTCTCTAAACAAATATTCACATATGCCTACTGTGCACAAAGGGCTCTACTGATTTAACTGCTTTGAGAATCTTATCAGTGGTTGAATTCAAATAACTTTACAAAACAACTGTAATTTAAAATCGTAGAGTTTTTTTCCTTTACATAAATAACATTTCACTTTGGTAATTATTTTTCTTGTCAGATGGATTTGTGTGGGCAGAAGTGACTTAACATCTTTCCTTTCTGATGTGCTACCTAATTAAATACAAAGTTTATTTTGAAAAAGATTTAACTGTATATATGACTGATATAGTCATTTAGGCTGCTTTAACAAAGAATATCAGGCTCGAAATTTATAAACTACAGAAACTTACTGCTCACAGTTCTGGAGGATGGGAAGTCTAAGGTGAAGGCACCAGCAGATTCAACGCCTGGTGTGGGCCCCTCTTCATAGATGGTGACTTCTTGCTGTGTCTTTGCGAGGTAGCGGCTTGAATTCCCTCAGACCCCTTTATCTAGGTGAAGCCCTCATGACCCAATCCTTTCCTAAGGTCCCACCTCTTATATCATCAGGATGGGAATTAGAATTCAACATGGGAATTTGGGGAGGACATATTCAGACTACAGCAATAACTAAGATCAGAGTTGTTCATAAATTTTTACTTCTTTTTTTTATTTAATTGGGTCTCCCAGGCTGGCTCAAACTCCAGGGCTCAAATAATCCTTGTGCCTCATTCTCTGAAGTAGCTGGAATTACAAGCATATACCACCACATCTGGCCAATTTTTATACTTATTTTTTGTACATCAAAGAATTCTTTGAAATTATTATTTCAAAGAGGCAATTTCAGCAATTCAGGGACCTACGGAGCAATCAATTCCTAGAGTACCTGAGATTCTGAAAGGTAATGAAAGGAAGCCTCTTCCTGTTCTAGGCATTTTTCCTTCACCAGCCCTGTCCTTCCTGCTGAGAGGAGTCAAGGCTTTTTTTTTTTTTTTTTTTAAACTTTTGCTTTACTTAGAATTTAAATTACTTCTCCTTATCCAGACTCCAGATTAAAAAAAAAGAAGAAGAAGAACACAAATTTTAGGATATAGAAGAAAAGAATATAATAGTGTATACTGGAAAGAAGATCTAGGAGGACACTTTTTTCCTTAAAATTACTTTGAATGAATTAGTTGTTCAAGAAATTTGCAATTGATGATCTTAGAAGGCATAACTTTAAAGAAAACATTTTTTCTTCGCAATACCTATAAAGTGCTGTTTTTATTTATTTTTTCTTAAAACTCAGGATATGCTTGGTGCCAAGATTCTATTGCCAAACAAAAGTACTACTTTATCAAGCCATTGCCTAAAAATAAAAGTGCGTTATTTTTGAGGTGGAACTGAACTTAGTATTCTGCCACTGCACTTGGGACATTTACTTTAAAAAGGCTTTCTTTGTGGCCTGGGAAAATAAGTGACACTATTGTATCCACCAAATGGGCAGTTGTGCCATTTCACGTAGGCTAGTACGTGACTGATGTGGCTCCCTGAACGGATGTCCTGAGCAGTCATTGACCCACAAATAGCAGCATTTCTACTACAAAATTAAAGCTTGACTTTTGGTGGAAACTTAACATTTCATAATGTCACAGGGACCACCTTTTTATGACTAGTAACTAGATGTCTCAATTCTTAGGCTAGATGAAGCAAAGTACTCTGTGGCTTTCCTATGCAGAAGTGTTTGGAAAGTCTCTCCTTTGCTAGAGTCATGTAGAACATTCAAGTAAAGCTCCATACTATGAGCCCTGAATTTATGATATTTCAGTGGCTTCCCTCAGCCTAGTGACTTCCAAACTTGGCTGCTTATAGGAGTCACGTGGGAATTATTTTAGAAAGCCAGGTTTCAGGATCCAACTGAGACCTACCCTGGAATCCCTAAGAGTAGGGTCCAGAAATTTCAATTTGATTAAGATCTCCAAGTACTTATGATGATTATCAAGGTTTGACAACAGCTGACTTTTCTAAACCAATTATTCCCCCACCTCTTGCACCTTTCCTCTGGGCCTAAAGATGCTTGTCATCTTCTTCTGGGTTAAATGTGGTGGTATCACAACCAAATATACAGATGGCATTCTTTTCAGTATTTTTATAAACTGGAAATGCATGTTAGCAATCTCATTGTAATAATACTGTTTTTCTATAAGAAATGAGTCAAATTTACAAAATCGTAAATATATGTGATCCTTTTAAAATTAATGACAAAATTCAGTTTTAATTATCTTCTGGAAATTATATTTTCTTAATTCATAACCCCTCCTATAATATATGTTAAATCAATGTGGCCCAACAAATTTACTGAGTACAGTCTTAGGCACTTAGGATATTGAATTAAGTTCTAGATTTATCTTTCCTCAAATAATTCACAATCTAATAAGGAAGTCTCTCTCTTTTTCTTTCTCTGTCTCTCTCTCTGAAAAATTAAAGTATAAGAAGCACACTGAAGGAGCACACTGAGAAGAATCAACTCTATCAGGGTAGGCAGGTATGATGAAAAGAAGTTTTCTAGATGAAATTGACCAAATTATGTTATTTGTATGTACAAATATGAATCCCACTATTACGTATAATTACAATGCATCAAAATACAAAAGCAAGAAATCAAAATTACCAAGCAAAACACAAAACTGAAAGGTTTCCTAGAGGAGGTGAGACCTAGCTTAGGTTCTGAGGGATGAGTTGCAGTTTGCTAGCCTATCAACTGGGCATCTGGGGAGTGGAGAGCAGCCTTGGGATTGCTGCTATAGGAGGTTGGTGCCTCCTAGTGGTAAGCAATGGCAAGAAATGAAGCTTCCTAGGATCTGAGGCCCTGGGTTTGATCCCCAGCATCACAAAAACAACAAAACAAGCAAAAAACAAAGTACAATGGTCAGTACACTCGATGCCACTGAAAGCAGGAGGCAAGACAATCTCCCTACAAAGACACTAAGAATATCAGCATAGCGAAGTTCCAGAGTTGAAGGTGTCATGCCACCCAAACTTTTGGCTTGGAAGACCAGGTAGATAGAACACTCATCAAGATGGCAAAACTAGGCTTGAGAAAGAAACATAACGAGTTCACTCTTGGATGTGTATGTTAAAAGATGCCAAAGGATATTTGTCCTAAGGTTGTAATGTCTATACATAAAGAAAATCATGACAAGAAAGTTAAATAAAAAACATGTGATTCTATTGAAGCAGGCCAGAGACCCCCACCCAGAACCCCACACCATATTTGTAATATGTAAGTTCCTCATCTTGTCAGATACAGGATATCAGCTATCAGCAAAAACTTGCGCAGAAGAGCATTGTAGTTGGCAGTTACCTCCTTTCGTAAATGTCAGGTTTGCAGAAAAAAACAACTTGTGAAGGAACCTCTTCCTGGAACAAAAGAGGTTGGAACAAAAAGCACTTGTCATGTGAACCTCCAAGCCCCTCGCCCTCCCATTGGCTATAAAGTTCAAAGAATTTCTAGACTCTTTGTCTAGAGGAGGAAATTTTAGGTACAAGCCACACTTTGGACCCTACAGTCAATAAAACTGCTTCCTGAAAATTCCTTGGGTGTCCAGCCTCTTCTGTCTTACTTCACTCTATAGGGAACTAAGCCATTAATTAACAGACACCCAGAAGGTTATAATTACATGTTGTTCTGACAAAATAGCAGCTACACCTTCTTTTCCGCTTTAAATAAGATGCTCCTTTTAACTTAGCTTTGAAACCATAATTTTTTTTCCTTAAGGAAAGAAAAAGAATTTTAAAAATCTGGTTCTAAATTTTCATCTGAAATATGGTCAGAATTTCATCTCCTGTTCTTCAATATTACCGAAATCCACCTTCCAAAATACAAATGATTTGAAAAGTAATGCCAGCTTCCCTTAGGATATATTTATAGGGCTTTTGAGACTATAAGATTTAACTTCTTGTTGAGGTTTTGAAAATAAAATTATTAATTATAAGATTATTAAATTATCTCAAAGGTGTTTTCTACACTGAAAAAGAGATGAAGCACAAAGATGTTAGGTGCCTGGAGATGAACTTAGTATTAAAGACTGATTTAACAACAGAGAATATGATTGTTAAAAGTTGATTGTCTCCCCAATAAGGGGAACCTTTCCAAGCCCTGGTCCCTGCTGTCTGGGACCTTGGTGCTGGTCCATATAACAGTCTTTTGTAACCATAAATTCTTGCTCAAAATGATCTCCCTTCTTCAGCTCCTATGGCTACAATCTGCACCATACTGTTACGTTCATTCTGGATATTTTTTTTTTTTTTTGAGAGAGAGAGAGAGAGAATTTTTCAATATTTATTTTTTAGTTCTTGGCACACACAACATCTTAATTTTTTTATTTTTATGTGGTGCTGAGGATCTAACCCAGCACCCTGTGCATGCCAGGCGAGCGCGCTACCGCTTGAGTCACATCCCCAGCCCTTTTCCGGATATTTTTTTAAAAATATTTTTTAGTTGTCAATGGACCTTTATTTTATTTATTTATATGGGGTGCTGAGAATCGAACCCAGTGCCTCACATATGCAAGGAAAGCACTCTACCACTGAGCCACCACCCCAGCCCCCACTCTGAATATTTTTATCTTCAGTGGCATCTTTCATTTCAGTCTAACTCATCACCAAATATTTCCTCTTGATTAAAACCATTAGTCAATATACGAAGTTTAGAAACACCTTTGATTCTATCACTGGCCAAAAGCATCTGTTAGCATCTTCATTTATGTTCTTAAAAAGTGTCATTAGGTCAGGCATGGTGGCACATGCCTATAATTCTTGTGATTTGGGGAAGTTCGCAGAAGGATCACAAGTTTGAGGTCAGCCTCAGCAACTTAGGGAGAGCCTGTTTCAAAATATGAAATGGAGACTTGACAAGAAAGTTAAAAAAAAAAACACATGTGATTCTATTGAAGCAGGCCAGACTGGTGGTAGATTACTCCTAGGTTCAATCCATAATACACCCTCCACCGCAACACATGCACAAAAATAAGATATTGGGAACTCTAAGAAGGAGTCTCCATGAAATGGAATCTCATCTCTGTGATAGATGTTGCTTCCTAGCTACTCAGGTACCATCTCCCAGATGGTTCCCCATTCCCGCTCTGTGCTGAATATGAGTTGTATTTATATGTGGAATAGGCACTTACATTTACATTTGCTTTATTAAGGAATATTACCATCATTGACTATTTTGATACTCTCCTATATCCTTTAGTATTCTTACAATTGAGGACCAAAAAATCTATAGCAAAAATGACCATAATAATTTAAAAAAGTAACAACAGCAATATGTACTGAGCAATACTTTGTGCCAAGCATTTTCCATTCATTATTTTATTTAAGTGTGTGTGTGTGTGTGTGTGTGTGTGTGTGTGTGTGTGTGTGTGTGTGAAGTCCCCATTCCACAGACACGGAAACTCAAGTATGGAGAAGTTAAGCAACTTGCTAAGTAACTGGGTGGTGGAGCAGAGGTTTCCTTCCACGCAGTCTGGTGCAGGAATCACATTCCTTTATAAGCCTCAGAATCACTTAAAAAGTAATGTGGAGGCCAGGTGCAGTGGTGCATGCCTGCAATCCCAGCGGCTTGGATGGCTGAGACAGGAGGATAGCAAGTACAAAACTAGCCTCAGCAATGACAAAACGCTAAGCAACTCAGTAAGATCCTGTCTCTAAATAAAATATAAAATAGGGCTGGAATGTGGCTCTGTGGTTCAATCCCCTGTACAAAAAGAAAAAAAAAAGTAATGTGGGGAGGGTGGAGGTGGGCATTTGAAGTCACTCAACAAATAATAGTTGTGTGTGGTGACCACACACATACACACAAGCTAATATATTAACTGGTAAGCTTAATTTTTTTAGATCTAAAGCAGTGGTTCTACAAGCATGAACAGTAGACTCCCAAGGATCCCAGAGATACTTTCAGGGGCCTGTGAGGTCAAAATCATTTTTATAATAATATTGTAAGGTCAGAACTGTTTTCATAAAAATACTAAGATGAATTTTTCTTACAAGTGTTGCAAACTGGAATTTTCCAACTGTCTAACGTGACTATTGTAATAGACTGAATGTGGGAGTAGATATGAGGATGCAGTTGCCTTGTGCTAAGTCTTTATTAAAGAGATGTGCAAAAATGGGAAAACAATACCATTTTCCTAAATTAATTTTTTTTGGAAATTGTAATTTTTCATTAAATATTTTGTTAAAATATAATGATTTTGATATTTATCTTTAAATGAATTAAACAGAATTTTGATTTTAATTAAAAGTATGTAAGTTTTAATCTCTAACACAGTAAATATTGACAGACATAGCTCACATAAAACAAAAGTTTTTAGGGATCCTCAATACATTTTTAGAGTATAAAAGTGTCCTAAGACCAAAAATTTGAGAATCTATGCTTGGAAATCAATTATAGAATACTTTTATATTGCAAACTTAAGCATGCAAGCCATAAGTGGAAAGGGAACAGATGATTAAGTGCTGTTCCTCTTGAGAGTTTAGCCAGACCAGGGCTAACTGTGTCACTGAATCACAAAATGTCATTCTGTCTTAGCTCTCCATTGATGAGCAGATTTCAATGATGTATTCAGAAATGAAATCTGCTGTCAGCTAGGCCACGAGAAACAGATTTCCTTAAATTCCCAGAGGATTAAAAACTACCACAGAATGCATAAACCAATATGACTTAACTAAAAGAGGTGGTCATTTTGATTTTCATCAAGTGCTTCTACATATAAAATGTGATCACTGCAGCAAGACAGTCCCACTAAGGGACACTTTTAACAAAAATGTTAAGAAAAGAAAGAGGTCTTTGCATAATTTATCTTTTTGTGATTCGAGTTCTCATTTCTCTTTATATCCAACTCCTTTCTTCTCTTCTAAGCCTCATGATTCCTCCCCCAAAAGTCTTCATTCTTTTTTAGATAGAGAACAAAAGAGACAATTTAACATGGAGACATCCACCCTTCCATCATTATACATATATAAAAGGATTCTAATTCTCAGTTCAAGATGGGTGTTTAATGGGTGTGAGCTCTTCTATTACAATAAACTTACAATGAACTATTAAAACTCTAATAAAACAGAACTACCACTTAATCCAGCAATCTCATTACTGTGAATATATCCATAGGATTTGAATCAGTACATTTAAGAGCTGTCAGCACGCTCACGCTCATTGCAATATTATTCATGATAGCAAAGATATGTCATTGATGGTGCCATATCACAACTGTTGCACACAGTGTAATGGATGAATGGATAAGAACAATGTGATATATCTGTATAATAGAATATTACTCCTTAAAAAAGAAGGAAATGGCATAATTTGTAACAATATGGTTTAGTCTGTAGGACAATATGGCAGGCACAGAAAACTTTATATCATCTCACTTATATTTGGAATCTAAAAAGTCAACCTCACAGAGGTAGAATGGTGACCATAGGAGGTTAGGAAGAGGGGTTGAGGAGGTATTGGTTGCAAAGTTTCATTTATACAGAAGAAATAAGTTTTTGAAATCTATTGCACAGCATGGTAACTTAGTTAATAATGTATTATAATATTTTTAATAATTCATTTTACTTGGCAAATAAAATTTTATGTGTTTAATGTGTACAATATGATGTTTTAAAATATGCATATATTGCAGAATAGCTAAATTGAGCTGGCATACCCATCATAGGAGAAGAAATTCCAGATGTTCTTCCCACATAAAATAAGTATATGAAGTGACAGACATTATCTTGATGCAAGCATTGCATATTACATACATACATCTTAACATCACAATGTACCCCAATAATACATGACTATACCTTGTCAATTAAAAATAGATTTAAAAAACAACTAATTATTTGGCAATCAATGCGCTCTGAGTTATTTTTTAGTAATGAGAAAGATGATATTAACCCAGTGCTCAGGTAAGTGGAAAACTCTAAGCACTTGGGTTCATTCCGCAGACACTTACCTGGCACCTGCTCAAGTGCTGTTTGCTGAGGACAGAGGCAGAAGGAGACATCTGCCTCCATGGCTCAGAATGGCTTGAGCGGCTGACTCCTGTACTGCTGATTATAATGCAATATGGGAAGTGCTGTAAAGGCCAATGAAGGTTGTGCTCTGAGGGGCAGGAATAGGCTCACTGGTAGGGCTAGTAAGGAAAATGCAGGTGTAGGCCAGCAAGTGCTTGGGGTTCCTGTGCAGTAGTTGTTGTGGTCACACACAGAACAGCATGTGTGTGTTTGTGCTTGTGCATAAGCGTGGGGAGGGTGGTGTTGGGGGACAGGTCTGGCTAGTGAGGCAGGGTAAAGATAGTATAGATACACTCACCATGTAGAAGAGCACCATGGGTAAAAGGGAGCTTTCTTGCAAACTATCCCCAGAGATTAGCTTTTTCAGTACTCAGAGAACCTCATCCAGCATCTCCTTTATAAGACAAATCCCCTACAAGGACACCAAGAATCTCAGCATAGCGAAGTGCCAGTGTCTGATTTAAAAATAATGTTCTTACAGCTTTTGACTTAATATTAATAATTTTACCAATGGACGACTTGATGAAGAAAAAGCTTATTTAAAAAGCAATACTAATCTTAAAATTATTTTATAATCTAAAACACATTTTTATTACAGTATGACCACAAAGTAATTTATGATTAAATGTAATCTCTAGAAATCATATTACATAATCAGACACTAGCTTCTGAAAGTTAGTTCTCAAAATAGAAATCCTAGGTAACTAAGGGAAGACAGTTTAAATTATATGTAAGAATGTGCTTCATTTGAGAAATACTTTTAGATTGAACTACTTTATTTTTTGTGCTCCTGGGGATTAAGAGCCTTGTGGGTGCTCGGCAAATGCTCTACCACTGAGTGACATCTCCAGCCCCAAGATTGAACTACTTTTCGAAATGTTATAACAATCTAGTTGTAGGAGTAAAGTTACCCAATTTTTAAAAAATAGGCTAATCTGGTCAGGTCCACCTATGATCTCAGCTACTTAGGAGGATGAAGTAGAGGATTGCAAGGGAGAGGCAGGCCTCAGTAATTTAGCAGGACCCGGTCTTGAAATAAAAAAAATAATAATAATACAGCTAGGATATAGCTCAATGGTAAAGCTCTCCTGGCTTCTATCTCCAGTCTCTCTTTCTCTCTCTCTCTCACACACACACACACACACACACACACACTAATTCCAATTTTGTGTGAGACTAACATTATATATGCAATTGTGTGTGTCAATGAGAATCTAAAGTCATTATTCTTCAAATTCCATGGAGAATTCTTGAAAAATTATTACAAGTCTTTAATTCCATGTTTCAAAAGAAAGTTCGCCCTAAAAATAAACAGATATTTGGAACATGGAACTTTAATTTATTTGGTACCAGCCATGGAGTCCCAAGTGTAATGAACATTCATTAAAATAGCTTTTTCTGGGGTGGGTTTGTGGTTCAGTGGTAGAGCGTTTACCTCGTGTGCATAAGGCTCTGGGTTCAATCCCCCGCATCACAAAAGTGAAGAGAAAAAAAAGACTTTTCACCTTCTTTTAAATTTATTAAAAAATAATCAAAACTATATTGGCATGGACAGTATGTCTCACCTCAAATATTTAAAAACTCCCAATATTTTGTGTATGCTATTTATGTCATTTGATACAGACCTTTTCCCTAAAAGTAATCAGAGAGAGAGAAAGGTTATGTTTGCATTTTCTTTGTTCAAGGTGTTTATTGCATCTCAGAGGGCGTACATGCACTGGGTTTTTAAACCGAAATACAAAGAAAAGCCATTTTGAAATTGGTTTCAGGTAATTTTTCCCCATTACAGTGTATGTTATCCCCACAGTAAATTCAGATACAACCACTTTTAAATGGTACCATACATCTATTAAATAATTTGAAAAATAGGCAAATGCCTTTCCAACCCAATATGCTTTTACAAAGAGCTGCCAAGCCACTAGCAACACTGATCAACAGTGACCTCATGTATGCATCAAAATCTTAAGCCAAGCCATCAGCACAGACAGTATGACAACAAATTAAAAATTAAAGAATACAGTATGTACAGTAAAGGATACAATTCTCTGAATAAGTTTAAATCCTAATCACAATGGTACAACAAAACCTAGTTTGAGCTCAGTTGAAGGATGGAAAAACACTAGCCTATAGAACACACAAAGAAATACTAAATGAACAGATGTACATAAAACCCACAGTGAAGTAAAAACATTTGCAGTAATCTTTAAATTACAGATATACCTTGGAGTGCTTTCATAATCACGTAAATAGCACATTGCTAATTGCATTTTCACAGACGTGATAGAAACGGACGCTTTACTTTTCAGTGCATTTAATCAAGAATGAATAAATAGGTCAATTTAGATGCAAAACCTGCAAATATAATTAAAATATATATTTTAATATAGCAGTGATAAATAGGGAATTCTTCCCATATGATTTTTCATTCTTGATAAGGTAGCTTCAAGGAGAAGTATTTATTATGGACGTTAACCTTTATATTTTTTTAAAATAAAATTTCTTAACATATACAGTGCCACAAAAATAAACATTTCTCACAACAGTTGAAGTTTCTGTGATTGGAAAAATGTACTCCACACGGAAAAAAGTTTTGTATATTTAAGAGTGTTTTCCTTACTATCTGATATTATCACATTACGCTTGTAACAGAGATACAGAAGAAAAGAGAATTTATGGGAAGAGTTTAGGGTTTGTCCAAAAGTTATATATACATTGAAACCTTCAAAAACACAGACACATCTTTCCAAATGGCTCACCATACAACAGCTGCATCATCCGTCCATGGGCAAGGTCCAGAAAAGCACTATAGGCATCGGAAACATCCATTCATTGTTTACATCATACAACACACAAATAACCCAAATACACTACAATTTTGAGAGTAGGGATAACAGCTAAAGTAGTACACATTCCTAACGTTCACTTTCACAGCTGTGCTACACATTTTGGAAGAGAAGTTATGAGTAAGCATTGGGTTTGGTACTGGTGGCTCACTTTGAAACTCTGAGCATCAATCTTATTTGAAGTCTCCAAACTCATTATTTTTCCTATTCAGTCACAAAAATTGCAGCTGTGAAGAAAAAAGTACTTTAGTTAGAAAACAGACTATCATGCATCCCTTAAACATTTTATGTCCTCTGCAATTTTACTTCATAGTTACTACAGAAGAGCTTTATACCAAAGGTTTCTATATTAACACGTTCACATTTGTGTATTTTCCAAAGTTCCTTAACATAAGCTTAAAATTTCAGTCCCTTAAAACTGAAACTTAAAAAAAATCAGGAAACTTAAAAAAAATCAATTTTCCATGCACAGTTTCATTTTAAACAAAGATTACATTAACCAAATTTTGAACTTTAGATACTTATTAGCAATCTTAATTATAAGACAGGATAAATTAAGGATAGCTAACCTTTAAAATAGAAGAGTGAAAAGAAAACATTGGAATGGAAGTGACTTCTATCATTTTTTTGCTTCTATTTCATTACTGTGTTCAATGAATCACTCACTGAACAGTTGAACAAGTGACAGAACAGGAGAGAAGGGAGCTATCCCTGGCGACCCAATTTCTTCTCTCACACCACTTTCCACTTTGTTCATCAGTCATTTCTGCCAAGAAACCGTTCCTGGGGTCTTAAGGCTTAGCCAGAACTCATAGAATCCTCTGTGTCTGCCTCTCTCTGGGCTGTGAATCCCTGAGGGCAGGGACTCTCTCAAGCATTTCTTTTTCTGATACTCACTGAAGTTCCAGGCATGTGATGACAGCAATATTTACTTAACAAGTGTTGATAAAAGGCTACTCAAGGCAGTTTTCTCGATTACTCCTGAAACTAATTGCTATGAAATAAGTGCTCATTGTCTTACTTATACCAACATCTACTTATGCCTAATGAACCCAATCCAAAGTGGAAAAATGTGCCTGAGGAGAAATGACTTGACTGAGATATTAAAGTGACATGCTATTAATCCTATTGGTATATAAGAAAAATGATTACAAAGCAGAATTCCACAGAAATCTCAGTAGGCATTAGAGAGAGTTTTTAATATACATAGGCAGTAGATGTATAATGAAAGTACCACTGGATAGTGTTCCAAAAGCTTCCACATTGTTACTGGTCTTTTTGCCAGACCCTGAGTAAATCACTCAATTATCAAGAATCAGTTCTTCTAGCTATATAAAAAATTAATTCTGGGTAGTTTACTGCGCAGAGTTTCATCTCCTACTGAGAAGTTCAAAGACATTAATGCCTGGGAAGTAGATATGAAAAATACTATGCAAAAGAAAAGCAGTTTAATTGAGCAAAATATTTGCTAAGAACCTACCCACCATTAACAGTAAACAGCAGGGTTAACAGTAAACATTATTCCTTCATAAGTTTCCTTCCATAAATTCACAATAAGTCACTTTTAATGAAATTGATGAGATTTAAAACTAGATTGTTAGAAATTAATATTACAAATATTAGCTTTCTATTAATTTCAGTCATGGAATAAAGCATTAATCTTCTAATTTATCAAGAAGTTTGGGCAACTTTTGTATTTTATCAGTATAATCTTTGTGATTTTCAGGATAAGGACAACTTGGAGGTTTCTCTCCCTCCTAGTTTTTCTTTCTTTTGTGGTACTAGGGACTGAACTCAGGAGTGCTGTAATGTTGAGCTACATCTCCCATCCATTAAAAAATATTATCTTTTATTTTTGAGACAGGGTCTTGCTAAGTTGCCCAGGCTGGCCTCAAGCTTTCCATCCTCCTGCCTCAGCTTCCTGAGATTACAGGTATATGCCACTAATTACAGGTGTGGTCTCTTCCTCCTAATTTTATAAGTAAAAATTTTTTTTAAAAAAATCATTAATAATGATAGCTTTTAATATCAATTTTAAAACTTGAAACGTTTGAGTTATCATTATACATATCCACTCAAAACACAGAAAGAACAAATATCATATCTGAAATAGCCAAGCATTGTATAGCTCATCATTAAAAGTCCACAGGAAAATCTCAATAGAAGATACCTTAAATTGTTTACAAGAAATCCTTGATGTTAAGATCCGCTAATGGGTCCTTTGCTGGAGGTTTCTTGGGACTCTGAGTGGCAGGTGTAGGGCTTGGAGAAAGCTAATGGGGAGAAAGCCAGCCCCAAAGAGCAGAGATAGAAAGCAAACAGAGAGAGAGGTAAGCATTAGGCAGAACATATATTGCAGAAAAAAACATGCAGAAGAATAGATGGCTGAAAGTTTTTTTTTTTTTTTTTTTTTTTTTTTTAAAACTACTTTGTTCTACTTAGTCACAGTGTTGTGTTTGATTTTGGAGTGGTAACATACAATTCAAATTATATTTGGCTTTCTTGAAATTTCCTGACATCAAATTTAGCCAAAGTAAAATTTGAGGACTCTGGTAGAACAATATGGACATGAATTGGGAAGATGTAAAAAATTAGTCACATAAGGATATTACAAATATATAGTCAAACAAACAAACAAACAAAAAGTGATCATTTTTTTCTATAAAAACACTTTTACTTTGAGTTATTAGTACTACTAAACTAATAAAGAAATTTAAATGTCTTTTTTCACAGTGACAATCAGTTTGAAAGGAAAATTGAAAGGAAAGTTTGCAGACAGCCACTTATGAAATTACTTAATATTATTAACTAAATATGCTAGGATTTCACATAAATTATTTTAGGGTTCTATTTGTGAACACCACTGAGTTCTAATCCCAGTCCCACCTGTCCAGCTCACAGAGAAGGCTAAATAATTACAGGAAAGAAACATATGGGACTTGTAGTAAAAGGAAAAAGAATTAACTCATTTTGCTTCTATTAAACCAATAACTAAATGATTTTCATCTGTGACAGAAATAATTTCTGGAAGCAGGCTTCTGCAGGAATGTCAGGGTAAAGACCTTAAAAAATCTCACTCACTCTGTCTAGAGTAATACCTGACATCTATCCTTTGAATCTGATTAATTTCCCATGCTTGTAAGATGATAGGAATTTCAGAACTCTGGGACTTTGGGGCAGGGTGTATGTTTTTATTGGTTCAGGAAGCAGAGCTCCAGAATTAAGGATTTTCAGATGTGTTCCCATGTCCAGAAACTACTGCATTATCTATCTGTCAAATTTCCATGTGTAGAACTGAGATAATGCTTACTTGAATTCTCAGAAAAAATAAACACCAACCTTGAAATTGCTTGGAAGAAACTGTAGAATTGGTCCACAATTAATAATCAGGTGAGATGACAATGTTACAATATCAACCAATTAATGAATATTGGGATAGTCCAGGCATCATTAATATTAAAACTACTATGAATTCTGAAGCTACAAACTCATTTTATTTTATACTCTGGGGTTATTATGCTTCTTGGAAATAGAAAACGTAAAAATCATCTGACATACCATATTCCCTGATTTATTCTAAATTCAATTACTGATTAAAACAATATATTTTCATATCATCTATTTTCCAAATTAGGTAAATAATTGATGCTAAATATGGTATTATGCAAGAAAAACAATTACTTTTAGTAATAAGATTGTATTAATGAAATCTCTTTGGTTCCACATATATCTCTCTATATTAATTTTTTTCTAAAGCTTTCAACACACCAAATACAAGACTAAAAAACAACTTCAAAAACATTGTTCATTAAAACAGAAACATTCTGTCTTCCTCAAGTATGATAAATATTCACAGGTCTATTCAACCATCAAGGAAACACAGTGAAATTCATCTTAGAATTTAAGCATACAAGGTTAAACTTAACCCATGAGTAGGTCCCAAACCTTCCTCATACCCTCCAAAAAAAACAACAATAGGCAGGGTTTCTTGGTCTCCAAGCAGACTAGAAAACCTGTCCTGAAGTCAGTGTGTTGTTATGGCCTTGAAGGCTAGGGCTTCTCATATTCCAAGTTGTCTTTTTCAACAACCACCTTTTTTTTTTTCTCCTGATCACTGTGGCTTTTTTTTTTTAAAGAGAGAGTGAGAGAGAGGAGAGAGAGAGAGAGAATATTTAATATTTATTTTTTAGTTCTCGGTGGACACAACATCTTTGTTGGTATGTGGTGCTGAGGATCGAACCCGGGCCGCACGCATGCCAGGCGAGCGCGCTACGGCTTGAGCCACATCCCCAGCCCCCACTGTGGCTTTTGAGGTATTAAAGTGAAGAAGTTGAAAGCAAATTTGGGGAACAAGTAGAAGATGGATTTAGACACGGATCAAGAAAGCAAATGGGGTTAGAGTATACTCAGAAAGTGTAGAGTAAGTATCCTACAGATAAGTATCCACTTAGTAAATTAAAAATATTATAGGAATGAAAGAAACCATACATTGATATCAGTAAACTCTACTTGAGCTATTTTGTTCAGTTTGTTTGGCGTGCTGCTACTAAAGTTATAATTTGGTGCTGACTCTGTCCAAGTCACATTCTCAATGGTGAAGATCTCCTTGGTTCCACATATATGTTTCTACCTTGCCAGATAATTAAAAAGAGGAGTCAAGAAAGAATAACTCATCAGTACGATGAGTATTAGCAGCAGTTCAACAAAGTGCATTTATTGGGCATATATTTTGACATCTTGGTAAACGGAGGGAGCACATGGTGGCATAGTAAGGAATTTTGCCTCAAGACACGTTTTCCCTTTGTCCTGGATCCTACTAGGTGACCTCTAAGTCTTTGTGATTTTCTGAGTGACAGAAAATTTGCTCTTCACGATGGGCTCCTGCAACCTGCCTGATAAAATTATGCTAACCAGGTGACTCTCAGGGGCTCTTCCTAGATTATGCTGACAAAATAACTCAGCATGGAGGTGGGCCATGCCAGAAAGACCTGCCACATAATGCCAACCTGATCTTCAGAAGGAGCAGGATTAGAAATTGAACTTAACTCATACCTAATATTTCTCTCTCTCAATCTTGCTTTTTTTTTTCCTTTTTCAACTGATCATTCTTATGTAATGAAGTCTCAATAACTGTGGACCTTAATGCTTGAGTGAGCTTCCTGAGCTGACAACACTGTGTGTGGATTGTCATCCATTGATGCTAGGAGAGGAACACATCCCTGAGGCCAGAGAAGTTTCATGCTTGAAGTTCTCCTAGATGTCACTCATGACCTCTTCCTTTAGCTGCATCTAATTTGTATCTGTTCACTACAAAGAAAACTGTGATCCTAAATTTGGCACATTCTTGAGTTCTGGGAGTCATTCTAGAGAATTATCAAATCTGAGGATGGTGATGGAAAACCTCAAATTTATAGCTAACTAGTCTGAGGTGATGGTGGCCCTGGGGATTCCCAAACTCGTGGCTGATATTTGAAGAGAGGAGATTCTTATGGCACAGTTCCCTGAGACTTTGCAGTTTGGCAAACTCACTGCTGTTGATGTCACAAGTGTTAGGCAGAGTTGGCAGCCTGGAGGACTATGCCTTGAACTTTTCTGGCTAACTCTGGAAACACATAATAAAACCACGGATCAGAAGTACTCACTTCTCAGGATGCATGCCTTATGCCTTGGATGCCTCACATGCCTGGTTGTTTTCCTGTACCATTCTGAGTTAAGTAAAAGAAGAACAGAGGGACCTGAGGACAGTTAGCTTTCCCCCAAGACCTCACACTCTTGCTAATCTGTCTTCTCTGATTCCTTCACTTCTGAAGCAACAGGTATGAGAAGCACATTAGGTAAAAACACCTGTGAAACGGTTAACCACATGACAGTCTTATACTTAGGGGTTAATGTCACTGATCTGTGTACATGAAGAGACAGACCTGTGTGCCAGGTACAGCTGTGGCTCCAAAGGGTGGCCTCATCATGGGCTGTGCGAACATGACTGGCTGCTGCGGCATCATGGGCATGCCTGTCCCAGCAGGAGGCTGAAAAGGAAGACTTGTTTAGAGCCCAACGGAGTCACCAGGGTGACACCCCAACAAGGATGATTTTTATATGCTTCTCACAATTTTTGAAGATTCCAGGTGGGTGAAAAACTGGAATTTGTTATTTTGACCTCTGGGTGTTGAGGCTGTCAGATGGGAGAGTCCCTGAGCAGGGATACAAGCCGGATGGCTAGACAGTATCCTCATCCCCACCAGGCCTTGCTGCTCACTCACCTTCTTCAAGCATAACTCTTGAAGAGATAAAAACTTGTTTCTCTATGGCCCTAAAAGTTGCTGATTAGTGAAAAGTCCTAGTGTAGTGATTCAGGGCTGATTTTGATTCACTGCGTTAGGATTATGATTAACATATATTATTCCAAAAGGGACATAACAATGTACTGTAATTTGGTGGCAGAATTTAAGTATTTTATAACTGATTTTTGTAACAACATGGTAGGCCACTTCAGGCCTGAAGCAGGTAACTTTTTAAGTTTGCTGCATTTTGAGGAGAATTATATTCTGTAGGAGTATTTGATAATCTGGGATTTGGCAAAGAACATGTAAATGTCAATTACAATTTTTAGAAGAGGTCATCACTCACCATTCCAAATCCTGCTCCAGGTTGTCCAACAGATGGGGCCCCGGCCACAGGAGGAACTGAACTGGTTGGAGGTACTGCTCCTTGCTGCACACACATACCCACAAAACCACATGAGCGCATGCACACACACATACACCCCAAACAAACACACACAAAGAAACAAAATAATTTGTTTTTAAAATGACAATATAATTTAAAAATGCATGTATTTCAAGTTTATGGGTGGAGATATAAAGAAATCTCAAATTTTGGTTTTAAGTTTAAAAAGCAGATGACTCTAGTACTACACCAATGATATAAACAAAGTTACTAACTTGATGGTAGTACTGTTCACTGTTGGTAGTACTGTTTGTACTTGCTGGCTTGCAAGAACATTGGGCTTCCTCTCAAATTCCTTATACTCACCCTCACTGGGAATGAATTAAGCTTCTCTAAGCTTCTCTTTTCCTATCATTTCCTTTGACAGGTTAGACATGAGGATCCTATTTTCACTTACATTTTAATGGTTGGCTTCCACTCCCCCTTAATTTTTTTCCATATTTTCCATATAGTTGTATATAATGGTGTAATTTGTTACATATTCATGCATGCACAAAATATATAACAATATAATTTGGCCAATATCACCTCTCGCACTTTTATATCATTCTTTTCTGTGTTTCACATTACTCTTTTCTATGTTTTATTTGCTTCTTTTTAACTTTTGGCTGTTGCACAAGGACTAAAATTAATCCTCAGAATAGAAAGCCTTTAGAAGACTGCACATAATACAGAATGCATGTGCTGTTATCAAGTTCAGGGCTCAGTTTTCAGTCATGAATCAAAACTTCCTAATATTTCCCTCTTGTTTAAAAATTAATCCTACTGTAATCATTTAAATCGATCATTAGAACAAATCCTAATTAAAAGAAGAAGATACTATAGTGATGTCAGCAAAAATGATGAACTAAGGGACTCCAAAATCCTCTCATCCATAAAAGTAATGAAAAAACAGGCAACAACTGTCAGAATTACCTTTACTGGATTCTAGAAACTACCTAAAAATTTGCAGCAACCCATGAAGTACTTATTGAAAATCAGAGGAGTCTTGGTAAGAGCAATATGTTTGTGGCATTTTACCTTACTCTAATCCCATCTTCTGCTCCCCAGCTTAACTAAGTTTATTTGTCACTACACGAGTCTCCCATGAGAGGGATACCTGGTCACGAATTAGGCATTTAGGCACTTGGTGGCTTACAAGGTGTCCTTTAAAGACACTGTGAACATTCATAATCACTGACTATATTCATTTCCTAATAGAGACCTCAAGACCAAATTAGAGAAAATCACAATGAACAAACATCTCAATAGATATAGAAAAAAAAAACATTTGATAAAACTAACACCCTTTCATGACAAAACCAAACCAAAACCAAAACCAAAACCAAAACACAAACAAACAAACAAACAAACAAACAAAAACCTACTCAACAAACTAGGGAGAGAAGAGAAAGTCCTCAATCTGACAAATGGTATCCAAAAAAAAAACCCAAAAGGTAAATGATTGAAAGATTTCTTCCAAGAACAAGATGCACCAGAAATTTCAGCCAGGGAAATTAGCAGGAAAAAGGATGAAATAGTAGACTGAAAAGGAAAGAATAAGACTATCTTTATTCACAGATGACATGATCTTAAATATAGAAAACCCCACAGAATTCAAACAAGAAAGTACCAAAACTAATAAATAATTTCCTTAAAGCTGAGAATATAAGATCAATATATAAAAATCATTGTAGTTTTTATATATTGGTAGTTCATTTTGGTAGTTCATTTTATACTAATAATGATCAATCAAAAATATAATTGTGATAATAATTCCATTTATAATAATATCAAAAATAATAAAATATTTAGGAATAAATTTAACAAGAGAGTATGATACTTGTATACTGGCAATCATAAAACATCGTTGAAAGAAATTAAAGAACAACTAAGAAAATGAAAAGTTGGTCTCTGTTCATGGATTCAAAGACATAATAATAGAAAGAATGCAGTAGGCAATTCCTATCTAAATTTTGACTGCCCCCTCGTTTTTTTTAGAAATTGACAAACTGAATTTAAAGTTTATATGAAAATGCAAGGGGACAAGAATAGCCAAAACAGTCTTAAAAAAGAAGAAATTTGGAAGACTCTTCCTGGTTTTAAAACTTAATACAAAGCTACATTAATCAAAATAGCATAGTATTAGCATAATGATAGACATATAGATCTAATACAACATAAGAAAGAATATGGAAATAAACCTATATGTCTCTATGGCCAATTGATTTTTGTCAAGGGTATTGAAAACAATTAAAAGAGAAACAATAGTCTTTTCAACAAATGTTTCTTCTACAACAGGATTTCCACATGCAAATAATTACATTGGACCTAGACACAAACACACACACACATAAACACACACACACACACACACATACACACACACACAAATAGGTCCAAGACTTAATTTAAGAGATAACACTATAATTCTTGGAAACAGTTGAAAAGCTTTAAGATCTTAAATTAAACAATGATTTCTTAAATATGATACCAAAAGCACATGAATTAAAAGAAAAAATTAGGTATAATGAGTTAAATTATTAGAATTAAAAATGTTGAATATCAAAGAACACTATCAAGAAAATGAAAAGATAGTTTACAAAATGAGATAAAATATTTGCAAATCATATATCTGATGAGCATTTATCATGGTACTGGTACCAAAACAGGCGGGTGGACCAATGGTACAGAATAGAGGACACAGAGACTAATCCACAAAGTTACAACTATCTTATATTTGATAAAGGGGCTAAAAGCATGCAATGGAGGAAGGATAGCATCTTCAACAAATGGTGCTGGGAAATCTGGAAATCCATATGCAACAAAATGAAACTGAATCCCCTTCTCTCGCCATGCACAAAAGTTAACTCAAAATGGATCAAGGAGCTTGATATCAAATCAGAGACATGGTGTCTGATAGAAGAAAAAGTTGGCTCTGATCTACATACTGTGGGGTTGGGCTCCAAATTCCTTAATAGGACACCCATAGTACAAGAGTTAATAACAAGAATCAACAAATGGGACTTACTTAAACTAAAAAGTTTTTTCTCAGCAAGAGAAACAATAAGAGAGATAAATAGGGAGCCTACATCATGGGAACAAATTTTTACTCCTCACACTTCAGATAGAGCCCTAATATCCAGAGTATACAAAGAATTCAAAAAATTAAACAATAAGATAACAAATAACCCAATCAACAAATGGGCCAAGGACCTGAACAGACACTTCTCAGAGGAGGACATACAATCAATCAACAAGTACATGAAAAAATGCTCACCATCTCTAGCAGTCAGAGAAATGCAAATCAAAACCACCCTAAGATACCATCTCACTCCAGTAAGATTGGCAGCCATTATGAAGTCAAACAACAACAAGTGCTGATGAGGATGTGGGGAAAAGGGTACTCTTGTACATTGCTGGTGGGACTGCAAATTGGTGTGGCCAATTTGGAAAGCAGTATGGAGATTCCTGGGAAAGCTGGGAATGGAACCACCATTTGACTGAGCTATTGCCCTTCTCGGACTATTCCCTGAAGACCTTAAAAGAGCGTGCTACAGGGATACTGCCACATCAATGTTCATAGCAGCACAATTCACAATAGCTAGACTGTGGAACCAACCCAGATGCCCTTCAATAGATGAATGGATAAAAAAAATGTGGCATTTATACACAATGGAATATTACACAGCACTAAAAAATGACAAAAATCATGGAATTTGCAGGGAAATGGATGGCACTAGAGAAGATTATGCTAAGTGAAGCTAGCCAATCCCTAAAAAACAAATGCCAAATTTCTTCTTTGATATAATGAGAGCAACTAAGAACAGAGCAGGGAGGAAGAGCAGGAGGAAAAGATTAACATTAAACAGAGACATGAGGTGGGAGGGAAAGGGAGAGAAAGGGAAATTGCATGGAAATGGAAGAAGACCCTCATTGTTATACAAAATTAAATATAAGAGGTTGTTATACAAATTACACATATGGGAAAAAAACAAGGAGAGAAATGAATTACAGTAGATGGGGTAGAGAGAGAAGATGGGAGGGGAGGGGAGGGGGGATAGTAGAGGATAGGAAAGGTAGCAGAATACAACAGTTACTAATATGGCATTATGTAAAAATGTGGATGTGTAACCTATGTGATTCTGCAATCTGTATTTGGGGTAAAAATGGGAGTTCATAACCCACTTGAATCTAATGTATGAAATATGATATGTCAAGAGCTTTGTAATGTTTTGAACAACCAATAAAAAAGAAAAAAACAAATAATTGCAATTTTGCATACATATTCATAGACATATGGATTTAAAAATATTTTATAAATTATGAGAATTACCTATATAATACAAAACAAAGTTAAGAGATATTAATGAAAATATAACAGCTATCTCAGGTTCATGGATTAGAAGACTCAATATTACTAATGTACAGTGAGGTTGATACTCATAATTAGCAACATTAAAAAAAAGAATGTATGACAATCTCTTAAAGCTCCACTAATAATCTAATTATAAACTAGGCAAAGGATGTTGTAGGGTAGGAGAATATGTCACTCCAAAATATGCCACTTGGCATAAGGTTATTTTGAGCTTAAAGCAATTTAAAAATATATTAATCAATAATTTCTGCAAGTTTATTTTGTTTTGATAATAAATAAAACCTTTTTCCCCTTCATAGCCTTAAGTCCTAATGATATAATTAGGGGTTGGTAAATAGTCTATCACCTAGCCTTTGATTGATGGATAAAGAGTGAATCAGAAATACTATCATTAGTATTTTCTTTCTTTTAAAAATGTCTTATTGAGCTAAAATTCACACACTACTTAAATTTACCACTTTAACAGTTGTACAATTCAGTATTAGTAAATCATCACCATTATCTAATCCCAGAACATTTCTAAGACCCCAAAAGACTTCCAATTTCCCTTTCCCCCAGAAGAATCTAGTAATTTGCTCCCTGTTTCTTTTCCTTTCTTTTCTTTTTTTGACTTGTTTCTTCCAGATGCTGCATCCAAACAGAATCCTATGCTATGTAGCCTTTTGTGTATGGTTTCTCTCACTTAGCATAACATTTACATTCTAATTTATATTAATTTACTTCCATGCATGTTTGTTTAGCTGGGAGTAGTGAGTGATGATTAAGAATTAATTCAGTAACAAGGAAAGAACGGTGCCAAGGGAGCTTTAGAGATGGGTAGGACGTAGACAGGTGAGGGTGGTAAGCAAAGGTGGAAAACTGCAAGTGGCCTTGGGAAACAGTAACTTGCCTAGATTGGCTTAAATAGAGGCACACATAGAAAATTAAAATATCAAAATTAAATCTATTCAAATTCTATGGAAAAGATGATGTTAGTAGTTTGAATTTTAAAAGTGGTGAGCAAAAATTAAATAGAGTTTCAAAACAAAATGCCACTTACACAGTGGAAAACTGCCCAGTCTTCCTAGTAATAAAAAAAAGCTTTCATTATTTATTGACAGTCAGGAAACTGGCAAGAAGTGTGATAAAATATATAATTGTCAAGTGATATATTAAATGCTTTTGAAAAACCATTTCCATAATTTTACACAGAGAGAAAACATAGTTACTATTTGAAAATATTTAAAATAAAAATAAGTCATAATTGTTAAATTCAATGGAATCTGAATTTCAGGAAAGTCTGCATCTTGCTTATACTTCTTCAATGTGGAAGATGAACTATGAGGTCAGTGGTCAAGTTTAGCAAAACACACCCTGCTCTATACACTTGCCCACACTGCCCTGGGCTCGGAGGGTTGCGTACCAAAGGTGCACTTGATGGAACACCTGCTGACCACGTGGCTGGAGTTACTTTCGGCTGCCAGTTGGCTCCACCAGTCAACTTTTTCTCTCCAGCATTCCACTGAAGATCTCCCCTAAAATCAAGCAGGCAAAATAAATGATGAAAAACTAGAATCAGAAAAAATGGTGCATGGCTCCTTAGATTCTTTTATTTGGGTTTAAAAGTACTCTGAGTCAAGTGGTAAAAAAGAAAATAGGTTGAAACTTGCAGAGGAGTCTTATCATATTGTAACTAAGAAATCTTGTAAACATTTGAAAAAAAAATCATATATAATTTGGACCTCAATGATAATAGAAATTTCTTATAACATATAAGTAGGAAAGTATGCCAGAAAATCCATCTGAATTCCTCACCCATTATAGTAAATTCCAAATAAAATTACAATACCTCCTGAACTCTTAGATGGTGTTTAATTTAACATGCATTAGTGATGCCATCTTTTGGATTCTTAGAGGGTTTAATAAAGGTTTCACACAAAATATCATGTCTACAAGCTGACTTACAGTGATTGTAAGGTGCCTCTTTCTGTAAAATGTGTCCTAACTAAATGACAAAACATACATCTAAGAAAAGGGTACATTGTTTGCTATGCTTCCTTGAAACTGATACTCCATGAAAGACTATTTGAAATCAATGTTAGCTAGGAAGATTGTTATGAATATAGAATTTAAAGCTATTAAAATATTCAAAGCACATCCCCAGGGATTTCTAGACATAACATTGACAATCTTGGAGATAGAAATATATTACTCCTTTTCATTGCTGAGCAATAGTTTGGAGGTGTCAGGAGAATAACAACAAAAACCCCAAATGAAATATAAACCAACTTTGAAATTATGTAGGCTGAGAATGTGTTGTATGAATGCAATGTTTGATAGTCTCAAATAAATAGAAATACATTGTCAAAAGGAAACCAGGTAATTTCAAAGCACTTACTTTTTTGATGTAGTACCAGAAATTCCAAGATCTATAAATAGATAAAAGAAAAAAAAACAATATAAATGTCTATGGTCAGTTTATATAATATTTAAGAAATCAAAGAATCAGAAGTTTAGAGACAGTCCAAATTTTGCCTAGGAATGTAAGCACACATTCAGTTATTAAAAAAAAAACTATATTAAGAGATGTATCTATAAATTTAAGAGTTTTACTTCATGATAGACCTAATGATCACATTTTAATATGAACCAGTGTCCAGAAAAGAGCAGATGGAGCAGACTTATCTGAGGACACTTAGGTTTGACCAGTAAATAGCTCTCATTACAGTAAGACAGAACTTTGTCTAAATTATAACTGGTGATAACTGGCTCACTGGGCCTAGACTTTTCATACATCCATGGGGGTTATGCTGAACTCCTGCCTGCTTTCTGCAGGCCTGGAGTCTTGGTATATGCCAGGCAGAGAGTGCCCACATGTCTGGCAGCCAGTAAGGACCCTGGGTGCTGAGACTCTGAAGGGCTTCCCTGGGCAGAAACGTCTCACACACATTCCTGGGAAAGAGTGTGCTCCTCTCTGTGGGAGGCCATCCTCAAACGTGATTTGAGTTACCTCCCTGGCTGGGCGAGAGGCACTTAGGCACGTCTTGTGTCCAGAGCTTTCTCTACCCTTCTCAGGTCCCAGGGCTTGTCTGTGTGGAGGCGTGTCTGACCACTACCCTGAAGACCCAATCGTCACCCCTGACCTTAGAACACTGCCCCCCTTAATCTTCATTGGATGGGATTTTCCCCAGAATTTTTTGTTCCCCAATAAAAGTCCACCCCCTGGCATGTTCATGTTCTCTCTCTCTCTCTCTCTCTCTCTCTCTCTCTCTCTCTCTCTCTCTCTCTCTCTCTCTCTCTCTTCAGTAAACTTCACTACCATAATAGGTAGCTTGAAGCTTGGAGCTGGTTTAAAGGTAATTAGAGTCTTGTCTCTTTAATTCAAAACTCCCTAGAGGTTTCTCATATTACAAACCTTCCTTCATGAAGCCAGCACTGGTTTCGGGCTAAACATGTCCTCATAGAAAAGAGAGAACATAATAAGTCTGCATATATATTTTACCAGAGTCATTCTCCTCATGATCCAGCTGTGCAACCTAACTATGCTGCTGTCATAAATCTCAGCTGTAAGTATAATTGTGTGCTGAGTCCTGTGAATCCTAGTGTATCCGTGGATGTGGGGGTAGTCTTAAAACCCCTATCCAGCTGGCTCGATCATTCTACTCTAATTTCCATTCATTTATTAATTCAGCAAAGATTTAATGAGCTTACTTATATCAGACATTGTTCTGGGCAATTGGGAAATACAGTGAAGAAAAGTCAAAGAACAGAACATGAACAATACCAGTTTAAAAGCTGACAAGCTGTGGTTTTGCACACAGACACACTGGCTCTGCTTACTGACATTTAACCATAGAGGCTTTGCAGCAGGTAACAGCTACCTGCAGTACTAGAAGCAGGAAATAATGTAGTGGGGAGAGAACAATCCCCCTTTGGGTTCAGTGCAGTAAAAGTCCCTAGGCTGTATGAGCTGAGTCCTTAGGTTGTTGACAAGCTTGTACCCATACAAGGAATGTAGAGCATCACATAATAACAAAGGTCTTGTGTCTGCTGAGAACAAAAAATAAATATTAAAAAAAAATTCTCTCTCTCTCTCTCTCCTCTCTCACTCTTTCTTTAAAAAAAAAAAATTGCACAAACTCCCTTGTCTTGATGTACCCCAAACTTGTTTATGTACAAAAGAAAAAGTCCTTGACATAATGTTTTGAACAAACAATAATTAAAAAAAAAAAAAGTAAAAGTCCTGCTGTGCTTGAACTCAGACTTTGGGAATTATCCCTCTGAGCTGTGGCACCGATAAAATGTTGCTTCCAAATCTAGGTTTCCTGACCCTCATTTCCTACAACCTAGAGCTTTCTAGCTGGAGTTAACAGCCAGTACAAAGGTCCTAATAAATGCAGGTTGATTTGTTAGAGAACATTAATATTTATTTCGTCCAAATCTTGACATCACAAAATATAATAAAGTGTTATTCTATAACTCAGAACACCAAATACAGAAACCATTACACATAATTTCAGTCTTTATTTATTCTTTTTAAAGAGACAATGTTTCACTGTATTGCTTATGCTGGCCTCAAACTCCTAGGCTCAAGGGATTCTCTTGCCTCACCCTTCCAAGCAGCTAGGACTACATGTGCCAGCAGGCTTGGCTTGTCATTTTTGTTTGTGAAAGATAAAGAAATTTCACATTTAAATTTTTTTTCAAAACAAGACTAAACTCTAAATCTCTATGTATTAAACAATGAAAAAGCTGAACCAGATATTTATGCCTGTTGATGCAAAAAAGGCAAAAATAAGCAGATGTGTTACAGATGTGTGTACTCAACCCCTTCTGCATTTCTGTGGCAGATAGGCCTGTAAGCTGAGGCCCAGCATTACTGCAGCCAGGTGCCTACAAGGAAGGTTCTGAAATAATCAGCACACAATATTGGAAGAGAAGAGGAGGAACTGCCACTGGGCGAGACGGAGATTCAGTCTCTACAGAAGCTTTGGCTAACACTGGGAAGTATTTTTAAAAACATTTTTTTTTTTGCTGAGATATAATTCACATCACAAAATTCACCTTTTAAAGTGCACGATTCAATACTTTTAGTGTGTTCACAGAATTGTGCAACCATCAAAGAATTTTAGAATATTTACACCATCTCAAATGAAAACCCCGTGCTCATTGGTGGTTACTCCTCTTTCTCCCTTTTCTCTCTGCCTCTAGCCTCTGCCCATTTTCCTATTGGACACTTCTTATCAACGATATCATGTCATGTGTGGTATTTGGGGCCTGCTTTATTTCTCTTAGTGTAATAACTTCATGGTTTATCCATGATGTAGCAAGTTTCAGAACATCCTTCTTTTTAAATACAAATAATATGCATTTTGTATGTATACTTCTTTTGTGTACCCATTCATTCACTGAATGCTTCTACTTTTTGGCTATCATAAGTAATAATGCTGTGAACATTTGTGTACGTGTTTTTGTATAGATCTGTATTTTCATTTCCACTCCATATACATAGGAGTAAAATTGCTGAGTCGTCTGGTAACTCTGCGCTAACACATTGAGGACCTGTGAGACTTCTTTTCATAGCACTTTTACTGTGTTACCTTCTCATAAGCAATACTGGAGGGTTTTAATTTCTCCACATTCTCATCTACACTTGTTATCTGTCTTTTTTATTATATACATCCTAGTGGTTGTGAAGTGTTTTGTCATTGTGGTCTTTTTTTGTTTGTTTGTTTAATTTTTTTTTAATTGGTTGTTCAAAACCTTACAAAGCTCTTGACATATCATATTTCAAACATTAGTTTCAAGTGAGTTATGGCTAATGATGTTCAATATCTTTCTACATACTGACTGGCTACTTTTATAACTTTTTTTTGAAGAAATGACTATTTGAGTCCTTTGCCAATTTTTACACTGTTATTTATTTTGTTATTATTGAACTGTAAAAATCCCCTATACATTTATAAAGACCTTTAGGAAATATGTGTTTGCTTTTAAAAACATTTTTAAAGTTTGTTTTAATCAGTTATGCATGACCTTAGAGTGCACTTTGATACATCATATATAATAGAGTATAATTTCTCATTCTTCTGGTGGTACATGATGTATAATCACACTGGTTATATAGTTACATACATACGTCTGATTATTCTACTATCTTTCCTACCCCCCTTTTTATTTTCCTGATGGTATCATCTGTGCACAAAAATTTTTGATTTTGATGAATTCCTATTAATCTTTTTATTTTTGGTTGCTCGTGTTTTAGGTATTGTATCTAAGAAGCCACTGCCTAATCCAAAGTCATGAAGATTTATGTCTAAGTTGTCTTCTGAGAGTTTCATAGTTTACATTTATATCTTTGATTCCTTTTGAATTGGCTTTTGTGGGTGATATAAAGAGTTAATTTCATTCTTTGGCATGAGGCTATCAAGCATGAGGCTTGTGTTATTTCAACACAAGTTATTAAAAATATTAGCTTTTCCCTCATTGAATGGTTTTGGCATTCTTGTCAAAATTGATTTTGTCTATACACATGAAGGTTTGTTTCTGGGCTTTTTATTTATTGATCTATTCGTCTACTGCTATGTCAGCATCATTTGTCTTGACTACTATAGCTTTGAAGAAATTCTGAAATTAGGAGATGTGAATCCTCCAAATTTGTTATTTTTCAAGACTGTTTAGTCATTCCTGGAGTGGATTAGTTTTTTTCGGCTGAGATAATTCTCAAAGACGGTTGAAGCTGGGGGCTGTTGGTTGAACACTCTTACACTACCATAGGATATGAGTTCTTTATTTACGAAGGGGGACTTAGGTGGTATATTATAGTATTCAACACATGAAATCTCCCCATTGAGTTGAAGGAAACATTCAATTATCTTCTCCCTGGGTGTCATGAAAGCATTTTCACAGATGCCCCAAACAAGAGCAACAAATGAAAAACAAAAAGCTTGTACACAGGACGATGCATAGGTTAAAGAAGTCTGTATCAGTGATCTGCTAAGGTTTTGATACTGTCTGGAGTCATGAAAGATATCTGCAATGGTAAACCCATTCACCTTAATGGAAATTAAAATTCAGAGTTAAAAGGAAAGGTCAATCTTTGTTATAACTGCCCTCATCACCTAGGCCTTACTCCTTCATTATCCAGTTCCAGCCTCAAGTCTCCTTCATATTCCTCGAAATTGCCAGGCTATCTTGTGCCCCAATGTCTTTGCACTGACTTCTTCCTTGGCCTGTAAATGCTGTCCTTCATATAGCTACATAGTTTACTCCTTTACCTTCAATTTTTTGCTCAAATTTTACTTTCTTGGTAAGGCTTCTACTATCTGTAGTGCTCCCACTTCCCCTCTGCCTGTTCTGTTTCTCTCCATGGCAGTTGTGACTCCACATACTATAGAATTTGCCTGTTTTCAATTATTTACTGTTTGTCTCTGCCCTTCCCAATGGCCATAAGGGTAGAAATAGTATCTATTTTCTTCATGACTTATCTCTAAATCCTGGAAGAATGCCTGATATAGAATAAATATTTGTTAAATGAATGACTGAAACTCAGATGCATAACTTGTAAATATTCTGCATTTAATATAATTTATTGTATTCTAATTTTCAAATGGATGGAGAATTAAGTACTTATTATGCATAATGAACTTGGTTTCACACTTGTGTATGCTCCTTAACTATCTTTTTGATGACTTAGAGTAAAATGTTCAACATCTCTAGTAATTAGAGAAATGCAAATCAAACTACTCTAAGATTTCATCTCACACCAGTCAGAATGGCAGTTATCAAGAATTCAAACAATAAGCACTGGCAAGGATGTACAGGAAAAGGCATGCTCATACATTGTTGCTGGGACTGCAAATTGGTACAGCCAATCTGGAAAACAGTATGGAGAGTCCTTAGAAAACCTGGAATGGAACCACCATTTGACCCAGCTATGCCACTCCTTGGTCTATACCCAAAGGACTTAAAATCAGCATAGTATGGTAATGCAGCCACATCAATGTTTATAGCAGCTCAGTTTACAATAGCTAAAGTGTGAAAGCAACCTAGATGCCCTTCAGTAGATGAATGGATAAAGAAATTGTGGTGTATATACATAATGGAATATTACTCAGAGTTAAAAGAGAATAAAATTATGGCATTTTGAGGTAAATAAATGGAGTTGGAGAATATCATGCTAAGCAAAGTAAGCCAATCCCCCCAAACCAAAAATAGATGTATTCTCTCTGATAAGTGGATGCTGATCCATAAAGGCGGGGGGGGGCATGGGAAAAATGGAAGAACTTTGATTAGGTAAAGGGAGGAATGGCAATGGAGGGAGTATGGGGGCAGGTAAGATGGTAGAATGAGATGGATATCATTACCCTGGATACATGTATGACTGCACATATAGTGAGATGCTATATGGTGTGCAGCCAGAGAAATAAAAAGTTATGCTGCAATTTTGTACAATGAATCAAAATGCATTCTGTTGTCATATGTACCTAATTAAATAAATAAATAAAATACAAGAAAGATAATCATATGCTTTTCTTACTTAGCTTATTAACATGGTGAATTACCCTGAGGTTTTTTTTTAAAGTGTCATACATACTGTTTATGAGAAAATGCAGTAGCAAGTTTTTACCTCCCGAGGAACTGTATAGTATGAAACACTAAGAATTTCTATCCAATCCTTGATAAATTTACCTATGAGTGAAACCCGAAACAAAACACGAAAAGACAGAAAAACCAATTAACATATGCTTCAGTTAAAGAAAACGAAACTACTCACTGCCTACTAAGCTGGCAAGAGATGAATCAAGGTCACTCCCAAGGGCTTTGCTGGCTGCCATTGCAGGACTGGGTGGTATCATTGAGACAGGTGCAGGCTGCCCGGCTGGTGCCATGGTTGGCATCAGAAGATCACCTAGACCATCAAAAACTGGAAATCAAATAGACCAGGTTCAGAATAATTGAAAAATGAGCCATGTTCAAAATCAAAGAGTTATTATCTTGAAAAATTATGGAAATAAGTGAATATACATTCTTATAAAAGAAGGCATGTAATTCACTCTTTTCATGACTAGAACACTAAGAACATATCTATATATGTCTACTCAGAAAGTATGGAAATACTAATGGACATGAACAAAGATGGAAAAATGGGAAAAAAAAAAGCTGTATAATGTACAGGAAAGAACACAGATTGGGGCTGCAATTCAGCTGCATGTCTCACCAGCTGTGAGACCCTGAGAAAGCTATTCTCTGAGCTTTTAGTTTTCTTATCTGTAAACGTGAAGAGTACCACTAATATATAGCTTTGTTGTGAAGATTAAGTTAAATATATATACTTATATTTTTATTATAATGCTTGCTTTGTGTAGGCACTCAATAAGTGGTAACCATTGCTACTCTTGTTAAAAACAACCACTAAAGCACTTTTTATTCAAAATGGTAGTGATTTACAGCAAAACCTAAATTATTTACTCTGGAAACCTAAGATGTGTACTTTAAAAATTATTCTTAAATGAGTAAAGAAGATTGAGTCTTCTATGAAATTAATATCAAAATAAAAGCTGATCTAATGGTTGGCAACTAGAGATAAGTATCTGAAAAACAGTTGACTTAAGAAGTAGTAATGTTAATTTTCCTCTCATAACTGAAATTAATTTTGGTTCTACTTTTAGGGACTGTTTAAATTAAAAGGTATTTTAGATATTAGAAATAAAATGCCATCCGTGGTAGTTCCTGATCACCACCACATAACATGTATACTTATTCGCATCCTAGAATACAGAAAGACCATTCAAAATACAGACTCAGGGTTTTCATGAGATATTGCTAATAGCTACATAAAAAACTTTGTGGTTGTTGAATTTTATCAAAAAGTTATACATATCTATGAGAAACACAATACAGTAACTCTAAAGTAAAGAAGGACAACATTCAAGTAGGCACTGGCAATAGAAGCAACCAAATTGTCAGGCAAGGAGTAGATTTAGGGTGTTTCTGAAACACATTTAATTGCCAAAAACTCACCAATTGAAAATTTGTAGTAAGGACCCAGCGTGGGAAGAGTAGAGAATGGAAGAGAATACAAACAGAGTGACAGCAGTGACGAAAGGTTAAAGGCAGCAAAGAAACTACTTGTGTCTCACTTTATAAAACTGAGGGCCATGCAAGCTTCACAAGGTGTAAGCAACAGCAAGGGGAGGGGTGTCCTCATATTCAGGGACTGTACAAAGATTGAGTGCAAAGCACTTGTTTTCCCTTTACCAGCTATAAATCATGTGCATGTACACTCATGCATATAGATGATGTGCATGTTAAATTAGATTTCTGCTAAAAAAAAAAGAAAACAGAAACAGAAAGGATTTCAGTTATTCTTAAGGCTACCAAGATGTATTGGAAATTTTGATTTAAGGTATAGAATGAGAGATTTTGTGAAGTTTTAGCACCAGGTTATCACTCAGTATTTTCCTGTTGTAAATTTCCTGAAAATGCATGAACTTTAGGTGGTGCATTTTATTTATCAGAATAAATGACAAAAGTGTTTGAAAATCACTGCCTTACCTGAAGGATCAAAGGAGCTGCTGCCAGACGTTGAAGGTGTTGTTCCGAAAGCTGCCTCAAAATTGGGCTGTAGCAGATTATTCTGAGCTGGAGTCACTGGTGATGGAGAAGGGGCCATGAAAGAACCCCCAAATCCTGAAAAAAAAATAGTTGCAGAAAAATATAAGCAAAAACAGTGAGAGGTGGGTAAAAGCCATAACAACAGAAAAAAAAAAAAACTGAAAAGGAAATGAACTCATGTAGATTAGTGAAACTGGGGAATTTTTAAAAAAGGTTTCCAAGTATCTTAATATGCCATGTATTAGTTAGAGACTTAATTTGATTATGAACAAGATAGCACATAAGAATATATACCCTTATTTTTAAAATATTTATTTATTTTTTAGTTGTAGTTGGACACAATACCTTTATTTTATTTATTTATCTTTATGTGGTGCTAAGGATTGAATCCAGGGCCTCTCACGTGCTGGGTGAGTGCTATACTGCTGAGCCACAACCCCAGCCCAAGAATATATACCCTTATTAAGAAAACCTGTGGCATCCAAATCAGTTATTATAATGTAGAACATAAAACAAAGAAAATATCATTAGGGTTAAAATTCAGATAATGATTTTTCATTACATGGACATTTTACATTTCTTCAAATCAATACCAAGTATTAGTTGCACACATTGGTGTAGTATAATAAAATATAACTTAGAAAAACACGCATCAAATCCTCCTTAATATTTTTCATATATGTTTTAGGTCTAACGTTGTTACCAAGAATAGGTCCCTTCCATCACTGCTCTTGAGATTTATAAATATGGGGGTGGTGGGAGGTCCTGTCTCTAGTGTGAACCTCCTCCCATCCAGCTTCTGCAGTGCACCCAGCATGATCTTTTTGAGTAGAAAATGTTGAAAGTTACTTTTCTCAAAGCTTTCAGCTTTCTTTAACGTGAATTCCTTTGTAGAGCAGTCGCCCCGTCCATGTCTGCCCACTGGCCCCTCATCATCCCTGGGCTGCATTATCACCACCATTCCCTGTGCCACATGCCTGCTCTGGGAGATCTTCCTTGCCTTATCCTGCCACCCACTGCTGCCAGCTGCATTCCACCACCCACCACCCACATCCCATATTCACACCATTGTCTTTAGTGCCTGGTATATAGCTCCACTTTACTCCTTATAAGGAGTTTATAATATAATCTCCAGATCCTCATCATATATCTTTATACCCATGCTCTCCAAACCCAAAACCCAGAGATGGTATTGTGGAGTTGGAAGCTGTATCTTTTTTTCTTGTCTTTTCACGAATATTCAGCACAGTGCCTAAGACATTGAATTATGTTTGGTGAATAAAGGACATTTTTGAGTATGGAAGATAAGGAGATATTAAAGATTGGTGAAAATTAACCAAACCACCAATTAAATATTTGATCTTTGAAGGTTGGAAGAAAATGACTTTTTTCAAGCAACAGAAAGAAGTTATTATGTATTGCTTCTGTATGAAAATACGCAACCTATGAAGGAAATACGTTTTTTCTCTTCGTTTTTTGCTCCTTCCCTTCTTGTGCAATGTACCCCCAACCTGCCCCATGCTGGGGATCAAATCCAGGGTTCTGCACATGGTAGGCAAATACTCTAAATTCCCATCACATGATTTCTTAAGGCACCAATTGATATTCTATCAAAAGAATTAATTACTATTAGAAGTCTTTGTTATACACAGTACAAACATACATTTCTTTCAAAACTAGCTACATCATCTCTTCTTCACAGTTTGCAAAAACACAATGATTCAAAAAAATTCACTAAAGTTACATTCAAATTTATATAAAACAAATTTATAATTTTGAAAATAACGTCCATTAAACTCTCCAATTTTTTTTAAAGGAGGTAGCATAATATTTATGCCTTGCTGTTCCTGGAAATGGACAGTGACTTGGGTTTATGCTTTCCTTGTATACATACATGAAAAAAATTCAACTGGGTGTGGTGGCACAACTCTGTAATCCCAATTACTCAGGAGGCTGAGGAGATAGGAGGACTGAAAATCAAGACCCTAGGCAACCTATATAGACCTGTATCAAAACAAGGTCTATATAGGGGATGTGGCTTGGTGGTAGAACATTTGTTTAGTATCTGTGATGCCCTGGTTTTAACCCCCAGTTTCACAGCAAACAAACAAAATCATGAGTTTGGATAAATTGTTCCTTATTAGAAAATGGTCATTTTCAACTTCACAGTGGTCACATTTTAGTATTTGAGTGACATTAGTGTCACTTCTAGATTTCTTTACTGAGGAAAATATATTTTCCAGATCCCTAAAAACCAATTACATGGAGAAAAGACAGGCTAGAAGTAACTATTATTTTTTTTATGTAACTGCTTTGTTTTTAGGGAGATGGGTGGCTGTGTTAATGCTGATTTTTTTTTTTAAAAAAAACATTACCTTATTCCTCTAACTAAATATGGCTGTGGGCAATTTACACTATTGTTATATGGTGTACTTGTTATAGTGAATGTGATAGCTGCACTTGATTGGATTTCTGAAAACTTGGCCAAGGAAAGAACACTATATTCCAGAATCACAGTGTAGTAGTATTGGAAAGTACCTTAGGATGTAGGATCTATCTTTGGAACACTACCATTCCATGGCTGGAGGAAGTGACTACAGAGAAACTGAGAAACTTAGCCAAGATTCAGCAGAAAGAAAAGGAAAAAGCATACCTTCTTACAGGGTTCATCTGCTTAGTGCTAATGTGTTTCACTTGAAGCCAACACCAAATCTACAGGCAAATAAATAATAATGGTCCCTGAAAAAAATCAGTGCCTCTTCTAAGGAAGTGAACTGTAAAGCCGACATTGGCATGAGGCTCCCCAAGGGCCAGGCATTGTTGTAAACATTCTTTTTTAGGTAGAACCATTTGAAACACATGAACTGCCTAAATTTGATCATTGAGATCTCACAAAAACAGTAATTTCATATGGTTCAATCTAAAACATACATTTAATTTAGCTAATTTAGTCCTTACAACCACCCCAAAAGGTTTAACAGATGAGAAAACTGAGGTCAGAGAGATTAAATAATGCACCCAAGGTCATGTTTTGACAGATCCAGGATTCCACTGAAGAATCTTCCAGAGCCCGGCTCCTTGGCACTGCACAACATGGACTGTTGTTTCTCACACCCAGGAATAAGGTTGGAGTTTATCCTTGTTTGGGTTCATAAACATACATCTGGAAGGATAATTTTTTTTTTGCCTGATATTCAGCCCCCTCTTCCTCTGGCATTGGGGATTAAACTCAGGCATACTCTACACTGAGCTGCATTCCCAGCCCTTTTTATTTTATTATTTTCAGATAGGGTCTTGCTAAGTCGCCCAGTCTGGCCTTGAACTTGTAATCTTCTTGCCTCAGCCTCCCAAGTAGAAGGTATTACAGGTATGTACCACCATGGCTGGCTTCAGTATACTCAGTTCTTATGAAGTATATGCTCTCACAGGTCTAGGGTAATTAAATATATATTAAGTGATATAAAATGATCAATTGGTTATTTGAAAGAAGAGATCCACTATTGCTATACTATATAAAGAACTAAACAGGAAATGAGGAGCTTGGGAAACTTCTGTTAAGTAACTGAAGCTTTGTAGCCATGAAATAGAGGTAAATAATAGAAAAACCCAAACCATTATCTTTCTGCATGGTTCTAAGTGATATTAAGAAAGATGCTCTATAGACTGGAATTGGAAATAGGATAATAACAAATGGGCTTCTAGATGTCCCATATATGAACTGTCCTGCGATAGCTGAATAGTCAACTACCGTCAGGGCCTCAACCATCTGCAGATATGGTGTTTTTAATCACAGATGATTAGGCTTACAGATGTATCTTTCCAAAGGGAAACAACATAGGCAATTAATGAAGTACTATTAATACAGATACATTGAACCTGAGCATCATAATATACCTAAACATCACATCATCTTGGTCAGGAGAGTGAAAATTTAAAACTGCTGGTAAATAATAACACTTCCACAATACTATCCTGAAACCTAACATTTGCTCCATTAATGTAAAGATGATATTGTTTCATGTATTGTCAGTGATGCAATCAGTTATTAATACATTCCACTAATGGGTCTGAAATAGTATTTTCTAGGGGCAGTTGTCTCGGAGCCTGCTGTCTGATGCTTTCAGATTGGTTACTACTCCTACACAGGATGGAAGAACTAGTAGGCCCTCCGCACACCTTCCCTTAGTAGAAGTTGTTAGTTTTTAATTCCACATGAAACATTTTGGTGTTTTAAACTCACTTCAAGGAATTCTGTGGCTCTGCTAAAATGTGGTTAAGAGAAGGAATGCAAAACTACAAAGGGCTTCATTAAGTTGGCTCACATTGTTCCCTGTCTTTGGGATTAATGATAGGACAGGGCACTTTCCTATCCTAACACAGATTTATGGTACAGTTACCTTGGACTTGTGTCTATGGTTGTCCTCCTTGATGGTGACCTCAGAGGCATATTATTCAAATACATCTAATTTTTCTTCATTCTATTTTTACCTTTGTTATCCAGAATCTCTATATCTTTCAAACACTGATATTTTCAGTTTGTGTATCTTGAGCAAAAAAGGTAGCTTTATTTTTTCTTTTCTTTTTTTTTCTTTATTTCTTTTTTTGGGGGGTACCAGGGATTGAACTCAGGGCACTTGACCATTGAGCCACATCCCCAGTCCTATTTTGTATTATTTAGAGCAGGGTCTCACTGAGTTGCTTAGTGCCTCACTTTTGCTGAGGCTGGCTTTGAATTCGTGATCCTCCTGCCTCAGCCTCCCCAGCTGCTGGTATTATAGGATGCAGCACTGCACCTGCCATGAATAATATCTTTATCCTACAAATAATCAGAATGGTTTGGAGAGAATATCTAAAATCTTTTTAACATTTAATTATATATATAGTTTTTCCCTTATTGTTTTTACATGTAAACGTATTTTTTTCAAAAAACTCTAATTTTGGGGCTGGGGATGTGGCTCAAGCAGTAGCACGCTAGCCTGGCATGTGTGAGGCCTGGGTTCAATCCTCAGCACCACATACAAATAAAGATGTTGTGTCTGCCAAAAACTAAAAATTAAAATTCTCTCTCTCTCTCTCTCTCTCTCTCAAAAAAAAAAAATTCTAATCTTAATCAGGCTGAGATGAAAGTCCTCAGCCCAATAACCAATCCCATGATGGTGTAAATGTATTATTTTCTTTTATATTCTTCACAAAACAGGTTCATTGCTAACAGCTAATAATATAAAACTGGAGAAATCTTCAAAAAATACATCTCTCCTCTTACTCTCTCTCTCTTTTTGGTTCAAATGAAGATTTAAATCTGGCCAAATTTGTAGGCTTGTTATCTATGATTAGGCTCATTTGCTTTTTAATGTTCTTCTTTATTTGCAGACTTTGGGCTTGGATGATTCTTCCCTACAAAAACATATATATAAGTACAAAGAAAGTACCAAGTTTCACTGTAAACTGCCACAATGCAGAGCTCCAAATATTTGTTCTACTGATGTCCATTAAGCAAAAATGTGCAATGTGAAAACACAGAAATAGCTATTATCAGCTAGACTATGAAAATGAACATGTCTGTGTTCTGTATATTAGCAGGGCTTACTGGGGAGGAGATTAGGGAAGTTCACAGGATAGAATTATATTGATAATTTTTTGGGGGGTAAGAACATAACTTCCTGAGGCTTTGGTAGTGAAACAAGTATGAGCAATGTTTTTCAATAAGAAAAACAGAGGAAAGTAGAAGAAACTGGCCCTTAAAATTAAACCTTACCAAAATGAAAAGTAATTTAAAATTTCTTACATCAGGATATAAGGTGAAGGAGGAGCTGCCTGTGCCAAGTAAATCAGATGTTCCTATATGTATAAATTAAATTGTTTTGAAAGCAAATTAGACATTAACACCCACATATACCTATTTTCACTAAATATTAATTGATTTAAATAGAAAAAAAAACAGAAACAAGAAAGGTGAAAAATACACAACTTTCCCCACCATTGAAAGAATCATAAGATGCAGAGGAAGAAATGGAAGTGACCAATAAATAAGACCTATGTAAATGGTATTGTAGCTTTTATCACTGATTTTCTCTTCTCTAATCCATTTTACTATGATTTCAGAATGGACAGGTCAGTTGAATAGGCTTAAATTAGTATTGCAATTCTTTGCATACTTCTCCCAGGGCCTCAGGCACCTGCTATTTCACTTGATATTGGTGACAAAACCTTGTCTACTTGTTCCAGACATGCTTTAGATCCTAATCTCATCCCCTAGGATTAAACCTCTTGACTCTGTCACCAACCTCTGACTTTGAATTGGATAGGAAAATACCATCTGGCTGTCACTGGAATGAGAGGATTTAGCAAATAAGAGTGTCATGTTTGATTAAGGGATCTGGAGAAAATGGGAAAGATGAAAAAGAAATGTTGCTGCCCCTAGGACAGACTGAAGAAACCACACTGAATTACTGAGGGAAGGAAAGGTTAACAGCTGTGCTGTTGCTACCTCCTCCAGCTTCTTGAGGAAAGACCTGACAAGCCAGATTTCCTGTATCTCTGAAGGTTGAGGAGGGTCCCTTAGGATCTGTCGCTACACAATTCCAGTCTAAGAACAAACTTTCCAAGTCTGTTACACATGGTGTCAGGACTGTTCATATACTACTTATAATTTACAGACTACAACTACATTTAAACCAGAAACTTACCCTATATAGGACCACATGGTGGCCATGGTATTTAAGCTGAGAGATTTTAGATGTGGTGGCTTCCCTGTGCGGATGTGACTCACAACACACTCACATCAACTCCTTGTCAACCTTAGAACCAAAATGCATCCTTTGTGGGGAGGGACTAGGGTGGAACATGGGAAGCTACATGTGAGGGTCTGAGGCCTCTGTGGTACTACTGCTATGCTGCCTGTTGTGTGAACAAGTAAAATTAGACAATGTAAGCCAACAGCATTTTGCAAGTTCATTCGTAATCTGAACCTAAATTTACTACTGAGGTCTTAACGAATAATTTTCCAGGTCTGACTATCAGTAACTGATACTTGAATTTTACTGTCTTTGAATTATTCTTTTATTCTATCTATACTATGCCAGCAGTAAGTAATTATTTTAGGCAAATCATGTTAATCTGCACAGTAGAGTCCTGCTAAGCTGGGATCACCCAAATGACATATGTAGCAACTGCTTCACTTTAGTGGTAGAAATCTATATAACAGTTTCTTGTAGAGTGATTTATACTTTCTAAAACCAAATCTCAAACATCAAGGTATATTTCCACACCAATGCCTTCAAAAACCATATAGGCATAGGCATCATAAGATAAAATTGCTACACAAGCATATTTCTGTTTTAGTAAACAAAAAGAAATGTGCTGAGTGAAAGTAAGGCAGATTATGAACACACTAGGAGCCACAAGGTGACTTGTGTATAACTGTGATTTAAGACTAGTTTCATTAAATCCTGGGAAGTAATCAACCTCTATTATATAATAGCTTGTTTTTCAATTTCATATCTTGAAGAATAAAGAAAGAAATGCACCCTGCAATTCATGTAATATGTTACATATAAAATATATTCATATTTCTACAAAATATTATTTTATTTTAATTTTATTAATTACCAGCCAGTAGATCTGCCGATGCTGATGAACTAGAAGCAGCCTGAGGTGCAGGTTGGGGTTCAGAAGCACTACTTCCAAATGCATCTATCCATTATCCATTGTGCAGCAAAAAAGTAAGAGAGTGTAAACAGTAAGTACAGTGAGTAAGAGTAATTTTATGTCATGCAGAGACATGCATAGAAACAACATTCTGTATGGTGATTGAGTGAATTGAATTATCCTCCAAATAGCTTATTCTCTCAAAAGAGTTCTAAAATATTATATTTAGGAACCCCATTAACTTTAATAAACTTAATTCATGCAACTGCAAAAGTAGCAACTCCACTTGCACCTAAATATCAAGTTTCAGTATTTGGGCACTTCAGGACCTAAGTTTTGAGATGCAGAATATCAGAAATTGTGACATCTCTGAACCCTCAGGTACTCATCATGGCATATCCTTGATGCCTCAATGTGCAGTAGATGTTCAATGTGGGCATAACTTGCAAAAGATGGTATTTTAGCCCAGAGCCATCTACATTATGGATCTTCACAAAGTCACTCCAAACTCTTTTCCTGTAAAATGACTACTAACAGAAGACTTTAGATTTATCATCCAAATAAGTAGTTTAACAATTAATTCAATATATCTTCCTGTTTTAAGGTATATAAAGGAAGAATAGAATATAGTTAAATCAGGGAAACATTTTCCAATTCTTTGGAAGAATTTTAAAACATTAAAATCAATGTAAATAAACCATATGACACAATGTGTAACATCAAATATGTATGCTTTCAGTTTTGGCTGGCTTGTTTTCAATTCTTAATTATATGGTTTATGTTTATACCACTTTTAAGAACTTAGGAATGTTGATTTAACCAACAGATCAGAATCATCAAGGAAGAACAGTATGAGGAAATTACAACCAGGTGATTATATATTAGGATGAAAAAAAAGTTGAAAAAAATGAAGACTTCAAATGAAAAACTATCTGGTTTTGTTAGGTCATGCACTGAAAATTATGATGATCTGATGAGGATGAAGGAGATGATGGCAAAGAAATAAAAAAGACCTTAAAAAAACTAAGTTTACATTTAAGAGACAGAAGTAACTTTACTTCAAAAGAAAAAAATGATGAAATATAATGAAACAGGAGATCTAGAAACTACTCTGGAAAAAAATAAGAGACTCCTTAAATGTCAAAGGAGGAGAGATACGCACCCCCAAAAAGGTCTATCACGCCTGAAGACTCCACCTTTGCTGGAGAGGCAGTGGTTGCAGGAGATGGTGCTGCAAATGCATCCACTGCAGTGAAGCAGACACGAAGTGCATGTCATTCAAAGGAAAATGAAACCAGGAGCATTGACAAATGGCACCTTGAGATTGCATGGTTAACTCCAGGCAGAAGATTGTGTACAGTCTTAGCAGTTAAGAAAAGCAAGTAAAGAAGTACTAGGACTGAACTAGAAGATGATAGATTCCATGTTTTTATTATGTCAAAACAGATTCTACTATTATGTATAACTAAAAAGAAACAATAATAAAAAAAGAAAATCAAATAGATTTAAAGATGCATATGTTCCCAAACAAAATAAAATTTAACTCCTTGAAGTCAGAGATTTAATGTGAAATTTTCTTTTTTTTTACCAGTCTTGGATATATTACCCTCATCAATTGGTGATGGGTCAAAGAATGAGACCTTTTTCATAAGTGGATTCTGAGCTTAAAAGAATATAAGACTGTTCTCAAGTTGTTGCATGGGCCTCTCCAGGTATAACCCCTATGAGACAGCTCTGAAGGCTGGGCCCTGGCAAAGCACTCACCGGATAAGAGGTCAGCAGTGAGAGTACTCTCAGGCGCAGGAGAGGCCCCTTGTGGTGGAGAGGAGAAAGCATCTTCCAAAAGTGAAACAAACCAAAACCAAGCAGAAGTAAGTAGCAGAAAGCTGAAATCAAAGTCACAAATCTAACAAATGCATTATCACAGGTGAGTACAAAGGTTATTCATGAAAATATCTAAGAAAACTAAATTAAAAGAAAAACAAAGGATTGCTTTGGTTTTTACCTGTACCAAACAGGTCTATGCTAGGAGCAGCATCTGGCTTAGGCGCTGCAGCAACTTCAGGAGCAGACTCAAACAGATCTAAGACCAAGAACACACATGCCTTTACTCAATTTGAAAACCAAGCCTGAAACAGCATCACTCCCCGGTTCTGAATGAGCAGTTGGCAGAATTCTGAATTAAGTAGCACATGGTTTCTAAAGAACCATTCAGTGACAGGGCATTCATGCAGGAAGGCTTGGCTACGCAGTACATCTCAAGGACCAGAATTCAATCCATCAGATGGAAAGAGTTCAACAACAACAAGAACAAAAAAATTACCACCAAAGATATCTAGAGCAGGAGGAGCGGTGGTGGAGGCTGCGGCGGCAGAGGTGGTGGAGGTGGTGGTGGTGGCGACGGCTGCGGCAGCAGTAGTGGCAGCAGTGGCAGCTGCAGCGGCGGGAGCAGGAGAAGGGGCGGTTGCGGGAACTGGAGGGGCTGTGCTAGCTGTAGGGGTAACTACAGGAACGCTGGTCTCAGGTGGCTTCATTGCAAAGAGGTCCAGCTCTGGTGCCGCCTCTGCACTACCTTCAGACGGGGCAAAGGGGTCTTTTGGAAAGCAAAGTGGAGACATACAGAGCATCAGCAAGGAAAGAGACAAGAGACAGTGGTGTAAGTACTGGTAAGAGACAGCTTACACACATTTACACACTAGCTAGGCCTCAGGCTGCTTGGATTTAACTACTAACCTATTAGCAGGGGTCAGTGACTAGAATGTTTTTCTAAAGAAAAAAAAAATAAATATAGTATAGGTACCACAAATTAAGAATCTGAAACACTGTAAAGTGTTGTGAGATTAGCCTATAGTCTAGGATCCGTGATTGTTATCCTTCAAATGCTTCCTTAATCTAATCAGTTCAGTAGCTTTGAAAGTTCATTAAAACATGCCGACATAGTTGAACTCAATGTTACAAAAGAGTACAATATGGCATTAGAAGGAAAAAAAAAAAAACCCAAACATTAAGAGAGCATACTTGCACTGACAAAAATTGTCAATTGTGAGGAATTGTCAATTTTGATAAGTATGCACTTCATTGTCTTAATGTTTTATGTGCTGGCACCATTTATTCAGTTATGATGAATGATAGTTTACACTCAGAAGAAAACAAAATTAGAAAAACATATGGCCACATCTAACTACGTGGTTTTCACATTAGCACAGAAAAGTAACAGACGGGCTCATGACTGTAAACCCACCATTTCCTGAGCATGCATCAAGTGCTGCCGCTACGGGGGTTGGGGTAGCTGGTGCGGCGGCCCCTTCGGATGCTGCAGGGGCCTCCCCAGGAGAAGCTGCAAAGGCATCTTGGGCGCGGTTTTTAAAACAACAGAAATTAAAGGAATAAAAGAGAAGAAAATATAGTAAAAGAACCAAGTTAAATTGTGAAGAAGGCTCCCTTATACAACATGAATTTTTTAAAATGCATTTTTATGGCCCATGCACTTTTGGCAATCATAAAACGATTATTCTTTGTGCACCTTCATGTTAGTTAACATGCAAATGGAGGAGTATCGATACTGCTGAGGCCTATAAGGATCCAACCAGATTCTCATTGTATAAGGGCTCTGAGAAGCATGTTTTATGTATCATTAGAAATTAATGGATGTGAAAATTAAAATACAAAAATAATTTTATCATGTAATTTAAGCCATTAAACTTTCATGTCCAGGCGATACTTATTCAGTGTTACTACAATGTCTTTTTTTGATGCAAATAATATTAAATAGATGATGGCAATGTAGACAATTTAATTTTAAAATTTTTTATGGTCTAGTACAGACAAAATTATACTGTCAACATGAAAAGTTTACTAACTATTCATAAATGTTAAGTCTTTACTATCCATGAAAATTAGCATCAAATACTTATTTTAAAGGAATAAAGATAAACAAATTAGGTCATGATGCTATAATTTCTTCATTTCTACTTAAATTTGTTGTTTTAAAATATTGTATTTTCCTAGTTTTTTGGAAAATGATTTATTTTTGATAGATTAAAATAAGACAATGAGTACACTTTTATTTATAGGAGGAAGTTCACTAACATCCAGCAGGACCAGTTTAAAAATACCTACTTAATAAATGGCTGGTATATGCATTCCCAATGCACTTCTGCCAGCACACCATGTTAATTATGGTAAAGTACCCTTGGGTTCAAACCCCAGTACAAAGGAAAAAAAATGAAAGAAAGAATTTGTTAAATATGGTTGGGAAATGCCACACAGTATATTCCTTATCCCCCTCCTCAGAGATTTATTTGGGATATTAGGATCTAGGAAGTCCTACAGTCAAGATACTTGCTTCTCAGTTGAACTCCATATGCCCCAAATTGGGCTAGGTACAACACCCATTTAATTGACACACCAAGGCCTAGTGTTTTGTGGAATATAAAAGCACCAAATTTTGAGACTCATTTCAAAGGGCCTTTATAAAAACACAAGTAACATATAGAGTAATTTGATCTGCTTCTCTCAGCTATACTGAGGGAATATATGTCATGTATGGAGGCCCAATAAATAATTTTGGGGAATGAAAACTACATGGAGGGACAGGCAAAACTACATCCCCAGATACCAGAAGACTTCAAGCACCATGAAACCCTAAGAGAAGGGCAGAAAAACACAAGAAAAGTATAAGAGGAGGTTGAGGGGACCATACATTTTCTGCTTTGTCAGGTCTGTTTTTCTTTTCATCCCTATATGACCTGGAATGGAGGCCAATAATAGAGGGAAGAGTAGAAACAAACAGTAGCCATAGTTTCAACATTATTAAATCTAAATCTTGCAACTATCTTGTACTTCTAGTACTTTCATTTTGTAGATAAGAGAACCAAGGCTTAAAGATTTTAAGTGTTCTCACCATAGGAAATGATTGATGAGCTAATACATATGTTAATTGGCTTGATTTAGCCATTTCACAATATATATGTATTTCAAAACATCATGTTGTACATGACTATATATATATATATCTATATATATAGATATATAGATATATATATATAGTCAAAATTTTAAAAAGTCGCATAACTTGACCAAGGTCATACAGCCAGCAAATGGCAGAGTTTGGATTTGGCCTGTAGCTGTCTGGTGGAGTTTGTGTGTTTCCCCACTGTACTGCACTGTTATGTACCATGAGGCCTTCTATTAAATGATTCCTTCCTTCTAAGATGATACATGTATTCATGTCAGGGGTCAAGGAGATATTCATGGGCTCTCTAGGTTATCACTTAGGTTTAAGTAGGTGAAATCTGTATTTATAGCTCCACCCTTAGGAAAAGGTTCCCCTGCCACATGTCACCAACACATCTCCTTCTAATGCTGCTCTTGTTAAGACTAAACATTAAGAACTTAACTCATCTCCTTCTGTCAAAGCTTTTCTTAAAGGTAAAAGCCTCAGGAGCTCCAGTCCCCAGCTGTCTGAGTCTGCTCAGTCCAGGAGAAGGAGGTATGAATGAGTCTCCAGATGCCACCACCATCACTGTTGAAGTGTGGTCACAAAAAGGATTCTGAGCGAGAACTGCCCCACGGGGCCCAGTCAGCCCTCAGAATTGTGGGGGAAAATAAATTTTCATGTTGTTTAAAAAAAAGACAAGAAAAGTTTCTTTTAATACCTAGCTCCCGCACCCCCCATTATCAGTGGCAGCATTATCTTTCTAGTTTTGCAAACCAAGATTTTTCCAATCCAGTTATTTTTCCCCTGTTAGCCATTCGCAGTTCATTTCTACATTCTGCCAGTTTTTCAACTAGTGCTATTTCCTGGAAATGCATGCTCCTGCTCCTCCATACTTATGGACTCAGAGGGCCAAACCCTCACCAGCAAACTGAGCTGACTGCTGCAACCTACTGTTTCTTTCTTTTCTTTTTTTTTTCCTTCTAGTACTCTGAAAAGAATTTTCCTCTAATACTTTTAATCACATGACTACTTTCTCAAAACTTCCAGTACCTACTGATTCTCCTAGTCAGAACTGATCTCCAGTTTACTACAGCCACATATGCCATTTATCACTCCTATACTCAGCACAAAGACAACCATTGTCATCAATGGCCCAGAAGTCACCGTTCTGGTTCCCTTTACCCCAGATAATAAAACTCTTACGGGAAATCTAGTTGTAAGTGATTATGTACTTACTTAAGTACTTAAGTACTGGCTTTAAGGAAGGTCTATTAACTTACTTCTCTAATTAACGTGTAGAAATGGAGTCAGGCTTGTGAGCTAAGTTCTTTGGTTTCTAGGTGCTTTGTTTTATGCTCACAGACCTGTCCTCTTGAAGGATTGTTCACAAATTGACAAAAGTTCATTAAAAGGGTCCCTTGTGGGTATGTTGAGGAATTAATACCAACAGAGCATTCTAGTGCTCAGAAAATCCTAGGTTGCTATAAACCAATGTGTTATGTTAGTGAAGTTTGCATAAATGAAAAATAGGATATTTTTAAATATTTTGTCTTTCATTTTTGTCAATATCTATGTATTTTACTGAATTGTTAAGCATATTATTGCCTTATAATTTTGTTCTGCATGACCACAAAAAGCAGATTCTATTTCTTAAAAGTTTACCTTAAAAAAAATAAAGCATTTAGTAAATGTATCTGAAAAGACATTTTTTAATGACTTAAATGAACTACCTGCATTGATAGGACTAAAATACTATGTGGATATCACTTTGAATATTTCTTTAAAAACAACAGATATTTTCTATTTTCCAAATCTATAATTCATGTATCATACTAAAAGACAGAAAAACTTAAATGTTTTTGGATTTCATAATTATGAAACCAATCAGTGATTTTTCTAAAATTGAAAGCCATTAAGCTTCTTTTCATAGAAATCTACTTACTTGTCATAAACATTACTTGCCACCTGAAGAAGATATGTTTTAAAGTTGAATACACAAAATATAACTGGTGACCTTATTAGAGTTTTCCCACTTGCCCAATTTAGAGAGACAATATATTAAAATGGTCACGCAATATGCTCAAAGAGATTTAAGTTTATGTTTCTATTTAAAGTAAAATTTCTAAATGACTTCTTATAAACCAACTAAGCACATGCAAGATAACAGGAAAACAGTGACATATATAGACACCTGGAGACAGAGGATAGAGCTTTGACAGCTGTCAGAGGCCAGGAGACACTTCACAGAATTATGCAGATCAATAGAATGATTATGATGAGATTTGCAGATGAACTCATCTTTGCTCATTTTCCAGCCAGATGGCTAGGAAGAATACTGATCACAAGGGCAGTCCTGGTCTTTGGCATTAAGTTATGTGGCTGAAGTACTAGTCCTTGAAACTTGTATTCAAAGGTAAAAAAGAATGTCATATGAAAAAAAATTCAAACATAAAGATTTTCCTATTTGATAAATAAAATCAAAGTAGTGACAAATGACAAGGACAAACCACATAACCGCCCAAAGACTATTTCAGAGAAATATCTTAGGTTTTATTATTTGAGGAGGCTATGAGAGACACAAAACAGAGCTGACTGATTTCTCAGAGGTAATCAAACTCCTAACAGGTGGACTAGAAACCAAAAATTTAAATAGCAAACACCGTAGAAAGATTTCAGCACACAATCATTATCTATCCTGTCCACATTTTCCATTTTCCTTCTAGTTTTTCTATTAACACAAACCTATGGGAAACCACCCAAACCCAACACCAATAAAGGGGGCACGGAGAGGGAGGTAAGAAGTTGATTTTATATATTTAAGCTAAAACTTAAAATTTTGATTTCCGATACAGTGGTATAACTGAAAAAACCAACTTTCTTTTTTGGGGACTCTTTGTAATAAAACATTGAAGGGTGTGTAACCCTCTCTCCTCTGCTTTTTGGAAAACAGGCTTCTCCTTGTAGGCATGGCAGCACGGTAAAGGAGAACAAAATCTCCCTTGTGAGCCAGTGACTGCAATGCCGTGACAAGCAGCTAAGCACTACTTATCCTGGGCAACCTCAGAGACTGGGGCAGGGCTGCAGATGAGTGGTATGTGACAGTGCCTAAGTGTGTCTTCCCAGGGGAGGGCACTGATCCCACCAGGGCCGGCCAAGTCCCTCCTGCCCTATCATTTGTTCCCTCTAAATTCCTTACTACATTCTCAAAATGCTCTGGTAAAGATATTATATGGTAATGAAGAAATACAAAACTATAATGACTATAACACTACTCAATATTTGTATCTGATATGTGCACTTCTCTAGGTTTGGACACCAGCTCCACTCAAATGGAAATATATAAATAAACTGCCTTCAGATGGTTCATCGGGTCCAGGAATATTACACTGGCAGAGTCTAGGGTATTTTACATTTGCTTGGAAAGCACATTTCTAGACAATCATTTCAAAGACTGACCTAAACCTGTTTTCAATCAGCATGTCAAGTACTGCTTCAGATGTTGTCTCAAAGTTCCAAAGTCCAAGATGATACTTTTTTTTAACTTGGACAGAACAAGCTGAAAGTTGCAAAAATTAGGCATACCCCTAAACTTTCTTTAGAGAACTCCAAATCTGAGCTATTCTTACATGTTTTTCATCCTAAATATTAAGAAATAATTTAAGAGTATTTATCTCCCATATTCTTCAAATAGTCTCTGGGCTGGTTCTAATCTGGCCCCAAAGTCAAACGTGAATATGACAGAGAAGTCTGTCTCATTCATATGTAAGTCCTGCAGGGCAGGAACATGTATGGGATCAGAGTTCTGGCAGGAACTTAAATCCTAAACTGAGATCAAACAAGCTTAACCTATTGCAACCTCGGCTACAAAAGGGGACAAAGTTGATGGATTTAGCAAAGATAATTACATATGAACAAACACTGGAAAAGTACCTATGCACTCTGCCATGCCGTTATATAATGTAAAAAGATGCCTTAACTAGCAGGTAATTTGAGCCATCCCGAAAGGAAAATTAAAGAGTAGAGATGTGACTGACTAACCTCCAAAGAGATCCACGTCAGCAGTGACAGCTGTCACAGTGGTGGTAGTTGAGGCAGAAGCTGAAGCAGTTGCAATTTCAGCAGTTGTGGTGGGAGGGGTAGGTTCTGGTGCGAACGGGTCTGAAATCTGTGCTTCAGAGGGAACAGAGGAAAGTGCAGCCAAAGAATCTGCATTTCACCAGAGAAGGAGAGCAAATGGAAGCAAAGGAAAGGAAAGGACAAATAAACCAGATCCCAAAAAGTCAAGACGACAGTTACTAAGACACAGAAGTCTGTCCAAAAAAAGTTTGAAAATAAAGCTCTACTCACCCTCTCCCAAAAGGTCTATTGATGTCCAACGTGCGGCAGCATATGAAGAAATAAGAGCTCAAGCTGAAACATTCGACCATACCAATACCCAAGCCGGGCGAGGCACAGAATAAAGATATGTTGGCTTTATGGACCTTCCCAGACCATTTGTGATTAAAGCATACATGCACTATCTGTTATTACCATGGAACTTTCAAGCTGGAAGAGACCTTAGGGATCCTTTAGAGGAACTTCCAGTTTTATAGATGGGAAAATGGAGGGCAAGGGTGGTCAAGAGACTTCACCTGAAATCTGGCCTAAACAAATTACCTGAGAGTTCAGGCATCTTTTTATATTATATAACAGCATGGCAGAGTGCATAGGTACTGTTCCAGTGTTTGTTCATATGAAAAACTCATTGTACTTCCTACCAGATATATCATTTCATCTGCTTTGGCTGATTTCACTGTACTACAAACATCAATTCTGAAGAAAAGATAGCTGAACTTGGTCAACCTTCCTCATTTGGTGTATAATTTAGGCCTGGAATGCCAAATAAGTTTGAGCTTTATAATAGCTGTAGATTATTTAACAGAAAATACCAGTACCAAAGAAGTAAAAGGAAGCTTAGGTGCTAGGAAAAAGAAACTATAACCTAAAATATTTTCTTTTTCATAAGTTTCATACCATCCGATGTTTTTCAATGTGATGTATAATTTTGACACTTAAAAACAACTATATGACAATATGTATGAAGAATTGAGAGGCACTGTGAGGCATTAAAGCTTTTCAGACTTTCTGAGGTCATCCTGCTGCCAGGAGGTTCAGACTTTCTTAGTGTCCAACAGTGGAATTACAGTTAGCATCCTAAAGAAACAACCTAAGAGGGGTTATTCTTAATTATATAATAACTTCAGGTTAAGCATTCGAATGTCCTGGGACATTCTCACGTATACTCTGTTGTGTGATATATCTCAGGGCTTATATTTAAATTTATGAATGCCACTGGGAATTTATTTTAATCATGAAGAGATTTTATTGAAATTCATTAGGAAGCTATTTTTAGGGCCTCAAAAACAATGTGAGAACTCAGTAAAACAAAATTTCTAGAAGATATCTAAAACACTGAGAACATAAATTTGACATTGAAAATAATCACATTTGTTTAACACTACAAAAAATACACTACCCCACACACAGCTGTTACAATACAGCATCGTCTTCAATCACTAGGAATTTGTAGCTTAAATACAAAGAGATGGTAACTATCATTTCTCCCTTTCACATTATAGTTGTTTACTTCAATTTTTTAAGGATTATAAATTGTGTTATTTTGCTTAGAAATTAGAGAATTTACTTATTAGTATTTCACCCTAAACTTTTCTCTTGCTATGAAGTGCTGCAATTATGGAGTTTTGTGGTGATAAAAATGCTGTCTAGTCATGAAAAGCTGACCATTCAGCCCAGTGTGGTGACCCAAACTGGTAATTCCAGTGAGTCAAGGGTTTCTCAAGTTTGAGGTCAGCTTTCACAACTTCGTGAGACCCTGAAGCAACTTAGTGAAACTTGTCTCAAAATAAAAATTAAAAAGGACTGGGAATGCAGCTCAGTGGTAAAGCCCTGCCTCAAGGAAAAAAAAAAAAAAAAGATGATGAAGAAGAAGAAGGACCATCCAGCCCTAAATTCCTAAACCAAGGCTTCTAGAAGCCAGCCTATAGTGCCTTTGTACGGATAATTAAAAGTGCTCCCTCTAGTGGTAAAGGTTAGAAAAAGAAAAGCACCTCTTCCTTTCGTCACTAAAGGGTCAGTAAGTTCTAAATTTGGAAAGTATGAAGACATTTTTATTTAAATGACTGAAGGAATTAAAAAATAACTCATCTACATATGACCGAAAAAAATTTGTTTAACAAACAAATTTACAATTTTATAATTAAAGCTAAATTTTAAATTGTAAAATTCTATTGAAGTCATTTATATGAATTTTACAGCTGAGAAAATTTGATTTAGGGGTATTTGATTCGAAACATTCTTAAACAGGAAAATATAATACATTGTGTAAAACATTACTGTAATGAAAAGATATTGTTAGCAAATTGAAACTATTTAAAAGAAATCTCAAAATGAAAAAGGGCACACAAGAATAATACCCTCATAAATATTTTCGTTTTTCAGCTGGAATTTAATATATTTAAATGAAGCTTCAAGAACAATCTAAACAAATTGAAAACTTCAGAGTTAGGAGTTGAACATTTCAATATAGAAGGTTTGAACATTTAAAATGTAACTAAGCCGACATTTAAAATGTTCATGTTTGTAGTTAGCAATTTTATTTCTGAAGTAGTTAACTTTCTGTCATTTTTGTTACCCAAAAACTTGAAATTAAGATTAAGAGATTGCAGAATGTACTTCTGATGTTATGCTGATATACTATATTATCAGTCCACCCCAAAATTATTTATGTAACTTCATTTGACTTTGCTATTTACTATTAAATAAAGACTGATTCTGAAAGGATCTATTAAGTTACAAATCTTGTCTGCTAATGATACAAATTATTTCTATCTGGGATCAAGATCATAATTTTTGTTGCTAACAAGGTACTATCAAGTTTTACCATCTTATTCGAACATTCTTTTTTTTTTTAGGTGTCTACGAACACACAGTTTCTCAAAACACTCTCTGAACCAGCTGTATCATCTAACTGATTTCCTTTACTGAGTTTCTAAGTCTTTTATTTGTGCTGCTTCTATAGTTGTGCCATGTTTTGAAAATTTTTTTTATGATAGTTTGATGTAATAGAGCATGATATTAAAAAATAACTCCTTGCAGCTTTGAGAATCATGTAGCAATTACCTTAACTTTATATGAGTATGAAATACCTTTAATAAATATTTATAAAAGGTAGATTTTTCTGAGATCCATGAATCAAACAGGAAATAACTGCTTAGATATGATTATTCTTGATCAGAGTAGTGTGGATTTTTTTCTGACACAAACAAGAATTCTGTAATAGATTTCAATTTTATGAAGTCAAGTACAATGTGAATAAAACCAGTTCAGGTCTAATGCCATCCAAGAACTATACCAGATCAAGCCAAATTAGAAATGCTGCCTTGAGTAAGATAAATTCATGGGAATATTCAATTCCTTTAAAGCGCTAATCTCTAGAGAATAATCTCTAAAAATAATCAGAATCTTAGAATTACAAAGAAAAAATACTTCCTTTGTTACAATTTTTAAAATATAAGCATGTATGTAAAATAAAAGTATTTAACTACTTGAACATTTAAACTGTATTATATTTTCTGTCTCTTTCTCAATTTATACTTCAATCAGTAGATATCATTCTTAGCATTTTCTCTCCAAGCTTCTAACATTGTTTTGGATGACTGGAAGGTAAATATAACAATTTACTTGAATAAAAATAACCCTGTAATGCCAGTAGAATGTCAGGCCTGTTCCATTCCACTCACCTCCCCATGCAGTAGCTCCTCCAGCAGGTGGCGGTGCTGGGGCCGCAGCTGCTGCTGCTCCTGCAGAGAAGTCTGGTTGGAGGTCCAGCAGATCACTGGATGGTTTAGAAGCGCTGAAAGGAAAATACAACTTTAAAAATCAGATATTGAAATTTCATAATGTCAAGCTATTCCTAAAGACTTTTGAGAAGATATAAAAGTTCTGCCACGGTAGCACAAAAGAAGACATGGTGCAATACAGAAATAAATTGACGTGTTTATTCCAGTAACACTTTATTTACAACGGTAGTGAGCTGGATTTGATCCATGGGTAGTATTCTATATGGCAATAAAAATCATAACCTGAAGATTATTTTTCCTCTACTTCTAAAATTTTTTTAGATAGGAAAAAATTCATGTCTTGTAAAGAATTTATAAACCAAGGAATACTAAAGTCAATAATTAATTGTGAATGTACCTTTTTCCTAAATTAGATTATAATATATGAAGTTTTTCTCAAAACAGTAGTTCTATTATTATCTTGTTTACATATTAGTTTTCCAAACAATATGCTTTTGAAGAAAGGATTATGTTGTTTTCAAAAACTGTTTTAAGACCTCTAAAAACATTGCTTAGTTTAGATGTTCATTTCATAAATACAAGTGGACTAAGTAGCAGAAAAGGAAAACATATTTATTATTAAGAGCTTAATCAGGGGTTGGAGGTATGGTTCGGTGCTGGCGCTTTTGCCTAGCATGCATGAGGCCCTGGTTTCCATTCCCTGTACCACCAAAAAAAAAAAAAAAAAAAAAAAAAAAAAAAAAAAGCTTAAGAGTCTTATCAGAGATTTCATAAGAAGCAATTTATCTTAATGCAGTAGCAGAAAGGACTTGGTTTTACCAAGCTTGCTTGCTATTATAAAAAGCAGAACCAAGCAAGTAAAGCATATAGTTAACATGGGTATGATCCCTGAATTTATGGCTCAGTTAAAAATTCAAGTCTCCAATTTCAAGGTATTCATAGTCACATTTATAGGTACTACAATAGGAGACAAGAATCCTCTTAAGGTCTCAAAGCAAAAGAACAAAGACTTGAGCCAAAATTTTTATTTGAAGAAGCCCCAACAAGTTGGTGATTCTTTTGGTAGCTCTGAGATTTCACAGAATGCACAATCAGACCAACCTTTCTCACTACTGCTGACACACAGGTGATATGAAAGCTGATTAGAAATACCCTGAAAGCTTTTCCCTATTGCCTGAGTTTGGGTTCCTTGTGTGCCCACCTAACTGGCCTACAACTCCAAGTTTGTCGTTGCTGTTATTTTTAAAGCATTTTGAAACACCTTTTAAATTTTCCACAAGAAGAAACTAATTTTAGTAGACATTTTCCAGGTCAGCCAATATCAGAAGAACCTACAGGTATGTGCATCATTCTTCCTCTTCCTTTCCCAAATGTGTAAGCAACAAGGTAATCTGTATAGCTTAGATATTTCTAAACATCAAAGAGGTACAAGCCTAAGTACCTGCAAGAGTGTGAGAGAATTTATTTTAATCATGAAGAGATTTTATTGATATGTTGTGTGTCAAAAACAATCTCAGATATCACATTACCAGGAAGTGATTGCGTTTGGTGAAATCATATGGGTACCATACATGAAAAGAAAACAAAAACCTGATTAAAATATTAACCATCAGTTCACGGCATACTCATTAACTGACCTGACTGGGACAGCCGCAGATGCAGTTGCGAATAAATCAACTGGTGGAGATGTGTCAATAGTTTTAGCTGGTGTAGAATTAGGAGACGTCACGGTTGTGGCTGGCGAAGACTGAAATTGAAGATGCACAACACACCCTAGTCAAATATGAATCCACAGGACACAGAGCAAAAGGAGTTTTGCTTTGCAGATCTATGACATTCCCAGCAATTTTTGGGTAATTCCTCATAGGAGAAAATAAAAACTCAAGAAAATTTGAAATCAAGAATTGTAATAATCAATTGTAATAATCATTCCTGTATAAAACATGCCTTAAATTTTAAAAGTTAAATAAAATATACTTAAAAAATTTTTTTTCACCTATAATCTTGATGGTGCAGCTATGAACACTGTTCATTTTGGGTTATTCAATTTTCTTTTTTTTTTAATTTTATTTTTTTATTCAATTTTCTGACTTCTGCTTATTTTTCTACTATAATTTTCCCTATATAAAGACACTATACAAGAGTGTGTGTGTGTGTGTGTGTGTGTGTGTGTGTGTGTATGTGTGTGTAGGTCACCCAGGATGTTTCCAAATAACTAAATCTCCCTGTCAATTCTTAACCCTCATCTTCTATGACATGCCGGCAGCGTTTGACACAGATGATTACTGTCTTCAGTTGGAGCCCCAAACCTCATACTCTTCAGATTTTTCCTTGTGAGCCATTTGTCCTTCTTTCTTAGTTTCTTTTTCTGGTTATCCTTTCCCAAAACTTAGTCCTTGGACTCCTTGGAAACACTTTCTTGGATTCTCTTCCAGTTTCGTGGTTCTGAACGTCAGCTACCTGCTCAAAACTCCCAAATGTACATCTTGGCAAGAATTCTCTATCTTCATCGCCACTTAGAAGTCTAATAGGCATTTCAAGGTGTCCAAAATGGAACTCACAGATGTTGGAAAACTTACTATCCACAAAAAAATAAAAATAAATAAAAATTTTAAAAATCATTAAATAGTGATTTCCAGGGGTTGGGGATGTGGTTCAAGCGGTAGCACGCTCACCTGGCTTGCGCTGGGTGCTGGGTTCGATCTTTAGCACCACATAAAAATAAAATAAAGATGTTGTGTCCATCAAAAACTAAAAAATAAATATTTAAAAAATTCTCTCTCTCTCTAAAAAAAAAAAATAGTGATTTCCAATTGCTGTGCTCAATATACTTAACATTTTGATAAAATATTTGGACAAACACTGCAATGACTTCTCTTCATGTATTTAAAATCAAAGCTAAATATACTGGAATATAAAATTATTGGGAAGAATATTACTGGCTGCCAAATATTTTGAAAATTATCAGTTATAATATTTACTATAAAACCAAGGTCATCCTTCTTCCTTATCACACTAAATAGACTTTATGCGAAGTCCTTTTACTTTAATATCCAGGCAGTCAACCTAAGTAGTTCTCAGTTGTTGGGAAACAATTCACAAGCAAGATTCAAGTCACTGACTGCTTGAGGATATCCTAAAACTTATATAAAATAAGTAAAAATAAAAAGTAAAATAAAATCGAAAACTTGTTTTCCTGAACTATTTTTTTTAAAGAGGAGGAGTTAATAATCAACTAACATATTAAGAAATTAAAATTTGTGTATAGTAGCTATCATAATTCTATTTTACCCAGTGTATTTTATTTTCCATGTATTCATAAGAGAAAGTTTAATGGAACATTTCAAAACAACCTGCTGATACTAATTCTATAAGTGGAAATGAAATATGAGAGCAAATAAAATACACCAAGGCCAAGAGCAAGCAAAGGCTATCAGTTATTGCCATAAATGAATGTCGGATTTCAATAAACAAAATTTAGAGGAAGTTTTAAAAATAATAATTTAAGAAAAGGACTGGATGAGATGAAGAATTTATAATAAACTCAAAATAGTTTATTATAAATACTACTACAAATACTTAAATAGTATTCATCTAATATCTATTCATCCTAGAATATAACTAATCAAGAAGTCAGCATTCAATAGATATAAAACTACCAAACATTCAGCAATCAAGAGAGATACACATGAGAGGTATAAATATTATTTTTTAGAAAAATTCAACTCAAACCTTTCTTCAACAAAAGTACTAATCTTCCAAATGGAAGACAAAAGGTCATCAACAGAATGGGAAAAGCTAACGAAAACTGTTTATATGTTATCCATTGTGGACAACAGCAATGCCTCTAAAATACTTTTATTTTAGGCACTATTTGTAAATGAGCTCAGAAAAAAAGTGAATGTTTATGACAACACTGGGACTTTAATGACAGAAAATAGATCTTTCCAACATTAATGCAGAAATGAAATGAAGGCCTACAAATGCTCATTAAGATGCCCTGTAATAATAATGTCAGTGGAGACATGAGAGCAAGGGAAAATAAACATATTATGAAAAGAAAATGTCAGGTAATTTTATTTGGCCAGAATGTTGAAACAGACCATCCTGCATTTCATAACACTCTACTCAGTGGGCAAATGTTGGAATTTTTCACATAGACATGATGGTTTTAAACCTGGATTTCTATTAGAAAAACCAGAAAGTTTTCTGCTTGCTTGTTTAATTTGATTGTTTGTTTGAGGTCCTGAGGGGATCTTAAGCAGCCAGCCAGCTGGACACTGGCACAGTACATGGTGTCTGGGAATCAGCACACAGTCAAAATGATAGCCTTGAATGTCTGTAATGACATCTATTCTTCAGTGAAATTTGCCAAAAGAGGAATGAGCACGTCTATTACACTTTCACCTGAGAGATACAATGGCCAATGTGAACTGCAGACCTATGGAAATAAATGCTTTTACCACTGATAATCCTAATCCTGTCTTTCAGCATGCTAATAAAGAGATGGGGAGGTAAAGGAGTTACTAAAACTACTGCAGCAGACTGTCTAAAGATTGGTTTGTGGGAAGATGCCTAGTTACATTTTTTCTCTGCCATTAAAACCTGCTTTGTACCTTGTATATTACTTATCTCAGGCTCTGATTCAGAGTATGTGAAAATGCTTTCAAACCAGTAACACATTACATGGATGCGTTTGTTTGCAGTTGTAACGTTAATAAGTGAAAATCTCTCCTACTTTAAATACTTAGTACCAATAGAGGAATAAGTTACATATAACTATACTACATGGGACTGATAAGCTTAATATAAAGGAGAACATATAGAAACACATCTTACCTTTTCTCAAAAAAAATTAAACCATATCCCTTGCAATTCTACTTTGGGATATATATACCTCAAAGAACTGAAAGTAGGAATCAGTTAATCCTCATACTCATGTTCACAGCATCTATTATTCACCATATCCCAGAGATAGTGGCAACTCAAGTATCCATTGATAGATGAATGAATTAACAAATTGTGGTGTGTACATACAATGAAATATTATTTAATCTTAAAAAGGCAGGAAATTTTGGCACATGCTATACTATGGCTGATATGAAGACATGTTAAGTACAATAAATCAGTCATAAGAAGATAGATACTGTACAGAGTAACCAAGTTCATAGAGACAGAGACTGGATGGTGGGTAAATGGGAATTTTTGTTTAATGAATACAGACTTTCATTTTTGGAAGATGAAAAAATTTCTGGCAATGTATGTGCTGATGGTTGTACAGCAATATAAATATTCTTAATGCCAGTGAACTTTACAGAGATGGTAGAATGGTTATAAAAAACCACACTAAAAACAAAAACAAACTTACCTTACTTAATGGAGAGGGAGCACCAGATCTAAAAGGCAACATAAAAAAATTAAAACTGAATACGCGAGAATACATTTGTAAAAGCATTTACGTTTGATAACACTTTGTCTAGATTAAACTGATTATAGGTTTTTTCCAAGTAATGAATAAGCTATTAAAGTATTGTTTAATCTTTTACTCAGTTATAATGTCATCTTTCAGTATTTCCTATTGGCTTAATTACTAGTAGTAGAAATTCTGGAATTAAAAATTATTTTCTCTATCCAAGCTATTCAGTTCTTTCAGCCAATCACTATTGCCTATGCCCCATTAAAATCAAACTGTCAAAATTGCAGTTTTAAAAAGATTTGCCAAGACTTGAGAAAAAGCATGTTGTATATAATTTATAAAAAACTCATTATTTAACAAATTAAAACTCACTAAGGTTAACATAAGTGTTACCCTTATATTGCTATTTTCAATCATATTATAATTCATAAAAGCAGAAAGCCTAGAAAAAATATCTCTGTGTTCCCTGAGTCTGAAATATGACTCAATATCCACATTCACACTCCTGAAGTGTGTCTGTTTTTATTTTCATGGCTGTAAAAAAAAAAAAACGCTAGAAAAAAACACTTCTATCATTCTGTTATGACTAGTAGAACTTTGAAAAAGAGCAGCAACTTATTTCTAAGAGAGTAAAGGAACATTCAGAAAGACTAAATATTATTTAAAAGTTAGATTACTGGTAGCATTGACCATTGTACATCATGTCTAGAAAAGGATCCATAAACAATTGCCTGAACAGCTTACATTTTACTCACATGAACTGGTGGAAAAATGAATCGTGAAACAAAATGAAGACAGTACATTTTAGTAAGATGGTGTTCTACTCATCTACAGAGAAAATAGGACATATAGTAGTAGCAAAACAAAACTAGCAGAAGGTAATTGGAATTTTGTACAATATTATGATCCTTTTCCACCAATTGATCAATAGTATATGCCAGATTAATATCTTTTCCATGTATATTTATCTATAATTTCTCATTTCAAACGGTCTACTGAAAGAGATTCACAGTATTTTCTCTAACTATAGAAACTTACTTAGGAACTTAAAAATCTAGTACAGCATAAGACATTTTTGACTAATAATTTCTCTAATTCCACCTTTTATAACAACAATAAAAAAAGAAAGAAAAAGAAAAAGAAAAAGAAAGCATGTCATTTGACATGGTCTCTTTCTTAGATTTAAATTAATTTCTCAGGAAACATTCATGAGTAAATTCTTTGCAGTATTGACACAATGACAAATATTAATACAGAAAAGAGAATTGAGAATAAGCATGAACTTTTGAAATACATTCCCCAGCCAATAAATAAAAAATGATATCATATCTTCTGCCCTGTAGTAAGAATAAAGTAAAAATGTAGTAAGAATAAAGTAAAAAAATAAGAATTGAATTTCTTATTGTTAGAGAACATTATACTCAAAGCTAACTGTGAAAAATATAATTGGCAAAGGAATCCATTTGTAAAACACCCAAGAAGAAAGGATTACTAAATGGTACTTATAGTTATTCCATGGATGAGCAAATGAAAATCTCTACTATCTCTGTTGAGCTATTATCCCACTTACCACATCATAGTTTAATTGTCTGTTTAGCTATCTGTCTTCATCCCTGGATGCTACGTTCTTTGAAGGGAAGGAACTCATCCTGTTGTTTTATATCCTAGCACTCTGTATAGCACCTGGCGTTTTCTACATTATTTGAAATTTTCAACAAGAATGCATTCATTTATTCATTTTATAACCAATAAATTAACCAGAATTCTTAAAAAATATATTTTGTGTGAAACTAAGCTGTCCAGATGGGAGACTTCTGTTCCCCTTGGCCAGATTTGGCTTTTGTCCTGATTTAATAAACAAAAAGGTGAGAACCAAAGGATCTCCCATGGGTTGTAGCTTTAAAAAGCATCCTTAATCACTGAATAAAATTGGAGGGCTTCTAGGCTTAGAAGGTTAACAGCTTGCCTGAGTCTCATCATTTTTTAGTGGTAAATTCAAGGCTCGACTCCAAGTCTGTCTGTTGCCCAGAGCCTGGGTTGGTACCCTTTCCAGTTTGCCCCACTAAAAACACAAATGAGCCAGTACATTTGTTCCTTTCTTACACAACACATAAATTGCTGCTTTGTATTTATTCCTTGCTTGAGATCCCATCTTATTGTTGGTCACTGCCCTTATTGAAAGAAAATACTATAACCTTTTATATATAGGTAATGATGTTTATTAAAGAGCAATACTTTTTAAAAATTTTTCTTCTAGAGAAATCAAGCACATAGTGAACTGAGGTGGAAAAAGTAACACAGTGTGATAATTTTAGAGGGAATGAATGACCCATCGGGTAATCTATTCTAAATTCTGTACAATGCTATGATCAAATCCATGAATTTTTACTATGAACACAGCAAATACCAAGGTTGCCTTCCAATATGGTAATAGTAAGCTGTCAAAGAGGAAACTTTGTTATTTCTTACTTATTCACAACAATAATCCCTACATAGTTTTGCATATAAATGTTAGAAAAAGACAGAGATGTGAAAAACCTATCTTCATCTTCCAAATAATCTTAATTACAAAAGACATCTTGGTTTCTTGTATTGTTCACATTTAATAAACACACATGTAGGATAAAATAAATGTCTCCCTTTTGTTCTGTTGACTAGTAGAAACAAATAATTCACAAGGGTGTATTATACCATATCACACACAATTTCAAAAGTAAACATCTGTGGATATAAGGTACTAAATATAAAGAGCATAAATATTTTACGTAACGGAGATTTCTAAATGCTTCATTTTATGTATATACTTGATTAGAACTTGGAATAGTTTTATACTGCTACTAGATGAACAAAGAAAACAATTTCAGGGAATCCATTTTCTTTATAAAAGTCTTTTGGCATTTCTGCAATATTCTGGGGGGAAACTTTTGACTACTCAACAAATAAAAATTCTTTGATTTCTAAAATTGAAGAGAAATATTTATATACCTAAAATAGATTGTTAGTCTAGATACAAGAAGACCAAAAGAAAGTAAAACCATTTATGCCAGTCACCTTGGAAGACAAAAATAAAGCATAATGAAAAAACACAGATGCGTAAAATGAAATCAATTTTAATGTTCTCAATACTACAGGTGGAATCTAAAAGAGTGTTTTTGCATTTTTAGTAATTACAAAATGCAAAAAAAGTCACTCTATGTAGTACTCACCCTTCACTTAAGTTCCCAGGTAAGCACGAACATACAAAGAAGAAAATAGTTAGCTATTATAGCTTATTTATTTTCAAAATAGGGAATAAGCAAAAGACAATTCAAATGTGGTCTCAGCCAATTCAGAAAAGAAATATGACAAGCATAAAATGATTTTAAAGGGGAGAGAAAAATTATTCTAGGCAAAAGGCAGTGCAAATGGAATATTATTGAGTTTCATTCTACCTCTTTAGAAATGTTAATTAAACACACATGGCTAATTTTTCCAAAATTAGCTTGCAATGGCCACAAGGGGGCAGATTTAGATTTGAAGTCAGGGCTGAGGAGACCTATTGGAGCTAGGGAAAGAAGCTTCTCTGGTAATAGCAGCTTGCTGGTAGCTTTAACGAAATATAAGGGCAAAGTGTGGGCCTAAGCAGAGTACAGGCACCGAGAGGTAAAAAGATCAAGGTGAAACTGGCTTATAGGGTGTGTCTATAGCTGCCCAAGGGAGAGATCGACTCCAGGGGACCTGTAGGTTTCATTAGTTAATGAGCCCATTCTGCCACAGGAGGAGAGACACATAGCTTCCTGCCTCCATTTGTGTAATTGTAATCCCTAGGCAAATCACTGGGCTTCCCAGATTCCCTAATAGAGGATGGGCCCAGTAATAAATAGACTGCTGCGATTTAATGTAGTCTCACATCAAAAACCTGTTCATCCATGGCTACACCTAAAGTGGGGCAGACTGTAGTAAGGTCTTGACAAAGCCCTAGAGAGGTTCTGCCATCCATCATTCCTAGTAGCTCTCCATGTAGCCTGAAAGATTTCTCTACTGTTGTTTATCATCGAAAACATACAATGATTACTATACTCATTTGGAAAAGAGGACAGAAACATCACTTAGCTAATAAAATAACCAGCAAAAAAGTAACATCAAGATGTACAAGCCTAGGTTTTTGGGAGAATAGTCAGAAAGAAGAAAGCAGAAAAAAAGTGACATTTTGACCATTCTATCATAGGTGAAATCCATGATCAGCCTATAACCCTGCAATGATCAGTTCATTGGTTGTCTCTGCTAATTCCTGCTGTCAAGCTAAATAAAATAGTGTAAAGCTGGTATCATCAACAATGACAGATTTCAAGTTGACTCTACAGGGACACCAACATTGATTGTTTAGATACTGAAGTACAAAATAGTTCCTGACCTTTGGAACCAAAAATCTATTGAAATCACATATGTTAAAAAAAATAGCCATAATACAGGGAAGTTTATCAGAAGGCTTCATCAGAAATTAGGACTGCAGGTAGCCCTCCCAGGATGCATAAGAGTTACACAGGCAGGACAAGGGTAAGCATCCAAGACTGGCAGAATTACAGCTGAACCAGGCACAAAGACCAGAAAGGACTGGGTCTTAAGAACAGAAAAGTTTCATTCCTGCTGGAGAGATGAAAAAATGGAACCTGGACATTTTTTGCATGCAACAAAGAAAAACAATCAAAACTATAAGTACCAAACACAAAGGTTAAAAAAAAATCCAGTAAAGTGCACTTATCATTGCTTGATTGCTACTCTCTCTATAAAAAGATCCGAGTAAAATATCAGTAGCTATGCCATGCCTAAGTGGGGGGATACTAAAGTCCTGGAAACTATACTTGAGGATTTTGCTTTCTTCACACTGGGGTTGGTAACATAACAGTGTTCAGGATACTTGTAAAACTGTGCTTATTTTTACTCATGACCAACCATTACAATTTTAATTTTTAAATATGAGCAACTCCTTTGTCTTATGGATTCTTTCTAAGGGCAAATATGTAAATCAGCAAGTTCAGTCAATATAGGAATAATCTATTAATCTGCCATATTAGCTTGCAGGTAGACTGCTTACTCATGAGGTCCTACTGACACAAGTAACACAAAGGGCAGGGGTTCTGTGGGAACCCCCCAAAATTACAATATAGCATACCCTGAAACTATAGTAGTATAAGTTTACCATGATAAATCTCATTCTTATAAAGAACGATCCTAGTATTTTTTATCTTATTTAGAATACACAACTAATGCGTACTTGTTTCCAGGTTTCTTTCCTTCTAATGTATTTAGGTGTTGTTCAAGGGTCTCCATAAGACTGCTGGGAGCCTACAATAAGAAAGTAAAAATAAATGTCTGCATTGTTTTCTTTCAAAGTAAACACACTGTAACATCACTGTAACTTTGCAGGGTGGAAGTTTATGGGTGGAGCCCAATATTCATGTGAGATAATTTCATTTTAGGTTCTTCTGGTATTTAAATATTTAAGATCCATGGAATCTCAGGTAGGCCCATCTTTTACTAACTCGCCTGCATACCAAATAAACTTTCAGCAGGTTTTCAGTGTAGAGGCTACCTTGGACAGACTTTGCTAAGATATTACTTGAATGTAGTATACTCAAATCAAGTTCACAACCTTCCCATAAAGCCACAGTGGAAGAGAGAAAGTGCCCAAATAGAAATTTATAGAAATTTGAAAATACAGTAAAACCTCACATTGATATGTTCAGAAAAAAATTGTTATCATATTTAAAAATGGAGACTAAGTGAGAGTTGGGGGGAAAAGAATACAATTTAATAGATATAATAATTAAATTTTTATTTTTAAGCTATTTAATTTATGTATATAATAAAGCATTGTGCATTGGCAGACTAAATAATACATTTCAATTCTTAATTAAGAAGGTCCTGAATGTTTCTTTCTATAAATAAAATTTCAGGCAATAAAAAGTGATATACTGTATATTAGAAGATAAATAATAACTTCATACAAATATTTGACCCAACCTATTTCTCAAGCATTATAAATTTAATTTCATCTTTCTCAAATAATTTTCACCCAAACTAGACCTTGACAGCAGCACAGGCACTCAAAGAAAAGCATTTCATGAATGAATGAAACAACAAACTACATTCACAGGTACATTTAATTTTGATAATTGTTCTTTAATGTGAAACTACTTTTGAAGGACTTCACAGTAACTATGCTAACTGCAAAACTGACTTACAGAATTTGAAGAAACTAATATAATTACATTTAAATTATATGTTTAATGATAAAATAAAATTATTATTATTTTTTAATTTTAAAAGTTTAGAATATATATGATTTATTTAAATTTTATTGATAGACTTATAAACTCAAAATTTACATAATTATTATTCACATAATTATATGATTGTAAATGTAAATACTAAGTGAAACAAAACACACCAATTTATAAATATATAAAAATTACTAAGTGAATGAAAATATTAACTTGATCCAAGTGATGGAGGTGTGGTGGGAAGGGACAGCTCTATCAGTGTTATCTAAAAAGCTTTGGACTAAATAAAAAATAAAATAAAAAATTATCAGGATATAATAAATTTAGAAAAGCATAAAAATTAGAATTTTAAGATATAACTCAGGGTAAAAATCAACTCAAAAAACAAATTCCAGTAAGCTGCAGCTAAGGGTATAGTTGTAAGTCTTAAAAAAATAAATTTTTAAGAGAGATAAAGGAAATTTTGCTTTACATACCCAATTGTAAACCATAAAGAAATGCTCATTGAAAACAGAACATACATTGCAAACAATATTTATATAGAAAAATATATAAGTGACTTTAAAATTTTTAGATGGATTCATATCTGATAAATCAAAAATTGTCATGCTAATTGTTGGTGATGCTGAACATGGTAATGATGATGGAACTAGGAGACCTGTGCATATGAATTAAACTTTTTTTACATTCAATTTTTTGTTGTTGTTGTTGGGATATGGTAAGGAAAAAAATATTGAGTCATAGAAACTCTTGTCAGAAGATGTGAGTTCTGAGTATTATATGCAATATAATGAAACAGTGATCCTTTGCTAGACTTAAATTTAAAATACTGTCTAATAAAAACAAATGATACTTATAGTCATGAAATAGAGAACAACATTTATGGGATAATAAAAGAGGTCATATTTTCTCCTTTAAAGTTCCTTAGGTATTTTAAACAAATTACCATGAAGATAGTCTGAAATTTCATTCTTCTTGTAGAAATTCTTAATAATTTAACTGAGAAAATTGGAAAATGAAGTAGAAGTTACAAAAATCACATGAGTTGAAATAGAAATCTGACAAGGGAATGCAAGCCTGTAAAACTGACTCTGGATTTAAAGGGGGTTATTTAGCAATACACAGTACACAAAATTAAATTTGGAGCTTTTTAATCCCAGAGGTTTTAAAAGTGCTTTATAATTTACATTTCTTTTAAGGACATGAAAGAATCTAAGAGAAACAAATTGTTAAAATGTCTTGGGGGAAAAAAAAGAAAGGCATGTTAATATTAATGACTAGGAGTGCACGAATCTGTGCCTTTTCCACTGTCTACGGCTCTAAGGACTTCCTGGACTGAAGGATACAATAAATGAAAATGGTCTACATTTCCAAGGAGCAAAACTTTGACAGTGCCTCTGCTGTTGTAAAAGAAACTCCAGATAACAAAGTATAATTAGCACCCTACTTATTTTCTCATTTAAAAAATGGCAAAGTCAATGATCAAATCAGATGGAAACACCAACCCAAAGAATAAATCAGACTATGAGAGCTAATAGAAAACAGCAATATTTCCATGGTTACCAATGCATGGGGGTATAGTCTTTAAAAGGAGACTTGACTTTACCAGTAGTTTTCAGATCAACCAGAATTCCTGACATCAAATCCTAAGATATTTTTCATAAATGGAGATATTTTAAATTGGGAACACACACACGTGCACACACATGTGCACACACACACACACACACACACACACGCACCACCCCCCAAAGAAATAATATTTAAAAAGCATTTTCTTGAAATAAATTAATAGCTGAGTGTAATGCCCAGGATCCAAAAGGAAGAATCCATCTACAATCCAGATGCTTTAGATTGTAAAGCATCATTAAAAGTAAATGTAAAAGGAGCAATCAAAAGATTCAAATTTTTTATCATAGCCCGAAAGAAACCATTTGAAAGTGCTGGGAAAAATATTAGTTCTGACTTCATATTTACTTCTTACCTGAAACATTACCTTTAAAAGTATTTTGAAAATTTCACTGATATTTATATTTATATATGTATATGTATGTGTATGTATACACACATATTGTACTGGGGATTGAATTCGGGGGTGCTCTACCACTGAGCTCCATCTCTAGCACTTTTTGTTTTTTAAGAAGGGTCTTACTAGGTTACCTAGGTTGGACTCAAAATTGTGATCCTCCTGCCTCAGCCCTCTGAGTTGTGGGATTTCAGACATGTACCGTTCTGGCATAATCATTTAAATGCAGTGATGATTACATGAACAAGTTATAAAGGGCTACAGATGACTACCGTGGTACTTACTGTGTATTCTCTAACCTAAAAGATATACATTAAACTCTTCCATTTTACTGCAAGAGGATTTCTAATTATTTATTATTTATTTATTTATTTACTTACTAGTTATGAGAACTGATTTTTATAAGAAGTCCCTTTGGTCTACATCACTTCTTTAAAGCTATCCTATTAGGTATTTTTGTCTATTGTTAGGGCTAGATTCAGTAGTCATGGTAGCCATGGAGAAGCCTGACGGCAAAACCTAATCTTGGGGGACTTAAACTGAGTCCATACAATCTGTTTTTTATGACTCATTTCTCAACTAATCCTAGCCTAACGCTACCTAAAGGATTAAACTCAGAACATCACAAGTTTCAGCTCAGATCTACTGTACTGTCATAGTTGGTCTAAATCCCTAGCTTGGTTAGAGACCTCCATCAGCCCTGTGGAAGGGGCTCTAAATAAGAACTATGGAGGACCTTTAGCTCTGTCTCCCATAATACCAAAAGAAAAATTAAGAAATTTCAGAAGCATACTATACTCTTGTATGAATTTAAATGTGCACAGGAAAATTGGACCAGATGAATTTTTGTTTTAAAAATTTCTTTTGTTGTTAATGGACCTTTATTTTATTTATATGCGGTGCTGAGAACTGAACCCAGTGCCTCACACAGGTGAGGCGCTGTACCGTAGAGCTACAATCCCATCCCTAGATGAATTTTTCTGAGGAGGTAATTTAAAAATAAATGTTGGGCTGGGGTTGTGGCTCAGCGGCAGAGTGCTCGCCTAGCACGTGCCAGGTGCTGGGCTCCATCCTTAGCATCACATAAAAATAAGGAAATAAAATAAAGATATTGTGTCCAACTACAACGAAAAAAATATTTAAAAAAGTTAATGTCTGAGTTTATGTGGCTCTTAAGGTCATTACAAAAGCAGAGGATAGACTGCTACCAGAGTCTAATGAATCCCTACCACAGAACAGCTTCTATTAGAAGATTTTGCTTCTGGGAGGGTGAAGTCTATTCCCCAAATTATGAAAACAAACATCTTGTATCATTAAATACAATATGTCTCTGGACTTCTTCAGAAATTATATAAATTATAATAAATATATGGTATTATTAAATATTAAACCCAAGTATGTGAATGTATGCACAGTCTTTTGTCAATGATATGCTACTATTTTATTTTTATTATTTATTTTTTAGGGTACTGGGAATTGAACCTAGTGGCACTGTACCACTGAGTTACATCTTCAGTCCTTTTTATCTTTTATTTAAGGGTCTTGCTAATTTTCCCCAACTGGCCTTGAACTTGTGATCTTTCTGCTCTGCCTCCCAAGTAGCTGGGATTACAGGTGTGTACCACCACACTCAATTTATCATTCTCCAGTTTTAAAAATCAAAAGATATTTAAGTAGTCTCTTAAATCTTTCCTAATGTCCATTCAGACTGTGCCCAAACTGAGACAAAGAAGGACCTATTCTTTTTTTTTTAATTTTTATTTTTTTACTTTATGATTTTTGTATCTGGTTTGATTTTTTTTATACTGAGGTCATGAATTATTACTACTATTATTATTATGACTGCAGAATGCATTACAATTCTTATTACACATGTAGAGCACAATTTTTCATATCTTTGTATATAAAGTATGTTCATGACAATTCATGTCTTTATACATGTACTTTGGTTTTGCTTGCATTACAATTCTTATTACACATATATACCACAATTTTTCATATCTCTGTTTGTATATAAAGTTTGTTGACACCCAATTCGTGTCTTCATACACGTACTTTGGATAATGGGGATTAGCAAGGACAGTGGAATGTGATGGACGTCAGTACCTATTCTTAACTGAGCTCCTTTCCTTAACAAAATATCTAGTTTTCATTTTATCTTACAGTGAGGTTTGTCTACAGTGTTAAAATAAAGATGACTTTTCATTTCTAAAAGGAGTTCATTGAGATAAATATTTTAATGTACATCTTTTTAAAGTTAATTTATATTATCTATCTTGGATAAAAGCATGTATAAATGAAACTAGTCATTTTTGTTTAATGAATTACAAAGAAATTTACTTCTAATAAAGATATTTTTTAAAAAATATTTATTTATTTATTTTTAGTCATACACAATACCTTTATTTTGTTTATTTATTTGTATATGGTGCTGAGGATCAGCATGTGCTAGGCAAGCACTCTACCACTGAGCCACAACCCCAGCCCCTAATAAAGAGAGTTTAAAATAATATTTTATGTAACCTTAATTTTTTCCCTACTCAAATTATTTTAATATCTTATTCAGGCACACATTTACTCTAAGAATACTATTGTCTCATAGTAGCAGAAATATTTTTTACGAATATTCTGTCTAATAGAAAGAGTTATCTCCCAGTTTTTAAACTAAAAAACACACATGTCATCAAATTTTGAACTGCTAAGTTTTACTTATGAAGAATTCTTGATATTTGAGAGGTATTTTAATAATACACATGCAGAAAACTATTTCTTTGTGTGTTCCCAATTTTTAATAAAAATTTAAAAATCAACATTTTAAATATGTAAATATTTAAAGACATTTAAGGATAGCAAACAATTAAAAGCACTTTGATACTACTAAAAAGTGGGTAACTTATTATGATGATTTTCTTCTATTACATGACTTTTTAAATTTATAGACCGAAAAATTCATAATATTTGTCATGGTATATAAGATAGCAGTTCTATATTCTCTCCCATCATTTCTAAAATAACATTGTTTCTAGTTAAAGGACATGCTATTTGGGACTGAAATTTACCATTACAGAGTGATTAAGCAAAAACTGCTTCTTTCGGTTATGAGAAGAGTTGTACAACTATTCTGCATCTGTGAATGACGCCCTGTTCTCTCCCAGGAGTTGGATGCTGTACTCTCCTGACAGATAAAAGGATTGATAAGCGAGCCCCTCTATTGTTGTTGCTTACTAGATGGACACTCCCCAAATCACTGATCTATCACCACTATATTTTTTTTAAAAATCGTTTTTCTTTTATGTATAGGAATTCCTTCTCTTCACCGGGGTGACAGACTCAGCGTATGTAGTAGGACTGTGACATCTGAGTTCTGGCCTTCTTCACATAAGGGACACCTTGAAAAACTAGGAGGACAAGCTGGAAAGAAATTTCCAATGTTGGCTTTTCATAGCTTTTTTTAATAGTGGCTTTTCATAGCTTTTTTTAAACATTATTCAAGGTTTCCTTCTGACTTGAGTTCACGAATGAAAAGATGAACTCAATTAGTAAAGTCAGTTGTCGCTGAAGAAGAAATTACATCTTAAGGGCAGGAAAACTTTCCCATTGCCTCCAGAAACATAGTCAATAACTAGAAAGAATAGGTAATATAGAATAATTTCTAAGAAAGTTGGTTGACCTAAATTCAAAATCCATTAAGCACAGAAAAATATGCCTATTTGTGACAACATCTGGAGTAATAATTTCATGCATACTGAGTTCTTCCGTTGAGAGAGTCACTTACCTGTGTGAGGTCAGGAATGTCACCTTTATCAATACCAACTTGCTGTGGATTTAAAAAATAAGAAATTACTTAGTGGGATTTTTTTTTTTAAAGAGAGAGTGAGAGAGGAGACTTAGTGGGATTTTTTACAATTGTTTTCAATTAATGGAAGATCACCACAAAGAATAAAACCGCAGCTCAATCTTGTGTAAAAGAATTCATACATAGTTATAGCTCACTTTAAACATATGCTCTTTATTGGGTTTTCCATTCAACAGAGCAATGATTTTATTAATATATTTATGTATAACAAATTTCTAAAATTTTACTAGAATCCAAAAGTAAGTGAAAAATCAAATGAAGCATAAAATTTAAAGTATCTTCCATGGTTAATAGCAACTAAAATCTAAGAAGCTGCTTAGACAAAATTTTAATAATCATGCCTACTAAGTTTCTCTGGACCCTGAATGTTTACATAGTTTTAATAACTTGTTCAGGGTATAGTTTCCATCTTCTCCCCCACAGAGAGAATCATTTATGAGAAATAAATAGATACATTTATTTTGCCATTCTCATACAAATAATAGCATATTATATACACTGAACTTATATTTTTTGAGCAGTAATATATCTTAGAGACACATCCATATCAAAGCACAGAATGTCTTCATTTGGGGGGGTGGGTACCAGGGATTGAACTCAGGGGCACTCAACCACTGAGCCACATCCCCAGCCCTATTTTGTATTTTATTTACACACAGAGTCTCACTGAGTTGCTTAGTGCCTGACTTTTCCTGATGCTGGCTTTGAACTTGCAACCGTCATGCCTCAACCTCACAAGCCAATGGAAGCATGCTCCACTGAGCCCAGTAAATGTCCTCATTTTTTAGAAAGCTGTATGGAAATCTGTATAGAATTTCCCTGTCTTTTGGTTTATTTAATGAGTCATTGAGTAATGAACATTCGAATTGCTTCCAGTCTCTTGCAAGCAATACTGCACACACCATTTTGTTTGTGTAGAATATATTTGCAGAAGTGAAATTACAGGGTGAAAACATGCAAACTGGTAATTTGGACAGCATGGGAGTAAGTGGGTGAAAGAGGGGGAGTGGAAGCAAATATGAGAAAATAGATTTGTAGATTTGAAAATTACCAAAATTTTTTGTAAGTTCAAAATAAAAAGTTGAGGATAATATATCACTTTTAATTTTATCACTTTATATAGATAATGAAATTGATGCTTGAAGAAACAGAGTAGGTTAAATCAAGGTCTCCTTGAGAAATGGAGTGCTTTGGTCATGCTGAAAGAAACACAGAAGCAAATGCATGAAGTAAAATCACTGGGCTCTTAAGAAGGCAATATAGCAAATAGGAGATTAAAATACTCATTTGTAGTAGAGAAAGGTGGCACATGCCAGTAATCCCAGCTACTCGGGAGGTTGAGGCAGGAGGATTGCAAGTTTGAGGTCAGCCTGGGCAACTTAGTGAGACCCTAATACATAAAATTACAAGGTCCAGGGATGTAGCTCACTGGTAGAATGCTCTAGGGATCAATCCCCAGTACTGCAACAGACAAACAAAGACCCCCAAACCATTTGTGTCTTGACTACCTTCTCCCTTCCTTCTTTTCTTTTCTTTTCTTCTCTTTTCTTTTCCCTCCCTCCTTCCCTCCTTCCCTCCCTCCCTCCCTCCCTCCCTCCCTTCCTTCCTTCCTTCCTTCCTTCCTTCCTTCCTTCCTTCCATCTATCTATCTATCTATCCTTCTTTCTTTCTTTTTTTAATGGCTAGAGCCATCTTTCTTGGCCTGACAGTATTGGGATTTTGGCAAGATAATTCTTTGTTGGCTGATCTGTGCATGGTGGAATGCTTAGCAACACCTGTGGCCTCTATTCTGCAGATGCTAGTAGGATAGAGGGTGACCTTAGGGGTGACTAGTAGTAGTTACCTTTAGGGTAACTACTAAAAATGTGTCTCCAGATGTTCCCTAAAGCGGAGAGGGGAGCAAAACCATCCACTGTTGAGACCAGTTGTGGATATAGAGCACTGGCCCCTCATCTCTCTGGATCCAATCATGCTGTAATTCGGCATTTCAGATTTTACCTTCTAATGACTAATGTCTGGATTTAGAGAAGTCACTGAGGCCTCCCTAATGTCATTTATATTATTATGAATTATTAAAGTAACTTCATTCCATTTATTACTATACTTTAATACCTCTTTGCATAGTGAATTTAAAAATATTAATATGAATGGTGGAAGCATTTTAAAAAATGAATATATTTTGAATATCTAATACTGGAATCACTTTGGAAAAAGGTGATGTGCTTCCATTAAATGGATAATTTTGTTAAAAGATACAATGTAGGAATCCCTTGTCAAGGTTACTATTTTCACTGCCCTAAACTTTGGAAGCACAATGTGATTGGAGGGTTGAGGTGAGGTGTATGACAGAAATTCTATTACTCTCTATCTATAAACATTCTGGGAGACAAATAAGAGTAACTTGTTTCTACAAAAAGGAAGAATGTTTAGCAGAAATGCCAAACACATGTACAACAATCATTTTACAAAGTTTCAGTTATCTGCCTTAGGAGAATTCAGTGTAAGAATCTAAAATGTTGGCTCAATGGTAGAGCACTTACCTAGAACAAGTGAGGCCCTGGGTTCAATCCTCAGCACCCCATAAAAACAAATAAACAACATGAAAATTGTTCAACTACTCTACATGATGGACAACTTACTGTTAATATTTCCTGAATATCCAATATGCATGTATGCATTGTTTGTTTTATTTTGTTTTGTGGTGCTGGGAAATAAATCCAGGGCCTTGCACATGATAGGCCAGCACTCTACCATTGAGCTATACCTCCATCCTTATTTATAGTTTTTCAATGAAATTCTAAAAGTTTTCTATGGGCTATTCAGGCAAAATGTACTAACTACAAGTAGTTTTACAAAGTATGAACCCATATACCTCATGAGTGCTGTATGGTAGAGAGAAAAGGTTTGCACATCTGTTGAAAATTTTCTGTATTAACCAATCATGATCATAATCACTCAGCACTGCCTTCAAATTATGAATAACACAACTAAAATATGAAAGAAACTACAAATGGTTAGGGTTATTACACTGTGGTCTAAATGTTTATTCTATTCAAAATAATGTTGCCAATTAGTATCCATTCTATAAAAAAATCTTACTTTTAATGTTCAAATAAAATGCATTATTTATTATTCAGTTATTTAAAGACAAACTCTTTTAATGGCCTAAGTTTAGCTAGTGCTAACACGAGGTATCCATAGGCATAAATAAAATCAAATTTACATGTAAAAATTAGAGTGGACAAATAAGCAGCCCTTTTCTCATGGAGCTCTTGAGCCCAGCCTTTCTGCTGATTAGAGACGTATATTCCTCAGACTGTCACATGTCCAGGACCTTACTCACACCCAGTAACAAAGGGGAAGATTGAGGGGCATGTGCCTCAGGATTTAGTGGAACAATGAAATAATCTTCTGCTCTGAGTGCTTGGGCATAATTCTACTAGATTTATGATAATTATGGTGAAATCATGGGAAAATCATACCAAATAGACAATAAAATCTATGTAGTAGCAAAAGTAAAAATTTAAGCAGTTCTATTCTTTCTTAATGACAACCAACATCAGTAAATCCAAGAGTAAACACACAAAAACATGCTTGCTTTAGTGTATAGGTAACCTATATAAGCTCATATTTATCTTTTACTTCCTATATTATTTTTAAAAACAGATTTTCATTCTGATTATGTATTATATGTGTTGAAGTTCAAGAATCTGCATTTTGTGATAGTATTTTGATCTCATTTGAGTGAGACAATTACTACTACTGTGAATAAATGAGGCCTGAAAGATAATGTGTGTCTTATGACACTTTTGAAATTGTGTGTCTAAAACGTGTGTCCTTAGGTTATATTCTCAGAATGATAAATAACACAGGATGGCATCAATGCTCCACAACCCATGGTGTTGTATGTTTTGCTGTTGAGCCTCAGATTTACGTCACACTGCACTTTGGTTAGTCTCTAGGAATCACTTATTTGTCATGTGAGATAAAAACTCATGGATCATCCTTCCAGAAGACTACAATAGCAATATTAAAATTTTCAAACCAGTATTATAAATTCAATAATTGGATTTTGTAAAAAAAATATAACAACTTACAGATAGCCTCAGGATCACAAACTATATAATTATGGTTATTATGATTAGGTATAAAGAAATAACCTAAAGAAACAATTTATAAACTTTATAAAATGAATTATCCTTTGTGTTTTATTTTTCATTGTGCATCAATCATTGACAATGTAAGGAAGGTCATAATTTATGACTTACAAGTTAAGAACAATGAACAGATTTTTCTAAAACCAATCTAGGGTTCAGTAATGAGGAATAAAAAATAGCCATTAGGGAGGATAGAGTATCTTGCAAAGGACCATCTTGCAATGCAGAAATGATCTTATTAGACAAGAAAGATTGTAGAATCATCATTTGATTAGAAGGTTGTGTAGGTTATAGCTCTGAATAACAGGTTGGGTGAGATGACTTCTAAGGCCACTCTTAGTCCAATCACTGTGACTTGGTGGCTGATATCTTGCCAAATTATGCATTCTGCTATACACTACAGATACATGAACTAGTAGTTTTAAAATTACATTTCCCCAAAAAGATTGATATTACTTACCTCCGCAACCTTGAGAAATTCAGATACCCGTGTCATTCTAGTTAGAAATCGTTTGTAAATTTCTAGAGCATCTTTACATTGTCCTTTCTTCATTTCAAAAAACTTTTCTATAAGAGATAAAGTAATAAGCAATTTGAAAGGAGTATTCTATTTTATTCCAAGCTTATGTTGGGATTACTACTTAAAGCTTAATGTTTGAATCAAAACACTTGGCACCAAAACCTATAATTATTAAAAGGGACCTGAGTAGTTTAAGAAAGGTGTATGGTTTAACGTAGTCATATATCTCATATGAGATTATTTAAATAATAAAAAGTTAAAGTAGAAAGATACATGAACTGTCTAAAAGGTTCAATTCATGATCTATATATCAGAGTATTTAGTCTTAGAAAATAACAAATTCTTTCTAATAACAGCCTCAAATTTTCTGACTGTATTCTACAGCATCCCTATTTTATTATTAGGTCATTATAAACCAGTAATCAAGCAATCAATCAATATATCTATCTATATGTATATAGTAGGATGATAATCTGTAAATCTTTCTGAATTAAAGAATTCTTTAAATTTTAAGTATTCTATATAAATTAATAGCTGCTTTTATGGGTCAAAAATGATTTTTTTCAAACATTATAATGTATTTTTGTTATAAAATAGAGGGTTTTTAAAAATCTTTTTTATTGATTCATTTTAGTTATATAAAACAATAGGATTCATTTTGACATAAACACAAAAGCATAGAATATAATTTTCTCTAATTCAGTCCCCAGCACTTCCTCCTCCCTCTCCTTCCCCACTCCCGTCCCTCTACTCTACTGATCTGTCTGCAATTTATTTATAGTTTTTAAAAAATTAGTGTCTTGTGCAAAGACATATCAATGTATATAGCAGCTCAACTCACAACAGTTAAGCTATAGAACCAACCTAAGTGCCCTTCAACAGACAAATGGATAAAGAAAATGTGGTATATATACACAATGGAATATCACTCAGCCTTAAAAAAGTATGAGACTTTGGCTGGTAAATGGGTGGAGCTGGAGACTATCATGCTAAGTAAAATAAGCCAATCCCAAAATCCCAAAGGCTGAATGTTCTCTCTAAAGTGCAGATACTAACACACAATAAGGGCGGGGGAGGGAAGAACAAAATGGGAAGGAAGGGTAGGGGGGATAGGACTATAAATGTCAGTAGAATGAATTGGATATAACTTTCCTATGTTCCTATATGGGATACACAATCAGTGAAACTACATATCATGAGCAAATACAAGAATGGGATGTTACATTCCACTTACGAATAATATCTATCTAAAAGAACAAATAAAGAAATGAAAGTAGTATCTTGTGGATATACTTGATACTGAGGTTCACTGTGCTATATTCATGTACGTACATCTGCAAGTTTGAAGTTTGGTCAGAGTCATTCCATTGCTCTTCCCTTTTCTATCCTTCTTTCCTCCCCCTCAATCGCCTTGTTCACTCTACTGATCTTTCCAAAACAGAGGAGTTTTATGAATAACATTTGGTTTACCAAACCTGTTATGACTTTGCAGCCTATAATTCTATCTTTTTCTCAACCTTATAGACTGAAAAATGATAGAATTACTTCACTTTTCTCTTTTGCACTTCCAACACTAGAATTCACAGTCATTAAGTTAGCATAGCTCTGTTATAATTGCAGTATGAAAATGTGTTTTTCTCATCTATGTTTTAAGGAAAACCAGCACTTTATTCATTCAGTCAATAATTATTGACATTGTAGATGGCAACACAGCAGAGCAATGAATTATAACTGATGGCCAAGTATCTTCTTTATAAGTCCAATATTTTATATTTGCAAATAATTAAACACATGCTACTTTTATAGTCTTTCATAATTGGGAGTTCTTTATGTCATTCAATATGTAATTTTACTACCTCAAAGTATTTTTAATTTTCTCAAGAAAAGTTTAATAATATATAATTATGCAAAGAACTAATTATGTAGGACAGCTACTCATTACCTTCTGTTGACAGTCTTCAGGTAATTTTACTTTTAACACAGACCTCCCCTGTAGGGTATTTAAGGGAAGCCAAAAGATCAAGAAAAGAAACACTCACTGTTTTTTACTTGTTAAGATTTGAGAGAGAAGTGAGGTTTTCAAAAAGTGGCTAAATTTGAGGATATTTTCTTTATCTACTCTATCCTGTTTTCGCAATGCTATCAATAGAATCATGACACTATAAGAAATCTTTTTTTTTTCATATAAAAATTTGAAAGTAAGAAATTATTATGGAAAAATATAATTTTCCCTCTCTTTATAAACAATCTTCACATAAACAATTTCATATATCTAAATTACTTTTTTACTGTAATCTAAATTTATTTATTTGATCTTCAAGCAGTGACACAAACTGAAAAATCTAGATTTTCCTTTAGAACTAATGCATTAGGGACTAGGGATGTAGTTCAGTGTGTAGCATGCATGAGCCCTGGGTTTGATTCCCAATACATTAAAAAACAAAACAAAGTAAAAAAATAAACAATTGCATCAAAATAAAAAAAAAATTTTCTCTGTCTCCTCTGGATTTCTGTATTTTCCATGGTAGTTAGGATTTAGAAAAAAAAACACATTAAATCACTATAGCTTTAGGTTATAATCTCACAGCTGTTTCTATAATAGTGGTAACAACACAGAAAGACAACTTGTACTATATACTTATATATATACTTACATATGCAAAGCTTGTACTATATACTTATATATGAGGTTCCCTTGTTCTCAGAGATCAGGGTAGGATCTAGAGAAAATACTTCTTTTACAGAAGGGATAGGAAACCCCAAAATGACACTCTATATTTCTTTATACTGAAGATAACATATCTTTCAGTATTTGAAATGATCACATTTGACCTTTGTAACATGAATATTTGCAAAGTTCTGATAAATCTCCTTTGCATATTAGTATTAATTTTTGAAGGGTAACCTAGGAAAGAAACCAAATGTAAAGGGATCTCATTCTTGAGAGACAAGCTTAGATTTTTCCATTATTACTAATGCCTATTTGTCAGGAATGTTTTTCTTGGAAGTAAGTTTCATGATAGTGATAAAACATTTGTGAAGATTTGTAGCATCAAAACTGATCCTAACATTACCTGTAAAGTACCGGTCAGGAAGTCCTTTATTAAACTAACCCACAAAATACTTATAAGTTTAGTTTCTAGCACTATCTGGTAAACGAAAAACATAACAGTGAGGATACTCTCTTCATATCTATGTTCTAGATAAGTTCAACAAGAGCAGCTTGACAATGCTGAATGAAGGCAGCACCTCACCACAATGTTAGAAGGCAAGAACACATATTTCCACCACTTTTGAAAAATCTTTAATAGAAAAAGGCACAACTTTCCCCCCTTTGTGCTAGTAGCCAGTAGACTAACATTTTCAAGTTACATTTAACAAAATGTCTTGAATGGTTGGATATGGTGGTGCACTCCTGTAATCTCAGTGACTTGGGAAGCTGAGGCAGGACAATAGAAAGTTCAAGGCCAGCCTCAGCAACTGAGAAAGACACTTAACAACTTAGGGAGACCCTGTCTCAAAATAAAATACAAAAAGGGCTGGGGATATGGCTTAGTGGTTAAGTGCCCCTGAGTTCTGTCCCTGGTACTAAAGGAGGGGGAGTCTTGAGTGGTTATTATTTTCCTGTTTTGTGCGTAGGGCATTTCTGGGGTTGAACGTAGGGCCTTGCCCATGCTAGGCAAATGCTCTACCACTAAGCCACACTGTCAGCACTTGAATTGTTATTATTTTAATGTAAAGAGAAACTAACTGCATTCTTAACACCTTCTCTCTCTCTGAAGTCTTCCTAAAGAGAAAGTAGAGTAGAACATCTTTAAGTAGCTGTTCAGGACAACACTAGAGAAGAATCACATGACTGAACATGTTTAATTGCAAAGACACTAAATCCATGTTCCTGAAGCAAAAATGGCAATAAAGCAAGATGAGAGAATTTTTTCTGACTGGCTGTGGATTTCAGGAAGATGAGTAACTCAAAGATAACTGATGTTTCAGGTTTAAAAGACTAATTATATATAAACAGAAATAAGGAGATTAGGAAGGGTAAGTTTAAAAGTTCAGTTTTAGATACTCAGAGTTTTAGGTAAGAACACAACATCTAAATTTAAGTGTCCACAAATACTAAGACATGCAAAATTGAAGTTCAGAAGAAAGGTAAGAATTACAATAATGGATTTAAGGCTCATCAAAATAGAGATAATAGTCGTGTGTGTGTGTGTGTGTGTGTGTTTCCCAATGAAAAATATACAGAAAAAGCAGATAAGTAAATGGCTAGAAGTGAACTTTAGCAAAAGCTTTCATTTATGAGTGGGAAGGAGAAGTAAGTGTAGCTGTGAAAGATAATAGGACAGTCTACTCTGTCTGATTTACTGATAAAATCTCTAACCTGATACAAAGATATATTTGGTTTTAAATTTTGCATGTAGGGCAAGAATTGTTACCCACTAAAGATGAAACCTTTAAGACCACTTTGATGCTGATGATTGGTGCATCAGACCTTCATTCTCTCTCTGGATTCTTCTAAAGCCAGGGTCCTGGGTACAAATTTAGCACTACAAATGAGACAGACCTGTGGGAGATCTGGAAGCTAACACTGAAGAAACGTTCCTCTTCTGTGCCTTTTCAGCTATTGCTTGTGATAGGTAAGATCATCAACATGTGAGATAATTCTCCAATAGCATTTTACTTTCTACCCCAGCTTCTTGAATTTTTTTTTGTGGTGGGACTAGGGATTGAATTCAGGGGCACTCAACCACTGAACCACATCCCCAGCCCTTTTTTTGTATTTTACTAGAGACAGTGTCTCATTGAGTTGCTTAGTGCTTCGCTGTTGCTGAGGCTGGCTTTGAACTAGTGATCCTCTTGTCTCAGCCTCCAGAGCTGCTGGAATTACAGGCATGTGCCACTGTACCCAGCTGGCTTCTTGGATTTTGAGGAGTAATGATTAAAGCCACAGCCACTTGATATGACTCCTCAATTCCTGCATTATAGCTTCAAGTTTCATTAAATTCCTTTCTATTTAGAATATTGGGAGCAGTTTCTATTTCTTGAATAGACACAGTATTTGGTACCTGAATTAGATGCAGAAAACAGACTTTCAAACTGTCAAATTGGGGTTAGATATGTAACCCAATTAGATATGAAAGTGATCATCCTCTATGTCTAATGGAAAATGGGATCCTTAAAGTCCATGCTCTATACAGGAGCAAGTCAATTACTTAAATTATCACCTAAGTTTTTGTGAAATGAGCAGTTGGAATGCAGCTTGTCAAACCATGGGATAGGAACCACAACAGGAACAAGGCAAATGAAAACACAGAGTGGACAGCTGCTCCGGTCTCCACTGGAGAGCTTCAAAAAGAAAATGAAAACACAGGACTTTAAATTATTGGCTTAAGGCAAGTTCAGACAAAGGCACTCCTCCCCTAAAATAATCTTATCTCTTGCAGCCACAGGGTTGTCATAGCTGAAAGTCAGACAGGAGTCTGATCTTGTGAGTTACTGAATTATTGCATAGGTGGGAAAGTTCCAGACAGCCTCACTGTGGTCTCTCTTGTGAAAGTTAGGGTGTTTATTCAGAAAAAAAAGTGGGGAGGGAGTACTTGTCTGAATCTAGCAACCTTAACTTTAAGGCAAAAATCTGGAGAATTAGAATGGATTTTAAAGCTGCTAGGCAGGAAAGAATATTATATTAGATTTTAATGTAATTAATAATTAGCAATTTGGGTGAACATGCAAAAAGTGTGGGTTCAAATCTCCAGCATCTGGTAGTGGCTCTAATTATAGTGGTTTCCAAATTGAAGTCCTCAAGCCAACAGGAACAGCATTACTTGGGTCCTCATTAGGAATGCAAATTCTTAGGCCCCACCTCAGATCTCCTGGATTAGAAATTCTGAGCCAGGTCCAGCAATATGAGTTTAGTGAAGTCCATATATCCTGATGAAGGTCACTGAACACTGCTGAATGTACTTTTTCCAGGTCCTCAAACAGGGACCTTAATCAGATTGAGTGTGCATATAGGAAAGGGACATGCCCAATTTTGTTTTAAGACTTTTTCCTTTTTTTTTTTTTTTAAGTTTTAGCAAAATTAAATGGACATGGACAGAGATTTTCCAGATGTGCACTGACTCCACACATGCATAACCTCACCCATTATGAACATCCCCTATTCTACTATATTCTGGAGCAGACTGTAAAAGAATTGGTTTAATTTTTCATTTAAATGTTTGATAGAATTTACCAGTGAATCCATCTGGGGTTTGGTGCTTTCTATTTTGGAAGGTTGTTAATTATTGATCCAATTTCTTTTGTACATTATAGCCTATTTAGATTGCCTATTTCTTATTGTGTATATTTTGGCAAATTGTGTCTTTTGGGAAATTTTTCATACAGGTTATTAAATTTGTGAGCACAGAGTTGGTCATAGCATTCTTTTATTATCCTGTTCAGGTCTGTAGGATTTGTAGAGATGTCTACTCTTTATTTCTGATATTAGTAAAGTGACCTTCCTCCCTGCCCCCTCTTTTAGTTAGCTGGCAAGAGACTTGATCTTTTATCAATCTTTTCAAAGAACCAACTTCTGGTCTTATTAATTTTCTCTGTTGATTTTCTGTTTCTGATTTTATTGGTTTGTGCTCTAATTTATCACTATTTCTTTTTCTTCTTACTTTGGATAATGTACTTTTCTTTTTCTTTTTGCCCAAAGTGGAAGCTTAGGTGAATAATTTTAGACCTCATTTTTTTCTAGTAAATGCATTAAATGCTATAATTTTTCTTCTAAGTGCTGCTTTTACTGAATCCCACATTCTATGATAGGTTTTTTAAAAATATTTTAAAGTTGTTGATGGACCTTTATTCTACTTATTTGTATGTGGTGCCAAGAATTGAACCTAGTGCCCCATGCATACCAGGCAAGCATGCTACCACTGAGCCACAACCCCCAGCCCCCATTTTATGATAGATTTTGTTTACATTTTCATTTAGTTCAAACTATTTTGGAATTTCTCTTGAGATCTCTTCTTTGACTCATGTGTTAATTAGAAGTATGGTGCTTAATATCTACCTATTTTGGGATTTTCCCGATTTTTGTGGTTGTTTTTGTTGTTGTTACTGATTTCCAGATTAATTCTTTTTGTGACCTAAAAGCAGACAGTATATTATTTATATTCTTTTAAATTTGTTAAGATGTGTTTTATGGCCCAGATTTTTATCTGTCTTGATGAATGTTCCATGCGAGCTTGAGAAAAATGTGTTGTCTGCTGCTGTTGGATAAAATAATCTGTGGATGTCCATTATATTCCATTGATGTTGTTAAGTTTAAATACGTCCTTACTGATTTTCTTCCTAGGGGAATCTGTCCATTTCTGATAGAGTGGTAAAATCTCTAATTGTACTAGTGGATTCATCTCTCTCTCCTTACAGACCTGTCAGTTTTTGCCTCATGTAGTTTGATGCTCTGATTTTAGGTGCATACACACCAAGGACAGTTATATCTTCCTGGATAATTGACCCCTCTGTCATTGTGAAATGCCCTTCTTTATCCCAGGTTCCACAATTAATCCAACCTGAAGCTACATGGGCTTCATTCTATGAGATCTAAAGGTACTCAAAATGTTTGCAGCAGATTTAAATATTATAGAATGCCTCTGAAATGCTCCAGTACAGGCCTCTTGTGCTATAGAGCAGAGCCGCATCTTCAGATAGCCACTCCTTTGGAAAAATTGTTGTTGGTTTACTTCTAGAGACTTAGATTCTGATCACAGAACTTTAAGTGATCCTCAGACCTAAAGTGGGTGTTATTTAATATACAAAACCATAAAGGTAAATAAGTACAAGTACACTCCATTATTAAATGGAAGTTTTAGTAAGAGATCAGTTTTAAGGAGGTCATGAATCAGCAGGTAGGTTGTATGAACAGAAGGTTTATCTTCCCAGTGTAACTACTCTCTCTTCTATATTGCTGTTTTGTCCATTTCTCCCTCAAATCATACCTATGGCCTCTGGGGAGCTCCTTATGACTAGCTTCTGAAGAATAAAAAATTCAAGTTTGGTTTAGAGATGGCTCCTCATGCTAGAACCAGCTGGAAGTGATCTGATGAATCATATCTCCACAAAGGGATGACCTTGACAGTAGAAAGAAATCTTCCTACTAAATTGAACTTTCAGCAGTGTATCCGATTTTCTACTTTATGTCAAAGGAAAGTTGACAAGGCACATGGAACTACTTCAAATCAATGATTGACCTGGATGACAAGGGACTTGGAAAAATTAAATTGAAGCATGGTGACAAGAAGTTTTGGGGAAATGACAGTGGATGGACCTTCAGAATAGATAAATAGCACAAGATTACTTTTATCTCATGTGAATGCAAAACAAACAGGCTCTCAATAATCAGAGATAAGAGAACACCATAGGAAGTGGCCATGATGTCAGAATTGGAAGTTGTGAATAGGCTGAATGACACAGGCTTCCCACTCCCAAGGCTGATAATGTCTATCATTACCACTGAGTCCTCAGTCAGCCAACGCCCAAGATCAATGCTAAGCTTCCATCATAGCATCCTTGTCCAGAGAGACAGTCCCCTACCAAAGAACAGGTTGATGACTAATTCCTTTTACCTGAGAAGACAGTAGCAAACTCTCTACACTGAAATATCTTTTTTTTTTTTTTGGTCTTTGATTCTTTTTTTTTTTTTAATTTTTTATTTTTTTTATTGGTTGTTCACAACATTACAAAGCTCTTGACATATCATATTTCATACATTAGATTGAAAAATATGGAACGCTTCACGAATTTGCGTGTCATCCTTGCGCAGGGGCCATGCCAATCTTCTCTGTATCGTTCCAATTTTAGTATATGTGCTGCCGAAGCGAGCACTACACTGAAATATCTTAAAAATGAATGTCCTTCTCTAGTCCACATTGCTCTGCTAGCACCATCATCTGTGGACCTATTCAGGATCATGGTTTCTTACACAATACTGCTCCTGCCAAGGTTCACTTTACTGCACAAGAAGTGAGACAACAGACTCATCCCACAGAGTTTGTCAATTTTACCACATATCCCATCTGCCCAACAAGTTTATGTAGTTTCACCTACCGAGCAAGTTAATAACTCCATCATTGTAGCAAGCGAAAAGTTTGATAAGATCTTTGAAAAGAAGCATAAATGCAGCATTTATAACACCATTTGTTAGTTCGTTTGGATGCACCTGGAAACAGATGAAAATTTAATGTCAGCTGCATATCATCAAGTCAATATTTTTCCCAAATCACATTAAAGTGTAATTTTACTAAGAAATCCAATTACTAAGAAATTCACTTGTATTCTACAAATGTTGTAACTTTAGTGACACTAATAATATCAAAAGATGGATGGCATCTTGTTCTGCATTTAGTTTTTAGTTTAACTTAAGTCAATGAAACTAGGCTGTTAAAGATGTATACACATTCTGTTGACCAATGAACCACAGATCCGTCAAATTCAGTGTTTGGACACCTGATTTTCTATTACTTTTACCAGGTTAAATTACATTTCTTCTATTTCCTCTATCTTAAAGTCTCTGTGACCATGAAGGTTCAGGCTCAAGGAGCCTGTAGTGATCTCAGGAAGAATGGAGGGGTTGTATCTTAGCCAGCTACTTCTTTTTTTAAAGAAATTTTTTTTAGTTGTCAATAGATCATCATTTTATTTATTTTATACGATACTGAGAATTGAACCGAGTGCCTCACATACGCTAGGCAAGTGTTCTACCACTGAGCCACAATCCTAGCCTGTTAGCCAGCTACTTCTAAAACACTGAGACTCACAGCCATTCAACCATTCACTAAATATGCCATTACCAACAAAGAAGAATATTTTCTCCCACTCCTCAGTCTTTGTTCACAATTCTTAGACTTTGTCCCCTCCACCCCCCACTGCTTTTATGACTTTTTTCCTTTAAGGCAGAAAAAAACCCTTACCAAGGGCGAATAAAGCAAAGGAAAATAAATGGAAAGGAAAAAAAAATTAAGAGAAGCAACTCATTCCATAGATGTGTAGTTAAGTCCTTACTGTAAAATCTATCAAAACCAACAAGATGGTTTGCTGCCTTTACTGAAATTTCACAGGAGTTAGGTGGCATGTCAGGGCTCAATTATAGACTAAGTCACATAATCTTAACAGAGACTTTAAGCTTCTAATATTTGAGGAAAGCCTTTGTATTAGGCAACAATAAAAATACAGATGACTAAGTGACGAAGTGAGTTAAAATTTTTCCAACATGTGAAAAAAATGTCTTATTTTCATGAGTCAGGTTTTCTTATTTAAATTTTTTATTTGGAGGTAACTGTAAATTCACATGCAGTTTTAAGAAGTAATACAGGGAGATCTCATATCCCATCTACCCAGTTTCTCCCAAAGGGAACATCTTAAATTATAGTCAAAAACAATACGACAATGAGGATATTGACAGTGACACAATCAACCAATCTTATTTCCAATTCCCTTGTTTTACTTGTACCTATTTGTGAGTGTGTATGTAATTAGTTCTATGTGACTTTATCACATGTGTGGCTTAGTGTAGCTGCTGCCACCACAGCCAAATACAGATATAGATTTAAGACACCAATCACTGACACTGCCAGGAAGAACCAAAGATAATTAATTCTCTTTGGTGCAGTGTCACCTAAGCTATCCCCATAAAATGATTTTCAACGGCAGATCAAGTAAGTTAGCTGCCTGCAGGTAACATCTCGTAGATGACCTCATCCTGTCAAGCACAAATAGGAGGCCACTATCCTGCTCAGAACAGAAGGTTCCAAGAATTCAGGACTCATATTTTTCCATGACTTAAACACTTGACAAGCTACTTCCAAACTGGGGTACCCAAATCCTCTCTATTGTGCTTAACAGTCTAAGTATTCATCAAATTTATTTAAATGAAGAAAAAAAAAAACCCTAAAGCTGCTTCCTGAGGAAATCTCTGGATTTACCTGTAGCCCATCTTCAAAGGAAAGACAATATTGATTATATAAGGAACATTTTTCTGGTGAGATACATACATCAAATTCAAGAAGTGCATCAATTTGTCCCTGCAGTATTGGCATACTCTTTAGTAGCTTCTCAGGAGCCATTGTCCTCATTACACCATCAGCCCTACAATAAGTTTTAAAAAGAAAAGGATAAAACTTCCTTGCTTACAGGAAATCCAAAATATACATCACACACACACATACACATACACACACACACACACACACACACACACACACACACACACACACACACTGTTCCAAGCTCTACCCCCTTCCCATGTTCATGTCCATCTTGTGAGGTCAACATGAGGCATTATGAGGTTGTAGCTATTTCCCATTCCTATATCCTCTTGTGCATTCTCAATCCTTAACCACACAGGTGATGCTTTCTTTCTATCTGCACTACTCTCAGGCAGAAAAGCAATGCAGCCTGATAAAAGAGGTCAGTTGAATTTTTGAATAGATTCTTAAAAATCTGTAAAACAAACAATAGCCATTTTTTGTTCTTTTGAGAAAGAGATAACATGTCTTGGAAGTCTACAAAACCTGTAGACCTGGGAATGCTACCACCATCCAGTGAGGAAATGCATGTTGGCATGTACTTGTTGCTCAAATGGAGATGGCAGTTTAGCGGTAGAACACCCGACTGGAGGTTGGTGCTGGAGGGGACATCAGAAGGGACAGTGTGCCCTATATACATCTGCAAACCTCTTAGGGAGTCCCTGCATTCAGCAATAGTCAAGGAGTGGCAGTATCACAACAGCTGAAGGAAATACCCAGGTTGATAATGGTCACCTTCAGAGTCTCTCCCTTCCCAGCACTGGAGAAAGCATCCCAGAGTGTCCTTAAGGGCCCACATGGGGGTGCACTGTCTTCTAAGAAGGTCATGGACATATTACAGAGAAGTCACAATAAACTGAGAACATCAGGAATGGTGGCAGAAGTCAGAGGACGGTGTATGATCTAGAATCATCTCTAATGATAAGGGGATACAGGAAAAAAAAAAAACCCTAGTTTTGTGAAGTATTCACCTAGAAGAAACTGATATATTTTGAGAAGGCAAGTTTGCATTTTCCATCACTATGCTGAAAAGGTAGCTCAAAGTTAAGTTCAGGTCAGCTATGACAAAGACACAGATATATCTTTTCATGTGGGTTCCTGAAAATAAAAATATTAAATCTTCTACAATACGTTACCATTATTTTAAGTTAGGAACAGATAAAAGATGTGTACAAACTTTTGGCTGAACACTCTTGACGAGATTCAAACATCTATTTAGAGGTAAATAAATGTAATTATGGGTTAAAATTCAAGTATTTCAATGAGGTTTTCTAATCAATAGGTAATATTAATAATTAGTATGATTATGAAATGTGTTTATTTCTTAGGACAGTATTACTTCTTTCAAAACAGATTCCACAACACACGCACTTTAATTTTTACCTCAAAACCCCTGAAATAGCTATTGTCATCTACTGCCACTCTACTTTTAAATACCTCTAGCCAATTCTCTCCCTCTTCAATTATTTAAAGGTGTTCATGTGTTTAAGAATTTGGCATTAATTTTAGTAAATAAAATTTCAGACCATGTAAACTCTGAGCAGCTACTCAGATTTTCTTTGCATGAAGACATGAACAAAGTAATGCATATGGCAACCTCATGGCTAACTTCTATAACATTATTTATTGATCATCTTTCAGGTGGTTGTAAACTAGGCCTTCATGATCAAAATTAATTGGCACATAAGCTTCGTTAAAATAAATCAAGTATGCTTCAAGGACGTATCCTGTTCCAGTAAACACGGGAAAGAAAAATATCATACCCTTTCTTCACTCTGGCAAAATCAAATGCCATCTGTCTGTATGAGAAAGCCTTTTCATTCAAATATCTACTATAGCGCCTTATGAAGGTAGACATGTCATAACCTAGGGGAGAAGGGAGAGGAAATAAAATTAATTAATAAGATACTTTGTGTTGTACTAAGAATTTTTTTTAACTCCTTAAATGATGAGGTCAAATAATGTATCAGCAGACCTCATTTAAATTCCTATTTCCAGAGCCAAATCAGAATAACTAGTTTAGTTATTCGACCATCCTTGTACACAATGTCTCTTCTGATTTTTCCTTGCATGTTTGTTCACTGTTTCAATAACAACATGTTTCATATTTAATCCAAGTAGCCCTCTGCTAATAGTCTACCTGTTTGATGTGTTTGCCATATAGACAGCCATAAGTATGGTGAATGAACATTATTGCATTTCAAACTCTATAAATCCATAAAGAAAATTTCTTTAATATTTAAATCATTAAAAAAAATTTAGATGGCATCTTTCATTTCACTGTCTTCTGCACCTTCATAAACCATCTATGGGTCTAGTATACCCACAGTTAATTTCTAAACTGAACATCAAAAATGATAAAAAATAAAATTAATATGGAGTTGTCTACAATTGAATATTCAAAAATTACTTTTATATAGTTACTTTTATATTTTTCTTAAAATATAAATATAAATATTTATTAAGCTATGAGTTGCAGTGATTCCACATTAATAACCTCCCATTAAACTCAAAGCATTAGCAAAGATAATTATTTAAATATTCTCACCATGGGATCCACTTTTGTCCAAAAAATTGCTGAGATTGAATAATGTATTTCTAGAGGCCAAATACTGAATAAATCTCTGAAACACAAAAATTAGAATTAAATGTCTAATCAGACTTTTAAAAAATTTTTGACCATAGGGAAGTTTTTTTTTTTTAAACAAATTTTCATTGTGATCTCTTTTATTGGTCATAATGCTTTATATTTTTCTGATGTTCTCTAAGGGAGAAAAACTTTGACTAATACCCACTAAATTAGAATTAAATTCTATGATCTTTAATTTCTGCATGTAATAGGAATACTGAAAACTTCATAGAATTTAGTAGGTATTCCATAGAAAAGGAATAATTGTAATTTTATCATTATTTTCCAAAATTAAGTATTTTATAACAGCCATTTTCACTCAAAGGAATAAGGAACATTTTCTAAGGGGAAAATAGTCTTATTGCTCCTCTACCCTAACAACAATTTTTTCCTCACTAATAGGCTTATATAGTATTTATGTTTTAGGCACAAGTAATGTTCAGTATTTTGGTATCTCTAAGACCAGCTCTAACTTAAAATTTATTTTCATAAAAATAACCAAATGGAAGATTATGATTTTTTAAGAGAGAGAGAAGAGAGAGAGAGAGAGAGAGAGAGAGAGAGAGAGAGAGAGAGAGAGAGAGAGAGAGAATTTTAATATTTATTTTTTAGCTTTCGGTGGACACAACATTTTTGTTTGTATGTGGTGCTGAGGATCGAACCCGGGCCACACGCATGCCAGGCGAGCGTGCTACCGCTTGAGCCACATACCCAGCCCCAAAGATTATGGTTTTGTCCAGGTGATTTTGAACCATGGATTTCTTCTTCTCCAAATTAACAAAAATTTAAAGAGCCATACTCTTTTAACATTGCCATATTCTTCCATAAATGCCTTCCTCCTCTACCCACCCACCTCCTCCCCAAAATTAGTTTATCTAGCTTACCTCATTTCCATGCACCATGAGATGATGTGTGGTCACTAAAGCTTTAAACACAACCACCCAGCTGCTATTTGTTGCTCGCTCAAAGAGCGTGTCAGCCATCTGAGGGATATTAACATTGGTCTCATTGGTAGCCTGGATCAAGTCTATAAATTAAAAGACATGAATCAATGGTGTTAACATTAAATATACAAATTCACTTCAGACTTTAAATATTTAATCCTCTTCACTAAACCATTACTTCGAAATTACTGGTTTAAAAAATTAAACCATAATAGTTTTATAAATAGACACAGTAAGTACATTACTTACCCAATGTATTTATTTATGTATTCTTGAGTTTATTTTTTTTAGTTGAATTCTTTTCTGAATTTTATCTGTTTTTCTTGGACTGATATCATTTTTTAAATTACAAACTTCAGGAGAGCTAAGATTTATGTTAATCTTGTTTTGCTCTAAAAACAATGTCTCAAATGTATAGGCATTTATCCTAAACACCATTTGAAGGCAAAAACTTAAACGTGTTTTTTGAAGCATGATAGCTAAAATTAATCACTGGGATTAATTTTGAAGAGTGCTAATTAATATACTTATCATGTGAGTGTCAGAATAAAAGCAAAAAAAAAAGAATTCCATTATGTTTATCTGAGCTTTCATAGAATATCATGCATGCTTTAAATTACTATGATTTGACCTGAGTTTATAAGACAGTAAAACCTTTAAAATATATTCATGTCCATATCTATATGATTCCAAGTATAGTGGGGATTATATAGTGCTAAACACGGGGTGCTCAATGTTCAAAAAAAGTGCTTAGTGTCAAAAAGTTATCTGGGGTAAATAAAGGTCATGTGATAAAGAACAAAAAAACAGAATCTAAGCCACACGGAGGCAATGCAGTGGTGAGTGCTTCCATGGCACAGATGGACTTCTTAGAACAGCATATACAGCATGGGTTTTATTATAAGCCATATCCACCCTGCAGAGAACCACATGTGATATCCCAATTCCTAGGACATCCCAGGCAACAAATGCAGAGACGAATCCACCCTTTTTCTTACTCAAAATTTGCACCCAATAATCATTAAGCTACACATTTACTTTATCTCTATCCACAATAAACAAGGTTTGCAAAAATTGACAGTCCATCACTGAAGTGGCTCTTATTGCTTAAACTTAAGGATATTAGTAATTGTTTGAATTATAAATGGAGAAGATTAAAATAAATATATATAAATTATATATGCTTTACATTTATTTCAAATTCCAGTTTTCACTCATTCCTATACTGTCAATATTTTCCCAGTATTTGCTTTCATTGCAATTCTACTCATCCTTCAGGAAAGCTTTCCTGGTACTTTTTTAAAATACAGTCCCACATGTGAACACCCTCTAATTTAACACCAGAATCACTCTGTTCCTGCTGTTTTTTCACATTAGATGCAAACCTGCCACACCAAAACTCCTTAAAGATGGAGGCTGTCACGTTAATGTCTGTTTCCTGTACAGTACTTCAGAGCTCTGCACAATAAATGATTTTTGAGCAAAATGTACAAAAAACATTCTTCCCCAAAATATAAATATCTCTTTGAAAAAGAAAAACTCACTATGCTATAATATGGTTTCCTGAGATTATATCATGTATCTACTTTGTCCTTAAGATTCTGTGCCAGTCACAAATCTTCTGTTCATTTTATTATTGAATTGGGTTCTATAAACACAGAGGAGACAAATACATGTAGTAAGAGCTAAAATCCTATAAGAGATGAGTAAAGAAAGTCAACATGATAGAGCAGAAAACCCAGATCCAGAGCCCACCTCAAACCCAACTAAATGTATAATCTGGAAAAATTATTTAATCTCTCTTTAACTCATACCTTTCAGAATATTATAAAAGCTACAAAATGTCTGAGAGAGTGAGTGCTCGAAATAATCATATGTAAGTACTATTACATACACAGAGCATTTTGAGAATATATTAGGGGCATTAGGAAAGAATCTATGGGGAAGGAAAGTTGAGTGGGTCCCTGGTAAGCAATGGGATGTGAGAAAGTGAGAAGGTTAAATTTTTTAACAAGTGTACAAAGTATAAGTCCTTCAAAGGTGTGTATCCTTGGAGAGCCACAGTGATCTGTGGGCTAGGTATGTGTGATATATAGGAAGGAGGACACTTAAGCTGAGGGATTAGGGAATGGACAATAAAGTGTCATATTTCACACTTGAGAGATTGAATTTCATCTTTTGGATAAAGAGGAGCTCCTTTTAGTCTTTCAGCAGAAAAATACCACCCCCCCCAAAAAAAAACTTGGCTTTTACAGATGACCATTTTATTCAGTGACTATTAAATACCATATGACAGGTATAAGAGAGGCACAGGACAAGGAACAATCTCCTTTGTATGGAAAGATGTTCTATAAGATAGGAAAGCAGTTTGTTAAAAAGCCTCGTTGAGAGTCCGGAATGAAAGAGGTGAAACTGAACTGATGAGAAGGCAGTGCAGATGGAAGGAGATAATGAAAGGAGCAGAAAGATAGTTAGGAGATACAATTGACTGGATTTCCAGGTGAGCAAATGAATATTACAAGCAAAGGAAAAGCAATCTAGGACTATTCCAGATTTCTGGGCTGACAGTCTAGTAAATGCTACTTATTGAAAGTGCAGGAAAGTTGGTTTTAAGAAAGACACAAACTATACATATGTATATATATTTCAAGATTTAATGAAAATAATAACTTTTACTGTATATATATATATATATAATTTTTTTGAAATGGGGTCTTTCTGTTCTCCAGGTTGGTCTTAAATTCCTGGAATGAGGTAATCTTCCTGCCTCTGTCTCAGTGTAGTGGGGACTATAGACATGTGCCACTGACCCTGCTATTATACTAATTTTGTTAATATTCTATATCAGGGGCTGGCCTACTATATGCTTACTGGGAAAATCTTGCCAATTTCCTATGTTGGGAAAGTTTTATTGGAATGTAGCCATGTTCATTTATTTATATATCATCTGAGGCTGCTTTCACACTACAATGACATAGTTGAATAGTTATAACAAATTCAGTTTCAACTCAACTCAGTGATCCATGAGCCCAAAATATTTGTTATCTGAGCCTTCATAGAAAATGTTTGCTGTCCTGCTCTACGTCACTAAATGGGAAGTGTGCGTAAAACTTTTGTGATGCATAAAAGGATCAATAGCTGTTTCACAGCAAAGCAACTCCAGATTGAATTGAGGTGAACTAACTATTTTTTTCCTGAACCACTATTTTCACTTTAAAAAATGTTTGACAGACTTCAAACTATAGTGATTCAGACTTAGAACAGAGTGGGAGATATTTTTTCAAAGATTAAAGAAAAGTGGGCTTGTGACTTCAAAGAAAATGACAGTACTAGTTATCAATGACAAAATTTAATCTTTCAAACAAGCATCAAAATTTTAAACATCTCTCCCACAGCAAGCTTGACATATTTCCTGTTTTCAGAAAATCTTTTGATATTATTGGTGACATTAATTTCATTTATCAATAATTATGTAATGAAATGTGTAAACGTTTGAAAGATATGAATAACTCAATAAACTAATATTTTCCAATGACTAGTGAATAATGTTACAAAATAATGCATGGGTAAAAGATCCATTCAAAGTATAAGACAGACCAACAGACTTTAATATGACAGAATACAAAATGTTCACGGATGTGGTTCAGATTCAACAATGCAACTTCTTTTTAAGAAACTGTCTCTTGGACAGTTGTGTAGTACCAAAGAAGAATATTCAAAAATTTCTGAAAAGGCTATTTAGATAGTTCTATTTCCAACCACATATGTTTGTAAGGCCAAATTTTATTCCTATATTCAAATGAAATAATACATTCCAGCAGATTGAATATAGGAATAGAGAAACAGTCTTCTATTGAGAAAGACACTGAGGAGATTTGTGAAATTATAAAACAATACCACCATTCTCACTAATTTTCTTCATTTGGAAAATAATGATTTCCCCTAAAAGTATAATTTGTGTTAACATGTCAATAGGTTTATTATTGTCATTTAAAAGTGAATATTTTAAAACTTTCCCAGTTTTAGTTTCTAATAAAGTAAATATCTGACATAAGCAAAAGCTCTCAATACATAAACAAAAGTTCCTCAATAACTTAAGAGCATAAAAGAGTCTTGAAATCAGTTTAGAACTGCTATTTTCATATGTACCTAGAAAAAGAACTGTTCAGTAGTGGGGCATGCACACATTTAACTTGAAAATGTTTTTTCATAGTAATGACATCAAATTATGGTCTTACTAGTAGATTATGTATGTTTCTACTGTTCCACTTCCTTACCACCACCACCACCACCAACAACAAAAAAACTGGTTTCCATTTAAAGAATTTAAAAAAAATTAAATGAAAGCAAAATATAGCTATAAACTGCAGAAAAAAATATTCTTGAAATCCAAGAGAATTTAAATGCTTCTTGTCATATTTGAGTCCTCAGAATTAAAAGTTTTAAACTTAGGAAGACATAGCTGGTATCTTTTTCGTAGTTTGAAAAACAGCTTTACTGAAGTATAGTTTACCAAAAAAAAAAAGCCTTACACATATTATAATGTATACTATTGGATAAAATTTAGAAAAATGCATTCATAAAATTTTCACAAAAAAATAAAGAAATGAACCTAAGTCAACCCTCATGGTTTCTTCATGCCCCTTTACATTCTTTCTTCCCCCTCCTTACTCCCTTCCCTACTGCCCCTTGGCAACCACCAATTTAATTTCAGTCAATGTAAATTAGTTTACATTTTCTAAATTTTATATAAAGAGAATGAAACTCTTCTCTGGTGGGGAAGAGGTCTAGATTCCTGCGGTCAGCAACATTATCTGAAGATTCACTCACCTTGTTACCTGTATCAATAGCTCAGACCCTTTTTATTGCTGAGATATAGTTCCATAACACAAACATACCAAAATTGTTTCCTTATTTACCTGCTAATGAAATTTGAGGGTAATTCCAGTGCTATTACATAAAGTTGTTATGAGTATTTATACACAATTACTCATAAAATAAATGGATATATGCTTTCATTTCCCTGGGGTAATTGCCTAGGAGTAGACTAGTTGAGTAATTTTTGATATTTGAGAAACTACTTCCAAAACATTTCTATCATGTTACATTCCCAGCAGTGTATGAATGTTCCAGTTGTTGTACATCCTTGCCAAGTTTGGATATGGTCTTTTTAATTTGGTTTGCCATTCTAACAGGTGTGGTATGCATCTCATGGTGGCTTTTCTTTGCATTTCCCTCATGACTAATGATGTTATTTAATACACCTTTGTTTAGTTTTATTCAGTTGTTCTGGGCAGGAGTGTATATACTGACCCTCCTTGTTGTACCATCTTGCCACAAATTATGCATCTCTCTTTTGGGAGATTTTAAGCAACTGAAAATTTATCTAAGAAAACCTCTTTGAGGTAAGATAACTCATTCACAAGAACATGAAAGAAATAGTTGTAGTGGGAAAATAACTTTTAGTAATTGTAAACCATTGTTCACTAAAATAAAAAATAGCAACTAATCTAAACAGTGCTCCAAACTGTGGCTACTTATATCTTTTAGATTAGATAGGCCTTATTAGAGGGCCTTCATTACCTCTTGCTTGGACTGCTCTGTGATCTCTTCTCTGGATCACCTCCAGCACAATTAGATATATTTGTGGCAAATTAACTACCCAAGAGTAATCTTCTGAGCCCGGTGCAGTGGTGCACGCCTGTAATACAGGCTAGGGAGGCTGAGGCAGGAGGATGGTGAGTTCAACGCTAGCCTCAGCAAAAGTGAGGTGCTAAGTAACTCAGTGAGACTCTATCTCAAAATACAAAAAATAGGGCTGGGGATGTGCCTCAGTGGTCGAGTGTCCCTGAGCAATCCCCAAGTACCCTCCACACACACACAAAAAAAGGAAAAGAGTAATTTTGTCCATTGAATTAAATATGAATAATTCAAGTTTATACTTTATACCTTAAAACTTGAGCAAAATGTATTTAATTAAAGTATAAGTTTAAGTATAGGGTTTCTATCTTATACTTTATCTTGAGGATAAGGCCTTTCATTAGAAGATTCAACTACCTTCTTGATATCTTCTCTGCCATAAATTACAATACCTTTTTGTGCTGTTCTCATTTCCTAGAATGTTTCTGCTATCACCCTACTGAGGTTTTATGTCCCAGGGTCAATCTCAAATAGTTAAATTTCCTTTAATAATTCTTACCATGGAGTCTTTTTCTGATAGATATTGCCTTCAAATGGAAGAGAGACTTCAATCTTCTCTTCCAGGCAGCCTAGGAAGCAAGTTCACAGCCTGACTCTGCTACTTAAGTTAGCTGGATTTCTGTGGCTCTATTTATGCACTTAGCAATGAGGATGACATTAACTACCTTACAGAATAGACAATGTCATTTATGCTAATTCTTACCTTATATACCACTGTTGTAGTCCTTATTACACAGAATTATAGTAATTAGTTTATATGTCTCTCCTCCACTAGAGCTACAGGTTCTAAAGGTAGGAATGAAGTCATATCTATATCTTTGGATCCTTGAAACCTAACACAGGCCTTGATGTATATAACTGACATATATAAAACACAATAATTAGAGATGGTTATAACTGGCTTATTATCTGTCTCAATCTAAAATAATTTAAAAATTAATGATAGGTATTAGAAGAAATTTTCCTTTAATAATTCTTACCAGATATAACTGAATCAAAAATTAGGATTAGTTACTCTCTGTTTCATTGTTATATATACTTTTGTCAGCAGCCTAAATTTAGAAAGGCATTCTCTATTACATCTAAAAATCTCAGTCCTAAGTTTAATTATATGATTTATAAAGCTCTACTGGGACAAGTTCCCTTTGACTGAATGCCAGAAAGAAAAACAAAGATTGGCCATTCTTTTAGCATAATATCATTGTCTAACTCTGAGCTTCCACAAAAAGAAAATAAGAAGCTATACAACAAAGTCCAGAGACAGACTAATATACAATTTTATTACATAGTAGCAGCTCACACTATGTGTCACATGAACTAATATATATGCAAAATTATATACTAGTTATTTTAAATTTATTTTTCCTTTCCCTCTTTCCTTTCCTCCATCCCCCCATTATAGAATAATTTTTACATCCCCCTCATAATTCATTGCTGAATTCTCAGCCCCAATGTAACAGTATGAGGAAGGGTCCTTTGGAAGGTGATTAGGTCATAAGGGTGAAGCTCCCAGGAAAGGAATTAGTGCCCTTCTACAGTGGACCTGAGAGAGTTCCTTAGTTCTTTGTGCTATATGGGGACACAATGAGAAGTCAGAAGTCTGTGATCTAGAAGACCCTCACCAGAGCCTGGCCATGCTAGACTTCCAATCTCTAGAACTATAAGAAATAAATTTCTGCTGTTTTTTTATTATAAAAACAAAATCTACTACTCACCCTCCCTTACTTCTTGGCTATCTCTTGTTAGTTGAGAAGCTTAAACCCACAAACACTTGTAAACAGAAACAAATTCTTCCAATTTGGACAATACAAAAAAAAAATGATGTGGATGATTCAGAAGTTTTTCTTGTCAGCCTTAGTACAAATGACAGACAGGAATGTTATCTCACCAATAGCTATTTCTTTCCCTCTTCTGCATCAGAAGAATCCTGTCCCTGTCTATGCCCTACCTGTCAGAAAGCTAACATGTCACTTTGGGGCAATCCTGGCTTCCTCATAGAGAGAAGTATGAGCAGCACTCTGCTGGGGTCACTTGGGAAAAAGCTTTCCTTTGTAATACAGAGATGCATGAAAACTAAATACATCTCTCTCTATTCCCTCAAAAGGCTATAGCTGTGTATGTGTGTGAGATCATGATCACCTCAGGATAGGAGGCCAGAGAGAAAACATGGAAAACACCTGGGTCTGCATGATACTGGTGGGCTCCACAGTCAGACTTACTGTTAAGGAAGGTAGCAAATCATGTTAAGCCCTTAGTTTGAACACTCTGTTACATATAGCCAAATGCATGCTAACAGACAGAAACGGAAACATGACACAGCAAAACAAAAGAACCAGGCCCATGACTTCTAAGGTATCTTCCAGTTCTAACACCTTTTGTCTGTCTTGCTGCTCCTTAATATCTCCAGGCATCTGAGGTTACTTGCTTAGAAGTTTAGCTTCAGTGAGTTGATTACAGGAACTAGAAAGAGGGTACAATGGAAAGTATTATACTTTAGGAAAGAGTGAAGGACTACTTTATTCTCATGGAGAAAGAGCACCTGATAATGTGACAAGAATTTATATGGTGTAAATCTTGCATACAGAAGTTCTGAGGTAAGATGGGGAAGACTGAGAAGAAAAAGACCCTGAAGAAGGGGGCTAGACCTCCCATTCACTTCCCAAAAGAAGAGAGGGTGAGAAGTTCTGGGAGAACTGGGGCACATCTTGGAGAGGTTAAGGGTTCTCCATAAAATGAAATCATCCAGTGGGGGCTTGCAGGGAGTGACACCTAAAGAGGAAATGCTGACAGCTACACAAATGAGAGCAAAGGAAAGGACATCAAGAGCAAAAGAAGATGGCCCTGAAGTGTAGGTGACAGGAATGAAAAGGGCGAGAAATAAAAGAATAGACACTAAGCTCAGAGAGGGAAAGGAAAGCATCTTGTAAATGTGCCAATACGATGGCTTTTATTTGCATAACATTTTTCTTTAACTAGAAAGGTACGAAATGGGAGCTTTTAAAATTTTGCTTAACTTAATACAACTGAAAAATTTATTTGTATTTTTATATTACTGCACGTGATCTTCCATGATACTTAGTTTCTAGAGTATTTGAGTAACTTCTTTCATCTCAAAGGAACAAATATATATATTCTATAATTTTTGTAGTCCTTTGTAAAAATATATACAGAAAAAAATCCCTGTTATGCTATTTATTCTCTGATAGGATTTTGGCACATTAAAAATTAGGAGATGTAATATATAGCACAGTTATCTAGTTAAGATTTTGAAGTCAGGCCAGACCTACTTTAATTACTTTCTATTAGTTAATAACTGTGTGACCTTGAGCAAAGCTGCCTCTTTGAGCCTCCATTTTGTCATTATTACGATGGGGATAATAAAAGCACCTATCTGGCTGCTGTTTTGGTAAACTGGATAAGACAACCAAAGTATCCAGCACAGGCCCTATATCTTATAAGGAGTGTGTGTGTGTGTGTGTGTGTGTGTGTGTGTGTGTGTGTGTGTATAGCGAAAACATACAATTATAATTAGTCACTTTTGGCTACCTAAATTGAAAAGGACTTGGCATACTTTGTTACTTAATTCAATTGATTCATTTATTAATAAATAACTACAGTGTTCCCCGCACTGTTTTATTATCTAGAGATAGAGCAAGGAACAGAACAGACATGGGTCTGCCTTCAAGGAGCTCACATTCTCTAAGGGAGAGGACATAGAGAAACTAGATATACAACGTCAGGCAGAGATGAGAAGCCTAATGAAAAATAAAGAAAATAACAGGGTGGGTGAATAATACAAAGATAGGCAGATACAGATAGTTGGTATTATTTCAGATAGGGTGACCAGAAAAGGCCTCTTGGAGGAAATGACATTCAAAGAGACCAAAATTCAGGGTCAATCAATCATCATGGGAAGGACCATTACAAGCAGGGGAAACAGTAAATGCAAAGGCCTGGAGATGAAGACACACCTGACAGGTTCAAGACAAAGCAAGAAAACCAGTGTAACGGGAGAGAGTTGCCAAATAGAGATATGGTCAGGTTCCTGATAGCTCAGTGTGTCACAGATCACAGGAAAGATTTACTATTCCACTCAAAACATTTTGAGAAGTTGCTGGAACCTTTAGATCAAGGGAGTGATGCAATCCAGTTTATATTTTGAAGAATTGTTGTGGCAACTCTAAGGAGCACAGACTCTGTGGGGAGAATGGAGTTAAAGAAACAAAGCAGGTGATTTCAATAGTTCAGGTGAGAGGGGAGGATGGGCTTGTCCCAGTGCAGCAATAGTAGAAAACAAAAGGTAGGACTGCAGATATTCCAAAGGTTGAGCCAAGAGGAATAGCCAATAGATTGGATGGGTGGGTGGGAAGTTTGGGGACAGGTATAAGGTACTGAGAGGAATCAAGAATGATGAGCTTGTAGCATTTGAACAGCTGGATGAATTGCCTTCTGCACCATCTCTGGAAAAAAGAAAGAGAAGTGCAGAGACGCGGCTTGTGCCTGTACTTGGTTTCTCTTTCCATCAACTTCTGCTGTCACTCTCTTTGACCTTACTTGAGAGGCATCTCCATGCTCTGTCCTGATCATGTTTGAGCTACCTCCAATGGCAAGTCCACTGTCAACACAGCACATGAAAGCAAAGTTTCAGAGTCCATCCGTCGTTTAAGAAGCACTGGCAAACTGTACCCCCAAATGTTCTAACCATGGTCCAATTTGAGCTTCAGGCATCAGCAACTTCACAAAATAAACATTATGCATTATTGAGCATGACTCCAGAATGCAGCCCCATGACTTAGCTCCAAATATCCCAACTGCCCACATGAGTTGAAAACCAGGGTCACATACTACTATGCCTTTGGAGTGGTGCAGTGGGGTGGAGGAAAGAAAGTAGCCCTTGTGCCAAGTACTGCCAATCCCTGGGATTACAGAAAATTTTTACCAACAAAAATTGGAACATTATGTTTTTGTCCTTCAGGATTTATATATAGCTACTTGTAGGATTAACAATGTGACCCTAAACAAGTTATAGGACCTTCTGCCCTAGTCTTCATTATGGGGTAGAACTAATTACATATGCTCACCAGCCTTAATACTAACATTGCTTTTATAGCTCATCTTCTTCTGAGTGTTTTCTTAAAAATTATTATGGGTTTCTCAAATGAATTCTGTGCTTTTAGAAGTAGACAACAATTTATATGAACAGAACTTTAAAACAATAAGTAAAGCCAGCATGGTGATGCACACCTGTAATCCCAGCTACTTGGGAGGCTGAAGCAGGAAGATTGCAAGTTAGAGGCCAGCCCGAGAAACTCTGGGAGAACTTATTTCAAAGTCAAATTTAGAAAGGGCTGGAGAGGTAGCTCAGTGGTAAAGCACCATGGGTCCAGTACAAAAATATATACATATAATTTTTAAAAAGTTGACAGCACCGTAGAGGTAAGAGATGGCCCTTTATAAAAGACTACTGAAACAGAAGATCTTGATGTGCTGGGCAATCCTCAAAGAATCTCAAGCCAGTTCTCTCAGCTGGCAGCAAGTGCTGGAAGGATGGCCTTTGCTGACTCGGTTGCCAGGGAGATTTTAAAAGATACATGCAGCTTGGGTTTCTTATTTCCTGCTACTGCCACAAAATGATCAACTACCTATGTCTAGTCTTCAAGTGTGTCAGGTAAATTAAAGCATGACCTATTTACATGATGGCCTTAAGGTTTGGTTTCTCTTTCACAGAACCTTGGGCTAAAAAAAAGCTTTTTAAGAGGTTGTCTTTAAGTTATCACCAAAACAGTATTTTGGGGGAGTCTCTAAAAAAGACTTTACCATGTTGATAAATTTGCCATATCCTAGCACTGAATAGCCCTGCATGTCTTTTAAAACATCAAACCCACATTCTCCATGCTTCAACCATAGCCCATCACTTCCTACTCTATCCTCAGAAAAGAAGAGCTATTTCATCCTCAGTTAACTCTTTATGTTCAACACTTCCTGTAGAGTGCTCTGGAGCCATAAGGAAAGGCAGCGCCTTAGAGATAGGATGCAAACAGCAGAAACAAGGCATCGGGTTTCTGTTCCAATCAAGCTTCCTACCCACATATGTGAAACTTGTGTTTCCTAAAAATAAATAGTATTCAGAAATGGCAACTGCTGCTGCAAGCATCTGGGATTTTTCTTCTTTGCTGTCTCTAGAACCTTATCTGGAATGTGTCTCCAGAATTTTCTTCCATTTTTCATTCCAAGTCTCATGCAGGACTGAATCTTACCTACCACATTCCATTCCTTCTTCTCCCTTAGGTGAGAATCTTTGGCAGCATCTTCCAACATTAAATCTCTCTGACCTTACCCAAAGCCTTACTGTTTTTAATTCTTCAAAGCCCTCATCTGACTTCCTAGGAGGAAACATTCAAAAAAGACCTGAGTCTATTTTCTTTCTGAAATACCAAGAAATACAGCTTTAGCTCTGAAAACATATTTATTCTTTAATGTAGGATTTAAGTAAAAAGAGAAACAAAATATCCATTGAAAAGAAAAAAATAATAATTTAAGGGTTCCCTCCATTTATACCCTTAGTTACCAGGAAACAAGGAAAACTAGAAAAAAATGTTTTATATTTCAGTAGAAACACTGAAGAGAAGTTGTTGAGACCACTTAATGATGTGGGAGAAAAGAAGTAAAGACTGGTTAAAAATTCAAAACAGATGGTGGATGGTAGCAGCAGAAAAGTTAAGAGAAGGTCAGCCCCTGAGGCCCTGTCTCTTTCTGTAGAGAGGCCCTGTACAGCTGAGAGCATCCACCAACCAAGTCATTCCACACTTATCTATCCAGCAGGTAAAAAATAAACCAAATTCCTAGTTTCTCTATAGTTTGCAGAGCAAGGTCAGGGAAGATCTTTTTGGTATCCCCAAAGAGAACACTGTTTTCAATCCTTAAAATGTTCTAACAACAATTAGTTTCTGTAGTATTTCAGGTACAATATGATGAATACAGGCTGTGGTGAGATACCTGAAGAACTTAAATACTAATCAGGACATTGTTCTAGACAGTCTTGGACTCCCCACAGTCTGGCCAGGTTGCTCCTGCCACCACTGGCAGGCCCTGCTCTTCATGAAAGGACAGCACTGGTGGCCAGGTGCACAAGTAACAGCACCTCATGCATCTGAGCCCTGAGAGGATGGCACTGAGGAGGAAACAAAAAAATTAGGATGAAAGAAAGCTCAAAAGAGTGAGCTGGAACAAGTAGTAGATTTGGAAAAAGAGATTTGTTTTTTTCTAGAAAATCAGGTTTTAAGAGAGAAAATTCATGGCCTTGTAGCTGAGAACCAAAGGTTAAGACAGCACTTGGGGATGCAGGCTCTAGATATGGAAGGGCAAGTAGAGGTGGAGACCAATGGGAATGGAGTGGGACCAAGTCTGGGTCTCACCCTTGGACTATGTGCACCTTTGCAGCAGCTGCAGGCCTAGTTGCCCCCTCCAGAACATCTCCCCATAGATTCTGATGGCATTGACTCTTCAGATCCTGAGTCTGATATTCTCTGGGGGATCCTGGACATCTTGGTCTGAGTTCTTCAAGTGTCCCTTCTCAGGGTCTACCAGCCTGGAGAAGTTCACTGAGGTCTACCCAGAAGAACCCAATTCCTTACTAGCCTTTTCTGTCAAGGAGGATGTCATCAGCCAAGCTGAAAGTCATTAATAAGCAAATCCATTTTGACTATGTATATCCCCCCTGAGACACAGAGATGCACTACTGTGGTAATAAAAATCGAAGAAGCACCTCTACCTCAAAGAATGACCACCCTGAATTCATTCTCAGTGAGGAAAGAAACTGTAGAAGATGACTTCATTCCAGAGCTGGGTATCTCAAGTCTACTTTCATCCAGCCACTGCCTGAGCATCTTCCTGCCTGCTGGATGCTTACCAGTGATTGGATATGAGGGCTCCCTCTCCCCCTTAAGTGACAGTCCTCTCTGCTTGGGAAGTGTCTTGGAGGACACTTTTGCCAATGAACTCTTTCCTCAGCTGATTAGTGTCTGAAGAGCTTCCCAATACTGTTGCTTCCTTGGTTATCACACTACCTGGAGGCTAGCAGAAAAGCTTACCCATGAGTTATTCAAAAAGCCAAAGTAGCAAGTGTATAGTTCAAGAGCATTCCTCTAGAATATTTGTCTGTTTAAATCTCATCGATGATCCCAAGCGTTATCCTTTGACACCAATGGTCCATGGCATTCAGATACATCATTATAATTCTGAACTATAGCTTTTGAGATCATACTTTCACCTTAAAGGCAGGAGTGTGCCCTTATGTAAAGGTCATTAAACAAGCATCTCAAAGTAAACATGGAGATTATGATGGCCTTTTGTCCTTTCTTTTTCCCTCTTCCTGGCATTCTAGCCTTGCCTCTGTTTTAGGTCTTTAGTATGCTTCTGCAAATAGGGAGAACACTACCGCATGGGATTCCTTTCCCCTCGTGTATGGTTCAAGAAAAGATCTTGTAAAGTGATAAAAATTTACTATCTAAATACTTGATGGACTCTATTCCTGCTAGAGTGGCTTTTGGAATGTACTTCTCCATTTATCTAAAACTCCCTATGCAATTTTAAAATGCAGTACAGAAAAAAAAGAACATTCTTCTGAAGGAACAGTGTTCTTAGAAAGCACTTTCTAAGATTGAAAAAGCTTCAGTGTTCATGATGCGCAACAAAGTTATATACTACCCATGTCTACTTATATTCTTTCTAAAACATTAAGCTAAATCAAAATATAGTTACATTTTCTATAGTACAGATAATGCTTCATTTACTCAAGTTTTAACAGCTCTTTATTAAACATCTCAGTGTCTTTTTACAGCTCTCAGATTTAACTCAAATATATTTATAAAATCTTTCAACTCACACAGCTAACTTATGTCAAAGAGACAGCTGAACTTCTCTCAATAAAATCTAAAAATGTAGGGCTAAAAGTTCATCATAGTACAATTTCCCTTTGCCCATTCATACCTATACCAATATCTGTACCTGAAACTTTACTCATATTAGTATCTTTAACCCCTTTAGTAGACACACCTACTATACAATTCAAAAGGTAAGGTTTTAAAATTTCAAACTTTCTCTGTAGATACTTCTCTCCTATCCTATTTAATAACCTCTGATCTTTTAATTTTCCTTTATTAAAATGCTAGAAAAAATGGCAGTGTTACATTCCGCCAAAAACTCTAGTGATCCAACTCTTCTTTAAAACTATCCATGTCTAAGTGCTCTGAGCATGCTCACTGGACAAGGAGCTTCACAAATATAGGATATTTTGGCAATTAGTTTTGCTCTAGTTCCTCCAAACTTAATTCTCATCTCTGCCTATCTCCTCAGTAACTTCTCATGCTCACAACTAAGAAGTATGATATAAAATTTCAAAGGTATTTTCTTAAGTCCTCCAGTGCTTAGTCTAGAACAGGATTCTTAGCCTTGATACTATTGACATTTTGGGCTAGATAAGTCTTGGTTTTGTGTGTGTGTGTGTGTGTGTGTGTGTGTGTCTAGCTGGGGGGGGGTAGGTGGATGGTGGTGGTGGTGATATTCTGTGCATTGTAGATATTTAGCAGAACCCCTGGAATTTACCACAAGAGGCCATTAGTGCCCTCCTTCTGCCAGTCAAGACAATCAAAAATATCTCCAGACAATGTCAAATATTTCCTGGTAGAATATTTGACCATGAGAATTTCATATCTAGAGTAAAAGTTAGGAAATCTCATAGCCTGAAACTGGGTTGGAGTAGTACCCCATGAGAGCTATGACCAGTGTTTAGGATATTTTGGCAATTAGTTTTGCTCTAGTTCCTCCAAACTTAATTCTCATCTTTTAACTAATGTTAAAAGAACATTAGTTAACACTGGACACAATATCTTGCACAGAAGATGATCAATTCCCCCATCTAGTCTATAATGAAGAATGGTGGCAGAAATACAGGACTCAAAAAACAGCTGAGATAATAGTGTTTAAATTTGAAACTCTCTGGGTCACAGAGATCCATTGTCGGGTAACAGAAGTGAGAGCAACAAGCACATAGCAATGTTCTTTTAAGTTACAGGGCAATACAAGTTGCCTGGCATTTTTCTCACATTCTCTGGACCATCCTTGCATTTGGTGACATGATAAGTCCACTCTTTCTTCCTCAACCATAGAAAAGGAAAAGTCCTCACCTCCTTCCCATACCTTCTTTTAGGCTCTAATTCCCCCAGGTCTTTCTATCTATTCTTTTTCTTACTCTTTTTATATTCTTTATTATTTTTAAAATACTGTTTCCCTGCGTCTTCAATATATGTTCAAAATAGCCCCTTTTTGAGAGAAAAGAAACATAAAAGTCCTCTCTTGACCCCATGTCAAACTGTAGATCTATAAATTCATACTTTCTTCATTTCTTCTTGGGAACCCACTGTAACCCAATCATCCCTGTCATCCTACTGCATTTGTCCCAGGGTCATCAGAGTCCTGAACCTGCCAAAGCTGGCGGGCACTCTCTGGTCTCCTCCCAACTCCATTTTCTATCATTGAATAGTACTGACCTAGACCTCCCTTGTTCATGGACTGGAAAAAATTAATATTGTTCATATTAACCAAAGGGATTTACAGATTCAATCCCCATCAAAATACCACTATTTTTTACAGAACTAGAAAAAAATCCTAAATTCATATGGAAGCTCAAAGACCTCAAATAACCAACGAGATCTTGAGCAAAAAGAAAACTGAAGGCCTCACAATACTTGATTTCAAGACATAATACTGACTCATAAAAACCAAAACAGTATGGTATTGGCATAAAAATAAATGCATGGACCAATGAAACAGAATAAGGACACCAGAATTAAATCCATGCAAACACAGCCAACTAATTCTCAATAAAGGCATCAAAAACATACATTGGAGAAAGGACAGCCTCTTCAATAAATAGTACTGGGAAAAATGAATGTCCATATACAGAAGATTGAAGCTTGGTCCTTTTATCTCACCCTGTACAAAAGTCAAGTCAAATTTGATTAAAGACCTAAATGTAAAATCTGAAACTACAAAGGGAAAATGCTTCAAGATAATGATTTTTTGGATAGGACCCCCAAGGCATGGGAAACAAAAGCAAAAATTGATAAATGGGATTATGTCAAACTAAAAAGCTTCTGTACAGCAAAAGAAACAATGCATAGCATTAAGAGATAACCTATAGAACGGGAGAAAATATTCACCAGTCATTCATCTGACAAAGGTTAATATATAAGAATATATAAGGAGCTTAAAAATTCAACAACGAAAAAGTATTCCAATTAAAAATGGACAAATAATCTGAACAAACACTTCTCAAAAGAAGAAATATAAATGACTAACAAATATGTGAAAAAATTGGTCAATATCATTAGCCATCAGTGAAATGCAAATCAGAACTGCAATGAGATAATCTTTCACCCTACTCAGAATGGCTATAATAAAAGATAAAACAGCAAATGCTGACTTAGTTTTTAAAGTCATATTTCCTGGGTTTGGGGAGCCAGGCTTTTCTGGCTTCTTATCTCTGCCTTTCCTGTTCAGTGTACATTACTGACCCTTCTTTTTCTTCCAATCCCTTAAACATTGGTGTCTCAAGATGATTTCCCCAAGTCCTCCTCTTTTCTGTGTCAAGATTTTTATAAAGCAATCTCATCCATGCCTATACTTCTTCTAGACCTGAATAATCTAATATGGATCAGCAAGACAAAAGTGGAAATCATCCCAGGCTCTTCAAACCTACTTTGTGTAGCTCAGATAATGGTACTGTTGCCCACAAAGGCACTTTGGTGTTTTAGCGCTGCATCATCCTCATCTTCTTTCTTGTTCTCCATCTTCAGTGAACCAGCCCCATACACATCCTGCCTCCTACATAGCTCTAAAACTATTTCTCCATCTACTTTAATGTTCTTACTATCTTCTACTCGATTCACAATTGCTCAATAACTCTTTTGCCATTTTTAATCAGCTCCTAAAAGTATAGTTCTAAACAAAGACGTGATCATGTTATTCTACTGAGAACATGAATAGTTGCATATAATACAGTCCTTCTCAACCTGAGTTCCCTACTACCCTAAAGCAGACATTATATATAACCAATTGATTTCTCTTTCATGCTTCTGGACTAGTTACATACTATCACTGGGAAAATTGAGAAAGTAGTTGCTCAAATCTTGTTCTGTTTTATGGTTCAAATAAGGAAACGGGTTGAGAAAGTCTGACAAGGCCTCCTGCTAGCTTTTCATACACAGCTGCCTCTAAGCAGAACCACACATGCTGTTTCACACCTGTATGTCTCTGAACATGCTGTTGCTCTGGCTGGGCATTCTCTTCTTCCATCCCTCTACCTGAAGGCTCCCATTCATTCTGGATGCTCAGACAATACTTCCTTTGAGCTTCCTCGCACCTTGCCAAACACATGGCACTCTGTACCCTTAGAGCTCATCTCACAATATCCAGCAGGTTTGTTCACATTATCTTTGCACTTGATTAGACCATGAGCTCTGCTTTTCCAGCAAAATTCCTGAAATGTGTAGTGAATATGGAAAACTTTGTTGTTGTACTAAGGATTGAATCCAGGGGTTCTTTACCACTCAGCTGAATACTAGTCCTTTTAAATTTTGAGACAAAGTCTTGCTAAGTTGGTTAGGGCTTTGCTAAATTGCTGAGGCCATCCTCGAACTTGCAATCCTCCTGTCTCATCTTCTTCAGTTGTTGGGATTACAGGCATGTGCCACCATGCCCAGCTTAAAAAACCTTTTTTGAGAGAACTATAATAAGTGTTCCTTTCCTCCTTATTTTAAAAACGTGCAATAGTTATTCAATTGTTTTCAAAAAATGAGAAACAATTTAATATCACATTGAAAGTAATCAGAGTTACAGGAAAGCCTATAATCCATCCCAACTCACCCCCACCCCCACTCCTGGGCAATGACTCTCTTTTTCAAAAGAACAGATGAAGAGAGAAAACCATGACAATTATTCTTAAGATGAGTTACAACAAGATCTATGTCTATTTCCCAGAAGTTAACAAACATGGGGCAAAAAAAGGAGGGGGGTAATGACATGTAATATCTGCATAGAACTTGTAAAAACTCTCTTTAAAGATCCATCGCCGTTGCTAATCTGCATTCCTGTTAGAAAAAGAAGCAAAGCTCGTCCCTGGGGTCCAGACAAGGCAAGAGTTATAATGGTTGCCATACTTAGCTTCAAATAAAGTTATTATAATAGGGGCCAGAACATACCCCATGTTAGCTCGGATGCCAGTTGTTGGCTGGGGAACACTCTTCCATGCCATACAGGGATCCCCACCAGCATGGGGGTAGAGGGCCTTTTCTGCACTGGAACACTATTTCTGACAGACAACCAGAAACAGTAGGAACAATGCCTACTGTGTTGCTTGGCACAGACTAAGAGACAGAATCAAGGGGATCATAAACTCATTGATTTTCCTTGCCAGAAAACATCTACCTCATTGTTATTAAAAAGAATTGAAGCAAGAACCAACACAAAAATGGGGTATCCCTAATTTTAGCAGGTCTCAAGACCATCACACACTAATTCATTCCTTCTTTAACATTCTGTGGTGCTAAACTAGACTTAGAACCTTTTCATTTGACTCTTTCCTTTTATCCATGTTGACACCACACTGTTATGAACTTCTTCATGTCTTCAACTCGAGCCTTACTTCACAATTTCCCTACAACCACCACCTCCCAGTTCCTAAGCATCTGTGTGTGAACTGCTGGGAGTCCCATCAAGTGCCTTGCTATCCCTCCAGTCCTCTCTGCATTTGACCAAACCAAGGTTCTCAAAACATCTGTTCAAACTAATTGCACTCTTACTCTAAATAACTTCAGGAAAGTTTGTTTTCCTTTTAATATAGTACTTAATTTGGTTACTATGTTTATTGCTTACTGACTCTTCTACCCCTACCTCAAATGTAAGTTCCTCAAGGAAAGCATTCTACCATTTGCTCACTGATATAGCCCAAGCACACAGCAGATACTTTAAACATTTGCTGTGAACCTGGAATGCATGCAGTTGCCTCAATTCTATTCTTCCTTTACATCATATAGTCAACCCAGATTTTTTCCCTCATATCTTTTACTTGAGTTCTTCTTGTACCAGCCTGCAAAACAGATGATATTAGATGAAGTCTCTCAGGGAAAGGATGTTGGCTAACTACTTTAATCAATATTTTGATGACATTAAGTACTCTTATGAATAAACTGGTCCTATTTATGTAATTCATAAAATTTGCTATTTAGTATTTTCCCCAAGTTATTGGCCACAGACGTATTTAACAAATAACAGAGGGTAGAGTGTAATGAGTTTTGCCAGAGTTTAAATATTAAAGAAGAGTCTCCTTTGTTCAAAGCAGTGACAAAGCTTAATGCTTTAAACTGTGGCTAGTGGGTCTTCAGTGGCTAATTTAGCTAACAAATTACTTAAATTTAGGGCCCAATTTGAGCCCAGGCTGTTTTTCAGGGACACGATCACTTTCCTACCTTATTTTTATACTACCTAGTGCTTTAGATGGCTCAGCTAAATTTCAAGTGTAATATACTTCAGCTTAAATATCTTTAAGGCCAATGACTATATCCATTTGAATTAATGGAGTGTTTTAATGGTGATACTAAATTTACTAGTTCCAATTTCAATTAGCAGAGCTTGATCAAACTTTTCCTTACTGCTATCTCCCATGAGAATACAACTGAGTGAGAATACAACTGAGTGAGAATAAAATGAATGACAACTTCTAAAAAGTTTATTGGGGTGGTGGTGGTACACAGGAATTCTTACTAGTGTGTGATCTGCATGCTTTTACTAATTAACAATAATGCTTTTTTGTTGTTGATGGGCATGAAAGTTCATATTTTTGTTAAAGGGCATTTTTAGTGCTTTAAGAAAAAGCAATATTCACTAGTTTTTGTCTTTTCGGTTAACAACTTTCAATTAAATTCTAAACTTCTTGATAAAGGTCAAGTTTATTAAGTTCTGACCCTAAAGAATGGATATAATGCAGGATTTAACATGATTTATTTGATTGCAATTAGCTAGGTATTCTATGCCTCATGTAACCTTGCTGTGAACTCTTTAGCTTGCTGAGCTGGTACTAGGGTCAGGTGAGTTCTTGTACTGTTGGCAGAATGAGGCATTTTAGGGGAATTTGTGGTAAAATTATCAGTCACTTCAAATGAATGTGTGCTTATCATATGGAATTAGTTGCTCTTACCTAATACTGTGATAATGAAAAACAGTATTTTAGGAAAAATTGAGTAGCACATTATTTCATGTCCTTCAGAAAATGATGAGAATATCCTAAATAGGCCATATGTTTGTGATGAAGTTCACTTAAAATTAAGCTAAAATGTAATTTTTGCTAGAACTTTCAAATTATACCTGTATGAACTTAAGATAATAATATAGTTTCCTTCCTACCTATTTTATTGCTCTTCCTCTATACCATGTATCACATCATGCCCACCCCACCATCCATCCAGATATCTGAGGAAAGAGTATTCATTTGAGGCAGTGAAAAGTTGGTGCCAAGGTTGGGGAGCCTGCATGACCTGCCTAGGAACAGTGAGAGGCCAGTGTGGCTGAAGCCCAGGATGAGGTAGAAATGGTAGAAGTCAAGTCCTGAAAGGATTACTTGAGCTGCTCTACTGAGAATATACTTGGGGAAGGGAGAAGGACAGAAGCAGAATTGGAAGCTATTATAGAAATCCTACGAAGAAATGCTGGTTGCTGGGATTGGTGATGGCAGTGGAAGTGATCACAATTCTATATGTTCTATATAGATGTAGAGTCAACAGGTTTTCCTGACTGACTGAAAATGGGGTAGGAGAGAAAGAAAGGAGTCAAGAAAGACTTCAAAAGTTTTCACCTTGAGCAAGTGGATGAATGATGCTGCTACTACCTGATATGTGAATGACTGAGTGGGAAAAAAACAGGAGAAGGGATAAGAAAGAGAGTTCAGACTTGGATGTGTTGAGTGTGAGATGTAAAAAAAAAAAAAAAATGTTTTCACACCCAAGAACTTTGACTCCATTGTGGGTCAAGTCTGGAATTTTAAGTAACAATGGTCTTCTACCTCCCTTCCTTACACTTCCAATATGGCCCCACAGCTCCTATATCTGAATTTCCTTTCAAATCAAGCCTCTCTATTTTATGCCCTTCATAACATTCTTGTTTGGGCTCTTACTATCACTTGACACACTAATGTATATCTAATATATATGTAGAGTCTCAACCAGATGTAATTCCTAAAAAAATTTGACAATGGAACATTTCTGTTTAAAACTTTGCCATGGGTTTTTCATTCCTTTATAATTAATAGGGCTGGCTACCATGATTCTACACAGCTTCACTCTACCTCTCTTTTCTTATGCACTAGAAACATGCCATTTTCAGTCACACTTCTTTATCTAGTAAACTCCTGTTTGTTTCCCAATGCCCAGCCAAACATCACCACTTCTGAAAAGCATTTCCTGACTCACTTTAGGCAAAAGTGGCCAACTCCCTGCTCTTTGCTTTCAGAATCTATCAGTCATACCTCCACTATATCCTGTGTGATGGTGTATTGTTATTGGCTTTCGGATATATCTGTCCTATAAGGCTCTCAACAGAGGCTGCTGTGTCATTTCTGTTTTCCTGCAGTGTCTCATTGAGTGGTAGGTTCATGAAGATTCTCTGCTTACTGAGCTCAATGACGAAATCTGGTGTTGCTCAGAGGTAATGCAGACACCTGTGGTCCCAGACCTTTCACCTTGAGGTGGGACACCTATCATGGCTTAGAATAAAGCTTAGAACATTAGTGACAAAGACATTTAGGACCATGAAAAGAAAGGGGAAATGTGGGCAGGTCAAGACAGCTTGAAGACACAACAGTCACTATGGTAACTGAATTGTCAGCCATCTCTTTATATTTGAGACTATATATGAGACTATATAGCATGACACAGATAGCATATAGTAATTCAATCAATTACCAATTAATCTCTTGAAAGTAAATGTTCTGTTTTTGCTCTTCTATCAGATTATAAAACCATAAAAGCAAGGAAACCAGTGCCTAGTAGAATATATATATATTATAGTCTGCAGTGAAAAATTCATTAAAGCTGGGTGCAGTGGCACATGCTTGGAATCCCAGTGACTCAGGAGGACAGGGCAGGAGGATCTCAAGTTCTAGGCCAGCCTGAAAATTAGCACAGTCATGACTCAAAATAAAAAAAATAAAAATAAAAAAGGCTGGAGATGTAGCTCAGTGGTAAAGTGCCCCTGAGGGCAAATCCTAATACTCCCTCCACACAAGTTAATAAAACTTGGCAAAAATTCATTCAATTTCAGTTTGACAGTGTACCCTTCATCCTGTAACATAAGTACCAAAATTGTAAGAGAAGACAGTAAAAAAAGAATAAGGTCACACCTTTAGAAAACAATTTATTAAATAACACTTGACATCACTCCTCAAAAATTATGAATATAATCCTCACATCTTTAATTTTCTATGGGTCCGTGTCAAGTATTTGTCTCCAGTCCTCCCCTCTCTTCATTTTAGTTGGCTCATTTTTCTTTTTTGTATTACATATTCCATTTTGACAGTTAGCTCTCCATCTTTTTGTTGGCATAGAAAATTTTATCTTAAGTAGTTTACTATAATTGCTTTCATTTTTTCTCTCTTCCTTTCTTCTCATTTCTCATCATTTATTTTATTCTCATCTACATATTAAAACACTTTCACTAATTTTAACCATATCTTCCTACTCCTCATCTGTAAGCAATCAGTTAAAATCTTCTTTGCATTCATGATTAATATAAGATTTTTCTCTGGTAAGTTTTCTTAAATATAAGGATAAAAGGGAATATCACAAATTGAGGGTTTCCCTAATGATTATGATCATGAAAGCAATAACTTGAGTATCTGAAAAATTTTCAAGGAGTACTTCCTAATATTACTAAAATGAATAATCTATTGCGGAATGAATAATAACATACAGACAAATGTAACATTTTTTGAAGTATCTCTCCTTTAGCACAAGCTTTTAATTGACCTATGATATCCTTATCCTTCTTTTACTATATATCTCAAAAGAGACAAGAACATATTTTGAGATCTCAAAATTGGTTAGGAAGCACTTGTTGAAAGAACGTTTGTAGGTCTAAGAAAACACAACTGTAGCTCAGTTACACATTAATAATAAAATACTCAATTCTCTGCTCAAGCAATAGATCCATTGAACAAGTGTTTTGTTTGGTTGGTTATATCCATACTGACTGACATACCTTCAGGGAAAGAGAAGGCCACCCGCAATAAATACTTTGCATTTTCATAGGAGTAAGTTCTGAAACAGGAACAGTGAATCTGTTCCTTGAGAGAGTGAGTAAGTTTTATAACAGATAATTTCTGCATCTCATTCTCTAACACCCTTCAATTTTACCTCTTCTGCCATGCGCATATAAGAAAAAGGAGATAGGAAGGGTTTGTTTGATTTCCATATTAACCAGCAGTCTGGAAATAATTATTAAGTTATTATGGGAAAGGCATTAATAGTTCTAATAACTTTCATGTAATATAAAATGTATTATTTAAACTATAATATAACATCATTTAAAATAAGATAATTAAGATCTGATAGATACAATGAGTCATGCTATGATGTAGAAATTGCTAACATTTAATTTCTCATGCATTTCAACTCTAATGCTCTACTATGAAAATTAATTCTTGTGCTTTTAAAATTAAAACTTCAAATAAAAAGTAGTACTCTCAAATCAAGGTAGATGTTTGCTATTTTCACACTTTTAAATAGAGGCTGGGTAAGTATAGCAGTTTTAAGAAATAAATAACAAAAGAACACACAAAAATGTTTAAAAATAAAAGAACTCATAATCATGACCTATTTGACCTCCCTAAAGTTATTTTTTACCTGAGAGCTTATTAAATGTTATATTTTTAAAACACAGCTACACTTAGTTTAACTAGTTTAGTTAACTATAAAGACTAAATTTTTACAAGTAAAATTTAAAATGATTCAGTTATGTACTAACAGTTTTTCAAAATGTCTTCAACCTGAACAATGAACATCAGTATTCTTTTTTCTTTTTCTTTCTTTTTTTTTTTTTTGTTTGGAAGGTGGGGGTATACCAGGGATCGAACCCAGGAGCACTTAACCACTGAGCCACCCCAACCCTTTTTTGTATTTTATTTAGAAACAGGGTCTTGCTAAGTTGCTGAGGTCCTTGCTAAGTTGCTGAAGCTGGCTTTGAACTGTGGATCCTCCTGCTTCAGCCTGCTGGGATTACAGGCATGCACCACTACGCCCTGCTGAACATCAGTATGCTTAATGTTATTTATTGACCCAATTTTGTTACATTGTCCTATTCAGTTTTGTTAGCCTTTCCATTAGTACTAAAAATTGTCAAAGGGCTTTGGATATATTTCACTAAAAGTACAAACAATGTAAATACTGAGATTCATTTCAAATATTGATCATCATAATTAACTTCACTATCAGGCCAACTTTTTTCAAGTATTTTATGAATTTTTTTTCAACAGCAACATACTAGTGCTTAATGAAAAACTATATTTAGTGTCCTCTCCATTTCCATTTATGTCTTCAATTATAACCTAACAGCAGAATAAAATGCTAACCATGAAGAATCCAATTTCAGTAATAAAATCATTTCATGTATTTTAGCCTTTTTTTCTATGTGTTTTAAACATTTCAGTGTGCAAACACCACTATTTTTCTTAAAGAACCAATAACTCTCTTTTACTAAAAGCCTATTTGAAAAGTTTAAAATAAAAAAAATCAAGTCTAAAACAATATCATCAAGTCTCAATACTCTAAAATAATAAAAGAAAACCATAATAGATATTCTAAAGTCAATTGTGTTTTAGGAGATAATTTTAATCAAATATATATTATGCTTTGTTTTTACAATTAGTACTAACATTTGTTAATGAACAAAACCAAAATTATGAAACTAAAATGAAGTACAATTAGTACTAGCATTTGTTAATGAACAAAACCAAAATTATGAAACTATATCTTCTAGTAATAAACAACCATTTATCAGCAGATGCCAAAGGTAAGCACAGAGCAGCTCAGACTGAGCTCTTTCTGCATGTTTATTGCTGCATACAATACTTGAAAGATACCTAGGAAAATAACTGTTGGGTTTCAAAACACTTTTTCCTCTAATAATAATAATAATTTGTAGAGTAATTTGGGGTTGAAGTTTATTGTTGTTGTTTTTAGCAAATATATTCATTTAATTGTTACCATAACCCCATGATTCCTTAGAAAAGAGGAGATTGAGTTCCAAAGAAATTAAATTCATCTGGCCAAGATCTCAGCTAGAAAGCAACAACAGCCTAGAATTATACTAGGGCCTCTGATGAAAAACCCGTACTTTCTGCTATACTCCCACCACCTCTCAAGGTGTTTAGTTAGCAAGATTTGTAAAATTAATGTTTTAATAGCAAATCTTCCAAAGACATACCTGATGAGGGTGAGACAGGCTCAGGCACAATCACTGGCTCCTACTCCCCCATTAGCTAGAGATGGGTCTTCACAGGGTAAAACTCATGTAGCTAATTAGCTAATAAATTGCTTTGAGATATCACCCATTTTTCCCTCTGGAAAACAATCATATAGTGTTTTACCTCTTTTGATTTTTGTTTTATAGTATTCCTACTGGTGACACTAGAGACAGATGAGCAAAAGCATGATGCAAAGGTGAAAACAAACATGAGCCTTGCAAGAGGAACCCTAAGGAAATCTCAACTCTTTCCCTCTTAGTGGTGGGCCTTGGATGAGCTTCTGGTTCTGCTAGTCTTATTATCCTCTTATGTAAACTGGGGACAGGAGAATTCACCTCACAGTGCTCACAGCAATCTCTCTGTCCATGTCATATATTAACCATATATTAATATAGCTATTAACCATATTAATATGACCATATATAAATATGGTCATGTGCGTGGCACATATTAACCCCTCCTTTATCCTCACCTTGATTTTTTTCTTCACCTAAATCTTATGGAAAAACGGAGATTGCTAATATATTCTACCTAAGCCAAGTGAATCAAGAGTGATATTAAAATTGAAAAGAAACCATTTTATGCAGGTGCTCAGAAGCAACCCAAAGAAAAGTTCTTGAGTACTAAAATTCAAATATGCTTTGCATTATTCATATTTTAAGGTGATTGAGTAATAATGGACTTGATGCTTGGAGAAAGTTTAAAATTTTTAAGGCAATTGAGTAATATCAGCAGAGAGAGGAACAATTTCTTCCAAGGCCTAGACACATAAATCCCTAAATTACTAGTTCATAAGACAAAGTCACTGGCAGATGAATACTGGCTTGGAGCTGTGCATACTGAATGTCAGTTCTGGGCATCTATGTGAATCCAATGAGCAGCTTTCTCAATGTCTAGGATGAAGAAATTGCTTAGACTAGAGATAGCAAATTTGTTTCAACTTGTGTCAACTACAATGGATGGTGGAAATACACTGTTCGTGGATGAAATCTAAGGCAAAATCAAAGCTTTGCAGTAAAGATCCCTCTGCAAAGTCTACTATAGACAAAGGAATATGTAGTAAATCTACTGGCTTGCCATTAATTATCTATTTTTAGAATTATCTGGAATCCTTGAAAAAAATTAATAGTTGCTAGTTTATTACAAGATCTTAGTGACCACACTACCATAACAGCGAAATCTCCATAAATTCAGTGACATAAAGAAAGTAATTTAAAGATAGAGGCAACAAATTATAATCCAATTTTTTCCCTATGAGCATAGTAGAGTCAATGTTATCTATTCACAACCCATTTCCTTCTCCTGAACTCACTTTATCCCCCAGCTTCTTCAATATTTTGGTGAGACCATTAACTGAGTTCCTGCCAACGGAATATTAAGTAGAAATGATGTCTTCATCTGGTTTTATTCCCTGCAATATGTTCCTTTCTGTATTCCTCCCCCTTCAGTCAGATGCACAGACTCCAGTGAAGGAAGCTCAACCCCAGGTAGGAGACAACCCAGATGGAAGGAGTGGAAGGAACCAATCACACAGAGCAGGCCGTGATAGGAACAAGAAATAAACCTGTATCAGGTCACTAGCCCTTGGGATTCTCAATGACATAGCTCTGGTTGGAACTGAACGTCATAGTATCATGCCACATGCATGGATCAATCATGACCTGGGTTAAGGAGATAAAAATGATTCCCTATGATTTTGTGAAACTCTAGTTATAGGAATAGAGTCAATTTCTCTCAGTGAGGTTGCAATGATGTGAGCCTGGGAGCTTAGTATGTTTCCAGACTCTCTGAGAAAGTTAGTCCACAAGAATGAAGCAGTGCTTCACAACTGTTATGTGAAATAGAAATATGAGGTGAGGCAAGAACCAGAGGAGTTCAATTTCATCCCTGTCTCTTCCTCATGTTGGTTTCCAGAGCTGAATTCTTTCTCTTTCCTCCTAACACTAGTTTGATCTATATTCTTGTAACATGTAAACAAAAGTTATTATTAATATGGAAATAAAATAGAAAGCAAAAGTCATAGACAACATTTTTGCATATATTCTTCCAAAATATACATTATTTTGGGATATATATATATTTAAAAAATGAAAACCAGATCTTCGTAAACTCTTTTCCATGCCAAAATACTTAAAACTTCGTTTTTCAAGGTTGTCTAGTATATTATGGTTTGGAGACACCATCGTTTTAAAATAAAGTATTTAGGTATTTAATTTTCTTTCTCTGTATGTGTGTGTATATACACAAATGTGTACACAACACCCTTGGATGCATAATTTTCTCCATTTTTTCTGAGAAACATTTGTAGAAGACAAATTATTGGATCAAAGGATTTTCAAGGGTTTTGAGTGATGTTGACAACCCACCCTCCTGCATATTTATGCCCATTTATACTCTCACTAATTGATTACTCAACTCATACTCCTTTTCTAGCTGAGAAATTAATGCTGAAGAAACACTTCTTAATTCACATTACCACTCCATGAAAGGATTAGTACAATCTACAATAAGGACCAAAGTAAAATCTCTAATCCACTGCATATATATATGCAAATGTGTGTGTGTGCACGCATGTACATGCATATATATGTGTATCAATGTCACTAGAGCAGTTCAATTCAATGCAAAAGTTTAGGTAAAAATCAAGCTACTCCTTTGGAACCATGGTGAGAATTATAGTGGAAAAAAAGAACAAGTAGAGAACCACAAAACAGTGAAGAGTTGCAGGTGTTAAACAGTTGGTTCAACTCACTAGTGCAGCCTCAAATTAGCCTCATGTGGAACCTGCCATTCATGTTCATGTAAGAGTAATCCAAACCAGAATATTTTATGTTAAAATAGTTAATGAAGAGACCAGAAAATCATGAACACACTGCAACCTAAATGGGGTAAGGGGAAAAAACAACAGCAAAACTACACGTAATAGTCTAACTGTATTACCTTGCTAGAACTGGAAGGGCTATGAGCTCCACACTACACATTAACACTAACTTAGTAAATAATGAGATTATGGTAAAATCTTGTGGCACATATGTAGCAGTTAGAACTAGGTGAGCAAAACAATGACACATTAACCCTTGCAAGATGGGTAGTAAGAATTAATCATTATTAACACATACAGATTGTGTGACTTTGCCTCTTTGGAGACTCAACTTCTTTATTTGTAAAAATTAAGTGGCTGGACAATTTTGAGAGCCAACCTCAAAGGCCCTCCAGATTAATGTCCATCCACAGCTGAAGTGCCATTGCTTAATATTCTCTGCCTCCGTAACTCAGTCTTCCAGCCAACTTCAACTTCTTTAATCCTAAAATGAGCCTTGCTTTCTGTGAGCCTTTCCTTGACAGAACCTGCAGCAGTCCTTGCTCACAGCTCACTGATATGTGTACTATTTGTTTTTCAAGACTTCCTATGCAACCTACCTCCACTGTGGTCTTCACTTTCCCTGTTAAAACTGAATTCTTTTTTAATCATTTGCAATTATTTCTTTCATTTTCTATCTCCCCTACAAAGCCGCAAGCTCTCTGATACCAAGGGCTGTATGTATCTTGTTCATCATGGTATCCTTGCCTCCTGGAACAATTCCTGCACTTGGGAAATATCCAAATATTTGCTAAATGAATAAATAATGAGATTATTCTAAGCAAGCTATTGAAAACCTCAACACAAAAAATAATTTCTAATTTCTCCAAATGCAGCATTAAAACAAAATTAAATATATCCAACATTTATTGCTCTCTTTACAAAGACAAAACAACACTTTTAGGTGCTTGTTCCCTCCTTTTCTCATGCTTTTCTAAATCCAAGTTGTTGCTCTTGATTTTTTGCTTTTTTTTTGGTAATGCTGGAGATGGAACTCAGGGCTTCACGCATACATGTTAGGCAAGCTCTCTACTACCACATCTCCAGCCTTATCTCTCAACTTGTTAATGGTAATACTATCATGTTAGTGAAAAATATCAATAAATAGTGAATAATCTCAGTGGAATGTAAATTCAGAGTTTGTAGTCACTTCTGAAATTGTTTTCTCTTATAACCATCCTCACCATGATGTATATGCTTATGAATTAAAAAGTGAATATTGAAAAATAATGCTACCAAACCTTAACCAACTAAAAACAAACTGAAGAAAAATGGATACACACATATCCCCACACAACATGCTGGCAACAGATTTTCTCTAATATTAATACCTAATCATTTCAATATCTAATTATTGATGAAGTACACAGAGAAGTACACATATGCTCTAAATCCTCAACTAAAATACTGTAGATATACTTGTTAAATATCTAACATTTTTTCCAATTTACTAATTTGCTCATTGCTCTAACTTTTCAAATCAAGGTTATAATTTCCCCCCATTTTTTATCATATCACAAGAATGCAAATGTTGAGTAGCCATCAAGAAACATGGATTAACTACATACAGTGAGCAATTTAATGGTTCTATTTCTTTGTTTTTCTCCAATATTCCACTTCTATTGCTTTTATGGTCTTTTGAGAGAATGTATCAAATTTATCTCCTTGCTCTTCTGAGAGTGATAAAAGTAAAATCTTTAAATAGAAAGTCTGTGAGGAAAGGAAGGTCTAACATGTGGGAAATATGAAGTATGTAATAGAAAAATCATTCAACAAATATTCCCCCAAAACTGCTATTGCTCCGTTAGTTATTAAGAATAAGGTGGCCCAAAATAAACTTCAGACCAGAGAAAGGAAAAACCACTAAACAGAATCCCACTCTGGCTCTGTGAATTATATGAGAGGGATCTATGCTCTGCACAGTGGCCATCTACGCTCTGAGAAGGAAGGACTAAAGCTAGGTTTTAGATATGAAACTTAAAATAATAAAAATACAGAAAAAAACATTTGCAAAGATCCCCCAAATAATACACAGTTTAGAAAATTTGATGAATTATAAAGTGCTTAAGAATGAACTACAGGGTGGGTGTGTGTGTGTGTGTGTGTGTGTGTGTGTGTGTGTGTACAAGAACAAAAGACAGGAAGTCAGGATGATTCCATTTCTAGCACACAAATGGACATTTGTCAAGGATAAAAACCACCCAATAATCTAGATAAATATTACAGGCATCTTTCCATCCATTTAGCTGAAATCACAAGAAAATGAAAGCAATCTGCAGAACTGAAAAAGAAAGAGGTTTTGGAAAATTACAAAGTAGAGGAATATGGAAGAGAAACACTGCCCTAAAGGCAGTTGTTAATCTGAGTGGCCTAGAGGCTTGGATTTTGATGTCTCTCATGGCAAACAGGAGACAAGGCTTTCAGGATTAACTACTATGACCATTTGGAGCCAAGATCCTTCACATAAAGCTGTGATTTTTCCCTGGGTTATATCCTTAGTAAAATTAGAAAGGCAAGCAAACAAACATTAAAATAATACCTTTTATCAAAGGGAGTCAACAGGAAAACATGCTCCACTAAGTGTACCCTCTGGTTAGATGAGGAGGGAGCTCTCTGGGGCATCAGTAACCACAGCTTTCCCCTTGCCCAAGTTTGTGATTTGAATTGACATGACAGATCCATTCTATAATATGTAGCATCCTTAGAGCCATATATGTTTCACAATTCATGATTTTTCAGACTCAACAAAGGTATTATGGTAGATACACAATGTTAGCATCCCAGTAAAATTTGCACATTGCACCATAATATGACAATATTTCCATAGCTCAACATATGAACCTTTATGATAACTGGTATAAATATTATATCTGGTCTACTTTTGCTACCAAATTATTTACAAAAAGAATTTTGGTTTTCTGAGCTTTTATGATTTTCAAATTATAGATAAGGATTTTGGACCTGAACCTGAACTAAGTGGAAAAACTCCAAGAGTGGAAATCAACTGCAGGTCCTCCTGCTAGAGCAAATACGAATTCTAATTGACCCTAGGCTTTCCAGGATTCTCACTGATGAAATCCTAGCCAACATGACCTCAGAGTCTAAAATTACAAAAATATAGGAGGAATCATCATGATTAAGGGTCAGATACAAATAACTATAGAAACAGAACTGCATGTCTATGAGACACAGAATATAAAATTGGTTTTGTTAAAAATGGTCAAGAAATAAGACAGGAACTTCAAAATGTGAGCAAAACATTCAAATAATGGGCAAATTAAAAGAATTTCAAAATTTAAAAATCTAAATAAAATTAAGGATGTACAAAAGTGGAGGAAACACTAGCTAAAGAGAGAATTAGTAATCTAGAAGATTAATAACCTGAAAAAATATACAGAATACAAAATTAAGCATTGTAACTTATGAAAGGTATATTTAGAGATATAAAAAATAAGTTTTACATATATTTAATTGTATTTGAAGGACACTTAAAGAGAGAGAGTAGGTATAGACAACAATCAATGATAATTGAAAGGTAGAGAATTTTCCAGAACTGATGAAAGACATTAACTCTCAGATTCATGAAATACAAGTTCTAAAAAGAATAAACAAAAGGAAAAGCACTTTTAGACACATATATACTACAGAAGGACAAGACACACAGAAACATTTAGAAGCAGCCATATAAAAAAAGGGATTACCTAAAGTCAGGTAGAATGATCAATTAATTCTTTAATTTTTTTTTTTAGTTGGTAGATGGATTCAGTATCTTTATTTTGTTAATTTGTTTATATGAGGTGCTGAGGATTGAACCCAGTGCCTCATACATGCTAGGCAAGCTCTCTACCACTGAGCCACAATCCCAGCCCCTGACTGATTAATTCTTAAGAGCAACAATGGAAGCCAAATGAGTGAAATATTATCTTCAAAGAGAAAATAACTGCCATTCTAGAATTGTATATCCAGATATATTATCCTTCAAAATCATGAATAAAAGTTTTTAAGACCAAAACCTTTTACCAGGAAGGGGCCTCACTAAAGAAACCCCCAGAAAGATGTAACTCAAGAAAATCTAGACATAGGAAGGAATGGTAATTTCAGTTACAAGGTGAATGTACATAAATAAAGATGTGCCTCTATCAAATAATAATAGCTAGCCTTAGAGGTTAATACAATGGTGACATTAAAACACAGGACAGTGACAGTACATAAACCAGAAGTGGATAATTAAGTTTCTAAACTTCTTTGGAAAGGGGAAAGAAATTATTTAAATTATGCATATTAAATTCTCAAGGATAATCACTAAAAGAATGGAAATAGTATATAGCTTCCAGGAAAGAGGAAAGTTGGAATTAAAGTAAAAATTGACATAATTAAAAGGAGAGGGCAAAAGCAAGCATGGATAAGAAGGGGCCAAAGTACTAAGGATATGTATGTAGTTGTTACAGTGGTGGTAGTAAAGGTAAGGGTACTAGTGGCAGCAGCAGTAGATATAGTGTCAATTGTACTAGAAATGGTTAACAGTAGCAGCAGTGCTAATAACTGATTACTGAAGATTTGTGCATCAAACTCTGGGGTAGACATTTTATGTACATTATCCCACTTATCCCTCACCAAAAGTGAGAGAGGTACTACTATTATTCTTCATTACAGATGAGGTTTATTACTCACGTAAACTAAGGCTGAAGTGAGCTAAAGAAGATTTCAGAGAATTTTTAAAATAATTGATCATGAACTGGATTTGAGAGAAAACTCCCAGGTCGGTGGCTTGGTCAGTTGACTAGGTAATGAATGACTACCCAACTGCAATTCTAATATTTTAAGCATAAATTAAGCCAATTGAAAATGGGGAATAGCCAGAGAGGTGTAGAAGCTGTGTGTATGTCTTCCTTGAAACAGTGAGATCAGTTTGAAGAAGTTTGGTTGTGGAATTAAAAAAAAAAAAAGAGTAGGGGATGACATGTTGGTTGCTGGAAGAGGTCACAGAGTCCAGAGACACTTGTGTGTGGGTGGTTTTGCTTGCTTTCTTTAAATGAAGGTACTTACAAATGCTTATGAGACAAAGAATGGGGGAGGGAGGGTTAAAGATACAGACAACAGAGAATTATTCATGTAGAAAAGAAGAGTTATAATTTAAAATAAAAGTGCTAACCCTGGCAGAATAATCAAATGGAAACCAAAACTACACAAGGCAGGCAACTTCTCTCTCTCCTGAGTAGCCAGGAATAACACATCACAAAATCCCTTAGAATACATCAGAATCTCCTTAAAGATGTCTAACAGAGAAACTTTCTGTATGCAATGGAGGGGGAGAGGATTTTCACACACCTGGGACAAGTGAAGAGAAAGTAAAACATCTAAAGAAAGACTCTGGGCTTCAAGGTACAATCCTCTCTCTGGTTTGTGCTTTCACTTAACTGTCCTGAGGGAGAGTCTATAATTTCTCTTTATTAGTGCATTATAGTTATACATAATATTGGGGTTCATTTTTGACATAATTACACAAACACCGAATATAATTTGCTCCAAAAAAAAATAAAAAATAAAAAAATATATAATTTGCTCCACTTTATACCCTACTACTTCCACTTCCCTCTCTTCCTCCCTTCCCCTGGTTCCCTTTCCTCTACTCTACTGCTCTTCCTTCTATGTATTTTTTTTTTTCAAATAGTGCTTAGAAGATAAACAGGAACATGAAATTCACTATGGAATATGTGTACATGGGATAGTTTTCTTACAGGTCATAAAGTAATTTACACTGGGATATCTCATTCATCTGTTCTTAAAAAAAAAAAAAGAAAAAAGAGAGCAACTGCCAATTATGCCTAAGGGGGGGGACATTTCCCTTCACAAGCAAATGATACATTTCTTTAAAAAGTCAAATAAATTTACAAAAAAAAAAAAACTGAACAAAGAATAGTTTAGTGGCAAAAAATGTGACTTTTAAAATGATTGAAATGTGGTGTGATTACATTTGAAGGCACTCCCTGTAGAGTCTGGCTCAGGCACTGAGTCACCAAAACACAGCTCTCTAAGGAAAGCATATTCAGCCCTGGGGGAATAGGGTCATGTGTCTCTTCTGACCTTCTTTACCAAGTTATTGAAACCAAGATAAAGTCAGAATACCATTCTATCCCAGCATCAATCAACTCAAGGGATGAGGTAAGTTTTTAAAAGGATATTTATAAAAAACTAAGAGAAAGCTCTATAGCAACCAAATGCACAGATGAAAGTACAAATAAGTATTCAGAAGCCATTTTGTTAAACATTAAAACTAATGTGCCAATATACTAAACTCTAGATGTTAATCTAAAATACTGCAAGTTAATATTGAAAATAAGATATGAATTTGCTAACTGCATAATTATACATACATACACACTCACCATTTTTCCAAATACACATCTGCTTTAAATCACTAAAGCAACATCTGAAAAATCAGTTTTTTGAGGCCTGGGTGGAGTTTAGCGGTAGAGTGCACATGCTTAGCATACAAAGGCCATGGGTACAAATCCCAATAACCAAAAAAATAAACAAAATAAAAACCAGTTTGAATTATTAATTTTCTACTGGTTCTAAGAAAGTATCTGTGAATCATATTGATCACAAAATGGGAAAAAGCATTGAGACTGACATAAATATATTTAACTTTATATAGCAAAAAAGATCCTTCTGAAGAGAAGAAAATAAAAATATCCATAAAAAAATCTTTACTTTCTTAATAGACACCCTGTTTAACTTTTTTGTTTGTCTGCTTGTTTGTTTTTGTGCTGGGGATTGAAGCTAAGGGTGATTTACCACTGAGTTACATCCTCAGTCTTTTTTCTGTTTTATTTTGAGACAAGATTTTTGCCTCGAAATTGCTGAGGCTGGTCTCAAACTTGCCATCCTCCTGCCTCAGCCTCCCGAGTCACTGGGATTACAGTGTGCACCACTGGGCCCAGCCACCCTGTTTAACTATTTTTAAGTCATCTTTAAAGTATGCTTCCTCTTATTACCTAGGACTCTTTGCCACTCTTCCACTTTCCCTTCTCCTACCAACCTCTGAATCTCACATGATCTCTTTTCTTCCCTCTTGTAATGCTGAGCATCGTCCAAGAACATCACAGAATCACACAGACTGGATTCCTTATGGATTTGTAATATAAATGATAACCAGATTAAGTGAAGTATATTTTTCCCTCTCTCTCTCTCTTTTAATCCAGAGACCAGGATGAGTGAGTATAAGAGTAAGATTTATTCAAGTGTGCATAGAAACAGAACCCCTGCATGGCAAGAGGAGACCCAACAGGGTTTGCTCTTCCATCTCTTCTTCTCCTTTTTAATACATTGCCTATTTTAAACCTGGCTTACATCTGTTTGAGTACATAAAGGCTTTATCATTAATGAGGTGCATTTACACAACAGATCACTAATCCTGTTTCTCTTGGTAATTTCACTTTTTTTGTTATTTTCCTTGTAAAACGTTATAACTGTTATCTGTTGCTTCTATCCTTACCTGAATTAATTTGAGATAAGATGCCATCGCCTACAGGACTGATAGGATATAACACTAATTTCAGTAAACAAAAGAGGTTACTATAGATGGTAGACATTAAAGTACAACCCATTGCTTCCATTTCTTCTTGACTGCCTAAAAAACAATATAGTCTGTTCTAAACCATCTCTATAATTAGGCTGGGTTTTCTGATGAAATCTAGAAGAAACAGAGTGTGTCCAGGTAGAAGAAAGTAAGAGGGTGTGATTAGACAATATCAAACAGTTACATGAGAACAACTGAAATCAAAGTAAAATAGATTTACAGGAAGTTAGTGCATTTCTCATATTGAAAGTTATCCTAGTGTTCAGTAAGTCTTATATGTTGTTTTACTTAATTTTATTTAATAAACCTTACTTACTTTTTTGATCTTTCAGCATCCAAAAGCCCTATTATCCCCAATATAAACATATGGTATCTACTAAATTAGTTTGCAAATGTATTTCTATGAATCAAAATATATTTTACATGTACTAGGCAAGTTTATGTAAGGCAAATTAGTTTTTATGTTTAAATTTTCATTATTTTGCTATTAAAATTTCTTTTTTTACAGATATTTTATGAATAAAATTGAAGTAGCAGGAACCAATATTGCCTTGAATCAAAAATGTTTGTATCTTTTACTATCTTCCCCAGATATTCTTATAAGAAACACAATCTTATTTTTTCTTAATTTGGGAGGAAAAGAATCATTGGTGAAATTCTGGTACCTCAAACATGAGATTTGGAACTCATATACCACTTGATTTTTATGTGGGATAAATAAATTCATGTATTAGGAAGATTAATATGAGAAAAAATATAATTCTTGATAAACAAATTGACTTTATTAGATCTGATTTAATGTTAATAGTGATGTCTAAGTTTGAATTTTTATGATTTTAAATAGGGTACTTTAACAATGTAGCATATACAGGAATCAATTGCAAGCACTATTAACTGAAATGAATCTTATGCCAAGGTTGCCAACTTTCCAAATTTCCCTCTGCAGGTGTTAATTTGGGCTAATTCTGTTTGTTTGTTTGTTTAACCTTGGAACAGTACTTGGGTAGATCCTGGGTAGTCTAGTATCTTTTTCCTTTATTATTTATTGGAACTATCCTTTAGTTCATCAACCACAAACCAGAGCAGGAAAACCCACTGAGATGGAAAAGAGCTATAACCAAGAAGGTGAATATTTGGTGAGACCTGGATGTTAAATGTGCTATCAAAGATGCACAAAAAGTTACAAGGGTAAAAAAGGTGAGACTGTACATATGGTTCCAGAAAAACTAATGTCAGATTAATATTGGTTAGGTCTTTAGTTTTCCTGTGTAAAGGGCAACATTATTATAGCAGTATAAATTCTGGAATGAAGGTTTTGTGTAATCCCAAAGTACCATAAACGTATAATCTTTATGTAGATCATTAAAGTTTATCCTTTACATTTAATATATAACTGCTGACTATGGTGATGGTTTCATGAATCTTTTTTACCTTCAAAAAACATACTGTTACTGAAAAAAAGAAAAAAAATGTGAGACTATATAGAGTTTATGTATAGAGTTTCATTTTATCTCCACCTCTTCATCATAAACAATTCTACCCCAAGATGTTCACCAATTCTTTGAACATATAAATCATATGCCATTTAAGCATCATTTTATAAATCACATAATTTACCCCAGTAATTTTCTTGGACTTTCAACCTAAAGTGAAAAAGATTATCTTTTACACCAATCCTTTAACTAATATTAAGTACATATTTCATAAAGATTCTGAGCTTAACAAATCAAATCACTTAAAAAAACTACAGAACCTTATCTATATTCTTATAATCTCCCAATCCAAACTCTAAACTAAAATGTATGTACAAATCAAACTAACAATAACCTAAATTATTACTATTTACATCAAACCAAACTTAAAGGAAAGTCAATTTGGTGATCAAATTTTTCTTATATTAAACTTCTATCCCACATCAAATCCCCAAATTCTATTATTTTGTGCCATTTTCCTCCCAACCAGTACTTAATATTTTCAAAACTAAAACACCAAGAACTACTTAAGAATGCGTCAGTAACTACAGACAAATTTTACTTATGCATGTACATGTTTTACATGTGTTCACATGTATGATTCACTTTTATAACTGGTATGTTACCTAAAACCTGTGCACAAATTACCGAGGTAGTCTACTGCTTTGTCAAGGAACTTCACAAGAAATTCTGAGCAAAGGTGTCCTCTTAAAAAGCATACAAAACAACAATATGTACATATATTTAGGTTTCCCATATCATCCCTTTTGAGAATAGGATATGTTAATGGCATGATACCCATCCTTCCAAATTTTACCCACAGGCTGGTTTTAAATGGAAGATAATTTACTTTATGATTTATTGGAAAAGTGAAACATTAAAAAGAAAAAACACCAACCAATAGTCTTTTAGTGCTTGTTTTTTCTTCATTTCTGTGACAGAATTAAAATTTTTCATGCGCAGAGACTGTAATACATGTGTGGGTTGTGATGCTCAATTTTACAGAGTCATGCAAAGGGGATAGGTGTTCTTAAGATTAGACCAATTAGGCTAATATGGTACCTTTTCTTCCTTCTCAATGGAGAATATTACTAAATAAATTAGAGATGGCAGTTAAATGCAGTAGCTAAAAGCCATAGAAGTTAATCACCCTTACTGGACTTAATCGGTGACAGACTGATAATGTAAAGCTCAGTGATAGGCATATAGTAATTGCTCAATAAATGTTTGGCTAGTATGATTAATCATATTAATTATTAAATACCAATGCCTATTTCAGCCACTTTCTTTTAACATGGAATCTTCCCCTTATTTTCTATATTTTTGAAATTGCCCTTACTAATATGTGCTGAAGGTACTGGGAAAACATCCTATTTTCAAAAACTTGAACTTTTCCAGGCCTAACAGACAAATGTGACTAAATTTTTTATTTTAAAAACTCAGTCTTTATCTGAATGATGTCTTAATAAAATGCTCAAACCAGTGAATGTTGTCTGAAATGTACTAATCTATCATCTTTATGATAGATCAGTATCTTGCAAATCCATAACCTCTACTTTTTTATTATGAGAATTTTCTAGATGACATACACCAATAAGACATGAGTCATCCTTTCAGAGTTAGGGAAACTGATGGAAAAATGGCTAAATGATTCAGCATGCTGCAACAAAATGAGCTGGTCATAAATTTATAATTCCCACTTCTGTGAGGTGCCCTGGCCCTGGTGGCCTCTCTCTTATCCTGTACTTCGTGTCTAACATGTGATATTGTAATCAATAAGTTTTGTTAAACATTCTCTCAGGAAAGGAGTAATGGTGTTCTCCTTTCAGAATTGCTTCTAGAAAAAAAAATCCAATACTATGAGACAACAGGTTCTAAAGGCTGGACAAGTCTTACAATGTCCAGTTTTAAGTCTCCTCAAGCTTTGCTTCTGCAGATGAAAGGGCTAGAGTCAGTTCTAACACTGATGCCATTCTCTCAGCTGCAGGAGAGAAGCAGTGGGGGATGGTCTGAAGCAAAAGAAAACTAGCAAATGGGCAAAGGAAGCCAGATGGAGAAATGGGCATGCTATACCTGGGTGTCTTATGCCAACATTAATCTTTATCAACAAACATCTAATAGAACAGAAGATTCTAAGCAGGTCAAAAAGACTGAACAGAAACTGTAAAATACATTCTGAAGTAGCCTTACTTAGGAGGAGCCTCACTACCAAAGTAGGTGAAATTGGTTTTTTTTTTAAGTGTCCCTATTTACCCTTCAAGAACAAAAGACTTACAATGTTAATCAAATGAACCCTTTCAGAAATATATAGATACCAAATGAGAATAAAGCCTTTTTCCATTAAATAACTAATATGAAAAAAGTATGATGAATTAAGTGTTTTAATCCAAAATTGCACCATCTCCAATGCCAAGAAAGTACATCCATTTTGTGATCAAGGCATAATCATTCCACCTAGCATTTTCTGAGAAAGGGACAAAGAAGTGTGCCAGGATGTGTAAAATGAAATCACCATTATCTCGGAAGTGTCCTTTCCTCATTCAATTGCTTGAATTTATTTCATTTCAGTTTGGTGTGGTGACATCTCTCTCTCTCTCTCTCTCTCTCTCTCTCTCTCTCTCTGAAACACACACACACACACACACACACACACACACACACACACACACAAAACCTCAACAGCAATGTTGAAAAAGATCAAAAGATAGTACTACTTTAGAACTACCCAAAATATATTTAGGAAAAAAACTAGAGGGTCAAGTTTGACCTTCCACGAATTCATTCCCCCCACCACCACCATTCTGATTGTGGAACCTCTGATTTCTCTTAACGTGGAGAAGGGAGGCTTGTGGAGAAAGAAAGGGGGAGGTGAAAAGCATCTCTAACTTCCTCTCCAAGACCTTGGAGGTCAACAGGAGAACAGAGCTCAAAAGATAAGGTTTCAGGATTGACCCAAGGCGACATCCCCACAGCTGGAGATTTCCAGTTCAGGGGCAACCCGGCTGGGAGCTCCAAGGCTGCAGCATTCCCGACAGTTAAGCCAGGCCATGCAGCCGGTATCCCCGGCGCGTCTGCGGTGCGCATGTCCCACTTATATAAAGAGATGCTTACAGTCCAGGTGCTTTTTCTTGGGGCCCATCACTTCATGAGTGGTGGCTTTGCAGACTGCTCTCGCGACAGCAGAGCCTGTCACGCTGTACTGAGCGGCGGCGATTCGATCTGTAAGCGTTTGGCCCGACATCTTCTCCAGCCGTGTCTACAGCCTCGTCTTCTGCAGGAAAGAAGGAGAGATAGTCCCGCTTTAACCCGCATTCCCTACTCTCCAAGCACCCAGGCCTTGCCTCCTCCTTCCGCACGGAGGCTCTCTCCTCCTCCGACCCCGCCCTGGCAGCACCTCTCCCGGCCAGCAACGCGCCAAGCCTGCTCATCCAACGCGGTACAGAGGGTGATAGCCTGGAGTAGAGCCCTCACGGAACCCCAGCAGGGCTCCAGTCCAGCATCGTGACACTGTTCCCAATCTCCCCACCCCCTAATGAAGCCCGCCTTACTCCTTTGGTGCCCGTCTCTCAACCAGCACTTTTCCTGCAACCTGATCCTCAGGTGCGGGACTAGCTCCGGTGTGCACTGGGGTTATTCCCTGGACGCTGCGCCCACGGGGGGCCCCACATCCCACTCTCAGCTGCCGCAGCGTTTCCTCTCAACAGTTTGCAGGCTTCGGAGAATGAATCAAATATCCAAGCCCTGGCCACCTCCCTCCTCCTCTTCAAGCTGCTGCAGCCATGGGCTCGTCCTCCCTCGGTCGCGGTGGAGATTATCCTAGCGTTGCGCCATGTTATGCCCTCGCCTCCCCTTCCTTCCTCGCCTCTGCCTCCAAAGCCCACGAGGCCCTTGGCCCGGGCCCCCTTCCTTCGCCCCGATATCCCGCCGCAGGGGCCGCCGGGGGCTGTGCGGAGTCACCGGAGTGCCTGAGCACCTCATCCTCCTGGGTTTTGGAGCAGAGCTGGGCTGACAGCCCAGCCCCCCGCCTGCCCTCAAGCGCGCCGTAGAGCTGTCACCCGGCCGCTGCCCTTCGGTGCGCCCTAGGATTATCCGGTCCAGATCCCCGCGCAGCCCTGATAAAGGGGAGGGGGTCGAGTTGGGGCCATAGGTACTCACCCCGCCCCTGGAGCGGCGCCGCCCGCCGCAGGAAGAGCGGAGCCTGGGCCGCGGAGGAAAGCTGCTCGGGTGGGTGTGTGCGGCCGTGCGCGGACCCGGGGCCCCGGGGCGCGATGCCTCCTGCCCTGGCCCGGTCGCCGCCCTTAGCTCCGCGGTCCCTGCGCCCGCCGCCCGTAGCCCCAGGAACGAGTACCCGCCCGCCGCCGCCTCCTCCTCCGCCAGCGCCGCCGCGTCTCTCTAGAGCTCCGCGCTGCGTCCCCATCCCCGCCCCCACCTCAGCTGTGGTTCCTCCGACGAAGTCAGGTGACGGCGGCGGACAAACCCGCGCGAGCCCTTTGCGGAGTGCCTCGCGGCCCCCTCCCAGCTACTCACACACGCCGCCCCCCTGGGCCGCGAGCTTAAAGGCGAGGGGGGCAGCGCACAAGCATCTCCGGAAAGAGCTAGGAGTGAACGTGGGGAGGCAGGGAGGCCCACACCCAGTCAGCAAGTCACCCTCTCCGCTGGGCGCCCAACAACCCCACCGCGCGCTGGCTGCGCACCGGGTGCCCAAGCTCCACACCTGCCGGGCCACTGCGGGATGCACCGTGAGCGGCGCCGGGCGTTGGCTTAGTGGAGCTATAGGTCTGCTCCGGTTCTGCTCTGTGAAGGCCAAGGCAAGGGCGTCGTCGCGCGCTGCCTGGCAGAGCCCAGCCCCTTCTCCCCCACACTCAGTCTCTGACACGCCCGCCTGTCAAAGGCAGCGGAGGCCCAGATGGGCAGGGCGATTTTAAATGTCAGATTCTGCCTGACTGTCACGGCCCTTACCTGTGTGCCCTCTGCTCCTTAGTGCTCCTCGACTTGTCTCAGTTACATCTGGGAGCTGGGGTGGGCAGGTAATACTAGCCACTTTAGCTTTAAACGGATACTGAGGTCTGCGGAAGGACGAATAATTAAGAAAGTCATTAATAGAGTCTAGGTTACATTCGACAGTGATCATGTGTATCCTTAAAAAGTAATTTCTGCCAATTAAATACAGGGTTTGTACATCTTATGTCACTTTGATGTTGAGTGTGCATATTTGTATCTTATTCATGAATTTCCCAACAATGGTTTGGACTCTGTTAATAACTTCGTGTATTTGACATTTTAAAAGGTCGTCATATTAATCTATTTTTTTTAAATTCTCAAAATAGAATTAAGTTCAGAACTTGATATGTTAATTTTCCCAACATTTTCCCCAGCTACAAGTAACCTCTGTTCGGCCTCATGGATGTATATCTCTACTTACAAAAACAAAAAGAGTTTGTTGTTTAGGCCTCGATTTCACCTAGCGCAGTTTTCAGTATGCAGTCGTGACTTCATAACTGCTGGGACTAATTCAAGCCCTAATTAGAAGCTTCATGACTAAAGAAAGACAGTCCAAGACCACCACTGTCAGAATTCCAATACTAGTTTTACTATATGACCCAGTAATACCATACTAGGTATTTACTCAAGGGAAATAAAAACACATTTCCATTCAAATATTTTTATTCAAATTTTGTAGCAGCTCATACAATGGGCTCCTGCTGGAGGAAAACCAAATGTTATTGTACTGGTAAGTGAGTTTTAAAAATGTAGTATTCCACACAATGGAATTACTTAGAAGGAGCCCAAACCAAAAACACTATATACTGTTTTGATGTGTCTGTATGACATTCTGGAAAAGGCAAAACTATAGAGAAAACATACCAGGTATCAGGATTGGGGGAGGGGTTGATTGCAAAGGGGCAGAGGGGCATTGTTTGAAGTGATGGAAATGTTTTATGTCATGACTGTGATGGAACACAACTGCATATATTTCTCAAGACTCATCAATTTATATACATAAAATTGTGGAGCTTTATTTTATGTAATTTACACCTCAATATAGCTAATGAAAAGAGCTGGCAATATTAATATGACAGTAAACTTCACAATAAAAAATATTAATAGGGATAAAGAGGCACTTTTCATAATGATAAAAATTCATCAACAGTATGTAGCAACTTTGAATGTTTATGTATCTAGGAACAGAGCTTTGAAATAGGACAATGGTAAAATGAAAGTATTAAAAGGAGAAACACATTTATACCTGAAGATTTTAGCTCTTTTCTCTGTAATTGAGAGGACAGAAACCCAGTAAGGGTAAGATGACTTGAAATAGCCTCCATTAACCAATTTAACTTAATCACATTTATAAAATACTATACCTAGCAACAGTGGAACACACGTTTCATTCAGTTGCACAAAGAACATTCACCAGGATAGATTATATTCTAAGCCATAAAGCTAAACTCAGTATATTTAGAATAATTACAATCACACAAATCATTTATGGAGATCTGGAGATCTCTAAATAGTTGGCAACTGAACAACACATTCTAAATAAACTGTGGATATAATTTTCTCATAAGGAAAATTTAAAAATACTTTGAAATAAAGAATAATGAAAATGCACAAATTTTTGGAATACAGATAAAACAGTGACTAGAGAAAAATTTATAGCATTAAAATGCTTAGATTAGAAAGAACTAAAAACAGCTGTGTAAGTTTCAACCATAAGAAACTAGAAAAAAATTAAATTCAACATTAAAAAATGAGATCATGAAGATAAGTGAAAATCAATGAAAGTGAAGAAAGTCAAATAATCAATAAAATCAATGAAACCAAAGGCTATTTATTTTTGAAAAGATCAATAAAAGTCAATAATCCTTCTAGTGAGAGTGATTTAAAAAGGAAAGAAATTACACAAAATTTTAATGGTAGGAACAAAAGGGAAATAGATGTTGTAAACATTAAAAGGATAAGAGAACGTTATGAACAACATATGTCAACAAGTTAAGCGATTAAAGTAAAATTTTAAAAAACTATGTAACATAGTGGTTCTCCAACAGTTCATAGTGAAATTGTATCATATCTTACTATTAATAGTTTTGAGCAAGTAATATGTTTCCAATAATAATTAAAATAATACAATCTGTGAATGATTTACTTTTCAAAAATAAATTGTAATAGCTTCAAGGTCAATCCTACAACTGTATGAAATACCATATAGTCCAAGGAAATATGTGGAGCCATAGGATAGATATGCATATGTCGTGTGCCATGAATGTGAGAGTATTACCACACAATGTCCTGTCATGGGTGTTAGCAGTTCAAATATAGTATTTTTTATTTTGTTTCCTTGTTTTAACTCTAGTGTGACTGTTCAGTATCTATTGTTGTATAACAAACTTTGTGTCTTAAAACAATATATATATATAGTTGTTTTTACTTCTCTCACTAATCTGTGAGCTAACAGGGTTCTATTGGGTAGTTCTCCTTTAAAATGTTTTATGTGGTAACAATCAGGTGACAGCTGGGGCTATAGTCATCAGAGGCTGAGCTGTGCAAAATGGCTTATTCACTCCCACATCTGACAGTTGAAATTGGCCATTGCCTGGGAGCTCAGCTGGGGTTTAAGGGGGAGCACCTCCACTTGTGGTTGAGCTATGCATAGTGAAGTGATCCAGGGGAGTTCCATTTCTTACATGGTGGTTGGCTTCCATGAGGAAATGTCCCAAGGTGGAAGGTTTTGATAACCTAGGTGGAAACTAAGTTTCTTTTGGTCTAACCACCATGCATTGGTCTGTTGTAGTTGATTGTTCAAAAGCTCAAGCAGAGCACATATACAGGCATGCAAATAGTCATTGGAAACATTAGAGAGCTGTTTTATTTTGTGCTCTTCCTATTTTAAAGAGATTATTGCAGCTGGTTACAGTGGTTCATGCCTGTAATCTCAGTGGCTTGAGAGGCTGAGACAGTAGGATCTCAAGTTCAAAGCCAGCCTCAGCAAAAGTGAGGCACTAAGAAATTCAGTGAGACCCTGTCTCTAAATAAAATACAAACTAGGGCTAGGGATGTGGCTCAGTGGCTGAGTGCCCCTGAGTTCAATCCCCAGTACCAAAATAAATAAACAAATAAAAAATAAAGATGATTGTAAGAGAATTCTTGGAATGAGTTTTTCTTTATTATTAATCATTTTTCTTTATCATTAGTCAGAATGTCTGAAAAAGGAGATTTCCCAGGTTTATTTATTTTTTTCTTCCCCTGGTCCTAAGGATTGAATGTGGTATCTCAGGCATGCTAGGCTAGCACTGTACCACTGAGCTACTCCCCAAGTCAGTTCCCAAGTAAACTTTAACTCAAGAATACGTGAGAACTGAAGCAGTCTGTCTCATTTCAAGTGCGCATCTCTTGATGTTTTCCTCTCATTATTTTGCTTTTTCTTCCATTTTCTGTTGTTTGATTTACATTCTGGGTTGCTTACGGAGTGACTGACTCCACTGGATACTTTATTGCATAGGTATTACAGAAGACAAAGTCTTTTGTCTTTGTACAGCTCCAGCATACAGTAGTGGGGGTGGGAGAAGTGCATACTCCTTCAAATGGTGTAATTCGAACATACATAGATTACTGGCGAACTCAAAAAAGTCCTCCCGAAAGAGACAAGTGTATGTGTGTGCCCATGCGCATAACACGCATCTCTTATCCATCAACCATTTGGCTTTCCAGTAAAGAGAATATTAAAGAGAAATGGAAACCCTAGGCTATTTGATGTTCTGTATAACTAGATGAGAATGAACAGCTGTGTTACTGTTTGAACTAACTGGTTGGGACAAGTAAGGCCTCACTCCTTCTAGTAACAGTATTGAATTCCTTTTCTACTTGCCTCCAGTGCTTTCCTTTGTCCTATGCTTCAGACATTCAGGAGTCATGCATAAGACAGAGCACTGTTGTGGGAGCTTACCAAATTAGCAGGCTCTAAGTTTACAGCTTATTCACATACTTCTGCCACTCTCATGGCAGAATTTCCAAATTAACTTCTCCTGAAGTATAATGAAATAAAATATATAATTTTCTCTCTTTTAAAATATTAGTTTGGAGAACTAAGTTTTCAGCTGAGGATCACATTTTCCCTTAGGAAAATAGATTAAAATAGTGCTGAGTGCCAATGATTGCACACAGAGAAACAAGTCAGTTGATTTTTGTGTTTCTTTTCGTTTATGACTCAACAAATAGATATCTTAACCTTAAAATTTTGTCTTTTCACGATAAAACAATTCATTCTGTTATCATTGTCAGTGATTTTAAATATATTCATAAAAAGAACAAAATTCAAGAAATGCTCTAGCATTATCATGTCTGCACGTGGATTAAGTCTGTATCGCTGCTTCTAGATGGGCCTTATCAGAGATGTGCATTTGGTTTAATGACACCTGTGCTGATGTTAATGGTTCATCTCTTATATCTGATAGATGTAGAGAGACAGCCAATTTGTTTCCATTGCTACTGACATCATTCCACAGTCTCTGTCAGGTTCACTCAGATTTTGTTGATAAGACAGAATGAACATTGGCATTACAAGAAAATCCTAGTTTCCCCTTTCATGGGCAAAAGTAATGAAATATGGATCAAATAAGCAAGTTGATAAGTAAACAATGTTTCCTGGAGACATCAAAGTATTTTTCGTTAGTACTCCACAAACTTTTGAAGACACACATGTATCTGTACTAACAAATATGATTGTTTGTGTCTTTGAAATTTTGTTGGGGATTTTAACCTTTAGCCTAACATTATTCAACAAGGAACATCATTTGGCAACTGTCTGATTTATCGCCGGTTGCTGTACTTTGCATTTGGGAATGTTTTTGATTGTCACCATCATATATTCCCTAGTAAGGAGTCATAGCTCATTTGGAACTACAAGCATAAATATTGTTGATTTCTAACAACAGTAAGGGTCTATGTGGCTACCTATGTTTGAAACCTGCCTGACCCACACAATCTCTTCCTTATAAAACCTTAATGGTGATTACATCTGCTTAAGTACATCAAGTTTCAGGGAGCTATAATCCCCCAGTAGCCTTGCCACTTTTGGACATCAGTAAACCCTTAAAATATCTCTTGTGCTTTTTCTAGTTGCACTTGTCTGAGCCTTAGCTGGCTATCATGGAGGTGTTTCTATATCTTGACCTCATCTGCTTCATTCCATATGCTGTGTGTGTGAAGAATCATTTTCATAACAGTGTACTGGCCTCAGTTAAGCAATTCATTGCTGAAGGGTCTCTATTTCTTCTTTTTTTTTTCTCCATAATGACCATCTGAAAGCCTGGAAGTGACATACTCACTAACAGCTCTAAGTGTCACCATCATTTGGAAGATTACACATATACCTTTGGGACTTGATACCTCACTGCCTCTAAACTTTGCCAGCTTCATCTTGGCTTCCTTGACTCAGAAACCAAAGTGCCTAGCATCAAACAATGCCCTATGGCTTTTAACCCCACAGAGTACATGAAAGGCCCTGATTGTGGATGGGCTACCTTACATAGGCGAATCTGAAATCAGATAAGTAAGGATGCACTCATTCTATGATAAGCAATTTTTTCCCACATGGAAGTTTCCAGAAGAACAGCAAACAAGCAGAATTAATTGGGAAATTAAGTGACACAAGGCTGTCTTCAGTTGGTGGATTTTCTTCCATATATGGAATAGTCTAATATAATCTTATGACTATTTTTATAATTATAAGTAAGTTTATATAGAATAGATTGCTCAAAGTACATCTAAAAACAAGTACTCAGACACTTCATTTAGGTGGGTCCATTAATAGATTAGAAAAAGGGGGGGATGTGGACCTCAGTGTATATCTAGGATTTAGGGTGCAGGTGACTTAAGCCCAAATTGCATACAAACGGTAATATTCAACATGCCAAATTGGTATTTATTGGATACAGCAGCAGAAGAGCAAGCAGGTAGCACTTGATTATCCAGGCAAATATGTCATAAAGAGGCAGAGCCCAGGGAAAAGTTTAGCGGCAGACTATCCAGATTTGATAGGAGTGCTAGTAGGAAAAAAATTAGAACCATGATTAAAAGTCATCCTTAAGTATTACCTGTATCAGGCTTGGTTCTGATCTGAATAGCATTGTTTTGGCAAATATGAATAAAGTGGTCCCATTTATAAGGAAGGGTGCAGAGACAAGAAATCAAGGTCAGCATGAACATGGCCTTATTTAGTCCAATTGTTATCTGGCACTATCGTGTCACTTGTAAGCTGTCTTTACATGATCTAGAAACTAGGCTATTAATAATATGCAAACATGTTTCCTTATAGTGATAAACACATAATCAAAATAATTCATTTACTTCTTTGGTGACAATTTTGATGTAATGCATCTATATGTATTTAATATAAAGATGATTTTCTATCATAATCTCATGTTCTTATTTGTTTACAGCAAAAATAACTTTTAAAATTGCTAATTGGTCTGGGTAGGGCAGTGCACACCTATAAACCCAGAGACTCAGAAGACTGAAATAGAAGAACAGAAAATTTGAGGTCAGCCTCAGCAATTTAGTGAGGGCCTCAGCAACTTAATGAGATCCTGTCCCAAAATAAAAAGTAAATAGAATTTAGGATGTAGCTCAGTGGTAAACCACACCTGGGTAATTCTCCAGTAGGGAAAAAATGGGGTTAATTTTATATTGCTTTTTTTAGGGGTGGGGAGTACCAGAGATTGAACTCAGGGGCACTCAACCACTGAGCCACTTCTCCATCCCTATTTTTTGTATTTTATTTAGAGACAGGGTCTCACTGAGTTGCTTAGTGCCTCGCTTTTGCTGAGGCCAGCTTTGAACTCAAGATCCTCCTGTCTCAGCCTCCCGAGCTGCTGGGATTAAAGGTGTGTGCCACCACATCCGGCTTATGTTTCTTTTTTTTAAAGTCTTTTTCATTTTTTAATATATAAATTAATTTCCTGACAATGCAACTATCTGATCAGATTTTGCCTATAAAATCTGGGCCTCTCTTCAGTACAGATAAATAAATGTTTGATGAGAGAGCCAACAAATAAATGGATCAATATCTATCACAGTACTTAAAACATAGTAGATACCAAATAGATTAGTTCAATGGGAAACCATGGGTAGTAACATTGGCAGTGGAAATAAATTTTTCTGGAAATTTTAATTTCTGAAATACACTGGAACCATTGATTATAGGAGGTCACATGCACAGAGAATGAAAGGAGATAGCCTGATACTTTTTACAAATTGAATGGCTTTTCTCCAAGGAATTCTAAACATTGTTTCAACCTGTAATTTGCCAACTTCAGATGAATTCTTAAAACACATTCTAGTAAGTCTGCAATAATTGTTCAAAAGTAGGCTTAAAGGGTTAATCAACTGTTTTGTGAAAATACTACAATTTTGTTAACTTAGCAGTACATTTTGATGGGTATGGAACAAGTACAAAAATACTACAATGTCACTGTGACTCATGATTCCTGACTAAATTTTACTTTCTTTTCTTCCCAAAATATGCTCAAAGTTTTGATATATTTTATTAACTAAGACAATTTTCCCATAGCTTTAATAAGCAGATGGGTGCTTTTTTTTTTTAACAGAATTTCTACTTCAGGAGCAATTTTCATATTTTAGAAATAAATCACAGTGTATTCTTTGCCTAGGGACCACACATTTGGAAACAATTATTTTAAACTAAGTATATTAAATCATAAACAGTCACATATAAACCATCTTAAAATAAAGATTTAAATAATAATGTGATATGCCATTAATTAAACAAATATTCATTGGGCACCCAGGAGCCAAGTACTTTCTAGGCAAAAAAGTCCTTGCTGTAGTGGAGTTTACATTCTGCCTAGCAAAAGAAGGCAGAGGATAAATAAACAAGTAAGTAAATTGTCTAAAATGTTCAGAAACGGGTCTGGAGGCTGGTGTGGGAAGTGAGGATGTCATTTCAGACAATGAGGTCAAAGGGTCCCTCATGAAGGAGAGACATTTGAGTAAATACTTGAAGAAGATGAAGGACTGAGCCACCCTTGTGTACAACACATTGATAATTAATCTTGTAAAATTTCCCTTTGAACAGCACGCATGTGCATGTGGATGATGTCATTCCCCTGCCTAAAGCTCTCCAATGACTTCCTATAGCTTTTAGCTTAATGTGGTAATGCCTTAATTTGTTGTATGATGTCTCTGTGTTCTCACCTCTGACTCAGTCTCCAGTCATCTTTTCTTTCCCTCAATTATTGTGTCAATCATACTGGATTTTTTTTTTCAGTTCCCACATGTGTACCAATGGTTTTCCCACCTTTTGATCTTGCCATAAGCATTTCTCTCTGCCTATGTTCCTTGGACTTTTGTGTGACCAACTCTCAACTTGCTGATTACTCCATCATGCCTTGTTCTTCTATTCTCATTGTACAATCTACTCACCCTCCCAGTTCTTATTGCAATCATAATAACGTGTTTTGTAATTATTTGTTTAGTTTCTACTTTTGCTGATAGACTGTAAGCTCCCTGATGATACAGATGTTGCCTATTGTTTGTCTTGTTCATTTTTATATTCCTCTGCCTGGCATGTGGTAGATGCTCAATATTGGTCGAATGAATGAAACATGCTTCAAATGGGGTGGGAATCATGTTGCTGGGTTGGTATAGAGTTTTCAGTTACTCGTGGAGGATATGCAGTTAGTGGGGAACAAATTTTCACTTTAGCCCCTGAAACTTTTGAGTACTTTCTTTTTGCAGAATATTCTAATCTATCCTAACTGACACACAGAGAGGAGGTTCTATGGCTCAGTTGTACAAAGAATTTTTCAAGTGGCTAGTACTGAAATGGAAAACTGAACTCATTTTGTCTTCTCCAAAAGGGGTGTCTCCATAAGCCCACTGACCTGAAGGAAACCAGTTGTCCAAAGCAGAGCAGCTGACTCTATTCTGGACTCCTTCCCCTCCCTTGTTCCCCACAGGCCATCTACCATCTCCCAAATGCCTCCTGAATACTTTCCCTTCTGCACCATTTCACTTTCCACCTGTCTCTGTCTTATCTTGGGCTCTCACTATTTCTCTCCTGGATTGCCTCTTAATTCATCTTCCTGTTTCCTCTTTCACTCTTCTGGAATTCTGCAGCACTGTTGCTAAAGTGGATTTTCTTAAAAAAAGAACTCTGATCACATTCTTTTGTTTAAAAGTTTCCACCGAATTTTCATGAATTTCAAGATTAAATCCAAATCATCAGGAGGATACATTCAAGCAGAACGTTTGTGACCCTCAGCCACTGGCACTACCCCTTCATAAGCTCATGGGATGCCCATCCTCTATATCCCCATATCTTGCTCATGTCCCTATATTATGCTTTTCACAATCTCCCACAGCAGCCCTGTGGCAGCAGAACATGAACTGAAAGGATTATAGTCCTACCCCATAAAGGCATCCCATCACCCCAGTGAGTCACAGTGGACCATGTGAATAAGAGACTTACACTGCACTTCATATGGAAGTCGCCAGGTATATATTTCTATTCTTTAATTCATTTTATTTCTCCCCTTTTTCTTTAACAAGATACAAAGATTTGCATTTTTTACTTGTATTGGACATATTCAGTCTTAAAATGCTAATATCTGCTATGTATGTTTTATATATATATGAATCACAAGTCCTTTTTCCTAGCTTTTTGACAAATGGATATTGCCTTCCTTCTGGAATTTATTGCTATGAGAGCCTGAACAAAATAAAGATCGAAGGATAAACTGTTCTGTTCAAAATATGTCCACACATTTAAGTCTTATTGAGTTTAATAACTTTTTTTTAAAGGAGAAAATTAACCAGTATCAACTAACACTCAGTTTCAGATATCAAAGCCCCTTGAACCAAGCTCAGAAGACTGAACCTCCACATGTTCCTTTTCCAAATGGAATAAATTATTGACTTAAATGTACTTAAATATCACCAAAGCTTGGAATTAGATGTGCATATTTTTGCACTATAGAGAAATAAAGAAGTAAGTTAATGATGTAGTTTGAAACATCAGGACCATATGAATAGGAAGATTAGGTAAGAATAAAGGACTGTAGAGTCAAAGACAGTTGAAGGCTTAGCTAGTACCTCCTCTTACTTTGGACAACAATTCATTTAGGTCATTCTGTACTGGTGAAAATCTCTTCTTTTGTGAAGACTTGAGAAATGAATTCCACATGTTGTCTTGATTGTTCCTTTCACTGGAATCCTTTGGTAATCTCAGACTGTCTCCTCATTTTAACTGCTTTCTAATTTCCTTGTTGTCTAAGATTTTGGCCGAACTTTTCAATGTAATCAAAAGTAATCTGCCTAAATAATTCTTTTTGGACAGCTATCTTTTGTTAAGGGCAGATTTTAGCTTGCATGTATTTAGGTGAATTTAAAACAAACAAACAAAAAGCACATTGTTTTTTGTCCTGAAGGAAAAAGTGATACAAAAATTAGGCATATGTACCAATATTGTATATTCATATCATCATAATGATATAGATCATTTAAAAAAAATCATTTGGCAACTAAATTTTCACTTTGTAATTAATAAGATTTTAATAATACTTTTTAAAAAGGAAGTGATGTTTTTGAGCTTAAAACTTATAAAACAGTATTAATTTAGCTGCTTAGCTATTATACAATGTATGCATATTATAAAATTTCATGTTGTACACAATAAATATATACAATTCTTTGCCAATTAAAAAGAAATAAAAACAACTTAAAGGGACCTGTAACATTAAATTAATGATTAGTTTTAAATATATGAGAACTGTTGACAATAAACACAGTTATAGTTTCTTTTAAAAAACAATAACATCAACAAAAGATGAAAAGGCCATTTTCTTATTTATAGCCAGTGTTATAAATAAAATATTTTATTTTATCCAATGAATTTTTTTTTCAAAGCTTGTTGGCTTAGGTTACCTCTCAGGGATCCTGTTTTCATGATCTGAGTTTCACCTTAGAATGAGGGCAAAGACACTGGATAGCTGTCTTCTTAAGACACGGGTGTATCCACAAGACCTAAAGGAAGAGAGAGAGAATGCTCTGAAGAAACTCATTTACTCCTGTACAATACCAAAAATATATACTTATTTATGTTAGGAAGCTGTCACCCTGAAAAACATGGAGATCCTAGCCTTGAATGAATGAGATAGGAAGTATATTCTTGATTGAGGTGTTTCTGAGGCAGCCACCTTTGTGTTCTGTGGGGGAAAGTGCTAGTTTCCTGCAGTGTGCCTGGGTGAAAGCCAGGATGCCCAGAAAGCCCTTACAGGCTCACAAGTCCAGGAGCCACCATACACTTTAATAATTCATGTTTCGAGCAGTCCTGCAGTTTTAAAGATTTGTTGGTGAAATGATCCAAGCCATGGAGTCCTTGCACAGTCCCACACAATGGGCCCTCTTGCAATTACCCCTCACTGTTCTCCTCTCTCCTCTCATTCATTCTGCCCTTCCATCCTGCTCAACCTGGGCCTGGTTTCCAGTCCCTCAGGTTAGACTTGGAATCCCTTGATGTTCAGTTGCTAAAAGGTCACTGGCTCTATGTGACTTGCACAGCCCTGGAACCTCCACTGGTGAACTGCACTATGATAGTTGGGAGCCCAACCTTCACCTTAAAGGGTTGTGCCAAGGCCAATGTCTCGGCTTGGCACCAGAATCACGAGCCACCACACACCTTTGTAGGTTCAAACAGCAATTCTTTATTCCTGCTCTCACACCGCCTCCACGCAGGGCCAGGGGCAACCGCGTTCTGCCCTCTCCCGCACAACTTACTCCACGAGGCTATCTCCAAATCCCATTTTAATCTCACGAGAACTCAACGGGAACAAGCAGCAGGAACACCCTAATCCCAGCAATAATCTTCAACCTCCAACTTCCCTAAAACCCATTATCTTAAACTGGCAACGCCTTAAACTCAAAGAGCCGGTTACTTCCTCAAACCTGATCAGCTCTAAACCCGGATCCACCTTGGTCCTTGAGCAAGGTCACCTTATTAAAGCATGCATGCAATGTCCCATCGAATGTCCTCTAAGCAGCATGGGGTACGCTTGGCAAGGAAATTTCGATGCGTCATTCCTACTTGGTAATGGCCCTCAGCAGGGTTGGACTAGACATTCCTCATGAAGGAGACTATGGTCCTTGGGATAAAAAGAAAGGAGGAGAATAGAAGATTCTTAAAGACCTAAGATGGCTCCTCTCTTACTCTCAAAAACCTGAGCAAAATAGTAATTTTCTTTCACGCCTGACCAAAATAAAAACAATACCAGCACTTTTAGGGTTCTCCACAATGTTACTCTTCCCCACTAGACAAGTGATGAAAAGGAATGGCATGGGTTGAAGAGGTCTGTGGGAGGATGGTGAAGGATCCCTGCTTCTGCTCTAAAAAAAAATAATAATACCCAATCTGATCAAACAACGCAAAGAGGGAGTCCAGATGCTTCTACCGACTCAGTGGCCCCTAGTCACTTGTCATTATTTACCTCTGCCTCTGCCTCAGGGTCAGACTCTCCCAGAGCTGGTTGCAGGTGATCTCAATCATGCGGTGGGAGTCATAGGCCTATGGAGGAAGGAAGTGGTTAAAGTCCCTTTCCCAGTCTCCTTGGAAGAATGCTGAGTCTATTCATAGGATTTTGATAATTTGTGGACTCCCCCTGAAGCCCATAAGGATTGTAAGGTTGATTTATTCTATCTTACTACTTGAAATGACTTAATGTGTTCTTTGAAGCAGAGGGCGAAATTCTCTCCCTATAATAAAACAGGAGAGGAAAGTTAGCGTGGAGAAGAGGATCGTATAAGAAAGAACTTTCTAACAAAAAGAGACTTACAGGAATGAAACTGTAATCTCTTAGTGGAGTCAGAAAAAAAATGTATCAGGAATTAGGTAGAGTTGAAAGCACACAATGGCAGACTTATTTTGTGTGAGTGAAGTGCTTTCTTAAACTGAGAACTGAAAGTGGGCCATCTGATTGTCTTTGTCTCAAATTCTGTGTTTGAGTGTATTGTAAAGATTATGTTATATATGCATAAGCTCCAGACCCTTTTCTCTAGCTTGGGTCATATACTTTTACTGTTTAAACCTTAATGATTGCTGACTCCTATTTGCCCAGAGTGTTTAATATGAAATACCTTTTCTAAGATGTCTCTCCTTATGTTTTACTGGGAATCACTGGGGAATACTTCCTCGTCCTCTAACCCATCCTCTAGCCACTCTGAACTCCAGGACTCTAAGTCACCTGTGGCCATTTATAGTGAAACCTGACACTGTTCATTTATGCTGGACTGATTTGCTCTAAGAATAAACACACTACCTTTTCTTTACCATGTCTCCCATCCCCCAGTCTCAGCAATGCCAAGGACAATAATGCTTTATTGACTATGTGGAAGATTCAGTGCCACTGTGATTTACCCCCCTGGTCACTTGAATCCAGTGTTGGGGGGTCCAGCCTAGCTTCCTGAAGATTCCCCTGTGTCTGGAGGCTAGTCCATGGCTCCAGTCAAGGAGAAAATCTCCACATTCTTTCACTTGAGGACCCCTGAAAAGAGTCTCTCCTTCTCCCAGGCCCAGGCCCACCCCTTCTAACCCACCCTATCTAACTAGATATAGTTGGCTATTGGAAATGCCTGGTTCTTCAGTACAAGAAGCAGGGCATGGGCTAACAGTCAATGCTCAGATAGTACAACCTCAATAGGTAAATGTGTATTCCCCACATTTGGGGTAATTCCATCTGAATATGTGATGGGGACTGACATTTGGTATACATCCATATTCAGGGAAAACAGTTTGCTAACTCTACAAGACACAGTCTACCTAAAATGCAACCATTTACATTTCCCAATAGAACAAGGGTTTATTCTGTAGCTACTACATTCAGATTTATGGAGAAATTACAATGTTCTCCAGGAACAATGGTAGGTATTTTTATATAACTAAAAGTTCCATCCTGGTGAATTTCTCAAAACAAAGGAAATTCATTCCAAAACTTAATTAATATTTCCAATTCCAGGAACTAAAATATTTAGCAACCTCAAGTAATAGTTTCTTTTCTAAAATTATTTCTAAAGATAATAATAAAAGCAATTTTTATGATTCTTTTCAGAGATTCTCACTAGTTATAATTAACATCCAACATGAATTCAGGTTAACATGGGGAAACATATAAAAATGATGAGATATTTGTCTTTAATATAAAAAGGAGAAATAGATTGACAGTTCTAAATGCATGTTCGTTTGTGTGTGTGTGTGTGTGTGTGTGTGTGTGTGTGTGTGTGTGTGTACAAGTTCTAGTGTAGGCCCCAATCTTTGAGAACACCACACAAACAGAATTATTCTCTAATTTAAGTTACTTGTGAAAGAATGGACCTTAAGCTGCAAAAGTTATTTGAGCAATTATCTAAAAATGAAATTAGTGAAAAATGACAATTGATTTTACAACACTTTAAACATGAGAGTGTTAAAATGGCACAAATAATAGCTGTTTATTATTTTTAAATGCATAAGATAACAGGAAAGTAGAAATGGTCTCTGTTTATTATAAAAACAGTTGTGGCTCCCAGTGTAGTTTAGTGGCTAGTGTATGCTTAGCACTCATGAGATCCTCCATTAATCTCCAGCACCAAGAAAAAAGAAAAATACAATATGGGAAAGAAGAAGTGAGAAAATACCCACAATACACAGAGACCATGAGTGGTTATGTTGCTATCTTTCCTTTTAGTGTATTAATAATTCTAAAATGGTTGTGATCATGGTGCTATCCCAATTTTTCTATATGTTATTTGAAATTAAAGTATTTTCCTGTATCATTACAATTTTATTTATAAATATCATTGTGATGAAAAATAGCATTGATGTTGAGTTTGGCTCATGATAGCATTTATAGTTTCAGAGGTAAGATCTGAGATGGAACCCTTGAGTTATCCCTTTTATAGGCCAGTAAAAATTCTCCTGAGTCCTGGAAGAGCCTCTGATGATGGCAGAATTGAGTGGTCCAATCATCACTGCAAGTGATTATGCCATCTGGTTTCTGTAGTAGATATAAATCCAAAGCCTTTCTTGATATCTTTCTATGTACCTGACTCTGTCCTAGATGTTGCACATAGACTAAACAACTATATATGGTCTTGTGCTTGTAGCACAGCATAACTTGACCTTGCTAAACCAAAATTTATTTAGGAGTTTCTGTGCAGTGTTAAATAACTCAGAATGGGTCTTATCAATCACTAAACATGTAGTATAATGGCCTAGATTGTAAAGTGATATTCAAATTCTTCAAAATGAAGCAAATAAGGACATGTCTATTTGATTATATGGCATATGCCATTTCTCAAATCTTGTAAAATAAAGAATGCCTTTTATTAGTGGGCTAGAGAGAATAAAAGCATGTAGTCATTCTGTTTCAAGAGCAGATGATGAGCCTCAGGGGTCAATAAGTAACTTGTCAAATGTAGCCTACACAAAATGTGTCTTTCATAGAGATTTTAATAAGAAGATTGTGTACTAGGCAATAAATTTTATATCCAAAATAATTAAATACATGGAGTTCTTTCTTATAAAAGAAAAAGCTACCTATGTTAGAATAAACAATTCCTCTGTATTAAAAGAAGTATTCTAGATAGATTTCATAGCTGCACAAAATGACAATGTATACTAGTTATTCTAATCTAAAAAATATGACAATTATTTCAGGTAACTTATTCTGAAATAAGCAATAAGATCAGGGGCTTAAAAATATAAAAGTGTCAGAGAAGGGACATCACAGAGGCCAAATGTACAGTTCTGGATGTGTATTTATATACCCAGCACCTGCTGTTGAGAAATATTGAAGATCTCATTCCAGACATGCTATACCAAAGGCAACCATTTCATTGCCTGTGCTTTTGAATTGTTGGTGCATTAGATAATATTCCATTGTGCATGTGTTTTCTATATTCTAAGATGCCTGAGAGTATGCAGTGTCACTAATTGTGATATAAGGATGTGTGGTAATTCTGTTAGCATACACCCAAGGGCAAGTTTCTTTTATTAAGCTATTCATATTGTCACAGAGAAAAATTTACTCATTACTACAATATGGGGATTTAACCTTTTCCATTATACTTACCACTCTGTAAAATATGGTTCAGTGAAAACATTAACCTTTCCCAAAAAGTCCACAAGTATATTTTTTCACTCTATCTTATTTTATTTTATTTTTGCTTGATGCCTGCATTAAAATAAAGCAAATTATCACAAAGATAGTTAACTTTCACAATTAAACTGGCTCTTTAGCTAAGTGTGCAAAAATGTTAGTTGCCCATTTATAAGCATCACTGACCTGAAATTTAATGTATGTGATTGCAGAGGTAGTTTGTGTTGTAGGTTTATTTGTATAATTATGTTTTAAAGGAAAATGACCCAGATTTCACAGAATACATGTACAAAATAGTATTCGATGATTAAAACGAAGAGTGTAGGTATTGGACATTTTGCTCTTCATGATGTGCTGAAGTGAAAGGATGCCTTTCATACCAGTGAACAGTTGCTCCCTTGGAGTTGTCAATGAATCACTGCAACAACACTGCATATGAGGAACCAAACACAGTGCCAGCTTTCTCATTTTATGATTTTATGCTTTCTAGTATTTAATGGGGTAGTTACTGAATCTCCTAATTACAAAGTGCTTATTCTTTTCAGTCTTGCTCACAGGAATAAGAGATTACTGGACTAATAAAATAAACATGCCCTAAAGGCACATAAGTTAAAATAGAGATCTGAATTACTGTTTTCCGACTAGTAAAGGGTTAAACTATCAGTATTAGCTATGTAACACTAGAGAAAAATATACTGAGAACTTGCTGGGGGAAAAAACTAATTGAAAGTCATCTGTATGTGTTCAGCTAAGAAATGCCCATAAGCACTGGGACATGTCAAGAATTTCATAGGAAGGTGAAAGGGTTTCATTTCTGTTATGCTCCCTGCTGCTACAGTTAATGTTGGACGGGGTGGAGTTTTTTTTTTTTTTAATGCAATCATTTGAAAACTTTAATTCTGAGTTGTGAAAGATCATGGCTATGAGACTATTTTGTTAAATCAAAACCACTGACAATTTATTTTGTATTGGAAAGCAATGTTTGAGGCAGAAGTTGAATTCTGTAAGTGATTAGATCATTGAACTTGAGTTAAATGTACCTGAAACTTTGTGTTTCCAGTTTCACCTGAAATTGCTTTTGAACAGGTCTATGAAACTGTGGGAGAAAAAGTGAAGGGAGTCCTTCATAGGAAGGCAGAGATTCCCTTTGGGTAGAGTGGAAAGAGATTTATGAGCAACTGAAATAGCTTGATTGTGGGACAACAAAGAAATAAATAAAATCTTCGTTTATTTTTCTCAAAATAATTCCAATGGAGCAAATTATATTCCATGTGTGTATGATTTATGTTAAAATGAATTTTACTCTCATGTATAACTATGATGCTCTAATAAAAAGATTTAAAAAGAAAAAATGCAAATAAAAAATCCAAGTATTTCTTGATGACTGTAAGAGAAATAGACCTACTTATACTACATTTCTTATGGAATAGCTATTTTAATGCAAATCAAGTGATCAAGAAATTTTTGATGACTCAAATAAAATAACAATCAATTTTATCTTCTGAAATATTAATGGTTCTCCTGAGAAAACTGACCAACTCAGACAAACTTTGAGAAACTATAAAACTTGGGACCTGGCTAGTTGATAGTCTTATATTTCAAACCTATAGGGACTGTTATGGTGAAATGATAATCAACAGCCATTTAGGAATATCCAACATCACATTTATAACTTCTGAATATGGGAGAGAAATACAATTAAGATAACAATAAAAAATACACATATTATAAAATCCCTAGGGATTTTTTTAACTTCCTTAAAGTTAAAAAAATGTCATTTCATTAGGCAAAGTTGTGTAAACAAGCCCCCTGGATTTCAGGAATGCATTTTCTAAAGTCTCTTTATGGCAACGTAGTAGATTAGAGAGAAATTTAGACTGGATTACAGTATAGATGAATGAATCCCTAAGTGTTTAAATAGGAGAGACTCAGTGACTGTTAGCAATCTTGTATTTGACAATAATTTTGAGTCAGTTGAAATAAAATCTAAAAAAAAAAAACTCTTTTCAAGTTTTAGATGGTAAATTTGCTGATGTGAATATAATGAGGAACAAAATTAATGTTCAGACAAATCCTGAAAGGTGGATTAATAGGTGAAAATTAAAGAGATTAGACTTTAAAGGAGGAGTGTGACATTGGCCTTCTTGTCCCAATGTCTTCCAAAAATGAAAACTTTCTAAACTTTGAAATAAAGAAAAAGATCAATAGGTTCTCTCAATGCTGCAAAGTGAGACTAGTGTCCTTGCCAGTGGAAAATAATCAAAGAAGTGACAGAGGATGCAAAGCTGAGGGCTTAGGCTTCTATGTATGCTGTGCTTTGGAGGGTGGGGGACTACATTAACACTCTATGGGACACCAAAGTCTCTGTGGGTGTAACAGAAGTTTAAGATTATGACATTTGAAAGGAGAGGTGGGTTCAGGCTTAAAGGAAACCTTTTGTTGTGGCTAAGGGTGCTGCTGTCTGTTAGTTGGGGCAAGGTAGTAGAAGATTTTCAGGAAAAGGTACAGTCTACCTAGCAGTTTCTGGATGGCTTCACTGAGATGAGCAGGCTGTCTAGCTGGAAGAGCAGCACCCTAGCCAACAGTGGTGACTGGCAGAAGCTAAGAGGAAAGCACTATAGATAAAATGAACCTCAGACCTAGCTGGGAAAGGGAAACAGATAAAATGTTTAGGGTCAGGATTACAGGAGGAATTGGAGAATAAAGGAATGTGAGAATGCCTGGGGCCCACTTTGGGGAGTCAGATATCAGGTTGGACTAATCAATATAAAAAATGACCACCTATTGAGAAAGGAGGGTTCTGAGGACCATAATCCATCTTTGACCTGGATGGTGTTAGACATGGAAATTATTTTAAAATTTTAATAAAATTAAACTGCAAAATAAAATACTATATAAAGGAAAACAGACTAGTTGATTGATTATAGTGAATATCAAAATTAATATTAAAAGGAGTAAAATAGGGATAGCATAAAATAGGGATTAGGAGAAATGGACTCTGAAGCCTCTAGATTCGTATCTTGGTTCTAATATTTATTAATTATGTGACTTCAGAAAAGCTACTTAATATCTCTGCTTCTGCCTCACAGAGCACTTGTTTCAAGGAGTTTTTGTGAAGATTGAGTTAATGTTTGTAAAGTATGTAAAATAACACTTGGTAAATGATAAGTGCTACATAGTTGGCCCTCCATATCTATGGTTTTCGCATCCATAGATTTGATCAATGGTGAATTGAATATGTTTTTTTAAAATTCTAGGAAGTTCCCAAAAGCAAAACTTGAATTTACTGTGTGCAGAGCACTATGCTGAATCCACACAAATGAAGTGACATGTAGGGCTATCCTTCTGTTGGTCCCCCTCTATTTCAGATCCTCAGTTGCTCTTCAGCACAGGTTGCTTGAGCATTTTTCACCTTGTCTTGTTCATGTACTACAAAGACTTATAATGGTTGCCTCTGTACTGGTCACGTGCAGAATTTTTTTCTTATATTATTCTCTAAACAATAGAATTTAACAACTATTTACATAAAATTGCATTGGATTAGGCATTATACATAATCAGGAGATGATTTAAAGTGTATGGAATAATATGCATATGTTATATACAAATATTACATCATTACATATAAGAGGCTTGAGCATCTGCAGGTTTTGTTATCTGAGGGGAGTCCTGGTAGTAGTCCTTCACATATATCTAGGGCTAACAATCACACCATAGCTGCTATTTAACCTTAACAATAATTGATGGAATGCATCTTATAATAACAAGGTAACATTATAATTTCAGTACCATTGTAGACAAGAATGAATGAGTATATTTAGTTCATCATAAAACCCTCACTGTTTATGTTAAATACAATTGTAGATAACTGGTGATAGAGAAATGAGGACCGCATTCTTCCCTTGAAAACCTCATAGTTTAGGTGAGGGATAAACTTGTAGACAATGATCATCAAACAATGTTTCATGAGTTGTTTGTTTTACCCATGACCTTTTACTCATGCACTTATACAGAAGAATACTGGAACACACAGGTGGAAGTTATTCATTCTGCCTGGAGGAAGAGAGGAGAGTAGGAGGAAATTATCTATGAAAGGTAACTCAAGGTCAAATTATAACAGATTCTTGTATAGTCCAGCTAGATGCTTGGCATAAAGTAGAGATTTATCATAACTGCTCTTCATTTTCTAACATTAATAAGTTAAATCTAATATTTGTAAGATCCATGCCTTGACCTTAGGGAAACAAAGATGTCCTTAAATGCTTAGAGGGTAGTCCATAGAATCATCATTCCTGAAGAGGTAAGTAAAACCTAGCACAAGCACCTCCTTCCATTTGAAAGCACTTTGGCAAGAGTACTGTAGATTCCTGAACAGAGCTTATGATCCTGGGAGTTTATTACAAAGAAGTAAATAGGATTATTCACAATAATAAAAACTAGGAATGCATAAACTGTGCTATATCAATCTGATGGGAAATTTTGCATAAGATTTTAAAAGGTTGAAAAATTTGGAATCCATATAAGAATCATGAAAACATACATAATATGAAATGAAATAATTTGAAATGGCATCTATGCTATGATTATACTAAGCACGTCAGAAAGACTTTAAGGGAGATTTTTAATAGTTGTTCTGACTTGCCTAGATTAGTAGAATTTAAGTATTTTTTCTGATTTTATTTTTAACAATTAAATTCAGAGCACAAGGAAGCAAAGAAAATTTCTTCATGTAAGTTCAAAAGGATAAACAGTGAATTAAGGAGACTAGTTTGACAACATATCAGATAAAAAAGCTCAGAGACTTTTTATGAACTATGAACAATTTGACATCACTATGAAAAAAGCAAATTCCATATTAAGGAACAAAAGCACAAGAACAGAATTTACAATAGGGAGGTGTTAGCCCAATTTCAGTTTTTATTGGTCAGATTCCATCCACAGCTTATTTTGTCCTGAAAGCCACATTTTAAGAGGGATATAGGCAAATTTGAGTAAATTTATAAAAGGGCAAGTGCATGAAATTGAAGAATATGCCCAAATTTAACTTGGAATGGGAAAGGCAACACGAGAATGGGTAGATGTCATCGTTATCTTCAAATGTTCTAAGTGCTATCTTGGAGAAGAAAGAAGAGATTTTCTTTATGTAAATACAGGAGTCCCAGTTGGTGGATGTTACATGAAGGCAGACCTAGGATTATAGAATTAAGATCACTTATAATACACTTTAATACTATTCAAAACAAAATGCTCTGTCAGGAAAAATAACAAATTTCTTGGAGTTGGACTAGTTTGGCCAGATGCTGTATATAATTTGTTGGGGATACTGGCGTTGGGTGTAAGAGTTTGTAACAAAGGTTGTTAACATCTATCCCATTCTGAAATTCAGTAATGCAAATTGTCCTTTCCAGAAACCCAGGACTTGGCACATATGCTTTCCTGAACCTGTAGAACACACTCATTACTTTTCTTTTGTATTGTGCTTAGATTAACTGGGCCGCTGTGATTAGTAATGACAGAGTTGGGTTAGAAGTTAGAGTGACAGCTGAAATGAAGACAGTTGATATTTAAGATACTTCAGAATTTAAGAACTGAAGGGACAACTTGAAGAAGGTACTACTATCAAATCCTTTAGTAATGAGCAGTTGGATGAGGAACAGAAAACTTGTGTTACAGTAACTATTCCAATCATTGACATTTTGAAATAAGAAGTTTTATTAAATTTAATTCTAATAAAGATTAAATCCATTTAAATCCTCAGAAGGAATGTTGAAGGAACATTTCGGAACCTGGAGAAATAGCTTTGGCTCACATAGTTTCTGAACTTTGAGGATGAAAGATATACTTAAGATGTACTTTTAAATGGATCCTTTTTATTTGTAGAAAGCTAATTTGTAGCCTAGCAATTTTCTGTGATTATTAAAAGAACTATCTCTCCAATGTTTCCAATTTAATGGCACATTTTTTTTTTGCTTCCTGCTCCAAAGATTTACACAGGATAGCACTCTTTTCTTTGGAGCCATAGTATAAACAGGGTTAAAGACTCAGGTTATTATTACAATTATTCAAGAGTTTTTTGTTGTAATTGAATGATCTGTGGCAAACTGCAAGGACCTAATTCAACCAAAGGGATGATCTGAATCTCTGGTTCATCTTCTTGTGGACCTTGAAGTGTTGCAGTGTAATTGTGGAGGAGTAACTAACATTTTAGAAGTTCCTCCCTGTAATAACTTGCTTTAATTTATTTGACATTAGGGCTTTTGTTTTCATGTAGAATTTAAGAATAATTGTTGGTATCTATTTCTAATTTCCTTCTTCCTTTCTTTTCCCCTCCCTTCCTTCCTTCCTTCCTTCCTTCCTTCCTTCCTTCCTTCCTTCCTTCCTTCCATTGAACCCAGGAGCACTTTCCCACTAAGACACAACCCCAGCCCTTTTTATTTTTTATTTTGAGACAGGGTCTCTCTAAGTTGCTTAGGGCCTCACCAAGTTGCTGAAGCTGGCTTTGAATTTGTAATCCTCCTGCCTCAGCCTCTTGAGCCACTGGTATTGCAGGCATGCTACTGTACTAGGCTGTTTTTAATGTTAAGAAGTATCTATAAATACTGTATTTTGTTCTTTGAATAGAGTAACAGGGTGCTATAGTAAACTGGTTTAATTGAAAATGCTTAATTGAAAATATTTTATCTTGTGACAAATTGATTTTGTGGCTCCAAAAGAAACGACCCATGCAATACACATTTCAAGATCATTTGGCTATGTGCTTCCTGCCTAATGAGATTTTGTATTATTTTGTTTGGGTGTTAGTTGTTATTGTAGCATCAGGAATTTTGTTGACCTTGAAACTTGGCTTCAGTTTAAACTTTGTGATCTCTGAGAAAAAAAATGTGTGAATAAACATATATCCATGTACATATATATCTTATATTATTTATCATTTTAAGATATACCTCAGAAATTATTGCATTTTGCAAATATTCTCTTTTGGCAATTTTAGAACAAATATTTATATTTTAAATGTTATTTTTCCTTGGTGGTCAGCAGGTCAAGTAACATTTCTTTTGAAAATAGCAGATAGAAATAAATTAAAATCAACATAGTTAATTAAGTTTCTAGCATTTAACATGCTAATAGCTATAAACACTTGAAAGTTCCCACTGCTGAATAAATACAGAGCCAAATAAAACTGGGTTACAGTTCTACAGGTTCCTGCCTTTATCAAATTAAGCTTTAATTCCCATATTTGGAATAAATTTTAAATGGATTAAATGTGAGCATAGTGGAATATTTATTCATTAGATTGCTATAGTTCCCCTTCTCAAACAATTAGCATTCAGAACAAATACTTTGTAATCAACAAAATGCAAGGTAAGGGAGGTAGAGCTTAACAATTAGAAGAAAAGATTCCTTTATCCAAAGGCTGATAAGCAGGTGTTTCTAGCATGCACCAATTTACATAAACACACATGCGCACACGCTCTCCATCAGCTACTGCCTATGCTCTGCCCTGTAGACCAATTCTGTTCCTGGACCATGGCCATGTGTTTCTGGCCTTGGGCCTTGCAGTGCCCTTAAAAAAGGAAACAGATGACTGAAGGAAACTGGTCCAAGAAGATGTAGATCTAAATTATCAAAATAGCAAGCGACTCCAGGGAGAGAAATGCACTCATGTCTTACAGGCCTGAAGCACTGCTCAGGGTAACCTTTGATGGCAAGAAACAGAGTGGTGTTAATTATAGAAAAGACCTTGTAGGACTGAAGAGAAATCATATGAAGACTGAATGTTCTTGTATCTTGGCTATATTCTAGGATGTTAATTTAGTAATATTGATCAAGAACCATGTTTTGTTTTAAGTTTACTGAGAGATAGTAAACTATCCTTTTAGGACATGATATAATGGAAATTCACACAGTCCACATTCTAGGTGAGAAGTCTTGGTGGTGATATCAATTCTTTCCAAATTAATTGAAAATGTTAACACATCTGAACACAATCTCAGTGGCATTCAGAGCAATATCCATCAGTATTACTATGGAAGAACAAAGAGCTGACATAGTATGGGGGCAAGTCACTCTTCTTTATCATTGAGTCCCCAAATTACACTCTGGGCTAATTCTTCTATAGTCCCAGAGTGAAGGGATTGAGATAATGAATTTGGACTCTTTGGGGTTACAATTACTGCTCATTTTTCATAGCCTCTATGTCTTGGGTTTTGGATTATTACCATACCACCCATTTTGATTACTTAGAAAATCTTAATAAAATATGATACAAAAAGCAAATTGAAAGAAAATGAAAACAGAATACTAAAATCTCTGTTTCAAAATGAGTATACAAATCAAAATTTCATCATATATGACCAACTTCCACAATTAGTGAAGAAGTTTATTCTCAGAAAGCCACCTGTGATTGTTAATAACTAATCTCTTCTAGGCTTGAATGGAACAAAAAGGTGGAGAAAGGGCAAATTTACTCTACCTATTAGAACTGGGATATCAGTCTTCTCTAGTCTTCAGACATTAGTGCTCCTGCTTCTCAGGCCTTCAAACTCAGCATGAATTATACTACTGGCCACTGACTCTTCTGGTTCTCAAACTGCAAGAGGCAGATTGAGAAACTTTAGCATTTGCAATTTTGTAACCCACTTCCCATAATCAATCTCCATCTCTCTCTCTCTCTCTCTCTCTCTCTCTCTCTCTCTCTCTCTCTCTCCTCTCTCCATTATACATATAAATGGATCTGGACAAAAATTTTAAAAATATATATGTAGAATGCTTAATGAGTTAAATGAAGGAATTATGTACCAAATAGTGATTCAAAATGACAAAATGAATAAAATTAAAAGGACATTTAAAATAAGCATTTAGAAGCTATAAAAATAAAAACTAATTATTGAAATTAAACATTCTAAAATGTAATATACTTTATATTGGAGGTAGTCAAGGAGAAAATTGGAAAGTAGAAAGATGGTACTGAAGAGCTTCCTCAGAGTGGCATATAGATGTAATCTATAAAGGAGAAGTGAGACATGGAGAATAACTATAATAGCTCTGACATGTCTAATAGAAGTGTCAGAAGAAGGGAATGGAAGAAAAATTATAGTTGAAGAAATAGTAGCTAAACTGGAGAAAGATATGAACTCTCATAATGAAAGTATATAGTGAATATTAAGTAGGATAACTAAAGTGATATCGATATGTGTTATGGTAAAATTGCTGAATATAAAAAATAAAATTTTCAAAACTACCAAGGAGAAAATGCAAATTATATTGTAAGAAAGAACCTTGAAACTGGTAATAGACTTATCCTTAGGAACCAGGGATGCTAGAAAAGTATGGGGCAATATCTTTAAAAGCTGAAGGAATACACCTGCAAAATTAAAATTGTGGGTGGCTAACCTAGTATACAAGAATGGACTAAAACTAAAAGAAGAAAGCAAGACATACTCAGAAACATATTTACTCTTTATAAACCCTTTCTAAATTATGGAAGTATTAAGAACACTGAATTAAGAATGGAGGTATGGAATCCAGGAAACAATTGTAAACTCAAGAAAAAAATAAAATTAAAATTAAAAATTATTAAACTACTTAAAATAATTAACAATCTTTATATAAAAATAGAAAAATAAAACTATAGATAACATTAACAAGATAGTAGGTGGAATGGCTGAAGAAATTTCAGGAAAGTCTTTGTATTTGAGAGGAAGATAGAAATACTAACCAAGACTGATACACACACACACACACACATACACACACAAATATAGATATACACACAAATATTTAAGAATAATGACCAAAAGGGTAGAAGTACAATATACCAACATATGGCTTCCAAATAAAAGAGGAGGGGAAAAATAAGAGATATGGAAAAAAATCTATTAAATAAAGAAACTAAGGAAAGAGAAAAAAATAAATGAAAATACTGATAAAAACAAAGACCCAAATAAAATGTATAAATAATCCAAATGTATCAATGATTAAAACAAATAAAAGAGGAGGGGAAAAATAAAGAGATATGGAAAAAAATCTATTAAATAAAGAAACTAAGGAAAGAGAAAAAAGTAAATGAAAATACTGATAAAAACAAAGCCCCAAATAAAATGTATAAATAATCCAAATGTATCAACGATTAAAACAAATACCAATGAATTAAACTCACAAAGGAAAAAATAATTATCTAATTTGATTTCTAAAAATCCAGCAACATATTAATTTTAATAGACACAATTTAAACAAAAGCATATAGAGAAGTTAAACAAATCACAGATTAGAGAAAGATAAACACAATAATAATGTTACAGATAGAATTTGAGGCAAAAGTATTGATAGGGAACAAGAGGAATGACATTGCAATTAAAAGAATGTCCATGAGAAAATAAATCATCAACTTCTAAGTATTTAACAACATTGTCTTAAAATACAGAAAGCCAAAACTAAGAAAATAATAAGCATGTTTGACAGGTACATGTTTATGGCATATGACTTAACACAGCCTTCAAAAATATGTAGCTTTGGGCTGGGGATGTGGCTCAAGCGGTAGCGCGCTCGCCTGGCATGCGTGAGGCCCGGGTTTGATCCTCAGCACCACATACCAACAAAGATGTTGTGTCCGCCGAGAACTAGAAAATAAATATTAAAAAAAAATATGTAGCTCAAACAAAAGTAGTACATATATAGAAGATCTTAGCAATGAAATAACAGAACTGATTAATGACTATGTATAGATTTCTGCATCTTCTAATTAGAGAGTACGTATTCTTTTTAAGCTCACATATTGAAAATTTGCAAAAATCCAATCTGTATTAGGAAAGTAGAAATTCTAGTAAACAAAAAGTCAGTATTCTATCCATGAAACTCTATTGCCATAATATAATATGAAAAACTAATAATTAAAAAGTCAAAACATATATGCATGAAGATATACAGGAAAATTTGAAAAAGAATAAAAATAATTTCCAATCATGTATGTTAGCATGCCATAGAGCATAGAGCTGCAGTAACAGTGTTGTCCACTCAAGAATAGATAATCCAGCCAGGTGTGGTGGTGCATGCCTATATTTCCTGTGGCTCAAGAGGCTGAGACAGGAGTATCCCAAGTTCAAACCAGCCTCATCAACTTAGCAAGGCACTTAGCAACTCAGAGAGACCCGGTCTCTGAATAAAATATAAAAAGGGGATGTGGCTTAGTGGTTAAGCACCTCTGAGTTCAATCCTGAGTACAGAGAGAGAGAGAGAGAGAGAGAGAGAGAGAGAGAGAGAGAGAGAGAGAGAGAGAGAAAAGACAGAATACATAGAATTTCACATACATGCAAAAATGTATATATGTGTCACAACTGAATAGAAAATTATTCAGTAAGTTGTAGTAAAGCAATTTTTTCATAAATAAAAAATTCTTTGTATTCTCATCTTGTACAGTGTACTAATGTCCATTCAAGAAGGGTTAAACAGTTGAATGTAAAAGTCAAGACAGAAAGTAACTACTCAATAACAGAAATGAATAAATGTCTGGATAAAAGAATATTTTCTAAGCTTGAGGTAACCAGAATATTCAGTAAGCAAAAAATAGATTGGCCACATAAAGACTTTTTTAAAAACCCCCCTCTGTACATTAAAATGTCTATTAGAAACAGTATGGAGGTTCATCAAACAATTAAAATTAGAGCTACCATATGATCCAGCAATCCTAGAGCTAGTTGGTATGTACCCAAAGGAAATGAACTCAGTTACATCAAGGCAATATCTAAGCATTATGTTTATTGCAGTACTATTTACAATAGCCAAGACATGGAATCAATCTAAGTGCCCATCAATGGAAGAATGGATAAGGAAATGTGGTATATATACATAATAGAACACTATCCATCTATAAAAAACGAAATCCTGTAGTATTCTGTTTTTAAGTCCTTTGGGTATAGTCTGAGGAAAGGGATAGCTGGGTCACATGGTGGTTCCATTCCCAGATTTTCAAGGAATCTCCATACTGCTTTCCATGTTGGCTGCACCAATTTGCAGATCCACCAGCAATGTATGAGTGTACTTTTTTCCCCACATCCTCACCAACACTTGTTGTTGTTTGTCTTCATAATAGCTGCTATTCTGACTGGAGTGAGATGATAATTAGAGTAATTTTGATTTCCATTTTTCTGATTGCTAGAGATGATGAGCATTTTTTTTTCATATATTTGTTGATTGATTGTATATCCTCTTCTGAGAAGTGTCTTTTCAGGTCCTTGGCCCATTTGTTGATTGGGTTATTTGTTTTTTTGGTGCTTAGCTTTTTGAGTTCTTTATATACCCTAGAGATTAGTGTTCTATCTGATGTGTGAGGGGTAAAAATTTGCTCCCAGGATGTAGGCTCTCTGTTCACCTCATAGATTATTTCTTTTGCTGAGAAGAAACTTTTTAGTTTGGTTCTATCCCATTTATTGATTCTTGGTTTTAATTCTTGCACTACAGGAGTCCAGCACAATTCACAATAGCTAAATTGTAGAGCCAACCTAGATGACCTTCAGTGGATGAATGGATAAAAAAATGTGGCTTATATACACAATGGAATTTTACTCAGCATTAAAAGAGAATAAAATCATGGCATTTGCAGGTAAATGGATGGCGTTAGAGAAGGTAATGCTAAGTGAAGTCTGCCAATCCCCCCCAAAACAAATAAATGCCAAATGTTTTCTCTGATATAAGGAGAGTGACTCATAGTCGGGTAGGGAGGGGGAGCATGGGAGGATTAGATGAATTCTAGATAGGGAAGAGAGGTGGGAGGGAGAGGGAGGAAGCAGGGGATTAGCAAGGATAGTGGAATGTGATAGACATGATTATCCAAAGTACATGTATGAAGACTCGAATTGGGTGTCAACATACTTTATATACAAACAGAGATATGAAAAATTGTGGTATATATGTGTAATAAGAATTGTAATGCAAAAAAATCAATAAATACATGAATTGGCATGAACATACTGTATATACAATGATATGAAAAACTGTGCTCTATATGTGTAATAAGAGTTGTGATGCAAAAAGAAAGAAAGAAAGAAGGAAAGAAAGAAGTTCTGTCATTTGTGACAAAATAAAGATAAAGATCATTTATATATAACAATTTTAGTAACAGGGTTTTAGAGAATTCTGAGGCCTCTAGCAGCTTTGGAAGTCTGTGATTTTATCCCCTACTATAAAGGCCATTCCCACACAGATGTGGGACTTTGGGCTGGTTATCTTGCCAAAGGCTACTTCTCCATTGTCTCCCTAGACCAACAGTTTTATCAACTTGAATCCTTTGGCTAGAGGGCAGAGGTAGGCCACTGTGCGTGACAGACAGTGATTATCAGTATGGAGGAGGCTGGTAGACAGTGACTGTGGGGTGGCAGGAGGAGAAGAATCAAGGGCTGGCCTGTGTTACATTTGCTGATTGAGTTCTACTTCACTGACACCACTTCCTTCTTCTGCCTTCTCACTGGAACTAATAGGCCCATCAGGCTGACATGTGACACAGCTTCACCCCCACCAAAATGTAAAATTGTACTCAATTGTCCCACTCTTCCAGGGCCTTTGGGACTGTTTGTCAAGTGGACTTGTGCCAGGTACTAAAGGTAATAGAAAACAAAATTAGATTTTTTTTTCTCCTATGAAGGAGCTCATACCTGGTTGAGGAGGGAGAGGGAACAATATAAGAAAATGAAGAAAATTTGGGAATTGTCACTTGCTCTCATTGACCAAGGACATAATGTTCACCTTGCTTTGTTTAAGGAAAATTTGGGGTGGTGTGAATTTAATAAGAGGAAAATATTGCATCTGAATTGTCCTAATCAAGATAATTGAACAGAGGGAAGAATTCCAAGAATACCTTTATGGCTAAATGAGAACATTAATCTTCATAGGAAGTCTTAGACCTAAGAGTCCTCCCTACGTTTCTGGAATGAAATGTGAACTCTTACAATAAGGTTGATATTCCATTTTTACAATATTGATAGAATCCAACCATATATCTTGATTATTAATATATGACACAAGGTCTAAGTTTATGATACTAAATGATTTTGTTTTTTTTTAAGAAATACATTTGATTCAATTATTGTCCATAGATAAACAAAGGAATTTGCTTTACATTTGATAAGGTGATTAAAAATAGTGGTTTAGTGTTCTTGTTGAAACTGTTATTGAAAATACCTTTATTGGCTTAATATCAGAAATGCATAGTGTGACCTTATGAAGTCCAGACCTTATGAAGCTGATTTCAAATTAGTTCATACAAAAAAGCTCTGGTGTTCTTAGATAATATCTATGTTCTGCCTCAAAAACTATTGCTCTAGTTTGGATCTGAAATATTTCTCCAAAACCCACATATTAAAGGCTTGGTCCCCAGCACATGGTGTTACGGAGAGAGAGTGGAACCTTTAAGAACTGGGACATAAACCAGGCATGGTGATGCATGTCTGTAATCCCAGCTACTCAGGAGGCTGAGGCAGGAGGATCACAAGTTTGAGGCCAGCCTGGGTGACTTAGTGAAACCCTGTAAATCAGTGATAAAGTGCTCCTGGGTTCAGTACCAAGTGCCACAAAAATTAAAAAAAAAAAAAAGTGAAGCCTAGTAGAAAGAAGTTAAGTCATTGGGGAGGTACCCTTGAGGGTCATATTAAGACCCTTACCTGGTCCCTGTCTCTTCCTCTTTTTTTTTGCTTCTTGCTGATCATCAGGTGGGCACCTTCCTCCACCTCAGACTCCTACTGGGAGATGCTTCCTTCCCACAGGCCCTCAGGCCATGGACCCACCAACTATGGAATGAAACCTCATAAACTGTGAGCCATAAAAACTCTTTTCTCTTTATAAGTTGATGCTCTTGGTGATACTGTCCCAGTGACAGAAAACTAACAACTATTTTCTTCGTTGGGCTACTCTATTGGTCAATGGCAGCTGCTTCAGGGACCACAGTCTAGTGGTAATGTGGTGCATAATTTTATGATGAAATAGAAGAAAGAAAACTATAAAAATGGATTAATGCTCTTACATTAAAAATTTTAAAATATCTACTAGATGTAATAATGGAATAGATTAAAGTTTTTAAGAGCTGAGGATGGAATTTAAACTACAGATTTATGGGATTCTGGTGTGGATTCAGGGAGACTGGAAAAGGCTAAGGTTTTTGGAAATGGTCATAGAGCTTAGAAAATCCTCTAATTCTTGTGGTAGATGGATCACAGAAAGCCCCTGGCACTGGCCATGAATTAGGATGATGTGCTTGTGGAAGGAATTCACTAGCGGTTGGTCCTCACAGGGCTCAGAAAATAATATCTAAAGCAGGGGTCTAAACTCAAACACCTTCTGTGGTATGCTGTGAATTCCCTCCACAATCCTTTTCTGTCTGTTGATATTAAATCTCTTATGGTTAGAATTACATCATTTTCCCCTCAAAATCCCTTTTTCATCTGTAATCTTTCTTGACAATAAAAATAGAAATCTCTTTCAAAACTACATTTAAAGAATCTTCTTAGTTACCTTACACGGAGCCAAGTATTTAGGTCAGTGAGATTTTGGATTATTTTCCAAAGCAAATGGGAAAGTTTTGACTGTCCACACTCTTAAGTTGCAAATTATTAAGATCAGTTCTGAAGGAAACTTATAGTTTCTCAAGTACAAACTGGGGTCAATTTGGAGACCTGATGCATTTGAGCTCATGGATCTCTGTTGTGGGAAAAAATCCATCCTTTTTTTTCAGGAAGAACCTGATACCCCAATTGTCAGCACCCTCTGGTTTTGCTTTAATGGTAGTCGGATCACTCCCTCAAGAGCATACTCTTCCAGGCTTTCCACGTCCCATGACTGATGGTGGCAGGGTATGAAGGACCCACGTGGCACTGCTCTGATGAGCCAGTATGCTCTACCTCCCAGGGACACTAGTTGAGGCTTCAACATCTTGTGTCAGTTTGACACATTCCTGTGCCCAAATCTGCCCCTGCCCCTCTATGGCATGAGTTGATTTCTCCAACTAGAGATGCTAGCCTGAGACTTTATTACCAGTAGTGGCCCGACAGTGCAGGAAACAAGATGGAGCATTCACATTGGATCACTGCCCAGTAAGCAATGAGGGATCCCAATCCTCTAATTCTGGTGGTAGGTGGATCACAGAGAACCCTTGGCACTGGCCGTGCATTAGGATAGTATACATATGGAGAGAAATTCAGTAGTGGTTGTAATTTATCAGCTGTGTTGAGAAGGATGAGAAAATAGTGACCCAAAAGAAAATGCCTTTGGATGGCTATTGTTTAGTACCATTGATAAATCTGAAGATAAAAGCTACAGAGGTTAAGAATCACTGCTTCTACCAACAGAAAATGAGGTGGGATTCAGATACACTAATTTAGGAAACATATCTCTAGGCCAAAGATCATTTTGTATAGGTGACAATTCTCTGACAGAGCAAATTTTTAAAAAGAATTAAGTATTTAAGAGCACCTAAAGATTTCAGAAAAACAACAACAATGACAACAAAATAGGTCTCCCTACCAATTTAACTTGTTGAAATAAAGGTGATAATTTTTGGTCACTCTTCTTACTAGTCTTCCCTACCTTTCCTTGTTGTTTTTGAAAGGTTGCCAATACCCACATTCATGGATTTCATCTTCAAATTCTTTTTACACACAAATATTTCAATTACTTTCCTTCATTGAGCTATTTCTCTTGATTGCTAATAACTACATGTGCAAAGTGATAACACATCTTTTTTGTTTATATTGGAGGTACTTTGAATTTTATTGATTTGAATGAATTCCACATGGCTCATGCCAAAACAGAAAATGTTAGCACTTTTCTGCCTTTATTATTTTGTCATGTAGAATTAAGACACTGAATGAACATAATGAATGTTTTGTAATGGACCAAACACTTTGTTTCTCAATCTCCTGATGGGAAGAGAAACCCTCTTGTCCCCAAATCTTTTCAGGATCTTTCTAAAATGATTTTTTTTGGGGGGTGCTAGGGATTGAACCTAGGACCTCCTGCATGATAGGCAAGTGCTCTCCACTGAGCTACTCCCCAGTCTTCTAAGTAATTTTAAAAAATGAATACAAAGTTTAAAACATGAAAAATTGGAAGACGAACACTGTGGATTTCAGAACATTGGTTTAGCTAATGTTAAGTAGAAATATGAAAATGATACCTATGAGAAAGATATATTTAGCTTCCTTTATGTTTTTTAATGCATACTCATTAACTTTCCACTTAAAATAATATAAATAATCTAACAGAGTTTTCATGGGAAGAGAGAAAAATGTTTGCTCCCTCTTAAATTAGAGAGATATTTTCCTGTGGTGGAGCACACCTGTAATCCCAGTGGTTTGGGAGCTGAGGCAGGAGGATTGTGAGTTCGAAGCTGGCCTCAGCAAATTTGCGAGGCCCTAGGCAACTCAGTGAGACCCTGTCTTTAAATAAAATACAAAAAAGGAATGGGGATGTGGCTCAGTGGTTAAGTGCCAGAGAGAGAGAGAGAGAGAGAGAGAGAGAGAGAGAGAGAGAGAGAGAGAGAGAGAGAAAGAGAGAGAAAAGAGGGAGAGAGAGAGAGAGAGAGAATATCACAGGCCTCAGGCAGCCGGTGGTATCTACATAGAGTTGGTTTGTTAGGAACAAAATAAACAATTTAAGATTTGGTATTCTGTGTGTAACAACTATAATCAAGTTCTGGTGGAATCTTTTTTTTTCCCCTAATGGCAGAGGCAATGTTTATTCACACAAGCAAAACAAAGCTAGGACTCAAGAGCACTTGATCAAATTACCTCACCAGCGGGGACCTCAGTTACCTCCTCTCTGTATAAGTGGTTCTTAGAACCTAGATGTGCATTAGAATCATTGGTCAGTGTTATAGTTTAGAGATGAGGGATCTTCTGAAAAGCTCATAGGTTAGACGATACAGGAATGTTCAGAGGTACAATGATTAGATTAGGAGAGTTGTAACCTCACCAGTGGATTAATCCAATTGATGGATTAATACTTTGAAAGTGGTACAGCATGCAGGGTGGTAACTCTAGGAAGATTAGGCATGTCCTTGGGGGATTATACTTCATTCCTGGCTTTTCCAGCTCTCTCTCTGCTTCTTAGCTGCCATGAGCTTTGCAGCCTTCCTCTGCTGCCCCCGTCCATTATGATGTTCAACTTGGGTCCCGAGAGCCATGGAGTCAGCTGACCATGGACTGAACTTCTGAAATCATGAGCCCAAAATGAGCTTTTATGCCTCTAAATTGTTCTTGTCAGTTATTTTTTCCACAGTGACAAGAAAGCTAACTCAGGGAGCTTTTTACAAAGAAAATCCTAGGGCTGGGTGTGTGGCTCAGTGGTACAGCATCTGCCTAGCATATACAGAAAGCCCAGGATTCAATCCCTAGAGCCATAAAAAATGAACCCAAAGAAATTCCTGTCATGATAGCTTAGTTTTGCCTTTCTTTTTAAAATGAGATAATACAAAATATACTCCCCCACCCATTACTGGTGATTAACCCAGGGGTACTATACCAAAGAGCCACATCCCCAGTCCTTTTTATTGTTTATTTTGAGACAGAGTCTTGCTAAATTGCCCAGGCTGGCCTCAAACATGTCTCATCCTCCTGAATCATGGTATTTTAGCATGCACCATGGCTCTTGGCCCAAATTGCCCTTTTGTGGCAACTTTTAAGTTCAACATCATTTGCATGAAATTATCATATTGTTGCATGTATCACTAGTTCATCATTTATCATTGCTGTAAAACATTCCCTTGTATAAATATGTCATGATTTATTCATTCTTCTGTGGAAAGTCATTTAAAGTGCTTCTTGCTGGGGGATATTATATGTAGTACTGCTTTAGTAATTTTGGTCTGTGTTTTAGAGAATGAAAGTGTACCCATTTCTTTGAGGTAGGTACCTAAAATTCAAATTGTTAGGTCATAGGAATTTTTTATGTTTAACTTTGATATTGCAAATCACTTTGCTAAAGTAGTTATGCTGAATAGTATTGCAGAAGTGTTCCAGTTGTGTTATATCCCCCTTGGACTCTTGTTTTCTGTTTTAGCCAGATTTTGCATCGCTGTGACCAAAAGACCTGATCAGAACAACTTAGAGGAGTAAAAGTCTATTTTGGTTTATGGTTTCAGAGATTCAGTTCATGGTCAGCTGACTCCATAGCTTTGGGCCAAAGGTGAAGCAG